>NC_053145.1:50065635-55270635 GCF_016808335.1 Panicum virgatum
TACCATCTTGAAGGGAAAATTCTAGAAATAATTCCGGTGGTTTGTGAATACCCCGATGTGTTTCCGGAGGACTGCCAGGCATGCCTCCGATCGGGATATTGAGTTTGTCATTGAGTTACAGCCTGGCACAGCGCCCATATCTCGAAGGCCATATAGAATGACTCCCAGTGAGTTAGCTGAATTAAAAATCCAGTTACAAGAGTTGCTGGATAAAGGCTATATCCGACCGAGCACCTCACCTTGGGGTTGCCCGGCTCTGTTCGTAAAGAAGAAAGATCACGGACTGAGGCTATGTGTGGATTATCGACCTCTGAATGCAGTCACCATCAAAAACAAATATCCACTTCCTCGTATTGATATTCTTTTTGATCAACTAGCCGGAGCTAAGGTATTCTCAAAATAGATCTACGATCTGGTTATCATCAAATCAAATCAGACCGGTGGATATACCAAAAACAGCTTTCTCTACTCGTTATGGTTTATACGAGTATTTGTAATGTCTTTCGGATTAACCAATGCTCCCGCTTATTTCATGTACCTCAGGAATTCGGTATTCATGCCGGAGTTAGACAAGTTCGTCGTGGTCTTCATTGATGATATCTTGATCTACTCCAAGAATGAGGAAGAACATGCTCATCATCTTCACATAGTACTTCAGCGTCTGAGAGAGCACCGCTTTATGCCAAACTCAGCAAGTGTGACTTCTGGCTGAAAGAAGTGCCATTCCTCGGTCATGTCATATCTGCTGAGGGCATCTCTGTGGATCTCAGTAAAGTACAGGATGTACTCGATTGGGAAGCCCCCAACTTCAGTTCCTGAAATCCGCAAGTTTCTTGGTTTAGCTGGGTATTATCGACGATTTATTCCAGAATTCTCCCGAATTGCGAAGCCGATGACTGAACTTCTTAAGAAGGGGTGTCAAATTCTATTGGAGTGCCCAATGTGAGGAAGCTTTCCAGAAATTGAAGACACTTCTCACTTCTGCTCCAATCTTGGCCAGCCAGACACTACAAAACCATTTGATGTCTACTGTGATGCCTCAGGCACAGGACTCGGCTGTGTTCTGATGCCAAGAAAACCGAGTGATTGCTTATTCTTCTCGATCACTCAAGAGGCATGAAGAAAACTATCCCACTCATGATCTTGAATTAGCAGCTGTGGTCCATTCACTGAAGATCTGGCGACACTATCTCTTAGGTTCATTGTGCAACATCTATACCGATCACAAGAGTCTCAAATATCTGTTCACTCAAGCTGATTTGAACATGCGTCAAAGAAGATGGCTTGAGTTGATTAAAGATTATGAGCTCGAAGTGCATTATCATCCTGGCAAGGCAAATGTAGTGGCCGATGCGCTAAGTCGCAAAACTCACTGTCATTGCATCTCAGCTATACCATTAAGCGAATCTCTTTGCTTTGAAATGGAAAAACTGAATTTAAGTATTGTACCACATGGCACATTGGCTCATCTAGAGCTTACTCCTACTCTTCGCGATCTCATCATAGCGGCACAAAAGCAAGATAAAGGGGTGAAGGAAATTCAGAGAAGACTATCAGAAGGAGACCCTAAAGTGAATTGCTTCCACCAGGATACTGAGAATGTATTATGGTTCAAGAACCGATTAGTGGTGCCTAAGAATTTTGAGCTCAGAAAACAAATTCTTGACGAAGCCCATACTTCACGGTTATCAATCCATCCGGGTAGCAACAAGATGTACCAAGACCTGAAGCAACGATTTTGGTGGACTCGGATGAAAAGAGAAATTGCCAAGTATGTGTCAGAGTGTGATATCTGTCGGAGGGTTAAAGCCAGTCATCTCAGACCCGCTGGGACTCTTCAACCCTTGAGTATTCCTGAATGGAAATGGGAAGACATTAGTATGGACTTTATAGTTGGCCTGCCTCGAACTCAAAAGGGTTACGATTCTATTTGGGTTGTGGTCGACAGGCTAACCAAGTCAGCACATTTTCTTCCAGTCAGTACTCGTTATTCCACAAAAAGATATGCTGAGTTATATGTTGAGCGTATCTTATGCCTGCATGGTATACCCAAGACTATCATCTCTGATCGTGGTAGCCAATTCACTGCTCGCTTTTGGGAACAACTGCATACTTGCTTAGGAACTCGGGTGATTCGCAGCTCTGCTTACCACCCTCAAACAGACGGCCAAACCGAGAGGATAAATCAAATTTTGGAGGATATGCTCCGTGCCTGCGTCTTAACCTATCCACAGAAATGGGATCAATGTTTGCCATTAGCTGAATTTTCTTATAACAATAGTTATCAAGAAAGCATCAAAATGGCACCATTCGAAGTACTGTATGGTCGTCGATGCCGTACACCTCTCAATTGGTCTGAAACCGGAGAAAGAACTATCTTTGGGCCCGACATGGTTCAAGAGGCCGAAGAACAAGTCCGCCTTATCCAAGCCAACTTAAAGATTGCACAGTCTCGACAGAAGAGCTATGCGGATAAAAAAGAGATCCACTCGTCTTCAAGGTCGGTGATCACGTCTATCTGAAAGTCTCACCTTGGAAAGGCGTGCAAAGGTTTGGAATAAAAGGAAAGCTAGATCCCCGCTACATCGGTCCATATCCAATTGTGGAACGATGCGGTCCTGTGGCTTATCGCTTGAATCTTCCAGCAAATCTTTCTGCAGTTCATAACATCTTCCATGTGTCACAACTCAGATTGTTCCTTAGAGTTCCGACTGAAGTTGTGGAAAGTGACTCGATTCAATTAGGGTCCGATCTCACTTACCCTGAGCACCCTATCAAAATTATTGATCGCAAGGATCGAGTTACTCGTCGCACAACCAACCGATTCTTCAAAGTTCAATGGAGTAATCACTCCGAAGATGAAGCTACTTGGGAGAAAGAGGAATTTCTGAGATCCAAGTATCTGGACTTTTTAAACGCTCATCCAAGTACTACATCTTCGAACCCTTTCCGCCTGTTTGAATTCTCTCGTGCGTGAATCTCGGGACGAGATTCCTTTAAGGGGGGAAGGCCTTGTAAGAACCCTGTGTTAATCGTCTCGCTAATCACGAGTTAACTCGCTAATCGTGGACTCAAATTTGTCGTTAATGCTAATTGCATTCGCTTAGTAAACATCTTCTCAGTCGTTTTCGATCTCGTTTTTATCCTTGATCTGAGCTCCAAATCAACTTCCGCCCAAAACGAAAGTTGTAGATCTTTTAATCCTCTACAACTTTTATTTTGGCCAAATTTCAAGTTCCTATATCAAAATTTGAGTTCTAGAGGGTCAAACTTGAGTCAAATTCGTTTCAAATGAGTTCACTGTAGCGACAGCGTTTCCACTGTGAAGCTCGCCGGCCATACCGGCGACTGTGCTCGTCGGCGCCGCCTCTACGCGTCGGCAATCGCGCCCGACCTCGGCGTCGGCGCCCTTATCCTCGCGAACGCCTTGAAGGTTCTTGTCCCGTTCCGTTTTCCCCTTCTCCTTCCTCGGAGCAGCGAGCGGAAGCGAGCAGAGCTCGCCGTCGACGTTCCACTGGCCGAGCTTCGCCGCCCCGCCTCGATTCGTCGCACCCCGAGCTGCGCAGCCTCGCCGTCCACCCACTCCGACCACCCACGAGCGCGGCCGAGCCCCTACTCCGACGAATCGAGCCGCAGATCGCCCCGACCGCCATTGCAGTTCACTGGAGCTTCGCCTCTCCGCCGACGACCTTCCTCCCGGCCACCCTCCGCCCCAAATCGAGCCGTGGTGAGCTCAATCGCAACCTCCTCCTACTCCCCGACCTATTCCCCACCCGAATCGGCGCCGCCGCCGTCGAATCGAAGTCGCGCCGCCGCGGAACGCGCCGTCCGCCGCCCGCACACAACGCCAGACCTCCCTGCGCCTCCCCATGCGCCGCTGCCGTGCGCCCTAGGGCCGCCTGGTAACCCTAGCCGCGCTGCCGCCCGCTCCCGCCGCCGCCGAGCTTCGCAGCGGCCGGAACGCCGCGCGCCGCCCGCGCCACCACCGTGCCACCCCTGCTGCCGCCGCGAGCCGCCGACCGCCCTGCGCGAGCCCCGCGGGCCGCGGCCGTGCGCCCCGCAACCGCCGGCCCTCGCAGATCGTGCCCCCGCCGCTTGACGCCGCCTCCGCCGCCGGCCGGGCCGAAACGGCCGGGCACCGCCGCCGCCGACGTCGCACCGCCGCTCCCGCCCGCTTGCGCCGCCGCGAGCCGCCGCTCTAGCCCCCTGCACCGCCCTTGCCCCGCAACCGCCGGCCCCGCCGTCGGGATGCCCTGGCCGCGGCCGGGCTGGACCCCGCCGCCGGCGAGCCGCGGGCTGGCGGCTGTGCCGCCGCCGCGGCCGCGCCGACCGGCGCCCTGGCGCTCGCTAGCGGGCAAAAGCAGGGGAGGTGGGCGGGCCTGGCTCCCTGACTTGTGGGGCCCGGCTGTCAGCCTCCCCCCTTTTTATCTTTTTAATGTTCTCAATTTTAGTTATTTTGGCTGAAAACTTCTAGAGTTTGTAGAAAAATGAAGAAAAATCCTAAAAATGCAAAGTAAATTTTGTTAGGTTTTTAAAATCACAAACTTCTGAGGAAAAATACTTGTGCATGTGAAATACCACTTTTGCTCTGCTGAAAATTCAGTTTGTGTTAAACCTAGTTTATTTATTACCGCTTGTTGTGTTTCTCTAAAAATTATGGAAAATTCGCAGTGGCTTACTCATTTCATGTATAGTCCACTGTAAAAGTTTCATGACCGGTTGCTGGGTACTTTTGTGTAGATCTTTTTGTGTTGGGTTTAGCTTGCTAGGGCAAGAATAAATACTTTCTATCATCAACAATTGTTGGAAAATTTTGGGTGGCATGCTTACTGCTTCCGCGTTGATCTGGTTAAATTTTAGTTGCTAGATCATGTATGCAAGTTAGGTTTTTACTTATAGTTGGCCCTAGCTTTGCTCTTTTCTTTATGCTTTGTTGTTAGATGTTTGTTTCTTGCATGCAAAACAAACTCCTGTTCAATCCACGCTACCCTAAGTCGTTTTAGTAGTGGTTGTTTTGAAGGAAACACTTCAGGCTAAAATGTTTTAACTTTTTGAATCGCATCAGCAGCACTCATGCATTGCACTGTGTTCTAATTGTTGCATGGCATATTTTTATTCATGTAGACGCCACGAACGAAGCTGTCCACGAGCTGATCGTTGAGCCGGTCCAGGAGCCACGAGCAGAGGAGCAGCAGTAGGTCGCCGTTGAGCACGCTCCAGCAGACTTTGTTAACCCCGCTGACCTGCAAGGCAAGCCCCGGAGCATAACCTTAATTTAATTTATTCCATGTTTAATTAAGTATTGTGCATTTATGTTATAGGAGTTGAATGGATCCATAGTATGCATGTTTTCCCTAGGTACCGTGGGCCTATACTAGTAAGCAGGTGTCGATAGAAATGCTTTGCTAAATAGGATTTCGGTAGAAGTCGAGTGATTGCTGTCACTCGCGAGTTTAGGATCTTGATCCCTTAGCTTTGGCTTGGATTTGCGTTGATGAGTAAAAAGAATTGGAGACCGGGCGGGAATGAGTTGGAATAGATGAGAAAATGAACTCCCGCCTGTGTCGATTGAGGACCGTACCGTTGTTGGCCCTGATGACCGAGTTTGAACAGTACTAACCACATACCGGAAGTAGGAGGTATTCGAAACCGGTAAGCTGTGTACCACGTTACAGCGGTGATTTGAATTCCGTCATGCTACGCTGGGCGTGGGAGTTGGCGGGTGTTGGATAGGATGCCGCCTCCGGGTTCTCCGGGAGTTCACTGCGAGGGGCCCATCACCTGGGTTTTAGCAGGCGTAGTTCAGATGCCGTGGTAATGTGGAAACAGTTGACGTGCATGGCCCGACGGGGCTTACATGTGTCGTGTGAGTTAGGTCCACCTTGCAAGGTTAAATCGGATCGATTCGCCGTCTCTCTCGGTTAAGAGAACCTTGGTCACTGCGTCACATCGTAGTAAGAAGTGGAATAAGTATTGAAAGGTAGCGATGGAATGCTTTACCTGTTGTTCTGAAGATTAATCTAATCTACCATGTGTGCTCTAGATGATTAGGCAAACTTAGTTAATACTTGATATACTAAACGGCGCTAAAATATTGAAAGTAAGGATTCACTCCTAGTAGCATTTCAGCAAAAGAACTCCAGAACCAAAAAGCCTTGCATGTTTAGGTAATGGGCTAAGTATACCCAGAGTCGGGTAAGCCTTGCTGAGTATTAGTATACTCAGGGTTGTTGTTGTACCCCTTTTTAAGCAGGTTGTGTCCCTGCTGATTTCCAGGAGATCTGTGCGTCCTGGTTGGACAGCCGCTTCCTCTGGGTTGGACCGTCGAGTGGGCCCCGTCTTCCCCGTGAAGGTTGGGCAGGTTGGCGTCACATCGGTGGGCAGGATGTGGAGCTCACCTTTTATCGTCGTCGCAGTTATCGTATTGTATTTCGAACTTAGTTTTAAACTTCCGCTGTGTTTTAAACTCTGTCGCTTGTATTAAGACCTTTTATGTAAAACCTGTGTTGTAAATTAATTTGAAGATTTCTGTATGCTGGTAACACCTGTGCTCGTCTTCGTACGGGTCTAAGTGCAATTGTGATCCTGGAGTACAGTAGTTTAATCGGGATTTTACCCGACAGCCTGTCAGGTTACACCGTTTTAAGTGCACAGTAACTTGATTAAGTATTAAGATGATGGTTGGTGCATTTAAGCCGGTTTAATTTGATCGGTGCATCTACAGAGGCGACCCCGAGCGAGAGAAAATGAGGCGTCCACAGCCCAGCGATAAGACACGACGACCGGCCTCGAGATTCCACGACCAGTCAGTCGGCCATCAAGACGGGCCAGATCCCGTCACGCCACCACTGGCGCACGCCGATAGCTGAGGACGCGGGCAGTTGGATGGGACGCCCCGGTCAGGGGTCATCAAAACCAAGTCCAGTGGATCCACGATTATTTAAAATCGCAGAGCTGCTCAGGGGCCTCTAACGGGAATACAAACCCAGGACCCCTAACGAGCCCGACTCATGTAAAAGAAGGCCCAGCAAACCGATTGGGCCAAGAATGGGATGGCCCGCTAACCCGCGCGGGGAGCTGCCTTCGCTGCTAAGCCAACGGGTTCGGGAGCCCGACCTCCCGGGACATGTGGCGGCCCTCCGACCTAGCACCCCGGGTCAGAGCCATGCCGGTGACCCGGGACGTGCGCTCCAAGGGTGCCGCGCCTCCTAACAGGCGTGCCGGCCAAGACAGGCTCCGTGCAAGCCCCGAGACACCAGCCATCCTTATCTTGCGGCAAGGGCTAAGCCAGCAGGACTCCCTGACAAGGGGACAGCGCCACTCGCGCGGGCCCTGTGACACAACAGGAGGGGGCGTCCGCAGACGCTGCCTCCCCTCGCCGTAATGATGGTTGCCTCTGTGCACCACCTCATTACGCCAGCGAGTGTGACCGGACGCCACCGGGCAGGCCTCGGTAAGACACCCCTCACCAGGCGCGCCGTCCGGTGATAGAGCTACGTAAGATAGCCCCGCGGGTAAGGAACATGGGCTTCGGCGGACAAGACCGGAGGAGACCCCCGAACGACCGTCCGAATGGTCGCGCCGCCCCGACTGAGCCAGGATGGGACAGCACCGGGGGGCGCACCGCCCTAGAAGATCGCCAGGATCATCCCTTGCCCCAGAAGATCGCCAGGATCAAACCTGCCCACTCCCGACCGACCGAGTGGGCCCCGACGACTGACAAGGATGAATTGCACCCCGGCGGTGTCAAGACACAGTGCTAGATATCTGTAAATGGAGGCCCAACCTTGGACTATAAAAGGGGAAGCCCCCCACGTAGGAAAGGGGTTGAACTCCCACGGGTTCGACACTGCTTGACCAGTTTGTAAGCTCCACTCTGAACTTTGAGCACCCGGGCTCGAGAACAATAGAGCGAGAACACCACCCCCATACTGGACGTAGGGCATTTCAGGCCTGAACCAGTCTAAATCCTCGAGTCTTTGTGTGGTAGACCATATCCGATCAAGCGCACAACAAACGAGCAATCGAGTAGTTTTGTAGTCGCCCATTTCCTGCAGCGACACAATTATTTGTGTTAAAGTACGGTTATATTTTCTTTTAGCATCTCCAGCGGACTACTCATACCTCGTATTTAGAAAAAACTCTCTTCATATTGCCAAAATCTAATTACCCAATGGATAGAGATAGGGTAGTGGGGATGGATCCCCTTCGCTTAGATGAGAGGATGTGTATTTTGATGACCATTAATAATTTTTAATAATGAAGATTGAATTGATAATTAATGTGCTAAAGAATCTTCAAAAAAAATTACATGATGAAAAGAGACGACTAATATGCCGGAGATGTGTAGCGCTGACTATGAAGAAACGTATCAATTCAGAGTCAAAGAGTCAAAATGAAGAAACATATCCAAAGGCTCCAACAAATATCCATCATATGAACGCAAACAAAGATCAAAGAGAATATCAAAAAAGTTGATCTCTAACTCAAGTGTTGTCGGCAAGAAATACATATGCAAGCAACATAATATATTAATATTGAAATTAAGTATCAGCTATGTATATAACACCAAAATTATTACTGTATTATTAGAGGAACCATGAATGTAGTGAAGGGGGAATTTAGGGTATACCACTCTAATCTGTATTAGACACTAGAACAGTATATATGTTCATCTCAAATTATTCCAAATGCATATACAACTACAAAGTGTGTTACATGCATCAAATACACCAACTACTCATTTTGTGTTTGTGAATTGGAAGATAATGGTGTTACTGAGTGGGGGGCTTATAGTAATCTAAACGAAAGTTAATGTCAAGTTTCGCACTTTCTCTAGTATGAACAAAAGGCCAAGAAGTGCTATTGCACTAGTATACTAACAACTAAGAGCATATGTGTGTGTGAAATTTTACAATAATGCATTATTCACGTGAAGGGAAAAATAATTGCACCAAATTACAATATTTATATGTTTAAATTATTAGGCAATAAAGACTAAGCAAAAAATATTTTAGATTATGATTAAGCAATATATGTTTAAATTATAATGTTAAAGCTGCTGCAAAAATGTAAGTATGACAATCATTCATGGATGTAACTTTTGAAAATTGCTATACACAGTACTATAATACATTATATGCAAAGATATCACACTTTTGTATGGCAGATTATGATTTTTATGTAAAATAAATTGATGTTGTTAGCTAAAGCCATTCATAAATAATTAGATATTAAGAACCTTATTAGAAGTGAGTTAGAGTAACAAGTCATACAATATCATATATAAGGTGTTCTCATCAAAGTAAGATGCCCCCCACCACACACGCGCGCGCACACACACACACCACAAGATAGTGTACATGTTCAATAAAAACAAAAAACCGGTAATAAATGAATAAACACTTGATCATGGTGCAAATTTAGTTTAATGCATGTTTGTATGGAGATAGATTTAATCTTGAAAACCATAATTAGTCCAAATCGAATTAAATGTATAAGATCCCTAGAGGACTCTCCACCTTCCATGCGAACATCCTCTAACTTGTTCCATGGATGTATGGTAGAATTGCAGTTCATAGATTTTTTGTAAAGGAAGACAGATAACAAAGGAGATGTCACATCAATTTTCATAAGCGTTGACTTGTATGTATGACGTCTTAACTCATCAACAGCTGTCTTATTCTAACTACTAAAAAAATACAACACCACTCTTGAACGATCAAATAATCACTTATGATGATGGTAATGCAGTGCAACTGGATTAGTGTTAATATTTTCATGTCCAAACAATCAAATACTCTGATCCACAATGGAGAATTAGATACCTATTCGTAATGTGCTATACCAATGGAATCCATTCGGAAAAGGAAAAGGAAACCATACGGAACCTGGAAATGGCAGTATGGCAGTATGGCATGGAAGGTTCAAAATACTAGCTAGTGCGTATATTGTGTTTTGTATGTATCCATATTTTCCTATTTATAAGACCATAGTAGCTGCCATTTGGTAATAATCCTAAGTACATACTCCCTCCGTAAAAAAAACAAGTCATTCTGTGATTCAAAATTTGTCTCAAAAAACAAGTCACTTTACCCTATTTAGAAAGTGCATGTGCATGTAAGAATCAATTACTACTAAATATGGGTAACAAATAGGGGTAAAGAAGGTCATTTTACCTTCTTGTTAATCTGTCCTAAAATTTCTAGAATGACTTGTATTTTGTGACGGATGGAGTAATTTGCATCATGATTTGTATGCAGCTTTTTCCAGTAACCTAATAGACAATATCAGACCGATACGAGCAAAAAACATGCCTAAGAGATGAAACACATACTTTGTGCACAGACACAGCTGTTAACTGTCAAGAGCGTTTACAGATGAAGAACTCCGAAGATGAGTAGGGCAGATCTCATTGAAGAGATAAGTACGAGACGTCATGAATGCAACAGTGTGTCTCTACACACTTGTCCAGCAACCTAGCCCCTAGCCCCCTACCGTTCTCTGGAAGGCTGGAGCTACAAATGTGAATGCACGTGTAAAAGTGAAGAGCAAAAGGTCTGGAGTGTATCAGCTATATATGAGCCTATATGACTTCAAACTTGATGAATAGGTTACAATCTGCTGAGTCCACATCATCTGGCGAATCATCAAATCGAGGGGCATCCTCATCAGCATACTGGTACCATGTCGATTAAGTAACATCAGTGTGGAGCCTGTGAGGAAACCCCATAAGGTGAATAGAATGTACGATGTGTTGCTTACTTTTCAAAGTCAAAAACATGGCCGAAAATTGCACCAGTTCAATTTCTTCTTCATATACAATAAACATGATCAGCCTACCCCAACTTGCTTGGGGAAAAAAGACTATGTTGTTGTTGTTTGTTGTATACAATAAACATGATCCAGTTTCCAGCACCATATACTCTACCTGTTGGATCGGAATCAAACTCTTCTGAACTATTGTCACATTAGAGGACCGGCAAATTAACGAGCATCGTGTCAAACTGGATACTTACTAGTAACCTAGATACAGTTGGTTGGCAGCAGATAGCTAGTAATCAAAAGTTAACTCATGGAGCATTATTTTCTCTATGAACGCACACAATAAGTGGTACAACTAGATTGGGACATTGGGTTAATGATAAAGGTTGGCAATACCAAACTGCCAACCGAAGATGCTTATGTGAGAGAGTAAAATAAATGCAATAGAAATGTTTGAAAGTGCAATGCTCCAATTTAGCATTTTCCTAACGTATAGGTTAAATTTCACCAAAAACAGAGTGGGTGATTACTAGAGCGTCCATCTGACTGTGAGTTGGGATGCTGGAAAGATAAAACTACACTGCACTTCTAGCGATGTTAGTACATTAACCTCTCTGCTAGTGATAGAAAAGAAACTACCTAGTGGTGAGCCCCTGGAAAGATAAAACCCCAGGTAAAGAAAAAACAATAAGTGCCAAATGGTGCAAATCTTCCACTACTTCCACGGTTGTACCATGAAAATAGTCCAGATCACATTCATATACGGCACAGCATGGCCCCATGGACAGGTCTCATAGGGGGGAACATCGTCCAAATTAAACACACCAAATGATGAAAAATGGCATACACATACCAAGGTCAAGGTGGCAGCTGCTTGATATTTCAGCTGTATGCACTGCACTCAACCGCACCAAGCACCTGCGCAAAGCACTCATAAAAAATAAATGCAACCATCAGTCCAATGCCAGGATCATTGCAACCTCAGGTCAAAGGAACTTGCCCATACCTCCAGCGTGCTGCAAGCGCATCACGATGACAGCATAACTGGCCACTGGCACTATATCACATAGTCCGGGTCCGCAGAGACAGACTTGACTTACCTCATGTATACTACAGCTCATGATCTAACTGATGATAGATAGTAAGATAAGCAAACTCACAAGCTCCCAGCAGAGGTTGCAAATCCATCCATTACTGCACGGTAGATTTGGAATAGTTAATAAGCCAAACAAAATTAGCGATAAAAGTGTGATGATTAGCAACTACATCTATAATCACGAGGGTACATACAGTCCAAGCTGTAAATAAAACCATGACACATCAAGCATCCCCTATCTCAGACTCTCACCTGTACTGGCGTTGCTCATACATACAGCCCAAGAAGAGTGGCGGCCTTTCTTCCTGCTTGGCTTCGCATGATGATCAGATAAAGAGAGCCACCCTCGGATCCTCACCGAGTATATATGTATATGCCTCTTCCCGAAATTGCAGACAATGATAATTTTGGCAAATTAATGCTGAGAGCCTGATGTACATGTTGTGCATGACATCAAGAATAACAAACCTACAGAATGATATGAACTGTACGCACCACAACAAATTAAAACGAAAATACCAAATTATAACAGTGCATAATTAAGTACCTGTTTCAGCTGTGGCAGTGCGACCCCCAACAGAATTGTTCCTAAATCATCATATAAATTGGCTCAATTAAAGAAATAAATGCGGAGAAGGGGTAACCAATCATGGCTCGAAGTCTCTTCGCAATCCAACAGGTCCCTTAGCTTATTAATTTTTATCTCAAAATTGTACTACTAGAGTCCGACCCTTTTCAGACTCGGCCCTTAGAATATTTTGGCAAAATTTTAATTAAGACCTTTTACCACCCCTAGCACAGCACAGCACGGGACATGCAATCCCTGTGTAAAACTGTAAATCAAAGTCAGCAACTGTGTGGTATAGTAGTCCAGATGCCTGAAATACAAAAAGAGAGAGAGAGATTGAGAAGGGATCTGACCTCCTCTCTACCTTCCCACGCCGAAGGAAGATCCCAGAATCGAAGAAACTCCAGAACCCCATGAAAACCAAATCAGACTATTATTGGGAACTTAAGCAAGGGATCGATATACTACACGCAAAGCTAAGAATCGTGATTGGTGTGCGGCATACAATGACAATTCACGACGCAGCGGTGGCAATTCTGCGGCATACAATGACACACGGGCAAGGAGATGGAGAGATCACCGGGGGGGGCGTGCGCCGGCGTGTGCTAGCTTGCAGCCGCGCCGGTGCGGTGATCGCGACGGCCGCGCGAGCGTTTCTGCGGAGAGGCGCCACGGCTAGCACCGATCGGCAGGGCGGCCGGCCGGGGGAGAGGGGAGGATGACAGATAGAGCAGTGAGCACGCGGCCGCGACGGCACATCCGCCGGTGCCGTTCCGCCCGGCCGTGTGCTCACTCTCTTCTGTCACCGCCCGCGCGCGCCGCCCGCCGATCGGTAGCCGGCCGCGCCTGCAGCACCCCGCCGCCGCCGCCGCAATCACCGCACGCGTCTCGCGAGCTAGCAGCAGCTCGCGCGCGCAGGCCATCATCAGCTCAGGAGGAGGCGCGCGCGGGCCGGGGCGCCATGGCGAGATGGGCGGGCGTCGCGGGGAGCAAGGGATCGGGGCGCCGGCCGGGGCGGCTATATAGGCGGCAGCGGGGCGGGCGGCTGAGCCGGAACATTCCGTGCCGGGCTGGCAACTTGGCTAGGGCTACGGTGTGCAATGATGCGGTACGGCGCCGCTGCGCTGTGCCAGATCGAGGGGGAGGCGCTCGATCGCCGGCCCGCCGGCCATCCCATCCACCGGACGGGCGCAGGCGCGCGCGTGGCCCCGGCCCGGCCCATAGCTAGCTAGAATTTTCGGCTCTTTCTAAAATCGGGCATGCGTCGGTCGGCCTCCTCCCCGTCCTCTCCCGCAAGCGAGATAGGCCGGCCGCACTAAAGCCGCGCGGCGCCGCGCCGGTACGGAGCAAGTGGCAGTGGCCCCCTCGCGCCCGGCGCGACACGAGGCGAGCCCGGGCGCCCCGTCCCTCTCATCACGCGCGACTCCCAGCCAGAAATCTGGCCTCGCCCCGGCCCCGGCCCCTGCACTGCTAGAAAACTCCACACTAGTACCGGGCGGTAAACCATAATAATTAGTACCGATTCTTCACCCGGTACCGGCCTGTCGGTACTAAATAGGCTAACATTTAAGTACCGGTCGGAGCGACCGGTACTAAATGGAGTGTTTAGTACCGGTCGGTGTTACCGACCGGTACTAAATTGCTTGTCACGTCACGCGTAGTTTTTTTTCTTTACCTTTTTTCTCACTTTCTTTTCTTTTCTTTTCCACACAGCGCCGGCTACCACTTCATTCACAATCAGATCGCATTCACAATCACATGAATCACAAGAATCACAAAAAAATCATAATCACATGAAATAGTTACAGATTTCATATGAACTAGTTATGGATTTCACAAGAATACATGAACCACAATCATAGATTTCACATAGTCAGAGTTTCACAACAATCAAAACATTCACAATCGCATAATCACATGGAGCTCCCTGTGCGCGCTTGGTGGCCGGCAGCCTCCGCTCCCCCCGATGGCCGGCGGCGGCCGAGGTCGGCCTCCGCGCACCGCGCGCACCGGCGACCGCCGGGAAGCCCCCCTCGCGCCGCCCCCTGCTCCCTGGAGGCCGGGAAGGCCCCTGCGCGTCGGCGGCCCGGCTCCCTTGGGCGCCAGTGGCCTCCGCGCAGCCTCGCGCCACCCCCTGCTCCTGGAGGTTGGGGAAGGCCCCTGCGCGTCGGTGGCCCGAATCCCTTGGGCGCCGGTGGCCAGCGGTGCCGCGCCCCACCAGCGGCCGCCGCGCTACCCGCACTCCGATGGCTGCCGGAGAAGCCTTCCGCGCCTCCTATTCCCTGGGGGGCTAGGGATGGCGAGCTCCCTTGGTGGTCAGCGCGCTCCGCGCTGCCCGCACACCGGCGGTGGCCGGCGGTGCCGCAGCATCCAGGCCACCCACGCACCGACAGCGGCCGGGGAAGGCCTCTGCTCCCCCTGCGCGCCGGCGGCCGCTGGGGAAGGCCCCCTCGCGCTGCACCCTTCGGTAGTGAGAGAGGAGGGTGGGAGGAAGGAGCCGGCCGGTGTGGTGGGGAAATAATGGCAGTGATGGATAAGGCTGGTGGGAGAGGAGGAGATAAATGTGTGAAGTGTCGGCGTGGTTGATATTAGTACTGGGTTGCCTCTCCAACCGGTACTAATTTGAGAATTTATGTACCGGCTGGTGGCTCCAGCCGGTACTAAATTCAATTTATGCAATTTAGTACCGGTTGGAGCCACCAACCGGTACTAAATTGCCTCTAAAAAATCTAGATGTTGTAGGAGGATCTGTGTTTCGTACTCTTAGCCGATACCAAATACTCCCTGAGACACTATTTTATATGACCGGTACTAAAATAATATATTAGTACCGGTTGAAAATGCAGCCGGTACTAACGCCAGGGATGAATGACCCTTTTTCTAGTAGTGCTGCGTGCCCCCCCTTGTGTTTTCCCCTTGGTTTCTTGCGGCCATGGGAGCGAACCAGCAGCAGCCCTGGCAATTGGGGTGGGCCGGTAAATGGTGGTCACCGTCGCCGTCGTCGTCCGAGCCGCAGCAGCTGGTGGTGGCGTGTCAGGTGATATCCTGGCAACGTGGAGGCGTCGCGCCAGGGTCCGCTCCACACTTGTTCGCTCCATCCTGCCGCCGCGCGCGCATGCTCTCCACTCCGAGGAGCGAGCACGGCCGCCGTGTCTGGCGCGGTGGCCTTTTAAAGGACCGGCGCACGCGGCGGAGCTTTTCCCTTTTCTGGCCGCGTGACGAGGTCGGACTGGGGGGCTTAAAGCTGTGACCCGGGCTGGCCTGACACGGCACGTACAAATGTCCGCCCTCATCTTCGGGTCCGCGCCAAGTGGAGGAGACTAGTACAGCCGTGGAAATGAGACGCTGTGCTGAGCACCACATGTAGGCAGCGAGCAGGGTCCGTAGTGTGGTACGGCCGTTGGAGATGAAGTAGCTAGCTAGGAAGTTTGTACAATACTACCACTATACTGAAATGCATGCCTTGATGCATGAATGTGGTGCGGTGGTACTCCGTACTAGTACATGTGGGAGTGGGATTGTACTATACTTGGCTGCCAATAATGTGAGGTTATTTATTATTACCATTTTCCACAGGAGTTGTGAAATGGTAGTCCCTCCATTTTAAATTAGTTGTCCCTTTAGCACTTCTCCCTAATTTTGACCTAATTTATAGAAAAAGGTACAACCAGCATCTACAACATCAAATGCTATTTTAATACACCCATGAACCCCAAAATAAAACAGTTGCATTGTACAAGTTGTTTCAGTCCACTGTTGATGATGTGGCAATTTTTAAAAGTAGTGAAAATGAAGTTGACCATTGGGATGAGACCCTGCCGAAGCATGTGGTGAAAATTCGTCCTACGGTCGTATAAATTGATTATAGTTGCATTGATTAAAAGTACTGAAAATGAAATTGACCAAAATACTCTATTCTCTAATAATCAGCGCGATACTCGTCAAATCCTACGGTAGGTTGCAAATTGGGGGATGCCAACCAGCATACTTACAAGTTACAGCAATAAATGATAGGCAAGAGTTCCATTCATTTTAGCCATGCATTTCCAATATCAAAATTTGTTACTAGTCATGCTTCATTTTATTATGAGTTTATGACAAAACTTTGACTAACAATTGTACTCTATTAATCATCTATCTGTGTGATGCAAAAACATACTATAAGATTTTTATTGAACATGCATATAACACATAAGATGTGTCATAAAAGTCTTAGAATAATAGTTTATTTGTAAACCCAATTGTTGCTTGAAAATTATGATGTTCGAATTTTAAATGCATGCCTTAGAAAAATAAATTGAGGGAGGAACATGTCCTAGATAATCTATTTAAATTAATGAGCAGTTTGGATTGATGAAGCATCTCAAACTTCATGCAATAGTCCATATATCATGAGTTTATCCCTTGAATTTTGTTAAGATATAATTTCTTTTTTACTCACTCTCTCTCTCTCTCCAACCACGAATAATTGTTGTGTTATGTCACATACAATTAATAATTTAAAATTTAAATGCAAATATCTCATTGAATATTTGAAAAATGGCTTGACTAGATTTTCCTTCAAATGTAAGGTGTCAAAATATTAAAATGAATTATGTTTCAAAATATTGTAACTTTGCTATATTTGTACATGTTCATAAGGAACCCGAGGCGGGCGGGCAGCTGCAGGAGCTCGAGGTGCTGCGGAGCGGGATGGGAGGTTGGGTAGCGGGAGGCGAGGCTGGGGCGGTGGTGGGAGCCCGAGGTGCGGTGAGGGGGCAACGGGAGCTTGAGGAGGTAGCGGCGGCAGCAGCAGCACCATGAACCATAGATGGGGATGGATTGGACAAATGGACCGGCTGAATAGATAAGGGGACAGAGAATGAGAAGAAAAGGGGAAAAATATAAAGATAATATGGATAGATCATTCTTTTTAAATAACCGGAGAAGCCGTTTTACTAAATATTTTGCCAAGTAGACAATCCGAGAAAAAAAACTGCTCCACAGGAGAAGCTCTACCACCCGCCGGAGCTCTGTCAAACGTTTGATTCACGCGCTGTTTGGTACAACGTGCCGAGTGGCTCCAGAATTTTCCAAGAGCACAGCTTTCGAGTAGCTAGCCTCTTAATAGGCAAGCCCACCCGTCCCGTTCCTCTAGGCTTTCCTTTTTTGGTTTGTTGCTAATGGCGATCGAGCATCACATGCCTGCATATACGGAGCGCAAAAAAGGACACTGCCATACTGTGTACGACCCACACATGTCGTACTGCCCTAGAAGATAAGCCCGCTGCTTCGAGGAAAGAACACGGCCAGAGCCAGTGGAGCTAGCTAGCTGTCGACCAGGGATTGGCCGAGCCTCGCTAAACCACTAGTTTAATCCAGCGGCAATGTCATAATTTATGGTTTGGTCGCTTGTTTAAGCCGTCGTTGGAGGAGAACTTGCCATTGCGGATTAAAAATTCCGTCATTCAGGATAGATAAAAAGTGCTACGTACTGATGACCTGGTATAGTGGTATATATTGTACTAAATAAAGTTTCTTACTTTTTTCTGTTTCGAAGCTTTTTGTAACATCACGCTGCCGATGATCGATCTTACGAAGATCGTGTTCTTTAAGGTAGGAGGAACACGACCACTCCTGAATAGAAAAAGTATTGGTGAGGTAACGTGCATGCACAGATGAGCTAGCCAGGGCTTCATCTGTGGATCAAAATGCTGCGCTGGTACAGCTAGCCGAGCGATTTGGATATGCTAGCGTTGGATCGGAGCTAGTAATACCGAATCGTTTCTTTGCCCTCTATATATGGGGATCTCCTAACTCCTATCAACTAATAATGACAAAGTGGATGTCTCCATCATCTGTACTGCACAATTTCTACCGTAGTAAGTTCTCAAGTAATTTTTTGTAGTGACAATCAAACTTTTTAATAAGCTTTGACCTTCAAATACATGTCACATGGAAACAGTACTACTTCATCCATAATAAATTCAAGGTGTAGTTTGATGTGACTCAGCCCTCTAAGTTGAACCTCGACAATAAATTTCTCTTATAACGTACAACTGCTGGTTAAACAATCATAATCTTTTGAATCTAAACTAGAATACGTATATGGTGCTATATATCGCATTTCCTCTCTTGTATCTGTGTAGTGTACTACGTACACAGATGCTTAATTGTTTATCAAACATTAAGAGCTCGACCGGATTTCAAACGCAGTGCTCCTTAGTGACAGATTTTTGGAGAGAGAGAGTGTATTATTTTCCATATTCAAACAAATGCTTAGTGACTACAGCGCTGATGATGTGGTAGATCTAACATGGATACTGATGTAGTCAAAGCATCTATCGGAGATTGTGTTGATATGGTATCCCAAACGACAGGTAAAAATACAACTGATGTTAGTACTAACTAACTGTCCCCACACTCTAAACCACCATTGAAGGATCAGCAATGGCTAGCAGCAGGGCTAAATGTAAATCGCGTTATTGGTTGCCGACAGCAATCACTACTAAAAAACATTGATTTGTCCCGGTTGGGAAACCCCTGTTGTCCCGGTTTCCCAACCGGGAACACCAGTCCGGGACAAAAGGGGGTGCCCTTTTGTTCCGGGTCTGGCAACCGGGACAAAAGGTCCTTTTTTTCATGTTTTTGTTTTCTCAATTCTTTTTCTATTTCAATTATACTTTTGCATTTCAATTAAACTTATGTATTGGAATTCAGTGTGTATGATCTCCACTAATATATACATATATATATAGTTACTTATATAATATTTGTCCTAGATAGTTTTCATATATAAATTAATTCACTTATATATATATGTATACACATATCTATACATGTGAATTCCTTTACATATGAAAATGTCTAGGACCAATATTATATAAATATATATATACACATATATATTATTGCAGTGCTTATATATATAATACATACATACTCCATCATATTTGCATAGGTATATTCGTTCTTAATTACATAGGTATATTCGTTCATAATTACATAGTAGAATTCGACTTTTGGAAATTTAATACATACATACATACTCATAAATAGAAATTTAATACATACACACACATATATTTACATAGGTATATTCGTTCTTAATTACATATATACGCGTATATTGTCATATTTGCTGCGATTGTCAATATTAGATATTCCATCATAGTAGAATTCGCCTTTTGGATCGAGGACTTGCTCAACAATAAATCCGGAGAATTGTTCTTGAATCGCCATAATCTTTTCCTCCGGTATGAGTTTATCGCGCATCTCCTCGACCTATGGAAAAAGGGGATAATTAATTTCGACTAATTAAAATACGAGTTCAAATATTAACAAGTTTTTTACTTCCTCCTCCCAATCTGTCCAGCCCTTTGGATGACCTACCAGACTATAGATGTTCTCGCATACATAGTATGCGCACAATACAGTGCCTTGTTTCTGCCTCATACACTTTAAGAGAGAAGAAATTATCAGGTATTTACATGAATATATAATAAAAATAATGAATCATGCAACGAATCATCCAAGTGCGTACCGCAAAATCTGTCTTGATCTTCAATTCCTTGTCAAATTTGTCTGGATGATTTTTAGCGAATTCTTTCCAAATCCTGTGCATGATTAGAACAATTATAGTCAAGTAACAAAGTGATTCAAATTATCGGTCATCGATGGAGTAGTGGTAGAATTACTTTTTCATCATGTTAAGAAGATTTTCGTATTGTTCTGGAGGTCTCCTCAATGAGTCCATAACCACGAGTAGGCTCTTCTCGGGAATTATGACAATTAGGACCCAGTGTTCACTGCAAGATTATACGGAGACAGTTTTTGGTAGTTAAGGTTTAAACAATTCGATTACAGAATAGAAAGAGTTAGACGGAAGGAATCACTCACGCAAAGTTGTAAGGAAACAATATCATTTGTTTGTTGTGATGAACGCTTATGTACTTGAACAAGTTTTGGAATATCTCATCGGAATTGTAACGTAGAAGCCTCCAATTACAAGTAATTGGGTCGATGAAGCCGAGGTGAGAGTATCCCTTCTCTCCAGAAGGACAACGATCACCCCCACCGGCGCCACTCTCTCCAGCTGCTGAAGCCATATTTTACTGAAAATACCTTTATTTTCCACAAAATTATAAATTCTTACCATTACAATGCAAAAATTATTTACTATTACAATTACAATGATCAGATTAATAACTCTTGCAAATAACAATGAAATCATATAAAAAAGACGAAATGTATCATTAATCCTCAAGAAATCTCTAATTAATCGAAAGAATTCTCTATAACTTCTAATTACTTTGACACCCTTCAGTTCCAGGAGTACACTCTTTTCAATATCCAGAAACCCTCTAGAAGAAAAATAAACCTTTATTTCTGAAAATGTATATGTCAGTAACCTCAACCCTGCGGTGATGACACTGCCTTTCGGGGGGACACGGTGCGGTACAAGGATGTCACCAATCGGCCAGTCGCAGCACCATCATTTACGATTAATAGGCACAGCACTTGGCACAGGCAGCATGCTCGTTGATATGCTCTCAGTACAACAACGGCCATGCTGACTGCGTCAAATGCTGTCTTCTTATCAATCGGAAGTGCTGGTGATGCGACCAACCGATTCGCGACGTGCTTATAGCGCATCGTGTATTCCCGAAAGGTAGTGCCATCACCGTTGGATGGAGATTAATGACGTATACTTGTTTCGAAATAAAGATTTTTTTAGCTTCTAGATGGTTTCAATGTGAGCCTGAATAAATACATCACTAGAGTGTCAAAATAATCCATTCATAATACAAAAAATTCTAATATACTCATTTCATTAATTCATTCATGAATACAAAAATCAACTATCCACAATATGGTCATGTATACAAGTACATCACATGAAGTGTCTACACTCATTCTAAAAATTTCTACTATCCACATACTCATCTAAATCTAAAAGAAAATCACACCTACATATGCAATCTAGCTAAATGTCCAAGAAATGAGCTAGCTACACATTTTCTCTATTTCTAAAGCATGAAGTGAGCTATACAAGCCAAGGAAGAAGAGAAAAACAAGCCCCAAACCTTTAGCGCCGATGGATGGACGGGGAATCAAAGATCTTCACAAATGTGGTGAAGAAATGAGCAAGAACTCCTCTCTCCCGAGCCGAGAACAGCAAGAAACAAGTGAGCTGAATGGCTCAGGCGGGGGAGAGGGAAGGGGATAAGGGGGCCAAGGCCTTTTGTCCCGGTTGGAGACACCAACCGGGACAAAAGGGGGGCCTTTTGTCCCGGTTGGTGGTTCCAACCGGGACAAAAGGGTACGCGGGCCTTTTGTCCCGATTGGATCCACCAACCGGGACAAAAGGCCCCTACCCCCCCCCCCCCCCCCGCTGGCCCGGCTAGCCGTTGGACCCGGGACAAAAGCCACCTATTGTCCCGGGCCCAAAGGCTGCCGGGACAAATGGCCTGGAACAAAGGCCTATTCTGTAGTAGTGAATAGTGTTCTCTATTTCCCTCCATCGTTTTCTGACACGGAACATGCTTGATCCCCCCCAGATAATCTCATATACTACCTCCGTCCCAAAATATAAGCATTTTTAGGTTTGGTCAAAGTCAAACTTGTTCAACTTTGACCATCAATATTCTTATGAATAAGTTATTTTAAATATAAACATTTATATATTATGATAATTTCTTTCATAACAAATCTAGTAATATTATGTTTATCCTATAGATCCTTATTAATTATTTACAATTTATAGTCAAAGTTGAACAAATTTGACTTTGACTAAACCTAAAATATTTATATTCTGGGACGGAGGGAGTACATATATACAGGTGTCGTCACAGAATGCGTGGGTACACAAAGTAGTTGCTGTGACCAAAATATATACAAATCATTTTACACACACTTTCCCTGGTAAAAAAATGCCTGACATGTAACCTGCTGCGGATTAGCTAACATGCATCATGCGGGGATGCGCGTTGCAGCAATATAGCAGAAAAATACAATGTTATATCTCTGAAAGGCTATAACTAGGAAAAAAACCACCAAAACAACTCGAGCAGGTTGGATTGAGACATCAACACTCGCCGAACTCAACTTTACGTAACAACTCAGCCCGGTTGGATTGAGCTATCGACACCACAACTCGGCATCAACACGCGCCGAACTCAACAACTTAGCCCGGTTAGATTGAGGTATCCACACCACAACTCCTCTCCAAAAGGCAAATATCTCGTTGGTGGTCCTCTCCCTAGCTAGCTCCTCTTCGAAATTTACTACAGCAAAACGAAATGAAATGGATTAGCGAACTAGCTAGCGTGGTCCACCGGGAGCTTTCCCGTCTTTCGAGCGGCGCCCGGCTTGTTCTCACATCTCAACAAAGGCGCGGCTCAGCTCTCGCTCGCTCCCCGTCTGATTGACTGACTGATTCCATTTCAAAGGCAGACTGATGATTAGCCAACACGGTTGTTGTATGTCTACTCCTATATATATACAATCTCCTTGTATAAGTTCCTCAAAAAATCTCCTTGTATAATATATTTGTGTATATATAATAATATAAACGTATATATACATACGCATACGCTCGCGGGCCGAGTACTCGACAGGTGTACCGTACCGTCGGTAGGCTTTTTACTACTTTATAACCCCGCGCGTGATTGGTCGGTCGGGGCCGTACGTACAGTAGTGTGGCGCCACGCTAGCTAGCGCAGCGCACGGCCTGGCCGGCTCGAGCTGTAGTCACCTGCCGCCCGATCGAGGGCTGATCTTGATCACCAGGTCAGTCTCCGATCCCATGCACGGCACGGCGCGCGCCGCACACAGCCGCAGCCCCCCATCACTCCACTCCACCAGGCTGCAGCCTGCAGGCCACCGCCGTACCCATGCCGCCCGGTGGCGGTTCTGGCGGCCGGGCGGGCGGTCGGTCGATCGGCGCCCTGAATTTCCCGGCCCGGAGCTAGCTGGGAGGACAGCACAGTACAGCGCCGATCATGCGTGCTACCTATCCACCCATCTACTCCGCGCAAGTTGCGAGTGCGGTGGCCGGCCCCCTGGCCCCCAAGGATGGATGGGATCAGGGGCCAGTGCATCTGAAAGATTCAGCAGCTGGCTGCTAGCCAACAGGCAGCCGGGCACCGCACCAATGCATGCCTTCTCCCACTGCATCAATCATCCGCATCCGCATGCATGTGTGATTTAACCCTGCGCGCCCCGGCCGGCCGGGCCGCGCGCCGGACAGGGCCACGCACAGCCACTGCACTGCGCTGCCTGCCGGCCCGCCTTGTTTGGTTGCAATCTACTAAAGGTTTGTTTAGTTCATTTTGCGTTTTACGTTTTTGCGTTTTTACAAGGGAATCTTTAACATTTGAAATACTAAATGTAGACTAATCACAAAACTAATTACAGATTTCATCTATAAACTACGAGACGAATCTAATGAGCCTAATTAATCCATCATTAGAGTATGTTTACTGTAACATTACTGTAGCAATTTAGTGTCTAGTCACGTCATACTTAGGCTCATTAGATTCGTCTCGCGATTTACAGTCTATTTGTGCAATGCGATTTATTTTTCGATTACATTTAGTACACCATGCAAACGATTTACAAAAATTTTGCGTTTTGCCTTTACACATCTAAACACAGAACAGTTGGGAAGAAAGAAAGGCAAAGGCTTTGCCTGCCTGACGAGCGTCCATATCGACCATATCCTAATGGACAGAGTGTACTGGCCGGCATCTGTTCAGCCCGAAGAACTAGCTAGTAGCTCAGAGGTCAAACCGCAAACATGCATGCTAGCTAGTTAGCTATACTAGTTAGCTAGATGATGTAGAAGTACATGCGACCACTGCTCGTTCTACTATTGTGTCACACTGCGATCTACTGCTGCATGCTACCTACTGTCGCCGTGTTGCATCTTTCATACTTTCATCACCGTCCGGCACCAGCACTGCTCGTTGTTTTCACATGAATTTTGTTAAATCTCTGCTCCCGAATTGAATTAGGAACCAAGCCGGCCCTCAGATGAAAGGCACCGTCTTGTAGCCGGTGTCTTTTGGCGGGTGTCCTTGTCCGCGCCAGTTGCGGGTAGGGCCGACTTGGCCGGGCATCAATTCCTGCCTCAGTGGAGGGAGCCTGGTGTGCGTTTGGTGCTCTCATTATCGCCACCCACCCAAATGTTTCCTCGTCCTTGAAAAAAAAGGAGGTTTGTCATCTAAGATTCGAGAACAGTAGCCCACTTTGTGGTTCACTGGCGAGCAAAATGGCATCCCCCCTTTTCTGAAGTCAATTCAGAAGTGCAGGCGTCTGGATGGTGGTTTGTGTGTGGGCACCGACCTGTGCGCTGGATAATAAAAGGAAAAAAAGCTTGAAAGCCCAACCCAACCCAACCCAACCCAGAGTCAGTTTGATGCCGCCACGCTGTGTATCTCATCGGCGACCGCGCCCATACAGATACAGCCCAGACGGGGGTATAGCAGCTTCGCCGTGGCCCACGATCGCATCGACAGAAGCGGCCGCCTATCTCTGTTCTGACACCGGACGGGCCGCCGGCCCACGAAAGCAACGATTCCGTGCACACTTTCAATCCAAAGGCCTCCACTCCAACGTGTTGCGTGGACGCGCTGTTGCCTCGCAATCCAAGGATGGCGAGGCGTGCGCGTGCGGGACGCGGTGGGCTGATGAGAGGTGCACGGCACCGAGAGCACGTCGTCACAATAACATAGGGTGGTGGTGTGCAGGTGTGGTGGTGGTCTGGTGGATCTGGGCATCGTGCGATACGGGTACTCGTATGGCGAGGCGAGCTGCTGAGCTCTCCTGCTGTCCTGCAGCAGGGCGCCAGTGCCATCCAGCACCGATTCGTCGCGGCACTGTGCACGCACGATTGATTCCACGAGAGCCATCGGTGCGATGCAAGCGCGTGTGCGGAATTTCTGGATGCGCTCCCTTCTTTCTAGTTTTGTTTTATTATTTTTTTTAAAACACCAGAGCACCGGGGAGTTATGTAAAATTTTTAGGCGCCCGTATTAACCGGACTTAATGCAGACGAGACTGCCCGAGTAGTCTCGGGACGCGCCATACTGAGGCACTTACACCACCACACACACTCACACCCACCACGCACGTATGCCTCAGCACCTGGTGCGACACCCGGGTACGTCCCAGACTAGAATCGAACCCGGGCGGGCGGCTCCACGATGGGAGCGCTTACCATCGCGCTACCAGCGTGTTCGCCTAGTTTTGTTTTATTCGCCGAGGGAAAGGTCATGTATGCTCCATGGCTTCATCTACTGTGCCCATATTTGAAAATCCGATGATGCTTCGACTCTGTCAGAGCCAGAGTTCTAAGATTTTGTTTGGTTTTTTAAATAGTTGTCATATCGAATATTTGAATATCAATTTGAATGTTTGGATGTCAACAACAACAACAACATAGTCTTTTTTCCCAAACAAATTGGGGTAGGCTAGAGATGAAACCCGAAAGAAATAAGTTCAAGGTTCAGGCACATTGATAGCTAGTCTCCAAGCGCTCCTATCCAAAGCTATCTCTTTAGAGATTCCAATCCTTAAGGTCTCTCTTAACCGACTCATCCCACGTCAGTTTAGGTCTACCTCTACCCCTTTTTACATTATCGACCCGTTCAAGAACCCCATTACGCACCGGCGCCTCAAGAGGCCTTCGTTTGGATGTCAACCTAATATAAAAATAATTGCATAAGTTACAACTAGAGCTCTAGATAAATCTATCAAGTATAAGTAATGCACGATTAGCGGATAGTTACTGTAGCAATTGTGATCAAATTATGAAATAATTAGGCTTAATAGATTCATCTTGTGATTAAATCACGACTTATGAAATCAGATATATAACAAATTTATATTTAGTACTCCTAGTTAGTATTTAAACATGCGATGTGACTGAAACTTAAAAAACCAAAACTAGCATAATTGTGGAGTGCAAGGATACTTTTTCTAGCAGCCAGGTTACCAGCCTCTCTCCAAAGAATGTTTACAGTATCAGAAACAGACATGCTCTCCCGCCGGTCTGAGCTGACAGCGAGCAGCAGACACTTCACCCCACGGAAGTTGCTTCCGGTCCTGGATTCCGAACCACTCCTGCAGCTGCACACTCACGAGCAGAACGAAACGATTGCTTGCAAGGCTCCTCCCCGCCCCAACCCAAGGCGCACGCCCTGAACATCCAGGACACCAAGACACCCGTTGGTCGCACGCATGCGTCAGTCCCTGTCTCCCGTTTCGTTGCTGGGTTCGTTACCCTGTAACACTTCAGGTGTTAATTACTTATCATTAAGGCTAATTACAGTCATTAGCACCACAAACCACTAGAGAAAAACTTTTCAACAAATTCTGGGACAGCTCAACTCGGATCGGTCTGACCGGTCGTCACAATCAGTCTGACCGGTTGAATCTGTTTCAACCGTTTTGGATCCCACATCATTTAAATCACTCACTCTCTTTTATCTCATCAGTTCACTCATTCTCCCCGCTCTCTCACGCCGTCCCGAGCTCTCAAGCTCTCCCTTTCACCCCCAAACCCTAAATCCCCAAACCCTCCATTCCCACTTGATCCAAGGCCGAGGGAAGTTGCAATCGGCGTGGTGGATCATCAACTCCCTGTGTTCTTCCTTGGGAGGCTTGGATTCAAGTCTTGGTGCAAGAAAGAGCTCACCCCAAGGTAAAAAAACTAGGGTTTGGCAAATCCCTTGTTCCTGGAGGTTTAAATCGATTCCCTCCGGACAATCATCTTTATTTACATCCCTAAGCTAGAGCCTAGATAGGTTTGTGCTATGGATTCAAGTTATTGCGGGGGCAAGACTCATTCAAGGTGTTTTAGCTTGTGATTGCTCGATCTCTGGTTCTAGACGGTTTTAGGTGATTCCCTCTGGTCAAACACATCTACTCGCATCCCTGAACGAGACCCTAGATGGGTGTTGGAAGTGGTGGGCGATTTTCGCCGCGCCAAGAATTTTAGTTTTTGATCTGGTTAGGACCGGTCCGACCGGTCAGATGGACCGGTCTGACCGGTGGTAGGGATCCGAATTATCCGGCCTATGGTTCGGATCATCCGGAACCGTCCAGAGGCTAAAATTACTGTTTAGCCGGATCATCCGGCCTAAGGGCGGATCATCCGACACTGGGAACTTTCTGCGCATTCCCGTGAGTGGTCGAGTAGGACCGGTCTGACCGGTGTGGCTGTAGCTAAGAAGGTTCAGTTAGGATAGTTAGTGTAATTAGTTAGAAAATTGTTATGGGTATTGGTTAACTGCTAATTTCGTAAATCATGCATGCATTTCTCATGTCATATGCATATGCACTCGTGTAGCAGCTGTGGCGGAGGAGGTTGTGTACGAGGTGGTTGCGGAGCCACCGGATCCGCTAGAGCAGGCCCAGCAGGAGGAGAGGCGTGAGGCCCAGGCCCAAGGCCCAGTACACCCCAGTACAGAGCAGCAGCCCGAAGGCAAGCCCTGGTGCATGTCCTATTATTTTTAACTTATGCTTTACTATATATATGCTTATTTATTACTTGTGCATTACGTCTTAGGAGTTATTTGGAACCCTAGTTGCATGATCCTTAGGATTTCTTGAGTTTATACTAGTATGTATAGGTCGATAGCGATGCCATGCTTAATATGTCTCAGTAGAAGACGGGTGATTTCTTGTCACTCGCGAGATACAGGATATTTAGAAGTCGAGTAATTGCCGGTTACTCGCGAGAGATATATATAATTATCATTATACTTCTGTATTTGAGATATGGAATGAAATGTGGAAATAATAGAAACTTGAGACCGGGCGGGGAATAATGATGAGGTGTAGGTATGGCAGCAGAACAGGATTTCTGGTTGTCTTAGCCCCGTCTGTGTCGATTAAGGACCGGTCGTTGTCGGCAGTGCTGATCGAGGATTGAACTGTACTAACCGCATGCCGGGAGTAGGAGGTAGTCGAAACCGGTAAGCCTAGTACTGCCTCACTTCGAAAGTACAGGACCCCATCTCACCTTCTGGGGTAGTCGAATAGTCACGGAGAAATGGGCTGCATGTATTTACTTTTGGTGGTCTCACGTTGAGCTCGGCTGACCATATGATGGTGGGGCGGTCCTGTAGTTCGAGGCGGTGAGGGGAATGGTTGGCGCGTGTGGTCCGACGGGGCTTATGCGTGCTGTGTTGGTTAGGTCCACCTTGCAAGGTTAAATCGGATCAATTCGCCTCGTAGGAATGAATTAGGATATTGGTAATATATGATGGATATTACTTGAATTATTATTGAATGCTACACCATGATTGCTTTAGATATGCAAACATTTGTTGATAGTCTATCTATATAAAATATATGGCTAAAATATTGAAAGTAAGGATCCACCTATAGATATTTTTCTGCAAAACAAACCACTAGCTAGAAAGTCGTGCAAGTCTAGATAATGGGCTATGTATACCCATAGTCGGATAATTCTTGCTAAGTATTAGTTTGTTGCCACAATTATTTCAGGACATCCAGACGTTGACTTCTGCCCCTGCTGTGTCAAGTTCATCCGCCGGGATGCAGAGGGATGGGAGGTGGTGTAGCAAGACCCCTAGGCTAGGGAGTAGTCGGGTTGCACACTTGAGGGCAGAGTGTGCAACCCCTCTGTTTTGTGCATACCGGTCTGACCGGTCCGTGGGACCGGTCTGATCGGTGGAGGCACCATGGTAGTGGTGACCGGTCTGACCGGTTGGGTGAACCGGTCTGACTGGTCCTGAAAAATCAGAATTGGTAAAGACTAGTGTAGCTGTAGGTTTCTCTTTAAATCAAACTTCGGTTACATATGTTGTAAAGTTTTGTAAATTATACTCTCCTATGTATATTTGAACTTGGTTTGTAAAACTTAATGTTTCATGATCGTATGGTGTATGTATTTTTAAGTATTATGTCATGCTTGTTCCATCTGCGCTCACCTTTGTGTGGGACTACCAGTGTTGTTTCGATCGGGCCGTGGGTTGAGAAAGAACCGTCAAATTAAACCATTAAGCGAATGTACCTGATGTGTTCAAATGACGGCCATTACGCTTAATTTAGAGTTTTAATTTGGCGTTTCCGTCACAGCTGGTATCAGAGCCGAAACGCACTGGGGGTGGTACAAGCATGACTAATTTTCAGACATTACAAATTAAAAACAAATTTCTGACTTAGGGTGAAAGTAGTTTAGTAGTGTTGGTGGGGATTACTCGTAATAGCCCTATATAGCCCTGTATAGTTTATGTTAGAGTCGTAATTAGAGGATTGGTTTTGGTTGAGAGATTAACGTAGGACGTCCAAGCATTATGTTAAGGATGTTCTTTCGCTTGCATGTGGAAGATGACTTTGGTACTCATGCATCATGCCATTCATTAATTGAAAAGTGCATCTGGGAATTTATTTGGGGGTTTATCACTTAAGGCTTAGAATTTTAATTCATTTCCTGGGGGCAGACCGATCTGACCAGTCCTTGCTACCGGTCTGACCGGTTCCTATACGTTGAGCCGGTACAATGCCATGCAGACCGGTTTGAACAATTGGCGGCACCGGCCCGACCGGTTTTGGGCAGACAGAACACCTGACAATGAGTTTAAATGTTGCATCTTCTGCAAGTTCTTCCATGATTCGGATATTAGTTGCTGTCGTGATTATTATTTTTGTGTTATCAAGATAATGTGACTAAACCAATCATGGTTGAATGATGTCGGTGTCCTGACCCGGGGGGCCCGGCACCAACTAGTAACGTGCTGCGTGATCCCTCACCCTGGCTGGTTGATGCTGTTTTGTCCTTTCTGTCGAGGGGTGGCCTCGAGCGAGGCAGAGTCGATCCGCTTGCTCGAGGGTAGGCTTGCTACCCTCGAGCGAGGCGGAGATGCGGGATGCCGTCAAGGGTCTCGGCGGGGAGCCCTCGAGCGAGGCGGTGATTGTCCTGCGGGTTCGAGGGGGGTGCGGATGGGCCGCACTGTGTACTTGGGCCGTGGATTGGGCTTCATTGAGTCCTTTCCTTTCCTTCAAATTGGAAGGAGACTGTTGGCCTTCATGGGCCCATTTGCCTAACAGGTGTTTTGCGTTTTAAGGGCGATTGGGTCCCCTGATTAGGGGCAGGTGCCCCTAATCATGGTACCCGACAAATGCAGAATGGCAGACGAGGGTGGTGGAGCGCCACCGCCGCCTCCTGACTTGGTTCAGGCCATTGCGGCTATGCTCACTGGGCGCGACGAGAAGATGGCACTCCTCTGTCAGCTTGTGGAGCAGGGGGCAACACCGCGGCAAGGACACCACCACCCGCCACCTGTTCCTGGGTACCAGGAGTTTCTGGGGACCCAGCCGCCGCTGTTTCACAAGGCGGACGAGCCACTGGAAGCGGACAGCTGGCTCAAGACCATTGAGTCAAAGTTCACCCTGTATCCATACAACGATAAGGACAAGGCAGGGTTTGCAGCACAGTAGCTCAGAGGTCCCGCATGCACATGGTGGGACAATCACGTGGCCATGTTCCCTGCTGGCACTCGGTTCACCTGGGCCGAGTTCAAGGAAGCTTTCAGGGCACACCAAGTCCCAGCAGGGGTGATCAGAAAGAAGCTCACTGAGATCTTGGCTCTGAAGCAGGGCAACAACAGTGTGACACAATATGCCCAAGATTTCAACACTCTCTCCCAATATGCTGGGTACCACATGGACACAGATGAGAAGAAGCAGGCTTGCTTTAGGCAAGGGCTCAGCAGCAAGCTCCAAGACCGCCTAGCAATGTTTAAGTTCAATACTTTTAGTGAACTAGTCAATGGGGCTATCATTCAGGAGGACGCCCACCTAGCTCATAAGGCATAAAAGAAGAGAAAGGCGCCGGCAGCAGGATCTTCTAGCAGTAACCCACAGAGGTTTTGCCTTGTGAAGTCGAGCCCACAGCGTGCCCCATATCAGCCACAATGGGGGTACCGGCCTCCGCAGCAACCATGGGGTTATAGGCCACATCAGCAATCACAGCCACAGGGGGTAGCTAAGCCTCCTGTTCCTCAGCAGCACGAGCAGAAGACTTGGGTGCAACAGCAGGGGGTGCGCCCAAATTTATATCCGTGCTACAACTGTGGACAAGTTGGCCACTTTGCACGTGACTGCTAGATGCCACCCAAGCAAGGCTAGCAATCAAGTCAACAAAACCAGAAGGGCAAAGTTGCTCACTTCAAGCCGGGGCAGGTATACTAAACTACCCTTGAGGGTATCCCTGAGGGAGCTCCAGTGATGGCAGGTACGTTTTCGGTAAACAATCAACCCGTTACTATATTATTTGACTCTGGTGCGTCACACACATTTATTAGCAAGGAGTGTGCCATTAGGCTGGGATTGAAAATAGAAAACCTTCCAAGTCCATACAATACTCATTCGCCAGGGGGACAATTAATTACCAACCAAATTGTCAGGCGAGTGCCTCTCCAGTTACAAGGAAAAGGGTTTATCGCACATCTTATAGTGCTACCAACTCAAAAAGTGGATATTATACTTGGCATGAACTGGATGAAGGAACAAGGAATTCTTTTAGACACTAATGCACATTCGGTGCACATAAAACCATCTATTCATGGCTCTATGACCTTGACTTTGGGTGACCGTATGCCTTCCACGTGTACGGTGAGTCAGGTTGAGGCCAAGAGCCTGGATGACATACCAGTAGTATGCGAGTACTCGGATGTTTTTCCGGATGACCTGCCTGGTATGCCACCTGATCGTGATGTGGAGTTTGCCATTGAGTTGCAACCGGGAACGGCACCAATTTCCCGAAGACCTTATCGGATGCCACCCAATGAGCTGGCGGAATTAAAGAAACAATTGCAAGAGCTGCTCGACAAAGGCTATATCCGTCCTAGCACTTCGCACTGGGGCTGTCCAGTGCTCTTTGTTAAAAAGAAGGATCAAAGCCTCAGGTTGTGTGTGGACTATAGACTTATGAATGCCGTTACAATCAAGAATAAATATCCACTTCCCCGGATTGACATCCTGTTTGATCAGCTATTTGGGTCCAAAGTATTTTCTAAGATTGATCTTCGCTCGAGTTATCATCAGATCAAAATCCGAGTTGAAGATATTCCTAAGACGGCCTTTTCTACCATATATGCACTTTATGAATATCTGGTATTGTCTTTTGGATTGACAAACGCTCCGGCACATTTTATGTATCTCATGAACTCAGTGTTCATGCCCGAGCTGGATAAGTTTGTCGTGGCTTTCATTGACGACATCCTTATATATTCCAAAAATGAAGAAGAACATGCGGAGCATCTTCGCATTGTTCTCCAGCGTCTCAGGGAGCACAAGTTGTATGTCAAGTTCAGTAAATGTGATTTCTGGCTCACGGAGGTCCAATTCTTGGGCCACATCATTTCGAAGGATGGAATTTCTGTGGATCCTAGCAAGATTCAGGATGTCCTGAATTGGAAAGCTCCCACCTCTGTTTCTGAAATTCGGAGTTTTCTCGGGCTGGCGGGATATTACCGGCGTTTTGTTCCGGAATTCTCGAAGATTGCGAAGCCCATGACTGAGTTGCTGAAGAAAGGGGCGAAATTTAGTTGGGATGATAAATGTGAGCAGGCCTTTCTGACCTTGAAGAGATTTTTGACATCTGCCCCTGTCTTAGCCCAACCTGACATTGGTCGACCCTTTGATGTATATTGTGATGCATCGGGTACGGGTTTAGGTTGTGTCCTCATGCAAGATCGTCGAGTAATTGCTTATGCTTCCAGAGCACTCCGGCGACATGAGGAAAATTATGCCACCCATGATTTGGAGCTAGCAGCAGTGGTTCATCCTCTGAAGATCTGGCGTCACTATCTCTTGGGTAATCCGGTTCATATATATTCGGACCACAAGAGTCTCAAGTACATTTTTACCCAGAGTGAGTTGAATTTACGCCAGAGAAAGTGATTAGAGTTAATTAAGGATTATGATCTAGAGATCCATTATCACCCAGGAAAGGCAAATGTTGTTGCTGACGCACTGAGCCGCAAGGCAAGTTGCAACTGCACTGCAGCAACACATGTGCATGCAACCCTATGCCAAGAAATGGAGAAGTTGAACCTTGCCATTGTAGCTGAGGGTACACTTACCAACATTTCCCTCACTCCAACGATTCGGGATCAAATTGTAGCTGCCCAGAAAAATGATGTGGGCATGGAAAAGATTAGACAAAGACTTAGACAAAACGACTCTCGTGTGGCATGCTTCAGTCTAGATGACGAAGGGGTTTTGTGGTTTAAGAACCGGTTGGTGGTACCTAAGGACTTGGAACTTCGAAAACAAATTCTTGATGAGGCTTACCTCTCTAGGTATTCCATTTATCCGGGCAGTAACAAATTGTATCAGGATCTCAGACAACGGTTTTGGTGGACAAGAATGAAGCGAGAAGTCGCCAAATATGTGTCTGAGTGTGATATTTGCAAAAGAGTTAAAGTGAGCCATTTGAGATCAGCCGGCCCTTTACAGCCCTTGAGTATTCCATCCTGGAAGTGGGAAGATATCGGTATGGATTTCATTGTCGGCTTACCCAAGACTTCCAAGGGGTACGATTCGGTATGGGTTATTGTGGATAGACTTACCAAATCGGCTCATTTTCTACTGGTAAAGACAACACATAAGACAAAACAATATGCCCAATTGTATATGGACCATATTGTTAGTCTCCACGAAATTCCAAAAACAATCATTTCGGACCGGGGTGCTCAATTCATTGCCCGGTTCTGGGAACACTTACACGCCGCCCTTGGTACGCAACTGATCTGCAATTCAGCCTATCATCCTCAGACAGATGGCCAAACAGAAAGAATCAATCAGATTTTGGAGGATATGCTCAGAGCGTGTGCACTCACCTACAGCCAAAAATAGGATGAATGTCTACCCTTAGCCGAGTTTGCTTATAACAATAGCTATCAAGAGAGCATCAGAATGACTCCTTTTGAGGTGTTATATGGGCGAAGGTGTAGAACTCCATTGAACTGGTCAGAAGACAGAGAAAGAAACTTTTTCGGACCCGATGTTGTTTGTGAGGCTGAGGAACAAGTTCGGGTTATTCAGGAAAATTTAAAGATTGCAAAATCCTGACAAAAGAGTTACGCGGATAAAAAAACATCGATCTGTCCTGTTTCAAGTGGGAGATCATGTCTATTTGCGGGTATCCCCAATGAAAGGGGTTCAGCAATTCGGCGTGAAAGGAAAGCTCGCACCCCGCTATGTGGGGCCTTTTCTTGTCATTGAGCAATGTGGACCGGTAGCATATCGTCTGGAACTGCCTGCCCAATTATCCGCAGTTCATAATATTTTCCATGTCTCTCAGCTCAGGAAATGCCTCCGGGTTCCGGAAAAGGTGATTGACATAGAGAATGGAGCCCGATCTTGTCTATCCAGAGCATCCAATAAAAATTGTTGATTTCAAGACTCGGGTTACTCGAAATCAATCCAGCAATTTTTATAAGGTTCAGTGGAGTAATCATTCCGAGCCGGAAGCCACCTGGGAAACCGAAGAGTTTCTTCAATTCAAATATCCAGAGTTGTTACAAACTCACCAAGGTACGCCATCTTCCATTTTCCTTTTCAATTTAGCCCCTCCATTAAATCTCGGGACGAGATTTCTTTTAGGGGGAAGGGTTGTAACACCTCAGGTGTTAATTACTTATCATTAAGGCTAATTACGGTCATTAGCGCCACAAACCACTAGAGGAAAACCTTTCAACAAATTCTGGGACAGCTCAACTCGGACCGGTCTGACCGGTCGTGACAACCGGTTGAACCTATTTCAACCGTTTTGGGCCCCACATCATTTAAATCACACACTCTCTCTCTCTTATCTCATCAGTTCACTCATTCTCCCCGGCTCTCCCACGCCGTCCCGAGCTCTCAAGCTCTCCCTTTCACCCCCAAACCCAAAATCCCCAAACCCTCCATTCCCACTTGATCCAAGGCCGAGGGAAGTTGCAATCGGCGTGGTGGATCATCAACTCCCTGTGTTCTTCCCTGGGAGGCTTGGATTCTAGTCTTGGTGCAAGGAAGAGCTCACCCCAAGGTAAATAAACTAGGGTTTGGCAAATCCCTTGTTCCTGGAGGTTTAAATCGATTCCCTCCGGACAATCATCTTTATTTACATCCCTAAGCTAGAGCCTAGATAGGTTTTGTGCTATGGATTCAAGTTCTTGCGGGGGAAAGACTCATTCAAGGTGTTTTAGCTTGTGATTGCTCAATCTCTAGTTCTAGACGGTTTTAGATGATTCCCTCTGGTCAAACACATCTACTCGCATCCCTGAACGAGACACTAGATGGGTATTGAAAGTGGTGGGCGATTTTCGCCGCGCCAAGAATTCTAGTTTTTGATCTGGTTAGGACTGGTCCGACCGGTCGGATGGACCGGTCTGACCGGTGGTAGGGATCCGGATTATCCGGCCTATGGTTCGGATCATCCGGAACTGTCCAGAGGCTAAAATTACTATTTGGCCGGATCATCCGACACTGGGAACTTTCTTCGCATTCCCGTGAGTGGTCGAGTAGGACCGGTCTGACCGGTCGGGTGGACCGGTCTGACCGGTGTGGCTGTAGCTGAGAAGGTTCAGTTAGGATAGTTAGTGTAATTAGATATATACGCTTATTTATTACTTGTGCATTACATCTTAGGAGTTATTTGGAACCCTAATTGCATGATCCTTAGAATTTCTTGAGTTTATACTAGTATGTATAGGTCGATAGCGATGCCCTGCTTAATAGGTCTCGGTAGAAGACAGGTGATTTCTTGTCAGTCGTGAGATACAGGATATTTAGAAGTCGAGTAATTGCCGGTTACTCGCGAGATATATATATAATTATCATCATACTTCTGTATTTTAGATATGAAATGAAATGTGAGAATAATGGAAACTTGAGACCGGGCGGGGAATGATGATGAGGTGTGGGTATGGCAGCATAACAGGGTTTCTGGTTGTCTTAGTCCCGTCTGTGTCGATTAAGGACCGGTCGTTGTTGGCTGTGCTGATCGGGGATTGAACTGTACTAACCGCATGCCGGGAGTAGGAGGTAGTCAAAACCGATAAGCCTAGTACTGCCTCACTTCGAAAGTACAGGACCCCATCTCACCTCCTGGGGTAGTCGAGTAGTCGCGGAGAAATGGGTTGCATGTATTTACTTTTGGCGGTCTCACGTTGAGCTTGGCTGACCATATGATGGTGGGGCGGTCCTGTAGTTCGAGGCGGGTGTTCACGGTCGTTAAGTGCTAAAATTAACTATCAACTCCTGCAGCTTTTCAGGATAAATAATAACCAAACTTAGATATAGGGCTTGTAACTAATCAATTCCATAAGTTTTGGTGAATTGTCATCTGCAGGCACCCACATCTGCAAAACAGGGAAAACACAGGAGAACACACGATGAAATGCACAAAATACTGCTACCTAGAAATGCCACTTACAAGGAGGGCCCACAAATCAGAGGAGACAGGCGCACCACGCAAGATGCACCTGAGGATAAGGCTCAGGGCCCACATGTCAGCCTACCAGAGGAGGTAGAGCCGAGGAACCTTCACCTGGGGGTCGGCCGACCCCCAGGTTCGGCCGAACCTGGACAAGCGTTTGTCCAGGTGCAGCTCAACGTGGAGTAGGCCCTACTCATCCTTATCCCGGGGAGATAAGGTTTCCATACTAGAAAAGGATCAAGGGGGAATATTCCTAGGATCTCCACTCCCCCAATGCACCTCCACCACTATATAAAGGGCCTCTCTCCTCCCCCCTCTCATTAATCATTCATTCATTCATCACACACCATTTCTCATGTGAAGGAGTAGAGTAGAGAGGCTCCACCTTTGTATCTTTAGCCTAGGGAGTGTGTAAGGAACGAGTTCGGAGAAGAGCCGGACTTGTCGGCGTCTCTTCGGCTTTGTACCTCTACGGATACGGTACATTTTGAGTACATATTTGGTTTCTTCTATTCGGTGAGTTCTAGTTAAGTTATTCTTTTGTTCTCATTCGTTCGCGGGTTCATCGTATGTTCTAGTAGCGGATACTCTAGAAGAGGGCCCCTGATAAAGACGGGATAACCCTGTACAGCTCTAGAGTAGTAATCGAAGGCATAGGTGCGGTGTCTGGGCCTTAGATTACCATTGTTTGTCTCGTACTCAGCTGGTATTGTGGGGTAGACGGCAGGTGGTGACAGCCATGTCCGTCCGCTATGGAGACAGTCTGCGTGGTTAGTGCACTCCCCCCTGGGTACGACATAGAGCGATACCGGATATTCCTTGGCAGACCAGGGTCAAACCGGTGCCTGAAGTGAGCGAGTGGAAACATTAGTGTATCTTCCCTTGAACCCATCCTTAGACCAAAACCACACTATCCTAAGGTCTCTCTATCTCTTATCTTCTTCGGGGTAAACTAGTTAGAAGACAGTTACACACCCATTCCTCGTGGAAAATACGATACCCTGAATACTCTCGGGTGAAGTGCTACAACGGTATTTCCGTGCGCTTGCGGATTCCTCTGTGAGAGTTAAGAAATACCAACAAGCATTTCTGGCGCCGTTGCCGGGAAACGGTTGCCATAGTTGTCTTCGAACCTAGTTGCACGTGTGTCTTTTCTTTTACCTTTCTTTTCTTTTTATCCTTATTCCATGGACACCCTTTCTATCCACCAACTCTCTGCTCCCTCGGGCAAGTTCTTAGAGCCACCACAGTCATCCAAGCCAATCACAGCTTCTGGCTTTGAACTCTGCCCTGGCTTCATAGCCATGGTTCGGGAACAACCCTTCTCGGGTTATGAGCTTGAAAATCCTTACCACCACCTACGAGAGTTCGAGCAGATGTGCTCTTGCTTGTCAATTGCAGGCATGGCACAAGAAACAATTCGGTGGAAGTTGTTTCCTTTCTCTCTTGCTGAGAAAGCGAAACAATGGTACACCCATAACGTAGGAAAGGTAAATGGAGAATGGGAAGAATTGCGAAATAGGTTTTGTCTTGCATTCTTTTCTATTTATCGCATCGCTTCCCTGCGAAAAGAAATCCTCGACTTTCGACACGATGAAAAGGAAACCCTCGGTATAGCCTAGGCTAGATTCACACAGCTTACACATGCCGGCCCAGACCTGTCCATTCCCGACCATGTGCTGCTTCAGCACTTCTGGTTGGGGCTGAACAATGCTTCAGCACTTCAGCACTACAGCTTGATATCACTGCTGGAGGATCCTTTGCTTACAAAACCACTTCCGAAGGGATGACACTCCTGGATCATATTCTGGAGAATGCTTCCTTCACGGAACCCCTCCCAGTAGTAGGAACTTCAAGCCAGGGAGATGCTCCGCTAGCTGAGTCCACACATTCCTTGGTAACCCACACAGACTCACCAGCCGAACCTTCCGCTGAAGCAGTAGACCCGGAGGAAGAAGAAATCATACCTCCGGATTTCCCATTCAACATCGAGGAGGATATATTCTTTGATTATGGCAACACCACGCTATATCCCCTCCAGAAAAGGCCTCCAGTCCCTTCGGACCCTCCTGACGATCTCGATAAGGCTTCCCTTAGAGAGACCGTGAAGAGGGTAGCCGCTGTCTTGAATAGCGAATGGGTACAGGAAGGGGAGACTTCGTCTAAAATAATCCAGTTTCATGCCCCGTCCTTAGCCATTCCATGTCTCATAGAAGGGACTGTAGTCTCATCTCTCTACAATCCCACAGTTGGGGTAAACACAATTTCCGCCTCATTCGCTTCCGATCATTTGGGCGAAAAACGTATTACTCCAACCATCAAATCCCTCAGAACTGGACCATGTTCCATTATAGAAGGGATGGGGATTATGCACGATGTGCCAGTTTGGCACATGAAAACGGAGATTGCTCTAGACTTTCATGTCTTTGAAGTCCAAGACTTTGACATCTTGATAGGGCATCCCATAGAAAAACTTTTCCTAGATGTTTCTACTCTAGGAAGGCTAGATGTGTTTCTTGGGGCAAAATCTTACTCCTTGCCTATCGGCCGAAACTCCTTGGCCGAACCAATTGCCCAAGAAGAACCATCCGAGGAAGTGTTGGCAGACATGCTTGACGACACCTCTAAACCCTCCTTAGAGCAAGATGCCGAACTTTTCATTCAGGAGGAGGACGAATTAGAGGAAAATCTTAAACCCCCCATCCATGAACAACCAACACGTCCTCTGATAGAGCCAAAGCCTCATCCCACTAGCCCGCACTTTGTTGATCCTGATCATAATCGGGATACAACCATGATCTTCCACGATGAACCTCTTGAGACAGAGAACCCTTGGGCTAGGGAATTTAGTGAGGCACTGTCTCTGGAGTGTGAAGAAAGTGGTTCTATAGACAAGCATGACAGCTTCACCTTGGAATCACCACCACCATGCTCTTTTAGCATCCCTCCAGAGTCAGCCACTTGTTGCGCCACGAATGCCTTCGCGAGCTGCAACCTCCTTATAGCTCTCTCTAGCAAAACTTTTAGAAGGATGGTTGTAGATGCCTTTGTTTATCATAAACATTGTAAATTTCGTGGTTGCACTATCGCACTAACCTTGCAGCTTAAGCAAAATCGACGGATGGTGGTGAAGGTAGGGGTTACATCACCAGTTGATAGCTGCAGGAAGAAGCCCCCTTGGTCAAGCTCGTGACTTTAAACGAAGAGCTGCCGGGAGACAGCCCGGATTACCAAAAAAAAAATCCTCCTTTATAATAAGCATGAACATGTTTTCAGTTTAGTATGCACCTTCGGGTATTCTTGGCCCTAACCAATGCAGGTTAAGATTGAGAAGAACAGGGGACATACGATGACCGGAAACATGGGGGCTACATCAACACTTTGGTACACCTGCGATGGAGCACACTATGAAGGAGGCACAAACACTGCACACTTGATTTAGTGTCGTATGACACAAAAATGCAAGTGTGGGGGAGATTGGTAATCACCCTGAAATAAGATCCATCCCTACCAAGGTTGGTATTAGCCTACTCTTCTAAAGAAAATGAAAAAAAAGAGAGATGACAAAGATGAAGGAAAACAAAACAAAAAAGAGTGAGTGAAGAAAAAATAAGAGAAAAAGAAAGAGAGATAAAAAGGGTATATAAAAAAAGGAGAGTGAGAAAGGAAGGGAGTGAGAGTGAGCTAGCTAGCTCTACACACATCAAAGGTTGTCTTGTGTGCACACCTTCAAGCTGTGGCATTACACTTCAGCAGAAAAACATTTCACCGCCTACTCCACCCAACCTTGCTCTCGCATGCTTGCAAAGTCTTGCCATAACTCCCATCCACTGCCAACTTTGCATAAAGTCGCTAGCAGCCCCAACGCACGCAAAGAAGAGGAATGCTCCTCTTACGATCCGGGGCTTTGCTACTCCACCCCTTTTGGCACATGCTTATATGCATGTAAGGAGATGTACTTTACACCTCCAATCCCAAAGCATTGTGCCAACGGATCATGCCACCTTGGTCCATGGTTTCTACACACCAGCCGAGTGTGCAACTTGGTCTTCTTGTTCACCTGTGTCAGCATGGAGCCCTCCTCCATTTTAGCTTGCATCAGAAGGAGGAGTCGTCGACAACCATATGCGACCATGACGCTGCTGCAGCAACTCCAAGACATCCATCCATATATGCTGCCGGTAAGTATACTCAGGTATGTGCCAAGGTTAGTCAATGTTCATCAACCCTTCACTCATATTTATCTCCTTTTGAACATAGCTTGACTTTACAAATACGTCCAACCTTTGCCTGTTTTTTTGGTGTGCTCTGGTTTTAGCCTAGTGCTTGGGATCTTTGATCAAATGCGACTTCATGTCAAATTTGATTAATGATCCATCAGAGTTAATACTTTCATAGGCATTGGATGTATATATTTTGCGGACTAACCCCTGCAGGGAAGACTTCAAACAGATAGGGAAGTCCTGAAGCTAAATTCATACTAGAGGTAAATCAAGGCTCGAGATGTACATCAAAAGAAAAAAAATGCACAACGTACAAAGGAGGTACAAATCACCTCTCAAGGTGCACTTTGAGTATTCTGCCAAAATGCTCCTTTACGTTCATGCAGTTTTATCCCAGCCTTGTTTAAGTTTTTCTAAAAAATAAAAAAATTGGTGAACAGCAATAAATACCCTTTGAAAAAAGTATCTCTCTCTCTCTCTTGAAAAAAAAATGATGAAATAAAATAATGGCAACCAATTCGGGATCCATGGCATTTGAATCTTTAAAATTTGATCTTCCTTAAGCATGGATGTGAACAACTAATCTCATGGCAAAAATAAAATCCCTTCAAAATTCTTTAAACATGCCTCGAGTATTTGTTGTCCACTAATCTTTTACAGGGAATAAAAGAAAACAACCTTCGAACAACGTGCAACAAACCAACACTCATGCAATGCTCCTTGGTTCCATGGAGGACATATGCACAAGGAACTAAGCAGAATAAAATGCAAAACTTTGCTTCACCAAGCTTAGCTGTTGCATTATTGTTCATGCTTAGCGAGTTCTATCATGTAAGTAATTCCACAACTCGTGTGTCCCCCTGTCATGCTTCCACCCTGCCAAGTTACCCGTCACACCTAGCTTGCCATGAAAAAAAACCCATAGAAGCAATAAAATAAAAAAAATAGAATATAACTAAAAAGCAAAATAAAAGAAATTTAGGCTTTTTCAATAAAAGTTTAGACTCCCCGGTGTTTACAACCGGCAGAGTCCTTGCTTGTTTCCACCTTTGTTGTGTTGAATAAAAGCAGATACAAGAATAAGTGTGGGGGAGATCTCTCAAAAGCACAATGAGCAAATTCACTTGAGATCTCTCCCCCAACGTGATGCACGACACCGTCAGACCAGCTCCAAGCAACATGCCCAAGACAAGACCTAGCAGGCCAACTAAAGGGTCGGCCAGGCCCCCGAGGCCCGCCGAACTCCTAAGGAGGCCTGTACAGCCCTTCTTCATCCATCACGCTGGTTTGCTCTCACACCTCCCTATTCAAATAAATTCTGATCTAAAATTTCAAACTCCAAATCACAATGCAAAGAAGGGCCTTGCACTCCATGCGCTTTCATGAATAAACATGCATACTCTTTATTCCTTGCATTCTCTCTGGTTCTTGTGAACAATCATTATCATAGGGAACCCATGCTATCTAAGTAATTGACGAATGTGATATAATTGGATGAATGGAACCATGCTCTTCCTTGCAAACTACTTGGGATTTCTTTTTAAAAATAAAAAAAAGCACAATGGCTTGTCTCCTCAATTTACAAATTCCTACCAAGGCCAAAGTTAGATTTTCATGATCAAACCCTCATATGCAGTTTGACTTTGCTTTGAGTTTTGTCAAATTCTTCGACCCTTGTTAGAGACTTGTCATACTCTCATGATCAAGATCACGTACACGTCCACTCACATGCTATACTTCTACCACTGGAAGATAGCAATCATTTACATTCACTCACAAAAGAAAACTCCAAGTTCTACCATGTCTCTCTCTCCAAGGATACCATCAAGGATATGGGCTATACAAAAAGAAATAAAAGATGCATGCCCAAAGAAGGTATGCCACATGCCCAAAAGGCATGACAAAAAAAGGGGAGAAAAGATGCATACCCAAAGAAGATATGCCACATGTCCACAAGACATGTCGAAAAAAAGAGAAGAGAAGAAAAAAATAGCATGTGTCCAAGAAAAAAATAATACAAGGAGAGAGATAGATCATCCAAAGGAGTTCATCCTCTATCCACCAAAAATATTCCACACACTTGCACCTCTTGATCAGGTTGTATGACTCGTTTCTACTTGGATCTTGCCTTTGACTTAACAATACAAGAAAAGCAAGCATGCCTCTTACCCCTACCCTGAGCTCCACATAAGCCTGATTAGATGATAGGAGGAAAGAAGGCAGTAACTTTGCCTTGGTGAGGACCAAAAAAAAAGAAAGAGTGATTCGAGAGAATAATTTGAGGAACAAGACTATGTTTTTGTTTTCAAAATAAAAATAAAAACCCAAGTTTCTAAGCAGAAAGAGCCAGGAACCTGAAGTCTGCTTCATTCCGTTTTTCAATTACCCAAGAAAGCATGGTAGCCACACAAAAAGTTTCACAAGGATTGGAAGAAGCTTGGAATAACTTGTATGCAGGTTATATTCAAGGAGTGGCATCCACCTTAGTCCTTCAAACTTTACTCGAGGACAAGCAAAGGGCTAAGTGTGGGGTGTTAAGTGTGGGGGTGTTGTTGACGGTCCTTAAGTGCTAAAATTAACCGTCAACTCATGCAGCTTTTCAGGATAAATAATCACCAAACTTAGATATAGGGCTTGTAACTAATCAATTCCACGAGTTTTGGTGAATTGTCATCTGCAGGCACCCACATCTGCAAAACAGGGAAAACACAGGCGAACACATGATGAAATGCACAAAATACTGCTACCTAGAAATGCCACTTACAAGGAGGGCCCACAAATCAGAGGAAACGGGCACACCACGCAAGATGCACCTGAGGATAAGGCTCAGGGCCCACATGTCAGCTTACCAGAGGAGGTAGAGCCGAGGAACCTTCACCTGGGGGTCAGCCGACCCCCAGGTTCGGCCGAACCTGGACAAGCGTTTGTCCAGGTGCAGCCCAACGTGGAGTAGGCCCTACTCATCCTTATCCCGGGGAGATAAGGTTTCCATACTAGAAAAGGATCAAGGGGGAATATTCCTAGGATCTCCACTCCCCCAAGACACCTCCACCACTATATAAAGGGCCTCTCTCCTCCCCCCTCTCATTAATCATTCATTCATTCATCACACACCATTTCTCATGTGAAGGAGTAGAGTATAGAGGCTCCACCTTTGTATCCTTAGCCTAGGGAGTGTGTGAGGAACGAGTTCGGAGAAGAGCCGGACTTGTCGGCGTCTCTTCGGCTTTGTACCTCTATGGATACGGTACATTTGGAGTACATATCTGGGTTCTTCTATTCGGTGAGTTCTAGTTAAGTTATTCTTTTGTTCTCATTCGTTCGCGGGTTCATCGTCCGTTCTAGTAGCGGATACTCTAGAAGAGGGTCCCTGATAAAGACGGGATAACCCTGTACAACTCTAGAGTAGTAGTCGAAGGCATAGGCGTGGTGTCTGGGCCTTAGATTACATTTGTTTGTCTTGTACTCAGCTGGTATTGTGGGGTAGACGGCAGGTGGTGACAGCCATGTCCGCCCGCTACGGAGACAGTCTGTGTGGTTAGTGCACTCCCCCCCCCCCCGGCCTGGGTACGACATAGAGCGATACCGGATTCCTTGGCAGACCAAGGTCAAACCGGTGCCTGAAGTGAGCGAGTGGAAACATTAGTGTATCTTCCCTTGAACCCATCCTTAGATCAGAACCACACTATCCTAAGGTCTCTCTATCTCTTATCTTCTTCGGGGTAAACTAGTTAGAAGACAGTTACACGCCCGTTCCTCGTGGAAAATACGATACCCGGAATACTCCCGGGTAAAGTGCTACAACGGTATTTCCTGTGCGCTTGCGGATTCCTCTGTGAGAGTTAAGAAATACCAACAGCGAGGAGGGGAATGGTTAGTGCGTGTGGTCCGACGGGGCTTATGTGTGCCGTGTTGGTTAGGTCCACCTTGCAAGGTTAAATCGGATCGATTCGCCGTGTCTCGCGGATATGAAGACCTTGATCTCTTTGTCGCCTCGTAGGAATGAATTAGGATATTGGTAATATATGATGGATATTACTTGAATTATTATTGAATGCTCCACCATGATTGCTTTAGATATGCAAACATTAGTTGATAGTCTATCTATATAAAATATATGGCTAAAATATTGAAAGTAAGGATCCACCTATAGATGTTTTTCTGCAAAACAAACCACTAGCCAGAAAGCCGTGCAAGTCTAGATAATGAGCTATGTATACTCATAGTCGGGTAATCCTTACTGAGTATTAGTATACTCAGGGTTTGTTGCCACAATTATTTCAGGACATCCATATGTTGACTTCTGCCCCTGCTGTGTCAAGTTCATCCGCCGGGATGCAGAGGGGTGAGAGGTGGTGGAGCGAGACCCCTAGGCTAGGAAGTAGTCGGGTTGCACACTTGATGGCAGAGTGTGCAACCCCTCTGTTTTGCGCAGACCGGTCTGACCGGTCCGTGGGACCAGTCTGACCGGTGGAGGCACCAGGGTAGTGGCGACCGGTTTGACCGGTTGGGTGAACCGGTCCGACCGGTCCTGAAAAATTAGAACTGGTAAAGACTAGTGTAGCTATAGGTTTCTCTTTAAATCGAACTTCGGTTACATATGTTGTAAAGTTTTGTAAATTATACTCTCCTATGTATATTTGAACTCGGTTTGTAAAACTTAATGTTTCATGATCGTATGGTGTATGTATTTTTAAGTATTATGACATGCTTGTTCCATCTGCATCCACCTTCGTGTGGGACTACCGCTGTTGTTTCGATCGGGTCGTGGGTTGAGAAAGAACTGTCAAATTAAACAATTAAGCGAATGTGTCTGATGTGTTCAAATGACGACCATTATGTTTAATTTAGAGTTTTAATTTGGTGTTTCCGTCACATACCCGATCCTGCGAGGCCGGTGTGTCAGGACGGGGTGATTCCTTCACCTCAGTTGGTGCGACGAAAGGGAGGTTTTCCCTTCCCCCAAGCGCCCGCGCGGTGGCGGCCGGTGCCTTACGTTTCAAGCGAAAGCATGCTCCCAGGAGTTGCCTCGGAGGGGCGGTGACGTACCAAACCTGAAGCCAAGTACTCACCCGCCGGCTGCTGCAGAGGCCAGAGAGTGGCCAGCTGCTGCAGGATCGCAGTTGCAGCTGAACACTGGTGGAGTTCAGTAGTGGCGAGCTCGAGCTCGAGCTCGACTCCTGGACTCCAGGTCCTGGGGTCGCTGCTTAACGGTTAAGGGAACAAGGGTGTGTGTCTGTGCCTCTGCTTTTCGAAAGACGGTTAAGGTCGCATCAAAAGCATAAACACGAGAGGTGCAGTTGTGTATGCCTGGCTGATTTGTTGCTCACGTTGGGATAGTCATAGTCCAGCTTGTTTAGGGAAAGGCTTTAGTTCTTGACAAAGTACAAAAGAGGGTGACACCGTCAGGCCGACGAGTAGATAAATACTACACTGACAATGCAGAGCAAAGGGGAGATGTCTGAACATGATCAACTGCTTCTCTCCTTTTTGTTTCTTTCCTTGCAGAGGTGGACAAAGGCATTTGGGGGAGCCAATTCCTATGTTCTTTTTTTCCTTTTGAGCAAAACATGTTGAGTGTTAGGTTCATCATGTTTAATAAAGTAGTGTGTGATTATGGCCTCATGGGGCCTCCTAATCAGTGTAGAAGAGGTCTTTCGCGCTAGTATCTTCACAAACTGAAACCCCGGAAACATCTGGTAGACAATGATCTCGACAGAACGCAGCCCATGATTTCCTGCTGATGTGTTCGGGATCAGCAGCAGCGATCTTTGCTGGGTGATCATGAACATCAGAAGGAACAGAGAGCAAAAGAAAGGTGCTTGTCTTGTCGAGAATGACAGTGCCCCACTGATATGATATCCATTCATATTTGATTCTAGTACAAACAAAACACGAGCGTTATCGCAACTCCTAATGACGAGCAAGTTACAGAGAGCGTGTGTTTTCTGTCGGAACCTGTGTCAGTAATTACCTTTCTAGTGATGCAAGGGTAAAAAGACTAATCGTTGGGCAGTCAGATGATCGCCGGCGGCGGCGTCTCCCAGACGTCGAACACGTTCTCCTCGCTGTGCAGGGCGAAGAGGCGGTCGCCGCCGATGGAGAAGTCGCAGATGGCGCCGCCGTTGCTGCACCGCAGCGTCGACGTCAGCACGTGGTCGGCGCCGTTGAACACCGAGATGGTGTCGCCCGTCGACGCGAACAGCTGGCCGCTGTGCGCGGCGAGCTTCGGGTAGCAGGTTTCCTCGACGCACGCCTTGGTCTTCCCGCTCGTCGCCAGCTTGCTCCGCGATCTCCAGCGCACGCCGGCGGCGTTTTTCCGGAGGTCGAGGAACCCGAGGTCGTCGTACTGGTTGATCACGCACACCGACCTCCCGTCCTCCATCGCGACGGCGTGGACGGCGTGCTTGTCCTCGAGCGACGCCGGCGTGCCGGCGTCGGACCACGACCAGACGACGCTCTTGTCCCGGATGTCCAGCAGGCTGATGGAGGAGGAGTCGGCCCGCGGGAACATGGTCGCCACCATGAGCGTTCTGGTGGCGTCGAGCCACTGGAGCCTGTCGGCGTCGCCCAGCGCGCAGCCGGGCGGCTCGTAGAAGAAGTCGGCCTGCTCGCCGGTGTTCCAGTCCCGGACGCCGACCCCGTACTCGTTGAACCGGCCCTTGCAGCTGGCGAAGACGTCGCACCCCGCGCCGAGGGCCAGCGCGCCGGCGGTGAAGGACCTGGGCTGGCGGTCGTGGGCCACGCGGAAGCGGTGGCGCGGCTCGCCCGTGAGCGCGGAGAAGGCCGCCACGCCGCCGTCGTCGCGCCGGCCGGGCCGCTCCCGCGCGGCGACGAGGAGCGTGGCCGCGTCCAGGTACGCCGCGTCGTTGACCGGCACGTGGCCCGGGTAGTGCACGGGGCGGCGCTCCTCCAGCGCCCAGTTGTACACGCGCACGGCGCCGCCGTGAGCGACGCAGCACCCGCCGTCGGGGGCCGCCCGGACGGCGGTGCCGTCCCCCGGCGCGCGGCCCGGGACGGACGCGGCCAGGCGCAGGCGGTCGCCGTCCAGCTCCCCGAGGCGCGCGGCGCGGACGCGGTCGAGGAGGCCGTAGTAGAGCGCCTCGCGGTAGAGCGCCGCCTCCGGGACGCCCGGGGGCACGTGCAGCCCGCCCGTGCGGAGCAGGTCCAGCAGCACCGCGAAGCAGGCCGGGTCGCGGTCGATGAAGTACTCGGCCGGCCCGCCCCCGCCGTCGCGGCCGGCGTTCCAGGAGGCGTCCAGCATGGCCCCGAGCATGGTGTCCCGCCCGGCGGCGGCGATCGTGGCCGCCGTCGTCTCGAACACCCGCCCGCCGACGTTGAGCCGCACGCGGCCGCGGCCCGTGGCGGGGGTGCACATGGCCGATCGCGGGCAGGAGGCGTCGCAATCGCAGTTCACAGCTCGCGCGCGGCGGGCAGCTGGATCATGCGGAGCGCGGGAGGCACGGCCGTTTTGTTTGGTACTAGTAGTGGCCGCCTATCGGGGGTGAGGCCGAGGCGGGCGGGAGGACCCGGGTCGCTCAGCTGGCGTATATAACGGCGCGGGGCCGGGTGCAGCCTCGTGCCGTGCCGGCTGGGACGGAGAAAAGGAGGCGCGGCGTGGCAGGTCGGTCAGGTCCCGAGCCGAGGATTTGGTCGTCTCGCGCGAGACGCCACCCCACACCCCGGCGGTTGTTTCGTTGACGCGAGACGACGGGCGGGTAGCAAGCGAGTGGGGCTGTGACCTGTGCGGGGCGACGGATTTGGTGGGGCGGCGAACGCGGGAGTGGGTTTCGGTCGGGTGCGGTGCGCGAGGGCGTTTTTTCTCCTCGAGTGCGGCGCGTGGCGACGCAAATCTAGCGGGGTCGTTTGTGCTCGCGAGTTTTTTGGGGCTGGAACTGAAAGCAAGTGTCCCTGGCAGTGGATCAGAAAGTTCCTCTGGATGGGTTGGGTCGGACGCCAGGGAGGCGTCGCGTCGCACGCCCCAAAAGCGGCCGCTCGTAGTACTTGGGTTGCTGGATTCAGCTCTCTCGAGCAGCACGACGCTGGGGCTAGCTCACTAGCTCCAAAAGCGGCACCTGCAGCCTCGTTCAGTATACTGAATGCTCGTAGCCGAGGCCACTTAACCGCGGCAGGTAAGGCTTAAGAGCGCCTTTTCAGGACGCAGGATTGAGCTTAAAGAGTGGAAAATGCACAAAGCAACGAGATCGGACAGGATCGTGTAGGCATGTAGCGCAATTATATGCTAGTGTCGTGCTCTCTGGGTTCAGGAATTCGAGCTTACGACCCTGATCATACTACGTCCGCTTAACCGTCATCACCGTTATCTTCAGACAGAAAAAAGGCAGCGAAGATTAAAAAAAAAACACTCCAAATGTACCCGTCGCCGCTTGCGTTCTTGTCCGTAGATCCAAGTGAGGCATTCAAACAAGTGACAAGATTGAAGGCGAGAAATTCTCTGCAGGGAAAGCGATGGGTCGGGCGAAGCTGCAGCTGCAGGAGGATGGCGATCGAGCTGACCTAGCAGCGCAAGAAGGTCCCTTATCCTGGTCGGCTCCGGCCTCCGGTGCCGGGGGCTCGGATGTGCTCGACGTCATTTCTTTCTTGGGTTTTTTTATTCCTCTATTACAATGTTGCGACTTTTGAAGAATGTCATTACTATTCATGTTATTGGAAACTTCTCATTACAATTCTTCACTTCTTTGAACCGTAATATTTTATATGTTTTTTATGTCCTTAGACCCACTCGTAGACCTACGTATTTTCTTATGGCCCAAAATACCCCTACTGCTTCTCTCCCTTCCACTCACTGACGTGTGGGGCCCACACGTCAGCTTCTTCTTCAACCTCCTCTCCACCACGCGCTGCCCACCTCCGCTCCACCTGCCGCCGTCGGCCTGCTCCCCGCCGGGAGGGCCCCCTCCCCCGCCGCGCCCTCCCCTCCTCCCGCAGCCCCACCGTCTCCCCTGCGTTGCGGGTGGCGGCGGGCGGGGCAAGCTGCGGCGGCGGCGGTCGGGACTAGGAGCTGTGGCGGCGGTCGGCCTCTCTGCAACGCCGACGGATCCTGGCGGCCGGATCCCAGCACCGCCGGCCCCCCGCTCCCTCGCCAGATCCAGGCGGAGGACGACGGCGGCGAAGAGGAGCTGGAGGACGATGAGCGCGCCGATGGGCCCGTACGATCCAGCAGGACGTGCGCGGCGGCCTCTCTGAGCGCGATGGCCATGGCGAGCACCTTGCGCACGGCGGCCGCGAGCTCGCGGTCCGCGCCCTCTGGTCGACGCGGAGCAGGCTGGAGGCGGCGGCGAGCTACATCGCCGTCCCGGCCGTGACGAGGGGCCCGACGTCGAGCTCCATGAGGCGTGCCGCGGTTGGAGGCGAGGATGGAGCTCCGTGAGGCAGTGCGTGGTGGAGAGGAGGAAGGAGGTTGAAGGAGAAGCTGGTGTGTGGATCCCACACGTCAGTGAGTAGAAGGGAGAGAAGCAGTAGGGGTATTTTGGGTCATACGAAAATACGCATGTCTGCGAGTGGGTTCAAGGACATCAAAGACGTATAAAATGGCACGATTCAAAGAAATGAAGAATTATAATGGCAAGTTTCCAATAACGTAAATAGTAATGGCATTCTTTTAAAGTCGCAAAATTGTAATGGCGGGAATAAAAAAAAACTTCTTTCTTTGAAGAAAGGAACGCACGCGTTCTCATTCTCATCGTCTTTGACGAGCGCAAGCGCGCCGCCGGACCCAGTAGAGAAATCGTCGGCCGTGCATGGTGCGAAATAAAAGAGGGCACCGGCATAATCCCCGTGGCCACTGCCTAATCCTCCAGTAATCCCACAGAGTTGACTCCGCTTTGCAGACGTTGATCGAGACGACCACTGCGAGAGGCTGTATCATAATTCATAAGCCTATGCCACGTGCCCACGTGTGTTTTGCTGACCGAATTTTTAGCAGAGTCCCAAGGAAGGAGTCGGAGCACTACAGGGATCGATGATGGCTGTGCTTTAGTTGACCATCCGGACGTGACGCCACCTGACTTGGATGTGTATGGAGTTTCGACTAGTTGAACAGGTCTCTGTACCTGATGCTCTGGTGTATTGTGCCGTGCGGTGAGCCGGTGACCAAGTTGCCTTAAAAAAACTACTCGTATTTGAGGCGGACCTGGTCTAATGTCAGTCGATCGTTGCTGACTGACCGGGTTAAAATTGAAATGCTCTTTGCCATGCTTGCACTGTTATGATTTTCTGTGTTTGCAGCTTTGCATTCTAAAGTTAAGAGGAGCCGTTTTATTTCAAAAAAAAAAAAGTTAGATGAGCCGTGTAGCTACAGGTACTGAATTTTCTCATTCCACGGCAGGGGGGAGCAAAAGGCAATTATCGCTACAACTACCCACTATGAAGTTCATCTCAATGTTCTATGTTATTTATATATGCGCCTTTATTTAGAGGATTCTATTACTAATTATTTAGAAAATTCGATTAATCGATATTTCCTATTACGATGGATGAAAGAAAGAAGGGATAGTCCAACAGCTGCTACAGCAGCCGCAAAGGGCTATAACAAAAATTGCAAAAATATCTCCTTTTAATTGGCGACTATCAAATAAATCAGAAAATGTTACGATATTTAGATTAATTGAATTCAGTATAAGTTCAAGACAAATTAGAGCTCTAACCATATTTTGGCTTGAGATCAATCCATAGATACCAATTGAAAATAAATAGACATTCAAAAAGAGTACATGCTCAAACATCATTAACTCTTTACCAATTTTATTATGTATCTAGATATAAAATACATTTAGGTGCATAGCAAAATTGATTATCCTAAAAAAGTCAAAAGATCCTATAATTTGAAAAGTCAAAACAGCCTACAATTCGAAAGCGAGTAGTATATATCTCAGATACTGGGATAAACTTCCATTTTGAGTCGCAGTATGTAGATGCCGCCATTGCATTGGCAGCTTGTCCTGTCTTAACCTACGTAAATGCAAGTAACATTACAGAAGAAGTTAAGTCCAGATAGCATCAGAGCAATTGGTAAGCATGCAACAAAGAAACAAGACCATTTTGCACAACATATTTTACGACGGCACGTCTGCTAAGGAAACCACTGCCTAAATTGCCTGTAAACAAACAGCCCATCAGTAAGCTACAACACCATCATGACAACACGGTGCTCTCGGCCTCATGGCGAGCATGGGAAATGGGATTCATTTAGCTCAAGGCTCGGCACCATGCATCTGACCATAACAAACAAGTTACTCCTAACATTACAACTATAGCAAATGTTGCTAACACTCCTAAACACTAGAGAACCAATCAGATGACAGTTCAAAAGGCAGCCGAACCAAGAGTTACAAATCCATAATAGTGGTGTCATGCCGACACCTCTCTCTGGACCAATGGATCAAATCTAGAGCACGGATCCGTTTACAAGATAAGCTCATAGGCGCCAACTTCAAGCCTTCCTTCTGCGCTTCTTCCCTGTAGAAGCATTTGCTGATGCCTCCTGCTCTATTCCAACAGTCTTGCCTTCTCTCTCCTTCTGCTTCTCTTTGTCAGCATCACTCACTGCAGGAGCAGGAGTACTGGGTTTTTTTGGTTTCCGACCTGGCCTGGCTTTTCCTTCAGTGGACTTTCCTTCATCTTTGGAATCCTTGCCTTTGATGCTTGCCTCCTTGGGTTTGCTTGCACTCTTGTCGTCACCTTCTTCCGGCAATTCATCCTTTGTCTTCTCAGTTGATCCACTGACTTTATCCTTGGAGCTCTTCTCAACTTCGCTTTTAACGTTGGAGCCAGTTTTAGCCGTTTCTTTCACATCCTTGCTTGCAGTTTTCCCCTTCGCACTTGGAGTAGCAGAGATGTTACTCGGTGTCCCATTGCTCGAACGGACACCTTTGGGACGTCCCCTTCTCTTTGGAGGATCCACAGAATCACTGCCACGATGCAGAAAACACGAAACTCAGGAAATCTCCAGGCATGAATCATCATGACTTCTTTGTATCAATTAACTTACCTTTTAGGTGTTTCTGTATTTTTTTCCTTCACTGCATCCACTTTTCTTTTTCTGCCTCGTGGCCTGTTCAAAACAACCAATAACACGAACTTTTAACAGACAATAATGCCTAGGGCTGGTAGGGGTGAGGAGACAAGTACGAGAGATTATTAACATGCTTTGAATTTGGATAAATAGGAAAATATCAGTTGCCAGCAGGGTTGTACACAGTTTGCTGGCATCCACAACCTAGTTTACACCGAACATTTCCCTTGAAATTCTATCAGAAAGCAAGCAATTACAAGACTAGGAGATATGGAACTTGACTAAGACCATGGTAGTCTACCTGCCAACTCCAATTGCAGTGGAGTGATCATACCAAACCAAGAGACCATGGCAAATGCACACTACTGACTGACACGTGATGTGTCACACCAAAAGCACAAAATCACAATACTTCACTATAACACAAAGCTTTAGCTACTCAGGAGATCTAGTTACAAGTGTGCACCCATGCAAGTAGGCAAAAAAAAAATTGGCATAACAAGACCTGTGATCCCATTCTGGAAAACCATCCTCTGTTCAAAGAGTTAGTCAATTCAAGGACGCAAAGTATATAAATTCTTAATACAATATGGGAAACTTGTCCTACTGCCTACATATACATGAATCAATATCCAAATTTGGAACTGTAACTAAATGAAAAAAAAAATATAGCTATAATTTTGACATTGCAGATACAAAAATGGCTGCAAAGACAATTAGCTTACGTTTCAGATGCCACAGAAGCTCCTTTCTCCTGCCAGAGTAAAAGTTAATCAGAAACAAGGAAACAACATGATCATAATATTCTCATGAGGTGAAACGTGCATACCTCAGTGATAAATTCCCACTTTTCATCCCTGAGAAGTAGTACTTCTACATCTCCATCATCATATGCGACCTATGCTCCAAAAAATGAAAGAACCATGATGAAAAGAAACACAAAAGGTAAATAAAGATCCTTTCAACATTAGTTTTTCATGTAAGCTAAATAGCTAGTGCAGGCTGCAATGGTGCACAAATACACACCTTGTGCCTTTTAGAACCAGAATCAAATGATTCAACAACACCCTTGTAGAACCTGCAAAATAATAAAAAAGAAAGTTTTAAAATCTGGAAAATAATACAAATTGAAAGCCGCCAAAATGTTCAGAGGAAGATGCTTTGGTAAATTCAAACAGAATATTCATTTCCGAGCAACCATCAGAAAGAAAATTGATGCAACTACACGTCAGAACTAGAACTATTCAAAAATATCAAGACATAATAAATAAGTACAAAGAAATGGGTTGACAACCCTATGAAGCCATTTTGGTACATCAATGAAAAAAAATGAAATAATGGACACATCTTTCATCTTTCAATGTTAAATAGAGAAGAAATTAACCACTTCAACAAGAGGAGAGAATTCAGAATATCAAAATCTTCATTCTACTTACATCTTATCATCTGGCCACCAAACTTTGATTCTTGCATTAATTAGGCTTTCATCAAGGCCTTTGTTTTTCCTTGAACGAGGAAGCTGTCAGAAGGAACTCAAGAATCAGATTAAGTTGCCGTGAAAAAACAAAATAAAACTATAGGCACATCTGTACTCCTAAAAAAAACTCGGCCGGTGGGGGAATGACCGCCCCCGCAGTATTGTGTGATAGAGAAGACCGTCTCACACCGGCCAAGAAAATCCCCGAACCTCTGCCCCACCCTTACACAGCGGCACCGTAGCCCATGTGAGACGACCACGACCGGGGCCGGGCCTTAGACCTATGCTTTGGCACTATGGGACAGACGAGGGGATTTTTTTAACCACAACCTGAAATTCGCTCCCACGGGGAGTCGAACCCAAACCTGAGGAGTGCCGCTGGGTTCCCCTAACCAACTCAGCTAGAGGCCCTTTGGCACACATCTGTACTCCTTATTAGATATATGTATAGACCAGGTTATTCAAATAATAAGAGTATATATATATAAACTGGTTAGGTATCGGCATGAAGAAAATTCCTCACCGTACAATAGACTGATTGATCAACCACTTCCATTTTCCACCTCAACTAGGCATCTAAAAGAAATTATTGCAATAATGTCAATCAAGCATGTCATTTACCTCTTCTGTCTCTTGTTCTTGCTTCCTCTTAGATGTGCTATTCTCGGTGCTTTGTACTTTGGTTCTACCTGGCCCCTTGGTTGAAGACTTCGGCGAGATCATTTCCTGCATTGTGGTCGAACAGTCAGTACACTAAATAAGCATTAAAAAAACAAACTGAACGATGGTGCATTACTAATAAAGTTGCAGTGCACATGAAGTGCTGAATGTTCATGCAATTAAATCTCTAAAGCTATAATCAAATGAGCAACTGAATCACAAGCTTGGAATAACAAAGGTACAAATAATATGATATTCTAACTACAGATAATTGTATTAACTAAAAGTAGCAAAGACTTGATACCTAGCAACAATAAAGAGTAAAGTTACACACAATATCCAATATACAAACATAGAACTTCAAAGAAAACTATAATATGGATCTAATACAACTTAGAAGACATGGCAGGCAATGTGCTAAACAGTAGAGGTAGAATATGTCAAAAGCAGATAATATTACTCAGATCATTGGCAGTATCTTCCTCAGAAAACAAAACCTGCTAGTGTTTAGGGAAAAACCTTTAAGCTCAGATCCTCAGCAGGATCTTCCTCAGAAAGAGCTTCATCCTTCTGCTGTTTCGAACTAGTACTCTTTTGAAGCTTCTTAGATGATTCTGCTTCACCAGCCTTTTTTGCAGAAGGCTTGACCTCATCCTTTGCTGATCGTTTTGTTGACTTCCCTGCTGAATCAATAGCCTCCCCGGCCTTCTTCAAATTCAAATTCGAAGGTTTATTCTTTCCAGCAGCCTTCTTCTCTGATGACTTTGGACCAGGAGGTCGGCCCCGTCTTGGTTTAACGGGTGTAATATCAGCAGGCCTTGATGTATCATCAGCTGCTCCATTGGTCTCCTCTCCAGATGCTACAAGATCTTCTTGTTTAGTATCACCACCAGAATGTGCAGTTGCTCCAGATTTATCCGGAGGATTGAGCTTAATACTTTTGTCTGAATCAAGGGCTGACTTCTTTTTGGGCTCTGCAGCAATGGAATCTGCACCTTCATGGTGACCAATATTCAACTGATCAGCATCCACTATGTTTTCAGCATAGCAAGGTTGTGCATGCTTCTCTTTTGTGGAAGGTAGTACTTGATTAGACTCACCAGTATCAGCTGGAGTTGCATCACTGCTAATGGCAATACCTGCATTGCCATTCATAGAAGTACCATCTTGTTCCGGATGGCTAACATCTTGCTCAGCCTTTGAAGATTCCTGCCCAAATAAAAAAGCAAGCTGGTGTTATATCAGTAATTTCTATATATTCAGAAGATGCAGAGCATACCTGCGGTAGTTCGTCGGAAATAGTCCTTTCAGAGAGTTTGCCATCATCCACCTATTAGGACATCAAAGCAGTTAATTTCATTCTAAAGGCTAAAACCAATCACAATTTCATCTCCCAAACCATCCATTTTAATTTAGCAAAGTGAAAATTTATGCATAAAACACCATCTAAAACAAAACATTATTTTTTAAGGAAACAACAATGCCAACATCTTCCAATATTAGTTGTTGCAAGCTTGAAATTTAACTAACCGTGTCCTTCCCAGAAGGATCAGCATTGTTATCTTCCCTGTCATCTGAACCCTCTTCACAAACTAATGCAACGATTTGGCTGTATTCGCTCAAGGAAGTGCCTTTTAGTGATTGCAGAAAGACTGGCTTTAGTTTTTCACGGCACGAGTCTATCACCCTCTCAGCAAGTTCAAAAGAAGGCGAAGAAGATTCCTGGAAATAAAATCAAAACAATTAGACCATGCCAACCCTTATGCTATGAATGTAAAACTGTGTTGCTGATGTGAGGAAAGTTCATACAGATATACCTTCTCCTCGTTTCTAACATTTTGGAGTAAGCATGATGCAATCTGGGGTTGCACATCCTCACTTTCCTCAATTACCAATTTCATTATTGTTTCCATGCAGGATATGACAGTATCTGAATGTCCAGACCTGAAATAAGAGACAGAAAAGTTCAGAACTTGTATGCAGAATACAACATATCTGCCATGATGCCTGGCAAACTGAATAAACATAGTGGCAGGATATAGTTAAGCTAAGATCAAACTAAAGAAGATATTTACATCATTATAAAATAAGTATGTGCATGTGTACCTTCCAACCAGAGAAACGGAGCAATAAGCTTAGAATCGATATTAGTAGATTAGCGATGCTGACAAAACTACAGATATGATGTTGAGGTATATAAGGAGAATATCAAAATTAGATTAACTCTGTTGTTTCATTTCTTGTATAGAACAGATCCAAACAAAAAGGAGCAGCTAACTCTTGTTCCTTAACAAATCATAAGTTACAAGATATGTTAGACAAAATTTATGGAAACTTGAGCATGCATCCAGGATATACAATATAGCTTAGAAAAACATGTTTTCGCACATCAAGAGATCAGCAAAGATAAGAAATAGATGAAACCAAGAAAGAAAAAGAGGTTTCTTACGAAACAGTCCTCAAGAAGTGATGGAACATATCATTTATCAAATCATCACATTCAAGATCTAGCATCACCACACAGGACCGGACTTTTGCAACAGTATCAAGAATCGAAGCTCTCCTTCCAAAGAAGGGGTTCTCTATGTCATCCAGATGCTGGAAGGCACCCACAATTAAAGAGAATACATCCTGAAACCAAGTAAAAACACATGTGAGTACACATAATACAACAGGAATCATTTTGTTCAGGAGAAACTATACCCTCATTGCATCATCATCATAAGGAGTGTCGGGTGCAGTGATTCTTGTGATCTCAGAGATACATGATGCCACAGCAAGCCTGACATTTGAGTCAGTATGGAACATCAGCTCTTTCCTGACCAGAGCTTCAGTTGCTGGTCGAATAGCGTTTGATGTGCTTTCAGGAGGTGATTGCTCAACTTTAAGTAAACAGTCCTCAACTTTCTGAATAAACAAAAAAAATCAACTTGTTGTCTTCATACAATTAGAGGAGCAAGCCTAAATAGGCAGCTGGCATAATCAGACCCTTAACATTTACAGTCATTGGAGACTATGGTAAATCCCTACATCAATATTCAGAATAGAAAAAAAATCCAGACCACCGAAAGCACTTCCTCTTTCTGCAAGAGAAAAAAAGGACAAACTTCAAAGCAGTAGAGAATAAACTAGGCAGTAAACTCTGACGGTAAACATCTCAACCTCAAACCAATCAATACTCGCCAAGAAGTTCTAAGAGGCCAACACCTCCAGCTTTTCAGTCATACCAAACAGCCAAATAGAAAATACAAAATCACATTGTCATGTTCAATAAATGGAACCCTAACAGGTACAATCGAAGGAGCGATTCAAGCCTAGAAAGGCGTATTGTATGATATCTGCTGAAGTTCAATTGCTAAAAAGGTAAAATCATTGTCAGGAATCTATGACAGGGTAACTCTGTTACCAAGAATCTATCCCTGAAACACAGTATAGAGAACTGAAAACTCTTCCTGTTTCGGCCAGAACGAAAAGTTCCACGAATTCCAGAGCATCGAAGACTATAAGCAACCCAACTTGTAGCATCCCACCCGCGGTTCAATCAATCACCGCAAAACAGGTAAGAGCGCAAAATCCACCAGTGTTTTCCACTGATACTACGACAAACCGGAGCCGAAACCACGCGGGCGAACACGACACATCATAGACAGCAACCCCTAGCAGATGCGTATAATAACGAAACCAGATAAGTACAAGCGCTGGGCGTGGAGCGGGGCTCACTTTGAGGAGCTTGAGCAGGTCCTCCGCTTCGTCGGGCGGTGCCTGCAGGCGTTCCCCGACCTCCCTCAGCCGGTCCTCCAGCTGCCGCAGCTCCTTCTCCGGGTCCGCGGACCCGTCGTCCGCCATTCCCCCGCCCGAATCGGGCGCCTGCGCGCCCGGATCCAGCGCGCCCGCGCGAGATCTGCCGCCGCTAGGGTTTCCCCCTCCCGGCGCGGGCCGGGAAGCAGGCGAGCGTCGGCGCGGCGGCCGCGGAGGAGAGAGAGCGAGAAGGGGGTTTAGCGGTAGAGGATGACGAGGCGAGGGATTCCGCGGTTGTATTCCCTTCCCCCAACCCTACCCGCCCGCACCTCCCCTCCCCTCCCTTCCGCGCGACGCGACGAGGTTTTTCGGTGCGGGGCACGGGGGCAGTCTGGTGGTGTCTTATGGCTAGCTGGCTCCTGGCTCGGGGGGGCGGGGGCGGGGGCGGGGGCGAGGCGAGGCGAGGTTTGGAAGACACGGCGGGCGATTTATTGCGGGCGGGCTGGCGGGGGCTTGCGGTTTGGACTGCGCACTTCGGCGCGGCCTGCCAAAATTGCACACGCCGCAGCCCCAACGGACCTGGACGGACGCGTCGGGCGGCCATGGAATCCTCTTCACCTGGGCGGCCTCGCGTCCGCGGGGGCTCGGCTGGCCACCGCCAGGCGGGGGCCACCTCACGCCGCGCGATCTCGGCCGTCGCTCCCGTGGGGGCGGGCCGCCGATGGGCGCCACGCCGCGTGCTGCGGCCGAAACGTAGTTCGGCGCCCGGATTTCGGCTACCCTCCTCCCTACCTACCGTAGTATTCCGTTTGGCCAAATACCCATCTTCAACTAGGAGAGCGGTTGTAAGAAAAAAAAGGAATTTTGCTTGCCTGGTTAAACATGGCCGTTGTACGGCGAGCGCCACTGGGATGGAGTAGGGGTAGCGACGGTGGTCTTTGAACCGGAGGCGGCGAGTAGACGTTTCACCGGCATCAGAGAAGAAGAGAGATAACATTTCGCCGGCGTTGGAGAAGAAGAGAGATATGAACTGTGTACCGGTTCGACGCGGTGTATCGAGAGGCAAGAGGAAGCCGTTCGGCAAAAGGGGTATATATAGAGGGCGAGGTAGTAACGGACCATCGCATTAGTGGAGTCCACCGAATACGTGTTACCTCGCCTCGCGTAAAACGTGGCAATACAGATGGTGTCGTATCGCGTGGACGTGTAAACGAGAAAGATACCTTTTTCAACGGAAAGATATGCATCCACCGAATATACTTTCTTTTATCGTCACATTCCGATTACACTATCTGCATGCCTCCATACGTTGTACGACGATGAAAGTTTTTCAAATATTTGCACAAAGAGATATTGAAATATTACTGATATCATATAATGAGCTCATGTTTACTGTATAACCTAATATCATCCGGTGATTATTTAATACGTCTAACATCGGGGTTTTATATATTGTTGCTACTATGGTCCTTGAATGCAAAAGACAGTATGATATAGTTGTGCCACTCGGTACTGCAAAATTCACCCTCAAAATTATTTAATCTATCGTTTTTGTTGGAAGCTGGGACTCATCTCCGACTCCCTGCCATTGCCATCACCTCCCACATCAGAGTAAAAGACAATGACGAGGAGGATGTACTGATAAAAAAATGTTCCGAATAAAATAAATTATTCTATCCCTAGAAAACTTAAAACTTATTCCAGACAAGGAAGAAAAAATCCTAAATATATGGATATCATTCCAAGCTTAAAGATGGATTTCTCAAACATGAAGATGGATTGCTCCATCTTTTGGATCATCATTGGCTTCTCTTTCATTAATGGTGACTACTGCTAAGAATTTCCCACAAAAAAAGTCGATCTCAAACTCAGAGGTGGTGTTTGGATATAGGGAAATGAAGGGTGGGATAGGGATACGATGGCTTGGATAAATCTTTTGCAATGTTTGGATTTTGGGTTTGGGAAATAAAGTAGCTCTAGGATAGGGATATGATGGACTCATATCCCACCATTCATATCCTAGGTATTTTTCAAAAAAAAAATCCCAGGTAGAGGGGTGAGGTGGGTTATGGTGAGGGGCTTGGGATATAATGTCTAAAATTTACAAAACTGCCCTCATACCCAAAGAACACATGCATATAAGAAAAGGGCACTTCAGTCATTTATTTCATCATTTTTCATACCCAATCCCTAACATCCAAACATGGGGATAGAATAAATTCTTTATTTCCAATCCATAACCCACGTAATCATAATCCAATATCATATCCCTATCCTTTTCCACCATGCATCCAAACGCCACCAGATGGATCACTACTTGGTGTTAGATATCTAGGCAATTTTCGGTATATTTTAATTCCAAAATTAAATGTATAAACTAACAATATTTCTATGACTTTAAGGAGTAAAATAAAACATGTGAACATGTTTATACTTATCACACATATAAGTATAAACAATATAAATAACCAAAGTTTCAGGGAGTACCCTGAAGCGGGGCCGTTGCCGGAGGCATTGGCTGCGCTGTTACCAACTGGAGTAGACATCTACTCGGTTGGTCTCAGTCGAAGTAGTCGAACTAAATCGGTGCAGGAAGAAGTTCGCAGTGCAGTCCCGCGAACGGTCACCAAGATGTAGTCGACGTAGTCGTTCGGACACCAGAATGTAGTCGACGTAGTCGTTCGGCTCGTCCACCAGGAAGTAGTCGTACAATCGGGCAAAGCCTTAGTATTTTTGAGCAGTCACGCTAAAGCGTTACCCAAAAACCTGATTGCCCGCCTATCCCGTGCAGGATCTCAAGGCGAGCAAGGTTTCGGAGGCCTGCTCACGCTAATTCTGTGCGCGCAGAAATTAGCGTTGGGGAACTCAGTTGTTGCAACTGGAGAGGGAGAAGAGAGGAGCCGAGTTGCCTCAGTGCTCTGGTGCAGAATGGATGAGGGGAATGGCACTCCTCATATAGTGACTTAGGTGCTCAGGATCGTTGAACCTGGACACCATCAGAGTCATTTAGGTGATGCGGTTATGGCCATTAATTACAGATTTAATTGCACGTTTAATCGCACGATTAATTGCTGTCAACGGCAAAATAGCCATCACATCGCACCGCGCCACGCCGCACCGCTGTAAGCATCTAGGCACTCAAGGTATGTTTCGGTGATTAATGACAACCATTATTGTGACTAATGAGTTTGTGCAGCTTAATAGATCATTATCGCTCATTTGGTCATATGTCAAAAGAGGCACCTCAATTTCGGTCATTCAAAAAGGCGATCTCGGCTTTTAACTTATATTTGTCAAGGCTAAGGATCTTTCTAGTCCTAAGTGTCACAAGGTTGAGAAGGACACTTAGGTTAGTATAGGTTTTATAGTTTTGTAGTGATCGCACTATTAAAAGGGGTTCATGAGTTAGTAGCTTGATCAAACTTGAGTTGGCCCTAGAAATATTACACACTCACTCAAAAACAGCAAAAGATGGTCAATAGAAGTCAACACAACTCTTGGAAGAAGAAACAATCAAAGTCACATTCGAATCCAAGTCAAAACAGCTGAAAACAAAAAAAATCAACAGCACCGGTTGAACCGATGCTTTATCATCGGAGCATCCGATGCTTCATTCCCACTGTTACCGTCCCTCGAGGAGCTCATGATGATGAGGCAGGATCTTCTGGTGCAGCACGAGCCCCCGCTCCTCCAGTCTCCACTGCTCAGGTCACTCAGCCCGATGCTCTTGCTGCCATTCTTACTCGGCTATCAGATCAGCAGGATCGGTTTGCTGCAGCTCAGCTGAGTATGCAAGCCGAGCAGGCTCGCCAGCAGGAGGCCCAGACTCTACTGCTTGAGGGGATTCGGCAGCAGCAGGAGGCCATGAGGCTACAGCTACAGCAGCAGTCCCAGATTCAGCAGCAGATGTTCACATTCTTTTCGGGATGCTTCGGTCAGCTGTATCGTCACACTGGACTGCCTGAGCCTCAGCTCCCTACACCCCAGCAGCTCCAGTTCGACCCCACTGCTCCTCCTCCACCTGCTGGCGGATTCATGCAGACACCCTTGTCATCTTTCCCGGTGTCACCACTTCTACAGACCGGGTTGTTTGCCAGTCCTGTTCCTACTGCTGCCCCGGTTCCTGCTCCACAGCCTAGTGTCTGGACAGCCGAGCAGCGTGCAGAGTTTCATAGACAGCAGCAGATCCTACACCAGCTCCAGCACCCCTCGGCTCAGTCACTCACATTTGATTCTCCTTCTCAGCCTGAGGTGATCCGTCCATCCGTCGTGCGCATCACTCAGCCAGACCTGACTCCCGTCACGTCTGCTCCTCCGACGGACTCCACGATCGTCGCCGCGCCAGCTTCTACCGCTACTCCAGCTACTTCTGCTGCTCCGACGACTCCGGTCGAGCAGAAGTCTTCTTCGGTCGACGACGACTGGACGGACGACGACGTCGACGACTCCGCCGCTCGTTTCTCCACCGGACCCAGCCTGAAGACCCCGCCTTCTCCAGCTCAGGATTAGTTCGCCTTCCTTTTTGGTGCTTTGTTGCCAAAGGGGGAGAGGTGTTAGGGGGAGGGTAGAGAGTTAGGGGGAGGGTAGAGCTAGAGAGAGAGCTCGTAGTTATCAGGACTTTGATTCTTTGTATCACATTTGGTGTTAATTCATGGATATGTACATTTGTCGCTTGAGTATGCCGCTCTTTGAGACATATCTATGGATTTCGTTTGAGCCGTTGAGCTCTTTGGTCCTGCTTTCGATTTGCTCGTGTTTTTCCTGCTTTATCTTTCTCGCTCTCTCGTTATTTATGTTTGTGTTGTCATCAATCACCAAAAAGGGGGAGATTGTAAGCATCTAGGCACTCAAGGTATGTTTCGGTGATTAATGACAACCATTATTGTGACTAATGAGTTTGTGCAGCTTAATAGATCATTATCGCTCATTTGGTCATATGTCAAAAGAGGCCCCTCAATTTCGGTCATTCAAAAAGGCGATCTCGGCTTTTAACTTATATTTGTCAAGGCTAAGGATCTTTCTAGTCCTAAGTGTCACAAGGTTGAGAAGGAGACTTAGGTTAGTATAGGTTTTATAGTTTTGTAGTGATCGCACTATTAAGAGGGGTTCATGAGTTAGTAGCTTGATCAAACTTGAGTTGGCCCTAGAAATATTACACACTCACTCAAAAACAGCAAAAGATGGTCAATAGAAGTCAACACAACTCTTGGAAGAAGAAACAATCAAAGTCACATTCGAATCCAAGTCAAAACAGCTGAAAACAAAGAAAATCAACAGCACCGGTTGAACCGATGCTTTATCATCGGAGCATCCGATGCATGGCGGAAGGACCGATGCCCTGTCGGTCTATCTTCTCTGGATGAAGGCAGAAATCAAGTTAAGCACCGGTTGAACCGACGGTTCAGAATCAAAGCACCGGTGCAATGAAAGTCCTTTGTTCCAGAGAGCATGTTTTGGTGGACTTCAACATCTCTTCAGCACCGGTTGAACCGACGGTTCAGAATCAAAGCACCGGTGCAATGAAAGTCTTTTGTTCCAGAGAGCATGTTTGGTTGACTCCAATTTCTCTTCAGCACCGGTTGAACCGACGGTTCAGAATCAAAGCACCGGTGCATTGGATGTACTTTGTTCCAGAACGCTTGTTTGAGTTGATTAGCAAACCTCTTCAGCACCGGTTGAACCGATGCCCCTACGGAGCATGCACCGGTGTAATGACGCAAGCGTAGATACTGTGTCAGAACTTCAACGGCTACTTCTTTGACACAGAGAGACCGGTTGAACCGATGCCTATATTTTCTATACCGTCGGTTCTTCCGGTGGTCACGGTTTTTCTGCAGAAAACCTCCAACGGCTATGTGACCTCCTCCACTCTATATAAGGGTACCCCCTGGTTCATTTCAGTAGCCTTTTGACACCTTGAAAACCTGAGGCCACCCTTGAGAAGAAGAGAAAGAACTTTGAGCAAAAGAGAGAAGATCTAGTGCTTAGTTTGTGCTTCAACCTTGAAGAACTCATCCTTTGCAAGTGTAGCAAGTGTGCTTGAGCTAGGGCCAACTGAGTGTAGGTCAAGTGAAGGCTTAGGAACTTGTTGCTCTTGGTGTTTGGCAGCACCTAGATGATCTTGGTGATCGAAGTGTTTCTCGCGGAGCTTGCCAAGGATTGTGGGAGCCCGGAGAAGAAGATTGTACGTGGCTTGAGCTCCACCACGCCGGGATGGTGAACGGAGACTCTTAGTGAGCGCCCAAGTCTCGGTGACATGGGAGGTGACAAGACTCTTAGTGAGTGTCACAACGTGGATTAGGGGTGTGTGCCAACACATCGACACCACGGGAAAAATCCGGTTGTCTCTTGCACTCTCTTTCTTTTCAAGCACTTACTTTCATGCATTCTTTCATGTGCTTGACCTTAGAGATCATAGCTTAGCTCTACCTTGCTTAGTTTCATATCTTTGTTAGCTTGTGTAGTTTGCTTTGTTTAGCCGGTTGGTGAATTAAGCCTTACTAGCATTGCATAGGTTAAGGTTGTTTTATCTATCTTAGAAATTTGAAAAAGGCCCAATTCACCCCCCCTCTTGGTCCATCGATCCTTACAATTGGTATCAGAGCCTCGTTGCTCATTTGGATCATTAGGCTTCACCGCCTAGAGCTATGGCCAAGATGGGAGGTTCGCCGCCTCACTTCGAGGGCAAGAACTTTGCCTATTGGAAAGTTCATATGGCCGCATACCTTGATGCGATTGCCCCGGAAGTGTGGTTGGCAACAAAGACCGGGTTCACCGGAACTCCCACCACGGAGCAATTAAAATGGAATGCAAAGGCTAGAAATGCAATTTTCGAAGCCATTAGTGAGGAAGTCTTTGCTAGAGTAAATGGCATAGACTTAGCAAGTGATATATGGAAAGAGCTAATTGAAATTCATGAAGGCTCCACAAAAGTCCGTGAACAAAAATATCACTTGTTTAGAGCAAAATATGATTCTTTTAAAATGCTTGCTCATGAAAATTGCAATGATATGTATTCCCGCTTGAATGTCATTGTCAAGGACATTAATGCTCTTGAAGTTTCCAAAATTGACAGTGGCTCCATCAACCGCAAGATTCTCATGCTCCTTCCGAAGCCCAAGTACAACATTATCAATGCTATGCTTCAAAAGGAGAATCTTGATACAATGGAAGTGGGAGAGCTTGTGGGCGAAATTCGCGCTCATGAAATGAGTATCCTTGGTATGACCGAAGAGCCAACAACAAGTAAGTCAATTGCTCTCAAAACCAAGGCTAACAAATCCCGCAAGCTCAAGATGGTCAAGCAAGAATCAAGCTCAAGCAATGAAGAAGAGGATCATCATGAGAGCTCATCCGATGAAGAAGATGATGGAGAACTTGCTCTCATGATGAGGAAGTTCACACGCTTGAATGACAAGATCAACAAGAAGGGTTTCAACTTTGACCCCAAAAGAAGAATGTTCCGGCCATGGGGAGATGTCAAGAACAAAACTTGCTATAATTGTGGAGAAAAAGGCCACATCTCTCCCGATTGCCCCAAGCCGGACAAAAGAAAGAAGGACAACAAAGGCAAACATCGCCATGATTCAAGCGATGATGAAGAAGATGAGAAGAAGAACAAGAACAAGAAGCTTGGAAAGAAGAAGAGTCATGACAAGAAGACCAAGCTCTTCCCAAAGAAGAAAGGGCACACCAAGAGAAGCTTCTTGGTGGAGAAACAAGAATGGGTGACCGATGTCTCATCAAGCGAAGATTCAAGTGATGAAGAAGACATCGTCACCATCGCCCTCACCAATGAAGAACCACCACTACCTCCGCCTCCTATGTGCCTAATGGCAAAAGGTAACACCAATGTATGTGAGGTAGATAGTGAAGATGATAGTGATGAAGAGCTTGATCCTTATGAATTCACTAACCTCATTAATGAGTATACATCCGTCATCAAGAGGGAAAAGGGCAAAGTCAAAGTTCTTGAGAGCACTCATGCCAAGTTAGAGCTTGCCCACTCCGATTTGCTTGGCAAGTACAATGACTTGCTCAAAAAGCATAATGAGTCACTTGTACTTGCTAAGCAAGTTGAAGAGAGCCACAAGAAGCTTAAACAAGAACATAGGGAGTTGGCTCACAAGTATCGAGAACTTGAATTTGCCTATGAAGCAATTGACCCAAGTCTTGAGAACTTTGCTCATGAAACTATTGAGAATGTCAATGCTTCTACTTCATGTGATGACCTACTCATTAATGCAAATGCCACTAATGCTTTGCCCAAGCTTGTACCTTCTAGGGAAAAGGAATTGATGGATCAAGTGGCAAGCCTCAAGAGTAGTGTGGAGAAGCTCTCAAGAGGAGAATATATCCACAAGGAAATTCTCTTCAACAATGCATGTGACTATGGCAAGAGAGGTCTTGGTTCATTTCCGGAGCCAAATCAAGGCACTACTCCTTCTCCGGAGATCAAGATTAGCTTCATCAAGGAAGTTGGATCATATTGCCAACATTGCCAAGTCACCGGGCACCACACTAGGGAGTGCACTTTACCATCACGTCCTCTTCCTAATTTACCCAAGAATTACTCTTCAATGTTTCAAAATAACCATTTTCTCTTGAGTAAAGTGAAGGGCAAGGTGAAGGCCAAGTTCATTGGCAAACTCACTAAGGAGTCAAAGAAAAAGCTCCCCAAGCAACTTTGGGTCCCAAAATCTCTTGTCACACATGTGCAAGGCCCAAAGCTTGTTTGGGTTCCTAAAACTCAAAAGTGAATTCTCATGTGTGTAGGTGAACTACAAAGCCGGTGGAAAACATTGGATACTAGATAGCGGTTGCTCTCAACATATGACCGGCAATGATAGCATGTTCACCTCTCTTGAAGACCCCGGCGATCATGAACATGTCACCTATGGTGATAACTCAAGGGGGAAAGTCTTAGGTTTGGGTAGAATAGCAATCTCTAAAGATTTATCCATCTCTAATGTCTTGTTTGTAGAAGCACTTAGTTTTAATCTCATTTCTATTGCTCAATTGTGTGATCTTGGACTAACGTGTACCTTTGACAAGAATGGTGTTGTAGTAACTCTTGAAGAAGACAAGTCAATGGTATTCACGGGGTTTAGGCATGGCAACATCTATTTAGTTGACTTCTCTTCAAAGCAAACAAGTACCATGACATGCCTCTTCACCAAGTCTTCTCTTGGGTGGCTTTGGCATAGAAGAATTGCTCATATTGGCATGAGCAACCTCAAGAAAGCCCACAAGAGAGGGATGATCACCGGCTTGAAGGATGTCACGTTTGACAAGAACAAGCTATGTAAAGCATGTCAAGCCGGGAAGCAAGTCGCAACACATCATCCCATCAAGACGATGTTGTCTACCTCCAAGCCGCTCGAGCTACTACACATGGATCTCTTTGGTCCAACTACATACAAGAGTATTGGTGGTAACCTCTATTGCCTAGTAATCGTTGATGATTTTTCACGTTACACTTGGGTTATGTTTCTAGGCGATAAGGGTGAAACTCCGGAACTCTTCAAGACATTTGCAAGAAGAGCTCAAAGGGAGTACAACTCCCCAATTGTGAAGATCCGGAGTGACAACGGCACCGAGTTTAAAAATATGAAGATTGAAGAATGGTGCGATGAAGAGGGCATCAAGCATGAGTTTTCCGCCACCTACACGCCTCAACAAAATGGAGTGGTGGAAAGAAAGAACAAGACACTCATCACCCTAGCTAGAACAATGTTGGATGATTATGGCACGTCCGAGAAGTTTTGGGCGGAAGCAATCAACACGGCGTGTCATGCATCCAACCGAGTGTATCCCCACCGACTCCTCAAGAAAACTCCATATGAGCTCATCACCGGGAGGAAACCAAATATATCATACTTTCGAGTCTTTGGTTGCAAATGCTTCATCTACAAGAAGAAAAGGCTCGGTAAGTTTGAGAGTAGATGTGATGAAGGTTTCTTTTTTGGTTATGCATCAAACTCCAAAGCATATAGAGTATTCAATCAAACCTCCGGGTTAGTTGAAGAAACATGTGATGTGGAGTTTGATGAATCTAATGGCTCCCAAGAGGAGGTTGTTGGCTATGACAATGTAGGTGATGATGAGATTGACGAAGCTTTGAAGAAGATGTCCATTGGGGATATCAAGCCGGAAGAGGTGCATGAAGGCAATGATCAAGGGGGAGGACCTTCCTCATCTACACCAAGCACCTCCACGGCGCCCCAAATGGATGAAGATCAAGAAAAAGATGATCCACTACCTCAAGAAGATGTGCCAACACCAACACCCCAAGTCCAAGAACAAGAAGAGCAAAGTGTTCCACAACAAGCACAAGTCACACAAGATCCACCCCAACAAGCATCCACGCAAATACCGCTAGTGAAGCATGGTCGCATCTCCAAGGATCATCCAATTGGTCAAATCATTGGTAGTCCTTCAAAGGGAGTAAGAACTCGCTCTAAGCATGCTTCATTTTGTGAACATCACTTGTTTGTTTCTTGTATTGAACCCACTAGCATAGAGGAAGCGCTTGAGGACTCGGATTGGGTGATGGCCATGCAAGAAGAATTGAACAACTTCACCCGCAATGAAGTTTGGGTCCTCGAAGCTCCTCCGAAAGACAAAAACATCATCGGCACCAAGTGGGTCTTTCGAAACAAGCAAGATGAACATGGGGTGGTGATACGCAACAAAGCAAGACTTGTGGCAAAAGGGTTTTCTCAAGTCGAAGGTTTGGATTTTGGTGAAACCTTTGCTCCGGTCGCAAGACTTGAAGCTATCCGTATCCTTCTTGCTTACTCTTCACATCATAACATTAAGTTGTATCAAATGGATGTGAAAAATGCATTCTTAAATGGCGTTATTAACGAACTTGTTTATGTTGAGCAACCTCCCGGGTTTGAAGATCCGAGGAATCCTAACCATGTTTATAGGTTGCACAAGGCACTCTATGGGCTCAAACAAGCTCCAAGGGCTTGGTATGAGAGGCTTCGTGACTTCCTAATCATGCAAGGCTTCAAGATCGGGAGGGTGGACACCACGTTGTTCACAAAAGACGTCAACGGGGATCTTTTCATTTGTCAAATTTATGTTGATGATATTATCTTTGGCTCAACTAATGATTTACTAAGCCATGAGTTTGCTACCATGATGTCTAGGGAATTCGAGATGTCCATGATTGGCGAATTGACCTTCTTCCTTGGTTTTCAAGTCAAACAAATGAAGGAAGGGACATTCATCCATCAAGAAAAATATACTAAAGATATCTTGAAGAAGTTCAAGATGGATGAGTGCAAGCCAATCAAGACACCCATGGCAACCAATGGGCATCTCGACTTGGATGTGGACGGTAAACCGGTTGATCAATCCCTCTATCGTTCCATGATAGGGTCTTTGCTTTACCTTACCGCATCTAGGCCCGATATAATGTTTAGTGTGTGCTTGTGTGCCCGCTTTCAAGCTAACCCAAAGGAGTCACATCTTTCGGCTGTGAATAGGATCCTTCGGTATCTCAAGCACACCCCTAGCATAGGCTTGTGGTACCCCAAAGGCGCTAGCTTAGATCTCTTGGGATACTCGGATTCGGATTTTGCCGGAAGCCGTGTGGATCGCAAGAGTACCTCCGGGGGTTGCCACTTGCTTGGGCGTTCTCTAGTTTCTTGGTCGAGTAAGAAGCAAAATTCCGTGGCTTTGTCCACCGCGGAAGCGGAATATATAGCGGCCGGTGCATGTTGTGCCCAAATCCTATATATGAAGCAAACCCTTTTGGACTTTGGTGTGAAACTAGATAGGATCCCGCTCCTTTGTGACAATGAAAGTGCCGTAAAAATTGCTAAAAACCCGGTTCAACACTCTCGCACAAAGCACATTGATATTCGCCATCACTTCTTGCGTGATCACGAAGCCAAAGGAGATATATCTCTTCAAGGTGTGAGATCCGAGGAGCAATTGGCGGATATTTTCACAAAACCTCTAGACGAGAGTACTTTTGTTAGGCTAAGGAGTGAGCTTAACGTTCTAGATGCTTCTAACGTCATATAATTGCCTTGTCATATAGATGCATTTCATATGTACATGTGCTAGGGGCTTGTCTAACCTTGTTAAGATAGTGATGAACATGGGTCTTGCATGAGCCGGTGGTCTTGGTTTCGCTCATGGCATGAAGAATGGTTCATCATGAAGAAGCTTGACGAGGGTTCAAACTTGACAAGATAGATTTAAATTTTGCAATGCATGTGCTTGTCATATAGAATGCATCCATGTTTAATTTCACGCTTTGCATTGGCATTGCATCACGTTAATAGCATCACAAGGGAGCAAATCACACTTCGAGAAAGATATTCATGCTAAATATGATATATCATCTCTACAAGGGTGATAAGATCAATGTTGTGCTTTCATGCCTATTGAGTCACGTCCTATCGAACTTAAAGTTTCTATCTCTAAGTTCATAGGCAAAGTGGCTCATACATTTGGTTTTTGTGTTTAAACCTCGCTCGGTTCTTAATTTGCCTAAGTTAATATAAAAGCTTGCGAGCACTTAGTTTGAGTGTTTGAGGGGTGAGGTTGTCTCTCGAAAATGATCCAAATTGAGTGTTTATGGCTTTGGTTTTGAGAATTTGGATCAGAAGTAGAGTTTGTAGTTCAGCAGAAATTTTCCTTAACCACCGGTTAAACCGACGCCCTGTGTTTTCGCTTCATCGGTTCAACCGGTGCTTAAAGTCTTCGTGGCACGGTTTCTGCATCCCCTCTGGAACAACCTCCGGCCGTTACACCGGTGCTCACCGGTGCTTCCGATGGTTGGCGGATGAACCGACGCATAAGCATCGGTTCAACCGGTGCTACTATGTGGAGTTTTGGCCCGTGCCTTGTCTCTGGACCTTACTCCTGCCGTTGCACCGACGCCCATCGGATGTTCCGATGCCCCAGTAACGGTTCTTCCGGTGCCCTTTTGACCACGTTTTCCTCCCAAATCAGATCTGGTCAAAGTTACACCGGTGATTACACCGACGGTCTTTTCTCCAAACCATCGGACCTTCCGGTGCTTAGGGTTGGCGGGCCCGCCCGTTATGTGTTCACTTAATCTTTCCGCGGGCCCACGCGTCAGTCTCACTCACTGTTCTTCTTCCTTCTCACGAAACCGCCGCCCTCACACACGCCCGTACGCCGCTCCGCCGCCGCCACTCCCGCGACGCCCCTCCACTGCCGCACGCGCGCCGCTCCTGCCCAACTTCGCCGCCGCGCCACGCGCCAGCGCTCGCGCACGCGCCGCGCCTGCGCCCGCGCCACGCTGCGCCGCCCTGCGCTCCCCTGCGCCGCCAGCACCGCGCGCCGTCGCCTTCCACGAGCAGCGCCGCCGCTTCGCAGCACCTCCGCACACGCGTTCCCCTGCTCCTTTGCCCTACTCGAGCCGCAACAAGGGCTCTGTCTCACTCCCTACACCCCTTGATCAGGCGCACTCAAGGTGCTCGAGAAATTGCCTCTTCGGTTTTTTCTTCGATTTCTTCCCTGATTTGCAAGGGTATGACCTTTACACCTTGTTGCAAAGTGAATTTCCTTTGTTGCATCATCCTTTGCACACATGTTTACATATATCATTGCCTTGATCACACACACAAGAATCTTGTCACTTATCTTTACACATGCTCACATAGATATCTTTTAAATCCTTTAGCATGTCATCGATATCAAGGCTGCTATCCACTAGATTTCACGTCATAGGCTCAAATCAAAACTTTGTTTTGACTCTCTATGTCAGATGGCTGGTGACAAGAAGGGCAAGAGCAAGATGGTTGTGCAGAAAAAGAAGAAGCGCACCCGTGAGGACCGCGAGCGAGAGCAGGCTGAGGCAGTGGCCGACGCAGCTGACAGGCAGGGCTCGCTCAGGATCAGGGATCCTCAGGCTCAGGGGGAGCCACAGCAGCAGTTACGACGCTCAGGTCGTACTCAGACGGCTCGGGCCACACCAGAGTCCCGCTCACGTCCACGGACTCGAGGTGGTGGCACACAGAGGGGAGCAGGTCATGCACCGCAGCAGCACACCGTCAGTCAGACCAAGTCAGGGGGTCAGGACAGTGGTGAGGAGCTGCCCGAGGTTGAGTTGTTCGATCTCAGGGGTATTCCAGGACCTAGGGTCAAGAGACTGCGTTATGTGACCCCGGAGCAGTGGTTTCCCGAGCAGAGGGATGTTGGAGTTGATCGTCGCTTTTACACTCTGCTTCAGGAATCTTTTTACCACACCTACTGCCAGTTGGACATCAAGATTAGTGAGCACAAGATGCTCCACTGGGTAGCTATGCGTGTAGCAGCAGGTGGGACTCCAGTGCTTCCTCTCTTTGAGAGATATGTTGGATTGCCTGCTCTACTCAGTGAGAGGTCCAGGTATATTCGAGAGTGGGTTCGAGTCTTCTACGCCACTCTGTTTATTGAGGAGGACCGGCAGTTTATTGACTTCATGTTCCAGGCGAGGCACTATCGTCTGACCCGAGCACGACTGGCTACCTATCTTGGAGTTCAGATTGCCGAGGAGCCACACTTCATACACTATCAGGCTTATGGCAGCACGGTACCTCCTCGACGTCCTCATGAGTCTCACGTCCCATCTGACGAGGAGATCAGTGTTCTTTTTCAGCAGCCCTTCCTGCCTGGCACACCGAGGACTCTGGACAGGCTGACTCCCATGGCGCACTCTATCCACTTAGCTCTTAGGAAGAGTCTGTTGTTCCGGATTGGATACAACGAGGGGATCACAGCTCTGCAGCAGTGGCTTCTACTTTATATCATGACAGGTCGTGACTTTGACCTAGTCGACTTCTTTATCTGCGAGCTAGAGGATGTGATTCTGGATGGCATGACAGTTCACCGTCGGCATCCGTTTGCTCATTGGATCTGTTGGATTCTGGCTCAGCTAAGTCAGAATGAGCATATGGATGAGCTGGAGCACTCGAGGACACAGTTCAGTTTTTACTCACCAGCTACTCCTCGAGACGGTCGTCGTGGCTCGAGAGGCCAGCGCCGAGCACAGCGGGTTCTGGATGAGCGGTTCTTGGCTGAGGGCAGAGTTGCAGATGATCCGACAGCAGCCGAGGACGCTTCACTAGCAGCTGCAGAGGCCCAGCTCCCACACTACCTGATCACTGACTCAGAGGACTCGGAGGATGACGAGGACTTCATTCCCACTGTTACCGTCCCTCGAGGAGCTCATGATGATGAGGCAGGATCTTCTGGTGCAGCACGAGCCCCCGCTCCTCCAGTCTCCACTGCTCAGGTCACTCAGCCCGATGCTCTTGCTGCCATTCTTACTCGGCTATCAGATCAGCAGGATCGGTTTGCTGCAGCTCAGCTGAGTATGCAAGCCGAGCAGGCTCGCCAGCAGGAGGCCCAGACTCTACTGCTTGAGGGGATTCGGCAGCAGCAGGAGGCCATGAGGCTACAGCTACAGCAGCAGTCCCAGATTCAGCAGCAGATGTTCACATTCTTTTCGGGATGCTTCGGTCAGCTGTATCGTCACACTGGACTGCCTGAGCCTCAGCTCCCTACACCCCAGCAGCTCCAGTTCGACCCCACTGCTCCTCCTCCACCTGCTGGCGGATTCATGCAGACACCCTTGTCATCTTTCCCGGTGTCACCACTTCTACAGACCGGGTTGTTTGCCAGTCCTGTTCCTACTGCTGCCCCGGTTCCTGCTCCACAGCCTAGTGTCTGGACAGCCGAGCAGCGTGCAGAGTTTCATAGACAGCAGCAGATCCTACACCAGCTCCAGCACCCCTCGGCTCAGTCACTCACATTTGATTCTCCTTCTCAGCCTGAGGTGATCCGTCCATCCGTCGTGCGCATCACTCAGCCAGACCTGACTCCCGTCACGTCTGCTCCTCCGACGGACTCCACGATCGTCGCCGCGCCAGCTTCTACCGCTACTCCAGCTACTTCTGCTGCTCCGACGACTCCGGTCGAGCAGAAGTCTTCTTCGGTCGACGACGACTGGACGGACGACGACGTCGACGACTCCGCCGCTCGTTTCTCCACCGGACCCAGCCGGAAGACCCCGCCTTCTCCAGCTCAGGATTAGTTCGCCTTCCTTTTTGGTGCTTTGTTGCCAAAGGGGGAGAGGTGTTAGGGGGAGGGTAGAGAGTTAGGGGGAGGGTAGAGCTAGAGAGAGAGCTCTTAGTTATCAGGACTTTGATTCTTTGTATCACATTTGGTGTTAATTCATGGATATGTACATTTGTCGCTTGAGTATGCCGCTCTTTGAGACATATCTATGGATTTCGTTTGAGCCGTTGAGCTCTTTGGTCCTGCTTTCGATTTGCTCGTGTTTTTCCTGCTTTATCTTTCTCGCTCTCTCGTTATTTATGTTTGTGTTGTCATCAATCACCAAAAAGGGGGAGATTGTAAGCATCTAGGCACTCAAGGTATGTTTCGGTGATTAATGACAACCATTATTGTGACTAATGAGTTTGTGCAGCTTAATAGATCATTATCGCTCATTTGGTCATATGTCAAAAGAGGCCCCTCAATTTCGGTCATTCAAAAAGGCGATCTCGGCTTTTAACTTATATTTGTCAAGGCTAAGGATCTTTCTAGTCCTAAGTGTCACAAGGTTGAGAAGGAGACTTAGGTTAGTATAGGTTTTATAGTTTTGTAGTGATCGCACTATTAAGAGGGGTTCATGAGTTAGTAGCTTGATCAAACTTGAGTTGGCCCTAGAAATATTACACACTCACTCAAAAACAGCAAAAGATGGTCAATAGAAGTCAACACAACTCTTGGAAGAAGAAACAATCAAAGTCACATTCGAATCCAAGTCAAAACAGCTGAAAACAAAGAAAATCAACAGCACCGGTTGAACCGATGCTTTATCATCGGAGCATCCGATGCATGGCGGAAGGACCGATGCCCTGTCGGTCTATCTTCTCTGGATGAAGGCAGAAATCAAGTTAAGCACCGGTTGAACCGACGGTTCAGAATCAAAGCACCGGTGCAATGAAAGTCCTTTGTTCCAGAGAGCATGTTTTGGTGGACTTCAACATCTCTTCAGCACCGGTTGAACCGACGGTTCAGAATCAAAGCACCGGTGCAATGAAAGTCTTTTGTTCCAGAGAGCATGTTTGGTTGACTCCAATTTCTCTTCAGCACCGGTTGAACCGACGGTTCAGAATCAAAGCACCGGTGCATTGGATGTACTTTGTTCCAGAACGCTTGTTTGAGTTGATTAGCAAACCTCTTCAGCACCGGTTGAACCGATGCCCCTACGGAGCATGCACCGGTGTAATGACGCAAGCGTAGATACTGTGTCAGAACTTCAACGGCTACTTCTTTGACACAGAGAGACCGGTTGAACCGATGCCTATATTTTCTATACCGTCGGTTCTTCCGGTGGTCACGGTTTTTCTGCAGAAAACCTCCAACGGCTATGTGACCTCCTCCACTCTATATAAGGGTACCCCCTGGTTCATTTCAGTAGCCTTTTGACACCTTGAAAACCTGAGGCCACCCTTGAGAAGAAGAGAAAGAACTTTGAGCAAAAGAGAGAAGATCTAGTGCTTAGTTTGTGCTTCAACCTTGAAGAACTCATCCTTTGCAAGTGTAGCAAGTGTGCTTGAGCTAGGGCCAACTGAGTGTAGGTCAAGTGAAGGCTTAGGAACTTGTTGCTCTTGGTGTTTGGCAGCACCTAGATGATCTTGGTGATCGAAGTGTTTCTCGCGGAGCTTGCCAAGGATTGTGGGAGCCCGGAGAAGAAGATTGTACGTGGCTTGAGCTCCACCACGCCGGGATGGTGAACGGAGACTCTTAGTGAGCGCCCAAGTCTCGGTGACATGGGAGGTGACAAGACTCTTAGTGAGTGTCACAACGTGGATTAGGGGTGTGTGCCAACACATCGACACCACGGGAAAAATCCGGTTGTCTCTTGCACTCTCTTTCTTTTCAAGCACTTACTTTCATGCATTCTTTCATGTGCTTGACCTTAGAGATCATAGCTTAGCTCTACCTTGCTTAGTTTCATATCTTTGTTAGCTTGTGTAGTTTGCTTTGTTTAGCCGGTTGGTGAATTGAGCCTTACTAGCATTGCATAGGTTAAGGTTGTTTTATCTATCTTAGAAATTTGAAAAAGACCCAATTCACCCCCCCTCTTGGTCCATCGATCCTTACAATTGGTATCAGAGCCTCGTTGCTCATTTGGATCATTAGGCTTCACCGCCTAGAGCTATGGCCAAGATGGGAGGTTCGCCGCCTCACTTCGAGGGCAAGAACTTTGCCTATTGGAAAGTTCATATGGCCGCATACCTTGATGCGATTGCCCCGGAAGTGTGGTTGGCAACAAAGACCGGGTTCACCGGAACTCCCACCACGGAGCAATTAAAATGGAATGCAAAGGCTAGAAATGCAATTTTCGAAGCCATTAGTGAGGAAGTCTTTGCTAGAGTAAATGGCATGGACTTAGCAAGTGATATATGGAAAGAGCTAATTGAAATTCATGAAGGCTCCACAAAAGTCCGTGAACAAAAATATCACTTGTTTAGAGCAAAATATGATTCTTTTAAAATGCTTGCTCATGAAAATTGCAATGATATGTATTCCCGCTTGAATGTCATTGTCAAGGACATTAATGCTCTTGAAGTTTCCAAAATTGACAGTGGCTCCATCAACCGCAAGATTCTCATGCTCCTTCCGAAGCCCAAGTACAACATTATCAATGCTATGCTTCAAAAGGAGAATCTTGATACAATGGAAGTGGGAGAGCTTGTGGGCGAAATTCGCGCTCATGAAATGAGTATCCTTGGTATGACCGAAGAGCCAACAACAAGTAAGTCAATTGCTCTCAAAACCAAGGCTAACAAATCCCGCAAGCTCAAGATGGTCAAGCAAGAATCAAGCTCAAGCAATGAAGAAGAGGATCATCATGAGAGCTCATCCGATGAAGAAGATGATGGAGAACTTGCTCTCATGATGAGGAAGTTCACACGCTTGAATGACAAGATCAACAAGAAGGGTTTCAACTTTGACCCCAAAAGAAGAATGTTCCGGCCATGGGGAGATGTCAAGAACAAAACTTGCTATAATTGTGGAGAAAAAGGCCACATCTCTCCCGATTGCCCCAAGCCGGACAAAAGAAAGAAGGACAACAAAGGCAAACATCGCCATGATTCAAGCGATGATGAAGAAGATGAGAAGAAGAACAAGAACAAGAAGCTTGGAAAGAAGAAGAGTCATGACAAGAAGACCAAGCTCTTCCCAAAGAAGAAAGGGCACACCAAGAGAAGCTTCTTGGTGGAGAAACAAGAATGGGTGACCGATGTCTCATCAAGCGAAGATTCAAGTGATGAAGAAGACATCGTCACCATCGCCCTCACCAATGAAGAACCACCACTACCTCCGCCTCCTATGTGCCTAATGGCAAAAGGTAACACCAATGGCACTTACTTTCATGCATTCTTTCATGTGCTTGACCTTAGAGATCATAGCTTAGCTCTACCTTGCTTAGTTTCATATCTTTGTTAGTTTGTGTAGTTTGCTTTGTTTAGCCGGTTGGTGAATTGAGCCTTACTAGCATTGCATAGGTTAAGGTTGTTTTATCTATCTTAGAAATTTGAAAAAGGCCCAATTCACCCCCCCTCTTGGTCCATCGATCCTTACAACCGCACCGCACCGCACTGCACCTGCACGTCACGTCCGGCCGCGCACGCGCACACGCACGCGCACCGCACCGCCCGCCCGGCCGGCCGGCCGCGCCGCGCCGCGCCTCGTCTCGGCCTCGGCCTCGGCCACGGCCACGGCCCGGCCCGGCTCGGCGAGGCGAGCGAGCGCGCGCGCGCGTGTGGTTCACCGTCCTCCTCTTACCGGCTTCACAAGTGGTGTACACGAAGTCCACCTTTTAAGTCGGTTGAGATCCTCCTCAATTCCCGGTACGGAATTAAGCATTGATTCCCTAGCATTAATAGTGGGCTTTAAATTCTTTTAATGTTTTAGAATGAATGGGCCAAGCCCATTACTCCAACAATCCCCACCAAGAAATTCAAGCCACACTAGAAATACCCTCATTCCCTCATTGATATACCAGTATTCGACAGAGACTGTTAAGTTGAACTTCCATCTAGGACAAAGGCTACACTTATTCACAACTGTGCAATGGACTATGCCTTGAATTGCCAGTTTTGTGCAAACAAGTTTGACCAGAGCCCTACACTGGTACTAGGCTGCAGAAGCATCCCCGCGGTTTGGAGCTTATAAGTCATACTCCAGGCCCTTCATGAGTTTCTAGAGAATACCCAATTCTCATAGACCATGACCAGTGGTCAAACTCATATAGGTGTGTTCCTTTCAGATGTTCTGTAGGACAACATCTTTGTTTCAAGAAAACAACTCATTTGTTTAAAAGAAACCACCTGGCACACATTAAGGTATAGACCAACCTGCCATACAGATTAGAAGAGAAATGCACCTTATACACGGAATGAGCCCTTTTCACAAATGTTCTCTTCTCACAGTCAGACTTTAGTTTGTTTCACCATCCTAATTCACGGGATCTCCGATCACATAGGACAGGTTTCCACTATAGAATGACTCACGTGGGTCTCAAGCCCAATTCCATAGATGCATTGTCTATCACATTTCGTGAAAGACCCTTTGTAAACTGATCTGCCAGATTTTTAGCCGTCTGAACATAGTCTAGGGCTATAACTCCGGAGTTTCTCAATTTTCTGACAGATTTCAACCGCCTTTTCACATGTCTAGATGACTTCATGTTATCCTTAGAACTATTCACCTTTACAATTACCGTTTGATTGTCACAGTTCATTAGGATTGCCGGTAACGGTTTTTCAACTATCGGCAAGTCCATAAGGAGCTCACGAAGCCACTCAGCCTCAACAGTGGCGGTATCTAATGCTGTGAGTTCTGCTTCCATAGTTGACCTCGTTAAGATGGTCTGCTTGCAAGACTTCCAGGAAACAGCTCCACCACCAAGTGTAAACACATATCCACTTGTGGCCTTTATCTCATCAGCATCAGAAATCCAATTTGAATCACTATACCCTTCTAGTACCCTTGGGTACCCAGTGTAGTGAATTCCATAGTTCATTGTCCCCTTCAGATAGCGCATTACTCTTTCAAGAGTCTTCCAATGATCATCTCCCGGGTTTGAAACAAACCGGCTCAGTTTGCTTACAGCAAACGAGATGTCAGGTCTTGTAGCGCTCGCTAAATACATTAATGAATCAATGATCTGAGAATATCTCAGCTGATCTCGCATTATCCTTTTGTTCTTTCTAAGAATTAAACTGGCATCATATGGTGTTGAGACAGGTTTATAGTCGCTATAACCAAAGCGACTTAACACCTTCTCCACATAGTGAGACTGTGTAAAAATCACCCCACCATTGATCTCTTTTACCAGTTTTATATTAAGGATAACATCAGCTTCTCCCAGATCCTTCATCTCAAAATTTTGAGATAAAAACTCTTTGACTTCCTTAATCACATTAAGGCTAGTGCCAAAGATCAGTATGTCATCCACATACAAGCACAAAATCACTCCTTCAGCCCCACCATAGCGATAGTACACACATCTGTCAGCTTCGTTCACAACAAAGCCGGCAGAGGTCAAAGTTCTATCAAACTTTTCATGCCACTGCTTAGGCGCTTGCTTGAGGCCATATAAAGATTTTAACAACTTACAAATCATTCCTTCTTGACCCTTTGATACAAACCCATCCGGCTGATCCATATAGATCTCCTCTTCTAACTCTCCATTGAGGAAAGCAGTCTTAACGTCCATCTGATGAACGAGAAGACCATAAGAGGCTGCCAGGGAAAGTAACACCCGAATTGTGGTCAATTGGGCAACTGGTGAATAAGTGTCAAAGAAATCTTCTCCTTCTTTTTGGGTATAACCCTTGGCCACAAGCCTAGCCTTGTACTTTTCAATAGTACCATCTGGCCTAAGCTTTTTCTTGAACACCCACTTGCATCCAACCGGTTTACATCCATAAGGACGTTCAACGACCTCCCAGGTTCCATTAGACATAATAGAATCCATCTCACTCCTTACTGCTTCCTTCCCATAGTCAGCATCAGGAGATGAATATGCCTCTTCAATGGTTCTGGGTGTATCATCTATGAGGTATACAATGAAATCATCACCAAAAGACTTTACAATCCTTTGTCTCTTGCTCTTTCTCGGAGCATCATTGTTATTCTCCTCAGGATTTTCTACAAGTGTATGTTCATTGTGTTCTATCGGCTCAGCAGAGCCATCATCCTCGATGAACTCTTGTCTAGATGAACTTGTTTCATCTCTCATGGGAAAAATGTTTTCAAAAAATGTAGCATCTCTGGACTCCATTATAGTACCAACATGCATGTCAGTTACTCCAGATTTCACTATTAAAAATCTATATCCAACGCTGTGAATAGCATAACCTAGAAAGATACAATCCACAGATTTAGGTCCAAGCTTACGTTTCTTGGTTATTGGCACACTCACTTTTGCCAAACAACCCCATGTACGTAAGTATGACAGTGTTGGCCTTTTCTTCTCCCATTCCTCGAATGGAGTTATCTCTTTATTCTTTGTAGGAACACGATTTAGGACATGACATGCAGTCAATATAGCCTCACCCCACCATTCCTTGGAAAGCCCCGCTGTATCTAACATGGCGTTAACCAAATCCGTTAGAGTGCGGTTCTTTCTTTCGGCAACCTCATTTGACTGAGGTGAATAGGGAGGCGTCCTCTCATGAATAATACCATGTTCCTCGCAGAATAAAGTAAATAAATTTGAGAAATACTCGCCACCACGATCTGACCTAACTCTTTTGATCTTTCTCTCAAGTTGGTTTTCTACTTCAGCTTTATAGATTTTAAAGTAGTATAAAGCTTCATCTTTTGACTTCAACAAATAGATGTAACAAAATCTAGTACTATCATCAATCAAAGTCATGAAATATTTTTTACCACCTTTTGTCAACACTCCATTCATTTCGCACAAATCGGAATGAATTAATTCTAAGGGTGCCAAGCTCCTTGCCTCCGCGGTCTTATGAGGCTTACGAGTTTGTTTTGATTCAACACATACATGACACTTAGAATTTTTGACAAAAGTGAACTTTGGAATTAAGCTCAAATTAGCTAAGCGCATCATACAACCAAAATTAACGTGACAAAGCCTCGAATGCCAAACATTTGTTTCATCAACGTTAATAACATTGTATGCAATTTTATTACAAACATCTGACAAAGAAAGACGGAACAAGCTTCCGCTTTCATAACCTTTTCCAACAAAAGTACCAAACTTAGACAAGATACATTTATTGGACTCAAAGACTAATTTGAAACCATCTCTACACAGTAGAGAGCCGCTGACTAAATTCTTCTTGATGGTGGGGACATGCTGTACGTTCTTCAGCTGCACGGTCTTCCCCGAAGTAAACTTCAGATTTACCGTACCAACACCAAGAACACGCGCATGTGATCCGTTCCCCATCAGCAAGGAGGAAGTCCCGCCGGTCTGGTAAGAAGAGAACAAAGAAGCATCAGCACAAACATGAATATTAGCACCAGTGTCAACCCACCACTCGGGTGAACCAAAGACTGAAAGAACAGTAGGTAATAAATTACCATACCCCGATGTTCCTCCAGGCTCGCTAATAACCATGTTGGCGGAGTCATTGCCTTTGCGGTTCGGACACTTTGCAGCAAAGTGATCCGTACTAGCGCACACATAGCAAGCTCCCGTCTTCTTCTTCTTCTTAAAAGTGGTTGTCTTCTTAGTCTTTGGTTGGTTCTGCGGTGGCTTTTTCTTGTTCTTGTGGGAGTTGTTCTTCTGAACAAGATTGGCACTTGAAGCACCAACAACTCCTTTCCCACGTATGTCCTTTGCTCTCGCCTTCTCCTCAACATCAAGAGTCCCTATGAGTCCATCTATTGTGAACTCCTGTCTCTTGTATTTTAGAGAAGTAGCAAAGTCCCTCCAAGAAGGTGGCAGCTTAGAGATTATACCTCCAGCCACAAACTTATTGGGTAACACACATGGGGACTCTTTGCTGTAATTTTTGAGATTTTTTGCCAGAGTATGTATTTCATGAGCCTGTTCCACTACAGAACGGTCTTCGACCATCCTGTACTCAAGGAACTGCTCCATGATATACAACTCACTCCCGGCGTCAGATACTCCATATTGAGCCTCAAGAGCATCCCACAATGCTTTGCCAGTTGGCAGCCGGATATAAGAATCCACCAGGTTATCACTGAGAACACTAATGATCAAGCCTCGAAAGAGGATATCAGCCTCATCGAACGCACTCCCTTCCTCTGGAGAGAATTGTTCAGGCTTACCCTCTTTCACATGGATCACTCTCGATAGTGTTAACCACAGTATAAGCCGCTCTTGCCAACGTTTGTAATTTGAACCATCAAAAGGTGATGGTTTGATTGATGCAGCAAAGCTAGATACCGAAAGCCTATTAACACAATCAGGTTTTTGGATTGTTAGATATCTAGGCAATTTTCGGTATATTTTAATTCCAAAATTAAATGTATAAACTAACAATATTTCTATGACTTTAAGGAGTAAAATAAAACATGTGAACATGTTTATACTTATCACACATATAAGCATAAACAATATAAATAACCAAAGTTTCAGGGAGTACCCTGAAGCGGGGCCGTTGCCGGAGGCATTGGCTGCGCTGTTACCAACTGGAGTAGACATCTACTCGGTTGGCCTCAGTCGAAGTAGTCGAACTAAATCGGTGCAGGAAGAAGTTCACAGTGCAGTCCCGCGAACGGTCACCAAGATGTAGTCGACGTAGTCGTTCGGCCACCAGAATGTAGTCGACGTAGTCGTTCGGCTCGTCCACCAGGAAGTAGTCGTACAATCGGGCAAAGCCTTAGTATTTTTGAGCAGTCACGCTAAAGCGTTACCCAAAAACCTGATTGCCCGCCTATCCCGTGCAGGATCTCAAGGCGAGCAAGGTTTCGGAGGCCTGCTCACGCTAATTCTGTGCGCGCAGAAATTAGCGTTGGGGAACTCAGTTGTTGCAACTGGAGAGGGAGAAGAGAGGAGCCGAGTTGCCTCAGTGCTCTGGTGCAGAATGGATGAGGGGAATGGCACTCCTTATATAGTGACTCAGGTGCTCAGGATAGTTGAACCTGGACACCATCAGAGTCATTTAGGTGATGCGGTTATGGCCATTAATTACAGATTTAATTGCACGTTTAACACCGCACCGCACCTGCACGTCCGGCCGCGCACGCGCCGCGCCTCGGCTCGGCCACGGCCCGGCTCGGGCCCGGCGAGGCGAGCGAGCGCGCGCGTGTGGTTTACCGTCCTCCTCTTACCGGCTTCACAAGTGGTGTACACGAAGTCTACCTTTTAAGTCGGTTGAGATCCTCCTCAATTCTCGGTACGGAATTAAGCATTGATTCCCTAGCATTAATAGTGGGGTTTAAATTCTTTTAATGTTTTAGAATGGATGGGCCAAGCCCATTACTCCAACACTTGGTAGGAGTTAGGAGTGATATATGCCGCTAGTGGTGACAGTATATAATAGTACTGTACCCGCAAAAAAAGATTATATAATAGCGTAAAGCGACGAAGGTCGCTAGTGAGTGAGTGAGTCGAGTATGGTGATGTATAAAATTGGCCTATGAAATTCATAAATAGAAAGAAAATAGAATAAGCTTTCAGAAAATAAAAGGCCTTATCGAAGGCTGGGCTGGTCCATTACCAGGCTACTGTTAGTGGCCCAAAATATGGGGCCCAGTGGGTTTTGTTTCGATTTAGTGTTTGAGAAATGAAATGGTAGCTAGTTCGAAACGTCTAAATCTCCAGAGAATTTCGTAGGAGATGGTCCAATCTAGCATGCGAATTGGGAACAATTTCAGCACCCATCTAGATATATATTATGTCTAGTTTACATAGTAAATTTATATACATAGAAATAATAAAACAACTAATAAGACGTACAGTCTAATTTACTCCATCGATTCCTCCAAATTCCAAGCACATGTATAACGCAACAAGAACATACATAGGTATACTAACAGCAGACGGAGAAGAATTCAGCAGCAATCCAATTTTATTCGCCGCGCGCGGCACGGATTATAGCAGATAGATTCACTAGTGTACTAGCTAGCTAGCAAGCAACAAGCAGCAAGCAAGCGCAGCAATGTGATGGACGATCATTTGCCGAAGAGCGACTTGAACCACCAGACCCCCTTGGTGTCGGTGGGCGCGGCGTCGCTCTCCGGCGGCGGGTCGTCCTGCGGCGTCCTGTGCAGCTTGCTCACGTCGTAGCCTTCCTCCCTGGCCCGCTCCACCAGCTGGTTGTACACCTCCTCGTCGATGCTCGTCTTCCTGCACAGGATCTGCACAAGAATCCCGGCGTTAATAATCTGGAACCGAGACTTGGCCAACCATCAAGTAAACGAACTTGGAAATTAAAAGACAGAAAAACAAAATAGGCGCGTGCGTGATGCCCAGTCGATCTGCTTACCCAGAGGTTCTTGCGGCGCGGCTCGCCGACGATCGCGTACTGGTAGTCGTCGTCGACGTAGAGCACCCAGTAGTCGCCGACGACGGGGATGATTGGGAGGAAGGGCGGGAGGTAGAACTTGACCTTGAGCTTGGCCTCGTCGCTGGCGGGGTCGGCCTTGTACGCCGTCCCCTCGATGTAGTCGCGCTTACCCTTGCTCCACGTCTCGTTGAGCACGTCCACCGTCGCGCCGTCCTCCTGCAGCGCGTACGTGGCGCGCGTGTTCCGGCCGTCCCGGGGCTGGAAGAAGGACGGGACCGACGCGATCTCGTACCAGCGCCCCATGTACCGCGCCACGTCCAGCCCGCGCACCACCGTCATCTCGCCGCCGCTCTTCTTCGCCGTCCCCTCCGCCGCTGCCGCCGCCATTGCTAGCTGCTGGTCGCCGGTCGATGGGCTGCTAGTCACGGCCTTGCCTGTGTTCCGTCGGTGAAAATCTGGGGATTGATTGCTCGTTGCAGGTGATGATGCGAATGCGGTGAGCTGCTGATGGATATATAGAATGTGATGATCTCGGGGAGGGGTTTTTGGGGCTGGTTGCTCGCTCGGCTAGAGAGAGAGAGAGAGAGGAGGGGAGCAAGAAGAGGATAAGGTGCAGGTGCTAGGAGAACGACGTGGAGGGCTCTGGAACGCTTGCCAAGTGCTTGTCCCCTTGTTCAGGGTACGTGGAGACTTGGACGCGAAGGTAACTGTTTCACTGTACATCTCTCTCTCCATCCACCGTGTCGCATCCATGTCCAGACAGCTGATGAGCTTCCGTTCGCCGGCCACGTTGATGTGGTCGATTTCGCCGAGGAATCAGCGGCGCCCGCGCGGTAACGCGGGCAGCCATTTTCTGGAAGGCCTTCCGCACTGTGAGCTTTGAGTGATGCGCCAAATAGAGAGAAAATTCAAGCATCACTTCACACACTGCAGCTACCAATTTTCAGTGATGCCAGTACCAAAAAGAATGGGAGCGGTGCATCTACAAGCATCGATGCCCATAAAGTAAACAAACTGAAAAAACAACTGCTCCTTCCTTGCAAGTACCAATCTGTCATGTTTTTTACCATTTTTGAACAATTATTTTGTTATTTGGTAAGCTCCACAAGTAATGCCACATGCTACAGCACGATGCTTGTTTTCTTCTCGTGGGACCCATTACTTTTCTAGCGTCACTCCACGTTGTGAAGGGTTTAAGGCCCTCAACAGTGTGAGTCTCGAGTGATGCAGTGATGCTAGAATAGGAGAGAGAGTTTAGTCATCACTTCTATTCTAGCAAGAAGTGATGCTAAAAATAGGAGCCGAGCAAGAACGTGCACTGATGCCCAGTTAGTAAAAATGCATATCATTGATCCTTGCTAGTCCAAGCCTAACTGCCTCCAGTAGCAAGTGAAGGCTAGAGCACTATTGTATTCATATTACATATCCAGGTGTTCAAGATGGCTCCGATGCACGTAATTTTGCACACGCAGTTCTCTAGTAATTCGATGCCCATTTTCACTGTGAGGTCCAACAATTTTACGGCATCACTCCACACCGTGGAGGGCCTAAGTAAGGTTACGAAGACGAAGCCATCTTCTTCTGGTCACAAAAGGACGTGTTCTCGGTTTGGTGATGAAGCTGTTGTGGAGCTCCTGTGACAGAGCAGCGCTGAAACAGGCTTAGTCTGGATAGATTTGATCTAAACAGACAAAAAAATCACTGCGCGAGCGATCAACGCAGAAACTGCTTTCACATGGTTGGTCAGAGCACCCCCGAGTATTCAGAGTATCCGTGTCGTTGCTCGACGGGCCTGCGTGATTCTCGCTTCTTGCTTGTACTCCAAGGCTGAGACTCTAGACCGCAATGAGAAAATGAAGAAACTGGGCCGTGTTTGGTTGGCCCTGAAAAAAATTTCATGAAAATTTTTTGGGCTTTTGACCACTAATTAGGAGTATTAAATGAAGTCTAATTATAAAACCACCTCCACAACTATAGTACTGTAGCGGTTACTGTATTTAATGAGGCATTTGACCGTATAATTAGGGGATGATTGGGCGTGATTACTGTTGCATCACTGTAGCCAATCGTGGTGGAACTTGGCTCATTAGATTCGTCTCGAAAAGTTACACCCACCCGTGAAAAAGTTTCGCAAGTAAACTTCGTTTAATATTCCATACATACATTTGTCTTTTTGTGAAAAAAATTTCATAAGTTCATCCAAACACGGCCCAGGGCGAGACCGCGACGCGACACCACTGTACTCTAGCGTTGGCGGTTTCCGGCCATGTCCTTGTCCACGGAGGGAACGGGTCTGTTGGCTTCAGAATTCAGTCAGGTGTACACGGGAAGACACAGGCCAGAAGCGCGTCGCCGTTGATCTTTTTTGGGCCTGGCCGATTGTCATCTTGATTCTTCTTGGCCGAAGAGCAGTGGCGGACGCAGATTATAAATTAGAGCATCTCCAAGAGTTTGGCAAATCGAGTTGTCATATTTGATTTTTGACAAAAATATTAAAAATACTCCTCCAACAGTTTGGCAAAAGACTTGGCAATGTTTGACAACTTGGAAAAAACCAGCCTCCAGCCCGTAAATATACGCGCGCGACGCGCGGTTGGGCATCGTGGTTTCTAATCAGGTGGGAGGGTGAAAAAAGAAATAAATAACAAAGAAGAGTTTCTGATTTAAGTTTTCAAGAGGTGGAAGGACATAAATATAATTTTGTTTCTCTCTCAGGTTTCCTGATGTAAGTTAGATTTGGATTTGGATTTCTTTTTTTACTTGGCATATTTTTTTAGAAGTTGTCAAAACACAAGATATGCCAAGTAAAATATGGCAAACTCTTGGAGATGTTCTTAGGGGGGCTTGGTTCTTCCTCATTCTCATCTCCATTCTTTTTCTCTCTTTTTCTTCATCTTTTTTTCTCTTTTTTTCTTATTTTTCTCCTTTGATTTCAGTGGAGATTTTGGAAGTTTTGGGCAGTAGGGGGGACTAGAGCCCCCTGTAAATTCGCCCCGGCCGAAGAGATAAAGGGTTTCTTGTGCCTCCACACATCTTTATACGTTTGTTCAGGCCGTCGGGAATGCCGCAGCACGCAGAGCAACGTCACGGCACGACCGCACGAGTAGCGTACCAGGACACTTGATGATGATCCCAAGATGACTTGGCAGCACCTGGTGTCAGCAAAAAAGCAACATGTTTTTTTTTCCGAGAATGTAAAGCAACACGTTCCTACGCTGTTGATGCATTCTATACAGATACATGCAGCAAGACAGTCGATAATGGTACAGATACATGGGCATTACTCTACTTCAAATGACACTCATAGCTCCACCTGACAGCAAATCCAGCGTGGATCTTAAGGGGTGTTTAGTTCATTTTGCAAAATTGTGTAAAGATGTAAAGAGGGACATTTGAAGTACTAAATGAAGTCTATTTGTAAAACTTTTTGCATAGATGGGTTGTAAATCGCGAGACGAATCTAATGATGCTAATTAATCCATGTTTAATCAATAATTAACGGATGGTTACTGTAGCATCACTGTTGCAAATCATAGGATTAAGTAGGCTCATTAGAATCGTCTCGCGATTTACAGCCCATCCATGCAAAAAAGTTTTGTAAATAGACTTAATTTAGTACTTCAAATTAGTAAAATTCCGTTTCACTTTAATGCATTTACGGTTTTTTTGCAAAAACCTGTAAAGATAAGATCTAAACAGGGCCTTAGTGATTCATGCCTAGACCGCTAGTCTGAGACGCTCCGGTACTGGACAGAACTGACAACCCGCATAATCACAACCAGCAACAAAAATGATCTTCTAACTGAAACAAAGCATTCACAACATAGTATTACAGAACCTTTTTTTGTCTTGACAATATTGCTGAATTCAGCTGCTCTTTGACTTTAATTTCTCACGGTATTTTCAATCAAAAATCCTAGTGCAGATCAAATAGCAATACACAATGACATCAAAATCTGATGATCTGTGGCTTTCAAAATCTCATGCGGCAGTGAATGCCTTCTTCACGGCACCACTCTTGGACCCGGCAGGGATCACCTTCAGCACATTGAATCTCACCGTCTTGGACAGTGGTCTGCATGGCACAATGGTATTGAGAAAATATGGGTGCAAAGATAAAGTTTCAGATGGAAAGGCAGAGCTCGATCTCGAATCGATGCTCAATCTAGAATCGATCACAACTGCTTCTACCTGCACTGGCCAATGATCACGTGGTCTCCTTCCTTCACACGGAAGCAGGGGGAAATGTGGGCAGGGATGTTGGAGTGCCTCTTCTCATACCTGTACAAGTATAATAGTCAGCACAGTGAAATAATATGTTGAAACTTTGTAAACCAAAAAAGAAATTCACTTGCCTCTGGTATTTCTTGACGAAGTGAAGGTAGTTCCTACGAACAATGATAGTCCTGTTCATTTTAGCACTATGGCATGTTCCTGCAATGATGCGACCTCTAATTGACACAGTGCCAGTGAACGGGCATTTCTTATCAATGTAGGTTCCTGCAGATACAAGGAAAATGACAAACATATGTCACAGATTGTAGTATTTAACAGATTACAGATTTTCACTGAACAGGGTATAGCAGAAAGCCAGAAACGGACAAGCAATACTGAGTTAAGATGACAACTGCAAAACAGACAAACCGACATCAGGTTTCACATATTGGTGTGTTAATGGATTTCCAATAGGAATAATGAAGATGCTAACCAACCGATAAGTGGATGATGAAATAAAGAGTCATCTCCACATCAAACAATCTAATGCAAGGGAACAGACAATTCATAATGAATCAGTAATATATAGAAACAAGTGCATGGAGAGAACCAAGGAAGAATTAGAAGACAAATTTTCAAGCCATTTGCATCAATTATCCTATGCACATCCAGGTTGCTTGCAGAGCATACCAGCATAATGTTGATGTCAATGGGCACTAAGAGAACCAGGCAGCAAAATTTCATGCAAAAAAAAAGAAACCTTGCAAAATGTTTGCTATCGTTTTATGTAGAAAAGACTGAACAGTTAAATGATGACAGGTTGATAGCTTAATCATTGATATTTGCTCTATCGCATCCCAGATCATTGTGATGCTCGATAAAGGGCACATTTGTAACAGATAAATTTTTAGAGAGTTCAATTTAGTAGTGGAGTCTATGCTAGTTTCCTATTAAATTATTATTCAAAAAAACCCAGAAAAATAAAGAGTAAATTAGCTTAACAGTAAGCACTCATGAGTAAATTAGTTATGTCAAGCTGATAAGTTCCAAAATGGCAAGATTTATAAGCTAGTATCTGTTGGACAACCAATATGACAGACCTTCAATGGCTTCTCGGGGAGTCTTGAAACCAAGGCCAATGTTCTTCCAGAACCTGTTGCCCCCCTTGCCAGGCTTGTTCCCCTTGGCGGCCTTCTTCGGGCTACACAAATGAAACCATGGTTAGCAGTTTGTTACACAATTAATACCACGGACCAAGTCACAAAGAATAAACCACTTTCTCTTACCAGAGGAACACCTTAGGCTGCTTGAGGAAAGCCTTCTCAGTCTGCACAAGTCAGAAAAATGCTAAATCTAACTGCTTCAGAGGCCATCTTCTGATAAAATGGTGACAATGTAATACAAAACTACACCGATCCTCTTGTGCAAAATCAGAATTAGACTGATCCACAGACGAGAGCGCTCGAATATTGACCTACATCTAGTTCAGAGCATAAGAATTGAATAACTAGGTGCTTATGAGGCAACCGAATTAAACCATACCATTTAAGCAAAATAACTATAGTACCGAAAACATGCATTGCTCTAGATATTACACGTCTACATAAGAGGCCAATGATCTCTGCTAGAAGCAGAATACAGGACTAGATCTGAAGGTTCCAACCAGACAAACGAACAAGACACCTTAGCAAATTGGCCCCCAAGAACGCTGCGAGAGGACTAATTGTATCTCCCACTCGAATTTTATCGAAAGACAATAACTGGACAGCCCAATCAGTGGACAACCGGACGCAACTCACCTGCTCGGCCATGGTTGATGCTCGAAGAGACTGACGGGGAAGAGGCGCTCGGCGTAGATGGCGGTGGCGGCGCAAGGATAGAAGGTGTGCCCGAAGCCAAAACCCTACCCGTCCCGCTCCCGCAGGCTATATGTATGAGAGACAGGTGGGCTTTTCTCCTTTTCAGGTCAGATGGGCTTTTCCTTTTCATGGCCTGGATGCTTGATGGGCTAGGTTAGGCCCGTTGGCTTGGAACGAAAAAAAGTTGTTGCATATTAATCAAGCCCGTCGTCCTCCCATAAAAATGGTCGATAAACGGGGATGTGCCAAGAACAATGGCGCCCATTAGCGGGAGAGTCCCTTGTAGACTAGTCTTGAGATGATTTAGTAACTACACGAGCCCATATGTTGTGCACAGACTAAAATAGGGCTAGGTCTCACGTCAACGGCAAATAATATATGTTGCTTCATGAAGATCTTTATCTCGTTTCCTCTGTCACCACACTATTTCAATGCATGAGGTGGCCATGACGCTTGCAGTTATCTTATTACTCTGCTATAAAATACTAGAGATATTTGGATCCAAGTGCTAATGCAAGAAAATGCTAAACTTTAGCAGTGGACAGTGCTAATACGGTAAGTTAAATGTTAGCCAAAATTAAATTTATAAACTTTAGCAAGAATTTAAGTACTATTAGGTGCTACAATTTAGCACTCAGCTTTAGCCCATCCAACCATGCTCTAGCCCATCCAACCATGCTCTAATCTTATTGTCTACAGGAATAAATATTTTTTTCTTATTGTCAATTATACTTATCACATCAAACAGTGTGCATAGCAAAATTATATACCATAAACGATAATCTATCCATTATCATTTTGTTAAGGAAAATTCTACGGTTACATGGAGCACGGGAACCTTAGCTACCCATTTCAAAGAACTAAGTTAGACTTTCTCTTAAGACATACCTTTCGCTTATTATCGGATGTGAATAAAAAAATGGAGCCATGGTAATCATCTCCATCACTCCATGGTAAACAAGGAAGAGTTACAAAGGCTTCCACCCAAAGGTTAACAAGATCACGTGACCCAGTGAACTATCTATACCACTGACTTATATGAACCATAAATCAAGCATCTGCCTTATATGAACCATAAATCAAGCATGTTTTGCACACGGTTCCCTTTGTTAAGAAAGAAAAATTGAAGCACACCATTTAGAGTATATCGCATGGCGTAGCCTACGAAGCCGGGCATGGCCTTGTGCGGTTGCCATGTCTCGCGGCCACAAAAAAAAAGGCAGCCCAACCAAAGCCGGCCAGCTAATCGCCTATTCCTTCCCTCGCATTCCGCCAGCGCCCAACGCCCGCCCCCGCGTCGCCGCTTCCTCCCTTCCGTCCTCGGCGAATCGAAGCCGCTAGCCCCCGACCCGCCAGCCATGGCCGCCGCGCTGACCCGCCTGCGATCCGCCGTCGGGCGCCTCGGGCCCTCCGGCGCGCGCGCCTTCTCCGAAGCAGCCGCGGAGGCCGAGGCCGCGGGCCCGCGCCGCGACTCCAGGGCTTTCGCCGCGGCCGCGGTGGCCGCCGGGTCGGGGCTGGGGATCTGGCTGCTGCCCTCGAACCCGCAGCCGCTCGCGGACTCCGTACAGGTGGCGGACGCTGCCTCCGCCGTAGCCGGCGGAGGCAAGGGGGCCTTCTCCGCCTTTGTCGGCGGTGTCGGCGGAGCCGCCGAGGAGCGGGAGCGGGAGCAGGAGCAGGAGCGCAGGTTCCTGTTCGGAGGTGAGCACCCCTGGTTCGACACGTGGCGCTATGCTCATTAGCTCATACACTATGCGTTATTTTGGCTAGGGGCACGGGCATTGATGAAATGTAATGATTTCACGACCGATTTGAGACTTTTCTGTTTGATTTGAGACTCGTGATTATCATTGCACGGCCGATTTTAATTGTATTTTCGCCATTAGCGTTCTTATGATTTCACCGACGTTTGTAGTCGTCTATTCTATTCAAGTTGATTTGGTCATGGTTGGTAGAAACGACATGATGATCTGGTTATGGCCCTCGTGTAGACTCGTATCGCAGAAGGGTGTTCTTCAACTACGAGAAGAGGATTAGGACGCGCAGCCCTCCAGAGAAGGTAACCGTGACATGCCACATTCAGAATAACCACTCTGCATATGGGCCGATTATTTATTGTCGTTCTAATTCTCTCATTTCTACTGCTAGATCTTTGAGTACTTTGCGTCTGTCCACAACCCAGAGGGTGAAATGTACATGTTACCGACCGACTTGATGAGGGCGGTCGTTCCTGTTTTCCCTCCATCCCAGTCAAATATTGTCAGGGAAGGGAGATTGAAGGGGGAACGCCACCCTGGCGAGCTACATTGTGCCCCGTCTGAGTTTTTCATGCTATTCGATACAAATGGTGATGGAGTCATCTCCTTTTCCGAGTAAGTGGTTCTGATTTCAGGCAAAATATTTGTTTGCGGTTTGCTCTGGTATAGTATTCACGATAATATTGGCAATTGTTTGTGTTTTTCTAGTTATTTTTATTTTTATTTTTATTCAATGAGATAGTTAAGAGAAGTTACTGTAGGGTACATTATCACATATATGCGCAGTTATAACATCCAATCAACTATGCATGCTTAGAGATGACACATTGAGGCATTTAGCTAAGTAGGTCTCACTATGGTATTAGTGTTGCATGCCTTTCTGTACTTATGTATTTCTGTAGGCCGTATGCCATATATAATTTCTAATGTTGCGGTGTTGCCTCATGCAGGTATATCTTCTTTGTAACATTACTCAGCATCCCTGAATCAAGCTTCAATGTGGCTTTCAAGATGTTTGACCTTGATCACAATGGGTATGTATTCCAGCTACTGGGCCTGATTAATTCATACTCTATTCTCTTAGACTTCATCATGTATCTGGTCTCTCTGTTATATCAATGAGCTCTTAATTGTTTCAGTTATTGCAAACATGCTTACTTACAGATTTTATTTTGAAATATAATTGATTAATTATATCTTGTTTGGAAACACTGGTGTCTGATGATAATTGATAGCTATTGATACCTGGAGAGAATGTAAACACCATGTTTTCTTCTTTTTATGGCACTTGATCACATTTGTTCTATCGATTTTCCAATATGCTACACTGTTAAATTGCTGCATCCATGTTTTATGTTTTAAGGTGGGACTTAAAGCAAGGGACTAGATCTCAATTTGTCTGACTTCTGCATTATTGTACCCCGTTTAAACTTGACTCTTTTCTGAACCTATTAAAGTTATGTGTTGTACAATTTCGTATGGGTTTTACAGAATGATGCCTTCCAACACTACTATTTGTGCTACATTGTTGTTTATATCCTGCAATTCATGTACTGTTAAATTTGTCATCCAGAAAAGACTTACTTTATGAACATGTCCAATCTCCTCAGTTGTTAGTAAGGGTATGAATAGATTCGGCAAGCTCTTTATCTATTTTTTCCTCATTATCATTTGCTACTATGTCTCCACAGGGAAATTGATAAAGATGAGTTTAAGAAAGTGATGACACTGATGCGGTCCTATAATAGGCAAGGAGCTTCCCACAGGGATGGTTTGCGCTTTGGACGTAAGGTTGGTCAGCTGGTGGAAGATGGTGGACTGGTTGAGTACTTCTTCGGCAAGGATGGGAACGAACGCCTACACTATGACAAATTCTCTAGCTTTTTGAAGCAGTTGCATGATGAGGTGATTTATTTGTTTTCATTCTTTCGTTCATTAATTTAAGTATGATTATAGGTAATGTTTCTGTTGATAACTTGATGTAATACTTGAGTGACTTAACGAAAAGCCAAATAAGTCTGTGTTGTGTATCAATCAACTCTGTTTTCTGAGTGTTTGCTTGTGGAGTTTCTGTAGAGCTCCAAACAATTCATTGTTTCATGAAATGAATATTATGCATGTCACAAGAACAAGTTTGATTTTCAAGAAACTATTGATGAACATGACTATGCTATGTATGTATATGTATATATATAGGTTTGCTGATTAATTCATGTAGAGTTTATTGGTTTATGAAGTTCTATAATCAAGCAAATTGTGGAGACTAGGAACAAATTATTTTGTACATGGGAAAGGCTGTGAGTTCCGGAACGAAGAAAAAGGAGAAGCTGTCAGCCTGTCATTAATAAATTCCAAATCCTTCCAGATTATGAGCACACACAATTTATCCTGAATTTCCTTGTTTTCAGACTGTATTGTGTGTTTTTCTTCGAAACATTAAACTCTGATAAGGCCAAGTTCCAATTTTTTTGCTGTAAAAGTGCACCAGTCTCATTTGTATTAGTCTAGTGATTATTTCAATTATATACTAGATCTTATGCAGCATCTGGCATCTTTAGGTACTAAAATATGCTTCTCCATCATAGAATCAACATTAATGGATTCATTGAAAGGATTGAAAAATTCTTAGTTCCACAAGCCTAAACCAATACCTTTTCCCCTCTTACTATCTCCAATCCATTCTGAAAGAACTTTTTAATTCATTTAATTTTGCTGAATCATCTCCAGATTGTTCGCTTGGAGTTCAGTCACTATGATGTGAAATCATCCAAAACAATTCCTGTGAAGGACTTTGCATTATCCATGGTTGCTTCTGCTGACATGAGTCACATAAACAAGCTACTGGACAGAGTTGATGATTTGGACGACAATCCTGATCTCAAGGATCTGTGCATTACCTTTGAGGTTGGACTGTTAGCTATCCAGAAACCTTCATCAAGTCATCAAAATTCTAGGGTTCACCATTTAATCCTTTTCAAATTATTATCTGGAATTTCAGGAATTTAAAGCATTTGCTGATCTTCGGCGAAGGTTGGAACCATTTGCAATGGCTATTTTCAGCTATGGTAAAGTAAACGGTTTGTTGACGAAGCAAGATCTGAAACGTGCTGCATCACATGTAAGGTCTTCTACACATGCCCTGTGTAGTTGTTTGATTCATCTGTTACCAATGGAGGGATATTCTTCCAGGTTGCCTCATAAGAAGCGCCCGGCCTCACATTTCTCTTGTTATGCAGTGCTCTGCCCTAGGGCGCTAGCTACACAGTTTGTTTATAGCGATCAAGCTAAAGTTATCTACAAATATTAGATCTGTTTTCTGATTGATTTTCTAATCTTTGCTTTATAGGTTTGTGGAGTGGACTTGACTGACAAAGTAGTGGAGATAATTTTCCATGTATTTGATGCTGACCGTGATGGTAACCTAAGCTCACAGGAGTTCCTGAGGTCATTACAAAGACGAGAAAGTGACATTCGCCAGCCAACAACTTCAGGCTTCCTAGGGGTGGTCGCCTGCTGGCTGAACTGTACAAAGTGCTCTCTTCAACAGATGCTGCCCCAGTAGAATATTTTGATGCTTGCGATACAGTCTTCCGTTGCCCTTGGCTGCTCTCTGCTTAATCTAGGTACCCAAACTCACATTGTGTGAAGTTAATCGCTTTAGTTGCATCATCCAGCTATTGTTACTCGTTACTGTCACTTTAGTTGCATCGACCAGCTATCATAAAATTTCACCTAAACTACCCGTTAGGGTCACTTTAGTTGCATCATCCAGCTATCATAAAATTTCACCTGAACTACTCGGATCATCTCAATATATTATCACCTTGTAGATGTTTTTGGTTGTGCAGGAACTGGAGAAGCTGATCCACAACCGGTAGGGTTCTGAAGTGTGAGCCTGCGAGGACACGATTTTGGTGTACATATTATCCTGCTCGATGCTGATCAGAGCTGGTCATGCACATACTACGTAACAGATGTAAGGAATATATACCTTACGTTCTCGCCCAAGGCTCACATGACAGCTCTCTTCTCCACTGACGTCAAAAACGACCGTCGACTTCACCGGAACCTTTGCTACCTGTCTTCTTGTTAGTTCTACACTTCTACCCTCAAATGCTAATATTCTGTGGCTGGACAACCACACTTGTCGTAATCCCATAACTAGTCGATGTTTTTCTTGAATAAGTGAATGATAATGATGATCCGTTGGAAGGAAGTAGTTGTAGTTTGTAGTAATATTACAGCTCTATGTACAAATGTACAATGCCTGAAGTACCCAAGCACAAACAGCCCTGCAACCAGTGCCCACGGCCATGCTGAGGGTTGGCGACTTTGCCTGAGCGCCACTGATTAGCAGCCGTCTAAGCGCCAGTGATTCCGACCGCACGAGGCGGCCAGAAACCCCGAGGTCTGTTTGGTTTGGGGTGTAAAAGTTTTCGCGAAAACTTTTTGGTTCTTTTGACTACTAATTTAGAGTATTAAATAAAGTCTAATTACAAAACCATCTTCACAACCTCGTGTAAATCGCGAGACAAATCTAATAAGGCTTTTGGTTGCGTGATCAGAGAATGGTTACTGTAGTATTATTGTAGCAAATAATTAATTAATTACCGTCATTAAATTCGTCTCGAAAAGTTACATTCATTCCTGAAAAGATTTTATAAATAAACTTCATAAGATTTTTTTCTCGGAAAACGTGCGCGTAAAAATTTGAAACCAAACACCGCCCGACTCGGACGGCGCGCCTCGGCGCCCAGGGCCAGGGCAGGCAAACCCGATCCAGGCCGGCGCCGCGCGCGTCCCGCCCCGACGCCGACTGCGCGCGACCCGACTCGGCGTGCAGCCGCGCAGGGGAGCACGAGGAAATGTCGCGCACGGCACGGGGGAGCTCCGTAGGCGGCTGCAAGTTGGTTACGGCGGATGGGGCTGGCCGGTTGGGGTTGCCGATTTCCGGCGGGGGCCGGCGGCGTGGCGTCTACCGGTCTACGGTTTGCTCCGCGCTGCAGCGCCCTCGAACCCGGCCGGTGCCTTGTCCGCCGTTTGCTGGGACAGCGCTACGGCACTCAGCAAGGAACCAGAGAAAAACCGGTGCTTGTGCTTGCTCTTTCAGTTCTGGAGTACCGATTTACTTTCAATAGATGGCTCATATTTTTTTTAAAAAAAAACTACACTCGTTTCATGAATGTACTTTTTGATTATCTGTAAGGCCCTGTTTAGTTGCCAAAAATTTCTTACAGTACCCGTCACATCGAATCTTCGGACACATACATGGAGCATTAAATGCAGTTGAAAGATTATACAGTTCAACTGTAAATGATGAGATGAATTTTTTAAATCTAATTAGTTTATAATTAGACATTAATTACCAAATAACAACGAAAGTGCTACAGTACCTAACACAAAAACTTTCACGAACTAAACACAGCCTAAGTTTGTTGTTTGGGCATGGGAGCAGCAACTTTTCGCTGGTCCAATATGATTATAGACAAGAAAACCAATATGATTATAGACAAGAAAACGCTGGAAGATCGGAAAAGGAAAAAACACTAGAGACTTGTCGTGTCGACATCAACACAGATCGATGCTAGTGATCAGCGTATAGTAAATTTAAGATTGTAAAAATGGAATGCCCCAAAAAACAGTCGCAATGTGCATGTATAGAGCTGGGACTTGGGCCGTGCCATTTTTGGGCGGGCCACGGCACGATCATTTGGCACGACCCAAAACACGGCACGACACGAAATATTTTGGGCCATGCCGGCACGATACGAACACGAGGGCCGTGCCGTGCCATAATTTCAGCACGACGGGCTATATGGCACGACCCGTATTTTGGGCCGTGCTTGGGTCAGCACGGCACGAAAACAGCCCATCGGCCATTACGTAGCCCATTGTTCTATTATGACAGTTAATCTTCCTTTCTAATTAACAATAATCATGAAAGAAAATATTATTCACTCAAGAAAATCATGTAATTTTCATACCATTGATAGTTTATGTGCTTTCTAATTGCAATAATAATATTTCTATATCGATGCATATAAATTCAATTGCAAGTATCCGGAGGGCCGTGCTTGGGCCGGCACGGCATGAATGCGTGCCGGCGTGCCATGGGCCGTGGTTGGACTTGATAATAGATTTATCGTGCCAGCACGGCACGGCAAGATGTGTCGATCGTGTCTAAAAATCTAAACCCGACACGGCACGAGGCACGAGAGGGCCGGGCCGGGTCGGCACGGCACGGCCCAAGTCCCAGCTCTATGCATGTAAACACATTCCCCTGTTGATAGCATTACGAAAAAAAATCTACTTGCTGCTCTACTATCAAATACCGAAGTACCTGTCCTAAATTAAGCTGAACACATACATGTACAGTTTAAGAGGATCGGAACAGATGGACCTGACCTTTGAAACCTTCATCGATCAGTACGGGAGCCTAACGTTGAGCCTTCTGAGCCAGATGGAGTGCAGCACCATGTTGATCACGTCGAACCTTTGCGCCGGGCGGTGCATGACGAAGTGCCGCTGCGCCTGCAGCACCCTGGCGCGCAGCACCCGGTACCTCCGCTCGGGGACCCCCTCGAGAATGGCCTTGAGCTCCGGTATCCTCGCCGGCGGCACGGCCACCGACATCTTGCCCCAGTCCAGCACGTCGCTGAACGGCGGCGGGTACCCGTCGGAGATGATCACGGGCACGCAGCCGGCGAACACGGACTCCACCACCCTCGGGCTGGCCACCTCGAAGCCGCTGGGGCAGAGGCAGAAGCGTGCCCTGGCCATGAGCGCGTGGTAGTCCTGCCCCGCGGGGAGGTACTCGTGGACGTCCATGCCCGCCGGGTCCTGCCTGCCGAGCCAGTACCCCAGCAGCGCCTTGCGGATGTGCCCGTGCATGCCGCCGGCGAAGAAGGCCAGCGTCGTGCGGTTCTCGGGCGGCAGCCCGAACGTGGGGCGGCGGAGGATGCCGTCGGCGAGGTTCACCTCCGGCAGCGTCGCGTCCTTGCGCGGGCGGAAGCCCTCCGAGGTGTTGGCGTTGCACAGCACCCGGATCGCGTTGGCGTACAGCTCCCGGTTGCCTTCGGAGACCAGCGGTCCCTGCACGCGCATGCCGGCCATCGTCAGAAAATATCAGCTAGCTCAACGACGGCGACGAAGGATAGAGCCGGCCGGCCGGTCGACGGCGAGAGTACCCAGTCGTGGCACGACACGATGACGTGGTCGGCGCCGCGGGACCTGTTCCAGTAGGGGTACTTGCCGGCGACGACGTCGATGTAGTCGGAGAGCATGCGGCGCATGGGCTCGACCCGGGCCGTGGTGTTGAGCCTGTAGACGTAGTGCACGAGGTTGCAGACGCTGATGGGGAGGAGGAAGGCGTGGGCCTCGCCGGGGTCGCGGGCGGCGAAGGGGTTCCGGGGGTCCTCCATCTCCTCCAGGAACTGCCCCTCGATGGAGTAGATGTCGGCGCCCGGGCCGAGGTGCACCAGCGGCGGCTCGCCCTCCCTGTACGCCCAGATCTTGAACTTCCTCTCCATTTCCAGGTAGCTCCTGATCGATCATCCACATTTCAAGATCGATCGAGTTACTCTATTTCTTGTGCACGATGACATGATGCTTTGCATAAAAAAAAAGTTTCCTCGATGCCTGCGCTTCGATCGATGCATCGTCGTCGACGCACTACGTTTCCATCAGTACCTGTGGAAAGCCCGGGGGTTCCGGTAGATGGCGCCGCGCGGCACGAAGGCGTCGCCGACGTCCTTGAAGCTCCGCCGGGCGCTCTCGGCCGCCGCCGCCGGGGCCTCGCGCGCCGCGCGGCGTATGGCCGCGCGAGACCGGGCCAGGCCTTCCTCGATCGGCCTGACGCTCACCTACACACACGCGCGCGCGTACGCAGACGATCAAACGCGGTGGGCTGGTACATGCGCGGCGCGCGCGTCGCGTACGTACCTCCCCGGCCGCGGGTGGCGTGCTCGCCGGCACCCGCGCCGCCGCCTTCTGGGGCTGGGGCTCATGCGGGACGTGCCGCAGGAAGTGCTCGCTGCGGCGCTCGCGGCTGGCGGGCGACTCGCCGCCCAGGAAGGCGGCAGGCCCCGGCAGCACGAAGAAGGCGGCGGCGAGGAGCGCGAAGGCGACGAGCGGCACGGCGGTCGCGGCCACGCGGCCGCCGCCGTTCTCCATGGCCTGAGATCGACGCAGCTAGCTGTGCGCGCCCCCTGTGATGAGCTGCTCCCCCGGTCGGCGATCCCGGGACGGACGCTCGCCGATGGAGTCGCGCTACTCCAACGACCGCCCGCGCATGCTGCGCCCTCTCTTTGACAGTTTGACTCCCAACCAACGAACTGACTGTGTCAGTCCAAATCTGACGCCCGCGGCTTCTGTTGCGATCCGAAAGGGAAGGTCGGCGAGTCCGTTGCATCGGCGGCGGCCAGTTCGTTGGGCGCGGGGCGATCGGGGCCGGCAGCTCGAGATCTCCAGCTAGCGTGCGCCGCACCGTGCCGCCTTGGAGCGAGAGAGGCGGCGCTTCCCCGGCGGCCCAGCCGGCCTGGTATCTCTCGCACTCGGGCCGGCAGCGCCCCCCACGACAAGGGCATGCATGTGTGGCGTGTACGTGCACGCGCGACACCGGAGTACACGGCAGGTGAGGTTTCGTTTGGCAAGTTTGGTTGATGTTGGGTCGAGGCATACGTGCAGAGCTCCGGTTGGCCGGCGTGCTCAGCATCGTGTCATGCGGTCATGCCAGGTCAGGTGGATTGATCACGTTAACACTGGCAGACCGAGAGCCACTAAACGGCCAACGGAAAGCTCCACGTAGGACACCGCTGGCATGAGAGAAGTTTGGTGTAGCATCGTGCCAGATCACGTGGTTGATCTTGTTAACATTGGCAAATCAGGAGTGAGGACTAAACTGTTGTGTGTCCACATTGAAATCTGCTCGCCGATACTAGCTCCAGTCTTGTGTATATTCTAGTTCTAAACATCATTTTTGAAAACAACAGAACGTCATATATATTTTATACTGGAGGAGAAGCAACAGGCAGGGAGGACAACCATGGAAAACAAGACTTGGGAAAAATTGAGCATTCAGAAAACGTCGAACCAGAACGCAAGACACCCAGCTCCAATTTAACACGGAAATAGCATGTTTGACACACGACAACATACAGCATAAAGCATCCCAGATGGCGAGGAAGCGCGCTATTTACAATTCTGTTTCTTCCCGTCGCGCCTTGGAGGGTGCACGCACGGCGCAAAGCAACAGCCCAGTTCTACGGCATCCCGAAACGACCCGAACGACGGGCACGTTGACACCCAGCACTAGACCCGCCACACACTAACGGTATCATTAACTTATATGTCCGCCTTCACCTCAGGCTCTTCCAGGGGCCAGGGCTAGACCTATCCAGAACAGCCTGACGATTATTTACAGCAGGCGCCGGATGGCGACTGGCAAGCTACTCAGGCCGCATGCTGATCAGATTAGGCAGAGTCGTCGCCTGGAGCTTCTTCATCTCATATGCCGTGACCCTGGTGGAGTCCAGGGACAGCGAGCGCAGGTTCTGCAGGTCCTTCAGGTGTTTGAGACCGGCGTTGGACACCCGGGAGTTTGAGACGTTCAAGTTGACCAAAGCGGTCAAGCCTGTAACACGGGTGACCGTGAGATTTTAGTCGTATTAAAGGAGCATATGTGCAGGTGAGTGTGCATATAGAAATAAGTAAAGAATTTATTTCCATGTGCTAGAACAGTACCAGAAATCAGCTCCAAGGTTTTGTCCGTAAGGTTAACATTTTGAGATAGGTTCAGAAGCGTCAGAGCTTTCAGATCCTTGATGCTCTTCACTCCAGCATCGGTGATGAACCCACCACAGACCTCAAGAGACTTAAGATTCTTAAAACCTGCAGTAGCATAAATCATGTCAAGTGATGATGTGGCCTGTCTCACCACAGAAGAGGCAACTAGTATCAAACAATGCTCCCCCCACCCTAATATGATCTTTAAATTGGAAACAGGGATACTTAAATAACACCGCCCAACAAGTTGGCCTACACAACAGGGCCCAGAAAAAAACTATTTTCTGTATGGTGCAATAGTTCAGTCGTTCCATATATATGACCTCAACCAAGTTATAGAAGACAAATGTGCCAAGATTGTTAAAAGAGCCTGTGTTGCATTAACTGACAAAATTATCCGATTTGTTTCAGAGTGTGATGAACGATAGTGTATCATTTCATGGAACTGTCTTAACAAATACGGCTGGTAGTTAAAATTACCGTACATGTGCAAGATTCCGAACAAGATGAATAGTTAAGATTAGCTATGATTGGCAGTCTCCAGATAGAACACATGAAAAATTTATAGCTTAACATCCCAATTTCACAACTGAAACTTATTTTCAAGTATGCTCTTACATCTGAAGCAGTTTGCACCATAGTCAGTTATGTGAGCTCCAAAAAGGTCAAGATGAGTCAGCCCGGTGAGACCTACATTATCCAACCACATGGATCAAATTTCGGTTAAATATCACATGGTATTGAAAGTATGAAATCTAGATTTGTGACTGCTATTCGAACCATGCAAATTGATCAAGCCAAATATTCCTCATATTACAAAACAGTGCCGTATCGTAAGTCCTAGCCAAGGCAACAAACCAATGATCCAAATTTGAGCCCCAAAGAGAACATACAGCAATATTTCACAAAATTGATAAATAATAAGAAAATGCAATCCGAAACTCAGAAAGTGGTACGCTTATACCCACGCTGTAGTTTCAGAAGCTAGCAAATAGCAGTATACCACAAATTGAATAAATAAAGATCAGGCACAATCCGTCCCAGCATGGTACATACTTGTAAGTGCTGCCAAGCCAACATCAGTAATTTGGCGGTTGTCAAGATTAACCGACTTCAGCGCATTCAGCATGGAGATCTTCTTCATACCAATGTCCGTGACCAAAGTAAATGAGAGATTGATACTTTGCAGATTACGAAGGCCTGTAGAAACAGAAAAACGGAAACCCTTAATGAACATGTTTCTCAGGTTTTAACTTAATTAAAAGATTTCACTGCAAATACCATTGTCTTCATAAACATGCCAATTGAGATAACACGAATAAAGAAGAAAGGAAGATGCACTTATAACTCCAATATTTACATAAATCATGCTTAGTTCCTGTATATCAATTTTGCATCACACACTAGAACCTTCTCTGTTTTATTTTTTGGCAAAAGCACATACATTGGTATATTCGTGTCAAAGCAGGAACTCCCAGTCCTATACAATCAGATATTAGATACTCCATCCGTCCCAAATTATATGTCATTGTGGCTTTTCTAGATACATAGATTTTGCTATGCACCTAGATATGCGCTATGTCTAGATACATTGTAAAACCGATGTATCTAGAAAAGCCAAAACGACCTATAATTTGGAGTAGAGGGAGTACAACTTTTATCAAGAGTTTTATGTGTAGGGTACGTTCAATTCAGCTGCTAAAAAAAAGATGAGAACTAAAAAGGTTTTAACAGAAGTCAAGACAAACCAGATAGATGCTGTATTCCGTTGTTTCCAACTTCAGTATCAGAAAGCTCCAAGCTTTGTAGTAGCACAAGGCCTGCATTAACATAGACTCATACTGTCACAGATACAAATATTCTTTAAGCTTTGTAAAGAAGGAACAGTTATTCACACATACAAACTACAAAATCCTAGTCAAATAACTAGTGTTTTTACTAAGAACACATCATTGGTGCTAAACCTGCAAGAATATAGGCATGGAATGGAATAGATAAACAAATTACAGAGATGATACATAAGACTGGTAAATATACAACTCACCTTTAAGATGCTGTAGGCCATCATCTCCAACCTTGCATGAATCCATGTTCAAGGACTCCAAATTGATTAATTCTAGAAGCAACAAAGGAGCACAAGAATTTAACTTTACTATATTGAAGGTCTACTCTACATTTATTTTTTGTTTTCAAATATCTTCAAAAGCAATAAAGCATAAGAGGGGGATCATCTGGCAGAAATAAGCATGTGCATGGCATATAAAAATATCACCCAGAGGAAATCACATCCCTTAGTTTCAAAATTTTGGTTTTGCATATTGTTTTATGTCTGTGATGTATGTATTTTGTTATCTGCACTATTTTACAATCAACTATATTTAGTGCCACGATTCATGATTCTTGCTTATCCATCAGATCACCGAGGAAAGGAAATTTAAAAATCACCACGCCATTTTATCAGTGAACAGTATCCAGCCAATCCCTTGAAAGAACCTGTTCATTTTAATTCTTGGAAAAAATACTGTTGGATAATCTAATGAGGTGATACCATATGCAAAATCAAGATCTTGAAACAAATAACCACTATTGAAATAATCAAGAAAACATGAATTTGATACATGCATTGTTTGTGAATATCATTTATAACTCAAAATGTACAAAATTAAGACATGAGTTTTCCACCAAATGCAATAAGGTAGTCCTACCTTTGAGATGCACCAAACAAGCATCTGTAATATAGTTAAACCCCAAGTTTAGAACCTTCAGTTTTTTAAGACCTGGAAAGAAGTAATAGGCAATGAATTATATTTCTAAGCAGGACATAAACATGCAGAAGAATGAATTAGATTTCTAAGCAGGACATAAACATGCAGAAGAATTGTTTAGACCAGCTATCATGGCAACACATGCTTAGTGGATAGCTAAGCAAGCCTGATTCAACACAGCAAGGCATATATCTTCTACTGTGCATAAAAGCAGGTAAAAACTTCTAAAATATTTTTTGAGCCGGAAACAAAAGCGTTTTGAAACTGAGTTCATGCCAACTCCATATTATTTACTACACTGGCATCACATAGTAGGAGAACAAGGATAAGTGGGGAGCAGGATCGTAAACATTCTTCCAGCTTCGATGAAGCTTTGCTCCATCTAATGCTGTCTAAATATTAATGTTTGCAGACAAAGAAAACTGCATTAGTACCGAATCGAGAAATGGTCAGCAAGAAGAATTACATTTACCTTCAAAGTGTTCACAGCCATCATCGTATATACCACAACGATTCAAATTCAACAATATCAATGAAGCCAATCCTACAAAAGAGAATGACCATTAAGTTAAGAAATCCTCCAGAACAAAGAAATCAGCCATTGCTTAGAAGATGCATTTAACACATACAACTACCGTCCAAGAAATAAAACCCAAGATTGAAAAATGTACAAGAACACCGAACACATGATGCGTGTAAATCAGCAATCAGTGCAAAATAGTATATTATCAAGAAGTCAGGCCTCATTTGAAAGAGCAGAGTCCTAACTCTCAAAGGAAACCTATTTAACTCTGCATTATCATGAGAGCTCATTTAAAATAAACATAAGAAAGCAAACATACTTATGTTATGAATAGCACTTGTATTCATCATGAGGGCTCTAGGCCCGAATATATACATGTACAGGCATTAGGAAATATGCACAAACCCCTTATACAATGGGGAAACTACAAGTTACACATATACATCTAACACCCCCCCTCAAACTCAAGGTGGATCAACGACACTGAATTTGGAGAGAGAGAACCTATGCTGAACTCTGGTCTGTGCCTTCGTAAAGAAATTTGCCAACTGAAGCTCTGAAGGCACATACTGAAGAGTAATAACATCATCCTGTACTCGTGTATATGAAGCATCAACACCAATGTGTTTAGTAAGCTCATGCTTCACCGGATCACGAGCAATGCTGATGGCACCTGTACTGTCAGACAAAAGAGGAGTCGGCCCAGAAACAGAAACACCAAAATCCTCAAGCAACCACCGCAGCCAAGTAACCTCTGCTGTCACAAGAGCCAAAGCTCGCAACTCAGCCTCTGCACTCGAACGAGAAACTGCTACTTGCTTCTTAGTCTTCCAAGCAATGAGAGAACCACCAAGAAAAACACAGTAAGCAGAAAGAGATCGACGATCAGAGGAATCACTAGCCCAAGTAGCATCAGAATATGCTTGAAGCTGTAAAGAGCTGGAGCGCGGAAAGAACAAGCGACGAGATATGGTCCCACGAAGATAACGTAGAACACGAAGGTGGTGACTATAGTGAAGCTGAGTGGGAGCAGACACAAACTGACTCAGGATATGTACAGCATATGAGATGTCAGGACGAGTAACACCAAGATAGACAAGACTCCCAACAATATGACGATAACGAGTGGAATCTGCAAGAAGCACTCCATCAGTGGCACAAAGATGAACATTAAGTTCCATGGGGAGTCTCTACAGTACGATGGTCAGTGAGAGAAGCACGATCAAGAAGATCCTGAATGTACTTTTCTTGAGACAGATAAAAACCCTGAGGTGTGGAAGAAACCTCGATCCCAAGAAAGTAACGGAGAGGACCTAGATCAGACATAAGAAACTGCTCACTGAGACGTGCCTTCACAAAGGCAATAAACTGAGGGTCATCTCCTGTGATGATCATGTCATCAACATAAAGAAGGAGAAGAGTCCGACCACGAGAGGAAGTGTGAACGAAGAGCGCAGGATCATGAGTACTGGCAGAAAAGCCAGCAGCAGTGACCACAGAGGCAAAACGCTGAAACCAAGCACGAGGGGCTTGCTTGAGGCCATAAAGCGAGCGGCGAAGACGACAAACCATACCCTCAGGGACCGAATACCCAGGTGGTGGCTGCATATACACTTCCTCACGGAGTTCACCGTTAAGAAAAGCATTCTTCATATCAAGCTGAGATATAGACCACTCACGAACAGAAGCCACAGCAAGAAGAGTGCGAACCGTGGTCACATAAGCCACAGGTGCAAAAATCTCATCATAGTCCCGACCATGCTCTTGCTGAAAACCACGCGCTACAAGACTAGCTTTGTAGCGCTCAAGTGAACCATCAGAGCGGGTCTTAACCTTGTAAACCCACTTACAAGTGATAGGACGAACATGTGCGGGAATAGGAACAAGATCCCATGTGCCAGTGCGCTCAAGAGCAGCAATCTCCTCTGCCATAGCATGCTGCCATTCCTGATGATGAATGTCATCATGATAAGAAGTAGGCTCAGAAAGAACAGTACCAGCAAAGGCAAGCCTATCTGGAGGCCGAATCAACTGCCGATCACGAAGAGCATATCGTGTAGAACCCACAGCAGAAGCTGTCTCATCAGGAAGAGACGAGACATCAGAAGAAGATGAGTCATCAAGAGGAGAAGGTGCAACAGAGGTAGATGGCTCATCAGATGATGGTTTCGCAACCCGCCGAGTACGTGTGTAAACACGTGTGACAGGCGGTTTACTGTCATAAGCAGTGCCCACAGGAACCGGTGGAATATCCTCCGAAAAAGAAGGGACCACAGATGAAGGAGCCATAGAAGAAGGCTCCACAAGTGAAGGAACTATAGGAGACTCAACGGAAACCTCAGAGGAAGGCACTAGGTGTGGAGGGGCAATAGGAGTATCAGGAAACAGTAGGAAAGAGAGTGGCTCAATGACAGATGCATGAGAAGCATCAGGAGAAGGACGAGGATAAAAAGGACGAGACTCAACAACGATACCCCTTATCCGACGGCCAACAGGATCCCAACAACGATACCCCTTATGCTCAGCACTATATCCTAGGAAAACACACTCAACAGATTGAGCAGTCAGCTTAGTGCGCTCACGAGGTGCAAGAAGCACATAGCACACACCCAAAAAGGCGAAGACAAGAATAGTCAGGCAGCTTACCACAAAGACGCTCATACAGGATCCCACCACGAAGAGAGGATGAGGGCTGAATATTAATAAGATAAGTGGCAGTAGAAACAGCTTCAGCCCAAAAATGTGGTGGAATAGAAGAAGCGATCATAAGAGCACGAGCAGTCTCAAGCAAATGACGATGTTTACGCTCAGCAACACCATTCTGAGCATGAGCACCAGGACAAGAAAATTGAGCAAGAGTGCCTTGCTCAGAAAGAAACTGACGAAGAGCTCCAGATAAATACTCCCCAGCAGAATCAGCACGAAAGACCCTAATAGAAGTATCAAACTGAGTACGGATCATGGTGGCAAAGTTTTTATAGATAGACAAAACCTCACTACGATTTTTCATAAAGTAAATCCATGTGTGGCGAGAAAAATCATCTATAAAAATGATATAATATCTATGGCCTCCTTTCGAAATGAAGGGAGCCGGACCCCATACATCAGAATGAACAAGATCAAAAGGATATTTCGACATCGACTCACTAGAATAGTAAGGAAGCTGGAGCTGTTTTCCTAGACAACCCTGACACTGTTCTAGGGATACATGACCAGAAACTGACCCTAAAAGACCATGACGAACGAGCGTAGACAGACGAGAGCCACAGAGATGTCCCAAACGATGATGTCACTGAGCAAAAGATGCAGACGACATAGACGCAGCAGAACCCACGAGACTTGCAGAAGCAGCGGAAGGAAGACGAAGCCAGTCAAGCTCCCAAAGACGCTGAGAGTCACATCGACGAGGGCCAGTACCAACCAGGAGACCCATGATGCGATCCTGGATACAACAAGTGTCAGAATCAAGGATCACACGACAACCATGATCAGTGAGCTGGCCAGCTGAGATAAGTTGCATGGTTAGTTTGGGAACATAAGAGACAACAGGAACATGAAAAGAGGGAGACAAAAGAGATCCCTGTCCTGCAACAGAGAGAGACGATCCATCTGCAGTATGAACAGTGATAGGAATAGATGGTGTACTAATGGAAGACTGGTGCGATCAGGAGTCATATGAAAAGAAGCACCAGAATCTAGAATCCAAGGAAAATTACCTGAAGAAGACTAAGAAGCAGTAGCAGCATCTGATTGTGCAGAGGACTGAGTAACAAAACCAGCAGCTCCCGATGGCGCAAAGGCAGCAAGGCGACGAAGCAACATGAGCATCTCCTGTGTCTCAGAACCAGCAGAACTCCGCTGAGTGCCTCCAGTATCAGAACCACCAGCACTACCTGTACCCTGTGAAGTACGACCACTACCACCTCGGCGAGACTGATCTTTCTTCTTCTTGAAGCAAAATGCCTCCATATGAGTTTTCTTACCACAATAGCCACAGTGAAGACGACCACCCCCTCCTCCCTCAGAAGAAGACGCTGCTGAAAGAGGCACCTTAGGTGGAGGGGTGTCAGCTGTAGACGAAGAAGACCGAGCAGCCAATACTGAAGAAGACGAAGACTGCAATAGACCAGCACTACGAAGACGAAGCTCCTCATTACGAACAGCAGCAAGAGCCTCCATCAGAGAAACACAAGGCACACGAGAGACCGAGCCCGAAGCTGCTCAAACTCATCACGAAGACGACTCAAAAAGTCATAAGTGCGCCTAGTCTCCAGAGCAACCTTCTGAGCCTTACACGAGTCACAAGTGCTGGGTGACAGTGAAGGACCAATAGAATCAAGCTGACGCCACACTGCAGACATCAGAGCATAGAAATCATCAACTGTAGAATCACCCTGGCGCAAGAGCTGCTCCTGACGTAGAGCAGCAATATAGGTAGACTGACCAGTAGGCTCATAACGCTCACGAAGAAAAGCCCACATCTGATGTGCATGCTCAAAACCAACAATATCTGCAGAAATCTGCTCCTCCATACTAGCAGCAAGAACAGCACCAGCACGAGCATCCTCATCCAACCATGTCCTGTATGCAGCAAACTGAGACGCATAGGAATCCATACTAGCATCATAATCATCAAGCATCTTTGTCTTCACATCATCAGTAGCCTTATCAGGAATAGTAGGCTTGACAGGAGCAACAGGAGGAGACGGGCAGGGTATATCACCAGTAATAAACTCCCAAAGACGAAGACCACGCATGTGCCAGCGCAGACGAGGAACCTAGTCGCGATAGTTGGTGCCATTGAACAGCACCGGACATCGCATAATCTGCACACCACCAGACGACGGAACGGAAGAGGACGACATCCCAAACAGCAACGGGCGACGGCGAGAGCGCAAAGGAAAAGCGGCGGTCGACGGCGAGAGCGCAAATGAAAGCGGCGGCAGCAGCAGTTTTTTTTAGTACCCTACTGTTAAATCCGGGGCGAAATAAAGCGACGAATAGTCACAAGAAGCCACGAAAAAAAAACAGTAGTCCTCTTTTTTTTCTTTCTTTTTTTTTACACAGGGGATGTAACCCTGAGTATAGAGGGCTCGATTGGAATCAATCGAGCACTGGAAAACAGAGGAGCCGGCGGGCCGAACACGAGAAAACAGAGGACCTCGGCGGCCGCCCGTTCCGGCGGTCAGAGCTCCCGTCCCGGCGGCGGCGGCCCGTCCCGGCGGCGACGGGCGGCGGAACTGCCCGTCGCGGCGGCGGCGGGCGGCGGATCTGCCCGTCCCGGCGGCGGCGGAAGAAGGGGCGGCGGCGCAACCGGCGGCGCAGCCCTGGAGAAGCGGCGGCGAGAACCGAGGACGACAGCGCAACTCCTGGACGGCTGCGCGAATCGAGGACGGCGGCGTGACTCCTGGACGGCGAGATCGACGAGCGCCCGAAGGAGGAAAAATCGATTATGCGCTCAAAAAGGAAGAGCTCAAATCGATTGATGTGGAGGTGGGATGCACGCAAGTGCAACGTGCAGAGGAAGATCGGAGAGAGGGAAAAACGAACCCTAACCCTAAATTTTAGCTCTGTATACCATGTTATGAATACACTTGTATTCATCATGAGGGCTTTAGGCCCGAATATATACATGTACAGGCATTAGAAAATATGCACAAAACCCCTTATACAATGGGGAAACTACAAGTTACACATATACATCTAACAACTTAAATGGCAAGCTAACTGCTACCTCCACGAGAAATGCCTAATCTACCATTGTTCCGAGAACTTGTCATTTTTTAGCAACATTTATCCAATGATCGAGCACTTTTTTTACACTAAATCTTCAGGACACTTTATGGCACATAATGGGAAAAGGAGAAAGGTATTCATAGGAAATCTATACATTATCATTCCACAAAGTGCAGATGAGATGAGGCATACTTCTAAGCGTAGATGAACCAAGCAAATAACAGAAAAAATATGGAACTTTAAGGTCAAACACAATGAAGACTCGGTGGAACAACACATAACAATCGGGAAAGTTGCAATACCTGTAATAGCTTCCAAACAAGCAGCAGTCACTGGGCAGCCCTCTAGGTTCAAGTGAGTGAGCTTCGACAAGCCTACAGGAGAGAAATGGTAGAACATAAAACTTGCGAAGTTTGATCGGTTAAAGATAAACAGTTAAATTGACCGATTTACAAATAAACACTTAAATAGATCCACTTACAGAAACAGTTAAACACAGGTCATCACTACACGGTAGAAAGGTAAATAAGGCTTGGAACATACAACAGTACATTCACTCAACAGCTAAAATGATCTAGCTCCAAACTAATAAAGAAACCTGATATCATGTTTACCTCTAAGATAGGATATACCCAGATCTGTGACCCTACAACATGACAATTGAAGGTCCTTCAAATTGGTAAGATCTACAAAAGAAAGATGATTGTCAGCTTTGCAAAGATAGGGAACTGGATCGGACATCTTACAACAAACTAGTTGATAGTAATAGGATTCCCTTTTTGACATCCCCTGATACTATATGCTATATCTGAAGAAAACACACGAACAAATGAATATGCTTCTACCTGTTAAATATTTGATATCTGAATCTGCAATATGATTGCAATATCTCAGATTCAGTGATTCCAGCTTTGTCAGATCTGAAAGAAAAAAAAAGTCAATTGCAACTGATATTTCAAGTCAACAATTCTGAAAGTAGTGAAAGTTCATGAGGTCAAGAGGAAACCTTTTAAATGAATAAGGCCACCATGAATCTTTAGGCAACCTTCAAGGTCGAGATTTACTAAGTTAATTAAATTTGCGAAGGCTCTCATTCCTTCAGCAGTAACACCATTACTTCTCTTGAAACTTAAAGAACTCAGGTTTGAAAGTCCTGCAGACATAGAAGCATTAATATGTAGCATAACAAAATACAAATTCTGACAGATAGCAGGTTAATTGACTAATACGTTATGACACAAACTTAATTCAAGGGGGGACAGGGATAACAGGCCATTCAAAGAACAAACTTGACAGTAATGCACTAATCTTGCAGAATAAACAACAGTTTTAAGTTCATACTTAGAATCATCCGAAGCGGCCTAGAGTCATTTAAATAAATGAAAACCCAGTAAGAAACGTGACTGACCTGACAACATTCCCAGGCCATGTTCGGAAATTTGATCACAGTAATTACATGCCAAACTTTGTATGCTTGAGCAATCTCTAAGAAGATCTATCCCACTATCAGTTACTTCAGAGCAAGAAATATCAACCAATAACAATGATTTTCTTTGAGATGCCACTACTTCCATCCAAGCATCCTTCACTCCAGGGTACTCCCCTAAGCAAATGTCCTAACAGTGAGACATAAAAGAACAGTTAGCACAGAGCCTCATATTTCCATGTACTACAAGATCGTTCTAGAAATATACACTGTCAACAGAAACCCCAACTTTAAATTTTGGCATGTATCTTACAGGTACGGGACCAAGCTATGTGCTATATACTTGCTAGCTGGCTAAACACGATGCATTTTTGTGGTAAACAGTTCTAGCATGTTCCTACTTGAATGCTCTACATATTAAAACAGAAACATTACCTGCAGAGCACAATCCCTAAATGTTTGAAGCGATGCCTCTGTAAGACAGTTTGATTCTACTAGCTTATTGAAAATCTGCTGGCTGAGATCCCTCGGCAGCATCATGAAACTAGAATATTTGTCGATATCCTGCAAATATTGCTGGGTTCAAAAAAGGAACACGTTTCATATCAGAATCAAAACACATGTTGCCACAGTACTACCTTGCAGACTCTAGCCACACAAAGCTCCATAAGGGACGGGCACCGCCCTGGCCCCTCCCCTTGTCCCCTGCGGGAGACATTAGAATTGGTGCGGGGCAGTGATAGCAGCAACCATTTCAAGCTGCTGGTTTTTGAGAACCTTGGGGATGCCTGGAGAGAGTCTCCCTCATCCACCAATTGGCTCCTCTTCCTGGAGCAGACGCCACCCATGATTTTTTGTACAAGGTTGAACAAAATCCAGTCACTTCCCTTGGTATCAAGGATTTTGCTTGTAAGAAACTGGTAGCTGCACTGCGACTATCTTATCACCCAATTAAGGTGTATTTAAAGCCCAAAGCCTTCGTCACCTCCCACGCCATTCTGCAACATGAGCGTTTTTAGAGGAATTAACGGTGGCTCAGAACCCACCAGACGAACCATTAACATACAATACAGTATCGTGCTGTTTTTAGCTTTTTAAGTAGACAAAAAACTTGCCAATCAAGCATGAAACCTTATCTATTCATCACAATACACAACCAAAGACAAATTCGAAACAGAGGAAAAACTACCACCAGAACCATCACAATTTCTTCCGTAAGATCGTATCAGGAACCATCATCTATTCATCTACGGATCGAGCAACAGTCCTGCACATCCCCATATACAGAACCCCCGGCCAAGTAGCACGACCAAAAAAGACTTCAAGACAAACAAAACACTGCAGCGATCGAATACCAGCCCAAATCCCAGGGACAGAGAGCGGATCAAAGGAACCTCCCCGAAACCTCAACGATCACGACCAGTCCTTCATCGGTGGCAAAAAAAAAATCCCGAACAATCCAGAGGATAGATAGGTTACCGCACCAAAAGCGCAAAAGGTTCAACCAAATCGAGGGGAAAGGAACAGCGCCCAACCACCCCCGCACCCAGCAAGTCCCACATAAACATAGAGTCGCAGTCACACAAACCGGTCGCGGAATTCTCACCCACCCGGAGACCAGCGGGCCGCCGCCGCCGCCGAAGCCGCCAACCCAGCCACGCCCCCGGGCTTGCGCTTATCCCCCTCGCGGCTCAGCTCCACCGCTTGGCGCTTGCGACTGCGACTGCAAGCACGAACACGAGAGCGGGGAGGGAAGGTTCACTCGCGGCTGCGCTCATAAATATCTGACCGGTTCTCGCGGGGGAGCGGAGGGGGGAAGGGGAGGCGAAAGGAAGAAGGAAGGGAGGAAATGCCAGCGGGGGAGAACTGCTACAGCAAGAGCCGGCGCCGCGGGTGAGCTCCACGTGTCCCGCGGGCCGGCGGATCAGTTCCGCTGATGAGTGGGCCCAGTGCGGGAGGCCCAGAGCGGCTTGTGGGCAGGGGTCGGGGAAGGGGCTGCAGGGGTGGGCCCGCTGAGCGGAGGGGATAAGGCGAATGGGGCACGCAAGCGATGGGCCGCAGCCGCAGCCGCAGCCGCACGCTAGCCGGCTGATTGTGCGGCCGAATCGTGGCTCTTTTACTATTGGCCGGGCCTCAGAGGACATGTTCCACAGTAATTCTTTTTGTTGTCAATGTTTTCTACGGACATATAAAAATAAGTTTTCAACGTGGAATTAAACTTATCTGTTTGAGTTTACACCGTACACTGAAAAATAATATTAAATTTGATCTTATTCGGCCGCAGGCCCACCCCGCGCATACACTCAGAGGCGGAGGCACCCATCACGCAGGGTGGGCATATGCCCCAGCTAGCCGCTGGGAACTCCGACCCCCACCCCCTCCTCCTCCGGCGAGTCCGTGGCCCGGCCCCCAATCCCCGGCGGCGGACCGGAGGTGCTGCTGCTCTGTTTTTGTGGCAAGGCGTCGAGACGGAAGGAAGAAGAACGAACCGTTATTGGGCTTGCTTGGGCAGTTGGGCTTGTATTGTACCGATCGGCCCATTACGGCTGCGCTAGGTCACAGGGCAGAGGCCTGGGCGCCGCTCGCTCGCCCAGCCGCCAGGCCAGAGGCGCCCAGTCGCCATCGCCGCGTGCCGCCGCCCCCTGCCGGCCCCCGCCCGCCGGCACCCACCACTGCGCACCACAGCTCCCTGTCGGACTCCGCCCGCCGGCACAGACCGCCGCGCCACTGCAGTGCCGCAGCCTTCCTGCCCCCGCCCGCCGGCACCCCGCAGCCCGCAGGCGGCAAGGCCGCACCGCACCCGCCTGCCGCGCCCCGCCGGAGGCCCTCTGCCGGCCTGCCCCAACCGGCCAGGCGCCAGGCACCAGCCTGCGGGCGCACCTCATAGTCGATCCAATTGAGAATTTCAGATGGTGGGAGAGGAAGAGGACCAAGCCCAGGAGGGGAATGGAGAGCAGGAGCAGGGATGCACCGGTATTGGGCGCGGCCGTGGACGGGGACGCGGATGGGGACAGGGTTCAGTAGCTGAGGTTGAGCAGCAATCGGTTGGGATCGGGCGAGGACGAGGGCGAGGTGCTGGTTATCCCCAAAATTCTACTAAAACACTTATAGTTGGCAAGAAAAAAATGGTAACAAGAGGTAAAAACAAGAAACTACCTGCAGATATGCAATGATTCTACTACATTTGTTCAATTGACATTAAGATTTTGCTTGTATCATGGATTATGTAGATTTGAAGACCTTTTTTTTCAAGTATGAGTGTCGGCTCGAGCTCCACCTCCCACCCTAGTACCCGCGAAAGTCAAAATGCAGCTGCTGTGGAATCTCAAGAAGTGGTTCAAGATGAAGAATCAGCTCAAATACAGTCTGTGGTTGCTGAAATTGATGGTGGGGCAGCGGTAGAACAACAACCTGAAGTTGAGCAGCAACCGGTTGGTGAAGGGCATAATGGAGATGGAGATGGAGGTATTAATATTATACGTGAATTTGACCCAAATGTTCATGTTATTAGTGATCCGGCACTTCGAATACCATTTGAGCAATTTCATCCAAATATTATTGATGAAGTTAAGAGGTCTTATTTGTTGAAGGGTCCGACCCAACTCAAAGATCATACATTTGTTCGTGAAAAATATAGGGCCTTTCGAGCAGCATGGTTTGCTGATTATGATTGGTTAGAATATAGTGTGACAAAAAAGCAGCCTATTGCTTCTATTGCTTTCTTTTTAGGAAAGAGGTTGATCATGAAAAAATTGGTCATGATATTTTTACTAAGATAGGGTATACAAATTGGAAGCAAGCAGTAAGTATAGGATTCCCAGATCATTGCCGTGCTGTTAATGGTTGCCACAATAAAGCAAGGCAATGTGATGTTGACTTCAGTAATCAAAGGAAAAGTATCTCACGGAAGTTTGAGGTTAATTCTATAACTTCTGAGCAGCAATATGAGATTCGTGTGAATGCTGCATTAAATATTGCTAGATTTCTCATTGCCCAAGGTCATGCATTCTGTGGACACGATGAATCTTCTTCTTCCTTAAACAAAGGAAATTTCTTAGAGATGCTTGATTGGTACAAGAAAAAGAATAATGAGGTGAGGGTTGCATTTGATGAATTGTGTCCAAAAAATGCCCGCATGACTTCTCCCGAAATTCAAAAGGACCTTACACAAAGTTGTGCACTAGAGATCAACAAAGTGACAAAGGAGGAGATTGGAGGTAATCTGTTCTCTATTCTTATTGATGAATATCGAGATATATCAATTACAGAACAAATGGCTGTCATTGTGAGGTTAGTTCTCGTATCTCGATTCTTTCATGTGCTGTTATTTCTCATTTATTGTATTCCTCATCTAATTGTATCATGTCTTATGTAGGTTTGTAAATAAAAAAGTAATGGTTGTGGAAAGGTTTTTGGGTCTCAAGCATGTGGAGGACACAACATCAAATTCTCTAAAGAAATCTTTGCTACAAATGCTTGCAAAGTATGGGTTATCTGTTGGTAAATTACGAGGACAAGGATATGATGGAGCTTCAAATATGAGAGGTGAATTTAATGGGCTGAAAAAACAGATTCGTGATGAGAACCCTCATGCTTTTTATGATCACTGTTTTGCACATCAATTGCAATTAGTCATCGTTTCTGTGACATCTAACTGTTCGTCCTTTGATGATTTCTTCAACTATGTCAGTTTGATTGTGACTAGTGCTAGTTCATCATGTAAAAGGAAGGATAAGCTACTTGCAAAGCATCGTGAAGATATTTTAGAAATGTTAGATAGTGGTGAGATTTTTTCTGGTAAGGGAAAGCATCAAAGTACAAATTTAGTTAGAGCTGGAGGAACAAGATGGGGTTCTCATTTAACCACATTAGCTCGTATCGAGTCAATGTGGAATTCTGTGGTCAAGGTATTGTCCATGATTCGTGAGGATGAACGTAACACTAGTCGAGCTGGTGGTTTGGTCCGCAAGATGGAGAGCTTCTCCTTTGTTTTGAATATGAAGTTGATGTTGAAAGTGCTTCGCATTACTAATGAGTTATCCCAGCTATTGCAAAAAAAGGATCAAAATATTGTGCAGGCCATGTCATTACTTGTTGATGTGAAGACCTGTTTGATCACTTTGAGAAATGAAGGTTGGCAACCATTATTTGATGAAGTCAAATCATTTTGCATTGCAAAGAAGATTCCTGTGCCAAATATGGATGAGTCAATACCTAGATGGGGTCGATCAAGGCTAGATGGAAACTTAATCACTCAAGAGCATCATTACCGTGTTGATATTTTTTTGGCTGCTCTAGATGCTATTATTACAGAGATGGATCATCGCTTCAATGAGATATCATCGGAGATACTTGTTTGCTTCTCTTGTCTTGATCCAAAAGATTCTTTTTCTAAGTTCGATGTTGAGAAGATTGCTAGATTAACAGAAATATATGATCAAGATTTTTCTACTATTGACCGTTCTAATATAAGGGATCAACTTGAGATATTCATATTGCATATGCGAAGAGTAGACCTTTTCAAGGACTGTCAAGATTTTTCAAGTTTGGCTATGAAGATGGTTGAACATGAAAGACATATTGCTTTTCCATTGGTCTATTGCCTTATTGAGCTAGCATTGCTTCTACCAGTGGCAACAACATCTGTTGAAAGAGCCTTCTCAGCTATGAATATAATCAAGACAGATCTACACAATAAGATGGCTGATGAATGGCTTAATGATTTGTTATTGTGCTACATTGAGAAGGAAATCTTTAGAAGCATTGATGCAAAAAAAATCAAGAATACATTTCAAGCCACAAAAAATAGGAGAATTGACTTGCCTAGACCACCGAGAAGACCTAGACATGATTAGTGGTTTCTTAAGATGCTAGACTGCTAGTGGTATGTGTTCTCACTACTTTTTACATATATTATTGCTTATATGTCATATCACATATTTGCTCTTTTTCAAATTGGCAGGTTGGTTATCTTAGTTCCTAGATCTTGCCATGTTGGTGTATATTGAATTAAGGAATTATATTGTGGTGTTCAATATTCTACGACATTTTATTTGAAAAGTACCATCTTTGATCTTAAAATGTACCGTTTATTAACCTTTTGTATCGTATACGTGTGATTTTCCTATGAAAGTGTGAGATAAAGTGCAATCTTGGATAGTATGTGTCATGTTTCTCGCGCTAGTGCGCCCCACCTAAAATTTTTGGCTAGCTCCGCCACTGCATGCACTCCTGCAACTGGCGCCGCGGGACGAACAGTGTGAGGGTAATGCGTCCAATGACACTAGTGGAGCCGCGCCCAGGCGGTCGCAGAAGATCCATCTCCCGGCGGAGCCAGTACGCGGCCCTGTACGGACGGCAACTAAGGCCCTGTCTAGTTCCCACCTCATAAACCCCGTAAACAAAAAAAAAAGCTGTCACATCGAATATTTCGACACATACATGGAGTACTAAATAAAGTCTATTTACAAAACTTTTTGTATAGATGGGTTGTAAATCGCGAGATGAATTTAACGAGCCTACTTAATCCATATTTTGCAACAATAATACTACAGTAACCATCCACTAATTATTGATTAATCATAGATTAATTAGCATCATTAGATTTGTCTCGCGATTTACAACTCATATATATAAAAAGTTTTGTAAATAGACTTCATTTAATAGTTCAAATTAATAAGATTCCAATGCAAAAAGTTTTTACGTTTCATCTAAACAGATCCTAACAATCAAACACGTCACACAAGTCACGGACGCTTGTCGAAGGAAGCATCTAGATCGCCGTTCAGGCCTCCAGATCGCCGGCCAGGCCAGGTGCCCCGCGACCGCGAGTCGTCGGAGCATTTCAGAAGCTTCGATCCGGCCAAGTCGAGGCCCGCCCAGCAGGACAGCACGGGAGCGCTTTGGCCGGCGGAGCAAGTGGCGGCGGGCCATCTCCCGCACCCATGCTTGCCCCGAAAGGGACGGCGGGATCCTGCACCGATCGCATCGCATTCTCGGTGAGACACGCAACCGATTTCCCCGCTCCCGCTCCGTTCCACTCCATCGAGTGCCGGCGGCGGGTTAGCTCCCTGAATCCTGATGGATGGCGCTCGCCGTCCAGCCAAAGAAAAGCCCGTCGATCTTTTTGCTCCAAAACGGCGTCACCAGTCTCGCCTTTCGTCAGATGCCCCAATTGGTCCATCTCCAAGGCTGCAGCCATCGCTCGTTGCTGTCCCCGGCACGTCTCCGAGCTGACCCACTCCGTAAATCAACTCAGGGACACGTACTCGGACGTTTGGAGTAGCCTGCTTCCCGACACGTCTCGGGGACGGGTCGCTGAGTCGCCATCTCTGGCCCTGCTGCTGGTGGTGCACTGGTGCCTCCGCCTCCCGGTCCCGGATCTTATATTTCCTCCGTGCCCGCCCCCCCTACCTAGAGCCCAGAGAACCCTCCCCTCCTGCACATGTATTCGTGCCAGTTGCCAAGTCAACATCAGTGACTCCTGGGGCTGGCACCCAAGCATGGCGTCTGCTCCTAACTCAACCTTGAGAGAATTCCCTCCGTCCCAAATTAAATATAATTCTAAAATCAAACATATAAATCAATGCTGAATGTAAAATTACAAAAATATTTTTTAATTTTTTGTGATGAATGGATGACAGCATGTTCGATTGCTTGTAATTGGCTGGGTTGATGATTGGGTCTGCTGGAAGCCGTTGTTTCGGCTGAAAAAAATGGCTAGATTGCCAACAATTGTAGTGCGGTAGTCGATCATGCTGCCGAACGGCTGGAGTGCGGCTGGCTGATCAGCCCAGCCAGCCCAGCCGATGCAGCTCATCCGAACGGGGCGTGAGTTGTTAGTTGTCTTTTGTAGAAATCTTTCGGAATTACCTTGTCTTTGTTGATAGATAGGTCAAAGTAAACAAGTTTTTTGGAACAAATTCTGCACTCTAGAATTGCAATTATTTTGAGACGGAAGGGGTACTAACTGTACAACAAGCATGTCTAGCAGGATCATGAGTTGATAGAACACCATCCACGTACATGTTTGAATCTTGATCACCGGAAGAACCATTAGGCAGCCACAATGTGGTAGAAAAGTAACCTTAAGCTTTGAAAAGTTGACCATAGCCATTGTGGAGAGAACCGTAAGGCCGACCACAACAAAAATCAACCTTAGTCTTACGGTCGACCATAAGCAAATAAAATAATCAAAGATTCTTTTACTTCCTCCGTCCCTCCCTTCTCTCCTTCCAGTCGTCTCTCACTGACACACTAGCATGGGTGCAGGAGCAGATGTGGTGGTGGCTAGGACGACCAACAAGCACTATGGCCCTCTGACACACTGGCCCACCTTATGATCAAAATGAACATGAGCATTGGGCTTGCCCTAGCCATCTTGTGCTGCATGTATGCTTAAAAAAATATACCAAAGGATATTGGACCAGTTGGTCAAAGCACTCCGACGGCACCCAACAGGTTTGGGGTTCGAACATCACTGGGGTGAATTTCCACTTGTGGGTAAAAAAATTCTCTTCGCTGACACAAACTGGTTTCAAGAGGTTTTCTCAACAGAGAAGTTGGTTGCTTTGTCTTAATGAAAAACGGATGGAGCCGCAATACCCATCTGATCAAGTTTTTTTTATACATGCTTAAAAAATGAGAAATAATGGGCTGGAAGAGTGTGGCTTGCGGGCCGCATGCATGCTCTGGACCGAATTTGGCACCGCATTTCAAGAAATCGCAGGGACGAAAACCTCTCCATTGTTACCTGGGCCGACAGATCTTTTCAAGAAATCACAGGGATGAAAACCTTCTCCATTGTTACCTGAGTCGACAGATCTTTTCAAGAAATCGCAATTCCTCATTCTCGGACGCTGGCGCAGCACTTCTCAAAAAGTTGATAGAGGGACATGTTCATGATCTACCAGAAACTGCCGCAAAAGTTTCGCAAAAAAGAAAAAGAAAAGCTAGTGCCAGTCCTGCTTCTTTCTCATAACAAGCTTCCTGATCATACACATTTTTAAACAAATAAATAAATAACATTGTGTTGGCAGCCAAAATTATCATTGCCGAATGCCGATCGGTCTGACCGGTCGGGCCGACCGGTCTGGTCCTGTGTAATCCGAATCAGATTAGATTTGAGTTGTAGAGTCCGTTTGTAACCTGATTTAGAAGGAGTATGTCCTCCCCAGCCTATAAATATAAAGGCCACGACCGATTGAGGTCCTTCTACCCAATCGAGTCAATCAATTTACAATTTTCCTATTTTTCTCCAAACCCTAGCTTTTCCAATCTCGTGCTGTTCTTTGCTTGTCTCGACGGCCTTTAAGGACGTCTTGAGTGGCCTGCCGACCTCAAGACAATCATAGATCTTCGAGCTCCGACGGGGTCCCTCCCGAGCTTGAGGTTCTAGGTCTTCGCGAAGTTCTCTGCGCCCGACCGGTCTGACCGGTTGCGCGACCGGTCTGACCGGTCGCCGGAGTGTTTCGGTCGGTTGCGATCATTGCGTTCCTGCGCATTCTAGCGTTTGTGTGTTGGCCAATTTTGCGTCAACATACTTTTTGGCGACTCCGCTGGGGACAGATCTGAGTTCATCGAGCGCAATGGCCGGTGAGAAGATTGATCCCAAGGTAGATGCAACTCCCATCGACATCAAGTACGAAGTTATATCTGAGGAGACGCGTAAGCAATTCGAGGCTGCGTTCCAGAAGGAACAGGAGGATGCCAAGAAGAGATTGCTTGCATGCTTCGGGAAGACTCGGCAAGGCGTGTTCAAGAAGGAGGAATTCAACATACCCATATTCGCACCGCCACCGCCGAACCCATCTACTACGGCTACAGCTACTGCTTCATCTGCTTCCACTCCAAGCGAGGTAAGTTTTACCTTCGATTCTATTAAGCAGTTTGCCGACGCCTTTTTGAGTAGATTCGAACAGTCCCAAAAGTTTACCCAAGATATACTTATGGACTTGAGTATGCAAAATAAGGGTAAGAGAGCTATCAACGATTATTCTAATTTTTCCCTTAACCCTAGTCTTTCAGCCGCACCAATAGAGAATTATCAGTATGGTATGCTGCCGAATTTCTTCGCGGGACAGACACCCCCGCCGGACTCAGTTTGGCCGTCCAGGGCCGAACCAGTCAGATCGGTCGCCCCAACCGGTCAGACCGGTGCCCCGGCGGGTGGACCGGTCAGACCGGTGCCATGGTGCTCGGTTCTGCGTCACAACCACAAGTCGCGTCTCCTCCTGCTTCATCTGATTATAACATGGAGCGAGAATTGGCGGATTTTGTGCTGCCGTATACAATGAAGTCATACGGTGAACCCCTTTTTCCTCCACCGTTGCCCAAAGATGTTTGGGATGATTGGCTTAGGGCCAATCCGCAATATGCCGCACAAACGATGTCCACTACTGATCCTACGACACATCATTTTGGTCAAACATCTACCGGTAACTATGAGGTTGATCTTGCTAGGATGAGAGAAGATCTGGCAGACATGTTTAAAGAAAAACTTAGTTTTGTTGCGAGTAGGAGTCGGCTATATCGTAGGTCGTATGTTGATGCTTTTGATTTGATTCTTTACCCCACTGGTTGGCGTGTTCCCGATTTTGTCAAGTTTAGCGGTGATGATAACCGACCCATTTGGGAGCATATTAGCCAATATATTACTCAACTTGGAGAAGTCGGTTCTAGCAAGTCTTTGCGCGTTCGCATATTTTTGTTGTCTTTGACTGGAACGACTTTCTCTTGGTTTTTGTCGTTAGCTCGCAACTCGATTCGTTCTTGGGATGAGTTAGAGCAAAAGTTTCATGATCACTTTTATAGTGGAGATAGCGAAACTAAGTTGACGGATTTGACATCGGTTAGACAGGGTAGAGACGAGTCTATCCATGAGTACTTTAAAAAGTTTAAAGACATTAAGAACCGATGCTTTAATTTGTCACTTTCTCAAAAGGATTTGGTTGATTTGGCTCTTGCGGGTTTACGGTCTAGCTATAGAGAGAAGCTTGATGGTTCGAGTTTTTATTCTATAAATCAGCTTCAGGCTAAAGCTTTGAGTCAAGAAACTAAATTTAAAAAAAGAGAAAGATACCTACAAGTCCCATCGTTCAAACACTCATGTTGTTGAATATGATTCCGATTCATCGGACGATGAGGACAAAGAGGTATATGCTGCTAAGTTTGTTTGGCCCGCCTCGGGCAAACCATCTACTTGTACATCTCTTAAGCCGACTCAAAAGAATCGGCAAGAGGAGATGAAGTTTACTTTCGATTTGTCCAAGTGCGATCGCATTTTTGATGAATTATTACGACTTGGACATTTAAAGATTACTCATGTTATACCGCCGCTTGAGGAGCTAAAGCGGCGTGCTTATTGTAAATTTCATAATTCTTCATCTCATGCAACTAATAATTGCAATGTGTTTCATCGATAGCTACAATCGACCATAAATGAAGGACGATTGGCCTTTCCGGAGATGAAAATAGATAAACCTCCATTTCCAGTTCATACCATTGATCTCAATAATGCAAATGTGCTGATTCGGCCGGATCAAGCCGAAGGGGCAAAAGGCAAGAATGCGATCATTGGTGAAGAAAGGCCGTTGACTGTTGATAACAAGATTCTGGCCAGGGAAGTGATTCAGGAGAAGACTCCTGATGGGTAGAAGAATCTGAAGATCATACTTAAGCCTCGCACGCTCGGGGGGCAAGAGGGTTCTTCTTCAGGTGACCGGTCTGCTGCTCAGCCGAGACCGGTCAGACCGGTCTTGGTGGCCGGTCAGACCGCCCCGGTGGTCAGTCCCGGATATTCAAGTCGAAGCATCCGGAAGTGGGTATATGGAAGACTAAACAGCCAAAGATGTAGGGCAAGCTTGCAAACCAGAAGCCTACCTTTGGCCAACTATTGAACAAGTACTCAAAGGCCGTTCGAAGCGATCGGCGTCTAAAAAAGAGACCGAGGCCACCTCGCGTCAAGGCGCACCTTCATCTCCTGGGGGAAATCAAGCAAGCGCAGGGGTGATGTGGTTACCTTGTTCCCTCCTCAGCAGATGCAGCCGATGTATGCTACAATGCCATGGGCTCCACCGGCGTCGGATTCTCAGTTTCCCGCATGGGAGAACGGGGGATTTTGGATGCAATGTTATCCGATGCCGTATCCACCACACTTCCAGGGGGAGGGAGGCTCCAGAGGACCTGTATTTGACAGGTTGAAGCAGCCGGTTCAGGACCGATTGGGTCAGCACCATTCTTGTCAGGGGCAGAAACCCGGACCGTTCAGACCGGTCTACCCCGACCAGTCCGGCCGGTCTCAGCAGAGGCCGGCCCAATTTCGTCCTATGCGCCAAGAGTAGCGCGTCAAGGAAAAGAAGGACGAACCAGTGCCAATGCAAGTTGACTCTGAGAAGGCTCCAACTACTAAGGTTGTGCAAGTTGAAGACGGAAAAGGCAAAGCTCAAGATGCAAAAAAGGGACCGGTGATCGTTGAGAAACCGGTCAATATTTCTCAGAAGCTTGTGTTGGCCAATGATCATGAGGCCAGCAGCAGCAACCTCAAGGACCAGGACAAAGAGAAGTACTTCCAGCCTAGGTGGTGCCCACTTGAGTTGACACATACTCAGAAGAGGAGGTTGCAGCGTCTTCGCCACCAAGAACAAAAGGAAAAGGAGGCGGAGAAGTTGAGGGATGGACAGTTCGACAAGTACAGACCAAGGATCCCTCAAGGCAAGGTGTGGCAGGTCAAGATAGTTGACCAGCCCACAGGACCGCTCCAGCCGACCGGTCTGACCGGTGTCCCGGATCGGTCTGACCGTTCAGAGCAACCGGTCAGACCGGTCGTCCCTGAGCCTGAGTAGAAGGCCGAATAGATCATTTCCACTTTAGCTCCTAGCGCATCAGAGGTTCCAGCAGGTCCTTCAGCAGCAGAGGACGAGGAGTTGGTGGAATATGAGGCTTCTCCGGAACCCACAAACATAGATATCAATGTTGTGCGCTTTTCTGATGACTATTGGGCGATTCCGGAGGAAGAGACGGCACATCTGGACTTTGGGCCCCGTGAAACTATATTTCAGAAGCCCAAGGATTCAGACAACCACTTGAAAGCTCTCTATGTGAGGGGGCACATCAACGGGAAGCCAGTTTCTCGTATGCTTGTGGATAGTGGGGCAATTTTGAACTTGATGCCCTATTCACTCTATAAGAAGCTTGGCGGGACGGACGAAGAGCTCATCAAAACGAACATGACGGCCAGCGGCGTTGGAGGAGGTGATCCCATTGGTGCCAAGGGGGTTGCTTCGATGGAGTTGACCGTTGGGAGCAAGGCAGTTGCTATGGCATTCTTCGTCTCCGAGGTGCAAGGTAACTTTAACCTCATACTTGGACGTGATTGGATTCATGCCAATCAATATGTACCATCTTCCTTGCACCAGTTTCTTATTCAGTGGATCAGCAATGATGTTGAGGTTGTGCACGGCGATGCCTCTTCTTTCATTGGTACCGCCGATTCCGAGTTCGTTGGTGCACATGACAACATCAAGTGCTTATCGGGCCTGGACTTGACCGATTACGACTTGATCAGTTGCACCAAGGAGGGTTTTGTGTCTACAGTCCTAAACCGATGGAGAATCAGCTACACTTACTTCTATGATGCAGCATGGTGTCAGGACAGAGCCGGCTAGTCAGACCTCTTCCTCTGACCGGTCAGACCGGCCAAGGCCGACCGGTCAGACCGGCCAAGGCCGACCGGTCAGACCGGTGCATCAGACCGGTCCAGCGCAGAGTGGCAGCAGCAGCGTATCGAGCACTATCGGGATAAGACAAACGATATGTGCGAAGCTATTGAAGACTTGGATGACTTAGATAAGTTCGGCCAAGGTTTTATGTCGGCTGATCCTTTAGAAAAGGTAGATATTGGAGATGGTTCTATTCCTAGGCCGACTTTTGTAAATTCAAACTTATCGGATAATTGTAAAGCCGATTTAATAAAGTTCTTAAAAGAATATGTCGATTGTTTTGCATGGGAATACTCTGAGATGCCTGGTTTGAGTCGTGATTTGAACATCGGCTGCCGATTAAGGCCGGTTTTAGACCTTATAAACAACCTTCTAAGCGTTTTAATCCTGTTATGTATGACCGAATAAAAGAATAAATTAATCATTTGTTAGATGCTGGATTATTCGGTCTTATCGTTGTGCGTAGTGGATCTCTAATATTGTGCCCGTTGAGAAGAAAGATTCGGGTAAGATTAGAGTATGCATTGATTTTAGAGATCTTAATAAAGCTACTTCTAAATATGAATATCCTATGCCTATAGCCGATATGTTGATTAATGAGACTTATGGACATCGTGTTATCAGTTTTCTTGATGATAATGCGGGCTATAATCAAATCTTTATGGCCGAAGAATATACGTCTAAAACTATTTTTAGATGTTCTGGTTTCATTAGTTTGTTTGAGTGGGTTGTCATGACTTTTGGTTTGAAAAATACTGGTGCTACTTATCAAATAGCTATGAATTTGGTCTTTCATGATTTACTTAGTATTATATTGGAGGTCTATATTGATGAAATTGTGATTAAATCGGCCAGCTTGAGTCATCATTTGGCTGATTTAAGACTTGCTCTTGAGAGGATGCGTCAGTATCACGGTTCAAAAAGGCGGAAGTAGGCGGGCGCCTAGGCGCGACTAGGCTCTAGGCGAGGGGTTCCCGCCTGGCCTATGGGGGTAGGAGGACCCCTAGGCGGCGCTGGCGAGGGAGGAGGTAGAGCAGAGAGCGCCGCCGGCGGTGGCGGCGGACAAGGAGGCAGGGACGAGCACAGGCGGTGGAGGAGAAAGCAGGGGACGGGCGGCGGCAGCGTCGGCGGCGGAGGCAGGTGTAGGCGCGGAGGAGGAGGAGGAGGAGGAGGAAGGGCGGAAGCGAGGCAGGGGTGGCGGCGTCGGGAAGGAGAGGAGAGGCAGTCGGCAGGGGCGTCGGGAAGGGGAACAGAGGAGAGGAGGGAGGAGATAAGGTGGTTGTTGGGCTGTTGGGCCGCTTTGATGGGCCTATTTTTCAACTCAAGGCTTAGTGGGCCTCTATTTTTCTTTTCTTTTAGAGGTATATGATGTATATGACAAGGTATACGTGTGCATATGGCACCGCTTAGCAAATCGCCTTGAAACGCCTAATCCCGCTTAATTCCGCTTAGGCTCTAGGCGGTGGGTCACCGCTTAGATACCGCCTAGCGCTTTTTTGAACATTGGTCAGTATGGATTGAAGATGAACCCGCTCAAGTGTGCTTTTGGGGTATCGGCAGGGAAGTTTTTGGGCTTCATTATTCATGAGAAGGGCATAGAGATCGATCCAAAAAGAATTGAAGCCATGTAGAAAGTAGAGGCTCCTGCTTGCAAGAAAGACTTGCAAAAATTTCTGGGCAAAGTGAATTACTTGAGAAGATTTATATCTAATTTGTCCGGAAAGATAGATGCTTTTACTCCTATTCTTCGGTTGAAAAATGAAACTGAATTTACTTGGGGGCAGAGCAGCAAGAGGCTTTTGAGAAGATCAAGAAGTATTTGTCTTCCCCACCGGTTCTCAAGGCGCTAAGAGAGGTATTCTTTTTAGGTTTTATGTGGCTGCGGAAGACAAGGTTATTGGTGCTATTTTGACACAAAAAACTGAAGGAAAGGAGTATGTTATCATGTATATTGGCCGACGACTTATTGATACGGAAACAAGGTATACATTTATTGAGAAATTGTGCTTATCATTATATTATGCTTGTACCAAGTTGAGGCATTATTTTTTATCAAGTACTTGTATAGTTACTTGTCAAGTCGATGTTATTAAGAATATGCTACAAAAGCCGATTTTAAGTGGTAGAATCGGGAAATGGGTTTATGCGCTTGTTGAATATGATTTGGCCTATGAGTTTTTGAGAGCTGTTAGAGGCCAAATCGTAGCGAATTTCATTGTTGAACATTGATGAGCATGATTTGGAAGTCGGTTATGTTACTTGCACACCATGGAAGTTGTTCTTTGATGGATAGGTTTGTGATGATGGACAAGAGATTGGTGCCGTTCTAATTTCTCCGAATAGTACTATTTTTGAGTTCTCAAATCGATTGGCAGAAGAGCGCACGAATAACCAAGTTGAGTATGAAGCACTTCTATTTGGCTTGGAGTTCTTGGAATCAATGGGCGTTAAACATGTGAAAGCTTATGGTGATTCGTTTCTGGTGGTGTAGCAAGTGTCTAAGGTATGCCAATGCTATAATGGTTCTTTAAATGTATATCTTGATAGATGCCTTGATATTATCTCTTGTTTTGATGAATTTGTAATCCGACATATTTCAAGAGATAGTAATAAGAAGGCAAATGCTCTGACTCAGCAAGCATCTGGCTATGATGTTACTAAAAAATATTTTAACATGAGAAAGCCGATGCGAGCCACATCCGAGTTATTGGTTCTGGACGAACCGGTCTGACCGGATGCCCGACCGGTCTGACCGGTCGCCCTGCTGAAAACAGCGAGTCGGCCGCCACTTCCAATTCCAAAGGGAAGGCCGAGGTTGCTGACTGGAGGGTGCTTATTGTGACATATTTAAATGACCCTGGTCATGGCGCGGAGAGGAATATTCGGTGTTTGGCATTTAAATATGTTTTGATCGACGATGAGCTTTGTCGTCGAACCGTCGAAGATGTACTTCACAAGTGTTTAGATTCTGATCAAGCCCGTGTTGCTATGAGAGAAGTTCATGAAGGCATCTGTGGTACACATCAATCGGTTCCTAAAATGAAGTGGTTACTTAAGAGAGCTAGTTTTTATTGCCCAACTATGATGGCAGATTGTTTCAGATATTATAAAGGGTGTGAAGAATGCCAGCGATTTGGTAATGTTCAGTTAGTGCCTGTTGCGTTATTACATCCTATTATCAAGACATGGCCGTTCAGGGGTTGGGGGTTGGATTTCATTGGTTAGATTAATCCCCCTTCTTCAAAGGGACATCGCTTCGTAATGGTTGCTACGGATTACTTTACTAAGTGGACTGAAGCGGTTCCTTTGAAGAATATGACGCACCGGGAGGTAATTAAGTTGATTACAGAGCATATTATTCATAGATTCGGTATTCCTCAAACTTTGACGACGGATCAAGGATTATCTTTTATTTCAAAGGAGGTACATGATTTTGCCGAATCTTATAAGATTAAGATACTCAATTCATCTCCATATTATGCTCAGGCCAATGGTCAGGCTGAGTCTAGTAATAAGATTTTGATAAAACTCATCAAGAAGGAGATAGAAGAAAACCCCAGGATGTGGCATGAGGTATTATCTGAAGCATTGTGGGTTCATCGTATATCTAGACATGGTGCTACTAAGGTTATTTCTTTTGAGCTTGTTTATGGTCAAGAGGCCGTTTTGCCTGTTGAGGTGAATCTGGATGCTTATAGATTGGCTAAATAAAATGACCTTTCCACTGTTGATTATTATGACTTGATGATAGACAATATTGATGAAGTAAGCGACAAGCGGATGCAAGCTTTGAAGGAAATTGAGAAGGACAAGCTTCGGGTGGCTAGAGCTTACAATAAGAAGGTAAAAGCAAAATCTTTTCAAGTTGGTGAGCTGATTTGGAAGACTATATTGCCTCTTGGGACAAAGAGTAACAAGTTCGACAAGTAGTCGCCAAGTTGGGAAGGATTGTTCAAGATTGTCAAAGTTATCTTCGGGAATTCTTATATGGTGGAGACGATGCAAGAAGAGTGTCTTCTAAGGGCTCTTAATGGAAGATACTTGAAGAAATATAATCCCAGCATGTGGCAAGACGCTTGAAGAACGAAGATGGCCGGTATAGTGTATTGCCCTTAGCATTATTTTTAGCCTTGTATATTCTATGTAAATCTAAGTAACTAGGGTAGCTTCTGGTACTTGCTTTTTAGTTTGCAAAGCTCACTAAAAAGCAGGGGGGCATATGTTGGCAGCCAAAATTGGCATTGCCCAAGGCCGACCGGTCTGACCGTTCGGGCCGACCGGTCTGGTTCTGTGTAATCCGAATCAGGTTAGATCTGAGTTGTAGAGTCCGTTTGTAACCCGATTTGGAAGGTGTATGTCCTCTCCGGCCAATAAATATAAAGGCCACGGCCGATTGAGGTCCTTCTACCCAATCGAATCAATCGATTTACAATTTTTCTATTTTTCTTCAAACCCTAGCTTTTCCAATCTCGTGCTGTTCTTTGCTCGTCTCGACGGCGTTCAAGGACATCTTGAGTGGCCTGCCGACCTCAAGACAACCCTAGATCTTTGAGCTCCAACGGGGTCCCTCCCGAGCTTGAGGTTCTAGGTCTTTGCGTAGTTCTCTGCGCCCGACCGGTCTGACCTGTTGGCGCGACCGGTCTGACCTGTTGCCGGAGTGTTTCGGTCGGTTGCGATCCTGCGCTTTCTAGCGTTTGTGTGTTGGCTAATTCTGCGTCAACACATTGTTTCAGATGTTGCGTTTTCATATTAAAATTCAATGGAAACAAAAACTCTCCATAAAAAAAGAAATCATCTTGTTGGCACAAAATATGATCAAACCCTAGACATGTATATTTTATTACCAAACCCTTAAGATATCCGATTCGTCAATATGACCTCAAAACATTAACATGCTGACGATCACATTCATGTGGTCTCCCTCTCCCTCTTTTTGTAACGACGACCAGAAACGAATACAACTGGTGCTCCTAAAAATGGCATCCACAGGAGCTTCAGTTGGAGCTTTATCTCGTTAAAGACCATGTTACTATGCCTTAGCCAAATCCCCCAATATAAATAAAGCACTTAGTCACAACCAAAATCTATTGCTCAAGTTTTCTGTTGATCCATTAAGCTAATCCCCAAACATATGAGAAACCAAAGTCAGCGGTCCAAGATCAAAAGAAAGCTATATGTTGCATCATTTCATTTAAATTGTCCTCTTGGCGACCAAGAGGACAGGTGTACGTTTACAAAATTGCGATTGCGATTTGCATCACAGAATGGACTGATGTAGATGTTGGTCAGACACTCCTCGTCCTTGATTCTAGTCCTTAGCAAGAAAATCAAAAATGTGTTGCGATGTAGTGCCCCAAGCAACCATAGCCAACGGCACTGATCAGTACTATATTCCTGCGATAGACCCAAATGCGCCTCTTATGCTCCTTCGGATCGAGCCTTCAGAATAAAAAAAAAAGAGCGGATAAGGCATGGATGCATATTAGCACAGTTTTGAGATTGAACGAGTAATAAATTCAGAGTGTCATATGAAAGTAGGACTTGTACTTCTTTTCCAGGGCTTGAATCATCTCTTCGATAGAACCATACTAGCCATGCATCACATTAATCACTATTAGAGGGTGCAGCACTAACTAACTAATCTAAATAGTAGATGAAGAATTAATTGACAAGTGCAAGGAGAGAAAAATGCAAACCAAACTTTAAAACTCACGGGTCTTCTTCCAATCTGGCCTGATCCCTCCCAGGCTGTACCCTACTAGGAAAATTGGCACGCTAACGCCGCGCCTGCAGGTGATGAGTGTATATGGTCATGTGGCATGTGCTCGTTTGCTGTAGTGCATGCAGGAGGTGCCTAATACGACAAAGATGATTCTACCTCAGCATCAGTGTTGGAGCAAGTTTGGGGAAAATTTATGTGTAGTTAAGGGCGATGTGTTGAGGGCTTGAGGCCTTGGTGAGCTGTGTGTAGCTGAGGTAGATTGGGTCCATATTTTATCAATTGTGAAAGGTAAGTGTGGAATAGTACGGGCCCATGTGTTTGTTGTGTGAGTGTGACAGAAGGTAATCAGGTCTTGCTCCATGGTAGTATGGCAATACTATTTTGTGCAGTCGTATACTGTATAGTGCTTTGGTTGATGGGCTGCCTGAGCGCGCAGTGCAATGTTGTTGCCACCTATGTGCACTCTACTAGGCAGGAAGGCCATGGGGCTAAATTGTTAAACTAAATTGTGAACCTAGTAACAGCAAGAGCGAAGCACATGCCAATAATTTACCAACACGACAGCTATTGCAGGCTGAAACTAAGCACTATAGTAATAAAATGACAAAACGAAGGCCTTACAACTGAACGCATGCAATGGAACAAAATATAGACACTCACAAAGAGCACCTCGTACTATTAGGATAAGAGCATCAGCCAAAGCAATCACAAAATGAAAGAAAAAAATCTACATAGAATGGGCACACGACTGGCAATGATATGATGCAAATAAGATTCGCATGCATACAACACGATTAAAATAACAATAAAATTCGTTGCAGAGCCTATCGCCAGAAGGGGAAAATAGTCGCAGCAGCCAGAGGAGTAAAAGAAAATATTATAGCTGAGAACAGGCACAACAAAATAATATAAACACAGAAGAAAGATCATTATACTTTGAAATTGATAGACACCAACAGAAGTGGCACAGGCCCCGGAACCACAATGGCCAGAGCACAGAGGTGGCGAATGGATCTTGGCACAAAGAAAGAAAAATATTCCATCATATTATTCGTATAGAGAAAAACACAAGTAAAAAAAAGAAATGCGACAACACTGATAGCAGCACGGGAAATAATAGTAAAAAAAGGCAAATCTAAGAAGCCGAAGAGGGGGAAATAAGTAAAAGAAAACCGACAATAAACAACAATAGAAAAGGTGTAAGAAGAAAGCAAGGCGAGCAGGCAGGAAATGGCTAGGAAATTTTAGTGCTCAGCAAAGATAAATTGAAGAAAAAAGGAACAGGAACTTACGAAGAGGGAAAAGAGCAGGGACGCCTAGTCGGCGACCGAACCCATGAGGCCTATCTGGTGGAGCAGTGTAAAGAAAATGCCAGGCGAGCAGCTGGGAAAAGGCTGGCAAATCTCAGAGGTGACCAAAGAGGAGAAGAAAAGAAGAGAATGCATCTAATCGGCGGCACGGAGGACGACCTCCGCTCGGCGGTGCAATAAAAAAAATGACGCAAAGGTGGGAGATGGAAGCGACGCCACCGACGAAGGGTGCGGCGATGTGGCGTCCGGAGTACGTAGTCCTAAAGCAGGCCACGATCCAACCACGAGAACGAAAGAAGCCCAAAATAATGGGCAGACACGGACGATGTAAGAGGCGGCACACCAAAAAGTGGCCCAGGCAAAAGCAGGAGACACAAACACAGCCAGAAGCCGGCGACACACGTCAAGCACACAGAAGACACAAAACAATTGAAGGCAGACAACAGAGACATGGAGCCATGGAATTGGCAGAAACAACGCTTAGGCCTCCGGAGGCCACGGTTTGGTTTCGGCGATATAGAGTTACCTATTTGTAAGGATCTAGAATTTTTGGGTTATCATGCAGCTCAATAGTTCCAGGAAAAAATTGATCAGAAAAAAAGACTCAAACTTGATCATCATGAACACGAATCAATTGGACATGTATCAGGTACGATGGATCGCGTACGCAGGCAACGATAAATCTATTCAGGCGGGGTGATCACTTCCGAGGGGAAGGGATCGAGATGGAGATGGGGAACTAACCTTGTGGACGAAGGCGCCAAAGCCCGAGATCGAGATCCGACGCGGGAGGTCCTTCAACTTGACGAACAGAGAGCGCAGCGCCATGGCAGCGACGGGCCGGCGGAATCTGGAGGACAGCGTAGCCGCGTAGGGAATCGAAGGAGGCGTACGCGGTATGCGAGCTCGAGCTTTGGGTTGGTTGCCTTTATATTACGAGAAAACGACACCACCGGCCGGCTCCGACACGGCTGGAGACTGCATCACCGAGTCGGACAACCGATGCCACTGGGTGGCAGTGTTTCTTGACTATTCATTATCTTGTTTTCAGGGTGATCTGCAGGCCCTAGAAGACCTGCCGCGCACCCCAGTTCCCGAGACGCCCAGCATCATCGACGGCAGCCGGAGCTGTTCCCGAGACGCCCAGCATCATCGACGGCAGCTGGAGCTAGCAGCGCCGGCGCCGGTCCTTCGACGGCCGTGTCGGCGCGTCCTCAAGTGGAACGGGCAGGCGCGCGGCTGGTCGACCTACGCATACGGCCCGGGGTACAGCGCCAGGGTGTGCACCGCGCGTCCAGGGTTCGCCCGGCCGGCAAAACGCACCGAGAGTAGGTGCGGCCGTCCGCTGGGCCTGCGGTTCCACCACAGCTCCGGCAACCTCGACATTGCGGACGCGTACAAGGGGCTCATGCGGGTCGATCGGGCCCGGCGGCGGCGAGACGACGGTGCTAGCCGCGAAGGCCGACAGCGTGTGTGCCGCTCCGCTTCACCAACGGAGTCGATGTCTACCAGGTAACCGGAGAAGTTTTCTCCACGGACAGCAGCATGAATTACCCGCGATAGCAGCACGAGAGGGTCACGGCCACTGGGGACTCGACGGGCCGCGTCATGAAGTACGACCCTGTAACGAACCGTGTGGCAGTCCGGCATCACCTACCCAACGGCCTCGCCATCAGCGTCGATCGGACACACCTCGTTGTTGCTCTAACTAGACCGTGCAAGCTGCTCAGGTACTGGATCAAGGGTCCAAAGGCAGGCACGTCGGAGCCGCTCGCTGATCTGCCAGCTATCCAGACAACGTAAGGGCAGACGGCAAAGAAGGGTTCTGGGTGGCGCTAGCTGCATCTGGAGAAGATGGAACTGCCATTTGGTCCGGATAGCCATCTGCGAGTGCTCGCAGTAAGGATCAGTGCAGATGCACAGGTGATCAAGTGATGAGAGGGCCCAAGAGTGTGAGGCCTACCGACTACCGAGATGATGGAGAGGGAAGGTGGCAAGCTCCATATGGGATCAGTAGAACTACCTTATGTCGTAGTGGTCACTGAATAGGAAAGCTTGATTTTGTATCTTTAGTGCTTTATTGTTCGAGGTTTGTTACTTTTTCGATCTTGCTATTCTGTTTATTAGGAGCTTGAGTTTTTCTTGACATTTCAATCAAGCTTGTACATACTCGTTGAATGCCGCACTTGCTGTATTAAAAGGCCAATGTAACTATGCTTTACTGTTTAGTGTGAAAATGCAAAGTGAAATCCAAAGCCAAGTCAGTAGAGCAAAACATACTCCCACGTTTCTATATGCCCGTGCAACTTTAGTATTTTAATTTTTAACACGAACAAACGTTTGTTTCAAGTACATCAGTATACAGCGCCGACGGGGAAAAAAAATGCTGCCATCTTAATAATTTAGAAAACCTACGCCTACTTTTTGCAGTGTTCGCCTAAACGGCCGTGTGCAAGCCGTGAACCCACTACTCCGCGACCTACAGTGCAATTTAGGGGGTAAACGGAGATTACACGATTTAAACCATGTACACCGTTTAAATCGTGCAATCTCTGTTTTTACCGTGCACACGATTGGGTATTACACAGATTATAAACTATTTATAGCAATCTTATTCACCGTTTAGGGAATAGCAATATGTATAGGGGATGCAAATTTTTTGTAGGTAGGTACATATTCAAAGTTTGGAAGTGAGAGAGCAAAATATTCTAATTCAGTTTATTATAGGTCTTTGTAGTCATGTTATTATCATTCTCTCTTGAAAATGAACTGTGCAACTTGCTATTACTATATTAAAATAGTACCAAAATGTGCAGTCCGTGTAATGTCGTGTACACACGGGGTACATGATCTACACACTACTCGAGCTTTTGCCTACTGTTTACCGTTTACTGTTTAGGCTAACACTGCTTTTGCACTGTCTTATTGTGCCATATACGCGCCTTCAATTGAATTTTAACACAGACAGAAAGTGTAGATTACTGCCAAGAGCAAATGATTCAGAATTTCAAACTCCCCTTTCTGAATTTCTAAACACTTGAACCTGATAAACTGAACTGAAACCAACAGCAAGTCTGAAGACGCATCCTCCCAAATCCTCTTTCGCTCTGACGCTCCGCCGCGCCAGGAGCAGAAGAGTTCAGCCCCACATGTTAGTGACTGAAATCACCTTTGCAGCTACCGCAAAGAATCTGAGGCTGCGTTTAGTTTCCAAAAAAAATTTGTGCAGTATCCGTCACATTAAATTTTCGGACACATGCATGGATATTAAATGCAGTTGAAAAAAATAACAAATTACATAGTCTAACTGATTTCTACGAGATGAATCTAATGATGCTAATTAATCTATAATTAGATATTAATTATCAAATAACAACGAAATGTGTTACAATAGACAAATCCAAACTTTTTTCACCAACTAAACACACCCTCAGTTCAAAACCAGCCAGGATAGCTTTGTCCGACCTGCAGCGTGTTCGCGTTGCACGGCATGCCCAAGGAAAGGAAGACGAAGGTTCCCTGAGCGTGGCACGCGAGCCGCATATAGGTGGTTGGCTGGACTGAATTTAACATGGAACCCAGCACTGGCGGCCCAGAAGCCAGCGTTTCGCGGCTCTCGACTCGAGAGCGCACAACCACTAAGCCATAGGCGTTGGCCCGTTTATTCTTGGACTTGGCCCAGGCCTCGCGCTTCAGGGTACTGCGCGAAAAAGGCGGGAACTGCCATCCTTCTGCGCCGCGGGCGTTGGTTTCCAACTGGTCCATTAAATAATACATGAAAAAGACACCGTGAAACCAGACCTCCTATGCAATTTTTGGAAATTCTAATCAACACCACATGATCTTCATCCAAGGGCTATAGACATAGGTGAGAATATTTTGCAAATAAACGCCCGCCACTCCCACACGCGATTTGCATGAAACCCCTCCATCCGCTTCCATCAGCGCGTGAGGTCCTGTTCGGTTCCGCCCAGGAGGTCACGCCGGCCCTAGGACTCCGCCGGCCTACAGCAGCTCCGGCCTCTGGCAGCTCCGCCGGCCTCCATCTCAATCTGCGCCGCCGCCCTTCGTTCTTCGTGGAGCCGCCGGCCTCCATCTTCATCTGCGCCGCCGCCCTTCGCGTCCGCGACGAACAAGGCCTCGCGGGAGGCTGCGCGCAGGACGGCATGATCCTGGTCAAGAACCTCTCCCCCTGCGTCGTGCACGAGATCAGGCTGGATCAGGCTGCTGTCCAAGTTCGGCTACGACTGCCGCGCGTTCGTCAAGGAGGCCGGGGCCGTGCCGCTCCTGCTCTACTCCGAGGACGCGGGGCTCTAGCTGAACGTCGTGTCCATCCTCGAGGCCAACAAGAACCGCATCATGTTTTGTGGTTGTTAGGCTAGATTGGCAAGAAAATAACTAGATTCATACAACATTATCTGCAATATCCTATTTCTAAGAACACACACTGAAGAACACCGAGCAATCAACACAGCAGACATTCAGGGGCACGGCAAGTTCTTCGGTGCACGGCAGCCCAGGCGGCCAGAGGGGGCAGCGCCAAATCAAGGCCGGGCGGCGCCATATCCATGGCCTCACGGGCGGCCCCGAGATGGACGCCGGGGGGCAGGTCCATGGCGGCGGCGCTCGATGCACCTCTAGGGCGGCGGCTCTGTTCGAGATGGCCCCGAGATGGACGCCGGGGGGGCAGGTCCATGGCGGCGGCGCTCGATGCACCTCTAGGGCGGCGGCTCTGTTCGAGATGGCCCCGAGATGGACGCCGGGGGGCAGGTCCATGGCAGCGGCGCTCGATGCACCTCTAGGGCGGCGGCTCTGTTCGAGGCAGGCAGAACGAAGGCCGGCGGCGCCATATCCATGGCCTTGCGGGCGGCCCCGAGATGCACCTCTGATGGAGATGGAGGCCGGCGGCGCTGCAGTTGGAGGCCGACAACGCAGATGGAGATGGAGGCCGGCATGGAGCTGAGCGACACATCCTGGGCAGGAGCGGAACGAACAGAGGAGGTCTGATGGGGCTGACGGAAGCCGATGGAGGGGGTCCTGTGCAAATCGCGTGTGGGAGTGGCAGGCGTTTATTTGCAAAATGTTTCCACCTCTACCCATAGCTCTTGGATGAAGATCCTATGGTGTTGATTGGAGTTTCCAAAGTTTACATAGGAGATCTGGTTTCCATAGGATACGGTGCCCATGAAAAAACACTCTTCAGATGACTGTTATTATCACCAACGGTGACATATAGCTGCAACCACTCTAGCAGATTACCAATTCTCAATCCATATTACTAAAAAGTTTTTATGATAATCACCAAAATACACTTTCCTTTCCCTTTCACCTAAATGATTATCCCACTACCGGAATACCCTATCCTTGGTTATTGGGATAGTTTGCTGCAGCAACTATTAATAAAAACAAAAATAATTATTGGTTATGGAGAGTTTTTAGTATGAGAAATGAATAATCGGTTGCAGATGCTCTCGTACCGAAAAACCAAGGGCTACTGTAACCCGTTAGGCAAAAAACCAGAAACAGTTGAGGACCTTAGTAGGCAGGCGAAGTAAAATGACGAAATAAACCTCGAATGGCACCTTCCCTTAACAAGCACAACCATTCCCTTAGCTCTCCACTCGCACATGATATTTCCATCGGTTACATACATTATTTGATGCTGACGCCCTTTGTGCTCATGCGACATCAAGCCGACGGCACTACCAAGTAAGTGCAAGGAGAAAGCCTGACGGAAGGCCAGTAACAAAAAGGCTATCGCGTTGGCTTGCCACGCCCAGGTAAATGTGGCCCGTTGAATCAAATGCAAAAAATGGACACATTTTTTCGCCCACTTCCGACCGAGTCTGCTCCTCAGGTCGGATTGAACCAGCGGCCCCCGCGGCCGTTCACGTGCCCATTCCCGTGGATTCCTGCACTGTTGTGTGCGAACGGGGATGTGGGATTGCGCGAGGACGGTGGGCCAACTGCCATTGAAGGAGACGGTGGCGAGGAGAACAAGCCGGGGATGTGCGAGAGGGAGGGGCCACCCAAGAGATGGTTGCTACCTTTCCTTTGCTGGATCGCTTTGATCTGTCTTAAACTCTGCTCGTGGATGTTTGCAAGCGCCTCAAGCTCGTCAAATGACAATGATTCGACACCGACACCATAGAGTGGAGCATGCCGAGCCATCTCTTCTTGGAGTGAACTTTCAAGAGTCCGAATGTATTGCTGAAAAAAAAAGAATGACAGATCATTAAACATGGTACAACAATATGGCGAATGTGCTCATCGCAATGCATAGCATGGGCCTTTACAAAGTTGCCAACCTTTGTAAGCAGCACATCGTGGCAAAAGGGACGTGTGTTCATGACATAGAAGATAACAAAACAAGTCACAAATTTAGAAACACAGAAGATTGCAGGTTAACAGTGTTGTGATCAGTTATGTCCATAGAGTTCTGAGTATTTAATTGGATCAATTAAAAACAATGCATGATTCATTTTCAAAAAGAACTCGGCATACTATTTGGAGTACATATCTAAAAATCGATGCATACCAAGACATTTTTGTGACAGTAGAATACTTATGGAAATAATTGCCATATTTTTAACAAGGCATTTGAGATAATAGTCAGTGTGGATATAAGTATAGAACAGACAATTGTGAAAAAAAAAATAGCAAGGTGGAAAACCTGGCAAACTTGCAGTTTCGACTGCATCCCATCAATGTAAGCTTCACAACGACTAATTTGCTCTTCTTTTTCCTTTTTTTCTCCCTCGGTTTGCCCAACCGTCTGTGTCAGCTTTCTCACTTCATTCTCAAGTGATTTTCGAATCTCTTCACGAGTCTGTGTTTCAGCTGCATAACATTTTAATTCATCATCGAACCTTATCCTTGAAGCTTCAGCATTCTTCAACCGTTCTGCTAATGTATTTTTCTCCTTTGTCACTTTCTGCATACAGCATATAATGCATTAGTTGTTTGAAAATGTGGGGCAAATGTTATTGATATCATTTCAAATATAAACAGTTACATGAAGGTAATGGTAACTAATATCTAATAGGAAAGGAAGTAAAAGCATGCTTCACATATATGATAAATCCATAAAATATCTACAGTTATCATATATCAACAATAAACCTCTACAAGAATTGTAAATTGGTAAAATGGCTTCTACCACATTATGTACAGGCACCAATGCATGGAAGTTGTCTTTCGGAAAAAAAGAAAAAAGAATGCATGGAAGTTGACTCAGCACAAAATTGTAATAATTCTTTAAGAAAGACAAAATCCACAGTCAAGCAATATAAAACCACTAACCATCACAGGTCTAGAAGATCACAATGCAAGTCTGATTTCCATTGCACACATTTTCGGATACTTAAAAGCAAGTCGAAAACAAATGACTCCAACAAATGATGCCTCAGTGTTAGCACATGAAACAGGATACGTGGATATTTAAACAAATTGTCATTGGCCCTCTCGACATGAACCAATATCGTAGAGGAGCTCAAATATGAAAGGTAGAAATACTACCAAATGGCTTCACCATATCGTTTGCTACAACAAATCATGCATTATTCACAATTTTATTTATAGTTATATAGCACAATTACCTCAACTATCTTTGTGTAATAAATGACCAATGTGCCTTAAAGGAGCTACTCAAGGCAATGATGAATCATTATCAAGATACACATCTTTATGATATCAGACACATACAACAATTTTAGTGTAGGAGAATAAATTGCAAAACTACCTTTCCCCAGACATGCACTACCCCACCCAAAACCAACACACAAGCATTTTTTTTATCAAATTCCCACAATGCATGGCAATGAATTTCCATTGAAAAGCTCTATATAACTGAAAATGAACAGCTAAAGGGCACCTGTTCCTACCCAGGATGGCTGCATATCAACCCGCCAAGGGTGATTTTCTAACACTGCTTCTGGCAACTCAGAAAGCAGATGATAAGTAACCAATTAAAGGTACAGATTTGAAAACTACAGTATCTTAAAGCAGCAAGTGCACTTTTATCCTACACCTTGACCTCTTATGGAATAAGCTTGGAATATTAGATATAGAGAGTCAAGGTCCAGGTGTAGACATATTAAGAATAACTAAACAACACATATCTACAGTATCAAACTACAAGGAAAAAGGTATTGAGCAAAGATGTAAGATGAACTTATGACAATGAGGTGATTAAAAAAGCATTTATTTCGAGAATTGGTACTATAATCAATCTATCAATTGATGGGAATAAACACCACAGACGAACAGTTTGTTTTGATCAGCATAAACATATCTTTGCACACAAATATTGCTTATGGCTACTACAACTTCTACCTTCAATTCTTCGCGTTTCTGTGCTTTCACCATGGACAGTTGTGACTCTGCATCACTAAGACGAACTTGGAGATTCTTCTTTTCAGCAGAGAGCTTTGCGATTTGCTCATCTTTCTCTGATCGCACCCATTCTAACTGATTCTCAATCTCCCGCATCTGATCAGACAGTGCCTTCTTCTCACGAGTAAAACGATCCCTCTCAGCTTTTAGCTCAGACTACAGTGAATGAAAAAATCAATAATTGTTAGGCTAACCTACAGAACATGAACAACAGGTTTAACAGTCAGGTCACAACAAATAACTACCTTTAGATGGCTGATAGTTGCCTCTGATTCAGTTAGCTGTTGGTTTAGTGCAACCTTTTCGTTGGTGAAATTCATTTGTTCCATTTCCATGTCCTCTCGAAGACGAATATTTTCATCTTCAGTAGCACATATTTGGTGCCAAAGATTTGAACGGTCAGCCTGAGCAACTTCAGCGACCTCACGCAACATGTTCAAAACAGGTCTTGCAATCCCATACTCCTTTACAAGAAATACCAAGACATCCATATCGATGTCAACTGCGCGGCAGTTATCTGATGTATTTGTTGCTCGTTCAACTAGGCCCTTCAGAATTCTATATCTATAATGATCCTCAGAATAGATCTTAAATATGATAGCATAAAGCATCCGCACAAAGTCTTGAACCTTCGTTTCTGTAGATAGAGATAATACCTCACCAAGTGCAAGGACTGAAGTGAAATCATTTTCTTGGACAGACAATGGTTCAAACTGCCCATCTAACAGAACTTGTTTGTTCTTTGAATCATTCACAACAGACCCAGACTTTGAACTTGATGTGTAAGAGTGTCTTCTTTCCAGCACCATGGCAACTAATTGTAGACCAAAGGCCCCTCGCAATAACGCCCTCTCAAAAACCTGTGCAACTTCAACAAATAATCCAGGTATTGATAACATTTCTATCAGCGCAAAAACATCTGATAGATGATTTCTTCCATGCACAGCTTGCTCTTGCCAAGAATACATTCCTTCAGCTGAGAGCCCATCTGTAGAACAAGTACTACAAGATGATGTTGATGACAGACAATTGTTTTCAGGCTCAGAATCCGAATCAATATCCTTCAATATAGCTTCAGCTACATCTGGCTGGCTTTTAATTGTTTTAGACAAATAGTCAAGCACACAATGTGGAACTTCAGTTCCTAGATCGTTCAATCTCCATCGAATGGCTCTAACCTTTGGAAAATAAAAACAATAAGTTACTAATATAAAAAGTAAGAAGATGCTGAACAAATAGAAACTCAGGAAGCATGGTAAACATACTGCCAGAGAAAGATGCTGACAATTTGATGCCGCCTTAAGAACATAAGTAATGGCAGTTACAAGAGGCTCATCATTTGAGTCAGACAACAATTCAAGTGCATGAACCGATGCTTGTTTCCAGATATCACTTTCAAATTCTAACTCCGAAAGGGCACCAAAAACCTGCCATAATTAAAATAAAAGCAGCAGCATATCAGGTATGAGTTGTCCATATGTATTTCATATAAGCTAATCAGGCATGATAGCTATCCACCAATACAACCATATTAAGTCAAAAACTCTCAATACGGTAGAACAAATGCATGCACATCAGCTAGTCATCCAAAAATAGTGGAAACAATATGTTTTGGTGGATTACTCTAGTGTTCTGTAAAATTGTAAATTATACCATATAAGTTAGTATAATTGGATTTATATTCGAAAGGACTTTCAAATGATGCCAACTTCATGGTCACTAAAAGTATAATAAGATATATTAATGGTCAAGTGTAGGCTTAGAGACCACCCTGGGTCAAACACCTATATTTTGATAAGGAGGTAGTAGCATTATAGCATGTCTTTTTTTTTAGTGAAGACACAAGAGAGTTGGGTATCATTATATTAAAAAAGAAGAAAAGGGTAGGAATCTCTTACATACACCACTCACACCAAGTCTTAGGAGGCAAACTTACTGGTAATCTCAATGAAGGCTCTGCGTCCGACTTTTGAAGATGATCCAACAGTGCACAAGCTGCAAGCGAGTGTTCTGAACCATCCACTAACTTTGGTACAAGGGTAATCAAATCTTGCTGGAGCTGTTTTGGAGCTTTCTCTAGGACAAGTGCAATCTTCTGGACAGCTTGAGGGCGCCTCCGTGGTTCAGGGCATCCATGTGGAACCTCGCTGTCCAATGCCCTCAATGAATTAACAATCAACCCTAACAGTTCCTCTGATTGCTCTGGCCATTTTGACTGAGAAAATTTTTTGGTAGGACAATACATTAATTAAAGGAAATGTGGTGATAAGGTTATAAAATATGAAACCTCAAATCATACCCTGGAAGCCTGTTCAGGGCCTTCATCTGCTGGCAAATCAGTAGCGGATGTTTCCGGAGGAAAACAGAAATGTTCTAGATTATTTGCAGCAACCTCCTTTGTGGCCAAAGCTGCATCTTGCATTGAAGGACTATCTCGAATACCATCACTATTAGGTTCCGTGATCGCATAAACATTACTGCATGCACATATTGTTAGTTCACCTTCAACATTAAGCTCTGGTGGAGAGCTGGCCCCATTTGAATCAGGAGAAGGTTTTGTGCTTGCTGAGGAACCACTTTCTTCTGAAGGCTGGCAACACTCAACCATTATATCTAGAAGCAAATCTATGATAGCCTGCTTCAAGGCACTAACCCCCATCAGCAGACTAATGAGACTTGTGGAGCTTGAATCACACTTTGAAGCATCTTTCTTTCCACCACTCTTGGTGGATACTTTGGTCGGAAGAAGCATACGCTTAACTTTTGCTGGGTTATCCAGATAAACACGCAGGCCAGTTAGGAACCCAGCAATCGCACTAGCATCTGTTAGAATTTTCTCTCTTAAAGTAACTTGTGGTTGAGTATAATTATCTCCATATGTAAGAGAAAATCCAGCTCTTGAGAGGAGGTTCCGGAACATATCTTCCTCATCGCCACTCATATCTTCGCTATCTTCAGAATCAACAAGTTCATCAGGATCTGTCGTCAGTTCATCCTGGTCATCATCTGAAGCCCAAACCTGGTCGACAAGTTAATTATGAGCCCAATAAGGAAAGAGCACTGTGTACCAAATGAGCACATCCGGTTATCAGTTACAAAAATGTGCCATGAACAAAAACGACTTCGCTGTCAGAGTGCCACATAATAAGGACTATAACTCGGGCACAACTACAACTTGCATATGAATATCATGCTATGACCCATAAAATCCTTCAAAGGTCAGAAGACTAAAGTCTACTTACTCAAAAATAATTAATTAATCCTTCAGACATCGTTATCTTCTGAAGAAAACCCCATCAAAGTCATAGGCCAACCGTTTGAAAACAAGTGTTACATCTCATTGCTTTGAGTGAACTAGCAGATAAATGCAGGCATCATTGCAATAATCAACCAGACATGTTACCTATCGGCCATACCTAGGCCAGCGTAATCCTCAGTAGCAACAAGCACAAAAGGCGTAATAAAATGTTGCCGACGCATTCGTGGGCATCACGTACAGGCGTACCCGGCGCAAGGACTCTCCGACATCTTCTAGTGGCTAGATTAGTCTCTTTTTGTTAGTCTTTTTCCAGAGTTTGTTATAGAAACGATAAACATTCTTATTATTAGGAGGTAGTTTGTTATAGCCGGCTACTTAAGGAGCTCGGCAGGACTCTTTTGGTTAAGCAATAGATGAGATCTTAACAGCTCAGAGCCTCCAAGGGAGGGCGAGTTCTTATCTCTACGTTGCCAATACATCTACTATATCATAAAAACACAAAACAAAAGGACCAAGGGATGCGTGTTTCAACATAGATGGCTGCTGTCTCCAGGAATATCAGTAAACAATGCAATCTGTTCATTCACATGCTTAAAAAAATTGATGGGTTCGTAGCAACAATCATGATATCTTAAACTGCAATAGATGAGATCTTAACAGCTCAGAGCCTCCAAGGGAGGGCGAGTTCTTATCTCTACGTTGCCAATACATCTACTATATCATCAGGACTCTTTTGGTTAAGCAATAGATGAGATCTTAACAGCTCAGAGCCTCCAAGGGAGGGCGAGTTCTTATCTCTACGTTGCCAATACATCTACTATATCATCTGGTATCAACCTGGTGATCCTGCCACCCCCTTCCGATCCTCTCCCACCACCATACACCAACCTCCAATCTTTCATCACCATCTCGACGATGGGAGACCACCTCTCAGCCACCGACTTCAAGACCTCCATGGACAAGATCCTCGCCGAGATCACCTTGGTGCGGGACGAGCTCACGACCCCCAAAGGCGACCAAAGTCAGTTGACAGTCGCCGTCAACTGCCTCCAGACGGACAACCACAAGCCGGAGAGTTCCGGCGGCGACGATGACCACCGTGCGCCGAACCCTCCCCCGCCCCCTCCGCCCCACACCACCCACAAGCTGCGTTTCCCCAAATACGACGGCAGCGACGACCCCATCGGCTGGCTCCATAAGTGTGAGCAATTCTTCCGCTCCCAACGCACGCCGGAGGATGAGAAGGTCTGGACTGCCTCCTTCTACATGGAAGGCCCGGCTCAGCAATGGTACTATCGCTTGGAGCGCAACCAGGGCGTTCCAACCTTCCAATCTGGCAACAGTTCGTCGCCGGCGTCAATCGCCGCTTCGGGCCACCCGTGCGCAGCAACCCGCTGGGGGAGCTCACCCATCTGCGCCGCACGGGCACGGTCGCCGCCTACCAGGACGCCTTCCTCCAACTCCTCGCCCGCTGCGACGACGTCACCGAATGCCAGCAGGTGGACATCTTCACCGCAGGCCTCCGCAACCCCCTTCGCATCGACGTGGAGATGCAGCGTCCTACTTCCCTGGAGGACGCCATGTCCTTGGCGCATGCCTTTGAGCGCCGGCTCCAGATCGACGATGACGACGACGTCCGTGCTTCCTCACGCGTGCCTCCGCGTTCAACGCCCTCTGCCTCGCCGTGCACACCAAAGGACCCGCCCAACCGCGTCATGCAACAGACGCCGGGCGCTCCGGGGCGTCCCGCACCCAAACCAGGCGTTCGCTTCACACGCCTGACTCCCCAAGAGATGGCGCAGCGACGGCCTCTGCTTCAACTGCCCGGAGAAGTTTACCCCCGGCCACATCGACCACTGCTCCATGAAGGGCATCTACCTGCTGGAACTCGACGACAATACCCCCGTCGACGCCACCGCATCTGACGACGAGATGGAGATCTCGCTCAATGCCATCACCGGCATCAAAACCGGCGACACCATGCACCTGGCGGCGCCTGTCGCGGGCGTCACCTTGAGGGCACTGGTGGACTCTGGATCCACCCACTCGTTCATCTCCGAGGCGTCGGCACATCGCATCGGCGCCGCCATCACGCCACGCCCGGGGCTGTCCGTGGCGGTCGCAAACGGTGGCCGCATCTCCTGCAGCGGCCTCTGCCCAGCGACCCCGGTCACCATCGGCATGGAGCGCTTCGTCATCGACCTGTACGTGCTTCCCCTAGGCGACTCCGAACTGGTGCTCGGTTGCCAGTGGCTCAAGACTCTCGGGCCCATCCTGTGGGACTTCGACCTCCGTTCCATGGCGTTCTGGAGGGACGGTCACCAGGTCCGCTGGGTTGGCGCGGAGGACACCTCGTCGCCCCAGCTCCGCGCGCTACTGCACCAGGACCTGCTTCCCTTGCTGCTCGCGGAGTTCGCGGACATCTTCGCCGAGCCGACGGATCTGCCTCCTCTACGCTGCTTCGACCACCGCATTCACCTGCTCCCCAACACGGCGCCCATTGCGGTACGACCTTACCGTTACCCGCAGCTGCTCAAAGACGAAATTGAGCGCCAGTGCGCTGACATGCTCCGGCAAGGCATCATCCGCCCAAGTACCTCGGCGTTCTCATCGCCGGTCCTCCTCGTCCGCAAGAAGGACGGCTCATGGCGGTTCTGCATCGACTACCGCGCACTGAACGCCAAGACCGTCCACGACTTGTTCCCAATCCCGATTGTGGACGAGTTGCTCGACGAACTCAAGGGCGCGACGTTCTTCACCAAGTTGGACCTCCGCAGCGGCTACCATCAGGTGCGCATGCATCCGAAGGACATCCACAAGATGGCGTTCCGCACGCACCACGGCCACTTCGAGTTCGTGGTCATGGCGTTCGGCCTCACCAACGCACCCTCTACATTTCAAGCTCTGATGAACGAGGTTCTTGGCCCTTTTCTTCGCAAGTTCGTTCTCGTCTTTTTTGACGATATTCTGATATACAGCAAGACATGGTCCGAGCACCTCCGCCACATCCGCGCTGTGTTCGCCGTGCTGCGCGTACACAACCTCTTCCTCAAGCAGTCGAAGTGCTCCTTCGCCGAACGCAGCGTCGCATACTTGGGGCACATCATCGCTGACGCCGGCGTCGCCATGGATCCCGCAAAGATCGAGGCGGTGCAGGCATGGCCCCAACCACGCACGGTCAAGGCGCCGCGGCTTCCTCGGCCTCACCGGGTACTACCGCCGCTTCATCAACGGCTACGGCGCGCTCGCGGCTCCACTCACGGCGCTGCTCAAGCAGGAGGCTTTCCTGTGGTCACCTGAAGCCACGACCGCGTTCCAGGCGCTCAAGGCGGCGCTCACCTCCGGGACGGTGCTACACATGCCGGACTTCTCCAAAGGCTTCGTCGTTGACTGCGACGCATCCGGTTCCGGCTTCGGCGCCGTGCTGCATCAAGGCCAGGGCCCCATCGCCTTCTTCAGCCGGGCATTGGTGCCCCAGCACGCCAAGCTGGCCGCCTACGAGCGTGAATTGATCGGCCTCGTCAAGGCGGTCAAACACTGGCGTCCGTACCTGTGGGCACGCTCCTTCACCGTGCGCACCGACCACTTCGCCCTCAAGTATCTGTTGGACCAGAGACTCTCGACAATCCCACATCACAAGTGGGTGAGCAAACTGTTCGGCTACGACTTCACGGTGGAATTCAAGCCGGGCAGCCAAAACATGGTCGCCGACGCCCTGTCTCGCCAGGAGGAAGACGCCATGGAGCTCCAAGTCCGGGCCCTGTCCAGCCTCGACATCGAGCTGTTCGCTGCGTTCCGCAGGGAATGCGCGTCCTTGCCAGACATCCTGGCCAAGCGTGCAGAGATCGAGAGCGGCACCGCCGGGGCATCATGGTCCTTGGTGGACGGCTTCGTCATGCACCGAGGGCGCATCTTCGTGCCCACGTCCTCGGCGATCTGGCCGCAGATCCTGGACGTCGCGCACGGTGCCGGCCACGAAGGCGTGGAGAAGACCCTGCATCGACTCCGGGCGTCCTTCTACAATCCCCATGCCAATCGCCTGGTTCGGGAACATGTCAAGAGCTGTTCAGTATGCCAACGCAACAAGACAGAGCACCTCCATCCGGCGGGACTCCTACAGCCGCTTCCAGTACCCACAGCAGCCTGACAAGACATCGCGCTTGATTTTGTGGAAGGTTTTCCCAAGGTTGGCGGCAAATCAGTGGTCCTCACGGTCGTCGATCGGTTCTCCAAATATGCGCACTTCATAGCGCTGGGGCATCCGTACACAGCGACATCTGTTGCACGGGCTTTCTTCGATCAGATCGTCCGTCGTCATGGCATTCCGTGCTCCATCGTGAGTGACCAGTGTCGGTACCCTGCAGCTGGGGTACCCACTCCTACTGTGTCAAGACTCGCGTAGTTATCCGTAACTACGCCCTAAGTAGCTGAGCAGCTGGACCCCTAGGGTCCGACTCTATCTCACCGGACCAACGGTCCCGGACCCGCTTCCCGCTCGGGGACGGGTCCGGTGTCACCACGTGTCCCAAAGGTGGAAATGCTCAGCACCTGTGGCCGCGGACCCGAACCCCCGCAGGTGGGTCCGGGACCTCCACGTGCCATCCGGACTCCCGCAGATGGGTCCGGGACCTCCACGTGCCTATCCGGACCCTCGTGAGCTCTCGGCTCAGCTAGCTGCTCGGGAGGGGTTCGGAGCCGCCACGTGTCACACAGACGCGGGCGCGGGCGCAAGCTTTCCGCTGGAAGCTCCCTCACCCACCCGCATTAAGTGCGAGTGGTTGAGGCGGGCTCTGCTGCCTCTGGGCACTGGGCAGCTTTTGTCAGTCCACACTGTGCATCGCCAGTTACCGAGACGGCTCGTCAGTTACCAAGGCAAGCATTAAAGACTCAGCGCCGCGCGCATGGGCGACGAGTCATGATGACCAGCTACTGACTGGAGCAACAGTGCACGCTGCTACAGTGGACTGAGTCAGTAGTTCGGCGCTTCATCATGACCTCGACGCGCGGCTGCAGAGGCTAGACTCTACTCTGACAGGACAGCTCAAGACCATCCCTGGTCAGAAGCTACGCACGGAAGCCAACGACAAGATCTCCGGATCTGAGGCATTGAAGGCCAAAGTGTAGTTTATAATACATCGCCGGGTCCACATGTCGGGGCCCCGCTCAGTGTACGTGCTCCCTTTGGACATATAAAATGGAGAGCACGCCCGCTAGAACACAGATACTCCAAGACTCACTCTGGACTCAGCACTAGTCACGCCAAGGTTCTCAGACTCTCGAGAGCGCAAGCAATACAACACACAGTGGACGTAGGGTATTACGCTCCGGCGGCCCGAACCACTCTAAACCTGCTGTGTTCATCGCGTTCCGCCACCGAGATTGCGCTAATCCTAGCTAACCCCCGAGTACTCACCCTCTGGACTTAGGCGGGTGCATTACGCCACCTGGTTGTGGGTTTGCACACCACGACATTTGGCGCGCCGGGTAGGGGAAGCTTTAGCAAGTTTTAACTCATCTCTTGCCCATCTCCATGGCTCGGGTGGTTGAGCACTCCCACCACGACGACGACGTGGAGATGATGGAGGGTGTGGCGTCATCTGTGCCACACGCCTCTCGCCTTCCTGCGCCAGGGGCAACCGTGCCCGTGGAGCAGCCACCGTCGGCAGCGGCGCGCACTGCACGTCGGCAAGAGTCAGGGCGCCCGTCAAGGGCCCCCTCACAAGCTGCGAGCGGCGGAGCGACAAATCCCAGCTCGCAGCATACCTCGCTCATGTGAGGAAGCCCGCTCCGGCGGAAAGCCGACTCCGGTCGCACCAAGCCCAATCCGGCGGAAAGCCGAATCCGGTCACACCATGCCCGCTCCGGCGGAAAGCCGACTCCGGTCGCACCAAGCCCGCTTCGGCGGAAAGCCCACTCCGGTCGCACTAAGCCGACTCTGGTGGCTCTCTCCGGCGGAAAGCCGACTCCGGTCGCACCCCCGACTCTACATCTCTATAAGTCCTACCCTTAGAGGCCCAGCAGGGAATAAAACATTTTCCTTTGTAACTAGGTAGTACTTCTGTGTGGTCCAGTCCGGTGAACCTCCCCCGTGGAGGGGTCCGAACCTCTGCGAACCAGGTTCAGGGAAGCGTACTCACCCTCCGGGGAGGTCCGGAGCAGTGTAGCCGCTTAGCCTGGTTCCGTACCCTAAGCCTACATGCTCTACCTCTCTAGGGCGAGTACCGTAGTACCTAAGACTGGGGGCCCGGAGGTCCGGACAGCTCCGGCCTCATAAACTCGTGTTCTGGCTTACATCGCACATCTCATGTACATCTAGTTATAAAGGAAAAGTTTATTCTCAGTTCGCCTCTAAGGATGTTACATTCCAATTTCAATCTACGCATTCTGTTTGCGCTAACCCCCACGTGGCTTCTTACTCTTGTGCGGTGATTGTGGTCCGAATTGAGTTGGCTAGTTAGTGAGTTAGCTCGAGACCCCTCATGGAAGAGAGGGGTTCGGACCCCTGGAACCTGCAGGTTCAGGGAAGCGCACTCATTCTCCGGGGACGTCAGGAGCTGTGTAGCCGCTTAGCCTGGTTCCGTACCCTAAGCTTGCACGCACCACCTCCTGTGAATAAGTGTCGTAGTACCTAGGACTGGGAACCTGAAGGTCCGGACTTTCTCTTAACCTAAAGGCCGGTCCCTTGAGCTCCGTTCACTGAACCTAGCTGTCCATCTCAAAGGATTACAGCCAACAAGATTTGGGACCCGTGGGCACGCTACTAAGCATATACCTTGAGTCATGTGCAGGTCCAAACGTGATGATGCAGCAGGTGACCCAAAGGATGGACGACGCAGGACAAGACCCTTGCGGCGCGCACCGCTGGGCGCCAGAAGCAGCCAAGTTGCTCACAGTAGTGGCCCCACCTGCGGGTTCGTTGCCTCTCCCGAGGCGGGCCCGGGGGCCTCTGTCGGTACCCTGCAGCTGGGGTACCCACTCCTACTGTGCCAAGACTCGCGTAGTTATCCGTAACTACGCCCTAAAGAGCTGAGCAGCCGGACCACTGGGGTCCGACTCCATCTCACTAGACCAACGGTCCCGAACCCGCTTCCCGCTCGGGGACGGGTCCGGTGTCACCATGTGTCCCAGAGGTGGAAATGCTCAGCACCTGTGGCCGCGGACCCGGACCCCCGCAGGTGGGTCCGGGACCTCCACGTGCCATCCGGACTCCCGCAGTTGGGTCCGGGACCTCCACGTGCCTATCCGGACCCCCGTGAGCTCTCGGCTCAGCTAGCTGCTCGGGAGGGGTCCGGAGCCGCCACGTGTCACACAAACGCGGGCGCGGGCGCAAGCCTTCCGCTGGAATCTCCCTCACCCACCCGCATTAAGTGCGAGTGGTTGAGGCGGGCTCTGCTGCCTCTGGGCACGGGGCAGCTTTTGTCAGTCCACACTATGGATCGCCAGTTACCGAGGCGGCTCGTCAGTTACCAAGGCAAGCATTAAAGACTCAGCGTCGCGCGCATGGGCGACGAGTCATGATGACCAGCTACTGACTGGAGCAACAGTGCACGCTGCTACAGTGGACTGAGTCAGTAGTTTGGCGCTTCATCATGACCTCGACACGCGGCTGCAGAGGCTAGACTCTACTCTGACAGGACAGCTCAAGACCATCCCTGGTCAGAAGCTACGCACGGAAGCCGACGACAAGATCTCCGGATCTGAGACATTGAAGGCCAAAGTGTAGTTTATAATACATCGCCGGGTCCACATGTCGGGGCCTCGCTCAGTGTACGTGCTCCCCTTGGACATATAAAACGGAGAGCACACCCGCTAGAACACAGATACTCCAAGACTCACTCTGGACTCAGCACTAGTCACGCCAAGGTTCTCAGACTCTCTCGAGAGCGCAAGCAATACAACACACAGTGGACGTAGAGTATTATGCTCCGGCGGCTCGAACCACTCTAAACCTGCTGTGTTCATCGCGTTCCACCACCGAGATTGGGCTAATCCTAGATAACCCCCGAGTACTCACCCTCTGGGCTTAGGCGGGTGCATTACGACACCCGGCTGTGGGTTTGCACACCACGACAATCGGGATCTGGTGTTCACAAGCTCCTTCTGGAAGGAGCTCTTCCAGTTGGCCGGCGTCAAGCTCTGCATCAGCTCGGCATTCCATCCACAGACGGACGGCCAGTCCGAGGTGACTAACCGCATTTTGGGCGTCTACCTTCGTTGCTTGGCAGGTGATCGTCCTCGCAGCTGGCTGCGTTGGCTTCCTTGGGCGGAGTTCATCTACAACTCCTCCTTCCAGACGGCTCTTCGCGCGACACCATTTGAGGTGGTCTACGGCCGCCCTCCTCCGACCATGGCCTCCTATCAGCCGGGTGTGGCCAGGGTCACGGCGCTGGACAAGCAGCTCCAAGACAGGGACGTGTTCCTGCAGGAGATCAGGGAACGTCTCTTGCACGCACAAGACCACATGAAGCAGTACTACGATCAAGGCCATCGCGACAGGAAGCTGGAGGTCGGCGACTGGGCATGGCTTTGTCTACATCTTCGTTCTCCGTCCGGCATCATCGACAAGAGCGCTGGGAAATTGGCGCCCCGCTTCTACGGCCCTTACCAAGTACTGGAACGTATCGGTCCTGTGGCTTATCGCCTGTAGCTGTCGGCCCAGGCCAAGATTCATGATGTGTTTCATGTGGTGTTTCTCAAGAAGCATCAGGGCGCGACACCTACTGCTCCAGTTCCATTATCTCTGGTGGTGCACGGCCGCACCGTTCCTACACCAGCGGCCATCAAGCGCGCTCGGCTCAATCGGGGAGTGGGAACTCTCTGTGCATTGGGTCGGCCGGGACGCGTCGGACTGTACGTGGGAGAAGCTGGACGACTTCAAGGAGGCATATCCGGAGTTTCAGCTCGAGGACGAGCTGTTTCGAAAGGAGGGAGGAAGTGTTGCCGACGCATTCGTGGGCATCACGTACAGGCGTACCCGGCGCAAGGACTCTCCGACGTCTTCTAGTGGCTAGATTAGTCTCTTTTTGTTAGTCTTTTTCCAGAGTTTGTTATAGAAAGGATAAACATTCTTATTATTAGGAGGTAGTTTGTTATGGCCGGCTACTTAAGGAGCTCGGCAGGACTCTTTTGGTTAAGCAATAGATGAGATCTTAACAGCTCAGAGCCTCCAAGGGAGGGCGAGTTCTTATCTCTACGTTGCCAATACATCTACTATATCATAAAAACACAAAACAAAAGGACCAAGGGATGCGTGTTTCAACATAGATGGCTGCTGTCTCCAGGAATATCAGTAAACAATGCAATCTGTTCATTCACATGCTTAAAAAAATTGATGGGTTCGTAGCAACAATCATGATATCTTAAACTGCAATCTGACCAATGTACCCGTTCACAATGTTTACAACTATTTTCATTATCACATGATGTAGCAAACCAACAAAATTCTACTTAAAGTTTCATTAAACTTCCCGCCATTCATGCATTAACGAGAGCAAATAGACAAGACAAAAAGAAAAGCAAATGAAATCTCACCTCAAGATCAGAGAAATCAAACCATGGGCAGCAGTCTATGATTTCACAAGTAAAGATAACAGTGTCCCGAACAAGAAAACCAGCATCAGTATCAAGCATGTCTGAAATCTTCATAAACTGGAGAACTGAATTGTTCCATGTTTTCGTGCAGATTGAAGATTCCTTGCACACAGTTTTTGCAGAATCCTTCTGATTAACTATAGCCATCTTATAGTGCACCCAGAAGTTCTTATCAGGATCATACACAGACGACTGATCACTCTCCAAGTATATGCATATCGTATCAAACGACTCATATACACCTGCAAGTTGCGATGAGGTAAGCACCAAATATGGGTTTGGTACAACTGTACGAGTCATGAAAGAAAAATAAATTTGCTTTACCTATCCGCAGCTCACAACCCCCAGCCTGAAAAAAATTACTAAATATCTTTCTGGACTCCATAATCTCCTTAAAGGACAAGAAATTTTCCACTTTCCATGTAAATGATGGACGCTTTGGTGAAGCTTCAATCTGACATCCAGAAGTTGAACAGCATATTTCAGAATCTTCATCGATTAGCTCTTGCATAGTTGCTGTCTCCTTCAGAATGAGAACCTCTGCTGAAAACACAACGGTATCCTGTACAAGAAAACCTGCATCCTGATCAAAGAGGCTTGTTAATGTCACAAATTCACACCAGCCCCAATCCTTCGCTGACTTAGAGTAACGATTCTGAGACTCTTTCATGATCGACTTCTCCTCCACTTTCTGGTTGATGACAGAGAGACGATGGCTCACAAAGCAGCTCCACTCACTAGTTGTATTTTGGGGATCGGTCACTTCCAGAAATACTGATAGGTGGCATGGTGGTTGAGACTGCCCTGGTTGCAGAAACATAAACAAAACCAACTGAAAGAATCAGTATTCAAATTCTAAGAATGCTCACATATGAAAAGTGAACAAGTAATCATACTCAAAGGCTACTAAAATGAATGGCCACAATTTGCTTGTAGTGAAACCAAGTTCAAACTCCAAATGGACTAAAAAACTGGGGGTGCCATAGAATTATGTACTCAGGAGCAGCAGTTACCAACCCCGACAATTACATACTAGGTCTACAACAGTGATTTCAATAATGAGGTAAGGAGCCCCGGGAAATCCAAGTTGTGGCTGCATTTGCAGACTGCATATTCTACTTGAAAAGAGGAATTTAAGATTAATTTAGTTCAGTATAGTGTAATCATGAGTCACCTCTTGGATCAACTCTGAACATAAATAGGCACTGTTCTATCATATCACGCAAAAATTGGGGATTTAGCAAAACAAAAGGAAAATTAACATTCACTATGGTGCTTTATGGACTATGGTTGCTGCTACATGCGGGAAAATGTGAATGACACTAATCGGTGACATCCATTAGTTTTATGCCACATAAAACTTTATTACCAGGGATTGAGGATGGACAAAATGAGAAATAAACATGATAAATTGCTTTGGAAGGGGCAACAGCTACTAATATAGAAAAGTGTGTCTGTCACGTCCCTATTTGCCTATGGCATTTTACCAAGTTTCACTCTATAAGCAGTTTAGTGTATGTCAGAATAAAATCCATAAAGTCGATTTCAAAGCTACCATATGAATCTGGAGGAATACATGGGCCTAGTGCTTACCCCGTGGATAAACAATAAGACGGCAATCTCGATTCCCGACTTGGAACCGTCTGCTTTTGATACATAGACCTGTGATCTTGCGCTTCTTGAGAAGCTCCTTGAGTCTTGTGAAGTTCTCAATTCTCCACACAAACTTCCCAAAGTGTCCATCTGACTTCCTTGCTCCAGCACGCCCACCACCAGCGCCACCTATTCCCAGAACCATGGGCAAGCTACGAGTGAATGAGTTTGACTCCTTTATCACATGCACTGAGGCACTGAACACCACAGCTCCATCAACAAGGTATCCGCTATCAGCAGCCAGAAACTCATCCATTTTGATGTAATCGCACCACCCAAGGCTGGCATTGTCCGCCCCAAACCGACCATACGAGTCCTTGTGGATATGGCTCCCACCAGACCTCTGATTAAGGATCGAAATGCGGAAAAGACACCAGCAGCCACGATCACCATCTGGCACACCACTCCCTGCACCGCTTGGTGGCAAAGCCGATGCCGATGACCCAGATGCAACCTGAACAGCAGGCTCCTTGCTTTCCAGACAAACTGACAAATGGTCTGCACCAGAGACATTGCTCTGGTAGATACTAATCCGGAGCCCGCAGTCACTCCCGCTGGCAGAGGCAGCAGCAGGGAAGAATGCTGGGCTCATGATCTTCTGCGTGCGGATCATATCCCGGAAGATGCCGAAATTGAGTACCTTCCAGGTGAAGCGGCCGTCAGAATCGGCAAAGGAGGCCGTCTCGGAGAGGACCGATATGTCGGCGGCAATGACGAGCGCGTCGTGGGGCTGGAAGAGGAAGGCGGCGGCCGAGGAGGGCGCAAAGTCGCACCAGCCGTGGGAGCGCTTCTTGGAGGAGAATCGGTGCCATGAATCGCGCCCCAACGACTTGGCGGGATCGGTCGGATGGACGACGGAGAGGCGATAGCTGAGGAAACAGTCCCATTTTGAGGAGGTGGTGGTCGTGGTGGAGGACGACGACGACACCGGGGTTTTGGGGTCGAGGACCTGGAGGTAGAGGGAGAAGTACCCCGGCAGCGCCTGCGAGTCGCCGCGCGGGTAGAGGAGGAGGCGGCAGTCGAAGCCGCCGACCTCGAAGTAGCGGCTGTAGAAGGTACGGGCGCGGGTGCGGGGAAAGTCCGGGAGGGTCCACCGGCAGGAGGCGGAGGCGTCCCCGCGGCGGTTGACGGTGAAAGTCGCCGACGTGGAGTCGGACGGCGAAGGGGAAGGGTCATCGGCGGTGACCGCCGCGGCGGCGGCGGCGGAAGTGGTGGGCTTCATGGATTGGGGATTTTTGGTTTGTTTTCAGGGGTGTGTTTTCTCTCGCTTTTTTTCCTTGGTCTTGGGCAGGCAGGAGCAAGGCTTTGGTTGGGGGAGGCGAAGAGGGTTGGCGTGCGGGTTTTCATTTATTTTTTCTTTCATTTCCATCCCCTTCCCTTCTTTATTTTTGTTACTATAATCAATAATGCCACCTTGTTAACTGGAATTCACTTTTCACATTTTTCTTCTCTCCGTATCTTCTACTACTTGAATATTAATAACAAGGCTTTGGCTGTAAGTTCAAATGTTTGGACAGAATTGGGCGATCGTTTTGCTCTATTTTATAGATATAAATTAAAACTTTGGTGTCGCCAATTAAGTCCGGCCAAGGGTAGCATGGGTCAGAAATACACGTTAATCGTTCATATTTATGACTTACCAAGATGATGGTTCTTTATTTTTAGAATGATACGTCAATATATTGCAGACTTTTACACAATATGGATGCGATTTCAATTTAATTCAATAACGGGTTCAAGCGAAAACACCTCAAAAACATTGATAAATAATTAATGTGAAGTTCATTGATCGAATTGAAGCTTATAACACGTGCCGTGTTTTATACTAAAACCAACGTCCATGTGGTGCAGTATCAACAGCGTGACACGTATCTCCAAATTTTTAAAGGTACGTGAAGAGATGGTAAGGATAAGTATTGTTTGCTATAGAAAAATGATTAAAAACAGAAATATGTAGCAAGTAACTTAGAATAATCTAGCTGCGTTTTCTTGAACTAAGGACCTGTTTGTTTAGACTAACAACTAACTTTATGTTTGAGAAATACGTTAAAGTTCTGTCACATATTCATGATTGTTTTCATAGGTTAGGGACACCTAGTGCTAAATTAAAGGTTGCATGGAAATTGATGATGAATTTCTTAAAGTGTTTATCTTAATTAGGATAGTATTTCATTTGTCACCCCCACAAAGTTTGAACAACTCAACTGGTACGATGAAGAAAAGAAAAGGATGAATCACATTTGGCGAAAATGATACCAATATAAATGGCTTGGGTCAAACCAGGGGTGGAGCTACATGGCTCCGGGGATAACCGGATACCTATACCCACTTCAATAAAAATTCAATACTAATTATTAAATTTTCATTTTATAAATTAGAGAGCTAGCAGCAGAACATAAAAAGCACACACTCTCGGCTCTACTTCGCTCCCGATTCAAACTCATCCCATCATCGATGCTGCGTATATATAATCTATGTCAGGCTCTGTTTAGTTTCCTTTACATGTAAACGCAAAAAAAAATTGCGACGGAATCTTGCCAATTTGAAGTACTAAATGAAGTCTATTTACAATTTTTTTTGCACAGATAGGTTGTAAATCGCGAGACGAATCTAATGATGCTAATTAATAATTAGGGGATGGTTACTGTAGCATCACTGTTACAAAAAACATGGATTAAGTAAGCTCATTAGATTCGTCTCGCAATTTACAGCCCATCCATGCAAAAAGTTTTGTAAATATACTTCATTTAATACTTCAAATTAGCAAGATTCATTCACAAAAATTTGTGTTTTTGCGTTTACAGGGTGCGAACTAAACAGAACCTCAGTGGTTAAGCCGCTTTATTGTGAGCTCTAAAAAGATATAAGAATGGTTTTTTTCTCTCTTCAAAATATCGAACTCGAGCTCGCCAAGACACCGCCGAGGTCGTGCTTGTCTGTAGGCTCGACGGGATCTCAGGCTCGGATCGATCTCGGCTCAAGATGCCATCGAACTCGAGCTTGAGGTCGTAGGCTCGCTGAGATCGGCTCGTTGATAGCCCTCCCGCTCAGGCTCATCTCCCCACTTTCCTCCTCCCTTGGTGTTCCTTTCCCGGCGGCGACCACCGGGCCAGCGGCAGCGCCATTCGTTACGTATTCGCCCGGCCCTTTGCCGGCGAGGAGCATCCACCAGGTGTGCCCGCCCCTTCTCTTCCCTTCTGCTGTGCGAAACGGAGCACCCCAAACCCTAACAAATCTATTTGTATTCGGATCTTACCATGTCCTATGCTGGGTCCGCCCCTGGTTCGACTGGGTTCTTCTTCAGCCATGCCCCACGTTAAAGTCCGCCCTCGAGAATGTTCTATGGTCGTTCTACCTACCTATGCCAAGTAGTTCTGAATCACCCGTGTTATTACTTGTTAGTCACCAAGAATTTCCTGTCGTCTTTAGGGCCCCTTCGGTTAGCTCGTTCCGGACGTGGAACGAGGGCTGGAACTAATCCAGCTGATTGAGGGTGTGGAAATAAACCTGCTCTTCCAGCTGGAATCATTCCACGCATCCATTCCTAGCTAAACGAGAACGGACCCTTAGGCGGAAAATTGGTGCCATACTGCCATCTTAGATGGCACAAGAGTTCCTGATCGTTCTAGATCATTCCAAAGCTAGAGTTTCCTCCTTTTGTACCTAGGCCGTAAACTGAGAATTCGTACAGCCAAGAAAATGGAAAAGAATAGTGAATAGATTAAACTTCAGTCTGTTTGGATCGTGTAACTTCATTCATAGTGCTTGAAGTAGCGATAATTTTTGGCTTTGCTTGTTGTATTGATAAAGAGAGAGAAACAGGTTTTGTATGTTTACAATTTTTGCAACTAATAAGCTACCTTGCTGTAATAATTGTTGTAGGTTTATGGGCTCTTCAGTTATTGCTTCTCTTTTTATCGTTGTTTGTTGGGTGAGCAGGTTGATGCTCTGGTTCCGGAAACTGGAAAACCCTTGACTTCTGATTCTGCACCTGCACATAAGGTTGATGATGTAGCCTCTTTTTTTTTTTTTGGCCAAGCCCTGTTCTGTGCTAAGGACGTCCATCAAATATGGTGAAAAAAAAATATGTAGTCATCTGCTTCGGAGCTTTTGATTCCAAGCCAATTAAGGACCATGCTTGATGACTTTTTGTATCAGCATTTGGATAAAAAGTTGTAGCATCAGTCGTTTATTGATGGCATAATAGGTGTGAAAGATACTGAGGACCTCTGTGGAGTGAGTTGGCTGGAGATATCACACTGCAAGGAAATCCACCATCTGGTCGGAAAGCCAGTATGCGGTCCAGCAAATAGTCCTATTTGGCAATGTCTGTAGCTTACTACACTAGTGTTGGGTTTCCTGTGTGGTTAAATCATTTCAAGATTTCTGGCGAAACATTCAGTTGCAGTGAATGCTCTTCACAAGTGTGTCCATGATTGATGTCAATCTTAGACCATGGACCTTAGAGAGTGTTTTCATAGTCCTGCCAGTTAAGCTTGTCAGCCTGTAGTGGATGACCTCATCTGCCCCTTATTCCTTTTTGTGTGGTGTGAGATATGTTTGCAGCGGTGAGCTATTTGGCGCTGCTGTTTTGGGGTTGGAGAAAATGTATACGACCACCATTGTATTGTTTTTATTTGTAACTGAACAAGATTAAGACTATAATCATCTTTGTAACCAAATGGATTGATTATTACTCTTCAGTATCTTTAAGATGGATGGCAACTCACAACATTCCTTGTGTGAATGGTACATTTAAGTATTGCATGGTAATATATAATGCTATCTTGTTAGGTTCTGTCCCCTGTGTCTCGTGTTTAAGTAATTTGAAATTGTGTACAGTTATTTTGTCTTTGTATGGTTGCGATTTTATTATTCACAAGTATTTAAAACCACTTTCAGAGAATTCGTTGAAATGGCAAGCACGGCATGCTTTGTGATCGTGAGTAAGAATGACATCCCAATCTATGAGGCTGAAGTTGGATCTGCTCCAAAAGTATGGTTATTTCAATTCATTCCCTCTTCTGTTTGTTTCATATCTTCTGAGTTTCCTTTCTATGTTGTTATTGTTTATCTCTAGTTCATACACTACCATACGTTGGAATCTATTTTGAATCATTGTTTTTCTTATGAGATAAAAAGTATCTACTGTGAGTGCTGTGTAAGAGGTGAGAAACGTGCTTTGATCCCATTCACTTTTCCATTTAGTTATTCTTGTCATGTTATCATAGTAATTGTAAATATTATTTGTGGTATTTGCTTGCTGCTTAGTGCACATCCTCTTGCAGAAAGAAGATTTAGCTTATCAGCATCAGTTCATTTTGCATGCTGCATTGGATGTTGTTCAGGACCTTGCATGGACTACCAATGCAATGTGAGTGGCAGATGTCGGATGGTCTTTGTCTGCCATCCAGTTACTTTTACAGTTCTTCTTTGTTTGTCTTCACCTAATATTCAGTCCGTGCACTTTTTCAGGTTTCTGAGGTCGGTTGATAGATTCAATGACCTTGTTGTGTCTGTTTATGTAACTGCTGGTCATATCCTTCCAGTACCATGATATTGATCTGTTTTACTTTTATAGAAACCTTATACTATCAATTAAAGATTTTTGAAAGAATAAAGTTGCAACCAATGTAAGTTGCATAGCAATTATTCTATTTGAACAGTTGTGATCTAAATAAACATTAGAGCAACTCCAACAGCTTGATTTTCCCCTTTTCCCTTTCTCACCATATAGGGGAATCCCCTTTCCAACTTTCAACTTATAGGGGAGAAGTGCTCCAGCAGCTAGATTTTTCCCTTTCCCCTTTCCCCCTCTTGTCACGTGGGGTCAACTTGTCATTCACATCTTCTTCACTTCCTTTCCCCTCCCCTCCCCTCGTGTTCCTTTCCCCGTCCGTCGGCGAGCAGGGTGAGCCGCCGCCGCCGCCCTCGTCTGTCCAGGCAGAAAAGTCAAACAGGGGCACGTGCACGTGAGTCAAGAACCAGGCCAGGTTCTGTCCACGCAGCAGCCGGCGGCAAGTGGTGGCGCTCTCGCGCAGCAAGCAGGCAGAGCAGCTGGCAAGCACGTCGGCAGGAACGCACAGAGCAAGCTCATCCATCGCAGCACAGCAGGGGGCGTGCGGCCTTGACGCCAGCAGCAACCAGTAGCAGGACAGGAAAGGGAGACTCGTTTTCTCCCCTTTCTATTGGGGATTGGAGAGATAATATTGGGGATTGAAAAAAAATAATGGGGAAAGGGAGATGGAAAATCAATATGTTGGAATGGGTTTTTTCACCATCGATCCCCTATATTGAGAAAAGGTGGAAAGGGAAAGGGGAAAATCAAGCTGTTGGAGTTGCTCTTATCCCTTGTTCCAAATTAGTGAACTGTGGCAGAACATGGAATATTTGCTGTCATATTTTTTTCATAATCAGTATGTGATCACCATGACTTCTGTTTCTATTTTCCCTCTGATGTTCTATTTGTCCTAGTCTCTTTTTTTTGGCTTCCTTGACGAACAATGTGGTACATACTAGATTTATGTTGCTTCATGACTCGCGGAGTGATGATGGAATAAAAAGTTTCTTTCAGGAGGTTCATGACCTCTACATCAAGGTAAAGAATCAGTTACTTATATTCATATTTTTTATCACCCCCCCCCCCACTATGTTTACCTCAGCTTCAATTATATATCCTGTCATATTGGCAGCCTTTTCAGAAGCAATTTTTTTATGAATACGCTGATTATAGAAATCACAATTTTTTTTCCAGCTGCATCATTTGATAAATTTTCCTTGCAATTCAGTATTCGTGATTCTTCATTTCTTCCTTCTTGTGATAGAGTTGTCTTTTGAACGTTCTGCCGTGCAGATATTCCTCAATCCACTCTACTTGCCCGGTTCTCGGATAACATCCTCCCATTTTGATACCAAGGTCAGGGCTCTTGCAAGGAAATACCTGTAGCATACACACTCCTGTGGAAGATCCTGTTTGGCAGCACCCTTTTCTTTCCCCCCATGCCTAATCTTGTTAGTCAGTAACTGATATATACTGAAAGTCTCTGTTCTGCTATACCAAAACAATGCTGCTCAAACCACTTTTTTTTCTCTCCCCGATACATGTGATGTAGAACGTTGTACACAACAAATCTTAAGCTGTTCTCGTCAGTCAAGGACTGATATATCCTAAGATGCATTATACCAAAACAATGTTGCCCCCACCAGGGCTTTGTTTCTGTGATCTGTCCTTACAGTTACAGAGCATCGTACACAGCAAATCTGCAGAAATGTCTAAAGCTTCTGCAGATTTCACTATTTCAGTCTGAAACCTTGTTTCGCTGGGACCCTCCCAGAGCCCTGTGAAGTGTGAATAATTTCCAGCGTTGCCAGCAGAATAATTTCCGCACGGCAGATAAGATCACCTCTAATTCAAAGCTCCATTACTCACCTGCGCAGCTTTTACGGTCTCTGCAGCGACGCCCAACGCCTGCCGATTTCATGCTCTCGGTTACTACTGCAAGGATGTGAGTGGAGCCCGTTCATGGTCTCGTTTGTTTCGCTATTTGCGCTAAAAAAATCTTACCTGTATGGAGTATTAAATAATTTTTATTAGCAAAATTTTTTTATGAATGAGTGTAATTTTTCACGACGAATCTAATGACTGTAATTGTTCGACGGTTGGCTACAGTAATGCTACAGTACCAATGTCTAATCGTGCAGTCAAAAGCCTCATTAGATTCGTCTCGCGAAGTAACATGAGGTTGTGGTTAGTTTTATAAATTATTTTTATTTAGTACCTCTAATTATTAATCAAAATTTGTATTTATGCTACGAATGCACTAGCAGATTTGCTGTTGCAGCAGCGATTGAACTGCTCTCCCAAACCCGGCCACAGTGCCGGCCGTACTCGCCGAGCCCATCAGCCATCGACAGGTGCGCCGCGGCGGCGGCAGTAATGCACTCGGCCGCGCTGTCCTGGGCGCGGCCGATCTCGCTGAATCCGCGGGCACCCCGGCCGGCGAGCTTATCAGATCGGCAGCGGATCCCCGGCGAGATTTCGCTGGGAATTTGAGGCGCGGCAACACATCACGCTCGCAGGCACGTCAGGAGCAGCCACTAGCTAGTCCGCTCACCCGGTCACTCCCACGTCGCCACCACACGGGCCAGTGGCCACCGCCGTTCCCGATCCGGAAGAGAAAACCTGGGAGCAGCCAAAAAGTTGAGTTCAGGCTCATCTCATCCACGAGCATGAGAAGAAAAAAGTTGAGTTCAGGCTCATCTCATCCACCGCACTCGCTCGCCTTTGAGATCAGATGATGTGACGAGATCACCGGCCGGCCCCCTTCGCGATGCCGGGGGGTGACCGGGTGAGATCAGCGGCACGGCCGTGGCAGGGTAGCAGTTCAGGATTGGGGAGAGGCGCGGATGCAATGCAAAGCGGACCGTGGAAGATTCGGTGACGGGTGACGAGAACATGGCGTCACGGAAAAGAGGAGGGATCCAGTCCATCAGATTGTCAGAATCCAATCGTAGTTCGGGGCGGCGAAGCTGAAGCATGGCATGTTGCGGGGTGGTGGCTTTTTTGTGCGGGTGGATCTCGCCACTGTTGCCGGATCGTTATCCTCTGCGATAAGTACGGGCACTACCTCGGCGACGGGAGCGGGAGGGAGGGCTGGGTTGGCGGGTCACGTCAGGGGATTTAGCAGCACAACGACCCTCGACCTCGAGACGGATTGGCGGGTCAAGTTTATTTTAAATTTACTTCTTCTTTCTCAAAGTGGATGGATTTCATACAAGGCCGGGTTTGCAAGTTGCGGCGCTTGGTATCTTTTGAACGAAAGATATGATTTCGGAATGTCAATTGGTGATGTAACTCAGTACGGATGGATTTCTTTTTTCAGGACGGAGATGCATGGAATAAAGAAAGAAGATCCAAGGATCGGTTCCATATCATCCTTTTATAGTAGCATTATCTTATATTTTAGCATACGATTTGCTTCGTCTTGGGTTCATTTCTATCTAGAATGGTATGTGCCTTTGTTTTTTTTGGGGGTTGGGATGGTGGGAGGAGGAGAAAAGGACACTGAATTGCAACGAAATCCACATGCTCCTCCAACAACAAGGGCCCAGCCTCAGTCTCCACTGACGTTGGCATGAAAGAGCCCGAACAGGAGCTCTCCGAAAGGGGCTGCCGCCGGATTTTCACGGATGCTACTTGCCACCACCGGCTGACGCCAGCTGAAGCCCGAGGGCGACACCTCGTTTTGTCCCTTGCCCATCGAGCAAATGATGCCGGCTTTTGACGGGCGGGCGTCAAGATAGGGGGCGGGCGATGGCACGTTGTCGCAGCAAGATCTTAGCGGTTTCCAACCCAGGATCGCCGGAAAAGACCGCTCGTCGTCGAGGTGGCCGTGGCCGGTGGAAGTGTGGAACACCATCTCCTCCTCCTCCCACCGCGCGCCCTGACAGCGGCATCGCGGGCTATCCGGCCGTCCTCCGGATCTCGGGAGTAGACCCCAGCGGTGGGAGCTGAACTCCACGTCCACGACGGCGACGGCGACGGCGAGCGGCGGCTCTTTGCGGACGGAAGCTGGAGTCCGACGGGCTGGTAAGATCGCGGGAAGATTGACGCCGACGAGATCGTCCTCCTTTGACGATGCGGGCCGGGGCGGTGACGTAACGTCCTGGTGAAAAGCTTGTCCGCTGGGTGAAGAGCACTCGCACGTCCAGGTCCAGCGCGGTAATTTTCTCGATCGGCAGCAGCTGGGGAAAGGAAGCGCCGGCGTGACGCGGTGACGGGTACACTTTGAACGGTAGCGAGCAGCGAAACAATGCTACAAAGCACATGAAACCAGCCATGAACATGGCCCGGATCTGAGGAAAGATCCCGCCGGAAAGCCTGGCATTGCTGCGAGCGTACCTGCGTACGCCTGTTCGCAGTGTTAACAGGGTCAGTGGTATGAGGATTTATTTTTGTATAAAGAAAAAAAGATATGGGGATTCACTTTGTGATCAGAGGAACTGAAAGGGCAGGTCCTTGAGAAAAGTCAGGTGTACACTGTTCAGCAGTTCTCACTTTTATTTTCCTTAAGTGCTGTTAAGCAGTTGCAGAGAGAGAGAGAGAGGCCTAACGACGAAAAGCTCCTCCCTTTTTCGTGTTGAAAGGCTGCCCAACTAGACTGGTAGATTCTCGAGCACCTCCCAGTCCTATCTCCAGAGGAGCTTTTGCTAGAACTGGTAGCACATTGCTGATTTGTGAACGAGAAATTCTTTGGCTCCACCACGAAACGGGGATAATCTTGCAGACACGATCATGTGGAGAAACTCAGGGGCGGCCATCATTCGCCTCCTCCGGCCCTGTTCGCTTGGCTGGTATTGGAGACTGCTATTGGAGTGGTGTGAGAGAAAAACACTGTTGGTTGGCTGGTGCTGGAGACTGCTGTTGAAGTGGTGTGAGAGGAAAACACTGCTGGCTAACTGAAAGCTGGAGCATAGTAGCGAGGCTTGCACTTTTGCCACGTGTATCATTGATACTCTACGACGACGACGCAAAACCCAGCGCGGCCCGGTCAAAAGCTGCATCCATGATACTACAAAAAGTTGGCAATGATGCCCACTTCGGATCGGAGCTAGCAGCAAGTTACCAGCAGCAAGCAGGCCCTCCTCCCGGACAGAGGCGATCCAGGATCGCGGAAGATACTCCAGGGGAAGAAAAGAGGCAGCCTTTCCCCCGCCCCGCCGTCGCCCTTGTTCCGGTGGCCCATTCTACAGGCGCCAGCAGCAGTCCTCCCACCCACCGCCGATGCCCGAGACGCCCTCTCCCCTTCGCGTTTCGCGCAGCGTCAGGTTGTCGCGTGGCGACTGGCGAGATGCCGCGCCGCGACCTGCCAGAGGACCCGGCGCCATTCCTTTCCCGGTCGGCCCCCGAGCACGGCGATCCGAGCGGGGCCGCGCGATTGCGGCGGATCTCCGGCCGGCCGGCGCCGTGCTCGTGCTCCTCGTGCGCACGGGCACGCGCCTGGAGCATCTGCACGGGACGGAACGGGTCATGAGATGCGGGCGTCGTCGCCGCCGCCGCCGCCGCCGTCGGCTCGCTGCTGTTCAAGTCCCGGCCGGCGCGCTCGATCGCGGCGTTGAAAGCCGGTCGCCGATCCGGTGATGAGCGTGACGTTCTAGAGGCTAGAGCTGTATCTAGGCGGGCTAGGCCTTTGGCCTCGCGCACCATGTCGGCACCATAGCCCGCCGGCTGGCTGCGTGCGCCGCCCGGACGCCCGCTTTTCGCCTGCAGCGGGCTGCTGGCAGGCGTCTGACTCGCTCAGACCCCACCCCACAAGCAGAGGTTCGAGCGCTGGTTTCAGTCGGCCGTCTTTGGTAAACGGTCACGTCAAGTTTACACAAAAAGACAACGTCCGCATGGAGTACTAAATGTAGTTTATTTGTAAAACTTTTTTTTAGGGATGGTTGTAATTTTCTGAGACGAATCTAATGACGGTAATTAGGAGTTGATTTACTACAATAACGCTACAGTAATTACCCTCTAAACACGCGGTCAAAAGCCTCATTAGATTCGTCTCGCGATTTACACGGGTTGTGAAAGTGGTTTTTGTAATTAGACTTTATTTAATACTTTAAATTAGTGGTCAAACAGTGCTACAATATTTTCATGGAATTTAACCAAACACGGTATGCGCCTGTTTTCTTCTCTCTCCTATCATATCTCTCCTCCACGTAGAATTTAGGCGATTAGGTTGGGGGTGGGAGGTGTCTAAAGGCACACTCATATCTAGATGACGAGAGTAGTCGACCCACCCAACCGGGATCGGCGCAAGATTCGTTCTCACTCGCAGACCGGCAGGCGTGTGCTCGCATGGCTTGGCACTGGCAGCGGCTGCCGTGCACGTAACGTGTCGCAATTTACATCAAGTTTGGGCTAGCCGCCACATTCTCGGAATGTAAGGTTTCATCTTTCGCAAAAGAAAAAAAAAGAAAAAAGAGAATGTAAGGTTTCATGTAAAATATGTTATGGAATATTCATATCATGATGCCATTGAATCATTCCGGAATAATAATCATTCCTCACGTCAATTCCGAATCTCTGACGACATAAATGCTCATAGAGGTATAAATATTTAATAAAGTCGAATTTTCAAAAAATGGCCACATGCATATGAACACACGTCTTGTTTAACCAAAGGGATTAGCATGGAGCTTAAACTTCTCACGAGAACCTAAAATCTAATCAGTAGTAGATTCTAAGCTCGTTTGGATATCAAACCCCTCTCTTATCCAGACAGATATGCCTAGCTCACCAATTTTTTTTAAAAAAAAAACTGGAATCCTTTTTCCATTTTATTCCAAGTTTCCAACAATGCAAGACCAGCAGCGTCCAGTCGCAAACTCGCAGCACAGCGCGCAGATGATGAAAGGGATCGAACGAACGGTCGTCCGGTCATGCGATGCACCGGTCCTCCTCGAGTCACGACGGGGAGACGCCAAGCCTCACACATTCCACATGCCGCTTACGTTACGTCCCGGCCGCGGCGTACAAGACAGCACGCTCGCTGCTTCCGACGACGACGAGCAATACATATCCTCGAGAGGGGGCGATCAGCAGGGACCCGTAGCGGAGACGGGGCCTGGCAGCAGCCTTTTTTCCATGTCCATTCTACGGCCCCGCACCTCCCTGGAAAAGTGACGCCGGCGCTAGCTTTCTGCCTGTTCGAGCGAGCTAGCCGATGGGCACGTTGCACACACGCCACCTGCCGCGAAAGATTTGCACGGCGCGTGATCCGGCGCCGTGCACGCGCGTCCGTGGGGAAAAGGTGGGTGCGCGGGTTCGTGGGAGACGTCTGCGGGCAGGGATTGCGATAGGACGTGTGCTCCTTTGTTCCATCATGAACGGCTCGCTTCAGATCTTCAGATCTCTGAAGATGTTCGCTGCCCGTGCAATAACAACTGCACGAACGCATAGCAATGGTCGCTCCAACGAGAGCAGCCAGCCAAACCTGCTGCAGCTCACCCTGTTTTCTGTTTTGCTTCAGCACCAGCCAACACCAGCCAACAGTGTTTTCCTCTCACACCACTCCAACAGCAGCCTCCAGCCACCAGCCAGCAGTGTTTTTCTCTCACACCACTCCAGCAGCAGTCTCCAGCACCAGCACAGCGAACAGGGGCTTTGTTCCATGGTGTTCTTTTGAAGAGAGCATTTTAAATTTTTACCTCTTCTTTTTAAGATCATCTCAAATTTACTTTGCTCGCACCAGAGTCCGGAGCAGTACGAACACACGACACGTCTTTTCATCGAAGGACGCTGATGAAACCATGGCTATGTTTAGATGGGGAAAAGGTGGGAGAAAAAGTCGCATCGGTCACCGTAGCACAATGTAGCACTTTTCGTTTGTTTGTGGTAAATATTGTCCTACCATGACCTAACTAGGCTCAAAAGATTCATCTCGCAACGTACATCAAAACTATGCAATTAGTTTTTTTATTTAACTGCATTTAGTACTCTATGTATAAGTCATTTGCTATATTTAATGTTTCGATGTGAAAGGAGATGTGATGGAAAGTTTGGAAAATGTGGAAATTTTGTGGTATCTAAACACACCCCATGTGGAATCGGCGATGCGTACCAGCCGAACGCCTCCCCTGAATCACTGACGCGATCCCGTCCTTGCGCGATCCCCGCGGCAGCGACGCTTGCTAAGGGCTAAGGGTAATTTTGCTCCTGGAGACTCTACTATGTCGATTTTTGCCACAGGACATTACTCAATTTTGCTTTTGCTGCTGGACACGTTTTAAGCGTGCATCTTTGTCAGTGGACACCGTAGCGATTATAATATTCATTTTGAGAAGAATGGAGGGAGAAAGTTTCTAAATACCCAAATTACCCCTTGTTCATAACCCTAACATGTAGAAACCTGTGTGCCCCCCGGCGCTTTCCACCCGCGGGACCTCAAGGGCGCCGCCACCCGATCCCCAGGAGCGCCGCCACCGATCTCCCCCCCCCGGCGCTCGGCGACGCGGCCAGGCAGGCGCGCTCTCGGCGACGCGGCCAGCAGGCGCGCCCTCGGTGGCGCGGCGACCCGAGCCGCCACCGACCCCTCCACCCCCCCCCCCCCCGCGCGCGCTAGGCGACGCGGCCAGCAGGCGCGCGCTCGGTGGCGCCGCGACCCAAGCCGCCACCGGTCCCCACCGCCCTCCCGCGCGCCCTCGGCGACAGCAGGACCCGGCCTCGCGCGCGCTCGGCCCCAGCCCCATCCACACCAACAGGAGGTCCTCCCAGAAGCCTCCCGGCGCTCGATCTGCACCAACAGGACCCGGCCGCCCGGCGCTCGATCTGCACCAACAGGACCCGGCCGCCCGGCGCTCGATCTGCACCAACAGGATCCGTCCGCCCGGCGCTCGATCTGCACCATCAGGACCCGGCCACCTTCGTTCTCCCACCATGAACTGAGCAAATCGTCATGGATTTACCCAAGAAACTCGACCTTTCATGGATTCCTGCAGGGTATGTCTTCAATCGACCAGTCATTTGCATTTTATGATTTAGGTTTAGGGATGAATGGTTATGGGTTAATTTAATTGTTTGTTTAATTTGCATTTACGAATGCGTAGGATGGATCGTAGCTCGGCTTGTCGAGTTGTGATTCAGGTTCCTGCGTATGTGGAGCAACCTGTTGAAGAGTACCATGTCACTAGCAAAAACAGCATTATTGTAGACAAGGACACTACAAATTGGATTGATTTCTCGGCTGAGCTAGATGCAATGGTCAAGCATGGTGAGCAGCAGGAGTTGCATGTATCATTCTTGGATAAAACTTGCAATGAATATGTGCGGATTGCTTCTGATGCTGCACTGCTTGAGGCATTTTCTCAGTACTGGGACATAAGGAGGCTACTATTACAAGTGATAGTTCACGACGTCAAACCTCTTGAAGAGGTTCTTCCTTCTACTAACCTAGAGACTGCTCTAGTTGTTGCATGTGTCGTGCCATCTTCCGCTCCTACTCATAAAGAACTAGACCTAAACAAGCCAGCATCTTGGGGAGAGGAAGATGAAATTGAGTATGTTGGGGTGGATGATGAGAAGGAGAAGTATAAGGATTTTAAATTAGACGATGATGTTATGATAGACCCAAATTATATTGCTAATTTTGATGGGGAAGATAGCGATGATGAGTTGAGTGTTGATGATGACAAGGGATGTGAAATGCATGTGCATGTCACTGATGTAGAAAATCCTAAGATAGAAGTTGGGGTTACATTTGAAGATGGGTTATGTTTTAAGAAATGCATTATACAATATGCAGTCCTTAATGAAGTTGAACTTGCAGTACCATATAGTGAGGCTGATAGGTACAAAGCCTATTGCAAATCAAAGAAATGCAAGTGGAGAATTCATGCTTCTAGGTTGCATGATGGGAAGACATGGATGGTATGTCATTTGAAGTCATCTTTCTTGCTGTCCCATTTTTTTAACCAGTTTTAGTATTGTACTAACTTTCTCTTTTTTTTCTTGTTGTACAGATTAAGAAGATGCCCCACAAGCACACTTGTCCAAGCACTAGCAAATTGGAGCAGAATTGCATGGCAACCAGTGCATGGGTAAGGGACAGGGTGACTGAAAAATTGAAGAAAGACTCTACGATTGGGGCTGCAGCCTTGAAAAGGTGGTTGGAAGAGAAGTACTGCATTAAGTTGTCTTATTATGTTGTGTGGGATGGCAAGGAGAAGGCGCTGGATGACGTACTGGGCAGCTAGGAGGATAGTTTTGACCATGCTTTTTCCTTTAAGGCAGAATTAGAGAGCAAGTGTCCTAGTAGTGTTGTGGAGGTGGAGTATGAGGAAATTAATGGGAATCATAGATTTACCAGGATGTTTGTTGCTTTGAAGCCTTGCATAGATGGATTTCTAAATGGTTGCAGACCATACCTAGGCGTTGACTCTACAGCTCTTACAGGTAAATGGAAGGGTCAATTAGCAGCTGCAATTGGGATAGATGGACACAATTGGATGTTCCCTGTAGCTTATGGTGTATTTGGAAGTGAGACACTTGAAAATTGGGAGTGGTTCATGAAAATGCTGCACAAAGCCATTGGTTCACCCATAGGACTTGTCTTGTCTACAGATGCTGGGAAGGGGATAGACAAAGCAGTCACAAATGTGTTTGAAAATGGTGTTGAACATAGGGAGTGTATGGGGCATTTAGTTAAGAATTTTCAAAAGAGATATTCTGGAGAAGTGTTTCAAAGGCATTTGTGGCCTGCATCAAGGGTGTACAGAGCTGAGCTTTTTGAAGCACACTACAACACCATGAAGGAAGCATGTCCAGAGTCAATGAAATGGATTGAGGAAAATCACAAGCACTTTTGGGCAAGGAGTATGTTCTCTACCTATAGCAATGTCGACTATGTTACAAACAACATTGCAGAGGCATTCAACAATTGGATTAGAGATGAGAAATCACTTCCTGTCATTGATCTTATGGATAGAATTAGGCAGATGATAATGGAGAGATATTTCACAAGGGCAAGAATTGCTGAAAAGTTAACAAGAAAGATCCTTAAGAGTGTTGTCAAAGAAATGAATGACAAGAGTAGGAATTTGAATTACAAGCTACACAAAAGTCATCCATTTATTGGTGAAGTGAGTGGAGTTGACAAAGATCTAAAAGTTTGGAGGCACATTGTCGATCTGAAAGCTCATGAATGCTCCTGTAGGAAATGGCAGATGAGAGGCATACCTTGCTCACATGCTATCAGCTACACTGGTTCTCGGAGAAAGTTAGACCTAGAGGATTTTGTAAGCCCATATTATTCAGTTCAGATGTTTAAGGCAGCTTATGCTACTTGGGTGCCAGGATTACCTGACAAAAGCCTTTGGAAGAAGGTGAACATGGGATTCAAATTGCTGCCTCCCATACTAAAGAGAGCTGCTGGTAGGCCAAGGACTAGGAGGTATAAATGTGTCGAAGAAGGTGGTTCAACCAAAAGCAGGGCTAAGTGCAAAAGATGTCAAGGGTTTGGACACTTGCAAAAAACTTGCACTGAGCATGTACCTGACCCAGATGCTCCTCCTCCTGCACCACCCAAGGCAAAGCGTGCAAGGAAGAAGCCAAAGAAGGTCCATGTCACTACAGCCCCTGAAGCATCTAAAGATGCCCCTACTGCACCTACAGCACCTGAAGCATCTAAAGATGCTCCAGCTGCACCTACCAAGTTAAGGAAGAAAATTAAAAAAGTGCATGTTGCCACTGAAGCATCTAAAGATGCCCCTGCACCTACCAAGTCAAGAAAAAAAAAACTAAAAAAGTGCTTGCTGCATCTGAAACATCTAAAGCTGTCCCTGCTGCATCTAATGCTCCTGAAGCATCTATGTGAGTGTTGTTCTTTAATGGAATTATTGTTCTTTTGTTTCATGAAATTATTGGTGCTGTTTTATGAAATTATAACACGTGCAATTTTTTTCAGAACAACACCCCAACGTCAAGTACTTTCACTGGACCATCAAAAAATGGGCTTGACAACTAGCCCTGGAAGTCCTCTAACAAGGGCGAGGAAGGCACTCCTACTAGCCACAAACCATCAAAAAATGGGCTTGACAACTAGCCCTGGATCTCCTCTAACTAGGGCGAAGAAGGCACTGCTATTGGGCAAACAAAATTGAAGTGCATGTGCTGTTTACTTTTTCCTTTTGATTATCACTGAACTTGTATGGCTCAACTTGACAACTTGTATGGCTTATCATGTATGGCTTTTGAACTTTATTATGGCGGCTAGCATGTATGGACTTTTAGCCTTGCAATGTCTCCTAAATGTATCAATATTAGCCCTGTAATGGCTCTGAACATGTATGAATTATGAAACTATGAACGACTATCAATGTCTAAGATTTGTTTCTTTTGTGAAATATGAATGTGAGCATTTTAGGCATGTTTAATCATTATTTTATTATGTCTTGTAGGAAAGATGCATACTTGAAAGAGTGTCATGTGGAAAAAGCCAACATTGTAGAGTGTCTAGGAGCAAAATTACCTTCGCTTGTGAGCAGCCTACCATTGCAAGGGTATTTTGGTCAGATTACTTATTTTCTCTATCCTCTCCACCAGGAAATGAATATTATAATGACTATGGTGTCTAGTATCAAAGATACACACTTAAAGAGTGTCCAGCAGCAAAGACAAAATTAAGTAATGTTTTGTACAAAAATCGATATTGTAGAGTGTCCAGAAGCAAAATTACCAAGGGCTAATGCTAGCTACGACCACGCAGTGGGCTCCCCCCTCCCGCCGGCCCCCGGCTAGTGGTGGCTGGCTACCTCCATTGATACTGTAGCCGCCGCTTGGTCCTGGCTCGATCTGGCACGCGCGTCGCAACAGTAACGCCGCGGCCGGGCGGCCGGCCACGATGCCAGCGCTCCGGCCGCATCGGCATCGCATTGCCTTGCTTGCACCAGTTGCGCCGCAGCAGTAGTACTAGTACTAGGAGGTGCGAGACTACGGGATGGATCCGGTGGACGTTACTGCGGCGGCCCCGGGCGGTGACCGGTGGAAATCACTCGCCACTCTTGCTCGTCGCTCATGCTCGATCGGATGGACGACGGGTCAGCCAAGTGTTTCTTCTCTTGATGACTCCTCCCATCTGCTGATTGTGTTCGAAACGAAGCCTGGATCCGACCGAGCTCACTCACGCTGGTCCAAAGATCGCGACAAGTTTGGGTTTGGCTACGATGGATCATCTTTCCCGGCGCGTTTGCTCCGTCCACATCGCAAATATTTTCCGGAGCCCGCTCGGATGGGACGGGAGAGAGGCCGAGGCCGAGACGTTACCGCTCGGGCCGGCCAACGAGCGGCGAACGGCCCTGCCCGGCGCGGTCGAGATCAATCGACCTCCGGGCCTTGACGTAACCTGGCTTGGCGCCGCGCTCGCCGGCCGGTCGGGCGTGAGGTGACGCCCGGTACGGCGCGGCGATGCCGGCCCGGAAACCTGGACGGAGTAACGCGGGGGTGGCCGGGTGGCACCAGCCACCAGCGTAGCGACCCCGTCGTACCAGGCCGGCGGTGGTGGCTGCGGCAGGGAGGGAGGCGGAGGCATCGGATCCCCCACCCGGCTTGTGCCGCCACGAGTTCCGACGAGAGGGGCGCGCGGTGGCTGACCGGCCGGCTGGCTCTGGCCGTACCCGGTAGGAAACGGACGGCGGAGGCGTGGGCGATGAGAGACAGAGAGAGCCAGAAGTAAAGAAAAAAAAAAGGATGGCCGTTCTGTTCCACCCACTGCCTGTACCCGCAAGGCCGCAAGCAGGCCGCGCGGTGGCCGGCATGCCCGCCAAGTGGAGCGGCGCCAACGCCACTTGGCTAGGGGGGTCGGAGGCTATAGATGCGCGCCCGTTTTCTTTCCTTTGCTCGCTCGAAACGGCCAGGCGCTGCTCGCCAACAGGAGCCGAAGGCGTTCTCCAACAGCACCCCGTATCCCTCCCCCCACCCTACGTAGGGGGGCTTTGGGGGGAGCGAGCCCTCCAACGGCTCCCCCATAGCTCCCCCTATATCTCTAATCACACCATTTCTTCGCGATATTAATCTCGTTTGAGTCCCGTAACACAATGATAATGCGTATTATGACAGTACAAATATTGTATGATTTTTTTAAATTCAAAAATGTTAAATAAATAGTTAGTTAATGAGTGATAGTATATAGGGGGAATAGATATGAGGCCAGCTCCAACGGTGCCCCCCATCCCTCCCCCCACCCCATATCCGGGGAGCTATAGGGGGAAATCCGATCCAACGGTTCCCCCTATAGCTCCCCCTATATATGGGGGGAGTTGAAACTCCCCCCACATATAGGGTGAGTTCCAACTCCCCCCATATCTCTAATCACACCGTTTCTTCACGATATTAATCCCGTTTGAGCCCCGTAACATGATGATAATGTGTATTATGACAGTATAAATACTGTATGATTTTTTTAAAATTCAAAAACGTTAAATAAATAGTTAGTTAATGAGTGATAGTATATAGGGGGAATAGATATTGGGGGAATGGTTGGAGATAAGGAGTTATGGGGGGAGGAATCTTTTGGAGGGAGATAGTAAATAGTACGTTTGGGGGGAGTTGGATGGGGGGAATGGTTGGAGAAAGCCTGAGGGGAATGGTTGGAGAGAAGGAGTTATAGGGGGAGGAATTTTTTGAAGGGAGGTAGTAAAATATAGTAAATAGTATGTTTGGGGGGAGTTGGATGGAGGGAATGGTTGGAGAAAGCCGAAGGCGGGGGCTAGGGACGGGGAGCTTTTCTCCAAAAGAGAAACGGCTAGCCTCTTGTCACGTACAACAACTGTGCAAGTAGGGAAGGACGCACAGAGAGGGAGGGGGAGGACCGGAGGAGGCCTACGCACGGTAGAGTCCTGCAGGGGCTACCCCTGGCGTGCGTGGCAGCGCTGGTCTCTGGCGGTCTGGCCTGCCCTCCCGCTAGGGTAGTAGGCGAGGGAGGAGAGCGAGCTGCCTGGGAGCCCCGCCCCGGCGCTTGTTTCCGAGGGACAATAAACGCTGCCCACCCAGTCTCTCACTCCGCGCGCCATCGCCTCCCCCTGCTCGGCTCTATATATACGCTGGCGCACTGGCCCAGCAAGCAACAATAAAGGCTGGGTCGAAGAGGAAGGGGAAGCTTGGACCGAGCGAGCGAGAGAGGAACTGAGGAAGGGCCGGCCGAGCGAGAGGGAGAGAGGAATTAATGGGCGAGGAGGCCAGCTGCAACGCCGTCAGCGTGATGGAGGCCGCCAAGCAGCAGCAGCCGCCGCCCAAGGAGAACGGCCTCGCCGCTGCCGGGGAGGCCGCGGCCGCGGCCGACCCCCGCCTGCAGGGCATCTCCGACTCCATCCGCGTCGTCCCCCACTTCCCCAAAGAAGGTGCGCGCGCGCTCCTCTGCCTCCGCCCCCGCCCCGCCGCCGCTCGCTGATCTCTCGGCTCCCCGTTTTGCGCGCCGTGCGCATGCACGCGCCGTGGGGCGGGGGCTTGGACGGTGCAGGCATCATGTTCAACGACATCACCACGCTGCTGCTGCGCCCCGGGGTGTTCAAGGACGCCGTCGACCTCTTCGACGAGCGCTACCGCGGCATGGGCATCGACGCCGTCGCCGGTAATCACCAAAGAAAACCCCGACCGCCCGACGACACCCGCCCTTCTCCTCCTCCCCGTCGGCGTCGCCAGGGCGGCGCGGCACGTCGCTGTCCCGCGCGCGTGCAGCCGTGGGTTGCTGCTGCTGAGTGCTGAGGCCTGAGGCTGGGCTGTGGGCAGAGTTCTGAGATTCCGTAAAATCTCTGGACCAGATCTCCTCTGGTCCTTTTGCTCCCCCCGCGCTATTGACGCTACTGTTCGCTGGACTCGCGTCGCGACCAGCTTGGCCTGCCGTGTCCGTTCGTCGGGGTCCGGCGCGCCCCGCCGCGCCGCTAGCTCCGAAAGCCGGGAGGAAACCCGTAGGAAATGTGCCTCCCCCCTGTTCTCCCCCTCCGCTGCTGTGCGTGCGTGGCGGAAGCCATGCTGCCAGGTCAGCATGCATGGGCCGGCGAGCGGTCCACGCGGCGTGCGTTGCGTGCGTGGCGGGATGTCTGGCGACTGGCGCGGCCGCGGCCGCGGCGTGCTCTGCACTCGACTACGCGGCGGGCACATGACAGGCGCGGGCGCGGCTTTCCAGGCTTTTCCGCCGCGCGGCCGCGGCCGGGATCCGCCGCATTCAATGGCTTATCGGGGTGGTGGTGGCGCACGGCGCGCGTAGGAGGCCGGCCCCCTGCTGCCTGGCACGGCCGGGAAGATCCCGTGGGTGTGTTTTTTCCCGAAAAACTCCAAACTTTCCGTCGCATCGAAACGTTAAATATAACAAATAATTCATGTACAGTGTTAAGTGTGTGCTATAGTATCGGACATATTTTTTCTATCAAAACACACCCCGTCTCGCGGCAGGGGCAGGCAGCAGGGGGGCCAAGCAGGGCGGGCAGCGTCCGGCCGGCGCGGGACCGCGGGGATCGGACGGCCGCGGGCCGCGTGGCGCACGAGATCGGGCGGTTGTGGGGGCGTAGCGGGCGGTACGAGTACGAACGCGTCGTCGGGCTCTGGTGGGGGCGCACCCTGATGTCACTCGCGCGGGCATGTGCTGTCGTTTTCGCTGCAAAGGACTGCCTCTGGGATTTCGCTCTGTTGCTTGTTGGATACTCTGTCCGCTTCTGCGGCCATTGTTTCCGGAATGTCATTTTGTTCTTTTCCTTCTCAACCTTTTTTTTTCGTTTATACGCTATTAAAGGGCTGCTTGGGAGGGGGTTATCACGAAACAGCTTCGTCGGTGATTCGGTGAAGTAAAAAAAGTGGTTTCATTCAGCCTCTAACTCATGGTTTAAAAAGACAACTTCACGTTCTCATTTTGCGCAAAACAGGCTAAACAGGTGAAGCCGAAGCCGCAATAAACCCTCCCTCCCAAACAACCAGACTGAAAAAACATCATACCTAATCCATGCTGCTGCTGCTTATGTCGCACACCACCTTTTGCATTACTACTATTTGCCTCGGTCAGTCAATTACTTGGCACTGTCAGGGCCTTCATGCTCGCATTCAGGTTTTGCACCGTTTCTGACATGGCGTTGTGCGTACCATGTTTACCCAGGGATTGAGGCCAGGGGCTTCATATTTGGCCCGGCAATCGCATTGGCCATTGGCGCCAAGTTCATACCGCTGCGCAAGCCTAGGAAGCTCCCAGGTGAGATTTTCTTGTGGATGATGTGTCCTGTCCTGTGTCCTCGGTTACTTTATAGCCAATTGTTTTTATAATGGCTACCCTGTGGGCTGTGGCTGCGACACCCTAGTTTTAAGTTTAGCGAGCAGATTTGGCTAGCAGGCAGTAAAAGTACGCGCCATTGCCCATAATCTCTGACACAAAATAGTTGCTCGAGCAGTCTAGCCTTCACCTTTTCTGCATGCAACCCCGTGGATGGAGTATTGTTAACAAATGCATGGGGCTTTTCTGCAAGATCTTTCTGCTCTTTTCACGTGTTCTATTACTCCAAGAGATGCTGTGGCAGCGCCACTACTTGCCCAAAGTGTGGTTCTGATTCCTGAATGGCTTGCTAGTTAAAAACAACGTTATTTGAACAGTAACCGACGTGTGCTGACATTTGCTTTTGCAAACATGGAAGGTGAGGTGATCTCCGAGAAATATGTTCTTGAGTACGGGACTGATTGTTTAGAGATGCACGTTGGAGCCATCGTGCCTGCTGAGCGTGTCATCATCGTCGATGACTTGGTTGCGACCGGAGGTACCCTTTGTGCTGCGATTAGGCTTCTCGGTATGTGTTTTAACTCAAGTTTATGCATTCAAACAAATTCTTGACCGATGCATGGTAAATTACTCCTATATCTTTCAAAGTTTCAATAGATACATTTTTCTTATGGATGCCATTTTCTTTCTCTGAAACTTTGGAGTGTGAGTCTCTGTTTCTGTTTGTTCATTCAAAATACGCTATTCATGGCCCAGTTGTACAGTTAAGCTTTTCAATTGTGCATCATGCATCTATGACATCGTAGCAACCTCTTCTGCACCACAGCATTAGTGCATGTCAGTCGGCTCAGCAACAGATTATCCAGTACTGCTTGTCTTCGAACTTTCCCTACTTTAGTAATGCTAGGCTTTTAATAATGTGTACTGTCAGTAACAAGCACCAAGGTTAGAGCGTTTATTAATTTTATGGTACCTTTTTAGCCTTTAAGATTTAAAATTGTATTTTTCAAGAAATGCTTTATAGCTTATAATTCTCTGCATGGCTTCCATCTTGATGCAAAAACACGAACAACAACTATATTTTAGCTTGTAATTCTCTGCATTAACAATTTTCTTTCCAGAACGTGCTGGAGCTGATGTGGTCGAGTGTGCATGTCTCATTGGGCTCCCAAAATTTAAGGTATTATTGTTGGACTCATGACTATCTGAACTGCTGACAGGCAAAATCACCCGTTTACTATTTCAGTACTTCGCTTTTGCTCTGAAGTATGAAACATGACAGTCGGTGGCATGTTGCTGTAGTAGCCGGTATTACAAGCTTACTATTTAGATAATGTCTGCAGGATACGCCTGATTGTGTCATTGTAGCTTTATAAATCGTGTAGCCAATGGTTTTGTTATGTCCGCAGCCAGGAGCAACTTACCTTGCTATTAACTGTTATATAAGTACGATCAACATGACCATGTCTGCCCTGTTCCCGACATCTAAGATACTCAATATCTGTACCAGCTAGGCATCCATATATACTAGTAGAGATTTGGATATGCAGGGTGTGTTTAGTTCGCGAAAAGTTCGCAAAAAAGTTGTAGCACGTTTCGGTTTTATTTGACAACTATTGTCCAACTATGGAGTAATTAGTCTCAAAAGATTCGTCTCGTCATTTACAACCAAACTGTGCAATTAGTTATATTTTTTAACTACATTTAATACTCCATCCACGTATCGTAAGATTCGATGTGATGTGCGGCAGTGAAAAATTTTGGAAACTTTTTGCGGAACTAAACACAGCCGCATTGTCTGTGTTTAAATAAAAAACTGTACAAGGTACTTGCATTGCACCTGTTTCATTTGCTCATATTTAGGGTGTGTTTAGATCACTTTATATTTTGTATTTTTGCGTTTTTGGAAGGGAATCTTCAATATTTGAAGTATTAAATGGAGACTAATTACAAAATTAATTACAGATCACTTTGCATTTTGCATTTGTTATAGCATGGGGTTTGTTATAGCATGGGGGCACACCTCTGTTGTAGTACAGGTTGTGGGTGCAGGATGCTATTACTGCCTGCATCTTGTTTGTACCATGGTTTCAGAATAAAGATCCCTGTAGGTTTCAGGATAAAAAAAGCTGACATTTGCAACGTCGCAGTACCAATCACTCATCTTTGCTTGTCAGTTTACTGTATTTCTGTTTCAGTAACTGTTCACATTAGTAATTCATAATAGAGTATCAATTTTCATTGCGTCAAATTTCAAACTGATTGATCTAGAAAACGGATTCAGACTGGTTAACCGTGGTAGCAACTTCCCTGCAGAACTTATACAAGCTTAATGGAAAGCCTGTCTACGTACTGGTGGAGTCCCGTGAATCTGATAAATAAGAAGTGCTGGTCAGGTGGTGTCATGTTATCGTTTTCAGCTGCGGGTGCGGCACACCAAGTGCTTCCCTTGATTCGTTTCTGCGTGTTCTTAAGCTTAGCGGCACACTTCTTTTGCTCATTTCCTATCCGACACCCGTATTTTTCAGGAATGCTGGTGGGATGGCTAGGTGCTAAGTCTTCGTGTGGGGGGGGGGGGGGGGGGGAGTTAGAGAAGAGTGTAGTCTTGTAGCCTTGGTAGTTTTTTTTTCAGAGTACTGATGGAGCTTGTAGTTCTACTGCCGAGAACACATGGTTATTAGATGATGAATCAAGGTTGCTGCTGTTCCATTACTTGTTGAATCGTGTGGTTTTAATTTGTGAATGCCGCAGCCTGCAGTAGACCGAGCTTCAGAGAAGAACTTCGGCAGCTGCAGCTGTTAAAACTAACAGATCGTCGGTAGAGTAGAACTTGACTAAACATGTGTAAAAAGGTTGATCTACAGAAATTGCTACTAGAGGGGTTTAGATCCACAGACCGGATGAGGAGGCCTCAGATTTGTTGGCCATGGCGAGTGCGAGGGCGTCGGCCGAGTCGTGGACGAAGATGTCGAAGGAGCTGGCGGGTTGGTGCAGTGCAGCAGCCAGCAGGTGGGGCTGTGTCCGGCAGGGTTCAACTTACCGACCGCTAACCGGTAACCGCCGGCCTCCGGTTCCGGTATACCGGACCGGTTTGGCCGGTTACCGGTTGGAACCGGATAAATTCAAATTTAAATTCAAACTTTCCCGTTCAACCGGTTCGTACTGGTATACCGGCCGGTTAGACCGGTTTACCGGCCGGTTTGACTGGTATACCGGCCGGTTTGACTGGTAACCGGCCGGTTTGACTGGTAACCAGTCAAATTCAATTTTTTTTCTTTTTTGTTTAAATTCAAATGCCCGCAAAGTATACTAAATAAATGTTTGTATAACATATTTTAGTCTAAATGAACCCTCCAACCCTCTTTTCTACTACTTTTACATTGTATTTGTATACTTTTGTATGCACGTTTTTTTTGTTTAACTTTAAATCTCCGCAAACTATACTAAATGAACGATTTTTTGAGAAAATTTGACACCATTAAATTTGTCGCATCTTGAAGTATTTTTAGGAATTTTTTGAGAATTTTTCATTTTTTTAATTCAAATTTAAATTTTGAATTTGGACCGGTTTATACCGGATCAAACCGGAATCGGTCCGGACCGGTTACCGTAACCGGTCAAACCGGACCGGTTACCGACGGTTAGGGGAACCATGGTGTCCGGACGATGGTGTACGGCGACGAGAATGGCGCTTACCGCGGCTGGCAGTGCTCTCTCAAATTGGGTTAAGCCCTTATTTAGTTGCAAAATTTAAAATTCCAAATCTAATGAGTCTAATTAGTAACGAATTTTACATGCATGGAGTATTAAATTTAGATGAAATAAAAAATGAATTGTATAGTTTGTTTGTAAATTAAGGGACGAATCTAATGAGTCTAATTAGGTTATGATTAGACACTAAATTACTACAGTAATTGTTGCAGTGCACATGCTCTAATGATTGATTAAATAGTCTCATTAGATTCGTCTCGTAGTTTATAGATGAATTCGGTAATTAATTTTGTAATTAGTCTATGCTTAATACTTTTAATGTGTAAAGATTCTCTTTCAAAAACTTTACGGACGCAACTAAACAAGGCCTCTAGATCTGTTGATGGGATTACGGCAGCGACGGTGAACCTCGTACCATACACTCCGGTCCTAACATCTTTTTATATAGAAAATTGTGCAACGGGGCCTACCAATCATAGGTAAGATAGTCACCCCGATCCCCGATCAGGACGCGTAGATCAGGGCCAAGTCAGGAGAGATCATACCTAGCAGCAGCAGCAACATGCTTAACGTTACTACGTTGGGTTAGTGGCAGGATTCGCGAACATGGCTGGCTGATCCGCCATCCGTGACCACGGAGCAGCGACGATTTGAATCTTTCCCTGTGGGCTGCGGCCTGCGCACACGGCGCCCCCCGCCTCTGTTTCCGCCGCGCCGGCCTTGTCGTCTGACAAGCGGCACGGCGCTGCCCCATGCTCATGGATGACGCAACCGATGGAAAATCCCGCGACGGGCATTGATTGCGAGGGAGCCGGCAGGCAGGAGGCGTGCGCCCACCCTAATGAATGCGGGCCCGGGGGCGATTAACTCCTACGTGCATGTCAACCTCACGCATTTCCATCCTCCCATGCATGCGGCACTGGCGCTGGCATCAGCGGCGAACCTCGTTCGGGATCCCCAGGCGACGTGTTGTCACATCGCCCGGCAGGGGACGCAGAGGCCTACGCGTAGGCGTAGCGCCGTGCCCCGGCCCGCCCGAGCGTACAGCGCGCGGGGAGGGGACGGACAACGGGGCCCAGCGTACGTGCGCGTGTAGGCCTACGAGCGGCGCGCGCCGCGAGGCTGCCGGCCCGGGAGGCGCCGGCGGTGGTGGCGTGCCCCCGCTGCCCGGATGCTGGCCTTTCCGGCGCCAAACAGGACGATGGGTGGCAGACTGGCAGGCGCGCACAGTGCCATGCGGTATGCCGGTATCTCCCGCTGCGTCGGTCAGGTTGGGGGGACTGCCGCATGCGGCATGCACCGTACCTGCCTGCCCGGGCGACGTGTGGACCGTGCCGAGGCAGGCCAACTCCAACCGAGCTCCTTAGATTAACCCCAACAGGCAGGCATCAGTCAAGGCAAAAGCAAAATACATCTTCGGTCGGCACTGTGCGCACACGGCACCTTCTCCAACAGGCGAGGCAACACGCGAGGCAAACTGTCGTCGCTGGAGAGAGAAGGTGCAAATATACACTCCCTCTCTCCTCAAATGCAAATTGCCGTCGCTCGATGCGCCGCCGCCGGTGGGAGGGGAGCGGAGGAGAGGGGGTTCGGGGAGCTCCGGTGGAGGAGAGCGCTGGAGGACGGGGCTCCGCCGCCATCTCCTCCCGCACCCGCCGCTCCTCCCGCTGTACCCGCCATGGCCTCCGCTGCACGCCTTGCCGCGCGATCGACCCCTGGAGCTCCCCGCCTGCGTCCGCGCCGCTCCGCTCGCCACGCTGCGGTCCGCACCGCTCCCTACGCAGTTCCCTCCCTCCCCGGCGGGCGAGCTCTGCGCGCGAGTAGCGCCGCCCCGCGGGCAGGAGAGCTCCGCTCCACCGCACGACGCGCAGGAGCAGAGGACGCCGAGGAGCAGGGGAGGCTGGGTCTTCCTCCTCTCCGGAGGATCCCAGCGACCGCGAGCTTCCTTCCCCTTCTCTCTCCTCCTCTCCGACGGATCCCACTTGGCCCGAGGCCCCGGCGTGCATCCGGGCGGTGGCGCTCCACTACGCCGCCGCAGTGCGCACAGCCCGCGGCGAGAGCAGCCCGGAGGACCGCCTTGCCGCTGCGGCGACGCACTCCCGCTTCTCCCTGGAGGCGCTCGCCGCAGCGCGCTGCCTCGCCCCCTGCTTCGACGTCGCCCCCACACTCGGCGACGCGCCTGTGGCCACCTGGATGTACGCCGAGGTCGAGGCCACGGCCGAGTTCCGCGTCAACGCCCGCACCGGCGCCGTCCGCAACCTCCCACGGGAGCTCCTGCGCTCGTTGGTTGCCTACCGCCTCCTGGGCGCGATCCACTACGCCGCCGCCGTGCGCGCGAGTCGCGCGACCTGCGGCGAGGGCAGCACGGAGGACCGCCTTGCCGCGGCGGCGCCATACTTCCACGTCGCCCTGGAAGCGCTCGCCGCTGCGCACTGCCTCGCCCCGTACGGCGGCCACATCGCCGCCACGCTCGGCGACGAGCTTGTGGCCGCCCGGATGCACGCCGGGGCCACTTCCTCTGTGCCACCACAGCGGCCGCTGAGGCCGCGGCCGGCCGCGAGTAGCAGAGCGTGCGGTGTGCGGCGTGTGTGCGGCCGAGAAGCAGGCAAAGCAAGGGAGTCCGGCGTGCGTGCGGCGCTACCCCTCCTCTTCCCCGCGGTTTTTGCGTTCGCTGTTGGAGAGACTAAGTTTTTGCCTCTCCAAACTCTACTGTTCACGCGAGGCAAACTTCCAAATGCCTTCCCATTTTGCGCTCTATTGTTGGAGTCAGTCTTATGCCGGCCACAATATGCTAGTGAAGCTAAAAAATATTGAACCCCACACAGCAGAAGCAATCATTGAGTACCTTGGGCTGCAGCGTGAAAAAAATCCTCGCATCGCTACTATGGCCTTGTTTGTTTCCCTATTCTATTCCATTCTACAAAAAAATCTCGCATACATGGTGTACTAAATAAAGACTATTTGCAAAACTTTTTTAGGGATGGATGTAAGTTTTTGCGAGGAATCAAATAATGATAATTAATCGATGATTTACTACAGTGATACTATAGTAACCATCCTCTAATTGCGCGGTCAAAGGCCTTATTAGCTTCTTCAAGGTCACTAGCGCGGGATTCTGAAATTGGTTTTGTAAACTTCTTTTGTTTGACACCGTAATTAGCGGTAAAAATGTCACTATTCACTAGCATAACACAAACCAAACGGGGCCTATCTTGGCACATGAACCCACGATAGAGTAAAATATGGCCTCTTTACTGCTATCATTGTTGAGGCCTTTTATGGATCAACACACGAACACACTAGATCGTGCGACGCGAGGAAGAGCTCGATGCAGCTCCTCCTGTGTGGAGCGGTCAGACCGGTCGCCGGGGTGAAATCGGCGACGGCTGACGAACGCTAGCCCGGGAAGGACCCCGTCAGGGAAGATGCATGTAGGGTTGTTCTAGGATCGGCAGGCCACCTAGAACGCCTTGAAACATCGCGGAGACGAAGGAAGAACAACAGATGAGGGTTGGAAAAGCTAGGGTTTGGAAAAGAGGATAAAAAATAGTAATTGTTTTGTATTTTGATCGATTGGATACCCTCAATCGGTTGTGACCCTTTATATTTATAGGGTGGGGTGGACTTATCCCGCAAGGAATCCCAATTACAGATCTAGATCTACAAAAATCCTTAATTGACTCGGACTCCTCCTAGACAGGTCAGATCGGTCGGACCTACCGGTCGGACCCCTGCCGGGCAGGCTACAGCACCAGACCAGTCAGACCGCTTGGTCAGACCGGTTAATGCCAATTTTGGCTGTCAACATATGCCCCCCTGTTTTTTGGTAAAGTTTGTTTGCCAAAAAAATGTTCTTCTGAGCCAAAATTGTCTAAGGGCGATGATTAACATTACATCGGCCATTTTTTGTGCTAAGGGCGATAAACAATTATCGGCCATGTTTTGCTCTAATCAAGTTGATGTTGAACACCTTGTTTCGGCCGCCACACCTTCTTCATGGTTGCTGTCGTCTTTGGCACGGCCTCCACCTGTTGCTCCATTGCCTCCTTCTTGCGCATACGGTGCAGCCTCCACTTTTGAGTATGAGACAAGCCTGAGGGACACCATCTCGGCTGCAAATACTTTGAGTCTTGTTTCTTGCTCTTCTCATTCTACTTGCTGCAATCAACATCTTGCTTGACCAGATTATTGCTAGCAACAATCGGTCTTTATAGTAATGCATCATTTGGATATATAGGAGAATATTGAATATAATATGATTGCATATGCATCCTACTATAATCCATAGGTGTATAGAAGTAAGGATACCAGCAATACCATGGAGCAATCGGTTCACTAGACGACGCATAATTACCTTGACTCGATTGCTCTTGATGTCTTGACGATGATCCCGTATCCTTGACTTCGCTTGGTCACCCCTTCTATCTCTGAGCAATCCCCTCCTTCTCATATTTGGCCAAGAGTTTCTTGAAACTCGGCCTTGTCTTGCCTCTGGACACTACTACAAAACAGGCCTTTGTTCCAGGCCATTTTTCCCGGCAGCCTTTGGGCCCGGGACAATATATGGCTTTTGTCCCGGGTCCAACGGCTAGCCGAGCCAGCGAGGGGGACAGGGGCCTTTTGTCCCGGTTGGAGACACCAACCGGGACAAAAGTGGGGCCTTTTGTCCCTGTTGGAACCACCAACCGGGACAAAAGTCCCCCTTTTGTCCCGGTTGGTGCCTCCAACCGGGACAAAAGGCCTTGGGCCCCTTATCCCCTTCCCTCTCCCCCCGCCCGAGCCATTCAGCTCACTTGTTTTCTTGCTGTTCTTGGCTCGGGATAGAGGAGTTCTTGCTCATTTCTTCACCACATTTGTGAAGATCTTTGATTCCCCGTCCATCCATCGGCGCTAAAGGTTTGGGGCTTGTTTTCTCTTCTTTCTTGGCTTGTATAGCTCATTTCATGCTTTAGAAATAGAGAAAATGTGTAGCTAGCTCATTTCTTGGACATTTAGCTAGATTGCATATGTAGGTGTGATTTTCTTTTAGATTTAGATGAGTATGTGGATAGTAGAAATTTGTAGAATGCGTGTAGACACTTCATGTGATATACTTGTATATATGACCATATTGTGGATAGTTGATTTTTTATTCATGAATGAATTAATGAAATGAGTATATTAGAATTTTTTGTATTATGAATGGATTATTTTGACACTCTAGTGATGTATTTAATCAGGCTCACATTGAAACCATCTAGAAGCTAAAAAAATCTTTATTTCAAAACAAGTATACGTCGTTAATCTCCATCCAACGGTGATGGCACTACCTTTCGGGGATACACGATGCGCTATAAGGATGTCGCAAATCGGTTGGTCGCATCACCAGCACTTCCGATTGATAAGAAGACAGCATTTGACGCAGTCAGCATGCCCGTTGTTGTACTGAGAGCATATCAACGAGAATGCTGCCTGTGCCAAGTGCTGTGCCTATTAATCGTAAATGTTGGTGCTGCGACTGGCCGATTGGTGACATCCTTGTACCGCATCATATCCCCCCGAAAGACAGTGACATCATTGTTATTTGCAAGAGTTATTAATTTGATCATTGTAATTGTAATAGTAAATAATTTTTGCATTGTAATGGTAAGAATTTATAATTTTGTGGAAAATAAAGGTATTTTTAGTAAAATATGGCTTCAGCAGCTGGAGGGAGTGGCGCTGGTGGGGGTGATCGTTGTCCTTCTGGAGAGAAGGGCACAACTCGAGTAGGTCGTCGGTCCAAAAAACCTAGTGCTTTTCATAGGGCAGCGCTCCGTTATTTGGAAAAAGAATATAGAGAATGCATGGCAAGGGGCGAGGAACCTCCGTTTGATCTTGAGGATTTATTGCGGCGTTACGGTTCGTCACCACCAAACTCGGAGGTTTCAGCTCCGCCATCTTCTTCTGCGCCAGCAAGAAATCCGTTAGAGCATTCTGCGTTCCAACGCAAGGACGGTTGAAAACCTATGTGTTGTTGACCGAATTTTTAAGTTTCATGTATAGTACTCCTTTGTTAAGTTCTGTAATGGATTAAGTACTCCTTTTAATTAATCAAGATGTATGATGGATATTGCATATTTTTAATTATTCATGTTATGTTACATTTAGTTTAATTTAGGTTTGATATATTTTATTTATTCGATGTGTGTAAAGAATTCAAATCGATTTATTTAAAATGCAGATGGACCGGCAATGGATGTACAATGCTGACCGACGTTCAAAAGAATTCATTGATGGCCTGCATTATTTTTTGTCTGTGGCTGAGGCAAACAAGCAGAATGGTTTTATGTGCTGCCCGTGTGTTCATTGCAAAAATAACAAGGATTACTCATCTTCAAGAATCCTACACAGCCACATTTTCTCAAATGGTTTCATGGAGAAGTATGTTTGTTGGACGAAGCACGGAGAACAGGGGGTTACCATGGAAGACAATGAAGAAGAAGATTTTGACGACCACTTTCCCGGGAATACTGGAATCGGTGAATTCGAGGACGATATTCCCATGGAAGAGCCCGAAGTAGATGTAGCAGAAAATGATCCCAGCGACGATCTGGGGCAGGCATTGCACAATGTGCAGGCAGACTGTGAGAATGAAACGGAGAGGTTGAAGTTCCAGAAGTTGTTAGAGGACCACCATAAGTTGTTGTACGCAGATTGTCAAAATGGATTGAAGAAACTTGACACCACCTTGGAGTTGCTGCAATGGAAGGCGACAAATGGTGTATCCGACAAGGGATTTGGTGAATTACCTAAACTTGTTAAAAAAATGCTTCCTAAGGACAATGAATTGCCTGCCACAACGTATGAAGCCAAAAAACTTATTTGCCCTTTAGGACTGGAAGTGCAAAAGATACATGCATGCCCCAACGACTGCATCCTCTACCGAGGCGAATACGAGAATTTGGATGCATGTCCCGTATGTAGTGCATTGCGTTACAAGATTAGAAAAGATGATCCTGGAGATGTCGAGGGGGAGCCTCCCCGGAAGAGAGTTCCTGCGAAGGTCATGTGGTATTCGCCTATAATACCACATTTGAAGCGTCTGTTTAGAAATAAAGATAATGCTAAGTTGATGCGATGGCACATAGAGGAACGCAAGAAAGACTCGATGTTGAGACACCCCGCTGATGGGTCGCAGTGGATAAAAATAGATAGAACGTACCCTGAATTTGATTTGGATGCGAGAAACATAAGGTTCGGTTTGAGTACGGATGGCATGAATCCTTTTGGTGAGATGAGCAGTGGTCATAGCACTTGGCCTGTGACTCTTTGTCTGTACAATCTTCCACCATGGCTCTGCATGAAACGAAAGTTCATCATGATGCCAGTGCTTATCCAGGGTCCAAAGCAGCCCGGAAATGACATTGATGTGTACCTAAGACCATTGGTCGAAGAACTCTTATTGCTCTGGGGCGATGAAGGTGTACGGATGTGGGATGAATACAAACAGGAAAACTTCAACCTACGAGCATTGCTGTTCGTAACGATCAATGACTGGCCTGCTCTTAGTAACTTGTCAGGACATTCGAACAAGGGATACAAAGCACGCACACATTGTTTAGATGCTACCGATAATATATGGTTGACTCACTGTAAGAAAGTTGTATACATGGGTCATCGTCGATTTCTTCCCATCAGCCATGCGGTACGAAAGAAGAGCAAGCATTTCAAAGGCCAAGCGGACCACCGAATAAAACCGGTGCACCGTAGTGGTAAAGACGTCTTCAACATGGTAAAAGATCTAGAAGTTATTTTTGGAAAGGGATCTGGTAGCCAACCTGTTCCGAACGAAAACGGAATGACGCCCATGTGGAAGAAGAAATCTATATTTTGGGAGCTACCATATTGGGAAGTCTTAGATGTTCGTCATGCAATTGATGTGATGCACCTCACGAAGAATTTTTGCGTCAACCTGATAGCATTCTTGGGAGTGTACGAAAAGACAAAAGATACAGTAGAAGCACGTCAAGAATTGCAACGTATGGAAGAACGAGATGCCTTACATCCACAACAGCGAGATAATGGACGACAATACTTAAGTCCTGCCAGCTATACTCTTAGCAAGGAAGAGAAAGAAACCATGTTTGACTGCTTGAGCAGTATAAAGGTTCCATCTGGATACTCATCCAATATAAAAGGAATCTTAAATTTGGCAGAGAAGAAATTTACAAATCTCAAGTCCCATGACTGCCATGTGCTTATGATCGAACTTCTTCCGGTTGTGCTGCGGGGGATTCTGCCTGATAATGTTCGGTTAACCATCGTGAAGATATGTGCCTTCCTCAACGCAGTTTCTCAGAAGATAATTGACCCGGAGAATTTGATAAAGCTGCAAAACGATGTGGTGCAATGTCTTGTTGGTTTTGAGCTGATATTTCCACCATCTTTCTTCAACATCATGACACATCTTCTAGTGCACCTTGTCAAAGAGATTGATATCCTCGGACCAGTATTTATACACAACATGTTCCCATTCGAAAGGTTCATGGGGGTACTCAAGAAATGTGTTCGTAATAGAGCTCGTCCAGAAGGAAGCATCGCCAGTGCCTACGGAACTGAGGAGATCATTGACTTTTGTGTTGACTTTATTGATGACCTTAAACCGATTAGAGTCCCTGAATCGCGATATGAGGGGAGACTAGCTGGAAAGGGTACATTAGGAAAGAAATCTTATGTCTGCACAGATGATTTCTCATTCAAGAAAGCACATTATACGGTTCTTCAACAATCATCCTTGGTTGACCCATATATCGAGGAGCACAAGAAAATTCTGCTCTCCAATTTCCCGGAAAAGTCTGAGGCATGGATTACACGTGAGCACATGAACACTTTCTGCAGCTGGTTGCGGAAGCATCTAATGTATAACATGGATATAAGTGAACAACTGTTCTTATTGGCTAAGGGACCAGCTTGGAATATCTTAACATACCAAGAGTACGAGATAAATGGAAACACATTTTATACGATAACCCAAGATAAAAAGAGTACCAACCAAAACAGCGGTGTTCGTATAGATGGCACGGACAATAATGGAAAAAAATACACATATTACGGCTACATTGAAGAGATATGGGAGCTGAATTACGGTCCCAATTTCAAGGTGCCTCTATTTCGTTGCCAATGGGTTAAGCTATCTGGAGGAGGGGTAACAAAAGATGAGTATGGGATGACAATAGTTGATCTCAACAATCTTGGGTATAGAGACGAGCCATTTGTCCTAGCCCACGATGTCGCTCAGGTTTTCTACATTAAGGACATGTCCAGCAAGCCAAAGAAAGGGATAAACAAGCAAAAGAATGAGCCTAAGCGACACTTAGTTCTATCAGGAAAGAGAAACATCATTGGAGTGGAGGACAAGACAGACTTGTCAGAAGAATATAATAATTTTGTTGCCATTCCACCTTTTGAAGTAAATGCTGATCCATGCATCCTGCTAGCCAATGATAATGCTCCATACTTGCGCCGTGATCATAATCAAGGGACATTTGTGAAGAGAAAGTCTGTTACCGCTAATCCTTCATGTACTTGAATCATTTTATATTATTGTATAAAAACATAATCGCAATTCAAATACTTTTATTATATATATGTACTATACAATTATACTTTATGTGTTATATATATTATTTTATATATTTTTCACTTAATTACCAGACTCAATTATAATTTTCATTCAATAATGGATTACTCAACTAATTTTATTTATTTCATGAAATTACATTCACATTAACATACTATACTCTCTCACTAACACACACAATCTCACTAACACAAACTATCTCTCAAACTCACACTACTCATTAATATCATGAAATTGCTTAATTTTATCTAAAATTCACTTTTTAAACGTTAATATCGTGACAGAATCCACTTTCTGTCGAAAAGTAACAGTTTGAAAAAATTTGTTCACCTAATATATTTTTGCATGGTCAAAATAATAAATATGATTTCAAAAAAGTTAGATATTTCATTGACCCAATCACTTGAATGAAAATTAATTATTTTTGTTGCGTGTATCAAGTTTATATAGAGATAAGAGATTTTGTTCCATAATTTTATTAATTGAATTAACAAATGAAAGCCAATTTTAAAAGAGAAGTAAAAAGAAACAAAAACAAACATAAGATTAGGCGGGAAACGAGGGAAAACGGGCCCCTTTTGTCCCGGGTGGTAGATCCACCCGGGACTAAAGGGGGGCCGCGGGCTGGGAATTTTCCCGGCCCACCCAAAAACCCATTTTGTCCCGGGTGAAGCCACCACCCGGGACAAAAGTGGGGCTCTATATATTCGCTCAACCTCCGCCTTCCTCCAACACGCATTTTCCTGATCTGCGCCACGAAGCCGTCGTCTCGCCCATCGCGCCTCCTGCTCCGCCGCCGTCCCCGAACGCCGCCCGAGCTCCGCCGCCTCCACGCCCCGGCCGCCTTGGACGACGACCCCGCCAGGCCACTCACCGGTAAGCCGCCGCCGGCCGAGCTATTCGCCGCCGCCGCACGCTGCGTGTCCTGCTCGCGCCTCCCCCCGCCACGCTAGCGCGAGCACCGGAGCCGCACGCCCGTACTGGTGCTCGCACCGCTTCGCGCCGCCGCCGCCGGGACAGCCGCGTCGCGCCTCCCCTGCTTTGCGCCGCCGCTAGGGCACGCCGTCGCCGTCCACCCCGCCGGCTCGGCGCGCGCGCGGGCCCCACCGGGCCGCCGCCAGCCAGCCGCCGCCGCGGGTTCCTTCTCCCCTGCGCCTGGCGCGCCACCGCCGCTGCGGTGTGCGTGGTTGGGCGGGGACGCCCCTCCCACTGACCAGCGGGGCCCGCTGGTCAGTGGACGGAGTAGGTGTAACGTCCCGCTTCCCCGAGGCTGGGCCCGCTTACATCTGGTTGCTTTCTAGGACATAGACTGTCCTCACAGACCAACACCAGTCTTTTCTGCACACTTTGTCCTCACTCGTGCGCATCCGGGAAGAACTTCCCGGTCGGTCACCCATCCCCAAATTTCTCCGGGCCAAGCACGCTTAACCTCGGAGTTCTTTTGGAGACTGGCTTCCGGAAAAGAAGTTGCAACTTGTTGGTATGAGTATCCTACTAATCCTATTAAGCCCTGGGCCGGGGTGTCACATACTCACCCCCTTAAGAGACCGACGTCCTCGTCGGTCAATCACAAGCCAGGAACGTCCTCTCTTGGCCACGTTCCGTACGTCCAGTGCCATCAGCCCATGTGCCACGTCCGTGCGTCCAGTGCCAACGGTCCCTGTGCCATGTCCATGCGTCCAGTGCCAACGGCGCATCCCAGATGCCCGCGCACTGACCCGCCACGCGCCCGTGCACATGCCAGTGGCATCTGCGCCCCCACGCGCCCGTGCTCATGCCTCCGCACTTACGCCCGTACGTGCCCGTGAAACTGCGAGAGTCAGCTCTGATACCATTCAGTAATGTCCCGCCTCCCCGAGGCCGGGCCCACTTACATCTGGCTGCTTTCTAGGACATAGATTGTACTCACAGACCAACACTAGTCTTTTCTGCACACTTTGTCCTTACTCGTGCGCACCCGGGAAAAACTTCCCGGTCGGTCACCCATCCCCAAATTTCTCCGGGCCAAGCACGCTTAACCTCGGAGTTCTTTTGGAGACCGGCTTCCGGAAAAGAAGTTGCAAATTGTTGGTATGAGTATCCTATTAATTCTATTAAGCCCTGGGCCGGGGTGTCACAGTAGGGTGGATTTTTCTTTATTTGTTGATTGATTTCGGCTGAAGCTTGTAAAATCCGTATAAAATCATAGGAAAATGGGAAAAACATGAAATAAATTTTGTTAGATTTGTTAGAGTAAGATCTATGGAGAAAAAATATCCATGATGGCGAAATGGCCTCTTTACCCCTTCAAAAATTTGCAGAGAACTCCTAACGTCCGCCATCCCGGCCGGGACCCCGCCGCGCGAGCCCAACGTCGCCGAGCGCCGCCGACCTCACGCCGCCGCCCAGAGCCCCGCGTCCTCCGGCTCACCCCGCCTTCGCCTGTGCGAGCCTAATTATTTGTTTAAATTTGTTTAGAAATTAGTTTAAATATGGATTATTTGTTTAAATTTGAAGATATGGATTATTTGTTTAGAAATTATGTTGTAAAATATACATTATTTGTTAATTTGTTTAATTTTGATGACAAATAGGGTGTTAATTACTTTTGAAATTATATTATTTAGAGTTCATGTTATTTAGAGTGAAATCATAATTTGTTGTGTAAATAAAGGTATATTTACAAATTCTTGAAATGTATGAATGTATGTATGTATGTATGTGTAAAGTGAGTTTAAATTTCTTTTAAATATTTCATGTATATTTCTTGAATTACTTAGAGAATATTTCTTAACTTCATCCATCGATCGTTACTTAGTGAAAAAACCGTCTAGAATATTTCATATATGGATGATTTCAAGTTTATTTCTTGAATTACTTAGAGAATATTACTCGACCTCGTCCATCGATCGGTACTTAGTCAAATGCTCGCAAATATGTGGATTATTTAGAGAATTTTTTAAGGGTTTTATTTGTATTCATATTTTAGTTACGATGGACCCGCGACACACAGACGTGGAAGACGAACAGTTCCTGTTAAATATGATTGGCGAAGGTCAAGGAGATGTCCCTGAACAAGCTGATGATGGCAGCAATACCGACATATATTTGAATATGTCCGGTGATGGAATTGAGCCACCATCTATTCAGGATGACGTTGCTGCTGAACAAAATGCTAATGTACATATCACAACTATACTTATTTGTAATGACAATCATATTTTCATCTGAATTTATATGAATACTATCAATGTTTTTTTATAGCCGTCTGGATCATCGTCGCAGCAGAAAAAGACGAAGCGAGGCCCAACAAAGAAACTTGAAGGGCGGTTCATTATAACGGAAGTTGGTCCAGATGGTGAACCGATCGCTCCAGAAGCTGCCGCCAAAAAATTCATAAGACAATCCGGATGTATTGTCAGGGACCACATCCCGATCAGCTTCAGGCTCTGGAAAGCTTACAATCCAAGCGAGGAACGGGATGCGGTACCCGAAAGAGAAAAAGAATGGTGCTGGCGGGAGCTTAAGAAAAACTTCACGGTTCCAGCTGAATCCGAAGAGATATGCAAGCGCTGGACCCTGAGTAAGATGGCCGAACAGCTGCAATCATTCAAGAAAATTTTGACGAAGAAATATATCAAGACCGGGACCACACCCGTATTTACCGGCGAGCTCGAAAAGCTCAGGGGTCACTGGGATGCATTTGTGGAATACAAGTCTTCAGAGCTTGGGCTTCAGAAGGTGCAGAAGGCCAAAGACAACGCCTCGAAGAAAGTGTACCATCACACTCTAGGCCAAGGAGGCTACAAGCTTGCAATACCCAAATGGAGAAGATGGAGCAGGATCTGCTTGACAGAGGCATCCAACCTGCGACCATGAACTGGCCTGAAAGGTCAAGGACCTGGTTTTGTGGTCACGGGGGAAGCATGGACCCATTGACTGGTGACTGCATCTATGGGCCAAACATCCAGCGAGCAGCCCAGAGACTACAGGAGGCCATGCAAGCAGCGGCCGAGGGAAAATTCCAGCCGGATAGAGAGAGGGACGAGCTGACTTACGCCCTTGGGTATCCAGAGCATCCGGGCCGCACAAGAGGCAAAGGCGTGGTTCTGTGGAAGTATGGGTTCATGGATTACATTGAATCATATAGAAGCCGGCAAAGAAGAAAGAATGATCAGCGGGAGCACATGCGAAGGCTAGAGGAACGGGTCATGTCACACGATCAAAGACTGGAGGAATAGGTTCAACGCCAAGTGGCCATAGCAATGAGCCAGCAACAACAAGCGCAAACGGTGCCTCCAGAGCCTAATGTCGCAGCCGATCACCTGTCTCAGCGGAAAAGCAGCTGCGCTTCCACAGACGTCGCCATCGCCGAGCCAACAGGGATCCAAGCCACAGTTGAAGCGTCGGCCCCGCAGCTATTTCCAGTGGATGAGATCACCCAGCGGACACCTTGTGTCCTGCAGACTGCCGTTAAGAACCTAATGTTCACTGTTGCGTACGGTACCGCCATGCCAACCGAACCGGACGACGAGTACCACGGGCAGCAAATTCCGCCTGGATACACACGAGTTGGTGTGGAGCAGGTGTGCCAGGGTTGGGAGATGCTCGAGCTTGATATTCCTGGAGGCGATGGGGAGAGGACACTAGCAGAAGCCATTCATGGCTACATCCTATGGGATAAGCGCTACATTGTCCTAAAGTCGGATGATCAAACACCAAGACCGGCATCTCAGCATGCCTCTCCAAGGCCGGCATCTCCGCAAAACTCCCCAAGGGCAGCACTGTCTCGGCAAGAATCACCGGCACATTCTCCATCACCATCATCTCATGCGCCGATGAACACTCAAGCGTCACCGTCGCCTCCATGGTCACCCCCTCCGCCGCCGGCAAAGAAGCAGAAACGGCCGCCGGCAAAGAAGGTAGCTGCACCGGCTAAGGAGCCTCCAAAGAAGAAGAAAAAGGAGAAGAAAATCAAGGAGGCTCCTATTAAACCCTAGAACATGAGCCTTGAAGAATGCGATCGGATAACTCAAGAAATAGTTAAAGAGCACTTCAAGCCGAAGCCGAAGCCGAAGCCGGAGCCCGAGAAAGTCATAAATCCGATAGATTTGAAATTTTTTAAGGGAATGTGCGAAGCTAATAAGAGAAAATTTATTCCGAGAGACCCCCCTTCAGACTACGAATGCACAATTATCAAAACTGAGAAAAAGAAGAGACAATCAAAGTCGTCATCGTCCGACGTTCCACAGCTCGGAACCCAAAAGAAACAATCAATAGAGCCTCTCGTAGTGGGACAGACGACGCAAGAACAAGACTTTGTTACATTTTTGAAAGAATCAAACCTGATGGCGGCTCATATTGCAGGGGGAGAAGATATTCCAAAGGCCGATGTGGTCGTCAAATGGACGTTTGAGATCGGCAAAACTCTTGTACCCCCCGAAGTAGTGTCTGTGCTTCCAACACAAATGTATAAGCTGCACCAGCACTACATGCGTGCGATGGCCGATTGCATCTTCATGCAGGGCGCAAAGATTAAAGATGATGATTTCTTACGGGGGGAGGCCATTATATGGATAAACTGGGAAGAAATTTACCAACTATTCCATCAGGAGGCCCTCGACATCTCTATGGTCGGCTTGTGGGTTCTGTAAGTATTTTACTCTCCTTACGTATTGTTTTGCATGATCTCAACATACTGATCTCTTGATTTATTCGGTATCATGTAGAATGGAGATACATACTTGCAGAAGAAAGGGATACTCTCACCTCAGCTTCATCGACCCAATTACTTGTAATTGGAGGCTTCTACGCGACAATACCGATGAGATATTCCAAAACTTGTTCAAGTACATAAGCGTTCATCACAACAAGCAAATGATATTGTTTCCTTACAACTTTGCGTGAGTGATTCCTTCCGTCTAACTCTTTCTATTCTGTAATCGAATTGTTTAAACCTTAACTACCAAGAACTGCCTCCGTATAATCTTGCAGTGAACACTGGGTCCTAATTGTCATAATTCCCGAGAAGAGCCTACTCGTGGTTATGGACTCATTGAGGAGACCTCCAGAACAATACGAAAATCTTCTTAACATGATGAAAAAGTAATTCTACCACTACTCCATCGGTGACCGATAATTTGAATCACTTTGTTACTTGACTATAATTGTTCTAATCATGCACAGGGTTTGGAAAGAATTCGCTAAAAATCATCCAGGCAAATTTGACAAGGAATTGAAGATCAAGATAGATTTTCCGGTACGCACTTGGATGATTCGTTGCACGATTCATTAGTTTTATTATATATTCATATAAATACCTGATAATTTCTTCTCTCTTAAAGTGTATGAGGCAGAAACAAGGCACTGTATTTTGCGCATACTATGTATGCGAGTACATCCATGGTCTGGTAGGTCCTCAAAGGGCTGGACAGATTGGGCGGAGGAAGTAAGTAAAAAACTTGTTAATATTTGAACTCGTATTTTAATTAGTCGAAATTAATTATCCCCTTTTTCCATAGGTCAGGGAGATGCGCGATAAACTCATACCGGAGGAAAAGCTTATGGCGATTCAAGAACAATTCTCCGGATTTATTGTTGAGCAAGTCCTCGATCCAAAAAGCGAATTCTGCTATGATGGAATATCTAATATTGACAATCACAGCAAATATGACAATATACGCGTGTATATGTAATTAAGAACGATTATACCTATGTAAATATATATGTGTGTCTATGTATTAAATTTCCAAAAGGCGAATTCTACTATGTAATTAAGAACGAATATACCTATGTAATTAAGAACGAATATACCTATGCAAATATGATGGAGTATGTATGTATTATATATATAAGCACTCCAATAATATATATGTGTATATATATATATTTATATAATATTGGTCCTAGACATTTTCATATGTAAAGGAATTCACATGTATAGATATGTGTATACATATATATATATATATAAGTGAATTAATTTATATATGGAAACTATCTAGGACAAATATTATATAAATAACTATATATATATATATATATTAGTGGAGATCATACACACTGAATTCCAATACATAAGTTTAATTGAAATGCAAAAGTATAATTGAAATAGAAAAATAATTGAGAAAAGGAAAACATGAAAAAAAAGGGGGACCTTTTGTCCCGGTTGGTAACACCAACCGGGACAAAAGGGTGCGCCAGCCACGTGGGCGCTGGCTGCACCTTTTGTCCCGGTTGGTGTTACTAACCGGGACAAAAGATCCTCTTTTGTCCCGGTTGCCAGACCCGGGACAAAAGGGCACCCCCTTTTGTCCCGGACTGGCGTTCCCGGTTGGGAAACCGGGACAACAGGGGGTTTTCCAACCGGGACAAATCAACGTTTTTGTAGTAGTGGGAGGAATCCCCAGATTTACTGGGCGCACCGGTCAGACTGGCCCTAAAACCGGTCAGACCGGTCGAACCGGTCAGACCGCCACTGTGGCCGGTCAGACCGGTCGACTTGATGTCGGCCTTCTTCTTCTTGTTTTGCCCCCTAGTGTTTTTACGGTTTGAGGGGTCTTCAATGTCAACTTCTTTTCAGTTCTTTCATCATCAATGACTATATTTTTTCTCTTGGTTGATTCACCTTGACTCGGCCGAACTAGCACTTTAGGATTATTCAATTCCAATATATGCACTGGGAAAGGATTTTGATCAACCTACATATTAGGAATAACCAATCGTCCTTTATTAATGGCCGATTGAATCTGTCTACGTAACATATTGCAATCATTAGTAGCATGTGAAAAAGTATTATGGAGCTTGCAATATGTTCGCCGCTTCAACTCTTCAAGCGGCGGTACAGTATGTCACATCTTGATGTATCCAAGTCTATATAACTCATCAAATATTCTTTCGCACTTGGATACATTAAAAGTAAATTTTTTGTCTTGCCGATTTTTGCGAATCGGCTTAAGAGCAGAACAAGTAAATGATTTGGCTTGAGATGGTCGAGCAAACTCAGCAACATATACATCATTAGACTCATCGTCCGAACAATCTGAATTGCAATCTAAGGCATGTACACTAGAACGATGATGTCTATGAGACTCTTGAGATTCTTTGCTTCGGCTTTCTATAGCCAAAGCTCTCTGATGCATCGGAGTAATAGTAAAGAAATTATAGCCCTCTAATCTTTCTTTGATATGAGAGCGCAAGCCATTAAAAGCCAAATGAGCTAAGTCTTTTTCTGCAATATTCACACTAAAGCATCGGTTTTTTGTATCGCAGAATTGTCTTATGTAATCATTGACAGATTCATCACTCGATTGTCTAAGCGATGTCAAGTGAGACAATTTAAGCTCATCATGCCCACAGAAAAAGTGCTCATGAAACTTCTGCTCTAATTGTTCCCATGAGACAATGGAATTAGGCGCCAAAGAAGAAAACTAAGAGAAAGTGATTCCAGTTAAAGATAAAGAAAATAAACGCACTTTCAACTCGTTTGTTGAACCAGTTTCTCCTAATTAGGCAAGATGTTGACTAGTAATTACTCCTAGTATCTTCCCCACTGAATTTAACAAATTCAGACAACCGAAAACCAACAGGATATGCAACCGAATCAAACGAAGTAGGATACGGCTTTTGGTATGTACGGGTTTTGCTTCTAACATCCACTCCAAAACTTTCTCTAAATAGATTAGCCAAATCATTCTTATAATCAGCAAGTGCCTTGCCAAAATTACTTGAAGAATTTGGCCTCGTGGATCTAGATACTTTACGCTGGTTGGGAACAAACTGACCGGATGGACTGGTCGGACCGGTCAATACGACCGGTCGGCCGGTGGGGGGAGGTCTGACCGGACTGGTAAACCGGTCTGACCGGTCTCTGCCGGTTTTTTCAACGCTGCACATATCGGTTGAACATCTCGTCGGAGATAGGACCGATGTGTGGCACTGAGTTCTTGGGGAGTTCTGGTGGTATGTATGAAACAATTTCATTTGGCCGAACCAGGAATACTCATAATGGGATTAGTGTATGTTGGTGTCACAGTTTGACCACTGAAATAATTCATTGGCATTCCATATTGAGGTAGACTCGTAGGAGATGCTGCTGATGGTTGAGGAACATAAAATTCAGAAGCAGAAACAGATGGAGATTCATCGGCTGTCTCTGGTTTCTTACCAGCTGATTCTCTTTCCTTAGAGCTAAGCCAATTAACCCAATAAACATCAAGTTCAGCTAGCAATTTCTGAATTTGTTCCATAGTAACACCAGAAGGTGGAGCACTTGCAGTAGGTGTTACCTTAGTAGATGCATCCGTGGAGGTAGAAGCGAAGTCGATCTCCTTGATCTTGGTGACTTTGTCGCGTCGATCGACCTTGATGCTTGCAAGCGCCGCTAGTAGATCTTCTTCGTCACCCTTCTTCTTGCGCTCCTCCAGCATCAGACGGACATCCTCAGGAAGATGCTCGTACGTCGTAGGGGTGATGATCTTCTTGTCGATCTCAGTGGTAGAACCCATCTTCTTCGGGGTAGATTAAATCGGTTTTGCTAACCAAGATCTCTCTTCCCCAGCGGAGTCGCCAAAAAGTATGTTGACACCTTTTACGAATCAACACACGAACGCACTAGATCGTGCAGCGCGAGGAAGAGATCGATGCAGCTCCTCCTGCGTGGAGCGGTCAGACCAGTCTAAGTGACCGGTCAGACCGATCGCCAGGGTGAAATCGGCGACGGCCGACGAACGCTAGCCCGGGAGGGACCCCGTCAGGGCAAGCGCACGTAGGGTTGTTCTAGGATCGGCAGGCCACCTAGAACACCTTCAAACATCGCGGAGACGAAGGAAGAACAACAGATGAGGGTTGGAAAAGTTAGGGTTTGAAAACGAGGATAAAAAGTAGTAATTGTTATGTATTTTGATCGATTGGATACCCTCAATCGGCCGTGACCCTTTATATTTATAGGGTGGGGTGGACTTATCCCCAAAGGAATCCCAATTACAGATCTAGATCTACAAAAATCTTTAATTGACTCGGACTCCTCCTAGACCGGTCAGACCGGTCGGTCCCCTGCCGGGCAAGCTACACCACCAGACCGGTCAGACCGCTTGGTCAGACCGGTTAATGCCAATTTTGATTGTCAACAACCGTGAGCTCCGAGATACAGAGCTGTGTTCGAGTGCAAAGAATCATTGTTTAATAACTGGGCACTGGTGCAAGTAGTTGCCCCGTTCCATCTTTTTTAGACATCAAGTGGATTTAATTTCACTCTTTGCAGTGTATGGAATGACCCTTAAACTTTCTCTCACCCATTTAGGCATCACTCAAGGCGCACATTGTGGAGGGTCTTATAGACCCTACCTCACCTATAAGAGTTAAGATATAGAAAAATTTCTTCAACCGGTCTCTCATCCTGCCCCCCAACAGATGAGGTGGCCTCATTTCCCTGCCTCGAACTCCCACTCATAGAAGCTCTTCTACCAAACCCACATCCGGCGATGGCACCAACGGCTGGCCCTCTCGCGCCTCGACGGAGATTTCTCCGCGCCATCCGCGAAGGTTTCCCGTGCTAGGTATGCCGATTTCTCATCTCCGGCGGCCATGCAGTCTAAGGGGGAGGAGGGGAAATCATACCTGTAGATCTGACGACGCATGGTCCCGCGGCGGCCATGCGCCTGCGACGACCCTCCCCAGCAGCGACCGCACCCATGGGGCCGGTGGCACCCCTCGACGAGGCCAGACCACATGGGTCTCTGCGGCGGCGGCCATGGGGGCTAGCTGCAACCCTCCCCACGACTGCGCCGAAGGGTGCTAGCGGTGCCCCGCGCCGAGGCTGCGTCCGAGGGGGCTGGCGGCGCCCCGCGCGCCGAGCCATTTCATAGAGCTGTTTGAAATATAGTCGTTGGAATATAGCAAGCTTTCAAATAGTCATTAGCCAAATTATTAAAAAAATAATTTTTGTAAATAACTCTGTTCAAAAATTAGTAGTACAAAATATAATCATCATTCAAAAAAATCATTATTAGTAATGATTATGCAATGCATATAGAATGCTTAGATTGTTATAGTTACATGATATCAATAAAGGAAAGAGGTAGATAAGACGTAGGGAGGTGTATATGAGAGTTCGTATGGTGAAGCTATATAATGATTAGGGGTACTAATGCACCCCCTAAAATTGGAAAAATAGTAATAATGTCTAAATATTCACCATATTTGCACCCCTACGATTCAACTCTATGTGTATATAAGACAAGTGCACTCTTCTCCAAATTGCTCTAACTTCGCCACTGAGAATTCGGTTGGCCTGTGAAAGAAAGTAGGGGAGTTGAAATCTGGACGAGAGGTCCTCATCTAGAGGAACAGGGGCTCAAATTAAGAGTTTCATTGGAGTTATCCTCGCACCGTCGTATTTCAGCCCAAACGACAACAGACCCCTGTATCATCGCTTCCCGGCAGGTGTTTTGGATGACAACTCATCTCGTAATATAGCATCCCAAACGACAAGATATTATTAGCACATAGCAGGATGGTGGGTGTGGTGGGGCAATGGTGATCTTAGCTCAAATTTAGGTTGGATAGAGCTTGGATAACAAACTAACCAAACTAGAAGGAACACATAAACACCATGTTCACATATAACAATCATAAAAATTAATATTAAACAACGTCCACAACCAGAGCACATACGTCGGGATGGCTTACCCGCCGGCACGGGCACCTACGGGTTTCATACCCGACGGGTGAATGTATGGTTATGATACGAATAAATTATGCTGGACAGAGTGTTTAGATCTTTGTACTATAAAGTTTTGCATTGACTTATATGTGAACTAAATTTATTTATACCATTAGAATGCAATATTTTAAAAGTCTATTTTACCTGATGAACTTGTCACCGAATCTGAAAACAACCCCACAATCAAAAATCAGAAATCTTGCATACCTTAACAATCAAAATCAGCCAAACTACCCCCTTGACTAGATCAAAGCTGTTTTGTAGGTGGTTTTGCTGATGTGGCCATATGACCTGCATATCAGACCCCACTTGCCACAAATTTATCCCCTCCCCCTCCTCCCAACCTCTCTCTATCATGGACCGTCGTGGTGTGCAGAAGCTCCTGGCTCTCCTGGCTCGCTACCCTTGCATGGGCGAGGTCGTAGCCTCGCCTTAATGGCCGTTGTCGGCCCGATGTGGAGGAGACCCAGGGTTAAATAAACCGACTGGTCCAGTCAAATCGGCGCGGTCCGGTAGCAGTTTACCGGACCGGTTTGACCGGAAACCGGTCAAATTCAAAATTGCATGTTCAATCGGTTCCGACCGGCTTACTGATCGGTTTGATTGGTGACCGGCCAAATTCATTTTTTTGTTTAAATTCAAATGCCCGTAAAGTATACTAAATAAATATTTATATAACATATTTTAGCCTAAATGAACCCTCCAACTCTCTTTTGTACTACTTTTACATTGTATTTATATACTTTTGTATGCACGTTTTTTTAACTTCAAATCCCCGCAAACTATACTAAATAAATGATTTTTTGAGAAAATTTGACACCGTTAGATTCGTCGCACCTTGAAGTATTTTTAAAATTTTTTTGAGAATTTTTTATTTTTTTAAATTCAAATTCAAATTTTGAATTTGTGCCGGTTTGGTACCGGCCCAAACCAGAACCGGGCCGAACCGGTTTGACCGGTAACCCACCGGTTTGGTGAACCATGTGGAGACCTCGAGCGCCACCACCAACCCATGGAGGAGGAGGCCTCAGGTTCATCCACTCTCGGCCCATGGAAGCGGAGGCCTCGAGTGGGCCGGGGAGAGGGCATCGAGCGCCGCCGCTCAACCATGGGGAAGAGTCTTGAGTGCTGCTGCCTCTCAACCACGGGAAAGGGGGCCATCAGTCAGTGCCGCTGCTCGATCGAAGGGAGGACCACCGGCCGCTGCCGCTTGACCACGAGGGAGGGGCCGCTAGTCGGCACCGCCACTCGACCGCGGGGAGGAGCCACTAGCCGCCGCCCCTCGACCACGGGGGAAGGGCCACCCATTGGGTCGCTGCTCAACCGTTTGGAGGAATCAGCCACCAGTCGTCGTCGCCGCTCGACCGCGGGGAGAAGCCACTGGCCGCCATGGTTAATTAGAGCAACTCCAATGTGGCTTCTAAATTTGGGTGAGCAATGTCCATTTAAAAGTCCACTTCTAAATTTTAGTCACTCAGATATAGACTTCCACTTCAGCGGTTAAGTATATTGAGATTATGGGTGGGCATTCGAGTAACCCAAAAATTTCGGGCCGGGTTTTTCGGGTTTTCGAAATTTAGGTTTTTGAGAATTGATACCAAAAATTTGCCCGAAAAAATAGAAACCTGACATTTCGGGTACCCGAAAATTCGGGTTCGGGTAACCCCGAACTACCCGATTTCAAGCCGGAGCGTTGCAGCCTGCAGCAAGAGCGGTGGCGGTGGATCCATCAAGGCGCCCCGCGCGGCAGGAGGCAGGGGCGTCGGCGGTGCGACGAGTGCGGGGGCGAGGAAGCGCTGCGGCACAGAGACTGGCGGCGGCAGCGGCGCGGCGGGGCCGGGGGCGAGGGGACGCAGAGACTGACGGGGCGGGGGCGGCGGTGCCGATTGCTGCGGCCGGTCGGGGGCAGGGGGCGTTGCCGCGTCGAGGATGCTCCACGGCGGGGCTCAAGCGCCGTCACGCCCTGCCGCAGACCCGCAGTGCTGCACGGGCACGGGGCACCCGCCGCTCGGGGCAGCGCCTGGACGTTGGCGTGGTCAGGCTGGGCGTGGTGGAGATCCAGCCATGAGCCATCCAGGACCAGGTTGGGGCTCGCGGCTGCCCTCGTCACCTCGCTGCTCCTGCTGGGGCTTGGGCATCTGCTGCTCGGGGCCTAGGGGGCACGTGGAGAGCCCTGGACGGTGGCGTGGTGCTGGAGAATGGAGATCTAGGGGGGCGTGGTGGACTGGTCACTGGTGGGTTGGTGACGGCTATGGGGAGGGGGTAGGGGTGTTGCCGTGTTGGGCTGGTGGGCTGCTTTTAGAGTTAGGGTTGAGGGGTTTGGTGGACTGGGTTGCAATAAAATAAACTTGGACTAGGCTATTTCGGGTAGTTCGGGTACCGTGGTCCGATACCCGAATTAACCATAATGATTTCGGGTACCGTGGGTTGGAACCCGAATTAGTGTTCGAGTTTTTCGGGTTCGGGCTCAGGTTTTTTGGGTACGGGTTTTGGATTTCGGGTATTTTGCCCACCCATAATTGGGATTCCATTTTTCCAACTGACATCCGAGCCTCACCTGTCATTCTCCAGTGTGACTCCGCGCATAGCGTGCCCTGCGCCGCCACGTCCGGGCGTCCGCGTGCGCGCCGCCGCGCTGCCATGCCCCACCACCGTCAGCTCCTGCCCGCCCCACTGCCGCCGTCCGGTGGAGCTTGCCCTGCTCCCGCCCGCGTCGCCGGCGCCGATCCACGGAAGCCTCCCAACCACTGCCGCCTCCCCCACCTCACTCGCTGTTGCGCCCGACGACCAAGACCGCCGCCGCTTCCTCCGCTTCTCGGCGTCGCCTCCCCGCCCTCGTCGCCGGAGGAGGAGCCCACACCACCAGCGCCCAGGCACCAAGGTTTGCATCTCTGCCACCAAATCAATTGAGTTTAAAAAATTGATCTTTTTATCTACGATTACTGATTATGAAAGCAGTGGCACGATGTACTGGACAAAGTAGTGCCATTGAGCTATCAACCGAGTACAGATTTTAGGTTAGATACCTAGACATCACACACAGTGTCAGATGTCTAAGCCGTGCCATTGAGCTATTAACTGTTCTTTTCCCTTTTTTCTTTCCAGTACCACTGATGCTCTTAGGAAGTTGTAAATTAAGGGTGCTTCCTACAGATAGTATTGATCCAATTGTTATAGTCATTCACTTAACACAATCTTCTTTTCATGTCCCTTTTTCAGGCGTAAACAAACTCTTGGCTACCGGTACTACAAGCATGGATGGCCAAGAGATTCTTAGTTGTATACAGACATTAGCATTCCTTCCATTATGCTATGAGAGGCCTTCCCGCTGAAAGACCTCAAGCACCCAAGGAGGAAGAGGTTGCAAAAAAAAAAAAAACTAGCAAAGAAGACTATGTAAATATTAGATGTAGCACTTGGATGGTACTTTATCCAGTACTTGGATGCTCACATCATTTTGTAACACTTGGATGGTGCCTGTTGCTGCATTGTTAATTCTGAATGTTACTGAATTTCTGTTAGTTGACAATACATCAATGAAACTCTGTTTCTGAATTCTGCATTGTGGATCATGTATTCTAACTGGAGATCATGTAATTGTTCTACCTGGTCACTAGCAGAGTTGGAGCTCATGTAATTGTTGTACCTGTGATAGTTCTGAATTTTATTTTGTGGCAATAGACCTGGGCAAGAATGAATGGAGGTCGTGTTCCTGAAAATGCCACACCACCTTCTTGGAAAAATGAACAGACCTCATTCATCTTTCACGTTTCAGAGATAGCAATCCTTATCAGAATAGAAATACAGGTTTGGCATCAGCTTGATTAAAAGTTACTGCCCTTTGGGCTTCTCCCCGCGCTTCACGGTAAAAGGAGGGACGCTTGTCGATCATCACTCGCCCTAGAGGTTTTGCAAAAACACCCTTCCACTTTCTTGAAATTAGAAAGAAGTCCAATTCATCCGACCGGAACAGTAACGATGCTATATTATTTTGCATATAGATCCTCTTTGTAAAATTTATTTCAACATGAAGAACAAAAAAATCGAGATTTCTTGTCGTTTTTACAAAAAACGCCTGCATGACGTTTTGCGGAAACCCCCCCTCCTTCCATCCAAACCCTACCACCCTCTCTCTCTCTTCTTCCCTCTCCTCTCCCTGCCGCCGCCGCCACTCTCCTACTCGCCCGCGCCCGCGCCTCCGCCTCCCCTCCCCGTCTTGCTCTCCGCCTGCCTCCACCGCCGCCGCATCGTCTCCCCCGCCGCATCGTCTCCCCCGCCGCCTCACCCAGCTCGGCCCCCAGCCTCCGCCTCCCCCTCCCACCTCTACCAGCATGCGGCCCCAGCTCGGCTGCAGGGCCTCCCGCGCTAGATCTCTCGAGGGCGTGCTCGGCGTTGCGGCCGGGAGGCCCTGGCCGGGCTCGGGCACGGCACCGAAGGCATTTGCAGGCTCGGCCCGCCAGATCTCGCGCGAGTGGGGGCAGGAGCTGCGGTGGCACGGCGGCCGCCAAATCTCATCGGATTATGTATAATGTATTTGTAAGTTTGCTTACACGAATTTGACACTGATTTTGGTTGGATCAGCCATTCGAACATGACTACATGAGATTCATATCTTTTTACATTATGGATAGCTTCAATGGTGAGATCATGGCAATTGCTGTCAAAAAATCTGTAAAACTGCAATGGAACATTGTATTTAGGGAAATATGTAGGTCCTGCTGTTACCTTCCTATTCAATGTGGTGTTTAGTGTTCCGAGGGGAAAATCCATTTTCTGCTTTATGATTTCTATAAAACAGCATGCATGTTTATCTATATCTATCTATACTATAAAAATTGAAACTTTCTAATATAATTCTCACCAAGATGAAACCTACCCATCCTCTCACAAAACACCTCTAAATGGCCCACATGTAAGGCCTGGGTGATTGACAAGGGCCTTGGCAGACCGAAAAACAGCGTCGCGTGAGTTCAATCCGCCAAAAAAAAAAGTTTTCGACACCCAGGCCTTCTCTACCCGCCCTCCGTGTAGACGCCCCCAGCCTTTGCGATTGCCTTCATTCGTTCTCGCGTGTATCTCGCGCAACAAATCAGGGATTGGGATTGCCTTCCATATTCACCTGCTAACAGACCACCACACGCGGTGCCTGGCCCGCCGTCGCCCCTGCTCCTCACCGTGCGCGCTCGCCGCGCACGTTGGCCCCTGCTCCGGACGGCCATCGTCCGCGCGCGCCGACGTTCACGGCTACTGACGGCACTCGACTGCTGCTCCGCCGTCGCCCCTGATCCTCGCCATGCGCGCTCGCCGCGCACGTTGGCCCCTGCTCCGGACGGCCATCGTCCGCGCGCGCCGACGTTCACTGCTACTGACGGCACTCGACCGCTGCTCCGCCGTCGCCCCTGATCCTCGTCGTGCGCGCTCGCCGCGCACGTTGGCTCCTGCTCCAGATGGCCATCGTCCGCACGCGCCGACGTTCACGGCTACTGAGGGCACTCGACCGCTGCTCCGACGTTCGCCGTGTCCGACGGCTATCCCGAGGGCCGCTGCTCCGATGGCCACGGCTCTTGACGGTCCTCGCTCCCGGCGACCGCAGCTCCGACGGCCATCGATCCCGACGGACGCGGCTCCTGACGGCCATCAATCCCGACGGCCGCTGTTTGGAAGGTTAGCCATACTCCTGAATTTTGTTTTTACGTTTCTTTTGCAGGTGCAGATCACCGTTTGAATTTGCAACAAGCCTGCACGTTTGCTTCGGCACTGCCGGGAAGGGTGCCGTAGATGCGCGACACGTTTGCTTCGCAGTCGCCGAGAAGGGTGCCCTAGATGCCGCGAGCAGGCCAAACGCTAGACGACCACGCTCTACGCCGACGGCGCGACCAATCGGCGCGACCACGCCGACGACCACGGTCTACATCGATGGCGCGCCTCGACTACAAGGACCAGCGTGTTCCGCTTGGGGATGTAACCAACATGCTGAATCAAGATGTTGCTCCTAAAAAAAGGACAAGAGTTATTGAAGACGATGAGTGCCACGACATTAGTTGATTCAATTTCAGTATTTGGAAAATACATTCTTCTCCTTATCTAGAAAATATATATGTGTAATGTGTGCACGTCTGTTTCCTAGATGATGATCTAAGAAATATTAGGCGTCAAAAAGCTAGAGATCGTTATGCGAATATGCCGCCAGATAAGAAGGCAGAACTTAATGCAAAGAAGAGAGTGTGAATCAATTTTGGATCCAACTTTGGATTTGTTATATCAATTTTGAATCTCATTATTTTTAAATATAACATAGTTATTTTTTAAACATGTAATATTTTAAATATATTGTTCTTTAAACACGTGCCTGTGGCACGTGCCTCTCCACTAGTCTCTATTAACAAATGATTGTGGTACTGCCAATTGTTTAAGACTTGGGATTGCCTGAATTACCAGGTGTCACATTTATGAAGTGATTGATGCAGATGTTTTTTCAGCTGGTGAAAGGAGAATGCACTACATATGTTTCCTCCGTGCACAACTAAAGTTTCATGCATTGCTGGTCAATCAGGATACCCTTTTAGGAAAAAATGATTTACTTAGTAGCATCTAGATTATGCTATGCCCAGGGCAGCAGAGCTTACTCTTTTTTTCTAGCTGCAATGCAGGCCAGGTGGACGTGTTCCTAAAACTTGATGCTAAGAGCAAGCAAGAAGCATGGCACACCACACACTACATCTTGAGACATGAGTCAGCATGCAACAAGAGTTCACGTTTGCATTCCACATGATCAATGGTAAATAGAAGTTGAATTTAATGTTAAACAGGTCTGGTGCAAATGATAGTTCTGAAATGTACATTCGTTTCTATAATTTTATTACAGTGATTGTCTGGATCCAGTGCCGTTTTCCCTGTGAATAACATAAGTTCCATCTATAGTAATTCGCTTGTGCTCTTTGTATCACTTTTGTTGGAAATCAGGCTGTCACTGTTTTATTATGCAGAAAGAACAAGAAAATATTGCTAGGAATAAAAATATTATCAAATTTATTTCGTGTGCTTTCCCATTTGTTGTTACAATAGACCATGAAATATGAATTATCATCACAGTAGAATACCATTCTACTTATTGTCTGAATTTAATATATGAAGTGGGTCACTGATGTTTCCTGAATATCGCAATAATGCTCCTACGGATCTCAATTTTCTCTACCTAATGTGTGGTTTAGTCCCCAGTCTTAAGAACTTTCCATTCACTTTGTGATTTTTCTACATAAACAAGGGAACATGTTTTTAATGAAACATGCCAATGTGTGGTGTTTAGTGCACTGAAGATCCAAAAAAGTGGATTACCAATCTATCTCTAGAGCTCTCACCTTTTTCGCTTCACTTTTCAGGGAACATTTAGGAAAGCAACATAGAGAGGTGTTCTCCTTATTACTGTTAAGAAGCTTGAAGATGAAGAACCATCAGCCATGGCTGATGAAGAACCATCATCGATGGCTGATGTGCCAGACATAGAGAGGTTGCATTCTTAGGAAGGATTGTAATTAAACGTTGACATTTGTTTCAATTGTAATTTCAGTTAACAAGTAATGGGCATGTTTTGTGTAGAAACAATATGACTGCTATATAAGATATGGTGCGCCTAATCTTTGCTTTATATTCGGACTGCTATATAAGATATGGAGATTTGTCTTCCTGCCTGTTTTATGTAGAAAAATCATGACTGCTATATAAGAAAAATCATGACTGCTATAAAATCATGACCAAACATGCTGCAATATCTAGAAGAACATTTTCAAAATAATAGCTATAGGGAGATTGTTTGTATTTTGAGAAAATAAGAAAAGTTTTTCTGCTTGGGAAATGTTAACTGCTTTAGAATATTTCACGTGTCATAAATTTAGCTTATCTATATATAAGCTCAAACTAAAAAGTGTTGAATCAAATATGAAACATTTCACGTTTCAATTTTATAATTTTATATTATTGCCATGGTAGGGCACGCAACACGCACCAAATGTTCTAGTTGGAATCAACAATCAGATAAAGTCGCTGCTCAGATGAATCCTTCAGTGTCAAAGGGACAATTTGTACAACGGGTGTGTTTAGATCCGCGAAAATCTGGTAGAAAAAGTCACACCGGAAACTGTAGCATACTGTATCACTTTTCGTTTGTTTGTGGTAAATATTGTCATATTATAGGCTATCTAGGCTCAAAAGATTCGTCTCGCAACGTACATCAAAACTATGCAATTAGTTTTTTTTTATTTACCTACATTTAGTACTCCATGTATGATCATTTGCTATATTTAATGTTTCGATGTGATTTCGATGTGATGGAAAGTTTGGAAAGTTTGGAGGAGTTTGGGGGAAGTGAACACAGCCAACAGAATGCTCAAGCCTCATAGCATTCAGTTCTTCTCCAGAATATGAATCAAGAATAGAGAAGACACCAGGTGCAGAAGATTCTGCTCCAGATTTGCCAACAACATTCTCCAGAATTCAGGTGTGACAAATGGTACCATCAACCACAGACCAATTAAACACAGCACAGAAATAAAATAAATCTTTAGACAATCTCTATCTTCCTGCAAATTTGCTGGTGCAAGCTAATGACAGAGAAATGAGCACAGCTAGCTAAGTCAGAATTATGAATCCTGAACTTTTAGGAGATTGCTGGTGCAAACTAATGACAATCTTTAGACTGAACGAATGAAAACAGCAGGCAACTACGGTGATACACCCTCCGGCGCCCTCTTGTCCCCCGCGGAGACGGCGAGCAGCGCCAGAGCGCGCGCGCCGGACAGCTCCTCGCCGTCCTGGTGCGCGACCCCGGCAGGCTGCCTGGCGTGCACCAGCGCCCGCTCTCCGAGCTTGCGGAGGTTGGAGCCGCACTTGACGAGCTCGGCGCCGCACCGCCGCTCCACGGCCTCGCACTCTGCGAACGCCGCGGCGGCGCGCCGCGCAGCCGCCACCGTGCCCTTCGAGCCAGTGCAGCGCGATGCGCATGGCGGTGGCATAGCTACGGAGCATGTCAAGCCGGTCGCGGATGCCGGCGCAGGCGTCGAGCAGCTCCGCGGTGTCCTCGACACACTCGTCGATGGTCCTCCGGTCGATGCCTGCGGCCACGGCGGCCGTTCCCGACGAGGACGCGACGAGGTGCCTCTGCGCGGCGACGGCGAGGCCGAGCGCGCGGCCGAGCCATGCGGCGCTTGTGCACGGCGCCAGCGGGTCGGCGCGGAGCTCGTCGATCTCGGCGGCGAGCCCGCGGTCGTACGCGGACCGGACCGCCAGCCGCGCCAGCCCGAGGGCGCCAGCCGCGCGGAGAGGCGCGAGGAGAAGGACCGGAGGAGAGTGGAAGGCTTCTTCATGGCGTGCTGTGGCGGCGGCGCGTCTCTGTGTGGCTCCTCCGCCCGTCTTGGTTGTGGCTGGAGACAGGTGGTCTTCGGTCTCGAGAAGGAGATGTCGATGTGTGGTTCATTGTGAGATCCGGCAACCGGCAAGAAGCAGGCGCCGGCGGCTCCGACGGGGGCGGGGCGGGGCCGGCGGCAGCTAGGGCGGCCGGTGGCGTGGTGTCGGCGGGGGCGGCGTGCAGGGCGGGGGCGCTCGCCCTGGCGCTGGGATCGGGCAGCGCTACGTGGAAATGAAAAAAAAAATCGGTGGGGCCTGTTGGCAGTCTAAATAGAGAGCCACCAAATGTGTGGGGGGGGGAGAAATTTAGAAGGCCTATCAAAATGGCAGTTCATTTGCTCTCCCTGCTGGAAATCAAATTTTTACACCCACCGATTAAATATGGAGATGAAAATCCATTTAATAGAGTTGCTCTTATGCCCATGAGCACCCTAATGGAGTTGCTCTTATGCCCATGAGCAGAAGAGGAAGCCGACAAAATAATTATACCCAGCAACAGGAGAGGTAGAGGGGTAGGGAAGAAAATACAGACATATGGGCCATCAACGAAGCTACCTTCGAAACATTTTGAAACAATAGTTTATTTAGTTTGAATAGTTAAGGTATGTAATATTTCTGTTTTTTGAGTTTGGAGTTGTTTGTTAGATTCGCTCACAAGTGGGGGGGGGGGGGGGGGGGGGGCTCCTCATGCCTTTGTGGGTTACCCGACCCGTTGCCATTTACGTTACTTTTTACACATACATTTCATTTCTTTTACACCATTCACGAAATGCTGCTTTTGCTGTTGGGGACAGCCACACCATTGATCTGCTTCGCCTTTGATTGCCAGTTTAGATGGTTCCGCTATTGGCCATGGAGGACTTCTAAAAGTTGGAAGCTTCTATCTTTGCATTTTTATATCTAGTAGACTTTTTTTTTCTTTTGAGAAAGAAACTGGATTTCATTAAAATAGAAACCTTTTACAACTGAGATCTCAATATAAAATAAAATTACATTGAATCATGCCACTAGGTCCTTATCCTGCATCTTCCTTGAATCCGGGGACGTCCCTTCTTCAGAAAACTCCACTGCCATGGAACGTCACTAGATGCAACCACAAAAATCACAGTTTCCACCAACAGAAGACTCCACAAACGTGGAAACCACAAAAGAGGCACAATATGCTCAACCACTGTGGGGAGTAAAGGGCGCCAAAAGCACATCGACCATATCTTCTGAATGTTGAACTGACCATAAGATCCAACACCACCGTTAGTCATCATGGGCAATGGCCAGAAGGATAGATCCGCCACCGCCAGTAGTATCATCGGCGGCCGGAGAGACGATTCCACTGAAAGGAAAAAAAAAATCCAATCCTTCCTCAAAGAGGACTAGGCTAACATACCTCGATCCCTCTATGAAGAACACGCTGCTGCTAGAGAGAACAACGCATCCCCTGGAGGAGATCCGGTACCAGATTGAAAGCCAGATCGAAAACATCGAAACAACGATCCAAATCCTAGACTGAGGTGGCAATAACTGCTGAAAGGCAACCAATGAGAGAGCCGACAGATAGATGGGATAGTAGACAGTGCATCTTTGGACCTGTATCAGTATAGGGAACGTAACAGATGCAAACCAATCTCTTCGTACAACCGTGCACTGTTAGAAGTTTGCACTATTGCACGAAAATGTTAGTTTGCACCTGATACATTCCAATCAGTATAAAAGCATCTTCATCAGATTACTCATCCCTCTTCGCAATACCAAAAATCTATCATTTTGGTAATAGAATGTGATCTAGCACATTACCAATTCCATTGTCAATGCCAACATATTTTTGATGATCGCCAAAACAGACCTCCATCTTGTTCAAATGTAGAGGATTTCTTCCTCCACCACATCCTTTGAGTAATTTGCTACAACATTGGCTATAAAAAATATAAAAATATATTACTGGTGATGGAGAAAAAAAAGGTATAAGAGATAAGTAATCACTACTATAAAAAGGGGCTTTGGTCCAACACAGTAGTCCCGGTTATTATTGGACCCGGGACCAATAATACTTTTAGTCCCGGTTCTAAAATCTAGGGCTACTGGGGAGCAGAAAAAAACTTTTTTTTATCCCGGTTAGAGATTCCAGCAGAGACTAAATAGTAGCCTTTAGTTCTGGGTGGAGTCACCAACCGGGACTAAAGGGTACTATTTAGTCCTGGTTGGAATTGTCACCCGGGACAAAAAGTGCCGGCACCGAACTCTCTCGAGTTCTTAACTCCTGTGACTCCACTGTAAGGATCGATGTACCAAGAGGGGGGGGTGAATTGGGCCTTTTTCAAATTTCTAAAACAAAATAAAGCAACCTTAACCTATGCAATACTAGTAAGGCTCAATTCACCAACCGGCTAACTAAGCAATATACACAAGCTATAAAGGATACAACAAGATATAAAGCTAAGCAAGGTAGAGCTAAGTTATGATCTCTAGGGTCAAGCACATGAATAAATTGCATGAAAGTAAGTGCTTGAATGTAAAGAGTGGGCAAGAGATGACCGAATTTTTTCCCGTGGTGTCGATGTGTTGGCACACACCCCTAATCCACGTTGTGACACTCACTAAGAGTCTTGTCACCTCCCAAGTCACCGAGACGAGGGTGCTCACTAAGAGTCTCCGTTCACCATCCCAGCTCAAGCCATGTACAATCTTCTTCGGGCTCCCACAATCAACTTGGCAAGTTCCGCAAAAAATACCTCAATCACCAAGATCGCCTAGGTGCTGCCAATCACCAAGAGTAACAAGCTAGGGCCTTCACTTGAGCAAGAACCGATCACCAAGAACGGATGCACACAAGCTTCTCTCTACTCAAGTCCTTAGTCTTGCTTCTTGGATGATTGAATGATCAAATGAGTGGAATATGAAGCTCAAGGTGGCTCTCAACAATAGAATGAGTGTATGAGTGTTGCCTGGTGTCAAGAGAGAGTTCAAAATGACCCATTGGAGGGGTATATATAGGCAGCTCACGCGGATAGAGCCGTTGGAAAAAAGCCGCCAGAAAAGTAAGCAACGCCGGTTAATCCGACGGTCCTCCAAAAGTCATCGTTGGTTTAACCGATGAATGTAAACTGCCCATATGGAAAACTAGCCGTTACAACTCGGGCAATTTAACCGACGTATCATCGGTTTATTTGGTGAGTGTAGTTGTCCACTGATCAACTGAAAAACCAACTCTCTGGACAACTGCACTGACGCTAACTCAAATCCATCGTCGGTTTAACCGGTGAGTATAACCTTAGAAATCCCTAGAAAAACCAACGTTCTGGACAACTGCACCGACGTTAATTTCAAATATCATCGGTTTAACCGGTGAGTATAACCTTAGAAATCCCTAGAAAAACCAATGTTCTGGACAACTGCACCGACGTTAATTTCAAAAATCGTCGGTTTAACCGGTGAACTCAGTGTCCATGCTTCAGTGACAGCGTTTAACCGACGTATAGAAAATTGATGTCGTCGGTTAAACTGGTGATATGACTTTTTCCTGATTTTGTCTGTTTTGATTTGAGTCTTGAATGAAATCCAATTCTTCTTGAGATATGAGTTGAATAGCACTTGTTTGAGCTTCCAAGAACCTGAGTGACCAATGTGTGCATCCATTTTTGATTGACCATATTCATGCTCAAGTTACTTGGCCTTAATCCCTCTTAATAGTGCTATCTCTACAAAACTATAAAACCTATACTAACCTAAGTGTCCTTCTCCACCTTGCGACACTTAAGACTAGAAAGATCCTAAGTCTTGTTATATACTTTAGTTGAATACCAAGATCGCCTTTTTGAATGATGAAATTTAGGGGCCTCTTTAACATATGATCCAATGAGCGATAAGATTTCATTAAGCTGCACAAACTCTTTAGTCACAATAATGGTTGTCATTAATCACCGAAACATACCTAGAGTGCCTAGATGCTTACAATCTCCCCCTTTTTGGTGATTGATGACAATACAAACATAAAAATAACGAGAGAGCGAGAAAGGTAAACAGGAGAAACTCAAGAAACTCGAAAAAGAACCAAAAAGCTCAACGACTCAAACGGAATTCATAGATATGTCTCAAAACACAGCATACGTAAGAGTCAAATGTACATATCCATGAACTAACATCAAATGAGATATAAAACATCAAAATCCTGCAACTACAAGCTCTCTCTAGCTCTACCCTCTCCCTGACTCCAACTCCTCTGTGACTCCCCCTAACTCTCTCCCCCTTTGGCATCAAAGCACCAAAAAGGCGAGCTACGAGTCCTACTGTCGCGGCACGGCGAGGAAGCGGTCCAGGTCGTCGTCGTCGTCGTCGTCAGACGGAGAACCCTCGGTGACAGACGGGAGCTGCGGATCCGAGCTGATTGGAGGTGTAGCTGTCGTGGAGGCTCTCATGCTGGCACTGCTTGGGAGAGGGTCCGTAGAAGTGGTAACCAGGTCAGCAGAAGAGGTGTCAACATCTGAAGTCGTGACTGCTGAGGCTGCCGGCTGCGTCGACTGCGGAAGTATAGACTCCTCTCCTCCACCTCCCCCTGAAGGTGGTACCTGAGGTACGATGGGGAGGGTGACTGACTGAACCGCTGACGATGAGTCCTGAAAAAGCGTAGTCGCTGGCAGTGGCGAGAAGAGCGGACGACCGGCAGACCCAAGAAGTGCGGACATCGAGAATGTGTCTCCGGTGTCGTCGAAGAAGTTGGAGTTGCAGTAGGGGCTGGAGCTGGAGTGACTGCAAGCTGAGGTGCTCCAACACCCTGATGTCCTGGCTGCTGTGAGGCGAGTCTGGTGTGAGTGTAAAGCTGTGTGATCATCCCGAACATCACCATCATGCCCTACTAGATCTGCTGGAACTGAGCATCTGTACTCTGAGAGACTCGGTCAATGAGCCCGACAAAACGCTCCTTGGCTGCAGCACGCTCTCGGACAGCCTCCCTCTGAATAGCTGCAAGCTGAGCCTCATGGGCTCTCTTGGCCTCATCATGTGCGATCCGATCCTCTCTCTGCTGAGTGACAAGCTGCTGAAGGAGAGAGGTGAGCTCGGACGGCTGAGTCACCTGGGACTCTGAGACAGTAACAGCTGCTGGTGACGATGGAGGTGGCTCTCTGGACCCTGCTACCTCGTGGTCGTGACTGGCTGGTGCTGCAGGAAAGTACTCGTCATCCTCGGAGGAGTCTGTCTCAATCTCAGACCAGTGAATCTCATCATCTCCTCTGGGAAGCTGTGCCTCTGCTGCTAGTAGTGCCTCGTCCTTCTCTGCCACTCGGGCCTGCACCTCAGCTGACAGCCGTGCCATAGCAGCTCTGTCTGCCTGTCTGCCCCTCCTCCGGTCCTGTGGTGCAGTGGGACGGTAGACTGGGAACCTGGGAGCCTCATCCTGACGGTAGACTCCGCTGATGGGTGACTCAGCTGGCACAATCATAGAGCAGATGAACCTGATCTAGTGAGCATAAGGAAACTGGTGCACAACACCCATCCTATCAGTGATCACATCCTCTATCTCAGCCAGAATAAAATCCACAATGTCAAATGGCTCGTGAGTGAGGATGTGTAGAAGCAGTAACTGCTGCAGACCTGTGAACCCCTCTGGGTAGCCACTCCTTGGTAACAAGGTCCTCCGGAGGGCCATGTGAACTGTGTATGCCTCTGGGGTCAGCAAGCTGGGGACTCTGGCATAAGAGGCTGGAAATGGCTGGCGGAAGCACTGAGAGATCACCTCGTGAGAAGGTGCAATCCCGCCAATCATCGCCCTGCGAGGTGGATCTGTGTCTCTGTATACTCTCTCGTGTAGGGAGACATCGACCAAGTCAACTCCAAGGATCCTTGCAATCGTCGCCCTTGACAAACCAAAGACCTGGCCTCCAAACATGAAGTGCACGGCTCTGCGCTCGGGAGCAATCCAGGCTGTGGCATAGAACACTCTGACCCAGTCCTCAATGTATCTATTTTGCCCCATCTCAAGTAGTCTGGGCAGACCTCTGAAGTGTGCAAATTGCTCTCTGACATCTGCTGCCCCTGCGGCTGTCCTCATTGAAACCCAGTCGAGCACCCTGTGCGGAAAGATCCGATGTCCCCACCTCTGATAAGTCTCGTAGAAACTGGCCTGAAGAAGCATCCAGAACCTACAGTGAACCTTGCTATCACGGGTCACGGGGAACCAGTCCTCCTCTGCCCCGCTCCACCTGAGCCTCTTGACCTTCGCCGCATTGGCCTTGGTCAAGTTCTGGAGCAGCACACCCGGCTCCAGATGCACAACAGTGTCCATACAGAACACTGCGCGCTCGGCCGCTAGGGCCTCGGCTCTACGGGCTGCTGCTGCTGCTGCTGCTGTCCTGCGAGGCACCTGTGGCTGGTGACCACCTTGCGTCCTGGGCCTGGTGCGACGCTCGGTCGCTGGTGGAGGCTCTGCTCCTGGGGACGTCTGCCGAGTGCGGCCAGAACATCGTGGAGTCGGTGACCCCTGAGTACTCTGCCCCAGAGACTGCTCTGACTGTGCTGCATCTGAATCTGAGCTATCTAACTCTGCAGTTGCCTCAGACATGGCCCTGTTGGCCCTGCCCCCTCTGGCTCTGCCTCTACCTCTGGCTGGCTGCTCCCGGATCCCGAACGGACGAGCACGGCCTGACGCCTGCTCCTCGGCAGCCTTGGCCACCATCTCGGCCCTCTCGGCCTCCAACTCTACACGGGTCCGCTTTCGGACCGGCTTCTCGACCACAATCTCCTTTCAATTCCTTTTCTCGCGACCCATCTCGGTTCAGGCAATCTGTCGAACACCCTGCGAGCACTGTGCAAGAATGTGGGTTGAGATGCGGCAGCGTCGGCTCTGAGCGTGTGGCGGTGGCACACAGGTGTGGCAGCGGCGGCTCTGTGGCGGCGGTGTGGAGGTGCACGGCGGTGGCGGCTCGGTGGCGGCGGTGCGGAGGCGCACGGAGGCGGCGGTGGCGCAGAGGTTGCGCGTGAGTGGAGCGGCGCGGGCGTGCACGGGCGGAGCGCGGGAGGCGGTGCGGACCGGCGTTGAGCGGCGGCGCGTGGAGGTGGTGCGCGGCAAGCAGTGGCAGTGGCTCGGGCCGGCGGCGTGCAGGCGAGCGGCGCGTGGAGTGAGCGGCGGCGGCTGCGTGGGCGAGCGGCGCGGGCAGCGAACGGGCGAAAAGTGAGGGCGGTGTGCGCGGGCAAGAGACATATGACTTGTGGGCCCCGTGATTTTTCTTAACGCCGGTTGATCCGATTCTTAGGTTTAGAACGCCGGTTAAATGCATCGGTTCAGTTTACCCGAGACTCCTGCAAAAACTCATCTGAACGCCGGTTGAACCGATGATGTGAAGTTTGAACTCGTCGGTTGAACACTGAAATCATCGGTTGATTGCTAGGTCTGATCTGTGTTATGTTCACCGGTTGATCCGATGCTCTGACATTTGCATACACCGGTTGAACGCCTGGATTTGACTGAGCTGAGACATAACTCAGTAACGCCGGTTAAACCGATGGTGTAAATCCATTAAGCGTTGGTTTAACCGGTGAACCCAAAAAACCTTCACTCAGCTCACTCTTCTATGCTAAGTCCAATAATCTTATAAAATTCAACTAAACTCAAATTAATGGACTTGCATAGGCGACTTCACCCCTTAAAATAATTAGGATAGCATATTGCTTAATAGTTTTCTTTTCAAACACAAGGAAAAGCCGCAAAGATAGACAAAACGCCAAATAAAATGTGTGAGCCATGTCAAAGGAATATTGAAGATAGAGAGCTTCAAACTCATCATGACATGACTCACTAGGCAATAACGCACCTAACACTTTGCTCTATTCACTTCTCATGAATTAAGATCTTGCATATGAAACAAGTCTCATTTTCATCAAGTGATCTCCTTTGTGACCCTTATGCATGCAATGATGGGGCAAGCTATAACCACATGCGAGAGAAGGGTAAACCTGAAGTGTACATCTACATGACAAGAAATGCATAACAAGAATTTGAGTTCTACTTGTCAAGTTTGAACCCATGGGAAGCTTCTTCATGATGAGCCTTTCTACAAGCCTAGAGGAAAACAAGTGGACCACCACCTTTAGCTAAACACATGCTCATCACTATCTTATCATGGTTAGACAAGTGTCCTATACGTATGCATTTTTCTATATGACATGGCAACTTACATGACGTTTGCCGCATCTAATACATTAAGCTAATTCCTTAGCCTAACAAATGTACTCTCGTTTAAGGGTTTTGTGAATATATCCGCCAATTGCTCCTCGAATCTCACACCTTGAAGAGATATGTCTCCTTTAGCTTCGTGATCACACAAGAAGTGATGGCGAATATCAATGTGCTTTGTGCGAGAGTGTTGAACCGGATTTTTGGCAATTTTTACGGCACTTTCATTGTCACAAAGGAGTGGAATACTATCTAGTTTCACACCAAAGTCCAAAAGGGTTTGCTTCATATATATGATTTGGGCACAACATGCACCGGCCGCTATATATTTCGCTTCCACGGTGGACAAAGCCACGGAATTTTGCTTCTTACTCGACCAAGAAACTAGAGAACGCCCAAGCAAGTGGCAACCCCCGGAGGTACTCTTGCGATCCACACGGCTTTCGGCAAAATCCGAGTCCGAGTATCCCGAGAGATCTAAGCTAGCGCCTTTGGGGTACCACAAGCCTATGCTTGGGGTGTGCTTGAGATACCGAAGGATCCTGTTCACAGCCGAGAGGTGTGACTCCTTTGGGTTTTCTTGAAAGCGGGCACACAAGCACACACTAAACATTATATCGGGCCTAGATGCGGTAAGGTAAAGCAAAGACCCTATCATAGAACGATAGAGGGATTGATCAACCGGTTTACCGTCCATATCCAAGTCGAGATGCCCATTGGTTGCCATGGGTGTCTTGATCGGCTTGCATTCATCCATCTTGAACTTCTTCAAGATATCTTTAGTATATTTTTCTTGATGGATGAATGTCCCTTCCTTCAATTGTTTGACTTGAAAACCAAGGAAGAAGGTCAATTCGCCGATCATGGACATCTCGAATTCCCTAGACATCATGGTAGCAAACTCATGGCTTAGTAAATCATTAGTTGAGCCAAAGATAATATCGTCAACATTGATTTGACAAATGAAAAGATCCCCGTTGACGTCTTTTGTGAACAATGTGGTGTCCACCCTCCCGATCTTGAAGCCTTGCATGATTAGTAAGTCACGAAGCCTCTCATACCAAGCCCTTGGAGCTTGTTTGAGCCCATAGAGTGCCTTGTGCAACCTATAAATATGGTTAGGATTCCTTGGATCTTCAAACCCGGGAGGTTGCTCAACATAAATAAGTTTGTTAATAACGTCATTTAAGAAAGCACTTTTCACATCCATTTGATATAATTTGATATTGTGATGAGAAGAGTAAGCAAGAAGGATGCGGATAGCTTCAAGTCTTGCAACCGGAGCAAAAGTTTCACCAAAATCTAAACCTTCGACTTGAGAAAACCCTTTTGCCACAAGTCTTGCTTTATTGCGTACCACCACCCCATGTTCATCTTGCTTGTTTCGGAATACCCACTTGGTGCCGATGATGTTCTTGTTTTTCGGAGGAGCTTCGAGGACCCAAACTTTATTACGGGTGAAGTTGTTCAATTCTTCTTGCATGACCATCACCCAACCCGAGTCCTCAAGCGCTTCCTCTATGCTAGTGGGTTCCATACAAGAAATAAACGAGTAATGTTCGCAAAATGAAGCATGCTTAGAACGAGTTCTTACTCCCTTGGAAGGACTATCAATGATTTGATCAATTGGATGATCCTTGGAGATACGACCATGCTTCACTAGCGGTACATGCGCGGATGTTTGTTGAGGTGGATCATGGATGACTTGTGGTTGTGGTGGAACATTTTGCTCTTCTTGTTCTTGGACTTGGGGTGTTGGCGTTGGAACATTTTTTTGAGATTGTAGATCATCTTTTCTTTATCTTCATCCACTTGGGGTGCCATGGAGGTGCTTGGTGTAGACGAGGAAGGTCCTCTCCCTTGATCATTGCCTTTATGCACCTCTTCCGGCTTGATATCCCCAATGGACATCTTCTTTAAAGTTTCTTCAATTTCCTCATCACCTACATTGTCATAGCCAATAACCTCCTCTTGGGAGCCATTAGAATCATCAAACTCCATATCACATGTTTCTTCAACTAACCCGGAGGTTTGATTGAATACTCTATATACTTTGGAGTTTGATGCATAACCAAGAAAGAATCCTTCATCACATCTACTCTCAAACTTACCGAGCCTTTTCTTCTTATAAATGAAGCATTTGCAACCAAAGACTCGAAAGTAGGATATGTTTGGTTTCTTCCCGGTGATGAGTTCATATGGTGTTTTCTTAAGGAGTCGGTGGTGATACACCCGGTTGGATGCATGACAAGCCGTATTGATTGCTTCCGCCCAAAACCTCTCGGACGTGCCATAATCATCCAACATTGCACTTGCTAGAGTGATTAGTGTTTTGTTCTTTCTTTCCACCACTCCATTTTGTTGAGGCGTGTAGGTGGCGGAGAACTCATGCTTGATGCCCTCTTCATCGCACCATTCTTCAATCTTCATATTCTTGAACTCGGTGCCGTTGTCACTCCGGATCTTCACAATTGGGGAGTTGTACTCCCTTTGAGCTCTTCTTGCAAATGTCTTGAATACTTACGGAGTTTCACTCTTATCGCCTAGAAACATGACCCAAGTATAACGTGAAAAATCATCAACGATTACTAGGCAATAGAGGTTACCATCAATGCTCTTGTATGTGGTTGGACAAAAAAGATCCATGTGAAGTAACTCGAGCAGCTTGGAGGTAGACAGCATCGTCTTGATGGGATGATGTGTTGCAACTTGCTTTTCGGCTTGACATGCACTACATAGTTTGTTCTTGTCAAAGGTGACATCCTTCAAGCCGGTGATCATCCCTCTCTTGTGGGCTTTCTTGAGGTTGCTCATGCCAATATGAGCAATTCTTCTATGCCAAAGCCACCCAAGAGACGACTTGGTGAAGAGGCATGTCATGGAGCTTGTTTGCTTTGAAGAGAAATCCACCAAGTAAATATTGCCATGCCTAAACCCCGTGAATACCAATGACTTGTCTTCTTCAAAGGTTACTACAACACCATTCTTGTCAAAGGTACACGTAGTCTAAAATCACATAATTGAGCAATTGAAATAAGATTAAAACTAAGTGATTCTACAAACAAGACATTAGAAATGGATAAATCTTTAGAAATGGCTATTCTACCCAAATTTAAACTTTCCCCCTTGAGTTATCACCATAGGTGATATGTTCATGATCGCCGGGGTCTTCGAGACAGGTGAAAATGCTATCATTGCTGGTCATGTGTTGAGATCAACCGCTATCAAGTACCCAATGTTTTCCACCGGCTTTGTAGTTCACCTACACAAATGAGAATCACTTTTGAGTTTTTGGAACCCAAGCGAGCTTTGGGCCTTGCACATGTGTGACAAGAGCTTTGGGAACCCAAAGTTGCTTGGGGAGCTTCTTCTTTGCTTCCTTTGTGATCTTGCCAATGAATTTGGCCTTCACCTTGCCCTTTACCGTACTCAAAAGAAAATGGTTATTTTGATGCATAGATGAGTAATTTTTAGGTAAAGTAGAGAAATGACGGGATGGCAAGGGACGCTCCCTAGTGTGGTGCCCGATGACTTGCAATGTTGATAATATGATCCAACTTCTTTAATGAAGCTAGTCTTGATCTTCGGAGAAGGAGTAGTGCCTTGGTTTGGGTCCGGAAATAAACCAAGACCTCTCTTGCCATAGTCACGAGCATTGTTGAAGAGAATTTCCTTGTGGATGTATTCTCCTTGTGAGAGCTTCTCCACACTACTCTTGAGGCTTGCCACTTGATCCATTAATTCGTTTTCCCTAGAAGGAGCAAGCTCGGGCAAAATATTAGTGGCATTTGCATCATTGAGTAGATCATCACATGAAGTAGAAGCATTGGCTTTTTTAATATTTTCATTGATGGAGTTCTCAAGACTCGGGTCAATTTCTTCATAGGCAAACTCAAGCTCTTGATATTTGTGAGCTAACTCCCTATGCTCTTGCTTGAGCTTTTTGCGACTCTCTTCAACTTGCTTAGCAAGTGCAAGTGACTCATGGTGTTTTTTGAGCAAGTCATTGTACTTGCCAAGCAAATCGGAGTGAGCTAGCTCTAGCTTGGCATGAGTGCTCTCAAGAAGCTTGACCTTACCCTTTTCCCTCTTGATGACGGATGTATACTCATTGATGAGGTTAGCAAATTCATTAGGATCAAGCTCATCCTCACTATCACTTTCACTATCCTCCTCACATACCTTTGTGTTACCTTTTGCTATGTGGCACATAGGAGGTGGAGGTAGCGATGGTTCTTCATTGGTGAGAGCAATGGTGACGATGTCTTCTTCATCACTTGATTCTTCACTTGATGAGACATCGGTCACCCATTCTTGTTTTTCCACCAAAAAGGTTCTCTTGGTGTTGCCTTTCTTGTTTGGGAAGAGCTTGGTCTTCTTGTCATGGCTCTTCTTCTTCCCAAGTTTCTTATTTTTGTTCTTCTTTTCATCTTCATCATCATCGCTTGAATCATGTCGATTCTTGCTCTTGTTATCCTTCTTTCTTTTGTTCGGCTTGGGGCAATCCAGAGAGATATGACCTTTTCCTCCACAATTGTATCATGTTTTGTTCTTGACACCGTCCCTTGGCCAGAACATTCTTCTTTTAGGGTCAAAGTTGTAACCCTTCTTGTTGATCTTGTCACTCAAGCGTGTGAACTTTCTCATCATGAGAGCAAGTTCTCCATCATCTTCATCATCGGATGAGCTTTCATGACGATCATCTTCTTCATTGCTTGAGCTTGACTCTTGCTTGATCATCTTGAGCTTGCGGTGCTTGTTGACCTTGGTTTTGAGAACGATTGATTTGCTTGAAGTTGGCTCTTCGGCCATACCAAGAATGCCCATTTCATGAGCGCGAATTTCGCCCACAAGCTCTCCCACTTCAATCGTATCAAGATTCTCCTTTTGAAGCATAGCATTGATGATGTTGTACTTGGGCTTCGGAAGGAGCATGAGTATCTTGCGGTTGATGGAGCCACTGTCAATTTTAGATATTTCAAGTGCATTAATGTCCTTGACAATGACATTCAAGCGAGAATACATATCATTGCAATTTTCATGAGCTAGCATTTTAAACGAATCATACTTAGCTCTAAACAAGTGATATTTTTGCTCACGAACTTTGGTGGAGCCTTCATGAATTTCAATGAGCTCTTTCCAAATATCACTTGCCAAGACCATACCATTAACTTTAGCAAAGACTTCCTCACTAATGGCTTCAAAAATTGCATTTCTAGCCTTAGCATTCCGCTTTAGTTGTTCGGGGGTGGAATTTCCGGTGAACCTGGTCATTGTTGCTAACCACACTTCGGGGGCAATCGCATCAAGATATGCGGCCATGCGAACTTTCCAATAAGCAAAGTTCTTGCCCTCGAAGTGAGGAGGTGATCCACCCATCTGATACCAATTGTAAGGATCGATGGACAGGGGGGTGAATTGGGCCTTTTTCAAATTTCTAAAAAAAATAAAGCAACCTTAACCTATGCAATACTAGTAAGGCTCAATTCACCAACCGGCTAACTAAGCAATCAATACAAGTTATAAAGGATACAACAAGATATAAAGCTTAGCAAGGTAGAGCTAAGTTATGATCTCTAGGGTCAAGCACATGAATAAATTGCATGAAAGTAAGTGCTTGAATGTAAAGAGTGGGCAAGAGACGACCGGATTTTTTCCCGTGGTGTCGATGTGTTGGCACACACCCCTAATCCACGTTGTGACACTCACTAAGAGTCTTGTCACCTCCCAAGTCACCGAGACGAGGGTGCTCACTAAGAGTCTCCGTTCACCATCCCAGCGTGGTGGAGCTCAAGCCACGTACAATCTTCTTCGGGCTCCCACAATCAACTTGGCAAGCTCCGCAAGAAACACCTCAATCACCAAGATCACCTAGGTGCTGCCAATCACCAAGAGTAACAAGCTAGGGCCTTCACTTGAGCAAGAACCGATCACCAAGAACGGATGCACACAAGCTTCTCTCTACTCAAGTCCTTAGTCATGCTTCTTGGATGATTGAATGATCAAATGAATGGAATATGAAGCTCAAGGTGGCTCTCAACAAAAGAATGAGTGTATGAGTGTTGCCTGGTGTCAAGAGAGAGTTCAAAATGACCCATTGGAGGGGTATATATAGACAGCTCACGCGGATAGAGCCGTTGGAGAAAAGCTGCCAGAAAAGTACGCCTTTAGTTCCGGGTGGAGTTAACAACTGGGACTAAAGGGTACTATTTAGTCCTGGTTGGAATTGTCACCCGGGACAAAAAGTGCCGGCACCGAACTCTCTCGAGTTCTTAACTCCTGTGACTCCACTGTAAGGATCGATGTACCAAGAGGGGGGTGAACCTGGCCTTTTTCAAATTTCTAAAATAAAATAAAGAAACCTTAACCTATGCAATACTAGTAAGGCTCAATTCACCAACCGGCTAACTAAGCAATCTACACAAGCTATAAAGGATACAACAAGATATAAAGCTAAGCAAGGTAGAGCTAAGTTATGATCTCTAGGGTCAAGCACATGAATAAATTGCATGAAAGTAAGTGCTTGAATGTAAAGAGTGGGCAAGAGATGACCGAATTTTTTCCCGTGGTGTCGATGTGTTGGCACACACCCCTGTTGTGACACTCACTAAGAGTCTTGTCACCTCCCAAGTCACCGAGACGAGGGTGCTCACTAAGAGTCTCCGTTCACCATCCCAGCGTGGTGGAGCTCAAGCCACGTACAATCTTCTTCGGGCTCCCACAATCAACTTGGCAAGCTCCGCAAGAAACACCTCAATCACCAAGATCACCTAGGTGCTGCCAATCACGAAGAGTAACAAGCTAGGGCCTTCACTTGAGTAAGAAGCAATCTCCAAGAATGGATGCACACAAGCTTCTCTCTACTCAAATCCTTAGTCTTGCTTCTTGGATGATTGAATGATCAAATGAGTGGAATATGAAGCTCAAGGTGGCTCTCAACAATAGAATGAGTGTATGAGTGTTGCCTGGTGTCAAGAGAGAGTTCAAAATGACCCATTGGAGGGGTATATATAGGCAGCTCACGTGGATAGAGCCGGTGGAAAAAAGCTGCCAGAAAAGTACGCAACGCCGGTTAATCCGACGGTCCTCCAAAAGTCATCGTCGGTTTAACCGATGAATGTAAACTGCCTATTTGGAAAACTAGCCGTTACAACTCGGGTAATTTAACCGATGTATCATCGGTTTAACCGGTGAGTGTAGTTGTCCACTGATCAACTGAAAAAACCAACTCTCTGGACAACTGCACCGACGCTAACTCAAATCCATCGTCGGTTTAACCAGTGAGTATAACCTTAGAAATCCCTGGAAAAACCAATGTTCTGGACAACTGCACCGACATTAATTTCAAATATCGTCGGTTTAACCGGTGAGTATAACCTTAGAAATCTCTGGAAAAACCAACATTCTGGACAACTGCACCAACGTTAATTTCAAAAATTGTCGGTTTAACCGGTGAACTCAGTGTCCATGCTTCAGTGACAGCGTTTAACCGACGTATAGAAAATTGATGTCGTCGGTCAAACCGGTGATATGACTTTTTCCTGATTTTGTCTGTTTTGATTTGAGTCTTGAATGAAATCCAATTCTTCTTGAGATATGAGTTGAATAGCACTTGTTTGAGCTTCCAAGAACCTGAGTGACCAATATGTGCATCCATTTTTGATTGACCATGTTCATGCTCAAGTTACTTGGCCTTAACGCCTCTTAATAGTGCTATCTCTACAAAACTATAAAACCTATACTAACCTAAGTGTCATTCTCCACCTTGCGACAATTAAGACAAGAAAGATCCTTAGTCTTATTATATACTTTAGTTGAATACCAAGATCGCCTTTTTGAATGATGAAATTTAGGGGCCTCTTTAACATATGATCCAATGAGCGATAAGATTTCATTAAGCTGCACAAACTCATTAGTCACAATAATAGTTGTCATTAATCACCGAAACATACCTAGAGGGCCTAGATGCTTACATCCTCTCCCTCAACCTTATCTTCTTCCTCTCTCCCTCAACATCTCCTCCCAGCCACCCACCGACAAAAGCTTCCTCCTCCCTCCCACCTTAAGCTTCCTCCCTCCCACCGTTCCAGGTGCGGGCGGGGGCCGGTGAGCCGCGCCGCCGCACTGCCTGCAGCAAGCGCGGGCAAGGACGAGCGCCGGCGCAGGCCTGGCACAGGGGTGGGCGCCAGCGAGCCGTGCCGCCACGCAACCTGGCACAGGCGCGGGCGAGGACGAGCGCCAGAGCGTTCTTGCGACCTAGCGCCGCGCGACGGCCTGGCACAGGGGCGGGGGCTGGCGAGCCGTGCGCCGCCGCACGGCCTGGCGCAGGCGCGAGCAAGGACGAGCGCGGGCGCGGGACTGCGACCCAGCGCGGCCGCGTGGTTTGTTTGTGATTTTCCCCCCATTTTTGATTGTGCTGGTGAATATTTGTATGATATGAATCAAATCAATCTCTTGTGCTGTGAATCAAATCAATCTCTTGTGCTGTGGATTAGATTTGTGCTTTTCTTACTTGTGTAATGTGTGAATCAAATCAATCTCTTGCTGTGGATTAGATTTGTGCTTTTCTTACTTGTGTAATGTGTGAATCAAATCAATCTAAAGTTTATTCTAGATGTGATTGCACATCTTTGTGATGGTCTTGGAATCGGAAGAGGAGGTGGTGGTGGTCGAGGCGGAGGCGGAGGCGGAGAGGTGCAGTGGGATGAGAAGAAATGAGCTTTTTTTTTTGTTTTTTTCTCCCTCTTTGGTCCTGGTTGAGAACTTCAACCGGGGTATAAAGTTGCTTTTGATCCCGGTTAAACCACCCGGGATGAAAGATTGGAACTTTTTGTCCCGGAAGGTTGTTTCCAACCGGGACAACATGCGCTTTCTGCAGTAGTGAATCTACCGGAGATGCTATAAGTACGACTTCTTCATGTGCCCGTTAGTTTATTTATTTAATTCATCCCACCAAGTGTCCAGCCGTCCAAATCACATACCCCTTTTCTCTTCAATTCTCTTTCTGCTCCACTCAAACCAATTTTCTGCAATGCACAGGCTACACGATTAGGCAGAGGCTCTTCTGCGCCTCCTATGATCGGCACAATGAAGAGGTGTAGGGAGTCATTAGAGGAGGTGTGAGTACTTGCTACTCGTTGTTGACAGCTAAAATTAGTACCAACCGGTCTGACCGTTTTGACCGGTCGAGGCACTGTGGTCTGTCCGGCAGGGACCCACCGGTCTGACCGGTAGGTCCGACCAGTCTAGGAGGAGTCCGAGTACAATTAGAGTTTTTAATAGATTTAGATCTGTAAAAGGATTCCTTACGGGATAAGTCCATCCCACCCTATACATATAAAGGGTCATGGTCGATTGAGGATATTCAATCGATCAAAATACAAAACAATGACTACTTTTTATCCTCTTCTCAAATCCTAGCTTTTCCAACCCTAATTTGCTGTTCTTCCTTCGTCTCCGCGATGTTTGAAGGCGTTCTAGGTGGTCTGCCGATCCTAGAACAAACCTACGTGTGCCTGTCCTGACGGGGTCCCTCCCGGGCTAGCGTTCTTATGCCGTCATCGATTCACCTCGGCGACCGGTCTGACCGGTCCTTTAGACCGGTCTGACCACTCCACACAGGAGGAGCTGCATCGAGCTCTTCCTCGTGCCACACGATCTAGTGCGTTCGTGTGTTGATCGAGATTTGCGTCAACACTCGTCTACCATCCATATTGCCTGGTATAGTTTGATTTTGGGGGTACCATTAAAATTATAGGGCTGTAAATGCAACATGAAGTGAATTATAGCATAGTATTTGCAATTTCGTCCAAATTAAACTTTTGATTTGTCTTGAAGATTTCTTCTTGGTAATATTAAGAAACAAATAAAGTTCTTGCGTGGCAAAGTTGAACCTTTTGCTTAAGATTTTTAAGTCCTCATTTAAGCAACGAAAGTTCTTTAGCAGCAAAATTAAACCTTGATTTTGCCTCAAGATTTTTGAGTGCTGATTTTAAATAACGAATCAAGCTCCTAAGCAACAAAATCAAACTTTGATTTTTCTTCCAAATTTTGGAGCGTGTATTTTAAGCCATGAATAAAACAATGCGCTCGCAACCAATCTGAGGGGATGCACCTCGATCTCTCTCTCCTTACGCGTTAAGAAACAACGACGGCACAGTGGATGTGCAATCTCCATATCCATCCATAATAATAAGGAATGAAATTGCAAACGTTATCCGTATCCTCCAATTAGGTAGTGTTTGGTTGGAAGGATGTGGTAGGATGGAGCCATTCCATTCTAGTTTTGCTAGTGTTTGGTTGGATTTTGTTGCTCAAAGGTGTTCAGTGTAACCCCGGTCTACTCGCTATGTGATCAGCAGGAAACGGCTGCTCACCTCTGCTTGCATTGCCCCTATGCTCGGGAGGTTTGGTGGCACGTACAGGAGTGGACAGAAGGACTAATTCACATCTCGGATCAAGGTCTCATGATACAGGAGTGGTGGAACTTGTTGACGCCTTTTACGGGCCAACATACGATCGCGCTAGGTCGCGTGGTGCGAGGAGGAGCTCCTTGCAGCACGTCCTGCGTGGAGCTTTAAGACCGGTCAGAGGGACCGGTTAGACTGGTCGCCGTGTAGAACAACGACGATTCGACGAACGCTCGCTCGGGAGGGATCCCGTCGGGGCAAGCGCGCGTTGAGTTGCCCTAGGCTCGGCAGGCCAGCTAGGGCATCCTCAAACGCCATGGAGATGAGAGAAGAACAGCATGTCGAGGTTGGAAAAGTAGGGTAAAGAGAAAAGGTAAAGACAATAAAAGATAAATGTATTTGATTGGTTCGATTGGGTTGTATTCTCAATCGACCGTGACCCTTTATATTTATAGGGTGGGGAAGATTTACCCCACAAGAAATCCTGTTTACAGATCTAAATCTATTAAGAACTTTAATTGTACTCGGACTCCTCCTAGACCGGTCGGACCCACCGGTCAGACCAGTTGGTCATGCCAGACCGTCTACAGACGCCTAGACCGGTCAGACCGCTTGGACATACCGATCAGACCGATCTGTTCAGGTTGCTGCCAATTTTGGTCATCAACATATGCCCTCCTGTTCTTTGGCAAAGTTTGCGTGCCAAAGAACACTTCTCTGGTCCAAAATTGTCTAAGGGCGACGATTAACAATGCATCGGCCATACATTATATTTAAACATGCTAAAATTGCCAAACTAAGAGAACTAGCATGTAACAATGTCTAGCTTACGATCAGCAAACTATTTCGGCTTTACATTCCTTAGCATGTTCAATAACAAAAATCTTGAGACGGCCAATGTGGCCGATTATACAAATCATAGCTCCTTGGTAAAGTATAAAACTGATAATCATAATATGGCAGCCAAGGATTATGACCAAACCATGGATTGAACACACCTGAATATGCAGTCCATGGTACGTGCATCGACGGGATAAATGATGAAGACCAATATGATGACTGTTGTTGCTTTCTTGATCTTGGTGGTGAAGAATTCCTTCTTCGTTTGTCTTCCAATTGATTGCTTTGTTTTTGTTCAGATATCTTCTCATATTTATCCAGAAGCTCCTCAAAGGTTGGCTTGGTCCTATTTTTTGCACCACCAGATTTCTTAGGTTCAGACCTGTCAGAACCGATATGGTTGCTCTTATCTTGCCCCCCGGCCGAACTTGAACATTGTTCGACTACATTGTTTGAATCAGGATCATCATTGGGGACAATTTTACTAATTGAGCTATCCAATTGCTCTTCAATAAACGACTTTTCTTTATCTAGTGTCAAATCTGAATTTTTGTTTAACCGTCCATCTTTTTTGACATGATAAACTTGCTTGATCACCTTGTATTTCTTTTTCTTCATAGATCAATCTTTTTCATCAAAACGGTCATTAATGGTAGGTGATGGTTTACTAATTACCGGCTCCCTATAGATAATATAATCTGGATACAAATATCTAGGAAGAGACGGCATACATGAATTATAATATCATGACGGATAAAAGCAAGACATGCTATAATAAGATCCGTATGGCATATGTATAGACGACCTATATGATGAAAACGGCATTGAATTAGGAAAATTATTCGGCTGCCAATTCCGATCATGGAATTGCTGTCTTGGAGTATATCTCGAGTGTTTTGGATGTTTTGACTGACTAGCATCATTATTTTGTTTTTTGGATTCAGCCGGAAGATCTCCAAGAAAGGGCTTCGGCTTTTCCTTTTGATGCTTGTGACAGCCTTTGGATTCAACGGTTTTCCAAACACCAATCTCGGATTTTTTGGACTTAACCATCTTAGGTTTTGATCTATTTTGCAAAACCCTAGATGAACCGGTTAGACCGGTCGTGGAACCGGTCAGACCGGTTGCAATGCAACCAGCATCTTTGTCTTTGTTTTGTTGCCCCCCCGAGCATTGAAGTACTAAATTTAGTCTTTGTGCTCTTGTTAGGGGATTTTGGTTCAACAATTTTGGCTTGGGATTGCCGAATTGTATCTTGACTAGCAACATCAGGCAAATTTTTGTAAGGATTATTAGTCGGCTTTTCAATAACTGACTTTTGAACAACATGAGTTTGAATTGAACTATCTATTTGATCAATCAAATCTTTGACAACACTGGATATAATATTAGATAAAGTACCTGAGGATCACATCTCCATTAATATTTCAATGGTGGATGGTATCTGACACTCCTTTATCTTCTTGACTCCTTGCTCTGTATAGCAGCGGGACAAGAATAATCTTTTAATTGCTCCATCGTATTCTCGCTTATACTCCTCAAGTAGCTTATCACGTGTCGCCATATGGCTAGGGTTTGAAAAATTGGTCATGATAACCTGATTCTCTTCCCCAGCGGAGTCGCCAATTTGTGTTGACGCCTTTTACGGGCCAACACACGATCGCGCTAGGTCGCGCGGTGCGAGGAGGAGCTCCTTGCAGCACCTCCTGTGTGGAGTGGTCAGACCGGTCAGAGGGACCAGTCAGACCGGTCGCCGTGCAGAACGACGACGATCCGTCGAACGCTCGCTCGGGAGGGATCCCGTCGGGGCAAGCGCGCGTAAGGTTGCCCTAGGCTCGGCAGGCCAGCTAGGGCGTACTCAAACGCCATGGAGACGAGAGAAGAACAGCATGTTGAGGTTGGAAAAGTAGGGTAAAGAGAAAAGGTAAAGACAATACAAGATAAATATATTTGAATGGTTCGATTGGGTTGTATTCTCAATCGGCCGTGACCCTTTATATTTATAGGGTGGGGAAGACTTACCCCGCAAGAAATTCTGTTTACAGATCTAAATCTATTAAGAACTTTAATTGTACTTGGACTCCTCCTAGACCGGTCGGACCCACCGGTCAGACCAGTTGGTCATGCCACAGACGCCTAGACCGGTCAGACTGCCTGGACATACCGGCCAGACCGGTCTGTTCAGGTTGCTGCCAATTTTGGTCGTCAACAGAACTCATCCGTTCTTGTAGTTCCTCGTCACCTCAGGACTAGAGTTGCAGCCATCTACATGTACACGGCATGGAACATCTGGAACGAAAGAAATCGCCGCATTTTCAGGGGGGTTTCGCTCCCTTCGTTGTCCCTGCTGCCCTTGATCAAGGCAGAAATGTAAGTGAGGCGGTAGGCTTGTGAAGTCCGTGAGGTCGGCTAGTTATCCTTGTGTTGTAGGACTATGAGTTTGAGTTTCTTTTTTTATATGTAATCACAAATTATGTAACAACTTGCTTTATTCTCCTTCTTATATGATGCGGCAGTGCTCCTGACTTTAAATTCAAAAAATAAGAGCTATTGGAATGGAGTCATCCCAAATCAGAGAATATTCCATGAGATTCGGAATGCAGCCATCCCACAAAAATGACCGAACGCAGCCATCCCACTTCTACGCCGTCGTGTTCCGTCTCCTCCTCTGCTTTCTTGCACCAGCAGCGACGCCCTCCGCTTGCTCGCACCGGCGGCGTTGCCCTCTGCTTGCTCGTCCGCGACGGCACTCCTTGCTCGTTCGTCCCGGCATCTCGTGCGAGCGGTCGCGCCTCTGTCCATGACGATGGAGATGCTATACACTCGGAGCAAGCAAGTTATAAAATCGAGCAAGAAATGTAAGATTCATATGTTGTTTATGGAGCTAGAGCAAGGGGTCAAATCTTCCTGCCCGAGAGAAGTTTGGACAGCTGCTGCCTCTCATCCCAGCCGGCGGCATCCACAGGGCAGCGCAGCAAGATCCACCGAGGAATTTGACAATTTACCAGTTCAAAGAACTGGCTTCGCCAGTTTACCCCTCCAAACATTAGATTCGCTACTTTACCACTCCAAGCATTGCCACCTCGTCTTTTGTTACCACTTGACCTTTTTGCCCTCATCTGTTATCTCCCTCGGCTCCTCCCCTTCAGTTTCATGCCTCTCTCCGTTCGTGCAGGCCAAAGCCGCCGTCGGCAGGCAGGCAGCCATCTCGTCTCCGACGACAAGCGCGATAAGCCGATAAGGAGGTGCCCATGGCCACGCAGCACGCCCGCAACGCCCGAGCTCGCGCGCGCCACTCAATCTTACCCGCGAGCTTGAGCTCGCCCACAGCCGAGCAGCTCGCCGGAGATGCCTGATCTCGCGCCACGGCGGTGGAGCGGGCAGAGGGCGGGGGCTGCAGCGCCTAGCGGCGGCCTGCTCCCCGCGCGGCCAGAGGAGGAGGGGGCGGGGCCTGCAACGCCCGGCGGCGGCGCCAGGCCGTGGGCCGCCAGCTCCCCATGCAGGAACAGGAGGAGGGAGGCAAGGGCAGCAGCATCACGAGCGCCACGGCAAGAAGAGCAAGGTGGATGAGCCGAACGACGACACAGAAGACGCCGCCGCCGCCGTGGTCAAGGACGGCAACCCCAGGAAGAAGAGGCGTTCGCTGCGCTGAGGAAGAATGGAAGATGGAGAGGTGGAGAAGAAGGATCTGACCTGTGGGGTCAGGGGTAAGATGGTCGTAGCGGTGAGATAATCAAAGTGGCAGTGTTTCGGATGGTAAATGGGCGAAGCCAATGTTTACGGGGGTAAACTGGCGAAACCAGTTGTTTGAACTGGTAAATCGGCAAATTCCTCAGATCCACCAGGCGCACGAGCTCCATCGAACTCCACTGAGCGAGCTCCACAGCACCACAAACATGATTTTGGAGCTCGATGGGAGTTTGGAAAAAGCAAGGAGAGTGGGAGAGGAATGGCGCGTGGGGCTGAGCGGGCGGCTGCGGCAGGCTGCGCGGCTTGCATCGCGAGATTCGCGACTGTGCGAGGCTGCGAGCGGCTGTGGACGGAAGGGACGAGCGATTGGTTTGACTGACAAGTGGGACTCACAGCTCATGGCGTTAGCTGATCTTATAACTCCATCCATCCCATCCCTCTAACCAAACAAAGAAATAGAACCACTCAATCCTTCCAACCAAACAATAAAATAAAACCGTTCCATTCCTAAAAACAGGAATGGAGCCAACCCATTCCATCTCGCTCCTCAACCAAACGCACTCTTAACAATGCCAGACGAGTTGCCGGCTTGCTAGTCGAATGGGCAACTGTCGTCTGTATTCGGTGTAGGCATTGGTGAGACAAGAACGTCTCTGCCCTTGGTTCCTTGCGTTCTGATTCAGTGATTGAGGCTGACATAGCCTATGTCCTTACCTTGGGAATGGCATGTTACATACTGTTTAGATTTACCATGCATTGTTCTTTACCAGATGCCCAGGGCAATGGTGCTCTTCTTGATTACCAGGGAAATACTTGCCTCTGATCCATTCTCTTTACAGCGATCTTGTTTTTCTTGATGGCCGGAGAATAAAATATTCTTGCATGTTTGTGGATTAGCAACGCAAGAGCAAAAATAACAAGAAACATAAAGAAATAGAATGAACTCAAGATGAGATTCGTGTCTTGATGGAGGCCATAAAGTCTGCAACTTGTCTCCAGGTTGATGACGAAGACGTCGAAGGGAATCCCATCATTTTGGACGCAATCGCATCGCACGTTGTTAACCGCTCATCGCCGGCGTCGTTGATTGCTTCTTCTGTGTCATGGCCAAACTCAGAGGCCAGTAGAGCAAACCATGGTTGCATGCAGTCCTTTCGTTTCTTGTTAAAACGACGAGTCCTACAAGTCCTGTTCTTCGTCTCTATCTTCTAAAGTCTTCTGAATCAGATCAGGGCCAAATAAAATAGGCCTCCATTCTTCTTTTGTGGCCAATTCAGTTCTTACTTCCTGCGTGTATACTCGATTAGCGATGCTTTGAGCAAGAGGGGGAAACATAGATACAATGCAATTGATGCCGGTGGCGGCAATTGTAATTTTCTATTCTTCTTTTGTTTTCTCCTGTACTCCTGTTTCCATGGTCTTGCGACGGTTGCAGTGCCATGAAGGGGATTGCGGCGCCGTCAATGGATGCATGTGCCACCGTTGTTGTCCCCGTTCTTCCGGTGTTGGCCGCCTGGCGGAGCATGTCGCCGGCGAGCGGCCACCATTCTTCTTGTCTTTTATTTCATGTTCTTGATCTCAGCGGAGAGCAATACGTGACTGATAACGTGTTAAAGTAGAAAGTAGATACTAGAATGGAATGAACAAAGGATTCATTGATTGATTGAATGAATAACGCGATTACATATTTATACATGATGAAAGAGTGTGTCTAAAAGACATGTCCCTTGGTGTTTAGACCCCTTCATGAAAGGTCCACACCCTTTCATGAAGGGTATGTCTATCTATTAAGAGGTGTCTCTCTATGAAGGGGTGTCAACTAATTAATCACTATACACACAATTCTAATCGTTTGCACCAGATACGTTCCCTATCTGGAGAGCCCTCTCCCCGTAGACGACAAGTCCTTTTGTAGATGATCTAATGATGTGACGGTGACGGAGCCACGGAGCAGATGGAAGTCTGGAAAAGTGGAATCAAAGCCAAGGCCTCTTGGAGTCTTGGGCCTTGGCATGACGGCCGAATTCGCTCTAGCTCAAGTAGCCCTGCATTTCGAACAGGAGTGATGCAGAGCACCATGGCGGACGTGGGACGCGCGGCATACCCTGCACGGTGGCTTGAAAGTTGAAACCCAACGCCCGCTCGCGTGCGCCCCCTGCCGCGATGCACCTGCGCACCCAAACCATCCGAGGGCGAAGCTACCTGCGCACCAAGCTGAGCCGAGCTGATCAAACTGAGCCGCAAGGTCACCATCCGATGATGTTTTGGTCCTCCACTCCTCCGTGTCGCGCATCGCGGCAGGGAAGCACTCGAGCGCCTGTGCGCGAGGGGTGCACCCCATTTTTTTTTCGCTGTGCAGCAGGATTGCAGTTCCCGCCTTTTTCGCGCAGTCCCCTCACGCGCGAGGCCTGGGCCAAGTCCAAGAGTAAACGGGACAAGACTGATGGCCCAATTTCTGAAACCACTGAAGAAAAGCAAGACACTGAGGCTAAAGTTGGGCCGCGTCGGGGGTCCAGACAGCACCGGCCCAACTCCAGGATCCAGGGTGGAGATTGGGTCTGATGGGCTGATGGCCCGTGCGCGACGCGTGTGTGCGTGAGCACAGGATAAATGTAGAGAGAGCAGAGCGGATCGGCATGGAGGAAAGGAACTGAACCTTTCTTCTTGTTCACGAAGCAGACCTCTGCTTCTTCGATCTATACCAATCCAATTCCTCTCTCCTTCCCCTACCCTAACACCAAACCAATCACCCACCGCCCTAATCCAGAGCTATTCGGTTATTCCCTCCCCTGCCGGGGGGGCGGTGCGCTCAGATGCAAATTCTCTGCCTTACACTACCTCTCCTCCGACACCGTAACTTTGCCACCGTTCCTGCCCTAATGCCCCGCCTCTCCTGCCCCTTGCGACCTCTCTCTTTCATGGCATCTGCAACGTCTCGCTGGTGGCTACCAGTTCATGCGCGACGAGTTTCCCCACTCATGGTGTTTCCCTATCCACCTGCCCGTGGTGTTTCACGGTGTGTTTTCTTGTCCTGTTGCTAAAGTTTGCGTCTTTACTTGTTGCTGTAGTTTTGGATCTGGATTGTGGCCACTTTTTTTTATTTGCCCTTCATATTTAGGAGGCAAATTGGCGAAATATGTTTGTTTTTTTTTCTGTTCTAATGCTAAAGTTTGCGCCTTATGTTTTATAAGTTTTTGGATCTGGATTGCGACCAACTTTGGGTTTCGATTTACCCTAGCTATGTTGGTTTTCGAAGAAGGTAAGTGGGGTGGGGGAAAGTTTTTTAGTTCAGGCCGCGGCTCGGTTGCCAGAGTTTCTTTTACCTAATTCGATATGATTCATATAACAGATAAAAAAATAGATCGAAAAAGACGTAAATCGATTTCAGTCTTAGATAATGTTACATGACGATTTCAATCTTCACCGATGATACCATCTTATTTTATGTCAAATGCTGGTAATGGCTTTTTATGCTCTTTAATGATAGAAGATTTCCTAGTGAACCTCGGAACATGGTCATCAACAGTAAAGTAGAAGGCAAGGAGTCTGCTAAACCATACATGGGGCCGTCCATCTCTTCTGCCAACGTTACTGTATCCCAGGACAGGCACTCTGCAGCCACCCAGGGCACGAAAAGCATTGACACCGGGGGCATAATCTTGGAGGTTATAGCTGGAGATGAGAGAAGTGATAAAGATGCTTGTAGGGTCGCATCAGAGACTACATGTGTCAAACATGATACATTGATGCAAGTTGTGAAGAACACTGACTGTGTTAAGGAAGATCAAAGGAGCACAGCGGATAATCACAGGGTGGAAATTGTTGCCAGTGGTGACAAAGTAGTCAGTGATGATGAAGAAATGACTGTCAATAATATACTTGCAAAAAGTAGACACCGTGATGGTTCCATATACAGGGACATGGATACATGGTGGAAACAGGACTATTGTATTGGGAACCGTAATGAGAGTAAGTGATCGGCATCTCTTTTCCTGTTTTTAATTTGTTGTTATTAATACTATTATAACTATGATTTGTTTTCTTAAACATAGTGTATCTCTTTCCATATCATACAGTTATACATATTTTGTTGTGATCCTAGAGATTGTATATGAGGAGCTTTCCACTGCCAGCCATGTTGGACATCCCCTCAAACCTTCCTCGCCTTGCACTCTTTTAGTTATAAGGTAATTGCACTAGAAGCCCTCACACTTAGGCGCAAGTAGCACTTCCACCCCAAACCTTGCACGCTACCTTTACAGACTCTTCAACTGTCACTATTTGCACAAATAGCAATCTACGCTGTTACCTGATGGGGGAGTTTGACATGGCATGCAGACTTCTGATGAGATGGACTAGGACCTTATTCTATGCTATGTATTTACATAAATGCCCATGTGGGTCTGAATTTGCATTCTCCCTGAAATTGGCTTGAACAGCCTTTGAGCAACTAATAGGTGATCATGCAGCAATAGGTGAAAATGACAGATGCCTGAATAATAGTTGATCATGACACGGCCTCTGAGCATGTTCTTGAACAGCAGAATACACAAGAAAATGGCATATGCAAGTATAAATAGCAATCTAAACATGGGCGTTCACACTACTGTAGTTACCATTAGTTTTAAATTCTACATACATGCAGCTACAAACAGCTAACAATGCACATAACCAATATCACAAGTGGAAGGGGCTGACCACACCTTCCAATGCCTCTGTTTAATCATGAGGACTGGGTTGCCACCTTCCAAAATTTATACCACTTAGCTCGCCAAATTAGAAGTGTTTCTTTTTTTTGCCACTACAAGAAGTATTACCTACACAAAAGAAGATATGACCTCACTGATTGGTATCAATTCATTTTGGTAGTTCACCTTAACCCTCTTGAATACTTGTCTAACCTCTCTGTTTGCTGTTGTGTGTGGAATATCATTGCTTTTCTGCTGCTCTGTGTTGCTTGGTTATAAATTTGTGTGATGAATTCTCACACGGGAAGACATAGTTGTGACAAGGGGAAAAAACATTCAGAAGTGAAATTCTAGTCTGGTGGTAATAGGTATACCTAGTTTGCTGTAGAGGTAGTCTGGCCTTGAGCTTTATTGGTTCCTCCTCACCCTATTGGTCTTCAAGCATCTCTAAGGCTGCTCTTCGTTGGCTTTGTAGGCTTATTACCAGCTTTTTTGAAGCTACATCCCTTGTAGCTGTGGATTAATTTGTTGCAATAGCTCACTGTAGCTTGCCTGCACATTTGGACATCTTGTTTTTCCCTGCACCTCAAGAGGTTGCCATTTTGTTGACCTTCTGTTCCTACCTGCCTTATTGTCATACAAAGGCGAGTTAGTATTAGGCCCATTAACGTTAGCACATTCACTAGAATCTCTTATGTGGAATAATCGAATTGCCATATGCTTGTAGGTGATATTAAGACTCTTATCCCATTAGAAGGATAGAGGTTGCTCTCCTTCCTTGCTCTTCTACAGTGATACTAGAGGCCATTGAGTCGTAGCACCATTGGGCTGGAAATCATTCCACTCAACTCTTAGCATCCAATCTCATATAAATAGATGGCACATGTTGTATTGCTTTGGGGCAAAAGATGCCATACAATTTGTGTCCATATCCCCTTCATCTCATTACCCCCATTCTCAATGCTTTCATTGGAGCCAACTGATCTGCATTTTGAGGCAATGCTTTCTTTGAGTGTTCCTTATGTGTTTTTTGGATGTCAAGTATTTCTTTACTACATTATTTTTTTGTTAGAAACTTACATTATGACTTTACTTTTTATGAAGCTCGCTTGGAGGCAATGGCATTCTCAAATCCCACAAATTGTGTTATTCGCAATGGAACTTGCATGGAACATTTTCCTTGTTGCATGCTGCAAATTTTATCAATAAAGTTGGCTAAAATTCCAGTGGATTGTCGCTTAGTAGAGTTGTATGGATACATAGCTGTGCGGGATGATCTGGATCCATTGCTTAATTATATTGTTAAGCTTAGCAGGGATGATCCCATCGTTGTGGAGCAGGTGCACATCCATACTTATATCTACAATTATTTCAAGGATTACGTGTACCTAACACCCCTTAAGTATAAATTGAAGATTTGTCTGAAGTATAAATTGACCTTGGGGGCTGGTATTAGTGGTGGTTTTGCCCGCATGGTTTATTGAGGTGGACACTGCCACGTGGGCAAAACCACCACCAAAATCATTTAGGTGGTAGATTTAGATGGTTTGGAATAATTTTGGGAGCAAATAGCAGATTTTGCACTTAAGTGTGTTAAGTAGACACACCTCGGTACTTGATGGGGTTAATTAGACTTATTCCTTATTTTGTATTACGTTATTTATTTCACAATATACGGCTAATCTTCTCACATGCATAACACATATGTGATTGGATCACTGCATACTCTCGATGGCATACTACAACTGTTAATTTCTTTTACATCATTAAATTTGGGATAGATTGTGAATGTTGTATTAACTTTGCTCTCGAATTATTTAGTATATATGAAGCTCAGTTTGCACTCTTGACTAACCTTAAAATTAGAAACAAGATTAGTTTATTGATGCCGTTCCATAGATATATATATTGATTATAGACCTGATGTAATATTTTGTCTTAGCTGTATAATAAACGCTTCTGGGTGATTGATCTGTCTAAATAGCAGAATAGTTTGGATTGTATAAAGCCACTACTACCCTCATCCAAGGTGTATTTGATTTTGGAAAAGTCAATCACTGTAAGTTTTTTCAAAAATTAGTCAAATTATATGCATTTTTAGCGTACAGTAAGTTGCATCAATAGATTGATACTTGAATTATTTTCTAGGATGGTGTTGATTTTATATCAATTGGTAATATATTGTTAGAGAAATCAAAGGACAAAAATCTACTTTTGAAGACTTGCTCGTTGCAAGACACCTTACATTGAATGGGTGGAGGGAGCACTATATTATGTATACATTACTATGAGAACATATTTAAACAATGGAACTAAGATAGTAACATGTATTCCAAAAAAAAAATCATACTGAATAGTTTTGGACTATTGATTGTTGCGTAAATAGGCATATGTAGACGGCATTAATGATCCCATCACGTCTTCTCTTTTCAATATGAACACGGTTATGTTTATTTGGGATCTGAAACAGTATCAAGTGAATAATGGGTCCGATGTCCTCTATTTATCACCATTTGCACTTTGTGACCATTTTGTTTGATATATGACCAAGATCTTGGTTATTAAAATTAATGTCGGATATATGAGATTTTGATTATCAGTTGTAAAATATCCTTTTCAAGTGAATGGGAAGAATGTAGATTTAGTTATTTCTTATATTTATATGAAGAGCGACTAAATATAATAATTTTGTAGGGTTCTCTCATCAATATGGCTGGTCCTAAGCGAGGGATAGACATGATGGACTTTACTTTGATCGAATATGACATGAGGGTCAAGACAGGCGAAGAAGAAAAGGATGACCTACAGCTGATCGATGGTGCATCATTCATAGGCCCAGGGATATGGAATCAGCCATTTACAGTTCACATTCCTGGTGATTATGGTGCAGTCGACATAACATTATCACGTCTCCATTCTGCAGTTGAGGCAACTCTAGAGGTCCTCGTATCAGAAGTGCAAATCAGTTTCGATTTGTCGCTCAGTTGTTTAACAAGTGGGCTGAATAAGGGAATCTGGCTGTTTAATGGCACCATTGCTGAGTCATGCAGCTTGAAGAGGTCTGTGGTTGCTGTATTAAGGGAATCTTCGATAGATCTGAAGATCAAAATTGATGCACTGTCATCCAGTTCTGAACAACATTGCTGTTCCTTCCATGCAAAAACCCATGGCCATGATACTCAAGAAATAATGAGTGCTTTTGCTTTCATCTCGGTGAAGGTGACTTGGTCGACATTGCCTGATGGACTATGCCGATAACTCTTCTGTTCCTGTAACGAGTGGGTCGAAGAGACCAACAGTACGGCTTAAATTTAGGTGTGACAAACCTTGGATAAATTTAGGTGTGGCAAACCTTGGATAATGAACAATATATTGTAATAAGTTACTCTTTTACTCCCTTTGTCCTAAAAAAGTGCAATTCTCATTTCTCGAGAAGTCAAATGATTTCAAGTTTGATCAAACTTATTAAAAAATTACTAACATCTATATCTTCAAATAGGTTTCGTATAAAATATATATTACATGATTAACCTAATGATACTTATTTAACAATATAAATGTTAATAGTATTTTGTATAAATTTAGTCAAATTTGAAACTTACTCCTCCAGAAACGAGAGTTGCATTCTTTTTTGGATGGAGAGAGTACTTTTTCTACTTATTCGGTACAGCTGGCCATGTCAATGGATGGTCCAGTCGTTTCTTTGTTTCTTGTTAGCGTTTGGTTAAAGAGTGAGATAGGATGGTTTCATTAGAATGATTCTATCAACTGTTTGGTTTGAAGGATGACTATTCTTTTGTTTGATAGGTAAAGGCTCATGCGATACAATGGGTATACAATTTTTGAACAAATAAATGAATTTTAAGAAATATCTTAAGAAGTTAATAGATACATTGTCTAAGCCATATAAATTTCATCTAGACAGTTTTGGTGTTATATACCCTTTGGCTGCTGTGTACATGGACAAAAGGTCATGGCTGCATACGTCGTTCTTAGAAGATGTTGGATACTACCAAAATATCTTGGCACTGCTGTAATGCTGTTCTTTTCCTTTTGGTTCTTTTGCCTGTGATAATTCTATATGTAACTGCATACAATTTGTAACAGTGCCGTTAACAGATAATCTGGGCTAATACTAATAAAGTTATAAGCTCATAGTATATGTTTCAGCATGTGTCGAACTGAAATGGGGCAAAAGCTTTGATGAGTTGATCATTATTATTGAACAAATGTTCACTGCAATGGAGGGTAGGGAATGGTTGGTCATACACAACTCTGACAAAAACATCGAGACCCATATATATTACAAAATGCACATCACCACTTCCTTATTCGCCATTGTTCAACCAGAACCAGGTGCACATTAGATCAGTTCCCGCAGTTCTATCTTTCACATCTCAGCGATGCGTCCAGCTGGCAAGCCCGCAGAGGAAGCCTCGAAGCGATCGCTGAGGCCGCGCGCGAGCCAGCATCTCAACGCCATTCTCGTCATCGGCGAACTTGCCGGGCCGGCGTCATCTTTCTGAGACGGTCCTCTATTGTCCGCAGCTGCGGCTGTGCTCGTTGAGCCAGGCGACGATGTAGGAGAAGAGAGCCTCCACGGTCTCGTCGGGCTCGCCGGCGGTGAGGCCCTGCCACATCCCTGGGTAGAGCTTGATGGTCTTGTCCGCGCTGCCCACTCGCTCGTAAGCCGTACAGCGCGCGGCTGATATCCAGGTCCGTCACCGTATCAGCCTCGCCGTGCAGGACGAAGAAGGGCGGCTTCACCTGACCAAACAAGTCCGCAGAAGAGTTCAGAGCCAGCGTTTAGCGTCCTGTGACTGACACGCTTTACCGTATCATTTTTCTTTTGGGCCCGAAAGACGTTATCAGCAAAGTAATTTACCTGTGACAAGCCATCTTCTATGTACATGCTGGTTCTGGTCATCTCCAGCGCGGTCTTGAGCCGCAGCTTGTCCCGGTAGAGGTGCACCGCCCAGAATGGTTAGCTAATCTTGTTCTGGACAAAAAGAAAAACAACAACGAGTGGAGAATGTGCGTCGACTACAAAGACCGCAACAAATATTGCCCAAAGGATCCCTTTGGGACACCTCGAATAGATCAAGTCATCGACTCCACTGCTGGATGCACACTACTCTCCTTCCTCGACTATTATTCAGGGTATCTGACGGTGGGTGAGTACCGCTAGCAGGGATTAGTGGGAACCCCCGTTTAGAGATTCGGCCAGGGGTGTAACACACAGTGAAGGCTTCCTCACGGAAGGATTGGAGATAGTGGTTTTTAGACAAGTTCGGGCCGACTTGAGCGTAATACCCTACATCCTGTGGGTTGTGATTGGTTCTTGTATCAGTCTTTTGGGATCCTATCCGGAGTCCCTTTACATATCCTGGGATCCTTCCATTTATAGGCTACAAATCTCTTCTGCCTTCTCTCTAACTGTGTTAACACCCTTTTTGCATGGTAGGCGCTGTCTTCCAGGCCGCCCTGTCCTTTGTCAGACGGGTAGGCGGCTTGTCAGGCTCACCGTAGCAGGCTTTAAAGGGGCACAGCGTTGTTAGGAGCGCCCCTGGACTGAGCCTTGGGGTGTGTTGGGTGACCTTGGATGCCGCGGGATGAGCCCTCACTTCTCGGGGTGACCAAGGGGGTGCTTGGTGGGCCCTCACGCTCCGGGGTGACCCCGCAGATACGTCTCGAGGTGGCCCAGGGTGGTTCCATGGCGGCCTCAGAGGCACCCCGCGGGTCCTCGTGACCCGGGATGAGCCTGGTCAATCTCGGGGAGGTGGCTTGCGCCGCCCCGGTTGACGGGACGCGCAGTAATTGGCGCTGGGCCCCGGCCACCGTCCATCTTCAGTTTGACGGGACGTAGCCTAGGGATAAGCTATCCGCCCATCCATTTTCTTATCGTCTGAGTGCACGGCTCCCCGTAATCATGATGTTTTTACGGGAAAGCCGCGCTCCTCCTTCAGGCTCTGTACCAAGCCAGGCGGCTCGGTGCCGTAACCCGCTGGGTTTCCGGCCTGGTAAAGATATTTTTACCGGGCGAGTGTCTTCGTGGGGAAGGAAAGGCCTTCCCCGGGTTTCTCGTGTCGGGCCGAGTCCCGGCCCGCTCCGTGCGGGCGCCCATCTCCATGGGCGGTCATTCGGGGCTAGGGGCCCAGGCTTGCTCCGGCTGACGTCACCAGATGACATCACTGGTGGGCCACCTTCTCTTAGTCGCACGTTTGTCCGGGGTTATGGGTACCCCATTCCCATTACGCTGACAGTAGCCCCTGGGCCCACCGTCAACCCAAAGAGGTGGGTTGGTGGTGGGGCCAAGAGCCCCTTCAATGCCGCGTCAACTCCCCACATCGCCATTGTGGGGGGTCGTGCCGAATCTGTCAGGGGAGACAAGGCGTTGCCGCAGTCGATTGTTGCCATTTCTTAGCGCAATCACTAGGAACGGGGTTGTTAAGCCCATCCCCGGCAACGGCGCCAGAAATGCTTGTTGGTATTTCTTAGCGACGCAATGCCGCCAAGGAAATGCCGTGTTGGTATGTCTTAACGTTTACAGAAAGATCTGCAAGTGCACGGATATACCGTTATAGCATTTCACCCGGAAGTATTCATGGTATCGTTATTTATATTTTCCCAAGGGATGGCTAGGTTGTGTAAAGATATTTACTAGTTCCATAACCATGACACTTATAAAGTAAGATCCAGACTATTGAGTACACAGGGGTAAGTGATAAATAAAGGATAATCAGGGGTAATGTGACAGACACAGAACAACCAACTCTCATGAATAAAGAATAAACAAGCACACCTAAGGTTAGTGGGAGCATAGGCACAGATCCATAGTATACTATTCATGTTAGCAGATAAGTTATATTAGCCGCATGCTTAGAGCTGCAGGTGCCAGGGAATTAGAGACATTGGAGAGAATGACCCGCACTGGAGAACATTCAGTCCCGTTTCATCTTTGCATGAACTCCTATACGATACCCGAACGTCGGGGAGTATGCTAACCGAGAAGCAGCTTCCCAGCGGACCGACAGGGCTGTCACCACCTGCGGTCTATCCCAGTCACACTGTGGAGCACCGTCATATCCGAAGGATCCCGCATACCTAGGCACCATGCCCACATATGAGGTCACTACCCTAGCACCCTCGGGCCCCCCACCCTTCGGATGGACATGTATGATGCTAAAGCAAGCCCGAAAGCACAACGAACCGATATCCTTACCCAGATCATCTGATCTAAGCAAGCAACTAGTATAACTTAAGTAAGCACATATCAAGGCTAAGCAAGCTACGAACATAGCAAGATATCCAAGAACGAACTCAGTATGAATAGCATAATGAAAGTCGGAATACAAAGCCATACCAGAGGCCGAGGATTGCTTGCCGACCCCAAGGACGACTGGATTCGCTAAGGAGATGAAGTACTAGCCTAGCTCCACTACCCTAAGGAGTACAAGTTACAAGAGAGTGTGAGAGAGAGGCCTTCAAGTGGTGTGTGTGGTGAGTGGTATGAGAGGCCCTTTATATAGCTTGTGAAGGTCGGTTCCCGCCATCTTCATACATGGAAACATGCCAAACCGCCATCAGGAGGATAAGAACAGCCTTCCCGCCAAAAATCTTCTGGAGACGCCTCCAGGTGGGGTTGGCCAACCCTCCTTTGCCGCCTCTGGCCACCGCCTTTGTCTGGGTTGCTTCCTGGTGGGTCCTGATGTCAGATGGTCGGTGCCGGAGCTTGGTTGGTCGGTTTGGTCTAGTTTGTGGGCCTCCTTTGCATGTGTTACTCATGACGCGATTGTCTGCGACTTTGTCTGCGTATTCGTCGTGTTTTCTTCTTATTCCAGACTTGTGTTCCTAAAAACATAAATCTTCGAAAACAACTGTGGAGCTAGGTTAGTGATACAAATATGTGAGTAAGAGGTATAGTTTTCCTTCTTTTATGAGTATAGTTGACGGTCATATTTCGCACTTAACGACCGTCAACAAAACCCCCAAGCTAGCCTTTTGCTCGTCATCCCTGAGCAAAACAAGGCGCTCGTTGTTGATCAAGAGTTGCCACAATGTTGAATTTCCAACTCATACTTAGGCACAACCGAATGCTTCTTACCTTGATTTTGAATAAATTGGCCTTTGTTCTTACCTCTTACCTTACTCCTGTGGAGCTTATAGCTTCACCTCATCTTTGGCGGTTGATAGTCAGAACGGTATCATAGAGTGCTCATATAACTTTCGTATAAATTCGTTGATATTGTATAACAATTTAATTTAATTAGCAGATTAGCTGAATTAGATTTGGTGCTCTAGAACACTGGTTTAGTATTAGGGTATTTGAGTACTATTACAGACTTTTTCAAATAAAATAATTATACATTAGAATAGAATTATGATAGTACCTTATTGATATTGCAGTATAAGACAATAGAATTATAACAGTACCTATATTTTCACGCATCGATTTGGTATACGATATGTGCATTGCTTAAATTATGGTTTGTTATTTGGCGCACCACACTATAGCGCCAATGTCTTCGTCAGGATCAACCTACATTCCGTGGAGCAAGTGTAAAGCCACCGTACCCAAAGGAATTAATGTGCCAATGTGCTTCTGCGGTTCGTTATGCAAGTTCATGCAATCTGAGGTTTTAGTAGATGACTACGGCATGAGGTTCTTTATGTGTGAGAACTACGAATATGATCCACTGTAACATCCCGAAAATTCACTAAATAAATCATGCGCTAAAGTTGTCTTTCATTGAGCTTGACTCCCCTCAAACCCTGAACCCTAATCCCCAGAACCTCCCCCAAGCAACCCGACACCCGAATTCAATCCGCGTCCCATCTTTTTCCCATCCAACGCGACGCGTCGTGACCGGCCGCCGCGAATCCCGCCCCTCCTTTTTCCCTCTCTCCTTCCTTCCCGGCCGCGTGCCCCACCTCCCGTGGCCCGCACCCGCGTGGCCGACCGCGGCCGCAGTCGCCGCTGGCGCGCACCGCCCCCCTTCCTTTATCCTTTCCCTCTCTCTCCCATTTTCTTTTTCTCTAATTCTTTTTCCTTTTTCTCATTTCTTTTTCCCCTTTTCTCTTTTTCCTTTTTCTTTTCTCTCCCTCCCTCCTTCCCTTCTTCCTCCTCTGCCTCGCTCCCGCTCGCCCCGAGCCTGCCAGGCCGGCTCCCTTCCCCGCTCCGCACGGCTCGGCCCGCGCGCACCCGCACGCGCCGGCCATGCCCCGCGGCCGCCCGTGCGCCCACGCCAACTCGGCCTGCCCTGCCCGGCCGCGCCTCGCCCCGGCTCCCGGTGCGCGCCCCTCCTCCCTCCCCTCCCCATGGCTCACGCACCCGCGCGAGCCGAACCAGCGCGCCGCCGCGGCCTCACCGCGCCCGAACCGCACCCCGGACCACGGCTCCGCAGTGCGCACGCGTGCGCCCGCGCACGCCGGTCCAAGGCGGCCGAGCCACCGCCCAGGCGCCGCCGCGTGCCCCCGATGCCGCCGGCCGCACCAGCACTTTGGCCGCTGAGCCGTTCGCCGCCTCGGCGCACGCACACGCGCGTGCGCGCGCCGCCCGCCGGCCGCCGGCCCCGCCTGCCCTGTTCCCGGTCCGACCCCGCGCATGCCGCTGGCCCCTGCCTCGCCGCGCGCACGCGCACACACCCTGCCCTGCCCACGTGCGCGCCGCGCGCCGCCCGTCGCTGCGCCGCCCTGTGCTCGCCGCTGCCGCTCGCGTCCCGTCACCAGTGGCCGCCCTCGCCGCCCGTGCCCCGCTTCCCGACGCCAGCAAGCGGCCGGAGCGCCATAACTCCGCCCCGCACCGCTCGCCGGACGCACCTACCGGCTCACCCTACCCCCCACCGCCTCATTTCTCCTATAAAAGGGGCCCCGAGCTCCCCGGCCAGCTCCACAACCTCACCCGCCGGCCCTAGCCCCCTCTCCTAACCTGCAGCGCCGCCGCCGCAGCCATTCCCGCCCGCCGCCGCCGACCCACGCCGCCCCGCCTCTGCGCGCCATCCCAGCCCGAGGTGAGGCCGGGATCCCCTCCAGGGCGCCACCCTTCCCCTTTCCCCTCACCCCCGGCCGCCGCCCAAGTCCAGCGCACCCGAATCGGGCCGCCGCCGGCGAGCCGACGCTCCTCCCCTGTTTCCCAGTGCGAGGGGGAGGAGGGAGATGGCAATTTTGCCATTAGGCCCTCCCCCTTCCCTTTATTCCATAAAGAGCCCCCACTCCTTATGGGCTTTTTCCTAAAAAGGCCCTTCTGTTTTTCTATTTTTTGCAAACAAATCCTCCACTATTTAAACCTAATAATAATTAGGTCCCTGCACTTCCCTTTTAGGCCAAAATACTTTTAGAAATCGTAAACAGGCCCCGAGTTTTCCCGAATTATTTTACAACTAGGCCCCTGCCCCTTATCCGATCCCGAACCTTTACTAAAACCTATCATTTCATGTAACAAACGACCTCTGATCAACCCGAAACTTTATCACGCTTTTCCTAACCAAGTCTTGGCCATGCCATTAGGAAACCACTCGAAAATAATACTTCGTACTCTATATTTTATGTTCTTCCGATTCGAGCTCAACGATAGATCTTGTGTTGATTGGATGCTTGTTTGTGTGTGCTGTAGACCGCAGAGTGAACGAAGGGGAGCCCGTCAGCGAGCAGTTCTGTGAGCAGGAGAACGAGGACCAGTTCCGCGACCCCGAGCCCGAAGGACAGGACTTCCCCGAAGGCTTTGAAGACGGCAAGTTCAATCCCATCCTTTGATGCATGTTTCTATCCTAGTTTTTACAAATACAACCCAATGGCCTACTTTATAAAACTGCATACGTTTTTTCTTGCATGAAAACACGGTTGGATAGCCACCCCTTGATTTGTGATGACCATTCCTTGACTACCTAGATTAATGTCTGATTTTGCTTGGACGTTAATCGATATTAGAACGCTTAGGACTTTACTCATAATACTATTTATTTTTATAAAGAAAATGTGTGCGTGTGGGATGGGATAAACGTGGCGTTTTTGTAAAGAAAGTGTAGACGGGATGGATGGCATTTCTACGGATTTGCCATTTGGTGTGCTTGTGCCAATATGGCAAGGCAAAAGAAGGGAGATATCCATCTTGTCGTGTTTAAGGACCGAGTTGGTGTGTCATCTCACCTAACTCCACTATCGTGCAGACCACTCGACCGTTGAATGGGCAACGGCGTAGCATAAATCCCACTAGTTGGTGTGATAGCCATCAGGAGAGCTGAGAGCGACGGGTGACTAAGGAAAAGGGATAAGCCCCGAGTGACTTATGCCCGGTTATACCTAAGTGAACGGTCGATGACCCCTTGGTGCATCCCGTGATGGCTAGTCAGGCTTAGCTATGGTGGGTAATGGCTATGTTGGGATCTACACCGACACGACGGTGTTCGAGTTGTGGTATCCTACTTGTGGGTAAAGTTGCACACCTCTGCAGAGTCAAGAATCTATTCGAATAGCCGTGCCCACGGTATTGGGCGAGTTACGGTGTGGTCACATAACTAGTGTTTCATGGGATGGGCTGGTGTGAGTTGTTTTGGAATTGTGTCCGGCAGTTGTGCCGTGTGCTACGACGGACGGGGAGTCCAGTGGCAGTTTAAAAATTGGAAACTCCGTGTTACTTCTGAAATTGATTTTCATAAAGGTTTTCTTTAAAGCAAACCCCTGCATAAAATATTGTTTTTCTGCAAATTAAACCATAACCTTATCCTTGATTTACCTATGCTTATTATCCTGATTTAACCCCTCCGTGGGTGTGGTTGGACTTGCTGAGTACGTTCGTACTCACCCCATTCTCACTTTTTACAGAAGAAGACCCGGATTTCGTTCCAGACGACGCCGAGTAGGGTTATCGTTCTACACCCAACCTTGCTTGTGGAACCGGCCCCGTTGAGATGCCTCCGCTGTCGCAGTACTCTGAGCCCGTAGTAGACCCTATGTGGTTTGCAGTCTGGTGTTATGTTGTAGCTTGGTTAATAATTATCATCATCTGTATCGAGTGTCCTCCAAGGTTTGTACGGTTTTGAACCATCTGATGTAATAAATGTGGCATCAGCTTCCTGGGACTGGTGCTTTGTATCACATTTAAGTCTTCTCTTATGAGGGGACGCTTCAGGTGGTATCAGAGCTGTAGGTTGGCCGTAGGACGTGACCCTAGGAGCGAAACCCGTTTTTAGACCCTTTACCTTAGGACTTTTCTATCCTTAATCCTTTCCTCACACAAACACTTACCTTTGGTTCTTGCCCTGTTCCAGATGGCTGACAATGGATGGATTGGCGGAATCTGTTTCGCAGAGCCCGGCCTTCCCAAGTTGTTGATACTCAGCCTGGAACGCATCGGAGTTGTGGATCCACCAGAGTTTCTCTATCGGGAGTACGACTCCAAGGGTACTCTTCGGTGTGACCTGATGATCTTCATAGCAAGAAGCACCCGCTACCCTGATGTGGACCCTTGGTTCATCTCCACCACTGGATTCCATTTCCCGGATACCTATCGGAAAGCCGCCCGTAAAGCCCTGCGACGGCTCCGAGTGATCTACAAGCATCACCTTCAGCGGACTCCTATGGGGTTCTTCCCGCCAACTGAAGGAAGAGGACGCACCTGGATCGCCCGAATGAGAGGACTCGGAAGGGAAGAAGAAGATCTGGAAGACACTGTATCCCACCTGTCCATCTACCTCACCGGCCTGGATGAGCTCTATCGCGAGCAAGCAGCACAACTGAAACAGCAGGTCCACAGAGCAGAAAAAGCAACCCAGGAGATGGAGGAACAACGGTCGAGGACTTTCCACGCCGAGTATTCCCTGGCTGCGCTCCAAGTCCAAATGGATGAAAAAGAGGCAGAACTGGAAGAGCAGCAGACAAGGGCCGCACGTGCCGAGAACTCGCTAGCCGCTCTCCAAGCTCAGATGCGGAGGTACGAGGCTCGCTGGGGAATAGGTGGATGGATAGAGGAAGACGAAGGAGAGGAAGAACCCATGGAAACCCATTGGGACGTTGGCACTCAGACTGAAGAAGAAGAACCCGAAGAAACCCACTGGGATAAAGGAACTCAGACCGAGGATGATGTGATGGATCAGTACCTTCCACTGAAGAAGCGCTCCTTTAGAAGTGAGGAAGAATCCCCATGATAGGAGTAGTCTCTAAGCTAGAACCTTTGCTCTATTAATCATGTACCCATGAAGTTGTACCCCATCATGATGCCATAAATAAAAACCATCTACCCCTTTGTGTACCGCAAATATTCGTGCAAGATCTTCACCCTATCTTTGTTTTCAGATGGCTAAGGAAGGATGGACCCAGGGCGACTGCCAAGCTGCACCTGGCTTCCCCAGCCTTTTGATCAACGCCCTGGAAAGCCTTGGAGTCACGGAACGCCCAAGGTACTACAGCAGAGAGTACGAACACCATGGCACTCTCCGCTGCAGGGTGATCATAGTCATCGCCAGAAGCGAGCGCCACCCCAACATCCAGTCGTGGCGAGTGACTGCTATGGGATTCAGGCACCAAGACACCTATCCCTTGGCTGTCAGAAAGGCACTTCGGTACCTATGCCGGATTTTCGAAGAACACCTAGCACCCACGCCAATGAGGTTCTTTCCGCCGGCCATCAGAACCCCTGTTTGGGAAGCCCGCATGAGAAGCCTGGAACGACGCCGCCATGAAGTAGACCCTTTGTACCAAGTGGCTAACTATCTGGCCGCTTTGGACCAACTCTTCGATGAGCAGGCCCACCTGCTGAGGGAGCAGACCAATCGTGCCGAGCAAGCTGAACTCGCGATGAGGCTCCAACAAGTCCGAGCAGCCCAAGCCGAGGCAAGAGCCGCAGCCGCGATCAGCAGTGAAGCGGTTGCACAAGAGAGCCTCAGACAAGCCCGAGACCGGCGCATGCAGGAATGGACCAGAAGTGGTACCCCAGTTCCGGCCATCGGAGAAGACCATGTTCTACTTGGGACACCCGTCATAGGATGGGGAACGCTCTTTGGAAGCCCTCGAGCTCCACCCGAGAACCCCGAAGGGTCTACTGCTGTCAGAGAAAGAGAAGCTGCTGCTCAGCCCCAAGAGAACGGGAACCCGGAGGACGACGAGCCGTTTGTTTCCCCGGAAGCACGTACCACCCCAGAAGAAGACTCGCCCCGCGAGTAGAGTGTCCAACCCTACCCTGTTGTTGTACCCTTCTAGTCCTTCCAGTTTAAGTTGTATTCCTAGTTTGAACCTGTACCCGGACGTGTAGTACGCGTTCTAGTCTTGTTCCTGGGTTGTACCCTACCTCGCTTTAGTAAAAGTTGCTCGTTTGCCTTGTTGTGTGCTTGATGTGTGTGTGCCGTTCGGCAGAAGGTTAATTCTGCCTTTTTCAAAAATACGAATTAAATAATTTAAACATCACCTAATCCCAATCTCACAAAAACCCTACCAAATCTGCAGATGGTTTCCCGAAGCGTCACGAGGGCCTCCCGTGTCAGGGACCCTGCAGCCGCTGATGCAGGAATACGCCTTAACGGGCAAAACCATCCTCAGGAAGAACAAGAAGTGAGTCAGGGCAGAGGAGAAAATCAGGATGCACAGCTACCACCACCACCACCCTTCGTGGACCTGGCACAAGTGATCCATAACCAGACTCTCATACTGGAGACACTGGCCAATGCTCTAATGAACAGGCAGCCATGAGAGCAGACCTTCAACGACAAGCTAACAGCATTTCTGAGGGCCAAGCCACCCACTTTTGCCGGATCCAGCAACCCCTTGGACGCAGATGACTGGCTCCGTGTGATCCAGAGGAAGCTCGAGCCGTTTGGGTGCCAAGATCGGGATAAAGTCCTCCTGGCAGCACATCAACTCACCGGGACCGCCTTAGCCTGGTGGGAAAATTACTGCGCTGCTGCCAGAGATGCCTCCACCATCACCTGGAATGAATTTGTGAGAGAGTTCCGCCGCTATCACATCCCCTCAGCTACCATGAAGCGCAAGGCAGATGAATTCCGTGCACTTCAGCAGGGGAATATGACGGTAGAGGAGTATACACACCAGTTTATGGAATTGGCTCGCTATGCACCAGAAGAGGTGAACGACGACGAGAAGAAGCAGGATATGTTCAAGAAGGGACTAAATCCAGAGCTCAGGACCCTGCTCACCCCTCAGATCTACCCTGATTTCAACACCCTGATGAACAAGGCAATCCTCACGGAGAGGGCCAAGATCGACGAAAGAAAGGATAACAAGCGCAAGTTTTTGGAGAGCAAGGCACGCCAGCAGGATTGATTTCAGAAGACCAGAAGTCTCAGCTACAACGCACCAAGGTCCCAAGCCCCAATGCAGTACAAAATTCAGTCCCAAGTAACAGGACCACGGGCCCCTAACACACAGCCCAGAAGCCAGAACACCATGAGGGCCTCACAGAATAATGCGAGCCAGGTCACCAATAACAACAACAATGTGAGGGCCTGTTTCAACTGCCGAGAGACAGGGCATTTCATCGCTGACTGCCCTTATGCCAAGAACAAGCCAGCTACTTCAGCTTTCTCCAACACAGTGAACGGACCCAAGCCAGTTCTGACCGGTGCCAACCGAGTGCCCCTCCGTGGCAACAGCAACAACAACAACAACCAGCAGAGGCAACCTCAGCAGTCTTTTGGACGAGCCCGTGTCAACCACATCGACGCACAGGAAGCTCAAGGAGCCCAGGGCGTAGTACTCGGTGAGTACCTAGTCAGCTCAACTCTTGCAACAGTACTGTTTGATTCTGGAGCATCACACTCATTCATATCTTCGAGTTTTGTGGAGAAACATAAAATACCTACAGTACTACTAAAAACACCCCTGTTAACCCGGACGCCCGGAGGAGACATCAGGTGTCAACTGGGTTGTCTACGGGTAAGGATCAATTTAAGTGGGGTAGAGTTTTTAGCAGACTTAGTAGTACTTAAGTCAGAAGGGATAGATGTAATCCTTGGAATGGACTGGCTAAGCAAACATAATGGCCTCATAGGTTGTACGGACAAGGTAGTACATCTGACAAACCCAGAGGGAGTCCGAGTGACCTGTCATACCCGGGAAAGTGGAGCAAACCCGATGGTGTTTAGCATGGAAGCCAAGTCCTTGGAAGAAGTCCCGGTAGTGAATGAGTACCCTGATGTCTTTCCCGAAGAACTTCCCGGTATGCCACCAGATAGGGACATAGAATTTGTCATTGATCTTGTTCCTGGAACCGCCCCCATAGCCAAAAGACCCTATAGGATGGCAGCCTCTGAGTTGGCAGAGTTAAAGAAACAACTAGAGGAGTTGCAACAAATTGGCTTCATCAGGCCAAGTTCGTCGCCTTGGGGAGCCCCGGTTCTATTCGTTAAAAAGAAGGACGGAAGTATGAGGTTATGTGTAGACTACCGGGCACTAAACGAAGTCACTATCAAAAACAAGTATCCCCTACCTAGAATCGATGACCTTTTTGACCAGTTAAAAGGAGCCAGGTACTTCTCCAAGATTGACCTGAGGTCTGGCTATTTTCAGCTCAAGATCAGGGAGAGCGACATCCCGAAAACAGCTTTTGTCACCCGGTATGGTCAGTTTGAGTTTACGGTGATGTCTTTTGGACTGACAAATGCACCTGCCTATTTCATGAACCTCATGAACAAAGTGTTTATGGATGAGTTAGATAAGTTTGTCGTAGTCTTCATTGACAACATACTTGTTTACTCGAAGAGTATTCAGGAGCACGAGCAACACCTGAGGGTAGTTTTGGAAAAACTGAGAATGCATAGGCTATACGCCAAATTTAGCAAGTGTGAATTCTGGCTGGAGAAAGTAGCTTTCCTTGGTCATATCTTGACCGCGGAGGGAGTAGCAGTGGATCCCGAGAAGGTCGAAGCAGTCTCCAACTGGCAGCAACCAACCAGTGTCAGTGAGATCAGGAGTTTTCTTGGATTAGCTGGGTATTATCGGAGATTCATTGAGGGATTTTCTAAGATAGCCCGGCCCATGACAGAGCTGCTCAAGAAAGAAAAGAAGTTTACCTGGACGGAGTCGTGTGAAAGGAGCTTCCAGGAGTTGAAGCGAAGGTTGACGACAGCCCCAGTGCTAACCTTGCCGGATATTCATCGGGACTTTGTCATCTATTGTGATGCATCCCGACAAGGATTGGGTTGTGTACTGATGCAAGATGGGAAAGTCGTTGCATATGCTTCCCGTCAACTCAGGACCCATGAGCAAAATTACCCGACTCATGATTTGGAACTTGCAGCCGTAGTGCATGCACTCAAGATCTGGAGACATTATTTGATTGGAAATAAGTGCGAAATCTTTACCGACCATAAAAGTCTGAAGTATATCTTCACTCAACCAGACTTGAACTTGAGACAAAGAAGGTGGCTGGAATTAGTCAAAGACTATAATTTGGAAATTCACTATCACCCTGGTAAAGCCAATGTGGTAGCCGATGCCCTAAGTCGAAAATCCTACGGGCCCAGGAATGACCATTTACGAGAGGAAATGGCACAATTAAATGTGCACATTGTCCCTCGAGGTTCCAGCCAAGTGTTGAACATTCAATCCACTCTAGAAGAAAGAATCAGGAAGGCCCAAAGATCGGACAAGGGACTGATGGAAATCCAGAAGCAAACCGGAGAAAATAAGGCACCAGACTTTAGAGTGGATAATAGGGGAACGCTGTGGTATAAAGATAGAATTTGTGTGCCCCAGAAAGGAGATTTCAGACAAATAATCATGGATGAAGCCCACAACTCGGCCTACTCCATTCACCTAGGATCCACCAAAATGTATATGGACTTAAGACAGAAATATTGGTGGGATGGGATGAAGGCAGATATTGCACGATTTGTCGCTCGTTGTGATACTTGCCAAAGAATCAAAGCTGAGCACCAGAAGCCGGCAGGATTGTTGCAACCCCTACCTATCCCGGTTTGGAAATGGGATGAAATAGGGATGGATTTTGTAGTGGGCTTGCCCAGAACCCAGAAAGGACACGATTCCATATGGGTAATAGTGGATCGCCTTACTAAATCAGCTCACTTCATACCCGTACGGACCAACTATGGCGGAGAAAAGCTAGCCAAGCTTTATGTGGAAAATATAGTGAAATTGCATGGTGTGCCCAGTCGAATTGTTTCCGATAGAGGGACCCAGTTCACCTCTAGATTTTGGAAAAGCTTGCATAAAGCTATGGGCACCAAGCTAGACTTTAGTTCCGCTTATCACCCGCAGACAGATGGTCAGACAGAAAGGGTGAATCAGATTATGGAAGATATGTTGAGAGCATGTGTCCTCACCTACGGCAAAGATTGGGAACAGAGTTTACCCTATGCCGAGTTCTCATACAACAACGGGTACCAAGCAAGCTTGGGCATGTCACCTTTTGAAGCTCTCTACGGAAGAAAATGCAGAACCCCTCTGATGTGGTCAGAAGTTGGAGAACGTGCCCTAGTCGGCCCCGCACTCATAAAGGAAGCAGAAGAAAGAGTTGCCGAGATTAGAGAAAAGCTGAAAGCAGCCCAGTCTCGACAAAAGAGCTACGCCGACAAGAAGAGACGCGAGATAAGCTTCAACCCAGGAGATTTCGTGTATCTCAAGGTATCACCCATTCGAGGAACCCGAAGATTTCAGGTACAAGGAAAATTAGCCCCTCGGTACATTGGACCATACCGAGTTCTGAAGAAAGTTGGAGCAGTAGCATACCGTTTGGAACTGCCAGAAGAAATGTCAGATATACATCCAGTGTTCAACGTCTCACAGCTAAGAAGATGTTTGAGAGTACCCGAGGCAGAGCACGTGCCCGTAGAAACGATAGATCTACAGCCAGACCTACGATATCAAGAAGTACCAGTCAAGATTCTCGACACTGTCACCAGAAGGACCAGAAATTCCGAGGTACGAATCTGCAGAGTCCAATGGAGCAGGCACGGTGTGGAAGAAGCGACATGGGAACGCGAAGACGCCCTGAAGAAGGAATTTCCTCACCTGTTTAGGAACCAGCCGAATCTCGAGGACGAGATTCATTTTAAGTGGGGTAGGTTTGTAACATCCCGAAAATTCACTAAATAAATCATGCGCTAAAGTTGTCTTTCGTTGAGCTCGACTCCCCTCAAACCCTGAACCCTAATCCCCAGAACCTCCCCCAAGCAACCCGACACCCGAATTCAATCCGCGTCCCATCTTTTTCCCATCCAACGCGACGCGTCGTGACCGGCCGCCGCGAATCCCGCCCCTCCTTTTCCCTCTCTCCTTCCTTCCCGGCCGCGTGCCCCATCTCCCGTGGCCCGCACCCGCGTGGCCGACCGCGGCCGCAGTCGCCGCTGGCGCGCACCGCCCCCCTTCCTTTATCCTTTCCCTCTCTCTCCCATTTTCTTTTTCTCTAATTCTTTTTCCTTTTTCTCATTTCTTTTTCCCCTTTTCTCTTTTTCCTTTTTCTTTTCTCTCCCTCCCTCCTTCCCTTCTTCCTCCTCTGCCTCGCTTCCGCTCGCCCCGAGCCCGCCAGGCCGGCTCCCTTCCCCGCTCCGCACGGCTCGGCCCGCGCGCACCCGCACGCGCCGGCCACACCCCGCGGCCGCTCGTGCGCCCACGCCAACTCGGCCTGCCCTGCCCGGCCGCGCCTCGCCCCGGCTCCCGGTGCGCGCCCCTCCTCCCTCCCCTCCCCATGGCTCACGCACCCGCGCGAGCCGAACCAGCCCGCCGCCGCGGCCTCACCGCGCCCGAACCGCACCCCGGACCACGGCTCCACAGTGCGCACGCGTGCACCCGCGCACGCCGGTCCAAGGCGGCCGAGCCACCGCCCAGGCGCCGCCGCGTGCCCCCGATGCCGCCGGCCGCACCAGCACTTTGGCCGCTGAGCCGTTCGCCGCCTCGGCGCACGCACACACGCGTGCGCGCGCCGCCCGCCGGCCGCCGGCCCCGCCTGCCCTGTTCCCGGTCCGACCCCGCGCATGCCGCTGGCCCCTGCCTCGCCGCGCGCACGCGCACACACCCTGCCCTGCCCACGTGCGCGCCGCGCGCCGCCCATCGCTGCGCCGCCCTGTGCTCGCCGCTGCCGCTCGCGTCTCGTCACCAGTGGCCGCCCTCGCCGCCCGTGCCCCGCTTCCCGACGCCAGCAAGCGGCCGGAGCGCCATAACTCCGCCCCGCACCGCTCGCCGGACGCACCTACCGGCTCACCCTACCCCCCACCGCCTCATTTCTCCTATAAAAGGGGCCCCGAGCTCCCCGGCCAGCTCCACAACCTCACCCGCCGGTCCTAGCCCCCTCTCCTAACCTGCAGCGCCGCCGCCGCAGCCATTCCCGCCCGCCGCCGCCGACCCACGCCGCCCTGCCTCTGCGCGCCATCCCAGCCCGAGGTGAGGCCGGGATCCCCTCCAGGGCGCCACCCTTCCCCTTTCCCCTCACCCCCGGCCGCCGCCCAAGTCCAGCGCGCCCGAATCGGGCCGCCGCCGGCGAGCCGACGCTCCTCCCCTGTTTCCCAGTGCGAGGGGGAGGAGGGAGATGGTAGTTTTGCCATTAGGCCCTCCCCCTTCCCTTTATTCCATAAAGAGCCCCCACTCCTTATGGGCTTTTTCCTAAAAAAGCCCTTCTGTTTTTCTATTTTTTGCAAACAAATCCTCCACTATTTAAACCTAATAATAATTAGGTCCCTGCACTTCCCTTTTAGGCCCAAATACTTTTAGAAATCATAAACAGGCCCCGAGTTTTCCCGAATTATTTTACAACTAGGCCCCTGCCCCTTATCCGATCCCGAACCTTTACTAAAACCTATCATTTCATGTAACAAATGACCTCTGATCAACCCGAAACTTTATCACGCTTTTCCTAACCAAGTCTTGGCCATGCCATTAGGAAACCACTCGAAAATAATACTTCGTACTCTATATTTTATGTGCTTCCGATTCGAGCTCAACGATAGATCTTGTGTTGATTGGATGCTTGTTTGTGTGTGCTGTAGACCGCGGAGTGAACGAAGGGGAGCCCGTCAGCGAGCAGTTCTGTGAGCAGGAGAACGAGGACCAGTTCCGCGACCCCGAGCCCGATGGACAGGACTTCCCCGAAGGCTTTGAAGACGGCAAGTTCAATCCCATCCTTTGATGCATGTTTCTGTCCTAGTTTTTACAAATACAACCCAATGGCCTGCTTTATAAAACTGCATACGTTTTTGCTTGCATGAAAACACGGTTGGATAGCCACCCCTTGATTTGTGATGACCATTCCTTGACTACCTAGATTAATGTCTGATTTTGCTTGGACGTTAATCGATATTAGAACGCTTAGGACTTTACTCATAATACTATTTATTTTTATAAAGAAAATGTGTGCGTGTGGGATGGGATAAACATGGCGTTTTTGTAAAGAAAGTGTAGACGGGATGGATGGCATTTCTACGGATTTGCCATTTGGTGTGCTTGTGCCAATATGGCAAGGCAAAAGAAGGGAGATATCCATCTTGTCGTGTTTAAGGACCGAGTTGGTGTGTCATCTCACCTAACTCCACTATCGTGCAGACCACTCGACCGTTGAATGGGCAACGGCGTAGCATAAATCCCACTAGTTGGTGTGATAGCCATCAGGAGAGCTGAGAGCGACGGGTGACTAAGGAAAAGGGATAAGCCCCGAGTGACTTATGCCCGGTTATACCTAAGTGAACGGTCGATGACCCCTTGGTGCATCCCGTGATGGCTAGTCAGGCTTAGGTATGGTGGGTAATGGCTATATTGGGATCTACACCGACACGACGGTGTTCGAGTTGTGGTATCCTACTTGTGGGTAAAGTTGCACACCTCTGCAGAGTCAAGAATCTATTCGAATAGCCGTGCCCACGGTATTGGGCGAGTTACGGTGTGGTCACATAACTAGTGTTTCATGGGATGGGCTGGTGTGAGTTGTTTTGGAATTGTGTCCGGCAGTTGTGCCGTGTGCTACGACGGACGGGGAGTCCGGTGGCAGTTTAAAAATTGGAAACTTCGTGTTACTTCTGAAATTGATTTTCATAAAGGTTTTCTTTAAAGCAAACCCCTGCATAAAATATCGTTTTTCTGCAAATTAAACCATAACCTTATCCTTGATTTACCTATGCTTATTATCCTGATTTAACCCCTCCGTGGGTGTGGTTGGACTTGCTGAGTACGTTCGTACTCACCCCATTCTCACTTTTTACAGAAGAAGACCCGGATTTCGTTCCAGACGACGCCGAGTAGGGTTATCGTTCTACACCCAACCTTGCTTGTGGAACCGGCCCCGTTGAGATGCCTCCGCTGTCGCAGTACTCTGAGCCCGTAGTAGACCCTATGTGGTTTGCAGTCTGGTGTTATGTTGTAGCTTGGTTAATAATTATCATCATCTGTATCGAGTGTCCTCCAAGGTTTGTACGATTTTGAACCATCTGATGTAATAAATGTGGCATCAGCTTCCTGGGACTGGTGCTTTGTATCACATTTAAGTCTTCTCTTATGAGGGGACGCTTCATCCACCTAAGCGATATGGCAAAGACCGGGCCAAGGTAGCAGGATAACATACGCTATTTTTCTATATGACCTAACATTGAATTATGATTCTAACTTGTGTTGGACAAAGTCTCCTCCGCCTCTTTGTGATTTTATGCGGTGGTTCGACACCGTGCAGTCGCAGCAGGCAAAGGACATTGTGGAACAAAAAGCAAGATGGGCTGCAGAACGTTGGCGCCGAATGAAGCACGAGGAGCAACAAGAGGAGAAGCGCAACAAAGAGCAAGAAGAGATCCACAAGAGGATGGAGGAGGTGGATCGTAAGGCGGCGGCCGAACGTGAAGCTGACAGGGAGAGAAAGCGAGAGAGGGCACGCCGTGCGAACGGGCCCGAAGCAATTAGGAAGGGCAAATATCCTAGGTGCACTCAGTAGAGTAGTACCATGTAATCCCGGCATTTTACATTCCATAAGGCATGGTAGGTTTAGATGCAACAAGAAATTATCTTGTCGCGTGCACATGCCACTGCAATTAGTTGTTTATGTTTTAAGTTAAGAGCTTAACTCTGTGTGTTGTAGTCTTTACCATTAATTTGCAGTTGTAGCCGGGAGTCTATGAAATCTTTGAACTTTTCCTTAATATTTTCGGAGCTTTTCATGTCACTAGAATACTAAAAAACACACATTAATATAACGATAAGAATTAAGAACTAAGAAATACATCAGGGTCTGCTGCTAAAAAGCTCAGCACGGCGATCACAGGTTTCTCAAATGTCGCATTGTTTGCCCAGACATACGTGACAAAAGACGACAACCTAATAGCAGTGCTCTTCGAACATTTCAAAAAGATGTGACAACACGGCAACCACACCAGCTCACCTTCAAAGCATTCTCTCTGGCGAGGACGACGGACCTGTCATTCTACAGCGAAGGTCTGTGGCGTGTAGTGGGGAAGGCGGCATCTAGGCGCGATCGACCGAGCGGCAGTAATGCAGTGCTGTGAGTCTGCATGCACAGAGATGCATCGAGTAGTGAAATTATGACGATTAGGCCGGTGCCCTGCAGTGTTGTGCGCGGCCGTGGAACGCGCGTCCACCGCAGACAGTTTGGCGGGTTTTTTTTTTTTTTTTCCGCTCAAACTCATCGCAAACGCTGCCCCAAACGGGGCCTGAGGCTAAAGTTGGGCCGCGTCGGGGGTCCAGACAGCACCGGCCCAACTCCAGGATCCAGGGTGGAGATTGGGTCTGATGGGCTGATGGCCCGTGCGCGACGCGTGTGTGCGTGAGCACAGGATAAATGTAGAGAGAGCAGAGCGGATCGGCATGTAGGAAATGAACTGAACCTTTCTTCTTGTTCACGAAGCAGACCTCTGCTTCTTCGATCTATACCAATCCAATTCCTCTCTCCTTCCCCTACCCTAACACCAAACCAATCACCCACCGCCCTAATCCAGAGCTATTCGGTTATTCCCTCCCCTGCCGGGGGGGCGGTGCGCTCAGATGCAAATTCTCTGCCTTACACTACCTCTCCTCCGACACCGTAACTTTGCCACCGTTCCTGCCCTAATGCCCCGCCTCTCCTGCCCCTTGCGACCTCTCTCTTTCATGGCATCTGCAACGTCTCGCTGGTGGCTACCAGTTCATGCGCGACGAGTTTCCCCACTCATGGTGTTTCCCTATCCACCTGCCCGTGGTGTTTCACGGTGTGTTTTCTTGTCCTGTTGCTAAAGTTTGCGTCTTTACTTGGTTGCTGTAGTTTTGGATCTGGATTGTGGCCACTTTTTTTTATTTGCCCTTCATATTTAGGAGGCAAATGGGCGAAATATGTTTTTTTTTTTCTGTTCTAATGCTAAAGTTTGCGCCTTATGTTTTATAAGTTTTTGGATCTGGATTGCGACCAACTTTGGGTTTCGATTTACCCTAGCTATGTTGGTTTTCGAAGAAGGTAAGTGGGGTGGGGGAAAGTTTTTTAGTTCAGGCCGCGGCTCGGTTGCCAGAGTTTCTTTTACCTAATTCGATATGATTCATATAACAGATAAAAAAATAGATCGAAAAAGACATAAATCGATTTCAGTCTTAGATAATGTTACATGACGATTTCAATCTTCACCGATGATACCATCTTATTTTATGTCAAATGCTGGTAATGGATTTTTATGCTCTTTAATGATAGAAGATTTCCTAGTGAACCTCGGAACATGGTCATCAACAGTAAAGTAGAAGGCAAGGAGTCTGCTAAACCATACATGGGGCCGTCCATCTCTTCTGCCAACGTTACTGTATCCCAGGACAAGCACTCTGCAGCCACCCAGGGCACGAAAAGCATTGACACCGGGGGCATAATCTTGGAGGTTATAGCTGGAGATGAGAGAAGTGATAAAGATGCTTGTAGGGTCGCATCAGAGACTACATGTGTCAAACATGATACATTGATGCAAGTTGTGAAGAACACTGACTGTGTTAAGGAAGATCAAAGGAGCACAGCGGATAATCACAGGGTGGAAATTGTTGCCAGTGGTGACAAAGTAGTCAGTGATGATGAAGAAATGACTGTCAATAATATACTTGCAAAAAGTAGACACCGTGATGGTTCCATATACAGGGACATGGATACATGGTGGAAACAGGACTATTGTATTGGGAACCGTAATGAGAGTAAGTGATCGGCATCTCTTTTCCTGTTTTTAATTTGTTGTTATTAATACTATTATAACTATGATTTGTTTTCTTAAACATAGTGTATCTCTTTCCATATCCTACAGTTATACATATTTTGTTGTGAGCCTAGAGATTGTATATGAGGAGCTTTCCACTGCCAGCCATGTTAGACATCCCCTCAAACCTTCCTCGCCTTGCACTCTTTTAGTTATAAGGTAATTGCACTAGAAGCCCTCACACTTAGGCGCAAGTAGCACTTCCACCCCAAACCTTGCACGCTACCTTTACAGACTCTTCAACTGTCACTATTTGCACAAATAGCAATCTACGCTGTTACCTGATGGGGGAGGCTGACATGGCATGCAGACTTCTGATGAGATGGACTAGGACCTTATTCTATGCCCATGTGGCCTGTGGGTCTGAATTTGCATTCTCCCTGAAATTGGCTTGAACAGCCTTTGAGCAACTAATAGGTGATCATGCAGCAATAGGTGAAAATGACAGATGCCTGAATAATAGTTGATCATGACACGGCCTCTGAGCATGTTCTTGAACAGCAGAATACACAAGAAAATGGCATATGCAAGTATAAATAACAATCTAAACATGGGCGTTCACACTACTGTAGTTACCATTAGTTTTAAATTCTACATACATGCAGCTACAAACAGCTAACAATGCACATAACCAATATCACAAGTGGAAGGGGCTGACCACACCTTCCAATGCCTCTGTTTAATCATGAGGACTGGGTTGCCACCTTCCAAAATTTATACCACTTAGCTCGGCAAATTAGAAGTGTTTTTTTTTTGCCACTACAAGAAGTATTACCTACACAAAAGAAGATCTGGCCTCACTGATTGGTATCAATTCATTTTGGTAGTTCACCTTAACCCTCTTGAATACTTGTCTAACCTCTCTGCTTGCTGCTGTGTGTGGAATATCATTGCTTTTCTGCTGCTCTGTGTTGCTTGGTTATAAATTTGTGTGATGAATTCTCACACGGGAAGACATAGTTGTGACAAGGGGAAAAAACATTCAGAAGTGAAATTCTAGTCTGGTGGTAATAGGTATACCTAGTTTGCTGTAGAGGTAGTCTGGCCTTGAGCTTTATTGGTTCCTCCTCACCCTATTGGTCTTCAAGCATCTCTAAGGCTGCTCTTCGTTGGCTTTGTAGGCTTATTACCAGCTTTTTTGAAGCTACATCCCTTGTAGCTGTGGATTAATTTGTTGCAATAGCTCACTGTAGCTTGACTGCACATTTGGACATCTTGTTTTTCCCTGCACCTCAAGAGGTTGCCATTTTGTTGACCTTCTGTTCCTACCTGCCTTATTGTCATACAAAGGCGAGTTAGTATTAGGCCCATTAACGTTAGCACATTCACTAGAATCTCTTATGTGGAATAATCGAATTGCCATATGCTTGTAGGTGATATTAAGACTCTTATCCCATTAGAAGGATAGAGGTTGCTCTCCTTCCTTGCTCTTCTACAGTGATACTAGAGGCCATTGAGTCGTAGCACCATTGGGCTGGAAATCATTCCACTCAACTCTTAGCATCCAATCTCATATAAATAGATGGCACATGTTGTATTGCTTTGGGGCAAAAGATGCCATACAATTTGTGTCCATATCCCCTTCATCTCATTACCCCCATTCTCAATGCTTTCATTGGAGCCAACTGATCTGCATTTTGAGGCAATGCTTTCTTTGAGTGTTCCTTATGTGTTTTTTGGATGTCAAGTATTTCTTTACTACATTATTTTTTTGTTAGAAACTTACATTATGACTTTACTTTTTATGAAGCTCGCTTGGAGGCAATGGCATTCTCAAATCCCACAAATTGTGTTATTCGCAATGGAACTTGCATGGAACATTTTCCTTGTTGCATGCTGCAAATTTTATCAATAAAGTTGGCTAAAATTCCAGTGGATTGTCGCTTAGTAGAGTTGTATGGATACATAGCTGTGCGGGATGATCTGGATCCATTGCTTAATTATATTGTTAAGCTTAGCAGGGATGATCCCATCGTTGTGGAGCAGGTGCACATCCATACTTATATCTACAATTATTTCAAGGATTACGTGTACCTAACACCCCTTAAGTATAAATTGAAGATTTGTCTGAAGTATAAATTGACCTTGGGGGCTGGTATTAGTGGTGGTTTTGCCCGCATGGTTTATTGAGGTGGACACTGCCACGTGGGCAAAACCACCACCAAAATCATTTAGGTGGTAGATTTAGATGGTTTGGAATAATTTTGGGAGCAAATAGCAGATTTTGCACTTAAGTGTGTTAAGTAGACACACCTCGGTACTTGATGGGGTTAATTAGACTTATTCCTTATTTTGTATTACGTTATTTATTTCACAATATACGGCTAATCTTCTCACATGCATAACACATATGTGATTGGATCACTGCATACTCTCGATGGCATACTACAACTGTTAATTTCTTTTACATCATTAAATTTGGGATAGATTGTGAATGTTGTATTAACTTTGCTCTCGAATTATTTAGTATATATGAAGCTCAGTTTGCACTCTTGACTAACCTTAAAATTAGAAACAAGATTAGTTTATTGATGCCGTTCCATAGATATATATATTGATTATAGACCTGATGTAATATTTTGTCTTAGCTGTATAATAAACGCTTCTGGGTGATTGATCTGTCTAAATAGCAGAATAGTTTGGATTGTATAAAGCCACTACTACCCTCATCCAAGGTGTATTTGATTTTGGAAAAGTCAATCACTGTAAGTTTTTTCAAAAATTAGTCAAATTATATGCATTTTTAGCGTACAGTAAGTTGCATCAATAGATTGATACTTGAATTATTTTCTAGGATGGTGTTGATTTTATATCAATTGGTAATATATTGTTAGAGAAATCAAAGGACAAAAATCTACTTTTGAAGACTTGCTCGTTGCAAGACACCTTACATTGAATGGGTGGAGGGAGCACTATATTATGTATACATTACTATGAGAACATATTTAAACAATGGAACTAAGATAGTAACATGTATTCCAAAAAAAAAATCATACTGAATAGTTTTGGACTATTGATTGTTGCGTAAATAGGCATATGTAGACGGCATTAATGATCCCATCACGTCTTCTCTTTTCAATATGAACACGGTTATGTTTATTTGGGATCTGAAACAGTATCAAGTGAATAATGGGTCCGATGTCCTCTATTTATCACCATTTGCACTTTGTGACCATTTTGTTTGATATATGACCAAGATCTTGGTTATTAAAATTAATGTCGGATATATGAGATTTTGATTATCAGTTGTAAAATATCCTTTTCAAGTGAATGGGAAGAATGTAGATTTAGTTATTTCTTATATTTATATGAAGAGCGACTAAATATAATAATTTTGTAGGGTTCTCTCATCAATATGGCTGGTCCTAAGCGAGGGATAGACATGATGGACTTTACTTTGATCGAATATGACATGAGGGTCAAGACAGGCGAAGAAGAAAAGGATGACCTACAGCTGATCGATGGTGCATCATTCATAGGCCCAGGGATATGGAATCAGCCATTTACAGTTCACATTCCTGGTGATTATGGTGCAGTCGACATAACATTATCACGTCTCCATTCTGCAGTTGAGGCAACTCTAGAGGTCCTCGTATCAGAAGTGCAAATCAGTTTCGATTTGTCGCTCAGTTGTTTAACAAGTGGGCTGAATAAGGGAATCTGGCTGTTTAATGGCACCATTGCTGAGTCATGCAGCTTGAAGAGGTCTGTGGTTGCTGTATTAAGGGAATCTTCGATAGATCTGAAGATCAAAATTGATGCACTGTCATCCAGTTCTGAACAACATTGCTGTTCCTTCCATGCAAAAACCCATGGCCATGATACTCAAGAAATAATGAGTGCTTTTGCTTTCATCTCGGTGAAGGTGACTTGGTCGACATTGCCTGATGGACTATGCCGATAACTCTTCTGTTCCTGTAACGAGTGGGTCGAAGAGACCAACAGTACGGCTTAAATTTAGGTGTGACAAACCTTGGATAAATTTAGGTGTGGCAAACCTTGGATAATGAACAATATATTGTAATAAGTTACTCTTTTACTCCCTTTGTCCTAAAAAAAGTGCAATTCTCATTTCTCGAGAAGTCAAATGATTTCAAGTTTGATCAAACTTATTAAAAAATTACTAACATCTATATCTTCAAATAGGTTTCGTATAAAATATATATTACATGATTAACCTAATGATACTTATTTAACAATATAAATGTTAATAGTATTTTGTATAAATTTGGTCAAATTTGAAACTTACTCCTCCAGAAACGAGAGTTGCATTCTTTTTTGGATGGAGTACTTTTTCTACTTATTCGGTACAGCTGGCCATGTCAATGGATGGTCCAGTCGTTTCTTTGTTTCTTGTTAGCGTTTGGTTAAAGAGTGAGATAGGATGGTTTCATTAGAATGATTCTATCAACTGTTTGGTTTGAAGGATGACTATTCTTTTGTTTGATAGGTAAAGGCTCATGCGATACAATGGGTATACAATTTTTGAACAAATAAATGAATTTTAAGAAATATCTTAAGAAGTTAATAGATACATTGTCTAAGCCATATAAATTTCATCTAGACAGTTTTGGTGTTATATACCCTTTGGCTGCTGTGTACATGGACAAAAGGTCATGGCTGCATACGTCGTTCTTAGAAGATGTTGGATACTACCAAAATATCTTGGCACTGCTGTAATGCTGTTCTTTTCCTTTTGGTTCTTTTGCCTGTGATAATTCTATATGTAACTGCATACAATTTGTAACAGTGCCGTTAACAGATAATCTGGGCTACTAATAAAGTTATAAGCTCATAGTATATGTTTCAGCATGTGTCGAACTGAAATGGGGCAAAAGCTTTGATGAGTTGATCATTATTATTGAACAAATGTTCACTGCAATGGAGGGTAGGGAATGGTTGGTCATACACAACTCTGACAAAAACATCGAGACCCATATATATTACAAAATGCACATCACCACTTCCTTATTCGCCATTGTTCAACCAGAACCAGGTGCACATTAGATCAGTTCCCGCAGTTCTATCTTTCACATCTCAGCGATGCGTCCAGCTGGCAAGCCCGCAGAGGAAGCCTCGAAGCGATCGCTGAGGCCGCGCGCGAGCCAGCATCTCAACGCCATTCTCGTCATCGGCGAACTTGCCGGGCCGGCGTCATCTTTCTGAGACGGTCCTCTATTGTCCGCAGCTGCGGCTGTGCTCGTTGAGCCAGGCGACGATGTAGGAGAAGATAGCCTCCACGGTCTCGTCGGGCTCGCCGGCGGTGAGGCCGTGCCACATCCCTGGGTAGAGCTTGATGGTCTTGTCCGCGCTGCCCACTCGCTCGTAAGCCGTACAGCGCGCGGCTGATATCCAGGTCCGTCACCGTATCAGCCTCGCCGTGCAGGACGAAGAAGGGCAGCTTCACCTGACCAAACAAGTCCGCAGAAGAGTTCAGAGCCAGCGTTTAGCGTCCTGTGACTGACACGCTTTACCGTATCATTTTTCTTTTGGGTCCGAAAGACGTTATCAGCAAAGTAATTTACCTGTGACAAGCCATCTTCTATGTACATGCTGGTTCTGGGCATCTCCAGCGCGGTCTTGAGCCGCAGCTTGTCCCGGTAGAGGTGTACCGTCCAGAATGGTTAGCTAATCTTGTTCTGGACAAAAAGAAAAACAACAACGAGTGGAGAATGTGCGTCGACTACAAAGACCGCAACAAATATTGCCCAAAGGATCCCTTTGGGACACCTCGAATAGATCAAGTCATCGACTCCACTGCTGGATGCATACTACTCTCCTTCCTTGACTACTATTCAGGGTATCTGACGGTGGTTGAGTACCGCTAGCAGGGATTCGTGGGAACCCCCGTTTAGAGATTCGGCCAGGGGTGTAACACGCAGTGAAGGCTTCCTCACAGAAGGATTGGAGATAGATGTTTTTAGACAAGTTCGGGCCGACTTGAGCGTAATACCCTACATCCTGTGGGTTGTGATTGGTTCTTGTATCAGTCTTTTGGGATCCTATCCGGAGTCCCTTTACATGTCCTGGGATCCTTCCATTTATAGGCTACAAATCTCTTCTGCCTTCTCTCTAACTGTGTGAACACCCTTTTTGCATGGTAGGTGCCGTCTTCCAGGCCGCCCTGTCCTTTGTCAGACGGGTAGGCGGCTTGTCGGGCTCACTGTAGCAAGCTTCAGAGGGGCCCAGCGTTGTTAGGAGCGCCCCTGGGCTGAGCCTTGGGGCATGTTGGGTGACCTTGGATGCCGTGGGATGAGCCCTCACTTCTCGGGGTGACCAAGGGGGTGCCTGGTGGGCCCTCATGCTCCGGGGTGACCCCGCGGATACGTCTCGAGGTGGCCCGGGGTGGTTCCATGGCGGTCTCAGAGGCACCCCGAGGGTCCTCGTGACCGGGGATGAGCATGGTCAATCCCGGGGAGGTGGCTTACGCCGCCCCGGTTTTACCGTGACGGGACGCGCAGTAATTGGCGCTGGGCCCCGGCCACCGTCCATCTTCAGTTTGATGGGATGTAGCCTAGGGATAAGCTATCCGGCCGTCCATCTTCTTATCGTTTGAGCGCACGGCTCCCCCGTAGTCATGATATTTTTACGGGAAAGCCGCACTCCTCCTTCAGGCTCTGTACCAAGCCAGGCGGCTCGGTGCCGTAACCCGCTGGGTTTCCGGCCTGGTAAAGATATTTTTACCGGGCGAGTGTCTTCGTGGGGAAGGGAAGGCCTTCCCTGGGTTTCTCGTGTCGGGCCGAGTCCCGGCCCGCTCCGTGCGGGCACCCATCTCCACGGGCGGTCATTCGGGGTTAGGGGCCCCAGGCTTGCTCCGGCTGACGTCACCAGATGACGTCGCTGGTGGGCCACCTTCTCTTAATCGCACGTTTGTCCGGGGTTATGGGTACCCCATTCCCATTACGCTGACAGTAGCCCCTGAGCCCACCGTCAACCCAAAGAGGTGGGTTGGTGGTGGGGCCAAGAGCCCCTTCAATGTCGCGTCAACTCCCCACATCGCCATTGTGTGGGGTCGTACCGAATCTGTCAGGGGAGACGAGGCGTCGCCGCAGTCAATTGTTGACATTTCTTAGCGCAATCACTAGGAACGGGGTTGTTAAGCCCATCCCCGACAACGGCGCCAGAAATGCTTGTTGGCATTTTTTAGCGACGCAACGCCGCCAAGGGAATGTCGTGTTGGTATGTCTTAACGTTTACAGAAAGATCCGCAAGCGCACAGATATACCGTTGTAGCATTTCACCCGGAAGTATTCAGGGTATCGTTATTTATATTTTCCCAAGGGATGGCTAGGTTGTGTAAAGATATTTACTAGTTCCATAACCATGACACTTATGAAGTAAGATCCAGATTACTGACTACACAGGGGTAAGTGATAAATAAAGGATAATCAGGGGTAATGTGACAGACACAGAACAACCAACCCTCATGAATAAAGAATAAACAAGCACACCTAAGGTTAGTGGGAGCATAGGCACAGATCCTAGTATACTATTCATGTTAGCAGATAAGTTATGTTAGCCACATGCTTAGAGCTGTAGGTGCCGGGAAATTAGAGACATTGGAGAGAATGACCCGCACTGGAGAACATTCAGTCCCGTTTCATCTTTGCATGAACTCCTATACGATACCCGAACGTCAGGGAGTACGCTAACCGAGAAGCAGCTTCCCGACGAACCGACATGGCTGTCACCACCTGCGGTCTATCCCAGTCACACTGTATAGCACCGTCATATCCAAAGGATCCCACATACCCGGGCACCATGCCCGCATATGAGGTCACTACCCTATCACCCCCGGGTCCCCCACCCTTCGGATGGACAGGTAAGATGCTAAAGCAAGCCCGAAAGCACAACGAACCGATATCCTTACCCAGATCATCTGGTCTAAGCAAGCAACTAGTATAACTTAAGTAAGCACAAATAAAGGCTAAGCAAGCTATGAACATAGCAAGATAACCAAGAACGAACTCAGTATGAATAGCATAACAAAAGTCGGAATACAAAGCCATACCAGAGGCCGAGGATTGCTCGCCGACCCCAAGGACAACTGGATTCGCTAAGGAGATGAAGTACTAGCCTAGCTCCACTACCCTAAGGAGTACAAGTCACAAAAGAGTGTGAGAGAGAGGCCTTCAAGTGGTGTGTGTGGTGAGTGGTATGAGAGGCCCTTTGTATAGCTTGTGGAGGTCGGTTCCCACCATCTTCATACATGGAAACATGCCAAATCGCCATCAGGAGGATAAGATCAGCCTTCCCGCCAAAAATCTCTTGGAGACGCCTCCAAGTGGGGTTGGCCGACCCCCCCTTTGCTGCCTCTGACCACCGCCTTCGTCTGGGTTGCTTCCTGGTGGGTCCTGATGTCAGATGGTCGGTGCCGGGGCTTGGTTGGTCGGTTTGGTCTGGTTTGTGGGCCTCCTTTGCATGTGTTACGCAGGACACGATTGTCTGCGACTTTGTCTGCGTATTCGTCGTGTTTTCTTCTTATTCCAGACTTGTGTTCCTAAAAACATAAATCTTCAAAAACAACTGTGGAGCTAGGTTAGTGATACAAATATGTGAGTAAGAGGTATAGTTTTCCTTCTTTTATGAGTATAGTTGACGGTCATATTTCGCACTTAACGACCGTCAACAAAACCCCCAAGCTAGCCTTTTGCTCGTCCCTAAGCAAAACAAGGCGCTCGTTGTTGATCAGGAGTTGCTACAATGTTGAATTTCCAACTCATACTTAGGCACAACCGAATGCTTCTTACCTTGATTTTGAATAAGTTAGCCTTTGTTCTTACCTCTTACCTTACTCCTGTGGAGCATATAGCTTCACCTCATCTTTAGCGGTTGAGAGTCAGAACGGTATCATAGAGTGCTCATATTTCTTTCTCTTCAGTTCAACCGTCAATCCGGAGGTTTTGTAAAATTTTCAAAATAAATTTATAAAGTTCCTCGGATGATCTCTCGGATCGTTCAATGTGTGTAATTTCCTTACCAAGGCTTTTTATTACGCCTTTCTTCCTCAACCTATCTCTAATGGCTATTTTTTTGGAGCTGTAGGTATGGAGGATTTGAAGGTATACCTACTTCTCATATTTTGCTAAGTCAAAAACCAGATCTAAAGGAGAAACAAGTCATAAACCTTGATCAAGATGTGCAAGTGTGTGGATATTTTTTTGGTGGATGGTGTATGAACTCCTTTTGTATGCATCATCTCTCTCTTTTTCTTTCTTTTTGGATAAGGGGCTATCTTTTCTTTTTCTTTTTTTTTGACATGCCTAAGCATGTGGCATACCTTCTTTGGGTATGCATCTTTTATTTCCTTTATTTTTGACATGCCGAAGCATGTGGCATACCTTCTTTGGGTATGCATCTTTTATTTTTCTTTTTGCATAGCCCCATATCCTTGATATATTTTTTGAGAGAGCGGTGTCATACATGGACTTGGAGTTTTATTTTGTGGATGGATGTGTGCTTACTTCTAGTGTAGAAGTATAGCATGTGGTGAAAATGTGTATGTGATCTTGATCATGGGAGTATAAAATAAATCTCACTAAAGGTCACAACAATTTGATAAAGCTCAATGAGATAGCAAGCTGCATATGTGGAAGGTTTTGCAATGAAAACAACATATGGCTTTGGATAGGAATTTCATATCATCGAGGAACTTTATTATATTTTTGTGTTTTCAAAATTAAATACTCCGGATATCAAGTATCACATAAGAGAAGATCATAGCAACTCTAGTTAACATTATCATAGCTCACAACAACCTAGATTTGGATCATGCTGTTTGCTACCCACAAGTTTCAAGTTTAAGGTTTTGAACTTTTAAGCCAATAAACCCAAAACTAGGTAGAGCACGAAGTTGTAACTAAGCATATGAAGGAAATTAACAGAGCAACTATTCATCATCTCAACAAGGAAAACTTACGCCATGCTTACTACACATATTAAATAAATATTTTTGGTGTTTTCTAAGTTTTGCAAAATTTTATTTGTTTTTAGTTATGCAATTTTTTATGGATTTTCCGATTTTTCAAATTTTTATGGGTTTCATGCAAGGTTATGAAAGCAATAAAGGTAAATGATACAAGTTACCTCTCGTGGGGGTCATCCCCCAAGCTAGCTTCAGGCTTACTACGGCTGGTCGGGGTTGAAGCCCGTCCAGCGGCAGTATGCCCTCCACTCCTCCTGTCGCTGGAACTGCAACTGCAACTGCTCCATGTCGTGGATTCTCTCGCCAGTGTGACGCTGCCATGCTTGGGTAGTATCGATATGTTGGTTCAGCATCTCTTGTATGTTGTCTCACTGCACCCGCAGCTCACCTAGCAGCTGGGTGATGGCACCGAAACCTCGGGATGAGGATGTCCGCCGGGGCTCCACTAGAGCTGGACCTGGTGGACCGGCGGCCTAGTGCCTGCCGTGCCCACTCCTCAGTGCTGGCGCTGTGCCATGACGAACCACTGGTCTCATGCTGATGTGAGTGATATGGCTGCTGAGGCGATGGTGTCGACTCTGCTTCCCTTCTGGTCCTGCTTCTTGTCATCCTGCCAGGCAAACCAGAAGATCTATGGCTACGACCTCCTTCTCGTGGAAAGAGAGGGATGGTTAGCGAATGACAATTATACAAATGGAACTCCGCATTGGGCAGCGGAATCTCATTTGTAAAGCCCAAGTAGAAGAAAATCAAAGAGTCATTCGGGCTTTTCTTGAGTGTGTGACCTTGAATCAAGTAAGCCTCGTCGATATACGCACGGTCGCCCTCAATGAAAGGAATAAAATTCCCCTCTAAGGCATCGATACGTTAATGATACAAATATGTGAGTAAGATGTATAGTTTTCCTTCTTTTATGAGTATAGTTGACGGTCATATTTCACACTTAACGACCGTCAACAACGATCCCCCTGTCGATTTGCCTCCTCCCCTCCCATAAATAAATAAGCGGAGGGGAGGGCACAGCTGGCCGCTATGCCTTCTTGCAGCCATCAAGCCTTCTTCTCCATCATCGTCTCCAGCTCCCCCTCTTCTTCCTTAGCCCCCGCTATGACTCATCACGGCCCGCAAGCGAGCGGCACCCGCGTGCTGGACTTCGGGCCGTCCAATGTAGTCGACGACGGCATGGGGGTGGCCAAGAAGCTGGTGCCGGCAGGCACCATGTTGCGCTGGGACGGAGCTTTCCCCGTGCCCTGCAATGCTCGAGAGGTGGTGATCTTCCTCTCCTTCCTGGTGGTGGGGCTGGCTCCTGCCTTCTCGCCGTTCTTCGTGGCGTTGTTGGAGGAGTTCGCCCTCCACCTGGTGCACCTCACCCCCAACACTGTCCTCATGCTGGCGCTCTTCGTGCACGCCTGCGAGATGTTTGTGGGGGTGCGGCCGACGGTGGAGCCCTTCCGCCACTTCTACGCCCCGGTTCGGTCTGGCTCCATCTCCCCGGCCCCGACGCCGCCCCGCAGCACCGCACCATCCGGCGGGACAAGTGGGAGAGCTGGTAGCAACATTGGTTGTACGTCGAGGTTGACAACCTGTCCTTCTGTCTCCATCTTCCCCAGGGGCCGCCGGCGGTCAACGCCCAGTGGACCGACAAACCAGCGCTGGGCGCAGCATGGGAGCCGGTGCTGGAGCGGTTCAACTCGCTCCGACAGGTGGGCCTCACCGTGACCATGGTGGTTGCGGACTTCTTCTGCTACTGCCTGGCTCCGCTGCAGGCCCGTCCTCACCCGGCCTGGTTTTACACCGGCGATGATGACGCCGGCCGCCTGATGCACGGCGTGGAGTTTAACCCGGACGCCAACATGGTGGCGCAGTGGTTGGACGTGGCCCTATAGGAGAAAGGTCCGGTGGTGTCCTTCCTCCCTGAGGGGGTGACGCCCCTATACGAGGATCCGGAGGCGGGGGCCGTGCTCAGTTGCCTCCCGGAGATGGATGAGCGGGGACTGGCCCAGCTGCCTCCGCCCCCCCTCCAGGTGGTGACGGTGGTCGTGCCCAGGAACCGGGAGGAGGCGGCTTTGCCAGGGCGAGGGGGGACGCACCGGAGTCAAGCCAGGGAGGAACCAAGCGCCCGCGCGCAGTCTCCCCCATCCTGGTGGACTCCTCGTCGGCGTCTCCCACGCCATCGCTGCTTCCTCCATTGTCGCTGCTCCGGCCGTCTTGGGGAAAGCGCCTGCCCCGAAGCGGCCAACGGTCATCTCCCCGAGGTGGAGGCGGACACCCCTATCGGGCACCATGTATGTCCCTGAAAGAGCATCTAGGCCTCTAGTGGGTTTTGTAGCATTGATTGACAACATGATTAAAGGACTAACTTATTTGCATGGGATTATGAGCAGGTATTTAATTAAGTAATTGGTATTAAATGAGATAGCTCATGTGTTGCAAGCAAGTATGTTTATCCCATTGGTATAATATGTATGTGACAAGCAAAATAAGAAAAGAAAAATAGAGCAAGGTATTCATGTTTAATTTGAAAGCTCTCAAGTATTAAAGCTTGTGAATTTATGTGGGACTCAAAATGGCAAGCAAAGTTGTAAAAGAAAATTGAGACCAAGGGATTCATGATTGATATAAAGGCTACAACACCGGGATGACAGCGGATGCATGTTTGCTGAGGCGTCAGAGTCTTTGGAGGTCCCAAAGGACACAGTTGATTACATGTTTCACACTCGCTTTTAGTAGGACTTCTACCAGTCCGTGATTCTGGCCAAGGCAGGCATTGCTTCATAGGTCTAGTGGGTTGATTGGACACAAATGGCAAATTTGGGCAATGAGATTTGTGATGAGGTGGCTCAGATGTGTCAGGACAGGCACATCAAGGACATCATGGGGTTCCAGCATGATTGGAACAAGGAGATGATAGCCCAGTTCTATGCAACAGTATACTTTGGGCATGATGCAGAGAATGGTAATGAGAGGACTATCTACTGGATGACAGAGGGACACCACTACCAGTGCTCATACACTTCCTTCTGTTGGTACTTGAGACTTGATGATCAGGACGTGAATCGTCCTAAGCTTCACTATGACCATCCCTTGACAGCTGATCAGGTGAGATTCATGTATCAAAGGGATAGGATTGGCAATGCAGGCAAGTTCACGGGGTTGTACACCTACTACTCCATCCTGAACAGGTTGTTCAGGAAGACTATTACACCCCGGGATGGGAATCCCAGTGATATCTCAGCACACGCCGAGAACTTGATGAGCAGGATGCAGCCTGATCCCAGAGGTGGTGACTTCAGTGTTGGTGAATTCATATGGGAGGAGATCAAGCATATTTCTGAGACTCCCTTGAAGACATGTGGCTATGCACCATATATTATGAGAGTGATACTGAAGGTCACCAGGAGAAACTTTGGTATGGAGGTGAAGCATGAGCCGCTTAGGATTAAACATCCTAAGCATGTGAGAGTTCCTTCTGAGGGCAGATATGATGAGGTTCAGGAGGAGGATTAGGAGAATCAGGGTCCACTACCTGATCAGGATGCAGATGCACACCAGTGAAAGCATCTAGGCCCCTAATTCGAGTTTTGGTAATTAATGACAACGGTTTGTGGATTAACGATTTCATTTGAGATAATGAGTATAGGTTGATCCATGGATGAAAGAGATTTAGTTGTGAACGTATGGAGTTTTGGAGATGATGAGCAAAGCTTGGGCACAAGGCAAAGGTATAAAATAGGGCTTTTGCATTTTACCGGTCACAAGGCGTTTAGTGGATGAAAAGTGACCGGATTTGTTGGATAGATAGCCGTACTATCAAGAGGGGTTGTATACTCATGCTTGACGGGTCTTTAGTGCCATTTTGCTCAAAATGTCTAGTTGCATGCATGAGGGCTAACGGCATTTTGAAAAGATTTGAAAAAGACTTAGTTTGAGAGCCGACTGAGTAACGGCGGACAGTCCGCACCAGGAGGGGCGGACAGTCCGCGACCGTTCCAGAGAGCTTGCAGAGGCTCTGGTGGGCTGGCGGACAGTCCGGCCCAGGTCGGCGGACGGTCCGCCACTGTATTTCAAATTTGTACCAGAAAGGGTGTCTCTTTGGTGTGGGCTTCAAAGTTGAACGGCGGACAGTCCGCCGATGGGGCGCGGACGGTCCGCCGGCTAATTTCAGATTTGTACCAGAGAGGTTGTTTCTCTGGTTTGGGCTAAAAAGTAAACTGCGGACGGTCCGCTCCTGAGGCGCGGACGGTCCGCAGGCTAATCTCAAAGTTGTTCCAGAGACGATGTTAGTCTCTGGTGGTGTGGAACTCTTAACTGCGGACGGTCCACCACTGGGGCACGGACGGTCCGCCAGGGCTTAACGGCTAGTTCTGACACGCATTAAATGCACTCTGACTCACTGGTTTATAACGGTGGACAGTCCGGTTTTTGAAACGCGGACGGTCTGCGACTTCGCAGAAAAGAGTGTAACGGCTAGTTTTTGAAGGGGTGTCTATATATACCCATTGCCCGGCCTTTGGGTGGGTCTCTTGGCCATTTGGACAGTATTCTTGACACATTAGAGCTAAGGCCTCCCTCTCACACATACTTGCTTAGAGATTGCATTTTTGAGGGTGTGAGAGCTTCCTAGTGCATTGCATCAAGAGTTTGAGCTTTGTGGCATTAGGGAAAGTTCAAGCAAGCGTCATCAACTTGTTACTCTTGGGAGTTGCCGCTCCCTAGACGGCTTGGAGAAGAGGATTTCGTGGAGCACCTCCAAGGAGATTGTTGAGGAGCCCCGATTTCGGTTGTGAGAGGTCTTGTGCTCACCTCACCGGAGTGGTGAAGAGCAACTCTAGTGGAATCGAGGTGTGGAGCGGTTCCTTGATTCAAGCCGGCTCAAGATCAAGAGGTTCTTGATAGAGGAGTGGTTGATTCTTGGAATCCACCTCAACGTGGATTAGGGGTGACCGGCAAGTCATCGACACCACGGGATAATTTCTTGTGTCAAGCTTGGTTACTTCTCTTGCTCACTTTAATTCTTGCTTTTACTTTGAGCATTTTAATTTACTAGAGCTTGATTTGTATCTTGTCACCCTAGGTTGCAAACCCATCTAGAGATAGTAATAGCTTGACATAGGGCTTTTCTTTGTTACTAATTAAATTTCTCTAGTGTTGTTGGCTTTAGATTTTAAACCGCCTATTCACCCCCCTCTAGTCGGTGTTCTTGATCCTACAAGTGGTACCAGAGCTAAGTACTCCATTAATTGCGGATTTAACCATCTTGGAGTAGAACAATGACTAGTGATCAAGGGATTCATATTGGGAAGCCACCGTTCTTTGATGGGAACAATTATGATTATTGGAAGACTAGGATGTCGGCTCATCTCAAAGCCATGAGTAGAAAGCTATGGAGAGTAGTAAATGATGGATATGTGTAACACCCGGTTTATAAAGGGACATAAACCGAGCAATCATATACGTGCCAGGATCAAGTCACACGTATATACAACAGAATGAACAGTATATCACAGCACATATCACGAATAAGACATAATAAATCGAAATACGAATGTTATTTATTACATTAATGACAAAATGTCTGAAACAGCGGAAGCGAAGTACAAAATACGAATAAAGCTCTCCGAAGCTGAAGCAGGGCGCCACAGGGACGTCGACTGGGAGACGAACACCTAGAAGTCCTCGTAGTCCTGGTAGCGCTGGACGAACTCCCTCGTGTCGGCAGGAACTGAGCAGCAGTAGCGTAACCAAGAGGAAAAGGTAGAGAAGAGGCAAGGGTGAGTACACAACTTATACTCAACAAGTATAACACAAACTATGAGGCTCTAGGCTGGCTGACTCAACTGCATTAGCTTTTAAGTGTTGGCAAAATTTTATTAAAACTATTTACTACGAGTTGATGAATTACCATTAACCCAGTTGCATAGTAATTAATCAAGATTAAACATATTACTACTGAGAACCATACCAAAACCAAGCCACCAAGGTAACCCCGAGAAGCACCTCCCTCGTCGGAAGGAGATAACTTCACTAATCAAAAGGAGGATCTGGGCCGCTCATAACCGTGAGCACGGCTAGTATACCAGTTTTACACTCTGCAGAGGTCGCACATCTTTACCCACAAGCCGTGAGCTACGCTAGAGGTTCATCACACTTCCTTAGGTGAGATGACTACCGACCCACTACGAGGCCTTTACAAAGAATCTCGTTGGTAAGGCGTAACCGCGAGAGTTAGGTCGGCGACGATGGGGCCCACCTCCGGGGGTACAAGCACAGGAGCGCAATCCAAGCACAGACCAAGCCGGAGGAGCAGGGACCATTGAAGCTTACTACTCTTGCCCCGCAGGGAAGTTACTCCAAACCAAAAAGATCTAATTATTACGCCAAGTCTATCCCATTCTAGCCTTGTGGTAGCGCTGTTGTCCCAGGTTGTCGCTCTATGAACCGGTCCTTATGGAGAGTGGCCAACCAAGCACTAAGCACCGTGCTGGCCCCCTAAACCATGTTTCTAACAAAAGCCAATTTTAACGAGACGTGAGCCACTCAAGCCACACAGAGTGCCACTCTCAGAATTAAATTCAAGTAAACCATTAATCAAATTAATTAAAAAGGACCAAAGTGTGTTATAGCGCAGCAACCTAGCACAACTAACCAAAATGCAACCCAAAGGTATATATAAAGGATATAAAGTGGCTAGGAAATCCTTATAGGCATACAGTATTAAAATGCAGTATGAAATTGTATTTAAAGATGATAGGTTGTTCATGTTATACTTGCCTTCCTCGTACTGCTCCTGCTGCTGCTCAAAGTGCTCGGAAGACGGCTGCTCCTGGTACTGGTACTGAGGCTCCTCAGATGGATCAACGTCTACTCACGAACACATGGCCAAAACAATGCACGAAAATAAGCATACAAACAAACATTAACAAAAACTAAGAAACAGTACATCAATACATAAAAACAGCACACTAAACTACTCTAAAACTATTCTACGCGTTACAACGATCGCGTGGATATAAAGAGCGCTAAAAACGGAGCTAAAACGCATTTTCTAGGCTAAAATCAAGTTCTAGGGGCTTAATTGTAAGAAAAACAGGGTCCCAGGGGCTTTTCTGCTAAAACCGAGGACCTAAACATAAATAAACATTAATTCAGGGGTCTAACATGTAAAAGAAAGAGTGCTGGACGGCGGGTTTGATTTCTGGAAAACTCAGGGGGGTCCGTGCAAAAATTTGGGCCAAACTGTAATTATTTTTGAAAAGGGAGGGACTGCGGGTTCATTTCCAAGAAAGGCGAGGGCTCTTTAGCAAATGTGACAGGCCGAAGGGGTACGGTTGGATCTCAGCCGTTGGATCCGGATCTGATGGTCCAGATCTGATCGGTTTGGGGATCTAATCACGGGCGTCCATCTCGGATCGGATGGCCAGGGTTGAGAGGGGGCGACGGCGGCGGCGCTGGTCGCCGGGAAACCTTTCCCGCGGCGGCGCCTCGCCGGAGAGGCCCGAAACCGGTGTTCCCGTGGCCGATTTGCCTCGGATTTGGCCCTGGAATGATCACCGCGACACGCGTGATCCACCTAGGGCTACTGCTGGGCTCGGTAAGGGATCCTGCGGGGTTCGCCATGGCGCCGGGCGGCGCTAGCTCGCCAGCGGGCGGCGTTCCGGTGCTTCCAGGGGCTACGGGCCTAAATACCCAGCGCAAATGAAAGGAGGGGCCAACGTGATGCTCACCGAGGGTGGAATCGGACGGATGGCGTGGCGCAGGGTGTCGGCGGCGTGAACCTGGCGGCGGAGCTCGACGGAGCGTGGCAACGGAGTCGACGCAGGGCGATTCCGGGTGCTGGACCGGCCGGAGGTGTCCGTGCGGGTCCTGCGAAGGTGTCCCAGGGGCCAATTAAGTCCGTAGTCACCGGAGGTGGCGAAATGAGATGGAGCAGGGGCTCACCGGCGTGGAGTCGCGGCGCTGCTCCGCTCCGAGCAGAGGCAAGGCGGCGGCTAGGGTTGTGCGGCGCTGCGGGGTGAGATGGGGGCGCAGGGGGGTGCGGCTGGGGTTAAGAAGGGCAGGGCCGGGAATCTCGGCGTGCGCGCCCGCGGGGAAAGTCGCGGAAATCTCGGGCAGGCGTTGCGGCTCTGCGGGGAAGACGGAGCTGGCAGCTGGGCCCGGACCGTCAGCGGGTTTGGGCAGCGTGTGACACTGGCGGGTGGGACCGGCGGGTCAGCGAGTTGTGGGGAGCGGCCGAGCGTGAGCGTGCGGCGCGCTGGCTGACGGGTAGGGCCGCCCCATCGGTCGGGTGTGTGCGCGCGGTGCGCGTCGGGCTGAAGCGGAGAGAGGGAGGGAGCGCTTGCTGGGCCGCTGGCGCGGGAGAGGGCGAGGAGAGCGATGCGGGCCGAGCAGCGGTAGCGGGCCGAGCAGCGGAGAGGAAAAGCGTGCGCGGGGAGGAGGAAAAGGAGAAGGGGAGCTGGGCTGTTGGGGTGCTTGGGCCGGGTTGACTTTGGATTTCCTGGGCCGGGTTCTGGGGTTTAGCTGGGCTGGTGGGTTTGGGTTGTTGGGTTCCTTTCCTTTTCTACTTCTATTTCTATTCTATTTCTCACTCAAGCTCAACTATTTGAATTCAAAAGAAAATTTGAATTCAAACCCCTATGAAATCAAACAATGAAAACAATGCATCAGCATGAATGCAACACCAGAATTAAACCTATGATAAATTTTAATCATTAAGGAACCAAATTGAATTAAATGCCATACTAAACACAATAAACCTTAGAAATTTAAATAAAGCCAATTAAATTTATTATTAAATACTGAAATTTAAATTAGGGTGTTACAATATGTCATTTTGGACCCAAAGAGTTTGACACCCTTAGATGAGGAAAATGAGACACTAAATGATCAAGGGGTTAATGTGCTCTTTAGTGCTCTTGATGTAAATGAATTTAATAGAGTCAAGAGCCCCACAAATGCAAATGACATATGGAAGAAGCTCATGGAAATTCATGAGGGTACATCAACTGTGAAAGAGGCCAAGCTATATTTGCTTAAAGGGAATTTTAGTGAATTTACCATGAAGAAGGATGAGAGTATAGCCGAGATGTTCAACCGGCTAAATGACATTGTGAATGACCTCAAGGGACTTGGATTTGAGGTACCGGATGGGGATTTCAACCACAAGTTTCTTAGATGTCTTCCGGAAAGATATGACACAATTGTGACCTTACTTGTAAGGTCAAATGTGAAGACCGCAACTCCTACACAAATATTGGGAGAAATCCTCACCCATGACATGTTCAAGAAATCTCAAGATGAAGCTCATGGGGGAGAAATTGATATGAAAAAGAAAAGTGTGGCATTCAAAGCTCATGATAGCAAAAATGAAGAAGAAAGTGGATGCCAAGAAGAAGAATCAGATAAGGAGATGACTCTCTTTGTCAAGAGATTCAATAGAATGATGAGCAAGAAGAACTTTGGCAAGAGAGGTCAATCATCAAGAAAAAATCCTTTTGTGGACAAGACTTGCTTCAATTGTGGTGAAGTAGGTCATATCATTGTCAATTGTCCAAACAAGAAAAAGGACAAGAAAAATGATGAAAAGAAGAAGAAGAAGTTCATCAAGAAGAAGAAGAATGGCCAAGCTTATTTTGTTGAATGGGATTCCGATGCAAGCTCCGATGATGATGATGATGATGATGATGACAAGCCATCTAAGGGAGTTGCCGGGATCGCCATCAAGGAGGCTCCATCACTCTTCTCTACACCACATTGTCTTATGGGAAAGGGTGGTGCAAAGGTACAACAAGATGGTGAACTTGATGAATTTTCATATGATGATCTTGTTGAAATGCTTAATGATGCCGATGAATTCATGACAAAAGAAAAGGCTAAGTTGAAGGACTTGAAGTTGAAGTTTACTTCTCTTCAAGATTCCTATGAGGAGCTAAAGGCTTCTCATGAGAATCTCAAAGAAACTCATGAGAAGCTTGAGGAAGCTCACAATACCTTTCTTAGTCATGAAAGAAAAGCAACATTGAGCATTGGTGTTAGTTGTGATTTAATTGATGATAAATCTTGTGGCTCTAGCTCTACTAGTTCTTTTTGCACCAAAATTGATAACTCGTCTTGCAATGAATCTCTTATTATGGAAAATGATTTGTTAAAGAAAGAGATTACTTGCTTAACTAATGATTTGAGAAAGTGCTATGATAGTAGAGCCAAGTTTAATCATTGTTGGGCGAGCCAAGTTTAATCATTGTTGGGCAAGCCATAAGTTCACCTTGAACAAGCAAGGGTTTGGATATATTCCTAAGAAAGGGAAGAAGGCTTTTGTGCAAACCAAAACTACTTTTGTGAAGAGTAGTGGCAAGCCATATTGTGAAAAATGCAAGAAGGTTGGTCATGTTGAGAAGAATTGCACCAACAAGAAAGTCATATCCTTTGATTCAAGTTACATGCTTATGAAAAATTCAAATGGCTATGTTAGTGCAAAATTTGTTGGGATACCTATAAATGGTGCTAAAAAGAATGCCATTTGGGTGCCAAAAGTCTTGGTCACTAACGTGGTCACTAACGTTCAAGGACCCAAGAAAGTTTGGGTACCTAAAAGAGTTACTTCCTCTTTGTAGGTGAATTACAAGTCCGGAGGAAGACATTGGGTGCTTGATAGTGGTTGCACTCAACACATGACCGGAGATCCAATGATGTTTTCCTCTCTAGATGAGAATGTGGGTGGCTATAGTGACATCATCTTTGGTGACAATAGCCGGGGCAAAGTCAAAGGAGTTGGTACAATTCCTATCTCAAGCGATCATTCTCTTTCAAAAGTATTGTTGGTTGATTCTCTCAAGTTTAATCTCTTAGCGGTCACTCAACTTTGTGATTGTGGATATAAGTGTAGCTTCACTAAAGATGATGTGGTAGTGACTAGCTTGGATGAAAAAGATCACATCTTTACGGGATTTAGACATGAGGATGTATATCTTGTGGATTTTGCTAATAAAGAGGCAAACTTGTCCGCTTGCTTGTTCACTCAATCATCTATGGGTTGGTTATGGCATAGAAGGCTTGGTCATGTTGGCATGAAGCAACTCAACCGACTTTTGAAGCATGATTTAGTAGTTGGGTTGAAAAATGTGAAGTTTGAAAAAGATAAAGTATGTAGTGCATGTCAAGCCGGAAAGCAAGTTGCAAATACTCATCCCACTAAGAGTGTCATGTCAACCGAGAGACCATTAGAATTATTGCATATGGATTTATTTGGTCCTACAACATATAGAAGTATTGGTGGAAATTGCTATTGCCTTGTGGTAGTGGATGATTACTCAAGATATACATGAGTTTTCTTTCTTCATGACAAGGCCGATACATATGACACATTCAAGAAATTCTTTACAAGGGCCGAAAATGAATTTGAGCTCAAGGTGAAGAAAGTGAGGAGTGACAATGGAAGTGAGTTTAGAAACACAAGAGTTGAGGAATGGTGTGATGTGAAAGGAATCAAGCATGAATTCTCAACCAAGTACACTCCGGAATAAAATGGTCTTGTTGAGAGGAAAAATAGAACCTTGATTGATATGGCAAGATCAATGCTCTCCGAGTATAATGTTTCGGATAGTTTTTGGGCCGAAGCAATTAACACGGCTTGTCATGCCTCTAATAGATTGTATTGCCATAGATTTCATAACAAGACCCCATATGAGTTGCTCATTGGAAGGAAGCCAAATATATCATATTTTAGAGTGTTTGGTTGCAAATGCTATATTCTCAAGAAGGGAACTCGGTTATCAAAGTTTCAAAGCAAATGTGATGAGGGTTTTCTTCTTGGATATTCATCTAGTAGTAAGGCTTATCGGGTCTACAACAAAACACATGGCATTGTTGAAGAAGCATATGATGTTGAGTTTGATGAAACCAATGGGTCTCACAATGAACAAGAAAATCTTGATGATGTGAGAAGTGATGGTTTGAGAAATGCAATGAAAAACATGTCAATTGGTGATGTTAGACCAAGAGAAGAAGATGAAGATGAAGATGATCCTTCTATCTCTATTAGAGTTAATCCTTCAACTTCTATCTCAAATGATCAAGCACAACCAATTGTACAAGATTCAAGTAATAATGATTCTCAAGTACAAGATCAAGTTTGTTCATCTAGTGCACCTTCTTCATCAACTCAAGAACCCATTGTTCCTCAAAGAATTCATCATGTTCTTGCAAAGGATCATCCGGTGGATCAAATCATGGGTGATATTAGTAAGGGTGTCCAAACTCGATCCCGCATTGCTTCATTTTGTGAACATTATTCTTTTGTATCTTTTCTTGAACCTAACCGTGTAGATGAAGCATTGAGAGACCCGGATTGGGTGAATGCTATGCATGAAGAATTAAATAATTTCACCCGGAATCAAGTTTGGGATCTAGTTGAGAGGCCCAAGAATTATAATGTTATTGGCACTAAATGGGTCTTTAGAAACAAGCAAAATGAAGATGGAATGGTTGTGAGAAACAAGGCAAGATTGGTAGCTCAAGGCTTCACTCAAGTCGAAGGTTTGGATTTCGGTGAAACTTTCGCTCCCGTTGCTAGATTAGAAGCTATTAGAATTTTATTAGCTTATGCTTGCTCTCACAACATAAAACTTTTTCAAATGGATGTGAAAAGTGCTTTCTTGAATGGCAAGATTAGTGAACTTGTTTTTGTTGAGCAACCTTCCAGTTTTGAAGATCCCAAGAAGCCAAATCATGTATACAAGCTCTCTAAAGCTCTTTATGATCTTAAGCAAGCTCCACGAGCTTGGTATGAAAGATTGAGGGACTTTCTTATCTCTAAGGGCTTCAAAATTGGTAAGGTTGACACTACTTTGTTCACTAAAGCAATTGGTAAAGATTTGTTTGTTTGTCAAATTTATGTTGATGATATTATCTTTGGTTCAACTAACCCAAGTTTTTGTGAGGAATTTGGTGAAATGATGTCTAGGGAATTTGAGATGTCCATGATTGGTGAATTGAGTTTCTTTCTTGGACTTCAAATCAAGCAACTCAAGAAAGGCACCTTTGTGTGTCAATCAAAATATGTGAAGGATATCTTGAAGAAATTTGGTATGGAAGATGCAAAACCAATCAAGACTCCTATGGCCACCAATGGGCATCTCGACCTAGATGAGGGAGGTAACCCGGTTGACCAAAAGCTTTACCATTTTATGATTGGTAGTTTGCTTTATTTAACCGCATCTAGGCCCGACATCATGTTTAGTGTTTGCATGTGTGCACGATTTCAAGCCGCACCTAGAGAATGTCATTTGACCGCCGTCAAAAGGATCTTGAGATACTTGAAATATTCTCCTAATATTGGCTTATGGTATCCCAAGAGTGCTCATTTTGATTTGGTTGGATTCTCGGATTCGGATTATGCGGGGTGCAAGGTTGATAGAAAAAGCACATCCGGTGGTTGTCAATTTCTTGGAAGATCTCTTGTATCTTGGTCATCAAAGAAGCAAAATTCCGTGGCTCTTTCAACCGCCGAAGCGGAATATATCTCGGCCGGAAGTTGTTGTGCACAATTGTTATGGATGAAGCAAACTCTTCTCGATTATGGTGTGAAATTTGATGAAATTCTCTTGTTGTGTGATAATGAAAGTGCCGTGAAGAGTGCTTCTAATCCGGTTCAACATTCAAGAACCAAACATATTGATATCCGCCATCATTTTCTTAGAGATCATGTGAACAAGGGTGATATCAAGATTGATGGTATTGGCACGGATGATCAATTAGCCGATATATTTACCAAGCCTTTGGATGAATCTCGGTTTTGCAAGTTAAGAAATGAGTTAAATATCATTGACTTCTCAAATGTGGCTTGAAAACTAGCTCATGTGGCATATGGTTCTTCCATGCACTCTTTGTTTCATTTTTCTGATTTTTTGAGGTATTTTAGAGCCAATTATGAGTTTTCATGATTTTACTTGACTTATTTTTGAATTCTTGTTGAAACTTGCTCATTTGAGTCTTTTGAAGGTTTTCATGAAATATTTGAGATTTTTGGATTTTTATATGAGCAATGATCCCAAATTGGAGTTGGAATTGTGAAAATTACCAAAATTCTGGGCTGTCTGAAATTTGGTACTGCGGACAGTCCGCGGGTAATGGGCGGACAGTCCGCCGTTCATGGGACTTGTTCACCAGAGGCTCTGCAGAAAGATTCTCAAATCGCAGAAATACACTGCCGACGGTCCGCCAAAGGACCGCGGGCGGTCCGCCAGAGGCTGTGCAGAATTTGCCAGAGGCAGTGTTAGTCGAGTTGAAGTGTAAAAATTCAAAGGCGGACGGTCCGCCAGGATATCGCGGACAGTCCGCGAATGCACAGAAAGGTGGGGTCGGCCAGACTACTTATAATGGATGTCCCTCTCACAATCCTCCACCAAACCGCACACATCCTCCAAAAGTCTCTCTCTCTTTCTCTCTCAAGCACGTGGGGGAGACAACATGATCAAGGATTTTTGGCGTGATTCCTGGACGGTCCGAGAACATCCCCGGACTCTTCTCAAGATTGTGCATCATGTCCTCTCGGTATTTTGACGAATCCCTAACTCTTGTTCTTGGATTTCTTTATTGGAAAGAGTTAGGGTTAGATGCTCCGATCTATTTTTGGACCATAGATTCTTGAAAATACTTGGGGGATCTTATTCCTAGTGATGAGGAGATGCTATAGTTAAAATTTGGTTGGTGGATTTGAATCGAAACTCAAAATATGGATGAATCAAAGATGAGGGCGATTTTGTGTTCCTGCGCAGAACAGATGGGTCGCGGACAGTCCGCCTGCTGGACGCGGACGGTCCACAGTGGTATTCATGAACCGCGGACGGTCCGCGTTCAGAAGTGCGGACGGTCCGCCTGTATCAGATTTTTCAGAAATGCTGAATTGACTTATATCATTATGGATTGATCCTATGACTTTAGTAATTGTTCTTATGGTTAAATCTTAATCTCAGGCCACCCCAGAAGATCATCAAGGCCACTGCTTCTAAAATCAAGAAGGCAATGACTTCTAAAAGGCAAAGAGACAGTGATGACTCCGATGATGTGGACTATGCTCCAAATGTCAGTGAGATGGCTGCAGCTTCTTCAGTAGGAAATGCAGGTGATGAGTCTTCAGAGGAAGATACTGAGGGGGTTGATAATGATGTTACAGATTTGATGGGGCTAGATCTACCTAGCCGACAGTGGACTGTAGAAAGCTATGCAAATGCAAGAGCAGTGGATCAGTTCAGCTTGCCTCGTGACACCAACATTCTCTTCTTCAAAACCGAGGTACAAAAAGATGTCTACTTTGGTCATCTAGTCAAGAAAAATGTATTCAAACATCAGACCATTGACCTAGGCTATATGAGACAACAACAAGTCATGACTGATCTAGTAGATAGATTTCAGCAAATGGGGTTAGCAAATTTTTTGCAGTGTAGGTGTGATTGGAATGAAACTGTGATACGCCAGTTCTATGCCACTCTAGAGATCAACATGGTTGAGGAAACATTTAGGTGGACAACTGGCAAAAGAACCTTTGGTGCTACATTTGCACAGTTTGCTGAGGCAAATCAATTGGATTATAATTTCATCACTAGTGAGCAAAGTGTGAATGTTGTGTTAGAAAACTCTCTAGATGAGAATGACTACCCCATGTTTTATGAGCCTGCACATCTTGGAATTGCTAGAACCTTTGGGGGCACTCAGGGTCTGAGGCATCATCCTGCAGTGATCAATAAGATTGTTAGAGTCACATTCATGCCTAAGAGTGGCAATAAGGACAAGATCAGAGGGCACTATTGGAATGTGATATCTCATGTCATGAACGGAAATAGAATAAATGTCATTGCTCTTATCATGGATCAGCTTGCAGATTTGAGGCTTAACATGGAGATGAACTTATATTTTGCTCCATACATTATGTCCATCATCAAGGTTAAGTCTAGCTTTAGAGGGTTATGTGAAAGCAAGCACACACCTTTCAGGCCATTCAAGAATGACAATGCTTTTCTTTTGAGGCCTCTGACTCCTTTCCCTGGAGATGATATGGATGCTGATGCACAGGGGAATGATGATGACAGTGATGATGATGCTCACATGGGAGCAGCTGCAGCTCAGCATGCCATGCCACCACTGCATCCTCCAGCACAGCAGCAGTGGGCTCCTCCAGCTGGCTACTTTGATCCATACTTTGCATCCATGCAGGAGAGCATGTCTTCTCAGATTGCGGGGTTGGTTAGTCAGATGCAGAATCAGATGAACCTAAACTTTCAGAACATGCAGCAACAGATGTTCCAGCCTATGATGGCTCAGATGCAGGGGTTTCAGGAGAGTTTACACTCAGATATAGCAGCTCTTGACTCACGTTTTGAGGATTTGCCCTCTTCTGAGCAGTTTGAGTAGCTTGAGCAGAGGCAGGAGCAGCTAGAGCAGCGATTTGATTCTTTCAGCACAGCTTTCAAAGGGTTTTCAGACCACTTCTACTCGGTATTTCCGGCTCCAGTGCCGCCTCCGGAGTTCTACCCGCACCAGCCGTTCTACCCACCACCACCTCCTCCACCGCCGATGGATTGACTTTCTTGGCAATTAGTGCCAAAGGGGGAGAAGGAGCTTTGGAGTGCTTGGATCTAGGGGGATCTCATGGACTTCTTATGGAGATCATTCGTTTTCGGCTTCCGCTTGCCACTCATGATTTTTTGTGTTGAACTATTGCCACTCATGTTTATTTGTGTCTTGCATGAACTCTATTTAAGACTTGTGTTTGGATTTGAACATTTGGTTTGTAATGTGTGATGAACTATGTTAGTTTGTGCTACTCTTATCTATTTATGTTCATCTTGTGGTTGTGAGGTTGGGCTAACCATGCTAAAGTTCATATCATATATATCTTGTATCTTGTATGCCTCGATTTCCACTTGTAGGGAAAACTCGGTCAAAATTCTCACATATATATGTGCTCTTGGTATTCATGAAAATTCATATGCACATATCAAGGGGGAGTTCTCTCTACTCATCGAACTTGGTGAATTTATTCATACCATATTCTGAAATTTTCATGAAAATGAGTAAGTTCTTCCAAAGTTCAATTACAAGTCCACCTTATGCCTAGTGTATAAAGTTGACTTGAAAACTTTTATTACTCCAAAATTTAGTGTTGTCATCAATTACCAAAAAAAGGGAGATTGAAAGCATCTAGGCCCCTAATTCGAGTTTTGGTAATTAATGACAACGGTTTGTGGATTAACGATTTCATTTGAGATAATGAGTATAGGTTGATCCATGGATGAAAGAGATTTAGTTGTGAACATATGGAGTTTTGGAGATGATGAGCAAAGCTTGGGCACAAGGCAAAGGTATAAAATAGGGCTTTTGCATTTTACCGGTCACAAGGCGTTTAGTGGATGAAAAGTGACCGGATTTGTTGGATAGATAGCCGTACTATCAAGAGGGGTTGTGTACTCATGCTTGACGGGTCTTTAGTGCCATTTTGCTCAAAATGTCTAGTTGCATGCATGAGGGCTAACGACGTTTTGAAAAGATTTGAAAAAGACTTAGTTTGAGAGCTGACTGAGTAACGGCGGACAGTCCGCACCAGAGGGGCGGACAGTCCGCACCAGAAGGGCGGACAGTCCGCGACCGTTCCAGAGAGCTTGCAGAGGCTCTGGTGGGCTGGCGGACAGTCCGGCCCAGGTCGGCGGACGGTCCGCCACTATATTTCAAATTTGTACCAGAAAAGGTGTCTCTCTGGTGTGGGCTTCAAAGTTGAATGGCGGACAGTCCGCCCATGGGGCGCGGACGGTCCGCCGGCTAATCTCAGATTTGTACCAGAGAGGTTGTTTCTCTGGTTTGGGCTGAAAAGTGAACTGCGGACGGTCCGCTCCTGAGGCGCGGACGGTCCGTAGGCTAATCTCAAAGTTGTTCCAGAGACGATGTTAGTCTCTGGTGGTGTGGAACTCTTAACTGCGGACGGTCCGCCACTGGGGCCCGCACGGTCCGCCAGGGCTTAACGGCTAGTTCTGACACGCATTAAATGCACTCTGACTCACTGGTTTATAACGGCGGACAGTCCGGTTTTTGAAACGCGGACGGTCCGCAACTTCGCAGAAAAGAGTGTAACGGCTAGTTTTTGAAGGGGTGTCTATATATACCCATTGCCCGGCCTTTGGGTGGGTCTCTTGGCCATTTGGACAGCGTTCTTGACACATTAGAGCTAAGACATCCCTCTCACACACACTTGCTTAGAGATTGCATTTTTGAGGGTGTGAGAGTTTTCTAGTGCATTGCATCAAAAGTTTGAGCTTTGTGGCATTAGGGAAACTTCAAGCAAGCGTCATCAACTTGTTACTCTTGGGAGTTGCCGCTCCCTAGATGGCTTGGAGAAAAGAATTTCGTGGAGCACCTCCAAGGAGATTGTTGAGGAGCCCCGATTTCGGTTGTGAGAGGTCTTGTGCTCACCTCACCGGAGTGGTGAAGAGCAACTCTAGTGGAATCGAGGTGTGGAGCGGTTCCTTGATTCAAGCCGGCTCAAGATCAAGAGATTCTTGATAGAGGAGCGGTTGATTCTTGGAATCCACCTCAATGTGGATTAGGGGTGACCGGCAAGTCATCGACACCACGGGATAATTTCTTGTGTCAAGCTTGGTTACTTCTCTTGCTCACTTTAATTCTTGCTTTTACTTTGAGCATTTTAATTTACTAGAGCTTGATTTGTATCTTGTCACCCTAGGTTGCAAACCCATCTAGAGATAGTAATAGCTTGACATAGGGCTTTCCTTTATTACTAATTAAATTTCTCTAGTGTTGTTGGCTTTAGATTTTAAACCGCCTATTCACCCCCCTCTAGTCGGTGTTCTTGATCCTACAACCAGCACGCTGAGAATATGCCTCAGCAGGAGGTGCCAGCAGGAGGCTTTGTGCCTCACATGGGTAGAGATGCCTCCCCTTCTCACAGGTCTTCTTCTTCCTTCAGACGTATGTTCCGAACCTTTGCTGGTATGATTAAGAACCAGAGGGACATTCTGGTTAACCAGGAGCGAGAGAGGAAGAATAACAAGAAGTTGAGGGATAATCAGAAGAGGATGCACACTGCCATGCAGCTTCAGCCACCGCTCACGCCTATCTCTCCAGAGCCAGAGGTAGCAGTGATCCCCTTAGTTGAGCAGATGATTGAGAACTTTCAGGGGATGGACTTTGGGTAGTATGACCACCTGGGCGAGTATTGGCGTTTCTTATGCCCGATTAGAATAGATATTCTGCAAGCGCACTGAATCACCGCTGTAGCACTTCACCTTGGAGTATTCCAGGGTATCGTATTTTTCCTCAGGGAAGCACTATGGAAAAGAGTATTGTAAATCGATTGACAACTGTACTAGCTTTATCGATCGACTGACTAGACGGGGGTAAGCCAGATAGGTAGGTAGGATAAATGGCCAGGCAATGACCGAGTGACACATGGAGATTCTAAACCTTAGAGAGGTAGAGCTGGGAGGACAACGAGAGAGTTAAGACACCTGATACACTTTTGAACTATCGAGCTAGCCTCTCTAAATCAGACTAAACACCTAACTAGTTCTCGGGAAAGCAGAGCTTACTTTGGCGGCTGAAAGAGGAAGGACTTCAGAAAGGGATGAGAGGGGAGTCCAACGGCAACCTGCACTACTGCTATGAAAACACACGAACGTGGTGGACTACAAAGGACGGATAGGGCTGTCACCACCTACCGACTACCACAACGGTTCCGTGGGGTGGAACACACTTTCTAGCTAACACTAAGGTCAGACACCACGTCTGCACTCGGTGTTAGGATTTCTCTTGAGACCTTCGAGAGAAATCCCCCTCAACCTAGAGCACTAACTTAAGATACTCTAGTCCGGACGAGAAAACCCGTAAGATAAGTTCCTGAGCACTAAGAGAGATAACTTAGCCTAAGCTAAAGGAAAACTTCCGTGCTCAAGCTGAACCTCAGACTTGAGTAAATAAAAGATTACAAAAAGTAAAGCTGAACTCGAAAAAGTAAAGAAGATTACTTATATTATTAAAGTCAAAAGAAAGATACAAGAGCTATACCAGACTTCCGACGACTCCGGAATCCCGAGCAAGCTCGACTCGACTCTAACTCCCAAGCTACTAACCTACTCTAGAAAGTATAAGTGGAAGAGAAGAGCTCCAATGGTGTGTGTCTTGAGTGATGGATGGTGCCTCCTTTTATAGCCTCCCAAGGTCAGTACTGGCAGTTATTGCAGGTAGCGTCGGTTGAAAGCAGGTGTGACGGTTGTGCTTAGCTTCCACGCCAAGTCCCAGCCTGAGAGGCTTCCAAGTGGGGCCGGCCGGCCTCCCCTAGGCTGGCCGGCCTAGGGATGCTGCCACGCATCCACCGCCTTTCAGACATTGGCTCAGATCCTCTCCTGGAGTTAGTTGACAGTTGGTTTCTATTGACGGTTGCAGTTGCTAGGCCGCCCGGCCAGGGGGAGGCCGGCCGGCCTCCCTCTGGCACATCTCGGCCTCTGACTTGGCCAAGGCCTTGCTCTGCTCTTGAACATTCTCCAAGGAAGTGGGTTCTTGAAATCTTCGTGATGTTGGGCTGCCTTGTGGATCTTTGGATGAGTGTTGAGGCCTTTCGGTGTTTCCAGTTGAACCAAGGCCTAACCCTCGACTTAGAGCCTCTTGATTGTGTCACATTATCACTAGTTTGAAGCCGGGGCCTTGCCTGTGGAGGTGCCAGGCCGGCCGGCCTAGGAGAGGCCGGTAGGCCTGGGATTTTCCCCTTTTCTGCTCAATTTTGGTACACTTAGTCCTGAAATCAAAACTCATCCAAAACTCATGGAACTCATTAGAATTAAACAAAATATGAATGGAACATAGTGCAAAGCTCGTATTATTTCCGAGAAGTTGACGGCTTAGAATGTGAATTTATGGCCGTCAACACCCTCCAAGCTTAAACTTTTGCTCATCCTCAAGCAAAGCTTAAACTGAGGCTCGGTGGATCAGGAGTTGCATCAATGTTTACCCCTTGCAGGTACCTTATGCACAGCATATTACTCTTCCTGTATGTACTTATGAAAAATTGGCACATACCTAAGGTTCTGGAAGATGGGGCGTATTTGTTTTTCATCCCTCGGTCTTGAGCGGTTGTTGGACTGAACAACCTTCACCGGAATGTTCCCTGCTACCTGTTTAGGTTCCCAACTCGAATTTTTTTTCAAGAGTTTTCAAAAGAGGTTCAGGTTTCCCAATGGTACTCTTGAGTCGCTTAGAGTGTATGATCCTCACATATGGTCGAGAAATAAGACCATCTTCTTCCTATCTCTAAGGCTGATATGTGGAGTTTATGGGTAGGAAGATGTATGCATACCTTGGTTACCTGTATTGCTTAGATGAAGGGTGATCCAAGTCGGGGTTGGTACTTAGCCAAATCCAGGTCTCATGGAACATGAGGTTTTTTGGAGGGTATGGAGTGGATGGAATGGATGGCTTCCCATTTGAATTTATTTGAACTCCATAATTTGCACTTGAAATGGAGAGTGGACTTCTCTCTTTTTTTAAAGAAGATAACTCCACTCTCCTTTGCTAGAATATCTTGAATTTTTCTTTGGAGTTTTGAATGGGGAAGCTTCTGTGGGATGAGATGGTGATTGCGGGGATACATAACTAGCAAGAGTGGATGTCAATACTCAGAGTGAGTGATTGACAAGCCAGCTATGTTTGGGCTAGCAAATGGTGGATTTCTTGTGGGATCAAGACCTGTGGGCGGCAAGTACCATTCCTGAAATGGATGCACCATTCGACAAAGTGTTGACGGTCATTAAGTGCGAAATATGACTGTCAACTATACTCATTTAAGAAGGAAAACTATACCTCTTACTCGCATATTTGTATCACTAACCTAGCTCCACAGTTGTTGTCGAGAATTTATGATTTCAGGAGCACAAGTCCGAAATAAGACGAAAACACGATGAATACGCAGACAGAAGTCGCAGACGATCGTGCCTTGCGTAACATGAGCAAAGGAGGCCCACCAACCAGACCAAACCGACCAACCAAGCCTCGGCACCGACCATCTGACATCAGGACCCACCAGGCAGTGTACCAGAGAAGGTCGGTGGAAAATGGCGCCAAGGGGGGGTCGGCCGACCCCACCTGTAAGCCACTGAGGCTGAGTTTTGGCGGGAAGCTCGATCTTATCCTCCTGAAGACGGTTGACCATATTTTCATGTACAACTTTGGCGGGAACCGACCTCAAGCACTATAAAAGGGGCCTTCCACCACTCTCTCAACACACACCACTTGAAGCCTCTCTCTCTCTACACTCTCTAGTGACTTGTACTCCTTAGGGTAGTGGAGCTAGGCTAGTACTTCATCTCTTAGCGAATCCAGTCATCCTCGGGGTCGGCGAGCAATCCTCGGCCTCTGGTATGGCTTTGTATTCTGACTTTCTTTATGCTAATCATTCAGAGTTCGTTCTTGGTTATCTTGCTATGTTCATAGTTTGCTTAGTCTTGATCAATGTTTATCCAAGTTATAGTAGTTGCATGCTTAGACCCGATAATCTGGGTAAGGATATCGATTCGTTGTGCTTTCGGGCTTGCCTTAGCATCTTACCTGTCCATCCGAAAGGTGGGGGACCTGGGGGTGCTAGGGTAGTGACCTCATATGCGGGCATGGTGCCCGAGTATGCGGGATCCTTCGGGTATGACGGTGCTCTATGGTGTGACTAGGGTTGACCTCAGGTGGTGACAGCCCTGTCGGTCTGCCGGGAAGCTGCTTCTTGGTTAGTGTACTCCTCGACGTTCGGGTACGGTGTAGGAGTTCATGCAAAGATGAAACGGGACTAGATGTTCTCCAGTGCGGGTCATTCTCCCCGATGTCCCTAATTTCCCGGCACCTGCAGCTCTAAGCAATGTGGCTAATGTAACTTATCCACTAACATGATTAGTATGACAGGAATCTTTGCCTATGCTCCCACTAACTTTAGGATTGCTTGTTTATTCTTTATTCATGAGAGTTGGCTGTTCTGTGTGTCACATTACCCCTGATTATCCTTATCATTTATCACTTACCCCTGTATAGTCAGTGGTCTTCATCTTACTTCATACGTGTCATGGTTATGTAACTAAGTAAATACACTTTACACAACCTAGCCATCCCTTGGGAAAATATAAATAACGATACCCTGAATACTTCCAGGTGAAATGATACAACGGTATATCCGTGCACTTGCGGATCCTTCTGTAAATGTTAAGACATACCACACGGCATCTTCGAGGCGATGTTGCTAGGAACTAACCACTCCTAGTGGCGACGCTAAGAAATGCCAACAAACATTTCTGGCGCCATTGCCGGGGATGGCACTAGGTGTAAAGTATATTTACTAAAGTACATAAACATTGCAATATAAGTAAGAGGTAGCTACTGCTTATACAGGCTAGTGTGTTTATCTTTTTTGTTTTCTCCTGATTGGATGAAAATAGGGTAGTGTATGTCTGGTTTCTCCTTGCCGACAAATTTCGTTGAAAATCCCGAGAAGCTCGTGAGAAGGGTCCGACCTCGCGTCGTTCCTCCTCCGATCTCGCAGTCGACAAGCGAACCAGCTTCCCAACCACCATCAACTGAACTCATGGCTGAGAAGACTCTCCATGACTTCTCCATCCCCTCAGCTGCCAATGTGGCAACTGGACCCAACGTTGATGTTGGGGACGTAAACTTTGAGCCGAAGTCCAGCCTCATAAACATGGTGCAGGCTAGCCCATTCTGTGGCAAGCCGAATGAGGACGCCAACGCCCATCTCCAGAATTTTCTGGAGCTTTGTAAGATTGTAACCATACGGGACGTTACGGCTGACGCCATCAGGCTCCGCCTGTTTCCTTTCTCCCTCCTAGGGAAGGCGAAATAGTGGTTTTATTAGAACAAGGAAGCCGTCAGCACGTGGGACAAGTGTTCCACGGTGTTCCTCGCTAAGTTCTTCCCGTTGGGCAAAACCAATGCCCTGCGTGGAAGAATTTCAAGTTTCCAGCAGACAGGGATGGAATCCATCCCAGAAGCTTGGGAAAGGTTGCAAGAGTACATACTCGCCTGTCCTCATCATGGGATGGACGAGTGGCTCGTGCTCCAAAGCTTCTACAATGGGCTAACGACAACATCCAGAGCCCATCTTGATGCTGCTGCTAGAGGAGCCTATCTTGATCTCACAATTGCCAAGGCTACGGCCTTGATCGAGAAGATGGTCTCCAACCAGGGCTGGAACGAGGAATGTTCCCAGCCCAAAACCAATAGCGGAATGCATACCGTCAAGGAGACGGATATGCTTGCCGCTAAACTAGACCTCCTAGTGAAGAAGATCGATGAAGGAACCAGCCATAGATGCTTGTTCCTGTCCATGCTACAAACTCGTACTTTACGTGCGAGGTTTGTGGTGACGGTGGACACTCGGGGAATGACTGCACCGAGACCCGAGAAGACACAGCCTACATCAACAACAACAACACCGGGTTCCGTCCACAAGGAGGCCAGGGGTGGGGACAGACATGCCCACCATTCCAAGGAGGAGGTAACAATTTTAACTCAAATTTCAATTCGAATTTCAATTCGAACCAACCCTCTTTGAGAGACCTAGTTTTTGGCCAAGCTAAAGTCAATGAATCTTTAAACAGAAAGCTTGCTACCAACGATAAAATTTTAGAAAGCATTGATGCTAAAGTTGAAACTCTTTCTTCTGCTCATAAAAATCAACTAAGTTTCAACAAAATGATAGAAACTCAACTGGCTCAATTAGCTGCTGCTGCTCCTATCTCTAAGAATGGGAAGATCCTGGGGCAACCCGAATCTCCCGTTGAAACTGCAAATATGGTGTCTACCGGGTGGGGCAACCTTCCCCGGCAGACTTCTCAAACTAACCATGCAGGCAGGTACAATCCCCCAAGAAATGACACTTGGGATGGCCTAGTGGCAGCAATTCAAGAAGATCCAGGGGTCCCCATGATCAGCTGTTCAATCTTCTATCAATACTATGAGCATGCACTCTGCGACCTGGGGGCCAGTGTTAACATTATGCCCATGGTGATATACGAGAAACTCTTATACCCTGCTCTCTCCCCAACATACATGTGTATGCAGCTCGCAGACTCTACAATCTGGTATCCCGAAGGGATAGCCAGGAACGTCCTAGTCCGCGTGCGAGACTCCTTCATCCTTGCAGACTTCATGGTCATGGACATAGAGGGTGACCTTGGAATCGAGCTCATTCTAGGGCGACCATTCCTGAGGGCTGCCAGAGCAATGATCGATGTGGGAAGAGGAGAAATCCGCTTCCGCGTCGGGAAGGAGGACATGTTCTTCAAATTCAAAAAGAGGGAAGAGCAGCACATCCTGAACCGATAGGATGATGAAGGGCAGGCAATTTGGGATGCACCAGAATCCCCACTACCAAGACCTACGACCACACGATCAAAGAAAGGACATGCAAAGAAGATGTGGCATAAGGTCGCAAGCTCGTCCTCGTCCAATTCTCTAGGATGAGCCGAGCAATGGTGAACACATGTAACACCCGGTTTATAAAAGAACATAAACCGAGCAATCATATACGTGCCAGGATCAAGTCACACGTATATACAACAGAATGAACAGTATATCATAGCGCATATCACGTAAAAAGATATAATAAAGCGAAACGAATGTTATTTATTACAATAATGACAAAATGTCTGATACAGCGGAAACGAAGTACAAAATACGATAAAGCTCTCTGAAGCCGAAGCAGGGCGCCACAGGGACGTCGACTGGGAGACGAACACCTAGAAGTCCTCGTAGTCCTGGTAGCGCTGAGCGAACTCCCTCGCGTCGGCAGGAACTGAGCAGCAGTAGCGTAATCAAGAGGAAAAAGTAGAGAAGAGGCAAGAGTGAGTACACAACTTGTACTCAGCAAGTATAACACAAACTATGAGGCTCTAGGCTGGCTGACTCAACTGCATTAGCTTTTAAGTGTTGGCAAAGTTTTATTAAAGCTATTTACTACGAGTTGATGAATTACCATTAACCCAGTTACATAGTAATTAATCAGAATTAATTATACTACTACTGAGAACCAAACCAAGACCAAACCACCAAGGTAACCCCGAGAAGCACCTCCCTCGTCGGAAAGAGATAACTCCACTAATCAAAAGGAGGATCTGGGCCGCTCATAACCGTGAGCACGGCTAGTATACCAGTTTTACACTCTGCAGAGGTTGCACATCTTTACCCACAAGTCGTGAGCTACGCCAGTTGTTCATCACACTTCCTTAGGTGAGATGACTAGCGACTCACTACGAGGCCGTTACAAAGGACACATTGGCACGGTGTAACCGCTAAGGAATCAGGCTCCGCAACGATGGTAACCACCTCGAGGGGGTACAAGACACACAGACCAGCCTCGTAGCCTGGCCACCATTGAAGCTCACCACCCCCCATGCCCCGTCGGTAAGTTACTCCCGAACCAAAATGGCCTAATTAGTAAGCCAAGACCGTCCCATTCCAGTCTTGTGGTAGCGCTGTTGTCCCAGGTTGTCGCTCTCTGAACCGGTCCTTATGGAGAGTGGCCAACCAAGCACTAAGCACCGTGCTGGCCCCCTAAACCATGTTTCTAACAAAACCAATTTTAACGAGAAGTGAGCCACTCAAGCCACACAGAGTGTCACTCTCAGAATTTAATTCAAGTAAAACATTAATCAATTTAATTAAAAGGGACCAGAATATGTTGTAGCGCAGCAACCTAGCACAACTAACCAAAATGCAACCCAAAGGTATATATAAAGGATATAAACTGGCTAGGAAATCCTTAAAGGCATACAGTATTAAAATGCAGTATGAAAATGTAATTAAAAGTGATAGGTTGTTCATGTTATACTTGCCTTCCTCGTACTGCTCTGGCTGCTGCTCAAACTGCTCCGAAGATGGCTGCTCCGGGTACTGATACTGGGGCTCCTCAGATGGATCAACGTCTACTCACGAACACATGGCCAAAACAATGCACAAAATAAGCATACGGGCAAACACTAACAAAAAGCTAAGAAACAGTACATCAATACATAAAAACAGCACATTAAACTAGTCTAAAACTATTCTACGCGTTACAACGATCGTGTGGATATAAAGAACGCTAAAAACGGAGCTAAAACGCGTTTTCTAGGCTAAAAACAAGGTTCAGGGGCTTATTTGTAAGAAAACTGAAGTTCCAGGGGGTTTTCTGCTAAAACCGAGGGCCTAAACACAATTAAACATTAACTCCAGGGTCTAACTCGCAAATCTACCAGAGCAGGACGGCGGGTTCTATTTTTAATGAACTCAGGGGGCTAAGTGAATAAAACAGGGCCTCTGCGTAAATATTTTTGAATAAGGTCGGACTGCGGGTTGAATAACAAAAAGTGCAGGGGCTCTTTAGCAATTAAACCAGGCCGAACCGTTATGCGCGGTTTCTGGCCGCTGGATCTAGATCTGAGGGCGCAGGGCAAAGGGCTGCGCCGATCTAATCTGGAGCGCCCATCTGAGATCGGGCGGCCAGAGCGAATCGGGCGCGAGGGGGCGGCGCGGCTCGCCGGGAACGCAAGCACAGCGGCGGCGCATCGCCGGAGTAGTCCGAATCCGGCCTTCCCGGGGAGGATTCGAGCGGGGCTGGGGTCTAGAAGTACCTATGAGGCATGCGTAGGACACTGGTGTGCTCAGGCAAGAGGATTCGGGGCTCGGGACATGGGTGCGGCGGCGCAGGCGGCGAACCTCGCCGGGGCGCGGCGTGCAGGGTCCTCGGGAGCGGGCTAAGGGCTAACCAACTAGCGTAACAGGTTCAGGGGGATTAACTGGTGCTCACCGAGGTGCAGGTCGGTCGGGGAAGCCGCGCAGGGTGGTCGTCGGCGGTGTTCGGCGGCGGGATCGGTGCGGTGGCCGTGGACAGGTCGCTGCGGGGGTGCTCTGTAACACCCGGTTTATAAAAGAACATAAACCGAGCAATCATATACGTGCCAGGATCAAGTCACACGTATATACAACAGAATGAACAGTATATCATAGCACATATCACGTATAAAGATATAATAAAGCGAATACGAATGTTATTTATTACATTAATGACAAAATGTCTGATACAGCGGAAGCGAAGTACAAAATACGATAAAAGCTCTCCGAAGCTGAAGCAGGGCGCCACAGGGACGTCGACTGGGAGACGAAGCACCTAGAAGTCCTCGTAGTCCTGGTAGCGCTGGACGAACTCCCTCGTGTCGGCAGGAACTGAGCAGCAGTAGCGTAGCCAAGAGGAAAAAGTAGAGAAGAGGCAAGAGTGAGTACTCAACTTGTACTCAACAAGTATAACACAAACTATGAGGCTCTAGGCTGGCTGACTCAACTGCAATAGCTTTTAAGTGTTGGCAAAATTTTATTAAAGCTATTTACTACGAGTTGATGAGTTACCATTAACCCAGTTACATAGTAATTAATCAGATTTAATTATGATACTACTGAGAAACCAAACCAGAACCAAGCCACCAAGGTAAACCCCGAGAAGCACCTCCCTCGTCGGAAGGAGATAACTTCACTAATCAAAAGGAGGATCTGGGCCGCTCATAACCGTGAGCACGGCTAGTATACCAGTTTTACACTCTGCAGAGGTTGCACATCTTTACCCACAAGTCGTGAGCTACGCCAGTTGTTCATCACACTTCCTTAGGTGAGATGGCCAGCGACTCACTACGAGGCCTTTAAAAAGAATCTCGTTGGTAAGGCGTAACCGCGAGAGATAGGTCGGCGACGATGGGGCCCACCTCCGGGGGTACAAGCACAGGAGCGCAATCCAAGCACAGACCAAGCCGGAGGAGCAGGGACCATTGAAGCTTACTACTCTTGCCCCGCAGGTAAGTTACTCCAAACCAAAAAGATCTAGTTATTACGCCAAGTCTATCCCATTCTAGCCTTGTGGTAGCGCTGTTGTCCCAGGTTGTCGCTCTATGAACCGGTCCTTAAGGAGAGTGGCCAACCAGGCAGTAAGCACCGTGCTGGCCCCCTAAACCATGTTTCTAAAAAAAAACATCTTTTAACGAGAAGTGAGCCACTCAAGCCACACAGAGTGCCACTCTCAGAATTAAGTTCAAGTAAACCATTAATCAAATTAATTAAAAAGGACCAGAGTGTGTTATAGCGCAGCAACCTAGCACAACTAACCAAAATGCAACCCAAAGGATATATATAAAGGATATAAAGTGGCTAGGAAATCCTTATAGGCATACAGTATTAAAATGCAGTATGAAAATGTATTTAAAAGTGATGGGTTGTTCATGTTATACTTGCCTTCCTCGTACTGCTCCTGCTGCTGCTCAAACTGATCCGAAGTCGGCTGCTCCGGGTACTGGTACTGGGGCTCCTCGGATGGATCAACGTCTACTCACGAACACATGGCCAAAACAATGCACAAAAATAAGCATACAGGCAAACATTAACAAAAACTAAGAAACAGTACAACAATACATGAAAACAGCGCACAAAACTATTCTAGAACTATTCTACACGTTACAACGATCGCGTGGATATAAAGAACGCTAAAAACGGAGCTAAAACGCGTTTTCTAGGCTAAAAACAAGGTTCAGGGGCTTAGTTGTAAGAAAACTGAAGTTCCAGGGGGTTTTCTGCTAAAACCGAGGACTAAAACGTAATTAAACCTTAGCTTCAGGGGCTAAACTGCAAAACCGACGGCTCTGGACGGCGGGTGCTATTTCTAAAGAGCTCAGGGGTGAAAACGTTAAAAACAGGACCTGAGTGGTATTATTTTTGAATAAAGGTGGACTGCGGGTTGATATCAAGAAAGCTGGGGGGGTCTTTAACAAAAACACCTCAGCGAACCGGTACGCGCGAACGAGGGCCGCTGGATCTGGATCTAACGGTGCAGATCTAATAGGACATTGATCTAATCTAGCGCGTTAAAACCGGATCGGACGGACACGGGCGGTTGGGGGCGCGGGCGGCGGCGCTGGGTCGCCGGAGTTCTGCTCCCGCGGCGGCGCCGCACCGGAGACGCCAGACTAGGCCTTTCAGGGGCGGATTCGAACGGGGGCTGGGTCGGGAGGCACCTACTCGACATGCGTAATCCACCCGAGGCAACGGAACGGCGGATTGGGGCCTGATCGGACCTTGGCAAGGCGAGGGGCGGCGCTGGGCAGTGGGGTTCGCCGGCGAGCGGGTGCACAAGCACCTAGAGTGCGTCCCGGGCCAATTTGATGAGCGCAAAAATACAGAGGAGGCCGGGATGATGCTCACCTAGGGGTTGCGGTGGCCGGCGATGAGGCGTGGGGAGGTCGTCGGTGAAGGCCGGCGGCGTGAAGGCGCAGAGCTCGGTGGCGGGGATGTCAGCGTGCACCTCCGGGCGCCTGGGCTGCACGAGTAGATGCGTGGTGGTCCTGCGAGGCCGGCAGAGGGGTCAGGGCGGGCCAAGGCCACCGGTGACGAGGGGAAACTAGGGCGGAGAGGCTCACCGGAGTTGAGCCCCGGGCGAAAACGGCGGCGGCTAGGGTTAGAGGGGGCACTGGTGGATGAGGGGGTGCTTAGGGGGCCGGGGTTGACTTATAGGGCGGCGGGGAAGGTTCTGGGCGTGCGTGCCCGTGATGGTCGCGGCGGAATCCCCGGCGAGGATCGCGGCGGAGCGTTGCGCGACGGGGCAGAGGAGGGGGATGACGGGGTGGGTCCACCGGTCAGCGGGCGAGGAGTGGCGCGGGGCGGAGCGGTGTGCTGCTGGCGTGTGGGCCTGCGCCCGAGTGTGTGTGGGCGACGCGCGTGCGGGGTGGGAAACGGGCCGATGTGCTGGGAGAGAGAGCGCGCGGGGGCGCTGGGCCGCTTGAGCTGAGGGAAGCGGCGGGCTGGGCCGAGCGCAAAGTCTGGGCCGAGCCAGTTTGGCGCGGGTTGGGCCGGAGGAAAGAAAAGAAACGGGCCAGGAGGGAAAGATGTGGGCCGCAGGGGAGAAAGGGAGAAGTGGGCTTGGGCTGTTGGGTTTGCTATGGATTTTCTATTTCTATTTTTCTCTTTCTAGTTCTAATTCAAACAAAGTTTGTATTCAAATTTGAATTTGAATTCAAACCACACTCAAATAAAATTATGCACCAGCATGAATGCAACAAAAATTTAAACCTATGATAAATTTTAATTAATTAAGGTACAAAAATTAGATTAAATGCCAACTAATCACAATAAACCTTAGAAAATTTAACTAAAGCCAATTAATTTATTAATAAATACTGAAATTTAAATTAGGGTGTTACATACCCTACCCCCTTAAAGAAATCTCGTCCCGAGATTTAGCTGGGCTGGCTAGCAAAGAGATCTGGATACGTCTTCTTCAACTCATCTTCTCGCTCCCATGTAGCCTCAGCTTCACTGTGATGACTCCACTGAACTCTGCACATCTTGATGCGCTTGTTCCGAGTGACCCTCTCTGATGTCTCCAGAATCTTCACCGGATGCTCAGTATAAGTCAGATCTTCCTGGACATCGACTCCATCCAGGGGTGCCTGCTCCTCGGGTACTCGCAGACACCTCTTCAGCTGTGATATATGGAAGACATCATGAACTCCTGAGAGGCTGAGAGGTAACTCCAGGCGATAAGCAACTTCGCCTTTCCGCTCTAGCACCTTGAATGGCCCCACATAACGAGGTGCTAACTTCCCTTTGACATTAAATCTGCGGATTCCTCTCATCGGAGACACCTTCAGATACACATAATCACCAACACTGAAGGTCAGGTCTCTCCGCTTGCCATCAGCATAGCTCTTCTGTCTGCTCTGTGCAATCCTCAGATTTTCTCGCACAGCCTGAACCATCTGTTCTGCATCATCTATGATCTCAGGGCCAAAGAGCTGCTTCTCACCGATCTGATCCCAATAGAGAGGAGTCCTGCACTTTCTGCCATACAATGCCTCAAATGGTGACTTCTTCAGACTGGCCTGATAGCTGTTGTTATATGAGAACTCAGCAAACGACAGGCACTTATCCCAACTAGTACCATACTGAATAGCACAAGCTCTCAGCATATCCTCCAACACTTGGTTGGTTCTCTCTGTCTGCCCATCTGTCTGAGGGTGGTAAGCCGTACTGAAGCGCAGCTTCGTATCCAGAGAATCATGGAGCTGCTCCCAGAAACGAGATGTGAACTGAGACCCTCTGTCAGATATGATCTTCTTGGGCACACCATGCAAGCAGACAATTCGAGAGATGTACAACTCTGCAAGTCTAGCACCGGAGTAAGTAGTGTTCACTGGAATGAAGTGAGCAACCTTCGTCAGACGATCCACTACTACCCAAATAGAGTTGTACCCTTTCTGAGTACGAGGTAATCCAACGATGAAGTCCATAGTGATTTCCTCCCATTTCCACTCTGGAATCTTCAAAGGCTGTAACAGACCTGCTGGCCTCTGATGCTCAGCCTTGACACGCTGACAGGTGTCACAAATAGCCACGTACTCTGCCACTGAACGCTTCATCCCATACCACCAGAAACGTTCCTTCAGATCATAATACATCTTCGTGCTGCCCGGATGAATAGAGTAAGCTGTATCATGGGCCTCACTCAGAATCAACTTCCGAAGATCATGCACATCAGGCACGCAGATCCGGTTCTTGTACCACAAGGTACCCTGATCATCCTCTCTGAAATGAGGAGCCTTGCCCTTCTTAAGCAACTCACGAATCTCCTGCAGCTTCTCATCATCTTTCTGATGCTGCCGGATCTCTGCCTCTAGAGTCGGTACTGCCTCAAATGCTGCACTGGAGGTATGATGCAAGAAGCCCAGACTCAACTGCTCGAACTCCTCGCATAACTCTGGAGGCATCTGGAAAGCCACGGCCATGTTGACATAACTTCTTCTGCTCAGAGCATCTGCTACAACATTGGCCTTGCCCGGATGATAGTGAATCTCCAGATCATAATCCTTGACCAACTCTAGCCATCTTCTCTGCCGCATATTCAGCTCATTCTGTGTGAAAATGTACTTGAGGCTCTTGTGATCAGTGTAGATATCACACCGCTGCCCATACAAGTAATGCCTCCAAATCTTCAGAGCATGCACAACTGCGGCTAACTCAAGATCATGAGTAGGATAATTCAGCTCATGCCGGCGTAACTGCCGTGAAGCATAAGCAATCACTTTGCCCTCCTGCATCAGAACACACCCAAGACCATCCTTCGAAGCATCACAATATACCGTGAACCTCTTCGTCTGGTCTGGCAGAGTCAGGACTGGCGCCGTAGTCAACCTTTTCTTCAACTCATCGAAGGCCATCTGACGCTCATCAGTCCATACAAAAGCCACATTCTTCTCTAGCAAAGAAGTCAAAGGCTTTGCGATCTTGGAGAAATTCTCAATGAACCTCCGATAATACCCAGCTAAGCCCAAGAAAGACCTGACTTCCTTCACTGTCTGCGGTGTCTCCCACTCAAGCACATCCTTCACCTTGCTCGGATCAACAGCAATGCCTCCCTGAGAGATAACATGACCGAGGAATGGAACCTCGTCAATCCAGAACTCGCACTTGCTGAACTTGGCATACAACTGATGCTCTCTCAATCTCTGCAATACTAGTCTCAAATGCTCCTCATGCTCTTCCTCTGTCTTGGAGAAGATCAGAATATCATCAATAAAGATCACCACGAAGACATCCAGATAATCCATGAAAACCATGTTCATCAGATGCATGAAGAAAGCCGGGGCATTAGTCAGGCCGAAGGACATGACTGTATACTCATATAACCCGTACTTGCAGGTGAATGCTGTCTTCGGAATATCCCCAGGACGGATCCTCAGCTGAAAATAGCCTGAACGAAGATCAATCTTCGAGAATATACGAGCACCTCGAAGCAAATCGAAGAGATCCTCAATACGGGGCAGTGGATGCTTGTTCTTGATAGTGACTGCATTCAGCTCACGATAATCCACACACATCCTCTTCGAGCCATCCTTCTTATCTACTAGCAGCAATGGAAAAGCCCAAGGAGAGAAGCTGCGACGGATATAGCCCTTGGCTAGCAACTCATCAATAGTCTTCTTGACTTCTTCATGCTCTATAGGCGCCATACGGTAGGGCCGCTTTGCAATAGGAGCTGTGCCAGGCAAGAGATCAATACAAAACTCAATGGCGCGTTCAGGCGGCATACCTGGCAGATCATCCGGAAAGACATCCGGGAATTCAGACACCACGCGAATACCGTCCGTGGGTCTAGCCTCCATCTGATGAAGAAATCCAGAAGGCTCTACTGCACTGATAACAACCTCTTGGCCACTGGAAGCTGATAGCAAGACTGTCCTCTGAGCACAATCTATCCGAACTCCCCATTTGGCCAGAGTCTCCATTCCCAGAATGACATCAATGCCCTTGGTGTCTAGCACCATCAGATCAGTACAGAACTCTACTCCCCTCAAGGAAATACTGACTCTCGGGCAGTAAGTGTGAGACCTCAACTGTCCTCCCGGTGAAGATACTAACAGGCACCTCTTTAATGTGCTAGTATGAATACCATGATGCTCGACAAAAGACTGAGTAATGAAGGAATGCGTAGCACCAGTATCAAAAAGCACTGTAGCTGGATATGAATTAACCATGAACGTACCAATAACCACGTTGGGAGCCTCGGCCGCTGACTCGGCCGTCACGTGGTTCACCCTGCCCTGTGCTGGCGCCCTGGGCTGAGCTGGGCGCCCCTGCTGTCCCGCCTGCGCCTTCCGGGGGCAAGCGTTGGCGTAGTGCCCCGGCTGGCCGCAGTGAAAGCAGGTGCGAGGAGGTCCCTGAGCCTGCTGTCCGGTAGGAGCTGCCGGACGTGGAGCCTGCGGTGCTGGCGGAGCTGGTGGAGCACGAGCCGGAGGTGCCGGTAACCTCGGGCCCTGACCTGCCTGCTGCTGTCGAGGCGGGTACTGCTGCGGTGGCCTCTGCTGGTACTGCTGAGGAGGCCGGTACTGCTGCTGGTACGGCTGAGGCTGCTGGAGTCGTGGACGAGTGTTGCTGCCGGAAGCAACGGGGACAACCTTCCTCTTCTTGTCCTCCATCTCCAGGTGCTTACGCTCAGTGTTGAGCGCACTGTCAACCAGATGGTTGAAGTCGTCGAAGCGGAGGTTGAGCAGCGCGTACTGGAGGTAGTCCTCAAGACCCTCCATGAAGTGCTCCTGCTTCTTGCGGTCATCCGCAACCTCGGCAGGGGCGTAGCGTGCCAACTGAAGAAAGCGATCACGATACTCCGTGACCGACATAGTCCCCTGCTTCAGTGCAAGGAACTCCTTCTGCTTCATCTTCATAACGCCCGCGGGGACGTTGTGGCTGCGGAAGCGCTCCCTGAACTGGAGCCAAGTGAGAGCCTCGCGGTCATGGACCGGGTGGGACTCCCACCAGTCCAGAGCTGCCCCTCGCAGCTGTCCTGCTGCGTACAAGACGCGCTCACGATCATCGCACTGGGCGATGTCCAGCTGACGCTCCACTGCACGGAGCCAGTCGTCAGCCTGAAGAGGGTCGGACGTGTGAGAGAACGTCGGCGGGTGACCCCTCAGGAACTCAGCACGCCTGTCGCGAGGCTGCGGCGGTGGAGGAGGCGGAGGCTGAGTGTGAGCGTGCTGAAGGGCCTGAACGGTGTTGTTCAGGGTAGCCATCATCTGCATCTGGAGCTGGAAGTACTGCTCCGGAGTCAAAGGCGGCGGCATCGGGATCCCAGTACCCTGGTTGTTCTGACCCTGCTGCTGGCCAGAACCGGAACCGGTGCTCCTGGTGTTCACCATCTGATTTGAACAAAAGATTTCACGAGTAAGGATATTGCAGGAATAAACTCAGATGGATATGATAACTCTTTGCGGAAAAAAGACTCAGCCATGATAAAGTAGACAGGATAGAGTTGACTGTTTTACCCCCAACGATCTAACTCATTTTATTAATTAGTTAACTTTAACATCTGAGTGATTTTCTTTAAGCAAATTTAAGCTACTAAGCTATGCAATCATTCAAAAATCCAAATCAAACATGTAGCATAATAACAAGCAGACAATTTTCACGACTTAGCCGAGTTTAGCAAAAGACTCGACTACACAACGCGTCGCAGAACGTGCTATCGTATTATTATTAAAAAGGTCACCTAGCTATGCTCATGGTGGTCAGATGACTGATTCAGGCCAAAATCTACGAAACTATTCTTCAGAGAGAGAAATCAAGGCAAGAAGGGTAAAAAGTCAAAGAAGTCAAGGGGTATAATAGTAAAATAGTTTCAGCAGGCAAGGATTGGTGAGAAGAAGTCCTAAAACTCGACCAGTTCTATCTAGGCTTCGTCCTACAGTCGATATGGCTCTGATACCACTCTGTAACACCCGGTTTATAAAAGAACATAAACCGAGCAATCATATACGTGCCAGGATCAAGTCACACGTATATACAACAGAATGAACAGTATATCATAGCACATATCACGTATAAAGATATAATAAAGCGAATACGAATGTTATTTATTACATTAATGACAAAATGTCTGATACAGCGGAAGCGAAGTACAAAATACGATAAAAGCTCTCCGAAGCTGAAGCAGGGCGCCACAGGGACGTCGACTGGGAGACGAAGCACCTAGAAGTCCTCGTAGTCCTGGTAGCGCTGGACGAACTCCCTCGTGTCGGCAGGAACTGAGCAGCAGTAGCGTAGCCAAGAGGAAAAAGTAGAGAAGAGGCAAGAGTGAGTACTCAACTTGTACTCAACAAGTATAACACAAACTATGAGGCTCTAGGCTGGCTGACTCAACTGCAATAGCTTTTAAGTGTTGGCAAAATTTTATTAAAGCTATTTACTACGAGTTGATGAGTTACCATTAACCCAGTTACATAGTAATTAATCAGATTTAATTATGATACTACTGAGAAACCAAACCAGAACCAAGCCACCAAGGTAAACCCCGAGAAGCACCTCCCTCGTCGGAAGGAGATAACTTCACTAATCAAAAGGAGGATCTGGGCCGCTCATAACCGTGAGCACGGCTAGTATACCAGTTTTACACTCTGCAGAGGTTGCACATCTTTACCCACAAGTCGTGAGCTACGCCAGTTGTTCATCACACTTCCTTAGGTGAGATGGCCAGCGACTCACTACGAGGCCTTTAAAAAGAATCTCGTTGGTAAGGCGTAACCGCGAGAGATAGGTCGGCGACGATGGGGCCCACCTCCGGGGGTACAAGCACAGGAGCGCAATCCAAGCACAGACCAAGCCGGAGGAGCAGGGACCATTGAAGCTTACTACTCTTGCCCCGCAGGTAAGTTACTCCAAACCAAAAAGATCTAGTTATTACGCCAAGTCTATCCCATTCTAGCCTTGTGGTAGCGCTGTTGTCCCAGGTTGTCGCTCTATGAACCGGTCCTTAAGGAGAGTGGCCAACCAGGCAGTAAGCACCGTGCTGGCCCCCTAAACCATGTTTCTAAAAAAAAACATCTTTTAACGAGAAGTGAGCCACTCAAGCCACACAGAGTGCCACTCTCAGAATTAAGTTCAAGTAAACCATTAATCAAATTAATTAAAAAGGACCAGAGTGTGTTATAGCGCAGCAACCTAGCACAACTAACCAAAATGCAACCCAAAGGATATATATAAAGGATATAAAGTGGCTAGGAAATCCTTATAGGCATACAGTATTAAAATGCAGTATGAAAATGTATTTAAAAGTGATGGGTTGTTCATGTTATACTTGCCTTCCTCGTACTGCTCCTGCTGCTGCTCAAACTGATCCGAAGTCGGCTGCTCCGGGTACTGGTACTGGGGCTCCTCGGATGGATCAACGTCTACTCACGAACACATGGCCAAAACAATGCACAAAAATAAGCATACAGGCAAACATTAACAAAAACTAAGAAACAGTACAACAATACATGAAAACAGCGCACAAAACTATTCTAGAACTATTCTACACGTTACAACGATCGCGTGGATATAAAGAACGCTAAAAACGGAGCTAAAACGCGTTTTCTAGGCTAAAAACAAGGTTCAGGGGCTTAGTTGTAAGAAAACTGAAGTTCCAGGGGGTTTTCTGCTAAAACCGAGGACTAAAACGTAATTAAACCTTAGCTTCAGGGGCTAAACTGCAAAACCGACGGCTCTGGACGGCGGGTGCTATTTCTAAAGAGCTCAGGGGTGAAAACGTTAAAAACAGGACCTGAGTGGTATTATTTTTGAATAAAGGTGGACTGCGGGTTGATATCAAGAAAGCTGTGGGGGTCTTTAACAAAAACACCTCAGCGAACCGGTACGCGCGAACGAGGGCCGCTGGATCTGGATCTAACGGTGCAGATCTAATAGGACATTGATCTAATCTAGCGCGTTAAAACCGGATCGGACGGACACGGGCGGTTGGGGGCGCGGGCGGCGGCGCTGGGTCGCCGGAGTTCTGCTCCCGCGGCGGCGCCGCGCCGGAGACGCCAGACTAGGCCTTTCAGGGGCGGATTCGAACGGGGGCTGGGTCGGGAGGCACCTACTCGACATGCGTAATCCACCCGAGGCAACGGAACGGCGGATTGGGGCCTGATCGGACCTTGGCAAGGCGAGGGGCGGCGCTGGGCAGTGGGGTTCGCCGGCGAGCGGGTGCACAAGCACCTAGAGTGCGTCCCGGGCCAATTTGATGAGCGCAAAAATACAGAGGAGGCCGGGATGATGCTCACCTAGGGGTTGCGGTGGCCGGCGATGAGGCGTGGGGAGGTCGTCGGTGAAGGCCGGCGGCGTGAAGGCGCAGAGCTCGGTGGCGGGGATGTCAGCGTGCACCTCCGGGCGCCTGGGCTGCACGAGTAGATGCGTGGTGGTCCTGCGAGGCCGGCAGAGGGGTCAGGGCGGGCCAAGGCCACCGGTGACGAGGGGAAACTAGGGCGGAGAGGCTCACCGGAGTTGAGCCCCGGGCGAAAACGGCGGCGGCTAGGGTTAGAGGGGGCACTGGTGGATGAGGGGGTGCTTAGGGGGCCGGGGTTGACTTATAGGGCGGCGGGGAAGGTTCTGGGCGTGCGTGCCCGTGATGGTCGCGGCGGAATCCCCGGCGAGGATCGCGGCGGAGCGTTGCGCGACGGGGCAGAGGAGGGGGATGACGGGGTGGGTCCACCGGTCAGCGGGCGAGGAGTGGCGCGGGGCGGAGCGGTGTGCTGCTGGCGTGTGGGCCTGCGCCCGAGTGTGTGTGGGCGACGCGCGTGCGGGGTGGGAAACGGGCCGATGTGCTGGGAGAGAGAGCGCGCGGGGGCGCTGGGCCGCTTGAGCTGAGGGAAGCGGCGGGCTGGGCCGAGCGCAAAGTCTGGGCCGAGCCAGTTTGGCGCGGGTTGGGCCGGAGGAAAGAAAAGAAACGGGCCAGGAGGGAAAGATGTGGGCCGCAGGGGAGAAAGGGAGAAGTGGGCTTGGGCTGTTGGGTTTGCTATGGATTTTCTATTTCTATTTTTCTCTTTCTAGTTCTAATTCAAACAAAGTTTGTATTCAAATTTGAATTTGAATTCAAACCACACTCAAATAAAATTATGCACCAGCATGAATGCAACAAAAATTTAAACCTATGATAAATTTTAATTAATTAAGGTACAAAAATTAGATTAAATGCCAACTAATCACAATAAACCTTAGAAAATTTAACTAAAGCCAATTAATTTATTAATAAATACTGAAATTTAAATTAGGGTGTTACATGCTCCGAGGCTGCTGACTCGCCGGGAAGACACGGGCGGGCCCTGCGAAGGTGGTCCAGGGGTCAAAGAAGCCCTGAGATCGACGGCGGCGGGGAATTTCTTGCGAAAGGGCTCACCTGCGGCGACACCTTCGCGAGCAATTCCGGCGGGGATGGCGTCCGGAGTTGGAGCAGCGGCTCGGTGCGCGTCTGTGGGGTGGAGATGGGGACGCAGGGGTCCGCGGGGGGGGGGGGGTTACTTAATGGCCGGCGGTGATCCTGGATAGGCGTGCCGCGGTTTGGAAACCAACGAGGATCGCGGCGAGGAAAGCTCCGTGCGGGGAAAACGGACCGGGACGTTTCTCCTTGTGATTTCCTGGCTCGGGTGAGGAATCTTCTAGAAGGGGAGATGAGGCTCGGGTGAGGCTGGCCGGTAGGCCTGCGAGGCCGGCCGGGCCACGGCGCAGCGGAGAGGAAAGGCGGGCTGTGGTGGTCCAGCGAGCAGAGCAATTCGGGCGCGGGGAGAAAGGAAAGGGGAGAAGACAATGCCGACAGGTGGGCCCGGGGCATCGGTGGGAGAGAGAGCGAGTGCTGTCGGGGTTTGCTGGGCTGCGGGAGAGGGTGCTGGGCTTGGCGTGCGTCGCGGGGAAGCAGGAATGGCTGAAACGGACTGGGCCGGTGCGTCGGGGCAGGCCCGGAAAAAAGGAGTGGCGCGCGCTGGCTTGGGCTCGGGCGAGCGGGCTGGCCGCGCGCGAGTGAGAGGGTTGGGCCGCGGGAAACGATGGGCCGGGTTGAGGTTTGGGCCGATATCTTGGGTTGAGCTGGGTTTTGGGTTTTCTATTCTATTTCTATTCTTCTCCTTTCTAAATCTAATTCAAACAAAGTTCGAATTCAAATATGGATTTGAATTCAAACCACACTCAAATAAAAGTATGCACCAGCATGAATGCAACACAAAAGAAATTAAACCTATGATAAATTTTAATTACTTAAGGAACAAAATTAGATTAAATGCCAACTAAACACAATAAACTTTAGAAAATTAAATAAAGCCAATTAAATTTATTAATAAATGCTGAAATTTAAAATTAGGGTGTTACATACCCTACCCCCTTACAGAAATCTCGTCCCGAGATTTAGCTGGGCTGGCTAGCAAAGAGATCTGGATAGGTCTTCTTCAACTCATCTTCTCGCTCCCATGTAGCCTCAGCTTCACTATGATGACTCCACTGAACTCTGCACATTTTGATGCGCTTGTTCCGAGTAACCCTCTCGGATGTCTCCAGAATCTTCACCGGATGCTCAGTATAAGTCAGATCCTCCTGGACATCTACTCCATCCAGGGGTGCCTGCTCCTCGGGTACTCGCAGACATCTCTTCAGCTGAGATATATGGAAGACATCATGAACTCCTGAGAGGCTGAGAGGTAAGTCCAGGCGATAAGCAACTTCGCCTTTCCGCTCTAGCACCTTGAATGGCCCCACATAACGAGGTGCTAACTTTCCCTTGACATTGAATCTGCGAATTCCTCTCATCGGAGACACCTTCAGATACACATAATCACCGATACTGAAAGTCAGATCTCTCCGTTTGCCATCTGCATAGCTCTTCTGTCTGCTCTGTGCAATCCTCAGATTTTCTCGCACAGCCTGAACCATCTGCTCTGCATCATCTATGATCTCAGGACCGAAGAGCTGCTTCTCACCAATCTGATCCCAATAGAGAGGAGTCCTGCACTTTCTGCCATACAGTGCCTCAAAGGGAGACTTCTTCAGACTGGCCTGATAGCTGTTATTATATGAAAACTCTGCATATGACAGGCACTTATCCCAACTAGTACCATACTGAATAGCACAAGCTCTCAGCATATCCTCCAACACTTGGTTGGTTCTCTCTGTCTGCCCATCTGTCTGAGGGTGATAAGCCGTACTGAAACGCAGCTTCGTATCCAACGAATCATGGAGCTGCTCCCAGAAACGAGAAGTGAACTGAGACCCTCTGTCAGATATAATCTTCTTCGGCACACCATGCAAGCAGACAATCCGAGAGATGTACAACTCTGCAAGTCTAGCACCGGAGTAAGTAGTGTTCACTGGAATGAAGTGAGCAACCTTCGTCAGACGATCCACTACTACCCAAATGGAGTTGTACCCTTTCTGAGTACGAGGCAATCCAACAATGAAGTCCATAGTGATTTCTTCCCATTTCCACTCTGGAATCTTCAAAGGCTGCAATAGACCTGCTGGCCTCTGATGCTCAGCCTTGACACGCTGACAGGTGTCACAAATAGCCACGTACTCTGCCACTGAACGCTTCATCCCATACCACCAGAAACGTTCCTTCAGATCATAATACATCTTCGTGCTGCCCGGATGAATAGAGTAAGCTGTATCATGGGCCTCACTCAGAATCAACTTCCGAAGATCCTTCACATCTGGCACACAGATCCGGTTCTTGTACCACAAAGTACCCTGATCATCCTCTCTGAAATGAGGAGCCTTGCCCTTCTTGAGCAACTCACGGATCTCCTGCAGCTTATCATCATCTTTCTGATGCTGCCTGATTTCTGACTCTAGAGTCGGTACTGCCTCAAATGCTGCACTGGAAGTATGATGCAAGAAGCTCAGACTCAACTGCTCGAACTCCTCGCATAACTCTGGAGGCATCTGGAAAGCCACGGCCATGTTGACATAACTTCTTCTGCTCAAAGCATCTGCTACAACATTGGCCTTACCCGGATGATAGTGAATCTCCAGATCATAATCCTTGACCAACTCTAGCCATCTTCTCTGCCGCATGTTCAGCTCATTCTGCGTGAAAATGTACTTGAGGCTCTTGTGATCAGTGTAGATATCACACCGCTGCCCATACAAGTAATGCCTCCAAATCTTCAGAGCATGCACAACTGCGGCTAACTCAAGATCATGAGTAGGATAATTCAGCTCATGCCGGCGTAGCTGCCGTGAAGCATAAGCAATTACTCTGCCCTCCTGCATCAGAACACACCCAAGACCATCCTTCGAAGCATCACAATATACGGTGAACCTCTTCGTCTGGTCCGGCAGAGTCAGGACTGGCGCCGTAGTCAACCTTTTCTTCAGCTCATCAAAGGCCATCTGACGCTCATCAGTCCATACAAAAGCCACATTCTTCTCTAGCAAAGAAGTCAAAGGCTTCGCGATCTTGGAGAAATTCTCAATGAACCTCCGATAATACCCAGCTAAGCCCAAGAAAGATCTGACTTCCTTTACTGTCTGCGGTGTCTCCCACTCGAGCACATCCTTCACCTTACTCGGATCAACAGCAATGCCTCCCTGAGAGATAACATGACCGAGGAATGGAACCTCGTCAATCCAGAACTCGCACTTGCTGAACTTGGCATACAGCTGATGCTCTCTCAATCTCTGCAACACGAGCCTCAAATGCTCCTCATGCTCTTCTTCTGTCTTGGAGAAGATCAGAATATCATCAATGAAAATCACCACGAAGACATCCAGATAATCCATGAAGACCATGTTCATCAGATGCATGAAGAAAGCCGGGGCATTAGTCAAGCCGAAGGACATGACTGTATACTCATATAGCCCGTACTTGCAGGTGAATGCCGTCTTCGGAATATCCCCAGGACGGATCCTCAGCTGAAAATAACCCGAACGAAGATCAATCTTCGAGAATATACGAGCACCTCGAAGCAAATCAAAGAGATCCTCAATACGGGGCAGTGGATGCTTGTTCTTGATAGTGACTGCATTCAGCTCCCGATAATCCACACACATCCTCTTCGAGCCATCCTTCTTATCTACCAGCAACAATGGAAAAGCCCAAGGAGAGAAGCTGCGACGGATATAGCCCTTGGCTAGCAACTCATCAATAGTTTTCTTGACCTCTTCATGCTCTATAGGTGCCATGCGGTAGGGCCGCTTTGCAATAGGAGCTGTGCCAGGCAAGAGATCAATACAAAACTCAATGGCGCGTTCGGGCGGCATACCTGGCAGATCATCCGGAAAGACATCCGGGAATTCAGACACCACGCAAATACCGTCCGTGGGTCTAGCTTCCATCTGATGAAGAAATCCCGAGGGTTCTGAAGCACTGACTGTCACCTCTTGGCCATCAGATGCTGTCAGGTGAACTGCTCGATGAGCACAATCAATTCTGACTCCCCACTTGGCAAGAGTATCCATTCCCAGAATCACATCGATACCCTTGGTGTCTAGCACCCTCAGATTAGCACTGAACATTGCCCCCCTTATGGCTACACTGACTCGGGGGCAAACAATATGGGATCTCAACTCCCCTCCCGGTGAAGAAACTAGCAGACAGTTCTTTAATGCAGTGGTAAAGAAACTATGCTCCTCAACAAATGACTTGGTGATGAAAGAATGAGTAGCACCAGTATCGAAAAGCACTGAAGCTGGATGGGAGTTGACCATGAACGTACCAATAACCACGTTGGGAGCCTCGGCCGCTGACTCGGCCGTCACGTGGTTCACTCTGCCCTGAAGTGGCGCCCTGGGCTGAGCTGGGCGCCCCTGCTGTCCCGCCTGCGCCTTCCGGGGGCAAGTGTTGGCGTAGTGCCCCGGCTGGCCGCAGTGATAGCAAACGCGAGGAGGTGCTGGAGCCTGCTGTCCGGTAGGAGCTGCCGGACGTGGAGCCTGCGGTGCCGGTGGAGCTGGTAGAGCAATACGAGCCGGAGGTGCCGGTAACCTCGGGCCCTGACCTGCCTGCTGCTGTCGAGGCGGGTACTGCTGCGGTGGCCTCTGCTGGTACTGCTGAGGAGGCCGGTACTGAGGCTGGTACTGCTGGGGCTGCTGGAGTCGAGGACGAGTGTTGCTGCCGGAAGCAACGGGGACAACCTTCCTCTTCTTGTCCTCCATCTCCAGGTGCTTACGCTCAGTGTTGAGCGCACTGTCAACCAGATGGTTGAAGTCGTCGAAGCGGAGGTTGAGCAGCGCGTACTGGAGGTAGTCCTCAAGACCCTCCATGAAGTGCTCCTGCTTCTTGCGGTCATCCGCAACCTCGGCAGGGGCATAGCGTGCCAGCTGAAGAAAGCGATCACGATACTCCGTGACCGACATAGTCCCCTGAATTCACAAAGACAGATGGATATCGGAAGATTAACTTCAAGATTCATAAGGATAGAACAAAGGGCATAAGCTCAAAAGAAAACGCTGAATGATTATACTTAGGATTACCTGCTTCAGTGCAAGGAACTCCTTCTGCTTCATCTTCATAACGCCCGCGGGGACGTTGTGGCTGCGGAAACGCTCCCTGAACTGGAGCCAGGTGAGAGCCTCGCGGTCGTGAACTGGGTGGGACTCCCACCAGTCCAAAGCTGCCCCTCGCAGCTGTCCTGCTGCGTACAAGACGCGCTCACGGTCATCGCACTGGGCGATGTCCAGCTGACGCTCCACTGCACGGAGCCAGTCGTCGGCCTGAAGAGGGTCGGACGTGTGAGAAAACGTCGGCGGGTGACCCCTCAGGAACTCAGCACGCCTGTCGCGAGGCTGCGGCGGTGGAGGAGGCGGAGGCTGAGTGTGAGCGTGCTGAAGAGCCTGAACAGTGTTGTTCAGGGTAGCCATCATCTGCATCTGGAGCTGGAAGTACTGCTCCGGAGTCAAAGGCGGCGGCATCGGGATCCCAGTACCCTGGTTGTTCTGACCCTGCTGCTGGCCAGAACCTGAACCAGTGCTCCTGGTGTTCACCATCTGATTTGACCAAAAGATTCCACGAGTAAGGATATTGCAGGAGTAAATTCAGATGGATATGATAACTCTTTGCGGAAAAAGACTCAGCCATGATAAAGTAGACAGGATAGAGTTGACTGTTTTACCCCCAACGATCTAACTCATTTTATAAATTAGTTAACTTTACTTAATACTAATTTTCATTAAACAAATTTAACTACTAAACTATGCAATCAACCAAAAACCCAAATCAAACATGTAGCATAATAACAAGCAGACAATTTTCACGACTTAGCCGAGTTTAGCATCCGACTCGACTAACACAATGCGTCGCAGAACGTGCTATCGTTTTATTATAAAAAGGTCACCTAGCTAACTCATGGTGGTCAGATGACTGATTCAGGCCAAAATCTACGAAACTATTCTTCAGAGAGAGAAATCAAGGCAAGAAGGGTAAAAAGTCAAAGAAGTCAAGGGGTATAATAGTAAAATAGTTTCAGCAGGCAAAGATTGGTGAGAAGAAGTCCTAAAACTCGACCAGTTCTATCTAGGCTTCGTCCTACAGTCGATATGGCTTTGATACCACTCTGTAACACCCGGTTTATAAAAGAACATAAACCGAGCAATCATATACGTGCCAGGATCAAGTCACACGTATATACAACAGAATGAACAGTATATCATAGCGCATATCACGTAAAAAGATATAATAAAGCGAATACGAATGTTATTTATTACAATAATGACAAAATGTCTGATACAGCGGAAACGAAGTACAAAATACGATAAAGCTCTCTGAAGCCGAAGCAGGGCGCCACAGGGACGTCGACTGGGAGACGAACACCTAGAAGTCCTCGTAGTCCTGGTAGCGCTGAGCGAACTCCCTCGCGTCGGCAGGAACTGAGCAGCAGTAGCGTAATCAAGAGGAAAAAGTAGAGAAGAGGCAAGAGTGAGTACACAACTTGTACTCAGCAAGTATAACACAAACTATGAGGCTCTAGGCTGGCTGACTCAACTGCATTAGCTTTTAAGTGTTGGCAAAGTTTTATTAAAGCTATTTACTACGAGTTGATGAATTACCATTAACCCAGTTACATAGTAATTAATCAGAATTAATTATACTACTACTGAGAACCAAACCAAGACTAAACCACCAAGGTAACCCCGAGAAGCACCTCCCTCGTCGGAAAGAGATAACTCCACTAATCAAAAGGAGGATCTGGGCCGCTCATAACCGTGAGCACGGCTAGTATACCAGTTTTACACTCTGCAGAGGTTGCACATCTTTACCCACAAGTCGTGAGCTACGCCAGTTGTTCATCACACTTCCTTAGGTGAGATGACTAGCGACTCACTACGAGGCCGTTACAAAGGACACATTGGCACGGTGTAACCGCTAAGGAATCAGGCTCCGCAACGATGGTAACCACCTCGAGGGGGTACAAGACACACAGACCAGCCTCGTAGCCTGGCCACCATTGAAGCTCACCACCCCCCATGCCCCGTCGGTAAGTTACTCCCGAACCAAAATGGCCTAATTAGTAAGCCAAGACCGTCCCATTCCAGTCTTGTGGTAGCGCTGTTGTCCCAGGTTGTCGCTCTCTGAACCGGTCCTTATGGAGAGTGGCCAACCAAGCACTAAGCACCGTGCTGGCCCCCTAAACCATGTTTCTAACAAAACCAATTTTAACGAGAAGTGAGCCACTCAAGCCACACAGAGTGTCACTCTCAGAATTTAATTCAAGTAAAACATTAATCAATTTAATTAAAAGGGACCAGAATATGTTGTAGCGCAGCAACCTAGCACAACTAACCAAAATGCAACCCAAAGGTATATATAAAGGATATAAACTGGCTAGGAAATCCTTAAAGGCATACAGTATTAAAATGCAGTATGAAAATGTAATTAAAAGTGATAGGTTGTTCATGTTATACTTGCCTTCCTCGTACTGCTCTGGCTGCTGCTCAAACTGCTCCGAAGATGGCTGCTCCGGGTACTGATACTGGGGCTCCTAAGATGGATCAACGTCTACTCACGAACACATGGCCAAAACAATGCACAAAATAAGCATACAGGCAAACACTAACAAAAAGCTAAGAAACAGTACATCAATACATAAAAACAGCACATTAAACTAGTCTAAAACTATTCTACGCGTTACAACGATCGCGTGGATATAAAGAACGCTAAAAACGGAGCTAAAACGCGTTTTCTAGGCTAAAAACAAGGTTCAGGGGCTTATTTGTAAGAAAACTGAAGTTCCAGGGGGTTTTCTGCTAAAACCGAGGGCCTAAACACAATTAAACATTAACTCCAGGGTCTAACTCGCAAATCTACCAGAGCAGGACGGCGGGTTCTATTTTTAATGAACTCAGGGGGCTAAGTGAATAAAACAGGGCCTCTGCGTAAATATTTTTGAATAAGGTCGGACTGCGGGTTGAATAACAAAAAGTGCAGGGGCTCTTTAGCAATTAAACCAGGCCGAACCGTTATGCGCGGTTTCTGGCCGCTGGATCTAGATCTGAGGGCGCAGGGCAAAGGGCTGCGCCGATCTAATCTGGAGCGCCCATCTGAGATCGGGCGGCCAGAGCGAATCGGGCGCGAGGGGGCGGCGCGGCTCGCCGGGAACGCAAGCACAGCGGCGGCGCATCGCCGGAGTAGTCCGAATCCGGCCTTCCCGGGGAGGATTCGAGCGGGGCTGGGGTCTAGAAGTACCTATGAGGCATGCGTAGGACACTGGTGTGCTCAGGCAAGAGGATTCGGGGCTCGGGACATGGGTGCGGCGGCGCAGGCGGCGAACCTCGCCGGGGCGCGGCGTGCAGGGTCCTCGGGAGCGGGCTAAGGGCTAACCAACTAGCGTAACAGGTTCAGGGGGATTAACTGGTGCTCACCGAGGTGCAGGTCGGTCGGGGAAGCCGCGCAGGGTGGTCGTCGGCGGTGTTCGGCGGCGGGATCGGTGCGGTGGCCGTGGACAGGTCGCTGCGGGGGTGCTCCGAGGCTGCTGACTCGCCGGGAAGACACGGGCGGGCCCTGCGAAGGTGGTCCAGGGGTCAAAGAAGCCCTGAGATCGACGGCGGCGGGGAATTTCTTGCGAAAGGGCTCACCTGCGGCGACACCTTCGCGAGCAATTCCGGCGGGGATGGCGTCCGGAGTTGGAGCAGCGGCTCGGTGCGCGTCTGTGGGGTGGAGATGGGGACGCAGGGGTCCGCGGGGGGGGGGGGGGGGGTTACTTAATGGCCGGCGGTGATCCTGGATAGGCGTGCCGCGGTTTGGAAACCAACGAGGATCGCGGCGAGGAAAGCTCCGTGCGGGGAAAACGGACCGGGACGTTTCTCCTTGTGATTTCCTGGCTCGGGTGAGGAATCTTCTAGAAGGGGAGATGAGGCTCGGGTGAGGCTGGCCGGTAGGCCTGCGAGGCCGGCCGGGCCACGGCGCAGCGGAGAGGAAAGGCGGGCTGTGGTGGTCCAGCGAGCAGAGCAATTCGGGCGCGGGGAGAAAGGAAAGGGGAGAAGACAATGCCGACAGGTGGGCCCGGGGCATCGGTGGGAGAGAGAGCGAGTGCTGTCGGGGTTTGCTGGGCTGCGGGAGAGGGTGCTGGGCTTGGCGTGCGTCGCGGGGAAGCAGGAATGGCTGAAACGGACTGGGCCGGTGCGTCGGGGCAGGCCCGGAAAAAAGGAGTGGCGCGCGCTGGCTTGGGCTCGGGCGAGCGGGCTGGCCGCGCGCGAGTGAGAGGGTTGGGCCGCGGGAAACGATGGGCCGGGTTGAGGTTTGGGCCGATATCTTGGGTTGAGCTGGGTTTTGGGTTTTCTATTCTATTTCTATTCTTCTCCTTTCTAAATCTAATTCAAACAAAGTTCGAATTCAAATATGGATTTGAATTCAAACCACACTCAAATAAAAGTATGCACCAGCATGAATGCAACACAAAAGAAATTAAACCTATGATAAATTTTAATTACTTAAGGAACAAAATTAGATTAAATGCCAACTAAACACAATAAACTTTAGAAAATTAAATAAAGCCAATTAAATTTATTAATAAATGCTGAAATTTAAAATTAGGGTGTTACATACCCTACCCCCTTACAGAAATCTCGTCCCGAGATTTAGCTGGGCTGGCTAGCAAAGAGATCTGGATAGGTCTTCTTCAACTCATCTTCTCGCTCCCATGTAGCCTCAGCTTCACTATGATGACTCCACTGAACTCTGCACATTTTGATGCGCTTGTTCCGAGTAACCCTCTCGGATGTCTCCAGAATCTTCACCGGATGCTCAGTATAAGTCAGATCCTCCTGGACATCTACTCCATCCAGGGGTGCCTGCTCCTCGGGTACTCGCAGACATCTCTTCAGCTGAGATATATGGAAGACATCATGAACTCCTGAGAGGCTGAGAGGTAAGTCCAGGCGATAAGCAACTTCGCCTTTCCGCTCTAGCACCTTGAATGGCCCCACATAACGAGGTGCTAACTTTCCCTTGACATTGAATCTGCGAATTCCTCTCATCGGAGACACCTTCAGATACACATAATCACCGATACTGAAAGTCAGATCTCTCCGTTTGCCATCTGCATAGCTCTTCTGTCTGCTCTGTGCAATCCTCAGATTTTCTCGCACAGCCTGAACCATCTGCTCTGCATCATCTATGATCTCAGGACCGAAGAGCTGCTTCTCACCAATCTGATCCCAATAGAGAGGAGTCCTGCACTTTCTGCCATACAGTGCCTCAAAGGGAGACTTCTTCAGACTGGCCTGATAGCTGTTATTATATGAAAACTCTGCATATGACAGGCACTTATCCCAACTAGTACCATACTGAATAGCACAAGCTCTCAGCATATCCTCCAACACTTGGTTGGTTCTCTCTGTCTGCCCATCTGTCTGAGGGTGATAAGCCGTACTGAAACGCAGCTTCGTATCCAACGAATCATGGAGCTGCTCCCAGAAACGAGAAGTGAACTGAGACCCTCTGTCAGATATAATCTTCTTCGGCACACCATGCAAGCAGACAATCCGAGAGATGTACAACTCTGCAAGTCTAGCACCGGAGTAAGTAGTGTTCACTGGAATGAAGTGAGCAACCTTCGTCAGACGATCCACTACTACCCAAATGGAGTTGTACCCTTTCTGAGTACGAGGCAATCCCAACAATGAAGTCCATAGTGATTTCTTCCCATTTCCACTCTGGAATCTTCAAAGGCTGCAATAGACCTGCTGGCCTGGGCTCAGCGCTTGACACGCTGACAGGTGTCACAAATAGCCACGTACTCTGCCACTGAACGCTTCATCCCATACCACCAGAAACGTTCCTTCAGATCATAATACATCTTCGTGCTGCCCGGATGAATAGAGTAAGCTGTATCATGGGCCTCACTCAGAATCAACTTCCGAAGATCCTTCACATCTGGCACACAGATCCGGTTTCTTGTACCACAAAGTACCCTGATCATCCTCTCTGAAATGAGGAGCCTTGCCCTTCTTGAGCAACTCACGGATCTCCTGCAGCTTATCATCATCTTTCTGATGCTGCCTGATTTCTGACTCTAGAGTCGGTACTTGCCTCAAATGCTGCACTGGAAGTATGATGCAAGAAGCTCAGACTCAACTGCTCGAACTCCTCGCATAACTCTGGAGGCATCTGGAAAGCCACGGCCATGTTGACATAACTTCTTCTGCTCAAAGCATCTGCTACAACATTGGCCTTACCCGGATGATAGTGAATCTCCAGATCATAATCCTTGACCAACTCTAGCCATCTTCTCTGCCGCATGTTCAGCTCATTCTGCGTGAAAATGTACTTGAGGCTCTTGTGATCAGTGTAGATATCACACCGCTGCCCATACAAGTAATGCCTCCAAATCTTCAGAGCATGCACAACTGCGGCTAACTCAAGATCATGAGTAGGATAATTCAGCTCATGCCGGCGTAGCTGCCGTGAAGCATAAGCAATTACTCTGCCCTCCTGCATCAGAACACACCCAAGACCATCCTTCGAAGCATCACAATATACGGTGAACCTCTTCGTCTGGTCCGGCAGAGTCAGGACTGGCGCCGTAGTCAACCTTTTCTTCAGCTCATCAAAGGCCATCTGACGCTCATCAGTCCATACAAAAGCCACATTCTTCTCTAGCAAAGAAGTCAAAGGCTTCGCGATCTTGGAGAAATTCTCAATGAACCTCCGATAATACCCAGCTAAGCCCAAGAAAGATCTGACTTCCTTTACTGTCTGCGGTGTCTCCCACTCGAGCACATCCTTCACCTTACTCGGATCAACAGCAATGCCTCCCTGAGAGATAACATGACCGAGGAATGGAACCTCGTCAATCCAGAACTCGCACTTGCTGAACTTGGCATACAGCTGATGCTCTCTCAATCTCTGCAACACGAGCCTCAAATGCTCCTCATGCTCTTCTTCTGTCTTGGAGAAGATCAGAATATCATCAATGAAAATCACCACGAAGACATCCAGATAATCCATGAAGACCATGTTCATCAGATGCATGAAGAAAGCCGGGGCATTAGTCAAGCCGAAGGACATGACTGTATACTCATATAGCCCGTACTTGCAGGTGAATGCCGTCTTCGGAATATCCCCAGGACGGATCCTCAGCTGAAAATAACCCGAACGAAGATCAATCTTCGAGAATATACGAGCACCTCGAAGCAAATCAAAGAGATCCTCAATACGGGGCAGTGGATGCTTGTTCTTGATAGTGACTGCATTCAGCTCCCGATAATCCACACACATCCTCTTCGAGCCATCCTTCTTATCTACCAGCAACAATGGAAAAGCCCAAGGAGAGAAGCTGCGACGGATATAGCCCTTGGCTAGCAACTCATCAATAGTTTTCTTGACCTCTTCATGCTCTATAGGTGCCATGCGGTAGGGCCGCTTTGCAATAGGAGCTGTGCCAGGCAAGAGATCAATACAAAACTCAATGGCGCGTTCGGGCGGCATACCTGGCAGATCATCCGGAAAGACATCCGGGAATTCAGACACCACGCAAATACCGTCCGTGGGTCTAGCTTCCATCTGATGAAGAAATCCCGAGGGTTCTGAAGCACTGACTGTCACCTCTTGGCCATCAGATGCTGTCAGGTGAACTGCTCGATGAGCACAATCAATTCTGACTCCCCACTTGGCAAGAGTATCCATTCCCAGAATCACATCGATACCCTTGGTGTCTAGCACCCTCAGATTAGCACTGAACATTGCCCCCCTTATGGCTACACTGACTCGGGGGCAAACAATATGGGATCTCAACTCCCCTCCCGGTGAAGAAACTAGCAGACAGTTCTTTAATGCAGTGGTAAAGAAACTATGCTCCTCAACAAATGACTTGGTGATGAAAGAATGAGTAGCACCAGTATCGAAAAGCACTGAAGCTGGATGGGAGTTGACCATGAACGTACCAATAACCACGTTGGGAGCCTCGGCCGCTGACTCGGCCGTCACGTGGTTCACTCTGCCCTGAAGTGGCGCCCTGGGCTGAGCTGGGCGCCCCTGCTGTCCCGCCTGCGCCTTCCGGGGGCAAGTGTTGGCGTAGTGCCCCGGCTGGCCGCAGTGATAGCAGACGCGAGGAGGTGCTGGAGCCTGCTGTCCGGTAGGAGCTGCCGGACGTGGAGCCTGCGGTGCCGGTGGAGCTGGTAGAGCAATACGAGCCGGAGGTGCCGGTAACCTCGGGCCCTGACCTGCCTGCTGCTGTCGAGGCGGGTACTGCTGCGGTGGCCTCTGCTGGTACTGCTGAGGAGGCCGGTACTGAGGCTGGTACTGCTGGGGCTGCTGGAGTCGAGGACGAGTGTTGCTGCCGGAAGCAACGGGGACAACCTTCCTCTTCTTGTCCTCCATCTCCAGGTGCTTACGCTCAGTGTTGAGCGCACTGTCAACCAGATGGTTGAAGTCGTCGAAGCGGAGGTTGAGCAGCGCGTACTGGAGGTAGTCCTCAAGACCCTCCATGAAGTGCTCCTGCTTCTTGCGGTCATCCGCAACCTCGGCAGGGGCGTAGCGTGCCAGCTGAAGAAAGCGATCACGATACTCCGTGACCGACATAGTCCCCTGAATTCACAAAGACAGATGGATATCGGAAGATTAACTTCAAGATTCATAAGGATAGAACAAAGGGCATAAGCTCAAAAGAAAACGCTGAATGATTATACTTAGGATTACCTGCTTCAGTGCAAGGAACTCCTTCTGCTTCATCTTCATAACGCCCGCGGGGACGTTGTGGCTGCGGAAACGCTCCCTGAACTGGAGCCAGGTGAGAGCCTCGCGGTCGTGAACTGGGTGGGACTCCCACCAGTCCAAAGCTGCCCCTCGCAGCTGTCCTGCTGCGTACAAGACGCGCTCACGGTCATCGCACTGGGCGATGTCCAGCTGACGCTCCACTGCACGGAGCCAGTCGTCGGCCTGAAGAGGGTCGGACGTGTGAGAAAACGTCGGCGGGTGACCCCTCAGGAACTCAGCACGCCTGTCGCGAGGCTGCGGCGGTGGAGGAGGCGGAGGCTGAGTGTGAGCGTGCTGAAGAGCCTGAACAGTGTTGTTCAGGGTAGCCATCATCTGCATCTGGAGCTGGAAGTACTGCTCCGGAGTCAAAGGCGGCGGCATCGGGATCCCAGTACCCTGGTTGTTCTGACCCTGCTGCTGGCCAGAACCTGAACCAGTGCTCCTGGTGTTCACCATCTGATTTGACCAAAAGATTCCACGAGTAAGGATATTGCAGGAGTAAATTCAGATGGATATGATAACTCTTTGCGGAAAAAGACTCAGCCATGATAAAGTAGACAGGATAGAGTTGACTGTTTTACCCCCAACGATCTAACTCATTTTATAAATTAGTTAACTTTACTTAATACTAATTTTCATTAAACAAATTTAACTACTAAACTATGCAATCAACCAAAAACCCAAATCAAACATGTAGCATAATAACAAGCAGACAATTTTCACGACTTAGCCGAGTTTAGCATCCGACTCGACTAACACAATGCGTCGCAGAACGTGCTATCGTTTTATTATAAAAAGGTCACCTAGCTAACTCATGGTGGTCAGATGACTGATTCAGGCCAAAATCTACGAAACTATTCTTCAGAGAGAGAAATCAAGGCAAGAAGGGTAAAAAGTCAAAGAAGTCAAGGGGTATAATAGTAAAATAGTTTCAGCAGGCAAAGATTGGTGAGAAGAAGTCCTAAAACTCGACCAGTTCTATCTAGGCTTCGTCCTACAGTCGATATGGCTTTGATACCACTCTGTAACACCCGGTTTATAAAAGAACATAAACCGAGCAATCATATACGTGCCAGGATCAAGTCACACGTATATACAACAGAATGAACAGTATATCATAGCGCATATCACGTAAAAAGATATAATAAAGCGAATACGAATGTTATTTATTACAATAATGACAAAATGTCTGATACAGCGGAAACGAAGTACAAAATACGATAAAGCTCTCTGAAGCCGAAGCAGGGCGCCACAGGGACGTCGACTGGGAGACGAACACCTAGAAGTCCTCGTAGTCCTGGTAGCGCTGAGCGAACTCCCTCGCGTCGGCAGGAACTGAGCAGCAGTAGCGTAATCAAGAGGAAAAAGTAGAGAAGAGGCAAGAGTGAGTACACAACTTGTACTCAGCAAGTATAACACAAACTATGAGGCTCTAGGCTGGCTGACTCAACTGCATTAGCTTTTAAGTGTTGGCAAAGTTTTATTAAAGCTATTTACTACGAGTTGATGAATTACCATTAACCCAGTTACATAGTAATTAATCAGAATTAATTATACTACTACTGAGAACCAAACCAAGACTAAACCACCAAGGTAACCCCGAGAAGCACCTCCCTCGTCGGAAAGAGATAACTCCACTAATCAAAAGGAGGATCTGGGCCGCTCATAACCGTGAGCACGGCTAGTATACCAGTTTTACACTCTGCAGAGGTTGCACATCTTTACCCACAAGTCGTGAGCTACGCCAGTTGTTCATCACACTTCCTTAGGTGAGATGACTAGCGACTCACTACGAGGCCGTTACAAAGGACACATTGGCACGGTGTAACCGCTAAGGAATCAGGCTCCGCAACGATGGTAACCACCTCGAGGGGGTACAAGACACACAGACCAGCCTCGTAGCCTGGCCACCATTGAAGCTCACCACCCCCCATGCCCCGTCGGTAAGTTACTCCCGAACCAAAATGGCCTAATTAGTAAGCCAAGACCGTCCCATTCCAGTCTTGTGGTAGCGCTGTTGTCCCAGGTTGTCGCTCTCTGAACCGGTCCTTATGGAGAGTGGCCAACCAAGCACTAAGCACCGTGCTGGCCCCCTAAACCATGTTTCTAACAAAACCAATTTTAACGAGAAGTGAGCCACTCAAGCCACACAGAGTGTCACTCTCAGAATTTAATTCAAGTAAAACATTAATCAATTTAATTAAAAGGGACCAGAATATGTTGTAGCGCAGCAACCTAGCACAACTAACCAAAATGCAACCCAAAGGTATATATAAAGGATATAAACTGGCTAGGAAATCCTTAAAGGCATACAGTATTAAAATGCAGTATGAAAATGTAATTAAAAGTGATAGGTTGTTCATGTTATACTTGCCTTCCTCGTACTGCTCTGGCTGCTGCTCAAACTGCTCCGAAGATGGCTGCTCCGGGTACTGATACTGGGGCTCCTAAGATGGATCAACGTCTACTCACGAACACATGGCCAAAACAATGCACAAAATAAGCATACAGGCAAACACTAACAAAAAGCTAAGAAACAGTACATCAATACATAAAAACAGCACATTAAACTAGTCTAAAACTATTCTACGCGTTACAACGATCGCGTGGATATAAAGAACGCTAAAAACGGAGCTAAAACGCGTTTTCTAGGCTAAAAACAAGGTTCAGGGGCTTATTTGTAAGAAAACTGAAGTTCCAGGGGGTTTTCTGCTAAAACCGAGGGCCTAAACACAATTAAACATTAACTCCAGGGTCTAACTCGCAAATCTACCAGAGCAGGACGGCGGGTTCTATTTTTAATGAACTCAGGGGGCTAAGTGAATAAAACAGGGCCTCTGCGTAAATATTTTTGAATAAGGTCGGACTGCGGGTTGAATAACAAAAAGTGCAGGGGCTCTTTAGCAATTAAACCAGGCCGAACCGTTATGCGCGGTTTCTGGCCGCTGGATCTAGATCTGAGGGCGCAGGGCAAAGGGCTGCGCCGATCTAATCTGGAGCGCCCATCTGAGATCGGGCGGCCAGAGCGAATCGGGCGCGAGGGGGCGGCGCGGCTCGCCGGGAACGCAAGCACAGCGGCGGCGCATCGCCGGAGTAGTCCGAATCCGGCCTTCCCGGGGAGGATTCGAGCGGGGCTGGGGTCTAGAAGTACCTATGAGGCATGCGTAGGACACTGGTGTGCTCAGGCAAGAGGATTCGGGGCTCGGGACATGGGTGCGGCGGCGCAGGCGGCGAACCTCGCCGGGGCGCGGCGTGCAGGGTCCTCGGGAGCGGGCTAAGGGCTAACCAACTAGCGTAACAGGTTCAGGGGGATTAACTGGTGCTCACCGAGGTGCAGGTCGGTCGGGGAAGCCGCGCAGGGTGGTCGTCGGCGGTGTTCGGCGGCGGGATCGGTGCGGTGGCCGTGGACAGGTCGCTGCGGGGGTGCTCCGAGGCTGCTGACTCGCCGGGAAGACACGGGCGGGCCCTGCGAAGGTGGTCCAGGGGTCAAAGAAGCCCTGAGATCGACGGCGGCGGGGAATTTCTTGCGAAAGGGCTCACCTGCGGCGACACCTTCGCGAGCAATTCCGGCGGGGATGGCGTCCGGAGTTGGAGCAGCGGCTCGGTGCGCGTCTGTGGGGTGGAGATGGGGACGCAGGGGTCCGCGGGGGGGGGGGGGGGTTACTTAATGGCCGGCGGTGATCCTGGATAGGCGTGCCGCGGTTTGGAAACCAACAAGGATCGCGGCGAGGAAAGCTCCGTGCGGGGAAAACGGACCGGGACGTTTCTCCTTGTGATTTCCTGGCTCGGGTGAGGAATCTTCTAGAAGGAGAGATGAGGCTCGGGTGAGGCTGGCCGGTAGGCCTGCGAGGCCGGCCGGGCCACGGCGCAGCGGAGAGGAAAGGCGGGCTGTGGTGGTCCAGCGAGCAGAGCAATTCGGGCGCGGGGAGAAAGGAAAGGGGAGAAGACAATGCCGACAGGTGGGCCCGGGGCATCGGTGGGAGAGAGAGCGAGTGCTGTCGGGGTTTGCTGGGCTGCGGGAGAGGGTGCTGGGCTTGGCGTGCGTCGCGGGGAAGCAGGAATGGCTGAAACGGACTGGGCCGGCGCGTCGGGGCAGGCCCGGAAAAAAGGAGTGGCGCGCGCTGGCTTGGGCTCGGGCGAGCGGGCTGGCCGCGCGCGAGTGAGAGGGTTGGGCCGCGGGAAACGATGGGCCGGGTTGAGGTTTGAGCCGATATCTTGGGTTGAGCTGGGTTTTGGGTTTTCTATTCTATTTCTATTCTTCTCCTTTCTAAATCTAATTCAAACAAAGTTCGAATTCAAATATGGATTTGAATTCAAACCACACTCAAATAAAAGTATGCACCAGCATGAATGCAACACAAAAGAAATTAAACCTATGATAAATTTTAATTACTTAAGGAACAAAATTAGATTAAATGCCAACTAAACACAATAAACTTTAGAAAATTAAATAAAGCCAATTAAATTTATTAATAAATGCTGAAATTTAAAATTAGGGTGTTACAACACAGCAGGAGAAAGGTCCCGCTCGTCAGACTCTAAACGATGAGTCCTTGCCGAAGGTAAATCGGTACATATCTCATTTTCACCCTTCAACATTTTGCCTTTCTCGATTTTATCGATTTTTCCCACTGCATATTTGAATTTTCAAAACACCCTTGCATACTAGAAACTTTTCTAGCACCTTTTCTGTTTTTCACAAAAATCCAAAAATATTTCCGAGCATGAAAATTCCTTGAAAAATAAATTTGAACATCTTTTCGAAGCAAAGTTTGGCCGGGCACCCAAAATTTTAAAACTTATGGCCGTTAGAGAGTCCCTGGGCCCTGGTTGTCAGCCAGTGGGCCCACAGGGGGGCCGGCCGAACCCTAGGGTCGGCCGACCCCACCTGGCAATGGCTCTCTGCCAACCTTTTCCAATGGCTAGTACTCTTTGTGTTCAGCTCCTTGCCGTTGTGCCCGGGCATTCTCTCTTCAAATAGAGGCCGAGGGGTGGGTGTTGAGCTCTCACACTCAACTCTCATTCACTCACTCTCTCTCAAACTCTCTCAAACTTTGCTCTCGGGTTTTCATTGGATTTTTACTCAAAAATTTGAATTCAAGAGACCTCTCTCTCTTATTTCTTTGCTGCAAGAAAGAAGGAGCAACTTACGGGTAAGAACATTCAATTCGGTTTCACTAACATAACCCATTTCGAGTTGCACTTGTTTTTGTTCCATCATGAAAGGCATAGGGCGAAAGGTCTCTGGCGCATTCAAGAAGATGACGGGTGGAAGCTCATCCAGATCACGGGGTGGCTCAAGCTCGTACACACCTGAACCTACGCCTACACCAAGCACGATGGACTATGGAGAAGAAGAACAATATGAAGAGATGCAAGTCGAACCGCAAACCGGGGTCATAGAGATTGATGCGGAAGATGCACCATACCTCGACTTGTGAGATGATCGTGAACGACAAGGCTACGCCATTCTCAAGAACAGAAGCTTCGTCCACACCCGAGCCTTTGATCCGGACCTCCTCATCAAAACATGTATGTACGAAGACTTCTCTAACGTTTGGCATGCAATTGGATAGGGATAACTTCGTTCCCATTGAGGAGTATGGTTCTTGACTCCTCTACATCCAATTTCTTTGCACTCTTCGGGTGGTGGAAAACGGGGTTTATTTTCGACTTTTTGGGAAAGAGTATTTGCTTTCTTGGAAAACTTTTGCCGGCCACCTCGATTTCAACAAATGCTGGCCTATTTCTCTGGACCAAGCTTGCCGAGGTTTTAATCATTATGAGTTTTGGGGCCGGATTTCGGGTCAAGTTGTCCATGGCAAGTTTGCACCTCGGTGCAGCGATATTCATAATCCAACTCTTCAGTTGATGCACAAGTGGTTGACCATTACTCTCTTCCCTAGAGATGATGTCCGACCCGTGCACAACGATGAGTTGCTCATTCTCTATGCCATGGTCAACAAGATCAAAATCTCCCCCGCACAAGCTTTGGTTAGGCAATGGCTTTCGAATTTCAAGATGACGGGTCCTACTGAGTGCACTTCTTTGATTACTCGCATCGCTACACGTATCGGTGCCTTAGAGGGGAATTTTATTCCTTTCATTGAGGGCGACCGTGCGTATATCGATGATGACTATTTGATCTAAGGTCACACACTTAAGAAAGGCCCGAATGATTCTTTGATTTTCTTTTACATGGGCTATACAAATGAGATTCCATTGCCCAATGCGGAGTTCCATTTGTATAATTGCCATTTGCTAACCATCCCTCTCATTCCACGAGAAGGGGGTCGTAGGCATAGATCTTCTAGTTTGCCTGGCAGGATGACAAGAAGTAGGACCAGAAGGGAGGCAGAGCCGACACCATCGCCTCAACAGCCACATCACTCACATCACCATGAGGCCGGTGGTTTGTCATGGCATAGTGCTAGCACTGAGGAGTGGACACGGCAGGCACCAGGCCGTCTGTCCACTAGTTCCTGCTCCGGTGGAGCCCCGAACCTCATCAGACGGACGTCTTCGTCCCGAGGTTTCGGTGCCATCACCCAGCAGCTAGGTGAGCTGTGGGTGCAGGGCGACAACATACAAGAGACGCTGAACCAACACATCAACAGTACCCAAGCATGGCAGCGTCACACTAGCGAGAGACTCCACGACATGGAGCAGACGCAGTTGCAGCGATAGGAGGAGTGAAGGGCGTACTGCCGCTGGACGGGTTTCAACCCCGACCAACAGTAGTGAGCCTGAAGCTAGCTTGGGGAGGACCCCCACGAGAGGTAACTTGTATCATTTCTCTTTACTGCTTTCATAACCTTGCATGAAACCCATAAAAATTTGCAAAATCAGAAAATCTATAAAAATTTGCATAACTTAGAAAATACCAAAAATATTCCCTTTTAATATGTGTAGTAAGTATGGTGTAAGTTTTCCTTGTTGAGATTATGAACAGTTGCTCTGTTAATTTCCTTCATATGCTTAGTTACAACTTTATGCTCTACCTAGTTTTGGGTTTGGTGGCTTAAAATGTTCATACCTTAAACTTGAAACTTGTGGGTAGCGGAAAGCATGATCCAAATCTAAGTTGTTGTGAGCTATGATATGGTTAAGTAGAGTTGCTATGATCTTCTCTTATGTGATACTTGACGTCCGGAGTATTTAATTTTGAAAACACAAAAATATAATGAAGTTCCTCGATGATATAAAATTCATATCCAAATCCATATGTTGTTTTTATTGCAAAACCATCAACATATGCAACTTGCTACCTCATTGAGTTTTGTAAAATTATTGTGACCCTTAGTGAGACTCATTTCATACTCCCATGATCAAGATCACGTACACATTCCCACCACATGCTATGCTTCTACACTAGAAAAAAGCAAAAATTCCATCCATCCACAAAATAAAACTCCATGTCCATGTATGACACCACTCTCTCTCAAAAATATGTCAAGGATATGGGGCTATGCAAAAAGAAAATAAAAGATGCATACCCAAAGAAGGTATGCCACATGTTTCGGCATGTCAACAAAAAAGAGAGAATAAAAGATGCATACCCAAAGAAGGTATGCCACGTGCTTAGGCATGTCAAAAAAAAGAAAGAAGAAAAGATAGCCCCTTATCCAAAAAGAAAGAAAAAGAGAGAGATGGTGCATACAAAGGAGTCCATACACCATCCACCAAAAATATCCACACACTTGCACATCTTGATTAAGGTTTATGACTTGTTTCTCCTTTAGATCCGGTTTTTGACTTAGCAAAATATGAGAAGCAGGTATGCCTTCGAATCCTCCATACCTACAGCTCCAAAAAAACAGCCATTAGAGATAGGTTGAGGAAGAAAGACACAATAAATGCCTTGGTGAGGAATTATACACTTTGAGCGATCCGAGAGATCATCCGAGGAACTTTATAAATTTCTTTTGAAAAACTTTACAAAACCTCCGGATTGATGGTTGAGCTAAAAGAGAAAGAAATATGAGCACTCTATGATACCGTTCTAACTCTCAACCGCCAAAGATGAGGTGAAACCATAAGCACCACAGGAGTAAGATAAGAGGTAAGAACATAAGGCCAACTTATTCAAAATCAAGGTAAAAAGCATTTGGTTGTGCCTAAGTATGAGTTGGAAATTCAACATTTTAGCAACTCCTGATCAACAACGAGCGCCTTGTTTTGCTCAGGGACGAGCAAAAGGCTAGCTTGGGGGTGTTGTTGATGGTTGTTAAGTGCAAAATATGACCATCAACTATACTCATTTAAGAAGGAAAACTATACCTCTTACTCGCATATTTGTATCACTAACCTAGCTCCACAGTTATTTTCGAGAATTTATGATTTCAGAAGCACAAGTCCGGAATAAGACGAAAACACGATGAATACACAGACAGAAGTCGTAGACGATCGTGCCCTGCGTAACATGAGCAAAGGAGGCCTAGCAACTAGACCAAACCGACCAACCAAGCCCCGGCACCGACCATCTGACATCAGGACCCACCAGGTAGTGTACCAGAGAAGGTCGGTGGAAAATGGCGCCGGGGGGTGGGGGGGTCGGCCGACCCCACCTGTAAGCCACTGAGGCTGAGTTTTGGCGGGAAGCTTGATCTTATCCTCCTGAAGGCGGTTGACTATGTTTTCATGTATAACTTTGGCGGGAACTGACCTCAAGCACTATAAAAGGGGCCTCCCACCACTCTCTCAACACACACCACTTGAAGCCTCTCTCTCTACACTCTATAGTGACTTGTACTCCTTAGGGTAGTGGAGCTAGACTAGTACCTCATCTCTTAGCGAATCCAGTCATCCTCGGGGTCGGTGAGCAATCCTCGGCCTCTGGTATGGCTTTGTATTCCGACTTTCTTTATGCTAATCATTCAGAGTTCGTTCTTGGTTATCTTTCTATGTTTGTAGCTTGCTTAGCCTTGATCAATGTTTATCCAAGTTATAGTAGTTGCATGCTTAGACCAGATGTATTCTGCAAGCGCATAGAATCACCCCTGCACCACTTCACCTTGGAATATTCCAGTGTATCGTATTTTTCCTCAGGGAAGCACTATGGTAAAGAGTATCATAAATCGAGTGATAACCATACTAGCTTAATCAACCGACTAACTAGACAGGGTTAAGCTAGTTAGGTAGGTACGATAAATGGCCAGTCGATGACCGAGTGACACACGGCCAACTCCTTTGAGAGGTAGAAGCTGGGAGGACAACGAGCGAGATAAAACACCTGATACACTTCTGAACTATCGAGCTAGCCTCTCCAGAATAGACTAAACACCTAACTAGTCTTCGGGATAGCAAAGCTTACTTCGGCGGCTAGAAGAGGAAGGACTTCAGAAAGGGATGAGAGGGGAGTCCAACGGCAACCTGCACTACTGTTATGAAAAATACCCGAACGTGGTGGATTACAAGGGACGGACAGGACTGTCCCCACCTCCGCCTACCATAATGGTTCCGTGGGGTGGAACACACTTTCCAGCTAACATTAAGGTCAGACACCACGTCTGCACTCGGTGTTAGGATTTCTCTCAAGGCCTTTGAGAGAAATCCCCCTCAACCTAGAGCACTAACTTGAGATACTCTAGTCCGGGTGAGAAAACCCGTAAGGTAAGATCCCGACTACTAGAGAGATAACTTAGCCTAAGCTAAAGGCAAACTTCCACGCTTGAGCTGAACACTCAGACTCGAGAAGATAAAAGACAGCGGAAAGTAAAGTTGAATCTGAAAAGTAAAGAAGATAACTTATATTAATAAAGTCAAAAGAAAGATACAAGAGCTATTCCAGACTTTCGACGACTCCGGAATCCCGAGCAAGCTCGACTCGACTCTAACTCCCAAGCTACTAACCTACTCTAGAAAGTAAAGTGAAGAGAGAAGAGCTCCAATGGTGTGTGTTACAAGTGATGGATGGGGTCTCTACTTATATCCTTCTAGGGTAGGTGTGACACCCCGGCGTACAGATAGTACAAGAGAATTTGAGAATCTCTCAAATGAGGCAGAAGAGTTATGCTACAGTTCCTTTTTCCTGGATTTATGTAACACCTATCTGGGGTTATCAGCAGTAATGTCTGTGCAGTGTTGCCTAAATAGGATAGAACCTTAAATAATGGAGTTTTTCTCTCTTCCTTGACCTTACCAATCTGTGTTTCCTCTTTACCCCAGCTCAAATGGAAGTGGAACAAAAAGACCTTGGAGACCATGCAATGGGTGATGGTGTTCATGCAACAGTTTCCGTGAAACAGCCGACGATGATACAAGATCAGTCCTCGCAAATAACACACCACCCGAAGAATGGTGAGAAGGCTTGCCCGTGTTGCCAATTCTACAGCGTCCCTTGTCGTCAAGTTCGTGCGACTGAAGATGAAGCCACAACTAGGAGGGACCAGAGGTTGTTCTCTGGTACAAAGAGAAAGATGTCTCATCAAGAGCAGCTAGAAGAGGATTCCCTTTTCCTCGACCATCCATCGGTCGAAGAGCTACAAACCATTCCAGTCTTGTGGTAGCGCTGTTGTCCTAGGTTGTCGCTCTTTGAACCGATCCTTATGGAGAGTGGCCAACCAGGCAGTAAGCACCTTGCTGGCCCCCTAAACCATGTTTCTAACAAAACCAATTTTAATGAGAAGTGAGCCACTCAAGCCACACGGAGGGCCACTCTCAGAATTAAATTGCATATACCATTATTCAAATTAATTAAAAAGGACCATTATGTGTTATAGCGCGGCACTTAGCACAACTAACCAAAATGCAACCCAAAGGATATATATATATATATATATATAGGATATAAAGTGGCTAGGAAATCCTTATAGGCATACAGTATTAAAATGCAGTATGAAAATGTATTTAAAAGTGATAGGTTGTTCATGTTATACTTGCCTTCCTCGTACTGCTCCTGCTGCTACTCAAACTGGTCAGAAGATGGCTGCTCCGGGTACTGGTACTGGGGCTCCTCCAGTAGCTCAACGTCTACTCACGAACACATGGCCAAAAACAATGCACAACAATAAGCATACAAGCAAACACTAACAAAAACTAAGAAACAATACATCAATACATAAAAACAGCACACTAAACTAGTCTAAAACTATTCTACGCGTTACAACGATTGTGTGGACATAAAGAACGCCTAAAACGGAGCTAGAACGCAAAATCTAGGCTAAAAACAAGCTCTAGGGGCTTATCTGCGAGAAAAACTAGGTTCCAGGGGGTTTTCTGCAAAAACCGAGGGTCTAATCATAATTAACAGATATATTTAAGGGCTAGCATGCAAAAACACAGATCTTGGACTGCGGGTTCAAAAATTAGGAAACTCAGGGGCTTAAGTGAATAAAACAGGGCCAAACCGTAATTATTTTTGAACATGATAGGATTGCGGGTTGAATTCCAAAAAGAGCAGGGTCTCTTTAGCAAAACGTACCGGCTGAAACGGTATCTTTGGATCGGGATCGTCGGATCTCGATCCTATGGGTCAGGGCGGCTCGGTCCTAGATCTAATCTAGACCGTCGGCCCTAGATCGAGTGGCTAGGGTGTTTTGCGGGCGGCGGCGGCGGCGGGGGGGTCGCCGGGGTGGCTAATCCGGAGTTTCAGGGGGCTACTTGGGACGGGGTTTGGCCGTGGAGCATCATTGCGGCATGGGTAATCCACTGGTGTGCTCAGGTAAGAGAAATTGGGGCTCGGTCGGGGCTCGCGACGGTGCAGGCGGCGCTGCGGCTACGGAGTTCGCCGGAGCAGGCGGTTCGGGATCTCCAGGGGCCACGGCTACCAAAACTTAGCGCAAAAGAGTAACTGAGAACTGGGTGGTGCTCACCGGGCGCGGAAACGGACGGGGGACCGACGCAGAAGGGAGTCGCCGGCGAGGTCGAGCGGAGACGGCCGGGCGGAGCTCGAGGATGAACCGCTGCAGGGTGCCTCCGGGTCTGCAGGAGCGTCGTGAAGGTCCGCGCGGGCGCTGCAAAGGGGGAGCGGGGTTCAGGGCGGCCGGAGCACCAATGGCGGTGAGAAAATCGGAACGGCGGCCGCTTACCTGCAGCTCTACTCCGGGTCGATTCGGGCGCGAGCGGGGCCGGGATCGAGACAGGTTGGCCCCAGGGATGGTCTTGGACTCGGGCGAAGCTTTCGCGACAGCTTGCGGTGACCGGGGCGCGGTGGTGTGGCGGAACAGCGGCGGCGCAGCGGCTCGGCACGGCGGAACAGGGCGAGCGGGCGCTGCTAGGGTTCTGGGGCGGCGGCGGAGGTGGGATGAGGAGGCGCAGGGGCTGCGGGGCCAATTAAAGGAGTCCCGGGCATCTTGGGCAAGCGTGCCCAGCTGATACGCGGAGGGGATCACGGCGGAACTGGCGCGGTTCGTTGTTAGCGTGAGGAAGACGGGGAAGCTGACATGTGGGGCCAAGCGCTCAGCGGCAGAGCAGGCGAGCGCGGAGAGAGGCCGTGGGCGCTGGCAGGTGGGGCCGGGTTGCCGCCGGGCGACGGGGCGAGTGTCGCGCGGAGCGCTGGGCGCGGAGGACGATGGGCCGCGGGGTTGAGCGCGTGGGTGAGCTGGGCCGTGCGTGCTTGCTGGGCCGCGCGCGAGGAAGGGCTGGGCGGATCGCGGGGCAGGCCGGATTGGGGAGCGGGCCGCAGGGAGAGAGAGAAAGGAGGGAAAGGGCTGGGCTGCCTGAGTGGATTTCGGGCCGGGTCTGGTTGGCTTGTTGGGTTTGGATTTTCTATCTTCGTTCTCTTTTCTAATTCTAGTTCCTAATCAAACTCAACCAAAACTAGTTGAATTCAAACTTGGATTTGAATTCCACTCTAACACTCAAACAAAATCAATGCTCCAGCATGATGCACAACAAAATTAAACCTATGATAAAATTTTAATTACTTGTGATTCAAAATTAGATTAAATGCAAGATAAGCCAATTAAATCCTAGAAAATTAAATAAAGTCAAATAAATTTATTATTAATTACTGAAATTTGAATTAGGGTGTTATAGTAGGTTCTTGGCCGTTAAAACCCATAGCATCAGTTGTAAGCAGGTAAGGTCGGTGTGCTTGTCTTCCATGCGAAGCCGGGGCTTGAGCGGCTGCAAAGTGGGGCTGGCCGACCTCTCCTAGGCCGGCCGGCCTCGGATTGTGGCCATCTGGCCACCGCCTTTGCGTGGACATCCCTGATCCTCTCCTGGGGTCGGTGTTCGTTGCGTGGCTTCAACGCTTGCAGTGGTCGCCGGCCGGCCTAGGGGAGGCCGACCAGCCTCCCTCTGGCCCATCTTGCCCTCCGTTGTGTAGGAATATGGGGTAGCAAAAACAAAAATTTTCTACCGCATAAATCAGGATTAATGCAGTTATAGATCACGAGATTACCACTAGACGCGCGGCTGCGGAACTTCTGTAGCGCGTTGGTGTAGTGCAGATGGAAGCCGGTATTGCAGTTGCGTGAACCACCTCACAAACGGCTAGTCCTTGTGCAGCAAGAGCAATACCTCCACGAAGCCCACACGTACGGGAAGAAGCGTCGCACTCCGGATTGCTAGATCTGCGAGACCAACTAGGGCCGATGCACGAGGAGGAGGAATAGGGAAAGGGGGGCGCTACTGTAGCGGTGGCTACTGTTCATGAGAAGAGTACCACGCCCCCCTCTATTTATAGCCCCTTGTGACGCCCCTAGGTGTGCTCCCATTGGGCTCCACCTTGGGCATCCCCTAATGGGCCAACTAAAGCCCATTAGTGCATCTAAGCCTAGTCTAATATGAATCTTATCCTCATTAGGCTTCTAGCCCTTAAGTGTGGGACCCTATGGGCTCACACGTGAATAGACATGGCCCAGTACTCCTACTGGCCAATAGTTGATAGCGGTCTCTAGCAAGACATGTCAACTCCTAAGCATGTGCGATTCATATCTGTCAAGCTGTCACAATCTTATACATGCTGTTCCCTTTGCCTCACGATATTTGGTCTAGCTTGAAGCCGACCACTCTTTCTCGATCCTGTGATTCAGAATCCTTGGTTAACTCCTAACCCCAGCATGGCCATGCATTTCCTGATCCGAATCACTCAAGGGGCCCAGAGATATCTCTCTCTTTGTAGAGAGGGGCAAATCCCATCTTGACCGATTATGTCTCACAGCATACTTCTTGACAGACCTGAAAGCCACCTTTATGACTACCCTATTATGGTGCAGCGTTTGATGGCTCCTAAGTAAGTCGGTTCACATATTGAGTACATACGATGATCTCAGGTCTTAGGACACAGCGTACATATTGTGTAATGAGAAGTCATCATCTCGTGTTGGGTCAGTTCTGTCTCATGTCTCACATGAACCCACATTATTAGTTTGACATCCCCATGTCCATGACTTATGAAACGTAGTCAATTAACTAATACATGTGCTAGTCTAATATTCATGTGTGTCCTCAAATGAACTCCGACTAGGAACACTTTGGAATATTCATACAAGTAAAGAGTTTCACAAATACTTCACATAAGCATTAATCAATACAAGTTGTCATCCATAAATATTCAAGGAACACTTTATTAATCATGAATACAAGGAAATATGATTGCCTCTAGGGCATATTTCCAATAGTCTCCCACTTGCACTAGAGTCAATCTAGAATGTATCTAATACCCATTGCTCTTGTGTGCCTCTCATGCTTGGGCTTTGGAAGCGGTTTTGTCAACAGATCTGAAATGTTCAGGTCTGCGGAGGACTCCGACGAGGCCTTCGTTGCTTCCCCAGATCGCAAGGGCCCTCGAGGCCCCCCTCGAGGCGGTGGCCGCCTGTTCGACGACATGCTCAAGAAGCCGTGCCCTTACCACAAGGGCTCAGTCAACCACACCCTCGAGCAGTGTGAGATGCTCCGCAAGTACTACAACCGTGCCGTGCATTGCGATGAGGACAAGAAGAGGGATGCGGGCGACAAGGGTGGAGACGGTGAGGTCCCCTCGGTGGAAAATGCCTTCTTCATCTTCGAAGGGCCGACGGCAAATATGACCTCTCGGCAGCACAAGCGCGAGCGCCGGGAAGTCTTCTCCGTCACCAAGGCCACGCCATCCTACCTCGACTGGTCAGAGGACACCATCTCCTTCGGCCGTGAGGACCACCCCGACTATGTTCCGAACCCTAGACAGTATCCACTCGTTGTGGATCCCATCATCGGCAACACCCGCTTCTCCAAGGTGCTCATGGACGGGGGCAGCAGTCTCCACATCATGTACGCCCACACCTTGGAGCTCATAGGGATCGGACCGGACAAGCTCTGCCCCAGTAAGTCAACATTCCATGGTGTTGCACCGAGGAAGCGAGTCCAACCCCTCGGCCAGATCGACCTGCCCGTCTGATTCGGCACGGCAGCCAACTTCCACAAGGAGGTGCTCACCTTCGAGGTGGTGGGGTTCCGGGGGGCATACGCCATCCTTGGGCGTCCATGCTACGCCAAGTTCATGGCGATCCCCAACTACACCTACCTCAAGATGAAGATGCCGGGCCCGAAGGGTGTCATCACCATCGGCTCCTCGTTCGAGCACGCTTACGAGTGCGACGTCAAGTGCGTCGAGCACGCCGAGGCTCTGGTGCTCGACGAGGCCCTCGCCGCGCAGCTGCAGGGGATGGCCGAGGTGGCCATGGACTCCAAGTTGCGGCACGCGGGCAACTTCGAGCCTGCCGAGGGTACCAAGGACATCCTCCTCGACCCAAAGACCCCCGACGATAAGGCGCTGAAGATCAGCGCTACCCTCGACAGCAAATAGGAAGTGGTGCTCGTCGACTTTCTCAGCGCCAACGCTGACATCTTTACATGGAGCCCCTCGGATATGCCTGTCATCCCGAGGGAGGTCGCCGAGCACTCCCTTGATATCCTGTCGAACTCCAAGCCAGTCAAGCAACGCCTACGGCGCTTCGACGAGCTCAAGCGACGGGCGATCGGTGAGGAAGTGCACAAGCTTTTGGAGGCCGGATTCATCAAGGAGGTATTCCATCCCGAGTGGCTAGCTAATCCTGTACTAGTCAAGAAAAAGAGTGGGAAATGGAGGATGTGTGTAGACTATACTAGTTTAAATAAAGCATGTCCTAAAGTTCCCTTTCCTTTGCCTCGAATTGATCAAATCGTTGATTCAACTGCGGGATGCGAACTTTTATCCTTTCTTGATGCATATTTCGGTTATCATCAAATCAAAATGAAAGAGTCCGACCAGCTCGCGACTTCTTTTATTACACCTTTCGGCATGTACTGCTACATCACGATGCCCTTTTGGCCTTAGAAACGCCAGAGCTACATACCAGCGATGTATGCTCCACGTATTTAAAGATCATATTGGGTGCACCGTAGAGGCGTATGTTGATGACATTGTTGTGAAATCCAGGAAGGCGGATGACCTGGTAGCCGATCTCAAGATCTAATTCGATTGCCCAAGGGCTAAGGGGATGAAACTCAACCCCGAGAAGTGCGTGTTCGGAGTCCCTCGAGGCATGCTCTTGGGCTTCATTGCCTCGTAGCGGGGCATCGATCCCAACCCTGAGAAAGTCTCGGCCATCACTCGGATGGGACCGATCTGAGACCTAAAGGGGTGTAGAAGGTCATGGGTTGCCTGGCAGCTCTCAGCCGATTCATCTCATGTCTCGATGAGAAAGGCTTGCCTCTGTATCGTGTGGCAGAACCACCTGAATTATCCCGGCTCAAGTGCGCTAGCCGTCACCATAAAGGCAACACCGACTCTACGGACCAGCCATAAGGCAAAGAGCAGGGCCAAGTTAGACTAGCGATCTGGTCCTCAAAACTCATACCTGAAACAGGATTCAACAGCAAGGTTGAGTATACTAATACTCAGCAAGACTTAACCGTCAATGGATATACTTAGTCCACTTAGCTAGACTATGCAGGGTTCTGTAAGGCTCTGGTTTTCCTTTTGCTGAAAAGCAACAAAGACTAGGTCCTTAATTTCACATTTTAGCATTCAATATTCTAGTTGATTAACCATTCTATGTAAGCAACTAATTCTAATCAACCATGGTAGAACTTTAGTCAAACATCAAGATTGATCATAATAATATTACTCTTATTACTCTGTGTGGCAAAAGGATCAAGTAGTCGCAATATCCGCGAGAGACGGACGATTCGAATCGGATTTCCAACCTTGCAAGGTAAACCTAACACACACGTTTGGAACACCGTCGGGTCGTTCCCAAACAATAGTTGACCTTTCATTCCGGCTTGTGCATAGGGTCACTCTCCCTGACTATAGGGCACCAACTTCCTCCCTGACTATAGGGCACCAACTTCCTCCCTGCACCCGTGGTGTTGCGCAAAATAAACATAAATAAAAACTTATATCTAAGAGAGAGTGAAAGGTATATCCACTCACCGGTCCGATCAGCTACTAGGCTTACCGCGTACCATTTTACGGCATGTGGCTAGTACGTTCAAACACTTAACCACCGCTACCACACACCGCGACCTTAGCAGAATTCATCAACACAGACAGGGTCTCACCCAAGGTCATGATATCGAACATGACCCCGTCCGACGTCCTTACAGTGATTGCAGATAAAAGAAAACAAACAACTCCTATTAACCTCGCGAGTGACAGGCAATCACTCGACTTTTACCGGTACTACAAGCATAGCAATTATTCGAACTCAAATCTAGTGTTCAGTACATAGGTTCTTAGGATCATGCATCTAGGGTTCAATTCAAATCCTAAGAACTGTAAATGCACAAGTAAGTAGTATATAGAGTGCATAATTTGAAATACTGGGTTTATGTCCGGGGCTTGCCTTCGCGGTAGTCACTAGCTAAATCAGCCTTGGGCTCTTTCGGACTATGGTCCGGGTCTTCAGTCAATGTAGCGGCATTCACCTGGGCTTCTTGATCACCTCCTTTGGACTCCGGGATCAGCTCGTACGTCCCGTCCGCTAGAATAGTTGTATCTATATGTGATGCAAGAAACGGTTTTACAATATACACACTTCGCGATAAAGTGGTAGTCTAACAATTAGCAAAGATAGCTTAGCATATGGGCAATTGTTTATAGAGTAGTTATTTAACATGTCTTACTACACAAAACAACATGATTAACCTCACAAGACAACTTGATTATCTTCACAAAGTAAATTTTAGTTAGTTCACATAGCATGTAAATCATGTTTGCTAAGAATTAAGTAACTCAGTACACAACCAGCATTTAAATTCAGCAAAATTATTTCAAACAGGAAGTACAAAGAGCAATCTATCCTGTAAATTTCATACTATTTCATGCAGTCAATTATTCAGAATAAAACATTTACTCAGACAGCACCTAGAACAAGATTAAATTGTACAGACTAAACTACAGCAATTTAGAGGCTATAAATTTAACAGGATATCGATAAAGAGCTAACACAGCTACTGTAAATTTTTCAGAATTTATCTAGGCATGAAACAGGAGTATTAATTTTGACAAAATTAAACCACATATGGTAAAACTAATTAGTACAGAAAGTTGTATAATGTTTCTGGATCCTAAATTTTACAGACATGAACATATGACCAGATTTTTCTAACCAAGAAAACTATTTATCACAATTAAAACCTACTTGACAAGCATTAAATCAAATATATAACTAAACAGATCTAAAATTTCTCAAACTTGTGCAACAGCAAGGTTTTAGTGACATGCATGCAGTGAAAAAGTTTTAGACACAGAACTTTAATATTTCTACCAGCATAAATAGATTAGCAAAACTAGTAGATCTAGGAATCTTGAAACTTTGACCTAGTTAAATATGTCAAAAAGGGTTCAAATTTTTACCAGGTACTAGTAACACTGCAAGACACATGCTAGCCAAAAATCACATGAAGTTACTAAGTACAACTCCTAGAATAATTAAAGCCTATTTATTCTATTCTTTTTCTTGGATTAACATGCAGACCAAAACTGAAGATGTGTATGTAACAAAACTTGTAGGTCCTGTAACAAGGATTCCAAAATATTTGGATGTGTATTTTTATGATTTTTCTACGAATTTCTAGGTATTTTCAAAGTTCAGCCTAGAAACAAAAGGAAAGGAACTGAAAACTTGTAGATAAGTCCCTAGAAAGAAAAAGAAGCTTGCAATGTGGCCCCTGGCCAGAGTCAGAGCAGAGGGAGGGGCTTTGACCGCCGATTCCGGCGAGGCTCGTCGCCGGCGGCGAGGGTGAAGGGTCCAGAGAGGTTCACCAGGTCGGGGCGCACTTGTGGGTGGGCTTGGGAGGCCAAGGGGATGGTCGGAATAGTGTTGTCGGCGGTGGGACAGTTTGCGGTGGCGAAGGGGAACGGCGGCGAGGGTGCTCCAGCGGTCGAGGGTGGGAGAGGAGTGGCTGGGGAGCTACGCAAGAGCGAGGTGGAGCTGAAGGCGAGGTCTACGCGGGCGGAGCGGCCGTGGAGGAGCGGGGCGACGCTGAGCTCGAGCTCGCCGGTGTTCGGGTGGGCGGTGGCGGCATTATGGGGTTTTGGGGCGGGGAACTGGCGAGAGAGTGAGAGGATTGGAATGCGGGGGTTCCCCTGGTGCTGAAGCGCGCGGGAGAAGGGAAGCCGGGGCTCTTCCCCGAGCTTGCCACGGCGGCGGCGAGGTGGCGGCCGCGGAGCACGACCAGGGCAACGTGGCGAGGGGAGGAGGCTCCAGCGCGGGTGGGAGTGGGTCTAGGGAGTTGCGGGGGTGCCGCGTGTGGCGGTGGAGCAGCAGGAGGTGGCCTGCAGCCTTCCCTCGGCGGCGGGCGACGCCGCTCTGCGCCGGCGGCAGAGGAAGCAGAGAGGGAGAGAGGAGGAAGATGACAGCTGGACATATTTGCAATTTCTGAAAAGTTGGTCCTACTATAAAACAAAATAACTCCTAAACTAGGGCTCAAATGAAAAAGTGCCCAACATGAAAGTTGTTCAACTTTTCAAGATCTACAACTTTGATGTTGTGCAAAATTTGATTTGACCAAAGGTTGAAAGGTTATTTTGAAAACATAGAAAGGATTTTGAATTTAATGGACTTTCATCTTTTCCAAAGCAAATTCACCTTAATTTCAGACTGAAAAGTAAAATTTCCTGCCATGTAATAACTACACTGAATTTTACAAAGAAACCCTCCACAAAAGCAACATTTGCCCATCCTATTCAAATTAAATTATAGGAAGGACCTTGCATCACATCATATTTACACAATTAGCCTTATTTTTTTAAATAAGACCCTTGTTCAAGCAATTCAAGCACATGATGCATAAAATAAATACAGTTCTACTGTGCAGACACCTAAGGTGTCACAGCCTTCCCCCCTAAAATTAATCTCGCCCCGAGATTACAGAAAGAATAAGGACAGAAAGATTTGGTACCTGGATTGGTTCTAAGAAAGTCGGGAAAATTTCTTTGGAGATAAGTTTCAGTCTCCTAGGTGGCTTCTTCCTCAGTATGGTGATTCCACTGGATTTTGTACATTTTAACTTTCTCCCTTTTGGTACTTCTTTCTTTGGGGTCAAGAACTCTGATTGGATACTCAGCATAAGATAGATCAGTTTCAATTTTGATATCTTGTGGTTTAATGATCTCAGTGGGCACTTTGATGCACTTCTTGAGTTGAGAGATATGGAAGACATCATGAATGGTGGCCAACTGAGAAGGAAGACGGATTCAGTAAGCAACTGGACCACAAGTTTTGATGATTTCAAATGGTCCGATGTATCGGGGTGCCAATTTCCCTTTTATGCCGAAGTGTTGAACACCTCTAGTAGGAGATACTCGCAGATATACGAAATCCCCTACCTTGAACTATAAAGGTTCTCTTCTTTTGTCTGCATAACTTTTCTGTCTTGATTGGGCAACTTTAAGATTAGTCTGGATAACTTTGACTTTCTCTTCTGCCTCAATGACTAGATCTAGCCCAAGGACTTTGCGTTCTCCGGCTTGTGACCAACTCAAAGGAGTTCGACACCTTTGACCGTATAACGCTTCAAATGGTGCTATTTGCAAGCTAGATTGGTAACTATTATTATATGAGAACTCTGCCAGTGTTAGGCACTTATCCCAGTTCTTGCCATATTGAATAGCACATGCCCTCAACATATCTTCAAGGACTTGATTGATTCGTTCAGTTTGCCCATCTGTTTGTGGATGATAGGCTGAACTACGAATCAATTTGGTTCCAAGGGATTCTTGCAATTGTTCCTAGAAACGTGCAATGAACTGCACCCCACGATCAGAAATGATCGCCTTTGGAACTCCATACAGACGGACAATCTGGTCGAGATAGATCTCTGCATACTTCTTGGCAGAATAAGTTGTATGCACATGAATAAAATGAGTGGTCTTGGTAAGTCTATCAACGATTACCCAAATAGAATCATGCTTCTGAGAAGTGTTGGGTAAGCCAACGATAAAATCCATACTGATGTCCTCCCATTTCCAAGATGGAATGGGTAAAGGTTGGAGAGTACCAGCTACTTTCAAGTGACTAGCCTTAACTCTTTGATAGACATCACACTCAGAAACATATTTGGCGATCTCTCTTTTCATTCGAGTCCACCAAAAATTCTGTTTAAGATCCTGGTACATCTTGGTACTACTGGGATGAATAGAAAACTTCGATAGATGTGCCTCATCAAGGATTTGTTTTCTAAGCTGGTGATTCTTGGGTACAACAAGATGAAATTCAAACCACAAAACTCCTTTATGATCTACACGGAAACATTTGTACTTTGCTTCTCCCTGGGATAGCTTTTCCTTGATGATTTTGATACCTTCATCATGTAATTGTGCCATGATGATGCTATCATGAAGTGTAGGCTCGACAGCTATATGGTTCAGACTTCCTTGAGGTACCATTTCTATGTTTAGTTTCATCATTTCCTGGCATAGAGTTTCGCTGAATGGCTCTACAGATAGACAATGGCATTGTGACTTGCGGCTGAGTGCATCCGCAACCACATTAGCCTTTCCTAGATGATAGTGCACTTCTAGATCATAGTCCTTTATCCATTCTAGCCAGCGTCTCTGTCTCATGTTGAGATCAACTTGGGTGAAGATAAACTTGAGGCTCTTATGGTCAGTGTAAATGTTACAATGAGTTCCCGTAAGATGATGTCTCCAGAGCTTAAGAGCATGTATGACAGCTGCTAACTCTAGATCATGTGTTGGATAGTTCTTCTCATGATTCTGGAGAGCTCTTGATGCATAAGCGATCACCCGGTTGTCTTGCATAAGTACACAACCAAGTCCCGTACCAGAAGCATCACAATAGACATCAAAAGGTTTGTTACTGTCCAGTGTAGCCAGCACTGGAGTAGTAGTTAGTCGCGCTTTGAGAGTTTGAAAGGCTTCTTCACATTTATCATCCCAAACAAATTTCTCTCCTTTCTTTAATAACTCCGTCATAGGCTTGGCTATTCTGGAGAAATCAGGAATGAATCAACGATAGTATCCAGCTAAACCGAGAAAAACTGCGAATCTGATGGACTGAAGTAGGAGGTTTCCAATCCATCACTTCTTGCACTTTAGTTGGTCCAACCGATATACCTTCACTGGAGATAGTATGGCCTAAAAATTTCACACTATCCAGCCAAAATTCACATTTGGAGAATTTGGCATAAAGGTGATGATCTCGTAATCGCTGAAGAACGATGCGTAAATGCTGAGCATGATCTTCTTCATTCTTGGAGTAGATCAAAATGTCGTCGATGAACACCACGACGAATTTATCAAGCTCCGGCATGAAGACCGAATTCATCAGGTACATAAAGTATGCCGGGCCATTGGTAAGACCAAAAGACATAACCAGATACTCATAGAGTCCATATCTAGTCGAGAAGCCTGTTTTTGGAATATCACAGGGCTTGATCTTTATTTGATGGTAGCCAGAATGAAGATTGATCTTAGAGAAAATCTTGGCTCCAGCTAATTGATCAAACAGAATATCAAAGCGGGGAAGAGGATACTTGTTTTTAGTAGTGACCGCATTGAGTGGTCGATAGTCAACACATAGCCTCAAACTGTTGTCCTTCTTCTTCACAAAAAAGGCTGGACATCCCCATGGCGAAGCACTCGGACGAATAAAACCCTTGTCAAGAAGGTCTTGAAGTTGGATTTTCAATTCTGCCAACTCATTTGGAGGCATACGGTACGGCCTCTTAGAAATAGGGGCTGTACCGGGTTGAAGCTCGATAACGAATTCGATATCTCTATCAGGGGGCATTCCAGGCAAGTCATCTGGAAATACATCCGCATACTCACACACAACAAGAATATCTTCAATTTTGATTTCTTTTATGGCATAGGCACAAGAGTTGAAGCACTCTTGTTGTGGCAGATAGAGTATGGTGGCTCCTTGATAAGGTGAATCTATCTCAATAGCTCGGGAAGAGATATCTAACAGTACTTTATGTCTAGTCATCCAATCCATGCCCAAAATAACATCCATGCCTTCTAAGTTCAATAAGATCAAATCTGTCTTTATCAATTTGCTACCCAACTTAATTGGCACATGTCTAATGATTTGATTGGAAGCTATCTTCCCACCAGGGGTTGCTATCATGTAAGATCTCTTGGTATGACAAAAATCTAATCCTACCCTTGCTCCAAATTTGGCACTTATAAAACTATGAGTTGCACCAGAATCAAATAATATGACTGCGGGTTTATTGTGGATAGAGAAAGTACCCGACATGACTGGTGCTCATTCGGGAAGCTCTGCAAGAGTAGTGAAATTAACTCGCCCCTGTCGGACTTGCACCATTTGCTTCTTGCCCTTGCCCTTGTTGTTCTGGTTGGAGTTCTGCCCTAGATAAGATTTCTTGGGTTGCGGGAAATTCTTGGCGAAATGGGATGTACTGCCGTAATTGAAACATCGATTGTCACCGTTCCCGCGATTGACCTGTGGGGCATTTGGCCTTGGGCCAAACTGCTGCGGCTGCTGAAAGACTGGAGGTCTGAATCCTCCCTATTGCTGAGGCGGCCTAAAAACAAACCTGCCCATTGGGGCATTTCTCTGTGGAGCTCTTGGTGGAGTATTATGCACCAGACGATACCTTGGTGGCTGAGCACTCGAGGGTCCCGTTGGTGCCTTTCGCTTCTTCTCAGCGCGGTGCACAGCGATACAATCTTCTTGAGTAATGGCCATGTTGACCAGCTCATTATAAGTATCTGGCAGAACAAGGTTCAGGCATTCCTTGAGCTTGGTGTTGAGGCCACGACGAAAACGGTCACGCTTCTTGGAGTCAGTATCTACATGATGGCCCGCGTACTGGCACAAATGATTGAAGGCCTATGCATACTGAAGAACAGTGCGGGTCCCTTGATTCAAAGCCAAGAATTCATTCAACTTCCTCTCAATCAGTCCCTCGGGAATATGATGTGTCCTAAAGGCATTCTGGAATTCCTCCCAAGAGATAACATGTCCAGCAGGCTGCATAGCACAATAGTGATCCCACCAAATACGAGCGGTGCCACAAAGCTACTGGGCGGCGAACTGAGCCTTGTTCGCATCAGCACAAGGTACTGCTAGCAAGGCAAACTTGGACTCAATAGTACGGAGCCAAGCATCGGCGTCCAATGGTTCATCAGTCCGGCTGAACAGCGGAGGTTGGGTAGCAAAGAATTCCTGGTAACCCGCTGGTTGCTCATCACGTCCTCCACGGTGCTGCTAGCGTGGCGGATTCTGCTGCCCTTGCACCAGATGACGAAGCAATTCGGTTTGTGTGGCCATTAGCTCAGCCAAATTCGGCGGTGGCGGCGGTGGCTGCTGAGATCCACTGCCAGTTTCACGGCCGAAGCCTTCGGGCGATCCACGGGTATGACCAACCATCTGTAATTATGGAAGACATCCATTAGATACATTATCCTTGCTCCCAAAATCAATGGTATGTGCAATGATCATACATTGGACAGCAAAACAAAATCAGCAGAATTTAACAAAATGCAGTGTAACACAATATGCATAACACATATTTACACAACCAACATAGCTCAAAATTGGTCAGCTGTTAGATAACTTCGTACGCTATCATTTCGGTATTCAACTCCAGAAGCAAAACAGTAAGGAAGGTAACCTAAAAATTCACTTTTCATCATTCTGTGCTATGCTATTTTTCAACAGGGATCGTGGTAGTGTTTTGATTATAAATATAGCTACACAGATCCTAATAGGCTAAAATTTGGTGAACACCCAGGTTACAAAATTTGCAACAACTTTGGTATTCATCAACAGCCTAAAAATGCACAGATGAAGAGATAAAAAAATTCGGCAAGCAGAAAGGTCATGATTTCCAAACTGGTAGTCACTACTTATATTACATCCAAGGTATTCTTTATATTACAAACCTAGCATCACACTTCCTTACCACATACGCTATAACAAGTGGTACTCCTTCCTAGGGCTATTTTACAACATTTCATTCCCTATTTACATATACTACAACAAGGAAGATCACATGCTATCTAGGACAATACTAAGATGCCTAGAAGTCGTCGAGGTTGCCCACAGAGGAAGCACTGCCGGAGGAAGAGTCGTCCGACTGAGGGTTAGGCTCGGCAGGCGCATGCTCGGAATCTATCTCTGAGACTCCCTCAATCTCCTCTGGGTCTTTTTCTTCTGCTGCAGGCTCGGCTGGGACAACTGGGGGTATTGGCTGCTCATGGAGCATACCAATATGGTCTATAGCATCACCCAGCTCCATTTGGAGCTCGTGAACCTGCTCCTGAAGAAAAGCAATCACCGTGTTACGCTGCACTATTTCAGCACCATGCTACAAAACTTGAAGCTCGTACTGTGCAATGACGTTATCTCTCCCAGCAACAGCCTCATTAAGCGCTCATTAAGCTTGTACTATGCAATGACGTTATCTCTCAGGCTAAGACCTCGTTGAAAAGTCTGGGCCAAGTCCATCACCTGATCCATGTGCCTCTGCTGAAGGATCTGATAGCGGTACTAGGCATTCATATACCTAATCACCGCCTGGATAGTCTCATTAGCCACATCTCCAGATAAGTGACCAAAGTGGGTGGTCCTGAAGAGCCACTCTACGCTGCCAGCATTGACTGCCGGAAACAAGCCAATAGGATAAGCAGCCACTTCATTCGGATGGTGCTCACAGAAGGTGGTAATAGCTTTGAGGGCTGCTGTCTCAAAAGCGTCCACAAGGCGATATCCAACCACCTCAATCTCAATAGGTGGCCAAGCCAAAGTAGGGTACTGAGGAATGGTCATGGTGGCACTGCACTTCTGAACTCCATCCTCAGAAAACTGTCATCCCTTGTACCGGGGTGGTTCTGGGTAGTGGAAAATACGAAGCGTATCCCACAAAATCCTAGGAAAGCCCTCCCAGTACAGGCAATCAGTATGAGCATATCCATCATCATCCCAGAAGATACTCGGAAGGTCCGCCATCTGAATCAAAAGGATTCAAATGTGAGTTATATGATTATCTCAAGACTTCTCAAATAAAGCTTTTAAGAAGGCTGCGGAAAAATGTGAGTCTGATTCAAAAGATTATATAGTTTCACAAGACTTAGGAAGTAAACAATCCACAATTGGTACTGTTTCATCTTTTCAGATTCTATGGAACGAAAGATCATTATGACATCAAGATGGGGCTAAGGATGAAGGCATGACTCTATTCCATCTTTTACCTCCAAGAAAGTCTAAGTGTTTCAACAAACATGCTCCTAAAATCAAGTTTTAATTCAACTTATTGTTTAAGCGTACTAAGACATATTCATGATGATCCACACTAGAAATTCCTTAAAAAGGCTCATGTAACAAATTCAAATCCTAGGAATCAAATCAAACATCATCAAACTATGCATGCACGATCTATTCGCCCTCACAAGATAAACAATTGCCAACTATTGTTGGGCTTACGCGGTTAGTACGGTGGCATAACATAGATACGTCTCTCCCTATAATATCTAGTCGATAAATTCTAACCATTCTTAACTTATCAAATCGCGGTTATTGTACCTGTAGAAGATTGACAGAACATATATATGCATTGAACATTTGATGCTAGCACTCATGAAAGTGTTCCCATATATTACCGCTCACTATAGAAGCGGCATCCATGCATCCAACACTGCATGGACAGTGCTCATACGCTACCGGGGCTACGTATTCACGGGGTACTTTCACTCCCAATATAATCGATCGATGGTCAGTATATTGGCAGCAGCTCAAGTAGGCCACTGCTTGAGCACAGCGTTCGGTTCGCATCGCCAACGGGAAGGTTAGACTCCCTCAGCTGACTAAGTATACTTTACTCCCAATATAGTCAACTAATAGTTGGTATATTGGCAGTACCTCAAGTAAGCCACTGCTTAAGGGCAGCATTTGGCTCGCCTCATCGATGGGAAGGTTAGACTCCTCAGCTGACTGAGGATTCTTACCTTCTTACCTTAGCGTAGGTGCGTCGTTACAGAATTTAAAAGATTGATTGTGCACAAAAGTAAGGTTTGACAGAAATATAAAGTGCTGGAAGTTAGATATAAATAAACCATAAGTAGATAGCCACCTAGTAACTCCTTTAAATTTCCCTAGGGCTTTACATTCTATGCACAATCCTTAACGAAACCAACGTAGTTTTATAAATACTTTGTTGGTCCAATTTTATATGGAAATCAATTTTTAAGGTTCCAACACCTCTGGTGTACACTTGTGTAACAGCCCACGGGCCAGATGGGCCGGGCCGAATCCTAGGGTACTGTAGCTCGGCTACTGTAGCGCCAAAAAATACTGTAGCGACAGAAGTATAGTCCTAGACTGGAAATTGAAGGAGGGACGAGCCAGCTTAAATAGCCGGTTTCGGAGAGTTGAATAACTCCGGTTGCAACTTTTTGCGTGAAGCGAGGACGAAAGCGCAAGAGAGTTATTTAGCAGGTGTGGTTTACTCAACGTGCAGAGTATATCTTAGCCGTTATCCTAGGCCGGGTCGTTACAGTGGTATCAGAGCCGATTCTCGCGGTTTCACGGGCATGTACGGGCGTAAGTGCACAGGCATGTGGACAGGCACGTGGGGGCACAGATGCCGCCGGAATGTGGACGGGCGCGTGGCGGGTCAGTGCGCGGGCATCTAGGATGCGCCGTTGGCACTGAACGCATGGACGCCGCACAGGGACCGTTGGCACTGGATGCACGGATGTCACACATGGGCCGTTGGCACAGGACGTACGGGGCGTAGCCAAGAGAGGACGTTCCTGGCTTGGGATTGACCGACGAGGATGTCGTTCTCTTAAGGGGGTGAGGATGTGACACCCCAGCCCAAGGGTTTAATAGGATTGGTAGAATACTCATATCAACAAGTTGCAACTTCTTTTCCGGAAGCCAATCTCGAAAGAACTCCAAAGTTAAGCGTGCTTGTCCTGGAGCAATTTCGGGATGGGTGACCGACCGGGAACTTCTTCCCGGGTGCGCACGAGTGAGGATAAAGTGCGCAGAAAATACATGTGTTGGTCTGTGAGGGTAGTCTATGTCCTAGAAAACTGTCAGATGTAAGCGGGCCCGGCCTCGGGCTGCATGAAGGCGAGTCCATAGATATTACAACCATAAATTTTACAACACAGGCATAGTAGTTATTACAACAAGTTCAAAGTATTATTACATGTCCAAACTCAGTAAAACATTATACAAGACATAAGTTTAAAGTTCAAAGTTTAAGCAGCAGAAAGAAAACACGACGGCTACAACACGTCGCAAAAGGATACCAAGCTAGCTCAAGCAAGGTATCAATCGTCGGGGTCATTGCCGACCGGAGACGGATCCCACTCTACAGACCAGCCATAAGGCAAAGTGTAGGGCCAAGTCAGACTAGCGGTCTGGTCCTCAAAACTCATACCTGAAATAGAATTCAACAGCAAGGCTAAGTATACTAATACTCAGCAAGACTTAACCGTCAATGGAAATACTTAGTACACTTAGCTAGACTATGTAGGGTTCTGTAAGGCTCTGGTTTTGCTTTTGCAGAAAAGCAACAAAGAGTAGGTCCCTAATTTCATATTTTAGCTTTCAATATTCTAGTTGATTAACCATTCTATGTAAGCAACTAATTCTAATCAACCATGGTAGAACTTTAGTCAAACATCAAGATCGATCATAATAATATTACTCTTATTACTCAGTGTGGCAAAGGAATCAAGTAGTCTCAATATCCGCGAGAGACGGACGATTCGAATTGGATTTCCAACCTTGCAAGGTAAACCTAACACACACATTTGGAACACCGTTGGGTCGTTCCCAAACAACCGTTAACCTTTCATTCCGGCTTGTGGATAGGGTCACTCTCCCCGACTACAGGGCACCAACTTCCTCCCAGCACCCGTGGTGTTGCGCAACATAAACATAAATAAAAACCTATCTCTAAGAGAGAGTGAAAGGTATATCCACTCACTGGTCCGATCAGCTACTAGGCTTACCGCGTACCATATTTACGGCATGTGGCTAGTACGTTCAAACACTTAACCACCGCTACCACACACCGCGACCTTAGCAGAATTCATCAACACAGACAGGGTCTCACCAAGGTCATGATATCAAACATGACCCCGTCCGACGTCCTTATAGTGATTGCAGATAAAAGAAAACAAACAACTCCTATTAACCTCGCGAGTGACAGGCAATCACTCGACTTTTACCGGTACTACAAGCATAGCAATTATTCGAACTCAAATCTAGTGTTCAGTACATAGGTTCCTAGGATCATGCATCTAGGGTTTCAATTCAAATCCTAAGAACTGTAAATGCACAAGTAAGTAGTATATAAAGTGCATAATTTGAAATACTAGGTTTATGTCCGGGGCTTGCCTTCATGGTAGTCACTAGCTAAATCAGCCTTGGGCTCTTCCGGACTTTGGTTCGGGTCTTCAGTCAGTGTAGCGGCGTTCACCTGGGCTTCTTGATCACCTCCTTCGGACTCTGGGATCAGCTCGTACGTCCCGTCCGCTAGAACAGTCGTATCTATATGTGATGCAAAAAACAGTATTACAATATAGACACTTTGCGATAAAATGGTAGTCTAACAATTAGCAAACATAACTTAGCATATGGGCAATTGTTTATAGAGTAGTTATTTAACATGTCTTACTACACAAAACAACATGATTAACCTCACTAGACAACTTCATTATCTTCACAAAGTAAGTTTTAGTTAGTTCACATAGCATGTAAATCATGGTTTGCTAAGAATTAAGTAACTCAGTACACAACCAGTATTTAAATTCAGCAAAATTATTTCAAACAGGAAGTACAGAGAGCAATCTATCTTGTAAATTTCATACTATTTCATGCAGCCAATTATTCAGAATAAAACATTTACTCACACAGCACCTAGAACAAGATTAAATTCTACAGACTAAACTAGACCAATTCAGAGGCTATAAATTTAACAGGATATCGATACAGAGCTAATGCAGCTTCTGTAAATTTTTCAGAATTTATCTATGCAAAAAACCACATATGGTAAAACTAATTAGTACAAAAAGTTCTTTAATATTTTTGGATCCTAAATTTTACAGACATGAACATATGACGAAAATAGAGTTCCACAAATATTCTCAGATTTTTCTAAGCAAGAAAACTATTTATCACAATTAAAGCATACTTGACAAGCATTAAATCAAATATATAGCTAAATAGATCTAAAATTTCTCAAACTTGTGCAACAACAAGGTTTTAGTGACATGCATGTAGGGAACAAGTTTCAGACACAGAACTTTAATATTTCTACCAGCATAAATATATTAGCAAAACTAGTAGATCTAGGAATCTTGAAATATTGACCTAGTTAAAGATGTCAAAAAGGGTTCAAATTTTTACCAGATACTAGTAACACTGCAAGACACATGCTAGCCAAAAACTACATGAAGTTACTGAGTACAACTCCTAGAACAATTAAAGCCTATTTATTCTATTCTTTTTCTTGGATTAACATGCAGACCAAAACTAAAGATGTGTATGTAACGAAACTTGTAGGTCTTGTAACAAGGATTCCAAAACATTTGGATTTGTATTCTTCTGATTTTTCTATGAATTTCTAGGCATTTTCAAATTTCAGCCTAGAAACAAAAGGAAAGGAACTCAAAACTTGCAGATAAGTCCCTAGAAAGAAAAAGAAGCTTGAAATGTGGCCCCTGGCCGGAGTCAGAGCAGAGGGAGGGGCTTTGACCACCGATTCCGGCGAGGCTCGTCGCCGGCGGCGAGGGTGAAGGGTCCAGAGAGGTTCACTAGGTCGGGGCGCACCTATGGGTGGGCTTGGGAGGCCGAGGGGATGGTCGGAACAGTGTTGTCGGCGGTGGGACAGTTCGCGGCGGCGAAGGGGAACGGCGGCGAGGGTGCTCCGGCGATCGAGGGTGGGAGAGGAGTGGCAGGGGAGCTGCGCGAGAGCGAGGTGGAACTGAAGATGAGGTCTGCGCGGGCGGAGCGGCCGTGGAGGAGCGGGGCGACGGTGAGCCCGAGCTTGCCGGCGTTCGGGTGGGCTGTGGCGGCGTTCTGCGGTTTTGGGGCGGGGAACTGGCAAGAGAGCGAGGGGGTTGGAATGCAGGAGTTCCCCTGGTGCTGAAGCGCGCGGGAGACCGGAACCTCCGGTGTCCAAACCTGGAACCTCCGGGTTTCAAAACTGGCAATTCCGGTTTTGGGGCAAAAACAGGGGACAGCCAGGCCAAGGTCATGGGCGGCACGGCGGCGGCGGCGTTCCCACCGGTGAGGGGCACGGCGGCGGCAAGGGAGGGCAAGAACGCGATCCACAGAGGAAGGCGGCGACCGTGCGCGCGGCAGCAGCACAGGATCTCGCTCCAGGGCAGTGGGCGACGAGCAGGCAGTGGCTCACGGAAAGTGTCGGGGAGGTCGAGTAGGGCAAGGGAAATCCCACCACTACCTTGAATCGAGTCGAGGAGGAGCGGAGGTTGGTCGTCGGTGAGAGGGTCGGAGTCTCGGGCTAGGGTTAAAGGAGTTCGGCAGCGGCGGGCGCGATTCCGGCCAAGGGAGGGCGAAATCGAGCTCTAGACGGGGCAGTGGATGTTGAGGACAGGACGAATCAACTCTTGGGCAGCTCGGGGCGCGTGAAACGGTGGCGGTGCAGCGGAGGATGGCCGGAGGGGCACCGGCAACGAGCTCTGCTCGCGTCGGGCTCGGCGTGAGCGCGAGGAAGGAGAAAAGGGATGAGGACGAGAAGCCTCCAGAGCATGCAAAAGGATAAGGCACGTGTGGAGGACGAGGTTCGCCGCGGCGGCCGACGCGTGGCGTCGCCGGTGGCACAGTCGCCGGTATGGGCGCCGAAGTAGGTGAAACAGAGCAAAACCGGAACTTCCGGTTTCCAAAACTGGAACCTCCGAGCAAAATCAGAACTTCCAGTTTCCAAAACCGGAACCTCCGGGTTTTGGGGCAAAATAGATTCAATTTTGGAGCCCCCAAAACTAAAATTTTTGCACAACAACTTGAAATTTGGCCAAAATAGAAGTTGTAGAAGAAGAGAAGATTTACAACTTTGCTTTTGGGCGAAAGTTAGCTTGATGTTCGGATCATCGAGCAAAATAGGGTCAAACATGGCTAAAATGATGTTTACTATGCGAACAGGATTAGCGCTAATGACACGCTTACGCCATGCTTAGCGATTAAAACCGTGATTAGCGAGCATGATTAACACAGGGGTGTTACAACCCTTCCCCCTTAAAAGAATCTCGTCCCGAGATTCACGCACAATAGAATGCATAAGGCGAGAAGGTTCAAAGGTGAAGTACCTGAATGAGCGTTTAAAAAGTTCGGATACTTGGATTTTAGAAATTCCTCCTTCCACGTAGCTTCATCTTTGGAGTGATTACTCCATTGAACTTTGTAGAATCGGTTGGTTGTGCGGCGAGTAACTCGATCCTTGCGATCAATAATCTTGATAGGATGCTCAGGATAAGTGAGATTAGACTCTAACTGAATCGAGTCACTTTCCACAGCTTCAGTCGGAACTCTAAGACATTTCTTGAGTTGCGATACATGGAAGATGTTATGAATTGCTGAGAGATTTGTCGGAAGATCCAATCGATAAGCCACAGGACCGCATCTTTCCACAATTGGATATGGACCAATGTAGCGGGAAGCTAGCTTTCCTTTTATTCCAAACCTTTGCATGCCTTTCGAAGATGATACTTTTAATTAGACATGGTCACCGACTTCAAAGACAAGTGGCCAATGCCTCCTATCAGCGTAACTCTTCCGCCAAGACTGCGCGATCTTCAAGTTCGCTTGGATAAGACGAACTTGTTTTTCGGCCTCTTGGACCATGTCGGGCCCAAAGATAGTTCTTTCTCCGGATTCCGACCAATTGAGAGGTGTACGGCATCGACAACTGTATAGTGCTTCAAATGGTGCCATTTTGATACTTTCTTGATAACTATTGTTATAAGAGAATTCAGCTAATGGTAAATATTCATCCCACTTCTGTGGATAGGCTAAGACACAGGCACGGAGCATATCCTCTAAGATTTGATTTATCCTCTCTGTTTGGCCATCGGTTTAGGGATGATATGCAGAGCTGCGAATAAGATGGGTTCCCAAGCTAGCATGCAATTGCTCCCAAAAACGAGCAATGAACTGGGTCCCACGATTGGAGATAATAGTTTTGGGCACACCGTGTAAACATAAGATACGGTTAATGTACAGCTCAGCATACCTCTTTGCCCGGTAGATGGTATTAACTGGAAGGAAGTGTGCCGACTTGGTCAGTCTATCAACCACGACAATGAAATCCTTGCTGATGTCTTCCCATTTCCATTCAGGAATATTCAATGGTTGAAGAGTTCCAGCTAGCCTAAGGTGACTGGCCTTAACCCTTCAACAGATGTCACATTCGGACACATACTTGGCAATTTCTCTTTTCATCCGAGTCCACCAAAATCGTTGTTTAAGATCTTGATACATCTTGTTGCTACCCGGATGGATTGATAGCCGTGAAGTATGGGCTTCGTCAAGAATTTATTTTTTGAGCTCAAAATTCTTAGGCACCACTAATCGGTTCTTGAACCATAACACATTCTCACTATCTTGGTGGAAGCAATTCACTCTAGGGTCTCCTTCTGATAGTCTTCTCTGAATTTCCTTCACCCCTTTATCTTGCTTTTGTGCCGCGATGATGAGATCACAAAGAGTAGGAGTAAACTCTAGATGAGCCAATGTGCTAGGTGGTACAATGCTTAAATTCAGCTTTTCCATTTCAAAGCAAAGAGACTCGCTTAATGGTATAGTTCAAATGCAATGACAGTGAGCTTTGTGACTTAGCGCATCGGCAACTACATTTGCCTTTTTCGAATGATAATGCACTTCGAGCTCATAATCTTTAATCAACTCAAGCCATCTCCTTTGACGCATGTTCAAATCAGCTTGAGTGAAAAGATATTTGAGACTCTTGTGATCAGTATAGATATTGCACAATGTACCTAAAAGATAGTGTCGCTAGATCTTCAGAGCATGGACCACAGCTGCTAATTCAAGATCATGAGTGGGATAGTTTTCTTCATGCCGCTTGAGTGATCGAGAAGTATAAGCAATCACTCAATTCTCTTGCATTAGAACACAGCCGAGTCCTGTGCCTAAGGCATCACAGTAGACATCGAAAGGTTTGGTAGTGTCGGGCTGGGCCAAGATTGGAGCTGAAGTGAGAAGTGTTTTCAATTTCTGGAAAGCTTCCTCACATTGGATACTCCAATAGAATTTGACACCCTTCTTAAGAAGTTCAGTCATCGGTTTTGCAATTTTGGAGAATTCTGGGATGAACCGACGATAATAACCAGTCAAACACAAGAAACTGCGGATTTCAGGAACTAAAGTTGGGGCTTCCCAATCTAGTACATCCTGTACTTTACTGGGATCAATAGAAATACCTTCAGCAGATATGACATGACCTAGAAATGGAACTTCCTTCAGCCAGAAGTCACACTTGCTGAATTTGGCATATAGCTGGTGCTCTCTAAGACGTTGAAGAACTATGTGAAGATGACGAGCATGTTCTTCCTCATTTTTGGAGTAGATCAAGATATCATCAATGAAGACCACAATGAACTTATCTAACTCCGGCATGAACACTGAATTCATAAGGTACATGAAGTAAGCTGGAGCATTGGTTAATCCAAAGGACATCACCAAATACTCATAAAGACCATAACGAGTAGAGAAAGCTGTTTTTGGTACATCTGCCGGTCTGATTTTGATTTGATGATAACCTGATCGTAGATCTATTTTTGAGAATACCTTAGCTCCAGCTAGTTGATCAAAAAGAAGGTCGATTCGAGGAAGTGGGTATTTGTTTTTTACGGTAACTGCATTCAGGGGCCTGTAATCCACACATAGCCTCAGTCCATGATCTTTCTTCTTTACAAACAAAGCCGGGCATCCCCAAGATGAGGTGCTCCGTCGAATAAAATCTTTATCTTGCAACTCTTGTAACTGAACTTTTAATTCAGCTAACTCACTCGAAGTCATTCTATATGGCCTTCGAGATATGGGTGCTGTGCCAGGCTGTAACTCTATAACAAATTCAATATCCCGATCGGGGGGCATGCCTGGCAAATCCTCCGGAAACACATCGGGGTATTCACAAACCACAGGATATTCTTCTAATGGTTTTGCCTCGAGATGTTATATGACAGTGGTTGGAATTTCATGCTGAGAATGATGAATATCCATAGAACCATATGTAGGAGAGTTAAGCCTGATGACACGAGAAGAAGTATCGAGGATAGCACAGTGTTCCTTCATCCAATTCATCCCAAGAATAACATCTATCCCCTGACTTGGAAGGACAATGGGTGTGGTTCGAAAAATCTTCCCGCTCAAGTCAAGGGGCACATCTCGAACTAATTGGCCGGTACTTAAGTGTATGCCTGGTGCATGAATAATATACGGCCTTTTCATTTGAAATACGTGCAAGTTGAGCCATGTTACGCATGCTTGACTGATAAATGTGTGAGATGCTCCCGAATCAAATAGCACAATAGCTGGGCAGTGGTTAATGGAGAACATACCCGCCATTACTTGAGTGCCTTCGGGAACGTCTTCCAGGGTGGTGTAGTTCACTCGACCAGTATTAGCAGGTACAATCTTCTTTTTCTAATCCTTCTGGCTGGAACCCTGACTCAGCGCAGAAGTCTTGTAGTTATTCTGCCGAGGTGGCATACGGCAGTCACGTGCAAAGTGCCCCAGATTACCACAATTGTAATAGGGGTAGTTGTTGGGGGCGTGGAGCTTGTAGCACTAAAGGCCTTTGCTGCTGTGTCGGAAAGCGGGGTGCCCACTGCTGCTGTTGCTGTGGTGGTCTAGCGACCCAATGACCCTGCTGTGGAGGACGGTTTGAAGCCTGATGATTCCCTGTCTGAACCAGTTTGTACCTCCGGGGTGCATTGCTGGAGGATCCAGCAGGTGCCTTTCACTTCTTGTTAGCTTTGTGCGCCAGCGTGGCATCTTCCTGGGTAATGGCTTTATTAACTAGCTCGGTAAAGTTGTTACAAGTAGTGAGAGCTAGTTTGTCCTGAAGCTTTGTGCTGAGTCCCCTCCTGAAGCAATCCTGTTTCTTCTCATCCGTATCCACATGGAAACCACCATACTGGGATAGCTGATTGAAGGTTTGAGCATATTGGAGCACGATATTGTTCCCTTGCTTCAGGTCTAGGAACTCTGTCATCTTTCTCCTCATCAAGCTCGTAGGGATATGGTGGGCTTTAAAGGCTGCCACAAACTCATCTCAGGTGAGATGTGTACCAGCGGGAAGTAGAGCCTTGTGATTAACCCACCATATTTTTGCAGGGCCTCTCAGCTGTTGTGCTCCAAAGCGGCTTTGTCCCTTTCGGTGCAATTGAGGAAGCTGAACTTGTCCTCAATGGTGCGAATCCAGGCATCTGCCACAAGAGGATCATCTGCCTTGTGGAACAGAGGAGGCTGGGTGGCTAGAAAACCGACATAGTCAGTTTCTACTGGTGGTGGCGGGGCTTGTTGGCCTCTGCCGACATTGGCTTGCACCAGTTGCCTCATCAACTCAGTCTGCTCATTGCGATCGGCGATAAGAGCTGCAATAGCCTGAGCCAAAGAGGGAGGTGGTTGGGGCAGTGCTTCGTGATTCTCATTGTCATGATTATCACCCATCTGCAAAATAACCATCCCTTGGTTAGCCATTTCGCTATCAGGACTAGTCCATGCAATTAAAGAATGTGCATATATACTATAAACACACGGCATGAATCATTTCCCTCGCAATATGGTTCACCATGGGAAATAAAATGGCTTGCTTCGGTTGAAACCGCCTCAACTCAACAAGTTCCGTCCAGAGTAGCTCTAACATATGCAATACTAAACATCGCTCAACAAGATTTCAGATTCAAAGACAACCAATGCACAGCTCATAGTTGAAGTTTCACACACTGACAGAAAAGATCATTACTGAAGTAATTTACATTATGCAGCCACGCTGCTTGAGCGGGAACAAGGTTCAATACATTACAAAGCCCTGCTGCGTACAACAAACTAATATTAGAGAAGGGTTCATAAATGACCCGAACATCACACCATTACGAAAAGAGGGGTCTTACACGTCCCGGCTACACACCACACTAGCAAAGGGTTATCCTACATGACTCGAACTACCGAGCCACAAAAGAATTCTCAACCCAAGGTTAGCCTAGAGCACTACGTTGGTCATCCTACCCAACTATCCTACCGTTAGGCTATACTGCAAGGGGAGAATTAACGCTATCCAGCTATGTCCTCACGAAGTCCCAGGTCCCGACTCGACTCTAGACACTACCTCAATCTCCTCCGGATCTTCTTCTTCCTCCTCTTCTTCTGACTCCTCCTCGGCTGCCTCGGCCTCCATGTCTGCTACTGCCTGCACCTGAGAAGTCTTGTAGTTATTCTGCCGAGGTGGCATACGGCAGTCACGTGCAAAGTGCCCCAGATTACCACAATTGTAACAGGGGTAGTTGTTGGGGCGTGGAGCTTGTAGGACTAAAGGCCTTTGCTGCTGTGTCGGAAAGCGGGGTGCCCACTGCTGCTGTTGCTGTGGTGGTCTAGCGACCCAATGACCCTACTGTGGAGGATGGTTTGAAGCCTGCTGATTCCCTATCTGAACCAGTTTGTACCTCCGGGGTGCTTTGCTGGAGGATCCAGTAGGTGCCATTCACTTCTTGTTAGCTTTGTGCGCTAGCATGGCATCTTCCTGGGTAATGGCTTTATTAACTAGCTCGGTAAAGTTGTTACAAGTAGTGAGAGCTAGTTTGTCCTGAAGCTTTGTGCTGAGTCCCCTCCTAGAGCAATCCTGTTTCTTCTCATCCGTATCCACATGGAAACCACCATACTGGGATAGCTGATTGAAGGTTTGAGCATATTGGAGCACGGTATTATTCCCTTGCTTCAGGTCTAGGAACTCTGTCATCTTTCTCCTCATCAAGCTCGTAGGGATATGGTGGGCTTTAAAGGCTGCCACAAACTCATCCCAGGTGAGATGTGTACCTGCGGGAAGTAGAGCCTTGTGATTAACCCACCATATTTTTGCAGGGCCTCTCAGCTGTTGCGCTCCAAAGCGGCTTTGTCCCTTTCGGTGCAATTGAGGAAGCTGAACTTGTCCTCAATGGTGCGAATCCAGGCATCTGCCATAAGAGGATCATCTGCCTTGTGGAACAGAGGAGGCTGGGTGGCCAGAAAACCGACATAGTCAGTTTCTGCTGGTGGTGGCGGGGCTTGTCGGCCTCTGCCGACATTGGCTTGCACCAGTTGCCTCATCAACTCAGTCTGCTCATTGCGATCGGCGATAAGAGCTGCAATAGCCTGAGCCAAAGAGGGAGGTGGTTGGGGCAGTGCTTCGTGATTCTCATTGTCATGATTATCACCCATCTGCAAAATAACCATCCCTTGGTTAGCCATTTCGCTATCAGGACTAGTCCATGCAATTAAAGAATGTGCATATATACTATAAACACACGGCATGAATCATTCCCTCGCAATATGGTTCACCATGGGAAATAAAATGGCTTGCTTCGGTTGAAACCGCCTCAACTCAACAAGTTCCGTCCAGAGTAGCTCTAACATATGCAATACTAAACATCGCTCAACAAGATTTCAGATTCAAAGACAACCAAAGCACAGCTCATAGTTGAAGTTTCACACACTGACAGAAAAGATCATTACTGAAGTAATTTACATTATGCAGCCACGCTGCTTGAGCTGGAACAAGGTTCAATACATTACAAAGCCCTGCTGCGTACAACAAACTAATATTAGAGAAGGGTTCATAAATGACCCGAACATCACACCATTACAAAAAGAGGGGTCTTACACGTCCCAGCTACACACCACACTAGCAAAGGGTTATCCTACATGACTCGAACTACCGAGCCACAAAAGAATTCTCAACCCAAGGTTAGCCTAGAGCACTACGTTGGTCATCCTACCCAACTATCCTACCGTTAGGCTATACTGCAAGGGGAGAATTAACGCTATCCAGCTACGTCCTCACGAAGTCCCAGGTCCCGACTCGACTCTAGACACTACCTCAATCTCCTCCGGATCTTCTTCTTCCTCCTCTTCTTCTAACTCCTCCTCGGCTGCCTCGGCCTCCATGTCTGCTACTGCCTGCACCTGAGAAGTCTTGTAGTTATTCTGCCGAGGTGGCATACGGCAGTCACGTGCAAAGTGCCCCAGATTACCCCAATTGTAACAGGGGTAGTTGTTGGGGCGTGGTGCTTGTAGCACTAAAGGCCTTTGCTGCTGTGTCGGAAAGCGGGGTGCCCACTGCTGCTGTTGCTGTGGTGGTCTAGCGACCCAATGACCCTGCTGTGGAGGACGGTTTGAAGCCTGCTGATTCCCTGTCTGAACCAGTTTGTACCTCCGGGGTGCATTGCTGGAGGATCCAGCAGGTGCCTTTCACTTCTTGTTAGCTTTGTGCGCCAGCATGGCATCTTCCTGGGTAATGGCTTTATTAACTAGCTCGGTAAAGTTGTTACAAGTAGTGAGAGCTAGTTTGTCCTGAAGCTTTGTGCTGAGTCCCCTCCTAGAGCAATCCTGTTTCTTCTCATCCGTATCCACATGGAAACCACCATACTGGGATAGCTGATTGAAGGTTTGAGCATATTGGAGCACGGTATTGTTCCCTTGCTTCAGGTCTAGGAACTCTGTCATCTTTCTCCTCATCAAGCTCGTAGGGATATGGTGGGCTTTAAAGGCCGCCACAAACTCATCCCAGGTGAGATGTGTACCTGCGGGAAGTAGAGCCTTGTGATTAACCCACCATATTTTTGCAGGGCCTCTCAGCTGTTGCGCTCCAAAGCGGCTTTGTCCCTTTCGGTGCAATTGAGGAAGCCGAACTTGTCCTCAATGGTGCGAATCCAGGCATCTGCCACAAGAGGATCATCTGCCTTGTGGAATAGAGGAGGCTGGGTGGCCAGAAAACCGACATAGTCAGTTTCTGCTGGTGGTGGCGGGGCTTGTCGGCCTCTGCCGACATTGGCTTGCACCAGTTGCCTCATCAACTCAGTCTGCTCATTGCGATCGGCGATAAGAGCTGCAATAGCCTGAGCCAAAGAGGGAGGTGGTTGGGTGTAACACCCGGTTTATAAAAGAACATAAACCGAGCAATCATATACGTGCCAGGATCAAGTCACACGTATATACAACAGAATGAACAGTATATCATAGCACATATCACGTAAAAAGATATAATAAAGCGAATACGAATGTTATTTATTATATTGATGACAAAAAATGTCTGATACAGCGGAAGCGAAGTACAAATACGAATAAAGCTCTCCGAAGCTGAAGCGGGGCGCCACAGGGACGTCGACTGGGAGACGAACGCCTAGAAGTCCTCGTAGTCCTGGTAGCGCTGGACGAACTCCCTCGTGTCGGCAGGAACTGAGCAGCAGTAGCGTGGCCAAGAGGGAAAAGTAGAGAAAAGGCAAGGGTGAGTACACAACTTGTACTCAACAAGTGTAACACAAACTATGAGGCTCTAAGGTTGGCTGACTCAACTGCATTAGCTTTTAAGTGTTGGCAAAATTTTATTAAAGCTATTTACTACGAGTTGATGAATTACCATTAACCCAGTTACATAGTAATTAATCAGAATTAATTATGTAACTACTGAGAAACCAAGCCAAAACCAAGCCACCAAGGTAACCCCGAGAAGCACCTCCCTCGTCGGAAGGAGATAACTTCACTAATCAAAAGGAGGATCTGGGCCGCTCATAACCGTGAGCACGGCTAGTATACCAGTTTTACACTCTGCAGAGGTTGCACATCTTTACCCACAAGTCGTGAGCTACGCCGATTGTTCATCACACTTCCTTAGGTGAGATGACTAGCGACTCACTACGAGGCCGTTACAAAGGACACGTTGGTAAGGTGTAACCGCTAAGGAATCAGGCTCCGCAACGATGGTAACCACCTCGAGGGGGTACAAGACACACAGACCAGCCTCGTAGCCTGGCCACCATTGAAGCTCACCACCCCCCCATGCCCTGTCGGTAAGTTACTCCCGAACCAAAATGGCCTAATTAGTAAGCCAAGACCGTCCCATTCCAGTCTTGTGGTAGCGCTGTTGTCCCAGGTTGTCGCTCTATGAACCGGTCCTTATGGAGAGTGGCCAACCAAGCACTAAGCACCGTGCTGGCCCCCTAAACCATGTTTCTAACAAAACCAATTTTAACGAGAAGTGAGCCACTCAAGCCACACAGAGTGCCACTCTCAGAATTAAGTTCAAGTAAACCATTAATCAAATTAATTAAAAAGGACCAGAGTGTGTTATAGCGCAACAACCTAGCACAACTAACCAAAATGCAACCCAAAGGTATATATAAAGGATATAAAGTGGCTAGGAATGTCCTTATAGGCATACAGTATTAAAATGCAGTATGAAATTGTAATTAAAGGTGATAGGTTGTTCATGTTATACTTGCCTTCCTCGTACTGCTCCTGCTGCTGCTCAAAGTGCTCGGAGGACGGCTGCTCCGGGTACTGGTACTGGGGCTCCTCAACTGGATCAGCGTCTACTCACGAACACATGGCCAAAACAATGCACAAAAATAAGCATACAAGCAAACTCTAACAAAAACTAAAGAACAGTACATCAATACATGAAAACAGCACACTAAACTAGTTTAAAACTATTCTACGCGTCACAACGATCGCGTGGACATAAAGAACGCTAAAAACGGAGCTAAAACGCATAAACTAGGCCAAAAACAAGTTCTAGGGGCTTATTTGCAATAAAAACAGGGTTCCAGGGACTTTTCTGCTAAAACCGAGGGCTAAAACATAAATAAACTAAAACTCTGGGGTCTAACTCGCAAAACTACCAGAGCAGGATGGCGGGTTCTATTTTAAAGAAGCTCAGGGTCTAAATCATAAAAGGAAGGGCAGATTTGGGATTATTTTTCAACTGAGGTGGACTGCGGGTTAAAACAGAGAAAGGGCAGGGGGTCTTTAACAAAACTTCCAGGCCGAACCGGTACGCACGTACCACGGCCGTCAGATCTGGATCGGAGGGCCAGGATTTTGTGAGCGCTGGATCTAATCTTGGGCGCAGGTTCTCGATCGGACGGCTCAGGGTCATCACGGCTACAGCGGCGGCGGGGATCGCCGGGGGACTCTTCCCCGCGGCGGCGCGTGGGAAAAATCTCACCGGAGCTCTGGAATCCGGCGTTCCAGGGCTGGATTGGGTTGGTTCTTTGGCCGGTAAGCATGGATGGGGCACGTGTGATCTACCAGGACGCTCAGATCGGCGGTTTAGGGTTCGACCGGGGCTCGCCGGGGTGACAGGCGGCACTGGGTTGCCGGCGAGCTGCGTTCCTGCAGTCCTGGTCCCGGCGTGGGATCTATTTTGGCCTAAAAGCATCTACACGGCACACGTAACCTACTCAGGGCATTGGTTTGGCTCTGCAGCAAGGGGACCAAGGCAGCCGCTACGGCACGGCGGCGCTACATACTCCGGTGAGCCCTACAACGCGCAACAGAGGGAGGAAACGAGGGGAAACAGGCCCGGCGTGTGCATTACCCCCACGTGAAGCTTCTTCGGTGCGGCGTCGGTGCAGAACGGCGACTCCGAGGCAGGATTCTAGCGAGATCGTGGTGGCGCAGGGGCGGGTCGGCAGAGCTCCTCCTCAGAAATTCCCACGCGCGCAGGGCCGAAGTCGTGGAAGGAGGGCTCGGTGGAGTTCCTGGTTCCACGGCGGAGCTCCTGCGTCAGCTGCGGTGGCGGAGGCGCGGTGGATCGGCGGGTGCTCGGAGGCGCAGGGTGCTCTGCTCAGCAGAGCAAGGCGAGGCGGGCGGGCTAGGGTTTTGTGGCGGCGGTGGGGGTGACGACGGGGTCCAGGGAGGCCGCAGGGGCATTTATAAGGCGGCGGCCACCCTAGGCGTGCGCGCTCGGGTTTGGAAGACCGGTGCGGACTCCGCCGGAGATCGCGGGGTTCAGCTGCGCGAGGTAGACGGCGAGCCTGACCGCTGGGGTCGGCCTGTCAGCGGCTGGGCGCGCGCGCGGCCTGCGCTGGGCGAGCGGGCGAGCCGAGCGGAGACTTGGGCCGCGGGGAGAGGAGCGGGGTGACGCGCGGAGCGGGCCGGGGCGCGGGAGCGGGGCGCCGAGCGCGGAGCTGGGTGTGGGCCTGGTGACGCTCACGCGCGGGGAAGTGGGGCCTGCTTTGCTGGCTGCGGGTGATGCGCGGAGGGGCAGCTGGTAGGTGGGTCCGACGGGCGGGGTGATGGTTTCGTGGGCCGAGCGGGCCAGGCTGGAACGGACTGGGCCGCGGGAAAGGAAAAGGGCCGGGTTAAGGTTTGGGCCGGGGTCAGGGGTTTAGCTGGGTTTTGGGTTTTGCCTTTTCTATTTCTAAACTTTTCTCCTCCTAATTCAAACAAGGTTTGAACTCAAATACAAATTTGAATTCAACCACACTCAAACAATTAAAGTTATGCACCAGCATGAATGCAACACAAAAAAAATTTAACCCTATGATAAATTTTAATTACTTTGCGAGACAAAAATAAATTAAATGCAAGGCTAAACACATTAAACCTTAGAAATTTAAATAAAGCCAATTAAATTTATTATAAATTGCTGAAATTTGAATTAGGGTGTTACATACCCTACCCCCTTAAAGAAATCTCGTCCCGAGATTTAGCTGGGCTGGCTAGCAAAGAGATCTGGATATGTCTTCTTCAACTCATCTTCTCGCTCCCATGTAGCCTCAGCTTCACTGTGGTGACTCCACTGAACTCTGCACATCCTGATGCGCTTGTTCCGAGTGACCCTCTCCGATGTTTCCAGAATCTTTACCGGATGCTCAGTATAAGTCAGATCCTCCTGGACATCGACTCCATCCAGGGGTGCCTGCTCCTCGGGTACTCGCAAACACCTCTTCAGCTGAGATATATGGAAAACATCGTGGACTCCTGAGAGGCTGAGAGGTAACTCCAGGCGATAAGCAACTTCGCCTTTCCACTCTAGCACCTTGAATGGCCCCACATACCGAGGTGCTAACTTCCCTTTGACATTGAATCTGCGGATTCCTCTCATCGGAGACACCTTCAGATATACATAATCACCGACACTGAAAGTCAGGTCTCTCCGTTTGCCATCAGCATAGCTCTTCTGTCTGCTCTGTGCAATCCTCAGATTTTCTCGCACAGCCTGAACCATCTGCTCTGCATCATCTATGATCTCAGGGCCAAAGAGCTGCTTCTCACCGATCTGATCCCAATAGAGAGGAGTCCTGCACTTTCTGCCATACAATGCCTCGAAGGGTGACTTCTTCAGACTGGCCTGATAGCTGTTGTTATATGAAAACTCAGCATAAGACAGGCACTTATCCCAACTAGTTCCGTACTGAATAGCACAAGCTCTCAGCATATCCTCCAACACTTGGTTGGTCCTCTCTGTCTGCCCATCTGTCTGAGGGTGATAAGCCGTACTGAAACGCAGCTTCGTATCCAACGAATCATGGAGCTGCTCCCAGAAACGAGAAGTGAACTGAGACCCTCTGTCAGATATAATCTTCTTGGGCACACCATGCAAGCAGACAATCCGAGAGATGTACAACTCTGCAAGTCTAGCACCAGAGTAAGTAGTGTTCACTGGAATGAAGTGAGCAACCTTCGTCAATCGATCCACTACTACCCAAATGGAGTTGTACCCTTTCTGAGTACGAGGCAATCCAACAATGAAGTCCATCGTGATTTCCTCCCATTTCCACTCTGGAATCTTCAAAGGCTGCAATAGACCTGCTGGCCTCTGATGCTCAGCCTTGACACGCTGACAGGTGTCACATATAGCCACGTACTCTACCACTGAACGCTTCATCCCATACCACCAGAAACGTTCCTTCAGATCATAGTACATCTTCGTGCTGCCCGGATGAATAGAGTAAGCTGTATCATGGGCCTCACTCAGTATCAACTTCCGAAGATCCTTCACATCTGGCACACAGATCCGGTTCTTGTACCACAAGGTACCCTGATCATCCTCTCTGAAATGAGGAGCCTTGCCCTTCTTGAGCAACTCACGGATCTCCTGCAGCTTCTCATCATCTTTCTGATGCTGCCTGATCTCTGACTCTAGAGTCGGTACTGCCTCAAATGCTGCACTGGAGGTATGATGCAAGAAACCCAGACTCAACTGCTCGAACTCCTCACATAACTCTGGAGGCATCTGGAAAGCAACGGCCATGTTGACATAACTCCTTCTGCTCAAAGCATCTGCTACAACATTGGCCTTGCCCGGATGATAGTGAATCTCCAGGTCATAGTCCTTAACCAACTCTAGCCATCTTCTCTGCCGCATATTCAGCTCATTCTGCGTGAAAATGTACTTGAGGCTCTTGTGATCAGTGTAGATATCACACCGCTGCCCATACAAGTAATGCCTCCAAATCTTCAGAGCATGCACAACTGCGGCTAACTCAAGATCATGAGTGGGATAATTCAGCTCATGCCGACGTAACTGCCGTGAAGCATAAGCAATCACTCTGCCCTCCTGCATCAGAACACACCCAAGACCGTCCTTCGAAGCATCACAATATACCGTGAACCTCTTGGTCTGGTCTGGCAGAGTCAGGACTGGCGCCGTAGTCAACCTCTTCTTCAGCTCATCAAAGGCCATCTGACGCTCATCAGTCCATATGAATGCCACATTCTTCTCTAGCAAGGAAGTCAAAGGCTTCGCGATCTTGGAGAAATTCTCAATGAACCTCTGATAATATCCTGCTAAGCCCAAGAAAGACCTGACTTCCTTCACCGTCTGCGGTGTCTCCCACTCGAGTACATCCTTCACCTTGCTCGGATCAACAGCAATGCCTCCCTGAGAGATAACATGTCCGAGGAATAGAACCTCGTCAATCCAGAACTCGCACTTGCTGAACTTGGCATACAGCTGATGCTCTCTCAATCTCTGCAATACAAGTCTCAGATGCTCCTCATGCTCTTCTTCTGTCTTGGAGAAGATCAGAATATCATCAATGAAAATCACCACAAAGACATCCAGATAATCCATGAAAACCATGTTCATCAGATGCATAAAGTAAGCCGGGGCATTAGTCAAGCCGAAGGACATGACTGTATACTCATATAGCCCGTACTTGCAGGTGAATGCCGTCTTCGGAATATCCCCAGGACGGATCCTCAGCTGAAAATAGCCCGAACGAAGATCAATCTTCGAGAATATACGAGCACCTCGAAGCAAATCGAAGAGATCCTCAATACGGGGCAGTGGATGCTTGTTCTTGATAGTGACTGCATTCAGCTCACGATAATCCACACACATCCTCTTCGAGCCATCCTTCTTATCTACTAGCAGCAATGGAAAAGCCCAAGGAGAGAAGCTGCGACGGATATAGCCCTTGGCTAGCAACTCATCAATAGTCTTCTTTACTTCTTCATGCTCTATAGGTGCCATACGGTAGGGCCGCTTTGCAATAGGAGCTGTGCCAGGCAAGAGATCAATACAAAACTCAATGGCGCGTTCAGGCGGCATACCTGGCAGATCATCCGGAAAGACATCCGGGAATTCAGACACCACGCGAATACCGTCCGTGGGTCTAGCCTCCATATGATGAAGAAATCCAGAAGGCTCTGAAGCACTGACTGTCACCTCTTGGCCATCAGATGCTGTCAGGTGAACTGAACGATGAGCACAATCAATACGGACTCCCCACTTGGCAAGAGTATCCATTCCCAGAATCACATCGATACCCTTGGTGTCTAGCACCCTCAGATCAGCACTGAGCGTTGCCCCCCTTATGGCTACACTGACTTGGGGGCAAATAATATGGGATCTCAACTCCCCTCCCGGTGAAGAGACTAGCAGACACTTTCTTAATGCAGTGGTAAAGAAACTATGCTCCTCAACAAATGACTTGGTGATGAAAGAATGAGTAGCACCAGTATCGAAAAGCACTGTAGCCACTTTATATCCTTTATATATACCTTTGGGTTGCATTTTGGTTAGTTGTGCTAGGTTGTTGCGCTATAACACACTCTGGTCCTTTTTAATTAATTTGATTAATGGTTTACTTGAACTTAATTCTGAGAGTGGCACTCTGTGTGGCTTGAGTGGCTCACTTCTCGTTAAAATTGGTTTTGTTAGAAACATGGTTTATGGGGCCAGCACGGTGCTTAGTGCTTGGTTGGCCACTCTCCATAAGGACCGGTTCATAGAGCGACAACCTGGGACAACAGCGCTACCACAAGACTGGAATGGGACGGTCTTGGCTTACTAATTAGGCCATTTTGGTTCGGGAGTAACTTACCGACGGGGCATGGGGGGTGGTGAGCTTCAATGGTGGCCAGGCTACGAGGCTGGTCTGTGTGTCTTGTACCCCCTCGAGGTGGTTACCATCGTTGCGGAGCCTGATTCCTTAGCGGTTACACCTTACCAACGTGTCCTTTGTAACGGCCTCGTAGTGAGTCGCTAGTCATCTCACCTAAGGAAGTGTGATGAACAATCGGCGTAGCTCACGACTTGTGGGTAAAGATGTGCAACCTCTGCAGAGTGTAAAACTGGTATACTAGCCGTGCTCACGGTTATGAGCGGCCCAGATCCTCCTTTTGATTAGTGAAGTTATCTCCTTCCGACGAGGGAGGTGCTTCTCGGGGTTACCTTGGTGGCTTGGTTTTGGCTTGGTTTCTCAGTAGTTACATAATTAATTCTGATTAATTACTATGTAACTGGGTTAATGGTAATTCATCAACTCGTAGTAAATAGCTTTAATAAAATTTTGCCAACACTTAAAAGCTAATGCAGTTGAGTCAGCCAACCTTAGAGCCTCATAGTTTGTGTTACACTTGTTGAGTACAAGTTGTGTACTCACCCTTGCCTTTTCTCTACTTTTCCCTCTTGGCCACGCTACTGCTGCTCAGTTCCTGCCGACACGAGGGAGTTCGTCCAGCGCTACCAGGACTATGAGGACTTCTAGGCGTTCGTCTCCCAGTCGACGTCCCTGTGGCGCCCCGCTTCAGCTTCGGAGAGCTTTATTCGTATTTGTACTTCGCTTCCGCTGTATCAGACATTTTTTGTCATCAATATAATAAATAACATTCGTATTCGCTTTATTATATCTTTTTACGTGATATGTGCTATGATATACTATTCATTCTGTTGTATATACGTGTGACTTGATCCTGGCACGTATATGATTGCTCGGTTTATGTTCTTTTATAAACCGGGTGTTACATTGGGGCAGTGCTTCGTGATTCTCATTGTCATGATTATCACCCATCTGCAAAATAACCATCCCTTGGTTAGCCATTTCGCTATCAGGACTAGTCCATGCAATTAAAGAATGTGCATATATACTATAAACACATGGCATGAATCATTTCCCTCGCAATATGGTTCACCATCGGAAATAAAATGGCTTGCTTCGGTTGAAACCGCCTCAACTCAACAAGTTCCGTCCAGAGTAGCTCTAACATATGCAATACTAAACATCGCTCAACAAGATTTCAGATTCAAAGACAACCAAAGCACAGCTCATAGTTGAAGTTTCACACACTGACAGAAAAGATCATTACTGAAGTAATTTACATTATGCAGCCACGCTGCTTGAGCTGGAACAAGGTTCAATACATTACAAAGCCCTGCTGCGTACAACAAACTAATATTAGAGAAGGGTTCATAAACGACCCAAACAACACACCCTTACGAAAAGAGGGGTCTTACACGTCCCGGCTACACACCACACTAGCAAAGGGTTATCCTACATGACTCGAACTACCGAGCCACAAAAGAATTCTCAACCCAAGGTTAGCCTAGAGCACTACGTTGGTCATCCTACCCAACTATCCTACCGTTAGGCTATACTGCAAGGGGAGAATTAACGCTATCCAGCTACGTCCTCACGAAGTCCCAGGTCCCGACTCGACTCTAGACACTACCTCAATCTCCTCCGGATCTTCTTCTTCCTCCTCTTCTTCTGACTCCTCCTCGGCTGCCTCGGCCTCCATGTCTGCTACTGCCTGCACCTGAGAAGTCTTGTAGTTATTCTGCCGAGGTGGCATACGGCAGTCACGTGCAAAGTGCCCCAGATTACCACAATTGTAACAGGGGTAGTTGTTGGGGCGTGGTGCTTGTAGCACTAAAGGCCTTTGCTGCTGTGTCGGAAAGCGGGGTGCCCACTGCTGCTGTTGCTGTGGTGGTCTAGCGACCCAATGACCCTGCTGTGGAGGACGGTTTGAAGCCTGCTGATTCCCTGTCTGAACCAGTTTGTACCTCCGGGGTGCATTGCTGGAGGATCCAGCAGGTGCCTTTCACTTCTTGTTAGCTTTGTGCGCCAGCGTGGCATCTTCCTGGGTAATGGCTTTATTAACTAGCTCGGTAAAGTTGTTACAAGTAGTGAGAGCTAGTTTGTCCTGAAGCTTTGTGCTGAGTCCCCTCCTAGAGCAATCCTGTTTCTTCTCATCCGTATCCACATGGAAACCACCATACTGGGATAGCTGATTGAAGGTTTGAGCATATTGGAGCACGGTATTGTTCCCTTGCTTCAGGTCTAGGAACTCTATCATCTTTCTCCTCATCAAGCTCGTAGGGATATGGTGGGCTTTAAAGGCCGCCACAAACTCATCCCAGGTGAGATGTGTACCTGCAGGAAGTAGAGCCTTGTGATTAACCCACCATATTTTTGCAGGGCCTCTCAGCTGTTGCGCTCCAAAGCGGCTTTGTCCCTTTCGGTGCAATTGAGGAAGCTGAACTTGTCCTCAATGGTGCGAATCCAGGCATCTGCCACAAGAGGATCATCTGCCTTGTGGAACAGAGGAGGCTGGGTGGCCAGAAAACCGACATAGTCAGTCTCTGCTGGTGGTGGCGGGGCTTGTCGGCCTCTGCCGACATTGGCTTGCACCAGTTGCCTCATCAACTCAGTCTGCTCATTGCGATCGGCGATAAGAGCTGCAATAGCCTGAGCCAAAGAGGGAGGTGGTTGGGGCAGTGCTTCGTGATTCTCATTGTCATGATTATCACCCATCTGCAAAATAACCATCCCTTGGTTAGCCATTTCGCTATCAGGACTAGTCCATGCAATTAAAGAATGTGCATATATACTATAAACACACGGCATGAATCATTTCCCTCGCAATATGGTTCACCATGGGAAATAAAATGGCTTGCTTCGGTTGAAACCGCCTCAACTCAACAAGTTCCGTCCAGAGTAGCTCTAACATATGCAATACTAAACATCGCTCAACAAGATTTCAGATTCAAAGACAACCAAAGCACAGCTCATAGTTGAAGTTTCACACACTGACAGAAAAGATCATTACTGAAGTAATTTACATTATGCAGCCACGCTGCTTGAGCTGGAACAAGGTTCAATACATTACAAAGCCCTGCTGCGTACAACAAACTAATATTAGAGAAGGGTTCATAAACGACCCAAACAACACACCCTTACGAAAAGAGGGGTCTTACACGTCCCGGCTACACACCACACTAGCAAAGGGTTATCCTACATGACTCGAACTACCGAGCCACAAAAGAATTCTCAACCCAAGGTTAGCCTAGAGCACTACGTTGGTCATCCTACCCAACTATCCTACCGTTAGGCTATACTGCAAGGGGAGAATTAACGCTATCCAGCTATGTCCTCACGAAGTCCCAGGTCCCGACTCGACTCTAGACACTACCTCAATCTCCTCCGGATCTTCTTCTTCCTCCTCTTCTTCTGACTCCTCCTCGGCTGCCTCGGCCTCCATGTCTGCTACTTGCCTGCACCTGAGAAGTCTTGTAGTTATTCTGCCGAGGTGGCATACGGCAGTCACGTGCAAAGTGCCCCAGATTACCACAATTGTAACAGGGGTAGTTGTTGGGGCGTGGTGCTTGTAGCACTAAAGGCCTTTGCTGCTGTGTCGGAAAGCGGGGTGCCCACTGCTGCTGTTGCTGTGGTGGTCTAGCGACCCAATGACCCTGCTGTGGGGGACGGTTTGAAGCCTGCTGATTCCCTGTCTGAACCAGTTTGTACCTCCGGGGTGCATTGCTGGAGGATCCAGCAGGTGCCTTTCACTTCTTGTTAGCTTTGTGCGCCAGCGTGGCATCTTCCTGGGTAATGGCTTTATTAACTAGCTCGGTAAAGTTGTTACAAGTAGTGAGAGCTAGTTTGTCCTGAAGCTTTGTGCTGAGTCCCCTCCTAGAGCAATCCTGTTTCTTCTCATCCGTATCCACATGGAAACCACCATACTGGGATAGCTGATTGAAGGTTTGAGCATATTGGAGCACGGTATTGTTCCCTTGCTTCAGGTCTAGGAACTCTGTCATCTTTCTCCTCATCAAGCTCGTAGGGATATGGTGGGCTTTAAAGGCCGCCACAAACTCATCCCAGGTGAGATGTGTACCTGCGGGAAGTAGAGCCTTGTGATTAACCCACCATATTTTTGCAGGGCCTCTCAGCTGTTGCGCTCCAAAGCGGCTTTGTCCCTTTCGGTGCAATTGAGGAAGCTGAACTTGTCCTCAATGGTGCGAATCCAGGCATCTGCCACAAGAGGATCATCTGCCTTGTGGAACAGAGGAGGCTGGGTGGCCAGAAAACCGACATAGTCAGTCTCTGCTGGTGGTGGCGGGGCTTGTCGGCCTCTGCCGACATTGGCTTGCACCAGTTGCCTCATCAACTCAGTCTGCTCATTGCGATCGGCGATAAGAGCTGCAATAGCCTGAGCCAAAGAGGGAGGTGGTTGGGGCAGTGCTTCGTGATTCTCATTGTCATGATTATCACCCATCTGCAAAATAACCATCCCTTGGTTAGCCATTTCGCTATCAGGACTAGTCCATGCAATTAAAGAATGTGCATATATACTATAAACACACGGCATGAATCATTTCCCTCGCAATATGGTTCACCATGGGAAATAAAATGGCTTGCTTCGGTTGAAACCGCCTCAACTCAACAAGTTCCGTCCAGAGTAGCTCTAACATATGCAATACTAAACATCGCTCAACAAGATTTCAGATTCAAAGACAACCAAAGCACAGCTCATAGTTGAAGTTTCACACACTGACAGAAAAGATCATTACTGAAGTAATTTACATTATGCAGCCACGCTGCTTGAGCTGGAACAAGGTTCAATACATTACAAAGCCCTGCTGCGTACAACAAACTAATATTAGAGAAGGGTTCATAAACGACCCGAACAACACACCCTTACGAAAAGAGGGGTCTTACACGTCCCGGCTACACACCACACTAGCAAAGGGTTATCCTACATGACTCGAACTACCGAGCCACAAAAGAATTCTCAACCCAAGGTTAGCCTAGAGCACTACGTTGGTCATCCTACCCAACTATCCTACCGTTAGGCTATACTGCAAGGGGAGAATTAACGCTATCCAGCTACGTCCTCACGAAGTCCCAGGTCCCGACTCGACTCTAGACACTACCTCAATCTCCTCCGGATCTTCTTCTTCCTCCTCTTCTTCTGACTCCTCCTCGGCTGCCTCGGCCTCCATGTCTGCTACTGCCTGCACCTGAGAAGTCTTGTAGTTATTCTGCCGAGGTGGCATACGGCAGTCACGTGCAAAGTGCCCCAGATTACCACAATTGTAACAGGGGTAGTTGTTGGGGCGTGGTGCTTGTAGCACTAAAGGCCTTTGCTGCTGTGTCGGAAAGCGGGGTGCCCACTGCTGCTGTTGCTGTGGTGGTCTAGCGACCCAATGACCCTGCTGTGGGGGACGGTTTGAAGCCTGCTGATTCCCTGTCTGAACCAGTTTGTACCTCCGGGGTGCATTGCTGGAGGATCCAGCAGGTGCCTTTCACTTCTTGTTAGCTTTGTGCGCCAGCGTGGCATCTTCCTGGGTAATGGCTTTATTAACTAGCTCGGTAAAGTTGTTACAAGTAGTGAGAGCTAGTTTGTCCTGAAGCTTTGTGCTGAGTCCCCTCCTAGAGCAATCCTGTTTCTTCTCATCCGTATCCACATGGAAACCACCATACTGGGATAGCTGATTGAAGGTTTGAGCATATTGGAGCACGGTATTGTTCCCTTGCTTCAGGTCTAGGAACTCTGTCATCTTTCTCCTCATCAAGCTCGTAGGGATATGGTGGGCTTTAAAGGCCGCCACAAACTCATCCCAGGTGAGATGTGTACCTGCGGGAAGTAGAGCCTTGTGATTAACCCACCATATTTTTGCAGGGCCTCTCAGCTGTTGCGCTCCAAAGCGGCTTTGTCCCTTTCGGTGCAATTGAGGAAGCTGAACTTGTCCTCAATGGTGCGAATCCAGGCATCTGCCACAAGAGGATCATCTGCCTTGTGGAACAGAGGAGGCTGGGTGGCCAGAAAACCGACATAGTCAGTCTCTGCTGGTGGTGGCGGGGCTTGTCGGCCTCTGCCGACATTGGCTTGCACCAGTTGCCTCATCAACTCAGTCTGCTCATTGCGATCGGCGATAAGAGCTGCAATAGCCTGAGCCAAAGAGGGAGGTGGTTGGGGCAGTGCTTCGTGATTCTCATTGTCATGATTATCACCCATCTGCAAAATAACCATCCCTTGGTTAGCCATTTCGCTATCAGGACTAGTCCATGCAATTAAAGAATGTGCATATATACTATAAACACACGGCATGAATCATTTCCCTCGCAATATGGTTCACCATGGGAAATAAAATGGCTTGCTTCGGTTGAAACCGCCTCAACTCAACAAGTTCCGTCCAGAGTAGCTCTAACATATGCAATACTAAACATCGCTCAACAAGATTTCAGATTCAAAGACAACCAAAGCACAGCTCATAGTTGAAGTTTCACACACTGACAGAAAAGATCATTACTGAAGTAATTTACATTATGCAGCCACGCTGCTTGAGCTGGAACAAGGTTCAATACATTACAAAGCCCTGCTGCGTACAACAAACTAATATTAGAGAAGGGTTCATAAACGACCCGAACAACACACCCTTACGAAAAGAGGGGTCTTACACGTCCCGGCTACACACCACACTAGCAAAGGGTTATCCTACATGACTCGAACTACCGAGCCACAAAAGAATTCTCAACCCAAGGTTAGCCTAGAGCACTACGTTGGTCATCCTACCCAACTATCCTACTGTTAGGCTATACTGCAAGGGGAGAATTAACGCTATCCAGCTACGTCCTCACGAAGTCCCAGGTCCCGACTCGACTCTAGACACTACCTCAATCTCCTCCGGATCTTCTTCTTCCTCCTCTTCTTCTGACTCCTCCTCGGCTGCCTCGGCCTCCATGTCTGCTACTGCCTGCACCTGAGAAGTCTTGTAGTTATTCTGCCGAGGTGGCATACGGCAGTCACGTGCAAAGTGCCCCAGATTACCACAATTGTAACATGGGTAGTTGTTGGGGCATGGAGCTTGTAGCACTAAAGGCCTTTGTTGTTGTGTCGGAAAGCGGGGTGCCCACTGCTGCTGTTGCTGTGGTGGTCTAGCGACCCAATGACCCTGCTGTGGAGGACGGTTTGAGGCCTGCTGATTCCCTGTCTGAACCAGTTTGTACCTCCGGGGTGCATTGCTGGAGGATCCAGCAGGTGCCTTTCACTTCTTGTTAGCTTTGTGCGCCAGCGTGGCATCTTCCTGGGTAATGGCTTTATTAACTAGCTCGGTAAAGTTGTTACAAGTAGTGAGAGCTAGTTTGTCCTGAAGCTTTGTGCTGAGTCCCCTCCTAGAGCAATCCTGTTTCTTCTCATCCGTATCCACATGGAAACCACCATACTGGGATAGCTGATTGAAGGTTTGAGCATATTGGAGCACGGTATTGTTCCCTTGCTTCAGGTCTAGGAACTCTGTCATCTTTCTCCTCATCAAGCTCGTAGGGATATGGTGGGCTTTAAAGGCCGCCACAAACTCATCCCAGGTGAGATGTGTACCTGCGGGAAGTAGAGCCTTGTGATTAACCCACCATATTTTTGCAGGGCCTCTCAGCTGTTGCGCTCCAAAGCGGCTTTGTCCCTTTCGGTGCAATTGAGGAAGCTGAACTTGTCCTCAATGGTGCGAATCCAGGCATCTGCCACAAGAGGATCATCTGCCTTGTCGAACAGAGGAGGCTGGGTGGCCAGAAAACCGACATAGTCAGTTTCTGCTGGTGGTGGCGGGGCTTGTCGGCCTCTGCCGACATTGGCTTGCACCAGTTGCCTCATCAACTCAGTCTGCTCATTGCGATCGGCGATAAGAGCTGCAATAGCCTGAGCCAAAGAGGGAGGTGGTTGGGGCAGTGCTTCGTGATTCTCATTGTCATGATTATCACCCATCTGCAAAATAACCATCCCTTGGTTAGCCATTTCGCTATCAGGACTAGTCCATGCAATTAAAGAATGTGCATATATACTATAAACACACGGCATGAATCATTTCCCTCGCAATATGGTTCACCATGGGAAATAAAATGGCTTGCTTCGGTTGAAACCGCCTCAACTCAACAAGTTCCGTCCAGAGTAGCTCTAACATATGCAATACTAAACATCGCTCAACAAGATTTCAGATTCAAAGACAACCAAAGCACAGCTCATAGTTGAAGTTTCACACACTGACAGAAAAGATCATTACTGAAGTAATTTACATTATGCAGCCACGCTGCTTGAGCTGGAACAAGGTTCAATACATTACAAAGCCCTGCTGCGTACAACAAACTAATATTAGAGAAGGGTTCATAAACGACCCGAACAACACACCCTTACGAAAAGAGGGGTCTTACACGTCCCGGCTACACACCACACTAGCAAAGGGTTATCCTACATGACTCGAACTACCGAGCCACAAAAGAATTCTCAACCCAAGGTTAGCCTAGAGCACTACGTTGGTCATCCTACCCAACTATCCTACTGTTAGGCTATACTGCAAGGGGAGAATTAACGCTATCCAGCTACGTCCTCACGAAGTCCCAGGTCCCGACTCGACTCTAGACACTACCTCAATCTCCTCCGGATCTTCTTCTTCCTCCTCTTCTTCTGACTCCTCCTCGGCTGCCTCGGCCTCCATGTCTGCTACTGCCTGCACCTGAGAAGTCTTGTAGTTATTCTGCCGAGGTGGCATACGGCAGTCACGTGCAAAGTGCCCCAGATTACCACAATTGTAACATGGGTAGTTGTTGGGGCATGGAGCTTGTAGCACTAAAGGCCTTTGTTGTTGTGTCGGAAAGCGGGGTGCCCACTGCTGCTGTTGCTGTGGTGGTCTAGCGACCCAATGACCCTGCTGTGGAGGACGGTTTGAGGCCTGCTGATTCCCTGTCTGAACCAGTTTGTACCTCCGGGGTGCATTGCTGGAGGATCCAGCAGGTGCCTTTCACTTCTTGTTAGCTTTGTGCGCCAGCGTGGCATCTTCCTGGGTAATGGCTTTATTAACTAGCTCGGTAAAGTTGTTACAAGTAGTGAGAGCTAGTTTGTCCTGAAGCTTTGTGCTGAGTCCCCTCCTAGAGCAATCCTGTTTCTTCTCATCCGTATCCACATGGAAACCACCATACTGGGATAGCTGATTGAAGGTTTGAGCATATTGGAGCACGGTATTGTTCCCTTGCTTCAGGTCTAGGAACTCTGTCATCTTTCTCCTCATCAAGCTCGTAGGGATATGGTGGGCTTTAAAGGCCGCCACAAACTCATCCCAGGTGAGATGTGTACCTGCGGGAAGTAGAGCCTTGTGATTAACCCACCATATTTTTGCAGGGCCTCTCAGCTGTTGCGCTCCAAAGCGGCTTTGTCCCTTTCGGTGCAATTGAGGAAGCTGAACTTGTCCTCAATGGTGCGAATCCAGGCATCTGCCACAAGAGGATCATCTGCCTTGTGGAACAGAGGAGGCTGGGTGGCCAGAAAACCGACATAGTCAGTTTCTGCTGGTGGTGGCGGGGCTTGTCGGCCTCTGCCGACATTGGCTTGCACCAGTTGCCTCATCAACTCAGTCTGCTCATTGCGATCGGCGATAAGAGCTGCAATAGCCTGAGCCAAAGAGGGAGGTGGTTGGGGCAGTGCTTCGTGATTCTCATTGTCATGATTATCACCCATCTGCAAAATAACCATCCCTTGGTTAGCCATTTCGCTATCAGGACTAGTCCATGCAATTAAAGAATGTGCATATATACTATAAACACACGGCATGAATCATTTCCCTTGCAATATGGTTCACCATGGGAAATAAAATGGCTTGCTTCGGTTGAAACCGCCTCAACTCAACAAGTTCCGTCCAGAGTAGCTCTAACATATGCAATACTAAACATCGCTCAACAAGATTTCAGATTCAAAGACAACCAAAGCACAGCTCATAGTTGAAGTTTCACACACTGACAGAAAAGATCATTACTGAAGTAATTTACATTATGCAGCCACGCTGCTTGAGCTGGAACAAGGTTCAATACATTACAAAGCCCTGCTGCGTACAACAAACTAATATTAGAGAAGGGTTCATAAACGACCCGAACAACACACCCTTATGAAAAGAGGGGTCTTACACGTCCCGGCTACACACCATACTAGCAAAGGGTTATCCTACATGACTCGAACTACCGAGCCACAAAAGAATTCTCAACCCAAGGTTAGCCTAGAGCACTATGTTGGTCATCCTACCCAACTATCCTACCGTTAGGCTATACTGCAAGGGGAGAATTAACGCTATCCAGCTACGTCCTCACGGAGTCCCAGGTCCCGACTCGACTCTAGACACTACCTCAATCTCCTCCGGATCTTCTTCTTCCTCCTCTTCTTCTGACTCCTCCTCGGCTGCCTCGGCCTCCATGTCTGCTACTGCCTGCACCTGAGCCTGAACGTCCTCAATCAACTCATGGGCCTGCTGAAGCTGCCCCTCAAGGTGCTGCACCATCTGAGTCCTGTTCTCCAGCTCCTCATGCAACTCCTGAATCCTTATCTTTCTAGCTCTGGACTTAGCCTTCAGGGTCTTGATCTTGTTCTGGGCGCCAATCATGTTTTGCTCATGGATATGAGCCTCTCGAGCCTTGCTCCTCCATATCGCATTCTCCTCACAAAGCTGCTCATACATGTTGATCAGCCCAGAGGAGTAGCTGAACGAGAGGGCCGTCCTGACATTGTAGTCGGGCATCATGTAGTTCATGTTGCAGTTCACCCGATCCTGGTACGCCTGAGTAGTCTCATCCTTCAGAGGAATCACACTGTAGGGAGTATCCATAACCTCGGCATTATGCTTCTCCGAGAACTCCTCAATGGCCTTCCTAGCAGTGATCTCCCAGGAGTCTGCCGGTTTCCTTCCATAGACAGTGAGCTGCCACAAGTCCCATTCCAAGCGAGCGGGGCAAGCAGGAATCTTCACTATCATCTGACAGCGCTTGGTGCCTAGCAAGCTAGACTCGTGTCCTGAGTACTGTGGGGGCTCAGTGTAGTCAAACGCCCTGAGCATCTGCCACAGCAGACGAGGAAAGTGGCCGGTGTGGAGGGCATTGGAGTGCGCCCAACCCTCAGCGTCCACGATCACGTGCGTGAAGCTAGCCATCTGTAAGAACACATAGCGCTAACGTAAGTCTCAGTTTTTAAAAGGAACAAAATTAAAATTTAGCCACACAACATAAATAAATTTTTGAAGAACGCATAGTAAAAACATGGCGATCAAAATAAATTTTTATGAAGCGCAACCATAAGCAACAAAGTGATCAACCAACTCGGGTATGCAAGATGCAACATGCATGCACGTTCTAGCGTTTCTCACCCAAACAAGTACCAAAATATGGTATACGAGGACAACCGGTGGCACAATTACGTACTCTCCCTATATATACTAGTCGTTCCTACGATCAAGGATTTCATAACGCGCTTAACGTGGTTAGTTTCCTGCAGAAGAACACAGAATATATAACCACTTCTGGACCCTTCGTGCCAGCACTCACGAACGGCCCCCATGTGTCCTACGCCACACGGGTAACGCATATGTAGTTTCCCAAATATTCACACATACATTACCATCCACTATAGGGATGACACCCAGACGTTCGACGCTGAATGGGCAGTGCTGCATATGTCATAATAACGTATTCACTTCCCGTACACTCGCATTACGGAACATCCAAGGGTAGACGTGTCCCAAGGGTCACGGTCATGGCCAACCGCATGACAGGTTTACATCTCGTAACATTACCTTACAAGATGACCGTGATTACAATCACACGGTATGAAATCCGCACTCCATATCAGGCGGCAGATAGCGACAGGCTCGTTTGAATTGAGTCTTATCACCTCCTCGTATGCTCATCATACGGGACCCGCGCACGTATGAAACACGTGGGCTATTCTAAAGGACTACCAAGAATACTTACCTTGCTTACCTTAGCGTAGGTGCGTCATTACTGTGCAAGAAATAAGGTTTAGCAAAAAGTAAAAGCTGGAAGTGCTAGAATAAAATAGATACTTAGATGCCACCAAACTCATGTAATATAATTAGGGCATACGAACTATCTATCCTATTCCTTAGCGCATCTAGCGTCAACTTTTCGAAAAACCCGAAATCATTGCAAGGTAAGAGTTACTTAACTTAATTAAGCACGCCAGTAATCACCCTAGTGCAATTTAGAGCTCTGATGCCAGCTGTAGCAGATCCGCCTAAATTAAAACGGCTTAAGTGCGCTAACTATCATCTTAATGAATAAGCAAGTTACCACGCACTTAAAACAGTGTAATCCGTCAGTCCGTCGGGTAAATCCTGATTAAACTACTGTACTCCAGGATCACATTTGCACTGAAGTCTCGCACGAAGACGAGCACAGGTGATACAAGCATACAGAGATACTCAAATTAATTTACAACACAGGTTTACATAAAAGCTTTAAATACAAACCACAGAGTTCAAATACACAGCGGAAGTTAAAACCGAGTTCGAAATACAATAAAGTACTACGACGATGATACAAGGTGAGCTCCACATCCTGCCCACCGATGTGATGCCAACTTGCCCGTTCTTCACAGGGAAGACGGGGCCCACTCGACGGTCCACCCAAGAGGAAGCGGTTGTCCAATCCAGGACGCACAGACCTCCTCGAAGTCAGCGGGGACACAACCTGCTCAGAAGGGTTACAATAACAACCCTGAATATACTAATACTCAGCAAGGCTTACCCGACTATGGGTATACTTAGCCCATTAACTAGACATGCAAAGCTTTTTGGCTCTGGAGTTCTTTTGTTGAAAGGCTGCTAGCAGTGAATCCTTACTTTTAATATTTTAGCCCCTTTTAGTATATCAAGTATTAACTAAATTCCCCTAAGTAACTAGAGCACATATGGTGGATCCGGTTATCCTTCAGTAAACACAATCAACTGTTTCAATTCATTCTCACTTCCATCCTTTACTACAATGTGACAGAGAGATTAAGGTTTTCTTATCCGAGAGAGACGGCGAATCGATCCGATTTAACCTTGCAAGGTGGACCTAACTCACATGACACATGAAAACCCCATCGGGCCACACACGTCAACTGTTCCCTTCATCACCCCGATGTCTGAATCACGCCTGCCAAAACCCGGGTGAAGGGCCCCTCACGGCGAACTCCCGGAGAACCCGGAGGCGACATACATTCCAACACCCGCCATCATCCCACTCCCAGAACAGCAGGTCGCGATTCAAAGTATCATTGAAATTCAGGTAATTAGCTTACCGGTTTCGACTACCTCCTACTCCCGGCATGTGATCAGTACTGTTCAAGCCTCGATCAATGTGCCAACAACGGTACGGTTCTCAACCGACACAGACGGAGATTTACTTTCCATTCATTCCAAATCCTTACTTCAACTTGTCTCCGTCCGGTCTCCACTTTTCTTTCTTTCCGAGTTTATACTCGAGAACTTTAACAAGTAGCATAGCCCTATCTCTCGCGAGTGACCGGATATCACTCGACTGCTATCTCATTCCTACTTAGCAAAGCATTTCTAACGCCACCTACAAGCTAGTAGAAACTCACAGGTACCTATAGAAATATGCAAACTAGGGTTTCATACAATTCCTATAGACGTAAATGCACAAATACATAGATAAACATGGAATACTGAAAGTAAAGATTATGCTCCGGGGCTTGCCTTGCAGGTCAGCGGGGTTAGCAACTTCTTCTGAAGCGTGCTCAACGGCTTCCTCCTGCTGCTCTTCTGCTTGCGGTCCTGGACCGGCTCAGCAACTAGCTCGTAGACAGTTTCGTTCGCGGCATCTACACGTATGAAAAAGAATGCCATGCAACAGTTAGGACACAGCGTGATGCATGAGTGCTCATGATGCGATGCATTTCAAAACAATGCGATGCAATGCGGTTAAAAGAGAGACATGACTGGCAATCATTTATCAAGCAATTAAAGAGAACCGAGCAAAAAGAAATGACATGGTGCTGCTAGGAGGGTTCAGTTTCCAACCTAGTTTAGCCTGAAGTGTTTCCTTACAATAACACTACTAAACTCGCTTTAAGAAAACTAGGGGCATACCATAAACAGGAAGAAGCAATAAGACATTGCTTAGCCACGGCAAAAATAAAGGAAGACTAAAGCTAGGAACTAGCTAAACACAAAAACTTAACATGCCGCAAGGATCTGATAGCACAACTTATCTATCACAAAAAACAACTGATAAGGAGTGCAAAAACAATTTACCAACATTTATTGATGGCCGGAAACAATTATTTTAGCCCTAGAAAGTTAAACTAAACACAATTAGATTTACACAAAAGTGCACAGCACCAGCACCTGAAAATTTTACAGTGGATTACACATACAAAGATTAGGCCACTGCATAAATTTCATGATTTTTAGACAAACAGAACAACCGATACAAAATAAACTAACCTAAGCACAAACCAATTTTTATAGTAGGGGCAAAAGTGACATTTCACAAGCTTGAGTATTTTTCCTCTGAAGATCTTAACTTTAGAAACCCAACAAAATTTAGTTTGCATTTTTTGCATTTTTCTACCATTTACTACACATTTTACAAGATCAGTACACAAAACTGAAACTGAAAATTAACTGGAAATCGGAACCTCCGGTTTCCAAACCGGCAGTTCCGGTTTTGGGGCAAAAATAGGGGACAGCCAGGCCAAGGCCATGGGCGGCACGGCGGCGGCAGCGTTCCCGCCGGTGAGGGGCATGGCGGCGGCAAGGGAGGGCAAGAACGCGATCCACAGAGGAAGGTGGCACCTGTGCGCGCGGCAGCAGCACACGAGCTCGCTCCAGGGCGGCGGGCGACGAGCAGGCGGCGGCTCACGGCCGCCGCAGCGGCGCTGGCCATTCCTGGCGGCGATGGCGCACAACCCGAAGAGGAAAAGGGTCGGGGAGGTCGAGTAGGGCAAGGGAAATCCCACCACTACCTTGAATCGAGTCGAGAAGGAGCGGAGGTTGGTCGTCGGCGAGAGGGTCGGAGGCTTGGGCTAGGGTTAAAGGAGTTTGGCGGTAGCGGGCGCGATTCCGGCCAAGGGAGGGCGAAATCAAGCTCGGGACAGTGCGGCGGAGGATGGCCGGAGGGGTGCCGGCGATGAGCTCTACTCGCGTCGGGCTCGGCATGAGCGCGAGGATGGAGAAAAGGGATGAGGACGAGAATCCTCCAGAGCACGCGAATGGATAAGGCACGCACGGAGGACGAGGTTCGCCGCGATTGCTGACGCGTAGCGTCCCTAGCGGCACAGTCGCCGGTATGGGTGCCGAAGCAGGTGAAACAGAGCAAAACCGGAACTTCCGGTTTCTAAAGCCGGAACCTCCAGGCAAAACCGGAACTTTCGGTTTCCAAAATCGGAACCTCCGGGTTTTGGGGCAAAACAGATTCAATTTTGGAGGGCCCAAAACTAAAATTTTCGCACAACTTGAAATTTGGCCAAAATAGAAGTTGTAGAAGAAGAGAAGATCTACAACTTTGCTTTTGGGCAAAAGTTAACTTGAGGTTCGGATCATCGAGCAAAACGGGGTCAAACAGAGCTAAAATGATGTTTACTATGCGAGCATGATTAGTGCTAATGACACGCTTACGCCATGCTTAGCGATTAAAACCGTGATTAGCGAGCACGATTAACACAGGGGTGTTACAGCCCTCCTTAGTGGCCTCCGTGTCGCCATCGAGCTCGGCATCAAGCGCCTCGACGTCCGGGGAGACTCCCAACTCATCATCGATCAGGAGATGAAGGAAGCCAGCTGCCACAACGAGAAGATGGAGGCATACTGCAATGCAGTGCGTCGCCTCGAGGACAAGTTCGTGTTGGAAATATGCCCTAGAGGCAATCATATTTCCTTGTATTCATGATTAATAAAGTGTTCCTTGAATATTCATGAATGACAACTTGTATTGATTAATGCTTATGTGAAGTATTTGTGAAACTCTTTACTTGTATGAATATTCTAAAGTGTTCCTAGTCGGAGTTCATGTGAGGACATACATGAATATTAGACTAACATATGTATTAGTTGATTGACTACGTTTCACAAGTTATGTACATGGGGATGTCAAACTAATAATGTGGGCTTATGTAAGACATGAGATTGAACTGACCCAACACGAGATGATGACTTCTCATTACACAATATGTACGCTGTGTCCTAAGACCTGAGATCGTCGTATGTACTCAAGATGTGAACCGACTTACTTAGGAGCCATCAAACGCTGCACCGTAACAGGGTAGTCATAAAGGTGGCTTTCGGGTCTGTCAAGAAGCATACTATGAGACATAGTCGGTCAAGATGGGATTTGCCCCTCTCTACAAGAGAGAGATATCTCTGGGCCACTCGAGTGATTCGGATCAAAAAATGCATGGCCATACTAGGGTTAAGAGTTAACCGAGGATTCTGAATCACAGGATCGAGAAAGAGTGGTCTGCTTCAAGCTAGACCAAATATCGTGAGGCAAAGGGAACAGCATGTATAAGATTGTGACGGCTCGACAGATATGAATCACGCGTGCTTAGGAGTTGACACGTCTTGCTAGAGACCGCTATCAACTATTGGCCAGTAGGAGTACTGGGCCATGTCTACTCATGCATGAGCCCATAAGGTCACACACTTATGGGCCAGAAGCCTAATGAGGATGAGATCCAAATTAGACTGGCTTTGATGCACTAATGGGCCTAGAGAGGCCCATAGGGTTGGACTTGAGGTGGGGGCTTAGAGCAGCCCACCTGAAGGGGCGCCCAAGGTGGGGCCCACTAGGGCCCATCTAGGGCCGCCCACTAGGGCTGTAAAAGGAGGGAAAGGGGGAGGGGCGCCCCTCATGTGTGCTGCCCTAGCCGCCCCTCAGTTGGCACCCTCCTCCCTCTCTCTCTGCTCCTCCTCCCGCGCATCAAGCCATAGTTCGTTCTCGCGGATCTGGCAATCCGGTGAGCGAAACTTCTTCCCGTATGTGTGGACTTCGTGGAGGTTCTGCGCTTGCTACACAAGGAGGTTCACGCAACTGCACTGCCGGCTTCCATCTGCACTACACCGACGCGCTACAGAAGTTCCACAACCGCACGTCTAGTGGTAATCCCGTGATCAATAACTACAGTAATCCTGGTTTATGCGGTAGAAAATTTTTATTTTTGCTACCCCATATTCCTACAATTCGACGGGCTCGAGCTTAACCACATCGCGCGCAAGTACAATGAGGAAGTAGATGAACTGGCCAAGATCGCATCTGGCAGGACCACCGTTCCCCCAAACGCCTTCACCCGCGACCTCACCAAGCCATCCGTCGACTTCAAGAACCCTGCGGAAGCCATTGAAGCGGCGCCCGAACCCTCGGGGGCTGTGACCGTGGAGCCATCAGCCAAAGACCCCTCGACGGAGGAGCCCGAGGCCATGGACACTGACATCAAGACCTCCTTGGTGGATGAGGCTGAGGCAATGGAGATCGACGAGGCCCTGCCTCCACGAGATTGGCACACCCTGTACCTCGACTGGATGATCCGAGGGGTCCTACCCTCAGACCGCGCTCAGGCGCGGTGCGTCGCCAGGCGGGCCAAGTCCTTCATCTTGATTGACGACAAACTGTACAAGCGCAGTCCCTCGGGCGTTCTGCAATGATGCATCCCCATCCCCGAGGGCAAGGAGCTGATCCAAGACATCCACGCCGGCATCTGCGGTCAGCACGCTGCGCCGCGCACCCTCGTGGGCAATGCATTTCGGCAGGGCTTTTACTAGCCCACCGCAGTCGCCGACGCCACCGACATCGTGCGGACCTGCGAGGGCTGCCAGTTTTATGCCCGAAAGACACACCTCCCGGCTCACGCTCTGCAGACCATCCCCATCACATTGTCGTTCACCGTGTGGGGATTGGACCTCATTGGGCCACTGCAGAGGGCGCCCGGGGGCTTCACCCAATTGTTGGTAGCGATCGACAAGTTCTCCAAGTGGATCGAGGCTCGACCTATCGACAAGATCAAGTCCGAGCAGGCCGTTCTGTTCTTCACTGACATAGTCTTCAGGTTCGGAGTTTCGAACTCGATTATCACCGATGATGGTACCCAATTCACAGGCAAGAAATTCTTGGTGTTCTGCGACGACCACATACGTGTGGATTGGTCAGCAGTGGCGCACCCATAGACAAAAGGCCAAGTAGAGCGTGCCAATGGCATGATCCTGCAAGGCCTCAAAGCCAAGGATCTTCAACAAGCTGAACAAGTTTGGCCGAAGGTGGCTCGCAGAGCTACCCTCGGTTATCTGGAGCTTGAGGACGACCCCAAGCAGAGCCACGGGCTTCACCCCATTCTTCCTCGTCTATGGTGCCGAGGCCATCCTCCCCACAGACTTGGAGTACGGATCACCAAGGCTCAAGGCTTACCAGGAGCAGCAGGACCGGCAAGCCCGTGAGGACTCGCTGGACCAAGTAGACGAGGCTCGAGACGTGGCACTCCTGCACTCAGCACGCTATCAGCAATCCCTGTGAAGATATCAGGTGCAGAGAGTTCGGCACCGAGACCTAAACAAAGGGGACTTGGTGCTAAGGCTTCGATAGGACAACAGAGGACGCCACAAGCTCTCAAAGCCGTGGGATGGCCCATATATCGTCGCTGAAGTACTCAAGCCTGGCACGTACAAGCTAGCTAACAAAAATGGCAAAGTCTTCACCAACGCTTGCAATATTCAGCAGCTACATCGCTTCTATCCTTAGAATTCCACGCTACTTGTACATAGTTTGTACTTATATTCAAAGTTTCTCGAATCAATAAAGAGTATGATTTACTTGTTTATTTTTTGGGAACCTTACGAACCCTCGGGGGCTCGGATGTGCACGAACATTGAGGTAGGCTCGGCTTTACCCTCGGCAAAGCCAAGCCTCCCTCGGAGGCTACTACGGGGGGAACCCCCGAACATCCCAAAAAATGCCAATGTTTTTTCAAAAAAATTTCGTATCTAAGTCTCTCACATACTTAGAAAAGGCCGACGCAAGGCATAAACGACTATGGAACGGGATCGGCCGAGCCGCGGGACCGCCTACGCCTCGGGATACAGCATCCCCACTCACCTCCCTACGCCTAAGTCGCTTGTGAACGCAAAACTTTCTCACTGAGGCCTATCTAAGATGCATACGAGAACACAAAAATAAAGTAAAGAAAACAAGGGCTCGAACACACAAGGCCTCGAGCGGCCACACTGTCAATACATATCAATTAGTTTTCTCGCACAGAAGCATTACTAAGACAAAGTACTGACTTATTTACATGGGCTCCACATCCCAAGACCTCTATAGGTTGCCTTCTTCCCTCTGCGGATCCTCAGCAACATCATCTTCGGCTAAGGGGGGGAGGTCGTCCTCAAGTTTCTTGGACAAAGCAGCGCCGAAGCCCTCAACGGCGACATCGGCCTCATCCATAGCAGCTGCTGCGGCATCCTCGTCGACGTCGGGTGCGACGACATACCCCGATGACACCCGCTTGAGGTCCATGTCGTAGTCAATCGAGGCCATGCCGAGGGTCCTCTGAACGCCGTGGCGGAAGGCGCTCTTGATACGCTCAGCCACCTGACCGCCCAGCGATTGCAGGTGACTGGCCACTGAGCTACCGGATGAGGCTCCCTCCCCCTCGAGTTCCTGACACGCGGCCACTGTGGTCTGCTCCAGGTCTGCATGTTCAGCCTGTGTCACTGTGAGCATGATCTGGACGGCTCCCGTCACCGTGGTCTCGTCCGCCACCGCCTTTCTCAGTTCTGAACAGAAGAACGAAGATAAGTTGCGGCAAACCAGAATCAAGTTAAACAAAATCTCAGATACTTACCCGCGATAGATCCCTGCGCCTCCTCTAGCTGAGCCCGTGCGGCATCCTGGAGCGTGGACAAGGAGGTCTCCTTCTCCTTGAGGGTGGCCACTGCATTCCGAACGGCCACCTCCTGCTCAGCAAGGGCGGCATCCTTCTCCGGGAGGGTCGCGGTGAGCGTGGTGACGGCCGCTTTCTCGCGTTGGAGCTCGGCCTCCTTGCGCTGGAGCTCGGCCTCCTTCGCTGTGAGCGCCTGGTCTTTCTGACGCAGCTTGGCCACTTGCTCCTCGACCACCTGGGCCTTGTGCTTGGCTGCGGCTCTCTGCCTGTCACACTCGCGGTGGGCCTGGGCCAGCTCCTCCTCCCGCACAAGATCCGGCTCCTCCAGCTCGTCCACCCGGGCGTTGGCTTAGCCTATCCACGTGAGCAGACAGGCATTTTCCTCCACAAGCAAGTACACCCTGGTGTACTAGCAGGACAGCTCTTTGCTCTTGGCGAGCGACATTTGTTTCAACCGCTGCAAAGAGAAGGGCGTGAGCAAGAAACCGGGGAGCACAAAATGATAAAAATTTACAGGACGGTTACTCACATTCTCGGTGTCAAGTTGCTGCCCTCGGAGGGTATCTAGAGCAGATAGGAGCGCATGCTCGATGGTGGCATTGACCTGATCAAAGCCCTCCCAGGCCTTGGCCTTCGTCAGCTCATTGTGGTCGAAGGTAGGGGGATCCCAGGCTTGACGACCGCCAAAGTCCCCTTGCACACGGATCTCCTGGGCAACCAGATGTCGGCGCCACCCTTGGACGTCCCCGCACCGAGGGCACCCTCGGAAGCCAAAATAAATTTGGCGATCCGGGCAGCGGTGCTAGCCGCGGTGGCCAGGTCGATCTCCTCCGAGTCTCCGTACTCCTCGCTCAGCGGCAACTCCACCACCGGTACCGCGTTCTCTGGCGCCATCCGCGCCATCACCACTGTAGCGGCACCCTCGTCCCCACCACCCGTGGACCCTGGGATGAGGGTCTCTCCCACCACTGGCACCGTTGGCGCCATCGCTGCTGCCGTGGCACCCTAGACCCCAGCCCTCGAGGGCTTGGGGGCGAGGGTCTCTCCCTCTTCTCGGCTGGCAGGGCGCTCCTGCACATGCCCACCAATTCCTCCTCCTCCTGCTTCCGGTTGGGCGGCATCACCCGCGCCGCATTGGCCGGGCGGCGTTATCTGCGTCACCTCGGTCGGGCTCGACTTCGACATCCAGCCGGGTGGCGTTCTTCGCGCCGCCCCGGCCAACCTCCTCCTCGGCGTCGGCCCGAGTGGCCGCCACTATGCCACTCTGATCGGTGTCGTTCCCGCCCTCCCGTGCTCGGGCCTACTGGGCCGACTGGGCCCCCCGAGCCACCACCTCCTGGAGCGCCACGTCAGCCACCTCGAGCGTCCGGGACCCTCCGGTGGGAGGCTGCGGCGCCGAATTCGGCGTCGCACTTGCCCCGATCTTGAGGGCCTTGGTCGGTGCAAGGCAAACTGGCTCCTTGGTAGTGGCCCTGTGGTTGGACAACGGGGAAGAGAATGCCGAATTCAGCAGGACCAGGGAATCAAATAAACAAGTGCGAAAAACAAAATCGAGATCTCTTTCTCCGACAGGGAGCTTAGGCTGCGCTTGCCCGTGCCGCTCCTTCGGGCCCGTGGCACGCTGACGCCTCCTGACGACTGACCCAAGGGCATCACCCTCGGGCCGGCCTGAACCCGGGCATTTCCACGCCCGCCGCGGATACCCCGTTGCTCATCAACACTGCAGACGCAGATGTCCGCCCGCTCGTCGCTGCCGCGGGCACGGGCGACCTCTGCCCCGCCGCCGGCGCGGGCGACCTTCGTCCCGCTGCCGGCGTGGGCGACCTTTGTCCTGCCGCCGGCGCGGGTGAATCCCTGCCCGCTACCGACGCGGGCGATCTCCTGTCTGCCCCCGACGCGAGCGTCATCACAAGTGTCACTGGCGCGAGCCTCCTCTCGCCCAGCGTCGTCGTCGAGGCCTCAATGCTAGCCCCTAGCTGGGCCGGCGGGGGACTTGCGCCCATCACCACCTCGAAGTCATCAGACTCCGAGAAATCCACCCCGCCGGTCGAGGAGTCTTCCTCCTCAGAAGACTCAGGCATGGGCGGCGGTGGGACTCCCTCCCTCCGCGCTCTGGCACATGCCTTATTGTGGTCCTCCTTCCTCTTCGTCTTCCTGACGGCCTTATCCTTTGCCTCGTCCTTCCTCTTCTTGTCCACAACCGCACGCAGGCGGTTTGCTTCGCGGACCTCGGGAAGCGGAGGCTTAGAAATGTACCCAATGCGGGTCAGCCCCTGCAAACGTGATAGAAATCAGGATGAGGGAGGAAGAAAGGATGTAAAACCAACAACAACTGAGACCCAAACTCACCAGGCTAATGTACCCCTCCTTGGGGTGCATCTTGACCTTCCAGAGGTCCGCAGGGTCGGAGGGAAAATTCGTCACCGCGCTTTTCGCCCTCGCGGTGGCGATGCCATGGGGGAGATCCTCCGCCGACATCCGCGAGCCCTCGACCGAGGCCTTCGAGGTTAGCTGGAAGATCGCCAGCTTCCTTTCCATGAGGCGGATCACACTCTTCCGGTGGAAATTCGCGACGACGGCGGACGCCGTCAGCCCCTCAGCAGCCAAGCGCTGTAGCGCGTCGAGGTACACCAAGAGCTTGGCCTAGCGCTCTTGGGGCGACACCCCCAACCCCCCAAATCCGGCTTCTCCCGGAGCACCTTATCAGTGAACGCCGGGAGTCGCTCGTCATCATTGCGCAAGTAGAACCACCCTCGGGTCCACCCGGCGTTGTTTGTGGTCATCTTGCTGGGGATGTACTGGTTCACCCTTTGCCCATGCACGTGGAGCATAAGGCCACTGGCACGAGCGTATCTCCTCGGCTGGCCCTGGACAGAGTCGGTGTAGAGCTCGCCGCGGAACAGATGGACCCACAGGTCCCAGTGCACCTCCACCCCCAAGAAGCCCTCGCAGAGGGCGACGAAAACCGCCACCTGCGAGATGGCGTTGGGGGCGAAGTTGTGCAGCTCCACCTTGTAGTAGTCACAGAGAGCCCACACGAACTTGCCGGCAGGACGCTGAAACCCCACTTATGGAACCGCACGAGGCTCACGATGTAGCCGCTCGGGGGCTTCGGATCCCTCTCCTCCGCCCGCGGAGCGATCCATACCGGGCGCGACGGATTGGTGTTCGGCGGCAGGAGCCCGTCGTCGACCAGTCCCTTCAAGACCGTCTCAGTGGCGGATGACCTCCACCATGGCAGCGGCTCCTCGTACTGCACCATCACTTCGAATTGACGGGGAACACGGGGAACAGGCTCGAACGAAGGCAAAGGTGCGCTTGCTCCTCTCTTCTTCTTCCTCTCGCTTCTTGGCTCTGGGCTCTGGATGCAGGGGGGCGAAGAAGGCACGGGAGGTGAAAGCAAATGGCCAGGTGAGCCGAACGAATCCCCCCTCTCTCGCTTTTATTCACCGCGTCGGGCGGATTCACCGCGGCAGCCCCAAATCTGCCACATTAAATGCGGAGATTTTGCAGCCACCGACAGCCGAGCCCCACGTCCGAGAAATCCCCCCACTGTTGGTATTTGTTAATGCAAACAGATAAATCCGCAAGCACACGGATACCGCTGTAGCTTTCACCCGGAGTATTCCAAGGTATCGATTTCCACGGGGAACGAGAAGTGAACTAGAAAGGGGCCAAGGTCAACCAAAGATAAGGTAGAAAGAATGTTTTTGTAGGAAGAGAGGGTCTCCTAAGGTATTCCTGGGATTACCAGATGCTAAAGGGTCAGGCTCACTAAACTTCACTTACTTTGGAGCGACGGTACCTTTCCGATCCTCGAAAAGACTGGGAAAAAGTGATCGGGGTCAGGCTGCCAACAGCCCTACGAAAACACCAACCCGAATGTGGTGGAATACAAAGGCCTGGTTGGAGCTGTCACCTCCGGGGCTACCACAACTATCCATGGGGTTGGGCCCAAACTCAGGTAAACACAAGCCTAGACACCACGTCTATGCTAATGATTACTACTCTAACTCGGTACCTGGACTAGAGCACTCGATCGAGCTGAATTCCCGTAAGTGAAATAAAGTAAGAACTGAATTTAGACAAATAATAAACTCAGAAATATCGAAAGATAACCTGGATGCAACTCGAGTTGAAGCAGATCCGTAGAGGTACAAAAGCTGAGGAGATTCCGACAAGCCCGGCTCCTCCTCCTCTCTTCTACTCTCACTCTCCTCCTCTTTTCTAAATATACAACTAGGTGGAGAACACCTAGAGGGACACTACTACAAGGATAGGATGGAGAACTGAAGCTCAAGTGTAGGTGTGTGTTGTGGGAGGAGGGAATGGTCTCTATTTATAGTGGAGAGGGAGAGAGGGCATTCCCTATAGATGGAAGCATTCCTCCACCGTCATACATGCATGCACCGACCTCCTTGGCATCGGTAACATTGTTTCCTTGCGCGCTGCATCAAAAACTGGAGAAGAACCGCCCTGGAAGGTGCCGAACCGGAGCAAAACCGGACAGAATATGTGTTGTTGTGTGTCTCTGGAAGAAAAACCGGACACCCGGGCAACTGGTGTAGGAATATTGGGGTAGCAAAAACAAAAAATTTCTACCACATAAACCAGGATTACTGCAGTTATAGATCACGGGATTACCACTAGACGCGCGGTTGCGGAACTTCTGTAGCGCATCGGTGTAGTGCAGATAGAAGCCGGCAGTGCAGTTGCGTGAACCTTCCTCACGAATGGCTCTTCCTTGTACAGCAAGCACAGCACCTCCACGAAGTCCACACGTACGGGAAGAAGCTTCGCTCTGCGATTGCTAGATCCGCGAGAATGAACTAGAGCTTGATGCGCGGGAGGAGGAGTAGCAGAGAGAGAGGGAGGAGGGCGCCACCTGGGGGGCGGCTAGGGCTGCCAGAGATGGGGCGCCCCCTCCCCCTTCCCCTCCTTTTATAGCCCTGGTGGGCGCCCCTAGATGGTCCCTAGTGGGCCCCACCTTGGGCGCCCCCTTTAGGTGGGCTACTCTAAGCCCCCACCATGAGTCCAACCCTATGGACCTCTCTAGGCCCATTAGTGCATCAAAGCCCAGTCTAATTTGGATCTCATCCTTATTAGGCTTCTGGCCCTTAAGTGTGTGACCCTATAGTCTCACGCGTGAGTAGACATGGCCCAGTACTCCTACTGGCCAATAGTTGATAGCTGTCTCTAGCAAGACGTGTCAACTCCTAAACACGAGCCGTCACAACCTTATACTTGTTGTTCCCTTTGCCTCACGATATTTGGTCGAGCTTGAAGCTGACCACTCTTTCTCGATGCTGTGATTCAGAACCCTTGGTTAACTCTTAACCCTAATATGGCCATGCATTTCCTGATCCGAATCACTCGAGGGGCCCAGAAATATCTCTCTCTTGTAGAGAGGGGCAAATCTCATCTTGATCGAATATGTCTCACAGCATGCTTCTTGACAGACCCGAAAGCCACCTTTATGACTACCTATTACGGTGCAGCGTTTGATGGCTCCTAAGTAAGTCGGTTCACATCTTGAGTACATACAACAATCTCAGGTCTTAGGACACAGCGTACATATTGTGTAATGAGAAGTCATCATCTCGTGTTGGGTCAGTTCAGTCTCATGTCTCACATGAGCCCACATTATTAGTTTGACATCCTTAGTCCATGACTTGTGAAACGTAGTCAATCAACTAATACATGTGCTAGTCTAATATTCATGTATGTCCTCACATGAACTCCGACTAGAAACACTTTAGAATATTCATACAAGTAGAGAGTTTCACAAATACATCACATAAGCATTAATCAATACAAGTTGTCATCCATAAATATTCAAGGAACACTTTGTTAATCATGAATACAAGAAAATATGATTATCTCTAGGGCATATTTCCAACAACTGGACCGGCCAAAACCGACAGCCGATCCGCGCCTTGGGCGCTTGGGCCGGGAACCGCCTCACCCGCGCCAGTCATGGGCCACCACGTGCCCCCTGAAGGTTGGTTTGGCAGGGTGCCGTGCGCGCCAGCGTCCGCGTGTTCCCGCCCTCGGTCCTGCCAGCTGGGCCCGCATGGCCAGGAGCGGAGCGGCGCGCCTCTCCCGCGCGCGCCACGCGTCGCGCGGAGGCTGGCCGGCTCGAGTTGAGCACAGGTGCGCTGACCCGGCACTGCAGCTGACAGGGCGGCCCGCCAGGACCCGCACGTGGTGTGCTGGCGTTGACCCGGTGGTGCTGACGTCAGCGGTGACGTCAGCACTCCCTTTTAATTTGCAAAATTCATAACTTCTTATTGGGAGCTCCAAAAATAGTAAATTATATGTCCATTTTGATCAGCGCGACGAGCCCTTCGTAATGGTGAACTTTGTTTCCTCATTTGAGATAGGTTTTACCTGTGAAAATTAGAAGTTCCTGCAAAACACATGGGAGCATTGAAACTCGTGGAACTCATTAGATAATTAATATTTTTATTATGATGTGACATGGAATGTTGTCATTTTAGTTTACTTTGACGATCAAATTTTATGCGATAACGACCGTCAACACCCACGCGCACGCGTTGCAATGATTGCGGTGTGGGAACCGACGCGGGCGGCGGCACTGTAGCGCCGTCTCATCAGCCAGCCACCGCCCACGCCTCTCTGCCTGCCCGAGATGACCGCCTGAAAAGGCGCACCCGCACCGCACGCACCTGGCCACGTCGCCCACGATCAGCGGGAGACCCGCACGCGACCCGCGACTCCACGCCGTTTGCAAACTGTGACATAATATTCCCTCCGGGGGTTCCTTACCCGCGAAGGAACTTTATTCCGAGGCCTTACTGATCAGGGGTTCGAAGCCTGGCCCGCCGAGGGTTCGACCGGCGCCCCAGATCACCAGAGTCAGGGACTGCATGGATGTACTGTACAAGCTACCCTCGAACGCGGAGTTCGAGACATCCTATGCAGTGTTCGAGGCCAGTCGAGTGTGTCTAGCAGGGGGATCCCATCGAGGGAGAGCATCGAGCCCTTGGACCCTATTGAACGGGTCTGAGCCCCACCTAGCGAACCTTCACAAAGCGCTTTATGTGACGTGTCCACAAACCACAAGCCGACCCTTATCGAACGGGGCATGGATGTCCACTCAAACCACCTGCTAACAGCTCACCGAACCAACCATGGCTCGCGGCCCGGGCATGGGTAGCATGGCACGCTTCACCCCTCCTCCCTGCGAAAGGGCGACGAGGGCCGTAACATAAAGCCGAGGGTTCCCCTGAACGCCTTCATGCAGGCTGGGGCTCGGGGGCTCCTCGCACGCCGCGGCTCAGGCCGCACCCTCGAATAAGACGACTACCATCGATTGTGAAATTCCACTTGTCGAACAAATCTCCCCCATTCTTAACACGCCCTCCGAATCAATCAAAAAGGCCGCAGGCCGCCGTACCAGCATGAAAACACCGAGGCCAGCTGAAAGGAACGCCGAGGCCGGTTGAAAAAGAGGCTGGGCGATCGCCCCACCTAATCAACCATGTGAGGCGATGTTTATAGCCCTTGGATGAGTGTAAGCACTCCTCCAAGGCCTCGGGGGCTACACCCGCGGGTGCACTAACATGCCCCCGCGGAGTAAACTTCACACATTCGAGGATCGAAATAAGACCGCAAGTGCCGGACCCTTCTCCTCGTTTCCATCTTGCTCCGCAAACCAGCTCAAACCCTCCCGTCAGCGCGTTGGCGACACCCCCAGGAGGTGACTATGATCTGCATAGAAAACTCAGAGTGGCCCTGCCGCTGTCTCTCCGTCAGCGAACTCCGATCTTGAACTAATCTCCTCCAACAACCCCCACAGTCAGCATCCGAGTCACAGCTTCAAGGGATCAAGCCTCTATAGGGCTGATGCTCATCCCTGCAAAGCCTCGGGGGCTACTGTCGGGTACCGTGACTAGGGGCACCCTAACCAGGGGACTAAATCGCCCTCAAAACACAAAACACGTGTTAAGCAATCGGGCCCACGAAGGCCTACAGTCTCTTTCCAATCCGAAGGGAAAGAAAGGCTCCAAAAAGGCCCAATTAGTACTCAGCCCACGGCCTGACTCCACAGTGCAGTCCATCCGAACCCCCTCGAACCCGCGGAACGATCTCCGCCTCACTCGAGGCCTCCCTACTGGGATCCTTGATGACGCGCTGCAACTCTGCCTCACTCGAGGGTAGCGGACCTGCCCTCGAGGGAGCAGACCATCTCCACCTCGCTCGAGGCCACCCCTCGGTAGAAGGAACTAGCAACCCATCGGCTCCCCCACCTGCCGGACGGAGGCATTAAATGCCAACCACTTTGCCGTAGTGCCCGGTCAGACGGCGTCAGGCCGCCCTGACGCACAGCAACAGTGCTCGAGGTCTCTTCCCCCAACTCCGGTCATTGCTCCGCCATCCCCGGTGCCGTGGCGACACTGTGGGAACCTGCGGCGCTCAGTCCCGACGTACTCGACACTATTATCACCACTGTGCTGCCAACTCCCCGTACTTCCCTCGTACTTTTTCCTCTACGGAACCCTCAACCGGCGTGGGTGCGACCCTCGAACGCGGCCCGGGCCTTGACTGGAGCAAGTCCCCTGCCCGCAGGACCCTCGGCGCCCTGCCACGTCGAGCACGGAGGATGGTACCCTCCACAGCAATCACCACGACTCCCGCTGGAGCTGCAAGGACGCCGGTGCGATCTCCGTATGGCCAAGGACGATGCTCAGGACAACCGCACGCCCGACGCCATGATCTCCAGTGCCCCACAGTGTAATTTCCATAGTAGACATCCACTGCTCGTCCCTAATTCGGGGAGAGGGAGACGACTTCTTCCCCCCCCCCCCTCTGTACATGTTCTCTGCCCCTCCTTATGTCTATAAAAGGGGAGGTGGGCTCTGTCTTCTCCATCTCCTCTCGCCCGCTCATCCACGCTTACTCACGCATACGACCAACCACTTAGCCACGCTCGCTCGCTTCCCTCATATTGGCACTTGCCTCAATCATCTAGCATAGACTTGGGAGCTTCCCTCCCTCTCTCACCTCACTTGTATCCCCTACTACAGGCACCCCCAGTGCAAGATAGTACAATGCGCTCGCATACCTTTGCTGGACGTACGGCCCTGCGGCCGGAACCAGGATAAAATCGTGTGTTCCTGTGTTGCCTCTTGCATCAACCATCTAGGGTGAGAGATCACGTAGCATTGTTACTAGTTGGTGCCGAACCGTCGGGTCAGGACACCGACAATGCTCATCAAGCACAAGAAGCGAGCTACCAGGACTTTCTCAGTACGCAGCCCCCGCTGTTCACTAAAGCGGACGAGCCACATGACGTGGACGCTTGGATTCGCACAATCAAGTCCAAGTTTTCTCTATTGACTGTTCCTTGTTTCGAAGTGAACAAGACTCTCTATGCCGCGCAGCAGCTTCACGGATCAGCTCGTATGTGGTGGGATCATTACCACGGAATGCTACCGGCTGATCACTTGGTGAATTGGAATGAGTTCAAGAATGCTTTTCGAGCTCATCATATTCTAGCTGGACTTCTTGATCGCAAGCTCAATGAGTTCTTGGCACTAACTCAGGGCACTCAGACTATGCTACAGTATGCCCAGACTTTCAATCACTTGTGTCAATATGCTATTCATCATGCGGATACCGACGCTTAGAAGCGTGAACGCTTCTGTCGAGGCCTCAGTACCAAGTTGCAGGAGAGGCTAAATCTAGTCCGTGCTGATTCTTTTAATGATTTGGTAAATCTGGCCATTACACAGGAGGATCTTATCTCTGCACACCGCGCTGAAAAGAAGCGCAAGGTACATGCTGGACCCTCGAGTTCCTCTGCACCGAGGTATCGCATTGTGCAGAATGCCCCCACTGCACCCTCTCAGAAGGGCCCTCAGCTAGGGCATTAGGTTATTCGGCCTCCTCAGCAGCAGCAGCAGCAGCAGCAAACTCGCTATGCTCCACCACAGCAGCAGCAGACCGGCCCTAGGCCGAATTTTCAGCAAGCCGCTCGCCCCGACAACAACAATCGTTGTTTTAAATGCGGGAGTCCGAATCACTTTGCAAAAATGTGCCCGCAAGCGGGGCAGAATCAAGGACAGGCTTCTCGCAGAAATGATCAGAACAAGGGCAAGAAGCAAACTGTTCAAGTCAGGCAGGGCCGACTTAACTTCACCAATCTAGCTGATCTTCCAGAAGGAGCACCAATTATGTCGGGTACCTTCTCTATAAAACATCACCCCACAATTATTCTATTCGATTCTGGTGCATCTCATAGCTTCATTAGTTCTAAATTTGGAGAAAGAGTTGGGTTAGATTTTTGTCACACAAAAGGGTCATACATGATCTCTACTCTGGGTGGTAAAGTCGCATCGAACCAAATTGTTAACAACGCACCACTTAAGTTGGGTAGTAAAACCATTCCTACCACTTTAATCCTATTACCACTCGAAGGGATGGATTGGATGAATAGGCATGGGGTACTGTTAGATATCTCTTTCCGAGCCGCTGAAATTAATTCACCTACCCATGGCCATTCGGTTCTATACCTACCTCATTCGGAACATGTCAATTCATGTGATTATGCCATGAAAGATATTCGTATCGAAGATATTCCCGTGGTCCGTGAATATGCAGATGTTTTTCCGGATGATTTACCTGGTATGCCACCAGACCGGGATATCGAATTTGTCATTGAACTACAGCCCGGTACAGCACCTATTTCGAAAAGGCCGTACTGAATGTCACCTAAAGAGTTGGCAGAACTGAAAATCCAATTGCAAGAACTACTTGACAAATGTTTTATCCACCCAAGTGCTTCTCCTTGGGGCTGTCCCGCATTGTTTGTAAAGAAGAAAGATGACAGTCTGAGGTTGTGTGTTGATTACCGGCCTCTTAATGCGGTAACCATCAAAAATAAATACCCACTTCCCCGCATTGATGTACTGTTCGATCAATTGGCTGGAGCAAAGATCTTCTCTAAGATTGATCTTCATTCGGGGTATCATCAAACAAAAATCAGACCTTGTGATATTCCCAAGATAGCCTTCTCAACTAGATACGGTCTTTATGAGTATTTGGTTATGTCTTTCGGGCTCACAAATACTCCCGCTTATTTCATGTACCTTATGAACTCGGCATTAATACCGAAACTTGACAAGTTCGTCGTGGTTTTCATCGACGATATTCTGATCTATTCCAAAAATGAGGAGGAACATGAGGAACACCTGCGCATTGTTCTTCAATGCCTCCGAGATCACAAACTGTACGCGAAATTCTCTAAGTGTGAATTTTGGCTGAACACAGTCAAATTTTTGGGTCACACCATATCCAATGAAGGTATTTCAGTTGACCCCAGCAAAGTCCAAGAGGTGATGGACTGGAAGCATCCTACTTCTGTTCATCAGATTCGCAGTTTTCTCGGATTGGTGGGGTATTACCGCAGGTTTATTCCGGACTTCTCCAGAATAGCAAAACCAATGACGGAACTGCTAAAGAAGGATGTCAAATTTAAATGGGATGCGAAGTGCGATGAAGTATTTCATACGCTGAGAGCACAACCTCATGCACGAGTGCGGTGCTCAGGTATGCGGGATCCTTCGGATATGACCGTGCTCCACGGTGTGACTGGGATAGACGGCATGAGGTGACAGCCATGTCCGTCCGGCGTAACAGCTGTGTTGTGTTTAGCGTATTCCCTGACATTCGGATTTGGTGTAGGAGTTCATGCAAAGAGGTAACGGGGCTGGACGTTCTCCAGTGCGGGACCTTCTCCCCGCTATCCCAATTTTCTGGCACCTGCAGCCCTAACCATGTTCTAACATAACATCTGCTTTGAATAGATACACTAGGACCCCTAATCTAGCCTAAGCTCCAGCTAACTTAACAAAGGGTAGTTTAGTTCGTATTTTGTTCTTTCTTTTTTTTTCTTCCTTGGGTGTCTGATGTGTGCATGTGTCACATTACTCTAATTTATCTTCTTTATGACTTACCCCTGCTAGAGTTTTGTCTATTACTTGAGGAACGATGTCATGATTAATATTAAGTACAATACTTTTCCACTGCCATCCTTTGGAAAAATATAAATAACGATACCCTTACTCTCCGAGTGAAATGCTACAACGGTATATCCATGCGCTTGCGGATCCCATCTGTAATCATATAGACTATACCACGAGAGTGGCAATCCTTGGTGCAGTTGCTAGGGATGGGCTTAACACCCCCGTTCCTAGTGATTACTCTAAGGTCAACACGCATTTCTAGCGCCGTTGCCGGGAACTAACCCCTCCTGGTGGCGACATTAAGAAATGCCAACACACCGGAGGCATAGCCACATGTGGCTATGTGGGAAGGGGAGCACTGAAACCTATAGGGAGAAGCTGATGTGTAGGTCCAACAGGAGCTGGCACATAGTCAATGACATCCAAAGACTCAAAATCTACCGGAGATGGAGGACCGCGCTCAGCAAAGGGAAAGGCCAACTTATCAAAGATAACATGACGAGAGACCGAAGCGTCTTGGTGGGTAAAATGTTAAGGAGGTAGGAGGCTGGTTGGAGGGCTTCCACCCACTAGGAGGGCGGAAGAGAGGCCTAAAACAAAAGGCAGCACACAATATTTTTAAGGGAATGAAGGATGTGCTCAGCCTTACCATTTTGAGGCGAGGTGTAGGGGCATGACATGCGGAGATGCACGCCATGGGTGAGGAAGAACGTGCGGAAGGTGGAGTTGTCGAACTCCTTCCCATTGTCGCACTGAATTGCCTTCACGACGAAGCTGAACTGAGTAGTAACATAGGCGAAAAAGTGAGCTAGTGTAGGGAAAGCGTCTAATTTCAGTTAAAGAGGAAACGGCCAAGTGTAATGCGAGCAGTCATGAAGTATAACCAAATAATATTTGTAACCCGAGACACTAAGAAATGGTGATGTCCACAAGTCGCAATGAATGAGATCAAAACTATGTGACACTCTAGATGCATAAGTATTGAAAGGAACCCGTAAATGGCAGCCTAGCTGACTAGCATGACACAAAAAGAGCTACTATCATGGTGACATGCAAGCAGGCCGGATGATGCAAGCTTGGATAGGGCCTCGTGTCTCGGATGACTGAGGCAGAGATGCCATAGTGACGACTCAGAGGCGGCGACCAGGGAGTGGGCTGTTGGAAGGCGAAGTGGATACAGTGGCCTGGAGCTATTGCACCTGACGATCTTGTTCCGAGACTGAAGATCCTTCACAAAACAACCAAAGGGGTAAAACTCAACCGAACAATGGTTGTCGTTGATGAACTGGCGAATGAAAATGAGATTCTTAATAAGTTGCGGGGAAACCAGAACATTATTAAGATGCAAGGAAGGAGGCATAACCGTAGCACCAGTGGTAGTGACAGGTAAAAGGGAACCGTTACCGACAACTATTGATAAAGGACTGGGATACCGTGAGGGAGTAACATGTGAAAGGATACTAGAGTGAGATGCATGTGAGAGCTGGCACCTGAGTCGAAGTACCACTAATTGTTGGACTGAGTTTGGTTCATGGTGCTGAAGGTCGAAGCAAGTGATTGCTGGTCCCAGGAGGACAGCCCGACCATAGGATTGTAAAATCTACGGCGGGGCTAACCCATGAACCAGCGGCCTCCGGCATTAGCGCTGCAGCTTGAGGCAGCGGCTGAGGTTGCACCGCTAGCAGCGCCTACTGTGGCGGCTTGAGCACTCTAGATTGGCAATGGAAGGAAGGCCGTGGGACAGGACACATCACGATGGACCTTGTCCATCGGTTCTAGAAGAACGGCCACTGGGGAGAAATCTGTCGGGCGCCGGTGGGTTGGGTGGTGGAGAAGCCACCATTGGCGGGCGGGGCGGCCTTGGTGGAGCCGTTGCCGCCTAGCTTGGGGCGCCGGCTCTTGGACTTGGCACCAAGTGCGGAGGCACGGCCGGTGCCCCCGGAGCCACCGGCTGGCTGGGAGGCGGCCGTGGCGATGAACGTCGTGGATGGCATTGAGGACTGGTGTGCCATGTTCATCTCCTCAAGGAGCAACTCTGCTTGAACCTCCTGGAAGGATGGGAAGGGGCGCCCCCGTCAAAGATGGACGCCGATGTCCGTGAAACACTCGTGCAGACCGCAAAGAACGTTGAGGATGAGGGTGCGATCTTGAACAGTGGACCCCAGATTGGCGAGTTGATCTACCTGCTTCTTGAAGCGCTGACAGTAGTCGGCAATAGTGAGATCGCCTTGGGTGAAGGCGTGGAACTCGACGTCGATTAGGAGAGTGCACGTCTTGCGATTCCCCAAAAAGTGCGTCTCCACAGTGACCTAGAGGTCGCGAGCGGTGGAGCCAAGACTGGAGACAGCCTCGGCAAGATCTTCAGAGAGGGTGTTAGTGATCTAGAACTTGCACACGTAGTCCATGCGAGTCCAGTATGGGGAATCAGGGGCCTGGGTGTCTAGCAGAACATGGTCCTGTAGGGAAAACTTGCCGGTAGTAAGCAGGAATTGGTCACGCCAGCGAGCATAGTTACCGGAGTTGATGTCGAGCATAGTCAGGATGAAACTCTGGATGTTCGTGATGGAGATCGCCTGGGCATGAAGGTTGAGGATGGCGGCTGCCTCGTGCAGCAACATGGTGTCGTGGAGATCGTGTTGCGGCGGTGCTTTCGGGTCCTTTGGAGGCAGGTTGGAGGGAGGCGGCGACAAACCGACGGCAGCGCGGGCTGCGTCGACGCGATCCAAGGTGGCCTGGATGCGCGCTACAGCGGCATCGCGTTCCTTGGCCACCATGCGGGCCTCGTTCTCCACCTCAGCGATGCTGGAGAGAGCGGCATCACGTGCCTTCTTGGTGGCCTGGGCGTCGACGGGGTCGATAGGCGATGCAGGGGCGGCCATGGCGCAAAGCAGCATAAAGCCGACGCTCGTGGGAGGGGAGGGGCGCTGCACAGCAGAGGGCCGACACGCGGGCGTAGCATGGCAAAGGGTCAGGGCGATAGGACGACGGAAGGTGAATCCGAGGGGATACCCGGACTCATGATGCCATGAAAGTAAATATGACTCGGGAAAATTTAGTAGAGTGATTATAGAGAGTACAAGGGTACATTATATAGGTAAGAATCATCTATGGTTTACAGGGAACACCCAATCAAAGGTGACCCTTACCTGATCCAAATCAATTACCACTAAACCCAAAAGGCAACCCTAGCCGCATGGGCTGGGTGCCACGGCCTAAGGCCTGGCCCGCTAAACACCTTGCTCATACTAGCTCTCTGATCAGGGCCGGCTTATGGGGGTGGGCAGGCAGGGCGACGGTCTGGGGCCCACGAAGGCCAAAGATCTAGTATGTAGTAGGTAGTAAGACTTAGTCCAACTTGGAGGATGCGAGTAGGCAGTTAGGCACGCAGCCGCCCATACGCTTCCGCCCTTCCGGACCTCCGCCCTTCCGTGCTGTGATTGCCCTTCCAGACGACGAGTCGAAGACACCGACACCAGAGATTGGAGACCGACGCACTCACGCATACGCACGCTGGTCAGCCCAGCGGCACCACGGCACCGCGGCCGCGCGAGCATCTGCTGCCTACGCGCTAGCACCGGCGCTTTAGCAGATTGCAGTCTTGCAAGTAATAACACGTAAGTTCAATTTTCTAATTGTTAGGGTTCTCAACTTCTCATTTGATTAATTGCTAAGGTTCTCAAAAAATACTCAGAGAAATTTCTTGAAGAAGAACTGAAAGATTATTATACATGAAGTCATTGGAGTTTGGTTCTTATTTGAGGTAATCATAATTCACATCATCGTAATAATAATTTTATATTTCTGTCATTTTAGTTTGTAATATTAATACTATTCTTCATGAATTACAATATTATTAGAATTTCTATCTTTCTTTTAATTACCGTCTCAAATGAAAATTAGTTGGCCTAAAGGGGCCATAGCGTTGGCTCGCCCTAGGGCCCTTGAAAACCATGAGGCAGCCCTGTCTCTGATCTTGGTCTTACATCTGAAGATTTTGCTCACTTTTCCGCACAAGAAACAAACACAGAAAATGGATAAGTTGTTTCTCTCGGCACTTGATCTTGCATACATCTCTGCTAGGATTGCAAAAAAATTTTCTTATGTCAGGTGTCAACAAACAAAATTATCTTGGTGATAGACTGTTTCAGTGCTACAAAAGTCAATACTGAAACTGAAGAGACCCCTTATCTGAAACAGAAACTTAAAACTGAACTAAGCTCATTGCCTTGCAGAGGAACAGGGTTCTAGCCTTTCTAGCTGATTTGCTGCAAATTTATCGTTCAATTATAATCTAACTGCAGAAAAAAAGAGAACTGGTTATCGACTGATGGCACTTCTAAACAGGCTCGTCAAAATTTATGAAGCTACCCATGTGCTGCTGTAAACTGAAATTTGTTATAGACTTAATTACACTAAACTCTGAGAAAACTTGTTGCCTGCAATTCCCTGCTGTTCTGAACTAGAAGATCGGTTGGTGTAGACGTGTAGTTAACAAAACAACAATGAGGATAAAAATAAAAGAATCTGAGAAACCTGAAAATGAACAAATCTCTAGAAAATGATAGCACTGAATATGAAAAATGAAGATTAAATGAAATCAGGAATGAACTGCTCACGAGCTCCTGTGGCAACACTGAAACATTATAATCACAGCTGAATACTGATCACTTAAAAATGAACACTGCACAAATGATCTATGATGAAATGTAACTTGGTCTCCTGACTCTCCTGGATTGTAGCAATGGGGATGCCTGTCTAAAACAAGGTTTTAAAGAAGACCAATTAAAGATATGGGGATGCCATATATGGGGATGCACAAATGAATATATGGGGATGCCATATATTCCAATTAAAGATACAACATTTCTGATTAATCATGGAAGAGTTTTAAAGAAGACAACAACACAAGTAGAGACCGCGGCTACACTGCCCAGGACACATTATAGAGCGAGGGACAGCTAGTCTGAAAGAGGCTTACCGAGCCAAGTGACTGAAACTGAAATAGATCTCGCATGCCCATCGGCAAACAATGAAATATGAGGACCAAAACTGAATACTAATCACTTAAAAATGAACACTGCACAATGAACAACTAAATTTGTGGAGTACAGCAGATTCAAATCAACGTACGAACAGGAAGGAGAAATGAAGTGACCACGGGACACCTGGTGACCTGGGTTCATCAAATCCCCATGCGTTCTTCAAATACACGGGGACTGTAGGAGAAAGGACACCCACTACCAGAAAGCGGTCGAGAAGAAGATGATCATGCAAGCTACAGGGCCGACAAAAAACGAATGGGCCAATAAAGATACGAGTAACGGCCCGTCAACACATAATAGCTCACACAGCTGCAAGAATCTTGGAGGAATCACTGCCACACAAATCTGGGTGAAAAAAATAACAGAATATCACCCGAGACATAATAGAAATTCTGGGGAAAAAACCCAGTGAAACGATTCTTTCACTGGCCACCTTTTTCTTCCGCTTTAGGAGGTTATTTAGTTATTATGATCGATCAGTTTACAAATCCACTCCAACATATCAAAGCAAACGTGATGTTTACAATAATAGTAGCAATCTTCAGATACATCAACGAACAACAGTCATATGAACACTAGAATGGACAGATGTCAAGTCTAGGGACAGTACACCGCAGCATTATTGATTCAACACGGTGAAGGCAAAGTTTGTGTTCCAGATTTCATCATCATGCTTGGTGTCAAAAATTGACAAAAGTTACACCTCAAACCACTTAAACCACTGAGGTACTTCCAATCTGCTTTTTCCTTCCAGCGCACACGTTACTGAGAACTTCACAACGGACTGAAACACATTCGGAGCGTCTTTAGTCGTATCAGCTCAGGTCCAGACACTTGCAAATAGCATACATCCAGTTGCAAGCTGCAAGACGAGATTCAATTCAAATTCACGAGCAGCAAGTTATCCTCCCAGTAATATCCCATAAAAGGCCTGCTGATGGTAAGAAACAAATCCACCCAGCCAGGCAAGCTAGATTGATAGTATTTGCTGATCAAACTATTGATAGTAAGAAGATTGGAATGGATGCTAACCAAAAACCGTGAAACAAAGTGGGAATAGGTAAATAACTGCAAAAAAAATATGTTGTGGAGTCAATAGTATATCAAACTATATTATGGTTTTCAAACCATGGACCATGGTTATGCAGCTCAAGTTCAATTTGGCCATGTATTTAAATAGTTGAAATGGTTCCATGTTGGGATTGTCATTCTTAATAGGGTTTCAGTACAGCTTTGGACATATTGCAGTCTTGCTCATCAAAATAGTCACCTTGGGAATGTTGTTATTCAGTGGTGCAATTATGTAAGACTTGAGAGACCTATTTGCATAAGTAATAATAAAAGGGGAAGGAGAAAAATAGTCACTAACCACATACCTTTCTTACTGGTGACATTATAAGAATTTTTTAAGAAACCTGGTCGCCATTTGGACCTTTCTCCAACCAGAAAGTCCCTGAGGGCGCCAAAATGTATTTTGCTTGATCTCAAAGCCCGTAGTTCTACCAAAGGCTGTCGCACATGACTGGTACAGATTTACACCATTCAGTCCACCTGAGCATAAACCCTCGACAAGTCCAGGTTTACCAATGCAGTCGCTACCACTGGAGGCTATGGCTGTAGAAAAGCGCAATATGCTACCTCTCACTGCTGGTAAAGGGTTCATATCAGCTTTTCGAACCTTGATATCATCCTCCTCTTGTTCCATATTGTCTTCACATTCTGAGTCTTTTAACTCCTCATCCTTTTCATGTGGCCAGTATTTTATATCCTCCTCCTCCTCTAGTACTGTATCTGACCAGTCTTTGCCATCTTGATAAGGAGCAGACCAGGTTGGTTTCTTTGGTTTGTCATGCTTGAAATCACCTTCATCAAAAGAATCCAGCAGAGGAACTCTAATTTTATGCCTTAGCTCATGGACAGATACGACCCTTCCTTCCCGGGGATCCATGATCTCTCGACATGGGTCTCCACCAAGAATCTGATGCAAACATTTCAATAACAATTTTGACCGGTGTCCATATTTCCTTACCGAAGATGATAATGGTGATCTTCCATCCAAAGTCCGCAAGTAATTTTTGCGGGTATCAAAGGAAAAAAGATACTCCTCGAAAACATCTTCAAGCCTTATTGGTTCTGAACTGCCAACAATGAATACAGCAATAGACCGTAGCACGTCTGCAGTAACCACCCCATTGCATTTGTGCAAGACATCAAATTTCTCAATCAAGGCATCTGGGCCAATTCTTACCATCCCTACTTTGCCACCTGGACAGTAGTCATGATAATTTAACCCTGTGTCAAGGTATCTGCAGGTTTTGTCTGGTATGAAATTCTTCTCGATCTCAAACATACCATATCTATCACCATCCCAGCCCATCATATATAAATTAGGGCCATAAAGGAATAGGGTCAACCTTCTCTTATCATATTCAAATGTAAAATGAAATGTGCCATCAGCAGGCGTAGTAAAGACTTCAGCTCCTGGCCCAAAGTGGGCAGACAGGTCAAACACCTTGCTGTTTGCTCGGCACCATGCTCTAGCTTTTCTAATAGCTATTTTGAAGCTGTGCTGGGTTGCCTTCAGATCATACCGGTTTAAAATAACTGTAGCAGTATTTCCAGGATAGTTTTGATCACTTGGCTCTTTGTTCCTTTTTTTCTTTTTGAACCATGAAGCTTTGTTCTTTATTGAATTACTGATGTAAGGTGTACTATGGATTGACCTCATATTACTTGTCACCTGGAGGAAAATGAGAGAAACACGAGTCAAACAGACAAGTAAAATGTAAAGAAAAGTGAAGAATTCTCAAAAACAATAAGATGACATTGACAAATTTGTTAGCCTGATCTGTGCTTAGAACCTCAAATAAAGAAATGATAAATAATAGAGAAATCACCTTTCTGTGTTTCAGAATATCCAGAAATTCATTAACCTTTCTCAGTATAAAAACAGTTGAGTTCAACTTTATGGAATTGATATGATGTGCAGTGTATACCATTAAAGAGAAACTATTTGTTCTCAGGACTTACCAACTGGAGCTCATGTTCTTTTCTTCCATAGGAATGTCCCCTCTCGATCGATGAAACAGAGTATTCCTTTCTCAGATCATTCTCAGCATGAGAGTGAATGCGCTGCAGTTCTTCTTTGTGATATGCCCATAAGGTCGACTCTATATGCTCCTTGTCTTGATGAATTCTTGACACCTGAATATCAGCAAACCACAAAAAATAAGTCTAAAACACCAAACACGTTGGGTGACATTTTCAATACACAACATTTTGAGGTACTAGGCCTTTTCAGAAATGAGCATGTATATGCGTCATGAAAAGTAAACCTCATTTGTTTGAAATGAAGAGAATCAAAACCTACCATTGTGCCATGTTCCTTCTCAAAATGCTGTGAGCAGCTCATGAGTATGGATATTTTTTCATTCCACCAGTCTTTCACTGACTGAAATTTCCAGATTCAGAGAAACTATAGCATTAGAATACATCAATTTCAAATATCTATCATAAATACTTTCCAAAACCAAAAAGTTAGCTTACCTTTTGGTTTTCAGCATTAGTTATTTGTGTCTTTTCTAATCCAAAATACTTACAGATACCAGTTATCACCTGTAAAATTCATTTCTGTTTGAGATACCAAAATGCAGCAAAACTAATAGCAGTACCGCAAAATTAATAGAAACATAATACCTGGCCATTTTTTAGAGAAATCTCTTTCAAGTATTTCTGTAGCTCTATCTGATTACCTTCAGCCATAAGATCATACTTCTTTTTTACCTCATTAAGTTGCCATTCTGTTGTGGTGGCAGATTTCCGCACTGCAAGCTTTTTGAATTCCAAACTGCAACATTGACTGCTAAGCTCCAAGTTGTACTTTCCACAACCCGTGCTTTCTAGAATTTCTTTCAATCCAAAGACAACATCATCTTTTAGCTTCAGATATGGATTCATGCATAGCAAGGAGTCCAGACATATCAAGCTTGCTTTATTTTCATCAACTGAAGCCAACTTCTTGATGAGGGAATCTGCATATACAAATGTAATAATTAGTTGTGATGCAAGCACACTCAAAAGGGTAGAACTAAATCACTGAATGGAGTATAATATGTCATTTTCCCAAACTCCCGCAGCATTTTTGGAAATGAAATAGGTGGGACTTGGTAATTTTACAACTTTCTCACTGCAGCTTTAGTGGGACAAGAGACAGTACTGTCAAATAATTTCAGAAGTATTTAGCACATGGTTAAATGTTTGATCCAGTAACATATCATACCAATGTATACAGAAGTATGGAGCATATAAGCAATAGTGTAAGTTCGCTAGTTTGTCAGAGATTCAATAAAAAAACGAGACGGGAAGAGGCAGACAGCCACCCCGCATTGCACTAAGAAGGAGGCAGCGAGACTCGAACCCGGGCTGGCTGCCTGAGAGCATGCTCTGCTAGCCGCTTAGCCTCGCTTATGTCAGAGATTCAATAAAAATCTACATATAACTTGTACTGACCAACCTGAATTTTTCTCATATTCCAGGATTGTTGATAAATCATGCAACAAGAATTGGAATTCATCTAAACATGTGGAATTCTTCCCAAGTATCTCATAGAAAAACTTCTTCTCATCCTCATCTGCAAGTTTATTGTTTCACCAGTTAGATCTGAATAATGGTGTGCATGAATACCTGTCACCATAAACTAATGTCACCTCGTTCTGTTTCTCTATTGCAAGCTTGTTGTTCAAAAGTTACACTCAGGTTCTCACCGAAGGTCAGCTTCGCATTTTTGTTCACAGCCTGTTGAAGTTTCCCTTCTAAAAGGTTTATTTGTTCTGTTGCTCTTCTCAGTATTATATGCTGAATTTATAAAAGATATACGTATCAGTAACAAGAAATCCTGACAAAAACCGAAAAGTTATGTTGGCATAGAAAAAAAATTAGACAAGGTGGTACACGAAATCCACAGTTGCTCCAATTTACCTTATATATCTATAATAGCGCTCAAACATTTGGGGCGAAAGGTGACTGCAATAAAGATACTACTATGCGATTCTGAACTCAGGGAAATGTCTCATTTTTAAGTTCAGTACTAGCACTCTCAATGATCATACAGAACAAAAATCCAGTAATAAACAATAGGTATTTCACCCAATATCCCATATTTCAGATAAACTACTAGGGGTAAACATCCCTGATTTTGCAAACAAAATCCAATGTTGTACTTGTAAGCTGCCAATAGTGGCTCAACAATTGTTTTTACTACAAAGTTGGCATGATTGTATAGTTAGGTAATGCAAGCCTACCAAGTTAGTTTAACAAGGACTGTACTATTCTACCTCCAGCTGAATTTTGTGGCCCACAAAAATGACAGAATACCAGAACAGAACTAAAGTAGAAGGGTATTGATGCATGCCACCACCAGGGATGACACAAATGGCACATCCCCATAACATACAGGTTTGCTCTCTTGACACTGATCAACTGGTAGAAAACTATTCAGCTTGTAGCACTATCCAGTATCCACACAGACCACATCTAAACCATGTGGAAACTAAAATATTGACAGGATAACTCGGAAAATAAATTCAGGTATAACTTCAGTTCATGCAATTGTATGATGTAAAGATACCAGTTTCAGTATAATTCCCCACAAGACACGGGGAAAAAAACTGCAAATGTTGAGAAAAATACCAGCATTTCTGTATCCCTAGTTCACTAAAGGCCGCTCCCTGTCCATATTTTCTGCAACCAAACAAAAATTGCAAAGGAAATCAGTAATAGCTCATATATTAAGACAGCCTTACCAAATCAATACTTTATCATATACCATCTTCCCAAACTCCCACAATGTTTTGGAAATATAATAAGCAGGTCTTTCAAATTTTGTGGACTTCCTCTCACATTTATACTTTTCTAGAAACATGCCTATTCCCAGCTATGTAGTTCCTGTACCCCTGGCACAGTATAAGCGCATGACCAAATGTTTCTGACTTATCATCGGGTACAGAAAATCTAATCTATACCTTTTTCGATTACATCATTTGAATACAGTTGTTCCTTGTAACTTCGATCCATTTCTTCTTTTTCTTGTTTGATCTGCATCATCTTCCTGCTTCCCTGAATCTAAAGGGACAAGAGACAATTATTATCACATCATTTCAGAGATATTAGCACAATATGGATAATTCTATCTAATAAAATATCAATGGACACAGAAGTACAAAATACATCAAAGTTTAAGAGCCAAATTACTAAGTTGCTGGTTCTAAAAAGATGTGCATCAGCTTGTACTGGAAGTAGATTGTGCAGAGACTGACTAACCTGAAATGATCTTTTGTTCTGCACACTCCAGTTTTGTTGATAAATTTTGCAACAGGCGGTTGAATTCATCCAGATTTTCAGAATTCTTGCGAAGATTCTTCCTCTGTATCTTCCTCTGCTGTAAGTATATTGTTTCAGAAGGTGTGCAAAGTGAATGTTACCATGAATATTACCTTGTTCTGTCTGACTAGCTAGCTGCTGCAAAGTTTCTATCAGTTGATCACACAGAGTCTTTGTTGAGGAGATTTTCGGATCTAATACCTGCCAGAGCTTCGAATCTTCATTCTGCTTCACCTTAAGCTTTGCATTTTCATTCACAGCTTGTTGAAGTTTCCCTTCTAAAAGGTTTATTTGTTCTGTTGCTCTTCTCAGTATTATATGCTGAATTTATAAAAGATATATGTATCAGTAACAAGAAATTCTGACAAAAACCGAAACAATATGTTGGCATAGAAAAAAATTAGACAAGGTGGTACACGCAATACACAGTTGCTCCAATTTACCTTATATATCTATAATAGCTCTGAAACATTTGCAGGGCGAAAGGTGACTGCAATAAAGATACTACTATGTGATTCTGAACTCAGGGAAATGTCTCATTTTTAAGTTCAGTACTAGCACTCTCAATGATCATACAGAACAAAAATCCAGTAATAAACAATAGGTATTTCACCCAATATCCCATATTTCAGATAAACTACTAGGGGTAAACATCCCTGATTTTGCAAACAAAATCCAATGTTGTACTTGTAAGCTGCCAATAGTGGCTCAACAATTGTTTTTACTACAAAGTTGGCATGATTGTATAGTTAGGTAATGCAAGCCTACCAAGTTAGTTTAACAAGGACTGTACTATTCTACCTCAAGCTGATTTTGTGGCCCACAAAAATGACAGAATACCATAACAGAACTAAAGTAGAAGGGTATCGATGCATGCCACCACCAGGGATGACACAAATGGCACATCCCCATAACATACAGGTTTGCTCTCTTGACACTGATCAACTGGTAGAAAACTATTCAGCTTGTAGCACTATCCAGTATCCACACAGACCACATCTAAACCATGTGGAAACTAAAATATTGACAGGATAACTCGGAAAATAAATTCAGGTATAACTTCAGTTCATGCAATTGTATGATGTAAAGATACCGGTTTCAGTATAATTCCCCACAAGACACGGGGAAAAAAACTGCAAATGTTGAGAAAAATACCAGCATTTCTGTATCCCTGTTCACTAAAGGCCGCTCCCTGTCCATATTTTCTGCAACCAAACAAAAATTGCAAAGGAAATCAGTAATAGCTCATATATTAAGACAGCCTTACCAAATCAATACTTTATCATATACCATCTTCCCAAACTCCCACAATGTTTTGGAAATATAATAAGCAGGTCTTTCAAATTTTGTGGACTTCCTCTCACATTTATACTTTTCTAGAAACATGCCTATTCCCAGCTATGTAGTTCCTGTACCCCTGGCACAGTATAAGCGCATGACCAAATGTTTCTGACTTATCATCGGGTACAGAAAATCTAATCTATACCTTTTTCGATTACATCATTTGAATACAGTTGTTCCTTGTAACTTCGATCCATTTCTTCTTTTTCTTGTTTGATCTGCATCATCTCCTGCTTCCCTGAATCTAAAGGGCAAGAGACAATTATTATCACATCATTTCAGAGATATTAGCACAATATGGATAATTCTATCTAATAAAATATCAATGGACACAGAAGTACAAAATACATCAAAGTTTAAGAGCCAAATTACTAAGTTGCTGGTTCTAAAAAGATGTGCATCAGCTTGTACTGGAAGTAGATTGTGCAGAGACTGACTAACCTGAAATGATCTTTTGTTCTGCACACTCCAGTTTTGTTGATAAATTATGCAACAGGCGGTTGAATTCATCCAGGTTGTCAGAATTCTTGCGGAGATTCTTCCTCTGTATCTTCCTCTGCTGTAAGTATATTGTTTCAGAAGGTGTGCAAAGTGAATGTTACCATGAATATTACATTGTTCTGTCTGACTAGCTAGCTGCTGCAAAGTTTCTATCAGTTGATCACACAGTCTTTGTTGAGGAGATTTTCGGATCTAATACCTGCCAGAGCTTCGAATCTTCATTCTGCTTCACCTTAAGCTTTGCATTTTCATTCACAGCTTGTTGAAGTTTTCCCTCTAAAAGGTCTTTCTGTTCTGTTGCTCTTCTCAGTTTGGTATGCTGAATTTATATAAACCATATTTATCAATAATAAGAAGTCCAGGAAAATATCAAAATAATATGTAGGTACAGAGAAATAATGATACATGCTGATAAGTTCATTTCGTGCATAAGACAGTTCACCCTATAACCATAATGGCACTGGTACATTTGCACCGTGAAAGGTAACTGCAGCAATGATATAATGTGCCACTATGAATCTAAGAGAACTGTCTGTACCAAGCAGATGGTTCTTTTTATAACACAGCATAGTTCCTAAAGGAAATATCTCGTGTTGAACTAAGTTCAGGGCCAGTCCATTAGATGAAAATACAGACTACAGTCACAAATAAAAGGTGGACTTTCCCAGATTTTGCAAAGTAATCAATGTTCAGAGGTCCTCACAGGAAAAGTCAGTTCGAAGGGTACATATATACAGAAAATAGTGAGGGTGATTCTGTTAATACTTAAAAAAAATACACCGTATTCAATTTCAGAATACTAGGTTGCATTATTTGACACAAATGCATATATGTAACTTCTAGAGAAATGAGCAAGCAAACATTGCATATTTAGAAAGTAAAACATGAGCTTCAGACTAGTTATACCAAGTGCATCCTTAGAATGGAAAGGATTTGATGGTTGTGTGATGCCTATAGTAGTCGAACATTTTCTCTTTTATATTGGCAATTTGGCATGATTACATAGTTAGATAATGTAAGCCGATTGATAAATTTTAGCGAGAAGAACACTATATGATTGCAATTCGTCTGTTTTACCTGGAGCTGAATTCCATAGGCCACAAAACATGACAGAATACCACAACAGGTACGCTAGAAGAGTTTCTATGTGTCCTACCATAGGCTAGCTAGCACCATGGATGTTACAACTGCGCATCCCCATAACAAACAGCTTTGGTGTTTTGATCAACCAGTAGACGAAGTTTCCAGCAAGTAGGACCATCCAGAGTCCAGATAGACCAAATCTAAACCATGCTAGTGACAGGACAACCGGGATAGATCTCAGGATTAACATTAATTCATGCAATTGGGACATACGAGCTAAATTAATTCAGCAATATTCCACCACAAAGCAAAAACGTTGCAAAATGTTGAGAAACATACCGCAATTTCTAGACCAACCTTCACTGGAGCCTGCTCTTTGGCCAATTTCTCTGCGACCAAACAAAAATTCCAAGGAAAATCAGCAATAACTCACGAATTAAGACAGACCCAAACCAAACCGAAGGCAAAACGAAACCAGAACCTGTTGCGATCTTAATATTGCCAAACCCCCCGTACGAACTGCCTCCAGCATCCGAGGAGGGCTTGGGGTTCGCGGCCTTCATGGCCATCGAGGTGGATCCAGCGAGGGATCGGAACCCCTCGAGGCTCCTAAGTCCAGAGAGATCCTGCATCCTGCCCACGAGACCCTAGGTTTCGCCGGAGACGAATGTGGACATGAGTGCACAAATTGCTTGCATTATGTTTTCGGCGATCGATTCCACAGAGCAGGAAGGGAAGAGGAGGAAGGAGCGCGCGTACCTGCCGGTTGCTCGTCACAGGCGAAGGGCACGACGAATACTTGGTAAAGGGCGGTGCCTCTCGCCCAGCGTCGCCGCCAGGAAATGAACACCACGAGAGGAGGCGGCACGGGGGGTGAACGATTCGAAACTGGAAGAGGAAGGAGACGAGGGTTGAAAACGCAACCGCCTATCCTTCCTCGGAATTGGAGGGAAGCCAAGCCGCCGGGACAGAGTGCTCCCGCGCGTGCGTAGCGGACACGGCCCAGTAAGTCGGACGGCCCAGATCGCTTTTTTCCATTTTTTTCCTTTTTATTTTTGTCTCTCCAGCGAACATAGTGGCCCAGCCATAAGAGCAAGAGCAAGTTGGCCCACAGCGGGAATCTACCCTTACCATCCTCCACTATTTAGGGACCGTTTGGATCTAGAGGAAAAGGATTCTATAATCCAGGATTAGAAAAAAATCAAAATCTGAACAAAACAAACTAGATTGTGCTGTAGGATTATAGAATCCCCATCCATAATCCATAATCTCCTCTTCGTAGCTTTTTCGGGATTCTTGGATGACAAATTACAATTTTGCCACCTCCAACTTTAGAAAGGCGAATGTGCCAAGGGTATTGTAGTCATTTTCCCTTTGTGACCCCAACCAGTATCCAGATTATAATCCGAGAATCCAAACATGAATCCGAATTGTTGTAATCACTATCTCTTTTCTGGATTTTCATAATCTATATGTGATCTAGATAGACCCTTAGTCAGTCTATAATATAATATAGTATAATATGATTATAATATAGTCTATAAGGCCAGTCTCAGTGGAAGTTTTATGGGCACAGTTATCTAGACTGAAAATTAGGTAACTGTGCCAGATGAGTTTCATAGTGATGAAACTCTCCTCACATCCCATTAAACTTCATCATTCTTTTTCCTTGCCACGTCAGCAGAAGTGGTGATATTTAATGTCATGGAAGTCTCCATGAAACTCCCATTGAGACTGATTTAATCAGAAGCTAGTTAGTCCCTCTATTTCTTACCATAGGTATGGAAAAGGGTTATTCTATACCCGCATCAAACCTCATCTGCATAACCTGAGCGATCTCGTACTCTTAGATAGAAGTATAATAATACGATGTAAGCAGACTGAATGTTGAGATAGATGAGGGAGGAGAGAGGAGAGGAGAGACAGAAGAAATGGATTGTAAGCTTGCAGCCGGTTTCGACATAAAAACTAAAAAATTTTGTAAGAGAGATAAATGGACCATGTATAAATAGTGAGAAGCTTTAATAGAAAAGGATAATATTTATAATATCAAATTTGTTTTATTGAATTTACTATAAAATATATGTTGATAGTGTATATATTGGAGATAGCATGCTGTTGTCGTATCTTTTAATATCGAAACCTGAGTTATTTCGCGGGTTGAGAATCGGTCCATGTCGCCCGTTAACCTGCTAACCGTTGGATCGGGGCAGTAAGTGATATCATCCGTCCGATTGCGGGTCGGTTCGGGCATCGACCTTGCTAAGACAAATCGGGGCGCTCGCGAATCCTCGCGAACTTGTGCATCTCCTTCGCCTCTCCGCCACCCTCTGCGGCTCTGCCTCGCCTGCGCGCAGCTTGCAGCATGACCCGCCGCCCTCCGCCGGCCGCTCGACCGCCTGCCGGCTTCCGCATCGGAGGCCACGGTCCTCGTCCGCGTGGCCGCGCTCCCCAATTGATTCTCCCGAGATCCCTTCCGTCCTCCCGGCCTCCCTCCTCGGCTCCTCCCCTCAGCTGTCGTACCGCGCCGCCCGCATCCATATCCTCCGGCCAGTGGACGGAGACAATACAAAGCCCGTGTGAGGCCGAGCCATTTGCCGCCTGCTGCGCCGCCCACACCTCCCTCTGCAGTCTGCATGGCATCATTGGCATGCGGTTGCTATCCTCGCCCTGGGCTAATCTGGCAGCACTCCTCGACCGCCACGAGCAAGGGCCCCTCTAATTCCCGCACCACCGAGGTCCACATCGTCGGTCGTCGGTAAGGCGCTTCTTCTTTCTTCCTCAACTGATGCAGCACAGCTACCCCTCCTTCCCTCTCTCGTACAAAGCAGATCAGCAGGGGAGCTACAGCTCCGTTCCAAGCAATCCCATGGGTGGTCCTTGCCGTTCCTTCTCACCAAACGCAGCACACCTACTGCTCCTACCCTCTCTCGTACAGGCAGATCGGAAGGGGAAGCTTCAACTCCATTGAAAGCAATCCCATGGGTGGTGCGGTCTCCTCTGTAATGCCCCTACATACATTCTCCTCTCCCTCTTCCTTCAATAGATTTTAAGATCCCGAGATGTACGGTTTGAGAATAAGGATTTTTTTTTTCAATTGCCATGGAGCTGAGTGAAATTTGTGCAAAATGAGTTAGTTATGATACAAATAGATGAATCCCATTGTTTCAGAGTTCAAACGATTACCTTTTGAAACCAATTGTATAGGTAAATATGGGAACACTCATGGCCTCTTCATATGCAGAGGCACCCCCATCCCCACCCAAATCAATATTCAGGATTTTAATGCATGTGCTACTTTAGAGACGAAAATAATCCAACCTTTTGGCTTCATATATTCTCATATACCATCATTCATGAAATGGGAACATTCATGTATATATTTTTTTAGAATTGGGAATGTATATTAAATATATTCCAGCTTCTGTATCGATTGATACATATAGCTGTTCAAAACCACAATCCACACATCAAGCGTCTGAGCGAAACAAAACAGAGTAGCAGAAATAAAAGAGACTAAAAAGTGCTTAGACATAAGCAATCCGATTAATGAAAGGTCATCCATTCGAAGCGAAGATTTCCATGGCAGAACACTCAAGTGCGCGACACCCCTCTAACACCAGCGGCCTTTCCTCTTCTTTTTGTAGCAGCGCCCAAAACCGGATCCAATAAGTTCCTCTGAACAGCACCTGCAGAGACGAAGAAACTTACGCACAGTTAAAAGTAATGTCATTTCGAGTTAGCCAGATCGCCCATAAGATTGCACATGCTCCCACTAAGGCCTGATATTTACGTTGTTTTCTCAGCCCGTTTAACCAGTAAGTGAACTTATGATTCACATTTAACGGCATAGGTATATTAAAAACAACACTTATCAGTCTCCATAAGAATTTAGCGTTGTGGCAATCGAAAAAAAGGTGTTGTATTGTTTCATTAAGATTACAGTAACAACATTTTAAACTCCCTTTCCATCGCCGTCTAGCTAAATTATCCTTAGTATGTTCAAAGTTGGTTCAAGAAATGTAAATTCATGAAATGCGAACAATATTTGTGAGGCTTGCATATATAAACCATGTAACTTGATATTACGCTCCAAACACCTAACTTGCCAATTACAGAAACATGTGTCTTTGTTCCAAATAGAAAAAATTGCATTTGTCAAGTTTATGATAACCAGGGAACTATGAATTAAGCTCCGTATTCCGTAGCCAAATAATGATACATCAAGTACAAAAAGAAGGTTGCATATTTAAGTATAATTCATCTTTACGATCTTATATAAAGACCCACGTACAAATTCAATGTGTAACTGAAGAGATCCTTTTCCTCCACCTTAATATCTCTTCTCAAACTTTTGAAGTAGAGTTCAAAGCCTAAACATTTTATTTGAACTGAAGAGGGCATCTACATTGGCACTTTCAGTCTTACAGCATGAAGTATGATTCCTTTCACTTGCGATAGAAAGTGTTGAATCTCATTCAGATGTTACATATGCATCGCTGTGCTTTTGGACTTCTGTGTAACATCAACGATACACATTTCAACTACAAGCAATTGCTTGCCTCCAAAACAATATTGATTATTGTTGTCTTGTGATTGGTTAACCATGTTCTACATAAGTTCAGACTTCTGCTTGTCGTGCAGAATGGCAAAGTCATTCCACTTCTGAACAAATGGCTGTGGACAAAGAACAGCAATTGCTGCTGACGGTGAGGGCATACAAAACCATTGAGTAACAGCTCTGCATCTCGTCTGTAGTTTGCATATTCCCTACTCTTTTCAATTTCATCTTTTTTTTAAAGAGTAATTATGAATTTAGCTTAACTCTACCCTTCTAAATGTATGACAACCTGTATTGCAAACTAAATGTATGAATGTTGCCTTCATGACTATTGCTGTGTGCCACTTTAATCCTTTCTCCATTTATTTTCAGGTCCTAACAACCTACTTCTCACTGTTGCGCCAACAGACACAGTATCAGAACATCAAAGAAGATTCTGAATTAGACTTTATCCACACCTTATTTAAAAAAATGTCTCATCCTGAATTTAATAAGTACCAACAATTATTATATGACACCTTATTATATCACACCCTTACAATATATATACAGAGAGAATCCAACCGCTGTTTCCTTTGCTCTGTTATATTCTTACATTCCATATCCAGGGTCACTATATGTAAACTGAAATCACACCAGATACTACATGAAAAAAATGGTCTATGCTTCCAGTGAACGCACATGGCACAATGATACTTCAATTCTTTTTATGATACTGCCTTGATCTTGACGTTTGCAGATTCTGTGCTCCCCTTACATGTGTGCTCCTCCACCTGGTGTCGTTGTGCCTGAGGTATGCACCAACTACCCCAGAAAATTGTTGTGCTTTGCTCATACAAAAAAATTGTATGAGTTACAATCCTGAATTTGACCTATCCTGATAGAACTGAAACCCAAGTCCGAACAAATTTTTTACAACTGGAGAACATACACATGATCATAACTCGTATCAGTTTTCTAACTTGATTCAGGATGCCAAACACTTGAGCCTCCAGAACCATGGGCATGGGCGCCAGCGAACACGACCAGTGACGAGCAAGTCAGTCCGCCGCACCAGGACCCATTGCATGATTATATTCTCTGAAAGATTTTCATGCATCAGTAGTTCAGACCTCCAGCGTATTTATTCATTTATTTTGTAAAAGGTGACCTTGAAGTGCTCATATGACGTTAAAATGCCCTTGGACATCCTAAGCTAATGTCCGAATGTACCACCAGAACTGCCCATGCGAATGAATTAGAAAGCATAACTGTTAGCAACCATTGAATTACTTCAAGTACAGAAAATTACTTGTACAAAAGTTATGACGGCTTATCTACGTGCATGCAAGTAAATGAATAATATTGATGTGTCCATTACCTTAAAAATTATTCAATTGAAACACACGGAGTGTTACCACATAAAAGTAGAAGTTCACCTAACATAGTACAGCTAGCTGGTCACCTGGCCATATGGTGATCAGACTTTTGGGCATTGAAAACAAATGATCAATTGAACTGCTCTTCCTATGCTCAAGAACACTATATTGTTGATCGAAACAAATACAAAATGCTGAATTTTCTCTGGTTCACTTAAGTATGTCCTGTTTATATACTACATCATTTTCATTGCAACATTGATGCTGAAATTATAAAAATAAATTTGACGCTAATAACCTTAAGATGCTGGGGAGGCACGACGATTTGAATGGAAATGATTTATTGGAAATACAAGTATTTAATTATGATACAACTTCAATTGCTCACATCATCATGCTCAGAGCAAAATGGTTGTAAATGACAAAAGAAATCTTAACCCTTTTCCCAAAAATAAGTGACATGCTGCAAATTTGTTATACACAAATATTTATGAAATAATGCCCTGACTTAAATATATTAGTAATTTTATTGGCCGTCACTCTACTTGCTACTCTGATTATGAGAAAGTAAGGGGTAGGGTCGCAATAGGGCAAACACAACAGGAGAGTTGCTATCGATTTGGACCCCAAGATTCACCTCGCATCGACAGCCTGAATCAGATGATGAGATTTCTTGCAAAATGCTCACGAATGATCGGAGAATAGATTTCAAATATACAAAGGAGCTCTACCATATCGTCAATGATGCTATGCATGTATACCTTCGTGTCCATCCTCCCGTAAGAGAAGCAGAGGCGTTTGGCTGAACTGAATTTGGCTAAATCAAAGGGTGACCACCGCCCTGATCATTCTCCCTCTGTCGCTGCAGCATCTGGAGCAGCCAGAGCTAGCTAACATGCTTATATTCAGACTTGCTAACAGGTTGTTTCGGTGTCGACATGTACATGTGATTCCATGATCTAAGCTAACTAAAATTGTAAAGCTCGTGAACCCAGCACAATCATCAACATTGGTATAATAGTATCAACACTGGTTAGTTCAAGGGTGGCGCGGCAACGCCGCGCCCTGGTTTTCTAGTTTTTCTTAGACTTGATCAAAGTTAGTTAAATTTGGCTTAAAACGACATGTCAATAAAAATAAAGGAAACATATATACGGAAGATATGCTACAAACATCTTACAGACACACCAACACCCACGTCCCCAACCATCTCTACTTTTTCCTTGCCTCCGTACGCCGAGAAACGGCTGTAAGTGCTCGGCGCGGGCACGGGTACCCGTGGCAGTAATCGCACGGCTCCCCGCGTTGGTCTAGGGTTTCAGGGGCGCTGGCGAGCGCATGGCGCGGACGCGGAGGTAGTGCGGGGTGACGGCGGCGGCGCGGTCTCGGTTGTTAGGCTGGCATGTCGCAGAGCGAGGGCGAAGCACGGCGCGGGGGCGGTGCGCGTTGCATGAGGGAAAAAGGCGAGGCGGCGTCAGGAGGAAGAAAGGGGAGCTATGGCGCTGACAAGGGGGGTTATGCTGTCAGCGGCACAGGAAGGTGAGAGGTGAGGGAGGGGTGTGGTCTGGTGCGCTGTGTTGGGCTGCGGGCGGCACTAGGCTGCACATGCACCTAGCGGGCCGGCGCAAGATGTGTTGGCAGGCCCGAGGGTGAAAGACCGGGCTGGGCTGGCTGGGCTGGTGTTGAGTGTATGTGGGTTGGGCTGCAGATAGAGTTGGGGTTAGGGTATAGGATCTGGATCACGTGAGGAAGTTAGCTTTTGAATTTAAATTGAGGAGCACATTTCAATTTAAATTTTACACAATTTCAAGCAACTAAAAATAAATTGATTTTAAATTAATTAAACAAGGTAGATTAAAATTCAAATAAAATCCAGTATATTCACATTAGCAATAGTATCCTTAATTTAATTAATAATTTTTAATAATTACTAGTAGAGGTGCACGTGCCACACGCACGTGTAGCACAGGTTTAAAGAGTAATTATATTTAAAAATAACATGATACTTAAAATTAATGATATAACAAAGTGAAGTTGTATTACATGGATCGATTACTAAAACAACTAAATTCTACTAAAAAACTAATTACGGACCGCAAAGTGCATCAAGAAGGCACGTAGGCTATGTGGGTACACGTAGAAGTCTAGGGGAAAAAAACATGAGTTTTGGAGGAAAGATTGGTATTTTTTTGCATCCAATGGGTGTATCTGACATGCATATATTTATACTTTTATAGTTATATTATATTTATGGATATAAAAAGGTCCAACTTACATAAGTAACACTTATTCACTTATATAAAATGAAGTACTATCACACCATGCATGATTCCTTGCGTGCAAATAAATCCCATAGCAAAGCATGCAGCATAGTAAATTTTGCCTACCTTGAATCGAAACAAAGATCCCTTGTACTATACGAATCAAGAATCGATGATTGCTAAAAGAGAGTGTAGGAAAGTAGGATGCGTATAATGAGGTCGATGTATTGCATTGAACTTCTTGGCCGGTATATATAGAGTATATGGCTTGGAGGGCAAGTAGCCCCTCCTAGAGATAAGGAAGGTTATCCCGGGATTACAATCAATCCTAAACTAACCATATCCAGAGTTGCCTAATATACTCTAACATTCCCCCACAGTCGTAGTGGTAGCAACACGAACAGACAGACTGGAGAGGGTGGCGACGGTGGTGGAGGAGAGGATTGGGGGGCACGTGGCCGGCGGGGCGCTCGGCTGGGGAGGCGAAGACGGCGGCGCTGGCGACGAATCCTGGCAGCGAGGTAGGCCCCCTTGCTGTGCTTGACGATGACAGGCACGACGGATTAGAAGGATCCGCCGGGCATCCTACGAGGGCGCTGTCCCCGGTGGAGATCGATCTCCCCATGGGCGGCGCGGCGGCGGCAGCGGAAGCCTAGTTAGGTCACATGATCGTGACCCTCTGACACCATGTAGGAAAGTAGGATGTGTCTAATGTGGTCGATGTATTGCATTGAGCTCCTTGGGCGGTATATATAGAGTACATGGCTTGGAGGGCAAGTAGCCTCTCCTAGATATAAGGAAGGTTATCCCAGAATTACAATCAATCCTAAACTAACCATATCCGGAGTTGCCTAATATACTCTAACAGGGAGGAATTGCCAATTCAAACAATTGGAAAGTGTTATGCGGGTAGGGTGGGTGGGTATGGTAGAATTTTTGGTGTAAAAAGTATTAACTTTTTGGTAGAAATATTTTTCTTCTATCAAAAAATGGGTCTCCACCCCCTTTCGTCAAATTTTTTGGCCTGACAAGTGGGACCTCCGTGAGGGGTACGGTGGGCCTAATCTTGGCGAGAAAGAGTTTCAATTGTTTCAACTTTTATAGTATAGACTAGGAATTTGGAAGTGCAAAATTCACACTTAAGTGTATCTAACTACAACATTGCCCCAATATATAATTTTAAAATTCATATTTTTCGACTTTTTAATATTCCAAAAAAATTCAGGATATTACAGAAGATGCTATGGCCGGGGAATAAAGACTTATAAATTAGCTCCACCCTTAGTCAACAAACAAGGTGGTATTAAACATGTGCATGTGTAGCACTCATTGGCCACTACTATATCGGGTGTTAAAGAAACCAACTCGGGCAACAACCGAATCCAACCAATATGCTAGCCTAGTTCAGATAAAATTTTGACCACCAATAAACACCAGGACGGGCTGCGTACATGTCAATGTTGGTGGAGACTACCCTTCGGGGCGAAGGCGGAGCACAAGAACTGGAGATCGAAGCCTCATTCGCAGTCAACGTCAAAGCACATGGCACGAATATTAAGGCACTGTATTCAATGTCCCATCACCAAAAGTTACAGGAGTATTTATAGCCGGCGGTTCACCTACCCGTCGGCCTGTAATTCCCGTAATACCCCCTAACTGCTAGTTTCCAAAAATATACCATGGGTAATTGAGTACATTTATCTCTAAGTGGGTTACATCTAGACCCAACACTCTGTACAACGCCTTGCCCGTGGGCCCGCTCCGCCAGGCGCTCTTCGCCAGGCCTGCCGCCGCAGCCCCCCTTCGGCTTCTCGACTAGTCGGCGTTCTGGGTCACCGGCATCTCGTGACATTCGTCTTCAGTCTTCGGTCTTCGCCCTATCCAGAGGCTTTGTCCCTTCGCCAAAATGTCTGCCTGCTTGTTTTGCGATCTGGGGAAACTTCGGACTCTAAAACCCAGGAGGTATTTTTCCATACTCTGAACCGCTGCCAAGTACTTCGCGAGCTCTGGCTTCAATGCTCAGTAGGATTTGCCGATGTGATTTGTGACAAGCTCTAAATCGGATCTGATGGATAACCTCCGCGCCCCAAGAGCTCGGGCATTGCGAAGACCTAGAAGCAGGCCTTCGTATTCAGCCACATTGTTGGTGCATCCCTCGAAGTCGAGTCTAGCTACGTACTTGAGTTGGGTGCCCGAAGGCGCTGTGAGGACTGCTGAAGCCCCCGAGTCATTCTGGCAGTATGCTCCGTCGCACTCCAACTGCCATATCGCTTCGATCCTTGGGGGGTGGGGGGTCCTGCGAAGGTGCTGCTAGTGTCCAGTCTGCAATGAAGTCTGTGAGGACCTGGGACTTGATGGCACTTCACATAACAAAGTCAATAGTGTTTGCTGCCAATTGAGTTGCCCACTTCCCTATTCGGGACTTTGATTTTGAAGCTCTGAAAGTAATGGCAAAGCTTCCGGGCCGCCATCACTACTGCGTATGCCATCTTTTCCATCTCCAAGTATAGTAGCTTCAATCCGCTAAGAGCTTTGGATACGAAGTAGATTGGAAACTGCTTCAACGTCCCTTCGTCCATCCTCTCTTCCACCAGGGCTGCGCTCACCGCATAGCTCGAAGTCACGATATATAGTAGTAACTCCGCATCCGGCGAAGGGCTGGTCATGATTGCCAAGTTCTCCAAATATTGCTTGAGGTCTTCGAAGGCCTTGTCTTGTTCCGGACACCATTGGAAGTTTTCGAAGCCTTTCAGCACTTTGAAAAAATGGAATGACTTCTCTGCTGAAAAAAGGGAGCGACTTATCTACTGACCATGAGATAAATCTATTCAGCAAAGCCAGTCTGCCCGTCAGCTTCTGGACCCCCTTCTTCGTCGTAGGCGGCTTCATTCTTCTTATTGCTTCGATTTTTATGAAGTTGGCCTCGATTCCCCTCTCTGTGATCATGCATCCCAATAGTTTTCCTAGCCTTACACCGAAGACACACTTCTCCGAGTTCAATTTGAGCCCATGTTTCCGAAGGTTGGTGAAGGTTTCGCAGAGGTCTTGAATGTGGTCTTCGCGCTTCTTGCTTCGCACGATGACATCGTCGACATACGCTGAAATGTTTCTGTCCAGCTGGCTTCCCAGAACTGACCAGATGGTTCTGTTGAAAGTGCTTCCAGCATTGCGGAGCCCTTCTAGCATTCTGACGTAACAATAAGTGCCGAAGGGTGTTGTGAAACTGGTCTTCTCCTCGTCAGATTTTTTCATGAATATCTGGTGATAGCCCGAGAAGAAATCTAGCATGCTTAGCATCTCCGAACCCGCTGCTGCGTCCACCAGAGTGTCAATGCGAGGTAGGGGATAGTCATCCTTCGGGCAGAATTTGTTGAGGGTTGTGAAATCATTGCACATCCTCCTCTTGCCGTTCTTCTTCGAGACCATGACCACATTGGCCAGCCACTCGGGGTATTTGACTTCGCGGATGACGCCCGCGTCGAGCAGCTTTCTTTCTGTATTCGGACATTGTCCGAAGGCGTTGTTTTCGAGGCTTCACCTTTGGGTCCACCCGCAATGCATGCTCCATGATTTCTCAGCTGACTCCTCGTAGGTCCGAAGATGACCATGCAAAGATGTCCTAGTTGTTCCTCAAGAACTGGATCAATCTGGCCTCTTCGCCTTCGTCGAGGCCCTTGCCAATGATTACTGAGCGATCGGGGACATCTTCGCAGAACGGCACCTTCTTCGTGTGTTCGCCGGGCATGACCCCCTCCGGCTTGTATGATTGGTCGGGCTTGGAAGGCTTCGCCTCATCTTCTTTGTCTTTGGCGTATGTGGTTTCGATCACATTTACATTCTTCATCGCACATGCCGTGTTGTCTTCACACCTCCGCGCCTTCTCTTGGTTGCCGAGGACCGTGATGAGCCCCCCCTCCCCGGCAGTTGGTATCTTCATGCAGAGGTATGTCTGGTGCATGACCACCGCAAACTTGATGATGGTGTTGCGGCCGAAGATGGCATTGTACGGGTAGTTAATGTCTACCACGTCGAAGGTGATGAGCTCTGTCCTCTGGGTGTTCCCTTCACCGAAAGTGACGTTCAGTTCGATTTTGCCAAGGGCCTCGATTTTCTTTCCGCCGAAGCCGATGAGGGGATATTGTGACTTGTGCAGGTTTTGTTCTGTCAGCCCCATCTTGACGAAGCATTGCCAGGTGATAATGTCTATAGAGCTGCCATTATCGACGAGGATGCGACCTACATCATTTCCTACGAAGTGCACGGAGTTTTCACCGATGTTGGCTCGGATGATGAGGGGATCGTTGTGTGGGTAGTGTTGAAGCCTGAGGTCGGCTCCGGAGAACGTGATTGGGACATGGGAACAAAGGGGTGCGGAAGTGTTTGCCTTCGCACACATGAGAGCCAGTGCTGAGGTATTCTTTCCTCTGCCTCTTCATCTCGTGTACAGGCTCGTTCGATCTACTGGAGATGGTGTTAATGACATTGACCATGCCTCCGGTGGGATCATTGACTCTTTGTGGGACTTGACCTGGCTGTAGCTTTGGTGGTGGGGGAAGGTAGGTGGGTGTTTGTGCTGCGGGTGGTGGCTGCCACGCCTCTTGTGACGCCGAAGGGTTGTGGGTTTGTGGGATTTGGGGTGCCGAAGGGGCTGGTATTGCTGGAGGTGTGTATGCGGGGTTGTAGTGGAAGGTTGGGAAGGATGGGGTGAGTGTGGGGTACGCCGAAGTCCAGTGAGGTTGTTGCGAGGGCTGCCACTGGATGGGTGGGGGCTGGCCTCGCAGTTGGTTGTTGTGGGTGGTGTAATTGACGGGCTTCGGCAGCTGAGGCTGCTGAGTGTTACTTCGGTCAAATTCATCTTTCTTCTCTTTGACGAGGAGGCACTCGCTCGTCCAGTGCCCCTTGTCCTTGCCATCGATACAGCAGTATGGGATTTTCTGTTGTCGTCCGGTGTAGTCTCCGCGGCCGCGGTTGGTGTTGCTTCGGTCGCTCCTCCCTCCTCTATTGTTTTGAGGATGGGAGTCGCACGCTTCGTCGCCAGAGACTGTGTTCACTGCCTTCGGGGCCTTCGCCTGATCGGCCTGGTGCGGCCTCGCTCGTTCACGGTTCCGCGCTCACTGCTCGTTCATCTCTTCAAGTCTTCGCCTCTTGCCCTTGTCCGAGATGCAATACTCTTGCATTATCTCGAAGAGCTTGTCGATGGTCTTGGGCTTGCGGCGCTCGAGGTACTCTCCACACGGCCCAAGGCTTATGGCTGGGTTGAAGCGGGGTGGCCACTGGAGCTCTTCGAATTCCATGGAGAGAGGGGTGCCGGGGCCTCCACGGTTCTGCCAATGCTGCTGCTGCATCATTCTGTAGTCGCCTTTTTCGTCAGAGTACACATCTTCCTCGATGATGATGGGTCTTGGGCGAGGCCTGATTGGCTGGTGGGCGAGTGGTACGACGGGTACTGGCTCGCGGCGAGGGGCCTGGCCTTGTAGCGTCGCCGTGTGCTCGCGAATTTGCTGCCGCATAGCATTGCAGCGAAGCTCTTCCTCTTTGAGCTTGTTGATTTGCTCCTCCAACTCTTCGGTGGTGAGTGCCCTTTGCTTTTCCTTCGCTCTTGTCGGTATTGCTGTGGTCGATAGGCCGGCCTGGGTTGCTGCTTGCCGAGCGTGACGCGACCGCTCCTTGAGGCACACGTCGATTCTTCGCATCGCTTGGATGTCTTCGGTTGCAATGCCCATATCGAGGAGCTCGACCTCAAACTCCTCATCAGCGAGGTCGTCGACGGAAGTGTCTTCACAGTTGTCTTCGCGATTGTTGTTGCCGGCGTCGGTTGAAACAATGGCGTTGCTTGCTGGAGCCAGGGCCTCCGCCGAAGCGGGGGGCTCCCTCGAAGCGCTCCCATTGGTCTTCTTCTTCACTGCCATGTGGTGTGTCGGAACGAACCGCGGGTGGGCACCAAAACTATTGGTGGAGACTACCCTTCGGGGCGAAGGCATAGCACAACAGCTCGAGAACTGGAGATCAAAGCCTCCTTCGCAGTCAACGTCAAAGCACACGACACGAATATTAAGGCAAGCGTGATTGCTCCTTGTATTCAATGTCCCATCACCAACAGTTATAGGGGTATTTATAGCTTGCGGTTCACCAAACCGCCGGCCTGTAATTCCCGTAATGCCCCCTAACTTTTAGATTCCAAGAATATACCGTGGGCAATTGAGTACATTTATCTCTGAGTGGGTTACAGCTAGACTCAACACTCCGTATAACGCCTTGCCCGTGGGCCCGCTCCGCCAGGCGCTCTTCGCCAGCCCTGCCGCTGCAGCCCCCCTTCCGCTTCTTGACTTGTCGGCATTCTGGGTCGCCCGGCATCTCGTGACCTTCATCTTCAGTCTTCGTTCTTCACCCCTTCCGGAGGCTTTGTCCCTTCGGTACTCTTTGGGTGGGCTTCGCTGCCGTCTCCCTGCATTTGCGGAGTGTGCCTTTGGGCTTCCAGGTCTTCGGAAGGCCTAGTCCCTTCGGTCCTCTTCGGCTTCGCCGGCCTCAACACCGAAGACCCTGTAGCTTCTTCCCTTCCTCCGGTTGGTCGCCTTCGGCGACGGCGGAAGGCCCGGTCCCTTCGGTCCTCTTCGGCTTCGCCGGCCTAAGCACCGAAGACCTTGTGGCTTCTTCCCGCCCTCCGGTCGATTGCCTTTGGCGACGGTTGAAGGTGGCATCCCCAACAGTCAACTTTTTCTTACCCAAAATCCAATAAAAACATCCTATCCAACTTAAAAAGTGTACATGATAAAACGGGTTTAACCTGATCCAAGCGTATTGGTCATGTCCATCTCCAACCAAAACGGTTCAGGGACGGGAACCAATCCACAACAATCGAACAAAGCGGCTCGTTCGGCACCACAGGATTGATGCTGGGCCTGTTTTGCATTCTGGCCAGGAACAAGTGAAACTAGCTGTGTCACTGAATTCTGCTGAACATCCATTCCTGGCTAGAATCAAAGCCATAGGGAATAAAATATGCGTTTGGCAGCACAGGGAACGAAAATAAGGTTTTAACAGGATTTCAACTAATCAAAATTTCAACAATGTACTTGCTCCGGTTCGGTAGGCAAGTATCCGTTCCTTCAAAGTAGGCACTATTTGTTCATATGCAGTATATGAAATAAACAGTACAACATAAAGTACTATTTGACACCAAGTACTATCAGACCATTTGCTCCAGCAGGTAAAAATGGCGCGAGGGCGATGGAAAAGGCGGCAGGATGACGAAACTGACACAAGACGGATAGAAAAGGGCTGGAGGACACCTCGCCGGACAGCATGAGGACACCTCGCCGAATGCCTCGCTGGACAGCGGGAGACCTCGCCGTACGGCTCGCCGGACACCTCGTTGGACGTCTCGGCGGACAACAGAAACTTCTCTGCATTGCAATCTTGTGCGTAAGTCGGAGTAATCTTCTTCTCTTCTGAGGCATCTTTTCTCGGATTCATTTTCTCATGGCTCACTTTGTCACGTCAGTCTGCTTTTGTTCTGCTCAATCTTCCCTTATTCTCATGGAAGAAGCAACCTGATGAATTTTTTTTCAATACTCCTGAAATGGAAGAAGAGGCTAACAAACAAGAGGCCAACAATGTCCAATACGTAAGTAATACAGATCACCTTATTAATCTCATGTGACATCATATGGATTTTAGGTCGTGTTTAGATGTTGTGGCAAAAATATTTGGGCATGAAATTTTGCTAATTTGAAGTACTAAATGAAATCTATTTACTAAACTTTTTGCATAGATGGGTTGTGAATCGCGAGACGAATCTAATGATGGTAATTAATCCATGAATAATCTATAATTAGCAGATAGTTATTGTAGCATCACTGTTGCAAATTATGGATTAAGTAGGCTCATTAGATTCATCTCGCGATTTACAGCCCGTCCGTGCAAAAATTTTGTAAATAGACTTCATTTAGTACTTCATGCATGTGTTCAAACACTCGATGTGATGTTTTGGGGTGTAAAAATTTCGAATCTAAAAATTTGTAAATAGACTTCATTTAGTCCGATACTTTCTCATGGTTCGGATAACCAACAGGAGCTCAATGTTTGGATCAAGTCCCTTGTTTTCCAGAGATGCCATTGGATGCTGAATGGCCAGCAGGCATTTACGTCTCTCTTAGCTGTAAGGCTGTCTGCAGCGGTGTCCGCTACCCCTCCCTTCAGGATGGGATAGCGGAGCAAACCGCTGCAGCGGCACCCTCTATCGCTCCCTGTAAGGTTGAGGATGGCTGCCGGTCCTGTATTCTGAGCAGAGCTAGCGGGTGTTCGCTAACCGCCGACATGGCACGGGCCCGTCTTCCGACGTGTGCTCCACGCCCACTCGCCCCCACCCCCCCTCCCGCGGCCACGAGCAGAGCCGCCGCCACCGCCCGCCATGGCTGCCGCCGCGTGCCTCCCTCCGCGACTCCGCGTGCCCTCCACGCCGTCGCGCGAGGCGTGGCCCGGCCTCCGCGCGCCGCCGCCGCTGCCGCCGCGCAGGACCCGCCGCCACCGCCATGGACTTGCGCGGCGAGGGAGGAGGGCCGTCGGGAGGACTCGCCATGGACCCGCGCGCGTCTTCCAGGGCGCCGCCGTCGCGAGGGTCCGCGAAGCCGGAGTGGGGCCGGGCTGCGCGCCGGAGAGGGAGGTGAGGAGCCTGGCACCGCGGAGCTCAGCACGCGGAGCTCGAGCTCGCCTCTGCTCGCCGCCGGTGGGGGCACCGCGGAGGCCGCGAGGAGGCGGCGCCACTGGAGGAGCGCCGGCGTGCGCCGGTCCGGGATCCCGCCGCCGTCGGGCGAATGCGGGCCGGCAAGAAGGGGAGGACGGGGCCGGGAACGCGGCGAGGCGGGCCGCCGAGAGTGCCATCCGGTGGACGCACCCACAGATCCAGGCGAGCACCGCAGCCATGGCCCTGGCGCTGGAGCTTCGGCCGTAGCGCCCCCGCCTCCCTGCTCCGCCACCGAGGCCGGGATGATCCTTAAAACACAGATCGTTGGATGGCGTTGAAGCCTTCCAGGCTGAGATCTGGACCATCGATTTTCATAGAGGCAGATTTCTGGGGACGATTTCGTGAGTGCACAAGGACGCAGCTCCTCAGCGGGGGCAGATTTCCTGGGTGGCCTTAGCAAAAGAAACTTTGTGCTAAATTATTTTCCTTTTCTTACACCTGCCTAACTTCATGCAGTTACCTTCTATCTTTCTGCAATATCAGTGCTTCACCTGCATGAAAATACTTTCAGTTACCTTCTTTTATCTCAACATTTCTCACAGTTATTTTTTGAGATATGTTTATGTCCTGTATTCCAGTTGGACCTGGGTGAGTTTGGACTCTGAAGGCATTGTGGTTTTGGCAATTATCAGGAACCTTTGTGTAACATCCCGAAAATTGACTAAAATAAATCATGCGCTAAAGTTGTGTTTCGTCGTTGAGCTCGAGATCCTTCTAAAACCCTAAACCCCAAATCCCGAGACCATTTCTCTGTCCCGAACACCCGTTGTCCCATCCTCCTCTGCGCGCGATGCGCGCATGGCCGACCAGCCGTAGACCACGCCGCGAATCCTGCCTGCACTCGACGCACGCGACCGTCGCGCGTGGCCGGCCGGGGCCGCATCGCGTCGGCACGAATCCCGCCCTTCCTCTCTCTCCATTTCCCTCTCCCCTCCTTTTTCTTTTTCTTTTATTTTTTCCCATTTTCTTTTTCTCTTTTCTTTTCTCTCTCTCCTTCCTCCTACCCCGCGCGCTCGGCCCCTCCTCCCTCTCTGCTCCCGTGCGCCGCCCGGCCGCGCTGCCCCTCCTGCTCGGCCGCGCGCACGCCGCACGGTCCCCGGCCTGCCCTGCCCCGCCCCCCCTCGCGCGCACACGCACGCTCGGCCGCAGCAGCTGCTCGGCGCACCAGCCCGAGCGCCGCGCCCGCCACGCCACGGCCGCCTGGCCGCACCTGCTCGCCTCTGCCCAAGACGCGTCTCGTCGACGGCCGTAGCTCTGACCCGCACGCGCACGCCGTCGCCTCGGCGCACAGCGCCAGCGACCACGGCACAGTGCCGCCTGCGGCGGTCGCCGCCTCGCGTCACCTCGCCTCCCACTGGCGCCATTGACGAAGCACAGCGCCGCCTGTCGAGCCGTCGCATCACCGGTGCACATCTCGCCTCAGCTCGCCATGGACGCCCGCACAGCGTCAAGCCAGCCCCACCGCCATTAATCCGGTCGCCGGCCTCCGCAGCGTCCCGACGAACCCCAACCGCCACTCGCGCCTATAAAGGGCCCTGGCGCCGTTCCTCCGCACCATACTCCCACCCCCGAGCTCCTCAGCAAGCTTCACCACCCCGTGCCGCCCCTCCCCGAGCTCCCTAACACCGCCACCGGAGTAGCCAGCGCCGCCGCCCGCCCTCGTCGACCCACTTCTGCCCGCCGCCTCGGCTCAAGGTGAGGCCGGGAATCGGACCCCGCACCTCCCCACTCCGCTTTCCCCCTTCCTCCATCCGCTATCATGGCCCAGGGCCACCGGCCAAGCACCACCGCCGCCCGTTGCCGCCGGCCATCGTGGCTAGGCCACCTTGGGCCACCCCGGTCTGAGCCACGGCCGGGGATCAAACCCTCCCAGCTCCCTCCTTCTTTTCCCTCTACCCCGGACCACCCCCGAAGCCCCTGGCCGCCGGATTTGCCGCCGCCGGCGAGCCTCCCCGCTCCCCTATTTTCCCGTGGGGAGAGGAGGAAGAAAGGGCCATTTAGCCCAAAACCCCCTCCCTTTTCCTATATTCAGCAAAGGAACCTCCCCCCTTTTGACCATTTTGCTAAAGAAACCCCTTCTGTTATTATATTTCCAAACAGACCCTCCCACCTTATGAAAATATTTATAAATAAGCCCCTGACTCTTTTAGATTAACCCAAGAAATTTCTAAAATGCAAACCAAGCCCCGGCCTTCTTAAACTTAATTACAATTAGGTCCCTGGACCCCTGTTTAGGCCCTAAACACCCTTTTGACCTATCATTTCATGCGCCTAACAACCTCAGATCTACCCAAAACTTTACCACGTCTCTCTTAATATAGTTTTGACCATGCCATAAGAAGCACACCGAAAAATATCACTCCATGCCCTATATTTTATGTGTCCCCGTTTCGAGCTCGACGACAAACCTTTATTTTCTGTGTGTTGATTGTGTGCTTGTTTGTGTACGCTATAGACCACGGAGTGAACGAAGGAGAACCCGTCAACGAGCCGTACTGTGAGTAGGAGAACGAGGACCAGATCCGCGACCCCGAGCCCGAAGGACAGGACTTCCCCGAAGGCTACGAAGACGGCAAGTTCAATCCCATCCTTTGATGCATGTTTCTGTCCTAGTTTTTATAAATGCAACCCAATGGCCTGCTTTATAAAACTGCATATGTTTTTGCTTGCATGAAAACATGGTTGGATAGTCACTCCTTGATTTGTGATGACCATTCCTTGACCACCTAGATTAATGTCTGATTTTGCTGGGACGTTAATCGATATTAAAATGCTTAGGACTTTGCTCATAATATGATTTATTTGATAAAGAAAATGTGTGTGTGTGGGAAGGGATAAAATGTGGATTTTCGAAAGCTGAGTATGGACGGGATGGACGGCATTTCTGTGTGAATTGCCGATTGGTGTGCTTATGCCTGTGTGGCAGGGCAAAGAAGGGAGATATCCATCTTGTCGTGTCTAAGGACCGAGTTGGTGTGTCATCTCACCTAACTCCACTATCGTGCAAACCACTCGACCATTGAATGGGCAACGGCGTAGCATAAATCCCACTAGTTGGTGTGGTAGCCATCAGGAGAGCTGAGAGCAACGGGTGACTAAGGAAAAGGGATAAGCCCCGAGTGACTTATGCCCGGTTATACCTAAGTGAACGGTCGATGACCCCTTGGTGCATCCCATGATGGCTAGTCAGGCTTAGCTATGGTGGGTAATGGCTATGTTGGGATCTACACCGACACGACGGTGTTCGAGTTGTGGTATCCTACTTGTGGGTAAAGTTGCACACCTCTACAGAGTTAAGAATCTATTCGAATAGTCCGTGCCCACGGTATTGGGCGAGTTACGGTGTGGTCACATAACTAGTATTTCTTCGGGATGGGCTAGCGTGAGTTGTTTTGGAATTGTGTCCGGCAGTTGTGTCGTGTGCTACGACGGATGGGGAGTCCGGTAGCAGTTTAAAACTTGAACTCCGTGTTACTCAATACAAAAACTGGTTTCTGAAATGTTTTCTGCCAAATAAACCCCTGCACAAAATTTAGCTTTCTGCAAATTAAACTGTAACCTTACCCTTGATTTACCTGTGCATATTATTCTGATATAACCCCCCTCCGTGGGTGTGGTTGGACTTGCTGAGTACATTTGTACTCACCCCACTTTTACTTTTACAGAAGAAGACCCAGACTTCGTGCCAGACGACGCTGAGTAGGGTTATCGTTCTACACCCAACCTTGCCTGTGGAACCGGCCCTGTCGAGATGCCTCCGCTGTCGCAATACTCTGAGCCCATGCTAGACCTCATGTGGTTTGCGGTCTGGTGTTATGTCGTAGCTTGGTTAATTATTATTATTATCTGTATCGAGTGTCCTCCAAGGTTTGTACGGTTTTGAACCATCTGATGTAATAAATGTGGCATCAGCCTCCTGGGACTGGTGTTTTGTATCACATTTAAGTCTTCTCTTATGAGGGGACGCTTCAGGTGGTATCAGAGCCGTAGGTTGGCCATAGGACGTGACCCTAGGAGCGAGACCCCTTTTTTCCAAGCCTTTCCCATTAGGCCCAACCCTGTTTAACGTCACAAGACCGCTTTCATGCAAAAAGGATTCACCTAATCTTTGTTTTTCAGATGGCTGAGGAAGGATGGACCCAGGGCGATTGCCAAGCTGCACCTGGTTTCCCCAGCCTCTTGATCAATGCCCTGGAAAGCCTTGAAGTCACGGAATGCCCAAGGTACTACAGCAGAGAGTACGAGCATCATGACACTCTCCGCTGCAGGGTGATCCTAGTCGTCGCCAGAAGTAATCGCTACCCCGACATCCAGTCATGGCGAGTGACTGCTACAGGGTTTAGGCACCTGGACACCTATCCCCTAGCCGTCAGGAAAGCACTTCGTTACCTGTGCCGGATTTTTGAAGGACACCTCACCCCCACACCAATGAGGTTCTTCCCACCAGCCATCAGAACTCCAGTTTGGGAAGCTCGAATGAGAAGCCTGGAACGGCACCGCCATGAAGAAGTCCTCCTGTACCAAGTAGCTACCTACCTAGCCTCCTTGGATCAGCTCTTTGACGAGCAAGCCAACTTGCTGAGGGAACAGACCCATCGAGCCGAGCAAGCAGAGCTCGCGCTAAGACTGCAGCAGATCCGAGCAGTCCAAGCCGAGGCAAGAGCCGTAGCAGCGGTCAGCAGTGAAGCAGTTGCTCAGGAGAGCCTCAGGCAAGCCCGGGACCAGTGTATGCAAGAATGGGCTAGTAGTGGAACCCCAGTCCCAACAATAGGAGAAGACCATGTTCTGCTCGGAACACCTGTCATAAGATGGGGATCACTCTTTGGAAACCCACAAGCCCCACCCGAGAACCCTGGAAGGTCTACGGCCGCCGCCGCAAGAGAAGCCACTACGCAACCCCGGGAAAACGGAGACCTAGAGGACGGCGAGCCAGGACCACTCATTTCCCCGGAGGAACCCACTCAAGCCAATGAGTCTGCCTAAAGTGCAAGCGACCGTCTAGGGATGAAGCCATGTGGTCCGAAGAAGATCTGTGCCCCTTTTTTTTGAAGTTGTGTACCCGGACGTGTAGTACGCGTTTGGCCTTGCCCCGTGTTGTACCCCCCCTTGCAGTAATAAAGTTGTTGTGCTTGTTGATTGGTTGTTGTGTGCTTGTGTGCTTTTCGGCAGTAGAAAGACACTGCCTTTTCAAAAATACAAATTAAACAACTTAAACATCACCTAATCTTAGTCCTAATCCACTCGATCTGCAGATGGTTTCCCGGAGCATCACGAGGGCCTCCCGCGTCAGGGACCCTGTAGCCGCTGATGCAGGAGTACACCCCGATGGCAAAACCATCCTCAGGAAGAACAAGAAGTGAGTCAGGGCAGAGGAGAAAATCTTGGTGCACAGCTGCCACCACCACCACCCTTCATGGACCTGGCACAAATAATCCATAATCAGACTCTCATACTGGAGACACTGGCCAATACTCTAGTGAACAGGCAGCCATGAGAGCAGATATTCAATGACAAGCTGACAGCTTTTCTGAGGGCCAAGCCACCCACTTTTGCCAGATCCAGCAACCCCTTGGATGCAGATGACTGGCTCCGCGTGATCCAGAGGAAGCTCGAGCCGTTTGGGTGCCAGGATCGGGATAAAGTCCTTCTGGCTGCACATCAACTCACCGGGACTGCCTTAGCCTGGTGGGAGAATTACTGCGCTGCTGCCCGAGATGCCTCCACCATCACCTGGAATGAATTCGTGAGGGAATTCCGCCGTTATCACACCCCCTCGGCCACCATGAAGCGCAAGGCGGATGAATTCCGCGCACTTCAGCAGGGGAATATGACGGTGGAAGAGTATACACACCAGTTTATGGAGCTGGCTCGCTATGCACCCGAAGAAGTGAACGACGACGAAAAGAAACAGGACATGTTCAAGAAGGGACTAAACCCAGAACTCAGGACCCTGCTCACTCCTCAGATCTACCCCGATTTCAACACCTTGATGAACAAGGCAATCCTCACAGAGAGGGCCAAGATCGATGAAAGAAAGGATAACAAGCGCAAGTTTTTAGAGAGCAAGGCACGCCAGCAGGACCGTTTCCAGAAGCCCAGAAGCTTCAGCTACAACGCACCAAGGTCACAAGCCCCGATGCAGTACAGAACTCAGTCTCAAGTGACAGGACCACGGGCCCCTAACACCAAGCTCAGAAGCCAGAACACCATGAGGGCCCCTCAGAGTAATGCAAGCCAGGTCACCAACAACAACAGCAATGTGAGGGCCTGCTTCAACTGTCGGGAGACGGGTCATTTCATTGCCGACTGCCCCTATGCCAAGAACAAGCCTGCTACTTCAGCTTTCTCCAACACGGTGAATGGTCCAAAGCCAGTTCTGACCGGTGCCAACCGAGTGCCCCTCCGCGGCAACAGCAACAACAACAACAACCAGCAGAGGCAACCACAGCAGTCTTTTGGACGAGCCCGCGTCAACCACATCAACGCACAGGAAGCTCAAGGAGCCCAGGGCGTAGTACTCGGTGAGTACCTAGTCAGCTCAACTCTTGCAACAGTACTGTTCGATTCTGGAGCATCACACTCATTCATATCCTCAAGTTTTGTGGAAAAACATAAAATACCTACAGTACTACTGAAAACACCCCTATTAACCCGGACTGCCCGGAGGAGACATCAGGTGTCAACTGGGTTGTCTACGGGTAAGGATCAATTTAAGTGGGGTAGAGTTTTTAGCAGACCTAGTAGTACTTAAGTCAGAAGGGATAGATGTGATCCTTGGAATGGACTGGCTAAGCAAACATAATGGCCTCATAGGTTGTACGGACAAGGTAGTACATCTGACAAACCCAGAGGGAGTTCGAGTGACCTGTCACACCCGGGAAAGCGGAGCAAACCCGATGATATTCAGTATGGAAGCCAAGAACTTGGAAGAAGTCCCTGTAGTGAATGAGTACCCCGATGTCTTTCCCGAAGAACTTCCCGGTATGCCACCAGATAGGGATGTAGAATTTGTCATTGATCTTGTTCCTGGAACCGCCCCCATAGCCAAGAGACCATATAGGATGGCAGCCTCCGAGTTGGCAGAATTAAAGAAACAACTAGAGGAACTACAACGAATTGGCTTCATTAGGCCAAGTTCGTCACCTTGGGGAGCCCCGGTTCTATTCGTCAAGAAGAAGGACAGAAGTATGAGGTTGTGTGTAGATTACCGGGCACTAAACGAAGTCACCATCAAGAACAAGTACCCCCTCCCTAGGATCGATGATCTCTTTGATCAGTTAAAAGGGGCAAAGTACTTCTCCAAGATTGATCTCAGGTCCGGCTATTTTCAGCCCGATACGGACAGTTTGAGTTCACAGTGATGTCTTTTGGGTTGACAAATGCACCTGCATATTTCATGAATCTCATGAACAAGGTATTTATGGACGAGTTAGATAAGTTTGTCCTAGTCTTCATCGACGACATACTTATTTACTCGAAGAGCATTCAGGAGCACGAGCAGCACCTGAGGGTAGTTTTGGAAAAGCTGAGGGTGCATAGGCTATACGCCAAGTTCAGCAAGTGTGAGTTCTGGCTGGAGAAAGTAGCCTTCCTTGGTCATATTCTGACCGCGGAAGGAGTAGCGGTGGACCCCGAGAAGGTCGAAGCAGTCTCTAACTGGCTGCAACCGACCAACGTCAGTGAGATCAGAAGTTTTCTTGGATTAGCTGGGTATTATCGAAGATTCATTGAAGGATTTTCTAAGATAGCCCGACCCATGACAGAGCTGCTCAGGAAGGAGAATAAATTCACCTGGACAGAGTCATGTGAAAGGAGTTTCCAGGAGCTGAAGCGAAGATTGACTACCGCTCCAGTACTGACCCTACCAGATATTCATCGGGATTTTGTCATCTATTGTGATGCATCCCGACAAGGATTGGGTTGTGTACTGATGCAAGATGGGAAGGTCGTCGCATATGCTTCCCGCCAGCTCAGGTCTCATGAGCAGAACTATCCGACCCATGATTTGGAACTTGCAGCCGTAGTGCACGCTCTTAAAATTTGGAGGCATTATTTGATCGGGAACAAGTGCGAAATCTATACCGACCATAAGAGCCTGAAGTACATCTTCACCCAGCCAGATTTGAATTTAAGGCAAAGAAGGTGGTTGGAGTTGGTTAAAGATTATAACTTGGAAATCCATTACCACCCGGGGAAAGCAAACGTAGTAGCCGATGCCCTAAGCCGAAAATCCTATGGGCCCAAGAACGATCATTTACGAGAGGAAATGGCACGATTAAATGTGCACATTGTCCCTCGAGGCTCCAGCCAAGTGCTGAACATTCAATTCACTCTAGAAGAAAGAATCAGGAAAGCCCAAAGATCGGACAAGGGACTGATGGAAATCCGGAGGCAGACCGGAGAAAATAAGGCGCCAGACTTTAGAGTGGATAATAATGGAACGCTATGGTATAAAGATAGAATTTGTGTGCCCCAGAAAGGAGATTTCAGGCAAATAATCATGGATGAAGCCCACAACTCGGCCTACTCCATTCACCCGGGATCCACCAAAATGTATATGGACTTAAAATAGAAATATTGGTGGAATGGGATGAAGGCAGATATTGCACGATTCGTCGCCCGTTGCGATACTTGCCAGAGAATCAAAGCTGAACACCAGAAGCTAGCAGGATTGTTGCAACCCCTACCCATTCCAGTTTGGAAATGGGATGAAGTACAGATGGATTTTTTAGTAGGTTTGCCCAGAACCCAGAAAGGACATGACTCCATATGGGTAATAGTGGACCGACTTACTAAATCAGCTCACTTCATACCCGTACGGACCAACTATGGCGGAGAGAAGCTAGCCAAGCTCTATGTGGAAAATATAGTGAAATTGCATGGTGTGCCCAGTCGAATTGTTTCAGATAGAGGGACCCAGTTCACCTCAAGATTTTGGAAGAGTTTGCATAAAGCCATGGGCACCAAGCTAGACTTTAGTTCCGCTTATCACCCGCAGACTGATGGTCAGACAGAAAGAGTGAATCAGATTTTGGAGGATATGTTGTGAGCATGTGTCCTCACTTATGGCAAAGATTGGGAGCAGAGTTTACCCTATGCCGAGTTCTCATACAACAACGGGTATCAAGCAAGCTTGGGCATGTCGCCGTTCGAAGCTCTTTACGGAAGAAAATGCAGGACCCCTCTGATGTGGTCAGAAGTTGGAGAACGTGCCCTAGCCGGGCCCGCACTCATAAAAGAAGCAGAAGAAAGAGTAGCCGAGATTAGAGAGAAGCTGAAAGTAGCACAGTCCCGACAGAAGAGCTATGCTGACAAGAAAAGACGGGAAATTTGTTTCAACCCGGGGGATTTCGTGTATCTTAAAGTATCACCCATTCGAGGAACCCGAAGATTCCAGGTACAAGGGAAATTAACCCCTCGGTATATTGGATCATACCGAGTTCTGAAGAAAGTGGGAGCAGTAGCGTACTGTCTGGAGCTACCAGAAGAAATGTCGGATATACACCCAGTATTCCATGTCTCGCAATTGAGAAGGTGTTTGAGGGTACCCGAGGCAGAGCATGTGCCAGTGGAAACGATAGATCTGCAGCCAGACTTGCGATATCAGGAAATACCAGTCAAGATTCTGGATACTGTAACCAGGAGGACCAGAAACTCCGAAGTACGGATTTGCAGAGTTCAGTGGAGCAGACATGGAGTAAAAGAAGCTACATGGAACGCGAAGACGCTCTGAAGAAGGAATTTCCCCACCTATTTAGGAACCAGCCGAATCTCGAGGACGAGATCCATTTTAAGTGGGGTAGGTTTGTAACATCCCAAAAATTGACTAAAATAAATCATGCGCTAAAGTTGTGTTTCGTCGTTGAGCTCGAGATCCTTCTAAAACCCTAAACCCCAAATCCCGAGACCATTTCTCTGTCCCGAACACCCGTTGTCCCATCCTCCTCTGCGCGCGACGCGCACGTGGCCGACCAGCCGTAGACCACGCCGCGAATCCCGCCTGCACTCGACGCACGTGACCGTCGCGCGTGGCCGGCCGGGGCCGCATCGCGTCGGCACGAATCCCGCCCTTCCTCTCTCTCCATTTCCCTCTCCCCTCCTTTTTCTTTTTCTTTTCTTTTTCCCATTTTCTTTTTCTCTTTTCTTTTCTCTCTCTCCTTCCTCCTACCCCGCGCGCTCGGCCCCTCCTCCCTCTCTGCTCCCGTGCGCCGCCCGGCCGTGCTGCCCCTCCTGCTCGGCCGCGCGCACGCCGCACGGTCCCCCGGCCTGCCCTGCCCTGCCCCCCCCCTCGCGCGCACACGCACGCTCGGCCGCAGCAGCTGCTCGGCGCACCAGCCCGAGTGCCGCGCCCGCCACGCCACGGCCGCATGGCCGCACCTGCGCGCGCAATGCCCCGCCGTCCGGCCCCGCTCGTCTCTGCCCACGACGAGTCTCGTCGACGGCCGTAGCTCTGACCCGCACGCGTACGCCGTCGCCCCGGCGCACAGTGCCGGCGACCATGGCACAGTGCCGTCTGCGGCGGTTGCCGCCTCGCGTCACCTCGCCTCCCACTGGCGCCATTGACGAAGCACAGCGCCGCCTGTCGAGCCGTCGCATCACCGGCGCACATCTCGCCTCAGCTCGCCGTGGACGCCCGCACAGCGTCGAGCCAGCCCCACCGCCATTAATCCGGTCGCCGGCCTCCGCAGCGTCCCGACGAACCCCAACCGCCTCTCGCGCCTATAAAGGGCCCCGGCGCCGCTCCTCCGCACCATACTCCCACCCTCGAGCTCCTCAGCAAGCTTCACCACCCCGTGCCGCCCCTCCTCGAGCTCCCTAACACTGCCACCGGAGTAGCCAGTGCCGCCGCCCGCCCTCGTCGACCCACTTATTCCCGCCGCCTCGGCTCAAGGTGAGGCCGGGAATCGGACCCCGCACCTCCCCACTCCGCTTTCCCCCTTCCTCCATCCGCTATCATGGCCCAGGGCCACCGGCCAAGCACCACCGCCGCCCGTTGCCGCCGGCCACCGTGGCTAGGCCACCTCGGGCCACCCCGGTCTGAGCCACGGCCGGGGATCGAACCCTCCCAGCTCCCTCCTTCTTTTCCCTCTACCCCGGACCACCCCCGAAGCTCCTGGCCGCCGGATTTGCCGCCGCCGGCGAGCCTCCCCCGTTCCCCTATTTTCCCGTGGGGAGAGGAGGAAGAAAGGGCCATTTAGCCCAAAACCCCCTCCCTTTTCCTATATTCAGCAAAGGAACCTCCCCCCTTTTGACCATTTTGCTAAAGAAACCCCTTCTGTTATTATATTTCCAAACAGACCCTCCCACCTTATGAAAATATTTATAAATAAGCCCCTGACTCTTTTAGATTAACCCAAGAAATTTCTAAAATGCAAACCAAGCCCCGGCCTTCTTAAACTTAATTACAATTAGGTCCCTGGACCCCTGTTTAGGCCCTAAACACCCTTTTGACCTATTATTTCATGCGCCTAACAACCTCGGATCTACCCAAAACTTTACCACGTCTCTCTTAATATAGTTTTGACCATGCCATTAGAAGTACACCCAAAAATATCACTCCATGCCCTATATTTTATGTGTCCCCATTTCGAGCTCGACGACAAACCTTTATTTCCTGTGTGTTGATTGTGTGCTTGTTTGTGTACGCTGTAGACCACGGAGTGAACGAAGGAGAACCCATCAATGAGCCGTACTGTGAGCAGGAGAACGAGGACCAGATCTGCGACCCCGAGCCCGAAGGACAGGACTTCCCCGAAGGCTACGAAGACGGCAAGTTCAATCCCATCCTTTGATGCATGTTTCTGTCCTAGTTTTTATAAATGCAACCCAATGGCCTGCTTTATAAAACTGCATATGTTTTTGCTTGCATGAAAACATGGTTGGATAGCCACCCCTTGATTTGTGATGACCATTCCTTGACCACCTAGATTAATGTCTGATTTTGCTTGGACGTTAATCGATATTAGAATGCTTAGGACTTTGCTCATAATATGATTTATTTGATAAAGAAAATGTTTGTGTGTGGGAAGGGATAAAATGTGGATTTTCGAAAACTGAGTATGGACGGGATGGACGACATTTCTGTGTGAATTGCCGATTGGTGTGCTTATGCCTGTGTGGCAGGGCAAAGAAGGGAGATATCCATCTTGTCGTGTCTAAGGACCGAGTTGGTGTGTCATCTCACCTAACTCCACTATCGTGCAAACCACTTGACCGTTGAATGGGCAACGGCGTAGCATAAATCCCACTAGTTGGTGTGGTAGCCATCAGGAGAGCTGAGAGGAACGGGTGACTAAGGAAAAGGGATAAGCCCCGAGTGACTTATGCCCGGTTATACCTAAGTGAACGGTCGATGACCCCTTGGTGCATCCCGTGATGGCTAGTCAGGCTTAGCTATGGTGGGTAATGGCTATGTTGGGATCTACACCGACACGACGGTGTTCGAGTTGTGGTATCCTACTTGTGGGTAAAGTTGCACACCTCTGCAGAGTTAAGAATCTATTCGAATAGTCCGTGCCCACGGTATTGGGCGAGTTACGATGTGGTCACATAACTAGTGTTTCTTCAGGATGGGCTAGCGTGAGTTGTTTTGGAATTGTGTCCGGCAGTTGTGCCGTGTGCTACGACGGACGGGGAGTCCGGTAGCAGTTTAAAACTTGAACTCTGTGTTACTCAATACAAAAACTGGTTTCTGAAATGTTTTCTGCCAAATAAACCCCTGCACAAAATTTAGCTTTCTGCAAATTAAATCGTAACCTTACCCTTGATTTACCTGTGCATATTATTCTGATATAACCCCCCTCCGTGGGTGTGGTTGGACTTGCTGAGTACGTTTGTACTCACCCCACTTTTACTTTTACAGAAGAAGACCCAGACTTCATGCCAGACGACGCTGAGTAGGGTTATCGTTCTACACCCAACCTTGCCTATGGAACCGGCCCTGTCGAGATGCCTCCGCTGTCGCAATACTCTGAGCCCGTGCTAGACCCCATGTGGTTTGTGGTCTGGTGTTATGTCGTAGCTTGGTTAATTATTATTATTATCTGTATCGAGTGTCCTCCAAGGTTTGTACGGTTTTGAACCATCTGATGTAATAAATGTGGCATCAGCCTCCTGGGACTGGTGTTTTGTATCACATTTAAGTCTTCTCTTATGAGGGGACGCTTCACTTTGGGCCATCAGAACTATTATGTCTGTGCTGTGTTGGTCCATTCTGGTAGTTCTATGCATTCGTTTGTTTGTTCAATTTTCTTTCCCACTTGTGTCTGTTTATCTTTCGTTTGTACTGTCCTTTAGTGGCAGTGATGATCGAATGCCCCATAGATCTATTGCTTTTTAGAATCCCTGAATTGTTGTTACCTTTAGTGTTTTGCTCAATTTGCTGCAAAACTAGGATGGCTTGTACCATTACAAGTAACCAGTTTTGCAACTAATTAATGTCATTTTTGCTGCTTCGGCGGCTGCGAAGCCGGTGGTTGTGTAGCAGTAGTACATATTGGAATGAACGATCCTACTTAAAAAGTTCATTTCAGAGAGAGAGAGAGAGGGGGGGAGGGAGGGAAGGATTACATGGTTCTTCCACCAAGTATTGTGTTGATATTGGGGGCAGATCTGACCCATTTGAATGACCTTACTGTTTCTGCTTTATCATTGTTTCGTACTTGAATACTCTTTTGCTCTCTATCTACTTATTCCTTAATGCTTATCCAATATTCTTCTATGCATGCTTTCAAATTGACTAAGATGTCAACTTGTCATCTGTCTTTGATGCATCCATATGTGGGTACATTCTTTGTTCTGTTGGATGAATTGATTGTCCATGTACATTCTAGGAATCAAAGATTGATTACTAGCATTATTTATATACCTGTTGGATGGTGACATTTTTCTAGCTAGCTCCCACGAGAAAAACATGATGCCCACATTGCTATGGACCTGGTTTGCGTTCTCTTACACTACTGAACTTATATGCAGTATTTTATGATTTGATTTGCTCGCAGCAGTAACAAAATTAACTTCCACAGTCTACCAGTGACACCTCAACAAGCTTGCTACTGCCTCGGTGAGCTCTTCCCTTTTCCTTCCTTTTGGTATATATATGTCCATGCCTATAGTCTGTTCATGTATACAAGGCAATGATGTTTTTTCAGCTATCCATGCCTATGAAATTTTCCTAATCTATACATGTGGCGACTACATTGATGATGTTTTTTCAGCTATCCATGCCTATGAAATCTTCCTAATCTATACATGTAGCGATTACATTGTTATTTCTTTTGTTTCTGCATATTTCAATCCTAAATCTTATTTTTGTGGTCTAAACTTTAAATTGTAGTGATAAGTACCTCATTCAAATCTGATTGGAGTCTAACCATGACATTTCCTTACATTGCTGCATTGAATTTTCATTTGGAGTACGCAGTAAAAACTAGATATGCCCGAGGAGTGCATTGGTAATCACTGAATCACCATTTATTTGGTGCTCTATTGCAGGGATTTTGGGTGCTGGGTTCCTTATTTAACGTACTCATTTGGCCTCAAGCGATTCACTTTTCCTCACTGTAAGTCTATTCAAAATTTGTTTGCTAAGTTAGATTGCTTGCTTGCTTTATGCCCAATCCAAAATTTTCTTTGCTCATGTATGTATAATATTTGAAGTAACATGTACTGTGTTTCAACTGAATTTCAATATATAATGACATTTTATTCCAAGCAAATGAATTTTCTTTTATGCATTTGTTCCCCCCTGAAGGTCTCTCCTCTCATTCTTCCCCTACATGCAGCAATGCAAGGATAGATGAGAGCTCATGAAATTCAGAGGCATTTTGAAACCATCATTATATAGGTATGTATGGTTCAGAGATTTGGGTTGAATGTCTATATAATGGAGACATAATGGAATTTGACCAGTTTAAGTTTTGTTGCCTCAAGTCAAATAAAATCAGCATTGATTACTACTTTTTATTGAAATGGAATTTCAAGGAGACTGAAGAGGATGTGAGTTGCCCAATCTATTCTCTTGAGGCTTGGACTATTGGAATTTCTGGAGTATAAGATCTTTTAGGAGCCTATTTACAAAGACTTTTGATATATTTTTTGTTTTCAATACTATTTTTTTTGGCTAGGTTCTGAATATTTCATGGAATAAGACTATCTGAAACTTGGTCATATGTCCGGTGACATATTTTGCTCTTTTCTTTAATTGCGATTTAATGATACAATAGCCATAGCAGCCAAGAGATAGCTTTCTTTTGGCCTTTTATTTAAAGTTTTTAGAGCTAGCAATTCTTTTGAAAATTGGAAGCCCAAATGATTGCGGTTTTTGGGAGTGTTTAGTGAGTTCATATTTGGAAAGCTTTAGGAAGGAGAGAGAGGATACATGATGGAGTCTGACAGACTGTCGGTAAGAAAAACACCATGGAAGACCACATAAGGTTTGATTTCAGTCTTCTAAAGAGCAGAAATGCTATTTATTTCTCTTTAGTTTGTTACACTGAGAAAAACTGAGATACTGAGATGACTAGCTCCATTTTGGGACTTCTTTGGTCGGTCTCCGGGGAAAAAAAGTTGAGCCAGCTCGTCAAATTGTATATCAAGATGTATGGATGTTGTACTGTATATTTGTTTTGTGCATTTAAGAATACATTAGCATCTAGCATAAAGTGATTTCTAAAATGCATCCCTAAAAGCACTAGCTCATGTATGTTCAGTCAAGTCCTGTTTTCCAGGAGATGGGTGTTACAGACGGAACAACTGCGCCATCACCTGTAGCATCAGTGCCTTCCGGTGAGGCTAGCAAGAAAGAAAATATTATAACTAAATCAGTGGAAAAGGTCAAGGAGACTACAGCGGTATGGTCATATAAACTTAAGATCCCATTGCAAGTATGAAACACATGTAGTGTATACCATCAGAACCATTTGGGCCATGGTTTCAAATTTTCAATAGTTTCAACATGTTCACTGTATTATTAATATTTTCACAACTTACATTGCAGTTTTGTTTGTCGTATTGCTTTCAACTGTAACAATGCTAATATTTCTGCCAGTCGTGGAGTCGTGGACTCGTGGGTGGTGACGGTTGGATATTTGCAACCCATGTTTTTTTTGTAATCTTCAATTTATCCGTGGCGTTAGCACGGGTATCTTACTAGTATTTTAAACTCTCGCATTATTTCAAAAAAAACTCTGTCACGCTTCCTACTCAACTCGCACAGTCACACTCGCACCCCGAGAGAGAGGAAAAAACGAGTGCAGGCAGCAAAATCCCTAGCCCGCTCCCCGACGCGCCACCTCCGGCTGATGGTTTCGATGAGCACGACACCTAAGACGCTCAACTCCGCCGCCGCCGCCGTCGTCGCCGTCGCGGGCGGGGGCGGGAAGCAGCCGCAGCAGCAGCGGATGCGGGGGGAGGCGGTGATGGCGCTGCTGGCCCCGGCCCTGGCGCCCGCGGCGGGGGAGGAGGTGCGGAAGGTCAGGAAGCCCTACACCATCACCAAGTCGCCGGAGAAATGGACGGAGCCGGAGCATGACAAGTTCCTCAAGGCCCTACAGCTGTGAGTGCCTTTGTCTCTGAATCTCTGATTGAACAAGAAATTGGTAGCGGTCTCCATAGGATTAGAGGCGATTCCTTGATTGTTGCTTATCATCCTTGTATCCCCCTCGGTGTGGTTGCCGTTGTGGGGTTTGGATTCATCGTGTCGGGGCTACTCGTGTGCTTAGTATTTAATTTTTTTATCTTTTTTCTGTCGTACTTAGTTGTTGTCTTGTGGTAATTAAAGACAAGCATTTTATGTCTGGACAAATGTTTCTGATTTGTGATTTGTGAGAATGTTCAGTATGTTATGGCCTTTTAGTGGGGGCGTCTATTCCCCACATATGCGAGCGGAGAATGACGCGTCGCAGAGGTCGCCCCCGTCTTTCTCCGCGCGTCGCAGACCTCGCCCCCGCCTTCCTCCGCATTCCTCGGCTCCGGCGGCCTCCGCCGCCGCCCTCCCACCGCCGCTGTCCCTAACTATGACACCTTCGGTGTTTAACACTGTTTAAAACATGCAATTAACATAAAATGACACGTTAAACCCCCCCCCCCCAATTCTCAATTACTTAAAAGCCCAAAATCCGTTTAAGTGAACCAAAAAGTCAACTCTCACACCTTGGCTCAAATGAACTTTTGCCCAAAACGAAAGTTGTAGAGTTTGACAAGATAAACAACTTTCGTATTCAAAGCTTTTCAAGTTATAACATGAAATTTGGAGTTAACCCAGAAAAAAACCGTGGGTTCATTAAACTTGATTTCAAATTTTTAACTTTCAAATCATCGCTCAAACGGATTTTTTTTGCCTGAAAAGAAAGTTGTAGGAAATTGAATTTTGAACAACTTTCGTGTTCAAAATTTTTTGAGTTTCAATTGAAAATTTTGAGTTTGAACTGAATCAAACCATTGACCTTTCTTTTCTCTCTCCACTCCCTTTTTCTCTCCCCTCTCTCTCTCTCTCGCTCTCCCTGCCTCTCTGCGCGCGCAGGCACTTGAGCGTGCACGCACGCCCGCTCGCTGCGCCACTGCACGCCGCGCTCACTGCCCGGCCATGAGTGCTCGCCTGCCCGCACGCCCGCCGCTGACCTTACCCCTCCCCCTCCCGTCGAGCCTACAGCGCTGCCCCGTCAACGAGCACGCCACAAGCGACGAGCGCTCGGCGACGCGCCCGTGACGCCGCACTGCTGCTGCCTCGCCGCTCGTCCACACGCCACCCTGCCATCATCGCCTCGCCATCGTCGCGCTGCTGCTGCCCCATGCTGCGACGCCCCCAACCCTCCCCGCTGTCGCTCTGACCCGGCCATTACTCCTGCGCACCGAGCACGCCACCGCCAGGTCGCGCACGCGCCGCTGCTCCCTTCTTCTACGCCCCCCCTTCCTGCCGAGCTCCCCCTCCCCATTTGCTTCGCCAAAGGGCGTTCCACCCTCCCACTCAGCTCCCCTTCCCTCACCAAGCCGAGCCGTGCCGCCCCAGTGCCAGAACGGTGCTGCCGCCCCGCCATTGCCGCCGCCGCTCGAGCTCACTGTGGAGCCCCTACGTCCGGTGCCCCTCGGTCCCAATTGAACCCCGGAATGGGACTTCCTCGCCGCGGTGAAGCTCCATGGCCAGGCCTCGCCCATCCCCATCGCTACTGGGCACCGCCGTCACGGGCAGAGCCGACGCCGGCCGCCGCCCGCCTCGGAACCCCCTCTTCCGCCCTTCCTCGACCCAAACTGACTCGCCCACGAGATCCCCCACCTCCCACCGATGCTCGACAACCCAACCTCCACCGCCTAGAGCCGCCGGAGCGCCGCCGCCGCAGCTCGCCACCGCCACCGGCCGTGCTGCTACGCCGCCGACCCTGCTCCGGCCATTCCCGTCGACCACAACACCCACCCACAGGTAGAGCTCGGTGAGCTCTCACCCCTGGACGCCATCCCCGCCGCCGGCGAGCCTCCTCCTCACCGGGAAACCCCCGCCGCCGCCTCCTCTGTTCCAACGCCGGCCAGGGGCTTATGTATGAGCCCCCAAATTGTTCCAGGGGCCTAGATGCAAGTTTCCATTTCCTTTTTCCTTTGTTTTGAAAAACTGCAAACTTGTAAATTCGTTTAAAAATCGTAGAAAAATCAAAAAAATGCAAACTCAACTGTTCTGGAATCTTTGCAAAGATATCTACAACTTTTGCTACATGCACTTTTCATTTGCTCAATAGTTTGTGCTTTAATTAAAACATAAGGAAAATATAGCTTTTATTAGATCTCAAGTTACAAGCATGAGATGTTAGCCATTTTTGGTCGGTGGGTTACATGTTAGATGTATAGCCTTGTGTAAAAGTTTCGTGGACAGTTGACATGCCTAGCTATCAGTTTATTTAAATCTTGTTGTATGCCTAGGATAGATAGTTTTATTTATCCAAGTTGTTATGACATGTTTCATGGGTTCAAACTTTTACAGAACCTGTATTTTAGTTCCCAGAGTATACATAAAAATTTCATCTTCAGAAGCTTTACCCATCATCTGATTTAAATATTCCATGCTTGCACTTGAAAATAACTTTTCTAAAAATAACAAAACCCCCACTCACTTAGTAAGAAATAGTTGGAGGCTCAGCTGAATGATGCCTTGGATCACATTGAGATGTTGGAGGCTCAGCAGGCCAAGCCCGAGGCCATGGAGGAGGAGCCCCAGAAGGTTCAGGGTATCTCAGGACTTGACACTACGTCTAGAGTGCCCCTGCCACCACTTCCGGGAGCTCACTCACCAGTGAGGAGCGAGTCTTCAGTCAACAACCTGGACGACTTTTAGATGATGTCTTAAGTAGTCTTTCGCGCATACTCCTCTATAGGGTAGCCTAACTTTTGGATGGTGATGTAATAGGCTAACTAAGAGTTGAGTACCTTGCTTTTGTAATGAGCGCCACTCATTTGTAAAAGTACCTTAATCGCTTAGGCCTTGGCTAAGAACTTGATGGATGGTTGTAATGGTTTGATTGCAGTCGAATCTACCGCTCGTAAAATTGAAAGCCAATGAAAATAGATGTGGGTTAGTCGGGAATGTTAAGGTTTGCACGTGAGCACGGTTCATTTTTCTCTCCATTAAGGTCTATCTAGAAATCTGTCATTTCTGCTATATCCTGGAAGGTGAATTTATTTGACCTGGTACATGACTTTATCTGTAGAAGTGCCAGTGGATAATGTTGCTCTAAAACTTGTCTACTAGCTGCTGTTTAAATTTGAGAATTTTTCGACCAGTATACAGTGAGGTACACTAGAAACTTTGACACCCTGTTTTTCATGTCAGCTTTGAGCACTTGGGTTGCACGAATTTTTAGGCCTTCCTAGAGATGTTTTATGCAGATGTGTTCAACACAAAACTTGTGCCAAATTTACTCACCAAGCTACTGTAAACATTGGTTTCGGAGGCCTGCTCACGCTAATTCTGTGCGCGCAGAAATTAGCGTTGGGGAACTCAGTTGTTGCAACTGGAGAGGGAGAAGAGAGGAGCCGAGTTGCCTCAGTGCTCTGGTGCAGAATGGATGAGGGGAATGGCACTCCTTATATAGTGACTCAGGTGCTCAGGATCGTTGAACCTGGACACCATCAGAGTCATTTAGGTGATGCGGTTATGGCCATTAATTACAGATTTAATTGCACGTTTAATCGCACGATTAATTGCTGTCAACGGCAAAATAGCCATCACATCGCACCGCGCCACGCCGCACCGCACCGCACCTGCACGTCACGTCCGGCCGCGTATGCGCACGCGCACGCGCACGCGCACCGCCCGTCCAGCCGGCCGGCCGCGCCGCGCCGCGCCGCGCCTCGGCCACGGCCCGGCCCGGCCCGGCTCGGCGAGGCGAGCGAGCGCGCGCACGCGTGTGGTTCACCGTCCTCCTCTTACCGGCTTCACAAGTGGTGTACACGAAGTCCACCTTTTAAGTCGGTTGAGATCCTCCTCAATTCCCGGTACGGAATTAAGCATTGATTCCCTAGCATTAATAGTGGGCTTTAAATTCTTTTAATGCTTTAGAATAAATGGGCCAAGCCCATTACTCCAACAATCCCCACCAAGAAATTCAAGCCACACTAGAAATACCCTCATTCCCTCATTGATATACCAGTATTCGACAGAGACTGTTAAGTTGAACTTCCATCTAGGACAAAGGCTACACTTATTCACAACTGTGCAATGGACTATGCCTTGAATTGCCAGTTTTGTGCAAACAAGTTTGACCAGAGCCCTACACTGGTACTAGGCTGCAAAAGCATCCCCGTGGTTTGGAGCTTATAAGTCATACTCCAGGCCCTTCATGAGTTTCTAGAGAATACCCAATTCTCATAGACCATGACCAGTGGTCAAACTCATATAGGTGTGTTCCTTTCAGATGTTCTGTAGGACAACATCTTTGTTTCAAGAAAACAACTCATTTGTTTAAAAGAAACCACCTGGCACACATTAAGGTATAGACCAACCTGCCATACAGATTAGAAGAGAAATGCACCTTATACACGGAATGAGCCCTTTTTACAAAGGTTCTCTTCTCACTGTCAGACTTTAGTTTGTTTCACCATCCTAATTCACGGGATCTCCGATCACATAGGACAGGTTTCCACTATAGAATGACTCACGTGGGTCTCAAGCCCAATTCCATAGATGCATTGTCTATCACATTTCGTGAAAGACCCTTTGTAAACTGATCTGCCAGATTTTTAGCCGTCTGAACATAGTTCAGGGCTATAACTCCGGAGTTTCTCAATTTTCTGACAGATTTCAACCGCCTTTTTACATGTCTAGATGACTTCATGTTATCCTTTGAACTATTCACCTTGACAATTACCGTTTGATTGTCACAGTTCATTAGGATTGCCGGTAACGGTTTTTCAACTATCGGCAAGTCCATAAGGAGCTCACGAAGCCACTCAGCCTCAATAGTGGCGGTATCTAATGCTGTGAGTTCTGCTTCCATAGTTGACCTCGTTAAGATGGTCTGCTTGCAAGACTTCCAGGAAACAGCTCCACCACCAAGTGTAAACACATATCCACTTGTGGCCTTTATCTCATCAGCATCAGAAATCCAATTTGAATCAATATACCCTTCTAGTACCCTTGGGTACCCGGTGTAGTGAATTCCATAGTTCATTGTCCCCTTCAGATAGCGCATTACTCTTTCAAGAGCCTTCCAATGATCATCTCCCGGGTTTGAAACAAACCGGCTCAGTTTGCTTACAGCAAACGAGATGTCAGGTCTTGTAGCGCTCGCTAAATACATTAATGAACCAATGATCTGAGAATATCTCAGCTGATCTCGCATTATCCTTTTGTTCTTTCTAAGAATTAAACTGGCATCATATGGTGTTGAGACAGGTTTATAGTCGCTATAACCAAAGCGACTTAACACCTTCTCCACATAGTGAGACTGTGTAAGAATCACCCCACCATTGATCTCTTTTACCAGTTTTATATTAAGGATAACATCAGCTTCTCCCAGATCCTTCATCTCAAAATTTTGAGATAAAAACTCTTTGACTTCCTTAATCACATTAAGGCTAGTGCCAAAGATCAGTATGTCATCCACATACAAGCACAAAATCACTCCTTCAGCCCCACCATAGCGATAGTACACACATCTGTCAGCTTCGTTCACAACAAAGCCGGCAGAGGTCAAAGTTCTATCAAACTTTTCATGCCACTGCTTAAGCGCTTGCTTGAGACCATATAAAGATTTTAACAACTTACAAACCATTCCTTCTTGACCCTTTGATATAAACCCATCCGGCTAATCCATATAGATCTCCTCTTCTAACTCTCCATTGAGGAAAGCCGTCTTAACGTCCATCTGATGAACGAGAAGACCATAAGAGGTTGCCAGGGAAAGTAACACTCGAATTGTGGTCAATCGGGCAACTGGTGAATAAGTGTCAAAGAAATTTTCTCCTTCTTTTTGGGTATAACCCTTGGCCACAAGCCTAGCCTTGTACTTTTCAATAGTACCATCTGGCCTAAGCTTTTTCTTGAATACCCACTTGCATCCAACCGGTTTACATCCATAAGGACGTTCAACGACCTCCCAGGTTCCATTAGACATGATAGAATCTATCTCACTCCTTACTGCTTCCTTCCAATAGTCAGCATCAGGAGATGAATATGCCTCTTCAATGGTTCTGGGTGTATCATCTATGAGGTATACAATGAAATCATCACCAAAAGACTTTACAGTCCTTTGTCTCTTGCTCTTTCTCGGAGCATCATTGTTATCCTCCTCAGGATTTTCTACAAGTGTATGCTCATTGTGTTCTATCGGCTCAGCAGAGCCATCATCCTCGATGAACTCTTGCCTAGATGAACTTGTTTCATCTCTCATGGGAAAAATGTTTTCAAAAAATGTAGCATCTCTGGACTCCATTATAGTACCAACATGCATGTCAGGTACTCCAGATTTCACTATTAAAAATCTATATCCAACGCTGTGAATAGCATAACCTAGAAAGATACAATCCACAGTTTTAGGTCCAAGCTTACGTTTCTTGGTTATTGGCACACTCACTTTTGCCAAACAACCCCATGTACGTAAGTATGACAGTGTTGGCCTTTTCTTCTCCCATTCCTCGAATGGAGTTATCTCTTTATTCTTTGTAGGAACACAGTTTAGGACATGACATGCAGTCAATATAGCCTCACCCCACCATTCCTTGGAAAGTCCCGCTGTATCTAACATGGCGTTAACCAAATCCGTTAGAGTGCGGTTCTTTCTTTCAGCAACCCCATTTGACTGAGGTGAATAGGGAGGCGTCCTCTCATGAATAATACCATGTTCCTCGCAGAATAAAGTAAATAAATTTGAGAAATACTCGCCACCACGATCTGACCTAACTCTTTTGATCTTTCTCTCAAGTTGGTTTTCTACTTCAACTTTATAGATTTTAAAGTAGTGTAAAGCTTCATCTTTTGATTTCAACAAATAGATGTAACAAAATCTAGTACTATCATCAATCAAAGTCATGAAATATTTTTTACCACCTTTTGTCAACACTCCATTCATTTCGCACAAATCGGAATGAATTAATTCTAAGGGTGCCAAGCTCCTTGCCTCCGCGGTCTTATGAGGCTTACGAGTTTGTTTTGATTCAACACATACATGACACTTAGAATTTTTGACAAAAGTGAACTTTGGAATTAAGCTCAAATTAGCTAAGCGCATCATACAACCAAAATTAACGTGACAAAGTCTCGAATGCCAAACATTTGTTTCATCAACGTTAATAACATTGTATGCAATTTTATTACAAACATCTGACAAAGAAAGACGGAACAAGCCTCCGCTTTCATAACCTTTTCCAACAAAAGTACCAAACTTAGACAAGATACATTTATTGGACTCAAAGACTAATTTGAAACCATCTCTACACAGTAGAGAGACGCTGACTAAATTCTTCTTGATAGTGGGGACATGCTGCACGTTCTTCAGCTGCACGGTCTTCCCCGAAGTAAACTTCAGATTTACCGTACCAACACCAAGAACACGCGCATGTGATCCGTTCCCCATCAGCAAGGAGGAAGTCCCGCCGGTCTGGTAAGAAGAGAACAAAGAAGCATCAGCACAAACATGAATATTAGCACCAGTGTCAACCCACCACTCGGGTGAACCAAAGACTGAAAGAACAGTAGGTAATAAATTACCGTACCCCGAAGTTCCTCCAGGCTCGCTAATAACCATGTTGGCGGAGTCGTTGCCTTTGCGGTTCGGACACTTTGCAGCAAAGTGATCCGTACTAGCGCACACATAGCAAGCTCCCGTCTTCTTTTTCTTCTTAAAAGTGGTTGTCTTCTTAGTCTTTGGTTGGTTCTGCGGTGGCTTTTTCTTGTTCTTGTGGGAGTTGTTCTTCTGAACAAGATTGGCACTTGAAGCACCAACAACTCCTTTCCCACGTATGTCCTTTGCTCTCGCCTTCTCCTCAACATCAAGAGTCCCTATGAGTCCATCTATTGTGAACTCCTGTCTCTTGTGTTTTAGAGAAGTAGCAAAGTCCCTCCAAGAAGGTGGCAGCTTAGAGATTATACCTCCAGCCACAAACTTATTGGGTAACACACATGGGGACTCTTTGCTGCAATTTTTTAGATCTTTTGCCAGAGTATGTATTTCATGAGCCTGTTCCACTACAGAACGGTCTTCGACCATCCTGTACTCAAGGAACTGCTCCATGATATACAACTCACTCCCGGCGTCAGATACTCCATATTGAGCCTCAAGAGCATCTCACAATGCTTTGCCAGTTGGCAGCTGGATATAAGAATCCACCAGGTTATCACCGAGAACACTAATGATCAAGCCTCGAAAGAGGATATCAGCCTCATCGAACGCACTCCCTTCCTCTGGAGAGAATTGTTCATGCTTACCCTCTTTCACATGGATCACTCTCGAAAGTGTTAAGCACAGTATAAGCCGCTCTTGCCAACGTTTGTAATTTGAACCATCAAAAGGTGGTGGTTTGATTGATGCAGCAAAGCTAGATACCGAAAGCCTATTAACACAATCAGGTTTTTGGATTGTTAGAAATTTAGGCAATTTCGGGCACAATTTAATTCCAAAATTAAATGTATAAACTAGCAATATTTCTATGACTTTAAGGAGTAAAATAAAACATGTGAACATGTTTATACTTATCACACATATAAGCATAAACAATATAAATAACCAAAGTTTCAGGGAGTACCCTGAAGCGGGGCCATTGCCGGAGGCATTGGCTGTGCTGTTACCAACTGGAGTAGACATCTACTCGGTTGGCCTCAGTCGAAGTAGTCGAACTAAATCGGTGCAGGAAGAAGTTCGCAGTGCAGTCCCGCGAACGGTCACCAAGATGTAGTCGACGTAGTCGTTCGGCCACCAGAATGTAGTCGACGTAGTCGTTCGGCTCGTCCACCAGGAAGTAATCGTTCAATCGGGCAAAGCCTTAGTATTTTTGAGCAGTCACGCTAAAGCGTTACCCAAAAACCTGATTGCCCGCCTATCCCGTGCAGGATCTCAAGGCGAGCAAGGTTTCGGAGGCCTGCTCACGCTAATTCTGTGCGCGCAGAAATTAGCGTTGGGGAACTCAGTTGTTGCAACTGGAGAGGGAGAAGAGAGGAGCCGAGTTGCCTCAGTGCTCTGGTGCAGAATGGATGAGGGGAATGGCACTCCTTATATAGTGACTCAGGTGCTCAGGATCGTTGAACCTGGACACCATCAGAGTCATTTAGGTGATGCGGTTATGGCCATTAATTACAGATTTAATTGCACGTTTAATCGCACGATTAATTGCTGTCAACGGCAAAATAGCCATCACATCGCACCGCGCCATGCCGCACCGCACCGCACCTGCACGTCACGTCCGGCCGCGCATGCGCATGCGCATGCGCACGCGCACGCGCACGCGCACGCGCACCGCCCGTCCGGCCGGCTGCGCCGCGCCGCGCCGCGCCTCGCCTCGCCTCGCCTCGGCCACGGCCACGGCCACGGCCCGGCCCGGCGAGGCGAGCGAGCGCGCGCGCGCGTGTGGTTCACCGTCCTCCTCTTACCGGCTTCACAAGTGGTGTACACGAAGTCCACCTTTTAAGTCGGTTGAGATCCTCCTCAATTCCCGGTACAGAATTAAGCATTGATTCCCTAGCATTAATAATGGGCTTTAAATTCTTTTAATGCTTTAGAATAAATGGGCCAAGCCCATTACTCCAACATGTTCCTATAAATTTTGAGAATTTTTAGAGCTCTGTGTTTTCAGTTATACTCATTTTCGTGCACTACCCGAAATCTGTTTTAACCATCACTCACTTGTGCAAATCTTTTGTACAGATGGCAGCCCCTGCTCTCCTGGTGTTTGATGAGGATGGGCGTGCACACTCCGAGTGCACACACTGGTAGGGTTTTCCCTCCATTCTTTGGGAAGTGAAGCGTGATGCTGGATATCCCAGTCCCCCGCGCTATGTGGGTGAGGAGTTCCATGAGATGGGAGTTGCGCGTTGTCGCGTGCGCATGACTCATGCTCCCCACTCTTTTCTAGCTCACTGGGCTTCCTTGGAGTTGGAGGTAGTTGGACACCGTCTGGTTGACATTTGGGAAATTGCAGCCATGACAACACTCAACAAGTTTTGCGAAAAGAATTATGCAGCTGTCACACTAGCCCCTATTGGCCTCTTCCCAATAAAGCAGCCCAATGACCCTAACTGGCTTAATCGGGTCGGACACACTGGGTACCTTCGGCAGAACAGAGCTGCAGAGACTATCTCCATGTCAGTGAAGTGCATGAATGCACTCTACCGCTTGCAGACCTTACATGCCAAAGCCATGGCCCAGATCATTGCTTCTGCACGGACCAGCCATGAGATAGTGATTGCTAAGAATGAGCAGATCAGGGATCTTGATGCCCATGTTGGCCAACTTGAGGGACTAATTGAGGAGCGTGATGTTCCCTTGGACAATAGGGACGCTGACTTTGCACTTCTGGAGCAGCAGTTCACCGCCCAACAGGTTCAGCTGAATGATGCCTTGGATCACATTGAGATGTTGGAGGCTCAGCAGGCCAAGCCCGAGGCCATGGAGGAGGAGCCCCAGAAGGTTCAGGGTATCTCAGGACTTGACACTACGTCTAGAGTGCCCCTGCCACCACTTCCGGGAGCTCACTCACCAGTGAGGAGCGAGTCTTCAGTCAACAACCTGGACGACTTTTAGATGATGTCTTAAGTAGTCTTTCGCGCATACTCCTCTATAGGGTAGCCTAACTTTTGGATGGTGATGTAATAGGTTAACTAAGAGTTGAGTACCTTGCTTTTGTAATGAGCGCCACTCATTTGTAAAAGTACCTTAATCGCTTAGGCCTTGGCTAAGAACTTGATGGATGGTTGTAATGGTTTGATTGCAGTCGAATCTACCGCTGCAGAAACTTGTCTAAATCTTTATCCATGTTTCATTGCATTTCTGGGCTATGTGTTGAATACCAAAGTTGTTGTGAATTTCATGATCTAGGTGCTCACAAAATTTCAGCATCATTAGACTTGTGTGCCAAAAGTTATGGCCCGAACATTGTACCTCGGCCTGCTGAAAAGCAGACTGGACAGAGAGGCAGAAATTGCATTTTTCACCCACCTTAACTGTCGATTTAGCTTTGGAGTTGAATATCAAACTTTTACAGAACCTGTATTTTAGTTCCCATAGTCTACAAAAAAAGTTTGAGAATTTTTAGTTAAATCCAACTGGACCAAAGGATTTTTGGTGAGGATAGATACATTAAATCATGAAAAATAGTTCCTGCACCTGAAAAATTCTAATAATTTTTATAGGGGTTAACTTTGAGTATATAACCATGTTGGTAAAAGATGAGGCTCTGGAACTTGATATAACCGTCTGTGGAATTTAGTTTTTATCCATGCAGCTATTCATTGTGCTATTTTTCATTCCTTGTGTAATGCTTAGTTAAATCTGAAATTTTTACAGTAGACTTACCACAAGACTAGGAGCACTCAGTAAAACTTTTAGCATCTTTACTTGTAGGGTTTGTTCTGTATAAATGAATCTTAATCCTAGCAGTGGCTGTTTAATGCATTTTTAATAATTAGCATGCTCAGTGAAAATAGCTGAAAATTTTATGGCAAGTTTTTAATTAAGTAATTGACTCTCCATAAAAATTTCATCTTCAGAAGCTTTACCAATCAGCTGATTTAAATATTCCATGCTTGCACTTGAAAATAACTTTTCTAAAAATAACAAAACCCCCACTCACTTAATAAGAAATAGTTAATCTAGATAATACTCTATAAATGATTGCCCAAGGAGATGTAAAGAAAATATTTCACAACTCTATAGTGAATTAAATTAAGATTGTTACCATCACCACATCTTACGCTTATGCATTCGTGTAGATTTGACTATTCTCGCCGACGGTACGTACGAGCTGGTGCCGGAGTCCGAGAGTGAGCAGCGTGAAGCTCAAGTTAACCTAACTGAAATCACTGAAGACCTGAACCAGAGTTCAGAAGAGCCCAAGGCTAGCTCTGCTCAGGAAGGCAAGCCCCGGAGCATGTCCCATCTATTTCAAATTTATGCAACTGCTTATATTCCTATCTACTTGTGCATTTACATTTGTAGGAATTGCTTGAAACCCTAGTTGCACAATCTTAAGTACCTATGTTTGAATACTAGCATGTATATTTCGCTAGTTGGCTATGCTAATGATTCGGTAGAAGTCGAGTGATTTCCTGTCACTCGCGAGAATTATAGGAGTTGGATGTTTACTACACACTGCAATATAAGGTTTACGGGCGGGGTTGTAGTAGTTGTGATACCCCGTCTATTTTGTTAAAATGGATAAGGCCGCGGTATGTGGTAGTGGTGGTTAAGCGTTTGAACGTACTAATCACATGCTGAGAAATATGATAATCGGTAAGCTTAAGTACCTGATCGGACCGGGGAGTGGACTTTTCCCTCACCTTCTTTGAACGTCGTTTCTCATGCGCGCACATGCGGATGCAGAGTCGTCGTACTCTGTAGTCGAGGACGGTGACCCTGATCCACAACCCGGAAAGAAAGGGGAAAAGTCGTGTGGGTGACTTGGTTCCCATGCGTGTGCTTAGGCCTGCCTGGCTAGGTTAACAAATTCGATTCGAATCGTCCGTCTCTCACGGATATTGAGATTGCTTAACCCTTTTGCCACATAGAGTAAGAAGTGGAACAATGATAATAAAAAATATGGTTCAATGATGAAAAATAAATGTTTTTCACCATGTATGCTTTTGGATAGATGCTAATGTAGAATGGTTAATCAAACTAGAACTTGAAAGCTAAAATCGGAAAATAAGGACTTACTCTTTATTACTTTTCGGCAAAAACAAACCCCCAAGCCAAAAGCCTTGCATGTCTAGTTAGTGGGCTAAGTATATCCTAGTCGGGTAAGCCTTGCTGAGTATTAGCGTACTCAGCCTTGCTTGTGGCTCAACTTTGTTTTCAGGTGATACCTTTGAAGATCAGATAGCTAGCTTGACTTGGCCGTGTACCTTACCTCCAGGTTGGTCGGTAGAGTGGGATACGACTCCAGCTAACGATGACAATGCCGAGTGATGTTATGTACGGGCTTCATCATGACATCATGTATCGTCATTTAGAACTCGTTTTATCTCCGCTACAGTTGAACTCTGAACTACTGTCAATTTGAACTTCGAGTACCTTTCTGATATTTCGAACTTGGTTTGTAATAATTAAGTTAAGACTCTGTAATGTAATGTATCTGTGAATTGTTGTACTCTCTGGACTCACCTTCGTGTGGGTTGCATGTAAGCTTTGGGTTCGATCGACGCTCAGGTGGATTCTTTGGGACTTTACCCGACAGCCCTGCCGGATTACTCCGTTTGAAGTGCGTGTTAGCCGGGATTACCTTTAAGGTGATGGTTAGCGCACTTGAGCCGGATTAATTTGGGCGGTGCTGCCATACTAACCACTCTCGCCGCCGTCACGCCGTCTTCTCCTCGCCCCCGCCGCCGGCCACCGCCCACCGGAGATCCTGCCCAGCCAGGCCGATGGCGCTCCCGCGCCGCCTCGCCCTCCGCCGGCCGAACCGCCGCCGCCGCCGGGCCGCCGCCGCCCCCTGGGCCTCTCCTCTAGGTCCGACGGCTATGGAGCCCGACCCAGCCCCCAGCAACCCGAAACCCTAAACTCCGGTGCCTCCCGCCACCACCCAGCCGCCGGCGACCTCGCCGGCGGTCACCCCCCCACCAACCACCCCCGGACCCCTGCATCCCCCCTCCAGTAGCCCGGCGGCCGCCACCATCGCGAGGAGAAAGAAGCACAGTACAAGGGCCCACCTGCAGCGACCGCCGGACTTCTTCTACGATGCGTCGCCTCCGTTTCGCGCGTGCGATGAATAGATCTGGCGCCTTTTAGTCCTAGTAATCTTACTGCTGAACTACAAGATAGGAGGTAGAATTTTTGGATCCATCGTCAAGGTTAGGAGGGAGAATGCATTTTTTTGAGATTGTAAAATTCTGAGTAAGGTTTTCCGTTTTCTTTGTCTTTTAGGAAGGCCATGCAAGATTAGTCAAAGAAATCAAACACGACGAATATATTTGGATACTTTAGCTTTTCTCTGTGGTTGTTTATAACTTATGGATTGTAAGAAATGCTACTTGAATTAATAATATTAGGGAATGCTTTGTGTGAGAACTACTATATCTGATAGTACTTTTATTGATTACAGAAAGAATTTAAATTAGCTTCAACATGACAAACTGAACAAATAAAGATCTAAAAACATGCACATAGATTCTGGACATGAAACTTTTACGGTGAACTACACATGCAAAGACTAGACATCTGCATCAACTTCATGATTTTTAAACTTCCAGAACTACAGATATTAAATAAACAAGTTTAAACAAGCATGAATCATGACTAAAATAATACATCACAGAAACCTTAACCAAACAGCAGGTTTGAATTTTTTTTCTAAGTAATGCTTGTCAAAACAAAGCTAACCCAATTAGTTTTATATTTTTAGCATGCTCCTAACTCCATTTATACATTTAACAAGCTACAAAAGCATTTATCTAGCATAATTAAAACAGCACATAAAAAGTCATCCAACAACACATTTCATGGTTCTATCATATAGAGCATAAAAAGATGTAGCTAACAAAACTAGTTTTGTATTTTTAGCATTTTTCTATCATTTTCTATGAATTCTCAAAGCTTTAAGCAATTTGGTCCATAAAAGACTATTCATATGAGTCTACGACAGTCACTGTGTTCGGAGGGCTGCTGTGGGCTGCTTTTGGCTGGAGCAGCAGCCAGTAGTGGCCGAGCAGCAGCCTAGCAACCAGCAGCAGCAATCCAAACAGCAGCAACAGCAATCCGAACAGCAGCCGCAGCGGGAAGCAGCCCAGAAACCACCAGCAGCAGCCCTCCGAACACAGTGAGTGCAGAAAACCCCCTGGACTTGTTTCAATTATTGCACGAGGTCCTTCACGCGAATTTGGTGCACAGGAGGCGCTCAGGGAGCTCAATTTTTGGCAAGGGAAGGCCATGCCGACTGCAGGTGAGTGGTGGGGAAGCACAAGGGGCTCACCTAGGGCCGGTTTGATGCAAGAGCCAGGGTCAGTGGTGGTCGGTAGGGGGCCGGCGGCGGTATAGCAGCTCGAGCGACAATGGCGAGCTCGTTCCGGCGAAACTGGTGGCTGGTGGAGGTCGAGCAGGATGCGGGGAAGCTCACCACGGGCTCGAATCAGATGGATGAGGCCGGAGGGAGTAGATCGACGGGTGGCCGGAATTGGGGGCTGGCGGTGGATTCGGTCGAGGAAGAGCTCGACCTGGGCTCGAGGAGGTGAGACGGAGGTGCGGGGTGGGGCAAGGAGATCCGGGGCGCGCCGAATCGGAGCGGAGACTGGTTGGTGCGGCGCCGGCGGTGGCCAAAGCTGCGGCTGCTCTGCTCGGCTCGGCCTGATGAGGGAGAGGGAAGAGGAACATGAGGATAGAGCGCACGGGCGGTCGTCGAACTGTGCCCTCGCCGGCAAGATTCAAAAAGATTTGACTCGATCTGACTGATCAAAAACTCAAAATTTCATACTGGAATTTGAAATTTGGCCAAAACGAAAGTTGTAGAGGGGGGAAAGAACTACAACTTTGATATTGGGCAAAAGTTTGTTTGAGTCTTGGATTTGAGAGAAACACAGGGATTAAAGCTAAGCCAAGAATTGAAATTTGAACTTTTCAAACAGGGATTTGACCATATTTTGACTGCACTTTTGAACTACTAAACAAAGTTTGAACTAAAAAAAAGACCATATTGAAGTACAAACTTTGCACTACAAGGTTTACATTGGCCAAAACTTAAGTGTTTAGACAAAATAAATTATTATCCTACCTTAAGATGGTTAAAATTTTAGCCTAAAACACTTGATACACCTTGTTTTCAAAACATTTGTTAAACATGCAATTAGCGGAAACTAGGACAAACATAGCTTGATTTGGATGCATGTGATGACATGAAATTTAAAATGTAATTATGCATGCGCAATTACAGCTAATGACAAGATTTATGCTAATGATCATGTTTAAGTACATGATTAGCAACTAATGCAAAATATTAACACCAAGGGTGTTACACTGACCAATGTTTATCAGATTTAATTCGTTCCTTTTCTTTGCTATATAGTTTCCGTCGTGATTGGACAAAGATTGAAGCATATGTTGGCTCAAAGACTGCCATACAGGTACTGTCCACATCCACCTTAATAAGTCCTTTGCGGTTACAGAGTTCTAGAAATACTTGTTGATCTTAGTCATTCAGTAATTAGCTAATAAGCAATAAAATGTGCTCAGTCTTCAAAAAATGCTCTTTTCACATAAGGAAGTGCTCATTCTGCATAAATTTGTTCTTTTCACAGCTTAAGAGCCATGCACAAAAGTACTACTTGAAGGTTCAGAAGAATGGTACAGGCGAGCATCTACCTCCACCCCGACCAAAACGAAAGACAGCTCATCCATATCATCAAAAGGCATATAAAAATGGTTTGTGTTGTCCAAGGGCCCAGCTCATTGGCATGACCTTTTTAGTTGACAAGTGATGACCACCATTAATTTATTTATCTCCTGCAGTTTCTCAAGCTGTTTTGTCTCAACAACTCCCTCAGAGGGAGCAAGGCTCAGTCAAGTCTATGGATACATCTACTGCTGTTACAAATGCAAATGCAAATTCAGCAATGCCTTCCTGGGACAATACTCCGGTTCAACCTTTCAGTGCAAGTCATGTGCATGGTCACTTGTTGGCCCCGTCGAGCGAAGAGGAGGACCTCACCAACTTCCTCGTCATGCTATCGTCGTCGGCTTCGAGCACTGCGCATCCCCATGTAGTCGTTGAGGTCGACCAGGAGCCGTGCGCAAGCAAGAACGAGAAGAGGAATCAGCTCCTCGTGCCGCAGCCCATCCCATGGTAGCCCCTGTAGTGCCCCAACCGCTGTTGGCGCCACCGCAGGTCCTACCACACCATGTCTCCACCGTGCCGCGCGGCATGTTCGAGTGCAAAGCGTGCAAGAAGATCTTCACCTCCCATCAGGCTCTCGGCGGGCACCGTGCCTCCCACAAGAAAGTCAAGGCGTGTTTCACCGCAAAGCTAGAGAGCAACCGCATCGATCCAGCACTACCCGTCATCGTTGCGCCCTTCAAGGGGAAGGTGCACGAGTGCTCCATCTGCCATCAAGTATGTCGGGGCGAGCCCTCGGTGGACACAATCAGTTCCACTGGCTCACGATCCGCACCGGCGACCCGACTGGCGCGGTCGCCAAGGTCCGAATAAATCAGTGACAAATTCCTGACAGTCAAACCATCAGGAAACCAACTAATAAAGATAAAAAACATAATATACACATGAACATCCAGCACCCATAATTACAATTCAGCTCCATCAAAACTAATTTATCTGATAGTTCCATATCCATGTCCACAACCATTATTTGTACATTGACATCAAATTAACATCCATTGAGCTATGGCAACGAAATGAACAAATGAGTACTCCACTAAACATACATCTTTTTAGATCTAGAGAGAACTTCATATGACAGATTGCTTTAAATTCTATAATAACTCCTTATGTACATGACTCATCAGCTAGATACCTGAACTTGACAAGCTTAATATAACTTTTGGTCAAGTAAACTAATGGTCAGCTGAAGTTCACCTTGTTTTTTTTTTCAAAAAGTTCACCTTGAAGTTGATACTAATGCAAGATGACACTTTCTGCTAGCTCCACCCCCATTGTATTTTTATATCTGACCAAGTGACCAAATTAAATAAACTAGATGGCAGCCGATGTTCAAGTTGTAAAAATAGAAAAGAATTAGTAATGATGCAAGTATCACTTCAGTCTGCTACCAACATCAAGGTCAACTGTCATTTATAAATTCTTGAACTCAACGAGACATAAAATCTAAGCAGAAATCATACATGCTCAGTTTGATTCAGAACAAAGTAAAGAAGCCCTGGTATATTTCTAATGCACAAAAAGGCCTTAAATGTCTACATGTTTAAACAGAGATGACTTCTGAACTCCAAAAAAAAATCAATTGAATACATAGCATATAGGTGTAGTTTGTTCACACAAAATTAACATTATCCCTGAACAAAGAACACATTATATATATATATATATATATATATATATATATATATATATGACCGGTAGATTGTATTAATAGATTTGCACTATTAGGAAAACTCCTAACTATCTAAAAACTAGTTTTTTCCCAGTGCTGAACACACAACAGGAATTAACACATATATGATGCTTGGTATTTAGCCCTATCTAATCTATCAAAAATTCTAACTCCAACAAGATAGCAATCCATGTATTTTAGAGCTTTGCACAGAACTGTTTCAACTCAAGAGCTGAACACGCAATAGGAGTTAAAGCAAATACGATACTTAATAACCTGAGTTCAGCATGTGAGAAGATTTACGTGAAGGATCCATTGTTTAGATCCCTTAGTTGTAATGGGCAATCATTTACCTGAAGGCTTGTGCCAGATATTGTTTAGCCTGCATCGAGTTGTGCCTTGTGGTACCAGGTAGTAAAACTGACTAATCCTGCTGAAAAGTTCATCTGTTTGAAACATTAGCCAAGAATCCCTTTCATTAATAAAAGAAGCAACACACTACACAGGATATGTTTACCTCGAACTCAGAATTTGTTCAAGTTGAGCCGCAGGCAGCTGAATGGTTATGCTAAAGCAGGAATTAGGTTTCCTTGGTGAATCGGGGAAAAGGGTTAAGAAATGATTGGGAAATAATTTGTGCTCACCATCGTGGGGAGAATAGAGCTAGAACATTCTTGACCTTGTATAGTTCTCTGAATGGAACCCAGCGGCACTCCTCGGGTTCTGGGTTCGACTCTCCGTGAGAGCGAATTTCAGATTGAGGTTAAAAAAATCCCCTCGTCTATCCCATAGTGCCAAAGCACAGGTCTAAGGCCTGGCCCCGGTCGTCTCACATGGGCTACTGTGCCGCTGTGTAAGGGTGGGGCAGGAGTTCGGAGATTTTCTTTGCCGGTGTGAGACGGTCTTCTCTATCACACAATACCGCGGGGGCGGTCATTCCCCTGCCGGCCGAGTTTTTTTTTAATGGAACCAATGGCTCCTATTCATTTTTGTCCACTCATAACCTAACTTGCGAAAAAAGAACAATCATTTGAATGCACTTTCTAGTTACAAATAAGTGGCATTTGGTCTTTAAGTCAACCATATTCCAAATTGCGGTTATACATCAGCAGGAGCAAGGTTCAAATCCGAGGCATACAAATAGCTATTAAGTTGTTGTTTAGAGGTTGGTTCACGCGATGCAAATTAATAACAGTAGAGACACACGTAATGAAATCTCTTTTTTTTTTAAGTAACGTAATGAAATGTCAATGTGATACAAACAAAGCATTGCAAAAATGATTTATATGTACTGACACATACAAACAATGATCTTTTTTTGCAAACGTGCCTGAGCACATATTTCATTAAAAGAAAAGTAATACGGTCATTACAAATCTTAATTGACAGAGGCTATTAAGACGAAAACAGAGCACCACCAAACAGTTGGCGGGCGACCTGTATAACAAACAAGAACAGCAAGAACAACAGGGGAGACAAAGGGGAACCCACAAACCTAGACGACCACACAACTGAACCTGCAAAAGATACTACAACACCAAGGGTTCAACGGCCGACAACACAACAAAGGTAGCAAAGCATCCACCCGGCCCACTGAGAGGGCAAAGCATCCGTCCGAAGAGATCACCAACCAACACGACAACGGCGGCAAAGCATCCGCCAGAGCAGAACGACGGCAAAGTATCTGCCGGCGAACAAAGTGGCGGCAAAGCATCCGCCAGACGACGACCAAAGCAACCCGAACGATGTAGATGAAACGAGTGAAAAGGCAGGCGCAGAAGCGGACACTCTCCGAGAAGAGTAGACGACCACCGCCAACAGAGTTTCCAGGACGACGCCTTCAGGAAGGGAGAGACGCCACATGCGCCGTCATCGTCTGACCAAAAAGGTCAAAGTTTTCACCCGAAAAGCTCGCCGGAGGGGAGGAAAGAGGGGCAAAGAATGACGCCTTCAACAATGTATACGGCGCCCGAGAGCGTCGTCGAATGGCCCGCAAGCAGGCCAAGGCTTTCGCCTCCACCATGTTCCCTCCCCAAAGCCGAAGGCCGAAGAAAGCTGCATCGTAGAAGAGCATGTCATCCAACACCCCACCGCAGATGGCCAGAGACGGCCAGTGGAAGGAAGAAGCCTACCACCCACGCCAACACTGGAGCCGAAGGACCGCCGACCCCCGAAGACCAGGGGTGAGGCAGCACCGGCAGCCCTAGGGCGAGTGGTGGTGGTGCGGCCACGAGCCTCCGGCAAACAGAGCCACCGAGGGCGCAGCCCACGCCCCGGGGCGAGCGGCGGCGGCCGCCCGGCCACCCGAGGACCAGGAGCAGGGCCCGCCGCGGATGGGAAGCCGGCGAGAACCCGGGAACAAGCCCCGCGGCGACCAGCGGGGGTGGCGGCCCCGCCCACTCGAGCACACCGCAACCCCGCCACGAGCAGGGCTGACGATAGATCCGGCACGGGGAACCGCGCATCCGGCGAGTAGGAGGCCGAATCCGGCCCCGGTAGCCGGCAGAGGAACGTTGGAGCATCAAGGTTTGAGGGCCAGAGGGAGCGGGAGAGGGCGGGGAAGAGAGGGGGGAGGGGGGAGCCAAGCTAAGCCGACTTCGGCTCAGCCGCGGGCCGCTGCCGCCGCCCTGAAAGTGATCGGGTCGTGCTCTAGCCTAAGAGGGAGAGGGGGTGAATTAGGCAACTTAAAACCTTAACCTATGGCTCCAACTAATTTGCACAATATTAAACTAAAACATGCTATCTATATGTGCAACTGCAGTTGTTCTAGAGTAAAACCCCTATACTAAAAGAGTTTAGCAACCTATAGCATTTTCTATCAAAAAACTACTCTATGAAAGTAAAGGCACAAGAATTGCTAGTATGAAAAGCGGAAGCTTAAAGAGCGGGATAGGAGAAAGAAAACTCTTGACGCGGGTGTTTATCCCGTGGTTCGGTTAACCACAAAGGCACATGGCTCTGCACTATCCGTTGGCCTTCTGACAGCTGTCGTGGCTGTCACCGGTTAGATCGATCCCATGCACCGGTGCTTCACCGGTTCATCCGGTCCTGAAGAAATCTTTAGCTTCTGTCTTGAAATTACACCGGTGCCTTGCTTGGTGCACCACCGGTTCAACCAGTGCTAAAAAAACTTCTTTACGCCCACTTGACATGCTCTCTGAGTGATAGCATGGTGGTTGCAGCGAGGCTCCCACTTAACATCACCGGTGCATCCGGTGATACTTGCTTTTCTCCACATGGCCTGGGCATTGCATGGCCCATTACACCGGTGGTATGGCACCGGTGTATCCGCTGCCAACCGGTTAGACCGGTGCAGTGTCACCGGTGCATCCGGTGCCACTGTTTCTCCAGAACTCGTCCAATTCAGCGTTTCTTTGAGTTTTTTCTTCGTGTTTTGCTTTGCTTGGCATTTTTGCTTCATCTCTAGGATCTATTAATGTTCACTTGATAAACTCATTAGTCCCATTGATTGTGTTGTTACTCAATCACTAAAATCACAAAACAATGGCCTAACGGGGCCATTTTCCTTACACACCCGGACGGTCACGGGCGGCGGCGGCCACCAGAGGCGGCCTGAGGTGGAGGGGTGGGCGGCGGCGCGGAGGCCCCCGAGTTGCCTGGGAGCGACGCGGGGTTTGGGCGCACCCGTTACACACAATGATCTAGCAGTACTAAATCCTAATTACTTGAAGAAACACATGATTCTGCTACTGTGCTTATCCATCTTTATCCTTACAGCGTCAAGAAACAACGACGGCACTGTGGATGCGCTATCTCCATATCCATCCATAATAATAAGGCCCCGTTCACTTCCCAAAAAAATTGCTACAATAACCATCACATCAAATTTTCGGACACATGTATGGAGTATTAAATATAGTTAAAAAAATAACTAATTACACAGTCTAACTAATTAGCACGAGATGAATCTTTTAAGCCTAATTAGTTAATTAATTTATGATTGGACATTATTTGTCAAGTAACAACGAAATGTGCTTAGTAACTTTTCATTCCAAAATCGCGAACTGACTTTTCATTCCAAAATCGCGAACTGAACGGGGCCTAAGGAAAGAAATTGCAAACGATATCCGTATCCTCAAATTACTTCCCGTTTGAGTGACGCCAGAATGCTGTCGCTGATCTGATCCTCGATCCGTTGAACCTGCAGGCCCTTTGCTGGGCTTTAGGCGCATCCCATCAGATCGGCGACGCATAGCGCCACCACCGTATGCTGGTGGATCGCTGGATTTCATCCCCTCCCCGAGGATTTGCTTGTTTAATTAATCGGAGTCCCCCCGGCTCGGCGCCGTCAGTGCCCCGTGGTGACATCGCACACTTACTGGCCCCTGTGCCCGTCCGATGCTGTGATCCCAACGCGATCGCGATGTGATCAACACGCGCGAGCGCGAAGTAGCCCAACGTGACAGCGAGAGGCACTGGCAGGCCAGGCAACTTGCCAAAGCGCGCACCCGCTCATCCCCCTCCGGTCCCCGATAAAAGGCGGCCGCCGCGCTGGCCGGGCAAGCCTGGCAGACGCGGGCGCGGCCGGGCAGAACCTTCCGCGGGCAGCCGCGCCGCTGACCGGTGACCGCCGCGCCGCGGAGTCAGTCGGTCGCCGGGGCGAGAACGAGACAGCCAGGCAGGGCACACCCGTTACCAGCGCGGCGCGTGCATCGGGCCACAGCCAGAGGGGCCAAGTAGTGGGGTGGGGACAGGCGAAATATCCTCCTGCTCCTCGTTCATTCCCGTTCTTCCTCGGCGTGCTCACGGGCGGGAGGGAGGGAGGGGGCGAGGCGGACCTGGGAGGGGAGATCCCGGCGTGACCCGGGCGGAGATGGCGAAGGGCGGCGGGGAGAGGGGCGCGCTGCTGCCGGTCTCGGCGGACGACGGGAAGGGCAACGGCGGGGGCGGCGGGGCGGGCGAGGACGCCGCGCTCTTCAAGGGGTCCGCCATGACCCGCCGCGGCGCCGTCGCCGCGCTCTCCTACATGGCGTGCTCAGGTAAGCGCCGCGCCCTCCCGGGCGATTTTGGCTGCTTCCTTCGGCGGCGGTGCGGTAAATGGTCTCGATTGGGGGGCGGGTTGCTTTGTTCGTCGCGTTCAGCGAATTCGGGGCCGGTAGAGCACCTGCATCACGTGCGGGGGACTCGTTGCTTGTGCTAGTCGTCACGTCTTCTGTCGAATTCAGCTACTAGCCTTTTGGGGTTCGTGCAGGATGGTTGACTTGTGTTTTGAGCTTTTTCGCAACACGACCGAGCTTTTGGGAACAGACCATTTTCGTAATTCGGTTGCTACGGGTTATACGCAAAGTGCATAGTAGATACTCCGTACATGTTTGTGAAATGCTAAAAGTAGGATCCGGCTATTTTTCATACAGATAATTGGATCTGACATCACTATGTGAAATACTGTGCCTCGTTATCTGCCTGAGTAGGCCTAAGTGTATTGCTTGGGCACCCTTGTAGAATAACATGTCCATAGACGACTTGAGGGCCTGTCAGGAAGGATGGTCCTCTGTTATCTGATGTACTAGTTAGTTTGGTGCTGATTATAGGATGTAAACAGCTTCAACAACCTGTTGGTGCGGTGCTACAATTGGATAAGAATAGCAATTTGATAGATCAGACACATCATTGTCATCATCTAACTAACTAACTATAACTAACTAACTATAACTAACTAGTCTTTTGAACTGAAACCTGCCCATTTGTCATTGTTTGCATGAAGAATTAGAAGAATGTTAGGTGGCCCCACATAGGAAAACACAAGAGAATTCAGTAATCCATTTTCTCTTTCAAGAAAAATGGAGTGCGGAGGGTTTATGAGTCGTTAAGCGACAAGAGTTTTGGGTTGTGCAATTAAACTTCATGCATTTATCTGTGTTTACTGGAGGTTGTAGAACAGCGAATGGAATTGGGCTGCTATGTTGGAGTGGCAAAGCAAATAATTGACTTCTTGATCACTGTTTACTTTATTGCTTGTCCTCCTTAACATGTGTAGTGTGCCAATGCAATATTTAGTTTGTTGTCTTTGCATGTTGCACTTGTGTGCCTCAAATTATCTACATGCTGTTGATCAGTTATCAGTTTATATGCATTGCATTCACTCTATGTTGCCTTGTATTTTTAGCTCCAGAAGCATGGTACACCAAAAAATGAATGTCTGTAGAGAAATGTTGTGTTGGTTTTGCTTCCTTTTTCCGTTTTGAGACCTCAGACATTGTTAGACTAATTTTTGGCTCCTCTTCGATTTGCAGTGTTGCTAGTGATGTTCAACAAAGCAGCTCTATCTTCGTATAATTTCCCTTGTGCAAATGTCATTACACTCCTTCAGGTACTATGTGTTCTGGTAAAATCCGTGGTGTGCATGCTTCTTGTGTTTTTTTCTGGGTGGATGTTTCACCTAGGAATTTCAAGTTCAAAACAGAGCACATAAAAATTTCATATATGTATTCCAAAGAATTTGTAGCGAACACTTTCTTTCAAGTTCTTAATGTTGCATGGGTTTATGTGAGTCTTCCACTGGTAACTGCTTTTCCAATGGATACCAGTAGAACAAATTCCACCAGGATTGTTCCAAAATTGAACTGATGAGCAGTATTCCAGTGTGGGGTCCTGATGGGAATCTCATTTGTGATGGTACCTGGGTGATCTGGTCGAATTTAACATATAAATAATAAATTCAACAAACCAAACTGCCTGGGGAAAAGGGGGAACTGTAAATGTTTGTCTCTTACTTTTTAAATTAATTTGTTATTGAAATTTGAAAGCCTGGGCTAGTCAACCCATGATAGATTCAAATACCATCCAATGTCATCTTTAATTTTATATTGATAATGATCCAATTCTTCCTCCATGTGCTTCATGCTAATTTCACTTTTGATCTTGCTTTGGAAATAGTGGTTCCCAAATCATTAGGTAGCTGTTGATGAATATGGCTTTATAAAACCTTCATTTTCTTTAGATGTCTGTTGACTAAATTTATTTGCATCTGTATACTTTTGTTTGTGTACTTCTTTCTTTCCTAACACTTAACAAATATGTGCAGATGGTGTGCTCAACATGCCTTCTTTATGTTCTGAGACGGTTAAAGATCATCTCCTTCACAAATATTGATCCATCAGTGCCTTCTGATGCACTATTCTTTGTGCCGTTTAGGATATTGTTGCGCACCACACCTCTTTCTTTGGCTTATTTACTCTACATGGTATGCTGACTCCCTTGTGTAGAAAATTAAACTGTATAATGCATTGCTTAATCACTTTAAATTCTGACTGGGGTTTGCCACTCTCGATAAAAAGCTAGCTTCGATGGAATCTGTCCGTGGAGTCAACGTTCCTATGTACACAACTCTTCGGCGCACAACAGTAGTGTTCACAATGACCATGGAGTATTTCTTGGCCAAGCAGAAGCACACCCCACCTATAATAGGCAGGTAAATGTATATGCATTTATATGGTTTGTTTTCTTCAATCTCAATCTCAATATTGTTAGCACTAGTGTCTTAATTAGTGTTATATTTCAGCATATAATTATTTTTTAGACACCTTTGATTTATATAATTATATTTATTCTATCAAGTAGTAGTAGGTTTCTGTGCCTACTGTTTTACCTCTACTCATTTATCTGGATACTGCATTTATTATGCTGAACGTTTTCAGAACTTCTTAACGTTCTGAATCTGCTATGTTCCACTATCTGGTTGCTAACTAAGGCTTTATCAGTGTGGCATTGATCGTATTTGGAGCGTTTGTTGCTGGAGCTCGAGACTTGTCATTTGATGCTCGTGGGTATGCCATTGTCTTCGTGGCCAACATTACAACTGCTGTTTATCTTGCTACGATAAACCGTATAGGTAAAGCAGTTGCCTTTTCCAACTTGTAATGTTGTTTCACCTTAGATAATCTTACTGATCAGATGTTTTTTGTTTTTCTAGGAAAATCTAGTGGTCTCAATAGCTTTGGCCTGATGTGGTGCAATGGTATTATTTTGGCTGTCATTAACTTCATATCAAACTTCATATGCTTTAAAGTCTTATATCTTATCCCTGTCTTTCAGGACTTGTATGTGGACCTTCAGTACTGTTTTTGACATATATTCAGGGTGACCTAAAGAGGGCCATGGAATTTCCATACCTTTATTCCCCTGGGTTTCAGGTAACACAATCATGGATTCAAAGCTAATTTTTGCATTGCCAACCCTTCTGTTGTCAGTTTCAGTAGGCATCTAAAGGCAGTGTTTGAGGTTGTACATATAAACTTCAAAACACACACCATGTCAATTTGTCAGCCGCTAGCCAGTTAATCCTTGGACTCATGTTGTGTCTGGAACTTAGCTTACACCACATTGATCTGTTTCTTTCCACTATCTTTAAGAGCAATCAGACACATAAATTAGGTTCTCTTGGGCATGTTACTATGACATCTGAGCACTATCTTGGGTGTAGTCACAGTCTGATCCAATAGTACACTACCACTAGCTTTGCTGGTGCAGTGATGCTGGTGAGTTTTGATAATACCACCCTCTAATACCATTTATCATGTTTTAAATTTACCTATACCTATTTGTAATACCACAATAGGAAGCATGTTTGATCCTCTTCCATAGTGAGTTATTCATAGTGCCTGTCTCTAGTTTTGAAACATCAAGGTTGTTTCAATCATTCTTCCATAGATGATCTTGAGGTCACTTTTACACGTTAATTTATGTGCTAATTCGTCATGTCATGTAGAGCCTATGATGTGAACCTATGGATGCCGCTAATAATCCTATTTCACTTGTAGGCTGTGCTGCTATTTTCATGCATCCTAGCATTTCTGCTGAACTACACAATCTTCTGGAATACTACCCTTAATTCTGCACTCACACAATCAATGTGTGGTAACTTGAAGGTAGGTCTACTATCAAGTTATTCCACTCCGTTGAACATATATAAAATATTCTCTAACGGTGTTCATTTTCGCTATTTCTGCAGGATTTCTTCACAGTTGGGATTGGTTGGGTACTCTTTGGTGGGCTTCCTTTTGATCTGGTAAGTTTTGAGCTTGTTTTTTGCATGCCATTGACTCTTTAATCCACTCCTGAGTACTGAACCCATGTTCCATTAACTCTTTAATCCGCTCCTGAGTACTGAACCCATGTTTTCGTATGGCAGCTTAATGTTATCGGGCAAGGGCTAGGCTTTCTAGGCTCTGGATTGTATGCCTACTGCAAGATCAAAGGAAAGTAGGCATCTGAGGTCAAATGGAAGTAGATATTGGTGTTTAATTGAGAGGGGCCAGTGTGCTTTAACCAAAGTAGCGTTGTTCATGCTGTTTGCTCCTGCATAGAGGAGAGAAATTTTGTAGGTTTTCTTGTATGTATAAACTTAAGTTCATGAATACAAGAATACCCAAGAAAATAGAGTATACCGAGATTTGACTGATGCTTTATGATCGTTTCTCTTTTATAAACTAGAATAACCATGCAGAATACACTGAATTACTTTTTTAAAAAACACAGTAACTTACACTAGACCATGTAGAAGGCAAATAGTATAGAACGATTTGATCGATAGATCTATTCCCGGACATGTTCAGTTGCCCACGTGCAACCATCTATATATGCCCCAATACAACATCAAAACATTTCATTTGGAAAAATATTGAGTTCAGAAGCACTTAAATGGTGCATTTTTCATTATCAAAATATAAAGAGTTAAATACACCAGCGGCCCTCGAACTTGTCCCCAGGTGTCACTTAGGTCCACGAACTCGCAAAATCGAAATTTAACTCCCTGAACTTGTTAAGTTTGCCACTTAGGTCCATACCCCTTCAAGGGGCATGAATATATACAAAAAGGCCCTTGAGTTTTATCGTCTTCTACCTTCACATCCTTGAGGGATAGAAGGCAGGGCTGCCGCACACAGCGCGCGCCTGCCTCTGCGGGCCGCCGGCCTCCATGCCGCACGCCCACCTCCGGCGAGCCGCCGACCTGCGCGCTGCTCCTCCCACTGCCGGCGCGCCTCTCCTCCTCCGTCCCGGCGCGCCCCTCCTCCTTCCCTTCGCCGGCCAAGAGCTGCAGTGCACAGGGAGAGGGCGAGCGCGCGAGGGCTCCTCCTCCGGCCACGCCGGCTCCTCCGGTCAGGCCCCTTCCTCCGCATGTCCATGGCGGCAGCGGCCATGGCGGCACCATGGCGCCGGCGGCCAAGCTCCGCGGCGGGGGAGGACTGTGGTGCTGGGGTAGGAGACCCAAGTGGATCCGTCGCCCCCTCCCTCCTCCACCCCCTTCCATGGGGGCGGCGCTGGCGGAGGCCTCCGCTCTCCCATGGCGGCGGTGTCCATGGCGGGCCCAGCAACAGCAGCGACGAGGATGAGGATTGCGGGCCGACGCCCACCGCCGACGCCGTTCCTCCCTAGCTCGCCGCGAGCAGGGACACAAACCCCTCCTGCTTCCCCCCTCCCCCGCCCCCTCCCCCTCCCCCTTCCCATCCTCGAGCTCGGCCCTCCCCGGCGGCAAGAGCCGCGAGCCACGCCGCCGCGGCGCGTGTGGTGGCCACAAGCTCCGCCGCCGCAGCCTGCGCGGGAGCCGCGAGCCACGCTGCCGCGGCGCGTGTGGGGGCCGCGAGCTCCGACGCCGCCGCCTGCGCGGGAGCCGCGAGCCACGTCGCCGCGGCGCGTGTGGGGGTCGCGAGCTCCGACGCGCCGCCTGTGCGGGAGCCATGAACCACGCCTCCGCGGCGCGGGGGCTGCGAGCTCCAACGCCGCCGCCTGCGCGGGAGCTGCGAGCCATGCTGCCGCGGCGCGTGTGGGGGTCGCGAGCGCCGCCGCCGCCGCCTGTGCAGGAGCCGCGAGCAACGCCGCCGCCGTCGTGCGTGCCGAGGAGGGGCTACATTGGCGCGGAGGTAGTGGCGAGATAGTGGGGGAGTTTGACGACCTCCTCCGTGGCCGCGCGGGCGAGGCCCGCAAGCTCCGTCGCCGCCGCACATGGCTCGCGAGTTCGACCGGCGAGCCAGGGGGGCGGCCGCGAACTCCAGGGGCGGCGGTGAGCGCGAAGTCCGCGAGCTCCAGGGGGCAGCGACGTCCGCGAGCTTCGGGGGGCAGCGGCGTCCGCGAGCTCCAGTGGAAGGCGAGGAGGCAGGGCGGCGGCGGCGAGCTCCGAGGCGAAGCAGGGGAGGCATGGGGAGAGAGAAAGAGAGAGAACGGGAGGAAGGGGGCTGAAGGTAGAAGATATTAATTTTAGAGGGGTTTTGTGCATATATTCATGCCACATGGCGTCATATTAAGGGCTGTGGACCTAAGTGGCACAACTTAACAAGTTCAGGGTGCTAGATTTCGATTTTGCAAGTTCGTGGACTTAAGTGGCACCTCAGGACAAGTTCGAGGGCCGCTGGCGTATTTAACTCAAATATAAACAAGGAAAAAAAGTTTAAATTACTCTCCTCAACTATAGCCAACAAATAACTTCCTAAACTATTGTTTGATTCATTTTACCCCCCACCCACACACACACAAAAAAAACTGTACTCTTTGGCTCAAATTAGCCCCTAATACAATGTCTTTTTTATTTCTCCATCCATAGTTGGATTTTTAAGTTGAAATTTTACAAGATGATAGTACACATTATAACACATGTTAGAAAAAATATATCATTATTTTTATAGTTAATAATTTAATAATACATTAATCATTGGAGTTCAAAATCATATGAAAATAATGATGAAAAAATTATAACATTTTTTTAAATATGCACTGCCATGTCCACTACTACTTTGCAAAACTTGAAATTAAAATTCAACCTGTATATGGAGAAACAAAAAAGACAAATTATATTATGGGATAAAATGAACTAAATAGCATAGTTTAGGAGGTAAATTAAACTAAATTATAGTTTAAGGGGTTATTCATACTTTGGTTATATTTGAAGGGAGTAAATTGAACTTTTTCCTATAAACAATGCCAGCAAAGACGTTCACACTTAGTAGTTACTCACTCCATTTCAAATTATTAGTTATTTTGGTTTTTCTAGATTCGTAGGATTCGCTATACACCTAGACATATACATAATATAATATATATGTAGATCTATAACAAAATCTAATAATTTGGTAAGGAGGGAGTAAGAACCAATTCTTACTAGCATAGCTTTTCTCAGTAGCATTACTGTTGCAGTCTAACAGGAATATCTCATCATAATGTACACGACAATTACCCAAGATAGAGGTGTGAATACATGTCATAACAAATATCGCACTGTAAAAAGTAAACCGTTCGAACAAAACTTTGATAGCTTTAGAAAAGCTTAAAGGAGGTCATTACAAACTTATAAGTCTAGAGCCTATATAAGCCGGCAGAACTATCAGTTCAAACTGAACCTTAGGTGCTCCAAAGGTATGGCAAATTTATGCTCGGTGTCTATCTACCACAGCCCTCACATCATCCAAAATTACTCAGTTGGCTTGTCCGGGTCATCTTCCTCAGGTTCTTCCTTGTCTGGATCATCCTCCTGTGGTTCCTCCGGAGGTGGTTGTTCTTCCTCTTCCTCTTCTTCATCATCATCCAGAGGATCATCAGCTGGTAATGGATGCGGTAATGGTGTCTTCATTGGGCTGAACTTCGGGAAGATATCAGGTCGTCTCCCAGGCTTTGGTCTCTCCCATTCCTAGCAACATTCAATAGACAATAGACATTAACCTTGACGCCAACGCAAAAGCAAAAGGTAGATGGAACATCATATATAAATGACTATAGTCAGGCTTGACATTGCTTTGGTAGGGACTAGAGAGGACATGTCAAACACAACATAACTAGAATAACCATTGGGAAAGAAATTACAAGAGGTCTGCAACAACTTTAATTATTCGGAAAAAGCCAGGAGGTGAGGAAAAGCTCAATGTGCTCATAGGTCAGAACATGTCGGGCCTTCAAAACCAAGGCAGTGAGTTTAACTAAAAGACCTTATGAGTTACGACTGGTCCTAAGCCACAGAAATCTATCACTTTTGTCATAGAAGACTTTTAGCGAATTTGAAGTTTAAACACAGAGGTACAGAGTATCCTAATACTATATATGTAGCAAATTTATGCATGCCATGTTTGAAACAAGAAGATACCACAAGATACAACAACAACAACAACAACATAGCCTTTTTTCCCAAGCAAGTTGGGGTAGGCTAGAGATGAAACCCGAAAGAAATAAGTTCAAGGTTCAGGCACATTGATAGCTAGTCTCCAAGCGCTCCTATCCAAAGCTATCTCTTTAGAGATATTCCAATCCTTAAGGTCTCTTTTAACCAACTCATCCCACGTCAGTTTAGGTCTACCTCTACCCCTCTTTACATTATCGACCCGCTCAAGAACCCCATTACGCACCGGCGCCTCAGGAGGCCTTCGTTGGACATGTCCAAACCATCTCAGCCGATGCTGTAAAGAGCAAGAAGATACCACAAGATACAAGATCAAAAAAACTAATCAAACAACAAGCAACATGGAATACTGTTATGACATCGAAACTACAACTGAGAAATGAAAACTCTTAGGTTTAGTGCATATCTGTAGTCAGGACAACCTGTGCAAGTAAAAGGCTATCTTATGATTGTTCAAGCGTATGGAAGGCGGATTACAAAATTTTCTCTAGTACCCAAATAAAGTATGATAGTTTTGTCAGATACAACAGAAAACAACCAGGTGAGGTAAATGCATATTTTTGTGTACTTGCATCTTCTTCAGGGATGTACGAACTAGCAAGACCCTCAAAAATTGGAGGACAAATCAGCCCTCGCCCCGCAATATCCACAGCAGGTAGCTAATGAGCATCACATGCTTCCTACCCAACCAGGCGAGCCTTTTGACACCATACTATGTAGCATTTCTACTGATTTTACCATGTTGGGTCCCTAAATTTCTCTAATCCCGCACTTGCTCAGCTGAACTAGCCTAAAATTCCCCCAACCACCGGAGCCTCTCCAATCCCGCGAGGACAAGCCACAAACAACAAGCGATAAGACGGTAAAAGGGGGAAAGAGCAGGAGAATTACGATGGGAAAGTCGAGGGGCGACCGCCGCGTAATCTTCTCCTCGTCGGGGGCCGCGCGGACCACGAGCGCGCCCCACCTGCACCGCCTCCCCACGGGGACCACCGCCCGCGCGAGGGCGGGAGCACCCCCGGTTGCGGAGGCGGAGGCGCCGAGGGCGCCGGGTGCCGGCGGCGCGGCGGCCGGGGCCGAGAGGCACCACGCGGACGCCATGGTGGGGAGGGTAGGGAGCTCAAGGTAAGGCCTCTCTCTCTCTCTCTCTCTCTCTCTCTCTCGAAGTCTCGATTCGCCTGGGTTTCCTGGGTGGAGAAGTCGGGTCGGAATGGAATTCGCGTTCCGGGCGGCTCAACTCGAAGGCCTTCCCGAGTTCTGACTGTGGGGGGCGATAAGAGAGGTCGGCACTCGGCATCGGCAGCGAGGTGCTGTGCATGTGCTGACTCGGCGCGGCGGCACTCGCCCGGTCCATCACCACACGGACCACAGCCGAATTTTTTTTATTTTTATATTATTTTTGCCGAAATATATGCCGAATTTTTTTTTACAAAAATATCACCCAACCGCCGGTTCATCCGGCGGAAGCGAGATACCGCCGGTCTATCCGGCGGTAGATACATAACGCCGGTTGAATCGGCGGTAGGAGGCTGGCTTGATGGGCCGTGGTGGGCTGGGAACCTACCGCCGTTTCAACCGGCGGTAACCACCGCCTATTAATGCCCCGGCTGGCTCCCCGCGTGCTCGCTCCCCCGCGCCGCCACCCGCGTCGCGCCCCGTCAGGGCCGCAGCGCGGCGGCGTGCGCCCGGCCCCCGCGCGCCGGGGTTTGGCCGGCCGGCGCGGCTCGCCGGCTCTCCCCCGGCCGCCGCACTGAGGCAGCGCTCGCCACTTTTGGGTCGCAGGTAAATTTTAAAATTTAGTTTTATTAATAATAGTTGGTAGATTAGCACTAGGAATATTAGTGATTTGGATATAGTTTTAGATGTAAAAATATTTTTAATAAATATTAGTGATTTAAATATAATTTATTTTATTATAAAATCGTAGAACATAAAATTAAAAATATTAGTTTACATATGAATATTATTTTACATATAAATATTAATGAGTTCGAATAGACATATTAGTCTCATAGAAATATTATTAATTGATATTATATTACATCGAAAACTTACGAATATATGTAAGTAATAGAGATTCTAGAGAAACAATTAAGATAGATGTAAAAATAGTAGAAATATTTATTAGCGTTGATTAAATTCTAAGGACGAGTAATTATTGTCGTAAATGTTGGCAGGCATGTCAGATGATTTGTATTTTCAAGTGTTCTATGGGTCAGGAGAAGTTAGATATAGTCCTGAAGGGGAAGATTTGTCAGAGTTTAGCTCGATCACAAAAAAAAATACCCCGAGCTAGAGAGAGGACTTGGATTTCAATATCCAATTGGCTATTTAAAGCTTTCACCCTTAATCGAGATGAACATGAGATCTCTGTCATGGCAGTGGTCAGTCGAAGGGAACAAGTGTTTTGGGAGCTATTGCCGCTTGAAGGGACGTAAAACTGGAGGAATTATGTCAATATAAGTAGTAGCAGAGGCTTACCGATTGTGTTATTTGTTCAAGCATTCGAGAAGATTAGTTTTAGTACTGAAGCGGTGGAGATCATGAAAGGTAGGGAGATATAATATCGGAAGATATCGAGACGATGCATGAACCTCATGAAGAAGGTGGTGAACTCGAGATTGTAGAAGATGATAGACATGCTGCACACGAACCTCGTCAAGCAACTGATCAGGCTGATGAAGGGGAAAATATTCCAGAGATAGTTGAAGAGTTTCAGAGAGAGGGTGAACAACAGCACAATGCAATGAATGATGATTCCTCGGATGATGATGATTATCATGTCCCACACCACTAGTCCGGGTATGATTTTTCAAAATTAAGTGTAAATGAAGGTGAAGCGGTCCCTTGGGAGTACAGGCAAAATGAGGTATGCATCGGTTCGGTGTATGGCAACAGTGACAATATGAAGGAAGCTATAAAATGTTGGTCGGCTCTCTCTTTGCAAAGACAGTTCAAAGTTGTCAAGAGCAGTCTGAGAACATATGACGTGCGTTGTGTGAGAAGCGAATGCCCTTTTAGGATGTACGCTTCTATGGGCAAGTGGCAGGATTTCTGGGAGGTCAGAAAAGTTGTGGAGCACACATGTCTACTTGAGCAACTAGAATCACAGCACCGGAATCTCAGTGCAGGTTTTATAGCTAACTACATGTACCTTTTGATCGTGGACAATCCTAGTTATGAACCTAAGTCAATTATTTGTGCTGTTGAGGAGGAGTTTGAATATAAAATTAGCTACAACAAACCTTATAGAGCGAAGCAGAAAGCGCTGGAGATGAGGTGGGGAACGTATGAAGCTTTGTATCACAATATCCCAGCACTGCTGCACACGAACCCGATTGCTATTGGCAGATGCGTTGTGTTCCGAACATATCTCGTGATTACGAGACTTTTGGCCAGAGGTATTGGTGTTGCAAGAATATCGAGAAAGTCCAAAAAAGAGGTGCAACATCACATGTATAAATTAATTTGTAAATATGTTTTGTTCTTTTTAATAATTTTGAATCGTTTCTTGTTTGCAAAAATACGCTGGTGATGACACGCATACTCATTGGTGTCATTTCCATGAGTGGATTGATACGTGGATCATTCGTCATGATCAGTAATATATAGAGTGGTTGAAAAAGGTGGATGAAAATGTACGCAAATGCGAGCGTGCGAAAGCAGACAGGGCGGGACGTGATAAAGGTATTGCCCGTGAATGATTGATGTTGTACTGCTCTGTCTGAATAAATAATGTAGTTGTCTGGTCAATATGTTGCGTGTTTATTTTCGGCAGTCTCTTCCGCCTGCCTATGTAATGTTGTTTGTTGGAATTAACTAAGACATGTTAGGTTTAGTCTTGGACCTCGTTACCGTATCTTGCAACAGGTCCTGATGTTCCACATCTGCGAATCTCTTCTGGATCTCTTCTTTATCTTTCTTGCACTTCTCCTCCATTTTTTCCTCTTGCAGCATTCGCTGCCACCTTTCCGCAGCCCACTTTGCTTCGCGCTCAATGTATTCCTTAGCTTCGGTCGATTGCTCCGTGTCCAGCCACTGTATGAAATCACAAAGAGGTGGTGGACTCTATTTCCAAGTCGAGTTAGATTTAACTTACTGTACTCCGAAAGCGTAAACTAGATAGTGCGAGGTGATACCTTCGGTTTGTCCTTGCCATAGTGCTTTGGTGGATCGTACTCGTAGTTGTTACACATGAAGTGCCTCCTGCCGAAGTCATCGCCCAAAATTTTGGACTCCATCAGCTTGCACAACGAACCGTAGAAACACATTGAAACCTGCACTCTTTGAGGCACATGTTCTCTAATCTTATTCCACGGAATGTAGGTAGAACCAGAAGAAGACATGGTGGTAGTGCGGGGATGTATAGTGATTTCATATGAGATGGGGTGATGTCCCAATTTATAGATGGAGATATTTGGTCTATAAGCATGGTTCACGCAAACTGAAAAGCGCACAGCTGTCAATTGACGTACCATCACATCCACACACAGTGAACTAGTGGGGGTGCAGAAGAATCCGATGCAAGGTGACAGGACATCGAAATTGTAATTGGAACTCATGAAAATATTTCATGAAAATATATTTTCACATTTTATTAGAGTTAAATCTAATTTGTAGTAGTTTACAAAAAGTATTTTTATAAACTCTGCTTGCTCTGCTATTTTTTTTGAAATATATCTAAGCGTACATCGTCCGGCAATGGAAATTTATCATACTAGTACTATGAAAAATACATTAAATTCGATCAACTACCTGCACAATCGGTCACCATAACCAATAAAATTTCTGGACAATTTTTAGTTACACCGACGGACCGTCCCTCCCATAGGATCCGACCATCCGCCTGTTAAGATGTTCGGACGTCGAAATCATAATTGGAGCTCATGACAATATCTTATGAAAACATATTTTCACATTCTCCTAGAGTTAAATCTAATTTGTATTAGTTTTTTTAAAAATATTTCCATAACCTCTATTATCTTTATTGTTTTTGAAATATCTCTAAGCGTAAAGAAATTAATTACAGCAAAGCCTATAAAATAATTAAACAAATGATTACAGTTCGGCATATATTTTTGACAAATCGGAAAAAAATAATATAAAAATAAAAAAACTCACCACAGCCTGCTTACGCCGGCCCACCCCACCGTGAGCAAGACCCAGCCCAACGAACAAACGAGGGTCGCCTCACTCGCAGGCAGGCCCCGGCCGGAGCGAGCCGGCAGCACCCGTATCGGCCCAACTCTCAGCCCGTCTCCGTATTTCAGTGTCCCGCTGCCATCAGCGATCGAGCGATGTTCACCGGATCACAGATCACTCACTCACTCACCGCCGTGTGCCGTGCACGCACGACACGACCAAGCAGCTAGCAGCATGCATGCATGATGCCTCCCGGCGAAAGAAAAGATCCACCCGGCCCGGCGGCAGGGCGGCTGCCACCTGCAGCCCATGCACGGGCGGCCACGGCTGCCGGTCTCGCCGCACCCTGACACGCGTTCGCGCCCGCGATAAGTTTAATCGTGATTCCAAGCCCGCTCGCTCTGAAGCACTCGTGCCCGCCTCCTATACTACTCCCCCCTGACCCCTGTGGCCCTGTCAAAGTGCCAAGCCGACGCGACCGATTAAACTAGCCGCGCCACTGGCCAAACCACATCCCCAAGCCCCAACGTGCAACGTGTGCGGGCGCGCGTGCGCCCGCACGGGGCAGACGCTTCCAAGCTTCAATTGCCAAGCGCACGCGCGGTCGTCTACGACCGGCCGGCGCCGGACGGGACGAGCACGAGCCGAGTGAGGCTAGGAGATGGGGGTTGAAAACCGGTAGCATCTATCAGCAGCATCCACTGGTGCAAGGGGGGCGTCCAGAGCGAGGCCGCAGAGGCTGGTCCTTTCCTTTTCACCTTTTTGTCTCACCCCGGTGGACGGAGCGCCCCGTATTTTTGACCGCCCGCCCGGGCCGCATTGTTTACTTAACCCCCCGTACGTACGCACACGGCCGGCGTAACCCGAGGAGAGGGGTTAAAAGTTAAAACGTGTTCGCCTGCCTGCGCGCGGTTCGTTTCACTTTTTCACCGCGCGACACCGCTAGCTGCCCTTCTCGTCAGGTTTGAGTTTGACGGTCAAAGCCGAGGCTGGGCAGGGAGCGCGGGGACCGAGCGCAGAACCGGTCCGGCCGCCAATATTCTACCCCAGGACCAATACGCCGCTCGTGGCCGCGCGCGCGCGCGCCCGGCCGAGGAGGATCCCGTGCACAGGCTACGGGTGACTGTGTGTGCGCGCGCATGGGGAAGCCGCGCGGCGCCTCACGTGCACCGTGGAAAACACCGACGACCCTGCCGCCCTGCCGCCTGGGCGTGTACATGTGGATGCGGCATGCAGAGACTCCTAGCTGAAGAGAGGGCCGACATTTTCGGACGGGCTGGCTAGCTAGCTGCAGGCGCCGGCGCCGGCCGGGGGGGGGGGGGGGGGGGGGGTATTTTGGATACTCTGGACGGACTCTGGCAGTGGCAGGCCAGTGATGGATGGATGGATGCCAAGTTGGTGTTCGTGGGGCATGTGTGGGTGGTGGATTACAATGCAATCTCAGTGGTGGTGAGATATGTGGGAGGGAGCATGTTTGGCGCAGGTGTTTCCGTGTAGATGCATGTAGTAGACACCCACCACCATCCACTGGATCATCATGGGCCATGAGTCATGGGTTCCCGGGTCGTATCCTTGACAAGATGCAGCAGCAGGAGGGTTTGCTTGCAAATTGCAGCGCATGTTCCGGTGCCGACTTAGCTAGTTAGCTTGCAGTAAAAAAGCAGGGCAGAGATATCTCGGTGAAGACGCAATCTACTACTACCTGTGGGCAATAGATTACAAAGACTAGTTATCATCATGAATGATGCATCCACTACATGTATGCATCAGCTCGTGTTTGTTTCACCTTGACTCAAAGGCTTGTGGTTGGGCAGTAGTAGTACGGATCAGAGTTTCACTCTGCATGGTACGGGCTATTATACCCCTAGCTAGGCCGCAGCAGTCTCGGATGGGGGGTTGAAATGGTCCCCACCAACATTTCATTAAGAGAAAGCGACGGCCTCGGCTCTTAACCCAACCGAGAAACCCCTCGAACCCTGGCCGACCAGCGAGGGGGTTTTTTACCCCGCGACATCGGAAATTCGCGTCCCCCAGGACTCGAACCCGCGCCGCGGGGGTGCCACCAGCACCAGCCTCAGCAGTCACCGACCAGCGACCTAATTGCATTGGCATTTTCCATTTCTTCCTCCCCCGTGCACGCATGCAGTCCTGTTTGGTCTTGGATTACTGCTGCACATGCATATGCATCATGCATGCATGGCCCGTGAGGGATCAGCAGAGAGGAGAGGGGAGGGTCGTCCTGGGGTGTTTACTGTTTAGGCATGTTCGCAGAGGCGTTTAGGGCACTCCTCCGAATCCGATCCAGTGCGTCCAGCAACGCAAGCACTGTTGTTACGCTGCGGCGATCCTCACTCGGATCCCCTCCGGCCCCTAGCTTAGCTAGCGAGTGTGCCCGGAATACAAGGGTGTGTGTCCTCGTAGAGGGCACAGCCTGCAACCCCGGCGCCCCTACTTTATTCCGAGTCACCGTGACCTTTCTTTAGGGTTAACCTTTCTCGCTCTTTGGGGCTGGATGGGCGCTTCTCGATACGGGGAGAGGGAGAGAGGGAGAGAGAGAGAGAGAGAGAGAGAGAGAGAGAGAGAGAGAGAGAGAGAGAGGAGAGAGAGAGAGAGAGAGAGAGAGAGAGAGAGAGAGAGAGAGAGAGAGAGAGAGAGAGAGAGAGAGAGAGAGAGAGAGAGAGAGAGAGGGCGCAGGCAGACGCCCGCCCGACTGATGCGGGGAAGACCGTGGGTTTGGATCATTTGATTATGGTACCAAGGAATGATCAACAAAAGATAACTGTAGGGCGCATTAGAATATGCTGTGTGTGGCCAGAGGGAGTGAGCTTCACACTATACTGACACTTTCAGTTTCACTCTTGCATTTTCAGAATATAGCAGCTAGCTAGGTGATTGTGATTTGACACACATGACTAGTAGTACACCCACTGGACTGCTGGAGGCATATGTACTGCACAGTAAAGCAGCTAGTGACAGATACGTCAAAAAGGTAAAAGCCATCGAATCCTTCATCAGTCTTTGTCTATCACTACTGCATGCGCTCTGAACCTGATTTTCATTTTCAGGCAACTCCAGAGTTGCCGTAGTTTTCCTCAAGAAACCTGATGCTCATTTCAAACTGAACACCTAACCCACCCTACTATAGGAAAACCTCTACTCCTCCTGAAGAAAATAAAGCCATGAAGCGACATGCCGATATCTCCTCCGACCGTCCTCGCTCGCGCGCCCAGGAAGGAAGAACACAAGAACATTCAGCTACACCGGCATTGGCGGCCTGAGCTGGCCAAGGGCGGCACTCAGAGCTGCTAAAACCAGAAACTGGCCTGGCGCACCATTTCCGAAACTTGGGGGTTCGGCTTCGGTCAGTCCAAGCAGGTCATACCAGTCCAATCCAGCGATTCACCTCGAACGCCCGGCCCCCGCGCGAATATTGTAGAGCGCCCGGGCCTAGGCTGCCGCCGCTGCCCGCGTAGCCTTCTGTCCTATTAGTGGCGGGGCGGGTTGGAACTCGGAGGCGCGCGCGGGCCGGCCGGCGGCAGCGGGCGCGCATGCCGCGGCTCGCCTCGTCGCCGGTCGCCGCGACATGTCAGAGGGATCGTTCGGCTAGCAGCTACTAGCCTCGTTCGTTCCCAGCTTCTTCCACAGGCGTGCGTGCCCGCGCGGGGCCGGCCGCACCGGGGTTTGACCGCCGCGGCGAGCCCCCCTGTCCTGCTAGCTGCTGGCCTCGTTCCCTTTTTCTTTTCCCCCGGCCGGCCCTGCGCGCGGGAATCTTTCGCTGGATTCGCCGGCGTTGGACGGGACGAACCGTCCGCACAGTACGACCCAGCCGGCCGCGCGCGCTCGGCAAGCGCGTGCATGCATGCGTGGGCGCACGGTTGCATGGCGCGTCGCGTGCTGCGGCAGGGCGCCCTTATCGGATGCTTCTTCGATCTTCTTCGTCTTTTGGTTGATTGAGATCCAAGGAAATGTTGGCTGGGCTGATCGTTTCTTTTTAAAGAGCCGATCAGGCTCGATCCCTCCCTGATCCAGTGATCCGAACACTACTACAAAACAGACCTTTGTTCTAGGCCATTTATTCCGGCAGCCTTTGGGCCCGAGACAATATATGGCTTTTGTCCCGGGTCCAACGGCTAGCCGGGCCAGCGGGGGGACAGGGGCCTTTTGTCCCGGTTGGAGACACCAACCGGGGCAAAAGGGGGGCCTTTTGTCCCGGTTGGTGGTTCCAACTGGGACAAAATGCCCGCGTAGCCTTTTGTCCCGGTTGGAACCACCAACCGGGACAAAAGTCCCCCCTTTTGTCCCGGTTGGTGCCTCCAACCGGGACAAAAGGCCTTGGGCCTCTTATCCCCTTCCCTCCCCCCCCCCCCCCCGCCCGAGCCATTCAGCTCACTTGTTTTCTTGCTGTTCTTGGCTCGGGATAGAGGAGTTCTTGCTCATTTCTTCACCACATTTGTGAAGATCTTTGATTCCCCGTCCATCCATCGGCGCTAAAAGTTTGAGGCTTGTTTTTCTCTTCTTCCTTGGCTTGTATGGCTCATTTCATGCTTTAGAAATAGAGAAAATATGTAGCTAGCTCATTTCTTGGACATTTAGCTAGATTGGATATGTAGGTGTGATGTTCTTTTAGATTTAGATGAGTATGTGGATAGTAGAAATTTTTAGAATGAGTGTAGACACTTCATGTGATGTACTTGTATATATGACCATATTGTGGATAGTTGATTTTTTATTCATGAATGAATTAATGAAATGAGTATATTAGAATTTTTTTGTATTATGAATGGATTATTTTGACACTCTAGTGATGTATTTAATCAGGCTCACATTGAAACCATCTAGAAGCTAAAAAAATCTTTATTTCGAAACAAGTATACGTCGTTAATCTCCATCCAACGGTGATGGCACTACCTTTCGGGGATACACGATGCGCTATAAGGACGTCGCAAATCGGTTGGTCGCATCACCAGCACTTCCGATTGATAAGAAGACAGCATTTGACGCAGTCAGCATGCCCGTTGTTGTACTGAGAGCATATCAACGAGCATGCTGCCTGTGCCAAGTGGTGTGCCTATTAATCGTAAATGTTGGTGCTGCGACTGGCCGATTGGTGACATCCTTGTACCGCACCGTGTCCCCCCGAAAGGCAGTGTCATCACTGCAGGGTTGAGGTTACTGACATATATATTTATATAATATTGGTCCTAGACATTTTCATATGTAAAGGAATTCACATGGATAGATATGTATATATATATATATAAGTGAATTAATTTATATATGAAAACTATCTAGTACAAATATTATATAAGTAACTATATATGTATATATTAGTGGAGATCATACACACTGAATTCCAATACATAAGTTTAATTGAAATATAAAAGTATAATTGAAATAGAAAAAGAATTGAGAAAAGGAAAACATGAAAAAAAGAGACCTTTTGTCCCGGTTGGTAACACCAACCGGGACAAAAGGTCCTCTTTTGTCCCGGTTGCCAGACTCGGGACAAAAGGGCACTCCCTTTTGTCTCGGACTGGCGTTCCCGGTTGGGAAACCGGGACAACAGGGGTTTTCCAACCGGGACAAATTAACATTTTTGTAGTAGTGGAACCTGTTCTCTCTGTATGTTCCGAGTCAGCTTTCTTTTCAGACTGGATGGAGAGGTGCGAAATGGATAGGATACGTGTGGATCGTGAATAATTAGTACTAGGATAATCGGTTACACTATTAATTACTGCATGTGAAAGCAACTCCGGAATTTCCAGTGAAAACACGAGTTGGGCAGCTTAAGAGCCCCGCCGGCCGGTTAATCTTTCAGTTTGCTAGCGCAACCTTACAGTTACCTAGATTTATTTTTTCTTTCCTCGATCGGGTTGTAATTTCTTCCCTGTGAACGTTGAATCTGTGTAGAGAATAATGTGCTGACTGATCAAACGTGGGTCCACACTTTCCTGGCCAGAAAAGAAAATAAAGGAAAAGGTTTTGGTGCACTTGATAAAGAATGGGACCTGTGCTTTATAATAGTTATAAACCATGCAATCTCCTAATAATAATAATATGCATCTTCGACATTCTAGAACTAGCATTTCTGGCTGGTAAAGCAAATTGCACTCAGATAACCTCCATGTGCTCCGAGCCTCACTATATTTTCTTTTCGCTTGAGTGTACTAGTAACATTTTCAACAAAAAAAACTACTAGATCTTATGTGCCCTTTTCCTTGACCTGTTTAATCTTTATTAACAAGCAAAAAAACTGGACTACGCTGCTGCCTCTTATAAATACAGACCTTGTACAACACTTTCACCTCCTCTCAGGTGGCCAGGATATTTTTTCTGGCCTCTTCCTGCTGCCCTCTTCACATTGACCCAAAATGTAGTGCTGCCCCTGAAAAGCTATACCTCCATCCCCCTATCAGCTTCCAAGTTCCACCTTACAGAGCATCCTCCTCCTCTCTCTCGTCAATGCTACCACCGCTCTGATCACAACCAACCCTAACCCTCAGTCCCTCACTGTTCTAGCACCGCCCTCCGTAGATGGCTTCCGCCAACAACTGGCTCGGCTTCTCGCTCTCGGGCCAGGAGAACCCGCAGCCTAATCAGGATAGCTCGCCTGCCGCCGGCATCGACATCTCCGGCACCAGCGACTTCTACGGCCTGACGACGCAGCAGGGCTCCGACGGGCACCTCGGCGTGCCGGGCCTGCGGGACGATCACGCTTCTTATGGCATCATGGAGGCCTTCAACAGGGGCCAGCAAGAAACCCAAGGTGAGGAGCGAGGCTGCATCGGCGACCGGTTTCTCCAGATGATTGATCTAGCTTGATCTTTCTGGTTGTTTGTATTGTATGGTGCACACTAACACTATCCCATGGTTTCTTTTCCCACCACTTTGTTTCTTGATATTTGATGTGGGTGCCGCGAGCAGATTGGAACATGAGAGGTCTGGACTACAACGGCGGCGCCTCGGAGCTCTCGATGCTCGTCGGCTCGAGCGGCGGCGGCGGCGGGGGCAGCGGCAAGAGGGCGGTGGAGGACACCGAGCCCAAGCTCGAGGACTTCCTCGGCGGCAACTCGTTCGTCTCCGAGCAGGATCAATCCGGCGGCTACCTCTTCTCCGGGGTCCCGATGTCCAGCAGCACCAACAGCAACAGCGGGAGCAACACCATGGAGCTGTCCATGATCAAGACCTGGCTCCGGAACAACCAGGTGCCCCAGCCGCAGCCGCCGGCGACGCATCAGCCGCAGCCTGAGGAGATGAGCACCGACGCCAGCGCGAGCAGCTTCGGCTGCGCGGATTCGCTCGGAAGGAACGGCACGGTGGCGGGTGGGTGCTCGCAGAGCCTCGCGCTCTCGATGAGCACCGGCTCGCACCTCCCGATGGTTGTGGTCGGCGGCGGCAGCGCCAGCGGAGCGGCGGCCTCGGATAGCACGTCGTCGGAGAACAAGCGGGTGAACGGCGCCATGGATTCCCCCAGCAGCGCGATAGAAGCCGTCCCGAGGAAGTCCATCGACACGTTTGGGCAGAGGACATCTATATATCGAGGTGTAACAAGGTTAGAACTGGTCGATCGTCTGTGTTTTCGATACATACAGTACTGTTCTTGTTCGATCTTTGTTCATTTCAAATTGGTCTAGCACTCTACTGTTAGTTAGAAAATAACAATGATGGCCTTGTCGAGCGCGATCGATCCATCGAGAGCATGAACTAGCATCAGATCTATGCTAGCTAGCAAATATTAATAATGCAATCTCTCGAGGCAGCGGCTACTCTAGTACTGTGTGTGCTTTTGCTCTACTAGTAGTTCATATGATACTTGGAAAATACGGTGATTAATTTAGGGGTACACTAGCTCTTTTGTTTTTTACTAGTAAGAAGTACACTCTTAGTTTACTAAGTGTATGTGATATCGTAAATATTTTTCTTCATATGATGTGATCACGATCGAGAGCTATATATATGCCGATCAGTTAGGTAGTCGCGAAGTTTATATGCATGTATAAGTTTACTAATCATGAAGCAGTTAAAACATTGAATTGGCGGTTATTAGAGTGCATGATTAGTGTCGCTTTTATACTCAATTCGACAATGGACATCGAAAGCTATATATTTGCAGCTGTATTTTTGCTTATATTTTGGGGTATTTAGAGCATAGACCTATTTACAAATGTATTTCAAATGTACTATGTGCATTGATCTGAATTTTACGTTTGCTTATTTGTGCTATTGAGTTTTGGTTTGTGCGCAGACATAGATGGACAGGGCGTTATGAGGCTCATCTCTGGGATAATAGCTGTAGAAGAGAAGGACAGAGCCGCAAGGGTAGGCAAGGTAATGAAATATGTATCCATATATAATCACTTTTCTCCTCCATGGCAAGATAGTATACACATTGAGCTGCTGATGAAGTTAAGCATTGTGTCTTCCTTTCCATTGACATTCTGGCTTTCCACGTTGCCTACGGAAATGACAACGTCAATGCGCAGTTTATCTCGGTAAGCATTCAGATTTTCAATGTACATATCTTTCCATTTTAGTGGTTACACCTTGTCATTTTATTCATGTACACTTGTTAGGTGGCTATGACAAGGAGGATAAGGCAGCAAGGGCTTACGATTTGGCAGCTCTCAAGTATTGGGGCACAACTACCACAACAAATTTTCCAGTACGCAAACTGCTATAGTTTTTCTGCAAATTCTTCTAACAAGAATTATTATGTGTGCGCTTCTTGAATACAATCGTTATTTTTTGTTTTGCCAAAATTTTATTGTTGCAGATAAGTAACTATGAAAAAGAGCTAGAGGAAATGAAACATATGACTAGGCAGGAGTATATTGCATACCTAAGAAGGTAGTATTTGATGCTTATTATTTCATATATCATGTTCAACTCTTGATAGGATGATTCTAACTATATTATATATGATCCAATACACATGCAGGAATAGCAGTGGATTTTCTCGCGGGGCATCAAAGTATCGAGGAGTAACTAGGTAATAACTCAATTGCCTATATATATACATACTTGTTGACACAATGCACAACTAAGACATAATAATGTATGGCATACGCTTAATATCTGGTGTATATATATGTTCACAAAATATTATTAGATTCTTTTCGCAACAATTAAATTAATTTTACTAGTGATGATTTGTACAATCTTTTCCGACCTTGTACTGAAACAATAGTTCACCGAGCAGACACCATCAGCATGGGAGATGGCAAGCAAGGATAGGGAGAGTTGCAGGAAACAAGGATCTCTACCTTGGCACATTCAGTAAGCTTCATTTTTCTTCTCTTCCTCTATTTTGTTTTGTTTGATAACTCACCAGCAGTAAGCGCTACTTAGGTGCATAGAGCGCTACTTTTAGGTGACAACATGAAAACCAAATTGCTCGATCGCTTAATGAAGATTCTTAAATAATTAACTAGCTAATGACTACGCATATATATAGTAGTGTTATACCCCCAAGATCTAAGTCATCGACCCGTACTTGTTTAGTCAAATTTCTTGAAATCTTCGTCTCGTAGAACTGAAGATTAGATATTCTATATGTTGCCCTATGGGGGCATAAAATAGTGATCGCCGCATTAACTATGTCCCAAATGTACCTTTCCAAGTTTTTGTCTCAAAGTTGTCTGAGAAAATCGGGGCATGGAGTCAAAGGCCCCAGTTGAAAACCCTAGTGCTTTCTTTGAATCACACAACAGTTTGCGGCACCCCTGCATGCATGCATGCATGCAATATGCAACTCTTATAGACTGCTGCCTGCTGCTATGACCTGACTGATGACCTGCATTGGGAAACAAACAACCAACCCTAATCATCGCATGCATCCTAGCTAATCGTCGTGCACATTATATTCCCTCCTCGTACAACGTAGGCACCGAGGAGGAGGCGGCGGAGGCCTACGACATCGCCGCGATCAAGTTCCGCGGGCTCAACGCCGTCACCAACTTCGACATGAGCCGCTACGACGTGAAGAGCATCCTCGAGAGCAGCACGCTGCCCGTCGGCGGCGCGGCCAGGCGCCTCAAGGACGCCGTGGACCACGTGGAGGCCGGCGGCGCCACCATCTGGCGCGCCGACATGGACGGCGCCGTGATCTCGCAGCTGGCCGACGCCGGGATGGGCGCCTACGCCTCGTACGGCCACCACGGCTGGCCGACCATCGCGTTCCAGCAGCCGTCGCCGCTCACCGTGCACTACCCGTACGGCCAGGCGCCGTCCCGCGGGTGGTGCAAGCCCGAGCAGGACGCCGCCGTCGCGGCCGCAGCGCACAGCCTGCAGGACCTGCAGCAGCTGCACCTCGGCAGCGCCGCCCACAACTTCTTCCAGGCGTCGTCGAGCTCGACGGTCTACAACGGCGGCGCCGCCGGGTACCACCAGGCGGGCCTCGGTGCTGGCGGCGCCGGCTCCTTCCTCATGCCGTCGAGCACCGTCGTGGCCGACCAGGGCCACAGCAGCACGGCCAACCAGGGGAGCACCTGCAGCTACGGGGACGACCAGGAGGGAAAGCTCATCGGGTACGACGCCATGGTGGCGACCGCCGGCGGGGACCCGTACGCCGCCGCGAGGAGCGGGTACCAGTTCTCGCAGGGCTCGGGGTCCACGATGAGCATCGCGAGGGCGAACGGGTACTCCAACAACTGGAGCTCCCCGTTCAACGGCATGGGGTGAGCGAGAGACGATCTATCGAAGAAGAAGAAGAAGAGGGCAGGAAGAGCTAGTCGCTAGTGACGATAGGGGATTAGCTAGCTAGAGAAATCATCAAGGTCTAGGTTAGAGTCTTTGATCTCATCGTTGTTTGTGTTTCGACGTACGGACTCATCAGGGTTCTGGTTCCGCACATTTAACCCGTGCACGCACGTGAACGGCCGGTGCTGCTGCCTCTCTGGAAGCTGGTAACGGCAGGTCAGGGCAAGTAAAGTTAGCGTTGTAAGTTTGCCCTGGCGTGCTGTTAGTTTTGGGTAGTTTCAGAAGGGCCCAGTTAATCTCTTCAGAGGACTCAATCACCCGTGCTATGAGAATAACTTCATCAATTTTTTTTTCTGCACTACTGGAAAACAGGCTATGGGAACCGGTTAGAAAAGTACTTAGGCACCGGTTTTCCAACCGGTTCCCGTAAACCGAGACCAATGTCCTCGCCTTAAGACACCGGGTTTTTCAACCGGTGCCTTAGGCTTCCATTGGTACCGGTTGGAAAGACCAACCGGTACCAAAGAGGCTGACATGCTGACGCAAGGTGGCAGCCCTTTGGTACCGGTTGGTCTTTCCAACCGGTACCAATGATCTTTTCCTTTTTTTCCCAAATCTAGTTTTGTTTGTTATATTTATTACTATTTATTCTTTTATAATTGCTAAATGCACTCAAGCTCTACAGAACTATACGTTCATTGGTCATTCGTGTTCGTTTTCAGAGAATATTTGAAACTAACTAAAAGTGAAATGCGAGCATATAATTAAGCTAATTAGATGAACTAATATATTTACAAATTTACAAACATCAAGGCATAACGTTTAAAAATATTTACAAATGTATAAGTCATGTTTGCAGTCCAACTACTGGTCTCCTCAGGAGGTCGATGGAAGTCTTCTATGGATGTGACCGTCGTGGTAGAACTCGTCTCTAGGATCCAAGATCTCGTTCAAAATGAATCCGGTGAGCTGCTCGCACACGGCGTTGATCCGATCAGTAGAGTAACATCCATCCCCCATTTGAGACATCTATCATTTAGGAAAAAAGAATTAACATGATGTGCGTTAGTATAATTATGAAAATGTACTAGTGAACGGTTTGGACGTACTCTCGGGTCTTCATCAGTAGCCTTCCCGCATGGAGTCATGATGTGCAAGTAGTCGCATACGTAGTATCCGCACCAATCAGTTCCTTGTTGTCTCGCACACTTAAGGAGAAACAAATAAATTACTCAACTTAGAACAATTTGGGATTATATACTTAACTAGACAAATCTTTATGAATCAACATACCGGATAATCCATATTAACATTCAGTTCGGGCCTCCATTGACCACGTCCTTTGTTATTTTTCACAAATTTTTTCCAAACCCTACGCTCAAAGTTAAATTTGATATTCAGGAATTGTTATTAACAGAAAAAGGATTTGATTGTGCAAACTGAACTTACCTGTTCAAGGGGTCCAGGATATGTTGGATTGCAGACTTTGGATTTCTCATTGAGTCAAAGACTATAAGATTATCGGTCTTTACGGAAAGTATGAGTAAAATCCAATGATATCTGCAGATATAGATAGGATATATACATACATGCATTAGACGACTTAGTATTTATTTAGTAATATAACAGAGGATTGAGTCGACCAAGGCTTACCCAAAGTTGTATGGTATGAATATATAGGATTTGTAATTTTGCCTAGTCAATGAATCGTACATGTTTTGGCACGTTTCCTTGTAATTTTCGTTGAGCACTTTCAGGTTGACTAGCAAAGGAGACATGAAACCGATCTGATGGTGTCATCCATGTTTTCGGCTTCTTTGGGTCTCCTGTCTAAACAATACAATAGAAATTTTATAATGCACACATATAATTATGTTCTTGTTAACAAAAAGTATTAATGTAGAGGTAAGTGATACTTACAAAACCCAAATGGCGATGATAGAGGCGTCGAGGGCTTGTCGATGGTAAATATGATATAAATTTTCGAAGTACACCCAGAAGTCGTCCTCCCCGCAGAAGAAATCATGGTCACGATACTTAACTCCAAACATTTTTCCCTTCGTCATTCGACATTCGCAGGTACCATCTATGCAAATTGAACATCTGCGTGCCTAGACTTTTCTCCTCTTTCTCAGTGACAAAAGATTTTCCATGCTGGAATGGAGTAAGAACGGGAGCGACAGGGATTTCCGCCTCCACTTGCCCCGTTGCCTCCTCTAGCATTAATCCAGTTTCAGAAAGAAATATCGCGGCCTGTAGGTCCGCCTGGAGTTGTACGTCCGTCGGGTGTAGGAGTGGCAACCCTGGCACCCGGAGGGCCTTGAGTTCTTTTTGTTGTGTGCCAAGCTGAGGAATGGTCTTGCCACATTTTTTCTTCAGATTTCTCACCTTGTGTGCTTTTGTCAGAGTACGATTATAGTCCGAGGGTAAGCTTTTTGGTTTTGGTGGGTTGTCTAGATTTGCGAAAAGCTTTTTCCCTAGTTCTAGAGGTATCTTTTCCCTCGGCGGGGGACTTTAGGCTTCAATTGTTCTTTTATATATCAAGCAGTCTCCTCTTCGAACTCCTCAGTGGTTTTCTCGTAGGTTAATTGTCTTTCGACCGTTTTCTGCTTCTTCTTTGAGGATCCAGCCGCTGGGAGGAATGCTGTCTTTTTCTTTCCTTTTTCTGGTGCAGGAGGAGTTGGAGTACTCGTGGCCCTTTGCGCCGGCAGAGAAGGTGGTGAAGGAGGTGGTTGTGGGGACGGCGGTGAGGAAGGCCGCGGAGACGGGCGATCGGTCTGCACGGGAGCCGTTGTGCTTACAGTAAGTTTGACGTCGGCCTTGTGCCATAGAACGACCCCGTGCAGTGCGTCTCCCAATATCTTCTCCCCATCCCCTCCAATGAAGTCGAGCTCAAGATCCTCATTGTTTCCAACTATCTGCTCGACTGTGACGGAGGTGTAGCCAGGGGGTATCGGCCTTCCATGAATTGTAGTAGAAGGTTTCAGGGGCAGGGCTGACCCGTATGCGACATGAATGGATATATTTCTTGCTCGCAACAGTGTCGGCATGGTGACATCATCCACCGGATACCTCTGGTCATCTACCACCGTTGGCTCAATCTAGGGTTGCTGTTCTGCTTGTGCGTCGGGCGCCGCCGTGGATGCACAGCTGCTGCATCGCTGAGAGGCCGGGCTTATCACAACATCCGGGAGCGACCTAGCAGTGCCCCTTTGGCTCAGAGCTAGCTGCACTGCCTCATTGACCTTGGCATCCATCTGAGATGCCAAGGACGCAACCTTCCTGTTCATCTCTTCTTGTATGGCACGAAGTTTCTGTTCCTGTTCGGCTTTGCTCTTTCGGTGAGTCTTGTAAGAGGAATCTCCGGCCCAAGCAACTTTCCATGGGACCACACCGATGCCGCGGGCTCGTACAGGGTGTTCCGGATTCTTTAATGCCCTTGTCAGCTCATTATTCTCCCTTTGAGGCTGGAATGTTCCTTGTTGGGTCTCATCTATTGCAGCGACTAGATCGCGGGACACTTCTTGCATATGCTCGGGCACGACCAAACTTCCATCGAACTCGTTTAGTGTCACGCCATTAGCAAATAACCACCACTTCCGGGAATCCGACGGATGGATCGGCTCCACCTACAAGATATTGTGTATTTATTTGTGTGTACGAAATTAAGTATATTGTGTGTACCCACTGCTGCTGCCGAGGCTGGACCTTCTGCATCTAGTTGTGCATTTATTTGTATGTACGAAATTAAGTATATTGTGTATGTACTCCTAAATGTCTTGTTTAACTAGTTGGAAGTGCGTATTTCTATAGAATTTGGTTGTAATGAACGTAACCTTCAATGTAATATCTTATGTGGTATCTTGTTTAACGTTCTATTAATATTTCGTTCATTGTATCAAATTGGTTAGCCCCAAATGCTTGGACACATGGTTTGTCGCCACCTATAGCACAAGCCACCACATAATGTGACACATAGAAGAAAGCTAAATGAGTACACATCCATGATATTGAAGAATCCAAATTATTTCAGTACAATTTACTTCACAATCTAGACCGATGAACACTATATGTTACACATTATTTCATGAAATCATCTAGGTAGTCACGCACAGGGGGAGTAACATCATTTCTTGGAGGCCATGGTTTGGGGGGCATGAAGTCATCTAAGTCGTCATCCCAGTTAACAGAACTTGGTGCTGGAGGTGGTGCAGTTTGACTTGACGAACCTCTTGACTTTCCCTTTCTCTCTTTTATGGTTCTACTTTCATGCACAGGGAGAGGAACATCAGGTGTTCGAGGCCATGATTTGGGGGGCATGAAGTCATCCATATCGTCATCCCAGTTAACACAACTAGGTGCTCGAGGTGGTGCAGCACGACTTGACGAACCTCCGGTCATCTGTTCTTGCGGAGGCCGAGAACTATCACCCGAAGATCTTTTCCACCTCCTTCGTCTAGTTTGCGGCATAACTCCACCGAAGATACATACCAATTTTTTGAAATTTGGTATCGATTTGTTAATCAACTCCGTGTCCTCGGGGTAATCCTAGCATATAATTACACAATAATTTTACTATTTCGTAAATATGGATTACAAATAACGGACGCGATTAGAACTGAATAAGAGTTACCTTAATGTGCATCTCATACACCTCTGGCCGCATCCATATTTTACAAGTAGTTTGTAAGAATCCAATAACATGTTGATGATTCGCTAGTTCACATACCCTCATGTATATCTTCCTACGTTCTAGCAGGTGTTCCTTTAAATCTTGCATTGTAATACCTCGAAACAATGGCAAATCTTTAAACTCAACTAATTTGGACAACACCATCTCTATCGTACTATCCGCTAATGGATCCAACTTCTTACTGATTACAAGATGTGTCATGATCTCAATAAATATACTGGATTTTTCTTCGGTCCATGAAAATCCAACAGAATTGGAGGCAGCCATTGCCTTATGCTGCAATAACAGTAAGGTACTGTCATTCTAAGTTTACTATTCTATATTTCACTATCCAAAAACTAAATCTATTCTAATTCATAATTATTTTAGAAACAAGTCTATAATAGTTGAGAAATATTGGTTACCTGCGGTTCGGATCCAAAATCCGGCAGGGCTTCGCCGGTGGAATTACCTCACTCACCCTCCCTCTCCCCTCTCTGGATCTCGTGGGCAGAAAATGAGGGCGCAGAGGGAAGGGGCGGAGTTTTATATATGAGGAGGGAGCCTGCCGCCCCCCTGCCGGGCGGCAGGCCCCTGCCGCCATGGGGCGGCAGGGGCCTGCCGCCCGGCAGGGGGGCGGCAGGCTCCCTCCAAGGACCTCTGCGAAAAATAAATTTATTTTTATTTACATATAAATCCCTGCCGCCCCCTGCCGGGCGGTAGGGGCATAGAACTGTAAAACCTAAAACCAAAAATATATTTCTGTAAATTTTTTTTAAAAAAAATGCAAAAATAAAAAAGACGCCCGAAAACAGGCCAAGTGAACGACGGCAAAAAGGAAGGCCCGGCCCAGCTCGCGTGTGACCGGCCCGGAATGGACCCAGTAAGACTCGGCTCCTGCGTGAGCTTTATCTAGAGACAGTGCTCCTGCGTGGGCGATCATGAACTAAGTTGTAAACATAATCTTAACTCTCTAAGCTGTCCTCTGCCGTCTCATATCCTTCTCCCGTGCTCGTTCTTCCTTCCTCTTTCTTGATCTCCAAGCCGTAGCCTAACAAACTGGTATCAGATTCAATTCCGATCCTGGATTCGCCTCCTCCTCCTACCTCTCACAGCCACTATACCCGATTCCAGGAAAACCTTGGAGCCATGGATCCCAACACCAAACTCATCCTGGATGAATTGAACAAGCGTTTCACCGATTTTGATTCCAAGTGGGAGCAGCGTTTCACTGAGTCAGAGCCTCGGCGCGATGCGCGCATCTCCTCCTTTGAGAATGCGGCGTCGGCATCAGCATCTCCGTCTGCTGTGACCGGCGCCGACGGCCCTGATGGGCACCGCGTTGCACATCGTCACCGGGATCTTGAGTTTGGGAAGGTTTTCACCCATACTCATGTCCCGGTCAAGGGTACGCCCTATCATCCCTCCTCTGTTCCTAAACCCCCACTCTACTCCAACGACTCTGAATCGAGACCGATCCATACTGATCGCGTCAATTCTGGTCGCCTACCCAAACTTCCATTTCCCTCTTTTGATGGCCTAAATCCTAAGCTGTGGATTTCTAGATGTGAGAATTACTTTGAGATGTACTCTGTCCCTACTGAGATGTGGATTCGTGTTGTGGGTGACTACTATACTGGATCGGCTTCACACTGGCTTCAGTCTGTAGAGAAGCATTTGTCTAGTTTGGAGTGTCCGGATTTTTGTTCCTTGTTACTAGATCGTTTTGCTAGGGATGAGCATGATCAGTTGATCCGTCAGCTTTTACATATTAGGCAGACTAGTACAGTTTCAGAGTATGTTACCCAATGTGCCGAATTAATTGATCAATTAGCTGCTTATGAGTCCAATGCTGATCCTAGACACTACATGATGAAATTCATTGATGAGTTGCGTTCCGAGATACGCTCTACTGTCTTTTTACAGCGTCCAAAAGACCTCGATACTGCCTACTCTTTGGCTGCCTTGCAGGAGGAAGTCATGGATTTCTCCCGTGGCAAAGATACAAGAAAATATGGTTATTCTTTTCCAGTTGCTGCTGCCAAGAGTGCACATCCTTTACCTCCACCACCTCAGTACGACAAGATCAAGCCTGCTATTTCTTCTGACAGTTTAAGTTCATCTCTGTCCAAGACTCAGACTGAAGCAGAAAAAATAGCTACACTTAAAGCTTACAGAAGAGCCATGGGGCAATGTTTCAAGTGTGGTGACAAATGGTCTCAGGCTCACAAGTGTTCTCCTACTGTGCAACCTCATGTTGTTCAGGAAATTTGGGAATTGTTCCAACTCAGTATGGATGATGCTGTCTCCCAAGATCAGGCTGGGTTATGTATGGTCCTTTCACCTGAAGCTATTTCTGGTCAGGTAACACCTAAGACTCTCAAGCTTTTTGGTTCTGTGCAAGGTCATGAGGTGGTGATCTTAGTTCACTCAAGCAGTACACATACATTTATTAGTACTGCTCTGGCTTCCAAACTGCATGGGTCTACTTCTGTATATGCTCCAGTTACTGTTCAGGTTGCTAATGGCCAACAATTGGTTTGCCAAACAGAGTTTGTGAATTTGCCTTGGTCTGTGCAGAGTTATACTTTTCATTCCACTCTGAAAGTTTTACCATTACAATACTATTGTCGTGGGGGTTCTAGGGGTACCCACAGCCGGGTGGCGGAGCGCACCCGCCTATTCCCAGTGAGGGAGTACTCGGGGAAGTACTAGGCGATGGGGCTGAATCTACCCTGAGACAAGGACTCAAGAACACACGATTTAGAATGGTTCGGGCCGCCGGAGCGTAATACCCTACGTCCACTGGGAGATGTATTGTTCTTGGTGGTGTGTATGAACCTATCCTCTGCTGGCCTTGGCTCCTACCCAGCCTGAGGTCTTCTAGCGGCGCCCCCTCCTTTTATAGACAAAAGGGGGGAGCGGATACATTGGACGTTGGGGCCCCGACAGGTGGGCCCAACGCGACTGTGCAGCATACTGCGCAGAGTACTCAAACGACTACAGTAGTTGCGAATCTTTCCTCCGATATGCACACTGCTGCTCTCTGACTCAGGGGGGTCTTCTCTTGTCCCGTCAGCTAGGCGCCCGTTGGAGTAGCGCTGAGGCTATTATGTAGGCGTCATAATGGGAGAAGCCGAGCAGTCGCATTCTTCTGTCATGGCAGACTGGCAGGCGCGGAGTGGGCGGCGCCAGCGGCTCCACTACGCGTCTTGGTAATACGCGATCAATAGTCCCCCCTGGTCAAGGAATCGCCACGGCTTCTGCTGTATCAATGCGGACGTTTACCTACCACAATGAATGCAGTGGTGGGTGAGACTTAGTATGGAGACCAAGCGGCCTTGCGCTTGTAGACACGTGTCGGCCCCGGACCGCCCCGAGGCAGGGCGTCGACTTCTTCCCTCAGAGAGGGGTCCGGTCACTATACAGGTGGTCCAGGACCTCGTGAGGGGTCCGGGACTCCGCGGGGGTCCGGACTCCTCCGGAGGTCCGGAGCCCCAGCTGCTTGCGCTTGAGCGCCTGCCTCTCCCTGGACACGTGGCGACTCCGGACCTTCCCCAGTCGTGGAACGGGTCCGGATTGTTGTCGGGAGAACAGGACTTCGGACCGCAGGGGTCCCTACGGACGGTGCCAAAATGTCGTGCGGGTTCTAGGGGTACCCACAGCCGGGTGGCGGAGCGCACCCGCCTATTCCCAGTGAGGGAGTACTCGGGGAAGTACTAGGCGATGGGGCTGAATCTACCCTGAGACAAGGACTCAAGAACACACGATTTAGAGTGGTTCGGGCCGCCGGAGCGTAATACCCTACGTCCACTGGGAGATGTATTGTTCTTGGTGGTGTGTATGAACCTATCCTCTGCTGGCCTTGGCTCCTACCCAGCCTGAGGTCTTCTAGCGGCGCCCCCTCCTTTTATAGACAAAAGGGGGGAGCGGATACATTGGACGTTGGGGCCCCGACAGGTGGGCCCAACGCGACTGTGCAGCATACTGCGCAGAGTACTCAAACGACTACAGTAGTTGCGAATCTTTTCTCCGATATGCACACTGCTGCCCTCTGACTCAGGGGGGTCTTCTCTTGTCCCGTCAGCTAGGCGCCCGTTGGAGTAGCGCCGAGGCTATTATGTAGGCGTCATAATGGGAGAAGCCGAGCAGTCGCATTCTTCTGTCATGGCAGACTGGCAGGCGCGGAGTGGGCGGCGCCAGCGGCTCCACTACGCGTCTTGGTAATACGCGATCAATAGTCCCCCCTGGTCAAGGAATCGCCACGGCTTCTGCTGTATCAATGCGGACGTTTACCTACCACAATGAATGCAGTGGTGGGTGAGACTTAGTATGGAGACCAAGCGGCCTTGCGCTTGTAGACATGTGTCGGCCCCGGACCGCCCCGAGGCAGGGCGTCGACTTCTTCCCTCAGAGAGGGGTCCGGTCACTATACAGGTGGTCCAGGACCTCATGAGGGGTCCGGGACTCCGCGGGGGTCCGGACTCCTCCGGAGGTCCGGAGCCCCAGCTGCTTGCGCTTGAGCGCCTGCCTCTCCCTGGACACGTGGCGACTCCGGACCTTCCCCAGTCGTGGAACGGGTCCGGATTGTTGTCGGGAGAACAGGACTTCGGACCGCAGGGGTCCAGCTGCTTGGATGTAGTCAAGGATAACTACAAAGGCCCTTGCCTAGACACAGCAAGAGGGGGTACCCCAGTCCTGGGGTACCGACAGTGGCCCCCGGGCCCACCTCGGGAGAGGTACGAACCCGCGGGTGGGCCACTATCGTGATGTGTTTCCACGCAAGCTCGATTGCGTTGGTGTGCTCATGCAGAGAGCGGGTGCTTCGGACCCCTGAGGCCGGTACACCTGTTGCCAGGTTCAGGTACTAGGGCGCTCTCCACAGGGCGACGAGGGTGTAGGCTTAGGGTACGGAACCAAGCTAAACGGCTACACAGACCTCGGATCGCTCAGGGAGCAAGCTCCACTTCCCGGACCCGGCTCTTATCGACCGTGGCGAGCGGTCTCCGCCGGAGCGGGCCACCGGAGTGGACTTGGAGCGACCGTGGCGAGCGGTCTCCGCCGGAGCGGGCCACCGGAGTGGACTTGGAGCGACCGTGGCGAGCGGTCTCCGCCGGAGCGGGCCACCGGAGTGGACTTGGAGCGACCGTGGCGAGCGGTCTCCGCCGGAGCGGGCCACCGGAGTGGACTTGGAGCGACCGTTGCTGACAATCTGATGAAGCATGCTACCAGACCTCATAGTAAGGTGTAAAGAAACCAAGCCTTATACTAGAAGGGAGCCCGGGACCTCTAAGGACAGCAGTCCTGGATACTAGAGTACTTGTAACAGGGTAGTGAAGTACATAAACTTAGGGTACATTACCAGGCTAAGCTACGCGGAGCTTCTCTACCCCAGGATACAAGTACCACTTCTCCAGAGCAGGTCCTTAGGGGTCCGGACTGCCTTCCAGCTAGAAGGGGTGTCTTCACCTGACCACAAGCCAGCAACTTAACTTGGATTGTTAGCAACAAAGGTAAAGGCTCTGTTTGGGAGGAAGAAAATGGTTAACCGAAAAAACAGCCAACCAAAACGAATGAATGTAACTGGGTGGAGCCGAGATAAGGTCAAGAAAGAAAATCTCCTTTATCGTTGTGGTTATCACGGTATACATCAGAGGTCGGGATTACGAGGTCGGACCTCCACCGCTCCGGACCGCTTTTGCCTGTTTGTGTGATAGGGCCAGAGGTCGGGTTTACAAGGTCGGACCTTGACCGCTCTGGACACACACGTAGACGCCACGCTATTACAAAGGAGAAAATCTCTCATTCCTTTCTTAGGAGTAACCTACGGCTGCATGCCATACAGCGCGTTTTTCTTCGGAGGCGAAGGCGCCCTGGATGTGCCTGAACCGCATCATCTAGCATCACCTCGGGAGCTCGGGGGACCCCTCCTTGCCTAAGAGCTGTCACATGCCTAGGTAGCATGAGACAGATTCTTTGGCTTTGAATGGAAGAGGCCCCCTCCCCCTGCCATCGCCGTTGCCGATGGAAACCAGACACCCTTGCGCAGCAGATGGACCGGTGCGACGCGTGGAGAAGTGTGGTCGTTCGCCGGCTTGTCCTTGGTGCTAGCGCCAGGGGGCCCCGCGCGAGGTGGCGGGGTCCTGTCTGCAGCAGCACCGAGCAACACTGAGGTGGATCTCCGGTGCTGGAGACGGCAGGACGACACGGTCAACTTCCTCCGGGATGGCTGTCGGCTCCAGGCTCCATGTTGAGAGAAAGCCTTGAGCCGACGCCATGCCACCGCAGAGGAGGTGTGGCCGTTGCTTGAGAGAAAACCTTGAGTCGACGTAGGGGTAGCAGCGCCCAGCGGCGCCCCCGCTGTGCGCTGCCACGCCGGCTCTGAGGTGTTGCTGTGGCGACGCACAACAGATGCCGCTGCCGTGCGCCGCCACACCGTGGGCGTTGGTGCCCCAGTGCCATGGCACGTGGAGTGAGTGTGGCTCTGCCTTCCTTCATCTTCTCGCTCGTCGTTGCAGAGGATGAACACGGCCCAGAAGCCCGAAGACCCAACCTGCGCCTGACGTCCCCACGGACGGCGCCAAAATGTCGTGGGGGTTCTAGGGGTACCCACAGCCGGGTGGCGGAGCGCACCCGCCTATTCCCAGTGAGGGAGTACTCGGGGAAGTACTAGGCGATGGGGCTGAATCTACCCTGAGACAAGGACTCAAGAACACACGATTTAGAGTGGTTCGGGCCGCCGGAGCGTAATACCCTACGTCCACTGGGAGATGTATTGTTCTTGGTGGTGTGTATGAACCTATCCTCTGCTGGCCTTGGCTCCTACCCAGCCTGAGGTCTTCTAGCGGCGCCCCCTCCTTTTATAGACAAAAGGGGGGAGCGGATACATTGGACGTTGGGGCCCCGACAGGTGGGCCCAACGCGACTGTGCAGCATACTGCGCAGAGTACTCAAACGACTACAGTAGTTGCGAATCTTTTCTCCGATATGCACACTGCTGCCCTCTGACTCAGGGGGGTCTTCTCTTGTCCCGTCAGCTAGGCGCCCGTTGGAGTAGCGCCGAGGCTATTATGTAGGCGTCATAATGGGAGAAGCCGAGCAGTCGCATTCTTCTGTCATGGCAGACTGGCAGGCGCGGAGTGGGCGGCGCCAGCGGCTCCACTACGCGTCTTGGTAATACGCGATCAATAGTCCCCCCTGGTCAAGGAATCGCCACGGCTTCTGCTGTATCAATGCGGACGTTTACCTACCACAATGAATGCAGTGGTGGGTGAGACTTAGTATGGAGACCAAGCGGCCTTGCGCTTGTAGACATGTGTCGGCCCCGGACCGCCCCGAGGCAGGGCGTCGACTTCTTCCCTCAGAGAGGGGTCCGGTCACTATACAGGTGGTCCAGGACCTCATGAGGGGTCCGGGACTCCGCGGGGGTCCGGACTCCTCCGGAGGTCCGGAGCCCCAGCTGCTTGCGCTTGAGCGCCTGCCTCTCCCTGGACACGTGGCGACTCCGGACCTTCCCCAGTCGTGGAACGGGTCCGGATTGTTGTCGGGAGAACAGGACTTCGGACCGCAGGGGTCCAGCTGCTTGGATGTAGTCAAGGATAACTACAAAGGCCCTTGCCTAGACACAGCAAGAGGGGGTACCCCAGTCCTGGGGTACCGACAACTATGACATGATTGTTGGTATGGAATGGTTGGAAAGATTCTCACCTATGCAGATACATTGGTCTCAGAAATGGTTGATTCTACCTTACAACAATTCTCTGATCAGACTTCAGGGTGAATTTCCTTTATGTTTTGCACCTGAGGTTATTATGCTTGAGGTCTGTGTCCTATCAGCAGACCAGGATTCAGTGGAAATTCCTTCCCCTATTCAAGCCTTGTTGACCAAATATCATACTGTCTTTGAAGAACCAATTGGGCTTCCTCCTTCCAGGGCTTGTGACCATGCTATCCCTCTCACTTCTAGAGCTCAGCCTTTTGTCATCAGACCATACCGGTATTCACCTGCACTTAAAACAAAAATTGAGGACCAAGTGTCTAAGATGCTGAAATAGGGAATTATTAGACCTAGCTGCAGTCCATTCTCATCTTTTGTAGTCATGACAAAGAAAAAGATGGTACCTGGCGCTTTTGTGTGGACTATAGGTTCTTGAATGCTCTCACCATCAAAAGCAAGTTCCCTCTACCAATCATAGATGAATTTCTAGATGAACTGGCCCAATCCAGTTGGTTTACCAAGCTTGATCTCAGGTCTGGGTTCCATCAGCTCTTATTAAAGGCTGGAGAAGAGTACAAAACAGCCTTTACAACCCATTTTGGACAATATGAATTCTTGGTTATGCCATTTGGAGTTACTGGAGGACCTGGCACATTTCAGTTTGCCATGAATGCTACTCTTTCACCTCTTCTCAGAAAATGTGTATTGGTGTTTCTTGATGATATTCTTATATACAGCCCCACTTGGGAGGATCATCTGATTCATATAGAAGCTGTCTTACAACTGCTGCACCAAGATGGCTGGAAAGTCAAACCTAGTAAGTGCACTTTTGCACAGAGAACCATTGCTTACTTGGGCCACATTATTTCTAATGAGGGAGTTGCTACTGACCCTTCCAAGATATCTGCTATCCAAGCTTGGCCAACACCAACTACTGTCAAAGAACTTAGAAGCTTCCTGGGTCTTGCTGGGTATTATAGAAAGTTTGTCAGACATTATGGTATCATTAGCAAGCCTCTTACAAATCTCTTGAGAAAGGATTCCATTTTTGTCTGGACTTCTGACACTGAGACATCATTCCAAGCCCTTAAAACTGCTCTGATGACAGCTCCTGTTCTGGCTCTTCCAATTTTTTCTGTGCCGTTCACCATTGAAACTGATGCTTGTGGCATAGGTATTGGAGCAGTACTCTCTCAAAATTGTCACCCCCTGGCTTATGTTAGTAAGGCTTTGGGCCCTAAAACCAGAGGTTTATCCACCTATGAAAAAGAATACATGGCTATCCGTTTGGCTGTTGAACAGTGGAGATCATATCTTCAGCATTCAGAATTTACTATATATACAGATCAAAAGTCCTTGGCCGAATTGGATACTCAACATCTCCATACAGCTTGGCAGCAGAAGGTTTTCACTAAACTTCTGGGTTTTCAGTATAAAGTTGTTTACAAAAAAGGTGTGGAAAATAGTGCTGCTGATGCTCTCTCTAGACACCCAGCACCCCCTACTCAGCTTATGCATATTTCCTCTGCTGTTCCACAATGGCTCACATCTGTAATGGATTCTTATTTTGCTCATCCTCAAGCTCAGGAACTCCTCCAACAATTAAGTCTGTCCACTGACCCTGTCAGCCATTACTCTCTCCATCAGAGTGTGATCAAGTATAAGAACAAAGTATGGTTGGGTGCTAGTTCTGATCTCCAGTCACAAGTTTATCAAGCCTTACACGCCAGTGCAGTTGGTGGCCATTCTGGGTTCCCTGTAACTTATGCTAGGGTGTCTCAACTGTTTTATTGGCCCAACATGAAGACTATGATTAAAGATTGAGTCCAAGCTTGTCACATTTGTAACCAAGCTAAACCTGACAGACAGAAATACCCTGGGTTGCTGCAACCTTTACCCATACCAGATCAAGCATGGAAAATGATCACAATGGACTTTATAGAAGGGTTACCTCTCTCTAATAGATACAATTGTATCTTGGTGGTGGTGGACAGATTTTCCAAATATGCCCATTTTATCCCTCTCTCACATCCTTTCATAGCATTGACTGTTGCTCATGCTTTCATGGACAATATTTACAAACTGCATGGTATGCCCTTATCTATTGTGACTGATCGTGATAGGATCTTTACAAGTCACCTCTGACAGGAATTGTTCAAGTTGTCGGGCACCAAACTGAAAATGAGTTCAGCTTACCATCCCCAATCCGATGGCCAGACAGAGTGTCAAGAGCGTTGGTGCCCAAGACAGGAGGGCCACGACTACGAAGCTCGTAGCCTTGGCCGGTAATGGAGCTGGGGTTTTCGCCCAGGCGCTCTATGGTGGAGAGAGGAAGGAAGACGAGAGAGATAGGGAGATTAGGGATAACTGATTGCTTAATTCTCAAGTGTAGCGATTACATCTCTTAAATAGGCTCATAGCCTGCTGAAAAGAGGGAACAAACCCCTAATTTGTAGCTGATCCTCATGCACGATCTGCATGCGTGCATGCCTAAACTTGCGCCTAACTCTCTGCTGCCGGCAGCTACTGAGCCTGAGCCCGTGATCTACGGCTGTAGTGGCGCCCCCACATGACACAGAGCGTGTGAATCAATGCTTGGAGACTTATCTGCGTTGCTTTGTCCATGTCTGCCCTTCCCAGTGGTTCTCTTGGCTATCCTTGTCTGAATATTGGTATAATACATGCTACCACTCTTCCATCCAGATCACACCATTCAAGGCTCTGTATGGTTATGATCCCAACCATTTTGGCATTGTTCCAGTCCATGACATCACTGTGCCTGACTTGTCTGGATGGCTCCAACATCGCAACTTCATGAATCAACTGCTGAAGCAACATTTGTCCAGAGCTCAGCATCGTATGAAAAAACAAGCTGATCAACATCGCAGTGAGAGGTCCTTTCAAGTGGGGGATATGGTCTATCTTAAGTTGCAACCTTATGTTCAGACGTCAGTCCATCACCGATCAAATAACAAGTTATCCTTTAAGTTCTTTGGGCCATATGAAATTGTGGACAAAATGGGTGCTGTGGCATACAAGTTGAAGTTGCCCCCAACAAGTGCAATTCATCCTGTCTTCCATGTTTCTCAGTTGAAGCTAGCTCCTGGCAAGGGCCACTCTGTCAGTGCTGAACTACCTCCTATGGTCACTAATTTGCAGGTCCCTGCTCGCATTCTCCAGCGCCGAATGATCACCCGGGGCACGACTCCTGTGTTCCAAGTGCTTATCCACTGGTCTCGTCTACCGGAAGATCTCGCTACATGGGAGGATGAAATATCTCTGAAGCAGCGCTTTCCTCGCGCACCTGCACTACTACAATTTTGGATTTTGCGAGGCACTTGAAAAAGGCCTCTGAGGCGTACACAAAAAGAAAACGCCCCAGCATTAACAGAGGCGTTCGTTTCCTATTAACTGAGGCAGTTACGAAAAAACGCCTCAGTTAATTGATTAACTGAGGCGGACGTTTTAAAATAAATGCCTCTGTTAATAACAATTAACTGAGATGGTTGTTTTAAGGCGTCCGCCTCAGTTTATCGATTAACTGAGGCGTTTACGCTATAAAGTCCACCTCAGAAAAAACAGGCATAGCCCGTTGGCCGAGTTAGGGTTTAGATTCATTTCTCTCCCTCTCCCTCCCTCTCTCTCTCTCCAGTCTCCACCCGAGCTGCACAACGGTGGCGCCGGCGCCGTCGCTGCCTCCTGGTCGCGGCGCGCGGGGGGCGGCCGGATCCGGGGGCGTCGGGCCCGGATTCGGGCAGTGGCCGGTGGCCATTGGCGGGGCGGCGCGTCCTAGCGGACCCCGAGCGGCGGAGCGGCGGGGCGGCGCGACGCGGCCCCGAGCAGCGGCGGCGCGGCCCGCGAGCCCGAGTGGCCGCGAACCCTAGCGGCGGTGGCGCGGCAGGCCAGCGGCGGTGGCGCGGCCCCTAGCGGCCGTGCGGCGCAGCCCGCGAACGGCCATGAACCCTAGCGGCGGCGCAACGCGGCAGGCCAGCGGCGGCGGTGCGACGCGGCAGGCAAGCGGCGGCGTGGCGGCCGGCCGGCCGCTCAGATGGGCTCGCCGGGCCTAGATGGGCTCGGCGGGCTCGTCTGTTTTTTTATTTTGTTTTTTTATTAACAGAGGTGGACAAAAAATGCTTCTGAAAATAATGTATTAACACTGACTATAGCTCTGAAAATAAAAAATGCACTCAAGAGGGGGGGTGATTGTCACTCCTGCCGACGAACCTGGTCTGGTTGATGATCCGAAAATAGCGTCTTTTTTATTTTTACATTTTTCAAAAAAAAATTTACAGAAATATATTTTTGGTTTTAGGTTTTACAGTTCTATATCCCTACCGCCCGGCAGGGGCCTACCGCCCGGCAGGTGGGCGGTATGGACCTATATGTAAATAAAAATAAATTTATTTTTCGCAGAGGTCCTTGGAGGGAGCCTGCCGCCCCCCTGCCGGGCGGCAGGCTCCCTCATATATAAAACTCCGCCCCTTCCCTCTGCGCCCTCATTTTCTGCCCACGAGATCCAGAGAGGGGAGAGGGAGAGAGGAGGGGTGAGGGAGGTAAAAAAACCGGCGAAGCCCTGCAGGATTTTGGATCCGAACCGCAGGTAACCAATATTTCTCAACTTTGTCATTCCAGATTGTTTTTATGTTTAATTTTATGATTAGTATTTTTAATTATTGGAAGCACTTAGGATTCAGATTAGTGGTTATAATTGAAGGCATAGTATATTTGTAGATATTAGATTAATTAAAATTAAGTCTTTGCATGGCCAGATATGTCGAGCAAAGTGGCATTTCAAGTTCATTACGGTGACTTCTATAGAATTACTCATGATTCCTATGGAGTAAATCTATCAGCATTGAAAAGAAGACAGTGCAGTCTAGACAAACCCCTAGAGAGGAGTTTTGAGTCCATACGGAAATGTCTTCACAAGATGTTCAATGTGAATTCAAAGACTCATTTGCTTACGGTTCATACCTTGACTTCCTGGAAGCTAATGGGGATTTCTGGGAGTTGACGCATATAAGTAGTACGGAAGAATGACAACATTACATGCACGCAGCTCGAGAAAGTGGGTGGCCTCTCGCAATGGTAATTCAGATTCACCAGAAGACCGGTGATTTAGGTGAAGGGTCAACACACACAACATCTGACTGCAATGAAGAGATGGAAGAGGATAAAGAAGAAGAGAACATGCAAGCTCCAGAATCAGAACCAGAACCACAAGGTTTAGCAGATGAAGGTGAGCGGATACCTGGAATTGTGGAGGACATGGAGAAAGAAGACCAGGATGCACAAATAATAGAGCAATGTGGGGACTCATCGGACGATGAGGACGATGAGCGCTTCCCAGTGTTAGGTGAATGGCGTAAAGAGGGTTTTGGTAATCCAGTGGTACAAGATATTAGATGTCCGGAGTTTGAATACAGAGTGAATGAGGTCATACAAGGGGCAAAGTATCGTACCATTGAGGATGTGAAGGATGCTGTGAAGCTCTGGGCTGTATCTCTGAGGAAGGAATTCAGAGTACTGAAGTCTAGCAGCAAAGAATACAAGGTGAGGTGTGCAGATAGAGACTGTACATGGCGAGTGCATGCATACAAGGGAAAGTTCAAGACACACTGGGAATGTTCAATTGTTACACCACATACTTGTAGATTGACAGGTGTTATGGGACATCATCGTAATATCACATCAACTTTCGTGGCTAAGAAGATGTATGGGGTGATTCTTGACAAAATGGATTATGAGCCTGCATTGATAATTAGGGACATTGAACAGAATTTCCAGTATGTGATCAGCTATGCAAAGGCTTGGCGGGCTAAACAAAAAGTATTTGAGATGAGGTTTGGCACTTATGAAGTATCATATGACAACCTACCTCGTATGCTTGAAGCTATTGTGCACAGAAATCCTGGAAGTGCTTTTGATACATACAGTGTACCGAGCTTGTCAGGGCGGCCAAGCATTCTGCTGCGAGCTTTCTTCTGCATTGGAGCATGTGTGAGGGTATTCATTTACTGCCTTCCTGTTCTGTGTATTGACGGCACTTTCCTGACAGGGAAATATAAGGGAACAATATTGACGGCAATCGGAATTGATTGCAACAAGCAGATAGTTCTCATCGCCTTTGCCTTTGTTGAGAATGAGAACATAGAAAGCTGGTACTGGTTTCTTGAACGTCTGAAGATTCACATTGTTGCTGGAAGGCCTAATATTTGCCTTATCAGTGATAGGCATGCAGGTCTACTTGCAGCTATAAGGCAGCTCCAAGAAGGTAGTAAATCTTCACCTCCTATATGGCCAGATGTTGTCAATAGGTGGTGTGTGAGGCATATGGCTGCTAACTTTTATGAGCGGTTCAAGAATAAGGATCTGATGAATTTGTTCAAGCGATTGTGCACTCAGAATCAGCAGAGGAAGTTTGATGCTTTGTGGGGTATAATTGATGATATGAGCGCTGAATTGCTTAAGAGCCAGGCCTCATCATCCAGCAGAAGACGTTCTACAGATTCATTAGTTGGACATGCTAAGCCATTTTCACAGTGGATTGATGGTGCTCCTAAAGAGAAGTTGTCACTTCTGTATGACACAGATGGGAGACGTTATGGGATCGAGACGACCAACCATGCTGAATGTTACAATATGGTAATGCGTCGTGTTCGTGGATTTCCTCTTGTTGGCATTGTTGAGTTCATCATGTATGGATGTATAAGGTATTTTCGGGAGCGATACGCATCAGCCGCTCCCTTACTTAATGATCCAGGAGTGCATTTTTGCAGAAGGGTCAATGAGTACATGGAGAGAAAAAAATTGAAAAGGCTCGATTTCACTCAGTCATATCGATGGGCACAAAGGAGCAAAGATTTGAGGTATCATGCAGGGACAGGACCGGACAGGGTGTCCGCAGACAAATGGTAATTCAAGAAGTTTTGAAAACCATTGACGGGAGGGTGTTCTGCCGATGTCAGAAGCCAAAGGTGCATCACTTACCATGCTCCCATGTCATCGCGGCTTGTTCTGTATCTGGGTTAGATGCTGCGTCATATGTTCCTCAATATTTCACAAAAGAAGCCGCAGCACAGACTTGGTGTCATGAGATATACGGCATCGGTATTCTAGGCCCATTCACTCAAAAAAATCCCCATCCAATGCTCATCCCTGATGCAGCTACGAAGCGGGGCATAGGCCGACGGCAGACACGTCGGATCCAGAACGGAATGGACGAGTCCGAGGCTGGAAAGAAGAAAAAACGTTGCAACTTGTGTGGAGCGGACGGTCACACTTACAAGAAGTGCCCACAACTTTCAGTACCCACTGCTGCTGCCGAGGCTGGACCTTCCGGGAATCCGACGGATGGATCGGCTCCACCTACAAGATATTGTGTATTTATTTGTGTGTACGAAATTAAGTATATTGTGTGTACCCACTGCTGCTGCCGAGGCTGGACCTTCCGCATCTAGTTGTGCATTTATTTGTATGTACGAAATTAAGTATATTGTGTATGTACTCCTAAATATCTTGTTTAACTAGTTGGAAGTGCGTATTTCTATAGAATTTGGTTGTAATGAACGTAACCTTCAATGTAATATCTTATGTGGTATCTTGTTTAACGTTCTATTAATATTTCGTTCATTGTATCAAATTGGTTAGCCCCAAATGCTTGGACACATGGTTTGTCGCCACCTATAGCACAAGCCACCACATAATGTGACACATAGAAGAAAGCTAAATGAGTACACATCCATGATACTGAAGAATCCAAATTATTTCAGTACAATTTACTTCACAATCTAGACCGATGAACACTATATGTTACACATTATTTCATGAAATCATCTAGGTAGTCACGCACAGGGGGAGTAACATCATTTCTTGGAGGCCATGGTTTGGGGGGCATGAAGTCATCTAAGTCGTCATCCCAGTTAACAGAACTTGGTGCTGGAGGTGGTTCAGTTTGACTTGACGAACCTCTTGACTTTCCCTTTCTCTCTTTTATGGTTCTACTTTCATGCACAGGGAGAGGAACATCAGGTGTTCGAGGCCATGATTTGGGGGACATGAAGTCATCCATATCGTCATCCCAGTTAACACAACTAGGTGCTCGAGGTGGTGCAGCACGACTTGACGAACCTCCGGTCATCTGTTCTTGCGGAGGCCGAGAACTATCACCCGAAGATCTTTTCCACCTCCTTCGTCTAGTTTGCGGCATAACTCCACCGAAGATACATACCAATTTTTTGAAATTTGGTATCGATTTGTTAATCAACTCCGTGTCCTCGGGGTAATCCTAGCATATAATTACACAATAATTTTACTATTTCGTAAATATGGATTACAAATAACGGACGCGATTAGAACTGAATAAGAGTTACCTTAATGTGCATCTCATACACCTCTGGCCGCATCCATATCTTACAAGTAGTTTGTAAGAATCCAATAACATGTTGATGATTCGCTAGTTCACATACCCTCATGTATATCTTCCTACGTTCTAGCAGGTGTTCCTTTAAATCTTGCATTGTAATACCTCGAAACAATGGCAAATCTTTAAACTCAACTAATTTGGACAACACCATCTCTATCGTACCATCCGCTAATGGATCCAACTTCTTACTGATTACAAGATGTGTCATGATCTCAATAAATATACTGGATTTTTCTTCGGTCCATGAAAATCCAACAGAATTGGAGGCAGCCATTGCCTTATGCTGCAATAACAGTAAGGTACTGTCATTCTAAGTTTACTATTCTATATTTCACTATCCAAAAACTAAATCTATTCTAATTCATAATTATTTTAGAAACAAGTCTATAATAGTTGAGAAATATTGGTTACCTGCGGTTCGGATCCAAAATCCGGCAGGGCTTCGCCGGTGGAATTACCTCACTCACCCTCCCTCTCCCCTCTCTGGATCTCGTGGGCAGAAAATGAGGGCGCAGAGGGAAGGGGCGGAGTTTTATATATGAGGAGGGAGCCTGCCGCCCCCCTGCCGGGCGGCAGGCCCCCTGCCACCAACTGGTGGGGCGGCAGGCTCCCTCCAAGGACCTCTGCGAAAAATAAATTTATTTTTATTTACATATAGATCCCTGCCGCCCCCCTGCCGGGCGGTAGGGGCATAGAACTGTAAAACCTAAAACCAAAAATATATTTCTGTAAATTTTTTTTTAAAAAAATGCAAAAATAAAAAAGATGCCCGAAAACAGGCCAAGTGAACGACGGCAAAAAGGAAGGCCCGGCCCAGCTCGCGTGTGACCGGCCCGGAATGGACCCAGTAAGACTCGGCTCCTGCGTGAGCTTTATCTATATCTAGAGCCAGTGCTCCTGCGTGGGCGATCATGAACTAAGTTGTAAACAGAATCTTAACTCTCTAAGCTGTCCTCTGCCGTCTCATCCTTCTCCCGTGCTCTTTCTTCCTTCCTCTTTCTTGATCTCCAAGCCGTAGCCTAACAGAATACCTCTGGAAGTCTTGGTATGTTTATTTCACCACTCTGAGAATCATCATCTTTCTGCAAGGGTGAGTACTTTCTTTTGGCCCGTGAAGCAATCAATCCATCTGCAGCACACCATAGATGGTTATGAATAATTCAGACATTTGAGGCACAAAACAGCAAATAACAATCACACCAACGCTCACGGAGGAATCCATTTGTTCTCTTGTCCAACAACACTACAATTTGGTAAAATTGAGCGATTTTTTTCTTTTATTTATTTCTGCAGAGCATAGCAGGTTCCCCTCAAGTTCTGTCAATATAGTTGAAGCCAAAGGAATATACGATGGTGCAGGCATCGCCATTGCGATCAATATAGTTTTGGGTAAGCACCTCTAATATGCTCCCTCACCAGGCTCGTCTCTAATCTTACTTATAGATGTAAAAGAAACGAATGAATTGAATTGAAGTAATGCTACTACTATAGTACACTAGCATTATTTGAACTATGAGATATTTGTACTCCTCTGGAGATCTCCTTAAATTGGGGAAAAATGTCTTTTCCCCTGCGAATATCGAAACTAAAAGAGGAAGAGGTGGTTTCTTACTAGTGGCTCGGGCTCGCCGACGCCGGCGGTCTGGCTGCCGCTCCATGGACATTTGGGGCCTATCTATGTCATCCCAGTTTATGAATCCCTTGAAGCGTCCGGCATCTCCCTTGCCTATGTTGGGGAGAGGATTGGACTCGGATTTGGGAACCCAAGCAGAGTCTGATTGTGTTGGGAGGGGAGCTCAAAATCCAATTCTGTTCCGAATCGAACTCTAGGCGCTGCACAGGCCATCGCCATCGCCTTGCCCATGCATCCTGGGCTTTGGCCACGGCCCACTGCAACATGCCAACCGCTCTTCTAATAGCCCTTTACATCCACCTTTACAAATTCACACGAATGATATGCAAGGAACATCCATAATAATAAGCTTCTGTAAACCAAACAAAAAACAGGTCCAGAAGCAATTTAATTTGAGCACAATTCTATACAGCCAGCAATAACCAAGTCTACGGTTACAGGATATGTACATCTCAGGGCAACACTAACAAGTAGTTTCACTCATCTTTCATGGCCATCTCATGCCTCCTTTTCTGTGCAACCTCGACAAGCAGAGTCAGCAGGGCTTCGCACACCTGCGACGTGTCCGCCTGATCCCCTGGCTCTTCTTTCACCGAGGAATATACCATCCAAGCATGGTCTAGCTTCCGCTCTGGTCGGACCACCACTGATCCTGGAACTTCAGCATCCTTCCTCGTCACGAGACCGTCACTCATCTCGCCATACCTTGCCACCAGCAGTTGTGAGCATGCTGCCATTGCAGCTGAAAGTGGCATCACAACCGGTATCCTGGTGGAATTGCCATCGGCAGCAATCGGGAGCTCCAAGTGCGCGACATGAGACAGCGCAGTGAGCACGCTGGGAGTGATGCTTGCCTCTGTGTGGAATGATACAATTGGAACCTCCAAGGGCAACGGGTGTTGTTGCAGGAATTCTTTTCGTTTTTCGTAAGTCAGGTCTTCTAGGGCCTGCAGATCACCCTGAAAACAAGATGATGAATAGAGTCAAGAAACACTGCCACCCAGTGTACAAGGTAGTTACCAGTTAGTGGTTCCAGTTGTCCAAGGTAGGTAGTGGTTGGAATGACCAAGGAAAATACCTTAAGGACTTTAGATACCAAGATCTCCATGATTTTACGCAACCTCACATAGTCACCAAGCTGCCCCTCTCGCAGGATATCTGAAGCAACTGGACTTCCTCCATATGGACTTTGAGCTAATACCAAACCCGCGACTTTGTCTTTAAGTTGTGGCCAGTAGAGGGAGAGGGCTGCAGCCGAATCTACACCGCCCTTGCTATGACCAAGAAGTAGCACTCGTTTCCTTGATCCCCAGTATATTTCTTCTATGTATTCCTTTATCTCTCGTGCATTTTTACTTACTGAAGACTGCAAGGTAGTTTTTTCATGTATGTATTGCTTAATTAAAACAAATGTCAAGAGGCAAATCACAGGCTTATGTATGGAATGGAAGTACCTCACTATGAATTTTGGCAATATGACAAGCTAGACCCATCTTGGAGAAGTATGCCTTTGTCTTGACAAAGTAAAGTGGTCCGTGGTTACTAAACAGACCTATAAAAACGTTAGCACAAAAACTTGGAAATCGATAGCTCACAATTGGAGTGGTCACTGACTAACCTGGAACCAACAAGTAAACAACTGAATCAGGTAGCTTGTGCTCATTTTTTCTGGCGAGGAGTGAGATGGTCCACATGAGATATAATTCATATTACATCTTTATTAAAAACATTTTTACAAATCATCAGCATTGATGTCCAGTTTGGTGCTTTTGCTGACCTCACAGAGTCCAAAATCTCCAAGAATCTGGCTGTCCCATCCTCGGTTCTAGGCAAGCTTTGGTCCCTCTGGAGCCAGCCGATATCATCTGCCGAACCACGGACAGTTTTCCGAGCACGCTCTTCAAGGCTGCACAAGATATCAAAGGAGCATAGTATGTTACAAAAGACTATTTGCATCCACTGAACTTGATTTCCCATCCAAACTTAGTAAAAAAAATTGCATCAGAATGGTGTCCATTCTGTACTCCCAAAAGTAGAGTTTACTCTTCAGTATGGGCAAACACAGATTCACAGTGGCAAATTCTATGAGAAGTGCAGCACTACATGCGTTGACTCCTTAATGCATAGATTAGGACTTGCATCAGAACGAACAAAACATAAAGATTGCAGAGAAAACTGTACCCTTGAAACAGTGAGATTCCATTCTGAAAAACATGTGAAGGCACCATTTGACCTGCGTTTTCTTGAGAAGGGCTTCCGCTGCAGTCTGCCTGACCAAGGGATGAATTTGTTCCAGTAGAATTTCACGGAAGAAGTCTGAAAAGAAAGCCTGCCTGCAGCCAATGCAGGTGGCAGTGTTACTAATTCTTGGCCCTCCTCAGATAGACTTGCATTAAGATAATGAACACAATCATTTTAAAAAAATGGAAATACCATAATAATCCACCTCACTTATGCAATTGGCACGAGGGAATAATTTCTTTGAAGGAAGAAAAAGAACTAACCCACATAGCCAGGTACAGGGAGGCACTGGGTGAGAAATGAAGCTGTCTGGGCAAGATAAGATGCAGCTTGATTTAAAGCAGGTAAGTTGAGGAATAGCTGTGAATCTTCAACCCTGTCAGCTGAGTTACTATCATCAACCTGCACTAATAAAGTAGATGTTAAACAAAAAGAAATAACCAAATAGACTATAGTACAACTACAGAACATTTGTCCAAATTGGACCTTCACATAGAAAATCAATGCAATCTGGATATGCTGTTTTTCTTACTTAATGATGGATATGTTTCAAGAATTTATGAATCACCAAATTAGGTGGGGCACAATATTTTAAGACTCGTAAGCCTGTAAACTTAAAATTTTTAAATTTGGTATTCGAATAACAGGGGTGCCAAGGATAATCAGTAGACATGATCAGTGTACTATGATCACTTTAAGGTTTTACATCCTGAACAATTGAGAAAAGCAGGTCATAGTCAATTGGTTCATAGCGTGACAGAAAAAGGACTAAGAGCTGAGCAGAGTTATGGCAACTCAGTGCTTGGGGTAATAGCAGGGAAAATTTGCAAAGTCCACTGTCCACATACCGTAGCAGATGTAGATGGCTCCCCCTGTGTTGAAAGCGATTCCCTCATGTTTGGTATGGTTGTCCAGATACAAGAAATCTGCTAGCAAATGCTCCCATTTGTCAGAATATTCAATGCGCAACCAAGCAATTATGCTGCAAAAGTAGAGTAACAGGAAAATATGGTGGAGCTAGCGACAGATTATAATTGAGAAGGAAACACAACTGAAGAGCAAGTCATGAGGTCCTTATCATCAAGAAGGAAAGGATTAAACGGCATCTCCATTCAGCAAAGGCATCAGAACTTCCAGCAGGTGCATGGACCATGCCTCTACTCACGCCAGACGGTCAGAAGCCAAATTCCTTTTTTTCTTTCTCGTTAATAATAAGATAAAAGGAATAAAATAAACGCCATGGCAGAGCCTGTGCTACAACCCTAAGAACTGACGCGATAAAGGAAAGCTGCAACGCCATGGCAAATCTTCCCTGGATAAAGGAAAGGTGCAAGTTGTTGCAGGAATAAGAATCAGAGGACCTGACGCGAGATGCTAAGCGCGGAACCGAATCAGAGACATGAAGGATTGAAAGGAATCAGTAGTGAGAGATCCAACAATCTCAACCAAACTAAATACGGAGGGGAAAACGAAGCAACAGAAGACGATATATATGAATTTACCGGAAGGAATTCAGAGTGGTGGATGCCGCAAGGACGCTGGGATGGATGGATCAGAGGGAGTCTTCGTCTTCCGGCAGCCGTGGCGTCTCGTCTCGTCTCGGAACGAGATCGCCTGCAGTCGGCGGAAACGACTTCTCTCTGCAGTCGATCATCTGAGCCATCCAATTTATATCCAACCGTGACTCCGTGAGACTAGCAAACACTGCAGACAAATAAGACATGTAACAGCCCATATGAGCCCAATGCTGGCGAGTCCCTGGTCGACTCGACTCTGTCGCTATCGGCGTTCCCCTCACCGACCGGCCGCCATGCGACGCTCGGAGCTCCCTACCTCACCAGCTCACCGGCGGCGGCAAGAGCTACTACGCGTGTGTCGGCAAGGTGTGGAAGCGCGGCCACCTGCTCTACAGCACGCCGGGCACCGGCAAGTCAACCATGATCGTCGTCGTGGCCAACTATCTCGACTATGATGTCTACGACATCAAGCTCACCTCCGTGCGCACCAACACCGACCTCCGCAAGCTATTCATCGAGACCACCAGCAAGTCCATCACCGCCATAGAGGATATTGACTGCTCCCTCGACCTCACCAGCAAGCGCAAGAAGAAGAACCAGCAGGCGGTGGAGGGTGATGAAGCCGAGAGCAGCAGCAAGGATGGAGGCGACAAGAAGGACGGTGCAGAGGCCGCCGGCAAGGAGGGGGAGGAGGACAAGAGCGCCAGTAAGGTGACGCACTCCGGCTTGCTCAACTTCATCGACGGGATCTGATTGGCGTGCGGCAGCAAGCGCATCATCGTGTTCACCACCAACCACGTTGAGAAGGTGTGGACCCGGCGCTGATCCGGCGGCGGCCGCATGGACAAGCACATCGAGATGTCCTACTGCTGCTTCGAGTCCTTCAGATTTCTAGCCCGGGTGTCGATGGGGCGGCAGGGTCTACGGCCACAAAGACAGGAGCACCGGCGAGGTAGGGAGCTCCGAGCGTCGTGCGGTGGACGGTCGGGGAGAGCGTCGTGCGGTGGCCGGTCGGGGAGTGGAACGCCGATCCGGCAGTCGACCAGGGACTTCGCTAGCCATTGGGCCATATGGGTTACAGGCCTGTTTGCTAGTCTCACAGAGTCACGGTTGGATACAAATTGGATGGTTTAGATGATCGACTGCAGAGAAAAGTCGTTTCAGCCGACTGCAGAGGATCTCGTTCCGACTGCAGAGGATCTCGTTCACTCTCGGAACGCCCCGCCCGCCGCTCTGCTCTTCCGTTGTGCTTCACATACGTGGCGGTTGTCCCCCGAGCATATCCCAAGCAAGAAGGCTCCCAGTCATTGAATGGGCCATGGGCCGTCACATTAGAGATCCTGCGCGAGCCCTTCTTTATGGCGGCCTGTTTGGTAGGCTTCAGGGGCTTTCTTTTTTCATGTCAGATTATATATTCCAGCAACAACACATGTATAATTGCATGACACAGTAGAGAAGCAACCAGCACACCTGGCAATTTCAAATTCCCAAGGATTGCATGATTCTTCTCCTCCAGGTAATGCAGTGAACATCCTATCATAAACTGATGTATAATGTTTAGTTTACCAAGTGATACACAGTGCTCAGCAAGTACTCATGTCCTTTCTCAGCATGAGCAACAGAAATATTCAGGTACTCATTCCGTTCTCACATTACATTCAGCTCACACACTAGCCTTTCATGTATTTACAATTGGACTTCCCCTACGATTTCATATCACCATTGTTCGTCCACATCCACCTCTACTTCTTCCTTTTCATACTCCGAACCAGAACCTTCCCTGTCTCCAAAAGGATCTTCGTCATTGCTACCATCATCCTCATCCTCTGACAATTCTTCTGGATAATCAAAAAGTGGATTGTCTTCAGCTGCATATTCCGAGATGGAAAAGTTAAGGTAACAAAAAAATAAATCAGGACCTCAACTCTCACTGGCCAATTAAGGGAGCAAAATGATTGTACAATTACCATTTGAATCATCTGTGTCATATGGGTAGTCATCATCATAGCATTCATCTTCGCCATCATCCACTTGTAACCTAGCAGTAAAAGATTGTTTAGAAGACACTCTCAAGGGAACAGAATAGAGTTACCACATGTGATTCATAATCTACCGTGGATATGAAGATGCTGATGTATCCTCCATGTTTGTATCATCCACCTCCTTGACAGTATAGATGTCATAAACTTCTGAATCTGCTTGTCAGAAAATTTAGACTCATAAAACCAGATCTGTAGCTAAACTGTTCACCTTTACTACTTTCAGCACAAGTAGTCTAAAAGCACCAAGAAAGGTTCCACTACTATTGAGATCATCTCACGGCAAGAAGCACACATACCTTCTGATTGTGCCAATGAAATAATATCTGACCCAATTTCCTCAGCAGCTGATGGCAAGTACTCCCGTATAAGTAAGTGGAAGAAAGCTGCACAAAACAGCACCCTCTTCGAAAGAAGTAATCCTGCAGGGACTATTGTAAGATAACCTACAACCGTACAACTTTAAATTCAAAGACCTGGTAAATTGTTAGAAAGCAAGACTTGCCGTGGTTCTGCTGGATGCCTCTCTTCATCAGGATCTACTTGGACAGCATCATAAAGATGGCATATTTCTCTAAGTGATTCGTCAGCTTCATTCTTTTCTCCTTTCCGACTCTTCCATATTTGTGCAAAGTGAGCATTTCTTCCTAGATCCTGTAATAGGGTCAATGAACAAAACCTTACCATGCCCGAAGCAGAGCACCATGGAGTTTAAGAAAAATAAAGTACTTGATCACAGTTTTATAGTTTCAGGAAAACTAAGGAAAAGCACCACCCTCATGAAATTGATGCACATAAGCTAAGCTAGCATGTCCACGCTATAGGAACTCCTGGTACTAGCCCTACTTTGCTAAAAGGGAACAACTTGGTACAGATAGATCCTTGAGAATTCTATGCTAGTCTCAAACACCAATTTGCAACTTGCAACTTCACTCAACATGACCACACATTTGCGTATGTCTGTTGGACTAAGCCGAGCTATCAAATATGCCACTCTGAAAGAACCAAATGACCACATTACTCAACACAAGTGTCCAGAAACAGGGTTTGGCAATGTACACCAGAGAATCATTTATTTAGCCTGCAGTCTTTGTAGCTGTAAATCGTCATACCTACCTTGCCATATGCCTGTGACAAGGGCTCTCCAGAATCTAACACCCAACTGATAATCTCATCTGTAATGCACCACCATTAACCTAGAATGGCTGGCGTGATTGTTCACATAGATCAACAATGTGATAAACAGGCTCAACCTAGACAACCAGCGTTGGTGTGAAGCTAAACCCAATTACTCAATCACATATATACTTGCAGGTGAGATGGTGCCATATAAAAGACACAACAGAAATGCAGAAGTAGCACTGGTGCAAACACTTTAAACACAATAAGGATTATTTTGGGATGCACTTCTGCGCTAATCAACTATGTATCGATCAGAATAAGCGCAACAAACTTAACACTAGAGTACGCGAAACAAAGCACACATAAATATTAAAAAAGAAACATAAATTGACCCTCGAGACTTAGGAAAGGCATGCATCCTTGGTTCCCTCCAATAGTTAATTCTATGCTTGATTTGTGGGACATTACATGATCTAAATCTTCCATCAAACTCACAGCCTCATTAGTATTCATAAAAACTTGAGAATCAAGAACTGACTGCAGCCAGAATAACCAGATGTGCATACCTCATGCCTCTGCCTGGCTGCCGACCGTAGCTGGTCTGTTTTCTGTTGGCACGAAAAGGGGTCCAGTTTAGACTTTAACCAACTAAAATTCAAGGAAACAGCTAGATATGAAAAACACCATTTCCCAGATTGTAATTGCTACTGATAGCATCTTCTTAATGCAATGATAAGTAGCTCTCCGGCGTATTCGAGAGAAAAAATGCTACTGACAACAATATTCAAGGGAAAAACTAAAAGGTGCGATTAGCAAATGATCCTCATGAGAAGCAGCGAAAAAAAAATAATGTGGTAGACTGGCATAAAGTTTTGCTTACTTTGTCTTGCTTGATTCTATCATTCCATTCCTTTGTCTTGCTCTTTATCTCTTTGGAATTTGAGTCAGCAAGCTGCAAAAACAAATGGAATTGTTTACCAAAAAATCTTAACAAGTGTAACCATGTTTTAAAGCATAACAGAATCTGGCTCTTCTTTTGCAAGTGAATATTTAAAGAACAAATGTCAACATCTCTTTTATTTCAAAGGAGATGTTCAGTTGCAGTATTCAAGAACAAATTTAAACACGACCTACAAAACAGCTATGCCATGCCAAGATGCCAAATCTGGGTGCCAAGCTAGTTTAACAAGTAACAGAAAATAAAATAAAAGATGGAAAAGGATAGAATATTACCAAAAGAGAGTGCAAAACATTTTCAACAGCTTCAGAATGGTGTACTGTTTCGATGTGTTGAACAAGAAGCTTCTTAACCCGTGGTTCCTCCGTAGCTGTGGGCATGGCAAGACGGTAAGACATTTTGCAGATAAAGGAGGGCACTACTATGTTGTTTCCGGTCTATAATTGTTCGTCTGTTTGGATTGTACCGGTGGAGGATGAGGAGGAGGGTTCGGAGATGGAGAGGCTGGAAATATCGAGCATCGCTTTCTTCGCTGGCCTCTCATTAATCTCTAGCCCTGATAGAGAAGGCAAAAAGATTGTCAAAACCTCTCCTTCTATTGGGCAGAAATAAGAAATTCATGGAGGAAGAGGACGGGGGCAATGACGGAGAAAGCAAGATAGAAGTGGAGCTCACAGAATGCGTCCGGGCGGGTCTGCGATGGCTTGCGCTTGACTCGGACGACGATGGGCTTCTCCTTTGGCGCGGGCTCCGAGGTGGAGGCTTCGCCGGCGGCCGCCGCCGCGGACGCCATGACCAGCAAGCGCGGTTCGGTAGGTTTTTTTTTTGTTTTTTTATACGGCGGTAGGGAAAGATGAATGGACCCACCGGACTTCTAACTCTGCCGGTGCTTTATGATTCGTGCGCAGGGGCATCTGACGACGAGGAGCATGGTCGGCTGGTCGGTCGTCGGTGGTGGAGTCCAGTCCGTCTCCAACACCGACCGACCGATCCTCCCTCTCCCTTCTCCTTTGCTGGTTGGACTAAAAACGTCGCGGCCTTGCCGCGAGTGGCGAGTAGATGTACTCGTGATATTTCATGGGATAGAAAAGTTTTTTAATAGATTTATAATGATTGGCATGAAGAGAACATATTTTTGAAAAGTTCAATTTAAAAGGCACTTGAACTTGTAGAATACTCCCTCTGTCTCAAAATAAATGCAATTCTATGATCAACTACGCCAATCAATATTATATGTAAAATTACCAAAATACCATTTTGTCTTTTATGATGAGTGGATGAGGTGTTAGTTGTTTTTTGTTAGAGTCTTCCGGAAATTGTCTTGTCTTTTGTGGTAGATAGGTCAAAATTAGCAATTTTTGTGAGATAAATTTTGAACTCTATAGTTGCAATTATTTTGAGACCAAAGAAGTACTAACCATAAATTGGATATTGGCAAAAAAAAGAATTCTTAATTGATATAAGTTATGGATTTGAATTTTCTCAATTAATTTATCTTAGATCTACACAAAAATGCTTTTAATACACCAACTTTCCTATCTAGCCATTGCCCAGGCTCGCCGTCGCTTGCTCCCAGGCTGCGTGACCTCCGTGCCACGGTGGTCCATGCTACGCTACGCTCGCTGTGGAGGAAGACAGAAGATTGAGAGAGAGAGGTGATTGAGAGAGACTCGGATGTCATATTTTATCATATTTTAACTCAAATACGAATATGGATTTGAATTTCTCGAATCATCAAAGATTCCAATTCGCATTCTGATGTTTACTACAATTTCTAAAAATGTAGATCATATCATTATGTCAAGGATCAAACTATCTCAAAATAGTCCAATAACGAAATGCCTCCTCGCTAGGAATTTTTTTCTAGTAAATATAATGATATCGATTATGCTTGTTTTTATGAAATTTAGAATGCTCTGATTTGAAATTTAGCTTAATGTATCTCCCTTAAATTGAAGCTGTCGTGTCACATCTAACGACCAACTATTACCGGACCATTTACTTATATTATTTGAAACTTTATTTTATACATTGAAAAAGAATGTAATTAGGTTGATATATTTTTTTAAAAAGATTGCTATGTATGCGCGATTCCGATTCTGCGCGCGAGCGCTAGCAAGCATCGCAGCGCTCGATTTTCGGACCGTCTCGAGCTGCTCCACACACTCCCATGTGCGTGGGTCCTACCAAATATTAGCTGTTTTTCTTTGTTCTCCTCCCCGCTTCACTCGTCTCATCTTTTCTCAATCCTATTTTTCCCTCTTTAATCTTTATCCATCACATCGGCGGACCTGGGCCGCTCGCCGAGTTGTTGGGAGCGACGCGGCACGAGCACGGCGAGCGGTGGGCCGGATGCTTGTTTTTTCCTTTTTTTCCTCCCAAAAAATTGTTGCAACGGATGCATAACTTTGTTAATGGAGAAATTATATTTATGTTACTTTTCTTTTTCTATGTTAGTTTTGGCTTCTCTCTGCATAAATTATATACATAACTTATATACGTAACTTTTTATATAAATTATTTAACTTATTTTGCATAAGTTATATCAATATTTCTCCCTTCTGAGAACTATCTTTTGCACAACTTTTTTCTCTTCAAATTTGTTTTGCAACAAAGTTTTGATGGGAATGTTATATATACGATTCTTCCCATAAAAGTTATGCAACAAAGTTTATATGATTCTTCCCATAAAAGATATATATAAATTCATCATATAAACATGTTTTCATACTTTAGCTACATAAGTTTGTTGTATAATATTTTTCCTTCTTTTGTGATACATCTAAGTACATTTTTTTCTTTATACTTTTTTATGCATACTAATTTATGTATATAAATTATACATATAACTGTGCTGACCTGCATGCAGTAACGTATGTGGGGTGTGGGTGGCGAAGTCGCCCAAAGGAAAATTGGGGCTGGTGTCTGGTGTCGTTTTTAATTGCATCGTGAAGCGTGCGAAATCAAAACACGAGAAATTCCGCGGGAATGACGCCTGGGTGCGAGGCCGGGTGGTTGCGACTTGCGAGTGCGGGTGGAGCTAGCCTAATTGATCATGGAAGCCGAAAAGCGAAAGGGAACGACACCGAATCCAAAAATGGAAATTTTTGAGCTGTTGGAAATCGTTTGCTGGTTGAGCTCCTGGCGCGCGCGCGAATTTGGAATCCCCTATGTATGTGAGACGATTTGGTCAATATGTTCTCTCCGTTTTTTTTTTAGAGACAGAGAGGGGCTGCAATGGGGGCAGAGAGGCAAAGTCAACGTAATGCTCACGAAATCAATCAAACAAACCTGAGCCCGAGGTTAACAAGACGACTTTGCTTTGCATGGAGCCTGAACTGCAGGAATATGCCTGGCAGACAGAGATCAGCAAAGCAGCTAGCCTCTACCCATCACCATAGACAGACAGACAATGCTCTCACCAATCCAAGCAACATAACACAAAAGAGCGAAGGATGAGACACCTGTGCCTGTGAAATTCATACGGTTGTTTCAGTCTTTCAGACGCTATGCTGAAACCGAATAATCGACAGCTGCAGATGCACTTCTTATTGCAACGGGATAACGGCCAACCCATGGGCATTACATCAGTCTTACTCTGCTAGAATCGTGCCAACATGGCACAGTTCGACCAACATCTGACAGATGTAGTCAAAAGTGGTCTTCTAACTTTTTTTTTTGAAAGAGGCAAGCTCTGCTTATATTGAAAGCAATAAGAGGTTCAAGTACAGCACTGGGATAACCAGTTTTCCAGACAGAACAACAAAAGGCGAAAACGAAAACGAACTAAAGTTCAACGATATCCGTAAAAGAAGAAGCCAACGGGGCGTAGTCCTTAATCCAACTTCCTATCTTCAGCATCGGCTCCGCCAGCTTCACTTGATCACTCTGCTTCAGAAGCCGCAACCATTTCTGCATGAATGATATAGCATTGTATAGAATATCAATTGGATTGTTAGGGAAAATCCTCTCGATCGCCATTTTGTTGCGTGTCTTCCAAATAGACCACGCAATGACACTGAAGAGAAAAAGGCCTAAGTGCCCCTTCACCCCAAACATACGTGGGAGCTTGCACCCCTGCAGGTCATCCCAAGATCTGGGAGATGAGTCCCAACCAAAAACCAAGCGCAGACCACACCAAATAAAACGTGAGAGAGAGCAATTAAAGAAAATATGGTCAGTAGTCTCTACTTTCCCACAAAGACAGCAATGATAGCTTCCTTTCCACCCTCTTTTGCTAAGGGCAGCAGCAGACTGGAGTTTATTGTGAGCCAATTGCCACATAAAAATTTTAATTTTTAGAGGGAGTTTTGTCTTCCATATGCTGTCGGCCGCATTTAAGCACACTCCCCTGTGAGTAATCATCCTGTAAAGAGAGCTAGTTGAGAAAGACTTGGATTTGTCAAGAGCCCATTCAACCTCATCATCCAGAGAGGAGAGTTGAAATGGTTGGAGAATGCTCATCAGATGTTGCCATTCAGTTGCTTCCCTAGGTGAGAGACTCCTTCTGAGTTCCACCTTCCATTCCCTGTCAGAGTATCAATTGTTTACCGTGATCTCAGGGTTTCTGCAAATGTTAAACAAAGCCGGGAACTGCACATGCAGCGGAGCTTCTCCCAACCAGATATCATGCCAGAAGGATGTTTTAATCCCATTATGGACTCGGTGAATAGCCCCCCATTTGAACAAATGCTTCACCTTGTGTAAGCCCTTCCAAAACTGAGATGACCCATTCACCCTTGAGGCAAAAAAAATTACCGTCTGGCATATATTTGGCTTTAAGCAGTCTATACCATAAGCTCTCATCCCCTTTCATGATTTTCCATATCCATTTGACTAAGAGGCAGTCATTCATGATCTTGGTATTTATAATGCCCAGACCACCTTGGTCCTTGGGTCTACTAACCGACTCCCAACTAGCCATATGATATTTTGCCTCATTTCCAGCTCCTTGCCAGAAAAAGCTTCCTCGGATCGAGTCCATCTTTTGATGAACTCCTTTGGGAATCAAGTAAAACCCCATAGTGTAAATCGGGAGACTAGATAGGCAGGAGTTGGTTAGCACCAATTTCCCCCCGGAGGACAGGTGTTTCCCTTTCCAAGGATCTAGACGTTTGGCCATTTTCTGCTGTAAACCAAGGAAGGAAGAAATTCCTAATCTGGAGTCAGAGATAGGAATGCCCAAGTATTTCATAGGCCAAGTACCCAGCTTGCAATTTAACATGTTAGCTCGAGTCTCTAATTCTTCTTGACACATACCAAAGCCGTAGACGTCACTCTTGTGGAAATTAATCTTCAGCCCCGAAAGCCATTCGAAGCAATATAAGATCAATTTTAGATTGATGGTTGAATGTTCAGAGCCATCTATCATTATTACTGTATCATCTGCATATTGGATATGGGAGATCCCGCTTGGGACTAAATCAGCTAACACGCTGTTGATATGCCCTTTCTGAACAGCTTTGTCCAATAACGCACTCAAAGCATCTGCTACTAAGTTGAACATGAGAGGTGATAGAGTTTTTTCGCCTTCTGCCGTTGGCAAATTGGTGAAAGAAACCAGTGTTGGAGTCCCCTTCCAACAGCCATTTTGCATCACTTCTTTGTTTCCAATGAATTTCCTCAGCTTGATAAATCTGTTCAAGGGCACTTTCCAGACCATATCTGGTTTGCCATTCCTCAGTCGACAAGCCAACCGAATCAGCTAGCTTATCAAGTTGATTCAGCTGAAGTAGGATTTCCTCCCTGGCAATCCTATTTTCACCTGCTTTCTTGGCCCCCCAGCCTTTCAGGAACTGTCTTAACATACAAATACTGCCATGCCAAGCTTCCAAAGAATAACAATCAGAGGGTCTTCTATTTTTAGAGGCCTGCCACTTTTGAGTGATTAGCTCCAGGAAGTTGTGATCCAGCAGCCAATTGTTTTCAAAGTAGAAGTATCTAGGTCTGGGGGCTCCCTGCTCCCCAGAATCTAAAATGATAGGAGTATGGTCAGAACCAACCCTGGTTAGGCTCCAAGCCAGACACAAAGGGAATCTGTCCTCCCTGTCTGTCGAAATAAAAAATCTGTCTAGGTCAACCATAATTGGGCAGTGCTGCTTGTTAGTCCAAGTATATTTGACTCCAGAACGTTGGACTTCTTTCAACTGGAATTTGCCAATAAAGTTGTTGAACAGCTCACTGAGTTGATGATTATAGTTGGCGGAGTTTTTCTCATCTGCTGCTCGGATCAGGTTGAAATCGCCACCAATAACCATAGGTAAGGAGCTCTTATCACAAACATTGTCCAGCTCATTAATAAACTCAGCCGAGAGGTCATGATGAGCCGGTCCATAGACACAGACCAATTCCCATCTAAAATTTGTCAATCTGTTCCTAATAGTAGTCTGAATATAGTACTCCCCCATGGAGTGGCCCTCTGGTTCTAGGGTGTCATCCTTAACTCCTAGAAGGATACCACCTGATTTACCTCGGGAAGGAAGCCAATTCCAGACAAAAGGTAAACCACCAGAAAGCTCATGCAGTAAGTGACTAGAGAAATCCAATTTGATAGTTTCCAACAAGCCTAAAACATCAACCTTCTCTGCAAGCACATGTTCTCTAACTTGCCTCCTTGCAGCTTTGCCTAACCCCCTTACATTCCAAATAAGAATTTTCATTTTTTAGGTGCTTTAGTTTTAGCACCCCTAGGCTTAAGGATCTTGACCTGCATTGGGCTTCTACTAGCCTTATCTGATCCCTCTTTAGGAAGTCTACAAGAATTATCAATGACCTCCATGGCCACTTCTTGTAGCTCCTCTACTGTTTCAGGAGTGTTCCCTCTATTGCATCTAGATAAGTACTCTTTATAGTTAGCTTTGGCAATGTCATCCCTTAGAATCTCCTCAGCTTTAAAAATATTAATTTGTTCATCAAAATCATCGACCTCAAGATCTAAGTCACTCATAACTTGAGCTAACACATGATTAGGAGTGGAATTCAAAATAGTAAAGGAGTAGGATGAGGAGGAACCTGTGGGAATGGAGTCCTTCTCCTTAGCCCTCTGCATAGCTTTCTCTGCAATTGGGATCCCATCCCTAGGAATCCTTGAACTTGCTCTTGTTGCCACCACCACTCTTCTCTTCCTGTCCTTCTGAATTTTCTTCTTCTTGCTAATTGGGGAAATCCATTCTTGGGAGCTGTCCTCCTTGGCAGAATCTCCAACCTGAGTAGCCTTCATATTGTGCTCAGAGAGTTCCATCAAATCTTCTTCTTGGGTTAGGAGTTCCTCTCCCACAGAGTCTGACTCCACATTCAGTATTGGCCACTTACTAGCCTCCAAGAGATATGTTCCCTGGTCATTATGAACCAAAATCTTCTCATCTGGGATAATAGCTGTTGCATGCAGCAAACCATCACCCTTGTCACAGCCTGCCTGTTGCACTTCCTCCATTGGTTGTTGTGGAGCTTCCCTTGGGATTCCTCTCTCAGTCGACACAGCTTCAACATTAGTAGGCAACACAGTGATATTAGGAGAAGTGTCATCAGGGAATTCTACAGAATCATTTTCCTTGTGGTTGGCATTGTCAGGTGATCCATCCCTGATCAGATCTTCCATACTATCCTCCTGAGAGTCACCTTGACTAACCTCAGAGTATCCAGTGAACTTGTCCCCTCCAGCAGAGTCTTTTTCTTTTGGACCTTTGTTTTTACCTTGATCAGTGTCATCATTGTCCCCATATTTGTCCTGAAATTTACTGCCACCAGCAGAGTTCCCAACTGTCTTCAGGGATTTGTAATGGTGACCTTCAACCATGAACTTCACCTCATATCCAATATCATTGAAAAAAATCTCCACAAATCCTCTGAGTTGAGAAGGGTCTCTGCAATTGACTCTTACCCTGATTGGTTCATCCCTTAGCAGACAAGTGGTCTTCTACATGGGTTGAACAAAATGATTGACAGACCTAACGCTGCGGTTACATTCGTAATCATATCAGGCACACCATCGCCGTCGAAAACGTTCTTCGCTAGTATTTCTTCAGAGCTTCGGGTCGCTCTTTGGAGCTTCAGTGCTGGTGCTGGTGCTGGAGCTTGGCTCGGCATGAGAAAACTTCTTTACTCTCTGCATTTTGACAAAGGAGACAGAGGAAGAATATTAAGAAGCTCATCATCAGGGGCATCTTATGAGAACAGCAAGGACAGCCAGCTTTGCAAATCAGAAGGAATAAAAGCAACAAAAAAAAAACTAAGATAACCTGAGAATATAGGAGCCGGTATTTCATTGAACTGGAGGGGTAACAAAGCAGATAACAGAAGAAAAAAAATATAATCTTTGCAATGTGCTTCCTACACGAATACAAAGAGTCATGGCTTCCTGATAAAACAATATTACTCCAGCTAAAATTGCATTAGCTACTTGCATAATTTTTTTGTTCAGACAACAAATATATCTGGAGGCGCCAGCTACATTTCGCTTTAGTAAATTCAACATGACAGGTCTATTCGGAAAAGTTGTTTAATATAGTCCAAGCTCTAACTATAGTAGACAGAAAACAACAATAAATGCCTGCATATGGTGATACGGACACATTTAAATAGTTCTACAGGGAGAAACACTTCTTAAACTCTTAGCTAGCATGCCAAGTTGAAACGAAGTTGGAATTAAACAAAAAAGATTGTTTGGGTCAGAAAGTTAGTAATTTACTACTTGTTATTCCTAGAGTGCATTCACTTCGGTCATTAGCATTGCATTCAGAATCCTAGGATTTAGGACGAAATTGAACTAATTCTTGACACTTCCTATACCAATCATTCTCTTCCAAATAGGCCCTAGATTGTAAGTTTGCATGCTCACATTGCAGTTTTCAAGCACGTTCTCAGGTATATTGCCGAAAATAGTCTTCCAAGAAGAAACTTAAAAGAAAATAGAGATGACATGCAGTTGAGCTTTAGGTTGTGTTGAGGCAGTGGCGGAACTAGTATAGCTGCATGGGTGTACAGATGTACACCCAATAATTTGGACAAAAATTCAGGAAGTTTGTATATACATATACTATACAGATAACTAGGTCATACCAAGTCTATTTGAGCACAATAAGAGGAATAGGCTTGTGGGCTAGTCTGCTTGCTTTGCCCGCTGCCTCACAATTGCAATCCCTTTCTAATCCCTGTTGACTGTCGTCTGTTCTTCTCCTCATCTTCTACATCCGCCCAGCGCTGGCGCCAGACCGAGGAGCACAAGAGAGATGCTGCGGTGTCTCACCGGCCGTTGAGAAGAAATTTTACCTACGTGCTGATGATGAAGATATCATCTTCCGTTTCCAAAAGCTACATCGTCGAGTTAATTTATAACTTTTATGAGTTGATAGTTTCAAAATATTGTATGGATAATAGATTAAGGAATTATTTGTATTGTATCTTGTATCTTTTAATATTTATTTTCATAAACTCTAATTATTTATACGTGATGATTGTTCGGTTACCCCATACCTATGTACACTCAATCTTAAATTCCTGCGTCCGCCACTGTGTTGAGGACAATTCTTTCAGGAACAAGGGGGAAGAAGCAAGAAGAGGTTAGCAGCACCTTCTGTATGATGTAGACCTGGGCATCCTCCGGGCCGGGTCGGGTTCGGGTCGGGCAAAAAAAAGCCCGGTGTTTTTTCTAGCGGCCCGTGCCCGACCCGACCCGGTGGCCGGGCCGTAAAATTGAGCCCGCACCCGACCCGACAGCCAGTCGGGTCGGGTCGGGTTCGGGTCGGGTCGGGCCGGGCCTATGTAAAATGTCGGGTTCCTTCGGGTTTTTCGGGTTTCGGGTCAAAATTTTTAGCCCGTGCCCGGCCCGTCAGTCATACCGGGTCAAAATTTTTGACCCGAGCCCGCCCATCAAACTCTTCGGGTCGGGTCGGGTCGGGTCGGGCTATTTTCGGGCGGGTTGGGTTGGGTCCGTCGGGTCGGGCAGCCCATGCCCAGGTCTAGTATGATGTAGTCGCGGAGGGCGAGGCACCTGTAGCGGTCGTAGGGGACCGCGGCCACGCAGTTGAGCAACGCCAGAGACCAACACTAGGGGAGTGGAGCGCCTCGCCGCCGGGCCGCCGCCGCCCCACGCACTGGCCAGCCGGCGCGGGCCAGGGCTGCGCGCGGCACTGTGCTGCCGTGCGCCCCTCCCCTGGATCGGTCCCTCCCCATACACTCTCTCTCCCCTGGTCGCGGCCGGAGCTCGGGCCGGTGGCGGGGTCACTCTATCTCTCCCCCCTGGTCGTGGACGGAGCTCTGGCCGACGGTGGCGGTCCCGAGAGGGACCACAAAGGCGCGACGCCCTTGCATGGCCGCCGGCGGCCGAGGCTGGAGGTGGGGGCTAGCGCGGCGTCCGGGGGCTGTCCCTCCTCCCGCTCCCATGACCGTTCGTTGCCGGATGGACGGCCAGGATGTCGCGTGCTGACGTGGCCCAATGAGAGACCTCGGAATTGACCAGGAATCATATATAGAGATGTGTATACCATGGTATCCACCATGCATCGTCAAAACAACTTTTTTATGGAAAAGTCCTAAATAGAACACAAACTTGTATAAATTAAGAGAGACAAAAACCACAAATATAACTTGAGATTAAAGTTATCTTTTTTATTTCACAGTCAAGTGAACCTAAAAATATTTTAGATTATTTTTTTAGAGGGAAGGCTGCAAGAGGAGGCTTAGGCTGGCTCAAGGAACCACTTGGTTCACCAGCCCCTCATGTTTTAGGCTAATCTGAATGACAAGTCCTTAGGGATTAAATTTAACCTTTTCCATTAAGAAACCAGATGCGTGGCTGATGGTTTCAAATCTAAAAGCATATCGCCGGGAGGATTTATATTTGAAACTTTGGTCGTAAATGGTTCAAAAAGCTATAATAAATCCCAAGAAACAACTTGGAGGATTTATCCATTTTCTTTAAAAAAAAACAAATATTCCAGACTGTGTTCCCAAACCAAACTGCGCTCGAGGCTCGACCCACCCGCGAACCGGGCCGGGCCGTTCGGTTCAATCGAGCCGCGTGAACGAACCAATCGCCAGGAAATCCCTGGCGGCTTTCCTCGCCTCCTCGTCCCGACCCCAATCCAGACGACTCCACACCTTCCCTTCCGCCGCAACTCCACCCTTCTTCCTCCTCCCATCGTCGTCGGCTCGTCCCCTCCTGGGCTAGCGGCCTAGCGCGGAGCGGGGATCCATCCGGACTAGGATTCGGTTCTCCCTTTGCCGGTAAGGAAGCCCTAGCTTGCTTGGGTGCATTGCTTTTTGGGGGCGGCATTTGTTTTCCAATTTTCTCTGAGTTTTACCTGAACCCTAATGCCCCTCGTCAGGTCCGCCGCTCGCACACGATGTTTCCCTGTCACGGAGTTGCTACCGCGAATGCTCACCTGCTTGGTGTTGCTGGCGCCCGATATGGTTCCCCCGCGCGGCCGTTTCTGCGTGCTAGACCGGCGTTTCTGAGCCTGCGGGATCCTGCATTTTGTCATGAGCAGAAATCCTTCGCTTTGAGAGGTAAAATTCACTTTATTTTCTTCCTTACGAGCAATTTTAATGGTGTGAATGAATGTTGTTTATGCTTGCACTTCTCTTTGAGGACGTTATCTTTTCATTGAAAAAATGCGATCCAATTCATATCCATTCAGAGTACTCTAGTCGGCTACTGGACAGCATTGGTTGAATTATCATCTGGATATGCTTGAGTGTAATTGTGCTGCGCCTTTTGACTTATTGTTACCTCTGAGCTCTATCTCGAATTCTCGATTAGCAAGATCATTGTCCTTTCTTAATATTGTTTTGTGTGAAGAATTACGAGTTAGACATAGTGTGATCATCTGGGAACTTTTGACAATATCTATTTCGAGCTTTGTTGTATTTGTTCCACAAGTCCAATTTTTCAGTATTTGTTTTTTTTTTCAGAAAATGGAAAGTTACATGATCAAAGGAGCAAGTTAGTAAATTAATTCCAAGTTCTACATGCTCCCCTGGCAGAATATAGGTTGACTAATTTTTTTGAGATCGGTGAATTGTAGAAAGTAGTTTGTAGGATGAAATGGGTATATTATGCGTGCTTGTCTTTTAGCTCTGAAAACCCAGTGTGTTTAATAACCTGTATTATTTGTTTTACCAAAGGCAAGGGAGTCTGTAATTTTAATGTACAAAATATGTGAGTGACAGCAAAAGTTTGCTATGGTTCAGTGGGCACTTCATGGCAGTATGGCATTGGCATCTTATCTTTAGCAATGCATGATTAAATTGTTATGGAGATCACTAAATTAATGTTCTAGTCCAATTCAGCTATAAGTTGGTATTATGCTGAAGAAAATTGTATATACATGGATAGAATCTGGCCTTCACATCCTTTCATATCGATAATATACATGATGTTACAAACTAATAATTCATATTGACTTTCTTGTGATGAGTGAGGTGAAATTCTGCTTCTTTTGCAAGTTTGCAACTATCACTCATTGTGAGTACTCTTTCAAGTTATAATGAGTAGTTTTCTCTAATTAATTCGTCCTTTGTGTTAAAGTTACCTATCTACATTTTTTTGTTAATTACCTCAAAACATAAGCATTCTTCATGCGCCAACAGTTATGTTGGAATTCTTATTGATCTTCATATGACAAGAAATTTCTTCATTTCAGCTGGTGCGGATTTTCATCGTCATGTTGTATCTTCATCCTTTGCAAAGTATGATCCCATCAAGGGCATCAAGCCGCTGCCATTCCCAAAATTGCGCCCAAGAACTCAAGTTGGTTGTCAGGCATCTTTGTCATCATTCAGCTATCCTGAGTTAACTTCCAAACCTAAATGGTGGTGGAGGTCCCTGGCATGTGTGCCTTATCTTCTGCCACTGCACAACATGTGGACATACGCAGATGCTATCTTCCAGCTTCATCCATATTTGCAAAGATTTAGCCTGCTTTATGCCTTCATTGATACAATGGCCCTACTCCCTGGGTGGCTTTTTCTGGTTATCTTCTTGACCATATACTTCTTTGTTGTCAGGCGGAAGTGGTCACCACACTTCTTGCGGTTTCACATCATATTGGCTATCCTGCTCGATACAGGCTCACAAGCTCTGGCCACAGCGTGCAACTGGAGCCCAAGCATTGTATTCCAGGGTAAACCTATGGCATATTTCTGGATGACAATGACCTTCATTCAGATCTTCACGGTTGTTGAATGCATGAGGTGTGCGCTTTCAGGGGCGTATGCTAACATTCCATTTATATCTCACACGGCATTCATCCATTCAGATCTTAACCTGTTCAGGTAGTTGATCATTGCAAAGTGCATTTTTGGAATTAAGAGGTACTGAATGGGTCTGGTGAACAACAGGACTGAATGTGCTAGGTAGTTTGGGAATGTGGACCCTTGAATAGAAAACAGACCAGAAAGGAAATTAGTGTAATTGTCACTCTTCACTGCATTGTTGCCAGTGCTGTTAACTGTGTGTTTCGGAATTTAAGCTTTAGTGGCATCCACTTCAGCGGGTCAAATCTCTAGAAATTTGAACAGATGAATGCATATCGGTCGACTCGTGCGGGGGATCTTTGTTGTGTATTCCAATCATATGCTGTTTCAGTCGAGCGATTATTTCAACACCGCTTTTTCGTGTAATGATTTTATGCGGACGCAGCATTGAACGGCTTTATTGTTCCCACGATTCAGACGATGAGAGCAGAATCGAGAATCCCCACCGCTGCGATACATTAGGAGACGGGGCTGCCCGGCCAACTGTTGTGATGAGCCATGCGTGCAGCAACTCCTGGTCGTCCGCCTAGCACGCCCGGCAAGCTCCTCGCTGCACCACACTTCTCCATGGAATAGGAAAAGGAACACCGAAAACATACTGAACATGCCAGATTGAGAGCGAAAACATGCAATCACAGAATGACTATTACATAACATGTATCTGCCAGCTCAGATGTTGACATATTTGCTGCAAAAGTATAGCCTTGGGCTTTTTGCCCAGGTACTCTGTTTCTGCTGTGCCCTACAATTCTATAGAAACATGTCCCTAAAAACGTATAAAAAGAATAAATTAGGCCGATGAACGCTCAAGAAGCACAATATGGCTTTGCTGTTCACGTTTCAAACTTTCTGATCAAGCTCAGACTGCGAGGACAGTATCCCGTGCTTCTGAGTTTTCTCACTTGGTGTTGAGTAAACCTGGCGCTCTTTCCCTCCAGGTTTCGACGACGCATTCCCATACCAAATCATGCCGATGACAGCCAGAAGCATGCCAAGGGCGACATGGAAATTGAGGCCCTCTTTGCCAAAGAAAAGGAACCCCAAGGTCAACACGAGAATCGTCTTCATGTGGCCTAGAACTTGGAATGAGACAGCTGTGAATCTTCCGATGCATATGAATTGGCTTAGGTTGGTGCCAACAGCAATTATGCATGACAGCACAATGAAGAACTGAAAAATCAGACATGTGACAAGGAAATTAGAAAGTTTTCCCCAGGTTGGTCAAGCCAACACCAAAGAGAGAAGTTATTGCATCAAGCAAAAGAGCTACTAAGATTCAAATCATATACCAAGCTCATCTCAGTGGACTGTGTATCAGGTTTAAAAAAATACCGTAGATGTTGAAAAACAGAACATTTCCTACATGTCTAAGAAGCATCAACACGAAGCAATATGCTATTTCTTATGGTCACACTAAACTATTACCAGTATTGAATACCCTGAGTATTACTTTGGATAAACAAGTCTCCAAGTCATCTTCAATATTTTCATAACCCCAATGCCAGACATTATTTCCAAGCTACACTAATCACCATAGATCCCGAAAATCTAGCTCAGACAGAATCATCGACGAGTATGAATCTTGCTCCCTCCAATAACAAAAGAGTGATGTTTCTGGGACCTATGCAGTTAACTTTGTTTAGATTGGACACATGGAAAAGATATCTTGCATTGGAAATATCTTTAGTACTATAAACTTGAAAATCCAGTCTTATAAGTATACAATGGAAGTTATGCTCAAACATGTGTTTCTGGACCATGTCAAAGGTCCCAAAACACAGACACACACTAACAAGAGGATATACAGTGCCGAAGTAGCTGGATGAAATAGATGGGTTCCTCTTGAAACAATTTTGCAACTATATAGGCAACACTGATTTGGAGTATGCATCACATACCGTAACTATTGATGTGTAGTTAAAAGTATCAACTCTTTTGTTGGTCAGCCAGAAGTCCACAAAAGGGCCCAATACTAACAGTGATGCTGCCTGAGCAGGAGCAGTATGACCTAAGAGGTTAAATGAACCGAGCGAGTACTTTCGCTGAAGGTGATGAACATACTGCAGCACAGAAGAGGAGATCAAATACATCAGCGTGATAATAATATAACATAAAGGGCTGTTGTGTGAGTGACAAGGTGGGTGGGTGTGTGTGGGGCGGGGGGGGGGGGGGGGGGGGGGGGGGCACTGCACACACTATTTAAATGAAAATCAACCAGGTCCAGCAGGTTGAATTTTATTTAGTTATTACTAAACTTCTCTTTGAAAACTAACAAGGGACAAAAGATTCTTCTGCTCACTAGACCTCCAAGAACAGAGAAAATCTAGATTTCAGGATAAGTCTCCAGAAAGTTCGAAAATTCGGTACACAATACTTTCATTAGAAACTATAAAATTCAAACTGCTAAGTTAGAAGTCAAGCTATACAAATAAGGGTTGAAGCAGAATTTCTATCATTAGGAAAAATGGATTATGCAGGTATATGCATAACAAATGACAACTCCTGATATCAAGAATACTCACATGCTGTTGTAGCGCTGTGCTCCAAACAGCTATTACTGCCGCTAATAACCCTTGAGAGTTCACACTAACATCAGTCACAGTACATACAGCAACCCCTACCAGGACAAGCACTATACTGAGCTTTGTATCTCTCGAGTAACGGACTTTGTCAAATAGGATTTCCAGAATGCACAAAACTGGAATGATACACAACTTCGCAATCTGAAAAAGCAAGACACACAGTTCACTACATACATTTTGAATCATATACTGACAAAATACCAAAGTTACTGTCTTCACCTGATAGAATCCAACCGAGTTCCACATCAAACTAACATTCATTCCAACGATGGATAGGTTTGCAAAAAAGACAAACTTTACTAGTTCCAGTAATGGCAAATAGGATGGCTGAATATATCCAAGCCATTTCATTACTTGTGTCATCAAGGTTGTGGTTGCAAAGTGAAGTCCAGTCAGTGTTGTAGCTGTACAACCAAACAGCAGAAAACAACATGAGTACAAGACATCTGATAGTCCAATTCTAGATAAAAGTGATAAGACGCATGGAAAACATGAATAAAGATTAAGGCACTGTCAGTGTCTTACCAAAACTAAAACCATGTGTTGCCATCAAGGCTTTGTTGACCATGATGATACCAACTGATGTTACAACATTGAACATCCATGCCCCAGCATCTAATGCTGCTTTTCTCTCTGCCTTGCTTCCTGGTGCCATACCTTCTTGACATGTAGAGTCCAACCCAATTTTCTAAGAATCAGATCAGACAATCCACCTTCCAAACAAATTGCAACTGAAAGTCAGTTTGACAATCAAACACAATGGCATCAGCACTCATAATCGAACAGGTATCACCTAATACAACTCAAAACTCTGAAATAAAAGCTCTTGCTCCCTCCCCCCTTCCCCCTCTCTCTGGCTGACTTTGCAGTGGAACTGCCCCCAGAATTAGAAATTGGTGAATGCAAAAAGAAAATTTTGAGGCACGCACCCTTGCTAGCTAAGCAAGCTAGGAGTGTGCGGAGTTGCCATCATCTGCATCCACTTTCCCATTGAAATCCCTTGCCTACTTAATTTATGAGTCTGCTGAACCTTGATCCGTGGATGAGACTTTTCATTAGCTCGCTATTCTCTATATGCCGAAATTTTGTATTTGGGGGGCATATCCTCCGCTTTAGAGACAGACCGTAAATCACCAATACAACAGGCAAAGCCAACAATTATCGCTACTTCAAGCACTGTGAACGAAGTTACACGATCCAAACAGACTGAAGTTTAATCTATTCACTATTCTTTTCCGTTTTCTTGGCTGTATGAATTCTCAGTGCACAGCTTAGGTACAAAAGGAGGAAACTCTAGCCTTGGCATGATGTACGATCAGGAACTCCTGTGCCATCTAAGATGGCACATATTTTCTGCCTAAGAACGGCAGGAAATTCTTGGTGACTAACAAGTAATACCACTAGTGATTCAGGACTACTTGGAACAGTTAGGAAGAAAGACCATAGAACACTGGGCATACTTTAACGCGGGGCATGGCTGAAGAAGAACCCAGTCGAACCAGGGGCGGACCCAGCACAGGACATGGTAAGAATTAAGATCCGAATACAAATAGATTTGTTAGGGTTTGGGGTGCTCCGTTTCGCACAGCAGAAGGGAAGAAAAGGGGCAGGCATACCTGGTGGATGCTCCTCGCCGGCAAAGGGCCGGGCGAATTCGTGACGAATGGCGCTGCCGCTGGCCCAGTGGTCGCAGCCAGAAAAAGAACACCAAGGGAGGAGGAAAGTGGGGAAGAAACAGAGATGAGTCTGAGCGGAGGGCTGTCAACGAGCCGAACTCGAGCGAGACTAGCGTCTCGAGCCGAGCTCGATACGAGCCTGAGATCCCGCCGAGCCTGCAGCCAAGCTCCAACTCGGTGCGCGATGTTTGTGCAGATTACCTCGTTGAAAGCTCACGGCAGAGCGGATCGATGACAGACAGCTAGACACATGTCATTTGTGATGTCGATAAAGCTAATTTTAATGAGAGTGTTATAAAAGTGTAACAAGAATTAAATTTACTGATATGACAGACAGCGAGAGAAATTTTATGAAATATGAGAGAAATTTTTATCCTCATAATACTTCTCTAGTTTACAATCTTGATAAATGTGCAATAACACTTCTACTAAGAGCAGGGTTAATAGTTCCGCCGGCAGCCGCCTGGAACGACTGGGGCGGTAGTAGTGGACCCGTTGTATTTAATGCACAGCAAAATGTGGCAGCGAGGAGAAATGTGTATGCAAGCGGCAGCGAATAGGAACGGGTTGGAGCCTTTATCCTTGAGCGGGCGTTTCGCGAGCCGCTGGCGTCATTCTCTCTCATACTTTCTCTCTCTAAATAGCTAACCATTGCGGACGCCCAATTATTGGGTATGCAGTTTCACGCTAGCAAGTCGTGAGAAGCTCGCCCTGTCCTCTCTCTGTGTTTCTCCCTCTTCCAGCTGGATTTTGTATGACATGGAGATCCGAATCGCCGGCTAACTGTAGCCATGATACTTGCTTTTAGAGCGACTCCAAGAGCTTTTGTAAATGGATTTGATTAGGTTAAAAAATAGAAAAAACTTACAAAAACTGAATCCAACAGCTTACGTAAACATCCCCATTAGCTATTCCAGTAGCCATTTCCGGTCTCTCACAAGGCAAAAATACATGCCCGCTCCGTTCGGTATCCGCCTCATCTCTCGCCCCTCGCCCCGAGCTCCAAGCTCCTTTCCGAGGTCTCCCGAGCTCCGACGTTGGCGGCAACGGCTGAATCGGCGGTCACGACGGCTGAATCGGCGACGGCGGCAGCCGATTTGAGACCGCACAGCTCCTCCCGGCAGGGACCTCCGACGCGAGCTCCCCCTCGTCCAAGATATCCGCATGCAAGGCCGCGCAGCTCCTCCCGGCGGGGACCTCCGGCTCGAGCTCCCCCTCGGCGCCGATATCTGCATGTGAGGTCGTGCAGCTCCTCCCGCGTGGGGACCTCCGGTGTCGAGCTTGCCCTGGCTGTGCGGCGGCGGGAGGAGTGGGGCGGCGTGCGAGCTTGACGACGGGAGTGGGGAGGGAGGACGAAGGAGATGATGTGGAGGCTGGGACACTGACAGGCGGGACTCGTAGAAAGGAGAGTATATGAAGAGTGGGATTTAGCTAAGCTGTTAGTTCTCCAACTTTTTTGTTAGCTTTTTATTTGTTTACCTATTCTTTTATCTAGTCATTTATCTAGGAATTAACTAATTTCTTGGAGTTGCTCTTAGTTGGTATCAGCTGCTCTCCAAGAAAAATGGCTAGGTAGCGGACGAGTGTGCCGAGACGTCACCACCATCTTTGCTCATGACCGAGGATACTTCACGAACTCCGAAGGTCATCATGACGAATGAGGAATGACGCTGAGTAATAAAGATCTCCCTTCTTCTCGCACCAAAAGAAAAAGAAAAGAAAAGGTATCCATGACATCCTTCGTTCCTTGGTTACTCACTCCAACACTGCATTTCAGTTGCGAGCACGGAGCGCCAGCGCTCACAATTCACGAGTGCCGGCCGGCCGGCCAGTCCTCACCTTCCACTTGCAGAATGCAGAATTGCAGAGCACCCCGCATCTCATGCCAGTGGGATGTCGCCGCGCAACCAACCGGCTGACCGCTCATCGGCAGCCAAATTCCGCCGTGACCGGGCGAGAAGTGCTCGCTGAACCCACCGCGTAGTGGTTTGGTGCCGAGCTCACCTCCGACGCCTGCCCCACGGCACCCGGCAGCCGGGCGCGCGACGCGTCCCTGCTTGCACTAGCACGCGCTTCGGATCAGATGGCATCGCCCACCTGTCCTCCCCAACCGCTGCAATCTAGGGCTTGCGGATGACAGGTGCAGAGCAGCTGCCGCTTGGGCTTTAAGGGTCTTGTACAGTTGTACGTGCCAACGCTGCTGTCGAAATCCAAGTGTCCAACAGAGATTTGCAAATGGATCCTGTTGTTCTTCCGGTTCAGTGCTTACACGGGAACGAAGATGTGACTCTGAAGCCACGGTCTCACTCTCACAGATTGGTACGCTGGATGGCTTTGGTTCAGCACCAAAAGTGAGGACTTTCTTTCTTTCTTTCATTTTTCAGTTGAGTAAGATTGATACATGTGCCGATCGACCTAACTCGTGGAGAGGATGTTGGATGTTTTGTGCTCCACATTTCTCTTGTGCTGGGACGACGATGACCCTCGAGTTTTCTAGCTTTTTTCGCCACACACGGGTCAGTGATTTGGTCTTAAACCTCAAAAGCTCTGAAATGCTGACGGCGACTCTTTACCAACCTTTCTTCATCAATCCAACGGCCACGAGGTGCCATGCCACATCGATCCCTTGAAGGGAACAGGTATAATTCATACCCTCGACCAAAAGAAACGGGGATTTTTTTTTTGAAAAAAATGCACACTCCTGTCTGTGTGTGTTACTAATCATTATGTGAAGCATGGACTTAGGAAACTCTTGTTATCCTGTGCTCACTAATCCGGATGCAGTTTCCAGCAGTCGCGTGCAAAATCGCCATCCTGATTGCCAGCAGAGTAGCCATGTCATCAACTGTCAAGAGGAGTAGGATGCCAGCGCGGATCTCCGGGTAGGGTTGTGTGCGGCCGTACCCGGAACTGAACAGCCCAACTGCTCCAGCTTTCAGTCTCTCTGACAGCACGGCTGAACCACCGCCGCGTCTTCCCTGGCTCCTCCGCTTCCCGCCAAGCGAAAGCGCCACCCGTGCTGGCCCCATTGACGCCTTCGTCCTCAACAGGCTCCACTCCTTCCTTGCAACCAACCATACTGCTAGTATTGCCTGCACCTCATCATTGACTGGCCAGTTGTGTTTCTGCTTCCTGCTCGGCTTCCTTGCTCCTGTCATTGTGTCTTGGCTGATGGGCTAGCAATGCATCCCTATGGTGCCTGAAGAATTGCACAGCCTGATCAACCAGGAACTGGAAAAGGTTTGTCACTTGTTGGGTTTTGAGTTGCAATTTTCTCCACTAAGTCACTAGCTGTCCTGCTCTTCACTGCTCTTTCTGTTTCGAGTCATTGAAATGCTGTTTATACCTAGCTAGATTGGCCTGGTACAGCGCAGTATTCGTTAGCCTCACTTGATACAGTTTATGAGGTTTTGCGCACGGTTTGTTTCTTCATCGTAGCAATTTCAGCTCTGTAGAGATATAGCTCAGCGTGATACGGTGGTCTTCGTATACTGCAGTTTTGCCATGAACCAACTCCCTCACGAACTTACCAATATGCAGTTGTTAGAACTTAGAAGACCATAATTTCATCCTCATCCAACTAGCCGGTGTCATTTTTGTAGTTGTTTTTCTCTCATCTTTTTTTAATATAATCGACACATCTCTTGCCCGGTTCGTGTTTTTTCCTAAAGAAAATTTCATCCGCGTAAAATCAAATTTTGTGTTGGGGTTTAGACAACGTTGTGCTTTTGAATAGATGACAGATGGGGTTCAGTACGGCCCAACAATACAAAAGCATACTTCTGTAGTTTTGCTAGCTGGTCTTGGGTTTGGTGGTCATAATTTTAGAATAACAATTTTTCAATGCTTGTGATGTCAAAGAGTTAACAGCCAGTCCTTTTTTCCCCCATCGGAATGGACACGTCAACTTGTAGCGGTTGCTTCAGAACCCACACATTTCCATTTCTCCTTCACAAAAGCTTGGTGGATGGAATGGGGAACTAAAGTTCTAGTACTACTCGTCTTTAGCAGCTGTTAGGCAAAACGTGAAAAGCAAACTAATGCAGTTGTTGGGGTTTCATACATAAGCAAGAGCATCATGCAAAACTAATTGGCTTGGCCACAACTATGCTGACAGAAGTTGTTAACGTAAATCTTTGTTTAGATTGTTTGTTTATGCATATTTGTTGAACCAAATACCTTCATTGGCCAGGTTAAGCTGACACTGTTGCTTCCAGGAATGTTGTTGCTGATTGTTTTCACACAAGGGAGGAGCTGAAGAAGCAGGCAACAGGCATCAAGGGAACAATGGCTGAAATGGAAGAAGCTCTGAGATCCTGCATGGAGCGGCTGGTCATTGTCCGAGAAGAGCGGGAGCAGGTCTTCGTGGAGGCGGCCAACGAGATATCGTCGGAGAAGAAGAAAGTGCGCGAGCTCCAGCAGAAGCTGGGGGACGCGAACAAGAAGGCCGCGAAGCTCGCCGCCGAGAACAGCAGCCTCCGCAAGGCTGTCGACGCCAAGGACGCGCTGATCGTGGAGCTGCGGGAGTCCGAGGCGGCCGCGGGCGGCAAGCTCGCCGACGCGACGGCGAGGCTGGAGTCGGCGCAGAAGCAGGCCGGGTCGCTGCAGTACGAGGTGCGCATGCTGCAGAAGGAGCTGGAGGTCCGGGGCCAGGAGCGGGAGTACGACCTCAAGTCCGTCGACGCCGCGCGCCGGCACCAGGAGGAGCACCTGAAGCGGATCGCGCAGCTGGAGGCCGAGTGCCAGCGGCTGCGCGGCATGGTCCGCAAGCGGCTGCCCGGGCCGGCGGCGATCGCCAAGATGAGGGACGAGGTCGAGCAGCAGACCCCCACCGCCAGCCCGAGGCGGCCGCGCCCCGCGACGCCCTCCTCGCCGCGGTCGGCCGCGCCGTTCTCGCCGCGGACGCTGTCGCCGTCGCCGTCGCCTCGGCGCTCGGTGTCGGACGCCGAGGGCTACGCGTTCAAGCTCCGCGCCGTCGAGGACGAGAACAGGGCGCTGAAGCAGGCGCTCGCCAAGAGGGAGAGCGAGCTGCAGTTCGTGCAGATGAAGTACGCCGACGAGGCCTGCAAGCTGACGGTGATGCAGAGGCAGCTCAAGGAGCTGACAGAGGAGAACAAGCAGCTGAGTGATGCTAACTGTCAATCCACGTCTTGGGCCTCTGCTCTGATTTCTGAACTGGAGCAGTTCAGGGCTGCTAGCCAGAACGGTGCATCCATCATGGCATCATCTGAGATGAACTTGCTCCATGATTTTGCTGAGATTGAGAAAATGAAGATGGCATCAGGTGATCTAAATGGAAATGCGCCACTGGCATCTCTGAAGAAGGCTGATACGACATCGGTAAAGACACAGAAATGTGACAATGACCCTGTCGTGAATGGTACCATCCCCAATGGCCATCCTGAAAGATTTCATGATATTTGGAATCTGGTAGGGCATAAGCATGAAACAAGTGGAGAAAATATTGAAACCATTCTTGATGAGATTCAGAAGGCAATCTCTAACAAGAGAGAAGATTCAGAGTTACTGTATGATCGATCTGAAATTGAGAACAGTGTGAGAGATCTGATTGAGAAAATCACTTCCATGATTGGCACATCTGCAGGGGATAATGTTGCAAGACCAGGACCACTGTCACATGACAAGTCTGAACTTTGCAGTCGCCTTGAGCACCTGGTTCAGGTGTGTCATGATCTACTACATGGGGAAGCTAAACTTGAAAAGTTCATTGACGAGGTTTGTCTGATGCTGAAGTACATTGTGGGGCAATACTTATCGAACCAAGATCTAGGTGACAACGGGGATAGTGATGAAAAGAATTTTGATGAGGATAAGTCAACAGGTACAGTCAACACAGAAAGTACTCAGGACATCCAAAGTGCAAAAACAGCAGAAGCTCTAGATATTCAGAAAGAAGCGCAGGAAGGACCAAACCAGTCAGATGAAGACCATGTAGCCAGTGATCAAGAGCAGCTGGATGAAGAACTCGCACAAGTTGTACTTGCTCAGGATCAGGATGATAATATCCTGCCGGGTAGAAAATCAGCCTGCTGTGATGAGATAGAAAGGTAGATCAGACTGACAAGTTTGCTACCTGGATTTCTTTTGTTTTCCTTTAAAGAAACTCGTTTCAAATTTTTTCCCTAAATGATGCATATTCTTTATCATGCAGTCTTGCTGAGGCAAGTGTGCAACATTGGGCAGCTCAAGAGGAAAGCCATTTGGTAACAGTAAGTTGCCGCATCCTTGGTTGCTACACATTTTCACAGAAAAATAGTCAAATAACCTCAGCATTGTAACTTGTAACCTCCAGCTTCCTCCAGAATATCATCAAGAACTGAATTCACAGCCATTCCTTGCAGGACTCAGAAATCCTCGCAGCAGCTGACAAGCTCGCCGAGTGCCAGGAGACGATCACGATCCTAAGCAAGCAGCTGCAGGCTCTGAAGATCTCAGCAACTTCGTCAGGTCCTCTCGACGGCTCCATCTTCAACCCCAGGCCGAGCTCGGCCAAGTCCGACTACAAGCCGCAGACGCTCGCGAGCATCCTCGCCGAGGAGTTCGCCGCCTACGCCGAGGGCTCCAGGTCTCCGGCTACACCGCCGACGAGGAGCACGGCACTGGAGCAGAACAACGCTGGCGCTGACGACAAGGATGCGATGCAGATCGTCGTCCATCCGTCGTTCGCCGCCGAGCCGCGGCAGGAAGACGACGCTTCCGCTGATCCGAAGAGGAAGAAGAAGCGGGGTCAGAGCCTCCTGGGCAGGATCATGTTCAGGAAGAGAGTGGAAGGCAGCTCCTAGGCTGACCGCGCCGAAGCTGAATCCACATGGTGGGTACACTCTGCAACCTGCAGCTGCTGTGCCATGGATCCAAGAAGTACTGCTACGTTATGATCAGTGATTTTGGGCGTGTTCTGTTCAACCATTCCTTGAATTTCCTGCTCCCCGAGAGCCATCTTTTTGGCCATGCATTCTGCTTCAGAGGCGGATGCTGATGGCAACAGGCTCCGGCACATGGTGTGAGCTACGTATCTGCCTTTTTCGTCGTGGCGTACATGGACGGAATTTCTTTGTGTATTTATGAACCTCATGGTTGATGCGAGTATTAATTTATCGAAGGCGAATTCGTTCCCTTTCTTTCCCCTTATACAGGAACTTGGGTCGTGCCAGAGCTCGGCCGCCGCCGTGCGCCAAGGGTGAGCCGCACGGGCCGAAGCTCCGCAGCCTCCGCTTGCGTGCCGCAGTTCGGTAGTCGCCGCGGGCGTGCCGGAGCTTGGCCACCGCCATGGGGGAGCTGCTCGGGCGGAGCTCGGCTGCTCGGCCGCCGCCGCCACATCGGGCGTTCCGGAGCTCGGCCACCGCGGACGCACAGGCCGGAGCTTGGGCGCCGCCGCAGGAGGGGAGCCGGAGCTTGGCCGCCGGCCTCGCGCGCCGCTCCGGCCAGCCCGTGCGCGGCCGGCCGTCCCGCGGGCGCGTCGCGCGCTCGCCGCCGTCCCACAGGCCCGCGGGTTCGCCGCCGCGCGCACGGATCCGCGACGCCGCCGCTGCTCTGCCCGCCAGGCCCGCCCGCGCCGCCGCCCCACGCCACTCGCCGCTCCGAGCCTCGCTCGGACCGCCGCGCGCCGCTCCGAGCCCTACCGCGGCCGCCGCGCGCCGTTCCGAGCCCCGCCGCGCCCTCGCGACGAGCTGACGGCCTGTTGGCGGGCGCTCTCTGGAGGCGGCCGCCGCACGCATCCGGCGCGGGGGCCCGCCGTCCTGACCCGTCGGCCGCCGACGAGGGGCGCAGGGCAGCACGGCGCCGCGCACGGCCCTCACCCGCGCCGGCCGCTGCCGCGCGCCGCGAGGACCAGGCCTCGCGCCGGAGCACCGCCGCCGCGCCCCTCCGCCGCTGGACAAGTGGGGTCAGGGGCAAAATAGTCTTTTTCCACCTCATTTAACACTCCATTGACGGAATGGCGACGGAAATGGCACTGAAGCGATGAATCAAAATTTCTTCGACACCGAAGGGATTTCCAAAAATTTTGTGGCATTGAAAGAAGAGGCATCAATTTTTGTGGCACTGAAGGAATTGCCTCAAAATCTAAAGGACAAAAATTCTAAAGGTAGAAATAGTTTTGTGTGGTGGGGCTTTAGTCTTTAGAATCAGACAGTGGCGACAGACCAGTTGCAACAGCAAGTGATGAAAGGGTATTTTTCAGATTTGATTTTCATGAAGAAAAAACTAAAAAATAGCATGGGGTCAATACTTAAATGATTATTTGATTTCATTCATTGAGAAGAAATTTTACCTACGTGCTGATGATGAAGATATCATCTTCCGTTTCCAAAAGCTACTTCATCGAGTTAATTTATAACTTTTTATGAGTTGATAGTTTCAAAATATTGTATGGATAATAGATTAAGGAATTATTTGTATTGTATCTTGTATCTTTTAATATTTATTTTCATAAACTCTAATTATTTATACGTGATGATTGTTCGGTTGTCCCACACCTATGTACACTCAATCTTAAATTCCTGCGTCCGCCACTGTGTTGAGGACAATTCTTTCTGGAACAAGGGTGGAAGAAGCAAGAAGAGGTTAGCAGCACCTTCTGTATGATGCAGTCGCGGAGGGCGTCGACGAGGGCGAGGCACCTGTAGCGGTCGTAGGGGACCGCGGCCACGCAGTTGAGCAACGCCAGCGACCAACGCTGTGGGGGAGCGGAGCGCCCCGCCGCCGGGCCGCCGCCCCCCCACGCACTGGCCAGCCAGCGCGGGCCAGGGCTGCGCGCGGCACCGTGCTGCCGTGCGCCCCTCCCAATCCCAAAGGTAAAGGCAAGGAAAAGAGTTACAGTGGTGAGTCCTCGGGCTCTAAGCTAAAGCCAGCACCTAAGGCTAAATCTGGCCCTACTTCTGAGGATGAATGCTTCCACTGTCATGAAAATGGACATTGGTCTAGGAACTGCAAGAAGTACTTGGAAGAAAAGAAGAAGAAGAAGGGAAGTGAGACTTCCACTTCAGGTATAAATGTTATAGAAATTAATATTGCATTATCTTCCAGTGAATCATGGGTATTTGATACTGGATCGATGATTCACACTTGCAAATCGTTGCAGGGTCTAAGTGAGACTAGAAGATTTGCAAGAGGCGAGTTGGACGTTCGTGTCGGCAATGGCGCAAAGGTTGCGGTGTTGGCGGTCGGCACCTACTACTTGTCTCTACCCTCCGAATTAGTTTTGGAATTAAATAATTGTTATTGCATTCCTACTTTGAGCAAGAACATTATTTCTTCTTCATGTTTGGAAGAAGTTGATGATTTTAAGATTGTAATAGAGAACAAATGTTGTTCTATTTTTTGCAATGGTATTTTTTATGCTCATTGTCCATTGGTGAATGGATTATATGTTCTTGATCTTGAGGATAAATCTGTCTGTAACATTAATACTATGAGGTTTAGACCAAATGATTTGAATCCCACTTTTATTTGGCATTGTCGCTTAGCTCATATAAATGAGAAGCGCATTGAACAACTCCATAAAGATGGATTGTTAAGCTCATTTGATTTTGAATCATTTGACACATGTGAGTCTTGTTTGCTTGGAAAGATGACCAAAGCGCCTTTCACTGGTCATAGTGAGAGGGCGAGTGACTTGTTGGGACTTGTACATACCGATGTATGTGGACCAATGAGCTCAATAGCCAGAGGTGGTTTTCAGTACTTCATTACTTTCACTGATGACTTTAGTAGATATGGCTATATCTACTTAATGAGGCACAAGTCTGAAACGTTTGAAAAGTTCAAAGAATTTCAGAATGAAGTACAAAATCAATTAGGCAAGACAATTAAATTTCTGCGATCTGATCGTGGAGGAGAATATTTGAGCCTTGAATTTGGTGATCATTTGAAGCAATGTGGAATTATTCCGCAGCTAACTCCGCCCGGAACGCCTCAATGGAATGGGGTATCCGAACGGAGGAACCGAACCTTGTTGGACATGGTTAGGTCCATGATGAGCCAAGCTGATCTTCCATTGTTATTTTGGGGTTATGCTCTTGAAACTGCTGCGTTCATACTGAATAGGGTTCCAAGTAAGTCTGTTGAGAAGACACCATATGAGATATGGACTGGGAAGCGTCCCGGATTATCTTTTCTCAAAGTTTGGGGATGTGAGGCTTATGTCAAATGTTTGATGTCAGATAAGCTCACTCCAAAGTCAGACAAATGTTTTTTTGTGGGGTATCCTAAGGAAACGAAAGGATATTATTTTTACAATAAGGCGGAAGGAAAAGTATTTGTCGCTCGCAATGGTGTTTTCTTAGAAAATGAGTTTCTCTCAAAAGGATTTAGTGGGAGCAAGGTGCAACTTGAAGAAATTCCGGAAACCCCCGAAACTGTTTCAGCACCCACTGAAGATCCACGGGATGTGCAAGATGTTGCACAATCCGTAGTTGAGGCACCAGCCCCACGAAGGTCTATAAGGGCACGTTGTGCTACTGACAAGCTCAACCTCCTTATTACGGAGGAGCGTCACGTATTATTGATGGAAAATGATGAGTCCTTGATCTACAAAGAAGCAATGATGGGACCCGACTCCGACAAATGGCTTGAAGCCATGGAATCCAAGTTAAAATCCATGCATGATAATCAAGTTTGGAACTTGATCGATCAAATTGACAGTGTAAGACCTGTCGACTGTAAGTGGATTTTAAAGAAAAAATTAGACATGGATGGAAATGTTCACATCTATAAGGCACGATTGGTGGCGAAAGGTTTCCGGCAAATTCAAGGTGTTGACTATGAGGAAACCTTTTCGCCCGTCGCAATGCTAAAGTCTGTTCGGATTCTCCTAGCAATTGCCGCATATTATGACTATGAGATATGGCAAATGGATGTCAAAACCGCTTTCCTTAATGGACATCTAAGTGAGGATGTGTATATGACACAACCTGAAGGTTTTGTCGATCCTAAAAATACTGGGAAAATATGTAAGCTTCAGAGGTCCATCTATGGATTGAAGCAAGCATCTCGGAGTTGTAATATTCGTTTTGATGAAGTAGTCAAAGGGTTTGGCTTCATCAAGAATGGAGATGAGCCTTGTGTTTACAAAAATGCTAGTGGGAGCGCACTTGTGTTTCTGGTCCTATATGTGGATGACATATTACTGATCGGAAATGATATTCCTATGCTTGAAGCCGTTAAAACCTTATTGAAAAAGAGTTTTTCGATGAAGGATTTAGGAGAGGCGGCTTACATTCTGGGTATTAGGATCTATAGAGATAGATCAAAAAGGCTAATTGGATTAAGCCAAGATACGTACATTGACAAGATATTGAATCGGTTCAATATGCAAGATTCCAAGAAAGGTTTTTTGCCAATGTCACATGGCATTACTCTAAGCAAGAGTCAGTGTGCTACGACACCTGATGAGCAAAAGAGGATGAGTACGATTCCTTATGCTTCAGCCATAGGGTCGATCATGTATGCTATGCTTTGCACGCGCCCAGATGTTTCCTTTGCTCTAAGTGTTACGAGCAGGTATCAGTCAGATTTCGGTGAAGCTCACTGGACAATTGTAAAGAGTATCCTTAAGTACTTTAGAAGAACTAAGGATATGTTCCTAATATTTGGAGGCGAAGATGAGCTCCTTGTAAAGGGTTACACCGATGCTAGTTTTCAAACAGACAAAGATGACTCCAAATCGCAATCCGGTTTTGTTTTCTGCCTCAATGGTGGGGCAGTGAGCTGGAAGAGTTCCAAGCAAGATACGGTGGCTGATTCGACGACAGAGGCCGAGTATATTGCAGCTTCCGAAGCTGCAAAAGAAGCTGTTTGGATCAGAAAGTTTGTTTCTGACTTTGGTGTTGTTCCTAGTGCGTCCAGTCCAGTGGACCTCTATTGTGATAATAGTGGTGCCGTTGCACTAGCAAAGGAGCCTAGAACAGCTAAGAAGTCCAGACATATACTGCGGAAGTATCACCTCATCCGTAACTTTGTTGAGAGAGGTGATGTGAAGGTTTGCAAGGTGCACACGGATTCAAACGTTGCTGATCCGTTGACGAAACCTCTCCCACAACCAAAGCATAAGGTGCACATGAGATCTATGGGTATTAGATACTTACATCAGTAATTCTAGTGTGCATGGGAGATTTTTGTGTCATGAGTATGTTTATGTAATGATGAATAATTATTATTTGTTCCATGGATGATTATTTTACATTGATTATCAAGTACGTGACTTGTTCGTGAAACTCTTTGTTGACAATGATATGATTCTAAATTATCCCTAGTTTATGTCATTATGTGGGACAACAACGACGTTGAGACTAGCACATGCATTAATTGATGATCATGTTTCACGGATCATGGATATAGAGATATCAGATTAATGATGTGGACACATGTTGGTGAACATGGTGTTGGATTGACCCACTCCAAGACAATGTTGGGATTGTTATTTTTTATGTGCCATCAGTTGTTCTTGAGTGTTATACCTACTGGATCCTTAGACCTGAGATCGCCATTGTTTCTCACTGTGTGTAGTGGTGCATCTTGGGGCTGCTAAACGCTACTCCGTAACTGGGTAGTTACAAAAGTAGCTTACAGGTGTGTCATGAAACATGGAATGAGATGTGAGAGGATCAAGATGGAATTTGCTCCTCCTAGATAACGGGAGACATATCTCTGGGCCCCTCGAGATAGTTGGATTTGAAAGTGCATGGCCATGCCAAAGTGATTAAAGAGATAATCATTATGACTAAAGATTAGTTATTAATAGAATCCACTATTAGATCGAGAGAATGGTCGAGCTATCACAAAGGTGGCACGCATCGCGCCTTGAGCTTGACTGGTATCGTGTGGCAAAGAGATCGGTGTATGAGTATATCTAAGGTTCGGCCGATATGATCTTTATGTGTATTTGTGAGTCACTATGCTCTGCTAGGTGCCGCTATTGACTTGTGATTCGGAAATGATTTCCGATCACGACCACCTACACATGAACCTAACGGGTCACACACTTAAGGGGTTTGGAATGTTGGAAAGCTTGTCTGTATGATTGTCTCTAGTGCAAGTGGGAGATTGTTGGTGATATGCCCAAGAGCCCATCATCACAATACGGTTTAAAGGCCCAAGAGTATATTGATCCAAGAGAGATTAGGATTACTAATGGGCCTATGAGATAGAAGCCCATTAGTACGCCCTATATATACGAGGGAGGGGCTAGGGGGCGACACAACCCTGTGAGCCGTGCCACCTCCCTAGCCGCCGCCCCCCCTCTCGGCCGCCGCCCTTGCCGTGCGTACGGTGCTAGCACACCGACGCCCGGCGTTTCATCCCCATACGTGTGGATTCCGTGGAGGCGCTGCTGCGACTGCTGCGCTGATCGGCTGCTGGGATCAAGTACGAGGAGCTCGGTTCGTGGGACGTGATAGACTACTTCCTCTACATCGACGCGCGACTTCTTCTGCTGCGCTGCGTGTCTAGTGGTAACGATCTATGATCTTCTACTCGCAAGCATCTTGGGTATATGCGGTAGTGATGCTAGCGTAGCTTACCCGTTTCCTTACAGATATGACTGGATACATGCTCGTGGTCACATGGCACAGAACTTGAGTTTGGTTGGATGGTACTGCAGCCTGTGGAGATCTGAACGCAAAATAACTGCAAGATTGTTTAACTTCATGGCAGGAGTGCACATCCCAAGAAGGATTCTACAACGGGAATGTGATTTCCTGACATCATTACCCTAAACAAATGGAAGAAAAAGAATACTACCAACCTCCGTTGACAAACACTCCTGCTCGCTCAGTCGTGAAATGTATGACATTTCATTTATTCTAAGTCAAACTATCCTAAGTTTGATTAAAATCTATACTATATAATATAAAAGTAAAAGTTGAAACAAATGAAACTCTTATCCACCAAGATTAGGTCCACTGTTATCCCTCGTGGAGGTCCCACTTATAAGGCCAAAAAAATTGACGAAAGGGGGTGGAGACCCATTTTTTAATACAAGAAAAATAGTTCTACCAAAAAGATAATACTGTTTACACCAGCAATTTTCTATACACATCTCTTGTACCCATATATTACTTTCTTTTGGTACACACTTACTTTCCTTTGCACATATCCATAGTTCGTGTCATTATTTGTTTTGCATTTTTCTTTTATAAATTTGGTCAAACTTGAACTGCTTTGACTTAGAACAAAACGGTATGCCTTATATTTCAAGATGGAAGAAGACGGAAGAAGACTGGACAACTTTAACTAACTCCACAGAGATTGAACTAAATCTGACACTACAGGGTTTCCAAAAAGTTATTTCCAACTTTGCCTTTAAGATAGGACCACCGCCAATTAATAATTTAAACCAGAAAAAAGAAAATTCACGCACGGCACTTAAAACACTTTCAAGTTTTTGTCATCAACATGGGTCGCATGGAGAGCCCAGCTTTACCCAGCACCAGGGCAATTAGCCTGTTGGAAGTGATCCCGCCCCTGAATTTCAAGTAACGCAGATTCTTTCTGCTTCCAGAATTTTTGACATGCTGCGAACGTGTTCTAATTTTAATCAGGGACATTTTCTTCACGGAGTACATGTGTAAAATAGGATTGCCATGTGATCTGTGCCGCGGTCGAAATTCTCAAGTACTATATGAAAACGGAGGTTGGTACTGCACCTAATCAGCTGGTGAGAAATGATCCTGAGCGGCCGAGCAGAATGGAATGGACCAGGTGACCTCAACAGGAGAAAAAGAAGGCTGGCAGAGGCATGGCTGGACCAGACCCTCACGGCCTCACCTTCCAGGAGAAGCAGCGTCGTCCCAAAGTCCAAAACCTCGTCACGCAAAGGACGGCCGGCCGTATTCTCATAGAGCCGGCTGCGCAGCGGCTTCAGATGCTGACCTCTCGCAGAAAAAAAAACCAGGAGAAAAAAAGTCTGCGGTGCGGTTGGGCGCGGGCGGCGGATCAGAGCACGGAAATAAAGAAGCATCACTGGATGCGCATGCAGCTCCAGGTTGGAGAGGCTATCGACGACACCTTGCGGCCATGGATGGACATGGAGGTCACACCTGGGTGCAGTGCCAGCCAGCCCAATAACTAGATTATCATTCCGGCTGCAGTGACGTTCGGGGACGGCACGAGCTCGCGTGTTTTTTTTTTGTTGTCCGACGGCAATGGTTTGTCACTTCGTTGTTGGATGGCGTTGTTCGGTGGTGTGGCAAGGCCATAGGCATGGTATCGGCATCTATCTTATCTTCATATCTTGTAGGATTTTCTTCGCGGAGTTCTTGTGCAAACGGGGTGGCCAAATGGCAAGTTGTGGAGCGGCTCTGATTCTATGCCGTTGAGTATGCCGTGTGGTTTGATGGGACCGGAGCTCCCATACGGCTCTAGCTATCTCCTTTATCGCCGCCACAAGGTTCCCGGGTTACTCGAATCTCTTCACGCAACTGTTTCAGGCTACTTGTTGCTTGGGATGCCACTTATTAGAATTCTTTTCTTCGCATAGTTATCATCTGTGCACAGTAGCTAGAAATTAAACTTGTTTTAAGGAGAGGATTGCTCTGAATTAAAACCCAAATTCCTCCCCTGTTTCTCCTTTTCGCTCCTAAGAAAACATATATTACATGCGCATGTGGCTAATTCATTCCGCCCTACGGCTACATGTGAGAAGTCCATTTGTCAGATTATGAATAGTTGATAATGTACGCTATTTAAATTGTCATGTGAAAATGCTATTGCTCTCACTTTCATGGCGTGATGTTTTTTTTCCAAAAAAAAAATCAACAGGACCTAATAATAGCTAAATTTCTGTTGTGTATAAATGCGAATATATAATTTGACAAATAAAAAGGAATATACATTACAACTTCAATTAATGCAAGATCCATACATAACAAAACGTGCAAGATTTGTATATGCTCATTTGTTGCTGCAAGAATAACAAATTCACAAGGGGCTAAATAATTGCTCGATTAATAGGTGTATCATCACGAAGCTGGACCTTTTTATTAATAGCAAACTAGACAGCCCAGCATAGTAAGTTTCTATTAAATGAACAAAAAGCACCCAAAATATAAAAATAGGTGAGATGATAGAAGTAGTCAATACCAAAAGTACAAAGTTGCATGGGCTTTGCAAATCTCTGGTAAAAGATACCATTATTAGCCATGGAAATGTGAATCAAAGATATTCTTTTAAACTTGTAGTGTTTTGTAGGCACCTTTTCTCCTCTTTATTCGAAATTCTAGTCCCAGAATCTATCTCCACTCTATCATCTCTACATCAAAAATAGTAAAAGCCAAAAAAAGATTTAAAAAAGGCACAAAAGGGAGTCAAAGAAGGAAGTAACGAATCAAAAGCTCGTTACATAAGACAAACTTTCAATCCTTTTAACCTACTTGTAACACTTTTTTCACATCTAGATAACAGCAGCTAGATGATAGTACAACAACGACAGCCAAATTATCCTGCAGTGTCCTAACTCCTAAGCTGCTAATAAGCATCTGTCAGTATCACCATGACCATTAGCCATTAACTACAACAACTAACTCCTGTTTTGACAAATGGGCCACCTGTCGGTCTCCGGCGGCCGTCGCGTTCATCAGTCTCGCAGCGGGATCTCGAACAGGTCGGACTCGCCTTCCGGATCGCCGACCGACGCCGCGCCGGAGCCGGCGACGCTGTCCTTCCTGCTCTTGCTCACCCGAATCGCCTCCATCCACCCGGAGTCCACGCGGCCCATGGAGAAGAGCTCGCCGCTGTCGTCGAAGTCGAGCCCTATGGACCCGCTCCCGCCGCCGCCGCCGCGGGCGTCCACCGCCGACGCGGCGCGCACGAAGCACGGGTTCGCCGTGCGCCGCGCGTTGGCCGGCGCGTACCGGAACTTGCCCTGCCCGAGGTTGACCAGCGCCATCACGTCGAAGCTGGAGGCCAGCACCGGGTACAGCGGGCTCGCGAACGCCTCCGCGTTGCAGCTCACGGCGTGGACCAGCTGCCCGTCCACGGTGAAGAACACCTTGCGCTTCGCCGGCTCAAAGCCGCAGCCGACCACCTTGTCCACGCCCGCCCACGAGGACTTGTCCGATTCGTACACCAGCTTCATCCCTGGAGCAATCCATCGAAACCCTTTCAGATCACGTCGTCTTTGTGTGCACTCAAGAGTCAAGAATCATCGAAGCAGAGCGCTTTGTGTGCTCTGCAAATCACGTACCGTCGAGGTAGACGGCGCCGTCGGAGTGGAAGCCGATGGACGACGCGTACGTCCCGGGCAGCGACGGCCGCGGCGGCGCGGCGGAAGCGGCGGCGAGGCCCAGCGACATGACGAGGTGCCGCTGCTTGTCCTGTTGCTCGTCCTTGGCGGCTCTGGTTTCTTGGACCGGGTCCTTGGCGTCCGGTGCGAAACGGATGAGCTTGACGCGGTCGCTCTCGCTGGAGCCGTCCCGGCCACGCCTGCTCGCCCTCGACGCTGACCATTCCGGCCGTCTCGTGTTCAGGTAGATGATGGTGATCTCGAAGTAGGCGTCCTGCGGGAACGGCGCGCCGGCGAGCGGCGGCCCCGGCAGCGGCAGGCTCATCCTGGCGAGGCACAGCGCGCCGGGGTTGTTCCCCGCGTCCGTATCGCCGCGGAGCGGGCTCGGGATGCTTCCGGGGAGCCACTTCCTGCTGGACGCGGTGGCGGCGGCGGCGGCGGCGGCCGGGTTGAGCCGCACGGCCTGCATCCGCTCGGACGACCCCGTGGGCAGCTCCCACGCCGCCTCGGCCATGTCGCGGCTCGTCATCCCGGCGTCGCAGACCGGGCAGGTGCCCCAGAGCGGCGACGAGGAGGCGGACTTTGACCGCGGCGGCGCGACCGCGAACACGAACTGCGCCCACCCGTTCTCCGCCGCCTCCGTCACCAGCCGCGGGTGGTCCGCCCACTGGAACGCGCCCTGCTGCGCGCCGCCGCCGCCGCCCGGGCCCCGGTGCCTGACGTCGACGCGGGCGTGGTGCTGGTGCTGGTGCAGCTGCTGGAACCGGAGCCCCACGCGGCCGCTGGCGGCGCTGTACCTCATGTTCAGCTTCGCCAGCCCGGGGCTCGCCGTCGGCTCCGGACCAGCCGCAGCAGGGGCGACTTCGGGGAGCTCAGGCGGCGCGTTACGCGGCGAGCTCCGCCGCCGGTACACCAGGAACGCGACCGCGAGCAGCGCCGCGACGGGGAGCCCGACGGCGAGCAGCAGGCCGAGCAACAGCGCCGCCATGGCACGCGCTGGGCCTTGCCGCGCTGCCGCTCACCGGAGGGATGGCAGGTGCGCCGACGGAGAGTTAGACGTGGACATGGTGGCGATTGCTCTTGGGGGTGCTGGTGTGCGGCCGGCTGATTCTTTCTGCGCGCTGGAGTTGTTGTTGCGTTCTTGGAGCGTGGTTTGGTGGAGGGTCTCGGGAGGCTGCCGCGGGCACGGGACGCGGACCGGCTCAACCAAAACAGGCAAAGGTTTGGAGCCGGAGGAGGGGTTGGTTTTAAAATTCCGCGTGCACCCGGGCGTGAAGATGATGCTGCGGACGCGGGTTTAGTTGCAGTTGCAGCGGGGACAGCACACCAGGACGTCGCACGGTGCGAGTGGGTTGGTGACGCGGCATGTGAATGCTTTCAGCGTGGTATATTTCCAGAATCCGTGAAAGGTCATGATGTGAGGGACGTTTTGAGGTTTTCAATCATAAAGGCTGAGATTCACCGAATGTTTGACCTTTTCATATCTTCGAATTGATATTATAGGATTGGACCATCAGATTGTGAAACTGTCAGATTTTGGATAGAAAAAGATATATTTAAAATATGGTATTAATCATGCTCTAAAAATAGAAGTGTGTAATGCTGCTTTGATGAATTTATTGGATTTTGTATGCCTGAGTCCACTTACTCCATTCAATTCGAATTCAACTTAATCTTAAACATTATTAAGTCAAAATTTAAGGTTACTATGTGATCCCATAAGATCCTACGCTAAGGATCATGATACAACGAAATTAAGATTTATAATGGGGTCTGAATTGTTTTGGCTCCATGCGTTTTTTTGGATCATGGGATTCTAAGATCTAGTCTAGATTAGGATTCTATCAAACTTGGACGTCTCACCCCTCATATATTCTGTAATCATTCAGTATTTCTTGAGTTGCTTCTATCTCTGTTTTAACAACGATGTTCAAACTTTCACATTTGTGGGCAATAAATTAATATATGTTTAGCTAACCCCTTAGCATGGAATACATATTTCACTATACTTGGTTCAAGTGAAATAAATTTGTAGCTACAAAATTGATTTTTTAATGTATAATCATCTTCATTATTAAAACATGAATATAAAACTTTCTATGAAGCAATCATGAGCATGAAGTAGTTAGACGCTAAAATGTTGGCAATTGTAAGTTATCAATCAAACATTCCCTAATCCTATTAAAAAAACTAATATACTCCCTCCGTATTGGTAAAAGAAGTCGTTTTGGATAAGATTTGGGTCAAACATTGAAAATATAAATCATCAATAACTTTTAAGTTGTTGAGTTTACAAATGTGAAAATTATATGAATAGATTTGTCTTGAAAAATACTTTCATAAAAGTTTACGTAAAAGTTGTGTTTTGGAGACCGTGTCGCTGTCCTAAACGACTTCCTTTACCAATACGGAGGGAGTATTAAATTAGTTGTTGACACGAGAACAACACAAAATGAAATTTAAGGAAATGCATAACTGATGTTTCATCACATAGACTTACTAGACAGTTCTTGCGAATTCATTTGTAAAAGAAAAAGATAATCCCCTAACTCCCAACCTAGTGAGAATTGTGGCTACATGTACATATTGAAGTTTTAGGATACCTGTTGTACATGCAGCATTTCTCTGAAAGAAAACGGCACTTGACAAGATTTGTGGGAATTAGCAGTAGTTGATCAGTTACTATCACTTCCGTAATCACTATGCTAATAAGAATAAGGTAGAGCAGGTCTAGCTTTCCAAACGGAAGAATGCGGGATAGAACTTTCACCTACTTCTCTAATTTTACGAGGAACCTCGAAATGCAATCACCAATAATTCATTCACGTATTTAATAATTATACGTAGCAACGTCCTTTTTCTGCAATTATTTTCTTACTAACCATTCCTTTTATTCCATCGATGGTTTTAAATGATTTTAGTGAAATGCAATGGAGCCTTCAGTCCGGTTAAAATCTGCCGCAAAATAAAAAAAATCAAATTCCAAGAGAGGGAAATTTTGTTTATATGTACAGGGTAACTTTTTCTCTAAACTGGGACTAATGCTGGTACGACCTCAAAAAAACTTTTCAAACGTTTCGGCATCTCTGCCCTTTACAACTTGATGATGCCGTTTGACAAGACGGAGGTACAAACAACGATTGGAGGAGGCAACGCACAACACACGTATGAGACTTTTCCCAGATACCAAGTGATAAAGAAAAGTATTGGTTCTTTTTTCTCCAAGGAAAAGTCCGGTTTACACCCTCCAACTATCGCAAAAGTTCGATTTTCGACATTGAATTACGAAACCGGACAACATAGGCCATCCAACTATCAAAACCGAGCAAATTTGGCCCATGGGGTGGTTTTGAAGGTGGTTTTCTATTTTATGAGAATTAAAAATATTCAATTTTACACTAAAAAAATTATAAGTAATTCATTTTAAGTCAAACATTATGAAATGGTATCAAAAGTTTTCTAAAAATATAATATATCTATTGTCACATGAATTGTGAGCTATTTAGATCTAATTTTTTTATGTTTATAATATTTGGCTACTTGCAGTTATGCCTATTATTTTTAATAACTAAGATTCAAATAGAGCAATAATAGATATATTACATTTTTAGAAAACTTTTGGTACTAGTTTTATATTTTTATGATTTAAGTGAATTAGTTTTGATTTTTTAAATCTAATTACATTTATTTAATTTTTTAGAAAATACAAAACCACCTTCAAAATCACTCCAAGGTCCAAATTTGTCCGGTTTTGATAGTTGAATGGCATATGCTGTCTGGTTTCGTAGTTAAAAGTTGAAAATCAGACTTTTGCAATAGTTCGAGAGTGAAAATTGGACTTTTCCTTTTTCTCGAGCGTCGGCCAGTGGGTGACCCGGCTGGTGTTGCAACTAACGTCACATGTGCCGGCCTGACGCATGCCTGATCATGTTGCTCTGCTCAGAATCCCTTCATCTTTATCACCTAATCTCCTCCCTAATCTCTTTCTTCTTGACCAATAATCGGTGCACGTGTTGCGGAACGGGTTCTCATGTTTTTTTTAATAATGGAAACGAGTTCCGGCCTCTACAAAGTATACACAACCCAAAGATTATTACAAAACATAGCCATTTATTGACTAGCTGGGGGAATGAACAAATGGAAAATCATCTAAACCAATTCTAAGGTTATGCTTCCACCCATGATTGGCTATCTCCGAGACGACGACCTCCAATGCAAGACTTGCCTTTCAGAACATCACCTTTATCGTATCTTTATGCTAAAAAAATTGATCTGGAAGTGATCGTTGGTCCTTCGCATTCTCTCGAGTTTCCAGTGCCCATCAGGTAGCTTTTTTTAATCTTTTAATACATAGTTTGTTGTCGCATTGAAAAAATTGGGATCGAACCACTAATCGAATCAGAGCAATTCCAACCATAGTGTCTATAACTAGTGTTTATGATGCCATATCATCAAGACACCACATTTTAAAAACTACACTCCACAACTCATAATGTCTTTGTGTGGTTTTCTATGAACTCATTCTCTTTTATCCACGTATCATATTTCTTCTCTATTTATTATGAAGACACCAACTTATTCTCAATGCACAATTTAATAGTGTCTAGTACATAGGTTCTTGTGTCAACATTGAGTCTTGCTTTTGCATGGGACCAACTTTCTGGCTCCTTTCACTTTCTTTCTCATTTATTATGGTGCCACATAAACTAAAATTCCTATATAGTGATATATTTAATATTATGAAAACCATCCTATATGGAGGGTTGGATGGCCTCAGAGACTACAGTGCTACACCACTGTAGCTCTTGTAACGTGGCTGCGGTAAGAATACCAATAAAGCGAAATTTGCTTTTCCCTAAGCCATGGCCCGTGGGTAATCTGTAATGACTGAATGAATGGGTATTACGTAGAGCCCCCCCAGCCACCTCCCCTCCTCAGGCCGCCCCCGGTCTATCCGGGCGGCGGCGGCCCGCGGTTGAGCCAAAGTTGTCTCAACTCGCGCCCCTCCTCCCTCTGTCCTCCCCCCCGCCTCCCTCCTCCGGCCCCCAAACCTGCCCTTGCCGTCGCCTCGCTGCCAGCCGCCGGGGCCGGATCCAGCCAGCCTCGCCGGATCCGGGGTCCCCCGTGCCGGATCTGGCCGATTCCGGCTGGGGAAACTCGTCCCACTCCTATGAACCTGGGTCGCCGCCGCTGTTCGCCGGCCGCCGTCGCGGGGAGCCAGATCCGGGCGCCCCTTCACCGGATCCGGGCACCTCCGGGCTGGATTTGGTTGGTGAGCCCCTCTCCCGGCTGGGGTTCGCCGGCAACCGGTCGGGGGCGCCGTTGCCGCCACTCCCCCTCCCCCTGCCGGGGTCCATGGTCGCCGGCGGGCGCCCCCTCTTGGGCCTTTCCTCATCGCCGGCCAGCGGGGTCCGAGACCGCCGGCGTGCGCCGCCTCGTGGGGCTTCCTTGCCGCCAGTCGTCGGGGTCCGTAGCCGCCGCCGGGCATTGCATTGTGGGGCTTCCCCGTCGCCGGCGCCTCCTGCGGGTGGCGACTGCTGCTGGTGGTGCTGTTGCCGCTGGTGGGGGCTGCCGCCGCCTGTGGCCTGCTAGTCGGCTCGGCCCGCCGTCCGGGGACTCCGACACTCCGGTGTTGGGTGGTTAGTGGTGGCTCCGAGGTCATCGTCCATCCGTGCCAATGCTCTTTTGTTGCATCTCCGCCGTGCTATGTCTACACTTGTGGTCGGATCAAGCGGATGCTTTGCCGCTATCGTTGTCTTGACGGAAGCTTGGCTGCCGTCGTCGCTTCTTGGGCGGATGCTTGGCCGCCAATTGCTGTGCTGTTCGGTTCTAAACAGATGCTTTGCCGTCTAGGTGGATGCTTCGCCACCTCATCATCTTGGCGGAAGCTTTGCCGCTGTCGTCGCTTCTCGGGTGGATGCTTAGCCGCCGTTTTCCGCGCTTTTCGGTCTTAGACGGATGCTTTGCCGTCCAGGTGGATGCTTTGCCACCTTGGTTGTATTTTGGTCGTTTAGTAATTCGCCGTAGACATTCAAGGTCATGATGTATCTTTTCAGCTGGGATGGATGTTGGTCGTTTTTAGGTTCGTTAGGTTGGGTGGCTTCCCTTCCTCTTTCTTTCTTTGCTTTAGCTTACTTTCGGTCGTTGCCACTTGCTTGGTGGTCTTGTTTTTCTGCACTACGAGGGTTCTCTTGTAGTATCGCCGTTGTAATTCTCCTCCTCTTAATGAAATACGTGCTCAGACACGTTTGCGGAAAAAATGGGTATTACATATTAGTATATCTCACTCCACCGGGCTTCATCAGGTTGCCCAAATCGAGCCAGAAATGGGCCGCAACGTGTCCTAGGAGAGAAATGCTATGGATCATCTCTTGGACCTTGGATTTGGGTTGTGACTGAAAGTGGCCTAGAAACCGATATCACTAAGCCCAAGAACTACCCGTTGAAAGGACTAATGGCCAGTCACGGAGTCACCTTGATGTGCACGTGTACAAACTGGTAAGTTTGACCGACTCAAGGTCTTTGCAGCAATGGCGGTCAAGCAAAGCTAAGGCGTGACAGTAGCAGATGATGAGATGAAGTGCAAGTGTGTGGATGTGAGGATGCTGTAAAAACAGTTCTTATAGAGTACCCCGTAAGGCCCCAGACAGCTGAGCATCCAAACCAACTAAAACGTTCATAATTCTCTCGCCACCACCCGGCAAACCAAGCATCCAAACCAAACAGATCAAAGGCTAAGGCGTTGTCCTCTGGCTGAACACAGGTACCCCTTCCTGATTCCTACACTTACACCCTCGTCCCTTATGAATTCTGATTAGCACTCCAGCTAAGCATTTCACTTAGCTTCCCTCATGGCTGTATCTTTGTTGGCCGGAATGAAGACGCTATCAATTTATATTCTGCAGATGACAAGTGTGTTATCCAAGCAGCCTGCGAAACTCGGAATGCACATAGTGTTGCCGTTGCTGCTGTTGTGCACGGAGTTGCCAACATCAATTGCTCGGCAGCTCACGATAGCAGCCAGGATCTCCGCTCACTGCTTGACTTCAAGCAGGGCATCACCAGCGATCCTCATGGAGCCATGAGCAATTGGACCATGAACTCCCACTTCTGTCGGTGGAATGGTATCACGTGCACCTGGACGCGACGACAATGGCGCGTCCTGTCGCTCACCCTCACCGGGAAAAGTTTATCCGGCCAAATCAGCTCCTCTCTTGGCAACCTTACCTTCCTTAATTATCTTGATCTCTCTGACAATAACTTCTTTGGTCCCCTGCCTCTTCTTGGTGGCCTCCAACAACTACAGTACCTTTTTCTGAACAGCAACAATTTGTCTGGAAACATTCCTGATGCACTTACGAACTGCTCCAACTTGATCTACTTATACATCTTTTCAAACTCGCTGGTGGGTTCAATTTCTCCGAAATTTGGCCTCTTCTCAAATTTAGTATCTGTAAGTTTGGCTGACAATCAACTAGAGGGAAGCATTCCTAGTGAGCTCGTCCAACTTAGGAATAATTTAGAATACTTGATCCTAGGCGGCAACAGGCTTTCAGGTCAAATTCCAGCTTCCATATTCAGTCTTGCTTCTCTAATATCTCTGAGCCTAGACCACAATATGCTAGACAAGGCATCACTGCCACCTAACATAGGAGAACTTCTTCCGAATCTCGTCCAGCTTACCTTGGAAAATAACTCTTTTGAAGGTCCCATCCCAGCTTCCCTAGGCAATACTCGGCTAGAAATGTTAGATTTATCACTTAACAAATTCTCAGGGCAAATTCCTACTAATTTGGGAAAACTTTTGAATTTGACCGAGTTAAACCTTGGAAATAACCAACTTGTAGCAGGGGACAACCAGGATTGGGAATTCTTGAATGCATTAAGAAACTGTAAATCTCCGAAGTCCCTCTCACTGGCTCACAATGAGCTGCAGGGACCTTTACCACTGTCAATCAGCAACTTATCGACTAGCCTTCAACATCTGTTGTTGTCTGGAAACAGCTTATCTGGACATATTCCACGGGGCATAGGGAATCTTAGTGGCTTAATTAGATTGGAGCTGCATGAAAACTATTTTAGTGGTACAATTGAAGGATGGATTGGAAGCTTAAAAAGCCTACAAGTTCTGCTTCTCCAATCGAACAACTTCACTGGGCCAATCCCGTCCTTCAGTTTTACTCAGTTGTTAACACTCGACATAAGCGGAAATGAATTTGAGGGTTCCATACCAGCTAGCTTGGGAAATCTTCAACACCTCCAACAGTTGGATCTTAGTTACAACAACTTTCAAGGGTATATACCACCAAACTTTGGAAAACTTGAACAACTCGTATTGTTCGACCTTAGCCACAATAATCTACAAGGTGACATAACTCTAGATATTAGCAAACTTGAACAGCTCATAGACCTACGTTTTTCATCAAACAATCTTAGTGGCGAAATCCCAGATAATTTTGGCAATTTTCTACAATTAGAAACCCTCCTAATGGACCAAAATCACCTCACAGGAAACATTCCAACGTCTTTCAAGGGCTTACAGAGCTTAAAAACACTAAATCTGTCACACAATAACTTGTCTGGAACCATTCCAACCATTTTGAAGGATCTATCACTTCTCAATAAGCTGGATCTTTCATACAATCATATCCAAGGAGCAATACCAATCAATGGAATATTTGCAAATGCAACGGCTGTTTCACTCATTGGCAACTGGGGGCTCTGCGGAGGAGCGATGGATCTCCATATGCCTGCATGCCCTGCAGCTTCTCGGGTAATAGAATGGAAACACTACTTGACCATCTTATTGATTCTCGTATTTGGCTTCATGTCACTCGGGTTGTCAATTTACGCTATATTCATTGGGAAGAAGGCACCAAGACGACCATACTTATTATTGCTTTCTTTTGGTAAGAAATTCCCAAGAGTTTTATACAAGGATCTAGCCCAAGCTACGGAGAACTTCTCAGAGTTCAACCTAGTTGGAAGAGGAAGCTATGGTTCAGTATACAAAGGAAAGTTAACTCAAGCTAAATCGAAGTTGCCATTAAGGTCTTTGACCTTGAGACAAGATTCGCGGACAAAAGTTTTATTTCCGAATGTGAGTCTTTGAGAACCATTCGGCATCGGAATCCTCTTCCTATACTAACTGCCTACTCAACTATTGACAATAATGGTAACGATTTCAGAGCCCTAATTTATGAGTTCATGCCAAACGGGAATTTGGATGTATGGTTGCATCAGAAACGTGGTAGTATAGCTCCAAAACTTTTTGGCTTAGCTCAAAGACTAAGCATAGGTGTTGGCATGGCTGATGCACTGGCCTATGTACACCATGACTGTGGGAGAGCTATTGTCCACTGTGATTTGAAACCAACTAATATACTTCTTGATGATGACATGAATGCTAAAAAAAACTCGACTTGCGAGGGGCAAGCCGCCCCCCGGGCATTAATGTAAGAACACTACTACTGAATATATCATCGCCAACGCCCCATCACCGCCAATTTGTTTCGAACCGGCGGTGCTAGTCTATCACCGCCGGTTCCAAATGGACCCAGCGGTGATGCTTACGTAAGCATCACCGTCGGGTCATATTACGAACCGGCGGTGATATGTAAGCATCACCGCCAGGTTGTAATATGACCCGGCGGTGATGTGTTCTCCACCTATTTTTTTTCATTCTCCCCACCCCCTCTCTCTCTCCGGTGCTTAGATTTTTTCCTCCTCCCCCGCCATCCTCTCCCCACTGCTCCCTCCAAGCTCCTCTCCCGGTCTCCCCATCCGAGCTCCTCTCCCCCGGCCTTCTCCCCTCCCCTCTCCTCCCTCCCATCCCCATCTCCGGCCTCCCTCCCCTCCTCCTCCCCGCCAGTGCGGGCTGCAGCGGCGCGCAGCCGCGCAGCAGCGGGGCTTGGGCTGCGGATGCGCGGTGGCGCGCGGCGCGTGACTGCCGGCGGGCATGGCCGCGGCGGCCCCTGTGGCTGCGGCGGCCAGCACGCGGCCGACCGGCGCGGCTTCCCCATCTGGGCGACGTCCTCGCCGAGCGACGCAGGTCCTCACCTAGGCGCCGGCCTTCTCCGCACGGGCGGCCCTCCCCACCGAGCCGCTGCGCCGGTCTTGCCCCAACGCATCGCCGGCCTTTCTCCCCGTGCCGCCGGCCACCTTCCTCGACATGCCGCCCGTGTCCCGAGCATGTCTCTGACTATCTGTCTCTGGTATTTTGATGCACTTCTGGTTCGACATTGATGTATGCTTAAAATTGTGAAGTCTACTACCTGTCTCTAGCATTGTAGATATATAATTTTCACTTATTGTATGTCCGTTTGCTCAATTCACTTCCCTTGCAACATGTGAATATATAATTTTTGTCCGTTTATGCTTCACATTCTGATCTTAAGTTCTTAACCTCAATAAGAGGTAAAATAAAGGATTTAGTGTTCTACTACAAACCTTTCTGACCTATAGTGGATTTCTGTTGCTGCATGTTAAGTGATTTTGTTAATCATATTGACTGACAGTTATTTGTTGCGGAACTACAAGTTCTGAACAATTTAGGCTTTGTATTTCCTGCTAGCGAAACTTCTTTTAGGTAACACTTATCACAGTGCAAGTTTTCATGAGAAGCCCCTATGACTACTTTTAGGTAACACTTATCTCTGAATGGTTGTTATTTGCCCTTTTATGCTAGATAACATGTGCAAACAGGCTGAATCGTGGATGCATATACGGTCGATGAAGCTTTTATAACAAGTTTGGGAAGAAACATCAATTGTTTCCATAGTGTTCCCTCCTAATGGATCTTTTTTCTCAGGCACAGGTTAAACAGTTCCTTTTCATCTCAATGTATTTGATTAACCATGTAGGAAGTATCTACTGGTATTCCTTTCTTTTCATCTTTCATCGGTAAGAAATCCTCTAGCTTGGACCCCTTCTTTGCTGCGAGTGATCTAGTCCAAACTTGTATAGATACTCGAATCCATCAGTACACTCTATTGTATATTTGCTTGATATATGTAAGCAACAATTTGCCTTGATGTATCTGTTGTCTGAACGTGGCAAATTGCCTATGTTGCACATTGATACACTCTCTTATGCTATGTTTTCCCATTTATATAGCAAAAGGTATTTTTTTTACTCAGTATGTTTCCAATATGTATTACGTTGAAACTTATACATTAAAATGACTTCTAAAAAGCCACCACAATGGCATCGGCATCCTTATGAAATCGAGTTTCTCCTCCGGCCTCCCTCCCCTCCTCCTCCCCGCCAGTGCGGGCTGCAGCGGCGCGCAGCCGCGCAGCAGCGGGGCTTGGGCTGCGGATGCGCGGTGGCGCGCGGCGCGTGACTGCCGGCGGGCATGGCCGCGGCGGCCCCTGTGGCTGCGGCGGCCGGCACGCGGCCGACCGGCGCGGCTTCCCCATCTGGGCGACGTCCTCGCCGAGCAACGCAGGTCCTCACCTAGGCGCCGGCCTTCTCCGCACGGGCGGCCCTCCCCACCGAGCCGCTGCGCCGGTCTTGCCCCAACGCATCGCCGGCCTTTCTCCCCGTGCCGCCGGCCACCTTCCTCGACATGCCGCCCGTGTCCCGAGCATGTCTCTGACTATCTGTCTCTGGTATTTTGATGCACTTCTGGTTCGACATTGATGTATGCTTAAAATTGTGAAGTCTACTACCTGTCTCTAGCATTGTAGATATATAATTTTCACTTATTGTATGTCCGTTTGCTCAATTCACTTCCCTTGCAACATGTGAATATATAATTTTTGTCCGTTTATGCTTCACATTCTGATCTTAAGTTCTTAACCTCAATAAGAGGTAAAATAAAGGATTTAGTGTTCTACTACAAACCTTTCTGACCTATAGTGGATTTCTGTTGCTGCATGTTAAGTGATTTTGTTAATCATATTGACTGACAGTTATTTGTTGCGGAACTACAAGTTCTGAACAATTTAGGCTTTGTATTTCCAGCTAGCGAAACTTCTTTTAGGTAACACTTATCACAGTGCAAGTTTTCATGAGAAGCCCCTATGACTACTTTTAGGTAACACTTATCTCTGAATGGTTGTTATTTGCCCTTTTATGCTAGATAACATGTGCAAACAGGCTGAATCGTGGATGCATATACGGTCGATGAAGCTTTTATAACAAGTTTGGGAAGAAACATCAATTGTTTCCATAGTGTTCCCTCCTAATGGATCTTTTTTCTCAGGCACAGGTTAAACAGTTCCTTTTCATCTCAATGTATTTGATTAACCATGTAGGAAGTATCTACTGGTATTCCTTTCTTTTCATCTTTCATCGGTAAGAAATCCTCTAGCTTGGACCCCTTCTTTGCTGCGAGTGATCTAGTCCAAACTTGTATAGATACTCGAATCCATCAGTACACTCTATTGTATATTTGCTTGATATATGTAAGCAACAATTTGCCTTGATGTATCTGTTGTCTGAACGTGGCAAATTGCCTATGTTGCACATTGATACACTCTCTTATGCTATGTTTTCCCATTTATATAGCAAAAGGTATTTTTTTTACTCAGTATGTTTCCAATATGTATTACGTTGAAACTTATACATTAAAATGACTTCTAAAAAGCCACCACAATGGCATCGGCATCCTTATGAAATCGAGTTTCTCCTCCCGCTGGATTTAGCTCTTGGAGCTTTTAGTATGCCGTATAAACCAGTAGCAACAAACATATAAGCTTTGATTCTCTTTGGCTCCTCCACGCTTCCATGACACTGAATATTCTGTTAAGACAATTTGATTTTGCATATTGTTTGTCTTCATGTGAACTTCCGTAATTATCGTAATATTTCCTTCAAAACATAGAGTGTACTGATGGATGTGTGTTGCAACCATTTGCCTTGATGCATGTGTGTTGCATGCTTGTTTGAATAATAATTCAGTGCCAAGTTCCTACATATAGTATCATTGTTGTCATTGTGCCTTGCTTGCTTCTTTTTTTACTGCTTTGCCACTGATTGATCTGAGTAGGACCACAGACACACTAAAAATAGGACAATGTTTTTTTTACTGCACAAGCAATTAGGTGTCAGCAATACAACAATCTTGCATTGATACGAGTAAACTAGAAATCAGCAGACTGCCAGTGCAAAAGGAGGCCAGGGCATGACATCTTTTTGACTACAGAATGGATGGATGGTATTAGGCTGTTTGAATACCTACAGCCTGACAAAATGGATGGATGGTCTTAGGCTGATTGTATCAATTTGTGCAATGCAAGTGACTGTTGAGAAGGCTGAGAGAAGTGATATTCCTGACATCGACAAGAAAAAGTCAGTTCTCAACTTCTCTACTAGATATCTAAAAATTATTTCTACTTAGGCTGAGAGAAGGCTGAGAGGTGATTGTATGAACTCTTTTGTTTAATCTCAATGTATGAGCTCATATGGTTGAATTCTAGTGCTATAATTATATATTATATATGTTGTACAAATGATGCAATATTATTATATGAAAATATTTTTTTATGGGAAAAAGGTCTTCACCGCCGGTTCGTGTCTTCAACCGGCGGTGATGGGTGCACATCACCAACGGTTGGCGCATGCATCACTGCCGGTTTATCAACCGGCGGTGATGAACCCGGCCATCACCGCCGGTTTTGGAACCGGCGGTGATGGCCCCGCTATCACCATCGACTTAAATCCAACGGTACCCAAAACCGTTGGTGATGCACTTTTAGAACCGGCGGTGATAGGGGTGGCTGTAGTAGTGGAAGAAGACCTCTCACGCAGGACGAGAAAACCCCCGAACCTCCGCCCCACCCTTACACAGGGGCGCCGTAACCCATACCGTAACCCGTGTGAGAGCGGGCCGGGGTGATCCGGGACCTATTTTCATGTGCTTTGGCGTGTAGGCAGGCGAGGAGATTTTTTTAACTTTTGCCTGAAATTCGCTCCTACTGAGAGTCGAACCCAGGACCTGAGGAGTGCTACTGAGGCCACCTAACGAATCCGGCTAGGCACCTTTTCGCTGATGACATGAATGCTCATTTGGGAGACTTTGGCATTGCAAGTCTCGTTGATGATTCCAGATCAATAGCAGTTGGACATTCAGGCTGTAGCAGTTCACTCGCTGTTAGAGGAACTATAGGCTATATCGCTCCAGGTATAAAATCAATATTGTTTCCATTTCATGTTTTTGTATAAAGCGATCTGTTACGTACTCAATATTTTTTCCTCTATATTTTTAGAGTATGCTCAAACTGTTCATGCAACAACCTGTGGGGATGTTTATAGTTTTGGAATAGTACTTCTGGAGATGATCATAGGCAAAAGACCAACTGAACCTCTGTTCGATGGTGGGCTTAGCATCGCCAGCTTTGGGGAGAGAAATTTTCCAGATCAAGTGTTGCATATCATTGATCCTCATCTCCAAGAAGAATGCAAGGGCCGTATTCAAGCATTGGCAGGAACTGTAAATGATGTCTATCGATGTGTGCTGTCTCTCGTGCAAGTTGCTCTCGCTTGCACGCGTCCATTCCCAAGGGAAAGAATGAACATGAGAGAAGTAGCCATTAACTTGCATGCAATCAGAAAAGCATAAGTTGCAGCTACTAAATAAAAGCAAGTCATGCTTTGCAAGATCTCGTGTAACTAGCTTATGTTGTCTTTGATTCCAATTGGTATAAAGATGGCAAATAAAAGTAGGCACGAGTAGCATGCTGGAATTGATGAAGAACCCTGCTAGAAAGCTATTTGCGGTGGATAAACAAGTCGTATGTACGGCCAGCTCATACTAAAATTGGGTTTTTGAACATTTAGAAAAAGGATTTGGTAAAACATAAGTTATTTTGATGAAGTGCTTGTATGGCTGTAATACCAGGTGATTCATTTGAGACACCTCAAAATGGCGATTAACACATATAGTCTGCATATATACCAGGAGCTCTTTTACGGTGCACAATACTACCTCTTAGTGGTATATATGGGAGTGTATCTAGTGCAAACCACAACTTCATGAAAACCCATGCAAACCACGGCAAAAATGTTATCTAAATTCACCAAAGAAATCACACATGTAGATAATGTGATGATACACAATCTTGTAAAATATCTTGTCCAAACTCGATTTCGTTTGTGAGATATAAAAATAATAAATTTCTAACTTGAAGCTCCGCTCCGCTCCGGCCTGGGCCTTCGGCTTCTACTAGGCCTCCGCTCCGCTCCGTAAGTCAGCCTTTAATATGTGCTGAATTTGGATCATAACTCAACACTCCCATTCTCTATTCCTCTGTTCAAATTCCTGATTTAATCCTTGTTACTGTCACTGACAATGCCTCCAACAATATGGCAACAAAGAGCTTGTTGTATGTGGAGAGGCCAAACATCTTTTGGAGCTCATGTGCAACTCGCACCATCAATTTGATGCTTGAAAGTATAGGAAAGATGAAGAAGTTCAAGAGCACAATTGATCAAGCAAAGGCACTCACTATCTTCATTTATGCACATCATAAAACATTGTCTTTGATGAGAAAGTATACAAAGAAGAGGGACATCATTCGGCCAGGTGTGACCAGATTTGCTTCCAATTTTCTCACTTTGCAAATCTTGTATGAGAAGAAAGACCAGCTAAGGATAATGTCTCAAAGTGATGAATGGGAGAAACTAAACCCAGTCAAGAAGACTGTCAAAGGTGTGCAAGCTACAGCCACATTAGTGAAGCCCAATTTTTCGAATGATGTTGCACTTTGCTTGAGGGTATTTGAGCCATTGGTCAAAGTACTTCGCATGGTTGATGGGGATATCAAGCCATCAATGGCTTTTATCTATGGAGAGATCAAAAAGGCTAAGAAAGACACCATGGTGGCTCTAGGTAATGTTGATAAGTCTGGGACTATTTACAATTCTATCATTGGACTCATTGATGTGAAGACGAAGGATAGGCTGGACTGTCCATTGCACAAGGCTGCATACTTTTTAAATCCCTACTATAGTTACAATGATCCATCTATCTTTGAATCTGAGGAAGTAATGGATGGGTTCATTTCAGCTACTGAAACATTTTATCATGGTGATTATGATAAGCAAAATCAGGTGCTGAATAATGATGTGCACAAGTTTAAAGATCAAGTTGGCCACTTTTCCAAAATGGTTGCTCTAGCTGGTTGCAAGGACTTTGAATTCAGCCCAGGTATGCAAGTCCAGCAGCTTACACTCATATTTACAAGTAAATTTCAGATCTGTAATATTTCGTTGCCTAACAAATTTTTATTCTTGTGCACCCAAATGGTGGGGAAATTATGGAACACAGGTTCCAACACTACAAAAGATGGCTATCAGAATCCTCTATTTGACTTCAAGTGCATCTGGTTGTGAAAGGAATTGGAGTTTCTTTGAAGGGGTAACATTTTAAATCAATTATTCCAAATCTATTATACTTTTGTTCTATATATAGTTCTTCACTCAAATCTAATTTTTTTTATAGATTCATACAAAAAAAGAAACAAGCTCACATGTGAAAGGTTGGAGCAGCTTGTCTTTGTTTGGTTCAATAATCTACATGCAGACAAGAAAAAGAAGGCACAAAAAAAAAGAAGGTGGATCCCCTTCTAGCATCTGAAGCAACATGTGCTCAAGGTTGGTTTGTGGAATGTGAAGATGATGAAGGATCCGATGTTGAGCCTGCTACAGGGCTGACATGGAAGGTAATTGCAGAAACTTGTGCGCCTGAGGAGGTCACTCAACTTCGTAGAAGTGCAAGACTGAATCAAACAAGAGAGATTGATGATGATGTCCACTTAGAACCTGAGGAAGAACAATATTTAGATGAAGAAGAAATTGAGTTTGAGCCCGACCAAGAGGATGTCCTCACGACAAGCTATGGGGAAGAGGAAGAGGGGCAGAAATATAGAATGATGGCTGAACTATGATTGTCATGGTGTATTGGTGTTACTGTTACCTTGTGGCCTTTCCTGTTTCTGTCTTGTGCCTTTCCTATTTATGTCTGTATGACTGTATGAACTTGAACTACCAATTGTGTGTGTTTTAATTTTGTTGGCACGCGGCATGTGTTGTGGCCTTGTGGGCTTGTGGCCGGTGGTTGTGTAAGAAGCTAAGAACCTTGCATGTGTTTTATTGTCATTGGTGAATTGTGGCTTGTGAGTTGTGACCTGTCACCTGTGTACGTGAATTGTGATTGTTCATGTCATTGGTTGCCATGTTAATTTCTGAAACAATTTTGAGTTTTGAAGTTTTGATCATTAATCATTGTGATTCTTATATTTTTATTTTGTAGGTTGTAACATCCCGAACATTAACCCAAATAAATCACCCGCTAAAAATATTATTTTTCAAAATATTTTTCAACACTGAGCTCAAATCACTCCAAAATCTTTTTCCGCCCGGGCTCCCAATCTCCCGAAATCATGTCCCGGCAATCCGCCGTCCCGACACCAGTACCAATCCCTGTCCCGTCTCCCCTTTTCCCCGTTCCCCGCACATCATGACGACCGAATCAATCAGTGTCCCCCCTTGTTCCCGCCTCCCCTCATTCCGCGTGCACATCGTCGACCACCCGACCGCCGCGCATGCTCGCCGACCCCGCAGTCGCCGCAGCGAATCCCGCCGCGTCTCTCTCTTTTTCCCTCTCCCCTCTTTTTCTTTTTTTTTACTTTTACTTTTTTTTCTTTTTCCCCTCCTCTCTTCCTTCTCTCTTCCTTCTTCTCTGCCGCGCACGCGCTGCACGACGCCGAGCGCTCTGCTCGACGCCGAGCGCCCCCACGCTGGCCCCCCCACCTCCCACTTGCGCTGCCACCACCGCTACGCGCCACCGCTCCCCCCTGCTTGCCTCGGCGCACGCGTAACACAGCGCCGCCGGCCAAACGAGCTCGGGGCACACCGAGCCCAAGCTCTGCTCGACGCCGTACCCCCTAGCGCCCCCCCTCCACTTGCCGTCCTTCTCTGCGCCGCCCGTCACCTCCACGCCGCTACGCACCACCGCCCAGGGTCGCTTCATGCGCCACCACTGGCCCCGCCGCCATTAAAGCTCATCCTCGGAGCTCACCGGCCGGCCACCGCTCCCCGCCCCTCCCCTGCCTCTCCTCGCCTATAAATAGGCCCTCCATCTCGCCCTCAAGCTCCACGACCACCACCGCCGCCCCGAGCCCCCTCCCCGGCCCTGCAGTGCCGCCGCCGCAGCCACCTCCGCCCACCGCCGCTGGCCCTCGTCGCCCCGCCTCCTCGCGCCGTCCCAGCCCGAGGTAGGGCCGGGAATCGAATCCCCGTAGCCCCCTCCCTCTTTTCCCCCTCACCCCAGCCGCCGTTGTGGCCCGGAGCGCCGGGATCGGCACCGCCGGCACCCCTGTTTCCCCCTCCCCTGTTTTGGTCGGGAGGAAGGAGAAGACAGGGCAAAATTGCCCTTAGGCCCCTACCCTTTCCTTCTTTTATTTAAGAGTCCCTTCCCTTTCTAACTCTTTTCCAAATAACCCCCCCATTCTCTCTATTTAAGAAATGGCCCTTCCACTATACAAAATAATTACTCCTAGACCCCTACACCTTTCTAGTTCAGCCCAGATATTTCTAGAAATTACAACTAAGTCCTTTCCTCTTCTAAAAGTATTTTCCAATAAGCCCCTCTCTTATTCCTTTTAATGAATTAGCCCTCCCACCATATAAACATAATTTCAAATAGACCCCTGCCCCTTTCCGGAGTAACACAAGTATTTTTAGAAATTATAATCAAGTCCTTCCACTCTCAAAAATAATTACAAAGAAGCCCTTGAACCCCAGTTTAACCCCTAACCACTACTTCGACTCATCATTTCATGCGCCAAAAATCCTCCGTTTGCCCCGAAACTTTACCACTCCATTTCTAACATAATTTTAGCCATGCCATTAGAGAACCACCCAAAAATATTACTCCCATATCCATATCTTAATTTCTTCTGATTCGAGCTTGACGATAAAACCTTTATTTCTTTTTCTTTATTGTGTGTTTGTTTTTGTGCGGCGTAGATCACGGTGTGAACGAGGGAGAACCCATCGACGAGCAGTACTGCGAGCAAGTGTGCGACGATCAGTGCCGCAACCCCGAACTCGAAGGACAGTACCTCGATCAGGACCTCCCGGAAGGCTTTGAAGACGGCAAGTTCAATCTCATCCTTTGATTGCATATTTCGACCCAGTTTTATAAACACAACCTATTGGCCTATTTTAAAAAATTGCATATGCTTTTACTGCTGAAACATGGTTGGATAGCCACCCCTTGATTTGTTATAACCAATCCTTGACCACTTAGATTAACGTCTATATATGATTTATTCTTTATGGATGTTAATCGCTGCTAAAGCGCCGCTTAGGACCCGGTACTCGTTTTATTACACTCAAAAATGGTTACAACATGCTTTATAAAAGGGAAAATGCATGAGTATGAAGAAAAGGGAAGAATAAAATGTTAAGATGGGATGGATGAGTGGCATTCCCTGGGAGGATTGTCATATGTCGGAGGCTCGTACCGTTGTGGTAGAGCAAGAAGGTTGGGAGATATCCATCCTGCCACAATTAAGGACCGAGTTGATGTGTTATCTTGCCTAACTCAACTATCGTGCGAACCACTCGACCGTTGTATGTGGCAACAGCTTAGCATAAACCCCACTAGTTAGTCTGATAGCCATCAGGAGAGCTGAGAGCAATGGGTGACCAAGGAGAAGGGATAAGGTCGTGGTGACTTATGCCCCGGTTAAACCTCGGTGACAGGTCAATGGCCCCTTGGTGGAGCCCGTGTTGGCTAGTTAGATCTAGCTAAGGTGGGTAATGGCTTTGATGGTATCTGCACCGACACTAAGGTGATCGTGCTGTGGTACCCCACTTGTGGGTAAAGTTGCACACCTCTGCAGAGTGTAAAACCTATTCAAATAGCCGTGCTCACGGTATTGAGTGAGTTACGATTTGGTCACACAACTAGCACTTCTTCTGGGATTAGGATGGGTTGGCGTGAGTATTTTGAGAAAAGTGTCCAACAGTTGTGCCGTGAGCTACTGCGGATGAGGAGTCCGGTAGCATTAAAACTTGGATCCTTTGTGTAGGATCAACCCTGCTCTTTACTCGGTTACTAAAGAATTGCTTCGAGAATACCCTTTTCAAAAATAGACACTTGCATGTGTATAATCTAGCTTTGCTGCAAATAAACCTCAGCCTTATCCTTGATTTATCCTGTGCATATCTGTGTTACCCCCTCCATGGGTGGGGTTGGACTTGTTGAGTACTTATGTACTCACCCGATATATATTTGTGGTTTTTCTTCAGAAGAAGATCCGGATTTCGTTGTTGAAGACATTGAGTAGAGGTTGCGTCCGCGCCCAACTTTGCCTGTGGTGTTGGCCCTCCGCAAGATGATTCTGCTAGCGCATCACTCTGAGCCCGAGCTGGAGACTGTCTGGATCGTGCTTTGGTGTATCGCCGTAGCTGTTTTATTACTTATTATCGTTTGTATCGAGTGTCCGCCTCCTCGGAGGTTTGTACGATGACTGTACCATCTGTTGAATAAATGTGTTATCAGCCTCCTGGGACTGATATTTGTATCACATTTGAGTCTCTACTTATGTGGGGATGCTTCATAGGTACACTGGTAGTCTGGTAGATGCATTGTTGATTGCTCAAATTGATATGAGAGTGGATATCAAGGAAGAAAAATTGGTCTACACTACAAAAGGTGTGCAAAATTCTCATTCATACTAGTAATTTATGCATTTTACCTGCTACAGTACCTAAACCATTTAGCCCGTTTAAACACCGTTTACAACCGTCAAGACCGTTTAAACACTAAACGATGGGTCACCGACTAGCCTCCGTTTACCGTTTACATTTTCATTGGCTGCAGGTCGGGACGCTGGCCGAGGCCAGCGTCGCCGCGTCCTCGTCATCGGCGGCCTTGTCCTCGTCCTCCACCACCAGCAGCGCGGGCTCCCGCCTCGTGTCCAAGGGCGCGTCCTTCTCGGGCATCACGCGGCCGTGCCGGCGCCTCACGGGGACGCTCTACGGCCACCACCGGGGCCGCATCGTGCTGGCGCTGCAGGAGACGCCGCGATGCCTGCCCAGCCTCGTCGTCGAGCTTGCGCTCCAGACGCACGCACTGCTCCGCGAGATCGGCAACCCGGCTGGCGCATGCATCGTCCTGGAGACGGAGCGCCGCCCGGCAGTGGCCCCGGACGCCAAGGGTGGCGGGAGCCAGAAGCGGGGAGGAGGACCTCGCGCGCCGCTGCTGCTGGACGGGCCGGCCTGGACCATGTTCTGCAACGGCAAGAAGACAAGGGCAGGCGTGCGTGCATTTGCATGGGCATGGCCACACACATGCAAGATTGATTAAGAACCAAGAGCAAAACCTCATAACGATGAGCGGCGGCGAGATCACGTTCTTGGCAACCGATGGCGATTCACCCAATACTAGAGAGAGCATGCCGATCAGTGAGATGAGACCAAGCTCGTGGCACAGCTTATTGGCCAAAGTTGCCGTGGGAAGGTCAAAAGGGCCATTAAGGTATCTAGAGGCGACCAAACCCTTCCCCCGTGTCGCTCGCCCCTGGGCGACTCGGGGGTGCCGCGCTGCCCCCCCGCCTCAACCCCGCCCGGCCGTCTCCGGTGGCCGCCGCCGCTGCCCACCGACGACAGCGGCGGCCAGCGGCGGCGCCGAAGCTGGCCACCGTGTTGCGCTTCCCCTCTTCCCTTCCCTCTCCTTCTCTCCCTCTCCACTCCCGCTCCACAAAACCTTGCCGTCGGGAGCCGGGATTCGCCTCCGGTCGCCGGCCGCCGGCCGCTGGGGGTAGATCCGCCTTTCCTGGGCCCGGATTTGCACGTCCTTGGCTTAGTGGTTCCTCCCTCGTCGACGCCCGCCTTGGTCACCATCCACAGCTGGAGGGGCGGGGGTGTGGGTTGGGGGCTGCTGCCTCCCCGACGGTCGTTCCGCGCCGCTCCGGCATCCCTCGGCGTGGATCTGCTCCGACTCGGGGCTTCCCTCCGGCCGCCGCCTGTGGCCGCTCTGGCCTGGGGGCGCTGCCTCCAGCGTGGGTTGGGAGTGGGGCTGCCCTCCTCTCTTTGCCGCTGCCCTTGGTGGCCGGGGGAGGGGGGCCTCTTCCGGTGGAGCCGCCTTCCACTAGCACTGCCGTCTGCCGTCTGCCGTCCGCGGGCGGCCAGCGTCTCGTTCCCAAGATTCCGGGTGAAAACCCTATCCAGTGTTGTGCTGGGCCAACAATGACAGCGCTTGCGGGCGTCGTTCCCCTTGCTGGAGGCGTCGTTGTGTCGTCTTGGAGGCGTGGAGGCGTCGTCGTTCCCCCTCATTGCCGTGTTGCCGTTGATGTGTTCCACCGGTGCTCTCACTGCATTGGTCGCCGCCCTTTGGTGTGGTTACCGCCGCTTTTTGTGGTTCCATCCCATCAGCGCTGCTCGTGGTGGGTCGTCGTTGCTAGGGTGCGGCTCTTGCCTCTGGGGTGGGGCTGAGGCGAAAGCCTCGCAGGCCGATGATGGCGACGTCCTCGGACGCCGTTTCCCTTCTTGGAGGCATCATTCGTTTGCCCTTTCCCCCTCTGTGCCCCCCATGGCTGGTCGCCTGATTGGTGGCTCATCCTCCGTACCTGCATCGCTTCATTTTACACGCTATCGTCATGGTCGCCTTGGTCGTGGCGGATGCTTTGCCGCCCTTTCGTGATGTCTGCTAATGTTTGCAGATGGTGGACCGTTGGTTTTGGCGGATGTGTTGCCGTCGTTGTGCTGTTTGGTGGATGCTTGGCCACCGGTGTTGCTTGGCGGATGGCCTGCCGTCGTGGTCATGCTTTTCGGTGGATGCTTCGCCACCGTCTCATGCTTTGTGCTTGCTCTCCCTTGGCACCTCTGGCGACAGTTCATCTTCTGTGCAGGTTCAGCTCTTCAGGTGGTCTTTGTTTGGGTGGAAGTTTGGAGTGTCTTCCCCGTGTTGCTTTCTGTTGTTCGTGTTGTCGTTGTGTTTTCTTGTTTGTATGTTTGTTTTTTCAGTGTTTCTCTGTTGTTAGTCCTTTGTGTTCTTGTGTTGGCTAAGTTCTGTTTGGCCACATCAAGATTATGTCTGTAACTACTTTTTTCTTAATGAAAAACATGCTCAGGCACGGTCGCGAAAAAAAAGTTGCCGTGGGAAGCAACAGCTCACCGTGAGACAGAGATGGACGGTGGCTCCGGTGAGATGGCGCCGACGTTCCAACGGGCTGGCTGAAACCAAGGCAAACGGACGTGAGCATGGCCATCCGTAGGATCTGACAAATCTATTTTTGTGCTCGATTGGCCAAAACACTGACCGGAGGAGGGTGCTCACCTAGCAGCTCCGGCGGCGACCTGGAGTTCGGGCAGCGGAATTGGCGGCCACGGCCACAGCCTTCCTCGTGATTTCGAGGAGGGGGAAAGATCTTGGAGATTTGGAGGAGGGGGAGAGCCCTGAATTATTGAGATTTCGCGGCAGGCGGCGGCGAGGGTACGGCGGCGTGCCGGCGTGCGACGCAGAGGGCGAGGGCATGGAGGCGGTGGCTGCTGTTCGCGTGGGGTGACTGGGTGACTGCTGCATGGGGTCGGGATGTGCAGTGACCATACTACCCTTGGATGAATAAAATCAACCAAAATAGCTATTTTGCATAGGCGTTGCGAGGTGTTGGGAGACGTTAGGAAGCGTTTACAAGCATTGTAAAAGGGCTCTTGAAGTTTTTGTGCTTGAATAATAAAGTACCCAACTAACTTAATAAGTTTGAGAACATTATATTCATCTCATGATCCAACTGACCCTTTAAAATAAGGGAAGGAAAAATGTGACACACTCCTACTTTTCAATGCCACCCTATCATTGAATTAACCGCTTGACTAGATATTTCTCCAACTGGAATCACCCATTCGCGAAACCGTGTGAAGCACGGCATTGCACGGAGTGTTCTTGTCCAAGAAATAAAGGTACGCACAAAATGACTTGACCCGCTGCCCTTCAAACAAAACCAGTGAACGGAACGTGCCCACAAGAATACATTTCGGAAGCACCATCATCAGAAAGAACCAAATCGGAGTCTCAAAAAGAACCTTGTCCCGGTACGCGACTCCACCTGCTGAATTTTGTCAGCATCGAAGTCGCCTAGACAAGTCGCACATCAACGCAGAATCTTCTCTGCCCAGTTGCTGCAGAAAAGTAAGAAGGATTGGACAAGCAGTAGAAATATGGGGTACATGCCGCCACAAACTTGTTCAGCTCAAACAGCGACGGCAGCGCCGCGAGGAGGGCCTGGTGAGAAGTAATGTTTGTCGGGCTCCGAGTCGTCTTCCTTCCAATGGCAGTCAAGCTAAGATAAAAGGTATGACAATGGCAGGCACGTGTAGATTTGAAGTGTGTAATTAGATTTTATTTAATATTTCTAATTAGTGGTTAAAAAACTAAAAAAAATTTGAGGGCAACCAAACACGGCCGTGGATGCAAATTGCAACGCGCCGCGCTGTAAAATTGTTTTTAAACCCCCGGGCCTGAACCAGAACCAGCTGAACCAGAACCAGCTGGGCCTGACACACCCCACCAGCTCCTCTCCGGCAACGAGGGAGGCTAACGAGTGCGCGCTCCGGCTGCCCTGAGGTGCGTGCGCTCTCTCTCTGACTCTCTCTCCCCCCTTTTAATTCCGTGCTGCTTATTTATTTTAAGAGCAAGTACATTGGTGCTGTCTAATAGGCGGTCTCATGTATTGCCACATAATTTTGAGACGATCTAACAGACAACTCCTACAATAGATTGTCGATTTAGTTGTCTCATGAGTCCTAAATTTATGCATGAGCTAAATCAATGTTGTGATCTTTTACATGTTTTGACTTTGTAGCTTTTTATGTTACCATGGTGTTTTAGCAATGAAGTACTTCCGCTTCCAACAATCGTAGGCAAATTAGACACAAGAATTATCTTACATATATATAGATATTCAAATGGAAATTTACTGTATAGTACTTGGTACAAGAAAAAAGGATCACATGTGGCGACAGAACCAGGAATAGCCTGCGATGCTGATGCCGGTGACAGAGATGCCACCTGGGGTGCTGCAGCCGCCAGCAAGCTCGCTGGCCGGGACGACGGCGAGGGGCGCGGTGGGTTCGGGCGTCGGGGACACGGCCCGTTTGCAGCAGCGGGCGGCAGTGGTGCCATTTGCTTCACCGTCAGGGCACCTTGGCACGGGACGTCGGTGAGCCGGAGAGAGGATTGCCGTGGGAAGTGAGCACAAGAGGAGGAGATTCAGGTGATCCAATTTGTTGAGTGAGGGAGAGATGGCGAATGGATGAGGCACGAAGGAACAATAAATAAAATGGCGGGCGGCTGCGCGCCATGGAATCGATTTGGCGCGAGATGGAGAAGGATTTCGCGCGGAAAGGAGGCATTGGCGCATGAGATCTGGCGAGGAGAAAATTTGCTCCCTCTCGCAACGACTGCGCGTACAACGGAAGCGAAGCCGTCTCATCTAGCGAAAATTTCGTCGATGAGCTCGTTGTTTCAGGAGACAATGACTTTTCTCTCTCTTCTCTCCCTCTCCCCTCCACGTCATCAAAAATCTTAGATGGCTCTACATGAGATCACCTATGAGACTAGGTGATGTGTACCAATGTACTTGCCCTAATCTCGCTGAAGTTGAAGAAGGCTTCTTTGGGTAGTTTGGGTCGAATTCATGCCGCTTCAGGTGATTGATGCTTGATTTGTCACCCGAGCGATATACAGCCACGCTGCCAGGGCGCTCGTCGGGTGTGTTTGGTTTCATGCGCAAGCTTGCCTCGTTAAATTTTGGCTACTTTGATCAAATTCGGTCACCATTTAATTTGATGTAAAATTTCGACTCGGTAACCTCCTCTTTAGGCTGCTCACTTTATCGGTTAAATCCATGGCCGCAAATTTAGTGGCCGAAATTTATCTTGGCTAGAACATGGCATTATAAACTCTGCCTATGCTGACTGGAAGACTCTCTCTCCTGAGTCGTCTCAGCATAGCCGGTCCCAAGCCCGGATAAAGGAGGAGGGTTGCGTTAGGTTTTGGCAAACCAGCATAAAAATAGCCACTCTAATGGATTTGAAACCCACAAGAAACTCGTTGGGGCGTAATCCTCTTAGCGACGCGCTACATCGGAACCCGGGTGTGGTGATAAATGGGTAAGGGCCGCTGAATGGCGCGCTACATCTACGCCCGGGTGTAGTGAAAAATGAGCAAGGGTCTTCGCACTTCCCTCGACGGGTGCGAAGGGTAAGGAAGCTAGCCGAGCCAATTAGGATTCATATAGGTAGCTGGAACGTAGGGTCCCTAACGGGTAAGTTGCGAGAGCTAGTTGATGTAGCAATTAGGAGGCGTGTAAATATTCTATGTGTTCAGGAGACTAAATGGAAGGGTCAGAAGGCGAGAGAGGTTGAGGATACTGGCTTCAAGCTTTGGTACACGGGAGCAACTCCGGGTAGGAATGGTGTAGGCATCTTGATTGATAGGAACCTTAAGGATAGAGTCGTAGAGGTTAGAAGGCAAGGCGACCGGATTATCCTAATCCGGTTGGTAGTTGGAGATTCGGTTTTGAATGTGATCAGTGCCTATGCCCCTCAGGTAGGCCTTAGTGAGAGCACCAAGATGCAGTTCTGGAAAGATCTAGATAGCATGGTTAGTACCGTGCCTACCAGCGAGAAACTCTTCATAGGAGGAGATCTCAACGGCCATGTGGGTGCGACTAATGTAGGGTTCGAGCGAGTGCACGGGGGTTTTGGGTACGGTAGCAGGAGTCAAGAGGGGGAGGATGTGTTGAACTTCGCGTTAGCCTACGACTTGTTGATAGCGAATACCGTGTTTAAGAAGAGGGAATCCCATCTTGTGACGTTTCGTAGTGGACAACACTCGAGCCAGATCGACTTTATCCTTGTTAGGAGGGAGGATAGACGTGATTGCTTAGATTGTAAGGTGATACCTGGGGAGTGTGTTGTCCCTCAACACAAGCTTGTGGTGGCAGACTTTCGTCTTCGGGTACGTGTCCACCGGGACAAACGTGCCAAAATTGCGAGAACAAAGTGGTGGAAGCTTAGAGGGGAAGCGGCACAAGCGTTTAAGGAAAGGATGCTAGGTGAGGGGCCTTGGGAAGAAGGAGAAGACGCAGATGACATGTGGCTAAAGATGGCAACATGTGTTCGGAAGGTGGCCTCAGAGGTGTTTGGCGTGAGTAGGGGAGGCAAACAGGAGGAGAAAGACACCTGGTGGTGGAATGACGAGGTGCAAAGGGCTATTAAGGAGAAGAAGGAGTGTTTCAAGCGCCTCCACCTTGACAAGAGTAAGGCGTATGATGACCTGTATCAGCGGCTAGGCACGAAAGAAGGGGAGAATGACATTTATAGGATGGCTAGGATCCGCGAGAGGAAGACAAGGGACATCAACCAAATCAAATGCATTAAGGATGGGACAGATCGACTGCTAGTGAAGGATGAGGACATCATGGATAGATGGAGAGAGTACTTCGACAAGTTGTTTAATGGGGAGAGTGAGGGCCCTACCCTTGAGTTAGATGACTCTTTTGACGATACCAACAGACGTTTTGTGAGGAGAATTCAGGAGGTAGAGATCGGGGAGGCTTTGAAGAGGATGGAGGGAGGTAAAGCGATGGGTCCTGATGGTATCCCCATTGAGGTGTGGAGATGCCTAGGAGATAGAGCAATAGTATGGTTAACTAAGCTTTTTAATCTCATTTTTCGGTCAAACAAGATGCCGGAAGAATGGAGGAGAAGTATATTAGTACATATCTTCAAAAACAAGGGCGATGTTCAAAATTGTACTAACTACCGTGGGATTAAGCTGATGAGCCATACGATGAAGCTTTGGGAGAGGGTTATCGAGCATCGCCTAAGAAGAGTGACAAGTGTGACCCAAAACCAATTTGGGTTCATGCCTGGAAGGTCAACCATGGAGGCGATTTTTTTAATACGACAATTGATGGAGAGATATAGGGAGCAGAAGAAGGACTTGCACATGGTCTTCATTGACCTTGAGAAGGCATATGACAAAGTACCGAGAAATGTCATGTGGTGGGCCTTGGAAAAGCACAAAGTCCCAACTAAGTACATTACCCTCATTAAGGACATGTACAAGGATGCGACGACGTTTGTCCGACATGTGATGGTAACACCACTGACTTTTCTATTAACATAGGCCTACACCAGGGGTCAGCATTGAGCCCTTATTTATTTGCTTTAGTGATGGATGAGGTCACAAGGGATATACAAGGTGAGATCCCTTGGTGTATGCTCTTTGCTGATGATGTGGTGCTAGTTGACGAGAGTAGGGCAGGGGTTAATAGGAAGTTAGAGCTGTGGAGACGCACGTTAGAGTCGAAAGGGTTCAGACTTAGTAGGACCAAGACCGAGTACATGATGTGCGATTTCAGCGCGATTAGGCATGAGGGGGAGACGTTAGTCTAGATGGACAAGTGGTGGTCCAGAAGGATACTTTTCGGTATTTAGGATCGGTGCTACAAAAGAATGGCGACATTGATGAAGATGTTTGGCATAGAATTTCAGCTGGCTGGTTGAAATGGCGACAAGCTTCTGGCATCCTTTGTGACAAGAGGGTGCCACAAAAGCTAAAAGGCAAATTCTATAGGACAGCAATTCGTCCGGCGATGCTATACGGTGCTGAATGTTGGCCTACAAAAAGGCGACATGTCCAGCAACTGAGTGTAGCAGAGATGCGGATGTTGCGGTGGTTTTGCGGGCACACAAGGAGGGATAGAGTCCTGAACGAAGTTATTCGGGATAGGGTCGGAGTGGCACCAATTGAGGAGAAACTTACCCAGCATCGGCTGAGATGGTTTGGACATGTCCAACGAAGGCCTCCTGAGGCGCCGGTGCGGAATGGGGTTCTTGAGCGGGTCGATAATGTAAAGAGGGGTAGAGATAGACCTAAACTGACGTGGGATGAATCGGTTAAGAGAGACCTTAAGAATTGGAATATCTCTAAAGAGATAGCTTTGGATAGGAGCGCTTGGAGACTAGCTATCAATGTGCCTGAACCTTGAAGTTATTTCTTTCGGGTTTCATCTCTAGCCTACTCCAACTTGCTTTGGAAAAAAGACTATGTTGTTGTAGAACATGGCATTATAAATCAAAGAACGCGTGTCTGCGTTGTTCATGTTCCAGCGAGATTCGTACAGGTAGCGACGGTCCAATCCGGCCCACCATGCGTCGACTGAAAATACCATAAATAAACAGTTGGGCCTCCCATTCAAGTAGCCCATATAACAACACCAGTACAGCTCAGCCCATCTCAGCCCAAAAGAGACGTGATGAAGATACTCTGCTGTGCGGCCCATGCGGCCGGGGAGGAGACCCGGGGGAAGCAAGGGTAAGCGTCGGAATGGTGACATCATCTTCCATGGCCTCCCTGATCCGACGCGAGTCGACGCGCGGAATGGTGAGATCATCTTCCGCGTGTGTAACGAAACCCGGGACTTCGCTTGCTTTGATCCCTGCATGCAAGTATGGAAAAGTGGCACCGTTTTGCCCATTCTTTGTTGGACGGTTACGGGCTGCATTTGTTCAAACGTCCTAGGTTACGCATTCCAATTTCCAAGGGGGGCAAAAATAAAACTTTCATCTCGAATATCGATCGAGTAAATGTGATAAAAAGCAACCAAAGATAGTACGTGATGACTCAACGCGGCTACGCCACAACTGCCGCGATTTCATCATAATGTAAGAAGCGTGCATGAGAACGTAGTCACTACTACGCTCCAGCGACCTCCAAATTTATTCATTTAACAGCTTAGCATTCCAGCACAGCAGAGGAGGATTGCAGATCAGCTGATCAAGGACGCACGAGCAGCACCGAGGCACTGACAACAGCTAGCCGTGCAGAAGCCACCAGTCACCAGTGCCAATGCCGCTGCACGGTCGCCGCCGCGCCATTCCGCTACGGGAAGTCGCCGGACGCCGGGGTACCGTCTGCCCGGCAGCAGCTCGGCCTCATCCTGCAGCAGTCGTAGTACGCGCTGTCCTCGACACCGCCTGCCGCCGCGGCGTGTGGCAGGAGGGCCGGCACGGCGCTGGCTCTCAGCATGGCCCGCGGCACCGCCGCCGCGGCGGCCCCGGCGCTCATCTCGGCGCCAGAGAGGAGGAGCACGCACGCGAGAGCTATCAGCGCTTTGGAGACCTGCATGTTTAGCTTCTTCTCCTGGTTCTCTTCAGGATGGTGTCTGCTGTTTCCCGGACGAACGCTGGTGCGCGCCATTTATAGGGGAAAGAAAGGCGGGGCAATTTTCATGTGATCCGATCGAAGAGATCACTTGGAATGGAAGGTGCGGAGGTGATCGGGACAATGCACGGGACGAGCATCCCGAAGTGAAACTGGGCCGGCGACGTCGCGACGACAAGCGTGGAACAATGCGGAGGCTTCAACGCGTCGTCAATCGTCATGAACTCGCGCGCGATCAGATCGATAAACATGTCTCCCTCGCCAGAGTCGCCCAAGTCAGCATGCCCTCACCATGACACGGCCCGCAATCCCGTCACCATCACGGGAGAGTCATAGTGACCTGGAGGCCCGTCCAGCTGGTCTTGGAAGCAAACCTGCGGCGATAAACGCCAGCCCGCTCCTTGTCGCCAAAGCTCTCTGTCGGGGACGAGGGTCGAGGGGGTTCAAATTCCTCGGTGGTCGGTGCTGATGATGACAGTGATAACTGACAAATCCTCTACCCCTTGCCGGTCAGAGAGTGCTGCGGCCACTGACTCGCGGTCTTTTGCACAGAAATCTGGTAAGATGCTCCACCCACGGCAGAGTTGGCGAAGTTTTCGGCTCATTTCATTGACAACGAGCAACGTGCGCACAAACAGCACATCTCACTTCATTTTCCCTACAAAACTTTCCCTGATCTGCATAATTACCATGTTTTCATCAATTGAAATGTTACAAAACTTTCACAATACAACAAGAAGAACCGGCCAGGAATAGAAGCGGGAGGATACAACGATGAACGATCCAAGGAGCAGCTAGCTGTCAAAACAAAGCGAATGCACAGGCCAGCTGTTTCCTGGAAAATTTTATCAGTTACAAACAACGCCTCATCGTTGAGAGCAAACTGCGAAATCTAGCACAGCTTCTTCCACCAGCTCCTCCATCATTCCCCCTTCGAGATGTTCAGTGATACCAACCACCTCCAACATCAACGAATTCACCCAGCCTCTTCCCTCGACCTCTTGCTTCACGATTCTGTCCAACATGATCCCAGCGTTGTCTCTCCTGCTCACCACAAACATCCGTGCCCCATAAATCCAGTCCTTTAGGATACTCCAGACCTCTACGCCTAAATCAGGAGATGAGGTGTTTCTCCATGTTCTAGAGTGCTTTTTACTCCAAGGGAATGAGCTTAGTAAGGCGTTCTCGCCGATTTCAATTAGAGCAATGTTCACACAGTCGAAAAGAAGCCTTCGGTATGAACTTTTCTCCTTCAACTCTGACACTTTGTTGCACAGCACCTGGTCACGAGGGTAATCAGGCAAATGCCAGCCGGTGAAAACCATACTTGATTGTGAACTGCCCAATCCTGCAGATGACATTATATTTTGTACAAGGACATGGCATTCTGACTCATCATCATCTACATCAGATATAAGCGAGGTAGTCCTTCGGGTGCAAAGTAACTGTGATTCTGAGGCGGAGTCATCCCATGATAAGAAACGGGCAACAGTCTCAATCGCTGAAGATCTTGATACTGCTTCAGAGGACATGTCAGCAGAAGTAATCATTACACAAACCTGAGTAATGGAGAACTATGATATGGAAAAATAGCCTTACTTGTATTCTTGGAAGTTCTTCCAGATGTTTCAGGTTCATTACAGCTGCTCTCTTCTGAGGGTGCATCAAGAACTGAGGTAGGGCTGGGTTGATCACGGTTACTGTTTAGGCCTTTATTTACTCCTAGTTTATCCAGGCTTCCTCTTGGACAGTCCAATGCTATAGTTGCACCAATTGAAGATCTCTGTCATGCAATTTCTCATCAGTTGTTTTGAGGCCAACAAAATTGGGATTCAATAATAAAGTTCTCATGCAGCAATAAATAGGTAGTCAGAACTCAGAACATAAAAACTGACAGTCAACAGCATAAGACCAACAGCTGAAGCACTAGGAAAATATATAACATTGCCAACCAGCAAGAAGAAAAGAACATAACATAGCATTAGATTTGCATGAGACATGATAAATTCTTACCTTTGACATGCTGGTTGATATTTGTGTGGAAAAACTATCAATCCTGTCCTCACAATCCACTGCTTTTCCATTGGCATCCAGATTATGATTGTAATCGGGTCTACTCCGAACTATACAAGTTTCAAGCTTATCAGCAACACAATCAGATGGATGATAAGTTCTTCTCTGCCTTGTTGGATTTTTACTTCTAGACAAGAAAAAATCTGAAACTCTTCCCTTCAAAGATGATTTTCCTTTATCGGACACAACCATTATTTTAAGTTTCCGACTGTCAGGATTTGAAGCTTGCGCATCCACCACCATGTCACCAAATGTGGACGAAATCACTGGAACAGAATTCGACCTTGGCAGCTTCCTAGGAGATCTCTCCCCATTTTCACCATTCTTTCTGGAAGAAGTTACATACGTAGACCGTGCCATCAATTCATTATCCAAGTTATATGACCGGTTGCTAGAAGCAGAAAGTATCTCAGTGCTGACATCTTCTTTCTTCGCTTCTTTGATGGAGAGCATTTCACCTAAGGTGCATGTTCTCCTCGATGACTGAACTTGCTCTTGACTGATGTCATCACAGGTCACCACTGCCCATCGCTCTGAAAGCTGTTTCTTAGCTTCCCTGATTACTGATGACTCAGAGAAGTGGGAGATCTTGCTCAAAGATGAGCTCGAGTATGGACCTTCATATCCTCTGCAATTCCATGAATGTTTTGACAAGGGACTACCTCCTTCTGAATCACTGAGGATACCACCATCTTCAATACAGTTCATTTCAGAACCACTGCTATAATCAACTTCCGAATCACTGAATGAGCTTTCATCTCCCCCATATCCATTTGAGTATGCAGAAGATAGTAAAGAATCATCCCTTTGATGACAGCTATCTTGCCGGCGCTGCATGATATCATGAACTAGCCCTGAAGATCCTACAGTTGCCTGGCTATAACCTATTGATCCACTGAGACTATTTCGGTTAATTAACCGAAATGAATTTTCCCTGGAGGTCAGTTTTGCCTTTGATGTACTAGGCTTCCCTGGGGTAGGCCTCAAAAGTACTATTCTACTTGGCTGGGAGGATATTTCTTCCTTTGGACTAGGAATCTGATGGAACTTTCTCAAATTCAACACATTTTGTTTACTAACTTGTTCTGTTCTGGATTGCCTTATGCTACTGACCTCAACAGATTTAATTGGCTTTAGCACTGTAATGCGTTTTGTCTGAGGTGGTGCTTGGTTTGAGTGAAGCCCACTCAGCTGTCTTGAGAAAGAGGAGCTATGTTCTTCAGGAGGTTCAAGAAATAAATCTTTATTTGAACATGGAACTTCAAGAGCTTCGTGTGACTCCTTTGTGTGAAGAAGCTTCTCTTCCATGGCAAAGCATTTTGGCTTAATGAACTTCTCTTGCACAATATCGAATTGCTTACTCTTGTTCTCAGAAGGCCATCCTTTCAGTGATGTTTGATCTTGAAAATAGTTTGTTCCTGATTGTTGTTCAGATACTTCATAAACATCATTATATCCAATCGTTTCATCAATTGATTGGTGATCTTGTGTCTTCAATCTTATTGACTGATGGTGCTCTTTCCCATATAAGGTCTTGTTTGATGCATTTGAATCTCCAGTCAAGTCGACTTTGGTATGGCGTACAATTGGTTCTTCAGTAGGTAAATCCTCCTCAAGACCCATTAGTCTGCCAATGACACTTGGAGGTCTCCTTTTTGACTCCACTTCTTTTGCCATCTCTTTTTCTAATAACATTTTTAATGAAGTTGCATTTGATTTTCTGCTTGAAGAACTGCCATTAGCTCCCTATAGACAAACCCGCAATAGCCAAAGCATGAATCAAAACAAGCATCAGCCGCATCAAGTTAGCCAGAAGTGCAATGTTGTTCTACGTTTATATTTCTTTCTCAGGTCATTCGGAAGCACAAATTTCTAGTTTCTTCTGTTAACACTAACTGATATGTTTGCACCTACTCGTGCATTTCTTCAGTTCATCATATTAAATGATGTGTTATAATGAAGAAAGGTCCCTACAGTTCATCATATTAAATGATTCGAACAAAAAAATGTGCACAAAACTCACGGATTTTTCCTCCACACGATTGGTAATTTTCTTCAATTCTGATATGATCCTTTGAACTGGTAGCCCTGAGAAGAGAAACATTGAATAAGGTATATCGTTACAAATAATACATAGTAAACAGTTATACCTGGATAAATTTGACTCATAAAAAGAAACAAATTAAGAAATATAAACAGGAACAGCAGAACATATCGTTGATTTGGTCATTATCCATTTATCCGAAAGCAAAATAAGATATGGCATTAATCCATTCACTATCCGTTGAATACATTATCATTTGTGATCCATTGTTATGAACGCTGATGGGATCGAGAGGAGAGAGTGCTGAGGGAAGCGGCGGCGGCGCTACAGTACCCGTGGTGCTACAGTACCCGTGGTGATACATCTCCTCTCCTTATATAGAGAGGTTTACTTAACCCCTAAGCAAGCGACTAATTAACCCTAATGGGCTTGGGCTAAGACCCAATAGGCCCTTGACTCCTCTAACATCCATCCCCACATAAAACAGAGTGATGATCAATGTGTTGAATATGAGAAAGTTCCATCAGATTCCTGGTTCAAAGGAAGAAATATCCTCCCAGCCAAGTAGAATAGTACTTTTGAGGCCTACCCCAGGGAAGCCTAGTACATCAAAGGCAAAGCTGACCTCCAGGGCAAATTCGTTTCAGTTAATTAACCGAAATAGTCTCAATGGATCAATAGATACAGCAATCCCCACAACTGATCCGACTATTATTCCGCAAAATTACCACCACCACAAATGTCAGAAAAGTAACGTAATCAAGAAACACCCAAGGAAATGCTAGCAGGGATTTTTTTGCAAAAGCAATATACATACCATCTCCAGGAGCTTGACCAATTACTGACTTTAATCCAGACATTCTGGTGCATAGATTAAACCAACAGATCAATTCAGATAATAGATACCATGCCCAGCTTAGAACGATTCATTTGGAACATGGAATCCTGAAAACTAGACAAACAAAATTAAGTCAAAATCCATTAATCTGATATGAGAAACATAATTGAAGCTACCACTCGACATGAAGTAACTATAACACTGCCCTCCTTAGGTGCACTCTAAACACAGGAAAATTTTCAGCATGACAGCAGCTAGCTAGCACTAACAATCGGGGGATTGGATTAGTACACTGAATATAGCTTAGAAAGCTCTAAACATTTTTTTTCGAACAATAAAGCTCTAAGCATTTGAAGCCCTTAGGAATCAAACTTATGGGATACGGAAGTCTGTTGATATTACTGTAGGAAGATGCTCCTCATCGGGAAACTTCAACAGACACAAGCTTAAGGCTGAACTTTTTGCAGGCACTTGTAGGTCATACTGGTGCAAGAGAATAGCACAATTCATGGCCTGTTCTTGTCCAATATTACAAGAAAGGAAAATTGGCACAAGGGACCAAAATATTCGAGTAGGACAGAGCAGCACTAAGCAATATTGAATAGCACGAGTTTAGCAGACTAGTAGCAGGTAAAAGGACACAATAAAAGTAAGTCTACAGAAGCCAATCATGTAATTACAAAGAACTGGTTAGGCTATAAACATTGCCCTCGCCCTAACGAGTTCCTCCGTCCTCCCAAAAGGAATCTTGCAGACAAAACAATATTCTCAGAAAGACTGCATTTTCTTGTCAGATATACCAGTTAGTGCAAGGCAGAACGGCAGTAAGAGTGACCTGAAAAATACCCATCAAGTGCACGGGGTTCCGACTTTTAACACTTCTTCAGATCAGACAAGCGTGAAAACTAAAAAATGAATATACACGGGGTAACTATGATGCCATGCACAACCAAAATACTGCCAAGATTTACAGGTGACAGAGGAATCTCTGCACCAGCACCGTCCCAAAGGGCAAAGGCTAAAGATTTTCTCTGAAAATCTCGTCAGCACCTCGAATCTTGACAGTGGAAGACAGGAAAAGAAAAAGGGAAGGAAGCTGTGATAAAGCAGAGGGCATGCACTCTACGTCGAATAAAATATGCAATCAAGAATGAGAATAACGAGATATTAAGGTATGTACGTCTCCAAATGCGCCCTGAAACCGAGACAATTCCTCAGCGCTGCAGTGTTTGCAGACTAAAATACACCATGAACTATAAACTTTGTCTTGGTTTGCTCATTGCTGACTCTTACTATATTGTACCATTTAAGAAAAGAAGCGCGCAGCTGATGAGCTGAAGCGTAGAAGAAATTGCAGAAGTACGGTCAGAGCCTATTAAGGACTAAGGAGTACGACATTGTAGCCAAATGGTACAGACATGTCAAAACAAATCAGACGGAGGACTGAATTGTATTTATCCCTTTTCAGAAAATTACGAGCTGCATAGAGAAGAGGTGATTTTTTTTTTTTGCGGGTAAGAGGTGAAATAATGTGACGCAACAGGTACCATATGCTGATAAGTGATATGCATATCGGTGGGTGTTTGCATTTCACTATCTGAATGGTAACTCTCTTTTTTTATCTTCCCAACCAAGCACTGAATCATAGGATTATCTTAATTTATCTCCCCAGAACCAAGCATTAGCCCATAACTTCGTCAAAAACCATTACTCCCATTGCATCTCCCCTTTTTGAAGCATGATTTTATCGGTAAAGCATATCCCCCAAATTTGCAAAAACGAACAACTCAAGCTGGCTCCAATGCCCGTTGAGCACATCGATCCCAACCAACGCGAACCGAGCACGGTGGGAACACGAGTTCCCAACCAACGAAATGCGCGAGCTCTACGCAGCGGCGGCATTCCGCGGAAATTCCGCGGAAATCCGAACTAGGGAGCGGCAAAACCCCAAGCACCGCCGCCACGCCGCGGCGAGAGAGCGAGCGAGAGGGACGGAGGGGATGAAGAGTCCAGGGATAGCAGGAGACGGGTGCTAACCTCACGCGATGAGGGCGCCGAGCACCCTCGCCAGCGAAGGGCGGCTCCGCCGGCGGCCGGGGGACGGAGCGGCGGGCCTGCTGACGCGGCGGCGGCGGGTTCTGGCCTGGGAGGGGTCGGTGGGAGGGACTGGAGGAGTGGCCGAGTGGGAGAGTGGTGGAGCAGAGGGCCAGAGGTAGGTAGCGACTAGCGAGTCCTCTGGGAGAGAGCCGTTTGGCTGGCTTCTTTTCTTTCGTTCCCGTCGCGGGCGCGTGCGTCCAAGCGCGGCCGTGCGCGCGCGGCCGGGACCGGTCACCGGTGGTGACGAGGACGGACGGGGAGGTGCCGGTCGGATTTGGTCAAGAGCGCAACGGAGGAGGTTTCCCCGGAAAAGTAGGGGAAACCCAAACCTGACTGAGTTTTGGACGGTGGTGGAGCTACACGTACACTCCGACATTAAACTCTGCGGTGATTCAGTTCCTCTTATAAATTAGTACGATCAATGATATATTTTTTTCTTTACTTGCTTACCTTTCGTTATCAGCTGCCCAAAGCCTCAAACTCATACACGCATGTCGGAGTTACATCATGCCACGTCTCCGAATCATACGAAGCCGAAACTTGCTGAGCTAGAATGCGTGCTGCCTTATTACAATTTCTGTTAACAAAGGAGAAAGAAAACTCTTGAAAGGCCAAGTCTGAGATCATTGATCTCTCGAAGGACAAGATCCATGATGGAGCGTTGGGCCTCCAACTTGTTCCATGGCTGCACCACCTGAAGGCATTCAGTCTCAATTTCTACTCGCTGGAACCCCATTTGAGCAGCGAGTTTGAGACCATCTCTACACGTCATTGCTTCCACTAAGCAAGCATCGTAGCCCTTGCCAAACCAGATGGTCTGTGCGGCCTGGAACATACCTATGTGATCTCTGATAATGCTAGAACTGGCTCCTTGTGATCCGGCGCCGGTTTCTTCCATCTCAAGAGATTTTTGCCCAGCTGCAAGCTGACCATGCTGCCACGGATCATGAGCCGGATCTCTAGTCCAGAACACCGCTTGCTGAATCGTCATAAGTAGGCGTCGTTTATTCAGTATCATCCACAAAGCTCACATACCGCACATAATAATTGCTTGATCTCGGCGGGAAACGTAATTCCGACATCAGATCAGCTGCCCAAGTCGCCTCATACAGCTGTGGAATTCTCACTCCAGTTGCTAACTTGGTTTGAGCCCAGAATGACTTAGCCACAGTGTAGTCTACGAGCACATGCTTGATCTTTTTTTTTTTGAGAGGACAGTGGTCATCTAACCAATCAAGCAAAACAAACACATCCTCCTCCTCCGTTGTCCTCTCTCGTCTCCTGGACCAACCTCTGCCACTGACTTGTTGGCAATGCCTAGCCGTTGGACCCGAGCACTGGCCCCTCACCCAACACCTAGCTAGCTATCACCTAGTGTAGCACACTAGCACTGTTGTTCTTTACTTCTTTCACTTTTGTTTTTTTTAAGTCTTGGACACGAATTTGATGTTTATAAAAACAAAAGGGGCAGGTACAAAATTGTAATAGGTGTGTTGCCAACTATTACCGGTGGCTTTTGGATTATTTAACTTTGGAGCATGGAAATAGGAACGTCTTCATAAGGATTTGGGTGCAGACGTTTTGGCTCTCAACTTGAAATTTCACGCTAAACGTCAAAGTTCCATGTAGGTTTAATTATAAAAACAAGGAGAATCCTAACACACGACCGATTGTTTCAGTAAGGCTAGTCTCAGTGGGAGTGTCACATTAGTGTCATGAGCATTAAATTTGCTGACATGGCAAAAATTTTATGAAAAGAGAGAATGAGGAGTACCATGGAATATTTTTTTCGAGCAATATCGGGGGGAGATCCCCACCTACCATTAACCGAATAAAAGCTTTTTACATACAATGTTATTCTCGGCATTCCAGGAAGGAGATACAAGGGGAGAGGGTTAAGAGAGAAGGAGTGAGGAGGGGAGGGGGTTACATGTTGCGAGCCAGGCTTGCCAAACCTGTAAAATTTCCATGATACAAGGGGGAGCCAATCTGATCGAAGATCATAGCATTCCTAGCTTTCCACATGTGCCAGAGCGGCAGGGGGAAAAAGTCCACGTGGATCGCATCGGGCAGGGGTACTCCAACACCAATGTCCCACGGACGCTAGACAAGGTCACAATGCATGGCGACGCCGAGGCGTGCCCAGACTTCTTGCGTCTTATGACAATTGGAGAAGATGTGAGCATCAGTCTCAAGGACACCAGGGCATCATAGAATATGAGAGGAGTATCATCACCATGACACTCTTCCGGTTCAATTACCTAGTTTATGGTTTTGGTAACTGTGTCGATGATATTTCGACTGAGACTGGCCTAAGATCCATCACTCCTTTTTCTCCTTGCACGCGAGCAACGGCAAGGAGCATCGTCTTCCTCGTCTTTGGTGAAGACCCTGATGAGCTGGTGTTAGGATTTCAGGGTTTTGGGTTGGTTGTCACATGAGAGCTCTAAGCTTCCGTTGGATTATTCACATTTTAACCTTGCAACCACACGAGAATTTGATCGCGCGCGTGTGAGAGAGAGAGAGAGAACACCCATGGTGAGCGACTAGCCTTGGATGAGATATGCAACTCCATTGGATTCCTTGTTCACTCCAATGTCAAAACATGGTCAACTTACGGTGGAACACAAGGGTGATCAGCTCCAGCCAAATTTCCATCTCACACAACTAGCATTCCTCTCGGAAAAAGATGGACGAGAGGAGCGAGCCGTCCCACTCGCTGAACAGTTGTACGAGCTGCACGGTTGTGGGCGTGGAGCCGGTCGGCCCAGGTGTGGCACCCCCCACCTGCCCAGTTCGCGACACGGGATCCCATCCACCCACCCGTTTGCTGCCAGTTCCCCGTACGCCTCGCCGGGTAGAACGCCACTGTTCCGTGCGCAGCCGTGGGCAGACGCCTCCGCGCCCCGACGCGAGCGCGCGGTCCCCGCCGGGGCCCCGGTGAACAGCGACGGCGGTCGCGCGCGGCGGCCATCCACGCCATGACCCCGGGCACACGGGGCACCCCGCACCCCGGGCCGCTCGCTCGGCGAGACACGGCAGGGGCGCGCGGCAACGCCTGCCCGCCCGGACAGCGCCCACCCGCGGTTGCCCAGCCCAGGTCCAGCCAGCCAGCCAGAACGCGAACGTTACAACAGTGGCTCGGCGCTACGCGACGCCGGCGGGTGCGGGCGGGCGGACGCGACGGAGCAGGCGACGACGTGCTGCTTGCGGCTGCGGCGCTGGTGGCCGGTGGGCGCCCGGCCGCCTGCCCCTGGTGGTGGTGCTGTGGTGCATGCCGCTTTGCCGGCCTGGTCAGGCTGGGCAGTCACATGCTGATGCGCTATTGCATCTCGTAAGCGTCTCAGTGTTCCTGTCTGAGCAGCAGCAGCCAGCAGGAGGCGCTTTCCGGCAGCCTCGACCGGGGCCTTTTGGGATTAAATGATGAGCGGTCAAATCGCAGAGAATTTTTGGCTGCCTAGCCGCTGTCCTTCGCATGCGCGGGGTGCGGCCAGGATGCGTGCCGCCGCGAGCGAGAGATTCGCGTCGGATCAGCCCAGTCCACAGTGGGTGCGCGTTCACAAGTTGCAACTCTACACGCAGCGGTAGAATTGGCGACGGTGCTGTTAAAACGCCAGAGAACTCGTCTGCATCCCAAGAGAGATACTAGGAGGTAGTACCAGTACATGCTCCAAGGTACTGCAATCTGATGCAACCGTCTCGACGTTCAAGAGCATGGGAGGCCGGAATTTGTGTTGGGAATACTTGTTTAGAGTTGTCGAAGCACGGCGCGGCCCGGCACCAAGAATGAAATCCCCGAGCACGGAGGTTCAATCGATACGCGAGCGCGTGCAGTCTTCTTGGGAGGATAGAAACTCTTGATTTTTATCACATCTTTCTCCATGACATGCATGCTTCTCCAAAGAAAGCACCAATGCATCATGGATTCGTGTGTTCCATTTCGAATGAATTTCTCTAATATTTTACGACTGGCGCTTTCGCTGCGATCACCAGTTCAATGCCAGTCACGCTGGCGTGAGTTGCGGAATATCTCTGCCAAGCCAAACCAGAGGATGAGGTTCGAGGGAGCCGGCCTGGAAAAAAAGAAAAGTGGTTTTGGTCGCCAAAAACTTCCAAGAACAGGAAAGCGTTCAACTGTGCAGGGAATATGTAGCTTTTTACTGTGGAGATAGTACTGTCGACTCCTTTACCCCGCCTGAATTTCTTACTCACGTGTGAGGTGAAATTACTCGGTCAAAAAAGGGATGGAAGCAACCATAGCTACAGCCTTTACATGCGCAAATCTCGAGGATTTGCATCGACAGTGGGTTCTCGATGTATCTTAACCAGGGCTACAACTATAGCTAATTACGGGTTTGACATAACATTAACAGAAATAGCATGATGTCAAAAACAGAGAGGGATATAAAAAGGAAATATTTACAAAGAGAATAGGTTAATTCAAAATGAAGACTAAAATAGAACATCCCTGCTTTAGCTTTCCTTTTCTTACCACAATTCCGGCTCGCTCCACATCAAACTGTATACATTGTGTAGTGCCCATGATTTCGGTACTTAAATGAAAAACCTAACAAACTACCTACGAATGTACCTTCAAGCTTAAAACTGCATACAGCAAAATTGATCCCCACTAACAGATTAAAAATGGGGGGCAAAACATACGGACGAAATTTCCAGAGTAGACTACCACATTTCTTTCAGAGGGATGTGGACTACCATGTTATGCCATCAGAAGATAACATTAGAGCCTCCCTGATGTTATCCAAAGCAGAGCAAGAACCAAAGAACGATTGATCAGTTGTACCAAGATTGTCGTTTTTCAGGTTGCCTTGGACTAGCATGAGGCTGTGCTGACCTTCCACCAAATCGCTATAAGCACTTCCATTTGGCATGAAACCAAGCACAGCTCCCAAATTAGCATGAGATTGGAGTTGATTCACCGATGACCACAATTCTGTAGAAGAGTCATTCAAGCTGTTCCAATCTGGCTTACAAGGGTGCGCTGAATATGAAGACAGGGAATTCAGACCACCGTCATTTGCATCCAGGGGCAAAATGCTGCTTCTGTCCTCTGGGGGACAGCTAATGATAGATCTGAGAAGATGATCATCCCGAATTCTGGGCTCTTCATTATAAAAACTTAAAGGGGTGAATTTCACAGGTAACTGATCCAACACCTGAAGAAGCTTATCAGAATTATCAGACAGTTCTACCTCTCTGGAGTATTTCTCCTCCAGTCCAGCCAAACAAGATACACCAACAGCAGAATCATGCAGGCTCTGTGCACCAAGCTCATATGGATGCTCTGAAGTTGAAAATATGGGATTCAGACAACCTGTGTTTACACTGAACACCATGTTGTTGCTTTGACTTCCATTTCCAGCTGAAAATCTGTGCAGAATTTCATTTCCATTGTCCAAAAAGCTTGAAGCAGCTGATTTTGCAGGTAACTGATCAATCCTAGTAAAAAATCTGGCGTCAGATGTATTAAACGGTCCTGACTCTTTTTGGTATTCCCTCTCCAGTTCAGCTGAAATAGAAACACATTGTTCCGTGGAGCTATGGTGGTCAGATTGCCAGGAGGTATTCAAGATTGCGTATGGTACCGCGTGATGCTGCTCCTCAATCTGACAGGGGAAAGATAATCTATCTCGAAATGACTCAGTGAATTTTAGTGACAACATTGGGCTCCATCCATCCTGATCATTTGAAGCAGTTTGAACATTCAAGCTCAACTCATTAGCTGAAGCTGGTCTTCTCTGGATGTATGGTTCGACATCTAGTAATAAATTTGAAGCCTGGTTGCGAATAATGCCTCTCTTCCAATCAGAACTTGAGCTATCGTTAACACACAACCATGGCAATGCCATGCACTCGTGTGCTTTGTTATCTCCACGAGGCAAGTGATTTTTCCTCCAATCAATAAAACTCGGATGGTCCTGACTGTGTACCCAAGGTAATGCCATAAACTTACATGTGTCATCACTTGCATTAGAGGGTGAACTTTTACCAGTTCTCAGCTTGGTTGGCGAAGTATAGTCCCTTCGCCTGTAATCTAGCAATTTACCAAACTGGCCTTTGGGAATAGCAGGAGCTTCTCTGCAGTCAATTTTACTGTGCCTCATCGACCCTTCTTGCTGCAGCATTACATTAATAACTATCACTGGTGCGACTTTTAATAATAAATGGAACTAATATTGAGATCATTCAAACAAAAGAACTAATGATGAGGTGGCAGTACTTTCTTGCCCCTGGTGTTGAATTAAAAAGGGCAAAGTGTACCTTTCTTATGATGTTTTTGGCACCTAACCTCTGCAGGATGTCACCAACAAATTCCGACCTGAGAAATATGAAATAATTATGTAACTGTATAGGCGAAAAATAATAGAAAATAAAATCCATATATGATTACAACCTTCTTTGGAACAACTCAGTACTTCCCATTGAGACTGTTTTTGCAGCGATCTTTAATAGTTTGCTTCTCTTCTCTGAAAAGATCTGTCCACTTACAGGTTCTCTATCTACAGACACAAGTATAGGTATCATGCTCTTAGCATCCCAGCTTACTATACCAAAATTAATTTGCAGAGAAACAATAAAGAAAATACATGTTTTGAGATGTGCAACAAAAATGTAAGTAGTCAAAAGAAAGTACTAATTTAAGAATGTTTTTTTTTCCGAATCTAAGAGGTACTACTGAATTAACACATGAGGAACCATCATGTCTCAGTAACTCGTGCTTGTGTTTGTGTCAGCCCATGATTTTCAGTAGCATATGGGCTTTTCATAAATCCTAATTTGAGCATATGAGTTGAAAGCAGTGAGGGAAGAAAAAAAATACTAGGAACAGCCCATGATTGCCGGTGTAGCTTTATTCTCATCTAGTGAGATATCTTTTTCTTTTCTCTCTCCTAACCTTTTAAATGAAGACTAAAGCATCAGGGAATATTTATTATTCATTTCTCTTCTAACTTTTTCATGCATGTGACATGGCTCAGCAATGTAGATACTAGACATGTTAAAACTTCAGTGATAGCAACCAAGCTATGTATGCTGGAAGATTAACACACTCACCAATATTTCCTGAAGTCCCAGTAACATCAAATGATGTCTGAGCTATTGGTGTGAGAACATGAATACTCGGCAAGCAACCATGTGGGTTGAATTGAGGTGTATCCTTATCGTCATATTCTGTGTAAGAAGAAGGCCCATAGTTATAGAGAATCTATAGGTGCAGAATTCATGATCAGAGGGGATCAGATAAAGGATCAGACCAGAATGGGAGGATTGCACATTCACTTGCTCGCTAGGGATTTCCCCATTCTTCGCCGGTGTAGTAGGAGGGTCCTCATAACACACAGTATTTCGGTGGACAGAGAACTTTCTGACTGTAGTCACATTATGTGGTCCTACAAGGCATAGCAATAGCATAGGAAGTTCATTCTAATGTCCAAAATAAGTGGCACAGCAGATTAGGACAGCAAAAAAAGTACACAAATTCAATCTCATACCTTGTTTCTGTTTGGAGATCTTTGGCTCAATACTTTGATGAGGACGCTTGTACGAACGAGAGCTATGGCCTGACTGTTCACACAATTTCTTAAAGAACTTGTATTCGGCAGTTTTCGCATCACAAACTGCAAACAAAATGATGTATTAGAATATAAAAATAAAACATTAAATTTCTTCAACATCTAGAAATATGATTTTTGTTACTAGGGTAGAAAATGTTGGCTCCGCAGACAGATAATCCTATATATAATCAATGTGATTACAGTGGTACAGAACCGGTAATATCACCAAACAGTGAATACCCCTGGAAAGTACTGAAATGCCAAAATCCAAGATGCAAAAATAGATGGTATTTAACAGGATGTTAATCCATGGGGGAAATCCAAAATTGAGGGATGTTTAAATGCAGCATGGTAGAAAGAGATGAATTACAGTGAGACTTCGTGCAATAAACCTTGAGGTTTGTTTTTGGCAACTTCTCGTATTTTAGTGACCTGTCTCCCACCTATGTGGTGACTAGCACCTTCACCTTCATTTGCGAATCGAACCTTTTTCCTTTGCCTTCCATCTGTCATTAGGTACTCATTGCATCCAGGGGCGGACCCAGCATAGGACATGGGTGTACACATGTACAGCCGATAATTCTTGTTCTTGCAAACCAAATCCGAGTTAGTAGGTAACTCGATATATTGTAACTGGATTCCGATCCGAATACATATAGTTTTGTTAGGGTTTGGGGTGCTCCGTCTCGCACAGCACAAGGAAAGAGAAGGGGCCGGCGCGGCATACCTGGAGGATGCACTCGTCGCCGGCAAAGGGCTGGGCTGCCGCTCGCCCAGTCGTCGCCGCCAGGGAAGGAAGATCTCGAGCAAGGGAGGAGATCAGGAGAGACTTTCTCTTCGAGAGTAGGGAAAGGTTTGAGAAGAGAAACAGAAGGGAAAGGCCCTGAGCGGCTGAGCATTGAGCGGGAGGGGGTGGCTGATGAGCCGAGCTCGAGCATTACAACGATACTCTTCAGGCCCGGTTATCAAATTCACATAATCCAAACTCACATAATTAGAAATAGGTCAATAAGATTATATACTTAGTCTAAAAGACTGATTTAATTAGATAAATAAATAAACAAGAAGCGTATCTGGACATTTAGTTTTATTCTTTCTATTTTATTCTAATAGTTATATTTACAAAATTGAATTATTCTCATTTAAGTTGACATCTTAGGAATAGTATGGATAGCTGTTCGATTCCTGTGCAGAGTAACTTCTCTTGAAAACATACTAGTGTAAGTATAAGATAACATCGAAAAAAAGAATCATGATTAATAAGATGATAAGCAAAAAAAAAATTCTTGATCATTGTACCAAGACGAAATATAACTATCAAAACATAAAAAAGAATAGAGGGAGTATTATTTTATACATATTTAAGTGTGTGCAACACAGTAGCTCGCTAGCTAATGCAATGCTCTAGCCTACTGCTATATTATTTTAACTTTCAATGGTTGAAAATTTAAGAGTAAATTGCATCCAGAATACAACAACTAGGCACGTGCGTGCGAATTAGTCCATGAATTTGTAATCTGCTTAATCGGATACACAAACTTGACACTTTGGTGCATCTATGGTCCAAATCCCACCACCTCACGGATACTGGAATGTGTGTCGGTGTACTAAAGCTAATTGTCCAATCATGCAAAGCATAAGATATGAATACAAACTAATCATGAAGAATATGTAGGATATAAATCATATGAATATAAACAACTATAAGATATATTTGTTACAACTATCTGAGAATTACAAATAAAAGTAAGAGCAGAACTCATACCGAAACTCCTGAGCAAACTCGGGGACATGAAGACTACTACTTCAGCCTAACCCCACTAGCCTAAGGGATTAAGCAAGAGAGAAATGAGTTTGAGATTCAACTTGTGGTGTCTCCTTTCTCACTCCTCCTCTACTATTTATAGGAGGGAGCCATGGGGCTTCACGGCACGGTGCATCAGCTAGATCACTTGGAACCGACCTTGGGAGCCAATGGGGGAGCGCCACATCAAAGAGCAAAGGCGATGATGACCACAGGTAGGCGCCAACCGCCCCCAGCATCGGCTGAGGGGCTGCTCAATGGGCTTTGATCACGTTCCTGGGTGAATTGGCCTTTGCCCCCATTCATAAGTCAACAATCCATCTAGAGGTTTTCTTGTGAATTTCTGAAACCAAGGCTAAGTTCAAATGATTCTCTCGGATCGTTCAATATGGATAGAACCTTACCAGGGCAATTCTGCCTATTTTCTTCCTACAAAAGATAAAGCCTTTGTGGAGCTCAAGGTAGGATAAGAGTAAGGCATACTTGCATTTCATATATTGTAAAGTCAAAGAGTGGATCCATGGAGAAACTAGTCATACAACTAAAATCAAGATGTGCATGTTTGTGGATAGATGGATGATGGTATGATACTCCTTTGAATGACTCCCTCTTCTACTTCTCCGCTGAGGAGCTCACAAAGGGTAGGGTTGTCCACTAACCCTTTACCGCCCTCAATCAACCATTTAGAAGTATTGAGTCACTTACTATGAATGTCCACCAAGGATGGGGTAATACAAACTTCCTGGTGGCGCGCACACACGAGAGGACAACTCACCGGGCGATGCGTAACCATCTATAAGCAAGCTTCAAGAGTAACAAATGTGAATCATCCGAAGGAGATGCTTCTAGTGCTCTTGAGATGAACCTGGTTACACTCACAAGTCAAAGGCTCAAGCTCACACCTCAATCTTGCTCTCACTCAATCCCTAGCTCAAATCAAATCAAGGATTAGCTTAAAGGAAGGAGTGGGAGTGGAGTTTGTGTGCTTGGAGGTGTTCTTCATGAATCACGAGTGGAGTCATCAGCAAATGAAGAAGGGGCTGAGTTTGTATAATTACCTAAGTCCCAAAATTAGGCATTGGTGTGCTGGTAATGTACTTGTCAGAACTTTGAACACATGGTCGGAAGTTCCGACCTCTATTAAATCAGCTGGCCGAGAACCCCTCATCGGAAGAAGTGAGAAACTTCCAATGGGGGTCGTAACTTCCAACCCCAAGTGCAGGAAACCAAATGCAAGTGAGTGAATTGTGTCTTTCACAGGTTGTTAGCATCTCAAATAAGTACTTTGGTATCTACTAGTGATCTTTTAGGATCTCTCTTAATAGTACGGTGTTTCCAATACTCAATTGCAAAATGAAAATTATAGAAAGAACTTCAGTGAAGCTCAAACATCATCTTTAAAGCGAATAAATGCCGACTCTTGCTCCTTTTCATTTCTATAAAATTTGAACCTATCCATATCTTCGATAAACTGATTAGCTCCTTAATTATGTATGTCATTAACACCAAAACCCACTTATGGGACCAAATGTACTTACAGATATATGTGTTCCATGTGGACTTATAGATGATTGAACTTAATTATTTGGACATCTCCTCCTCTCTTCTCTCCCGCAGTCATAGGAGGAGTGACGGACGCTTTGACTGGAGTTGTCGCCAATGAGTTCATGTTGACTTAGCCTATCATAATGATGTAGTAACCATGGTCGATGTAGTGGTCGTCGTTGATGTAGCTGCACATAGCCTAAGGCGGAAAAAATGATTCGTTGACGGAGCTGCAATAATAGAAATTGACACCTTTTAGATGCCATTGACACCATCCCAGAGGATGCCACTTGGGCGATTGAGTCTTGCATATATCAGAGAACGAGTATGTCTTGCATATGTCAGAGGGTGATTGTGCCAATTGTGTCTTGCATATGTCAGAGGACGAGTATGTCTTACACATATCAGAGGGCGATTGTGCCTTGCATATGTCACATGATGATTTTGTTGATGCAGTCTTGCTGTCGTAGATCATGTGGTCGTCGATGCCATCGTCGGTAAAGCGTCTTGCAGAGGACGCGAGGTGTCCATCTTTATAAACGAAGCAGCGTGTGGCCCGGGGTAGTGTCGACGAAGACCATGTTGATGATGTAGTATCGGCTTATCAGAGATGCTTGAGGATGAACTTGCTGCTCATGATCAACACCAGCTGCTCATGGGTTGTCAATTGCTTGCTTGTACGTGTATATGGTTCAACGTGCCATGCATCTGTGTACACATGCATGTAGATCTCTTGCGTGGATGCATCTCTGTAAATGCATGTGGACGGACGATCGCTCATGGCTTCCTGCCTCCTGGGAGATTGTTTGTCCTTGAGCTGACCAGACACGGAGTCACGCACTTGAGGTTGAAGAATATTTATAATTTTTAAACATTTGATGTACTCTTTTGCAAACTAATTTGAACTTATTTTTTTGAAAACAAACAAAAACTATTCGAATTTTGAAGCTCATTTTTCAAATACAGTACCAAGGCAGCATGAACGCTACGTACCTTAGTACCTCATAAAATTTATCTTTTCAAAAAATGGTTGAAACATTTTTCTCTATCAAAATTTCCAACAAAACAAGTAGAAGTTTGTAAACTTTTGAAAAATAATGAAATTTTCTAGTACTTTATTTAGTATTATGTATCGACAACCCAAAATAGGAATTTCGGGGTGTGACAGTAGGTGCAAAATGCTGTTTCTGTACATGAAGAAAGATTTGAGATACGAAGTAAGAAAAAAACAACAGACGGATGGTCCGCTACCATCTTCGACCGGACGAATGAGGACACACGAAGGATGGAGCAGAAGGCGCTAACAGCAACGCCGAGGTCAGGTTGCTTTTTCTCCGACACGGCCAATCTCTGCGTCTCGTGAGCGTCACAAGGATACTACTACTAGGAGCGCAACCAAAACATCCATATGCCCGAGAACCTAACCAAGTAACCAATCGCCAGAGCACCAGCCGCATCCGGTGGCGACGTGCACGCTGTCCAGCTCGAGCTTTTCATGTACACTTCTCTGACAAGTTTCTGTGGGCATCTGGAGAAAAATCTGGCTTCAATGAAAATTTAATCTGTGCTAAACAGGGCCATACTTAGGTGTGGTGAATTCACCAAGATTGGAAGTTAGTGGGAAGGTTCAATACTACCGGGTTAGACTTGTGCGGTGTACATCACTTAGCACGAGAGCAGCAATTGCATGAACAAAGTAATTTGAAGGCACTATTGGCTAGAAGTCAGCTTGCATGATTTGCCCAAAATACAAAAATAAATAAGATTTACAACTGCTCTACTCAAACTCAGACGATTGCGGTTAGGACAGGTCTTGATGATGAAACGTGATGACCGGTCCATCAGTTGGGGAGCAAAACGCCACGAGCTAGTGTCTCTCGACCATACCTTGGTTTTGGCGCTCCACCTTTTAGAAACACCTGCACGGAAAAAAAAACAACAACAAAGGTGTTACGAGACAAAGCTATGAATGAAAGATTTGATGGAAGTGAAAAATACAGATTATAAATATTAGCAAAACAGATTGAAGCACAACTCTAGCAATTATCGAACGTAAGAAGACAGGGTTGATGACAAACCACGACCGTACGGGACACTCGTCTGTCTGAACATAATTATTACCCAGTTACAATTTTGTGGATGACCCCTGTAGAAATGTTCCAATACTGTTTGAGGTTCTCGAATGCATCAATGGACCGTTCTTTTTTTTAAATAAACAATGGAGCGTTCTATTCTCTCAACTTTTGAATCTTCTTCAAAGTGCCCCCATTCCTGTCGTATGATTTCCCAGCACACCCCTCCTGAATCACCATAGCTACCACCCTCAGATTTGACTTCAGGGGCAGACACCCAATAACTTGTATGATTTATTGTTCCAACTTAACACCATATCATATGCCAACAGCTGAACATCTTAATCACACAGTAAAATGCAAAAGCTTGAAGGATATGAGCACAATAACTAGCCTTCAGACTAAACAATTAGCATTTACCACTGTTCCCCGTGTGAACCAAATCACATAGAGAAAGAGTTGGCATATTTACCCTTCACTAAAAGTAAGGCACACCAAAATTTAGCATCTCAAGTTCTTCATACTATAATCTCCCTACAGAAATTGGTAATCAAAAGTGTGCATTCTCTTGTTAATATCTGTGGTCTCCAGAGCAATGGTGTGGTCTGTTTCCAGGCAGGCAGACTGACGTGTGCCCAGAAGTTTCTATTGAGACATGGGCCTAACTAATAATAGGCTGGTTTGAATAACCACCATTTGTCAACAGCCTGTTGATCGATTACCCTAGTTCAAGGCCTGATATCCTTGAGAATTATGGTTGCTAATACATGCCAATTATATTGTTTTCCTATAGCACCAAGATAATATGTGCTAAATGTAAAGAAGCAATACTTCAACTGCCTCTCACCCAAAAAAAAAAGACAAATAAATAATTCTTTGGGTCCCAAGTCGCATGTTTGACCATGTATTTCACAAGTATACAATGTGAACAAAGAATTAGATCCGGTTGAGTTGCCCTTCTAGTCCATACCACAGCTTTTGGTTAATTGGCCCTATGCAAATGAGTGGAAAATATGTTTTGAAAAAAACCAGACATCATACTAGTTTCTCTTGTCAATGATTTTTGAATGACCATATCAGTTTGCTAAAAAAGACGAAATCCTCTTGTTCTCCAGACAAGTTTACTGGTGTTCATCACATCGCCGCACTAGACTGCAGTGGCCTACTATCACCTTTCGCCAGAATACCCAGGACAGGGATGAAAACGAACGGGAATGGGTGGGAAAACCCATCAACCTTTTCCGTTTCCATTTCTGAGACAATGTTGACACCAGTTAACTCTCATCTTGGTCCCTGGTCGCACAAAAAGCTATCTGTCATCAGTCACCATCTTCCCCTTGAACCACAATCTTTGCCTGACTTTCTGAATACCACAGAATGGCCTCCCCACTTCCCAGCAGAGTGCCACCAAATCCAACAGATGATCTCAACCATCCACAGTATGGGTATTCCAACAGGACAAAGATGCACAGGGCCAGTGGCTCTCCAAGCCAAAGCATAGTGAATAACAACAGTAGATCTCTTGGTGGGAATTATAGGAGAGAATAATTATCTCTATTCCTCCAAACCATAGAAGGGTGGGATATATAGTTCCTATACATGGGCCTCTATACATGGGCTCAATATACACCAACACCCCCCGCAGTCTGAACTACCGGCGCATCGGTGTTCAAGACTGGACAACAAGAAAGCTAACACCCCCCACAGTCTGAACTACCGACGCAGCGGTGTTCAAGACTGGACAATAAGAAAGTACAAAGGGCAAATACCCCCCGCAGCCACAACTACCCACCTGCTACGTTGAGGCTGGAGCGAAACTCCGAGAAGGTCGAGGAGGGTAGTCCCTTGGTGAAGATGTCAGCAAACTGGGAGGTGGTCGGGACATGGAGTACCCGAACATCGCCGATTGCGACTCTGTCGCGCACGAAGTGCAAGTCAATCTCCACATGCTTCGTCCGCTGATACTGGACGGGGTTGGTGGAGAGATACACGGCGCTGACGTTGTCGCAATAGACGAGCGTGCTCTTGGCGAGCGGGCTATGGAGCTCCGCCAAGAGCTGTCGTAGCCAGTACGCCTCCGCCATGCCGTTAGCGACAGCACGGTACTCCGCCTCGGCACTGGAGCGGGAGACAACCGGCTTCCGCTTGTACGACCAGGAGACCAGGTTGCCGCCCAGGAAGACGGCGTAGCCGGAAGTGGAGCGACGAGTGTCCGGACAGCCAGCCCAATCAGCGTCGATGTAGACAACCAGCTCAGCAGAGGACGAGCGGTGAAGCACCAGGCCGAGGTCCACAGTGCCACGGACGTACCAGAGGAGACGCTTCAGCGTAGCAAGGTGTGACTCCCGGGGATCATGCATATGGAGATAGACCTGCAGAACTGCGTAGGTGAGGTCCGGCCTGGTGAAGGTGAGGTACTGCAAAGCGCCGGCCAGACTCCGGTAGTCAGTAGGATCAGCCACCGGAGCACCCAAATCAGCAGACAGCTTCGCCTGAGTGTCGACAGGAGTGGAGCAGGGCTTGCAATCAGTCATCCCAGCCCACTCCAGAATATCAAGTGCGTACTGCCGCTGGTGAAGGAGAAGACCAGACGGGCGAGGCTCAACAGTGACGCCCAAGAAGTGGTGGAGCTGACACAGATCCTTCATAGCAAACTCCTGCTGCAGAGAGGAGATGACACTCTGAAGCAATCGCTGACTGGAGGCGGTGAGCACAATGTCATCGACATAGAGCAGCAGATAGACAGTCTCATCTCCACAGCGGTAAATGAAGAGAGACATGTTAGACTTGGCCTCGGTGCACCCCAATGTCAGCAAGAACGTGGCGAACCGAGAGTACCAAGCCCGAGGAGCCTGCTTCAGACCATAGAAAGACTTGTTGAGCCGGCAGACCATATCCGGACGACTCGAGTTCACAAATCCCGCTGGCTGAGAGCAGTAGACAGTCTCTGACAGAGTGCCGTGAATAAACACATTCTTCACGTCCAGCTGGTGCACAGGCCAAGAGCGCGAGAGCACAAGCAAGAGGACCGTGCGCACCGTAGCGGGCTTCACGACTGGACTGAAGGTCTCATCATAGTCCACACCAGGTCGCTGAGTAAACCCCCGGAGAACCCAGCGAGCCTTGTAGCGCTCCAGTGTGCCATCAGCCCGACGATTATGCGTCCAGATCCACTTGCCAGTCACCACATTGCAACCAGACGGACGCGGCACGAGGTCCCACGTCTGGTTGGCAAGAAGAGCTCCATACTCCTCTTCCATCGCACGACGCCAGTGAGGATCCACCAAGGCGTCGTGGACAGAGGAAGGTACCGGAGAGACCCGCGGCTCTCCCTCGGTGGCGGAGAGAGTCGCGGCCTGAGACGCCATCCGCCGAGTCACCATGGGATGGATATGCCGAGGATCCCGATGGATGACTGGCGGGTGGTACACCTCCGGCTCGGCACGAGAGGGAGCCGGAGGAGGCGGCAGCGACGACGGCTCCGGTGTAGGCGTCGCAGGAGCCTCCGGAGCAGGAGGCGGCGCCGATGTCGGCGCCGAATGACGCCGGTACATCTGCACCGGCTGAGCGTACCGCGGCGGCGCCGGAGTCGCCGCCGGACGACGCCGGTACATCTGCACCGGCTGAGCGTACCGCGCAGGTGCAGGGGGAGGCTCCGGGGCCGCGCGTGACGCAGCAGGAGAGACCGGGCCCGCGCGCGGCACGACCGGAGGTCCGGGGGCCGCACGTGGCGCGACCGCGGGCGCCGGGGCCGCGCTCGGCGCAGCAGGGATCACCAGAAGCGGTGCCGGTGTGCCGAGAAAAATTGCAGGGAAAGGACAGACAGGTAACGGTGGCTGAACCACCGGGTCAGTCGGAAACAGAGACTCCAGCTCGGAGTCAGGAGGAGTGGAGGAGGCGGAGTAGGGGAAATCCGACTCGTCAAAGACAACGTGTCGGGAGATCAGGACGCGGCGAGAGGTGAGGTCAAAGCATCGGTACCCCTTGTGGTCAGGGGAGTAACCAAGGAACACACAACGAGTCGAGCGGGGCGTTAGCTTATGAAGAGTAGTGGCGGAGGTGTTAGGATAACACGCACACCCGAAGACCCGAAGGTGGTCGTAGCGAGGAGGGGTACTGAAGAGAGCGTGGTGTGGAGTGGGAGTAGGAGAAGCAGTGGACGGAAGGCGGTTAAGCAAGTAGGTGGCGGTGTGGAGGCTCTCAGCCCAGAAGCGCGGGGGCAGAGAGGCCTGGATCAGAAGGGTGCGCACGACGTCGTTCGTCGTGCGAATCATCCGCTCAGCCTTGCCGTTCTGGGGTGAGGTATACAAACAAGACATACGCAGCTGAACACCCCGAGAAAGGAAGAAGGAACGGGAGGTGGAGTTGTCGAACTCACGCCTGTTGTCACACTGGACGGCCTTAACGGTGAGGCCGAACTGAGTGGACACCCAGGCGAAGAAGTGGAGGAGCGGGGGGGGGGGGGGGGGGGGAGGTATCAGACTTCTCCTTCTTCCAAAGGCCCCTCACCTAGCATCCTTTCCTTAAACGCTTGTGCCGCTTCCCCTCTAAACTTCCGCCACTTTGCCCCTCACCACTCGCATCTCCAATAATACAACTAATTCTCTGTACAGCTCTGCTGGCGGCAATGATTGGTCTTTCATGAGCAATAAATCTGATGAGATCCAACTGTATAAAGGAAGTCAGCAGTTGCAAAGAAAGATAGAAGACATAAGAACCACAAAAGCATCTCTTCTATCTTCTTATCATGGACAGATTATTGATGAAGATCAATAGATAATGAACGCAGAACATGTGGAAATAGTGAATTACTGGATTGCAGGTTGGTTGAAATGGTATGTGTTACATTCTGAAGTAATCAATTACGAAAGGAAATAAGAACTAAGAAACGCACAAGTAGAGAGCGGTACTGTACGAAGCCATTCTTTCCATGAAGTTCGTCACTCCATAGCTCCAACCACTCTGGAGATGTGACGGGAGATTTCTTGAGTATTCTTTCAAATGAAATGTCCAACATTCCATCACAGATATCATCACTAACAAAAACTAATGCACCACTGTTCGTCTTCTCAGTTGAATTGGTGAAAGATGCCGGATTGACAGCAGAAGCAACAGCCACAGGATAAGGGGCAACATAATTTTCTTTAGACAGATCCATTAGCACCATCTACGCAAAGAAGAATTTCATCAGAGCAACATCCCATCAATTTTGGTGAAGTAATGTGACATGCAAATCTATACCAGCCAAAATTGCAAACACCGAAAATGAAGCGCAATCTTATAATGTTGGTAGTATTCCAGCATCTGCAAAGCCAAAAATGAGAAAAAAGTTATTACAGACACACAGAACTATAATACCATCAGTCCATCATACTCGCAGAATGTGAGCAAGAAGGTACATTGTTAGCCGAAGATATATTTCTGTGCTATGGTAACCTGAGCAAGCTGAAAAATAAGGCACTGTACACTCATATGGTCAGCACTAACCTGTTGAAAGAAATGGGTTGCCCTATTTCCATCTTTAATAATAAATTGCATGTTGAAGGAACCCAGAGCAACCAAACATTCACAAATCCGCCCAGCAAATTCAAGCAGGCTTTCATCAAGAAGACCAGAACAAGTTTTAGATGTAGTCAAACAATATTTTGAAATGTTCATCAATGCCCAGAAGACCAGGTTCATTGCAGTGTCATAATCCTCTGTAGCATAAAGGGGTCTTCTTCTGCGAACACAGCCAAAAACACAAGCATTCTAGAAAAAAGAAATGGATAGATTGTTATCTTACAGGGAAACAATATCGAAAATTATTCAAACCTTTGGCAGACGACTTTAAAAAACCGCAAAGCAAGAACTTGGGGATTACTGAAATTGAGGAGAGACTTGCATCTAGAAAAATAAAAATCATATAGTCATAATAATTGAGTTAAATATATCACTCAACAGATTCAAAGCTGGATTGCTGACCGTTCAATTAAACCATATTTGGCAAGATGAACCACCGGAACCCACTCTGCATATGCATTTGCAGCAAGCAAGCATGCTGCTACTGTCAACCCATGCTTTTTACCTGATACAGTTAGCTGCTCTGGGTGTTTAGCAAGAACAGCTCCACCGCATTTCTCGAGTAACTACAATGACATTAGATGATTCACGTTAAGAACTGTATCTTACAAAACAAACTTGAAACTGCCAACGATGAAGATGCAATAAGAAAACAAATAACTTACTGATGACAGGAACAGCAGAATATTTGGCAGAGCATCATCTAGACCATTAAAAATCACTTCAGATTGACCACCTAAAAACCAGAATCATTGGTTTAATTTAGTAATTGAAGTAATTGTTAGGTTAACTAAGAAAAAGCACCAGAAAGATCAGTTACCTTCTAAATCCACAGTACATAAAATCCTAAAATCAGAAATCCACTTAAAAATGAAGGCAGCCAACTCCGCCTACCAATTTATACACCAAAAAAAGTTTTCAATGCAGGGCACAAAAGGAATTAGAACTTCATTTGTTGTTAAACTCACCTCAGTGGGGCCTCTATTTGCTAGAACAATAATTGAAGGTAGCAGATCATTCAATAAAGAAATTCCACCGCTCAAAATTGCCTGCGAAAAAACACTGACATGAATGAAGTAACCAGGAGAAAGATACCTACGAAACAACACTGACATGAACGAATAATCAATTAACAAGGGCAAATATAAGAAAAAGGAAAAACAGAACCTCTGCTATTAAAGTAGCTATTGCATTCTTTGAAGGTAATATATTGGTGGTGCCATACAACCCTGCTACCAAATCAGCAATATCATCAGATGCCCTCCACTCCTCTATGCGAAGATCATACCACCTATATCTCAACAGGTGCTGCCACTATAGAAATGCAAATGTTAATAGCTAAGTAATGATCAAAGCAACAAGCGATATATATCAAAGAAAGAATGATGCAATCCTGGACGCAAAGTTCATAATGAAAGGTATTTAAGAATTTGAAATGAGTCAGTTGAGAGTTTAGAATTGCTACTCCACAATTCGCCTTCGATCATGTGCCACTCAAAGAATAGCTGCATTTGCCAAGTAGTGAACAAGGATGGCTGTGTTCAAACAGACGAGCATGGGGTAATGCGCCTTAGAACCTGCTCCTCAGGAGAAGCTTTTCTCTTAGTGCTAGTGCTACCCATGGTGGGTCGAGGTAATGATGGTTGACAAGGAAGAGTGCAGCAACATTATCTGAATGCCAAATTTGGCAGACAAATAAATTAAAATTATGCTACACTATGCAAAGAGTGGAATGTTGGCTATTTTCCATGAACGGAGTAGCAAATCATCAAGAGAAAATTCAAAAGAGGCGAATTATAAACCACCAAAAAGATTCTTAATCTGCCCACAAAGTGTACTATCAACATACTCCAGCAGTGTTCCACACATAAGTACGTCCTATTGTGTCCTACCATACATGGTAGCACAGAAACACCAATCAAAGGAAGCTGGAACGTTTACCATTTAGCAAATTGCATGTGTAGGAAGCAGTTTATAGTATTATACCTAAGCAAAGAGATAATGAACTATCGGGTGAAAACAACTAAGGGAACACAAAGATTGTCAAGTTTTAGTCATCATTGTCGTCTATCTTATCCTGGCAAAAAAAAAAGAACAAACATCTTCAATCAAGAAAGGCTCAAAACTAAATGTTAAGCATGATGCATTTCCAAGCACACCTGTGGGAGTGATGCAATATAGAAATCACCTCCCGATGCAGTGCGAACTGGACAGAACGGCTTCAGAAGATGCAGAAAGAACCGATTTTGAACTATGTAAATCTAGCTGCGACACGGACGTAAAATTCACTGAATATAGCCGTGACTCAGCAACAGGCATAATCATCCCAATACAGAGGAGGCGGGGGAACGCAGAGGACTAATAACCAGCATCAGCTTCAGGCCTTGGCGCCGGATTTCGTGGGGGAGACCCTTCCGGAGCAGTTGAAGCGACGCCCCGAGTAACGAGTCCACATATCCTTGCCCCTCCTCCTGCGAAACGGCCCGAAAACAGCACCCGCCTATCAATCGCGAAAACGGTGAAGTGAATCTTGCACGGGATTTAGCTCAAAGAAAGGGGAGGAGCTAATAGGCACCACCACCGCGGCGGCCGTGGGGCGGCGGGGATCCAGATCCGCGGCACCGCCGGCCTCCACCGAAGCCTGCGCGGAGTCGGCGCCGTCCATCAGAGGCCCCACCCTCCAAGGACTCCTCTGGATGGCTCTGGAATTTGGGTTTTCGGGGCGGAAGCTAGGGTTTCGCCCCGGCTTCGTGGAGAAGCTAGAGGGAGGGAGAAGTGGAAGTGTGGAATTTTTAAACGAGTATTTATACACGGCAATGAGCTCACAATGAGCTCAAGAGGATCACACAGTTTGGATTTGACTTCTTTAGAGCAAGTTTAGGGCAGGAGGACTCTGGCTCTTTGCAAAAAGGGTGGAGTCGGAGCTGGAGCTGGTGGAGCTGGTTTTTGTGGCTCCACCGGCTCCACTTTTTCGCAGGCAAAGCTGCTGCTCCATCTTCTCACAAGCTACAGTATGGAGCCGCTCCACTTTCAGAGTGTTTGGTATGGCTCTAGCTGGAGCCGCTAGAGGAGCCAGAGCTGGAGCCCTGCCGTACAGTCCCTTAATAACCGCGCCTGCTGGCCGGCGTCTTGCACGCCAGCTCACCTAGGGATGGCAACGGGTACCCGAAACCCGAAACCCGATGGGTTTTTGCTCTATTAGGGTGCGGGCATAGACTAAATTCTATACCCGTGGGTTTCTTAATGGGATAAACTTCGTACCCGTAGGGTTTGCAGGTGCGGGTTTGTTCTTCAAGTACCCAAACCCGCAAACCCGTGGGTACAATAAACCCGACAACATATAACCTAAAATACTAATGTCACAAGGTCTTGTATCAAAATAAGGTCCAATCACATGCTAAGAGAGACTTAGGCTCATGTACTTCCATTCACATCGTTGATTACCTATTCATAGACTCATTTGGCTATAATGCATTGTGTATTTGTTTATGTTTTCTATTAAATTTTGTTGCTTCTTCTATCGGGTACGGGAAACCCGCGGGTACAAAAAAAAAACCCGCACGGGTACGGGTACGGGCATGAAATCATACCCGCGACGGGTATGAGTTTTTTAACAGGTACGATTTTATCCTGGCGGGTGCGGGTTTGGGTTAGTGATACCCGACGGATTTGTACCCGTTGCCATCCCTAAGCTCACCCGAGCTGCTACACACGGTGTGGCGGGCCCCACCTGCTCAGCCAATAGGAGGGGCAGCAGCGCCTCTTTTCTCGTTTCTCTCTCCACCACGTCGAACACCACCGGCAGTTCGCCTGTTATAATACCTACTCTTATACTGAAACAGAGAAACACACGTGTTTAGTTTACCCGTAAAAATTTTTGCAAGGGAATCTTGTTATTTACTAGGAGTACTAAATGAAGTTTATTTACAAAATTTTTCACACAGATGAGTTGTAAAATCGCAAGATGAATCTAACGAGCCTAATTAATCTATGATTAATTAATAATTAGTGGATAGTTACTGTAGCATCACTATTGCAAAATCGTATATTAAATATGCTCATTAGATTCGTCTCACGATTTACAACCCATTCATGTAAAAAGTTCTGTAAATAGATTTTATTTAATACTTATGCAGGTGTCTAAACATTATATTTGATGTGATGTTTTTGGAGGTAAAATTTTTGGAACTAAACACACCGCCATCCGGCATGGCGGCATACTGGCAATCTGGCATAGGCTGGTCGGATTCGGACCCCCCGGGTCTCCTCTTCCATTGCGGTTGCAGGATCCTCTTCCAGTTCGGGTACGTAAGTCTACTCGATCAGCGCTAGTACCGGAGTACCACTATTTAACTACACCCGCGTACCAACAACGCCTAGCTAGCACCACCCGGAGATCCAAACACCCGCGTGTGTTCGTTCGATCGTGATCCGGCCGCTTCGATTTTGGGGGCGCGGGATGCTGATGAGAACCACAAAGAGGATGAAGACCGACACCGGGACGGAGGAGCTGCCGGACGAGATCATGACGGAGCTGTTGCTGCGGCAGCCGGTCAAGTCCATCCTCCGCTTCCGCGCCGTGTGCCGCGCCTGGGACGCGACGCTATCCTCGGACGAATTCTGCGCCCTCCACATGGCCAGGGAGACCCTTCAGGCCGACGCCCACGCGGCTCCGACGCGGCCCAAGCTGCTGGTCCTCGCCCCCGCTGCGGCGTGCGACGCCACGGCGGTGTACTCCTGCTCGCCGCAAGGCCCCGGTGCGGAGGCGGACCTGATGTTCACGCTTGCATTGACGACTTGAGAGGCGACTTCGTGGACGGTGTGGCCGCGCAGTGCCGCGGCCTCACCTTCCTGTACGACGCGGTGGCACCGGCGTACTACGTCGTCAACGCGGCCACCAGGGCGGTCACGCGGCTCCCACCTTGCCAGGAAGTGTTGTATTCCAGCGCTGGTCTCGGGTTTGATGCCCGGGCCAAGGAGTACAAGGTGATGAGGTTGCTCCAGAAGCCCAGTGATCCGGACGTGTCGTGTGAAGTCTACACTCTCGGCGGCAAGCATGCATGGCGACCGCTGGAGGCCAGCTGCAGGGAGGATCCCTTTGAGCTTCTCCCTCACTGCTTATTGTGCCATTTTGAATGCTGCTCGGAGGAATCTCCCGCCAGTGCTCGTGAATGGTTCGCTCCACTGGCTGATCGACGACTCGTGTTCAAAAATCATTGGTCCAGCAGCAGCTTCCATCATCACATATTCAGTCACCGAGGAGACCTTTGGGTGGGTTCAGTCACCACCGTGCAGTACATTAGGAGTGCACTTGGTGGAGCTTGACGGCTGCTTGTGCATGGTCAGAGACCTTCGCCATGGATCACCTGATTGCATTAGCGCATTGGAGATTTGGAAGCTGCAGGACCATGCCACTGGATTCTGGTCGTTGGGCATTCGCATAGATTTGTCAAGTCATGCTGGAATAATGAATCTGGTTGGGCCACAGGTGGTGATCAGAGTCCTTGGTGCTATTGGTGATGTCAGATCAGGGCAGAAGATAATTATGGCAACATCTGGTCACACTGCTCACGCCTATGATGCCATGTCAAAGAGTCTAGAAACAATCCTCAGTTACAGGCACAGAAGGTATGGTTATCCAAGCGCTCGCACTGCAATACGCATCTGTTTATTTAAAGAAACTCTCGCTCCTGTCCATAAAACACATGAAGAGATATCTTTTTCATCTCCTCTGGCCAAGGCGACTAAGGAGATCCTGCTCCGTCTTCCTGCTAGGTCCATTGTCCAGTTCAAGCGTGTGTGCAAACAATGGCGCAGAATCATCGAGGATAAGGGATTTATCCGTTCCTACTTTGCACATAAGAGCATGGAGAAGAGGACAAAGATCATGATTGTGGGCAAGGGTAGTGGACCAAGGAGGTTCTTCCATTTTTCTCCCTTGGAAAAATGGCGTTCAGAGGCTGCTAATAACAAAGTTACATGACTGGACTCAAAGGTGGTTTGTTCCAAGCCCTGCCATGGCCTCAACTTGCTAAGCACTGCTGAAATGGACTACCTCTACAACCCTTGCACGGGTTACTGGAGGACCAATTCCTACTCAGGTTCACTTGCATGTGCACCATGGGAGGCACCTACTAATGATGGTTGGATAGTACCGGATCACGCCTTCGCGACAGGCAATAAGACTGTTGGCTTGGGGTTCAATCCACTAAACCAGGAGCACGTTGCTGTGACGATGTCGTACGAATTCAAGAACTTCAAATCCCGCGAGTATCGCTTGACATGCTCAGTATGGCACTGCAGGCCTGGGTCTGGGTTCCAAGGGGGTTTGGTCCCACCCCTCCCCGTGAACAACTTGCCACCAGCTCATGTGTCGGGGGTGTTGTACTGGATGAGCGACCCTCTGTTGGGCCCGAGTAGCGAGTATGCCATCGTGTCCTTCAACGTCGCCACTGAGGTGTTTGATGTCATCTCTTGCCCACGGCACACTAATGTTGCAAACAGGAGCAGCCAAAGCACACGGCATCTGTTTGTGGTAGAGCTTGGGGCAAAGCTGTGCGTTGTCCTTGCAGACCGGACGGCAAATGAATTGGTGATATGGAAGCTGGAACGTGACGAGTGGTATGCAGCATATGTGGTGTGCTTGAAAGCATCACCTGATTATTCGCTTCTTTCAAATATTGTGATGCCGCTGGCAGTTGATCCAAAGGATGGCAGGATCTTGCTGAGCACCGGGAGGAGGATGGGATTCTATGATCCAGTGAATGAGACGATCGAGGAGTTGTACGACGCGGATGAGATCATGCGTAGAAACAAAATTGCAGGAGTTTCTTCTCAGGGAGCTCCATGCGAGAAGCCGGATACACCTTTCGTTCCCATGCTATACGAGGAAAGTCTAGTCTGTTATCCCCGTGTACGCAAGGGTAAATTTCTGCACTGATAACTTACGGCTTGCTGGTCAAAGGCTATTATTTCCTTTCAGCCCTTCATATTGAAGTGTAAATGTGTAATACTAATGTTGGCGTGTAGTTCTGATGTATTTTTGTATGGTACCAATTCATGTAGTATGCAGCCAGAGCCATGTAGTAGGCATCTGTGTTTCGAACGCTGCATCCGTCCTCCCAGGCGATCGAGGGGCGACGCCACGCCCCCACCTTCCCACTCCCCTAGGCTCCCGCAGCCGCCGGCGACTGGTCGGCAGATATAATCGGGTTTCAGAAAGGAGAACTATACTCTCTGTATCATTGTGATAGTTTTTGGATCAGTATCTATCACATACAGAACTCATTCAATTATATATCACAGACATATTTCTCGATAAAATCATTATTACAAAGGTTTAATTATACATAATCCAGAGGATTGCATTACGAATTCTCATAGTACAAGCCCCATTAGGTTAAAGAAAATCAAACATAGTTCAAAAGCAGAAGCTAGTTTTCTGGACATCCTTCATCTTCAAGCTTCACTCCTCCACAGGCAAACTTGAGCGTAGCACGAACCATCCTTAGCATCCTTCATCGTCGTCCAGCTTGGTCTTTGAGTCGGATCTTGCATCTACCAAACTATCCCCAAGAACGAGATAAGCTCACGTCACCATCTGCATGCAACCTTTAAGTGGAATGCATGGATATAAAAAAATAGCCAAGGATATATAAGACTAGTGTTTTCCTATGCAACAGCAACAAGTCCATAGCAGCAGCCAAATCTCCTGACGCGGGCCATTCCGACATCTTGGAATCTATGTCAACACACACCTTCCACAAGAATCCACCAAGTCGGTGTGAGAACTCCCACTCCTCGTACCTCAACTGTTATCCAAGCAGATAAGTAGACTAGAGGGAGGTAGAAATATCAAGTAGCACTACCTAATGGAAACAACATAAAAGTAGGGTTGTACATGACCGAGTACGTGGCTATACGTATAGTTTTCACCCTACAAGGGTTGTACACCTGGACCCACTCAAATCGAATCCAGCTGGGATCAAACCAACCGACATGAAACACCGGTCTACTGAGAACGAGAACTAGTAGAGCCATAGCATCATCCTGCTTTTCTGGGTCTGGGTGCGTTCTCCCATGAGAGGTCGCCCTGGGACTATGAAGCCTCCCTTGCGACTCGGGGAGCGCGAGGTCAACAGCTCCTCCCCTGCATTGATATCCTATCCTACTACAGGCTTGGTACTACGCTTGCTAGCTTCGGACCGGATCTTTTCGCATAGAGGATAAGTAATGCACACGCTTACATAGTCCCACTAATCATAGTTACCCAAACCGGTTCCTCATATGTCGAGGCGAGCATATTCATCACATCTGCGTATCCGCCGCAACGGTCCGCTGGGGGCACCATCACAGGTATCGCCCCTCATTTCCTCCAGTCCACCACATCTTCTCAAAAGAAGAGTTTTCCGAAGGAAACATGCACCCGTCATAGATGCTCCGCAGGATGTGCCAACGCACTTCCTCGTCCATAGCGCATGTGTAGCGAAAATGGCCTCTCATGCCATATTTCAATATAATGTTTTGGTGATTGATATAGACAACACAACACTTGGACTAATATGATTGTTAAGGGGAGCCGCCCCTCGCGGGTCTCAGGGCAGCGCCCTGAAACCTCTTCGGTCCAAAGGACAAGGATTGAAGAGACCGTGAAGAAATCCAAGTCAAAGAAATCAAGACAGAAATATTTTAGTATCACCGGTTGAACCGACGCTGAGAAAATTACATACGTCGGTGCATTGACTTGGAGCACATCAAGAATTCTGGTTTCACCGGTTGAACCGACGTTAGAGAAGTTGAATACGTCGGTGCAATGGACCCAGAAGCTGAGGCAAGGTCTATACACCGGATGAACCGACTATAGGGTCTTGGTGAACGTCGGTGCAGTTGTCCAGAGAGTTTGTTTTTTAGAGTTCACAGGACAACTACACTCACCGGTTAAACCGACGCAGCATCGGTTGATTGCCCGTACACGTAACGGCTAGTTTTTGAGGCGGGCAGTTTAGTATCACCGGTTGAACTGACGATGGCTATTGGAGGTGCGTCGGATTAACCGGCGTTAAGTATTTTTCTGGCAGCTTTACTCCAACGGCTATATTTGCTTGTGCTGCCTATATATACCCCCAAGGCCGGGTCATTTGGTGTGTGCTGGAGTTGCTGAAGCCTACTACACTTGAAGAACACCTCCAACCACCATAGAGCTTCATTGTACATCATATAGGCTTAAGCACACTTGTGAGAGTGCTTAGTGCTTGGTTAGGCTTAGCTCTTGAGAGAGTAAGCTTGAGTGAAAGCCATGCTGTGGCAAGCATCTTGTGTACTCGTCGTGTGACCCTCCGACTTGGTGTGGAGAGGCAACGACACTTTGTGCGGGGAAGGAGACCCCTCTTGGTGAGAAGCTCCAATAGTGAAGACGGTGCCGTTGGTGACGCTTTGAGAGAGACGGTGGCGGTGGCCTTGTCTTGGTGACTAGGCGCCACTTAGCCTTTGCTTGCCGGAAGCCTTGGCGGCGAACGCAAGACGGTGATCAAGCGAAGAGACTTGGTGTCCTAACCGAACCATGTTAAATCGTGTGTCTTGGTGTCTTCACGGGAGTTTGCATATTCTCTCCCTTACCTCTTTACTTACCGTATTACGTTTCCGCATTTACTCTTCTTGCGTGCCTTTACTTTCCTAGTTAGTTTGATTAGGATTGGGTATAGGTTGCAGGTCTTTTAGGGGTAAGTAGAGAGTAGCATAGATAAACCTTAGTCATAACTAGCATGTGTAGGACGTGTTAGGTTTATCTCATGCAAATAGATTGAGCCCTAGGATAGAAAGCGATTAGCGACCCTATTCACCCCCTCCCCCTCTAGGGTCGGACACCCCGGTGATCCTTACAGCATGCCTAACACATGGCCCAGCCCTTGATCTGAAGATCAGGTTAAATCACTCGCCCCTAGCTTAACCCTATTCACCAACTCCTCTGAGGTGGATCTCGACTCACGCCAAGACTATCATCACATATCCCACACAAACATATGCAAGCATCTCAACCATTCAACATAGTTTAAATAGAAGATCAAGGAGTTCAGGTATAAAAATAGGCTATGTGGGTTCATCTCATCAATAGTAGTAAAATGATAGCAATTCTAGCAAGCAATGCCTACTGGGAATTCAAATCGTAGATGGGCATGAACCTGGTGTGTCTTCGTAATCCTCCTTGGCCTTCGGGGTCTTCTGGTCGCCCGGGATGTCGATCAACTCCTCTGCGATAGGATCCTATTCGTAAATACGTATAACCTCAAGGGCTAGTGCAAAAGTGCACAAAAGTATCTAAATAAGATCCAAATCACAACAAAACCTAGACTAACGGGTAGATCATGATTTTAGAAGAATTATGAAACTGGTTTCATATTTTTTGGAGATCCGGTTAATTTATTATAAATTTTCTAAGATTAAATCATTTTAAAAATAATAAATAATTTCAAAAAAAGAAAAACAGAGAAGCTGACACGTGGCAGGATCTGGGTGCGCCAAGTGTCATGCTGACATCAGCCATTTGCTGACATCAGCATGATCATTGCTGATGTCAGTGTTGACTTGGTCAACGTTGACTTGGTACCACGCTTGCTAGCTTTGGACCGGATCCTTTTGCATAGAGGATAAGTAGTGTGCCCGCTTATGTAGTCCCACTAATTATAGTTACCCCAATTGGTTCCTCATATGTCGAGGCGAGCATCTTCGTCACATCTGCGTATCCATCGCAACGGTCCGCGGTGGGCGCCTATCACAGGTATTGCCAGTTTCCCCAAGGAAACATGCACCCGCCATATATGCTCCTCGGGATTTGCCAACGCACTTACTCGGTCCATAGGGCGTGCCCAACACACACCCCCAGCCCATGATACGAAGATCAGGTTAAATCGCTCGCCCCCAGCTAACCCTTATTCACCAACTCCTCTGAGGTGGATCTCCACTCACGCTAAGACCATCATCACATATCCCACACAAACACATGCAAGTATCTCAACCATTCAACATGGTTTAAATAGAAGTTTAAGGAGTTCAGGTAAAAAAAATAGGCTATGTGGGTTCATCTCATCAATAGTAGTAAAGTGATAACAATTCTAGAAAGCAATGCCTTCTGGGAATTCAAATGGTAGATGGGCGTGAACTTGGCGTGTCTTCGTAGTCCTCCTGGGCCTTCAGGGTCTTCTGGTCGTCCGGGACGTCGGTTAGCTCCTTGACGACAGGATCCTATTCGTAAATACATATAAACTCAGGGGCTAGTGCAAAAAGTGCACAAAAGTATCTAAATAAGATTCAAATCACAAGAAAACCTAGATTAACGGGTAGATCATGATTTTAGAAAAAATATGAAACTAGTTTCATATTTTCCAAAGGTCTGATTAATTTATTATAAATTTTGTAAACTTAAATTATTTTTTGAAAATAATAAATAAATTTTAAAAAACACAGAGTCTGACACGTGGCAGCCTCTGGGCGCGCCATGTGTCATGCTGACATCTGACATCAGCATGATCATTGCTAAGGTCAGCATTTACTTGGTCAACGTTAATCAAATCAACACTGATGGGTCAATTGGACCCACGCATCAGCGGTCAAATCACGAGGGACTCATTGATACATAATTATACCAGCGAATCACTTCTTGTGGAAGCTTTACCGAATAAGCTCTGTAAAGAATATCTGAAACTAGTATTTGCTACTACAAAGTTAGATGATAAATAACTAGAATTCAACCTATATATTCTGTCAAATCTGTGAGAACCGCCCCATTTGACACTATTTTAGGCAAACCGTCAGTCATTATCATAAAGATGAGAGCTAACACGTGCTCGTCCGAGAGCATGCCACATGTTAATCCACATCTAACGTCATTTGCCCAAAATAATATCAAATCCGGTAGTCCCGGTACGTGTTTGCCACATGCCCAGGATTGAACACACATACTGTTTACAATAGATACATCACCAATAAATCATAAAGAGCAATTTTAGTCATTACAAGAATTCAACATTAAGGATTACAAGTTCATGACAAGGATAATTCAAATCTAAAATTAAAGGTTCAAGCTTCCATTACAAGTTTTGGGCTCACGAATGACATAAAAGATATAAGAAACTAAAGTTTAGTGTTTCAACACGCTCTCACATACGCAACGGATAAATCGATAAAAGCGTAACAAAGCAATGGAGTCTTGCTCAAGGGCACCATTGCGGCCACATCAACCGAACACAACTTCCGGCTCACCTGCAACTTAGTTTAAATAGAAAAGTAAGATGAGTACAAAAGGTACTCGCAAGACTTACGCAATTATATAAACAAGGAGTATGCAAGAGGGCTCAAATGAGGCTTTAAGGTTAAGTTGTTATTGCATAAGTATGAGCTCTCTAACCAACATCTAGCTCTCTAGCAAAGTTAATTAATTTGCCCAATCCTCAACTCAAGTTTTAGTTGATTATGAGTAAACCAAGTAATTAACCATAAGAGTACCATGAACCATCTCCAACATAAGCGAACTTCCTACGAAGATTTCGGTGGACAAAGAGCGTGCTCATATCCGAGAGCGCGGCAATTCGAATTGATTTAAACCTTGTAAGGGTGTACTACTTTACCCACACGACGCAAGGACCATGCGACTCACCCAACCGGCCAAAGTTGGATAAGTGGGTACTCGCGTCAACTGTTCCCAACAAGGCTCAATCATTGAACTTCACACCTAGCTTACGCATAGAGAACTGAGGTCCACCGGGGACACCTCTAAACCTATCGACAAATAGATCCACCGGGGACACCCCTAAGCCTCTCTGCATAGCCCCTTGGCCACGTATCTAGGACTGCACATCAATGACCAAGTCAAGAAGGTATTTGGCTCATCCATACTATTATTTAGGATATGTGGTAGCACGATAAAAATGCTCAAAGTCAATGTCATCCACGGACGGTCCTTAAACGGTTCAAGCGGACTATGCCCACGTGATTACTTTCTCTAGGCCCTACTATTCCGCTCGAACCTTGATGCTTCCATTCCACCAGTACATGTGCGATCAAGGATAACCGATAAGTGTGATGACTCTAAACCATTTTTCCTTTTTCTATAAAGTGATATAAAATATTCTAAGCATGGCTAAGCATCTAGTCAAGTTAAGTATTCAATTAACTCATATGTGACAAGGACAAGGGTAAAATAAACTCAAGGAAGGGTAATGCATAAAAGTAGGTACAAGAATGCAATAAATAATATAATATATAAAACCTAATAATACCCGAGTGAGATAGCTAAATTGCATCAATTTAAATAGGCGCAAGGAATCATGCATAACTGCTTGCCTTAGTTAGCTCGGGCTCAACCACAAACTCGACACCGGGATCGGGCTCAACGGACTCGGTGGGCTCAACGGGCTCGTTCTCCGACGGTTGGGTCACTATAATGCATGCATGAATGCATGTATTAGAATAATGCTATGTTTAGTTCATAAATGATATGATATGAAGAATGAACGATATGACATGTGATAACGCACAACACAAACATAAACAACATCAATCATGCACATCTAGCACTTTAAACAAGAACACCATAAGCAAGAAGTGACAAGAATTATGAGGCTAGGGTTTGGGGCAAGGGAGGGCCGGTTTGCTTTAAAAGAGGGAGGGGGAGGCGAGCGGGCGGATGGGCGCGGCGCCCCTGCAGGCCGCGGCCACGCTGGCCAACCGGCGGAGGCGCGCCGCCCCTGCAGGCCAACCGGTGCGCGAGGAACAGCGGAGAAGGCGGGGGTAGGGGATGACAGGTGGGGCCCGCAGAAAGGAAAACAACGGTTGAAGTTTGAAATTCAAAACGAAAGTGTTCTCAGGCTCAAAAATTCACGAAAATTTTATTGAATCTAGATAAAATCTCCAAGATCATTTTTCAAGAAGAATCACTCAAAAATCATTTGTAAATTGGTTGCAGTAAAATAAACAAGACAGCTGTTTTTAAATCTTTCAAGAATTTTATGGCTCGGGTAAAAAGGCATAAAATCCCACAAAAATATTTTAAATTCAAAATTTGAAATCTAGTGTTTGAGTAAAAAATTTTTGGGCACAGTTGTATAGCAAAATTCAAACTTCCTTCATAAGCATTCACTTCAAGCAAACACAAAAATTAAATAAATGTATGCAAGCACATGCACATGATGTTCTATTATACTTGATGATGCTCATGATGCTATTAATTAAATTTTAATCATGTTTTAATTTTTTGGGGCGTGACAAAATCCATAAAAGAGGACATAACTGTACACTTGAGGCCTTGAGGGGGAGGGGTGTTGTTAAACGAGTTTATTTGAGGTTTATTCCACCTCCAGTATGAAATTTTACCACTAGAGAAACTCAGGTCGTATTATGCCCCGTGTATTCGCATAAGCTCGGTGTATGCCTTTATTATGAATTTTACAATGTTAATGATAACTGAATTACGCATGAAAAAAACAATTTACATGGACGACCGGTCTCTTTCCGAGTCAGCCGCTTAGCTGCTGCTGCTGCTGGTGGTGGTGGTTCCTCAAATGACCTGCCAAGCCGAAGATGACAACGAAGGGCCAAAACTTCTTCAGCAACCGCAGCAAGATGGCCCCTCCTGACCACCGCAGCCACACCCAGAACCCCATCCTCGCGTACAGAGGCCCCGACACCGCGAAAAGCTTCTGCAGGCTCTCCGCGTTCCTGTAGATAACCAGCAGGGGGCTGACGACGCAGATGGCGATGGCCGTGCCGCGGGCGACAGGGGCCAGCACCATGTACACGCCCAGCGCGAACGCGATCGTCAGGCACGTCACGGAGCTGGAGACGAAGAAGAGCGAGACCAGGAAGTGCTTCCGGCGGATGGGCAGCTCCACCATCGCGATGCCGGAGTACATGAGGCCGACGGTGGCCGACGAGGACAGGATGAAGGCCAGCGCGCTGGCGACCACGAACGCGTCGAGGAACCACCACCGGCCGGCGAGCCCCGGCGCGCCGCCGCCGCCGGCGTCGTCGCCCGGCCTCCAGCCCCCTGGACGTTCATGATGGATGCGCACTCCGGCCTCCGGCAAGCGTACCTCACCACGCTCGACCCCTCGTGCTGGACGGCGGCGTGGAGGAACGTCCGCCCCCGGCCGTCGCGCAAGCCCACGCAACCGGGGCACTCCATGAGCAGGATGTGGACGGCGACCGCCTGGTTCGTGATCGCGGCGACGTGCACGGGGAGCAAGCCTTCGTTGTCCGGCTGGTAGGCCATGGATGGCTGGGCAGCAAGCAAGGGCCATGCTGGGACGTTCGCTATCCTCTTCTGAAACGATGCTGGGGCCTGGGGCGTTTCGCGACCAGGCATAGCGAAAGCACCATCTGGGAATGTACGTCCTTTGCTCGACGGATACGGCAAAGTGAAGAGGGGTGCTGCCGCTTTGGTCCTTGCTTGTGCTTAGGTCCTCCTTCCAGGCGAGGACCATTCGAGTCATATCTGCAAGGGGGAAAGTGCATGTATTTTGCATTAAACGGCCACAAAAATGAGAAAAAATAAAGTAATATAGCGTAATAATTTTTCACACAAAAACATAAAAGGGCATTGGTTAGTCCTCTAGCAAAACTAGTCGCTAATTAGAATTAATATAAAAAACAAGATTTATAGCTCATAATTATAATTATCTATCTCACGCCATTTTTCATCTATTAAATATTCTAATGCATATTCTAAATATAAATTTATCATTATCTAGTTGCAATAGATTTTGTTTTGCATATCACCTTTATATATGTTTGATATATATATATATATATATATATATATATATATATATATATATATATATATATATATATATATATATATATATATATATATAATTGAACTATTTGTTTGTGTATTGGTATTCTTACCTCTTCCATCATATACATAATGATACATATCGTGGGTAGTATTTGTATATAAATAATTATATAATATATAAAAATAATAATAGTAATAGTAATTTAAAATAGTAATTTAAAATTTTATATTGATGCACTTTAATATTTTGTTATAATTATATAATTTAGATTCAGATTTAGAGGTTACTTTAACTTTTAATATTGGTATAGTTGGATAATTTATATGCAAATTTAGGGGATTAATTGTATTATTTTTATAATGATATAGGTGGGTAATTTACACGAAAATTAGAGGATTCTTTAAATTTTTTTAACAATGGCAGAGGTAGGTAATTTAGACACATGTTAGGGGATTACTTAGTCCATCACATTCACGCATTTACCATCCATGTAACTGTATTAATACTTCTGAAAGGCGTTTTATTTGCTCGCAGTTCCCGTCTGATACCTGATAAAGCAAATCTAGGCTTTCGCTTCCCTTGCGACGGGCCTGGGCGAGGGGGAACATGTCAAGTATCCGCTTGGGATCATGTTTTCTTAGGTCTATTCTGGATGTATAATTCGATTTCGGTAGTTATTTTCCATTTCAGTTGGAAAATGCAGTCGGATGTTTGGGGTACTATAAGTGATCAAGGGATAGTAACTCATATCACAGGTAGAGTTGTCGGATTGATGACTAGATATTTCTGATTTTTATGAGAATTTCTAGAATTTTTCTATTTTTTAGCGTGTCCACTTAAGATTCTAGGTGACTTCACGGGCAGGTTTAAAAGGAGCCTCCAATTAGTAATAGTAAGATTAAACCAGTGCAAATAACTTAAACTCATATTTCTAAATTAACCACATCTACCACCATAACCAAAATAACCTAAGCATTGTTGTCTTGCATCGTTCCTATATTTCACCTAAACATTAATTTTTAGATCCCCCCTCTAACAAAAACAAAAAAAATGCGAGTGAAACCAACAAAAATACACATGTTTTGGTTCTGCAGATCGATGAATGTATATGTTATAAAACATAGTCAAAATACACATAACACTATAACAGCCCCTTGTACATCCTAAATTGTAGGCATTTCACAACGTTATATCATCTATATATTTTCTAAAAATATTATTAGGTGCATGATTTTACAGTATAGTTGTTTTCATTTGTGACTGAATCCACCAAACTGTCTTGGTGTGGACAAGGTGTTATTGAAAAGTTACTTGTTGGCTCCTTGCTTTTGGTCATATTCATGTGGAAGAATCACAACTGTAAGCGTGTCGCTATGGAAGTTGGTAGAAGTTTCGTTTCTTTTATTAGGCCCAATTTGTGAGCTGCAAATGTAATTTAGCAGCCTATTTATGTACTAAAGAAGGCTCTAGAGTAGGCATCGGTGCACCTGTCCCTGGTTTTCCTTTTAAATTGCTTGGTACTCCACCATACATCTAATGGATGAAATTTGAGTTCCTGGTTCGAAAGTCGAAACATAAATAGGACGTTACGTTAAAAAACATAAAGAGGACTAACTTCATGGTTATATAATTTGTTTCTTTAAATAAAAATCACTAAAACTTAGTATTCATTTTCTAGCGTGTCATGTGAGGATCAATGAGTGTATTTCCTATCAATTGAGATCGAGCTGCTCCTCCTGCCTCAAAAGATACAGAAAGAGTGTCACCTTCTCCGTGCAGCACTGCAGCATGCAAGGCATTTTGGCCGCTGGGTCCGGCGTAGGAGGACATCAGGTCGGCATCCTGACCACCAGCTTCATGCAATTTCTGCGCGATGTTCTCGTCTCCTTGGGAGACGGCCATGTAAATCAGCGAGGTGTCATGGCCCAGCCGTGGATCCACCCACAGCAACAGCCTGACCATGTCCTTGTCGCCGACACCGACTGCCATGTGCAAGGCCGTCTCCTGGCGCTCGTTGGTCCTCCTCAGCGCCTCCGCTACCCTGCCATGGCCGGCGTCCAGTCCCAGCAACGTGACGAGATGGAACAGCATCCTCAGGTTCCCGGACCTGGCGGCCTGATGCAGCGGCGTGTTGCCGCCGCTCCCCGCCGCCGGCGGCAACCCGTCCCGGAGATGCCGACGGGTTTTCCCGTAGATCTCCACCGCGCACCCGCAGCAAGAGCGCCCTTCTAAGGCATGCTCGCGGGGCGCCGCGTCAGCGTCGGACCAAGACACGGTGTGCTCCCCACCGGTGTTGGGGTTGGGCGTAGGCGGAGGCGATGCTATCGAGCTGAGGTCTTTTTCCTCCTCCAGCCGCTTGCGGTTGCAATGCGCACACCACGCGGGCTTCAGCGGCTTGAGACGCACGACGACGGGTGGTATGTGCTGCGGATTAGCCCTCCTCTGCACGAGGTAGGAGGCGAAGGTGTCGGCTTGCGCGCCATTAGCCGTTGAGGCGGAAGCCTCGTAGGTCGGAGGAGGGCGGTGGCGGCGCTGCTGCCCCGGTTGGCCGGCGCTGCTCGATGCCATCACCACCGACGTGGCGACGTCTATCTGTGATGCAGACTGCCAGTGGCGAATCTAGCTTAAAAATATAGAGGGGGATCATATCCACTTTCTTCTTCTTTCTCCTCTTCTCTTCTTCTTCCTCCCCTCTTCCTCTTTATTGTTTCATCCAAATAATAAAAAGGGGCTTAGAGAGGTATGCATGGGTATTAGGGAGATAGGGGGGCTTAATCCCCCCCCTAGCCCCCATGTGGATCCGCCCCTGCAGACTGCACTGAACTATTGCAGAGCTCTTGAACAGCACGTGTGCAGTCCCCTGCCGCAGGCCATTACAAATCAGTGACTTTCAGTTACGGAAGTCGGGGGTGGGTCAGCAAGAGCATCCAGCGCTTTCTGTTTGGGATTTAGCGCTGCTGCGAATCTTACCGCGCTCTGCAGGCCGCGTTGCTGCTCGCAGTCGCTGGTCGCAGCTTCCGGATTTGGGATTCCCGTGTGCGTGAGCGCGCTCATGGACTCTTTGTTGCACCTGTACAGCGGCGGGAACGAGCGCGTGGCGCGGCGGCGGCGGCGGCAGAGGAGGAGGCCTGACAGCGAGGCGGAGGACAGGGGCGGCGACCGGGACCGGCGAGAGGCAGAGGCCAAGGGGGCCGAGCTGCTGGTGTGCCGCGGGCCTGCGGCAGGGAGGGAAGACCGAAGACGACTAGACGAGGTAGGGTTGGACGAGGTAGGTGTGGGTGGCAAACGGAGGGGATAGGGGCCGAGCGGGCAAGGCGGGCAGCGCACCAGCGTGGCAGCGTGGGTCCTGTTCTGCCAGCAGAGCAGACACCGACACGGTGGTCCTGAGTGAGCACCGAAATCTCCCGTACGAGTTTTTGGGCTTGGGCCCATGCGCCAGGCGCTGAACCGGCGCGGCGCGCACCCTGCGGTCAGGCCCGCACACGGTTCACCCAGGGCCTCGGCCACCCAGACCAAGTCACGACCAGGTCCACTCACCAGTGGCTCAAGTACTGACCCGACATGTGGCGCTTCGTCGACAAACCCTGCCTCCGCCGCAACTCCGCGCGCGCTTCGTCGCCACGGAGCCTGTGCCACCGCCCGAGGAAACCCTAGCCCCGCCTCAAGGGCGACGCCCAGCGCCTCCCGGTTCCTCCGCGACGAAGTGCCCGACCTCGGCCTCACGGCCGTCGTTGCCAGCATCCCCAAGAGGCCAAGACCTAACCTCCGCCGCATCTCGGGCCCCCGCCCCGTGGAGGCGGAGTCCGGTGGGCTTATGGCTGTCCCAGGCGCGGATGCCTGACGTCGCAAGAGCATCAGCTCCACCGGTACACCGATGTCGGCCTCCACTTTGTGCACATCCTCTACATTGTTGCGACGTCCCTGTGCTCTACTCCAACTGCCACAATGCTGCTCCCACTGCCAGAACGGCGGTGTCGCCGATATTGGGCTCACCATCCCAGATTCACAGTCCTGGCTGTAAGTCGCCGTTTTTTTATTATTTTATTTTATATTTTGGTTTTTTATAAAAATATATTTTCGTTTTAAAAATTTACATGAATATATCCCGGACCCACCGCTGCCGGGCGGCCGGGGCCTGGACGCCCCGCTGCGGGGCGGCACGGGCTTTTCTGCAAAAATTCCGCGAAAATTTTTACAGAAAAGCCCCTAGAGGGTCGCCCGACAGCAAAACGGCCGGCCCCCAAGCCGCCCGGCAGCGGGGCAACTGGTGGAACGTGTGTGTCTCAGATCTCCATCTGTCAACGAGAGCTGAAAGTAGAGACCTGTCTAGCTTCATCAAGGCACTCTCAGCAAGACGAGCCACAGTAAGAAGACCTGCCTCGCTCAGCCTGCATCATATAGTGCACAAACGTTAGTATATTATATAACAAAATGTATAACGGACGAAAACAGAAAATAGACGACATATCACCTGGGCACCCATCGTGGGTCTACAGGAACCAACTCTGCAGGTGGACGTGGACGCAGCACGTTGAGTTGTTGGTGCTGAACCACAGCAAGAAAAGACCGGTGACCCGAGTCTATTATTGGGTCCAGCAACACAGGAGTAACCCCGGCCATACCTACCACGTAAGATCAAAACAATGCAATACAATCACACACATCTAAATTAAATAGTAACATCGTACAACACTATATGTCCATACATAACGAAATTATATTGTTACATGCTACCATCTGGTTCAACTACACATACATACATAATAAAATTATATTGTTACATGCTACCATCTGATTTAAATACATATCCATACATAACTGAACCTAAATCCTTAATCTAACACTAATCACTACTAACATTAATTAAAATGATTGCTAATCTACTATGTCAACGCTAATCACTACAAGTACACCTAAACTAGAAATCTGGTTTTGACCTAAACTACAAAAATAATTACAACATAATTTATTTGTAAAGTGTAGAAAATTTTAGTTACCTGCAGTCGCCGGCTTGAAAATCCGACAGAGCTTCGCCGCTCCCTCACTCCTCTCCCTCTCTTTTCTTTTTTTCTGGATTTTTAGTGAGGCAAATGAGAGGGTGGGGGCAGCCAACCCCTTATATAGGACGGGGGGAGGCGGTCGCCCCGCTGTCGGGCGGCCGGGGCCTGCCGGCCCGCTGTCGGACGACCGATCCTCCAGAGGCTTTTCTGCAAAAAATTTCGCGGAATTTTTGTAAAAAAAGCCCCGGCCGCCCAGCAGCGGGGCGGCCGGGGTATATTCCTGTAAATTTTTAAAATGAAAAAATATTTTTGTAAAAAACGAAAATAAAAAAAAACCGCGCTGTAAAAGGTTTGGATGCTAACGGTTTTAGTGGTTTGGATATTGCTTTGGGCTAAATTAGGCTGGGTGCTAATGGGCTATACTGTTAATAGATTGATTTGGTTTGGGTTCTAGTTGTCTAGCAGTTTGGTTCGGTGTGAGTTGGATGGTAATGGTTTGGATCTCTAATGAGTTGTAACTGTGGGTTATGTATGGATTTTTTTTAGATTCGCGACATTACAATTTTCTAACTTTGGAAGAATTTTCTAACCCCGGGTTTTTTTCCCACTTCTTGGGGTTGTGCAACGGTGGCTACGCCAGGGAATAGCTTGATATACTAATAGTGTTTTTTTTCTAATATATGCTCTACTAATCCCTTGTTTTGGAAAGTACTAGGTACCTTTGAGTTCTTGGCCATTTACCATCAGAGTTCATTTTTTTTAGTTTGTTTCACCAAAAGCATAGTGGTCTGTGTCGAAATCAAGAAACGAAAGCCAAAGCCGACTCTCACCAGATCTGCTGCGAGGTCAGCACGTGGAGCCGTGACGCGAGTTGCTGCTGGAGCTTCGTTCCAGTCCATTGCTGATGGAGGAAGAGGAGGTGCCGGCTTGCGCGCGGTGTCGCACGTCCTCCATCGTCAGCTCGGATCAAGGCGCGCCTGATCTTCCTCTCCTGCCTCCGACTCGAGTGGCATCCTCGAGGCCATCTGCCGCGTCCTTGAGCTCGAGGTAGCTGTTGGGTGGGGGAATGGAGGGTTGCTGGTCTCCTGGGATTGCTAGATGCAGAGGGTATGCTTGCGGAGGGGAGGCTAGTGGAGCGGTGATGAGGGGTAACCTCTTTACTGTGGTGGTTTCTTTATAGGCGTGGGGTTGGTGGTCTGTTAGTCGGCGAGGGTTCTCAGCATTAATGGGCGCAAGGGTGCTCGGTCTGGGTGCGGCCCCGGCGTACAACTGTTCCTCGGCGTACAATTGCAGTCCAATATTCATGAAGCCTTCGGGTACGCCGCAAAACATCAGAGTACACAGGCACTGTTCTCTGCTGGATAGGAGAGGTCGATCTTTTTTCTTGTCTCCTCTGTTCAATCAACCACACATTTTTCTTGCAATCATTTTCAGTGAACCAATTTGAAATATGCAGTTGAGGGGGCCAATCAAGTGCCTCGAAGATCCATCGACAAGGCTGCTCCTAAAGTCCATGAAGGGAAGGATGAGGTCAATGAACAAGATAGGCAGATGGACACCATGTCATCTCATGTATCCCCAGGTATTGGCCTGAACCTGTTGAAGTTCATCAGATGGTCAGTAAAATCTGAAATTTGGGATGATCATGTTATTGCAGCTCGTGATTTGGATTTTGAGTTTGATGTTGCCTTTGAGGGTAGAAATCGTAGTGTACATTCGGTGAAGCCTTCTGCTATGCCGCGGAACATCAGGGTACAGATGCCCAAGCATCCTTCTCTACTGGATAGGAGAGGTAAGTCTTTTTGCATGTTTTCTTTCCTTTTGCAATGCATGTTCGACAAATCAATTTGAAATATGCAGTTGAGGGGACCAATCAAGTGCCTCGAAGATCCATCGACAAGGCTGCTCCTAAAGTCAATGAAGGGAAGGATGAGGTCAATGAACAAGATAGGCAGATGGACACCATGTAATCTCCTGTATCCTCAGGTATTGGCCTGAACCTGTTGAAGTTCATCAGATGGTCAGATGGTCAGTAAAACCTGAAGTTTGGGATGATCATGTTATTGCAGCTAGTGATTTGGATTTCGAGTTTGATGTTGCCTTTGATGGTAGAAATCATAGTTCACATTCGGTGAAGCCTTCTGCTATGCCGCGGAACATTAGGGTACAGATGCCCAGGCATCCTTCTCTACTGGATAGGAGAGGTAGGTCTTTTTGCATGTTTTTTTTTCCTTTTGCAATGCACATTCGACAAATCAATTTGAAATATGCAGTTGACAGGATAAATTTACCTTTTATGTGCCAAGCTTGTTCCTCAGATAATTACCATCAACATGTGAGTGCATTCAATGTTATCAACGAACGGAGATTGCCCAAGGTCAGTGAAGATGATCTTTAAAAAAACTTGAAATGTTTGCATCAGGAGTTCGTTTATTAAGATTTAAAGATTTATTCTGTTAAAAATGGAAATTTGGTATGCGTTGGTGCATGCATTCTATCTCAGTTCTTTTCCAGTTAGTTTATTGATAAATATGTATGGGATGTTAAAAACTCTTGATTACTTTTCGGCTAAACTCCTTTTCAAACAACTAGCAATGATTGTGTTTTATTAAGTTTGTTGTTCCTTTACTATCCAAATAGTGGGAGTTTTTTATTTACAATCTACCCGTTTAGACTCTTGACATCAAAAAAATATCTAAAATTTATTACCTTTCAGTTTTGTTTTTGCAGAACATCTAACTTCGATTTTGCTAGCTAATGTGTTCTTAGTTTTTGTAATTGATAGAATGTATAGCTGTGTGCGTATACTCGAGGCCCATATTGGGCGGCCCATGTCGGGCATGTACACCTTCTTGTATTGCAAGCCACATTGGCTATATAATGAGAAGTCACCCCCCCGCATAGGGTGTGCGGTGTTTCCCTATTCCCTCTACCGTTCTACATGGTATCAAGAGAAGGCAACGATCGGCCTTCCGCTTCCGCTCCCCCCCGCGCTAGGATTCCCCCCTTGCGCCCCACCTCTCTGCCCTAGGGCGCCATATCTCTCCCTTCTTTGCGCCCTACCCTAGGGCGCAACCCTCCCCTCCCTGCGTGCCCTACCCTAGGGCGCCGCTCCCTCCCTCGCGCCGCGATCCCCTCGCGTCGCGCCCACCAGCAGGCCGCCGCTCCTGGATCAATCTGATCCAGAGCCACCGCCATGAGCACCCCCTCCTCCTCCGGCGCCGCCGGATCGGACGACTCCGCGCCTGTGCTCCCTACCGCACCAACACAGGCCATCGTCGTCCACCCCTACACCACCGTCAACGTCAAGGCTCACGTTCCCGTGACCCTAGACATGAAGAGCGGCAACTACTCCAAGTGGGCTTCGTTCTTCACGGCGTTGTGCGGCAAGTTCAGCCTCCGCCGCCACATGGACGGCACCGCGGCGCAGCCCAACAACCCAGATTGGGATGTCGCGGAGTGCTGCGTGCGCAGCTGGATCTTCGGCACCGGCGACGACTCCGTACTCGACCTCGCCATCACCAACGAGAACCAGACCACGCGCCAACTCTAGGTCACGATCGAGGCCCTGTTCCGCACCAACACGGCCTCTCGCGCCGTCTTCCTGCTCGAGGAGTTCCACACCCTCAAGCAGGGCGACCCCACCATCGACGAGTACTGCCAGCGCCTCAAGTCGAAGGCTGCTGCCCTTCGACAGGTCGGCAACCCCATCACCGACTCCCAGCTCGTCCTCAGCCTTCTGCGCGGCCTCAACCCTCGCTTCGACTCCACCGCCGACGACATCGTCAACGCTACAGTTCTTCCGTCCTTCACGCGTGCCCACGAGCTGCTCTCCCTCAAAGAGCTGCGCCTCGCCAACGACGCGAAGAACACGGCGGCCACTGCCCTCGTCGCCTCCACCACCACCTGCTGTACCAGCCCCTGTTGCCGCTCCTCCTTCGCGGGGGTCGCCACAGGCGGTAGCAGCAAGGGCAGGGACAGCGGAGACAGCGGCGCGCCCAAGCAGAAGGGTGGCAAGGGTCGCCGATCTGGTGGCCAAAGAGGCAAGGGCACCGGCGGCCCGCAGACCGGCATCCAGCAGGGCGCCCCGCAGGGGGGCTAGTACCGTCCGATGGGACCCTGGGTCTGCTTCAACCCGTACGCCCCCCCAGGGTCCCACGGGTCAGCAGGCCGGCGGCTCCTGGCAAGGCGGCCAGTGCGGGTGGTCCAGCGGCCACGACAGGTGGCAGGGCGGGCAGGGCGGGTGCACGCCCGGCCTCCTTGGTGACAACCCCCAGGCGCACACCGCATTCGCCCTGGCGCAAGTCTCCACCCCTCAGATGTGGGATCAGGCCGGCCTCATTGCCGCCCTGAACCAGATGGCGCCCCTGAACTCCAACTCATGGGCCATGGACTCTGGCGCGACCTCCCACATGCACTCATCGGATGGTATACTTCTTTCCCGCCACCCTCTCCCATCCTTTCATCACCGTGGGCAATGGTCAGACCATCCCGGTTTCCAGTCATGGCAGCTCATACCTACCCACCCACGCGTCAAATTTTTTCTCTTCATAATGTTCTTGTTGTCCCCTCTCTAGTGCGCAACTTACTTTCAGTTCGCCAGTTCACCAAAGACAACAATTGCACTATTGAATTTGACGCCCTTGGTTTTTCTGTTAAGGATATCCCGACCAGTCGCGTGATTCTTTGCTGTAATAGCTCCGACGGCCTGTACACCGTCCCCGCCAGCCCTGCAGCTCCACACGCCAGCCTCGCCATCTCCACCAGTCTCTGGCATCAGCGTCTTGGTCATCCTGGGGTCGCCACCATAGAGTTGCTTAGAAATAATGCTTCCATCCAGTGTAATAAATCTAGGCATACTCTTTGTCATTCATGTCAACTTGGCAAGCATGTGCATCTGCCATTTAGTACCTCTAGTTCTATCATCACTATGCCTTTCGAACTAGTTCACTGTGATGTCTGGACCTCTCCTGTAGCGAGTATTTCGGTTGCTCAGTATTACCTCGTCGTTCTTGATGATTTTACTCATTTTTGCTGGACTTTTCCTCTTGTTCACAAGTCCGAGGTTGCTGGTCATCTAACCAACTTCTGCAGCTTTGCCCAGACACAGTTCAGCCTTCCCGTTAGAGCTGTTCAGGCTAATAACGGCACTGAGTTTGTTAACAATGCTCTCGCCGCCTTCTTTGCATCCCGAGGCATTCACCTACGTCTCTCGTGCCCTTACACCTCCCAGCAGAATGGCAAAGCCGAGCGCATTCTTCGAACCCTCAACAATAGCATTCGCACCCTGCTTATTCATGCTGGCATGCCGCCCAAGTATTGGGCCGAGGCCCTCGCTACGGCGACCTACCTCCTAAACCGGCGTCCCTCCTCTGCAGTTCAGGACAGTGTTCCCTATGAGCTGCTACACTGCCAGCCACCCGACTACGCTCATCTTCACATTTTCGGCTGTCTGTGCTATCCCAACATGACTGCCACTGCCAAACACAAGCTTGCTCCTCGTTCCACAGCTTGTGTCTTTCTCGGTTATCCCTCCTCCCATAAGGGGTACTGCTATCTCGACCTCACTACTCGGCGGATCATCATCTCTCGCCATGTTGTGTTCGACAAGACTTGTTTTTCGTTCAGTGCTGACCCATCCAGTGCGCCTCCGAGCTCTCTGGATTTTCTTTTAGGTCACGCCGCGCCGTTGCCTCGCACTGCAGCAGCGGCCCCTACTGCGGTCGCTCCGTCGCTTGTCGACGTCGAGCATCCGTGCCCCCGTGCTCACCTGGAGGAGCTCTTCGAGGACCCTGCTGTCCTCCAGGTTGGGCCGGTTGTCGGCCACGCGCCGGCCGCAGCTCCGGCCGGCCCTCCCCAGCTCCGGTCGCCCCTCCTCCACTCCGGGTGTACACTCGACGTCGGGCACCGAGGGTTCCTGCAGCTGCACCGGCACCTGCGCCCGCTGCTGCTGGTCCAGCAGCTGCGCCACCAGCATCTGCGCCTGCTGCTGCCGGTCCAGCAACTGCGCCTCCTGTGGCGGCCCCTCCACCACCGCCTCCTCCGCCGCCGCCTTCGGTCAGCCGGCCTGTGACGCGGTCTCAGACAGGCTCTCTGCGGCCTGTTGAGCACTACGGCTTCCCTCCACCACCGCCGCCTCTGGCTCCTACGGCTCAGATGGCCTTCGCCGCCACTGCCATCTCCCCGATCCCGGGGAACTACAGGACTGCCCTGGCGGATCCACAGTGGCGGGCTGCCATGGCTGAGGAGTACCAGGCGCTTGTCGACAATGACACTTGACGGCTCGTTCCCAAGCCTCCTTGTGCCAATATTGTGACGGGCAAGTGGATTTATAAACATAAATACCACTCCGACGGCACACTTGCCCGTCACAAGGCTCGCTAGGTTGTTCGCGGCTTCACCCAGCGACACGGCGTCGACTATGGCGAGACGTTCAGCCCCGTCGTCAAGCCTGCCACAATCCGGGTCGTCCTCAGCATCGCTACTTCACGACACTGGCCGATAAACCAGTTCGATGTGAAGAATGCCTTCCTCCACGGACGCCTGGAGGAGATCGTCTACAGTTAGCAGCCTCCTGGCTTCGTCGACCCTGCTCATCCTGACCATGTTTGCTTGCTGCAGCGCTCTCTCTATGGTCTAAAGCAGGCTCCGCGGGCGTGGTACCAGCCTTTCGCCACCTATCTTCGCCAGCTGGGTTTCGTCGCCTCGGCCACCGACACCTCCCTCTTTGTCCTTCAGGAGGGAGGTGCCACCGCCTACTTGCTGGTGTACGTCGACGACATCAATCCTCACGGCTTCCTTGCCGGACCTGCTCCGGCGGATCACAGCTCGTCTTCACTCCGAGTTCGCCATGACGGACCTTGGAGAGCTGCACCACTTCCTCGGGATCTCCGTCACGCACTCCTCCGACGGGCTGTTTCTCAGCCAGCGCCAGTACGCGCTGGATCTACTCCAGCGGGCAGGCATGGCCGAGTGTCACTCGACGTCGACACCTGTTGACACTCGCGCCAAGCTCTCGGCTACCGAGGGCCCTCCTGTCGCCGACCCCTCTGAGTATCGGAGCCTCGCCGGCGCTCTCCAGTACCTAACCCTGACGCGTCCGGATCTCGCATATGCAGTACAGCAAGTCTGTTTGTTCATGAATGACCCCCGGGAGCCTCACCTTGCGCTGATCAAGCGCATCCTTCGCTATGTGAAGGGCTCCCTGTTAGCCGGCCTCCACATCGGCACTAGGCCGGTTGACAAGCTGGTCGCCTATTCCGACGCTGACTGGGCAGGCTGCCCCAACTCCCGCCGCTCTACATCAAGCTTCTGCGTCTTCCTTGGAGACAGCTTGGTGTACTGGTCGTCCAAGCGACAAACCACGGTGTCCCGGTCCAATGCGGAGGCCGAGTACCGGGTTGTTGCTCATGTGATCGCCGAGTGTTGCTGGCTGCGCCAACTCCTTCAGGAACTTCATGTCCCGCTGAAGGTGGCTACCATGGTCTACTGCGACATCGTCAGCACTGTCTATATGACTGCCAACCCTGTCCACCACCGCCGTACCAAGCACATTGAGATCGACATCCACTTCGTTCGCGAGAAGGTGGCTCTCGGCGAAGTTCGTGTTCTTCATGTGCCGTCACAATATCAGTTCGCTGATATCATGACGAAGGGGCTTCCTGTGTAGCTGTTTCAGGATTTTCAGTCCAGCCTTTGCATCCGGAATCCTGATGCTTCAACTGAGGGCGGGTTATAGAATGTATAGCTGTGTGCGTATACTTGAGGCCCATATTAGGCGTGTAGGCCCATATTGGGCGGTCCATGTCGGGCATGTACACCTTCTTGTATTGCAAGCCACATTGGTTATATAATGAGAGGTCACCCCCCACCCCCGCATAGGGTGTGCGGTGTTTCCCTATTCCCTCTACCTTTCTACAGTAATCTCTGTCCAGATATTAGAGGGCATTCGTCCTTATAACCCTTTCAATGCAGCATTCTTTGATCTAGGAACATATTTGCCAGTGTTGACTTTTTGTCCCCTTTTCTATCAAATTATGATTTCTTCAGTATTGTACCATCCAGTAGTAGGATTTCCACTTGGCAGTCCAGATTCAAAAAAATAACATAGCTTTTGTTTTCTTAGGGTTGCGTTTTGACCACCAAATGTGTTAGGCAATCCTCTTCCACCGCATCAAACAGTAGCAAGTCTGCTCCAGGGCCCTTGGGTAAAGTGAAAGACAAAGTGGCCATCCGTTCAGCTTCAGCTCACACATCAGGTGGCACTGTGGGCGCCAAGAAGAAAGAAGCTTATATTACCACTTTGAGCGCCGGAGGTGGGTACGGGGACCCTCACCATCCACCCTTCTACAAGTGCGAGGTGTGCTGCAAGGGGTCGGCCTTCTACAGGCTCAAGTGCTGCCGTCTGGTGGTAGGTGAGTGCTGTGGCTGCACTTGTGAACCAGCTGAAGCTGAGGAAGACGAGAAGCTGCTGCAGTCCCGGAGAGGCAAAGTGCAGGCTGGCAAAGAGAAACTGCCCAAAGTGAAGCTTGAAGGTTCAGATCTTTTCCTATGGCAGCCGTGCTCCTTCCCTGCTGGACTAATGTTATGCATGGTGAAACGGACTGGGAATCACCTGCAGTACTACTTTGCACCGGTTGACGAGCTTATGAACCCAAAAGTCAGAGTGGTAAGGACAACAGTCTACAACTTCCGTCAACATGGACGGAACGCTAAATCTCTGTCAGTAAGAGATGAGCTCCTTACGCGCAAGCAGTTGCGCTAGCAAACATGTATCTCCTCCTTTCTGTACATGCATTGTATGGTACAGACTTCAACAGAATGTTAGAACTCAGAAAGTGCAGCTAGTGCCCAGGTCAACTATCTGCAGATAGAATAGCAGGTGCTCTTGTTTTCATCAGGCTCTTAGGTTTCTGTAAATCTATAATCTCAGCGATCTGTAAGGATGCTTGTATACACAAACCTTTGGCTTTCAATATAAGCCGTGTAGAGTTTGGTTGACAAGCTCATGGTTGATTAATTGCTTTTTTAGTTGAGGGACATACAAATTTAGACATTGTCATCTCAAAGAAAACATTGATGTCGACCACTTCGTGACTGTTACTACTACAGTTTGTAATGTACTGGACTGTTCATTCAGTCTGGAGGGTGGCTAACTGCCGTCCCGTTGCCCTCTTTAATGGACGCCTGTAATTCTGTAAATGTTAGTCCTAGCACTGCTACATTTGTCTGTGATATGAAATCGGTAGAACGTTTCGTCTTTTCCTGCTAGAAAGCATCCTAAATTGCAGTTCAAACAATGCGAATATGTTTCAACTAGCTCCAGGAATCGGTTTAGGCCTTCCATTTCCATATGCTTAGTTACGACTGCTAATGGGGTTGAACCTGCCCCTACCCATATTTCAAGAGTCCTAACTACCACCCACCCCGACCCACCCGTCGGCCCAATGCCTCAACCTGCCCCAACCCGAAGTCACGACGGAAGATGATATGCGACTTACGCGCCGATCTACTATCATAGTGCCTCAACCTGTCTGTGTCGTCAACCCAACCCGCCCTAACCTGTTTCATAGTGTCACCCATTTTCACCCATCTAATAGTTATTAAAACCCGTCAAGTCCCGCCCCATTAGCAGGAGTATGCTTAGTAGTTAATAGTCGCAAGTTCGCAAGATGCATGCCCGGCATGGTCGAAGAACGAAACAAGGGCCGTGTGGCCGTGTGGCCGTCCCCTCTCCCCACCCAAGCGGCTGGACCCGTCTTGTTCTAGCCAACTTCGCGTCGCGCACTCGCTCTGTGTAAGACCTCATCCCGTCATCTGCGTCCGCGTCTGCCTCGAGAGCCCCACCAGTGGTGCCGGCCGCCCGTGTCAGGAATGCAGGAGTTCAGAATGGCGGGGGAGCCGGGGAGGTTCAGTTCAGGCTTCAGAAAAGTTCAGATGTTCTGCTCCTGAAGGACAAGAGGAAGTCGTCGCTTGCCCGAAGCCAACGCCGAGTTCTACAACGCAAGGGAAGCAAGACTTCGCTGCATCTCCGGCCGCATCCCACGGACCACGGTTGTCTCCAACCTTGGATCAGTTTTCGCGCCAAATCTCAGTTTCTGCAGCTTTTCAGACTTACCTTTTGTTTCGCTTAATCCTTGCACACTGGATCAGTGTCGGCCTATCGACATCACATCTCTGAAGCTGCCCCTAAATTTACCTGTCCTTGAGAATTGCAGCATCCTTCCCCCTGGCATCCGGGACCTACCTCTAGCTGGCGCTCTCGTAGCCACAGCTCTCTCAGCAGTGCTCCCCGCTCCCACCAGTATTTTGGTGGCAAATCATTCCCCCGATCCGACGCCGTGCCGACTGCGGAGATGCATGTACCGCGGCCGTTTCGTCCGGTGCGCCGTCCGCCGGTCGGAGATGTCAGCAGCAATGAATCGCAGGCCGAGTGGGCGACGCCAATTACTCCTCCAGTCCAGCATACTCTGTAACTCGTTGCGTGTATTGGAATGCTTTTTTTGCAAGGTCTTCAATCCCCAATTTTTTTTGAAGCACGTTCAGGACCACATAGGGACGCGGCGGTGCCGGTATGCAGAGTAACTTCAGGAATCAGGCCTGCGTGCGAAGAAAGTCTGTTTTGTTTTTTTCTCCTTTTTGTAGAACGGAAAAAATCGGTTCAGGTAAACCCGTTGCCGGTCGTTTCTCGTGTTCACTCCAGTAAAAAACACCAGGAACTAGGCGTGCTGATTGCAGAGTAGTGGAGAGTGTACACTGTGTGTCTGTGTAAGCAGGGAAAGGCTGTACAGTACAAGAGGTCAGATTTGGAAGAAGGAACCAGAACCAGCTACTACTTGGCTACTTGCTACGACGATGGTCATCATGGGCGATCTGATCAAGGAAGAAACAGAGATGTGCACTGTGGGTGAACAGGCAGGCAGGTAAAAAACCGTCAGAGTACGTTCGATCCGAGTTTCCTGCACTACTATCTGTAAGCCTGCAACACAGAATTCCGATCCGGGTGAGATCTACTGGATCTGGATCCCCGCAGCGCGAGGCGGCGACTGGTCGGTAAATTCGCGTCTCTCCTCGACGACGTCCGTTCGCAGCCAAGTCAGAATTCCAGCAGGGCACAGCACGAGGCAGTGTCTGTCATGCCGCCGGTGCTCGCCCAGTCTTGGCAATTTTTATCGCGGATACAGGAGTACTGCTGGGCACTGCATCACGGTCAGGAATTCAGGACCGCAGCACGGCACACCAATGAATGCGATCCTTGTTCCTGCGTACTGGAACAACAGTCGTGCGCGCGCTACTTAACTCGCTCCACTTCAATTCCCAGCTCGATTCCACCAGGGGCCATGCGATGGCACAGCCGCCGACAATCTCTTCAAGAAATCACAGCGGTAGAAACTAGCAGAAATTAAGGGTCCGTTTGGCAGGGCTCCGACTCTTTCAAAAACAACTCCGACTCTGGCTTCTCAGATGGAGCGGTTTCTCTGGTGGAGTTGGAGCCGTTTTAGAAAATGTTTGGCAAAACAACTTCATTTGTTAGATTGATGTGTAAGCCGCGTGAAGCCACGATTTCATGGCTTCCCTTTGCCTATGTAAGCCGCCAATGGCTTCAGAACCGGCTTCACACGTGAAGCCGGTTACAAAACAAACGTTTGGGAGGGCTTCACCTGGAGCCGCTCGTGAAGCCGCTCCAGAAGCCCTCCCAAACGGGGCCTAACTGTACACGCTGGCGTGCATTGTGTGGTTCAGACTTGTTCGGAGAATGTTAGGACGCTGGTGAAGAATCGTCAAGGCGGCGTCAGTTGATCAGCTTCTAACAATCTACCCCACCGATTTATGGGTTTCACATGGCGTGCTGGTTAGTTGTTACTCTGCATTGCCCGGAGTAGTGGCCTCTTGCAGCGTACTTGAATGAAAAGTGGGGTGGATTACTGTAAATAGCCTGGAAGGTGTAGGTACTCTTTTGGTAAGTTCTTCATGGTAGGTGCCGGTTGAATCGCCCCTGCTCTGCAGAAATTGAATGTTGGTGAACGAACACGGTCTACTTGTAGTCTTGTATGAGCAGTACATTTATTCCAGTGAGATAGCGAGACGGTAGTAGGAGCGCCTCTGACAGACGCGCTCTAGGAACTTCAATTTTGCCTGGCTGTGAATGCATCTTGTTTTCCACCTTCACAGTAGAATTGTTGGATTAAACGAATTGGTAAAAAAATGAAAATTGTATGGAGGGAAAACTCATCCTGAACCTTTATCAGTTCATCGGTTCAGTGATTACAGAAAACAATGTCGACAGTGAAAGTTTTTCCACAGCATTCTGCGACCAAGGGCAAATTTGGGGTTAACTAACAACCGTTCTTCTTTTGTTTCACTAACTTTTCTTCCAGCATGCCCTATTTTTCGGGTACAACAAATTGTATCTTTAAATGGACTCTCCATCAGTAGAACGAATTAATTCAGGGTCTACCAGATTGGTTTTAGCATTAAAACCTTCTTAAATAACTGAAAATTCTTTCTCCTTCCCTGACCCTGATGCCAAACAACACAAGCGACGAGGAACATTTTCGATCGTAAGTACGAGTGATAATCGCCAACTAACAGCTCGTATCCAAAATCTAAGACCACTCCAGCCGTGCGATCCATTCTTATTGGTTGTGAACAAAAAGGCCTCTGCGACCTGTGCTGCAAGCACAGGCTGACACTAGCCCCCTGCTGGGCTAGCTGTTGGGGCACATGATCCAAAGCTGCCCGGGGTACTAAAGGTGGCAACCACACAACCACCTCGCATGTGTGCATTTGCTAGGGGTGGCCAGGGAGCAGTGCGGCTTTCATCAGCCTGGTGCAGTGCAGGATGGCGATCGATCGAGGCCGTCGTCTTCCTCTATAAAACCACACGACCGCCGCCTCCCCCATCTCCTCCCTGAGCACGCGTAGGCGGTAGGCCACACCTGGGCATCCCTCTCTAGCTAACTTGGCAGCTGACGAGACTTGTTACACGAACAATGGGCTACGCTGGTCTCGCGCCTCTGCTCGCGCTCGCCTCCGTCCTCTGCCTGCTGCCCGCGGCGTCCGCGGCGCGGGCCTTCTTCGTGTTCGGCGACTCCCTCGTGGACAACGGCAACAACAACTACCTGCTCACCACGGCGCGCGCCGACGCGCCGCCCTACGGCATCGACTTCCCCACGCACCGCGCCACGGGCCGCTTCTCCAACGGGCTCAACATCCCCGACATCATCAGTAAGAGCCAATGCCTTCAGTTACCTCGACCAGCTTAATTTCTGCTTGCCAGTCGCCATCCTTCTGAAGCTGTGCTGTGCTGCGCTGACGTTTGGTTTCAGGCGAGCACCTCGAGGCCGAACCAGCGCTGCCGTACCTGAGCCCGGAGCTCCGGGGGGCGAAGCTGCTCGTAGGCGCCAACTTCGCGTCGGCCGGCGTCGGGATCCTCAATGACACGGGGATACAATTTGTACGCACGCCCCTGTCCCTCTGTCACGCATGCTGTATATAGCTCCGAATTCTGACGTCCCGCCACGCATCGTGCGGCAATTCGTGCTTGTGGTCGCTCGTCGAGCAGGTGAACATCATCCGGATCGGCGACCAGCTGCAGTACTTCCGGGAGTACCAGCGGAAGCTGAGGGCCCTCGTCGGCGAGGAGCAGGCGACGCAGCTCGTGAACCAGGCCCTCGTGCTCATCACCCTCGGCGGCAACGACTTCGTCAACAACTACTACCTGGTGCCCATGTCCGTGCGCTCGCGCCAGTACGCGCTCCCGGACTACGTCCGCTTCCTCGTCGCCGAGTACCGCAAGATCCTCTCGGTGAACCCACGCGTCCTCCTCCTCCTCCTCTCTGGCAGCCGCCACCGGCAGCTCCTGATCGACTGACCGGGTCGCCGCCGGCCGCGTGCGTGCAGAGGCTGTACGAGCTGGGCGCGCGGAAGGTGATCGTGACGGGGACGGGGCCGCTGGGGTGCGTGCCCGCGGAGCTGGCGATGCACAGCCAGAACGGCGAGTGCGCGGCGGAGCTGATGCGCGCCACCAACCTCTTCAACCCGCAGCTGGTGGACATGGTGCGCGGCCTCAACCGAGCCATCGGCGCCGACGTCTTCGTCACGGCCAACACCATGCGCATGAACTTCGACTACATCAACGACCCGCAGAGATTCGGTGGGTCGCGTCTCGTCGTCGTCGCCTGCGCTGATCGATGAACATACATGAAGATTGTCGACGTGGCTGAGCTTGGATTTCCTCTGTCTCGCGTGGTTTGTTTTTTGTCTTCAGGGTTCACGAACGTGCAGGTGGCGTGCTGCGGGCAGGGCCCGTACAACGGGATCGGGCTGTGCACGCCGGCGTCCAACGTGTGCGCCAACCGGGACGTGTTCGCCTTCTGGGACGCGTTCCACCCCACGGAGCGGGCCAACCGCATCATCGTCGGCCAGTTCATGCACGGCGACACGGACTACATGCACCCCATGAACCTCAGCACCATCCTCGCCATGGACCGGGAGGGGCGGCTCTAGACCCATCTTCTAGCGTGACCATCAGTCGATCTGCCTGGATTAGTGTGTCATGTCGTGGCCCGATCGAGTGCGAGTGTGTGTGTGACAATGCCTTACTGATATATCTGTCATAAATTTAACAGAATTAGTAATTGGTTGGGATTGATTCGTTCGAGTCATGCTCTGTGCCTAATTTGTTGGTGACTTGGTGTTACTTTGGGTGTGTTTAGTTCCCCGTTTTAGAATTTTGAAAAAGAATATTTTCACATTTAAAGTATTAAACATAGACTAATCACAAAATTAATTACATATCTCGTCTGTAAACTACGAGATAAATCTAATGAGCCTAATTAATCCATCGTTAGCATATACTAGTCTATCAACCCGTGCTCCCGCACGGTCTAATTAGAATAAATATAAGAATGAGGTCAACAATTATAATTATCTATCTCACGTCTTTTTTGATCTATTAAATATTCTAACAAATACTCTAAAATATATATTTATCATTACCTAGTTACAATATATTTCATTTTGCATCACACATCCATATATATTCAATATATGTTTAGTTGAATTATTTGTTTGTGAATTGATATTCTTATCTCTTCCATCATACATGAATATATAGTGACATATATCGTGGGTAGTATTTTTATATAAATAATATATTAATAATAATAGAAATAGTAATTTTGAATTTTATATTGGTGCACTTTAATATACTATTATAATTATATAATTTAGATTCAGATTTAGGAGTAATTTAACTTGTAATAATTAAAGACATAATTGGGGGTATTTGTATTATTTTTGTAATGGCATAGGTGGGTAATTTACACAAAGATTAGGGGGCTACATTAATTTTTTTATAATGGCAGATGTGGGTAACTTAGATACATGTTTAGAGGATTAATTTAGTTTATTTTCATAATGACAGAGGTGGGTAATTTATTAGGAAAGATAACAGATCCGATGATTATTATAATTAGAGTTGTTGGATTGATGACTGAATGTTTCTTATTTTTGTGATAATTTATAGAATTTCTCTATTTTTCAGAGTGTCCACCTAGGATCCTAGGTGGTTTCATGTGGATGCTCCAAAAGAGCCTCCAATTAGTAATAGTAAGATTTATTGTAGCTTTACTGTAGCAATTTAATGTCTAATCACGACCAAATTAGGTTCATTAGATTCGTCTTGCCATTTACAGTCCATTTGTGTAATGCGATTTTTTCCTACTATATTTAATACATCATGCAGGCGATTTACAAATCTTTTGGAGTTTTGAACTTTGAATCTAAACAAGGCCTTTATATGGTATACAAATGAGATGACCATTTGGAATACCTCTTTTCTTTTCTTTTTTTCTTATAAAAACAAAAAAGGTTAATTGGATTGGTACCATTGCAATTTCTCAAGGTTGGAGATATACCATTACAATTCTCTATATTGGAAATATGCTACTAGAATACAACTTTCTCTACTTTGGACTCACACGCAGCGTATATGAGTTTGGTATTTTCATGTATGGGCTGTGTTTAGTTCCTCCAAAGTTTCCAAACTTTCCGTCACATCGAAATCACATTAAAACATTAAATATAGTAAATGATGCATGTATGGAACACTAAATGTGGGTAAACAAAATAACTTATTACACAGTTTGGATGTACATTGCGAGATGAATCTTTTGAGCCTAGTTAGTCCATGTTATGACAATATTTACCACATATAAACGAAAATGCTACAGTACTTTTCAGTTTAACTTTTCGCAACTTTTTCGCATCTAAACACAGCCATGGACCTATTTGCCCCTCTCTCTGCCGTACTCGCCCTGCTCCAATACGCCGCGTCGCTCAGAACCCCAGCCGCCGGCGATCCTCGGAGTACCTACTGCCGCACCGGGGACCGGAGCAGAGGAGGCCTGCCGCTTGTCTGCCTGCCGCGTGCGGGCGCAGGCCCGCCCCTGCCGCTGGCGCAGGCGCCTGCCGCAGGCGCAGGACCCTGCCGGCGCGCCAGCGCCTCCCGCATGCAAGAGCTAGGCCCTGCGGTCGCCTGCCCTGCCGCCCGCATGCAAAAGCTAGTAGGAGTACACGTATCATGGATACATGTAAAAGAATAAAATTGTAAATTGATGTGAATTGATTAAGATGATTAAATGTCTTTGCCAATTTGAGGCTGTGATTATTGTGTTAATTTGGGAATCTGAATATAGAAATTGCCTCAATTTATTAATGTTGCTTTAGTATAAGTGTATGCATCCAAACAAAAACTTTCAGATAATTTTTCTTCTTTGGTTTCATTAGTGATATGCTCTCAAATTGACAGCAGTAAGTAATCACAATTTACAATACTACAATAAGCATAGTTCACAACACTTAATTGATTGACATTCAATATTCAGTAACAAACTTAAGTGATTATGCTCAAAATTTTGACAGCATATCTCCAGAATTGGTATATGAAAGCACACATATATATGATAGACAATTTCACAATTGTGGTAGCACACTTATATATATGACAGATAATTCATCTAGGGTTCACAAGTTCACAAATTCGAACCAGGTTCACAAGTTAAGGCCACATCATAAAAGTATGGCACATCACAAAAGCATAGCAGATCACAAAAGCATGGCACATCATAGTTTAGGCCACATCACAGTTTAGGCAACCTCTAGTCTTGAAAGACTAGTCTCCTAATGCTACTAACAACAGTAGTAGGTGGGTCAGCTGCAGCCTTCTTAGCCTTCTTCTTCTTGGGTGTCTTCTTCTTCCTCTGAACTTTTTGTTTCTTGGTTTGGGAGGGACCAGCTTCAGCTTCATCACCTAATTCAGCTTGTTTGCTACATTTGAAAAGTAAATTTACATGTTCCAAAGTGAATCATAACAACTTTGATTTAGTGCACAGAAACATACCTTTTGTTAGCCTTGTTCCTTGGTGGAGCTCTCTCACCATCTTCTCCAATCTCGGCCAGTTTGCAAGTTTTTTCAAAGTGGCCAGTACCTCGACATCTCTTATATCTGACCTCTTTTTTGGAAGCATTTTTCTCCAAACAACCTCTGTAACTTTGAACCTTTGGTCTTCCTGCTCCTCTGCTAAGCAATGGTGGAAACACTTTGAATCCAAGTTCCACAATAGGCCATTGTGTCCTATCTAGGAGAGGTTCAATTCTGTCCATATAGGCTGTCTTGAACCTAGTTACTGAGTAAAAATCATCAACAAAATCATCAATTTTCAACCCTCTATTGGACTGGATCCATGCCAAGGCATGTTTGCAGGGTTTCCCTGTAACCTGCCACTCCCTGCACGAGCACTTACGGTTGTGCACACGAGCACTTACGGTTGTGCAAGTCAACTGTGTGCCTTCTCTGATTGTTCCAATCATCCAAGATGGTTACTTCAGCAATATCAACATTACTAGTAACTACCTTGACCACTTTGAGGTTATGAGTGATCAAGTTCAGCTCCTTCTTTACATTTGGAAGTATTCCATCTGTCCACTGCCTAGCAAGCATTTTCTTAGTGTATCTCTTCTCCATGATGAGGTCACTTATTCTATCAACTAATTCATGCAGTAGCAAACCTTTGAACTTTCTTATTTGTGAATTGAAGCTCTCTGAAACATTATTTTTCAAGTAGTCACACTTGCTGTTTTCTGAAAATCTGCACCTGTACCAGATCCTATTGTGGTGCTGTTCAAGGTATTCAATTGCAGCGGGAGCAAACTCAAAATTTTTCTTCATGTGCCACTGAAACATCCCTTGTGTGTAGCTTCTAGCTGCAGGGTACAAGTGAGCAGTGAACACATCACCATAATAGTGCTTCATAAAATTCTGGTACAAGTGCCCATGCACTCTCTATTTTCAGCTTGTGGGAAGATAGCCCCCACTGCAGTCTCTTGTCCTTTACAAGCATCTGTACTAATAACCAGATTGGGAACATCTTCTATAGACATATGAAACTGCTCCATGAACCATTTCCAGCTATCTTCAGTTTCTGACTCGAAAATTCCATAAGCTATGTGGTACAACCAATTGCGTCCATCCACACCAGTAGCTGAAGCTAACTGACCCTTGTATTTACCAGTCAAACAGGAAGCATCTATCCCAATAAAAAGTATGCAACCAGCCAAGAATCCATCAACACATGGTCGAAGAGCAACAAAAATCCCCATGAACCTATTTTTGTCGCCAATCCTCTCCAACTCTATATGTACACAGCTACCTGGCGATACTTTCTCAATTTGAGCAACCCAATTAAACAACAACCGAAAACTCTCCTCATATTTACCATGGATCTGCTCTAATGCTACCTTCATACCTAACCATGCCTTGGAGTATTTCAACCGAATGTCATAGTCACCCTCCAATTTTTCCTTGCAGTCACTTGCACCTTTTTTTTTGGATTCTTCTTCAGCCAATCTGCCAACCGATCTGCACACCATCCTTGGGTGGCCATCTTCCCTACTCTGAGTTTTGTGGTAGCACAGTTGTGTTCAGCTGGTATCTTTTTAATCTACACAAACAAATTGAATAGGACACTAGATGCATAAACCACAATTATAACAAATAAACAATTATCACACCAATGAAAAAATAATTACCTCTATTGTCTTGTCATAAAAAATCCTAGAAGCATGTATGCACCAAGGACATCCCTCTGCTTTACATTGCTCTAAATTTTGTCTTGTCAGTAACCAGATCAGCAAATTCAAAGTCTGTCATCACAGCAAAATGCCTAATTGTCTTCCTGAATGCAACAATATCGGGCCACCGCCCTCCCACCACAATTTTGGGGTTTTCTGGATCATTTACAATACTAACATCCAGTGGATCTGCATCATTAATCTCTGCCTCAAGAGGAACACCTCTTTCAGCAGCAGCATTAGCACATGGTTCTGGAAGAGCGTTAGCAGCTTGTGCAGCCTTAGTGTGCTCATCTGGAGGTTGGGGTACTAGCATGTACATTTCCTCATCATCAACACCCACATACTCCTCCTCATTATTAAAAATGTCTGGCTCCCTCTGAGGCTCTAGTTCTGGCTCTGCGTCTAGCTCAGCAGTATGGTTGATACAAGGGCTAACATTAGGATTAGGCTGCTATGCAGGAATTTGAATAGGATTCTCATGGCTATTTGGAACTGCATCTTGGTTATCATCCGGAGAACTTAAACAAATTGGCTCTATGGTAGCAAATTCATTGACTTCTGCAATTGTTAACATCAGAACCCTAGCAAAAAAACAAGTTCAAAAAATTACAACACGGTCACATCACTGCTTAAACTTTCAAGTTTGTAGATGCCAACCTGTCCTCATCGACCTCGTGAACGGACAACCTCCAGCTCGTCGCTTCCATCGCCGGCATGTCAAGGGGCCTGGGTGTGCTCGCAGGAGGCGTCGAGGGGGCGATCTCCACCGCGTGGGCACGGCCCTCTCCAACGAGGCCGGCATCTAGGGCTCCAGTGGGCGTGCTTGCGGGAGGAATCGAGGCCCGATCATGGTCGCGGGCGGGAGGCAGAGGGCCGGCGGCGCCCTAGCCGTGCGCCACAGGGGCAGCGATGTAACGACCCGGCCCAGGAGAACGGCTAAGATCTACTCTACACGTTGAGTAGACCACACCTGTTAAATAACTCTCTCGCGCTTTCGTCCTCGCTTCGCGCAAAAAGTTCGAACCGGAGTTATCAACTCTCCTCAGGCTCGGTATTTAAGTTGGCTCACTCAGCGATCAGAAAGCAAGGTGGCGCTAACCAGCTGCTCCCGACGCGCTACAGAGTTTTTTTCGCGTGAACAGTACCCGCGCTACGGTACCCGCAAACTCAGCCCGCAACGCAGCCCAGCCCATTTGGTGCTACAGTATTACGGCGCTGCAGTACCGGCTTACAGTACACACGAAAGTGGCCCAGCCCACTTAGCTCGTCGGGCCGATTCCCTGGGGTTGTTGCATACACCCACCCTAAAGGATTTGATGTTCGACGCTCGTCAAACAACGGAGCCAACTTACCCTAACGGGACACTAAATCAAAACCGCGAGAGTCGGCTCTGATACCAGAGTAACGACCCGGCCCGGGAGAATGGCTAAGATTTAGCCTACACGTTGAGTAGACCACACCTGTTAAATAACTCTCTTGCGCTTTCGTCATCGCTTTGCGAAAAAATTCGAACCGGAGTTATCAACTCTCCTCAGGCTCGGTATTTAAGTTGGCTCACTCAGCGATCGGAAAGCAAAGTGGCGCTAACCAGCTGCTCCCGACGCGCTACAACATTTTTTCGCGTGAACAGTACCCTCGCTACAGTAACCCGCAAACTCATACCACAACGCAGCCCAGCCCGTTTGGTGCTACAGTATTACGAAGCTACAGTACCGCTTACAGTCCACGCGAAAGTGGCCCAGCCCGCTTAGCTCGTCGGGCCGATTCCCTGGGGCTGTTATAGGCGAGCCGTGGTCGCGCGCCGCGTGGACTGTGTTCTGTTGGCGAGGTTCGCTCGCAGCTAGAGCTTCGGAGGGACTACTATCGGGAGACATGGCAATCGCAGGACCTAGCTCTTGCAGCGGTTTTTCTATTTTTCTATTTTTTAATTTTGTTTTTTACAAAAATATATTTTCGTTTTCGAAATTTACCGGTCACCCTACTGCTGGGCGGCAGGGGTTTTTCTGCAAAAAATTTCGCGAAAAATTTGTGCGCCGGCCCCTGGAGGACCGGTCGCCCGGCAGGGGGGCGCCGGCCCCCCAGGCCACCCGGCAGTGGGGCGGCGGGTCGTGGCCGCCCGCCAGCAGAGTGACCGGCTCCCTCACCCTTTTATAAGGGTTGGCTGGTCCCCCCACCCCTCATTTGCATCACTAAAGTTCCAGAAACCAAGAAAAGAGAGGGAGAGAGGCGAAGCCCTGCCGGATTTTCGAGCCGGCGACTGCAGGTAACCAAAATTCTTCTACGCTTTACAAATAGATTATGTTATAATTATTTTTATTGACACAGTATATTAGCAATCATTTTAATATTATTATTGTGTGACCAGATATGTCGAGCAGGCTTCATTTTCAAATTTATTATGGTGACTACTATATTTCTCATGATGCGTATGGAGTAAATCTATCAGCTTTTGAACGCAGAGAGTGCGGAATAGATAAACCCTTGGAGATGAGTTTTGGTTCCATACGCAAATGACTTCACGAGATATTCAATGTGAATCCAAAGACCCATTTCCTAACCATTCAGACTATGACGAATTGGGCAACTGAAGGGGATTTCTGGGAGTTGATGCTTATAACAAATACCGAAGAATGACAGACTTACATGCAAGCAGCTCTTGACCGCGGGTGGCCTCTTGCAATGCTAATTCAGATTCAGCAAAAGGCAGCTCATTTTCGTGAAGGGTCAACAAGTACATCATCTCATATGAACCAAGCAGTGGAACAAGAAAATGAAGATCAGAACATGCATGTCATAGAACCTGAGCCGCAAGGTATAGCTGATCAGGTAGGAGAAAAAGAAGATTAGAACGTGCATGTCATTCAACCTAAGCCGCAAGGTTTAGCTGATGAGGGGGAGCGGATACCTAGAATAGTGAAAACTGTAGAGAATGAAGACCAGGAGGCTCGAATGATGGAAGAATGTGGGGACTCATCAGACGATGAGGACTACTCGTTGCTAGGTGAATGGCGAGACAAGGGTTTTGGAAATCCAGTGATACAGAATATTAGGGGTAATGAGTACGAATACAGAGAGAATGAGGTTGTGCAGGGGGCAAAGTATCCTAGCATTGAAGCTGTGAAGAATGATGTGAAGCTTTGGGCTATATCTTTGAGGAAGGAATTCAGAGTTGTGAAGTCTAGCAGCAAAGAATATGAGGTAAAGTGTGTCAATGGCGATTGTACATGGCGAGTACATGCCTACAAGGGCAAGTACAAGACACACTGGGAGTATTCAATTGTTACACCACATACATGTAGATTAACTGCTGTTGCGCAAAATCACCGTAACATCACATCCACTTTCGTGGCCAAGAAGATGTATGGGGTGATTCTCGACAAAATTGATAATTAGGGACATAGACGACCGTTTTCAATACAAAATCAGCTATGCAAAGACTTGGCGGGCGAAACAAAAAGTGTTTGAGATGAGGTTCGGCACATATGAGGTATCATATGATAACCTGCCTCACATGCTGTCAGCAATTGTGCAGAGAAATCTTGGAAGCGCGACTGATACCTACATTGTACCAAATTTGTATGGGGGACCTGGATTTCTACTCCGTGCTTTCTTCTATCTTGGTGCATGTGTGAGGGCATTTATGTATTGTCTTCCTGTTCTGTGTATCGACGGCACATTCTTGATAGGGAGATATAATGGGACAATACTGACAGCGATTGGAGTTTATTGCAACAAGCAGGTGGTTCCCATCGCCTTTGCTTTTGTTGAGAATGAGAACACAGAGAGCTAGTACTGGTTCCTCGAACATGTGAAGATTCACGTTGTTGCTGCAAGGCCTGATGTTTGCCTCATCAGTGACAGGCATGCAGGTCTTCTAGCAGCAATAAGGCAACTACATGAAGGAACTCGAGGACAACCGCCTATATGGCCAGATATTGTGAGTAAGTGGTGCCTAAGGCATATGGGTGCAAACTTTTATGAGCGCTTCAAGAATAAGGAACTTATGAATTTGTTCAAGAGGTTGTGCACTCAGAATCAGCAGCGGAAGTTCGATGCTTTGTGGCAGGTGCTAGATAACATGTGCGCCGAGCTGCTAAAGGAACAGGCCTCAACCTCCAGCCGTAGACGTTCAGGTGGCGGACCTTTCACACAGTGGATCAAGAATGCACCTAAGGAGAAGTGGTCATTTCTATATGACACTGGTGGGTATCGATATGGGATCGAGACAACCAACCACGTAGAGTGTTACAATATGATAATGCGTCATGTTTGTGGATTTCCTCTTGTTGGCATAGTTGAGTTCATCATGTACGGATGCACATGGTACTTCAGAGAGCGGTACCAGACAGCTGCTGTCTTACTTAATGATCCACGAGTGGTTTTTTGTAATATGGCCACTAAATACATGAAAGAAAAGATTGAAAAGGCTCAATATCACAGAGTGGTCTCCATGGGCACAAAGGATCAAAGGTTTGAGGTTTTATGCAAGGACAGGACAGGTCAGGGTGTCCGCAGACAAAGGGTGGTTCAGGATTGCTTGATAACGCCGGAAGGCAAGGTGTTTTGCAGATGCAAGAAGCCACAACTTCTTCACTTACCATACTCCCATGTCATTGCGGTATGTTCAGAATCTGGGTTGGAACCTGGGGTTTGTTTTGCAGATGCAAGAAGCCACAACTTCTTCACTTACTATGCTCCCATGTCATTGCGGTATGTTCAGAATCTGGGTTGGAACCTGGGGTTTTTGTTTCTGAATATTACAGAAAAGAAACCGTTGTGCACACTTGGGGCCATGAGATATATGGCATAGGCAGTCTGGGATCATTCACTATATCAAATATCCCTCCAATGTACATTCCCAATCCAGATGCTAGGAGAGGGGTAGGTCGACGGCAGACACTTCGTATCCATAGTGGAATGGATGAGTCTGAGGCAGGAAAGAAGAAAAAACGATGCAACCTGTGTGGAGCAGACGGTCACACTTACAAGAAGTGCCCTAAAATGCATGAAGATAATGCTGGTGCCGAGGTTGGACCTTCTGGGAATCCCACCGATGGATTGCCTCCGGATTTTGGAGCCGGTCGTGTTTAGATTTCGTTATGTATCGATATGTATTTGAACCAGATGTATGGATATGTATTCCCACCTGTATGTGACAATTACATTTCGTTATGTATGGATATGTATTTGAATCAGATCATAGCATGTAATAATACGAAGGTATTTGTGTAGTAAAATTTCTTAGTTGCAGTTCTAAATATGTAGGTTGCTTGAATTAGATTGCTCACTGAATGTAGTGTACTGAAAATAGAAGGGTCAGGTAGGTTACAAATCATAAATTCCCGGCTTGCAATATAATTTTGTAAACAATGCTACGATTACAAAGCAGAGGCCTAAGGCGTTCGTACTACTATGGTAAATAACGCTGAGACCTTTGCTGTAAACTAGGTACTTTAACAATGAAAAATAGTGGCATGTGCAACACGGTAACCTCGTGTTGTGACTAAACCTGACATGCCTTAGTAAATATAAAATGCCGGGATTACATGATGGTACTTTACTGAGTGCACCGGGGATATTTTCCCTTCCTAATAACTTCAGGCCCTGCTTCCTTAGCACGGCGGGCCCTCTCTCGCTTCCTCTCCCTGTCAACTTCACGTTCCTCTGCCTCCTGACGTTCCACTTCTGCAATCCTCTTCTGAATCTCTTCCTGTTCTTTCTTGCGCTTCTCCTCCATCTGTTCTTCATGCAGCATTCGTTGCCACCTTTGTGCAGCCCACCTTGCTTGACGCTCAACATGGTCCTTATTCTGCTGAGATTGCTCGATGTCTAACCACTGCACGAAATCGCATAGAGGCGGTGGAGTCTTTCCCCAAATCATGTTAGAAGTCATTATCAGATCCGAAAGTGGCAATCTCTGATAGTTTTTGTAGTAACTTTGCTCTATCCTTACCGTAATGCTTGGGCGGATCATACTCGGAATTCTCGCACATGAAGAATCTCATGTCAAAGTCGTCCCCCAAAACCCTGGATTTCATTAGCTTGCACAAGGATCCGCAAAAGCACATAGGCACCTGGACTCCTTGAGGGACTGTTTCCCTCACCTTACTCCGTGGAATGTAGGTGGATCCTGAGGAGGCCATGGTGTTGAGCTCTGGCAATCACAAGTGCGCAATCAGATTGCTAATGTACTGTATCACAAATTGATTGCTAATCTACTATGTCAACAAAAATAATTACAACATAATCTATTTGTAAAGCGTAGAAGAATTTTGGTTACCTGCAGTCGCCGGCTCGATAATCCGGTAGGGCTTCGCCTCTCTTCCTCCCTCCTCTCTTTCTTTTTTCTGGATTTTTAGTGAGGCAAATGAGGGGTGGGGTGGCAGACAAACCCTTATATAGCGGAGGGGGAGGCGGCCGCCCCGCTGCCGGGCGACCGGTCCTCCAGGGGCCGGGGCGCAAATTTTCCGCGAAACTTTTTGTAGAAAAGCCCCTGTCGTCCGGTAGCTGGGCGGCCGGGGTATATTTCTGTAAATTTTGAAAATAAAAATATATTTTTGTAAAAAACGAAATTCAAAAATATAAAAATAAAAAAATCGCGCTGTTGCATGCAGGAGGCGGCGGCTAGATCCTGCGCCAGCAGTAGGCTGGCCTGTGCGCGCCAGCGGCAGGCATGCCTGCACCCGCAAGCGGCAGGGCCTGCGCCGTCACGCGGCAGGCCTCCTCTGCTCCGGTCCCTAGTGCGGCAGTGGTGCTCCGAGGATCAGCAGCGGCTAGGGTTTTGAGCGACGCACCATGACATTATGACATTAGGGATGGCAACGGGTCTAAACCTGTCGGCGGCTAGATCCTGCTCCAGCAGTAGGCTGGCCTGTGCGCGCCAGCGGCAGGCATGCCTGCGCCCGCAAGCGGCAGGGGTCTGCGCCGTCACGCGGCAGGCCTCCTCTGCTCTGGTCCCCAGTGCGGCAGTGGTGCTCCGAGGATCAGCGGCGGCTAGGGTTCTGAGCGACGCACCATGACATTATGACATTAGGGATGGCAACGGGTCTAAACCCGTCGGGTTTTGCCGTCCCAAACCCAAACCCATGAAAAATATTTGAACTCATTAAAAAACCCATACCCGTGACGGGTTTAGAATTTTTCCCAAACCCAAACCCATCGGGTTAGCTGGTACCCACGGGTCACCCGTGGGTCTACACTTTACTATACATTTTTTTTTGTCAGGATCAATAAGTTTAATATCGTAAACATCATTGTAGCGTATTATGAGTAAAAAATCAATGTCCACTAAAAATTACAAAAGAAAATAAATATATAAATAGCGTGCTCTATAATTAAATGATCGTAACACCATACAATATCACAAATCCATCATATGCATATATAAACACGACAACTGCAAAGCGACGACACCCATACCCACCACTTAAAGGTTCACTAAAATAAGAATTGAAAGAAAGAGATGTTAAATTTATTATAATCTTATAAAATAAAATGACAATTGCTCTATGTTGGATCGGGTTTAAAAAACCCATAGGTTCACGATTTCGGATATTGTAGGAACAAACACGTGCCCATAAACCCAAGGGTCATTTTGATCCATGCCACTACAATTTCTTGAAGTTGGATTTCATGTTGAAATCCATGCCATTGAGTGGCATGATTTTGAACGTGACACCCAATTTCACGGAGTTGTGGTGGCACGAATCGAATTTTCCCTAAACAAACCCACGGGTCTAAAAGTTGACCCAAATCCGTACCCTAATGGAGCAAAAATCCGTCGGGTTTCGGATTTCGGGTACCCATTGTCATCCCTACATGACATACTGGAGCATGGCGACGTAGGGGGAGAGAAGAGCAAATAGGTCTATACGTGAAAATACCAAACTCGTATACGCTGCATGCGGGTACAAAGTGGAGAAAGATGTATTCTAGTAGCATATCTCTAATATGGAGAATTATAGTGGTATATTTCAAATTTAAAAAAATTATAATAGAACTAATTCAATTAACCCAAACAAAAAATAAGAAGAAATGACCCTTTGATGTCGTGTCACGAGTGATCAGCAGGCTAGACAGCTGGACCCGACCTTTTTGGCCGAGCCGTCAGCCGTGCCAAACAACGCGTCCCGCCTGCGAAAGCAAAACTACCCACGGCAACATTTGAATCGCTTCCTTCATCCCCAGTTCCCCACAACGGCTCACCTCCTCCTCCATTCCTCCTCGAGGCACCAGCGCCAAAAGCATCCGCGCCCGCCTCCTCCCGCCGCTGCGCTCAGCCCCCCTCGCGAAGCAAGCAGGCGCGAGCGCGACGCTCCTCCGATCGTCTCTCTTCTCGACGCCGCCTCCTCGGCAGCCGCTCCCGCCTCTAGTCGCGGTCTCCCCCGATCCGATCCGATCCCACCGGCAAGGCAACTCAGCGAATAAGTGCGCCCCTTACCCCGCTCGTCTCCTACCTCGCTCCCGCCAGCCGGTTCGGCCGCGAAATCCCGGCCGCCTCCGCTCCGAGGGGACCGTGCCGTGCGCAAGGTGTTCGACGGTACTCCTCGCGATGGACTCCTCGCAGCCGATCGATCGGATTGTTTCACCATCGATTGCTCTGTTTTTTTTTCTGGCCACCGATCACCCGTATTGCTCACCCCCGATCGCTCGGATTCTGCAGGAGGGGAGTCCGTGCGGCTTCCGTCTCTAGCAACAATCCCCTGAGGTCAGGTCGTCCGACCGACGATGGGATCTCTCGCCGACCCCTACGCGCTACGCGGTGTCTCCGACCTGCCCCCGCCATTCCGCCCCGTGTTTCAGTTCAGGTGCGCCCCCGTGTGCTGATCGTTCAGGCTCTGTGTTTATTTTTTTTCTTTTGGTGTTTGTACGTATTGTCTCTGCACTGTTGTGTCTGTTCAGTTGCGTGATCGCTGCACCCCCATGTAGGTGATTCGAATTGAGTAGTAGCTATAGCTCGCGTGAGGTTACAATGGTAGCTTAACTACTTGAGAGTTGATACGGGAAATATGAAATGATTTTGATAGATTGGTCATAGGGGTGGCAGTATAGTAAAATTTTGGTTTGTCTGCAGATACTTCAATTCCTTGCAGAGCGAGTGCTTCCATGTGTGCTTCTTCTCGGATGTGAATATGGTTATCTCCGCGCCTACTGGGAGTGGGAAGACCGTGCTGTTTGAGCTCTGTATGCTGAGGCTGCTCTCGAGGTTCCTTTCACCAGACTTTAGGTTCAATTTGGTTGAAGGAACTCTGAAAACAGTATGCCTTCTGACCTCCTTTCCTAAAAAAGCATAGGGGCTTATAGTGTAACTGGAATTTTAGGATTCTGATAGTTCATTTTTATTGCGTGCTTCACTGGGGTGACACTGCAGATATACATGGCACCCTCCAAGGCGTTGGTGCAGGAGAAGCTGCGGGACTGGAAGACAAAGCTGGGCCCACTGGGGATTAATTGCTTGGAGATGACTGGTGACAATGAATTCTACAACAATAAAGCCATACACGATGCTGATATAATCCTCACCACTCCTGAGGTCTATGTCACTACTTATTTTGATCTATAGAAGTTAAGATGATAGCTTTCTAACCAATTTCTTGCTTTCTCGCCGAAATTGTAATGCATGCAGAAGTTTGATTCCATGAGCCGACATGGTATAAGAGATGGTGGGTTGGGTTTCTTCAGTGACATTGCCCTTGTCCTTATTGATGAAGTTCACCTTCTCAATGATCCACGTGGAGCTGCATTGGAAGCAGTTGTCAGTAGATTAAAAATGCTCTCACGACATGAAAATATGAAATCTTCTCCTTTGGCTAGTGTCCGATTCGTAGCTGTTTCTGCCACTATACCAAATATTGAGGACATAGGTTTGTAACTCTGTATAGTACGCTTTTAACATACCATTTACATTTCCATATCATGCTCCAGCAAAGAAACTTATGTTTCCCATTAACATTGTAAAATTTCAGCGGAGTGGCTCCTAGCACCCCCTGAAGGAATCAAAAGGTGACTAACAAAATATACTTGAGGATTTAATACTCCCAATAAATTAAACTTATTGCGATATTCTCCTTTTGCAGATTTGGAGAAGAAATGAGGCCAGTGAAGTTGACAACCAAGGTCTTTGGTACGATTTTCTTATATATTAGAATCTAGACTAGTGCATGTCCTGAAAAACCTGATAAAATACTTTGCCAGCCCTTAAGATTAGCTATCCTAAAAGTGCTCAAACTTAGTTCTGAAGCAGACTATTTAGCTAACCTGGCAGCAAACACTCTCCTTATCATGTGTTGCCTTGAAGGAGCAACACCAAGTTAGGTTGTTCCAGTTTTCATGATTTCATCCACAATGATTTGACTGTTTTTCTATGCCACAAGTTACATTTGATTTACTTATGCCAAAACACCTCTTGTAGAAAATGGCCACAATTTTCTCAGTCATGAAATGATTTTAGAATGAACCTGTTTTTTTTTTGTGCTACTAGGTAAAATTTCGATCATATATATACATGCTGTACTAATTGCTTTACATCTTGCCTATGACTTTCAGCTGCCATTTCGTCAGCAATTGCTGCGCTGCTAATTCTTTCCTTTTCCTTATTGTGCTATTTAGGTTATGCTCCAGCTAAAAATGACTTCCTTTTTGAGAGGGTATGTATCTTTAGTCTTTACAATCCAAATATTCTTTTTTCACAATCAGGGAGGAAAATCAGTAAGGAAGTTTGAAGTTAGATGTCTTCTGCATCTTCTTGAGTTGTTTCATACTATGCGTAATAGTTGGACTTTATATGGAACCAATTCTGACTACTTGATCCTTTTTCTTTCTTTCAACCTGTAGAGGCTGCAAAATTTTATTTACGGTAAGTAACATCTCGCCATCCCTCGATTGCATTTCACATCATGTAAATTACGGTATCAGAATTTCAGTATTAAAAATAGAAACAAAATATTAATTACAGATATTCTCATGCAACATTCAAGAGGGAAATCTGCACTTGTTTTCTGTTCTACAAGAAAAGGGGCACAAGAAGCTGCGCAGTGCCTTGCACAAACTGGAGCATCGCTTGGCTATTCCAATCCATTTATGCAATCAATGCAGCACTATGAACGTCTAAGGGAGGCTTCTCTAACATGTAGTGACAAGCAACTGCAGACTTGCATTGTACATGGAGGTTATCTGGAATCTTTTCCCTGGGGACCCATAAAACCTTAACTTTGCAACCTCCATTTTTTTAAGTGATATCTTTTAGGTACCCATATTAGGTGATACATTTGGCCTAAAAACTTTAATTGATTGCTTAACGGATGCTATCCTATTCCATTTTCAGTTGGTTTTCATAATGCTGGTCTTTGCTCAAAAGATCGGAATCTTGTTGAGGGTCTTTTTCTCAAGGGTGATCTTCAAGTTCTATGCACAACGAATACTTTGGCACATGGTGTCAACTTACCAGGACATACAGTTGTGATAAAGTCAACACAGTTTTTGTGAGAATCAAATTTAGATATTGGATCAATTAAATATATCTATATTTCTAATTTCTGACATCAATTCCATTCTGCAGCAACAAAGAGAAAGGCCTATATGCAGAGTATGAGAGGTCCATGGTGCTTCAGGTTTACTACTAAGCCCCAATATGTCATTTAAACTATTATTGTTGATATATAGGAATAAATTTTCCAACTCGCTTCATATCTTACTGTGATTTTGTATGGTTGCAATGTAGCTTCAATGTTATGTATTCATTGTTATATTTCTACTACTTCTGTCTGAAGTCTGAACTAATAGGTAAGGCTTTGAGACATGCAAACTACTGAGTGTTTTTCTGAGATTATAACTTATATGCTAAAACCTTTAGCAGAAAGTGGTTTGGAAATACATCATTGACATTTCTATTTACAAAAGAGGAGTACTGGATACGTTAACTTATATATGTAGGTTCAATTTTGCTTATACTGAAGAATTTCAATGCACTAAGTGCTGGAGTTAATTGAACTTATATCTTTACTGCCTGGGAAAAAAGGATTCACTTATGAAGTGACCCTAAATTTAGATTTGTGTTTATTTCTTGACTTTTTTCACTGAAGGCTCTGTGTATGCTTGTACTGTAATTAGTTTCTTTGTACTCTATTGTTCATATAGCATATCCATCCATTCATAAATCTGTGGTTCATAGAACAAGATGATTAGTACAAAATGACTTAATCATCTTGTCATAAACATCATATATTTAAGAACAGAGGTAGCACACACAAACAACAGTAGTTTCCTAAAACGATACTGAAATATATGATTATTCAACACTCCGGCGGAGCGCCGCCTCCCCTCCGGCGAGAGGTATTTACGGTGGTTTGTTTAGATGCGAGTAAAATGCAGTATTGAGTATGCATTTAATGTATATTATGGTGGGTCTGTTCAAATTGGCATGGATTTGGCGCGGGACAATGGTATTTATTACAGTTTCATTCTTTTGCATGTTTTCTAAGCATTGATTGACCAATTAATATGGCCCCATCAGTGTTTCATTACCTTTCTCGGGTGTTGAATAATCACAGCGGAGCGCCGCCCATCCTCCGGCGGGAGGTAATTACGGTGATTTGTTAAGATGGGAGTAAAATGTAGTATTGAGCTTGCTTTTAATGTAGATTGTGGTGGGCCTGGTCAAATTCGCATGGTTTGACGCGGGACTGGGGTATTTAATACAATTTCAATTTTCTGCATGTTTTTGAGCATTGGTTGACCAATGAATATGGAGCCATCAGCGTATACCGCTGGAGTATAAATTATAGCGCACAGAAGTAAAAAGTAGTGATTCGATGTCCATTCGTAGTATTTATGAGGTATTTACCGTGCCATGATTTTGTGTAATATCTGGGGGTTGATGTCATCTATCATATCGTCTTTTTACTAACCACCATTGCTGATTTTACCACTAGATGACATAGCCGAGTGAAGTAATACATGGAAAAGAAGTAAAATGATTTATCAAAAAAGAGTAGAAATCCACTTGCCGAGGTGTAAGCGGGATTCTGAGTATCATGCTCAGTATGATGGTGGAAATTGTTGAAGTAAATGAGGGATACTCGAGCATTAGCAGGGGCGATTGCATGATGATGTGTAGTATTTTGTTGTAAGAAATGAGCATGCAAAATTAGGGGACGTCATTGGTGTTGGGAAGGCCAACACCATAAGTTTGGATCGCTAGCTCCTTGCATCTTTCCAGCAAACACGCGCTTGCGAATTTAGGTGAGGGATCGGAGCAGTTATTAGCACTTGCATGTGTGCATGCTAGCGTGATGGAAATTTGGAGAGCAATCTATGCATGTGTTTAGGGGGGAGAGAGAGAGAGAGAGAGAGAGAGAGAGAGAGAGAGAGAGAGAGAGAGAGAGAGAGAGAGAGAGAGAGAGAGAGAGAGAGAGAGAGAGAGAGAGAGAGAGAGAGAGACGACATGCATGCATGTAATTTGAAACGAGATCCCGGGTGCTAAATATATGTCAATAATTGTGAGGAGATCATGTGCAGTAATCATGCTTTCATGAAAATTACTTTTCAAGTTGACTAATGGTAATTATCTCTTTTAATTTAAACTCCACTAAATCATCTCTCCACATTCAAACTTGTAATTTCAAGATAATTATTAAAGCACAAAATATTACTCTAATCTAAATTGTGAAAAATGTTACTCTCAATTGTAAAAAAATACTTTTCAAAGATGGAAAAAATACTTCTCTAATTTGGGATAAACCGAGAGAATAATAATCACATGTTAAAACCATGCGTAATATTCCATATTAGATGAGAGTACTTTTTTATTATGTTAGGAGTAATTTTCCATGTTGACTAAAGGTGTATTTTAAATGTCAGGATTTTTTCAATTGTTAGGAGCGTTTCCAAATAATCGGAGTATTTTTTTCTAATAATAGGAGTACTTTTACATTCACAAGATTTTTTTTGCCAAATGTCTGGAGTACTAAAGGTGTATTTTAAATGCCAAGATTTTCAGTCCACAAGAGTAGTATTCTTCACTTGTCGGGAGCATTTTCAACCGAGCAGAGGAGTATTACTTTTTTCAAATGGTAGGAGTTTTTTAAAATGTTGTGATTATTTTTCAATTGGTGACAAGAAAGTATCATTTTCCAAATGAGGAGTTATTTTTTCAGTTGAGAAGAATGATTTTCAAACGGGAATTGATGTTGCAACTAAAAAATCCTTAGAAGTTAGTGATGGTCCACTTTACCTTATGGGGTAATTAGTCAAGGAGCAAAATAGTGAGTGATTTGCAAAAGTTAGTGATTGAGAAGAAAAGAGTAAATTTGCAAAAGTTGGAAAAAAAAGTTAGATATGAAGTAATTAATTGATCTTGATTTTATTTGATAAAGTGAATGGAATATATAGTCGTAGGACAGGAGTAATTAGTCATCGAATAATTACTCCTTTCTTGTTTCATGCAGGAGTAATTTTTAAAAGTAATAGGAGTAATTTTGTTCCATAGGTGAACAAAATTTGACTACACTCATTCTTGGAACAAAAGAAAACGAATAAACGTCTATGCATGCATCTGTCCTTGCATCCTTCTCCCTTGCAGCTTCTCCAACGGAAGATTTGCAAAGTTATCTGCATGAACCAAATATAGTACCAAAATCATGTGAGATACGAGGCTACAAGTAAATTGAATAGATAAATAATAATAAAATAAAGAGCACTTGCCTATCGGATGTTGCAGCTTCCAAATTCCTAGCCGGCTTTGTAATGCTATTTCAGTAAAAAAATTGATTTCACTGTATCCTAATTTCCAAGCCCGGAGTAAAATATCCTAGATCCTAATCGTGTGAGAGATGAGATTGAGAATGGAAAGGAGAAAAACTACCAGATTAACAATTGATTGGGTGTGCGATAAGAGATTTGTACCTGATGATCCTTTCAGTGCAATAATAACAGGAACGTCCTAGATTGAACCGCTGGAACAGATCCAGTCATGGCTCCTCCGCAGATGACGTGTGTGGCTCCAACAGAAGAGGAGAGCTGCTCATGTGATGCCTTCTGTCGTGGAGGAAGGAGAGTAGCGGTTGTAGGTGACTAGAGCCATCGCATGCTGTCCTCGAAAACCTCCATGATAGAAAGAAAAGGCAGGAGTGAATCGGAATTAATGTGTGTTGAAAGCCAGTAGGAAAAAAAATGCCGTGTACTTATTTTGATGTATTTATTGTCTCATGGCCTTCATTTGCGGAAATAAATATGATGGGGATTTAAACAGCTGATTAAAACAGTGCATGGGAACCGTAAATATCTGGTTCCTGGACGGTGAAGTGTGTACCATATTATTACGGGATATAAATTTTCAATAGCATTGATGGCTATGGAATCGGGTGGTGGGTGGTAGTACTTAGGACGTTGATTTTACTCGCCGGAGACGTGTCTTGCGCCGCCGGAGTGTTATTCAACACGCTGTGTTTAGAATAGACAATAGGTATATATATATATATATATATATATATATATATATATATATATATATATATATATATATATATATATATATTAAAATATAGAACGTACTAATTATCCTCTTGTATTTTACAAGCTTCTACTTTTGCTTTTTGGTGATCTGCAGATGTGTGGGAGGGCTGGGCGTCCACCGTTTGATGATACTGGAACAATTATAATTATGACAAGAAGAGAGACAGTAAGTCGTCCTGTGTTTCCACTCCTATTAATTTTGTGAATTGTGAAATATTTTGACTGCAAAGTATTTCCTGGATTATTGGACTAACATGTTGTGAGTTTCCCCTTTAGGTTCATCTATATGAGAACCTTCTAAATGGATGTGAAATGGTTGAGTCTCAGTAAGTGCTAGATATCTAATCAGAAACTAGGGTCTCGTGATGTTTTACCTAAAGATGACTGTGCTATGCACTGCACACGATTTTGTGCTTCTGACCAAGTATATATACTATCACCAGGTTGCTCCCATGTGCAGTGGAGCATCTAAATGCAGCAATTGTTCAGCTGATAGTACCTAACATAAATTTGGCAATTGAGTGGATCAAGTGCTCATATTTGTACATTAGGATAAAGAAGGTACGGATGCAGTGATCCATTCTTGTTTAACATTTAAAATCTGTATATTTAATGAATATAATAACTTCAATGAAATATACTGCTAGAACCCCGAGAACTATGGAATTAAGAGGGGGACTCCTCGAGATCTACTTGAAAAGCAAATTAAAGGTGCCTTCTTTTGTACTTTGTTGGCTTGATTGTTCTATTATGATGCCTTATGCTTTGATCCTAAGAATCGAATATACAGATATATGTGTTGAGAAGATTCATGAGTTGGTGGAGTATGGGCTAATTTGGATGGATGAATACGCTTTCCATCTACAACCATTAGGTAAAGTTTTATTCTGCTAAACTATATGCACAGAAGATGTCATATGCTGCAATGCTCGATCTGTAGCTACAAAATACTGCTTTTTTGTTGCACCGTACCCTTTATGGCTATGCACTGGATGCGCCCAACCCAAAGTGCAAAGCAGACTTTAGCCTAAAATTATGTCATATAAATAAACCAGCCAGATCCATGACTATTATCTCACACGATAGTGGTCTGGATACGTTCTCCCTACCCCACAGCTGGATTTGTTGGATATGTGTGTCTAAATCCCCAGGGTTTCCATCTGGAAATGGTGCTCCCTATTTCAGGAATTGTATTACTGTATATATCAACAATTGAACTGTGAATCCATTTTCACGTGGACATCATGCATTTTTATTTGTGTATTTGTGTCAAACTCACAATGCCTTCTGCAACGTTGGCCATAGTTTTGGTGGCTTTAATACCTTAGCAACCTTAACAGTAAGCATTGGCTCATTCAAATAACAGCTATAACATTCAGCCTAATAGCCGTGGTAGGGGCATTCCCCTATTGTTTCCCAAAAAAACATCCAGCCTAACAGTCCAAGCACGTAACTCTAAATATATTTGTCAGATTTGTCTTAGCTATGTGGCAAAGAAGCAATATTAGAGAAATGGCACCACATAGGGTCTCGAGTGCTAAATGATGTTTTAGTGAATGTTCATCATAGGAAATTATACTCTGTTGATTACTTCATAATATTTTAATATGACACAAACACCTTATCTTTTTCTCCTTCCAACTTTGAGGGTTGTGCATGCTACTTGGAGCCTAACCTTATGTGACAACCAAGATTATTCTTCTATTATTTTGATTTTTCCCCCTCAAATATTATATTTCCTGCTATTCAGAAATGGTTGTATTCCAATGAATTGCTTCATTTGCATGTGTCTGTTTTGCAATTTTTCATCAGAAGGACTCTTGTTTAAGCTCTAGTTGTTCATACTCAGAACCTGGGAAGCTGATGGCAAAATTCTACCTGAAGTTTGATACAATGAAGCTTATCGTCAAAGCTTCTGCCTGTTGCAGTTTGGAGGACTTATTGCATATCATCTGTCACTCTGCAGAGATTACTTGTAGGTAGCTGCACATATTTTGAATTAATTATTAAGCTTCAAGCATATTAATATTATTTATGTTTTGGTATACCAAGGGATCCAACTACGCCGAAATGAGAAGAAGATTCTAAATGACATAAACACTGACAAAGATGGTAGACTCCTCTTCCATATTATCATGGAGAATAGAAAAAGGAAGAAGCGTATTCAAACAAGAGAAGAGAAATTATTCTTGCTAGCAAATGACTGCTTAACTGGGGACCCCCTAATCCATGATTTATCCCTTAACCAGGTTGTTTATTTGTCTAGTCTAAAATACCCCTTGATTTTCTCCCCTGCTATGTTGACTTAAGTGAGCTTCTCATGCAGGAGACAAACTCAATATGCTCAAATGGATGTAGGATTGCCAGATGCATGAGAGAATATTTTGTATACAAAAAGTGTTACAGATCTGCCATAAATTCTATGATCCTTGCAAATAGTCTACATCAAAAGCTTTGGGAGAGCAGTCCATTTCTGTTGAAGCAATTGCCTGGGATTGGAATTGTAACAGCAAAGGTCATTAATTTTCTGATTGTTTTTTAGACACTTCTCTATCTGCATCCTGCATAATTAATGCTTGAGTTGATCACTTGACACCTCAGGCTCTGAAGAGTGCTGGAATTTATGACTTTGAGACCTTGGCAACTGCTGATGCTAGAAAGATAGAATCAGCAACAGGGCGTAATTATCCATTTGGGAACAATATAAAGGAATCGCTGTCATCATTACCACCCAAAATTGACATACATATCGAGGATGCTGGAAACAGACTGGGGAAGTCGACCATTACTGTAACACTAACTCGTCTATCACAGGCAGTTCGATCCAACAAACGCAATTTTGCTGACATGGTACCTTATCAGCTTTGCTTCTGAACATTTAGTGCTTTCAATAAAACAAACTAGATTTTATTATATTCTTTGTGTTAGAATCTCAATTCTAACTCTCATTGAGCTGAGAGGATGACAATGAACTTGGGGCAATTTTCTGGGTTTTCTTCATTCACAAACTCAAACCCATGCCTTCCAACGGGAGGGGTGGCTACATATATATACAGCAGGCTGCTGGGCAGCAAACGAAGCCAATAATGCTAGTCTAACACTAGTCTAACTGCTGTCCTAGAGAGGACACTAACTGCTGTCCTAGAGAGGACACTAACTGCTGTCCTACAATCCAAGATGCTGCAGGGGTACAAGAGATGCCTGCAGTCCAAGATGTTAAGGACTATAAGATGCTGCAAGGGTACAAGGGACCACAAAGACCAACAGCAAAGACTTATCCATCATTCTCCCCCTAAGTCTTGTGCGTCGTCTTGTGGGAAGATTGGACCATCCCAGTCCTGGAGCAAAGCTCAAGGAATTTGATCCTCCCAAGGGGCTTGGTGAGCAGATCCGCAAGCTGATCCTTGGTGTTGATGTAGCTCGCCTTGATGCTTCCTTCCTCCAAGCAGCCTCGGATGAAGTGATACCTCACCCGGATGTGCTTGCTCCGTTCGTGGAAAACGGGGTTCTTCGCCAAGGCCAGAGCGGACTTGCTGTCCACCCTGAGCTCCACTGCTCCAGTGTCTCTGCCGAGTAGATCACCAAGCAGTCGAGCGAGCCAGAGCGCCTGAGTCGACGCGGTGGAGGCTGCTATGTACTCGGCCTCGCAGCTGGACAAGGCCACCACCTGCTGCTTGACCGACAGCCAGCTAACGAGGCACTCGCCGAGGAAGAAGAGGATCCCGCTCGTACTCTTGCTGGTGTCGATGTCACCGGCGTGGTCGCTGTCGCTGTACCCGACGAAGTGTGCCGCCCCAGGGCATCTCGGGTAGTGGAGACCGTGGTCAAGAGTCCCCGCAACATAGCGGATGATCCTCTTCACGGCCTGCTGGTGCTCCGTCGTCGGTTGCTGCATGAACCGACTGACGTAGCCGACGGAGAACGCCAAGTCCGGCCGTGTGTGGGCGAGGTAGCGGAGGCTCCCCACAAGACGCCGGTACTGAGTAGCGTCCACCTCCTCCGCCGTGCGGTCACGGCTCAGCTTCAGCCTCTCCTCCATCGGAGTGAGAGCTGGGTTGCAGTCGGTGAGCCCAGCGAGCTCGACGACGCGCTTGGCGTAGGCGGTCTGTCGAAGTGTGATCCCGGAGTCGTCCTGGTGCACCTCGATCCCCAGGTAGAAGGAGAGAGGCCCCAGATCGCTCATCTGGAAGGTGGCATTCATCTCCTCCTTGAACATCGCCACCTCCTCATCCTTGGTGCCGGTGATCACCAAGTCGTCGACGTAGACACCCACCAGCAGGGCATTGCCTCCTTTGCCCCGCCGGTAGATGGCCGCCTCGTGCGGGCTTTGCTCGAAGCCCATCCCCTTGAGCGTGGAGTCCAGCTTGGCGTTCCACGCCCTCGAAGCCTGCCGCAAGCCATAGAGGGCCTTGCGCAGACGTAGCACCTTACCCTCCTTGCCGGGGATCGCAAACCCCGGCGGCTGGTGCACGTAGACCTCCTCCTTCAAATCGCCGTTGAGAAACGCCGACTTGACGTCCATGTGATGGACACGCCAGCCCTCCTGGGCTGCTAGCGCAAGGAGGAGTCGCACAGACTCCATCCGTGCCACGGGAGCGAAGGCATCGTCGAAGTCGACTCCCTCCTGCTGCACGAAACCTCGTGCCACCAGGCGAGCCTTGTGCTTGACGACGGTACCGGCCTCATCCCTCTTCAGCTTGAACACCCACTTAAGGGTGATCGCGCGGTGACCGCGAGGGAGGTCAGCAAGCTCCCAAGTGCGGTTCTTCTCGACCGCGTCCATCTCCGACTGCATCGCGGCACACCATGCCGCGTGTCCCTCGGCCTCTGCGAAAGACCGAGGCTCGCCGTCGTCGCACGCGAGGTGCAACTACGCCTCTAGGTCGTGAGGCACCAGTCCCGGCACCGGCTGATCACCGAGAAGGTCCTCCATCGTACGGTACCGCAACGGCTCGCCGTCGTGGTACGCGTCGACGCGCTCCTCGTCGTGAGAGAGCGGAGTAGCGAACTCCACCGGACTGTGCTCAGCACGAGCAGGTGTCGAAGTAGACGTGCCTGAAGGAGTGGCTATCGGTACTGGAGTGCGCGGCGTCGCCGGCTGTGGTGGTGCAGCCGAGGAACTCGGCACAGCCGGAGTCGTAGCTGAAAGGCGTGGTGCCGCCGGTGTGGCGGGCGCCAGAGTCGGTGGAGGCTCGGGGACCGGGGTAGGCACGCTCGGCGAAGAAGAGCTGCCTACTCCCCCAGCTCCCTCGAAGTGGACATACTCGACGGTGAAGTCGTCGTACGTCGGAGCCGAGCCGTCGTCCACCGCCTTGTCCCACGCCCATCCTCGCCCTTCGTCGAACACAACGTCGCGCGCCGTGCGCACACGCTGTGTCTCCGGGTCGAGAATGCGGTAGGCCTTCGAACCCTCCGCGTAGCCAATGAACACTCCCGGAGTGCTCCTGTCGTCGAGCTTGCCGATGTGGCCAAGCTCCTTGGCGAACGGGAGGCAGCCGAAGACCCGCAGGTGGGAGACCGCCGGCTTACGCACATGCCAAGCCTCATACGGCTTCATGCCATCGAGTGCCTTGGTGGGCGAGCGGTTGAGGATGTAGACGGCCGTCACCACCGCCTCTCCCCAGAAGACAGCCGGCATCCCCCTCTGCTTGAGGAGGGCCCGGGCCATTCCCACAACCGTCTGGTTGCGCCGCTCGACGACGCCGTTCTGCTGCGGGCTGTACGGCGCGGAGTAGTGGCGCTGGATGCCCTCATCCGCGCAGTACGCCGCGAACTCGGCCGCCGTGAACTCGCCGCCGTTGTCGGTGCGCAGCACGTGCAACTTGCGGCCGCTCTCCGCCTCCGCAGCGGCCTGAGCACGCCTGATGGCGTCCGCAGCCTCTCCCTTGCTGCCGAGGATCATTACCCACAGGAAGCGGGAGAGGTCGTCGACGAGCAGCAGAAAGTAGCGCCGTCCTCCTGGTGTGACCGGTGTCACCGGGCCACACAAGTCCCCGTGCACGAGCTCGAGCCGGTCCTTGGCTCGGAAGCTCGCCTGCTGGGGGAAGGAGTGACGCTTCTGCTTCGTCAGCACGCAGATGTCGTAGAGATGCTCCACGTGGTCGAGGCATGGGAGGCCTCGCACCATCTCCTTGGCGCCGAGCCGCTTCAGGGCCTCAAAGTGGAGGTGCCCAAAGCGCTCGTGCCACTGCCATGCCTCGTCACCCCTGCGAGCTGCAAGACAAAGAGGCTGGGCCACCCCGACGTGGAGGATGTAGAGGCGGTTCTTCCCTCGAACCACCCTGGCGAGAAGCTGGCGACGGTAGTCCCAGATGCAGAGGACCCCGCTGTCGATCACCACGCGGGAGCCGCTCTCATCGAGCTGCCCAAGGCTGATGATGGAGTTCCGCAGCGCCGGGATGTAGTAGACTCCGGTGAGCATCCGGTGCTCTCCGGACTTGGCGGTGAAGATCACGGAGCCCATGCCCTTGATCTCCACGGCGGAGGAGTCCCCGAACCTGACGGAGCCACCTACGTCGACGTCCAGGTCGGAGAAGAACTCCCGCCGCCCGGTCATGTGGTGCGTGGCGCCGGAGTCGAGGTACCAGCCATCGACCCTATTGTCATCGGAGCCGTTGCCAAGGAGAACTCGGGCACGCGGCTCGTCGAGGTGGAGTAGAGCGGTGACAGGCGGTGCCGCCGGCTGCGGCTCCATGTCCCCGTGGAGTAGAAACAGAGCCGGCTCGTCATCCGGCTGGGCCTCCGCGATGTGGGCTTGGCCCCCACGCCTCCGTTGCGGGTAGTCCCTGGCCCAGTGGCCGGGCCTGCCACAGTTGTGGCAGGCGTCGTCTCGTGCCGCCTTGGGCCTGTCAGCGGCGCCGCCCTGAGCATCTCCGCGGGCGCCACCCTCGCCGCGCCCTCGTGCCCCGGCTTGGGCACCTCCGCGCCCCTTTCGCGGCTTGCCGCGCTTGCGGCCACCAGTCAAGAAAGAGGGCTCCCCCCTCCTCCTGTCACCGCGCCGGGCCTCCCACTGCTCCTGAGTAAGGTGGAGCTTCCCACCGATGGAGATGCCTCCCGAGAGAGGCTGTGGCTCGTCGCTGTCGACGACCTTGAGGCGACCTATCGCCTCCTCGATCGTTATGGTGGAGAGGTCCAGCAGAGACTCGATCGAGCGAGCGGTCTGCCTGTACCTCTCGGGGACGCAGCGGAAGAGCTTCTCGACGGCTCTCTCCTCGTCGTAGGTGTCGTCGCCGAACTGCACCACCTTCTACAGCAGAGTGTTGAGACGGAGGGCGAAGTCATCAACATCCTCACCTGGCTTGAAGGCCAGGTTCTCCCACTCCTTGCGAAGTGCCTGGAGAGTGGTCTTGCGGGCGCGGTCGCTGCCGATACGTGCCGCAGTGATGGAGTCCCAGGCCTCCTTGGCAGTTCGCTTCTTGGAAAGCGTGAACTGCATCTCGGGCGGGGCTGCTGCGATGAGGGCATCCAGCGCCCGTCGATCCTCATCGTAGCCGACGTCGCCGTACCGGACTGCCTCCCACATGTGCTGCACCTGGAGCTTCACCTCCATGACTGCGGCCCACTCGACGTAGTTGGTCTTGGTGAGGGTGGGCCACCCTCCGCCGGGACCGACGTCCCTGACCACCGCCTGGAGGCCGTGGTAGCCGGGGGCGCCGCCGCGCGCACCCCAGCCAGGAGCGCCGCCACCGCCCTGCGTGCCGACGCCTGGGGCGCGGCCGCCTCCAGGAGCGCCGTCTCCGCCCTGCGCGCCGCCGCCTCGCGGCCTCTGCCGCCGGGTGCGCGGCCCCCTGGACCGTCGCTGGGCGCACCGCCGTCCAGGCCGCCTCCGGGCGCGCGGGCCCCTGGACCGCCGCCGGGCGCGCCGCCGTCCAGGCCGCCGCCGCCGGGATGGGCTGCTGCCCACCGCGCGGTCCGCTCCCGCGCTCTCTCCCTCTCCAACTCCTCAAGGTCCTCGTCGGCGGTGGCGTCGCCGGCGATGGAGCCGCTGAGGCTGCCGCGCAAGGTCTCAACCTCGACCTCCGCCGCACGCGCTGCATCCTCCGCCTCCTCGGCTTCCACCTCCGCCCTGGCCGCTGCCAGCTCCGCTGTAGCCAACCTGGCCGCCCTCGCCGCTGCTGCAGCGGCTTGAGCCATCGCTCGCCTGCGCTCCTCTGCCGCGGCGAGCTCGGCGTCTCGCTGGCGCCGTGCGCTCGAGGCGACCGAGCGCTGAGACGGTGCGTCGGACATGGCGCGCCTCCAAGGGGCTGTTGCGTGGAGATGGGGAAGGGAACGGGGAAGAAGAGGCAGCCGGAGCTGCTGCTGCTGTTGCAGCGGCTGGTGCAGCAGCTGCTGCTTCTGCGCTAGCTGCTGGTGGTGGTGGCTGGGCTGTTACAGCGGCTTGGGAAGGGGAGGAGCAAGAGATATCCAACCTACAGGAAAGTACGGCTCTGATACCAGATGTTAGAAGCTCAATTCTAACTCTCATTGAGCTGAGAGGATGACAATAAACTTGGGCCAATTTTCTGGGTTTTCTTCATTTACAAACTCAAAGCCATGCCTTCCAACGGGAGGGGTGGCCACATATATATACAGCAGGCTGTTGGGCAGCAAACGAAGCCAATAATGCTAGTCTAACACTAGTCTAACTGATGTCCTAGAGAGGACACTAACTGCTGTCCTACAGTCCAAGATGCTGCAGGGGTACAAGAGATGCCTGCAGTCCAAGATGCTAAGGACTACAAGATGCTGCAGGGGTACAAGGGACCACAAAGACCAACAGCAAAGACTTATCCATCACTTTGTCAGGTCGTGGGCTCGGAGGAAGACAATGTGATCCTCTTTCATAAGAAAATAAGGTCAGTGCCCCCCTCCACCCTCCTCTCTTTCTCAAACTGATACCTATGACAATTTATTTTCCTTCTACTGATGTGGATGGTTGTTTGTTGTTTGTATTGTTGTTGCCGCCAGGACTCAAGAGTTCCACAGGTAACACTTTTCAACATTTGTTATTCTATGTCTGACCATTCTTCTTCACCAGCAAATGAGAGCAATATAACGTTATCTGAACGACTGAACCTGATATTAGGTTGTAATGTCTTTTGTGGAAGCAAGGGATATATACTTCTATCTATTTGTTATAATAAGCTTCATACTATTAGGTGGTGTTTTTGTAGCAAACAAACAAGCTGAAGTAGCATTATTTCATGAACAGATCACAGTGATAGCAAAGATGAATTAATTGTTTGACTAGAATATCAATTTTAAAGTATCTAGCTGCGCTCTTAGATACCTAAGTTTAATCATAAGTTGTTCAGAGTTCCTCACTGGACAATTTGTTAAAATGCAGCCCACATTCTGTAAAAGTTTTTGTGCCGTGCCCCCAGAATACACGGGTCACTTTGAAGGCTGATCTAATATTTGAAGAATATGGTAATATCACCAACAAAGAATGCCTCCTTCAAAAATTTGATACGCACATCATGTATATACTTACACAGCTTATGTTTTCCATTTTATGGTGAAGTTGGTCTTGATGTGCACAAGAAGCATGTAATCAGCAGGGAAGATGATTTGCATGAGACCAAAGAGCATGGAATAAATGAGCCTGTACCCGCATACAATCTTCCTGCAAAGATTTGTTTGGTTAGCTCCAGGACAGCTCAAACAAGCCGATCTCAGTCTCACACTGAACAGAACCCACTTTCCAAAGAGGTATATGTCATAGAAGAGGATGCTGCTGTCAGTGCTGTCGAGAAAGCTGATAATGTAGTGGGAACCAGAAAATTCAACAACTTGGCTTCACTGTAAGTGCTTAAGCTTTGTTTATTTGCCGTCCAATGATTTTGGAATTAATTCCCATCCATCAGCATAACCCAAAACACTAATCAAACGGGATTGTCCAACCTATAGTTTCTAAATATCTGGAAGGTTGGCATTAGTCATGTTACTTCACAGCTACAAGTGGAAATATGTCAGCATGTGCCAGATTAGCAGTTACTACTTTGTACTTATTTAGTCTATATTCGTGGAGTCATGTTTTCTGAACCTTAGGTGAGTATTTTGTAACATGGTATTTTAATGATTACAGGGAGGTCCCCAGCTTTGATCTACTGCCTGAAGAAGAGTATCGAGGTAAGACAATGCTGCGAACAGTATATGGCTATGTGCACTTTCTGCTTCATTTGTGTTCGTTCATTTGAAATGTAGAATTCTATTATTAGATAACTGAAATGTGCATAATCATGCTTAGACATGCAAGCTGCATCGACTCCTGAACCAGCAGAGGCAGAATGCAAAAGTGCGACAAGCAACACGATCTTTGATCACATACGCAAGAAATCCAAAGATTTCCCCATTCTGATGCTATCGAAATCCATGGATAGCTCTTATGAACCTCTGATACTCAAGAAGATGAAGACATCAAGGGACCAGTTTGGAGTAGAGCGGAGCAATCTGCATGTGGGTGACGTCACGCCAGTGGATTCTGAACCTGCTGAGCCTGGGGTCTCTCCAACCAATACTGCTGAGAAGTGTCGCAGGATCCTGAATAGAACTTCAAAGAGCCATATGCTGTTTGCTGGCAAAAGGGATAGCCCATCTGAGAAGAACAAGGTACTGACAACACCAGGGGAAAGCTCTCTTCGATTTGCGGGTGAAAAGGACAGCCAATTGGAGAAGAGCAATCTCCTGATCAAAGTTCCAGCTGAAAATTCGCTCCAACTTGCACCCAAGCGTGACAGCCCGTCTGAGAAGAGCAAGATGCTGACAACTCTAGATGAATGCTTTCTTGGGCTTGCGGGTGGAAAGGACAGCCCACTGGAGAAGAGCAGCATCCTGACCAGAAGTCCAGACTGTCCAGTTGAAAATCTTTTCAAAAAAGGAACTCCAGTTGAAAACTCTCCTCAGTTTACAGCTAAACGTGACAGCCCAGCTGAGAAGAGGAAATTCTGCAGCAGTCCCCCCTTCCATGCTTCCAGGCTGCACAGGTCACGAAGCAATTCCGAGCTGCAGGTCAACCCTTCAATATTGAGGAATATGTCAAGGATATATTGGCGAAACCAAAGGACGGTGGGAGTGGCGACTCTTTTCTTAATTGCAGGAGCGTCTTTTCCTTTCTCTATTGAGGAATATGTCAAGGATATATTGGTGAGAAGAAAGGACAGTGAGAGTGGCGACTCTTTTCTTAATTGCAGGAGTGTACGTCTTTTCCTTTCTCTGATCTGCTGAAGATTTCGAACAATGTACATTCAGTTAAATATTTTGCTCAAAACACGCATTGTAACGTGGCAAAGCATCTTCTTTCCTGGGCTTAAATAGTTACGAATGCTACTCTGCATTTTAATCTGTAAATATGACATGAGTGTGCTTATGTATGGTACATGTACAAGCTGTTATTGGCTGCACAGACGATGAAGTTTTCCGTCGGGTGCCACGCCAGATGTGTGACCCTTGATGCCATGTTGCATGGAATTTCCTCCTTGCCGTCTGACCTGGGACCATCCTGACCTGCGAGACAAGAGATTACCCAGAGCACACTATGACCTTCATTACTAACCTCTTTGCCATGACATAACTGAAAGCACACATGGAGAACTCGGCAGATAGTTCTATCCTGACCTTTTCTACTCACTCCGAGAGAGAAATTGCTGAGCAATGCTGGAATCTTTGCAGAGGTATGTGATTGTACCCTGTTGCCAAAGTGCAAGGTTCAGTAGGGGCCAACATGGCATTAGCGGCTTTAGTCATGAGATTCGGAGTTTCATGTAATATTTGAAGACTACGTATAAAAACACAACGTTTTTTAAGGATAAACATCACTCCAGATTGTTGTTTTAGAGCGAGGAGAGACGAAACCGGAGATGTTTGAAGCGTTGTACCTGTAAGGATTGGCGCTAGCTTCTAACGTAGTACCAGTGGTCTGTGAAGCAGTACGGGTGAAAACTTTGAACGTGTTGCTGCTTATCATAACAATCAGAAACGATGAGGAAATGACCAGGAATGGGAGACGAGATCAGTACAGACTGTCCATGCGTTTCAGTAGTGAAAACCTGTAAGATCCAGTGGCGAAGTAGCTCCCATCCTTGCTGGCGCAGCAGCTGAACCGGTCGAAGATGTAGTCCTCGGCGTACAATTCTGACAGCTGCGGCACCAGCAGACAAGCAACATTTCTGCTACTGTTATCCTTTATTTCAAATTTTGACAGTTCCAATTGACAAAATTTTACAAGGCAACGTCTGATAGCGAACAATTCTCTGAAGGATGAACTATGGAGCATCTACCTTTGGGCGAAGGAACTCGTGCACCTTGTATGTGGCCACCGGTGAGGTCTCCACGCTCATGTCCCAGAGCTGCAAATAGTGAGGCTTTAGGATGCATTGCTGATGCTAACAGCAGGTAGCTGCATAGCTGGTGTACTTGGCACAAAGTTGAGTTTCATGGCACCTTGAGGTTCATGTAGTCACGAGTTAGAAGGTATCTCCCCTCGCCAGTGAACTTGAGATCGGTGATGCACGAGATTATCTCGGTGAAAAACGTGCTGGGCTGAGGGCGGCTCCCGCGATCCCGGAATCTGCTCAGCAATTCGACAGTTTCAGAAAAAACACAGAAGCGTAAGCGAGCTGATGCGTGAGCGACTGTTTCAAGAGTTGAGAGGTCGAGGGGGTTGCAGTTGCAGAAGTCGCTCACGTTCTGGCGCTCTGGTCGCAGAGCGCCGACCGCCGCAGGTCGACCAGCCGGACGAGGCCGCCGGAGCTGCCGTAGGCCAGCAGGCTGCAGGACGACGGGTGGAACTCGGCCGTGGCGATCACCTCTGGTTCGTCGCCCAGCAGTCAGATACGCAAGCGTCAGTGCCTGTTAGCGCGTTAGCTTGACGCGTGCTAGTACTTGGGATGGCAAGAAAAAACGACCGAATCACCTACGAGATCCCCCATGTCCGCGGGCTTCAGGTCGACGATATTGAAGCACTGGCTCGTCACCTCCAGGTGCCACAGGTTGATCCGCAGGTCGTCCGCGGACACGAACGTCTCCCCGTCACTGTACGCACATCGACAAGAGTTGCCATCGCTTTGCCTATAACGAAACCATGGTCCGGGCGCGGAATGGACGAGAGAGAATAAGATTAGCCTACCAGTTATTCGAGATGGAATTGACGTTGAACTCGTGAGCACGATCGAAGACTCTCCGGCACTTCGCAGAGTACCCATCGCCAACATCACCTACCTGATCGATCACGCATGGCATGACAGCAAAAAAAGATGATTCATAAACATCATTGAGTTGATGCGCTCTGCAGATCGAACACTACAAGTCTGCAACTACGAATGCTGCAGAGTGCAGAGACTAAACCTTTTCAATTTGGTCGGCAGAATCTGCAGACGAGCCCCTCGGTTTCGTGGTTGCCCGTTCAGAGCGTGGTTCCTGCAGAGGCAGCGACGCCGCGGTGCTCGCGCGCCGGCGCGGCTCGCCGTCCCCTTCCTTCGGCGCCTTGTGTTCCGAGACCTGCCCTGAAGCAACAGCGTCACCATTATTACTCGAGCCCTTCTCTCTCTCCGTGCCATCATGCCGCGTTCGATGCCAACCTTCCAGAGCTTGACGGTGCGATCGTTCGTGGCGAGCATGCACAGGGAGCGGTTCGGCCGCGCGCACCACCTCACCCTCTTGATCTTCTCGCCGATCTCCAGGCTGTGCAGCACGTCGAACTGTGCACTAGGGGTGGGCAAATTTAATCGAAACCAAACCGAAAGAACCGGAACCGAAACCGAAATAACCGGAACCGAAAAATTCGGTTCCTTGTTCGGTTCCAGATATTGAAGAACCGAAAAAAATTCGGTTCCTACCCTCGGGTAACCGAATTAACCGAAAGAATCGAATTACATAAACTTTGCATTTTGTAAGAGTATATTTAGTTTACATGTGATGTATCATACTTCAATTGCCATGTATTTCTCTTACTATATTGTTATTGTTCTCTTCTCAATTATTATTCTCTAAAGTAGAGGAAGTATTGTCTAAATTTGCTATAGAACATGTATATTTTTCTTGTTATCTTAGCTTTCGGTAAAAAAATTCGGTTAGTTCGGTTAGAACCGAAACCAAACCGAAATAACCGAGAACCGAAATACTCGGTTTCTGAAATTTCTTGGAACCGATCGGTTCCTATTTTCTAAAAACCGAATTTCTTTGAAAACCGAGGAACCGAACCGAACCGAACCGAAGAACCGAATGCCCACCCCTAACCGTACACTGTGCACGTGTACGGTGTACCAGCAGGGGAGGGGATCAACGGAACGCACGTGTGCTAGGATTTAAGCTTCACCCTGCTGGTCTGATGAACAGTTCTGGATCGATCGGTGGCTCACCTCCGACTCGTGGCTCTGGAACTCCGTCGCGAAGCTGTACCTCGGCGGCGGCGCGCCGGCGCGGTCCGTGCGCTCCAGCTCGGCGCGGGGCCGTGCCGCGTCTTCGCCGGCCCTCCGGAAGAGGATCACGCGCCCGGCGTGGTCGCCGGCGGCCAGGTACTCGCCGCGGCCGTCGAACTCGATGGCCGAGATTTCGTCCGCTGCCGCACGCGCACGACGAAGCTTCGGTCAGTTCAAGAGCAGAACACTCGTTACTGACGCTTTGAGATTTGCATTGGTAGGTACCGTCGCGGCGGCCGCCGGCGGCCGCGTGCGGCAGGTCGCCGAGGACCTGGGAGAACTTCCACTGCGGGAGCTGGGAGGGGCGCGGCTCCGGGCGGCCGGAGGACGAGGAAGAGGAGGTCGGGGACGGGGACGGGGCAATGGAGCTCGTGCCCCGCCGCCTTCTGCCGGCGCCGCTCATCGTTGCAGCCTATAGGATCATCATGTATCGGAAAGAAATGGATTTGTGGCGCGGCCGGTGCTTGCACGGTCTCGACCACTGCGGTGCTCTGGTTTCTGAGCATCCGTAGCCACTCGCCTGCTGTTATCGTCATCTCTCATCTGTTGTTGGTTCTTGCGCTTTTTCTTGCCGAATCTTGCTCCACAGCACGGAAGCTGTGGCAAACTGGTCCATGCGACGTCTCTCTCTCACATGCATAATTGAAGTATACATTCTTTTCAAAAAAAAAAGTATACAAGAGGACAAAGACTAGGCCCTCCACAGTGTGGTAGTGAAGCTTGAAAAAAAGTAGGTCCCATGATAAAAAAACAAGCATCACTATGACATGCTACAATGTACCAATAAAATTGGCACCGAAGCTAGCTACAAATGTGGATCCCTATATAAGGTAAACTAGTGCTATATTTGTTCTTTATGTGCTGCAACCAGATACTTTTAAGCAATCAAGGACTACACAAAATATTTTTTATTGGCTGGCACCGATGCTTCAACTTGCATCGCTCCCAAATTTGCAAGCTCTAGCATCACTTTAGCATGTTACCTGCAGTGTGAAGAGTGATGCCTAAAATGGAGAGAGAGTATTTAGGCATCACTCTCTACACACATTGTGGAGGGTCTAAGAAGAGCGCAAGACCAACAGGCGCTGGGGGTAGGAAAGTGTAGTGCAACGTACTCTAGATGTGTAAGAAGTCTTGCTAAATACTCGCACTTGCCGAATTGTATGTCAATGCTTAAGTGCTTAACTGATCTGGCATTGCATCGTATATGGTCATGAGCTGATGACCACCAATAACAAATGAGGGTGCAGCTCAAGATTATCAGGCAAATAAACCACAGATAACTGAACGTCTCAACTCTTTGAGCAGGCTTAACACAGCTAGGGGTGGTACAAGGCCTCGAAATTTGACATAATTCAAAGGTCGGGCTCTAAAAAAGTCAGGCTCTAATTCTATTCAATTTTGAGCTAAAAATGCATAAAGACCAAGTTGGATTGTGAAGGAAGCACTAGGACCGACCATAACCCATTACCACCACTAAACACAGCTAGATTGCGTTTTACAAAGAATTGGCATCCATTGTCTATTATCGTCATCTGTTGTTTGTTCTTGCGCTTTTTCTTGCCGAATCATGCTCGACGTCTCTCTCACATGCATAATTGAAGTATACAAGACTACAAGACTAAAAAGAGCGCAAGACTAACAGGTGACAGGGGTACGAAATTGTAGTGCAACATAGATGATAGTTGTGTCAACAGTAGTGCTAAACACTCAAACTTGCTGAATTTATGTCAATGCTTAACTGATCTGACCTTCAATCATATATGGTCATGAGTTGATGACCACCAAAAAAATTAAGGGTGCAACTCAAGATTATCAGGCAATGAAACCACAAATAACTAAACTCCTTTGAGCGGGCATAACACAGCTAGAGTGCCTTTTGCGAAGAATTGGCATCCATTGTCTACTATTTTAATCAACTGATGGATTAGCAACCTTATACCCTAATAATATACATTTTCTGCAGCAGGATTCGGGACAACCGGAAAAGTGGTTCGTACGCTCTACACTCCATGTGAATCTCTGGACCTAATGTTACCTCCGTTCTATTAATGGTTGCATGTTTCATGGGGGTGCAAAAACTCGAGAAAATTGCTCATAACCGCCGCTAAAGAACAAAATTTTGCTAGCAACGTGTTCCTCACGTTGGCAGATTAGCTGCTAGCCTGCTACACATTTGCAGCTGACGGCCCTTGTGCACTAGTCCAGCAATGAGAAGACTGGAATTCCCTTGGCGTTGAAACTTCGACATTTCACAAGTAGTTCCTGTCCAACTTCAAATTCCTTTTGACCATTCTCCTGCAACAGATGGTCCAGGATTTCAGTAACAATGGTTCGACGAAAAGGGTACAAAGGGTTAACAATATACAAATATGAAAAGGGAAAATATGGTACAACAATTAACGATGCAAATATAGCAGTTGCACAACTGCAGTATGGACAGAAAAAGAACCGCTTGCTTACTCAAGAATTATACAGTTACCTCAAATTTATGCATTCCACGTGCTCCATCGCTCAGCTCAAGTACTAGTCCAAAAGCTCGAATCTGGTAGACCTTTGATGTAACTACATCACCCAACTTCATAGATCCAGATTGGAAGTTCACAGGACTCTGCTTCAGGTCAAGAGTGTTGCTAGCAGTCTGTTCTGGAACCTCTGACCCACTGGATTCCAGGCCATCACTTCCAGATTCCTTAATCTTTACTTTCTTAGTTTTCTTGGTAGCACCTGGAGCTTTCTTAGCAGTAGCTGTCCTAACCTCCTGACATGCGCTTGGTGCTTTATATGGTCTAGGAGATGACTTTGCAACCTTTGGCCTCTTCTTAGGACCATTTACAGCATCTTGAGCATCACAGTCAGCCTCACTTCGAATTATAACTGAAGGAGTCGAAAATGCAGGTGCCTCTTCCTGTTTACTACTGGATGGCTCAGCATCAGCACCCAAGCTGGGCATGTTCTCTACAGCAGCCCAGCCTACTTCTTGACTTGGCAAAGGATCTTGACTTTCCAAATCCTTCTTCTTACGTGGTTGGGGTAAGGTTGCCTTAAGTGAAAGTTTAATGTTACCCCTCACATCCTGTCCAATACACATCAAAGATAGCACTTGGCCAACAGTTACAATATCGGAGACTTTTGATACCTGAGGAGAAAAACATAGCAAAACAAAATACACAGATAATAGTTAAAAATGATGAAAAGCCGGTGCCTCAGTATTCAACCAATAAGACAAAACAAAAAACTCAGACTGTAGCTCAAGAAAAGAAACTTTCAGCTAATAAGAAGCCAATAACTCTAGAACCATAGAGAGCTGAGTAAAACTGAAACATATAGATGTACTAACAATCTATTTTCACATATAGTTCAAAACAATCTCAGTAAATAAAACAAGGAACCAATTCAGAGTTAATCCCTCTATTAGAGCATCTCCAAGAGTTACCAATATCTCTTCCCTATCCTTGTTTTTTTGAGAAAAAGCAAAAAAACCATCTCCAATAGTTCCCTATCCAAGTTCCCTATCTGCTAACAATTGGCAAAGTGGGCTGTGTTGTGCGTAAAAATATGCACGCCCCGTCGTTTCCCATCCGCTCTTCTCCGAAACCACCGCCACGCCGGAAGAGGAGTCCCCGCGGCACCACCCAGCGATGAAGCCGGCGTCTGAAGCGGTGCTTCAATGGGGAGGAGGCCGAAAGTGGAATTGGCCTTGCTGCTGCTGCTGGTGAGCGACCTCGCGCCGGGGTACGACAGGACAGGTCGGAGGCGAGCGCCCTGGCCGAGGCGCCACCCCCGCCGCCGGGGTGATGCTGCAGGGAGAACCCGAGCGGGTCCAAGGCTGGGAATCCAAAGCCGGCGACATTGCCGAGGAGCTAGTGGTGGTGCTGGAGCGGCGGCTCGGCGGCTCCATTTCGCCCGGCGCGGCCAGGATCCAGTTGAGGAATGTCTGCTCCTGGCCGGCCGCTTGCTTGTGGGCGTGGGCATGGAACTGCATGCTCTTGCCTGCTGCAGCTGCGCTGCGCTACTACTAGCGCTTGCTCTCCCTCTTCTCTCTCCTCCCTCTCAGCGGCAGCCCTGCTCTGCGCTCTGCCTCGTGCCTGCAGGAGGAGGGTGACGAGCGCAGCCATGGCGAAGAGGTAGCAGGCAACAAGGTACCGTGGAGAGAGACAAGCGATTATGGGAGCACATGGGGCCATAATAATTTATTTTTGGGAGGAAAATAGGAAACTCTTGGAGGGGGAGTATTTTTCGCCTCTCCATATCTATTTGAGGAGTTGGCAAACATCAAATTTTAGGAAGAAAATATTAGGAACTGTTGGAGATGCTCTTACAAACAAGAGAAATACCGGTTCATGTGACAACTCTGAAACGTGAAGAAGGCCTTGCTGTCCACCATTGAACTCCACAAAAGCGCCATACTCCTTAATTGAGGAAACAATTCCTTTGTATGTTCGGCCAACTTCAATTTCACGGCCCACGAGAAACTCAACCTACAACGAAAAGTGAGGGTGGATTTCGTTATATGAAGATTCTTCTTCCCAGTCACTTGAATGTACATTGAGCAAGGGTTATCAAGACTTATAATGATTGAGCCTCATACACATTTGTACCTTCTCAATAGCTTTATCCATAATTGGTTGGGTTTTAGCAACAATAGTGACTGTACCGTCGCTGACTGATACCCGTGCACCTAATAATAAAATTGAATAGAGAAATTAACTACAACAAAAAATATAACCCAGCAAGAATGCTCAACATTGAAATATACAACTACACGGATGAACCATGTTAATCTTCTTGGAAATCTTTTTGTGACATTGGTTTACACACTGATATGCAAACCCATAACCCACATCAGTAGATAGCCATTGTGAAAAAACAAAAGGTCAGAGCTTAAGGTACACACCCTGGAATTGTAATCTAATGAAACCATCTCTACCAAGATGTCCCCCAGTTAGCTCAATAGGTGCAGCCCATTGCCGTATAAAGTCCTGCTAGGCACATAACCGATCTAATCACCTAATGCTAGACGATGGATTAGTTTTCTTGTCCTTAATAGGCACTGTTTTGCTCCCTTCATCTAGTCTGAGCTATTGAAAATGCCTGTTTTTAGTTATTACAAATTTGTAGTTAGATTCAACAAAAACTATTATCCTAAACCGAAACACCTTTAGTTCATCACTCATTAGCATGAATTCCAGTACAACAAATAATGACCAAAATATGGTCATCTTGTCCAACGAAATACAATATTCTTACACAGGAGCGCAAGGAAAGAACATGAACAAAGGCAGGTCTATAGAACTATAGATAGCTTGATACCTGTTTCTCGCTCAATTGTTTTCCTGTGGAAAAGCAGTTTCCTAAGAGAATCACTGCTGAAGCTCAGTGTAGCTGCAAACATAGGGCCAGTTCTAATCTTAATCATATCAGGATCATGACAAAACAACACAAGTACATTAACAAACCTAATCGAGGGGCAGTTCCATCATTCATAGCACGTGCGGTACTTATTTCCTGGTCCATGTGGTCAAGAATTTGATTTCGAGCCTTCCGTGCAGGCTCTAAACTTTCACAAATTATGTCCAATGGTATTCCAGCAGGTTTTATATCCAGTTGAATAGCAGTAATGCCCTTTCTTGTTCCTGCAATTTTGAAGTCCATGTCACCCAAATGATCTTCAAGACCCTGAAAATAATTATCATGTTCAGTTCAGCATCAACATCAACTCCACTTGTGGAAACAGCATATACAATTGAATGAAAAATCTTTAAGTGAAGTGCATCAAAACACTTACCAAAATATCTGTTAAGATACGATAATTAGAAATATCTCCAGTAGTTGGATCCACTTGACTTACAAGACCAACTGAAACACCAGCTACATGTTCTCTTACAGGTATCCCAGCATCCATCAAGGCTATACTTCCTGTGAAATGCCATTTACAGATACATGAAAAACAAAACATTAAGAAAAAAATAGCTGTTTAAGGATAACACAAGTGACAATGAAAGGTAATTTACATTAAAATTTGTGCTCAAACCAAGGAGCAGAAAAGAACTTGAATTATTTTATAGAAAGTATGGTAATTTGTACAAAGGAAAAAGGTGGTACGAATGACAAACTTCTCATTGTAAAAAGAGAAAACTAGGGAGTCCGTATATTTCTTAGGATAGTTAAGCATACGATCTTGCAAACTAAGACTTGTGCAAATGATAGAATGACATCACTGTAAAACCTAGAGCTAAGTTCCACCAGCCAAGAACTGTAGACCATACTCACAAAATGCCTTCTCCAACCCACAATTGAAATAGCAAAGTGTTTTATTTAGTATAGCAACATTGTAAGAGAAAATGATTTGTAGTATACCTCCACATACTGATGCCATTGATGTTGAACCATCAGAGGCCATGACTTCTGAATTTACCCGAACAGTATATGGAAAATCACTTTCTGGAGGAAGCACAGCGAGCAATGCTTTCTCTGCAAGAGTGCCTGCACAATGGTACAAAATAAAAAGTTACAATTCTAGTGTGCATTTTGCTTCGTCCAAAAAATTAAATCAGGACATGGTACCCTCAACCATGCCTTAAATACACCAAATCCTCAACCTTTCATGCACTACTTGAAGTTCCCCAGGCTGCTGTATGCTACTTCATTCTAAAATGTAGGTTGTTTTAGTATCATCCTAAATCAAGCTTCTCCAACTTTGACCAAGTTTATTGAAAAATATTTACATCTACAATACAAAATAATGTACCATAAAGACATTTCATGGTGGATTTAATGAAACTATTTTGATGTTGTTAATGATAGCGCATTTTTATGTAAATTACATGGTCAAAGATAGAGAAGTTCGACTTAGGATAAAAATAAAATAACCTACATTTTGGAATAAAGGGGGTAGTGTAGCACTGGTACTCCATCCATTTCTTTTCATAGGGCACACTAGGATTTGAGAAAAAGCCAAAATTTATAAATATTGATAGATAAATTATGATAGTTCTATATGCATGCCTAGTATATAAAAGTCGTATCAACAGATTCAACATTGATTTTTTTAGCAATTGAATATAAAAGAAATTTGTGGTCAACATATGTGTCTAAAGACTTCGTCAAATCTAGATGGGGCACAGTACAACATCTACCAATGAAAGATTAATTCTATTACATTGGTAAGCCAGAATATGATCCAAACAGGCTGAAGATATCAGACATATCTCTTTAACCTTAATTTCTGCACAGGTCATATAGTACATGAAATTGGAAGAGAAGGCATTTACCATGTCCAACTTCCCGTCGATTCAGGCCCCCACGTTTGGCAACTTCATTTATTGAAAATGGTGGAAAGCTATAGTGAAGCATGAAACGCTTCGTTGGAGGACCAACAATTGAATCCAGTCGCTGAGCATCACCAGGGACACCAAGGGTAACTGTACATAGAACCTGCAACAATAGTGCTGGTTAATTGCACGGTTATATATGCAAAAACTTGGTTAAAAAATATGGTTAAGTTCCTCCAAATTTAAGGAAATAATACGGTGTATATGTGCACTATCATTTGGTTGAGAGAGAGGGGTAGGTAGGTAGGTAGGTAGGGAGGGAGGGAGGGGGGGGAGAGAGCACCTGAGTATCTCCACGTGAAAACAGGGCAGAGCCATGTAATACCGGGTATGTATTGGATTCACAATACACTGGTCTGACCTCATCAAGTTGTCTACCATCTACTCTAAGTCCCTCCTCAATTATTCTTTTACGAATAACCTGCACAAATGGACACAAATCCTTGTTAATCAAAGTAGCAAAAATGATCCAACAAGAATATAGCAATGAATGAAGTGGCATCAAGTGGTGTCAAAGATAGCTGGGAGCTGTAGATCTTAGTGGTTGGGGGCTCAATTAAGAAACATACTTAAACATGCCAAAATATTCAGAAATTCCCATGAACTAGTGGATAGCATCTTCAGAGATTTTGGCAGAATCATTTAGACTAATATTATACTTATACCCATTAACCTATAGACATGTAATAGTATGCCTTTAATGCTGAGTTATTTCTTCACTCTTCTTCCTTGGAAGATTTGTGAAGAAATTAATGTGATATACCTGTTTTCTCACTGTATCAACTGCCTTGGACAGAAACTTCAAGCTGTCCTCATCATTTTCTTCTTCAAGCTTTGCTTTCACAGATTGTGTAATTTTCTCTAAAGCTTCTCCCCGCTCAAACTGAAATGAAAATACCCAATAAATTTTCATGTCGTGGAGGTAAAAGACACTTCAAACTTCTTACTGCTAGCAGTGGTTTGTAAAATATGATCAATATTGTATGTTTTAGCTTCCCCTTCACCGAGCATAAAGATAAAATATAATCACCTTGCCATATGATGAATCAGTGAAGACTTCTTCAATTGGTGCTTCTGATAATGTTCTAATTTTCTCGTAGGATGTATCTGAAATCAGAGATATCTTGTACTCTTTCTTCACTTTGCCAGCTCGCTTAGCCAATCTTATTTGGGGGTCAATACATTTAATTGCCTGAGTATAATAATGAATGCATGAGAATATGCTTACGATGGATTAAAAAAATAAAAGATACAGAAGATTACCTCAGAGTGTGCAAGCTTCATTCCTGCCTGAAGATCCCTTTCGGTTATTTCACGAGCTTGCACATCTATCATTAGAGTTTTATCCCGTGAACATGCATAAATAAGATTGAGATCACTCAAACCTAGCTGCAAAGCACCATACAACATACATATAATGAGTCAACTGAAAAAAATTGTAGTTTTGTAGATGACCAAACATATGATAATTAAGTTGACCCGTTACGAAATGCTGAAAGGAAACATAAGGTCCATGAGCAGTATAAATGTCCAATATCATGGGAACAATACATGCGCAATTCAGGATAGAACAAAACGGTAACCTAAACCAAAGTAAGTTTACCTCATCGACTGTAGGATTTAGGACAAAATTCCCATCAATTCTCCCAACACGTATTACTCCAATCGGCCCATTCCAAGGTATATCGGATAGCATCAGTGCAGCTGAAGAGGCATTTGCAGCCATCAAATCTGGATCTTGCTTTCCATCCAATGAAAGAACATTTACCATGATCTAAAGAAGTAGGATTAAATAATGAGTTACAATGATTATGCAAACTTGAATAATTCGACAGTACCATGAGAAAGAATACCTGAACTTCATGGTAAAAGCCAGGAGGAAACAATGGCCTTATTGGTCGATCAATTATACGCCCACACAGAAGTTCCCTTTCCTTAGGGACACCTTCCCTGCGCATATATGTTGTCGGAATAACACCTTGAGCATATTGTTTTTCTTGATAGTCAACCTACGGCCAAAAAAGAAAACATTGGAATGAAGAAACACTCAAATAGTACTCAAAAGATATAAATATAGAAGACTGAATGTTGCATTAAAAGTTCAAGATCATACAGAACCTATTTTTTTCATTTTGGGTTCAGCGCAAACAAATCAAACTTTTTTGGAGCCTGGCTTACTAAAAGATCAGCATTTTTATAATCTAGAATTAAAACACCATACAGGAAAGAGCATGTTAACCAGATGGAGCTTTTGCGGCCATTTCAAACTCAAACATCCTTACGCTAAGAAAAGCTCGAATATCCTGTGACCCGGCTGCTTGGCATCAGTTTTCAGTTTCAACAATTTCTTAATGCCAGTTGTGTGCCTATTTGCCCGATTAAGAACAAGACTATTAATTCGGCAATCAAAAACATGCTTGTAAAATGAGAAGCAAATAATAAAACATAAAGCTCAAATGCAAGTATGGAGGGGACCTAATTATGGCAGTATAAAACCTGGAGTTTCCTTAAGAAGCCAAATCAAACATGACTCATCAACTGAAAGTTACGTATGCTCAAATAACATAACCATATGAAATTGCAGGTGAATTGGCCATTCCTTGTAGAATTCAACGCTCTCCAAAGCCTCACATCACAATCGCATTATACAGGTCAGGGAAGGGGCCGTACAGTTAGCGGGAGAAAGTCCCGGACGGGCTCGGAGGACTTGGCAGCGGCGACGGTTGCGAGGACGTTGGTGTCTTCCATGGAGATCACCACGGAGCCGTTCGCGAAGCGCGCCATCTTTCCCGTCTCGAATGCAACGGAGCGGCCCCCGATCTCAAACTCCTCGCGGAAGCTCTCCAGCACCTTCCGGCCCGGGGCAGGCGGCGCCGCCGCCGCATCCGCGGCCGCCTCCTCGGCCGCGCCGGAGAGGAATGCCGCGCGGGCACCAGGGACCGCAAGGGGCGCCACGGGCAAGCGGAGGCGGGGCCGGCGGCGCGCCAGGGAGCGGAGGGAGGCGGCCGCCGCCATCGACATGGTGGCGGGCGGCGAGCGGGGAGGAGCAGGGGAGGGGAGGGGTTTTGGTTAGGGTTTAAGCGGAAGAAATGGTTTGGGTCTCGGGGCCGTGTGTGACCAAGAAGTTTGTCTCTCTGTAGACCATGGCCCACCTGTCAGTTGGAGAAAACGGAGCAGCTTCTCCGGGTTTCTGTCCTTCCGGGCGATCCAGACCGTAAACACAGAGATCGACGGCTCAGATTCTTGAGGCGTGTCAACCGAGAGCACCACGCAGCCACCGGTTCTTCCCCCACGGCGCCGGAGCACGCCGCGTGGCCATCTTCTCCGTCGAGGCCGACGGCGGAGATGGCGATGCCCCTCGGCGCATGGGGCTGCTCTGAATGGTCGAGACGCCCGTCGTTCCGTGGCATCTGGTTGCTGTTCGCGGGTGGGGATATGGCTGTGGGCTGCGGCTAGTGTTCGCTATATTTCTCATTTCTTTCTAGAGAGATTGTGGCGGCAGCGGCACCACCATCCTTGTCCATATTAGTTCTTGGATCGGAGCCGTTCTCAGTGGACAACGAATTTGTGAGGTACAGAAGAATTATTGCGCTGCAATGCCAGGTATGCAGTTGAATAGTCGTTGGATCAAGATGCTTTTGTCATAATTTTGGCGATGCTTATGCACTATGCTGATTTGTCTTCCTTAGTTATGTGTTGCAGCTCTTCCTCGCAGTATGTTTACGTCGGAATTAGGGGTTGAACAGAGTTGCATCTATGAGCGTCCACTGCAGATTCTGCAACGCGGTAAGTTCGAATTAGTTCCTTTGTTTCCCATGCTAATAATCTTAATCGCTGAAGAACTTTAAGACGCGAAGCGAAGTGTAAATCTGGAACACCATTGGTTCGGTTTCTCGATCATGCTGTTTAATCATAGGATATTGCTACTGTCAGTTATCAATATCTCGCTACACCATCACATCACTAGTGAGTTGTGAAGTGGGTACTATGGCACCCAAGTATGCTTAGAAAATTTTCTGTGCAAAGAGCAGTTGGTTCATTGGTTGCCCCAAACTAACAATAATCTTTCTACGTCAACTGCTATACCATATTCTCTCGAGTTACTCAAGTAACATATAGATCCTAAGATATATGTGGTTTGGCCAAGTATGTAGAGGGTTGCCAAATTTTCCGTGCACTTTATGCCTCGCTAAGCCCTTTTCCATGTTTCCTTACACTAATCAAATCATGTCATCTGTACCAGCCATATGTAATCGTTAGTTTGATCACTGTTTACAAGTGGGCATGAAAGGTGCCATTTCGTTTCGTGACTAAAAGGCTATTAATATGTGACATGAGTGACATCTGTACTGCTCAATTGTGCACCCTCCACATGCTAGGAAAGAACAAACCATTTATTTCTGGTGGGGGCAACCATGTCCCCTTGAGTGCTGTTTACTTTATATTAGTCTAAATATTGAAAGCAACCTAAATTCTTGAAAGGGAATGGAAGCTCGCAATTGCTCCATAGATTATTAAGCTGTTTTTTTAAACAGAAATCAGGGCAATGATGTATCAAGAGAAAATAAGCTTAGTACTATTACAAAATGAACATATTGAAAAATAATGGTGCTTGTGGCCTGTGGGGTTGACAAATGGCCATTGTTCCCCGTGTCAGTGATACACTGATGGTATTTTCCATCTTGAGTGATCTTTGGATCGGTATTGAGAGAATTAGTCTATTGGGATTCTAGGAAGCCTTTTGTTTTCTTTTTAGTTGTTGTTTTAGCTTGTAAGGACAAAAATCATTGAGCACACGCATTCAGAAGTGGCGGTTATCAATTAAAAAATGCGTGATCCCTGTTGAAAGGATCGAGGCCCAAGAAGGGGGGTTTGAATTAGGATTTTTTTCAAATTTCTAGAAGGTCCTTAACCTAGACTAGTATTGTCCAATCTACAAATTTGAAACCTAATGACTAGAGCACACTAGTAAAGGATCCTTAGGTAGGAAAACACACTAACATGCTCATTTTGCCTAGGGAAGACCACACTACCAACAAGTCCTAAACAAAGATTCACACTACCATACAAATTGTCCTAGTCAAACTACAAGCAAACAAGAGCAAGAGCAAGAACACAAGAATTTAATTGTTTGAAGTAAATGCAAAGGACACGAGACAACCGGATTTTTTCCCCGTGGTATCGAGGAGTTGACGCTCCCCCTAATCTACGTTGGAGCACTCATACAAGGGTATCGCTCCCTTGCTTCACCAAGGAGCAAGTGATCACTAAGAATGCTCCTTCTCTATCTCCGGAACGGCGAGCTTCACACCGTGTACAAACTTCTCTTCTTGGGGCTCCCACAAACTTCAAGAGATCACCAAGAACCTTCCGATCACCAAGACTGTCTAGGTGCCGTCAAACACCAAGAGTAACAAGCTCCTAAGCCTTCACTTGACCTACACTCAGTTGGCCCTAACTCAAGCACACTTGCTACACTTGCAAAGGTTGAATTCTTCAAGTGTTGAACACTATCAAGCTCTAGATCATCACTCTTTTGCTCAATGCACTCTCTCTTCTTCTCAAGGGTGGCCTCAGGTATTCAATGCGTCAAAGACAGCTTAAATGAGCCAGGAGATGCCCTTATATAGAGTGGAGAGGGTCACATAGCCGTTAGAAGTCCACTGCAGAAAAATCGTGACCATCGGAAGAACCGACGAGTTAGAAGTTGAGGGCGTCAGTTCAACCGGTCTCTCTGTGTCCAAATAGTAGCCGTTGAGGGTTCTGACACAGTATCCAGGCTTGCGTCATTGCGCCGGTGCATGCTCCGAAGAGTCATCGGTTCAACCGGTGCTGAAGAGGTTCTCTGATCAACTCAAACAAGTTCTCTGGAACATAGTACATCGAATGCACCGATGGTAGTTTTTGAAGCGTCGGATCGACCAGTGTTGAAGGCGAGTTGAGGTCCACCAAACATGCTCTCTGGAACAAAGTACATCTAATACATCGGTGCTTTGTTTGGGACCATCGGTTCAACCGGTGATATAGAGTGACTTGACTTGATTTCAGCTTGCATCCAGAGGAGATAGGCCGACAGGGGCGTCGAAACTTCCGCCAAGCGTCGGATGCACTTAGCATCGGTTAAACCGGTGCTGCAGTTTTTCTTGATTTTCAGCTGAATTGACTTGGAGTTGAATGTTACTTCGATTGTTTCTTCTTCCAAGTGTTTTGTTGACTTCTTTTGACTATCTTGAGCTGTTTTTGAGCGAGTGTGCTAGATCTCTAAGGCCAACTCAATTTTGGTCAAGCTACTAACTCACGAACCCCTCTTAATAGTACGGTCAAAAACTAGAAACTATAAAACCTAGCTAAATCAAGTGTCCTTCATCTCCTTGTGACACTTGAGACTAGAAAGGTCCGTAATCTTTGAAATTTAATCCTTGGCACGCATGATTATTTTGAATTGAGGGGTCTCCTTTCACATTTCATATGGGACTAATCCAATCATTGATTTTTCCTTCAAAACACATGTTAGTCGCAAACGGTTGTCATTAATTACCGAAACTTACCGTTAGCATCTATCGGCCTAGATGCACTTCACCTGTTCATGTTGATGCTTGGTCATGGGACACGTAAGGTCGAAAAGGACGTATTATTGGTGCTTCTCAGCGTAGTGTGAAGTGTCCATGATGGCGATGATTAGGTGCACTTCCAGCCGGCAGGCTCACCACCTCGATGGCTCCTCCACCAGTCCACCTGTTCAAAGGAGGGAAAGGGGATTCAGAAATTCCATTAGAGAGGGGGTCCACTGCACTGGGCCTCAACCATTAAATTCCACTTTTGTGGAAATGTCATTCTTTGGTGGTATTGATTTCTTCTCCTTTATTGTGGAGGGCCACTAAATGTGCATGGTATATTCCCTCTTAATTCCGAAGAATTGTTTGTAGACTGATTAACAGTATATTACATGGTACTTTTCTCTCTTTGCATTTTATTATCTGTGACAATATCAGGCAGAACTGCTTCAGTTAGATGCATGGAAGTGATTTTTAACTTTAACTGAAGAATTAGGATATGAAAGCTTGATAAGCACGAAGTAGTGGCAAAACAGGAAGGCCACACTCCCCAATCTCCATGTTCTAAAAAGTGCATCTCAAAAGAGGAGATTGCGTCTTCAACTTTTGTAAAAGGCACCTTTATTTTTGCATCGTGGATCTGTAGATTTTGTCTCCAGGTAAAATTTGAGTACCCTCGGTCTGTTGGTAAAGATTGGTTAGTTGCGGTTAAGCCTCAGGTTGGTTGTGTTAGACACTTAATTGCTAAGCAATTGGGTGGCAAGTAAGAAGGATAGTCAGGTTCCAATTTTTTGCAGCAAGCATGGCAATTGGTCAAAAGCTGCTAGCAAATTATTACCAGTAAAAAGGTAAGTGAGATTAGTATAGAGGCTGTCTTAACTTTTACCATCATGAATGGCTTGGATGACTGGATGCTGTACATTTACACTCAGTAAATTACTCTTGAACAGCCCCCAAACAAGGATTGGAATGGAGAATTGTCAGCAGAAGGAATAGTTGCAGAATTGATATTTGGTGAGACAGGAATAGCATGGATAGGGATTTCCAGGCATTGCCACGCGCCGCATACAGTAAGCTTTCTTTGACTTTTTGTTATTCGGTTTTTTTCTTCCACTAAAGCACACCACCGCTAGCCTCTTTATAATGCCACCGTGCAACTTGTTATATGTTCTCACAAGAGCTTTGGCTGCATCAACACCTGCCTACTACAAGGCAGGTAAAAGGATTCCTCTCTTCTCCTATCCTGCAATCCTCTGCCCTGCCTCCCCTGCAGATCATGGAGGCTGCTTGGCAGGAGCGTCTCCATGGTTCTTGAGAGCTGCGAAAGCAGTACAGCAGTATAAGGATGGAGGACAATGGCTGAGCTGAGCTCCTCCTCATCAATCATCAGTTCCCATGCCTCTCATGGCCTTCTACCCTGGCTTCCAGTTCCAGATGGCTCGGTGAGGCGTGGACAGAAACCGGCAAGTCAGAAATCGGCAATGGTGAGCTCCTACGGGAGCCTACTCCTTATTTACCAGTTTTAAGTTTTCCTTCATGTTGTTCCTCGTTTTCCTTCGTTTCTTCTTTTTATTTCTTACCTTAAAGTTGTATCTGGTTAAAGCAGAAGATTTCATTAGAAGTCTTGCTTTTTGGAGATAGTGCTTTTATGTTTGTTTTGGAATATCCTACTTGAATTGCTCGTGTCCCTCGTAAAGAGCTGTCGTTTCATGCTACTGTTCTGTAACCTTGTTTGATCTCCTTTCGAAGGATACCATTGTCGTATTTTTGTCAATTCTTGCAGTGAAGCCAACTCCCGCTAGCGAAAAAGCAGTGAACGGTCATTTTATTTTCGTGTGATCTATGGTGGTGTCACAGATATGTCCTGAATCCTACTCAACCCCGGTCAGGTTGTTAAAAAAAAAAAGGTTTCTGAAGTCTGAATTGGTGGCTGTAACCTAATCCTGCGTACACTGCAGCTACGCGCTAAGTGAATGATTCTGATTTTTTTTTCCTGCAACTTGCAAGAGTATTGCTTGATGGTAGTACTACCACCACATAAGTTTCGAGCGACTGATGTCCAGAAAGGTTTCCAAAGGATTCAGGGAAAAGATCTTGCAAATTTTCCTGGAACATTGATGTTTCCAGAAAAGTTTGGCCATGCCTCTTTCAGCACATGGTGGTGAATCATTCTCCCCTGTGGGACCGTGAAACTCCATTATTCCGAAGCTGTAGTGCCGACAAGCTGGTGGATGAGTGAAAATTTCACTGACACAGATAAATAGCCTGAAACAACAGCTCTGGTGTTGCAAATATACTATAAAGCAACCAAGCTCGGACAAACAACTCTGATCTTTCATTCAGAAAAGCTGCAACAATATGTGTATGCCATGTGGTATAGATGGTCCGACTTGCTGACCCATAAGTTAACAAATAAAAATGTGCGAAATATTCAGGTCATCCACGAACTATGCTAAATTTGGGGAGAAGACAGCTGGAATTGAGGAAGCCCAAGGGTGTCTTAGTGGTGCTTGGATCAAAGGGGCTAAATTTTAGCCCACTTATTTACATGCCACAAAATTGTAGGATTAAATATGGGATAATTGTTAATCTAATTAAACAGATGATGGCTAATTAGCTATTAAAATCCATTAGCTCTTATTAGCTCATTTAGCTCTGGTTGCTACATCTAGAGCTAAACTTTAGCACCACTGTTTTAGTATAAATACAAACACCCCCTTTTTTATCCGGGGTGATTTGCATTAAAACAGAAGTATCACATACATCGTACAGAACAGGAATCCGGAAAGAAGGAAGAAAAACAAAGAAAACACAGGTCTACGAGCAAACACGCGAAGCTAACTCTGCGGATAACCGTAAGTTTTCTTCCCTACGGTTGATTTGGGTCCGTGCAATGCAAGTGATACGTTTGTACCTCTGTTTCGTCATTTTCAATTTACTTTCTCTTTCCTCCCACTCACGTGTAAGGCTGTAACCTGTCACATCCTTACTCGTTCCTCTTTCTCCATGTCCATCTCTTCTCTCGCCCAGTAAATGGTTACTGCTTGACTCGCTGCCCGGAGCCGCTGACGACTTCTGCGGACTCTTTTTTGTTTCTAACTTTTTATTGAACAATTTTGTTGTATATAAACTTTTTAAACATATCTTTTTACAAGCTTTGTACATTTTGTTTCTATTTTCAACTTTTCCTAAAAAAATTCAACAAAAGATTTTTTTCTCTATTTTATTTCTCCCAAGCTTTTTGCTCCTTTCTTTCACATTTTGTGTGTTCATGTTTTCGTTCTAAATTTTTGTATATGATTTTTAAATATTTTTATTTATATTTTTTGTTTAATAATTTTACTTTACAATTGTTTGTAAGTTTATCATTTTTTATTTATTTCTGTTTTCATTATTTTCAGCATATAATTTTTATTTTCGTAAATTTTTTGCATAGTTAAATATTTGGTACACATTTTTGTAAAGCTGGCATGCATAATTTTGTTGTTTCACAAAATAATGCAATTTCTGTACACAAAATCGTGTTGCACAGTTTGGTTCCGATTTTTTACATATATTTTGATCATACAAACTTTTTCATTTTTTATAAATTCATATTATTCAAATTTGCATCTATATTTTTGGAAATATTTTTTCTAAATATTTTGGTTCCCCAGGTGTGGTGCTCACCGCGTAGAGTGCAAGTAACCTGTGGGGGAACCACGAGTCCACGACGGTCGTTGACTCGTTGTGCGGGAAGGTCCCAGCTCAGCGCAACGATCGAAAAAAAAAGGCTCCTGAGCGCAAGCTGCCTGTGAAGCCGGGAAGGAAATGACAGATTGGTAGGTGTGGAATGAGCCAATAATTGGTGCGGAAACCGAGAATGAAATTAAAACTTTTGATTTGAAATCGACCTAAGCCCTGAGATGCATAAAGTTTGTATTTTATAATTATTGTTTTGCCGTAGTTTAACTACACTCAAAAGATTCGTCTCGCAAATTATAGATAAACTGTGTAATTAGTTATTTTGTTTAGCTACATTTAATACTTAATACATGTGTTTAAAGATTCGCTGTGATGGAGAATCTTTAAAAGTTTTGATTGGTTGTGTTTACTTCTAAAATTTCTCTCTCCAAATTTCACTATTCACCTATCATATCAAATCTTTTACCTCATGCATGGAGTATTATATGTAGATAAATAAAAAAATTAATTGCATAGTTTTGATGTACACGACGAGACGAATCTTTTGAGCCTAGTTAGGTCATGATAGGACAACAATTACCACAAACAAACGAAAAATGCTACAGTGTGCCACAGTGTCCGATGTGGCCCTTTTTGCCACTATTTTACGGATCTAAATACAGCCAAATTTTGAAGACATGGGTAAGCGTGTGTTTGGTTGGGGGATGAGGGTGGATGGATGGACCGCTCCATCCCAATTTCCATAGTGTTTGGTTCATAAACATCCAGTGGTTCCCTCATTTCGGCCAAACGCAGCCGCTCGAGGTGCTTCTCGCTCCTTCTTATCTGTTCAGTCACCACTTTCCTCCCTCATTCTCACCGCTCGCGCCATCCTCGTCTCTTTCCGCGCGCGAGCCCTCGTCTTCCCGCGCGGGAAAAAGGCAGTCTTCACGCCACCGCCATATTGCTAGATCTTTCAGCTCCCTGCCCATTGATCACAAGATAACTTGGTGGCCAAGTTTGTTACCAACAACTTCTAATGAACTATGGTATAGATTGTGGTTGAACTAATGCTGCTTGAGCTTTTGGTTGTGTAGACTGTGGTGGAGCTCATGTTTCTATAGCTTTTGGTTGTATGGGCTGTGATAGAACCTAGAGCTTTCGGTTGTATGGGCTGTGCTAAAACTCAGGTTGCAGCTCATGGCTGATGAAAGTATGAATCTAGTCATTTCATACTCTAACTTTTAATTGTACCCATAAACAATGCACTGTGGGTTAATTAAGTATATATATTATATGCCATGGGTTAATTGTGAGGTATGCTATTGTTCCATTGTTTATATGTGAGTTATGGTTGTGCACCGGTGGTAAAACTCACCAGAAAAAAGAGAAGTGGGTGACTAGAAACGATTCTTGTTCTCCAACCAAATAAGAGACATGATGGCTCCGTCCTTCGAACCAAACATAAAATGAGATGGCTCCGTCCCTCCAACCAAACAATTACTGGAGCCATTCCACTCCAAAAAATATAGGACGGAGCCATTCTATTCCAACCCGCTATCCAACCAAACAAACCCTAACTGGCGACCGTAAATCAGCTTTGCCCGAGCAAACACCCCGAGCTTCATGTGCAACTGTGTGCTTCCTAAAAATCTAATGCTCCAAGTTTCATTCGGCCTTCAAAAGGAGTCCAAACACGACCCACAAATCTCCAGTTTTGAAGTCCAAACCCTACCAACGCCGCACCGGGGCAGAGTCTTCGTTCCCCTTGCTATAGTTCAAGACTCAAGAGGGCGGCGGAGAGGCGATTCCAGTCCCGGCGTCGATCTCGCCGGCTCTTCTTCGCGTTCGGCGACCGTTCCAGTGCCGGAGGTGGAGAGGAGCCGCGAGATCGATGGCCGGTGTACATACACTTTTCTGTTGTAGCTAGTCTAGGGTTCCTCGCTCCGTCCGCGGCGGCGCGAAGGAGAGCTCGTCCCGGTGGCCTAGGGTTCAGGCAATCGGTGCTTTTGTCCCTCCAGTGCTTCTCCGGCGGCTGCGTCGTCGTCGTCGAGTCGTCTACAGATGTGCCTGTGAGGTTTGTTCCCTCCTCCCCCGAGAAATCGGGTTGGAGTCTTCAGTTTGGGGTCGATTCGTCGTGGTTTGCTTGGAGGTCGCCAGCAGGTCTTGAGGTGCCAGATTTCCTTTCTCTTGGCGACGGTTTGCTCGGGTGTTCATCGATCCAAGTGTGCATCGGCTTCTTTGGTGCGCCAACTGTTGGAGCGCTAAAATTGTGTGTTGAAGTTCCTTCGTCAAGCTGGGAATCGGCTTCAAGGAGCAGCTCTGGCGTTTCTCTTTTCCAGGGATGGTGCGTCGAGCGGCGGCTCCGGTGGCCGGCGTCGAAGATGACCGGGAAAGTCTTACAAGGACTTGGATGTAATTGTGTTATCATCAGGGTTGTCTTTGTAAGAGTTGCTTGTAAACTTCTATATCAATAAATCAATTCCACCCGGTTTCTCAAAAAAAAAAACCAACGCCGCACCGCCGCGGCCTCCGGCAGTCAGGCCTTCGCCTCCGCCTCCGCCTCCGCCTCCGATCCCCCTCTATCGTTCATCCCGTACGCTCCGGCGCCACCCTCGCCTCCGAAGACCGGGATTTCCGCCTTTCGGTGCTCATTTCATTTTTGGTCCAAACCAGCAGGAAAAAAAGGCAGTTGGCTGGCACAGGCAGCGCTGAAGGATGCCGCTGGGGCTCATTGTGAGTTCACTCGGGCGGGCGATGCGGCGGAAGCGGATTTCTTCGCTCGACATCCTCTCCTCCAAACGGGCGCCCCGGGATTACTACAAGGGCAAGAACTGCAAGCCCACGGGGTTCCACACCCGCAAAGGTAACAGCACAACCAATCGGTTGGGGTCTAGCTTTTCCAGTTCCTGGTCGCCCTCGCTCTGAATCTCTATACGAAATGTAAATGATTGCCGCAGTGGAATGCCAGTTTTTTATGATTAGGAAGTAGGAACTAAACTAACCGTGGATGAAACTTGGAAATGGTGACTGATTCTAAACTCCAAAGTGCTTACTCCGTTTGGAGGTTTTCATCACTGCATATCTTTGAAAGGAGTTTTGTTCTCAGTCAACCGTTTCCAAGTGAGAAAGTGCAGTTTTGGCTAGCAACTAACAAAATGTTCCTTACTTAGGAGACCATGGGATTTTATGAGTAGTGAACACTATATGCATTTACCTTAAAATACAAGCTTGGGTAAGTGGTCAACTCCTTTGGTATACTCAGATGAAAATTTTACTGTGAATTTATCAGGTTTTGCTTGCAGCGCCCTATATTGTAGAAAATAATGCTAGTGAACACATACATCTTTAATAATATGTACTGATTGAAAGACGACATAAAGAATAGCTAGTAATGTGGTGTAAAATTCAACAACTTCATATTATGAATTTTGCGATGTACCATACTGAGAAATAGAACATCAACAATTTATGCATACATGTTCTTTCTGAGCTACAAAATCATGCAGCTTGCACCGTAAGGAACTTTAAGGTTTGAGTCATGGATGCTTGTTAGCTGACATAGCTACGCACTAAATTTTAAGGCTTAAAACTACATATTGATGTCAGCTGAAACTGTGTTTTCATCAAGCGAATTATAGATATAATCTTATTAAAAGGGGTGGAGGGAACAAAGTTCTTTTCTTTATTGTTAAAATTACGTTTTTCTGAGTCCATTCTTCCTCCACAAGTAAAGGTTGATTGGTCCTCTCCTTCCTATCTCTTTCATGAGATTAAAATTTTTAGTTTTGTATATTTTTGGACATTTGTTAAAAAGGTTCATGTACTTTCCCAGGGGGATATGTGATTGTTGATGAAAAGTTGCCAAGATTTGTAGTCCCTGATTTGACTGATTTCAAGGTAATGGGTAGAAAAGTCTTATTGTTGGGTTCACATATCATAGACTTAAGAGCAGGTTCTGGCTAGATATCAAGTGTCAAATTGTCCTCTTCACTCCACTCATTACATGATGAAATTTTGTGGAAGTGGAACTAATAAACATGGAGGTGGTTCGATGTATGTGGAAAACTTTTGATGTATGAAAATAAGAAAGTAGTAGAAAACTAAAGAAACAAACAAAAAGATCAGCACAAGCACAAAACGGAGATTCTAAATTTTAGTTTATTGATGCTTGATGTTAATCAGTTAAGTATGATGGAGACGCCTTCCAGGCCTTAATTCATTGAGAATGTGAGATACAGTTACTTGATGTTCAGAAATATAGTAATAGAGTAGTAAAGTACCATTGAAAAAGTGACTCAACCATTGTTGCAAAGTCAGAGCATAGCAGCCTAGCACTTCTGGTGTCAAGTGTCATTTTACCAAGAGAAGTGGTAACCATTTCCTTCACCTACTCACTTATGACTAACAAATTTGCAATGTAAATTACTGCAGCTGAAGCCATATGTGTCACAATGCGCCAGGGACCTCACGGCGTCCACGACTTCCACCACTACAGCTGAATCTACCGAAAACAAGAGCTGATCTTATGCAGTTGCTTTAGTGAATGCTTTGCGTTTTACATAAGCACAGTCCAGCATAGTGCCGATGTTTCGAGCTCTGTAGCATCAGCAGCCTAGCTACATGTAGTCATGTTCACTGTTCAGATAGCTTTCTTGTAATGGCAAACTTGCTGCCGCAGCATAAATCGTGTCGAGGTTTTCTGGTCTTCGCATGTACATGTACCCCATACACCATGTTCGTTTTTTATTTTGATTTTCATTTCCGAAGTCACTCCGTTCGGCAGCTAGCTCCAGCTCCAGCCGAACAGTGTTTTCCTCTCACACCACTTCAGCCACCAGCTTCAGCCAGCCCAATAGTATTTTTCTCTCACACCATTCCAGCTCCAGCCTCCAGCTCCAGTCTGCCGAACGTAGTGAGTAAAGATCGAAGCTATACTACATGACAACCGTTGAGGGTTGAAGCATGATTTCTGAGGGCTAAGGCTCGTATATATATACATATATGCTGCGTGCACTTTCTCTGTTTATCGTGTCAGAATTCTCGCTTCAGTAGTTCGCGTTTCCGGAAGAAAATCTTTTTTGAAAGAAATCCGGAAGAAAATCTGAACGCAAAGAAAGAACACCAAATTTGCGTAGGAGGCCCACAGGCCGAACCCGAAGCCCACTAACCTATCCTTCAGCCCGTTAGGGTTTGAGACGCGAACCCACAAACCGCCGGGCAAACACCCACGACGGCGGCTATAAACTGCCCTCCCCTCGACACCCGGTTAACATCGCCGCCGCCGCAGCCATCGTCCTCTATCGGGCGCTCCCGGATTAGATTAGTCGTGGATTTTTCACTCTGTTAAGTTTCTCTCGTTTTGTTTTGATTTCCTTTCGAACTTGCGGTTCTCAAGTGCTTCGTCATCTGGTCGCTGGGATGACCGGTCTCGTACCGATCGGTTCCCAGTAGACTCGTTCCCTTGAAGCAACATCAACCTGTTGTATCCCGAGCTCGCCTTCCTCTTGTGCCCTCGGATCTTTCCGGCGCCGAGGGCGCACCGCGACTCTTACATACATGAATCACCGCCGCATCCCATCATCAATCAACATGCGATTTGTTTTTGGGTACCTTTTCGTTTGTTCTTGCTGGCAACGGTGATGAGTCCTACAGACCTGTAATGATTCCTGCGGAGATGATCGCATGGTCAAAGAACATCTAAGGGACTGAGTTGTTTCTGCAATCATCCATCTCGTAGTTTGGTAGTGTTTTGGTGTACCACCAGATCGTGGTGTTTGTTATTGTTGTGTCTGGCTTCTCTTGAATTCGTGTGCCTGTGAGCCCGTATGGTTCGCGGGCAGTTCCAAGAATGTGAAGCAAAAGGATTTGTTCCTCTCGCTATCCGGCGCGTAACTTTGTGATGCGATTGGACGTCGAGGAACTACAGTTTTTGAACTATTTGAACCTAGAACTGAGATCCGGACTTGAGTTTGCAATTCAGTCGACAGATCTGAATTTTAATTGCGGCTGGCCAAACGAAATTTGCAAACATATCATTAGCAAGGAATTACAACCGCACGGAGCAACATGTGCTATCTGGACACAGCAGCAATCAAACATGGAAACCAATTTGCCTCTGTTTTTTAGGAGAAAATTGTAAAAATGAGACTTAAACAATGTGCTTCGCAAATTTGCACTCCAAATATTGTCTTCGTAAAAATAAAACTCCAAACGCGAGCTACTTGATTATACTGCCATTTGATGTATTTTTATCATTTGTCTTTTTCTTTTGCATATATTTGGAGTATGAAATGTCTCTTTTGCCCTTATACATGGATTACGTATCTATTCTGATCGATCCTACTGTGATCGATCTACTCCCATCGTTCCGATTCGGTTCGTTGCGCTCGTGAGTTCGACCTAATGCCCCGCCGCCGGACGCCGCTCTCCTTGCCACTCCGGACGCCACTCTCTTAGCCACAGCCGAGGGCGGCGCTGTCTTGCCCGCGCTAGAGTGTCCCCATAAGTTTTTTAGGGTGTGTTATCATTTTGTATTTTGCGTTTTTATATTTTTGTCAGGGAATTTTTAATATTTGAAGTATTAAATGTATACTAATTACAAAACTAATTACAAATCTCGTCTGTAAACTACGAGATGAATCTAACGAACCTAACTAATCCATCATTAGAGCATGTTTAATGTAGTATTACTATATCAATTTAGTGTCTAATCACGTCATAATTAGATTCATTAGATTCGTCTCGTGATTTATGATCCATTTATATACTGCGATTTATTTTTCGACTACATTTGGTATATCATGCAAATGATTTACAAAATTTTTGTGTTTTGGCCTTACACCTTTTACTGTCCACGCCTGCTGCATTCCCATGGCAGCGGCAGCAGCCTACTTGCCTGTGTGCCAGGGGCGGCGGCCTGCTGCACGCCCACGCCCACGACAGTGGCAGCAGCCTGCCTGCCAGCCAGGGGCGGCGGCGGGCCAACCAGCCAAGGCAGGGCGGTAGTGGTGGTGCTAGTCAGGGGCGGCAGTGGTTGCCCGGCGATGGCGGTGGCGGCGACTGCCGTGAAAGCTAGGCTTCTAAATCCATGCACAAGTGAGGAAGGGTAAAAAAGTCATTTCAGTCTCCCAAATATATGAAAAGAAAAAAAGAAAAGAGGAAAATACCTCAAATGGCAATATAATCAAGTGCTTAATGTTTGGAGTCCCATTTTTATGAAAACGATGTTTGGAATGGCAAATTTGCGAAGCGTATTGTTTCGAGTCCTATTTTTATAATTTTCTTGTTTTTTAGCAGATAAAACTTGTTTTGTTAAATAAAACCATATTATCGTAGTAGAATAGGTAGTGGTTACATAACAATGCTTCCTTCCAACGGTAGCAATGCAACCCGCTGACCCTGGCACAATCTTGGACTGGCCCAATTGTGGAGTTCAATGCGGACTTCTTGAAACTGATGGGCCAAATGGCAAATTGATGGGTTCTACTTCTGGCTTCTTCCTTTCGCCACATCTGGCCCAAACGTTGGGGTCTCATCTTCTTCATCTCAGGCTGTCTCCAACAAGGGTTGCCATTTGGGGTTGGCAAATGCACCGTAGGCAAACTGGCAACCGTAGGCATTTCTACCGTGTCTCCAACAAGGTTGGCAAAAGCGGGGTCCCAAAGGAGGAGTCGTTGGCTCCCGCCGCCGCCGGGAAGCCAGTGGCCATCGTCGCGCTCGTCCCAGATCCGGCAACCCAAGGTACATACTCTTGCCCTCCCATCGATCCTCTTCCAGATCTGGCACCTACACGGTGGTTCCGGTGCCTGCAGGGTGGTACCGGCGGCAAACAGGAGGCGGCCCTGCAGGGTCGTACGCCGGTGACATACGGTCTTCTGGCGGCCTGATGCTGAGGACGCCGTGAAATTGCAAGGTAAACTGAAAGCGTGCATTGTTGCCTACATTCAGTGAACCAAAGATTTTAGCTGCATTTTGATAACTGGGAGTTTTATTGTTGTCCGTGAAGGGCCTGGACCTCCGTGGTGCTGTGTTGTCATGGCTTGGAGGTACATAAAAATGGCGATGTGCGGAACGGTTGCAGCAAGACGTCGAAAAGAGGAAGACTTGCATGCCACTACCATTGTAGCATGCATGGATTTTGGTAGTAAACGGCGGTGGGGAGGATCTGTACCCGGGCATCAGGTCAAGAAGCGAAAAAGGGATGAGATAAACGAGCAAATCATGGGAAATTACTTCAACGACCCACCCTTGTATGGCGATGGTTTGTTTCGGCGAAGGTAACTAGTTGATGAGTCTTTATTTTCTTCAGTCATGCATGTAATCATTTTGCCCCAAATTTTACATCTGATATATTGTTGGCCTACTACCACCTGTAAATTTCGGATGCGTAAATCCCTATTTCTTCGCATTGTCGATGAAGTGTCACCATCGTCAGACTCCACCTCCTTCTTGGCGTTATCGGCGGCCTCCTGGCACAACAGTGAATCCTGATCCAACGCTTCAGCTATTACTTCAAGGATTTCACGCAGTTCCTTGACCTCCATGACATTCAACGTCTTCCCAAAGTGGAGCTTTTCCTTGCAGACGGCCAGGATCTGGTTGCCGGTGCCTTGCATGGTGGCAATGGCCGAGTCCAGAACTGCCTCCGTATCCGTCATCTGCAAAGGCCCACAATCGTAGACGCACTAACCGCAATGAACTCACTATTCGCTGCGGCAATGAAACACAAATAAATTGGACGCAAATTAACAACAGGATATCACGGTCAGCCGCTGCTCGCTGGGGCAAGGACGCCGCGGCAACGTGGGGACAAGGCATCTGCGGCAAGGCGGGGTTGGGCAGCCGCCGCACAGGAGGGCTAAGGGGGCCGCGTCACGGCGGGGCCAAGGCGGACGCGCCAAGGCGGGGGAAAGCCGGCTGCGGCATGACGGGGTGGGGCAGCTCCGCCACGGCCGGGCGAAGAGGCCCCGTCAAGCCATGGCCAAGCGGACGCGTCACGCCGGGGCCAAGGCGCCGGAATCGGCCAGGGATGGGGCACCGCTCGTAAGATCCGGCGAAGGGAACCTTCCCATGCTGTCCAAACCCAGATCCAAAACGCAACCATGTCAAGAGGAAGAAGAGGACGAACCTTGAGACTGCGGAGTCGCCGAAGATGGTGCCTGTGTCGTCGCCGGCGGTGACCTTTCGGGAGCGAGTCGCACCCGAGGTGGCGAGATCTGGCGCGGCGGGGGCTTCTCTCGATGTGGGGAGGGGGGAATGACCGTTGCGTCGGTGGTGGAATGCCTCCCCACGATGGAGAAGACAATTTTGCTATCCTCTCTCCACCGACGCAAAATGACTATCGGGTTTGGCAATGTTGTTGGACTCGTTTGCCATCTGCTACAGTGACCAAACGTTGCCATTTTGGATACGCCAACCTAAATGGCAATCCTTGTTGGAGATAGCCTCAAGTCGCCGTATGACTGAAAATCGAACGCATGCCGAGCGGAATTCCGTGTCAAAAATGTGCTGGTACTATAGTATTTTTTTGACTTCCGATGGCAGAAGTAACCTGCTGCCCTGCTCTGCCCATGTGTTCAATCAGGCCTCTTCCAGCGGGCGACGATATCGGTGAGGGACGAAAAGCACATGAATCTTGCTGCGCTAGAGCTGGTTTCCCCGCTAGCGTATGACACATTTAGGGCAACTTCAGTGTATGCTCCGTTAAAAATTTACCAACGACACATCAACAACTTGAGGCATGGCATAAATTGCTCTAATGTTATGCACCAGTAGCTAGTACTAACATGGGTCCCACAGAGATTCTCTCCCTTCCTTTTCCCATCTCATGCGCCTGGGTGATTTAGGTGGGCACCTGACACTCTCTCTCCTCTTGCTCCGGGTGCCGGCAGAAGCAACAGGTGCCTGGAGGTCCTCTATTAGCACCGGCTCTACAACGTATAGCACTAGAATCTTTTTTTCTCTCACTTGCAAGCGCCTCGTTTGCACCCAACGCTGCGGCTGCCCTTAGGGTTTGTTTAGATCCCAAAATTTTAGAGTTAATTAGATTGGTACCAGTACAATTTGTTAAAGTTGGAGATATACTACTACAAGTTTTCATATTGCAGATATTTTATTATAATACATCTTTCTTCACTTTGGGCTCGCACACAGTTTTATATTTTCACGTATGGACCTATTTGTCCCTCACCATGTCAGATCAATCTCCATGTCTTCCGTACGTCGCTCGCCGCTGCGCTGCCCTTGCGCCAGGGCGCTGCCGCCGCACCGCTGCGCGGCCCTCGCGCCCGGCCACCGCCGTCTTACCGCCGCCCTGCTCTCGTGCCAAGATACCGCGGCCGCACCGCCGCGCGGCCCTCGCGCCAGTGAACTGCGGCCGCACCGTCGCTCAGGAACTCACACCAGGGCACCGCCGGAATCGGTCGTCGGAGAGGGCCGCGCCCACCTGCCGCACGGTGCAGACCGCGGCCTCGATGCCTGGTCAGAGCTGGGCTGCTTCTTTGTTTGAGGCCCAGTTTAGTTCCCACCCCTTAAACGCAAAACGCAAAATTTTGCGAAGGAATTTTGCTAATTTGAAGTACTAAATGAAGTCTATTTACAAAACTTTTTGCATAGATGGGCTGTAAATTGCGATACGAATCTAATGAGCCTACTTAATCCTTAATTTGCAACAGTGATGCTACAGTAACCATCTGCTAATTATTGATTAATCATAGATTAATTAGCATCATTAGATTCGTCTCACGATTTACAACACAACTGTGCAAAAAGTTTTGTAAATAAACTTCATTTAGTACTTCAAATTAGCAAAATTCCGTCGCAATTTTTTTTTGCGTTTACACAGCAGGGAACTAAACACGGCCTGAATCTGTTTCTTTGTTTCTTCGATGCCTGGTCGATGCCTGGTCAGAGCTGGGCGGCCTCCATGCCTAAGGCCGTGTTTAAATGTTGTAAAAGAAAACACAAAATTTTTGTAAACTACTTGTATGGTGTACTAAACGTAGTCGAAAAATAAATCGCATTACACAAATGGACTGTAAATCGCAAGACGAATTTAATGAGCCTAATTAGGACGTGATTAGACACTAAATTGCTACAGTAAATATACTCTAATGATGGATTAATTAGGCTTATTAGATTCGTCTCGTAGTTTACAGACGAGATCTGTAATTAGTTTTGCGATTAGTCTACATTTAGTACTTCAAATGTTGAAGATTCCCTCGCAAAAACGTAAAATGCAAAGTGAGCTAAACACGCCCTAAATCTTCCAGCATTTGAATGTTTGTTTATTTGTTTGGGCTAGCAAAGTTGATTTGAATCTGTTGTTTTTTCAAGAAAGGAACTGAGGCCCTGTTTAGATACCAAAACACAAAATGTAAAATTTTTGTAAATCGCTTGCATGATGTACTAAATTTAGTCGAAAAATAAATCGTATTACACAAATGGACTGTAAATCACGAGACGAATCTAATGAGCCTAATTAGAACGTGATTAGACACTAAATTACTACAGTAATTCTACAGTAAACATGCTCTAATGATGAATTAATTAGACTCATTAAATTCATCCCGTAGTTTACAGACGAGATCTGTAATTAGTTTTGTGATTAGTCTACATTTAATACTTCAAATATTAAAAGATTTTCTTCCAAAAATGCAAAGTGATCTAAACAAAGCCTGATTCTGCACACTTCTGATGGCGATCTAGGGTGTGTTTAGATCACTTTACATTTTGCGTTTTTGTGTTTTTGTCAGAAAAATTTCTATATTTGAAGTATTAAATATAGACTAATCACAAAACTAATTACAGATCTCGTCTGTAAACTACGAGACAAATCTAACGAGCCTAATTAATCCATCATTGGAGCATATTTACTATAGCATTATTGTAGCAATTTAATGTCTAATCACGTTCTAATTAGGCTCATTAGATTGATCTCGCGATTTACAGACCATTTTTATAATGCGATTTATTTTTCGACTACATTTAGTAGACCATACAAATAATTTACAAAAAATTTGTGTTTTAACTTTACGGTATCTAAACACGGTCCTAATTACATTCGCATGGGAGGACCTGTGTAGCATCCTGTTCAGCACATGCTGCTGTTCACGTCTGCGCCTGGTCAGAGCTGGGCTACTTGCTTGCCTTGCCGGGAGGTGACAGTTCCCGGCGCCGCTGCACCACGTCTGGCTGCCACGTAAGCAGGGTGTGTGGGCCCGGGTTGGAGGGCGCCCAGAATCCCGGGAACTGCGCGGCGTTGGGCGGCGGTGCGGCCGCGGTTCATGGCGCGAGGGCCGCGCGGTTGTGCGGCCGCGGTATCCTGGCGCGAGGGTAGGGCGGCGGTATCATGGCGCGAGGGCCGCGCGGCGGTGCCCTGGCGCAAGGGCAGCGCGGCGGCGAGCGACGTACGGAAGACATAGACATTGATGTGACAGGGTGAGGGGCAAATAAGTTCATAGGTGAAAATATAACTTCTATACACTATGTACGGGTTCAAAGTGAGAAAATATATACTGTATTATAGTAGCATATCTTCAATATGAAAAGTTGTACATCTTCAATATGAAAAGTTGTACTAGTATATCTCCAATTTTAACAAATTGTAATGGTATCAATCCAATTAACTCAAAATTTTACAAAAAAAACATCACATCGAATGTTTGGACACATGCATGAAATATTAAATAAAATCTATTTACAAAACGTTTTGCACGGATGGGTTAATCGCGAGATGAATCTAATGAGCCTAACAAATCCATAATTTACAAATCTATTTTCTTCAAAAAAAACTTTTACCAAAAAATGATCTAAACATACCCTTACCATGGCCACCAGAGAGCGCATTTACCGGAGACAGCAAGATCCGAAGGACGCCGAGGGAGATTTCTCTTTCTTTATTATTATCTCTTCCCTCCACATAAGCATACGATTTCGATCGCACGGTTGGAGGCGGCCTCAGCCGCCCACAGATGGTCTGGTCACCTGCGACCGACTGACCGGCGCACGCGCACCGTCATCTCGTGCGTGGGTACGCTGCTGTTTTAGCGTGCACGGCGAGGCCGGTGACGCGGGTGGCGGCGGCGCACAAAGAAAATCTCTTGTATTCGTCCGGTCCCCACGACAAATCTGCACCGCTCGGTGGTATATAAACCGGACGGGACATCAGTACATCACCTTCCAGTTCTCTGAAATTCACAGGCGCAAGCGCAACGTCTTCCTCCTCGCGACCTCGCCCGTCCAGCAACGAGCCCGGGACCGGGAGGGACTAGCAAGCCGCCCATGGCGCTAGAGAAGGCCAAGGAGATCGTCGCCTCCTCCCCCGTCGTCGTCTTCAGGTCTTTCCCAGCAACTTATCCTTAAAGAACGAGAGAAAAAACATAGGTGGTGTGTAGCCATCCAGCGGTGCTATTTGCTTTCTTTACTCCCTTGCAAATTTGCCTGGAACATATAGCGAAGCGAGGTGGACATGAATTGAGCGAGGGTGGGAATTGAAGAAACTCTGGACACCATATGTGATAGACCCGTCGAGTTAAAATGCTTAATTAAGTATAACCGCCATCAGTTGGCGTATTAGCTTAATTAAGTGTAATTTGACAGGCTGTTTCCAACCCACAGGCCGATCGAAACACACTAGAAGTCTCGCACGAAAGCGAGCGCAGAAGGTACCAGCATGATACAATCTTACAAAATTAGCAAATTATATGAAGACTTTTACAAAACAGCTTAAAATTTAAAATTTACAAATGAAAAGATAGTAGCGGAAAAGAATCTAACATACAGAGCATTTTTACTAGAGAATAGATAAAACAAATTAAATAAATCGAGAACTACCGAAATGTGAAGAAAATGCGCCACATCGAGCCCACTGATATGACACCTAGTTAGCTCCTAAACCTGAAATAGGGTAAACAACAAACCCTGAGCAACTAATACTCAGCAAGACTTACCCGACCAGTGGGTATAACTTAGCCCACATATCTAGATATGCAAGGCTTTTTGCTGGTGGTTATCTTGCAGAAAACAGCGACTAAAATAATTCCTCACTTTCCTTATTTTAGCCCAAGTTCTATATAAATTAACATAGTCTAATATTTGCATAACCAAATCTAGAGCAAACATAGTGGAGCAATAAATACTAAATCATATGCTCATCAACATAGGTATAACCATTATTTCATCACAACACTACGCTGCGACTCAGTGACCAAGGTGCTCACATCCGAGAGCGACTGACGGCGAATCGATTCGATTTAACCTTGCAAGATGGACCTAACCAACACGGCACGCGTATGCCCCGTCGGACCACGCGCACCAACTTTTCCCCTCACTGTCTCGAACTACAGAACCGCCTCACCTGCATATAGTCAGCCGAGCCCTACGAGAGACCACCAAAAGTAAACTCATGCATCCCGATTCTCCGCGGCCACTCGACTCGCCCTAAGGGGTGGGTAGAAGTTCTGTACTTCCGAAGCAAGGCAGTACTCGGCTTACCGGTTTCGACTACCTCCTACTCCCGGCATGCGGTTAGTACATTTCAAACATGATCAGCAGGGCCAACAATGGCTCGGTTCTTAACCGACACAGGCGGAACTACACTTCTCCCGCCCGGTCTCAGATTCTATTCTTTCTTTCATTTCAAGACTTTCATCCATAATTAGTAACTCATATCTAGAAACATAAAACTATCCTATATCTCGCGAGTAACCAAGAATTACTCGACTTCTATCGAACCCTATCTAGCATAGCATTTCTATCGTCCTATACATACTTGTACAACTCAAGGACACCTAGGGTTCATGCAACTAGGGTTTCAAACAACTCCTAAACATAATGCACAAGTAATAAATACATATCTAGGTGTCATAATTTAAATTAATAGGATGTGCACCGGGGCTTGCCTGCGGGTAACACTAAGTCAGTGCTAATATTATTTCCGGCCTTGGGCCCTTCCGACCTTGGACCGGGTCTTTGGTTGCTTCAGCGGGTCCATCCATCTTCTGGCGATATCCGTCGAACACCGTCTTGTGGGTCGACTCCAACACCGCGTGCTTCACGTCCACACGTGTACCTGTAGCGCACCTAAATGAGGTGCAATAATGCATATGCATGATTATATATGAAATGCTGATTAATGCACATGCATATGACACAAATTAGTGCAGCTAAAATCCCCTACTTATAAAAGAACCATACTAAAAAATGAACTAGTTGGCGGACTGTCCGCTATGCAGCAGCGGACTGTCCTCAACTCAAACTTGCCGACCTACCAGACCTACCCACGTCTCTGGATAAACTTACGACTATACGGCAGACGGTCCGCGATCCAGTAGCGGACTGACCGCAGTACACCTCAGCCAACTCGCCAGAACCTACAACGTCTCTGGATGAATTTCTAGACTGGCTGGCGGACTGTCCGCGCCTCAGTAGCGGACTGTCCGCCACACACCTACGCCAATCCACCAGAGACAACGACGTCTCTGGTCGAATTTCTAATCCTAACGGCGGACCGTCCGGCCCCCCTTGGCGGACCGTCCGCAGTTCACTCTGCCCAACCACCAGAGACGACAACGTCTCTGGACAAAATCCTAGACTCTACGGCGGACTGTCCGCTCTCCAATAGCGGACCGTCCGCAGCTCAATCCTGCGAACCCCACCAGAGACAACATCGTCTCTGGACAAATTTCAAGTTTCAACGGCGGACCGTCCGCTCTCCAATAGCGGACCGTCCGCAGTTTAGTTCTGCTAAACCACCAGAGACAACATCGTCTCTGGACGAAATCTAATCTGACCGGCGGACCGTCCGCACTTCCGAGGCGGACCGTCCGCGATACATAACTTTTGACACCGCGCCACAGGGCGACAGCAAGTGCGGCGGCGACCGTTCACCGGCGCCGGCAACACACCACGAAAGGGGAAAAAGACCAGGGAGCACAAGGAACTCACCACGAATCTATTCCCGCGATCGGTTCGGGCGGAGGATGACCGGAGAAGCGGATCGACGGTGGAGCAAAGCTTCAAGCACCTCCAATGGTGACGGGCGGTGGCGGGGGTGATTCCGGCCGTAAGAAGCCGGTCTGGGGGTCGGGGAAGGTGGAGGAGGTGCCGGGGAAGGTTCTTGCGCGAGGAATCAAAGTGTGGTGGCCGGAGGAGGGAGATCGACGGAAGGGGGCGACGACGGCGCGAGCGCTCGAGCTCCGCTCGGCTCTGGACGAAGTGAGGAAGAAGAGGAGGAATGACAGGCGGGTCCCACGTCCATCGAGATAAATATCTGGGCGTGGCCGGGGCGGACCGTCCGCCGATCCCTAGCGGACCGTCCGCGGTTTTTTTCCTGGGTGTTACACCATATCCCTTGCCAAATCGTTTATTCCTTTGTCTCGGCCGCATTAGTTTCCTGCTTTTCTGCCAACGACTGGCCTGAAACTACATAAAGGCTATCTCCATTCTCCCGCTCCCACTTCGCAAATGTCGATGATTTCGTATCGAAACGCCCACTTCCTATCATACCGTTAGAAATGGTTGGAATTAGAGAGGGACGGACCAATGTTTTCTTCCTAGGATCCACTCTTTCCATCCATTATTTTTACCAGTAATTTACTAATTTAACGGTTTGCTGCTGCACATGCTGTGTTGTGTTCTTTCATGGAAATCACAAGTTACGACTAAGATTATGATCCATCTCCGTAATATAAAAAAATCATTTTGGTAATAGAATGTGCTCCAGCAGGTTATCAATTATGTTCCCAATATCAAAACACACCTCCCTCTAACTTAAATATAAGGTAATTTTTTCTTCTATCCTATCTTTTAAGTAATTTGCTACAACACTGATTACTTACCAAAAATGCATAAGTATTTGGTTATGGAGAGAAAAAATATGTAGAGTACGAGAGATGAATAATCTGCTGAAGATGCTCTAAAGAGACTGAGATATGATCACTCATTTTACTATCCACAAATAAATATCCAAACGATCTGTTTTTTACTCTCAAGTCTCAATAGTTAAATAAAGTTTGATATATTTACTTCTTTCTTCATGAAGACTTATTTTGACCTCACCTGCTATTTCAATTTGGATGACCACAGCAAAACTTATTGTCCTTTCTGCACCCGAGTAAAGCAACTGCTAGCACAACTGGGGGCGAATTACAAGGCTGTTGAATTGGATGTGGAAAGTGAGTGGATTGATTTTAGTGTAACTTCTATTTTGTATAGTTTTCAATTAGGCAGATGAATGTTTTAAAATTTTAATCCAGATATCTCTACTGCAATTTCCAAGCAACAGTCTGATTCTTAAATCTTAATGGTCAAGAAAGTGGAGTAATTAAAGAAGGTTCTAGACACCAACTGTAGACTTATCAGCTCACCTACCAATTGAAATATCTTGTTGCTTAAAGGTTAAACAAGAGCTACAAATATTTTATATGTTATCTGAATCTTGTTATATCATTCACTGCAAAAACTAACTTTGATCAAACTGTGCTGAAAGTGGCTGGAAATTGATGAGCATATAATCATTAGGACAATCAAATTAGACCTTTACTTCAGCACTTCTGCAAACCATGTTTGAAAAGTCATCTCTCTAACATTCGAGTAGTACCTTTTATCAGATTCATTTATCATAATAGCACACTGTAAAAAAAATGCTCCTTGAATGAAGGACACTTATATCATTTAACGCCAATGGACATCGTGTGTCTGTTTCGCACAGTGCACATTACATGAGCGATTTTAACATGTCTCAAGTACTCCGTAGATGACATAATTTATGCATTCTTTGAAAATCCTTTGCTGAACTATTTGTTTTCATCACGTTTGTGAAGGTGATGGATCTGATTTGCAATCAGCTCTCGCTGAATGGACTGGGCAGAGGACTGTTCCAAATGTCTTCGTTAAAGGAGAGCGTATCGGTGGCTGTGATGGTGAGTCGTTTCCCTCTGAAGTTCTGTTGCTGCTGCCTTACTGTTTTCCACCCTTTATCAGTGCCCTGCGTTTTAGCCTGAATGACTTGCTCATTTGCATCTGAATTTTGTTCTAAATCTGGCATTACCACCTTCTGAACAGCGACCATGGCAATGCACAACGGTGGGAAGCTGGTGCCTCTGCTGACAGAGGCTGGAGCAGTTAGTGCCCCCGGCACTGCAACTCCGTCTCTGTAGACAGCATTCTGCTCGTTTGGTGGTTACATGCAAGTGTTGTGCTACTAATGTGGTTGTTGTAAAATAAAGATAAATGAGGTGTTTCATCGACCTGAATTACCTCTTGATGTTGACTGTAACTGTAGCTTTGGGTGGCTATCAAGCCTCTCCTTACATCTTCAGACACCAATAAATCATCTGTCCAGGTAGTTGAATGTGTACGACTCGGTACCTATCAGGAAAGTGTGTCGTGTGTTTTGTGTCAACACAAATTACCGTGGTGTGTCCGCGTGAGATCTGCAACATCTCATTCAGTCATGATCTCAAATGGTAAGTTCAGAGGTCGCTATTACCATGTCAAAGAGAGCGAAAGAGACCCACGAGAGCCAAGTAGAGTGCCCCCCTAGGCCCCTAAATTGAAATATGAAACCTTCAGGTTTAAGATTTTCAGTGAGAAGGTCACTGAGGGCCATGTTTTTTTTTAAAAAAAACCAGAGTCGCATGCTCAAACCCCACTGCCTCTCAAAAAATAAAAAATAAAAAAAATGCAACGCTGGTCAGGTTTCATGATGATTGCTCACGAGGAATTTACAGCTACTCCATCCGTCCCAAAATAAACACAATTTTTTGACTTTCAGAAACTATATTTGACCGCTTGTCTTATTCAACCTTTTTTACAAATATTATCACTTTTGTTATGACTTATTAAATCACTAATAATATTTTAATAATATTTTATTTGTCTAACAATTTACATAAAAAATTTGAATAAGACGAGCAGTCAAACATAGTTTCTAAAAGTCAAAGAATTGCGTTTATTTTGGGACTAAGGGAGTACGTTTGATCGGACGCGAGAGTCGACACGATGGCCCATGGGCTGATTTCGCTGCCGGAGCTACTTTTGAATCGTCAAACCGAGCAAAAGGCCGGAACACGCGCACGATGACAGCCGTGGACGACGATAGAGGCCAGCGAAAAGAGCGGAGCCGGGGCCCCCACATGGGCCATGGCACGATCCTCCGCTGCCGCCGCCACCACCGGCGGTCACTCTCCCCCGATGGTCCTCCGGGTGCGAAGAAAGAAAGAGATCACACAACCGGGCATCCCCGCCCCGGCCGCGCCGTGATCCGGAACAAGGGGCGGGGAGCCGGCCACCGTGGCCGCCCGCGCGGGGGGTGGGAGGGGGCTGCAGCTTCCTTTTTCTCCTGTGTTTTCATCCCTGTCTCCGCACACGTGGAGGTCACTGATTGGCTCATCTTTAAGAGCTGGGCCCTCTAACGTTTTCATTCACGGTCTAATAAAAAAATTAATAGTGGGGGACATAAACGGAGAAACGGAGACATATAGGGACACAGAAGCCGCATCCGTGGGAGGAGCGATGAGCACGAGTACGTGGCACGCGCGCCTAGGGGTGGTAATGGGCCATGACCCTGGTGGTCTCTTCACAGCCCAACAAGACCTTAAAATTTTTTTAGCTCAAAATTATATAAAATTAGAGTCTGATTTTTTTAAAATCCGATCTTTAGATTTTCTAATTCAAAATATTGGACACTTTAACACACCTACGCGCGGCCCCACCACCACCCGCGGTCCACCTCTACCTCTCGTTTCGGCCCGCCCGCCTGGCCCAGCTGGCCAGCTCTGTCCCCATGACGCCACACCCACGGTCCAGCGACCGGAAGCGTGGCTCCACCAGTCCGGGGCCGACGCGGCGGGCTAAGATATTTCCGGGGCGGCCCCCCCAGCGACACGTAGCCAAAAAGCGAAGCGTCTGACGGGGGAGCCAGAGCTAGATATTTTCGCCCAGTCAGCCAGCTGCCAGCCCCGGCTGCGGCTGGGCCCCGGACGGCACCTGCTCGCGCGGCCGCGGGCGGTCGAGATCGCGCGGCCCGCCGCCCGAGCGCGCCCAGCCGTCGCCTCGTTTCCTATTTTACTCCGCGGCGGCGCCGTTCGGCTCCGCTTCTCGTCTCGCCTCGATCCTCTTGTGCTCAGACAGGCCGCTCCTCCTCCTGCGGCTGCGTGCCCCCACCGCACTCACCGGGGAAAGCGAGAAAAGGGCGACGAAAATATCCTCCTGCCCTCCATCCAGCGCGGCAGGCGGGGGAGCGGACGCCATCGCCGCCGCCGCCCGCGGGATAGATTAGGCGCGGGTAATGAGTGGGGGGCGACCGCGACGGGCCGAGGAGCGCGCCGCCGCCGGTGGTGACCCCAGCCGCTGCTGATTGTACTACTGCCCGTCCTGCCGTCGCGGCCGCGGCGCGTGTGCGGTGGTGGACTGGTGGTAGCTCGCGAGGGGGGACGGTGCTGCCGGCCGCGGGGATGGAGGAGGAGGCGCCCGCAGATCCAGCGACGGCGTCGTCCCGCGCCTGCGTCTCCGGCTCCGGCCGCTGCTGAATCGGACGCTCCAGTTTGGTGTCGCTTGGTCGAGGCGGGCGTGATTGGTGCGGTTTGGGTATGGTGGGCGGCGGCGAGGGGGATCGCGTTGGCGGCAGCGGCGGCGCCGGGGTGGCGGTGGGGGGAGGGCAGCAGTTCGTGGACCGGAGCAAGGTCAGGATTCTGCTCTGCGACGGCGACGCCACCAGCTCGCGGGAGGTGCTGCGGCTCCTCTGCAACTGCTCGTACCAAGGTTAGTCAAACTTTTTCACCCCCGTTCCCTACTTAGTATGTCTACTAATCCTTGGGATTTCCCGGATTAGGATTGTGTTTTGCTTCTCGCTGTGGGCTTAATCATTAGTTGTACTACGCTACTGATATGTTCACTTCTAATGATTGAATCTGTTATTCTGTTATGCGTCATGTGTGCTTACAGTTGTGCTGGTGCTGGTGAACTTTTTTTGTTTCAGTAACTTGCGCAAAGTCTCCGCGGCAGGTGATCAATATTCTCAACTACGAGGGCAGCGAGATCGACATCATCCTGGCTGAGGTCGATCTCCCGGTCACAAAGTGCTTCAAGATGCTCAAGTACATTGCTAGGAACAAGGACCTGCGCCACATCCCCATCATCAGTAAGCTGCCGTACTGTTCTCTGTGTCTTCTACCGATTCCAGTGACGTGCTTGTAGTGATCATCATCCTGTTGATGGAATTATGCAGTGATGTCCAACAGAGATGAGGTCTCGGTTGTTGTCAAGTGCTTGCGGCTTGGGGCAGCCGAGTACCTGGTGAAGCCATTGCGCACCAATGAGCTGCTGAACCTTTGGACCCATGTGTGGCGGCGGAGACGGATGGTAAAGGGCACTATGCTGATTCACCTTAGCGTCTGTGTTAAAAGCATGCTCTAAGCTGAGATGCTTGTGTACGTTGCTGTACCTGTATGAATTGTTCTTTAAATTGAGTGCTGGTATTGGCAGCTTGGTTTGCCCGAGAAAAACTTCTTCAATGACAACTTCGAGTTGGTGCTCTCAGAACCTAGTGATGCCAATACAAATAGCACCACCCTCCTCTCAGATGAGACAGATGATAGGCCAAAAGAAAACATGAATCAAGAGACTGGCACCTCAAATCAACGTGAATACGAGGTAACTTTAGGGAGTTCGTTGCAGTTCAGATATTCATTTTGCTGTTTTAGTATATTTCCATTTTGGTGCTTTGATGTTGCCACAAACTCACAAAGATGTACCTGTTTTTCCTTGTATGCTGTAATCTGTATGATGATGACATGCTAATTTGTATGCATCGATACTAGTTTAAGCTCTGTTCCATTTCTTGCCATGTTCCAGTCTAATCCTTCTGCTGCTGAGACCGAACTAAGAGGCAAAACGGAGGGTGTGCCAGGTTCTGTTGTAGATGCAGATCAAGCATGTAAGATATTTCATTCTGACCTGTCTATTTCCTGTGATAATTGATCTACCTTTTCATTTGTTAATCAGTTCAACTTCTCAACCTGTTTTCTGTTTGATTCTTTTAATTGCCAGCGTCACCAGGAAGAATGTTTTCACGCCCTATAAAAACTAATCTGAGGGTTGGCGAATCGTCTGCATTTCTAGCATATGTTAAGTCAAGCACCCCAGTCACCAGCTCATTTGATAGTGAATTACAAAGAGGTGGCAGTCGGTTAGAATCTTTTGATAACCAGGGTAATTGCTCTAGCGCAACTGACAGAAGTGACACCGGTACTGATGTAAATATCCGGGATAAAGAAGCTTATGAGATGCCTGTACAGTACCCTATGGTATGCTTTTCATCATCTAACCTACATATGGAGCGAAGCAATGATGGCCAAAATGGTACTTCAGGAACTCCACCTATGTACCATTACCCATTTTATTATCCAGGGATGGTGGAGCACAGCATAGCACTTTCTTCGGTGCAAAATTTTCCAGCGAACGTAAACAATGCTCAAGGACATACACAACCAACGATGATCCCCCAGTACAATGCTTATCCCCAATGCTATGGTGTACCTATGATGCCATCGTTTCAGTTTAATCCCGGTGGTATGATTATGCACTCAAATCATTTACCGACACAAAATATGTGGTCATCAGGGTCAAGCACACCAGTGCCTGAGGAAACATGCAGTCGCTCTGAAAGGAGGGCCGCAGCACTTGCTAAATTTAGGCAGAAAAGGAAAGAGCGCTGTTTTGACAAGAAAGTGAGGTATGTGAATCGGAAGAAACTTGCTGAAACAAGGCCAAGGGTACGAGGACAGTTTGTTAGGCAGGCAGGCAATACCGATATTATCAGCACTGGAGATGATATCTCTGAAGATGAAGATGACGATCCATCGTCCAGGGAGGTAGAGATGGTTTCTTCTCCAGAGTAGTGGAAAGATTTCCCATGTGAAAAGATAAGAGTGCAGATGATTACTGCTTACTTTGATACAACTCAGTGGGCCTAGGCAAATACATTCTTCTTCTGGGTAAGGCAATGCACCCTTTCGTTCTCACAGTATACCCTTTTTGTCCCCAAGAAACATGTTACATGTGGCAATACCACCATTGTTACTCTGGACATTTTGGAGAAATCATCTTTATGAAGACATGAAGTTTAGTTGTAGTTATGCTAGTTAGTGACACATACCAGTGTAGATCAATATTATCCATTGCAGACTGATTTCGGCCTTTTGAGGTAGACAGGGCTATTGTCATACATTCTGCATGTTATCAGTTGATTTCCACATTTTGGGTTTCCTGGTCCATGTGCATTTTGGTGAAATCGCAGTGATAACGTTTTTCCTTATGTTCCTGGTTAAGCCTGTCTTCCACGGTCCCTCTCTGCTCTTGCACAATCTGGTCTGAGACGTAGGATCTATTTCTGAAGAGGCGGAAACCACGTTGATAAACGTAAAGTGTTTTTTACAATAATGTAAAGTGTTTTTTACAATAATGTAAAGTGTTCACAGTTCATAGTATTACACGAAAGTTCAGCAGACTTAGGGCATTTTCTTGCACGAAACGGATAGCAGGATTAATCGTTGCGCTCAGTATGACCAAAATGAGTTGCACATCGTTGATTTAAGTTCTATATGATTTAAAAGTTTGAATTCCAAAGTTATATTTTTATAGGACCATATGACCTAAAATCACCCACCACCGGGGAAGACGTGAACTGGGCTGGGAACGTTTTAACGGCCAAGAGAAGCTGCCCCAGGAAATACAGGTTACCATAACAGTCTCGACCATGTGTACCGCAGCAGCTAAGCAAAAGTCAGGACCGAAATAGTAAGGGGGTGTTTAGTTTCCAAACTTTTTCCTACAGTACCGTCACATCGAATCTTTAGATACATGCATGATGAAACATTAAATGTAGTTGAAAAAACAACTAATTATATAGTTTAACTGATTCTTACGAGATGAATTTTTAAGCCTAATTAGTTAATAATTGGATATTAATTGTCAAATAACTACGAAATGTGCTACAGTACCAAAAACAATTTTTTTCGCGAACTAAACACCCCCTAACTTAACATTGGGAAGCACGATCTGTCAATAGCATAGCATTACGTAGCGTCTGATTGTGCTGAGAAATACCATGGCAGCACCTAGTAGTGTTTGATTTCTTTTCTCAGATTGCTAATCTACATTCCAACCAACGAGCATCGAAACATATGATTTACTCCTGAACATCCATATGGTTGGACAGTTGAAATTTCAGTACTTCGGAGCTGGCTTCTGGGTTGGCAGCAGTCCAAATCTCTTCTTCAACAGGTACCGCTGGCGAGAGTACTTGTCATCTGGTGAGAAGCGAGCTGCACCGCAAGTAAAGATTTCTCAGTAATTCATGATGAGACACTAGAATTATAGATCAAAACCACAAATGAAACCATGAAAAGGAACTAATTCCACATGTTTCAGTTCTGCACATTACACATAATGAAGCTCTAATCAGTGTTTAATTCTCTAAAGTCTATTTAGTCCAATAGTAACACAATGAGGCTCTAATCTGGCAAACAGTGCTTATGTTAAGGACATTCATGACTGGTCAGGATTCTAGGTTGTACAGGTGAAGTCATGTTGCAAGGAATTTGTTGCTAGAAAAGAATGATCTGAAATTTTGCACACTAAGATCTTACAGAAGAGCTTGGCAGGGAATATCTTATTTATCTGTTCAAAATACCCAGAATCCTTATCTCAGAAGTTGAAAGTACAATGTGCTATTTAAACTGCATCGCTGCAAATTATATCTTGATGGAATTGGATTGATTCAGATACAAAATACAAAAATGTGAATATATACGCTTGGCATCCTATGACCCTAACCCAGCAGAACCATATGAGAAATTAGGATTAACTGGTGCTAACAAGCAATCCTCCACGAGCATCAATGTTCTAACATCCAAAAACAACAATTGACATAAATAAAATATGCCTTTCTGTTTGAAAAGGGTTGAGCCTAGCAACGGATTAACAAAAACATAATCTATACGAGCTCTCCAAAAGAATCAACAGAGGATGTCTAACCACAAAAACCATTAACACATTCGGCGAATCTCCAACAAGTCTACAAACATGCCTGCTCACGCTGATAATTAGACAACCGTGAGTCGATGACTACATCTTTCTTCCCAACAAGAAAACCATATTATTACGTCTTTGACAGGCAAGATATATAACAGCAGGCATGAAAGGACTCCATGGAACGAAGGGGGCGGGCCGTACCCGGATGAGCAGACTGCGTCGGCCCACCCAGAGGCGACACCTTCTGCAACAGGGGAAACAAGATACGCACGTCAGCACGGGATAACACATCAAAACCACAGCTATCCAGCGAAGATTAAGCGCAAGGCCATACAACTGTAACACCCTTGTGTTAATCGCAATGCTAATCATGTGCTTAACCCGCTAATCATGGACCTAAGCAGTGTCATTAGCGCTAATTAAGTCGTATAGTAAACATCGACTGAGCCGTGTTCGACCCGGTTTTTCTCATTGATCCAAGCCTCAAATCAACTTTTGTCCAAAATAAAAGTTGTAGATCTTCTCTTCCTCTACAACTTCTATTTTGGCCAAGCTTCAAGTTGCCATATAAAATTTGGAGTTTCAACCAGTCAAACTTGAGTCAAAATCAGTCAAAACGATCACTGTGCTTCTCCTGTGCTGCCCTGTGCCCGTATCAACCTGCTAGTGGGCTGAAGCCCAACTTGTACCGCACCAATCCGTACTAGTGTTGTAAAAAAAATAAACCCACTCCAAACCAATCCGCTGACTAAAAAACCAATCCACCCCACCACTAGATTATATGATTTACCGATCCACTCCAAAACTATGGTTTGAACCCATTGTGAAACCCATGGCGTCCAGCTAGCGTCAGAACGGCATCCGCGCGTCCTGCAATTGACCCATAAAAATCTTTCCTTCTTTCTGATGTCGGCTAAGTTTTGTTTCTCCCCATTGTGGTCTCACAGAAACGTGAGCCCAAACAGTAGCAAACGGCTGAAGGCAAACAAAACAAATGCCATTCCCCAGATCTTTGATTGGCTTCATTTTGTGCTGACGATTTTACCATGCTCGACGATTTCATTTACATAAGCATGTTGAGCAACCCAGAGCTGTTTCTACATTATTGGCTATTACATAATTTACAAATACGCTGCTACGTTGGCATAAGCCACATATTATACATCACAGGAAATCCCAGACTGGAATGGTGTACTGGCCTTGATCCGTAGTCTGGTGCCCCAGTTGAGGGTTGCTGCTAAGGAACTGGAGTGATTGTATGTCTGGAGGTGGAGCCTGCAGCAAAAAAACATAAACCATGTGACTGTCAATTTAGCTTCTTAAGCAATTCTTACATGACCTACATGTCAGAATACATGGTGCATCACCTAGTTACAATAGGTATTAATAAGTTCATGTCACGCTTTATGAATCTCAGTTATTGGAGTGACATACAAATAAAAATTACTCCATGGATACAACTGGTTCTGTAGAGGAGAATGTGTGGACATCCGCTCGATGACCATTTATGGTCTTATACACTATCAATTGCTGATAAAACCAGCTAAATCTCTCAGTAATTACCTGGGGGATTTGAGGACCATTATGAAAGGGTGGTGGTTGCAGATGAGAAGGTTACCTGCCCAAATGGTGACATGCCTGGGAATCCCTGGAGAGAACCAAGACCAAACTGCTGAGCAACATACGGTGCCTACATACCAAACGCATCAACATATCAGCTCTTCAGTGTGTAGTAACTGCAACTGATCTAATCATTACCTTCACGTCAGTCTTGAGAGCAATTCAAGGTTCAAATCATGTTCGAATAGGTGGGGCACGAAGAAATAGACAGCATCCATACCTGCAATGCTCCAGCAAAAGAAGCTGCAATAAGAAGAGGCGCAACATAGCCCGTCTGGTTCATAGTAATGGAAAAAGAATAGTGAAGCTGCAATCAGATATTGCTCTACATGTTGCACACTTCAGTCCATCTGGTTCATAGTACTCTCTTCAGTTACCTGAGACTAGTGGAAAAAGAAAATTCTCAATTCATATAGAGTATATATTCAGTTGTGTATAGTACAGTATATTCAACAAATGTGCTATACTTACATGTAACATGCTTACAAAATGTGGCATATTTTGCCCTGCACCGACCCCAAGAGCTTCACTTAAGATCCCTGCATCCAAAAAAGAGAGGAGCTTGCCTTAAGAACAACTTCTCATCTATGCAGATTTCAAATAAGAATTTGGTGACAATTGAAGGTAAAAGAAACAGTGGGTACCTTCATCGTCCTTATCCTTATCTTTATCTTGGACTATAGTGAGCCAATCTTTTGCACTAACTAAAGCCTCCAACATCTGTGGCGTTAGCGAGCCTCTTGTGTCCCCTAGAATCCTATTGCCACAACTAAAATCCGATTCAGATGATACGGTGCTGAGTGGGATAGCAAGAAAGTCCCTAGCCATCTTTGATAAGACAGGAAACTGATCAGCACGAGCCTTCCACCAACCCAACACATCAAATCTTTTACTATCCTCGGCAGGATCCTCTTCCAAATATGTGTCAATCTCAGATTTTGGCCTACGAACAACTCGACGACGAGATTTGAAATCAGCAAATTCTTCTTCTAGTACCCTTTTCCCAAGCACAGGTGAACCAACAGTCTGATCAGTCTGACAAAATAGACAGCTCCCTTTCAAAATTTGATGATGGTCCTTTCTTACTAGATCAATTCAGTCTGGTAAATTTGCAGAACTATTTTTGGCCACTCCTTCTAGCTGTTTGAATAAGAAAATCAAAGTACTAATGGTGTTTGAGATTTTGGGACAGGTGGACATTGCATATATACCATTCATTGATGGATTTCAGATATTTCATTAACTTATTTTAACAGGGTACAATGTACTGCAGAAACTGAACAAGATGGACGCATATATGCAGACAAAGCAGGACCCTGAAGTGCTGCTTGCTCTCACAAAGAAGTTTGGGGTATGAATTAACTGAACAAGATGGACGCATAAGAAGTTTGGACCATAACCCTTCTCGCACGAGCACCCAAATCGGAGGAACCACCACCAGCCATGGGCGACGGCAACGGCAAGAAGTCCAAGATGGCCTGCGAGAGGAACGCCGAGAAGAATAAGGCGTCCAAGGGTACGTACGCCCGCCCTACTACCAGATCCCCTCCCTTACGCTTCCTCCCATCCATCGATTCGTCTTGATTCGGGGGCTTCTGCTCGAATCCTTGCAGGCAGCCAGCTCGAGGCCAACAAGAAGGCCATGAACAACTAGAGGGAGGGCAGTACTCACCGGCGGAGGCATGGCAGCGGCGAGAACCGGCGACCGCGAGGCGTGACGGAGGTGGCGGGAACCGGCGATGCGTGGCGACGGCCGATGGAGGCATGGCGGCAGCGGGTCGGCGGGGCTTGCCGACGGTGACGGTGGCCGGTGGAGGCGTGGCGCCGGCGAGGCACCCGCGACTGCCTGGCGCCGTGGCGGCCGAGGGTGGTGGAGTCGCAGACTCGCAGGATAGGGTCTGGCCGTCCGGGGCAGGTCGCGAGATAGGGTTTACCGTGGATGTCTAACCGTTTCCAATTCATAGGCTCGATCCATTTAGAACCAAATCATTTAGGCCCAATCCAAATCAGGTCGAACTATTCATTTCAGCATCCAACTCAAACCAAATCAATTAATATGATGAGCCCATTTACAACCAACCAAAACAAGCCCAGAGCAAATCCAATCCACTAAAACCACTCTGGCCCAAACCATTTGCAGGTTGATGCCCGTATCGACGCCCATGCCGCGACCGGCGTGACACTGCCGGCGACTCCACGCATCGAGTATGCCGGTGAACCTCATCCTATGCGCTGCGCCGTTCTTATCCGTGCGTGCGACCCTATCCTTTTCCCCTCCCTTCATCCCCTTCCTCGAGCTCGCGCGAGCAAAGCCGAGCTGAGCTGCCGCCGCTCGCTGCGCCGGCCATCCCCGTCGCCACGCTCCGATTTCCTCGCGTCCCGACCTCCCTAGCCTCGCCCTTCACCTACTCCACCCATCCCCAAGCTCGATTGAGCCCTACGCCGGCCGAATCGGCCCCGCCATCGCCGGCCGCCATTGACGTTCTCACCAGAGCTCCGCCCCTCCGTAGATCTCCTACCTCCGGCCCTTCTCCGCTCGATTGGACGACATGGTGAGCTTCCCCGTGGTCCACTCTGCCTCCCCGGCTCTTTCCCCGCTCGATCCCCGTGTTGCCCCGCCGGTTCACCGCCGCGCCGCCATGGTCGCCTTGCGCCGCCCAGCTCGCATGCCGCGGGCCGCCCCTGCGCAGCACCGCGGGCCACTGCCACGCGCCCCGAGGCCACTTGGTGTCTCTGAGCGCTGCGCCGCCCAGTCTCGCGGCCGCCTTGCCCCGCCACGGCCAGAACGGCCCCGCCACCGCGCGCCACCATGAGCCGCCGCCGTGCGTGGCCGGGTAGGGCAGGCAGAGCAGGGGAACGCCCTCCCCTCTCTTTCCCTGTCCCATTGACGGGTGGGGCCCGTTGGTCAACGGGGGAGGGGAAATTAAGGGTGGTTTTTATTTTCTTTTGTTGATTTTGGCTTATATTTTGTAAATGACTAATAAATTATAGAAAAATGCTAAAAATATAAAATAAATTTTGTTAGCTCTCTTAAATCAAGATCTTCAGAATAAAAATACTCATACATGTGAGATGTCAATTTTGCCCTTGCTAAAATTGTGGTTTGCATTTATGCTAGTTTATTTTGTAACTGTTGTTCTGTTTGTCTAAAAATCCTGAAAATTTTGTGGTAGTTTACTCTTTGTATGTGTAGTTCACTAAAAAAATTTCAAGTGCATATCCTATGTGCATGTTTGTGGATCTATTGTTGTTCAGTTTAATTTGCTAAGGCAAAAATAAATGTTTTCGGTCATCAATAAATGTTGGTAAATTTTTGTTGCATGTTCATCCAATATCTTGTCTTGCTGGTAATTTTGAGTGGCTCGATTAGGTCTACAAGCTATGTGTTTTACATTTATTTGTTCCTAGCTGCAGCTTTTCTTTTTGTTGTTAAGTAAATCCTTTTATGCGTTTGTGCTTTTCCGTATTTTGTGATCAGTGGTAATTGATGCTAGTCGTGTCTTTCTTTTTAGTTACCTCACATTGCATCGTGAGTACCTTGTATCATTTTCTTGCACCGTTTTAATTGTTGCATGTCATCTTTCTTTATGTATAGACGTCACGAGCGAAGCCGTCTACGAGTTGGTCGCTGAGCCGATCCAGGAGCTGCAAGCAGGGGAACCGCAAGCCGAAGCAGCCGTCGAGCCAGATCCAGAAGTAGCTAACCCCGCTGACGTGCAAGGCAAGCCCCGGAGCATAACCCCTACTTTAAAACTTATGCAATGTGTTATTTAAGTACTTGTGCATTAAGTTCTAGGAGTTACTTGGAACCTTACATGCATTATCTTTAGGAAACCCCGGTCTTTTACTAGCATGATAGGTCGATAGCACTGCCATGCTTAAGTAGGATACGGTAGAAGACGGGTGATTTCCTGTCACACGCGAGATATAGGTTTGGTACTTCAGTAAGAAAGTAAGAAATAATACTATGAGAATGGAAATGGAGACCGGGCGGAGGGAAAGTTGGACATGACCATGGAATAAAGGAAATTTGAGTCTCCGCCTGTGTCGATTGAGGACCGTACCATTGCTGGTCGTGCTGACCAAGATTGAACAGTACTAACCACATGCCGGAAGTAGGAGGTAGTCGAAATCGGTAAGCTGTGTACCGCTTTACAACGATACTTTGAATCCCTACCTGCTACGCTGGGCGTGGGAGTTGGCGGGTGTTGGATGGATGCCGTTGCCGCCTTCGGGTTCTTAGAGAGTTCACTGTGAGGGGCCCAACACCTGGGTTTTAGCAAACGTGATTCAGATGTCGTGGTAATGATGGAAACAGTTGATGCGTGTGGCCCGACGGGGTTTACATGTGTCGTGTTGGTTAGGTCCACCTTGCAAGGTTAAATCGGATCGAACTGAGAACCTTGGTCACTTCGTCACATCGTAGTAAAGAAGTGGAATGAGATTGAATTGAGAATGTTTGGCTGTGGTACTCTGAAAAGATAATGTGATCAACCATACTTGCTCTAGATGTTCAGGCAAACCTAGTTGGTATTTGTATAATCAACTTGTGCTAAAATACTGAAATTAAGGATCCACTATTAGTGGCTTTTTAGCAAAATAACTCCAGAGCCAAAAAGCTTTGCATGTCTAGGAGTCGGCTAAGTATATACCACTAGTCGGGTAAGACTTGCTGAGTATTAGTATACTCAGGGTTGTTGTTGTAACCACTTTGAGCAGGTTATGTCCCCGCTGACTTCGAGGAGGTCTGTGCGACCTGGATTGGTCAACCACTTCCTCCTGGGTGGACTGTCGATTGGGTCCCGTCTTCCCCGTGAAGGTCGGACAGATCGGCATCACATCGGTTGGCAAGATGTGGAGTTCACCTTGTATCGTCGTTTGCTTCTACCGTATTGTAATTGAAACCCCGCTTTAAACTTCCGCTGTATGTTTAAAAACTATGTATTTGATCCATCGAACTTTCTGGAAAACTCAATGTTGTAAATTAATTTGGTTTTGCTGTATGCTTGTATCACCTGTACTCGTATTTGTACGGGTCTACTAGTGCAATTATGATCCTGGAGTATAGTAGTTTAATCGGGATTTACCCGACAGCCTGTCAGATTACACCATTTTAAGTGCACAGTAATTTGATTAAGTATTAAGATGATGGTTAGTGCACTTAAGCCGGTTTAATTTAGGTGGTGCTGCTACAACAATCTTGGTGGTGTAGACCTTGTCCCCTTTCTCGTTGATGTAGTACTGGAGATACATCTTGAATCCACGCACAGGGGTGAGGCCTGGTAAATTTGACGATAATAGAGTGATTACTCTCGTTATCGCCAAGAATCGCAGCAAGAGCAGGAGAGATTGGGGAGGGGGTAGCGAAATTACCAGATGATGGAGGAGGAGCGGAGCGGAGAAGAGGCGAAAAGGATTCAGCACGGTACCGGCGGCTAGGGTTCATGGGGGGATTAGGAGGGAGAGGGTATAAGGGCAACTCCAGTGTAATGTATGGAACATGAGGAGGCGCTTAAGATTTGGTCGCGTCATAGTAACTACCTTAGCAAAATTTACTCTAGTGTATGGTACCTTCTTGCACCTCATGGATGAAGCTGGGTCCACAAGCCACAACCTTCCCTCCTCTTCCTCCTCTAGCACCGGGTGCCAAACAAGATATTTGTGCTAGAAATTGCTAATCTAGCACCGGTACTCCAATGTATAGCACCTTCTCTACTATTTTCTCTCTCTTTCTAGCACCTCCTTGGAACGCATATTGGAGCTGCCCTAAAAAATTTAGTGGAGGCGGGTGTGTTTTGGGGATCTATTGCTGACAATAATAAGCCCAATCTGATGCTTAGATCTTAGATGGGCCTCTACCACATTGGGCGGGCTTTTCGTGCCTTGGACCGCATCCTCTCATCGAAGGTATACTATTACCTCAATCCTAAAATACAATAACTTTTAAATTTAGTTAAAGTCAAATATTTTTGTATTCGACTAATTATTTTGAAACTAATTACTTTAAATAAAAAAGGTTATATGTAAGATAGTTTATTTTATTATAAATAAACTAATATTACTTTTATGTTGTCAATCTTTATAATTTTTTTAACCGTCTACCGTCAAAGTTTAAAAGGTTTAATTTGGAGAAAATCTAAAAATAACTATATTATAAGATGGAGATAGTAGCATTCGTAAGATTATCATGATTTCTTCCACTTGTGCCAGTCATATATAATTAGTTGAAGTTTTCAAATAATTAACACAACCTATTACATTTTTTTTCAAAAATAATACAAACGCAGACGCTCTAATGCACACACACTTATTGCTATGAATACATACATATAATGTATTATAAATTTATTAACTTGTGATCATGGAAGATAAAAGATGGGTTTGACTTAAAATTTGAAATGATAGAGCACGATTTTGGAGAACTCATTAGGAAAATGAAATCCAGGCTAGTAATAAGACTAATTGTGCATAAAAAATGCATGTTGAACTTGAGTTGTCGAGTATATATAGATGTAAAATGAAAGTACGGGACGCAAGGTGCACTTTCAACACATTCACATCATCTTCTTGTCTTCTCATCTCTCCTTTGTTTCAAAAGGAGAGAGAAAAAAACTACTCCATTCCCCTAAGGAAGTGCTCTTATTAGTCGAGCTAAACATGTCACAGAGACAGGCTACTCGATCGAAGTGGGCTTTAGTTGGTGTTGCATCCTTATCTACCAACACCACATGTACGCAATCACAGTTGCCTCTCGCTCTCACCCTCTAGCCACTACGTGTACCCTCCGCGCATAGGCGCCGGCAGCAGCAAGCAGTCGAGCACGAAAAAGAACATCTACTTATAGTAGCTGGGCTATAAAATTGTAGGCTAGCTGCTAGTAGAAAGCGAGCCCTTGCTCCTGCAGCCAAGGGAAGCTGGTGTCCCAGCCGCCGCAGGCGCCGCCGTCGACGTCATCCACGACGTCGTCGAGGTTCCACAGGCTGCCCCACCCCCACGTGGCGCCGCCGTCGAGCTGAGGGTGGTCCCAGCTGGACCCCTCCTCGCTTGCCGACGCGGTGGCGCCGGGGAGGAGGCAGCAGGAGGAGGAGGCGCAGGAGGCCATGGGGCAGCAGAACTGGAACAGCAGGTCGTCCATGTCCTGCTGCAGCATCTGCAGGTCCTCCTCGTCCTGCCGCGCGAGGGAAACGGCCGGCGACGACGACGCCTCCCTGATGACGGCTCCGTCGTCGTGGCCGTCGCCGGCCTGCTGCCTCTGCCGCTGCTGCTGGTCCTGCCCCTGCTGCTGCTGCTGCTGCTGCAGCTGGCTCTGCATCTCGCGGCGCTGCTTGAGGAACCGCGCCCGGGCGCGCTCGATGTTCTTGGACGGCTTGCCCTTCTTGAAGTGCGTTCGCCAGTAGTTCTTGATCTCGTTGTCCGTCCGCCCCGGCAGGCTGCGCGCGATCGTCGACCACCTGTTTGTGTATCAGAGCAGAACGTGATCAGCTACTCTACTATACCGTCCAGTTGTATGCAGAAAAAGGAAAAAAACCCTGCAGATTCTGAAGAGATTGTTACCTGTTTCCCCAGAGGGCGTGCAGCTCGAGTATGACGCTCTCCTCCTGCGGCGTGATCTTGCCTCTCTTGAGGTCGGGCCTCAGGTAGTTCACCCACCGGAGCCGGCAGCTCTTGCCGCTTCGCTTCAGACCTGCATCAAGCCCGGCCAGTGTCAGACACTTGGCGTACGATGGGAGCTGAACCATGCATGAATCCCAATTGACTATTTGACTCTGCAAGTTGGCAATCACGCGAGCCAAAATTTACATGCACTTGCAGGTTTGACTACTGTATCAACTTGGCGATTAACCTAATGCAAGTTGCAGCTTCAGGTTGGTTAAGGCTCTCGCTGACGAAAATTAAGGAAAAAAAACTAGAGATACAAGTGAAAGAACAAACGAGGATTAGCAACGAGAAGTGTTTCGATCAGTACCAGTCAGCTTGGCGACAGAATTCCACCTCCCTTCGCCGTGCTGCCTGACGTACTCGACCAGCAGCTTGTCCTCCTGCGCCGTCCACGGCCCCTTCCTCCACCCTCCCTCCTCCCTCCCCCAGCCAAACTGCCCTTCCATTCTTATTCCTGTCGTCTCCTCTCCCCTCTCTCTAGCTCTCGCCAAGTCTTTCACTTGACGATCTTAGTCTGATCCCCAGCGAGGTAGCAGTGACTGGCGATGAGTGTCTCGGTGATGAGGTGATGCGGCCACCGAGTGAGGCTGCTGCCGCGTATATATCCAGCACGGGCTCGCCGGCCGGGAGGCCGCGTCGCTGTCAGGGGCATCCCACTGCCACTCAAGGTTTTAAATCTCCCGCTATAGCGAGCCCGCTATAGCTATTTGAGACATGATACCGCTATTTGAACTTATGTGTAATTTAGCCGCTACAGCCCGCTATAGCTTTATTTAGCCCGCTATTAGCTGTTTTTTTAGTCCAATCGCTAAACCCCTTAGTCCGTTATTTAAAACCATGCTGCCGCTACATCCCGGTGGCGCCGGGCGTTGCCGGAAATGCCCCCCCGGCCGATCGGTGTCGCGGGTAATTCTGGGAACCTTTAAGTTTTCCCCGGCCGCTTTCTTCTCCACGGATATGATGACGGATTACCGACTTACCGTAGGATTTCCTGCCGAAAGCGCGGCCTCCCCGCCTAGAGCTTAGCTTAGCACCTGCTGCCCCTGTGCGTGTTTTTTTTCGGTGCTACTGCGTGGAGGAGCCACGACAGGCGACAGGGACAAACCATGTTTGTTTCCTTTGCTCGTAGCCAGCGGCCAACAACGCCGGCCATCAACCGGCACTCCGGCAGATCCTAGCTAGATTGCAGCCGTTTCCGCTCGCGATCGATGGAGCAGCAGTCATCGATCGTATTGAGTGTTCTCTGAAAATTCAGTTCGTTCGTGTGTCAGATAGATGATAGTACTGTCGGTTTTGGTGGCGTGTCGCTTTTAGAGTTCCTGGTGCTGTAGATGCTGAGCAGGGGAGCAGAAATAGTAGTTCAACCCCGGCCCGGTCTCACGAGTCGATCAGAACAGTTCCGAGGAAATCCTCCTGAACGCTGACGCCCGGGCGATCCTGACTGCATAGCTAGCATCAGCGAGCACCCAGACAACACCCACACATCTACCAACACGGTACATGGACGCATGTGGGCCCGCCGCCCTCTCTTGGGACGAACGCCAAAGGCCGAGCAAGCAAGCACTACTTGCTAGTCGCTTGGTCTCCCAAGCTCATCAGGTGTGCTCTGCTCATTGTGCTGGACTCCGGACCCGGCGCAGTTGACCGGCCTCGCTCCCGTTTGTACAGTGTCGCCTTCGTCTCGTGCCTTTACAGTTGACTCGGGGGCTCCCAACTTGCGTTGTGGCCTACCATACCCAAACATACGTAGCTGTCGTTCGTGTTGGTCCACGTTTCCTAGCTCAAATGCTCAATGTTGCTCGAGTCTAGTAGGCACCATCCAGCTTGTCTCTTTTCACGTGCTTCAGAATCTAATTAGTTCAATTTTTTTTTAACAAAAGAATCTAATTAGTTCACACTAGTCCATCAACCCGTGCTTCCGCACAGGTAGTAATTGTGAGATATAAGTATTATAAATTTATAAAATAATTAAGAGGTAATAATCAAAATTTATAATAATCCATCAAACATTTAAACTCTTAAACAGCTTCTATTAGAAATATATGAAATACAAATTTTAGATTAGCGTGGTAACTCACATGAGATGAACTGGCCGGATGGTTGCAAACCTTACGATATCGGGTGAGCACGGCCATGCGCAGTGCCATACCACCATTCAGATCCATCTCTAGCCATTGAGATCTCAATGGTGCCATACCACCAACAAAAATTAGACTAAAACTATCGTATTGTGGTATCGCTTTTGTTGCGATGGGCTTGGTAACGTGAAGGGATAAAAGTCAGTTTGGATAAAGATTTAAATTAGCTTGGAATGTGATCAGTAGAAGATTGTTAGTTTAATTTTTTCATAATGGCAGATGTGGTAATTGAGATATAGATATAGGGGGATTATTTTAGTCTAATTCTTCATAACGGCTATAGTTCTTCTGTCCCATGAAAAGTGCAATTCTGTGTTTGAAAAAATCCCACAACAAATTGCAATTCTAGAAGTTAGATCTCAACTGCCTGCCTAATTAAGTGATCAGATCTGATTTACGTGCAAAAACTAACTGCACGTGGCCAACAAATGAGGGCACAAGAGTCTTTTCACACCACCACTAATATATCTGAAAAAACTAGAAGTATACTCTTTCTAGGGCGGAGGGTGTTGGTGGATAATTTATTAGAAAGAGTAGGTCCAATGGCTATTAGTATCAATGATAATTACATCATTTCGAATTGATGGCTAGATATTTTATTTTTTAGAGAATTTTTAAGATATCTTTTTTTTTCTAGAGTATCCATCTAGGATCCAAGATTTCTTCATGTGGAGGTCTCAAAAGGAGGCTGCAATTAGTAAGATCTGATGAATCCAAAATGACGCCTTCCCATCTGACGGATCCAAGGTTACTACTGAAATGCTCAGTTCATGAACACTTGTCCAACTAATAAAAAAACAGTTGTCCAATTAACTAAGGTATAGTATAACAAACAAATTAATATATAAAGAGTATTATTTTTTTCTTGCGCTACAGTAACTTCGAACGTTTGACTACTAATTAGAAGTATTAAATATGGACAACTGACAAAACTCATTCCATAACCCACGGGCAAAATTGCGAGACGAATCTAATGAACCTAATTATGCAATGATTAAACAATGTCGTGCTACAGTAAACAACCTCTAATGATGGATTAACTAGGTTTAATAGATTCATCTCGTGACTTTCCGTCCATTTGTGTAATTAGTTTTACAATTAGTTTGTATTTAATACTCCTAATTAGTGTTGTAAAAGTTCCTAAAAAACTAAACGCGCCCTTAAGAACTGAAATGCAAAATTCTTTTCTTTGTAAATCCCAGGACTCGATCGTCATCCCACTGCTCAATCGTAGACCAGAAAGTTGATGCTCGCCAAGCAGGTCGATCAAGATGAGCTAAAATAATCCTAGATCCGGCGACGGCGATCGCTGGCCAGGCTAAGCCGAGGCGCCTAACTCGTTGAACACCTGGGCGCCGCTGCGCGCGTCCCGGTCGCTTCAAGCCAGAGCGATATTATTCTTCTTCCGCGACGCGGTTCCGAGGAAGAAAGGCGAGCCGGCCCGGCCGGGGAGCCTCGCCCTCGCGCTCATCCGATGGCGCCGTCGCCGTCGCCGAAAAGGCCACGGCCCTGCCGGCTCCGCCTCCGGGGCGGTGCACGACCTCCCTTTTGACCGCGCCACCGCCACATCGTCACCCACCCCATCGGCGCGCGCCACGTCGGGCAGTCGGCACGCGCCCCCGGCCCGGCCGCGCGTCACCTGGTCCCCCCTCCCTCCCGTGTCCCGTCCCGCCCGCCTGTACGGCGGCCGGATCGATCGGGTCGGGTCGTCCCGGCCGCGCGCCTCGCCGGCCGTCAACACGGCCGGGCCGGGAGTAGTGCGGCAGCGCGGCCTAACACAGTAACACCGCCTCGTCGTCCCCGCCGCGACGGCGCGACACGGGCCATGCTCTGACCCGGGGTCAGCAGTCGGTCAGTCAGAGACTCGGAGTCAGTTCTCCGCGCCGCTGCGGCCACGCAAGACGCGCTAAGCCTAGCCCGCTCGTGCCGCGCGCCCGGCCTCCACACGGTTTGGGCCGCAAAGAAACGAGACCTTGTACGCGAGGAAGAAAGCGAGAGCGCGTGCGCGCGTGCGTGGAGAGGATCGGAGACAGCGAGTGGGAGCTGATGTTGCCATCGATCTCGAGCGCTTTATTCAGGACTCAGGAGGGAGGGGTGCTGAGGATTAGCACGGGAGGAAAAGAGCGCAGGCACACAGCTGGAGGAGTCGTCTGCGCCACTGTGTCCGTGTGTGGTTTCTGGGGTCATGGGAGGCATGATGCGAGGGGAGAAATTAGCTGATCGTGGGGAGGGGGAGCTTGAGAGCGATCTGTGCGTTCTTGGCTAATAGTTGGACGTGATGGGCTGGTGACATGATGCTTCCATTCCCCCGTGCGGCACGTGGTGCTCCGTATTGCTTTTTGAATCTTGTTCAACGATAAGGAAAAACGCTCCAAATATTTAATGATTTCATAGGATTTTTATCAACCGAAATATCCAGATGTCTCATGGTTACCGGTGATTGACTAAAGGAAAAAAAATTATACCATGGTCATCGTTATTTGTTTAAACTTTGTTTGGATTTAGTAATGGTTTCTCTGATTTTAGTCCTGATATAACAACTAGTACCATTTTATCACAATTTAAAATATTTATATTTAAACTAAAAATTAATAAGTAATTATTTTAAATCAAAAGGTACGAAATGGCTATCAAAAGTTTTCTAAAAATATAACAAATTTTTATATTCATAATATTTGGTTGCTTGTACTTATGCCTAGTATTCAATAAATAGCTTACATTTTTAGAAATTTTTTTGGTACTAGTTTCATATTTTTAAAATAAATTAGTTTTGATTTTTCTAAATCTAATTAGAATTTTTTATTTTTTATAAAAATACAAACTCACTTTCAAAAGAAACCAAGGGTCAAATTTGTTCGATTTTGACAGTACAGTTAGATGATCTTTGTTATTCGGTTTTATAGTTGAATGTTGAAAATCAGATTTTTACGATAATTCAAGAGTGTAAATGAAATTTTCCCTTTAAAATATGCATGGAGTATTTGGATCAATCATAAGATGACAGCTTTGAAAGACAGTACATGCATGATTTATAAATATGTGGTGGCCGTGCACATACATTCAACAAAATCAAGGTAAATAATAATTGACATTTGGTTTCCGCACTAGCCAACCTTTGGCTGATCTATTGAATTCCACTACATGGCCGCATGCAGGTATTTTCCTCTTTTTACCTTTATTTGATTCGTTTTATCCTTATAAATTCAAGGGTTGAGATTTATTTAGCCACGTCTGTCCTAGGAGCCTAGGAGGTAATAAGTGTACTATAAACACTCACAAAACTAACCATCTCTAATCCTTGATACAGGGTACAGTCTTGTCAACATTAATATGTTTATTGTAATTATATGTCATGTAGGGACGAAAAGAATCTAAATCAACATTTAAATATGGCTAGTTGAATAGGGCATGAGAGAAATTTAGTGGGGCACATGCCCCCTTCCCCTCGACGAAATCAACCACATCTCCCTCATACGACATCGAAAAGAACTAAGCATTCATCACGGAGGTGCGTTAGTTGCCTTTCTATAATGACATGAAAAAAAGATAACAACTAATCAAGTTTTCGCATCAAGGATAAACGGAAGGGACGAAAGCTAGCTGTTAGCAATAATTAAACTTGTGTGTTGTGTCACACATGTGAGGCTGTTGCTTGAACAAAAAAAAGAACTTGTGAGTTGTGATAGACATGGACCAGTAGTCACGCATTGCCCTTGGCACACAGCGAGCGCAAGCATGTTTCACAAAGTGGAGCAGAACGAAAAGGGGCAACCCACCAGTTGACGTCTCAAGACCGACCAGCGGCAGGCTTCCTCGTCAGAGTGAAAGGTAATAAAGATCCCAAAGGCCCATTATTATTAATATCTTCCGTGGAAGACTATACTAGTTAGATGGCCATCATGCATGATTCAGAGGAACAAGCATGCATATTGGTAGGAGGACATACTCCTATATATGAAGGCTGTCAACGCACGTATAGCAGTTGCGGTTGACACGTCACTGCTTTTGGATGATCCGCGTACTCCGCATTGGCGCAGCTTCTGCAAATCGTACGCGGTTATGGGTAAATCTTGCAGGCTGCCGAACATTGTTGGTTACCCTACCCTACGTTTCGATGCATGCGTGCCGGCACGCTCCTCGAGTCGGATAATGCTGGTGCCCCCATGCCAGTCAGATCAGTGCGTCGTCTACGGCCACGGTCAAATGAGGATCTGACCTGATCTGATCTTCTCACACGGTTGATGATCTAATAGTGGTCGGGGACCATGGTAGTATGCTTCGTTAATGGCCAACTCGCTTTGGCTGCACATTGCTTTTGTGGAAATTAAAGGTATACGTGAAGCACTGGAAGGTTTTTATTAGGAGCGACCGCCGCCGTCGACTCGGAGTGGAAGACTAACCGAGCAATTGGTGAACACGTGCAGTGTTTAGGAGAGCGCGTCCCTCGTCGGGGGCAGGAAGATCGGGCGGACACACGCACGGATTGACGGGATAGACTCCATGTGTTTCTCTGAAACCTGATATTATCGGTAGACTAGCATATTACGCGTGCGTTACCACGAGTAAAATATAAATTTTATCTAGATCTACATGAGATTATCAATTTTTTTTTGCTCTTTCACTCCATATACAAATTTTCCATAACCGCGCGAGATATTGATTGTCCGGGCTCGTATTGAGATTTGGGCCTTGTTTAGATCTATTTTTTAAAATTCTAAAAGATTTGTAAATCGCCTGCATGGTGTATTAAATGTAGTCGAAAAAATCGTATTACATAAAATGGACTGTAAATCGCGAGATGAATCTAATGAATCTAGTTTTTTCGACACGGGGACTGCCCCATTTCCATTACAAAACGGAAATAACGAGAGTACAGAACCAGGCGAGAAACAAGTTTAAGGACACCAGAAGTCTAACGGGGGATGTGGGGGAGGACGAGAAGCTAGTCTGATTCAGCCCAGGCCCGGCCCTGAGGGGGGTCGAGCAGTGCACCCGCCCCGGGCCTCGGAATCCAAGGGGCCCCTACATGTATACTATGTAGAGTACACATCATGAGCAATACATGGCCATATTACCCAACGCATGAAAGCATGTTCATGTGTCTAATCCGCAGTTACCAAGATCAAGCCATCGACAATCAAGTACGACCGAATAGGTAGCTAGCTAGGTATATCCTAGCTGCACGTAACAATTATCATGATCTATGATATTATTTTTTTAGAACAATGCACGCACACTCACACCCCTATGAACACACACGCAAACTCTATCCCTATGAGCATTTTTAAAGACTGAGACGTCGCCTACCACTGAATATTCGCTCCCATGGGGAGTTGAACCGAGAACCTCAGGTGCTACTGAGGCTCTTGCAACTATTAGGCTACAAGCCCTTTCGCTATGATATCATTGATGACCACATATCATTATATATATTACATGTTCGTTGCAGCTGGCCACTGATAATCTCAATTCATTATACATTGGTGAGGAATAGAATCTATACATTGAGGTGCGAGTTTTTAAAGACAGTCAGCAAAAATTTCTTCTTGCGTTCATCTAGTACCCTTCGATTTTGTGCTAGTTTCTGATTACTAATTTCTTTTACAGATTTAGCACCATTATGTTGTCTAGAAAATATGCATCTAATACTTAGTATTAAAAAGTCTTTGACATGAATATATTTGTATTAAGGGCCTTAAATTGAGTTTCGCCCTGGGCCACTAAAATCTCAGGACCGGGCCTGATTCAGCCTAGTACCCGTCGGGAGAAAGACCCAGGATTCCCGTATCACAAGTCCCCAACAACACGACATAGACAAAAGAAGCACTAAGAAACAGTAGCAGGCCAGACAGGTTCGAGACACCAAACAACGTAGCCCCCAGCTCACATGTCTTCGCCTTCGTCTTGATCGTCTTCCGGAGGAGATGGTAGAATCCGCAGTGAAGGAGGGGAGGCTTGTTGAGTCGCCAGCACCCTGTGTGCACACGCCAAGAGCTTCTGGACACCATCCAGGATTCTTTCTTGTGCGACTTCGTTATGAAGACCTACCCAATATGTTAGAAAGTAACAAGCGTGTGTCAAAATCTCGCCAGGATGTTTGGGTATTTTCTTATCAAAGCAGGCCTTATTCCTGCATTTCCAAATTGCCCAGCAAATAGCCGCACACCCACTGGTGTAAACGGCATTCCCACCAGGGAGCCAGTTGGCTATCCAGAGTTTGTATTGATGCATGTTTCTGGGGGACAGAATTAGCCCCAAAACACATATCAATGATACCCCAAGATCTCTCCACATGGGGGAATCATCAAGTTTGTGTTTCACAGTCCCCATAGTGTCATTTAGGTGGTATTTCTGTCTAACAATCTGTTGCCAAAGGTCTTCCTCAGCTTCAAGCTTCCACCACCACTTGCATAGTAAACTGATGTTCATTTTATGAATGTTTTTAATCCCAAGACCACCATGCTTTTTGCTCTTATTAATAATGTCCCATTTGACCAGATGATATTTTTTCTTTTGACCTCCTCCCTGCCAGAAGGACGTTCTCCTCTGTTTATCTAGGAGGTCAGTAGTGGATTTAGGAAGTAGGTAAAGAGACATATGATATATAAAGGAGTTGGATAAGCTCGAATCTAATGAATCTAGTTAGGTCGTAGTTAGACACTAAATTGATACAGTAAAACTACAGTAAACATATGCTAATGCCGGATTAGTTAGGCTCATTAGATTCGTCTCGAAGTTTACTAATTAGTTTTGGGATTAGTCTATGTTTAATACTTCAAATGTGAAAAAAAAATCCCTTTCAAAATTCCAAAACAAAGAAACTAAACACACCCTTGGATTGATTTGTTTGGATTTCGATTAGAAATCTGATTGAGTTTTCTAGGTTTGGATTGACAGACCGAGGAATCATTGCTTACTTAGTAGAGAAAATACATAGAGGTAAAGATAGCTTACTTAGCAGAGAATGGAGTAGAGATACATGGCGCAGTGAGTTCGATCAATTCTATGTTCGCGAGTCGTTGCAGCATTGGCGCCTGACTATTACAAAAGCACAGTGGCGCGAGACCAGTGGCGGTGCGTGACTTCAAATCAAGGGGGCTAAAATGTCCATTATTAATGAACAACTACATAAGTGCTTGGTTAAAAGAAGTATTATTGGCTAATGGTTATAGGTATAGTTTAAATCGCCAGTAATTTTGCTAAATCAGGGAAGGCGGAGCGCAGTATGACCTCCACTAGGCTCCGCCCCTGTAGGAGGAGACAGTCCAGACTCGAGACCGTTGGGATTTGTCTTTTGCAGGGGCAGCTTCATCGCACGGCACGGAGGATCGCAAGCGGCCGGAGAGGAGTCCAAATCCCAGCGCGTCACGGCCGCCTCAGGCCTGGGGAGTCTGCAGCCGAGGGATCGACCCCTCCACTCGAGATCCACGGCATAGATCTCCTCCGCTTTAGCAACTTGACACGCGGCTCCCCGCACCGCCGCCCGAGCTCCGGTCGGCCGGCCGGTCCACGGTACTGCTTGCCGTGTTGCTGCATGCCATAGCTCTCCCTAGTTTAATCGTCCTAGCTAGCATGGCCACCAGATCGGCAGAATCTAGCGCGCGGCAGGCGGAAGCACGCTGTCCCGTACATCGCGAGCAACGGCGAATTGTTTTTCCCTATCCCCCGGCGCAGGCGTAGCTGTCACGGCGACCGGGCGGCGATGCCCTGCTCCCCCGCGCGCACACCTGGCCGGCGACCGGTGGTCCCTCCCCGCCACCCGGCCGTACGGCCGGGCCGGAGCGTCCATGTCCATCCACGCCGGCCGCCGCCGCCGCTCGTGCTCCTCCTCCTCGGGCGCTTGATGGGGGGACGCTTTCGTACGGCGGGATCGGGTCGGAGTAAACTAGCTAGCGCGGCGTTCGTCGTGGTCGTGGTGGCTGTCGTTTCGGGCAAGGGCTGCGGCCGCGGGGGACAAGCGTACGCGCCGGCGGCCGGCCGGCGACAGCTGTCCCGGCGCGGGGGATTGTTAAATGGCGGGGCGCATAAAGGCCACCGATCCGGGGCCGGAAAGGGAAGGCGCTGCGGCTGTGCGGCATATAATTGTGTACTCCATCCAGCAAGCGTTCGTGCGGGGAGTATTTAAGCTTGTGTTATCCGAGCTAGAAGCATCTAATCTTGCTTCTCGCTGAAAAAGAGTGTATGTGATCTGTCCGAATGGTTCGTCGATACGGCAAGCGACCAACATGCAGGGAAAGGGGAAGAGATGGGAACGACGTACGGGTACCAGCCCGCCACTACCAAATCCGGGCAATTTGCAAATCCAGCACATGAATAGGAGGATACACGGATCGAACGGTGTAGGGTCTATTTGGAGAGATAAAATTGAATGCTAAACTTTTGCTAATGTTATTGTTAAAGTTTAATTTACCCTATTAGCACTCTCGTTTGGATATAATAGTGCTATAAATTTTAGCATTTTGGGGCATTAACATATGGATCCAAACAACCCCGTAGAACTGCATCGCCTCCATGCATGAGAAACTGTAAATCAGGAGTTCAGATGCTGTGCCTTTTCATTTTGTAGAAGAAAGCACATGGGTCCTGGAACTGGAAACATGGCCTGAACAAATGACTGGCTAAGCTCCATGAAAATAAGAATCTGAAGAGTGGATGGAACAGTGAGTTTCCTCCTAGGACCTCCGATGGCAGCGAAAGATGCGTTATTTCCTTGGAGAGAACATAATCGTCGGACAAGACGTTTTCAAGGAATCTGAAGCCAAGTAGTTGAGAGCTCCGAGCTTCCGAGGGTTGACATTCTGGTTTCTGAAGAGACACAAAATTGTTGCCCGGCCCCTTTTGCCTTTGGTTTTAGCAAGGTACGTTAAACAAACCAATTGTCGTTGCTAATTATAATGGAATGGTCTCACATCTCCCCGAGCCTTCTGGATGAACGAATCTTGAGCACACTATTGGCTGCCTAAGAGACATGTAGATGACCTGTATTCCGATCAACTCACGATGGGATGCAGTGGGAAACAGCACAAAAATAGGGTTCCAGCTAGCGGATATGAACGCATAAAAAATGTTTTTGGTAGAGTAGACTCCATCTAAGAATCCCTAGATCTTTTGTTTTTGCCTAAAAGAGACACAGATCCGGAAGCGGACACAGATCATGTGCCCCGTCATGGGTACAGGGAGGATTTTGTTAACAAACAAGAACAATGATCGTGCTTAGTAACGATAGCGACATAGAAAGGGACCTGTTGGTAAAATCTAGGCCATTAAGAAGAACTTCGTAATTAAAGACTACGTACAAATCGCATGAACGGAATCTTTGTAAAAAGGAACGTATCGATTTCTTCAAAAAAAGAAGAAGGAACGTATTGCTGAAATTGTGCAGGCCCAGATTTTGAACAGCAAAGGAACTTCATGTTGTGAAGCCCAAGTTGGCCTAGCCCAGTCCATTAAGCACAAGAGGCCATACCTCCTAGGCCGCAGAGGTGACATGAAAAGCAAGCAAGTTGTGCCGCTCGTTGTGCGCAGCAAGCAAAATGTTCATTTTATACTCGCAAAGGTAAAGGCTAAGAGACGACTAGTCGCGTTAGCGACTTATCGCGCGACCAAAGCGATGTTGGGCTGGCCGAGCGGACCAACACAGGCCCTGCGCGGCCTGCCGGTTTGCTACGCCTGCTCGGCCTTTTACAATACCAGGCGCTCGTTACGTGTAGAACAGATTGCAAATTTCCCCACCGCCAGCGTCAGGACGGCGACGGCGATGCCTAGGCGACGACGATTTCAGCTGCCGGCGGCAGCATTCCCGGACCACGAGAGCGGAGGCGCATACGTAGACCCGGCGAACGTCTCTCAATGTGAGTTCTCCATGCTCTCTCCCTTTTTTCTTCCATTTCTGTGAGCCTCGCATCTAGGGAGACGGGAGGACGAAGCACCAGTTCTATTGACCATGGGGATGGGGCGCCTCGCACAGCAGGCATACAAACGGGGCGCAAGGAGAAGTGAATGGGGAGGAGGGACTGGGGGAGGAGGCAGTACCAAGTTTCCACATGCACCATGGAAATAGAGCTCCTGCAGTTCGCATGGCGGGGTGTGGATTGTCCAAGGATGGGGGAATGAGGTGCTCACCGTGTGTCAGCAGGGAGAGAGGGGAGGAGTCATCGTGAGTCCTTATGTACCTGGCCATAGGCTTGGGGAGCTCATCAAGCTCATAGGGGAAGCTATCTGTTTATGTACGTTTTGATCTTACTCTGAATTAGTGTTTATTTACTTTTCATATTATTTTTTTGTATCTATAAAATAGAACATAGATCATTGTTGCAGTCTAGCTAGGTGCTGAAAATCAACGTCTGGAAGCGTTTCCATACTACTAGACAATATACATGAAGTATGGTAACGGATGCAGTAGCACCCCCTCCTAAAACACACAATTGACAGAGCTTGTTAACTTTTTATGATATGATAAAGCATCTAGCAACTAATTTAGAGGTGATTTTTCTTTTTGTTTAGATAGCATGTCTATTTCAAAGACATAGGTAAAATAGCATATGTATTATTAATTTATTATTTTCATTGTACCACCAAAATTGTCTCTAAAATAGTTTGTACTTAGAGGGAATATGATGGCTGGAACCCAACTTGCAGGGATAGTTGTCCATTTTCTGAATATGGAGAAATGTAGTCTTTATCTCTATAGAATATTCATTCATGTTGGGGAGGGTGGGGCAACTAGACATAGTAGGCTCGTTGTCACTTTTATTGTTTTTTGTATCAAACAATCTATGTAGCAACTTTATGTATATGCAATAGCAGACTTTATGCACATGTAGTAGCAACTTATGCATAAGCAGTAGCAAACTTTATGCATATGATATTAGCAACTCATGCAGATATAGTACAATGTATTAAACTCTGGATTAGCTATACATTATGTACCATTTTCTCTCTTTTTTTCTCAACTCGGGAATGATTGCGGAATGTTCACACTCAAGGTGATACATGCAAACAGGATAGAGGGCGCGCCTAGCAACCCGTTCAGAACATATTACTATTTTTTCGTGAGACCTCATAGTTGGCACACAACCTGTAAAGAACCCATATTAATGTTTTTGAGAGAACCCGATGGTTGGTACTCAATCTGCAAGGATATTTGAATGATGATAAAAAGAATACATCTTATAATATATTCTAGGTCAATTTACTTTCTAATAGTTGTGTCAACTTTGGCAATATAAAGTGTCAAGCTATGTGTTACCGTTTTTGTATGCCATTTTCTCCTCATTTGTTTTACTTTTTTCTACCACAGCAAGGAAATTGAAACTCGAAAATGATGAATCTGCTTCTATGTTTTTTATCAATACGATCATGACATAACTTGTTTGATTTATTTTTTGCATTATGCAATTTGATGTGGCTGAAAAAATAGAAGTAAATGCTACTGTTACAGTTGCTACAATTGTGATCGTCCGTTGTTGCTTGGGATTTTTTCTTAGTCCGTTTTAGAACTAGTGGATAGATTGTCACAATATACAGACTCAAACACTGAGTTTTCATGTTTTTTCTACAAGGGATAGATTGGCGTAGGTTGAGCTCGAGTGGACGCCGGGGTTGGGGACTATTTTTGAGCATCATCCTCTGGGATTTGATGTCCTAATCCATAGGAGGGAGGGAGGGAGAGGGAACATCCTCGCACATGGATTTGGGGGTGGGGGTAGGGTGGGTACTGGGTAGTTCTACTGGTCATGCAAGTGCGATTTTTTTTTCTGAATATGTGTTTGTTTGTGTGAAGTTATATTCATGTACTAGCAAACAACATCTCCTATGAAAAATGTTCATTAGCAATTTAATGGTTAACTCATTAGCAACTTATAGCAACTTGTACAGATGTAGGAGCAACTTTCAATTATTTTTTCGTTCATGCATTTTTTCCACCACACAATGTAGGGGGTGTTCTAATTTGTGTTCCTTGACACGAGACAATTTATGAGGTTGGAGATTATAGTGTTTTTTACCAGCTACCCATGAATAAATTATATGACTACTTTTTTTTCTCCACAAATCTATACTAGAATTTGCTTTATTTGTAATCACACAATATTTTTAGAGGGATGTTTATTTTCTGGATCATCAATTAGCAACTTATTGAGCACATACATATCCTGCCATATTATTCTTAGAGGGGAGTTTATTTTCAGATGACCAAGTAGCAACTTATTGACCACACATCCCGTTGTTTCTGTTATATTTGGACTATCATAACTTACACATAACATAGCATAATAACTTAAGTATCTTTAGTTTATAAAAATCATCCCCAGCAGCTGGGGATACTCAACTATGAAGTGTATTTTTGTACTTCTTTTCAGCATGGCACAGAAAAGCGAACACGAAGGGGTTGATGAAACTTGTTCCTGAAGAGAACAACTTGGTCTTCTTCCAAATTTTGGAAGGATCATAGACCCAAGAATGATTTTAAATGGCTCATAGACCCCAGAAACCTATGTAGCAACTTATATAGAACCTGCGTAGCAACTTATAGTTTGTACCTAGCAAACAATGTGCACCAAACTACTCACTCCATTCAATTTTGATAGCTATATTTCACTTTGACACAATAACAAAGGAAAATAACCTTACTTATCATATAATAAATGCAACACAGACTTTTTTATTGGTCCTCCAATCTTTAACTGAAAACTCCTCGTTACTAGTGCTATTTATTGCCACACCCCATGCCAATAGCAAATATAACTATCATTTATGAACTTTTGAGTTTTTGAAATATAGCTATCAAAAGTGAATGGAGGGAGTATGTGGCAACTTATGATCTTTTTTCTTAACCTAGTTAATGCTAAACTCACCTTTTTTCACCTTTTCCCTTTTTCAGCATGGTAGAGAAGTACAATATCGAACTTGATGAATCATCTCCCTCTCCAAGAAGAGCTGGTGCTTATTTTAGAATTTTTAAAGGCAGGAGAGTGAGCTCATGTAGCTTAGAACTTATACATAAGAATTCATGAATGTCCAGAAAGGGCAAGAGCATAAGGATGAAATTGTAATAAATAGATAGTGCTGTTGTAGATAAGTTACCAACAATCACTTTATAAGATGCTACATAATTTACTAGGTAACTTGATTTCGCATATATAGTAAAACTTTTTATTCAATACAAATTACTGCATAGATTCTCCATAAGTTGTGATAGTTAATTCACATAAGTTGCTACTCGGATCCCTATAAAATTTGGTATATTATGGTAATATTTAGGTTGCTCAACAATCTACATGACTTGATACAAAAGTTCTATACAAATTATACCAGTTACCACATAGGATATAAATCTACATAACTTGATACAAAAGTTCTATATAACACAAGTTGCTATGCATATTAATATCCTCAAAATAAAATATAATTTGCTAAATGATCTATATAAGTTACTATTGTACATATAATATAAGTTGATAGTTTTATAATGATAGTTTTATAAAAACAGCTTCAAAACATATCCAATATGGATCTTATTTTGTAAATCTCTTTAAAAGAAGCACAATGGTGCGATCGGAGTTGAAATCGAGAGCTTGATGAGTGACTAATGACCACTAAAAGAAAATACAACTAATTTGTATTGCTGACATTAATGGTGATGTCATTGAAAAGGGATGTCTCTGTATATTAGTACTCGCTTCTGTCCACTAAGTGGTGCATGCGCCGCGCCGCTGTAAAAAACAAGAAATCTTGGTGTCGGAGAAAAACATGTGTCGCGCGCGGGCCTATCGCGCGACCTGTCGCGGGTTAACCCGGTCCCTCCCACCCCAAAAGGCCAAAAGTATGTCGAGATTTCGCTTAATCATTTGATCTCTCAAGTTTCATCCGAGTACTATCTGTCAGAGCTCTGGGTGGCAGGACTGTCACACCCGACGATCGAGATGCCAACCAATCACCGCGCGCCGGCGCCTTGCACGTTGGCACGCCGGCGATCGACGGCAATGGCATGCCCTGCAAAGCGCTAACCGCCGCCGCCTCGTGGCACCCCGACGGACGCGACGCGACCAGCAGGAGGCAACTCATGGCACCTTAGCAACCGCCCGAGCCTGCCGAGCCCCTACAAGACGCGCGCGCGCGCGGGCGCCCACGAGCGCGCACCCGCCTGCAGTTCCCACTCACTCCACGCGACTCAACCCGAGCGCGCGCGCGAGCACCGCCGAGCCGCTGCCGGAGCACCAGGGCCTCGGTCCTTCTCCTTCCCCTCGTCCTCGCCGCCTGCTGTAAGCTAGCAAGCAAGCAAGCTAGATCCATGGCGTCGGCGGCCGGCATCGTCGTCAGCTCCCGCGCGCTCCCCGTGCTGGCCATCGCCGGCGCCGTCCTCGTCGCCGCGCCCGGCGCCAGCGCCACCGAGGCAGCAGCCGCGCCGCGGCCGGCCCCGCTGGAGTTCCGCGTGGGCGGGCCGCGCGGGTGGCGCGTCCCCGACGCCAACACCAGCTACATCTGGTGGGCTACCAACAACCGCTTCCACGTCGGCGACCGCCTCCGTGAGTAGCCATGCCGAAACAACAACCATTCCTCGCCCAATCGATGCAGGTACGATTGATCCGACCCGATGCTCCTGCTCGCAGTGTTCAAGTACGCCCAGGACTCGGTGCTGGTGGTGGACCGCCCGGCCTTCGACGCCTGCAACGCCACCGAGCCGCTCGCCGCCTTCTCCGACGGCGCCACCACGGTGCGCCTCGACCGCCCGGGCTTCTTCTGCTTCATCAGCAGCGAGCCGGGCCACTGCCAGCAGGGCCAGAGGCTCATGGTGCGCGTCATGGTGCACCCGGCCGGCCTGGCCGCCGCGGCGCCCGCGCCCGGGATCTTGGCACAGCCGGGCGGGCGCCCCAGGCCGTCGTCGGGGTGCGCGTCCTCCGCCGCTGCCGAATGGGTCGCTGCCGCCGCAAGCGTCGCCGTCATGGCGGCGATGGCTGTGCTTGTTGGTCTCCTCTAGATGCTCCGGTGATCACCTTGCCTTCACGGGCAAACTTAGTTGTGTTAGGTTAATGTGTCTTGTTGTTGTTGCAGTTCAGGTTTCTCTGCTGTTTTTGGTTCATGATTCGTGAGTTATCCGTTCTATGTCAGACAATTGGTTTCAGCGAGTGATTGTGTGCTATTTTATGCACATGTAATGTGGTGCTTTGTATTGCATTCATGACTGAATTTCCAGTTGCTTCAGCTGCTGCTCCAGCTTCAGCCTTTTTGCCGATCGACAAAAGATAGTATTTCACGCCGAAATGCAATGCTACAATGCAGAGTAATGTTCTTGCAAGTTCATCTGAAGATGAGTTGCCACGGCATGCCAATGTTCGTGCGGATCATGATGCAGCACGTGCTGAAAATGAAACTTTGCAGAGATATAGAAATGGTCAGGACTTGCTACAACGCATGCATCAGAGTACTTAATAAATAAAAAAATATAAACCAAATGGAGGCAATAGTTTAAGCACGCGTGGCAGAGAGAAGGCCCGCGCTCTCATGGCCCTCCCTAAAACGCGCCATGCTCATCGATGAGCCGCTTGTCCGTCGTCTCCATTGCCGGTCCCGAGCGAGCGCCCTGCACATGCACCAGCCACAATGGTCGTTCCCGATCCCGAACGGGCAACCTGAGCAGGAGGCATCGGAACGGCCAATCTACGGCGTTGCATGACAACGCGCGCGCACTCTCGCGGGCCAGCTCCATGGGCACCTCCGTCGCCGTCGCCGTCGCGGTGGCCGTCGCCGCCCTCCTCCTCCTCGGGCGGGTCGCCCATGCCGAGATCAAGACCACGTCCATCGTGTCGGACCCGAGGCTGATCATCCTCTTCGAGCAGTTCGGCTTCGCTAGCGGCGGCCGGGCCACGATCTCCATAAGCCGCGCGGCGTGGCAGCTCCGGCGGGGGTCGCGCCGCAAGAGCGTCGACCCCAGCCTCATGGGGTTCGTGCTCATCTCCGGCGCCCAGTTCCCCAAGGTCAACAACCAGACCGAGTACGCCGCCGCGGACCCGCCGGGAGGCGGCGGCGGCGGGTTCTGCGTTCTGACGAGCGACTACGCGCTCCCGGTGCTCCGGCTCAACGACGTCGCGCCTGGCGGGGCCAGCACCACGGTGACCATCGACGACCCCGACGAGTACGCCGTCGTGTTCAGCAACTGCCAGGACGGCGCGGAGGTCACCATGGACGTGCGCACCGAGATGTACAACGTGCGCCGCGACGCCTCCGGCGGGATCAGGGACTACCTCCCCGTGGGGCTGCAGCCGCTGCCGGCCATCTACGCGGGCGTGTCGGCGGTGTACCTCGCGTTCCTGGCGGGGTGGGTGTGGACGTGCCGCCGGCAGCGCGCCACCGCGGAGCGGATCCACGCCGTGATGGGCGCGCTGCTGCTGTTCAAGGCGCTCAAGACGGCGTGCGCCGCCGAGGACGCGTGGTTCGTCGAGCGCACGGGCACGCCGCACGGCTGGGACGTCGCCTTCTACGTCTTCGGCTTCTTCAAGGGCATCCTGCTCTTCACCGTCATCGTCCTCATCGGCACCGGCTGGTCCTTCCTCAAGCCCTACCTCCAGGTCGACTTACTACTAGCTACCTGCAGCCGATCAACATTGCCATGGATCGGATCATCATGCCAAACAAAGTTGTTGGTGCAGGAGCGCGAGAAGAGCGTGCTCATGATCGTGATCCCGCTGCAAGTGATCGAGAACCTGGTGCTGGTGGTGATCGGCGAGACGGGGCCGACAGGGAAGGACTGGATCGTGTGGAACCAGGTGTTCCTGCTGGTCGACGTCATCTGCTGCTGCGCCGTCTTCTTCCCCATCATCTGGTCCATCCGCGGCCTGCGCGAGGCCTCCAAGACCGACGGCAAGGCGGCGCGCAACCTCCGGAAGCTCACGCTCTTCAAGCGCTTCTACCTCGTCGTCGTCGGCTACCTCTACTTCACCCGGATCATCGTGTCGGCGTTCCTCGCGGTGCTCAACTACAAGTACCAGTGGGGCGTCAACGTCGCCGTCGAGGGCGCCAGCCTCGCCTTCTACCTCTTCGTGTTCTACAACTTCAAGCCGGTGGAGAAGAACCCGTATCTGTACATCGCCGACGAGGAGGATGAGGTCGCCGGCGGGGAGCTCGAGATGGATGATGGGGCTTTCTGATGAGCTCTGGTTCATGGGATGCATTCAGAGCCATCGTGACTGAAAAGTTTTGTATCATGTAGTACTTATGTTATCCTTGGTCCTTGTTATTATTAGCAAGTAGCGCGGTACACGTACGGAAATATTTGTGTTGTTCATAGAGCATCTGATTGGGCTGCTGCTGGGGGATTTGGAGGTATACAAATATTTCTCCGCTTTTCATGAAGGAATGAATATATATACTCTTTAGGATTTCTTGGCGCATGTGTCCCATTATAAAATATTAGGTTTATCATCGGTTATATATTGTTGATAATGTGATAAATCCTCACACGATGCTATGGTTATTGCTATTAGCCCGAAAAATAGGTGAATTGGCCTAAATGATAGAGATTAGGGGTGTCAATTAGTGATTCTTAGGTGCATCTCCAATCCTTTTTGTTTAAAATTTTGTACTAGTTCTCCAAAATTTTGAACTAAAGAGGGTTGGAAGGGTCGTCAATTTGCACTATAGATGGCCAAATGGGCTGGATCAAATGGGCCGCACTAGCCACGACACGAAAAAAAAACCTACACTAATCCAGCCCAGTCCACGACCTATTGGGTCAGGGTGGACCCGACACGATGCATAGGGTAGTGCCTGGGTCTGGACTCCGACCCATAGCGCCTACCCTGACACGACATGACTAATGGGTCTAACCCGATCAAGCACGACTAATTTGGTGTCCGGAACAATTTGGCCCATTAAAAGCCCAACTTCCCCACTCAACCCTAAATCCCTAATCCCTCTCTCTCTCCTTCAATCATCCAGCCGCCACATCCCACAACCACCTTTCTCGATCTCTGTCTCTCTCTCTCTCTCTCCCGCGCACATCTGCATGGGAAGGCCGGCGAGCGGCGGCGGCCGGCGGGCAGGGGAGTGCCGGCGGGCGGCGGGAGCGCGGCCCGGCGCCCGGCGTGCGCAGGGCCGCACGCTGGGGGCAGCCGGCGTGCGCGGGTCAGCCGCCGGGGGCGGCCAGTAGCGACGTCGCGCGAACGCGCGGGGGCGGCCGACAACGACGATGCGCGGACGGCGGCGACCGGCAGCGACGGCGCGCTGGGGCGGGCAACGAACATGGGGCGGCACGACACGCCCGGGCCGACCGTGCCATCGTGCCGGCACAGCACAACCCAATGCCCGTCGTGTCGTGTCGTGGGCCGCGGCGGCGGCACGGCACGGTTCACCGATCGTGCCTCGTCGGGTCGTGCCCAACTCGTGACGTGCCTAGTTGGGTTAGGGTTGTGTCATGTCGTGTCGTGGGCCGCGGCGGCAGCACGGCATGCCGGCACGGCACGGTTCGTGTCGTGCCCAACACTCATGCCATGCCTAGTCGGGTTAGGGTCGTGTTGGACTAGGCCGCCCAGATGGCCATCTATAATTTGCACCCCTAGTCGAGATTTTCTATTACGCAAAAATCAAACCTGTTCAGAACTAGTAAACATACTCATCATCACTAACATAAAAAAAATAAGATCAAAATAGATGATGCCATCGTGAGCAGGGCAGAAGGACATGGTTTCCTTTAATCCTAAAGCTACCAGAGGAAAGGAGTCCGCGTGCAACCTTTTCGGGCTAGTTTGGAAGCCCAAAATCCCAGAGGGAACCCGGTCTTTTCCCAGGGTCGGAAGCCCACGTGGAAATTAGCCCCGTTGCAAATTTTGGAAGCGCTCGGGACAGGGTGTTCCAGCCCAACCCACGAGTTTTCCCCGGGGTAGCGACGCCCCACCTCGACCCCTCCTCGGGGGGTTCATCCCCGTCCCTCGCGAAGCGAAGCGACGCGCCGCCGCTTTGTTTCCTTTGCAGGCGCCGTCACGCCGCCGCCTCTCCACCGTTGCACCGCCGCCGCTTCACTTCCCCATCCAGGCACAGCCGTCCCGCGCCCTCCTCTGCCCCCTCCCGCTGGACGTCTTGATCTCTGCAGCAGCCTCCGCCGTCGCCGCTCCGCCTCCCCGTCAGTTGCAACGCCACCACCCGCTCGGAGTTCTCGATTCGCCGACGCCGGCGCCGGCATGCACCTCCCCACCTCCACAGGGCCAGCTGCCTCCACCGACCAGCCGGTCCTTCCTCACTCCGCCTCCTCACCCCAAGCTTCCTCCCAGCAGGCTTTGTCCCCTGGATTTGCTTGGTCTATCGCCTGCGTTTCCAGATCCAAAAACCGTAACCTGAGGCCTAGATCTAGCATCTAGGAGGGCATGAACGTGGTTTTGTTCTTCGGGATTTGTATGGGGAATAGGATTTTCTTCTTAGCTCCCAAACAGCAGAAGGGGGCGGGGGATAATCTCCCCTGCCGTAGAGGGGGATTCGAAAATCCAAAAAAATCCCCGTAGGATTTATTGCCCCCCGGGCTAATCAGCCCTGTGCTTCCAAACTAGCCCTTCATGCCGCAGGCTGCGGCACCGCCACGGCCGTGTCCACGTCGATGACAACGCACGGGTCCAGCAGCGCACCGGCATCCCCGTCCCGCCTGGCCAAGTACCGTACCAGCTTCCCCTGGCGGCTCTCGTCCTGCTCCTGCACCGACGGGCAAGGTTAACCGGTTTAACCCGGTCAAACCGGTCCGGTCCGGTTCCGGTTTCGGCCGGTATCCAACCGGCCAAAATTCAAATTTTAAATTTGAATTCAAAAAATGAAAAATTCTCAAAAAAATCCTAAAAATATTTCAAGGTGTAATGAATCTAATGGTGTCAAATTTTCTTAAAAATTCATTCATTTAGTATAGTTTGTGAGAATTTAAAGTTAAATCAAAAAAGAAAAAGAAAAAAAATGGGCCGGCCCATGAAGGCCCACCGGTCAAACCGGCCGGTAAACCAGTTGCACGAGAGCTTTTGAATTTCAAACCGGTCAAACCGGCCGGAACCGGTTGCATGGGAGTTTTTGAATTTATTTGAATTTGAATTTGAATTCAACCGGTTTCTACCGGTTACCGGCCTAACCGGTCCGATAAACCGGTACCGGAGGGCGGCGGTTAGGCCGGTCCGATCGGATTTTAAAACCCTGCCGACGGGTCGGTGAGCGTCACCTCGAACGCCGCGGCCCCGCGCCTCATGTCCCCGGCGAGGCCGTCCAGCACGAACCCCGGCACGCGGGCCGCGGAGCCCCACGCCACGACGGGCGCCGCCGTCTCCGTCTCCGCCGCCCTCATGCTGCCGGCGCCGAGGCGCGGCGCCGGGGCGCCCGCGAGCGGGACGCCGCGGTAGGACACGACCAGCGCCGCGCCGACGTCCCGCGCGTGTGCCTCCGCGACGCGATGCGGAGGGCGAGCTTGAACTCCGGGTCAAGCGCGGTCGAGGCCGGAGACGGAGGCGATCGCGGCGGAGTAGCGCGGCTCCTTGGTGGCGTCGTTGATGAGCCACGCTAAGGCGCCGATACCTGAGCCGACCAGTACGGTCAGTACGAGGTGCCGGCCGGGCTTGTTCTTCTGGACATGTCGACAGCAGCCGCAGCAACACCCTAGCTAGATGGAACACACCCGTTATTGTCGACGCTTCTCCGGGATTGGATGCAGGGAACGCGCAATGACATATAAAAATTCAAGGCAAAGAAGTTTGATTAAAGGAACTAGCCTATCAACCCGTGCGCCGCACGGGTTAATAATTAGAATGAATCTATACTGATTTATAAAGCGAGTAAAAAGTTTCTATCTAAATTTTTGATTTGATCCGTCTTATGTCATTGACACATGTATGCGAGTCGGACCACAGCCCTCCATCTATGACTCGATCACATAGATCCATATATAAAATAATGTACGGGCAATTGTATGTATTCGATACTTATACCAATTTTGTCTGTAGCAATGCATGGTCAAATTTGCTTGTAGTTGTACCTATTTCTAAAGCGAGTAAGGTTTCCTATTTCTAAAGCGAGTAAGATTTCCACCTCATTTTTGGTTTGGTTCGACTCGTGTTATTGACAGGAGGGCCTTAGTCCATCTCGTATGTGAGTCGGACCAGCCCACTCCGTCCACAATTTGATCATGCAGATTTCTACAAATTAACACACAGGCTACTATACATATCTGATACTTATAACAACTTTATCTATACCAACACACGGGTATAATTGCCTAGTAAAAATAGAGCTTATAGCTAATAATTATAATTATTTATCTTTCCCTCTTTCATCTATTAAATATTCTAACATATGCTCTAAATACATATTTATCATTATCTAGTTGCAATAGATTTTATTTTACATCACACCTCCATGCATACATGTTTAATATATATTTAATTGAACCATTTGTTTGTAAATTATTATTCTTATCTTTTCTATCATATATGAACATATGGTGACACATATTGTGGGTAGTATTTTATATAACATAAATAATATGTTAATAATGATAGGAATAGTAATTAGAATTTTATATTGATGCACTTTAATAAAGCCCAGCCCAGCGATCGATGCGTCACTCGCAAATTAATATAACTCTGATTGTTAAAGATCATTGGTCTAAATTCCAACGGTAAAGCTCGCGTAGTTCGTTACGTCTCCAAAAGGATAAGTTGCATTGGAATCGAGAAAGTTTCGTTCATAATTGCATAAAAGGAGAGAGCAACTTAACGAGAGAAGTAGCAGTGAGGGCGCAAGTTCAAGTACGCTGCTGGCTAATGTTGGCAAGCAAATGCCATTTGGATATTTCGCCACATCAGAGAGTACGCATGAGAATATTTCTCACACTCCGTCCAGATCAATAGAGTGCTTGGGAAAATTGCTTCTGCAGGATATCCGGGCAGATTAATATAATTGGATAATTTATATACAAATTAGGAAATTATTTGCATTATTTTTTATAATGGCAAATGTGGGTAATTTACACGAAGATTAGGGGTTTACTTTAGTTTTTTATAATGGCAAATGTGGGTAATTTAGATATATATTTAGGGGGTTACTTTAGTCTATTTTCATAATGACAGAGGTGGGTAATTGTTAGAAAAGATAACAGATCCGATGGCTATTATAATTAGAATTGTCGGATTGATGGCCGGATGTTTCTGATTTTTGTGAGAATTTCTAGAATTTCTCTATTTTTGTAGAGTGTCCACTTAGGATCCTAGCTGGTTTCGTGTGGAAGCTTGAAAGGAGCCTCCAATTAGTAATAGTAAGATAGTAGTATGTATTTGTTGGACTAGTGTACGACCCGGCTAATGCTGTGGAGGCAAATAAGAAAGGCAATGCAAAGATATATAAGAAGAAAATTCGCTTCTTCGATAGCAGAACGTAGATTATGCTATATATAAAAAGGAAATCCAAACATAACATACACATAGCTTATTCTCATTTATGCAGCATTCCTTTTTTTTCTGAAATGTGCGTAGTAAGTAGTATTGAATTAAATCAGTATAAACTAAAGAATAATTCTCTGTACCAAAGGAAAACCAAAAATCGTTAGATCTGCAGGAATCAAGGTCCATATGCTGCATGCACTCTAATATAATCTTGATGGTTAATTGGTCAATACACTCTAATTTAATTCTCTGTACAATGAATGATCAAAGTGCAATTCTGCCATAGTGATTCAAATCCCACTGAATTCGTAGTAAATACAACTATAGATTTGGTCATTTTCAAAGTACCGGTTGAGCTCAAACTGGTGGTGTAGACCAGTTTGTTACTAGGTGGTCGTTGGAACATGTGATAAAAATTTTATGGGTTTAAGATACGGACAGACGGTGAAAGTTAAAACAGTCAATACTTAACGATGGCTATAACCACTTTGGCCACCATACCAGTTCTTGGTACAAATCGGCAGCGATGAGTGTGCACTATAAAAGCCTCATTCCCTTTCTAAATTGTAAAATCACCATTCACAAGATTTTTTTTAAAAAAATCATATGAAATTGGATGATCTTAGATGGGCAAAAGCTCAACATCAAAGACACGAGGTATAAAATTTTGCAGTTGACAATATTTTCATTTGACATTGTTTTAGCCTAAACTACCCAACCATATCATCACAGATGCAAGAAACGCCAAGTACAATGTAGAAAATTAATGTACTAATGATTTGGGTTGCTTTGTAAATCTGTTTAAATTCTTCAGAATCACAGAAATATGACCACATACATTACATTACCGTCCAAAAAAATAAAGACAGTAGCTATTTAACATTTAGCTATCTTTTGTGCTTCGATTGAAATTTTCAAAAATGAAAATTATTTGCACAACTTGATTCACAGTGAACAAATTCTTTTACACAAAGAAACTGAGATGAGTGAGGACTGCAAACATGTTAAAACCTTTTATCTAGCTATTCCCTCCGTCCCAAATTATTAGTCGTTTTGGCTTTTCTAGATATGTAGATTTTTCTATGCATCTAGACATAAAATATATCTAGATGCATACAAAAATTTGTGCGCCTAAAAAAATCGAAATGATTAATAATTTGTGACGGAGAGAGTAGCTGCCTAAAACTCCAGCTTGCATCTAACAAAAGAACAAAGAAAAAAAGGAAATACGTGTAGGCAAAAGCATTAGTGAACCAAAAAAAAAAAACTGACGCTGCCAGAGGAAGATCAGTAGATGACGATCAATACGAATTCTTGAAAAGGTGCATAACTAAAGTAGACTACATGATGTCACAATCACAACTGACACGATGTCACAATTCTTCCTAGATTGAACGGTGTCCGGCAGTTGGTACTGGGCGCGGAACGTAGCCGGAATCCTCTTCCGGCATGCTGTCGATGTCCTTCCAGGTCTCGTAGCACGGCCACGGCCTGTCCAAGGCGGCGGCCTCCCCGGCCCGAACCCAGCACGTCACCACTTTCCACGCCCGGCCGCGTTCTTCCTCCGGAGAAGCAGACGCCTGCAGGCCCGTGAGCTGGACCTGGAACAGGGCGTCCCCGCGCCTCATGTCCTCGGCGAGGCTGTCCACCAGGAACCCCGGCACGGCCACGTCGTGCCCGCGCGCCACGGCCGCGCGCGGCTCGGCCGACTGCCCCGGCCCGACGCACATGTCCGGCGCGCGGCCGCTGGCCATGGGGAGGTGGAGGTGCGAGTAGGACACCCTGATGGACGTGCCGGGGCTGATGCACCCTCCGGCCAGCGTGCTGCGCGAGGCGATGCCGACGGTGAGGTTGAACACCGGGCTGAGCACGCCGCGCCCCGGCCGCAGATCCGTCGCGGGGTCGAGGCCCGAGACGGCGGTGATGGCGACGGAGTACTCCGGCGACATCGAGGATTGGTCGAGGTACCAGAAGAGCGCAGCGAGTGGCGCGCCTACCACGGCGGCGATGCAGATGATGAAAAGACAAGCTGCGCAGAGGCCGGGATCGGGAGGATCTCGCCGACGGTGGGAGGAGCCGCTGCCATGGCGGGGCAGCATCGGCTGCGCGTGTTCGGCGTACGCGCCCATCGCCAACCCCGCCGGCTTTGGTGGTTTGTCTCCGTGGCCTCGGAGGGGATTGATTGATCTGGCTGCACGTGTATATATATCAGCGTACAATACAAGATCGTCTCGTCCACGATTGGGTCTCGTCATGGCGTGCCATTGCCGAACTCGTGGAGAGGAACCAACCGGCACTCCAATCCAAACTCGTCTCCCAATGGCGATCCGGTCCCTCATATAAACACACGAATCGCGACACGGTCAGGTGCTCCAACGCCTCCTCCAAGTTCTTCAACCCCAAAACCCGCACGCACGCAACGAGATCACCCGACGAGAAAGAGATCGAGAAGTGCTTCGCGTCGACTCGCCTTGCCTCGCCATGGGAGCGCACGAGCGAGGAACTGACGAGCGGCTCCTCGACGACGAGGACGGCGGCGGCGGCTGCTGCGACCAAGCGAGGGGATTCTTCATGGACATCCTCCCGGGCGTCCTCGGCGCGCTGCTGGCGCTCGTGATCATGGTGCCCCTGCTCTACTACACCTACCAGTGGTCCTCCGGCAACGGCAAGTACCCGGAGTACAGCGTCGCCGTCGCGGCCTTCTCGGGGCTCGACCCGGCGCGCGCCGCCATGGACCCGACCTTCGACCTCACCGTCCGCATCAAGGAGCCGCGCAAGTGGAGCACCGCGTGCGTCGAGCGCAGCACGGCGGTCGTGTCCTACCGCGGCGCGCGGCTGGCGAGCGGCCCCGTCCCGGGGTTCTGCGGCCGGAACGAGAACACCACCGAGGTCTCGTCCGTCATGGCGTGGGGCACCGGGGTGCCCGTGCCGCAGTTCGCGCGGGACCGCCTCGCCGACGAGCTCGCCCGCGGGGAGGCGGCCGTGGACGTGGTGCTGACGGGGCCCGTGAGGTACCAGGGGCGATTCTACGTCCAGACGGTGATCGAGTGCAAGCCCCGCCTGGGACGCGGCGAGGCCTCGCCGCCGTGCTGGGTCAGGAACGAGATCCCGGCACCGCCCGACGACCCGGCCAGGCGGCCGCAGCAGGCGAGGAAGCAGCTGAGGACGCCGCAGTAGTGGTAGCGGTGGATGCGCGGCAAGGAGCTTTTTTGTTTTCGTAGTATATGCAACTAGGTGTGTCGTCTTGCCATGAGTAGAAGCTTAGCGCTATCAGATTCTGTTCTTTGTTAATCAGGGAAACATTGTGCTCTCCGGGTTTAGCAACGGTAGATGCATTGATGAAGTTTATAATTTATTTATTTTTTAATTCGTGTCAAACATTGTTCTTTGTAGTTCAGCCCATCTGGAATACCAGCAGTTCACGCATATAGTACTTGATGTTATTCGTTTTTCTAGAAGTGTCCTAGATTTTGTGTATTTTGTGTTAACCTTGCAAGTGATTTATCTCATATACCTAGCACTCCAAAGCTAGTCAACAATTTTATGGTGAAGTGTTCGATGAATTGGAGGAAATACGACCACAGATATCACTAGAACTGCATTACTGCTACTACAACAACAACATAGCTTTTATCCCAAGCAAATTGGAGTAGGCTAGAAACCTAAAAGAAGCTAGAATAAGAGAAACACAAAAAGGAAAGACAAAAGGCAGAGATAGGGGTAAACAGAAACAATGGTCACGGTTCAACCACGTTGGTTGCTAGTCTCCGAGCATAGCTAATTCCTTGAAGATATTCATAGAAGGAATTTATATCAGGTCTCAGAGATCCTTGATGTCTGCTGTCAACAGACCATAGTCATTTTGTTTCTATCGTCTAGGCACCGGGCAAAGTAGGAAAGGAGTAGAATTCATAAGCAGAATCTGACCAAATTCGAGTCCAACTGCACACAAAGTAACAAGAGGCACGAGCAAGTTGCAAGTACCAACACGCCTCACAGCATGTGCTGCATCATTTTAGCTAAGAAATAATTGGAACAAGAGTGTTGGTAAGCACCAGCTAATAAATTGGACAAATAGTTATGGGACCATGGAATAGCATTACACCACCAAATCAAAATTTCCATAGATTCCATGATATACCACCCCAAGACAGGACCCTCTTATCTACACCACCAAATATGATAGGTAAAAAAGATACAATAGCGCAATGAACTGACCTGACCCTAAACTACCTAGCTCCATCTTACCCCATTGAAGCTATTACACAGTTTCTCCAGCACCTCCTCTACTATACTAGTCTACTTATTCCTTCACACCACAGGAGTATACCCCCCACAATGTATTTACCACCAAAGCCCCTCTCCACCTTCCCCAGTATACCGCCAGAATATATTTACCTCCAAGCCTCACCACCACCATGACTCAAACAAGAGAAACAAAAGACAGGTGATAAGGCACTACGTTATGACCTACAAAGATACAAATGAAATTTCTTCACCGTGATCCGTGCGCTTGCTTCGCAAGATAATGGCAAGTTACCTTCTACCTAGGCTGCGGTTTCGCCAAGAGTATCTTAGGTTGTCGGACCTGCGATGGGCCCTGAGGTGAAGGGCAGTGGTTCTGTGAGTGCTGCAGCATCTGAACCATTGATGGTGTCTGATAAGAGTAAACAAGTGTAGCACTGTCGGTGGAATCACCTCGTGTGGTGGCTCTCTGCCAAGAATGTGAGCTCAATCCAGACAGCAGATAAGCCCGCCCTGAAGCCTCATAACGTTGCCTGTTGGCCATCCTCTCTTGCATCTCCCTCAGCTCTGCATCAAGGGCTGTGCACAGACGGTCCCCACTCCTGCTTGCATAGGATTCTGATAGTATCCTCCGGCAATCATCAAGAATTGTCACAGCATCAGAAAGAGCACCTCTCTCAGCAGCAGCCCTTGCAGCCTCAATAGCATCAGCAGCACAGACACGATTTCTCTCACGATCAACCTCCATGCAAACTGGCTCTGATGTGGGTGATTTAGGCCTCAAGATCTTTACCTCGTCACCTTGAATCTTGAAGACTTCACTTGTTAATGAATCTTTGTAGGCACAAGCAACTTTCAGAAGTGTGATCTGTTCACGACATTGTGGTAAGCTCACCGACAGCAGAAAGTCTCTCTCCTCGTCAGCATAGAGATGACCAACATCAATTGAGCCATTTCGCCCATTTGCAGCCACCTTACTTAGGTAACTACCAGATTTGATGGAGCGAAGGAAAACACCAGGATGCACACACTCCACAGTTAGTTGCATATTCTGAACAACTACGCTGAGAAGCCCACCTATACACTGAGCAAATGCATCCTGAATCACAGCTTCATCCTCAATAAAAGAGAATGTACCACCAGAGGCCTCAGCAATTGAATGCAAAGCATCTGAATCATGGTCTACTCCAAAACCAAATGCATGCACAGGCACTAAGCGAAATGTGTGATTTAGAATGGAAGATGGAACTAGTGACCTATAATCTGCCCGAGTGCCTGTAATATTTGAGGGAATATTGTACGTATCTTGGCCATCTGACAAGAGAATGATACTGCATACTGGATTCTGATAACTCCTGTCCTCAATAACCTTAGCAGCTTTCTTCAGTGCATCAGCAATGTTTGTGCCACCACTAGCACCAAGTGAGTTGACAGCCTGCAAGGCCTGCTGCCTGCCAGAGTGTGACATCCCTCGGAGATGGAACAACCTTCTGGCAGTAGATGAGAAAGCAATAACTGAAAGCCGATCAGATGGCCCAAGGTGCTGTATAACAAACCCCATGGCTCGCTTCAAGAGTGCCAGTTTAGTGCCTGCCATACTTCCACTAACATCAAGCACGGTAACAAGATCCACAGCAGCACGAGATGTAGGATACCTGTTTGAGGTTACATTGACCGATCTGCCTGTGACCTGCTCTGGGTTAGCATATGGAGCCTTTAGATGGATCAGAACCGCAAAGTCATCTTGAGATGATTGTGGAACAGCTGAAAACTCTGGATATGTCTTCACTAATACAGTTCTACTAGATCCAATTTTAGCAGACTCCATCTTCTGCAAAGGTTCATCATCATTGAAGTCTATTGGCTCAGAAGCAAGTAAGACAGGAGGTTCTCGCTGGCGGTTTGGAACTGGGCGGAGAAGAGCCATGTAGGCATCTTGCTGGGGTAATCGAGCTTGGTTTACATTCAACCCACCTCTCCCACGGGGAACTATAGAAGATAATGAACGATTAAAGGGGATCTCTTTCCACTTTGCCCGGCAAACTGGGCATACATGGTTTCCATGTTTCACACTGGAGGAGATGCAGTGGAAGTGAAACATATGAGAACATTCAGCAGTGAATAGGGCTTGTCCATGACCCGGCTTCATGGAGTCAAAACATATAGCGCACATTCTCTGTTGACAAAAGAACAAAAGGTGTGTTAATTTATCTATTTACTTTTTCCAAAGAAGGCAGGATGAATGGACATACAGATCACAAGTAACAATACATATACTTAATTTTAGAGAAATAGGACCTCACAACAAAAAGAGACTACAAAAATTAATATTCATCACTATTCTACAGAGATCCTACCAAAATGGTGTTTATTTAGAGTCTGACAAAACAAAAATCAAATTAACCACCATCATACAACAAACTAAACCCCAAAAGGCACTTTCTATTGCATGTTAATACTAGCACACTGTACAAACTTGTAACCCATATCTGCATAAGAAAACATGCGAACATGCATGAATATTTGGAAATCCTGGCTGGACAAACAGACAAAAGTATTGTCAAAATCCTTGCCACAAAAATTTGACCCAATCATGTTATCCCATGTAAGTTTGCCACAATGTCAACTTTGAAAAGGTTACCAAACTAATCTTTCAAAGGCAACTATCCAGGCCTCCCAATAAACAAATAGTGTAGTTTGTATTTTCCTTACACTGTTGCCTTAACCTTTGACCAGAACAAGCAAATTTAGAACCGTAATGTGCATAAATGTCAACCCTATGGGATAAATACTTGTGAGGTTGCTGGTCAAACAGGGGCACTTCCAAACACAATTATAACCAAATCAGACATAACCCATTAAACAAAAAGGCATGAAGCCATCAATAAAGGCACCGATGCCTCGACCCAACCACACAAAGATCATATCAAGAAAATTTCAGATCATAGAACATTCAAAGAACTCACGAGCCTGTCATGACAACTGGATACAGAGGAGCGTCCTATATGAAAACAGTTGAATGCAAAAAAAATACTTGCAGGGTAGCAGTAATGCTGGAGATTTGTTATTCCTGTTCATGGACAGCAACCCGAGTTGAAAATGTCGTTTGACATTTAAAGATATTACAAAATTTATAGGCGAGTGGTAGAAGGGAGAAGATGATACACGTGAACATAATGGGAAGTTGGCAAGTTGGTCAGCAAAGGAGCCAACTTTCTCTTTCGGGGAGGAGCAAGTTGGGGCAGTAGAAAAGAAGCTTACGTTAAGCTATGCATATCACACACACGACATAGCAATCACCAATCAGCGCCCCAAAGCGCCTTGAAAGGATATCTAGACAAAACAAGCAAACTCACGGCACGCCAAAATCCCTAAGAATCTCTGAGAATGAGATCTGAGAAGAGAAAACGAAACTGAAGAAACTGTACATGGGAAAACAGCACAAAGTTATATGAGAAAATAGAATGCAACGGAATATTCACAACAGAAAGTGACATCATCTTGCAAAGATGCATCTATTTTGGATGTGTTCTCTCGAGTAATTTGCGGTGAAATAAAACACCAGCATCCGCAAGGAAAAAATGGGTTCTTGTCATGAATACATGCTCCCGCAGGAAGAATATGCGATTGTTTAGATCTTCAACTGGGAGACAAAGCGACAAATGACAAATCCGGGCTAGTAGAACCGCAGATTAAGACAAAAACACGAGATTAAAAAATCAGATGCATACAAAAATGCTGGACGCAAGCAGGAGAAACCAAACTAAAACACCCATCCAGTGATCCAAAATTTGCCGACCAGGTGAACACCGCATTTGGAGACAAATGGTTCACGGGCGAAGCCACATTGCTCCAATCTATACCCAGCTCCAACCAAAAACAACCCAGACGGGTGGCAAGCCGGCCTCCGTCCCGGCGACATCCCGCATCTAAGGCTGCAAGGCTTCCCCCTCCCCTCGCGTGCCAGGTTGCCGGCGCACCAAGCGCAAATCTTAACTCGGAATGACGGGAGAGAGACTTGCTCGGACAATGGAGGGGGAGAAAAGGTCTCACCTTGGAGGACTTGCCTCCGGACTTGGACCTCCGCAGCGCGCGGGTGCCGCTGGCCTCCGCCGTGGCCGTCGCCGCCGGCGTGTTCGGCGCCGATGCGTGCGCCGCCGCCGCAGAGTCCAGGGAGACCGCATCCGACGCGCCGCCCTCCCGGTCGCCGGCGACGGCGGGGAGGTGCACGCACAGGCCGGCGCCCATCGCCTTCTTGGCCTTCCTCCACACCCCCTCCATTGCTCGCTCCACGGCACTCTCGCGGCCGCAGATTCAACTCGATCCGCTCCCGCTAGAGGAAGATTGCGAGGGAGATCGGTCGAGGGGAAAGGCCATTTTGAAGGGCAAGGGGAGCCGCCATTGGAGTCTTGGAGAGCGGTGGCGGCGGTGGGTTGGGCCGGGGTTGCGGCGGGGTGCGGGCTTTTTGGTTTGACCTCTGCTGCGAGAGAGACAGGGAGGAGGCAGAGTAATAAGTGGCGAGGACAGAGGAGGCGGCGGCGAGCTGGGTTTTGACTACGAGCCAAAAAAGAAAAATGGAAAATGGAATGGGGTTTGGGTGCCCAGGCTCGTTTGGTTTTACGCGGGGAAGGAAGGGGTTAGTTTGGTCGCCGGTTGGCGGCGGCCTACTTCTTCTGGTCGTAAACTCATCAATGCAACGAATTGGAAATTGTCAGTTGAGTTGTGTTTAGATGGAGGGAAAAGGGATGCGAAAAGTCACACCATACATTGTAGTATACTGTATCATTTTTCGTTTGTTTGTGGTAAATATTGTCCTACCATGACCTAACTAGGATCAAAAAATTCGTCTCGCAACGTACATCAAAACTATGCAATTAGTTTTTTTATTTACCTACATTTAGTACTCCATGCATAGATCATTTGCTATATTTAATGTTTCGATGTGATGGAAAGTTTGGATTTTAGGGGGTTTTTGGGTATCTAAGACCGTCCACAGCGGCCGGAGTATCCGGTGGAGCAAAATGCTCCTTCTCCTCCTCGTTCCCCGTGCCTCCACTGTCTGCAGTGCCAAACAGTATATCTACAATGTCAAACAGTACATATACAGTACAAATGCTCCTCCATTTGCTCCATCCAATGTGGATAGCCTAAACACACCCTTGGTCCATTCATGATTCTCAAGCCCAGCCTCGTTAGTTTTCAATTTTTTTTTGTGTTGCAATGTGATTTTGACCAAGGATGGTGTTTTCTTTGCACGTTATGCAATGTTGACTTATGTTTAGCCTCTAGATTAGTCCGTGGGTTGTGGAATTATCAATGGTTGTATTTTTCTTCTCATCTTCTTTTCCAAATTCCAATACTCTATATACTAAGCAAGTAATTAACACTTTCTTGCTTAAAACCCTGGTTTGACCTAGGCTAGCTCTACAATGAACCAATACAAACTCAAAAAAAAAACAAATGCTAGGCAAGAGATAGTGTACGTTTCAACGTGCTATCAATTCCCTGGAATAGTACTACGTAGTTTTGAAGACTATGGCCTTGTGTCAATGTTGTCGCGGTTGTTCCTATGATCTTGTCAGCGTTGATCAGGTATAGCTTCAAAGCCGCAGCCGCGCTTTATTCGGCTGGCACCTCCAACCAGCCAGAAACAGTGTTTTTCCTCTCACACCAGATCAGCTCAGCCACCTATCAGTCAGCCAGCCAGCAGTACTTTTTCCTCCCAATAAACCAGCCACCAGCTCAGCCACCAGCCAGCCGTACGAGACGCTTGTGTCATTATTTGGTCCGAGTGCCCTACTTTTCGGGTCACGTTTTATCCCAACTAGTATTCCACAGGCGTGCTGCTCCTGCACCCAACTGCCAGGCCACTAGGCCAGCCGTGTACCCAGCACATACTCGTATGTTGGCGGTGCATCACGGTCCATGGACTGTTTCCACATTGATGTACATCCACTGTGCAATGTGCTAGCTGCTAGTAGTAAGTAGGCAGCTGTACCAAGCAAAAACTCGATCGGTCCATGGGTTTTGTCAGCTGCGTTGCGTGGATTCACAGGAACCGTAGTACCTGATGCCATGAACGTCGTGTCTCCCGTGAGGCAAGTAGGCAGATAATCAGTCACGTCTGCGTTGGACACGAAAGAAAGAAACACGGAGCCAACTATTGGAGCACTGCCCGTAACGTTGGAGCGCAAAAAATTGGGCCGGATTTTAGGTGAGAATGATCTCCGGCGAGCTACTGGACCGTACTGATACTACGGAGTACCAGCGAAGAGGCAAAGCCATTGGCGGCCTCGTGCACTTGAATTTCGTAAATGGTATGATTTTTCCAAGTGCATGCCGGCGAACCAGCGATCTGTGCGTTCCAACCACGTGTCCGTGTGCGCGCCCTGCGACCGATTATCAGGTTTGATTAGTTCTTTTTATTAAGGAAACCAGTCTTTAACATTCACAATTGAATGTCTACGACGGTACGACCATTAAGAAATACATCTAGCCACTAAATTAGAAGTTTACATGAGTACTTAGACTTCAAACCTCCAACCAAGAAACACAAAAAATAAGAAACAGAAGAATAAGAAAGAAAGAATAAAGGACTAAGTTTTAAACTTCTTCTACATCCTTACTTTAAATTTGTTTTGGTCCTCATGTAGTAACAAAAATCTTACATTAACTGTCTACTTAGAAACTTTTGATGTAAGGATTGTCGATGGTTCGGTGTCGTCCGGTCACCCTGTGATCTAGAAACCGCACTGAGTCGATCTCTACTATGCAAACAAATCCAACACCGCCATTGCTTCAAGCTGACTAAGATATCGCCATCAAGGACCCCAAGACGACACCTCAAGAGGAGAGCAGCATCAAGATGTTGTTGTCGTCCGAACCAGTGCGCCAGTTCTTTGATTTTCACTTGGATCTGTCCTTGAACGTTGAGGTTCTCACGGTAACGCCTTCAATAAGGAAAAAGATGCCCATGGCACCATCATCACTGGCAGTTTAGGACCAAGCTAAGCTTTCGCTCGATAACCTGCACACAAGAAGCAATGCAGTGCACGATGACCGGCGACCCCCTCGCAGCTCTACCAGCATGCCCATATGGCGCCCAGCAGATCCTAAGCGTCAGTGCTACTGCTGCACTCAGATGCAAGCACCCCACGACGGCAGCCACCGACGGGGTAAAGCTATCCTCCACCTGGAGCTCAGCCAAGTAAAAGGGCCGTTCCGCTCGCGGCTTCGCCGTCGAGAGCAGTCGTAGCCACGGGCCGCCGCCGCCGCTGCCATCACATGTGCAGGCCGCCGCTGTAGCCGTGGTGGCGAGGCCTGAAAGGCCCTTGTTTGGTTTTGGTAATTGAGTGACAACTTAGGTGGACTAATAAGTATTTATGTTGAGATACACAGGTGATTAGTCCACACAAAGACACTAGTATGAGCAACATGTGCCATGGAGGAGAAATGGCTAAGGGTTGATGCTATGCTCATGTAGTGTTATGGAGGAACTCATTGCATATGAGACATGACATGGAATTATGTGACCAAAGTGGAGAAGATCATGACAAGGCTTGGCTTGATGGACCGGTTGCAATGGAGAAGGACAAGTCAAGGCTTTGAAGCGAGGGACCACGAGGCGGTGAAGCTTGGGCAAGATTTTGCGCCGATGGACCAAGGCAACGGTGAACAGCGAGCAAGGTTAAGATCGATGGACCAAAGAGGTCATGTGATGATATGGAGTGGATCATATCATTCAAGGAAGATCAAGCCAAGTGTTGACTTATGATGATGATCAAAAGGCTTGATGGAGTTTGGTGCTTGTGTGGCATCAACATTTGGGAAGATGAAATAGAATGCGCAAGGCAAAGGTATGACTTGTAGGGCATTTCATTTCACCGGTCAAAGGTTGTGTAGAGAAGTGCATGACCGGATTTAGGATAGATGGCCGTACTATCAAGAGGGGCAAACTTGTTTGCATATCGGTCATCTAGTGCCACTTGAGCGATCTAACATTGCGATGTTGCTAGGATCGAGTGGCGTGGAGAGGTCAAGTGAAAATCCTTTGAAAATGATTGTGAAATGCTAACACACATGCACATGGTGTTGTTCACGTGGTAGTGTTGGCACATTTACAAAGGAGAAGCTGTTGGGGTTGATGTTGATCAACCTATGGGAAAAAGAAGTGACGGGCGGACGGTCCGGCCCGGTTGGGCGGACAGTCCGCAAGTATAATTCTTTTTTGTCCAGAGAGGTTGCAGCTCTGTTTGTGCTTGAAGGCCGTACTGCGGACGGTCTGCCCCTGGGGTGCGGACAGTCCGCAGGTGTTTTAAAGAATTCGTCCAGAGAGATTGTTTCTCTGGCTTGGGCTGAAAGGTTGGACTGCTAACGGTCCGGCCCAGGGGCAAGGACGGTCCGCAGGTCACTTAACAAATTGACCAAAGACGTCTTGGGTCTCTGGTGGGATTTAAGAGTGAAGGGCGGACGGTCCTCCCATGGGGTGCGGTCAGTCCGCAGGTCTTTTGAGAGTGCGGTCAGTCCGCGGGTCTTTTGAGAAAATGTCCAGAGACGTTTTCGCTTCTGGTGGGTTGCACGATGTGAAGGGCGGACGGTCCGCCCAAGGGGTGCGGACGGTCCACCCCTCTACTTTCAGTTTGTCCAGAGGCGCTGCCTCTCGGAGTGTTTCAGAGTGTCTGAACGGCGAACGGTCCGCCCATAGGGCGCGGACAGTCCGCGAAGGGCTCTAACGGTCGACTCTGACACATAATCATTACAGATCTAGCCGTTGGGTTTGAATGGCGGACAGTCCGGTTTTTGTGAGGCGGACAGTCCGCGAGTGCTCTGTTTCAACGGGGATCTGAGGTAACGGCTAGTTTGGGGCCTCCCTCTATAAATAGAAGGTGTGGCCGGCCATTTGAGGTTGCTGAGCACCTTGGGGACTTGGTGTCCATGTGTGAGAGTGCTTGAAAGCCCTCTACTCACTCTAACTTGATAGTAATCATCCGATCGAGTGAGAGAGCGATTCTAGTGCGATTGCTTTGAGAGATTGCATCAAGTGGCACTAGGTGATCGTGTTGCAAGCCGGTGTACTTGTTACTCTTGGAGATTGCCACCTACTAGACGGCTTGGTGGCAAGAGGCTCCGTTGAAGCCCGCTAGAAGATTGTGCGATGCTCCGGAGAAGAGATTGTGAGGGGTATTGTGCTCAACCCGCGGGAGCCGCGAAGAGCAACTCTAGTTGAGCGAGACGTGAAGAGCAACAAGTGGTCTGGCCGAATCATGTGCTAGAGTTCAGTGTGAGCACTCCATGTGGGAGAGTGTGACTTGAGAGTCACTACTAACAAGAGGATCGGCGGCAACCTTGGAGCTTGTCTCAACGGGGATTAGCTTGGTGGCAACCAAGTGAATCTCGGGATAAAAATCACCGTGTCAATTTTGTCTACTCTTCTCGGTGGTTTGCATTCTCTAAATCACAAGCCTTGTATTTACATTCATATATATCTTGTGCTTGTGTAGTTGCTCTCTAGTGATTAGTTAGCTTGTGTAGCTTGCTAATCATCTTCTTGCTTGTGTAGCTAGAAGTAGAGATCCTAGTGTAACTAGTTAGCTTGTGTAGCTTAATTAGTTGCTCTTGCTTAGATTGTGTAGCATAGCAAGTTGAGCTCTTGGGTTTGGATTGTGTATCCTTATCCTTGAGCATTTAGTAAGCTTAGGTTTGGCTTTGTGCTTTTGCTCATTAGAATTGTGTAGGAGCTCCTCCGGTTTGTGAAGTACTAGTGCTTAGACTTGTGTGGCTTGGCATTAGAATTATTAGGAGAGCTCTTGCTAGCTTGGCACTCCATTTGCTTTGTGTAGGATATTTTTGGAGGTGCCTTAGAGTAATAGTTAGAGGGGTGAAGTCTTGGCTAAGAGAATAGTTTCAATTCCGCATAAGTTTCGGTTAGCCGGCGCAATTAGTTTAGAAAGGACTATTCACCCCCCTCTAGTCCGCCATCTCGACCCTACAAGGCCGACGAATGCTCGACAGCGACGCGCAAAGAGAGGACCCTGCCCACCGCCTTCGGACCTCTACGGCCCCAACGCGTCGCGCCGCCAATCGCGGAGCCCGCCACGAGGGGCCGCACCAGGCCACCAGCCACCGGACCCTCGCCACGGGTAGTCATGCCGTGAGCCACCACTAGCCGCAGTCGCCGTCTCGGTGCAGTTGCGGCAGCAGACTTGGGCGGGCCCTGGGTCGCATAGCATCGAGCCATGGCATGGCGGCGTCCTCAGAGGCAGATCCAGGAGGGGGTGGTCCAGGAAGCCCGAGATCCGTCCCTATAGATGGCAGATCGAAGCGTCGTCGCGCACCATGAACATCTGCATCTCTTGGGCGGAGCTCGGTGAGACTTTAAGGATGGGAGGCCGAGCAAAAGGGAGTTGGAGTGGGGAAGGCAGAGAGGCCCCGCCGCCGCCATCTTACCATATGCATGAACTTCCGACGTGATGCTCCGGCGACGGCGAGGGGCAGGGAGGAGGCGGCAGGGAGATTGATGGGAAGACAACGCAGTTTCGCCCGAGCCGCCAGATTAGCCCCAAATAGATTAGACCCTAGAGTGTTTGGATCCATGGGCTAATTTACATTTAATGCTTTTAATTTTATTTGGTTTCACATGCAAAAGCTCCTTTATTCCAACTAACTTACCTTCCCCTTCCCTTCCCGCGCACACACACTGTTTGCTGCTGTACTCTTCTAAAGCTTGCTTGCATCGTAGTGAAAAATGTGCCGACGATGGTGCATATATTATTCTAAATAAATAATACAAGTCTGATGGTACATGTATTATTACAACACAAATAAATATGAGATATCCATACAATTCAAGTCTCGATTCAAGTCTCACACAAACATACAAGTCTTATATCAATTGAAACATACAGATTTTACAATCCATGAAACAAAGCATAAGCTAACTCTTCACGAAAAGCATTCATGTTGGTATCTTCGATAAGAGGTTTATCTTCTTGCCAATTTTGTTGAGAGGACTGAGGTGGCATTGGAAAATAGTTTGCATCCGCATCACACATATCAAATTCCCTATCCGCAATTCTACTCTCTCGAATGAAATTATGGAGAGCCATGCACGCTACAATTATTCTTGTTTGCTTTCGGGTAAAAAATCGTGGCATATTTAACAACATCCTCCATTTCATCTTTAAAACTCCAAAATACCGCTCTATGACATTTCTAACTTGGGAATGTGCATGGTTAAACGTCTCTTTCATACCTTGAGCAGGCAGGCCGTTTTGCCAGTGCTCCACATGATACCTTGTACACCTATATGGTGAAAGATAACCCGGACGGTTTGGATACCCTGCATCAACTACATAATACTTCCCTACATATTCATGTACAACATTTTAGTTATATGACCTAGGAAATTGAACAAACTGTTATATGATATAGAACAGGGAGAAGAATTTACTTGGAGGTGGATGTGGAAATTTGTCATCATATTTAGTCATTGCATCGGTGAACACCCGCATATCATGCACTGAACCAGGCCATCCCGCAAGTACAAAGGTAAACCTCATGTCGAAATCACAAACAGCAAGCACATTCTGTGAGGTTTCGTTGTGTCTGTTGATATGTTGAACCACCCTGCTTTTTGGCACAACAACCTTTACATGAGTCTCATCTAATGCTCCTATACAATCGTTGAAATGTGGCAAGAAATTTGGATTTTCTAAACATGGATGCACCGTAGAAAATTCAGGGTCCTTTGGTTTGATAATGTCAGCTGCTAGCTTGAGGACACTTGTCAGAACTCCATCAAATGTGCGGCTTACTGTCTCTAAAGACCTCCTAAAACGATCCTCAGCCTGTCGAACTGACTGCGGTGAACCCACAATCCATAAAAACATAGCTAAAGCCTCTACTGATGACATTCTTGATGTTGACTACAAGCCATATGACTGGATCAAAGTATTATGCAATCTATTAAATAAAGGTCTCTCAACTCTAAACATGTTGTAGCAAGAGTTATCACGAGCTAGTGTTCTCTGAACCCACTGCATTCCTGATTCACCATGTACCCACGGTGGTAGTTTGATAAAGTATTTGTCGAAATACATACCAAAGATAGGGGCCATCTATGCAATGAATTCCTGCGTCCACTTCAAATTATGGCGGGCCATCAAAAGAAGCTCATCCTCACTTGATGATGTGTTACCTCCATCTTCACTAAATTCATGTCCGTTGCCACCATCCTGTTTGATCCCACAAATGTAACAAATAGTCAGAAAATTGTTACGGTACCATCATATCTTACAAATGAACATTAAACAAATGATAGTCAACATCAACAAATAAAAGGATAGGTTCATCACACATATAATAGTTTTTAACAGCACAAATAAGATGTGTTCATCACACACTACAGTTTCTGAACACCACCAATAGGATGGGTTCACCACACAGACAATAGTTCCTAAACAACACCAAAGATAGGTTCAGCACACAGAAAATAGTTCCTAACTAATACATATTGTGGTCCCTACACCAGCTCTTGAAGTAAATGAGCCTTGCTTCAGCACTTGGCAGACCACAGAAGAATTCCCTTTGGAATGGTTCTTGAAACATTTTGCCCATTGCATACACCTCAGGACCGTCTGGCTGAATGCCACACTCAAAAGCTAGCTCCTGACACCTCTTAACTGAAAAGAGCTCCTTCTCCTTTTTTGCCTTCCTTTTATCAGCTACACATGTACCTCATGTACCTAACCATTGGGCTTTTGGTCTTCTTCACAGGACTGTCACATGTACTAGTAGTACTACTGTAAGCATCTAGGCCCTCTAGGTTTGTTTCAGTGATTAATGACAACCATTATTGTGACTAATGAGTTTGTGCAGCTTAATAGATCATTATCGCACATTTGGTCATATGTCAAAAGAGGCCCCTAAATTTCGTTATTCAAAAAGGCAATCTCGGTATTCAACTCAAATTTATAACAAGACTAAGGATCTTTCTAGTCCTAAGTGTCGTAAGGTTGAGAAGGACACTTAGGTTAGTATAGGTTTTATAGTTTTGTAGTGATCGCACTATTAAGAGGGGTTAAGGTCAAGTAACTTGAGCATGGACATGGTCATTTGAAAATGGATGCACACTATGGTCACTCAGGTTCCTAGAAGTTCAAATAAGTGGTTTTCAACTTATATCTCAAGAATATTTGGATTTCACTCAAGACTCAAATCAGAAAAGGCAAAATCAGAAAAAGTCTATACACCGGTTTAACCGACGCTTCCACTTTTCTATACGTCGGTTAAACGCAGTCAGCAGAGTCTGGACAGGTTCAATACACCGGTTAAACCGATGTTGTTTGAATTAACGTCGGTGCATTAGTCCAGAGTTGGTTTTTCCAGGGCATTTCAAGTTCAATACACCGGTTAAACCGACGCTGTTTGAAATGAGACGTCGGTGCAATTGACTAGTGAGATGGTTTTTCCAGGGATTTCAGAAGTTGTACTCACCGGTTAAACCGACGATGGATTTGAGTTAACGTCGGTGCAGTTGTCCAGAGACTTGGTTTTTCAGTTGATCAGTGGACAACTACACTCACCGGTTAAACCGATGATACGTCGGTTAATCTGCCCGAGTTGTAACGGCTAGTTTTTAGAATGGGCAGTTTACATTCATCGGTTAAACCGACGCTGGCTATTGGAGGTACGTCGGATTAACTGGCGCTAAGCAGTTTTCTGGCAGCTTTTCTCCAACGGCTATTCGTGTGAGCTGCCTATATATACCCCTCCAATGGGTCATTTTGCACTCTCTTGACACCAGGCAACATTTCATACACTCATATATTGTTGAGAGCCACCTTGAGCTTCATCATTCACACATTTGTTCATTCAATCATCCAAGAAGCAAGACTAAGAACTTGAGTAGAGAGAAGCTTGTGTGCATCCGTTCTTGGTGATCGGTTCTTGCTCAAGTGAAGACCCTAGCTTGTTACTCTTGGTGATTGGCAGCACCTAGGCGATCTTGGTGATTGAAGGTGTTTCTTCCGGAGCTTGCCAAGGATTGTGGGAGCCCGAAGAAGGTTGTACGTGGCTTGAGCTCCACCACGCCGGGATGGTGAACGGAGACTCTTAGTGAGCGCCCAAGTCTCGGTGACATGGGAGGTGACAAGACTCTTAGTGAGTGTCACAACGTGGATTAGGGGTGTGTGCCAACACATCGACACCACGGGAAAAAATCCGGTTGTCTCTTGTCCACTCTTTCATTTCAAGCACTTACTTTCTTGAAATTATTCTTGTGCTTGACCTTAGAGATCATAACTTAGCTCTACCTTGCTTAGTTTCATATCTTTGTTAGCTTGTGTAGTTTGCTTTGTTAGCCGGTTGGTGAATTGAGCCTTACTAGCATTGCATAGGTTAAAGTTGTTTTAATTGTCTTAGAAATTTGAAAAAGGCCCAATTCACCCCCCCTCTTGGTCCATCGATCCTTACAACTACCAAGTGACCTTTTGCTCTTTCGAGAACCTGTACTAGTAGGAGTGCCACTGCCAACAAAGTCACCTTCATCATCATATCCCATTCCATCTTCAGCAGGCTCATCTTCCTCAAAAAAATCTTGGCCAGACACGAAGGCTGTGGTTCCATCCACAGTGTTACCTGCGAACATTTCTTCAAGCTCACCCAAATTTGAAGGAGGCTGGCCATTTTAAGCTTCTTGAGCCATGGTTTGCCCTGTAATAAACCATATGATCACATAAGCTGTAATGCAGAAAAAACCTATATGTAAACAACACTAGTATATGAGAGTAATGTATCTCTGGATGAAATCCAAAACTGTGAACCGACATCAATACTTCCATCAGGATGCCTCCCTAAACCAGTGTGGGCTTGCAAGAAACACCAGAAGGAGTATGTGCTTTTCAGTTGGCTTATTTGATTCTTGATCTGCTTCTTGTCATGCTGCAAACCAGTTTGCTGAAAATAGCCTTGAGCTATTGCTTTGTAGCCTTGCCCATTCATTTGTCCACCTTGATAATTTCCTGCTCTTAATTGCTCTATACACAACCTTAAAAGTCTACCATTATTCTGATCAGACCAATTGACTCTTAATTTGCTCACCGGAGGGCCGCCAGAACTGCCCAAGTCCTCGATGCTGTCCTCAGCTTCATCTTCACCATCAAGGTTGGTGTAGTCGCCACCCGGTGCTTCGGGAGGCCAGGCGGCCCTCGATCCTCGGTGCCTAAAGCGTCCCCTCATAAGAGGTGACTCAAATGTGATACAAATATCAGTCCCGGGAGGCTGATAACACATTTATTACATCAGATGGTACATCACCGTACAACTCTACGCGGTAATGGGCAATGAAGCGCCACTATCGCGAGGACAAGGACTAAAACCCAAACAAGAACGTGAACCATGTAGAGGTCATCAGAGTCTTGCGCCATACGAAGCTTCCTGCGGGTGACCCTAACCACAGGCAAGGTTGGGTGCAGAACGGAACCCCTACTCAACGTCCTCGGGAATAAATTCTGGATCTTCCTCTGTAAAAATTAAGCAAGGGTGAGTACAAACATACTCAGCAAGTCCAACCCCACCCACAGAGGGGGATAACACAGATTTCAAGGATAAGGCTATTGGTTAATTTATGGTAAAGCAAATTTTATGCAAGGGTTTATTTTGAAAGAAGAGTTTTCATAAAGCAATTTTTATCGTAGCCGAGTAACAAAATGTGGTTGATTCTCACAGAATCCAAAATTTTAAAAGTTGCTACCGGACTCCTCATCCGCCGTAGCACATGGCACTGCTGCCGAACACTTCTAAAAACAATCCACGACATCCCAACCATTCCCAGAAGAAACGCTAGTTATATGACCAAACCATAACCCGCTCAATACCGTAAGCACGTCTATTCGTATAGATTTTATGCTCTACAGAGGTTGTACACTTTACCCACAAGTGGGGTACCGCAACACGATCACCTTGGTGCCGGTGCGGATCCCAACAAAACCATTACCCACCTTAGCTAGACCTGAGTAGCCAATGCGGGATCCACCAAGGGGTCATTGACCTACCAACGAGGCCGAACCGGGGTATAATTCACACAGAGCTTATCTCGTCTCCTTGATCACCCGCTGCTCACCAGCTCTCCTGATGACTAACAGACTAGCTAGTGGGATTTATGCTAAGTCGTTGCCACACACAACGGTCGAGTGGTTGTACGATAAGTTGAGTTAGGTGAGATGACACATCAACTCGGTCCTTAATTGTGACAAGATGGATATCTCCCAACCTTGCTCAACCACACAGGTACGAGCACACCACTTGGCGTCCCACACAGGAATCATCATCCATCTCATGCTTTTCTTTGTTTTAAAAACATTTTTTAATAATATTTGAAGTGTAATGAGTAACCGTGTCCTATGTGTTCTAGCAGGGTTTATCATCCAAACAGAGTAAATCATATTTAGAGACAAACCTAGGTTATCAAGGAATGGTCAAAGCAATCAAGGAGTGGCTATCCTACCGGGTTTTAGCAACAAAACAATATGCAGTTTTGAAAACAGGCCAATAGGTTGTGTTTGAAAAACTGGGTCAAAATATGCATCAAAGGATGAGATTGAACTTGCCATCTTCGAATCCTTCCGGGAAGTCCTGCTCGCGGTACGGGTCTTCTGGCTCCAGCTCGCGGTACTGCTCCTCGCACACTTGCTCGCGGTACTGCTCATCGACGGGTTCCTCCTCGGTCACTCCGTGATCTACGGCACACACAAACAAGCACACAATAAAGAAAAAGAAAATAAAGGTTTTACTGTTGAGCTTGAATCGGGAAAAATTAAGATAGGAAGAATATTTTCGGGAGATTTTCTAATGTCATGGCTGAAATTATATTGGAAAAGGTGTGGTCGAATTTCAGAGCAATCAGAGGATGTTTGGGGCATGAAATGATAAGCTAAGGAAGTGCATAAAGGCTAACTAAAGGGGCAAGGGCTTTTCTTCAATTATTTTTAGGAGTAAAAGGACTTGGTTGTAATTTCTAGAAATATTTGGGCTACTCCGGAAAGGCCAGGGGTCTGGATGTAATTATATTTGTATAGTGGAGGGGTCTTTTTGGAAGAATAAAAGATGGAGGGGTTTCTTTTAAAAGGAGCTAGAGAGAGGGGGGCTCTTAACAGAATATGGAGAAAGGGAGGGGGCTCAGGGAAAAATCGCCCTCTCCTTCTTCTTCCTCGGGACAGAACAGGGGAGGGGGAGGCAGGGGGCGGCGGCGGCCCTTGCCGGCCGTCCAGGGTACGGCGGCGGCTGGAGAGTGAGGGTAAAGGGAGAGGGAGCCGCGGGGAATCGATTCCCGTCCTCACCTTGGTAGGAGGCAGAGCGAGGAGGCGGCTCTGCAGCGGTGGGCGGAGGTGGCCGGCGACGAGCGTGGAGGCGGCGCTGCGGGGCTGGGGCGGAGCTACGGCGGTGGCAGTGGTGGTCGTGGGGGTGGGGAGATCCTATTACGCCCCTTAGCTTGGGCGGAGATGGCGCGAGGCGAGCTGCCCACAGCGGAGGGCGGCGGCTATGGCCGTGGTGGCGGCGCTGTGGGCATGGGGAGGGGGCTGGCGGTGGCGGACGGGTTTTGTGGGGATGGAGGGTGTCGGGGATGACCTATTTATAGGCCGGGCGGAGCAAGGAGGAGAAGGGAAGCGGTGGCCGGCCGGTGAGCCCCGAGGACGGCCATTAACGGCGCTTGGAGTCGGCGCGGCGTCGCAGAGCGGTGGTGCGAGCGGCGAGGCGGGCACAGGGCGACGAGATAGGTCGGGCAGGGGCGAGCGGCGCGGCGAGCATCCCGGGGCGCGTGGAGCACGTGGGAGCACAGGAACGCGCGTGCAGCGCGTGGACACAGGAGGTCCGTGCGTGGGCAAGGAGCAGGAAGAAGGAAGAAAGGAGAAGGAAAAAAGAAAAAGAAGAAAAGAAAAAGGAGGAAAGGGAAAAGAGAAAAAGGGAGAGAAAGAAAGAGAGGCGTCGGCGGGATTCACGGCGCTGGTCGCAAGCCGGGCGTGGTGTCGACGGGAAGCGGCGCGCATAAGGAACACAGAGAACAAGAAAAGTTTAAACAATGATTGATTTTGGTGTCGGAACGGAGATTTGATGTTTGGTGTTGGAACGGAAATTGAGATTTGGTGCCAGGACGGCGAATCGCCGGAAAAGATTTGAGCTCAGCGACGAGAAAATTTTGAAAAACATTTTTAACGAGTACTTTTATTTGAGTGAATTTTTGGAATGTTACAGCGCCCACCGCGACCCCTGACACGGCCGCGGCCGTCGGCACGTCTAGCGCGCTGCCGATGGCCTCCGCTTTCCCCCGATGAGGATCCGCCACGGTAGCGGCCTGCTGCTCCCGAGGACGACCCGTCGAAGAAGTCACTCCCATCATGGGCTCTGCCGCCGGCTAAACCTGACGCCAAGGCACCGAAGTTCAGCTGCCTGCCGTGCCCTGCAGCCCCAGCGTTCCCTGTTCCTCCGCCTGCGCCAACACGGGGATTGCCCACTCCAAGTGTGCGCTGCGCACGAAGGGGAGGGAGACTGGATCCTCGGCCGCGGAGTTCTCCTTGGTCGCCGCCGCCTTGAAGGAGGTTCCCATACTCTGCGAGATGAGGGAACAACTCTGCCGCCTGCGCCGCCTGTGAGTTGAGATCCAGGTCGTCAACGCCAACACGTGTAGCCTGGGCGCCGCCGCTCGACGAAGCCTGGGAGCGGAAGTTGAAGCCGCCACCTGGTTGTTGTGAGAAGAGGCCGAAGCCTCCACCATCCATCTGCACCGCGGGAGGGGAGCGACAGCACGGATCTAGGGGATGTCGATCTACTACAAACAAGAGAAGATGGGCATTAGCAATTATGCAGAGGAGGCGATGCTGTAGGAGGAGGCCACCAGCCCGTTGTGTTCACCTAAATCGTTGGGGAGGAAACCGACGGGGGAGGAGGCGGTGCAGAGATTGGAGGGGCGACGGCGATCGGCGGCGAGGCCGCCTGCTCTCCGCGCGGGAAGAGGAAGGAGGGCCGGCGGTGGCGCCCGGAGATTCCACAGGTAGGGGCGGCGCGGGTGGGGTGCGAAGCAGCGATGGGCGGCGAGGCCGCCTGCTCCCCGCGCGGGAAGAGCAGGGAGGGCTGGCGGCGGTGCCCTGCGGTTCGGCAGGGAGGGCAGCGCGGGTGGGGTGCGAAGCAGCGATGCGCGGCGAGGCCGCCTGCTCCCCGCGCGGGAAGAGCAGGAGGACCGGCGGTAGTGCCCTGCGGTTGCTAAGGAGGGCGGCGCGGATGGGGTGCCAGGTAGAAACGGTAAGAGGGAAGTAGAAGGGAAAGCTGTGGGCCCAAGTCAAATTAGCCCCAATAAGCACCTCTTAGATGGGCTAATTTTTTTGAGAGGGCTAATTCAGTTAGTCCCAATTAGACCTATATGTTTGGATCTTTTATATTTATACTATAAAAGTTAAAACAATTGAAAATATTTCTTACCAAGATTAGGCCAACCGTACCCCTCACGGAGGCCTCACTTGTCAGGCCAAAGGCTTGACGAAAGGGAGGGAGATATTGATTTCGTCAATTATTTCCTCCAAAATCTTATTACTTTTTACACCAGCAATTTTCTATACCTACCTTTTGTACCCACATATTACTTTCCTTTACCATCCACATACTTTTCTTTGCACATACATTAACCCACAATTCACATCATTTTTTTGAATGATAATAATTGACATCATTATTTATGGAAGAAAAAGAAAGACATGTATTAATGTATTACTTTTCTTTAGTATACACATATTTTTGTTTGCACATACATTGACCCATAATTGACATCATTGTTAATGGAAGGAAAAGAAAGATGCATATTATTTTTAGAAGAAAAATAAATGGCATTGTTGTTTGATGGTTTTGGAAGGATATTAATTGACATCATTGTTTTAGGAAGGAAAAGAAAGATGTATTATTTTTGGAAAGAAAATAAATAACATCATTGTTTGATGGAAGAAAAATTAAATATGTGCCTGTGGCACGTACATCTTTCCTAGTGAGTCTAAAAGAGGCTAAAATGGGAGAGGCTAATTTGTAGACCCTGGATCCAAACAGGGCCCATGTTTGATTAGTAGGGACTCCAAAATGGTTAAGCTGACCGGTCAGATCATTTTCCAAAAGCCACAGGTCACGGAACGAAAAAAAGATTGCAAAACACTCCATGCCTAGACATGGATCATCATTTAGAAATTATAATTACATCTCAAAGCATGGGCATTTCAACTAGTTTTTTGCTCGCAGGTCGCTTGCCGGCAGCTTTGCTCCGCTGTGGCACCAAGCGGTCAGCGCGCGATACGAATCCGCTGCCCATGCGGCGCGCCATGCACATCGGCACGTGGAGACAGGCCCGAGATTCCTTCCCATACGGCCATACCATACCATGACCCCCCCGCGCGCGCGCACGAGGAATCCTCGGCGCACGGCCAGAGACCCCCACGCGGCCATCCAAACGCCCCATTTTGCTCTCCTCTCCCTGTAAACCCTTTCGGCCACCCCGGCCTGTGACCTGACATCGCCGGGACGGCGAAAAGGGCGCCCAGCTTGACCTGACAGCCCGGGTGGTGGCCTGGTGGGCGAGGTCGCGTCGCGTCTGCGCGATTTGCGCCATGGCGATGGACGCTGCAGTGCAGGGGGGGTCATGGATTCATGGCTAATCGTCTAGATTAGCGAGGGTAGCCCGGCTTCGAGCACAGTGCCGTTGCTTTCCGGTGCCTGCCCATAAAGTGGCGCGAGCTTTATGTCAGGCAGGGAGGAGGGAGGGGGGGGGGGTGCGATTCGGATTCTTTTTGGGGTGGGTTTACAAAAGACTGCTGAAAGTTGCATCGATCAGGTTACCTTTTCTGGCCGGGGCTCGGGGCTCCTCCTGCTGCTGGATGGAATGGGGTCAATCCTTTGGTTATGGCTGATCGAATGGGCTTCGACATTGAAAATTAAGATGAGGCTTTTCAAAAAAAAATTAGGATGAGACGTGGTGCGTCTGGATGGTTAATTAGTACTGGTTCGACCAGCTAATGTGTTCTTTAGCCTTTCGCAAAAAGAATGTGTTATTTAGCCCTGAAACCAGATACTGGTAGTCTGATACGAGTATGATGCTTTCCTCCAATGTTCTGACAGTCTGATTAGAGCAAGTATTATAAAATCCAGTCAATAGGCTAAATGGTTGACCACGTAATAAAAATCTTACTGAAAGAGAGAAGAGAGGAGAGAGAAGAGAGGAGAGAGAATCGAGCAGGCATGTGACGACGAGTCGCCCGGCTGAAGCAGCGTAACCGAGACAAAGCGCCCGCTCCGAGCCCGCTGCGGGCGAAAGCAATGGGCGTCGTCTTCCTCGGCGGATCTAATGCTCCGTCCTGCCTCCATCGTGCCCATCCCCTTTGCTCCTTCCGCCAAATCGCTCCAAATCAATCTCCCGCTCGTCAAATCAAAGGATAATGTCAACTCCTTGCCTGATCCCATCCCCAATCTCCAATCCCCATTCACTTGCTCGATTCCCTGGTCAATCAATCGCAAAGCATGCGTTGTGGAGTGAGATCTGACAGCCGGATGACGCTGCGGCCGGCGTCGTGGCGGAAGGGCCGCCCCATCCCCGTGAACTCGTCGATGAGGTGCAGGTACACCTCCAGGTCGTGCCAGCAGGCGGGCCCCCGCGTCCGGGCGAAGGCACGGCGAGTTCTTGCTGTCGATCCGGAGTTCCGCGCCGACGTGCTGGTACTGCTCCTTCTTGTGCGGCAGCCGCGGCGCCACCCCGAGCACCTTGGTGACCATGTCGCCCGCGTTCACGATGCGCAGGACGTTGACCTTGCCGCTGCTGCTGAGCCTGTCCACGAACGCGGCGTTGCCCAAATGCCCACCTTGGGCCCGCCGAAGGAGAGCACGGCGACGGGCGGCGCCGAGGCTGTGGCTGACGGCCCTGATGCTGAGCTCCTTGCCCTTGTACTGGTGAGCCCGTCGCAATTTTTCAGATTTTTGATTCTTGATTTGAATGATAAGCATGTGAGATGAATTGTATTTTTGTGTTGGTTGAGATGCAAAATTTGTACTCGGCATGGTTGCAAAGGCTAGGCAAGAGTAGCGATGAGGGAGTTTGGAGGAGCATAACTGGTTGTATTGTTAAAATACCACAGAGATATACCTCACAACAAATCATGTGCACATGTAAGCATTAAATATATTGTCCCACCATATAGTCAATCAAATAGCTAGCTTATTATACTAGTGTTTGTTTGTGAAGACTTTATATGACATGGCACTACCATACAGTCAGTAGTTGGCTGAATTATTAGTCTTGCTCTTAAAGATCAGGTGCTCCTTATTAGTCCATGAAGTAATGGCTGGCAAGGCATGGTTACCTCCATTTCTGATTATAGGAATCATCTGTCTCCTTGGCAGGCAAGATCAAAGCAGTTAGCTAGGCAGGCAGGCTCGAGGAGTCGAGGTCGCCGGCCGGCCGCCGCCTGCAGCGCAGCGCAGGCTGCCGCGCGTGCGGGTTGATGCTGTTCGTCGGCAAGGTCGGGAAAGGCGGGCAGGAGCAGCCGAGCACGGCGCGGCGAGCGGCGTCCGCCGAGCGCGGCCACTACTGCTCCCCCACCAGCTAGGGATGGATCTAAACGGAAAGCTATGCGGGGGCGCGGCCGCGCGGGCGAAAAGGAGGCCCCCGCTTTCGGGGCTGACTTTTTTTCCCTCGAAAAGCACGGGGCACTTTCCTCCCCTCGAAAACGGCATCACTCGCTTTTTCACGGGCATGGTCTCGGCCGGAGATGGAGGAGCCGTCGCGCTCCCACGGCGGCCGGCTCGGCGGCCATCCCGGCAAAACCTCGTCGAGTCGTCGTCGTCGTCGCTGATCTGGCTGGCGGTGACTGGCGGGAGCGCGCGCGCGGCTGAGAGCGACTTTTCGAGGACCCTGTGCCATTGATCCTCCGCTGGCAGGTAGCGGCGGCCGCTCGCGTAGTCGCGTCGCGCACCAGCCCATGTGCGGGCGGGCGTCTTGGCTGCGCCGCGCGCTGACACGCACGCATGTGCGGGTGCCGGAGCCTGGTGGACGTTCATCCACGTGCTCGTTCGCACGCGCACGCGCACGCGCACGTAGGAATAACCTGCTCGATCCATCTCGCCTTGCTCGGAGTCAGAGAGATAACCTGCGGTCCTGCACACATTTTGAACTGAGAATTGAGAGATAGAAGCTCTCCTTTGCATAAGCGTACTCTTCACCATATGTGCCTCGCAAATTTGATAGATGTGCTGTCGTTGAAAACTCTGGTGGTCTTCTTAAAACTTTATTTGGGGACAGAGCTTCAACATGTCAACTGAACCACTATGTTTACAAAATCAAAAAACCTGTCATGGATAATAGGTCATGACTCTAGTGATCTCTTCACAACCTAAGTTAGCTCTTATATATTTTTAACTACCTGGTCCTTAGGTAATCAAAGTCAAATTTTAAGACTCTTTACCACCCCTAGTCCTGATACACCATACATCAGAACAATATTCAGACTTGTCACGAAACAATAGTACAAAAGGGGAGGGAGGGTAGCCCGCCTAGCTTAGATGCTAACCTCCACAAAAACAGGGCCAGTGTTCGTAACGCACTGCACCTTGCTGGAGAAGTAAGAGCGTTATCAGTGAGATGTATCGAGGAGAGAAGTTGACTCCCGTATTAGGGTTCCAATGAATCTGGGGGCTAACCAGCCTCTGGCCTCCAAAACAATAGCACAAATTAATGGCGAGAGCACAGAGATTTGATGTTTCGACAAAGGATAGGCATCTTCACGGACGTGCCGCTGCACGACATCACAGAACAAGATGACGAAGGCACTCTACTGGCCACCAGCTGCCATGGCCGGCTGCGTGAGCTCAAGCTCGTGCTCAGCTGCCCGGCGTGCTCGCTTGCGCCTCGCCTCCGACGGTCGCCATGTCTCGGATAGGAATCATACGATGTTCATCCAAGAGCAAGCAGACTGGATCGCAAGTGATTTGTAGGTGCATAGGATGTCTGGATGCATGCATTTGTTGTCCGATGGGTCCTGAAACTGAAACGCAGGATGATGAAATAATACTGCAACCAAACTCGTCAGAATAGAACCAATCTGAAGGCTAAAACCATGTCCTCTCTGGGTCTCGTGTTCATGAACGAATGGAAACAACCAGCTCCACGGAAGCATCCATTCTAAGATCTGTGCAGCGATTGCGAGGTCTCTAGGGTTCGTTTTCCTAAGCAGTTAGAAGACGAGAGCCCATGCCGGCTGCATTGACGTAGAAGCAGAGAGCACGTCCGCCCGCGTCATGAACGCCTCGACCATCTCCGCCACGCACTCCTCCGCACCTACCCGCGCGCTACCGTCTCTCCGGCGGCCTCGTCGAAGAGCGCCTTCCACCCGCTGTCGCCGTCGCCGAGCTCGAGCGTCCCGTGCCACGCCGGGCGGCATGGCCCCGTTGAGCGGGCAGGGATTCCCATGAGCAACGCCACGGGCACGCCACCGCACCGGCCGGGCGAGGGCGGCAACGCGTAATTCCGGTCTCCGGGCACGCAGAAAGGGAACCGGCGGTCGCGGGCGCCTCCGCCGAGCTGGGCGCGACGAGGGATGCCGAGCTCCGGGGAGGACAGTATTTGATTTCCAGTCCGGGGTGGACGGTAAATGAAATACCGTCTACCCCTTAGCCTCTCCTAGTCGTTGGATCACCATCGTGCGGTGGAGATCAACTTGAATAGTTACAGGCAGCGCCAGGTCTCCACACGCGACCAGGTGGCGCCTTCCTCGGCCCCGCGGGCGCACGCCGCGCTCGCATCCAGGGTCGCGTTCGTCGTCCTCGCCGGCCGCAACGGCGGCCGGGATGACGGGAGTCCGGAGTCCGGTGCGCAACGGCCGTCTGGTCTGACGCCTCGCTACGATTCAGTCCCGCGGAGATCAACTCGTGGTTCAAGCGAGCGCAACACCCGCGCTCTCGTCAGGACCATCCTCTCAGAGAGTCAGAGTTGGAGTGCGACGACTCCACGGCCGTCGTCCTCGGGCTACATCAGCGGCCACTGGCGCGTCCCCTTCCTGCCGGAGTTCACCCAGGAAGCCCCGTTCTACCGACACCTCGCCGGACCACGCCGTCCGGGTGCCGCTCATGTGGGGGAGCGTCAGGCACAAGCAGATCGGCGTCCACCCCGGCTTCCCCTATACTGTGGCGGCGGCGGCGGCAACGATTGCATCGCCCTAAGGAGCAGAACGCGCTATCACCTGCAGCCCTTCCCTCGCCATCGTATGCTCCACATTGGACGGGAGTTCGCCTCGCCATGTACATACATCGATCTCCCCTACGACCATGACGGGCTTCTGGCCCTTGCCTGGCCGGGCGCTCAGCGCCAACCCGGCCGCGCTCCTGCACCGCTCCCACCACGACGCACTGGCACGCCGGTACGGCGAGTGCGGAACACGTGTGATTCCGGTTGCTGGGCACGCAGAGCTGAGCTGCCTCCGCTCCGGTGAGGTGGGCGCGACGAGGGATGCCGGCCGGACTCCGAGGAGGACGGTACGTTGTTATTTGATTTCCCGGCTCTTCTGATCGTTGGATCAGCCTCGTGCAGTCAAGATCGACTTGAGAAGTTGCAGGCAGCCAGGCAGCGCCAGGTCTCCACGCGCGACCAGAACGCAGCGGCGCACGCCGCGCTCGCGTCCGTCGTCCTCGTCGGCGCTCGTGCTCGGCAACTCGGTGGACCTACTTTAGCGGCCGTGTTCGTGCTTGTTGCAGGGCATCTTCTCTGTACACGAAGGGAGGCGATCGGCGTGTGCACGCAAGCTTGTTCTGCTCTGCTTGTGCCTGCATATCATGTGCACTGCCTAGTGCTTACTTGGAGTAGCTACTAGACTAGATGATTTAATTTGTGGTTTCAGTTGAAGGTAACTCAACTAGTATTTCTTCAGAACATGTAGCCGCGGCAGTGAACTTGCTCGATCTGACGATCTTGTCGTGTATTATGAAGAAAAGATCCAGAGGCAAACTGCAACTGCTTTCGAAACTGACTCTGCGTGCTGTGTCTAGTGATCTAAGAAAACATAAGCAAATTGAATGTGTATGAAGTATGAAACTTGAATGGCTCTGGTATACACAGATCTCAACTGCGAATGTGAAAGAGCCTTGGTTATCTCAAGTACAGACAACGTACAGAGGTTCAGTCGGACGGGTTCAAGTTCCCTCTCTCGGATCGACGCCATCCCTTGCACACGGCTGCGCGCGGCGCCAGCCGTGATGATGTCCGTCGACACTCGACAACAATGGCTAGCTGCGCACTCGATCCGTCGAGTCCAATGGCGCCAACATCGCCATTCTTGCTTCCGTATGTCCTCTTGCCGACAGATCTTACAGACACCCTGACCCTTGGCTTCCCGCACGGGTGGCAGGGCGGAGGCGAGGCCACCGAAGAAGGGAAGTATAAGGGAGTAGCTGGACGAGAAGGACGACCGAAGAGTGGAGGCGCTCCGGCGAGCCCGGCGCGAACAGGCGGCGGCGCTCCCGGGTGGTCGTTATTTACCGACCGTCCACCCCTGGGTTCCTGTTGCCGTCCGATCTCAGTTCCACGGCACAGATTTGAGGGAGCTGCAAGATCATATGTGTCGGCAGGCTGCCGCTGCAACAAGCCGTGCGGCTAAGCCGGGGAGGTCGGAGCTCTCTGCCAGGGTCCCAGTGCCGAACCATCCAGCGGCCCCGCCGGAAGGAGGCAGTGCCATCGCCGCTCTTGGTGTGCCGTGCCCGGTGCCCGTGTGCCGTGTGCACCAACATTTAAGCTGTGCTTGATGAAAATAAATAAATAAATAATACACATGTGTGTTCAACTATTTTGCGTCTCCATTTACATTTTATCTGCCAATGTCCATGAGCCAAAAAAATAAATAAATACACATGTGGGTAAATTGTGAATTCCTTTCATCGATGTGCAGTGCCTTGTAACACCATCAGACTTATTCAGATATCTTCCTACATCAGCCAGATAGCGACAAAATTAACAAAGTGTGACTCATTTTTTCTTTCCATAACATTTCCTCTTGGCAACTGCAACTTTTAGCACTTGAATCTCACAGGTAAAGATATTGATATAGTAGAGTGTCGGTACCCTGCAACTGGGGTACCCACTCCTACTGTGCCAAAACTCGCGTAGTTATCGTAACTACGCCCTAAGGAGCTGAGTAGCCGGACCCCTGGGGTCCGACTCCATCTCACCGGACCAACGGTCCCGGACCTGCTTCCCGCTCGGGGACAGGTCCGGTGTCACCACGTGTCTTAGAGGTGAAAATGCTCAGCACCTGTGACCGTGGACCCGGACCCCCGCAGGTGGGTCCGGGACCTCCACGTGCCTATCCGGACCCCGTGAGCTCTCGGCTCAGCTAGCTGCTCGGGAGGGGTCCGGAGCCGCCACGTGTCACGCAGACGCGGGCGCAGGCGCAAGCCTTCCGCTGGAAGCTCCCTCACCCACCCGCATTAAGTGCGAGTGGTTGAAGCGGGCTCTGCTGCCTCTGGGCACGGGGCAGCTTTTGTCAGTCCACACTGCGGCTCGTCTGTTACCGAGGCACGCAGCAGTGTCTCAGCGCCGCGCGCGTGGGCGACGAGTCATGATGACCAGCTACTAACTGAAGCAACAGTGCACGCTGCTACAGTGACTGAGTCAGTAGTTCGGCGCTTCATCATGACCTCGACGCGCGACTGCAAATGCTAGACTCTACTCTGACAGGACAACTCAAGACCATCCCTAGTCAGAAGCTACGCACGGAAGCCGACGACAAGATCTCCGGATCTGAGGCATTGAAGGCCAAAGTGTAGTTTATAATACATCGCCGGGCCCACCTGTCGGGGCCCCGCTCAGTGTACGTGCTCCCCTTGGACATATAAAAGGGAGAGCACGTCCGCTAGAACACAGGTTCACACGGGCTCTCGAAGGACACAGACAGACTCAAGCTCTCGCAACCTTCTCACTCTCGTGGGAAGGCAATACAACACACAGTGGACGTAGGGTATTACGCTCCGGCGGCCCGAACCACTCTAAATCCTGCCGTGTTCATCGTGTTCTTGGGTGAGATCGATCTAAGACTAGCTAACCCCCGAGTACACACCCTCTGGGCTAGGGCGGGTGCCTTCCGCCACCCGGCTGTGGTTTGCAGCACCAAGACATAGAGGGGTATCTGAGACCTCCATAGTAGTAAGAATGTAAGATATCAAATTTTCTGTGAGGGTCCCATGGCCTATCGATTATGAAGTATGAATTGTGCCCAGAGCATGACCCTGCGGAGCCGCTCATCCACATCATGTGCCAGCAGCTTGGAGCATTTACTGATGAAGAAATTTATGGATCTGGTGATCACCTAACCAAAGAACCTCAGAAAAGAGCGTGAACATGTAAAATTTAATTCAGAAATCCACAAAGAGAATAACTGTGCAAGGGTAAATAGCCATGTAATAATAAAGGCTGAGCAACTTACTACAAGATTGTTTGCTTTATTAAATTAACTTTGGATCAGAGAATTGTCCTTGCAGGGACGCTCAGATTTAATTTGTAAATTTTGCAACAAGAAGGAAAAGGTTGCAACTAAAGAGAACAGAGAAGCCGCTCCGGCTTGCTGCAAACATGTACAGAGTGTAATAATGAATGTGCTCAGAATCAGACAGCTGAATCAAAACCACTTAAGCCAAATTTGCAAGCAATAGTTCATGATTTATGTAAACCCCAAACCACTTGTCAATTACAATCCCTGCACTCACAGAAATGGAACAACAATCTATGCATGGGCCACAGCCTGCTCAAAACCTGCAGATAATTTGAGGACAAACAAAAATGGGTGCCCACATTAGATGCTGCAACCAAGCAGATCTGCAATCAAGCTGATGTATGGCACTGATTAACCGGTTTCTTTAAACCAATTAAGTCACTTCCAGCCATGGGCTAATAACATTAATATAAGCAACTCACTTTCAAGTACCACATTGGGTCTTACACACGCAATTTCAACCTACTATCTGCTTATGCACATGAAAAATCTAATATGAGAAAGTTCGTTATATGCTCACAAGTGGAGAGCAATTTGATTTGGACTCCTTATCAGAGCCAAGAGCCCGAGACAACAACCGGAAAAAAAAGGTAATCAAGAATGCATACGAAATATATGTAGTTTGCACAGAAATTAAATGCAAATACAATCACATAAATTGAGTGTGCTCTCTGAGCCCGAGAGGGAGGATATGTTCAGAGTGTTCTGAGAGTTGTGACTCAGTTGTCTTGGTTTTGTGGACTTCAACCTCATTTTCTACCGTGTGTGCTCTCCCTTTTATAAGCCCAAGGGGAGCAGTACACTGAGCAGGACCCCGACAGGTGGGCCCGGCGATGTATTATAAACTACACTTTGGCCTTCAATGCCTCAGATCCGGAGATCTTGTCGTCGGCTTCCGTGCGTAACTTCTGACCAGGGATGATCTTGAGCTGTCCTGTCGGAGTAGAGTCTAGCCTCTGCAGCCACGCGTCGAGGTCATGATGAAGCGCCGAACTACTGACTCAGTCTGCTATAGCAGTGTGCACTGTTGCTTTAGTTAGTAGCTGGTTATCATGACTCGTCGCCCATGCGCGTGGCGCTGAGACACTGCTGCGTGCCTCGGTAACAAACGAGCCGCCTTGGAAACAGGCGGGTTTACCGTGTTGTCATGTCACGCCTGTCCAACCCGTGAGTGGGCATCCGATGCCCTGCTCTGGCAGCGCACGCCTCAACCACCATCATTTAATGCTGCAGGAGGGCTGGCTTCAGGCGGAAGACTCGCGCCTGTGGGACACGTGGCGGCACCGGACCCAGGGGTCGGCGGCCGCGCCCACAAGGGAACGTGGCGGCTCCGGACCCCTGCCCGAGCGGGGAGCGGAGGTCCGCGCCTGTGGGACACGTGGCGGCACCAGACCCGGGGGTCGGCGGCCACGCCCACAGGGGCACGTGGCGGCTCCGGACCCCTGCCCGAGTGGGGAGCGGAGGTCCCGAGGCTTGCGCCTGGCTGGGTTGATGACTCAGGCGTCCTGGAGGTCCGGCTTCCACTTGTAGAGGCCCAGGTCCGGCCCGCGGAGGTTCGGGACCTGTCTGCGGGGGTCAGGGCCCGTGGTCCGTGGTTGTCGCTCCTGCGCGCCTTCGTCCTTGTCTTGTAGGAGAGGGTACCCTATCTGAGTGTACCGACACACCTAATTCTACAGACTAATCCAACAATCTAGCTAAAATGTGCCCCCCTGGCCTTGTCCTTCTCTGTTTGCCCATGCCTCCGGTGACTACCCCGGCGCACGCCACGGCAGAAGAGGGAGCCGGAGCAGACACGGCCGTTGGCGCTACCACCACGGCCGGAAGCGGAACCCTAGCCGCCGCTGCCGGCCCGTCGCGGCCTCGCCCCTCCCCTGCTTCACGACGCGCCCATCTGCAGCAGCAGCAGCCGGCAGCGGCGGAGAAGGCGAAGGGTAGCGGCCCTCGCCGGAGAAGGAGGGGTGGCGGTGGCGGTGAATCGATCTCTCCCGCAGCCGAATCGACCTCCACGCCGGCATCCGCTCGCCGCCACCGCCGCCCTCTCACCGGACTCCGACAAGACGCCGACGAAGGGAGGATGCGCCGGCGGGGAGGTCTGGCGGCGGACAAGGTGAGGGCGAATCGAGCTCTCCCACCGGTGAATCGAGCTCTCACGGCGGCGAATCGAGCTCTCCCACCGGCGGATCGAGCGATTCCGCCGCCGAATCGACCTCCAACACCGCCGCACAATCTCGGCCCCGCCTCCAGCACCTCTGCGCCGTCGACGAAGCTCCCCTGCGCGAACATGGCCGGCGGCGGAGCCCCCCTGCACCGCCTCCAGCACCTCTGCGCCGTCGGCGGAGGTCCCCTGCGCGAACATGGCCGGAGGCGGAGCTCTCCAGCACCTCTGCGCTGTCGGCGGAGCTCCCTTGCGAGAACATGGGCGGCGGCGGAGCTCCCCTGCACCGCCTCCAACACCTCTGCGCCGTCGGCGGAGCTCCCCTGCGCGAACATGGCCGGCGGCGGAGCTCCCCTGCACCGCCTCCAGCACCTCTGCGCCGTCGGCGGAGCTCCCCTGCGCGAACATGGCCGGCGGCGGAGCTCCCCTGCATTGCCTCCAGCACCTCTGCATCGTCCGCCTCCCAACACCTCTGCGAACATGGCTGTCGGCGGAGCTCCCCAGGCGCGGCCACGGCGGCGCTCGCTCGCGGCCGCAGAGCTCTCCGCGCGCGGTGACCCAAGGCGGCGGCTGAGCTCCCTCGTGCCCGACCCCTGCGCGGCTCAGCGCTCACGCGTGAATGGGGGTGGCGGCAGTTCTCGCCCCACGGCTGGAGTGCCCCCCCATGATGCAGCGTCGGCGGTCCTATGCGCACGGAGGAGGAAGGGCCCCCGAGAAAGGAGGAGCACGCGCGAGGAGGAAGATGCCTAGCGGTGACGCGCTGCAAAAATGCGCAGCGGAGGGGAGCGGATACAAAACCAGATGGAGAAAAGAAGTGGATAGAGATACTATTGGATTGGATTTTTTACCATAATTTTGTATTTTTACAAATTCAAATAAATTTACCAGGACTCTCGGAGATGCTCTAAATAAAAAAACGATATAAAATACTCCGGTGGCCTTGGCCGGAGCCCGGAGCCGCATCGCACCAATCTCCAGATCCGCGCGTCGAAATATCAGCCGCAGGAAGGGCCGGCATGGAGTCTCGTCGCCATCACCAGAGGTCCCGCAGCGCGCGCGGCCCACTCCCGCCCCACCCCCACCTCCAGCCGCAGCGCAACCCTAGCCTCTCCCCCGCCGCCGCCTCCCACATCTTCCGCCCGCTCCAACCCATGGAGGACGACGTCATCTCGACGCTCATGGACATCGACGAATCGCCGCTCGACGCCGTGGGGGCCGGCTTCCTCGACGAGGACGACGGCGAGGGGGACACGCTACTCGCCCCGCACCGCGGGGGCCGCGGCGGCGGCGGCGACGCGCGCGGGCCCCTCCCCTTCTCCGGGTTCTACAACAGCTTCGACGGCGCCGACTTCGACGACGACGACATCGCCTGAGGGACCCGCCGCCGCGGCCGCGCGGCTCGGTAATTGTGGGGGCAGCCGTGGGTTGCGATCCGAGGGAAGTTAGGGATCTGTCTGTCATGTTCTGTCGATATCGTGGTGGGATCTTTTAATTAGCGTATCGGTTGATGAGGCCCGTTTGAGACATCTGGAGACGATTTGGGATCAATCTAGGCACCTCTCTGCCTCGTTGTTCGCGGATCATTGCGCATTTATGCTTGCCTCGTGTTCGTTGGTATTTCTGGATTGATCTCTTTGATCTATCGAAGTCTCCCCTATGCTATTTTTCTGTTTATGTGCAATCGGTGAGGTGCCTATATCCGTCCCTGGAAGGATCTCCATGTTTGATGTGGCTGTTTACCATTGAAATTTTGGGCTACTTCAGATTTTGTCTTGAAATTCGTAATTTGTGAGGAATTGAATTGGCTAGGATAATTTGTTCATATCTTTGATTAATCGGTATTGGCTCCTGCATATGCAAATTTGGCACTGCAGACCTACTTCTTAGAAACTTTATTTAGCATAAGCACTATAATTGTTCGCAACTACAATCACAGGCACCGGTAGAAGATGCACGGAGTGGATTATGCGCAAGAGACTAATAACCTCGCTGCACCTTTTCTTCACCATACTAATATAAAACAATCGCGACACCAACGTTTTACTTCCGAATCTTGTCCTAACTTCTGGTAACCTGCATTTTGATAACTTTAATTCAGTTGTATTAACATGCTTTGTCAGCATACTACATAAGTTCCACCTGAAACTTGTCCAGCGAGTTTTGTTGTCTCTTGCTTTTGATTCATTCCCTGCATCTGTTAACCTATATTTTAATAACTTTAACCTTTGTTCAGTTGTGTCAATAGGCTTTGTCACAACATATTACAAGTTCCATCTGAAACTCTCTCTTTACGCAGTGCCCTGGAATTAGTCATCCCTGGTAGATTTTCTTGTATAAGGTTTACTTAACTTGTTCAAATTAGCATTAGTATCATACTATCATCATGGTTTTCAATTTGTATGAGTATGACAACCACTGGTAGGAAGTTGTAGGGCATGCAGTGAGCATTCACACCAACAGATCCTGCTATTGTCTTGCTCTTGCTGGTCAATATATATAAAAGTATAAAATCGTTGCAGATCTTTGCATGCTGTTTTGAAGTTTTTTGGTGGTACAGGATGTCCCATATCTGTTAATCCACAAATCATTTTAACTTCAGCTGATATTCAGTAGTATTTTGCTCGGCATGATCGTGGCATATTGCTAACTCTGTCTGCCCTAGTCAATGGAATCAGTCACCATAAACTGTGAGGTTTTTTTTTGAAGGAAAAACTGTGAGGTTTGTAACATCTATTTTCTTCTTAAAAGTTAAAACTGGCAGGACTGCAGTTTGGCTTTTGGCCGTAAGTTCTTTATAAGACGACACACGAAGTGTCAGATAATGCGAGGATGTATGTTTCTTGGTTTTCACATTTTGAGATTTGTATATGTTGGTGTCTGAACCTATCTGATTATAATTCACCGATTGTCAGTATACGGAGGTAATGAAAATTTTCATCTTAGAAACGTGTCTAGCAGAATGTTTAGGTTTGGAACTGCGGTATAATAAAAGGTTTGTTCTGCCGATTTTTTCCTCGAGATGTTAATTTGGGGTTCAATTGTATCGAAAAACTTTGTTCTAACATATTCCAAGCTCTGCCCGGAAGTTTGTTCTTCACCAGTAATTGCTAGTTACATTTTTCTTCTAGAAGTTGATTAATCAGTTAGGAAAATCAACACTAATTACCATGGTTTGCAGGGTAACAACACATCTGGCTGCGCCTTAGCTTTTGCTTATCAATATAAACGGTCGCAAAGTCTAGCAAGCTGCTGCAAGACGGTCGCAAAGTCTAGCAAGCTGCTGCAAGTTTAGTGTATCTTAACTTCAGCACATGACATGATGTCCAGTTTCATTTTGTTAGACTAGTCGTGATCAAAGCATTGTGCACGAGCTCCATCGGACAGTTTACCCCTTGTCGATGTATCTAGGATCAGTCGGTGAACGACAATATAGGGACTGGAGCATGCCATCAACATTATTGAACATGGGCATCGTTCTTGCCATTGTTTTACTTCTAAAGGGACGAATTCATCGTTAGTTCTAAAGTGGCGAGGTAGTGTTAACTGTCAGATGACCATTTCATATGCCAGCTTGTATTTTCTCTATGTTTCTCAGATTGATCTGCAGGACGCATTCGATGTAAGAAAACGCTGACGAGTGACCATCCCATACTGGATGAACTCGATTGATTTGCTACTAATTTTCGTCATGCTAAAATTAAGGCATGCCAATAAAATTTGGCTACCAATATATGTCATCTTATGTTAAGTTATTCTTCTTTTGTACCAACAATTGTTTTTCTTAATATAAATCAGATATGAGACACTTTTTCTGGTGTGTTTCTAAAAAAATTAAGGTATGCCAATAAAATTTGACTACCAATTGTTTATGTCTATAAATTGGCTATTTTGATCAAAATCATGGCGAGTTACTATAAACTTCTTAAACTTTACAAGATAAAAAAGTATTTATTGGCAGCAAACCAAATAAATATCTAAATTTCTTGCTAACAATTATTATTTCACGCCTTTCTATCAGCTCAAGAACATGATCCTGCATGACAGACGTGACGTGAGAACAGAATAGACTAGCAGTAACCAGCATCAAACCAATAAAGAGACACAGTTCACCGAGTCCCATGTGATGTGAAGTGTTCATGACCATCGCCATCCGCACGGCAACGGGATCGTCTTAGGATTTCAGAGCTCGTCAAGCACCCTCGTGAAGCCGCGCCGAGATCCGGCTCCTCCGCCCGGCGCGCGGGGCACGCGTCGGCTGGCCACAGGCGCCCCCGCATGTTTGGGACGGGGACACGGCGCCGTACGACCAGGGGATGCGGGTCGTGCGGTCGTGCCGGTGCCCGCGGCCGCGCCCTCCCTCCGCCGGCTTTCGCGTCCGTCGCCCCCCTGCCCGTGCCCCCGCGCCCGACCCCACTCCCATGGCCCGCGCGTGCCGTCCGGTCGCGCCTCGCCGCACGCACGTGTCCCCGGGCGGTGCGTGTTACGACTTACGAGGGGACCAGGGGAGGGCTGGCCACACCCACACGGGGGGCCGTCACATGGGATCCTGTCGCGCGGGGCGGTCTAGCGCCCGGTCAGCCGCTGGTCCGGCCCCACCGGCCGCCACGTCGGACGAACGGATAGGGACGGCCCCGGGGCCGGGGGGTCTCGTCGGGGCCTGCCTCGTCGTGGCCCGCTCGCGCTCGTCTCGTGTGCGGGCGCGCGCTGTGGCTCACGAGCTCTGTGTGTGTTGAGTGTTGATCGCGTCGTGTGGTGGTCGGTGGATTTTTTTATGTCTCTCATCTACTACAAATGTAGTATCTGTTCATACAAGCACACGTACACCCATCCTACACGTACAAACAAACCTACAACTACACTCAGAATTGAATACCGCGTTCTTCTCGAGATCACCAGATGACTCTATAGACGACGGGTGCGTCACACTCTTTTTATGGCTCCACACGTGTGAGACTGCAAATTTAAACAAAAGAATACTATTCCTGGATACGAACCCGCGCCGAGCAGCGCTCCACCGAGCAGCCATGCCAACAGCCCAACACGCTACGCGCGCGTTCGCTGGTCGGTGGATTTGGTTGCTTTGCTCTCTCTCGATCGGTCGCGCTCGTGTGGTTGCTTTCCAACTTCATTTTCACCTCTCCTTTCTTGACTCCGGCCTTGCGAGCTGATAAAATAACTCGCTTCAAGCATGCCTTCCACGCTGCTGCCAGGCACTCTCTCACCACCTCTACAGGGGTTGGGCAGAAAAAAGGAGATCCATATTTGCTCAATTTTGCGAAGTTTGAAATTGGATGGCACAGCTCTCCAAAAATAGGAGTGCCACTCTAAAGGTTATTCATGACTTGGAAAAAAGTGAGACAGATTTTATTTTTTAAATGGGATTGTTCCAAGGTTTCTGTTCGAGTCATGGGTTTACGGCGAAAATATTTAGTTATTTGCTCGATTTTGGATGACTTATTTGGGAGACAAAACCCATGCTTTCTTTATATTGCTCCAGCTTATTGTTGTGGTTTTCTCATCACTAATATGAAGTCTACAAAGTACTTTCTAATACACCTTTACTTATTGGATACTTGGTATCAATTATTTGGGTTGCTGTCTGTCGTACTAATTACATACCTTGCCAACATAGTTTCTTGTTTTTCATTAAGGTTGGTTCAAATCCTTATGTTGGAAATATATCGTATTGATATCGTTTTAAAAACCACCATGTAAGGTGCATAGTAAATATAGTCTTTTAATAGAAAGAAAATTCTACAATTACCACGCTTTCTTTTTTTTAAGGATTACCATGCTTTCTAAATTCTAAATTTGTGCTCCACTTCCACTCCTCCAAATGTTACACACATGCATAAAAGAAACAATAAACTATTTCTCACGCCCTTTATAAACGAGAACAAAGAAAGATCCCTTCTCCCCGGTTTAATACAGGCCGGAAGGCACCACTCCAACTGCCCTTGGCGACAGTGGCGAGCCTCCTCCTTCCCACTAACTACACGACCACACCTCGCCCCTCAACCCCTACCAAACTAGCGCAGCCTCTCCATAACTGCTGCTCCACCTCCTGCTCCCGGAGGGAGCCGCCATTCTCCGTCGATCTCCTCCAGGCTCCGGCGCTGCCTCGCCCGCCCATGGCCGCCTCGGGCTCGAACCCGGACAGCATGGACACCGACCCTCCCGGCGGCCTCTCCATCGCCGTCGAGCGCAACCCGCCGGAGTCCCGCCTGCTCCAGCTCGGCGTCCGGTCCTGGCCCAAGTGAGTACCGCCGCCGCCGGTCGATCACGTTGCCCGTTTCTTGTCTCTCCCTGCCTCCGTTTCCTGATCGCCGTATATACGTGTGCGCGCAGGTGGGGTTGCCCGACGGGGAAGTTCCCGGTGAAGTTCGACGCGCGGCAGACGTGCTACCTGCTCAAGGGCAAGGTGCGGGCGCACATCAAGGGGTCGTCGGAGTGCGTGGAGTTCGGCGCCGGCGACCTCGTCGTCTTCCCCAAGGGGCTCAGCTGCACTTGGGACGTCGTCGCCGCCGTCGATAAGTACTACAAGTTCGACTCGTCCTGACTCGATCAGCCCGCTCGCGATTCCCGCCGATTGATTACTGGGCTGTGCCCTAGCTTAATTGCGTTGATTAGCCTAATTCTGCTGCTAATTTGCTTACCTAGCTTTGTGCCTAGTACCTCTAATCGTCTCCTGTGCCGTGTAAAAAAAAATGAAATTGGTGGTGCAGGGCCGGGCATCTAGCCCTCTGTCGTAGGCCAGTGGTAATCCATCCGGGAACTGCAGAAAAACCGGTCAATGCAGGGCCTGTTCAAAGTATTCTTGTTTATTCCTCCGAGTGCAATCCATTTTGAATGCTTCTTTGACCAGCGCCTTGGACTACACTGTCTTTTTTATTCTTTTATTTTATTTTTCCTTTTTTTTTCATGTGCATTTCCTCTTTCCTGAGGCTTGAACACTAGACCCACTTTGAACACAGCAGCATTTTTTTAACACTAGGACCATTTAGAATATAAGAAATTTTGGAGGAGTGATTAAATAGTTTTCTTGCATATATTCATTCCGTTCGGTTGGCTGTGGCTGATAGCTGATGTTGATATCTTACGAGAGAAAAGTAATGTTGGCTGATGGACCGAATACTTTCTTGCGCTAGGCGTGCGTATAACTGTAAATTTGGAAAACATGATGGTCAGGTCAGCACCTACATATGAGATATTTGATTTTGTTTTTCCTGACAAATTTTGACTATAGATAAACAGACTGGTAATTTTGAAGTCCTATTTTATGTTAGTTTCTACGGAACATGAAAATGAACCATCATTCCTTCCAGTAAGATGAAGCACAACTGCACAAGGTCTCCAGAAAGAGCTGCAAATAAATTGAAAGTTGAAACACTAGACATATGAGTTGTTTGGAAATAAATTAATGAACACCTGAACTAGTATTGTCGTTCTATTTCCTACTAGTATAACATACTAGTCTATTTGCAGAACGAAAGTTGCATAGGAATTTTGCCAAACCTTTGGAGAAGACTGCTAAAATCATTTTTTAGAAGAAAAAAAACTCATGCTGCCATGTATTTCCTCGCACATGTTGCCAAAGTAAAGTAAGAAAGATGATTTTTTTAAAGGGACCGTAGATGGATCTAATATTCAGATCACCTTCTAATTTGTTCGTGATTTCGTTGTAGTATTTGTCACCGCTAGATGGGTGGAATGGGAAATTGAAGCGGATTTGTGGCCGTACGAGAGAGCATATGCCGAATCCTTGGCCGGTAGCGTGGCTCGGAACTGATGGCCAGATGCGTCCGAGCACTGTCCAATCCATGGCCACGTCCGGCCGCGTGAGTAGTGACTTGAGTTTGCACTTGGGGTACTGGGTGGCAGTGGACGCTGGACACTGGCCGGGCCAGTGGCGGACCGGTGGTGCCAAGCTTCCCTTTCCCGTCCGGCCACTTCCGGTCTGGATTCGTGTGGCTCTGGTCAGTCATGGCCGGCCGGCCGGCCGCTCGCCTCGCGTTGCCTGGCTGGAAGGTGGTGGTGGTCCTGTGCACTCGCGGCTTGCTGTGCTCGGTGACTCGACCCGGGCACCGAAAGCGCCTGCTGTAGCATGTGAGCCACGGCGCTTTAGGGATCGATCCCTTTGACTGCTATCCCGGCTGCTTATGCCTTTTGTCGCCGCGCGTCTTTTTGACTGAGCTGCACATCGACCACCATCAGCGACAGGGGTGTAAAGCAATTAGGCACATTGACAACTACTATCATGTTAGAGATGACGGATGGATAGGCAAATTTGCCCGAGCTTGGCGAGGGGCTGTACGCTTCACGCTTGTAGCTACCGTCCCAACAGATTGGCCGACCAAAATTCGCCTGCATTTACAATCCAATTACACCGTTCCTAGGCGGCAGTTAGGCAAGCAGACTAACTGCCGCCGTGGCCATCGCGGCCGTCGCCGAGGGAGGCGATCAGCAACCGCCCTCTGCGGCTCTGCCGGAGTGATAACTGCATGTCGAGCAGCTGCCGGGCTAGCTCCGCTGCATGATACGGTTAGACTGATCATGGGTCATCCGATCCGATATGATAGACCCAACCCACCAATTCGTCTAAAAAAATCTCGATCTGATCATGGGTCACGCAATCCAATAATCCGATCCAATTCACCTGAAAAAACCTTGATCTGATCAAGTGACGGATCAAATACAGATCGAAATATTTGATCAGAAACTCGAAAAAAAATCCAATTTTACCCGAAAATTACATAAAAAACACGGGCCAATCCGACCAAACCCAAATCCTATCCGACCATGTCATAGATCGGATGCAGATCAATATTTTTTAACTCGAAACTCGAAGTGACTCAATCCGAACCCAATCCAACCTTGATCAGACCTAGTTACGGCTCGTTTCCTTGTTCGCGCATGGAGGATTGCCTCGGCTGACGACCTCCGCATCTCATCGTAACCATGCGTGCATTTGGTACGAAGATGAGGTGGGACGAGAATTTGAAGGAATGGAATCGTCTCATCTCTTGTTTGGTCCAATTTTCTACGAGTTCCTGCCTGATAACTGACAAAGTTGTACACTACCAGAACATCGTGGTCGACTGGTCGTCTACAAGTTGCAGAGGAGTGGCGGGTTACATTCGTTCTGTACCAATGGGCAATGGCGAGTGGCGGTCAGCTGCTCGAGCTGCAAAGAACACACTGTAGACGACGCCAGCCAGAATGCAGACGCGTCATGAGTGTGTGACCCGGTTAAAAAAGCGGATACTTAAATTGCAGTCCTGCTGTCAGGAATCCGGATGCGGGGTATCTACAAGTCACAGTTGCAAGAATCAACGTGGATTCCTGTCCACATCCGGTGTGCAGTTCAGCTCCCACTTGCAATCGCAAGAGCTTGGATTAGAACCGGTAGTTTTGGTCGCCTCGTCTGAATTCTCAAGAAACTATTCTGAAGAATGCCTGGTATGCCGCAGCTCTAGTCCTGGCGTGTACGGATCCTAACAGACAGCGACTGATCTGAATGAACGAGTAAACACAGAAATAAATACATTGTGCTGGTCGGCTGATGGTAATGGATTTTCTGGATTATTACGGGATCGTGTTGTATGAATTGAGATGTATAGTTGGGCCATGTATGAAGGTTCTCGACGACTACACAAGTGTGGATGTTTGGCGGGTGTTGCGAAAAGACTTAAGTTTTGTTGTGTTTGTCCTGCATAGTTTTTTTAATCGACCAGAGTTGTCTCGTGGAGATGAGTTGTGCGGTTTACATCGATGTACCTATCCGACCGGCATGAGTTGTTGAGTAGTGTTGAGTTGGTGCGTGTTGATGCCCTAATCCAATCTAGCGGTTTTTTTTTCTTTTGTGCCTGGTTGTGGCCTCCCAAGAGCATAAACTTGTATTTCTCTACTATTTCAATAGAACACACGTGTCGAGTGTTGTTCATTAAAAAAATGTATGACTAGGTAATTACCTTTGCTTTAGAATAATCCGACGAAAGAAAATCAGAGAGAAATGCCCCCTGCATTGAGGGTAAGTTTAGTTCCCCCGTTTTGGAATTTCAAAAGGGAAGATTTTCACATTTAAAGTATTAAACATAAACTAATTATGAAACTAATTACAAAACTCGTCTATAAACTACGAGACAAATCTAATGAGCATAATTAATCCGTCATTAGCATATATTTAATGTAGCTTTACGGTTGCAATTTAATGTCTAATCACGACCTAATTATGTTCATTAGATTCATCTCGCGATTTTCAATCCATTTGTGAAATACAATTTTTTTACTACATTTAATACATCATGCAGACGATTTATAAATCTTTTAAAATTTTGAACTTTGAATTTAAACACACCCTGAGAAGGCGACCTCTCTACTTGTGCCGACGGATGCCATTCTGGAGCTGACCAGCTCGTACGGCCGGAGTGGTGGTTCAGACTTCACACTTCAGAAGCTACCATCACAGGCTCCAGAAGAAACTGGTGGCGAGCCAGCAGGTTTGAGGACGCTGGCAGTAGCCGTAGTATTCTATGTCTTCATTCAGGCGTGAATATTTTTGGCAGATTTGATCCGATTTTTTTTAATAGAAAATGCTTATGAGTATCAGTTGCTGGTATGCAGTTCATGAACCAAGCACCCAGGATACAGCATACCAGGTGGCACTGGCGGAGCCAAGTGTCGGCGAACCTGGGCAGTGGCCCCCCTTGCTCTGCGCCGATTTCTAAGGATCCAGTACCATTCACAGTTGCTCAGCAGTGAGCACTGCAGCAAATAGTAGTCCAAATTAGAGAGCCAGTTAGACTGCATGCCCTACAGGCACACAACACTCACACTGTTGGAGAAAGGCACATTAGTGCCGGTCATAGGACGGCTTAGTGCCGGTCCCTGTGGCCGGCACTAAATGGCCGGCACTAACGTGACAGACGTTAGTGCCGGCTACTCTGACCGGCACTAACGTGCGTATGTTAGTGCCGGTCCGTAATACCAGCCGGCACTAACGTGCCCGCCCCCGCCCGAGTTCTGACAGCAAGGTTAGTGCCGGCTGATATAACTAGCCGACACTAAATGTTTTTTCTTCTTTATGTTTCTTTTCTTTTCGTTTTTATACGTATGGCTATGCGTATTTCTAGCGTATGTGACTACATAGTCGTACTCTTTGCATTGCACAATATTATTAGAACAGCATATTACACTTAAATTATATATTTATATATATATATATTATATGTCATGTATGGAACACTTAGGAGTTCAAAAGTACATGAGATATTACATCAACTATAATAACGTATCCGCTTCCTCGTCGTCGGATCTTCTTGGGCGACGCTTAGACGGAGATCGCCATGAAATTCGCCCTTAGGATTTATGACTTCATCGAGTAGAAATCCACATATAGCTTCTTGAATTGCCCTGATCCGAGCGATTTCAATGAGTTCTTCTTTCATCCGCCAACGCTGTCACATTTTTCGATAAAAACATGAGAATAAAAAATAATGAATTAAAATAATGAGCAGATGTGATTGTGCTCACGTACATTGAATGCCTCCACTGTCATTTGCTCTTTTTCACTTGCAAAAGAGTTGATCCACTCGCATACGTAGTATCCACATAAGTTGTTTCCTTGGCCCTGTCTCCAACACTATAGACAAATGTGGGTTACGATATAGAATTTTTTTGATGTTTTATTGCGAATGACATTAGTAGCGAGAGTATATTCATACCGGAAAATCAGTCATCCAATGAAGAGGCTCGATTTCACCTATGGGCAAGCCTATGTGTTTGTGGAGGTAGCGACTCCATGCAGTATTTACCACCTCGATGATATCTTGGTACTTTGATTTATCTTGCCTTAACGAGTCGTACACCAAGACCTTGTGCTCCTCAATCCGAATACAAAGCAATATCCAATGAAAGCTGTGCATATACATACGCATAACCAATTAATGTTGATTATAATAGTTATTAAATGGTATTATTAATACGAAGGGATTGAAAAAAAAGTCTAACAAAGAACGACTCACTGATGGTTGTATGACAAGAGAATGAAGGGACACATGCTATTTTTACGCAACCCCCTGTATATAACATTGACTATGTCTCCAGAATTTAGCGCTAGTGATTTCTCGTGTATAATATCGGGGTCGAAGAACCCGACGTTATGAAAGTTCTTCTTTCGGCAAATTTGAAATTTTGACCTACGGGACACAAGAAAAACGGGGATCAATCAACACTCAAGGCTAAAATAATGAAATGAGAGACAATACTTACATGCACCATACACTGACGAGGGACTTGTGAAGGGCATCTTGATGGTATAAATCGTAGAGTGATGCAAACTCGATATATACATCATCTGCCCCCCGCCAGAAATGCTCATCTTTAATCCGAGCTGGGAACATCTCTAATTTACTAGCTTTAGATTGCACGGCATACCATTTGTGTAACTCGGCCATTCTCGTTGGTAGGAATGGTAGCAACTCTGGCCATATCAAAGGTTCACCAAGTACAAACTTTTTCCTGCCGCGGGCATTCTGTAGGGCCTCCCCAAGCAATTGAACCCTTGTTAGATCAGTTTGCAATATCATCCCAGCCATGGTCAACGGATCTCTTGATTCATCGGGACAGTCTTCATGCGGCACTATCAACGGAGGGATCGTTTGTTTGGACTGCTCTCCGAGCTGGGGAACGGTCTTTGCATTAATCAGGCGATTCTTGGGGTTGCTGTAGCACTTTCTGATCTGCCGATCATAATCCGACTCTCTTTCTTTCTCCTTGGTGGGATCTTTAATGAAGTGTTTCACAAAGTGTGCCTTTGCAACCGGATCTATTTCTGGCTTCTTGTTCGCAGCCTCCCTCAGTAGCTTGCGCTTCAGCAAGAAGGTTTGAAACGATTCTTCTGCCTCTTCCTCTTCTGGCGCCTTCTTTTTCTTCTTTCTTTGCTGCTTCTGAGATGGCTGGACCGAAGGTACCGTGTATGACTTCTGTCGCTGACTCTGATTCTGTTGTGCGGCTGGTGATGATGCCAGAATTGGCTCGCTTTGTGCGGCTGGTGATGGCGGATCCATGCTGGGGTCCCGTGTAGGCGGTGGAGAAGGTGGGCCAACACTAGGATTCCTATCAGCTGGCGTTGGTGATCTTTGCCTTGAGCACCGAGCGGAATCTGTGTCTGCTTGCACCAATCTTATGTCGCGCTTTGGCCACGCGATCCATGTGTGTACGGCATGTTGTAGTTCTGTTTCTTCAGGACTTATAGGGATCGGGAGGTCCATGTCTTCCCAGCGTTCTTCAGTAATTCGGTCAACAAAGACTCTGGCGAATCCTTTAGGAATCGGCTGGCAATGTATTGTCCCGCCCTGTTCTTGGACTTCCGCATAATCCTCAGCACAAACTTTAAGCTTTTTCCCATAAAGAACCAGAAGCTCACATTGGGTCCTAACGGTGATGTCATCAATGGGGTCCCTCGGCCTGTCGGCACCCAAATTAGGGTGCTCCGTGGAAGCAACACTGCTACGACGCTGAGAAGAGGGGCTGATCTCCACATTGGCAGCTGGTTGGTCCGAGCGTTGCCCAACTGCTGCCTCAAGTGACATTATCCGGTTTTCTAGGCTATGAATCTTCTCAGCCACTACTGCCTTGCTTCTGCATCGGCTTCGGTAGGTTTCGAGATCTCCGGAAAAGCCATATTTCCATGGAACTACGCCCACACCTCGGGTCCGTCCAGTGTGTTCCGCATTCCCAAGAGCGTAAGTCAGCTCGTCATTCTCTCTGTTGGGCTGGAAGGTTCCTTCTTCGGTACGCCTCATTGCGTCCTCGAGTCTTTGGGCAGCCTCTCTTAGTATGTCGCTAGTCACAAATATTCCAGTGTCGGGGTCTAGTGTGCCTCCATGAGCATAGAAGTAATACCTTGCTCGTTTAGGCCAACTCAAGGTTTGCGGTACGATTCCTTTTACAATTAAATTATTTTCCATCTTTTCCCATTTCGGAATGGCAACCTTATAACCTCCGGGCCCAAGTCTATGGAAGTTTTTCTTTTTGCTAGCATTCATTTTGCCTTGAATCGAGGCTGCCATGCTGTCAGCACTGTGCTTGTAATTCACGAATTCATTCCACCACTCTCGTTGTTTCTTCCAGACTTTATCAAAATCTGGTGTGAGGCCCTTGTTGACAAAGTTTGCCACCAATTTTTTCTTGAATGAGGCGAACTGAATTGCCATCTTCTTAAATGCCCATCCCTTTATTTTGTCAGCTTTGCCTGGGGGAAAGTTGAAGTGCAACGACACCTCTTTCCATAACAAATCTTTCTCTGAATCTGGCACGATATCTTCAGGTCGATCAGAGACTTTATTTCTCTTCCAAAGCTTATACTTTATGGGGACGGATTCCCTAACAAGATATCCCAATTGATTTACAAATGTTGTCTTAATTTGACCAGGAGCTAGTGGCTCGCCGGTTGCTTCGTTGATCTCCGTGATGGTCGTACATCCTACCATCTTCCTCTTGGAGCCACGTTTCCGTTTAGGCTTCGTCGATCCTGATGCCTGAAAGAATCGCAAATTTATCAAGCGGGTTGCTAGCAACTAGTGGACGTCGCGGCAGGTATGCGTAACCTTCATAACCCGCAAGCAAGGGTTACAGATCGAAAATGATCATGATATTAGGTAACTTATTGACTGAAACATTCATAAGAATTTTTAGCTGGAGCACGACTCCTTACACAAGGACTGAAATCATCAACAAAGCTAGCAACATAACACAAATAGTTCGCAGCTGGGTCGCATGTGTCACAAACAATATCTTGCTCCTAACATATATATTGACAAAACGTTTATCCTGATGCCTGAAAGAATCACTAAACTTTTATACCTCGGCTTCCTCGACATTTCCTTCTTCCTCCCCACTAATATCTTGCTCCTCGTCGCCATGATAATGCAAGTTTCAAAATTGGCTGCCATCGTTCTCGTCCTCATCAAACTCTGGAGCTATGTGCCCAGTACTACCACGAATGAGCTCGTGCATTAACTCGTCTTGGTTGTCCGTAGGATCCATTTCCACTACCTGAAACAATAAAAAAACAGCAAGCCACATACTATATGAGGTTACAAAGCATCTATTAAATCAAAGGTTATCTTGTTTGTTCCTTATGATTCCTATATCATGTTATGATATCATACTATATCATACTGGAGCCACATACTATATGCGGTTACAAAGCATCTATTAAAGCCACATACTATATCATACTGCCTAGACTGAACAATCTACAGAATATGATACCTTACAGATTTGAGGAGTTTCTTGAGGATCTAGTGTTCTTGGTGGAGACAGGGGAGGTACCTATGTCTCGGATTGATGATGCGGTCGAGCGGATTCTGGTAAAAGACTTCAAAATGCCTTATGCCTAGTTATGAAATTATGGGTAATAAAAATCATGTATGTGAAGTCTCGAGTACTGCAAATACTCAGTAACATGTACTCTAAGAATGCATATCTTGTCTGATCAATACAGAGATTACTTGGATTATGAAATTACTTGGATTAAGAAACGTAAAAAACTAACCTTATGCCTAGTTTAGATCTCAACCAAATACGAGAATTTTCAGTACCTGTTGAGAAACAAAATAATAAAAAGAGAGAGCATAAGTGTACATGCAGAGAATGGAAGGGAAAAGGGAAAAGAGAATGTAAGGTGTAATACATGTGTAAGGTGTAAGCGTATACTAAACTTATAATTACAGGTACTACACTGGATATCCCAAGGACCTAGGGCCATCAAGAATTATACCATTTACATCTGAGCGTCAGTTTGTGCAGCTATTGCATGAAGGAAGGCCTGTAGTTGTTGCCTTTACTATTAAGTATACAAACTCTGCTGTAATGTCGTTCTGAAACACTAAGTAGAATAGTAAATCCTCGCATAGGACAGTATTCACTCACTTCAATCCTAAAAATTACCTTTTTAGGTGCACTTATACACAGCATCTTGATAAAGTACTGGAAGAGGCTGCTGCCAAATTTTATCCACATATCAAGTTTGTCAGAGTAAGCTACTATTGATTTATGTTTACACGAAAATTTCCATTTTGCATTCTTGGCAGATCACTTCTAGTTGCTGAACTATCTGAAAAAGGCTGTAAACTTGTGATGCTTCAATAACTACGTAATGCCTGTATTAACACTGTATTTTTTTTAGCTTATTATGCCTAACCTGCAATATTTTTATTGGTGAATTAAAACCATGATTTATCTGATAATAAACTCTCAGATTTTTTCCTGATTGTCTTCCATACTGTGTAACTGATTCGATGCCTCTATCATTTATTAATGATTGCACTTGTTCTTTTCAGCTTCATTTGTGGAAATTCATCATTGTCTATGTTTGCAAATTTCTCTTCATATGTTCTTCTCTGCTTTACTTAGACAAGTAGCTTGATGGAAAGCTTGGGCATGCAGATAGCATAGTTCATTTTGGTACTTCTGTATTAGGATTGACAAAAACATGCTCGATTAAGGTAGAAATGAGTGATTACTTATATTTTCATAAGGCTGCATTTCTTATCAAACCAGTCTATCAACTTTTTGTTTCCTCCAAATATATGTTGGATCTTGTGGTCACAATACAAATTATGCTTGCTTCCAAAATAGGCAGTGAACATTCTTCTTCTCTGCTGTCAGGTCGAGTGCCCAAAGTATCCAGGGTTTTGCCTCACAAGGCAAAGGAATGAATATCCATTTGTTGAAGTATTTTACAATCCAGAACAGGTTATACTTGTTGATCGTTGAAAACAAAACGAGTATTCTGAGGCAAATTTTGGTGTATTGGCTGTATGTATGCGGATCCTAAAACTTTTTACAGAAATGTCTGGCCATAGCATCAAAGTAGATTTTGGCATAAGAAGTGAACAAGGAAATAACATTAAGGTAAAAAACTGTAAGAGGTACCGGGGCGGCGTGGAAGCAGGGGCGGCGTGGGGGCAGCCGGGCGGCCGCGATGGCGCTGATGACTCGACGGGCGGCTCCACGGACCGGGCGAGGACGCCGAGGTACGCGGCGGCGCGGGCCGGGCCGGCGAGGACGACGACGAGGCGTGGGGGCGGCCGGCCTAGGGACGGCGGGCTGGGGAGGACCTCGAGGGCGGCCACGGTCGAGCGCCGGCCGGGGACCCACGCACGGCCGGGGAAGAACGCGGCGGCGCACGCGGGCGAGCGAGCCAGGGGCGGCAAGAAGAAGTCGGGGCGGCGGGCAACGTCGATCTGAATTGGGCGGCGAAGGGAGTAATTTGTTGGGGGTGGCTCGGTTAGTGCCGGCTGGTATTACCAGCCGGCACTAACGTGGCTCTGTTAGTGCCGGCTGTTATTACCAGCCGGCACTAACGTGCCCCCGTGACGTCAGATGGGACACATTAGTGCCGGCTGGTAGTTCTAGCCGGCACTAACGTTCTCACATTAGTGCCGGCTAGAACTACCAGCCGGCACTAACGTGTCCCATCTGGCGGGAATTGTAAATTCGCCACGCCAGTTACCATTTACAATAAATTTTTAATATTCATAAATTTATTCATAATAGGCTTAATAATTAAAATAATAAAACAAAAATTTATATATTAAGTTTTTTAGCTACACAATAATTATAGTAATTATATCTACACAATAACAATAGCAATTGAAGTAAATTAACAAATATGCTACTATTATCAATTATGTGTAGCTTATAGGGTTTATATGTTAGTATACTTCTATTATTTGTAATAAATCGAAAAAATTTCAGATTGATCCATGCAAAAATATTCAAAAGTCTTTTCAGTAATAGCCAATACAATGATGTAATCAATTCGCAAATTACTTGATTATTTGTTTGTAATTTAATGTTTCAACACTCCTAGTAATGCAAAATTAGTGAAAGTAAATAATAGTTATACCATGCAAAAATATAATATTATTTGAAGATGATATTGTGTCCTAATTGGATGAATAGTATCGAGAATTGAGACAAATACGACGCGGTGCGTTACATTACATCACTTAATGAGAAAATATAATATATAATTTATATAAAAGTACTACTCATCATCATTATCTACTGGAACATTGATAATCTTCCTTTTGATGAAAGTGCCTTGGACGTGATCACGGCGTAAGTAAGGCGTGTCCTCTTTGGATAAGAGGATGCTGGGGTCAACGTCAACTGAGAATGGAGGAAGGTCATCAATCTGGTCATAATCTTCCGAATTGTCCGAAATATTCTCGACTCTAACAACTTTTCTTTTACCTGGAAGAACTATGTGCCGTTTCGGCTCATTTCCAGCCTTGTCTGCTTGAGACGTCTTATCCGACTTTTTCTTTGGTTTGCTCGACATGTCCTTCACATAGAACACTTGTGTCACATCCTTGGCTAGAACGAATGGCTCATCTTTATATTCAATCTTTTTAAAATTGACTATGGTCATCCCATACCGGTCCTTCGTTACGCCTCCTCCAGCCACCCATTCGCAACGAAACAGAGGGACAACTATGGGTCCATATTCAAGTTCCCATATCTCCTCTATGACACCATAGTAGTTGTTTTTTTCTCCATTACTGTTTACTATACACATACGGACACCACTGTTTTGGTTGGTGCTTTTTTTATCTTGAGCTCTCGTGTAAAATGTATACCCATTGATTTCGTACCCTTGGTATTGCTGGACGGTTATTGATGGTCCCCTGGCCAGCCATTGAAGTTCTTGATCAACTGTGTTGTTGCCCAATAATTTTCGTCTGAACCAGCCATCAAAAGTTTTTATATGTTGCCGTGTAATCCAAGCAAAATTCTTCTGTGGATTTTCGGACCGTATAATATTCATGTGCTCATCAATATAGGGAGCCACCTTGGATGAATTCTGAAGAACCGTGAAGTTTGCTTGGCTGAATTCACTACAAGAGATGTTCATATTACATTTCTTTCCTAGTGTGCCTTTTCCCTTTAGTCGCCCCTCATGGTGTGACACGGGGAGCCCAATCGGATTGAGATCAGGAAGATAGTCAACGCAAAACTCAATGACCTCCTCTGTTCCATAGCCCTTAGCAATGCATCCTTCTGGGCGAGAACGTTTGCGCACGTACTTCTTCAATACGGCCATGAACCTCTCGAAAGGGAACATATTGTGTAGAAAAACAGGACCCATGATAGTTATTTCTGTCACAATATGAACTAGAAGGTGTGTCATAATATTGAAGAAGGAAGGTGGGAAGACCATCTCGAAGCTGACAAGACATTCGACAATGTCTTTCTGCAGCTTTATTAGATTATTTGGATTAATTGCTTTTTGCGAAATTTCATTCATGAACGCACAAAGCTTTACAACTGCCAATCTCACATTTTCCGGTAGAACACCCCTCAGTATAACCGGAAGTAGTTGTGTCATCAGGACGTGGCAGTCATGTGACTTCAAGTTTTGGATTTTCTTCTCTTTCACATTTATTATGCCCTGTATATTTGAGGAGTACCCAGACGGGACCTTGATACTGTTCAAGCAATCGAACATACTTTCCTTCTCCTCTTTGCTCAGATTATAGCTGGCAGGTTTTAAATAGTGGCATCCTTTGTCGCTCTTTTCGGGTTGCAAGCCTTTTCGTCCTGCTAGCTGTTGCATGTCGCGCCTTACTTCTAATGTGTCTTTTGACTTACCATACACTCCCATGAATCCTAGTAGGTTTACACAAAGATTCTTCGACAGATGCATCACATCAATTGCGTTGCGAACCTGTAAGACTTGCCAATAAGGTAGGTTCCACAATATAGACTTCTTCTTCCACATTGGAACATGTCCCTGGTCATCCTTGGGAACAGGTTGCCTACCGGGACCCTTTCCAAATACTACCTTCACATCCTTGATCATCGAGAACACACGCTTTCCATTACGAAATAGAGGCTTAGGACGAGTTTCGGGCTCTCCTTTGAAATGCTTCCCTTCGGTTCTTAGGGGGTGATCGGTTGGAAGAAATCGACGATGGCCCATGTATACGCACTTCTTACAGTGTTTCAAATAAATGCTATCGGTCTCATCATAACAGTGGGTGCAGGCCATGTATCCCATGTTCGACTGTCCCGAAAGTTTTGCAAGTGCAGGCCAATCATTGATGCATACAAAAAGCAAAGCTCGGAGGTTGAAGGACTCCTGTTTATACTCATCCCACACACGTACACCTTCTTCTTTCCAGAGTAGTAATAGATCATCCATCAAGGGTTGCAGGAACACATCAATGTCGTTGCCAGGTTCTTTTGGCCCTTCTATAAGCACCGGCATCATGATGAACTTACGCTTCAGGCACAACCAAGGAGGAAGGTTGAACATACATAGGGTCACAGGCCATGTACTATGAGCGCTGCCAAACTCACCGTACGGATTCATTCCATCAGTACTTATAGCAAATCTTATATTTCTTGGGTCGTTGTCAAATTGAGGATACTCTCGGTTAAGATTTCTCCACTGGGACCCATCTGCTGGGTGTCTGATCATGTGATCCTCCTTACGATCTTCTTTGTGCCACCGCATTAACTTAGCGTTATCCTTGTTTTTGAAAAAGCGCTTCAGACGTGGTATTATAGGGAAGTACCACCTGGATCATCTCGCCTAATCTTATACCGCAATGCGCTGCAAACAGGACAAGCTTCCAAGTTCTCGTATTCACCGCGATACAGGATGCAGTCGTTAGGACATGCGTGAATCTTCTGCACGTCCAATCCAAGAGGGGAAACCATCTTTTTAGCTTCGTATGTTGTTGACGGCAGTTCATTACCCTCAGGAAGTATGTTCTTTACAATCTTTAATAGCTCACCAAATCCCTTATCGGTTACACCATTAGTTGCCTTCCATTTCAGCATCTCCAGCGTGGTACCCAACTTCTTTTGCTCCGGTTTGCAATTAGGGAACAACGGCCTTTTGTGATCCTCCAACATCTTCTCGAACTTTAATGCCTCCTTCACAGTCTCACTGTCTTTCTGTGCATCAAGTAACGCCTGACCTAGCTCGTCAGGTGGCTCCTCTTGTGCAACATTTGCTTCACCCTCGTCCATTGGTTCATCTTGAAAGCCACCTGCTTCATGAACCCATGCCCAATCTGGAAGATTGTTATCACCATCGTCATCTTCTTCATTATCTTCCATCATAACTCCAACTTCGCCGTGCTTAGTCCAAAGACTATAGTTACTCATGAAACCATTCAAGGCCAGGTGATTCCATAGAGTATCTCTTTTTCGGAATTCCTTTTTATTTTCGCAAACACTGCATGGACAACACATTAAACCCTTTGGCGACCTATTTGCCATTGCCGCTTTGAGAAAAGAATCTAAACCCTGAATCCACGCCGAGGTGCTCCGGCTTCCGTGCATCCATTGCCGGTCCATCTGTACAAATTAAAAAAAAATCATGCTCATTATCCCTAAAAACATGTTACTATGAAGTAATTCAAAAAAATGTAAATGTGTCATAGACCACCTATCTAGTAAATTTAAACTAAATAGCAAAATAAATTGGCACAATAACATATAGACATGTCACCATGAAATAATTCAAAAAAACTCATTCTAAATGTGTGATCGTCAAACTATATAGTAATCATTCTCTAAAAAGCAACAAATCAATTCTACCTTGCTCAAATTAATGAACAAATTAATAAATCATGCTCATTTTTCCTCATCCTTAAAATCCTTAAAATTTTGCATAATAACATATACACATGTCCCCGTGAAATAATTCAAAAAAATTACTCTAAATGTGTCATAGTTAAACTATCTAGAAAACCTTCTCTAAAAAGTAACAAATCGATTCTATTTTACTCAAATTAATGAATAAATTGGAAAATTATGCTCATTTTTCCTCAACCTTAATATCACTATTTTCTTTATCTAGAAAGCATGAAACAAAGAATAAACACCGTGAAAGAAGAGTGGAAGAAGCCACTAACCTTTGGTGCACTTGGATGGGTGAAATCCTCACAAATTTGAGGGAAAATGGGCAGCACCTCCCCTCTAACACGCCATGAGAGAGAGGAGCGCGGCCAAATGAAATGGTCGGGCTGGGGAAGAAGGAGTGCCTGGCTTATACGGGGCAAGTTAGTGCCGACTAGTGGATTTAGCCGGCACTAAGTGTGGACATTTAGTGCCGGCTAGATTTACTAGCCGGCACTAACATGCAATTGACCAAGTTAGTGCCGGCTAGAATCACTAGCCGGCACTAACGTGTCTTTTGACCGTTGTGGCAGACGGGCTGACCGTTGGGGGATGGCACGTTAGTGCCGGCTGGAGTTTCTAACCGGCACTAACGTACCCGCTTTGTACGGTTCATGCACGTTAGTGCCGGCTCCTATTTGACCGGCACTAACGTGCTGGTACCAATGTGCGTTTCTCCAACAGTGTCAGGAAAACAGTCGGTAGCAAACTAAAACTCTTATTAAAGCTCTAGCTCTTAGGCTACGAAAGCACAGTCGGGGCAAGCAGCATGTCAGCAATTGACAATTTGATCCTTGGGGCTTATGTAGAAGGTTATCTATGTTCGTCCCCCCCCCCCTTGGTAGGATTCCTGGCTCCGCCACTGCCAGGTGGCACGTTCTTGCTTGACGGGTTTTAATTTTAAAGTCTTGAAGGTGCTCTGACAAGTGTGCTTGATGGGTTTTAATTTTAAAGTCTTGAAGGTGCTCTGACAAGTGCTTGCCCTTGACAAACTATATGTTATGGTCAAAACCCACCGGCGAGTAGCGACAGGCAACACGAAGAGCCGGGAGGTCGCCGGGGCGCTGGCAGACACTGCTCCCTCGTCAACGGCCTGCAATCCTAGCACACGCCGCGGCTTTCTAAGACGCAGGGCGTGCCACCTGACCTATACCCGATCAGGAAGGTGCGAACGTGCTTGCAACGATTTGCCTGCATACACAAACACGTGGAAACGTAAGTCCGAGCCGTGGTCGGCTCCCCGGGACGACTCTTGCATCGGATTTAAAGAGCCGATCAAGTCCCGGTGTCAGATTGGATCTGCTTGTATCCGGATATTGGTAAATAAAGCAAATAACTGTAAAGCTGCTTCAATTAAATCTAACTAAACTAATCCATGACGGTAAAAGCCTCACTGCTACGTAATTAGGCCTAATGAGCGTAATAGATAACCAAACCTTAACCAAAAAAGAGGCCTAAGAATAAGCGAAAGCCGATTCCTGGATCAATCCCTATTAAGATCAAAGAAAAGTATCTAATACATCACCGGATCATCCAACCCGTTTGCAAGGCCTAACCTAGCAGATATTACGCCAACTCTTGAATATAAGAGCAAACCATAACGGACTAGATCTACTAGATATAAAAGAAGCAGGGTGTTATCTCCGTGCAACTAATTCTATGCAACAAGAATTAGCATAAGATTGAAACGTGACTTGCACAGAGATAACATGATATTCGTAGATGATAAGCAACAAAAGCACAATAGATCTACTAAAGCCATGCTACGAACATCAGGATAACTAGCATTACTCGCCATAAAAAATGCTTCAGTACGAGTAATACCAAGGTAAAAGCAAGAACAACGCTGCTCTGATCGCAAGAAGCAATCAGGGCAGCATGGCGCTTACTTGGATGAAACCCTAGAATTAGGGGTGGCGGTGCGCCGAGAGTTGTTGATTGCAAACGTGATGACACTCTTTTTTACGAATAACATAAGGTACATATTTATAGTCCGGAGACTTGGGAAACAATCTAAACTAATGTGTCCATATCGGACTCTAACTCAATCTGAACTAAATCTAAAGATAAATGGCCCACATGGCCCAAATGCTCACGCAGGAGCCGATTCGTAAGCCTCCTTTAACTTCTTCATTAAGCCCAACTCAGTCACGGCCCATTAATTAACCTGTTAATTTATGGCGATAACACATGCCCCCTGGTTTTGGCAATGATAATTCCAAAACCACTTCGCCACTTCATCTTCCCGTTGATGCTTCATTAAAACGCACAACAACCACCATGGAAGACACAACGTCTCTGCAACTGGCTCCTCGTAGAATGTGAAACTGCCGACTCGTCTTCCATTTTTTTACTATTTAATCTCACCCCAAATCGACTCCTTTCACTTCAAACTCATCTTCTTCCCAAAGCCAAGTAGCGCAGAAAATCCCAACCTACAGTAGTGTGACGGCCCAGATTTTGAAATAGCCAATTCGGGGTAATTAGCACCAAATCATGTATCATTAAATAGGAAACCTTGAATTAATGCATGTGTATGTATGAATGTTTATGTGTATGTGTGTCTGTGTGCAGGAGAGAAAACTTAAATAATTTCTAAAATGATGCAAGTTTGCATATGAAATTGCATTGGCATATCACTAACGTCATGGTAAATCAAATCCAAGATGAAGTCAAAGTGAGAAAATGAAATTTTGTACATGAAATGATGAGTTCTTTAAATTACAGTTTCGAAATGTTTAAATTATCTTCCAAATTGTAACAAACAGGTTTTCAAAATGAATTTTAAATCGTTGCTCAAATGAACTTTTGCCTAAAACCAAAGTCATAGAGTTTTAAATGGCGAACAACTTTCGAGTTTAAAGTTTTTCGAGTTGCTACACAAAAATGGGAGAAAAAGTTGATTTCCGAAAAGTATAGGATATTTTCAAATGCACTCAAGTTTCAAATTTTATCTATCAAACGGAGTCTCAAATGAAAAAGTGCCCAAAATGAAAGTTGTAGATCTCAAAATTTTAAGAAAGTTTTGTATTCAAAAGTTTTTCGTTTAAGGCCATCAAGAAGGAGAAAAAAACTAAGTTTACGAACTGGGCTTTGGAACTTCGAGTTAATTACAGGAATGCCATCACCTCCATCCCCTCCTCTGCTCACGCCGTTCGTCGCCGTCACGTCGCCGGCACCACCACGCGTCGCCTTGACGAATCGTCTCGTCGCCGCTTAACCATCCAACGAAGCCAAGTTCGTTTTCTCCTCTCCGTTTCGCCTCTTCCAGAGCCAGAGCTCGAGCTCCCTCCCCTGCTCAGGAACGCTGCCATGGCCGCCGTCGGCCACCTGCTCACGCGGAGCCCCCTACTCCGTTTTTCCTCGCCCCCAACCGTATCCCCAGTGAGCTTCGGCAGCCCTCACCGGTCCTCCCCGTCCCGACCCCGCTCGCTCTCGATCGCCGGAACGCCGCCGCCGGTGAGCAGGGCCGCCCCCGCCCCTACCTCTTCGTGGAGACCCCTCCTCCGCCCTCCCTCGGCTCCAACTGACCTCGGGAACGGCTTCACCTCGCCCCAACGGAGCTCCCAAGCCCATCCACCTCCGCACATGGCCGCCGGAGCGCCGTCGCCGCCAGTCAGACCTGCCGCCGCCCCTTGCTTCACGCCGGCGAGCCCCGTCCGGCCATCCCCGCGAGCCCCGAGACCACCCACAGGTGCGCCTCGACGCCCTCTTTCTTTTCCCCCACATCTCCCTCGCCGCCGGCGAGCAAGCACGTCGGAAACCCGGCCGCCGCCGCTCCTCTGTTCCTGGTCCGACCAGGGACCTTCAGTTAAAAGAAACAAAAATTCCAGGGGCTAGTTTGCAAAATGTACATGGACTTCAAACAGCAAACTTTGAAAATTCGTAGAAATTCGAAGAAAATTTGGTAAAATACAAACTCAACTGTTATGAAATCCTTGCACCTATAACTACAACTTTTGTTACATCCACTTTTGCATTTGACCAATAGTTTTATCTCTATATTAAATATTAATTTTATCCATATTTGTATGTATCTCAAGTTATACCCTCGATCTTTAGCTGATTTTCGGACAGTGTGCTACACCCTAGATAAGTAGCTTACTGTAAAAATTTGAGGACTTTTTGACAATTCTAGCTATAGGTTTCTTTGGATCTTGGTTTATGCCTATGTTAAATAGAATTAAATCCACATGGTTCTATATTAGTTTTCTTAAGCTGAAATTTTTACAACAGCCTTACCATTGTTTCTATATGCTATAGAAAGATTTTGGGAACTTCTAGTAATGTATAACTAGTCCTTTTGTTTTATTCATGAATAAAGTTGTAAATCAAAAATCCTAGTTTCCTTCATTAGAAAAATCTCATATTTTTTACTAGAGCTTGGTTTTCAGAACATAATCGTGCCTACAAAATTTTAGCCACTGAAACTAAGTAGTTTACTCTGTAGATTTGTAGTTAGATAAATGCCTAGGAAAGGAATATAAATTTATATGCTTGCTGTATAGCTCAATAAATTATGAAAATTTTACCACAGGCTCATCTTAAGGAATCTAACCTACTGGTCAAATTTCATTACCAGCATTTATATTTCCTAGCTCGGAGAATTATTTTTGGGTAGAAACGCTTTTTCTGTACTAATATAAAAGAAAAGCAACACACCCAGCTCTTTTATGAGTTAGTATAGATAAAATTACTACTCTATAAATGATTGCCAAGGAGATGTTAATTAACAAGTTTCACATCCAAACTCACATCATGTTGGACTACAACTTTATCGTGAAGGAAAAATAATAACATCTACATTGTTGAGCAACTCGAAACTTTGCATTCATACATATGCATTGTTGTATTTTATTTAGATACGATAGATGAACCACGTGAAGGATGTGACGTTGGAGCCGAGCCAGAAGACGGTGAATGGTGGACACGTCTAGAAGATGGACGGATGGATCCCGATGTGCACGACCGAAGGAAGATGCTCGCCGAGCAGTTGTTCTCTAACTAACACTGACCTAGTGTTATTCTCAGGCAAGCCCCGGAGCATGTCCTATATATTTTAAATTTATGCAACTTATTATTATTCCTATCTACTTGCACATTTAAGTTTATAGGAGTTGCTTGGAACCTTAGCTGGATGATCATAGGTACCTATGCTTGAACACTAGTATGTGTAGGTCGCTAGTTGGCTAGGCTAATGGTTCGGTAGAAGTCGAGTGATTTCCTGTCACTCGCGAGAATTATAGGAGTTGAATGTTTACTACATGCTGCAACTATAAGGCCTACGGGCGGGGTCAGGGCACTATATTTCTGGATGAGACCCCGTCTCTTTAGTGAAAAGTTGATAAGGTCGCAGTGTGTGGTAGTGGTGGTTAAGCGTTTGAACGTACTAACCACATGCCGAGAAATATGGTAATCGGTAAGCTTAAGTACTGGATTGCACCGAGGCCGGAACATACTCCCCACCGTCTTTGAACGTTGTTCTCATGCGGCCACATGCGGGTACAAGAAGGCTCACGACCCGGCGTCGTACCGTGGCGTGGATTCTTGTAGTCGAGGGCGGTGGGCCTGTTCCGTGCAGCGGGAATTGAAGGAAAAAGTCACGTGGGCGAAGCGAGACGTCGATCCCCATGCGTGTGTGTTAGGTATGCCTGGCCAGGTTAACAAATTTGATTCAAATCGTCCGCTTCTCACGGTTTGGGACTGCTTAACCCTTTTGCCACATAGAGTAAGAAGTGGAAGATGATGATGATGGTGGTAAATTTGGCTGGTTAGATGATGAAAGATAATTATTTCCACCATGTATGCTATTGGACAGATGCTCACCTAGAATAGTTAATTGAACTAGAACCTGAAAGCTAAAATATGAAATTAAGGATCTACTCTTTACTGTTTTTCGGCAAACAAACACCTCAAGCCAAAAGCCTTGCATGACTAGTTAAAGGGCTAAGTATACCCTTAGTCGGGTAAGCCTTGCTGAGTATTAGTATACTCAGCCTTGCTTGTGACTTTGTTTTTCAGGTGGTACATCTGAGGATGTGATTGATGTCATGTACGGGCTTCATCATGACATCTTCTATCGTCGCTAGACTATCGTGTATTTTTCTGCTGCACTTGAACTTTGTTGTCTTTTTATAAATTCAAACTTGGTTTGTAATATTAATTTAATTTCATACTCTGTGCTGTAAAATTTGTGGAATATTGCATTCTCTGGACTGCTTTGTCGATCCTGTTCAAGTGGTTTAATCGGGATTTTACCCGACAGCACTGCCGGATTACTCCGTTTTAAGTGCGTGTTAACCCTGATTGTCGTTCTGATGACGGTTAGCGCACTTAAGCCGGAATAATTTAGGCGGGACTGCCACAAGTAGCCATGGCGATTTCCTCCTCATCCGGCTCCAACTTCATCGACTATCCTTCTTCCCCCCCTTCCTTCTTCTTCAAGCTCCTCCGCCTCCTCCCTCGACTCTATTTCTGAGAGCCGGGAACCGACGCCAGAGTATGACCCGACGGCGGCGCACGAGGCGCTCGCTCCTCTGCATTGGGATGCAGAGGAGTTCGACTTCGGGATCGTCTCCGAAGACGACGAGTCCCAAACCGAAGGTGAAGACCTCCGACTCCTATTCCAAGAGGAGCCGGAGAGCAGCAGCGACGACGGCTTCTCCTGGGATGGAGACGATTCCTCCTCGAAAGAGGATATCGGCTCCTCCTCAATGTGAGCCTGAATAAATACATCACTAGAGTGTCAAAATAATCCATTCATACTATAAAAAATTCTAATATACTCATTTCATTAATTCATTCATGAATACAAAAATCAACTATCCACAATATGGTCATATATACAAGTACATCACATGAAGTGTCTACACTCATTCTAAAAATTTCTACTATCCACATACTCATCTAAATCTAAAAGAAAATCACACCTACATATGCAATCTAGCTAAATGTCCGAGAAATGAGCTAGCTACACATTTTCTCTATTTCTAAAGCATGAAATGAGCTATACAAGCCAAGAAAGAAGAGAAAAACAAGCCCCAAACCTTTAGCGCTGATGAATGGACGGGGAATCAAAGATCTTCACAAATGTGGTGAAGAAATGAGCAAAAACTCCTCTCTCCCAAGCCAAGAACAACAAGAAACAAGTGAGCTAAATGGCTCGGGCGGGGGGAGAGGGAAGGTGATAAGGGGGCCAAGGCCTTTTGTCCCGGTTGGAGACACCAACCGGGACAAAAGGGGGGCCTTTTGTCCCGGTTGGTGCCTCCAACCGGGACAAAAGGCCCCTGTCCCCCGCTGGCCCGGCTAGCCGTTGGACCCGGGACAAAAGCCACCTATTGTCCCGGGCCCAAAGGCTGTCAGGACAAATGGTCTGGAACAAATGTCTATTCTGTAGTAGTGAATGTTCATGTTCAGAACATAAAATGAAGCAAAACTTTTTGGGATACAATTTTTTTTGGGTTAGAGGAAAATTTGGCAACATATTTTTGGAAGAAATATTATAAAAATATCTAAAAAAATGTTTGAGCAAAACTTGGAAGGAGAAAAAATAGGAACGGGAAGGATGGGGAAAAATTACAGTGGATAGTTTCTGTGGGGTCCATCCACATGTGCCGATCGCATCGACCGCTGCAAGCGGTCGACCGCAAAACCAACATCGTGATCCAATACCCGCGGACTTCTCCCTGAGACACCCGTGTCCTCGGCTTTCGCGTCCGAAACAGAAACAATCGAACCAATGGTGCGTTTAGTTCCCAAAAACGAAAATTTTTTGGTGTCCCATCAATGTTTGACCAGATGTTGGGAGGACTTTTCGAATACTAATTTAAAAACTAATTTCAGAACTCACTTGGAAACCGCAAGACGAATCTTTTGAGGCCTTTGACCGCATCATTAGCACATGTGGGTTACTGTAGCATTTATGACTAATCATGCCCTAATTAGCTCAAAAGATTCGTCTCGTCGTGTACATCCAAACTGTGTAATTAGTTTTATTATTTAATTACATTTAGTGCTTCATACATGTGTTTCGAAGGGGAGGTGAAAATTTTTGGGAACTAAACGGCCCCCAAATTTGCGCCGCTGCTGCGCCGCGCCACGCCAAGCTATAAAACAAGCGTGCTGACGCCCCAATCACAATTGAGCCAGCACGCCTCCAAACGAGCTCTCGCTGACGCCTTTCGCTAGAGGTGTTAATCCATGATCCTTAGATGTACCTTCAATTTTATTTAGTTTAAAATTTTATACTATTTCTTCAAAATAAGATCTCAATTTAAAAATTAATACAAAATTTTGAATTAAAAAAAGTTAGAGACACACTTAAATATCATCGATTAACACTCCTACCTTCGGCAACCAGACCGATCTAGCAACCCGCGCGTGTCAGCTGACAATATTCGTTCCCATGGAGGAGTTCCTCGCCGCAGCAAGCGCCCCCGGATGCCGCCGCTGCCGCCGGCGCCACCGCATCGTCGGCCGCGAAGGGCGCCGATCGCAGTGCCAGCAAGAACAGCGACGACATGGTAAGCCTCGGGCCGGCGGCGCCGCCAGTGACGGCGGCGCCACTATAGAGATGGCGCTCATGCGTTCAACGCTGCATGCACAGCGCTTCATACGTTACCGAGGCAACGTATTCACTTCCCGTACAAATGTACAAATCGCCTTGCAGGACACCCAAGGGTAAACGTATCCCAAGGTACACCGTCATGGCCAATCGCATGACAGATTTACATCTCGTAACATTGCCTTACGAGATGGACGTGATTGCAATCACATAGCGGGAAGTCCGCACTCCATATCAGGCGGCAGATAGCGACAGACTCATTTGAATGGAGCCTTATCACCTCTTCGTATGCTCATCATATGGTACCCGCGCACGTATGAAACACGTGGGCTATTCTAAGGGACTACCAAGAATGCTTACCTTGCTTACCTTAGCGTAGATGCGTCGTTACAATATTAAATAAAGATTATGCAAGAAAGTAAGTTTTGACATAAATGTAATGTGCTGGAAGTTAGTTGATATTATATAGAGCCACCTGATATAACTTACACTATATAGGGCTTACGTACTAATCTTCCCTAATCCCTTAAGCGCAAAGAAACGTATGTTTATAAAACTCATTTTTAAATTTTGAAAACACTAAAAATAATCATGCTAGTACCCTCCCTAGTGCATTTCGGCTCTGATACTAGCTGTGACAGAACCGCCAAGTTAAAGGCTTAATTAAGCGTAATGACCATCATTTGAACGTATCAGATGCATTAGCTTAATTAAGTATAACCTGACAGCCTGTTTCCAACCCACAGGCCGATCGAAACACACCAGAAGTCTCGCGCGACGGCGAGCGCAGACGGTACCAACATAATATAATTTCACAAAAATAGATAATAACATAAATATTTACAAAACAACTTTAAATTTAGAATTTACATAAAATAAATGACAGCAGCGGAAGAGAATATGACCTGAGAGAAGGAAATTTGATTGAGAACCAATAAAACAAAACGATAAGAACACGTGGGGACGTCACATCGAGCCCACTGATGTGAATCCTGGTTAGCTTCTATACCTGAAACAGGATAAACAACAAACCCTGAGTATACTAATACTCAGCAAGACTTACCCGACTTTTGGGTATACTTAGCCCACATATCTAGACATACAAAGCTTTCTGGCTGGTGGATTTATTTGCAGAAAAGCATCTAAGGGTAGATCCTTAATTTCAAAATTTTAGCTCCAAATTATAGTTATAAAGTTGCTACACATCTATGATTTGCAGATCTATAACAATCAATGTGAAAACATAAATGATTAAATAACATCAATATGTATCATATCATTTCGTTTAATTTCCTTACTACGATGTGACTCGGAGATCAAGGTGCTCATGTCCGAGAGCGACTGACGGCGAATCGATCCGATTTAACCTTGCAAGGTGGACCTAACCAACACGGCACGTATTTGCCCCGTCGGACAATACGAACCAACCATTTCCCTTCCCGTCTCGAACTACAGGACCGCCCCACCATCATATGGTCAGCCGAGCTCAACGTGAGACCACCAAAAGTAAACATATGCAACCCCATTTCTCCGCGACTACTCGACTACCCCAAGAGGTGAGATGGAGTCATGTACTTTCAAGGTGAGGCAGTACTCGGCTTACCGGTTTCGACTACCTCCTACTCTCGGATGTGGTTAGTACAATTCAAACATGATCAGCAGGGCCGACAACGGTACGGTCCTTAACCGACACAGACGGGGCTAGACAGTTCCCGCCTGGTCTCCAATTCATTTCCTTTCCTCCATATTCCAATATTCCATAATCAATTCATAGAGACATCCTATATCTCGCGAGTAACAGGAAATTACTCGACTTCTACCGAATTCTATTTTTAGCATGGCAAAGATACCGACCTACCCATACTAATATTTCGACCAATGGAACCTAAGAATCATGCTACTAGAGTTTCATTCAACGCCTAGAAACTTAATGCATAATTAAGTATATATATATATATAATATTTCATAAGTTAAAATAATAGGTTATGCTCCGGGGCTTGCCTGATGTAACACTAAATTAGTGTTAGTTAGATGATACTCGCTTGGCGAGTATTCCGGTCCAAGCATGTACTCCTGGTTCTTTGCCTCTTCTGGATATGTCCACCAAACATCGTCTTCGTGTTCGGTTCCAATATCACATCCTTCACGTGGTTCATCTATCGTACCTAAATGAGGTGCAATAATGCATATGTATGAATGCACAGAGGTACAATGGACAATGCATCAAAAAGAGCAAGCAAGACAGACACAAGGTCACGACTGAGCATCCATAAGCATGAAGGTCATGAGCTAGCTTTAGCAAACATGCAAATAATATCAAGCTTAAACAAGAGTTGCATGAGCAACATCTAACATGTCATACATGACTTATGATCACCAGAAAACATAGCATCCAACCCCAAATTAATTTATCTAAAGCCTTTCTTAATTTATTTAGATAATAAGACATACATGCATATATATATATATGATTATACATGTAAAGTGCACAATAAATTCTACAAAAATCACAGTAGATCACCAATACTCCTAATAGTCTACTGCACAAATTTCACATGCTCAGGTTTTATATTTTATTGATTATAAAACAAGCAAATCTTTATTGCACTTAATCGTGTGAGAGCAAGTTAAATGTAAAACTTCATATTTTCTGTAAATACATGGCCATATTATATTTTTTTAGACCAAAATAACATCATACAAGGGCAGTGGAATCACATTTTCCATTTTTACACATTTCTATTATTTATAAACTATTTACTTAGCATTCAACAAGTTAAATAAAAAACTCGGTCATACTGCCCTCAATGAACTTGAAATTTTTACCACAGTGCACACATCACAAGAATAGCCTACCATAAAAATTTCATATCATTTAGAGCACTATAACTGTAGTTATGAAAAAGACAAGCAACACTAGCATTAAAACCTTAACAAGCATAAATCTATTTTTACAGCAAATATTTTCAACTAACACCCATCATATTATGATTCCAATGCATAGATATACTCACAAGGATTCAAAAACATCTTAAATTACTATTTTACGAATTTTCTACTATTTTCTATGGATTTTCAAAGTTTCAAGGCATTTGGTCCCTGAAACACTATTCCTATGAGTCTATGACATTGCAGAAAACCCCCGCACTTGTTTGAATTTCAGCCCGAGGTCCTTGACGCGAGTTGGAACAAAGGAGGTGCTCGGGAGCTCGATTCGGCGAGAGGAAGCCATGCCAGCGGCCTGGGAGTGATGGAGAAGCATGAGGAAAGCGAGATCTACCTGTATATGGGCTCGGTTGGGGTTGGGGGCGACCGGAGAGGCGCCGGCAGCGGGAGCAGTGAGCGGCGGCGGTGGTGGCCGTGCTCCGGCGGTGGTCCGGCGTAGGAGAGCGACGGTGGTTGGGCTGGGAAGCTTCAGGGGGCCGAGAGCAAGCGGATTTGGGGGTTGGTGGGGGTCGGCGCTGGCTCGAGCGGCGGCTTGGCGTGGAGGGGTGGCCACGGCCATGACGGGCGGCGACGCCGCTATGGCGCAAGCAGGCTCGGCCGGTACGTGCGCGAGAGCGAAGCAGAGCAGAGCAGCACGGCGCGTTGTGGCAGCGAGAGGAGAAGTGGAGCACGGGAGAAGCTTCGTGCGACCGGCGTCGTGGCGTGCGCGAGTGGCGCCGTGGCCAATTTGGTCACGGTGAGCACGCACGGGGAGGAGAGAGCTACACGTGGCTTGATAAATTTTTTTTTACCAAATTTGAATCTTCAAATTTTGTTTAGCACTCCTAATTGAGGGGTGTTACAACTTTGGCTAAACAAGAACTAATCGTCTCACGGCTCAACTTGTTCTGGCAACGCCGAGATTTTTTTATAGCAGGTTGCAGCAAATGGGAGCAGAGGCCAATTGCGCCGAGAACTCAAATAGTCTAACGATCTGCTAGATGGTGATGTACTGATGTCAGATCATGTTTCTTTAAAACGATACTGATAATACAGCGCTTTTCTTAATCCAAAGTCAAACAGGGATGAAATGGATGAATCCAAGAGCATCTATGTCTCCGGAGTCTGGACACACCATAAACTAACTCGGGACAGGTCAGGGCTGCTCGGTTGGGTCGAATCGCCGCTCTTGCGAAGAGGAACTTGGCTACCGGGGATGGTGGTGCGGCAAGCCCCGCAAGTGGAAATTGTTTGCCATCTTTGCTGCGTTGGCAGACTGTCAAATCGACCGGAAGCTTTCTCGGCGGCGGCTAGGCTTCCCGGACGGCCGGCGGCCGGAGTACAGTGGCGTGGACGTCCGAGTTTTTTTTTAACAGAGGAGGACGTGGACTTTTCGCGGCGCGGAGGTGGTCCCCCACCGCCGCATGTGTCGTCTGGGGATCGGTTGTTTTTTCCGGATTGTTCCGTGGTCCCGGCACCACGGGCGTTGCAGGTACATCTTCCTTTGATCGGATGATCCCATCAGGCCAGCACGGGCTGAGCTGAGCTGATCTATAGTGAGGGAGTGAAGGATGGACAAGATGATCAGCTGTGTCCGAATTCGATGCGGATATACTAGCAGGAATTGGGATATGCCTGAAAGCAGTTTCGAGGATTTGAATAAACGAAGACTGTTTTTGACAATGCTAAAACTTTCAGTGCTCAACTGCTCATCAGCGCACATGGCAGCGACAAACTATTATTTGGACGGAAATGGATCGAATAGAACACACCTTCTACTGTCTCCGTACACAAAAATGAATTAGCATGAGTTATATAAAAAGTAATAATAACATTCCTGATACAGATTAAGTACCATTATATTAGTTATTTAATATATTTTTCATAATAAAATTTATTTAAAAATATAAGCGCTAATACTATTTAATATAAATTTAGTCAAATTTGAATTAGTTTGACCGGTACGCATTCTATAATTGCATTTTTCCATGGACGGAGAAGTAACTTCTACACTGGTAACTTCAGCACTGAAAAGGCATACACCCTAACAACGTTGACCTGTCTTTTAGCATCAGGAACACAACAGATCGTCTGATCATATCAGTGTGAGACGTAGACAAAAAAAAAATTAGGGGAACATAACAGGCCCAGGCACAGGTTCACCAATAACATGCAAGCACAGGTTCAGCAAATGACAGCAGAGGCCAATTTGCACTGAAAACTCCAATAGTCTACAACGATCCGCAGCAGCTGGGGTGATTTACTGGCGTCAGATCATGTCTCCTTGCAAAGCTTTAAACGCCTTTTGTTAATCCAAGGTCAAACGCGGATCCAAGAACGCCCCTGTCTCCGGAGTCTGGACACGGCACGATCAACTCGCAGGCAACCTTCCGGACAGCGAAAAGCGACGAACCACCCAGCATGCGCACGGAGGAATCGGCTAGCGGCGATGCCGCAAGTGGAAACGACGAGCCACCCGGCATTTTTTTTTGGGAACCGAAGAGGGCGTAGACTTTTCCGGCGATGCCGACGGCGACGGCGACGGCGACCTCCCCGGCCGCGTCGGATCTCCGCAGGTCCACGTCGCTTCTGTCATCTGGGGATCGTTCTGTTTGTTTTTGTGGCGATCGCTTCGTCCGTGGTCCCCGGTGGGTCTGCAGTCTGTAGCGTTGCATCACGGTTTTGAGCTGCTGGATTAGATAAGTGGATCGGCGGTGGCCAATTTCGATGCAAACGCCTGATAGCTATGACGACTTATTTGATAGGGATTTTGGGAAATGAGAACACATAGTTAGGGATACTCCTGATAATGGGGCGGGACTTGACGGGTTTTTTAGGTGGGTTTTAATACGGGTATTATTGGATGGGTGGAAACGAGATGGGGCGGATTGGGTTGACGACGCAGACGGGTTGGAACGGGTTGGGACGCTATGGTAGTAGATCGGCGCGTAAGTCGCATATCATCTTCCGTCGTGACTTCGGGTTGGAGCGGGTTGGGGCATTGGGCCGATGGGGTGGGTCGGGGCGGATGGTAGTTAGGGCTCTTGAAATATGGGTAGGGGCGAATTTGGGGTGGGTTCAACCCCATTAGTAGGCGTAGTTAGGGATGAGCCTGAAAGTTTGTAACATGTAGGGCTTTCCTGCTTTTGAATAGAGGAAGGAAGAATGCTACAGATAATAGTAAAAAATTTCAGACCCAGCCGCACATTGGAGTTCTTTTGAACTAAGCCGTGGAGCACCACTTACTCCGTGTTGGTTACATTTGATCTTTTAGTATAGATTGGTATTACCAACCGGAACTAATGAATAGATTAGTGCTGGAACTAATGACTAGATTAGTGCTGGACCCAACTTTGATTGGAATAAATGTAACAGATTATGTGTTTTGTAGCAGTGATACTACTCCAATGATACACCAATTTTCCTGCGGGCAAATCAGGACAAAATGGCTGTACAATTATGTTCATCAGGTAGGTAGGTTTGGAAACACGGATCAAATACAAAATGATATACCGTCGTCCCACGTCTACGTCCATGCCGAAAATGATCTGCATTTTAAAAGCCTTTGATGCAAATATGACGTGAGCAGAGACTGGATGAAACACTGCATTGACTTTCGGGGTCATGAATACACATCTGTACACTGCAAAGATACGGTAATGGAGTACCCCTGTACGCAACAACGGGTACAGTGTGCTGGCCATCATCCCACCACAAATGTTCAGATTACACCAAGATTCAACAAAAACGCTTAATGAAAAGAACATCAGCGTAAGGAGCAGGGCCCACGCCTGACAGGTGGCCCCCTGCAAACTTTTGAACGACGACAGCGTCCAGCAGCCAGCAGCCAGCACCCAGCACCCAGCAGGCGCCTCCTGATTCGAGCTCCTGCTCCTCAGTCCTCCCGTCGCCGCCGAAGCTCGCTCCTATAAATCGGACGCCACCGTTCCGGCCTCCTCCAAGCGCCGCGCATCGCCATCTCCCATTGCTCATAGAAGAAAGGAAGAGGGAGCGGCGAGCGAGCAGGGCAGGGCAGGTCGGTCCATGGCGACGTGCGCCGCGAGCCTCGCGCCGCTGCTGGGCCCGGCGGCGGCGAACGCGACGGACTACCTGTGCAACCGGTTCGCGGACACCACGTCGGCGGTGGACTCGACGTAGCTGCTCTTCTCGGCGTACCTCGTCTTCGCCATGCAGCTGGGGTTCGCCATGCTCTGCGCGGGCTCCGTCCGCGCCAAGAACACCATGAACATCATGCTCACCAACGTGCTCGACGCCGCCGCCGGCGCGCTCTTCTACTACCTCTTCGGCTTCGCCTTCGCGTACGGGACGCCGTCCAACGGCTTCATCGGCAAGCAGTTCTTCGGCCTCAAGAGGCTCCCCCAGATCGGCTTCGACTACGACTTCTTCCTCTTCCAGTGGGCCTTCGCCATCGCCGCGGCCGGGATCACGTCGGACTCCATCGCCGAGCGGACGCAGTTCGTGGCGTACCTCATCTACTCCGCCTTCCTCACCGGCTTCGTGTACCCGGTGGTCTCCCACTGGGTCTGGTCCGCCGACGGCTGGGCCTCGGCGTCCCGGACGTCGGGGAAGCTGCTCTTCGGCTCCGGCATCATCGACTTCGCCGGTGTAACATCCCGTCTCCGGACTGGTCTAACCGGTAGGCCAAACCGTCTGACCAGTTGAGCGCCTTCCAACTCAACATTATCTTTTCACGGTGTTTATTTTCTTTCACTCAACTCTCTTAATTCCCCGTTGAGCCAGAGACGAGCTCGTTCCACAGCCGCCCCTTCCTTCGATCTCCTCCATCCGGTCGCCTTGCTTCGATCCCTTGCGCATAGAAGTTCCCCACCACCTCCTCCACCTTCCCCAACCTCCAGCCTAGCCTCTCCTCGGTCGAATCGGCGAGAATCGAAGCTCCAAGTCTCCATGGACAGTAGCTCTGCCCTCACCGTCGATCCACCTCTCCGGTCGTCCTCCGCCCAAACAAGTCCCTAAAATGGGTTCGTTGTGAGCTCCTCATCCTCCCCGACCCCTTCCTTTGTGGATTCCGACGCCGAGCCGCCGGCCATGGCACTGCGCCATTGCTCGGCTAGGACCGGTCTAACCGGTTGTATATACCGGTCTGACCGGTGGAGCCTTTTATTCATTTGACGAAAACTTGCAGATCGCATAACAATTCAAGAAAAAATCCTAAAAATGCAAAACTAGTTTTGTTAGGTTGGTTGCATCTATATCTACATGGGAAAAATATTTATTCTTGTCAAGTGTCCTTTTTGACCGTTGTTAGAATTTAAATGGTGTTTAGGTTTATTTAAATTGTTTATGTCAATCTGTTAGTCCGAAAATTGTGGAATTTAGGCGGTAGTTCGATTTAGGAATGTGTAATCCGCTGTAAAAGTTACAAGTTTAGAAAACATCGTTTAGTATGGAAATCAACGTATCCGTGTACTAGTATGTTTATTAGATAATAACTAGTTTATGTTTAAAAAAGATATTGGCGCATACGATTAACACATTTTATCGGTATCGTGTCATGTTAGTTTTTGATTCATCATTAGAATGCACGAATACTTCAGAAAATTTGTACCCGGACAATCTGGGCTAAAACCCGGAGTCTCCGGACGTGTGAGTTTGTAGCTTCTTAATTGTTAAGTTCATCATGAGTAGGCTTAAATAAATAGTCTTAACTAGCTTCTTATATGAAAATTTAGTACTTAATTATGAATTGTTCCTAAACTAGCATATTTCCCAGTTAATTAAGGTTATACTTTTAAATAATCTCTTAGAGCTGTCTAACTATTTTAGCCTCCTATGTATTACTTCTTTGAATTCACCCAGAGGTTGATTGAGTAAAGAAAGAGTCTAGTAGCTATAGCTTGCAATATATATACTTAGGACATTGCTCGGTTAGGACCGGTCTGACCGGTCAGAGGGACCGGTCTACCGGTAGTGTGCTTGGAGTAATTTGGACCGGTCTGATGGACCGGTCTGACCGGTGTGGCGGCAGCTGAGCGGGTAGGGTTAGGGTAGTTGGTCCGAATCATTAGCAATTCTTCTCAGTTATGGGTTATTTTGTAAATATGTAATTCATATATGCATTCTCTCATATCATATGCATATGCACACATGTAGATTCCGGTGCATGCGATCTCGTGACTGTGCAACAGGCGTAGACGTGAAGCCCAAGAGCTAGCGAAGCGGGATTGAGAAGGAATTCTTAGAAGACCCGGCCCAATGGTCGGAAGGGCCCAAGGCCTTGCTAGAATTAACACTAAGTTAGTGTTACCCTCAGGCAAGCCCCGGTGCATGTCCTACTATTTTAAATTATGATTCACTATGTATATGTTTTATCTATTACTTGTGCATTACGTATTAGAAATTGATTGGAACCCTAGCTGCATGATCCCTAGGTTTCCCTGAATTTTTACTAGTATGTCTAGGTCGATAGTGGTGCCAGGCTAAATGAGCCCAGTAGAAGTCGGGTGACTTCGTGTCACTCACGAGACACAGAAAACTTTAGAAGACGAGTAATTGCCGGTTACTCGCGAGATACATTATTATCTTTATACTTTAGTATTTGTGAAATGGATTGAAATGGATATGGAGATGTGAGACCGGGCGGGGATGATGGATAGGTATGGCAGCAGGATAGGGTTTCTGGGTGCCTTAGCCCCGTCCGTGTCGATTAAGGACCGGTCGTTGTGGCAGTGCTGATCGGGGATTGAATTGTACTAACCGCATGCCGGGAGTAGGAGGTAGTCGAAACCGGTAAGCCGAGTACTGCTTTGCTTCGAAAGTACAGGAACCCGCACCCAACTCCTGGGGCGAGTCGAGTAGTCGCGGAGAATTGGGATGCGTATGTTTACTTTTGGTGGTCTCACGTTGAGCTCGGCTGACCATATGTCGTTGGGCTGATTCCTGTAGTTCGAGGTGGGGAGGGGAATGGTTGGCATATATAGTCCGACGGGGCAAATACGTGCCGTGTTGGTTAGGTCCACCTTACAAGGTTAAATCGGATCGATTCGCCGTGTCTCGCGGTTATGAGGGCCTTGATCTCTTTGCTGCATCGTAGCAAAAATGTAGAATGTGAGTTAGGTATATTTATATAAAATATTGAGCTCATTGAATTATTTTGCTTGCATCACCATGATTGCTATAGTGGGTCTATGCAAATATTAGATGAGAGTTAATTTATATAGAACCTGAAGCTAAAATAATCTAAGTAAGGAATTATTTTAGTTGTTTTTTTTGCAAAATAAACCACCAGCCAAATACCTTACATGTCTAGATATGTGAGCTAAGTGTACCCAATAGTCGAGTAAGTCTTGCTGAGTATTAGTTGCTCAGGATTTGTTGTTTACCCTATTTCAGATTTAGGAGCTAACTAGGTGTCATATCGGTGGGCTCGATGTGGCGCCTTATCTTCACGTCTCGGTAGTTCTCGAATTATTTAATTTGTTTTATTTATTCTCTATTAAACAAGCTCTGTAAGTTAGATTCTCTTCCGCTGCTATTTTTTCTTTTGCAAAGTTTAAATTTAAAGCTGTTTTGTAAAAGCTTTAATATCATTTACTATTTTTGTAATATTTTCGTATTGCTGGTACCTTCTGCGCTCGCCTTCGTGCGGGACTTCTGGTGTGTTTCGATCGGCCTGTGGGTTGAAAACAGCCTGTCAAGTTACACTTAATTAAGCTAATGCGCCAGGTGATGGCGGTTACGCTTAATTAAGCGTTTTAACTCGGCGGGTCTGTCGCAGCTGGTATCAGAGCTGAAATGCACCAGGGGGTACCGACATTAATATTTTGTGTTTTCAAAACTAAAAATAGGTTCCGGAAAAATACATTTTTTTGCACTTAAGGGATTAGAAAAGATTAGCTCGTAAGCCCTAAGTAGTGTAGGTTATGTCAGGTGGCTGTAAATAGAATATTAACTAACTTCTAGCCATTTATTAGTGTTGTATATATAGATATATATTGTGACTTTTTTGTAGGTACAGTAACCCCGTTTACATAGGAAAGATTAATAGTAAACGGCTAGTATATAGAGAGAGTACGTATTGTGCCACCGTTATGATCTCCGTATATTGCCAGAGTTTGATTGGCAAAAATTTTCTTTGGTAAGGACGTATATGTCATACATGCATCATATCATATATATATATATTGTTTTTGCTTTGAATGTTTATTAACATTTCAGTACAAATCTCTTCACACCAGGCATATCTCCTATTCAGTAGTTTCAAACCACATGTGATTAGGGGAAACCTGAAAATTAGTGCGTAGTATTTTTAAAAAAAAATTATCTGCTAGATTAAACAATTGAAGTGCAAATTTACGACTCTAATAGTATGGTCGGTATTCTCACTTCTGAGAATAAAATCTTTTGATCAATCTTATTCTCCTGGATAGTCAAAGTAAGGATGTTATATTCATATGAAACTCTGGGTTGATTTTCTTGTAGTACCTTTCATTCCTTAATCCGCTAATCTTATCCTATCCGTGTCCCAATGACTATTCCAGTTTATTCAAATATAGAGGTTCTCTATTAATTGATCCATGTTAATTTGAGATCATATGTCCTTGTCTTTAGATTATTCATTCTAATGCTTGAAGAAAATTCGTCCCAGCCGTCCTTAATGGCTGACAACATCTTTCTATTCTTCTACCAATAATACACGTTATTCTAATCGCCTCGGTTCCAATATCTAAAGTGAATCCGTTTACATTTTTGGCTTCTTGCTCAAATAAACATGAATAAATTAAAAGTTTGATCACATATAATGTTGTCATCATGTATGAATAGGGTCGCACGTTTCTTGCATTGCATAATCATATATTGTTTAGTTCTGAGACTGGCATGGGAAACCCGAGTGACCGACTGACTAAGGATAGGACTCATGGTGTTTTCATAATTCGTAAAGTTTTCTTTTTCTGATTATTTGTGTTACTTGGGTTGCCCTCTATGATTTCCTATGTAGTGGTGATTGTCTCTCGGACTATAGTGCCGCGACGAGACCTAGGGCCTCGTGTGGACTGCAGCCATACGTTGAGCCGCTGGGTACGTGCTGGTACTTAAGTATGTGTGGATAGGATCTGCTACGACTGTATTTTTCCTGCAACCCTTGTAATTCGAGTCTGTTTTTAAGGGGTAGGCCATACGCAAACAACAGCATTAATGGGTAGTTAAACCTTGAGTTTCTAAGAATGTTGGGCCACTAACATGCTACACATTTTTGAGCAAGTATATTCTTGGACAAAAACTTTTCATTTACACTCCAACGATTCATGGCAACCAAAAAGAATTCGGTTTGATCGATGTTATGCTTCTATTGATCTCGTATAAGCAACTGGGAGTTGATTCCTTAAGTTATTCTTCCTCCAAGTGTGCACGTGATCAAGTGTGTCGAAATTCATGGCCAATTCTCATTAGTCATGTATAAATATTAGAAGTTTATTCTTGGCCCTTTTCTTTCCCTATAAATCTCGGGACGAGATTTCTTTAAGGGGGTAGGATTATAACATCCCGTATCCGGACCGGTCTAACCGGTAGGCCAAACCGGTCTGACCGGTTCGACGCCTTCCAACTCAACATTATCTTCTCACGGTGTTTATTTTCTTTCACTCAACTCTCTTTCTTCCCCGTTGAGCCAGAGACGAGCAGAGCTCGTTTCACAGCCGCCCCTTCGTTCGATCTCCTCCCTCCGGTTGCCTTGCTTCGATCCCTTGCACATAGAAGTTCCCCACCACCTCCTCCACCTTCCCCAACCTCCAGCCTAGCCTCTCCTCGATCGAATCGGCGAAAATCGAAGCTCCAAGCCTCCATGGACAGTAGCTCCGCCCTCACCGTCGATCCGCCTCTCCGGTCGTCCTCCGTCCAAACAAGTCCCTAAAATGGGTTCGTGATGAGCTCCTCATCCTCCCGACCCCTTCCCTCGTGGATTCCGACGCCGAGCCGCCCGGGACGCCGCCGGCCATGGCCCTGCGCCATTGCTCGGCTAGGACCGGTCTAACCGGTTGTATATACCGGTCTGACCGGTGGAGCCTTTTATTCATTTGACGAAAACTTGCAGATCGCATAACAATTCAAGGAAAAATCCTAAAAATGCAAAACTAGTTTTGTTAGGTTGGTTGCATCTATATCTACATGGGAAAAATATTTATTCTTGTCAAGTGTCCTTTTTGACCGTTGTTAGAATTTAAATGGTGTTTAGGTTTATTTAAATTGTTTATGTCAATCTGTTAGTCCGAAAATTGTGGAATTTAGGCGGTAGTTCGATTTAGGAATGTGTAATCTGCTGTAAAAGTTACAAGTTTAGAAAACATCGTTTAGTATGGAAATCAACGTATCCGTGTACTAGTATGTTTATTAGATAATAACTAGTTTATGTTTAAAAAAGATATTGGCGCATACGATTAACACATTTTATCGGTGTAGTGTCATGTTAGTTTTTGATTCATCATTAGAATGCACGGATACTCCAGAAAATTTGTACCCAGACAATCTGGGCTAAAACCCGGAGTCTCCGAACGTGTGGGTTTGTAGCTTCTTAATTATTAAGTTCATCATGAGTAGGCTTAAATAAATAGTCTTAACTAGCTTCTTATATGAAAATTTAGTACTTAATTATGAATTTTTTCTAAACTAGCATATTTCCCAGTTAATTAAGGTTATACTTTTAAATAATCTCTTAGAGCTGTCTAACTATTTTAGCCTCCTATGTATTACTTCTTTGAATTCACCCAGAGGTTGATTGAGTAAAGAAAGAGTCTAGTAGCTGTAGCTTGCAATATATATACTTAGGACATTGCTCGGTTAGGACCGGTCTGACCGGTCAGAGGGACCGGTCTGGCCGGTAGTGTGCTTGGGGTAATTTGGACCGGTCTGACCGGTCTGATGGACCGGTCTGACCGGTGTGGCGGCAGCTGAGCGGGTAGGGTTAGGGTAGTTGGTCCGAATCATTAGCAATTCTTCTCAGTTATGGGTTATTTTGTAAATATGTAATTCATATATGCATTCTCTCATATCATATGCATATGCACACATGTAGATTCCGGTGCATGCGATCTCGTGACTGTGCAACAGGCGTAGCCGTGAAGCCCAAGAGCTAGCGAAGCGGGATTGAGAAGGAATTCTTAGAAGACCCGGCCCAATGGTCGGAAGGGCCCAAGGCCTTGCTAGAATTAACACTAAGTTAGTGTTACCCTCAGGCAAGCCCTGGTGCATGTCCTACTATTTTAAATTATGATTCACTATGTATATGTTTTATCTATTACTTGTGCATTACGTATTAGAAATTGATTGGAACCCTAGCTGCATGATCCCTAGGTTTCCCTGAATTTTTACTAATATGTCTAGGTCGATAGTGGTGCCAGGCTAAATGAGTCCGGTAGAAGTCGGTTGACTTCGTGTCACTCGCGAGACACAGGAAACTTTAGAAGCCGAGTAATTGCCGGTTACTCGCGAGATACATTATTATCTTTATACTTCAGTATTTATGAAATGGATTGAAATGGATATGGAGATGTGAGACCGGGCGAGATGATGGATAGGTATGGCAGCAGGACAGGGTTTCTGGGTATCTTAGCCCCGTCCGTGTCGATTAAGGACCGGTCGTTGTGGCAGTGCTGATCGGGGATTGAATTGTACTAACTGCATGCCGGGAGTAGGAGGTAGTCGAAACCGGTAAGCTGAGTACTGCCTTGCTTCGAAAGTACAGGAACCCGCACTCAACTCCTGGGGCGAGTCGAGTAGTCGCGGAGAATTGGGATGCGTATGTTTACTTTTGGTGGTCTCACGTTGAGCTCGGCTGACCATATGTCGTTGGGCTGGTTCCTGTAGTTCGAGGCGGGGAGGGGAATGGTTGGCATGTATAGTCCGACGAGGCAAATACGTGCCGTGTTGGTTAGGTCCACCTTGCAAGGTTAAATCGGATCGATTCGCCGTGTCTCGCGGTTATGAGGGTCTTGATCTCTTTGCTGCATCGTAGCAAAAATGTAGAATGTGAGTTAGGTATATTTATATAAAATATTGAGCTCATTGAATTATTTTGTTTGCATCACCATGATTGCTATAGTGGGTCTATGCAAATATTAGATGAGAGTTAATTTATATAGAACCAGAAGCTAAAATAATGAAAGTAAGGAATTACTTTAGTTGCTTTTTCTACAAAATAAACCACCAGCCAAATGCCTTGCATGTCTAGATATGTGGCTAAGTATACCTAATAGTCGGGTAAGTCTTGCTGAGTATTAGTTGCTCAAAGTTTGTTGTTTACCCTATTTCTGATTTAGGAGCTAACTAGGTGTCATATCGGTGGGCTCGATGTGGCGCATTATCTTCACGTCTCGGTAGTTCTCGAATTATTTAATTTATTTAATTTATTCTTTATTAAACAAGCTCTGTAAGTTAGATTCTCTTCCGCTGCTATCTTTTCTTTTGCAAAGTTTAAATTTAAAGCTGTTTTGTAAAAGCTTTAATATCATTTACTATTTTTGTAATATTTTCATATTGCTGGTACCTTCTGCGCTCGCCTTCGTGCGGGACTTCTGGTGTGTTTCGATCGGCCTGTGGGTTGGAAACAGACTGTAAAGTTACACTTAATTAAGAATATGTCAGATGCTGCCGTTACGCTTAATTAAACGTTTTAACTCGGCGGGTCTGTCACAACCGGGTCCAGCGTCGTCCACATGGTCGGCGGCATCGCCGGCCTCTGGGGCGCCCTGATCGAGGGCCCCCGCATCGGCCGGTTCGACCACGCCGGCCGCTCGGTGGCGCTGCGCGGGCACAGCGCGTCGCTCGTCGTGCTGGGCACCTTCCTGCTGTGGTTCGGGTGGTTCGGCTTCAACCCGGGGTCGTTCCTCACCATCCTCAAGAGCTACGGCCCCGCCGGCAGCATCCACGGGCAGTGGTCCGCCGTGGGGCGCACCGCCGTGACCACCACCCTCGCCGGCAGCACGGCGGCGCTCACGACGCTCTTCGGCAAGCGGCTCCAGACGGGGCACTGGAACGTGCTCGACGTCTGCAACGGCCTCCTGGGCGGCTTCGCCGCGATCACCGCCGGCTGCTCGGTCGTGGACCCCTGGGCGGCCGTGATCTGCGGGTTCGTGTCGGCGTGGGTGCTCATCGGTCTCAACGCGCTGGCGGCGAGGCTCCTGTTCGACGACCCGCTGGAGGCCGCGCAGCTGCACGGCGGGTGCGGCGCGTGGGGGGTCCTCTTCACGGGGCTGTTCGCGCGCAGGGAGTACGTGGAGCAGATCTACGGCGCGCCGGGGCGGCCGTACGGGCTCTTCATGGGCGGCGGCGGGCGGCTGCTGGCGGCGAACGTGGTGATGGTCCTGGTGATCGCGGCGTGGGTGAGCGTCACCATGGCCCCGCTGTTCCTGGCGCTCAACAAGATGGGCCTGCTCCGCGTCTCCGCCGAGGACGAGATGGCCGGCATGGACCAGACGCGGCACGGCGGGTTCGCGTACGCGTACCACGACGACGAGGACCCGAGCGGCAGGCCCAAGGGTGTGCAGACCTCGCAGATCGCCAGCGCGCCCAGCGGCGAGTTCTAGCGACGCGGTGCCAGCCGGCAGCCGCTATAGTAGTAGCACACATACATACCCGTGCAGACTGCACGAAGAAACCCACCGTATGATGCTACACAAGATTGTATAACAACAAAGAGATATACTATTACTCCTTGTCTAAGATTGTTCATCGTTCCTTTGACCTCAATCATTGGAGTTTGGCGTGTTAATTTGCACGGATGGCTCATCCATTCATCGATACAGGTTGATCCTTTTTTTTTGGGGGGGGGGGGGGGGGGGGTTCTATAAGAAAGACTGCTAGTATTCTTCGAGGACGAAACGCTGGCATTAGAGGCGTGATCCCATTCCTCTGCATTACCGAATTGCTCCAAGAAAGAATATCCCGGCATCCCGCCGTCCTTCCAAAGCTTCTGATCCACCATCATCGTCCTCGCTGTGTCCATGGAAGCCATGAGCCCAGGACCACCTCTGGAGAATCTTCACGGCATCCCTGCTTCGCACAGGTCCCAGTCATGCTGCCGTGAACTGGAGACACGGGATCCATCCTACCACCAACGGATCACCGTAAACAACTCATAATCAGGATGTCCTGAAAAAGTTGCTGAGATAAGAGCACAAGACATGACTGCGTATCAGTCCAGTCACTTATCCCGCCTTTATTTGGACGGGCTCGAATGCTGCGATTGACCAAAGTTTTTGGTTGGTTTTGGGTGGTCAGGACTCAGGATGGCACATACTGCTAGCAACTGGAGTTATTCCAGACCAAGACGATAGCGTACTTCTATTCTTCCCTTTCCAAATCGTCGGTCCATGTCGCTGCACCTTGCATGCTTGTTCCAATAACCTGCACCATCCTTTTCAACCTCCCATCTTAGCTGGCAGGGCTGCAGTGGCAACGTACAGCGGCCGTTTGCCACTGTTCTTACTACCCTGATCTAGCCATGTGACAATATACGAGCTGGATGGTTTGGAAATTACGAGCATCCTCTTCAGTCCAAGAATCCCTTTTTACCAAGTTGTGGAGACAAGATCCATGTATGGGAACACATGAACCAACAATGAATCGATACCCTTCAAGAAAGAAAACAATGAATTGATAAATAAGTTAACACGAGAAGTCCTGAATCGGAGGGAAAGACTGGGGACAGTAGGATAAATCCAAAGAGAACCCACCAGCTAAGCTAAAAAAAAATAAAGCAGATATGGCGCAAGTATTATTCTTAGGACAATGGCACCACAGCTCATCCAAGTTCCAAGAAATATGTGTTGACACTTCCAACGTTACTAAACACCAGAAGCTGTACATCAAAAATGCATGCATCCATTTGGTTGCAGATGCTACGTTCCAACGTTTACTGGACAGCTATCACAGCTGCAAGTCCAAAGTTTCTGTTGGGCACAGCATGTTTGATGCTGAAGCATCTGCAACCAAATTCCATACCTGCAACCAAATTCCATACATTCTGTGCCAGTAAATGGAAATACATGGCAATCTTCTTGGGTCCATCTTCAGCTTCCCCCATCACATTTCCTTTTTTACTCCTCTGTCCAAGAAAATGAGGCAAAAGTAATTAAATAGTGCTGAGAGGCAAGGTCATCGGTCATTCTAAATATCAGTGATTGTTAATTAGCACTGAGCATATGGGTTTTGTTAAAACCAGACTACGGAACAATAACATAATTATGGTAATACCAAAAGCGAGATAAAATCAAGTTGAGGAAGTGCCAAGACGAGATGAGAGTAAACTTGCGTGCGTAACTGCAGGTTGAACAGTTTGCTCGCTTGGGGCCTGGTGATCATATCATCAAATACCCGAAGACATGAGCTTTCCACCTTCCAAAGATGTGCACTAGCATGCATGCATGCATGCAACACACCTTTCGATCGCAAAACTGCAATAAACATCCCTAGGCAACATGTTCACTACTAAAGTGTTTTGTACTATGTTTGAGGGATTAATGCATGGATTTGAGCGCGATGACACAATTCCGCAAATCATACTAACAATATGCTTGTGACAAATGAGGTGGTGGATCAACCCATTCCATTCCTCAAACAAAAAAAAATGGGTAAGGTTGAGCTTGGATGAAATGACCGATCACCCTGTCACAACTCAAACCAAACACTCCTAAATGAAACAAGGTTTCTAGGTCAGGCATCCATCTAAACACTGATTGAGCAACGTCTCTTGTGAAGGACAGGCTCAAAGAAGTAAGGGTAATCACTAACACATGTGGTGAAAGACATCTTTCAGACATTAGCAACTGCAACGCTCCTCTAGTTTTCAGATCCTGAATTTTGCATTTTTCATGCTCTACCTTTCCCATGTTCTGTTCTCATATGATCTGAATAAATGCGGACAGATATAGAATACCAGCAAAAAGACAGTTACAAGAATGGTGATTTGGTATACTGGCAGTACAATGAATGTGAAAAATATACTAATGGTTCAAATAATTTGACAACATCTTTCTAGTTTGCTCCAGTCATTTCCACTATATACTGGTTGTGAAATCTCAGACTCAAAGCTGTAATCACTAACCGGTGCGGCAAATAATAAAAATATGTATCTTAACTATCAGCAAATGCATATTGGACAGATTCCGGCCCTCACGGAAAAGCCCAACCGCTCCTGCCCTCCACCGCCGCCGCCTACGCCGTCAGGGCTCGGTCCCCTCTCCCTTCTCCGGTGTGTCTGCCGGAGACGAGAAGGGGAGGGGACCCACCCTTTTCCTTTTCTCCTAGTTTTATAGTGTCTTAGGGTTTGCTAAATAAATTTCCGGTGAAATCATATGATTTTCGACCGGGTTTGTGTGATCTGCGATGACTTTGGTGATTACCACGACAAGATCGTCGTTACAAGCATCGATTTCATCGGCAGGCGGCCAATTTGTGGCCATTATCTGCAAGGGGAGGGGTCCTTCTGGGAGCCCCCTACGAAGACAACGACTCCGGGTCAACGATCTCACCGTCGGTGGTCGCGGAGAGGAAACCAAGTTTTGAAGGTGATAAATCTGCATCCTATGTTATACCCGATGATGCAACCGCCGATATTCTTTCAGCGATTTAGATGCGTTTTGGATTGGTTCTGAAGCGTTGGGTCTTGCGGCATGTCCAATGTTTTGGGGTTGGTCATCGGATTTGGCATAAGGACTGCATTTTGGCTTCGACATTCGATGGAAGTCATTGGGGAAGAAAACGATGGAAGAATCTGGATAGAATATTATGTATCTTGTATTTCAGATTTTTTCATGTGTAATTTGGGGATGTACTTTGTCAAGATTTAATATAAGTCTCCCTTCCCTTCACAAAAAAAAAAAAAAAACTATCAGCAAATGCAAGGCTCTTCTTCAGATTCCCATTCTGAATTTTGTACTTTTCTTGATTAGTATCTACCCATCCCATGTTCCATTCTCATCAGGATCTGCATAACTATGAAGAGACATTAACTATTTTTATCAGCATCAAGATATTTTCACAGCATTGTGGATCTGCATGCTAATTTGTTATACTGAGTTACTGACAGTACAAATAATTAGACAAACATACTACTGGTATTTCCACAATACCCTCTAGTTTGTTTCAGTTATTTCACACAAAATGTATCAATACTGCACTAATCTACTAGTTATATCCCACCCCACTTTGGCATAGAACTGAGAACACACCTGCGCCTTAGGAAAGATAAGGAAGAATAGAATTCTGTTATTTTTCTTCAAAGATAATTATCTGCACACTGTACACAGTTAGCTTCAACCAATCCTGGCCTGTCCTCATTACCATCTGTTTGTTTCCGTGTCATATGGTTTCTTTTGCAAGCAACAGTGCATATCAAAGGGGGGTCAACTATACATTTCTAGCTGGCATATAAAAATGTGACTACTAATAAGTAGAAGACAACAGGCTAGCTGCCACCCCCATTTCTTTTGGCAAGGTGGGGAATTTAGCAATTAGAATGGTCACAAGGGGAAAGAAAATACATGTCAGGCAAGAGAATCCACAGTCCCACACTGACAGCATGATTGGTGACATAAAAAAGTTGGGTCAATGGCCATTCAATAAAGAAAGAGAAAATGGGATATAGAAAGTTCATCAAGATGTGGGTTGCATATAGGACTGATAGAAGCACACCTACTCTAGCATCAAATCGACAAGTTAAATAAAGTATCTTTGCAAATAGATTATTTGAATAAGCAATGTGATCACATGAAAATGTATGCATACCTTCTTGCATTAATGATGGCATTTTGAAACAGAAAAAGGCGCAAAATCCTGAACATAAGTTCAGTCCAGTTCAGGCATTAGAACTACCTCTTGCCATCAAGTAGCTTGATAAAAGGCTTTAATGGAACACCTTGTGTATCCCGGTATCTCCAATAAATGTGTTACTAGGCCAAATGCTTAACTTAGGGGAGCCCACTTTGTTTACCGCACAGATGTTAAGCGCATTACTTTCCAATAATAAAGCCAAATTATGAGAGTGATCCAGCTATGTAAAATTCTGGAAACATTGCTAACAGGCAGTATATTTTGTCACTTGCTAACAGGCAGTATATTCTGTCACAATTCCATTGAGGCTGCCAAATTATCAAGAGTATCATATATATCCTCTGACTCAGGATGAGCATCATCACCAGAGTAAAACCGGTGTGTCTTGCGGTCCACCTCGATCCAGCTACAGCCAGGCAGCTTCTTGCCAATACTCTCCTCCTTCACAGACTTCCTTACTTTCCTTACCTCTTCCCACAAGCCACCTTCACTGTATACATTTGCCAGCATCACCGCATAGTTAGCATTATTTGGATCTAACTCTAGCAACTTCCGAATTGCAAGCTCAGCCAGTTCTAGTTGTCTGTGTATTCTACATGCATTTAGCAATGACCCCCATATGACTTCATCTGATTTGATCCTCATATTGTTGATAACATTCAGTGCATCCTGAAATCGTCCAGCCCGGCCAAGAAGGTCAACGATACACCCATAATGCTCAATCTCTGGCACAATTCCGTGCTCATGCTGCATTAATTCAAAGTATCTAAGGCCTTCATCAACAAATCCTCCATGAGTGCATGCATTCAACAGTCCGACGAAACTAACCACATCAGGTTCAACTCCCTCATCCCTCATCGCATTAAACACAGCGATTGCACACTTGCTGCGCCCATGTAGTGCAAGACAATTGATCAGAGAATTGCACGTGGTTAGGCTTCTGTCTGAAACCTCATTAAAGATCCATCTTGCCCCCATTAAATTCCCACATTTACCGTACATATCAATCAACCCATTCAGAACGGATGAGCCAAAACAACAGGTTCTCCACGCATAGCAGTGGATCAACTTCCCAATCTTCAGCATCCCAAGATGCCCACATGCAGATAGCACACAAGAAACTGTGGTTGCATTTGGCCGGAACCCCTCGCCCACCATCCTCCCCAGAATCCCAACAGCCTCCATAAACAGCCCGTTCTGAGTGCAGCCTGCGATGATTGCGTTCCATGCAGCCACGTCCCTCTCAGGCATCCGCTCGAAGAGCACGATCGCATCCCCAACCTTCCCGGCCCTTGCGTACCCGGACACCAGCGCTGTCCAAGATACCACGTTCCTATCCGTCAAACCGTCGAACAGCTTGCGCGCGTCGGCCATCATCCCGTACCTCGAGTAGCCATCGAGGAGCGAGGTCATCAAGACATCGTACTCGCAGAAGCCGCTCTTGGAGGCGTGGGAGTGGATCGACCTGACAAGGCGGACGCCGACGGCGCAGGCGGCGCGGAGAGCGAGCGGGTACACGAACTGGTTGGGCGCCGGGCGGCCGCGGCGGAGCATGCGGAGGAAGAGGTCGAGCGCGTCGCGGGCGTGCGCGTGGGAGGAATGGTGCGAGGCGGCGGAGGAGACGTAGGCGGAGAGCATGGCGGAGTAGAGGAAGACGTTGGGGTGGGGCGTGGCGTCGAAGAGGCGGCGCGCGTAGGGGAGGCAGGAGAGGCGGAGCGCGGCGAAGCGGAGGAGGTGGAAGGTGGTGGGCTGCGCGGCGCCGCGCCCCGCGACGAAGGCGTGGGCGTGGAGCTGCTCGAGGTGCGCGCGGGTGGAGCAGCGGGAGAGCGCGGCGACGAAGTCGCGGTGGGAGAGCTGAGGCGAGCAGCGCATCGTGCCCGCGTGGTTTGGTGGCGTCGGATGGTCGGAGACTCGGAGCCGCGCGGGCACCGGGCCACGGGGGCTTGGCTCGCGTGGGGTTTGGAGGGGGTTTTTTTGGTGGACTGGGCCGCCTGTCAGGCTTCTTTAGGACAGTTTATAGGACTGTTTATGTTTTCTCCAGTCGTGGGTTCGATGCATGGTAGAATATTTTGGTCTTGTTTAAATTCGAAGTTTAAAATTCCAAAAAAATTATAAATCACCTGCATGATGTATTAAATGTAGTAAAAAAATCGCATTACATAAATGGATTGTAAATCGTGAGACGAATCTAATGAACCTAACTAGGTCGTGATTAGACATTAAATTGCTACAGACAGTAAACATAAAGCTACAGTAAACATATACTAATGATGAATTAATCAGGCTCATTAGATTCTTCTCGTAGTTTACATACGAGATTTATAATTATTTTTGTGATTAGACTATGTTTTTATATTTCAAATGTGAAAAAATTCCCTTTCAAAATTCCAAAACCACTACTCCAGTGATCGAACCATCGTGTGATGTGGTTCCTCAAAACGAATCTTCACCGTTGGAGCAGCCGAACCATAGCAGGAGAGAGAGAGATTCGACTCTCAATCTTGCATCGACTCTTCACGTCTGCCTACCCTTTCGGCGAATCCCAAGCGAACAAAGCCTTTGGTGTTATGTTTGCATTACATCGGTCTGTTCAGCCAGCAACATGGTGCTGCTCTGCTAATCACGATCACTAACCCTAAGCCGTAGATCTGAGCTGCTTTCAGATGTAAAGTCACAAATTTTTTTAAAAAAAATACCAATGCACATAATTGCCCTTTTCTTCTTTCTTACAAGGGGATACAGAACTGAATCTCTGTTGCATCTTGTGATTGTCTGCGAGTGCGAGCAAACTGAAACCAGAACTGTCTGAAGTCTCAACTGACTATCTGATCTGCTACAGACTCAAGATCCTGAAAACAAGCTTCGAGTTTGGTATAGTAATCCAAAGCGAACAAAGCCTTTGGTGTTAAGGTTTACATTGCATCGGTCTGTTCAGCCAGCGACATGCTGCTGGCCTGCTGCTAACGACGATCACTAGCCCTACGCCGTAGATGATGACACCACCAAGATGAGCGAGCAATGGGCGATCTCGTCGAGCTGCTCGCCGGCCCTCAGAACACGTCGGGGCCGCGGAAAACCTGGAAGCGGCAGCTGTCGGCGCCGCGCGCCTGGACGCCGAGCGCGTAGTTGGCCGCCGCCAGCTCCGCCACCTTCTTCTTGAGCTCCGCCGCCGCGCGCTCCGCCTCCTCGTGCCGCCGGTGCAGCGTCGCCACGCCGCGCTTGAGCACCCCGTTGTCGCGCTCCAGCTCCTCCTGCCGCCTGTGCTGCGCCGCCACGCCGTTGTCGCGCTCCAGCTCCTCCGCCCGCGCCTTGAGCGCCGTGTTCTCCTCCAGCAGCGCCGCCGCTTGCACCTCCGCCGTCGCCGCCGCGCGGTTGGCGACGGCGCCCTCGATCAGCTTCAGGATCAGCGACGCGCGGCCCCTGGCGTCCGCGACGTCGGCCGCCGCGGACATCTGCTCCACCAGGACGCCCACGCACTCCTCCATGCCGCCGCAGTCGTCCCGCGCAGCGGCGCTCGCGACCCGGGCCGCCGCCGCTTCCCGCTCCCTCGCCTGTCACTGCCGGGCGCGGCACGCCTCCACGGTCGCGTGCAAGTCGCGGCCGGACGCGGCGAAGCAGGCCTCGAGCTCGCCCGGGCCGGCGTCCGGGAAGACGCGGCGGAGGGCGTCGAGCGGGTCGAAGGCCAGGTACGACGGACGCTGCGCCGCCGCGGCGCCCGGGCACGGCGAGAAGCGGCCGCGCTTGGCGAGGTAGGGCGGCGCCGGGAGCACCTCGTCGAGGAACGGGGTCACGGAGCGCTTCCGGCAAGCTACGGCGGCGGCCATCGCGGCGCGGAGAGGGGGCAGCTGCTCGTGTGTTGCTGGTTGCCGCAGTATCGGGTCGCCAATATTTATGGCGGGGCGCGTCCGAGTTCGTGTCCGACCAGAATTCTTGGAAACTTGTGCCTCACGCCGGCCCTCACCGACGCCTAACCCAACAGAATCACGAATGGCCTCCGAATCCGATCATGCCCGGACGGCGTAGTCGGAACTCCGGTCCCCAGGTGCCCCGTGAAAGCGACCGATCACTTCATCCTGCGCGACTTCGGGCACGTCTTCTCCGCGAGACCGTGCGGGTCGGCGCCGGCGACGCCCTTACCGATCGCGTCGAAGAGCGCCGTCGCGTCGAGCCGGCGGAGAAACGGTACGATACGATGCGGCGCCGGCCATCCCGTGTGCCCGGTGTTGCCCGAACAGGAGCACGGGAACGCGCGTGGCGCCTCACCGGACACCAGCCAGCTGCGCTCGACGGGCCGCCGGACCTCTATCTCCTGCGCGCTGCTGTCGTGGCGCCGGGTCGGGGGCGGACGGTGGCTCATTTACCGTCCGGGGGGTGGACGGCGAATGAAATACCGTCCACCCCTTGGGCCTTTCGAAACCGTCGGTCTTGTACGGACAGGATCGGCTTCCAGGTAGCGCAGCCCTCCTTCGCTGGTTCGCGCGCTGGGCCGCTCCGTCCAGCGCTAGCCAGCCTCGTCACCGGAGGATTACGGGAAGATACCTGAATGCACGCTGGCCAGCCTCGTCACCGGAGGATTACGGGAGGATACCTGAATGCACGCTGGCCAGCGCTGGACCATTTGGTCACCGGAGGATCTTCAGATTTGCTCTACATGTCTGAATGATGATGCTAAGCTCAAGCTGAATGTTGGCAGTTAAGCAAAACAATTTGCCGGGAACGAGGCAGTTGTGTTATTGTGCACTCCTTTGTTGCGTCATAAATTCAGTTTTAATTTTCGCCAGGTTCACCTTTGGTGATGGATAATCAGCTTACCTTTGTGTTGCGTGTCGAGCATCAAACACTGAATGCATAAGTATGGTACACATGTCTGCTAATTTTTATTCAAAAGAAGAAAAAAAATCCTCAAATATGAAGGGGTTCTACCAACTGAACGCGATCAAGCGATAAACATTCTCAGCAAATGCAACTGTGTATGCAGCTAACGCTGTGTACAAGAGGATCAGAGTGTATGTTATGCAGGCAGCATCTGAAAACCTCAAATAGGTTCGATTGTGAGCTTTCTAGAACTCGTTTTCGTAAGCATCGCCGCCGCCGGCGGCGCTGACGCCGATCGAGCACGTCCGCCCGCGTCTTGAACGCCTCCATCATCTCCGCCACGCACTCCTCGGCACCCCACCCGCGCGCTACCCAGCAGACTCGTCGAAGATGTAGCACCACCCTCCCGTGCATCCGCCGTCACCGAGCTCGAGCGTCCCGCACAACGCTAGGCGGCGGTATGGCCCCAGTGAGCAAGCAGGGACTCCCATCACGACGCACCGACACGCCGTGCCGGCCGGGTGAGTGCGGGAACATGCGATTCCAGTCGCCGGGCACGCAGAACGGCAATCGGCGCTCCCGAGCGCCTCCGCCGGCGACGCATGCCGGACTCCGGGGAGGACGGTATTTGATTCCCCGTCCAGGGGGTGGACGGTAAATGAAATACCGTCCACCCCTTGGGCCCCTCCTGGCCGTTAGATCAGCCTCGTGCGGCGGAGATCGACGTGAATAGTTGCCTCTCCACGGCCCTCACGCGCTGTCCACTGGGCTGCCGCTCCCCGTCCCCAGCACGAGGCGTTGCACCGGCATCCGGCCGGCGGTGAGTCCGGCTCCGCCCAGGACCCGCAGTTCGTCCGTGCCAGCACCGCGGTGGCCGGCGAGGTGCGGGAGCTCGGAGAGCAGTTGAGGGGAGGAGCAAGGATGCAGGCCCGCCGTCCGCATCGCCGCCCAGAGCGCAGCCTCATCCCCGGGCGCCGTGCACGCTGGAGCACGAGCTGCTTCTGCCGCGCACCCGTCCAGCTAGCGCCCATGGGCAGCTTCGCGGCCGGGAAGCAGGAAGCAGCTGCGGCGGAGGTCAGGATTGCATATGCTTGAGGAGGAGAAAGAAGCTCGCCATCGATGCTGCTGCTCGGCCGGCACGCCGGCCGGCACGTAGCTTGCCCGCGCTCGTCGGCCCGGCCGCTCATTGAGCGCGCAGAACGCCGTGCTGCGCGCCCGTACGGCAAGGGCTCCAGGAGTTTCGCGGCCCGGAAGGCCATGGATGGTTTCTCTTCGAGGATCTCCCGCCCGGCGTGGACGTCCGACTGCTGGCCTGGGGTGGACGGTATTCCATCTACCTTCCGGGGTGGACGGTAAATGAAATACCGTCCGCCCCCTAGGCCTATCCAGGCCGTTGGATCAGCTTCCTGCGGCGGAGATTGCCTTGACAAGTTGCAGAGGCAGCGCGACCATGTCGTCGCCTTCTTCCTCGGTCGGCCCCGCGGGCGGGGCACGACGCGCTCGCCTCGAGGGTTGGCCGGGCCGGGTCTGCTGCGCCACTGCCGTCTGGGCCGACGCCTCAGCCCCGCCTTCGCCGATCGTGCTGCGAGCCGGAGCAGGCATAGCGGCGCGGGCGGCCATGTTCGCCGTCGTCTTGAAGGAACGCCTCCATCATCTTCTCGCTCCTCTGAACGCGCCCTCGCGCTGCACCCTTGACCGCAGTACTGCGGCCGCGACTGTCACTCTGGGGACCTCGCTCGTCGAAGAGCGCCTCCGACCCATGCTTCCAAGCTGGAGCCCCCGGTCGTTCGATCGGCCTCTTGTGGCCAAGATAGATCTGAACCGTCGCAGTTTCCACGGTTCTCCCGCGTCCACCCCCTGCACGACGCGTCCACGCGCTGCGTGAAGCTCCCTCCGGTGAGCCCCGGCGCCGGCTAGGAAGCACAGATGGCGACTTCGGTGGGGACAACCTGGCCACGGCGGCGTCCGTCCGACAGGCGACAGCGGGAACTCCGTCCGAGCCGGCGCCCATGGGAAGCAAGCCCGTGACCCCTGGCACCAATGCCGCAATGGCCGCCGAAACGGCCAAACCGGAGCGATCAGGGATGAGGTGGGCGGTCTAGAAGCCGATGATGATCCAGCTGGGCCGCACCGCCATCCAGCCTCATGGAACCTGATGGTCACCAGTATATGGGCCACTGTCTTGAAGGCTACTACCTGGAAAGATTAAGTTTGGAGTTGATCAAGACCTGATGGAGGAAGCACATGCTGCTTAGTCAGTGCTGACCGGAGATGAGTGCCACCCCCAGAGGTCAGAGGACATGGGGAAGTATATCGTCAGTCCCTCTTTCTTCTTATGAATGGAAGGAAACATCAAAACAACGCAAAAACCGAGTGAATAGCATCGACATCTGAAGAGACTGAAAAACCTGCAAACTTGTTTTTACCTCTATCAGTACAGGCCCGGCAAAATTCTTGCCAGTTGCTTTTCATTTTTCAAGAAAAGAAAAACATAGCAAGTTGTTTGATCTGAGCAAGTTATCTCTGTTTAGGGTGGTCCAATTTCAGTCGAGTTTGCACTTATCTGCTGTTCATCATGGTGCTGTCGCGTAATGTTGTGGGGGAAGGTGAGGTTGAGTGCTTAATTTTGACGGATGGTGACACCATCTGTATGTTGTAAACGATTATCAAACTGTCTTTTGTTTCCTAGTAAAAGACTAGGGACTTGGGAGATTACCTACCCCTATAAAACTCTGAAACAGTAATGCCTGAATAATGCATGCATTTGCTGTCCGGTGGGTCCTCGAACCCAGGATGATGAAAACAACCAATCTGAAGTCTGCACAACCATGTCTTTTGTTGACGATGATGCTTCCCCTTTGGTCACCAGAGGATCTTCAGATTTTCTGTACATGCCTGAATATCTTTCGACAAAATGTACCTGGAAGGTTCATATGCTAAGCTGAATGTTGGCAGTTGTCATGTTTAGCAAAACAATTTTCCGGGAACGCTGCAGATGTGATATTGTGTGCTCCTTTGTTGTATCGATATAAATTCAGAATTTTGTTCGCCCAGGTAGGTTCACCTTGTCATGCTGATGGATAATCAGCTTAAAGCCTTTGTGTTGTGTGTGGAGCATCAAACCCTGAATGCATACGTATGGTACACATGTCTGCTACTTTTTATTCAAGTTCAAAATAAAAAAAATTCCTCAAATATCAAGGGGTGTATTACCATACCAACTGAACGCTCAAGCAATAAACATTCTCAGCCAATGCAACAACTTTATGCAGCTAACGGCGTACTAGAGAATCAGAGTGTATGTTATTCTCGTCATGGCATAGCAAATAGCATGCTCAGATCTATGCAGCGATTGTGAGGTTTCTAGAACTCGTTTTCCTAAGAAGACGAGACTCGTCGCCGCCGATCGTCCTCCTGCAACCCGCCGGCGGCGGCGTTGACGCAGATCGAGCACGTCCGCCCGCGTCTTGAACGCCTCCCCCACCTCAGCTACGCATTCCTCGGCACCCCACCGGCGCTCTACCATCACTCCGGCAGCCTCGTCGAAGATCCAGCGCCTCCTGCCCGTGCATCCATTCCAAGCTCCGCTGCCGCTTTCGCCGAGCTCGAGCGTCCCATGCCCCGCCGGGCGGCGGCATGGCCCCGTTGAGCGGGCAGCAGGGACTCCCATCACGACGCACCGGCACGCTGTACCAGCTGGGCGAGTGCGGGAACGTGTGATTCCGGTCGCCGGGCACGCAGAACAGCAACCGGCAGTCCCGCGCGACGACGGATGCCGGACTCCGGGGAGGACGGTATCTGATTCCCCGTCCGGGTACCGTCCACCCCTTGGGCTTCTTGAAACTGTCGGATCGGTCTTGTATGGACAGGATCAGCTTCAAGGAAGCGAGGCCCTCCTGCGCTGGGCTGCTCCGTCCAGGCTGGCCAATCTCGTCGGGGAAGATGATCGACGGCGTAGGCGCGCAGCATCCGGGCGGTTCTCAGGCCGTGGACGCACGCAGGACCGACGGGCGCCGCCTAGGCGTTGTACTGTACCGTGCAGCATGAGCGGGACGCGGCCGGCGAGCCCCGACGCTCCATTCCTGGCCAGCTCGCTGTTCGTTGAGGTCACGACGGCGCTGTCGCCATTGATGGCGCCGGTCACTCGGGCAGCCCGAGCTCGGGGGGTCTTCGGACCTTCACGGCCACGATCAAGCCCGGCTTCATAAGCATAGGAGGGACAAAGCTCGCCGCCACTGCAAGCCGGAGGTGGCACAAATTAACGGAAAAGGGGCCGGGCTGGCATGTCCACCCGCACCTCCATCCATCATCTCCTAGCTCCTCGGCACCCACCCGAGCGCTACACCCTGCACCGGAAGGCGGCCGCGACCTTCACTCCGGCGACCTCGTCGACGAGCGCCTTCCCCCTGTCACTTCTTCCATGCTCCATCACCGTCGCCGGCGGCCATGCCCCGTTATGCGGGAAGGGGGTCTCTGGCGACGCCGCTGCCACGCCGCACCGTACGGGCGTGTGCGGGGACGTGTAAGTCCGGTCGCCGGGCGACGCAGAACGGGAGCCGGCGTCTGCGCGAGCGGTGCGCGGCGAGGAACGCCGAGTCTGGGGTGTACGGTACTTTATTTGCCGTCCGGGGGTGGACGGTAAACGAAATACCGTCCACCCCTTGGCCCTCCTGGTCGTTGGATTGGCCTCGTACGGCGGAGATTGACCCGAATAGTCGCCTCCCCAGTCCCCACGGCCCTCGCGCGCTGTCCACTGGGCTGCCGGCCTGCCGCTCCCCGCCCGGCACGATGCGCTGCGCCGGCATCCGGCCGGCGGTGAGCCCCGGCGCCGCCCAGGAAGCACAGGTACGGATCCCTCGCCTGCAGTTCGTTCGTGCTGGCACCGCGGCGGCCGGCGAGGTGCGGGAGCTCGGAGAGCAGTTGAAGCCTTGAGGGGAGCTAGGAGCAAGATGCAGGCCGCCGCCGCCATCCAGAGCGCAGCCTAGCTCATCCCCGGCCACCGTGCAAGCCTGGAGCACGAGCTGCTTCTGCCGCGCGCCCGTCGAGCGCCCATGGGAAGCTTCGCGGGCTCACGGCTGGGCAGCAGCTGCGGCGGAGGTCAGGATTGTTTATGCTTCAGGACTCAGGAGGAGAAAGAAGCTTGCGATCGATGCTGCTGCTCTCGCCTGGCACGCCGGCCGGTCGCTGAGCGTGCAGAATGCCGTGCTGCACGCCCGTCTGGCAAGGGCTCCTGCAGTTTCGCGGCCGGAAGGCTATGGATGGTTCTCTCTGACGATCGCCGGCGTGGACGTCCGACTCCTGGGGGGGGGACGGTGTTCCATCTACCGTCCGCGGGTGGAGGGTAAATGAAATACCGTCCACCCCCTAGGCCTATCGGAGCCGTTGGATCGGTATCTATCGTACAGCTAGGATCGGCTTCATGGGAGCGAGCCCCTCCCGCTGGCTCGCGCGCTGGGCCGCTCCAGCGCTGGCCAACCTCGTCGGGGAAGATGAACGACGGCGCCGCACGCCAGGCACGCGGGCGGTTCTCCGGCCGTGGACGCTCGTAGGGCCGACCTTCCTGTGCGTGAGCCCTTGAGCACGACGCGGATGGCTGCGAGAGCTCGCTGTTGAGGTCACGACGGCGTGGTCAGGCAGCTTGAGCTCAGGGGCTCGTCGGACGCTCTACCGCGCCGCCGCGGCTCCCCGACACGATTCGCTGCGCGGAGCTCCAGCGAGCCGACCGGGCCTGGCGCTGGCCGTGAGCCGTTGGTGCGGATGGACGCCGTCTAGCTCGATATGCGACGGACATGGAAACTCGAGAGCGGCAGCAGCTCGAACCGGCGAGCCTAGGTTGTGTCAGCACTCATCAGGGGGTTGGCCACTGGCCATAGCCTACATGCGCGGACATCCTGCTCTCTGCCCAGAGCGTCACAGACTCGCACCTTCAAATGTCAGCGTCGGCAATGGCGCGGCGCAGCGCTCGGCTCAGTTCTCGGCGTCCGCCGCGAGGGAGCAGCCGTCCAAGTTCAACCAGAGCGCAATTTGTTTCACGATTTACCAGCATCTATGCTCAACCAGAATAAGGCACAAAACACTTTTAGTTTGATCTGTGTAGTCATCTCTAGTTTGGTCTTGAGATAGAGGTTACATGAAACGGATTTATACATATATTAGTTGAATGCCCGTGCGTTGCTACGTATGTTAAATTCAATGCCGACTAAAAGATACAGTAAATAGTGATTTTTCAAAGTAATCTAATGAGTACTCACTGTTACTAACCCAAACCGTCAAATTAAGACATTATCACATTTCCTCATTCAAATCATAATCACATTTGCCAAAACCATCCACATAATGTTGCTCAAAACAGTATAGGTCTAGAGTATCAAATTGGAAACTAACAAATAGAAAAATACGTAAATCAATTCTAAATCAGCCAACCAGAAATTTGGCTGGCACTGAACTAAAATAACTATAACAGGTGGTTTAGAATTTACAGTGATGCATAACAAAAGGCAAAGGGGGAGATCATTGTAGAACAAAAAATTAGTGTGAGACCTCTTGAGCTCAGTTGTTGTGGCAATCTGCTGCTCTCCTTTCTGTCTTATTTCTTCTTCCAAAAGGTTCACAACACAATATGAATAAGTTAAAGTTGGAGGCCAATTTCTTACTTCAGCTGCAAGCATATCTCCATTTCAACATGAAACCAACACATTCCACACATACTGGACCAAGATTAGTACCGAAATGGCCATGTTTGCAATGCTTCTTCATCGTAAGATTATTTGCAAAATATCAAAATGATAAACTTTCAGATAAAGAACTTCATATTATTCCTTCCTTTTGTTGTAGAAAATCAAAAAGTGGGGGACCAAATGGATCATATCAGTGATTGGGCAAACGTTTCCAGTTTTAAGGAGACATCTGAAAGGAATTGGACACTGGAGTTTAGTGGTCAAAGTGCGCTCACTGACACAACAGGTGACATTCTGTAATGTCATAGGATGCAATCCTTCATTTGTTTCTTGAAGACGGTACCACTTCATCACCAAACAAAAACCATGTGTAGAACTCTAACCGGGAGAAGCTTCACAGCTCACGAAAAAACTGCATATATATGATTAGATGAATGAATTTCTAGAATATAAGAAATAAGTCGTAAAAGGCACATTATAAGCAAACAACTTATTTCTTATATCCTTAGTTGTTTGTTGTGAACTCACAGCGCCATCAAGATTCGGCGACAGATCCTCAACCCCTTCATCAGAGGCACATGTGACAAAACCGAACCCCCTTGATCTCGAAGTATCCCTGTCATAGATGAACCTCGCTTCCAGGATCTCTCATTGTTTGTTGAACAGGTTAGCAAGAGTAAACCTATTGACACCCCCGGGAAGGTTCCCCACATATCCCTCTTAGCTTCACACCGGGAGCCTCTAGGTGAGGCCTGCTCCCTGTGCAGTATTGGCCCTTAATTCATACTCAAACTCCTCCCATCAAAGACCTAAATTTAGAGATCAGGTCAACTAAATACCTATGGGCAAAATTTTGGAAAATTGCGAAATATAACACTTGATTAAGCAAAAAAAAAACTGAGTTTACTAACATATACTCAACTGCAGTCTGAAATGTAACAATGATAGCATAAAGTAAATTAGCTAATGCAGGTCACTTAGAAAACAACAGACTATTGGCCGGAATTGTACATAATATAACCTGTGACAGCATCTAACTCCCTCAATTTTCTACCAGCAGTTCAAAGATTTGTTACAACCTAACTATTTGTGTAAGTGGCCTTGTCACAAAGATCAAGGTCCAATGCAGCCTATGGGAATGTTCGGATTGATGCTGGAGCTTGCCAGAAATAAAAGCTTTCACCGTGCTTCCCAGAGCAGCAAACATAAGCATGTCGGCTCACCTCATCTAAACAAGGGTGCTTAAACTCTGGGAATATATTTGCGATACAAATTGTGTAAATGTGAAATTTGGTATTACAACTACAGATGGTTTGATCAGCTTTAATAGATCACTTGGTTAGATTCAGTTACAATGTTTTAGATTTCCCAAGCAAGATTGTTTTTTTCAAGGATTCTCATAGCAGCTTCCATTTTCACTCTTTCACTTGCAGTCTCAAGATGCTACTGGATCAATCACACAACCCACACTGAATTAGCAGAGAAAGATAAAACACTCACTAAGCCCATAAGTGAACAGACTGAAAGGAAATACTATTAATGCAATGTGATTAATGAAATCAACAAGCTGACTTTTAGATAGTAGCTGACTATTAGAAACATTTTGTGGGTTTTCTGCACTACACCAGGCCTTATGAGTCTCTAAAGTATCGAAGGATGGAAACAGTAAAAGCATTCTGTGCAGAAACACATCCTACCATCCGTGGTTTGTGTCTTTATGCGTAACATTATATATTGTGATAATGCTTAACACAATTTGGCTTTACTAAAACGAATTCGGTATATCACCTGAATTATCCTCAAACTGAACCTTCAGGTGCACCACATGATTACTGTTGTCATCTCCCAATCAAAGTTTCCCCGTTCTCCTCTTCCCTAAGCACACGCAAAATTGAAAGTTACATTACATAAATAAACTTTTTTTAAGAAGTACATAAACATTCAAATATCCCAAACATAAATATTATGGAAGCAACTCTGATCTTTCTTCTTACTCGCCGACGTCCACCGACTGCAGCACGCCCTCCTCGTCGATCATGTAGAATCCCGTGATGTCACCCAGCTCCACAGAAACACATTGAATCTGCATTTTTTTGAATCAGTTTGATCCATCCGCAGTTGCAGGAAGGGGAAGACAACAAGTTTACCTCTCCAAAGCTGACAGGGAGACTGAGATTGGTCGATCTGCACTGGCGGGGGCAGCGGGAGTCATACGGTGGTGCAGCGAGAGAGGGCACCTGCAGCGGCTCGTCCGCCTCTTTTCGCGGGCGGCCCCTACACCTGCTGACCTGCACCGGTCGAAAGCCTCGAAGGGGATGGTGGCGTGGCCCCGCGACGGGGAATACATCGGTAAGGCGGACGGGGACCCTCTCACGATGGTGAATAGGGGCACCCCTCGTGGTGGAGAATGACAGCAGATGGTGGACGGCGCCGGTAGATAGTGGCAGGGAAGACAATGACGGGGCCGCCCTCTGGTGCTGCAGGGACGCCGCCTGCGCCGCAAAGAACCTGAGGACGGCGGCGCGGAGAGCCGCGCGGTTCGAGGTTCCAGGGGCGCGCAGAGGCGGAGGACCAGACGACGGTGGAGGGCCGGCGGTGCGGAGGGCCGGCGCTTCCAGGACGGCGAGACGGATGTGGCTGGCACGAGAGAGGGAAGCGGCTGGAGCGCGCGGCGTGGAGGAGGTGGCAGGGGTGGAGGAACCGTCGGGGAGGCGTGCGGAGGGGGCGGTTGGAGCGCGCGGCGTGGAGGAGGTTGCAGGGGCGGAGGAACCATCGGGGAGGCGTGGCGTGCGGAGGGAGGTGAGACGCGAAGCGGATCGGGGTTCGATTGGAGGGTCGAGATCACGCGGTATGATGATCCAACGACCGAGATGCGATGCTGGCAGACTCAAGGGGAGGCAGACCTATGGGAGGGGTAAACTCACTTCGTTCTTTTTATGTAGTAGTAGATAGTTGGAGTTCCTTCCCCAAATATAAAGTGCAATGATTTTACCGTATTCCCTCTCATATTCGTTAACTGACCGGCAGCTGATATATACATCAAAATACTCTGCGTCTGCTCTCTTCAGTCTCGATGGCATTTGCCCCAATTAATCAGGCATTGAGATCTTGTTTGGTTTCAAGGACTTTTGGGGCTAAAAAACTAAATATGGGGGATTTTTTTGAAGCTAAAAGTTTGGTGAGAGCTAAAACTTGAGAAGTCTCTCGAGAGAAGTTTTTTTTTAGACTTATTCCATCCTACTCCTAAGTTCACGCACGATTCCCAACAACCTGTCCCCCACCCAGCGCAGCATGAGGCCACCCACCAGTTGAGGCGCCAGGCGTGCATGCCCCAAGGTGCGCACGGCGCGCTGCATGCAGATTTATATGCAGGGGGTAGAAGAGTACTTTATGCACTTTATTTAATAATTTGTAGTTTCTTTAGTCCCACGAACAAAATAGGTAGGGGCTAAAAATTTTAGTCTCTGAACTAAAATTAGTCCAGAGACTATTTGTAACCAAACAGAGTCGGAATCACCTCTTCCCTCCAATTCACGACAGTGAATCAGGGCGAGTCCAATAACCACATTGGCCAAGGCGGAGGACACCCAGAAAAATAAACAGCAACTCTACAATGTCTTCCTCTGCCCCACGAGTTTCCGCGCAACGCCAAAGATGACAGCCTTCGTGAGGAGCCCTTGATCGAGGGTGCACGCCAGAGCGACTGCCCCGCCGAGCTCGAGGAACCTCGACACATTGCTTCTAGCAGGTTTTTCTTCTGCTTCCACAATTTCTGATTCGTCGCTGTTGCGAAAGGTTGGGCAGCCGAGTTGGCTAGCCCAGCCCGGTAGCGTCGCTCCCACGAGGTCGTGAGTTCGAATCCCAACTGGGACGAATTTTCGCTCGTGGGTAAAAAAATCCCCTCGCCGTGCTCGTCGCAAGGCTTGGCCCTCTCGGGCATGAGCCAGGGTTCGGGGGTTTTTCCGCGGCCGGATGAAGCCGTAGTCGCTTCCTCTTAATGAAAAACGGTGAGCTCCGTTTACCCCGCCGCGTTTTTTTTTTTGATTCGTCGCTGTTGGTCTCCAGTGACCGAACAAAGTTATCGCCAACCTAGTATTGATCCGAGCCATCAAGGCACCATTTGACGCTGGCTCCCCAGCAGCCCTGGCCTCCTGATAGGCCCGGAGTCCAGGCTCAATTTTCTTTACACATCCCCACATTCCCTTCCGAATCCCAAACTAAGCAATCTCGTATGGTATACCCATGTCCTCATGGTGAAACAGGAGAATCTCACAGGCTGTCAACCCTCCATTCCCTCTCTTTGATTCCACTGTTACAATACAAGTCAAAAGAAAATTCTGAATCAGATAAGATCCCAAAGAAACAGAAAGAAAAGGGATTTCTTATTTTTCTGTTATGCAACTTCTATTGTTTCCCAGTCTCAAGCATAATAAGCAAGGAAAATGACTACCTGCACGGATGCACCAGCTTGAATAATACAAGTCAACTCTTCTAGGTTTGTTACGCCGTGGGGTGGATGAGCATGGTATATATACCCTGCATCAAGTTACCAGAACATCAATGGCTGGGCATGAACGCATGATGTGATGCGAGTAAATCTACTAATCTCTTTGGTCACATTCACATTTTAGTGATCTGACCAATGCAAGCGGAACTAGCCTCAAGACTACCAATCACTAACAAGATTATAAACAAACTTTTTACCTGGCACCGATGTAAAAAACATCTAGGTTTAGAGAAGCATCCTATTAACCACTGCGTACAAGGTAAATGCTCAAAACAGAAATGTTGATACATACTCACGGAGCTTCCACTACAATTTAGACCTAAACGATTTTCTCTATTGGGCATCTAACAAGAACCTGAGGGGCAACCATCACCCATATTGACTGATAGAAGAAAATAATAGTGTCTCGTTCATATCAATTAACAGAAATTTGATGAAGAAAAATAGCAAAATCATTTATATGAACTGAGTGAGGAATGATAGGTTCGCAATGAGTAAAATTAGGCAGGAGAGAAGTATATAGGCAGTCAAGAAAAAAATAGTAATGGCTTCTTTATCGAGACTACAAAGAATGGGAGAACACACCCATGAAAGAAAGGTAAGAGTCCATCCAACTCTAGAAGCTAGAGACAGCTGAACAAAGGAAGATTGGACTTTTTTATTCAATGGTAGAGCAGGTATAGACTCACCAACTAGAGGAGTCGATTCATCAGGACATGCTTGTCTACGTGTGTCTCTCTTCCCTCCATGATTCGACTCACTACCAGGGTTAACCGAACCGTCGGTAACCGGTCCGGTTTGACCGGTTACCGGTCAAACCGGTCCGGTCCGGTTCCGGTTCGGTCCGGTATGAAACCGGTCCAAATTCAAAATTTAAATTTGAATTCAAAAAATGAAAAAATCCCAAAAAATTCCTAAAAATACTTCAAGGTGCAACGAATCTAATGGTGTCAAATTTTCTCCAAAATTCATTCGTTTAACATACTTTTCAGGCATTTAAAGTTAAAACAAAAAAGAAAAAGAAAAAAATGAGACGGCCCATTAAGGCCCACTTGATAAACCGGTCTAACCGGCCGGTAAACCGGTAAACCGGTCTAACCAGCCGGTATACCGGTCCAAAACGGTTACACATACGATTTTAAATTTGGATTTGAATTCAAACCAGTCAAACCGGCCGGTAAACCGGTCAAACCGACCGGTATACCGGTACGAACCGGTTGAACTGAGTTTTTTGAATTCAAATTTGAATTTGACCGGTTTCTACCGGTAACCGACCAAACCGGTCCGGTAAACCGGAACCGGTGGCCGGCGGTTACCAGTTAGCGGTCGGATACGTTAACCCTGCTCACTACTGGAGATGCCCTAAACACACTCTTTCCCAGGAAGGATGGATTCGGTTTTGCGTCTTGGACCTCCAATCGATCGAACCTTCACATGGGATTCAGATCAGTTAAATAACTATTTTTTCTCCCCCAGACCACTGTGTTCAGCTGGGCTGTAGTTATAGACTTCCTGTACAAATATCTTAGTTTAATAGTTGAGGCAGTTTGGCTTCGATTCTTCCGTGTAGCGAAGAATCGGCTGTCCTGTAGTGGTTTGCATCGATTCTTGAGTCTTGACCGACCACTTCATCCAGGATTCGATTTTGGCTGCTCACCGGAGAAGGCCTTAACGTGTGTTCTTAGGCTATCTCCAACCATTTTCCTCTCCAACTCCCCTAAACGTACTATTTACTATATTTTACTATCTCCTTCCAAAAGATTTCTCTCCCTATAACTTGTTTTCTCCAACCATTCCTCATATATACTATCACTCATTAACTAACTATTTATTTATCATTTTTTATTTTTAAAAAAATCATACAGTATTTGTACTGTCATAATACGCATTATCATCACGTTACGGGGCTCAAACGAGATTAATATCGCGAAGAAACAGTGTGATTAGAATATAGGGGGAGTTGGAACTCACCCTATATATAGGGGGAGTTGGAACTCACCCTATATATAAGGAGAGTTTCAACTCTCCCCTATATAGAGGGAGCTTTGGGGGGACCGTTGGATTGACAACCCCCCAAGCACCCCTACGTTCGGTGAGGAGAGGTATAGGGAGAGCCGTTGGAACTCGCCTAAGATGCTTTGAGGAGAGAGAAAAGAATGCCAAACGTTGGAGCGGTGGTGCCAAGGGCCAAACTAGAAATTTTTTAGCTCCTGTGGTTAAAGTAAGCACCCTGAGCTAGGGTTACAAAATTTATTTCCTATGTCCCATGGGACCTTGCGCAAGCAGCTCATGGTGCTGGAAAAGTTAGGTGTAGTAGTGTGGGTCCCATAGTAGGTGCTGTACACATTTCTAAACGTTGAAGCAAAATGGAATCAGCTAGCACCACCTCGTGTGGCAGAGCATAGTTTCTTCTCCTAGACTAAACATTAAAGCTGCCCTTAGAGATTGCAACAAAAAAGAAAGCGCTTTGGTCATGGGTCGTACTATTTTAGTCTATACTACTGCTTTTACGTCAGTCTCAATGAAAATTTCATAAAAAATCATAACATTAAATATTATTAATTTTGCTAACATGAAAAATAATAGGGATAAAATTTTATGAGATGTGAAGAGAGTTTGATCACCATGAAACCCATCTAATATAGTTATCTATTTTCCAGTCTCGGTAACTGTGACATAAAACTGTGCACTGAGACTGGCCTTAGAGATCGTCAGATTGTACTCCCTCATTTCCAAATTATAAGTCATTCCAAGAAACTTGGAGGGTCAAACTATCTCAAAATTTGATCAAAATTATAGAGAGAAACATAAAGATTTATGACATCTAATAGTTATACTATGAAAATATAGCTAACAAAGAATCTAACGATACTTAATTGGTATCATAAATGTTATTATCTTGTTATATAAATTTAGTCAAACTTGAAAAACTTTGACTCTCCAAGATTCTTGGAATGACTTATAATTTGGAATGGAGGGAGTAGTTGATCACAGACTTTAGTTTATACATACAATAGTAGTTATTGTTAATATAGATGTCATGGTCTGCAGTCCGTTGTTGTAGCTAGTGTATATTGAGACCATCTATTGTCGTGGCACTACTATTTAACTAAGATATTTTTTTATGAAAATGGAACTATCTTTTTTGTTATATTAGTATTTTGGCTATAGTACTGTAACATCCCAAAATTTACTAAATTAAATCATACGCTAAATATTTTCAAAATCATTTTTCATCGTTGAGCTCAAACCCTAGTTCCTCCCCAGAGCTTTCCACCGTCCCGGCACCCGACTTCATTTCTCGTTCCACCCTTTTTCCGCTGACCGTACTTCTCTCTTTTTCCTCGCCGATGTCCCATCCCACGCCGCCCGAACGCCGGTCGGCCACGCGCGACCGATCGCCGCGGTCGGCGCCGACTCGTCTCCCCCTTTCCTCTTTTCCCAATCCCCTTTCCTTTCTCTTTCTCCCTTTTTCCCATTTTCTTTTCTTTTCTCCATTCTTCTTTTTCTTTTCTTTTTCACTTCCTCCCTTCCCTCTCTCTGCCCCGAGCACGGCTCATCTCGGCCGGCCCGGCCCCTGCCTCCCCTGTTGCGCACGCCCGGCCGCGCCGCCCCTCCTCCTCTCCCGAGCCGCTTGCCCCGAGCGCCGCTCAGCCTCGCCCTACCACTTCCGCGCGCGCGCGCCTCCCCTCCCGGCCACGTGCACCCACGCTGCCCGGCCGCACGCGCACCAGCGCTGCGTCGCCTGGCCGCGCGCGCCCGCCGCACCAAGGCCGCGGCTGGCGCTGCCCCGGCCCCGCGCACGCCACCGCCGCCGCCCGCGCCGCGCGCACCGACGTGGCACACGCGCACGCGCGCGCTGCTCACGCCGCGGTGCTCGCGCACACCCCGCTGACCCCCTGCCCCGCCGCGCACACACGCACGCGTGCCCTGCCGTGCCCACGTGCGTGCCGCGCGCCGCTCGTCGCTGCCGCTCTGCTACACGGTCGCCAGCCCACGCACGCGCACGAACCGCCGTGCCGGTCCACGCGCACGCGGAGCGCGTGCCCAGAACGCCACCGCGCCGCTCGTCGCTGCGCGACGCGTCGCGTCGCCGGCCCCACCGAGCCGCCCGCCGAGCGGATTGAGCGCTGCCGCCTGTGCCGCCTCGATGCGGGGGCGCGAGCCGAGGCCGACATCGGCCACAATAGCACCCACGTGCCCGGAACGCCGCACGCCGCCTCGCGACAACCCAACGCGGCCGCCCACCATTAATCCCGCCTGCGGACCTCGCTAAGCCGGCCACCCACCCACGCACTGCTCCACCGACCTACTCGGGCTATAAAAGCCCCCCTAGCGCCGCTCCTCCACCCCACAGCCATCCCCGCCACCGCCAGCCCTCCTCCCTAGCGCTAGCGCCGCCGCCACGCGCCACCAGAGCCGCCGCCGCCCGCTCCCGTCGCCCCGCCTCTGCGCACCGCCCCAGCCCAAGGTGAGGCCGGGAATCACACCCGCGCACCTCCTGCCCCTTTCCCCCTCACTCCCGGCCGCCGCGGTGGCCCAGAACGGCCGAATCCGCCGCCGCCGCCGCCTCCGGCCGTCTCCCCTGTTCTGGTCGCGAGGAGGGGGGAGAAGAAGGGCAAATATGCCCAGAGCCCCCTCCCCTCTCTCCTAATTAATTAAGAGCCCTTCCACCCTTGGTTTTCTTTCAATTAAAACCCTGTCCTTTATGGTAATTACAAACAAAACCCCACTACATAAACTTAATTATAAATAGGACCCTACTCTTTTCCCGAATAACCCAAACCTTTCCAGAAATTACAAACAGACCCCTGCCTTCTCGAGAAAGATTACAACTAGGTCCCTGATTCCTGATCTAGCCCCTGAACCCTTATAAAATCTATTATTTTATGCGCCAAACGACCTCGGATCGACCTAAAACTTTACCCCGCCTCTCATAACATAGTTTTAGCCGAGCCATTAAGAAACCACCCAAAGATATCACTCCTATTTCCATATCTTAATGGTTTCCGATTCGAGCTCAACGGTAAAATTGTTATTTCTTTTCTTGATTGTGTGTTTGTTTGTATGCGTCGTAGACCACGATGTGAACGAAGGAGAGCCCGTTGATGAGCAGTACTGCGAGTTCGCGAACGAGGACTAGTTCCACGACCCCGAGCCCGAAGGACAGTGCTTCGACCAGGACCTCCCCGAAGGCTTCGAAGACGGCAAGTTCAATCTCGCCCTTTGATGCATGCTTTTGTCCTAATTTTTATAAACACAACCTATTGACCTGTTTTACAAATTGCATATGCTTTGCTTGCATGAAAACACGGTTGGATAGCCACCCCTTGATTTGTGTTAATCATTCCTTGACCACCTAGATTAATGTCTGATTTTGCTTGGACGTTAATCGATACTAGAACGCTTAGGACCTGCTACTTTATGCAACTTGTTTTATAAAGAAAAGGTGTGTGTGTGGGAAGGAATAAAAGTGGATTTTCGAAAGATGAGTCTAGACGGGATGGATGACATTTCAGTGTGATTTGCCGTTTGGTGTGCTCGTGCCGGTGTGGCAGGGCAAGGAAGGGAGATATCCATCTTGTCACCCCTAAGGACCGAGGTGGTGTTACATCTCACCTAACTCCACTATCGTGCAAACCACTCGACCGTTGTATGGGCAACGGCTTAGCATAAATCACACTGGTTAGTCTGATAGCCATCAGGAGAGCTGAGAGCAACGGGTGACTAAGGAAAAGGGATAAGCCCCGAGTGACTTATGCCCCGGTTAAACCTAGGTGAAAGTTCGATGACCCCTTGGTGCATTCCGTGATGGCTAGTCAGGTCTAGCTAAGGTGGGTAATGACTTTGTTGGGATCTGCACTGACACTAAGGTGATCGAGTTGTGGTACCCCGCTTGTGGGTAAAGTTGCACACCTCTGCAGAGTTAAAAACCTATTCGAATAGTCTGTGCCCACGGTACTGGGCGAGTTACGGTGTGGTCTCACAACTAGTGTTTACTAAGGGATGGGCTGACGTGAGTTGTTTTGGAAATATGTCCGGCAGTTATGCTGTGTGCTACGGCGGACGGGGAGTCCGGTAGCAGTTTAAAACTTAAACTCCATGTTACTCTATACAAAAACTGGATTTTGAAATGTTTTCGGCTAAACGAACCCCTGCATAAAATTTAGCTTTCCGCAAATTAAACCATAACTTTATCCTTGTTTTACCTGAGCATGTTATTCTGATATAGCCCCCCTCCGTGGGTATGGTTGGACTTGCTGAGTACGTTTGTACTCACCCCATTCTCTATTTTTACAGAAGAAGATCCATACTTTGTACCCGACGACGTTGAGTAGGGGTACCGTCCTGCACCCAGTCTTGCCTGTGGATTGGGTCACCCGCAGGAGTTACCGCATGGCGCAAGACTCTGATGACTTTCTTTTTATATTTAATATCGTTGCGTGTGTGTGGATTGTAATCCTCGCGATAGTGGCGCTTCTCTGCTCACTACCGCGTAGAGTTGTACGGTAATGAACCATCTGATGTAATAAATGTGTCATCAGTCTCCTGAGACTGATGTTTGTAACACATTTAAGTCTTCTCTTATGAGGGGACGCTTCAAGTACATTTGGTTATCATTTATTTTAAGAGTTTGAATTTACGTAAACAAGTATGCAGATAAATTATAAAAGCGATTTGAATTTAAAATTGTACTATATAATAAATTGGTAGATTTTGAATTCTGAGCAACTTTTGCAAAAAGATGTTTTGGTGTCCATATTATAGGTACGACGAATCACATCCAAGAATTTGTGCAAACAAATTTAGAAAGCGTTTAAATTTTAAAATTGTCTCTATAATGAAGTTGTAGTTTTGAATTTTTTATTATATTAAAGAACTCTTGATTTCAACACATTTTTGTGTTCAAATTGTGCGTATAATGTTGGTCATGTAGAAGTAATAGATGAAACAGGTTGTGGTTTGATTTAATTCATCTAAGAGTTTTTTACTAAAAAACTTTCTAAGAGAAGACCAGGACGACAGGTTGATTTTATAAAAAATTAAGCTTTTGTTTACAATTTCCATAAACCGGGAAGGTTGGACTGTGATTTGATTTGAGAAAAGTTGTCAACTTCTTAAAAAATTACCCGAGAGAGGAGGCTGGACTGAGGGTTGATTTATCTAAAATTCGAGAGCTTTTTTTTACAAAATAACCAGAACTTGCACGATCTCGACCCTTCGTCCAGCCGATTCGACGGTCTGGAATAACCAATGACGCGGCCACGCTCACTGGCCCAGATTTTGGTGCGTGGATTGTATATAGAGAAGATTTTCAACTTGATAGTGATAGGTGCATCCTCAAAAAGATTATTGGTTTTGCCTTTAAAATTTATCTCATAAATATTTATTTAGTTTCTACACCATCCGTACTAAAATAAGTGTTGTTTTAGAAAATTCCAGACACATTACTCATCTTAAGAAATGATTTTGTTACCTCTAACTACTTCTAGTAATTATAATTGAAAACCATGTTATCTATTTGGTTTTTTGAATCCTCAATGAATGCATATGAACTGGAACTAGAAAACTAATATTTACTAAATATTTAATTAGCTCTATGCACTTTTCTATACAATATTTTTTTGTACTTGGTATTTCTTTAACTAAACAGATAACTAAAACAATATTTTTTGAGATAAAATTTAAATGCTAATACCATATTTATTTTGGGATGGAGGAGAGGGAGTAAGATCCATCTAATTAAAACAATACCAGGTATCAACAAAAATTATGTAAAAATATATAGAAGTAAATAAATATTTAGTAGAAACTACTTTTCTATTTTCGATGCATATGTATTTAGTGTGGATGTAGAAAATTTAAATAAACAACACGATTTTTCAATCACAATTGCTATGGTAATTAAGATTAACACATGTCATAGACACGTGTTTAAAGAATAATTATTTAAAATAATTTATTTCATTAATAATACCAAAGGTTTTATTTATTAGTATAGCATATTGACCTAATCTAATATAAAACAGTCTAATCAACGGACTCGTACGAGATTGCAGATGATATTTCGGAAAAGTTCAAGCCATCTCTCATATACTGGTACCAGTACTTCATTATAGACTTGCCCTTCTTTAGAATCCAAACGTGGTACATTGAAAAACTTCTCATCTCGAGTGGCAACAGTAAATTTGATTCCATCACGTAATACAAGATCTATATGTATACAACTCTAAACATCTGTAGCAAATATATATACATTATAAGTGAACAACAGCAATAAAATAATTAATGACATTATTAAAATCACCTTTTAGTGTTGATGATTCTCACATATCTCTGCAGTATTGCTTCGCGAAATGAAACTGTTGTCAAATGCCGCCAAACATCCTATATGTGTATATGGGTTAAAAATAAATATTACATATGCATATTGTATAAATAAAATAATAATCAACTAAATATTTAATATTTTATAAATGAAATACTTATTCAGATCCTATGTCAGCTTCTCCTCGGGGCCCATCTCCATTTCGCGGCGTTGCAGCACTCCACATTGAACCATCTCTTCGTCCCCCGTGCTCTCAGATCGTGCACCAACCATCTTGCAGAAAACAAAACAAATGCAGGCTTCCCCATCAGCCCTGCTGATCAGGATCGCAGCCATCGGAGTGCAGGAGATGAGAAAGATGGAGAAGGAAAGCTCCTCACTCACTCACCCAGCCAGACATCGAGTTTGCAGTTGGAGCAATGAGTCCACCGACAATGGAGAGGAGTAAGTATCGATCTAATTTGCTTGATGACGATCAATAAAAAGGGAAGGTGGATGATCAGTGGAGGAGGAAGGACGCAATACTTAAATCGGCAACATCGGGCGAGTATCGCATTAAATGATTTAGGAAAGTAACCGGTGCCTTAATGTTAATCAGCTTAAAAAATGTTTAAAAGGAAGGTAATAACCGTACAATATAATGTTAATCAGCTTATAAAAAGAAAAGAAAAAGAGAGATTTTAGGATGCCTTACAAAAAATTATGATCACCTGATATTTATACAATGGAAAGTAATAAGTGGGTGTAAGGATGGGTAAACAAAAGTATTTGGTGTAAAAAGTATTAGGATTTTGGTGGAAACATTTTTCTTCTATCAAAAAATGGGACTCCACGCCCATTTCATCAAACCTTCCGGGCTGGCAAGCGGGACCTCCGTGAGAGGTAAGGTGGGCCTAACTTTGGTGAGAATTATTTTTAGTTGTTTCAACTTTTATAGTATAGATAAAGTCATTTGTTGAATGAGTAACTTGTCTAAAACTTTCTAAAAGATTACTAATGTTTTTGAGACGGAATCAATATGTTTGCAAAATCCTAATCTACCTATAATTTGTTCAGCAGGCTTCTCAGCTAGCCAGCCAGTAGTGTTATCTCTCACACTAAATCAGTATCAGTCACTAGCCAATACTCCCTCCATCCAACTATCCAAGGCCCATTACGAAATCTGAAAAATCCAGATATGTAAGGCCTATTTTGGTTTTTTCTCAACAGTGACGCTTCGGGAATCGGTGCAGCAGTAATTCATCACATGCATGCCTTGGGAGTGAAAGCAAATGCAGAGAGTAATCAAATCCGTAATAAATACTGGTTGTTCTTTTTCCAAAAAAACTAATGACAGGAGTGCTTCTCTTGGTCTTTGAGCCAATCAAAAATAGGCCTTGCATAATTGGATGGAGAGAGTATTATTTTTCTATTATAATAAAACATCACGAACTACAAGGCACAACCAGCGAACAGAACATTAACTCACGGTTGCTTCAGTATACCCGTCAATTTTTTTTGAAAAGAAGTATACCCGTCAATTTGTGCCTTGGAACTCGAAACGAAGGGCATCGCAAGGGACCAGGCTACCCGGGGGATTCTATTCTCCGCATATGCGAGGGACGAAAAACATATCGCAGAAGACTTCCGCCGCCGCTCCCCTGCCATCCCGCGCCTCCCCAGGCTCCGGCGCCACCCTCCACCGCCGCCAACCCTAACCAAGCTCGTTGCCACCGCGCCGCCGGCTTCTTCTCGCCCCCGCCGTCGGCCGCCGCCCACCGGGGGTCCTACCCCGGCCGGCCGGCGGCGCTCCCGCGCCGCCTCGCCCTCCGCCGGCCGAACCGTCACCGCCGCCCATCCTCCACCGCCCCGGCCCCCTCCTCTTCTATCGCCGGCGGCCATGGAACTCCCCAAACCTAGGTAACTCGGAATCCTAAAGCTCCGCCGCCGTCATCCACCACCCCGGCCGCCGGCGACCTCGCCGGCGGCCGCTCCCCCCACCTACCACCCCTCCCCGACCACCCCCTCCCCCTCCCCAAGCTCCGGCCGCCGCTTACCTCAACGGAGAAGATGAACAGTAGCACTGGCGTCCTCTTCTGCGATGTATCGGTAGGAAATCGCATATGCGATAAATAGATTTTCCGTTCCACCCAGGCATGGAGCGCGGTTCGTCACGGCGCGGCGTCGTGCCCCGTGCCAGACAGGCTCTTCCGATTCCACTTCCGCGCTAACTTCTGCTCCGTTTGAAAGCTGCAGCTTTTATTGCCGAACGTGGTCAAAAGGGTGAAAAGATGATATGCCTTCGTAACTTTGTCGTTATTCGTTTCCATATGGCCCGTGGGACGTTGTACTTGCAGTCTTGGTCTTGCATGGCACGGCTCTTTGGACAATCTCAATGAGAATGTTATAGTAGTATCATGAGTATTAAATTTGTTGACATAGCAATGTTTTTATAAAGAGAGAGAATGAGGAGTGTCATGGATTGTGAGGGGAGTGTCATCGTGATGACACTCTTCCGACTCGATTACCTAATTTATGGTCTTGGTAACTGTGTTGATGACGCTCCAACTGAGACTGGCCTTATACCTCATTTTTGCAGTCTAGGACGTTAAGTACTGGCGATTCGCACACCGGCATTGATTTTACCCGAAAAATAGGATTAGCTCCTTGACGTTGACGTCAAAGCCTCCGAGTATTTGTCATAAACTTTTGAGAAAGATCAACAAAAGCTTCTATGCTTGGCTAACTTAAAATTGAATCTGAGTTGCAAAGACAGATACCGGTGCTTTTCATGCAGAGTGAACAATTTTACAATTCTTGAAGTGTTTACATATTTTTAAAGTAAATCACTTACAACCACACTCTTTGCATATAGATGGATTACAAGTTGATGGCTTATGAATAAAATTTAATCTAAACCATCGGTTTGATTTTCTATTTATATTCCCAAATTCTTGACAAACTCTCATACTTATCTCTCTTTAAACGCTCCTTTAAGCAAATCCACCCCTTATTTGATCTCAACTATTTTACATATCACTCGTATTGTCCAACTTTGGACTATAATTTCGCTGTCTAATATATGTATCTTTGACCACAAATACAAGTATGGGAGATGCAGATACCCTGGTGCATAGTATCATAAGTTGTTTCAAAGGCCCCACAAGATAATTAATTGTTTACCCAAAAACAAGATAATTAATTGTTAAATAAATTTCGTAGAGCATTCTAAGATTTAAAATTTGTCTATAAATATAAGTCATTCTAAATTGAGAGTGGATCCAACCATCTTAATTGTGCATCATTTTCGAATGTTTCTCGACAGAAAGACGTGCATACAATCATTTAGGGGATGTGCATGTGAAATGGCATGATATTTTAATTCGCACATATTTAGTGATCCAAATAGAGTTCCAATACTTAATAATTCGGGGTAGGAGTTTTTTTTACACATCCATAATCTATCCTAAAAACTCCAGAATGCTCTATGTTTCAGGACGGAGGGAGTACTTAATTTTCGACGAGTAGAATTTTAATACATGAGGCGTATTTTACAGCTCTTTATTAACTTTTGCCATCGCAAAAAAATTTTACGGTGTTTTATTTAATGCTCATGATACAATATACAACTGGTGCTGGTATCATACACATTGCCTTTGTCGATATGGTAATAACTAAAGAAGGGAGAGAGGATATACTCCCTCCATCCAAAGAACAAGTCATCCTAGAAATCTTAGGATAAATTAACAAGAAAGTAAAATGATCATATTTGCCCCTATTTATTACTCATATTTGGCACTAATTGATTCTTGCATGCACATGTATTTTCTAAATAGGGTAAGATGACTTATTTTTTGGGATAAAATTTGAATCCTAGAATGATTTATTTTGGAAATGGAGGGAGTATTTATTAGGATACAACCACAGCACGATAATTAATTCTAGCAAGCCAGACCATACTGCATTGGGTTGGATTTGTCGATGATACGACATTTTGGTATATTACCATTGGCACTGAACATGAAACAACTTTGGAGAAACAACCAAGAAACCAAGGATGACAGACAGAATTGTTTTTTTTACGCACATCACATGACAATCTGAAAAACCTGATATGAATCAATGGACTGGGATCTAGTTAAAAATAAGGGTTATATAATTTAATTAATATATGATTTCTTAGATTTATTTTGGAATTAACGACGCCATTCCTTCAACAGGTAGCTTGTCCATCGACTATGAGATGCATATATGATATATCGTACAATCGATATAGGTTTCATAAAAGAAATGTGCAACTCCTGCAGTCCTGCTAGCTGCTGACCAATAGAAACGTCTTGTACTACTCCGTTTCTCTCAAAATAATTGCAATTATAGAGTTCAAAATTTGTCCCAAAAAACTTGTTAATTTTGACCTATCTATCACAAAAGATAAGACAATTTCAGAAGATTTCCATAAAAAACAACTAACAACCCATTCACTCATCACAAAAAATAAGGGGTATTTTTGTAATTCTATACCTAGCATGGGTTTACGTGTTTGGTTATAGTATTGTACTCCCTCCGTTTTGAAATATAGGTCATTCTAGGACTCAAAATTTTTCCTCAAATATAAGACATTCTAAGTTCACAGTGGATCTAATCATCTTAATTATACATCATTTTCGAGTGCATGCTACCATGTAGGGGGAGATACATGTGAGGGAGGTGCATGGAAAAATGATATCCTACTTTAATTAGCACATATTTAATGACCCAAATAGAGTTCCAATGCATAATAATTAGAGGTAGGAGAGTCTTTTCTACACAACTATAATCTGTATTAAAAACTCCACAATACTTTACATTGCAGGACCGAGGGTGGAGGGGGTATTTACCAAAACCACGGTCCAATTTGAGGGACCTACGCGCAAAATCTCTATCCCCGGGGGGCAGCGGAAGACGAAAGTTTCGAAGACAAGAGACAACCATCCGCAGCGGGGATCCTATCGGTCATCTGGGGGGTCAGCGGACCGCGTCACCGTTTGCTTCTTTCGGCCCCTGTTCCTCTCTGGCTCTCGTCGCCTGGTCTTCCCTGATACCACCCACCCCTTCTGTTTGCCATCTGGCCACCGGGCACCGGCCAGTGCCTTTTCCTTTTTCTCCCCCGTTTCGCAAGCCAACCTGCTCTCCCACGCCGCGGCTCGGTGCCACTCGCCTCCAACGCTCGCCACTCCGGAATCGCAGAGCCCCCCACCCAAAACCTACCTAGGCGCCGGCGATCGCGGCGCCGGGCGTCGCTCGTCGCGGGGAGGGAGCCGGGGGCGACCGGTCGGGCGGGCTCGCGCAGGAGGCGCGCAAGGCGCTGGCGGCGGCGTGATCGGCGGCCGCTGCTGGGCCGCGGGAGGGAGCCGGCCGACCCAGCCTCGGCCTCGTCGCCTCCGGCGGCTCGCTTAGGTAGGTGCGGGCTCGTGCGTGGTTCGTGTGCGTCTGCATTCCTGTCGCGTGTTGTTTGCGGTGCGGAGCCGGGCTTTTCGCTGTGGGGTTTTTCTGCGGTCCGTTTCTGAGAATTCTCACACGCTTTGCTTTGGCTGCGACTGGTCCCGGGTTTTCGATCCGCTTCGCCCGTCGGGGAAAAGCGCGGGAGAGGCGGCGCGGTGGTCCGGATCGTCGCCTCGAGTTTGTCCCGAGGTGCGTGCGTGAGGGAGGTGCCCGCAGTGACTGAGATCACCTCTGCAGCTACTGCAGAGTGCAGACGATCTCAGTCCGCGTGTGTGTTACCTTGTGGCGAGTACTGCAGTTCTAACTTCTGTTGTTCTGGGTCGTTTCTCTGATTTTACAAGTGCCCTGTTGCTTTGTTGTTGTGATGACTTGCGTTTTTGCGAGTTTGTTGGTGGCTTTTGTTCGTGGTGAACCTTTTGAGAGTGAAACTGTGAAAAACTCTCTAGAGGCATATCCAAGGTTTCGAAAATTCTTGAAAAAAAAATCATACATATACAACAGGTGGCCTTATACAAGCTTGCAAAATTTTAAAATCAAACTTAATCTCATTTTTAAGATATGAAAATTGACAGTGATGTAATAGACACACTTATCTATCTGTCAACTTCATATCCCACGAGGTTGAATTTAATTTCAAAATTTTGCAAGCTTATGTAAGATCATCTATTCTATATGCTTTTTAAAATCATTTTTGAAACCTCTAAATATGCTTTTGGGAAGCATTTTGCTGATTTTATAAATCTTGTAATACAATCGTGTTCCCCTGTTTGGTTCCCATGGGGCTAAAGTTTAGTCCTATCACGTTGGATGTTTGGATACTAATTAGGAATATCAAACATAGACTAATAATAAAACTAATTGCATAACCTCTAGGCTAATTAGCAAGACGAATCTATTAAGCCTAATTGATCCATGATTAGTTCGTGTGATGCTATAGTAAATATGTGCTAATCATGAATTAATTAGGTTTAATAGATCCGTTTTGCAAATTAGCCCTAGGCTTCTGCAATTAGTTTTATAATAATTAGCTCATGTTTAGTCCTCCTAATTGCCATTGAAACATCCTATGTGATAGGGCTAAACTTTAGCCCTTGGCATCCAAGCATCCCCTATAAGTATATAGATCTCCTTGCATTATGAAAAATAATATCCATATTTCCCGTTTTCAGAATTTTTTTATGCATCCATTTGGATTTATTCAGTGTACTGACATCTGAGGTTATTGTGCAATTTGACATAGTATGTGCTATACCATTGCTTTGATTTGAGTCCAAATTGTTAGGGACTTGGGAGCATTATCGATGCAATGAGATATGTCATCATTCCTTTTGTTGGACAGGAGAAAGACATCTATTATATGTATATTGAGTGGAAATAACATCAGTCATTATCAGCATTCAATAGCCATACAGTTAAAAAAGTTCGTAGTCAATTGCCTCTCTACATTTACTCACGATTTCTTTGCAAAGCTCAAAATTATACATACATCGGTATATTTACAATTTGCAGAAATTTTTCTAGAGACTATTGCATGGTTTGTGCATTTATTCTGTGGATTGTCCAATAGATCACAACCTTTTTTTTGTACATATTGCTGTGGTGCGTTTGCTTTGTTGGGATTGTTTTGAGTTTGTTGGGCTTGTGCATGTAATAACTAGTGGGTGCCCTGTTCTGTTTCTTGTTGTGGCCATGAATCCCACGACAACAAGTCTATTTTGTCATGTTTTCATGAATTGAAGGAAAGAGTATTTGTTCATACTTAATATGACATGGTAAATTTTTTTTCATAACATTAGTATTTAGTAGGAACAAGAACTGCAGTGTGATTAAAATTAAGAAGTCATCTTAGATAGTATAAACATATTGAAACAATAATTTTGATTTTACCACACATGGTATTTCAAGCAAAATATATTCCAGAATTACTGTACAATATCGTGCATGTGGTACTATGATGTGTAAAGATGTAAAACTTCCCCACAGCCAGGTTTTGGAAAGCTTCATCTTGTCAGTCAATTAGTTTGTTCCGTTCTTTAACTCTTGGTTAGTTCCCTGGGATAATGATTTATATGGGACATACCAACTAGCTTCCATAGATAACTTCGTTTCCTATTGGTACACTCTAGTTCATGAGTTATTTAAGAATGGGTATTTTGCGAGCATCAAATTCAGCTACGAGTGAGTTGTCTCTTCCATCTTAAAGTCTTGTTCTAGCCTCTCTATAAAGATCTAATGCCACAAATTATGGTTCACTTTACCAAATGAAGAATGCTCAGTCCAAGATACTATGCTTACAGCTTTATTTTAAAAAAAAAAGTTGCTTACAGCTTATATCTTGCCAGCTTGTTAACAATTGCAGCCTATCTTGCACTGCAAATCTTCTTAATATTCTTCATGCCACGAAGCATACCTTTTTCAATATGTATTTATATCAAGTTTGACACTTATTTCATTGCTAGTAGGATGGCAGCTCCAAATGCTTTGGCAGAAAGATTTAATGATGCAGTCAGATCCATGACCAGTATTGGTTACCGAAAGGAAACTGTTGTGCGAATATTGAAGAAGCTACTGACAGTGTATGGTGACAACTGGGTGCATATAGAAGCTGATAACTATACTACTCTAGTTAATGCTTTATGTGATGCTGATGATCAAAATCCCAAAGTATGTTCTCTCCTTTTATTTTGAGTTTTTGTTCTGTTTCACTAGTTAGGTATATAGTGTTTTTTAATAAATTGTATTTTCGCTGAAATCACTTCTATTGAGGTGCAATTATGGCATACAGGATCAATTGTTCCTCTAATTAGCTCATTAGTTTACCATGTTTGAGCCAAATTCATCACTTTAGCAGGAAGGGCAGAAAAAGCGAGCTGAGAAGAAGAATCTGGATTCGGACCATCATAACAAGAAGCTTAAGATTAGGGAGCACAATCAGAAGCCTAAACTTATTAATGGCAATGGCGAGAGAGAGTCGGCTGAAGTGCCACGTCAGAAAAAAGCAGAAGCCATTCAGGGGGAAACCATTAGAACCCAATTGCAGAAGCGGTCTTCACAAATTGCTATGAAGGAACCAAAAGTGGAAACAGGTCTTGCAGAGACTATAACAGTTGGTGAAAGCAGTTCTTGTGTACTTAAAAGTCAAGAATATCTCACCTTCGAGACCCCACTTGCAGTTATATGTCCTGAAGTTTTACAACCTAGCAGTCATAATGGTAAGTCTATCTTTAAAGGACTACTCACTGTCTCACATCTACTTTGTTACCATTGCACTAGAGCACCCAATTTTTAGAATTCAGTGCTTTCTTTTGTGGTCTCTGGACTCTCACAGATTGCATTAGAAATTTAGAACGGATTGCAATGTCTGTTATATGGTCTATCTGGATGTATGCACTTTGATGTTACATTTTCAACCAGTATTTCCTCTATGAACTCTAAGCTATTAGGAATTGGAATTAGGATTGACTGAGTGGATGGGGAGGTAAGTAGGTGGTAGAAAGAGGAATCTATTGTCATCTTCCATGTGCTTGGGGTACCATCTAGCAGACTAGCATCTACATTGGTCACATGAAATGGTATCGACAGACTCATCTTTGAATTATGTTTCTGGTACTATCTGTTAATGGTGATACAAATTAGTAGCATTTCCTTGTTTGTTTGTAGGCTGAAAAATCATTAGTGACGTAAGAGAATACATGGGCCAAACTTTAGGGATCTTAGTTTTTCTTTTTTGTAAACTTCATATATTACTGACCTTTGTTTGCAACCAGACAATTTGACAAAAGGCCCAGGCATACCTCTTTGCTTATACGGTGGTAGAAACTACAGTATCACGTGTTGCAATTTTGAAAATTTTGTTTTTCCACTGGTTTAACTATTATATGATGATGTTGGTATGTGTTTCATACATTGTTTTGTCCTGTAGAAACTGCATCATCTTTTTGTGCTCTCCTTTCCATATGATTTTCTTGACTGGTGACTGATACCTTTTAACTTTTAAGCTGTTACTAATTTCCTTTTCCTATGTTGCTACGATATCATTCAGGGCATGAAGATGCTCACTTGATACGTGCTGCTGATAAGAAGCTAAACGGTGTTCTGGTTGCACATGAAGGGCAGGTGGCTAATGCGTGTAGCAGTGAAGCAATTGTAAGTTGCAGAGATTTTTCCACCAAATTTGAGGTACTACTGTCCAGCTCTGCACAAGGGAAATTATCATTCTCGTTCAACTCTTCCTTGGTAAATGGCTCTGATTTTCACATGCCTGACGTTGAATCAATATGCAAGGCAATGGAGGCTAGATGCCTCAGGACATACAAGATTCTAGAACCCAATTTCTCTTTCATGAAACTTTTGGATGATGTTTGCCAGTGTATTCTTGATTTGGGTTCTGGATCCAACGAGGCTAGAGAGAGAAGCATTATACAAATACTTCCTATGCCTTCATTGCAGTCAAATCAAAATAGTTCCTCTCACATGCCTCTTAGTAATCACATGAGGCTTGGTGGTAGTGCTGCTTTTTCTGGACGTCGCCTGAACAATTCTAGTAATACGCAGGTTATTCAGAATCAGTTACCTACTAGTGTCAAGAGACAATATCATGATGTCAATGATATAACAAAAGGTGAAGAACGTGTGAGCATTCCAATAGTCATTGGAGTTGAAGATGGGGTTCTTCCTCCTCCATTCCACTATATACCGCACAATACCACCTTTCAAGATGCTTATGTCAACATCTCAATTGCTAGAATTGGAGATGAAAACTGTTGTTCTGGTTGTTTTGGAGATTGTTTAGCAGAGCCACTTCCTTGTGCATGCGCAACAGAAACTGGAGGAGAGTTTGCTTATACAAGAGATGGCCTGCTTAAGAAAGAATTTCTTGATGTTCTTATCTCAATGCGCCGAGAACCACTTAAGCATCCCCACTTCTACTGCACCATTTGTCCTATTGAACGAATGAAGATGGAAGTAAACTCTGTGAAACCTGATGCTTGTAAAGGGCATATTATTAAGAAATTTATCAAGGAATGCTGGAGAAAATGTGGCTGCAGCAGAAATTGCGGAAACCGTGTCGTTCAGCGAGGCATTACTCGGAATCTGCAGGCAAGTGAAGTAACTTAATACTTCCTCCTTCCACTTTTATAAGGCGCACACGCATATCAGGATTCAAACTTTGCAATCTTTGACCAATAATTTGACTATTAATTTTTTATTTTTTGTAATGTAAACTTTATATGATTGGATTCGTAATCAAATATACTTTACCATGATTATACTTCCTCCATCCTGAAATGTAGGGCATTCTGAAGTTTTTAGAACAGATTATGACTGTGTAGAAAAGACTCTCCTACCCCTAATTATTAAGCATTGAGACTCTATTTGGGTCACTAAATATATGCTAATTAAAGTAGCATGCACTTTTCCATGCACCTCCCCTACATGGTTGCATGCACATCTTTCTACTGGGAAAGACCCGAAAACGATGCACAATTAAGATGGTTGAGTCCACTCTCAACCTATAATGCTTTATATTTGTGGACAAATTTTGAATCCTAGAATGCCCTACATTTCAGGACGGAGGGAGTAGGTTTATAACCATAAGCTATACAATATATGATAAATGAATGGTCAAAATGTTATTTGGAAGGCCGTGCCATGTTATACTATGTCTTATAAAAGTGGAAGGAGAGTACCAATCAAGGTCATGATATTACCATTTTATGCTAGCAAAGATAAAATTAACATTAATTAGTGCGACTGATAAATATGATGGACATACATGGCCCTTGCAGGGAACCAAATTGTAGCATCTTTTTGTTACCTGAGCAGCATCAAATGCCTTTAGTAACAAATATACAGTGGAACTAGATGAATTAAATTGAGATGATATTTACTCATTCACAGCAGCTAACTACAACTCACATACACATCTTTTGCCTTGGAATGTTACATTCTATGTTTACTCATTCACAGCAGCTAACAACAACTCGCATACACATCTTTATAATCTTTATGTTATGTATCATCATTTCAGGTGTTCTTGACCCCTGGAAAAAAGGGGTGGGGCCTGCGCCCTGCTGAAAAACTCCCCCAAGGTGCCTTTGTTTGTGAGTATGTTGGTGAAATATTGACAAACACTGAGCTATATGAGCGTAACCAAATTACTGGTAAAACTAAGCATACATATCCTGTGACACTGGATGCTGACTGGGGCACAGAAGGTGTTCTGAATGATGAAGAAACCCTCTGTCTAGATGCTACCTTTTATGGGAATGTGGCGAGGTTTATAAACCATAGGTAATATTTAATTTTGATTTGTAACTAAGTATTCTTTTATCTAAAACACATTATGATTCTCATGAAGTTCTCTATGTTTCGTGAATTGGTTGGTTCAATGTGCTGGTAAGATACTCTGTTTGTGCTTGTCTTTTTCGTCTTTATTTGTGCTTGTGCTACCTCTGTCTGATCATTCTTTATACACATGCATGTAAAGTACATAGTAGATGAGTGATTATTTGGCTGCTACTTGTATTATTTCCTGATGCTAGCACTTGAAACGAAACATGCTGCAGGTGCTTTGATGGTAACATCATTGATGTTCCTGTTGAGATTGAGACGCCTGACCACCACTACTATCATGTATGTGCAATTTGACCTTGCTACCAACATTATAACTTAAATCTATGTCCTTATAACCTTATTTTTCTTGCTCCTTGTTTCCTCAGGTGGCTTTCTTCACAACTAGGGAAGTAGATGCTTTCGAGGAGCTGACATGGGTAGGTAACATTTTTACATTTCCTGCAATTATCTTTATTGAACTTCCGTTGCACTGTACCAGCTCGTAACTAGTGAATTAAGCATGGGATATGGAATGGCCATCTTTCAGTGGGATGACCAATTCTTCTATCGAGGCTGAATTTGGCTTCATCTTGTTGTATTAGGGGCCTTATGCTGGCCACTTCATTACTGGTCAGACAGACTATTAATGCATACGTTTACCATACCATAGCTGCTGTTCTTTTTGGTGGGATGTTCTTAGTAGAATCTTGTTGCCTAGATCATGGTTTCCTCTCAGTCATGTACCAAAATATGCAATAATTTAAGTATATTCCAATCGCAGGACTATAGAATTGATTTTGATGATGTCAACCATCCTGTTAAGGCATTCAAATGCTACTGTGGAAGTAAGTTTTGTCGGGACAAAAGTCACATCTCAAGTAAGTATCTGAAGGTTTCTAATATAATGCTTTAACAGTCAGTTAGGACAGTAGCAAAAAATGGTTCAGTTAGTACAAACTGTGTTAGGATTCCAGTAAGAGGTTATAAATGCTTATTTCTTAGTTTAAGGCAAATACATTGCCTGTCTATGTGTGCAAACAATTTTCTCTGCAGGCAAATTACAGAATTAGTATGGTTTCACACTCAGTATCAGGACCCTTCAATATATTTCATTTACCGTCTTTGTCATTAGACATTTTTCCTCCAGTCTTCACAAGCCTTTTCAGAGAAAAGGAATCTAATTTTAACTACTAATATGATTATTTGTAGTGTTCAAAATAGTAAAATCTACTCCCTCCGTCCCATGAAGAGTGCAATTCTAGTCTTTTTTAGACAGATTAGTGGTGGTGTGAAAATGTTCTCATGCCCTCATTTGTTTGCCACATGCGGTTAGTTTTTGCATGCAAATCAAATCTAACCACTTAATTAGGCAGGTAATTGAGATCCAACCTCTAAAATTGCACTCTTTGTGGGAATTTTTTTCAAACGCATACTTGCATTTTTCATGGGACGGAGGGAGTATGTCATTAAAATGTTCAAATTAGATTTAGCTTGCTACATCAATTCATTAGGTTAAACATGTTATTTACTGGCGATATTTTGTCATTTAAATTATATTCGATCTAAAGCTACGCTGATTCATTAGATTTAAATGTGTTATCTAAAAGGTTGATATGATGCCACAGGAGGATCTAAATCTAGAGGTCTGGTTCTTCAGTGAGTAGAGACTTAAGGCAGTAAGGCAGACACCTTGCGCTCCATTTCAACAAAGATGAATTTAGGGTATATTAGCTCCATCAGTCTAGGTTACTGATCCGGCAGTCGCTCAAGAAATGTTGATCCGGAAGTTTCTTTTGTGGTTAGTTTTTTATTCTTTTTTTCTCAGCAAGAGATAGATCTAAGCGATTCTGGAATGTGGAATTGTCTGAACTCTAGCCGTTTGGAGCTTCCCTGCTTGGTTCAAAATTTATCTCGTCTGCTTATTACGGAATGATCATGAGTTCCTTGCATGATTGGAAACCTGGTCTATGTTCTTGGGAAGGTTGGTTGGAAATGGCGGAGAAAGGCGTGAGATGAAAAGCAACTCACTAACGCAAATGATGCAGTCACGCAGATGCAGAGCATCTCTCGGTAGTTTCGATCGTCTCTGTAACCCACCGTCGCCGAGCCGCCGAAGGCCACACGATTACACGAATGCAGAGCCAAAAAAAACGCAGATGCAGAGCAACTCTCGGTAGTTTCGATCGTCTCTGTAACCCACCGTCGCCGAGCCGCTGAAGACCACACGATTACACGAGCCAAAAAAAAAAGTCAAAAAAGATAAGCTTGCACCAGCCGGGAATCGAACCCGGGTCTGTACCGTGGCAGGGTACTATTCTACCACTAGACCACTGGTGCTTGATGCAAAGTAGCAACAAATAATCCTCTCTAGTCCATACTTCTCTGCTCCATTTCTGCCAATCAGTCTCCGCTGATCCATCGAAAATACGAAATGGCCTCTTTTGGCGGATCACTGGAGCTTTCGCACAGATTTTTCCTGTGGAGTGACAGGGAACCAAGTTTCGTATGCATCGAACCCCATGTGGTCATGTGGATATTTGTTTCTGAAACCTGAAACACCAAGCTTTTACCTCGGAAATTCAAGACCGCGTATCAAAACTCCCAGCCATTTTCAGCGAGAGAAATCTGAATTCTTCGGGAAATCTGAATGATCAAGCTAAGTTCAAACTCAAGCATAAAAACCAAACCGATATTTTCTTTATTTTACAATCCCCACAATCATACATCAACTTCGCACACTGGCATCATACAAACATGTAGTTATAGTAAGCTGTTGGAATCAAGGTCGGCATTCACATTGTTCCGCCCTTATCTTCGAGATCATAGTTGGCCCTTATACCAGGCAGAATTTGTCTTACTAAACTTTGAAATACAGTTGTTCAGAATCCTCAAGTGCCATCTAGAGTTGCATGCATCTCCCAGTTACAGAATCCATGCTCCGAAAGCTCTCAAGCTTTATCAGAGGAACGAACCCGTGGCTTATAGCAGCCGACCATGCCTTCTCAGCGTCCATCATGGCATCCCCACACTCGTGCATGGTCCATCCTTCCAGGGCGTGAAGTATTCCAGCAATGCGCCAAGCACTCATCACCTTTCTTGGCAGCCAATTCTGTCAGATGAAGCAAACAGAGAATACTCAGAAGAAATTATTTATTTCAGAAATCTCTATTTTTATTTGCTCAAATTTGATAAAGCTGATAGCAGCATAGTGTTTAGCTCTTTTAGAACTCTTTATTATCTTTCTTACCTCGCAGGCATGGATATTCTGCATGGTTTCTGGGATTTTCATTGCTGGGGTGCTCAAGTAAGTGCAATCTTTGCGAATTTTTTTGATGGGGAACTGTGAGATAGGAATGAATATAGTTCCTTGTGGCGCCTTCTTCTGTTCTTTGTCATCGATGTTGTCCACTAGCCAAATCTGCGGCAGTTTAAGCAATCACCATCAGTATAATTGGTTTCCATGACAAAAGTATTATCTTTGGTTAGTCCTAGAAAAATCCACCATGGTATTGTGCTCCTGTCCTACTTGATAGGCTCCAGCCAACAGTTATTTGTACTATGATTATCTGTTATTCTGTATTCACATTTCATGCCAAAGACTAAGTTGAACACTTTCCTTTTTTGACTTACTTTATTTCCAACATGCATTGGTTTAGAGTCCGTGTTGACTACATGGATATGCTTAATTACAAAGGCTCAATTATTCCCATTAACACCCTCATGAAGAAGCATATCAAATTTAATTGGACAGTTAACCGTGTTAATGATTATTGGGGAAAACCCATTTTTTAATGAAACTTTTACCTGAGGCATGTGGTTGCTGGAGTGTTTCAAATAGCTTGCTCTGCTATCTGCAATCTGTGACTTAAGCATATCATATTCCTTCTTTGGATTCATGATTACCTGGTCCAAATAAATATAGCGACATTTTCAGAAATTATGTGAAACTATAATTAAGCAGATACAGGGGCAACAAGATTTGCAGGCTGATATAAAGATACCTTGACGCCCTTCTCACATAATGCAAAAGCTGTTGCACAGGCTACCTTAGAAGGGCCTGCATGAAGAAAAACTTGCTTTGCATCATGAGGAATGCTTTTGAGGACCACTGCAGTTGCTAAGCCACTTCCGTCGACAAGGCGAACTCTTAATTTCGGATACTTCTGTCTGAATAATTCACCACCACCATTGAGTTGCTTCGCCTGCACCCATAAGGTATAAGCAAACGCCATGCTACAGTAAGCTTCTACTCATATAGTTTCAATCAGAATTATAAAAGTAACAATTGCTTGCCTGATTTAACAATCCTAGGCTGAGAACTTTAACGCCTCTTGCATCAGCATCTAGTATTGCCTTTTCAATCAAGTCGTTGATGGATTCTCTCTCCCAGTTCAGGCCATACTGCATAAAGGGAGAAACAATTAGCAAGCATGCAAACCATCAGATGAATGATTGTGCAGAAGAGAAGTGGGGTTACTTGGAAGTTGTATCTTGGTATTGCCCACGTTTGCATGGTCAGCTTCTTTAGCTTGATTCTCTCAACCACAAACGCAGAGGACCCATAAACCCACGCAAACACCATGGACAGCCATGCCAAGGGCCACAGCGTCCACATATACCACCACATAGAGCTGTTAGATGGGTTGGACGCGATGGAGGCGAACCCGATCCGTAAATGGTAGGCCGACTGCAGGTCGGTCATGTGCGTGAGGTGAACAAGGTCAGGCGTTTCCTCTATCCCCTTGAGTGAGCTCTGATACAGCTGGTCGGATGACTTGTCCATGGTGTTGTAAATGTAGTCGTAGAACGGCATGAACAGCGAGTAGTTCGTGCGGAACTGCGTGTGGTGCAGGGAGTGGAACCTGCAGGACAGAGATCGAGCAGCATTCAGAAAATTGTTGTGCTGCGGTTTCTTCAGGAATCAGGATGACTATCAAGTTGAAGTTGTAATGTTCGTTTGATTCGTGTTGCAGGATTGCACTTACGAGGGCGTGTACATGAGGTACTTGAGGGGAGGGAAGACCTGGAACACCCACTTGGGCACCAGCTCGAAGTTGCAGTGCCCCATGTTGTTCATGAAGTCGATGTAGGCGATGTAGAGGACAAAGCCCAGGACGGAGGCAGTCCCCATGTAAACCGTCGTCAGCATGGGGATCGCAAACAGGATGTAGTAGACCATGTGCTCAGCAAAGGGATGGATCACCGCTGCGTCATTTTTATGCGTTAGTGGAAATCAGGAGTGTGTCTCCTAGCAAGCAGGATAAGCTGTGTACCTACATGTCTGATTGCCTGCTACAACTACAGCAAGTAAAACATGACCAACACCTTGTGCAGACTAGAAGTTACCTGAAAAATAACTTCCCTCCTAATAAATCTATGATCTTTCTCTAGTACAAACATTCTATTTTTATCGTTAACTTTTTACCCTATGCTTTTACTACACTAAAAATTCTTTCCAATCCTTGTATATTCCGCATAATTTACGACGAATGGTAAAAGGGTTCTCATGGTAAAATCCAGTGAGTCCCATCACTGACATCCTGAAACACTGCCCGGGCCGCATGAGGGATTGAGGGGTCGCTTTCCATGAGCAGTTGAGCCTGTGTCTTTCCGGCCCAATTATTGGGTCAGGCCCTGTTTGTTCAAGCGCAAAAAATTTTTGCGTTGGAATCTTACTAATTTTAAGTATTAAATGAAGTATGTTTACAAAAATTTTTACACATATAGGTTGTAAATCGCGAGACGAATCTAATGATGCTAATTAATTCATGATTAATTAATAATTAATGGATGGTTACTGTAGCATCTATGTTGCAAATCATGGGTTAAGTAGACTCCTTAGATTCGTCTCGCGATTTACAGCCCATTTATACAAAAAAAATTTATAAATAGACTTCATTTAGTATTCTATGCATATGTCGAAATATTCGATGTGATGGTTTATTTATATTTACGAGATTTATGGGGGTGGGAACTCAGGGCCTCGTTGTTCCGAAGGGCGCATTTAACTCGTACCGAACACATGCCACTGCGGCTGCTTTCAGAGGGATCACATGCGCCGCTTTAATGGGCAAGATGCTGGAACAGTAGTAGCCTGGGCCAGTGGGCCGGACAGGACGGGCCCAGTCCGACCCAGCGCATGCAGTGTACTGCTCGCGCGTCCCGTTCCGGGGGATTCAGACTACACGTATGCTCCTGTAGTCCTGTTAAAGAAAGGCCTACCTTGCTGTAGGAGAGCACAAATAGGGCTGGGGCCCAGCACTGTTAGTGGGCCAGGGAGCTTGAATGACGACGGTGGACAGGCCCAGGACGTTTCTGGCTTTCGGCCTGAAACCTAATAAATGGCTGAAATCTCCATGAATGTTTGCTCCGGATGCCAAGGCTGGTGATTTTTTTTTCTGTACTTGCATGATTTGTTACTTGTTCCTTTTTTTTCATTCGCTGATATACCACTCCTAAGCTGTCAGGTGTGGGCATCCTAAACAGTGCGAAGGTACACGATGTTGAGATTTTTTCTTCAGTAAAAATATAATTCTTTGGAGGAACTCAGTAAAACTATAATGGTGAACCGTACCGATTTGGTAAGATATTTATATCTCGCTATAGACTCGATCGTTTGGAAGGTATTAATTTTAGCTTCGGCTTCGCCTGCTTTGCGCAAATCGAGATAATGTAATGAGAAGATGCTATGAAAACAAATGCTAAAATGGAATAGAAGTTATTGTTGAAACGAGTTTTTCATGGCTTCAAACAGCCGATAAATTAAACGTGAAAAGGCAGACGAGATATCGAGACGCAGCAGCACTTACATGTGATTGGCTCGGTGACGATGGAGGAGTGGTGGTGCGAGTGGTAGCGCGAGTAGAGGAAGTGGTGGTGCAGCGCGCGGTGGAACCAGTAGTAGAGGAACTCCACGGGCCCGGCGTGCAGCAGCGCCATCGCCACGACGCCGTCGGCCCTCCACGCCGGCAGGTGCGGCGCGCTCGGGATGAGCAGGTAGCCCACGTAGAAGAACAACCCGTTGAGGATGATCTGGTCGTCCCTGCAATCGCTCGCACGCACGCACCATGGATGGCGTGATTGGTGAAGGTGAAGCTAGCTAGCATTCGTTCGTTCATCAGCCCAGTAGTAGACGAGCCGAGAGCTGATGAGAGCACTCACCAGCCGCGCTCGCGGTCGACCTGGTCGAACTCGATGCCGCGGTCGACGATGCGGTGCTTGCTGCGCGCCGTCTGGTAGCGGGCGGCGCTGATCCAGATCTGGTTGTGCACCATGCGCAGCAGCAGCGACGGCAGGATGAGCGCGAAGGCGAGGTCGATGTCGCCCCAGCCGCCGCCGGCCACCCGCCGCGCGCCGTGGACCACCACGGGAGCCATCACCACGTACTGCGCATCAGCCAGACAGAGACAATCATCAGTAGCCATCAAACAGCAGCTGGAAACCATCATCATCATTGCATTGCCGCCTTCAGTTCGGGTTCGGGACGGAAAGCGCATCGATCTCCTGCCATTGGAGGCTTGGAGCTCGCTCTCGGCTTTGATGGCGAGGATTCCATGATCGAGGACCACCGCGCCCATGGATTATTGGGACGGGAACTAACGAAGGCGTAATTAATCCCTTGCCCTGTCGGCTTCAGCTAGCGCGGATCTGCTGCTGCTGGTAGGTGCATGGCAGCAAGCGTGCCGTGTCTCGTCCTAAAAAACAGCCAGGGGCCGAGATCGCCGGAACACACGCAACTAATAACACGAGTACAGATATTATGTGTCTCGACGAAGGAATTGTGGGATCAGGATCTCGGACATGGGATTCGCTCTCGACCTTGTACATGTTCTCGGCTACTACGTTTTAAATAATTGTGGTATATATTTCCTTTTTTGAGTGGTTATATTGTGGTATTTCGGATGGGGAAATGATGGCTTTTTTTTGTTGTTGTCTCTGGACGTCCGACCTCTAAGAACATCATGGGATGGTTATGACTTTTTTATTGGGAAGTTTTGCTGAAAGACACTTTTCCGTGAATAACATGTATTCTCTTTGCTGTGGCACACTAATTTCATTGCTGCCCGCAGGACGCACCACCTATTATCTTGTAGCCAGTTTTCTTTTTTCTAGCGTCGTACAGCATATACAAGAACGACGAATGCATGGCCGCCTGTTGTAAAATTTCCCTCTTTTATTTTGTGTTTTTTTTTGTTAAACTGCTCCTCAGCTTCTTTAAAGAGGGCAGAGGCTGGGGTACCCCCCAACTTCAAGAAAATCTTAAGTTGGGGGTCAGGTTCTCTATAATATGTCTGACCAGGACGTCACTAGTGGCAGGATACGTATAAGTTCATCATGTTGCTCAGATGAAAATAAAGATGAAAAAATAATCATGCGGGTCGCATTTATTTTACATGTCGACATGTCATCTGCTGACGTACGTGTTCACGCACGAATGTGAAGAAACAATGCCTGAGCAATAGCTCGTAGCAGCGTCCTACAGCAACAACTAATAACATCATCACCTTCTAGGGGGGGAAATAAGATAAGATAATTAGACGACGGACAGTCGCTTCGATCTCGTTTTACTCACAAGTAAAGAACGATATATACTCTTATGTGAGGTCATAGCATGCACCACAGATCCTTCTAGCTGAAGCTCATAACCGCACACGTACTAGCTAGGCAGCTAGTAGTATGAGTATCACGCAAGAGATGCTCCTATTTTACCTCCGGTCCGTTAATTATTTCCTCTCTACGACTCTACCAAAACAATCTAAACTGTGGAGTCCTGGAAGAACAGGGCCTCCGGATCGAGCGCGCGGCCCTATGCTCTTCTCTCAGCAACGGATCTCAAGCATGCAAGCAGGAGTGCAGGACCCAAGGAAGAACAAGAAGAAGACGAGCTAGAGTACTGGAACGAAGCCTTGCGCACCTTGAAGTTGCCGAGCCTCTGCCATGGCCACTCAGTCAAAGGCCCCGGCCTGGTGGCCATGGCCCTCCTTGCTCCTGTGCTGTTCGTTCGTGTGGTCACCACCCTCAAGTCCCCGTCCCCCCGAGCCCAATGTGCCCCCAACGTAACCCAGGCTCTGCGCACCCCTCGCCAGGCGCCCTCTCCTCGCGTTTTATAACCGCGCAGCGAAGCGAAGGCACCTAGGGTGTGTGTTTGGCACCTAGCTTGGCTCTCTCTCTCTCTCTCTCTCTCTCTCTCTCTCTCTCTCTCTCTCTCTCTCTCTCTCTCTCTCTCTCTCTCTCTCCGAGATGTCAGCCGGCCTGGTAGCCGGGGCCCATGCATATGCTGCCCGGCGACTGCAGGAGCGAGGGGAGCCGTCTCGGCTGACCACTGCGCTGCGCTGCACCGTCTGGGCGGGGCGCGCGGGGGCCGCTCCGATCCGGCAGCCAGTCGGGACATGGCAGGCTAGCTAGCAGACGGAGCCACGACTCCGACAGATCCACCGCAAGCCGCGCGCGCATTGATGCGCTCGCGCCGGCGAGCACGCGCAGCGGCCACCGGCACTATTGGCAGCTGGTCAGCCACCCAGGCGGCCCAGGCCCCGGCAGCCTCACGCCCGCCCCATGTGTGTACGGCGGCGTACCGGGCGGGCGCGCAGCGGCGCATTCATGGCTAGCCAGGCCAGGCAAGGGGGCGACGCGCGGGCGCGGCTGTGGATAGGCGTACTAGCGACTAGCAACTACCACCAGCATTCGAGCAAGCAGGCACGGCAAAAACGTTCCGCTCCGGGCCGGCCTCGCTCACGCATTCCGGCCTCGGCGGGTTGCGTGCGGGGGGCCGCGTCGCGGTTTCCAGGAACGGACGGCGCGGGAAGAGGGCAACGGCCTGGCCTGGCTGGCTCAGGTGATGTCACGGGGTGATGGTGCCGGGTGGGAAGTGTTAGGCTGTTAGCTGATGAGAGACGAGGTCCGCGCTGAGCTGAGGTCCCACCCGCCCAAGGTATTCGTATTTTTTTTTCAAAATTCAAGTAAACATAAAATAAAAAAGCAAGATGCACGGGATAAAAGGAAATATGCAGGGCACAAATAAAGCTGGTGCCCACCTCATGGGCCTTGTAATCTTCTTCGTATCGCACGCCGGCGGGCCGGGTTACGAAAACAGAGCTGCAGGCCCAAGGCTAACGGGCCTTTCATAGGCCCACGATCTACGCTATTGGAAGATTTTTTTTCCTTCTGTTTTCTCAAAAAAAAGAGAAGATTTTCTTTTGCGACATGGATTTGAATTTTTTTCGCATCCGCGAAACGTGGCAGAACCGAGTTCGAGTCGATTTCAGATAAAGAGATAAATCAAGAATCCGAGTCCGACGGAGCCGCCACTACACAGCGCGCGAAACCGCGCTGCGGCCGCGTACGCGCACGTACACGAAGCGCACGGAAAGCGCGCGCGTACGCACGCGCGCGACCGCCTTCCGCTCCGCTTAAACTACCAGTGGTGCCATCAGGGCCGATCCACAGCTCCGAGGGAGGCGGGACGAGACGGCCACGTCCGATCTTGGTCGAGGCGGCGGAAGGAGAGCGCGCAGCGCAGCCACAGCTTCGAGGGGGCGGGAGACGAGGCCGGGGCGTGCGGGGGAGAGGATGAGGACGGCGGCGGCGCAGTGGCAGCGGCAGCGGCAGGACGGTGCCCGCGCCCACCTCCTGGCGGGGGCCCCGTCGCGGCACGACGCGCCGCCGGGCAGCGGCGGCGCGGCGGCGACCAAGGGGTGCGCGACGTTCTGGGTGGAGGGGGAGGGCGGGGAGGCGCCGCGGCGGGTGGCGGTGCCCGTGGCGCGCCTGGGCCACCCGCGGATGCTGGAGCTGCTCGGGGAGGCCCGGGAGGCGTACGGGTTCGAGCACGAGGGCGCCATCGCCGTCCCATGCGGCGTCGACCGCTTCATGCGGGCCGTGGAGGCCTCGGCGTCGGCGTCGGCGTCGGCGGGGCACGGCCGCGGGCGCGGGCGCGGGCGCGGCCACCACCACCACTTCCGCCTGCCTCACATCCACATCGCCCGCTGCTTCAGGCCGTCGCACGTCGTCGCGTAGGATTCGCGAGCGCGGCTCTGCTGCGTTATTTTGATTTCTTCTTCGTTTTTGTTTGTAAGCAAGCTTGCCTCTCTTTTTTTTCGTTTAGTTTGGTGATCGATCTGTGGTGAATGCGTTCGCCCAACGATCACGAGCTCGAGGACCACCAGAGCTAGCATGAATGTCGCAGCAGCCGGTGTAGTTTAATTTGCAGGTCTTTTTGTTGTTGTTGTTGTTGTTGTTGTACGCAGATCTTGTGCATCCAGGATAGGTCGTTGATTGATCTGTACGAAGTGTGAAATAAAAGGCGTCAAAAAATTTGTGCGACGAAATCTTGATAATTTGAAGTACTAAATGAAGTCTATTTACAAAACTTTTTGTATAGATGGGTTGTAAATCGCGAGACAAATCTAATGATGAAAATTAATCCATAATTAGCGAGCATCACTGTTGCAAATCATGAATTAAGTAGGCTCATTAGATTCGTCTCGCGATTTACAGCTCATCCATGCAAAAAGTTTTGTAAATAGACTTCATTTAGTACTCCATGCATGTGTCCAAACATTCGATGTGATGTTTTTTTTGCGTTTACGAGGTTGGTTTACGGATTGTGATCTAAACAGGGCCAAAAGACTACTCTATTCTGCTTCAGATTGTACTGTATGTCCTTTTGTCATGAGTGATGATGATTCTGTTCAAGAGAAACTTTGAGCAAGTATACTTCAAAAAAAATACTCTGAGCAGGGCAGTTGTCCTGCTCACAAACTTCACCATGATCCCACCGTATTTCAGGTCATTTCTAAATGTATGCATGCGGATTCTTGGATCTGGTCATGGGAGTATGTTGGTATGTCGCCTCCGCGGATGGCACCGCGGACCGCCTAACCCTTCCGGCAGCCCATGCCGGCAGCCGCTGGTAAATGTTGGGGGTTGCCACTCCAGCGGTTGCCGTTTTCCCGTGCCTGATGCGCCGGCAGCCACAGTCCAGCAGAACTCTCGGGGTCAGCGGCCGCAGTCCGGCATGTTCTATGGACCCAGTGCAGGGCACCTGCACCCCGGGTCCATAGATTTTTTTTCCAGTTTACCAATGCAATTCTGTACATCCTTATTTGTATTTCCATTGGTACAAACACTTGCACGGATTTACAGACGCAGCGAAAAAAAATTCAAATGGCCATTTGATGACAGTAACTAGAGTGCCAGGAAAACAAACAAGGCCGATCCAGGCATCTTTTAAGCTTATGCAATGCCCTCCGTTTCAAATTACATACATGTAACCCGCCCCCAGCAACATAAGACGAACAGCTTCACGCACAGAACCGTCTAGGCCTCCTGATCCTCCTCATCGTTGTCTCCCATTCCTTCTTGATTATCGAAGATTATGTGCAACATATTGCCAGGAGCACCAACCGGCTCCCCCATGGCCGCATCTCCTGGACCCCCATCATTGCCCGCCATTCCTTGATTGTCAAAGACTATCTGAACCATGGCGCCAGGAACAACAACCGCCTCTTCCATCATCAGCTCTTGCTGTATCTCCTGGAGCGGGAACCTCAGGAGCCTTTGCAAGAGTGCTGAATTGTCAAGTTCCATTCTGTGGTCAGGGGTATGCTGCTGATTAAAGCGTCCTGGGAGTTTTGAACTGGAGTTGTAGCACGTTTCGCAAAGGTCGAAGCCAATTAACTCGGTGCAGTCCTTGCATTTGTATCTCTTCTTACCACGTATCGGATATGCCTGCATGGTGTTCAGAAGTTTTATCTTAGCAAAACGATGAGAAGAATTCAATGCATGATAAGGATCAGTGCAGTCTGATTTGATATTAAGGTTATACAACCGCAGAAGATTATAAGGTTCATCACGGAAGAATGACCACTTAAACAAATTTACCAACAATAAAAGGTACTATAGCTGAGTTCTGTGCAAGAAAAGGTCAAGCTAGAAGACGAATATTACAGTACCAATTTGGTCTGCCATGGCCAGGTTCCCCTAAGAAGTCTACAGAACAAAAGGCAGCTGTTCTTTTTTTGGCAGCTGAAAAAAGAACAAATATCGATAAACTTCTAAAAAAGCAAAGAGGCACAAACTAGTTATCTCTAAAGTAAAAATAAGTGTTATGAAGCTACTCAGATATTTAGGCTCTGAAAGTATCAAAACTGAAAGCTAACTACACTACTGGTTGTCACATTTAGCATGTTACTGATCATGGCTATGCTTGTATAAGTTATTAGCACCTTTGAATATACCAAGCTACCAACATCAAGGTGAAGGATCATGAAGTGAAAGAAATCAGTCTATCTACTATGTCGGTAAAGGTTTTCTGAGAGTATGTTTTACCAACTATTACAACTTATACATACCCCACATGAGTCACATCCAACGCCAATGTGAATATTTGATATGTCCTCATCACGATGTGCCTTGCTGCTTCGTTTTGCGCTTGAAGCACCTAAACAGCACAAAACACTGGAGTTAGCAACACAAAGGGAAGGGGGTGGGGGTAAAATAGTCAATATGGACTTCATTCCTTACAGATTTCAGGTTGCATGACAACATGAAGCATGCACATTTTTATAGCAAGACCAAAGGAAAATGCAAACTAATCTTGCACGTGTATCTACACTATTTGAATGTGATTCAACAAACCCAGTCCCTTAAAAGAGAGGTCCTAGGTGCAACTACAGCATTACTAATTAGTAGGAGGTGCTTCTCACCCTGGACCCTGCAAATGTCCAGATTCCAGTGTGTACGTTTGGTGTGCAAATAACTTTCTACAGCTTACTGCTAGCTATACACAACTTTAAATTAAAACACTCCAACTACGCACTGTCCCCCCAATACAGCAAACAACAATAATGAATCGTCACTCTCTGATCATAGCAAGAACACTATATCCCTCTTCATCCACAAACTAACAACATTAAATCCAATATGCTAGTACTCCTCACTAAACGGAAAGATTTAATGACTAAAACGGCATTACATGTTGATAAATCAATTCATCAGGAAGAAATGCATATTAATAAAAGAGAATCAGTGCACAAGAAAACCATCCAAAAGATATCCTATACAATTTCCATCTCAGGTATTTGTATCACATTATTGCTAGAAGCCAACCAAAACTCGAAACAATAAACTAATTTGCTGGAGTACTCAGTGAAATTGCACCATAAAGTGAACAGTGTGCCTTGTTGGTCAATCATGAGAAAGTAAGGTTATTGAGGTATAAGCATGACTGTTGGTACTTGTCGGTACATCTGGACTAGGGTACCCCCTCTTGCTGTGTCTAAGCGAGAGCCTCGTAGTTATTCCTGACTACGCGCTGACGGCCTGAGCAACCGGACCCCCGCGGTCCGAAGCCCTTCTCACCCGGTCAGCGGCCCCAGACCCATTCCTTGCTAGGGAAGGGTCCGGTGACGCCGCGTGTCCCGGAGAAGGGAGCGCTCAGCCAAAACAGCCGGGGGCCCCGGACCTCCCACGGGGTCCCGGACCCCCATATACTATCCGGACCCCTCGACGGGGAGGGAACAGACACCCCGCCTGGGGCAGGTCCGGAGCCACCACGTGTCCGCAGGCGCAGGCACGCGCGCGGCCGCGAAGCTTCCTCGGGAAGACTCGCCCAGCAACCGCATTCAATACGGGAGACGTAAATGAGCTCTGCCACAGCAGAACCCGATGCGACTTTTGCCAGGCTGCACTGTTGATCGCGCGTTAACAAGGCACACAGTGCAGCCGCTGGCGCCGCCCACGCCCCGCATGTCAGTCTGCTACGCCAATTGGACACGACGGCTCGCCTTCGCCCATCATGACGCATACGCGGTAGACCCAACAGTCTACGCCGCAACCTACACTACCTCAACGGGCGCCTCGCCGACGGGACAGGAGAATCCACTCCTCGGTCAGAGAGTCCACAGGGCGATGAAGCGTATCCGGGGAGAGATTCTCAACCTCTGTAGCACCATTAATGCCTTCTGCGCAGTATACTATACATCCGTGTTGGACCCACCTGTCAGGGTCTCAACGCCTGTGTACGCGTCCCCTTGGGCTATAAAAGGGAGGCGCCCGTTAGAGAAAGGTCAGGCGGAAGAAGTCCCGGCAGAGGCCAGTACCCAGCCTGGGCAGAGGATAGATTCATTCATATGCAAGAGCAATACAACTCACAGTGTGTCGGTACCCCAAGACTGGGGTACCCCTCTTGCTGTGCCTAGGCAAGAGTCTTGTAGTTATCCTTAACTACGCCTTGGCGGCTGAGCGGCCGGACCCTTGTAGACCGGAGCCCTACTCTCCCGGCAAACGGCCCCGGACCCGCTCACCACTTGGGGAGGGTCCGGTGATGCCACGTGTCCCGGAGAAGGGAGCGCTCGGCTAGGGGGCCCGGACCACCCACCAGGTCTCGGACCCCCAAATACTATCCGGACCCCTTAGCGAGGGGAGAACAAACACCCCGCCTGGGGGGTCCGGAGCCGCCATGTGTCCGCAGGAGCGGACACGCACGGGGGCGCGGCGCTTCCCCGGGAAGTCACGCCCACCTACCGCATTCATTACGGTAGACGTAAGTGCGCTCTGCCACAACAGAGCCCGAGGCGACTTTTGTCAGGCTGTATACTATTGATCGCACGTTTGCCAAGGCTTGCGGAGCAGCCTCTGGCACAGCCCACGCCACGCGCGTCAGTTAGACACGACAGCTCGGCGACGGAGAATCATAGCACCTGCGCAGGAGACCCAATAGTCTACGCCGCAACCTACACCACCTCAACGGGCGCCTCACCGATGGGACGGGAGAAGACCCCCCTTGGTCAGAGAGTCTACAGGACGATGAAGTGTATCCGGCAAGAGATCCTCCGTCACTGTAGCACCATTAATGTCTATTTAGTATAGTATACATCCTTGTTGGGCCCACCTGTCGGGGTCCAACGCCTATGTACGCGTCCTCTTGCGCTATAAAAGGGGGACGCCCGCGAGAGAAAGGCAGGTCCAAGAATGGACTGAAAAGCAGAGGATAGACTCATCCACAGATCCAAGAGCAATATAACTCTCAGTGGACGTAGGGTATTACGCTCCGGCGGCCCGAACCACTCTAAATCCTGGTGTGTTCTTGTGTTCTGGCTCCTTGGGTAGATCTGAAGAATTGCTTGCACCTCCTCGAGTATCCACCCTCTGGGGTTAGCCGGGTGCACTACGCCACCCGGCTGTGGCCCTCCTCCTAGAGCCACGACATCTGGCGCCGTCCGTGGGGAGCGCGCAAGCGTCGGTGAGATCTCCGCTCACTTCCTCGTCTCTGAGGTTGAGCTCATCCTCTGCAACAACGACGAGAAGATGAAGAAGGGCACGGCGCCACCGGCGTCGCATGCCCCGACACCGAAGCGGCAGTGTCCTCGGTGCGGTGGCGCATGGCAGCGGCGCCTGCTGTGCGTCGCCACTACGACACCTCAGAGCCGGCACAGTGGTGCGCAGGGGCGACGCCTGCCGTGTATCGCCCAGCGCCATTCCAATATCGGCTCAAGGTTTCCTCTCAAGCAACCACTCAGGGTCTCCCGTGGCGGCACGGCGTCGGCTCGAGGTTTCCTCTCAAGATGGAGCCTGGAGCCGGAAGGATGTCTGTCGCCTTCTCCCTCGCTTGGCTCAAGCCACCCTTGGAGCTGCTGCAGACAGGCGTCAGCCTCCATCGCAAGGCGCAGGGGCCCTGTGCCAGCACCAAGGCGAAGCCGGCGAACGACCGCCCTTCTCCACGCTCCGTGCTCGTCCAAACAAGCACCCGTCCTTCCGCTGCGCCAAGATGTCAAGCTGGCTTCAGCACATCGAGGGCAGCCATCGGGCTAGCTTCCGACGGCAGCTGGCAACGGCAGGGCCACTCCCATTCAAAGCCAAAGAAGTTGTTCTCATGCAAACTAAGTATGAAACAGTTCTTGTGCAAAGGAGGGCCCTGCAAGCTCCCGAGGTGATGCTGGATGATGCTGTATAAGCACGTCCAAGGCGCCTCCGCCCCCAACAACTGAGGAATCTCCAAGGTGGCAGATCCACTCCGGCAGGGAAGTGCACGCCTTACGAATAGCAGCCGTAGGTTACCACTAGATAGGATTGGGTGTGATTCTCCTTTGTAATGATATGATGCCTACGTGTGGTCCAGAGCGGTAAAGGTCCGCTCTTGTAAACCCGACCTCTGCCTTCATCAGGCGACACCAGCAAGTGGTCCAGAGCGGTAGAGGTCCGCCCTCGTAATCCCGACCTCTGATGTACACCACGAATCAAGCAATGAAGGAGATTTGTTTTCTCAGTCCTATCTTTACGTTAACTTAATGGCATTTGTCCGTTCAGCTTACATGATTCTTTCTCCCGAACAGAGTTTCTCTTTTGTTGCTAATGATCCAAATCGAGTTGCTGGCTTGTGGTCAGGTGGGGAACCCCTTCTAGCAGGAAGGCAGATCGGACCTCTAGGGACCTGCTCAGGAGAAGTGGTGCCCGTATCCTGGGGTAGAGAAGTTCTGTGTAGCTTAGCCTGGTAATGTACCCTAAGCCTACGTACTTCACCACCCTGTTACGAGTTCCCTAGTATCCGAGATTGCTGTCCCTAGAGGTCCCGGGCTCCTTTCTAGTATAAGGCCTGGTTTCACCTTGATGCAAGGCCCGGTGGCATAATTCATGGGATCGTCAGCAACAACTCAAGTCCACTCCGGTGGCCCGCTCCGGCGGAGACCGCTCGCCACGGTCGCTCCAAGTCCACTCCGGTGGCCCGCTCCGGCGGAGACCGCTCGCCACGGTCGCTCCAAGTCCACTCTGGTGGCCCGCTCCGGCGGAGACCGCTCGCCACGATTACTCCAAGTCCACTCTGGTGGCCCGCTACGGCGGAGACCGCTCGCCACGGTCGCTCCAAGTCCACTCCGGTGGCCCGCTCCGGCGGAAACCGCTCGCCACGATCGCTCCAAGTCCCCTCCGGTGGCCCGCTCCGGCGGAGACCGCTCGCCACGGTCGCTCCAAGTCCACTCCGGTGGCCCGCTCGCCGCGGAGACCGCTCGCCGCGGTCGCCTAGAGCCAGGTCCGGGGAAGTAGTGCTTGCTCCCTGGGCAGTTCAAGGTCCGTGCAGCCGCTTAGCTCGGTTCCGTACCCTAAGCCTGCACCTTCGCCGCTCTACGGAGAGCGCACTCTAGTACCTGAACCTGGCAACAAGCGCTACGGCCTTAAAGGGGTCCGGAGCACCCGCTCTCGACATGAGAATACCGACACAGCTGAGTCGCGTGGAAACACGTCACGATGGTGGCCCCACCCGCGGGTTCGTACCTCTCCCGAGGTGGGCCCGGGGGCCACTGTCGGTACCCTAGGACTGGGGTACCCCCTCTTGCTGTGCCTAGGCAAGAGTCTCGTAGTTATCCTTAACTACGCCTTGGCGGCTGAGCGGCCGGACCCCTGTAGACCGGAGCCCTACTCTCCCGGCAAACGGCCCCGGACCCGCTCCCCGCTTGGGGAGGGTCCGGTGATGCCACGTGTCCCGGAGAAGGGAGCGCTCGGCTAGGGGGCCCGGACCTCCCACCAGGTCCCGGACCCCTTAGCGGGGGGAGAACAGACACCCCGCCTGGGGGGGTCCGGAGCTGCCATGTGTCCGCAGGAGCGGACACGCACGGGGGCGCGGCGCTTCCCCGGGAAGTCACGCCCACCTGCCGCATTCATTACGGTAGACGTAAGTGCGCTCTGCCACAACAGAGCCCGATGCGACTTTTGCCAGGTTGTATACTATTGATCGCATGTTTGCCAAGGCTTGCGGAGCAGCCTCTGGCACAGCCCACGCCACGCGCGTCAGTTAGACACGACAGCTCGGCGACGGAGAATCATAGCACCTGCGCGGTAGACCCAACAGTCTACGCCGCAACCTACACCACCTCAACGGGCGCCTCACCGATGGGACGGGAGAAGACCCCCCTCGGTCAGAGTCTACAGGACGATGAAGTGTATCCAGCAAGAGATCCTCCGTCACTGTAGCACCATTAGTGTCTATTTAGTATAGTATACATCCTTGTTGGGCCCACCTGTCGGGGTCCAACGCCTATGTACGCGTCCTCCTTGCGCTATAAAAGGGGGACGCTCGCTAGAGAAAGGCAGGTCCAAGAATGGACTGAAAAGCAGAGGATAGACTCATCCACAGATCCAAGAGCAATATAACTCTCAGTGGACGTAGGGTATTACGCTCCGGCGGCCCGAACCACTCTAAATCCTGGTGTGTTCTTGTGTTCTGGCTCCTTGGGTAGATCTGAAGAATTGCTTGCACCTCCCCGGGTATCCACCCTCTGGGGTTAGGCGGGTGCACTACGCCACCCAGCTGTGGCCCTCCTCCTAGAGCCACGACACAGTGGATGTAGGGTATTACGCTCCGGCGGCCCGAACCACTCTAAATCCTCGAGTGTTCTTGTGTTCTTGCTCTCTAGGTAGACCTGCCGAATCGCTTAGCGCTTCCCCGAGTACTCACCCTCTGGGATTAGGTGGGTGCACTACGCCACCCGGCTGTGGGTCTCCACAAACCACAACAGTACTCATCTTAAGTAAAATGAGACAATTATAAGAAAACTACTTGTGGCCATCGCTTAGCATGGGTAATCAATGCGAACAACTTAATATAATATAATGGCTAACCAATGGCACGACATTGGCTGGACCAGCAAGGGAATAGCTTAACACTGCCACATCAAGTTAATAGAAGGAATCATTCATCTCACGCATGGTATGGATTACTGATTCTCTCCATATAAGTTACTGGTAGTGGAGATATGCCAACACCTACCAGTTCCATCAAAGAAGGGCATTTACTTCTAATAGGCCATCTTACCTTGTTATAGGAGATAATATGCAAAGCGAGATAGAGCTTGGCGACAAAAGTTTACCTGAAGATGATCCTTCACGGTTCCACTCACCCTTCTTAGACTGAACTTTCTGCCCTCTCGATTCATATTCAGCTGGAAAATATTCTTCCAGGAAATGGTCAAGGTCCAGGCAAACATTAGGGAAATCTCCAGGGTGAAGACTTCCACAAACATGGCATTTGAGTGCTTCCTCATTCAAGCACGGCAAACAGGATACACAAAACACTGTCCCAAAACCAACATAAGTTAATATCTCAAAAACAAGTTAAATTTTTTTCTTTTATTCTGATATTAGAATTTACCATGACCACAATTGAGAACAGCAGGTTGATACAGCATCTCCTTACAGAGAGGGCATGAAACATCCTCCAACTTAATTTTCTTTGAATGCTCATCCACAATGCTGTCATTCAAGGAAGCTTCTTGTGGAGGTCGAGATTTACTGTCTTCATTTCTGTTCTTCCCATTGTTTCCGACTTCTTACCAGAAAAAAAGTGGTAAATCATATTTAAGATTTATGAGATGTAATGGAAATGGAGATAAATATTTAAGACTCATGAGATATCATGGAAATGGAAATAAGTAGTTATATGGCACGATTCTTACCATTGTTCTTGAAGTTTAAAAACTCAATGATTTGGGGAGAGTATGTTTCTATACGCTTCTCTTCCTCTGAAAGGTAAGCCCAAAATGAACATAGAGTTAATTCCTAAAAGGTAAGTAAGTGTAGATAGTGCTAACTAGTATAATCTGGGGAAAATACGCTGTCAGAAGCAGCAAGGCTCCAAACCTATCACTGTGAAGCAATGAAACAACCTAATCCAACATGTTCACCCTCTACACCTAAAAAGTTATACTCACACCACCTCCTAAAATGTTCCTATAACTATCTTCAATTAATGCAAAGTTTGCTAAGTAAAACAAGTGTACTCTAGAAGACGTGAAATAACGAGACTTGAATATGTAAGAACATCCAAACAACACATGCAGTTTCCAGTCACAGAAGAACTGCATTTTACATGCCATATCACAGTATATTAGTTTTTGGGCATAAAACGCTCACCTAGTACTTCTTTTTCCCTTCTTTTGTAGTCTGCAGGTTCAAGCTTTAGGACCAAGTGATGCATGAGCTGGCAGATACTTGGAAAATGTTTATAGGGCTGCCTACACACAGCACAATGTGATTCCCGGACGACATGCATAGCTTTGTGGACACACCAGAAACATGACATATGGCCACATGCTGCACCGGTAGATGATAAATGAGTTTTGAAGTGTATGGCATAGCCAAGCTGCTGTAATGTGAATGTAAAAAAAAATGAAATCTTACAGATAACAACTGGTTTGTACAGAAGATCCCTGCAAAACAGATGGAGTAAAAAGATGAGATCAATGGTACATTTGAACAGAATTGAAGCCATAAAAACTCAATACAAATAAAATAGAGAATAAAAAAAAGATTGTGTGTTATACGCACACACAGAATTCAGTGGTACCATGTTGTTTAGAGATATACGAAAACTGCAATATGAGGGTCAGTATGCTTGTAGTGCCCAACCAGCACTGGCATCATAAGAACCCAACAGAAAGCCAACAGAGTCATCAGATATTATATTTAAGTTTGTATAAACTCTATTTGATTGGTCGCATTTGTGATATGGTTGTTGAGGAATAAATCTGTTGTTGCAAAAGGCATTGGACTCAGTGAGGCCGCTGCTTCGCTTCATCTCCAATGCATGGTCAGTCAACGAGGGATGGGACCGCCCCCAAGGGGAAAATACAGTGTTACACGGACACAGGTGTGGTGCGGGTGATGGTGTGCGACTCGGGTGCAAGTATCCGATTCGGCAAAATTTTTAGGGACATGCCAATACCACTTGGAATCTGACAAGGGTGCAGGGTATCTGACTCGGCAAAAAAAAAGGATAAGGGTGTCCATGCAACAATGTGAATATAACCCCGAGACCGAGGACGAGCTGATCCAGCTAAAATGGTAGATCAATTCATCCCACTTCCCCTCTCTCGCTAACATGCGGGCCATACCTTCCTATCCCTCATATTAAATAGGCAGTTGGGACCCATCCTAAAAGCAAGGATGGCCCCAACCTATACCTTGTCCCCAAACTAAACTATACACATGCTTACTCGTTGCCGGCAGCTCCTGCGGCCAGATCCAGCAACACCCCCGTTCCGATTCTGCCCGCTGCCGGTCCTCCACTACCATGGTCGGGAGTTCCTCCACCATCTCACTGCCCCATGCACCATCCATAATCCACCACCACAACCGAGTCAGCCTGCCACCGCTGACTCCGGTGAAACACCACCTCAAAACCTAACCATGCCGAAGAGTCACCTGAGTCGGAGAATAAACTCCAAAGTGAGAATTGTGGCACAGATCTGCTGTCGACAAATTCATGTGTCAGCCTCCCCAAAAATACCCAGGCATAATAGAGCAATCAGGTTCTGTTAATGATATTCCTAGATGCAGAGTTTTGCTGTAGGTACTAGTCGGTCCAGCTGCATACACATTAGTTGTGCATAGATGTATACATCTGCATATGAACCATTCTACAGATTTGATTGGGAATAATGTGCCCCCCTGGACCCTGGCACGATCAACCTTAAAATGATTGAACATAGTGCAGCGTGCTCTAGCTCCCAAGTGTTCAGAATTTTTGTGGAACATGGCGTTCTGGGGTATTATCGACACAAAAAGCTCACAAACAATGCAACCTTGCCGCTACAGAAATTTAGGGGAACAATTTGAGCACGATCGGTCACCAGCATACATAGGATCGAGGCAAACTACAGCCATCCAAACAGCAAGGGGAAGCGCGGGAGGGGGAGGGGGAGGGGAAAGGGAACGCCGTATCGGCGTCAACAAACTCACAGGCAGACGCAGCACATGAACTGGGGATCGTCCAAATCGTTGAGCCCAGGCCCGGCGGCGGTGGCGGCGACCTCCTCATTCTTCACCGGCGCCTGCGGGTGGCCGTCGGAGGCCATCCTCCCTCCCCTCGAGGATTCGTCTGGCCGCCGAAGGAACGGGTGGGAGGAAATCTGTTGCGCCTGCGCCAGCGAGAGGAGAAGGGCACGCGATGCCGGAAGCGTCGGGTGGAGAAGGACACGGGGAGGACTTGGGACGGAAGAAGCCGCGCCCACCGCCTCGTGACGTGAGGATGGCGGCGTCGAAGCTGTGGGCTGAAAGGAGACAGGTGTTTGATGGTGTTTGGATCTGGGTCCGGACTCCGAATCGAGTTGGGTCGCGTCGGTGGCCGCCGCACAAATCAAAAAGACCTTTTTTTTAATTCATCGGCGGGCCGAAATTGACCGTCCGTTGGATATAATAAGACCTGGAAATTTTCTTTATTTTTTTCTTCCTTTGTTCATTTATTTAATTAGTGATTGATTCGTCAGTATTTGCAAGTGCCGAAATGCAAGAGTTTTTTTACATGAAGACGGATCCAACGAGCAAATTATGATTATATTTGCTTTCATGCCGAGAAATATATTTGTACTCCATCTGTTCCAAAATAAATGCAATTTTAATATTAGATATGCAAACTAATGCATGACGTGAAATTACAAAAATATTTCTTATCCTTTATGAGAAGGATCCGGACACTGTCTTATCTTTTTTTTTAAGAAGACTCCCGATATTCGTGTCTTTTCTAGTAGTTGGATCAAAGAAGTAATTTTTTGTGGAACAAATTTTAAACTCTATGCAATTATTTTGGGACGGAGGGAGTACGTCTGTAATTTATAGCCTTATGGATATAGGGCCTGAACCTCACGCAGAGATATCTGTATCCTGGAGCTTTATGTTGGCTTCTACTCGTTCCTTCGGGTTTTTTTTTTATGTGGTGCCACATACCCTCCATATCGTTTTATCTTAGCTGAACTTATAAAGCTAGAGCTTCTACTCCCTCCGCTCCAAAATAAATACAATTTTATGGTTCAAAATTTGTCTCACAAATAATGCAATTTTGACCTAACAACCCCAATTGACAAAAGTCTCCGAAAACTTCTCGTACAAAAGACAGGCCAATGTCTAGATTTTCTTACAAAAGACAAGGGGCAATTTGATAATTTGCACCTAGTATTGATTTACGTGTTCGGTCTTAAAATTACATTTATTTTGGGACGAAGAGAGTACTTCTTATTGGGAGACTATGGTATTTAGAAGCTTTCCCTTGATATATGACCAAATATATCAAGGAAGAGACACCCTATTTCCTAGGCCTTATATTGGCTTCTACTTAGCCCGAGTATCGCAAGGGGTGGCTTGCATACGGAACAACATATAGAAATACTCCCTCTTCTGAAATCTAGGACATTAGAGAGTTCAAATTTTGTACCCAAATGTAAGTCATTCTAGAATTTTAGGCAAAGAAACAGTCAACTTACTATCTTGTTTTCTGCACTGCCATTTATTCTCCTTATCCTCCCACCGCCCCTGTTCCCAGGCGCCCCTGTTCCCAGCGCCTAAATAAAGGATTTGTAAAGAAACATTATTTCGGGGGGCCAAGGGAGTAAATATAGGAAAGATAATCTCTTTGATTCTGGTGTGGCAAATCAAAGGGTCGCCTAAAATTAAGGAACCAGCAACTTAACTGTGCACTTGATGAGGGGTACATGCGACATTTCTCAATCTTCTTAATATGTCTGAAAAAAGCTAGGATGACTTACATTTCAGAACGGAGGGAGTAGCTTCTAAAAATAATAACCATAAGCGGCTCACTTTGTTGTTTGTGCGTATGGTAACCACGATTACTTGCTCCACTAGTTGTTGACTTCAAATAGACTCTGCCCCAAGGCAGCACCCTTTTATAGCTGCCTATGATTATGCTATGCACAGGCACTGTCATCCCAAAATAATGTTTTAGAAAAAAACAGGCAAGATTGCCCTGCTCCATTTCACCGAAACAAAAGCAAAAAGAGCTGTCATCCCAAAATAATCAGCCGGACCGAAAATATTTACGTCGTCATTCTTCTTCACATAAAAAAAATCACCGTGGCTCTGCAGATGACGGGCTCTAGCTACAAATTTCTCCCGACACGTCGCCTCGCTATCATTGTTTCATCAACACCACCATTCGCCACTACGAGTTGCTTCAACATTATCCTCCTAACGAACTCCCAAATCCACTACCGCATTAATTCCCAATCGTTGAGTTGTTGGATCCACCGCTGCGCTCCAGTTACCTCCTCGTAACAAATCCTGCAAATAGATTATGTTGAAATAGGTTTAATGAATTGAATTTTAATATAGAGTGTATTTGGATGAGTTAAAATGAACTGTTGGCGGAGCAGATTCTATGTAAATGCGATTGGGATGAGGTTAGGATGGGCTACAATTTCAGTTCCATATTAAGAGGCGGACTCTGGAAATAAAATCTCACGTTCATACTATAGAACTTTATCAAAACCGACTGAAATTTATTAAAAATGACTCAATATGACTAGCAGCTACTTTGTGCAAACCTCATGTTCACCCTATAAAATTTTATTGAAATTAACTGAAATTTATTGGAGATGACTCAGTATGACAGGCAGCTACTCTGTGCAAAGCAGTGTGGCTAGAATTACAAGTGGGCCTCACGTCAAGAGTCGGATCCTGGAAATCAAACCTCGCGTTCAGACTATAAACATTTATCAAACTTGACTAAAATTTGTTAGAGGTAGCTTAGTATGACTAGCAGCTACTCCATGCAAAGCAGTGTGACTAGAATTACAGATAGCCCCCACGTCAAGAGGCGGATCCTGAAAATAAAACCGTGGGTTCACACTATAAAATTTTATCGATAGTGACCGAAATTTATTGGATATGACTCAATATGACTGACAGCTACTCTGTGAAAAGAAGTATGGCTAGAGCTACATTTGGGCCCCACATAAAGAGCCGGATCCTGATAATAAAGTCTTGCGTTTACACTATAAAATTTTATCGAAATAAATTAAATAATTTTTTTGAAGATGATCGACTCGGTATGACTGGTAGCTATTGTGTGCAAACAATGTGGCAAAACCTACGCAATAATTTTTTTGAAAAAACAGGTTCTTATTGAGGTGTAACAATAGTTTGACTAATAACTTATTATATTATAAGCTGAAATGTGTGAGTTGGATTTGCGTATGGTTGTGGTGGTTTAGAGTGGAATGGGTAATATTAATTTGTCTCATGAGAATGAATTAATGTGGATATAATTTAGTTTCTAACCCATTTGCATGACTACTCGCAACTCGCATCTTCAAGTCTCCATTCGCGTAATCGCCACTGTACCGTTCCCCGGAGGAAGCACAACATCGTCGATTCGTCGTGTGCCTTTGTGCATTCCCTCCATCCCTAGCTACCCTGTATATCAGTTCTTCGTGACCCAACCAAGTCGGATGGTGACTGGACCGGCAGAAGCGATCCACTTCCATGCCGCCATGGCCCATGGAGGCGCGACTATCACGTCTAGGACTCTGCAACGATTCGCATTAGTCGGAAGTCTTTGGTTGACCGTGGCGGTGGCATGGCAGCCGCCGACGGCCAAATTCTCCTTTCGCTGCTCGGCAGTGGTCGTCTGGTCGATCACTTCATCGTAATCTCATTACTATAAAATAATCTTTTATTTCAGACTATTTATCCCGGCTGTTTTTGGGCCCGGGATAAAAAATGGCTTTTATCCCGGGTCCAACGGCTAGCCGGGCCAGCGGTGGGACAGAGGTCCTTTGTCCCGGTTGGAGGCATCAACCGGGACAAAAGGACCCTCTTTTGTCCCGGTTGGTGGCTCCACCCGGGATAAAAGGCCCAATCCTTTGTCCCGGTTGGTGGGGTGACCCTTTTGCCTCGGTTGGTGGCAACAACAAGGACTAAAGGACTCTTTTGTCCCGGTTGGTGTTACCAACCCGGACAAAAGACTCCTCCACGTGTTACGTGTTAGTTTAAAAGAAAGTTATTCTTTACTGAGTCACATGTAATACTTAGGTGAGTTGGCAAAGAAGTCATGCGCCAGGCAATAGGTCTTGGGTTCGAATCCCGTAGGGCGCAAAAAATATTTTGTCCCGGTTCTACCACCCAGAGCTTTTGTCCCGGCAGCCGAATCCCGGTTCTAAAACCGGGACAAATGGCTCTTTGGAACCGGGACAAATGGCCCGTTCTGTAATAGTGTCTATTTTTAAGCCTCTCATCTAGATATAGCCGTAGTATTTATACATATACGCACGTACATCTATTCTATACATACCTCACTCACACTATACATGTATAAGCAAACCTTGAACTAAGCTCGGATTGATCACCTAGCAAACAATGTTAGTCTAAACATTAAATGGTCGGTCACTCATCGTTTATTAAAAAATTGGTATATACACGACCATTTACACTGTTTTTTAAATGATCAAAACGATTTTACACGTGCTCGATGTAAAGTTCGGAGCGGTGGCGCCCATATGATCGATGGCTCGATGCCGTGTGGACACGAGAGACGAGACATGATGCATCTCGAGGGCCCAGCCCAGCCAAGGCCCTAGCCCATGGTCCTGTTTGTTTACTTGTAGTACTTCCTAAAACACGAGTCGAAAAATAAATTTTATATACATAGAGTACTAAATAAAATTTATTTATAAATTTTTTTCAAAAATGAATGTAACTTTTCGCAACGAATCTAATGACAGTAATTAATTGATGATTGCATACAGTGATGTTATAGTAACCATCTTCTAATTACGCGATCAAAGATCTCGTTAGATTCTTTAGGGTTTCTAGAGCAGAGTTTTAGAGTTGGTTTTGTAAACTGACTTAATTTAACATCGTAATTAACGGTTAAAATATTAATTTCCTAGCATTCCAGGAAACCAAACTGGCCCAAGTGTGGAGTATGCTGCTGCGCACTGCCAAGGCCATGGAGCTGCCCTCTCGACCCTGCGTACATTGGAACAGCTGCTGCGGCGGCGTTGACATTGTCTTCTCATCGTTACACTTCTAATGTTACCTTTGGAACTGCGAGCGATTACTGAACTCTAGACTCTCCCTGCGGCTGGTAACTACTAAAACGTCGAAACAAATGCTGGCTGTCGTGTATTTGCTGCACTCATTATGGCCGTGTTTATGCACTCATTATGGCCGTGTTTAGTTCGTGAGGCCTGTAAAGGCAAAAAAAATTTGCATCGGAATCTTCTCAATTTGAAGTAGTAAATGAAGTCTATTTACAAATTTTTTTGCATGGATGGGTTGTAAATCGCGAGACGAATCTAATGATGCTAATTAATCCATGATTAATCAATAATTAGTGGTTTGTTACTGTAGCATCACTGTTGTAAATCATGGATTAAGTAGGCTCATTAGATTCATCCCGCGATTTACAGACCATCCATGCAAAAAGTTTTGTAAATAGACTTCATTTAGTACTTCAAATTAGCAAGATTCCTTCATAAAATTTTGTGTTTACGGGGTGGAACTAAACAGGGCCTATGTCATTCGTGACCATTTCAAACCTTACCGTGTTTGCCTGTACTCCTACCACTAGATGCTTCCTAAAACTGTCCCAGGTGTGGTGCAGACGACAGACAGACGATCTAAAGCCAGCAAAGCTTCCGAACATGGAGTGCAGAATCGAGCCAAAGGGTGTGTTTAGATCAACAATCCCCCCAAATTCAAACTTTCCATCACGTCTCCATCGCATTAAAACATTAAATATAGCAAATGATTTATGCATGTAGTACTAAATGTAGGTAAATAAAAAAATTAATTGCATAGTTTTGATGTACGTTGCGAGACGAATCTTTTGAGCCTAGTTAGATCATGGTAGGACAATATTTACTACAAACAAACAAAAAGTAATACAATGTGCTACCGTTTGCGATGTGACTTTTTTCCTACTTTTCCAGGATCTAAACACTGCCAAATACAACGACCCAACTGACACCGGTGGGTCATCAGCTACTCTGAGCCGGCCATCACGGTGGACGTTGATGGCTTGCCCAAAGCACTTAGCGATAGTACTGTCTTGGCATCAGTCCATAAAGAGCACCAAGACGTTTCGTGGAAAGAGAATTATGAAACCGCAGGCTGACGCGTCCAAGGTACTTAGCTCCAAACAAAAATAGACTAGTGGCTTTCTTTTGTCCTCTTAACCACTTCGGCAGACTGGAATTGGAGGCTGAAGCTGGAATGGTGTGAGAGAAAAATACTATTACCTGACTGGTGGCTGAAGGCTGGAACTAGAGCGATGTGGGAGAAAAAAACTATAGCACTGGAGAGCTGGAGACCAGCCGAACGCAGTCAACGTGACATAAATGAACTACGAAAGTGCTTCGAACCATGCTTAAATAAATTGCAAATTTCTGTCTACAGCTGTATAGTAGGTGACAGGAGTACCACATGACTGACTGCATCCTACCACGACGGTCACCCAACGACCCGAACCAACGAAATTTATAGCGGAATGATGCCCACTGCCATGGCATTTTTTTTTCCAAAACACCCAGAGCACTGTGGAGTCATATAAGATTTTAGACGCCTACATTAACCAAACTCAATACAGACGAAGCTGCCCGAATAATTAGAACGCGCTATACCGAGGTTAAGCACACCACACCCACGCACACACGCACACGGCGTCAGCACCCGGTGCGGGACGGGGGCTCGAACCCTCGCAGCCTCCCATCCTCGGGAGTTACCATTGGGTCAGAGGCCCATCCGCACTGCCATGGCATTTCTCAGATAGTGAAAAGAACCATGCATGCGTTGTGATGTCGATCTGCCTGATGCTGCTATGTACATTTAGGGCGTATTTAGGGCGTGTTTGGAAGGACTTTAGTCGAAGCTGGAGCTATTTTTTCGGACCGGCTTCTGTGGTGAAGCTGGGCATGAAACTATTTTCGGTTTTCACTGGCGTGGTGAAACCGTAAAATCGTAGATTCACCAACTTCATGGACAGCTTCCACCTCGGTGGAAGCAAAGCTAGAATCAAAACAGAGAAACCATTTTGCTAAATATTTTTTTTAAAATAGCTCCAACTTCATCCGAGAACCCGCTTCACCAGAGAAACCACAGCCGGAGCTGTTTTTGTAGGATTTAGAATCCTGCCAAACAAGCCCTTATTTCTTTCTTCTTGGCTAGGGGATTCAGAGTCTATTTAGATCCAAGTACTAATAGATAAAAATAGCAAACTTTAGCACTAGCATCCAACTAGAAGTGTTAATAGAATATCTAAACTTTAATTAAGATTTAAAATACTTCAGCATATGTATGAATGCCAATATACGCAAACGCCAGTGTTCCGGAAGACCCTACATGCTATGCGTCATTTTTCCGTGTTTACCTCCATTGCCTTGTTTGGTTATTCTAGAATTCTAGAATGCACGCTTTAAAAAAAAAATCTCGCATACATGTAGTGCTAAATTAAATCTATTTGTAAAATTTTTTTAGGGATGGGTATAGCTTTTCGCGACGAATCTAATGACAATAATTAATTGATGATTGGCTACAGTTATGCTACAGTGATATTTAATGTTTCGATGTAATAGGAGATGTGATGAAAAATTTGGAAAGTTTGGAAATTTTGTGGGAACTAAACACACCCTCAAGCAGAAAACAGCAGCCATGGTTCTTTCACATCATATCTGCTTGCTCCGTCCAGTCCATTCATCGGCAGCTGTCTGTCTCGCCGTCTCGGTCCATCAGCATCACCCCGGCCAACGCGTCGTCCTCTAGTTCTTCCCGCCTCTCACGTCGCTGTCGGGAAGGGTAATTGGGCAAGGCCAACCACTACTCCTGCTGCAAGCCTTGCAAGCTCCGCTGCTTGTATGGAAAGGACTCGTGATCTTGCCCGATGATCTTGCCGCGTGAGCCGGCTGGCTCGACCCGGATGGAAATGGGAAAGATTGGGCTGGACGCCCGAAAGCCATGCGGCGACGCTCGAGCATATCGTCTCGGCAAAAGGGGACTTTGAGTGGCTCGGATGAGAATGACACGGATCAAAAGGTCGAGTGGATGTGGATTAGATTGCTTTTGCTTGCATCCGAGGTGAAAGAGCTTAAAGCGGTGCCGATGCCTAAAGGCCGACCTCTGTTCTGAACTAGTTTTGGCTGTGTTTGGTTAGCGGTGAAAAAATTTTGATGGAAACTTTTTGCAACTTTGACCATTAATTAGAGGTATTAAATTAAGTCTAATTACAAAAAACAACTCCACAACTATGGTACTGTAGCAATATTGTACCTAATGAGGCATTTGACTGCATAATTCGATGATAATTAGAGCATAATCACTGTAGCATTACTGTATTTAATCATGTATTAATTAGACTCATTAGATTCGGCTTTAAAAGTTACATCTATCTCTAAATTTTTTTTACAAATAGACTACATTTAATACTCCATACATACATAATTCTCTTTTCGCGAAATTTTTACTGTTACAACCAAAGACGGCCATTGCTGAAGTGCAGCAAATCAGAATCAACAGAGTAGTACATAGTAAATTGTTTTTTTAAAGTAGATAGTAAATTGGTAATTTTAACGTGTGTATCACTGTATATACACTGTGCTTTCTAGAGCTGATGCAGAACAAATCAAACTACGAAGAGTTCCTCTGGTTTGACTACGCATAGTTTAATGGTGGCTGTCATGGCATTGACAACGCGCAGAGCGGAACATTCGAGAACACGGACTTTCTCTTCAGGGGACACGAAGGAAGAAGAATGAGAACCGTGAAGACCGGAACCATGGATTACTCTGCCTTTTTTATTTTGGGGGAAACAGGTCAAGTTCAATACTTCAATCTTCATGAACTGCCAAAAATGGCAGTAACAAATAGTACTATTTCTTACTCCGGGACGAGATGGATTATGATACCTCACGGAATCGACGAAGGCAAAGCAGAATTCCGGGACGACCGAGATGTCGATTGGATTAGCAAGTTCCTATCCATGGATCCAATGGCCGAAACCATACCACACACACCAGAGTCTGCAAATTTGGAGAACCCAAGATGGCAACAAACGCACCGTATTTATTACTCAACGAAACACGGAAGGAACACAGATCGAGATGAGAGACCTGCGCAAGCAAAGGTCCGTTTGCAGGGCTAATCGCGGCAAATAATTGCCATCGCCAGCGCTCCTTGCTCCAAAATATGGGTAGCACGCAGTTGGATTTTAGCTACGCAGACAAGGCACTGATGGCACCAACCAAATTATACACTGGTCGTAATAGAAACATTAGTGTACTCCACAAGCTACTTCCATAGCATATCATTTTTTTACACCGACGGTTGATTTATCTAGGCAAATCATCACAGCTTTTTTTTTTTGCCGGTGCAGAGGATTTCCAGAGTAATGGAAGCGGCAAAAGCTAGTAGCAGCAGTTCTTCCATTTTCTCATCCGACAACTACACTAAGATTTTTGACAAGGGGAAATGATTCGCTAATTACCACACGAGAAATGCGAAGGGAAAAGGACAGGACAAACCCACTTGCTGTGTCCACAAGCATCCGCTGTTCTTCGGGTTGATCGGCCGCCGGAGGCGAGCCAGCAGGCAATGCCGCGCCGCCGCGCGTTCCCCCTGAGGCCTCACGGCATGGCCGGCCGATCACTCCTTAATCCGGAGCCAGCGGCCGAGCTGCGAGGGGTTGACGACGCCGGGGATGCGGGCCCCGCCCGCCATGAGCAGCCGCGAAACCTCCGCGTAGCGCCTGCTCGGCTCGGGCGCGGGGACGGCGAGGGCGGGCTCCTTCTCCTTCCGGCCCGGCCCCGGCGGCTCCAGCCTCCGCTCGCCGAGGAGCGTGCCGCGCCGCAGGAACTCGTGCGCCAGGTACCCGGCCAGCAGCTTGTTGCCGCCGGCGGCCTGGGGCCCCGCAGCACCCGGGTGAGGGAGCGGCGGCCTGGCGCCAAGCCTCGCCGCCGCGGCGCGATCCGGCCTGCCGGCGCGCGGGTCGGGCCTAGCGAACGGCTGCGGCGGCCGCTGGAGCAGCACCGCCTGCTCCGACGACGAGGCCGAGGGGTATGGCGGGTAGTACTCGCGCTCCTTCCGCTTCCCGAGGAAGCCACCTCCGCCACGTGGCGCCTGCATCGCCGCGCGGATCGACAGCTCGACGGCCCGGATGCGCCCCACCGCCACGCAAGGGGACGGAATCGCACGACGGCGATCGGTGGGGGGCAGCTAAATAAAATGAGGGAAAGAGAAAAGGGAAGCGGTGGAGCCGGAGACAAAGGGAGCGTGGGCGGCGTGGGTCCCGCCCGGGGCAGTTTCGTAAATTCGCGCACGGAATTCAAACGAAACGGTATCTCGTGGGAGAGAGAAGGGGAGGGGAGGGCGTGTGGCCGCGGGGGGACGGGAGAATGGGGGCAGGAGTCCGGATGGGAGCGGGTGGTCTCATATTTATATGCAGATAGGTCAGCTTTGGCCATTGAACCTCCCCGAAATAACGAAAATGCCATCACGTTGGTTCTACGGCGACTCGGTGAGGCAGTGCGGCAGCGGTGTGGTAAAGGGTTGTTTGATGGTTGTGGACAAGATGTTAGGGTAGAATAGTCACTGCGTCGAGAGTTTGGGCTGGGCTCGTGTCCGGGATAAAGGGAGCTTGGGCTGAAGTTCTCTCCTTTTTCACTAGGCAAAAGCCTATCAAGATGTTTGACTCGCCGAACGAAGCCAGCTAGGCCCAATCTCAAACTCATTTCGTACAAGCGAGACGCGCGCACAAAAGCAATGAAGCAATGTTCGGCCATGTTTGGTTTGGGCGGGAAAAAAATTTGTTAATTTTTTCGTAGTTTTGACTATTAATTAGAGATATTAAATAAAATCTAATTACAAAACCACCTCCGCAACCATGGTACTGTAGCAGTTGTTGTATCTAACGAGACATTTGATCGTATGACTAGAGGATGATTAAAGTATGATTGCTGTATCTAATCATAATTAAATTAGCCTCATTAGATTCGGCTCGCAAATTTGCACCTATCTGTAAAAATATTTTACAAATAGACTTTGTGTTAATACACCATGTATGTAAGATTCCTTGATAAAAAAAGTCGTGATATTTACCAAACTATGCATTCCTTCGCTGTCGGGTTGCACGTCGCAGGTTCGACCCAGTTGTCGCACTACTGAAAGTCTGAAACTAGTGCAGCATTTATTTATTCATTCAGTCGAAAAATCCAACTTCCTCTCAAAAAAAGAGGGGAAAATCCAAGTGATGCAACCCGCAGCATTGGTCGGACATGGAAATCCACAGTTTGGGTATGCTCGCTTTAAATGTTTTTTCGAGTTCACGATTGTAAAAAGGATGTTCGTTACAGCTTAGCCAACGGTTCCAGACGCTACGATTTCAACAAATGGAACACGGCCAAGGGATCCTCAACATCCAGGCGAGTAGTACAGTACTCTCACGGCTAGTGCAGCCGTTGCGGCCAGTGAGCGTTGTCTCGTGCTAAAAGACCAAAACGCATATAATGCAAGGAAAATAAGTGAATAAAAAGTTAAATGGTACGGTATACCTATTTGGCTATTTGTCTACTACGCATACTTAATTGTTGAATGGCTCGGACCAGTTTAAGGTGCACTTTGCATCACCAGGGGTTCTGATTTGCTTAAAAACAAACCTGTTCGGCTATGCTAAAGACTAACTTTTCTTAAAATGACCAATGTTGCACAAACAACTATTTCTTATAACTTGAAATAACACCGTGAGACAATCTTCACCATTGTGATGAACTAAAAGCTCTTAATTCTTAAGCAACCAATGTGATGAAAGTTCTTTAAGAATCCATCGTCAGCATTCTTATAATAAGTCACAATCGAAATTAGAAATCACCCTTCTCATCGTATTCATGCTTTGCATAAAATCTTCCATCGCAATTGTATCCTCTCGGGTTGGGGTTATCTCATGAGATGGTTTGTATCAATATCACCGTGCATATAAGCAAATCCAGTTAAGGACCAAGCATTATGCTTTATTAATTTTTTTCTTACTCCTCGTTTCTATTGTTTTCTTTCTATATGATTGACTATCTTTCTATTTCTATGTATCTACCTATCTCTATCTTTTGAGGAAGATCGATGAGAAAAAACTATTTCTAACTCTATATTCTTTTGAGAATTTTTACAATGATTGAATAATATAAGGGCCATCCATCTGATAGAATTGTACGGTGGTCAAGGTAGGAAGTATCTGAAAGTACCTAAACAAAAGTATCTGGTGGTTCAAAAATGTGGGACCAAGTATCAAAAAATGAGATTGAATACTAATTTAATTTAATTTTTGTAAATACCTTCCATTGATCAACGGCTAGAAAATATTTCAAGGCAAAAGCACCTGAAAGTACCTATTGGTACTTTACAATCATTATTTCTCTACATATCTATTTATATTGTTCTCTAAATATACGGTTATTTTTCTATCTCTATTCTATCTCTATCTACTATTTATCTATCTCTAACTTTTAGGGGGAAGACAGAAGCAGTGAAAAGACAAAAAAAGGACTGAAAAACGTGTTAATGACCATCGAGGGGATTGCACCCTTTGCCATCTCTATCTTTTTGCACTAATTTTTTTATATAGCTTTCAGGACAATCTTTGTTAAAAATTTTGTCCCAAAAATATGCAATTTTTTTTTCAGAACTACACTTGATTACCATGTGAAGTTTTGGCGAAAAAAGGGGTGCAAATTTCCATTTTTTTCAAAATTAGAGAGTTATATCTGTCCATTTCGTTTGGTTCAAAATTTCAGATGCAAATTTATTTCTCAATTTGTTGGCGAAAGAAGGAAATTGACTGTCATCACAAAAATATGCATGGTTAGCTCTCTCTGCACGCACGGATTAGCAGCCTTTCAGGGGTCCTCATTTTTTTTTTTACACACGCCGTTCACTCGATCGGTCCAGTTGTTATGCATAAGCCAAAATGCAGCCACTTAATTGCCGAAGGTAACGGACTAAAATGAATCCAACCATGGACTGGTAATAGCACACTGATCTCATCACTTCCGAGCAAAAGCCAGAGGATATGGGAATCCATCCTTGGGAAGTTGGATACGCTTTTCCCTGGGCCCTGGCTGCATGAATATCCTTTTATCCTTTATACATCAAATATTCCAGGGACAGGCCTATAAAACGCAGCATCCTCCACAGGCCAGTCCCAGCACCCCTCGCAAACCACAAGCTCATCGCAGAGTTGCAGAGCAGAGAACCCAACCGGTCGACATGGCTGCATCCGCTCTGAACACGTTCGTCGCCGCCTGCCTCCTGGCCCTCGTCGTCGCCGCAGGTCTCCGTCCCATCTCCGATCTCTCCTCTCCCGGCGCCACGCTTACGAGCGTGACGGGCCTTGCACGCGGTTCCGTGCGCGCCGGAGACTGACCGGTTCAGCCGCCTTCGCCGTGTGCGTGTGTGCAGGTGCGGCGCGGACGGAGCCGGGCGCCACGGTGACGGACCCGGACATGCTGCCGACGAGGCCCTGCCACCGCAACAACGGGTGGAGCGACCACCTCTGCAAGGACGTGTGCCTGGCCAGCGGGTTCAGCCGCTACGACTTCGCCCTGCCGAACGCGGCCACCGGCGACATGGCGAGGTGCTGCTGCTGCCCCAGGGGCTACAAGGGCTGGTGCTTCAGAGTCAAGGAGTAGGGGAGCCGCCGTCGTGGCCGCCGCAGGCTGAAGAACCGGAATGCTGCTTGTAATCTAAGCTTAAAAGTTTTAGTCATAAAATAATTGAAGAAACAAAAGTTAAGCGGCATCATGCTTATACCGTGTCTCTACTACAGATAATGCTGTTGAATGCAGTGGAACCTATTATCATCAGACTATGGCGATCTAGCATCACGCCATCACCAATGAGATTTGCTCCATGAAAAGAATGGATGCTTTTGGGTGGCGTTTTACCTGGAGGATGATCTCCTTTTCTTGCTGTGTGAACTGCAAATCCGAACCTTGAACCTTGTGCTTTGTTTCGGTGAAATAAAGCGGGAGCACTCCTTTTTTTTCTAAAAAAAACGAATGGATGCTCAAACAGTCAAACTGACTTCAGACAGGTTCAGCACACCAGCCCGGCCTGGCTGCCGTTTTTTTTTTGGCCACCGGTGTGCCCGCACACGGCCAAACCTCAGCGACACGCCTCTCTGGCTTGCAAGGCTTTGCGTGTGCTGGGTACGGTGTGCCTGCGAGTGCGAGGCACCTGCCGAGGCCATGTTTAGTTCCAAATTTTTTTAAAATTTTTTTGTCACATCAAATTTTTAGACACATGCATGAAACATTAAATATAATTTTAAAAAATAATTAATTATATAATTTAACTGTAAATGATGAAAAATGAAAATGGTACGGTAGCCAAATTCAAAAAAAATTCGCGAACTAAACAATTAGGAGGAAAAAGAACAGAGTCCACCCGAACAAAAGTTTGAGAAGACAGCCGCCGTCGTCATTGACCCATTTGTGCGGTTATATGGGCTGGTCCTTACCACCGTACATCAAACGTATGGGCCTCGCGGCCCAATAATACTAAATCCAGTCAAACCTCTGAACCGTTTATTGCACCTCCCGCTGGCCTGTTTCTATGACATCTGTACCCCACGTTGCGGGGGCCCACATGTCAAACATTGAAAACCATTCTCCCTTGGACGTGTACTAGTGACTAGTCTACTGCCCCCGGCCCACAGGCCACAGCGCCGCCGCCGCACCCCCCCTTGCGCAAGAAAGAAAACGAAAGAGAAAATCCTGTGAAAAGGGTGAAAGGGGAAAAAAGAGGGAACCGCACAGGAAGCGTCTCCCTTCCACGCCTGTAGGGTTCCCGGATCGGAGGAGCCAGCCCCGCCCAGGTCGCCGCAGCCATGGTTCGCGGATCGCTCGGGAAGCTTGCATCCCGCGCCCTCTCCGTCGCCGGGAGATGGCAGCACCAGCAGCTCCGCCGCCTCAACATCCACGAGTACCAGGTGCCATCGCGCCCCCAGATCCCGCAGTTTGCCCTCCCATTTTCGTCCGGTTTCGTGGGATTTATTGGTGCTGTTCTGGAGGTTGGGCTGACGGATTAGGGATTGTGTCGTTCTGCAGGGCGTGGAGTTGATGGGGAAGTACGGGATCAACGTGCCAAGGGGGGCGGCGGCTGGGTCCGTGCAGGAGGTCAAGGACGCCTTGAAGAACGTATTCCCCAGCGAGAAAGAGGTGACGATGCCACAGCTTCCTTATGTTATTTCATCTTACACTCATGGATGCAAAAGGCCAGCCGCGCATGGATTTTTTTTTTGTGACCAGCTGCCCATGGATAGGGTCTGGCAGTCATTTCTATGCTAGACCAGACTGTAGTTTACTTCGAATTTGTACTGAGCAGGTGGTGCATTGATAGAAATCTATGATAATTGGTATTTTTAATGATGATGTAGTTTATTAAGGGGCTGTTTTTAAGGCGATTTTCATAGTTGGTAGGGGTAAATAGTATTCGGCATAGATCAGTTACAATTATATCAGTATATATTCGTGCAAATGGAGTCATGGCACAGCCTTAGGTGCCGTGACCCTTGAGTAATTTTAGATGCTGCTTGTGCTCACAGCTACTTGCTATCTTTCTAACCTTTCTGAAGCATGCGTGCTTCTTATGAAATAGTTGAGGAATATTCATAATTTGGAGTAGCAGTACACATTTATATAGCTTAGCGTCTGCTATCTTGTTAATCTAAGAGAAGATTAGACATTTCATAATTTGCAGTTTAGCCACGTTTTCATACTCAGAATATTTCCATTGCAGATAGTTGTTAAGAGTCAAATCCTTGCTGGAGGCCGCGGGCTGGGCACTTTCAAGAGTGGGCTGAAAGGTGGTGTTCATATTGTTAAGGCTGAGGAAGCTGAAGGAATTGCAAGTAAGTGTGTTCATAGCGAGTACATAGACTCATTATGTATTGCTGCCTTGCTGCATAAAAATATGTATATATGTATATCATTTATTCCTAGAATTCCTGAGATTACTTACACATTTTTTTTGTTGGTATGTATGATAGTGGCTTCTGTGTTTTGTCATTACAGTTTGAGTTCCTTTGTTTATGATCATCTTTTTTGGCACTCCTACGCACATGAAGAAAAACACTTTCTTAATTTCTGATCTCATGCACTTTAATGTTTTCTTTGGTGCTGACTGCTGAATTTGCTGTCATGAAAATTCTGCTCGTATGAAGTGAGCATGATTACTTTGATACCTTCACATTTAACTTAAACATGTCTGCATTAGGAATATTGCAACCTGTATAGGTAACTGTATTCTTACATGTATTGCAAATTTTAAGGATTCCTTTGCGTGTTCCTTCGACTGTATTGGTTGATTGGTTTTGTGTGTTGTATTCCTCTGACTTCGGTGTCCGCTACTAGTTTGTGCAAGTCAATTGATATATGTACACTGAGTGAGTTGTACTGGTATTCTTCTACAGGTAAAATGCTGGGCCAGATTCTGGTCACGAAACAAACTGGCCCAGAGGGAAAGATTGTGAGCAAGGTTTGAACTTGCGAACTTAAGCTGTTTTTTTGCTTGTATGTTCTGTTTAAATTGTGTTTCACTCTGCCTTTTTACCATTTTCAGTATCACTCTGCTAGAAACTAATTCTCAGCCTGTATGCATGTTTACCTATTATTTTATGATCTTGACCTTGCCAGATTCTTTGTAAACCATCTTTTCACTTAGCATTTAGCAAGTTTGGCCCTTCCATGGTATCAATAACAAGAGGTTCAGACTTGTCTTATTCAGCTTACTGTAAGAACGTTTTCAATTCCTGTGAAACATTAACAAAACTGTGGCAGATTAACAAAACCACATTTATCCAATTGTTCTTCATTCTCCAATCTTCTTACATTCATGTGAAATATTATCAAAACCGTGGCACATTATAAAGTACTCCTTCCAGTTGTAAATATAAGTCATTTTAGGATTCTGCTCAAACTTTTTCAGCATTAATAAATACATAAAGAACTAAGTAGATTGAGAAATTTGATTGATAATATTAGTTTCATCATGGGAAGTACTTCTATTATATGTTAGCGTTTTTCTTATAAATATCATATTTTCATATATTTTTGTAGTCAAAATTCTATCTTATAATTTGTGGCAATTTTGCGGAGTGACATATTTGTCGGTACCCTGTAGCAGGGGTACCCACTTCTACTGCAGCAAGGCAGGACCCGCGTAGTCATCCGTAACTACGCAGTAAAGGGCGGAGCAACCGGGGGCCACAGGTCAGGCTCTTACCTCACCGGGCCAACGGCCCCGGATCCGCTCCCCGCTCTGGGACGGGTCCGGAGACGCCACGTGTCCCCGAGGAAGGGTAGCTCCGAGCCAACCACCGAGATCCCGGACCTCCCATAGGGGTCCGGGACCTCCTCACGCCCGTCCGGACCTCCCACGCGCGTAGAGCTAACATACCACCGGGGGGGGGGGGGTCCGGAGCCACCACGTATTCCGCGGGCGCAGGCGTCAGTCTTCCGCTGGAAGACTGGCCCACCCACCACATTCAATGCGGGTGGTTGAGGCGTGCCCTGCCGCCGCGGCACGCGGGGCAGCTTTTGTCAGGCCTCACTGTAGACCGCATTTTACCGAGGTACACAGTGCAGCCGCCTGTGCAACACCCGCGCAGGGCCGTCTGCTGCATTAATTGGATACGACGGCACGGCACTTTTCCATTATGCCGCCTACGCCGCAAGCTACGCGGCCCGTTCAACTACGTGGCAGGCGACGCCGCTAGCTACGCCTGGCGCCGTTTCGACAAGACAGCGCCTGGACATGCTGAACGGGGGATTCCAATAGCAGGCAAGGAAATCCAGGAGAGAGATCTCCTTCGCCTGCGACGCCATAATGTATGAACAGTACGTTATTTTATACTACATCGTTGGGCCCACCTGTCGGGGACCCAGCAGCCATGTACGCGCCTCCCTTGAGATATAAAGGGGAGGCGCTCGCTGCACAGAGGAGATCATCCAGAACTCGCACAGACGCAGGCTGGACTCAGCTCCAAGCTCTTCCAGACTTGAGCAATACAACACACAGTGGACGTAGGGTATTACGCTCCGGCGGCCCGAACCACTCTAACCCGGCTGTGTTCATCGTGTTCTTGAGCGAGATCGAACTAGTCGCTAGCTAACCCCCGAGTACTCACCCTCTGGGCTTAGGCGGGTGCATTCCGCCACCCGGCTGTGGTTTGCCACACCACGACAATATTTATTATAGGGAGAGAATTATCTTTTGAGGCCATTCCCTGTACATGTATCTGATTCTTAGCTCCCCCCCCCCCCAATTAGGTGGCGTTTGGATGAGACTTGGGATAGGGATAGGGAAATTTCATGGGATATGTGAGTGGGTATGGTATAAGGATAGAACTATTTTTTTCTTTTTCCCACGTTTGGCTTCATGGGATTGGGTTAGGGTTATGTGGTGGGTCCCATAATAAAAAATAAAAAACCAGAATAAATGATTCCTCCAGTGGTGGAAATTGCTTTTATCCAGCTACTGTCACTGTGCCAGATCAACATCAACTTCAACAAAGCCTTTTAATCCCAAGCAAGTTGGGGTAGGCTAGAGTTGAAACCCAACAAAGACCATTATTCATGGTTCTGGCACGAGAATTGCGGCTTTCCAAGCACTCCTATCCAAGGACAAATCTCTAGGTATACTCCAGTATTTCAAGTCTCTTCTAATTGTTTCTTACCATGTCAACTTCGGCCGGCCCTGCCTCTCCTCATATTACCGTCGTGCTTTAGGATACCACTATGCACTGGTGCCTCTGGCGGTCTCCGTTGGACATGTCCAAACCATCTCAGCCGGTGTTGGATAAGCTTTTCTTCAATTGGTGCTATCCCTAGCCTATCCCGTATATCATCATTTCGAACTCGATCCATCCTTGTATGCTCACAAATCCAACGCAACACGCGCATTTCTGCAACAATTAATTGTTGGACGTGCTGTCTTTTTGTAGGCCAACATTCCGCACCATACAACATTGCCGGTCTAATCGCCGTTCTATAAAACTTGCCTTTTAACTTCTGAGGTACCTTCTTGTCACAAAGGACGCCAGATGCTTGGTGCCACTTCATCCATCCCGCTTTGATTCTATGACTAACATCCTCATCAATATCTTCATCTCTCTGTAGCATCGATCCCAAATATCGAAAGGTATCCCTTTTGGGCACTACTTGGCCTTCCAAACTAACATCTCCCTCATGAGTGGCACCGAAGTCACACCTCATATACTCAGTTTTAGTCCTACTAAGTCTAAAACCTTTGGACTCTAGCGTTTGCCGCCACAACTCCAGCTTTCTATTCACTCCCGCACGGCTTTCATCAACTAACGCGACATCATCAGCGAAAAGCATACACCAAGGAATATCAACTTGTATGTCTCTTGTGACCTCATCCATCACTAGGGCAAAAAGATACGGGCTCAAAGCTGATCCTTGATGTAGTCCTATCTTAATCGGAAAGTCATTTGTCTTCTGGCCCTTCCATTTAGTCTCCTGAACGCATAGAATATTTACACGCCTCCTAATCGCTGAATCAACTAACTCTCTTAACCTACCCGTAAGGGACCCTACGTTCCAACTGCCTAGACGAATCCTAGTTGGCTCGACTAGCTTCCTTGCCCTTCATACCCGCCGAGTCAGATGCGAAGACCCTTGCTCACTTCTCACTACACCCGGGCGCCGATGTAGCGCGCCACTGAGGAAGCGACGACTCGATCCTTGCTCACTTGACACCGTATCCAGATCAAGACATGGCGCGCCACGAGGGTGACGACCCGATCCTTGCTCACTTAACACCATATCCGGGTTTCGATATGACGCGTCGCTAAGAGGGTTACGCCCCAACAGTTTTCTCTTGGGTTTCATCTCCATAAGAGTGGCAAGGTTTTTACGTTGGCTCGCCAAGCCTTAACACAACCCTCCTCCTTTACCCGGGCTTGGGACCGGCCATGGTGGAGTTTGTCACTGTGCCAGATGACCATCTCAAATCGGAGCTGTGATACATCATTCAATCAAGCTCAGAACTCAATGCTGGATTGCTGCCGGCTCGCAACAGGAGCGTGTTGTGTGAGCCGAGCAGCGGCTCCATCCCATCACCAAGCAGAGGTGGCCAAATCAATCGTCGATTTTGACGGCCCGCGCGCAAGACGAGCGGCTGTAGCGCCGGCTCCGGCTGCCTGCGCGGCGAGACGGGCAGGGGCAACGCCAAACCAACTCCCCACATGGCAAGGCAGCTGCGGCGGCCAGTGGCATCGTCAAACCAACTTACCGCGTGGCGTGGCAGCTTCGGCAGTCGGCGCAGCGAGATGAGCAGCGTCCCCAGCAGCCCCCTACGTGCGCTGTGTGCTGCAAGTGATTCATTGGTGGCCGGCACGGCGAGACCAGTAGTGGGCCCTAGGCACGGCTAGATGAGCAGCGCTCACGCCTCGTCGCTCGCATTGACCGGGGCACCTCATTTCCCAGCGATAACCCACCCCTCCCGCTGGGATAAGATAGCCGGGAAAAGGCTGCTTGGTTTCCCTATCCCAAACTTTATTCATTTCCCAATCCCATCATCCAAACAAAGGATAAAATCTATCCCACCTCTCATCTCCCTGTCCCAATCTTTATTTCCCACTTACCAAACGCCACCTTAACGTTTTCATGCATTTCATAATTAATAATTTTAAAATACAATAGAAGATATTGCATTTCAATTTTCAATTTGAGAGATCTTAACACACTTTCGTTGTCATGCTACTATGCTGTATGCCTGTATACAGTATACTTCTATTATACTCATTACCTTGTATGTTTTAGTAGCAGTACCTTTTGCGAATCAAAACTGTGCTCCTGATACTTTTCCATTCTCTTGGACAGGTCTACTTGTGTGAGAAACTGTCACTTACTAACGAGATGTACTTTGCCATCACCCTTGACAGGAAATCTGCTGGTCCGGTATGCTGTTTATCTGAGAGTACACTTTATGATGCACTCCATTTTATAATTTCCATTAGCTACCCTTTTCTACGATTAAATATGTTGGTGCATGTCGATGGCTGAATCAACTAAATCTCTTGTAACCTAATGCAAATTGTCAGTCTCTTTTATGAAATCAGATGATATGTTTTGTCAGGTTATTTTTTCCTATTGCTCATTGCTGATCTTCCATCTTCCATTTCAGCTCATTATTGCTTGCAGCAAGGGAGGAACCAGTATTGAAGATCTCGCAGAGAAGTATCCTGACATGATTATTAAGGTTAAGTTCCCTAATTCGATTGTGGGCTCAATATGCCTCTTTATGTCATTTACATGTTTCTCAAAATTATGTTCCTAACATGATGATATTTTTGTTTGTTGAAATTCAATCAATTGGAATTTCAGGTTCCTATTGATGTATTCAAAGGAATCACAGATGAGGATGCAGCTAAAGTTGTTGATGGCCTTGCGCTGAAGGCAGCAGACAGGCAGTCTTCTATAGAACAGATTAAGAAGCTCTATGAACTTTTCTGCAAGTGTGATTGCACACTGCTGGAGGTATGCAGTGAGAAAAGGTTCTCATTTTGATTGCTTATCTTATGATTTGCATTTCTTCTAATTTGGATGCTTAATGTGGGTAGATAAATCCTCTTGCGGAGACAGCTGACAACAAGCTTGTTGCTGCTGATGCAAAGTTGAACTTTGATGATAATGCTGCATTTAGACAGAAAGAAATATTTGCCCTGCGTGATACAACTCAAGAAGACCCCAGGGAGGTATAGAATTGCTTGTCATTCTCATCCTTCATTGTTTTTCTCCTATTCTGTCGAGTTCTCTTCGAAGGCGTATGTTCACGTCTTTCTTCCTTTAAGCCCCTTTTCTGAGAACTGGCACCACTACCTGTACAGGTTGCTGCTGCCAAAGCAGATTTGAACTACATTGGTCTTGATGGAGAGATTGGTTGCATGGTGAATGGAGCAGGATTGGCGATGGCTACCATGGACATTATCAAGTTGCATGGTGGTACACCTGCCAATTTCCTTGATGTTGGTGGAAGTGCATCAGAGGGTCAGGTATAAAGGGTTACCATGTTAATGTTTGATCCTTCTTTTTTATTCTCGGTAGATTGCAAAGCTACATCACCACCTGATAGACATGGGAACTCATCGTGATCCTTCTTAAAACATGGTGTATTTTTTTGCATTGTAGTTTGCTTTGCCGCATCAATTTCAACACTGCATGTCTTGATAAATTTTCTATCCAGGTTGTGGAAGCATTTAAGATCCTGACTTCAGATGATAGAGTGAAGGCAATTCTAGTGAACATTTTTGGGGGCATCATGAAATGTGATGTGATAGCAAGTGGAATTGTAAATGCTGCTAAACAGGTACATTTTGTCTGCCCTTAGTCCTGATAATTTTGGCATATTCTTTTCCAAGAATGGTATTTGTGCAACAGCAGTCATTTCGAAGAACTTCTTTATTTTCCTGTAATTTAATTCATTTGCATGTCTCTGTTTTGAGAAATTACTGTCCATACAGCACAACTGTACAAAGTGAATATTTATTTCAATCTTGTTTCTCTCTGTCTTGATATTTCATGATTAAATTAACATGAATTCATTGATGTGGTCCTCTTGCAAAGATATAGGGACCCCAAAAAAGTGCTTGTTTTTTATGTGTAAAGTTTCTTCTCGAAGAATTTGTGATATCTCATCAAGTGTTTTCCTTAATTTAGTTTGGTTTTATATTTTTAACAGTCTTGTTTGTAGTGAGGTGTGGTTGCTGGAGATGATTTCCTTGTAGTTCCTGTTAAATGAAAGTGTGACGATTTATTGTAATCTTTTTCTTGTCTGGTGTATAATCGTTTGGAGGTTTTTTTTTTTTTTGCCAACATGGTCTTTGAATTAATTTCATTTTCCTCACATTTCCATCATGTTCCTTGAGTTGAAGTGTCCTTGTTAATTAATGCTCTCCGGCTACCTCTTGTACCTTATTCATTTTCAAATCCCTTGACAGGTTGACCTGAAGGTGCCTGTTGTTGTTCGGCTAGAAGGCACTAATGTGGACCAAGGAAAGAGGATTCTTAAGGTAAGAGCTGGTTATAATAGTGGTGTAGTCTGCACGTGCTGAAACTGTGAATTGTTATCTGAGTGCTGAAACTGTGAATTGTTATCTGAAACATTCGTGGTGCATTGGTGATCGTAATGTTTGTATTGCAGGAAAGTGGAATGACACTGATCACTGCAGAAGATCTTGATGATGCGGCAGAGAAGGCTGTAAAAGCATCCGTCAAGTGACTCTCTAGTGTATCAGTCTGAAGTTTCTTTTTTACAAGATGAGCGGTGCTCTTTTACGGATTTCGGATCAGGGCTGAAGTCGTGAACTGCAACCTTTTTGAGGAGGGATTATTTTGGCTTGATTTTTCCTGTTAAACGTTGTCATTGCCGAAATGGAATGAAACGTTGTGATCTCATGTTAATAAACATTTATCGGCACAATTAGGCAGCTACTTTGTCAAGTGCTTTTTACCTCGCTGCCTTTTACCCTGATGAGTACATTTCTCACTTTATATGCTGCCGTGTTGCATCTTGTTTTGCAAACCTTATGGTCTGATGTACCATGACCGGAGGATAGTCTGATTAGGACATGGCCCTCGGAAACATCCTACTCCATTCTAAATTATTACCCTCCATCCTAAATTATTAGTCGTTTTAACATCCTACTCCATCCTAAATTATTACCCTCCATTCTAAATTATTAGTTGTTTTGGTTTTTCTAGATTCTAGATATATTAATTTTACTATACGTTTAGATAGATATAATATATATTTAGATGTATAGTAAATGTTATAGATCTAGAAGGCTAAAATGACTAATAATTTAGAATGGATTGCGACGGAGGGAGTAGTTTACTATCCCCAATGCCAGTTAATCAGTACTGAATGACTTCAGTTGCCGATGCGTATATGTTCTGCACGTGTAGCGAACCTTGCTGCCAACTCATGTCGGGATCGGATCGTCTCTCGCGGTGGGGCGCGGATTCGTTGATGAAATTTCAGCATAATGTTTTAAATCTTGCACTGAATGGCTCCCATCATCGGACCGGGAGTCCCTTCCCTTCTGATTAAAGGTATGATGTTTGGATGAGCTAAAATTAAGGGCTAAATATTAACATCTATTAGTATTTATATTCTTGCTGAAGTTCTTAAATCTTGGTTAAAAGTTAGCTCATTACATTAGTTTATCTGTTTGGATACGCTAGTGCCAAAGTTTAGCACTTTTGAACATTGTACTTGAATCCAAACACCCTTTGCTTTACACGCTCGATATTTCAATCATTGCCATAGATCGAGCGGGGCCGTTTGCACCTGGCACTCTTTTTTGAAGATGCTACAAGCCATGGAACGGAACCCGGTGCTCAGCGTCGGTCCATATTGGCAAATGTACAGAACGCATGGGATCCCATCGTCGGCTCCAAACCTTTCTCTTCACCAGTTAAGCAATTCATTTTTTTAGATTAAGAGTTTGCTTGGGAGCACTTCACTAAAAAAAAATCAGCTTCACTTCAACAATTTTACTCCATCATATTTGGGTAATGTATAGCTCCATTCCACTATTGGTAGGCCAGCCCAGTACATGCATTAATGGGCCAGCTCCCTCCGCTCTAGCGGCCCACCTAGGCCTGCCTTCCTCACCTTGCTTCCACGTAGGCCCCACTAATCAGGTATTTTTTCTACCTCCATCCTGATTTGGGCCGCTGCTCGTGGTCCTGAGCGCATCGATGACGTAGCCACAACAGCGAATGATCTCGACGGCGAGCTCCTGGTGCGGCGACGCTGGTGACGCGGCCCGGAGCAGGTCCCTGAGGTCGGGGCACGACCCGAGGGCAACGATGGCGGGGGCAGCGGCGCGACCCGAGGGCAACGGCGGCACAGCAAAGGTCCGATAGGGGTGGCGCGGGCATGGGTGGCATGAACCACGGCAGGTCCCCGAGGTCAGGACCAGGCCGGGCCAGCGGCGCGGCTCAAGGGAAACGACGGCGTGAGGCTGGTGGGCGGCGGTGCAGCGAAGGTCCAACGTGGGGTGGTGTGGGCATGACCGGCGTTGACCGTGACGGGAAAGCAACGTAACATTTTTTTTGTCTAATGGGTGGCACCTCTTGAGGTGCTTCACAAAATTGGTGGAGTGAGCTAGTTTTTTGTGAGTATAGTGAAGTGGAGTGAAGTAGCTAGATGTCTAGGTCTGTTTGAACTTTTTTTTAAAAGTGGAGTAAAAAAGTGGAGTCGAATACTTTCAAACTGAAAGTCTAAGAAATTCATGGGCGTAAGCGGAAGCAGCTTATCCCTTCGTGCGTAGATGTGATCTGGCCCTGACATGAGCGTTCAATGGCGACGTACGCAGGCCAACCGCCGCAGGCGACCGCGCCATCACGTCTGGACACGACTAGTTAGCTATGGTCATTGTTCCCGCCCTTGGTGGGTCGACTCTTCCATGCTTCCACATATGAGGAACTTAAGCACGACCTACCGCGCGTTGAGGAACTCGCCGCGGCCACCCTCGGTGGCTCGGTTGGGCCGCTATATACTTTTCTAAAAAATAGACCATTTTCTTGGTTTATCATTGACTTTGGTGCACTATACTTTTCATCGAATGCGTAATTACAAGTGGATAGAGCTCGCTTGCATGATATATTAAATATAGTCAAAAAAATAAATCGCATTACACAAATGGATTGTAAATCGCGAGACGGATCTAATGAGCCTAATTAGAACGTGCTTAGACACTAAATTGCTACAGTAATGTTACATTAAACATACTCTAATGATGGATTAATTAGACTCATTAAATTCGTCTCGTAATTTACAGACGAGATCTGTAATTAGTTTTGTGATTAGTCTATATTTAATACTTCAAATATTAAAAATTCACTTCCAAAAATACAAAATGAACTAAACAAGCCCATAATCGAGGCTGTCTGTTCTCTTGTAAATACCAAGCGAGGGAGATGGACGCTCATCAATAGATGGGGAAAGATGTGGATAGACGTGGCTTACCTTGAGAAGGAAGTATATCCCTAGGAACATACGGATATATTTGCTATTCCTAGTGTAATTATTAGTTCAATCTTGGTACTTGGGCCACTTGTACTTCAAAGTTAGCTTTTGCTGATCCTGTTTTCCTTTCTTTGGATAGACTTTTCCTTCCACATACATATGTGGCCTTTTTCTAAACGAGTATGGATCTCACGGAAATTATATATAGACCATCCATCATATAGGCAAATTTCATTCGGCGATGAAAACAACACCCGCAAGACGGAAGGTGTTGGAATATAAAAGAATTGTCCTCCTTTTTCTATCACCTTAAAAATTTATGTTGAATTTGTTGATGCATGCAACAGACGTGAGGTATCGAGTTCTAATTGCAACAGATGTGATTAAATAAAATAATTGTAGTTAACTCCTATTCCACGTTTGAACTTTTGACGGAAGTGATTAAATAAAATAATAATCGAGAGAACCTAAATGTGAGGGGGGGAGTATTAGAGTATACGTGAATTGCTTTTATTTCCCTATCAGCTTAAGTTTTTAGATTGAATTGGTTGGGGGCATAAAACTCAATAAAAAGGATGATTTTGAATTTTAATACCTTACTCATCACGCAAATCATGATATCGCTTTGGAGTTATTTTGCAATACACAGGGACATTTCAAGCGGTGAACGTGCTAGCACGAGCGTGGTTATCAGTAGCTCTTCTCAGATGCCGGGTCGCGGCTGAGCGACTCGGCGATGCCCGTGGCGAGGCAGTAGGCGACGGACTGGATGGTGACCATGGGGTTGACGCCCACGGCGCTCGGCAGGACGCTGCCGTCGCACACGTACAGGCGCCGGGCCTCCCAGCTCTCGCCGCGCGCGTCCACGGCGCCGTCCGCGGCCGTGGCGCCCATCCGGCAGCTGCCCATATGGTGCGCCGTGCACCACAGGCTCCAGGCCTCGGCCTTCGACTGGGGCCCGCGCACCACGCCCACGCCGTCCAGGAACTCCTCCAGCGCGGCCTCCGTGGCGCCCCTGCACACGAACCGCTGCCCGTCGCTGCGGTGCGTGCCGATCTCCACCGCGCCCGCCGCCGCCAGAACGCGCAGCGCGCGGCGCAGGCCCTGCACACGTTCCGCGCCGCGTCCTCGGTCACAGCGAGCCCCTTCCCCACGAGCGACGCCGGCAGGGACGCGTCGGTCTCGTTGATCGTCTCCACGACGCCGTCGTCGAGTGGCCGCTTCTCGGGACGCTCTGCATCCTCCTCCGCCGCCGCCGGCTCCTCGTCGGCCAGCGGCGGGCTGTAGCCGATGGCGCGCCAGTGCGGGTTCTCCGAGTTCTCATCGGTCTGCAGACCAACGACACATCAAACACGGAACTTGTGGGTTAAAAAAAAAAGGACACGCTGGTAACATCAGCGTACGCGTCCTTGTCAGAGTTCGTTGGTCAGTTGTTATCATCATCGCTGTGGGAAATTCTTGCTTTACGTTCACTAACGGTGATCAAGACAAAATTATAGCACGTTCCTTTCCAAGTTGGCGTTATCAAGACTTCTTGGGTACTCCCACAGTCCTGTTATAAAACTTACGGACTCTATCCTAGAAGGAAAGGAGAAGGAGGAATCCTATTCCTAGTCCGTTTGTATGTGGGCTCTTACCGAAACTCTTAGGCCTTGGCAGGACTATATATATGTGGGAGCTCTATGTTGTAATCACTAATATTCAGATGAATAAAGAATAGTCTCCCTATCTTGTGTCTACTTGTTCTATTTTTTTATATAGTGTGTGATCATGAGAGACGGAGAGGGGAAGGTCCTAACCGCTGACAACGAGTTTCTTAACACGTTATCAGCACGACAAGCTCTTTGTCGACATCGCCGTTGAAGCCACCGCCAATATTCGGCACCGACGCTCGTGCCGACGTCCTGCCGCAACTACTTCGACGACGTCGACATCCCCGACGTTGTTAGCGGAACAGATCTGCTACCTCTACCTGCTACTGATCTACACTGCATCGACATGTACCGTCGTCATCAAGCAGATAGATCTACGACAATGCCAAACGCCCTACGCGGTATGTATCTACTAATCACTGCCCTACGCGGCATGTGACGTAGATCAAATTGGCATCCATCTATAAGGTATGAAACACATCTTGCAGATTGTTTTTGCTGACCATTGAGCTGGTCCATATATTATGTGCACATATATAGAATTATACATGAAGTGTGTATACTCGTACATAATCGAATCTACGAGTCATTATTGGTTTGCATGCCACCGGACCAGGAGTCCATGTCGCCGCACGTGTGGCATGTGCGTAACGATAGCATCCTTTGCAGCAAAATTGTTTTGGACCCGCATGCCCAGGCACAGCTCCATGTTGTGATCCGAATCCACCTCCAGCATGGTTCATATATATGGGTCATACTCGGCTTGAAGCCGTTGCCACACACCGATGCCCCAGCTACAAGGCTTGCACGCCATAAGCGGACGCATCGTGGTTGACAAGACGACGGATCGGATCGAAGACCATGATAAACTATGAAACAGTTTACACGCTGTGTTACTTGTGCATGCAGCACATGCCACCGTCTGCGAGTTTGTTTGCATGTCTTGAGCGCCAGCAGAACAATAGACCAACGGTCACTACTTATTCTTACATTAACATGAAAGAAGGAAAATAAGACAGCATGCATACATAGATACGTACATGAATTTTCTGCATGCAACCATACCTACGAGTGTTGGCCTGGCAACCTGAACGTGCACTAATCCATCACTGCTCATCCGTGTAGCTACGATTGTATCTGTAGTGGATTTGACACGCAACCAATACCGTTTTGAATCCGATAGCCCTGCATAGGCGTCGGCTACCCAGAAGGTAATAAGTGGCATCAATTATCTAACTCGGACAGAATTCTGAGTTACACAGGGTCCCAAACCAAAGAAGATTGGATTCAAATCCAACGTTATATATGCCTGTATCCATGGCCCATCTTGAATTTGGCCTGCACGCCTATCCACGTATTAATGTATGAATAGTACGTCGCTACATTGGCAGACACACAGCACCCCTGTAGGTATGCACATCTACGCTTGAACGCGACACACTAGCATGGTGGTACATGCTACTATGGACGGATATTCACTTTATGTTTTTGGATATATGTTATGTGTTGATTTTTATACTCTTTTAAATGCATTTATTTTCACACACTATGAATTATATACCATGTAAAATTTTGAATGATTCTACAAATATGGTAGAAGATATATGGGCTCTCTAAATCCTGCAGACCTTAGACTTATCACCTTTAAGAGACTCATATTTGTTTCTCCTAGCATAACGAATTTTTGGGATGAATGAATACTTGGTATTAATTCTGAAAATTTGCATATACCATAATCCTAAAAATGCTAGGATGCTTCTAAGAATACTTTACATAACCATCCACTACCTTTTTGCACCTTGCTACTTGTTTACATGTAGCAAACTTATATGCATATGGTCCAAGTTATGTTAATATGCACACCTTAACAGAAGAAAGATCCTGGAATTACTCTGAATAGTATATTATTTGTTATGGTCATTATTAAATCCATGTAGGATATTTTGCTACTACGAAGTGTAGTAAACTCAGGAAACATGTTTTCTGATTACTCTCTAGAATGAGTATATGACCGAGAAAAATAACAAATGCATTGTGGGAATCATTGCATGAGTAAAATCCCAAATTACAATTATAGATTATCATATTGCATAATGCTGCTCTATAAACAATAGCTTGAAGCTTCGTATTTAATGTCTAGAAGACAAGATGGTAAATAAGATTTTATCGAAGAAATAGCTCTAGTGTATAGAATATCACAGAGCAATGTAATATATGAAATATTTAAATTTACCATCACTCAAATAGAAATTGAGTTGAATTTTTGGACAGCTTTATAAACCAGGATATTATCAGTTGCATTAACTTTGAATATATGACGTGCATATGTTACACTCCTTGAAGGCTTGTGACTATATATATCGTAACTCTTGGATTTAAAGCATGAAGCTACCGCTTGGCAAGTATAGAAGTTAAGACATGCGAGAATGTATATTGTTTAGAACATATAAAGTTTCTCTTGAAGAAGAACTTAAATCATGTGCTTATAAATTTGTTGTCTTAGAAAATCATATCCTGAAGAATTGATAGTAGTGATGGTGGTGCATTAAGTTTAAATTCCCGTTGAAATAAGTGGTTAATGGTTAATTTGTTAGCTTGAAGACTAATACAAAATCTTTAATATTCTTAGTTGCAATTGTTACTTGAAGTAATATGTACGAACTTCTCATGGAATAAATTAGATTTATATGTTGTACATATAACAATTGCCTATTGCCTATCAAAATAAATTTTGCATTAGTTTTATCCATAATGAAGCCTCAGTTGACCATGAAGGTTATAGTTGTGTGTGCAATACTACCATGTAGGTTGAAGGAAGTTGAATTTCCAAGGAGCACATGAATAATAGGACTATACTGGCATATTAACTGATCTTAGAAGGATCGATTTAGCCGAGAAATTGTATAATCCTAAGTAGTTAATATTTTAGCCCCAGAACTAGAAGTTATATATCCTACCCCCAAGTCTATTGTTGTACACCGAATACTACATTGGATATGTGAATTTCATGCCATAATCTATGAATACTAGAAGTATGATTGGATTCTATGAAGCATTAGAAGTGATTATTTATAGATGATGCATGAAGCAAATTACTACTTGAAGTACTTATGGTATGAAAAGGGGAGGAGTTTTAGGTAAAGGCATAAGAAAATATGGATAATATGTATTTAATAGGCATAGCCTTCCTAAATCAATCTTTAAGTGCATGTATTAAGACTTGAAGTTCTGCTCGTGTCCCTTTCGGCCGAGTTAACTTTCTCTACTGCACTAATTGCAAGTAAGCTTGTAGCTTTGCATTTTGTTGTTATATATTATGTTAGACTGAATACTAACATTTCACATTACACACCTGCATGTGTATCTCATTGAGCTGCAACTATCTCCATACTTGCATTAATATTATTAGCATAGCAGCTATAGTTGTAGCTAGTAGCTACTTTTGTACTTCCCTAGTAATTGAATTGGCTAGCTAGCATGCTAAGTCTATATGGTTCTCGTTGAACTAATTTGCTTTCAATGCATCGTATGCATAAGTAATAGATTGCTCTAGGGCCAAGCATCCTAAGATCAGGGGGAGTAAGTTATTGCTCAATGGATACTAACCCATTTGATGGGATGAATAATTGTGGAGTTAAGATGGTGGATAACACATTTATGAAGATTTGGGATTTATGAAGAAAAGGCATTAAGGGAATTTTGCATCAATGGCAATTAGAAAATTCTAGAAGAAATTCTATGTGAATTTAAATGTTGCGTACTCTATACTTTTGAATTATATGATCCATTTTTTATGTATGAGTACTTGGATCATTTTTTGGCTAAATAATAAAGAAGCTAGACAATGAAATAGTTTTGTAAACTATGATATGTGCGGATCAGGGGGAGAACATCCCTAAGTTTTGCAAGAAGGAATGCTGAACATTTTTAAGTGCACTTTATGTATTCTAGCTCATTGCATTTAATGAATAATAACCCCCATGTTTAAATATGTGCGTGAATATTTCCCATAAAATTTAATCATAGCATACATGAATGGGCCTCCACTTGTAGTTGGAGATATATGAATTTGAATTATTTTAAGCCCATGATAGGGGATATTTTTTGAAGTATGCTATTAAAGATCTAATATTGGCATTAGGGGGAGAGAAAGCCTATTTTGAATGCCAAATATTATTTCCATAGAAGGAAAATGATCTTAAGTATCACGCACTAAGTCATACAATAGTTTGACTAATGCTCTTATGAAGCATGAAGCAGAGCATATGCCAGATATTTTTAAAATGAGAGGAGTAACTTGAAGTTATAATACAGAAGTTATGTTTACTAGTAGTAAACTAAATGCCGTGTACTATCTAGCTAAAATCTACGGGGACGCCTGTGGGTTCTAGTTTAGTGTATACTTGTTAAATAAAAATGAAATGAAACTCCTCCATTCTCATGAAGAGAACACCTCATGAAGAAGGTTAAGCATCTCGTGAAGAGAATCATCATGAAGATGAAATCCAACATACTAAGTGCGCACATCATTAGTGTTGGATATGCAGAACAACATATTATCTCTTGTTTGGGAAATGACAAATAGATAGAATAATCTCACATTGTGAGAATATTGGGACAAAATAATAGTTGTCGACAACACTACCTCTATAATTGAAAATGTTTCTCTTATGAGAATCCGGATCCGGAAAACAAAGTCCATGGCAAAATCGCCTGTAGCGATTATATCGGGTCAATGAAGAAAGCAATTGAGGTTGAATCTCCTATTTAGAAGAAATAAAAGTTTTGCTATATCTCTGGCAAATGAAATGAATGAATATAATATATGCAGTTAATAAATGAATTATGAAGATCCATATAGTTCCAGAAGAATATAAATCGCAACATATGGAATAAAATCTCATACGTAAGTATTAAAGTCTAAGGTATATATTCCTGAATGGATATTCATGTCTCAAGAAGAGCATGTCCTAGAAGGAATACAATCATCGAATGACTTTATAGCGAATAATGCTATATCATTATGTATATCACATAGTAATCTCCCGTGAAGTAGAGATGTATCTCCTAAAAGAGAGTTATTAATTTACTAAAGAATAAAAGTATATCCTTGATGGAATTAATCCATGAAGGATTTACCAGTCGATTCTTGAATAAGCACCATTCATCCCTGAAGTGAATATAGACCCGAGAAAAAGAAAATGAGGAAATTCTAAACACCATGAAGGTGTCGTACAAACACTTAGAAAGTGTATATTGTAAAGCTAGCGACAAAGTGTTGATATCCTCAAAATACCATAGAAGGTATAAGAATAATGGTGGTTTTGGCAAATTGAATTATCCCCTAAATGCCAAATGCAAGGTTGGATTTATTATTTAGTGATACAAACAAAATCTCGTAGATTTGAGCATGTAATTCAAAATTCCGAAGATTTATAAGTATTTAAACTTGTATAAGTTTAGTACACTATCTAGAAGATATTAAATATTAATTTATTTACCCCCATAATCCTCTTAAAGGATTTATTATCCTCAAGGATAACAATATATTTGTTTTGCACAACTAAAAGTGGTAATTATGCATGAAGCATATTGCTCTTATTTATACCCATATAATTCATAGAAGAATTATGAGCCAACTTTTTGAAAGATAAGTATTATGGTACCGCATATCATTAAATAAGCACACATTTATGAGAAGTGTGGTTTGAACAATGAAGTTTAAAGTTTGGCTTTATGAGGGGGAGCATATTTTATTGAATCTACCTTGAAGGTAAACCACTAGAATTATAAAAGATCAAGTAGATCACATTTGCTAAAATGCTGAAGTTTATGCATGCATTATGAAGATCAATATCTATTCACGAATAATAGAATATCCTGAAGAATATATGACCAAGAAGGTTAAACGTTGTACTCTTTTTCCCTATGTGAGTTTTTACTTGAAGGTTTCTCACAAAAGGTTTTTAATGAGGCAACATGTGCAATACAATTAACGAATGCGATGTACTCTTTTCTCCAAGAACCGTTTTTTCCCACTGGGTTTTCGGATGGAGTTTTTGATGAGGCATGTGCATATCGTGGTAATCGCCCAAGGGGGAGTGTTATAAAACTTACGGACTCTATCCTAGAAGGAAAGGAGAAGGAGGAATCCTAATCCTAGTCCGTTTGTATGTGGGCTCTTACCAAAACTCTTAGGCCTTGGCAGGACTATATATATGTGGGAGCTCTATGTTGTAATTACTAATATTCAGATGAATAAAGAATAGTCTCCCTATCTTGTGTCTACTTGTTCTATTTTTTTATATAGTGTGTGATCATGAGAGCCGGAGAGGGGAAGGTCCTAACCGCTGACGACGAGTTTTTTAACAAGTCCTACTAAAAGATAAGATACTTCTCCTAAAGCTGCGGCAGATCAAACACCACCAACCCCAGCAAATTGGCATCTAATCCCCTTCTTCCTCTTCGACTCTGGACGTCTGGAGTCTTTACGACCCTAATTTTTTACGTTTTTCACCTTGACAGTAGCTAATCGAGGGCACGTGTAACTAGTGTCATTCTTTGGTATTACAGGTTTACAACTCCACAAGTCCCTTTGCGATGCAGTGAAGTGAAGTAGTACTCCACTCTGCAGCGTCTTCCTCGATCTACTACAGTCTTGGAGGCTAGTGGAGTGGTAAGTGGTAACCCCAGCACCGTTCACGTACAGACAGGTGAAGGAACTATTGCTAGGGAGTAGGAGCCTCGTCGTCAACGTTCTCAAGGAGACAAGGACGGCACGCCGATCGGGCGAATCCGCCGAGGCGATCTGGCTGACCGAGGCTCGGGCCTGCCCGCCCGTGGTCATCGCCCACTCGTCGCGCGGCATGATCTGCAGGAACGGGAGGTAGCCACTGGCGCCTGGCGCCCGCCGCCCAGGCACGCACGCACATGCCTGCCTTGTCGCTCGGCGGCGATGAGGCTACCGTGCAGCTAGCTAGCGGACAGCGGAGGCTAGTCGACGCGGAACCCACCCGTGTTGTGTTTTCTACCGCGGGCGGAGGACCACCGGGGTGGAGTTGATGAATCTGACGGAGGGGAGAGGCTTACGGCTACGGCGGCTTACCCAGGAGTAGAAGACGTAGAGGCAGAAGACCTTGGTGATGAGGAAGAACATGCGCAGCGGCGGGAGCAGCGTCTGCCGGCTCCACCGCCGCGCCGCGGCCTCGCGGTGCTCGAGGGGCAGCTCGGCGAAGCGGCGCGCGAACGGGAACCGCCACGACAGGCACCGGGACGGCCCGCACAGCGCCAGGGAGCCCAGCCGCGTGCCCAGCAGCCACAGCACCGCGCGCACCAGAGCCAGCGCCTCCGGGAGGCACCGCCGCGACATGAGCTCCGCGACCTCGTCCGGCACGGGCGGGTCGGCGGCCGAGGCGAGGAGGAACCCCTCCACGACCTTGTCGCCGCCCCCGCCCCCGCCGCGGCCGCCGTCCTCCTCCTCCTCCTCCTGCGGGTTCCGGCCGCCCGCGGGCCGCAGCGACGGCACCAGCGCGCCGCACAGCGCCGTGAGCGCGGCCATCTGGGACGCCGAGAACCCGTGGGTGTAGCCCTCCCTCCTCGCGCCCCCGCCCCTCAGGAGAGGGTGCCCCCGCTTGCCGCCCGCGCCCATGGTGGCGTCCGTGTGGTGTTCTAGCGATCTGCCGGTCCGGCCGGCGGCGCGGGCAGATAGAATCTGCTCTGTAATGTGGAGCGTGGGCAGCTGCTGAGCTTGAGGAAGTGGACAAGCACGTGGAGGCAGCACGGGGGGTGTCCGACCGACACCGTATACCATATTTTACCGATCGTATATCATATTTTCGATTACCATATTAAAACAGGAAAAAATAGGAAAATTTTGACAGGAACAGGAGCGGAATCAGTTGGGATGAATTCCCGACCGGATCCACGGTTCCTGTATTTAAACAGGAATTTTCCCGTATAACTCCCATATTTTTATTTTAGTTTAAACATTCACAACCCAAGCAGCTCACGCGCATATTGAGTGCTCTCCCGTCTCCACTTGTCGGTGCCTTTGTAGCAACCGGGTGCCTGGTATATAGTGCATCCGCTCCACCCACCCTGGTTGTCTAAACGAGGTGGCACTAAACTTGAGAGGTGTTTGCCTGGTAGGAGCGCTTGCTGTGCACTAAACTTGAGAGGTGCTTGCCTGGTAGGAGCGCTTGCTCAATGGGCTGGGTGGGCTGTAAGCAAATCTGAGCTGCTGGATGCTGCGCACGGGAAACCTAGCAGGTTTTCTTTTAAATTGAATAATGTACTGATGTTATATATACTTATTTATGATACTATTGGTCTTACTATCTATATACTCCTCGTTCTAAATTGAATGATTGAAGTGGTTATGTGCGTTTATATTCCCGGATAAAATTATCGGTTCCCGACCGTTACCGACATATTTCCGATCGGATTGTATCGTTTCCGGCGTCCTGTAATTCCGATTTCGCTTTCCCGACCGCCTTTCCCGTTCCCGTTCCCGTTCCCGTTCCCGTGTAAAAAATACAGTAACGGAAGTGGTTAGAGGATTTTCCCGATCGTTCCCGATCGCTTTCATCCTAGCCTCGTGCAGCTGCCTCCACGGCACGGCCTCGGCGACAGCGAGATTTACCGGACCTGAGACTTGCTGTTACAGGTAGAGCTTTGACACTTTGATTACATGTTGCCGTCCGGGGGGAATGTCAGTTTGTTAGTAACATTCATTAAACAATTACGCAACACTCGCAGTGCCTTCATTCGTTCTGTTCGACTGACTGTGGCTGGTAGCTGGTGCTGATTTGTTATAAGAGAAAAGTACTGCTGGTTGGCTGATGGCTGGTGTCTGATACTGATTTGGTGTGCGAGAAAAATATTGCTGGGTGGCTGACTATCAAACCAGCCGAATGGATAGAGAAACACAGGCAAAATATTCTGATAAGTCGAAACACAGTTACTGAGTCGATCCGAAAAATTGATAAAATGAACTAAAATGATATTATACCTAATACCATTAGATACACATTACATCCTTAGCCAGTGTAACGAAAATGACATCTCATGCCATATTTCAATATATTGTTTTGGCAATTGATGACACACACAACACTTGGACTAATATGATTGTTAAGATGATCATTCTCAGGCTTTTCAGGTTCAAGTGATGACAAAGAGAAAATAGGCAAAGTTAGGCCCGAAGGGCCGCCCCTGCGGGGGTTCCGCTACCCGGTTAGCGGACGGGGTCGAGGGGGAGCCGCCCCTCGCGGGTGTCATGGCAGCGCCCTGAAAGCTCTTTGGTCGGTAGCACCGGAAGAACCGACGCAGGAGCATCGGTGCATCCGATGGTTGTCGGAAGAACCGACGCCATGGTATTTGGTGCAGAAGGGAATCGAAGCAAAGTCAGTTTATAGGCACCGGATGAACCGATGGTTCAAAAAGAGGCATCGGTGCATTGGGCATACTGTGTACCAGAGACGATGTCAAGTGTCCAGGAGAAGATTCTTCAGCACTGGTTCAACCGACGGGGCATCGGAGCATTGCGTCGGAGCATTGACGTCAGCAGGAAGTGAAGTTGCTGTGAGAGACCGGTTGAACCGACGCCCTAAACATCGGTTTAACCGATGGTCCCTGAAGTTGCTACAACTGTGTCAGAGAAGCCAACAGCTACTTCAGTTGCTTAGAGTGACCGGATGAACCGACGCTACCCATGCCAGAGGCATCGGTTCATCCGATGATACGCAAATTTTCTGCTGGCCGTTGGAGCAACGGCTACAAGACTTGGTGGCCTATATATACGCCTCACCCCGACCATTTGAAAATTGCTGGAGTTGCTGGACATCCCACACACACCCAAGAACATCTCCAACCCATACAAGAGCATCAATATCATATACTTAGCCATTTGCACACTTTGAGAGTGTTGTGTAAATGTTAGCTCTTAGTGAGTGTGTTTGCAAGGCCTTGAGCCTTTGTGCTGTGGTTCTCTAGTGAACCAAAACAAGAGCTTGGTGCGCCAGCACCTTGGAGCTTTGAAGCTCGCCGGCAACGTCATCGACCCTCCGACTTGGTGTGGAGCGGCGACGACACTTTGTGCGGGGGGGCGTGGAGACCCCCATCCTTTGTGGAGAAGCTACTTAGTGGAACCCGGTGCCAAGGTGACCGTGATTGTGTTCACGGAAAAAACTTGGTGGCCGAGTAGCAAAACTCTTAGTGAGTGCTACAACAACGTGGATGTAGGTGTGCCTTTGTGGCTAACCGAACTACGGGATAAACACCCGCGTCAAGAGTTTGCTATCTCCTATCCCGCTCTTTAAGCTTTCGCATTTAATACTTGCATCCTTTTGTGCCTTTACTTTCATAGAATAGTTTCTTATTAGCAAAGACTATAGGGTGCATAACTCGTTTGGGATAGGGGTTTCACACTAGAACAACCTAGTTGCATTTAGATAGCTCGTTTTAGTTTAAGTTTTGTGCAAGCTAGTTGGAGCCATAGGTCAAAGTTTTTATTAGTGCCTAATTCACCGCTTCTCCTCTTGAGCTAAACTATCCGATCACTTTCTGCCATGCAGCTAACGAACTCCGTTGCCGACCCAACTAATTCTAGAACAGTGGGAGCCGAGCCAGCCCTGCCTTTCCCGCCTGAAGGCAAGCCGGCCGGCCGGCCGGCGCGGCTGCCGTTGCGATACGTGGCCCAGCACGGCACGGCACGCTGCCGCGCTTGGCGCTCACCGGATCCGCTATGCCGTTTCGGTTTACAACGAGGAGCTCGTGGCGGGGCTGGCGCTGGCGCCACACCTGTGCGCGTCGCCGCCGGTCTCGTGACCGTGCGCGCCGCGAGCTTGACAGCAAATTCTGGAGCAGATGGAGGGATGACGGGCTGGGGGGTTGCAACGGAGAGCCCTGGTCCTGGTTCCTGGCGGAGCTTATCCTCCGTGATCGAGGCTAATTGTCGGGTTACTGGAGGATAGCACCTGCTACTGCTAGCTAGTGCTAGGCGCCACACCTTGTGAAGTTGTGATCGAGGCCGACCGGACGGCAGAGCCAGGACGGCACTCGGCGGCATTTGCCGTTCTGGCTCTGTTTTTTGAAAGAAGCCGTTCTGGCTCTGCGATGGTGAGGAATGCATGGACGGCTGGTGATGCAGCAGCGGTTTGCAGCACGCAATGACATGTTAGCGTCAAGCTGATTGTCGGTGATGGTGTGACCTGGTTTCCCTTCCAGTTATCGGTTTTTCTTTCCTGTAGCATGTTACCAAGGCTCGCCCCACTGACGGTGTTGTTTTACCACAGCTTAAACGGTGATTGGTGGTGGTTAAGTACTTACTACTTGAGTGCAACTTGTTTCTTTGTTTTTTTGGGTGAGGAATTCGTACCCAGGACCAGGAGGCAGGAGCTCTGACCTTAGTTACAAAGAAAAACCTGGCCCCTCAGTCCCTCACAGAGTCAGAGAGCGTGATCTTCCTCAGTCCCTCACAGTGAAGTTTGCGACACCAGCAAGCAGGAACCGCCTCTGCGAACATCAGGGACCCGGACTCGGTGGTCTGGCGACGACCGTGGCTTCCCGAACATCTGGCGCTGTTATCCGTAAACTCCGTATTGGCAAAAAAAAAACATCACATCTAATATTAGAACACATGCATGGAGTACTAAATGAAGTCTATTTACAAAACTTTTTGCATGAATGGACTGTAAATCGCGAGACGAATCTAATAAGCATACTTAATCTATGATTTGCAACAGTGATGTTACAATAACCATCCGCTAATTATGGATTAATCATAGATTAATTAGCATTATTAGATTCGTCTCGCGATTTACAACCCATCTATGCAAAAAGTTTTGTAAATAGACTTCATTTAGTACTTCAAATTAATAAGATTCTAACGCAAAATTTTTACACGTAAAAAACTAAACACGGCCTCTAATTCCCCCCGGTGTGGCCTTTCATTATTGTCAAGACCTCTGAATACTAAAAGGACATTCACCCAAACATTGTGTACCGTATTATTTGTTCTCACTTCTACCGAGAGTCACTTTGATACAACGTACATCGTATCGCTTTAGTTTCTTGAGGATGTAATACGAATTTACTTGTGACATCCATAAAAGTTCCACCTAGTGAACTTGTTATACTGGGAAGTAGCATAACAGATAACTCAAACCACAAAAAATGATAGCTTACTATCTTTATCCTCTGTTTTTTTTAAAAAAAAGTTTGATGCATCATTCTCTACATTATCCCCATTTGATTGTTACTGTAATGATGCAAACCCAAATCAAACCAAGCAAGAAATATACCAGAAGTTACATAGAAGGACAACAGAAGATGCATGCCAAAAATTCTTGGATAAGTTGAATATGGGAAATTTCCAGCTGCATCGAGTCTGGAAATGGGCTATGGCGAACTCAATGCACCTTCAAAATTCACCAAACAATACAATTTCACCAGATTCACATCTAACCATCAGAGCACTCACTGACAAATGAACAAGTTTATTCTTTTTGCCGCTTGTATGAAGGCCCGGAGGAAAGCAACAACAATGCCAAATCTTATGCAGTGATGCAGATTTGTCTTTGTAACCAAATGATTCAGACATGCCAAACATGTATTACTATTCAAACTAATGTTCTTAACAACGCAAACTAAACAGTGATACACAGACCAGTATTAAGAGAACCGTGAAATACAAGTTTTCATAATGCAAGATAAGCATCATCAGAACAATAGCCTCTTAAAATCATACAATACCACCTTAACAGGCATATTTTCATACAAAAAGTTGGCACATCTTATTCATGTTAGCAGCTCACCAGTATGTATTCAGAAGCCAATGTTTACATCTACAGAGCAGCATCACAATTCCTCGATATAGGAAATGTGCTCAATGCAAACATCCTAAAGACCTAAACACATTAAACTTGAAGACCATGATAATACCCACTTAGGCAGGACCTCGTGGCATTTCCTCACTTGAGGATACCTCATGTCCAGGCACTTCATCGTCGCTGGATTCTTCAGATACAGCGTTTTCTTCAACAGCGGATCCTTCCAACTCAAGTGCCTCTGCATCTGCGGCAACAGGCTTTGACTCCACAACAGTTTCTCCAGATGTACCTTTTGACTGAAGAGTGTCGTCTCTGCTATCCGAGTCCAACCCAAGCTCCTTCTCAAGGTTCATCCACCCAGACAACGAATTCTCTGGGAACCTCTTCTTCACCTCCGCAATAACCTTCTTGGCCTCAGCCACCCTGCCCCCCTTTACCAATCCCTCAACCAAACCTTTCATTGTCCTAAAATCTGGCACCTTGTGCCTCTTCAAGCTTTCCTTGACCATACCCAACCCAGCATCAAAGTCGCCATGGGCACACAGCGCTGCCAACATGTGCTTGTACGTAGCAGCATTTGCGGAGCACCCCTTCTCAGCTAGTGAATGGTACAGAACCTTGGCATCCTCCAGTTTTCCATTCCTGCAATAGCAAGTCATGAGGAAATTGTAGGTGGTGGTGTCTGGCTTCACTCCAGCCGCCTCCATCTCCATCATCACCTCCAGTACCTCTTCCGGTTTCCCATGGAGTCCATAGTTCATGGCCTTCAAATTGTACGTAGCCACATCGGGCTTGCATCCACTCTCTACCATTTCCTTCCAAAAGTGCTCGGCTTCCTCAATCTTCTTCTGCTTATACATTGAATCCATCAATGTGGTGTAGATGGTCGGCGAGATACCTTGCTCACGCATTTGATCCAAGGTTTGTTTCGCCTTAACATCGTCGCGGGTCATGCAGTAGGCCTTGACAAGGATGCCGTAGGATGTGGCGTTGGGGGTGATGGAGAACTCCTTGGAGAGCTCGGCGAAGAGGACAGGGACGCGGTGGTGGCGGCGGCATCGTACGAAGGCGGAGAGGAGGGCGTTGAAGGGGAGCGGGGACATGGGGGTCGGGAGGGACGGCGCAGTGGAGCGGAAGGCGTCGATGGCTTTCTCGGGAAGGTTGGCGGATGCGTAGGAGCAGAGGACGGCGGCGAGGTGGGGCTCGGTGGTGGACGCGGGGAGATGGGAGGAGAGGAGCGCCTCCGCGTCCGCGAAGCGGCGGGAGCGGGAGAGGCGGCGCGCAGCCATTGAGAGCGCGTGGCGGGTGGAGGCGGCCGAGATGGAGGCCATGTCGATGGCCTCCAGGATGGAGACCACGCGGTCCGGATCGTGCTCGCGGCGGAGGCGCCGCGTGGCGTCGGCCACCGAGAGGACGCCGGAGTCGGTGCCGGCTGTGGTCGTGGAGAGCGCACGGGTGAGCGGAATGCCGCGGGCTTGGGCGTGGGCGCCGCGGCCGTGGCGGAGGAAGATCGCGAGCGCAGCCATTTTTGGGGGCGGCGGCGGCGGGCGGGCGAGCGGCGGCGGGGAAGAGGGTTACCCTAAAACCTTCTTCTTTTTCTGGGGAGCGAGTAGACACTAGACAGTTTTCCCTCTTCATTTCTTCAATCAAGTTCCCTCTTCTATGATCCGAGAAAAAAAACTTTGTACTAGTATAAATTAAGTTAATTACAAAACCAGAAATTTATTTAAAAAACAAAACCAGAAATGACATCACGGATCGATATATGCCATCGTGGATGTCGCACGATGGGCCTCAATGAAATGTCCAGTTTATGTACGAATTTGTAATAACGAAAAATTGTAAAATATCTACCCTAAAAAAAGAAAAATTGTAAACATTTTGAGTTTGAGATTTCTCGTAAGCTGTTTGTTGCAAACGACCACACCGCACCATTTTGTTGAAAAACACCTACATGTTTAACCGACTTCTATGCGTCCGATCGTGTAGAAAAAAAAACGGTTAGTGAAGCTTGTTTAATGATTGCATTACGTTAATTCATCATATTGTTGTGTTGTTTTCTTTCAAATAGCAAAACAAGGTTCAACAATATTTGAGCTCTAATTAATTATTCTTTTGGTGGAATACCAAAAACTTATAAAAGTATTTAATATTGACGTATCAATTGCTCCAATTTAATAAACACTAGATGATTCCCTGAGCGTTACTGTGAGATTTGAGAGAGTTTTTTTGATAAACTATGAGAGATAGGGCGTCTTTTATAGCTATAAGAAGGGAGCAAAAAGTCAGACGATGAGCTGAAAAGCCATTAATAGGCACTCAAGTTATGATCATTAAAGATGACGTTAGTGAAGAATTATGATCATTATGATTGATGCTAGTGGAGGATGAGGAGGTTGATATGGATGGATGGATTTTAGAGGACACTGATGATTAACGTGGTCATAGAGAAATAGGAGTAAATGACCCGTAGTAGGTTCCGTCTATGCAGTATATATATAGACTAGCTATGTACCCGTGCGTTGCTACGGGAAGAAAAAAAAATCAAGGAATAAGAGAACTGATACATTGAGATCATCAAAAACTACACAATATATCTAATCTTAGCAGCATAATGTATGGGCTGTTGAGCCACATTGAGGTGCACATGCTAAAAAAACCATCAATCTTACATGACTATGTCAAAAAAACATAAACAAAGAACACTAAAATATATTCAAGTACACAATTTTAAATTAATGGGGCCATGCTTCTCATGGAAGGTACTGTTCATAACAGTCGTTCCTTGGTTTCTAGACAACCTGCAAAGATGGTGAAAAAATAAGGGCTTATATCAATATGCAGCATAAGGATTTACCGGAGCAAGTGCTTGCAGCTATGTTTTAAAAAAAAACAAAATGTCAAAGTTAAAGATTTAGAACAGCCAACTATAAGAAAAGGAGGCAAAAGCAAAAGCAAAGTGAACATTGAGAGCTGAAAGTTTCACTATCCCGTGAGAAACAAACACACAGAGGTGAAGTGTAACCACAGAGGATGGAAAGTGTAGCCACAAACAAAAAAATCGTTCATTCATCTAAAAATAGTTCAATAGCATGCTGTCATATGTCAGCCATGCCCATATGCCATTATCAAGACTATCAAGACTGTAGCGTATTTCAAGCTAGACAGCGTTTCACAAATAGATGATATTACTCCAATGGTCTTATATAACAGTATGTTTTAAAGATTAAAACATTGTGATCAACAGTAAGTGCTGGGTTTGATGGTGCTACTAACCAAGATGCAGGATTTACTGAAATAAACCCGATCAGAAAGTCAGGATGCTGCTCTGCAATCTTTACAGCTGCAGCAGTGTAATCTCCCTGAGCAAGGTTGCCAGCAGAGAGCTCATTTCAGCAAGCAGAAGTAGCCCTCTTCCTTTTCCTTTAGGCAAACCCTTCAATGAAAGAGCACAACAGTTACCGTGAGCACTACAATTATTCAGCTACTATCATCTGCAACATCAAATTATTCTTTTTTAAGTCAATATTAATAGTTATCACGCAAGCCGTATATATGAAGCATAACATACCTTCAGCTTCAAGCCATCTACAGTTCCTAGTCCAGGTACAATATGCCATTAACAATATCAACCCAGTCCAATTTGTGGAATATTCCTCTGAATCAAAGTATAAAAACTAATATTGTTTTCTTACCCTTCATATTGTTTGGTTACTGTATTTCCGATGTGAGCAAACTTATGGTCTTCAAAGATCAAAAAGGAGTAATTCTCAACAATCTTAAAAAATGTTAAAAATCAATTAAACTAAAAGGAGACATGTAAAAGCCAAGCCAGTATAATAGCATCGTAAAAGGCAAACATCTTTGTTATGGTGGAAAACAACTTTGGTGGTTTATCAACTAAAATCTGGTCTAAGAATCTGTGGGATTATCTTGATATAGGTAGACTGTTTCCAGAGGGGAAGGAATATGGAAACCATGACAGTGAGGCCAGTGAATATGGGTCAAGAAAACTCCTAAAGATGGTTTTACTATTTTTAGCATGTTCAAGAGACATGTAAACTGACAGGATAGAATTATGTGATATATATGATTGAATTAGAGCACTCCATTCATAATGCATTTATATTCAGTTATATTAATGAAATCTTCAGTTCATAATGCAGCAGCCATATATGAATGAAATCTTCAGTTCATCACACATTTATATTCAGAAATTTCAGAATTTATAGTGCATGCTTTACAAATCCCAAAACTTGTTACCTGTATTTTGAACGCTCGAAGAAACTCAAATGAACAAACAATTTAAATTTTGTAGAAGTACCTAGCTAGCCAGAACACACTGACAATCTGCAAAAAAGAGGTTATTAGCAAACGAACATAGTATTCCTATACAATGCTTCATGATTAATACAACCCAAAAAAATAGGAGAGGGTCAGCATGCTCTTCTACCATTTCAGAAATAGCTTGTTAGCCTTGTACCTTTTTGTGACACCTTGACAGGCTTGCTGTACCTCTTATCTTTAATATATTATGATATTCAACCAATTATCTTGTACTTATATTAGACACATAACAAGAACTAAGCACTAAATACAAATGGTAATTATGTGCAGCATCATATAGAACTTAAAACACACTGAATCCATATAATTTTGGAATCAGAAGAAGCATCAAGAATACCAACAGATCTGGATTCCCTTGGATTCTAGCAACCATTTATTAGCTGTTTTCTCCTCTGTTTGAATTTCACTATGCCTCCATTGCTGAGTATTTGCTGGTTCATAAATCATATATATAACAAGACAAAAACTTTAAGCACTTATATTATCATGGCACTATTTGCAGGAAGTTAAATAAGAAATGGCATAATAGATAGTGGAGAGAAAAACCCGACATTAGGGTTTTTAGCTGAAAGCGTTGTTGAAACCGTTCGACCTCCATCCTCTTAGCTGAAACCAGTGAGCAAAATCATCAAATAATTTGTGAGCACAAAACTTGAAGGCCTGAAGCATCCAAAAAAAGCACCCCACATTGATACGGGTGATGTGCAGGTGCAGCCTGTTTACTACTTCCCACTACCTCCAACAAATGAACAAGTGGAGAAAATCGGACACCTTAAATGGAATCACAATTTTAGGTAACAAGCAAATTCCGATTGGACTACCCTAACCTGCTCCGCATCTGCTCGTACCAATTGCTCCCATGGACGGCATGGCGGTCCATCGCACGTCCTTGCAAATAGATTTCAGAGCCATGATTTACTCGATACAGTAGGATTGAAGACGTATACCTTGAAGGCTTGAACCGCAGATCAGGCAACGGCATGGTGGAATGGCTGGAGCATGGGGGATGGCGCGACCGCGCCGCCGAGGAACCGTCGGGCGGTCGGGGACGGCGTGACCGAGGGGTCCCAACCTTGAGCATCCCCGGTGCAGCGGCAGGGCCGGAGAGCGGGCGGGGATCGGCAGCCCCGACCTCCAACGGCGGCGGCGGTACCGCGCCTTCCTTCGCTGCAGCGGATCGTCGACGCTGGAGGCGGCGCGGACGGCGGACGGCGTCGTTGCGGCGGCGCAGATGGATCTCCAGCTGGGACGGAGCGGCGGCGCGGACGCGATTCGAGAAGCCCTTAGTTCCTATCCACGGGCCAAAGTCGATCGGACGGGGCCGGGATGGCGGCGAGTGGCGTCGCTGGGTGAGGGCGCGATCGGCGAGCGGAGGCGAGGGTGAGCGCTGAGCGGCTGGGCGAAGGCGATGGCTTCGTGAGCTGCAGCGGCGCGAGGGGGACGGCGTCGTGGCCGATGCAGATGGAGAGGGGAGGGGCAGGGACGGCCGGGGACAGAGCGGCGGCGACGCGGACGACGCCGCGGACTGCGCGGCGGCGGGGACGGCGGGCAAGGACGGAGCGGCGAGCTCTCTCGCGACCTGAAATTGCTCGCGGAGAGTGCGTGAGTGGGGGACAGGGTGGGGTTTTTTACATATTTACCACTAGGAGAGGCACTCGCTCGTTTAGCATTTTTAAAAAGGCGTCTACATATTTAGCACTACAGTAGCTGCGATTACTACATTTTTACCACTTTGTCCTACGTGGCACGACACGGCGGCAGGACACGGTGGCGTCCGGTCAGCAAGGCGATGTGAAATGTCGTTATTGCCCCTGCCCAGCTCTTCTCTTCTCCCTCTCCGACAGATGGGTCCCGCAGCTCATCTCACTGCCAGGTGGCCCCATTCGTCAGGTTCGTCTTCCACCTCCGACGCCCTTGCCCACGAACACGACGGCTCTGCATCCCCGCGGCGGCCAGCCAGCAGCTGCGGAGGCAGCCACGGCCGCCGCCGACCCGGACGCGCCGCCTCTTGGGGCCTGCCCTCTCCGCGCCGCCGGCCTTGATCCCCTCGCGGGCGCCGCCCCTCACTGTGGAGTTCAGTCTCGGAGGAAAAAAACAAAGAGAAAAAATCTCCTCGTGCTCTTCCCGTTTGGCGTCGCCCGCCGCTACCATCCTCGTGCTCCTCGTGCTGGAGACAGGATTAGTTACTCCCCATGATTAGGAGGTGGGATTAGCCGATGGGGATTAGATTAATCGGGTGGATCCGGAGGGGGTGACCAGGGTGCGGTGCTGGAGATGCCTGCGGGTGGCAGCGCGGCCGGCCGGCGCTTCACTGCATGGCGTGGCGAACAGCGGCACGGGCGACACGGCAGCCGAGGCAAGCCCAGCGGCACGGAGCTCCAGCAGGCCTGAGCAGGCGCTGGCCGGTGGCGCTGCAGCAGCGAGCGCGTGCCCAGCCGGCGCGGCGCGGGTCCTGCAGCAGGTGCGCAGGCGGGGAGCCAGGGGCTCGGCTCAGTCGCGCGGGGAGGGGAGCTGCGCAGGCGAGAAAGACGAAGCTGACAAGTGTGGCCCACCTGGCAGTGAGAGAAGCTGCGGGACCCAGCTGTCGGAAAGGGAGAAGAGAGAAAGACATCAGGGGCAGCAAAGACATTTCGCATGAGCTTGATGACTCAGCGTCACCGTGTCAGGCCGCCGTGTCATGCCACATCAGTCAAAGTGGTAAAAATGTAAGAGTTGGAGCTACAGTAGTGCTAAATATGTAAGAGCTCTTTTAAGAGTGGTAAACGAGCGAGTGCTCTTCGGTAAATATGTAAAAACCCCGACAGGGTGGGGTGCAAGCGGTTGCTTTTGGGACGGAGAGAAGGGGAGGACGTGCGGGCGCGGTTCCGACGATACGAAGGGGCGACGAAGGAAGCGGCGGACGAACGAACGAAGAGGTGGATGACGAACCAAAAAAAAAGTCACTTACCTCAAAAAAAAAAGTAGTAGAGATGAGTTGAACAGCTGGAAGCCTTTTATTTTACAATAAGATCAAGTAGAGATGCTCGTTTCCAATAAAACGTCCTGTTGGAGGATTCTCAAACTGCAAACGACATACAAAGTATTTTTTACAACTTATCTTTATAATTAAATAATAGGTGGAACCTTGATAAAGAGTAAGATAAACGCTCTATTTCCTAGAGACAAAACTAAAGAGATACTCCACCATCAATAGCACATATCAGTATAGCACCTGGTACATTAAAAATAATCATACAACATACATATCTCGACACATCAATAAAATGAAATAATATGTACTAGTTCATATGCTTTTCCAATCCACATGTCATCGTTTTAAGCAAATTTTATTAGCTCAAACTTCCCCACAGGATTCAATGTGTCTATGTGACCATGCATATGCATCTAATTCGTTGTAGGCTCCTAATGTTATCATGTTCTATTGGTGGATGAGTCACTACACGCGTATCTCGTTACTTGTGCGCGTATTTGAAGTGCAAGAATATTATCATAACTATATGTTGTTACTATATGAAATTTCAGTAGATTATGAAGAGAGAGATCCGCCATGTTCCTAAATTGGAACTCAGACACAAAATGCTCTTAGCCATGGGCTATTCTCCATGAGCCATGGTGCCAGTTTTGTAAAAGTTGTTAGCTGATTTGTAAGAAGTTTGTGGTCCCTTTTATATATTTATGGTCGAAAAGTTACATATCAACGTGAAAGAACATCCCCTCATATTGTGCAACCGATGTATGCATAAATCTGATGAAATCATGAAAGCAACATATATCTACTTGATACGAGCGTGTCGACCATGACATTGACATGCCACCTCAATTGATAAGTATCCGGATATTTCTCTTCCCTTTCTCTACGAAAAAAATTTATCCATATTATCCATGTTTACGATTTTCATTGTCTCATAATACTCAATATACTATATATATATATTATATAATCACAAGAAATACGACGAGAAAGCAGAGAAAGAAGGAAACACACGCAACAAAAACGGGGCAAAAGAGAAAAGGAAGGAAAACGCAGCACACCAAGGACAAGGAGCAGGAAACCGGAGGCCGCAGGGCAGCACAAACAAGAGAACAGGGACGACGCATCGGCGTGTGGCCCCCGTATATCCCTCCTGCTATCCGTTGCCCGGCCGGCCGCGGCCCCCGTCCGTTTCCCAGTTCCCACGATTTCCGCGTCACCCCGTCCCCTCCACCTTCTCTATTAACGCGCCCACCACCGAAAATTAAAGCCGCCCACCCCCCCCGGAAATCAGAGACGCGAGCGGCGAATCCCCTAGCCCCTGGCCCCGAATCCTACCCGAGTTCGCTCGCAAATCCGATCCGCCGGCCTTCTCGCTGCTCCGTCGCCGCCGGCGGTTCGCGGCGCGGTAGGGAACCTAATCTACCTTTGGGTTGGGAGATCCGGGGTGACCCCCTTCATCCCGGGCGCTCCGGGGGCTCGGATCTTGCGGCGGGCGGGCAATGTGAGCGGCCTCCGTCGGAGGGGGACGATCTGCGGCGCGGCTCGTGGGTGAATCTTGCGGCTGCGGGGTTGCGCGGCCCGCGGGGATGGAGCACGTGATCGGAGGCAAGTTTAAGCTGGGGAAGAAGATTGGGAGCGGATCTTTCGGGGAGCTCTACCTCGGTACGCGCCTCGCCGGGTTCTTGATTCAGAATCTTTCGCGGTTTTCTGCCGGTTCCGACGCGCCGCCGTTTCGTTTGGCTTGCTCTTCCGCGTTTGTTTCTGATGCGGCCGCTTGTTTTTGGCTGCAGGCGTCAACATACAGAGCGGCGAGGAGGTGGCTATCAAGTTGGTATGTGACAACCTGATCCTGTTTGTAGACCTTTTCGTCTTGGAAGCATGCGTGGCGTTAGGCAATAGTCGGTCCCAGATGCAAACGTATCGTTGATTTACTGTTGCTAGAAACGGTTCCACGAGGGGCTCTCGTGTAGATATTGTGGCACAACCTAATTGTAAATGTTAATGACTTTCCGTAATTGCTTGCGAAAGGATTGACATGACTTCTCGCTTTCTGCAAGTAACAAGACTTCCAAAATCCAGGCACTTCCCTGGCTGTCCATGCGAATTGACTTGTGTTTTTTCATTGAATAATAACTAGACTCCCATACATTCCTTGTCTGTCAAGTTTAATTGCCATGTGTTTTATCATGAACAATACTAAGACTTCCAAACTTGTTTTTTGTTCTGTAAGCAAATTGGCCTATTGTATGGGCCAGTAATTAGGGGAGGAAGAAAAGGGACTGAAGATTGCTAGCGGATCCAGTTCAAAGTATAGAGCATGGTCTTGTTACCCGTTCATTAGTTAGGCTGTATAATAACCCTATTTTGTTTCAAGAAAGTGACAACTCATATTTCAATAGTGCAAATTTCAGCAAATGAAACAGTAACACCTTGAAAACTACTTGCTGAAAGTTGATCTATCGTGGTCTGCATCTGTGCCAAGATACTTGTAAATTTGACGTTATACACTGCATTTCACTATTCCTTGGATGACCGGCTTGACTGAACCAAAAATTATGCTATGGGAAAATGTTATTTACATTGCTATTGGTATTTCTAGCTTGAACATATACCGCCACCTTGAGACAATATTGTGGCTAACTGTTTTTGGAGCAATATTATTTATCAGCCTTGCTCTGGTCCATGTCCCTTTCAGCATCAGGACATGGTACCTGATTGTTTTTCTCCATCTCACGTTTTATCAGGAATCTGTCAAATCAAGGCATCCTCAGCTTCATTATGAGTCAAAGCTATACATGCTTCTCCAAGGGGGAAGTAAGTACCAATACGAGGACATGGTTCTTTTATTTCATATATTGTCACTGGTTTTAATATAATATTTTATTCTAAACTTCAGCTGGGATTCCTCATTTGAAGTGGTTTGGAGTGGAGGGGGAGTACAATGTCATGGTCATTGATCTTCTTGGTCCAAGTCTGGAGGACTTATTCAACTTCTGCAGCAGAAGATTCTCTCTTAAAACAGTACTTATGCTAGCTGATCAGATGGTAAGTTTCTCCTATGGTGTCATCCATTTGCGGGTACTTATTGTTATCTGTAGCGCACCTATGAAAAATATCTCAATGAATCTTAAGTCCATATTTGGTGGATTTTCACCACCAAGTTAATTTCTTCCCTTTGTTTTCATACAGATAGCCAGGGTAGAGTACATGCACACGAGGGGGTTTCTTCATCGTGATATCAAGCCAGACAACTTCCTTATGGGCTTAGGCCGTAAAGCAAGCCAGGTTGGGTGTTACACATGAGTATTTACTGATAAAACTGGTTTGGTAGTGGATGTTTTAAGTCTACGAATCTTAGCTCACAAGAGGATTAAATTCTTCTCACTGCGCCCATAGAGTGTTTCTCTGCATAGCTGCTGTCACAAACACAGGCCATTTTTGCTTCAGCTTATTGTAACTGAATTAAATCAAACACCTTTATCTTTTCTTACATAATGCACTGCGACTGAATTTGAACAGCTGTAGCTTGAATTTGTACCACACCAATCATTATAAAAAATATGTTTGGGCAATTGAAGAATCCTTGTGTACAGTTGCTGAAAGACTGGGACCTGGTTTTGAATGCAGATATTTTCTGCAATTTATATATGATATTTCTAAACATATCAAGTCTTTGGAGGTGCTAAAAGTTCTTATTGTGCATTGAAAATTATTCTAGCGATGATGACTTTTATGAGTAGATACCTGCATATAAACTACTGTCATAAACATGCCCTTTAAATGATTGATATAATCATATAACTTATCTTTACCGTCAACAAAGATAACTGCTAAAGAAAGCTGAGTGTACTCTTAACAGGTTTATGTCATTGACTATGGCCTTGCGAAGAAGTATCGGGACCTCCAAACTCATAAACACATACCATACAGGTAATCAGAAATGGTTGGTCTGAATGCTAGGAAATAAATTCTCTTCACACCGGGAAGTTTCTTCTAGTATGTTACCTGTGACGATCTATGTGTTTACTATCATTCATTTAAGACACTTATTTGTGTGCTATGTAGAAGCGATGTTTGCGATATAGTGTAGTCCCTTAATGTTCTGTTTGATACACATCTCCGTATTTTGCCTATTTTTTGTTAACATCTTGGTTATACAGTTATCTAATTTACCGAACCTTGATTTAGAATTTGCATAGCACATTACATGTGATGATATCTGCTGGTGAATGTATTGGTTCAACAATCTATATTTCTAGTGCCATTTTATGCTGTCTACATGAAATCATAATTATTTAGCTGTTCGACAGCAACAAATGATTTTGAAGTTGAAATTTCTTCTGCGATCCTACACGATGAGGAAGTTAACTGTGGTTCTTCATCCTATAATTAGTTATTTGATGAGATTTTGTTTTTTCTGTTACTTAAGTTATGCTTTTTATTCATTTTGGAATACCCATTCGAAGCTTACATGTTTTCCTTTGTTACTGTAGGGAGAACAAAAATCTCACAGGAACAGCACGATATGCTAGTGTAAACACCCATCTTGGAGTAGGTGAGCCCCCCTGGTATTAAGAGATGGTACCAAGAGGTCAAAGTATAGTTATAATTGAAACTAACAGGTGTTAGGTTTTAGTTGGGGACAATATAGTACAACAACAACAAAGCCCTTTAGTCCCAAGCAAGTTAGGGTAGGCTAGAGATATGAAACCCAACATGAGCCACCAACAAAAAGGAAAACTTATATAAAATAAGAAAGGCATTAAAAACAGTAGTGTACTAGGCGTTTACTGTCTTGTTTTGGACATTAATTCAGCAATTTTTATCTACATGCACTGCTCTTCTGGAACCCAAATTCTATGCATTGCCAACCAACCAAAATATATCGTGTATTGAACAACAAAAATATCGCTCATCCAGGAAATTTTATCCAAAAGTGCAAAACATTTTTTTTCCAGAAAATGTCGTGCTTTGGCTAACTCTATGACGCCTTCATGTGTTATTGCTGCTTTTCTCTCCAGAACAAAGCAGGAGAGATGACCTAGAGTCCCTTGGTTACGTGCTGATGTATTTCTTGAGAGGAAGGTTGGAGAATCAATTGCTTTCTAATGTTCAAATCACCTTTTATCTGTGACTATATATTACTGAATACTTGTCTTCTCAGCCTTCCTTGGCAAGGCTTGAAAGCTGGCACAAAAAAACAGAAGTATGACAAAATTAGTGAGAAGAAAATGCTAACTTCAATTGAGGTAATTGATTTATTTGGTACAGAGTTTTTTTTTAACAATCATAAGTTACTGTTCTGTTGGATTGTAATCTATTGTTGCCCATGTTTTCACAATTTGTGCAGGCCCTCTGTAAATCTTATCCATCAGAATTCATTACATACTTCCATTATTGCCGATCTTTGCGATTTGAAGATAAGCCAGACTATAGCTATTTGAAGAAAATCTTCCGGGATTTATTCATCCGTGAAGGTATCAGCAAATATAACACCTCTAAAGTTTCTTGTGTAACTACATATTTGCTTACATGTTTCTTTTTTTTAATACTTGCAGGGTACCAGCATGATTATGTCTTTGATTGGACTGTAGCAAGGCAAGCTGCGGACAATAACAGATTACGAGTATGTCTGCTACTCTTTTTTTTTCTTCTGGAATTACTACTAGTGCAAGTTTCACTGTGCTGAATGTGCAACATTTTTTCCCCCTCACTACCAGCTGAGTGGGAGAGGTGGGTTGGTGGGACCATCAGCAGACCGGGCTGCAGGTCTGTGAGTTGCATACTCATTTTGGAATGTTATATTTATGAAATAAGCAAGGTGGAAACTGGAAACCAGCAGGCTCACTTTTACTTATTTGCTTTTTAACAGCGAGACAGGATGTTCCAGATAGATTCCCCGGTCCAGTTGATGCATTTGGTAGAAGAACCGGCTCTGGTTCTGGCCATTATGGTGAACAAACAAAGCACAGATCTCTATTGGATACACTTTTAGCACCCAAGACGGTGAGAAACTATCAATCCAATTCATCATGAGACTGATACTTACAAATGTTGTTTAGGAGCTCTCATAGTTTCTTCTGTGCCTTAACTATAATTGCTGTAGCTGTGGTCACAACCATGTGATGGGATGTTTTATATAACTAGCATAGTGCCCGTGCGTTGCTACGAGTAATATAATAGACGTACATAATACATCAACTTTGTGTTCATTCACTTCATGTACAGGCTGTGCTATGATTGTGTGAGACATTGATTATCCGTGTTCTGATTTGGATTCTGATTGATTTGTCCGGATTCCCTTAAGAATTCGGATTGATTTGTCCGGAGATAGAGATAGAGATTGAATTCCTTGGTTCTGGCATCTTCAATTATGTTCAGGCCTTCCCTTTTATTGCTATGAGATGATGTATTCCCCATGGTGATAACCTTTACACTTACAACACTTTTCACCATGTATTTCAGACTGTTGATTCAGATAGAAGAAGGCCTTCATCGTCGCGGAATGGGAGCACGTCAAGGAAGGCCCTTCTGTCAAGCAGCAGAGGCTCTGGAGATCCCAGTGACCCGATTCGCAGTAGCCACCTAGTCCCAACCAGCAGCGGCAGCAGCCGCCCATCAACTAATCAAAGGCTTCATCAGTCAACAGGACTTGAGGGCAGGACTTCATCATTGTCGAAACCCGGAAGGGTCGTCCATGATGATCCCACTATGAGGAACTTTGAACGCCTTACTATCAGTGCAGACAGGAGGAAATGAAATTTTTACTAGAGCAAAAGATCCGAGCTGCTCTCACTTTGCTGTAGCGCTGAGAATTCATTTGGTTCCAAGTGATGCTTACTGATGAGCAAGTTAAATGATTCTGTGCTATACATGATGCTGTGATCTGCACATAACTGTACTTGTCAAATCTTGGCACAGATGATTTGGGTTCTTCTAATTCAGTGAACTGTTCTTACAAATGGCCACAGGAGCACACAGCACACCATTAGAGGGACCCGGGATTGGCTGCAGTGTTTAGCCATGCGGGTCAAAATGATGTTAATGATGACTGATATTTGTAAAATGTCAATGGAATAAAACATTTCAGTACACTTGCATTATCTTTGAATTTCTGTGAAAGCTGAATTTTTCGTCTATGCAAATTGGATTGGATTGAAAGCATTTTTTTGTCAGAAAACATGTTTTATAGGCATTTATGTTTTCTTAATAAGACTGAAGTTGTGTTGTTATTTTTTTAGTATAAAGCTTGTAGCATAGTCTGTTTGGACAAGTCGTCCGACACTTTTTGAGAACCCGGAGGCAAGATCGTTGAGCAGTGAGAACGTAAATACGTGGAAGCTCTCAAGGCAGGAAATAATATAGCATTTTTCCCGACTAACTTTATCTGAAGACCTAGCAGTAGCTCCTACAATAACTGTAACAGTGGCTCCAGCTGTTTACTGTCCGATGCGTAACCATTATATAGTTATATATTCCAGTGACGGTGTTCAGAGAGATCTATTGATCCTGACAAATGGCCTCTATTAGCAGGTTCGCCTTGAACCGTTGAACGCAATTTGCACGAGACGCAATATAATCCAGCAAATCAAGAATACATGTTGGGCTACACACTTCCGTCTCCGTGGATAATACACACACAAAAAAAATCAATCCAGAATGAGTGGCACAACCTTCCAAGAATCCTCGTGGCGCACTGAATTCTGCGAGAAACCCGCGGATACGACAACATTTGTAGAAGACAGTGCCAAATGATTCGTTATTAGCATCACCATGCTCAGATACACACAGGAAAAACAACCAGAGTCAATGCTCACGAATGCAACTGCTTTTCATCTCTACATATACGCTGATAGCAAAAGAGAGTAAAGATGGAAGTTCGTGCTTACAAAGATACTCGTTAAAATCTAAATCAGTCTGTGACACCAGAAATAAACTAAATAGTTAGACATCATTCAAGATTCCAGGAAATAAAGGCATACATGTGTTAGAATCACGGTAACAGAACAAATATGTCAAGAGTATATACATTCACATGAATACACTAAAGACTGACTAGCAGCACATCAGCTATAGATGGATACAATCAAACCAATGCAGCACGGCTATTCATTCAGTTATATCAAAGCATAGTTTTGCTTCATCCCAGGGGCCATTGATCTCAAACTTATATTCTTGAATCCTAATAAGCCAGTAAGGGCAAACAACTGAAATAAACACAAGTGACAACAGTAGAATGAAGAACATTCGGTGCAACTGGTAGGTGACACTCAGGGTCACAACCATCAATGCGAAGGAGAACAGCAGATGAAGCCTAAAGTGGTACTTCTTGACACAAAATGTAATGAGGGGTGCAAACAAGAAGACTTGCAAGGAGAAGAGCATGATCGCAAAGACATGCAGCCTTGACGGCAGACGTGAAGCCACAAGGACGGATGCAACTATCGACGCATTCAAGGAGATGTTGCTGGTTAACTTTGGATTGTTGAGTGCTCCTGGAGGCCTTATAGTTGAACCAGAATAGTCATGCAGAAAGAGATGAACCAGCAGAAGAGATACAGCAAGGGCCCATATTGAGTCTGAACTGATGGACCTAGTGAGGGTATGGTAAATTGGCGCAAGAACATAAAGACCACTGATGAAGAATGATATGTTGAGGACATACTTTGTCAGAAGCTTCAGCGAGAATGGACAAGTCGTGAGCAATAGGACAGAGAACCCAACCAGTAGGAGACCAACATCTAGTTTGAGAAGGGTAGCCTCATCAATGTCCAAGTTCAACGTCAGGGTCCATGTCGAAACCACAAGAGCAACGATGCAGAGATATTGAGAAATGGAGACGGAGTCAATCATCACTTTCAGAAGGTCCCTCTTGACGACATTAGCATTCATAACCATCTCCTCGAGGAACGACTCGTCAGTGTAGTTGTCATCATACCCTGGTTGCCTTCCCCCATAGGCAACTTTTCTCCACATTGGCTGTAACCTGATCCGGTTTCCATCGCTACTCTTCATAATGTATTGCAGTGATTTCTGCTAGAAGAATCAGGCTCTGAGCCACGCCAAAGGTCACGAATTGGTGGCCATTAAAACATCTTCAGTGCTCAAACTTGCATTTGTCCGGCATCAGTTGCCCACTGCTAAAAGAAAAGGGACCGAGTTAATCACCTCTGATTTCAGGCAGTTAATAATAATTTGTAGCCAAATACTAAAGGCACCAGACTCATTAGCAGATTATCGGGCATGGAAAAAGTTACATTCAAGCATCTTAACAGGGGTTCCTAAGTTGGGGGCATGTGGTTTCGCTGAACCCCAGTATTTTTTTTTTGTTGGAACTAGTTGAATGCCCGTGCGCTGCGACGGGAGCTAAAAAATCAAGTGTAAAACGATGTAAATCTGCCAACAAATAACAACATTCATCATATAAAACGTTGTCGTTCCAAAAGGTACCGAGATAAATCAAACCAATTGGTTCACCATTGTCACCAAGGTCAACTAAATATCCAAACAATTGTAAACTACATTCTATTTTGTATCCTTGCCTATGTACACTAATATGTGGCTGACTTTGGCATTTATATACTGGAAGTCTGGAAGTAACAACAATTTCACAGGTACCACAACTGAACTGGAGGGACAGTTTAAAAACTAAATTTGGCATGTGTGCTCAATACTGCTACATTATTCATGGTGTACTTCAAAGGACGACAATATCAACACATTGTAAGGTCTAACGAATTAGCTACTGTATTCTGCCTGGAGTACTTCAAAGGGCAATCGGATCCATGTGCAAAAGACAAACCAGAAACAATTACTAACCTTGTGGAATGTTGCGGTCCTTCATGAAAGTTAGACAAAAAAATCTTCACCACATGTGACACAAACGGTTATTTTGGTTCAAAGCCACCGTTCTGAACTCTTTCAGAAATGTGCTGCCAGAGTGACACCTGTATAATTCAGAGAAGTTCAATGTTTGGACATCAAACACACGGCAAAATCATTATAGAATATCAAAACGTCTCCACCACATTTTCTTTTAGTTAGTCTAGCCAAAATACAAAGGATATTATCAAAACAGGATGAATATCAAAATGCCTCGGCCGCAAAAAGAAAAATAGAATGGAAGTAAAGAAAATTAAAGCTGTCATGTGCAACAATCCTTGAATGCACAGTTTGGCTTCATATTGGGTGGTTAAATTCAGAACACCCCAACTATAACCTCCTTTTTTTTTGACAAGCAGCTTTTGGTGGCTTTCGGTTGTTAATGTCAGAGCCCCTCCATAGGCAATACTTCATGTACTTATCTTTCTGTTTTATCACTTTGGCATGCATCTTGAAAGTGCAAAGGAAGAAAATTGTCGAAGAGGTAAGCTGGGAATTTAACAGAGTGCCTGCTTGTGTTTGTTTTAAGGGAAGCTTTCCTGCTTGTGTTAGGTACATTGCAGTGGCCAACATCTTTCTTCTAATAGGCAAATGAAAAGAATAGGGAATTAGAAATAACCTGCTTTAGTCTTTTCACTTGAGATGGTTCCGTTCCAAAAGTAGGAGTTTGACTCCAAAAGATTGATGGTTAGGGCATGCATATCATCAGAAGTCACAATAAATAATGGAAGCTTTGTATGATACCTGTGTCCTTCTGCATGACAACGGATAGCATCAATCAGAATAAAACAAGACCTGTACCTTATTTGAGGCCCACCATGTATCATGTGTGATAAATAATGTATCAGTAAGATCAGAATTACATCGTAAGAACAAATAAAAATGATAAGCACCTCAGAAAATGTTGGCAATTCACTATTTTAGGTATACTGTCGAGTACATACCATCAACTATTCTACAGTTGTCTTTTTGTAAAGACAGAATAGATTCTATATAATGTTGAAAAAATGGGACAATTCAGTGCAGTTTTCAGCTTCTAACAGTTGTTCTGAAACTGCATAAGATGATGAGCAATAGCACTATCAGCAAGAGAAAAACTTAGACCAAAGAAAAAAAACTTACAGAATCTAGTTTGAGTTCCAATCAATGTGTGCTAGCTACTGGGCTTCCTAATGGCATAACTGTTGTTGATTGATCTGATTATTCTAGGAGAAAGACTTGCTGCCCCAAATTTAAGATATTAAATCTGGTGTTCCATCTTGTAACTGCAGATTATCAATCATGTCCTGCACCTTTAGGTATTGCTGAAAAGCCTCTAAGGGGTTAGATGATTTGGAAAGTGGAATTTCAAACACTGAATGCAAATGATATTACAGCTGGTGTTTCCAACTTTTGTTCTCAATGAGAGGCTTAATGCTCTCAGTGAGAAGCTTCATCTCGAATAATTATTAATTTCCCCAGCAAGAATAAAAGGGTTGCCTAAATTACGATTGTCGCTAGCAGTTAGCACAATAACAATTGCAGCACATGTATCATGAAACGTTGAGTTCTTGGGAAAGCATGAGAATGCAACTCCACTGTTAGGTATATAAACACACTTTATACCATGTCAGTTGCCATCTTGAATTTGTCGTCGGTAACAAAGAAAAAATGCTAGAGCTCATACCTGATGCTCTAGATTTGAACTATCATACTGCACCTCTATCAAGTTCTGCAATCTATGCCAGCACTCTTCCTGGAACAGAGAATGATCAATTATTATTTCTGTAGGAATTTTCATCGTCCCATGAATCATACATATATGACAGCAACAACACGCACTGCAATCAGAAAGCCATCAAACAATACTACAATTCACGTTTCCATATATTGCCCCCTAGTGGAGAGCGGGGGTTAAACTTTTCAGGGAAGGATTGATATGCTGCTAACGCCTGCGGAAGGGATACAAGCCATTAGGAAAGAAACGAAAATGAGTATTTGACCTCAATGTCTGTCAGATGAACGAGAGGCGCGCGTCGCCGTGCAGACGCACGAGAGCCCCCTCCCGATCCACGCCGTGGACACGCCCTCTGCTGCGGCGGCCGGCTTCAGAGCTGCTTCAATCCAGTTCAATCGGGGCAGACGACCGCAGGGCCGGCGGGGCCAACCGCGACCTTAGAGCCGGCCAGGCGACGCAATGGAGGAGGGCGCTAGCGGCGGCGGAGGGAGCTGCTGATGGCGCGGGCCCGCCACTTCCACACCGGTGGCGGAGAGAGCGTGGTGGCGCGACGCGGCGCCCTCGGGTCCCCCTCGCTTCCGGTGAGGGGGATGCACGGAGCGGCGGCGTCCGCGAGCGAGACGGGGAGGCCGAGGCCGAGGGCGAGGGCGAGGGCGATAGGGAGGGAGCGGCGCGAGGGCGATGGGGAAACGGGGAAGAAACTGCTCTCGCTGGAGAGGGAGACGTGGGCAGAGCCACGGAGCGGAGGCAGTGAACTGCTTCTACCTGATATTGGATTTGATTGCCCAGTAACAGAAAATTAAGAGAGCATTAGACACATTAATTCTTACAATCAATACCTCAAAGTAAGTTGGGGCTTCCTTACCAAGGAAAGAAAAAGGGCAGCGGAAAGACCTTGGGTCTGTCTTGGGTCTATTTGGATACAAATGATAATTCTTAGACCGACTCCAATAAAACTAGGCAATTTTGACAAACAAATAGATGGTTGCCTTGTGTGAACAGTGTAGAAGAGATAAGACATTTGATGCTGTCTCCAACAGATATTGCATTCATGTTTCAAGAGCCTCCAGATTTGCCTAGCAGGAGAGAGGAAATCTATTTTTACCTCACCTCTCTCCTCACACTACAAAATGCCTACTCTTACCTCTTCGGTTGGAGACTGATTTTGTGATGCACAATGCAAATGGAGATGAAAAATGGATTTGCCTCTCACTGTTGGAGTCAGTCTTAGTCTTTACCTTTTAGCTCTCATGCATCCAAATATTTTTGAGATAAAGTGGATTATCTCTCCCAAAATTTTTAGCCCCTCCAAAAGGTGATAATGGGCTAATTTTGCATAGTTCCCACAAAAAGGTGAGTATAGACACATATTTAGACATGAGAATAGAAGAGAGAGGGTGGGCATTAGCCCATGGATCCAAACAACTCACCTTGAGCTAATACTTAGCCTATCAATTTAAGACTAAATATTATCTCTCAAAATTAGTCATGGGCTAATGTTCCAAACAGGACCCTTGTTTGGTTCACCCTAACACACCTAGCGCTAGAAGAGAAAATTGCATGTATAAAATATTAAACGAAATTTATTTGCAAAATATTTCCACATATAGATGCAACTTTACACGAAGAATACAACGATTCTAATTAATCCATAATTTACTACAGTAATTATCCTCTAATTAATCCCCAGTTTGCTACAGTAATGCTATGCTCGTTGGAGTTCTAGGAGGCGGCGACGGCGAGAGAGGCGAAGAGCCGGGGGCTCGGTGGCAGTGAGGGCCGGTGGGAAGTCAGCGGGGACGCCGGAGCGGGCCAAGGTCGCGAGCGCGCGGGAGAGTTCGGTGGCGGTAAGGGCAGGTGGGGCGTCGGCGCCGGAGCGGGGCGAGATCGCGAGCGCGCGGGAGGAGCCGGCGTTGTGCGAGCTCTGGAGCAGTTTTTAAGAAAAAATCATTTCGCCAATAGTACTGCAAAGAAAGAATCTCATTTCTCAGTGTGGTGGTGGGGGAGGGGGCTGGGAGCTTGGATTCTGAGGTCGCAAGCTGTTTTTTCAGCTGGTGGTGGTGAGGTTTTTTCGTATTCCAATTTTGAAGTGCTAGGTGCGCATGCCACACACCGTGCCACCAGCAAGGATTACATTACCGGCCATACAACATTTATCAGTGAGCTCCGGTAACGATAATCGATTGAAAATCGGTGAAAAATCGCCAAAACTGATCGGTAAAGAGACCCAAATTCAAAAAAATAAAAATCGACAATTTATCGTCGATAATCGATGCAAACCGAACGATTTATCGCTTCGCCTACTGAAAATGTGTTTTGGCAGTGGAAAAAATATAAAGATTTGATAGCATTTAATTTTTTAGATTATATATTATATTATATTAGATAAATTACACATACATGCACAATTTTGCATATGGGATTGCCTAAGAAATAAACATGTTTACATATTTTGCCCATGAATTGAATAAAGCACATGAATTTGCACATATATACAAACCACGAAGTATATAGTCCATATAAACAAATGAGTGCATAGTCCATACAAACTTCATAGTTCAAAGAAACAAAAGAGTGTATAGTTCATACAAACCTCATAGTGCATAGAAACAAGAGTACATAGTCTATAGAAGCTACATACAAACTAGCAAGCATATAGTCCATACATGAAGGCATTCGGCATATCAATTTAATCATTCTTCGGTCTCTTCTTGCTGGTATGTGTGATATCCATAATAATATTTCTAAATATTGAAATGAACTCAAATAAGAGGGGAACACATAATGATGAAATTGTAATATAGATACATACATGTAATTCACCAATCTGACCACTAGTGCTCATGCCAAGATGTACCGGTAGTTGAATGAAGTGGCTTGGATATGGTGGTGGGTGTGAATATGGTTGTGGGTACGGATATGGGTATGGTTGTGGGTATGGATATGGGTAGGAGGGTGGACGTGGATAGCTAAAGGTTGAACTTACTGAGCTGGAGCTATCACCTTCCCGAGGATCAGATCGGCGTCGGTTGCTTGTCGTCCTCCGTTGTGACATGGGTTGACCATGATTTTGTGTGGCATGGGTTGCCCCTCCTCCACCTTTTCAACACGATAATACTTGCACTTGAAGCCAATGATAATCTTCTCTCCATGCTCCCAAAGTAAGTCCTGATTACCAGACATTCACCTATAAGAAGGGAAATTGAACCATATCTGTGTTAAAATTATGCTATGAATAAATGGTACTCACTCTTAATTTGTACCATTTAGGCATGTAATATAAAGTAAAGGCATGCACCTTATTATCCTATTTAACATAGCATTTTGTACAACAATAAACTTTTCTCCAGGACTAATATCTAATACTGTAGCCTAGATTTTATATCTGTGATACAACCAACCATCCAAGGAATATTGTATACCAATGTAGTATATTTGGCCAAATCGGTGAGTAGAAATAAAAAAGAAGCTAAACTGAACTGAAAATCGTCCGATACAAATCGATAATCAACGATTTACCTCGATTATCGACGCCACGAGCACAGCTCCCTCGCTCCCAGCTGCAGCATCATCGATAAAAATATTTTTCCCTAAACAAACAATTGTTGCTTTCAACATGTGACAACATTCTGGAATCAAGAGAATGTCTAGTTTTTTATAAAAATAAGTTCTCTACTTTTTATGATTTTTTTTAAAATTTTGAAATTTCCATTGAAATCCAGCGAAATTCCAGTCGGTTTACATTTTCAGCTAACATCAGTAACGATAAATTTCACCGATAATCACGATTATCAAGCGGTTTTGTATTCTATGGCCACCAGCACACAGAGTGTGCTTTCATGGGGCACAGCAGGTGGGGTGAGAACGTGAGATGGCGGGGGCAGCGGAGTCATGGAGTCTGATTTTGGGTAGGTCACGTGCAAATAGTTGGTAAAAAGTACGTACGTAACTTAAGAACAATAGAAATATTAACATTCTAGAATGCGATCCAAATTTAATAACAACTCTGATGAATCCTAAATCTGGAATGGAATTTGGCCTTGGTTTAGTTGGAGACCAAAGTTTTAACCGGCCAAAATTTTTCTGGAGCACACGGCCAAAAATACAGCCAAAATGGTCGCATCAGTTTGCCATGGTTACGAACAGAGGCCTGCTTAGGAGAAAACTGAACAGACATGTGCACAACTTATCGAGTACCCTCATCTGCAGATGAGCAGGGCTGATCCAAAAGACAAACTCCGAAAGCTATATCACTAGCTGTACCAGCAGACAAGTTCTCATCAGGTAGAAACGGCTGCAAATTCAAGCTATCATCTGGTAGAAAGCGTGGAAAATTCATAGCAAAACCCTACCAAACAATTCAGATACGCATTAATGGTTACAGCACATAAGAATGTTTTGGAGATCACGCACTACAGAATAAGTGGAGGTTGGCATCTTATCCTACTACCATCATGGAAATGCATCTCAGCTACAAGTAACAAACAAAACACAAATGGAAATAAATGCACATTGCACATTAGTCGCAAACTACCTTAGATATTTCATACCATCATGACAAAATCCTCCAGAGCACAGCCATGCTTGATTAAGGTTTGAAAAGAGTTCATAGGAAACAGGAGTGCTAATTCTGGCTTAACAACACTCAAACGAATCACTGATATAATAAGGTACCAAAAACTCAACATGCCATCCACCAAAAGATAATCTAAGCCGTGGACGCCTTCTTGAGCTTGGCAAGCTCTTGCCTGACAGCACCACCCCTCTGTTTACACAAGGGACCAAGCATTAGAAAGCAATACATAAGCGTTAGAAAGCAGTAATGACAGTGACAACAGAAACTAAAACATTTGACAGGCAGCTTCCCAACCTTGATCTTCGTCAACATGACCTTGAACCTATCGAAGTCATTGAGTGCTGCTCTCCTCTTCTGGACAATCAGCTTCTTGCCCCATGAGCTGTTCTCCCACTTGGTCTTCACATCTGCAAAAGGAAAACAGGAAATCAATTAAGAGCCCCACATCTTTTATAATCTAAAACTGCAGGAAGCACATAGATGCTGAAGAGGTTAGCAGCGTAAGCTTTATCATTACCAGCTTCCTCCATCGCCTTGATCAGAGTTGTCTTCTTGGGTACACGTTTGATGTCAATCTTGATGTCGGTAAGTGAGAGACGCTTGAAGTTCATCTGGCACCTGACCATGTCAGGGGCATCCACAAGTGCCTGGTTCACATAATGAAACAAGGCAATGAGCACTTGAATGTTGCAACCAAAGCATGCCTGAACAATAAGCTAACGCACTAACACTCCAAATCGGACTGTCGAAGTATTAAGCATTTGCACCCCAAACATAAATTGTCGACAACAAAACATTTGTTGCTTTTTTAATGAAGGTACCTGAACAATGGAGTTGGATAATAGTAATAATTTTGAAAAGCAATCCTAGCCTCTTGATGTTGCTAAATGCTAAGGCGCTAAACCCACCATGCCGCAAGCAGCAGCAACGGACAACGGTAGACCAAATGGCAGTTACAGAAAGAACGATCAATTAATAGATGGGGCAAAGTTACTCAACAGATTAAGTTGTATTTCGTCAGTTGCTACCGAATACAGTCAGCACGTTCTACATTTCTCACCAAAAAACATCACAAATGAGCAATTACCACAGCTACAAATCATGCTTCTAAAGCTCTAGATCGACATCATAGCGACGAACAGAAATACAGGCATTTAGGAGTGAGCTCGGCCTTTACCCTGTTCTGGTCGACCACGTCGACGATGACGACGAGGCGGCCATAGTCCTTGCCGTAGTTCACCAGGGCCACGCGCCCGATCTCCACGAACCTCTTGAACGGCTGCACGCATAGCACAAGCACACGAAGCCCCAAGTCAAACCCCACGCCGTTACAGAACCCTATCTGAACCAACACCTTCCAGCGCGATCGACGTACCATCCTCGCGGCGGTCGGAGAGGCGAGCGAGCGGCGGCGGCGCGAAGCGGCAGCGAGGTAGACGGCGAGGCGGGGCGGAAGTGCAAAGAGAAGCTAGGGTTCGGCGGTGGGAGCGGCCTATAAAGTGGCGGGCGGGTTCGGGACTGCCGCTGGATCACGAGAAGGGGCGCCCTGGCCGTCCGATCCAGGTCAGAGGGATGGCAAGTGGGTTTGCCGGGCCTTTTGGGCTATGAAGGCATAAATGGGCCGTGAGGCCCATACACGCACCCCACACTATAAAGGCCCATACAGATTGGGCCCGTAAGGCCCGTAGCCGCTTGCTTTTGTCTTCGCCTCGGCTCGAGAGCCGCACGGATCGGGGCACAGAGAGATTCCGCACGGATCGGGGCACAGAGAGTACGGCGTCGGTGGCGGCCTGGGCTAGTGGCCTCGCCGCGCATCTTCCGTTCCGCGTCAGTGAAAGAAGCTGCGGGATATATTCGTTTCGTCCACGATCGAGCCTCCCCGCTGCAGTCTCCTCGTCGACAGGCAAGAAGAGGGAACGCCTGTGTGAAAGAGGGGAGCTTCCATTGCGGGATCTGGGAACGGTTAGTTTGCAATCAGCTCTGTGTATGATTTCAGATCGAGCGGCATCTCTCGTGTGCTAGTGTAGTTTAGAATCCGGGCGCTGGATTGGCGGGTGTTTTTGCTGTGCTTTCTTGGTTCGTGCTCTGCGTAGTCCGTGGAGGGTCTAGGCTAGCCTGATCTAATGATTTCGTGGTTATATATCCAGTAGGAGATCAGAAGTTAATGTGATTTGATGCATGTTGGGGCAGAACATCTGAGTGATTAAGACTTAGATATGTATGGGATGCTGGCAATTACTTCCTTTCAGTAAGCATATTATTGTGTTTGCTGTGGTGATGGTTTGGTACACTTGCTGATTCTTGCAGGTTCAAAGATGGCAGAGACGGTGTTCACTCCATCTTTGGAAGGGATGAAGCATGTCAAGGCAGAAAATGGAGTCATTCTCACCAAGCCTTTCCTTGAAGTCTGCAAGCAAATCTTGCCTGTCCTGGGTAACTCGAGTTGCTTATGTCTTCCCTTTAAGTCACTTCTCTTGAGTGCTGCATTGTTAGCTGCATGAGATTTTGAGATTTAGACCAGTAGCAGTAACTGCATTACTTATTGAATCTGTGATTTGTTATGGTGCTTAGTTTGGTGGTGGGGCAGAGCAGTAAACGGACTTGCACAAAGGATCGATTGACTATCTAACAAATTTTTAGATCACTCAAGATAAACTCTTTTTGATTTTGTAAACGTCCCCTGTCTTATTATGAACTTGGAGTTTTGAATCTTTGAAGTTTTTGTGCACACATCTGTGTGATACTTGTTTTGGTCCTAAAATCAGACTTCTGTGTTGGCTTAAAACATGGATGGGCATACTATTGAGTCCTATAATCATGGTTCTGTTTTCCTTTATGTTGAACCTTACTTGTATGCTTACATGATAAATGGTTCTTCATTCATTTCGTTTTATTCCCACACCAGATAAATTTGGAGCTGCTATGGCAATAGTAAAGAGTGACATCGGTGGCAATATCACGGTAAGCATATCTTTCTGCGATATCACTATTGTATTATGCTAGTGTTAGTCAAAGTTTATCTTCCGTTATTTTTTGCTGGGTAAATAACTGGTAGTGGTGTTAATGTTGTCTTTGAATTATTGATGTTTGTGGTAATTCATATCTACTTTAGACAGATTGCCTCATATTTATTGTGATTGCCCCTTCATTAGTTATTTTTTCTTTTTAATTTCAAAATTGGTTTGATCCTCTTCTGTCAGAGACTGGAAAACAAGTATTCTTCAGACCCATCAAAATATGAGCACTTGTACAGCATGGTTCAGGAAGAAGTTCAAAACAAGACTGCAAAAGGTTCCTCAAGCTGCACAAATGGGCTTCTATGGCTCACGAGGTGCTTCATCTTTTTTTTTTGTCACTTTTTCTTGCAGCTTGATCAGCATGCTAAGTATCTGACTTTTGTTTACTCAAAATTCTGCGTGTCAGGGCCATGGATTTCCTTGTTGAGTTGTTCCGTAACCTGCTTGAGCATGCAGACTGGACTATGAGTCAAGCTTGCACTGATTCGTACACCAAAACTCTGAAGAAATTTCATGGCTGGCTTGCCAGTTCTAGCTTTACGGTAGAATCCTTCACTCTGTGATGATTGAATTCTATCCATGTAAGGTGAACTGTAATTTAACAGTTGGTGCTCAAGAAATTATAATCAACATATGGATTCTGGAAATGTGAGGTTTATTTTCAATTGGATTTCGAACCTGCTAGGCATCAGAGCATAATAGACTGGATAACACCTTTGAATTGTTACTATATCTGAAAAGTTTCTAAAGACATTTGCTTTATATATGTAATTTTATATATGTAGTTTCAACAATCCAACTTCTGCCAGAGTTTTTTTCAGCTTAAAATATGCAGAAGAGCAGAACACCTTTACATTTTAGATGAATAAAACCCAATGCTCTTACAAAAAAGAAATCAAGAAGAGAAACTAATAAAAGGTTAAAGCAGGTGTTGTCGGATTTGCCAGCTACAGACAGCAAATGCCAGATTGTCAATTACTTAATTTGAACTTTGTCGATCTAAATGTGTACTGAAATCCTGACCTTTTAATACATTGTTGCTTCATTTATGTATAGGCTTATAGGGATAGGTCAACATGCTCACCATTTAAGATAGATTGCATACTTTTGTTTGTATCTCTTTCATTTGCTCTCTCATTTTGGTGATTTACTCGTATACGTTGATGGCAGGTGGCCATGAAGCTTGCTCCTAACAGAGATAAATTTATGGAGGTCATTAGCGGGACGGGTGACATCAATGCAGATATTGAGAAATTTTGCACAACCTTTTCACCATTTCTCAAGGAAAATCATGAGTTTCTGGTATATCTCCTCCCAAATTTAGATTCAGTGGCTTGGCTTGGTACGTTTGTATGTGATGTCTGCCCTTATGAAATAGCTCTAACAGCTACTGCTCTTGCAGGCAAGTGTTGGTCTTGATGATATGAAGGCTTCATAGAGCAATCTCCACAGTGATTACAACAAAATAAACTTGTCCTATGAAAAGTGTTGCTGAGGATACAGTGCTTTCCATCGTCTTCTTCCCCTTCCAAAAGGGGAAAAATATACTGGGTAATAACAAGTTTGTCGCCATGATTGGATGCTTACACAGTGAATCGACAGTGCTAAAAAGAACTTGTCTTTGGAACTCGTTCCCCTGTTACAGAAAGTTTGCATATGGTGATGTGGAACTCTTGTACTCTCAAAAATTCTTATTTTGGGCTGAAACGCTATAAGAACGTTGCAACAATATCATAGCCAGATTCCCGTACCGTACCAATCTTAACTATTATCAGGATACTTGCCAAATAAGCAGTTCCTTGAAGCAATTTCGGCAGCACAGTGGCGTCTAACAATTCAGAGGCTGGCATCTTATGGATGCATACTGATAGTAGATTGGGGTCTGGGGAAATTTGTGGGAGCATTTCAAAACACATGTTCTGTCGATCAGTCATGAATTTGCGAATTTGCAAGCACTATGCGCATGGTAACTTCGAATTTTTTGCCCCCAGCAAGGTAACTTCGAACTTATCCTTTAAACTTTAAAGGGCGCGTTCTGGTAGCAGTTCCTACTAGTGGCTGGTTGCCTAAGCAGGTTGCTGCTCTTCTTTTTTTGATGGGAACGCTCGTTCCCTTATTTCTTTATAGAGCCGTGATATCACGGAGACACGGACCAATAAGTCGTGTACAACACTTGGGAAGGGATGCATCCACATGAGCGGATAATCCGTGTCCCTACCAGCCAAAACGAGCAAATTCATAAGCCACAGAGTTACAAAAACGATTAACAAAAACAATCGACCACGAACTAAACATGGTTGTTGCTAGAATAAATTTAGCTTCTCTGAACAGCACTCCCCCCGAGCAAGGTCGTGTTCACTTGTATGCAAAGCTTTCACCAGCGTCATCGTCATGGAGTCCATCTGCAGTAATAGGTTGCTGCTCTTCTAGTTAGCCGATCAGTTTATGACTCAGAAAAAACAAACAGCGAGGCACCAATAACGTCCACAAATCTTCTAGTATTATACATGGATCTCATCCAATCACAGAATGGTTCACCATTAGACACTAGTCACTAGAGTATTTACATCTACAATTCCATAAAAAGGTTGGAATGATGCGCAGACCACGTTACACTCATGGAACAAGTTATTGCATGCTAATTACTTCGCTAGACTTCCCATCCACCAAAGTGGCACATGGCTCGCAACAGGCAGGATAGTGGAGCTGTCAAACTTCAGACAACCTTCTCAGATATTGATACTGAGACGATGAACATGCAGAATTTATCAGTTTCACTTGTGAAGGACACTTCTTTTCTGCGGTTTGATTTTCTTCTGTGGTTGAGTCTGGAAAATTAGCACATCTAACGTGAGTATATGGTACATTTAAAAGAACACAGGATGTGGCCAAAGCAGGGGAAAAGGTTGAGAACTAACCTTCCCCTTCTCCAATGCTTCAAAGTCTATCCTGTTCTTCCATGTGCTCTTCCGTAATTTGATTGGCCGGTTTCCGACATACTTACCTGCATGACATTTCGTTTTGTAAGTTGCAGTACTTACGGAAGTGACAGGAAAAGGATGCATCAAAGGAGAAAAGGCACTCATACCGTTCATCTCTTTCAAGGCAGCAGCAAGATCAGACGCATTTGCAAAACTAACAAAACCGTATCCTTTAGTCTTACCAGTCCATTTATCCCGTATAACCTGATGCAGAAGAGACCCATAACCATCAGTCACTTAAATAAACCAAAAGATATAAAACTGCAACGAAGAGTAGGCAGAAGTACCCAAAAAAACTGTAATTGTATGGGAATGGTCTAACTCACCCTGGCCATGTTAAAGGATGGATATTTTGAGAATGCCTTGGTAAGAACATCGTCATTCACTTCATTTCCAAGATCACCACAGAACAAACGGAAATCATCTGCAGATGAGAGATCAAGGAATTGTCAATAGAAGTACTTGAATGTACTGAACTGTCATCAGGAAGTCCACCAGGTAGAATCCCATTATTAATGGACAAATGGTAAACATAATGCAACACAAAAGATGAGTTTGTGGCCATAGGCAAGTGGGTGCTAGCAAGCACAATTAGAATATTAGCTAATAGGTATTAAATACCTCTGATATCCAATACCGTAACATGGTGCAACTCAAAAGATGAGTTTCTGGCCATGGGCAAATGGTGTAAATTTTACAATACCGTAACATTCTTTTCACGAAAAACACATATATGGAACATTTTAGAAGTTATTAATATTACATAAATATTAAATACTGATATGTGAACGAACATCACTCAAGCAGATCGCACCAAAGTGTGATATGCTAGTTGCCTAGTTCACAAATTATTAGCAGCCACGTTTAATAAACCTAACCCCAACAGATAACACATAGTCAGGCATCACTCTCCCGAGAAACTTAAACCATATACAGCGGGAAGGGGCAATGAAGAAAGCAAGCTAAATACAATGTTTCTATGGCCAAGAAACTAAACATTGACATCAGTTCTACACAGCATTATAGGTAACGTGAAATGAACATAGTACACATATTAATCCATAAGAAGCATGCCATCAGTCTTACACAACTCTGAGCTACAGTTCTTCAAAGGCCAATATGATGAAATAAGTAATGGGAGGAATATAGCAGCTAGGGTGTGTGCTTGTTAATGCAAGCAAGAACCAAATGCCTGCACATATCTTTGCAACAAACATCACCAAAAAATATTCCATATAACAGCAGAAGCATGTCCATGATCAATAAAGGCATATGAAACAATATTGCAATGTATGTGAATCAAATCAGGTAAGATAGAAAATTAGGTAAATGTTTACTATATCATCTGCAAGCCCACCTAAATCCCGTGTGGCAACATGTTGGCCTACACATGACATCCTCGTGCACCTTTACAGAAAGGAAGAAAAGAGCAGTTTGTTTCAGATAAATCATGATATAGATAGAGCATTAGATCTTGCCTGCGAGAATGACAATTTATCTCATGGTTTGTTGTCTTCAAGGTAACGGACAAAGAGCTAAAAAATGTCACATTGCCAAGTTAAAGATTCCATAAACGACAAAATTAAGTATTTCAGAACCATTATGAATAAGTAAGACAAGCAGAATAAGTAAGACAAACAGACGACATAGAATTAGAAAACTTACTTTCAGGCCAATCAGCCAAGGTTGGGTCCTCCCAACTTTGCCCCGCTGCCTTTCGAGGCACTACCTTCTTTGTTGCTTCAACCTTCTTGTCTTTCTCGCTATTTGCAATAGCAGCCTTAACAGTAGCTAGAGCCTCAGGAGTGATTATCTTTGAGTCCTTCTGGAACAACTGTTGTGCCTGCAAGACATCATAAAAGACTGGTTGCTAAAAGTCGCACTGAATAGAGAGCATCACTACAGAGGTGTTGAAAATATTAGTCACAGAGCTTAGCACCTTGCATCAGCAGGTGAATTTTTTTTAATGTTACTAACTTGACTATAGTAGTTGAAACTTGTAGGAGGAAAGAGTTCGGCCTTTCTCATTTGGAGGTAAACAGATGTATATGTATTTCAACGAAGCCAATAATTAGCATCTCCGCAGATTTTGCGTACTGCAAAGCAGATTGGCTATTTATTCAGCAATTGGTAAGTTTCCAATAGAACAAGCAATTAGATCATAAAAGCTCAATGGATATGTTTGTATATTAAGACGAATCATGCATTTTTGTTCCGAACCATTTAGTTTCAACAGCGCTGATTCACCTAAATAGCCTCTACAGAAAAAATCTGCATAGTTTTGTCTCAATGTGACTGTGGCCAAACTTGAGCTCTATAATCGCTACATCTACATCAATACGTTGCAAGGCCGGGATGCGGACAATCCCCGCCCGAGGCTCCCAAACCGCAGAAACAACATCACACGTTGAAACTAGAATCCTTCCGATCAACGCAGTTCCCCGCAAACAAATCACACACCGTCTACATGCTAATCGGCACGGAGGAGCCGCTGCTGCATACCTGCTGAACCTGGGGCAAGGGGTAGACGGCGTTGTACGCGGGCACGGGCACCGGCGCCACCGCCGGCGCCGCGGCGGCTGCCGCAGGCCACGCGGCGTACTGCGGGTTCTGGAGGTGGAAGGGCACGGGGAAGTAGGACGGGGTCGCGGCCGCCGGCGAAATGGACTGCGTCGACATCGCGGTCGCGGCGGGGAAGACGGTCGACAGGGGCGGAGCCGCGCCGGGGTCGAGGCCGGATCGCCGGAGCGCTGGGTTGCTGAACGGTGGCGCGCGGTCGAGGGATCCGCCGGTCCGGCTGTGCGAGGTTGCGGTTGGCGAGAGAAAGGCTGTGGTGTCTTCCGGTTGTGGTGGTGTGATCGTGTGGCGTCTCGGGGAAGTAGCGTGCGGACCGCGGGGACGAAGGGTGTGGAACGCTCTGGAAGAGTCGACGAAGAAGAAGGCCGAGGAGGAGGAGATCCGCGGCTGGGCTGAGACTGGTTGCGAGGCCGGGCCGTCGTGGGCGGTATCCGTATCTGGGCCGGCCCGTTCGGCGCGTTTCGGCGTCGTCGTCCGCGCGTGTCTCGGCATCCTCCTGCCGCGCCACCGCCGGCGCCCGCGCGTTCGAGGAGCAGCATCCCGCTTGGCGCTTGCTCTCCTACCACGGCGGAGTTTGCGACAAACCGATTACATCATCATCAATCTCTCCAAGAAATGCCGGAGATCCGTGCACAATCTAGGCTTGTTGGCTCATTCATCAGGGGAAGAATTGAGAGTTGAGCCTCGTCTCGCCTCCTCCGATCCCCGGTTGCCCATCACGGCACGGCTGCGCGTTGGCAACTGGCAGCTCTAGGCCCTCCAGGCTCGGCGCGCCAGCGCGTGCGCGTCGCCAAAGGCTACGCAGGGCATGTATCTATGAATTATTTTTCATTCTCCTTCCAAATAGCTCAAATATTCCTATAAAAACCAAACAGGAGGGCTATTTTTTTGCATGGCTACTGGCACAATGCAAAATATTGACCGCAGATAAATTGATGGCCAGGCAATGGCCTTGCAACCCAGTTTGCGTGCTGTGCAACCATGAGCAAGAAACGGCGGCACACCTCATACTACATTGCCCCTTTGCATGTTTGGTGTGGGAGAAAATGGAAGACTGGACAAGAGAGCTGGTGCATCCACCGCAGGGAGGGCTACAAATCAATGATTGGTGGCAAAAAAAAAAAAACTAGCACATCTACCAAAAAAAAAAGAAGAAGAAAGGCTGCGTTCATAATGTACCGCGCCCGGAACATTTGGAAGGAAAGAAATCAGCGGATATTCAAGAACAAAAAAGGAACACCAGCTGATGTGCTACACGAGATTAAGATGGAAGTGGAGGCAAGAAGATGGGCCTGCGGAAGGCCAGAGTTATCCTAATTCTTTTAATGTGTAATTACTTGTTTCCTACTTTTATTTCGGTGTTCGAGTTTCAAATCTTTTATGTAATTTCAACTTTGTAAGACACTCTGCTTGCTTCCCTCTCCTTAAATAACAGTGTAGTGCTCCTGCAAATTTCTTCAAAAAAAGGGGGGGCTATTTTTAGGCTATTTGCATATAGCTCACCCAAAAAAATATTCCCTTCAAAGGTGCTATTTGAGGCTATTTTAGATGGAGACCATTGATTCTCTCTTTATCTCTCTCTTAAAAATGGAAGCCAAATGATTGAAAAAGTACTTTATGAGCCAAATAGCCATTGAATTCAAACACCTCAAGAAATATTTCATTGAAAGTTTATTTTCTTAAACTAAACTTTAGCTCCCAAAATAACCCTTAGCTATTCCTCCAAACATAGCCATAGCCCCCGTGCCCATCCAACCAGTTCGTCGTGCTCAAAGAAGGTGCCCGCCCGCCAAATCGAGTGAGCAATGTGGCAAGCAGGAAGATCTTGTAATTAAGCTGCGCGCATCCCATATTCCCATGTGGTTTGCGCATGCGGGTTAGTTGTAAGCAGGGATTCCGTTTCAAAGTTGTTGTAAGCCGCATGGGATCGTCCCACACCGGCCACGGATCCATGATCTCCACAGATGTAGCGGCTCGTGATCGACAGGTGGAGGCGGGGGGGGGGGGGGGGGGGGGGGGGGGGGGGGGGGGGGGGGGGCGGAGCCTGCATTATTTGCAGCTCACATGAACACATTGCCTGCCTAGCTCTATATTCTAGGTTGAAGCTTGAAGCTAATTAGTCAAGAAGCAAATGTTTATTATAAAGACAAAGTGTAGAGCAACGTGTACAAGCTAAGTAGAGTACATATCATTGGATCATGCATGTTTCTGTCCAGGCAAGCTTTTGGTGGCGTCAGGAAACAAAAGATCCAGCATGCAGTTGCTACTAATAAGCATGTCTGCAGCACTAGCTTAATTATACTATGTTAGCAACCGCCCAAACATCCGCTTTCATCATTCACTCTAGGGTCTTTGTTCTCCAAAAGTAACACCCAACTGCCCGTGGGCCCCACTGCGTTGGCGCCACGCCTGCACACATGCCTACATCTGCCAAGATAACTGGCGGGCGTCACGAGCTAATTAACTGTTGGATCATATCTAGTGGATCGGTTGCAGCTAGCGCGCAGGTATACGTGCCTTGTATCTGGGCCTACTTTCAGCAAAGATTATTGTTAGGATCGTGCAAGTTGTGGGAAAGGGATCAAATTAAATCCTCGGGCACCAGCACCGTACCACAGAAGATCCTGCGACCCGTGAGCTAGCGCGCAATAATCCCCCACCCCAGTGCGATGCAAGCCAAGTTGATGACAACGAAGTACACGGCCGTCTGAAAACAAATGCAGTCCCGTTCCCGGATACATGCACCTGCCCCTGGGAGCATGTGGAGACAAATTTGTGCACTTCACACTCGCAGAGAGAGAGATTCGCACCAGAGGCCGCGCAAAACGTAAAATTTTTATAAATCACTTATATGGTGTGTTAAATGTAGTCGAAAAAATAAATCACATTATATAAATAGAATGTAAATCGCAAGACGAATCTAATGAGCCTAATTAAAACGTGATTAGATAATAAATTGCTACAGTAATGTTATATTATTTTGCAACCCGCCCAGGCCCGGCCTTCTCGTCGTCCTCATCCACATGGGTGACAGCGTCACGCACGTTGCATGCACACTTTGCGCCCGGACGGTCATCTCATCATCAGTGTCAAGACCCCAAATTTGGGCAGCGGACGGGTCGCTGATGCTCTGCCTCGGCGTGCAGGGCACGCATCACGGCGTGCCGCGTGTCGGCTTCGCCGGCGTCCATCCTTGGAACACGCATCGGCGATCCTCGTTCCGCGCGGGCGCGTCCTTATCTGCAGCCGCCGTCGCCGGCCTTATCCTCCCCCGCTGCCGTGTTCCCCTTTTTCCTTCTCTTCTTCCTCACGCACGAGCCGAGCAGAGCTGCCCCATCGCCACGCCGACCATCCCCGCCACACCTCACCCCGATTCCACGCGCCAGAGCCTGCCCCGCCTCATCCTCCACCTCCCCTGATCCTCATCGAGCTCGATTGAGCCCAACCCCAGCCAGAATCGCCCCCGTACCCGCCGGCCGCCATTGACGCCGCCGCCTGGAGCTCCGTTGCCGGCCGCGATTCGTCGCCTCCGGTGAACCCCTCCTCGATTCCTCGCATGGGGAGCATCATCCCCTTCTCCTCGACCCATTCCCCTCCTCACCCAGCTCCCTCCCCTCCCGCAGGGCCTCCCCGACGCGCCGTCGCCCGCCGCCGCCTCCCTCTGCCGGGACGCCGCCTCGTCGCTGTTCTCCGCCTGTGCTGCCGCCGGTGAGCTTCGCCATCACCTGGGGCACGCCGTGTGCCCTCGCCCCGAGCCCCTCCAGCCTCGCCTCGCTGCGCCACCGTCCGCCGGCGCCGCCGCGTCGCGCACGCCGCGCCGCGCGTGTGGGCGCGCCCAGGCGCTGGGTCAAGGCAGGCCTTGGCCTTGACCCGGCCTGGTGGTGCCGCCCGGCCCCCTGGGCCCACCTGTCGGTGGCCGGGGTGGCTGCCCTCGGGTGCGCCTAGCATTTTGCTAGGGTTTTGTAATGTTTTATTTGTCTACAAAATTGAAAATGCGTAGAAATTTGTGTATAGCTCCGAAAAATACGAAACTTGTTTTGTTGGGTTCGTATCGCTGAGATCTACTTAGGAAAAATATTGTTTTGTATGTTTCACTTTTTTTTGTTAGGGTTTTAGTGTGTTTTCGATTATTCTATCCGAAAATGGTTTAATGTATAACTTTTGGCTGGAAAGTGATAAAATGGTGAAACCAATTTTGTCAGCTTTGTGTTCATGCTTAGTATCTATGATAATTTTCTTGGATGTGTTTGGGTATGTTTGCATGCCTTTTCTGATTTACCTTGTTTCGAGTAGTTGAAAATTGATCTATTTATGATTAACTATAGGAAAATGCTTTTCCTGGAAATCCAATTTTCATGAGTTTCTTGTGATGTCCTCTGCATGCTCAATTTAAAATGAGATTTATGCTTGCTGTGTAAGTTCATTTCTTAATTCTTGCATCGCATTCATGCATTATAGTGACCGAACCGTCGGAGGTCGAACCCGTGGAGCCCGTCGAGTCCATTGAGCCCGAGCCTAGAGTCCCGTTCGCGGTCGAGCCCGAAGTTAACCAAGACAAACAGCTAAGCATATGTACTTGCACCTATTTAATCTGGTTTAGTTTAGTTATCTCACTCAGGTATTACTGGGTTATATAGTATGTATGTATTGCATTTTGGTACCTACTCTCTTGCATTACCCTTCCTTGAATTGTTATTCATGTCCTTGTCACTTGTTAGTCAATGAACTACTTAATTTGACTAGATGTTTAGTCCTGCTTAGAATACTTATACCGGTTGCCAGAAAAAAGATGTTTTGGAGTATCACACTTGCCGGTTATCCTTGTTGCACTGGTTCGGCTTGGTTGTAAGGGTTTGCTAGTACCGAGATTCGAGCGGAATGGTAGAGCCTAGAGAATGGAGTCTCATGGGCATAGTCCGCTTGGACCGATTAAGGACCGTCCGTGGATGACGTCGGTTTTGAGCACATTTCCGTGCTACCACATATTCAATATAATGGTATGGATGAGCCAATTACCTTCTTTGACTTGATCATTGATGTGCAGTCCTAAATACGTGGCTAAGGGCTATGCAGAGAGGCTTAGAGGTGTCCCCGAGTGGGCCTATGTGTAGGAAAGTTTAGAGATGTCCCGGTGGAAACTAAGTCTCTACGCGTAAGCTAGGTGTGAAAATTTCAATGATCGAGCCTTGTTGGGAACGGTTGACGCGAGTACCTCCTTATCCAACTTTAGCGGGTTGGGTGAGTGTAGCAGCACCGTCCAAATTAAACCGGCTTAAATGCACTAACCATCATCTTAATGCTTAATCAAGTTACTGTGCACTTAAAACGGTGTAACCTGACAGGCCGTCGGGTAAAATCCTGATTAAACTACTGTACTCCAGGATCACAATTGCACTTAGACCCGTACGAAGACGAGCACATGTGTTACCAGCATACAGAAAACGCCAAACAAATTTTTAAAAGAACAGATTTAAACTTGGCAACGCAACACAAATAAATTTTTAAGAACACATAGTAAAAACATGGTGATCCAAATAAATTTTTGTGAAGCGCAACCGAAGGTAACAAAACAAACAACAACTCAGGAATGCAAGATGCAAGATGCATGCCACGTTCTAGCGTTTCTCACCCAAACAAGCACCAAAATATGGTATACGAGAACAATCGGTGGCACGTTTACGTACTCTCCCTATATATAGACTAGTCGTTCCTACGATCAAGGATTTTATAACGCGCTTACAAAGTTAGCTTCCTGCAGAAGAACACAGAGACAGATATAAATATCCATTTCTGGACCCTTCGTGCCAGCACACACGAACGGCCCCCATGTGTCCTACGCCACACGGGTAACGCATATACAGTTTTCCACATATTCACACATACATTACCATCCACTATAGAGATGGCACCCAGACGTTCGACGCTGAATGGGCAGCGCTGCATACGTCATAACAACGTATTCACTTCCCGTACACTCGCCTTACGGGACATCCAAGGGTAGACGTGTCCCAAGGGTCACGGTCATAGCCAACCGCATGACAGGTTTACATCTCGTAACATTGCCTTACGAAATGGCCGTGATCACAATCACACGGCATGAAATCCGCACTCCATATCAGGCGGCAGATAGCGACAGGCTCGTTTGAATTGAGCCTTATCACCTCCTCGTATGCTCAACATACGGGACCCGCGCATGTATGAAACACGTGGGCTATTCTAAGGACTACCAGAATGCTTACCTTGCTTACCTCAACGTAGGTGCGTCGTTACAGAAGTAAGGTTTAACAAAAGTAAAAGCTGGAAGTGCTGGAATAAAATAGATACTTAGTTGCCACCTAACTTATATAACATATTTAGGGCATACGAACTATCTATCCTATTCCTTAGCGCATCTAGCGTCAACTTTTGGAAAAACCCGAAATCGTTGCAAGGTAATCACCCCAGTGCAATTTAGAGCTCTGATGCCAGCTGTAGCAGCACCGTCCAAATTAAACCAGCTTAAATGCACTAACCATCATCTTAATGCTTAATCAAGTTACTGTGCATTTAAAACGGTGTAACCTGACAGGCTGTCGGGTAAAATCCCGATTAAACTACTGTACTCCAGGATCACAATTGCACTTAGACCCGTACGAAGACGAGCACAGGTGTTACCAGCATACAGAAAACGCCAAAATAATTTACAACACCAGGTTTTACATAAAAGTCTCAAATACAAACAACAGAGTTCAAACGCACAGCGGAAGTTTAAAACTGAGTTCGAAATACAATACGATAACTATGACGACGATAAAAGGTGAGCTCCACATCCTGCCCACCGATGTGACGCCAACCTGCCCAATCTTCACGGGGAAGACGGGGCCCACTCGACGGTCCAACCCGGAGGAAGCGGCTGTCCAATCCAGGACGCACAGACCTCCTCGAAGTCAGCGGGGACACAACCTGCTTAAATAGGGGTACAACAACAACCCTGAGTATACTAATACTCAGCAAGGCTTACCCGACTCTGGGTATACTTAGCCCATTACCTAGACATGTAAGACTTTTTGGTTCTGGAGTTCTTTTGCGGAAAGGCTGCTAGAAGTGAATCCTTACTTTCAATATTTTAGCTCCATTTAGTATATCAAGTATTAACTAAGTTTGCCTAATCATCTAGAGCACATGTGGTAGATTAGATTAATCTTCAGAACAACAGGTAAAGCATTCCATCGCTACCTTTCAATACTTATTCCACTTCTTACTACGATGTGACGCAGTGACCAAGGTTCTCTTAACCGAGAGAGACGGCGAATCGATCCGATTTAACCTTGCAAGGTGGACCTAACTCACACGACACGCGTAAACCCCGTCGGGCCACACACGTCAACTGTTCCCATCATCACCCCGATGTCTGAATCATGCCTGCCAAAACCCGGGTGAAGGGTCCCTCACGGCGAACTCCCGGAGAACCCGGAGGCGACATACTATCCAACACCCGCCATCATTCCACTCCCAGAGTAGCAAGTCGCGATTCAAAGTATCGTTGCAAATCAGGTAATTAGCTTACCGGTTTCGACTACCTCCTACTTCCGGCATGTGGTTAGTACTGTTCAAACTCGGTCATCAGGGCCAACAACGGTACGGTCCTCAATCGACACAGGCGGAAGTTCATTTTCTCATCTATTCCAACTCATTCCCGCCCGATCTCCAATTCTTTTTACTCATCAACGTATTTCCAAGCCAAAGCTAAGGGATCAAGATCCTAAACTCGCGAGTGACAGTAATCACTCAACTTCTACCGAAATCCTATTTAGCAAAGCATTTCTATCGACACTTGCATACTAGTATAGGCCCACGGTACCTAGGGAAAACATGCATACTATGGTTCCATTCAACTCCTAGGGCATAAATGCACAATACTTAAATAAACATTGAATAATTTAAATTATGGTTATGCTCCGGGGCTTGCCTTGCAGGTCAGCGGGGTTAACGAAATCTTCTGGAGCGGGCTCAACGGCGTCCTCCTGCTGCTTTCCTGCTCGTGGCTCCTGGACCGGCTCAGCAACTAGCTCGTGGACAACTTCGTTCGCGGCGTCTACACGAATAAAATATGGCATGCAACCGTTAGGACACAGAGCAACGCATAAGAGCTTAAGATGCGAAAACAAAGTTCAAACATTTAGCCTGAAGTGTTTCCTTCTAAAAACAACTACTAACGGCTTAGAGCAGCAAAGATTAAAACAGAGGCTTGCTTTGCTAAGGTTACACATACATGAAATAATAACTAACAATATTAAAATAAAGAAAGAGTAAAGCTAGGGCACAATCTAAGAAAAACCCTAACTTGCGCATATGCTCTAGCAACAAAAATTTACCAGCTTAACTTGAAAACAGTAAGCATGCCACCCAAATTTTTCTAACTTTTAACGACGATCGAAAGCATTTATTTTAACCCTAGAAAAGCAATTAAACAACAAATAGATCCACACACTTGCACATAGAACATGCACCTGAAACTTTTTCAGTGAACTACACATGAAATGAGTAAGCCACTGCGAATTTTCCATAATTTTTAGAGTTACAGAAAAGTGGTAATAAAATAAACTAGGTTAAACACAAACCGGATTTTCAGCAGAACAAAAGTGACAAAAGACCTGCACAGCTATTTTTCCTCTGAAGATCCTAATTTTAGAAACCTAACAAAATTGGGTTTGCATTTTTTGGATTGTTTTGCAAATTTCTACACTTTTTGGAAGGTTTCAGCCATTTAAATGAAAGGAAAACAATAAAAGGGGGGGGGCTGACAGCCGGGGCCCACCCGTCAGCGAGCTGGCCCGCCCCCCTCCTCTGCTTCGCTCGCACGTGCGGCCGGCGCGCTGGCAGGGCAGCCCGCGGCGGCGTCCCCCGCCGGCAGGGCTGACCGGCGGCGCTGCGGCGGCCGAGTCGAGGCCTCGGGCGGCCGGGAGGTGCGGGGCGGCAGGCGGCTCGTGGAGAGGCGCAGGGCCAAGGGCGGCAGCGGCACGCGGCAGCGCAAGGCCAAGGCGGCGGCGGCGCGTGGTGTTCCGGCCCGGCCACGGCTGGTCGGCGGCGGAGGCGGGCGGCAGCGCGGCTAGGGCTACCAGGCGGCCCTAGGGCGCGCGGCAGCGGCGCGTAGGAAGGTGCAGGGAGGTCCGGCGGCGTACGTGGGCGGCGGGCGGCGCGTTCTGCGGTGGCGCGGCTTCGATTCGACGGCGGCGCCGATTCGGGTGAGGAATAGGTCGGAGAGCACGAGCAGGCCACGGGGAAACTCACCGGGGATCGATTTGGGGCGGAGGATGGCCGGAAGGTGGTCGTCGACGAGAGGGGCGAAGCTCGGGGCGGAGCTTCAATGGTGTACGGTGGTCTGGTGCGCGATTTCGGCCGGGTAGGGGCTCGGCCGCGCTCGTGGGTGGTCGGAGTGGGTGGACGGCGAGGCTGCGCAGCTCGGGGTGCGACGAATTGAGGCGGGGCAGCGAGCAGTGGCCGGCGCGGCGGACGGCAGTGACTCTGCTCGACCTAGCTCCGCTCGAGCTCGAGGATGGGGATGGAAGGGAAGGACGGGACGGGGCAGGAAGGTCCGAGGGCGTCCGCGAGGATACGAGCAACGCTCAGACGTCGAGGATCGCCGGGATTTCCGACGCGTGGCGTCGCTCGCCGGCGGCCAGCGGCGGTATGGGCGTCGGGGCACAGTATCGAGCACAGGAAGGGCACTGTTTGCTCGTTTAAATGATTTTTGCCCGAGTTTGACCAGTTGAAACTCCAAATTTTCATATAGGAACTTGAAATTTGGCCAAAACAAAAGTTGTAGAGAAAAAGAAGATCTACAACTTTTGTTTTGGGCGAAAGTTGATTCGAAGCTCCGATCAAGGACAAAAACGAGATCGAAAATGAATAACTAGATGTTTACTAAGCGAACGCGATTAGCGTTAACGACGAATTTGAGCCCACGATTAGCGAGATAAATCGTGATTAGCGGGACGATTAACACAGGGGTGTTACAGCGAGTCTCATGGTCCTTGCGTCGTGTGGGTAAAGTAGTACACTCTTACAAGGTTATAATCAATTCGAATTGCCGCGCTCTCGGTTATGAGCACGCTCTTTATCCCATGAACTCCTCGTAGAAGTGCGGACGTGTTGGAATGGATTTTAGTAACTCGGGAATAACTATGTTATTCTTAATATGTTCTACTAAAATTTAATGGGGGTTCGGACAACATTAATTAATTTTGCTATGTGTTAGTTTAGAGAGCTCATGCTTATGCAATAATTACTTAACTTTTAAAGCTTTTACTTGAGCCTTTGCATGATCTTTGTTTATTTAATCGCGTAAGTTTTGTGAGTACCTTTGTACTCAGGGTGCTTCTAACCTTAGTTGCAGGTGAACCAGAAGTGGTGTTCGGCCACTTCTACCCCGCCGTTCCAGGTACGGGGGAGGAGTAGGTCGTTGAGACCGGGATGGTGTCCTTGAGCAAGACATCATCATCGTAGTAGGTTTTATCGTAATCGAACTCCGTGAGAGCATGTAAATACAATAAATTTTAGGTTCCTGTTTAATATGGCTTTCGTGAGCCCAAGACTTGTATTAGAAGTTTGCTGAACCCTTCTATATTGAACTTGTAATATTAAGATTCGAACTCTGGTATTGTAAAACTGCTCTTTGTGGATTATGGGCGATGTATTTGATTGTAAACGGTATGTGCATATGCTAATTTTGGGCGTATGTTGGAGCACATACCGAGACTACCGGATTTGATATTATTTTGGATGAATGACGTGTCGGTTATTCGTGTCTCTAGATGTGGGATAACACGTGGCACGCTCTCCGGCAATCACGTGTTAACTCTCATCTGAATGATAATGATCGGCGGTTCATTTAAAATAGTATTAAATTGGGCGGTTCTCACAATCAGCACGTACAGTAGCCTCTCTGTCATAATCGATGGCGACAGGCGCGCGTTCCGCCAGCAGATAGCTAGCTCCTCGCACCCACCATCCTCGGCGACGGCAGCCATTGTACAAGCGCGCGTTGCTTCATCAGATCTGCTGGCCTGGCCGAGATGGCATCGGCGACCACGGCCGGTCGACCGGGTTACGCGCGCGCGCGCGTCCCGTGATCGGACGAGACGATCGGCAAGAAATGCAGGTAGCCGCCGCAACGATTAACAAATCCGCGTCCATGTGGCACACATCGTCGCCGAACGAATATTGGTTGGCCTACAGTCATCGGTCAGCCTGGCGCGCTTTATTATTTTAGTTTGCACTTTGTAGCACGGTCGCCTAAATATTAAATGGTGAATTGTCGATCACCTATCGTTTTAGCAAAAAAAAGTTGGTATACACGCTTGTTTAAGCGGTCGAAACGATTTTGCACGACTAATCGGTCTTAACAACTACCATCGAGTATCATTTACATGTTGTATAAATGGTGGTAAATGACCGTGTAGGTAAATGGGAAGTGCTTTTCGGTGAAAGTGAGCGAACGCTGCTAGTACATATTCAATACCTGTTTGGCCAAGCCCATGCTTTCAGATGCTTTATTTAATCCGATCCTGCTCCAGCTGATGATCAACAACCCAAGCAAGTATACAGAATTGAATACTGCTGTGCGTTCCCTGTTGCAACACTGTGGCATACGACGAGAAGAAATTGACGTCAGCTAGATACGTACTCAGGACGCCGTGTTGGGCTTTCAAGACGAAAAAGAAATGATGAGGCCGTGTCCAGATCCGGATACAGTGGCCGGGGAGCCAATCGGGGCGCAAGCCACGGGCAGTCGATCGAGCAAAGCGCGCGCTGTGTTCCGGGATGGCAAGAGCGTTTCGAAAGCTGGCGGATCGATCGAGATGGCCTTGTACAACGAGAGAATATTTGGCGAGATGGGAGGTCGCCATCGGCCGGCGGCCGGGGGGCCACGCACGCTGCCGACGAGAGGAGATCGACTTGTGCGTGGTCGCATTGGCAGCGCGTCACCTGTGCCGACGTTTGCATCGTGCAGAGATCGATCGCGCGCGGTGGACCTGATCGATCGATCGTTCCCAATGCATGCAGTTGTTGTCATCATGCATGTCACATGCTGACACGAGAACTAGGAGGGCGGCCCATGACCTACGTATGAGCGGCTGTCACGGTGGCGTACGCGTACGTATACTGTGTGTAGTATTTCTAGGGTTCTGGAGCTAGGGAGCTCATCAATGGAGGAACATGTTTGTTTTAGGGAAGCTGATGGGGGCATGCTGCATGCCTGAGGAATGATCATTGCTGGCTACGAGTAGCTAGTATGCCATACGTGTCACAATGTCATGCACTGCTAGTGGTAGTCTTCTATACATCGATTCTAGAAGATCTTCGAGGCTGCACATTGCATTGTGTGTGCACCAGGGGTGCGCCTGTGTTTATTCCTTCCGTTTGGAAAATTCAGACCCCTCCCTGGGTGCAGGTCTTTTTTTGGTTGCTGTATCACAATAAACTGATGGACATTGATAACTTGATCAAAAGAAACATCTTTAAACCTTTACACTGCCAATTTTGCAACGAAAATGAGTCAATCCCTCACTTGTTCTTTGATCGCATATATAGTTGCTAGGAATATATGGGTGTATGTGAATGATCATCTCCACCTCTGCATTCAGTTGTTTGAGGATATGGCTTGTAAATGGCCCTGTGGGTGCAACTCTGGAATTCTTAACTACATCTCTGCTGGAGTTTGCTGGGGGGGGGGGGGGGGGGGGGGGGGTTGCTATAATTTTCCGTCAACATTTGATGGTGAAGCACAAAAAACATTATAAGGAGGATCTGGCGTCGTATGACGGCGTGGCAACCACTCAAGGATCAGGTATCATATGGGGTCGCCCAATGGTGCAGCATTCTGGAGGCGGCTCTTTCAAACCCTTTGCCAATAAAGGTAGCGTGAAGAAACTCGAGATGGAACCTGAATGGCTGAATGTGTGAATCCTGCCAATATTTGAAGATCATTCATCATTTCGGCGTCATTTCATTTTATTTTATTTTCCCTGCTTTGTGTTGTTGTCAGGCTGTACTCTTAAGACTTCAGTAGGCTCAGCGGCCGGTGTTCTATATGGTATCCCTTGTTGTGTCCTGGCTGCAACCTTGTTTTAAGTTTGAACTGTGGTGACTTTCTGCCTTGTTAATGAAATGGGGTGGTAGGGCGTCTGCTCTTTGTGTGTGCACCAAAAATTAGAATTGTCAAAAAAGCTTTCTTTTTTAGTACCTTGTTGTAGTCAACATGCATTAATCTTAGTCCTTTAATCTTCAGTTTATATATTTTTTGTTGTGCGTTAAGAGGGGTGGGGGGCAGTGGCGATATTATTTGAGTGGCGGAGCTACATGGTATGCTAGGTGGTCCACCTGGCACTACCGGATTTCGATACTTCGCCGTGTGCCTGGGGCACACGGCGAAGATTTCGCCGAGGGTCGCACACGGCGAAGCGCCACCGGCAACTACAGGCACAGCAAAGGCCGAGTTTTCCGTGTGCCAAATTTCGGGCACACGGCAAAGTTGTTTGCCGTGTGTTTGTCGAGGTACACGGCGCAAAAAAGCAAGAAGACGGCGTGACCAGAACCTGACGGCGTCGGAATGAATTCGCCGTGTGCCACGATTTCAGGCACACGGCGAAGATAATTAGTTCGCCGTGTGCCGAGACCCCTTGCACACGGCGAAGAATCGGAAAAAAAAACAAAAAAATCCGTTGGGTACGCGTCGGTAACCCGCCGGTGCCGCGTCCGTGCCGCGCGCTCGCCGTCGCCGCGCCCAGCCGGTGCCGCGGGAGGCAGCCGCACCCGCATCCTTACCCCGCCGGCGGCGCAGGTGGCCGCCTCGTCCCACCGCCGCGTGCTCGGCGCTGCCGCACGCGGCTCCATGGCCGCGCGCTCACGGTGGCCCCACAAGGCTCCGCCACGCGTCCTGCGGCTCCACGCACACGTCCGCGCGCTCGCTGCCACCGCGCCCCGCCGCTCCGTGCTCGCCCGCCGCATCCCGCAGCTCCACCGCCGCGCCCAGCGGCTCCGCTGCCGCTTGCTCCCCACTGCCGCGCGCTCGCCGCGGCCCCACGAGGCTCCGTCACGCGCGTGCCCGGGGCCGGCCTCCCGCCCATCTGCCGCCATGGGCCTGCACCACCGCCGAGAGAGAGAATGAGAGAGATGAGGGGAGGAGGCCCGGCCGGGAGCTTTAAAAGGAAGAGAGAGAGAGAGGAATGATCCGCCTCAAGACGATTAGACCAATGGGAGAGCTCCATTTCAAAGCTTTGGATTGGTGAGGTGGCAAATGTGACCGATTTCTTTTATTTTGCCATATGCGAAAGGGCCGGCACACGGCAAACGACTTGTTTTGCCGTGTGCCTAACGGCCGCACACGGCAAAGGCAGACGACGTCCAGCGGCACATCCAAAATCCTAAACCAAATTTAAGCAAAAAAATATAAATTTAAAAAAAGCATCAGAAAATAACCAAATTTTTCTAAGAAAGAATCTAAGTTGTGTTTTGCATGTACAAAAAGTTTTGAAGTCATACGCAAATTTGACCGTTACTTTGACTTCAAATCTAAACGACTACTTCTCAACTCTTTGGATCTTCTACGGAGATTCTTCGTTTTTTGAGGAGCGTACATGATAACTTGTCCGAAACTTTCTCAATTTTTTTCTTAGCCTCCGCGTATGAAATCATGATACCACGACAAATCTTATGATTTTCAGACTCCGTTTGATTTTTACAGAATTTTAAAATGATCCGGCCAGACGTTCATGGTCAATGTTCATGAGCAAGATGTTCGAAATTTCCTTCCATTTCATGAATATCGCCTCACATTGGACTCAATAATGTAAATATCAAATTTTGACTAATTATATTCAATTATTCAAAATACTTGCAGCTCAAATTTGATTTATCCACAATAATTCAGTTTACTTGAATAAAATGATTAGATATAGCTGAAACACCGAGAAAAATACCAAAACTTAACATATAATACCACGTATAGTATGTAGTTAGCAGAAAAAGTTAGGAGTGCTTAATCAATTTTTTTTGAAACAATTTGCCGTGTGCCACAACTTGGGCACAGGGCAAAGAACAAAAACACACGGCATAGATTTTGATTGCCGTGTGCCAGTTGAAGCGCACGGCAAACCCATCGGTCAGGCAAACGGCTCGCCTGGGCCACCTGTTTGCCGTGTGCCAAACGTTAGGCACACGGCAAACAAACCAGGTTGCCGTGTGTTCGTCATGGCACACGGCAAACTCCCACCATTTGCCGTGTGTTTTATTTTTACCGTGCGTTTTTTTTCCAGGCACACGACAAACATATTTTTTGTCGTGTGCCTTTTGTTTGCCGTGTGTTTTTCTTTTGACTCACGGCAAATGGACTGGTTGCCGTGTGCCCGAAATTTTGCGCACGGCAAAGATTGGGGCACACGGCGAAGTATTGGATTCCGGTAGTGTGGCATACCCTACTTAGCTCATCCTATTAGTAAAAAGTTTCTGTTGGTAATTGGCCAGCATGCAGCAGGGGAACGACATACTCTAGGTCTCTATTCAATTGCTATCTTCGCCACTACTTGCTCTCTAGGTGAAACATTTTGTGACTAGATGGCATACATATCTCGATGCAAAGAAGCATGTGTGTCGATCGGACCATCCAAAAATTGAATGTGGAGTCAAATGTACTGAGCATATATACGCACATCATTATGAGAAACTCAATGGTTGAACATTATTTGCATGACCAGATTCTTGATCAACAAAAGAGTGAAATTCTTGCCGTAAACAGATCACCATGATTTAGCCTATCCATATGCATGGTTTTCTTCCGCGCATTCTAGTTGACCTTCATCCATCCATAATTGATCCCTCCAGGTGGGCTCCACTAACTGTACTTTTCATGCATTCAAGAACCCGGTCCCGGACGTACCACACTATATCTACAATTCCGATTATGCATCACCTAGTCTAGAAAGTTGATAGGTCCAACATGTCCCAAATCTAGCTATATAATACTAGGTGGTGCATTGAAATTTATTTAATTGTCCTCTAAGAACCAAATATGTATATATGTTAATGAAATTCATATATACATGGACTCATTCGGATGATTTGTAATGATTTGCCGTCAGGAATATGAATCCTGACGGTTTTGGGCCATCAAGTTTAGCAGTAGTATTAGGAAAGAATGAATTCCATATATGGATAATCATTTTATCGGATGTGCCCTATAGCTATGTTCTCCTAAGAACTTTTTGTACTTTAATAGACATAGATTATGTGGGACACATGTTAAACATACCTCAATTTTTGGATCCCATGATCTGTCAAGTTATAATTAAATACCATAATCATGCAACACATACTCATATTCGCAAGCATAAGTCACCTAAGCTATTCTCCATGTTTTCAATATACTTTTACTAGTCTATTACATTATGATGATATCTAAAAACAACTATATATTATGAAATTCCATGCAACGATCACTCTAGTTTCATAATTTTTTATGTCTTCATTCAATACAATTATTTGTATATGTGTATGGTAAAAATGCAAAATTTGAACAGTACATCTAAAAATGATTTACATTTGCAATCATTGGGAACACGTCACAACTCACAAGATATAGGTGCATATGCTTGCTAATCTACACAGTACAATGATAATGCGACATTTTTACCATTATATGCATATAAAACAGCAATAATTGCCTATGCCGCGTTATCGGAAACAAACAAAATGGAATTTCCGCTGGATTTGGCCGTACCGTGAAAGTAATAACCTAGCTCGATCTTATGCGTCTCTTTTCCCCAAGGAGACTCCACTAATTGGCTATTTGCATTATATATAAGTAGGGAGGGTACAGTGTAGATATACATGAGTACACGGTACTTAAACCCTCTCAGAACCACATGTTAGCCCAGCCGCGTAGCATCTATAACAACACGCTGGCGCCACACGCATCGGTGGACGCCATATGATTCGCCGTCGATCAAAGGGGACCCTATTAATTCCCGCTTGACGTTGATCGCTGAAGCCTGAATAATCCTGCTGTATATCTACTACGCCCCTCCCCTCCCCGACGCATACACACACACACACACAAGAACGGACGAACGAACGAACGAACACGAGACCTCGCGTCTCCATCGCCGCGTACGACCTCACGTCACGATAGCCGCGTACGCGACCTAGCTACTAGCTAGCTGATGGCTATACAGCCCCTATTGCTAGCGAATTAACGACCTCAATCAAGCTGATGCCGACGCCTTAGTTTTTTTTGTTTTTGTTTTTTTTGTATTCGCAGAATGGTAGCTTTTGCCTCCCCCAGGAAGCATGCACTCACGTAAAACGACCGCACACCAATGCGCGAGCCCGGCCGCCGGTCCGGGGGCTGAAAACCCGATGACTTCTACATGTCCACTGATCTCGCTCCGTCGCGTGTCACATGTACATGACCGCTCTGTTAAGATATTAAGGGTCTCTGTTTGGAGATGCCCAATTAATTTATTATTAACTGTTTAACTAGAATTAGTTAGGTTGGACGAGCTATCAGAAAAGCTTTCGTTGAAAATTCTAGCTGCTCCGGTTTGGATCCGCCATCCAGTAAAAAAAAATAGCTCATGAACAAACAGACTAAAAATACTGCCGGCACTTACGCAAGCTCATGGTCGGCAGCTGATGGCTGGATCGCATCGAATCATTGGGCGGAGGCGGCACGGGTAACTTGCCGGGCCGGGGTGGGTAAGTGCGTCATTGCCCTTGGATGGGTAGGGTCGTCATGGCTAGCCAAGTCAAGGACCTCCCGGTCTCCCCAATCCCCCTCGTCTTCCGCGGCACGGGCATGGCACACCAGGAATGCAGGATGTTGGAATCTTTCCACCTGCCTACTTGCTAGCTAGTCAGATCGGTTCGTTTCACTTTGGGACCCACGCGGCTTCCAAGTGCTAGCATCTAAAGTGCTATACTTTAGCACTAGTTCAGCCATCCAAACAGAAGTGATAATGGAATGGGCTAAACTTTAAACTTTGGACAGAACTTAAAAACTTTAGCAAAAGTACGATACGTGCTGAAGTTTATTAATTAGCATCTAATTTGAGAGACCTAAGCTATAGCTTCCAGTTCCATCGGCTCGATACAGTTGGTTATGTACAGGTCACCACGCGCCCGCGCCTGACGTGTCAACGGATGCAGCGATGCGTGGCTCTGGTCAGTTCAGCTTCCAGCGGACGGCCGGGCCTCTCCTCTCGATCGACCTCTATATAAAGCGGAGGCCTGGGGCAATGAACTCCAGCCATAGCTAACTAGTCGCTAGAACCTCCAGAGAATCGAATTGATCAAGAGAGGGTTGTATTGAATATATATACACAGCCTATACTACTACTACTACTACTGTTGTATTGAAAAAGGTCGGTCGATCTCGATCCATCATTCCGTGTAGCTGGCTAGGATTCTTCCAGCAACGAGAGCAGTTGGGGCCGGCCGGCCGCCGATGGCGTTGAGGGAGATCGAGTCGACGCTGCCCCCCGGGTTCAGGTTCTACCCGAGCGACGAGGAGCTGGTGTGCCACTACCTCCTCAAGAAGGTGGCCAACGAGCGCATCGCCCAGGGGACGCTCGTCGAGGTCGACCTCCACGCGCGCGAGCCATGGGAGCTCCCAGGTCGGTTGTTCATCTGATCTACTCCTATCTCGATTGAATTGCATGCGCTAGCTCCTTGTACATCGATCTATCCCAGGGCAAGCTAGCTAGCTGACGCACGCTTAACTTGGCTGCGGCTGGCCGTGCTGCTGCCGCCTGCATCTGTATTCTGAATCTGAATAATTCTGAATGCAGAGGTGGCGAAGCTGACGGCGAGCGAGTGGTACTTCTTCAGCTTCCGCGACCGCAAGTACGCGACGGGGTCGCGCACCAACCGCGCCACCAAGACGGGCTACTGGAAGGCCACCGGCAAGGACCGCGAGGTGCGCCGCAGCGGCGGCGGCGCCGTCGTCGGCATGCGCAAGACGCTCGTCTTCTACCGCGGGAGGGCCCCCAACGGCGTCAAGTCCGGCTGGGTCATGCACGAGTTCCGCCTCGACACCCCGCACTCGCCACCCAGGGTACGTCGTCGTCGCATTGCCTTAGCTTGCCACCGTAGTTTCTCAGCATACCGGCCGGCCGATTGCCCAATCGACTGGTTTTTTCCTGAAAATTTTCGAGCATGCCTGTCTGCAAGGTGCTGGAAGAAGTACACAAGGGAGGGGAGACAGTGACTCCAGCTTCTTTTTAACTACCAATTTAATCATTCATGAATTGCGTCATCGACTCAACTAGCATGCAAAACACCAACACGTGAAGAAACGTCTGCTCTTGTCACCATCCTTGATGAGCTTTCGTCTAGCTTGCTAGGCTAGCCAACCCAAATTCTATCCTCCCCCAAGACTCCAACTATATTCTCGACCGGCCCGCTCGTCCTTGATGGGCCGTGAATTCGGCCTTACGGCCTATCTATCCGACATATTACTAGTTACATGGTGACCCAGGCGAAGGCACCGGTGGTCCGGTCCGGTCCGGTCCTGTCTGTCTGTACGTGCGCGCCTGCATATAATTGCAGGCCTTCACCTGCACCGACTGCAAAAGCATCAGCCAGAGCGCAAGGACGGACGTCCTCAGCACTAGCGAACGTGCAGATAAGCTGGCCGTGTGCACTGGTGCTGACACGTACGAGGAGTGTAGCACACGCACTATAAGGGTGTGTTTAGTTCCAAACTTTAAAATTCCAAAAATTTTATAAATCGCTTGTATGGTGTATTAAATATAGTCGGAAAAAATCGCATTACACAAATGGAATGTAAATCGCGAAACGAATCTAATGAACCTAATTAGGCCGTGATTGGACACTAACTTGCTACATTACAGCTACATAAATATGTTCTAGTGATGGATTAATTAGACTCATTAGATTTGTCTCGTAGTTTACATACGAATTCTGTAATTAGTTTTGTAATTAATTTATATTTAATACTTCAAATATAAAAAAATTCCCATTCAAAATTTCAAAAATGGAAAACTAGACATGACCTAAATGCCTAGTACTAGTATGTACGTGCAGACAGAGTGGATCAGCTACCACTATTTGACATTTTGACTGGCCGCTCCATTGCGTTCCACAATAATTGGTGCATACTCTACCAGTACTACTGGTGCATTTCTTTTCTCCTCGTGGCCTACGCGGACTAGTAGTCCTAGCTACGGCCAGCGTGCCGACACGGCTCGTTCGGTTTTCCCGAACGGGCGGTTTCAGGAGCAGGCAGAGCAGGGTGTTTCCGGGTGGAACAGAGCATGCTGTTTCGAAAACCATTCTGGTTACGATCAAAATCTGATCTAGCCGCTGCTAAACGAACCCTAAATAAGTTGGCCAATTAAACGTGCAGTTTGCAACTAAATACTCTTTTTTTTTATTTTTGAAAAATACTATAGTCTGGATGACTCTGGAACTACTCTGAAGTCTGAACAATCGCGTGATTGCTCCCGTACGTTTGCAGGAGGACTGGGTGTTGTGCAGGGTGTTCCAGAAGATGAAGGATGACGGCGGTGACAGTCAAGACAGCGACTCCGCCTCCTCGCTCCCCGCCTTCGCCGGATCGTCACACATCGAGCCGCCGCCGGAGCCAGACCACTCTGCATCGTTAGGCAGCGGCGGATGCTACGGCTACCTCCCGTCGCAGCAGCAGGAGGTGGCCGTGCTGCCACAGTACTATTACTACGGCGCCGGCACCGGCGCGGACCACCACTACGGCTTCCCGCGGGATGACGCGGCCGGCGCGCTGCCCGGGTTTGGGCTTGGCGGCGGCGACGGATACGGGTTCGGCTACTTTGACATGGGCGGCGGATTCGGGGACGTGGCGAGCTTTGGTGGCGGCGTGGAGTTCCCGGAGGTGTGGGACTGAATATGCGACGTCGTGTCTTCTTCAGACAGGATACGTTATTGTTTACTAGGTTAATTAAATTTATTGATTGTTTACATGCACATGGGGATGGGAAAGATAGGTTAATTTGGGTTTGGAAACGCTGTGAGATTGGAAGGTTCAGTGTGGACATGAAAACCAAATGTACATTAGTTATGAAAATTGGATTTTGTTTATTATGTAAATTAGTGCATTGCTAATTGAACCTTTGTGTGGATGTAATCATGTGAAATTATCAACCTTCTTTTTGTGTGCGTGTGGAGCGGGGGAGGGGGGCATGCACCCTTGCAACCGTACTCCACAAACTCTCACTTCTTGTTTGTCACGAGACAAACAATAATTACCTATGGATGAGTGCGTCAATAAGTGGTATAAATAGTTACAGTGGATTTCTATCTTTTTTGTCGGTTACAATCATGGATCAAACAATAAACTAGTAGTTTTATTTATTTACTATATGGAATATATGGAAGGAATACAAATCTTGGTTTTCAATCAACACGAATAACCAAACGAATAATAGTTCCACCCATATTTCGGCATCGAATTTAGAATATGACGGTGATGGAAGGGAGCCCAATCGAACAATTGTGAGTTCATTGCATCAGAGCAGTAGCCAGTAGCTGTCTTTGGCTTTGCGCCGAACATGTTGGTAGAGAGTCATGGAGCACAAGAGCATTCTAAAATACTAGCTAGCTTGCCCTGAACATAGGCAGCAAATAGAAAAAAGGGAAGTCACGCACAGAGAGGGAGCTGGATCACTCTATTTCTGTCTACATGGTGTTCCCAACACGTAGAATGTTGTCCATAACATTAAGTACATTGTCACTTACTCCCTCCGTTCCAAAATAATTATTATTTTAGAAAATTTCAGACACATCACTTATCCTAAGAAATGACTTTGTTATCCCTAATTACTTCTAACAATTGTGTTTGAAAATTATGTTACCTATTTAGTTTTCTGCATCCTCAATAAATGCATATACATTGGAACTAAAAATATATACTAGTAAGTATTTGATTGGCTCTATGTATTTTCGTGTATAATATTTTCTTGGTACTTAATATTTCTTTAATTAGATGGAGCTTACTACAAGCTAAAATAACACTCTTTCTAGGATAAAATTTTAATGAAAAAATAACACTTATTTTAGAACGGAGGGCTACTAAATGAGAGAGAAGTCCAATACAAGACTCGGTTTCATTCAATGCAAAGTGCAATACACTAAATTCTATTAAGGCCGTGTTTAGATATTTACAACCAAAACGTAAAATTTTTGTAAATCGCTTGCATGGTGTACTAAATGTAGTCGAAAAATAAATCGCATTACAAAAATGAATTGTAAATCGCGAGACGAATCTAATGAGCCTAATTAGGATGTGATTAGATACTAAATTGCTATAGTAATTGCTATAGTAAACATGCTCTAATGATCCTCTAATTATGTCAGACCCGGGACAGCGGGACTGCTCACAGGCATAGAATGTTCTAGAGTAAGGGATAGCTCATGGATGTATCTTACCTCTTTTGTAACTACCCTAATAGGCGTAGTACTAGCTGCAGTACAAGGAAACTACCCGATCGTGTTGTAGAAGAACTCCAACTGTGCTCAGCTAGGACTTTCCATGTAACCATGTCCTCCCGGATATATAAGGGCGGGCAGGGACCCCCTAGAAACACATCTACACCTAAAGCAATACAAACCACCACACATGACGTATGGTATTACACAACTCGCGGCCCGAACCTCTCTAAATCTTTGTGTTCCTTGTACCATTGAGTTTCAGAGCCGTCGATCCCTACCTACAAACCCTACTGCTAAGGGTATCCCTGAGCAGGTTTGGCGGTAAACACCGACAACTAGCGCACCAGGTAGGGGATTCGGCGAGTTCATCGACGAGTTCGATGGCCACTTTTGCTTTCAGCACCATGACGCCTCCCAGAGGCGCCACCTTCATCTTCGGTTCGTGGGTCTGCGTCGCCAATGGTTCAGGTGGCTCTGATAGCCACTTAACCAACTCTCCCGCGCCGACGAACTCCACGTCGGAAGACTCCAACAAGCTCACCGGATCTCATGATCGCGGTGTCATGTTGCTTCCCGACCTCGCCAAGGAGATCGAGCCGAAACTCGAATACAACTCGAGTTCTATTCGGACTCAGATTGATCTCAAATCAAAATCCACTCGGATTGGGACTCTTATTGCGCGACCTGTCTTTGGCTTGCGCAACTCATCATCTGTTTACAAACAGATGATTAGATCCTCCTATGAAAATAGCTTGGATCGCCCACTTTACGTCAAAAACCAATCAGCCACCGCTAGCCGGGAGGCACCCGTTTTTGACGTTTACCCAAATCCAGTCGAGTCACCTCAAGACAGCCTGGATTTCATCACCAATGCGCTGGCTAAGATGCAACTCAAATCTTGCCGAGGTAATACCCTCGCAGAACTACTCGACAACCTGCGAGAAGTCGCCAGCATTGACAATCTCCCATTTCAACACGACACTCCCTTCGAAACCGAGAGGGAAACTGGCTCCGGTGGAACTACCCTAGCTGATTACGAATCAGACTTGGAAAGCTTCTCTCACGAGCGTTTGGTTCCGGTAATCATCCAGCCCGGGGGTGCCCCAAGCAACCACGATCCAAACGAAGCCCTGGATCAGATCTCAGTAGACAATCTGACCCAAGACGCTCCAGCTGATGAAGACGAAGTCACTCGTACAGCCCTCAGGGAAAGGAATCAACGCAAAGAAGTGCGCAGGACTCGCGCGGCCGAACGTGCTCATCTCCTGCCACGCAACCTCAACAACGAATTCAACAATGCTGCGGATCCCGTCTTCAAAACACCAATCGCCGCAATGACAGAAGCAACCCTGCGATTCATGACGATGCCCCAGAATTCTGAGTTGGAACGAGTCATAAATCTCTCCAAAAATGCTGTTGAACAACTCGAGAGACAGAACCCCCCGTCCTCCCTTCACGGTACGCGATCAAGGGCTACTGCAACAGCAATACCTCAAGCAAGCCGTACCCCCGGAGGCCACCAGCGTCAACAGCAGCAGGAACAACAGAACCGAAGAAACCAAGAGGATCAGGAAACTGCGAGTAGTCATCGCCCAGAGGTGGCCAACCACAAGCAAATCAAGCTCCTGGCCCTCAGCCAAATCGCAGCAACAACAACCGTGGGAACAACAGGGAAGAGGTAGCCGATTCCATTGTGGACGCACGGGACATCATCAACGCAAGACGCAGAGCGCAACTTGCAGACAACTCCGACCGCTTCCAAGCACTGAGCAAGGCTTTCGACAACATCGAGTACCCGAAGGATTTCAAGCCTACAAACATCCAAAAGTACGACGGTAAGCAAGACCATGCTCGATGGTTACGATTATACTCGACCGCTATTAGTGTTGCAGGGGGAGACACCAACACTAAGGTCCTCTACCTCCCGATGGCCTTGGAGCCCGTACCCCTCACGTGGCTCGAAAGCTTGGCGCGTGAGTCAATCCACTCGTGGGAGGACCTCAAGAAGGCGTTCGTCGACAACTTCCAAGGGTCGCTACACTGAGTACCTACTCGGCACGCCCTATCCATGATCAAGTAGGAGCAAGGCGAGTCTATCAGATCCTACGTCAAGCGCTTCTTCGACACAAGAGCTACCATCCCCAACGTCGCCGACGATGACGTCATCGACTACTTCCAGAGCGGCATCACCGTCCAGTCATTATACCACGACTTTGGGCGTAATCGGCCCAAAACGGTGGTAGATCTACGTGACATGATGCAGCGCTGGGCAGATAAAGAGGAGCAAGAATGCAGTCGCTTTCTCCGCCACAACAACGACAACAACGGGAAGCGCCACAACGACCGTGGAGGGCCCAGCAACCAGCGGGATCCCACGCGTAAGCGTAAGCCTGACGACACTGTCGGTACTATGGATCGCACACCGCGTGGTAGGAAGGGCGACAAGCCGCAGGACCAGTTTGACAAGATCCTTCACAACAAAAGATGTCCAATCCATCCCAAGAGCAACCACTCGATGTGGGAGTGCACGATCCTGCGCAAATCCTTCCAGTCGGCACCTGCAACTGCTCCAAAGAAAGAACAAGACAAAGATGATGAAGACGACAAGAAAGACTGTGATGGTTTCCAACAGCAGCAAAACGTCATCAACGTCATATTTGGAGGAGATTCCAGCTTCTCCAAGAGAGCTCAGAAGCTCCTACTCAGAGAGATCCTCTCAATCGAGCCAGCAATTCAGAGGCCACTCAAATATAGCGAGGTCCCCATTACCTTCTCCAGGGAGGATCAGTGGACCAGCTTCTCTGAACCTGGAAAGTTCCCGCTGGTACTCGATCCAGTCATTCAGGGCTCCAAGCTTACTCGAGTACTCATCGACGGCGGAAGTGAGCTCAACCTGATCTTTGCAAGCACATTGGTAAAGATGGGCCTCAACTATATGAGTCTGCTTACTCCAATCAAGGCTCCGTTCTATGGCATCGCCCCCGGAAAGTTCTCTACACCAATTGGCTCGGTTACTCTCCCAGTCACATTTGGTACAGAACAAAACTTCCGGACATAATACATTAAATTCGAAGTAGCCGACTTCGAATCTTCCTACCATGCCATCTTGGGAAGACATGCACTAACCAAATTCAGGGCAGTACCGCACTATGTTTACCTGCTCCTCAAGATGCCAGGCAACTCAGGAGTCCTTTCACTACGTGGAGACCTCCTTAAATCTTTCGAGTGCGACAAGAAAGCAATTGATCATGCTGCCACAACCCGAGTCCCTAGTTCTGTCAGCGAAATACTAGGAGTCGATGCCTTCCAAGAAGCCAACCCAATCATCAGTTAAACCGACTAGTGATGTGGGCACCAAGATTATCCAGCTACAAGAGGGAGACGACTCCAAAACAGCCATCATCGGAGCAGGACTGGGTGACAAATAGGAACTCGAGCTCGTCAACTTTCTTAGGGCCAACCGAGTCGTATTCGTGTGGAAACCAGCGGATATGCCAGGGGTTCCCAAGGAGTTAATCGAGCATGTCTTGAAGGTCGACCCTAAAGCAACACCAAAAAAGCAACGGTTACGGCGGTTCTTATCGGACAAGCGAGAAGCCATCAAGAAAGAGCTGGCAAAACTACTTGCAGTAGGGTTCATCAAGAAAGTCTACCACCCTGATTGGTTGGCCAACCCTTTGTCGTACAGAAGAAGAACAACAACGAGTGGAGGATGTGCGTTGACTACACTGATCTAAACAAGCATTGCCCGAAGGATCCTTTCGGGCTACCACGTATCGATCAAGTAATCGACTCAACAGCAGGATGTGTCCTGTTATCCTTCCTCGACTGCTACTCAGGATATCATCAGATCACCCTAAAAGAAGAAGACCAAATTAAGATGGCCTTCATCACCCCTTACGGGGCATACGCCTATAAGACCATGTCCTTCGGGTTGAAGAATGCTGGCGCTACTTACCAGCGTGTGATACAGCTGTGCTTCTCCGATCGGCTACATCGCAATGTTGAAGCCTATGTTGATGACATTGTTGTCAAAATGAAGACCCAGGATCAATTCATTATTGACCTGGAAGAGACCTTCAACAGCCTCCGAAAATTTCACTGGAAGCTCAACCCAACCAAGTGCGTCTTTGGAGTACCCTCTGGAAAACTACTCGGATTCATCGTCAGCAACCAAGGAATTGAAGCTAACCCAAAGAAGATCAATGCCATCATGGCCATGGACGCCTCAGCTACCATCAAGGATGTCCAGAAGCTTACAGACCGCATGGCAGCCTTGAATCGATTCTTGTCCAGGCTTGGCTAATGGGGATTACCCTTCTTCAAACTCCTAAAGCGACAAGATAAATTCGAGTGGACTACAGAAGCCGCGGAAGCACTCGAGAATCTCAAGCAACGTCACCAGTCACCGTCGATTCTAACAGCTCCACTACCCGGTGAGGAATTACTCCTCTACATCGCTGCGACTACCCATGTAGTCAGTACGGCGATAGTAGTCGAACGCCCGGAGGAAGGCCACGCTTACGGTGTTCAGAGACTAGTCTACTTCATCAGCGAAGTACTCTCTGAATCAAAGGTTAGATATCCATCAATTCAGAAACTTCTGTATGGGGTTCTAATCATGTCCAGGAAGCTCCGGCATTACTTCGACGAATACAAGATCTCAGTCATAACTGACTTCCCATTGGGGGATATTCTCCACAATCAGGATGCCACTGGACGAATCTCAAAGTGGGCAGTTGAACTGGGAGCTTTGGAAATCAACTTCAAGCCAAGAACAACAATCAAGTCACAGACACTAGTCGACTTCTTGGCTGAATTGGCGAGAAAATCAAATTCTAGCACCCCTGAAGATTCCATAGCATTGGGTGATGTACTTCGATGGCTCACTCAAGATCGATGGAGGCGGCGCAGGAGTTTTGTTCATCTCCCCCAAGGGAGAACAATTGAAGTATGTGTTCCAAATTTTGTTCAAGGTCTCTAACAATGAAGCTGAATACGAGGGATTGCTACACGACCTCCGACTAGCAGTATCTCTCGGCATCAAGCGACTACTTGTCTACGGCGATTCTCTATTCGTCATTCAACAAGTCAATAAAGAATGGGATGTCAACAAAGATACAATGGACGCATACGTTGCAGAAATCAAAAAGCTCGAAAACAAGTTCTCAGGATTGGAAATCCACCACGTCGACCGCAACAACAACGTGGGAGCTGATGTCCTCTCCAAACTTGGGTCCACTCGAGCAGCTGTTCCACCAGGAGTTTTTGTCCATGAACTTCACCACCCATCAGTCAAGGAACGAAGCCAACAAGCCACTGACACGGAACTCCCAGCCACAGTCAGAGAAGTGCTAATGATTGATGAAGATTGGCGGACTCAGTTTATTGACTTCATCAAAGAATTCAAGCTTCCACCACATATTGATCCTAAAAGCGCTGAAGCTGCCCGCATCACTAGGCGCAGCAAGGGTCTCGTCCTCGTCGGCGACAACCTATACAAGCGCTCTGCTTCAGGCATCCTCATGAAGTGTGTTTCCCTTGAAGAAGGCAAAGACTTCCTCCGAGAAATACACGAAGGAGTTTGCGGCAATCACGTTGCATCAAGGACACTAGTCGGCAAGGCATATAGGTCAGGATTCTTTTGGCCAACAGCTGTCTCGGACGCAGAAGACCTGGTCAGACGGTGTCCTGGCTGCCAATTCTTCGGCAAGAAGACTCACATCCCAGCACATAACTTGATAACAATCCCTCCATCATAGCCGTTCGCCTGTTGGAATTTGGACATGATCGGACCATTAACCGTCGCTCCAGGAGGATTCAATCATGTGCTGGTAGCAGTCGACAAGTTCACCAAGTGGATCGAGTACAAGCCCATTGTCAAGATCTCATCAGATAGAGCAGTGGACTTCATCTCCGACATTATCCATCGGTTTGGTTTTCCTCACACCATTATTACAGATCTTGGCTCTAACTTCACGTCACAATCTTTTTTGGGATTTCTGTGACAACTCCGGCATTGAGGTCAAATATGCTTCAATAGCTCATCATCGGGCAAATGGACAAGTTGAGCGCATCAATGGTTTAATACTCGATGGCTTGAAGAAAAGATTCTATGATGCCAACACCAAGAAAGGTGGCAAATGGATTCAAGAACTAGCTCATGTAATCTGGGGGCTGCGAACCCAGCCTAGCAAAGCAACTGGACAATCTCCTTTCTTCTTTACCTATGGGTCAGAGGCTATACTACCCGCTGATATCATGTGGAGATCCCCAAGAGTAGAAGCCTATCAAGAAGTAGATGCAGATAAAGCTCGACAACCGGAATTAGATTCAGTCGAAGAGGCCAGAATCAACGCCTTAACTCAATCGGCTAGATATCTTCAAAGAGTCAGATGCTATCATGATCGCAACGTCCAGCAAAGATCCTTCAACATTGGAGATCTAGTACTTCGCCGGATTCAGGATGAGACAGAACTGCACAAGTTAAATTCCAGATGGGAAGGTCCCTTCATCGTAACTAAGGTTACAAGACCAGGTTCATACAGAATCACTGATGCAGATGGCAATGAGGTACCAAATTTCTGGAACATCGAGCACTTGCGCAAGTTTTATCCCTGATCCAAGCAGCTTAGTGGTGTCAGTTGATTTTCTTAATAAATTGAGGACCCTTATTGGCATATCGACTACATTAAAGACAATTTGTCGGCATCACCAGTTCAGGATAAGCTTACATAGTTTTCCATCAAGACAACTACACAAGCCGCATCCTTTCCCTTAATATAAGGGCGCAACCTACTCGCCTAGCTCGAGAAGGTGTATAGATACCTTTACTAGTTGTCCATCTTAGGTAACTCGACGGAGTTCATCCTCACAGGTCAACTATAAGGAACTCCAGTCTTGCTATAAAGGCAAAACTACTCGCTCGCTCGAGTATGTTATGGATACTACTACATTTTGTCCATCTTGGGCAACCCGACGGGGTTCGCCCTAACAAGTCAATCTTAGTATTTACTCCAGTCTACAAGTTAGACGCCTTACTCGCCTCGCTCGAGTAAGCCTTGGATATCCATATGACATTTACGTCTTGGGCAACCCGACGGGGTTCGTACCTAACAGTTTTGTCTTACGGATTACTCCAGTCCTTGGTAAGGACACACTACTCGCCTGATCGAGTTGTTTATGGATATCTTTACAAGTTTTTTCTATTTGGATAGTCCAACGGGATTCATCCTAACTGATTAAATTTAAGGATTACTCCATGCGGGTATTCTACTCGACTTATCAACTAGTTCATACTTATCCTACGGTATCAGATTATGCTTCTGAAGACACACCAACAGGATACGAGCTATGAACAACAACAAGAACTCACTGAAGATTATAAGAGTTGTTACAAGCAGTCTATGCTGCCATGTTCTTCAGAATTTCCTCCGCAATCACTTCTGATTCCCTACAATATTCTCGGAATTTCTAATCAGAGCAACTGGGAGCTATTCCTTTAGCTATCGGAGCTAAATTAAAGTGAGGCAAGTATGACTTGACAACTCCTATCATGTGGGTTAGATAATTCTTGGAAGTAGTCGTCATAACAGCAAAAATTTTCTGGGGAGCTGCTTCCAAACGCTCCACCAAAGACTTGCTACTTGACGACTCTTCTTCAGTATCAACCACATCCACAAGAGCTTGAGCTGCTGCTATTAGTCGAGTATGATCTTCCGGAGAACCTGATGGGAAGATATCTCTGATATTGATATGACAAAGCAAAATCAGGACAAAAGATCGAGTGCTTACAGGCTTGGGCAGTCTGCAATTGCTTCTGAAGCCTGGAATTTTCTTCTTGAAGCTTTGATCTTTCTTCCACAAGGTTCTTAATCTGGCGCTTCATGTCACAAATCTCCAGATGCTGCTGCTGACTTGCTTCATAAAGTTTGTTTCGAGCAGCAAGGGCTTCATCCAGTCGTTTGGCAATTATAATCTTTTGCTCCTCTAAGATCTTCCGATTGTCTACAGTCTTATATAAAGCATGAGACTTCAAGAAAGATCGATTGGCTACATCCTGAGACATACAAGGCGAATCTGATCAGACATCAACAACTACTCGACAAAGACATGTAGTGGCAGAAGACTCACCTTGGTGAATTTAAAGCTCCACTGCATACAATCTGCAAATTTCTTCATATTGTCTAGAGACAACAGTGGATCATCAAATAGTTCCTTTCCCAACTCTTCCTGGGCTGACTGAGGCATAGACTGGAATGGTACCAGTCGAACGGAAGGACCTTTTGACCCTTCTGCTCCACTACTCCCAGATCCACCAGCTTTGGAAGCTCCTTCAGTAGCCGCAGGAGTATCAGATGTTTCAGGGCTTGGTTCGCTTGGTTTCTTAGCTGTGTCTGCACTCAAGAAACTGGCAGTCGGGGTCTCGACCAACCCAATTACAGGAGAATCAAGGGCTGATCGACTAGTTCCTTCCGAACCACTCGACACACAGTTGCAGAAATATTGGACTTGATCTTTTTCATGCGCCAAAAGATGTTGGACCCTAGCCAAGCAAGATTCTGAATAAGAAAGCTGAGGCAAACGGGATACAATCAATAAAATATTATATACTTACTCGCCGGCATCGAGACGAGGAACTTTTCTCTGCAACATTGATCCAGGAGCCACCTTCCGTTTCTTGCTATTGTCAGAATCAGCATTTGTAGAAGTCAGAGGCATACAATACTAGGATTTATAATTCTTCTCCAGAAAGAAGCCAACACTTAATCAAAAGATCAAAAATAGTTAACTACAAGTACTCGACATGGTATCCAAAGGACATACCCAGGCATTCTCGGGAGGATTTTGTGCCGAGAAGAGTGTTGGAAGCGTCAAAGACTTGTCGAAGTTATCGAGTACTTTGCAGCATCTCTTTATTATCTCAGACTGAGCCATTGGTTCTGAGGATATCCTAGTGGGATCTTGCGTACCTTCATATCTAAAGTCAGGATGCTTTCGCAGCTGGAGAGGCTGCGTCCGGCGACTAATAAATGAGAAGACCACATGATCTCCAGTGACTCCCTTTTTCTTAACAAAGGCTATTGCACGAAGAATGGCTTCAACTTGCTTGCCACCAGGTCCTCTACTCGACCAACTCTCCTGGACTTGGGGGGCACCAGCAGTCTTTTCTGGAAGTGGGGATTCAAAGTTCCCAACATGGAACCAGAATTGCTTCCATTCGGCTCCTTGACCTGTCGGATCATAAGCCAAGTATTCGCCTTGGTTCTCAGGGCCAATTCACATTCCCTGACGACGGCGGGATTGGTGGCATTAGGGATTGGAACAAGGAAGAAGAAATGTTGAAAAAGGTGAAAATGGGGGAGAATTCCAAGGAATACCTCACAGAAATGAGTAAAAATTAAAAGATGCAAGATGGATTGGGGAGTGAGATGGTGTAACTAAATTCCCAAAAACTGAAGAAGTCTATAGAAAAATTCTGACACGAGAAGAGTGAGACCACGTTCTAGAAAATCGCAAAACATAATGGTCTCAAGGGTACCTTTCATGGGGTAATCTTCTCATTCACCAGCGCGCATTGGCTTACGCCCTGCTCTTGGAGGAGACCCATACTCTCCAACTCCCGGACCAGTGACTCAGACATCTTGCTTTTACGCCAACCTGTGGACATATTGGTGATCATTCCCTCTTCAATCTTGGACTTGTTCTTCTTGGGAGCCATCTCACAGTCATGAGTTTTCGCTCGGGGGCTACGAGAGGGGCTTTTGGATTTTGACTGAGAAGAGGCAAATGTGAATCTGAGTTTGACGGCGCCCAGGAGTTCAAGGGGTAAAATCCTTGGAGGCTTTCAACCGGTTTTATACGGTCTTCAGGGGTAATTTTGTGAATATTTGGGATGCCAACGGATTCTTTCCTTCTAAGGGAAGATTTCAATTTTTGCCATGAGTTTACATTGATTCTTAAATCTAAATGGAGGGATTTAAATTCAAGATTCGGGGGCTGCGGGATATGTGCATCAGAGATTTTTTTTCAAATTTTTTGGAAAATAAAGAAGGAAAAAAGACTGAAGTGACCCTCAACCTAATTCTGCGATTCAACCTAAGGCTCGGGGGCTACTCCATATGGAGCGCGAGTACTTCGCGCACCATATATGATCAAGATTTCGGGGCTTGAGCACCTCACAGCCTCGGAGCAACCACGAGTACTTGGAGGACTACTCGGCGCATCAGAAGGAAGACTCAGAAGCAACCAGAAGGATGTTCTGACTATTTAAAGTACTCGAAGACGCTGTCCAAGTACTCGACGCATGCAGGGGACTCGGCTACGAAGAGCTCGGCGGCTTGTCAGACCCGGGACAGCGGGACTGCTCACAGGCATAGAATATTCTAGAGTAAGGGATAGCTTATGGATGTATCTTATCTCTTTTGTAACTACCCTAATAGGCGTAGTATTAGCTGCAGTACAAGGAAACTATCCGATCGTGTTGTAGAAGAACTCCAACTGTGCTCAGTTAAGACTTTTCATGTAACCCTGTCCCCCCGGATATATAAGGGCGGGCAGGGACCCCCTCGAAACACATCTACACCTAAGGCAATACAAACCACCACACAGGACGTAGGGTATTACGCAACTCGCGGCCCGAACCTGTCTAAATATTTGTGTTCCTTGCACCATCGAGTTCCAGAGCCGTCGATCCCTATCTACAAACCCTACTGCTAAGGGTATCCCTGAGCAGGTTTGGCGGTAAACACCGACAAATTAGGCTCATTAGATTCGTCTCGTAGTTTACAGACGAGATCTGTAATTAGTTTTGTAATTAGTCTACATTTAATACTTCAAATATTGAAAATTCTTTTGAAAAATAAAAAAACGCAAAATGCAAAATGAACTAAACACACCCTAAATTTGCAATCGGAGAAAGTAGTGTCCTTATGATAGGAGTGAGAATAAATTTATTAGGGGCCCAGATAAGATCTCATGTTGTACTAGTAGAGTGTAGTTTATAAGGAGGTGCCTTGCTTGCTCTATGGTAGCATAGACATGAACACTATGGGTAGGAATTGCTCCGTGCATTTTAATAAAATTCTATTTTTTAGAGTGGCTGCAAGGAACGAATTCCAAGGAGAAAGCCTAAAAAATACGCCACTGCCAATATAGAAAGCCCAAAATTTATTGGTTTTAGAGAGCCAGAATTTAGCCCTGTCTTATGCATCAAACGATAATCTTGTTATTATAAAGTATTAAATAAATTATTATAAAAGTTTTTAAACAGATTGGTGATAATTCACGAGACGAATTTAACGAGCCTAATTAATCCATGATTTGGTACAGTTGTGCTACAGTAACCATCTGCTAATTATATTTAATATATCTCATTTGATTTGCCTCGCGAATTAGGATATATATATATATATTCTATAATTAGTTTTATAATTAGATTTTATTAATACTTATAAGTGTAAGATCTCATTTAGTGTGACCAGAAATGTTTAATCCCCCGTAAATCCAAGATAACCGAGTTAGAGAAGTGTCATAGAACGCATCGAGCCTGCTTCCTACTCTCTCTTCTGCTGTACCGGCAAATTTAATACTCATGATATTTTCATGACATTTTTATTAAGATTAGCCTAAGCAAACACCGGTATTGGACCGCACCCTACAAACATCCCCACTAGTCGCACACACGAGGCGTGCTGAAACGCATCGAGCATGCAGCCTACGTACGGCTACCTCGCAGCTGCAGGCCCGCAGCCTTGCAGCTCGCAGTTGAGATGACGACTTTTTCAAAACAAATATTATAGTAAGCTACAAGTAGATTAAATTTTACGTGAAAGAAAGAGAGTAGAAGAGATTGAAGAAAGTGGACGCTTCACTGCCCGCTCGCAAAGGGACGGATTCATGTTAGCTCGTGGATCCGGACGGAGGCAAACGCTGGCTGGGAGCCAGCGGGCGCAGAGCTGGCGCATGCACGCAGCCGACCGGCGGGCTGCGTTGTTAGGGCATGTACAACGGCAATTATTATGCGTCTATTAGCGGTTAATTGCGATTTTTTAGGGTGAACCGGCAAACGATGCCCCCTGCCGTCCTCTCGCGAGGCGACGGCCTCGGCCCGTTGCCCGACGAAATCGACAGCTCGAAATGCCCGCTGTAGCATCAGTTGCGAGAAGACGACGGCATCAACAGATCCCGTGCGAGTTCTTGAGTCACGTACCTTCGGACGCGCCCGCCATGTCTTGCCGCGTCGCACGCGCCCGCCATGTCTTGCCGCGGATCCGCGCCTGGACCAGGAGTTGCGGTGATGCGCTCGCGTCTATGCTGGCCTCGCCGGAGACGATGCGGAACCGGCTACAGAAACCCTCGCTGGAGACCATGCGGCACGACGGCTTGCAGACGAGGACGGCGCGGAGGAGGCTCGCGGGGTCGCCGGGTAGGAAGCAAACGAGATCTCCTCCACTAGCTCGGCTGCCAGCGGGGGCGCCGGGTAGGAAGCAGACGAGATCTCCTCCACTAGCTTGGCCGTGGTGCGGGGCGGATTGGGGATTGGATTGGGCGGTGCTGGTGGTCAGGACGGAAGGCTGAGAGGTGGGCCAAGGGTGTCAGTGAAAGTGCTGCAGTGTCAGGTGAATATAATTGCTGTACAGAATTTGACAAATGCTAAGGGGTATTGGTCTCGTTGGTGCAGTATAAAATTTGTCAAATCCTTTATTTTTTTTGTTTTCTGTAGTTTTTCCTTTTCATGGTCATCTTGTTTTGATTGATCTCAGTTGTTTCAAAGAAACAACAAAAGTGCATACAAAGATCTTATTTAGTCTAGAGCATGGATACATATATTCATTAAATAATTTATAGACCGTCAAATAGACAATTTATTGTACAAATTATTCATTTGCTGTTTGTATGCGATGTTTAATGTACTTGCAGACGACAGCTGTCTACGCCATTGTACGGGCTCTTCGCTTTGCTCCAGAGTTTCAGACCTTCACTCATCACTCCTCCCCGAATCACAAGCCATCGCAGGCCATCCATGATTGATGATTCCATTCATCGCAAAAGCCGAAAAGGGCGGACCAGCTTGGCCCGCGGGCAGGTGCACGTCACACGTGCCGGTGCCGGCGACACACACAAGCGGACCCACCTACGGCAGCGTGCTCCGTACCGTACGAGGAGCCGGAGCCCACACCCGGCCGGCTGCTAGCTGCACGTGGGGCCTCGGGAACGCCGTCGCTCCGAGGGCCGACACCAAGGACGGCGACCCACGCGTCCCTGCCGCCGGCGCAGGCCCGCCCTGGGTCAAGCATGCAGGCGGTCAAACGCGCTAGTCAGGCGAGCGCCGCCGATCGAGGAGCTAGCGGCCGGAAGCGCGACGGCGAGGCAGCGGGCGGCACAGCCGCACAGCCAATCTTGACTTCGTTGTCTCGGGGAAAAGTTGGCACAACCGCGATGCAGATGTACTTCGCCGATGCTCCAATGATCTACACCTCTGGAAGTGCCGCGCGCGTGAACCCAGTATTGGATAAGCTATGTGTATGGAGGAATGGATTGGGATTTTTCACATATAATGTTTGGTCCTTGAGCCTATTGTATGTGTTCCTACTTCTGTTCCTTTGAGCGGTTCTTTGGCAAAATCTATTTCTCGCGCGCGTGAGCAGGATTAGAGCACTGAGGATTCCTTGTCTGTGCTGCTTTCCTGTTTTCTTTTTTTGGCCCAGTGATGGCTCTTGACCCACTGCTGACCACGCCGCAATCCAATGTGGAGGATTAGTTTGAAAGCATAATTTAAGTACATAGCATTTTTCTTGCAAGATCACATATCAATCTATTTTGAGTTTGCTAAATTTATTGTTTTTCTTATTAGCGTAGAACATTTTTATTTGTCCTCAGAATAATTTTTTTCATTGAGAACATCACTCTACAAACATCATTAACCAAGGCGGGCAAAAATAACCGATGCGTTTTTCGTACCGCCTCGGATGAAAGATCATGGTAAATGCCCTATTTTCCGAGGTGGTTTGCTGCTAGCATCGATTAATAAAATAAAAAAAATAAAATATATAACTACCTAGATGCCGCTTTCACCTTCTGTAACGACGTGATAGTCATGCCTGACAACAGCACAGCGGAGAAATCATGGGTCTAGAAAAAATTTGGTCCAAATAAATAAAAAGGGGACAGCGCTCGGGGATACATTCGGGACTCTGCGATGCAGTGACTGATGATTCATAACAAATCATGAAGAATTTCGTCAATCTCAAGATAATTTGGTGGGTCTCCTATGTGACAAAAAATGTATATTAGCTTTAGGTAAGTTGCACAATGCAACTGTTATGTTGATAGTGTTAGAATATAGTACGAGTTCCTCCATGGAGATATACAAGAGATAATTGTATTCGGTTGTAACTAGAATTAGAGATAGATTGATGACTTGATCATCAAGCATTGTAACCGAATCAAACTATGTAATCCTGTTGTTGGACTAGTGCCTATATTAACATGCAACCGTGGAGGCGAAGGACTAATTCCACGTTACCTCAAATCATCACAAATTGTACATCTCTCTGGCTCTTGTGTCTCTCTGGCTCGCATAATAAACAAGATCGATGTGCATCGTCATAAAGATATGTTCTCTAATTTTGTGGATCTTCTATTAGAGAGGAACTAGCATGAGAGATCAATTAATTTCTTCTGATTCACCAAAGCCAATCACATGACAACTGAAGTACAAATTGCATTGGAGGGATTTCTCTCTCTCTCTCTCTCTCTCTCTCTCTCTCTCTCTCTCTCTCTCAAGTGCACCAGAGAGATTGACTTCATTTTACAGGTAATGTCAAAGAAATCTGGTCCTTCTCTTTGAGCACTCGTGTCTAAGCACCCACAGGACACACAGTTAAAGTTGCCATCATTAGCATCAGAGCACCACAATGACACAAGTCACACAACAGAGGAAACAACCATACAAGACATTATACACGGTCATTGGTTCCCCTAGCAAGCTACCTTCGCAATTACTAACCAGCATCTCTAATTATTCAAATTAAACGTGGGGTTCCTCTGAGATATTGAGCATTTCATATATGCTTTTGTAAGTATAGTTGTAGACACTCATGACTCATGCATGCACAACACTATATTCACTTCTATGAACAAGCACATTCATGCTATATCCCCTATAGATGCCATTTTTGAGTTTTGATAGACAAGTGGCATATCTTGAGATTGAGGAAATCAGCACAATAACCACACCATGAATGGGCGAGCAGTTCCAAATGCAACCTTCTTTATTTAGTCTGAGATTTGGGTGAGCAGTTCCATCTCTTTTTCGGGCCCAAAATATATGCCTAGACCCGTCATTAACTCAACCAGGCCAAAGTATCACTACCGGAAAACATGTGTTTGCTGTGTGCAATATTTCGGGCACACGGCAAAAACACTGTTTGCCGTGTGTCTACCAAAAAACACACGGTAAATACTAGACACACGGCAAACACAACATTTACCGCGTGCCAAAGTACAAAATACACGTTAAAAAAACACACGGTAAAAAGGAGATTTGTCGTGTGCCCAGATCTGGGGCACACGGAAAACAGCCGCCGCACACCCCCCCCCCCCCCCCCGCTTCGACTCTCCCGACGCCGCCCCATCCCCTCCCTCCCTCGCCCGGCGCCGCCCCCTCCCCTCCCTGTCCCGACGCCGCCCCCATCCCCTCCCTCCCTCGCCCGGCGCTGCACCCTCCCCTCCCTCTCCCTGTGCTGTCCTCTCTCCCTGGCAGCTGGCGCCCTCTCCTCCTCCTCCACCTCCCTCTCACGACTCCTCTCCTCCCCCCTCGGCCAGCAGGAGCTCCAGCGCGGCTTGCGACGGCGCAGCTCAGATCCAGCGCGGCCAGTGGCGGCGCAGCTCAGATCCGGCGGCAGCGGCGGCTCCAGCTAAGCTCCGCCTCGGTGTCGTGGCCAGCCGCAGCCAGCAGGAGCTCGAGCTCAGATCCGGCGGAGGGTCAGCGTCGGCGGGTGGCGGTAGCGGCGCTAGCCAGTGGCCGGGGGCGGCGGCGGCGCTGGCCAGCGGGTGTGCGGCAGCGGCGGGACGCCCCATGCCGGCGCGGCGGCGGCAACCCCGACGGCGGAGCTCGCCCGCGCGACTGGCCGAGGGCCCCAGCGGCAGCGCAGTGGCCACTCCGACGGCGGCGACGAGCTGGTGCCGGCATGCGGCAGCGGACTGGTAGGGCCGACGATTTTTTTTTGTTTTCGGAAAATGTTTGCCGAGTGCTAGTTTTAACACACGGCAAAACTTTTGCCGAGTGCGCGAAGAAAAACACTCGGCAAAGGTGCCCTTTGCCGACGTTTGTTTACCGTGTGTAGTTTGCCGTGAGCAACACACGACAAATATTTTGCCGTGGGGAAAATAGCCTTTGCCGTGTGCCCCTGGCACACGGCAAACGGCCTGTTTCCGGTAGTGTATGCTGGTGATCCAGTTATTTTACAATGTAAAATAAGTTTATATTTTTAATCATTTTAGGCCAGGCTTGGCCTAGCTCAATTTTTAGGGGTACCAAATCCAATGCCAAGCCCTAATACGCTAAACCAAAGTCAGGACGAGGAGTTTGAAATTTTCTATTTAGCGTGGATTCTTATTATGTTATTAGCTTGCTCATGCCTCCGTGAGCTGTAGAACACTTGTATCATCGGTACCCAAATAGTTTATGTTACCTTTCTTAACTTGTGTAAGAAACACTTACAATTCGTAGGAAAGCTATGCGCACATTTACCTAATAAGAGAATTCACAAGTAAATTTGATGATGGAGCTAGCGAGTATAATTAAAAAAACTGCGTGACTTAAAGGAGTGCATGATTTAGCTTAACATATTTTAGGCATACATATCCATGCATATAGGAATTGGATATGACCCAGTGGAAATTCTGCTTGTGTGTTGCTAATAAGGACTGTTCCATGACTCTATACACTTGGCAAATAAAGTTTCTAATATTGGTGAATTTTTCAATTTTGGTGCGCATATCTATCCAAGTGAATTTTCTATTACACATTCAGGAATATCATACGTTTCATTTTATAAATAGGACAAGTTTCTCCTATATACGACTCAGTCCTACCGTGAGATAATGCCAACAGATAGTTTCATAAGTCTCATGGTTAATACCTAATATAGCTCCTAATTTTTACATACTTTTTTAGTTTTAAATAAAAGCAGTACATATTATGGTGTCACATAAGACTCTTTTATTTTATTACCATGTTTTACATGAGAGCACTTTTAGATATGTTTCCTAACTGTAAGTTTACAAATTTCATTTATACAATAATGCAAAAAGTAATAGATTATCCCCACAGAAATACAGCCGAATTTCGGCAATTAAATACATCACACTAGGTGCCACCTACTTTGGTAGATAAGCTTGGTATGGCCGAACTTGTTGATTCAAAATACAATAATTTCCGTACGGTCTAACTAGGCACAAAGTATTATTATCTCCCGGTTGAGCATATATGCCTAGCATAGTTGATTGTATAAATATAATTATTATTAAATATTTAGTTTTACCAAAATAATTATGTTTACAACTACAAATCAAGGATCACACTTTCAACTCTATATTTATTTGTATGAATAAAAGTTTGGGTAGTTAATTGAGTACATATACTAAGGGGCCAAGAATCGGCGCAACGCCGTGAGTTCTGGCCCACGTGGGGCCCACACAGCACTATTCACAGTGGGCCCATATGTACTGTTCACAAGCGGACCCCATGCACTGTTTAGAACTGTTCATAAGTGGGCCCCACTTGCCAATGTTCACAAGTGGGCCCCACACGACACTGTTTAGTACTGGTTTTTTTAACCTTTCCAGTATAAGTCCGTCTTCTGTTTTTTTAAAAGAAAAAACTTCCCAATATTTGCTTTCTAATATTTAAAAAACCTGTTATCTAATATACACTTGAGACTTCCTAATATTTATAGCATCAGTTATCTAATATACACTTGAGACTAAAGTTCTAACAGCATTTATTTATATGAACGATCCAGCATATAAAGGGGTAGCTTATGTGTTAATTTTACATCAACTGAGAATTTTAGATCGTTAAAAATATTTACCATCTAACTAACTGATTGTACTAAACCAAACTTAAAAAAATATATCATAGCATCTTATCTGTACTATACGATCTCATAAGTCCATGATGTCCATAAAAGACAATAATACCTATCGTTGCACACTACAAGTCTATTGTAAAATAAAAAATATACATTTTTATACAAAAAAATTAATTCTGTATTCCACAATAATATATTTTTTATATATAATTTAAAACATCGTATGATCCTCTTTCGAGAACAGTAAAAAAAATATTACTTTGAGTTAGCAATTTCCTATACGGGCGCGCATAGCGCGCCTACCAAACTAGTTATTATACAGCTGCAAATATGTTGGCATGAGCTTATGCCTTTCACCATATGGAAATAAATCATTTTTTTCTTGATTTTGAACAATGCTTTTTTCTATTACAGATCAGTTAAATAAAGTACTAATTAAAATATTATTTTGTTCAAATATTATACTATATACTATGAATAGACTAGAGGTACGGTTAGTGCTTATTTTTATTTAGAGAATTAAATGTATAAAACCAAAACTTGTAGGTCAAAGTCTATATATAGCATCAGCAGAGAAGAAGAATGAAGATAGGATATATAAAAAATGAATCCATATCACATTCTTATAATTTTTCATATACTTTTGCATAGGAAAAACATGTTACAACAAACAGATTGTGGATTTGAGTGAACTAGACACCATGTGGATTTGAGTGAACTTAACTTCCCTCTTAGACAAGAAAATGTTGTCATGATTCTATATTAAAATTTTACTATTAGATCCTACTAGTTGCTAGTAGCCATATAATTGAATTTATATTAGTTAGAGCATAAAGAATCAAAGTTTTCTTATCAATTTTGAGTGAACTAATAATACTTTTACAGATTGTGTACTGTATGGCCTTATTAACACATTGTTGTAACTTTATTTGAATATATATATGAAATAGAAGTACAAAATAGTTTTATGAACCTTCCCTTTCAGCTTCTAATAACAAATACTGATAATTAAAGAAGGGTTTTTCTGTATCTTCTCTCTCAGCTCATAATAAAAATGCTAATAATTAAAGAGTGTTTGAAATGTACCCTATATATGATGTTCTCTAAGTGTTTGAAATGTGCTCACATATTTATCTGTGCTGTAGGATTTAAATAATGAGAGATGGCAAACTTTCCTCGAATGCACCTACCTTATGTACTTCATTTTTACTAAATCATATATGACTAAAATATCTTCATTCGGTGGTTCTAATGGATGGCTTTGGATGAATGAATATGATGAGGTCTACTAGCATGCATAAGAAATTTAATTGGTATAAATAGCATAGCGCACACAGTCCTACAGTAAGCATGTAAAGAGGGTGCATGCTACAATATATGCTCCAAATATTCAATTTCTACAAAACTTACTACTAATATGGCTTAGTATTGGTTCATAAAAACACAATGAAAAAACCAGAGAGATATGGAATCACATCAAACAACATAGGCATATGCAATTATGTAACGAAATAATATTATTTGCCTAGTAACAAATTGAATGAGCACATAAAATTAAGAGTCCAGGGTTAATAACGAACAATGTTAAATATACATATGGAAACTTAAAGTGGTAATTCTGATCAACTGAATAAAGACATCAGCTCTTTATAGCGTGCTTAATAACCTCATGGCGAGTTATTATTAGTTAGTTCAGTAGTTTGTTTCTTATTAACAATTAGCCAAGCAGTATACACTATAACAATGAATGAACAATTGCTTAATGCCACTAATGTATTTAATTAGATCTCTCTACAATAATATTGCTTAATGTCATAAATTTCATTGGGTCATATTATACCAATTGCTGTGTTGCCTAAATAAGTAAATATCTATAGTTCTCTCTACCATTTTAACATATATATAGACACACGATGTACCAGCAGTCCAGCACTAGTTTCTTCATGAAATCAGGAATCAGAGACCAAGCAACCAATGAAGAAATCCGGTGTTAAAATGGCAGTGTTAGCATACCAATCAGGGACCCTGTAGATATACGCAGCTGCTAACTACAGTAAAAACCAATGAACATCTCCTTGTTTGGCCGCGTCCTTCACGAATTTAAGTAGGACAAGCCGGTGGGGGTAGGGGCACAGCACACATGCTACTACTGTTCGTCCATTTGACCTCCTGGACTGGCGTCACTGCAGGCTGCAGCTAGCTAGCTCAAGCAGCCGGCCGGCCGGCGAGCCCCGCCGGCAGGCCGACCAGTGTGCCACGCGTGCTAGAGAAGAACAGCAGTGGCATCCTGTTCAACCGTCACGCAAGATCTAGCAAGATATGCGCCGAGCCAATGGGACGGCGGACCGACCGACGACGGGACACACGGGAGACCGCCGGTCCTGAGGAAGAGCAGCGGGCCGGCCGGCCGGCCCGTGTCCTTGCCTTTGGTGGCGTCGGCAACAGTGTGCCGCGCCCGTGGACGAAGGGCCCGGCTCGATCGATATCCGGCCATGCCCGCGCGCACTGCTCATTGACTACTGGTGCCGTGCTGCCTGTGATCTGAAGCAGCGAGGCAGCTAGCAGCGGGGGTGGCCGGGCCGGAATCGAGCGGCGGCGAGCGCACCATAAAAAGGAAGAGGATCAGGAATCTCAGAACAAGAAGAAAAGCCAGGCCCGAGATGAGAAGTGTCAAATTTGTAGGAGTAGGTCCTCGATGGGACTTGGCATGCTCGCGCACGGAAATGGCACGCGAGATCCTTGAAGAACACTGCAGCAAAAAGAGAGGGGGTTTGGGGATGATCGGACGACCAGTGGTCCAGTAGTCGTCGCGCGCTCTCGTCCTCTCTGTACTTCTGAATTGAAGGGCACGTACGCACGTACAACAATGAATGGGCACACTAACTAGTATGCAACCCAGTCTCCGATCCATCTATAATCAGGAATCAACAGTACTGAAAAGTAAGGCAACTCAAAGTCTCATTGATGATCCATTGATTGGTTTCCTTCCAGCGTAGCAGCAGATTGAGCGGAACTGCTTGACACGAAAATTAAGAGGTAGCTAGGAATAATTGAAGCTAGCAGTAGAGAGAGCACGAGTGAAGAAATAACAATGTAGCAAGGCACACGATCGGCAGAGTCTGATCGAGGAAGACGAAGAAGCATCGCGAGCAAGATGGCAGCAAACCATGCATGCATGCACACGGGAATGGATCGAAAGCTACATAAAATATGCTCAGTCCGGCGTATCAAATGGCGCGTGCGCGCGTCGTACTGGTGGCGGCCGGGTGGTCCTCAGCACGCCGCGCCGGCGGGCGGCGGGGCCGGAGGCGGCGGGTGTCCTCCGCTGCCGCCGGCGTGATCGGCCGGCGGCTGCGGCTTCTTGCGCTTCTTCTTCTCGTAGCTGACGCCGCGCGCGCGCGCCTGGTGCTCGCGGACCTCGCGGAGGTAGAGGCGGACGGCGCGCCCCGCGAAGGGGTTGGACTCCGGCCGGCCGCCGCTCTCCTCGAAGGCGGCGCGGAGGCGGCCGACCAGCGCGTCCAGGCTGCCCCACGCCTGGCGCAGCGGGCAGGGGCACGGCGCGGGCGGGTTCGGGTGCCCGAAGAAGGGGCACGCCGCCGTGTGCACCTTGGTCTTGCCGAACTGGTCCAGGTAGCGCAGGAACTCCAGCACGTGCGCGCCGCTGCACTGCGCCAGGCTCAGCGGCGGCCGGTGGTTCCGCAGGTACTGCCCGAACGTGTTCCAGTCCCGCCGCTTCTGCGCCTCGTACCGGCTCGGCGTCTGCGGCGCGCCGCCGCCGCCCGCCGACGAGGACGCCCCACCGCTGCTCGATCCACCGACTCCGCCGCCGCCATCACCGCCGCCCGGGCTCTCGGGCTTCGGCGGCAGGTCCATCAATCTGGCATCCAAGAATCAGGCAAACACATGAATCAGTGGTGGAGCCGGTGATTACATGCACCTTTTGGGGGATCTATCTGGGGTGCTCTCTGCTCTCTTCTTTAATTTGCTTGTCCATGTGCGTGTGAAAGCGATGCATCTTCGATGTATATTAACAAGAAGGAAACATTCTTTTTCTCAGAGCGAGGTGTGCAAGAGAAGAAATTAACAAAAACACAGGTGGTATTTGCATACGCTGTTAGTCAAATTATACACATGTGGTGAATGGATTCAATTTAGTTTTCTTGGAGAGCCAGCAGTCACATGCTACCTTTCGTGGCGATGCCGGCTGGTTTCGGTGGAGGGCCCGTCGGAGCGGTGGAGGAGATTCCAGCAGGGATCTCTAGCTGGAGCTGGAGCTGAAGCTGACTCGAGAATCCGCAGAGAGCAGTAGCGAAGAGAGGAGATAAGGAAAAAGATTAAAAAAAAAAGGAGCTAGCACAACACAAGTTACAGGCGCTCTTGTTTTGCCGCTTACCGTTGCTCAGCTAACTGGAGTGGCAGTGGTCGTCGGTTGCTCGCTGCTGTTGCTCGTCGTCTCATCAGCTTCATCAGGAGCGGGGAGGAGGTGCGGGCTACTATTTTTAGGAGGGTCGGGGGTGGTGGAAAAATAGATTGTTTGGCCTAAAAAGGGGAGATCTGCGGAGCAACTGGGAGATGGAACAGAGGGGAGGAAGGGAGGACAGGGACACTGTGACTGTGAGGTGAAAGGTGACATGACTAAAGGTAAAACTATTTTCGTTTTTTTCTCCTCTCTCTCTCCCGGAGCGGCAGCCTATAGGGTTTGTGTGGGTGGTGGGGGTGGGTGAAAGCGAGCGGCAGCTGTCCCGGGCACGCTCGCCCTCGCCTCCGTTTGTATAGGCCTCGCGGTGCCGGCCGGTGTCCTTGCCCCCGCCGCCGGCCGTCGATCGGATGCGCGGTGGACGGCCGGCCGGCCGGCCGGTGTCCCGCCGGAGAAGAGAGTCCAAGGCGGGAGCGCGCTCCATGATGCGCCCACATGACATATCTGAGGCGTGCAGGATGCAATGGACGACGAGCCCCCTAAAGAGGTCATGTTTGGTTAGGTGTCACATCACAATTTAAAAAAAAACAAATGTTTGTATGAAGTAGTAAATAAAATTTATTTACAAATTTTTTTAGAAATGAGTATAATTTTTTGAGACGAATTTAATGAACCAAGCAAGTTCTATCATAATTGGCTACAGTGATGCTACACTGACCGTGCTCAATCATCCCCTAATCGTGCGGTCAAAAATCTCATTAGCTAGAGTAACTACTGTAGTATCATAGTTGTGGAGGTAATTTTATAATTAGATTTGATTTAATACCTCTAATTAGTGATTAAATTATTAATTTTTTTTATTAAAATGTTTTCACGCCAAACCAAACAAAGGCAGAGGGTGGGGGCCGGTGGTGTCCGTACGAACGGCGACGGCCCGGGCCCACGCGCCGGGGCAGGCCCCCGGAGCCCCGGTGGTGTCACATCACAATGAATGCGGCTGCTAACTTGTCCTTGTGAGAGCATGTGTTCTGAGAACGACGGGAACGAGCTGCATCTGACGTAAAAGAGAGAGAAAATAGGAGAGAGAAGAAAATTGGTGAGTTCTGAGATGCCGACTGATGGGAGGCGAAATGCTCTGTGTTTCTCTGCATGTCCACTCCCATTACTCCACGTCCTAGTTAAGCAGCGCATGCAGAGCAAAAGAATCGAGAGGCCCGCTACCCACAAGCTCGGGAGCTCGGATGAGCTGACGATCCATACGCCGGCTAGCAGGCGGTATTATAAAACATGCTCGGAAATGACAAATGAAAAACACTGCCCGAGAGCATACCCGAAATGTGCTCCGAAATAAAACCCATGGCCATCATTCGGTAAAAGGAAAAATTATTGCTCTCTGGTGACCGGTATTGATTCCTCTGGGCTTTTTTTTCGTACTTCTGCACGAGTAACTCTGATCTGCAAAAGCAAGAATATTTGAGCCCAAGCAAGGATCATGATCATCTCATGCATGCCTAGTGGTTTGTTTTTTAACTATAATTTTCAAATGCAACTAGGAGAAAATAACAGCAAAGCTTTAACTTAAAAGAACCAAGTGACATGTGACTTGCAAATTTGACGCACACGCAACTAGATGCATGCATGTATTAAAATATAATGGTTGTGAAAATCCACATACACATATACCTTATCTTCCGGAAAAAGACAATGCTCGATGGATGGAGTGCATTAATACACACGTTGGCTGCGCTTCTTAATTAAGTCGCTAGCTAGCATATATAATAACTGAAATACCTATTAAAATAGTTGTAGACTTTAATGCATGGGACAGAATATTCGACAAGCATAAATATATTTGAAGTGTTTACATTGTATAGTATGGGAAGAAAATATCATTTTCTAGTCATGCCACTTGATCCTTGCCCATTTGGATTTCTCAATAAATGTTCAATAATGCTTAATCTTGCAATATAATCCTGCTGCCAGCTCAGTTTTGGATGCTATATCTAAATATTGCTGGAATACGTTCTTCCATTATGTAGGGGAGAATTACAACATAAGAGTGTGCCAATAATTTCATTAGAAGAGTGTTTCTTGTACTCTTGCAATCAAATGACAAAAAATAAATAAGTAATAAGGGTTTTAACATGTTCACAAGAAATTTGATTATGGTGGTTTAACTTATACGTCGTAAAATTAAAAAAAGTAGTACCCACAAAAATAAAGATATGGCAAAGGGAATTTGGTAATACTTTTGCCCAAATAAATATTTGATAAATCGGTCACTTTCGAACTAGACAAAATTTTCCTTTTATGAAGCATCTAGTATGTACAATCACGAAAGATATCACTATTCTGTTCTGTCTATTTTGTCCAGTTGATTTGACTATAGATCCAAAGACATCCATTCTATATGGACCAAGGACCATAGTCATGGCCTACCAATGTATCTTAGCAAGAAAAGAGTTCGTCGAATTTTCTATTTTTGGTACCATTATGATATATGTGGTTGCAAATAAATCCTGCCTGCCATTGGCTTGACTCACAGGACACTTCGTGAGAGTTTTGGGTACAACAATTGGGTGGATCAGTGGATTTGGTTGCTAATTCTTGTTTGAAAAGTAGTCCTCTTGTTTTCTGGATTATTTTTCACCTTTTAGTTGCTTCAAGAGCTATGCGTTTTTCGATAAGCATGTGGGCGCTGGGGCCCGGCCGGGAGTGGTGTCACTGTTATTGATTGTTGGGAAGTAGCAGCAAACAGTCAAGCTGCTAGCAACATGCATGCATCTGCTGAATTGCTGGTTGCATCTACAATGCGTGATGCTTCAAATAATAGGATCCAATGTTTAGTACTGGACCATCAGTGTGTATTTGGCATTTCATGTCAAAATGGTAGGGAAAAAATGGTGAAACAACAAATAAAACAAAAGGCTCCAGCAACATGCATGTATACATATGCCCCTCAGCATGTACTATCTGTTGTGCATTTATTCGGGTCTTGGATGCAGGATTTTACGTGGGATAGTAAAAAAATTATATTCACAGGTTTATGTGCGCTTCTATGGTCAATCTGGTTATCCAGAAATGATGTAGTTTTTCATAATATTCAAAGACAAACTGTTCTCCAGATCCTTTTTAGGGCTACTCATCTCACCAGGACATGGGCGATTTTGCAAAAGAAGGAGGACATAGGCTTGATTACAGATGCATGACGCGCTTTGGAAGTAACAGCGATGGACATCTTTGCACGTAATGGGTGGCAATTTAGCAATAGGCTTTGTGGCTTGTAATTTGCTTCATGTTTATCTCTCAAAGTTTGTAATAAGGGCCGGATATATCTCTTTGATATATAGGCTGGGATATTGTTTTCAATATTACTTTATCTAAAAAAGCTAAAAGCAGGACCATACAAAACTCGGACTTCCTCACTCTAAAAGTTTTGACGTAATTCAATGAACTACTGGGAGTTTTTCAATGGTAAAAGCTGGTTTAATTTGGACAAGCTGCTGGAGGAGGTTCTTCATGTCACAGTGCAGATTCCGTTTTTTCTCAGAGCTGGGAGCTTGAACTCTGTGGATGGCGCGCGGGTGCTTTGGTAAAAAGAGGATGGACCAGCCGGGTTTACATCTTGATCAGTCTATGTTCTGTACTTGTGGTACTGGGCTGCGCAATACTGTATCTCTGAAATGTACTGGAAATAACGCCAACCTATGTTTGGTCATAAAGTTGCTTCGTACCTTTTATTTGTTCTTTTTTCTAGATCATGAATCCCCCCAGCTGGTTTGATCCTCCTCTTGTTGTTGTATATTTTCTCGCAAGCATATGCGGTGCTAGCATTGGGCGTGCACTCATGTACTCTTCACTGTGAGCACTTGTACCAAAAGATTCTATATATGAAACTTTCGCCCCCCCCCCCCCCCCCCCCCTCTTTTTTTTGGTAGACAACAAGGATTTTGGCAGAATCTATATCTCTATATCTATACGTATTACTTAAACGAATAAAGTTTCTATCTAAATTTTTGGTTTGGTCCGTCTTGTGTCGTTGACATGTGGACCTTAGTCCATCCCATATGCAAGTCAGAGTAGCCTTTCGTCAATCAGAATTTTAATTGGAACCTGCACAAATCAATCGGAATCATAATCGGACCCTGCATAAATCAAGCGGAATCCCAATCGGGTCCCGGACAATCAATGTCTCGCATGATCACAACATGGCCTGTATAAGGAGAACAAGCACAATGTTGGTGATATTATTTTATTAATGATATTATGCATAGTTATTATATTATCCATAGCAATGCACAGACACTATGCTAGTCTATTACTAAAGCGATTAAAGTTTCCACCTCAAGTTTTGGTTTGGTCTGTCTTGTGTCATTGATATGTGAGCCTTATTAGTCAATCCCGTATGCGAGTCCGACTAGTCTTTCATCAATCGAAAATCCTAATTGAAATCCAGACAAATTAGTTGGAATCATAATTGGAACTCGGACAAATCAATTGGAATCCTACACTACTACAAAACTGGATTAACCGAGGCACTTTGAAAAGGCCTCAGAGGTGTGCACAGTATTCAATTGTCTCTATTAATGCCTACGATTAACAGAGGCGGACAATTTTTATTAACTGAGGCGGTTAGAAAAAACAACTCGGCAAATCGATTAACTGAGGCATTTGCTGTAAAATAACCGCCTTTGAAAAATAGGCCCAGCTCGTTGGCCTAAAAAAAACCCAATAACAAGCACACATATATATACAACACTTAGGGTTGGAGTTCTCATTTCTCTCCCTCTCACTCTCCACACCAGCCGCTGGCGCGAGCACTCAGTGCCCAGGCGCCCCCAAGCGGCGGCGCGGCCCAGCCGGCGACGAGGGCCACCTGCAGCGGCGGCGCGCCGGCCCCCTGCGGATCCGGCCGCCCTCTGCGCCCCGCTCGCTGCGGCTGACAGCGGGCCACTCGCCCCGCGCTTGGAGGTCAGATCCGGCCACGGGGCGGGCGGGGCGCCTCGGCAGCGGCGGCGGCGACCTCGACCTCAGGCTGGCGGCGGGCACAACGCGGAGGCGACGGCCCGGGGTGAACGCGATGCGGAGGCCGCGGCCGGCGGCGCGGACCTTGGCGAGCGGCAGCGGCGGACCTTGGCGAGCGGCGCGAGGGCCCGAGCCGCGTGGCCCCGACCGGCCATGACGCGTGGAGGGGGCCGCCGGCGGCGCGCGGATGTCCCTGCCTCGGTCGGCGGTGCGCGAAGGTCCTGGCTGGTGGCGGCGCGTCAGGCGGCCGGCCAGCCGCTCAGATGGGCTCGCCGGGCCTAGATGGGCGCGGCGGGCTCGCCTGTTTTTATTTATTTTTTTATTAACAGAGGCGGACAAAAAAATGTCTCTAGAAATGTTGTATTAACACTGACGATAGCTCTGAGGCGTTTTCAAAAAACGCTTCTGAAAATCGAAAATACACGCCTCTAAAAATAAAAAATGTAGTAGTGATAATCAGATCTCAGACAATCAATACTTTGTATGGTGACAATACACGGAGGGAACGACTACAAAGTTAGTGATATTATATGGATGTAGTATATTATCAATAGCAACGCATGGACACTGAACTATCCTCCTACGTACATGTAATATACAGGATTTTGTCAGAATAGGACAGTGAAGCCCCTGTATGTAGTCCTCCCACAGGTAAGGCCTAAGAAATTAATTCTATCTGTCATGTTGTTTCAACGCCATCGACCATCGTTATTTCTATAATAACCTGGTACTCGATCCCGTACACACCAGGATCGTTATTTCGAAGTGATGAAATGTGAAGCGACTCAAGATATGGACCACCAGAAGTTGACAGGTTAATCTGACAGCAATTTTGTTATATATCTGGTGGAAACCATAATTTTCATGAAAACTCGTGCAAACTACGGCAAAAAATCATCTAAATTTATTACAAAATCATACATGTAGATGATATGATGATACACAACCTTGTAAAATATCTTGTCCAAACTCGATTTTATTTGTGAGATATAAAAATAACAAATTTCTAACAAATCATCTAGACAGCTTTCTTGCTTGAAATTTATTATTTTTATATCTCACAAACGAAGTCGAGTTTGGACAAGATATTTTACAGGATTGTATATCATCATATTATCTATATGTATGATTTTTTTTGTGAATTTAAACGACTTTTTTACCGTGGTTTGCACAAGTTTTCACAAAAATTATGGTTTCCACCAGATATATTCCCATTTTGTTTCACTCTCTTCGTACTCTTGCATATACACGAGTACATTCTGATAGTGAAATTTCGGTTGTATGACAACTAATCTGAGTAGTGTAAGGTTTAATGGAGTGGACCAATGAATAAGAAAGAAATATTGATTAGCGAAAGATCTTTGGAGCAATTTGGTTGGATCATAATGGTATGTACCCCTCTGTTTTTATTTATATATCGTATATAGGTTTATTCTAAGTCAAATTTGATCAAATTTATAGAAAAAATAATAACTTTTACAACACAAAATTTATTTCATTGAATCCACCGTGGAATATATGTTGGGTAGTATAGTTGTTGCTATATTTTTTATAGACTTCGTCAAAGTTAGCCAAATTTGATTTAGAACAAATTTAATACGAGATGCAAAAAAAAATGGAGAAAGTATCTTGCTAGTTATGATAAATCGGAGGGAATATAATAAGGTATATTTCATTTTGTTATGATAAACATTGACTAAGGATTACTCTGCTTATATTTCGTTATGTGATACAAAAGTAGATATATTCATAAGACAAAAAATTGAATACAAATCTATTGACTTTAACATTTCAATTAAGTATTATAGCTGGTTAAAAGCTTATCCTAACAAAACGAAGTAAGCTTTATAGTTTCAAATGGAGGGACATAAGTACCACATCTAGCTAGGAATCTTGCTAGCGCCACCTGAGTGCTTTATGTTTTGAACAGAAGAAATAATACAATCAGTGAGTAGTCATCATCTCCTTGGAGTTTGCTACTTGAACACGCCAGATAAACTTCATTATTGGTGCCTAGAGCATGAGCACTGTTGTTGGGGCACCCTATATGCCACTTGACCAAAATTTCACGAGTACTGAAAAAAAAATATCTACCCATCCATGTTCATGACACGTATGGAGTTGCCAACGAAGAGAGATGAAATATGGGTGGAAGAAAGACACATTGATGTATCATATATGTTTTAAATTTTACCAACAAATATTTGAAAACCGTCTACAATGGATATATAATAGGTCGTTTAGTCTAATAAAGTGCTAAACGATAGGTGATCAACTGCTTAGCGTTTACCGTTTAGGCTAATATTGTTAAAAAAAACCATCTGCAATATGTATAAGTAAATTCAGGATGCATTTTGATAACCATTTGTGTTGGCCAACTGGTACATTGACCCTTTCTATGATGGTGGACCATAATGGGGTATATGTCTATGGAATTTCCCAAAATAAAATGAATCACAGCAATAATCCAATGTTATTAGCTGTGTACAGAAAATAGTACCGTACCGGTTGAAAGGTACATCAGATATATATTCAGATGGTGGGTACTGCTCTAGCTATACACCAAAAAAAATCCACATGAATACTTAAAAAGTCCTTGGGCAGAGGTTCCAGAGAATAACTGTCACAATGTTTATTATTTCTATTTCTAAAAAAAAGGAACTGTCACACTGAAGTGATGAACTCCTTGGAACGCAACGGAGCACACGATGCCTCATAGGAGGCTTGGAATTTGGAATTATATTCTTGGCTGCGTGCATTTACAAAGACCGAGCCAATCACAGTTTTTTTTTTTGCGAAAGAAGCGAGTTGTATTAAACCGTAGGAGAATAGTACAACCCAGACCTATTACAGAAAAGACCCATAAAAACTGATAATTACAACCGCCACACCAGGTTCCAGGGTCTTCACATCTTCCTCGATTCCGAACAAATCAGTCCGCCGGAGCCAAGGCAATAGCCGTCATCCGCACCAACGACGAAGTCCACAAAGTGGAGACCGCAGAGGAGAACTTACTGCTAGGCGACGAAGCCGAGTAAATTGTAGGAATATGGGGTAACAGAAACAAAATTTTTCTACCACATAAATCAGGATTACTGCAGTTATAGATCACGGGATTACCACTAGACGCGCGGTTGCGGAACTTCTGTAGTGCAGATGGAAGCCGGCAGTGCAGTTGCGTGAACCTCCTCTCGAACGGCTCGTCCTTGTGCAGCAGATGCGGCACCTCCAAGGTATCCACACGTACGGGAAGAAGCACAGGAGGGGCGGCACTATTCACGTGGCTACTATAGCGCGCACTGTTCACCCATGTGGTACTATTCACGCTCGGGTACTTTAGCAGGTTACTGTTCACGCGCGAGAAAAGGCTATGGTTAGGATTTCTAGACGCCCCCTCCTCTGTTTATATAGCCTCTTAGGTGGGCTGCCTTGGGCCCCACCTTGGGTGCCCCCGTTTGGGCCTAAATGGCCCATTAGTGCACCTAAGCTCAGTCTAATTCGGATCTCTTTCTTATCAGGCTTCTTTCCCTTAAGTGTGTGACCCTATGGGCTCACATGCGAATAGATATGGCCCGAGTACTCTTACTTGGCCCAATAGTAGACAGTGGCCTCTAGCAAGACATGTCAACTCCTATACGCACACAAAAATCATACCAGACGAGTCGCCACAATATCATATATATGTTGTTTCCTTTGCCTCACGATATTTGGTCTAGCTTAAAGCCGACCACTCTTTCTCGATCCTGTGATTCGGAATCTTTGGTTAACTCTTAACCCTAGTATGGCCATGCATTTCTTGATCCGAATCACTCGAGGGGCCCAGAGATATCTCTCTCTGTTATAGAGAGGGGCAAATCCCATCTTGGCCGACTATGTCTCACAGCATACTTCTTGACAGACCCGAAAGCCACCTTTATAACTACCCTGTTACGGTGCAGCGTTTGATGGCTCCTAAGTAAGTCGATTCACATCTTGAGTACATACGACGATCTCAGGTCTTATGACACATAATACATATTGTGCAATGAGAAGTCATCATCTCGTGTTGGGTCAGTTCAGTCTCATGTCTCACATGAGCCCACATTATTAGTTTGACATCCCTATGTCCATGACTTGTGAAACGTAGTCAATCAACTAATACATGTGCTAGTCTAATATTCATGTGTGTCCTCACATGAACTCCGACTAGGAACATTTTAGAATATTCATACAAGTATAGAGTTTCACAAATACTTCACATAAGCATTAATCAATATAAATTGTCATCCATGAATATTCAAGGAACACTTTATTAACCATGAATATAAGGAAATATGATTGTCTCTAGGGCATATTTCCAACATAAATGGCCTCCCAAGCACATCGGCCATCTCCGCAACGAGTGAAGACCGGCATGCGTTGTCCGCCACCACCGTCGAGGAAGACGATGGCCGGAAGGCTTCCGCCACTGCTGGCACATCGGCCGGCAGCCGGAAAGTGAATCCCACAAAACGGGGAAGACTTGTAGCACCCACCACTTCGCAGAGATGAAGCTAAAACCTTTCCTCACGAAGCCGCCGTCGGTGGTCGCATCGCCAGAACCGGCCTTGGTTCGAAGGAAGCAAAAACTCACCTGGAAAGCGACGGGGAGAACGCCGAAAAGGGCACCTCCACCACCACGAGCAAGGAGAATAGCACGACACAGGTGCTCTGCACCAGCTCGCCGTCGCATCCTTCGCCGGTCTTCCCCAGCGAGCTCGCCATCGCCGACAAGACCCGCAAAGACGGAGAAGAGCAAATGATTCACGAGCAAGGCGCTGGAGGACGCACCAGAGATGACGACCTCGCCAGAGCTCGCTCGGACAGGCAAAATCCTATCTGCATCCTCGCCGGAACCAGTGAACCACCACACCCGTCGCCGAAGAGAAGCAGAAGAAAGAAGACGTTCCGCACCGAAAAGAACAGCATAAACCTAAACCTAGCTACTAGAACCTACTAGAAACAGGTATGTACACCGGACAACACGGTGAAGGAGAGGAACCGGAGGAATCGGCACCGGATCGACTCTCCGCCTGTTTCCCCTCTCTCAAGTATCCGCGCCGGATCGAGTCTCCGCATGTTTCACCCCTCTCAAGTACTGTAGAGAGGGGAAAGGGAAGGGGACTCGGTGTTGTGGGACGGAGGCGACGCAGCCAATCACAGATTATATAAGTGCTTACCATCTGTTGTCGACATGCTTCTTGGAAGTGGGAACTGATCGAGAAGAACTGCTCGCGGCAAAGCCTTAAACTATGGCGGCGTACGGACCTTGACCCAGGCCGTCCTTTATCGAGGGCAGCGTGCATGCGGAGCCAGAGCAGCTGCTCCCTGGACCCTGGCTCTGGCTCCCTGCTGATGCGATAGCTCTGAAGCCTTTGAGAGGTCAGGATCTCGCCCTCCGACGCCAAGATTACGAGGTCGGCTCGGGTGAAACCGTGAATGTGTCCGGCGGAGGAATACACCGTCGACACTCGACACATGACATGGACGAACCGCGCAGAGCTGCTAAGGGGGTGTTTTAGTTGGTGAAAAAATATGAGTTTGACTGGTACATTTCATTGTTATTTGACAATTAATGTCCAATTATGAATTAATTAGTATCATTAGATTCATTTCGTAGGAATCAGTTATACTATGTAATTAATTATTTTATTTAACTATATTTAATATTTTATGCATGTGTTCAAAAATTCGACGTGATGGATACTGCGTAAATTTTTTTTAGAACTAAACGAAGCCTAAAGAGGAGTACTACATGCTTTGCTGCACGAATTGAAGTTGCTGCTGGGACGATGATGTATGCCTAGCCCACGCCACAGGGATCCGTACAGAATTTTTCTTTTAAGAAAAAGAGTGGAGCTTTGTTTGTTTATTGAGCTGGCTTCTGGCGGCATGTCCGTCTCCGTGTCCGTGGCAGATGCTGCTCCGTTTCCGTTGCAGGCTTGCAGCTGATCTTTGTGCTGTGTACCAAGCCACTCATCAAGCCGGTCGCTGTCACTGCGAGATTCTAACCCGGCCCGTTTCATAGCTGATCCCATCCCTCGAAGTTGCTTTCAACGGAGTTAAGTGCGTGCATCGCACCTGGTCTCGTGCCATTTCCACATCTGGCGTGCCATCCTGATCTCAGCAGGACAGCAACAGCTCTCCTGTCCACGAACTGTTGCTGGTCAGGGAAGAGAGATCGACGTTCCGGAGCAGGAGATTGACAGGATGCATGGACTACCTTGTAGGAGGGAGCAGTACTTGACGCTCCATGAATCCAGAGCCTCCCTCGTCCCTCGACATCTCGCCATCGATCGATGGCCAAGGCGACGACGTTGCTAGCGCCCTGATCTGAGCGGTGCGGTCAGGCTGATCAGCGCCTTGAACGCCCGCCCGGCGCGATGGATCGCGGCGAGGAGAGTCAAGTCAGGGTGACCCAAATAATTCCTACCCAGGACCAAGACCAGGAGACAGTGGTCTTGTTTGGGTTGGCGCTAGAATCCTAGCGCTAGAAGAGAATTTTTCCCGCATGAAGAACTGAATGAAGTCTATTTGCAAATTTTTTTTAGGGATGTGTGTAATTTTTCGCGAAGAATCTAATGACGGTAATTAATCGATGATTTGCTACAGTGATGCTACAGTAACCATCCTCTAATCGCGCGGTCAAAAGCCTCGTTAGATTCTTCAGGGTCACTAACGTGGGGGCTATGAAGTTAGTTTTGTAAATTGACTTTGCTTGACACCGTAATTAGCGGTCAAACTGTCAGTATTCACTAGCACGCTGCAAACCAAACGGACCAGTGCCAGGGCTTATCCCCCAACCAAGAACAGGACACGAGGCCCACGCAGTGAGTGGGCCGAGCAGTGTGGCACCACCAGACAGATCGATCCGCATGCACGTCGGCGTCAAGACGAACGCACCCACATCTGGAGGAGTTCTGGACCAGCTAGGTGCGGTTGCCCAAGCGCTAGCGCGCGTCTTTCAGGTCCGCTCGCGCTCGCCGTCGCAGGAGCAGCAGCTTGAAGAAGCCCCCCACCAGCCCGGAGGTCCCACCGTGGCGACTGTCCCAGCGGCGGCCGGCGGCGGTCGCGGACGGGGCCGGACCGGCGCTGGGGTGAGGGTACTGTCGGCAAGGCCTGTCACGGTCCGATTGGTTGAGGTAGTCGTTTCGCTGCGCCTGCCAGAGGAAAAGGGACCAGCTCCGTGGCCCAGCCAACGGAATTCGCATGTGAGAAACTTGGTGCTTTTGGACGACCAATCGACCAGCCCACAACGTGTAAATCCGATCTTGTCTGGATTAGTATAGCTCCAATACATTTAATAGCACTGCCAAAGGAGGGTAGCCTTCAAGGTGAGTGCGATGGAGATCAAAGCTAGACTGTAGACTCGGTGCTCACGCTTAGTCTGTTTTGCTAGTAGTTCTCAGTGTCAAGACTCCAATCTCTATCAATGTGTTGGTCATCCAGGCAAAAAGAAAAAAAAAGTGCCGGCTTGCTCATGTTCTCAACAGTGCTGCTCAGGTCAGGATGTGGGTAAGGATGGGCTGTACCATTATTCTTTCTTTCATGGGTCTGTCACACTATGTCCAAAGACTTCTTTCAAACTGTTTACGATGCTGCGCACTACGGCCCATCATGCCATGTGGGTCGCCAAATTGGATGATCAGTTCCTTGACCAAAAAGAGAGTTGTGCTCTCTTGCTTGTCTCTGTCTGGCATATGCATGAAGACTAAGACCAGTTCGCTCTCTAAGTTTAGTGATCCTGTTGGTGATAGCCCTGTAAATGGGTTGATAATCAAACTGCTATATCCACATCAATTCATTCTCGTAAGAGAAATTATTATTACTCATTCCGCACCAAACCAGCACCACCGCACATCAAACCAGCCCAAACATGTCAACTCATAATGAAATAAACTATTAGTCAAACTATAGTTACAACCCAATAAAAATCTATTTCTCAAAAAAATTATGGTGTAGATCTTGCCACACTATTTTGCACAGAGTAGCTGCTAGTCGTACTGAGTCGTTTTCAAAAAATTCAATCAATTTCTATATTTTATATAGTGTGAACGCGAGGTTTTATTTCCAGAGTCTGGCTCTTTCCATGGGGCAAATGTGTAGATCTAACAACACTGCTTTGCACAAAGTATCTGCCAGTCATACTGAGTCATCTCCAATAAAATTCTGTCAATTTTTATAAAATTTTATAATGTGAACGCAAAATTTTATTTCCAAAATCCGTCTCCTGACATAGGGTCTTTTGTAATTCTAGCCACATTGTTCTACGCAAAAGTAACTGATAGTTATACTAAGTTATCTCCAATAAATTTGAGTCAATTTTGATAAAATTTTATAGTGCGAACACAAAATTTTATTTCCAGAGTCCGGTTCTTGACGCGGGTCCACATGTAGGTCTAATCGTACCACTTTACACGGAATAATTATTAATCATATTATGTCATCTCTAACAAATTTCAGTCAATTTCAATAAAATTTTATGGTGTGAATGTACGGTTTTTAATTTTAGGGTCCAACTCTCAACGCAGGATCGATATTTATATATAGTCATACTGTTTTGCACAAAGTATATTTATATATAGTCATACTGTTTTGCACAAGGTATCCATTTCAACCTACCCAACTCTCATTTATATAGAACCGGCTCCGTCCCATCCCATTATCTAACACAACTCATTTTAAGCCATCAAAACGCATTCCGTATCAAAATCCAACCTATAAAACTCATTTCAACCCGACCTATTTGCAGGGCCAGTCGGTACATTATGCTCTTTATACTTTGTGGTCTCGGTGAACAATATGAGCACGTCTTCATAGGGCGTTCAATTGGTATTATAGATATTGATACTTTTTATGTAGCTAGATTTGGTGAAAACTAGTTTGACTAGGACCAAAACTAAAACTATCAATGAAAGGAGCTGTAGTACTGTACTAACGTGGAGATCTAATTCCAACATATGCCGTATCAGTAAAACTGATATTCCGAGGGCTACTAAGCTCGATTTCAGACGCCGTGCTGGGCGATCCACCGAGCATCGCCAGGATCTCCTCGGAGTTCTGCCGTCCCCATGGGTGCTGGGCCATCCTGCTCAGCCTGGCGAGCTCCTCCGCGACCTGCCTCATCGACGGCCTCCTGTCGCCGGCCATCTCCAGGCACTGCTTGGCGAGCTCCGCGACCTGCTCCAGCAGCTCGAGGCCGTGCTCGCCCTTCACCTGCTCGTCCAGTATCTCCTCGAGCCGGCCCTCGCCCAGCACCAGGAGGAACTGCGACGACAGGTACTTCTCCTCCTCCAGCTCCTCCAGGTTCAGCGCCTTCCGGCACGTCAGGAGCTCCAGCAGCACCACACCGAAGCTGTACACGTCGCTCCTGTCCGTCAGCCTGCACGTCCTCATGTACTCGGGGTCCAGGTACCCGCAGGTCCCCTGCACGAGCGTCACGAGCTGCGCCTCGTCCGTGGGCGCCACCGTCGAGGCCCCGAAGTCGGAGACCTTGGCGGTGAAGTCCTCGTCGAGGAGGATGTTGGAGGTCTTGACGTCGCCGTGGATGATGGGCGGCGACGCCCAGGAGTGCAGGTACGCGAGCGCCTCGGCGGTCTGGTGCGCGATCCTGAGGCGGAGCGTGAACGGGATGCGCGGCTCGCCGCCGCCGCCGCCGCCGCGGCCGTGGATGAGCCGGTACAGCGTGCCGTTGGGGATGTACTTGTACACCAGCATCGGGACCTCCACCTCGAGGCAGCAGCCGTAGAGCTTGACGACGTTGCGGTGGTTGATCTGGAACAGGATGAGCATCTCCTTGCCGAACTCCTTCTTCTGGCGCTCGCTGGCGAGGCGGCACCGCTTGATCGCCACGGCCTCGCCGTCCTTGGTGGTGCCCCGGTACACGGTGCCGTTGGCGCCCTTGCCGATGACGCTGCGCTCGTCGAACCTGTTGGTCGCCTCCTCGAGCTCCTCCTGGGTGAAGAGCGTGAAGGACATGCCCTGCCGCGACTTCATCTCCTCGAACAGCAGCAGGCCGCCGTGCTGCTTGAAGTACTCGCTCTTGATCTTGGCCAGCCGCCTCTTCTCGTGGACCATGTACAGGCAGGTCGCCGTGACGATCAGCACGACGACGCCGCTGGTGACACCTTCAGAAAACAGGCGGAAATAAACACGAAATGGTTAGTGAAACTGTTGCGTAGAAAGACTGGCCATTTCCTTCATTTCATCATCTGCTGTGGTTGGAAGAATTTTGGGTCCTCTGCTTGCTTACCAATGGCGATCTGCCATCCAATTTGGGACTTGTTGTCCTCGCACGTCCCATTGTAGGCGTTGCCCGTCGTCTTGTCAGGGCAAGCGCAGTAGAATGATCCAACAGTGTTGACGCAAGTGCCAGGAACAGAGCACGGGTACCTGAATCTTGCGTCTTCACACTCGTTAACATCTGCAAGGCAGATAGTAGGGTGAAAAAAAAGGAACGTTAGGTACACTTGGCAGTGACGAAGACATGGTGGAAGGAAGAGAGTCTGAGAGAGCGCTCATCACCTTGGCAGCCGTTGAGCAGGTAGGGGTTGCCGTCGTATCCGGCGGAGCAGTTGCAGAGGTAGCCCCGGCCCTTGCCGTACTTGGAGTCGACGCACTCGCTGCTGGCGCTGACGCAGGCGTACGCCGACGCGTTCCGCCTGGCCTCCTCGCACGTCCTGTTCCCGATGGCCCAGTCGAGCACGAGCGGCACCTGGCCGCCGTTGTCGGCGACGAACGCGTCGGTGGTGACGTACCTGGTGCGGAACTCGAAGGCGGCGGCCTCGACGAGCACGGCGTAGCTGCAGCGGCTCAAGCCGGCGATCCCGGAGGTGTTGAACTTCTCCTCGAAGGAGACCTGGTAGCCGTTGAGGCCGCCGGGGATGGCGGTCTGGCAGCACCCGACGCCGGCGCAGGCGCCGTCGGCCAGCCGCCCCGCGCCGGGGCACATGGCCATGCACCCCGTCATGTACCGGGACGTGTCGGTGGTGTCGTTGAGCGAGCGGATGTAGGCGAGCGAGTTGCAGCCGACGACGGTGAACCGGTTCTGCGCGTCGTTGATGCGGAAGTTAGTGATGGACATGTCGTACCACCAGTTGCTCTGGCCGTTCATGGCCCCCGCCGTGGCGTTGTAGCACCAGGGGTTGATGACGCTGTAGACCCGGAGCTGGCCGAGGCGCACCGACATGTCCAGCACCTCGATCTGGTAGTTGAACAGCCGGGGCCGCCCGCCGGCGCCGGCGCCGGCGGTGCGGTTGCAGGTGAGCACGAACGTCCAGTCCCCCGTCTCGAGGTGGCACCCGGGGCCGACGCCGAACGGGTACGGGATCTCGATGTCGCCGCACCGCCGCAGGCACGACGCGTGCGGCTGCATCGCCGTCGCCGGCCGCGCCGTAAGGACTAGAACGGTGGCGAGCAATGCAAGAACCATGTCTCTCGCGGCGGCGGCGTGATTAGTAGGTAGCATGGCCTGGCCGGGCCGCTGCTAATTGAACTATGGTGATTAGGCTGCTCACTAATCGAGGCTTTAATCAGGCCGCGCTGGGGTTGATTTGAAGAGATCAAACCGCAGCTGCTTTCGGTCTCACGCAGCCGGGATTGACTTCACTGCACGACGCCGACAGGTCCGTGGGAACTTGGGAAATTGCTTTCCTGATGTGGGCATGTGGCGTTGCGGTAGTTGATGCACGTTGATCTTCAGGCTCAAGATACATAGATATGAGTTGGGGCAGCGACAGCGACTGATCGGTCTCTCGATCTAGTAACTGTTCATCGTTCAATCTCCGTTTGACGTATGAACAGAGAATATCGGAGGTATATATATATATCACGCACGTATTTCTGAAACATTCTAAGACGAAAGCAATAGTAGTACCATCCTATTCAGCTCGTCGGTGTCGAGCTGCTCCCTAACCTTTCGCACCTCACTCTCTGTTCGCTTAGCCAACCAACCAGCAGTATTTTTTATCACACCAAATCAGCACCAGCCACCAGACATTAGGCAGACAGCAGTATTTTTCTCTTATAACAAATCAGCATCAGACACCAACCACAACCGAAATGGAGAAACTTAAGAAAATTACAATTTTAGAGGCAGTTAGTCAAAACTATAGTTTGCAACTTAACGGAGAAAATGGTGTTGATAATCATTTGTCTTTTTAAGTTTCATGATCACGAGGCCATTAGTCAAAACTTAAGTCGGAGGAAAGACAATTCATCAGCAGCAGCGTACTCCTAGTAACTAGCAGTAAGTCTCAGCTACCGTCTGAACATGATGGCCCCCGAGGCCCCGACTTGATCCATCAACATTTCCCCACATGCCTCCGAACTACCGTCCCCCGTCCCCCGGCTGCTTCTTCGATAGGGACGATAGCGTTTTGACTATGACCGCTGCAGATTTAAAATCCGGAATTCACCGAGCTCGACGGGGACGCCCAAGCAACCGGTGAATTCGACGTGTAAAAAACGGCTGCCCGGGAAGCTCTGCAGCTTAGCTAGGCTGTCAAAATAGGGTTGTTCTTCGTGGGGAGAAGCTGAAGGAAGTTGCACCGGCACGCCACCGTGTTGTATCGTTGTCGCCGTCGTCTGGTCCGCAGCCAAACAGAACATCATCACTTATCCTGAAATCCAAGGCCACCGTCACTTCATAAACTAGCACCATCGATCAACAGAGCAACCGTTTGAAAAGAAGCAGAACTGGATCGTGTGCCAGGCGACGAAGGCCCTGTTTAGATCACACCTCATAAACTCCGTAAACGCAAAAAAAAGTTACATCGAATGTTTCGACATATATATGGAGTACTAAATGAAGTCTATTTAAAAAACATTTTGCATGGATGAGCTGTAAATCGTGAGACGAATCTAATGAGCCTATTTAATTCATGATTTGCAACAGTGATGCTACAGTAACCATCCGCTAATTATTAATTAACTAGCAAGGTGGCCCGCGTTAATAGCGCGGGTAGCTAGTTTTTTATTTAATTCTTTAAAAATATTTACATTGACAGAAGAGATGTATTTTATAATTTATTTACCTCTCATTTGCTCTTGTTGAATATTATAATACTTGCAGCTTTCTATGCATAGGAGTTCATATCAATCATCACTTTTTATGTTGCTTTATTCTATATTATAGTTGCATATTTTAGTACTTAAACCTGCAAAATCTAAATTTGAGGATTGAATTCAATTTTGGATACCCTTGAATACGGAGCAAATTGTACATAATTGTATTCATATAAAGTTTTTTATAATTATGAAATATATTTATATGTATTTGATAGTTATGTTTGCCAACAATCTGTAACTTAGGTGTTGGAGTTCGATTTGTATCTTGCAATATTTTGATTAATATTTAGCGAAAATATATCTAGTGTAGTTGTTAGAGCACTTAAGTAGCATCTAGCAGATCTAGACCTGACTCATCATCGGAGTGAAATAAAAATGATCATGGATTAGACAAAAAAAAGTTATGTTAAAAAATAAGTTGAGGCCTCCTCCTGGCTTTGGTAAATAAATGTTATACAAAACTTATATATATGCGTGCTATGTTAATGTATATATGTTTTAAATTTTTTATTTAATCGAACCTATTATTATTTTTCCCACTTTGGTTACTGCACAATTTATTTGTTTTTAGCCCATATGACTGCATATATTGGTCTACTTTAGAGTTTTGTCATTTCGGTGATAGATAGTTCCATATATATCTTTGTTGTTGTTTCTAACTCTTTTCTTTATTTTTCATTTTCTCTAGCATTTTTTATTGATTTCTCTGTCTTCTATTTTGTTCCTCGGTATATTTGAAATCGATTAGTGTGTATCGCATCCGATGCATCTAATGGAGAAGTTTCCTATTTAGTATTGTGCCTCAGTGTTTTTTTTTCTGAGCGAAGAGGAGCATCGACAACGTACATTTGTTTGAATCATTTGATTTTGTACTGTAGACAATCGACTTTGAGATAGATTAGCAGGGCTTCAGGCCTGTATCTGTGGCTAAAATAATTTCAGTTGTGGCTTCTTTGATGGAGCAGCTTTTTTATGGATATAGAGATGTTTTGAAAACCGTTCGGTAGAACCGCTTCTTCTATTTTTTCATGAATATATGAAAAATGTCAAATGTCCAACAGGACATGGCTATAATTTAATATTTTTCTCATTCTAATGATATTATTTATAGACTAAACCAATAAATTCATTTTTGTCCTTTTCTTTTGCCCTCATTTTCTCATTTTTCCTGCCTTCTTTTTCTATTCTCCTTTTTCTACTTTCCTTACCCGTTCAATCTTGGTGCTTCTTTATCTTTTTCTCTTCTCTTTCTCTATACTTCTTTAGAGGTATCGATCACATTTTGTGTTCCATGCCTAGTGTGTACTTATAGAAGATTAGATGGGGAAAATAATGTTAATAATTATCTATGCTATTTGATTCCTCACATGACTAACTCCATGATTTTTCCCATGCATCTATTTAGATTGAGCTAATAATAGTCACATTTATTTGTAGGTTTCGGTGCTTTACCCTTTATCCCAGTGATTATTACTTGTATGGAACTATTATATGCCCATAGAATCATAATTCTTTATTGACCACCATCAGATTAGTTTGTATAACTAAAGTTGTTCAAGAATATGCAATATTTATGATGATAATTCTTGTTTGGAGAAAGCATTGGTTCTTTAGCAGATATTTCTCTCACATTAATTCGTCTGCGTATTCATTGGCCCACACTTACCATCATAAGGTGCCAATGGTCTTGCAATAGATTGCAATATGTGAAACTCTGCGCATCATCATTATTTTTTCGTCCCTATCTTGACGTTTGGTTGCTCCAGAAGAAATGGATTGATTGAGTTCGGCAATGATTTTGAGTAGAATCCAGTGTGCTTCATGCAGTTGCATGTACTACATGACGTTCTTGAGACTCAAAAAGTTGTGATTCGGAATCTCGGGCAAAGACTATGGTCGCGTCGTAGTGCAGGGCGTTCCAAAGATTTTTCAAAGCAATTATCTCTTTCAATAGTACTAATACAATACAACTATGGTCGTGTTGTCACGCTTATGCTGCTGCCATTTTTTTTTGCATCTTTAAGGAAGGTTAATGCGAGACATAGATGGTAACATGAGTTTTTATGTCATGCGGACCCTGTATTTAACTTTAATTGGATAAAGACACTTTTTGGTAGTTTAAAATATTGCATCTCATTAAATTGGACATGGACTCTTTTGTCCAATTTAGATCGTTAGATCTTCATTAAATCGAATGGTGTAAATCCTATACACAAATATTATTTAGATCTTCGTTAATTTGGAGTATTTATTAACTTTATTTGCCATGAAACTCAAATTTGGATTTTTATTATTGCATTTGATACTATTTATTTAACTATTTGTCTTCTTAATATGATTCATAATCACTACACGTATCAACAATATTTTTTTATTCTAGTTCTTGCATTTATCTATTTATTAATCATATTTGATGCCAATTTTTTTATACTTTTAATTTTTAATTTAGCTATTTGGCTAATAATAATTTTTTTGTCGTGTGCCAATGCTAATTTTTTTAATTTTATAATTCTGAATTTGCTTATTTAGTAATTGTATTCAACATGGACTCTTTGGTTAAGTCCTAATTTCCTTATTTTTTTAATTACAAATTAAGCTATATTTACTAATCGTATTTGGTATGGACTCTTTGTCATGTCTTTTTTTTAAATTTTTTAAATTCGAAATTAGCTATTTATTAATCGTATTTGACATCTCATCACGTTTCTTTACTCCATCATCATCACGAAATCGTCGGTCCATCCATCTTCGACATCCCTTCACGTCGGGTCAGTGCCACGACACCGGGGGCACATCGTGTCGGAGGCTCCCTCTGCCAGCCTGTTGCCTGCGACCACCGTGCTGCTAGCTACCAGTAGTTGCTAGGAATTCAAGTCAACATTATCTCTTTGCAAAGAGGTATTAATAGTCCAGATTAATTCTAAAACACATGTTTTTCCATCAAGCTCACGTATTACCCATGCCCCCCTCTTCTTTAATCGTCCAGAACGCATAATCCGTTTGCAAAACTTTTAACAGGTACTAACAATATGACATACTAAAAAATTAGTCAACTGACAACAGTTGGACAGTCATAGAATAACGTAGGAATTTCTAGACCCTCTCTACGGACGTGGTGGTTTGTTTTAACACTCCCTTAATAATATAATAGAATTTATACTTTTAATTTTAAATTTAGCTATTCAGCTAATATTAATTTTTATCTAGTGGTAATGCTATTTTTTATTTTGATAATTCAGAATTTTCCTATTTAGTAATTGTATTCAACATGGACTCTTTGATTAAGCCCTAATTTCCTTATTTTTTTAATTCCGAATTAAACTATTTACTAATAGTATTCAGCATGGACTCTTTGCCATGTCTTAATTTTCCTTAATTTTTTAAATCCGAAATTAGCTATTTATTAATCGTATTTGATATGAACTCTTGAGTTAGTTTGAACCGTTAGATCTTCATAAAATCCAACGGTGCAAATTCTTCTCTTTTTTAGATTAATGTGGGAATTTCTAGACCTTCTCGGCGAACGTGGTGACTTCTTTTAACACTCCTTTAATAATATAATAGATTATGGATTAATTAGCATCATTAGATTCGTCTCGCGATTCACAACCCATCTGTGCAAAAAGTTTTATAAATAGATTTTATTTAGTACTTCAAATTAGCAAGATTCCAACGAAAAATTTTTGCGCCGAAACTAATCACGACTGTCTATCTTGGGCTAGCAGCTCAGCAACTTTTTTTTTTTGAACGAACAGCTCAGCAACTTTGACATGGCAACCTCTAGCTCCAGATCACTGTAACAAAATAAAATAAAGTATAATGAAAGCAGCCATGGATCAGCTGTTTCCGATTTTACCCCCAACATGGGGTAAGGCTGGTCGCAGTGGGTACTGTAAACTATACGGAAAGCGGTACTCCAGTACCGATTTGCCGTTTTTACGACTGCAACGGCAAACTGTACACCATACGGTAAAAAAGCGTATCGCTTGCCATCCGCCAAATCGAGCGGGATAGAGAAGGAACGCTACGTCGCTTGCTGGCCCCACCTCGCCACCGGCCGTTGCTCCCCACGCCACTGGGTCTTCCACGTCGTTGGGAGGCGGACGCCGTAGACTTGTGCGCCAGAAGCCGGGGAGGAGGGCGGGAACCCGGCCACCGCTGATGGCCACCTACGCCGCGAGGGAGGCGCCGCCGGCCTGGCCGCCATGGAGAGGGAGGGGCGGAGCTCTGCCCATGGCTCGGAGCTCGCTTGACGGCGGCGAAGGAGGAGACTGAAGCCGCCGCCGCGCACTCTTCGCCGGGGAGCTCGGGCGTGGCGTGGAGGGGGATGCAGAGGGCGGCACGTGATGGCGGTCGGTCATGGCCGAGGACGAAACGCCGCGCGAGGGAGGACGGCTGCCACGCGTCGCTCGCCCTCCGACGCAGGCAGGCCACGCCGCGCAGGTCGGCCGCGGAGATCGCGTCGCGCCACGCAGGCGGGGCAGGCCGCCGCGTGCCACAGCTTTGCCTCGCCGCGCCTCCGCCGTGCGGCCATGCCGAGCGCCCGGAGTGGGAGGCAAGGAGCTTGGGAGGCGGCGGTGGCGAGCTCGGTCGTGAAGCACGAGGGCGGGCGCAGGGGAGGCCGCACGGGGGAGGAGGGGCGTGTCGCGGCCCTCGTCCGAGCTCAAGGGATGGCCTCGACCACCGCGCGCGAGCCTCCGCTGCGCCTCGCCTCCTCCGCACCTCCGCGCGCGCGTGCGGGGCCTGCGTGCCGGCTCGTGGCCGTGGGTGCTGGGCCGCGACGTGGCCGTCGCCCGCGTTCCGCTCCGTGTCGCGATGGTCGCGGTGCGCTGGCCGCGCGCAGATCCGGCCGCGAGGGAGGGAGAGCTCTGCGCGTCCGCCGTTGCCCCGCGGCAGCTCCGCGCCTCCGCCACCCCGCCGAGCAGGGGCGGCCGCCGCGAGCTCCATCGAGGAGCCTCCACCGCCAGGGTGCAAGGGAGGGTGCCGGCCCCGCGCGCGCCGGCCGCGAGCTCCACCGTGGAGCCTCCGCCGCCGGGGGGGTGGGGAGGGGCAGGGGTGGGAGCTAGCCCACGCGCGCGGCGCGTTTGTCGGGGCAGGGACGGGCGCACGGAGCTCCGTCGGCGGGAAGCAGGGCCGGGAGTCACGAGCGCGCCTCCCCTGCGCCTCTGCCTCCCCCACGCCTCCGCCTCCCTGCGCATGCGCCTCCGCCGTGGCCCGGCTGCCGCGCCGCCCTGAGCCGTACCAGTGGAGCGGCGCCGGGGAGTGGGGTGGGAGGAGCGGTGCCGGCGAGGGAGGAGGAAGTTCCACGGGGTGTGCGCCGGGAGAGAAAGGGGTCGGGGAAAGAAAGGAGAGAGAGAGGTGGCGGTGGGAGAGAGAAAGTGGGTTTTGGTTGGATAAAAAAATCTGACTTGTGGGTTTGATGGGAGAGTAGTTGGTACAGAGGACGTGATATAGAGGATGATGGGTTCAGTGAAACTGAATATAGAATCTTGATGATCAAGACAGAATATTTCTTATAGAGAATGGAAACAGAGTATGACAAATGCGAATAGTCTAAAGACGGATGAAAAGGGTCTGCAGCCTACAAATTATAAGAGTCGATACCATCTTAGATTTTGAGTTCAACTCTCTATGGAAATAGAGAAACAAATATTCTATTTAATGGTATTGTGCTTTAAATGATAGTCTAATAGGCAACTACGTTGATTGTGAGGTATCTATGATCATTTCATCGTACATTATGCGTATCTAAGTTGTACTGTAATTTAATTAAAAAAAGCTACAAGCGAAGAAAGTTTTGAGGGAAGAAGACGGGAAAGTCAGGCACGGAAATAAAACTGGGCCGCAAGCCTGTGCCAGCCTAGAGAGGGGAGCCGGTGAGACCGCGCGCGGCCCGTAGCAGCGAAGATTGTGAGAAAAAAAGAGGGGGGGGGGGGGGGGGGGGGGGGGGGTTGGCTTAGGCCCATTTTTTTTGTAGGGATCGAATTTGTGCGATAACTTGTAATTGGGCCAAAACAGGCTGCAGGGTGACTGCAGGATAACTTGATGCATCGCATCAAGTGAAGCTGAACCAAATCTCAAATCTGCGCGTGATCTCATTGTCTTTTGGGAACGTAGAAACATGAGCCCAGCGATTTTATGGGCGGCATGATCACTTCATTAACCTTTTGGGCAAAAGTCTAAAAGCACGAAGCAACTACTTCTACGTTATGCACGTGTGACAACAATAGCAATTTCCTAGTTATGTGCCTTACAGCAAAGCACTGTAGTTGCGACTTGCGAGTGCTACTTGCGTAAGAGTTGTCAAATCTAGCAACTAAATTGTGATTTTTTATGTAACTACAATGAATATGATGGAAAGTATACTTGTAAGTGTAACTCGTAAGTCGCAACTATTGTTTTGATCAAATGAGATAGTACTTGGCATGTCAAAAAAAGGAGGAATACGCTTGAGTAATCGGTCTGGTTTATTTGCTCAACTACCTCTGGTTTAATGTCTTGAGCGTAGCTGCATCTGCATGCGCTGGTGTTTCCAAACAAATCCAATTTCTGTTTTTTTATTTTTTTTCTCAAAAAAGTCTAAAAATTTAAGAGAAATTTTACAATGATTGAAAAAAAATAGGAGTCGTCCATTTGATAAAATCCTACGGTGGTGAATGTAGAAAGTACCTAAGATAAAGTACCTAATACTTCCAAAATATGGGATCAAGTACCAAAAAGTGAGACCGAATATTAATTTAATTTAATTTTTATAAATACTTTCCATAGATTAACGGCTAGAAAAAAAGTCCAAGATAAAAGAACCCGAAAGTACTCATTGGTACTTTACAATTATTGTAAAAGAGCTCAGAATTTAAATAGTGACATATGGATGATGAAGACTTAAAATTGTGCCAATCTGGAAGGGAGAAAGAACAAAGAAAAACGCCAAAGAAGAAGAAGCAGATTTTACCATTCCCGTTCGAGGCCTTTTTCATAGATAAATGTGACTACAAGCCCGATTGGTATGCTACCCATTTTTACCATATAAAATTAAAGCATGCCAATAAAAATTAGCTATCAATTGGTTCATATCTAAAATTTGGTCATAACTTACTAGAAACTTCTTAAACCTACCAGAGGAAAAAAAATATTGGTTGCTACCGCACTAAACTGAATACCGAATGAATCCCTAAATTTATTGCCAACAATTGACATCCCACGCAGGCTCTATGTCATCACAATAATTTCTTTAATAAGTTTATGAGCTGGCTGGGCCCAGCTGCCACTGACAAAAAACGGAGGATGGAGGAATTGAAGTGGGCTTCAAGTCCTTTGCTCCGCATGTCAGAGCCTCAGACGAAGAGGAGAAATGTCTTCCTCAAGTTGGCAACGGCTCTCGGGGGATGGATGGATGTGCAGTGCAGGGCCGGGCGGCCTGTCGGCCAGGCTCCCGGCGACGGCTGCTGGACAGCTGGGTGACTCGTAGGCGGCGCGGCTACACTCTGGTCGACAGCGAAAATCGAGAGGGGTGTAACCGTGTAACAGCAAGTTTAATAATAAGCTTGGCATATAACCAAGCTATGTCAGTTAGAGATAAGATGAATTTGGGCAGTTTTTGTGGTCACGTAGCCAACGGCCGGGTGACCGAAATAATCAACAAAATAATAATGCGCACAAGTGAACACCGCCATGATCAAGCAATTGCTTTTCGCTTCCCAAGCTTTCAGTCGGATGTACACCACCGAAACGGAGCAGGACAAAGATTCAAAGAATTGTGAGGCAAAGAATATGATCAGCAGATCTCAAGGGGACCATCTAGCTAGCACGCCGCCTAAATCTGGGGCAGATTATTCTGCATGTCGCTGGCCTGCATGAGCAGCTTGAGCCAGAAGTCCATCTCGTCGTCGTTGGCCGGCGGCGCGGCGGGGGCGTCCTCCCTCTCCATCCCGGAAGAATAATAGTCGCCGGAGCTGTCCATCGCCATCGCCAGCGTCTCGGACCAGAAGCTGTCCTCGATATGGTAGTCCTCCTCCAAGGTGAAGCTGTCCGCGTTGTTGTCCAGCGACGAGGCCGCCGAGCAGTCGGTGGAGGTGGTGGTGGACGTGGAGAGCGACTGCTCCGGCGACACGGGCACCGTGCTGGTCGGACCGTCGAGCACCACGACCTCCACATCAGGCTGCTGGTGCTGCTGCTGCTGCTGCTTCTTGGTGGGCTTGCGCTTGGGCGCCGCCTGCTGCTGGCTGGCTGGCTTGGGCTCGAGGCGCTTCTTGAGGTGCGTGTGCCACACGTTCTTGATCTCGTTGTCCGTCCTCCCCGGCAGCCTGGCAGCGATCGCCGACCACCTGAAACCATACAAAATGAGCCGTTCATCATCAGTGCGCGCGTTCTTTAATATAATTCGGCAATAATTTAAGAGACGAGGAGTGGCCGATTGGGCCATGCATGTTGTGTATCGTTTGGTTCTTTCCAGTGACTGGATCAACTCGACCCCCATCATCAAGAAGAGAACCAGTCTATCTTAAGGCCGGGAAGCTGGGGTGCTCGACGCATGGTGATCAAGTGGACTAAGAGCAATAAGCACCTGTTGCCGAGCATGTGGTGGAGGTGGATGATGGCGTCCTCCTCCTCGCGGGTGAAGTTGCCGCGCTTTATGTCCGGGCGCAGGTAGTTGATCCAGCGCAGGCGGCAGCTCTTGCCGCAGCGCAGCAGGCCCGCCTGCTTGGGCAGCGCGCGCCAGTTGCTGTGGCCGTGGCGCTCGATGTGCGCCACCAGGATCCTGTCCTCCTCCGGCGTCCAGGGCCCCCTCTTGAGCCCCATCCTCTCGCAGCACGGAGCGCGCCCCATCTCTCGCTTAACGTCCGAGTGCGCGTTCGATTGCTCGCTGGCTACCTTGCCGGGTCCTTGCGAGGCGGAGGCGGAGGCGACCTAGCAGCAGAGGCCAGAGGGAGCTCGTCGCTGTGGGAGCTCGCTCGGAGGTTTTGGCTCTCGTCGGAGTGCGGGTGGTTGCTGCGTGGTGAACTGGGGGAAGGGCCGCCGGACGGGGCGCTATTTATACTCCCCCGGAGCTGAGGCGACAGAGAGCGGGTCGCGCTCTGATTAAAAAAAAACGAGGGGGGAACCGCAACGTGGTCAAAGCAGGGAGCTTCTCCGAAGGGGGAGGTTTCGTGGGCGCGACTGCGCGAGCGCGACAGAGCGAGCAGGGAATAGGAGTAGTAGTTTAAGATAAAGTTTGAATTCGCTCATTTTTTATCAGTTTGCTTTTGGATAATGATGGAGTACGCGATTCGGCGTTGCTTCTGTCGTTTTTTATGCCTCCGTTGTTTGTACGTTGTGCTGCTTTTCGTACCTCCCGCGCGTGCCGGATTAGCTGTTCCCATGATGATATGATATAATGATACCTGATATCTTAAGAAGATCTCCTTAGCAATTTGACGGCCGTGATGGCACAATAAGATGAACCTGACCTATTCACATGCGTTTTTTTTTGTTTTTGTTTCTCTGCGTGACTTCTGTGTCACATGCTATGATGCTAACTGGGCGACGGGCATATGTAGTGTTATATATAAGGCGAGCTTACTAAGGAGCTATCGTCTTAATGTGATTTTATTTTAAAAACAAACTGCTAAATTGGACTTAGTTCTATAATACCAGCATGTAATAACATTGTTCTGGTCGTCAAACTTAGTTCTATAATAATAACATTGCTCTAGTTGTCAAATTCTGGTAAATTCAGTGGTTCATGTACATGTGAAATCTCGGATCTTTCACCGCAAATGTTTACACCTTCATCTATTTATTTGTTTCCAGAGGAAACTATAGCTTGTAAGTGGCATAATTTTTTATAGTGTTGCAGTTGCAAAAAAAAAACATATATTTATATCTCGGGGGCAGACTTATGTTTGTGTTAGCACACTGCTATCTACCGGTCTGCAGTGTATGTCTTTGGTCTAATCTATCTATTATCTTATTATTTGGCCAACAAATGGAGCATCCATGTTCGCTCTCAAGGTCTAGAAATTTCCACATTAATCGGAGAAAAATAAAAAAATAAAAATTACCCACCACTGCCATTATGATAAAATTAGCCTAAAATACCCTGCGCCTAATTAAAAATCACCCACCAATGTCATTATGAAAAATTAAATATAAATTACCATTTAGCTATGTATCAGTTACAAACATATACTATTAATAAAAACTAAAGGTAACAACAATTAATCAAAATAAAACGAAAATAAAAATAATTATATGCATAATATTATTAAACCTCAACAAATCAAATTGTTATTATAGGTATATCATATTTGAATTGTTTTAACCAACAATAAGACAAAATTTACGATAATGAACAGGGTGGTGTATGGTAGAAAATAGTATAGTTTTTAAGTAAGAATACAACGGCATGTAATTTTTTAAATTTTCAATACTAGCCGTGCAAATGCGCGGACTATACGCCTAGTTATCTTATCATTTGGCCAACAAACGAAGCCTCCACGTCCGCTCTCAAAGCCTAGAAATTTCCACATTAATCGGAGAAAAGTAGAAAAATAAAAATTATCCACCACTGCCATTACAATAAAATTAGCCTAAAATACCCGTGTGTCCAATTCAAAATTACCCACCAATCATTTAGCTATGAAAAATTAAATATAAATTATCATTTAGCTATGTATCAGTTACAAACATATTATTAATAAAAATAAAAGCTAACAACAATCAATCAAAATAAAAAGAAAATAAGAATAACTATATGCATAATATTATTAAAGCTCAACAAATCAAATTGTCATTATAGGTAGATCATATTGGAATTATTTTAACCAATAATAAAATATAATTTACGATAATGAACAAGATGATGTATGGTAACAAATAGTATATAATCTTTAAAAGATAGTAATGATACAACAACATGTAAATTTTTGAATTTTCAGTACTAGCCGCGCAAATGCGCGGGTTAGAGCATCTCCAAGAGTTTGCCATATTTTACTTGGCATATCTTGTGTTTTGCCAACTTCTAAAAAGATATGCCAAATAAAAAAAGAGCTTATCTCCAACAGTTTGGCATAATTCACTTGACAAATCCAGATCTAACTTACATCAGGAACCCTGAGAGAAACAAAATTATATTTATGCCCTTCCACCTCTTGAAAACTTAAATCAGGAACCCTTCTCTGTTATTTATTTCTTTTTCACCCTCCCACCTGACTAGAAACCACGATGCCAACCGGGCGCCGCGCGCGTATATTTACGCGCTGGGGGCTGGTTTTTCCCAAGTTGCCAAAAATTGCCAAGTCTTTTGCCAAACTGTTGGAGGAGTATTTTTAACATTTTTGGCAAAAATCAAAGATGGCAACTCGATTTGCCAAACTGCTGGAGATGCTCTTATACGCTTAGTTCTACTTGTTCTATTAGCATTTGTTTGGATCCATCAACTAATTGGCAGGTAGCTAATTTTAGCTGGGTTGGATCCAAACAGGATTAGCTAATGTGCAACTAAGATCCTTCTAACTAGCTAAATAGCAAGTACTCCCTTTGTCTTGAAATTAGGACAAATCAAAATTTCTTACATTTCAGTATGAAGTGAGTATCAATAGTTGGTTCAAGCTACCTAATTCCAAGCTAATGGATTAGAAGTGATTTTTCATGGTAAACGTGAGCTATATTGATTTGTTTCTACTTGGTATCGCTTCTATTCATTATGAGCAAGCTGCGGATATGGGGTAAAAAAATCCAGTATCCCGATAACAACCAAAATTCTATCAACAATAATCACTTTGAAAAACGGATACGGTACGGTGCCTCTAGCACTAGCTAGAGATATAGAGACCGATGTCAACCGAAATCACTTTGAAAAAAGGATCTATTTTTTGACTATTGCGGTACTAAAGGCACCGTTATTCTGTGATTATGCTCACACTGTCAGATGGCAAGAACTTTAGACCATTTCCTCACGTTGTCCTTTATCCGGAGGACTAAACAAAGACAAAACCTGTATGTCATCAGCAATAATCAACATGATCACTGGAGCTGGCTGTTTGAACGGGCCGTAACTTTTACACATTCTTTGCGCCCCGTATGTAGTGCTCGCTCCAACATTCTGGATAGTACAGGCTGACCCCAAAAAGGGGACCGGAGTCAGATTTCCCTCCCTCCTCTTTCTCCAGGGCGAAAACTACCATTTCGCAAGACGACGATGTCATAGCCGCAGCTGCAACCTTTAATTAGTTTCTTTTCAATTCCCTTCAGGTTCAGAGAAGACGAAGATGTCATGGCGGAACTCGATCAGCGCACGCGCACCGCATCGTTATCTTGCTTCGATAATCGAGACGCGTGCATGCGCTTTATCCCTAATCCCTCTCCGAGACAGCGAACGGCTGGGTCGCCGCCGGTGCGATTCGATCGCGACGCGCCGACGACTTTTCCCGTCGGGAGAAACCTGCATGACCATCAAGTGGAAATTTCGGACGGGGTCGGGCAGCGGTCAGTTCGGTTGATCTGGTCCCCGGCGAGTCGCGCCGGGGACGAATCGGCGCGCTTCGCTTGCGGCGCGTCGCCGTCGAGTGGGACCTTGCAGCTTCAACTTGGCCTGGGGACGACGGAGTGATGAACACCCCAGCATTATTTTTTCTGCAAGCTCGTTTGATTGGTTAGGAGGACTAAGCTCTCTGGCATCAGGCTACAAGAGACTTGGTGTGTGAAAATACAAGTTGTAGTTGATGTCTCTTCGTCTCTCCTGCCTTTAATTTGCCGGTGATGAAGTGACGCTTAAGGCTCAAAGTGTGACCAGGGCCAAGCTCTCTTGCTTGGGATTTTCTTTTAACTGGAGTGGGTAATAGCTGCACTAATAAGACAGACAGCCCAGTTGCTGCTCGGTAACAATTAAGTAATTAACCGACGGTTTGGCTACTTCAGAGGCGTGTTAAAGTTGCACACTTGCTCAGGTTGGGGAGGTGATGAATTACTGTGCTAGGTTGATTATTTAACGGACGATCAATGTAGTAGCTAGACGAGAGAAGCATGCAGTCAGATCAACGTAGACGAGAAACCATCAAAGTTTATGGTCAAATTTTGTTAAAAAAGGGTTTGTGGTCAAATATACTGTGTAGTGGCTACAAGTCCAGAAGCTAGCGTAAAAGAAGTTAAGACTTTGAGGCACATGCATGCGTGGCCTAGAGGAATTACTGTTCCAGGTTCATTCAGAAGAACGGATCAGCGAAATCATGCTACAAATAAAGAAGAAAAAAACAAATAGGCGAAGCCATCAAAGCTTATGGTCAGAAACGCAAGTTAAGAAAAAAAAAGTGTGCTCAACTATCAACATCGTCGTTTCTCTTAGGCACGACGTCATCTCCTACCCTAAGAAACCTCCTAGACAGAGGCAGCAAGAACGCATCAGCGAATCTTACTGTCTGAAAACGACACCCCATGCCACGAGCTCGACCCGGCCGGGCTCTGCAACACGACAGCAATAATGGAGAGAGCGCGAAGCCGTCGGCGACCCGACTGCATCCCAATCTGGAGCAGTGGTTTAATTTCGGTGCCTACGTACAAGTAAGCGATGCGTCGCGTCTCGATCGGCCTTGCATTGACCAACAGCTACAGGATAAGCTTGGGACGGGTGGGCGACACGTGAGAGATGATGGGCGACCCCTGTCAGCCGGGGAGACGGAGTCGATCGGCGATGGGCGCCGGAGTAAGATGACTAGATGAGAAGTTTCTTGCGGCGATTGGTCGCCGAACAGTGGAGTGGCAGCGGCGGCGGCCGGCGTTGATGATTTCTGGGTCAATATTTGGCTAAGATGAGATGGACGTCGGCGATGGCCCGGGTGCCGCTGCAACAGCAAAGAGCCTGGCAGGCTGGCATTGGCAGGTGTCTTTGGCTACTGTGTTTCGTTTGGCCATCTGCCTACTGATCGATGGATAGGAGTACTAAAATTAAACTGGTTCAGATTAAAAACCGGCACAGATTAAAAAATCCGGAATGGTTTGAATTCTGAAGAACTTTGCTTTGGATGCAGCCCATGCGCGGCCATCTCTACAGTTTGACCAGATTCAGGACGGTACGCGCGGCTACAGTGCCACCGCGGCTGTCCTCTACTGCGTGCATGCCGGCAGCAGCCTCCACGGTCAGACCGTCAACGGCTCCTCGTGCGCGGGCCCACCAAGTCAAGCCTGATGGATGCTGGGCCCGGCCTTGTATACATTGACGGGTGGTGCTCGCTCGTTCCTGCCACTTGCTGTTGTGCGGACTTCGATTGTGTGCATGTGCCTGCTTGTCGTGCCACGCAAGTTCACATTTGCGAGTGTTGAAAACGAAAATAGTCGCGCGGTCCCAATCTTGTTCGACGACATTTCGCGTTCGGATCACTTTTCGGGGATGTTTCGATGAGAACTTAGAGGGGATTTCCTTTCTTTTTTTTTTGAATTTGTACTGAGGCCCCTCTATGTGTACGGCTTTTTGTAAAGCTAAGTTCTCCAAAATCGTAAAATATAGTAGATTTAGACGGTGCATAGGTACCTAGATGCGTGTATATTACTCCCTCCGTTCTTAAATATATGACACCATTGATTTTTTTCTTTGTTTGACTATTCGTCTTTTCTATAAATATTTATGTAAATAGCCAAATCTTTAAGTTAGATTCAAGAGACTCTTGATAATAGACGTAAATGTACTCATTTCACTTCATTTAACTAACTGGATAACTAAATAATGTTGGTCAAAGTTGAAGAAAAAATCAACGGTGTCATATAAAAAAGAACGGAGGGAGTATCTTTTTGGCAATTTGTTAGATACGCTGGAGTACTACTTTGGCCACATTATATTAAAAGTGCCATGCGTGTGCACTAGTAACAATCATAACTTATAGGCCCATTTTGGTCCTCCTCTTGTGTTCTATATTCACGTAAAGGTGCACACACGTTTGGTTGGGGGCAAAAAAGAAAAAAAAAGGTAGCTGACTATTTTAAAGGATGGACATAGCTTACGACCTTGTGTGTTTTGTCTTGTGAACAATCAAATAGTTTGTCTGCAAAAGGTAATTAAATGATCAACCCGCATGCTAGTTGTACAGATACTTCGTGCGTGGTGGTACAAGTGTACAATTCATTAAAGACAAAGAAAGGTTGATGTCAAAACTAATGCATTATTAGGACAAGACACAGGTCCACGCAAAGTACAGACACCGTCTCCAAAAACAACTTTGACCATTATCTTTTTGCTACAAAAAATTTACAAAATATAGCCAATATATACTTTTATGAAACTACATTTCAAGATGAAGCTATTTACATCCTTTTTATATTTTCAAACTCAACCCAAAAGAATTTATTTATAGTCAAAGTTTCAAATGTTTGACTTAAGACAAACTGAAAGCGACTTCCTTTACTGATACGGAGGGAGTACTCGAGTACTACTGAAGGCTCTTTTTATACTCGTCCCTGGCTTCTTGTCGTATGAAACTACCCGGATCTTTCCTTATGCAATAGTTGTTACTTGTGAGTGTTTAGGGTTAGGGGGTGTGCTTCTGTAAGCTCCCCGTCGCTAATCATGCCTCGAGTAGTTCAATTTATAATGACGATGCGCCATGCAAAGTCACAAACTAAAGAGCCTCGTGCGAGAACTGAACTTGCAGTAAACTACTTGCTGGCATCATTGCATTTGGACTGGTAATCGGAGTAAATCGCGGGGAGCATAATCCAAAGCGATGTAGGAAAAAGACGTAGCAGGAGTATACATGTGCTGAGTACAGACCAGTCCACGAAAGCACAATTATGTGCTGCACAGGGCACGCGGATTCACACTAGGAATTCAATGGTTAGTGATCACTCTGTTTTTCTTTCTTTTTTTAATCCTTTTCGAAAGAACGGCGAAAACTTTTGCTTTGTTCTAATATTATCATAAAGAAGGGATACCAAGCTAAATAAACTGTATAGCTAGGGTGGTAAAAAATAGTAGGTTAATTTAGACTAGGTGAGTAATTTAGATAATTTTTTTCTGAAAGGGAGGTATATATTTTTGGGGTTACATTAGACTATTTTCGTAATGCCGTATGCATTTTTTCAACGGTAAATGCACAAAAATAAATGGGCTATGAAATTTCATTCAGATGTATGCGGTTAGTTTTTGGGAACTTATCCAATGCTATTGTATTAGAGCCTACCAAATTGATGATGCACTTATTTCCAACAAAATTTCTAAGATTTACCTTTTTAAAAGCATTTCAAGGGTTTTTCTAGATTACACAATAAAATTCAGACACGATGCATGGACACTCATACCCTATGAATGCAAGTACGTAAACTCACCACTATGGGCATGTTCGAAGACAGAGCCGTCAAATTCTCAAGATTGATGATGTCACCACAAGCAGCTCGCTGTCAACGGAACGTCACCTACCAATTAAAGCATAAAGCCATTAAATTTTAAAATATTCGCTTCCACCGGAAGTCGAACTTAGAACCTGAAATGCTACCGAGACTTTTGTGACCACTAAGCTAGACCCTTTCACAAGCATTTCAAGGGTTAATGTAGTAGCTCCAAGAGAAGTCTCAATTAGTCATAGTTTTCTGCTAGTATTTATCATTTTTAGCATTACCTGTGAAAAAGTCTACTTAACCCCTTAACTATTGATGGTGGACTACTTCACCTTCAAACTATAAAACCAGATATTCTACCCCTGAATTTTCAAAAACCGGTCAAATAAACCCTTCAAGTGGTTTTGCTACAGTAGCACAGTTTTGTCTTTTTTATATATTTATTTTCTCTGAATTTTTAAAAAAATCATAGTAAATCTTAGAAAAATCGTAAAATAGAAAATTCAATTTTGTTAAACTCCACATAAGTAGATATACATTTTGAATATATAATATGATATTCTTTAGTACAAAATTTTTGCCATAGCTTTAGATCTATGCTTGTCTATACTTAATTGAAATAATTCATAACTGCAGCTTCTATTGTCCAATTATAGAGATGATTTTCCCCCTTTTTCCAACTCATGCATATGTAAGAACCGGCGGTATGCTGTCGTCAATAGCTCGTCATCTCGCCATCATGGGTCGCCATGGAGTCAAGTATCATGCTACTGCGCTCCTGGTTTTCTGCGTTTCCAAGTGAAAGGTAGCGAGTGCCAAAATCTACCTAGCTTTCCGACATTTAGGATCTCGGGATGACCTTGGTGTCAAAAATAAAGAAGAAGAGTTTGATCAATGCGACGAGATGGGAGGCAGGATCTAGCTTTACCTCCCGTTCCAAAAAGGAATAAGGACATGGACAGCGCCTCCACTAGCAAATGGATAGTAGAAAATTGGAGCTGGCCAAGGCTCCGTCGTCGTTTCGTAGTGCACGGCTTCTTTTCCAGCGTAGTAATGCTCTTTGAGCCAGGCGAGTCCAGTGCATGATGCTTGCATGAGTTTAGGTACGCGGCATGATGTTTCAACGAAGTGGTAACAAGGCAACAGGCTACGGCGTGGACGAAGGAATCCACCTGATCGGTTCGGAAAGACTGCAAGGTGGGGGGCTGTGGAAACGCATACAGCGATGTTACTTTGGGTTCGGATGTGGTCTTGTGACGATGTTAGTACAATTTTGTTGATTGCTTTGATTTACCTTTGTTGAAGTAGAAGGGGACTCTGTTCGGTGATGGCTTTTTTCAAGTTATTTCCGGTTTTCTGGCGCTTTCGTCAATGTTCGATGGAGGTTCGTTCGGGATCAGCTTATTTTGGTTTCATATGGAAATGAACTCATTGTCTGCGCTCTCTCTTGGATGTTAATCCGGTGGTCTAGATTGAAGTTTGCATGTTTTGCACAGACAGATAAATTTGCACCTGATATTTCCGTGTAGAGGTTTTTATCTACATTTTGAGCTGAGCCCACGAGCCCATTAACTGAGACTTTCTTCTGGCCCAAGACGTGAAGACCGACCAACCACTTCTCTCTATTGGGCCGCCGAAGTCAAACCATTCTCTTCATTTCTGAACTGAGTCCCCGAGCCCATTCACTTAGACTTCTCTATGACTCGCCCAGCCTACCAATTTCCAATTTCCATGGGCCATGGGGAGCGGCATCCGCAACGCCCGACCCTCCTCCTTGCTCGCCGCCGTGGCCGCCGCCGCCGCCAAGCCGGCCAGCTTCCCCAGCATACACGCCGTCCTCCTGACCTCTGGCCAGCTCTCCTCCCACACCTCCGTTAACTCTCTCCTTCGCGCCGCCCCCTCCCCCTCCGCCTGCGCGCTTCTCCTCCGCCTCTTGCTCCTCCGCCTCCGGCCCGACCACATCTCCCTCTCCTTCTCCCTCCACTCCTGCACCCGCGTCCCCAGCCACCCGATCACCAGCCTCCTCCATTCCCTCGCCGTTAGGCTCGGCCACTCTCGCGACGTTTATGTCGTCAATGCCGCCGTCTCCTCCTACTTCACCGCCTCTGATGTCGCCTCCGCCGACCGGCTCTTTGCTGAGATCTCCAACGATGTCGCCGACGTTGTCACGTGGACCACCATGGTCACCGGGCACGCCAGCGCCGGCAGTCTGGAGCGAGCGAGGAGTTTCTTCGACGCAATGCCCGAGAGGAACGTTGTTTCTTGGAACGCGATGCTGGGCGCGTACGCTCGCGCCGGGATGCTGTCCGAGGCACGGAAGCTGTTCGATGCAATGCCCGACAGGAACGCCGCCTCGTGGAGCTCTATGATCAATGGGCTCTTGCACTCCGGGTACTGCGAGGAGGCGCTGAGGGTGTTCAGTGATATGGTCAGTAGCGGTGTCGTGCCGAACGAGGCCGCTATGGTGAGCGCCATCTCTGCATGCGCGCAGCTGCGGTCGGTGGAGCATGGTGCGTGGGTGCACGCGTATGTCGAGCGGGAGCTGCATGGGGCCATGAGCATCAACCTTGCCACCGCGATCATAGACATGTATGGAAAATGTGGGAGCATCTGCAATGCTGTCAGGGTGTTCGCTACAATGCCCGTGAGAAACATATACTCCTGGAACTCAATGATTGCTGGGCTTGCAATGAATGGTGGCGAGAGACAGGCCTTGTCGCTCTTATGGAAGATGCAGATGGCTGGTGTTCGACCGAACCACATAACTTTTATTGGATTGCTGAGTGCTTGCAGCCACTCGGGCCTCGTCAATGAGGGCCGCAGGTTGTTTGACAGTATGATTGAGGACTTTGGAATACAACCAGTCCCAGAGCATTATGGTCTTATGGTCGATTTGCTTGGCCGGTCTGGTCGTGTTAGGGAGGCAGTATATTTTGTCAAGAGCATGCCTGTGGAACCTCACCCTGGCTTATGGGGTGCGCTAGCTAGTGCCTGCAAGATGCATGGAGAGGTGGAACTTGGCGAGGAGGTTGCCAAGAAACTCATTGAACTGGAGCCTCGGCATGGCAGCCGATACATTCTCCTGTCAAACTTATACGGCTCTGCAAATAGATGGGATGATATGGCCACTGTACGCAAGCTCCTCAAACACCGAAAGGTCCCCAAGGGCACTGGCAACGCTGTGGTTGGAAATGACATCCAGCACATGGAATGATTGAATCCGCTCTTGATAAGCATTTAGGACTGCTTCATCCTGATAAGGGCATTGAGGCTTTGCACTGGTTGGGCCAAGGAATAAAATGAATTCCACGAGCCTAGTAGATATCGGCACTAAAACAGAACTCATGAAGGAGAAAAAAAAATTATTGATATGTCAACGTATGTCTTAAATCGAGTAATTGCACAAAGAGGGAGTGCAGCTGCAAAATCCTGGCAAGAATTGTAGGTCGGTGCTTGAAAAACGACCTCATGGGGCAGAAACTCAAGGATTGTTAGGATTAAAGTAACAATTTTGTAGTACAAGCAGTTCACTGTTCGGGATTCAGGTTCATGGAAATATTCTTCCACTAGTTACTGAACCTCGTTTTTTGTTGCATACTGAGATTAAAGTGCCATTCAAAGCATACCCAGTCAAAAGGTGTTTTTGTCAGATACATAAATTCACTTGTATTATATCCTTAAGAAGAATTTGCACTTGCACTACACTTGTCTTTTAACTTCCCGAGTTAGAAGCTAATGTTTTTTTTGTGTGTGCATGAGCTTTTAGCTTGTATTGCATCAGGTGTTTAGTATATATACTATACTATGTGTAGCACTACTGGTGTCTGGGATATAATTATCTGTTTGTATTGTCGTGTCAAAATCAGGGGACTCTGAATTTCTAAGATATTAATCCCTGAAGCAACCAGAATGCCAGCATCATCGGGATGTCCTGAGCTCTATACTTGAAGTTGCTGGAATTGATCTGTCATTGACCGTCATAAACTCATAATATGACTTCCATGATTAGATGTTTAAAGAGTTATGGTCAGTGCATTCATGACATTAGCTTCCTGAATTCCTGATGTTTCTCCTGTTGTGCTTGCCACAAAAGTTCTATTTTGCTAACCTTTTGTGGTTGCATCAGGTTGCCAAGCTTCTCACGGTAGCATGTTCGACTGCATATCTTCATATTTTGTTTCATGATTGTAGAATATTTTGAACATCGAAATGTTTAATGTAGACGCAAGGCTTCTGTCATAGACGAAGAGAGCTAGTAATCCGAGTTGCAAGTTTGCAACCTACTCAGTACTTATATCTGGTGTACGATTGGCATTGGAATTTCGGAAAGACCTGTACTCTTTGTATTCAGTGATGGACCTTTGCATTGGCCCGTCAAGCTGAAGTGGGCAAAAGGCCGAACATTTCAACCCCAGCTTTTAGAGGTGAGTTTAGGGGGGCGTGATTATCCATCACTTTAGGTAATGGTTCCGCAGACCATCACCTGAAGCGCATGGAGTTCCTTGCTGCGGTAATTTTTATTGCGCGACATTAGTTTTGATTGTTGCGCATGTTAATAGCTAAATAGAGGATAATATATGCATGCAAATCTAAAACTAAAAATGCTATAACTATTAAACTGAGCATCTATATGAATTGCATCATTATCTTTTGTATGACAAGACCTTCAAAATAAGACCGCACTTGACTATGTTTGCACGATATTTTTTGCTAAACTTTTTTAACATTAATAATCAATTTTGGATCCTAGGAACAAATATTTTAAGAACGGTGGCGAATCCAGGAATGATTAAAAGGGGCTGATTTTTTCTTTCTCCCCCTCTTTTTCTTCTTCCTCCTACTTTTTTTCTAAAAATGGAGGGGGCTCAAGGAGGAGCTCCATTATTTATGGGGTCTAGCGGGCTTGAGCCCCCTAGACCCAGTGTTGGATCTGCCCCTGTTTAAGAACATGAACAAACGATTATGAAGCACGGAGATGGCGTTGGCCGTGGTGGTCTCCGGGCTGATCGGTGCAGCCCTCAGCTCACTGGCAACCTAGAGAATCATGAACCGCCAGCAGACGGCGCAGCGAGCTGTGTAGCAGCAGGAGGTGGCCACCGGTCAAGTTTGGGTTGATTTCACGCGTACCACCAACGCAGTGACCACCGTCTGTGGTTGGTTCGATATTGCGTAGGTTGTCTTATGACTCTTAGCTGCTCACTCTCCCACTGACAGGGGCGTAGCTAGAGCCACCAAGGGTGACTCATTTTCTTCTTCCTTCTCTCTTCTCTTTTTTCCTTATTCCTCTCTTCTCTTTCTTCCTCCTCTTCACTATTTCAAAATTCTTCCTCCTCTTCACTAATTCAAAATTTTTTTTAGAGACGGCTTGTGGGGCTCCAATAGACAACATGGGGTACAAGGAATTTATTAAAGAAATGATGAGCAGGAAATTATTTTTAAATGAATTTATGCATTGGCTCACCATCCGTCTCTGCTCTGGAATGTTAAAACGTTGCTTATAGCAATTGTAACCGTGTCTCAAGTCTCGATGAAAAACATAAAATTGCTTGTCATTGGTTCTCAACGATGCAGTCTGAGGGCTGACGTGAAAAATATTCCAGCCAACACCTGGAGCTGAAGGCTACCTGGGCCTTAGCGCGTTCAAATGTTTCCCCCGCTGCGCGCGGCGGCTCGGCCGCTCCTTGGTCTCTGCCCCCATCGCCCTCCCGTGCTCGCAGCTGCCTGCCCTCCCACCGCCCACGCACACGATTCCCGTGGCAATGCCCGACGACTGATGCTGCGGCCCATCGACCGTCAACGGCAAAACTGCTGAAGCAGACAGGCATCCTGCTGATGCGCTTCAGTTCAGAGTTCTGGAACTTGATGTAATCAAGTTTATTCACCATGCATGAACCGTCCTTCAACTCTTATATAGTAGTTGTTTTTTTCTCAAGTTCTTATACAGAAATTATTTAATCAAAACCTCAGACATGAATACGTACAATTTCATATATATTTCTGGAACTTGAAATTAATTTCAACACAAGTAGTCAATCCCTAGACCGAAATTTTATTACAATCCTCTTGCAAGTTCCACGTTGGGTAGAACGCATGCATGTGGATGCCGCAGAGTCCATCGCCTTCGCTGCCCACCTCTCGCGCCATCCTCATGAAGCCATCCTCTCCCAAGCTTGCACCCCACGAGTTCTTCAGTAGCCAAAAGGCCTCGCCGGTCTCGGTGGTGCCGTAGCCCACCGTCGTCATCTGATGACTGATGGCGCTCCCACAAGGTCCATCGAAGATCCCTCCCGGGTACTGCTTGAATTCCATCCCGCTGGATTCCACCGAAACCACGACCGGTTGCCGTGCCACCGCTGCTCTGAGTTCCAACTCAGAGTATGGTGGCACTCCAGTGTAGCCGTCGATCGGGATGAGTGGCCCGACGACCTTCTGGCACGGACCCTGCCGTCCCTCGTAGGGATAGGCAGACTCCGGCGCCATACCGCCGTTTCCTGTCACGTAGGAGAGAGCACGGTCCTCCCCCGCCGGATCTACACCCATTGCTGGCCGTGTCGCAGTCCACTAGCTGCTGCTCCCAGGGAGGAGCCAGCATGGGGGGAGGGGTGCTCCAGCCCCCCACCCCCCATGTTATCCATTGGCCCCCACAAGCCTATTCTAAGAAATTTTGGAATAGTGAAGAGGAGGAAGAAGGGGAAGAGAGGAAGAAGGGAAAGAGAGAAGAGAGAAGGAAGAAGAAGAAAATGAGCCCCCTTGGTCCAAATTCTGTCTCCGCCCTTGGTCCTTGACGCTGGTCACGACCGGCGGGCGGAGGTCGTACCCCATCTGCCTCCAGTCGACGGCGTCCGGGATCGGGAGGCTGGTGAGCGCAGTTATACACCTCGGCAACCTCGTCGTCGGTCAAATCACCGAAGACGTTGATGGCGATGTAGCTGGAAGACTCATTGAGGACGCGTCGCGCGCTGTCGGTGAAGATGGCCAACCGGCGTGCCGTGTCGCTGGCCTCGCGCGCCACGGAGTAGCGCACGGACCACCGCTCGTAGAGAGCCAAGGTAGCCTTCTCAGACTGGCTGAACTCCATGGCGCTGGCTGCCGGCGCTAGCGCCATGACGACGACCATGGCCATGGCCGCCAGGAGAAGCAGAGCGGCGGCTCTCGCCATTGGTTGCTACTCGATCTAGTGGCTTCAAATTTTGGTGCTTTCTTTCTTTCTGCGGGCACCAAACTCACGTGCTCGGTAGCCAAGGTGAACAGGACTGAACAAGTGAAGAAAAGAGGAAGAGTCGGCATTTTTGTTTTTATCAGTCTTGTATCGTATCGTTCGGTTGTCCTTTCCTTAATTACACACATACGGTTTTTATCAGCCGTGTATCGTACCGTTCGGTTGTCCTTTCCTTAATTACACATACGATACGACTGGCATTGGGTCGTGATCCTGCCTCAACCCTGATCCTGCCCTTTCTAATTAAACAGTTAGTCTGATTCTTATCCAACCAGGTGCATCCAAAAACAGGTGCATCCAACAGAATAGTGATAATAATAATAATAGTGATAATAATTATATATATATAATTTTGCTAACAAACCAGGTGCATCCAAAACGGATTCATGTAAAACAATTGAAAATTTATGTTCTAGGCTTCTAGCAATTCTATACGCAAAAATCATTAGCAAAGATATAATCAATATCACCCATATATTTCTTGAAGCTTGAAAATTAAAAAAAATAGCAATTGAAACTTGAAATCTAGTGCACGCGAGAGTGTAGGAGTTGCCCGATTTCTTATGTTCGTGAGTCATCGTGATGTTGCCTCGCAAAACAAGACACGCAGGATGCCGGCGCACATGCGCTAAAGGGAGTCACACAGACCAGGAACAACATAGTGAAGTCGCCGCTGCTGCCGCCGCGGCATCATTCTTGTGCAGAGCACTAGAGGTGTGAAACCTCTAGTGTGGCCACGTGGATGTGGATGGTGTAATCTCCAATACGGTTGCTAATTAATGTTAGGTAATTACATAGTAAGGAATGAGGAGATGTCATAGATGAGGAACTTTGTGCGACGGGTCGTTTCATTTGTAGAAGGTGTTATGATGTGTCATAGACAGGCTAAATGTAATGCCACATCATATTTTTGCTGAGTTGGAGGGGAGAGAAGGGAAGAGAGAAAAGAAGTGGGATGCAAGTTTACAACTTGCTCTCTTCTGGCTGTAACACGGACTACAATAAATTTGGTGAGAGAATGACAGAATGAGAGAACAAAAATGAATCAAGTATTAGTGTACTAATGGTGCAGCCCTAAGTCCACCTATACAATCAACTATTATATGTGCTGACTATTAGATTGGATAAAGATGATATGGCAACAACATATGATCCACAGCTGGCCAAATTATTAGCTTGCTCTTACTCATCTTTCTATCGCTGTAGTTATACTTATATACATAAGTACTATACATGTATCATCTATGTGACCCCTGAATTTTTTAGGCCCGGGCCCCCTCCCTCCCCAGGGCCGGGTTTGACCAGTGGTGCAACAAAGCAAGCATAACTTACCAGGCTGCCATCAGCCACCGCATGTCACATAAACATTACAATACTAGGTGAATTACCAGCGCGATGCTGCGGGATCTAAAAGAGCATCGTAGAAACAAATATTTATGATTTAAGAGGTTGAGATGTACGAATGGATTGCATCATGAGAGCATCATACAAACCGTAAAAATACATGAGGAAGAGAACAATGGATACGGTAGATGATTTATCACACATGAAAAAAAATCATAAAGAGCAATTGTGCATACGACCGCTCGACTGCCAACTCTTGATTGCTCATGTTACTTGTCAGTTACAGGAGAACAAAAGGATAGATAGTTAATAAAATAAGGAAGACAGGGAGATGCCTGCGGCATATTGTTTAATTTCAAGGGAGTGGAAGAGCTATTGATGTATAGGTAAGAATGAACCAATGGGAACAGATAGGATTAACTAAATAAAATAATTGGATGGATGAGATTATTCGAGCGATGTGGTTCAACATGAGAGTATAGAAATAGTAGTTAATGATAGATAGTGGGAACCAATGGAGAGAACGGATAGTATTAACTAAACAAAATGATTGGATGGATGCGATTATTCGGGTGATGTGGTTCAACGTGAGAGCAAAGAAATAGTAGTTAATGACAGATAGTGGGTTCCACTAATATAATATATATATAGATTATACAATAAAAGTGGAAACATTTAAAAGCCTTTCTTATCAATATTAGGTCCATTGTACCTCTCGCAGAGGCCCCACTCGCCACCTCAAAAGATTTGATGAAAAGGAGTGGAATCCCATTTTTTGTTAGAAGAAAAATATTCTTACTCTAAAGATAAGATTTTCTTTCACCAAATATTTTTGTCTATCCTTCCTTATACCCACTTATTAATTACCATATTGAACTCAGACCGAATTGATGGACCGTGATTGTTTTTCCATATGCATGGCCGCATGGCACAAAAAGTACATGCGCTGATTGTTGTCTTTCCATCTAAACCTTGTATATCTTTCCAAATTTGCTAGACCGTGATTGGCTTTCTATATTGAATATTACAAATCGCTATCATCATTATCTCACCATTTCTAGCTTTCCATATGCACAATTCATATTTTCAAGATGACATTATACCAAGAGCCCTGGTAAAGCTTAAGACCGGGACGCGGCCGTCTGATAAGTAATGGGAAATTACTCATCAGAAAATCAGAGTCACTAAACGATTAAGACCGGAACGTGACCGTCTGATAAGTAATGGGAAATTGCTAAAAACCAAATATTGTGCTAAAAATTGTATTCACCGTATGAACTGTCCGTTGGTTGCCACCATTGGAGGGGTAAGAGGATAAGTGCAGGATACCATGTCCCCGTTTGGTTCCCCCTTCTAGAGATTCTAGAACGGGAATCTTCCATGCATGGGGGCCGTGGTGGTCCCCGAGCTGACCGGTGCAGCCAGTGGCGGATGCAACACTGAGTCTAGGGGGCTCTAACACCTTATTCCTCTCCTTCCTCCTCCTTTCTTCTCAAAAATGGAGGGGGGCTCAAGGGGGGGCTACATTATTTTTTTGGGGTCTAGGGGGCTCCAGCCCCCCTACCAGTGGTCTAGGGGGGCTGGAGCCCCCTATACCCCAAAAACCGATGGAGCATCCATTGAGCCCCCCTCCATTCCTGGATCCGCCACTGGGTGCAACCCTCAGGAGGTGGCTACCGGTCAAGTTTGGCTCGATTTCACGCGTCTCGCCAATACCATGACTACGTCCGTGGTAGGTTCGATGCTGCGTAGGTTGTCTTAAGACTCTCTCTCTCTTTGTGGGGTGGTGCTTCTGGAGTTCTGGTTTTCTAGTGGATGGTGGATGGGGTTACTATTTCATTTGCATGGTTGGAAGCCTGTAGTTGGTTGCCATATTCTTTAGACTGGCAAGCCTTAATTAGTTTATGTTAGGTCTGAGACTTTTTGGTTGCTTTGGGTTCCTAGCTCGATCTCGATCTGACCTGCGACAGACAGACAACTCGAAAGTGACATGTCCTCATCTCCACGCTTACACAGTGCTTCCATTTCGAAAAGAGGCTTGATATGGTGCTATGATAATCGAGACACATGCATGCGCTAGCTTTATCCCTAATCCCTCCGCGACAACGAACATCTAGGTCGTCGATGCGATCTGATCAAAAAGCGTATGTTTGTGGTCAAACAAACTAGATCCTTGCTTAACTATCACCATCATCGTTTCTCTAAGGCACGAGGTAATCTCTTAGGCTGTCCGCACTGGGTACTGTAAGCAATACGGAACCAAACCTACAGTACTAAATCGGGTTTGACCCGACCCGACCATTGGGCTGAATTTTTTGGCCCAAGGCCAACTCGTCACATGGTCGGGTCGGGTTCGGGTTGGGTCGGGTCGAGTCAAACCTGATTTTTTGTGTATAAAATTCGGGTCGGGTCAGGTTTTGTGTCAAAAAATTCGACCTGAGCCCAGTCCGTTTTTTGTCGGGTCAAAAAATTTGGCCCGAGCCCAGCACATGTATTAATCGGATTGTGTCGGTTGGGTTTTTTTGGACGGGTTGGGTCGGGTAGCCCGTGATCAGGTATAGTCGGGAAGCAGTCCGACCAAAATAACTCAGGGTTCGACTCTGCGGGCAAGCTTTCCCAAACATGAGCCGCCATGTTGGCAGAGGGCGAGCTTCTCTTGTGCCTCAATGACCGTGGAAGCGATGCGGAAGCCGGCAATAGGTGCCAGGCAGGCAACATTGGCGGCGAGCGAGAAGTCTCTTGCTCTCGAAAGATTGGGACGTGTCCGCTCTTGCTCGACACGATCAAAATCCGATGGCTGTCAAAATGAGGCGATGTGAGCTTCAAAAGTTCACCAAAAGCTCACCAAATTTAGATCTTTAGAGATTTGCACATATACTACACTTGTCTTTTAACTTTCTGGGTTTCAAGCTAATGCTTTTGGATTTCCCTTTTTTATTTGTCGGCTTTTGGCTTATATTGCACCTGGTGCTTCGTATGTATAGTGTATGTAGCACTACTGGGGCCTGGGAGATAATTATCTGTTTGTATTGTCGTATATCAAAATCATTGTGTGGACTGTGAATTTGTAACAAATTAATCCCTGGAGCGACCAGAATCCCAGCATTATTGTGATGTCCTGAGATATATCTATACTTGAAGTTTGTGGAATTGACCTGTCATTGACGGTAATAAACTCATAATATGATTTGCATAATTTACAATTATATGTTTAAGGAGTTAGCGTCTGTTGCATTCCTGATCCTGATTTTTTTTTCTGCCGGAAGAACAGTGCTGGATGGAAAGGTCAATCTTCTGAGGTTCCATCGGGCAATCAAGCTTCTCACAGTAGCAGGTTCGACTGCATATCTGAAGATTTTGATGTTAGGTAATGTGCAAACTGGTGGTATCTCAATTATTCGTATTTTCTTCGTAATTTTATGATGTTTTGAACATCCAAAATGCCGTATCCCTGTACCAGATAACATAGGGTTTAGGGGTCAAGATGGGAATGGGCCGACCCGGCCCTGGCCTTGGACCCAGCCCCATGGCCTTGAGGCCAATTCTAGGAGTCATGGGTCGACCCATTTTTCCTAGATGATATGATCTTGATGGCCCATTGGGTATTATGGGTCGACCCAAATATTTTTTTATAATCCTAAACTATAAATACTATCAACACTTTTAAAAAAGATAAGATTCAAAATTAAAACATATCACAATAATATATTAAGATTGTTAGCAATGCATCAAATTAAATATGTTTACTAGCGATTCATGTTTTTAATTTTATCCATTTTCACTTCTAACGTATGATATTCCTCATTATATTTTGAAGTATATAGAATCTATAATAACTTATGGCCAGTTGTATTTATTCAAAAGAATGAAGAAAACCAATAAATCAAATAAAAAAATCATTAATATGATAAGTGGATCGACCCATAATACCCATTGGGTCAATAGGTTCCGGCCCTATTGACCCATTTTGAAATTTAGGATCGGTCCTTAAAACCCATTGGCCCTATTTTTATGGATCGGATCAACTACCCAATGGGTCGACCCGACCATAGTGAGGGGAAATGCTTCTGTGGTAGACGAAGAGAACTAGCAATCTATGTTGCAGAGTTTGCAACCCATATCTGGTGCAAGATTGGTGCCAAAATTATGGCAGGACATATACACTTTGTAATCAGTTATTCCACTGTTGGAGCTTCAAGCAAATTAGCCCGCCAGGCGCCAGCCGGGCACCACCAAGCAGGACGGTCCAAGTGGGCCGTCACCCGTTATATGATCCAATTTTTCAGAGCCTTTCAGAGGTGAGTCTAGGCCTTCTTGTTTCGGATATCTTTGGTCCAGGACAAGAAGTTGGACGGATCGTTGGGCCGAAAGAACTGAGTCAGTGCGATTGGAAGCCCGCCCATTCCATACCGGCGGATCGTCGTCAGTGAGCGCCGAGGATTGAGGAGGTACTACTGGATTGTCTTGGTTCATTCTGGAGACGCAAAAGTCTTGTGAAGGGATCGACGAGAACGACGGCACATGCGGCGTACGCGCCCAGCTCTCCAAGACTCCAACTCCAAGCGGCCGAGGTAGACGACACCAGTGGCACTGGCACGGAGCGCGCCAGCGCGGACGGACGCGTGCACCCTGCCCCTTGGCACTTGGCGCCGTGAGGCTCGGAGCTCGCGGCGTGGCCGACCAGGCGAACAGGCAGAGCAAACGGCCGAGCGCGCAGCGTCCCCGCCCACACGCACAAATGACAAAACGGGGCGGCGCGGTCAGCGTCCGGGGTCGGATCGGATGGCTGCGCGTCCACCGCGCGGCGCGCCGCTCGCCCAAGTTGTCGAGCCGCTCCGCCGGGGAATCGTGGCGAACTCGGCAGCGGGGACGTCGTGGACCGGGTCTCGATCGGGTGGAGTAACTTCCGAACCGCTTGGAGCGGCCTACACGACGCGCAGCCGGCAGCCGGTCCGGGAAACTCACCTGTTACTTGGACGGTGCGCGCTTTGCCTGCCTGCCTGAAGCGTGCTGCTGCAAGCGTGGACGCAAAAAAAAAAAAAGGTTCTTGCTTAGCGAGGCGGCTATCAAGGGTTATAAAACTAGTCTGATGACAGATCTGCTTATGTGATACGAAGACCACGCAGCTTTAATTAATCAAATCAGTTCCGTGCCTATCGCGTTCCGGCAACGACCCAGCCCATTTTTTCAACGGAAAGAAATTAAAACCGTACCCTTCATTGTTATTTCGTCAGTTTGGGAATCCTGAATTTCGACGAGTTGAAATTGACACGAACAGCCGTTCTCGCAATACGTAAGCCCCGTAGACTGGACGTAGACGTAGGGGGCATCGCATCTCATCAGGACCTGTCTTGCTCATCAAAAATTCAGAGTCACCGAATGATTAAGACCGGAACGTGACCGTCTGCAATTAATGACAATCATAACACAACTTGGTTTCTTTTTTCTTTCCTACATGATGAAACTTCAATCATAACACAACTTGGTTTCTATTTTTCTTTCCTACATGATGAACTTGTTTCTTGCTCGCAGCATCCTTCGATAGATACTGTTCCAGCACGTACACTCCTGTAGAAAGGCTCGTAGCGCGCTGTGCGTGCTTCGTCAAAGCCTGAAAGCTGCGAGTGACCGGAGAACACGCCGGTGCTCCTGCCAAATTCAAAACATTCCCCCGGGTCCGAAAAGGATGGCAGCCGTGCTGCATGTGCCCGTGATTTGAATTCCGGGACCGAATTCTGATTCTCGAGAGGAGGAGACGGAATCATCCTTGGCATCTTCGCGTTCGATCGGGACGGTCTGAAACTCTGAACACACGGCCTATGCATCGTCCTCCTCACGCGACAGCGACCATGGACCAGCCAGCTGCGACGGGAACGGCATGGGTTGTAGCGTCACGTGTGACGTCAGCCGACGCGGCAGGTCAGGGTGATACGTTGAAACTCCGGGACTCCAATAAGCCGCCTCGCACGGCATATGGAGTATAATATAGGATTATAAAGTCGCTTATCATGCTTTACCTGGTCGACGTTTCTTTCAAACTTGCACAGCTGGGAACGGAGAAGTGGGGCGGCGGAATTCTCCAGTGTTGACCTGCATCGATGCGCGCATGTGTAGCTTGATGACAGTTTTTTTTTTCTCTCTTTCCTTGCGGACTTTTTGGGCTGTCCGTGATGGTTGGGTTGGGTTAGATTGACCGCTGAATTGCTCGCGATCCTGCATCAGGTTTCAGGCATTGTGCTGGAACGTAATCCTTGCTTCGTGGCATATGCCATCAAGGATGGCAACGGATCGGGTTCGGATCGGGTGAAGTCTCCGTGCACCCGAAATCGAAATCCGAACCTGAACCCGAACTCGAAACCGATTCGGGTGGAAATCCATCACCAAAACCAAACCCGCGGATAAATATATACATATTCACATGTATAAACAAGAGGCAACAAATAATAAATACTTTCACGAGTCAACTTTCAATAAATTTAATAGTCTAAGTAAACAAGTCATCATTAACATATTATAAAACATGAGTTTTAATTCCAAATAATTTATTTCGGATATCCATTGGATATCCACGGGTGGAAACCAAAATCCGAAACCGAACCCGAAACCAAACCCAAACCCGAACCTAAAAACCATGGGCGAAAAAGCAATACCAAACCCGAAACCCGAAAAACCAAAACCTGCGGATATCCACACCGAACCCGATCCGCTGCCATCTCTATATGCCATCAGGTTTCCTTTTTTTTGAAAAAACCCCATCAGGTTTCTTCTTGCCACAGTTAACCCTAGACCCTGCCAGGGTATGTAGAAGGTGGACAAATCTTCCTAGCTAGTTTGATTCTTGTAGAGTATTTTTATTCAATTGTTATCTAACAGGAGTATTAAATATCATGGACGTTAAGACAAAACGACAGAGAGCATCTACATCTGCCAGGTACTAGTGCCAAACAGAAGCTGGACTAAAAATTAAGCCCCAACCACAGATATAAAATTGCAGTAACAACTGTACTTGCAAGCTTGCTCAACTCCTCGACGATGGTTTCTCCCGTTCTCCGATGGAACCAAAGCTAAAACCATTTTAGGCCCTGATTAGTTCCCAAAAATTTTCAAGATTCTTCGTTACGTCGAATTTTTGGACACATGCATGAAGCATTAAATGTAGTTTAAAAAAGTAACTAGTTGTACAGTTTAACTATAAATGATGAGATGAATCTTTTAAGTCTAATTAGTCCATGATTGAACACTAATTATCAAATAAAAACGAAAGTGCTACAATAGCCGAATCCAAAAAAATTCATGAACTTAACACGCCCAATACGAGATGCTGCCGAGGAATAACAGAAACCACTGTGCCTTTCCAAAACCTCGCTGCTGAAAACCGTGGGAGCAACATCTGCAAAGTGAAACAGCTCCTCTATCCCTAAAAAAAAAGCAGCTCCTCTAGCCAGCTACTCGTACTAGCTCCTTTTATAATTAATCCCTGCTATATATATGTATAGAGCCCGTATCGAACCCAGGCCCGTATCTAAGCACGTGCGGGCCGTGCGACCGCACAGGGCCCCCGAATTTGAAGGGCCCCCAAAATATTATATATACATTAGATATAGTCATGTAAATACTTTAATTTAGTTAATTATTGATTCAATTTATAGCAAAATATGGCCCAAATTGCTCCTAAAAAATAAATCATTGTAGGCGTATCACTTATCACTTCCTTTTACATGGGTGCTACTCGGGGTCAGGTGTGTGATCTCGAGTGGACCTATCACAGCACCACAACCTCTCCAGGATTCCATATTTTGAACCTAAAATCGGCCTAATAAACTAGGCCCCTCAATGCTTTGTTGCTAAAACAAACTTTTTTTGGAAAAAAATCTTGTTGCTCAAGCAATAACAATTGTTCCAGCAATAAAAGAAATTATTCCGGAACAAAAAAATAGTTATTAGACCTTTTGTGATGATTTAACTATCAGTCACACGTGTGACTTCTAACATTTGTGCTTTCACACAGCACATCACGCTTATCACGCTTGCCGGCTGCTATCACTTGGTATTCACGATCCTGCACTAGGCCACTAGGGCCCAGTCCATTGTTTCGCACAGGGCCCTCGAATTTGCCGGTACGGCCCTGATCGAACCCTGATTAAACTAGAGATGGAGAGGGTATCAAGCACCACAACGAATCAGGGAACATGGCTCGCTGTAAAACAAATCATGTCATTAGATACGCCTCGATTATAAATCCAAGCTGAGATATGAAAATTGGAGTGGACAGGAAGGTTTCTCGCTTTGACAGAGTGCTCCACTCGTCTCCACTCCGGCACTCCCTGAATAATCAAACCGTATCCCGCCGCGCGGGCCACAAAGCCAGAAGTCCAGAACCGGGCACGGCGCGATAACGTACGGGGGGCGGCCTGTCCGAGTACAGTCGAAGGGGCGTTTACGTCAAAGGGACGCTACGGTTTGGCGGGGCGCGGGCCGTGGCTGCTTATCACTCGTCGATCCGAGCTCCCCGGGAGGTGCGGGCCCCACCGATGGTGGGGTGGGGGTGGTTGCGGGACTGGGAGGGCCCACGGAACAAGAAACCCGTCTTCGTCGAGGTGGCAGCCATGCGTGCGCTGCCCCCCATCATGCGGTGATAGTAGTGTCTCTTGATTGAGAGGGGGGCTCCAGATCAGACGACGATCAAGTGGCTGATAAACAAGCTTTGCTTTTTTGTTAGCGGAGAACAAGGGCCTTTAGCTACCTAATCGGGCTATTTCCAGCTCGTCTCAAGTACTAAAAGCTAACAGCTCCTGGCTCGTCCTTATCCTCACGAGGGCCCGAGTAGTACTTAATTTTCTTTCCCCAAAACAACTATCAAAAACTACATTCCAATAGAAATGTTGCAAGGTAAGTGCAGTGCTCATCTGAAGGTATGCTGAATTTTTTTTCCCAGGAAAAGTTGGGGTTGGCTGCTTTTAGCTGGGATGTGAATGTATTTCCACGCACCGCAATGATGTTTGGTTTGGTTTTCCTTGACGGAACCATCCCTTTGTGAATCAGACGGCACCAGCTGTTTGGAAACCCGGATTACTTTGCGTTATCCGAACTTATGGGATGCATAATTGGTGGTGGTGTAGGGGATTTCCCAATTCGCACACATCAGAGGATGCTGGTTGTCCGTCCCCTATAATTTAAGCATCGGCACTCGATAGCCTCTCCATTAACGAGAGCAGCCCCACGATCAAAATCATGCGGCTGCTAGTAGGCTTAGCCGCTAGTGCCAAGGGACGTTTGGCGATCGAGTCTCCCACGTATTATAATCATTTCCGTGCACATATTCCTTTTTTTTCTCTCGTCCATAGATGAGCGAAGAACAGGTACTTGCGATATTATCAATATTTTTTCAGGTTCTGAACAAACAGAAGAGAGAAAAAAATCTGCAGTATATGCAGGACACGTAACCTAACCAAACCACCTCGGTCCCTACAATGTTTACCCAATCAACCGCAAGAGCACGCGCCACTCCAAAGCAAACGCTCGTAAGCGTAATTCCCATCCTACCCCCGTTTCGGAATATGCCAGGCCAGACGCCCAGAGCTATTCCTCCCGTAGACCAGGAGTACTCCATTTAGGAATCAAACTATAGTCGTTCACGTGATATCGATTTCTTGACCTGCTTATACCAAAGATGGAAAAAAATTAAGAAGAATTATTTTCTTAGCCCTAAAAAATAATGTGCTTAGTTTCTTGGTCCTTTTCTCATAAACTTGGCTATTCGGCTCTAAAACGAGTTTCAATTTTTACCCTTCTATCACGTATTTTTTCACCCTTCTATCACCTACAGTTAAGTTTACAGTCTAATTATATTTAACAGTATCTATTTCGATTTTTATATAAGAAAATGACAATACAAAAGAATTCCTTATGAAGTTTTGGTATTTTTCCACTAGCAAAATATTTTTCTAGGTATTTATGAATCTACTATTTACATTCTTTAAATTATAGAAAATCATAAGAATATGGTAAAATGGTGAAAAAATTACTGGAGTCATACTAAGCATGCTGGATCCAACAAAAGATCACCAACATGTCATTTGAGCTACTAAAAATAGATATTGCTACTAATAGATAACTGCAGGTGACAGAAGGGCTAAAATCTATCAGTAACAATATCTACTTCTTAGTATCTCAAATCGCATGATGATGACTTTTTCTGAATCTAGCATGCTTAGATATGAGTCTAGTGAATTTTCAATGTTTTACTATTTTCAAGTGATTTTCTATGATTTAAAAACTAAAAATAGCTTTATAAGAACCTATAAATTACTTTACAAGTGGAGAAAATATTAAAATTCACGAAAAATTCGTTTATGTTATTATTTTCTTAGTTAAAATTCTAAACTGATCTAGTTAAATATAGGTACTAGACTGTAGATCTAAATACAAGTGACAGATGGATTATGAAACTAAACGAAACTCGTTTTGGGACGGAATAGTCAAGTTCAAGAGAAAAAAAGGCTAAGAAACTAAGAATAATTTTTTAAAGTTAAGAAAATAATTCTCTCCAAAAGTTAACTTATGTAAAATTTTGCTAATTAGTCTAACATTCCATCTCATCATTTTATAGCGTTTATAAGTTCTGTCTTTCCAGTCATATATGAATTCTTTACCAAATTATTTCAGCATATAACACTTGACCCACCTGTATAGTAGTATAAAGATTAAATTAAATAAATATTCCTAAAGCAAGCAATCCCCACTGGAAAACATTTTGTAAGGTGGCCAAATGAGGTTGAGGGCAAAGTCGGGAAAGGAGAAAAGCTCTGCTCCCTCCCGGTCCCGTTCCGGCAGGATCCGAATATTCCGCGTGGCCATAGCTCCCAGTGGTGTCTTTAAATAGGCCACCCGTCCTCCCCAGATCGAGGTAACCCAAGAAATCTATTTCAGAAAAACAGAAGAAATTACTGAACTATGAGTGCGGAGCTGAAGAGGGACTACGAGATCGGCGAGGAAATCGGTCGCGGCCGCTTCGGGGTGGTCCACCGCTGCACGTCCCGCGCCACCGGCGAGGTCTTCGCCGTCAAGTCCGTGGACCGTTCGCAGCTGGCCGACGACCTCGACCGCGAGCTCGCGCTGATGGAGCCGAAGCTGGCCCAGCTCGCCAGCGCGGGCAACCCCGGCGTGGTGCAGGTGCACGCGGTGTACGAGGACGAGGCGTGGACGCACACGGTGATGGACCTGTGCACGGGCCCGGACCTGCTCGACTGGATGGGCCTCCGCCGCGGCGCGCCGGTGCCGGAGCCCGTGGCGGCCGCCATCGTGGCGCAGGTCGCCCAGGCGCTGGCGCTGTGCCACCGCCGCGGGGTGGCGCACCGCGACGTCAAGCCCGACAACATCCTCATCGACGCCGCCGCCGAGGAGGACGAGGAGGACGGCCGCGGGGCGGCGCCGCGCGCGCGCCTGGCGGACTTCGGGTCCGCGGCGTGGGTGGGCGCGGGGGGCCTGGGCCGCGCGGAGGGGCTGGTGGGGACGCCCCACTACGTGGCCCCCGAGGTGGTCGCCGGCGGCGAGTACGGCGCCAAGGCCGACGTGTGGAGCGCCGGGGTGGTGATGTACGCGCTGCTGTCCGGCGGCGCGCTCCCCTTCGGCGGCGAGAGCGCCGCGGAGGTGCTGGCGGCCGTGATGCGCGGCATCTTGCGGTTCCCGCCCAGGCTGTTCGGCGGCGTGTCCCCGGCGGCCAAGGACCTGATGCGGCGCATGATCTGCCGCGACGAGTGGAGGAGGTTCACCGCCGAGCAGGTCCTCGGTGAGTAGTCTGCTGCCCACAACCCCCCCGTCCTTCCCTCCCCCCCTCTCCTCGATTCGCGCCTGTCTCGGGTCGACCCCGAATCCGATCCAGCGATCTAAATCTCTAACAAGTCTGCCGTTTGCGATAATGCAGCTCACCCGTGGATCGTGACCGGCGGCGGAGCCCGGGCAATGGAGCAGCCGTAGAGATACGGCGACGGATAACCGAGAACGTTGTGTATACGGTTTTGTACGTACGGACCAGGGACGTTAGGAGAGTGATGAGTTTGTAGCATAGTACTGTACGCTGCCGCCGGCTGCAGAGTAGCATCGCATCCCCGCCGGTGCCGTCGCAGCAGAGCAGGTCGATCGGCGACGAAGCTTCTAGGCTTCTGGTTTTCTTGTCCCGGTCTTTGGGATGCTCTTCTGCCTAACAGTAACAGAGCGCCCTCTCGGCTTTCGGCCTTTTTTTTTTGGAACTAGCTGGGTGTATATACACTGACCGTCTTGTATAAATGGAGCTTGAATAATAAACGGAGCCGGCCCTCGCGCTCCCTTTCCATATTCACCTTGTTATATTCTTCGGGAAATTTGTTCATGCCACACTACTATAGCCCTGTTTAGTTCTAAATTTTTTTTCTATATTATTAGTCACATCGAATCTTCATGCAAAAACAATTGCATGAAGCATCAAACATCGTTAAAAAATTAACTAGTTATATAATTCAACGGTAAATGACAAGATAAATTTTTTAATATAATTAATTTATAATTGGACATTAATTGCCGGGTGTGCTTATCTTTCGTTCGAGGCATGGGTGCGTGGAACGGGAAAGGTTCTAGAACAGGGCAGCCCACCGCCGCGCCTGTGTGAGCTGTGCTCTTACGTCGCGCGGCGCGGCGCGGCGCGGCGCGATGGAGCGAGCTCGTGGCCCGGGCGGACGGCACATCACACGGCTTGCTGAGAGCCTGCGACGAGCCCTCCAACAAGCACATCTATCAGGCAGTCGCTCCAAACGAGTGGGAGGGAGTGGCTCGATGCTTTTTTTTCCGAGGATGTCGTTTTTCCTCCGAGCTTTTTGTACTCTTCCTCGTCGTCCAAGCGTCCAAGTTCGTCTTCTTCCGACGGATGACCGATGGGAAAAATCCCGATGGACACGCGAGACGATTTGCTCCTCATCTCTTTTCTCCGTTCATCCGGGGCTCCACGACCCCAGCTTCACGGCCTCTCCCGTGTTTTGTCTCTTCTCTCCCCCTTTCGGGATCGGAAATTGAGCGGAGCGGCTCGGTGTTCTCTCCGAGGCTGTCGATTTTCCACGCAGCTTTCTCGTAATTTTCCCTCGCTTTCCAAATGTTTTTTTAAAAAAAAACACGGCAGTAAAAATGTCCAAACTCATCTTTTCCCCCACGAGTGACTGATGAACGGATCCTATTGGCACGTAGGAGTAAGACGATTCCCTTACCTCTTTCCTCTGCTCGTCCGGGTTCCACGACCCCGCCTCCACCGCCCCTCCTTATGTTTTGTTTCTTCTCTTCCTTTCCTTACCAGCAACGCTGTCGCGGAGCGCGTCGCTCCGGCGCGCTGGGGCCGGCGGCGACCTGTCACGTTTGTGCGCGCGGGCGCGCCTCGTCCAGTCCCGGTCCGGGCCGTACGAACAAGCAACACGGCGCCTCCCTCCGGCCCACGCGGCCGCGGCATATCCGGCGGCATATTCCCCCCGCTGTCGGCGGGCAGCGGTCTGCCTGCCTGTCCCGCCGGAGATGCCCAGATCTCGTTTTTCTTGGCTCGCAAGGAAAAAATATCGGCGGGTGCCTCGCCTCGTCCGCGTCGCCGTTTGGTTTGACCGGGCTGCCTATAAGCAGATGGCCCCTCCTGATAGGCCCCTCGCCTTATTTTGTCTGGAGCTCGCCCCGGGCGGGCAACTGGCGGACGGACCATGCCGCCGCCCATCCGCCATCGTGATCGTCAATAATGGAGCAGCAGCTGCTGCTCCTGTTCATGAGGTAAGCGAGTGCGATAGAGGGGTGTTGGGTCAAACCGGGAATAGTGAGTGCATCAGGAATAATGCAGGCTTAGGGTCCGTTTAGTTGAGTTTGGTGAAAATTTTTGGGTGTCACGTCAATATTTGACCAGATGTCGGGAGGACTTTTCGAACACTAATTAAAAAACTAATTTCAAAATTCACTTGAAAACCGCTAGACGAATCTTTTGAAGCCTTTGACCGCATCATTAGCACATATGGGTTACTGTAGCACTTATGGCTAATCATGCACTAATTAGGCTCAAAAGATTCGTCTCGTCGTGTACATCCAAACTGTGTAATTAGTTTTGTTATTTAATTATATTTAGTGTTTCATACATGTGTTTAAAGGGGAGTTGAAAATTTTTGGGTGAAATTTTTTGGGAACTAAATGGGGCCTTATTGCCGTGTTTAGTTGACAGCACGAAAAAAATTAAAAAAAAACAAATGTATGCATAGAGTACTAAACGAAGTTTATTTGCGAAACCTTTTCACAAATGAGTATAACTTTTCGAGACGAATCTAATGACGATAATTAATCCATAATTTACTACAGTAACCATCCTCTAATCATTCGGACAAAGACCTCGTTATATTGGTCTCGTGAATTTATCAGAGTCCTGCAGGTGGGTTTGTGATTAGATTTTATTTAATACCCTAAATTTACTGTGTACGAGCCGTGCCAGCCAAACCGCTTATGGCGGATGCAGCACAAGTTGACAGGGGGGCTCGCTTCCCTTCCACCTCTATCTTCACCTTTTTTTTCTTTTTTCTTCTTCTTTTTCCTCTCTTCTTCTCTCCTCTCCACCTCTTGCTCCAATGGAGTTTCATGGCTGGGGGGTGGGGGTCCCCTAGCCCCCCCTAAAGATCCGCCCCTCTTGCAGGCTGACCCACCAGCGACCCTGACCACTCAATCTTACCTTTAATAAATCTCTTAATGTTGCGCCCGTCCGATGATTCTCCAGTTAGTATTTTTACTAGCCTGCACTGGTGGCATCGCAGCTGGGAGCCTGAGACAGTGACTCTGCGGCTCTACTGTGCCCACAGGAACAAAAGCAGATTTATAAACTGTTTGGTGATTCGATTAGTGTTCTCCAAGTGCGATTCTTCAGCTGAGCCCACGTGCTTGCCGCCAGGTTGCGCGTTACCGCCATGGCGCGTGGCTCGATACATCAGCATCATCACTGCAGATGGAGCCGTGCCTTTCGCGTACCAAAACATCAAGCAGCAGCCACAAACTATCTGTGAGGTCAGCGGTCCCTTTCGCGGAACCAATAATTTCACAAGCGTTACGTTGGTTAAACTCATCGTTAGGGCGTGATGAGGTCAGCTGAGAGGTACTCCTATGCTACACCACTACCAATCGGGAGCAGCGTCACTATAGCTATCAGTTGTGTTGTGTGGGGGCATCGTGATCATCATCTATCCTCATCCATCGCAACACAGCTCGGCAGCTTTGGATTAGTATGTGATCGTACGTTATGATTGAAGTTGAAAGAGCGCCCTGCTGCCTTGAGAACGTACTCACTCATCCTCTGCTGTTCGCGGTCGCTGTCAACCTGGACAATCAGCGTCAATTTTATCGATTAGCACGCTATCCTGTGGAAAAATTTGGCAACGAGATTGCGACCGCCCCGATCAGAGAGAGGAAGACGCGAGATGGCGTATGAGGCGGCGACCCTCGGAACCGGATCGCGCATCTGTAATAGGGTTTTTGATAAGCCGATAAGAGCATCAGCCAAACCTTCTAGATTCGAGAGAGAAAAAAAGCTGTCATCAGTGTCGACAGTTTTTCTTTTCTTTTGTTATTGATGATGAAGGAACCGAGCCATGATGGGGCTCGTGTCGTGCCACTATGGGCAAAACCAAGAGGATAGAGCCCGGATCGGATGGTCCTCCCTTTCTCCTCTGCTGTGTTCACAGTCGGTGTCGCGTGCGATGCGCAGTGTTTACCTGTCAGGTGGACCACCAGCCCTAGCGCGGGCACATTGCATTGGTTGTCGACCCAAAGCGAGAGGAGGGATCCGAATCGCTAGTTGGCTTGCGCGGGGCGGAGAGAGTTGGATCAGATGGATCGCACTAGGTACGACACGAAAAAAAACCCTATCCTAATCTAGGCTAGCTCACGATCTATAGGGTCAGGGTCGACCCAACACGATGCATAGGGTAGTGCCTGGGTCTGGACTCCGACTCATAGTGCTGACCCGGACACGACACGACTAACAGGCCTAACCCAATCAGGCACGACTAATTTTGTATCTAGAACAATTTAACCCATTAATAGCCCATATTCCCCTAATCCTAAAACCCCAATCCCTATCTCTCCCTCACTTCCATCCACTCAGCCGCCACACTCAACTCTCTCGATCCCTCTCTCTCGTGCACACCAGGGCTTGCAAGCGGCTGCGGCCGGTGCAGGGGAGGGCCGGAGGCGGTCGGCGGGCGCACAGCCGCAGGCTGCGGACGGCCGGCGAGCGGCGCCCGTCGTGCGCGCGATGGGCCTGCGAGCGACGGCGGCACGCACAGGATGGGGCGGTCGGCGTGCGCAGGCTGGAGCGAGCGCAAGCTGGGACGCCCGACGAGCGGCGGTGGCGACGTGTGCAGGCTGCGGCTGGCGAGTCATGGCGGAGACGTGCTGGATGGGCTGGTGGGTTGGCGTGTCGATGGGTTAGATGGGTCGGTCCGCACCGTCCAGCGACCTTCGAGTCGTTCCTGGGCCGCTGGCTCGGCCCATGAACCAGCACAATATGACACGGTTAACTTAACGTGTCTAAGTGGGCCATGCCTAAGTGGACTGTGTCTAAAGCGGGTTAGTGTCGTGTTGGGCAGGATCACCCATTTGGCCATCTATAACTCGAACTGCGCCAGGTCGGCGATGGCGATGGGCCGTCGCTGTAGCCTGTAGCAGGAAGGAGGAGCGCGTACCTGGATCGTACGGACACAAGGCGTGCCGTGCACGTGTCGACAGCTCCACCAGACCACTAGAACAGATGCGAGCGCGGCGTCGCGTACTACGCGCCTGTCTGCAGTCCCCGGCGGCGCTACCGTGCAGCTGCATGCGCTACACGGAAGCGAGCAAAAATGTCCCGACAAGTTCTTGGAGAAGCACTAGCGCCCATGTCGGGATTGACCCGCTCACGATTGCTGCACGCCTGCATGTGCAGTGGAGATGTGGAGCGCATGCAGCCCGATGAGCGAAGGCCGCAGCAACTGACCCATTCTCTCGCGTAACTACCTGATTACCGACAAGTTGCAGAGGCTTCATGTCCAGTCAGTACGACGGAAAGCAAGCAAGTTACAGTACGTAGGAGTAGGTTGTAGCGATCCTCCAGGTTGCGGTGCTGGTTAAGGCTTAGTGCTGGTTGACTGGTTCCAGATCCTCGTCACTCTGGCCTTGTTTGTCACTTTGGCCTTGTTTGGATTGTGCTGTCACATTTTCCCGAAAAAAGAATCTCACATACATGGAGTACTAAATAAAGTCTATTTGCAAAATCTTTTTAGGAATGAGTGTAATTTTTCGTGACGAATCTAATGACGGTAATTAATTGATGATTGGCTACAGTGATGTTACTGTAACCATCCTTTAATCGTGCGGTCAAAGGTCTCATTAGATTCGTCTCGCGAAGTAGCGCAGGGGTTATGAAGTTAATTTTGCAAACTGCCTTTATTTAGTACTTTTAATTATTAGTCAAAGTTTGTGCTACTTGTGATAATAGATGGAACGAGACTGTCTATCTTGGCTAGCTCTCGGTTACGCGTTGATATATATAGGGAGAAAATCATCCCAAGATTACAGGATCGGTTGCATACCTAGCGTGATCTCCAAGTCTACTTGTACAACAAACTAGAATCTAATCTAGGGAGATCTTTACCAAGCATAGCAACCGGAATATTCCGGAACAAACCGGATCACAACTGATTTGTTACACCGTGAAAACCTTACCTATCTAACACTACTCATGCTACTCTCTAAACCAAACAGGCCCTCTGGCGAGCTTAGTGTGTGTCTATATATATATAAACTCCGGCGAGCACCGGCGTTTCTTACGATTGATGGTATTCGATAAGGGGTGGTGCTCTTTTGTTTTCCCTTGTGGTTGGGAATTCGGACTTCCACTAGAAACTGTGCGCGGCTTTGCCGCGCCTCGTCATTGTTATCATGGTAGAGGTAATACTTTTCTTTTTACCTTTTATAGCCGGTGTTAGATGTAAAAGAGATACATGTACGTATGCAACAAAACCATATGATGGTTTGTGGACAGATTAATTTACAATCAGTAATATCCATGAGTGCCGATTAGAAATGCCATCATATCCTACAAATACTATAGTTTCCAATTTGTATGTTGATCCTTGCATGATGGTAAAGATATTGAACACGATTGTTGGGCCGTAAACCGGCAGCACTTGGTCAAGTATGCAGTGTGCACCCGACAACAACCTCTTTATAGCCACTGTTGTTATGCTTTAGACGGCAACAAAAGAAAAACACGTTCAACAGGGACTGGGCATTTTATCGAACATGTACTGAGCGTGTCACTGCCGGCAACGGCAGAAGCAGTTGCCATCTACGATCAAGAGCGATAGGATGAGGCGGAGGTGGTCGTGCGGCCATTAGTCGCCACTGCCGGACGAGCCGCTGGGTGGTATGTAACTGAGGCCGGCGGCGCCATGGTGCTTGTAGAGGATGACGCCGGTGGCGAAGACTGTTGTGCGGCTTTCCTACCATTTGGTAAATCAAGAGCTGTGTGACGAGGGGCATGGGAGCGACTGACAATGGCGCATGGGCGGCTGGGCCTGCCTGCTGAACGATCTGCTTGGTTCTAGGGTCGGGTTTCGTCTTTTAAAGGAGAAGATTAGCCAGTACGGGCCAAATATCGATGGCGACCCGACCAAGTCGGGTGCAGAGCCGTGGTGGTGCGACGTCCGCTGCCCGGAAATGTAGCCGACTGCCGCATTACGGCCGGCCACCATGGGCTCGCAACAAAAGCAGCCGCCAGCGACACAGGAATTCTGAGACCGAGAGACTGGCACATTTCATGCTTGGCTTGGCACTCGGCGACGATTCTCTCAAAGGCCAAGTGATGATGCGTGGCGCGGTGGCGAGTGGTTTCCTGCTTGCTCTACTGCCAGTTTTTATTTTCAGTTTTTTTCCCCAAAATATGTTGTTTTCAGGTGTGATTCTTGCTACAAATCTTTCACTTCAAGAAAGTATTCCTGCAGCAAAAAAAAAAAAGCATTTCAGCTGCCGTTTCATTGGGCCATTTTGCTCCTGGAGAGGTATGGGATAGGACCGTTATTTCTTTTTCTGTTGGGCCGGGCTGCAGTCAGCTCACAGCGCGGCCCTCCCCGCTTTCTATCCTCCCTCTAAATCAGCTCGCATGGCCCAATTTGTTTGGCGAGTCCCAGCATCATCGTTCAGAGAGCAGGAGAATATATATGAGCCTGCTAGGATGGAAAATTCAACTATGCAAGGGAGAAACAAAGTACAACCGCAAAAAGATCAACATATATATCGCTTGACCTCACCCATTCTGATTGCATTGCAAGCATCAGCGAAGCAACACAGCACGCTGGCAAATCCTGCCTTATACAGAGACAACATCGACGTTTATAGTTGTGCTATTCGCGGTCGATGCCAACATGGACAATCAGCGTCAACTTTAGCGGTTAGCACGCTATCATGTATCATGTATTTGGCAACGAGATTGCGACCGCGGACCGCCCCAGCTTATCTTATCGATCAGAGGGGAAGACGCGAGATGGCGTACGGATCGCCCAATCTGTAATACTAGGATGGTGTTTGAGAAGCCGATAGGAGCATCAGCCAAACCTTCCAGTATGCTTTTCAAAGAGAAAAAAAAAAGCCTTCGAGTGTAATTTGAAAATAAAAAAGGGGTAGAGAGAGCTCTCATCGTCAAGGCGGAGCCGCGGAGGTGCCCCATGTCAATGCTCGTCAGGTTTCCACGCTCGTCCACATCCAAGCAGAGGGAGAGGGGCAACTTCTCCAGCAGCCTCACTCATCCACCATCCAGGACATGACACCACAGGTACACCATCTCGTTCAAAGGGCTTCGCACAACATCCCGAGGTCGGAAGCATTTTTACACAATGTAATGCATCTCACAGATACAGTATGATGCAAAGGTCGCAAGGACATAAATCCGTCCCCACGCTGTTTATACAAGTGCTTGCAGTCTGTTTAATGTCCCCATCCTGATCCAGGCGATCTCAGTTCGGGATGAACCAACGACTTGCCCTTGTCCGACAGAACACCAAACAATGATCGACAAGTGGTTGCCGCTTTGTTTTCTTTAGCGCGCAACGTTGCCACAAATTATTGGCACAGATAACAAATACTCACCCTCACAGGGGAAAAAAAAAACGGTGCCCAACAAATAACTTGTGTTATGCTACAAGACAACAGCTTTTGGTACATGGAAGAATATAGTTTATCGAGTCACACACGTGACACGAAAAGATAGGCACGCCAATTTTACTCGGTAACACGTCACTAATAGACTATGAAACAGCTGCCTAGATGGCAACTGAAATTCATAGCTCCATCGGAAAGCTCACTTCTTGATAGTAGCAGCTTCAGACTAGAACTGGGACTTGTCAAGGCTGTTAAAGTAGGGATGGTCCATCGCGGCGATGGCTGATATCCTGTTTGCAGGATCAAGCTGAAGCATTTTCTGAAAAACGTCAATCACAAAACCATCAGCACAATTCCTTTCTTTTTGGGGGTGGGGAGAAGACTGCGCAGTTTCTTGTTCAACGGCAATGGGAAACATCCTAATAAAGCCATAAGCAGACTTTTCTTTTTTAGGGCATAATAAGATATTGATCTACCTATCAAGTGAAAATTTAGCCAATGTTGTCAATGACACACGAACCAATAAACTGAAATGTGGCATGCTCAGAATAAATGTACTCCACTGAACATCAAGTTACAATGTTACATACAGGGCAAGACACCAAAAGAAAATATGCAGAGATAATAGACCCATTTCAAACGTGAGAAAAGAAATGGATTCAGGTTTGATAATTGAAGAAAGGTTTCTTAAGTAGGTGGAACAACACTTCCAAGCACAGTGAACTTACTGATAGCAGATCAATGCCCTCAGGTTCCAGCGTTGGGACAGCACGGGCCAAACTCTGGGGCTTCCATTGTGGAAACTCGTGCCAATCCCTCAAACCACTGACTCCAGGCCACTGCTCCTCAGTAGGAGTTCCCAATAACCTTTTCCAGAGGCAGATTTCAGTAAATCCATAGTACAATATACATTGATAGAATAAATCCAGACTGAGATTTTATATGTGCATAACTGGCTATTCCTTGAAAGTTGAAACAATCAAGACTAATAGTACTATAGGAGTGTTTAACAGAGATGAGTAATGAAAATCAAACTATTATCACATATAGTAACATATTCAGATTATGCCAAGTAAGAACTCATTCAATACGACTCTTGCACCAAATGCTAAGTGCCAGCATCTGATCAACTTGATAATAGAACAATAACTTCAGGATTAACAGAACGACACTATCCTAGCAACTAAGCAAGGTACTACACATATTATGGCACCAATGTTTGAATGCAGAAGGGGGAAAAAAGACCTGAAAATGTGAAGCAACTGTTGCAACTCAGAGTCACCGGGAAAGAGAGCTTGTCTTCTGACCATTTCAGCTGCATTAAAAAGTTATGAACATCACAATCGGGTAAAGGTTTTCAGTATAGATGTGGAACCCTTCAAAATACATCATCTCTTAATTAAGAGCAAGGTCAAATTTTAAGTGTAAGGACATAAATTCAAAGATGATGTGGACAATATAGATTCTGGCGCAGTATTAAGTTTCTTGTACAAGGACATTGGTTACTGCATTTTTTACCCAAACATTGTACATATAATGCATCAATTATTCAGTACAAGACAAGGTAATTGGGCATCAAGACTCAAAAAGGGAACAGGCATACCAAAGATACATCCAACAGACCACATATCAACACCAGTTGAGTAATGTGTTGCTCCAAGCAAAACTTCAGGAGCCCTATACCAAAGTGTCACAATCTACACAAAATACAGAATAAGAAAAGGTTTACTGGATCTGCTAAGAAAAATTCTGTTAAAAACTTTAAATGTTAAAGTTGTGTGGAACCAACCAACTGCCAGTACCTCATGGGTGTAGCTTTTCATTGGCACAGTGAAAGCTCTACCAAGCCCAAGATCGGCAATCTTCAGTATCCCCTTCTCCTTGTCAACCAGCAGGTTTTGCGGCTTTAAATCCCTAAAAATTGACCATGAATAACACTAATGAAATGGAATGTTGTGCTTGACTGATGGGTTCAGCAACATAAATCAGGTGAGAAATCCAACCGGTGAAGGACACCATGGCCATGGCAGTGAGCAACTCCTTTGCATAACTGAAACAGAAAATTCTAGAAGGAAGTAGAAGTAAAGAAAGTACATTAGTCCAAATGAAACCAAAGGAGAGTGAACTTGATATCTAATGATCATGAATTGACTACAGATTATAAAATATAAGCAACTAGTCAAGGAAATGAAGCTTCCACAGAATACTATGTTGCTATCAAGACTAATCGAAGAAAATGCTTCACTAGTCAAAATATGTTCTGTGAGAACATTTTTTCTTGAATTGCAAGCACATGATGGCAATGAAGGGGACTGCGGACCAATCTGGGTCCTCACAAATATCATTGAACATCACTAATAATTGCTTCCAAAACCTAGCTTTCTTAGCATAAATTTCGGAAATTTTAAACACAGACTGTCACGTCATCTGTACAGCTTAATGCAAAACATAATCAGTATATGTCAGTTTCCAATCGTTAACTGCATAATCAGCACGGGATCAGAACAACTTAGAGACACAATATCCTCATTTAATTTCACAGTTAAGTGCTTTGATTTTACATTTGATTAGAATTTATATGGCCCAATATTTTCGTTTTACAGTCCTCCTATTAGGATTGCACCTTTTGTCAGAAACTGAAAATACCATTCGCAATGTGCAGGCAAATTTGCTCTGATCATGAAGCGATCAATTGCTGAAATCAATTGGAGAATCAGTATAGAAGGCGTCGTTTTTTTTTCAACCTGATCAGGATTGTACTGTATGTAATGCATAGGTTACTTAGTTCTGAATCTCTGAGCACGAAGTGATCAATAGTTGCTTAGATCTTAGTTCTGAATCTCTGACAATGAAGTAATCAATAGTTGCTTAGATCAACTGGAGAATCAGTAGACAAGGTGTCATTTTTACAGTTGATGGAGTTGAATTGAGCATTTTTTTCAATAACAGTACTAGATGAAAAAGAAGAAGTGATCAGAATTCAGATGGGTGATTATTGTCAGTTGGTTACCTTGACGAGGTGCGGGGGTAGCGGCCTGGGGTTGGGCCCCTTGCGGTAGACGTCGAGATACTTCTTGAGGTCGGTGTCGAGGAACTCGAAGACGAGGTAGAGGATGGGCTTGCCGTTCTTGGCGGCCTGCTCGACGGCGAGAAGGCGGACGACGTAGATGGAGTGGGAGAGGAGGTTGAGGAGGGAGATCTCGCGGAGCGCGGTGGGCGGGATGCCCTCCTCGTCCATCTCGAGGCGGGTCTTCTTGAGGGCGACGAGCTGGCCCGTGGCCTTGTCCTGCGCCTTGTACACCTTGCCGTAGGTGCCCTCCCCCACCTTCTCCAGCTTCTCGTACTTGTCCACGATGTTGAGCTCCATCGCCTTTTCCCTTGGATGGCGAGAAGAGGGGGGCTGCGCCGCGCCGCAAAGGCAAACCCTAGCAAGGGAGCTGGATTTTGAAATTGGGGAGAGAGGGAAACGGAAACGATGGGAGGAAGGAAGAAGAGAAGGAGGAGCGGGTGGAAATGGGCCGGTTGGGTTGGGTTGGGTGGGCCTGGGTGCTGCTCGCGCTGGCCGCCACTCCCTACGATAAGCTTCAAATTTCAGGTAGAATTTTGAATCAGCTTCCTAGGTTCTGAGTATGAACAATTAGATCTTATAAACAAGAGTCCTTTTGATGAAAAATTGCAAAATAGACACATTCTGAAGTAATCAACAGAGTATAATTTCCTATGATGAACATTCACTAAAACATTTTAGGCTACAGTCTGCTTTGCACTGTCGGTTGGGCGCATCCAGTGCCCAGCATAGCCATAAAGGGCACAAGGGCAACAAAAAAGCAGTATTTTGTTGCTACAAATTGAACACTGCAGCATATGACATTTCTGTGCATATAGTTTGACAGAAGAAAACTTTACCTAATGGTTGTAGAAAGAAACCGAATTCATCTGTCCAAATTAGTCCATACTCCACCAACTCTTGAATCTTCTGAACACATATATCTGTATATTCAATTTCTTAAGATCAAAGCATAAGGCAGAAGCACAAATTGTGTGCAGTGCATACTGCATAGCACAGTCATCTTTAGGTGAATTATTTGTTCGATCATAGATGTGTGGCTCTCTTGAGCCTAATTAATTTATATCATTTGATGTATTAAGATTTGGGGCACCTTCATTACATTCATATAATCCAGAAGGTGTTGTTGGATCCAGGTGATGTTGGCTCCAGTTGCTAGTATTTGTATCCTACACGGTTCTGACTTGTATCATGTGGAACGTCTGGAAATACAGAAATGCAAAAATTTTCAGACACGAGGTCGAAGCAAATATTCAGATTTCAAGACGATGCCGAGATGATCTTCAGCTTTGGTCCAATACATGTAGTGACTCCCTGAGCAAAGCAAAGTTGTCAGAATGGAGTAATTTTTTCAGTCTTAGTTAATTTCAGTGCTTTGATCCTTTTCCTTGTCTTTTTTCTTTTTCTCTGGTTGTTTAATCACAACCATATGTTTAATATATGTGTCTGCTTTTGGCAATAAAATTCACATAACAGGAGTCGCTTTACATCAAGGCAAATCAATATACATGGTTAACTACATCTCGGTGATATCTGAATCATCTGAACATGGTGGGCTCAACCTTTTTATCAGGCAATGCTGGTTCTTCTCCATCTCTTGCACTGCCTGTTACTGCTTGCTCAGAGTTTACCAGAAGCACGGATTACATCAATGTAGGGAAATATGCACGGTGTCGAACAAAGAATGTAATTGCATTCAACAAATCCACCAGCTTTTTACCAAAATAATTGGACCTGCTACCAATCAAGCATTGCTGGGAATCGAGAGGTCAAACAGTAGGGCAGCACTTGCACTGGAGTGTTCATCAGCAGCTGACGAAAGACATGGTATGGTGTTATTACAAGTCAATAACAGTCAGCAAAAGAAGCTTTATACATCAGTCATGAAGGGGAAAATAACTACTTACTGAAAAACACAAGACATTTGAAGATCACAACCACAAAACAATGCATATCCAGAGACCTCAAGTCATATTTTTTTTAAAAAAAAGACACACCACTGCTACAATTGTAGCCCACACCATTTCACTGTTGAATCGGATAGCCTTAATCCAAAGAAAAAAAATGACAATCAAAGTCAGCTTCAGAGCATGAAGCATCCCTCAAGCTCTCAACTCCTAGATGAAACTGAGACAGAGCTCTCAAATGCAGACCCCATGTGGCTAATGACAAACCCATAAATCTTGTGCTTCAAGTACTCAATCTTCTCCTTTGTTTTCTCCTCCTTAGCAATCTTCCCAACTCCATCCAACCAGTCACTGATCTTCTTGAATTGTGAAAGAACCACTGTTATGTGGCTGCTGTGCTGCCCCTTACTTGCCATATCCTGGTCTTCAAACAAGTGGAAACCCACATCCAATGCTTCATCCACAAAATTCAGGAACCACATATGCATCTCACGCCACAAGGTCTTAGCAAGCTCAACTGTCTGATACATGCTCTCAGTGTTGTTCCATGTGGAGCTTCCTGGAGAGCTCGGTGAGACCTTAGACTGGACTTTTGCTGAAGTTCCAAGTGACAGCTTCCTGGATAGGCTTGTTCTTGGTGGTTCCACTGAAGGAGCCTTTGGCCTATTGGTGCTCTTCAACCGAGAGATGGATTCGGAGGCACCATTCAGTAGCTTGAGAACTTCAAGATCAGTGGCTAAGGCAGCATGAACCCAATCATGAGATGATTTCTCCAAGAATGCCCCGTCAGCCTCAACGGTCACCATAGACTCGGCAATTGTCTTCCACTTGAGAGTATCTTCATAGACAGCAAGGAAAATATCGACTGTTGAGAGTGGATTGGAGGTCTTTGATGACGAGCAAATTTCAGAGAACTTGCTGTAGACAAACATGATATAATTAACCACATCACTTTCAAATGAATACAATACATAGGTTTTGTCTTCGGATGGTCAGATAGGGAAAAAAGATGGCTTTCAATACCTTAGGTTCCTGACAACTGATTCAGTGAGCATCGCCTCTTGCAGAGCACTAGCAGCAACAATTGCTGCTGCATCTCTACGTTCAATAGCTTCCTGTGAATTCAGTAAATAAATTATGTTAGAGATTCAAGTCAAACAACAACATAGGGAGACAATCAGCTGACAAACTAGAGTGCATAGTCCTTACCCTTCCGATTTTTGAGAGTTGATCAGAAAGTGCATCCAATGGAATGCTGCCATCAGTCCATTTAGGATCATGAATTTTAATTTTTGGAACTACGGTTTTCGCCTTTACTGATGTAGATTCTATCTTCTTATGAGGCTTTGGCCGCTCAACAACAGAGGAATCGTCAGTACTGTATTGTTCTGTTGTAGCATCACTTAATCGTCTTGACATTGCTTCCTGTTGATACAGAAGGAAAGGAGATAAAAATTCTTACTCCAAAGGTACAAATACAACTTCTAGTGTAACTGTGAATAGGTACAGACTAGTGTAACTAGTGTAACTGTGAACAGGTACGCGACTTTCTAGTTACTCAGACAAATACCAGCTCTTAACAGCAAAATATCAATACACAATGTGCTTTGAGTAAACATGACCTCAGTACCTCACCACTGTATACCCTTGTATCAATATTTTAAAAATTTCAAGTTGACTGTAATTTGTAATCATAGCACCATGTGCTTGGAGTTTTTCTTTCATGGTGCTATGATTACAAATCTTGTTACCATCACGACATGCTGACATGCATATCCACATAGGCACATACCAAATTTGCAAAGGAAAAAACGATGCCCAGAGCAATTCGCAAAAAGGATTACAGTTTACCAGAGTTATGATCAGATTAATCAAGTATTATGTTTACAGTATCTTTTACCAATTTTATGTTTTTGTCAACTATCTATTCTGAATCCATTTAAATGAACTATATCGACATGCTGACATGCATATCCACATAGGCACATACCAAATTTGCAAAGGAAAAAACGATGCCCAGAGCAGTTCGCAAAAACGATTACAGTTTACCAGAGTTATGATCATATTAATCAAGTATTATGTTTACAGTATCTTTTACCAATTTTATGTTTTTGTCAACTATCTATTCTGAATCCATTTAAATGAACTATATCGGGTATTCAATATTATGGCCAGCACCGATGACACTTCCTTCATATGATGGCAGTTATCTATCATTTCTAATCACATGAATGTGCCTTGCAAGATCTCTGATATGCATAGCAATATGTGTAACTTACACCTTCGAGTTCAAGCTCAGTTTCAATTTAACTTGGTCTCCACTAAAGTTCAGAAATTAATTCTTTTACTACCTATTTGAGTTCTCAAATGAAGTATTCATCCTTATGCTTATACTAGCAAGTATGCCCATGCATTGCTATGGGTTAAAACTCTATATTCAGGATGTAGGGTGAATCCTTGTACCATCTTATATCCTTTCTTCCATTAATTTCACATGTGACACTTGAAAATCACCAATTTCTGAATATGGCCCAAAATATGTTAAAATTGAGGGTTTAGATATATAACGCAGTCCTATGACATCTTCAGTGGACTTCTGGTCACCGGTGACATTTACGTGTGCAATGGTGCTCTTCCCAATCAGTACTATTGGCAGCAATTAGGCTAACAGCTAAACTAGCAAGCACAATGTCCCAAATGTAACACAATGTAGTAACAGGATCCTGACCTGAGTCCTGAGGATAGTATCCTTGTCAACCTTGGCCCTGGATTTTATCACAGAACCTGCAGCTGCCGCTGCAAGGGACAATGTTGGATCGTCCCAGCTCTTCCTCCCGGGCTTCATGGCTGACCCATTTCCCAAATCTGTCATCTTGGAGATCCCAGCCACCAGTACTCCAACCTTCTTCTTGCTGGTCCCTTCCCCGGACAGCCGCCGCGAACTAGGGGACGAGGATGCCCGCCTCCCACCAACCGCCGGAGACGCCGCTCCCCTTTTCCCTCCAGCCGGTGAAGGCTGGCGGTACCTTGATGGGACGACAATCGCCGGCTCCCTAGCAGCCCGGCGATTCTCCTCCTTGGCCGCAACGAGGCTGGGCACGACGCACTTGGACGGCGCCGGCGACGTCGCCCTGGGCGTGCCCCTCACCGCGGGCGAGGACGCCCTGGATGCACCCTTCACCGATGGAGATGGCGCCCGTGAGGCGGCTTTCACGGAGGGCGACGGATCTCGCTGCTTGGACGGCGCCGGGGATGAGAACCGCCGCTTGACGGCCGAGCCGGTCGTTGGCGGCGTGGGCTCGGCGACGGCGTTCTTGGGCCCAAGGACCGTCCTTTTGACGGCGTCACTGGTTTCAGAACCGGAGGACGGCATGAGCGGCGGCGCGGCGTCGGATGGCGACGCGGCGGGCTGGATGAGGTATCCGCGGGCGCAGGCGGCGGGGCGGGCGACGAGCGGCTCGGGGGTGCCGACGCAGGGGAGGGCGCGGGAGGACGGGACGACGCGCAGGCCGACGGCGCGGGGCACGGGGCGCGCGAATCGGAGGCGGTCGAGGTGGACGAGGTGTCCGACGAGGTGCGGGCGCGCGGCGAGGAGGAGCGCGTCGGCGTCGGCGGGGGGAAGCTGGACGTAGGTGGAGTGGAGGCCGTCGGAGAGGTTGAGGAGGAAGCCGTTGGAGGGGACGAGGAGGGAGTCGGTGGTGGAGGCGGTGAGCGCCGGGACGACGGCGGTGACCTGGAGCACCGCGGAGCGGTGGTCGCCGGCGACGCGGTCGTCGGTGTGCATGGACTGCAGGAGTTAAGGGGGTGTTTATTGAGGGACTTCAAAAAAGTCCTAGAGACTTTTTAGTATTTAGAAGTATTAAATAAATATTAATTATAAAACTAACTGCAGAACCCTGGGGCTAAACTGCGAGACGAATCTAATGATGTATCTTAATCTATGATTAGCGAATGGTTACTGTAGCATCACTGTAGCCAATCATCGATTAATTAGGCTCATTAGATTCGTCTCGCGAAAAAGCACTCAGCTGTCAAAAAACATTTATAAACAGATTTTATTTAATAATATAAAATAGTAAGATTCCTTTTGATGTGATAGGGACTTTTGGAAAAAGTCCTGGAGCCAAACAGGCCCTAAGCAGCACCCCCGGCGCGAGCGTCGCCATGGCTGCTGCTGCTGCTCTGCTCCTGGAGACTGCGGGAGGTGGGGAGAAGAAATCGGGATTTGGGGAGCGAAGTGGGGAGAGATTTGGGGGCGAAGTGGGGCCTGCGGGAATGACGTTGGAGGGTAGGAGAGCTGTTTCAAATTTCGAACGGCACACAGACAGACATGTGGGGCTATTAATAAGTCGGATCCATCTATGCTGACTAATGGGCCTAAAGAGGGCCCAGATTTTCATGCTTGGCTTGGCACTCGGCAACGATTCTCTCAAGGCAAAAGTGTTGACGCGGTGGTTTTCTGCTTGCTCTACTGCCCAGTTTTTATTTTTTTTTATTTCCAAAGTATGTTATATTCATGTGTAATTCTTGCTACCAGGGGCGTCTTTGGGCCCGTGCGGGCCGTGCGACCGCACATGGCCTCCAAATTTGAAGGGCCCCAAAAGTATGAAGTACAATTAAGTATATAGTATCATATGAGGCTTCAAATTCATGAGTTTGCAGTCCATTCCGTAGAAAACGAGGCTCAAATTGCTAGAAGTTGAAATGATCAATGTGCGTGTCAACACCCGGCCTTCAAATTCCTGATTTCTCTCAGCGCACATACCGACGCAAAACCCCAATGTTTCAGCTTCCTCTCAGACGTGGCCGGCATCGCCAATTGCCATCGGTCGGGGGCATCGCGGACGCGTCCATGTAGGCAAGCAGCATCACGGCGTTGGGACGTCGGCGAGTTGGACTCGCGCCAGTGCCCAGATCGCCCATCCAATTTCATCGCAGGCCTCTTGTTCATTGCTGTTCCATCGTCGCTTGCAATTTCATTGCAATTGGTTGCAGAGGCACTCGATAGTGCGGAAGGCCAGGCCAAGAGTAAGGCTTAATTCCGTGTTATTTTTTTCTTCCCTCCTTTAATTATGTTGATGTCTTTGTCTTGATGATTAAAATACATCTATCAATTTTGTTCTTTCCATTGCAAATGCAAGTCATGTCATCTGCAAAACAACATAGGAAATATAATTCCGGCTATCAAAGTAGAAAGAGACAAAGAATACATGAACTAATTGAATCTCAGAAAGGAGCAGTGGAAAGATTTTATTTCAAAGAATGCTCATAGAATAAAGTTCTTCAAGTGAAGAATAGATACAATAATTCTTGAAATATTCTATTTATATATTAATTGTTACTATTGTACATACAAATGTTGAAATCGGAAGCATGGACGTGAGGAGCAGGAGGCGATGACAGCATGGATGAGGAGGGATGCGAAGATGGGCAAGAAAAAAAATTTCGGAAAGATATATAGCATCGGCATGCCTTCCCTCCCTTCCCACCCAATAGTGTTGATGTTTAAGCTTAAGCTTCGTATTGCTAAGATTGAGTTGTTTTTATCCATGTAATATTAACCTTGTAAAAACCTGCTTGCTGCCTCATCCTTAAATGACATAACTGTGCTCCCGCAAACTTTTCAAACAAAAAAAATTTGTCGTACTAGCAAAGCCAATCAACCTTTAGTTCAAACATGGGCCCACCTAATTGGGGCAATGATGATTCTAGCCTGCTAGGGGTGGAACATGAGGAAGAAACAACGCAACACAACAAAAAGGAGCAACATATATATCGCTTGACCTCACCCATTCTGATTGCATTGCAAGCATCAGCGAAGCAACACAGCACGCTGGCAAATCCTGCCTTATACAGAGACAACATCGACGTTTATAGTTGTGCAACAAATATCACGGCAAAAATATTGGCCGGATCAGAAGAAGCCTGCCTCGGAAGAATACAGGTTGAACACACCGAACCACTCAGCGGTTAAGAATAAGTTTGCCTATAACGATCCCTCTCATGGCGTGCCTGAGTTTGCTCTAGTTGAAGTCTGGCTTCTCAGGGTACGTGCAGCCAGAGCGCTGGATGATGACATTGGCAGCGTAGCAACCGGCCCTCACGCAGTCTTCGATGCTCTTGCCCTGGACCAACTGAGAGAGGAAGCCTCCAACGAAGGCGTCACCTGCAGAACACCAAGGTTGCTTGTTAGGAGCGGCAGATAAAATGTACAGAACCCTCAAATCAAACCCATTTGCTGGCCTTTATCCATATTTGAGTTGCTGTTCTATTTTAGAGGGTTTGTGCCACGCACTTTACCGCAGTTACTAGAACATACCGAGTCATAACATGATAACTGAGTGTACATGGATTACGAAGTATTTCGAATTAATTTATCAGAGAATACAAAAGAAGACTGATTATTAGCTTGTGTGGAAAACCATTTCAAGTAATCCTAGAAGGCATCTATCGATATACTGATGATAAGCACTGTCATAACATGACAACTGCATATATGGACTCTGGAGTATTTGGAATTAATTTATCACATAGAATACAAAAGAATATTGATGACTAGCTTGTGTGAAAAATCATCCTAAGTTATCCTAGAACGCATCTACAAATATACCGATGATTAACATTGTTAAGAAGCCTTTTTAGAAAACACATCAACTAGCATTCAAGAGAGAAATCAGAAACAAATATTTCTCTGAACCAAGAACACAAATCAACCGACTAAAGAAAAATGTACCTGCACCGTTGGTGTCGACAAGCTTCTCCTTGGGCAATAGGATAACAGGGAATGTTTTCACCTATTATCAACACAAGAGTTACTTCTTAATATTCAACAGCTTGGACGAAAACACTCAAGATGGCAGATATCAACTCTTAGGCCTAACTTGGAAGCAAGCGGAAGCTAAACCCAAGGAAGGAAAACCTCCCATCAAGAACTAAATGTCTTATTCAAATAACATCCCCATGGATTGCTCACACTGGGAAAATCAGGGATCCTAAGGGGATTCAAGTTTCCCAACTAGCCCTTAATTAAAAAGAAAAGGAAAAACTACAGATGCAAAATCATTGAGCAAGTAAACAATTGCTGTGCATTCAGCTTAGTTTCCAAAAGCATATTCAACGTAGAACTTTCCATGTCCAACATGCGAAAGCCTGTATATTTAACCAAGGTGGGGCAAAGAATATGACTTTTATTTGACACTAGCTTATCAAAGCCTATGCATCTGTCACTTAATGATTGCGATAGCAAATTGTTATAATGCCAAGCATTGAAGTGACAAGAACATATACCTTTCCATCCTCAGCAACAACAACTGGATCAGCACCCTGAGTAATGACAGCAATCCTCTTTTGTTTGCCTGAAGCCAGAGGAAGCTGGGAGATCTTCAAAGCAATCTCCTCAATATTCTCAGTCTACAATTTATTATAGGTAATTAATCAGCATAGTAATCACCAAAGACATACGATTTATCGTGATTAGATATTTCTGAACTATTTAGCTTGTCCTAAACTTCATGTATGTAACAGTGGAGGCAGTCTTTATTTCGAAAAGAATGGAGATAGTATTGTAGGAGTATAGAATACTAATCAGTAACTACCTCCCAACCACGGACTTTGGCGAAGATCTTTGCCTCAGTTTCATTTCCGAAGATGTAGTCAACATACCTATATTGGTAATAAGTGGCAAATACATCTTTAAAATGATTTAAAATGCACAGGCAATGAAGTACAAAGTAAGGTCCTCAATGCCACAACAGAAGTTTAATCGAGACCAGAAGATTCGCATGTGCTGAACATAGGAAAATGTCTTGACAAGAAAGAGCATTGCTTTATATATTTTTACTTGGGTTGCTATATGCAGTCTCAGATGAAATTCAAAATAGTGAATGTTATGGTATAGAAGATAACACTTACGGGAGAACCTTCTCTTGGGCATCACGGAAAAACTCACAGATGAAGGGAGCAGAAAGGTTCATCAGGAACACCTGAAAATAAAAGATCAATTAAACTCTAGCAAAAATTTTGAAGGGGCAATTTCATAAAAACACACTTACCTTGTTGTTTGCTGCAGCATGCTCAGCAACTAGCTGAATAGAATCAGGCGACACCGTAAGGAAAAATCCAGCAATGTAGATGTATTTTGCCTTCTCAACTGTCATCAATAATGGTGTAGTTCAGTAAAAAAGAAATAGCACAGTTTCAGATAGCAGAGCTTAAATAAAGCGAACTGTTAACAGTAAAGCATTCTGTGCTAAAACTTTTGTTAACAACAAATCAACTTTGTTCATGAAGATTATTTCAACTCGCAAAATAATGTAATGACTCATTTCAACAGTGAAACTTGAAATAAGAGTACAATCCATATTGGCATCTTCTCCACAATAAATGGACAACGGTAGTAGACTAGCAGTGTCACCTGCTAGAGTGCTCTAAAATGTGTAAATATAAATACTAATGTTGATCTGATCTTATATAACTGAACCAATAATTTGTGACCAGTATTGTACTAGTTCATGACATAGACATATTGACAGAATTTGTATAGTATTGATAAACTTCAGAATTTCAATTTCGATATTAAACTGATGAGCACAGTTTTAGCTAAAAAATCAACCTGAGCTCAATAAATGTATTGAGTATTATACCTAGTGCCCAGTTCTCTGGTCTCTTTAGATGCTCAGATTTGTAACAGTTTGCTGCCGACAGATTTGCAACCAATGACCTGGTTACAGAAAGATATAACTGATATTCTTGTAGAAGGAAGTGTTTGATAAATCATAATCTTGTGAAATGGAACAGTAGAAAAAAGTTCAAATTCCTTGGCACAACAGATGATACTAGGATAGTATTTTACCAAACTACAAACATTACACATTCTATAGTGTTAGGACATGTTTTTGGCAAGAATGAATGAACAAAAATCCAACAGCTTTCTAAAACTTATGCACTTTGTGTATGCAATAGCACAGACACATGAATAGTGAACAGAGTTGGAAGATGCCTAGTTGTAGCATACAATAGAAAAGGCCAATAAATTGATCCATATCTAATTTTGATGTGCAAAGAAGAGCCAGAGTGACAAAGAGACAACAACAGAGGATCAAGGAGAGGATAATATGAGCATAGATTATTGGAATTGTGCAATATTTCTATCTAATAGTTATTAAATGAAATGCAAAGGCATTGCTACTAACAATAAAAGCTACTCCCTCCGTCCCACAAAGAGTGTAGTTTTAGCATTCAAATTTTGTCCACAAAGAGTGTAATTTTAGCTTGTAATGAGATCTATTTCATTAAAGTAGTATCAAGTACCAAGAAAGCATTGCATAGGAAAATGCATAGAGCCAATCAAATATTTAGTAGATATTACTTTTCTAGTTCCAATGCATAAGCATTCATTGAGGATCCAGAAAATCAAATAAATAACATGGTTTTCAATCATAATTGGTTGAAGTAATTAGGGGCAACAAAGTCATTTCTTTGGATGAGTAATGTGTCTGAAATTTTCTAAAACTACACTTTTTGCGGGACGGAGGGAGTATGCATCAAAACCACATAAATGATTTTTGGACACAAACCTTTCACCGCCAACGACGCATACAGCACATGTGCCTGTAGGAGCAGTCTCATCCTCGTAGTAGTGAGCCTGAGTGAGCATGCAACAAGATCAAGGCCACATTAGTCAAATAACCGACAAAGCAGAAAATTACAGTATATAATAGCATGAAAAGGGGAGATTAAGAACTAACAGTAACTCCTGCAGCTTGAGCATTCTTCTTCATCTCCTCACCAAATTTGTCCTTTCCGATGCATCCCATGTAACTCGTTGCACCAGGAGTTTGAAGCATCCACTGAAAACCATGACATGCCATCAACAAACTGATGCAGCTACAGTTTTCTATTCTTAGCATTTTAGTAGATTAAGAGCTTACTTGGGCAACCCTGATAGAGTTTTGGGTGGCTCCTGTAAGAATGAAAAGAATGAAGACACAATAAATCAGAAGGGTCACCAAGCTGTAGCAGTTCATGTACTGGATTACTGCATATACGTGTTAAGAAGCATTACCTCCGGCAATATAGTCAACATTGCTCTTGCTGGCCAACTCATCATACCTGTCAAAAACCACCTTATTAAACAACAGCATACAATCTTACACAATAGAAGGGTGGTTGCATGCCTTCTAAGTAAATTGAAGTGTTCAGCTTTGCAGTTTATAACAAATAACTAGTCACAGCTTGAGAAGAAAAAATACCAAAAAATAATGACATCAGTATATAAAAGCATCGGCAATACATATACTTACATAGGCAAGTGCTTCTCCTCGGCCAGAATGGCATTGTTGAGCTTGATGTCATACCTAAATCAGCAGTGGTGAGTAGGTCAGTATCACATCCTTATTGCAGCACCCAACTAGCAAGCTAGGACTAATAATCAAGCAGCAGGGCATTGATGCCACCAACGAAAGCAGAGACAATCATATAGCCCCCCACTAAACTTCGAGATCTAGCCTAAAATTGGACGAGCAACAGCAACGTCCATGTAACAATGAATTGCCGCGAAGCGACAGCGCCCGCTGATCGCTGCGGTGCTTGGTCAATTAAACAATTTCGGATCAGTGCCCCATACAGATGCCTGTCTTAGTGTCTCGTGCTGCACGTGCATGCATCTAAGACTAAGTTGCAGGCAAAACGACAGCGTCCCCGTCGCGGATCTGATGAGACTACGCTGCGAAACCGCCAAATAAAAAAGACCAAACCACTCGGACTAGGAGTAAATAGTTCCTAAAAACAGATCAGACGGGGAGGAGACGAGGCGAGTGCTTACTTCGTGAGGAAGGCGTCGTCGACGACGGCGGAGATGTCGAGGAGGGGGTTGCCCATCCCCAGGAGCACGCCCTCGCTCGCCATTTCCTCTCCTCTCGCCTCCACACGAACGGAGCGGCGGCGCTGGCGACGGAGATCTGAGGCTTCTGTTGGGCGGGCGAGGGCTCCGGGTTCGTGGGGGCGAGGCGGGGGAGAGACGAGAGAAGTGGTGTGGTGGACTGGTGGTGATGGGTGCGGGGTTTTAGTTGGGCTCGCCCAAACCCCGGCTGGCCCACCTGTCACCCTCCTCGTGTTCGTTGGGGGTTGGTGGACGTCACATGTGTGAGGACTGTGGAGCGTAGTCCCTCCAACCCTGCGTGCTACCCGTACGCGACGTGATACTTGGTGGTATCTCTGACATGTGGGTCTGCCTTCGTTTTTTTTTCGAAATGGGTTGGTACTTGGTTTGGTGTGCCGGGGGTGTACAGGAGGGTTGGTGCACGTTGCGCGGGGTCCTTTTCTCCCACCAACCAGGCAACCACCACCAACATCCCTGGTTGAGATCCGTCGGCTCTCGGTCGTGGTGCGCTGCTGCGCGCACGGCCTTTACACCGGGAAAGCCGGAAAGGCTCACTGCTTTCCCAGCCCAGTCAAGAGCGATGGGCCGCATCAGACTGTCGGCCCGGGATCCGAGCAGCTAGTTTTAGAACACGGCCTAGAAACCAGACCGTGGCCCACGAACTGGGCCAGATGGCCCGACAATGTTGGTTCATATGGTAATTATTCTTTTGGGCCGAACATACTCCTATACGATTATATCAATATCAATACCGTATAAATATCAACATAAAACTGCTGATGATAAACAGATGCAAGCAACCATTTTATGCTGTTTACCCATTATTATACAGATTTCCTCCTTGGTTATAAAAACAAAGAAAGAAAATATCCAACATCATATGTTTAAGATGTTTCAACTTCCCTCCCAACCGTTTAATAACAAAAAAAAAAAAAAACTACGTGTCACCGTTCCTGTACGTGATCGGTTTCTTAGCTTATACCATACTACCAAAATATTTTCATAGTCCCACTGATTTCTAGTCGCCTTAATCATAATGTCTCCATGAATATTTTTTAAAAAAATAATACTGTGATACCTTGATTTCAACCAACGCAAATGTCTATATCATTTATCACGTATTAATTTCTTCTTCAGGGCTAAATGATTTTATCTTTTGTTTAAGGAAGAAGAAGACTTGCTTCTCTATGTTAAGTGATTGTAGTACGTGTTGGAAATATGCCCTAGAGGCAATCATAGAGATGATCATATTTCCTTATATTCATGATTAATGAAGTGTTCCTTGAATATCCATGAAAGGCAACTTGTATTGATTGACAATTATGTGAATTGTCTGTGAGACTCTTTACTTGAATGGTTATTCTAAAGCTGTTCCTAGTCGGAGTTCATGTGAGGACACACATGGATATTAGACTAGCACATATATTAGTTGATGACTATGTTTCACAAGTCATGGACATGTAGATGTCAAACTAATAATGTGGCCTCATGTGGGACATGAGTCTGAACTAACCCAACACGAGAGATGGTGATTTCTCATTACACAATATGTACACTGTGTACTAAGACCTGAGATCGTCGTATGTACTCAAGATGTGAACCGACTTACTTAGGAGCCATCAAACGCTGCACCGTAACAGGGTAGTCATAAAGGTGGCTTTCGGGTCTGTCAAGAAGCATGCTGTGAGACATAGTCGGTCAAGATGGGATTTGCCCCTCTCTACAAGAGAGATGTCTCTGGGCCCCTCGAGTGATTCGGATCAGGAAATACATGGCCATGCTGGGGTTAAGAGTTAACGAAGGATTCCGAATCACAGGATCGAGAAAGAGTGGTCGGCTTTAAGTTAGACCAAATATCGTGAGGCAAAGGGAACAACATGTATATGATATTGTGGCGGCTCGTCTGATATGATCTTTGTGTGCGTATAGGAGTTGACATGTCTTGCTAGAGGCCACTGTCTACTATTGGGCCGAGTAAGAGTACTTGGGCCATGTCTATTCGCATATGAGCCCATAGAGTCACACACTTAAGGGAAAGAAGCCTAATAAGGATGAGATCCGAATTAGACTGGGCTTAGGTGCACTAATGGGCCTTTTCGGCCCAAAAGAGGGGCGCCCAAGGTGGGGCCCAAGGCAGCCTACCTAAGGGGCTATATAAACAGAGGAGGGTGGCGCCTAAGAACCCTAGCTGTTTTTCTGTGCGCCCAAGCCCTAGGTCGCCTTCGCGGACCTAGCAGTCCGGATCGCGACGCTTCTTCCCGTACGTGTGGATACCTTGAAGGTGCCGCATCTGCTGCACAAGAACGAGCCGCACGTGAGGAGGTTCTCGCAACTGCACTGCCGGCTTCCATCTGTTCGACTACATCGATGCGCGACAAAAGTTTCGCATCCGTGCGTCTAGTGGTAATCCCGTGATCTATAACTGCAGTAATCCTGGTTTATGCGGTAGAAAATTTTTGTTTTTGCTACCCCATATTCCTACAGTACGTACCTTGATTATGCCGTAGCTTTCCGCCTTTTTCTATTATCCTGGTAACTTGCTAAGTTATATGTTCTACAAAAATCTGTATATGTAATAGTTGCATTGGAAAAAATCATATTAATTTAAATATTTAGAATTTTAACATGACTCATATTTTTTTGGAATGAAATCTTATCATTAATGTCAGCGCAATGGGAATGGGGTACCCATAACCCCGGACAAATATGTGGTCAAAGGAAGATGGCCCACCAGCGGCGTCAGCCGGCGACGTCAGCCAAGCGCGGCTGGGGGCCCACGCCCAGAACGACCGTCCATGAAGATGGGCGCCCGTACGGGGCGGGCCAGGACCCGGGTGTGGCAGAACCGCCCAAATTAATCCGGCTCAAGTGCGCTAACCATCACTCTAAAGGTAATCCCGGCTAACACGCACTTCAAACGGAGTAATCCGGCAGTGCTGTCGGGTAAAGTCCCGAAGAATCCACCAGAGCGTCGATCGAACCCAAAGCTTACATGCAACTCATACGAAGGTGAGTACAAAGAGTACAACATTTCACAAATATATTACATTACAGAGTTTTAACTTAATTATTACAAACCAAGTTCGAAATCTCATAAAGGTACTTGAAATTCAAAATGAAAGTAGTTCAGAGTTCAACTGCAGCAGAAATAAAACGAGTTCTAAACGACGATATAAGATGTCACGATGAAGCCCGTACATGACATCACTCGGCATTGTTATCATTGGCCGGAGTCGTATCCCACTCCACCGACCAACCAGGAGGCAAAGTACACGACCAAGTCAAGCTAGCTATCTGATCTTCAAACGTATCACCTGAAAATAAAGTTGAGCCACAAGTAAGGCTGAGTATACTAATATTCAGCAAGGCTTACCCGACTAGGATATACTTAGTCCTCTAACTAGACATGCAAGGCTTTTTGCTGGAGGGGTTTACTTTTGCCGAAAAATAATAAAGAGTAAGTCCTTATTTTCAGATTTTAGCTTTCAAGTTCTAGTTCACTTAACCATTCTACATTAGCATCTATCTAATAGCATATATGGTAGAAAAAAATTATCTTTCATCATCCCACCAGATTCATCATTATACATTCCACTTGTTACTCTATGTGGCAAAAGGATTAACCAGTCCCAATATCCGTGAGAGACGGACGATTCGAATCAAATTTGTTAACCTTGCAAGGCAGACCTAACACACACGCATGGAGACCCAGTCACCCACGCGACTTTTCCCCTTTCTTTCCGGCTTATGGATCAGGGTCACCCCCTTCGACTACAAGAGCCCACGCCACGGTCGACGCCGGGTCGTGACCACGCTTGCACCCGCATGTGGCCGCATGAGAAACAACGTTCAAAGAGGGTGAGGGAAAAGTCCACTCCCCGGGTCAATCAGATACTTAAGCTTACCGATTACCATATTTCTCGGCATGTGGTTAGTACGTTCAAACGCTTAACCACCACTACCACATACCGCGGCCTTATCCATTTTCACTAAACAGACGGGGTATCACAAGTACAACAACCCCGCCCGTAAACCTTATATTGCAGTGTGTAGTAAACATCCAACTCCTATAATTCTCGCGAGTGACAGGAAATCACTCGACTTCTACCGAACCATTAGCATAGCCAACTAGCGACCTATACATGCTAGTATTCAAATATATATACTTAAGATTATGCAACTAGGGTTCCAAATAATTACTACAAACTTAAATGCACAAGTAGATAGGAATATAAGTAGTTGTATAAATTTAAAATAGATAGGACATGCTCCGGGGCTTGCCTTCCTGAGCGGAGCTAGCCTTGGGCTCTTCTGAACTTTGGTTCAAGTCTTCAGCAATTTCAATTAGATTAACTTGAGCTTCACGCTGCTCACTCTCGGACTTCGGCACCAGCTCGTACGTACCGTCAGCGAGAGTAGTCGTATCTATATGTAATGCTCATGCATGAGTTGCATTGATGGTAAAAGATATATAACTATTTACAACACCACTCAAGTTATAACTATGGAATAACTTTACTATCATTAAGGGGCATTCATTAATTGAGTAGTTAATAAATTTCACTAAACTCATTAAGCAAGTAGGAGTTGCAATTTTAGAATTGCCATTTTTTAAAAGTGAGCATGGATTAAATAAAACTGCTACTAGGGATAAATTCTGAAGGTGAAATTTTTATGCAAAGTACACTACGTGAGTACAAACTTGCTGTCAAATTTTCAACCATTTTCATCAAGTATATTAATTATCAAAACTAGCATAAGCTGCTACTACTAGAAAAACAATAAATTGTACAGGTCAAACCAAGCAAGTACTGGTAATGAAACTTAAATTAAATGTTGATGATCCTATTATGAAGCTGCTGTAAAAATTTCAGATTTAACTGAGTATTACACAAGGCATGAGAAATTAAGCAAACTATAGTGGCATAGATCAAGATTAATTTATACAGACCATTATACTGAGATAGTGAGCCTCAAATTTTTACAGAGGTATTAGGTGAACATAGTAGACCTATGGTCAAAATATCATGTTTTTCCATGCATAGGAACTATTTTTTCTTGATTTAATGTATTTTTCCTTACCAAAAATCATTCGGTCCAGTTTGGTTTAACTAAAAATTCTCAAACTTTTTCTGTAGAAACTGGGAACCAAACTAAAGGTACTGTAAAAGTTTCAACCCATGAATCATAACATAACAACTTGAATAAATAAAACTATTTATCCTAGGCATACATCAAGTCCTAAATAAAACCTATAGCTAGGTGTGTCAAATGATGACCAAACTTTTACACAAGACTAATCTTCTAATATGAAACATACTGACCAAAACTGGTAGCCATGCAGTGTATAGAACTTGAGATCTAATTAAGTGCCTAATAAATTTGTATTTAATCTAGAATTAAAACCAGTGAGCAAATTAAAAAGTGCATGTAATAAAAGTTGTAGATCTATTAACAAAGAACTCAGATCAATTGAGTTTGCATTTTTCCGATTTTTCTGCGAATTTATATCGATTTCACAAGTTCACTGTTTTGGAAAACAAAAACGAATAAAAGAAACGCAGACAGGCCCCTGGATTCATACGGAAAACCCCCTGGAAACCTAAAAATATTCACAAGTAGGTCCCTGGGCGAAGGTTGAAGAAGGGGGAGGGTAGGGGCGGCCTTTCTCGGCCGAAATCCAGCGGCGAGGAGGAAGTGGGGGAGGAGCTAGAGGAGACTGAGCTCTACCCGTTTGTTGGCTCGGACGGGCTTGGGGCGGCCGGACAGGGGTCGCCCACGGCGAGCGGCGGCGACGGCAGGCCGCGGCGGCGGAGCTCCGGCGAGGGGAAGCAGCGGTGGGGTGGTCGGGAGCTTCACCAAGCCATGGGGAAGCTAGCTAGGGGGCTTGCTCGGGCGGAGGAGGGCCGGAAGGGAGAGCTCCGCGGTGGCTCAGGTGATGGCGGCGGCCATGGTGATGGCGGAGGTGTGCCTGGGCGCAGGTGAGGCTGGGGCTTGGTTCTTGGGCAAGTGAAGTGGAGAGTGAGGGGTGAGGGAGCTTCGGCTCGAAGAAAAATGAAGGGCCGAGTAGGTGCGGGCGTGTTCGTCATTGAAGGCCGGCCGCGGGCAACGGCTCGGGCAGGCACGTGCACCATGGCATGCGGCGTCGACAAGTCGTCTCGTCGAGCTGGGCAGGGGCGCAGCAAGGAGAGCGCGATGTCGCAGGGGTGACGGAACTAGGCGCTGGCGTGCTCATCATGGAAGGCCACGAGTAGGAGCGCAGCCGGCAAAGCGGCATCAGCGAGCGGCGGCAGGCATGCCACTCTGCTCCGCTCCTTGGTCAACTGCGCGCGTGCGGAAGCTCGGCTGTGTGTGGTTGTCGTCGAGCGTTCGTCGGGGCGTGCAACAGTAGGCACTCATGGACGAGCGTGGTGGCGGCGGCGGGCGTAGCGATAGCACAGGCAGCGGTAGGGCAGGCGGCGTCGTAGCGCTGCTGCTCTGCTCTGTCGTGCAGAAACAGAGAAGGGAGAGAGAGGAGGAAGAAAGAGAGAGAGTAGAGAGAAGAGAGGTCAACGTGTTTGACTCGCGATTTTCTCAAAATTTTCACAGGAAGCTCGAAAAGGTTTGAATACGAAAGTTGTTCAAAATTTTAAACCCTACAACTTTCATTTCATGCAAAATTTCATTTGAGTAATGATTTGAAAGTTATTTTAAATTTTCAAAAACTATGATTCAAATTATTTGTCATTTCATGTGGAGTCATTATTATTTTGATCATGATGTCAACTAGGCTTTTATAGACCCTGTTAATAGGGATGTGTAGATGTATTTTACTAGCCAATTTTGAGTTGTTTTATGAAAAGTTACAAAGTTACACTATACTTGCACACATACACATGTACACATACATACACATGCATTTGTAGACAATACAAGAAATGCATTATTTACTCTTGATGATTATGCATGATGACATGGTTAATGACCTTACTAATTATTTTTTTAAACACCTGAGGTGTTACACCGGGCCGACGCGAGAAGCCCGGGGGAGGCCTTTCCTTCCTCACGAAGACACCCGCCTGGTAAAAAAAACCTTTACCCAGCGGGTTACGGCGCCAAGCCGCCAGATTCGATACAAAAACCCGAGGAGGCACGCGGCTTCCCCAGAAGAACATCATGATTACGGGGATATCGTGCACTCAGATGATAAGAAGATAGGCGGCGGATAGCTTACCCCTGAGCTACCCGTCCCATTGACTTGTAGATGGACGGTGGCCGGGACCCACCATCGATGACTGCCCCCCCCACCCCTGCGTCGCGGTAAAACCAGGGTGGCCCCAGCCGCCTCCCCGGGGTTGACCAGGGTCACCCCGAGCCATGAGGGACCGCGAGATAGCTCCGGGACCGCCACGTGGCCGCATCGGACCACCCCGGGATGCCCCCTAGGGCACCCCGGGGCACGTGGTCCCGCCAGGTGCCCCCGGGATCACCCTGGGACATAGGGGTCCACCCGCCAGCTTCCATGGCTACCTCGGGATGGCCCGGAGCGCCCTTGACGCCGATGCCCCCCCAAAGCCTGCTGCAGCGGGCCCGGCAAGCCACCTGCCTGTCTGACAAGGGCAGAGCGGTATGGAAGACGGCGCCCACCATGCAAAGGGGGCGTTCACACAAGTTAGAGAAGAGCAAAGAAGATGGTTGTAGCCTGAATAGAGAGACCCCAAGACATGTAAAGGGGACCCTCTTTCGGGACCCGACTTAGACATTCCGGTCTTGGACTCTCCAACCCGGGATCAGCAAGAACCAATCATAACATACAGGACGTAGGGTATTACGCATCCGGGCAGCCTGGACCTGTCTAAAAAACACCGTCTCAACTCGCTTCCGTGAGGGAGATCCTTGCGAGCATGAAATGACAGCGCGTCGACCACGTGTGCACGACCGGTGCTCAAGTAGACACGCTGACAATGAGTGATCAACGCATAGCACGAAGGCACCCTCAGCGAGATGAAGCACCGTGAAAATGTAAGGGAAACGAAACATTGATAGAAACTGTGTCATCTTGATGAATTCTCTTCTTATTGTACCGGTGAATTTAGATTATGAGATAATGATGCAATGGGCTGAAAATGCTTCAAATTGAGAGCCCTAGAAATTGGGGGTCTGTGCGGTCACACCTTCCGCACTCCTCTAGGCACGGGCCTTATGAATGCACATATGCTTAGAGCAAATATTCTGGGTGGTGGGGAGCTGACTAAGAGTCTACGTGGACAAAGAGAGAGAAGGAGATGGACGTCTTACTACACGCCCGCTCAAGCCGGTTGAGAACTCCTCCGTGGGTTGTGATTGGGTGAGCTAGCAGGACCCACAACCATTATGGCATGCATTCCTACTGGCAGCCGGCGCAGCTCTTATACACAACCACAAGCACACCTGCTTTATAAATGCACATTCATTCTACCTTTATAGTTGCCTAAAGAAACTGAGCCAATAGACTTTGACTCTGAGGTTGATGAAACCCCCTCGGACATACCTCACTAATCACCAATTTTATCGGATCGTCCGACTAATCATAATTAGTCAAAACTAATCACCCTTATCTGTTCCTTAGTTCCGATTATACCCAACGACTCAATTAGCTCTACTAAATTGAAAGTTGTCTGATTAGTCATTGACTAATCACAATTAGTCATCTGATTAGACATAGAATGACTAATATCTGATTTATATTACACTCCTTCATGTTTGTGATCCATTATTAATCTCTCATAACTATAGCTTAGTATTTGACAATTTGCTTAGGGATACTTGTTCACTGAGATACGTTGGACCAACCAACCATGGTTGAATCTTAACGGCTGTTTGGTTGGCAGCCCTCACACGCCACGCCACAGGTGTGGCCGCCATGCAAACTTTGATTACTGTTTGGTTGACGAGACAAATTAGGCCGCCACAGTTTTTGCAGAGGCCAAACTCACCACACTCTAAATTAGGCCGCTACCGCCCCTAGATTTGGCGTGCCAATCCCCGTCCGCAACCATAGCGTTCGCGATAGAGAGTGCCGCTGCAGCAAAAAAAAAAAACTCTACACACGCTATAGCTTTTACCGTTTCATTTACCACTGCCGGTGCGGACAGCCTAAGGCTGCCCGCAGTGGTACCTGTAAAAGAAACGCTAAATAATATAGCGTGTGCGTATAGCGGATCGGAGCGCTGCAGCGGGTACGGTAAACGCATACGCCATTTCCCCGGACGGCTTCCAACATGCGATATGCAGCATGGTAAGGACGAGACGGTACACAGCCATGCGCGGGCCCCTTCGTCCTTTCGTGCCCTTCCCCAACCGCTCGCACCGGCATCCCTGGTCCTCCGCGTGCCCCGGCGGCGCCCCACCACCGTCCTTGCGGCCAGCGCGGTCTGCCGCGGCCGCTCCGCTCCGCAGCGGAGCTCACTGGCACTCGAGCTCACCGCCATGCCGCACCGCCACCGGGACCTGGCGCCACGCTCGCCGGCGGGAGAAGGGCCCGCGAGGGATTTGGCAAGGGAAGGCAACCACGCCGCGACCGCCGCCGACCCGCTGCCCACCATCGCAGCAGCCCCACACTGGCCCGCACGGAGGAGAGGAGAGGGAGGGAGAGGGCCGCAGCTGCCGCCGGCCCGCACGGAGTGTGCGCGCGCACGGGGCCGAGCAGCGGCGGTGTGCGCGCGAGCGCAAAGCAGCGGTGAGGCGGTGTGCGGCGCGGCGGCGCCTCTGCCCGACCTGTCCGCCGTCTCCTCCGCCCACGGCGGCGCCGCCGCCGGACCGCCCCGCATGCAGACGCAGCTCCGCACGCCATGGTCGCCCCTCTGCCCCGTGCGCAGCTCTGTGCGCGTCGCCGCTGGCCCGCCACACCGTCCCGCCGCGGCCCGCCGCCGCTGGGTCCCGACGCCGCCGCGCAGGCCGCGACCGCCATCTCGCCGCTACTGCTCCGCCTCGCCGGCGGCAAGAGGAGGGAGGAGGGCGCGCCGAACTCGCCGCCGCGTAGGCCGGGCTGCGACCGCCATCTCGCCACTGCTGCTCCGCCTCGCTGATGGCAGGAGGAGGGAGGAGGACGCGCCGGTGAAGAGAAGAGGAGGGCGGCGCTGATCCGGCCGGTGGATCTCGTCGGGGGCCGCCGCCGTGCGGGAGCAGGGGACGAGCCGAGTGCAGGGGAGGGGTGGGGAGCGGGGTGAAGATAGAAAAGGGGGAGGGAAAGAGAGTAAAATAGAGTATGACACGTGGGTCCCATGATTGGTAGTTGATATAGAGGATGAATGTAGAGTATGAATGAGTGCAGGAGAACTGGATTTAGAGTAGAGAATATCGATGACTATAATAAAATATTTCTTTTAGAAGATGAATTTAAAGTACGACGAGTGGACAGTCATATAGATGAGATTCTTTTACTACCCCACGGTCCCACCACCAGCTAGATGACCTGACCGCTGGCAGTAAAGCGCGCCCCACACGCCACGCCGCGAGTCCGCCACGCCAGGGCCAGGCAGCTGAGGGGTTGTTTGGTTCTAGGTGCTAAACTTTAAACTGTCTCATTCAAAAAAATCATGATATTTATTAATATTAAATAAATTCTGATTACAAAACTAACTGCAGAACTCTGGGGCTAAATTACGAGACGAATCTAACGAGGTATATTAATCCGTAATTAGTGGATGGTTACTATAACATCACTGTAGCAAATCATGGATTAATTAGGCTCATTAGATTCGTTTCGCAAATTAGCACTCATCTGTCAAAAATATTTTATAAATAAATTTATTTAATATCTCTAAATAATAAGATTCTCTTCGATGTGACATTGACTAAAAGAAATCCCGGAAACAAACAGGTCATGACTTGTGCAATCAAACCAAGCAACCACAAAATGCCAAACAAAAAAAAGTTCACGTGCCCCGGCAGCCAGCGACCCAGCAGGAAGCCCCAACATGAAGGCTTGTTTAGTTGCAGAGTGTAAAGTTTTTTAAAGAGAATTTTTCTACATTTGAAATACTAAATATAGACTAATCACAAAATTAATTACAGAACTCGTTTGTAAATCGCGAGACGAATCTAATGAGTCTAATTAATCTGTCATTAGAGGTTGTTTACTGTAGCAGCACTGTAGTAATTTAGCGTCTAATTATGAACTAATTAGGTTCATTAGATTCGTCTCGCGATTTACAGGCAAATTGTGCAATGTATTTTTTATTTCGTCTAGATTTAAGTCTCACGGTAGGTGTCAGATTTTTTTTTTGGAATTTTGAATTTGCAACTAAACAAGGGGGAAGCCTCCTGGGGCAGTTCGGTAACTTCGGGTCGACATGATCGAATGATCGATCGTCCTACAAATGAAAAAAAAAACCCGGGGACTTCGGGGCCACTCGAGTACCAAGGCTCCGAACCGCACGACGCCCATTTGGGTTCACGCTTCCCTGAACCCACAGCCCCCGGTATCCAACCCACTGCTGCTACTCGACCCTGCTAAAGCAGCGACGCCGCTCGCCTCCGCCCGAAACCCCTGTTCGATCCCCGTCCTCTCACCGCACGGAATCTCTCTCCCGGGCTGCGCGCGGGCGGGGACGCCGGATTCGGGATCATCCATCCGGGTGCGGCGGCGCTCCATCTGTAGGTGATATGGCAACCAGCACGCTCTAATCTTCCCTGCATGAATGGGAGTGTTTTTTTTCTTTCTTATGTATGGAAGTGAGTTGATTTTCGTTGGAGTAGTGGAGGGGCGGCTTGGGGGGCTAGCGATTGAGGTACCGAAATTTCGAGCGATCGGTGCGGCGAGGATTTTGAGCGGTAGTGTTTTGCCTACCCGAGCGGTTTAGATGGGGGTTTATGCGGCTGGTGTCGGCATCCAGGGATTTTCCTGCTTCGTGCTTCTTTTGTGCGGTCCAGCAGGAATGTTCGCTGGATGTGCATGAAGTGCTCGGTTTTGAATGCGGAGTATTTACTGGACCGTTGCACCTTTTCAATTTATAGGTAATAACATTTGTTTACTGCTGTGGTTGCGGGCTCCTTGATTTAGTGGGAACTTCAATTTCTTTCTAATTACTTTCGGTAGTGAACTTTATGAGTCTAACCTAGGCTTATGGAGCGATTGCTTTGCTTGATAAGGCATTTCTAATGGTAGGTGTTGCACATGTATGTCTTGTACTCCCCTTCGCGGAGTACACAAAGGTATTTTATTTTAACCTGGCTTTCAATCCTCATGTTCTGATAAAGTGATGACATACATTATTTATATGTACCAAACCAAAGTAGTTTGAAAGCATTTTTGAAATATGTATCTTGCTGTGTAGGCTTTTTTTACACTAAACATACTTATAATTCGAATTGTTGGCAAATATACAACCTTTAGCTTTTGCGAAACTAAATGCACCCGATGTTTTTGAATGGAGGACAAGAGTATATATGAACTATTCATTACGTAGACACTATAATGCTCATTACGTAGACACTATGCTGGACATCGCACAGCTACATGTGGACCCTAACAATAAATGGTCTTCTCACACAAGCTGTTGTTTAAAGCTCCGGATATTGTCCTACATGCAATGCAAATTTTTCTTTGATTTTTATTGGATTTCATGTGCAGTCATTGTACGGAATACACTGCACCAATCTATCGCATTCAACTACCCTTGATCTTAGCACTAATCCTACTTGTGATGCTAATAAATGCTATGTACATTGTTGATAAGAACCTATTGAATTTATTCTTTGTTGATCTTAGCATGTAATAGGACTAACTCTTTGTACGGAACCTCTCTCTTCTCCCTCTTAATGAAAAACGTGCTAAGGCACGGTCGTGAAAAGATAAGAACCTATTGAATTTATTCTATTGTGGAGTAGCATCTGCATTAGAGTGTCAATCTCATTCACGGCTCTACTTCACTTCTCACGTTGAATATAATTCAACAAACTGATTCCCCTGTACACCCATGGAATATATAAATGGGTGAACAGTCCACGTATACATAGTGGCCGACTAGTACATTTTCACCCTTCACACCACTAGTTCATGTAAATTGCTTGATCTTGTGAGATTTTATAATTACCTTTATCTACTTTCATGTAGAACTTGACAATGGGCATCCTCACATCAATGATTTGCACAAAGTTGGCCCCTAATTATCAAAGCTCCTGTAGTTGATGGCCACATGTTATGGTTTAAAATGGCTTCTGTTTTATGTTTCTGAATGTGGTCCTTGTGTTGCAAATGTTTGTTTTGGTCAATCATCTAATTCATCCATACTCTGATGTCAACAAAATAACCAAACTAGAAACCAACCATCTTATGTCTCACTTAATAGACACATGATTTGTGGGCATGGGGCAATTGTTGATTAAGTTGTCATAGTTATATTTTTGGTGTTAAAATACTTCTAATATACTTTTGATTACTATATTCTTGTTACTCCTTGTCTACAACTAGGACAATCATTATGTTCATAGTTTTCTGGACTTGTTAGAACGATATGTTTTTTTTGCTTATTTGTGTAACTGAATTGTCAAACAGCATGCTATAATTTTCTTCTGTACTTTGGAGCAGTGAATGCGTGATATGACACCATCTGCACATGAAATCTCTAAGGAATTTTCCATGCAAAGCATTCTAAAATAAATAAACAATTATATTTGCATGGCTCGTCAGGTGAATTGATTGAAGTAGTTTGTTGGGACTTTGCTATTCGTTTGTTTAGCATAAACACAGTTTTCTACTTTTCTCATGAGTTTCAGTTGACGAGGGCTTGCTATTTTCTTCAAGTTTTTTTTTCTCAAACGCGCAGGAGAGCTGTGCATCAATATATTAAGAAGAAGGGGGGGGGGGGGGGACAGCCCCCAGGTGTTACAGAGTTAAGGGCCTGTAACCCACCCTAAACAACCTTAAGAAAGCTTACAAAAAGGAATTGAAAGAAACTAGACCAAACGACATTAAGTACAGGACCACCTAAGTGGCTGGAGTTGCTAGGGCGTGGGGATAAGAAACTCCTCGAGCCCCAGCAATATACCACTGGTGCATCTCTTTGATGGTTGCAGCAAAACTGGCCAGGTTAGGAGAGATTCCATCAAATACGCAGCGATTGCGATGGTTCCAAATGGACCAGGCTCCTAGGATGATAATAGAATTAAACCCTTTTTGTCCTTGACCAGCAACTCGGTTGTTTGCATCAGCTCACCAATCCTTTTGATTTTTCAAGTGCCTTAAATAAACGTTCTGTAATTATATGTGTATTAAATTCCTTTTGATTTTTCATGTTAAGTAATATTGCTAGCACATCTTCTTAATCAGTATAAGAAATTGATCTTTCAATGATTGGTATAAAACGTGTCTTCCTACCATTGACATTTATGCTTTGTGCATTTATTTTCTATTCAGGATAACTGTGGCCCACTTTACCAGTGCTTATAGAAGTTGGGTTCATACCATGATACCAAAATAGAGTGAACTAATATTGTCATCTTTGTATTGTGACTTCGGAGGGGAAATCTAGTTCATGGCAACAGCATAATTTTCCATTTTGCCACCTGTTATTTGGGCTGAGACATTATGTATAGCAATGAAACCTGCAAGAGAACACATGAGCTTGAGAAACTTGAGATTGGCAGGAGAGGAGAAGAAGATAAAGCATCTTACAACCCTGAACTAGAAGAAGGTGAGTTCAGGAAGGATGAACCATTTTTATTTAAAAAGCTTGTTCGCAAGGATGTGGTTGCAAGTGTTGTAGAGTTGCATTCATCTGCTCAAGTGGCAATTAAAAATGGGCAAGTCAATACAAAGCGACCAATTTCACCTGAAAGAGGTTCCTATCAAGGAGGAGTTGCAAATACTGTTATGCCGTCTAAGTATAGTTCAATAAGGGATCAACCTGTTAATGTGAGGCAATCAAGTTCTCATAGATTATCCTTCTTCCTATATTAGATCAAAAGAAAGGCATGAACAAAGGGTGCGAAACTGTTTTAGCTACCATGATTATCATCATGTCCTGAAAAAGATTGATGAAGTTTGTTCGGAAAGGCTCAGTAAACTATTGTTACATCAGAATAAAGATCGCAAGGAATTCAATATTACTCTAAAGAAACTGGAATTCAAATTCTTCGAAGAACATGCTTGTTCCTATAGAGTCCATTATGAGCGTGTCATCCCAACAGCAAGATATCACAGGATGAAGCTACCAAAGCTAACTTTCTGCATTTTGCGTAAAGTTTTTCGTAGATATATGCAGTCCCAGATTATAAAATTTGTGAGGAGACAAATAAAGGATAGAAACAAAGAGAAGAGAATAAAAGAGCGATGGATATTTGAGGCTACAGCTGGCTACCTTAAGAAATGTTTTGATGAAACTTCCTTGGCATATTCTGGATTTGAGATGGAGAAATCAAATTGTCATGTGCATGCTTATTCTGAATGTGAACATCAGCTCAAATATTTGGACATGCAACCTCTAGCTATTGAAATTGAAGAAATTGCTTCCAGTAGAGAACTTGAAGGAAGCCATACAAATAAGGAGAGTGATATGTTTCAGACAGAGCCAGTTGTAGAAAACTTGCTAACACCACTAGAAACAAATGGAGGTGCAGAGCATTGTTCATCTGTTGATTCACTAGAAGAAATTGCTATTGTAGGCATGTCTTCTCAGTCCAACTATGCACCTACCATGGAGAGTGAAAAAGTTGGGACACAAGTCACCCTCTTGTCGCCACCACAAAACAAGGGGCAAATTATGGAGAGATCATGTTCTCAGTTTGCCATTGATGAAGCATTGGTACTTGATAAGGCAACATCAGCTGATTCAGAAAATGCAACTCAAGTCTTTGGAGAGAACCGAAGCTGCATAAGTCCCACTATTCATGAAAGCTCTTGTTCTAGGTCCCAGAGAAAATTTCCTCATGGGTCTGACTCTAATAATCATGAATCAACATTGTGTCATCAGGTATTTTAGCTCATAATCTTTTTTTTATTACTGTATGACAATCAACATTAAGTGTTGAGTTGGTTTGTGGGCTAGAGGAAATCACCATGAATCAGTGGGCAAAAACTTTTCCTTTTGTTTTGCATGCAAACATTTTGTTTTGATTATATCTTGATTGAGAGGTCATGTGTTGATTATAGTTTGATTGACGAGTCATGCTTACAAAGCTGAATCATCAGACAGCAAAATGTTACTTTGATCTCGCCCAAAATGGTATTGCAGTGAAGGCACAAATTATTACTAGTGTCTGACCATTACAGTCATTATTGCAATGAATGCAAGATCATAATTTCTACCATCATTTGACATAATTTCTCTGCAGGAATCTCAAGTGGAAAGGCTGCCTTCAGTTGATGTGAATCAAAGGCAAGAAGCTGATATTGCAGGTAGCAAGGAAGCATCTAGTGGTGACACCTCTTCCTTTGGCCAAGTCACTGAACAACGAAGCACCATTGCAACTTCATCAACATTAGTTCAACCTTCAACACAACCACAACTTTTTTTTGAAAACTGTACAGCGGGGGAAGCCCCCGCTGTGGTAACACAACCACAACTTTATGGTCCAACTTCTCAAAGTGCTGCCCAGCCGTATCAACCATCTGGTGTGAATACTTCAGTAAGCACTGGGTTAGACAGCCATGGGGCATTAAATTCTCAGATACAATCATCCAACCAGATGACACAAAGCTCCATGGTTGAGCATACGCCTGAAAGTGGGCTCCAGTCAGATCTAGTTACCAATGAGTTTACTCAACTGCTTATGTCAATTAGCAATCACACCTCTTCCAATACCCAAGTCACTGAGCAGCAAATTGCCTGTAATTCATTCTTAAGACAACAATATGGTGACCAGACCTGTCAAACTTCTACTCATCAGCACAGAGCATCAAATGTTCAGCGACAGTCAAACAACCAGACAACAACAGGCTCCACTTCTGGACTGCCTGAAAGTCGTCTTCAATCAGATCCATTAAAAATTGAAATCAGTCAACTGCTTATGCTGCTTGATATAATGACCAAGAGGCATCTATGTAAGGTTAGTTTCTCAATCTCTTCTATTAATTTCTTATATATCCTGTGTTCTTAACAGTCAAGTAACATATTGACATTGCGAACTCTTGTGGTGTTAGTATCTAATCAATGTTTCCGCTTGGATTTACTCAGCGGCAAAAAATTATCTCGGAGCGTCAAATGGAAATAGCTGAAGTTAAAAGGAAGTTTGATGAGCAATTCCATAATTTAGATATGGAAGTATTGCAGAAAAAGAAGCATATTGAGATACTCCAGGAAAAAATATGTAAGCAACAGATATTAGCGAAGACATTTCAGGTTGTACATAAGGCCTCTACTGGAGTTGCTTCACACAGTCAAATAGGTACACATTACTGATCATTACCTCTTTCTTAACAAACAAAAAAAAGTGCGCATACTGTTTTACATGAATTGGAGCCTTCATCTGCTGCCATTGTGCGTTCCATCAGAGATTGCATGACCCATTAACAAATAATTATGATTGATCAGTCCTGTCTTTTTATTAACCAAGTCTTATTGATTTCTTTGAGCAATATGATCAAGGTATTTTTCACGAAGATTTATCGATACGATCAGTAATGATGGATTTTCATAGATTAGAGGAAGCTTACATGTGTTTTCCTGTGAACATACAATTGGTTTGGTTGCAACAATGCACCTTAGTGAAATAATCAAAGCTGGCTATCGGTACGACATATCGGTAGATTTGGAGGAGCAAAACACCATTGCGGAGTAATACACACACTCACAACACATGATTAGCCTAAAATATCTCCAGAAGATCACTACTTACTAGAAATGTTTTACAGATAAACTAAATTAACAAATTATAATTCTGAGGATCAATTATCCTCTAATCTGAGCTATGCATATTAAGGATGTTGTGTTGTTTCTGTTTGATTTAACTGATGATAGGGCCATCATTTAATAAAGTTGTAATTTAATGGCAGTCAAGACTCAAGAGGATTTGAAGCCACACTTATGAACTTGGGAAATCCACTACTCTTACTAGTTAAAACATTTGTTCTATATTTTTTGCATTGGGGGTGATGAAAATATAAAACATCTGAATTTTTTTAGTGGTATAGAAATAATTTCTGTAAAGCACATGTCCTGTGCTTGGCTGGCTTATTGTCGATCAAAACGTAGTCAATAATCTGGAGTCATTCGTCAACAACTCCAATTGCTTGAATTTGTTGCCTAACTGCTCTAGCCAATCTATGTCCCTCCATAGTCCATACCACTGTTTTTATGGAACCAAAAGAATAGAACAGAAAATTTGTACCTTTAACCTTTTGGCATTGTGGTTCTTTCAATCTTGATAAATGAAAAAAAAAACTCACTTTACGTCACACCTTCGTGGCACTAGCGAAGTGCAACATTACAATCCCGCTTGGATCCAAACTATCAAAGGGTGTGGTTGGCATTCTGGTCATTTTTGTGGATATACTATCTTTTGATGTATTGGAAACTTCCTTTAGGGGAGTTGCATTCTATTTTGATTCAAATATTCATGAATCAGACTGATTTGCAAAGTAAAAAAAGACATTGTGAAATTATATCTTCTTGTCACTGATTGTTCAGACATGCAATTATGATAATATCATGTTTCTTATCCTACTCTGGAAGTGTTATGTTCTCGTCTGTAGATGGTTGTAGTAATAGATTCAATTTTGTCCAATCCTGTTGATGTGCTCACCTTTGTATTAGGTGCACCTACGAGAGAGTCTAATCAGCTATCAGGGCAGCAAGTTCTACAGTTTTCTTCATCAGCAACCATGTACCAGTCACCTCAACATGCAGCGCAACCATCCACAAACAACTTCCTGAGACAGCCCGTTATGACCTCGCCACAGGCTGTAGCTAACACATCTGGCACTGGCAGATCTGCTACTAGTTTAACACATGCTCCAAGTGGTCTGATGGGCGCTGGAGTTGCATACCATTCACCTCCACCTCATCTTCGAGCCTTTGTAAATATGTTGCAACCTTCTCATGGTGGTGGTGCATCTATGATAGCTCTTAGGAGCATCCATAATGCATGCAACCTGACTGTCTACCCGTGGACTTCAGCTGACTTAGAAAGTTAGAAGTCGTGTTTCCTCTTGGACTTTGATGAGAGAGCGGCTGAACTCAATAATTGTTCGGTATGCATGATGTTCATCAGATTAACATGTCTGTTGATTCAGCACTTTGTTCCTCAGTAGTTGCTGACTGATCAGTCACTGCGTATGTTTCTGGTTAAACTCTATCGTGAAACCAGAATTTTGCAGCTGACCCTGGTTCTCTGTTCTCCGGACTGGAGTTCGATTTAACTCGTTCAACTAGATGTCGCATGTCGGTAAATGTACCTTAATAGTTTGGAGTCACAGAAGACATAAGAAAGTTTCTTCTAATTTTTACCTGAGTTGTGCTTTTGTTTCTCTCAGTAGCCAGCATTCGACATCATTTGCAGACATATCTACGCCCCTACATGCTGAGGCAGGGCCCTGCACGAACCATTAATAAGAAAAAGAAAATCTGGAAGGAGAGCCCATCCTCGGCACGAGTTTGCCTGAGAGCCCGTTTAGTTTCCAAAAAAATTTGAGTGCTACAGTAACTAACAAGTTTGACTACTAATTAGGAGTATTAAATGTAGATAATTGACAAAACTCATTCCACAATCTCCGGGTAAAATTGCGAGATGAATCTTTTAAGTCTAATTTGACTATGATTGAACAATGTCATGCTACAGTAACGAATCTCTAATGACAGATTAATTAGTCTTACTAGATTCGTCTCATGATTTTCCGTTCATCCATGTAATTAGTTTTATAATTAGTCTATATTAATACTTCTAATTAATGATCAAACGTTATCTAAAACTTTTAACCCAAAAAATTTTGGAAACTAAACTCCCCCTGAATGTTTTCTGGCGCTTCTGGCGCACGAGTTTCAAATCTGGTCATCTTTATGATTTAACAGGTTGCTGATCAGCGCGTGAAAAATAATGGGTTGAAACTTGCAGATGGCGATCGATCGTTTCATCATCATCCCTTGCAGCCATGCTACAGGCGGCATCTTTAGAAATTGTGGCCTCTAATATCGCAGATTGATCGAACCCCGTGGTCCATTCGATACCTAGAGAACCAGATGCACAAGTGCAGAACAACTGAAAAAAAAAAGAACGTAGAGGATCACAGCCTTCACAGGTACTAGAGGTGAGCTCTGCAAGCACGAAATGGCCTTTGGCCGTGTTTGGTTAGGCCAATTTTTCGGCCTTTGATCACTAATTAGAGATATTATATAAAATCTAATTATGAAATAATCTTCACAATTATGATACTGTAGTATGTGCTGTAGCTAATAAGATCTTTGACAGCATGATTTGAGGGTGATTACTGTAGCATAACTGTAGCCAATCATGGTGGAACTTGACTCATTAGATTCGTCTCGAAAAGTTACACCCATCCATGAAAAAATTTCGCAAATAAATTTCATTTAGTACTTCATATGTGTATTCGTCTTTTTGCGAGAAGTTTTACCAAACACGGCAAAAACTTCCAGAATTTTTGACAATTCCGCTGCGACATTGCAGCGCCCTACACGACAAGTTCTTTCCAGAAACTCGACGTCCTGGACAAACTCTGAACATAGCAATGCCGTGTCGTCCATTCCCGTGGTTGGTCCCGCAGACCCGCACAACACAGGCATCGCATGGCATCCATCCACTTCCGATCTCGGTCCACTTCCAGAAACTTCCATACTTTTTGACAAGGCATCGCACGGAATGCACTGCAACCCTGCAAAAGTAAAAATTAGCAAAAGATGGCGATTGGGTTGGTGGCGATCGACCGACGCCATGAATACACTGGGCCTGGATCTGGACACTCTACTGTCTACTGTACTGTACTGCTACTACTAGTAGTAACAACTCTCGACAGGTGGCCGGCTTAAAAAAGGAGAGCGAAAAGAATCGTTACGTTATCCCGATCTGCGGCAAACTCTTCCCAGGGTGGTTGAATCTTCGCATGGCCCTACGGTATCCACTGTCAGACTTCTTCACAGCAGCAGCTATCTTGGCTTAGCTTCCACAGGTGCTGAGCTTATTACGTCTCTATACGACCCAGCTCCTTGCTTAATCCGGAGGCTAAGCTCCCCCGGCAACTTTTCTTTGCATGGCGTCACGAACGCAAACGAATTGCTGATCTCTCGATCGAGTTCGTCCAAGCGCCTGCAGAAACTGTCCCAACGACCAAGCGTTCAAGTGGTACTCTCTACGTAGTCCGATTCCTGCATGCGTTTAAGTGTTCTTCTCTCGGCCAGATCACTACTGTACTGCAGCTATCTCCCGTAGTCGTTGTCAGCGCGTGCGTGCGTACTGCGTACACGCTGACGGAGCAGTTGAGGAGGCCCCTGACTTCTGTTGCTCGGTCTGTTCACCATCGCCATCAATTGCCTTCAGTTTCCATGGGCGCTCAGCTCCATCAGAAAGCGATGCGCAGGCTACTACTAACTACTACTCGACTGATCATTGTTACGTGCTCCATCATCTTTGGTTGCACGCAAACTCTCTGATAAAGGGGGCTTCTGCTTCGCTGCAACTTGATACCACTTCTAAGTTCGGTCCACGCCAACTCCATTATTTCCCCTTTTACGCAACCAATCGCTGAACAATTCCTTTGCGCCAGATAAGCATCAAACTGACGGTAATTGAGATGGGACCGTAGGTAATTTTGTACATTTTTTAGACCAACTAGTTTGGTAGAGTAGCAGGGTTTTTCAAAGGGCCAGATTAAGAGTTCTGGGTCAAACTTCCTTGCTCAGAAACTCCAATTCTCTAAACAGACAAAGTTCAGAAATTTTTAAAGGGTCTGTTCAACGCAGATGGGGTCAGCACTTTCTGTGGAAATTTTCTTGAGACCCTATCTGAATTTTTGGTGGGAAGGGAAGGGACAAGGGAGCATTCACGCACGGTCTGGGACGAACAATGTGTAGGCTGGCTGATCGCTCTCTTCTGCCGTCGTAGTGGCGTAGTGGTTGAAACCAATTCAACAACAGTTCAGCAATAGCAATCTGATCGAACTTTAGGTCAACCGGACATCCCTTTCTCACCAACCTTACCAGAGAGAGAGAGAGAGAGAGAGAGAGAGAGAGATGCATCTCATCTAAATGGGCTCCTGATGCATAGACTAATTAACGTTAGTTCTTGTTTGGTAGATGAAAGGAACGCATGCCTTACTCGATCTGCTCGTCCATCTGAATTCTGTAGAAGAAAGCAGCAGCTAGCGCTGTGGTTCGCAGATGGGGATTTACAGTCTTGATCGTCTGTGGTTTGTTATGATCACCATGTACGGCTGTACTACTGCTTATTGGTGTTCTTGATGGGTGATTATCGTCCATCATTGCGGCGAGATCATGGCATGATGATGCATGTTACCAGCACGATTGGTTGTTAGCTGCATATGTCATCTATAATAAGGGCACATGCATGGTGTGCCAAACATTTATTGCGCAGAATATATGCATGATACTTTCCTTTAAAAAAAAAACTATGCATGATACTTTGATGCACCTCTCTCCACGACGACAAATTCCTTTTTCCTGAGAGAAATCTAGCATGGTTTTCCCTGAAATTTTACAACAATAAAGGGCCTGATTGGAAAGGGGGGGTTTCTCTAGGAAATTTAGTGATTTAAGTCTACTAGTAGTTTGTATTGAATTCTAGGGATTTGGATCCAACCCCCCCCCCCCCCCCCATTTTGAAACAAGGCTGCATTGGTAAATACCAAAAATTTTACAATACAATTTTCAAAGCTCTAATGGAAATATCTTGTTGTGTTAATTTTCACAGCTCTAATGGAAATATCTTGTTGCATAAACACTTCCAGTACATGTATTATATGTTACAGATCCTTAATAGTTCTGTTTTTTTTTTAAAAAATAAAAAGGTAGGAGGATTGCATATTAATATCTCTGCTGTCTGTACACATCACCAACAAAATAATTTTGTCCTAGTAAACTTAATCCCATAGACAGGTTCATCCTGTCTTCCTCTCAAAAAGAAAAAGAAAGAAAGGGGCTTACATGTACAAGGTTTGTAGTGTTATACCACTTCTTTGCCGGCTCGCAAGGAGAAATTTTGAACTGACAATTTGCTGGTCAAAACATAAACAAAACTACAAAAACTGAGGGACCGAAAAGGCGACCAGAGGGGGGTGAATGGGAGGCTATTAAAACTTTCGCCGAAGCAAAAGTACGGCCTATCTCCCAATTGCGCACCCAACCCCTAGAGTTCCAGATGAAGTGCGGAATAGTTATGGAAGAGCTAAACCAACACAAATAGACCCTAGGAGCGAGCGAGATAAAACACGGAAGCGAACGAGAAAATCTGCAAACCTCACAGCCAGGGACCGGTCAGACCGGTGCAGCACCCCGGTCAGACCGGTCGACACAGGTCAGACCGGTTGCTCCCAGAGAGCCCGTGAACAAGGCTTCAAATGTTGAATCTTGAGCAAACGAAGTCCAAATCCAACGAAACTTGGAGGATACCTTCACAACTGTCCCGTGAACATATCCCCAAGAGATCTCTCCCAAAAGATTAAAGGAATTTGAGAATTCGAGGGAAAATCAAAGTGGATTGGGATTTACTCAAGAACGAGAAAAACTCCAATTCGTGAGAACTCGCGATTCCAGGGGGTTTGGCACTAGGATAGATGGATTAGAATCGTCACAACGAGTTCAGCAAAACACGAATCCAAGGGCTTGTCTCCTTCAAACACAAAACACACCAAAAGAGGAGAATTCGAGCCAAAAAACGCAAGGGAGGAAAGGGAGGACGAAAACTCAGCACAAAAGAGTGAATCTTAAACCGATTTCATTCATGAATCTTAGAGGAATTCACCTATACAAAGCTAGAGCCTACCACCCTATCATCCACCCTCTTGATTAGAGAGATTAGCTATAACCAAATTCTCCTTTGCGTTGGAGACCTTGGCCCTAACCTGGAGCAGGAGGAAGGGGAAGGAGAAAACAGAAAAGGACTCAAGAGACTAAACTCCCACGGGCAGGTGAGAGGGGACTTAAATACCCCAGCCGCGCCCAGACCGGTCAGACCGGTCGGAGCTGTAGAACCCTATACACGATCTCATCTGACAGATGAGGTTCTTTCTTCGAAACGAAGTCTTCTCCGCGATGCCGCCATGTCGATGAAGATCCGATCCGCGGTTTTGGAGGGTCCGCGAAACCCGGGTAGGTGGCCGGTTTTGAGAAAACTGCCAAAACTCCATGCGCGGAAAGATTCCCGCCTCCACGCCGTGGCCCTAGACGCCGTTCCCGCCTCGGCCTTCTAACGGCCCTAGACGCCGCCCGACGCCCGTTACCTCCTCGCCCACAGCGAGGCCCTAGACGCCGTCGACGCCCGTTTCTCCGCCAGTCCCGAGACCGACGCCCGTGCCTCCACGACTTGGCGTCTTCAACCGCCGTCCACCAGCTTGGGCGCCACAGCTGCCGCCCGGCCTGAGCTCCTCCACGGCAACTCTCCGTCGACACTTGACGCCCGTGTACCTGCAACCAAAGACCAAGCACACGATCACACCGCACGGTTTACAATTCACTCATCACAGCCAGGAGTGAGTACTGCTCATTCCTCAATCTCCTCCTTGATGAGTGCATTGTCAACACACCACCTGTAACTAGAGAAGTGAATAATAAAAAGTGGCAAGAAAAAAAGTGAAGAATTCAAGCAAGTGACAAAAAGCTCAGAAAGGCAAGAACAGTCACTTACTCAAGCAAAAATTGATTCCCTAAGACAAGGACAACGGCTCGACGCAATCGATCAAAAGTCAAAACATGACTCCTCAAAGACAGAGGTAAAGCTCGACGCAGTCATGCAAGAAGCGGAGGGAAAGCGAGGAAAAATCAGGAGCCAAAAACAAAGTAGACACTCCCCATGCAAAGCCTTTCCCTCCCACAAGTGCAACTCTCCCAAAATGATGCACTCTCAAAGCCCTGTGCGCAACAAGTTTTTCAAAAATCAAACAAGTCTCAAGTCTCCCCCTTGTTCGATCACTTCTCCCAAAAATTCTCCCCCTTGTTGGCACATTCACACATCAAGCCTAAAATATGCCTAAATCTCCCCCTAAAATCATGCTATGCAATGAATGTCGTGCAGAGGGTATAAGTGAAACATTCAGGCATACAAAGATATGATCATCTAGTGACAAACATGTGTGCTTCATAAACAGGAACTGAATCTAGCTCAACAGAGTATATCAATCAAGTCTAGAGCTAGCAAGTTCAGTTCAGCAAAAATAAAAGCATCACCCATGATCTAGCAACAGCAAGTAGGAAAAAGAAAGCAGTGCTTACCAAACTCATACAGGGTGATCCAAAGCAGCCAATATATTTTATCATGAATCAATTCTGCATCTCAAAACTTGCATTTGAATAAAAAGTTAACAGGTTATATCAAGCAAGTGATTCTGCCAGGGGTTGAAAGCTTGTCATGCTTTACTTAGCAGCGAGACCAAGCCTATGCCAAGGGCAGTCAGAAGCTTAAGGCACTCGCTTCAGTCATGCACAGCCTTGCCCGGGTTCTCACTAGTGCTATGTGAGCCGTCCCGAAAGCTCGATCAGTGCGACAAACAATCCCACCTGGATCTTTTCATTCCATTTCAGATATATATTAAATAATTTTAACAATTTTAGCTCATGTCAAAGATTAAAAGCCACACTAGCATGAATAGGATAGCAAAGCGTATCAATACAACCTAACATGCCAGTAGTCAAGACAGGGTGATCATGTTTTCAGATTTTCAAATCAAAATAGCTTAGCTCAGTTGATATGACATATACTGAAGAGCAAGCCATACATGATCAAGTCTAAGAAACTACACTAGCAAGCACTAGAGGATCATAACAGTGTATACAAGAATGCCAGTATAGTGAAGCAATGCGAAATGCAAACATGTACAATGCAAATGCATCTATCAGAAGCTAGAAAGCGAAGAGAAACAAAAATAAAGACCTACAAAAAACTAACCAAAGAGTGTACGCATCTAGGCCCTCAAGGTATGTTTCAGTGATTAATGACAACTATTATTGTGACTAATGAGTTTGTGCAGCTTAATAGTTCATTATCGCTCATTTGGTCATATGTCAAAAGAGACCCCTCAATTTCATTATCCAAAAAGGTGATCTCGGTTTTCAACTCTAATATTTGTCAAGACTAAGGATCTTTCTAGTCCTAAGTGTCATAAGGTTGAGAAGGACACTTAGGTTAGTATAGGTTTTATAGTTTTGTAGTGATCGCACTATTAAGAGGGATTAAGGCCAAGTAACTTGAGCATGGACATGGTCAATCAAAAATGAATGCACACTATGGTCACTCAGGTTCCTAGAAGTTCAAATAAGTGGCTTTCAACTTATATCTCAAGAATATTTGGATTTCATTCAAGACTCAAATCAGAAAAGGCAAAATCAGAAAAAGTCTTTAACACCGGTTTAACCGACGCTCTCCCTTTTCTATACGTCGGTTAAACGAAGTCAGCAGAGTCTGGACAAGTCAATACACCGGTTAAACCAACGTGTTTGAATTTAACGTCGGTGCATTAGTCCAGAGTTGGTTTTTCCAGGGAAATTCAAGTTCTATACACCAGTTAAACCGACGCTGTTTGAATTGGAACATCGGTGCAATTGGCCAGTGAGATGGTTTTTCCAGGGATTTCTGAAGTTGTTCTCACCGGTTAAACCGACGATGATTTTGAGTTAACGTCGGTGCAGTTGTCCAGAGACTTGGTTTTTCAGTTGATCAGTGGACAACTACACTCACCGGTTAAACCGATGATACGTCGGTTAATCTGCCCAAGTTGTAACGGCTAGTTTTTCAGAAGGGGCAGTTTACATTCATCGGTTAAACCGACGATGACTATTGGAGGTACGTCGGATTAACCGGCGCTATGCAGTTTTCTGGCAGTTTTTCTCCAACGGCTCTATTCGTGTGAGCTGCCTATATATACCCCTTCAATAGGTCATTTTGCCACTCTTGACACCAGGCAACATCCATACACTCATACTATAGTCAAGAGCCACCTTGAGCTTCATCTTTCACATACTTGTTCATTCAATCAATCAAGAAGCAAGACTAAGGACTTGAGTAGAGAGAAGCTTGTGTGCATCCGTTCTTGGTGATCGGTTCTTGCTCAAGTGAAGGCCCTAGCTTGTTACTCTTGATGATTGGCATCACCTAGGCGATCTTGGTGATTGGGGTATTTCTCGCGGAGCTTGCCAAGGATTATGGGAGCCCGGAGAAGAAGATTGTACGTGGCTTGAGCTCCACCACGCCGGGATGGTGAACGGAGACTCTTAGTGAGCGCCCAAGTCTCGGTGACATGGGAGGTGACAAGACTCTTAGTGAGTGTCACAACGTGGATTAGGGGTGTGTGCCAACACATCGACACCACGGGAAAAAATCCGGTTGTCTCTAGCCCACTCTCTTATTTCAAGCACTTACTTTCATGCAATCTTTCATGTGCTTGACCTTAGAGATCATAGCTTAGCTCTACCTTGCTTAGTTTCATATCTTTGTTAGCTTGTGTAGTTTGCTTTGTTAGCTGGTTGGTGAATTGAGCCTTACTAGCATTGCATAGGTTATGGTTGTTTTAATTATCTTAGAAATTTGAAAAAGGCCCAATTCACCCCCCTCTTGGTCCATCGATCCTTACAATTGGTATCAGAACCTCATTGCTCATTTGGATCATTAGGCTTCACCGCCTAGAGCTATGGCCAAGATGAGTGGTTCGCCGCCTCACTTCGAGGGCAAGAACTTTGCCTATTGGAAAGTTCGCATGGCCGCATATCTTGATGCGATTGCCCCCGAAGTGTGGTTGGCAACAAAAACCGGGTTCACCGGAACTCCCACCACGGAACAACTAAAGTGGAATGCAAAGGCTAGAAATGCAATTTTCGAAGCCATTAGTGAGGAAGTCTTTGCTAAGGTAAATGGCATGGACTTTGCAAGTGATATATGGAAAGAGCTAATTGAAATTCATGAAGGCTCCACAAAAGTCCGTGAATAAAAATATCACTTGTTTAGAGCAAAATATGATTCTTTTAAAATGCTTGTTCATGAAAATTACAATGATATGTATTCCCGCTTGAATGTCATTGTCAAGGACATTAATGCTCTTGAAGTTTCTAAAATTGACAGTGGCTCCATCAACCGCAAGATTCTCATGCTTCTTCCGAAGCCCAAGTACAATATTATCAATGTTATGCTTCAAAAGGAGAATCTTGATACAATGGAAGTAGGAGAGCTTGTGGGCGAAATTCGCGCTCATGAAATGAGTATCCTTGGTACGACCGAAGAGCCAACAACAAGCAAATCAATTGCTCTCAAAACCAAGGCCAACAAGCACCGCAAGCTCAAGATGGTCAAGCAAGAATCTAGCTCAAGCAATGAAGAAGAAGATCATCATGAAACCTCATCCGATAATGAAGAAGATGGGGAACTTGCTCTCATGATGAGAAAGTTCACACGCTTGAGCGACAAGATAAACAAGAAGGGGGGTTACAACTTTGACCCCAAAAGAAGGATGTTCCGGTATAGGGAAGATGTCAAGTACAAAACATGCTACAATTGTGGGGGAAAAGGACACATCTCTTCCGATTGCCCCAAGCCGGACAAGAGAAAGAAGGACAACAAAGGCAAACATCGCCATGATTCAAGCGATGATGAAGAGGATGAGAAGAAAAACAAGAACAAGAAGCTTGGGAAGAAGAAGAGCCATGACAAAAAGACCAAGCTCTTCCCAAAGAAGAAAGGGTACACCAAGAGAAGCTTCTTGGTGGAAAAACAAGAGTGGGTGACCGATGTCTCATCAAGTGAAGATTCAAGTGATGAAGAAGACATAGTCACCATCGCCCTCACAAATGAAGAACCATCGCTACCTCCACCTCCAATGTGCCTCATGGCCAAAGGTAACTCTAAGGTATGTGAGAGTGAAGATGATAGTGATGATGAGTTTGACCCTAATGAGTTTGCTAACCTCATTAATGAGTATACATCCGTTATCAAGAGGGAAAAGGGCAAAGTCAAGGTTCTTGAGAGCACTCGTGCCAAGTTAGAGCTTGCCCACTCCGATTTGCTTGGCAAGTACAATGACTTGCTCAAAAAGCACAATGAGTCACTTGTACTTGCTAAACAAGTTGAAGAGAGCCACAAAAGGCTTAAACAAGAGCATAGGGAGTTGGCTCACAAGTATCAAGAACTTGAATTTGCCTATGAAGCAATTGACCCAAGTCTTGAGAACTTTGATCATGAAACTATTGAGAAGGTCAATGCTTCTACTTCATGTGATGACCTACTCATTAATGCAAATGCTACTAATGCTTTGTTCGAGCTTGCACCTTCTAGGGAAAAAGAATTGATGGATCAAGTGGCAAGCCTCAAGAGTAGTGTGGAGAAGCTCTTAAGAGGAGAATACATCCACAAGGAGATTCTCTTCAACAATGCCCGTGACTATGGCAAGAGAGGTCTTGGTTCATTTCCGGAGCCAAACATAGCTACTACTCCTTCTCCGGAGATCAAGACTAGCTTCATCAAGAAAGTTGGATCATATTGCCAACATTGCCAAGCCACCGGGCACCACACTAGGGAGTGCACTTTACCATCACGTCATCTTCCTAATTTACCCAAGAATTACTCATCAATGTTTCAAAATAACTATTTTCTCTTGAGTAAAGTGAAGGGCAAGGTGCAGGCCAAATTCATTGGCAAACTCACTATGGAGTCAAAGAAGAAGCTCCCCAAGCAACTTTGGGTCCCAAAAGCTCTTGTCACACATGTGCAAGGCCCAAAGCTTGTTTGGGTTCCTAAAACTCAAAAGTGAATTCTCATGTGTGTAGGTGAATTACAAAGCCGGTGGAAAACATTGGGTACTTGATAGTGGTTGCTCTCAACACATGACCGGCAATGATAGCATGTTCACCTCTCTTGAAGACCCCGGCGATCATGAACATGTCACCTATGGTGATAATTCAAGGGGAAAAGTTTTAGGTTTGGGTAGAATAGCAATTTCTAAAGATTTATCTATTTCTAATGTCTTGTTTGTAGAAGCACTTAGTTTTAATCTCATTTCTATTGCTCAATTGTGTGATCTTGGACTAACGTGTGCCTTTGACAAGAATGGTGTTGTAGTAACTCATGAAAAAGATAAGTCATTGGTATTCACGGGGTTTAGGCATGGCAACATTTACTTGGTGGATTTCTCTTCAAAGCAAACAAGCACCATGACATGCCTCTTCACCAAGTCATCTCTTGGGTGGCTTTGGCATAGAAGAATTGCTCATATTGGCATGAGCAACCTCAAGAAAGCCCACAAGAGAGGGATGATCACCGGCTTGAAGGACGTTACTTTTGACAAGAACAAGTTATGCAAAGCATGTCAAGCCGGAAAGCAAGTTGCAACACATCATCCCATCAAGACGATGTTGTCTACCTCCAAGCCGCTCGAGCTACTTCACATGGATCTCTTTGGTCCAACTACATACAAGAGCATTGGTGGTAACCTCTATTGCCTAGTTATCATTGATGATTTTTCACGTTACACTTGGGTCATGTTTCTAGGCGATAAGGGTGAAACTCCGGAAATCTTCAAGACTTTTGCAAGAAGAGCTCAAAGGGAGTACAACTCCCCAATTGTGAAGATCCGGAGTGACAATGGCACCGAGTTCAAAAGTATGAAAATTGAAGAATGGTGCGATGAAGAGGGCATCAAGCATGAGTTCTCCGCCACCTACACGCCTCAACAAAATGGAGTGGTGGAAAGAAAGAACAAGACACTCATCACCCTAGTAAGAGCAATGTTGGATGATTATGGCACGTTCGAGAAGTTTTGGGCGGAAGCAATCAACACGGCGTGTCATGCATCCAACCGAGTGTATCCCCACCGACTCCTCAAGAAAACTCCATATGAGCTCATCACCGGGAGGAAACCAAATATATCCTACTTTCGAGTCTTTGGTTGCAAATGCTTCATTTATAAGAAGAAAATGCTCGGTAAGTTTGAGAGTAGATGTGATGAAGGTTTCTTTCTTGGTTATGCATCAAACTCCAAAGCATATAGAGTATTCAATCAAACCTCCGGGTTAGTTGAAGAAACATGTGATGTGGAGTTTGATGAATCTAATGGCTCCCAAGAGGAGGTTGTTGGCTATGACAATGTGTGTGATGATGAGATTGATGAAGCTTTGAAGAAGATGTCCATTGGGGATATCAAGCCGGAAGAGGTGCATGAAGACAATGATCAAGGGGGAGGACCTTCCTCATCTACACCAAGCACCTCCACGGCACCCCAAGTGGATGAAGATCAAGAAAAAGATGATCCACTACCTCAAGAAGATGTGCCAACACCAACACCCCAAGTCCAAGAACAAGAAGAGCAAAGTGTTCCACCACAAGCACAAGTCACCCATGATCCACCCCAACAAGCATCCACTCAAGCACCGCTAGTGAAGCATGGTCGCATCTCCAAGGATCATCCAATTGGTCAAATCATTGGTAGTTCTTCCAAGGGAGTAAGAACTCACTCCAAGCATGCTTCATTTTGCGAATATTACTCGTTTGTTTCTTGTATTGAACCCAATAGCATAGAGGAAGCGCTTGAGGACTCGGATTGGGTGATGGCCATGCAAGAAGAATTAAACAACTTCACCCGCAATGAAGTTTGGGTCCTCGAAGCTCCTCCAAAAGACAAGAACATCATCGGCACCAAGTGAGTCTTTCGAAACAAGCAAGATGAACATGGGGTGGTGATACGCAACAAAGCAAGACTTGTGGCAAAAGGGTTCTCTCAAGTCGAAGGTTTGGATTTTGGTGAAACTTTTGCTCCGGTCGCAAGACTTGAAGCTATCCGTATCCTTCTTGCTTACTCTTCACATCATAACATTAAGTTGTATCAAATGGATGTGAAAAGTGCTTTCTTAAATGGCGTAATTAACGAACTTATTTATGTTGAGCAACCTCCAGGGTTTGAAGATCCGAGGAATCCTAACCATGTTTATAGGTTGCACAAGGCACTCTATGGGCTCAAACAAGCTCCAAGGGCTTGGTATGAGAGGCTTCGTGACTTCCTAATCATGCAAGGCTTCAAGATCGGGAGGGTGGACACCACTTTGTTCACAAAATATTTCAAACGGGGATCTTTTCATTTGTCAAATTTATGTTGACGATATTATCTTTGGCTCAACAAATGACTTACTAAGCCATGAGTTTGCTACCATGATGTCTAGGGAATTCGAGATGTCCATGATTGGCGAATTGACATTCTTCCTTGGTTTTCAAGTCAAACAAATGAAGGAAGGGACATTCATCCATCAAGAAAAATATACTAAAGATATCTTGAAGAAGTTCAAGATGGATGAGTGCAAGCCAATCAAGGCACCCATGGCAACCAATGGGCATCTCGACTTGGATGTGGACGGTAAACCGGTTGATCAATCCCTCTATCATTCAATGATAGGGTCTTTGCTTTACCTTACCGCATCTAGTCCCGATATAATGTTTAGTGTGTGCTTGTGTGCCCGCTTTCAAGCTAACCCAAAGGAATCACACCTTTCGGCTGTGAATAGGATTCTTCGGTATCTCAAGCACACCCCTAGCATAGGCTTGTGGTACCCCAAAGGCGCTAGCTTAGATTTCTTGGGATACTCGGATTCGGATTTTGCCGGAAGCCGTGTGGATCGCAAGAGTACCTCCGGGGGTTGCCACTTGCTTGGGCGTTCTCTAGTTTCTTGGTCAAGTAAGAAGCAAAATTCCGTTGCTTTGTCCACCGTGAAAGCGGAATATATAGCGGCCGGTGCATGTTGTGCCCAAATCCTATATATGAAGCAAACCCTTTTGGACTTTGGTGTGAAACTAGATAGGATCCCACTCCTTTGTGACAATGAAAGTGCCGTAAAAATTACCAAGAATCCAGTTCAACACTCTCGCACAAAGCACATTGATATTCGCCATCACTTCTTGCGTGATCACGAAGCCAAAGGAGACATATCTCTTCAAGGTGTGAGATCCGAGGAGCAATTGGCGGATATTTTCACAAAACCTTTAGACGAGAGTACTTTTGTTAGGCTAAGGAATGAGCTTAATGTGTTAGATGCGGCAAATGTCATGTAAGTTGCCATATCATATAGAAAAATACATACATATAGGACACTTGTCTAACCATGGTAAGATAGTGATGAGCAAGGGTTTAGCTAGAGGTGGTGGTCCACTTGTTTTCCTCTAGGCTTGTAGAAAGGCTTATCATGGAGAAACTTCCCGTGGGTTCAAACTTGACAAGTAGAATTTAAATTCTAGCTATGCATTTCTTGTCATATAGATGTGCACTTCATGTTTATCTTACTTTCGCATGTGGTTGTAGCTTGCATTATCATTGTATGCGTAAGGGTCACAAAGGAGATCACTTGATGAAAATGAGACTTGTTTCATTTACAAGATCTTAATTCATGAAAAGTGAAAAGAGCAAAGTGTTAGGTGTGTTATTGCCTAGTGAGTCATGTCATAATGAGTTTGAAACTTTCTATCTTCAATATTCCTATGACAAAGCTCATACATTTTATTTGGCGCTTTGTCTCGCTTTGTGGCTTCTCCAAGTGTTTGAAAAGAAAATTATTTAAGCTAGTGTGCTATCCTATTTATTTTGAGGGGTAAAGTCTCCTATGCAAGTCCATTAACTTGAGTTTAGTTGTTTTTTTATAAGTTTATTGGACTTAGCATAGAAGAGTGAGCTGAGTGAAGGGTTTTCAGCTTCACCGATTAAACCGACGCTCAATGGATCTATACCCATCGGTTTAACCGGCATTACTAAGTTGTGTCTCAGCTCAGTCAGTTTCAGGCGTTCAACCGGCGTATACAAAAGTGACAGCATCGGATCAACCGGTGAACGTAACATAGTTTTGACCTGTCAATCAACCGGTGTTAGCAGCGTTCAACCGGCGAGTTCAATTTGCAAATCATCGGATCAACCGGCGTTCAGATGTATTTCTGCTACAATCTCGGGTGAACTGCACCGATGCAATCGACCGGCGTTCTAACCCTATGCGTCGGATCGACCGGCGTTAAGGAAAATCACGGGCCCACCTGTCATATATGTGTCTTGCCCACGGACGCCAGCCTCTTACCTCTTTGTTTCGCCCGCGTCTCTCCCAACTCGAGCCGCCGCCGCCGTTTCACGCCGCCGCCGCACACTCCACACGCCGCCCGCCTGCACGCCGTCAAGCCACAACCACCACGCCTTGCACCCCCGCACGCAGCTGTGCGCCGCCCGCGCCGCCGCTCGCCCACGCTGCCCGCGCTCCACGCTGTGCACCGCCGCCGCCTTGCGCCAGCGCCGCTTCGCGCCGACATCGCCGCCACCAGCACTGCTACTCCGCGCCACCACCGCATTCTGAGCCGCCGTTCCCACATGCAGTGCTGCCCACGCAGCCGCGCCTCCACGCCTTTCACTCCGCAGCCGCACCCGATCAGCGCTCACCAGGTGTTCGAGGATTTGACTGATAGAGATGGGTCGCGAGAAGAGGAAGGGGAAAGAGGTCGTGGCCGAGAAGCCCGTCCGTAAGCGGACTCGAGCAGAGAGAGAGGCCGAGAGGGCCGAGATGATGGCCAAGGCCGCCGAGGAGCAGGCGTCAGGCCGTGCTCGCCCGTTCGCGATTAGGGATCCGCCAGCCAGGGGCAGGGGCAGAGGCCGAGGTATGGGCCGAGTCAGAGGTGCCAGGGCCACCAGAGCCACAACAGAGGTAGCAGTAGCAGAGTCAGATCAGTCAGATACAGCTGCAGATTCAGATTCAGAGGCAGAGTAGTCTGAGCAGTCTCAGGGGCAGAGCACACACGAGTCACCGACTCTACGTCGGTCAGGCCGCACTCGGCAGACGTCCCCAGCTGCAGAGACTTCGCCAGCGACCGAGCGTCGCACTGGACCGAGGACGCGAGGAGGTCACTGTGGCAGCCCCGCCCGACATAAACCGGCTTAAGTGCGCTAACCATCAGCAAACGACAATCAGGGTTAACACGCACTTAAAACGGAGCAATCCGGCAGTGCTGTCGGGTAAAATCCCGATAAAACCACTTGAACCTGGATCGAACAAAGCAGCATAACTCACACGAAGGCGAGTCCAGAGATTACAATACCTCACAATATATTACACCACAGAGTTTAACATAAAATCAGAATTACAAACCAAGTTCCAAATTTAACAAAGTACTTTTCAAACCAACGTAACAGAAGTTCACCAGAGTCCTTTATTTTAGCGGGAAGTACACACGAGAACTAACGACGAAAGGGGTGTCACGATGAAGCCCGGTTTGTGACATCACTCGCTCTTGTCATCGGTGGCCGGGGACGTGTCCCACTCCACGGACCAACCAGGCGGGAGAGTACAAGGCCAGGTCAGACTGGCAAACATGTCCTCCAAAGTATCTCCTGAAACAAAATGAGCCACAAGCAAGGCTGAGTATTCTAATACTCAGCAAGGCTGACCCGACTGAGGGTATACTTAGCCCTTTAACTAGACATGTAAGGCTTTTGGCTTGAGGGGTTTGTTTTGCCGAAAAGCAGTAAAGAGTAGATCCTTACTTGCAGGTTATAGTTTTCAGATTCTAGTTTAATTGACCATTCTAGGTGAGCATCTATCCAATAGTATACATGGTGAAAACAATTATCTTTTATCATCCAATCAATCATATTCAACATCCTCATCTTTCACTTCTTACTCTATGTGACAGAAGGGTTAAGCAGTCTCAATAACCGGTGAGAAACGGACGATTCGAATCGAATTTGTTAACCTGGCCAGGCAGACCTAAACACACGTCACGTGGATACTCACAGAGTCACACGTGCAACTCTTCCCTTCAATTCCCGCTTCACGGAATAGGCCCACCGCCCTCAAGTACAGCAGTACGACGACTCTGTACTTGCCATTAGCTAGATGTGAACGAGTTCAAGATGGTGGGGAGTATATTCCGGCTGCGGTTCAATCCAGTACTTAAGCTTACCGATTACCATATTCTCGGCATGTGATTAGTACGTTCAAACGCTTAACCACCACTACCACACACTACGGCCTTATCACTTTTCACTAAACAGACGGGGCATCCAGAGTACCGCGACCCCGCCCGTAGACCTTATAGTGGTAGCAAGTAGTAAACAACCAATTCCTATAATTTCTCGCGAGTGACCGGAAATCACTCGACTTCTACCGAACCATTAGCATAGCCAACTATCGTCCTACACATACTAGTATTCAAGCATAGGTACCTAGGAACATGCAACTAAAGTTCCAGTCAACTCCTGTAACTTAAATGCACAAGTAGATAGGAACAATAATAAGTTGCATAATTTAAAATAGAGGGACATGCTCCGGGGCTTGCCTTCCTGGGCGTAACTAGTTCTGGGCTCTTCCGAAATCGGGTTCAAGCCTTCAGTAGCTTCAGTTAGATTCACCTGAGCTTCACGCTGCTCACTCTCGGACTCGGGCACCAGCTCGTATGTTCCGTCAGCGAGAGTGGTCGAATCTATATGAAATGCAATGCACATGGGTGAGTTGTTGTGATGGCAGTAATTAATGAATTATTTCATCATAAAAGTGTAACCCAACAAGACTCAAAACAACAATAAACACTGTCATGATTCTTCCATTGGGCAATTGTGTATAGAGTAGAAAATAATATTAGTTAGTGCATAAGTTCCAAGTGGAGTTTTCGTTATATACCAAAACATACAAAAGTGGCTTTCTTTAACAAAAATAACGATATCATGCTTTGTCTAAAACTATAGTTACACATAGATTCTAAGTCTCAAATTTTTGCAGAGGAGTCTACATATGATCCTCAACACACTTTAAATTTATCAGAAATTTTCTAGACGTAAATCAGGAGTAATAAAATTAACAAATCCTACTCCATATAACAAGACTAATTAGTACAGATAGTTTCAAAGTGTTTTTGGCTCTGAAAATTTATATTCTAGTTTATCTTCTGAACACTAAGCCACAGTAAAATTTTCAGATTTTTCCAGAAGCAACATCTATTTATCACAAAATAGCACCATTTTTAAGGATTAATTCACAGAGTTAGCTACACAAACATAAAAATAATGAAACTTGGACAGTGGTGTTCATTTAGTATTTTTAGTATACAGAAAAATTTTCATACACATATCTATATCATAACATCTAGAAATAAAAAGTAGATTATTCTACTAGATTTAGCCAAAACTATGGTTTTATCTAGTTAAAAGTGTCAACTGGTGCTAAAATGTTTTCACAAAGTTAAACATAGCATGAAGTAGATACTAGACAAAAATCATCTATAGACATTGGGTAGAACTCCTAGAATAATTATAGCCTATATAACCTAATCTTTTTCGTAGATTAAAATACAGACAGAAAATAAATATGTCCATGTAACAAAAGTTGTAGATCTTGTTGCAAGGATTCCAAAACATTTGGATTTGAATTTTTACGATTTTTCTACGAATTTATAGGCATTTTCAAAGTTTGCTGTTTTTGAAAACAAAAGAAAAGGAAAAGGAAAACTTGCATCTAGGCCCCTGGACTTCTTTCTTCTTCTCACCGTGGGTCCCTGGCTGGTTTGAGAAACAGGGGAGGGGCGGGCGGCCGGAATCCGGCGTGGGGGCTCACCGGAGGTGGGGAATAAGTGGGGGAAAAGCTCCACGGCGCCGAGAGGAACTCAGGGGTGGGCTCGGTTGGGGCTAGGGATGGCCGGAGCGGCGGCTCCGCGAAGAGCAGCGGCCGGCGGCGGTAGTTTGCGGCGGCGGCGGTGGTCCGGTGGTTGGGGGCGGCGATGAGCGGTTCGAGGAGCACCAGGGGGAAGCAAGGAAGCTAGTTACGGGGTTTGCTGGGCGCGAGGGAGGGCGAAAGAGTGAGCTCCGCGGCGACCTAGAGAGGGGCGGCGCTAATGGTGGCGGCGGCGACTCTGGACGCCGTGAGGGGGCGCGGCCGGGCGCTCAGAGCATGGAGGAGAGGGGAGGGGAGGTAGGGAGCATGCTTGCAAAGCAATGGGAGGGAGGAGAGCAGGACAGAGAATAGGGCGCGAGAAGGCCGGCTCGGCACGGCTCTGTCGTGGCGGCACGGCGTCGAACCTCGGCGTGCGCGAACGGGAACGGCAACGCGTGGCAAAGCCGAGAAGCTACGAGAGAGGCTAGGGACGGGGCGCGGCGAGAGAGCGGTGCGTGGCCGGCGGCCGTGACTCCGACGGCGACCACGGCCCGGCACAGAACAGAGGAGGGAGGGAGAGAGAAGAGAGAGAGAGAAAAGAGATTAAATTGATTCAAAATTCAATTTTTTCTCAAAAATTCCTTTTTAAACATGAAAAACTCCGAATACAAAAGTTGTAAAGAATTTAAAAACCTACAACTTTTAGTTCAGGAAAAAGTTTCATCGAGCAAAGGTTTGAAAGTTATTTTAAATTTTCGAAAACTATAAATCAAATATCTTATCATTTCATGTAATTTTTGTCACTTTTACCCTTAAGGTTCAACTAGACATTGATTAATCTTTTCATGGTGATCATGTCTATTCTTTTTCATATGCCTAATTGCATTGGTGTGAAAGTTATTTGAGGTTCCCGACCTAAGCACATATACACACATACACATGCTCACACATGTTATTTTCCAAAAAGAAATGCATCAATTGACTTTCTCTTGTTTATTAAGCATGAAACCACATGTATTAGTTCTTGCTTAGCATCTTAGAACTCTGAGATGTCATAGTCACCGGCCACATGAGTCTCGCAGGTCCGCAGTAGCAGCAGCAGCTCGTAGAGCCGAGGCCCTAGAGGCCGAGCGCGCAGTGTTCCGTATGGACACTGTTGTGCGTCTTGAGCCAGGTGTGCTGCTCCAGAACTTGACCAAGGCCAATGCGGCGAAGGTCAAGAGGCTCAGGTGGAGTGTTCAGGAGGAGGACTGGTTCCCCGTGACCCGTGACAGCAGGGTCGACCGTAGGTTCTGGACGCTTCTTCAGGCCAGTTTCTACGAGACCTATCAGAGGCGGGGCCACAGGATCTTCCCGCACAGAGTGCTTGACTGGGTGTCACTGAGGACAGCCGCAGGGGGAGAAGACATTAGAGAGCACTTCGCTCACTTCAGGGGCCTGCCCAGGTTACTCCAGATAGAGCAGAACAGATATATCGAGGACTGGGTTAGAGTTTTCTATGCCACTGCCTGGATAGCTCCCGAGCGTAGAGCCGTACACTTTGTTTTTGGAGGCCAGGTCTTTGGTCTGTCGAGGGCGACTATAGCAGGGATTCTTGGAGTTGACTTGGTGGATGTCTCCCTGCACGAGATGGTTTACGGAGATGCAGATCTACCGCGCAGAGCTATGATTGGCGGGATTGCACCTTCTCACGAGGCGATCTCTCAGTGCTTCCGCCAGCCGTTCCCTGCCTCCTACGCCAGAGTTCCCAGCCTGCTGACCCCAGAGGCATACGCAGTACACATGGCACTCCGGAGGACTTTGCTACCGAGGAGTGGCTACCCAGAGGGGTTTACAGGTCTGCAGCAGCTCCTGCTTCTACACATCCTCACTCACGAGCCGTTTGACATAGTTGACTTTATTCTGGCTGAGATAGAGGATGTGATCACTGACAGGATGGGTGTGGTGCGACAGTTTCCCTATGCGCACTGGATCAGCTATATATGTTCTATGATTGTGCCAGCAGAGTCACCCATCAGCGCTCCTTACCGTCACGATGAGGCCCCCCGGTTCCTAGTTTACCGACCGACAGCACCACAGGACCGGAGGAGGGGCAGACAGGCCGATAGAGCTGCCATGGCACAGTTGTCACCAGAGGCACAGGCCCGAGTGGCACAGGAGGATGAGGCACTGCTAGCTGCCGAGGCCCAGCTTCCCGGAGGAGATGATGAGATACACTGGTCTGAGCTTGAGTCAGACTCCTCCGAGGACGTCGAGTACTTCCCTGCAGCAGCCCCAGCTAGTCACGACCACGAGGCAGGGGGGTCTAGAGAGCCAGCCCCATAGTCAGTCGCTGCTGCTACAGTCTCTGAGTCCCAGGTGTCTCAGCCGTCCGAGCTCACCGCACTTCTACAGCAGCTCGTGACTCAGCAGAGAGAGGACCGGCTGCGACCGAGGAGCATTTTGTCGGGCTTATTGATAGAGTCTCTCAGAGGACAGACGCTCAGTTTCAGCAGATGCAACAGGGCATGATGGCGATGTTCGGGATGATCTCACAGCTTTACTCTCACATCGGACTCGCCCCGCAGCAGCCAGGACTTCAGGGTGTTGCAGCACCTCAGCTTGCGGTCACACCAGCTCCTCCAGTTGCTACTGCAGCTCCTGCTCTCTCAGCGACACCGGAGACCACGTTCTCGATGTCTGCACTACTTGGGTCTGCCGGTCGTCCATTGTTCTCGCCACTGCCAGCGACCACACTCTTCCAGGACTCACCGTCGACAGTCGCTCTCCCCGTCGTTCCACAGACACTACTTTCAGGGGGAGGAGGAGAGGGGTCCTTACTTCAGCAGTCGACACAGCCGGCAGCTTCAGCACTCACTACGTCAGATGTTGACACTTCTTCTACTGAGCCGGTCACCACGTCTACGGACCCTCTCCCAGGCAGTGCTAGCACTAGAGCCTCGACGACAGCTACACCCCCAGTCACTTCAGATCCAGCAGGCAGTTCTGACCAGCAGCTCCCGTCTGTCACCGAGGGTACACCGTCTGACGACGATGACCCGGACCGCTTCCTTGCCGTGCCACGACAGCCGGATCAGTAGCTCGCCTTTTTGGTGCTTTGTTGCCAAAGGGGGAGAGAGTCAGGAGGAGTTGGAGTCAGGGGGAGGGTAGAGTTAGAGAGAGCTCGTAGTTATCAGGACTTTGATGCTTTGTATCTCATTTGGTGTTAATTCATGGATATGTACATTTGTCGCTTGAGTATGCTGTGGTTTGAGACATATCTATGGATTTCGTTTGAGCCGTTGAGCTCTTTGGTCCTTCTTCGAGTTTGCTTGTGTTTATCTTGTTTTATCTTTCTCGCTCTCTCGTTATTTATGTTTGTGTTGTCATCAATCACCAAAAAGGGGGAGATTGTACGCATCTAGGCCCTCAAGGTATGTTTCAGGTGATTAATGACAACCTATTATTGTGACTAATGAGTTTGTGCAGCTTAATAGTTCATTATCGCTCATTTGGTCATATGTCAAAAGAGGACCCCTCAATTTCATTATCTAAAAAGGCTGATCTCGGTTTTCAACTCTAATATTTGTCAAGACTAAGGATCTTTCTAGTCCTAAGTGTCATAAGGTTGAGAAGGACACTTAGGTTAGTATAGGTTTTATAGTTTTGTAGTGATCGCACTATTAAGAGGGATTAAGGCCAAGTAACTTGAGCATGGACATGGTCAATCAAAAATGAATGCACACTATGGTCACTCAGGTTCCTAGAAGTTCAAATAAGTGGCTTTCAACTTATATCTCAAGAATATTTGGATTTTATTCAAGACTCAAATCAGAAAAGGCAAAATCAGAAAAAGTCTTTAACACCGGTTTAACCGACGCTCTCCCTTTTCTATACGTCGGTTAAACGAAGTCAGCAGAGTCTGGACAAGTCAATACACCGGTTAAACCGACGTGTTTGAATTTAACGTCGGTGCATTAGTCCAGAGTTGGTTTTTCCAGGGAAATTCAAGTTCTATACACCAGTTAAACCGACGCTGTTTGAATTAGGAACATCGGTGCAATTGGCCAGTGAGATGGTTTTTCCTAGGGATTTCTGAAGTTGTTCTCACCGGTTAAACCGACTGATGATTTTGAGTTAACGTCGGTGCAGTTGTCCAGAGACTTGGTTTTTCAGTTGATCAGTGGACAACTACACTCACCGGTTAAACCGATGATACGTCGGTTAATCTGCCCAAGTTGTAACGGCTAGTTTTTCAGAAGGGGCAGTTTACATTCATCGGTTAAACCGACGATGACTATTGGAGGTACGTCGGATTAACCGGCGCTATGCAGTTTTCTGGCAGTTTTTCTCCAACGGCTCTATTCGTGTGAGCTGCCTATATATACCCCTTCAATAGGTCATTTTGCCACTCTTGACACCAGGCAACATCCATACACTCATACTATAGTCAAGAGCCACCTTGAGCTTCATCTTTCACATACTTGTTCATTCAATCAATCAAGAAGCAAGACTAAGGACTTGAGTAGAGAGAAGCTTGTGTGCATCCGTTCTTGGTGATCGGTTCTTACTCAAGTGAAGGCCCTAGCTTGTTACTCTTGATGATTGGCATCACCTAGGCGATCTTGGTGATCGGGGTATTTCTCGCGGAGCTTGCCAAGGATTATGGGAGCACGGAGAAGAAGATTGTACGTGGCTTGAGCTCCACCACGCCGGGATGGTGAACGGAGACTCTTAGTGAGTGCCCAAGTCTCGGTGACATGGGAGGTGACAAGACTCTTAGTGAGTGTCACAACGTGGATTAGGGGTGTGTGCCAACACATCGACACCACGGGAAAAAATCCGGTTATCTCTAGCCCGCTCTCTTATTTCAAGCACTTACTTTCATGCAATCTTTCATGTGCTTGACCTTAGAGATCATAGCTTAGCTCTACCTTGCTTAGTTTCATATCTTTGTTAGCTTGTGTAGTTTGCTTTGTTAGCCGGTTGGTGAATTGAGCCTTACTAGCATTGCATAGGTTAAGGTTGTTTTAATTATCTTAGAAATTTAAAAAAGGCCCAATTCACCCCCCCTCTTGGTCCATCGATCCTTACAAAGAGAAGTCAGCGATCAAAAGGGCTAACAAACCCCAAGCTCCCCTCGCAAGCGAGCAAAGGTGTCCTGCTCAAGTGGTTTGGTGAGGATATCTGCGGTTTGCCTCTCTGAAGGGACATGGATCATGTCTATGTGGCCTCTCTCATGGTTATCTCGCAGAAAGTAGAACCGGATATCTATGTGTTTGGTTCTGGAGTGTAGGACAGGGTTCTTTGCAATGCTAATGGCGGACATGTTGTCTACAAAGATGGGAACCCTACCAAAACTCAACCCATAATCCTGCAAGGTTTGTTTCATCCAAAGAATCTGAGAGCAGCAGCTAGCAGCGGCAACGCATTCGGCTTCTGTGGAAGAAAGCGCTACACTAGCTAGCTTGCGAGAGGACCATGAAACCAACGAAGTACCGAGAAAGTTACAGGTGCCGGAAGTTGACTTGCGATCCAGCCGACACCCACCAAAATTGGCATCCGAAAAACCAACCAAAACAAGAGATGAATCCGCAGAATACCAAAGACCGAATTCAGGAGTGAACTTGAGGTACCTGAAGATGTGTTTCACCACTTGCTTGTGGGAGGTGCGCGACGAAGCCTGATATCGCGCACAGAGGCCGACCCCGAACTAAATGTCCGGTCGGGTCGCCGTCAGGTACAGGAGAGAGCCAATCATGCTCCTGTACTCCTTCTGGTCCACCGCCTCGCCATCCAAGTCCGCATCAAGTGCCGTCGATGTGCTGATCGGAGTCGGTTGAGGAGACAAGTCACTCATGTCGAACTTCCGCAGCAAGTCCTTGGTATACTTGGCTTGATGGACGAACGTGCCCTGAGGAGTTTGCTTGATCTGCAGCCCGATGAAGAACTGTAGCTCACCCATCATGCTCATCTCGAACTCCCTGGACATTTGCTCAGAAAACTTGGAGACAAGAGCGTGAGAAAAGCCACCAAAGATGATATCATCCACGTATATCTGAACCAACAAAAAGTCAGAGCCAGAGCGCATGAGGAACAAGGTTTTATCAACACATTCCATTTTAAAACCTTGAGCAAGTAAAAAGTTTTTAAGCCTATCGTACCAAGCTCTAGGCGCCTGTTTCAAACCGTAAAGAGCTTTCTGTAGTTTGTAAACTCTGTTTGAAAACTTGGGATTTTCAAAACCAGGGGGTTGTTTCACATACACTTCCACTTCAATAAAACCATTCAAGAAGTCAGATTTCACATCCATTTGGAAAACTTTAAAACCCTTGGAAGCAACAAATGCAAGAAAGATTCGAATCGCTTCTAAGCGTGCTACTGGGGCAAAAGTTTCCTCATAATCTATCCCTTCCTTTTGGCAAAACCCCTAGGCTACAAGTCGAACCTTGCTTCGCACTACCAACCCATCTTCACCTTTCTTGTTCTTGAAAACCCACTTGGTTCCAATGAGATTACAAGTAGGCGGAGGCTCAACCAAAACCCAAACCTGATTCCTTTCAAAATTTTCGAGTTCCTCATGCATGGCATTGACCCAATTGGAGTCAGAAAGTGCGTGTCCAACATCTTTTGGCTCGAAAGAGGCAACAAACGCTGAATGAGCAAAGCCAGCGATACATGTTACCTTGGACCTTGTGACTCGCTCGTTGAGGTCACCTAGCATCTGTAGAGGTGGATGACGATGATGAATGTGTCGCGGTGCTTCCCTTGTCAAAGTTGCCTCCTCCTCAACCAAAACTGGTGTCTCCTCAGGTGCAGCTGGTGAAGGCTGAGGCACCTGCTCGATCGGCCCCCAGGAAGTAGATGTAGTCGGGTTGGGGCCGTCATCATCGTCCGAGCTCGTGGCGGAGGCGGCTGGGTCCACAGCACGCGTGGTAGCCTCAGCATCACCCTCCGCAGCTTCTTCCTCCTCATCTTCAAAGATGGGGGTGCCGAGCTCATCATCTCCTGCAACCTCGAAGACAGAAGAATTGCACGGTGCAGTCTCGTCGAAAGTGACTTCACAAGTCTCTCTGACGATGTTAGTATCAATAATCAGCACACGGTAAGCTCTAGAGTGAGAAGCATAACCGATAAAAATGCCGTCAGATGATCGAGACTCAAACTTATCAAGATTTCCTTCCTTTAGCACAAAACACCATCAACCGAAAACTCTGAGATGGTCAACACGGGGCTGGCGTCCAAATCGCAACTCATAAGAAGTCTTGTGCATGAAAGCACGCAAGAAAATACGATTGGACACATAACAAACTGTGTTAACTGCCCCAGCCCAGTATTTTCTAGGAGTCCTATGCTCATCGAGTATCGTCCTAGCCATCTCAACCAACGTCCGATTCTTCCGTTCTACAACTCCATTCTGCTGTGGAGTGTAGGGGGAAGAGTATTGGTGTTCAAGACCTTGATCACTGCAAAAGGTGTCAAAATAAGTTTTTTTGAATTCTGTGCCATTGTCACTGCGAATCGCTCTCATGGCCTGGGGTAGCTCATTTTTCAACTTCAAGATCAAGTCTCGAACAAACTCGAAAGTCTCATCCTTGGTTCTCATGAAAAAGACCCAAGAATAGCGAGAAAAGTCATCCACGATCACAAGAACGTACCACTTCCCACCAACAGACAGCACCCGAGAAGGTCAAACAGTGTCCATATATAGCAACTCTCCAGGTGAGTGGTCTTCACTTGATTAACAGGCGGATGGGAGGTGGCAACCATCTTCCCATGGCGACACGGATGGCAAACAAGATCCTTCTCAAACTTCAATTTGGGCAATCCTCGGATTAGGCCAAGTGAGCTAAGTCTCGACAATAAGTCAAAACTCAAATGTTCAAGTCTTCTATGCCACTTCCACAAGTCAGAAGAAGGACCAGCCACCAAGCAACAATGAGGACCAAGAGAAGTTTCAGAGAAGTCAACCAAGAAAATCTGATCGCGAGGTAAAATCCGGCAAACCAAATCTCCCCTGGAATTTAAAACACGAGAACAACCCTCCTTGAAGCGAATTTCAAACCCCACATCAAGAAGTTGCGAAACAGAGAGCAAATTGAACACAAGTTTCGAAACCAAATCAAATTCTCTCAGGGTAAAGCGATCAGAAACACGAACAACGCTAATTCCACGTACCCTTCCTTTTCCATTGTCCCCGAACACAATGTACTCCTTTGAGCGCATCGGGGTGAGGCTGGAGAACCATTTGTCATTCCCGATCATATGGCGCGAACAACCGGAGTCCATGATCCACCTGTTCTCCAAGCCTCCAACCTGCACATCAGTAGTGAGACAAAGAGTGAGCAAATGTCTCAACACTGGGGTTACCAAAGTGTGAAGCAAACCAGTGTCGAGTCATTTGCTCTACAGAAGGGTTAGCAAAATCAGGCAAAACGTATCCCCCGTCCCATCTACCGCGAGGCTGACGACCACCACCGCGAGGAAAGCGTGGTGCATCGTAACCTCCTCTAAAGTCTCTGTCCCGTGGTCCATAGCCTTACTGAGGACGACCAGGAGCACGACCGGCAAAGCGACCACTCGCTGGAGCACGGTAAGCACCACTGTCTCCCTGTCCTCCACCTACACGGCGCGCCCTAGCATCTTGCCTATCACCACGCCAAGGAGGACCATGCACCCGAGTAGAGTACATGTCCGAGTTACGTCTCTCCTGCTCACGCCTCACAGCCCGCTTCCTCCTAAAGCAAAACTCCTCCAGGTGACCGTCTCTGTCACAGTACTCGCAGTGGTACCTCACCTCTCTCTTGGGAGGTAGAGGCCTTGCCTTTGGACGGGGAGGAGCAGCCCCTTCTTTGAGGGAATTCCTCAGATCATTGGGCTTTGGAACCCAAACCTGCTTCTGTGGAGGTGCTTTTGATGGTTCTTTAAGCACACCATCCACGGGGTCAACAAGCGAAGGCAGCGTGCTCGTACTAATAGTGTTTAGAGCACTCGGAACTCCAGCAGCCTTGCCGATCTTACCATACAACATGTCAAAGTCTGACTTCGTGTAGGTGTAACCGACCCCAAACCCGTCACCACACTTAAACTGCTTGATCATCATGCCCAACTACGGCTCACTGGCAGAAACCCAACTAAGAATTACCCTAAGATATGTGTTCTTATTCTCCAAGTTGGGTTTCTCTACCGCAAGATCATCCAAATCAGAAATCAGACCAGGGCAAACAAGACAATCATTAGGTGGGCTAGACTCCTCGACCTTAGTCTTCCCCAAAGACTTAATCAAAGCGTTCTTCTCATCTAGCTCCGACCTAAGCGTGGGACAAAGCCTACAAGCACCAAGCAGAACAGGCCTAGACCTAAGCTCCTCTAGCTCACACACAACAGCAGCAAACTTAGACTGCAAAGAAGCTAGATCAGACTTAAAGATGGAGCACTCATCACATTCAAGTACATCACTACCAATAGGAGCGTCCTTGGCCAATTCAAGCTCATGCTTGGCCTTGGCTAGCTCGTGAGACACGTCAGCAAGCGAAGTCTTGGCAACATCCAAGTTCGCAACGTTCTCATCATGCATGCTTGGCACGGAGAGCAACAAGATCATTCATGTGAGATATGCAGTCAACACACTCATCCTCACCAGATTTCTCTCTAGCACAAGCAAGCTCGGCCCTAAGCTTCTTACGCTCTCTAGCTGCTTCCTTAAGCAGCCTTTTCTGATTGTCGAGAGCGGCATACAACTCCCTAACCTCAGTATCAAGCAGGTCAATAGTGGAGTTTACTTCTGAATCACTCTCGGATCCAGGAGAAGAGGCATCGTGCGTCGGTGTAGCATGTCCACCTGGAGATGCACGAGCACCATTGGCCTCGCCCGCCATGGTGCAGAAACTCTTGCGCCGACCGGCCGCCAAGCAAAGGCCGATGAAGCCGGTGGCTTCCTTGTCCCGCTTCTTCTTCTTCTTGTCATCATCGTTGGAGGTAGGTGAAGAAGAGCGGTCGGTATCAGAGCTCTTGTCGAGGTCGCTGAGCTGTGCCAAGAAAGCCTTCTCCCGCTTCTTGGCCTTGTACTGGAAGCGCTTCTTGAGCGACTCCTTGTCGAAGAGCCCTCCCTTGTCCCGGTCACGACTGCGGTGCTTGTGGCGCCGACGCTCCTTGTTGGAGCCTCCCTCGTCGCGGTCGCGGTGGCAGGAGTAGTTGAAGTTGTTGTTCTGGCCACCGCCGAACTTCTTGGGGCAGTCGGCGACGAAGTGGTTCAGATCGCCGCAGTGGTAGCACCCGGGGTTCTTCCTGCTCTGCCTGTTGTGGTAGACACGCTGGAACTTGTTGATGAGGAGGTGCAAGTCGTCGTCGCCCAGCGTCTCTAACCGCTCATCTGTAACAGAAGGCAAAGAGGCAAGAGAAAAGCCAAGAGCAGAGTTAGCATTAGAGCTCGATCCACCTGAGCCAGTCACAAGAGCGATGCCCTTAGAAGGAGGGGCACCATTGAGCTTGGCTCGGTGTGGCAGTACCGCCCTAATTAATCCGGCTCAAGTGCGCTAACCATCATCTTAAAGACAATCCCGGCTAACACGCACTTCAAACGGAGTAATTCGGCAGTGCTGTCGGGTAAAGTCCCGAAGAATCCACCTAAGCGTCGATCGAACCCAAAGCTTACATGTAACCCACACGAAGGTGAGTCCAGAGAGTACAACATTTCACAAATATATTACATTACAGAGTCTTAACTTAATTATTACAAACCAAGTTCGAAATCTTTGAAAGGTACTTGAAATTCGAAATGAAAGTAGTTCAGAGTTCACTGCAGCGGAAATAAAACGAGTTCTAAACGACGATACATGATGTCATGATGAAGCCCGTACATGACATCACTCAGCATTGCCATCGTTGGCCGGAGTCGTATCCCACTCCACCGACCAACCAGGGGGTAAGGTACACGGCCAAGTCAAGCTAGCAATCATGTCCTCAAAAGTATTACCTGAAATAAAAATTTAGCCACAAGCAAGGCTGAGTATACTAATACTCCGCAAGGCTTACCCGACTAGGATATAACTAACCCTCTAACTAGACATGCAAGGCTTTTGGCTTGAGGGGTTTGTCTTTGCCGAAAAGCAGTAAGTCCTTATTTTCCGATTTTAGCTTTCAAGTTCTATTAGGCTTAACCATTCTACATTAGCATCTATCCTAAAGCATACATGGTGGAAAGTAATTATTTTTCATCATTCGACCATATTTCTCATCATCATTGTTCCACTTCTTACTCTATGTGGCAAAAGGGTTAAGCAGTCTCAATATTCGTGAGAGACGGACGATTCGAATCGAATTTATTAACCTGGCCAGGCAGACCTAAACACACGCATGGGGAATGCAGTCACCCACGCGACTTTTCCCCTTTTTTCCCCGGGCTTGAAACAGGCCCACTGTCCTAGGGTGCCCTGCACCCGTGCGTGACCATAGACCAGACAGTGGGGAGTATATTCCACGGCCGGTTCCATCAGGTACTTAAGCTTACCGATTACCATATTCTCGGCATGTGGTTAGTACGTTCAAACGCTTAACCACCACTACCACACACCGCGGCCTTATCCATTTTGACTAAACAGACGGGGTATCACAAGTACAACAACCCCGCCCGTAAACCTTATATTGCAGTGTGTAGTAAGCATTCAACTCCTATGAGCTCGCGAGTGACAGGAAATCACCCGACTTCTACCGAACCATTAGCATAGCCAACTAGCGACCTACACATGCTAGTATTCAAGCATAGGTACCTAGGATCATGCAACTAAGGTTCCAAACAATTCCTGTAACTTAAATGCACAATAAACAGAAATACAAATAGTTGCATAAAATAAAATAGGTAGGACATGCTCCGGGGCTTGCCTTCCTGAGCGTAACTAGCTGTGGGCTCTTCCGAAACTGGGTTCGGGTCTTCAGTAGCTTCAGTTAGATTTACTTGAGCTTCACGCTGCTCACTCTCGGACTCCGGCACCAACTCGTACGTACCGTCAGGGAGAGTAGTCGAATCTATATGAAATGCATACGCGTGAGTTATTTTAGTGATATGATTTAATCAATTCTTCACTAAAGAATTGTACTCCAACACAAACTCAAGATGATTTACAAAAGATTATGTTACATCATTTTGGACAACCCTTTATAGAGTAATAATCATTGTACTGACTTCACAAAGTAACTCGGATGGGTTTTCTCTTTTATCCCTATGCAGCAAAAGAAGATTTTTCTTATTTATTACTAGGTTAAGCATGTCCTTATCATAAATAATGTTAAACAGAGATTCTGGGTTTGAAATTTTTATGTATGATACATATCTAAATAACTTGCCTACTGTGAAATTTTCAGCCCATTTTATGCAGCCTATTAACCACGAAAAATAAAACAAACAGCTACTGCTGGAAACAAAAATGAATTTTACAGGTCAAAATATGCAAGTACTGGTAATGAAATTTTAACTGAAGGTTTTATACCTAAAGATAAGCCTTCCATAAATTTTTCACAATTAAAAAAGCATTTTACAGGGCATGAAAAATAGCACAAAGTAATGCTGCATGGATAGAAATTAAATTCCATAGGCTGTTATACTAAGTTCCAGAGCCTCATATTTTACCAGTAGGGTTATAAACTCAATTTAATCCCCTAGAAAAATTATCAGATTTTTCTATACAAAATAACTATTTTTCTTGATTTAGTGTAAATAGCTATACTATTAATTAGTTGGACTGGTTCCACCTATCTAAAATTTCTCAAAATTTTTGTACAGTAACTAAACATCAATTTAAAGGCACTGTAAAAGTTTGAGCTCATTAAACCAAGCTAAACAGTATGTAAAAACAAACTAATTTAAAGTAGGCATAAAGCAAGATTTAAATAAACCGATAGCTAGGCATATCAAAAGTCTATGAAACTTTTACACAAGGTTATACACATAACATGTACCCTACCGGCCAAAAATGGCTAACAACTCATGTTTGTAACTCGAGATCTAATATAAAGTACATTTTCTTTGTATTCTAAATGAAGTAAAAACTATTGAGCAAATGAAAAAGTGTATGTAACAAAAGTTGTAGATCTCTTTGCAAAGATTCCATAACAGTTGAGTTTGAATTTTTCTGATTTTTCTACGATTTTTAATCGAATTTACAAGTTCACTGGAAAATCCAGAAAATACAAAAACACAGATTGCAAAGGGGCCCCGGAATCTTTCACTTAACCCCCTGGAAACCTAAAACAAATTGCGCCGGGGTAACTGGCCGGAGGTAGGAGACAGGGGAGGCGGCGGCGGGGGGTTTTCCCGGCGAGGAGGAGGCTCGCCGGCGGCGGGGATGGGGTCCAGGGGTGAGAGCTCACCGAGCTCTACCTAGGGGTGGGTGATGTGGTCGACGGGGATGGTCGGAGCAGGGTCGGCGGCGGCGCCCAGGGAGCGGCGGCGGCGGCTGCAGCGGGCGGCGGCGCTCCGGTGCGGGAGGAGGGGCAAGAGCAGGCCGGGGAGCTTCACGGCGCCATGAGGAAGCTAGCTCGGGGGTCGATTGGAGTCGGGGAAAGGCGGAGCAAGGAGTTCCGCGGCGGGCGGCGGCCGGCGGCGGCTCTGCTCGCGACGGCAGCGCTCGGCGGCGATGGGGGTGGACGATGCTTGGCCGTGGAGCTTCACGGAGTCGAGGAGGTCCCGTTCCGGGGTTCAATTTGGACCGAGGGGCACCGGGGGTAGGGGCTCCACGGTGAGCTCGAGCGGCGGCGGCAATGGCGTGGGCGGCGGAGTGTTCTGGCACTGGGGCGGCTTGGCTCGGCTTGGGAAGGGGAGGGGAGCTGAGTGCGAGGGTGGAACGCCCTTGGGCGAAGCAAAGGGGGAAGGGAGAGCTCGGTAGGGAGGGGAGGGCGTAGAATAAGGGCGGCGGCGGCGTGCGCGCGGTCTGGCGGTGGCGTGCTCGCCCGGCGGCCTTGAAGGCGGGTCAGGGCGCAGCGAGCGGTTTGGTGGTGTCAGTAGCGCGCGGTAATGAAGTCCGGCTGCGGTCCGCTGGCTCGGCAGGGCACGGCCGGCCCGTTTGGGCGCCACGGCGGCGAGGCGGCGCGTCGCCGTGCTCTTGTCGTGGCGTGAGCGTCAACGGCAGGGCGCGGCGAGGACAGCGTGCGCGCTCAAGTGGAGGGGCGTCAGCGGCGCGGCGAGGCAGCGCGGCGGCAGTGAGGCAGCGAGGCCGCGGCAGCGGCGCAGCGAGGCAGCGAGCGCACGCGCGCTCAAGTCCCTGCGCGTGCGCGCAGAGCAGAGAGGGGAGAGTCAGCGGGGAAGAGAGAGAGGGGAGAGAGAAAGAGAGTGGAGAGAGGAAGAAAAAGTCAGCAGTTTGACTTGGTTCAAACTTAAGATTTTCAATTGAAACTCGAAAAATTTTGAACACGAAAGTTGTTCAAAATTAAATTTCCTACAACTTTCCTTTTAGGCAAAAATTCATTTGAGCGTTGGTTTGAAAGTTTAAAATTTGAAATCAAGTTTAATGATCCCGCTCGTTTTCCGGGGTTAACTCAAAATTTCATGTTGTAACTTGAAAAACTTTGAACACGAAAGTTGTTTATCTTGTCAAACTCTATAACTTTCGTGTTGGGCAAAAGTTCATTTGATCAAGGGTGCGAGAGTTGACTTTTTGGTGTATTTAAACGGAATTTCGGCTTTGCAGTAATTGAGAAGTTGGGGGAGGGTTTAACGTGTCATTGCATGTTAATTGCCTGTTTTATATAGTGTTAAACACTGGAGGTGTTACAACCTACCCCCCTTAAAAGAATCTCGTCCCGAGATTCAGATAAGCAAGCTAAGTGCAGGAAAGAGGTGTACTGTAACACCCCGGGTGTTTACACAGTATTTTAATTAGGTGCCTGCACAGTAATGGTGTAGGTTTGCTATGCATCATGTGCTTGAATTACTTAAAAAGGATCTTTTTGTAATTATGAAAGGTTATATGTGTAATTATTATTTTATGCAAGGTCCTTTATATAGTTATTTGTGTTTATAGCTTTTATGGAGGGTGTTTGTGCAAAATTTCAGTGCACTTATTGCATGGCAACCAATTTTGCTTGTAAGTCTATGTTTGTAGTGAATTTACGTTGAAAAAGACAAATTTCCTAGATTTCAAAATCCCTTCAATGATTTTAATTTTAGCTCTTGAATCTTTGGTCAAATAAATTTTTGCACAACATCAAAGTTGTAGATCTTGAAAATTTGAACAACTTTCATGTTGGGCACTTTTTCATTTGAGCTTTAGTTCAAAAGTTATTGCTTGTTTACAGAAAGGTCCCTGGAACTTTTGGAAATTTCAAAATCGCCCTTATGACCATCTCCCCCTCCCTGCTCTGCTTCTCGCCGCCGGCCACCGACAGCGCCGCCCGCCGACGCCCTCCCGGCTTTCCCGGCCATTACTTCGCCGTGCGCTGGCTCCCACGCGTCGCCGGCGAGCTCCTCCCCCTCCTGTTGCCTCAAGCTGGAGCCTCCACCCCTCGCCACGCACCCCCGCCGCGCCCAGAATCTCCCCGACGGCCGCCACCGCGACGCCGCCGTGGAACGGCCGCTGCAGAGCGCGCCGTCCCCTTCTAGCGAGCGCCCTGGGCTTACAAATACCCCAGAGACCAATTCCTACCGCCCTTCTTCGCTCTCCTCGCTCCCACGCCGCAGAACGCCGCCGCCGCCCCGCTTGAACCCCGGCGAGCTCCACCCCACCGCGGAGCCGCCAACCCAGACCCGCTCCACCCCTACATCCCCCACCATTAGCCGCGCCTCACCCTCGCGCAACTCCCAGACCGTTTCCCCTCGCCCAATCCTCACCGGAGCACCCTCGCCGTCGCTCGCCTCCGCCGCCAACCCGCCCTGCTCCGCCGAGCCGCCGCTTCCGAGCCTCTCCCCGCGACCCTAGGCCACCCAGAGGTGCGCCTTGCACCCGTGAAGCTCACGCACCCCTCCACTCTCGCCGCCGGTGAGCCCCTCGCCGGGAAATCGCCGGTCAACCGCCGCCCCCTCTCTCTGACCCTGGCCCAAGGACCTCGGGGTGGAAGAAACAAAACTTCAGGGTGTTATTTGAATAGACCTAGACTCATGTGAATAGTGCACTAAGGACTGCTTTGTAATTTTTTTTCAGTGAACTTTGAAATTCTAGATCAATTCGTAGAAAATTCGTAAAATAGCAAATCTTGATGTTTTGGAATCCTCTTGAAGAGCTCTATGCAGTAGAACCAGAATATGTTAGGCCTTAGTTGCAAGTTTTTGCTGTAGATGTTGTTTTGTGTTACTAGGTGTATAACTACTTGTTCTTTAATCTTTTTCTTATCTGATGCTTGAAAGCTTGTATTGCTTTGAAATTTTGGTGGTAGTTTACTCTTGTTACACTAGCTTTACTATAAAAATTTCATGATCAGTTCTTTGTTGTAGCTATTTATTTGATTTAATCTTTTTTTAATAGACTTTATTCATGGTAAATAGTTTCTGTTCTTAATAAATCATGAAAATATTCCTGAGTGTTCTTCTGGAGCGTGTTAGCTTGTCCAGGAAGTTTGAGCCTTAGTTCATGGCTAGATCAGGGGCTAAAATATAAATCTTGCTAATCTGTTGTCTGTTTTATTTATTTTCTCAGAATTATTTCGGTGTAGATAAAATCATGAAAACTTCACAGTAGATAGATCTTACCTGTGTAGATCTCCTGTTAATTTTTGAGCTTCTACTTTGCTATATTTTAGTCTGTATAATTCAAGCTTGTGCTAGGTGTTGCCTGCATAAATGATTTATTGTGATTAAATGGTTACATGTCTTCATATGATTTTTGTAGGGTAGATTACTTTGTTCATGTTCTGTTTAGTGTAATTTTGGTAGATTTTATTACTATTTGTACTTTGAGTTGTTGATTTATTTACAAACCATGACTTAATTGTATAGGAAATCACCACCACTCATTTTATGAAGTTAGTTAACTTCTTTTGTGCTGTTGATCATGATGCCTTGTGTAGTTAAATTTGTTATTTAACTACTCTATAAACGATTGCCCATGTTTGTTTATAATGTTGTTCTTGCATTACATATAGATACGACTACTTTGTCAGACGGGACGTACGAGTTGATTCCGGAATCTGACGGAGGTGATCTCGAAGCTCAAGTGAACACTGCGGAACTAACTGAAGCCCCGAACCAAAGTTCGGAAGAGCCTAGCGCTGAAATAGTTAGCAATTACCGAGAAGGCAAGCCCCGGACATAACCTATACTTCAAATTAATTTCATTTACTGTATTATTTTACTTGTGCATTTACAGTTCATAGGAGTTGAATTGAAAACCTAGATGCATGATCCTAGGAACCAATGTACTGAACACTAGACTTGAGTTCGAGTAATTGCTAAGCTTATAGGAACGGTAAAAGTCGAGTGATCGCCTGTCACTCGCGAGCTTTATAGGAATTTCCTGTTTACTTTCTGTTATCAATATAAGGACTACGGACGGGGTTGTGCTCGATATCATGACCTTATGTGATACCCCGTCTGTGTTGATAAACTTGCTAAGGTCGCGGTGTGTGGTAGTGCTGGTTAAGTTTTTGAAAGTACTAGTCACATGCCGTAAATATGGTACGCGGCAAGCCTAGTAGCCGATTGGACCGGGGAGTGGATATACCTCCCACTCTCTCAGTAGGGATAGGTTTTATTTTATGTTGCGCAACACTACGACTTCTAGGGACAAGGTTCGGCCTTGGAGCCCTGTAGTCGGGGAGAGTGGCACTATCCACAAGCCGGAAAGAAAGGTTAACGGTTGTTTGGGAATGACCCGACGGTATTCCAGACGTGTGTGCTAGGTTACCCTTGCAAGGTTGAATTTCGATTCAGAATCGTCCGCCTCTCATGATGAAATGAGACTGCTTGATCTCTTTGCCACACAGAGTAATAAGAGCAACAATATTCTTATTAATCTTGATGTTTGCTTAGAAGTTTCACCATGAATGGTTAGTAGATGCTTACATAGAATGGTTAATCAACTAGAATCTTGCAGCTAAAACTTGAAAGTAAGGACCTACTCTTTATTGCTTTTCAGCAAAGGAAAACCAGAGCCTTACAAAGCCTTGCATAATCTAGCTAAGGTGGGCTACTTATACCCGTTGTCGGTTAAGTCTTGCTGAGTATTAGAATACTCAGCCTTGCTGTTGAAACCCTTTTTCAGGTATGACTTTTGAGGATCAGGTCGCTAGCTTGACCTATCCTTGTTCGTTGCCTCCTGGCTGGTCCGTAGAATGGGATACGTCTTCGGCCGGCAATGACTATGACGAGTGATACCCGGCTTGGGCTAGCTTGGTATACTTTTGGCGACGTGTCGTAGAGATCGTGTTTCATCTTCCGCTGTTTAGACTCTGAACTTATAATCATGGCTTGAATAACTGTTTTACTTAAGTTGGTTTTTGTAATAATCTTTTGAACTGGTTTGTAATCTTTAATATGCCTGTGTTGTAAAAGTGTGGTTGTAATATCTCTGAACTCGCCTTCATGCGGGGTATGCTTGTTCGATCCGAGAATCGGTGGTTGTATCGGGACGTTACCCGACAGACCAAAAATTGTTCCGTTTGAAGTGCGTTTAAGCTAATGTTGCCTTTATGGTGATGGTTTACGCACTTGAGCCGGGATAATTTAGGCGGTTCTGCCACAGCTGGTATCAGAGCTGCAAGCATACATCGGAGGTGTTGGAACCTTAAAAATCACTTTCCATATAAAATTGGAACCATAAAGAATTTCGGAAAACTACGTTGGATTCGTTAAGAGTTGTGTTTAGAACGTAAAGTCCTAGGGAATGTATGGGAATTACTAGGTGGTTATTTTTGTATGGTTTATGTTATCTGACTTCCAGCACTTTACATTTTGTCAAACCATACTCACAAGCAACTCTTACTTCTTGTAACGACGCACCTACGTGAGGTAAGATGGTAAGGATCCTCAGTCAGCTGAGGGAGTCTGACCTTCCCGTCGGTGATGCGAGCCGAACGCTGCCCTCAAGCAGTGGCTTACTTGAGGTGCTTCCAATATATCGACTATTAGTTGACTATATTGGAAGTAAAGTGTGCTCAGTCAGCTGAGGGAGTCTGACCTTCCCGTCGGCGATGCGAACCGAACGCTGCGCTCAAGCAGTGACTTACTTGAGCTGCTGCCAATATACCGATCTCGGTCGACTATATTGGGAGTAAAGGAACTCGTGAATACGCCACTAACTAGCGTATGTTAACGTTGGCCATACGGCGGAAATTGTATGGCTGCTGCTTCTATAGTGAGCGGTAATGTTTGGGAACGCTTTCATGAGTGCTGGCATGAAAGGTTCATTGGGGTTATATATTTACGTTCTGTCAATCTTATGCAGGTACGCTAACCATGATTCGATAAGATAAGAACGGTTAGAATGTATCGACTAGCTATATAGGGAGAGCCGTATTTATGTATGCCACCATGCTAACCACGTAAGCCCAACGATAGTTGGCAATTGTTTATCTTGTGAGGAACGAACAGGACGTGCATGCATATCTAGTTGATGTTTGATTTGTTCCTAGTACTTGAAGTTGCTACAGGAGCTTGTTAAGGAATTTCTAGTATGAATCCTTATAAGATAAGTGTTAGTGTGCTTAAAACATGAGTGAGTGAAACTCTGATGTTAGTAGCATATTAGTAAAATGCTTAGGTTTCCTTAGATGAAAAATATGGTTTCGAGTCATGCCTTCCTCCTAAGCCCCATCTTGTTGTTATAAGGGTCTTTTCATTCCTTAGAATCTCAAATGATGAACCAGTACCGATTGTGGTTTATTATTCTTTGAGTTTGGAATCATATCATCTTGTGAATTAGAATCACATTTGTTTTACCGCAGTCTTCTTAAAGCTTTATTTGAGAAGTCTTGAGATAATTGTATTACTCACATTTGAATCCTTTTTGATTCAGATGGCGACTTGTTCCCAGATCTTTTGGGATGAGGAGGGAAATGCTCATACCGATTGTCTGTACTGGGAGGGTTTTCCGAGGATTCTTTGGGATTCACTTCGTATCTTCCACTACCCAGATCCACCCCAGTACACGGGACGCCAGTTCTCGGAGGATGGAATTAAGAAGAACAGAGTTAAGATGACCATTCCTCAGCACCCCACCTTGGAGTGGCCACCGATTGAGATCGAGGTGATTGGGTATCGTCTTGTGGATGCGTTTGAGAAAGCAGCTCTCAACGCTATCACCACTTTTTGTGAGCACCATCCCGAGGAGGTAGCAGCATATCCTATTGGTTTGTTTCCAGCAGTCAGTGCTGGCAATGCAGAGTGGCTGTTCAGGGTCACACACTTTGGGCACTTGATTGGTGATGTAGCGGATGAGACTATCGAGGCAGTAGTCAGATATATGAATGCCCAGTCTCACTACCAGATACTTCAGCAGCGACACATGGACCAGGTGATAGACTTGGCCCAGAGTTTTCAGCGAGGCCTTCGTCTGAAGGATATTCAGATTGGGGGACTTCAGGATGCCGTTGCTGGGAGGGACACTGCTATTGCACAGTTTGAGCATCAGGCTATGGAGTATGGTGCTGAGATAGAGCAGCGCAACACAGTTATCGGTTTTCTTCAGGCGCAGGTGAATGAGCTGCAAGCAGATTGGGCTGATGCTTTAGCACATGTTGGTATGCTCCAGGAGCAACTAGATGCCCCAGCTGAGCCGGCAGCAGCAGAGGAGGACCCAGAAGAGATTGAGGGAGTATCTGACTTAGATTCAGAGCACGCACTTGCTGAGCCTAACCCTCAGCCGGACGACTCTTCTTCCGGCAGTGCCTCTTCTGTGGGCAACCTCGACGACTTCTAGGCGTCTTAGACTTGTCCTAGATAGTTGTGTTCTCTTGTTGTATCATATGTATATAGGGAAGATGTTATTGTAAAATAGCCTTAGGGAGGAGTACCACTTGCTGTATTATATGTGGTAAGGTTAAGCGATGTTAGGTTGTAAGAACAAGGCTGCTTTGATGTAATATAAGTAGCGACTACCAGTTTGGAAATCATAATCTTTCTACTTAGCAAATCTCTTTATTTTGTGCATCTTCACGCCGTTTGATGAATACAAGAGGTTGCAAATTTTGTGGCATATGTGCTCATCAAATGTTAGCATGTTGAATCTGTGAGACTAAATTTTAGTCCAACCCCTTCTATGATCTCTGTTGTTTAGCAACATAGTACATAGCGATGAAGAGCGAATTGATAGATTATTTTCTTTACTCTTTGCTCTCAGCATGGAGTCTCTATACGATGAAGCATGAAGCTATCTAGCCGCTGACCAGTTTTGAATTTTTGTGGGTTGCACATTTATGTGTTGTGCACATTGTGCTACACCGCATCTAGTCACATTTTTGCTGATTTTGTTTTATCCAAATGTATGATCATTATACGTACCATTGTTTTTGGAAGCGAGAAATATGTATCTAATGGATGTCTTCCATGATTACAGATGGTTGGTCATACACGCGGAACTCCTGATGGCTTCGGTTGTGAAAATGGCAGTGGATCTCAGCAACCACCGCCACCCCCGTCAAATCTGGCCGAGTTAATGGCCATGCAAACAGAACTGCTCCGCCAGCTAGTCCATGGGCAACAAAATCAGCCACGCCAACAGTATGGAGGAAGGGAGGCACAACCAGCGGGTTACCAGGAATTCTTTGGTACCCAACCTCCACTTTTCAGCAAAGCTGATGACCCATTGGATGCCGATGCTTGGCTTCGTACAATCAATTCCAAGTTTGCTTTGTTAGCGGTACCATGTATTGATGCGAACAAGGCCCCCTTTGCCGCCCAACAGCTTCGCGGTCCTGCACGTATATGGTGGGATAATTATTGTGAAATGCAGCCTGCTGAACATATCATATCTTGGGAGGAATTCAGAACTGCATTCAGATCACATCATATTCCGGATGGACTGATGGAGAGAAAGTTGAATGAATTCTTGGCTCTAGATCAGGGAACCCGCACTGTTCTTCAATATGCACAGACCTTCAATCATCTGTGCCAATATGCGGGCCATCATGCTGATACTGATGCCAAGAAACGTGATCGTTTCCGTCGTGGCCTCAATACTAAGCTCAAGGAACGTTTAAACTTGGTTCAGCCCCATACCTATAATGAGCTGGTGAATATGGCCATTACACAGGAAGATTGTATTGCTGCACATCGTGCTGAGAAAAAGCGGAAGGCACCAACGGGACCCTCGAGTGCCCAGCCACCAAGGTATCGCCTGGTGCAAAATACTCCACCTAGGCCTCCACAAAGAAATGCCCCAGTGGGTAGGTTTGTCTTTAGGCCGCCTCAGCAACAAGGAGGATTCAGACCTCCAGTGCCTCAGCAACAGCAACAACAGCAGTTTAGCCCAAGGCCGAATGCCCCACAGTTCAATAGTGGGAATAGTAATAATCGATGCTTCAACTGCGGCAGTGCTTCTCATTTTGCCAAGAATTGTCCACAACCCAGAAGGAATAATCCAGGGCAAAACTCTAATCAGAACAACAACAACAACAACAACAACAACAACAACAACAACAACAACAACAACAACAACAAGGGCAAGGGCAAGAGGCAAATGGTGCAAGTCCGGCAAGGGCGAGTTAATTTCACTACTCTTGCAGACCTTCCAGCAGGAGCACCAGTAATGACGGGTACTTTCTCTATCCACAATAAACCCGCAGTCATATTATTTGATTCTGGTGCAACGCATAGTTTTATAAGTGCCAAATTTGGAGCAAGATTAGGATTGGATTTTTGTCATACTAAGGGATCTTTTATGATAACAACCCCTGGTGGGAAGATAGCTTCCAATCAAATCACTAGATGTGTGCCAATTAAGCTGGGTAGCAAATTGATAAAGACAGACTTGATCTTGCTGAATTTAGAAGGCATGGATGTTATTCTAGGTGTGAATTGGATGACTACACATAAAGTACTACTAGATATCTCTTCCCGAGCTATCGAGATAGATTCACCACATCAAGGAGCCACCATACTCTATCTGCCGCAACGAGAGTGCATTAACTCTTGTGCTTATGCCACAAAAGAAATTAAACTTGAAGATATCCCTATCGTGTGGGAGTATGCGGATGTATTTCCAGAGGATTTACCTGGAATGCCTCCTGATAGAGACATCGAGTTTGTTATCGAACTTCAACCCGGTACCGCCCCTATTTCTAAGAGGTCGTACCGAATGCCTCCAAATGAATTAGCAGAATTGAAAGTCCAACTCCAAGACCTTCTTGACAAAGGTTTTATACGTCCAAGTTCTTCACCCTGGGGATGTCCAGCCCTGTTTGTGAAGAAGAAAGACGATAGTTTGAGGCTATGTGTTGATTATCGACCACTCAATGCGGTCACTATTAAAAACAAGTATCCTCTTCCCCGCATTGATATTCTGTTTGATCAGTTAGCTGGAGCTAAGGTTTTCTCTAAGATTGATCTTCGTTCTAGCTACCATCAAATAAAGATCAAGCCTTGTGATATTCCAAAGACTGCTTTCTCTACCAGATATGGACTATATGAATATTTGGTTATGTCTTTTGGTCTTACCAACGCCCCAGCATATTTTATGTACTTGATGAATTCAGTCTTCATGCCGGAGCTGGATAAATTCGTCGTGGTTTTCATTGACGATATCTTGATCTACTCCAAGAATGAAGAAGATCATGCTGAACATTTGCGTATCGTTCTCCAACGATTACGAGATCATCATCTTTATGCCAAATTCTCCAAGTGTGAATTTTGGTTGGACAGTGTGAAATTCTTAGGTCACACTATCTCCAGTGATGGTATATCTGTTGATCCAACTAAAGTACAAGAAGTGATGGATTGGGAATCTCCTATTTCAGTTCATCAAATTCGCAGTTTTCTTGGTTTAGCTGGATATTATCGTCGATTCATTACTGATTTCTCCAGAATAGCCAAGCCTATGACGGAGTTATTGAAGAAGGGAGTAAAGTTTGTTTGGAATGATAAGTGTGAAGAAGCTTTCCAAACCCTCAAAGCAAGATTAACTACCGCTCCAGTATTGTCTACACCAGATAGTACCAAACCTTTTGATGTCTATTGTGATGCTTCGGGTACGGGACTTGGTTGTGTGCTTATGCAGGACAACCGGGTTATCTCTTATGCATCAAGAGCTCTCCGGGATCATGAGAAGAATTATCCAACCCATGATCTGGAATTAGCAGCTGTCATTCACACTCTTAAGATTTGGAGACATCATCTTATGGGAACTCACTGTAATATTTACACTGACCATAAGAGCCTCAAATATATCTTTACTCAAGCTGATCTCAACATGAGGCAGAGACGCTGGCTAGAGTTGATAAAGGATTATGATTTAGAAGTGCACTATCATCCAGGAAAGGCTAATGTGGTTGCGGATGCACTCAGCCGCAAGTCACAATGCCATTGTCTATCTGTAGAACCATTCAATGAAACTCTATGCCAGGAAATGATGAAGTTAAACCTAGAAATGGTACCTCAAGGAAGTTTGAACCATATATCCCTTGAGCCTACACTTCATGATAGCATCATCATGGGGCAATTACATGATGAGGGTATCAAGGTCATCAAGGAAAAGTTATCACAAGGTGAAGCAAAGTATAAATGTTTCAGAGTGGATCATAGAGGAGTTTTATGGTTTGAATCTCGACTAGTTGTACCCAAGAATCATGAGCTTAGAAAGCAAATCCTTGATGAAGCACATCTTTCGAAATTTTTGATTCATCCCGGTGGTACCAAGATGTACCATGATCTCAAACAAAATTTCTGGTGGACTCGAATGAAAAGAGAGATCGCCAGATATGTTTCTGAGTGTGATGTCTATCAAAGAGTTAAAGCTAGTCATTTGAAAGTAGCTGGTACTCTCCAACCTTTATCTATTCCATCCTGGAAATGGGAGGACATCAGTATGGATTTTATCGTTGGTTTACCCACTACTCCTCATAAGCATGATTCTGTTTGGGTAATCGTTGATAGACTCACCAAGACCGCTCATTTTATTCCTGTACACACCACTTATTCTGCCAAGAAGTACGCAGAGATTTATCTCGATCAGATTGTTCGTTTACATGGCATTCCAAAGACGATTATTTCTGATCGTGGGCCTCAGTTTATAGCACGTTTCTGGGAGCAAATGCAAGAATCCCTTGGAACAAAACTGATTCGTAGTTCAGCTTATCATCCACAAACAGATGGGCAAACTGAACGAATCAATCAAATCCTTGAAGACATGTTGAGGGCATGTGTTATTCAATATGGCAAGAATTGGGTTAAGTGCTTAGCACTGGCAGAGTTTTCATACAATAACAGTTATCAATCTAGCTTGCAAATGGCCCCATTTGAAGCATTATACGGTCGAAGGTGTCGAACTCCTTTGAATTGGTCACAAGCTGGGGAACGCAAAATTTTTGGGCCAGATTTAGTCTCTGAGGCAGAGGAGCAAGTCAGAGTTATCCAGGTTAATCTTAAAGCAGCCCAATCAAGACAGAAAAGTTATGCAGATAAAAGAAGAGATCCTTTACAATTCGAGGTAGGAGACTTTGTATATTTGCGAGTATCTCCTACTAAAGGTGTTCAACGCTTTGGCTTAAAAGGGAAATTAGCACCCCGATATATCGGACCATTTGAAATTATCGAAACTTGTGGACCCGTTGCCTACCGACTCCGTCTTTCATCTCAATTGGCCGCCGTTCATGATGTCTTCCATGTCTCACAACTTCGGAAGTGCACCAGGGTACCTACTGAAATCCTTGAACCACAAGATATCGAAATTGAATCCGATCTATCTTATACGGAGTATCCAATCAAGATTCTTGACACAAAAGAAAGAAGTACTAGAAGGGAGAAAGTTAAAATGTACAAAATCCAGTGGAATCAGCATACTGTAGAAGAAGCTACTTGGGAAACTGAAAATTTTCTCCAAAGAAACTTTCCCGACTTTCTTAGAACCAATCCAGGTACCAAATCGTTGCACCCTTTTCTTTCTATAATCTCGGGACGAGATTCCTTTTAGGGGGGAAGGCTGTAACACCCCGGGTGTTTACACAGTATTTTAATTAGGTGCCTGCACAGTAATGGTGTAGGTTTGCTATGCATCATGTGCTTGAATTACTTAAAAAGGATCTTTTTGTAATTATGAAAGGTTATATGTGTAATTATTATTTTATGCAAGGTCCTTTATATAGTTATTTGTGTTTATAGCTTTTATGGAGGGTGTTTGTGCAAAATTTCAGTGCATTTATTGCATGGCAACCAATTTTGCTTGTAAGTCTATGTTTGTAGTGAATTTACGTTGAAAAAGACAAATTTCCTAGATTTCAAAATCCCTTCAATGATTTTAATTTTAGCTCTTGAATCTTTGGTCAAATAAATTTTTGCACAACATCAAAGTTGTAGATCTTGAAAAGTTGAACAACTTTCATGTTGGGCACTTTTTCATTTGAGCTTTAGTTCAAAAGTTATTGCTTGTTTACAGAAAGGTCCCTGGAACTTTTGGAAATTTCAAAATCGCCCTTATGACCATCTCCCCCTCCCTGCTCTGCTTCTCGCCGCCGGCCACCGACAGCGCCGCCCGCCGACGCCCTCCCGGCTTTCCCGGCCATTACTTCGCCGTGTGCTGGCTCCCACGCGTCGCCGGCGAGCTCCTCCCCCTCCTGTTGCCTCAAGCTGGAGCCTCCACCCCTCGCCACGCACCCCCGCCGCGCCTAGAATCTCCCCGACGGCCGCCACCGCGACGCCGCCGTGGAACGGCCGCTGCAGAGCGCGCCGTCCCCTTCTAGCGAGCGCCCTGGGCTTACAAATACCCCAGAGACCAATTCCTACCGCCCTTCTTCGCTCTCCTCGCTCCCACGCCGCAGAACGCCGCCGCCGCCCCGCTTGAACCCCGGCGAGCTCCACCCCACCGTGGAGCCGCCAACCCAGACCCGCTCCACCCCTACATCCCCCACCATTAGCCGCGCCTCACCCTCGCGCAACTCCCAGACCGTTTCCCCTCGCCCAATCCTCACCGGAGCACCCTCGCCGTCGCTCGCCTCCGCCGCCAACCCGCCCTGCTCCGCCGAGCCGCCGCTTCCGAGCCTCTCCCCGCGACCCTAGGCCACCCAGAGGTGCGCCTTGCACCCGTGAAGCTCACGCACCCCTCCACTCTCGCCGCCGGTGAGCCCCTCGCCGGGAAATCGCCGGTCAACCGCCGCCCCCTCTCTCTGACCCGGCCCAAGGACCTCGGGGTGGAAGAAACAAAACTTCAGGGTGTTATTTGAATAGACCTAGACTCATGTGAATAGTGCACTAAGGACTGCTTTGTAATTTTTTTTCAATGAACTTTGAAATTCTAGATCAATTCGTAGAAAATTCGTAAAATAGCAAATCTTGATGTTTTGGAATCCTCTTGAAGAGCTCTATGCAGTAGAACCAGAATATGTTAGGCCTTAGTTGCAAGTTTTTGCTGTAGATGTTGTTTTGTGTTACTAGGTGTATAACTACTTGTTCTTTAATCTTTTTCTTATCTGATGCTTGAAAGCTTGTATTGCTTTGAAATTTTGGTGGTAGTTTACTCTTGTTACACTAGCTTTACTATAAAAATTTCATGATCAGTTCTTTGTTGTAGCTATTTATTTGATTTAATCTTTTTTTAATAGACTTTATTCATGGTAAATAGTTCCTGTTCTTAATAAATCATGAAAATATTCCTGAGTGTTCTTCTGGAGTGTGTTAGCTTGTCCAGGAAGTTTGAGCCTTAGTTCATGGCTAGATCAGGGGCTAAAATATAAATCTTGCTAATCTGTTGTCTGTTTTATTTATTTTCTCAGAATTATTTCGGTGTAGATAAAATCATGAAAACTTCACAGTAGATAGATCTTACCTGTGTAGATCTCCTGTTAATTTTTGAGCTTCTACTTTGCTATATTTTAGTCTGTATAATTCAAGCTTGTGCTAGGTGTTGCCTGCATAAATGATTTATTGTGATTAAATGGTTACATGTCTTCATATGATTTTTGTAGGGTAGATTACTTTGTTCATGTTCTGTTTAGTGTAATTTTGGTAGATTTTATTACTATTTGTACTTTGAGTTGTTGATTTATTTACAAACCATGACTTAATTGTATAGGAAATCACCACCACTCATTTTATGAAGTTAGTTAACTTCTTTTGTGCTGTTGATCATGATGCCTTGTGTAGTTAAATTTGTTATTTAACTACTCTATAAACGATTGCCCATGTTTGTTTATAATGTTGTTCTTGCATTACATATAGATACGACTACTTTGTCAGACGGGACGTACGAGTTGATTCCGGAATCTGACGGAGGTGATCTCGAAGCTCAAGTGAACACTGCGGAACTAACTGAAGCCCCGAACCAAAGTTCGGAAGAGCCTAGCGCTGAAATAGTTAGCAATTACCGAGAAGGCAAGCCCCGGACATAACCTATACTTCAAATTAATTTCATTTACTGTATTATTTTACTTGTGCATTTACAGTTCATAGGAGTTGAATTGAAAACCTAGATGCATGATCCTAGGAACCAATGTACTGAACACTAGACTTGAGTTCGAGTAATTGCTAAGCTTATAGGAACGGTAAAAGTCGAGTGATCGCCTGTCACTCGCGAGCTTTATAGGAATTTCCTGTTTACTTTCTGTTATCAATATAAGGACTACGGACGGGGTTGTGCTCGATATCATGACCTTATGTGATACCCCGTCTGTGTTGATAAACTTGCTAAGGTCGCGGTGTGTGGTAGTGCTGGTTAAGTTTTTGAAAGTACTAGTCACATGCCGTAAATATGGTACGCGGCAAGCCTAGTAGCCGATTGGACCGAGGAGTGGATATACCTCCCACTCTCTCAGTAGGGATAGGTTTTATTTTATGTTGCGCAACACTACGACTTCTAGGGACAAGGTTCGGCCTTGGAGCCCTGTAGTCGGGGAGAGTGGCACTATCCACAAGCCGGAAAGAAAGGTTAACGGTTGTTTGGGAATGACCCGACGGTATTCCAGACGTGTGTGCTAGGTTACCCTTGCAAGGTTGAATTTCGATTCAGAATCGTCCGCCTCTCACGATGAAATGAGACTGCTTGATCTCTTTGCCACACAGAGTAATAAGAGCAACAATATTCTTATTAATCTTGATGTTTGCTTAGAAGTTTCACCATGAATGGTTAGTAGATGCTTACATAGAATGGTTAATCAACTAGAATCTTGCAGCTAAAACTTGAAAGTAAGGACCTACTCTTTATTGCTTTTCAGCAAAGGAAAACCAGAGCCTTACAAAGCCTTGCATAATCTAGCTAAGGTGGGCTACTTATACCCGTTGTCGGTTAAGTCTTGCTGAGTATTAGAATACTCAGCCTTGCTGTTGAAACCCTTTTTCAGGTATGACTTTTGAGGATCAGGTCGCTAGCTTGACCTATCCTTGCTCGTTGCCTCCTGGCTGGTCCGTAGAATGGGATACGTCTTCGGCCGGCAATGACTATGACGAGTGATACCCGGCTTGGGCTAGCTTGGTATACTTTTGGCGACGTGTCGTAGAGATCGTGTTTCATCTTCCGCTGTTTAGACTCTGAACTTATAATCATGGCTTGAATAACTGTTTTACTTAAGTTGGTTTTTGTAATAATCTTTTGAACTGGTTTGTAATCTTTAATATGCCTGTGTTGTAAAAGTGTGGTTGTAATATCTCTGAACTCGCCTTCATGCGGGGTATGCTTGTTCGATCCGAGAATCGGTGGTTGTATCGGGACGTTACCCGACAGACCAAAAATTGTTCCGTTTGAAGTGCGTTTAAGCTAATGTTGCCTTTATGGTGATGGTTTACGCACTTGAGCCGGGATAATTTAGGCGGTTCTGCCACATGTACCTCCAGTTGAATTTAGAAAACCGGGGAAACTCTGATTTAGGTAGCTTTCAGTTTCCCAGGTAGCTTCTTCTTCGGTATGGTGACTCCATTGAATCTTGTACATTCTAACTGCTTTCCTTCGAGTGACCCTTTCCTTGTTATCAAGAACCTTGATAGGATACTCGACATACGAGAGATCTGGTTCTACCAATATTTCTGTTTGTTCAATTATCTCGGTGGGAACCCGAACACATTTCTTGAGTTGAGAAACATGGAAAACATCATGTACTGCTGCCAGTCGAGGAGGAAGTCGCAGTCTATAGGCCACGGGTCCACAAACCTCAGTGATTTCATAAGGGCCAACATATCGTGGAGCTAATTTGCCCTTCACGCCGAATCTCTGCACACCTTTGGTCGGCGAGACTCGAAGATAGACATGATTACCCACTTCGAATTGCAAAGGGTCTCTCCTTTTATCAAAATAACTCTTTTGCCTAGACTGGGCAGCCTTTAGATTCTCTTGTATTACTCTTACTTTCTCTTCTGCCTCTGTTACGAGATCGGGTCCGAATACCACTCGTTCTCCGACTTGCGACCAACTCAAAGGGGTACGACACCGTCGACCATATAAGGCCTCAAATGGTGCCATTTTCAAACTCTCTTGATAACTATTGTTATATGAGAACTTCGCTAGAGCTAGACATTTGTCCCAACTCTTGTCATAATGAAGGACGCAAGCTCTCAACATGTCTTCCAGGATTTGGTTCACCCTCTCAGTTTGTCCATCAGTTTGGGGGTGATAAGCTGAGCTTCGAATCAATTTTGTCCCAAGAGATGCTTGTAACTGTTCCGAAAAGCGTGCAACGAACTGTGTTCCACGATCAGAAATGATTGTCTTGGGTACCCCATGTAAGCAAACAATACGATCGAGATAGATCTCAGCATACTTCTTGGCAGTGTAAGTAGTATGTACCGGAATGAAATGTGCCGTCTTGGTGAGTCTATCCACGATAACCCAAATGGAATCATGCCTCTGGGATGTGTTGGGTAATCCAACAATGAAGTCCATACTTATGTCTTCCCATTTCCATGACGGGATAGGTAGAGGTTGAAGCAAACCGGCTACTCTCAAGTGGCTGGCTTTTACTCTCTGGCAGGTGTCACATTCCGAGACATATTTAGCAATTTCCCTTTTCATCCTAGTCCACCAGAAATTCTGCCTAAGATCTTGATACATCTTGGTACTGCCCGGGTGAATAGAAAATTTGGAAAGATGTGCCTCGTCGAGAATTTGCTTTCGAAGATCATGATTTTTCGGAACAACTAAACGACTTTCAAACCATAGGACTCCCTTATGGTCCTGACGAAAACACTTATACTTCCTTTCTCCTTGAGAGAGTTTCTGTTTAATGATCCCCACACCTTTATCATGTAACTGGGCCATAATGATTTGATCATGAAGAGTTGGTTCAATTGCGAGGTGATTTAATGTGCCTTGGGGAATCATTTCCAACTGGAGCTTCCTCATCTCATGACAGAGGGTTTCAGAATAGGATTCCATGGATAGGCAATGGCAATGAGCTTTGCGACTTAATGCATCTGCTACAACATTAGCCTTGCCTGGGTGATAGTGCACCTCAAGATCATAATCCTTGATTAATTCTGGCCACCGTCTTTGTCTCATATTTAGGTCAGCTTGAGTGAAGATATATTTGAGACTTTTGTGATCGGTGTAGATATTGCAATGAGTACCCATAAGATAATGCCTCCATATCTTTAGAGCATGAATGACCGCTGCTAATTCAAGGTCGTGAGTAGGATAATTCTGCTCATGGGGTCGAAGAGCTCGTGACGCATAAGCAATAACTCTATTGTCTTGCATGAGCACACAACCAAGACCCGTACCCGACGCGTCACAATACACGTCAAAGGACTTGGTGTTATCAGGTTGAGCTAAGACAGGTGCGGTAGCCAACTGCTCCCTTAGGGTGTGGAAAGCCTTTTCACATTTTTCATCCCACCCAAACTTTACTCCTTTCTTCAATAATTCAGTCATTGGCTTAGCAATTCTGGAGAAATCTGGAATGAATCGACGATAATATCCGGCTAAACCAAGAAAACTGCGAATCTGATGAACGGAGGTAGGAGGTTTCCAGTCCATCACTTCTTGCACTTTGCTAGGATCCACGGCTATGCCTTCGCTGGAAATAGTGTGGCCCAAGAACTTCACACTATCTAGCCAGAATTCACATTTGGAGAATTTAGCATAGAGCTGATGGTCCCGAAGACGTTGGAGAACAATGCGCAGGTGCTTAGCATGGTCTTCCTCATTCTTGGAATAAATAAGGATGTCATCAATGAAAACCACGACGAACTTGTCGAGCTCAGGCATGAATATCGAGTTCATGAGATACATGAAATAGGCAGGTGCATTTGTGAGACCAAAAGACATGACTAAATACTCATAGAGTCCATACCGTGTGGAGAATGCGGTTTTAGGAATATCACATGGACGAATTTTAATCTGATGATAGCCGGAGCGAAGATCAATCTTTGAGAAAATCCTAGCTCCAGCCAGTTGATCGAAGAGAACATCAATGCGGGGAAGGGGATATTTGTTTTTGATTGTCACCGCATTGAGAGGTCGGTAGTCCACACACAACCTCAAACTATCATCCTTTTTCTTTACAAAGAGGGCTGGACAACCCCAAGGTGATGCACTGGGGCGAATGAAGCATTTGTCCAGAAGTTCTTGAAGTTGGATTTTTAACTCGGCCAACTCTTTAGGTGGCATTCTATATGGCCTCTTTGAGATAGGGGCAGTGCCTGGTTGTAGTTCAATAATAAACTCAATCTCTCTATCTGGTGGCATTCCTGGCAAGTCATCCGGGAACACATCGGTGTACTCGCATACCACAGGAATTTCTTCTAGGTTGGATGTGCTCAGGGCAAATGCACAAGAATTGACACACTCTCGGAAGGGTAAATAGAGAGTAGTGGCTCCATATTTTGGCGAATTTAATTCCACCGCCCTGGCGGGAATATCTATAATAACCCCATGCTGAGTCATCCAATTCATCCCCAAGATGATATCTATACCCTCAAGTGGTAGGAGTATAAGGTCGGTGTTGACGATTAGGCTACCCAACTTGATTGGCACAAGTCGTGTTATTTGGTTTGAAGCAATTTTACCCCCTGGGGTTGATATCATGTATGACCCTTTCGTGTGAATAAAATCCAAACCCACTTTTGCACCAAATTTTGCACCAATGAAACTATGCGAAGCACCAGAATCAAATAATATAACTACAGGCTTGTTGTGGATAGAAAATGTACCCGTCATCACTGGTGCGCCCTCAGGAAGTTCTGCAAGAGTGGTGAAATTGATACGCCCTTGCTTGACCTGAACTGTTTACCTTCTGCCTTTGTTCTTGTTGTTCTGATTAAAGCCTTGGCCCTGATTTTGTCGCCTGGGTTGCGGGCACTCACGGGCGAAATGAGTTGAGCTCCCACAATTGAAACAACGATTTCCCTCACTTGGACGGGCTGGCGGTGGAGCAGTTGGCCTTGGGCCAGTTAACTGAGGAGTAGGGAAACGTGCAATGCTTTGCTGCAGTGGAGGCCTGATAACCCAACGCCCTGGCTGAGGGGCTTTCTGAGGAATCTGGGGTGCAACATTTTGTACTATGCGATACCTCTGTGGCTGCGCACTAGAGGGTCCAGCTGGCGCTTTCCTCTTTTTCTCAGCACGGTGAGTCATGATACAGTCCTCTTGAGTGAGTGCGAGATTAACCAGCTCATTGTATGTGTCGACCCTAATGGGGTTTAGTCGTTCCTTGAGCTTGGTGTTTAAGCCTCTACGAAAACGATCACGCTTCTTCACATCTGTGTCAGCATGATAGCCCGCGTACTGACAGAGATTGTTGAAAGCTTGGGCATATTGGAGAACTGTACGTGTCCCTTGAGTAAGAGCCAGGAACTCATTCAGCTTCCTATCCATGAGACTTTCTGGAATATGGTGACCCTTGAATGCAGCCTTGAATTCTTCCCATGTGGCAACGTGATCAGCTGGGAGCATGCCAAGGTAGTTATCCCACCAAAGACGTGCCGAACCGCGAAGCTGTTGCGCGGCAAAGCGGGCCTTGTTTTGCTCTGAGCATGGTGCCAGAAGTAGGGAAAACTTGGACTCAATTGTGCGAATCCAAGCATCCGCATCCAGTGGCTCTTCTGTTTTGTTGAACAGAGGGGGCTGAGTTGCCAAGAATTCCGGGTAACCAGCGGCTTGAGGTTGATGGACATTGGGTCCACCCCGTTGCTGTTGCTGTTGTTGTTGTCCCTGAACGAGTTGACGGAGTAACTCGGTTTGGGCGGCCAGATATTCCGCGAAGTTGGGTGGCGGTGGTGGCGGTCGCTGCGAACTGCTACCATTCGCGTCCCCGAAACCCTCAGGGTTGCCACGTGTCGCTCCTACCATCTGGAATGGCAAAATCTCTCATTAGTAGGATGACATATGACAATCCCCAAGAACAGAAGGGTAAGCGCGGAAATGTAGAACTAAAAGGAGCACGATAACAATAGGAACAGCAACGCTGCTTGTTACAAGAAAATTCATAACTTGCACTCTGTTCATCGAAATGCGCCCAAATTTTTACAGCAGATAGATAATTTATCATACTACAACTTTGGTATTCAACTCCAAAGCCAAATCGACAGTTACGGTGGGCGAAAAATGTAATTTCTGCCGCTCTGTCCAGTCTGCTTTTCAGCAGGCCGAGATGCAATGTTCGGGCCATAACTTTTGGCACACAGGTCTAAAAATGCTGAAATTTGGTGAGCACTTAGATCATGAAATTCCCAACAACTTTGGTATTCGACACACAGCCCAGAAATGCAAGGAAACATGGATAAAAATTCAGACAAGTTTCTGCAGCGATAAACTCCACTGCAATTAAACCATTACAACCATCCATCAAGTTCTTAGCCAAAGCCTAAGCGATTAAGGTACTTTTACATATGAGTGGTACTCTTTTACAAAAGCTAGGTAATCAACTCTTAGTTAGCCTATTACATCACCATCCAAAGTTAGGCTACCCTATAGAGGAGTATACGCGAAAGACTACTTAAGACACCATCTAAAAGTCGTCCAGGTTGTTGACTGACGACTCGCTCCTCACTGGAGAGTGAGCTCCCGGAAGTGGGGGCAGGGGCACTCCAGAGGTAGTGTCAAGTCCCGAGATACCCTGAACCTCCTGGGGCTCCTCCTCCATGGCCTCGGGCTGGGCCTGCTAAGCCTCCAACATCTCAATGTGATCAAAGGCAGCATTCAACTGAACCTGTTGGGCGGTGAACTGCTGCTCCAGAAGTGCAAAGTCAGCATCCCTGTTGTCCAAGAGAACATCACGCTCCTCAATTAGACCCTCTAGTTCGCCAACATGGGCATCAAGATCCCTGATCTGCTCATTCTTAGCAATCACTATCTCATGGCTGGTCCGTGCAGAAGCAATGATCTGGGTCATGGCCTTGGCCTGTAAAGTCTGCAAGCGGTAGAGTGCATTCATGCACTTCACTGACATGGAGATAGTCTCTGCAGCTCGGTTCTGCTGAAGGTACCCAGTGTGTCCGACCCGACTAAGCCAGTTAGGGTCATTGGGCTGCTCTGCTGGGAAGAGGCCAATAGGAGCTAGTGTGACAGCTGCATAATTCTTTTCACAAAACTTATTGAGTGCTGTCATGGCTGCAACTTCCCAAGTGTCAATCAGACGGTGTCCAACTACCTCTAGCTCCAAGGAAGCCCAGTGATCTGGAAAAGGGTGGGGAGCATGAGTCATGCGCACGCGACAGCGCGCAACTCCCATCTCATGGAACTCCTCGCCCACATAGCGCGGGGGACTGGGATATCCGGCATCACGCATCACTTCCCAAAGAATGGAGGGAAAACCCTGCCAGTGTGTGCACTCGGAGTGTGCACGCCCATCCTCATCAAACACCAGGAGAGCAGGGGCAGCCATCTGTACAAATAGATATGCACAAGTGAGTGATGGCTGAAACAGAATTTGGGTAGTGCACGAAAACGAGTATAACTGAAAACACGGAGCTCTAAAAATTCTCAAAATTTCCAGGAACATTCCTTAGGTTCTTAGGAACAACTTTGCTAGTCAACTCAAGAGCTAGATCAGAGACTAAGGAGGTCTTATCCTTATAGTTTTGCTTTGCTGTCAGCCCGAAATTTTCAGGGACCTGAGAGCCAGTAAACTGAGTGCTGAGGACAAATTACTAAGCCTAAAATTACCAAATTTTTACAGAAGCTTGATAAGCAAATTTGGCACAAGTTTTGTGTTGAACACTTCTGCAGAAATTATCTCTAGGAAGGCCTAAAAATTCGTGCAACCCAAGTGCTCAAAGCTGACAGAAAAACTGGGTGTCAAAGTTTCTAATGTGCCCCAATATATACAAGTCGAAAAATTCCCAAATTTAAACAGCAACTAGTAGACAAGTTTTGGAGCAAAATTATCCACTAGCGCCTCTACAAATAAAGTCTTCTACTATGCCAAATAATTCATCTTCCACGATATAGCAGAAATGACAGATTTCTAGATAGACCTTAATTGAGAGAAGAGGAACCGTGCTCACGTGCAAACATTAACATTCCCGACTAACCCACATCTATTTTCTTTGGCTTTCAATTTTATGAGCATGATGCATGCACGACATAATCGTCCTCCCAAAGAAAACAATTGCCAAATAGTTTTGGGCTTACGGGGTTAGCACCGGTGGCATGGCACAACTTACGTCTCTCCCTATATATATTTCTAGCCGAGTTCTAACCGTGCTTAACTTACGTAATCCCGGTTAGTGTACCTGCAGAAAATTGACAGATATAAATTTCATTGAACCTTTCATGCCAGCACACATGAAAGCGTCCCCATACATTACCGCTCACTATAGAAGCGGCATCCATGCGTCCAACACTGCATGGACAGCGCTCATACGCTACTGAGGTGACGTATTCACGTTTTCTTTTACTCCCAATATAATCGACCATTGATGGTCGGTATATTGGCAGCAGCTCAAGTAGGCCACTGCTTGAGCACAGCGTTCGGTTCGCATCACCGACGGGAAGGTCAATCTCCCTCAGTTGACTGAGTATACTTTACTCCCAATATACCCAACTAATAGTTGGTATATTGGCAGCACCTCAAGTAAGCCACTGCTTGAGGGCAGCGTTCGGCTCGCATCACCGACGGGAAGGTCAGACTCCCTCAGCTGACTGAGGATCCTTACCGTCTTACCTTAGCGTAGGTGCGTCGTTACATAAATGTAAAGTACTGAACTGAAGTACAGAAAGAAACGTGCTGGAAGTCAGTTATAAATAAACCATAAGTTAATTAGCCACCTAGCAACTCCCATAATTCTCCCTAGGGCTTTACGTACTATGCACGATCCTTAACGAACCAACGTATTTTCCAAACGCGATTTTGTGGCTAAGTTTTAAGGAAGACTTTTGAACTCTAGTCGTACTCCCGGGTGTGCGCTTTGTTCGGCTCTGATACCAGCTGTGGCAGTACCGCCCTAATTAATCCGGCTCAAGTGCGCTAACCATCATCTTAAAGACAATCCCGGCTAACACGCACTTCAAACGGAGTAATTCGGCAGTGCTGTCGGGTAAAGTCCCGAAGAATCCACCTAAGCGTCGATCGAACCCAAAGCTTACATGTAACCCACACGAAGGTGAGTCCAGAGAGTACAACATTTCACAAATATATTACATTACAGAGTCTTAACTTAATTATTACAAACCAAGTTCGAAATCTTTGAAAGGTACTTGAAATTCGAAATGAAAGTAGTTCAGAGTTCACTGCAGCGGAAATAAAACGAGTTCTAAACGACGATACATGATGTCATGATGAAGCCCGTACATGACATCACTCGGCATTGCCATCGTTGGCCGGAGTCGTATCCCACTCCACCGACCAACCAGGGGGTAAGGTACACGGCCAAGTCAAGCTAGCAATCATGTCCTCAAAAGTATTACCTGAAATAAAAATTTAGCCACAAGCAAGGCTGAGTATACTAATACTCCGCAAGGCTTACCCGACTAGGATATAACTAACCCTCTAACTAGACATGCAAGGCTTTTGGCTTGAGGGGTTTGTCTTTGCCGAAAAGCAGTAAGTCCTTATTTTCCGATTTTAGCTTTCAAGTTCTATTAGGCTTAACCATTCTACATTAGCATCTATCCTAAAGCATACATGGTGGAAAGTAATTATTTTTCATCATTCGACCATATTTCTCATCATCATTGTTCCACTTCTTACTCTATGTGGCAAAAGGGTTAAGCAGTCTCAATATCCGTGAGAGACGGACGATTCGAATCGAATTTATTAACCTGGCCAGGCAGACCTAAACACACGCATGGGGAATGCAGTCACCCACGCGACTTTTCCCCTTTTTTCCCCGGGCTTGAAACAGGCCCACTGTCCTAGGGTGCCCTGCACCCGTGCGTGACCATAGACCAGACAGTGGGGAGTATATTCCACGGCCGGTTCCATCAGGTACTTAAGCTTACCGATTACCATATTCTCGGCATGTGGTTAGTACGTTCAAATGCTTAACCACCACTACCACACACCGCGGCCTTATCCATTTTGACTAAACAGACGGGGTATCACAAGTACAACAACCCCGCCCGTAAACCTTATATTGCAGTGTGTAGTTAGCATTCAACTCCTATGAGCTCGCGAGTGACAGGAAATCACCCGACTTCTACCGAACCATTAGCATAGCCAACTAGCGACCTACACATGCTAGTGTTCAAGCATAGGTACCTAGGATCATGCAACTAAGGTTCCAAACAATTCCTGTAACTTAAATGCACAATAAACAGAAATACAAATAGTTGCATAAAATAAAATAGGTAGGACATGCTCCGGGGCTTGCCTTCCTGAGCGTAACTAGCTGTGGGCTCTTCCGAAACTGGGTTCGGGTCTTCAGTAGCTTCAGTTAGATTTACTTGAGCTTCACGCTGCTCACTCTCGGACTCCGGCACCAACTCGTACGTACCGTCAGGGAGAGTAGTCGAATCTATATGAAATGCATACGCGTGAGTTATTTTAGTGATATGATTTAATCAATTCTTCACTAAAGAATTGTACTCCAACACAAACTCAAGATGATTTACAAAAGATTATGTTACATCATTTTGGACAACCCTTTATAGAGTAATAATCATTGTACTGACTTCACAAAGTAACTCGGATGGGTTTTCTCTTTTATCCCTATGCAGCAAAAGAAGATTTTTCTTATTTATTACTAGGTTAAGCATGTCCTTATCATAAATAATGTTAAACAGAGATTATGGGTTTGAAATTTTTATGTATGATACATATCTAAATAACTTGCCTACTGTGAAATTTTCAGCCCATTTTATGCAGCCTATTAACCACGAAAAATAAAACAAACAGCTACTGCTGGAAACAAAAATGAATTTTACAGGTCAAAATATGCAAGTACTGGTAATGAAATTTTAACTGAAGGTTTTATACCTAAAGATAAGCCTGCCATAAATTTTTCACAATTAAACAAGCATTTTACAGGGCATGAAAAATAGCACAAAGTAATGCTGCATGGATCGAAATTAAATTCCATAGGCTGTTATACTAAGTTACAGAGCCTCATATTTTACCAGTAGGGTTATAAACTCAATTTAATCCCCTAGAAAAATTATCAGATTTTTCTATGCAAAATAACTATTTTTCTTGATTTAGTGTAAATAGCTATACTATTAATTAGTTGGACTGGTTCCACCTATCTAAAATTTCTCAAAATTTTTGTACAGTAACTAAACATTAATTTAAAGGCACTGTAAAAGTTTGAGCTCATTAAACCAAGCTAAACAGTATGTACAAACAAACTAATTTAAAGTAGGCATAAAGCAAGATTTAAATAAACCGATAGCTAGGCATATCAAAAGTCTATGAAACTTTTACACAAGGTTATACACATAACATGTACCCTACCGGCCAAAAATGGCTAACAACTCATGTTTGTAACTCGAGATCTAATATAAAGTACATTTTCTTTGTATTCTAAATGAAGTAAAAACTATTGAGCAAATGAAAAAGTGTATGTAACAAAAGTTGTAGATCTCTTTGCAAAGATTCCATAACAGTTGAGTTTGAATTTTTCTGATTTTTCTACGATTTTTAATCGAATTTACAAGTTCACTGGAAAATCCAGAAAATACAAAAACACAGATTGCAAAGGGGCCCCGGAATCTTTCACTTAACCCCCTGGAAACCTAAAACAAATTGCGCCGGGGTCCCTGGCCGGAGGTAGGAGACAGGGGAGGCGGCGGCGGGGGGTTTTCCCGGCGAGGAGGAGGCTCGCCGGCGGCGGGGATGGGGTCCAGGGGTGAGAGCTCACCGAGCTCTACCTAGGGGTGGGTGATGTGGTCGACGGGGATGGTCGGAGCAGGGTCGGCGGCGGCGCCCAGGGAGCGGCGGCGGCGGCTGCAGCGGGCGGCGGCGCTCCGGTGCGGGAGGAGGGGCAAGAGCAGGCCGGGGAGCTTCACGGCGCCATGAGGAAGCTAGCTCGGGGGTCGATTGGAGTCGAGGAAAGGCGGAGCAAGGAGTTCCGCGGCGGGCGGCGGCCGGCGGCGGCTCTGCTCGCGACGGCAGCGCTCGGCGGCGATGGGGGTGGACGATGCTTGGCCGTGGAGCTTCACGGAGTCGAGGAGGTCCCGTTCCGGGGTTCAATTTGGACCGAGGGGCACCGGGGGTAGGGGCTCCACGGTGAGCTCGAGCGGCGGCGGCAATGGCGTGGGCGGCGGCGTGTTCTGGCACTGGGGCGGCTTGGCTCGGCTTGGGAAGGGGAGGGGAGCTGAGTGCGAGGGTGGAACGCCCTTGGGCGAAGCAAAGGGGGAAGGGAGAGCTCGGTAGGGAGGGGAGGGCGTAGAATAAGGGCGGCGGCGGCGTGCGCGCGGTCTGGCGGTGGCGTGCTCGCCCGGCGGCCTTGAAGGCGGGTCAGGGCGCAGTGAGCGGTTTGGTGGTGTCAGTAGCGCGCGGTAATGAAGTCCGGCTGCGGTCCGCGGCTCGGCAGGGCACGGCCGGCCCGTTTGGGCGCCACGGCGGCGAGGCGGCGCGTCGCCGTGCTCTTGTCGTGGCTGTGAGCGTCAACGGCAGGGCGCGGCGAGGACAGCGTGCGCGCTCAAGTGGAGGGGCGTCAGCGGCGCGGCGAGGCAGCGCGGCGGCAGCGAGGCAGCGAGGCTGCGGCAGCGGCGCAGCGAGGCAGCGAGCGCACGCGCGCTCAAGTGCCTGCGCGCGCGCGCAGAGCAGAGAGGGGAGAGTCAGCGGGGAAGAGAGAGAGGGGAGAGAGAAAGAGAGTGGAGAGAGGAAGAAAAAGTCAGCAGTTTGACTTGGTTCAAACTTAAGATTTTCAATTGAAACTCGAAAAATTTTGAACACGAAAGTTGTTCAAAATTAAATTTCCTACAACTTTCCTTTTAGGCAAAAATTCATTTGAGCGTTGGTTTGAAAGTTTAAAATTTGAAATCAAGTTTAATGATCCCGCTCGTTTTCCGGGGTTAACTCAAAATTTCATGTTGTAACTTGAAAAACTTTGAACACGAAAGTTGTTTATCTTGTCAAACTCTATAACTTTCGTGTTGGGCAAAAGTTCATTTGATCAAGGGTGCGAGAGTTGACTTTTTGGTGTATTTAAACGGAATTTCGGCTTTGCAGTAATTGAGAAGTTGGGGGAGGGTTTAACGTGTCATTGCATGTTAATTGCCTGTTTTATATAGTGTTAAACACTGGAGGTGTTACACTCGGGTCTGGTTATCCACCTCAGTGGCCTTGAGCTTGCTAAAGAGCTCATTCACGGTCAGAGTCTCATAGCCTGCAAACTCGATGATCGTGTTCACCTTGAGATCCCACACAGAGCAGTCAAGTGCGTAGATCAACTTGAGAGCCTTCTCATGCTCTGTGTAGTCAAGGGCATCAGCAGATCTGTTCGCACCGACTTTGTTCACAATTGATTGAAACCGAGTGAATATGTCGCCAATGCTCTCACCCGGCTCCTGTGTTAAGTTCTCATATTCACGCCGGTGAGTCTCGAAAAGCCTAGCCTTAACCTGAGGTGTGCCCTCGTGGTAGTTCTCAAGGCACGTCCAAACCTTGTGGGCTTCCTGAAAACCCTGGATGCGTGAGAACTCCGCACGAGAAACGCCAGCGAACAAGGCATTGACAGCCTTGACATTAGCCTCGTGCTCGGTCACTTGCAGAGGAGTGGTCCGAACGGCAAGCACCTCGTAAGCCTGATTCTTGGTTATATCCCAAACCTCGGCTACTAAGCTCTGCAAGAAAGCCCGCATGCGAACCTTCCAGTAGGCATAGTCCTCGCCGGTAAACACAGGGATTTTACCAAGACTCGCCATGGTCGCCAAATGGTTTTCGAACCGGTTAGGGTAATGAAAACCTTAACTTGGCTCTGATAGTAATTGAGGGACCGAAAAGACGACCAGAGAGGGGGGTGAATGGGAGCCCATTAAAACTTTCGCCGAAGCAAAAGTACAGCCTATCTCCCAATTGCGCACCCAACACCTAGAGTTCCAGGTGAAGTGTGGAATAGCTATGGAAGAGCTAAACCAACACAAATAGACCCTAGGAGCGAGCGAGAGAAAACACGGAAGCGAATGAGAAAATCTGCAAACCTCACAGCCAGGGACCGGTCAGACCGGTGCAGCACCCCGGTCGGACCGGTCAGACCGGTGGTCGACACCGATCAGACCGGTTGCTCCCAGAGAGCTCGTGAACAAGACTTCAAATATTGAATCTTGAGCAAACGAAGTCCAAATCCAATGAAACTTGGAGGATACCTTCACAACTGTCCCGTGAACATACCCCCAAGAGATCTCTTCCAAAAAATTAAAGGAACTTTAGAATTCGAGGGAAGATCAAAGTGGATTGGGGTTTATTCAAGAACGTGAAAAACTCCAATTCGTGAGAACTCACGATTCCAGGGGGTTTGGCACTAGGCTAGATGGATAAGAATCGTCACAACGAGTTCAACAAAACACGAATCCAAGGGCTTATCTCCTTCAAACACAAAACACACCAAAATAGGAGAATTCGAGCCCAAAAATGCAAGGGAGGAAGGGGAGGACGAAAACTCAGCACACAAGGGTGAATCTTAAACCGATTTCATTCATGAATCTCAGAGGAATTCACCTATACAAGGCTAGAGCCTACCAGCCTATCATCCACCCTCTTGATTAGAGAGATTAGCTATAACCTAATCCTCCTTTGCTTTGGAGACCTTGGCCCTAACCTGGAGCAGAATGAAGGGGAAGGAGAAAACAGAAAAGGACTCAAGAGACTAAACTCCCACGGGTAGGTGAGAGGGGACTTAAATACCCCAGCCGCGCCCAGACCGGTCAGACCGGTCGGAGCTGTAGAACCCTATATTTAATGTTTTGATGTGACGGAAAGTTTGAAAACTTTGGAGGAACTAAACACAGGCTAAGAAGAGAAGAAATAGAGGTCCGTACAAGAAGTTAAGGAACAGGGCTCCTTAACTCACAGCAAACAAGAAGTTAAGGAATAGGTAAACGGTAGGTAAGCGGAGTTAAGCTGTCCAGCTGTGTTATGTTAGGTAGCAGCTCTCATCTGCTCTAATTTTCTGGGATATGTTCTAGCCGTGCTGTTGTAATGTTGTTTATTCATCTACAGCCCGTTTAAATGATATTCCCTTAAATGTTACACAGTGACCGATTTCGGTTCATACTACGAGTTACTCCTCTCAACTAAATGACTGTTTTTCCCAATAATTGTCTAGACAATGGGTGACTGAATGTTTGGCCTTTAGTGTTTCTTATGTAAATGTCAAGTAAAATGGATTGCAACAGGCAACAGCAGTACATCACTTTAAAATATGAGACTTTGTAAGGCATGTCAGACATGAACAAAACAGCAACCTAATTTTCATGCCATGCTCAGATAAAATAGCACACTTGGCCCTCATGTCCCAAGCCATTATTTTAGTACGCCAACTGACTACCCCCACTGTCCCACAGCACTATCACTCCGTCAGCAACGTTGCAATGATCATCAGAACAGGGTCGGACATCATTTTCCCCGTCAAGTTGCTGGCTAAGGTTACAGAGCCAACTTCAGAGCGATTTGGACGTTGTACTAGACTGCTACTAGTACAGCTCTGCAGCTAGCCAACTGCAATCCTTTGTCTCCCACTTGTGTCCCAAGCGGTAGGTAGGAGTGGCGACCTCATGGCACAAAGCAATCTGGCGTGCGCTCTGATCCCCCACTACGAGCTCATCATCAGCAATTCAGCACAAAGGCAACTTTATTTAAGCATTTGGCCCTTTTGCCACTCTTGCAAGTTAACAACAATATGCCACCATATAGAATAGAAAAAACTTCTATAATCTGTCTGCATGGTTTTGTTTGTTGGAAAGTGGCATCCTACTCCCCCTGAATCAGCAAAAAAAAAAAAAAAGGGGGCTACTCCTCTGAATAGCTTATACAAGCAAGAAGCTATGAATTTGATTGCACTGACCAACTGCAGCAGTAGAGGTGCAAATTGGTGACCTTAGGTGCACCTCCAATCCTATTTAGTTTAAAATTTTGTACTAATTCTTCAAATTGATATCTCATTTTGGAAAATTAGTACAAAAATTTAAACTAAAGATGGTTGAAGGAACACCTATGGGTTATCAATTGACACCCCTATGCAGCAGAAACATGAGGCATTATAGTGTAATGGAGCAAAACATTCTATTAGGATAATCAGAAGAAGGAATTGAGTACGTAGCATACGGTTCACCCCAAAATACAACGGTACAGGATCTTAGAAAACGCTGGCCCGCCAATCGCAGGCGGTGGCAGATCAGCTACACAAAGAACAACTCCACACACGCACGCACACTATATGCGTCGACCAATTGCAATGCAACCAAAAGTCACCCCCAACGAACGATCGAAGAACGACGGCACGATCTGGACATACACGTGTAGTTTTTATTTTCCATGTATCTTTTTTTTTTGTCTCCTCTTCTTCTCCTCCTCCTCCGGCCATGCACCACCGGTGCACGGATGGCGGCGCCTGGCGTGCTTAGTTGATGGGCAGGGGCTTGCCGTCCCACTCCTTGAGGCACTCGAGCATGGGGTCGACGAGCTTGCCCTCGCTGATGCCGATGAAGACCTTGTTGCACTCCTCGCCGGGGGACTTGAGCTTCTCGCCGGTGAGGAAGACGCAGCCGAGCTCCTCGCGGACGAAGCGGTACAGCGGGAACGAGCGGCTGTCCTTGATCCGGTTGGGCACGGCGGCGGCGCCCTCGGCGACGGCGACGCGGGCGGCCTCCACCTCCCGGGGCAGCACCGCGCGGAGCTCCTCCTCGAACTTGGTGATCTTAGAGAACACGGAGGGCTCGCGCTCGGCGTCGCCGCTGCTGAGGGCGTGGTCCACCAGCACGGCGCGCAGCTTCTGCATGAGCGGGAGGCTGGCGCTGGCCGCGTCCTCGGCGTAGGTGAAGACGGCCTCGCGGTCGATGGCGGTGATGAGGTCCTTCTCGCTGAAGCGCGCGGTGGAGAGGTCGCCGGTGGGGTTCATGGTGAGCACCTTCTTGGCCACCTGGGTGACGGTGTTCTTGACGGAGGTCTTGATGTTCTCCTCGAGGTGGCGCAGGTCGACGGCCTGGCAGAGCGCGACGATGTAGGTGGAGGACATGAGCTTGAGGATGTCGACGGCCTCGGCGGTCTTCCTGGCGGAGACGAGGCCGAGGGAGTTGACGTCCTGGTTGTGCTGCTCCGCGCTCTGGACGTGGTTGGTGATGGGGTTGCCGAGGTACTGGAGCTCGGAGCAGTAGGAGGCCATGGCGATCTCGGTGCCCTTGAAGCCGTAGTCCAGGCTGGGGTTGCGGCTGCCGGCCAGGTTGGAGGTGAGGCCGTTGTTGTAGAACTCGTTGACGAGCTCGGAGAACTGCGCGAACATGAGCTTGCCGATGTTGGCGATGGCGAGGCGGGCGTTGTCCATGGAGACGCCGATGGGGGTGCCCTGGAAGTTGCCGCCGTGGAGCGCCTTGCCGCGGTGGACGTCGATGACGGGGTTGTCGTTGACGGAGTTGACCTCGCGCTCGATGGACTTGGTGGCGGCGCGGATGACCTCGATCTGCGGGCCGAGCCACTGCGGCGAGGTGCGGAGCGCGTAGCGGTCCTGCTTGGGCTTGAGCAGCGGGTCGAGCTCGTTGACCTTCTTGGCTTGCTTCATGAAGGAGCTGCCCTCGAGGATGTGCTCCATGATGGCGGCGGCCTCGATGGAGCCCGGGTGGTGCTTGAGCTTGTGGGTGAGGTGGTCGGTGTACTCGGGCTTGCCGTTCATGACCTCGCAGAAGACGGCGGAGAGGACCTCGGAGAGCACGGCGAGGACGTTGGCGTCGTAGAGCACGGTGGCGGCGAGTGCGGAGCCGACGGAGGTGCCGTTGACGATGGCGAGCCCCTCCTTGGGGTTGAGGCGGAAGAAGCCGCCGTCGATGCCGGCGAGCTTGAAGGCCTCGGCGGCGTCCACCTTCCTGCCGTCGGCGGTGACGGCCTGCGCGTTGGGGCGGCCCGTGATGAGGCCGGCGATGTAGGAGAGCGGCACGAGGTCGCCCGAGGCGGTGATGGTGCCCCGGAGCGGCAGGCACGGGCTGACGCCGGTGTTGAGCAGCTTGGCGAGGGCCTCGAGGATCTCGAAGCGGATGCCGGAGTAGCCCTGGAGGAGGGTGTTGATGCGCACCAGCATCGCCGCGCGGACCGTCTCCGACGGCAGCGTGTGGCCGTCGCGGTCGTTGCCGAAGATGCCGGCGTTGAGATGCCTGCATGCAGCGGAGGATGGTCAGTCGTCAGTCTCAGGAGGTTCAGTCCAGGCCCCATCGCGACAAAATAGTTAACCGCCAAGTTGAAGCAACCCAAAAGACTAGTACGGGTGAACAGTGAACACGGCCTGCTGAGTGACAATTTGGATTTCGCGTTGGCTGGGTCTGCCTACTTGGGCATCAGTGGTGCTCTGCTCCATGGACTACACGAAAGGAAAACTTATCCAAACATCTGACTGCGTCCCACAACCTAAAAAATTCGTCACACGCCGCCGGCGCCGGCGCCGGCAAACATGTCATGCCATCCGGCAGAGCCGCGGGCGGCGCTTTCCCTGGGCGCATGTGAGCGGCGTGCGCGCTGTCGTCCGGCCGTATGGGTATAAGTGCAGGGCACGCAAGGCCTGCGCGCCAGCTGGGGCAAAAGAGACGCCGCGCCGAGCCAGGGCATCGTCTAAAGCCGCGGCGGCAGATCTGGAATTCTGGGTTCTGTGCGGTGACAGTGGCGCGCAAGGTTGTTTCTTAAGCTTCATCATCTACCGTGAGGTGCTGATCCTGATCTACTAGTTACTATTGCTAGACGTTACTGCACTAGTTACTACTACTCCATTTGCTGCATGCCTGCACAGCATGAGGTGTCTGCTTCAGTATTGAAGGCGAGCATTGATTTGCTCCCGTTTTTTTGCATGGATTGCAGCTGCAGCACATGAATCTCAGGAAGGAAAAAGAAAAAAAGAAGAAAGGGACGCCTTGATTGAGTAACGAACATGCCACAAAAGAATCCTAGGACCTTTATCTGGCGTGTGGGCCCCCGGTGGGAGTCGGAGGCCCTTCTTGAGTCGTAACCGTGCAATACTACTGCTCCTCCCAGTATAGTCCCAGCAGCGGAGGCAAGGAATTGATTACCGGGAGGATGAGGTCGACAGATCTGATCTACTCCTCGGGGGAGATCGAGCAGCAAGCGAATTAAGGAGCGAGACGGCGGCGGGGGAGTGTTGAATTCACCTGAGCAGCTCGACCTGGAGCGCGGGCCCGTCCTTGGTGCGGCGGTGCGAGGTGCCGCCGAAGCCGGTGGTGACGCCGTAGATGTCGCCGCCGTGGGCGATGCAGTCGAGGATCCACTCGCTGCTGGCCTTGACGCGGGGGCGGGCCTCCTCGTCGAGCTCGACGGCGACGCCGGACGCGTCGCGGGCGGCGGCGACGGCGGCCACCTGGCCGACGCGGAGGGTGGAGCCCTCGATCTTCACCACGGGCTGCCGGGCCTGCGCCACCATCCGCTTCACCTCGTCCAGGTGGCTCCCGGCCAGCTCCGCCGCCGCCGCGCCCCAGTTGAGCGGGTCGTTCTCCACGATCAGGCCGTTGCCCGCCATTGCTGCGACGCGGTGGTCGGGAGGAGGTGGTGGTACTGGTGGTGGTTGGGAAGAAGAGCCGGAGGAGAGGGTGCTCTTCTTGGAGGTAAACGGCGGGGGAGGCCGCGCTTAAATAGGGGCACGGGCGCGCCCGGTGGGCGGGTTTAGGTGAGCCAGCTGCTCTCTCTTGCTCGCCTTTCCTAGTGGGGATGGTTGGTGAATGATGGGGTGGATTGGATCTCAAAGTAAACAAGCTTTCTAATTTTCTGGTTTCAATCTTTCATCATCGATTTATTAGTATATAATAATGTTTCAGTCCCTTTCTATCGGATTTCTACCTCGTCTTGTTTAAATGCATGCCGTAAACATTTAAAGTACTAAACATAGACTAATCACAAAACCAATTGGAGAACTCGTATGTAAACTTCAAGATGAATATCTAATGAGTCTAATTAATCTATTATTAGAGCTTGTGTACTGTAGTAATTTAGTGTCTAATTATAGCCTAATTAGATTCGTTAGATTGTCTCGCAATTTACAAGCAAACTATGCAATTCATTTTTTATTTCGTCTAGATTTACTACTCCATACATGTAAAATTATCATTCGATGTGATAATTTTGAAATTTTGAATTTTATATCTAAACAAGAGGCTACTACTGCTGCTAGCCTGCTACTGAACTCTCTCTCTCTCGACCAAGGTTTATCTTTATCCGAGGGCAGAGCGTGAGATAATATTAAGGGGTCAATTTGTGAAGGCTCGAGTTCAAAGAGGCGACATGCCGCACCACAGGCAAACTTTAAGTGCCACATGTCATGGCGCCCTAGAGCGCAATGGAGAGAAAGTTTGGCGATGGTATTAGATAAGTATGCGTGAGACATCAAATAATATAAACCTAGCTAACTAAGTTTTTGAGGGTAGCAATTAGCATAAAAATCAAGTTATCAGCAACAAACTATGAATCTATGAACTTGCAAAGTTAAATTTTAGAAAAGAATCGACAAAGGGACTATCTGCAGCCTTTTAGGAGCCCTGTGCTCTTCTTCCTATGTCCAGGCGACAGTGCCCAGCGAGCTCCACAGCCGGTGAGGTAGTAACAGCTAGCGAATACAATGAAAAGAGAGCGTCGCGACGTATTATCCAACAATTATAGTCAAACGATGCAAAATGTAAGAAAAACAATAGACATGATTGCACGTGGTCCTCTTTCGATAGTTCTGCAAGATCCATGGATGAACATGAATACATGAGTTGTTTATAATAAGCGGACTAGCAAAGTAAATCAAAACCTCATTAATGTTTTTTTTTTGGGGTGGGGGGGGGGGGGGGGCCAGGCCTCCCAGAGGCTCCGCCAGTGGGTACCGGACCGGGCCGGAGGACGAACAAGCGCCACCAACCCTGAAAACGAAAACTGGGGTAGTTGGCGGGGGCAATTATTGCGTGTGCCGCTCGTAAGAAAATCGCCGGTTCGCCCAGTTCAGGCGCGCCACTCCACCACTCCTCTTCCTCCGTTTCTGTGTGCGCGGGGGGCTCTCTTTCCCCGGTTGTTGTTGCGCGGACCATCAGGCTCGCGCGCACGACACTCGTCGCTGCTGTGTCTCCTGGAGCTGTAGCTGGGCTGGCAAACCCAACTCCATCCGCCGCGGGGTCTGGGCTGGCCAGCAGCAGGAGATTTTTCCTCACCATCCGCGCGCTGCCGAGTGTTGACCGAGCCAGCCAGGAAGGCATGCGGCCTCGCACGGGCAGCGCCGTCCGTCCGCTCGTGAGGTCGTCCCGGGTGGGAAGAACGCGAACAGAGACAGGCGCAGGCTCTGCCTGATCACCATCACAACGCTGCGAAATAACAACGGTTTCCGGACAAAATTCCGGTCACCATTCAGCTGCTGGGATCATCCCCCCCCCCCCCACCCCCAATCTTTTTTGGGTTTTTTTATTGGTGCCATTACAATTTCTGGAGTTCGGATATATGCCATTACAATTCAACTATTCCGAACGATGCCATTACAATTCGTTTGAACCCTCAAACATGCCATTTTCTACGTCTTCGACGACCTTGGGCCCACAAGCAGACGTCCATATTATCGTATAGACCAAAATGCCCTTGTTGTAATCCTCTCTCTCCACTCACTGACATCGGGACCCCACATGTCATCCCCTTCCCCCCTCCATTCTTCTCCTTCCTCTGCTCTTCTTCATCCCCACGCCGGCGCCTGCACCTGCCTCATGGGGCGGCGAGCCCACGCCCTCAACCTCCCCAACGCCGGTGAGTCCTCCCTCCTCGTGCCTGCTCCCTCCTCCACAAGCGCCTCCCCGCCGGCGCCGCCCTCCTCTGCTCGCCCGCCGGACTCGCCCTCCTCTGCTCGCGGCGGGCGCGAGCGCCAGAGGGAGGAGCGGGCGTGTCCGCAACGCCGGCGAGCGCGGGGCCGCGGCGCCGGCGAGCGTGGGCGGATCTGGGAGGAGGGGCTCTGCATGGGCGAGCTCGGCGCGGCGCGGCGGGGCGGAGGGGCGCTGGCGATGGAGGACACCGAGCTAGGGCGCAGACCTCGAATGGCGCGGTGGAGCGCGGGCGTGGACCCCGAACGGCGCGGCCTCGGGGCTCGCCTGCGCTGCCGAGGGAGCTCGCACGCTCCGCCTCCGCTGGAGGGTCACCTCGCGCGCGAGGCGGGCGGACTCTCCGGCGCCGGCGCCGCTCCGACGACCGCCGTCTTCTCCACCTCCGACGATGCGGCCGCGGCACGCGCACAGGGCCGGGGGGTGCGCGCTAGGGCCTGGGGGTGGAGGGCGGCGACAGTGGCCGGGGAAGGAAAGAAGAAGAAGAAGCTGACATGTGGGGCCCATAAGTAAGTGAGTGGAGGGTGGAGAGGCAGCATGGGCATTTTGGTCCATACGAAAATACCAGAGCCTGCACGTGGGTCCAGGAGAATCAAATACATATAAAATGGCATGTTTGAGGGTTCAAACGAATTGTAATGGCATCGTTCGGAATAGGTGAATTGTAATGGCATATATCCGAACTCTAGAAATTGTAATGGCACCAATCAAAAAAACCCATCTTTTTTTGCTTGTTTGGTATAGTGGCTGGCTTAAAAAAAAACTGGTCTCAACTCTGCAGGTAAGGTCTTTAGCCCATTAGTCTCTTAACATGTTTCAACATATGAGGATGCATGCATACAGGGGCGGCGCTAGGGGTATGCCCCTGTATGCCAAGGCATATCCAAGATTTAGAGAAAAATACAAATAAGTATTCATAGATGTATATTATCCTATACAATATATGGGCTCAATTCACCAGTCCAAAGCCCAGCAAAGCAAAAGGCACAATCAATCCCTCTTATCTCTCGCTTCTGTCTCGCCCCGAGCTCCAGGCGTCGAGCCCCCGTCCCCCCCCCCCCCCCCCCCCCCCGCCCCGACCTCCCGGCGCCGCCATCCGCGCACCAGCTCCTCCCGGCCCGGCCCCAGTGCGCCTCTGCCTCCGCCTGTCCGGCGGCAGGGGCAGCCGGGCAGGCCCCTCGCCGCGACGCCGCCCCAGCAGGCAGCAGCAGCGAGAAGAAGGGGGCACCAGCCGGCCGGCGGCCAGCGGCGCCGACGAGTACTGCTCCTGTGCTCCACCATCCCTGCACCCTCGGCCCTTCAATTCAAGCAAGCCAACAACTCAGCAAGGTAAAGGTAAGAGGAACACCCTATATCCACATCCATCCACTTATCAGTGTAGTATTCAAGATTTCCTCCGTCCCGTCTGATCCCGTCGCTGCTGTCTGCCTGTTGATTCCCCTCATCCCCTGCCTCCCGCCCCTGTTAATCGACGCTCGCGGCTCGCTGCCGGGCTCACGTCCTGCTCCTGCGACTGCGAGTCGCGTCCTCCCCGCCCCCCGCCCGACGTCCGGCGTCCGGCGAGGCGGCAACCTGCCCAAGCCCAACTCCGACCGACCACCAGCCCCCTGCGGCTCCCAGCACGAAGGAGCCAGCCACCGGCGGCCTGCGGCCAGGTGCAGCCGGCGCCGCCGCAGCGGCCGACAGGACGGGCGGCGCCCCTTTTGTAGCACAGCAGCAGCCAGTGGCAGAGCCAGGAATTTGGCATACCTAGCCGTAAATTCCTGGCTCCGCCACTGCATGCATAAGGGATGCTCAATGCTTACCTTGGATAGCTATTCTTTCATTTTTCTAGTTATTAAATGTTTCACAATGTTGATGTCAAAAGTATTGCCCTTCACTTTGGGAGCTTTTAGCTACTGATGGGTGAACATTACAAATATATATACCTTTTAGTTCATGCCATATAAGTTTTATTATGTATTTCTTTTTTAAAAAATACATTATGGATATCATTATGAACATTATGTAGAGTATTTCTAAAGACTCACTTTTCACCAACTACAGATTTCCCAACAGAAGAACAACACCTTTCACACAAAACCTTAGCCCGATTGATCTGTCCGACGTTGCAAATTTTGCTTCTGTTGCCGGTCCCACGGCCAACAAAATTTTGGAGCGAGTGAGTCAACAGTCACATTTCACGGCCCAACCTGAATTTGGGCCAACAGAATATTTTAGCCCAATTGGTAAGTCTGTTCTCTCGGCCTTGGCTTCATCATGGCCTTTCCACGCTTCAGGTTCTTAATCTGTCTTCCCTCAATAAACACATCGTTAAAGTTTCTCTGACAGGCTTCTCAGTGCATCTGTTGCTTATACCTCCCTCATTAGTTCAGCATGTACACTTCTCTCTGTTGGGACCAGGGTTTTCCTTACCGGTAAGGAAAAAAAACCGGAGGTCAGCGAGAAACGTGTTTATCGGATTTCTCGGAAAATTATCAGATTTGCCATTTTGATTTCGGATGAAATTTAGAAAAAAATTCTCAATTTATGCAGGAAGTAACCTAGATTATTTCCAAACAATCTAATAGTATAAACAAGATACAACAATGCATATAAATATGACTTTCTTGCCACAACAAACAGTCTGTTTAATATGGCCACCGCTATATGGCGGCTTCCTATGATGTCGTGGAGGGACCGAGAGAGATGGGGAATGGAATATGAATAAGATTTAGTGTTAGGAGGCAGCGGGGGTGGCCTGATATTTGGCTGCACCAATTTGGTTTTGGCGGATATTCAAAAGGGCCGAAAATTTCGGGCGATAAGTAAAAAAAACCGGACCCCGCCGAGAAACAGGATTTTCAGTTTTCTCGGAAAATTCTCGCCGAGAAATTTTTCCTTGGTTGGGACACGTGGTCAATTGTTCACCTGAATACTGCTACAGATTTTCCTTCTCAAGTCAATCCATGACAACTACCCTGAGATGGACGTTTCGACTTTAGGAAGGAGGAGGACGAAACAAAACATGGTACTACCTAGCAAGCCAGAAGGAGCTCATCAGGTACGACTTCGCAGCGTGCTTTGTTGGTAGAGGTTTGTTGGATGCCGCCTCCAGTGGTTGGAACAAACGTTGCTGGTGACTGGTGACAGGAGCCACATCGCTCCAAGGTTTAGTCAGGTCAACAAGCCTAGATCTAGATGTCTGCTACCCTCACTCACCCTCGGCCTATGGGGTCTATGCCTGTTCAAGGCCAGTAATACAGTCAAGAAGCCGGATGTAAGAATTCTTACAGTCTTTTCTCAGTCTATTTATATAATACTAGTTAGCTCTTTACAATTAATACATGATTCACTCGTCTCTCTCACAGATTTTCTTGGTTCTTATGCCCAAGTTAGTTGTAAGCTTAGAGCAAGTATAATAGGAGGCGGAGAGCCAGCTTAGTGTCCTACATGGAGAGAGAAAGTCCAAGCGAGCGACTCACGAAGTGGCGACTCCCAGTGGGCGGATACCCATCTGCGCACTCCTATTAGTGGCTGAGCATTAAAATCAGTGGGGCCTGCCACCATCCCGCCCGCATTGCAGGTTGCAGCCGGCAGTGGGCGGACTTATTAGTCTTGCTCTTACAGCCCGCTTCTCCTTTCTCTCCTCTCCTCTCCTCTCTCTCCTCCATCTCATTATTTACCCGTGCGTTGCGAGTCGAGATGTACATTCTGAACTCTGAACAGCCCACTCTGAAGAAGACAGATGGTGGTAGATGTGAGGATGCGTCTTGGTTTTGCTCACGCATCTTCAGAGAAAGTGAGACGGTGACGCCAACATGGCTCACGGCTGTTGCTAGTCGCTGGTCTCTTCTCTCTTGTCGCCTTTGATCTTTCGACGTGAATATCCAGTGCTAGGAACTCAGAAGATCTACCAATCGCTATAGCTAGGGATTGTTTGATTTTCTTGTGCTACCATGCTATCAAACCATGCGAGCTTTTTACCCTTCCTCCGAAGAGAGACCCCGCCCCGCGTCGCCCGCTCGGGCGGACCCCCGGCCCCCCTCCACCACTCCCTCCTGACCTCGCCACTTCTTGGCGACGAGGCCTCATCTGCTTGTTGTGTACTTGCTCGTCTCGTCTCCACCCTTCCTCTTCCGACGGCGCTTCTCTCTACTGCAGGCAGGAGCTGGTCGTGTGGGTTCGATTTTTCCAGAGAGTAAATCTTTTTTTTATGGACTCATTATTTATTTCTAGTGGAACATTTGAAAGGAGCACAACAGACTAACGTTCAGGCAGGAAGAAAAAACAGTGGCACATATAACTTATCTAATCAGCAGTTTCAACAGGCGGTAGTCATCAGAATCATCCCAACCTTCTAGTGGTTTTTCTTATAGTTATTTGCTATTTTTCTCCTAGTGGTGCGTGGTGTTGCCCCAACCTCACTAGTAGTGTCTGTTTTTAGCGTGGCGTCTGTTTCGAGTGAGGTGTGATGTGGTGTTTTGAGTTGAGTATCTTTGTATTTTAAAATCTTTTCTTTGAATAAAAATTCGGCAAAACTTTTGCAGTCCTTTCAAAAAAAATTCAGATTCGGCAAGCACTTTTCGGACCCATTGATCCCCTGAGTTTTCGTGGACGGTGGTGGCACGGACGTGGCTCCCCTTGGTCGGGATCCGGCAGCTTGCGGTGCAGCTCCCCGCGGTGGGAGCCCGACGGCATGCGGGATGCGGCGCGGCTTCCCGCGGTGGGGGCACAGCGGTCGGCAACCGCCGACGGCGCGGGGTGCAGTTATACATCACAAGAGGTGACAATTCTATTATAAATCACTGGAAGAATTCTTCCCCACCAACTATATTTAGTGGGTCCTCAGCCCACTAGTGCATTGGTTGTTTGCGCGCAACTCACTTTATTAGACCCGGGGCCACGGAGTACCTGACGTGGCACGAACTTATATGAGGGATGGAGTAAGATATGTCATGTACATATATGCTATGTAACTATTAGTATCAAATCTTGTTCTAGTCGGATCGGATAGAAAGCACCCGAAAAGTACTCGTGAGGGATTCTAGGTGCCGCACTGACCTAGGGTTTTCATGCAACTCTGCTCCCTCGGCCTATATAAGGGCGAGCAGGGACCCTTCATTCATCAATCTATACCCAAGGCAATATAAACTACACAGAACGTAGGGTGTTACGCAACTCTCGCACTCCGAATCTATCTAAATTCTTGTGTTGCTTGCACCATCGTGTTCTTGATCTCGACGACTTCCCACGATCGTATCTCTACCTTAGTGTCGGATTGCTAATCCGTCAAGTCCACCAGGGGTACCCGATGGTAGAGTTTTAGGAGGAAAGATCTCGGAGCCAAAAGTTTGATGGTAGCTTGAAGACGCAAGGTTTAGACAAGTACGGGCCGCAATGAGCGTAATACACTACGTCATATGTTCGGTGTGGAATTAGGGTTTATGGTGGAGTTTACAACGAGTATTAAAGAAAGAGAGAGTCCTATGGATCTATCCAGGTCCCCATATATAGACCGACCAGGATCTGTGGATTATAAGTAAAGATCTGTATCTACTCGGTTGTAGGAATACGGTACGGACGTGGCTCCCCGTGGTGGGGCCCGGCTGCTTGCTGTGCAGCTCCCCTGCGGTGGGGGCCTGACGGCAAGCGGCGCGGCTTCCCACGGTGGGGGCATGGCGGTTGGGGACCTGCGACGCGGCTCCCCATGGGGTAGCCGGCGACCTGGGGTGCAGTTATACGTCCCAAGAGGTGATAATTTAATCATACATCGTCAGCCCAACAATCCGGTGCATTGGTTGTTTGCGGGCACCTCACTTCATGGTAAAAAGAAATATATAAAGAGTACAATAATCATGACAATATGCAGCACAGTACAATGAAAGCGACAAGTTAGAAAAGTAAAAAAAATCTTATTTAGTTGCAGAGTGTAAATTTTTTGAAAGAGAATCTTTTTATATTTAAAATACTAAATATAAACTAATCACAAAATTAATTACAGATATCGTCTATAAATCGCGAGACGAATCTAATAAGACTAATTAATCCGTCATTAGAGGTTGTTTACTGTAGCAATTTAGCTTCTAATTACGTCCTAATTAGGTTAATTAGATTCGTCTCGTGATTTACAATCAAACTGTGCAATGTGTTTTTTATTTCGTCTAGATTTAAGTCTCCATGTAAGTGCCGGAATTTTTTTTGGAATTTTGAATTATGCAATTAAACAAGGGCAAGATATAAAATGGTGACTCCATGTGTAAGAGGCATTCAATATAAAAAAGTCATCAATCCCAAACTGAGTATCTAAATTAAATTTTAATTTCAGCATAGTGATTGTTACGACGAGATCTTTATATCAAGATCACACTTAACTATATTTGAAACATTCTTTAAAAATATTTTTAATATTAGATAAGTAAATTTGACTATTACGACCAAATATATTAACAACAAGAATAAATAATTACTTTATATGAAGAAAAAGGTTACACATTACGAACATTTAAAATCTAAATATCATGAATAAATTAATGCACATCACGAAACAATTTAGTCTACATATCGAATAAATAATTGTATATAACAAAGTAAATATTAAACCTCAGGAATAAATTTTTTTAGAAAAAACAAAATATTGAACATTAGAAATAAGTAATTAATTATATGCAACAAAGATATTCAATACGAGGATCATTATATACCGGCTAAAATAGTATTAGATGTCAAGAATAATTGACTACAATACATGGACTAAGAATTAGCATGAGTATCGAGAAAAATATTAACAATATTACAAATAAGAATACTATGGGAAATTTATCAAGAACTTGTATACCCAAAATAATTATACGCACTCACGAAATAAATCACATCTAAAGTAAATTATATAAATTTGTGGAATGCGAAAATTATGCACCTTCAAGTAAATATATTATGAACAACAACACATGTTATAATCCATGAAAATAGTAAATTGATAAATATAATAACAAGGTTTGAAAAAGTGGAAACTAAAAAAATCGAATAAGAAGATGGGCATTGAAAGAAAAGATAAAAAGCAGAATAATACATTAAAGAATAGAATAAAAACATCATATAAGGAATGAAGAAAAAATATAAGGGAAAAATATATCAAATGTTAGAACCTTCAAAACGCTCACACATTTAGTCAGCAGGAAAATAAAACAAGCAAAGAAATAAAAATAAATAAGAAAATAAAGAAATCAGATTATATATTAGTGAAGAAATATTTATAAGTGCATTTAGAAAGAAAAAGGAAATAGGAAGGAAATGAATGAAGAAATAAAATAAAGAAAAGAATAAGTCTGGCCGCTCCGCATGTACTTGCCTGCATATGCCTGCATGGAGTCACTACCGGATTCAGTCGCTTTGCCGAGTGCCGGTTACACTCGGCAAATGACAGTTTGCACTCGACAAAATCTTTGCCGAGTGTAACACTCGGCAAACACCACTCGGCAAAACCTCCCACGGCACAGTGGTCTTTGCCGAGTGTCGGATTTCGAACACTCGGCAAAGTCTTTGCCGAGTGCCTTGGCACTCAGCATAGGAGCCACGTGGCGCGACCCTGGGCGGCATCTTTGCCGAGTACCTAACGGCAGGCACTCGGCAAAATGGGTCATTTTGCCGAGTGTTGGGTGTGGCACTCGGCAAACTTTCAAATCTTTGACGAGTGCCTAATGGCAGGCACTCGGCAAAACGGCCGCCCAGGGTCCCGCCACGTGGTCGCTTTGCCGAGTGCTGGGTCCTGGCACTCGGCAAACTTTCAAATCTTTGCCGAGTGCCAAGACTTTAGCACTCGGCAAAGTGGGTGTTCTGGTGACATTTGAAAGCCACTTTGCCGAGTGTTTTTGCATAAGCACTTGGCAAAGTTGACACATTTTTTTTCTTTTTTCTCTGTTTTTCAATATAAATACAACAACAATATATATAAATGCAGGGACATTACAGGCAGTTATAACAATAAATATATAATTCACAAATACGAGAATAGCATCGATACAAATAACGAGTCCATCACATCTAACAAGTCCAATACATAAAATATGTCCACAAGCTAAGAGTCCATCGACGTGCCAAGTCCACTAGTGTACAAGCTACGAGCAGGTGTCACTCACGGTCAAGTGGGGGGGGGCAAGATTGCCACGGAGTCGCATGCGAGTTCTGGTCCGGAGGAGGGTCGTTCGATGCGTTCCACGACTGATTCTGCAAATAGAAACACATAATTTGAGTAAGAATAACAAACATATAATAATTAATATCTACAAACAAAGTATACTCACGGGAGTGTCAGAAGGTCTCGCAGGAAAGTAAGGCTGTGCTGGTAAGGCGAAGGGAGGAGGAGGCGTCGCATAGTTCATCGATGCGCCAAGTCCTTGCATCCAGGTGACCATGCTGTGCAACATAACCGACTGCTCCTTCCTCAGCTTCCGCTCCTGCTCCAGCTTGGCCTCTATCTCCATTCGGCACCTCCTCTCCTCCTCAAACTTAGCCTCCATCTCGGCCTACAAGATTTAAACCTCCATGTTACAATACGAAGCAAAGTTTCATTTTAATCATAGAACGGCAACTAAATCTAAACTAACATGTCTCTGGTGCACGCTGGCCACTGAAGTCTCAGGCCGTGGGCGTATGGGCGGGGTCGAGTCGGTGGTACTTGCCCTAAGCTGCGAGAGACTGGGCGTACTCGCCGTGTCGACCAAGCTGTTGGCGATCAAGTACCGCTCGTGTTTCTTCCCTTGTCCCGCCCTCATGATGGCTTCTCCGGAGAGTGGCACAGTGGTCGGATCCCAAGTCTCCCCGTGGAGCGCCCTTCCCACCTCCGTGTATGCATTGATGCGCGCGTGGATGCTTGGGTTTGTGTAGGCCTCTGGTGGAGCCGCCGGGTTGTAGGCCACGTCCGACGTCGCCCTGCCCATGTGAGACATGGCATACACCGTGAAGTCGTTGAAAGACTGGCCTGGATGAGACTCCGACTGCCAAGAAGTCAACAAGATGATTAGTAAGAATTAAAAATATAGCTTTAGAAAGAATGAAGAAATTAGTGAACTTACCCAAGTATTCTTGTACTCGCCGAGACTAAGGCTCCCTTGATGATGTGCCGGACCCGGCATCATCAAGCGGCGCTCCCGGCATAAGGCGTGCTGGCGGGCCCAATCCTCGCTGATTCACTTGTCCACCATCATAGACTAGCACTCGGCCTTGTTTGCGCACCAGTTCGGAGGCACCTAAACGTAATGAAGTGCATGACATATTGTAATATCAAATACAAAATAAATGAGTAGATATGACATTTATTTACCTTTAAGTACTGGTCTCGCGTGAGAAAAATGTCCCTTGCAGCTGGTTTCTTGACACTCCTCTTCTCGAACTCGGCGCAGTACACAATGACGGCCTGGACACGCGCCTCGTAGTGCATGTCCTTCACCAGCTTGTAGCCTGTTGAGCCCGCTCGTTCGCCCGGGCCTCATAGCCTTCCTCGCACCTGTAGAAATCCTGCATATATACCCACAAGATAATTGCAATCATTATTCCAAAAATTGAAACATAATGTGATATTTCTAACAATTTAGTGCGAGGATGACTTACCCACAACTCCCCGACCACCCGCCTCGCTTTGCTGGTAAAGTTCCTTCCTTCGCGATCAGTAGCGTCCGGGCTGGCCATGTAGTGGTCCCACGTGTATGCCGGCTCCAGCACCCCGGCATGCATCACGAGTCCGGGGAAGTGCAGCCGGCACAAAAGACCCAAGATACCATTGGTCTTCCGTTTGTGCTCACCAGGCTGCACAAAAAATCACCCCTGCAAGAGTGTTTAAGGTAAAATTTTAGTTAGTATTGCAATTTTAAATATATGTAATGCATAATAAATAAGTACTAACATACTTACTTAGGCTCTAGTGGCCGAATCATCGGGCGTCTCGCTAGAGGTATCGGACGTCGCGGAAGTTGCGACGGTCCACGCAACCACACCACCCGCTCATCTCCTGCCGCCCCCTCCTCGGCCTCCTCCTCGTCCCCCTCCACGTGCTCCTCCTCCTCCTCGCTCCCCTGGTCTTCCACCCTCTCTTCCTCCTCCTCCTCCTCCTCGTCCTCTACAGGAGAAGGGGTCCTCTCCCTCCTCCCCCTCCTCACCTTACCTCCTCCACCACTCCCACTACCTCCTCCTCCACCCCTCCCTCTCCGTCTCCCTTTCTCTCCCCCTCCTCCACCACCTTTGCGAACACTACGGATTCATTGATTTCGAAATTTTGACCCACTTCTAATTTAATATTAACTTCGAACGATTATTCCCCGCAAACAAAAAATTAACAGAAAATAGTAAACCAATCAATAAAAGTTTTTTTTGTTACTAGGGATTAAATTATCAAATTTAACTAGAGACCAAAAAATTTTGAAGGCCAAATTTTTTTTTTACCTAATTTTGCCGAGTACCTAAGCTCCAGCACTCGGCAAAAGAAAATTTGCCGAGTGTCAAGTGAAGGCACTCGACAAACTACCCCCTTTGCCGAGTGCCAGGTGGTGGCACTCGACAAACACTTGACGCCATCAGCCCCACTAACGGGCGGCGCACGGCAGGCGCGCGTGCTGGGCACGTGCGCCGGCTTTGCCGAGTGCCGCCAGGCCAGCACTCGGCAAATGGGACAGTTTGCCGAGTGTCATTCTTTGCCGACGGCCGGCACTCGGCAAAGCTCGGGCATGCCGTGTGGCAGATGTTTGCCGAGTGCTCATGGCGTGGCACTCGGCAAACCACATCTTTGCCGAGTGCCCGTGTTCTGGCACTCGGTAAAGGCCGAGACACTCGGCAAATTTGGGTTTTCCGGTAGTGAGTCATGCGCACAGAATTAAAAGCTTGCTACCACACAACACGATGAAAGAAAATTAAAAGGCTATATTTATTAGTTTTTAAGAAGATAGTTGATGTGAGATTCTTATTTCTATATAAGGACCAAAGCAAGGTTGAAAGAACTTAGAAGAAGTTCAAAACTTAATCTTTCGCTTTCTTTCTTATTTCTTCTATTTTTATTTTTTATGTTCCTTGGTTGGAGGCTTGGAGTCTAAGTACTTATATAAACTTCTGACTTTATGGCTAGATGTGTTACTTTGTAGTCATAGACATTCACATGTGAATGTTTAAGATTGAATTTTCCCTGAATCCAAAAAAAATCAAACCATGCTGGCACCAGGATTTAAAGACTGCAGAGCGACAAGCAATTTTTTTTCTCGAGAACTGTAGGAAACCGAAGCAAGCTCTAGATGAGCGTTGTCCTTGTTCCTGTACTTGCAGTTGGGAAATTAAATGGAGGCTTGCGGCAAGATAACGCCATGTCCGGCGAAATCATCCAAAAAAAAAGTGCCAGTCTGGTGCTAATTAGTAATTAACAGTCCGTATTGTTCATCTCATCCATGGCACCCATATGATCACGCTTCATATAAATGATTGGAGGCGGCATGAAGTCTTCGGAATGTGGTTGCCATAATGTCACTTGCGCTGGACTAGGAACTGGAAGGCAATGGCGTCAAGTTTGTGGCATTGAGGTGTTAGCTACAGGGGAGATGGACAATATCAGTTAGGATTGGTCATGGCCTTATGCGTCATGGGTGTACAGCAAAGCTTGAGATGCAGCCACACAAGGCACGTTGACGTCTGAGCTAACCTGAGGACCTTATTAAAATTTTCTGCAGCCGACAGAACGTTTCTGCCCTGGATAGGATGAGCCGACATGCCATGCAGAGAATTTGGGTGCTGCAAGCATCTTCTAGGTCAGCGATAGCTCCTAAATCACTATGTTCGGCTGCCGTGCGGGTGCAATCGGGATTCCCTCACTTGCGCCCAAGGCAAGTCAGGGAACACTGTTCCCGTGACTTTTGAGCCTATGTGGGCCGTCCGATCTGAGATTGATGGATATGATCTGAGATTCACAGTAGGGAGTACTGTTTATCCAGACTCAGAACACTGTTTCTCTTTGTGACTTCGCTTCATGAAGTCAGAGAAGTTGGATCGGGGCGGGTGCGGCTGGCTGCTGCTGCCGCCGATTTGCGGAACGGCAGCCGCAGCCAGCATGCATATCTACGGCAAAGCAGCGGTGGATATTCTAAATTTGAATCAGCTCTAACAATATCTTTTTTAATTCTAACTTATAATAGAGACATCTTAAGAATAAAAGATGCAATAGGGAAATTGGATACCTTCCGAAAATAGAGAACCTAGTAGAGTCTATTAGAGTGTATTTTTTAGTTTAACTATCTATATTTGAGATTGAGGTTGTTTAAAGAGTCTGCTGGAGTCGCTCTTCATATCAATACACAAACTCGATATTTTTAGAATATTTTAAGTAGGACCGAACTGATAGTGTTAATTTGAGGGGAGACCGAACCAAACGGCACAGAATAGTTCCATTTCCTTTTTTTTTGCGGTAGAATAGTTCCAATTTGTCCACCACATGCCACAAATGTTTCATATGCACGTTAACGTTGGACCTACCTCTCAGCGTCACGAAAGAGTGGTGAGTGGCACAGAACATGGAAATTATTCAGCAGCATGTGGTGGAGTTTTTTTCCAGCCACCGAATCTCGACAGTGCCAGGGATCTAATTTTCCTGATGACAACGCCAGGCATCTGATTTCCGGGCATAGGCAGATGCCGCGCCGACGATCATATTTCCCGACGTGGTAGGTAAAGGATAACGAACTGCAAACAATCCAATCATCCTTGGTGGTTGATCGATTCAACGAACAGCGGTTGGCTAGCAGGAAAAAGTATGCGAGCCACCAGCCAACAGGCGCAGCCCAACGCTCGGAACATGGCTGTCCCTTGGACTACACTGCATCACGCTGTCCCTGTTTCAGAAACAGACAACCATCAACCTCTCCCGATCGAACACTGTGCATGACAGGGCTGCGTGCCTGACGAACGAGCAGTCCCTCTCCCTCTGGTACTAGTTGACACGCCTAAACGATCAGCATTGCCCAACTCAATCTGATGATGCTTCGTGGTAGAAGTAGAACAAAATAATTTACTTTACCCCCAACTTATACAAGTTAAAAAGTAGTAAAAGTTTCAGCTGATGCAGATGCCCAGGCCACGCACATTGCAGGCCATGGCGTCTCAGCATCAGGAACACAGCAAGATTCACATGAACTTTAGCTACAAGGGAACGGTAAGAATATAGAGAGTATCATCAGCTAGACTGATCGTAGAACTTCACAATGCAATGGTCTTGAAATGCTCTGTCTCGAGACGCTATACTTTGGTTTTCCTTGTGTGTGTGTTGGTTTTTGTCTCCTCTTGTGGGCAAGTTCAGGTTCAGCAGAGCGGCAGGGGCTCACCGTTCCACTCCTTGAGGCACTCGAGCAGCGGGTCGATGTGCTTGCGCTGGTTGATGGCCACCAGCACCTTGTTGAGCTCCTCGCCGGGCGACCGGGTCTTCTCGCCGGTCAGGTACTCGGTGCCGAGCTCCTCGCGGACGAACCGGTACAGCGGGTACGAGCGGCACTCCTTGATCCGGTTGGGGACCATGGGGTTGCCGCTCTCCACGGCGGCGCGCGCGGCCTCCACCCCCTTGGGCAGCGCGGCGCGGACCTGCTGCTCGAACTCGGCCACCTTGGCGAAGATGGACGTCTCCACGACGCGCTCGGCGTCGCCGTTGGCCAGCGCGTGCTCGATCAGCACCGCGCGGAGCTTCTGCATCAGCGGGTAGTTGGGGCTGCACGGGTCGTCCGCGTACGCGAACACCGCCTCGCGGTCGATCGCCGTCTGCAGGTCCTTCTCGCAGAAGCGCGCGATGTGGAGCCCGCCCATGGCGTTCATGCTCAGGGTCTTCTTGGCCACCTGCGTCACGCAGTTCTTCACCGCGGCCTTCATGTTCTCCTCCAGGTGGCGCAGGTCGATGGCCTGGCACAGGGCGATCAGGAACGTGGAGGTCATGAGCTTCAGGATGTCGATGGCCTCGGCGGTCTTCCTGGAGGAGATGAGGCCCAGCGAGTTCACGTCCTGGTTGTGCTGCTCCGCGCTCTGGACATGGTTGGTCACGGGGTTGCCCAGGAACTGGAGTTCAGAGCAGTAGGAAGCCATGGCGATCTCGGCGCCCTTGAAACCGTAGTCCAAGCTCGGGTTGCGACCACCAGACAGGTTGGAGGGCAGGCCATTGTTGTAGAAGTCGTTCACCAGCTCGGAGAACTGCGCGAACATGAGCTTGCCGATGGCGGCGAGGGCGAGACGGGTGTTGTCCATGGACACGCCGATGGGAGTGCCCTGGAAGTTGCCACCGTGGAGCGCCTTGCCACGGGAGACGTCGATGAGCGGGTTGTCGTTGACGGAGTTGATCTCGCGCTCGATGGACTTGGTGGCGAAGCGGATGACCTCGATCTGTGGGCCGAGCCACTGCGGCGAGGTGCGGAGCGCGTATCTGTCCTGCTTCGGCTTCATCAGCGGGTCGAGCTCGCCGAGCTTCTTGGCCAGCTTCATGTAGGAGCTGCCTTCCAAGATGTGCTCCATGATAGCGGCAGCCTCAATCTGTCCCGGGTGGTGCTTGAGCTTGTGGGTCAGGTGGTCGGTGAACTCCGGCTTGCCGGTCATGACCTCGCAGAACACCGCGGAGATGACCTCGGCCATGACGGCGAGCACGTTGGCCTCAAAGAGAACGGTCGACGCGAGGCCAGAGCCCACGGCGGTGCCGTTGACCATGGCGAGCCCTTCCTTGGGCTGCAGCTCGAAGAAGCCGTGCTCGATGCCGGCGATCTTGAACGCCTCGGCGGCGTCCACCTTCCTGCCGTCGGGGGCGACCGCGACGGAGTTCTGGCGGCCCGTGATGAGGCCGGCGATGTAGGAGAGCGGGACGAGGTCGCCTGACGCGGTGATGGTGCCCCGGAGCGGCAGGCACGGGGTGACGTTGGCGTTGAGCAGCTTGGCGATTGCCTCGAGGATCTCGAAGCGGATGCCGGAGTAGCCCTGCAGGAGGGTGTTGATGCGCACGAGCATCGCCGCGCGGGTGGCCTCCGCCGGCAGCACGTGGCCGTCGGCGCCGGTGCCGAAGGCGCCGGCATTGAGGAATCTGTCAGGCGGAACGGACAAAAATGGGATCAGTTCAGAGCTGCCAGTGCCAGTGGTTGACTGAAAAAAAATTGAACAATAATAACTGTGCCGACTTGAGAGTTTAGGATATGAAATTGGAGTAAGCCTACTGCTTAATTTATCGTCCATTCACATGGCAAGGAACTGACACAAGGTGGATTACTACTTAGTCAGACGCGCCTTTTTTTGTTCAGGAACCGAGTAACAGCTAATGGATATTTGCGATACACCGACAGATATGCAGAGCTGTCGGTGCAAGTAAAAAATTGTTTGCCTTCATTTTGCCAGCATGGGTAACCGGAAAAAAGAGGACTTTTGGAGCCTATCCGCCAAAAGTCTAAAGAAGCTTCGTGGATATGAGAAGTGTGGAACATGTCCACATGCTATGTCAAGTTGACGGCTAGACGATTTTCCCGACTTTTTTTTCTCATCGTTGGATCATGGATGTTCCATGGATGACAGACACGTCTATGCTCAACTACTACTCAAGTTCTTCATCCCTATCATGAAAAATGATACTTTTTTTTTCGCCCAGAAACGAATGATTGGCCTTTTTGTGTGTTAGGTAAGGCGGGAAGGAAAATGCTACTTCTCATGTTGCTGGGGGGGGGGGGGGGGGGGGGGGGCGTCCCGGTGACCGTTCCGGCCGCTGTCCGGCCCCGTGCGCGACCAACTTCCAGCGACGTGAGAGCGCTCCCGCAGGCCGCAGCGGGTCACCTAATTTCCAGCGGCGTCGTGACCAGGGTTCACCATTTCGTTTTCCGGTGAAATCCCGGTGATCGGCGGAAACGGAATTCCGTTCCGGAATTTCGGTGAATTTCGGACGAAATTTGTTGAATTTTGAATTTTAAAACGAAATATATCGAAAAATACCGAAATTTCGGATCTCGGTAACTAGCGGAAACGAAAAAAACCGAATTTTCGGCGAAATTTCGCCGAAAAGTTAAACCCTGGTCGTGACGCGAGCGCAACATCCCTATCCGGCGAGGCGAGCCAGACGGCCACCGCACGTCGTCTCGCCGCCATGTGCGCTCGCGAGCCGAGAGGACTCCGCGGCGCCGAGGACTTTGCGCGTCCACGTTGCCGCCGCGGGCACGAGGCGCACGGGCGCCAGCCCACCGGCACCAACCGATCACCCAACCAGGAAAAAGAAAGGAAAGAAAAGCTGGCGCGGCGCCGGCCGGGTTGGTCGAGTGAGTCAAAACTCGAACAGGCTCGGCGTCCCCCGCGAAACCAGCGAGCCTCTGGCTGGCGGTGGCTACCGGCCGCGGGCGCCGACGCGCCGGCCAACCTCGCGCGGGCTGTCGAGCCGCGGAGCCAGCCCCGGCCGCTTTGGTGTTGTGTGATGATCGGTGGGGCGGGGGGCGGAGACGGGCCCACCGAACAGTTGGGGTACACCTAAAGTTTGGGTGTCCGCAAGCGCACCGTGGGCCCGGTGACGGCGTCCATCAGCTCGTGCCGGCAGCCCGGCAATCGGTGGTTCGGTGCATGCATCCTGCTACCGGGTCTGCGCCGCGTGAAACGAACTGCTGGACAGCTAGAGCACAGATGGTTTAATTATGGGCTACTGAATCTCTGTTTAAATTTGGATTACATGACAAGGGCCGTGTTTGGTTACTTTGCAAATTTTTCGCGCACGTTTTTCGAGAAGAGAATTTCGTATGCATGGAGTACTAAATGAAGTCTATTTGCAAAACCTTTTCAGGGATGGGTGTAACTTTTCGAGACGAATCTAATGGCGGTAATTAATTGATGATTTACTACAGTGATACTACAGTACCCATCCTCTAATCACACGGTCAAAGGCCTCATTAGATTCGTCTCGCGATTTACACAGGGGTTGTGGAGGTGATTTTGTAATTAGACTTCATTTGATAATCCAAATTAGTGGTCAAAGTTGCTACAGTAATTCTATGGAAAGTACCCAAACACGGCCAAGTAGGCGTTTGATTGATTGATACTGCTCAACCGCTACTTGTTTATGTTCAAGTGTTTACCAATCCCTTACCCGATCGATTACCCAAAAAAAAGAGTTTGAGCTAGTAGTTTATGTCTATAGCCAACCCCACCAACGACCTAGCTAACACACCCGAAAGAGAATCTTTTCTTGCTCGGAAACTGATGGGAGTCCCGTGCAGTAACAGTAAACTGCAAGCCGGATCGGAGCACATGCAGGCGCGGCTCGCGCGAGCGCAGGATCTCGTGAGCGAACCACCTCGCATCGCACAGCTAGTTTCCTCGGATCATCAAACCACGAACTAGCACACTACTCCGAACTGAATCCTAAGCTCAGAATTAAAACTGATGCAAGAAGAAAAGAGTACGGTAATACTGACAGTAAAATGGAGCGAGCAAGAAAAAGCAAACGAAGCCTCACCTGATGAGCTCCCGCTGGAGCGCGCCGCCCTCCTTGGTGCGGCGGTGGGAGGTGGCGCCGAAGCCGGTGGTGACGCCGTAGCTGTCGGTGCCGTTCATCATGCTGCTCATGACCCAGTCGCTGCTGGCCTTGACGCGGCCGCGCGCGGACTCGTCCAGCTCGACTCGGGCCTCGCCGGCGCCGGCGGCCACGGCGGCCACCTGCGCGATGCTCAGGCTCGCGCCCTGGATCCGCACCAGCGGCTCGCGGAACTCCGCCACCATGCGCTGCACCTCGCCCAGGTGGCTCCCGGACAGGTCCTCCGCGGCCTTGCCCCAGTTCAGGGGGTCGGCGCGCGCCGCCGCCGGGGCCGGCACGCACAGGCCGTCGCCGTGCAGGGAGCGGACGAGGCCGGTCTCGCACTCCATTGTTGTCGCCGGTGAGCTCGAACACAAAACTAGTACGACAGGGTAGAGAGACTAGACTAGCTGGGGGAACACACAACAAGAGGAGTAGAGCGAGCTACGAGCGGATTACTATTAGTCTAGCTAATCGCGTGACAATGTTGTAGAAGAAGAGCTTGTGGTTGTGGAAACCCAGGCTCTTCCTGAGGACAGGGGAGGGGGGAGGGGGCGCTTAAATAGCGCGGGCGGCCATGGGTGGGGTGGGGGGAGGTTGTTGGGGGTCAGAGACTGGCATGGCGAGGCAACGAACGGGCGGTAGGTTGGTGGCGTGCCGGGCTGACTCCGCGAGGCCGCCCCCGGCCCTTGGATGGGCCGGCCAACCATCCGGCCGATGCGCGCCACGCCACGCCAGTGGCCAGCGCGGCGCGGCAGCTGGCCCCGGGCGCAGCCCGCCGTGGCCGCCTGCCGGCCGTCCGCGCGGGCCGGGCGCCCGGGAAGGGAAGCACGGGACACCGACCCGGCGCCGGCCTCGGTCCTCGGCTCGGCCGGGCGCCGGTCGCGGTTGGAGGCGGACGACGACGGGCGCGCCGCACCGGCTGCGGTTGCGGACCTGCGGTGCGGTGGTGTGGTGGGTGGCGACTGAGTGCGACGGGGTTGGTGGCGGAGCCCCCGTGTGTGGACGCGAGTCACGCGACGCGAGCTCTTGCCCGAGAGTCTTTACGGTCTCGGTCACAGTTGGTCCCACGCGTCGCCCGCCCGGGCCGTACACACACCGACGCAAACGCAACCACTTCGACCTTGGAGACGCTGCAAGCGTGCGAAACGTCGCGCGAAAATTGGCACGCAATGACGAGCTCACTTCGTTGCATTACCAGAGAACAACTGCTATTCAGAGACCGCGCAGTTTTCTTTTCCTGGCTGCAATTTCTGTCCGGTTCAGCGGTTCTGTTGCGAACCGGCAGATTCGGGCCGAACATGCCTCTGCACAAAAATGGAGAGGCTGGCTGGACTCGAAGTTTCGCACGGTCCTGTCGTTCCATGTCCGATTCTGCACCAGCAGGACTTCCAAGGGAAGCAAGGCGCTCCAGATCTGGCGCAGCAACCTGTTAACTTCCCCGCGTTGTGGGCACCCAGTTGGGATAAAACAATCATTGATCGAGACCATCTTCTGAAGCTCTCGGAGAACTGGAGAAGTGGTTTCATGAAGAGATTCCACGCTTTTTCCCCTTCGGACGCAGTCACGCGCAGGTATGCCGGGCAGGTAGAAAGCAGGTGCTGCAGGGCAACATCCATTTAGTGCACAAAGTGCTACTCTTTTCTATTTTTCAAAAAAAGCGATGGCCGTTTTATATTTTTTTTAAGCATCACTACCTGCTAGTATATAGCACACGGTTGGTAGCAACGAACTGTCAGGGCGAGCACCAGCCAGATCAACTCGTAGTGCGCGGCGACTAAGCAGGCACATGACTGTTGTTTGAAAAGGATGACACAAGATGACCATACGCCACACAGAGTTTTCTTGTCCGTGTATTGAGGATATTTCCCAACAATTGGCCCTTGTTTAGTTGCTATTTTTTTTTTGGAATTTTGGTACTGTAGCACTTTCGTTTGTATTTGATAATTATTATCCCATCATGGGTTAACTAGGCTCAAAAAATTCGTCTCGCAAATTACAGACAAATTGTGTAATTAGTTATTTTGTTTAGCTACATTTAATACTTCATGCATGCGTTCAAAAATTCGATGTGATGGGGAATCTTGTAAAGTTTTGGAATTTTGGATGCAACTAAACAATGGTCCAGATTTCGTAGTCAATCTTTCTTTTTTGATATGTTCATAGTCATTTACCTCTCCTCAAAGCTTATCAACCACAGTTGCCGCATTCTTAGTGTGGTTGCTGTGCCAAAAGGTCAGGTTAACACCATATTTCTATGAATGTGTCACGTTTCTTACCAAACCAACCTAACTTACCTAGTCAAAGTTGAAGCCATCCTATGCACCGGCGTTGTGTGTTTCGTACATTTTCCTCCGACCCACCAACATTGTCTACATTGCAAGCCTCCCGAGAAATTTTAACAACACCCTAATCCTAACTATGGTAGTTAAACTTGAAGTGAACATGTATGCATGCATCTTTTGTCCGTTGTGCATCATAACAATTTCCTTATCTCGAATAAAAAGAAACTACCCCCTCATTCAAATAAGGAAATTGTTCCCTTCCCACTGATGAACCGCCTCATTTTTCTAGTTTCATGTCAAATTTTCCCTCGGCCAATCAACATGACAATGGATACATGAGTTTTGTTGAAATAAGCTTTTAAAGCAACTCCTTAATTTCGTAACCTCTACTTTTTTTTATTCACGACTGCTCAAAGAAAGTCTTCTTTTTTAACCTTTTTTCTTCTAATTTTTAATTTTCCCCTTCTCTCCACACTCATCCTGCCTTCTTACTCTTGCCCACCCCTCCCTTCTTTTCTCTCTTTTTCACTTATATCAACACTCATCCTACTTTCTTGATCTAGCTCACTACTTCCTTCATTATAGTTTCCCAAAAAAAAGTATCTAGAAGTTTTATTCAAAGAAGTTTCCAAGAGACTTGTTTGTAGAAGTTGTGTTTTAAGAAGAGGATAGATCGTTGTCTCTTGCTCAGTCTTTTGAATGTGCTCTAGGCTCTCTTCATTTCACCTACCTAGGTTTGCCAGTTGGTCTTATCAATCCAAAGGTAATAATTTCTTTCTCTAGTGACAAGACGTGAAAGAAGACTGACCAGCACTTCAGCTTTCCTCTCACAAGCTGGCAGACTTGAAGTCATAAATGATATCTTCACAACTTTGCCTATGTACTTCATGAGTACATTCCAGCTTCACAAACTTGTCATCAAGCAGATAGATAAGTATAGAAAACATTGTCTTTGGAGAGGAGCTGAGATCAATGCAAAAAAAAAGTCTCCAAAAGCTGCCTGGGAGATGGTTTGTTTGCCATAAAAAAAATGAAGAGGCCCTAGGAGTCCTCAATCTTAAGACACAGATTAAAGCACTTCTGCTTAAGCACTTGCATAAATTATTTAAAAAAGTAGATATACCACGGGTTCAATTCATCTGGGAAAGGCATTACAGTAATGGGACCTTGCCTAGCCCAAAGAAAAAAGTTTCCTACTGGTGTAGAGATATTCTGAAACTTCTTAATTCTTTCAAAGGAATGGCTACGGTGCATATTTTGGATGGTGCTAGTTACCTTTTTGGGATGATCTCTGGCTTAATAGAGTTCCCAAACATCAGTTTCCTGAGCTCTTTTCCTTTGCCAAGGAAAAAAACCATCTCACTGAGATCAGTTCTTGAAGCAGATGGTCCTGCTATCTTGTTCCACATGCCTATCTCCAATGTTGCTCTGCAACAATTGATTGAGCTGGCTGAAGATCTCAACAACCTATAGGAAATCACAGAGCATGATGTTTGGTCCTACATTTGTGTCTCACCTTACTTCACCTTAGCAAAAGCTTATGTTCATCTTACAAGTCATAGAGTCACTCATATTGCTTTCAAATGGCTCTGGAAATCAGCCTACCAAAATAAACATAAGATGTTTTTTTGGCTGCTGCTAAAAGGTAGACTAAGTACCAGAGAGTTGCTTAGAAGGAGGACTATGATCCTTCCTTAATATACTTGTGTGTGTTGCTCTCTTGCCGTGGATGAAACTCTGACACATCTCTTCATCCACTACCCATTCACGCGGGCTTGTTGGGTTGCTATAGGGCTCCTTGTTGGACTTGACAACCCATTTTACACACTTGAGCAACTCAAACTTCAGCTGAGAGTACCATTCTTCACGGAGGTCATTATCATCATAAGTTGGTGTATCTGGATGCAACAAAACAACCTTATTTTTAAAGGAGTCTAGCCTAATCTAGAAACTTGTCTTCAGCACTTCAAGAGTGAATTTGCCTTAGTTATTCTAAGAGCAAAAGCTAGATACAAATCCCCAATGTCAGAATGGCTAGAAGCCCTTGTATAAATTTTTTCATTTTCTTTGTTTCTTTGATCTGTACCCTGTACTCTATTGTTTTCTTTCTTTAATATATAATCAGTAGGGGCTACCCATCCCGTTTCATTAAAAAATTGTTTGGAGAAGTTTTTTCTGAAAAATATATTAACAAAAAGTTATCCCTTTTGAAAAGTTAACTTGAAAAAGTTAATTGAAAATTGTGCTGAGAAGTTATACGCAAAAGTTGTGCAATAAGTTTTAACTTTTTAAAAGAAAACTTGTAGAAAAGAAAAATAAAAACCCAAACATACAAGTTGCACGAGATCACACATTCAGGCGTGGATTAGCAAGTCTTTCCCTAAATGAAAGAGCGTATATGTTTTATTTACCGATGATTTGAAACCATTATCATTTCAGAAAAACAAGTTCCTTTAATCCTCTCTATATATAGATAATTGGTAGAGAAGAAATGCATATCCTTGCCCATTTGATGTTTTTTGTTCGCTCTGCATACTAAGACGGCATAATATTTGGGTTATATTTGACAATCATACCATGCTTGCATGAGTTGGGTCAGTCACTAGTATATCAATCTATCTGTCTTACAAAATGTTGGCACACAGCCTTTGCACTATGTATTGCCTCCAAGATATGTTTGCAAGGTAAAAAACCAAGATGGTACAGATCATGTGTGAGCCTATATTATCCAAATATCCAATTAATCACTGTATGCTTTCAACATAGCAACCTTCCTAGAAGATGTGCTAGCCACACCAAGACCCATTTTGTAACGTAAAATTTCATGGGATTCGTGTAGGGATAAAACTTATATGAAAATTATTAATCAGTTAATTATATATTGCTTCCTCTAAAATTCATGTGATTCGTAATGTTGAACGTGTGCTTGATCTAGTTAACAGATATATGCCTTGCGTTATAATGGAGGAAAATAGACATCTCGCAGAGAAGGATAGGATGAAATTTGAATTTATTTTGACAAAAGATAACATGGATGCAAAAAATGGGTATATAGGCACCTAAAGAATCATTACCCTTTTGCTACTCAAGCAAACAAAACGCTAATTTTGAACAATTGAACACTGCATTCTTATTCTACTCGGTTTTCTCTGTTCAGCAGATGGGCAGGGGCTCGCCGTTCCACTCCTTGAGGCACTCGAGCAGAGGGTCAATGTGCTTGCCCTGGTTGATGGCGACGAGCACCTTGTTCAGCTCCTCGCCGGGAGACCGCGTCTTCTCGCCGGTCAGGTACACCGCACCGAGCTCCTCGCGCACGAACCGGTAGAGCGGGTACGAGCGGCACTCGGCGATCCTGTTCGGTATCGCCGCCGTGCCGTTCTCGACGGCCGCCCGTGCGGCCTCCACCGCCTTGGGCAGCGCCGCACGCAGCTCCTCCTCGAACTGGGCGACCTTGGCGAACACGGATGTCTCCGCGCTGAACTCGGCCGCGCCGTTGGCGAGGGCGCGCTCCACGAGCACGTTGCGCAGCTTCTTCATCAGCGGGTAGTTGGCGCTGCACGGGTCGTCGGCGTAGGCGAACACCGCCTCGCGCTCGATCTCCTGGAGCAGGTCCTTCTCGCAGAAGCGGGCGACGTGGAGGCCACCGGTGGCGTTGGTGCTCAGGGTCTTCTTCGCCACCGTCATCACGCAGCTCTTGACGGCGCTCTTGACGTTCTCCTCGATGTGGCGCAGGTCGACGGCCTGGCACAGGGCGATCAGGAACGTCGAGGACATGAGCTTCAGGATCTCGATGGCCTCGGCGGTCTTCCTGGAGGAGATGAGGCCAAGCGAGTTCACGTCCTGGTTGTGCTGCTCCGCGCTCTGGACGTGGTTGGTCACCGGGTTGCCCAGGAACTGCAGCTCTGAGCAGTACGACGCCATGGCGATCTCGGCGCCCTTGAACCCGTAGTCCAAGCTTGGGTTGCGCCCGCCGGACAGGTTGGAGGGCAGGCCGTTGTTGTAGTAGTCGTTGACGAGCTCTGAGAACTGAGCAAACATGAGCTTGCCGATGGCGGCGAGGGCGAGACGGGTATTGTCCATGGACACGCCGATGGGCGTGCCCTGGAAGTTGCCACCGTGAAGCGCCTTGCTGCGGGCGACGTCGATGAGCGGGTTGTCGTTGACGGAGTTGATCTCGCGCTCAATGGACTTGGTCGCGGCACGGATAACCTCAATTTGGGGGCCAAGCCATTGCGGCGACGTGCGGAGCGCGTACCGGTCCTGCTTCGGCTTCATCAGTGGATCGAGCTCGCCGAGCTTCTTGGCAAGCTTCATGTAGGAGCTGCCCTCCAAGATGTGCTCCATGATGGCGGCAGCCTCGATCTGTCCCGGGTGGTGCTTCAGCTTGTGGGTCAGGTGGTCGGTGAACTCCGGCTTGCCGTTCATGATCTCGCAGAACACGGCGGACAGGACCTCGGCAAGGATAGCGAGAATGTTCGCCTCGAAGAGCACGGTGGAGGCAAGTCCTGAGCCCACGGCGGTGCCGTTGACCATGGCGAGGCCTTCCTTGGGCTGCAACTCGAAGAAGCCGCCCTGGATGCCGGCAATCTTGAACGCCTCAGCCGCGTTCACCTTCGTGCCATCTGGGGCCACCGCCACAGAGTTCTCGCGCCCGGTGACGAGGCCGGCAATGTAGGACAGCGGGACGAGGTCGCCGGACGCGGTGACCGTGCCCCGGAGCGGCAGGCACGGCGTGACATTGGCATTGAGCAGCTTGACGATCGCCTCGAGGATCTCGAAGCGGATGCCGGAGTACCCCTGGAGGAGGGTGTTGATGCGGACGAGCATGGCCGCCCGCGTCGCCTCGGCCGGCAGGACGTGGCCGTCGGTGCCGGTGCCGAAAGCGCCGGCGTTGAGGAACCGGATGAGCTCCCTCTGGAGCGCACCGCCCTCCTTGGTGCGGCGGTGGGAGGTTGCGCCGAACCCGGTGGTGACGCCGTAGCTGTCGGTGCCGTTCATCATGCTGTTCATGACCCAGTCGCTGCTGGCCTTGACGCGGTCGCGAGCCGACTCGTCGAGCTCGACGCGGGCCTCGCCGGCGCCGTTGGCCACGGCGGCGACCTGCGCGATCCGGAGGCTGGCGCCCTCGATCTTCACCAGCGGCTGGCGGTACTCCGCCACCATCCTCTTCACCTCGTCGAGGTGGCTGCCCATGAGCTCCTCCGCGGCCTTCCCCCAGTTGAGTGGGTCGGCGCGCGGCGTCGCCATGCACAGGCCGTCGCCATTGGTAGCGACATTGCTCTTCTCGCACGCCATTGCTGGAATGCAAGCGCAGAGAACTAGAAACACAGAGAAGCTAAGGAATTCTTGTGAGGGGAATGGATGTAGCTTAGTTTTTCAGAAGCTGTTCACAGGAGAGCTAGTGCTGCGCTAGGATTTGGTAGTGCTGCTCTTCCTGGAGAGAAGAGGTCGGAGTGGCGGTGTTTAAATAGGGCAATAGGCTCCCGAGCCCGGAGAAGGGAACGAGCGGGGCGGTGTGGAGTGTGGAGACTGGTCCAAGACGACCAAGGCTGGGCGCGAATTATTTGGCCGAGAACATGTTTGATCTTGCGAGGCCAGCGGCGTGGAAATTTCGTGGTGGGCGCTGGCGCTGGGGCAGGAAGAAGCTTGGTCGCCGGGTATTGGTTGGTGAGCGTCAGGACTCAGGACCCAGAGAGTTGGTGAGGACGCGACCGCCGGGACGCATGCGCATTGGCTTGGCCTTGACTGGATGTGCTTGCTTTGAGAACTGGGCTGCGTGCCTGCGTTTGTGATCTTGTCTTTGGTTTGGACCTTTGCTGGCTGCTGCACTTTGGTGTGATACTCTGATGAACTTTCCATGCTTTCAGTTTCCGCGGATGCAGCATTTGCTGACCAAAGTCGACGGAGTGCTTGGGTCAAATGGAATTTTATGTCCTATTTCTGGTACTGTTTTGCTGATAATCATCTTATGAGTTATGAATTTTTTTTCATGCTTTGTCCTTTTTGAAAGAAAATTTGTCGTTTTAGAATACTATTTCCAAAGTACTTCAGCTATCTCAAACTTTTCTAACGTCGGAAAAAGACCACCCTTTCTTTGCGGGGTGGGGGCAATGTAATTTACGGGGACCGTAAGCAGCCTTCCGTACGGTCGATCTCTGGCCATGTTTGGATGAATGCATCAAAACTTTTTCACAAAAAGACGAATGCATGCATGAAGTACTAAACGAAGTTTATTTGCAAAACTTTTTTAGAAATGGGTGTAATTTTTCGAGACGAATCTAATGAGCCCAGTTTCATCATGATTGGCTACAGTGATGCTACAGTAACCGCACTCAATCATCTTCCAATCGTGCGGTCAAAGGTCTCATTAGCTAGAGCAACTGCTACAGTACCATAGTTGTGGAGGTAATTTTGTAATTAGACTTTATTTAATATCCCTAATTAATGGTCAAAGTATCATTTCTCTCTCATCAAAACTTTTACACACCTAAACCAAACATGGCCTCTAACACTAACAAATGATAACGTACGCAGCAGGAATTGAAGGCAAAGCCAGCTCCAAAGCCAACGCCCAACCCAGCAAGTCACGCGTCCCAGACCCCAAAGCCAACAACGTATAATTGAAGTAGAAACTATACACACAAAAATTTAGATAGAAATATTTATAACATAAAAGTTTGGTCAAATAACAAAGATAATATTGTAGACAAAAGAGAAAATATGTATAAAAGGTAAGAAACAAAAATCAAGAAAACAATTGGAAATTTTTTTGAAACATCCTTAGGGTGAAACTTCAAGAAAATTAAATCTGGAACAAAAATTTTAGGAGAAAAAATTTGGAAAGCAGAGGAAATGCTCACTTCTAAAAGGCTTAAAGGCTCTGATCAAGGCAATGAACATTTTGCACTTGGAAACTAATAAGAAAGGAATTCAAATAATAACTTAAGAACAAAATTGGCAGAAAAAATTTCAGGAATGAAAATTCAAAAGCAAGAAAAAAATTGAAAGAAAAAACTCAAGATCAAACTTTTGGAGAAAAAATTAGAAGTAAAAATTTTAGAAGCAAAACTTAATACCTAGTTTGGGAGATAAATTTCGGGAACAAACTTAGTAATGGGTTGGAGCTAGGCAAGGAAGATAAAAAATAAAAAATGGAAAGGGAATAAATTGGTGATAAATGTTTTGAGATCGAAAATTTTGAAAAGAAAAGTCGTCGTGCATAATTTTTTTACAAGAAAAATTTAGGAGCCAAAAAGGTTTATGCAAAAGATTATGAGATAAAGAAATTGGAGATAAATTTGTTGACACAAAATTTCAAGAAAATGAATCAAAGAAACAAAAAGAATTGAAGAAAAAATTTACAACATATAAAAGTTAGAAAAGAGAAGGTGAGAAAGTGGAGCCGGAAAGGCAGAGACCATCTACCGGCCCACGTGCATGTACAGCGTGTCGACTGTGCGGAGCGCTCCCCACGGTCGACCACAAAACCAGTATCGGGCCTTTCTGGTCGTAAGGCTCTCTCGCCACGAATGATTTTGTGATTTTGTAGGCAAAGGAATAATACAATATCTCAGCTTCTATATTACAGTGCAATATATGCAGCCTTTATTACATGTACAAAAGCGACCATTTGTTGCCAACAAAGTGGAATTAAATGTAGCTAGCTTATAAACAAAGTCTATTACTAAATTGCCACCCATTCTTCACAAAGATATCAATTGTTCTAGCCTCCAAAGATCGATAAGCTCTTGGTATAGTGTCGTGGTCCTCTTGATGTAGATTCAGTGGTTAAACAACTTCCTACAGATAAGTCCCCTGTCCTAATGGCTTTAACAATGATTTTCTAAAAAATGTGGGTAATTATTTGCAGTGACTTCTATGAGCTGTGTGAAGCTTTTCACCAAAACAATTTATGTTTGAGGAGTTTGAATGGTTCTCACATTACTTTCCTGCCTAAATTTGACAATCGTACTAAGGCAAGTGACTTTAGGCCTTTCTCCCTCCTAAACTGCTCCATGAAGTTTATCACAAAGCTGTTAGCGAATCAGTTACAATAGATAGTGCACTCATAAAAACCAGTATGGCTTTATCAAATCTAGAGCCATCCAAGATTGCCAAGGCATTTAATAGAATGGAACATCTGGCAATGTTGACACTGATAGAAGCCAAAGGATTTTGCACACAGTGGTTACAATGGATGAAGAATATCTTCTCCTCTGGAACTTCTTCATTCCTCCTTAATGGTGTTCCTGGTAACCGTAAGAGGGGAGTGAGACAAGGTGACCCTCTTTCACTTTGCTCTCTGTGCTTGCTGCAAACTTTCTTCAAACACTTATTCATCATGCCAAAGACCAGGGGAGGCTACAACTCCCAATTCCATGTCAATATACCACAAACTTCCCAATTGTTCAATATGCTCATGATACTTTGATCATAATGGAAGGTTGAACAAATCAACTCCAAACACTACAGTAAATTCTAGCTACGTTCTCAAAGGCTAATGGTCTTTCTGTGAACTTCAACAAATCTTTGTTGGCTCCTATCAACACCCTGAAAGACAAGCTCAATCTCTTAGCCAACTCTTTTAATTGTGTGATAGGCAACTTCCCTTTTACTTATTTGGGCATTTCACTGACCACTTCAAAACCATTTGTAGCCGACTTCCTACCCTTGATAAAAAAAATTGTGAAAGAAGGCTACTAGCCACTTCATCTTTCCTCTCTCTCTCAAGCGGGAAGATTACAAATGACTAATGCAGTCTTTATCTCCATCCCAATATTCGAACTCGGTACTTTATCTTGCAGTCTTGCCCAAAATAGTGATCAAACAGATTGATAAGTATAGGAAACACTGGTTGTGGAGAGGATCAAATATTAATGCAAAACAACCTCCAAAAGCAGCCTGATCAATGGTATGTTTACTGAAAGAGGAAGAGTGTTTAGAAGTTCTGAATCTTGCAACCCAAAATGAAGCCTTACTCATCAAAAATCTTCACAAGTTTTTCACCAAAGTGGACGCCCATGGGTACACCTTATTTGGGAGAAACGTTATAGAAAGGATAAAGTCCATTTTTGGCCATCCAACTCTTACCTCGGTTTGGTTTTGGCCATCGAACTCCAAAACCGGGTATCTTCGACCACTCAACTGTCAAAACCGTTCATATTTAGCCATCCGTCTGTTTTGGTGACCGGTTTCGCTGACATCGACGCCGCGTGGCAGTTGGGCCCACTTGCTAGCGTTACAACCCCTCTGTTCTCTCTATCTCTCTCTCTCCTATCTCATCTCCTTTCTCCTCTCTCCTTCCTGCTCGCCGGCGCGGCGGCGCGGCTTCCCCCGGCGCCCTCCCTCCCTCCCTCCCCTGAGCGGGGCGACGACCCCGTCCTCGGCGGCGTGGTCGGCCGGCGGCGGCAGCCCCGCGCCCTCCGCCTGTCCTCCGTGGCCCGCATTGCGGCGTCGAGGGCGTCGAGCAGCCGCCGCGCCCCCTCCTCCGTGGCGAGCCGTCGAGCACCTTGTCCCAGCAGGCGAGCGCGTCGGACCCGCCCTGGCGCACCCGGGCGAGCTCGGCCTACGCCTTGCCCAGCTTGGCGACGGCTGTAACACCCCGGGTGTTTACGCAGTATTTTAATTAGGTGCCTGCACAGTAATGGTGTAGGTTTGCTATGCATCTTGTGCTTGATTTACTTAAAAAGGATCTTTTTGTAATTATGAAAGGTTATATGTGTAATTATGATTTTATGCAAGGTCCTTTATATAGTTATTTCTGAATATAGCTTTTAGGGAGGGTGTTTGTGCAAAATTTCAGTGCATTTATTGCATGGCAACCAATTTTGCTTGTAAGTCTATGTTTGTAGTGAATTTACATTGAAAAAGACAAATTTCCTAGATTTCAAAATCCCTTCAATGATTTTAATTTTAGCTCTTGAATCTTTGGTCAAATAAATTTTTGCACAACATCAAAGTTGTAGATCTTGAAATTTTGAACAACTTTCATGTTGGGCACTTTTCCATTTGAGCTTTGGTTTAAAAGTTATCACTGGTTTACAATTTAGTCCCTGGAACTTTTGGAAATTGCAAAATCGCCCTTATCCCCTTCTTCCCCACCCCTGCTCTGTTTCGCCGCCGCCCACCGACGGCGCCGACGCCGGCGCCGTGGAGAGGCTTCCCGGCCGCCTTTTTCTGTCGCGCTGGCGCCCACGCGTCGCCCCGGAGCCGCTCCACCGCCCTTGCCATCGCGCTGTGCCTCTCCCGGCCGTGCCACGCGCGCTGCCGCGTCCAGAAGCACCCGCGCCGGCCGCCACCGCGACGCCGCCGTGGCGAGCTCGCCGCAGAGCCCCAGGACCCCTTCCAGCGCGCGCATGAGCACCTCAAAGACCCCAGCGACCTATTCCTCCCTTTCTTTTGCTCTCTCCGCGCCCCCAGACCCAGGAACACCACCGCCGCCATCCGCCGAACGCCGGTGAGCCCAGGCCGCCGTTGAACTCACCCCTCCGCCCTTCCCCGTCCCAAATTAACCCCTCCAGTAGCTCCTACGTGGTCCCGCGCGGCTCACCCACCCTTTTTCCTCGCCAATCCTTCACCGGAGCGTCGCCTCCGCTGACGCCGACCGCCGCCGACCGCCTGGTTACGCGGAGCCGTCGCCACAAGCCGCCATAAGCCGCCCCGAAGCCACCTAGAGGTGCTCCTGGACCCCCTATTTCTTTCCCACCCCGATCCCCTCGCCGCCGGTGCTCGCCGTCGCCGGTAAAGGCCGGTCAAACGCCGCCTCCCCTTTCTGACCCGGCCGAGGACATCGGGTTGGAATTCAAAGAAGCCCAGGGGGCTGTCTGCAAACCCCAAGACTCATTTGAATAGTGCCACTAAGGACTGCTTTGTAATATTTTCAGTGAACTTTGAAATTCTAGATCAATTCGTAGAAAATTCGTAAATTAGAAAATCTTGATGTTTTGGAATCCTCTTGAAGAGCTCTATGCAGTAGAACCATAATATGTTAGGCTTTAGTTGCAAGTTTTTGCCGTAAAAATGGTTTTGTGTCACTAGGTAAATAAATACTAGATGTTTAGTCTTTTTCTTATCTAAGGCTTGAAAGCTGGTCTTGCTCTGAAATTTTTGTGGTAGTTTACTCATGTTACACTAGCTTTGCTATAAAAATTTCATGATCAGTTCTCTTGTGTAGCTATTTATTTAATTTAATCCTTGTTTAGTATACTTTATTTATGATAAATAGTTTCTGTTCTTGTTAAATCCTGAAAATATTCCTGAGTGTTCTTCTGGAGTATATTAGCTTGTCCAGGAAGTTTGAGCCTGAGTTCATGGCTAGATTAGGGGCTAAAAATAAATCTTGCTAATCTGTTGTTTGTTTTAGTTATTTTCTCAGAGTTAATTCTGTGTAGATAAAATCATGAAAAATTCACTGTAGCTAGATCTTACCTTTGTAAATCTCCTGTTAAATTTTTAGCTTCTACTTTGCAATATTTTAGTCTGTATAATTCAAGCTTGTACTAGGTGTTGCCTGCATAAATGATTTATAGTGATTAAATGATTACATGTCTTGATATGATTTTTGAAGGGTAGATTACTTTGTTCATGTTCTGTTTAGTGTAATTTTGGTATAATTTATTACTTTTTGTACTCTGATTTGATGATTTATTTACAAACCATGACTTAGTGGTATGATAAATCACCACCACTCATTTTATGAAGTTAGTTAACTTCTTTTGTGCTGTTAATCATGATGCCTTGTGTAGTTAAATTTGTCATTTAACTACTCTATAAACGATTGCCCATGTTTGTTTATAATGTTGTTCTTGCATTACATATAGATACGACTATTTTGTCAGACGGGACGTACGAGTTGATTCCGGAGTCTGACGGAGGTGATCTCGAAGCTCAAGTGAACACTGCGGAACTAACTGAAGCCCCGAACCAAAGTTCGGAAGAGCCTAGCGCTGAAATAGTTAGCAACTACCGAGAAGGCAAGCCCCGGACATAACCTATATTTCAAATTATTATCATTTACTGTTATTACTTACTTGTGCATTTACAGTTCTTAGGATTTGAATTGAAACCCTAGATGCATGATCCTAGGAACCTATGTACTGAACTCTAGACCTAAGTTCGACTATCTGCTAAGCTTATAGGAACGGTAAAAGTCGAGTGATTGCCTGTCACTCGCGAGCTTTATAGGAATTGCTTGTTTTCTTTCTGTTATCAATATAAGGACGACGGACGGGGTTGTGTCGATATCATGTCCTATGTGAGACCCCGTCTGTGTTGATGAACTTGCTAAGGTCGCGGTGTGTGGTAGTGCTGGTTAAGTTTTTGAAAGTACTAGTCACATGCCGTAAATATGGTACGCGGCAAGCCTAGTAGCCGATTGGACCGGGGAGTGGATATACCTCCCACTCTCTCAGTAGGGATAGGTTTTATTATATGTTGCGCAACACTACGACTTCTAGGGACAAGGTTCGGCCTTGGAGCCCTGTAGTCGGGGAGAGTGGCACTATCCACAAGCCGGAAAGAAAGGTTAACGGTTGTTTGGGAATGACCCGACGGTATTCCAGACGTGTGTGCTAGGTTACCCTTGCAAGGTTGAATTTCGATTCAGAATCGTCCGCCTCTCACGATGAAATGAGACTGCTTGATCTCTTTGCCACACAGAGTAATAAGAGCAACAATATTCTTATTAATCTTGATGCTTGCTTAGAAGTTCCACCATGTTTGGTTAGTAGATGCTTACATAGAATGGTTAATCAACTAGAATCTTGAAGCTAAAACTTGAAAGTAAGGACCTACTCTTTATTGCTTTTCAGCAAAGGAAAACCAGAGCCTTACAAATGCCTTGCATAGTCTAGCTAAGGTGGGCTACTTATACCCGTTGTCGGTTAAGTCTTGCTGAGTATTAGAATACTCAGCCTTGCTGTTGAAATCCTTTTTCAGGTATGAGTTTTGAGGATCAGATCGCTAGCTTGACCTATCCTTGCGCTTTGCCTCCTGGCTGGTCCGTAGAATGGGATACGTCTTCGGCCGGCAATGACTATGACGAGTGATACCCGGCTTGGGCTAGCTTGGTATACTTTTGGCGACGTGTTGTAGAAATCGTGTTTCATCTTCCGCTGTTTAGACTCTGAACTTATAATTATGTTTTGTAGAACTGTTTTACTTAAGTTGGTTTTGTAATAATGGTTTGAACTATTTTGTAATCACTACTGAACTTGCCTGTGTTGTAAAATTTGTGGTTGTAATATCTCTGGACTCGCCTTCATGCGAGGTCTGCTTGTTCGATCCGAGAATCGGTGGTTGTATCGGGACGTTACCCGACAGACCAAAAATTGTTCCGTTTGAAGTGCGTTTAAGCTAATGTTGCCTTTATGGTGATGGTTTACGCACTTGAGCCGGGATAATTTAGGCGGTTCTGCCACAACGGCGTGGAGGTACGCCCGGTGCACGCGCGCAGTGCGCACCTCGACGCCCAGCGCGCGGTACCGGGCCAGCACGCCCTCCCTGGACGCCGCGTCGCCGTCCCCTAAGGCGACGACGAGCGCGACGTCGACGCCACAGAGCATGAAGAGCTCCCCCGCCCTCTTCTTGAACGCCTCCTTCCTCCTGCCGAACGTGCCGTCGCCGCCGCCGCCGGGGCAGGGGAGGAAGGAGGGAGTGTCGGTGGGGGCCACCGGGGCAGGGGGTGCGGCAGTGGTGGGTAGGAAGGAGGAATCGGCGGGAGGGGCCGCCGGGGTAGGGGAGCTACGGCGGCGGTGCCCAGGGGAGGTGCGGCGGCGGTGGGTTTGGTCTGTTCGAGGACGAGCACCGCCGCTGGCTCGCCTGCACGCCACCGCAGACCACGCCTACGACGCGGAGCACGCCCCGCCTCCCTGCTGCCATGCCTTGCTCCGCCGGGAACGGCACCGCGGGCGGAGCCGCCATGACCGCCAAGCAGAGGGACCGGGAGAGAGGAGAGAGGTGGAGAAAGAGAAAGAGAAAGAGGAGAGAGAGGATGGCTGACAAGTGGGCCCCGCTGCCACGTGGCATCCATGTCAGCGAAACCGGCCACCAAAACAACCGGATGGCCAAATGTGAACGGTTTTGATAGTTGAGCGGTCGAAGATACCCGGTTTTGGAGTTCGATGGCCAAAACCAAACCGAGACAAGAGTTGGATGGTCAAAAATAGACTTTATCCTTATAGAAATGGCAAGCTGCCAAACCATGTCAAAAATGCTCTTATTGGTGGAGGGATATTGCCAAGCTCTTGGATAATTCCAAGAGAATCGCCAAAGTCAACTTGAAAAGTGGAATTTCTTGCTTTGTCTGGACAGATATATAGAATGATCACATCCCCAGTTTAACATACCCTAAACTGTATTCCTCCACTAAGAACAAGGCCATCACTCTTCAAAAAGCTGCCACTACGGCTTCCATCATCTTTTTCATTTGCCACTCTTTGAGATAGCTTTTTCTCAGCTCTTGGTTTTGGGACAAACTCACATCAATGTGATGTTAACATAGGAACCCGACTGCTAGACATACATCTGGGGCAATAACTTTTACTCTTCAACAAAAGCTTACAAGCAACTTATAGGATATGCTCAAGTCCACCCAACTTTAAAATGGCTTTGGAATTTCAACTGCCAGGAGAAACACAAAGTTTTTTGCTGGCTCCTACTTAAAGATAGATTGAGTACGAGAAATATCTTATGGCAAAAATCAATGGTTCTAGACTCGTATAATTGTGTCCTATGCGATTTGCAGAACAACAATTTGGACAAACAGAAATGGACTCATTTTTTAAGGGCAACAACCAACAGTAGATGGTTGCTATTTCACTTTCGAAAAGGAACTCGACCCGCATCAGCATCGAGTGAAAACAAACACGAACAGCACCTTGAAGAATGGCTGACCTGTTTTGCATAGATTTGTGTCATGTTTTTACTCTCCTTCGTCTCCTTTTTTTTTTGTCTCTTGAGTTTTGCTTGTAGAAACTTTTGTTATTACTTTAATATATTTATAACCAGTAGGGGGCTAAACACCCCTCCTACTTCATAAAAAGAATATGCAAGCAAGATTGTGTATTCACTTTATCAATATGAAAAAGAGAGTTCCACGTGCCAGACCACTGCCACTTCAAGTTTCACAATTGAAGCAATCTTGAAACGTTAAGTTTTACGTCCAGACTCATACAGGGCCCGTTTAGTTCGCAAAAAAATTTCTATAGTACCTATCACATCGAATTTTTCGACACATGCATAAAGTATTAAATGCAGTTGGAAAAAATAACTAATTACACAGTTCAACTGTAAATGACAAGACGAATCTTTTAAACCTAATTAATTTATAATTGTACATTAATTACTAAATAACAACGAAAATACTATAGTATCCAAATTCAAAAATTTTACGAACTAAACAGGCCCACAGTGTGGTTGCCGCTTTGATGGGATGTGGGTTGTTATGATTCGGTGCACAGGTAGCTGTCATTCCTGGTTGTTAGGCTTCGCACAGGACTGAAGCAATAATGCACAAGAGTACGAATTTGATCCCTTTTACTTTTGTTATGAAAAAGCTTTGTATCGCACTTTCGGGGTTTTTTTGCGGATAAAGAGAGAGAGCTTTATTAACTAGATTGTTCCTGATACAATCGGTGGCAATAGGGTTAGTGACACACACTGGAGCCTAACATAACCACACCGCTGAGTGAGTATTCCGCCAAGCTAATGCAGCTAGTTCATTTGCTAACTTGTTACAATCTCTCTTTATCTTGACTATCTTCAACTCCACCACGAGTTGTGATAGTTCCTTGCCCTCGGCTATGACAAAGCCGATTTCTGATCTGTCCAAGCTCTTGCTCGTGAGAGCTTGCACTACTCTGTCGCAATCTGATTCTAGGATGATCGGGCCCTGGCACCATTGGGATGCTAATCTGATTCCTTCCACACATGCAAGCGCTTCAGCTTCTAATGCACTTACGCAGTTAAAGAGAGCTATCACACTTATTAAAGAAGGAAATTAACCATAATGGTACTATAATTGGGACAGGTATCACCTAACCCTCGCATTGTTTTTAAGTTCAACTTGGGAAAAAATAGATGGCTCATGTCGTTCGATCTGACGGCTGATAAATAGAGAGGTACCAAGATGTGCCCAAAATCAAGGTACCAACCATGCAATAAGTGCATGCTAAATGGTGGGCCAGCATGCACTAGGTGCATACCGTTTTGGTGAGGTCCGCACAAAAAAATATTATGTGAGATAATTGTTCTTTCGGGATTAATTTTCTGTGTCAAGGGTAAAATAGTCAATCTATAATGATTGGAATAATGCTTTGGTAGTATAGTTTTGATTGAGTGGTTGATTTAATATAGTTTGAGCCTACTAAGGTTGAACCCTACGTTGGCCCTAGGGTTCCTAGCGGACCTAGGGTTCCTACCAACAAGGGGGCGCGATCTGGTGGCGGAGGGAGGGATGCTGCGGCCATGGCGTCGTCAAGCTTGCGCTCATCACAGTGGTTCGCATCATCGTCGACAGGAAGAGGATGCGGGGAGATGGAGAGATCGAGGGCGCCGGTGCTGTGCTAAGTAGGTCTGTATGACTACTCCCCAACGGTGAAGTGTCGCTGCAATATGAAGGTATCTTGATGGACATCATGGAGCAACGATAACCCGAGCCGGAGGTACTATAGATGTCCTTCAGGATTGGTAAGCCTTTCTTTAGGTTTTCCCCTGGTCTGCTCTGCGATTAATTTTCTGATTTGCTGTGCAATTAATTTAAGTGTAGAAACTTGGGGATTGCGGCTATTATATGTGGATTGATCGTGAGGCCACCCAATATGAGCGAGGGTGAGGGCGAGCGTGCAACTAGGCAATGGGTGCGGTTTGCCGAGCACGTATAGGGTACCGACCGCGGATTAGGGCGACGTCCTCTGGCGGCGGCCGACAACGAACGAGGACGAGGGTGATGGTGACGGCGAGGTGAGGGCGACGGCGAGGGCGAGGGCGAGTACCTGGCTGGGCGATGCGTACGGTTTGTCGTCCGCGGATGGGTTGGGGATGAGGTTTTGGGTGGACAAAAGATCATACTACCCTTAAGGACTAAAATTACCTAAAGAAATTAATTTAGAGAGCTACCTTAAGGATTAAAATTACCTAAAGAAATTAATTTAGAGAGCTACCTAGAGCTACCTCCCAAGCGGACTCTTTTAAGTTACGCATGCCATTGACAAATTGGCCTCTTGCTCGTAACACAAAAATAAGAAGCCGTGTTGTGCTCGTCACCTGCATGCTTTCTTAGTCAGCTTGTTAGGCACCTGTAGGCTACGTACAGAGTTCCGATTAGCAGTTCCGGTTTGGAGAAGTGACGCGCGGCAGAGCACTGAGAAAAGAAAATGTGTGTGGAGGTAGGCATCGTGGAGCAGGGCTCGCATAGACAAAATTTTCCATTCTTGTTTTATATCTATCATGTGCCTCAGACTAGTAGCACTTCGCAGATGTAGCTCGTGTGCAATTTAAGCACGGATTTATCTCTACATTGTTCGTTTTGTTTCAGAAATAATAGACAGTTGATCGAAAAAAAAGAAATAATGAGACAGCTACTCACTTCGTTCCAAAATGTAAGGCGTTTCACTTTGGTCCTAAGTCAAACTTCTCTAATTTTAATAATTTTTACCTTCTTCAGTAATCTATCACTAATGGATTGATGTGAGATTCATTAATTCATAAGAATTTTGAAGGAAAACTATTATAATGTTAGACCTCACGGAAACTTTCCTTCCTGTGCGTCTCTCTTTGAATTCCTCTATTTTTTATGTGTTGCATGAAAAGGATATATTAGTAACCCTCCTGCATTTTGAATTCCTATAAAATTGCAAGTTTGGTGCAACTCCAATCTTGTGTTTTGGGAAGACTGCATAACTATGGACATGCTTGATTGGCTTCCAAAATGTGGGCCAAAACGCACTACTACAAAAAATGATTTACTGCGACCTTTATAAAGGACCTACGAAGCATGCAGGAATTTCAACCGCATCGATTGATGGTATCAATTAACCGAGACGGTCATTCTTTATTAACCGAGACAGTTAAAAAATCGTCTTCCAAAATCGATTAACCAAAACGGGCACCCTATGAGGCCCGCCATGGAAAATACCGAGGTCCAAAAAGGCCCAGAAGGTCCGTTACCGGATCCCATACATACCCGTTAGGGTTTGGTACTTGTCATCTCTCTCTTTTCTATCCCTCCCCTCGTCTCCCTCCCCTCCCGTTTCTCTCCCTCCACTCCCCTCCCCGCGCGCACTGCGGCGGCGTGGAGGCATGCAGATGGCGGCGCGGGCGTGAGCACGGCAATCGGCGGCGCCGCGGCGGGGCCGAGGCCGAAGTGGCGGTTGGCGGCACGGGCACTGCCGAGGGGGACGGATCCGGCGGTGACAGAGCCGGATCCGGCGACGGAGGAGTCCCAGCGACGGTGGACATACCGAGGGCGGATCATGCGACGGCTGGCCAGATCCTGGCGATGAGCACCGAGCGGCGGCGACGGTCATGGATCCGTCCATGGGTTTTCTCTTTTTTTTCTTCTATTCGATTAACAAAGACCAGCAGTCCAACTGCCTCCGTAGCTCACGATTAACGATGACTTTTCATTGGAGGCTGTTGCTTTTGCCCGCTTCCAAAAATAGAAAACAACCGCCTCCAAAAAGAATTCTGTAGTAGTGACGTGAGCAAGCCTATAAATTTTGTCACAATTCCAGAAAGTAGCAAACCTAACTAGGTGTTATTCTAAAATTGCCAAAAAATTTGGTAAAAAATGATTAGCATGTCCACATTTTGGTAGGCAACCAAGCAGGCCCTATGTTCCGACGAGGCCCCTGCCCCTAGCTAGTCAGTTTTACTGGGGTAGGTATCATGTCTTCGTTATACAACTAAGGGGAAATAATCTTCTCACAACCAGGCTAGTGCAAACCAACAACCAAGCAATTCGTCCCTCCAAACCTAGCCAAGGAGAACGCAGTCAACCAATCACACTAAAAAGGTCTCTAGCTATCTCTGCGAACATGTTGTTCAATTCCGCCATGGCATTTTTCCTGGCGAACCATACTCTGATTGCAGAGATGAAGGAATGAACCGTCGGAGGAATACGTCGATGCGTCGCCATGCCGGTAGCTGGCGAAGTTTGTGGGCAGAGCTAGTTCGCTGACATGGCCCAACCTGCACCCCTCGCCAGATCCTCCAGTCACCGCCGTCGCTCTCTGGCAGGCCACACTCGCCATCCTCCCCTTGAACACGATCACCACACCAGTTCATTGGTCATTGCCGTTGGGCACCTAACACCGGGAGGGACGGAGCTAGTGGCGGCCGGCAGAGACAGACACAGCAGGCACCAGACACCCCTTGCTTGCTCTTGCTCTACGACTTAGCATACGTTGCACGCCTTAGCGCTTCACACTTGCTGTGGCAAGGAGCCCCTGGCCCTGACATCCATGGACACACTGCATCTGCCTGCACGCGGCTCTGTAACTGTCGACGCAGCGCCATCACTTGCTGCTAGGACAACAAGAGTGTGAGAGAGGGCCGTGCCCTTGCACCAGCCACAGGATCGTACATAAATGCTGGTCCCGGACCGGTTCTTGTCACCTTCGTGTACATGTCCGTGTAAGGACCATGCGTAGATGCATCGATGAATGCAGATCAATTCACGCAGCCTGCCGGGTACGCGTCTCATGGCCTCAAGAGCCTCGACGTACCAGGCGAGAGAGGGAGACCTGGCCGCTTCGTGGCCTCACGCGATGGGCCTACGTCCATGTGAGGAACACGACTCGGGCTGTGAGCCATTGCATTGGTCGCCCTGGATCTCTGGTCTGGTTTACATGGCGGGGAAGGAGAAGGGGAGGGAGAAGGAGAAGGCTCGGCTTGTGGCCATTGCGGCCACTGTCGGGTCAGCTTGTCTGAATGTAATGTGCCTGCAGGAACGGAAGAACAAAGCGAACAAAGCGGACTGGGAATTATGGATTTAAAAGTACAAAATAAATATTTTTAAGTAAATGATTATTTAAATTTACTAATGAAGATGGCATTTGGCAACAGATACTCAGAAATAAATACCTTAAATCCAAAACTCTCACCCAAGTTGAGAAAAAAAATCTGGTGATTCACAGTTTTGGTCAGGGCTTATGCCAATAAAATAGGATTTTCTTAAATGTATGACATTTAAGGTACAGAATGGGAAACAAATCAGATTTTGGAAAGACAAGTGGTTGGGAAACTCAGCACTTAAAGATCAATATTCGAATTTGTTCAATCTGGTTCATCGCAAACATGCTACAGTCCATACTGTGCTTAATGGAGATTCTTTGAATGTCTCGTTTAGGAGACACCTTACGGGAAATAAACTGAGAGACTGGATGGATTTGGTACATCGCGTTGCTAACATCTAGCTGGTAGATAATGAGGATATTGGAATCTGGCAACTTCACAAAAATGGGCAATTTTCAGTTCGTTCTATGTACTCAGCTCTATTAGATGTTCGAGTTCTGCCCATAAACAAGCCTGTATGGAAATTAAAAATTCCTTTAAAAGTTAAAATATTTATTTGGCTACTCCACCATGGAGTTATCCTAACAAAGGATAATTTAGGCAAGCGCAATTGGAAGGGAAGCAAACAATGTTGTTTTTGCATGGATGACAAAACAATAGTGCATCTCTTCTTCGGGTGTCATATGACTAGGTTATTTTGGAGGATAATTTTCATTACCTTTGGTCTTACAAAACCTAATAATATTGTGCATTTATTCGGGTCTTGGCTGCAGGGTTTTATGTGGGAAAAGAAAAAAGTTATGTTCACGGGCTTATGTGCGCTTCTCTGGTTAATCTGGTTATCCAGAAATGATGTAGTTTTTCATAATACTGAAAAACAAACTGTTCTCCAGATTTTTTTCAGGGCCGCTTTTCTTACCAGGACATGGGCGATTTTGTAAAAGGAGGAGGACAGAGACGTGATTGTAGATGCATGCCACGCCTTGGAAGTGACGGCGATGGACATCTTTGCGCGGAACGGGTGGCAGTTTAGTAATAGGCTTAGTGGCTTATAATTTGCTTTCTGTTTATCTCTTAAAGTTTGTAATAGGGGCCGGATATATCTTTTGATATAGAGGCTAGGATATTGTTCAATATTCCTTTGTGAACGGAAGAACACAATGGGGGAAAAGCCGAAAAGGGACAGGGAGGGGGAAGATTCAGTTGCGGGTTTGTCAGTTCTGCTCTGTGGTGACGGTGAACGCCTGCCTACCCGCCGCGACAATGGGAATGGGCTGTGGTGTGGTCAGGTCAGTCCTACGGATCCAGATGCTGGTTGCTACTACTTCGTGAAAGAAACAAGTGATGAGTTCCATCCGTTCCTCTTCAGTTCAGTCACAGTGTAGATGCAGGTGACTGATAAGCAGATGTTAAGAACAGCAACGACAGGGCCAGGAGGACTAGATCGAGATGACCGGACCGAGTTCCTGCTGTTCCCACACCATGCATGTCACGTGCATACCTCACCCTATTCATTGTATCTTTACTATTTTTTAAAAATTATACTATTTGTTACTATACCTCACACTATTCATTATCGTTAATTGTGTTTTATTGTTGGTTAAAACAATTCAAATATGATCTACCTATAATAACAATTTGATTTGTTTAGCTTTAATAAATGCATATAATTATTCTTATTTTCTTTCTATTTTATTGATTGTTGTCAGCTTTAGTTTTTATTAATAGTATGTGTTTGTAACTGATACATAGTTAAATGGTATTTTATATTTAATTTTTCGTAATGGTATTGTGGGCACATAGGTATTTTAGGCTAAGTTTTATCGTAATGGCAGTGGTGAGTAAAGCTAATTTTTATCGTAATAGTAGTGGTGGATAATTTTTATTTTTCTATTTTTCTCCGATTAACATGAGAATTTCTAGACCTTGAGAGCGAACATGGAGGCTCGGTTTGTTGGCCAAATAATAAGATAATAGTATATATTTGTAACTTATACATAGCTAAATGATATTTTATATTTAATTTTTCATAATAGCATTGGTAGGTGATTTTGAATTAGGCACATGAGTATTTTAGGCTAATTTTTATCGTAATGGCAGTGGTGGGTAATTTTTATTTTTCTATTTTTCTCCGATTAACGTGAGAATTTCTAGACCTTAAGAGCGAACGTGGAGGCTCCGTTTGTTGGCCAAATAATAAGATAATAGATGTATCCGCGTCTGTTTCAAGGGAAATAGTAGGTCACTAATTTGTCTGACGAACACAGGGTAAGTAGTCGTCTGACTGCAGTTAGAAATACGCGTGATGCTTGAGGTGCGCAATCATGTTGGCAGTGGTCGCTGATGCATCAACAAGATCCAGAAATGGAGAGGCTGAGTTAAGAAAGGATATGATGGAGCCGGTAAACAACCAAGTAATTGCAGTAAGCATCTGATCTGTTCAAACAAATGGAGAAATGCAGTAATCTTGAGTCTTGACTGAAGAATTCTTTCAACTTCAACCCAATGATATTTCAGAGACCGGCGATCTGTTCAGACAAATATGTTTTGTATAACCAAGCTTGCTGACGATCAGGTGCTCAGCTGAAAATTTGGTCCAACTGCCCTTAAATCTGACCGGTTCCATGCTGATGGTCAGGTGCTCCATTTCCTAATCGATCACACGGTGATGCCGATGAGCCTCTAACTACCCCAAGATAACGGGCTCCAATCAAATCTTTTAGAAAAAAAGATAACGTGCTTTTTCCAAGACGAATGAAACTGATTTTTTAAGAAAATGGCTGACACCAATGGTCCTTCAAAACACTGTGTGCAACAGCTCAGTGTAACTGTCCTGAATCGTCCTGTCCCCAGTCAGTGCAAAAGCAAGATCAAAAACAGAGATCAGCCGCCCATCGTAGCCAGGCCCCCCGGAGCGAGCACGGTGGCCGGAGAGCCCTGCCCTCGCCACCCCGTGCCGCGCAGGCGCGCGCACCTACCACAACCCCAACGACCCAGCCCTCTCAGCCCCCACGGGCGAGCCGGCGACCACAGAAATCCGACGCTTTCTACGCCGCCGGCCGCCCAATTTTTAACTTGCAACGCGGCACTCGCCCTGTTCGTACAAACGGCGAGCCACCGGACTGGCCGGCACCCTCCGCCGCTTTTCCTCCGACCAACCCCGTGCCGCGCAGCCCATCTCGTTCCCCTATTTAAACGCGGCCTCCCCCTCCGTTCCGCTCCAAGAAGAGCAAGCACCAACCAGTGCATCCCAAAGCTCTTCTCCAACACAAAGCGACTCCAAATCAGCCGCCCATCGCCGCCCATCGCCTGCTTCTGATCACCGATCGCTTAAGGCTCACTAGTTCTTTCCGTTCAAACCCCCTGTACCATTTGCAATGGAGTGCGAGAACGGCCGCGGCGCCAACGGCGACACCCTGTGCATGGCGACGCCGCGCGCCGACCCGCTCAACTGGGGGAAGGCCGCGGAGGAGCTCATGGGCAGCCACCTCGACGAGGTGAAGAGGATGGTGGCGGAGTACCGCCAGCCGCTGGTGAAGATCGAGGGCGCCAGCCTCCGGATCGCGCAGGTCGCCGCCGTGGCCAACGGCGCCGGCGAGGCCCGCGTCGAGCTCGACGAGTCGGCTCGCGACCGCGTCAAGGCCAGCAGCGACTGGGTCATGAACAGCATGATGAACGGCACCGACAGCTACGGCGTCACCACCGGGTTCGGGGCCACCTCGCACCGCCGCACCAAGGAGGGCGGCGCGCTCCAGAGGGAGCTCATCCGGTTCCTCAACGCCGGCGCCTTCGGCACCGGCACCGACGGCCACGTCCTGCCGGCCGAGGCGACGCGGGCGGCCATGCTCGTGCGCATCAACACCCTGCTCCAGGGGTACTCCGGCATCCGCTTCGAGATCCTCGAGGCGATCGTCAAGCTGCTCAATGCCAACGTCACGCCGTGCCTGCCGCTCCGGGGCACGGTCACCGCGTCCGGCGACCTTGTCCCGCTGTCCTACATTGCCGGCCTCGTCACCGGGCGCGAGAACTCTGTGGCGGTGGCCCCAGATGGCACGAAGGTGAACGCCGCCGAGGCTTTCAAGATTGCCGGCATCCAGGGCGGCTTCTTCGAGTTGCAGCCCAAGGAAGGCCTCGCCATGGTCAACGGCACGGCCGTGGGCTCAGGACTTGCCTCCACCGTGCTCTTCGAGGCGAACATTCTCGCTATCCTTGCCGAGGTCCTGTCCGCCGTGTTCTGCGAGGTCATGAACGGCAAGCCGGAGTTCACCGACCACCTGACCCACAAGCTGAAGCACCACCCGGGACAGATCGAGGCTGCCGCCATCATGGAGCACGTCTTGGAGGGCAGCTCCTACATGAAGCTTGCCAAGAAGCTCGGCGAGCTCGACCCGTTGATGAAGCCGAAGCAGGACCGGTACGCGCTCCGCACGTCGCCGCAATGGCTTGGCCCCCAAATTGAGGTTATCCGTGCCGCGACCAAGTCCATTGAGCGCGAGATCAACTCCGTCAACGACAACCCGCTCATCGACGTCGCCCGCAGCAAGGCGCTTCACGGTGGCAACTTCCAGGGCACGCCCATCGGTGTGTCCATGGACAACACCCGCCTCGCCCTCGCCGCCATCGGCAAGCTCATGTTTGCTCAGTTCTCAGAGCTCGTCAACGACTACTACAACAACGGCCTGCCCTCCAACCTGTCCGGCGGGCGCAACCCAAGCTTGGACTACGGGTTCAAGGGCGCCGAGATCGCCATGGCGTCGTACTGCTCTGAGCTGCAGTTCCTGGGCAACCCGGTGACCAACCACGTCCAGAGCGCGGAGCAGCACAACCAGGACGTGAACTCGCTTGGCCTCATCTCCTCCAGGAAGACGGCCGAGGCCATCGAGATCCTGAAGCTCATGTCCTCGACGTTCCTGATAGCCCTGTGCCAGGCCGTGGACCTGCGCCACATCGAGGAGAACGTCAAGAGCGCCGTCAAGAGCTGCGTGATGACGGTGGCGAAGAAGACCCTGAGCACCAACTCCACCGGTGGCCTCCACGTCGCCCGCTTCTGCGAGAAGGACCTGCTCCAGGAGATCGAGCGCGAGGCGGTGTTCGCCTACGCCGACGACCCGTGCAGCGCCAACTACCCGCTGATGAAGAAGCTGCGCAACGTGCTCGTGGAGCGCGCCCTCGCCAACGGCGCGGCCGAGTTCAGCGCGGAGACATCCGTGTTCGCCAAGGTGGCCCAGTTCGAGGAGGAGCTGCGTGCGGCGCTGCCCAAGGCGGTGGAGGCTGCCCGGGCGGCCGTCGAGAACGGCACGGCGGCGATACCGAACAGGATCGCCGAGTGCCGCTCGTACCCGCTCTACCGGTTCGTGCGCGAGGAGCTCGGTGCGGTGTACCTGACCGGCGAGAAGACGCGGTCTCCCGGCGAGGAGCTGAACAAGGTGCTCGTCGCCATCAACCTGGGCAAGCACATCGACCCCCTGCTCGAGTGCCTCAAGGAGTGGAACGGCGAGCCCCTGCCCATCTGCTGATCAGAGAAGAGAGAGTGTCTCAAGAGTGTATTCTTTAGTTAATAATGCGATTTATTCCTGATTTATGTTTGTTGGTACGCTACGGACACTTGTTAGTAAATTAATAATGCGATTTATTCCTGATTTATGTTTTTCTTTTTGAAAGAGTTGTTTTTTTCCAACAGCAAATTGTAAGTTTTGGAGTGTTGTGAATCATATTTGCAGTTTAATTTACTTCAAGTGTTCACGCAAAACGACTAAACATGGCGTTCGAAATGAAACATTGGGATTTTTTTTTTCAGTTCCTTGAGACTCGGCAAAACTGTTTGTTACAAAATTCGACGTTCTTAAAAAAAATGATAGAACAGCCTCGACAATCGATACCCAATAGCCAAGATACAGTCGTTCCAAAAATTCAGAAAAAAGGAAAACAAAAACGATGGAAATATAAAGCTCAATGGCACGTAAAGTGAATTCAAGCAGTAATAGATATTGTTGGTCCATAACCTCAGGAGAATATGTCTCACAATGTTTGTCCATTGAGGGTATCAATATAGTTATGTCACGTTTGCATGCCATAACCCTTATTAGATGCTTTTAAAGAAGAGAAATGGTTGTACTAGTCGTGGATTTTCTTTGCCATTTCACAAATTTTTTTCTTGGAATTCATACTTTCTTGGCTAGTATGCGTGGTGTAGATGAAAGCGCTCTGCATTTTTTTGGATACTTCAAAGCTTAACCAAATCATTTTGGGATACCAAAAAGGGCTACGTAATAATTTAGTTTTTAACTTTATATTATTAGAACTTTGGATTAAAAAAGGACTAAATTTAAAATTAAAGTTGCTTCACGTGCTTTAAGTGAGGGATTTCACGATTACATAGTGCAAGTCATGTCAGTGTCTTTGAGCACCATTATCTTCTTAATGGAGAGATTCTCTTGCACATTATCTTTCTTCCTATAATACAGTGGCCGCTTTGTCACTGCATACCTAACAAGGAAAAGCAGAGGAAACAGAGCAAGAGAGTTTTTTTTTTTTTGAGTTTACAGAGCAAGAGAATTGGTCCATGCGTGTCTCAGTTTTCAAGTTCTAGGATAGCCAGTTTCTAGCTCTTCACCAACCCATCATGTGTTGGACTACAAAATCCTCTCATGTCAAACTTATGGGTCAACAAAATTTGCTCACCAACAAACTCATTTTGACCATAGTCCGTTCCAATGTATGCTCTGTTTTGAGACTTTCAACGCTATAGTATGTAGAGCGCAGCTGTTCAGGAGATATTCTTCACTTACCACAAATGAGATCTTTAATTTTGCAAGGACTTTTGTTGTCTTTTTTCTGAATCCCAACACATTTTTTTCTTAAATACAAGAGATCAAGTACCCGTGACTAGGGGTGATAAAGAGCCTTAAAATTTAGTCTAGATGATCAAAGGGCCGGGTTCTAAAATGGCTTGCTCTAACCTTATACAATTTTAAACTAAAAATACATAAGAGTCAAGTTATATTGTGAAGAGACCACTAGTACCATGATCCGTTACCACCCCTACATGCAACCATTCACATCCATGTGCATGCGATCTAGCACATGTCTAAACAAGATTACAAATCTCAATATATATAGCACGGGCATAAATCAGTAGGGGACCCGCGCCCCTCCTGTTGCATAAAAGAAATGTAGCACATGCATATATATATATATATATATATATATATATATATATATATATATATATATATATATATATATATATATATATATACTTTGACCAGCGGTTATGCCGATGTGTTTTTTTTCTTCTAAATATTGCAACTCTTCCAAGAAAAAACATCTTAAACATTTAGGAAGTGTTTGGTTGGAAAATTGTCTTAGATGTTTTGGATTTGGATAAAATTTGAACTAAAGAAGTCAGTAGCATTTTGAACTCTTTCCAATACAAACAGCCCCTGCAAAGAAAAGTACATGGACCATCCCCACATCTGGATCGTGATAGATGGCTGTACAAATACCCTCGTGTCTAGCACCATCATCGTGTACCATGGTAGATTCAGTTCGCAGGAACTCCCATCCAGCCGGGCAACAACTAATTTTTGTGGGCATTTGGAGTGTCAGTCAGAGGGCTACTTCGACTTTGGGATGCACTGCAGCGTGAAGATCGAAGGAAGACTCTCCATTTGACAAGCAAACGTCGAAGTCTTCGCTTTGGATATTTTGCTGAAAAATAGCTGAAGAAACAATAATAACCTTTGCTTTTGAATTCTTCTTATTTTTTTCTGAGTACAGTATTAATATTTATTTGTGATCAGTTTTTATAAGCTAACAATGATATAAGAATTTTGTTCTTTGCGGTCGTATGTAGCGGGCCAGAGACATTCTCTTTTTCTAAACAAAAAAAATGGAGTGCCATTCGGCCACTTTGATATCTTTTCCTTTGTGATTGGTAAGCATGCACATTCGTGCACGTTTTGTAATCATGCCAATATATAGCCCTTATCTTACCCTAGGTACGCACGTTAGCGTAAAAGGAAGGCCGAGCTATCCTTTACTCTTCTTCAGTCGCATCGCATCTACTGTCACACCAACAAGACTAATCCTAGTTTGGAGGTTGGCCAGCAACTTTGTGGATTACGAAAAGGCCTGGCCCCACCCAGTGCATGAATCGATCCAAAAACCTTATCGTCCACTTGTTCTTTTGCCTTCCTTTTATAGTTCCTTTACCCGTCTTTGACAGCTCTCACCAACCCACCCTTCTCCTAGATAACTTGAAGCACCCAAACTTCGTTTCGAACATGGTGCACGTTCATGTTTCACCAATCATAAAAAGGGGTAGCAGTTAGAAAATTCAGCAAAAAACACTAGGGAGCTGTTGGCCAAGTGGCTTGGTCATAGTACGCCCACGCGTCTAAAGTGGCCTCCAAAGGGCTGCTGCTCTGAATTCTGAATCGTGATAGTGCTTCACGGTAGGTGAAGGTGCAGACGCAGACGCAGACGCAGACGCAGGTGCAGGTGCAGGTGCAGGTGCAGGTGTAGATGCAGGCATAGGCATCACCATTCACTAATCACCGGTCGCCGCCATCTTGGAACAATGCGGCTTTACTGGCCTGTTTGGTTTAGTAGCGTTAGATACTGTAGTTAGGGCCGGCTCATAGTTTTCAAGGGCCCCGGGGCGAGCCAGACATTATGGGCCCTTTAGACCAACTATTTTTCATTTGAGACGATAATTAAAAGAAAGATAAAAATTCTGATAATATATGTAATTCATGAAGAATAATATCAATATTATAAACTAAAATGATAAAACATGAAACCAATTATAGCGATGATGTGAATTATGATTACCTCAAAATAAGAACCCTTTTGTGATTCAATCCATGTAGAGCACCTTTTTGTGATTCAATCAACTGCTCTTCTCATTTTCTTTTGTTTCTTTTCTGAGCACCCGACAAGTGCTTCGAAGACAACATCTAACATATTCAATAAATACATTGAATTAGAAATTGAGAACCCTAACAAAACTTATGGCTTATTAATCAATAATCATTACCTAGTAGACTAGTAGAGGGAGAGCTTGCATTGCAGTGGAGTTGTGGATCGCTAGTGCAGACTGTGCACGCAGCAGTAGGCAGCACCAGCACAGCAACACGCAATGACGCAAACCAGAACCAGCGGCCGGCAGACCCTCCCGATTCCCTGAGATGCACTGGCGCAGCACGGCACTACGGCAGCAGGACGCCGCTCGCCCGCTCGTGCAGTCGCGTGGCCGCGTGGGCCGCGGACCCGCGGTGCGCCTGGGCGTGCAGACTCCGGCGCCCGGCGGCCTCCGGCCGGTGAACCGCGATCGCCAAATCGCCGCTGTTGCGTGGCCCGGCTTTTGCGTGCGGGCCCGGCTACCTGATGTGCTTGCTTTATTCTCTGAGTTGGATCTTGAGCCAAATATTACTACTACGCGACGGATTGGCCAGGTCCAGCATCCTGAAGCATCGACTGATCACGCGGGCGTGTCCTAGCTCTCCGCTACTGTTCGTCTGTTCCTTCCCAGCATGTGAGCGGGGAGCGCAGCGGGGTTGTCGTCGTACGTGTTCTCCCCGCACCAACACGAGTATGGCGTGCGCGCGCGGCGGAATCATTTGCCCGCTGGCGAGCGGAGCCGGCGGCCGGGGACGGTTCGGCGCGGAGTCCTGGGCGTAGGACGGCCGTCAGGACAGGACGCAGGACGACGTCCTTGCCGGTGCTGAGTACCTGAATCGCTGTGGCCATTCATGGCGGGTCGCTGCAGACCTGCGGCGTGACTCACGCCGAGGGCCGCCGGGCCGGGCCGCGCCGCCGAGGGCCAGCTGGAGGGGGCGCCAGCGTCGTGTTGCTGGCCACATGTTCTACCGGACACGAGCAAGTTGCGACCGGACGGCGCTGTCAGGGAGGGGAACGTCCCCCTCTTCCCCCCGGCGTCCCGGCCCGGGCACGGCAGCGGCCGGGAAAGGCGGAAAGCTACCGCAGCTTTTGCCGGACTCACGCCTGTCAGCGTGCCACTGTAGGGCACGGCGCGGAGCACGGATGCATCGCCGACACGCACGGGGCCGGCCTTCCAAACTTCCTCCCGGCTCGATCGGCCGCGCCGCGATGGCCTCCGCAACCGGATTTCCGTTTGCTCGGCCGGCCGGCCACGGCGAGGAAGCGTCAAGCGTTGGGAAGGCCTGCCTGCCCCCGCTGGTGCGCTCGGCGTGGGAGGCGCACGGGCGCCGCCGGCCGGGCTCCCCGGGTCGTTTCGCTCGTCGCGTCACGCTGCTTTCGTGGTGGTGCCAGAAGCAAGAGCTCCCTGCTGCCCCCCGCCCGTGCCACGCCGTGGCCGCTCGTGGTGTGGGCGTGGCGCTCCGTATCCTGTCGCCCACACTGGTGCCAGTGCCGCGGCGTTCCGTCGTTGTAGGCACTGGCCGGTCTGTCTGGGCCTCGGAGGGGGAGGGCGGCGAGGACGATTTGCTTTCGGCTCGATGGAGGGCCCGTAATGGGCATTGTCAGTGACTGCTGACTGGCTGGCTGCAGCACAATGTCGGCCCAAGTACCTCCTCGGCCTTTCCTTTTGGACCGAAGATTTGTCAAAAGAGGAGTTTCTGGCCGACCGGCTTGCTCGCACATGACTCCCCAAATACGTGCCGGCTTGTGCTTGTGCGTGGGAGTTCTTGCCCAAACAGAATGCGGCGAGTGCATTTCGTCAAGAGGGGGACTCAAGCTTGTGGATGAGCAAGATAGAGCGAGAGAGTGGTTCTTGTCCTCCACCTCCACATGCATCAGACGTCTGCTTTTCTTCAGTGGCCAAAGCACGCAGGAGGTGAACGTCCTGTCCTGGTTCGTTTTCAGGTTGCTGCACCTGGTCTGAAGTACTCCTTCCGTCCAAAAAAAAAATATAAATCTTGTTTCTCGAGGAGTCAAACAATTCCAACTTTGATCGAATTTATACAAAATAGTACTAATATATATATTACAATATAAATATCTTTAGATTAATCATGTAACATATTTCTATACTACATCAATTGGGAGACACAAATATTAGTAATTTTTTGTATAAATTTAGTCAAAATTAAAAGTGTTTGACTTCTCGGGAAGCGAGATTTACATTCTTTTTAGAACGGAGGGAGTATCTAGCAATAGTAGTAACCACAGTGATAGTAACTCTTAACAGTAATACTGGAGGAAAATTTCTCAAACTATATCGAACAATTCTGCTCATGGCGGACTGAGTTCTTGTTGTCCCAAATCTTCTTCAGCTCGGGGATTTCCATCAGGGTTCGACAGACCTCAACTGGTTCAACAAAGCATACCTGGCAACCGGCACTGGTACCAAAGAAACCGCGCCCGCTCTACATCCCAAGGACTCAAAAGTGCTTACCTGCTACGCATGAGTCACACAAGATCCAGAGTTCCACCCACCATGAATGACCAGCAATCCGTCACTGACAAGGCTGCGACGAGTGCTCTCGGTCTCCAGCAGCAAACTATGCTGCTGCGCCTGCATCTGCAGACAAGAATTAAACAGAAAACATGCAGGAAAACATGCAACCCACGACATCAGGCCAGGGGACTACGAATCCACACGGCTCAGGAAGCACAAGTATTAAACAGAAAGCTCCAGGCATTGTCAAATTATTACAAGCTTCGGTTCACAACATCCACCGATGCCACAATTGGCATCAACATAGCTTTTGTCCAAGTTGCACCCATTACAGGTACTAGATGATAGAGGAAAACACAAATCTGTCATCACAGTTCACAGCTGCAGAGTCCAGCTTTTATTCATTATTATTATTAAAATACTATAAAAAGGAGATCTACTCCTGAGACGCCACCTTGGAGAACCAGTGCTTGTAGCGGTTCAGCACGATCTTCAGGTCTTCCTTTTCCTTTGCCATGACGCCACCTTGGAGAACCAGTGCTTGTAGCGGTTCAGCACGATCTTCAGGTCTTCCTTTTCCTTTGCATGGCAATGGCACTTTGGACCAAAGATGGAGGCCTCAACTTCCATCAGCTTCTCCAGCATAGCTTCTGCACTGGTGCGTTGGCTTGCATTGGGCACCCTCACAGATGGGACCCTGTCGGTGCACGGGCATATGGGAACTGGTTGAACAGGCTTCAGGAATGCTGGATCCAGAATACCCTGATGATGTACAACAAGAGCGCTAGAAATCAGTAAGCTGGCCCAGCAACACAATGGTAGTTACCTTTTTAGCTTAAAATGGGTCCACAGGAAACAAAAGATAAAATCAAATTATAGGAAAGAAATACTGGTGAAATTACGAATCCTATATGTGTGTCAGCAGAAGATAGAACAGTACTTATGATATTTGCTAATATTTCAGCCTCATGTTGAATGTTAATGCTAATGTGTAATATCTCTAGTGTCATTGAACTAATTTTCCACATTTACCATGGCTATCATCAGGGAAAGTCAACTATATTGCTCAGCATTATATGTCTGGCAGTTACAAATGCAAATTTCCCCTTATTGAAGCTCTTAAGAATAATAATTATCAAGCTTATATTACCATCTCTAGTACAAACAAAGCACAACAGGATAGCAAGTATATTTCATTTTCGGAGCAACTATAGTATCCTGTCCTTCCAACGGGATGGCTGCGAGTAAATTTCAGTTTTCACTAGCAGAACAATTTATGTGTATACATAGAGAATACAAATGACAAAACACGTACATAATTACTACTATGTGCAAATAATATAAGATGGTAAGACAATTCAACGATCAAACACAGGGGCCAAGGTGGGTAAATAATGTAAAGAGAGAGCTTTCAAAAAAAGGGTGGGTAAATAATGCAAAGTTTGGCGGAAAACGTGTAAATAGCGGTTTGATTGACTTGGCCTTACACTAGGAGTCTTATTAGCACGATTCCAGCTCTATTAAACCAAAGGAAGACCCAAGAAATTGCAGAAACAAAGCCTGACCCCAAAAAAAGGCAAGGCAATGGGAGGAATGAATTTGACTTGAACCATGAAATTTAACCCAAGTGCAGAGCTCAAACTTCCCCAAGATCTTTGAAATCTGAGCCTGGAGCAAAAGGTTACAATCGTTTTACGGATTGCAGCTTGTGATCAGGCGGTCAAGTAGGGTTAGAGGGGTGGTCTGTTGCACAGGAGAGCCGCAGACGTATTTTTCAAGGTGTCCAATCATCGGATGGCCAAATGCCATGAAGGCTGTAAAAGTTTACTAGTACTAAACATTTAGTCCGATGCAAGGAGTTTCTGCATGTCCTCCCACCAGCTACTTTCGAACGTTTAAGGCTATAAATACCCCTAAACCCTGCCATTTGAGGGTGTCCTGAACAATTGGAATGCATAAACACATACTACGTATTGGAGAGATTTGGAGGAAAAAACTAAAGTTTAAATTTAATTTTGTAATGCATAAATAAACACGGCCCTGAGGGGAAAGATCTCCCCTGGGTGTTGCACTAAGATGAAACAACTTGTCCACAGGACTGGAAAAACCTCCAAAACCCAGCTACCAGGACATGACATTGACTGGAGCATATTCCACTGTAACAGACAGTGGACACGTATTTCACTGCATAGCGGCGAGGGAGATTTTTAACCCAGCCCAGAAAATCTACTCCCATAGGGAGTCAAACCCGGGCCTGCTGGGTGCTAATAAGGCACTGCAACCACTAGGTTACAGGTCCATTTCTTTCTAATGCATAAATACAAGCAGAATTGAAGCATTTGAAAGCGATTTTTAAAAAAAGAAAAAAACAGGTGTAAACAAAAGATGAATTTTACCTGAAGGCGATTGAGAACCATACTATACTCCCCTCGCATCACAGGTTGCTTCTCCAAAAGCATAATGTCAAATATTCGAGAAATGCACCAAATACCAAAGCTAATAACAAGACTAGGTAACCACATACATGCATCTCCACAACCCAGGACCGAGGTGCAAATATTGAACATTTTACCATCAGAATCAACTACTACAATTGGACTGAATACATCACTTGGGTATATATCTCTAAATATCACCATTTCAGCAGCCAAGCCAATAAGCTTCTCATCATACCCGTCTCTGTACTGGAACAGCCAATCAGATTTCTCAAGCTCCGATATTTTCAAAATACAACCCCGAAAAGAATTCAAGAGTAGCCCTTTCAATTCATTGTAGGAGAAGTAAACATTTTTCTTGGAAGCCTGTTGATCTACTTGCTGTGATGGACATTTTTGAACCAAAACTGTCATTGCATTCAGCTCCTCAAATGGACAAGGGGCCCAATCAGATGTACAGTTGCCTTCCATGCCAATGGACTTAGCAACCCTGTAAAAATTTTCATATATGGGAACTTCATATTTTACTTGATCATTTTCCATAACAAAATATGATAATTCATCATCCTGAAATGGAATATGATCTTTCTGGAGGAATGAGTCCATGATGCATCTTCTGAGCTCCACAACAGCAGGCAATGTGCAATTTCCCTGTTCAGGGCACATGCTATTCTTGATTCTAAACAAAGATGGTGTCTTCATGGCACTTAAATTTATTAGATTAAAACGATCACATAGTTCTCCAGATGTTCCATCAAAACAGCATGGGCAGTTTTTTATGTTCTCCTCAACATCCAGCCCAATAAGAAGGTCCAACCTTATGATTTTTCCTTTTTCTGTCAATTTACCATGCAGGTCAAACAAATTCCCCCAGAAGTCATCAAGAATGTCAGTAAACCGGCCATGATCATAAAAAGGCTCTTGAACTTGTCCATAATTCATGCTACAAGCATATTCATTATAGAATTTCAAGGTTTCATTTTTCTCATTACGTCTTGCGGATATCAATTCAGCAACTTGTTGACTTAAGGCAGTAGAAACAGCATTCCTAAACATTTCTCCATTAGCAAAACCTTCAACAGCAAGATAATCTATCATGTCAAACATGTCCTTAGTTGAATGGATCTTAGAAGTTAAAGCTTGTCCACAGGGAGGAATCAGATTCCTTGCATTGGCTTCATTCTCAGAGAGGAAAAATGAATTGTGGCATGAAACTGAATCAGTAGGCTCAACATATAAGTCCTTAGAAATGGGAATTTCATTACCAACGGTTTGGCCCAAAAGATCTTGGGATAGATTGGACAAGGATGCCTCTCCAACGTCAAGTGTTTCATCCTCCTCATCAAAGACCACGACTTGTTCTAGTAAAGTAGTTTCACATGCAGATCCTAAAACTGGATCAAGCCCAGTCCCTGGAGCCTTGATGGTGTCCTCTAATTCTCCAAGTACATGATCGGTTTCTGTCGCACCAGTAAAGTGGTTCTTTTTGTTGCCAACTCTGTAATCATGACCATTTTCCAACAAGACCTGTGAGTATATTTTCTCATCCACCAAAGTTCTTACAGGCCACGATTGTTTGAATGCCAAATAGATTGCAAAGTCAAAGGACAGTAGAACAACCAGCTCAAGAAATGTGTTAGGGATTCTCATGAACTCAGAAAATCCACAGTCCTTAATTACCAATGCCACAATGAATGCAACATTCATGGCAACTGATATGGCCATGATAGTCAAGATAAGAGCCCTCATAAACAGGTAACATTTGGAGGTACCCATGAGAAACAGGAAGGACCGTACAGAATGAAGTAGGATGTATGGGGGCTGCAAAAGTGCTGTGATGACAATATGACAGAAGAGAAGCAATAAGTAGATATTCTCAGAGCCAATGTGGTGGAGAATGGTTAGGTGCTACCTGGGTGATAAGCCAAGATGAAGCGGGTCCCAAGCACTGCAAACAGGGCAGAAGGATAAAACTACACTGGTCAAAAATATCTGCAAAGTAGTAAAGAAACACAGGTTATTACATATGCATGTACTGAAACCAAACATATTGCATCTCAATCATTGTTCTGAAATAGCCGATTAGCAATTTTCAGATTGACAGTAGATAGTAGAAAAATTACAGCATGATTGTAGCAGTACTCATATACATGCATCTAAGAAAGCTAGAGAAAACTGTAACCCTAATATGAATAGACTAGTCTTCTGTGAACCTGGTTGGTTCGTAAATGGACTTTCATTGTGACATATATGTCACCCATGATGATAAGCGTGTGTACATGAGTTGTACAATTACTTGGGCTGTAATGGTTAGTAGAAATTCAATGGGTAACATGAATATAACCACCGGTTGACTGAATCAAGTTAGGATCAGATAACTAGAGAAATTTCAGGATACAAGGCACTTATTTTACTCTACTCTACTACTACTGAGCTAGGGTTCATCAAATATATCCATGGTTCCCAGAATCCCTTGTGCCATCCTACTTCCTCTATTACAGCTGAACAAAGTAAACTGAACAAAGTCGGAGGATGGACGATGAACAGTATTCCTTGCTTGCTCTGTTTGTGACTTGACTCCAGCGTCAAGTTGCTGAAGACGACGACTTCACTTGGTGGCTTGAGTAGATCAGTTCTGAAATTTCTGAACCTGCAAACTGAAGAATATGACATGCCCCCCTACCACTCCCCTCTCTGAGGACCGGACCCCTCCGCAACACCTCCTGTGCATGCCATCGCCACCCTCCTTGCCAGTGACAAAGGGATCAGCGACATCCTGTCCCTAACCCTCACACAAACTTTGTCTACAACCTCCGAAATTCTCCTCCAACAAACGCCGCTTGACAGATGCGCAAAAAATCTAGATGAATCCAGAACTCCGAATACATGAAAAGAAAATCGGTAGCGCAGATGCCATGAAAAATAAATCCAACCGGAATCGGTAGGGATCCAACCTATTTTGTAGGAATCAAATATAGGGAGAAGGTTACCTACCAAATCCAAAACCTTCTTCAGATCAGGCTCAAAGGGGTGCTTCGATCTCCTCGATTCCACCCCTCTTTTCTTCGATGGTATCGAAGGCGGTATGTCACTGCGAGGAGGCAAGATGAGGAACTTCCTTTGGAGTAGTATTTCCCTTGCATATAAATCCATGGGAAGTGACACAATATTTTGCAGAAAAGCCCAAAAATATATGGAAATAATATGTACATAATATAGGTCCGTGTAGAAGTTAAATATGACCCCACATGGAAACATATCGCTACATTTAACCTTGACTTCAGATTATGGGTTGACATGTCAATGGCAGTAAACGTAAGGGCATCTAGAAACATATTTTTCATATACCACACATCAGTTAACAAAAGAAATGCAGACGAATCAAAACCTGCATGCATACTGCTATTTCTATACTATCCACACTTTTGCCTAAACAAGAGAAGATACGGATACCATTTCATTTTCATCAAATATAAAATTCAGATGGTATTGAATATGAACACAAGGAATTCAGATAGCAATATCAGTAAAACCTGATATGGAGGGAATGAATAAAAAGGTACTTAAAAGAATGGAATGTATCCAAATATAATTGATGTTAGCAAAAAAAGCACATGGAAAGTAGCAATCCATGTGCCAAACCATGAACTAAGAAATTGATATTTCCTACTAGAAATTAAATACCATTTAACTTTTTCATACATTTTTTAAGAGAACCTGAAAGGTTAACTGCCAGTCTATGTGATAGTAGAGAAGGTGAAAAACAGAAAGAGCCACCCTGAACATTGAAACAACCACCGACCCACTCACTATCAATGAGACCACCACCACCACCAGGGTTCCAGCAACCAAGAGCCACCCTGCACATTGAAACAACCACTAAGAGGGAGGGGCTGTCCACAGAGATGCTTCCAGGGAGGATATGGCATCCGCAGATGCCACCACTGCCAACCGAACAAGGTTTTTCAACTCAAAACCTCCGGGCAACCACACAATTTTCTTCAGAAAAAAAAACAATATATGGAAATAATATATATGCATGTGGAAGTTAAATATATGACCCACATGAAAATGTAGCGCCATATTTAACCTTGACTTCAGATTATGGGATGACAACTACGCGGCGATGGTAGTGAACAAAAAAGGAAGCTAGGACGATATTTTTCACATATCATACATCATTTAGCAAAGGAATGCAAATAAATCAAAATCTAGATACATAGTGCTCCTTTTTTTTAAAAGCTACATACATAGTGCTGTTTCAATATCTTATCTACATTTGTGTCTAAACAAAGAGCAGATGTGAATACCATTTCATCAAATAAAAAAACTCAGAATGTATTGAATATGATCCAAGGAACTGAGAGGTCAGCCAAATCTAACATGGGAGTAAAGATAAATGATGTTAGCAAAAGAAGAAAATAAAAAATAGCAACCGATGTGCCAGAACCATGACCTATGAAATTGATATTTAATATACTATTATTTTGTACTATAATTTTTTTAAGCAAATTGGCAGGAGCTCGGCCTTTCATTTTAGGTAGAAAAAAGAGTTAATCAGAACAATAACCAAGGGCAAAAGACTATGGCGTGGCACCCTCCCACAGCCTCAAAAAATAGGATAGCTCAACACAATAAACACATGTGTAGGCAACACAAAAGGCACAAATGCACAATGGGGCAACATGAGCGACTAAACAGGATCAGCACATCAACATTACACATGCTTTTTGCAAAATGTCTTCTTTTGTTCTTAAGGCAACCTCCGACGCCAACAAGATGGTTTGTTCAAAGATTTTGCAGTTCCGCCCCTTCCAAATGTTCCATTAAGTATAGATGATCATACCATTGAATGAACATCGGGACTCCATAGGTTGAGATGCAGCCGAGGCTTCCCACCACTCAGCCATATTTCCTTTTATAAATACAAATACTATTTTACGCTTCCATACATATATCTTTTTAGCTCCTGTCAGGAATCATCTTTAGCCTACCCAAATTAAATTTGCTTGGGGCAAAAGGCTTGTGTAAAATATGGCCTGCATTACTCTAACAGAGTATTTGGTTTGCAGCTATATGTCATCCGAAACCATCCGATCCTAATCACGTTTTGGTTCAAAATGAGGGGCCGACCCGCCTGTCACCGAGTTGTCCGTCCCACAGGCGCGAATGGGCGACGAAGTGCTTCCTCGGATTTTTTTTTCAAACGACCCCATCGACAGAGATTGGATCCTAATAAGAACAATCACGTGGCACATGACTGATCCTGGATGGGGTCAGTCGCCAAACCGAACAAGCCGTAAACTTATAATTAACTATGCAAAGGCTTGCTTTCAAAAAAGATGGTGAAACATATATCTGTAGTGAACTGATGTGCAACAACCAGATTGCTTCCTTAGTTGTTGATCTAGTCGGTACACGCCTTCCAAAAAAAATTTCGACGAGCCAACAGGGAAATATAGTCAAAGCCCCATAGACCTACAATGTAGACACGCTTCCAATCTCGCTTCACCCTAATATAGAGAAAGCAAAGCGAACATAGCAACACAGTTGGGAAGAGGGGAAACCTAAGTGCCTTGCCTAGGTCAGTTATTAAAACTAGGAGGTAATAGCAGCACAGTCATAGAAAGTGCGACGACAACAGGTACCCGGAGGAGGACCCGGAATCGGCGAAGAAGCGGTAGAAGGAGGCAGCAGAGGTATTGCCCCCATTACTAATCGAGCGCGTGGAGGCCGGGGGCGACACGGGTAGAGGAGGGACCACGCGCTCGACCCAGTTCATCCCGCCACACCAAAGGCCAATGCCGCTGGCATTGTCTTCCACTCTTGTTTGTTCGATTGAGGAAGCGGAGAGGGTGGTGGGGTGGGAGCGACGGCGGAGATGGATTGCGCCCTGCGACGGCGGACGGGGACGGGGACGGCGAGGTTCATGGCGTTCCCTGCCTGGACAGGGGCCCAGGTCGTGCGTGTCCTTTGGAAGCCCAGTTGTCTTGGTAGGCCCATCAACATGAGGTCCAAATCCTTCCGATGATCTATGTTTTGGGCCGGAATTTCTTTTCCCGCGAAAATGTAGCCCATGCGAAGAAAGAAGGGAAGAGCGCGGAAGCCGTGTGTGTGCAAGTGCAATGGAAAACCACGGCACAAAATTGGGAAAAAAAATACAGTGCACCCCGGCGCACGGAGGCGTTCGCGCTTGTCGCCGACGACCTCCGCTTCGTGGCGTAACAGTTCCGGCGCCTGCACAGCGCGCGGGTCCGCGACAAGTTCCGGTTCTACTCGCACCAGGCGTACATGGGCCGCGTGCTTCATCCAGGCCGGCTGGCGGCGCCACAAGCGCAAGCGCCGCCGCGCGTCCACGGAGATCAGCCCCCTGTTCGGATCGCTGGTCTGGTGACTTGATTGGCTGGGCTGGGCTGGTTCCAGCTCCCAGCCGTTCGGCTGGAGAGGCTGCGCATAAGCCGCAGCGACTGCAACTCGGCATCAGCTTGTTTGAATTTGATAAAGGTGAGTCTAAATTGATTGGCTGGCTGGAGAGGCAGCAGCTCCAGCCCAGCCGGATATGTCCAGCCGAACAGGCTGCAGGGTGCGCGAGGGCGGCGACGCCGCGATAGGCGGGGCGTCGGGGGAAGCTTGAGGCGGTCCCGACTCCACAGCATCGACGGCAAGGCGCCGATCAAGAAGCCCACATGGAGCCGGACTTCACGGTCGAGGAAGAGGACTGATCATCGAGCGCTACTGAGCTAGCTAGCAACTTTTCTTAGCTCTTGCCTGCCTCTTGGGTGGTGTATGCATGATCTGTCTGCTAGTAAACTTTCCTATGTAAAGGCGCCCAATACAACCCTACTTTTGTATATACATATTTCAATATGTCATTCGCGCACCGCTCGGCTGCCAGTCAGAACATCCACGATAGCAAAAAAAATTTCGGCCGTCCAATCTAGATCCTACGGCGCACGCTACCTTCGAGACGTCTAACTTTTTAACATACTGCAGCTCGAACGCGCACCGCTCGGCGGTCAGTCAGAACGTCCACGATAGCAAAAAAAAAAAAAATTCGGCCGTCCAATCTAGATCCTACGGCGCACGCTACCTTCGAGACGTCTCAACTTTTTAACATACTGCAGCTCGAAAATATCTCGATTCGGATCTTTCTTTGACCTCCTCGGAGCATACTGTGAAGGAGACGGCGCCGGCGGCGATGCTTCTCCTGGCGCCGCTGCACCCGGCCTTCCTCCAACTCAGGCCCTGTTTGGTTTGGGTTAGCACAAGTAGCACAAAAATTTTGACCAATAATTAGAGGTAATTTACAAAACTAACTCCACAGCCCTATTCTACTTCGCGAGACGAACCTAATGAGGCCTTTGTCCGCACGATTAGAGGATAGTACTGTAGCATCGCTGTAGCCAATCATCGATTAATTACTATCGTTAGATTCGTCGTGAAAAGTTACACCCATCCGTGAAAAGGTTTTGCAAATAAACTTCGTTTAGTACTCCATGCATGTAAGATTCTTTTCTCGGGAATTGTGTGCTACGCTATGATATGGAAAACCAAACAGGGCCTCATCTTCGCCTTCGAGCTGCTTCTCCTTATCCTCCCCTAACTCCTCGCGATACCCCTGGCGAGTCCCCGCACCGTCGCCGGCGGCGGCCGTCGCCTCACCATCTCCGATCCCGCCGCTCTCTTCCTCTCCCTAGGGAAGCCCGCGCAGCCGTGCTCCAGTCGCGCCCTTCACCATCGCATCCTCGCGCCTCGAGGCTGTCTCCAACGTCACCATGCGCGTCAAGCTCTGCAGCGGCGCCGTTGGCTTGGGGAGGCGCCCGTGCTGCCGTCCGTCACGGCCGAGGACCAGCCGGCCACGCTCGCCGCCGCGGGCCGGGCCTGCCACGCGCTCGCGGGTGCACCAGCGACGTCGCTCGGCGCGATGCTCCAGAAAATCGCCGGTGTCCTCCCAGGACACGCCTTTGCCTCGGTGAGGACCCGCACCTTCTCTTCCGTCTCATCACCAAGTAAAATTTTGCTTCAGTTACACGACGGCCGCTGCTTCCTCTTCCTCTTCTCCCACTTCCGCTCACTACTCGCCGCTGCTTCCTCTTCCTGCGCTGCCGCCGACGCTGCTGTCGCTGACGCTGTGGACGTCGCTACACTTCTGAAAGGAATCGGGTGCTCTAGCCTAAGAGGGGGAGGGGGAGGGGGTGAATTAGGCACTCTAAAAACTTAGACCTATAGCTCCAACTAGTTTGCACAAAACTTAAACTAAAACATGCTATCTAGATGTGCAACTAGGTTGTTCTAGTGTGAAAACCATATCCCAAAAAAGTTTAGCAACCTATAGCCTTTCCTATCAAGAAACTATTTTATGAAAGTAAAGGCACACAAATTTCTAGTATGAAATGCAGAAGCTTAAAGAGCGGGATATGAGATAATAAACTCTTGACGCGGGTGTTTATCCCGTGGTTCGGTTAGCCACAAAGGCACACCTACATCCACGTTGTTGTAGCACTCACTAAGAGTATTGCTACTCGGCCACCAAGTCTTTTCCGTGAACACAATCACGGTCACCTTGGCCCCGGGTTCCACTAAGGAGCTTCTCCACAAAGGATGGGGTCTCCACACCCCCCGCACAAAGATGTCATCGCCGCTCCACACCAAGTCGGAGGGTCGATGACGTTGCCGGTGAGCTTCACTCTCCAAGGTGCCGGCGCACCAATCTCTTGTTTTGGTTCGCTAATGAACCACAGCACAAAGGCTCTAAGCCTTGCAATCTCACTCACTAAGAGCTAATCCTTTACACAACACTCTCAAAGTGTGCTAAGGGCTAAGGATATGATCTTGATGCTTTTGTATGGCTTGGAGATGTTCTTGGGTGTATGTGGGATGTCCAGCAACTCCAGCAAACTTCAAATGGTCGGGGTGAGGCATATATATAGGCCACCAAGTCTTGTAGCCGTTGCTCCAACGGTTAGCTGAAAATCTGCGTATCACCGGAAGAACCGATGCCTCTGGCAGGGGTAGCGTCGGTTCTTCTGGTCACTCATAAATCGAAGTAGCCGTTGAAGTCCTGACAGCTGATGCAGTGACCACCAGTTGAACCGATGCTTTGTTCCGATGCATCACCGGTTCATCCGGTGCTTAAGAATCTTCTCCTGACAGCTGACGTCATTACACCGATGGTATGCACCGATGCCTCACCGGTTCAACCGGTGCTGAAGAATCTTCTCCTGGGGTCTTGACATCGTCTCTGGAACATAGGACGCCCAATGCACCGATGCCCCCTTTTTGACCCGTCGGTTCAACCGGTGCCTATAGGCTGACTTGGCTTCGATTCTCTTCTGCACCAAACTTCATAGCGCCGGTTCTTCCGACAAGCGTAGGGGTGGCCCTTCGGGCCTTGTTACGCCTATCTTCTCTTTATTTTTGTCATTACTTGAACCTAAAAGCCTGAGAATGATCATCTTAACAATCATATTAGTCCAAGTATTGTGTTATCATTCGATCACCAAAATCACTCGAAATGACATAAATGATGCCATGTTCGTTAAACTTCCCAACCTACTCACCTTCCCAACGCTCCTTGCGACGCCAAGCAGGACAAGCACCCGGGCGCGCCTCCCTCAGCCCCTCCCCTCCTCGACCTCCCTCCCCTCTCCTCCTGCGTTCCTAAGGGCCGCGAGCCCCGCCACCCGGCCGGCCGCGCAGAACCACGTGTCCCATGCTCCCGCACGCGGCTGGAGGTCAGTGCACGCAGATCCGCATGCGGAGCATGGAACCGGCGCGGCTCCGACCACTCGAGCCATCGCCGTCCAACCAAACCCGAGATGCATTTCTGCTGATTCCCGTGGGCCTCAAGCCATGCACGCAACGTGTTCGTTCAATTGCCTGAGTTGGAGGATATGTTTTCTACCTGTCAAGTATGTCTGTTAGTTTATGAGCAGCACTTACGAGTGTTGATTGATCTTTTATTTCGATACTTTATTTGACCTCCAAGCTGTTTCCTAAGAAAGATCCTTGAGAGACTTTCTGAGAGAGGGAGGCAGAGGAACAAGCACAATGTGAACGACTGAAGAAGCAGTTGTTGCGTAAGCAGGAATTGATCATAGTATTGCCACATTGTGCTACCACTATTCACCTTTCATCAGCCTTCTGAAATTACATTTTCTTTTTGTACTTCTTTTTCTATAGAATTACCCATTTTGTGTCACATTTCAGATAAAGCTTGCTTACAGTTGCTGGGATGGAACTGGGCATAGGAGAGCTTCCCAAGTTAATTTCTAACTGTTACTGGAATGTTTCTTCAATGTCAAGTTTTTAGACTTTGCAGTTCAGACCTAATATACGATTACAACATAGCCTACTGGGAAAGGATTTTTTTCACAGGTCAGCAGTTTTGAGGTAGTATGCGAGTTCACATAAATAATCCTCAAGGTGACTTCTGATATGTCCTTATGTATAAAGCACATATATTTTTAATGATATGCCTTAATCTACCATATAGAAAGTTTTAATCTATACTGCTGTTGTGTAAAAGATTCATGAGCTTTTTAGGTGTTCTTTGTCCTTGAATTGTGGATCTGGAGTTTAATTATTTGGAGAAAAAATATTTTCCCAGTTTCATGAGGTCATCTCTTAGGTAAGTTATCATAACTGAAGCAGCATAAGAACTTAAATTGACCACCTATATCACCCTGAATTAACACACGTGGTACGAACTTAAATAATGCAACACATGTAGTACGAACTTAAATCTTCCCTTATGATTCCAAAAAAACATGATGTGCTGCTGTACCTTATAGGCTATGCTCTGGTTTGCTTTGCAAGTTGAAAATAAAGGGAGATGCATAAATTCAACAGCGTTTGACATCCAACTTAACTAAACTCATTATAGTACATGATTTTTGACCAAATTTAAATCACACAATAGCACTTCTGCTTTTATATGATGCCATAGGGTACAGACAGCCCCTGCAATTCAACTAAAACAACAACATTGCAAAGGCCAATAAGATTGGAAGCTGTAACGTAATCACAAATTGGTAGATGCAAGGTTTTGGAGTTAGATTACTGAAAGAACAATTAGGGAAAATAGACGTGTTCCATTCTTGAATATGGTGTTCACCTGATTTTTTATGTAGCCTTTTCTTACAATTGTATCCAGATACCTGCTGTTTGTGCACACTGTTATTCTAACAGTGCAATATATATTCAAGCATTGGTTTACATACTTGAGACAAGTGTTCTCGTGTACATATCTTTTGTGAATTTTGTCCAATCTCAGAGAACCTGACACTGTGTGCTGTGTAATTTTGACTCTTTAGGTGATCCAAGTTCGTGTATGGACAAAGACAAGGAGCAGTATTTAGCAGCTCCAACTGTGCAAGCTTTTCTTTTAAAAAAAAACATGTGTAAGCTTTTACCTCCTTCATCCTTTTCCTGGGATATCATTCTGTTTTTATATGCATACTCCTGCAGCTCAAGTATAATATATGTGAGCCACGTTACATGCTATGTAATGATATTGCACTTACCTATGTCAGTCAGCCCAAAACTTCCATGGCAACTTATGTTTTGCGATGAAAAGTTTGGAATTACACTTGAGGTAGCACAAATAAAAATTTGGACTAACTGACCAAGAAGTTGCAATGTTAGAGAATAGAGCTTCAGCCTATAAGAAAGCTACTACACCAACCATAATATGACAGTATATAAGTGTTTTTGGTTATTTATAGACTAATTAAAAGGATTTGTAATTTACTGTGCTTGCAGTATTTTGTTATGAAACTCACTCTATTTTGCCATTTGCTGTTGGGATTCTCAGTTACCTGGATCAACTCATGCCACTGCCAAATAGTTACAGAGCCGCTACTACTGAGCTATGATGTTGCAAGCCAAAAAAAAAGGAAAGAAAACTCTGACTACTCTCTTTTTGTGTTCTATTCATCATGATCTGCCATTTATCAATGTTAACATGGAACATTGAACTTCAACATGAATGTTGAAATTATATTTCGCTATTTTCTAGTTCTTTGTGTGTCAGCGCCCTGGACAAAACTTTCTCTATCGCTTGCAAAAACTACTGCTTCGTTACAAAGATGAATAGAATAACAAGGAAAGAATCAAGAACACTTACAAAAATGAACGTGTGGTCATACAACCAATGCATTACCTCTACTAGTTTATGAATTAGTGTACTCTAAATTTTATATATCTACATGCAACTTTCATGTGCCTTGCAAATATGAACACCATTTGCATACAACTTTATATGATCAACTCTTTTTTTCTGTTGTATAACCACATTCTGTTTACATACTCATTATACTAAAAACGTAAAATAACCATCTCTCCTTTAATACTAAAATATGCAAAGGCAATTAGCGCGCAAGGGACCTCCATGGCTGCGTGAACATCGACTGAGGCCTGGAATTGCTTGAACACACCAGGTATGCTACTTACTAGAGTGTTGGTATTCCCCATCCTCTTGGTGCTCTTGCTACAACACCTAACGGTATAGAAACCACCGATAAAAATCCATGTCCGCTCCAAACCATGCATCATCCAACATTCACAAGCAACACATCACTCATGTTGCTTCTCATCAACACACCTCATAGCACCACCACATCGCTATGCCTCATTTCCCTCCATTCCTAACCACGACCATCACTTGCCCAAGATCAACCGTTGCAATATAGTAGCAGTGTATCTACAAAACGATGCTCCAGCGACAAGATGTGCTCCCAGTCTTTATTACAAAAAAAACAAGGCAAGATCATGGCACTCCCCAGAGCACCAACAAAAAACTTAATACAAGTAAGCATCAGTCATATTCTCTTATTTATTTCAGGAATCAAGCAAACTGATAATATATATTTACAAATTCACATGTCCTGTAGGTAGTAAGAGCCGCGAAAAACCCAGGAACTTCATGATCGAATTTTTCTGGATCAATAAAATTTTTAGCTACAGAATCTCCCTACCAATATGTACTTCTGCATTTAAATTTCAATGCAAATTATAGATGCTAGCTTTAGTATCATTATGTGTAAATGCACTACTTTGTTTAAATTCCTATTGTACAAATAAACAGTATCTTCCATGATTAAATGTTCCATTACAAACATATAAATTTGAAATTTAACTATATCGGAAAAAATAAGACAAAGGCGCGTCAACGCGCGCCCAAAGTATTTTACATGAAGAATAATTGTACTTTACCATATAGCTATTTGCATCCATGGAAGGAACACCTGAAGAACAGGGCACGCTACTTCCAATACAGCGCAAAGAAGGATTTACTCCCAGTCTTCATCACAGACAAAGGCAGAGCAAAACCATACCAGTGCTTAGATCACTAAGCCAAATTCGAAAAATGTTGACATCATCTGCTCCTACCTTGATACCTTGCAATTAACACCAACTTATCACTAATTCGAATTAAATTGCAGTGATTGCAGGTCAGGAGCGGGGCAACCATTCCAGGGACTTTACATTCAGCACTGCCTGTAATAAGCAATAGCACTTCAGTACTAAAATATAGCTAATAGCATATCACAAATAATTGTACTATTACTACTAATATATGGACATACCACGCTAATGCTACGTGTATATGTATTAATGGCGTTCTACCTTAACCTAACGATAGCTAAGCGCGCCAAAGTACTCGTATACATATATACGCTAATGAGGTATTAGCTGTAGCAGATGATACTGAAGGATGCTGACATGGAGGGTTTTTTTTATCAGGGTATTTTAATTCGGTTCCGTTTAGTGTATTAGTTCCGCAATACATCTACCATTGATTAAGTGCTAAGCATATCAAATTTGCTGATCAACTCCGCTTCATATACTAATTATCGCCAAAACTTTATCAATCACCAGATTTAGTAGGATCATTGGGCATCACCTAACCTTCGTTGTTTCGTATCTGCGCACGGGCGAGGCCACGCACCGTATGGTTTCAGAAAAAAAAAAGGCCACGCACAGCATGGCATGACAACCGGATCGGTCTAGCTGAAAGGGATGTAAATGGATCGGATATGGATGAATATTTGTATTTGTTTTCACATTTTCTATCGAATTCGGATATGAATACGGATAGACTCAGATACAGATACGAGTGCAGATTGTTTCAGTTACGAATACGACTAGATATGATGTCTCGAATACAGCGCGAACTGGATGCTGATAATGTCGAACACGGATATTTCTTCGGATATCGAGTAAAGGCAATATTTATTCATATCACGTTGAACACCATATGTGTAACGACCCGGCCCAGGATAATGGCTAAGATCTACTCTACACGTTGAGTAGACCACACCTGCTAAATAACTCTCTTGCGCTTTCGTCCTCGCTTCGCGCAAAAGGTTCGAACCGGAGTTATTAGCTTCCCAGGGACCGGCTATTTAAGTCAGTCCAACTCCCTTTCCGTTTCCAGTCTGGGACTAAAGGAATACTGTGCCGCGTGCTACAGTAGCCGTGCGGCCCAGTCGGCCCGTGGGCCGTGACAATCTCCCCCCGTTAGGGTTCGACGTCCTCGTCGAACCAACTTACCCATACATGACAAGGGAGCAGGATCCCCCAGCAGCCCATGTGTGTTCGTCCACATGCTGTTGGCATCTGTGTTTCCACGCGCCGACGTGCTCATGTACGCGCACTTCTGCCCATACGTGGCGTGAACCGCGAGAGTATGGCTTTGATACCCCTTTAACGACCCGGCCCAGGATAATGGCTAAGATCTACTCTACACGTTGAGTAGACCACACCTGCTAAATAATTCTCTTGCGCTTTCGTCCTCGTTTCGCGCAAAAGATTCGAACAGGAGTTATTAACTTCCCAGAGACCGGCTATTTAAGTCAGTCCAACTCCCTTTCCGTTTCCAGTCTGGGACTAAAGAAACACTGTGCCGCGTGCTTCAGTAGCCGTGCGCTACAGTAACCGCGCGGCCCAATCGGCCCGTGGGCCGTGACAATATGAGTCCAAATCTGAACTAGATTATATTTAATGAAGCAAATAAACAAACAATTATGTAATATTTGTATCATATCATATAGATAAGAGAGATTCGATTACATGACATTCTAAATTGCTACACAACTTAGATCGGAGACACTCTATTAACACCATTATAACTTATTACATTAATGATACTCGACAAGCACTCGTATTGCCGGCTCGTCTGTTCCAGGAGGCTATTCAAACTAAATCCTAATTGATTAACCAAATTAAATACAGATGACATACCAGTTTGGGCACTACACTGCACAATATTAACATTCTAAATTATTACATGCATAAATATAAGGAGTAATCAAATTCTTGCTAGAGTCTGAATTGTTATATTGTATTGAGTTTATATTAAAATGGAACAAGTCTAAATATTGTTAGAGTTCGAGTTTAATTCTCGAACTATACTAGGAATAAATAAGATTCAACTCCAATAGAGTACCAATAGATAGATTATAGTTTTAGAAAAAAAATTGCTACTAATTTTATATTTTCTTATTAGAAATGAATTAGTTATAAATTTTTAGAGAGTAAATAAGATTCTTTTATTAATCCAATAGCGTACCAATAGAAAGATTATATTTTTAGACTCGTGCATTGGGCCAGAGCAGCAGCAGACTCTGTGCGCGCCACCGTCTCGTGGGCCGGAGAAGCTCTCAGCGAAACCACCGACGAGTATTTTTTTTTTGAGAATACGCTTTTGTATTTCTTAGTTAAGAATGACGTACAAGTACATGTAGAAATACAGAAACATACATGGAGGATACAAGGATAGCTGTAACCGCCAAACTACGCAAAGGACCCTTAAAAAACTAAAAATTACAACGGCACCCCTAGATCCTTCGCGAACCAACAAGACTCGAACTCGTCGCCGCCGGAGAAGAAGCCGAGCGCCCCTATGAACCGGAGGAGCCCCATCGTACGCTGGCTTTTGTTGGAGTCGCAATAGCAAATGCCATCGGCGGACGCACATCGACCAGGGACACACCCCAACACCTCCGGTCCCTGGTTCCAACCACGCCATCGACGACTGCCGCCGCCGAGGGGAAATCGGGCCGGATCCAGCCACCGACCATCCACAACACCCGCAGCCATCTCTGCACCCTTGAAGCAAAAGAAAGCCAGCAAGCACCCCATCAGGCAGAAAGGGAGGCTCACCAGCCGCAGGCTCCGACACGGATCTCCACGACCTCGCCGGTGAAGCTGGAGCAGGGCACCACCGGGGCGAGGAAGAAGCCGGGAGACTTTATTCCTCAGCGCCGCCGTCGCCATTGCCTCGCCGACGCCGCCAGAAACATCATGCCGCAGAGGACCACCCCCCCGGCAAAACCTAGCTTCGCCTACGACCACCGACGGCAAGCACCACCTTGGACTAGGGAAGAAACTACCTATCCTATATACACCCGCACGTCGATTCCCCGGCCCCACTCCATCTCCGACGCCACTCCGGCCGCCGGAGAAGGAGGAGTCCGGCAGTGTGGGACCGAAGCCGGCGACCAGAGGAGGGGGGTCAATGGGAGCCGATCAAAATTTCTTCCGAAATTCAAACCGTCGGCCTATATCCCGAAAATCACCCGAACCCTCAAGCGTTCTAGCCAAAGTTTGGAATAGCTATGGAAAAACTAAACCAACACAAAAGACCTCGAACGAGCGAGCGAAACCACAAAGCAAATCGGAAGCGAATTGGAAAATCTGCAGCACTGATCTGCCAGGACCGGTCTGACCGGTGCGCTGGACCGGTCTGACCGGTGTGCTGGACCGGTCTGACCGGTCGTGCCTACCGGTCTGACCGGTAGCACCCAGAAAACCCCCGAGAAATTGGATTCAAACGGTGAATCCCGAGCAAACGACCACGAAAAGCGATGAAACTTGGGGGATTGCTTCGCCCCTACCCCGTGAGCATATCCCCAAAAGATCTCGTCCCAAAGATCAACGAATCGTGAGAATTATGAGGGAGATCAAAAGGGATTGGGGTTTTCTCAAACACTCAAGAACTCGAATTTAAACACGCCAGTGATTCCAGAGGGTTTAGATCAGAGTTGGGAGCACGGGAATCACAGCAAAGAACTCGAGGTCTCCTCTCAATCAAGTGTGCCAAAAACGAAATCGAAAATCCATTGCACAAGGCACAAAACCAGGGGATTCAATCAAATCGAAAGCCCAGAGGGCACGAGGAGGATAGGGCCTCCTTTCCCAATCAAATCCCTTACAAGGTTTCAACAATCCATGGACAAAATCAACTCAAACGAGAGGAACAGAGGGAGGAGAACACAGGGGCGGCGGCCTGGAGAAACAGAGAGTCCACGAACAGATTACAAAAGCCGCAATTGACCTAACACAAGTGAAGGGGTATTTATACCCGCGGGACCGGTCAGACCGGTACGCTGGACCGGTCAGACCGGTTCGTTAGACCGGTCAGACCGGTGCCAGGGACCGGTCAGACCGGTTGGCCTGCAGCACCCCCTGTACAACGATCTCATCCGACGGCCGAGGTTCTTTCTTCGAAACGAAGTCTTCTCCGCGATGCCACCGTCTTGATGAAGATCCAGTCCGCCGTTTTGGAGGGTCCGCGAAACCCGGGTAGGTGGCCGGTTTTGAGAAAACCGCCAAAACCTCACGCGCGGGAAGATTCCCGCCTCCACGCCGTGGCCCTAGACGCCGTTCCCGCCTCGGCTTCCTGACGGCCCTAGACGCCGCCCGACGCCCGTCACCTCCTCGCCCGCAGCGAGGCCCTAGACGCTGTCGACGCCCGTCGCCTCCGTCAGTCCCGAGACCGACGCCCGTGCCTCCACAACTTGGCGTCTTCAACCGCCGTCCGCCTCCTTGGTTTTGTGGCGCAAACCAAGAAACCCGCCTTTCGTCGCCGCTTGCGCCCTCGATCCAGGAGTGGACGCCACAGCTGCCGCCCGGTCCAAGCTCCGGTCCCGGCTGCCCTTCACCGCCGTCCACCGCACGGTCCATCGGCCACAGCACCTCCACGGCAGCTCCCCGTCGACACTCGACGCCCGTGTACCTGCAATCCAAAGACCAAGCGCACGATCTCACCGCACGGTTGACAATTCACTCATCACAAGCAGGATAGAGTACTCAACATTCCTCAGGCAGAATCGCCGCCGGGAAGACTTTCCGCCTCCTTTTCGCCTCGAGCAACTGTAGCCGGAGGAAAAGGATGGAAGGACCGAGAAGCAGGGGCGGAGGACCATGGTGGCAAGGTATGGCAGCTGCCACACCTTGAATATAGTACAACAATAGTATCTTAAATGTTTTTTAACATCATTTGCCATTTTGTACTTGATTATGAAGGCATTTCTATGTGTATCTTATACCTTACTATCTATGTTGTCAATTTCGCCATACCTAAAGATTTTCCCGTCCTCCGCCACTGCCGAGAAGTCTCAGATCCACCGACGAGTATTGTCAGCAAATGCCGATGCCTAGTCAGTTCCACAGTCCTGAAATGGCTGGAAATGAAGTAACTGTCAAACTCCACAGCCCCAGCTTTAGAAGAAGGCCCAACAAGTAATGCAGTCACTCAAGTGGTTGAAGACTGAGAACGAAATCCGAGGACGATGGTGCTACAACTCTTGCTAAAGCATTGGAAGAAAGGCACATAGATGATAGATCCAAAAGAAGTTCGTGTGATTTGAGGAATAAACGTGTCAGCAGCTGGTTGGAGCATGACAAGTTCAGCTAGAAATATATACTAGCGATTCTGTGCTCCGGAACACAAATGGCAATTTCATCTCCGATTAATGGGTTGATGGGTTGAAGAAAATTTTGAACATACTCGGCTCACTAGAAGATGATGAAGAGGACGTCGAGATGGGTTGATGATTGATTAATCATGCTTAGGTCATCTAGCTTTGACCTCTGCTTCTGAGTGTTCACCGCCTAAGTTTCTTTCCTCTTGAAATGGTGCGCTGTGGCTCCAGTTGTAATTATGTTGAACCAAGCCTAGATGGCCTCGTGGTTTACCTGATTTTTGTGTAACTTCAGATGCAACTTATTTCATGGTTTTAGCAACACCTTGTTTGTCCTGAAGGTCAGGTAAGCTGGACCCTTGATCTGTGGCATGTCACGATGTTTTACTATAGCAAGGCGCTGGTCAGGAAGAAGACAGCCATGGAACCGGCCTTCGCACTCAGAATGGAAGAAGATCCCAGATCAACGAATCGGTTTTTCAACTAAGCTACCGACTTTTGTGAAGTCCAGGGTAAATCTTTTTTTTGAAAACTTAGTCCAGGGTAAATCAGAAGCCTTTTGAGCCTTGAGAAAGTTACTGCCCGCTGTTTGTTACAGTGGCAGTAAATCAGTACCCAATTGTGTAGCCGTGGGGCCACCAAAGAAGGATTTGGGAAGCCCGGGGCATCACGGTTCACGAGCACTATAGAATTAGGCATGTCATGTCATCGCGTTGGGCGCCTGCAGCCTCTCCGTGCCCAAGGGTTGAGCAATGAGCAAGCCTACCCTTGGGACACGGGAGAATGATGGTGAGCATTGAGCAATGAGCATGCTTGCCCTGATTTTGTACGGGGGAGTGTGGTAAAAGCTTGAGCGGGACATGCACTGTCTTCTGGGCTCGCCGGCAGGACGCCCATTGTGTAGGGAGCCGGTTCATCTATCTATTATCTTATTATTTTGCCGACAAATGAAGCATCCACATTCGCTCTCAACGCTTAGAAATTTCCATGTTAATTAGAAAAAAAAAATTAAAATTACCCACTACTGCCATTACGAAAAAATAGACTAAAATACCCATATACATGTTTATAAATTACCCACCAGTACCATTAAAATATATTTCTATTTATAAATATAAATCTATCCATTGTTTAGCATATCAAGCTATATATCTTGCATACCTATCGGATACTAGCTACACACATGTATATCTTATTATATTACCAAATACCAAATGCACCTTCATAATTATATTATAATTAGTCAAAATAAACAAGATAAATCTAGGCTTTGCGCTATATTAGACTACCACCTAGCTTACAGTGATCATGATGAGAGGGTGATCAAAGTTGGGCCAGTGATGAAGATAACAGAGTTGGAGGCTAAGAGCAAGGGTAAGCGCCACGCCGCAAGCTTCTTCATCCTCTGTGTAGTCTGGAGAGTGTCCATCATCTACTGCTTACTGGTAATGTCTGAATGTGCATGTCCACATGTCCAATGCAAGCACAAGGCTACTGCACGTCCAACCTAACCATTTTTTGCAATCCTCCTACATCTCTGTCCTTGCCGAGGGAGGGTCCTTGACATTACTCCAAAGTTTTGTTGCCGACATTGCTATAAGACACTACCGCACCTCACAATTAACACCACAAGCAAATCAGGAACTAGGACAATATCGATCAAGCCATGATTTGTATAGTAAACTCATCAAGCTTGAACATGAACATAGGTTGCTGAAATTCTGAACGGAATCTTATGCTTTGCACTATTGAGAATTGTTGACTTCTAAAAGCAAGAAACTTGAATCGATTGCTTTCCAAAAGAAACTAGGTCATGGAGGCATGGCGCCATGCAACAGACAACAGATTTAGACATAGTAGCAACAGACGACCAAGAGTATCATAAAGTAGAGAAGCTAGCAAAGGAACAACTGAGTCAGTTGAACTGAGTAGTGAGCAACATTACTGTAAGGGCTGATAGATAAGAAACATGTTACTACTACTAGCCAATGGTAAGATAGGTAGTTGTGACAGAAATAGGGTTGTGAGATTACCACGCGGCCACATCACTGACAAAGAAAGATGTACGTAAGGAGGCAAGGAGGCACCACTGCACTGGCAGCACAGAAGCACTCTTGATTACTGAAGCAAGTAGCATGTCATGAGAAAGATTTAAGTTTATGAATAATAATTTATCTTATTATTTGGCTAACAAACAGAGCCTCCACGTTCGCTCTCAAGGTATAGAAATTACCACGTTAATAGGAGAAAAAAAGAAAAATTAGAATTACCCACCATTGCCATTACAAAAAAAATTAACCTAGAATACCCATATACATATTTATAAATTATCCAGCAGTGCCATTAAAATATATTTATGTTTATAAATATAAATTTAACCATCGTTTTGCATATCAATCTACATATCGTGCATACTTATAGGATACTAGCTACACAAATAATTAACATATTTTACCACACATATATTTTATTATATTACCAAAATCTCACACCTTCACAATTATATTATTATTAGTCAAAATAAATAAAATAATTCTAGACTTTGCACTATATTAGACTACCATCCTCCAAAGATTTGTTGCAAGATGAACATAGGTTGCACCTCACAATTAACACCACAAGCAGATCAGGAACCAGGACAATATCGGTCAAGCCAAGATTAGTATGGTAAGCTCATCAAGCTTGAACATGAACATAGGTTGCTGAAATTCTGAACGAAATTTTATGCTTTGCACTATTGAGATTTGTTGGCTTCTAAAAAGCAAGAAACTTGGATCGATTGTTTTCCGAAAGAAACTAGGTCATGGAGGCATGACGCCATGTAACCGATAACAGATTTAAATATAGTAGCAACAGACAACCAAGAGTATCATAAAGTAGAGAAGCTGGTAAAGGAACAACTTAGTCAGTTGAACTGAGCAGTGAGCAGCATTACTGCAAGGGGTGGTAGATAAGAAACATGTTACTACTACTACTAGCGAATAGTATGATAGGTAGTTGTGACAGAATTAGGGTTGTGCGCTTGTCATGCGGCCACATCACTGACAAAAAAGATGTAGGCAAGGAGGCACCATTGCACTAGCAGCAGAGAAGCATTCTTGATTACTGAAGCAAGTAGCATGTGATGAGAAAGATTTATATTTATGAATAATAATTAAATAAAAAATACAAGATATATTTAGAATATTAATACTAGCCACGCAAATGTGAGGGTCAGTTCACTAGTTACCTTATTATTTGGCCAACAATCGGAGCCTCCACGTTCGCTCTCAAGGTTTAGAAATTCCCACGTTAATCGGAGAAAAAAGAAAAATTAAAATTACCCACCACTGCCATTACAAAAAAAACTAGCCTAAAATACCCATATACATGTTTATAATTTACCCACCAGTGCCGTTAAAATATATTTCTATTTATAAATATAAATCTATCCATCGTTTTGCATATCAAGCTACATATCGTACATACTTATCGGATACTAGCTACACAATCAATTAATATGTTTTACCACACGTATATCTTATTATATTACCAAATATCAAATGCACCTTCATGATTATATTATTATTAGTCAAAATAAATAAGATAAATCTAGGCTTTGCGCTATATTAGACTACTACCTGGCCTGCAGTGATCATGATGTGAGGGTGACCAAAGTTGGGCCAGTGATGAGGATAACAGAGTTGGAGGCTAAGAGCAAGGGTAAGCGCCGCACCGCAAGTTTCTTCATCCTCCGTGGAGTCTGGAGAGTGTCCATCACCTACTGCTTACTGGTGATGTCTGAATGTGTATGTCCACAGGTCCAATGCAAGCACAAGGCCACTGCACATCCAACCTAACCCTTTTTTGCAATCCTCCTGCATCCCTGTCCGTGCCGAGGGAGGGTCCTTGACATTCTCCAAAGTTTTGTTGCCGACATTGCTACAAGACACTACCACACCTCACAATTAACACCACAAGCTTAAAAAAAATTAACACCACAAGCAAATCAGGAACCAAGACAATATCGATCAAGCCATAATTGGTATAGTAAGCTCATCAAGCTTGAACGTGAACATAGGTTGTTGAAATTCTGAACGGAATTTTGTGCTTTGCACTATTGAGATTTGTTGACTTCTAAAAGCAAAAAATTTGGATCGATTCTTTCCCAAAAGAAACTAGGTCATGGAGGCATGGCGCCATGTAACAGACAACATATTTAAATGTAGTAGCAACAAACGACCAAGATTATCATAAAGTAGAGAAGCTGGCAATGGAATAACTGAGTCAGTTGAACTGAACAGTGAGCAGCATTACTGCAAGGGCTGGTGGATAAGAAACATGTTACTACTACTAGCGAATGGTATGATAGGCAGTTGTGATAGAATTAGGGTTGTGCGCTTGCCATGCAGCTACATCACTGACAAAGAAAGATGTAGGTAAGAAAGCACCACCGCACTAGCAGCAGAGAAGCATTCTTGATTACTGAAGCAAGTAGCATGTCATGAGAAAGATTTTAGTTTATAAATAATAATTAGATAAAAAAAAATACAAGATATATTTAGAATATCAATACTAGCTGTGCAAATGCGCGGGTCAGTTCACTAGTTCTATTGAAACGACAACAAATACTGCATCGTCTGAAGAATGAATATGCTAAATATTTATGGTATTAAGATTTTAAAATTTCGTTTGAACTTTTATAAGAAAACACTTTTGGCAATTGCTAGATATTTGCCAATAGATTTCGTGGAGTAAATCTGCCGAATTTCTCACCTTCCGATCTGACGTTGCTCTGGTGAGCTTCATGTCCTCTACTCCTCTCTTCCATACTCGGTGGTTGGCGTCGGACTCTAATGAGGTTTAGGGTTAGGGATTCAAGTTAGGGATTTGGAATTGGGAGGATGTTGGGGGGGGTGTTGTATGGCCTCTGGATATATAGAGGAGATAGCCGGGAAGTTGGCTGACACGGCGGCAATGGTGGTCGTGGGGGGCGGGACGATGAGGCGGCAGAGATGTCGCCTACCATGGTGGTGAAGGACGGCGGTCGAGCGGAGTCGGCAGCGAGGGTGTCATGCTTCACTCGGATTAGTGAGGGAGCGGTCCCCAGGGACGGCGGCTCTAAAGGTGGAAGCACGACCGGAGTTGGGTGGTGGCGAAGGTGGTGGTGGTGGCCAGGATGGCAGTCGATTAGGGGGGAGAGCTCGGTGTCGGAGGAGGTGGTGGTCATTGGGGTGGCGGATGGACAACAGGGGCACTCGGTGAGGAAGATTCTGCGGGGTCGTGCCAGAAAGGAGAAGGTGGGGTTGTGTGAGGCAGCAGAAGGGAAGAGGATAGAGTTAGCTAAGGTTGAGATCCAACGGTTGGAAATTTAATAGATTTTTTAGAGTTAAATCTGTTGACAGGCTTGACACTCTCAATACTTTTGTAAAAAAAATTGACCAACACTTAATAAAGATATGCCATCCAAGAGTTTTTTTTAAAAGAATGCAAATCTAGCAATTTTTTTTGACAGATTAGTACTACTAGCATTGAGAAAAGATAGGGTGCCCCTGTATTAATGCATATGCAGTCGAGAAATGTGACATTTTACCAATTGATCTTCTACTGTGCCGTATGATAGAAAAGAAAAAGATTAATCGATTAATCTTTTTAATTTGCTGTTTGTGCAAAAGTTACAAATGCATGTCTCATGAGATACATTTTGAGTGTTAGAATTGCATTCTCTTGGGACTGTGAAAGTATATACAGTATATGTTATGAATTTGGGACCTTTAGATTCAAATTTGAAAGAATTTCTTACATGGAGTTGATTTTATGGTCATGAGCAATTTAGCATAATCGAAGTGTGTTGCTGAAAACCCCAGTGGGTTAATCGAATCAAATGTTCCACCACTTTAAAAATGGTTCCAACCGTATAATAAATTGTATTGGTAGTATAATTTATTTGTTTAATGGAAAATTACCGAGGTAAAGACGTAAAGTAAAATGTATGACTTCTTAACCACAAGTGAATTATGTGTGCATCAATGGTCAAATACGCTATATGCATCGACTGATCGTAATCATTATAAATCCCAATCATTATATTTGAAGTCTAGGAAGTGTGCGTATATAAATTGATATAGAATAAATGGAGTATCTGATCATTTGAAGTCTAGGAGGAGCGTACAAATTTTATACTTAGATGGAGGATGCAAGTGTCTGAACTCGGACTTTAATAAGTAATAAAATAATTGATGTAGGAATGCATTATATAAAGAATTGTGCCGATCCTCGTATCGGTTTGGCTGGCGAAATCTATTATCTCATTATTTGGCCAACAAACGGAGCCTTCATATTCGCTCTCAAAGCCTAGAAATTCTCACGTTAATCGAAAAAAAGAAAAATTAGAATTACCCACTACTGCCATTACGAAAAAATAAGCCTAAAATACCCATATACATGTTTATAAATTACCCACCAGTGTCATTAAAATATATTTATATTTATAAAAATAAATTTATCCATCGTTTTGCATATCAAGCTACATATCGTGCATACCTATAGGATACTAGCAGTAGAGAAGCACTCTTGATTACTGAAGTAAGTAGCATGTGATGAGAAGTCGCTCCGTTCATCTGACCAATGTTACTGTGTTGGGTTGGGTTGACTGTAAGTGGTATTTGTTCAAACCTCAATTAAAGTGGTGAATGAAGTGGCCATCAAATTGATATATAACTATTAGATCCAAGCCAAATGCTCAGCCAGACCACCAAAACCCAAAGAAAGAAAAACTAATTGTCATTTTGGTCTATGGCCTTTCTTGTGTTAGCGAACCGATTAATAATTTAATGTTTAATAAAGTCTAAAATAGAACTAATATTTCTACACTTTTGCAAAATTTGAATGCCTGGGCAACCACTGAAATGACCGAACTTCAGAACAAGAACTTATTCGTCTATTCAATCCCTTCTAGCGGTGATCAGTTGCCCTTCCATCCAAGATCCTAAATGCCCATATTGTCTTATTGGATCATCTGCCCTCCCATCAACTGGCACCATGCATCTTTTTTCAATTTGAACATTCCCCCTAGAGAAAATGTAACACAAACGATGGAATCAATGGTACATTTATTTTGTTCTTGCAATAAATAGCATGATCCCAAGTCATCCCCAATTCTCTTTAATCTCAAGTTCTACGCTAATATCTTCTTCCTCTCGACCATCGGTGATCCGGAGGTGGCGTAACCGGTTGGATCCCAATCTAGCGTGAACTGTACACCGCTAATCTCATTCTTTCTTACCAAAAAAAGGGGGGTTAGGGTGTATCCATTGATCTTGAGGAGGTAGGGGGCATGTGCCCCCATATAGATCTGTCATTGCTATAGCCAGACTTAGCTGGCCTGGCTTAGACCTTAGCCACGTTAGACACAAACCAAGCAAGCAATCACTACTTTATTGATGTGACAAGATAATTAAAGAGGAGATAGAGAGGTTCCACCTATGTGGAGCCAACACAGCAGCGTTGACCGCAGCCGCCATAGTCATGGATCCTGTAAACTGAGAGGGAATCAGCACTCACTTGGATGAGTAGGAGGATGGTGCCCCACGGGATGAACATCTCCTCACGGAAGGGACCTTCCTGCAGCAATCCGATGGTGTAGGGGCCAAGCACGGTGAAGAGCGTGTACACCGCCCACACGAAGAAGCGGAAAAACCCATGGCTATACCGCCGCCGACGTGAGCCAAGCAACTCAACAAGGATCCAGATCAAGGCGCTGAAGAGGACGAGGACTTCACATGCACCAGCCGGCCTTGAGTGCTGCTCCAGTTCTGGGCAAAGGTTGTGGTGGAGTTATTGATCGCCATGGCTTCTACGGTGTCTGTGGCTTCTCCAAACTACTCCATGCCAACAGACACTATCGCATCTCACACTTTACTGTTTGGTGATCGCACACTTTATTTTGTACGAATGGTTCACCATCTGCCGCATTCTTTCCTTGCCTCTGCAACTTTGTCTTCGTCCACTCCAGGCAAGAAGTGAGCACCGGCTGCTTCTGCTGCTCCCGCATTCGTTCCTTGCCTCTCCAACTTTGTCTTCATCCACTCCAGGCAAGAGGTGAGCACCGGCTGCTTCTCCCGCATTCCTTCTCCTTCCTTCTGGTCTCCAGCCGCCGCTTGCCGTGGCAGTAGAAGCAACGCTTGTCTCCGACCGCCTTTGCTTAAGCTCGCTGCCGCATGCCAAGCGCATGCCCGCAAAGCCAGGCCCCCGCTCTCTTGGATGTGCTTGTTCTTGCTCCGCTCTCACGCACACAACCGGCCACGCAACCCGACCGCACACTGCCGCTGGCACCACGCCATGCCGCCCACCGCCGCATCACAACCTCGCCTAGGCCGCTGCAGCTGTGCACGCCGTCTCTTTCTCCTGCAATCCACCCCACCTGCAAGCAAAAGCTCGGACCAAAGGCGCAAAGTATTCACCCTACTTTAGTCTGTGTATTCACCTTTTGTAGTTAATGAAGGTTTTTTTTCTTCTCAATTGATATATGATCTCAGGTAGCTGTAGATCATGGCGTTTAGGACCGATCTGTTGCTCGTCCTCTCGAGGAAGCTCTGCTTTGCTACTGCGGCTGCTGCCCTGATAATATACTCTGGCCACAGCACCTCTGGCATTATTCGGATGAGAGCTTTTAGGTACACATATTTGTTATTTAATAGCTTATTATCAGTAGTCAACTAGAATGATCATGTGGCATTTTATGATTTGATATATATCATGATATCTAGTGGCAAACTGCTGTAGCTATTTGATGGGTTTACACAATGCAGATACTTAATCCTGACATTGATGATCCAACTGACGGTAGTCACACTCGAGTTGTTCGGCTAGTTCATAAGCATGTGCTTTGGGTCTACAACCCCAGTGCCTGTGAATCCATCATTGTGCCTACTACTCATTGTTACCCAATGGGTATGTTTCTCCTTTATTTTTATCATTAATATGTTGGTACATACTGTATTCCACGAATAAATAAATTAATAGCATATTCGTGCATGCAATGCAGTTGATGGCGCTCTTGATGGTGTGGGCAGCGTGTTCTGCCCTTGGCGTTCTCACATGGTTCATGACCACCAATTCTTTCGCCAGGTCGGTGACATACGGGCCATGTTTCACTGTGTGCTGTCACTGGTGATAGGTGCATTCTCTGTTCTCTTAGCATATTTGAGCGTAGCGATTGCCAAATCTCACCGGCGTCAAGCACATGAGTAGTGTGTACGTCTAAATCCACTTGTGCCCTTGTTGTGTATACGCTTGATCATGCTACCTATATCTAGTATAAAATAAATTGGAAGGTGTGGGTATATAGCCGCTTGACTAGCTAGTTTGGAACCGGGACTTCTTCATGCCGGTAGTGTTGGTAATGAATGTAATGAGATTGTGTGTGAGAACTTGTTGTGTAATAAGGTACTCATGGCTGGAGGTTGCATTACTATGTAAGGTAATTCAGCATCCGCTCCATGGCTCGGTGTATGCCAGCAATGTAAAATGTGCACATGTATGTCTATATATTTTTTTAGTAAATTGTTTTGGTGATGAATTTACCTCAGAGCAGACTTGGCTTGGTGGGCAACATTGTTTTGACAGTGAGTAGTGGTGCTTCAGTGTGTTGGAGCAAATAAAATCTGCTTGGAGAGAGAGAAGATGCTCGACTACGGGCTACGGCTATAGGGTAGGCCAAGGGGTTAGGTTGGTCTCTTTAGTCAAAGTCCAGCAGCAGAAAAGTCAGTGGAAGATTTTTTGAAAGGTGACAGAAGAGTCTCTGTCACCTTCCATCGCTTTGAATTCCTTCACAATCACAAGAATTATTTAGTTATTTACTAGAAACCTGGCGCGGCTTTGCCGCGCCCTTGGTGTGTCTTAGCCAGTGTTAAGTATCATAGTACTCGGGCTGTTCTGCATTGTGCTTTTTCGCGATGGAGCAGCCTCTCCGACTGACTGACTGAAAAAGAAAAAAAGAGGCTTACGGCCCAGGTTCATGCATCACATATATCTTTAAGGTATCAGTTATGTTTGCTAAAAGAAAGGTTTGGAGTACAGAAATCGGAACTGTCGCTAATTGTACATGAAGGGATTTGAAATTACGGATACTTAAACATTTATCTATTTGTATGCATTGATACAGAGTTTTTAGATGAACAAGCGTCCAAGTTACATGTACTGATGGTGACTTTATCCGTAGAATCCAAAGAAATGAGTTGTGCTAATCTGAGCTGGCTTGTGTTAATCCTGGGAGCAACAGCTGCCTGATTTGATCTGACTTGTAGTGTCCACAAAAGATTGTCCTCTAGTGCTGATCTTCAGTGGTCGCTAGAGTTGTTTGCTTCGTATCTGGTTTGACACACTGCTCATTGGAACCTGTACTCAGCTGTGGAGGATCGAATTTGCAGTTACACATCTACTTTGGGGGGAAACACTGACAGTTCAGCATAGCTAGGTACATATGTGATCCCTGAAGCAAAATTCAAAATTGTTTGGTCTTTTGAACCTGTTTAGGCGTGTCTTGACCAAGTTGAAAACTCTTTTAATGTGGCAATCGGAGGTGCCAACAACAATAGAGGCTGCAATGATAGGATTATTAATTTGCAAGTTGTGAAGTCTTGACTTCTTGCATCAGCAATTTTAACAGCTAAGCACACATGGACCATAGGAATCGACATGGCTTTTAAAGAATGGGAAATTCCATGGGGGAGAAAAGCCGTTAAGAAATTTACCTTTATGGAGTGTCGACACTAATTTTTTTTCTGGTTGACATAATAGGATATAAGCTTAATATATCCACCACGGCACTTGATATTCTGCTCAAACTTAATGGAGTAAGCACATGGATCAATAAATATACTGGAACTAAGCCGGGTTGTATGTGCAGTAGAACAACTTATTTGCATCTAGTAACTTACCCATGTCAGATGCATTTTGTACAGATTTTGCTAGGGGTACAATATGCTCTAGAAAAAGTTGCAGCAGGGCTCCATATGTATACTTATCCAAAATAGGTAGAAGCCAAGAATTTGAGCATGTCAACCGATCTTCATGAAAAGCTATTGGAACCAATGAAAGAGCTTTATCTGGTCCCATAGGAACCACTGCTGCTCCAATGCATTCTTGAACCTGCAGGTGACATATGTTCAATGAAAACTACAATCTAAGAAGCACTTAAATATAATTTTGTTAAAAAGTCTCTGAATTAGAACTTGAACCGGTTGAAATATGCCCATTTGTAATTGCAAAAATCTATAGTCATTTGTAATTAAATCATTTCAAGTATTTCCTTATACACAATATTTTTTGTGACTGATCCACATGTTCCATCCTGATTTTCTATCAATATTTTGAACCCAGTTTTACTTGTAACTCGTGACATTGCAACATATAATTGGCCATGTGTGAATACTGGTTTCTTTAAGTATATTCCTACATTTGATAGAGTCTGTCCTTGGCTTTTATTTATAGTCATGGAGCAACAAACTTTTATTGGAAATTGGCGTCGGCATAATGTGAATGGCCAACGACATCCTCGTGTTGTAAGATTTATCCTAGGTATATATGCGGTTTCTCCAGTATGTGTCCCTGTTATTATCATAGCTTCTATGACATTGTCTCCTAAGTTAGTTACTATTAGTCTTGTCCCATTACATAGCCCTATATTCTGATTTAGATTTCTTAGGAGCATTATTGGAACACCAACTTTGAGTTTTAATCTGTGAGTTGGGAAATTATTTGCTACTAAAGTATTGAGGTATTCAACAGGATATAGTATGTCAGCGTCATTACATGTATCTGTACATTGTGATATTGTATCTGCACTAAAATATTCCTTCTCAGTAGTTGGAATTAAGTTAAGCATATACTCATTGATTTCATCAACAATATCATTAGTCGTTGCTAGAATTGCTCTGTCTTTGAGATACTCTGGCTTCTGAAAGTTTGTTTTGAAATCTTGGTATGTGAATTGAACTAATGCTTCTATTTTATTTCCTGTAGTATGGATCAACAGATCTTCTGGTATTTGGACTATAATGCAATCTGGATCTGCTTCGTCATCATCGTTAATGTTGGATTCATGTTTGATAGTTCCATTTCCAATACTAAGTATCCAATCGTTAAAACTATTTAATTCTTTGTACTGTGTACTTTCTGGATCAATTTTTTGAAGTCGCATATTTTCAAACAGGTAGAGTCTTTTAACATGGTTCCAAAGATATGATCTAAATATTGAGGCACTTATGATTTGTGATTTCGATCCATTTTCGATAACAGGTAATATTTGTTTGGGGTCTCCTCCAAGTACAACAACTTTGCCACCAAATGGTATATCCAATGCTTTTGTATCTTTTTCTGACAATATATCTCTTAGTGATCTATCGAGAGCTTCAAAACATTGTTGATTTGTCATCAATGCTTCATCCCATATTATGAGGGCAGTTTGTGTAAGTAGTTCAGCAAGTTTGGTTCCACGTTTTATATCACATACTGATAATTCATCTATATCTATTGGAATTCGAAATCTTGAATGGGCTGTACGTCCATTTGGAAGTAACAAGGATGCCACACCTGATGATGCAACTGTAAGAACAATTCTTCTTTGTGCTCTTAAGTATGTAACCACAGTGTTCCATAAAACTGTTTTACCAGTTCCTCCATGCCCAGATATAAAGAAGAAATTTGGTTCATTTTTTAAAACACTATTCACAATATTGTGAAAAGCATTCTTTTGTTCTTTGTTTAGTTGCTGGTATAGTATGTTTGCTTCTTCTTCTAGATTTTCTGTATTGTAATTTAATTCTTGTTCAACAAGTTGATTGGTCCCATTTGATGTATATTGATTTGATTTTTGAGGTAAGTTGTAGTTATTTATGTTAAAGCCATTTTTAGAGAAGATATGTTCTAATTCTTCAAGCAATAAGTCTTGTAGTTCTATTTCGGTAGGACAATATCTGATTGGATTGTGCTTTAGGACTAATTGATGTTCAATATCATCTACCATTTTTCTCCAATTTTTTTCATAGAAGTTTCTTTCATTTTGCAAATTACAAAATACTAGCATAGTTATAAATAGAAATCATAGCTGGGAAGATGTTGCCCAGTTCGCAGCTTCATCAAATGTTTTGTACCATTCATTATCATCTTGTAGTAAACCACGTGCTGCACATGCTTCTTTGAAAGTTTTGTATACATTTCCGTTGTATGTTCTTAAGTCTTTGTAATCAGTTGCTCCTTTTACTATCATTAGTAACATGCGTTGATAAAAAAGTTCTCCTTCTGTTGGATTGACATAATACAATCGCCCTATTTTAAATCCAATTTTTCGCTTTATCCATGTCTTATTTGTTTCATCGCATCTCCAATGTTGCGGAAACTCACAATATGTTAATTGTCTTGCTTCTTCATTTTTCTTATTAGCTTCGAACCATTCTGTAAGCATTGTTTTCCGACTTTTTGGATCGTTGATAATATTTTGTAGTTTTTGCCCTTTTTTAGTTTGACTGTGTTCATTAAAGGTAGATGAACTGGTAGCCTTTCGATAGGTGGCCAATGATGATGAATCTCGAAGCCTAATAATCTCCACAGTGCGTCTTGCTCACAAATATGTCTGCACTCTAGGTACTCTTTTATCTCATCTATATCTTTAGTTTCTTTATTTGTAGGTGGAGGTTCACCATTTCTTATCCGTTCAAAAATTATTTTTGCCTTATCTGCTCCTTTGTTAACATATTTGCAGAGATATTTTAAAAGTTTGCTCTTGTTTACAAATTCGACGTTTATATGTGCTTGGTATTTCTTGAGGAGTAATATATTGTGTGGCACCACCCATTTGTTATCTAAGTTGACATTATCTCGTCTTATGTAGATTCCAGTATCTCGACGGTGGTATATTGTGAAACCAGTATCAGTGAAAGTAGTTTCATCTTGAAATTCTTTTGGATAAAATTTTGAGCATTTTCCTTTTTTCATAGATGGACAATTTTTATTTTTATTTTCTCCACATGGCCCATGCATCATATGTTCAGATATAAGAACATATCCCAAAGGATCTTCTCTTGGGTCAGGTATTTCAACTGATTTCCACTTGTCTATCATCTCTGGTGTTATTTCATTTCCATTTTTATCCAGCCAATCTAATATATGAACATGTGGTAATCCCCTTTTTTGAAATTCTATCGAGTATAGAATTGCTACTATGGGACCAAAGATTGAACCTGAACGTATGTCATGTAGCAACTCTTGAAGCTTCATATGGAATACACGGACAATGATATCAGGTCTGTCATTAGGATGTTGACCCTCTAAAATGGTTGCTGTTATTTCAGGCCACTTAGAATTACACGTGAATGTTATAAAAAGATCTGGAGGTCCATATACACGACAAATTGCTATTCCATCATGATAGTTTTGGATGACATAACGTCTTGAACCAGTGTGGCTTGATGGTAGTAGTGTCCTTTTGCCTATTTGGTTAGCATCATTTAATCCTTTCTCTACTGCATCAAATATTCCTTGAAGATATTCAGCTCGTAGTTTGTCTTGGTTTCTAGCAATGAACATAAGTCTATCTTCATCTTCCATTGCACGAGCATCTACGATTGCTTGTTTTGATAGTCTTCCATAGCATAGATAAGGATTTGGTTGATTTGGTCTAAAATGCATATGGTACTTAAAAAATTCATGCATGGTAACTGTGGTTCTTTTTGTTTTCATATTCTTTTTTGTTTCCTTTTTTGATATGCTATACCTAGTTGGAATCCTCTTTCTCCATAAGGAAATAATAGAGGGTACTGCAATGGCATATATGCTGAATGAAATATGCATATGCGTTGGAGACCTTTATTTTTGTTGCTGATTATGATATCTCTTTTATAATTTTCTACATTTAGGTCTCCTACAATTACTATTGCTAATTCTTCTGTATGTGGCATTTCATATTGTATTGCACTGTCTTTGCTTGCTCCTATAATACGAATACTAATATCTATACCATTTTGCTCCTCAAGGATATCACGGGCATGGCGAAATGTTTTTACTAATGGATTATATTCATCGAGCATTTTTTTAAGCTGCTCCACTATATAAGGGTTTATATCATTTTCTTCAGGGTCTTGTTTGTGTAATGCTTGTATTCTATTTTCGATCTCGTTCTTTGTATCAAAAATGTATAGTTCAGCAAACTTTGGCATTTTATCTGGTTGGGGTAATAAGGAGCCTATACGATGGTGTATTTGGCCATTTACACGAAATACATATGGACCTTCGCCTTTGTTTATATTTTTGTCGATGTTGCCACCCATTGATGTAAAAGCAAACAAGCTATTATATTGCCGTATTTTCTGCATGAAATGCTTTGATAAAGGTTCTTTGTAATTAAGTAATCTAGCAAGAAATTGTGGTGGTTCTTTAAATGGTGGTAATTTAATTTGCCCATATTTGCAGCAATTTGAATACATTATTTCTTTGTTTTTTCTTGTATCCTCTTTGTTTTGTTCATGATACCAAAATATTGCATTGCAGTATTTGCAATTGTATTCTGGTAGTCCCAAATATGATCTTTCATTATATGTTTCTTTTAGAGTAAATGTCACTGGCGGTCCCCAAACTTGTGCCGAGATTTCAAGTAGGTCCCGGTACTCTCAAAATGCACATCTAGGTCCCTGAACTTGTCCCGAGTTCTCATCCCGGTCCCGGTACTCTCAAAATGCACGTCTAGGTCCCTGAACTTGCTAATCCATTTCATATAGGTCCAAATCTCCATAACATGCTCTCCAAACAGTACGATTAAGTGAACTAACAGGTGGGGCCCATATGGCAGTCACAGCGTCATCGATCAGAGCGTGTACAGCCCCTGACTAAAAGAACTGAAGAGAGAATGAGTAGTGTTAGCTTAGCTCTACTCAATGTTCAATAGCTGACAACATTCAGCAACGTCCTATTGGCTATTGCTGAATGTTGCTGAATGGTGTCAGCTATTGAACATTAAGTAGAGCTAAGCTAACACTACTCATTCTCTCTTCAGTTCTTTTAGTCAGGGGCTGTACACGCTCTGATCGATGACGCTGTGACTGCTATATGGGCCCCACCTGTTAGTTCACTTAATCGTACTGTTTGGAGAGCATGTTATGGAGATTTGGACCTATATGAAATGGATTAGCAAGTTCAGGGACCTAGATGTGCATTTTGAGAGTACCGGGACCGGGATGAGAACTTGGGACAAGTTCAGGGACCTAGATGTGCATTTTGAGAGTACCGGGACCTACTTGAAATCTCGGGACAAATTTGGGGACCGCCAGTGAAATTTACTCTTTCTTTTAGATGTTGAATATATTCTGGTGTGAAGGATACCATGCCATGTGAAGAAGATAAATATAAATGTCTATGATTGATATCTAGACAACGTTGTTTTAGTGGTATCTGCATGTCATCTGAGTTATTTTTTATATTTGGACATTGTTGTTTTAATGCTCTCTGCATGTCATCTGAGTTATTTTCTTCTTCTCGTTTTCTTTTCTTTTGCATTTTTTGCATTCTGATATGTCTTGATTTTTTGCTATCTGGCTCGATGTATTCTATATCTTTTTCTTTATGTGTTTGATCTTGATGTATTTTCTGCATTCTAGTATATCTCATGTTTTTGTTATCTGGCTGAGTATATTTTGTATTCTGTATTGAGGCTTTTCTTTTTCTGGTATTCATTTCCATATATTTATGAAACTGTAAATATTGAACGAAACATTAAAATAATCAGTTATAGATAAATGAGACAAATATACCATGTAACAAACACAGGTAAGAAAAACTAAAAGCTCAGGCATGTGATAAATTCCTATAGGTCATATGATGAGTTGAAAAAATCTATTAGCTTAAATAAATTATTTTTATAAATGGATCATATGTAATTCTTTAATGGATATAAGAAGGCAATAGCTGTAGATCTTTTGGGACGAAGCTTTCATCAAGCAAAGTAATATTAATCTTGGGAATACTTTACATAAAAGTACAGCTTAAATTTGTATGGAAAAAAAGAAGTATCAAGAGGGGTATTTACCTTTTTGCTTCTATTGTTTTGATTCCGTGCTAGTGATGAATATAATCTTTGTTGGTGTTCTTTGTCTTCCCAGTTCTGCTACAACATTTTGTGACAATTTTTTTGTTAGATATAGTCTAATCTAAATATAAGGTTATTATCAATAAAATATAGTAAACCAAAAAATTTGCGCTGCATTGACATTTTATCAAACAATAAGTGAGCGTCGGAGCAAATGAAGGCACGTTGCTACGAGCTGCGGTTGGGCAGGAGTCGTGGCGAATCGGCCATTTCCAAACCATAGCAGCCCACTGCTTATCGGCTTTCGGTAGCAGGAAGCAGAAGAGCAGAAGCAAGGGGGCCAACGCCCGCGGGGTGTTTCGCTGCGTTCGCGGCTTGCAGGGACCGGCGGTGCGGCAGCCTGCGCCCGCGGTGGCCTTCGCGGCGGGTGCCGTTGCGACATGCGGGGCCTTGCGCCGCGACGAAGTCGTCGCCATTCTAGGTGGAATGGATATTAGGAGAAATTGATGCTAATTGCAGGATGCGCTCGTAAGGCAATTTCACTATATAATTTTGATCTAATGTATAGAATCTGAATCACGGATTTGGGAAAACAGAGGCAATATTGTTTTAGGAAGGCTTACCTATTATATGAACCTGGAAGCATTCAGGAAGACAAAAGTTTTGGATCTTGCGGAGAGGGTGTGAACCAGATTGGATTGAGCTATTTGATGATGGGAAAATCTGTGCTGAAGTTGTGTTCTTGTGGATGGGATACTTCAAAAACAAGAGGGAGGAGAGATATATGGAGAGACGGAGGAGGCACGCTAGCCGCGCGGCGACAGAGCGAGAGGGACCACGAGAGGTCGAGATGCTTTGCGAGAATGATTTCCAACCGTCAGATGAAGATCGTACGGATGACGAATATGGGCGACGTGTCTAAACAAGCGGTCGAATCGGCCCAATTGCAGGGTCAAGTTTCGTCTTTTAAAGATTACTTTTTTAAAGGTCTCTGATTTGAATCTATCATAGACACGATTTGGCTAGACACGTCTCTGATCTGTATAAAAAAGGGCGACTTTCTGAGCAGTTGCTCACCGGAACCGTGTCATGATTAGGCATGATACAGAGAGTTACAATCAACTGTAGCACAAAAGAACAAGTGTGAACCTTGTTTCCTCTTGGTGGCACGGATCAAATAATTTTACAACATTTCAAAAGTGTTCTGCAACAACTCAGCCTATTTACTATCAAAGAAGTCTCCACTGATCTCATTACAATATGGGCATTCTTCAAAAACTGTGCAGGGAGAAAAATAACAAGTAATTTCGGCTGAACATGTCTAGTAGAAAATACCCACAGTAAAGCTTATAAGGGAGACAAATTACAATATGATAGAAAGATAGAAGAAAGGTAAAAACTTTATAAAGTATATGCACTGTAACCATGACACATTCACACTTTTGTAATATCAATACTCAGACATGTGGTATGCATACATCATAGCACATCACTACAAAAACGTATTTGAGCATGGTAGTACAGGAGACAGAGACTCATCTGCAGTGCACCAGTGGCATTGATAAATACCATATGTTACTTATTTGTCCTAACAGGAAATAAACATTTCAAAGTCATAGAAGTGAGCAACATTACAGGGAATGATAAATCGGATAAAGATAGACCACTTCTAGAAAGTAAACAAAATTTCAAGAAAAAAGCGACCCAATTGTTCAGTGGTGTGGCATTACCATTAGCACAGAAGGTGGCACTTCAACATTTATTTATACTGGTTAAGTTCTTCAAAATTAAGAGTAGATATGAGCAAAATAGCTATCTACTACAAAACTGAACTATAACAACTATCCAAACTCAACAACAAATGAAAGAAGAAAATCAATAATGGGGCATACTGAAAGAGTAGTCAGGAGGCGTTTAGGACCGATCTGTTGCTCCTCCTCTCGAGGATGCTCTGCTTTGCTACTGCGGCTGCGGCCCTGATAATATACTCTGGCCACAGCACCTCTGGCATTATTCGGATGAGAGCTTTTAGGTACACATATTTGTTATTTAATAGCTTATTATCAGTAGTCAACTAGAATGATCATGTGGCATTTTATTTATTAGGCATTTTATGATTTGATATATATCATGATATCTAGTGGCAAACTGTTGTAGCTATTTGATGGGTTTACACAATGCAGCTACTTAATCCTGACATTGATGATCCAACTGACGGTAGTCACACTCGAGTTGTTCGGCTAGTTCATAAGCATGTGCTTTGGGTCTACAACCCCAGTGCCTGTGAATCCATCATTGTGCCTACTACTCATTGTTACCCAATGGGTATGTTTGTCCTTTATTTTTATCATTAATATGTTGGTACATACTGTATTCCACGAATAAATAAATTAATAGCATATTCATGCATGCAATGCAGTTGATGGCGCTCTTGATGGTGTGGGCAGCGTGTTCTGCCCTTGGCGTTCTCACATGGTTCATGATCACCAATTCTTTCGCCAGGTCGGTGAACATAAGGGCCATGTTTCACTGTGTGCTGTCACTGGTGGTTGGGGCATTATCTGTTCTCTCAGCATATTTGTGCGTAGCGATTGCCAAATCTCGCCGGCGTCAAGCACAGTAGTGTGTATGTCTAAATCCACTTGTGCCCTTGTTGTGTATATGCCTGATCATGCTACCTATATCTAGTGTAAAATAAATTGGAAGGTGTGGGTATATAGCTGCTTGACTAGCTAGTTTGGAACCGGGACTTCTTCATGCCGGTAGTGTTGGTAATGAATGTAATGAGATTGTGCGTGAGAACTTGTTGTGTAATAAGGTACTGATGGCTGGAAGTTGCATTACTGTGTAAGGTAATTCAGCATCCCCTCCGTGGCTCGGTGTATGCCAGCAATGTAAAATGTGCACATGTATGTCTATATATTTTTTTCAGTAAATTTTTTTGGTGAAGAATTTACCTCAGAGCAGAGTTGGCTTGGTGGGCAACATTGTGTTTGACAGTGAGTAGTGGTGCTTTAGTGTGTTGGAGCAAATAAAATCTGCTTGGAGAGAGAAGATGCTCGACTACAAGCTATGGCTATAAGGAAGGCCAAGGGGTTAGGTTGGTCGCTTTATTCAAAGTCCAGCAGCAGAAAAAAGTCAGTGGAAGATTTTTTTTAAAGGTGACAGAAGAGTCTCTGTGGGGAGGGGATGCGGAGGTAGCAAGCCGTGCCTATTTTTAAGACAAGAAAGGAGGATTTGCCAATTGTTAGAGGATGGGAAATTAGAATAGTAAACAATTGGAGAGAGTTTTTTCCTCTTTTTCCAAAAAACGAATGATGGGGAAATGAGATTGGGAACTATTAGAGTTGCTCAAGCTTACACCTGTAACAACTATCACTGTGAAGATATCTAGCAATTAGTGTTCAGAAATGTTTTCGTTATCTTATCTCAGAACTGACCAAATTGAGCAGTAGCTAATTAAAGATGCAAAAGAATAGGCAGAAGACCTCTAATTGGGCTCCTGGTAGACGCAGTGAGCAGGCAGAGATCCTTCCACCCGAGCTGCTCGAGCGCACCATTCTCCTCGACGAGCGTGTAGCCACCGGTGGGGAACATGCCGAGCAGCAGCGACGCCTGCGCCGCGTCGCTCGCCTGCGTCGCCGCGCTGCTGGCGAGCGACGCCGCGCACGCGGAACCCCGACTGCGCGAGCTGCTTCTCTCGCGCCAGCTAGCTGCCGGACTTGAGGTCGCCGGAGCGCCGACGGCGAGCACGTTGCGGATCTCCCCGGACAGCGCAGGTGCTGGATCGACGACGTGGTGCTCCTGCCTGTCCTCACTGCAGCTGGCGTCCAGCGAATCGAAGAGCACGTAGTAGTAGTGTGGAACTGTGGATGGCCTCCACGAGGCGCGCCAGGAAGCTTAGCTAGGAGCCCGAGTGGCTCAAGTCCTGCTCCACCATTTTTGTTGTAACCAGCCGTCGAAGATCGACACCGGCGAGTTCGCAACACCGGCCGGTGGTGACCGCGAACGCTAAAACCCTAAGAACGAGAGTAACAAGAGATGACACGAGATTTTCGGCTGCAATGCGTACAGCTCTCACAGATGCAATCTTTGTTTATTTATAGCAGGCTTACCCCGCATCCCCCCACCGCAACAAATCGCTGCACGGTGCGCCGTTATTCCCGGAACGCCCAGTGCGACATGCAAGACGTATCTGTTGCGGGGTGGACCTGACAATGCGGTCACGGCGTGAGGCTGGGCAGTCTCCAGCTCACCCGCGATTCTACGCCTAACAAATATAGTTTGTTACTAAAACAAACTACCTACATGCACCTAAATGAGATACGTGTTCATTTGACACGATTACAAAAGGATCAATGCAACATTTCACCCCCTTAATCTGTCAAATGCTAACCACACCTAGCTGCCTCCGCAACTCTGCAAACCGGATCCTCGCAAGTGGTTTTGTCAGTACGTCGGCGAGCTGATCTTCAGTGCTTATATGCTGCACCTCCACCACCCCATCAGCAACACATTCCCTGATGTAGTGATACCTGGTGTCTATATGCTTCGATCTCTCATGAAACACTGGGTTCTTGCTCAGCTCCTCAGCAGACCTGTTGTCAATGAAAAGCTTGAACTTCTTCACATCACTACAGGTTATGTCTGCCACCAATCTGCTAAGCCACACTCCCTGACAGGCTCCAGTAGCTGCAGCTATGTACTCAGATTCACAAGATGACAAAGACACCACCTTTTGCTTCTGTGAACTCCAAGAAACTGCATTGCCACCATAAAAGAACAACACCCCTGATGTGCTCTTCCTCTTCTCCAGATCACCTGCGTGATCACTGTCAGTGAACCCAACCAAGTCTGAATGTGCTCCTTTGACATACTTGCAACCAAGCTTGGCGGTACCTGCAACATATCTAATGATTCTCTTCATTGCCCCCCCAATGTTCTGAGTTCGGTGTCTCCATGAATCTGCTAATCATGCCCACAGAATAAGCAAGATCAGGCCTTGAGTTCACCAGATACCTCAAACTCCCAACTAGGCTCCTGTACTTTGTTGCATTAGCTACCAGCTCTGGCTTGCCCGGCAACAGCTTGATATGCTGTTCCATTGGTGTGTCAACAGGGTTACAACCTTTCATTCCTGAGATCTCAACAATCTTTTCAGCATAAGCACTCTGACACACAGTGATTTCCCCTGGCTTCTGCTTCACCTCTAGACCCAAATAGTAAGTCAACAGCCCAAGGTCACTCATGTCAAAACTTTTTTTCATCTGCTGCTTAAAAACAACAATGTTCTTGCTGCCTGGCCCACAGATGATCAGATCATCTACATAGACTCCAACTAGGATCAGAGAGTTGCCTGTACCTCTTCTGTACACAGCATGCTCTTCAACACTCCTATTGAAACCCAACACCTTCAACTCTTGATCAAGTCTTGCATTCCAGGCTCTGGGAGCCTGTTTGAGGCCATACAATGCTTTCTTGAGTCTTAGAACCTTCCCTGAATGTTTAGGATCAGAGAATCCAGGTGGTGGGTGAACATACACCTCTTCTTCCAGATTGCCATTCAAGAAGGCCGACTTCACATCCATATGATGCACTTGCCATTCACCCTGTGCTGCAAGAGCCAACAACAGCCTAACTGTTTCCATCCTTGCAACTGGAGCAAACACCTCATCATAGTCAACTCCCTGAACTTGGGCATATCCTTTCACCACCAGTCTAGCTTTGTGTTTGACAATCTTGCCAGATGGATCTTTCTTCACCTTAAACACCCATTTAAGGCCTATAGCCTTGTGATCCTTGGGCAAGTCAGCATAAGCCCAAGTCTTGTTCTGCTCTATAGACTTCAATTCAGCTATCATTGCATCCCTCCAACAACTTTCTTCAAGAGCTGCTTCAACACTAGCAGGTTCATCTGCTGCCAGTAAACACATACCACTATATTCATAGTCCTGCACTTCATCAGTTGTATCCAGCAGTTCTGACATTAGCCTGTATCTGAGTGGCCCTTGATCAGAGAAAGCTGAATCCTGGCTCGGAGGTGTGACCCAACCATGCCCTTGTGCAACGCTCGACTGTGGTGTGTTAGGTGTGCCAGGTGCAGTTTGATCAGAATCAACAGCACCCCCCCGATCTCCTGAAACTGCATCTTCAGCAAACTGTTCTGTAGGTTCAGGATATCCTATTGTCGGATTACTGTCAGAGTCTTCATAATGAACAACAAACTCTCCTGACAGCTGATCTGTGTTGCTTGCTGCATTGGCCCAGTCCCATGACACATTTTCATCAAACACGGCATCTCTCCCAACCACTAGCTTGCCAGTAGCAGGATTATAGAATCTATAGCCCTTGGTTCCACTTTCATAGCCGATGAAAATCATCTTGGCTGATCTGTCAGATAGCTTTGTCAGACCAGGTCCAACCAACTTCACATATGCAACACACCCAAAAGTCCTCATGTGCTTCACGTTGGGTTTTCTTCCATGCCAAGCTTCATATGGGGTCATGTTGTTCAGGCTCTTTGTAGGACACCTGTTCAACACATACACTGCAGTACATATAGCTTCACCCCAAAATTCAGAAGGTAGTGCCATTGTCTTCAACAAGCATCTGGCCATCTCAACTACACTCTGATTCCTCCTTTCTACCACCCCATTTTGTTGAGGAGTATAAGGAGTAGTAGTGTAATGCTTTATCCCACCTTCACTGCAGAAAATTGAGAATAGATTGGAATTGAACTCCCCCCCCCCCGATCTGTTCTCAATGCCTTCAACTTGCCATCACATTCAACCTCAGCCCTGTTCTTTATTTTCTTAAAACATTCCAGAGCCTGATCCTTGCTCTTCAGCAATTCCACCCACATATATCTGCTGTGATCATCAACCACCAGCAAAAAATAGGATGCTCCCCCCAGAGACTTTGGAGAGATATGCCCACACAAGTCTGCATGCACAAGTTCTAAGCCTTTTTCTGCCCTGTAGCTAGACACTTTTGGAAATGGAGATCTATGAAGTTTCCCAAGAGCACACCCATCACACACTTTCTCTACCCTTGTTACTGTTGGCAAACCAGTGACCATGTTTTTGGATTTTAGATCACTCAAGGCTTTGAAATGCAAATGCCCAAATCTAGCATGCCACCTCCAGGAAACATCATCAGCTTGAGCTTGCAGACAAACTGGTGAGTCTAACCCAAACTTAGCTAGATATAATCTGTTCCCAACTCTAGGTGCAGAGATTAGCAGTGTTCTCTCTTGATCATACACACACAATCTCCCATTCTCCCCAACATATTTGAACCCCTTTTCTTCCAACTGTCCCAAACTAACAATGTTACTTTTCAGTTCAGGAATGAAATACACATCAGTGAGGACCTTGTGACCCTTTTGGCGATCTTGAATCACCACTGAACCCACGCCTTGGATTCTAACCCTAGAGCCATCCCCAAACCTTACTGAGCCTTTAACACCCTCATTCAGCTGTGACAGCACTGATCTGTTCCCTGTCATATGATTACTAGCGCCGGTATCCAATACCCACACCCCATCAGGAACAAGCACAGGTGTTACCTTCTTAGTGAGATGAATCTGGGACGTCTCCCGTTCGATGTCGCATGTTGCCAACATCAAAGCACCAGCGTGGTCACCGCCGCCGACAACCACGTTCGCCTCCGGCTGCGCCACTTCCTTCTTCTCCTTCTTTGGGCGTTTGCAGTCCTCCGCCCAATGACCGTAGAGGCCACAGTTGCGGCATCGGCCCTTCCTCCTTGGCGTCCCCATGGACGTTAGTTTTACCTGACCCGTGGCGCCGCCGTCAGAGCGCGCTACTGCCTTGCCCTTGGAGGAGACACTGCCACCACCGCTCCCTCCAGCCTTGTTGCCGAGGTGAAAACGATGCTTGTGCTTCTCCAGCCAATCATCTTCGGCCAGCAGCAGCCGCCCTGCCTTGTCTACGATCTGATCGACCTTGTCGTCAAACCGCTCCTCCGCCGCCCTCAATCGACCGACCAGTTCTTCAACTGTCAGGGTCTTGAGGTCGACGAACATCTCGATGGACACCACGATTTGTGAGAACCGTGATGGCGCCACGCGCAGAAACTTCTTCACAACCCGGAGATCGTCGATCGTCTCGCCCAGGGTCTTGAGATTACCAACCAGATTGGTAATTCTCATGCCGAAATCGTCGACAGACTCCCCCTCCTTGAATTGAATGTTCTCAAATTCTTTTAGGAGCTTTTGGGCATTAACCTCCTTGACGCGATCTGCGCCCACACGCATCGTCTTCACAGCCTCCCACGCCTCTTTCACCGTGGGCTTCCTCCCCAACGTCTGCCACATCTCCTTCGGGACCGAGCGCAGGAGCGCACTCATGGCCTGTCGATCTTGTGCACGCTTCGGCTTGTCACCCGGGGTGATCACTTCCCAGATTTCAAGCGCTTCGTAATTGCACTGCATCAACATGGCCCACTCGGTGTAGTTGTCGCTCGTGAGCATTGGCCACATGAGGGAACTCTCCTTCACGGTAGACTTGGTGGATGTGTCGCCCATGGCGGCCGACGGTGATTTGGCGGCGGGGCTTGTGATCTCTCCCTCGGTTTACTCTTTCTCTCGATGGACCACTGGATCCACCGTATACCTCTCCCCTTGGCTCTGATGCCACGTGTTGTAACCAGCCATCGAAGATCGACACCGGCGAGTTCGCAACACCGGCCGGTGGTGACCGCGAACGCTAAAACCCTAAGAACGAGAGTAACAAGAGATGACACGAGATTTTCGGCTGCAATGCGTACAGCTCTCACAGATGCAATCTTTGTTTATTTATAGCAGGCTTACCCCGCATCCCCCCACCGCAACAAATCGCTGCACGGTGCGCCGTTATTCCCGGAACGCCCAGTGCGACATGCAAGACGTATCTGTTGCGGGGTGGACCTGACAATGCGGTCACGGCGTGAGGCTGGGCAGTCTCCAGCTCACCCGCGATTCTACGCCTAACAAATATAGTTTGTTACTAAAACAAACTACCTACATGCACCTAAATGAGATACGTGTTCATTTGACACGATTACAAAAGGATCAATGCAACAATTTTCACCACCTTGGGGGGCCAGCCTGCTCAATCAGACACACTGGTGGTCCGCAGAGACAGAATGTGCACTTCATTTCTGCTGGCAGGTCAAGATTCAGAGTACAGCAGAATTAATTAACAAACAAAGGTTCAACTGGCAATCAAACATGCAGAGGTTTTGACGTGATTGTAGGAATCATCACAGATGTCTACCAAAATGAGCACAGTCACTACTACAGTACACTGGGAAACTGAATGTTGGCAATCAAACATGCTGATGTCGCCTGTTGATAATAAGGACGTAAAAGACTAAAGGAGACAGCAGACACATGATTGGTGACCAACGATGAGCTGTGATTGTAACTACTGATCTTGCCCATCACCAGGTGCTGGTGCAGGAGGCTCGACTACATCTTCAGTGTGTGGAGGACTGACATTGACGCCAGGGATCACTTGGGAAGCTACATCTGAAACTCCAAAACTTCCGGCAACTTGATCCACCGAAATCCTGATGCTGCCAACAAGCTGCATAATTTTGTTTACGTCTTGGTTCAAGTTATCCTTCCTCTGATGCAGCGCTCTAATTTCACAGGCTACTGTCAGCACCTGGTCTAAATCAAGATTGATGTCCTCAAAGTGATTTGTTCCATGGGTTCTTCTGCTCACTGTTGTGACAATCTGATGAGATTTCCTAGTGCTCTTATGGCCATCAGTTGACAAATTTTCATACTTCCTCTTGACACCTTTGCCTCTTTCATCTGCATCAATTGACTTGCAAAGCTCTAGCGCATATGATGTTAGCTTCTGACAACGCCGACCTCCAATGTGATGAAACACACCTTGCCTAATTGAATTGACTTTCATGACCCCTTGGCAGAGCATGCAATGACATGTGGCAACACCCGGAGCTTACTCAATCCTCAAGGTTCTCAATAGTGGGCTATAGCCACCGCTATAGCTTTTGGGAGACGAGAAAGTTAGGACATCCGTCTCTTAGCTCTAAACAGCTAAATCCGCTAATAGCGAGCTATATCCCACTATAGCCACTAAATTAAGAGTTATTTAGCCAACTAAATCATATAATTAGTCTTCATTTATTTTTAGTTTAGTATTGAACTTTGTCATTTACAAAATTTAGTATTTCGTCAACGATGTAATGAGGGAATAAAGCCCAAGACGTACTTCAGTACATGAAATCTTTTTGATTTCATGTTTATATGCAAAATTACTTAGAAATTTATGCATGATGTTGAGGTAGAAATGCATAATTGTGAGAAACTCCTAGAAGGTTAGAGAGTATGCATGAACCATAGTCACCATGCTTCTTGGTAAAATATGGAATACTCTAGAAATTAGATATTTGTATGGTTAAGTAAGTATGAAAAAATTTTAGAGTTAGATATTTGTAAAGAAGTCCGCAGAAGATGGACACATGGAAAAATCTATGAGCCATGGAGTCCTATAAATAAGGGTACTCCCCTCCCCTCTTGCCATAACGTGGCATAAGAGGTCTCAAGTAGGAGATGGCAAGGTTGCCATGTAGTGTAGTAGTATCATGGTAGGGTAGGCACATATAGAGTGCAAGAGTCATGTGTTGTACTAAGTTATTGTGAATAAAGAGTTGAGTTTCCATATATAGTTGATCTCTCATATTAGTGTTTAGGTGAAGGTCTTTGATGTAGTTTGGGCATAGGGTCCATAGAAGAAGTGATATCAAACTAGGTACAACTTCTCGGAAGTTGGTGTTAAGGTTAGGGGCGCCAATTTCTCAACACATTATATTTATAGAACCGCTAAATGGATTAGCTAGGCTGTAGCCCGCTATAGACTTTCTTAGCCTCTACAAACACCAAACATTAAATGTCGTAGCCCGCTATTTTAAACATTGTCAATCCTTAGCGCAAACCTCCAAAAGACACTTGTTAACCCTGTTTGCCGAAACCTAAATTGATAGAAAATAGACAATTAGTTTGCAATTAAATGTGTGCATATCCATATGTATATATATGAATGAGTTTATAAAAATACATGCAGTACAACATAGTTATACCCTATTTCCCCTGGCAAGTAAAATCGCATGTAGTCGTGTACTGCATCCATGATGTTGGGCTCCAAGTTGAAGAGTCTGTCCACCAGAGAGCAACAAAATTTCAGATACATTTACATAGATAACAATTCGCAGAGGAGGAGGGGGTTGGAACTTGGAAGCCTTACTGATTCTGATAGACGTAGTTAGATAGTCAATTTCTGTCTTGAGCTTGTCAACGTTTACATAAGGGATAATTGATTCTTTCAACGGTATGATTTCCTTGGTTAGAAACAAGTGTGCTTGAGAATACTCTTGTCTGTTCAAATGTTGCAGCAGCCGTCCTCTTCGGCAACTCAAGATAACCTCAGCTGCTGAAGAGTGTTATCTTGCCCTGGCTCATTGGGCATGTATTGCCTAAGATAACTTTCCAGATTCATTCAGTAGTTGTCACCGATCAAATCTTCAACAATATTATAGTCGTATGGACCACTGAGGGGGAAAATATCAAACAATAATGGAGAATGAAAGAATATATTAACATGGTGATATTAATAGTAACTATTATCCTTAAAAGCAAGGAGAAATGGTGCATCTGATTTTGTGGACACCCTTTCATATCCTATCTGATTTTGTGCATTATTCTAAATTTTTTCTTGTATGAAGGAAACGAGTGATAAGTGATAACACATGGACCCACTAGATTGGGGATGCCTAATTTTTTAAAGCATGATTTATGTGGTTGTGAAACATTACTGATGGTGCACACCCATTATTGATGGGGCTATGATACGGAAGGACATTTGGGTTGCATGCATGGTACTTAATAATCCGTTTCAAATTATATTTGTTTTGGATTTTCTAAATATATTTGTTTTGTTGTGCATTATGTCTAGGCACATACTAGTAAATACAATGTACTACTAGAAAGACCAAAACTATCTAACAATTTGAAACGGAGGAGTATTAACTATGTGATGATGTACCAGGGTATTTATTGTGCTCCCTCCTGTGAGTACAATAAACTTAACTATTTAGCATGGCATGATAATCATGGTTCTAAACTTTATTTTTGCAACTAGCTAGTAAGATGTACACATGAAGGATCAGGAGCTATTTAGTACTAAATGGTTTGTATACAACGGTTACCTTGGGATGTTAAGTTGAGGTTCTTCAGCAGCGCTGAGCACTCCAGCTGCTGCAGCGTTCTGGTCGAGCCTTCGACGCGAGGAGCGGCACTACCCGTTCTGTGCCGATCACCTGCTGATGCTGCACGACGGGAAGCTGCTGCAGGTGTCCTCCGCCTCCAGCAGCTACTGCAACCGCGGGCACAACAGGGTGCAGTGGAAGCTCCTCCGTACCGCGCCCCTGGTGGTGGTGGTGCTGCTGATGATGCAGGGCAAGCTGCTGCTGCAGCAGGTCCTCCACGGTGGGCAGCCGCTCTTCCTCTCTTCTGAACATAACAAAGCCTCTCACAATTAGAGGACAGAGATTGCAGATCCTTTCATAGAAAACATTCTAATACCTTGGCATGACAGCGTCAAATGGCCCAGCCGCAGCACCAAGCACCCCAGTTGCTGCGGCGCGCGCGGTTGAGTGGCGTGGAGCGCCACAGGCCCGTGCAGCTGCTCCAGCAGCATATTCACTCTATTCAGCCCATCCCAGTCTATGCCATCTAGTAGGTCATGTAGATTCCATATCTCATCAACGTCCATGGCTCTCGGCGGCGGCGGATCGAACCCTAGCCTAGAGAGGGGGGAGCCGAGGGAGCGGGGGAAGGGTGGAAGAGGGAGGGAGACAGAAAGCGGGGGAATTGAAGGCTGTCGCGGCCGCTGCCCTAGTGGTGGCCTCCGCTTTTGAACCTCAAGTGGGTGGAGCCCTCGGCTCTACTTTGGGACACACAGGCTTGCTCGTATCATTAGCTTATGCTCTCTCTCTCTCTCTTCATTACTGTCAGTGTGAAGTAGTTAAATCAGTAGTAGATCATACTTAAGCTCAATATATCGTGCCTTCCCTGCATTATATTGTGCTGCAATGCAAGAGATCAGATCGATCGAGGAGCTACTCGTAGTATTGTCTACAACCTCCGAAATTCTCCTCCAACAAACTCCGCTTGACAAATGCGCAAAAAATCTAGATCAATCCAGAACTCCGAATACATGAAAAGAAAATCGGTAGCGCAGATGCCATGAAAAATAAATCCGACAGGAATCGGTAGGGATCCAACCTATTCTGTGCTCTTCTTCTTCTTTTTTCAAAAGCTATTCTGTGCTCTTGGAACTCCCATCCTGTACGAAGAAACTGTTAGATATCTAGGCAATTTTCAGTATAATTTAATTCCAAAATTAAATGTATAAACTAACAATATTTCTATGACTTTAAGGAGTAAAATAAAACATGTGAACATGTTTATACTTATCACACATATAAGCATAAACAATATAAATAACCAAAGTTTCAGGGAGTACCCTGAAGCGGGGCCGTTGCCGGAGGCATTGCCTGCGCTGTTACCAACTGGAGTAGACATCTACTCGGTTGGCCTCAGTCGAAGTAGTCGAACTAAATCGGTGCAGGAAGAAGTTCGCAGTGCAGTCCCGCGAACGGTCACCAAGATGTAGTCGACGTAGTCGTTCGGCCACCAGAATGTAGTCGACGTAGTCGTTCGGCTCGTCCACCAGGAAGTAGTCGTACAATCGGGCAAAGCCTTAGTATTTTTGAGCAGTCACGCTAAAGCGTTACCCAAAAACCTGATTGCCCGCCTATCCCGTGCAGGATCTCAAGGCGAGCAAGGTTTCGGAGGCCTGCTCACGCTAATTCTGTGCGCGCAGAAATTAGCGTTGGGGAACTCAGTTGTTGCAACTGGAGAGGGAGAAGAGAGGAGCCGAGTTGCCTCAGTGCTCTGGTGCAGAATGGATGAGGGGAATGGCACTCCTTATATAGTGACTCAGGTGCTCAGGATCGTTGAACCTGGACACCATCAGAGTCATTTAGGTGATGCGGTTATGGCCATTAATTACAGATTTAATTGCACATTTAATCGCACGATTAATTGCTGTCAACGGCAAAATAGCCATCACATCGCGCCGCGCCGCGCCGCACCGCACGCGCACCGCCCTGCCGGCCTCGCCTAGCCTCGCCTCGGCCACGGCGAGGCGAGCGAGCGCGCGCGCGTGTGGTTCACCGTCCTCCTCTTACCGGCTTCACAAGTGGTGTACACGAAGTCCACCTTTTAAGTCGGTTGAGATCCTCCTCAATTCCCGGTACGGAATTAAGCATTGATTCCCTAGCATTAATAGTGGGCTTTAAATTCTTTTAATGTTTTAGAATGAATGGGCCAAGCCCATTACTCCAACAGAAACGACTAGAACCTGCGGGTCACGTAATTCAGGGCACCGTGGAAAGCGAAGCATGGCAAGACACATTCACTTCTTTGAGGTCTAAAGTCAATTTCTCATCTTAAGTTGCCCTGGCAAAATGGTTATATTCTCTATTCTGCCAAAGTAAACATAATGTTCATGTCTAGTATCTTTGCTTTTAACTATAACTTTTTGAAGTTTATTCAAGAATCAGTCAGGAAACTTGAATGAACCGAGAGATTTTATTTGGACAGACAGATATCACTACGGGAGAACCCCCCCCCCCCCCCTGCCGTGTGCCAGGGGCACACGGTAAAGCCCCAAAAGCCCACGGCAAACCCTTTGTCGTGTGCCGCACACGGCAAAGCACACACGGCAACCAGGGATCGGCAAAGCCGGCCTTTGCCGTGTGCTATATATCGGGCACATAGCAAAGGGTTTGCCGTGTGCAACTATCGACCCACGGCAAAAAAAAGTTGCCACCCAGGAACGATGACGTGGCCAGGCCTTTGCCGTGTGCCTGTAGACGTGGCACATGGCAAAGTTCAAATGTTTGCCGTGTGCCTTGGCTTTGGCACACGGTAAACATTGGTTTCTTTGCCGTGTGCCATGGTTTTTGCACACGGCAAAGGTCCCTGATCCTGTATTTTCTTTTTGTTTATTGCGTATATGGTACCCCAGATAATACAAACAGTTGACATATATCATAATAATCATCGCATGCAATCCAAATAAGCATCGGATGCATTCAATATTATCCATAAATGCACAAATACAAATAAACTCTAGTATCGTTCATCGGCAACCACAAGTTTAAGTCAAATCCATACAAGTCCATACAAGTTCAAGTGCAAAGCTTGTCTCTAGAAATGAAGTCCATACACTTCACGGGGCCGACGGCGGCGGCGGCGGCGGTGGCGGGTGCTGCGGCCACGGCGGGGGCGGCCATGTAGGCGTCTGCGACCAACCTGGCTGCTGCTGCTACTGAATCCAAGCCACCTATTGAGGCGGTGGCCACACAAGCTGCTGAGGCTGCTGAATCTGCTGCACCGGAGGCGAGAAGTCAGGATTCACTGGCCCATCATTGGATGCCGCCGACTGATTCTGCACATAAGCGAATATATATTGAGTTACATAAGAATGAAACTACAAGCATTAGCCTAAGTTCTAAGTCATTGTAGATGTATCATAAGATATTATTTTTAAGTAAATCTAGGTTAATGCTAAGTCACTAAGACATTCCGAAACTCGATAGGAGTCAAAACCACTTACGGTAGGAGGAGTTTCTGCACGACGAACAAGTGGGGCCAGAGGGAATTGTGGAGGCCAAACACCCATCGCCGAGCCCAGGCTTTGCATAAATGTTAGAGCTTGATCCAATTTTTGCTGGATGTCGTCCTGCTTGGCCCTCCACCTCTCCTCTGCCGCCTCCTGCCATGCTTGGAAGGCTGTTTCCATCTGGGCCTAAAGGATTTGATCCCAGGGTTAGAATTCAAAGCGAACATATGTAAAAACGGAGGAACGACGGATGAAACAGAAATAACCTTGACAGCCTCAATCTGAGTCTGTGTAGTGTCTGGCCGTGGGCGTATGGCAGGGCTTGAGCTGGTACTCCTGGTCGAATCTGCGAGAGAGTGGGAGTAGTTGCCGTGTCGACTAAGCTGTCGCCAAACCAGTACCGTCCATGCTTTTTGCCTCCTCCCGCCCTCATGACGACTTCTCCATCAATGGGCTCATTGATCGCATCAAACTCCGGCCCATGAACTTCTTGTGCCATCGAGGTGTACCCACTGAGGCGGCTGTGGACGCTTGCATTGTTGTACACTTCGGGCAGATCCTGCGGGTTGAAGGTGACATCGGACGTCGCCTTTCCTTTGTGGGCCAAATAGTATGCCTGGACTTGGGTGCAAGGCACACCACCATGTGACGCCGACTGAGAAAAAAGGAATATGATTAGAAATTATGCAGAATTGAGTGTTAGAATAAAGAAATTAATTAACATACATATCTAGCCGCGTACGCCTTGAGGTTACGGTTGCCCTGATGGTGCGATGCACCTGGCATCAGCAAACGCCGCTGCCGGGTAGCTTCGTGCATCTCCACCCACTCTTGCGAGCACCACCGGTCCACTATCATTTCCCAGCATGGATAATCATTGGCAATCCACCACGGAGGCACCTGCACATCATCAATATCTAATACATTTAAGAAGAACAAATGGAGCATAGTTGATAACTCCTTAAGATTGAATCTTTACCCGCAAGTATTATTCCCGGGTAAGTCTGATGTCTCTCGCAGGTCCTTTGTAGATCCTCACTTTTTCGATCCTGGCCTTGTAGTCGATGACGGCCTGGATGCGTGCGTGGCTTCGGTGACCGGCAGGCGCGGGCGTGGCGGGGCCGGCGTGTGGGTGAGGGTGGCGGCGGCGGCGTGCAGCCCAGCGTCGTGGCGTGGGCGAGCGTTCAGGCGTGCGGCGTGCGGGCATGCGGCGTCGGCGTCCGGGTGGCGTGCGGCATGCGGGCGGGCGAGCGGCGGCGGGCTTGCGGGCGAGCGGGCGGGCGGGCGGCGTCAGCGTCCGGGTGGCGTGCGGCGGGCGGGCGGGCGCGCGGCGGCGGCGGCGTGCGGGCGAGCGGCGGCGGGCTTGCGGGCGAGCGGCGGCGGGCGAGCGTGCGGGCGTGCGGCGGCGGCGTGCGGGTGAGCGGCGGCAGCGTGCGGCCGTTGCGAGCGCGGCGGCGTGCGGGCGTGGCGTACGTGGCGAGCGCGGCGGCGCGAGCAGAGTGTGAGTGTGTGTGGTGTGTGAGCCAGCCGGCCGTTGAAAGGGGATAAGGGAGGAGGCCTTTGCCGTGTGCGCCGATTTGGCCCGCAGCAAATACACCACCTTTGCTGTGTGCCCCCGATCCGGCACACGGCCAAGGCATGTCTTTGCCGTGTGCCGGAAGGCAGGGCACACGGCAGAACCTCTTTTTTTTTGCTTCAAAATTATTGTTTAATTAGTGTTTCCACTATTGTTTAATTAGTGTTTGAACTGTTGTAGTGAATAAGTAATAATTCAAAAAATGTATCGTTCATTTCGTGCAAGAATAAATACTTCTTGCTTCATTATCACATGCGGATTAAATGTACTATTTCATGCTATTTGAATCCGATATGTACCAACTGAATCACCATTACGTGTTTAACTAAAATTTGTTCAAAACACTCTAAATATCACAAAAAAAAATCACTCAACCTTTTCTGTTCTATGATTGCACTGAATAAATCATTATTTCATGCAGTTACACCTCCATTTCAATGTATATCACATGTTACTATTTATTGGGGACAAATTATAAAAAATAACAAATAAATCTAAAAAATTATGAAATTTTGGCATGATAGATTCTAAGATGTGTATTGCATGTACAAAAATGTTTGAAGTCAACACCCAATTCGACTATCACTTTCACTTGAAATATCAACAACTCATTCACAACTCTATAGATTTTCTTTGAAGATCCTTCGGTTTATAAGGAGTACATGTGATAACTTGTGCTAAATATTTTCAAATTTTTTCCATAGCCTCCACTTATAAAATCATGATAGCATAACAAATCTTATATTTTTAAAAGTAAGTTTGCTTTTTATAGAATTTTAAAATTATTGGGGCACATGGTTCATGGCATGGCTCATGAGCAAGATCTTCAAATTTTGCATCTATTTTTTAGATTAGAGCTCAAATGGGAAAAAAATGATGTGAACAACATTTTTTTGCTTCATTATCACTCTATTTAGAATTAGTGCAGTTCAAAGTTGACTTATTCTTTAATATTCCTTTTCACGAAATAGAAATGTTAAATATAGCAAAATGACCGAGAAATTTACCAAAACCTAATGTAGAGTCCCACATATAATATAGAGATAAGCAAAAAAGTTTCAAACACAGAATTAATTTTTTTAAAATCAAATTTGCCGTGTGCTTAACAAAAACACACGGCAAAGAAGCCTCTTTTGCCGTGTGTATGTGTTTCCCGTGTGCTGTATTGATCGGCACACGGCAAAGATGGGGCTATGCCGTGTGTCCATCTGTTTGCCGTGTGCTAAACATTTGGCACACGGTAAAGATCCTATTTGCCGTGTGCCTGAATGTTTGCCGTGTGTTACCTTCTAGGCACACGGCAAATAGCATGTTTGTCGTGTGCCCGACATAGTGCACACGGTAAAAGTTGAAGCACAGGGTAAACAACGGGTTTCCGGTAGTGTATGAGCGGATCTAACGATACATTTGAAGAGGAGAGCATCATGTGGCTGGTGTTTGCTTGTCCAAATCACCAAATGAAACATCCCATTGCAATTTGCCTTGGGGGCATTTAACTGTAATCACAAGATCCCTGTTTCGGTTAGTTGCAGGTGGTCTTTTCAGTTCTTATGGCTGAGCACAATGCTGCAGTCACTTTCTGTCCCATAGCTGAAGATCTATTGGCGCGCCAAGTTCCACATCGATCCTATCTAGCACCAGTTTCTGCTTTTAAGTTGTATCAATGGATACCTTGATCCTCGTATCCAGAAGCTGTGAGAGATCACCATGGCATCCGCTGCTTCACAAAATGTCAGGTGAGCGCCTTCCCAGGCGATCAAATTTATCATCTCTTCTCATCAGGTTGAAACTTCAGTCCTGTTTAACAGATCAACCTGATGAGACTGTATTTGTCACGGCTGCTTGATTGCCCACTTTCAGATAGGAGTAGTTGAAATGCCACAATACTAAACATAGGTTTCAGCAATCAGCAGCATTATTTGAGTGCGTTTTCTCTGCGAAACTACAGGTTTCAGAATGACATCGAGGTTCAGCACTTCAGAAGTAGCCCCCTGGAGAACCTCGGCAGGAAGCACGGCAAAGGTCACGACCCCAGGAGATGCCGCCTGGGTGGCTTCCGCGGCGGGTGCCTGGAGAAGGCCTGCCGGAACCCGACGCTCAGGGACCGGGTGCTGTCGCGCGCCTTCTCGGAGGAGCTCGAGTCCCTGGTGCACGCCGGCGGGCGCCTCTTCTTCGACCCGCGCGGGCACCTGATCCACCTGTGGAGCAAGATCTTCCTGTCCGCCTGCCTGCTGTCGCTGTTCGTGGACCCGCTGTTCCTGTACCTGACGGGCACGCGGCGCGGCATGTGCATCGAGTTCAAGTACCCGCTGGCGCTGACGCTCTCCATGATCCGGTCGCTGCTGGACCTCTTCTACGCCGCGCACATCCTGTTCCGCTTCCGCACCGCCTTCATCGCGCCGTCGTCGCGGGTGTTCGGGCGCGGGGAGCTCGTCATCCAGCCCTGCAAGATCGCCAGGAGGTACCTCGGCCGGACCTTCTGGTTCGACCTCGTCACCGCGCTGCCGCTGCCGCAGGTCAGCACGCAGCAGCCACCGATGTCGTGGCGGTTGCAGGAACTGAGCTAGAGAGCTTTGGCAATTGGATCTGACAACTGAGAGAGGTTTCTTGTTGCCATGTGTGCAGTTCGTGATCTGGATCGTGATACCGCGGCTGAACGAGTCGCCGACGGCGAACCGGAAGAACATCCTCCGCTTCAGCATCCTGTTCCAGTACCTCCCGCGGCTGTTCCAGATCTTCCCGCTGTCGAGGCAGATCGTCATGGCGACCGGGGTCATGACGGAGACGGCGTGGGCCGGCGCCGCGTACAACCTGATCCTCTACATGCTCGCCAGCCACGTACGTCGTCGTCGGTCGCCGCCGTCGCCTCTACCCACCATTTCCTTGGGCAGCAGGTGCTGATGGAATTCTCTGGGCAGGTGCTGGGAGCGCTGTGGTATCTCTTCTCGGTGCAGCGGCAGGAGTCGTGCTGGAGGGAGGCGTGCCTGCTGCAGGGCACGGCGTGCCAGACCATGTTCTTCGACTGCAAGACGGTGAGCGGCAACAGGAGCATCTGGTACGAGCTGAGCAACATCACCAGCCTGTGCACGACCAGCAACGGGTTCTACCCGTTCGGGATCTACGGGGAGGCGCTGGACGCCAAGCTCACGTCCTCGTCCTTCACCCAGAAGTACTTCTACTGCTTCTGGTGGGGGCTCAAGAACCTGAGGTAACGTAGATCATGTGTCGCAAATTTAGAAGTTTGGGATCAGATTTTAACTTAAGGTAGTACTATATATATATATACCAAACAAAAACTGGACAGTTGCCTAGGCCAGAATCTGTCGACGAGCCTGTTCATCGGTGAAATCGCCTTCGCAATCGTCATCGGCGTTCTTGGGTTGGTGCTGTTTGGCCTGCTCATCGGCAACATGCAGGTAATAAGCTAGTGGCAACTGATCGACACCTTCTATATCATCTGTTGAATGAACGAAAATGGTGGTCTGACATGTGTGTTCGATATGTGTCTCGATGCATGAGCTGGGCACAGTCCTATCTCCAGGCGACGATGGTGCGGCTGGAGGAGTGGCGGTCGAAGCGCACGGACATGGAGCGGTGGATGCACCACCGGCAGATCCCGCAGCCGCTGAAGCAGTGCGTGCGGCGGTACCACCAGTACAAGTGGGTGGCCACCCGCGGCGTGGACGAGGAGGCCCTGCTCCGGGACCTGCCCATGGACATCCGCCGCGACATCAAGCGCCACCTGTGCCTGGACCTCGTCCGGCGGGTGCCCCTCTTCGACGAGATGGACGAGCGGATGCTGGAGGCCATCTGCGAGCGGCTGCGGCCGGCGCTCTACACGCGGGGCACGCGCCTGGTGCGGGAGCTGGACCCCGTGGACTCGATGCTCTTCATCATCCGGGGCTACCTCGACTCGAACACGACGCAGGGCGGGCGGTCGGGTTTCTTCAACTCGTGCCGCATCGGCGCCGGCGAGTTCTGCGGGGAGGAGCTCCTGACGTGGGCGCTGGACCCGCGGCCCGCGGCAGCGCTGCCGCTCTCCACCCGCACCGTGCGCGCCGTGTCCGAGGTCGAGGCGTTCGCGCTCGTCGCCGACGACCTCCGCTTCGTGGCGTCGCAGTTCCGGCGCCTGCACAGCGCGCGGGTCCGACACAGGTTCCGGTTCTACTCGCACCACTGGCGCACCTGGGCCGCGTGCTTCATCCTGGCCGCCTGGCGGCGCCACAAGCGCCGCCGCGCGTCCACGGAGATCAGGGTGCGCGAGGGCGGCGACGGGCGGGGCGCCGGGGACAGCTTGAGGCGGTCCCGACGCCACAGCATCGACGGCAAGGCGCCGATCAAGAAGCCCGTGGAGCCGGACTTCACGGTCGAGGAAGAGGACTGATCATCGAGCGCTACTGAGCTAGTAGTACTAGATAGCTAGCAACTTTCCTTAGCTCTTGCCTGCCTCTTGGGTGGAGTACATGCATGATTTGTTAGTGAACTTTCGTATGGAAAGACGCCCAATGCGACCCTTCTTTTTCATATTGTATTGTATAAGCTGATGAGGTATTTTTTATCAGGGCATTTTAATTCGGTCCAGTTTTTAGTATACTAGCTAGGCAATATATCAACCAATGATTAAGTGAGATGCTATCATGCTAAGCATATCAAATTTGCTGATCAACTCCGCTTCATATACTAATTATCGCCAAAATTTTGTCAACCAATTTCATCTTTTATCTAAACACTTGACACAACACCTTTTAGAAAATCATATTTAATTTATATGAGAATTGTAAATCTCGATGAGATCTATAACTTTGGTGTTCAAACTTTTTTATTCGAAGTTATGTGCTCAAATATTTGACACAAGCTTCAGATCTAAAATTAAATTTTAGATCTCAAGCTTTTATCGATTATTTGAGCTCCAAAATGGCTCCAAATGAAAATGTTGGAACTATAAAGTTGTAGATCTCGTCGAGTTGTAAAATTTGTATATAAATTTTATCTTTATTCGAGTTTATATGAATTAGTTATATTTTTTTTGAAAATGAGATGTTTAGGTCAGGAAAATTCCACCGAATGAACCGGTGGTAAGGTTGCTACAATGCACCTACCGCCGTTTCATTCGGCTATAGACAATTCGTTTGGTGGTAGTGGTATAGATCCGCAATTTTTTTTATTAGATGTATATTTTTAAAAATTTGTAAAATAAGAAATATAAAAAATTCCTTACTTGTCAGACAGGAGGCCACGGCCACCTCACTAACGCAACAAAACAATTGGCGCAATGCAAATCGTGGACCAAGTTGGGCTGCTGCTCTGCTTCCCTTCCTCCCCGTAGGCTCCGCACTATATCAACCAATGATTAAGTGCTAACCAATGATCAGCTCCTCTTCATATACTAATTGTCGCCAAAGCTTTGTCAGTCACCAGATTGAGTAGCATCACCTAACCCTCGGCCCATCGTTGTTTCGTATCCGCGCAGGCGAGGCCACACACGGTATGGATAAAAAAAATAGACTTGTCAGAGGAGGCCGCCCCATGACATTGTACTAAGGAGAAGATTTTCTCATACAGATCTAGATCTAGATAATTACGAATTTCTATCACATCCGTATATAGTGGTCCTTTACTCATGAGAAGCGTCAGATCCCAACTATACTTTGAACATGGGAGAATTTTTTTAACCTAAACTTGAAATTTGAGAAATACTACTAGCGTAAGCTAACCAAAGAAGAGAAAGAGGCCAAGCACAGCACGGCCGGCGCCGTCAAACCGCTTCACGTTGCCGGCACGACAACCGGATCGGCCCAGCTGAACCCACACTAGTCAGGCGGAGGCCGCCTCACTAACGCAACAAAACAATTGGCCCAATGCAGATCGTGGACCAAGTTGGGCTGCTGCTCTGCTTCCCTTCCTCCCTCCCCGTAGGCGTCCTGCGAGTATTCCCTGGGTTCCTCTTCCTCGCGGCCGGCAGAGAAGCAGCAGAGTCAGTGCGCGCCTGCCACCGCCATCTCGTATCCCCGGCGTCCAACTGTGGGCGGCCTCTCTGTCGAGGAAATCCACGCCCCATGACACTCGGAATCGAGGCAGAGACGAGCGAGGAATTTTTTTTTGAAACAAACCATGCGAGAGCTGCCGATTATATTAAAAAAACAACACTCGAATTGGGCACAACCAACAAAGAAAAAAGACACACCTGCCAGTTGGATTGGGACATCAACACGGCCACACAACTCCACTCAAGCTTTGCTCTACAAGACCACCACTCCACGCGATGACGGGAGCAAAACTGAAGCACTACCATAGCACCCACCCACAACCCACATTCCTGTAGTCGTCGAAAACCTCAAACGTGATCATGCTGCAGTAAAAGTCGAAGGAGGCAGACGACACCACACAAAAGAAGGCCACCGCCATGCAGGACCAATCACCGCGATGCCGCTGCAACAACACACTCCACCCGACGGGGTGAAAAACACCATATCCGAGCCACTCGCAGGCTGTCTCGCAGTTGCCACCACGACAACACAACGCGCGGGGGCCTCGCCGCATCCGCCATTGGACTCAACCTCTCTCTCGTCGCTTCGAGGAAAACACTGCAGACAGGGGCCTTGCCACGCCTGCCACAGTACTCCACACTCCGGATCCGTTTCTTAAGTTGCTGTCGAGATGGAGAGCAAAGATGCCCCTCCATAAGATCTCTAGCAGCAACCAAGCCATCGCCGCAGGTCGACTTCACTTCGTTGCTTCACCCTCGCAGCTAGCGACTACTGCCAGAGTAGCGAGCTAGAGAAGTCGCTTGCGCCATCTTCCGACGTTGCACCGCTAGAGTAGCGAGCCAGAGTAGCTGAGCAACCCGCGCGCAGTCCGCTGCAAGCCAAGTCGACCCACGATGCCGTTGCCGCAAGCGCCGTCTTCCGACGCAGTCCCACACCGCACTGACAGTCGCCAAGCAACGCTAGCCGCCGCGGTCCGCTGCAAGCAACCAACCAACAACCATGTGCCAACCCCCGGCTGCCACCAAGACCACGATTGCCGCTGCGCGGGCTCAACAACACCCTTCGAGCTTGTCACGTGGCAGAAATATCGACCCCGGCTCAAGCCCCCGTGGACAATGGGCCGGCAACGCCACAAACCGAGCTGGGTCTCTAGAGACGATGCCTCCAAGGAGGGAACGACGCCGAAAGCGCCGCCGTCGCTCGTCCAGGATATGGACAGGGTTTTCACCCAGAGAACCCCGTGCGGAAGAGTTAGAGCTCCAAAATGACGTCCCCAACAGGGAGAACGACGTCCAGGAACGTCGCCGTCATCCCACCGGCAAGAACGCCGGCAAGGGCTTTCGCCCGAAGCATCCAAACCCCATGCTGCACGTGCACGGCGCGACATTCGGGCACCACATCCACAATAGCCCTTCCGGGGCAACGCCGCCGCCGCGCCTACACGCACCATGCCGTCGTAGCTCCACCTTTGCTTCGTCAGCCCCGGACGACTTCGGCCGCAGGACCTCCTCCACGCCCTTGCTCCCGCACAGGGCCACTGCCGGCCGGCACCACGCCCACGCCAGCACCTCTGCAGTGCCTCCCGCCGGCACCACCACGCTGTCTCCCCGCCGCCCCGGGCCTCGTCGCAGCTCACCACTTGCAGCCCGCGGCCGGCCGTCGCCGCCGCGAGACCCCAAGCGGCCTCCACCTCCTTTGCAGTCGCGCCGGCAAGGCTGCATGTCGGTCCTCGCGGTTCCGTTGCCGCGAAACAGCTCCCCGCCCCTCGCGCGCAGCCCCGCAGCTACCCCCGTCGCCGACCCGCAGAGACCGCGCACGAGGATGAAGGAGGATGAAGGAGCGAGGGAGGCCGCGGGAACGTAGATCTGGTCCTGCAGTCACCGGATCTGGACCCCTGGACGCCGGAACCGCCGCCCCCAAGCCAGACGCCGGAACCGCCGCCCCCAAGCCAGGCGCCGGCCGCCCGGACGCCGAAACCGTCGCCCCCAATCCGACGCCGTCGTGACGCAGCAGGAGCCCCTGACCGGAAGATGCCCCGCCGCCGCCATCCTAGTAGCGCCCGGACTTCTGGAGCCCAGCTCCGGCGGCGGCGAGGAGGAGGGGAGCTGGGAGGGGGTGACGGCGGCGGGAGGGACGGGGTGCCGCCCGAGTCGCCCTAGCAGAGGGGACGACGCGGGGGCCTGACCAGGTGGAGACTATTGAGACAGTTGTTAGGGAATTTCTTGTGGCTGAAGTTCTGTCAAGGTGACACAAAACACCAGCCACCTGCTCTTTTCGCCTGCTGTCTGCGACACCATGTCTGATGTATCGTGCCAAGGGTGCTTGTATCGATTAGACGGCCAAAGCTAATGAAGCTCCAATTACCTTACCAGTAAACTCATGTAAATGGATGGATGTGCTTCTGCCTGCAAGAGGGCTGATGCCAATGTTGCCGGACCGATTCGTCTGGAACAGCTTGCTCAGTGTTGGACGCCGGGACCGGGAGGGCTCTCAGCGAAACCACCGGAGAACTTTCTGATCTCATTTAGACATTGTCAGCAAATGCCGATGCCTAGTCAGTTCCACAGTTCTGAAATGGCTGGAAATGAAGTAACTGTCAAACTCCACAGCCCCAGCTTTAGAAGAAGGCCCAACAAGTAAATGCAGTCACTCAAGTGGTTGAACGTGACGAGACAACTGAGAACGAAATCAGAGGACGATGGTGCTACAACTCTTGCTAAAGCATTGGAAGACAGGCACATAGATGATAGTTCCAATAGAGGTTCATGTGATGTGAGCAACAAACGTGTCAGCAGCTGGTTGGAGCATGGCACGCACAGTCAGCCAGCAGAAGATGATGAATGTGTTCATGGACTGAACTCAAAATGCAGAACCCTCAAGGTTGAGCAGGATGATTGATTAATCATGTTTAGGTCATCTAGCTTTGACCTCTGCTTCTGAGTGTTCACCGCGCAAGTTTCTTTCCTCTTAAAATGGTGCGCTGTGGCTCCAGTTGTTGTTATGTTGAACCGAGGCTAGATGGCCTCGTGGTTTACCTGAACTTTTGTAACTTTCGATCAGATGCAACTTATTTCATGGTTTTAGCAACACCTTGTTTGTCCTGAAGGTCAGGTAAGCTGGACCCTTGATATGTGGCATGTCGTGATGCTTTGCTATAGCAAGGCGCTGGTCAGGAAGAAGACAGCCATGGAATCGGCCTTTGCACTCAGAATGGAAGAAGATCCCTGATCAACGAATCGGTTTTTCAACTAAGCTACCTACTTTTGTGATGTCCAGGGTATATCAGAAACCTTTTCAGCCTTGAGAAAGTTACTGCCCGTTGTTTGTTACAGTGGCAGTAAATCAGTACCCAATTATGTAGCCGTGGGGGCCACCAAAGAAGGATTTGGCGAGCCCGGGGCATCACGGTTCACGAGCACTATAGAATTAGGCGTGTCATGTCAGCGCGTTGGCCGCCTGCAGGCTCTCCGTGCCCAAGGGTTGAGCAATGAGCGAGCCTGCCCTTGGGACACGGGAGAATGATGGTGAGCATTGAGCAATGAGCATGCTTTCCCTGATTTTGTACGGGGGAGTGGGGTAAAAGTTTGGACGGGACATGCACTGTCTTCTGGGCTCGCCGGCAGGACGACCATTGTGTAGGGGGGGCAAGTTCATTAACTGTCTTCGGTCGACATAATATTGTGTTGTGTATAGTACAAAATCAGCACCTAGCAATATTAACTAAAGATTTAAATACAACATGCAGCTCTTCTGCCAATTCGTTAAAAAAAAGATTGACCAAAGATAACCTAGCTAGAGCATTTTTTTAGTAAATGCATGCGTGTTTTTTCATGAAGATGTCTTGGATTTGCAGAACTTATCCTCATTTTTCATTGTCTTGACATTTCTTTGATATATATCACGTGATAATCCTAAATAGTAATTTTTCTTACTCTTTTAGCCTGTAAAATCATTTTTTGCGTCCAATTTGGGTTTGTAAATTTGTCCTCAAATTGCTTGGAAGCACATTGGATGGTTACAGGTTGTTTGCTATCATGTTACTTTAGTGAACCACAACGTGCACTTTCCGGACACAATAATTGTTATCTAGATTTTGGATGGAACAGGACTTGGTAGTTTAGTTGCGGTCTCGAGAGGATCCAACTATTCACGCCTCTTTTCTCAAAACGTTTCTTAAAATCAAAACACCTCCTTGCATGGATATTACGTAGGAGATAATGGCAAAAATAGATGTCAGGCAGGGAGCAACTTAACACACTTCTGCTTTAATTTTATTGAAAGGATAACAATAACCACATCGTCTGAAGAATGAATATGTAGGGTATGTTACATACCACTGAAAACAGTCAGGATCAAACTCCAGAGATGTTCATGGCGGCGTTCGAATTCCTGGAGGACATGCTAGTTTCAACTTTGAACAAAACATATGCATGTGCATATTCAGATTTCAGAGGCAGAGGCAGCCGCACACCATACGGCCCTGGCACAATTAAACCTTGTTGCAGGGACACTGCATCCTTCCTGTCATCATAGGTTTGGAGATGTACTGAACAAGGGACAGTTGGTGTCCCTGTAATTCTTCAAGGTCAGGAAAATGGCTCCATCACACATGTGAATGAACAAACAACGTACCTAATAGCTTTGCAGGCACTGAATCGATCAGGCAATCAAGACATCTCTTAAATGGAATTCTCTTGTCCTTCGTTAGTGGCAGAGCCAATTCATAGATGCTGGGCGCTGACATGACGTCCACCTGTCCTGTGTTGTCGACTGAGTGCAGTTGTAGAGGCTCTGCGTGTTTCCTTGACGTGGGATCACCCGTATGCCACTGCAATTTACTGTTGTCCGGCAGCCAATGCCCTTCTGAACTTGATCACATTGACATTCCATTATTTGAGCAAATGCATATGCACACTGAAAGAAAATTTATCTACACTAAAGGAATCAGCCAATCATGACATTCTTGACTGTTCAAATGGACTGCGTAGTTTAATTTGTTCAAAGCATGCTGGATGCTCCTTTAAATATATAACGACTCCACACGTAGCGGTGTGCACTCAAGTGCAGCCAACCGGGCCAAACTTGCTGTAGTGGGATATCCCATCTCCATGCTGTGTCACCACCACCACAAGTAACACCTGCTGACTTCGACGAGCAACCAGAGAAGGCGAAGAGAGAAGCAATGGAGACCAAGGTCGACGAAGAGGCACCAGCGGTGGCGGCGGTGCCGTCACGGTTCAGGAGGATATGTGTCTTCTGTGGAAGCAGCCATGGCAAGAAGAAGAGCTACCAGGATGCTGCCATTGAGCTTGGAAAAGAGCTGGTAATTGAAGTCTGTCTTGCTTCTTTCTTTAGTTCCTTTATGACTTTTAGTGCTTGTTGCTTTGTCTGTTTGGTCAAATAGATAGCTATACATTAGTGTCATCTTAATCATACCATAGCTTTAATCTTAATTGAAGTATACTCTCTTCTTTTGACCATCGAAGCATCAACCACACCCAGGTGATGCTTTCCCATGAGAATTTTATTTTCAGTGATGGACTTTAAGAGGCTGTACGATCGTACGTTTTTACTCAAAATCTTCAGGACTTTCTTGTTCCTTGTTCACTGCATACATTTGATGAGATATTACCTCATTTTTATCGTTTTTGCTTTACCATCTAATATTAATATTAATGATACGTAAGATGATTAACGTGACAATCTCCATACCTTTAAGGTTTTATACCAACCATAAATTTGTGCCTTTGAGATCATTTTCCTGGGTCTGTTTAGGTGGCAAGAAACATTGATCTAGTGTATGGAGGAGGGAGTGTAGGGTTGATGGGCCTGGTCTCTCAAGCAGTGTACAATGGAGGAAGGCATGTCATTGGGTATGTAAGAAAACAATAATTTTTAGCATATTTGGAGTTATCAATTCTAATAGTACTAGCTGATAGTGCATCAAAAGAATAGCTTAGAGATTGATGAAACAGCCTCATGTCGGAAAAGTGTTCGATCAATCGTGTCTGCCTCTAATAATAAAATTTACATTTTATCATCTTTCTGTCCCTCTATGCAGGGTGATTCCCAAGACACTCATGCCTAGAGAGGTACCCATATTCTTCCTACTCACCATCTCTAGCTTCTGATTGTTTAGTGTCACGTGGTATCATGTCCTCAAACATAACAATAATATTCCGGAGAAATTCAGTAATCGAAGTTCCAAATTATCATGGTGCTCACTCGGAGTTCTCACAATAATCATGCTTATTTACTTGACAAATTTTTGTCTACCATAATAAACCTAGTGTTTATCTTCAAGTGCAGAAACAAATCATCATGGACTCATGTTTATCTTCGGAAATAGTCTATTAGTGGGTGCATTAAGGAAGAGTAAAGAAAGAAAAATGCATGATATTGTCTTAGATCCTTCTCGTTTGTCTTTCTCTATAGTGGGAAAGGAAATAAAGCGACGTATGATGAAAGATCAGGAGAAATGCTCACTGAAATTGTGTTCCCCACATGATCGATGAAATCTTGCTGATCTTGACCACAATCTCTCCAGCAGACGCTGGCTCAACTAAACAATGAAAAAGTCCATCACATTTCCTCCTGTCCCCCACACCAGCATGGCAGCACCATGATTGCCTCCCCTAAACTTGTGTCCTCTGATTTAAAAAAAAAACTATCAAGTCATCCTCCATTTCTTTTTCCATCTCCAGAAAGTTGGTCCTCTTTAGGTCAAGCAAAAAGCTGGTGCATTCTGGTAAAATATTATTCATGTTGCTTGTGATGGCTGCAGATATCAGGTGAGATGGTGGGGGAGGTGAAAGTGGTGGCTGATATGCACGAGAGGAAGGCTGAGATGGCCAGGCAGTCCGATGCCTTTATAGCATTGCCCGGTGAGAGTGTATGAGTGTGTGTCACCTGAGAAAAGGAAAGTGATGAATCGGTAGTTGTGATTGGTAAATTTGGTAGTCGTTTTCTTCAGCCTTTGCAATGATAGACTCGCAGTGGAAATGTGAGTGAAAGTTTAAAGTTCAGGTTGCATGCTTTTCCATCAGAAAAAAAGGTTGCATGCTTTGAATCTGACAAAGCTATCTGCTTCAAATCTTCAGTCATTTTCCCCCTGCACAAGCAAAATAAGTGGCAATTGCAATTAGGGCATGGAAATCTTAAATAAATTTCAAGAATAGATCCTGAAATGCTGAATTAAGAACCTTCATAATCTCGAAAAGATAAAACTGAATTTGACATTTAGAAGTCAACCTTACAAATCTACATACTAAAAAGTGCCTTGGATTGTTGAGCTTTACCTTGCAGGAGGATATGGAACACTTGAAGAGCTGCTAGAAGTGATTGCATGGGCTCAACTTGGCATTCATGATAAACCGGTACCAAATCGTTCACTTGTCTACAAAAATTCATCAACTCTTTGCTGTGATGACTGCTGTTATTTCTAGAACAGTTCATCAACAAATATTTCTGCTATTCTGCAGGTTGGGCTGCTGAATGTGGACGGCTACTACAACCCACTGCTGTCTTTTATCGACAAAGCAGTGGAAGAAGGGTTCATCAAACCAACTGCTCGGAATATCATCGTCTTGGCTCCAACTCCCAAGGAATTGATCCAGAAGCTAGAGGTGTGTAGATCATTTTTCTTTTCTTATACAAACTTATTTCAGAGCAGACAAGGTCCATGTGCCACAAAACTTGAAATGTGGCAAGACATTCAGGAACATACATGCAAACACAGTTTGTTCTGTACTACACTTAATCTTTGCTTCTAAGCAATGGTTTAGTTGTCTGCTTGACTTCTCTACAAATACTATAGCTTGTATGTTTTGCCTTCTTAACCAATCGTTGTCCAGTTCAGTCTTAAAACATGAAGCACTGAACTGTAGCAATCAGGTATAAAAGGCTTTTTAATGAGACCACCAAGAAGTATTATACTATGTTCTTGGTCCACTGTCAATGTCTTAACTAGTACTGCAAGAACAGCCTAAGTACAAATCAGGTGCAACTGTAGCTTTAAAGCATCGCTGCCTTTAAGTAATGCAGATGCACATGGTACGATGCAGAGGACTTGAGCCTAACATATAAAACAATAATAATAAACTGCAATGTCGGCAAAGCCTGAAACTTGGATCGATTTTCCCTTTCCCCAGGGGTACTCGCCTCAGCATGAGGAAATTGTGCCGAAGATGAAATGGGAGACGGAAGAGGTGAGCTACCCTCAGAACTACGAGATCCCGAGGCCAAAGGAGGGGAAGACGATCGTGGAACCGCAGCGGGGAAGCAAGCTGTGGATGTAGTGCCAAGCTACTAACACCCCAGTAATGTAAGATAGATTTGCATATTGGCATGATGAGAACCACCTCACTGTATCCTCCTCTTCAGTGTGTCCTGTAATTTCGTCAGGATTTGCGCAATCCTGAAACCTGCAGGTTGGTGTTGGTCATTGGTGTAAGATTACCCTATGTTATATGTACTGCAAAATCAGTAGAGCTATATTGCTGCATGATTACTTTTACCACTGGAATGCCGAGGGGAAAGAAGCTCCAGACCTCCAGCCAGTGTAGGAGATGGTTGACGCACCGGAGTACCGGACGAAAACTGAATTGGTTTTTATCTGAAGGAGCGGTGAAAAGTTGGGGCTTACGATAGATGCCAGTTTGGCCTCGCCATACAAAGCTCCCAAAACTTGACCTCCTCGTCGAACTCCCAATACCTCACGCCGGCGCCGCCATAAATTCAGGCGTCGTTGGCCCGTTGCCGCCGCTGGAGAGGAGGGAAACGAGGAAAGCCCGTTTCAACCCTAGGGCTTACTTGGGAGCCCATGGGCCTTGATCCTAACCGGTATGTGGGCTCCCCAGAAGACCATGGCCGTCGAAAACTTATGTCAAGTGGGTCCACACGACCTCCTGGGCCCATCCTAAAAAGGCCGCCGCCACTACTGTGCGTACAGTACTTCCGCCTCATCCGGCCCGCGAAGTTTTATCGGACGCCGCCACCGCGCGACCGTCTTGGCGAGCACCTGAAGAAGGTCCATGGAGGCGAGGCTTTCAGCTGCGCCTCCACCTCGTCACCCAGGACGCATCAACGGTGCGCGAACCTCCTTCCCGGCCCATCGATTTGTATTGTTCAAGCGTCCGTCTGATCCTGAAACTGCAAAGATTCGCTGTTCTAGCAGGGATGTCATGTACCTGCGGAACACAGGTGACAACTGGAAAATCTGCATCTCCTTTCCTCTTCTGAAACTACCCGGCGCTCCTTCAGTTTGGCGATCCACATCGAGTGCCTGCGAACCAGCTGCATCTGCAGAAAAATTTCTGTTCATCAGTCACACACAAATCACAAAACTCAGCACGTGTGCCACCGACAAGCAGGTGCAGGTCCAACGAAACAGGTGCGGTACGCGCAGAGCACTAAGGCTGTCAGCAGCGGAACACTGAATAAACCTTAGAGGAAAAAGACGCTGCAGCGGGGGACGGGAAAGCTCCCGCTACCGTCCCGGACCCGCCAAATCTAGCGCGATACCGGACGCGCGCTACCGGCCACCGTGGCGCGGGGCCCGCCTCCCACCGTCGCGCCCATCACCAGTCAGCCTCCGCTCTCCTCCACCGCCTCGCCATCGTCTCTGCTCGCCTCCACCGCCGCGCGGACCTCTGGTCCGCACCCGCCGCCGGAGATCCGCCGTCGAGGCCGCGCCGCCCGCAGGGTTTTTTTTCCCAACCGGACACCCCAAACCGGTTTCTACCGGTTCCGGTAAAACCGGACCGGTTTCACCGTAAACCGGTAGAAACCGGTCAAATCCCAGTACAAATTCAAATCGTCCGGCGCATTTGGGAACCGGCCGGTTTGACCGATTTACCGGCCGGTTTGACTGGTAACCGGTCAAATTTAATTTTTTTTTCTTTTTTGGTTTAAATTCAAATGCCCGCAAAGTATACTAAATAAATATTTTTATAATATATTTTAGTCTGAATGAACCCTCCAACCCTCTTTTATAATACTTTTACATTTTATTTGTATACTTTTGTATGCACGTTTTTTGTTTAACTTCAAATCCTCGCAAACTATATTAAATGAACAAATTTTTGAGAAAATTTGACACCATTAGATTCGTCGCACCTTGAAGTATTTTTAGGAATTTTTTCAGAATTTTTCATTTTTTGAATTTAAATTTAAATTTTGAATTTGGACCGGTTTGGTACCGGCCCAAACCGGAACCGGACCGGTTCCCACCGGTTAGGTGAACCCTGGGAGGGAGAGGAGGACAGCCCGCGCTCGCGCCGTCGTGGTCGTGGCCCGTCGGGGCCGCAGTCCGGCCGCCGCCGCGCGCAGGGGAGGGAGCTCGAGACGCCGCGCGGTTCTTCCGAACGCCGATCGCTGCTCCCTCCGCACAGGCCCTGTGCCGGCCACGCCGCACGCAGGGGCTGCCCCGCCGCGTGCCGGTCGCCACCAGTCCCGATGCCGCCGCGCGCCATCGCCTCACCGCCGCAGAATTCGTGCGCCGCCGGGAGGGGGACGGTCGCGGCACAGCCGCCGTGCGCCGCATGTCGCTGCCCTCCGCCCCGCCGCTGCCGCCCGCGCGCCATCGCCACCGTCCCGGACGCGCGCCATGGCCGCCGTCCCGCACGCGCGCCGCGGACGACGAGGAGTAGCTCGGCTCGGCCACGGACCACGGGCGGGAGGGAGCTCCGGGGAGGGAAGGAGGCCGGCCGAGCTTTGGAGGGTGCGGATCCGGCCACCACCGCCGATGGGAGCTCGGGAGGGAGGGGGAGGAAGGAGGGGGCGGCGCCCCGGAGGAGCCGCAGGCGTGGGGATGGCGCGGCTCGTCGCCGGAGAGGAGGGAGAGCGATGGGAGGACGGCCCGGTGATGGAGCCGCGAGATCGGCCCGGCGAGGGAGGAGGGAGGACGGCGCGGCTCGGTCCCTCGGCCGCCGGCCTCGTGGTCCCCCGCCGTCGTCTGCCCGGCCGCGTGCTGCGCGTCGCGCAGCCAATGCGCGCGGGGAGGCAGCGCTGGCGGCCTGCTCGCCCCTGTTCGCCACCAAAGAGGCGCGCGCCGTGGCGGAGGAGCAACGGCCGGCGACGGAGGAGGGGCGCGCGGCGGAAGAGGCAAGGAGAGAGTGGGGAAGGTGGGAGGCCGCGGCGGCTGTAAAAAAAGTGAAAATATTTCTGACTTGTGGACCCTGTGAATGGTAGTTGGTATAAAGTAGACATATGAAGAATGAATGAATGCAGCGAAATTGAATATAGAGAAGAGAATTTCGATGATCAGACAAGAATATTTCTTATAGAGGAGGATTTTAGAGAATGACCGCTGTGAACAGCCTAATCCAGCATCCCATGCCGTTTTGCATCTAATCCGAGACAGCACTAACAAACGCCATCATCTCAAATCATCGCAGCCAGTTTACGGATCTTTTCCCACACCGCAATTATCGGCCATGGCCGTCAAATAGAAAATCATCAGAGTGGTCATTGGACATGCTGAACTCGTGATCTGACATCTTGATTTGATCCGGCACCCGGGGCCGGAGGTTCAGAGGCACCCTGCCGGGCCGCCGGCGCCGAGCTGACTGGTGTGAGGTCTCACCGACCGGGCACCAGAATAATGGAGCTGGTCCGGTTGCTCCGATCATCGACGGCTGCGCGGTGCCGGCGCGGCGCGGTGCTGTTGGGTTGGGCCGCGGTTGCCTTTGCTTGCGTTCACGGGAAGGCCGATGCTTGCTTTACTACTGCTGCAACCACCTGCGTCCCGCCAACCTTGCGCCCCAAGTGACAAGAGGAAGAAGGTAAGGTCTGTGTTTTCCTTGCCAATTATTGGAGAGACTGGTGAAAGCTTTGATGTGATGCTACCCATTTGCCTTAGTTTTATTTCATTAGTGCCTTTGTTAGGTCGAAGAATCAGCTTTGGAGATGGTGCACTCTTGTTCCAGCTGGTTATATTTTAGTCGGTGAAGGGGGTCCATATGCATGGATCCATGCTTTCAGCAGTGCCACCCCAAGCTGAATTTTGCAGTTTTGAACTGATTATCAGTTTTGTCGGTTAAAGACTCAGCTAAAGTCACACATATATTTGTAAAAGCAAATATTCACATGATATAAGTGCGGTCATAGGTGATTTCTACTTTGCATCAGCTTACTGCATTCCACCTGTCCAAAAATAATTTAAAAAGAAAACAGGAAAAATTGCTTGAGATTTGCATTTTACCTATCACCTACTACCATCCAAGGGTAGCACAAGCGAATATCCGAATTCAGAAACCTCAGGCTTTCTTGTTATCTAATCATCATAAAGTTAAGTGGTCATCTTTTATTAAGGGCAAGCTAATTCATTTACCGCTCACGTCGTATGATTAAACATTTGAAAAACACTGATTAGTGCACTAGTACAGAATGATCTGTTGGCTCGTCAATGAAGATCAGACGTCGTCTTCTTCACATTGCCTTTACTAAAAGCTGGAATAATGTAGGGTGATTGGTGGCGGTAACCAACCCTTAGTACACAAATTAGTTGTAGTGCTAAATTGGACAGCAATGGTGGACCACAACGAAGATCTCTCTCGCTCGGTCCTATGCTTTTCTGAAAAAGAAATGTGCGTCAATTTTTGGCGGTGCCAAAATGGTCCAGCCGAGCATTGGCCCGGTTATCCGTGTCAATTTTTGGCACTACCAGTTTGCTCTAAACTATGCGCAACAAGATCTTCAGACTCATAGTTTGGCTTCGATGACTCGGTAACTTGTAGGCATTGCAAATATGGTGGCGACATCAGTCTCTACTGTCTGCACCATTATTCAGGGTTTCTCTGATCCAGTCTCCTATGCTGAAATAATAAACCTGCACTGCTTAACAGTTGAACTGAACTTTGAAGGTGTCAGATAGTCTCGTATTCGATCGAGATCCGAGATAATTTCAAACACCCTGGTTCGACTGCCATCCTTTTCGGTGTCGGTGATGTGGACTCGGCCCATCGGCCATGTTGGTGACAGGTCGGCGAGGAGGCTGTTGCGCTCCTCGAACGCACGCGTTGCGCTCCTCGAACGCACGCTGTTTTCTCTGGTTGCCAGCGCCCAGAAAGGACGCCAAGGAGACGCACCGGCGTCAAATCACGGGACCAAACTGCCCACCGTGCGTCCACACACACGCGCCATGGCGCCACCAACACCTCCCCTCCCCCGGCCCACTGGTGCCTGCACATAAAAATGACTCTCCGTCTCTTCGTCTTCCTCCGAGGCGCCACCGCACGGGACCAGCGCCATTAGAGGCCGCACCTCCATCCATTCCTTCTCCAACACAGACAAGAGGAGATAGCAGCAGAGGAGAGGGAGGAGCCAGCCCCTGCTGATTGGAAAGAGACGTCGATTTGAAGTGAGTACTGCTCTTGCTGTGTTTTTTTTTTACCCAAGATTGCCTCTGTGTCAAGGATGTTCTGCTTTGGTTCTTATGGTTTGTTAGGTTTACAACAATTTAAAAGATATGCAGGCTAAGTGTGTAAACACTGCCTGAATACTCTTCAGGCGGAAGCAACCGTAAAAACATTCGATTGCGTTTTGGTTGTTTTTTTTTCGAATTCAGCTAGCCTGTTTGATGAATTGGGTTGGAGTGCATTTGGCTGCAAACTGGGTGCCCAAGGATCATGCAGTGACGCAAGCAACCAACCGAGCGGTTAGGCTATCCAACTTGCATAAGCGGTGATGCTTTTTTTAAAAAAAAATAGAAACAATTTAGTAGTGGGAAAAAAATACTCTCTCCGTTTCACACCTTTCAATTTTTTTCGTTTCAAAAACTATTTAAATTATGCGAATTTAAATTCAACTGCCCATTTAATACTTTTACTGTGCGGTCATTTCTTATCTTTCTTTTAACAAAAATATTGCTTCTCTAGTTCTCTCAAAGGCAAAAAAAATCATGTATATAGTTTCTCTATTAGGGCAGTCCCAATGGTAGAAACTAACACGGTTTCCATAGCAAAATAAATCATCTATAGAAACCATTCTTCACAGTGGTAGTGTCTTCGAGTAATAATTGTTTTCTCTTTCTCTCTCCCAATTCCACCAATGGGGAGAGTTGCATTAACCCCATAGAAATTAGTGGTTTCTCCCCAATGGCAAATTCATGGTTTCTTGTGCATTGGGTCAAGAGTAGACATGGTTTCTCCATGAGGAAATCATTTCTATGATTTGTGCTCTCTTTCCTCATTAACTAGACTGCCACGTCACCATTTTACTTATTTGACAAGCTATTTAATAGAGATAGAAACTACCATTAATACTCCATTGGAAGTGCCCTTAAGCGCCTTCCTTTAACAACCAACAACTCTGCAACGTGGTCAATCATTTCGTAACAACTAGAATTCCTTTCAATCATTGTACCGCCTGGGCCCAGAGCGAACTGTGTCGTTTCTCGGTGAACTACTGCTATCTGGAGCCATGTTTAGGCATTTTTATCCGTCAACCCTGTAAACACAAAAACAATATCACATCGAATATTTTGATATATGTATGGAGTTCTAAATGAAGTCTATTTACAAAACTTTTTTGCATGGATGAGCTGTAAATCGCGAGACGAATCTAATGAGCCTACTTAATCCATGATTTGCAACAGTGATGCTACAGTAACCATCCACTAATTATGGATTAATTAGCATTATTAGATTCATCTCGCGATTTACAATCCATCTGTGCAAAAAGTTTTATAAATAGACTTCATTTAGTACTTCAAATTAGTAAGATTACTTTGCAAAAATTTTACATGTAAACAACTAAACAAGCCCTAAAACGATCAAGTGAATATATATAGTTCTTCAAGTTCAGTACAGAGAGATGTGCAGTCGTATTTAAGGGTGTGTTTAGTTAGTGAAAAAGTTTGGATTTTGGTACTGTACCACATTTCATTGTTACTTAACAAATATTATCTAATTATAGACTAATTATGCTTAAAAATTTTAGCTCGTGCTAATCAGTTAGGCTGTGTAATTAGTTATTTTTTCAATTGTATTTAATAGTCTATGCATGTGTCCGAAAATTCAATGTGACGAGTACTATAGAAATTTTTTTGAGAAGAGCAGCCATGATTTCCGAGTCGTGGTCTCGTACTCTCGTCGAAACACTTGGCCACGCAGCGTGTACAAGCTCGCTGGACGCCTGGACCTAGTCTGTCAAAGGGGGTCAGTGAGCCAGCGACCAGGTCGGCGTTATGTTCTCAGCTGAGCGCCAATTCCCCAGCTTCGCTAGACGGCTACACGCCTGTTTTCCACTTGGAGTCGGCATGCTTGACCAGTACCATGTCTCGGGCTCTCGGCCCTTCACTGCTGCACCTCCTCCACGCGAGGGCGCTGTCGTCAGCCGCAAGCCTGCAGGCTGCAGCTGCAACTCTGCAAGCGTGTATAAAGCTCAGGAACTTTCGTCAGCTCGACTGCACGGCGAAACGACCACGGCGAGTTGCTGCCATATTCTCAAGAGCTTCGTCACAGCGTGATGGCACGACAAGAAGACGGCCTGTGGGAGTTGGGGAAGCATCCAATGCCAGTGTTGGAGCGGAATCTTTCGGACATCGGCTACGGTCTCCTTACGCAAGCCAGCCATTTGGCGGTAGCTTATTCGGGAGCCCACGGCAGAGGACACCTTTGTCTCACCTGTTCAACGTCACCCTTTTCATTTTTCTGGAACACGGTTGCTGACGCCGCTGGTCGATAAGGCCGGCGCGGGTTCAGGCATTCCAGCGGAGAGCTCCTTTTGTCCCCCACCCCACCCCAGGTTCAGATCTTCAGTGTACTGCGCGTGCGCTGGAAACCACCTAGACTGAATCAACAGGTTATGACTGCGCGTGGCATTGACAAGTGGCCACAGTATACATTTCGCATTGTTTATGTTCTTCAGTTGATATACCTTGCTCTGGTATTTATCGGTGGATATCACCTATGCAGGTTCAGGTAAGCAGATTCGGAGTCCTCAACTGACAAGGGCGGCGCATACCGCAGCTGGGCAAGATGACCGCCGGTTTCCAGCTCGGTGTGATTGGGTCTCTCACACTCTCCGTCGCATCGTCGGTTGCCATTGTCATCTGCAACAAGGCCCTCATCAGCACCCTAGGGTTTCCATTCGGTAAGGGCCCGATTGAGCTCTTCAGTCCGCAAGCATGGATGGTACCTGATGAACATCAGGGCACAAATCATGGGCTTTCAGCCTGTTCTTGAACTACTATGCACATTGAATTTTGCAGAGTTACATGTATTCAGTTCAATACTTACCGGCAAATCATATGTATTTGTGATCAATGCAGCTACAACATTGACAAGCTGGCATCTCATGGTGACCTTCTGCACCCTTAACGTTGCGCAGCGCTTGCGCTTTTTCGAGCCAAAGGCAATTGATGGACAGACGGTGGTTTTGTTCGGGTTGCTGAATGGAACCTCAATTGGCCTTCTCAATCTTAGTTTAGGATTCAATTCCATCGGATTCTACCAGGTCAGTCTACTTTCCGTTGGGTACTGTTTTTACTGAAAATGAAGGGAGCATGCTCAGATTCGGTATATTCTGCAGATGACAAAGCTGGCCATAATACCCTTCACAGTGCTGTTGGAGACTATATTCCTGAAAAAAAGATTCAGGTTAGAAAAGTAAAAGTAGTACTGCCTGTGAACTAGATGTTCTGATTCTATTTCATTAAGATTGAGGCCAACACAAATGATGAATATAGAGACCCTGCAGTACAATGGTCTATAGCCAAGATTTCTGTTTGCACATTTTCATTCTCTGTGATGACTAGAACAATTCTATATAACTATTTCGTCCAGAACAGTTATCCATCAAACAAAATGAAATAGAGAAGGTCTAGCCAAATAATTAGATAATTGAAAGTATGCTTGCTTTTTTTCCCCTGGTACTGCTGTATTGGACAGATCCATTTCTTCTTCGGCAACTAAATCCTTTCCTATAATTCATCACTATGCTGATAATGATATAACTAACAATATGCAGTGAGACTATCAAGTTCTCTCTACTGGTCTTGCTACTTGGAGTTGGCATTGCTTCAGTCACCGACCTCAAGCTAAATTTTCTTGGGTCTATTCTTTCCGGCCTCGCCATCTCCACGACTTGTGTTGGCCAAATTGTATCCTACATGTCTGTTCTTCATTCAGGGTGCACATTTGGCATTTCTAGTTGTTTGCCTTGCATTGATTCTCATTTTCTCAACATCTACTATTGGTATGATTCATCCTTAAACTGCTGAATGAAGCTCACAAACACAATACAGAGGAAGCTGAAGGTCACCTCGACGCAGCTCCTGTACCAATCCGCGCCTTACCAAGCAGCAATCCTGTTCGCGACCGGCCCCTTCGTGGATCAGCTCCTCACCAGCCGAAGCGTCTTCGCCCACAAATACACATTCCCAGTTGTGGTAAGCACCAATGGCAGCCGCCGCAGTACAGAAAATCTACCTGCCAATCTCTGAAAAAAAACATTCCAAGCATATCTCAGCGCTTGGGATGGATGACAATAACATGCGGTGCGCGTCGTGGCAGGGCTTCATCGTGCTGTCGTGCGTGATCGCGGTGTCGGTGAACTTCAGCACGTTCCTGGTGATCGGGACGACGTCGCCGGTGACGTACCAGGTGCTGGGGCACCTCAAGACGTGCCTGGTGCTGTCGTTCGGGTACACGCTGCTTCGCGACCCCTTCACCGCGCGCAACATCCTGGGCATCCTCGTCGCCATCTTCGGGATGGCGCTCTACTCCTACTTCTTGGTGCGCGAGGGCAGGAAGAAGGCCGCGGGCGACGCCCTCCCGGTGTCACAGGTACGCACTGCGCGCGACCATCTCGTCAGGAAACCCAACTGCTCTCGAGTCGTTCTTCCTGTGTTTATGCGATGGATCTGATCTGATGATACTCATCCTGCTCTGCAGATGCCGGAGAAGGAGACGGAGCCGCTGCTGGCGTCGACCAAGGACGGCGGCGACGCCAAGAAGGCCAACGGCGTAGCTCACGACTGCTAGATGCTCCTTTCTCTCGTCTGTTATAGCTTAGCCAGCTCTAGTGTGTCGCTACGCTACGCAGTACGCACACTGTTCTGAATCTGATGTCGGGGAAGCAAGAATTCCTTTCGTTTATTTGTACGATAGAAAGTGGGGGCGCGTTGTACTCGTCCACAATTAAGAGAAAATCGATGGTTCCTCTCTTCAGGCCGCCTGGCTCATCAGCAGAATGATGTGGTGCTGTGCGAGACGTGCTCTCCTACCTCAAGTTTCGTCCCCGCGCGCGCCATCATGGACCCTTTCACTTTCAGCCTCAGGGCCCCCGCTCCCGTAGCGCACGGCCACCGGCCCAATTCTCAGGATCCAGCAAAAATCACGACAACTGTTAACTGGGCCGGCTGACTCCGTGCAAGCAAGCGGACCGCGAGCACGCAGGCCCGCTGCGACTAGGTTTGCCAGTCTAGGCCCATCGAGAACAGTGCGGACTTGAAAGTGACCTGTGCAGGGACGGCGATTACCTCGGCCCATACACATTTTCTCTAGTTTTCTGTAATTTTTGAGCCGTGTACATCATGTCAAAAGAAGAGCCCTGCTACATGTCTCCTTTCTCTAATCTGTGTGCTCAAAAAAGAAAAAAAATCCTTTCTCTAATCTATAAAAAAAAGAATTGTTTCCTAAGCTCTTCTTTTGTCCAAAACACATAGGGAAAAAACCCTAATCTTCTTCTTGCTCATTGACACATCTCCAACTTGTTTGCTCCTCCTGTTCACATATGTAAGTAGTTTTTAGTTTCTCTCATAAGTTAAACTTCTATAACTTCAAGCAACTCTATATGAAACCGCCTTATGTTTTTAAATTTGTATCTGTTTGATATTTATACATATAGACTTGATCGAAGTTAGATAACTTTGACTTAGACAAAACTAAACCCATCCAGCTACATTTTTGGAATGGAGGGTGTATTTGGTAATGCTTTTGCCAAAAATGGTGGGAATAGGGAACAGAAATAATCCTAATCACTGTGTTCGCTTGGCTTGTCAGCCAACCAGCCAGCAGTACTGTTCTCTCATACTAAATCAGCACCAGCCACCAGCTAGTCAGCAGTACTGTTCTCTCATAACAAATCAGCATCAGCCATAAGCTACAACCAAACGAACACAGCGAATATTTCATCCACCATACCAAAAAAAAAAGAGAGAGTTATGTGGACATGAACGCAACCACACACATGGCGCTACACATAGCACGATGGCATGCATGCGGAGGCCGACCGATACAGAACACAGACAACCCACTCGCACGCGGCACGCCTCGTTCGCACACGCACAGGGACAGCTTAGCACAGACGCAGCTGCGCGCTCAAGATCCCAATGGAAGGTCACATGGCGTCCGATGTCACCGCCATCATGGCTAGCAGCACTACTACTCCGTTCTTGCTTAACTTGCAGGTTTGACCTGTGCCCCAAGCGCACCCCGGCATCAGCATGTGCATCAATCCCCTCCCCCCAGCTTCGTTTCAACGACCTGCTTCATGGAAGGTGACCGGTCAGCCACGCACGCACAGTGGCGCGCGCGGCCCGCGCTGATCGCCCGCGCGCATGGCTCCCATATGGATCGCCGCCGGCCGGGGTGCGCGCTCGGATCCCGCGGCCGGGCCGGGCTGGCAGGCGCGCGCGCGGAGCGGCGGAGGCACGCTGGCACGGGCATGTGGGCGCGGCCGGCGAGCCGGCGCGGGGCGCTCCGTGGTGCCGGTCACGTGGGGCAGGCGGAATACACGTTTCCATGCTCTGGCCCCCGGAATCTTTGTTCCGAGGCCGACACGATCCACCGCAGCCCCGCTCCGGCGATCGCGTCCCACGGGAGAGTTGCGACTACTAGGTGCGTGCGTTCCAGCTGCAGGTTCTTGGTATCTGCAAGTCAAACCCGGTGTCGCTGCGCTGGGAGTGAGAGGCGAGGAGGGCCGCCGCGCCGGGGCGAGGGCGCAGCGGGAAGCGGTTCCCGGCGTCGTTCGCGGCTGATCCCGATGCGGCGGCGGTCTTGGCTCCGCGGTTCATGCGACGAAGTGGGAGGGCTCCGGCCCGTTTACTGCTCCTAGGCGTAGGGGTAGTAACTAGCAGTGTCACTTGCTCACTTGGGAGTAGAAAATTGAGGTAAGCATTTCTAGCCTCTAGTGATGCTCGCAGTGCTGTTTCTGGGCTCCTGGTAGCTTGTCCCTATCCCGTGCGCGTGGTTGACTTGACTATACTATACATCCACCTCACTGGTCATTTCCTCGTTTTATCCCCTTCTCCATCAGGAAGGAACGCTGCTGTGACGCAGTGCAAGCGTGCGTTGTTCGCATGCGCGAGCATTCGCAACAAGCCAACGACGGACGGGTTTTATCCGGCTTTCCGCCGGCCGGCTTGGTGGATGCCATGCCGGATGGGGATGAGGTCGGAGGACGGTGCTGACGCGTGCTGCGGCACTGATCCAGCGTAAGGATGGCAACGGGTCGAGTTCGGATCGGGTGGAGTCTCCGTGCACCCAAAACCGAAACCCGAAATCGAAACCCGAACCCGAACCCGAAACCGATTCGGGTGGAAATCCATCACCAAAACCAAACCCGCGGATACCCGAAACCCGAATGGATACCCGAAACCCGCAGATAAATATACACATATTCACATGAATAAACAAAATGTAACAAATAATAAATATTTTCATGACTCAACTTTCAATAAATTTAATAGTCTAAGTAAACAAATTATCATTAACATATTATAAAACATGAGTTTTAATTCCAAATAATTTATTTCGGATATCCATTGGATATCCACGGGTGGAAACCAAAACCCGAAACCGAACCCGAACCCGAACCCGAACCCGAACCCGAACCTAAAAACTGTGGGCGAAAAACCAACACCAAACCCGAAACCCGAAAAACCGAAACCCGCGGATACCCGCACCGAACCCGATCCACTGCCATCTCTAATCCAGCGCACAATGCGTGTAGGCGCAAGGCAACAATCTCAATGGGGGCAAGAGGCCAGGCCGGCAAGTAGGGCCACCGGCTACAGAGCCAGAGGGGGCCAAGGCTGTGTTTAGTTCCAAAATTTCTCTCTCCAAACTTCACTATTTATCTATCACATCAAATTTTTTACCTCATGTATGAAACATTAAATGTAGATAAATAAAAAAACTAATTGTATAGTTTTAATATACACGACAAGACGAATTTTTTGAGCCTAGTTAGGTCATGGTAGGACAACAATTACCACAAACAAACGAAAAGTGTTACAGTGTGTTACAGTGTCCGATTTGACTCTTTTTACCACTTTTTACGGATCTAAACACAGCCCAAACTCCGGCGACAGAACTGGAATGCACTCAGCACACTGCCCTGCCCCATTGTCCAGCGCGCGCGCGCCCACGCCCCACACCCCCAGGGTGCATGCACTGGCTTGCAAAACAAAACCCCTGCGACTGCGAGGCTCGCCTGTCCGAATCTACGGCATCAATCTGGCAGATGCTCCGTTTTTTTTCCAGCGCCTGCTGCAGTTGCCCTTGCCTCATCATCCTCCCTTCGGGCCTTCGGGAGTTGAGGCCCTGAAGGCGCTGGTAGTGTAGCGGCGCAATGGAAGGATAGAAACGCTCGAAAGGGAGGGAGCAAGACGGGGATTTCTATTTGTCGCGCGAGCTACTGTGTGCCAACGTGTCGCAGAAAGTCGGAAGCTAACGCACGCCACCCGCTTTCTCTTGTTTTGTTTCCGTGGACGGTGAAGGCCCATTAAGACATTAAGCTTTTCTTCATTCGTATATCTTCTTCTGTTGCAGGTAACGCATGCCACCCCTTTCTCTAATTTTGTTTCTGTGAACCGTGAAGGCTCATTAAGTTTTTCTTCGTTTTCTTTTTCTTCTTCCATTGCAATGTGCCATGCAGTGAACTTTGCTGCAACCGGCTAAATTAAAAGTTTCGGAACATTATGAAAACAGAACAATTTACTAAACAAGTCAGAATATTTCCAAAACACTTTTGAAATGTTTTCAAAACATCTGAATGCTCCGAAACATTTTGGAATGTTTCCAAAACATCTAAATATTTCGGAACATTTTGAAATATTTTCCAAAACATCTAAAAGTTTCGGAACACTTTGGAATGTTTCGGAGGAATTTGAAAGTTTCTAAGAATAATCTCGAATATTTTTAAACAAATCTAAATGTTTTAGAACAAACTGGAAGTTTCGGAACACTTTGAAAACAGAACAATCTTAACATGTTGCTCAACAAGTCAAATTGTTTTCCGAACACTTTGAAATATTTCCAATTTGTATTTCCAAAAATTTGACAGCAAACATTTCGAAATGTTTCCAAAAACATCTGAATGTTTCATAACACTTAAAATATTTCAGAAACACTCCGCAATGTTTCTAAACAAATCTAATGTTTCGAAACAATCTGAAAGTTTTTCAGGTAATTTGAATGTTTCTAAACAAATCTGGATGTTTCGGAACAAATTGAAAGTTTCAGAACATTCTGAAAATAGAACAATGTACTAAACAAATAATAATGTTTCCAAAACATCTAAATGTTCCCGAACAATTTGAAATATTTTAAATCTGAATGTTTCGGAACACTCTGAAAACGGAACAATATGAACAAATGTAAATATTTTTGGAACACTCTGTAATGTTCTTAAACAAAACTAAATGTTTCGGAACAATTTGAAAGTTTTTCGGAACACTCTGGAATGAAACAAATCTAAATGTTTCGGAACAAACTGAAAGTTTCGAAACACTTTGAAATGTTTCCAAAACAAATGTAAATATTTTCGAAACACTTTGAAATGTTTATAAACAAATCTGAAAATGTATCAAAAAACACTAGGAATTGTTTTCAACAAATATGAATATTTTGGAACACTTTCGTGCAAACATTTTTATTTTTTAAAAACATTTTGTGGAGAAAACTTTCACTTCCGCTTAATGGGCCGGGCACCTGCTTATTGGGCTAGAAACCTTACGTGATTCCGCTTCCGCGCGCACGCCCATCTGATTCTTCTGCGACGCAACCTTCCGAAGTCGCTGAAAGCGACGTATAGACGCCCCGAGCAAGACGCCGACGGCGATCTGGCTCGAGAGCGAGGTGCCAACTAACGGACAGCGGAATTGGGTTCCCGATTCTTTTACCTTTTCCTTTTTTTTCTAGTTTCCGCTCACATCACATGAGGGCAGTTGGGTTTATTTTAAGGCCCCCCGTTTATTAGACTGTCTCCAATGGTACCTTCTAAAATCCACTTCCTAAAAAAAATATTCTTCTCCCTCTAAACAGATTCTGCCCTCTCTAAACAGATTCTGCCCTCCATATCAAAATCTTCTCCAGCAATATACTCCATACCACACCCTCTATATCCCACCATCCAATATTATATTTATTTTTTCCTCGACATCATCCAACGTCCATTCATCCATTCCCCCTCTCTCTCAACGGTTGGCTGGGCGAATCTCATCACGTCCACGAGCGCAGAGTGGAGGGCAGCCGTACACCTCCAGATTTAGTGATTCTCTCTTCTCCCCCTAAGTTTGCCGGCTCCTTTCCAGTTCACCGCTGGAGCGGGTGGCGGTCTACGGCGTCCTCTAAAAACAGGTACCGGACCGTTTCCAGACCACCGCTGGAGACCGTCTTATTAGGACACGGGCGACCGGTGTCCCTGCAATCCTGCTGCGGTGCTCGAGTTACGTCACGTTCACACGGGGGGCAGGAAGAACACTGTTGGGCACCGGTCGTTCCGTCCCTAGAGCTACAGTTGAGCTGGTAGCCTGCTAGAAGAGCAGGAGATATGGGACGAAGACCTGTCGTGTCGTGGTCGTGTCATATCTTGCAGCAAGACACTAAACAATCTGCAGCCCAGAACAAAAGAGAGGCAAAAATGGGCACCGGATTCGACTTCGTCACGGGCTCGGTAGCTGGTTGCCGGCCGCCGGTGAGGTCGCAGCGTCCAGCTCGCCCGCCAAGATCACTGGCGCGCGCGTTTTTTTTTTCTCGCGACCCGGCGACCTGCCACCGCGAACGGTCCCGTCGCGTTTCGCTACGATCCGAAACTGACCAGGAAGGCTTCTGCCCCGAGCGAGCGCGGGTCCCGGCGGCGGAAGGAAGGCGACGCCGACTGCCCGGTGCCCGCGGCACGCATCGCCGGCGACAAAAAGGAAAATGGGATGGGAGGACCCGCCCCCATCCGCGCGCGTGACGACGCGCGGGCGGGGGCGCACGCCTGGGCGGCCTGGCTTGGTGGCTTTGTCCTGACCCGACCCCGGGGCCCCCGCGCACGTCAGCGGCGTCCACGCCGTGCCTGCCCGCCCGCCCTTGTCCGGTTGCTGTCCACAGACCAGCCGCCGGGCCCCGCCGCTGGCCGTGGCTGGTACCGGGCGGCCCTCGCGCCGGAGCACGGAGGCGTACGTCCACGGCTGCGCCACATGCCCACGCACCACCACACCACACGTCCACCACCGCCACCGTGAGGTGAGCGGGCGCGCACGCCAGCGCAAGCGGGGGGTGGGGGCGGTCCCGTTCCCGTCGGCGCCGTTACGGGATCCGCCGCGCGCTACGGGGGGAGCCGCCGGGCGGGGGTAGCTGCGCGGAACGGGAAGCAGCGGGTTGACTCGCCTCGGCACATGCTCGGATAAAGAAAGAAAGCGGATCTCGGAAAGCATGTGTCGCGCGTCATGTGGACGACACGGCGAGTCTCCGAAACATTGGAAACCTCTCTTTGGGTTTGTTTAGATCCCAGAAAAACTCCAAATTTTCTATCACATCGAAATATTAAATATAGCAAATGATCCATGCATGGAGTACTAAATGTAGGTAACTAAAAAAACTAATTGCATAGTTTTAATGTACGTTGCGAGACGAATCTTATAAGACTATTAGGTCATAGTAGGACAATATTTACCACAAACAAACGAAATGTGCTACAGTGTACTATAGTGTCCGATGTGATTTTTTCTACCCATTTTGCAGGGATCTAAACACAGCCTGTTTCTTTTTGCGATGCTGATGTGCGTGTTGCGTATAGGCATAGCAAAGTCAATGCATCCTTTCTTCCCACACATGATCTCTGATCTGATGGGCTAGCTGCTGGCGACATGAATTCCCGATGAGATCGTCGGTTTGCCGTCGAAACTTTCCTCGTGGTCGTAGCAGCCACCACCCAACCCAACCAAGTTCACTCGTTCAACTGTCACCACATCAGCGTCGACCAGGCATGTCCCCGTGCCGTCGTCGCGTGCTTGTGCTTGCCACAAAGGAAATGACGCAAGGACGCCCATCTAAAACAAATGTACTTGACCTTAAACAACCGCTCCATTTAGATGGACAGAAGACGTACTTGCTATACTACAGGAGTAGGTCTTAAACAAGCATTCTAGGCTCGAGATGGAGTGTCGCTGCGTTAACAATTTCCGGCTGCGAAGCAAAGCAAACGACGTCTCAAGCAGCGTGAAAGCAAGTGAAGCAAAGCAAACGAATTTCAAGTACGGCTGCCGGTCAACAACTCCGTGACCGACGACGGCAAGATTATCGAAAGGAATCCTTGGCGCAAAGCAAAACACACCAAGTTTACTCCAGAAACTATTGTTCCCCAATGTCCCCATCACAACTCTTAGTGGAATGTTAATGTGTCCTTGATATATGTCTGTACTGCTTGTTAACACACGTCTCTGGGTGATGAATCATCCTAAAATCGCCGTCGACCTATTAATCAAACTCCGCAAGTGGGACCCCTACAGTCTCCATGCACACGGCCGGAGATTATTTGAAATGACGGTCGAACCATTCTTTAGGGGGGATGGCTAGCTAAGTCAAAAACGATACACAAAAGATTGGAAACAGGATGGCGTATGAATAATGGTACACATATATAGATATATAAATAAATGGTGAAATAGGTATTTTGGTCCCTCAACTTTTAAATTGAGCAATATAGTCCTCAACTTTCGTTTTGTGGTCAAACTCGTCCTTATGCATGTATTATACTCCATGATAACATGAGTTAAATGTCAAAAGTCCATTTTACCCTCCCCCAATTTACACTATTGTATCACTATTCGCTTAACTTTCCACAATATTTTATATGATGGTACGTAAATATGCAACAAGATGCTTTAATGTTACTCCAATGAGGCGTCCGCGACAAAATACATGTATGACTAAATAAAATTCTATGTTCCAAATTAAACACTTGCGATGTTTCACAAAATTCTACGGGTAAATAAAATGTTGTGGGATTTTGAACTGAAAGGAGCCAAGGGCAGAAAGGACTTTTTACATAAATCTCATGTTATTATGAAGTATAATATTAGTACCAGGATGGGTTTGACTAAAAATGAAAGTCGATGGGCCTATATGAAAGTTGAAGGATGAACTTGACCCTCGGATCAAAGTTGAGGGACTATAATAGCTATTTCACCTATATAAAATCATGCTGGACTTTCTGAAAACCATATTTGGACCGTTGTTTGGATGTTAGTTCCTTATTCTAGAGAAAACACTACTCCAGCGCCCCCCATCACTGCCGGTTCAAAATAGCTATCACCGCCGGTTTTGGGGGCGTTGGATTTAACTCGTTGGTGATGCCCGGGGCCATCACCGCCGGTTTCAGACCTGACGGTGATAGTCCGAACCATCACCGCCGGTTTGAGACCCGGCAGTGTTGCCCCGTTTGGAAACAAAAAAAAGGCTACGCTGTTGCTGCTACTGCTGTCGCTCGCCCCGCCGCGTCGCTGCCGCTCGCTGCTCGCCATGCTGCTGCCGCCGCCGTCGCAGCACCGCGCTTGCCGCTCCCGCCGCCGCCGCCGCCGCTGGGCGCTCGCCACCTCCTGCGCTGCTGCAGCCGGCCCCGGCAGAGAAGGGCTAGGCCAGGGGCGACCGCGGCTAGTCCCTACCTGCATGGGAAGAGAGGGGAGGCGAGGTTAGGGGCAGTCGTGAGGAAGGGAGGGGAGGGGCACCGCACCTCACAGAGGTCGATTCGCACGGCACCGCGCCGGATCTTGCCGCTCCCACCGCCGCCGCACTTGCCGCTCCCGCCGCCGCCGCGCTCGCCGCTCCCGACGCCGCCACGCTCGCCGCGAGCTTGCCGTTCCCGCCGCTGCTGCGGATCTGTAGGGTAAGAGAGCTAGGGGAAGTAGCAGGAAGGGACGAAGGGGAGCCAGCGTTGGAGCTAGCAGGGGAAAGGAGCAGAGAGGGAAGGGGAAGGGTCAGCGGGGAACGGCCTGTGTGCCGGCCGCCGCGGTCGCGGCCGCGCCGAGCTCCTGCGCCGGCCGCAGTCGAGCTCCCGCGATGGCCGTGGTCGAGCTCCCGCGCGTGGATGTCCCGCACCGAGCTCCCACGCCGGCCCGCGGTCGAGCTCCCGCGGCGGCCGGTTGCCCGCGCGTGGATCTCCCCGCCACTGGGGAGAGAAGGGAGAGGAGGGAGAGGGGAGGAGATGGGGAATGAGAGGAAGGAGAAGGAACGAAGGGAGAGGGGCGGCGTGCGCTGTGGGAGAGGGGAGGAGAAAGGAGATGAGTGAAAGAGAGGAAGAGAAAAATTTAAATAGGTGGAGAACACATCACCGCTGGGTCATCTTACAACCCGGCGGTGATGCTAACATATCACCGCCGGGTTGTATTACGAACCGGCGGTGATATGTTAGCATCACCGCCGGGTCCATTTGGAACCGGCGGTGATAGACTCTCACCGCCGGTTCGAAACAAACCGGCGGTGATGGGGCGTTTGCGATGATGTATTCTGTAGTAGTGAAATACACTTTTTCGCTTGGTTATCTGATCGACCTTACAAATCAATCGAAGTAAATCATAAAACATGGAATATTGTTTCGTATCACAATCTCTTTTAGCTCCTAGAAGATGGTACTATTGTTTCACATCATATTCATCTCTTAACTCCTGCAAGATGGTACTATGAAAATAAGAGAAAAGTCTATATTGACCACATGAACTTGTCACCGAATTTGAAAACCCCCCTTAACTCCAAAACCGGATATTCTACACCCCGTCCTCTTGAAACCATTTAATTTATTTACCCCCCTCGGACCAAAACCACCCTTGTTTTCACCACTGCGGAGCGGTGTTTCCTTTTTCTTTTCTCCCTCCAACTTTCATAGCAAGAAAAAAAAGTTAAATGAGTCTGAAAATTATGAATTTTTTACAAAGCTAGAGTAGGTGATAGGAAAACTATTTTAACTATTGCTTTTAGTTGGAATGCAAAAAAAATTAAAATATAAATATTTGAATATGGGTAAAAATTAAGATTCATTGAATTTTTTGGGCATCAAAATGCACTCTAAAATTTATGAAATTTGAAACTTAAGGTTCATTTTGAACTTAGTTTATCATGTTAATTTTATTTCACACATGTTCCACATAAATATTTCAAAATTTTATTAAAATATTCAAATTTGGTGCAAATTTACCCTTTACTAATAAACTTAAAATATTGCTATGGAACATTAGTCAAATAATATTAACATGATAAACTAAATTAAAAATAAACCTTATGTTTCAAATTTGGTAAATTTTAGAGCATGTTTGGATATCCTAAAAACTCAATGAAACTTAAATTTTAACCATATTCAAATATTTATATTTCAAAAATTTTGGCATCCCAACTAAAAATAGTATTTAAAATAGTTTTATTATCAACTAATTTACCTCTATAAAATTTTTTTGTAATTTTTTGGCCCATTTAACTATTTTTTGTCTTGCTATGAAAGTTGGAGGGAGAAAAGAAAAAAAAGGAAAAACTACTCCGCTGGGTGGTTTGGTCCGAGGGGAGTAAATCCAACCATTTCAAGAGTTCGGGGTGTAATCCGGTTTTGGAGTTAAGAGTTTTTCTTTAGCTCGGCAACTATTTCAAAGGGGTGAAACGAACTTTACTCTTAAAATATAATGGGACAATAGATGAGGCAATACCCCTTCTACAATGTCTTGTTTGTCATTTCTACAAGCACCTACATATTTGAACTGAGCCATACCTCATTGGTGGATGCTCCTATTTGGCGCAATCAGGGTTCGGGGGTTTTCTCGATCGGAAAACCGGGTGCTGCTTCCTCTTAATGAAACACGGTGGTGGCCGTCATACCCCTCCATCCCACCGCGGTCGAATTTTTTTACAAGCACCTACATATTGAGTAGTCTCCTCTTATTTCGTAAAGGAATACGTGAGGTTTTAGACTCAGATTCATAAAGAATTTACCAATGATGATAGGGTTGTAGACTCAGATTTTCCATGTCGCCGCTAAGCTCCAACGATATAAAGGCTTATTTGAGATGAGATTCCCTCGCTTCAATTGATTGTATATTACATATGTGAGTATGGTTGCCAGCAAGTTCATCCATCATCCTCAGCGATGCTCTTGTGTGTTTCGGGTTGTGTGGGGTTCTTTGGACTAGCAGAAGAGCTACCTGTCGACATGGCCCTTCTCCACTAGTCTCCGCTGAAATTGAGTACTCTTTTTGTACCCGGATCAACAACTGGGATTGTCATACGTTTGCCCAGTTCCTTCTTCTGCAGTGAACATCTGAGAGCTTTGCCAAACTTAACCCCGCCACCTACAGGTCCCTCATCTGGACACTCTCGTTGTCGCTTCGGGAAATGGGCGGCTACTAAACTACTTGATTGCTCGTTTGTTGTGCGCTTGATCGGATATGGTCTAGCACGCAAAGACTCGAGGATTTAGACAGGTTTAGGCCGAATGTGCCCTACGTCCAGTATGAGGGGTGGTGTTCTTGCTCTATTGCTCTCGAGCCCGGGTGCTCAAAGTTCAAAGGGGAGCTTACAAGCTGGTGAAGCAGTGTCGAACCTCTGAGAGTCCAACCCTTTCCTACGTGGGGGGCTTTCCCTTTTATAGTCCAAGGTAGGGCCCCCATTTACATATATCTAGCGTTGTGTCTTTAAACCGTCGGGGTGTCCTTCGTCCTTGTCAGTCATCGAGGCCCACTCGGTCAGTCGGGAGTGGGGTGGCTTGATCCAGGTTGGGTTTTTTTGGCAGCGGGTTGTCCAGGCGCTGTTCCATCCTTGGCCAGTCGGGATGACCCGATCACTCGGACGGGCACTCGGGGATCATCTCCAGTCTTATCCGCCTGGGTCTATGTCCCTTATCTGCAGGGCTACCTTGTGCCTCTCTTGCGTAGCCTCTGCCCGTAGGACAGCATGCCCGGAGAGGGGTGGCTTACCGAGGCCAGACAGGGGGTGTCCGGTCACACCCGCTGGCGTAATGGAGTGGTGCGCAGGGGCAACCATCATTACGGCACGGGAGGGGACGTCCGTTGACACCCTCTCCCGTAGTGTCGCGGGGCCCGCGTGGGCGGTGCTGTCCCTCTATCAGGGAGCCCTGTAGCCTATGTCTACGCTGCAAGATAAGGGGAGCTCGCGTCATGGAGTCTGTACAGGAGCACGTCTTGGCCGGCACGCCTATCAGGGAGAGCGGTATTCTTGACGCGCATGTCCCGGGTCGTTCGGCATGCCTCTGACCCGGGGCGCTAGGTCGGGGAGCCACCACGTGTCCCCTGGGGGTTGGGCTCCCGGCTACGTTGCCTTAGGAACGAAGGCAACCACCCAGGCGGGCTGGCAGGCCGCGTCTCGCCCGGGCCAGGGAACTTGTTGGGCTTTCCTTCATACGAGTCAGACCCGTCTGGGGCCCCATGTTTACACCCCCCGTCAGAGGCCCCCGAGTGGCTCTGTGATTTTTGTAATCATGGAGCCGCTGGACTGGGTTTTGATGACCCCTGGCCGGGGCGTCCCATCCGCCTGTCCGCGTTCCCGGCTTTCGGCGTGCGCCAGCACTGGCGTGACGGAGTCGCGCCGGTCTTGATGGCCGGCTGGAGCGTTGGTACCGTGGTATCTCGAGGTTGGTCATCGCGTCTTATCGCCACGCCGTGGACGCCTCGGTTTTCCCCCTACTCGGGACTGCCTCCCATTGGTGGGTCGTGCGGCGATCGTGCCCCGAGTGGCGCGGCGATCGCTTGGCGAGCTGGCGCCATCCCGTCGGCATTCAAGAGGGGGCTCGGTTTGGTGAGGGCCTTTGGTGTATCCCGTTTGGCCGGCCCGCTAGGTGCTGGGGCCGTTTGTGTCCTCGTTTGCCTATAAATAAGGGTGTTGTGGATACATGATTCCACACAAGAAGAACAGATCATGGAAATCCCTTTGGTAGTTTTCTTCCTCACACCCCACACCCGTCCTCCAGACGAGAGCAGGCATGTCTGGTGTCTCTGGTGCTAGAAGAATGCTTGCGAACGGTGGGGTATCCTCCTTAGGCATGCACCTGCTATCGCGCTCCTTCCGCGAGTTGCGTGCCTGCGCCGAGGAACCGGGGTGCCATCAGCCGAGATTAGGCGAGTTCGACCACTGGTTCCCTTTCCAAGGGGCGTGGTAAGCGGCCATATCTCGCTTGTGGCTCCCTTGGTGTTCCTTTGGTGTTGGCACGGCCAAGGGCTTGGTGCGCAAGCAGAAGGCAGCGCTCTTGGAGCGCCCTGCCTCGTGTTGGCTTCGGAGTCTTCCCGCGCCACGGCCTCCCGCGTTCTTTGCTGCTGGAAGTCTCCTGGTGAAACGGGCCCCGGGGGGAGGAGGCGGCGAGGGCTCCAAAGGAGATCCCATGGGTTCTCTTGAGCATGTCATCTACCTCCGCCCGGGGCATCCATTGCCTTTGTCTTCTGTAGCTGAGGGGCGAGACCGTAGCTGGAGAAGGCGTTCTTGGAGGCACCCTCCTTTTTCTTTTTTCTTTTGGTTTCCCTCCTGAGGGATGTGACGGGTTTGATCCATTGTACCTTCCCTTTCCTCGAGTTGGGATTGGCTAATCCCTGCCCATTGTAATGGCTTCCGGCCAATCGTTTTAATAAAACCAATCTGGAAGTAAATTTGTCCTGAGTGATCAGACTCGGCATCGGTGTTCCTTTTTGCCGATCGATCGATGTGTATTGCCTCAGATGAGGGTCGTTCCCGCCATGGGCGATGGGTCCAAAGGGAACCGTTACTTCTGCCACCATCCTATTCATTGTCCTCGGGCTTTGTGGACCCGTGGGGTCGGCCGCCGCCCGAGTGTAGGTCGGGAATGGTCGGGCCTTGGCATCGCGCAACGGGTTATTGGCCCATAGGGCTTGGCCCGCTTCCCGACCGAGGGGGGTTTGTGCCGGACGTGTTCGATGTCGCGCCACTTCGGATTCCTCGCCGGTCAGTGGGGCCTACCAGGCCAAACCCCCTGGCTCTTTAATACACGGAGCGGGGGGGGAGGGTTTACCTTTTCCTTTGCTCGGCTTCCGCCTCTTTCCTCTGCCGCCTCTAGCGTTCACCTTTTTTCCTGCTCTCGCTCGTCGCCGCCCTCGCCTTCGCCTTCTTTTCAATAGTTCTGTCAGAGCCCAGGTGTGGCGATGTCGCTGTGAAGGCTGTCCTCCATGACCGAGGTCCAGCTCGAAAGGTTGGCCGCGGAGAGGTCGATTCCCCCGAGGAGTGTAGCCCACTGTAGGGCGCCGCTGCCCGACGAGGTTAGTCCCCATCCGCGCCCTGACGAGGTGGTCTCCTTCCGCATCTTCTACGCGCGGGGTCTCGGGCACCCTGCCCACCCTTTTTTGCTAGGCTTGCTGGAGGAGTGGGAATCGGATTGCATCATCTTAACCCCACCGGAATGCTACACATCACGGGTTTCGTGACAGTGTGCGAGGCGTTCCTTGGGATAGATCCGCACGTAGATCTATTCCGGGAGGTGTTCGTTGGTCGCCCGGTTACGCTGTTGCGTGAAGCCGGCGCGTCGCGCTCGGAGGCGACAATCACGCCCGTCGGCAGTTTTGGCCTGCAGCGAAAGCCTGGGAAGGCCTCGTATCCCCGGTACACCACGGTGGATATTAATCGGGGGGTGGCACGATGAATGATTCTACATCCGGAATCCGTCCGGTAGGGGGCAGGCGTTCCCGGTCTTCACTAGGAATGCCCAAGAGAAGCAGGATAGCTGGACCTGGGGAGCCGCCCGGAGAAGGAAAAATCACGTGGAAATTGTAACATCCCAAAAATTTAACGAATCAAATCACACGCTAAAAAAATTATTTTCAAAATTCTATTCGTCGTTGAGCTCAATCCTTTCTGTCCAAGCCCTATTTCCCCGAAACCATTTTCTGACCCGACACCCGAATCCGACCGCTGTCCCGTCTCTCTTTTTCTCCTCGCTCCGCGTGCGTCATCCGACCGGACGTCGCAGCACGCGTGCCCGACACCGCCGCAGTCGTCGCCGAAATCTCCACCATCTCTCTCTCCTTTTTTTGTCTTTTCCTTTTTCCATTTCCTTTTTCATTTTCCCTTTTCTTTTTCCTCCTTCTCTCTCTCACCTTCCTTCCTCTCCCCTGCCGCACACCCCGAGCGCCGCTCGGCTCACCGCCTGCCCGCGCGCACGCCTCCCCTGGCCCGCGCACCCTGCCCAGCCCAGCCACCTGTCCACGTGCACGCGCCTCCTACCTGGGTCGTGCACACGCGCGCGCGCGCCGCCGCTGCCGCCCTCTGCTCGCGCCGCGTGAGTCGCGCTCACGCCAAGCTGCGCACGCCGCGCTGACCCGTGCCACACACGCGCGCGCACCCGGCCACCCACGCGTTCCACGCGCGCGCGTCCACGCGCACCGCGTGGCCACACCGCCCGCCGCGCCGCTCGTCGCTGCACTGCTCCGCTGCAGCGCCAGTGGACGCCCGCGCACGCGCTCGCCGGCAGCGCTGCGGCCTCGCCGCTCCGCCCGACGCCGGCCGCTCCACGTGCCTGCGTGCCTGCCCGAGCCGTCGCATCGACTGGAACCGCCGTGAATCGCGCCGCCGCCGCGTCACGACACCGCACCGGCCCCACCGCCATTAAAACCGGCCGCGACACTCGCCGGCCACCGCCACCGCCACCGCCACGCCCTCCTCCACCTCCTTATCCCGCCTATAAAAGGCCTCCTCGCGCAGCCCGCAAGAACCACAAACCACCATCGTCGCCCTAGATCCTCCCCTGCTTCCCCAACGCCGCCGCCCCGAGCTACACCGCCGGCCTCCGCCTACACCCGTGGAGCTGCCACCACAAGGCACCTCGTCCCGAGGTGAGGCCGGGAATCAGTTCCCCGCAGCTCCTTCTCCCTTTTCCCCTAGGTCCGACCGCCGCCATGCCCCCAGGGCCGCCGGCCCAGCGCCGCCGGTGCCCTCCCCTGCCTTCCTCTGTCCCTAGCGAGAGGAGGAAGAAAGGGGGCGATTTTGCCCCCAGCCCCCTCATTTCCCTCCTATTTGGTTAAGAGCCCCCCCACCTTGTATGCCACTTTTGCAGAAAGGCCCTTTCACTTTTATTTATTCAGGGAACTAGCCTCCACTATATAAACTTAATATTAAATAGACCCCCACACCTTTATAGTATGCCCCAAATAATTCTAGAAATTACAACTAAGTCCTTTTCTATTACAGAACTATTTACAAGTGAGCCCTGGATCCTTAGTTAATCCTTAACTCCTCTCCGGCCTATCATTTCATGCGCCAAACAATCTCTGACCGACCTGAAACTTTAGCACGCCATTTCTAACATAGTTTTGGCCATGCCATTAGAAAATATCCCAAAAATATTATTCCTATCCCCATATCTTAAATTGTTTCCAATTCGAGCTCATTTTATTTTATGTTTATGCTTGCTTATGTTGTTCGTCGGTTGTGCTGTTTCCGCCGCGTATGACGAAGTAGAACCGATTCCAGAGGAGAAACCAGGGGAGCCGGGAGATCAGGAAACCGCTGCCGCCGATGCGTACGAAAGCGAAGGCAAGTCTCATCGATCCCTTACGTTGACTATGATTGATCCCAAGTAAGGTTAAATATAAAATTTGCTAGACTTAGGGATTGCATGAGACGATACACTGAGGGATTGAGAGAAACCATTGACTGAAGCCATGTTGCATGTCGATTTACCGTCAGACTAGCATATTATCAGACCTTGTTAATTGATGAAACTGGAATGGGAATGAGACCAGGGCAGTGTGGAATGTGTTGGAGCATGCGCTACCGTGGTGGTAGACTTGCGACCGAGCGTTGTCGTGGTGACACCTCGGGTTTGGTTGGTTGTGGTTGTTGACTGCCCTGATAAACCTTAAGGACCGTGTGTTGTGGTGCCATCTCACCTAACATACTTTCAGTACGACCACATGAGTTTGTATGGGCAAACCTTAGTCTAATCCCACTGGCTAACCTGGTAGTCATCCGAGGTGGATATGTTTTGGGGTGAGACCTGGATTGGTCCAGACCTGGGGGTTTGTGGGCGACTAGTCGGGGTTGAGCCACGGCTGGGTGTCGGCTATGACGGAGCCGTCTCTGGACGGTGAAGTGCGTGTGGGTAAAGCGTACAACCTCTTCAGAGTGTACAATCCATTTGAATGGTCCGTGTCCTCGGTTTGGACTGGTTACGGTGTGGACATCTCAACTAGTTGAGCCACCTAGCCCCTGAGATGGATGACTATTTGGGTTACCTTTAATACTACATTTGTTATTTATTCTGGTTGATTAATGGACCTTTGCGTATTACTCTGTAACTCCCTCCCCGTAAGGGTGAGGTGGGACTTGCTGAGTACTTTCGTACTCAACCCTTGTTGATTATTTTTTTTCAGAGGATCCTGACTTTGTGCCTGAAGATTACGAGTAGATCGTGTCCACACCCAAGCTGATCGAGTGGAGCCATGATGGACGAAGAGCTAGTCTTGCATGTCGTTATGCTACTCGTTATCCTGTGGTTATTTGTGGTAGCTTTGTGTTGTCACTTTACTCCTCGTGTACGGGTTGAATAAAGCTATGTATGACTTTGGACTCCCCTTGATGTAACATGTATTGTACTGAAGACTTGCTTCGGTTATTACTACATGGTTTAGCCTCGATCTTTCGGGTCGGGGTGTTTCAGAAATGATCGAGGAGGTGCTGAAAGGCTTGGTGGCACGCGGTCTGGATGGTGCCTGTGTTTTCGCCACCATTTTCCTTCGCAAAGTGCGCATTCTCTCTGCGTTGCGGGGGGAAGATGTAGGATTATGAGCACGACGAGTCGCAAGAAGAGCTGCAGGACCCCGACAGCTTTGGGCTATGGAGGTGGCTCGACGGCATGGTCGCGGAAGAAGGCCGCCGTCCCATCGGCGGTCCGTCCCCTTTTTGGTCGGGGTCGCCCCCTAACCTGGTAAGCACCCATCTTGTCTTCCATTTCCTTCCCTTTCCTGTTACTTCTCCGTTCCCGCCTGTTTCATCATCGTTCATGGTCGCAGGGCCTTGGCAAGCCCAAGTCTCTCCCTCATCGTAGCAAGCGGCCGGAAGGGACTGCTCGCCAGGCCGAGCAGCAGAGGAGGGCCACAGAGAGGAAGAAGAGGAGAGTGCTCCGTGCCCGAGAGCATGAAAGTTGTGAGAAGGAGGTTGCCAAGCTTATCCGCGAGGGGATGGACCCCGCGAAAGCTCAGGACTTGGTTGACGCCCGTCCCCTGAAATATCCGCAGTCCGAATCCGACGGGGAGGAGGAGGAGGAGGTGCTGGAGCTGCTTGGGGGCGAAGATTCCGGTTTGGACACATCCTCATGTGGGATGAGCAGATCTAGGGCCCTCAAGCGTGTCCGCGACGACGCGGAGCCGGAGTCGATGAAACGGCTCCGAGGCGAAGGCCCAGGCGCACCGGGGATCGTCGGCGATGTCCCCCGGGATATCGATTGCGCCCTCCCTCTAGGCCGCGGAGGGTTGATGGGCCGCCGTCGCCTGTTGTGACGGCTGTCGCAACGCGTTCACCTCTGACATCATCGGCTGAGACCATCCCGACGAAGACGGCAGCGAGAATGTGAGTGCTACACCTGTTCTGGTGCTCCGGAGGGATAGCCTTTTGGTGATGCGCTTTTTTGTTTTTGTAATGCAGGGTCTCGACAAGTTTCCAGCCGTTGGCTGATCCGGTGGAGTGGACTGAGCATAGTTCGCTGGCGGTTCTGCTCGCCAGGTGTCGGGGAGGAAGCGCGCCCCTGGAGACGTCCTCGCCACAGGTGGGAACGGTGGCAATGCCATGCCCCATCTTTTCGCCGGTCGGCGTGGCAACGGCGTTCATGCCATACTCTGCGGACCGCGCGGGCGCATCCGCCGAGAGCTGTCTCCTGTCGCCGCCCGCGGGGGAGGCCGCTGTGTTGGGGGAGCCACCATCGGCGGAGGGCACTCTGGTTCCATATCGTCCGTCGCAGGGGCCATTGGAGTGGCCGTCTTGAGATGACGATGGTGACTCACGGTTCGTGCTGAACGATTCTCGGGAGGATAAACTCTGGCGACACGTGGGTCGACAGGGCCTCGAGGCTCAGGAGGTGCTCGCCTCCGCCAAGGGCCGCATTGCCCTGCTGCTGGGAGAGGTAGAACGGGCTGAGAAGCTTGTTACCTCTGGCCTGCCTCCCGCCGTTGGGGTGAAATCTTTTTGTCGGGTCTGTTTCTTCCTGCCCATAGGTGTTCCCTTGTGACTTCCTTTCATCTTCCAGGTGCTGGAGAAGATCTCCGAAAGGAAATCATCCTTCTTGCGGGAGGAACATGGTCGCGAGGTGATGGGCGAGGCAGTACGCCGGGACCTTGCGGAGCGGTTGCGCTCTGCGAAGGCCGTGCGTGCCTCGGATGCTCAGGAGTATCGCCGCAACCTTGCAGCCATAGAAGCCCAGTTGGAGGAGGAGCGGGCCCGTCGCACCGGTGCGGAGGCCGACTTGGCGAACCAACAGACGGGTCGCCAAGCAATGGAGAATACGCTGGATGGTGATTTCCCTCGCATTCCTTTCTTTTGATTATGTTTGCAACACGACCTCATAGTGTTGTGATGTTTCTTTCAGAAATGACTACTCGGAACCAGACCATGCGCCGCGAGTTTGATCGACTGCGGTCGTTGGCCCAAGAGGTTTGCTCCTGCGTTCTTGGCTCCCCACCTTCGAGCCCTCTGCAGGATGATTTTCGGTGAGTCCCCAAGGAGCTGGCTACGTTGACAGCCATTGCGGCTTACCACGGGGCTTTGACCGCGTGGAGCGCCGTGGTGCTACGGCATCCGGAGCTGGATCTGGCAGGTCTCGATGGTGACCTTTCTACCGGGAAGCCGTACGACGACGCCCTTGTGGTGGCCAAGAAGCTGGAGCCCATCACCAGCAAGGTTGCACGGGGTCTGACCTTCGAGGCGGTGAGGAATGTCCAGCGTGCGGAGCGGGAATTGGATGTGAGCGGTGGGAGCGCCGGGGCCATGGCGGACGCGTCGTTGACTGGTGGATGTGCCGCTTCTTCCTCGAGTGTGGATGCACCGTTGCAAAAATAAACGAGTTTATATTAGTTTTCGTTTTACATGAGATTGCTGATGAGGGGAATAACATCTTGCACTTTGTGGTCAGAGTAAATTTCATTTTTCTAAAAAGAGTTCTACTGTTCGCTTTTCCGCTTGCTCGTGAGCATTGTTTGCCCTCTGCATTCCTTTCTTTTGGAACTGCATGCTGACCGTTGGCTGCGACGTGTAGCCGGGAGCTGGCCCAGAGGCATCATTCGCTAGTCGCCGTAGATCGTTACACGGATCCAATTGATCGGATAGTTCGGGAAAAATATTTGAGTAGGATGGAAAACATGCGAATTAGTAGAAGGAGTCGTGTGTTGTGTGACCGGAGAGACCGTTGTTCGTATGCTGCGCAGTCCGTCCTGGTGAGGCCCCCGAGCACCTTGGCTTGAGAGTGATCAGGGCAAGGGGCTGTAGAGGCGAGAAACAACAGAAAGTAGGATGGTCGAAGACCATGGTCTGGCCCCCGAGCGCTCCGAGCCAAATGTGGTTGGGTCGGGGTGCTAGAGACCAGAGAAGATAAAACATGCAGGTGTTTGGCCCCCGGGTGATTCCGAGCCGGGAGTGGCCGGATCGGGGCGCCGGGTGAGTGCACTGTGCTGTGCGGTGAGGAGAAAAAAAATCGACAGGTGTCGGGCCCCCGAGTGCTCCGAGCCGGAAGTGGCCGGGTCGGGGCACTTGGAATGAGCCGCTAGTGCTTCTTACGGGAAAAAATGTCGTAACTGTTCTATATTTCAAGAGTTGGTCAGAATGTTACCGTCGGAGTCTTTTAGTTTGTAGGTGCCTGGGCGTGTGACCTCTGCGTGTTGTAGGGTCCTTCCCATGGCAGCAGAGCATGTGCTTGTCCTTCGTCGACATGACTCGTCGCAAAACCAGATCTCCAACCTGCAGCGTCCTCTCCCGTATGCGTCTCTCGTGATACCTGCGTAAAGTTTGTTGGTAACGGGCCAATTGGTGTAACGTTGCCAGCCTTGCTTCCTCTAAAACTTCCATGTCGCCCCTCTGGGCTTCGGCCGCCGTTTTTGGGTCAAATGTTTTGACTCTCGAGGCACCGTAGTCTAGGTCGGATGGGAGCACGGCCTCTGAACCATACGTTAGAAAGAAAGGTGTTAGCCCTGTTGACCGGTTAGGAGTGGTTCGCAAGCTCCAGACTATGTACTCTTTTGTTTCTATGCACTATGAGGTTTGTATGAACTATGCATTCTTTTCTTTGTGTGAACTATGAGGTTTGTATGGACTATGCACTCGTTTGTTTATATGGACTATGCACTTCGTGGTTTGTATATATGTGCAAATTCATGTGCTTCATGCAATTTCATGGGCAAAATATGTAAACATATTTATTTCTTAGGCAATTCCATATGTAAAATTGTGCATTTATGTGTAATTTATCTAATAGAATATTATACATAACCTAAAAAATTAAATGCTATCAAACTTTTCTATTTTTTTTCACTGCCAAAACATATTTTCAATTGGTGAAGCGATAAATCGTTTGGTTTGCATCGATTATCAACCGATTTTCGTTTTTTGAATTTGATTCCTCTTACCAATCGATTTTGGCGATTATTCACTGATTATCAATCGATTATCGTTACCGGACGTCACTGATAAATATTGTATCGCCGGTAAGGTAATCCTTGGCCACAACAGCCTATTCCAAACGGAGGAGTCCGATACGAAAGCAGCATTAGACGATCTGCTCTCACAAACGCTAGGACGGATATGTGAAGCAGCAACATGCCAGGAGCGTTCCTAGCAATCTGTACGACTCTCTCGATGGCAGTAGGTCCCGGCACGCCGGGAACAGCTAGGTCGTGGCGGCGACAGTGGCGTTACACCAGAATCGCCAGGTTGACCGGACCTACATATGTGAACTGAGCCATACCTCAGTGGTGGACGCTCCTATTTGGCGCAATCAGGATTCGGGGGGTTTCTCGACCGGAAACCCGGATGCTGTTTTCTCTTAATGAAACACGGTGGTGGCCGTCGTACCCCTCCACCCCACCCCGGTCGATTTTTTTTTTTGCAAGCACCTACACATGGAGTAGTCTCCTCTTGTTTAGTAAAGTAATATGTGAGGTAGTAATTATTACACAGTTTTCTTTGGCTTCATAAAAAAATTACCAATGATGCTAGGGTTGTAGATTCAGATATTCAATGTGTCCGCTAAGCTGCCTTTTTTGAGATGAGATTGCCTCGCTTCAATTGATCGTATGTTACATATGTGAGGCCCCGTAAACGAAAAAAAACATCACATCGAATATTTTGACACTTGCATGGAGTACTAAATGAAGTCTATTTACAAAACTTTTTACATGGATGGGCTGTAAATCGCGAGACGAATCTAATGAGACTACTTAATCCATGATTTGCAATAGCTGTGCTACAGTAACCATCTACTAATTATTGATTAATCATGGATTAATTAGCATCATTAGATTCGTCTCGCGATTTACAACCCATCTGTGCAAAAAGTTTTATAAATAAACTTTATTTAGTACTTCAAATTAGTAAGATTGCTTTGAAATTTTTTTTTGCAACGGAACTAAACACGGCCTGAGTATGGTTGCCAGCAAGTTCATCCATCATGCTAACCAATTTTCGCGCATTGAAGACCCACTGCCTCTCTATTTGTAGTAACTGGTGTTTAATGCACCTATCTTTATCTAACCTCCAAAGCTGGCGCACCTTGTAAGTTGTAACACACATCGTACATTGGAGCTTTTCCAAAAAAAAAAAAACTTGGCGTATTAGCGAGCACGTCATTCCTTGGTACAATTCATATCTAGATATCAAACTTTATTTTTTTAGACGGAGGTTGAGACGTCAAGCACTATTTCCTTCTTTTTGAGTGGACGTGAGGCATTTATTTGCGATCTCCTTCTACACTCGCTCGGACCAGGAACCCCACAACAGCGGCCGGTGTTCCTCTCACGGTCACGGGAGCTCCTCGATCTCCATGCACCAAGCCCACACGCACCGGAACTCACGGGCCTCGCACCGTGCGCACAGGCCGACGCCGCTCCACGCGTCCGTCCAGCCGCTGGCCCTCGCCGCTGTCCGCTGCGCGAGCCGCCGCACGCCATCCCGGCGCCCTGTCTCCCACTCCCCGCTCTTCGAACGGGCAGTTTATAAGTCGGAAACGGGGTCGGTTACCGCGAGAACAGGAGCCGGTTACACACGACACACACCAACCCGCTCGTCTTCGTCTCCTCCTCCACTTCCACCTCCGAATCCCGCTGCTGCCTCCACCGCCACCGGCCCCTCGCCGCGGCGCCGTGCGCTTCCGATGATCACGTTCGCGGACCTGACGGAGCCGGCCGCGGCCGGCGTGGACCGGCAGCTGTGGCTGGCCTGCGCGGGCGGGATGTGCACCGTGCCGCCCGTGGGCGCCAGCGTCTACTACTTCCCGCAGGGCCACGCGGAGCACGCGCTGGGCCTCGCCGGGGCGGCCGACCTCTCCGCGGCGCGCGTCCCGGCGCTCGTCCCCTGCCGCGTCGCCGCCGTGCGGTACCTGGCCGACCCGGACACCGACAAGGTCTTCGCCAGGATCCGCCTCGCCCCGCTCCGCGCCGGGGAGGCGGACGCCGGCCCCGACGACGACGCGGCCGCGGGCGACGAGCAGGAGAAGCCGGCGTCCTTCGCCAAGACGCTGACGCAGTCCGACGCCAACAACGGCGGCGGGTTCTCCGTGCCGAGGTACTGCGCGGAGACAATCTTCCCGCGGCTCGACTACGCGGCCGACCCGCCCGTGCAGACCGTCGTCGCCAAGGACGTGCACGGGGTGGCGTGGAAGTTCCGCCACATCTACCGGGGCACGCCGCGCCGGCACCTGCTCACCACGGGGTGGAGCACGTTCGTCAACCAGAAGAAGCTCGTCGCGGGAGACTCCATCGTGTTCCTCCGCGGCGACGGCGGGGACCTCCACGTCGGCATCCGCCGCGCCAAGCGCGGGTTCTGCGGCGCCGGCGGGTGCGGCGGGGGCGAGGAGCCCGGGTGGGACCACTACGCGGGCATGATGCGGGGCAATGTGAGCCCGTGCGGGGTCGCCAAGGCGCGGGGCAAGGTGCCGCGCCCCGAGGACGTGGCCGAGGCCGCGAGGCTGGCGAGCGCCGGGCAGCCGTTCGAGGTGGTGTACTACCCGCGCGCGAGCACGCCGGAGTTCTGCGTGCGCGCCGCGGCGGTCCGCGCGGCGATGCGGGTGCAGTGGTCACCCGGGATGCGGTTCAAGATGGCGTTCGAGACCGAGGACTCCTCCCGGATCAGCTGGTTCATGGGCACCGTCGCCGGCGTCCAGGTCGCCGACCCCATCCGCTGGCCGCAGTCGCCGTGGCGCCTCCTTCAGGTATGCAGCAGCCGCCACTCTCGGTTACTGCTCCTACGCAAAGCTTGGTGCTCAATTCTTGAATTGGCGGCCGCGCCGCAGGTGAACTGGGACGAGCCGGAGCTCCTGCAGAACGTAAAGCGGGTGAGCCCGTGGCTGGTCGAGCTGGTGTCCAGCATTCCGGCCATCCACCTCTCCTCCTTCTCGCCGCCGCCCAAAAGGTCCCGGATCCGGGCGTACCCCGAGTTCCCCTTCGAGGGACAGCTCCTGAACCCGGCGTTCCCGCCCAACTCGCTGCCACACGGCGGCCACCATTACCTCCACACACACCCGTCCTTCCCGTTCCCGGACGGCAGTGCTCCTGCAGCCATACAGGGAGCCAGGCATGCGCAATTTGTTCCACCTTTATCAGATCTCCACTTTACCCACCTGCAGTCAAGCCTGCTGTACCCCGGGCTCCGCCGCCCCGATCACGTCGGTCCGACGACCCCTCTCCCGGCGAGAATCAGCACCGACCTGACCATCGGCGCCGCGCCGGCGCGCGACGACGTGTCGTGCGCCCTGTCCAGCGGCGCCAACGACAAGAAGAAGCCCGGCGCCGCCAAGCCGGCGGGGCTAGTGCTGTTCGGGCGGACCATCCTCACCGAGCAGCAGATGAGCCTCAGCGGTTCCGGCGGCGCGACCTCCCCGGCGGCAACCGGGAACAGCTGGAATGCCGAGAGGTGCCCGAACGCCTCGGAGGGCTCGGGCTCCGGCGTCACCCAGAACAGCCCGACCAAGAACTACTCGTCGTCGGAGCGGCCGCCGTGGTTCAGGGACGGCAGCCAGGCCCCCGAGGTCGCCGGGCTGGAGCCCGGGCAGTGCAAGGTGTTCGTCGAGTCCGACACGGTCGGCCGCAACCTCGACCTCTCGGCGCTGGGCTCGTTCGACGAGCTCTACGGGCGCCTGTCCGAGATGTTCCGCATCGAGAGCGCGGAGCTGCGGAGCCGCGTGCTCTACCGCGGCGCCGCCGGCGACGTGAAGCACGCCGGCGACGAGCCCTTCAGGTAATTATAACGTTTTTTTTGAACGAAAGTAATTATAACGTTCATGCGCAGAACGTTTTGAGCTGGACAGCTCATTGATAGAACAATGTGAAGGATCATGCGAGCTGATGCACATTGCCCAGCCATTTCAGCGTCTTCGTCAAGTCGGCACGGAGGCTCACGATACTAACCGACGCCGGGAGCGACAACCTAGGGAGCTAGACGAGCAGCGTCAGTGACCAATCCAAGCCGCAAGCATTCCGTTCCTGGTACTACTGCTACTAGTAGTAGTAGCAATGTACAGGTGAACCCGCGAGGTTTTGCCCAACTCCGTTGCGGCTCTGAAGAGAGAGATAGATAGACCTCCCCGTGGCAGCTCGCAAGCAATGCCACAATCATTGGGCACACTTAGTTCTACCCTCTCTCCCCGTGTATCCCTGTCAAATGTAAAACGTGGGGGTAACCCTAGTACTCTGATGCATCTTGTCAATCCCTTGTCCGTATTCTGAATCCTTTGTCATTCCGACGCGCCTGTTGGCTCGAGGAACCACATGATGGTAGGATTGCAAGCCTGGTGACCACTCGCCGGCGCGTTGAATGCCGCCGCTTTGGCCAGTGCATCATCTGATCTGAGAGCGGCCTACCGGACCGGCCGTCCAAGGGAGCACATTGATGCCCTGCACCTGCGTCTGCATCTGCGTCTGCCTCTGCGTGTGCTGTATTGCTGCTGCCGGGATGCCCATACCATCACTGCTCTGTAATGATGCAGAATTTCTTGGGTCGACCCAATAACCCGGAACCCAACTCCTGACTAGTAGGATAAAAACCCAAAGACCTGACCCAAAGAAACGTTTAGTGCTACACTGGTTTAATCTCGTGGGTCATTGGGTTAACCCAAAAATAACCGCCGCAATGGACTACAGAACCACGCGTCTGCTCTTCCTCTCTTCACAATGGCCAAGTCGCAACAACCTCAAGCTAACAAGCTCCCTCCCTGATCTCCAGCGCCGCTCTACCTCACCAACCTCTCGGCGCGCGTCCTCCCGCTGCCAGCCCGCCGGCCCTCCTCTCAGGCCGCATGGAGCAGAAGGAAAGGGGGAAGGTGTAGGTAAACGGGTAGGCTACGCTAGCACCACTACCGCATATATCCAAGACGCTTGCGAGTAGAAGATCATAGATCGTTACCACTAGACGCGCAGCGCAGCGGAAGAAGTCGCGTGTCGATGTAGAGGAAGTAGTCGATCACGTCCCACGAACCGAGCTCCTCGTACTTGATCCCAGCAGCCGATCAGCGCAGCAGTCGCAGCAGCGCCTCCACGGAGTCCACACGTACGGGGATGAAACGCCGGGCGTCGGTGTGCTAGCACCGCACGCACGGCAAGGGCGGCGGCCGAGAGAGAGGGAGGGGCGGCGGCTAGGGAGGTGGCGCAGCTCAGGGTTTCGCCCCCTAGCCCATCCCTCGTATATATAGGGCGTACTAATGTGCTTCTATCTCATAGGTCCATTAGTAACCCTAATTCCTCTTGGATCAATAACCTTTTGGGCATTTAAACCGTATTGTGATGATGGGCTTTTGGGCATATCACCAACAGAAGGGGCGTCATGGCTCGAGATCCAGATGGGAGGGAGGGGGAAGACCGTGTGCAGTGGAAAAAGGAGAGGAGGAGCGCGGAGGATAAGGTCGCGTGGGCTCACGCATGTGGATGGAAAAAAAACGACTGCTGGAGGTGGTATGTTATGGTCACCCACAGACTCAGCATTGCGGCGTGCCTGCCCGCGCGCCCATCCGGGGAAATAATTGCCGTGTCTGGTAATCTGGTTTGCCTGGCTGAAAAACGGTTAGGCCTTGCCGTGCCGCCGTGACCTCCCCGAGCACATCCGCCAGCTGGGGCGCTGGGCGCGCTGCCTCCTCGCCCACATGCGTGCGCGTCGCCGTCGGCCGGTCCACCGCGCCCGGCCTGACGCCGAGCGCCGCCGTCGCCTTGCGCCGATCCTTTTGTATCCTTCTCGCCATATGGGCCTTAGACGCTTGCCCCGGCGGTCGGGGTCGCCCATTATTGCCCGCGCTCGCGGACGAGAGCGAGAGCTGCCAGGATGTCGTCAATGCAAAGGCTGGAGGCCGAGCGAGACCCCCCGTCTCCTTCCTCCCGGGTCGTTTTTACCGGGCGGGCGGACGGCGACCGCGACGCCCGGTCCCCGCCGGCTTGTTCGCTTGCGATCTCTGCTTCGTACGGCTGGCAGCGGTTTGTCGTCCGAGTGGAGGGGAGGGCCGGCCCGGCGGAATCATCCTCTTTTTCTTTTTCTTTTCCCCGGCCGCCACGGGCCGCGGTCGCGCGTCGCGCTCACGGGGCGTTTGTCCCCGTGCGCAGCTGTTGCGCCGGGAGAATGTCGCGCCCGGGCGTGACAGGGAGCAGGGGGGAAGTGCCGGATGGGGTGGCTGCGCCTGTGCGTGCGGCCCCGGCGCCGGAGCCGCACGCCGGAGGCGTCGCTGCCTCGCTGAGCTTGTGTGCCTAGCGTGGTGAGGTAGATCCGTAGATGGTGCATGTTTAGTTGTTTACCTAGGCAGCATTTTAACGGTAGCGGTTTTCGTAAGGCACGGACCGGGCCCGAGGCATTTCCGGATTTGGCAACGGTCGATCGTGCGAGGAGCGAGAAGCCGGGCACAGTGTTGAGTCAAGGACATGCTTTGACGCCGCTGGGTTCTGCGAGCGACCCTGAGCTGAGATGCCGCGGCAAGTTGCCATGCTATTGGGAGTTCGGAATTTCTCAGCACCGTCTTCTGACTTCAATTACTCTGCATGTTACTTTTTGATGAAAAACCTTTGCGCATGATATCGGGATCGTCTGAACCTGCTGTCCAAACTTGCAGGTTTTTTTAGTAAAATGCACCGTGGGCACCTGAAATTGCAGCGCTGTGTCAAATAGGTCCATGAATTTAGAAACCAGACATCTAGCCCCTCGAACTTGCGAACCCGTTCACGGCAGGTCCAGCCCGATTTTGCATGGCACTGTGCGGCCGGGATGTGCTACAATAACCCCGGATTTGTTACAGTAACCTCGATTTTGTTTTTCTTTTCTAATTTATTTCGGCTGAATCTTTGAAAAATCATAACTCTTCGATACGAAATCGGATGAAGATGACTTTTGTATGAAAATTATAGCCCTCGACGAGATCTACAACTTTTTAGTTTTGAATTTTTTCATTTGACGATGCTAAGGTGCTCAAAAAAATTATATAAAATTACAGCACCAAAATAATCGCGTACTTTTGATTGTCGCATTAGAAAATTAATATATTTTTTTTGTCAAATGAAGACACTTTGTATACCAAAATTTTAACACTTTTAACGATATAGATTCTTGTAGTTTTGATTTTTCACATTTGAAGTTGTTAAGATGTTGATAAAATAGTATAAAGCCTCAACGTCTTTCGCGTACTTAATATACTGCTTTATACTGTTTTATCGATGTCTTAACAACTTCAAATATAAAAACTTAAAACTATAAAAATCTAGATCTTTTAGAGTGCTAAAATTTTAGTATACAAGTGTCTTCATTTGACAACAAACAGAAAAATATATTAATTTTCTAGTGCGACAAGCAGAAGTACGTGATTATTATGGTGCTGTACTTTTGTATAATTTTTTTGGGCAACTTAACTTCATCAAATGAAAAAAATTTAAAACTAGAAAGTTGTAGATCTCATCGAGTGCTACAATTTTCATATAAAAATCATCTTTATACGATGTCGTATCGAAGAGTTATGATTTTTCAAAGATTCAGCTGAAATAAATTAGAAAAGGGAAAAAACAAAACCCCAGCACGGTAGCAAATCGGGGGTTACTGTAGCAAATCCTGGCCGCACAGTGCCAGCAAGCCATGTAAAACCGGGCTGAACCTGGGGTGAACGGGTTCGCAAGTTCGAGTAGCTAGATGTCTGGTTTCTACGTTCATGGACCTATTTGACACAGCGGTGTAAGTTCAGGTGCCCACGGTGTATTTTACTGTTTTTTTTCATTGCGGGGCTGTGCTAGATCTGATGCATGACCGACCAAAGTCGTAGCTTTAATTCGTGTCCACTTGATCGGTCGTCTGGGAAAATTATTGATGCTCTGAAAGTCTGAAACCTGCTGTTTTGCCCAGCGCCGGGCGAAACATTTCTCCAACTTTTCGAGCAGTAGAGTGCCTTTTGCTGGATTTTCAGAGCGCAGCGTGTGTGGAGTGCACGTGTCAATCGGGTCACGGGCAGCGCACTGATCGGTGCCGCCTTTCCGCTGCCTTTTCGTCCAGTTTCTGATGCCCATGATTGCGGCTGCCACGGCACGGCCACAATCTCGCTCCGGATATGAATATGATGATCCCCATTGCCTTTGCCCTTTCCAGTTTTCACCCTCGCGGGACGAAAGGAATGGAGGCGGCGAGAGCATTTGGTGTGGTGACTCATGCCCCATGATCATCTCACCCTGCTCCGGCCCGTCTCAAAGGAAAGATCATCATACCGGCACCAGGCGGCTGACGCCACCCTCCAGGGCTCCAGGCGCATTACGTGCCACCTAGCAACTTTACTAGTGGTAGCTCGACAAGGACAGCGCGCTTTAAACGTGGCGGCGACGCATCTGCATGTGTGGTTGCGTTCGTGTGTGGGCGGCACCGCAGCATGGCTGCATGGGCACGCGCGGCGCGGCGACGCCAGAGAGCGCCTGAGCCTGAGCCCGAGCCCGAGCTGCTGCGGCTGCGGGCCGCGGCCTGCCTGCCTGCCTACGGTGTGCTGGATTGCGTAGCAGGTAGCTGGAGCTGGGCGCAAACAATTCTGAATCCAGCCGTGCTGTCCATCTGCCATGCACGGCCAAGGGAGGCAGGGAGAGGGAGGGGAGCCCCCGCTAGCCTAGGGCATTTGCAACCCTGCTCGCCCGCCCAGACGGACCACCTGCTCTGCTTCAACCCCACCGGAGCCATCGACCTCGGGCTCCGCTGCCCACTGGGGGCGACGCTCACCGTGCACGCCTGCCAATCCGGCGGCCGCGACACGAGAGATGCTCAAATCAACTGGCTGGCGAGGAGTGAAGGGATGAGGGATGGCGCGGGCGCGCGCGGAGCGGCCTGGGCCTGGCGTCCTGGCGGTGGCAAGTGGCGGCAGCGATCACGACAGCGCGGCGCGCGGCACCCTGGATGAAGCCATGGTGGGTGGGGGTGGGGGTGGAGCGGAGCGGCGGGAAGAGTCAGCGCGGTTAATGAGGTCAGCTCAGCTCGCTCTTCCCCGTCTCCCGTCCCCGCCGCGGTGGGCGCGGCGCGGCACACTGCGACATGCCGCCCTGCCTGCCTGTGCCTGCGCGACTCGGTGTGCCGTGTGCGCCAGCGCCGCGGCGGGCTCCGCGCCCGCGCGTCGCATTATTGCAGGCGCCATTTGTTTATGGTCATAGTAAAGGTCGGTGGTGCGGAGATCAAGAGCGGTCAGAACGGAACGGAAGAGGCGAGGCCGGTGACCCCGCGGTGACGCCAGCGGCGGCCATGCTCAGAAACCCCAACGGACGCGCGCGCCTCTCGTCCCGGCCGGCCCCCGCGATCCCGTCCTCCTCGAGACCGAACACGGAGCAAGCACACCAGCTCGTCCCGCCTCACGTGTGTACGCGTCGGGTCCAAGAAACCCGAGGCCTACGCCACCAAATTTGATTTCCGGCTACTCCTCGAGTGCAGCTCGCACGCCAGCCAATACTACTCGCGAGAAAGAAAATCTCCTTGCTTTCAGTGCCCAGGGCAACAAAGCAAGCGAACAATCAATCCACACGACGCGATCCCAATCCCGACGCCTGCCCTGTCTGCCCCCGCCCTTGCCGGGTTATTTTTTTTCCTACACGCGAGGCCCCGTTCGGCCCCGTCCAGTTTTGTTTGTCACGTCTGTTTGACCCGGCCGGCCAGCGAAACCCGCCGGCACTTTCTGCCGTGCCGGCTTTCGGGGCTTTGTGTTCCCTGGACGGCGGGTTTTTCTTTTGTTTATTTTTTTTCAGTTTTGCCGTTTCGCACGGTCAAAGCTTCGCCTCGGTTTGGACGGCGCGGCGACACGGGCTTGTGGGGTGCTAGGGTGGAGTGGAATGGAGAGGTCTATTCCTGTCGAGTGCTGAGCTGTTTGTGTGTGTGCACGAGCGGCCTTGGGCATCGGTGCTCTCTGCCTCTCGTGGGATGGTCAATCGACGGGGGTATCCCGGGTTTGCTGGACATGTGTTTGGTGTGCCTGGCTGACCGGTGGGGCCGCACAGCAGCAATGAGCTTGTTCGGCTGGTAGAATGAATAGTGCTCGACTGGTAGATTGAATAGTATTGTGTGAGAGGAAATAAACCGTAATAAGCCAAGCCAAGCCAAATCTAAACCAGCCGAACAGGCTCAATGATTGAAGGCTAATACTAAGGACTCCCAGCCGTGATTTATTCGTGGGTCATTTTCAGGAATTTCCAGTTAAACTGGGCCGTCGATGGGGTCACTCATGAGCTAGAGATGAGCTGGGAATCCGGTCTGACGTAAGACGCCCTATACGGGCTTGATGCAGTGCTGATTATCCCCTCTTATTGTCCTGACCGGGCCAGCAATTTCTAGGCCGGGCCTAAAGACTAGTAAAAAAAACTAAAAAAAAACTAATGAAAAGGGAACCGTCGACGTAGGTAGAGGTAGGAATAGGATGGTACCTTTCCCCATCTGGCAAAGCCAGGTCACGAATCACCACGAACAAATCTTTCCTTTCCTTAGAAATCATGCGATACGATCCCTCTTCTGATCCTTGAAGCCTTCGGCCAGATTAATAGAATATGAAAAAACAAGAAACAAAATTCAACAACAAAATAATTGGTCACGGAAGAATCTATATACCAATGAATTATTAGCAAATCAAGATTTATCCATTACTCTACCTTTCGAGCTCGCGATTGTACTTGTGTCGGGTACCATGATTAGGGGCACTCTAATCAGGGGACTAAAATCGCCCTAAAATGAATGCATGCTGGGCAATCGGGCCCACGAAGGCCTGCAGCCTCCTTCTAATCTGGAAGAAAGGAAATGACTCAAAGAAGCCCAGCATGCGACCCACGTACGCAGTACGGCCCATCCGCACCCCCTCGGACCCGCGGGGTGATCTCCGCCTCGCTCGAGGGCTCCCCGCCAAAGCCCTCGACCGCGCCCCGCGCCTCCGCCTTGCTCGAGGGTAGCGAGCCTGCCCTCGAGAAAGCGGATCGTCTACGCCCTAAGGAGCCGAGCAGCCGGACCCCTGGGGTCCGACTCCATCTCACCGGACCAACGGTACCGGACCCGCTTCCCGCTCGGGGATGGGTCCGGTGTCACCACGTGTCCCAGAGATGGAAATGCCCAGCACCTGTGGCCGAGGACCCGGACCCCCGCAGATGGGTCCGGGACCCCACGTCCCTATCCGGATCCCTGTGAGCTCTCGGCTCAGCTAGCTGCTCGGGAGGTGTCCGGAATAGCCACGTGTCACGAGGACGCGGGCGCGGGCACAAGCCTTCCGCTGGAAGCTCCCTCACTCACCCGTATTAAGTGCGAGTGGTTGAGGCGTGCTCTTCTGACGCCGAGCAAAGCCACCCCTCGGCAGAAAGGACAAACGGCCCTTCCGCTCACCCGCCCGCCATACGAAGGCATTAAATGCCAACCACTCCTCTACAGCGCCCGGGTCAGACGACGTCAGGCCGCCATTCCCTACAGTAGCTGTGACCGGAGTCTTGTCCGCCAACTCCGGTCACTGCTCTACCATTCCGGACGCTGTGACGACACTGTGGGAACCTGCGGCGCAGTGCAAGACGTGCTCGGCACTGCTCCAGCTACTATGCTGCTAACTCCCCGTGCCTCTTTCGTACTTTCCCTTACGCGGAACCCCCGAATGGCATGGGCACGACTCTCGGAAGCGACTCCGGCCTTGACTAGGACAAGACCCTAGTCTGCAGGACCCTCGGAACGCCGCGACGCCGCCCGCTGGAGCTGCCAGGACGCCGGCGTAATCTCCGCAAGACCAATGACGATGCCCAAGATGACAGCCACGCTCGGCGCCGTACCCCACAGTGTACTTCCCACAGTGCTCGACCACTGCACCCCCGCAATTCGGGGAAAAGACGACGACTTTCATGACCCCCTGTGCATGTACACTGCCCCTCCTTGTGTCTATAAAAGGAGGAGGCGGGCGTTCCCTTAGGGGGGTCGGCCCATTCGGTAGGACACAATGCTTCGCACTACTAGCAGAACACACACGCTCCTCCGAACCTCGATATTGGCACTCGCCTCAATCAACTCCTCCTCTAGCAGAGACTTGGGAGCTTCCCTCCCTCTCTCGCCTCGCTTGTACCCCCTACTACAAGCACCCCCGGTGCAAGATAGTACAGTGCTCTCGCACACCCCTTTGCTGGACGTACGGCCCCACGGCCGGAACCAGGATAAACCCGTGCGTTACTGTATTGCCTCTTGCATCAACATCTGAGACTAGGAACACACAGCATCATCACTAGTTGGCGCGCCAGGTAGGGGCAGCTGCGTGACATTTCTCTTTTGTTCCCATTTGATCTCCATGGATGGCGGGCAGATCCAACCCATTCCCCATGGGTGTCTCGGATCTGCTCCCAGCAGGATATGTGATCTGGTTCGGGAGTCTTGGGTTCAGGGCAACGGTTACATCATGGAGCTCCTCTCGCCCAGACGCAACCCTGACATTCCGACTTCACCACCCCGGGGCAACAGGTGCTCGGGCCAGCACTCACGACAAGCGTGCGTGGAGCGGCGCCGGGCGGCACGCCTCAGCTCCCCCACGTGGGTTGAGGTTGCCATGTCACAGCTCAGCGTCGCGGCCGACGGGGCCACCGCTTTGTCATCACGTGCTTCGGCGTCAAGTACGCCGGCACCATCATCGACTGCAGCCTTAGTGCCTCCCAGGGGAGCGCGACTACGGCGTCGCCCTTCCCCTTCGGGATGCGCAACGCTGCCTCCTACGCCGAGTACGAGGATCTGCCGGGTCATCACCTCTTGTCGATCCGCAACCTCATCGCATCGTCTCATAACGACTCCAACCCCAAGACGGCGAGCTCGATCGCCGACGACATCAGCTTCTTCATGGACAACTTCACGGCCGAGGAGGCCGAGGACTACTCCGGGGTCCGCGACCCCGACGCTTTCCGCTCGTTCCAGCTCGCGGCGGCTTACTGCCTCATCTGCTCCAAGGACTCCAGCGAGGGAGATTACGACCCCACCCGGGAGTGCTTCATGGTCCAGCTCGCGGACGGGCAAGAGGACAACGCTCCGGGTGATGACAGGAACGGCGGGGCAGACGCGCAGGCAAACCAACCGGTGGTGCCGGCTGTGGCCCCTTCTTCTTCGTCAAGCTCGGCGGCGCGGCAGGCATAGCTGGCGCAGCTCAAGGAGCTTCAAGCCAAGCTCGACGAGCAGCGTCAACAGACTCAGGAGCTGCGCACCGCACGCGAGCAGTAGCGCACCGCGCATGGCGCACATGCCCAGGCGGCGGCACGCATTGCCCGGGAGTGGATCCCAGTCGACGATAACATCGACAAACCTCCGGAACTGAAAACGGCTGGCGAAAAACTCATCGCTGCGGCCTACCTACTCCAAGAAATGCCCGAGCCGCCGACGATTTCGTGTCGCAACTTGCGCCGCGAGGCACAAGCGCTCATCGAGCAAGCTGCTTTGCAGTAGGCCGAGAGCTCTGCGTCTCGCATGCGCTCAATAGTCCCGAAGCAGCCCGGTGGGACTGCACGCCAGGACCGCGAGGTTTCGGTGCACACTCCACCAGGAGGGAAGGGAAAGGCAGCCGCAGCGCAATATGCGAAGGCACCCTCGGTGCACGACAGCATCGGAAAGACTTCCACAAGGGAGCGACTCCACGACACGCGTGGACATGCCTACGACGGCGACGCCCGCTACATCATCAATGGCAGGAAGTATACCCCTCGACGGGGTGGACGCTTCGACCCCGAGCACGACAGGGGCGAGTCACCGGAGCCTCCGGGCACCCGTGTGTTCAGCCGGGAGATTCGAACAGCTCCTTTTCCCCCACGCTTTCGACAGCCCACCACCCTCGTGAAGTACTCAGGCGAGACTGATCCCGCATTCTGGCTCAACGACTACCGCCTAGCATGCCAGCTGGGCGGTGCGACGGAGGAAGCGGTCATCATCCGCAACCTTCCCCTTCACCTTGCTGACACCACACGAACGTGGCTCGAGCACTTACCCGCGGACCAGATCAACAACTGGGCTGACTTAGTCCAGATCTTCGTGGGCAACTTCCAGGGCACGTACGTGCGCTCTGGGAACTCCTGGGACCTCAAAGGGTGTCGGCAGAAGCCCAATGAGTCCCTGCGTGACTACGTGCGGTGCTTCTCCAAGCAATGCATCGAGCTCTCCAGCGTCACCCACATCGAGGTCATAAATGCCTTCCTCGAGGGCACGACGTGCAGGAACCTAGTGCACGAGCTTGCGCGAAGCCGTCCCGCCAACACCAACGAGTTGTTCGATGCTGCCACCACGTCGCCGGCGAGGAGGCAGTTGGTGCCATTTTTGACGACAAGCCGAACAAGCGCAAGGAAGATGCACCCGCAAAGGGCGGCAACGCCAAGATCAACACCCCCGCCAAGAAACAAAAGCGGGGGAAGAAAGGGAAGAAGCAGGCCCCACCAAACCAGCGTGGACCAGGGCGGGCTTAAGACTCCGATGAGGCCTTCATCGCCGCCCCGGACCGCAAAGGACCTCGAGGCCCCCCTCGAGGCAGTGGCGGCCTATTCGACGACATGCTCAAGAAGCCGTGCGCTTACCACAAGGGCTCGGTCAACCACACCCTCGAGCAATGCGAAATGCTCAGGAAGTACTACAACCGTGTCACGCATCGCGACGAGAACAAGAAGAAGGATGCTGGCGACAAAGGTGGAGATGACGAGTTCCCCCCGGTGGAGAACGCCTTCTTCATCTTTGGAGGGCCGACGACGAACATGACCTCTCGGCAGCGCAAGCATGAGCGCCGGGAAGTCTTCTCCGTCACCAAGGCCACGCCATCCTATCTCGACTGGTCGGAGGACACCATTTTCTTCAGCCGCGAGGACCACCCCGACTACATCCCACACTCGGGACGGTACCCGCTCGTTGTCGACCCCATCATCGGCAACACCCGTTTCTCCAAGGTGCTCATGGACGGAGGCAGCAGCCTCAACATCATGTACGCTCACACCTTGGAGCTCATGGGGATCGGATTGAACAAGCTCCGCCCCAGCAAGTCGCCATTCCATGGCGTTGCGCCGGGGAAGCGAGTCCAACCCCTCGGTCAGATCGACCTACCCGTCTGTTTTGGCATGGCAGCCAACTTCCGCAAGGAAGTACTCACCTTCGAGGTGGTGGGGTTTCGGGGAGCCTACCACGCCATCCTTGGCCGTCCCTGCTACACCAAGTTCATGGCCGTCCCCAACTACACCTACCTCAAGCTGAAGATGCCGGGTCCAAGGGGCGTCATCACCGTCGGCTCGTTCGAGCACGCCTAAGAGTGCGACGTCGAGTGTGTTGAGCACGCGGAGGCTCAAGCGGAGGACAAGGCCCTCGCAGCCACTCTCGACAAGATGGCGAGCGAGGCCTTGGACACCACACACCGGCACGCGGCCAGCTTCGAACCCGCCGAAGGTATCAAGAAGGTGCCCCTCGACCCGAATCACCCTAACGACAAGGCATTGCAGGTCAGCGCCACCCTCGACAGTAAATAGGAAGTGGTGCTCGTCAACTTTCTCCGCGTCAACGCAGACATCTTTGCGTGGAGCCCCTCGGGCATGCCTGGCATACGGAGGGAGGTCGCCGAGCACTCCCTTGATATCCGACCCGACTCCAAGCCGGTGAAGCTGCGCTTGCGACGCTTCGACGAGCTCAAGCGCCGGGTGATCGGCGAGGAGCTGCAGAAACTTCTAGCGGCTGGATTCATCAAGGAAGTATTCCATCCCGAGTGGCTAGCTAATCCTGTATTAGTAAATAAAAAGAATGGGAGTTGGAGGATGTGCGTAGACTACACTAGTTTAAATAAAGCATGTCCGAAGGTTCCCTTTCCTTTGCCACATATTGATCAAATCGTAGATTCAACAGCGAGATGCAAACTTTTATCCTTTCTTGATACTTACTCCGGTTACCACCAAATCAAGATGAAAGAGTCCGACCAGCTCGCGACTTCTTTTATCACACCTTTCGGCATGTACTGCTACGTCACGATGCCCTTTGGCCTCAGAAACGCCGGAGCTACCTATCAGCGGAGTATGCTCCACGTATTCGGGGACCATCTTGGGCGGAACGTAGAAGCATATGTCGATGACATCGTCGTAAATTCCAGGAAGGCGGACGACCTGGTAGCCGATCTCAGGATCGCATTCGATTGCCTAAGGGCCAAAGGGGTAAAACTCAACCCCGAGAAGTGCGTGTTCGGAGTTCCTCGAGGCATGCTCTTGGGCTTCATTGTCTCCCAGCGGGGCATCGAACTCAACCCTGAGAAAGTCTCGGCCATCACTCTGATGGGACCGATCCGAGACCTAAAGGGGGTACAGAGGGTCATGGGATGCCTAGCGTCCCTCAACCGATTCATCTCGCGTCTCGGCGAGAAAGGCTTACCCCTGTATCGACTCCTGAGGAAAACTGAGCGCTTCACGTGGACCCCCGAAGATCAAGAAGCCATCGACAGGCTGAAGGCATCGCTCACTCACGCCCCTATTCTCACACCACCCGTAGATGGCGAGCCCCTCTATCTGTACGTAGCTGCGACGACCCAAGTGGTCAGCGCAGTGGTCGTTGTCGAAAGACAAGAGGAGGGCCATGTTTTGCCTATCCAACGACCGGTGTACTACATCAGCGAGGTATTGTCTGAAACCAAGACACGCTATCCGCAGATTCAGAAGCTGCTATACACAGTGGTTTTGGCTCGGCGCAAGCTGTGCCACTACTTCGAGGCCCATCCCGTCACCGTGGTCTCATCTTTCCCTCTGGGAGAGATAGTCCGCAACAGGGAAGCCGAGGGTAGAATTGCCAAGTGGTCTGTGGAGCTGATGGGAGAAACTCTCACATACGCCCCCACAAAGTGATCAAGTCCCAAGTCTTGGCTGACTTCGTTGCCGAGTGGACGGACACTCAGCTACCCCCACCGCAGATCCAAGCTGAATGCTGGACCATGTACTTCGACGGGTCGGTGATGAAAACCGGCGCCGGCGCTGGCCTCCTCTTCATCTCATCCCTCGGAGATCACATACGCTATATAATACGCTTGCATTTCCCTGCGTCTAACAATATGGCGGAGTACAAGGCCCTCCTCAGTGGCCTCCACATCGCCATCGAGCTTGGTGTCAAGCGCCTCGACGTGAGCGGTGACTCTCAACTCGTCATCGACCAAGTGATGAAGGAGTCTAGCTGCCACGACCCGAAGATGGAGGCATACTGCAATGCAGTACGCCGCCTCGAAGACAAGTTCGATGGCCTAGAGCTCAATCATGTCCCGCGCAAGTACAACGAGGATGCCGGCGAACTAGCCAAGATCGCGTCAGGGCGGACCACCGTCCCCCCGAACATCTTCGCTCGCAACATCACCAAGCCCTCCGTCGAATTCAAGGATCCGGCGGAACCGGGCCCCTCGAACGTCGGGCCCTCCGGCGGACGAGGCCGAGCCCATGGACATTGACTTCGGGACCTCCTTCATGGACGAGGCCAAAGCAATGGAGATCGACGAGGCCCCCACTTCGCAAGATTGGCACACCCAGTACCTCGACTGGATGATTCGAGGGATCCTACCCTCGGACTGCGCTCATGCGTGGCGCCTCGCTTGGCGGGCCAAGTCCTTTATCCTAATTGACGAGGAGCTGTACAAACGCAGTCCCTCGGGCGTCTTGCAGCGATGCATCCCCATCCCCGAGGGCAAAGAGCTGATACGTGACATCCACACTGGCACCTACGGTCATCACGCCGCGCCGTGCACCCTCATGGGTAACGCGTTTCGACAAGGCTTTTACTAGCCCACCGCGGTCGCCGATGCCACCGACGTTGTTTGGACCTGCGAGGGCTGCCAGTTCTACGCTCGAAAGACGCACCTCCCGGCCCACGCTCTGCAGACCATCCCCATCGCGTGGCCATTTGCCGTGTGGGGGCTGGACCTCGTCGGCCCGCTGTAGAAGGCGCCCGGGGGCTTCACCCACTTGTTGGTGGCAATCGACAAATTTTCCAAGTGGATCGAGGCTCGACCCATCGGCAAGATTAGATCCGAGCAAGCCGTTCTGTTTTTTACTGACATTGTCTTCAGGTTCGGGGTCCCGAATTCGATCATCACTGATTACGGCACCCAGTTCATAGGCAAGAAATTCTTGGCATTCTGCGACAGCTACCACATACGCATGGACTGGTCGGCTGTAGCGCACCCACAGACGAACGGGCAAGTGGAGCGTGCCAATGGCATGATCCTCCAAGGACTGAAGCCAAGGATCTTCAACAAGCTGAACAAATTTGGCCGGAGGTGGCTCACAGAGCTACCCTCGGTTATTTGGAGCCTGAGGACGACCCCAATCAGAGCCACGGGCTTTACCCCGTTCTTCCTCGTCTATGGCGCCGAGGCCATGCTCCCCACGGACCTGTAGTATGGGTCACCGAGGCTCAAGGTCTATCAAGAGCAGCAGAACCAGCAAGCCCACGAGGACTCGCTGGATCAAGTGGACGAGGCTCGAGACGTAGCGCTCCTACACTCTGCGCGCTATCAGCAGTCCCTGCGAAGATATCAAGCGCAGAGAGTTCGGCGCCGAGACCTCAACAAAGGGGACTTGGTGCTGAGGCTTTGACAAGACAACAGGGGCCGCGACAAGGTCTCCCCACCGTGGGAAAGCCTATATGTCATTGCCGAAGTGATCAATCCCGACACGTACAAGCTGGCGAACGAAAACAGCGAAGTCCTCACCAATGATTGGAACATACAACAGCTATGTCGCTTCTATCCTTAGAGTTCCGAGCTATTTGTACATCGTTTGTACTAGCATTTATGATTTCCCTAAACAATAAAGGAGTATGCTTTACTTGTTTATTTTTTGGGTACTTTCCGGACCCTCGAGGGCTCGGAAGCGCACGAACACTGAGGTACGCCTGGCTTTACCCTCGGCAAAGCCAAGGCTCCCTCGAGAGCTACTACGGGGGGAAGCCCCGAACGTCCCCAAAAAATCACCAACGTTTTTTCGTAAAATTTCCGTATCTAAGTTTCTCGCATACTTGGGAAAAACGGACACGAGGCATAAGCAACTACGGTACGAGGCCGGCCGAGTCGTGGGGCCGCCTATGCCTCCGGGATACGGCACCCCCTCACCACCTCACGCCTAAGTCGCTTATGAACGCGAAATTCCTCGCAGAAGTTTACCAAAGTCGCATGCAAGAACACAGAAATAGAGTAGAGAAAACAAGGGCCCGAATGCACAAGGCCTCGATGGGCCACACTGTCGATTCATAAGTACGAATTACTTACTCCAGATGTACTATTACGATAAAGTACTAACTCAATACATGGGCTCTGAGGCCCAGACTATCTACAGGTTATCATTCCCCCTTTGCGGGTCTTCAGCGGCATCGAATTCGGCTATGGGGGGATGTCGGCTTCCAGCTTCGCGGCCAGGACGGTGGCGAACTCGTCGGCGGCAGCGTCGGCGTCATCCATGATGGTCGACGCAGCATCCGCATCGGCGTCGGTTGGGACGACATACCCCGACGACATCCTCTGGAGGTCCATGATGTAGTGCGTCGAGGCCACGACGAGGGCTCGTAGGACACCAAGGCGGAAGGTGCTCTTGGCGTGCTCGGTGATCCGACCACCTAGCGCGCGCAGGCGGCTGATCACCGAGCTACCAGACACGGCGCCCTCCCCCTCGAGCTCCTGGCACACGCTCACAGCGGTCCACTCCAGGTCCGTATATTCAACCTGCGCCGCCATGAGCGCAATGTTTACTGCCTCCTTCGCCACAGTCTCGTCCACCACTCTCTGCATCAGCTCTGGTCAAAAGAACCAAGATAAGCTGCGATGAATTAGAATCCGACAACAGCGAAATCTCGAGCACTCACCCGTGATATTCTTTTGCCCTTCCTCCTGCTGGACTCGGGCGGCCTCTTCGAGCAAGGACAAGGAGTTCTCCTTCTCCTTGAGGGTGGCTTCCACGTTCCGGATGGCCATCTCCTTTTCCTCGAGGGCTTTGCCCTTTTCCTCGAGGGTCTTGGAGAGCGTGGCGACGGTCGCCTTCTCGCGTTGGAGCTCGGCCTCCTTGCCTTGGAGTTCGGCCTCCTTCTGCTTGAGCAGCGTCCTCACACGCTGTAGCTCGGCAGTCCGCGCCTCGGCCTACTGAGCCTTCTGCTCCGCCACGGCCCTATGGATGTCGCGCTCGCCGGCGGCTCGCGCCAACTCTTCCTCTAGCGCCTGCTGACGCGCCCCCAGATCTGTCATCTTGGTGTTGGCGTCGATGTTCTTCAGCACCAAGTCGGCATTGTGCTGCCCAAGCCAGCGCATTTAGGAGTACAACCGGTTCAGCTCGTCACTCTTTTTGCGCGAGATGTCCCTCAGCCGCTGCAAGTGGAAGAGCATGAATGAAACGAACAAAATCAAGGCCAAATACTAACGATCCCGGGGAGAGAGCAACTTACCTGGCTGATCTGGAAATCCGTCGTTCTATGGAGCTCCAAGGCGCGGTCGAGGTGGCCCAGAATCTGGGAGCCGACCTCGATCTGCGCCTTCCAGACGGCTTCCTCCTCCTGCTCGCTGCGGAGAAACTCCAGAGGGACCTCGGACTGGACGATCGCCCCGGGACGGGGCCCCTCGAACGTCCCCGCATTGAGTACCTCCTCGGAGGCCGACATGAACTCGGCAACCCGGTCGGCGGCGCCAGCAGCAGCAGCAGCAGGGTCGATGTCCCTCGAGTCCCCGTACTCCTCGCTGCTCTCCGGCAGTTACACCACCGGTGCCACGTTCTCCGGCGCTGCTTGTGCCGTCACCGCCGCAACAACCCCGTCATCCCGGGCCCCCACAGGCTCCGGGACGCAGGTTTCCTCCTTTGCTGGCGCCCCTGGCGCCGACTCCTCCTCCGCGACACCCTCGACCCCAGCCCTCGGGGGCTCGAGGACGAGGGTGTCCACCCCTATTTGGCTGGCGGGGCGTTCCTGCGCGCCCCCACCTGTTTCCCCTTCTCCCGCGACCGGCCGGGCGGCGCTATCCGTGTCATCCCGACCGGCCCCGACTTCGACGTCCGGCCGAGGGGCGCCATTTGCGCCGCCCCGGTCGACCTCCCCCTCGGAGTCAACCTGAGCGGCTGTTACAGCGCCGCCCTAGCCAGCGTTGTCCCTGCTCTCCGGCGTTCGAGCCTGTTGGGCCTTTTGGGCCCCTCGAGCCATCGCCTCTTGGAGCTTCCCGGCCTCTGCCACAATGTCCACGACGGGCAGGGTCTGTGGTGCTGTGTGCGATGTGGCACGCACCCCAGTCTTGAGGGCCTTGGTTGGCGCAAGCGGGGCTGCATCCTTGGAGATGGCCCCGGAGCTGGTAATCGGGGAAGAAGCGCTGAAGTCAACAGGACTGGGGGCCAATTAAACGAATGCGAAGGATAAAATTAAAATCACTCACCCTGATCAGGCGATCATACTGCGCTTACCCGAGCCGCTCCATCGGGCCCGCAGCACACTGACACCTCTCGACGATTGACCCGAGGGCATCGTCCTTGGATCGGCCTAGAGCCTCGAAGCCGTCTGCACGGGCGTCTCCGCACTTGCTGCGGACCCGCCACCACCCATCAACACCGCGGGCGTGGGAGTCCCCCCTACCCATCACCGGTAGAGACGACCACTATCCTGTCGCGGGCGCAGACGACCTATCGCCCGCTGCCGGCATGGGCGACCTTCGTCCCTCCGCTGGCGTGGGCGATCTCTGCTCCGCCCCTACGAGGGGCGGATTCACCAACGAACCTGGTGTGAGCCTCGCCTCACCCAGCGTCCCGGGCACATCCTCGTCGCCAGCCCCTCGATAGACCAGCGGGGAACTCACGCCTGTCGCCGCTTCGTCATCGTCCGAGAAGTTGATCTCGGCATCCGAGGAGCCCTCCTCCTCCTCGGTGGACTCGGGCGTCGTGGGCCGTGGCTTCCCCTCAGCGTGCGCAATTTTGCATGCCTTATCGTGTTTTTCCTTCCTCTTCCTCTTCCTGGCGGCAGCCGCCTCCGCCGCGTCCTTCTGCTTCTTCACCGCCTCTGCGTGCAGGCGGTTGACTTCGCGTTCCTCCGGGACCGGAGGCCTCGAGGTGTAGCCCATGCGGCTCAATCCCTACGAAACGTAACCAAGTCAGAATCAGGGAGTGCGGAGAGGAGGAGGGCAAATCGGCAATGAATTGAAACTGGAACTCACCACAGAAAGGTACCCCGCCTTGGGGCGCATCTTGATCTTCCAAAGATCCTCGGGGTTGTCGGGAAACTCTGCCACCGCGTTCCTCGCCCTCTGGGCAGCGACGTCACGGGGGAGCAGCACGAGCGACGTCCTCGAGCCCGAGGCCCGAGCCTCGGGGGTGAGATCAAAAATCGGTAGGCTCCTTTCCGTGAGAGGAATCACCCTCTGCCGGAGAAAGTTCACGATGACGGCTGCCGCCGTCAACCCCTTCCTCGCCAGGTGCCGCAACACCTCGGTGAGCACTTCGAGCCTGGCCTGATGCGCTGGGGGCGATACCCCCCAGTCCCACTTCTCCGGCCTCTCCCGGAGCACCCTATTGGGGAACGCCTGGAGCCGGTTGCCGAAGTTGCGCAGGTAAAACCACCCTCGAGTCCACCCAGCGTTGTTCGTCGTCATCCTGTTGGGGATGTACAAACTCCTCCGGGTTGGGCGCAAGTGGAGCATCAGACCGCCGACGCGGGCGAACCTCTTCGGCTGGCCCCGCACGTTCTCGATGAAGAGCTCTCCGTGGAACAAATGGATCCACAGATCCCAGTGCGCTTCGATCCCAAGATACCCCTCGCAGACAGTGACGAATACCGCCGCCTGCGAGATGGAGTTGGGGCCGAAGTTGTGCAACTCCACCCCGTAGTACTCGCACAGCGCCCGCATGAATCTACCGACGGGGACGCTGAATCCTCGCTCGTGGAGTCGCACGAGACTCACGACGTAGCCCTCGAGGGGATTCGGTTCGGTCTCCTCTGGGCGCGGGGGGATCCACGCTGGCCTCTCCGAGTTGATGTTCACCGGCAGCAACCTGTCGTCGACTAGCTGCTCCAAAACCGCCTCGGTGGCGGTGGACTTCCCCCACGACAACGGCCCCTGGACATCCGACATCGCTTCGAACCGCTGGGGGTGCGGGAAGGAAAGCTTCATGGTGGCTAATGCGCTTTCGCTCTCTCCTTCCTCCTCTCGCTCTCGGCTCTGGGCTCAGGATGCAGGGGAGGCGGAAAAGGCAGGGGAGACGAAGGCAAAATAGCCAGGTAAGCCCAAACAATCCCCCTTCTCCGTTTTTATTCATCAAAACGGGTGGATACGCCGCCGTGGCCCGAATCCGCCGCATTCAATGTGGTAGATTTCGTTGTCGCTGATGGCTGGGCCCTACGACCGCGGAGTCTCCCACGCGCGAACTTGGTAATAATTACGGTGTGGTAACTGACGGGCGTGGCACTACTGTAGCACTGTACTATCCATCAGCCGCCGCCCACGCCTCTTCGCCCACCTAAGGCAGACGCCTGAAAAGGCGCACCCGCACAGCACCGCACGTACTAGGCCATGTCGCCCACGACCAGCGAAAGACCTGTGCGCACGACCTGCGACTCCGCGCAGTTTTCGAACCATGACGGAATGTTCCTTTACGGGGTTCTTCACTCTCGAAGGAACCTCATTCTGAGGCCTTACTGATTAGGGGTTCGAAGCCTGGCCCGTCGAGGGTTCGACAGGCGCACCAGATCACCAGAGTCAGGGACTACATGGATGTGCCGTATAAGCTATCCTCGAACGTGGAGTTCGAGACTTCCTACGCAGTGTTCAAGGCCAGTCGAGGGTGCCTAGCAGGGGGATCCCATTGAGGGAGAGCATCGAGCCCTCGGACCCTATCGAATGGGTCCGAGCCCCACCTAGCGAACCTTTGCGAGCGCTTTATGTGACGTGTCCACGGACCACGAGCCGACCCTTATCTAACGCGGCACAGACGTCCACTTGAACTACCCGATAACAGCTCACTGAAGCAGCCATAGCTCGCGGCCCGGGCATGGGTAGCATGGTGCGCTTCACCCCTCCTCCCTACGGAAGGGCGACGAGGGCCGTAATAAAAGTCGAGGGTTCCCCGAACGCCTTTACACAGGCCGGGGCTCGGGGGCTCCTCGCACACCGCGGCTCAGGCCGCACCCTCGAATGGATCGACGACCGTCGATTATGAAGCTCCATGTGTTTAACCAAAACTCCCACCCTCGACGCGCGCCTGCCAAATGGTTCAGCTGGACACTGGGTTGCTGTGCCAGCACGAAAAACGCCGAGGCCAGCTGAAAGGAGTGCCAATGCCGGCTAAAAAAGACGCTGGACGGCCACCTCAGTGAAGCAACCAAGCAGGACGAAGTTTATAGCCCTTGAACGAGTGCAAACACTCCTCCAAGGCCTCGGGGGCTACACCCGCGGGTGCGCTGACGTGCCCCCACGGAGGAAACTTCACACATTCGAGGACCAAAATCCTCTACAGGGGTGACACTCACCCTTACACCCTCGATCATCCTCTCTGCGAAGGAGAAGGAGACTTCATTACTCTTTACAAACAAAGATTACAAAGGGTTACCGGCTCGAAGCCGTCGAAAGGTACAAACACATTGGCACCTGCGTGGCAATTTTCCCTGTCTTGGGGAGGAGTGAGCACCAATGAAGAGCACCAAGTCCTTGGCCGACATCACGACCAGGCTGCTCGGGCTTGCGAGGAGCAGCTCCCAGACCGCACAGGTCTGGCGGGATGCCCTCCTCGCAAGCTTTCTTCTAGCGTCTCCTCCATCGAAGACCTTGCGGGGGGTCAAGCTGGTGGACAGCACCCTCTGCACCATCTCCCCGGGAGCGACATTGTCGCCAAGAGGGACGATGCAAAGAACGGCCACCAAACCTGGCGCCGACGCCATGGTCAGGCATCTCAACGCCCCTTTAGACTGAGGGACATCGCAGAGGCTGGGCCCCACGGGCCCAATGCTCTTCTGCTAATCCCACTGAAGCCGAGGGATGGTGAGCACGCCCTCTCCAGCTTTCCCCCGCTGCCCGCAAGAATTCTTCTAGCACCAAAGCCTAAAGAGGCCAACCCACCCCGTCTGGGGGACGACCATGAAAGGCAAAGGGAAACAATACTAGACTTAGGTGATGCTAGAAGTAAGAGTAGGGAAGTTGGAGAGGAAAGGGAGTCCCACGATCCCTATTTATAGCCGCATCGGGCGCCAAGCTTTAAGCCTGTCGCAAGGGGAAGGCTTGGACCGCCCGTGACAGCGCGACACCCCATGAGCAAAAGATGCTCTCGGTTACCGTACCGAGACATGACCAAACAACACAAAGCCGAGCCCCTGGACGCTGAGCAGCCCAGCATCGACGCTGGGCGACTGCCCTCGAACGGTGCGTCGTAAGGCGACCAGGGAAAGCAGGGCTAAGGCCCTGAACACGAGATAGCGCGGTAATAGCACCAGCTGCAGGGCAGCAGGCGCCATCATGGCCCTGGCCTGCTTAGCGCGCTGACGCAACTCGCCACTCGAATAAGACAAGAAGGCGCGCGCGCCTCGGAGCGCTTCTTCCAGGCGCACTACCCCGACCGACGAGTTGTCGCATCCACCAGGCCAGCATCCGGATGCATCTGGCGGAAGCGCAACACCGATCGATCACATCAAAGGGTAAATTCGCCGAAATACCCTTTAGCTGAATCCTCTGACTCGACCAAAGGCTCGGGGGCTACTGTCGGGTACCATGATTAGGGGCACCCTAATCAGGGGAGTAAAATCGCCCTAAAAACGAACGCATGCTGGGCAACCGGGCCCACGAAGGCCTGCAGCCTCCTTCTAATCTGGAAGAAAGGAAAGGACTGAAAGAAGCCCTGCACGCGGCCCATGTACGCAGTACGGCCCGTCCGCACCCCCTCGGACCCGCGGGGTGATCTCCGCCTCGCTCAAGGGCTCCCCGCCAAAGCCCTCGACTGCGCCCCGCGCCTCCGCCTCGCTCGAGGGTAGCGAGCCTGCCCTCGAGAAAGCGGATCGTCTACACCCTAAGGAGCTGAGCAGCCGGACCCCTGGGGTCCGACTCCATATCACCGGACCAACGGTCCCGGACCCGCTTCCCGCTCGGGGACGGGTCCGGTGTCACCACGTGTCCCAGAGATGGAAATGCCCAGCACCTGTGGCCGAGGACCCGGACCCCCGCAGATGGGTCCGGGACCCCACATACCTATCCGGACCCCCGTGAGCTCTCGGCTCAATTAGCTGCTCGGGAGGGGTCCGGAATAGCCACGTGTCACGTGGACGCGGGCGCGGGCACAAGCCTTCCGCTGGAAGCTCCCTCACTCACCCATATTAAGTGCGAGTGGTTGAGGCATGCTCTTCTGACGCCAAGCAAAGCCACCCCTCGGCAGAAAGGACAAACGGCCCTTCCGCTCACCCGCCCGCCATACGAAGGCATTAAATGCCAACCACTCCTCCACAGCGCCCGAGTCAGACGACGTCAGGCCGCCATTCCCTACAGTAGCTGTGACCGGAGTCTTGTCCGCCAACTCCGGTCACTGCTCTACCATTCCGGACGCTGTGACGACAATGTGGGAACCTGCGGCGCAGTGCAAGACGTGCTCGGCACTGCTCCAGCTACTATGCTGCCAACTCCCCGTGCCTCTTTTGTACTTTCCCTTCCGTGGAACCCCCGAACGGCATGGGCACGACTCTCGGAAGCGACTCCGGCCTTGACCAGGACAAGACCCTGGCCTGCAGGACCCTCGGAACGCCGCCACGCCGCCCGCTGGAGCTGCCAGGACGCCGGCGTAATCTCCGCAAGACCAAGGACGATGCCCAGGATGACAGCCACGCCCGGCGCCATACCCCACAGTGTACTTCCCACAGTGCTCGACCACTGCACCCCCGCAATTCGGGGAAAAGACGACGACTTTCATGACCCCCTGTGCATGTACACCGCCCCTCCTTGTGTCTATAAAAGGAGGAGGCGGGCGTTCCCTTAAGTGGGTCGGCCCATTCGGTAGGACACAACACTTCGCCCTACTAGCAGAACACACACGCTCCTCCGAACCCCGATATTGGCACTCGCCTTAATCAACTCCTCCTCTAGCAGAGACTTGGGAGCTTCCCTCCCTCTCTCGCCTCTCTTGTACCCCCTACTACAAGCACCCCCGGTGCAAGATAGTACAGTGCTCTCGCACACTCCTTTGCTGGACGTACGGTCCCACGGCCGGAACCAGGATAAACCCGTGCGTTACTGTATTGCCTCTTGCATCAACATCTGGGACGAGGAACACGCAACATCATCACTAGTTGGGTCAGGACACCGACAACTTGCGACTGAATATTCCACACCACAAAGACACGCATACATAAAAAAACTTATGAGGACGACGACCTGGTGATCCCATAGAGCCTAAGCCACCATATCGAGGAGATCGCTGCCGTGTAATTATGTTATTAGGACTAACACCACTAGTAACTAGTTGTAGTAGAGCTCGAGGTCCATGCCGTCGTGGATCTCGTAGTCGGCGAGGGTGATGTGGTCCTTGTAGATGGTGTACCACTTCTGGATCTGGATCTTGTCGGCGCGCATCACCGTCTGCGCCGCCACCAGCCGCTTCAGGTAGCCGATCGTGTCGTCCTCGTTGCACTTGACGCACACCTTGTTCCCCAGGCAGTTGTTCAGCACCACCTCGATCATCTCGCCCGTTGCCCTCCGATCCCTTCCCGGTTCAGGCGGCGGCGGCAGCGGCAGCAGAGAACGCGACGAGGAGGAGGAGACGTTAGCGATGCCGCCGGGCGGTCGAGGACGGAGCTGATTTCTTATCAGTCTATCTCCAACCATTCTCCCTCTCCAACTCCCCCCAAACGTACTATTTACTATATTTTACTAACTCCCTCCAAAAGATTCCTCCCCCTATAACTCCTTATCTCTAACAATTCCCCCCATATCTATTCCCCCTATATACTATCACTCATTAACTAACTATTTATTTATTATTTTTGAATTTAAAAAAATCATACAGTATTTGTACTGTCATAATACGCATTATCATCATGTTACGGGGATCAAACGAGATTAATATCGCGAAGAAACGGTGTGATTAGAATATAGGGGGAGTTGTAACTCATCTTATATATAGAGGGAGTTTCAATTCTCCCCATATATAGGGGAGCTTGGGGGGAACCGTTGAATCGCCAACTCCCCCCAAAGCACCCCCTACGTTCGGTGGGGGAGGTATAGGGGGAGCCGTTGGAACTCGCCTCAGGCAGGGCTGGACCTGGACGGCTGGTAGGTCGGTTCGAGCCTCGACACCGCCGTGTCCAAACCGCGCTTCGGTTCCGCCCCAATTTTCCTAAACTGCTACGCGGATTGATCCTTCCCTTTTCACCTAAACGTGAGCCGCACGGATTTCTCACCGCCTCGGAATAAGAAATTACGCGAGCTTTAGGAAGCCAAGACCCCTCTTCCGTGTTATCACCGTCCGGCTGCGATTCTCTCTCCCTCCCAGCTCTGTTCTCTTCGGAACGGTTTGGGCCAAACAGATGGGTACGGCCCAGTTCTAATTGTCTTACACATGGTGCCCCTTTGGCCCGTAGTTGATCGTTTCAAAGTAGAAAGGGTGTACACAGTTGCACACACTAATACTGTACGCAAACTTTGTAGCTGAGTACATTTTTATCTTTTCTGTAAGAGAAACAAGACAAGGACAAACGAAGTTGGTTAAAGGAGAGGGACATATAGGGAAGCACAGTGGCGGAACTAGAATGAAATTTAAAGGGATGGAGGCCGAAAAAACTTCAATAACATAAAAATTTGACAATTTGCATTAATTATTTTATTGACCGCGCTAATATGCACTAGCTAATCACGGTATATATTATTTAATCATGCAACAAAGCAAAATAGGAGTGGGAGTCAATATATCTTGTTCATTTTAGTTTTGCCATGATTTCCTACAAATATTAGGCTTAATTAAAAAACTGTTCTATTATTCTGAGATGAAATCAACAATGCTTACAGAGCATACCATATCAACAATAATATATTTCTATAGGTTTAAGTGAAGAAGTATAGATAGAATCCATCGCTTCGATGCTAATGCGATCACATTAGTGGAGCAGGTGAGTTTGTTGTCGTCCATCTTGGCTGCGGCCACCTGCCTGCTTGCCATCAGCGGCTTGTCGAGCATTCGCACGATGCCAATCGTGATAAATGAATCCAATGGCGCGATGCCAATCGTGAGATGTGAGTCCGCAAGCACCCTCCACTGAGAACACTGATGAGCTGTGATTAGTGAGCAGCTATACACGGAGATGGAGAGAATTTCTGAGGCTAGAGATCAGGGCCGAATGATATTCAAGCTTTTGTTGGGATTTGAAGTGTCAAAATTAAGAGGTACTTAAAAACTTGAGTTAAGATTAAACTGAGATTAAAGAATACTTAAAAATTTAAAATATAATTAAGCTGAGATTAAATAATACTTAAAAATGTAAGCTAAAGTTAAAATAAAATTAATAGGTACTTAACAAAAATTATTTTATTAGAGGGGCCATGGCCTGCCAGCCCTCAGTTCCGCCACTGGGGAAGCGCCGCCCCACCTAACAACGGAGGTACACTTCCATCCGGTTTTGTTGTGCAAACAGCTTCGGTTTCGACGGGCGAGGGGACTTCTTGCCGTCTTTGCAGCTGCATATGCAACCTACGCTGGCGTGACTGGATCCTGCCAAAGGGCCAAGCAAGCTAAGGGCTGAAGCACGTACTGCATGCAGCAGGGCATGCTTGCTAGCTCAAACCACATGATACTTGCACACTACCACTCCAGTATATTTTGACTGCTAGTGTCTACTCATCCAAAGGAGTTTCCAACTGGATCTCATTATTAGTAGTGCTTATCTTTTTGTATATAAAAAGAAGACGTAATAAATCCCTAGGTATGCGAAAGGTTCTCTTTTTTCCTGTTCTTGATGTAACGTCACGCAGTTCTCTCCTGCGAGTTGGGAAAAAAATAGAGATCTTTTACGGTGCTCAATATGATCATATACTACCATCCGAGAAGGACTTGTATATAAATATCGAATGGTTGAGATTTATCTATACCACTAAAATATTGATCACTAATATGAGGTAGTATATGTAGATAGTATAGGTAGTATAAGGATAATAAAAGGGAAAGAAAATTATTGATACCTAGGCCGGAATGGACTGCACGGGGGAGGAGGGCTAAAATGAAAAAATAAACTAAAAGTCGACTTAATTTATATTAAACTACCAATGACAATTTTATCATTTCTAATGGATGTTTAGATCTCCTCTATACTACATACTACTAAGTGATAGTATTGTACAGTGGCGGAACCAAGATTTTAATCTTGGGTAGTCCAAACAAGTACATGTGTTAATATTTCCTATATTTTACACAAAAGTTTGTTAAATTATTAATAAATACTAAAGGGAATCACAAAACTTAGAGTAGTCCTAGGACTACCGTGCTACCCTGCTGGGTCCGCCACTGGTATTGTATACCGTAAAAGATATCAAATAAGAAGAGTAGAAGTAGTGAGGCATCAACAGGCACAACCACGAAGCAGAAGTAGTTTTAGTTTCTCAGCAATGTCGCAATGCCGCTGGACGACGAGTACGAGAAGAGGCGAGCCAAGGCTTACCACTACTATGGCATTATTTGCAAGCAGGTAACAATCGGCTTCTTGGTCACTGTAATTCTACAAAAAAGATTTGTCTCCCTCCCGATTGATTCAATAATTAATAATCCTTGTATAGAACTTTTGAAAAACAGCAAGGACTGAGCGTACTAAAATAACTGAAGTAATAAATCTGAATAATGTCCTGATAAGTCCGAACATTGTTGACGATCGGGGGGTTGCTTGTGATGCATCTTCAACCTCCACCCCCACTTCCATGTGCCAATGCAGTTCCCCGTGCTGCTGGAGAAGCTGGACGTGCTGGATCCGCCCAAGAAGAGGACTCGGCGATCTGCGGTTAGTGGATCACCCATTCAACAGGGGGCCTATTCATCACGCGCGATATTCAACTAATACGTCGCAAAAGCAGCGGTGGAGGCGGGAGCGGTGGAGGCGGAGGCAACGGGAGCGGTTGTGGAGGGCGGCAGGAGTGGCGAGAGTGGTGGTGGATGGCGGCGGGAGCGGCAGAGGAGGCGGATATGTCGGTGGAGGGCGGCGGGAGCGGCGCCGGAGCCGGAGGAGGCAGGGGAGGCGGGGGAGCAGCCCTTCTGTGATGGAAGCAGCGAAAATCGCTGATGCAAGCCCCCTCCCCCCGCCAAAAAAAAATAAAGGACTCTGCCACGTAGATATCCGTCCAGGCTATTCCCCAGGCGCGCTACTGCAGTTCAACGTATGCAGAAGAGTTTTCAGTCCGCGCGCACGTGTTTCGTTGACTGCTCGCGTTTCCCAATCTCCTCCTTCCTCCTTCGGTTACTCCGAGTCCGATCGTGTCATCGTGGGTGGGCAAGGGCCCCTTGGCGGCTTGTGGGCAAACGTTGTCGAGGCCTGGGCTGGATGGGCCGCCAAGATTATGTTGGGCTGACTTCTAGGGGACTTTTCTCATCCAAAGTCGAATTCCATGATGCTTCTGGGTTTTTTTCCTTCATCCAAAGTCGAAGTCGATGAACGAGTTGCAAAAAAAAAAAGAACGGCATCATCATCATGGTACGTAATTTGTTAACAATTCTTAAAAGTACTCGCACGCTTCCAAATGATACATGACGCACGCACTGGCTCACGTTGTTGTCTTCTCTGCTTCTCTACTACTTAAAAAAAGAAAAAAAAAGTCTAATTTACTCCTCTCAACTATATAGCCAAAGTCTGAATAATTTTCTAAATTATAACTTGGTTCAATTTACCCCCTAAATTATATTATTTAGTTTATTTTACCCCATAACATAATTTCTCTTTTTTGTTTCTCCATACACAAGTTGTTTTTTAATTTCAAATTTTGCAGGGTAGTAGTGGACATCACAATGCATATTTAGAAAAAAATTTATAATTTTTCTCCATTAGTTTTCATATAATTTTGAACTCCAATGATTAATTTATTATTAAATATCCTAAGCTATCAAAATAGTGATAAAAATTATGATTTATTTTTCTAACATGTATTATGGTGTGTACTATTGTATTATAAATTTTCAACTTAAAACTCCACGTATACATGGAGAAATGAAACAGACAAATTACATTAGGGGGTAATTTGAATCAAATGGTATAGTTTAGGGAGTAAAATGAACGAAGTTATAATTTAGGGGGTTATCCAGACTTTAGCTACAGTTGAGGGTAGTTTTTAGACTTTTTTCTAAAAAAAAGACTAAGAGGGACGCCGGGTTTCGTCGTCTTCCATGTGGCCCTGTTTGTTTCATACTAGCGCAAATTGCGCTGCGAGAAAATCTTGTATGCATGAAGTACTAAACGAAATTTATTTGCTAAACGTTTTTATGGATGGATGTAATTTTTCGCGACGAATCTAATGACAGTAATTAATCTATTATTACCTACAATAATGCTTCAGTAACTATCCACTAATCATACGATCAAATGCCTCATTAGATTCGTCTCGCGAAGTAGCGCAGGAGTTGTAAAATTAGTTTTGTAAACTGCTTTTATTTAATACCTCTAATTAATAGTTAAAATTAGCTACTAGCACTACTAAACCAAAGAAGGCCAGCCAGTTTGAATTAGCACCGCATCTACGGCCGGCCGCGTTTTGTTCCCCACGATGCTGCCAACAGTTTTTAGAAAACGCAATAATCACGCTGTGCACCGGGTGAAATAAATCCTAAAACCCAAGCCATGCATCTTTCGTTCTTTAGCACCCCGTCGCCGCCGCCCGCTTCTTCGCCCACCGCGCCATTCTCCGCACGTCGTGGGTTCTCCTCCGGAGGCCGTCGTGATTGTGCTCCGGCCGCCGTCGGGCGCATCCTCCTCCCCCAGCCGCCGTCGCGTGCGTCGTTAGGATGCCGTCGTGTGTGTCCTCCGGCCGCCGTCCCGTGCGTTCTACTCTGCATGCCGTCGGTGCCGGCTTCTTCTCCCGCCGCACAGGTCGCCGCACATCGGGCGTTCTCCCCTCCAGCGGCCGTCGCGCGCTCTCCTACGGTAGCCGGCGCGGGCATCCTCCGGCTGCCGTCGCGCGCGGCCTCAAGGAGAAGCACGCCATGGTGACGTGTGGGGCTGGGCATTCAGTTAGTATCGAACCGATCAGTTCGATACCTCGGTTTCCACGGAAATTCGGTTCCTAGAAAATAGGAACTGATAGGTTCTTTTCATAGATAGAAACCGAGCAAATTCGATTTCGGTTAGTTCGGTTCGGTTCCGGTTCTAACCGAAGGAACCGAATCTATCTAAACACATCACAAAATCGAGAAAAAAAAATAGGAGCCCGTCCTCCTACCAGCGCCGCCGTTGGCTCCCTTGACAGTTGCTCTCGCCGAGGCGAACGGTGCCACCACCGAGCTACGCACGCGCTACCGTCGACCGCCGGGGGGGTCGAAGCCCGCCGCCGAACGCAGCCCACCGGCCACCGCCGTCCTCACCCGCTGGATCCGGGGATGCCACGCAAGCTGAGGATGTTGTCCTATCGCCGCGTGGGTCACGCCGCCGTTCGCCCATCCCCCGTTCGCCTCCATAGTCGAGCGCTGGCAGTGGCGGCGGCCGGCGCTGGCTGGGATCAGTGGCGCCGACGCAGGCCAAGCACTGGATGGGGCGACAGGGGCCGAGGGCGCTGGCAGAGGCGGACATAGCGGCGCCGGCCGCGGGCGGAGGCAGACACAACAGCGCTGGCCGTCGGCAGAGCGGGCATATGGCAAGCAGTGTGGGTCGGTGGAGTGGGGACTGTGGAGGGGGCGGTGGCCAGCGGGATCAGCGTGGGGGATCTCGAGAGGGGGTGTGGCGGGGGGTATTTTCCGACCGTTATTTTTTTTTCATTTATAGAAATTGTTTTGTCATTTTCTGATTAATTTTTTTTAAAAAAAAATACAAGAAAAATTTTGGAGACCAAAAAAACATTTCAAGCAAAATATTAGAGCAGAAAAAAATTTAAGTAAAAAAATTGGAGAGCACAAAAAATTTCAAGAATTTTTTTTTGCGTCATTAAAAAAATATTCATCCGAAAAAAAACAAAAGGAATTCAAAAAAAAATTGTTGAAAATTTTTTGCAAAAAAAAATGGAGGCGCGCGGTGGCGGCGGATCTGGGCGCCTCCCCGCCGCCGCCGGCCCGCCCCGCCGCCGGATCCGCCGCGCCGCGCCTCCCCGTCGCCACCGGCCCGCCCCGCCGCCTCCCCGCCGCCGCGCCGCGCCTCCCCGTCGCCACCGGCCCGCCCCGCCCCCTCCCCGCCGCCGTCCCGCCCCGCCACCTCCCCGCCGCCGGATCCGCCGCGCTGCGCCTCCCCGCTGCCGTGCCGCGCCTCCCCAGCGCCGCCGGCCCGCCCCGCCACCTCCCCGCCGCCGCCGGCCCCGGCCCCAGCGCTCGCCTCGCCTGGATCCAGAAGGAGAGAGAAAAAAAGGAGATAGAGAAGGAAGGGAGTGGGTGAGGAGGAGGAGGAATCACGGGAGTGGGTGTGTGCGGTGGGGAGAGGAGATATGTGAGCACAGTGGGGCCCACCATGTGTTTGGGTGGAAAAAAATTGACCGGGAGAAGGGAAAGTTACGATCAACCTGAAAATCAGCATCGCAGTGGCGGGGTGGGGTTGGTGTGGGCTAAGGTTAGTTATGGGCTAGGGTTGGTACTGTAACATCCCAGATTTTTCCCGAAATGTTAAGGGAGAAAAAAATGTGAAATTCAAATTTTTTGTGGTGATGCTATAATAAAACCATCTAAGTAGGATTTCTTCCTTAAAAAATTCCTAGTAATTAAAATTTTGGTTTGGATTAAGGTGTAGTAATTTGTTAGTGTGAAAGTATTTGGATTTAATTGGATCTTTTCGCTCTACCTTGTTTAACTAAAGACAATTTGGGTTTATTTTTCTTGGCTTGAAATTGTGTGGAAATTTAATTGAAGTCGGCCATTCAAATAAATTTCAAATGCTAACACTAACCTTGGGCTCAGATCTGCTAACCCGAACCCGGGACCAAGCCCTAACCCGGTCCAACCCAAACCGACCCGAAACCTTGAACCCGTCCTGGACCGCCGCACCAGCTCAACTCGGCGGCCTGCTTCGCCGTGGTTCGCACAGACCTTCACCGCCTCCAGCCCAACCCAGGGGCGCACCCCGCTGGCCTGCTCCGTTGTTTCCTTGCGCCGGTCCAACTTCCCCGTCCGCGCGGCCCGCCTGGCCGGCTCACCACACAACCCCGGCCCGGCTTGGGCCCAACCCCGCGCTCCGGCCTCCGTTCCCGGTGTCGCTGACGCGCCGGCCCTGCTTGTCAGGCCACCTTTCCCTCACCCCTCGCCGTCCTCCTTTCTCCGCCGCGACGCCGCGCACTCCTGCTGTCGGCCACGACGCCCACGCCTCACCCACAACTTGCGCTGCGCCGCTGCTCTGCTTTTCCGCCGCCACGCTCTCCCTCGCTGCTACAGGACAAACCGAGGAGTGGTTTCGCCTGCCCCGCGCTCTGCCAGCTATCTTTTCCCGCCGCGCTCCTTGGCCAAACGCACGCACGTACCCTAACCTTGGGCGCACGAATGCTAGCTACGTCATCCCTGCGCGCTTTCCAAGCCCCACCGGATGATCCTCGGCGTCCGTTCCACGGAACCACCCCGCCCAGGGCAAAACCCTAGCTCCACTGCCTATAAAGCCCCATGGCTACACTCAGAACCCTAGGGCCATGCCCGTTTCTGCCGTGCCGCCGCCGCCTGTGGAGAAGGAGAGAGGACAAAGGGGGAAAGAAGGGCAGGATGCCGCCGTCGGAGCTCTACCAAGCTGGTGACCCCGATCGACTATGTCGCCGACGCGGATCTCCCTGCACGGCACCGCCTCTCCCCTGCTCCAACTCACCGCTGCGGTGCCCTTGTCCTCCCCAACCCGAGCCGGTAAGACCTCGCCGCCATTTCTCCCTCGTGCCGTCCTTGTGTCATGTCGCCCAGCCATGCGACCGCAATCGCCGTCGCCTCTTGCCCTGCCAACCATCGAGCCGCAGCCCTAGCCTCCTAGGCGCTCGCATGCACGTGTTCGCGCGTTGGCCAGGCCCAAAGGTCAGGCCTTTTGGCCTCGCTGCGGCCGGACCTTGCTCTGCCCTTGCGCACGCTGTGCCTCGCCATCGCCGCCTCGTGGCGACACCGCGGGATGGTGATTGCACACCGCAGCCACCACTTTCGTGCCCGCGTCGTGCTTAGCACGCGCGAGCTCTAACCCGGCCGAAAGGCCGTGTCTTTGTCCCGTCCGCACGTCCAAGCCTCAAGGCCGAGGTTTGCTCGAGCCCCGCCTCTGCACCGCCACCGGGCCTTGACCCCTTCTACCGCCCAGAAGCCCTCACCGCAGTATTGCTCCATCACCGCACCATCGCCGAAGAACAGAGGAAAATGGGAGGAAAGATGAGGAGATTCCGCCGTAGCCAGAGCAAGGGAAGAGGGAATCCATCGACGTCGCCACCAAGTGAAGTTCACCTCGTCGCCAAGCACGCCGTCTACGTGCTGCTATGCCGCCGCCGGCCGCCATCACCAAGCTCCTCTGCCGCTCGTCGTTGCTCTGAGCCACATGCACGGCCGCACGCGCGCTAGCCACACGGGATCCACACCGCCGCATGGGATCCTGGGGAGGAAGCCACTGACATGCGGGATCCGCTTGTCAGCTGGTGAGACCGCCACTGACCTGCGGACCCCCTTCGGTCAGCTGGAAAGAGAGTTAGAGAGGAGTGGGAAGCCGAGGCAACCTGGGCCGATTCCGGCCCACGATGCCAAAAACCCCGAGCTGGGCTATTGTTTGATTCGGCCCGCGAGCCATGGACCGAGCCGGCCTCCTAAAACAAGCCAGACCCGAGCCGTCCTCTTTGGCAGAGTGAGAGCCGAGCCTTTTGGGCTGACCAAGCCGGCCCGACCACTTTGAGCCTAGCAACACAGCCATTCTTTTCCTCTTTCTTTTTCCGGATAAACCTGGCGGACGGGACCCACCTGTCATTCTCTCTACATCGATGACATGTGGGGCCACTGACACGCGGACCCCATAACCAAGCCATTGACTAGTCAATGGTCAATGTTGACTTGGTTAATGCTGATGTCATCAGGGCCCACTGCTGACGTCAGCAGACTGTCAACTCCTGCATCTTTTCATAACATTCAAGCACCAAACTTAGTTATAGGACTTATTTCTAATCAATTCCATGATTTTGGTGATTCTTGATTTGCAGGCACCCATACATGAAATAAGGATGAAATGAGCAAAAGACGCAACACAAATGCACAAAATATCCAATTCTGCGTAAACTGACGTACAAAGCCCCGGCACCTATGGTTCGGCCGAACCTGGACTCGCACCAGTTATCAAAGGCGGTTATCAATGTTTCCATATCTAAAGATGGCGGGAACCAACCTTCTCAACCTATAAAAGTGCCCCCACTCACCCCTCTCAAGTCATTCACATTCACATTCACATACACAATCAAGAAGAAGAGTAGTAGTAGGACTTCTACTTGTATCATTAGAGTAGGGAGTGTGCGAGGAGGAGGATTGGAGAAGAGCCGGACTTGTCGGCCTCTCTTCATCTTGTACATCGACGGATACAATTCGCTTGAGTAAGTGTCCGGAGTTTGTCTTCTGGTAAGTTCTTGGTTAAGTATTCTTAAGTTATTCATTCGTTTACGGGTTCATCGTTCGTTCTTGTAACGGATACTCTGGTAGAGGGCCCCTGATAAAGATGGGTAACCCTGTACACCGCTAGAGTAGTAATCAAAGGATTAGACGTGGTGTCTAGGCCCTAGATTGCCTTTGTTTGCCTCGTACTCCATAGTATTATGGGGTAGACCGCGGGTGGTGATAGCCCTATCGGTCCGCTACGAAGCTACTTCGTGGTTAGTGCACTCCCCCCTGTCCGAGTACGACATAGAGCTACAAGCCGGAGGTCCCTAACAGTACCTGGGTCAGACCAGTGCCCAAAGTAAACGAGCGAAAGACTAAGTCTAACTTACTTTGATCCTTATTTTTAGATAAACCACACTACCCAAAGCTCGCCTACCTCTTGTTTTTCAAGGGTACACTAGCTAGAGGATCGTTACACCTCCGTTCCCCGTGGAAAATACGATACCTTTGCTTTGCCTTATGATGTGCGCTGCTTGAGCGCTTTAAGCTTCGACACCTGGTGGGAGTTTGAACTCCCTAATGAAGTCGATGAATTGAATCCGCCAGTCTTCTTCGCTCATCATCACCTCCCTGACCGTGGCAGAAGCTTCCGTGTCGGTGGTTTGTCGATTTTGAACTTTGACTGAAGGATGCTGTAGCTCATGAATAAAAACTCCGGGTGGGACAGCTACTCGAGTAGATCTGAGTTTGGAAAGGACATCGGCTCCCACGTTGTTGTCATGATCTACGTGGTGGAATTCCAATCCTGAAAACTTGTTCTCGAGCTTTCTGATTTCTTCCACGTATGCGTCCATTGTATCTTTGTTGATGTCCCTTTCTTTATTGACTTGCTGAATGACGAGTAGAGAATTGACGTATACCAGTAGTCGCTTGATGCCAAGAGAAACATCTAAGCGAAGCCCGTGTAGGAGTGCCTCGTATTCTGTTTCATTGTTGGAGACTTTGAACAGGATCTCGAACACGTAGTTGAGTTGTTCTCCTTTGGGAGAGATAAATAGGACTCCCGCGCCACCTCCATAGAGCTTGAGTGAACCATCAAAGTACATTACCCAATGCTCTGGGACGTTGGGAGGTACTGGGATTTGATTCTCTCGCCACTCAGCTAAGAAGTCGACTAGTGCTTGCGACTTGATAACTGTTCTTGGTTTGAATTTGATTTCCAAGGCTCCCAGTTCTACTGCCCACTTTGAAATCATTCCTGTGGCATCCCGATTGTGGAGTATATCCGCCAATGGGAAGTCAGTGATGACTGAGATCTTGTACTCGTCGAAGTAGTGGCGAAGCTTCCAGGAGGTTATTTGAATTCCATGGAGAATTTTCTGAATTAATGGGTACCTAACCTTTGATTCAGAAAGCACTTCGCTGATCAAGTATACTGGTCTTTGGACGCCATAGGCATGGCCTTCCTCCGGGCACTCGACCACAATTGCTGTGCTGACTACATAAATAGTCGCAGTGATGTAGAGGATTAGTTCTTCTCCCGGTAGTGGAGCTGTGAGAATTGGTGGTGACTGGAGATGGTGCTTAAGGTTCTCGAGTGCTTCCGCCGCTTCTGTAGTCCACTCGAACTTGTCTTGCCATTTAAGGAGCTTGAAGAAGGGTAGGCCCCGTTCACCAAGTCTAGACAAGAACTGGTTTAGGGCTGCCATGCAGCCTGTAAGCTTCTAGACATCCTTGACAGTTGCTGAAGCATCCATGGCCATGATGGCATTGATCTTCTCTGGGTTGGCCTCGATTCATCAGTGGCTAACAATGAATTCGAGTAGTTTTCCAGAGGGTACACCAAAGACGCACTTTGTTGGGTTGAGTTTCCAGCGGAACTTTCGGAGGCTGTTGAAGGTTTCTTCCAAATCAGATATGAACTAATCTTGGCTCTTGGTCTTGACAACGACGTCATCAACATAGGCTTCAACGTTGCGATGTAGCTGATCAGCAAAACACAACTGTATCGCACGCTAGTAGGAAGCGCCTACGTTCTTCAACCCAAAAGACATGGTCTTATAAGTGTATGCCCCGTATGGGGTGAGGAATGCCATTTTGATTTGGTCTTCTTCTTTCAGGGCGATCTGCTGATAGCCTGAATAGCAGTCGAGGAAGGATAGCCAGACACATCCTGTTGTTGAGTCGATCACTTGATCAATGCGGGGTCGCCCGAAAGGATCCTTTGGGCAGTGCTGTCAGACCCGGGGTAGCGGGACTGCTTATGGGCATAGAATATTCTAGAGTAAGGGATAGCTCATGGATGTACCTTACCTCTCTTGTAACTACCCGAATAAGCTTAGAACTAGCTGCAGTACAAAGGGAACTACCCAATTGTGTTGTAGTAGGACTCCAACTGTACTGAGCTAGGATTTTCCATGTAACCCTGTCCCCCCGAATATATAAGGGCGGGCAGGGACCCCCTCAAAACACATTAACACCTAAGGCAATACGAACAACCACTCAGGATGTAGGGTATTACGCAACTCGCGGTCCGAACTTGTCTAAATCTTTGTGTTCCTTGCACCATCGAGTTCTAGAGCAGTCGATCCCTACCTACAACCCTACTGCTAAGGGTATCCCTGAGCAGGCTTGGCGGTAAACACCAACAGCTCGCGCGCCAGGTAGGGGATTCGGCGAGTTCATCGGTGAATTCGATGGCCGGATCAAGCGATGCCTACAACGTGCCCGAGGGCACATCACTTGTTTTCGGTTCCTGGGCTTGTACGGCTGATGGATCGGGCGGCTACTCCAGCCACCTCATCATGCCTGAATCAAAAACCACCAACTAATCCGCCGAATCCTGCAAGGCTGCAGAACTCGACAGAAAATGAGCTTCGTCCGAACTCGACTCGGATAGCACAAGAAACGTGTCGACTCCAACTCGAATTCACGAGACAGCCGAGTCCGATACAAATTCTGATCCCGAAAATCTTCACTTTTCTGAAACCCTTGGATACGTGGCTTACCTCAAGTCAATCAAACTCCCCAAGATCGTCAACTCGGAACTACTTGACGGAGTGGATCGGGTCTCAGGATTGATAGTGGGGTGCATCAAGCTTGCAGAATCCACTCTTGGCTCATCCAAAATACAGCAGAACCCAGAAGCATTGAACCTACCATAAGAACGGTCGGGCAACATGCTCTCAGGGATCGATCGAGTAGATTCTAAGCTCATCGACTGCATCAAGATGGCTGAAAGCACTCTGTAAAACAAGAAGCAGAACTCGGGAGGAGAAATCTGTGGGAAACCCATAGAGGCAAACCCCTGGCTTGTTCGGATGGGACTGTCTCCTTTTGGGAAACCCAGAGCCCTTCACCGAAACCTGCTCACAAATGTACTCCTGAACTAATTGATATCTCTAATCCCTTATTCGATCAGGATTTCGATTAGTTCATGGAGAGCCTTGACAATCTCGAACCATTTGATGATCTCGAGGACTGGTCAGACAACGTCGACTTGTTTATGGATGTCATGGCCCATCCACCCCAGATGGCAGATGCCCTCTGGGAATTAGTCAAGCTAAAAAAGGGAAAATCTAAAGCTTCTGGAAAAAAACAGCGAGTCGATCTTCGCCAAACCCTGGATTAAGGAGCCAGAAAGATTGACTCCCACCCAATCGTAGTTACATTGGATGAACAAAAATGCCCTACGCGTAGAGATGGGCATCCCACTCCTCGCCCACCCAAAGCACACATATTCCAAAATCGGTGGCCTAACCAATTCCGACTCTGAGTACTCTTACAACTCGGAGGATGACTTGGATGACCTAATCCAGTACAACAAGGAAGTCGAATCCAACTCGACCAAGAACTCCAAGTCCGATCAGGACTCCTTGCCCAACTTGGTCATATATGCAATGCCGCAAGGACGGGCGGTGCGACTGGAGGAGACACGCCCTCAAACTCTCAAGGCTCCCAGCTCTCAGCTAGCTGATCTCCCTTTCTAGTAAGGCACACCGATAGATCCGTCAGCTAGCAACAAGACCAAGAGCTTCAAGACCTCTGTTGTGAAATCCTCATGGTTCACAGCTCTAAACTCCATGAATCAGAGGATCAAGTGCTTGTTCAGATCGGTGTAGTCGATGCACATCCTCCACTCATTGTTGTTCTTCTTCTGGACGAGTACAGGGTTGGCTAAACAGTCGGGGAGGTAAACCTCTTTGGTGAACCATGCTGCGAGTAGTTCTGCCAGCTTCTTCTTGATGGCTTCTCGCTTGTCCGGGGAGAAACGTCATAGTTGCTGCTTTTTTGGTATGGCTTTGGAGTCGACCTTTAGTGCATACTCAATCAACTCCTTGGCCACCCCTGGCATATCCACTCGCTTCCACGCGAATACGTCTTAGTTGGCCCTAAGGAAGCTTATGAGCTCGAGTTCCTATTTGTCGCTCAAGCCAGCTCCGATGATAGCAGTTTTAGAGTTTTTCCTCTTGTAGCTGGATGGTCTTGGTGCCAACGTCCCCGGCTGGTTTTACCGAAGACTGGCTTGGCTTCTTAGAGGGCATTGAATCCTTGTTCAGTGATAACTCCTTGGCAGCGGTGAGGATCTCACTGACGGAACTAGGTACTCAAATGCTAGAGGCATGGATGATTGCCTCCTTGTCGCATTCGAAGGACTTGAGGAGATCCCCACGCAGAGAAAGGACTCCTATGTTGCCCGGCATCATGAGGACTAAATAGACATAGTGGGGTACCTCCATGAACTTGGCCAATGCTGGTCTTCCCAAGATGGCATGGTAGGAAGATTCGAAGTCGGCTACTTTGAACTTGATATATTCTGTCCAAATGTTTTGCTCTGTACCAAATGTGACTGGGAGAGTAACCGAGCCAATTGGTGTAGAGGAGTTTCCTGGAACGATGCCACAGAAGGGAGCTTTACTCAGCGTGAGCAAACTCATGTAGTTGAGGCCCATCTTCATCAATGTGCTTGCAAGATCAGGTTGAGCCCACTTCCTTCGTCAATAAGTACTCGAGTGAGCTTGGATTCTTGGACGATAGGATCGAGTATTAGTGGAAACTTTCCTAGTTCAGAGAAGCTGGTCCACTGATCCTCCCTAGAGAAGGTGGTGGGGATCTCGCTGTATTTCAAGGGTCTCTGAATTGCAGGCTCGACTAAGAGGATCTCCCTGAGTAGCAGCTTCTGGGCACGCTTGGAAAAGTTTGGATCTCCTCCAAATATGACATTAACCACGTTTTCGGGCTTCTGGAACCCGTCAGGGTCTTTCTTGTCATCATCTTCGTCCTCCTTGTTCGGCTTCTTCTTGGGTGCATCTGGCAGCGGGGACTGAAAAGACTCGCGAATAATTGTGCACTCGAACATCGAGTGATTACTCTTGGGGTGGATCGGGCACCTTTTGTTGTGCAGGATCTTATCGAACTGGTCCTGAGGTTTTTCTGTTTTCTTACCGCGCGGGGTGCGATCCATAGTGCCGACGGTATCGTCTGGCTTGCGCTTGCGCGCAGGATCCCACTGGTTGTTGTTGCCTCCACGATCATTACTGCGCTTCCCATTGTTGTCTTGGGTGCGACGCGGGAAGTGACTCCGCTCTTGTTCCTCTTCGTCTGCCCAACGTTGCATCATGTCGCGTAGTTCCACCACCGTTTTGGGACGTTTACGCCCGAAGTCACGGTAAAGTGATTGGGTGGTGATGCCATTGTGGAAGTAGTGGATGACATCCTCATCGAAAACATTGGCGATGGTCGCCCTTGTGTCGAAGAAGCGCTTGACGTAGGACCTGATGGCTTCGCCTGGCTCTTGCTTGCACATTGCAAGAGCGTGTCGAGTAGCTACTCGATGTAGGGACCCCTGGAAGTTGTCGATGAAGGCCTTCTTTAGATCCTCCCATGAGTGTATGGACTCGTGCTTCAGGCTCTCCAGCCAGGTGAGAGGCACGGGACCCAGGACCATCTGGAAGTAGAGGACCTTGGTATAGGTGTCTCCTCCTACAACATTGATAGCGATCGAGTACAAACATAACCATTGAGCAGGATCTTGCTTACCATCGTACTTCTGGATGTTGGTGGATTTGAAATCTTTCGGGTACTCGACGTTATCGAAGATGCTGCTAAGGGCTAGAAACTGGTCGGAGTTATCTACAAGATGCGCTTGGCGTCTTGCATTGATGATCTCCCGCGCATCCATCCTGGAATCGGCTACTTCTTCACAATTGTGGCCGCGGCTGTTGTTGCGGTTCTATTGAGGCCTTGGAGCTTGGTTTGTTGTGGGTTGTCCACCCCTAGGACGGTGCCCGCTAGCAATTTCCTGATCCTCTTGGTTTCTTCGGTTTTGTTGTTGTTGTTGACGGTGATAGCATCCCGGAGTGCGGCTTGCTTGTGGTGCTACTGACGCGGTAACCCTGGATTGGGTGCCATGAAGTGAGGACAAAGGGTTTTGTCACTTGAGTTGTTCGACAGCATGGCGAGTGAGTTGTATTATGTGCTGTCTCTGGATTTCGTGGTAGCTGCATGAGGCGCATGGTAGCTTCTGCCACTGCTGCGATGGGGTGTTAAAGATTGGATCTACTATGTTGTCGAACTCCCGGTGAAGATAATGTGGGTCAATGCGAGCGTGTCCCACAGCTCGAGCCCTACGCTCTTCCCTGCGTTGATTCCTCGCTCTGCGGGCTGTTCGGGTAGCTTCATCCTCATCTTGTGGGGCATTTATGGTCAGATCATCTTCTGAGATCTGATCTGGGGTTTCATTAGGATCATGCTGACTGGGAGCGCCTGCATCTTGCCAATTGATCACGGAAACCTGACGCTCTGGGGTATAACTCACGAGGTCTGATCCATAATCGGCTAGTTCAGTTCCTCTGGATCCAGTTTCCCGTATGGGTGTAAGGGGAGTACCGTGTTGAAACGGGAGATCATCGATGCTGGCGACTTCTCGAAGACTGTCGAGTAGTTCTGCAAATTAGTAGCTATTGCTGGACTTCAGTTGGAATTTTGCCAACGCATCGATGATGGGATCCAGATTGTCATGGGTTGACTCATCTGAGTCTGAATATATGTCGAAAACGGGTGCCCCCCGGCTAGCGGTGGCGGAGAAGTTCTCGGCGTATGCAGTTTGATCCAAGCTAGCTTCGTACGAAGGGTAGATGGATTTGATCATCCGCTGGTAAGCAGATGGGTCGGGCGAGGAGGGTCTCAATCCGATTAGAACTCGAGTCGAGTTCAATCTGAGTCCGAGTGGAACTCGAGTTGACGTCGAGTTTCTGCTCGATTTTCTTGGCGATGTCGGGAAGTAGCATGTCGCCATGATCATTTGATCCGGTGATGGCGTTGCAACTTTCCGACGAGATTGTCGGTGTTTACCGCCAAGCCTGCTCAGGGATACCCTTAGCAGTAAGGTTTGTAGGTAGGGATCGACTGCTCTGGAACTTGATGGTACAAGGAACACAAAGATTTAGACAGGTTTGGGCCGCGAGTTGCATAATACCCTACGTCATGTGTGGTTGTTTGTATTGCCTTAGGTGTTGAAGATGTTTTGAGGGGGTTCCTGCCCGCCCTTATATATCGGGGGGGGGGGGGGACAGGGTTACATGGAAAGTCCTAGCTGAGTATAGTTAGAGTCCTACTACAACATAATCGGGTAGTTTCCTTTGTACTGCAGCCAGTTCTACACCTATTCGGGTTGTTACAAGAGAAGTAAGGTACATCCATGGTCTATCGCTTATTCTAGCACATTCTTTGCCTATAAGAAGTCCCACTGCCCCAGGTCTGACAAGCCCCCGAGCTCTTCGTAGCCGAGTCCTGTAGGTGTCGAGTACTTGGCTGGGCGTATTCAAGTACTTCAAGTAGTCAGAACATCCTTCTAGTTGCTTCTGGGCCTTCCTTCAGATGCGTCGAGTAGTCCTCCAAGTACTTCTGGTTGCTCCGAGGCTGTGAGGTGCTCAAGCCCCAAAATCTTGATCATATATGGTGCGCTAAGTACTCGCGCTCCATATGGAGTAGCCCCCGAGCCTTAGGTTGAATCACAGAATCAGACTGAGGGTCACTTCAGTCTTTTTCCTTCATTGTCTTCCAAAAAATTTGAAAAACAAATCTCTGATGCACATATCCCGCAGCCCCCGAGCTTTAAATCAAAATCTCCCATTCTACGGGTAGCCCCCGAGCAAAGATTTGGAATTAAGGATCTAAGATGTAGCATCAGATTTTATTCCTAAGAATATATGCAGGTTTAATCAGATTTGATATCCGAAAAGACCCCTTTTTCGGGCAAAATCCCAGAAAAATGATACGATTGGATATGCCACACTGATTGCACCCGAAATATTCTCAGAAATAAAACTCGGGATGTATATCTTTTTACTATACGCTTACATGGGACTGTACTGTATGGAGAATCTGCATTATTGCATTCGTGAGTGCTGCCACTGTAGCATCACGGGTTGTCCTCCAGTAAGATCCCTTGCGGCTATAAAAAGTGGGTGAGTGGTCTTTCTCAGAAGCACCAGCATTCCAAAACTATGGCTTGCGTTTGGTGTTCTTACTCTCATCCTCCTGAAGTTTTGTGTAGTGTTTTCAAGCAAAAGATGCTAGAAGAGAACTTGCGAGTGACAAGAGAAGTCTCTGCTGCCAAACCCTACAACCCTGCTTCTCTTAGCGGATCCATGCTGGACATCATGTCCTTGCGTATTCCAATGAGGCAGGTTCTCTGTCGATGGGTTGGGTCTTGTTGTGTCACATCCTTGGAGTTGCCTGTTTCTGGGTTCTCAAGAACTGTCATCTCGTGTAAGGAGACTTAACCTTGTCATAACATATTCAAGGAGAAGGAGAAACTTCTCTGCAAGATGCTACAAGAGATCTTGCGAGGCAATTATTGTAATCTGCCGCCAAACTCTTGAAACTTTTCTCCCAGAATACAAGTATCATTATTCCCTTGATGGGAATAACAAGTCTCGGGCCGATCTAGTTGCAGCAAGCCTCGATTAGAAGCTCCAGGAGATCCAGGAGGTATGCATGCAGACCCGAGTCGTTATAAAGTTTTTAGAAGAAAGTACTCGAATTGTAGTATCGAGTAGTTGTACTGTGTCAAGTACTTTTTCTTTATTCTGGAATGTAATCCAAGTAGAAGGAAGATGAGTCGAGTAGTTTGACAAGTGATGTGAGTGTTTTCTTTTTCCAGAATATAATCTCAGAAAAAAGAAATGTCTCAGAAAATCCCGTATTTTCCGCAATTTGATAACTGACTGTTATCCTTCTCGGTATTTACCATGTTGCCACCGCCACCATAAAATAGAACGGTAACTAGGTTTTACCCCCACCGACCGCCATTTTCACTTTTACTGTTTAGATCTGTTCTTGCTCCCAGCCTCAAACTTTCAGATCCAAAATTCCTTACTTCCCCTTGCTTCCTAATCCATTAGGGTTTTAGCCAGTGTATGCGCGTGAAGCGCTCTGTGGATTTCCGAATGGCTCCGAAGAAGTCGAGCAAGGGCAAAGGCGTAGCTGCGGAACCAACCCGCGAGGAGGGATGGGTCTCAAGTAAGTGTTCTGAATCTGACCTAGTGTTGACGGCCATTATCTCACGTTTTGACCGTCAACTTCTCGGAAATAAATTGAGTTTTGCAATAAGTTCCATGCATATTTTATTCGATTCTAATAAGTTCCACAAGTTTTGGATGAGTTGTGCTTGCAGGAATTCACTGTCCAAAGATGGTCGAAATCAAAGAAAATCCCGGCCGCCCGGCACATTCTGTGCCGACCGGCCTGACACCTCCACATACATGGGTCCAATAATTTTACTATAGCAATGTGACAAGTTGATAAGGTTCCACAACAAGGCAAACATCTCATATCCTGCCGGTGGACTCGGAAGGCACAAGGATCAAGCCAAAGACCCACATGCCAGTGCCAAGAACGTCAAATGGGGAAACCACCCATCCCAGAGGCAATGTGGAGTGTTGATCTACAACATCGGCGAAACGGAGGGCTGAAAGGCTCTGGAGGCAGGTCGCCCGGCCTCCCCCGGGCTGCCCGGCCTTAGGAATCATCATCCGAGGAAACTACCCGAATAACCGACCTCCAGGAGTGATCAAGAGCCATCCACAGAAGGTCGCTGGCCAAATGGCACAATCCTAGGCCGGCCGGCCTAGGATGGGCTACACGGTCCCACCTTGCAGCCTCTCGGCTCCCGGCTTCGCGTGGAAGTTAAGCACCACCTCTACAGTTGCGTACACCGGGCGCTACCAAAATTAACAGCCTTCTACCGACCTTGGAAGCCTATAAATAGCACTCTCCCCCTCACTTGTAAACACACACTCAAAGGAGAAATTCTCTCTTCTCAAGTATAGAGTAGGTTAGTAGTTGGGAGTTAGAGTCGAGTCGAGCTTGTCTCGGGGATCCGGAGTCGTCATCGGAGCTCGGTATAAGCTCTTGTATCTTTTCCTCTGACTATTTTTAATATAAGTTATCTTCTTTATTTCCTTGAGTCAGCTTTACTTTCTGCAAGTATTTATCTTTCCAAGTACTAGTACTTGTCTGCGGGAGTATGTTTTACCTCTAGTTTAGTTTAAGTTCTCCTTCTTGCTTGTCGAAGTTAGTCTTACGGGTTTTCTCACCCGTACTAGTGTAACTCAAGTTAGTTCACGAGGTTGAGGGGGGTTTCTCTTGAAGGCCTCAAGAGAAATCCTAGTACTGAGAGCAGACATGGTGTCTGACTCAGTGCTAGCTAGAAAGTGTGTTCCACCCCACGGTACCACAGTGGTAGGCGGCAAGTGGTGACAGCCTTGTCCGTCTCTCGTAGTCCACCACGTTCGGGTGTTTTCATATCAGTAGGATTGCCAAAAGTATGTTGGGCCCCTTCTCATCCCTGTCTGTGCCCTTCGCTTAGGCCGCCGAAGTAAGCTCCTGGTTCCAACTTCAAGATAGAAGCTTAGATTAGTTCTAGTGAGGCTAGCTCAGTAGTTTAGAAGTGTTTCAGGCGTCCTTTCTCGCTCGTTGTCCTTCCAGCTGCTACCTCTCTAAGGTATAGAATCTCCTATGTGTCACGCGGTCATAGCTTGGCCATTTACCACATTAGTTATCTGGCTTACCCCTACTGAATTAGTCGGTCGATAACTTCAGTAAAGGTTGTCACTACAATTTACGATACACTATACCACAGTGCTTCCCTGAGGATCTCACGATACCCTGGAATACTCCAAGGTGAAGTGCTACACCTGTGAATTCTGTGTGCTTGCAGAATACCTATTCAGATTGAGCATAAGAGATACCAACAAGCATTTCTGGCGCCGTTGTTGGGGAAGCAATTGGATAAAGTTATCGTATAATTGAGTGGAAAACCTTACTATTTTATCACTGCTAGTTTTAGCGGGCTTACCATTGCTCTCTCTCTCTCGTTTATTCTATGTAGAGCAGTGCATGACCGGTTTTGATCTACCATCCAACTTCGATCCGAATCCTCAGAGAATTGGGCGAATTGTGAGACGCCGCGTCGTCCCACCCCAGAAGAAATCCACTTGGAATCCTCGTTTGTCAGTCTCAGCACCACCCAAGGCCAAGACTCTCAGACAGTACTCGGCCCCGTCTAGCAGCCACATCCCTACAGGACTGAACAATTGCCAAGGCAATGATGGCTTTGAGCTCAAGTCGGGACTGGTGAACATGGTACAAGCGAGTCCATTCTGTGGCAAGGCATCAGAGGATGCCAACGCTCACCTTCAAAACTTCTTGGAAGTGAGCAGTACCATCAACCCCAAAGGCACCACGATGGATAATGTTCGTCTTCGACTATTCCCGTTCTCCTTGCTAGGCAAGGCAAAGACGTGGTTTTACACCAACAAAGCAGACTTCACCACATGGGAAGCTTGGTCCAATGCATTCCTGACGAAATATTTCCCGGTGCGTAAAGCCAATGCCCTCCGAGGTAAGATCTCTAGATTTCAGCAGCTCCTGGATGAAGCCATTCAGGATGCTTGGGAGAGATTCCAGGAATACATCGCAGCATGTCCTCACCACGGCATGGAGGAATGGTTGATTATTCAGAGTTTCTTCAATGGCCTAAACACACCAGCTCAGAACCACATCGATGCAGCATCAGGTGGTTCCTTCCTTTCGCTCAGTGTTGCTGCAGCAAAAGCGCTGGTAGAGAAGATTGCTTCCAACCAGAGTTGGAAAGGTGAAAGGCAACAACAGCCCCGCAAGGGAATTCATCATATCGACAGCATCGATATGCTCGCTGCCAAGATGGACCTTCTCGTGAAGAGACTGGAGTCTCCGCACCAGGAGGCTAACCAAATTATGGATTCTCACATGACATGCGAGACTTGTGGAGAAACTGGACACACGGGCAATTCTTGCCCGATCACCCAGGAGGAAGCTTACTTCGTTGGAGCGAACAACTCCAATAGCTCTGGCTTCCGTCCTCAGCAGGGTTGGAATTCCCAACCCAACCTCCCCTTCGGTCAGCAGCAAGGTATGAACTTTAATAACAATTTTCAGCCCACTTTAAAGGACCTAGTTTATGGCCAGAAATAAATTAATGATAACATTATTAAGAAATTCCTCGTTAATGACAAAATTTTGGAATCTTTGGCCGGGCAACTAGAGGGTATAAATTCAGTTATTAAAAATTAGGTGAGCTTCAATAAAATGATAGAAACTCAGGTTGCTTAACTAGCCTCATCTTGTCCTAACAATAACTCGGGAGAACTTCCTGGGCAACCGAAAGTTCCTCCCAAGGGAAGTGTTAGTGCGGTGACTACGTGGACATGTAAGTCCACGCAAGAACCACCATACCCTAAAGATGCAGGATCTCGGCAGAAAGCCGTACCCGCCAGCAATACCTCTGCTGCAGACGAAGATCAGGAGGAGGCAGAAGAGTCCAACACAACTGCTGCCCAGGAGGAAACCGTGGAACCCCCTAGAACTTCACGGGAGTTTCATGACACTACTGCCTTACCATTTCCGGAACGGATAAGGAAGCCGGTGGCCGACGAGCAATTCGGCAAGTTTGTCGAGGTAATACGGAAGTTGTATGTCAATAAACCGCTTCTTGACGCTATGCAGGTCCCAACATACGCCAAGTATATCAAAGATATACTTGGTAACAAGAGAAGCCTGCCCACCACCGAGGTCGTGCAACTCACAGAGGAGTGTAGCGCAGCTATACTCGATCCTCTCCTGGAGAAGAAGAAAGATCGAGGATGCCCCACAATCACATGTTCAATCGGGAGTCAACATTTCTCACACGCACATTGCGATCTGGGAGCAAGTGTCAGCATCATGCTTAAGGTAGTTTACGATAAACTAAATTATCATGAGCTTGCCCCTACTGCCATGTGCTTGCAGCTAGCGAACCAAATGATCCGTTACCCTGCGGGAATTGCAGAGAACGTTCCGGTTAAAATCCGGAACTTCTTTATTCCCGTTGATTTCGTTGTCCTCGATATGGATGTCGACGCCAAGACGCCCCTCATTCTGGGAAGGCTGTTCTTGAGTACCGCAAACGCACACATTGATGTTGGAGCAGGAGAGATTTAGCTCAATATCAATGGGCAGATTGAGAAGTTTGCTTTCCGACCGAAGGTTGAACAGTGTTCCCAAGTCAAGACATTCAACCGGAAGAAATCCGAGAAAGAGCAGGAGAAGCCATCAACACCCACAATCGATATCCTTGCCGAGCTCTTGGAATGACTGAGAATCGACAGGGAAATTAGAGTGCATAACTACAGGAACGCAAGACAACGAATCGTTCGCAGAGAATTTGAGGAATCGGAGGCGAAAGCGATCAAAACGAAACCCGGCACAAAGAAGGAATGGCGGAAAAAAGTGTCTTCGTCTGGAACTCCATCTGGCGACGACAACAAAACCCGAGGTATGGAGAGTCCCGCTCCGGACTCAAAACCCGAGCTATCGCCATGAGAACCATGGTACGCATCCATTCTTGCATTTGCATATAGGATAGTTTAAAATTTTCTTGCATAATCTTTCTTTTCAGAAATCATGGCATGTTTAGAATTCTAAACCACAGTTTTAATTTTTTTTGCATAAAATATTTTGCATTGCATAAAAAAAATTCGGCCAAAGTTTAGGTTGGCCGGCCCCACACTCTCTCATTTGGTCAGTGGGCAGCAGGAATCCGAGACTTTGAGTGGCTAGGGAGCAAAGCAAAGTGGCCATGCTTGTGGCAGAACCGCCTAAATTATCCCGGCTCAAGTGCGTAAACCATCACCATAAAGGCAACATTAGCTTAAACGCACTTCAAACGGAACAATTTTTGGTCTGTCGGGTAACGTCCCGATACAACCACCGATTCACGGATCGAACAAGCATACCCCGCACGAAGGCGAGTTCAGAGATATTACAACCACAATTTTACAACTCAGGCATAATAACGATTACATACCAGTTAAAAACATTATTACAAAGCCAACTTAAATAAAACAGTTATACAAGCTATGAATATAAGTTCAGAGTCTAAACAGCGGAAGATGAAACACGATGACTCCAACACGTCGCAAAAGTATACCAAGCTAGCCCAAGCATGGTATCACTCGTCACAGTCATTGCCGGCCGAAGATGTATCCCATTCTACGGACCAGCCAGGAGGCAATGAGCAAGGATAGGTTAAGCTAGCGATCTGATCCTCAAAACTCATACCTGAAAAAGAGTTTCAACAGCAAGGCTGAGTATTCTAATACTCAGCAAGACTTAACCGACAACGGGTATAAGTAGCCCACTTTAACTAGACTATGCAAGGCTTTGTGAGGCTCTGGTTTTCCTTTTTGCTGAAAAGCAATAAAGAGTATGTCCTACTTTCAAGTTTTAGCTTCAAGATTCTAGTTGATTAACCATTCTATGTAAGCATCTACTATACAATCATGGTGGAACTTCTAAGCAAACATCAAGATTAATAAGAATATTGTTGCTCTTATTACTCTGTGTGGCAGATCAATTAAGCAGTCTCATTTCATCGTGAGAGGCGGACTGATTCTGAATTGAAATTCAACCTTGCAAGGACAACCTAACACACACGTCTGGAACACCGTCGGGTCATTCCCAAACAACCGTTGACCTTTCTTTCCGGCTTGTGGATAGTGTCACTCTCCCCGACTACAGGGCTCCAAGGCCGAACCTTGTCCCTTGAAGTCGTAGTGTTGCGCAACATAATAATAAAACCTATCCCTACTAAGAGAGTGAAAGGTATATCCACTCCCCGGTCCAATCGGCTACTAGGCTTGCCGCGTACCATATTTACGGCATGTGGCTAGTACTTTCAAAAACTTAACCGGCACTACCACACACCGCGACCTTAGCAAGTTCATCAACACAGACGGGGTCTCACATAAGGTCATGATATCGAACACAACCCCGTCCGTCGTCCTTATATTGATAACAGAAAGTAAACAGGCAATTCCTATAAAGCTCGCGAGTGACAGGCAATCACTCGACTTTTACCGGTCCTATAAGCTTAGCAATTATTCGAACTCAAGTCTAGTGTTCAGTACATAGGTTCCTAGGATCATGCATCTAGGGTTTCAATTCAACTCCTATGAACTGTAAATGCACAAGTAAAATAATACAGTAAATGATATTAATTTGAAGTATAGGTTATGTCCGGGGCTTGCCTTCTCGGTAGTTGCTAACTATTTCAGCCCTAGGCTCTTCCGAACCTTGGTCCGGGGCTTCAGTTAGTACGGCGGTGTTCACTTGAGCTTCGAGATCACCACCGTCAGACTCCGGAATCAGCTCGTACGTCCCGTCCGATAAGGCAGTCGTATCTAAATGTAATGCAAGAACAACATTAAAAACACACATGGGCAATCGTTTATAGAGTAGTTAAATAACAAATTTAACTACACAAGGCATCATGATCAACAGCACAAAAGAAGTTAACTAACTTCATAAAATGAGTGGTGGTGATTTCCTATACGATTAAGTCATGGTTTGTAAATAAACTAACAACTCAGAATACAATTAGTAATAAAATCTACCAAAATTACACTAAACAGAACATGAACAAAGCAATCTACCCTACAAAAATCATGTCAAGACATGTAACCATTTAATCACAATAAATCATTTATGCAGGCAACACCTAGTACAAGCTTGAATTATACAGATCAAAATAGAGCAAAACAGAAGCTCAAAATTTAACAGGAGATCTACACAGGGATGATTTATCTACTGTGAATTTTTCATGATTTTATCTACACAGAATTAATTCTGAGAAAACAAACAAAACAGACATCATTTTAGAAAGATTCAATTTTAGCTTCTGTTCTAGCCATGAACTAAGGCTTAAACTTCCTGGACAAGATAAGGTATTCCATATGAACACTCAGGAATATTTTCAGGATTTAACAAGAACAGAAACTATTTATCATAAATAAAGTGTACTAAACAAAGTTTAAATCAAAGAAAAAGCTACACAAGAGAACTGATCATGAAATTTTTATAGCAAAGCTAGTGTAACATGAGTAAACTACCACAAAAATTTCAGAGCAAGACCAGCTTTCAAGCATTAAATAAGAAAAAGACTAAACATCTAGTATTTATATACCTAGCAACACAAATCAAGGTCTACAGCAAAAACTTGTAACTACAGCCTAACATATTATGGTTCTACTGCATAGAGCTCTTCAAGAGGATTCCAAAACATCAAGATTTTCTATTTTATGAATTTTCTACGAATTGATCTAGAATTTCAAAGTTCACAGCAAACTAAAACAAACAAGTCCTTATAGCACTATTTCCCTGAGTCACTGACATCGCAGACAACCCCCTGGGGTTTATCAAATTCAAACCCGAGGTCCTCGGGTCGGGTCAGAGGGGGAGCGCGGGTTTGACCGGCGATTTCCCGGCGAGAGGCTCACCGGCGGCGAGGGTGGAGGGGTGCGTGAGCCTCACGGGTTCAAGGCGCACCTCTGGGTGCTTGGAATCGAGGCTAGGGCGGTCGGAGGTGGGGTGTCGACGGCGAGCGGCGGCTTGCGGGCTCGGAGCACGGCGGCGGGGTGGCTCCGGTGAGGTTTGGGCGAGGGGAAAAGGCCTGGGAGCTGCGCGAGGTCGAGGCGGTGCTAAAAGTGGGGGCTGTAGGGGTGGAGCGGGTCTGGGTTGGCGGCTCCGCGGCGGGGTGGAGCTCGCCGGGGTTCAAGCAGGGCGGCGGCGGCGTTCTGCGGCGTGGGAGCGATGAGAGAGCGAAGGGACGCGCGAAATCGAGTTCTGGGACTCTTGTAGTGCGCGGGCGCTCGCTAGAAGAGAGCGGCGGGCTCTGCAGGGGGCGCTCCACGGCGGCGTCGCGGTGGCGGCCGTTGGGGTGGTTCTGGAAGCGGCGGGGCGCGTGGCAAGGGAAGAAGAGGGCCAGCGCGAGGCAACAGGAGGGGGAGGTGGTCGTCCGCGACGCGTGGGCGCCAGCGCACGGCGGAGTAATGGCCGGAATGGCCGGGAAGGCGTCGGCGGCGGCGCTGTCGGTGGCGTCGGCGACGAGAACAGAGCAGGGATGTGGGAGATGGTCATAAGGGCCGATTTGTAATTACCAAAAATTCCAGGGACCTCTCTGTAAACAAGCAATAACTTTTAAACTAAAGCTCAAATGAAAAAGTGCCCAACATGAAAGTTGTTCAACTTTTCAAGATCTACAACTTTGATGTTGTGCAAAATTTATTTGACCAAAGATTCAAGAGCTAAAATTAAAATCATTGAAGAGATTTTGAATTCTAGGAAATTTGTCTTTTTCAAAGCAAATTCACTTCAACTCTAGACTCAAAAGCAAAAATGGCTGCCATGCATTAAATGCACTGAAATTTTGCGAAAACACCCTCCACTAAAGCTATAATTACACAACCTATTCAACACAACAGCAGAAAGGACCTTGCATAAAATCATAATTACACATATAACCTTTCATAATTACAAAAAGATCCTTTTTAAGCAAAACAAACACATGATGCATAGTAAACATACATAATTACTGTGCAGACACCTATTTAATTACTGTGCAGACACCCGGGGTGTCACAGCCTTCCCCCCTAAAAGGAATCTCGTCCCGAGATTACCGGAAGAAAAGGATGCAAAGACTTGGTACCTGGATTGGTTCTAAGAAAGTCGGGAAAGTTTCTTTGGAGAAAATTTTCAGTTTCCCAAGTAGCTTCTTCTACAGTATGCTGATTCCATTGGATTTTGTACATTTTAACTTTCTCCCTTCTAGTACTTCTTTCTTTGGTGTCAAGAATCTTGATTGGATACTCCTTATAAGAGAGATCGGATTCAATCTCGATATCCTGTGGTTCAAGGACTTCAGTAGGTACCCTGGTGCATTTCCGGAGTTGTGATACATGGAAGACATCATGAATGGCAGCCAACTGAGATGGAAGACGAAGTCGGTAGGCAACGGGTCCACAAGTTTCGATAATTTCAAATGGCCCGATGTATCGGGGTGCTAATTTTCCTTTTACGCCAAAGCGTTGAACACCTTTAGTAGGAGATACTCGCAAATATACGAAGTCCCCTACCTCGAATTGTAAAGGATCTCTTCTTTTGTCTGCATAACTTTTCTGTCTTGATTGAGCTGCTTTAAGATTAACCTGGATAACTCTGACTTGCTCCTCTGCCTCAGAGACTAAATCTGGCCCAAAAATTTTGCGTTCCCGTGCTTGTGACCAATTCAAAGGAGTTCGACACCTTCGACCGTATAATGCTTCAAATGGTGCCATTTGCAAACTGGATTGATAACTGTTATTATATGAAAACTCTGCCAGTGCTAGGCATTTAACCCAGTTCTTGCCATATTGAATAGTACATGCCCTCAACATATCTTCAAGGATCTGATTGATTCGTTCAGTTTGCCCATCTGTTTGTGGATGGTACGCTGAACTACGAATCAGTTTTGTTCCAAGGGATTCTTGCATTTGTTCCCAGAAACGTGCTATAAACTGAGGCCCGCGATCAGAAATAATCGTCTTTGGAATTCCATGTAAACGAACAATCTGATCGAGATAAATCTCTGCGTACCTCTTGGCAGAATAAGTGGTGTGTACTGGAATAAAATGAGCGGTTTTGGTGAGTCTATCAACGATTACCCAAACAGAATCATGCTTATGGGGAGTAGTGGGTAAACCAACGATAAAATCCATACTGATGTCCTCCCATTTCCAGGATGGAATAGATAAAGGTTGGAGAGTACCAGCTACTTTCAAATGACTAGCTTTAACTCTTTGACAGACATCACACTCAGAAACATATCTGGCGATCTCTCTTTTCATTCGAGTCCACCAGAAATTTTGTTTGAGATCATGGTACATCTTGGTACCACCGGGATGAATCGAAAACTTCGATAGATGTGCTTCATCAAGGATTTGCTTTCTAAGCGGAGGATCCTTAGGTACAACCAGTCGAGATTCAAACCATAGAACTCCTCTATGATCCACTCGGAAACATTTATACTTTGCTTCTCCCTGTGATAACTTTTCCTTGATGATCTTGATACCCTCATCATGTAATTGTCCCATGATGATGCTATCATGAAGTGTAGGCTCAATCGATATATGGTTCACACTTCCTTGAGGTACCATTTCCAGGTTCAACTTCATCATTTCCTGGCATAGAGTTTCATTGAATGGTTCTACAGATAGACAATGGCATTGTGACTTGCGGCTGAGTGCATCCGCAACCACATTAGCCTTTCCTGGATGATAGTGCACTTCTAGATCATAATCCTTTATCAACTCCAGCCAGCGTCTCTGTCTCATGTTGAGATCAGCTTGAGTGAAGATATATTTGAGGCTCTTATGGTCAGTGTAAATATTACAGTGAGTTCCTATAAGATGATGTCTCCAAATCTTAAGAGCGTGAATGACAGCTGCTAACTCCAGATCATGGGTTGGATAATTCTTCTCATGATTCCGGAGAGCTCTTGATGCATAAGAAATAACCCGGTTGTCCTGCATAAGCACACAACCAAGTCCCGTACCCGAAGCATCACAATAGACATCAAAAGGTTTGGTACTGTCCGGTGTAGACAATACTGGAGCGGTAGTTAATCTTGCTTTGAGAGTTTGGAAAGCTTCTTCACACTTATCATTCCAAACAAACTTCACTCCCTTCTTCAATAACTTCGTCATAGGCTTGGCTATTCTGGAGAAATCAGTAATGAACCGACGATAATATCCAGCTAAACCAAGAAAACTGCGAATTTGATGAACTGAAATAGGAGATTCCCAATCCATCACTTCTTGTACTTTAGTTGGATCAACAGATATACCATCACTGGAGATAGTGTGGCCTAAGAATTTCACACTGTCCAACCAAAATTCACACTTGGAGAATTTGGCATAAAGATGATGATCTCGTAATCGTTGAAGAACGATACGCAAATGCTCAGCATGATCTTCTTCATTCTTCGAGTAGATCAAAATATCGTCAATGAAAACCACGACGAATTTATCCAGCTCCGGCATGAAGACTTAATTCATCAAGTACATAAAATATGCTGGGGCGTTGGTAAGACCAAAAGACATAACCAGATATTCATATAGTCCATATCTGGTGGAGAAAGCAGTCTTTGGAATATCACAAGGTTTGATCTTTATTTGATGGTAGCCAGAACGAAGATCAATCTTAGAGAAAACCTTAGCTCCAGCTAACTGATCAAATAGAATATCAATGCGGGGAAGAGGATACTTGTTTTTAATAGTGACCGCATTGAGTGGTCGATAATCAACACATAGCCTCAAACTATTGTCTTTCTTCTTCACAAACAGGGCTGGACATCCCCAGGGTGAAGAACTGGGACGTATAAAGCCTTTGTCAAGAAGGTCTTGGAGTTGGACTTTCAATTCTGCTAACTCATTTGGAGGCATTCGGTACGACCTCTTAGAAATAGGGGCGGTACCGGGTTGAAGCTCAATAACAAACTCAATATCTTTATCAGGGGGCATTCCAGGCAAATCATCTGGAAATACATCCGCATACTCCCACACAATAGGGATATCTTCAAGTTTAATTTCTTTTGCGGCATAAGCACAAGAGTTAATGCACTCTCGTTGTGGTAGATAGAGTATGGTGGCTCCTTGATGTGGTGAATCTATCTCGATAGCTCGGGAAGAGATATCTAACAGTACTTTATGTTTAGTCATCCAATCCATGCCCAGAATAACATCCATGCCTTCTAAATTCATTAAGATCAAATTCGTCTTGATCAATTTACTACCCAGTTTAATTGGCACATATCTAGTGATTTGATTGGAAGCGATCTTCCCACCAGGGGTTGTTATCATAAAAGACCCCTTAGTATGACAAAAATCCAATCCTAATCTTGCTCCAAATTTGGCACTTATAAAACTATGCGTTGCACCAGAATCAAATAATATGACTGCGGGTTTATTGTGGATAGAGAAAGTACCCGTCATAACTGGTGCTCCTGCTGGAAGGTCTGCAAGAGTGGTGAAGTTAACTCGCCCTTGCCGGACTTGCACCATTTGCCACTTGCCCTTGCCCTTGTTGTTGTTGTTGTTGTTGTTGTTCTGATTAGAGTTTTGCCCTGGATTATTCCTTCTGGGTTGTGGACAATTCTTGGCAAAATGAGAAGCACTGCCGCATGTTGAAACATCGATTATTACTATTCCCACTATTGAACTGTGGGGCATTCGGCCTTGGGCTAAATTGCTGCTGTTGCTGTTGCTGAGGCACTGGAGGTCTGAATCCTCCTTGTTGATGAGGCGGCCTAAAGACAAACCTACCCACTGGGGCATTTCTTTGTGGAGGCCTGGGTGGAGCGTTTTGCACTAGACGATACCTCGGTGGCTGGGCACTCGAGGGTCCCGTTGGTGCCTTCCGCTTTTTCTCAGCATGATGTGCAGCAATACAATCTTCCTGTGTAATGGCCATATTAACCAGCTCATTATAGGTATTGGGCTGAACCAAGTTTAAACAGTTCCTTGAGCTTAGTATTGAGGCCACGACGGAAACGATCATGTTTCTTGGCATCAGTATCAGCATGATGGCCCGCATACTGGCACAGATGATTGAAGGTCTGTGCATATTGAAGAACAGTGCGGGTTCCCTGATCTAGAGCCAAGAATTCATTCAACTTTCTTTCAATTAGTCCATCCGGAATATGATGTGATCTGAATGCAGTTCTGAATTCCTCCCAAGATATGATATGTTCAGCAGGCTGCATTGCACAATAATTATCCCACCATATACGTGCAGGACCACGCAGCTGTTGGGCAGCAAAGGGGGCCTTGTTTGCATCAATACATGGTACCGCTAACAAAGCAAACTTGGAATTGATTGTACGAAGCCAAGCATCGGCATCCAATGGGTCATCAGCTTTGCTAAAAAGTGGAGGTTGGGTACCAAAGAATTCCTGGTAACCCGCTGGTTGTGCCTCCCGTCCTCCATACTGTTGGCGTGGCTGATTTTGTTGCCCTTGGACTAGCTGGCGAAGCAACTCTGTTTGCATGGCCATTAACTCGGCCAGATTCGATGGGGGTGGCGGTGGTTGCTGAGATCCACTGCCAGTTTCACAACCGAAGCCATCAGGCGTTCCGCGTGTATGACCAACCATCTGTAATTATGGAAGACATCCATTAGATACATATTTCTTGCTTCCAAAATCAATGGTACGTGCAATGATCATACATTGGATAAAACAAAATCAGCAATAATGTAACTAGATGCGGTGTAGCACAATATGCACAACACATAACCGTGCAACCCACAAAAATCAAAACTGGTCAGCTCCATCGTATAGAGACTCGATGCTGAGAACCAAAGGTAAAGAAAATAATCTATCACTTTGCTCTTCATCGCTATGTGTTATGCTGCTAAACAACAGAGATCAAAGAAGGGGTTGGACTAAAATTTAGTCTCTCAAATTCAACAAGCTGACATTTGATGAGCACATATGCCACAAAAATTTGCAACATCTTGTATTCATCAAACGGCGTGAACATGCACAAATGAAGAGATTTGATAAGTAGAAAGATCCTGATTTCCAAACTGGTAGTCGCTACTTATATTACATTCAAAGCAGCATATTTCTTACAACCTAACATCACTCACCCTTACCACATATAATACAACAAGTGGTACTCCTCCCTAGGGCTATCTTACAACATCTCTTTCCTATGTACAAGCTACTACAAGAGAAAACACGAACTTTCTAGGACAAGTCTAGGTGCCTAGAAGTCGTCGAGGTTGCCCACAGAAGAGGCACTGCCGGAAGAAGAATCGTCCGTCTGAGGGTTAGGCTCAGCAAGTGCGTGCTCTGAATCTAGATCAGAAACTCCCTCAATCTCCTCGGGGTCCTCATCTGCTGCTGCAGGCTCAGCTAGGGCATCTAGTTGCTCCTGGAGCATACCAACATGTGCTAAAGCATCAGCCCAATCTGCTTGAAGCTCATTCACCTGCCCCTGAAGAAAACCAATAACTATGTTGCGCTGCTCTATCTCAGCCCCATGCTCCATAGCCTGATGCTCAAACTGTGCAATAGCAGTATCCCTCCCAGCAACGGCATCCTGAAGTCCCTCAATCTGAATATCCTTCAAACGAAGGCCTCGCTGAAAACTCTGGGCCAAGTCTATCACCTGGTCCATGTGTCGCTGCTGGAGTATCTGGTAGTGAGACTGAGCATTCATATATCTGACTACTGCCTCGATAGTCTCATCCGCTACATCTCCAATCAAGTGTCCGAAGTGTGTGACCCTGAACAGCCACTCTGCATTTCCAGCACTGACTGCTGGAAACAAACCAATAGGATATGCTGCAACCTCCTCAGGATGGTGCTCACAAAAAGTGGTGATAGCGTTGAGAGATGCTTTCTCAAAAGCATCCACAAGACGGTACCCAATCACCTCAATCTCAATCGGTGGCCACTCTAAAGTGGGGTGCTGAGGAATGGTCATTTTAACTCTGTTCTTCTTAATTCCATCCTCCAAAAACTGGCGTCCCGTGTACTGGGGTGGATCTGGGTAGTGGAAGATACGAAGTGAATCCCAAAGGATCCTAGGAAAACCCTCCCAGTACAGACAGTCGGTATGAGCATTTCCCTCCTCATCCCAAAAGACCTGGGAACAAGTCGCCATCTGAATCAAAAAGGATTCAAATGTGAGTAATGTGATTATCTCAAGACTTCTCAAATAAAGCTTTAAGAAGACTGCGGAAAAACAAATACGATTCTAAGTCAAAAGGTGATATGGTTCCAAACTCAAGAATAATAAACCACAATCGGTACTGGTTCATCATTTGAGATTCTAAGGAATGAAAAGATCACTAAACAACAAGATGGGGCTTAGGAGGAAAGCATGACTCAAAACCATATTTTTCATCCAAGGAAACCTAAGGATTTTACAAGTATGCTTCTAAAATCAGAGTTTCACTCACTCATGTTTTAAGCACACTAACACTTATCTTATAAGGATTCATACTAGAAATTCCTTAACAAGCTCATGTAGCAACTGCAAATATTATGAACCAATCAAACATCAACCAAATATGTATGCACGTCCTGACCGTCCTCTCAAAATAAACAATTGCCAACTAAAGTTGGGCTTACGTGGTTAGCACGGTGGTATACATAAATACGGCTCTCCCTATATAGCTAGTCGATACATTCTAACCGTTCTTATCTTAACAAATCGCGGTTAGTGTTCCTGCAGAAGATTGACAGAACATATATATATATCCAATGAACCTTTCATGCCAGCACTCATGAAAGCGTTCCCAAACATTACCGCTCACTATAGAAGCGGCAGCCATACAATCTCCGCCGTATGGCCAACGTTAGCATACGCTACTCAGAGGCGTATTCACAAGTTTCTTTACTCCCAATATAGTCGACCGAGGTCGGTATATTGGCAGTAGCTCAAGTAGGCCACTGCTTGAGCGCAGCGTTCGATTCGCATCGCCGACGGGAAGGTCAGACTCCCTCAGCTGACTGAGCACACTTTACTTCCAATATAGTCAACTAATAGTCGGTATATTGAAAGCACCTCAAGTAAGCCACTGCTTGAGGGCAGCGTTCGGCTTGCATCACCGACGGGAAGGTCAGACTCCCTCAGCTGACTGAGGATCCTTACCATCTTACCTCACGTAGGTGCGTCGTTACAAGAATTAAGAGTTGCTTGTGAGTATGGTTTGACAAAATGTAAAATGCTGGAAGTCAGATAACTTAAACCATACAGAAATAACCACCTAGTAATTCCCATAAATTCCCTAGGACTTTACGTTCTAAGCACAACTCTTAACGAATCCAACGTAGTTTTCCGAAATATCTTGTTCTTTCAATTTTATAAGAAAACCAGTTTTTAAGGTTCCAACACCTCTGGTGTATGCTTGCAGCTCTGATACCAGCTGTGGCAGAACCGCCTAAATTATCCCGGCTCAAGTGCGTAAACCATCACCATAAAGGCAACATTAGCTTAAACGCACTTCAAACGGAACAATTTTTGGTCTGTCGGGTAACGTCCCGATACAACCACCGATTCACGGATCGAACAAGCATACCCCGCACGAAGGCGAGTTCAGAGATATTACAACCACAATTTTACAACTCAGGCATAATAACGATTACATACCAGTTAAAAACATTATTACAAAGCCAACTTAAATAAAACAGTTATACAAGCTATGAATATAAGTTCAGAGTCTAAACAGCGGAAGATGAAACACGATGACTCCAACACGTCGCAAAAGTATACCAAGCTAGCCCAAGCATGGTATCACTCGTCACAGTCATTGCCGGCCGAAGATGTATCCCATTCTACGGACCAGCCAGGAGGCAATGAGCAAGGATAGGTTAAGCTAGCGATCTGATCCTCAAAACTCATACCTGAAAAAGAGTTTCAACAGCAAGGCTGAGTATTCTAATACTCAGCAAGACTTAACCGACAACGGGTATAAGTAGCCCACTTTAACTAGACTATGCAAGGCTTTGTGAGGCTCTGGTTTTCCTTTTTGCTGAAAAGCAATAAAGAGTATGTCCTACTTTCAAGTTTTAGCTTCAAGATTCTAGTTGATTAACCATTCTATGTAAGCATCTACTATACAATCATGGTGGAACTTCTAAGCAAACATCAAGATTAATAAGAATATTGTTGCTCTTATTACTCTGTGTGGCAGATCAATTAAGCAGTCTCATTTCATCGTGAGAGGCGGACGATTCTGAATCGAAATTCAACCTTGCAAGGACAACCTAACACACACGTCTGGAACACCGTCGGGTCATTCCCAAACAACCGTTGACCTTTCTTTCCGGCTTGTGGATAGTGTCACTCTCCCCGACTACAGGGCTCCAAGGCCGAACCTTGTCCCTTGAAGTCGTAGTGTTGCGCAACATAATAATAAAACCTATCTCTACTGAGAGAGTGAAAGGTATATCCACTCCCCGGTCCAATCGGCTACTAGGCTTGCCGCGTACCATATTTACGGCATGTGGCTAGTACTTTCAAAAACTTAACCGGCAATACCACACACCGCGACCTTAGCAAGTTCATCAACACAGACGGGGTCTCACATAAGGTCATGATATCGAACACAACCCCGTCCGTCGTCCTTATATTGATAACAGAAAGTAAACAGGCAATTCCTATAAAGCTCGCGAGTGACAGGCAATCACTCGACTTTTACCGGTCCTATAAGCTTAGCAATTATTCGAACTCAAGTCTAGTGTTCAGTACATAGGTTCCTAGGATCATGCATCTAGGGTTTCAATTCAACTCCTATGAACTGTAAATGCACAAGTAAAATAATACAGTAAATGATATTAATTTGAAGTATAGGTTATGTCCGGGGCTTGCCTTCTCGGTAGTTGCTAACTATTTCAGCCCTAGGCTCTTCCGAACCTTGGTCCGGGGCTTCAGTTAGTACGGCGGTGTTCACTTGAGCTTCGAGATCACCACCGTCAGACTCCGGAATCAGCTCGTACGTCCCGTCCGATAAGGCAGTCGTATCTAAATGTAATGCAAGAACAACATTAAAAACACACATGGGCAATCGTTTATAGAGTAGTTAAATAACAAATTTAACTACACAAGGCATCATGATCAACAGCACAAAAGAAGTTAACTAACTTCATAAAATGAGTGGTGGTGATTTCCTATACGATTAAGTCATGGTTTGTAAATAAACCAACAACTCAGAATACAATTAGTAATAAAATCTACCAAAATTACACTAAACAGAACATGAACAAAGCAATCTACCCTACAAAAATCATATCAAGACATGTAACCATTTAATCACAATAAATCATTTATGCAGGCAACACCTAGTACAAGCTTGAATTATACAGATCAAAATAGAGCAAAACTAGAAGCTCAAAATTTAACAGGAGATCTACACAGGGATGATTTATCTACTGTGAATTTTTCATGATTTTATCTACACAGAATTAATTCTGAGAAAACAAACAAAACAGACATCATTTTAGAAAGATTCAATTTTAGCTTCTGTTCTAGCCATGAACTAAGGCTTAAACTTCCTGGACAAGATAATATATTCCATATGAACACTCAGGAATATTTTCAGGATTTAACAAGAACAGAAACTATTTATCATAAATAAAGTGTACTAAACAAAGTTTAAATCAAAGAAAAAGCTACACAAGAGAACTGATCATGAAATTTTTATAGCAAAGCTAGTGTAACATGAGTAAACTACCACAAAAATTTCAGAGCAAGACCAGCTTTCAAGCATTAAATAAGAAAAAGACTAAACATCTAGTATTTATATACCTAGCAACACAAATCAAGGTCTACAGCAAAAACTTGTAACTACAGCCTAACATATTATGGTTCTACTGCATAGAGCTCTTCAAGAGGATTCCAAAACATCAAGATTTTCTATTTTATGAATTTTCTACGAATTGATCTAGAATTTCAAAGTTCACAGCAAACTAAAACAAACAAGTCCTTATAGCACTATTTCCCTGAGTCACTGACATCGCAGACAACCCCCTGGGGTTTATCAAATTCAAACCCGAGGTCCTCGGGTCGGGTCAGAGGGGGAGCGCGGGTTTGACCGGCGATTTCCCGGCGAGGGGCTCACCGGCGGCGAGGGTGGAGGGGTGCGTGAGCCTCACGGGTTCAAGGCGCACCTCTGGGTGCTTGGAATCGAGGCTAGGGCGGTCGGAGGTGGGGTGTCGACGGCGAGCGGCGGCTTGCGGGCTCGGAGCACGGCGGCGGGGTGGCTCCGGTGAGGTTTGGGCGAGGGGAAAAGGCCTGGGAGCTGCGCGAGGTCGAGGCGGTGCTAAAAGTGGGGGCTGTAGGGGTGGAGCGGGTCTGGGTTGGCGGCTCCGCGGCGGGGTGGAGCTCGCCGGGGTTCAAGCAGGGCGGCGGCGGCGTTCTGCGGCGTGGGAGCGATGAGAGAGCGAAGGGACGCGCGAAATCGAGTTCTGGGACTCTTGTAGTGCGCGGGCGCTCGCTAGAAGAGAGCGGCGGGCTCTGCAGGGGGCGCTCCACGGCGGCGTCGCGGTGGCGGCCGTCGGGGTGGTTCTGGAAGCGGCGGGGCGCGTGGCAAGGGAAGAAGAGGGCCAGCGCGAGGCAACAGGAGGGGGAGGTGGTCGTCCGCGACGCGTGGGCGCCAGCGCACGGCGGAGTAATGGCCGGAATGGCCGGGAAGGCGTCGGCGGCGGCGCTGTCGGTGGCGTCGGCGGCGAGAACAGAGCAGGGATGTGGGAGATGGTCATAAGGGCCGATTTGTAATTACCAAAAATTCCAGGGACCTCTCTGTAAACAAGCAATAACTTTTAAACTAAAGCTCAAATGAAAAAGTGCCCAACATGAAAGTTGTTCAACTTTTCAAGATCTACAACTTTGATGTTGTGCAAAATTTTATTTGACCAAAGATTCAAGAGCTAAAATTAAAATCATTGAAGAGATTTTGAATTCTAGGAAATTTGTCTTTTTCAAAGCAAATTCACTTCAACTCTAGACTCAAAAGCAAAAATGGCTGCCATGCATTAAATGCACTGAAATTTTGCGAAAACACCCTCCACTAAAGCTATAATTACACAACCTATTCAACACAACAGCAGAAAGGACCTTGCATAAAATCATAATTACACATATAACCTTTCATAATTACAAAAAGATCCTTTTTAAGCAAAACAAACACATGATGCATAGTAAACATACATAATTACTGTGCAGACACCTATTTAATTACTGTGCAGACACCCGGGGTGTCACAATGCTCATCATGCAGAGGGGGGGGGGGCAGGCCGGCCGGCCTCATCATGGCCGCCCGGCGCCTCTCCACCGCTCCCGTCGCATCATCACAAACCAGAGCATGAGCACCTGCAAGTCTACGAGCTAGGCAACGACGTGGAGCAAGGAAGGCCGCGGGAAGTGCCGCCCGACACTGCACAGGCCGGCCGGCCTGGCCCCTGCGCGCCTCTATAAAAGCCGCTGCATCGTCTTTGTTAGTCGCACCGTTGCTCTGAGTACGCAGGTCACTCTCCCGAGCACATTTTCTCTCTTCCTTTCTCTGAGTTTTCTTGCCTAATGACGCTCTTAGGAGTTAATTAAGTTAAGAAACTCAAGTGCTAGCCCCACACAAAATAGTAGTAGTGCTGAGATTAGCTCGACACTAATGTAATAAAATTAGTAGTAACTCTCCCCTAAAAATGAAAACCACAAAAATATGTCCTGTTGAATAAACAAGCTCTGAACGAAGAACGATTGTGGTGGATTGATCCCCACAAGAATGACTAACTGCTGACCCCTTCGATTATTTTTCCTGCATATTCTCTGTACTAATCTTTTGCAGGAGTCATGTCGCTTTGGGGGAAAATCAAAGGCAAGGTGAAGAAGCTGGACTCGTCATCCGGATCCCGAAGCTCGCGAGCATCATTAGGCACCCGGGATGACATGTCGGTGGACTCTGTCCGCCGACCGTCACGATCCCAGGAGGAAGAGGAGGAAGCCCCTGCCTCTCCAGCAGTCCCGAGGCCCTGTCTCAAAATCAGAGTTTTGACGTTGGTCGATCAGATCGTCGTCCGGACTGATTATGAGCGGGACGCCCTCGAGCTGTTGAAGAAGCAGTCGTATGGCCACGCTAAGCGGTTCGATACAGAATTCCTCATGATGACGGGACTCCGCCATGACATGAACTGCGCATTCACGGCCGCGGGATGGTCGCGCTTCGCCGACATCACCGAACCAGGTTTGCACCTTCTCACCATGGAATTCTTGTCTACACTTCATGTCGAAACCGTTGGAAAAGGAACTAAAATCCACTTCCGCTTTTTCAACGAGTTCTTTGAAGTGTTGCCCAGAGATTTTAGTAATGCACTAGGCTTCAGTAAGAAATGCATATTAGAAGCTAATGCATTAACAGATGATCTTGAGTATGACCATAGTGCTTGGTGGAACGAAATCTCAGATGAACTAGTAAGTAGTAAAAACAGCATAGTCTCCATCCATAACCCAACTCTGAGAGTTCTTGCCAAGTATCTGGCTATGGTAGTCTTTTTTCGGGTAGACCTCAGGCTGTGTAGTTCCTCGGAGCTCATGTGCCTGTATGCTATGGCAAAGAAGATTCGCTACTCACCTGTTATGGGCATGGTCGCACATTGGCAGAAAATGATCACGTGCCAACCTCCCATCGACATAACCTCACTGGTCACCCGCATTGCGCGGTATGTCGGTGTCTTGGAGAATGCACAAGTCACATATTTGCCCGCGACGGATGAGTACCGAACCTTCATTGGTCTGGACCACTTTGTTCACACGCACATGATGCGTGAAGATCCCGGGAACTCTGTGTTCATGTGCTATCCGGGGTATGAGAAGGAGTTCGAGCTGCCATGCCCGAAACTCTCGCTCTACTCTGTGAAACATCTGACCCTCCAAATGGAAAAGACGGAGCCAGCACGCCACAGCACAGCTGGTCCTATGACACGTGGCAGAACTCGGCGTGACGCACAGTTGGCTGAGGGTGGCACATCACGGCAGGCAGGAGCTTCCCGTCAGGCAGGCACATCCCGCCAGGTAGGAACTGCTCGCCAGCCAGGAGCCTCACGGCAGGCCCGCGCTTCTCAGGAAGCCGGACCATCACACACTGCACCCTCGCCAGATGCTTCAGCTCAGCCTCACCCAGACACCACTCACATGAGCTTCGAGGAGGCCTACGGGTTTTACACCCAGGGTGGCTAGACCTCATACCAGCCTGAGGGTAGCACGGGGTATGGGCACGACCAGGGGTTTTACTATCCCTCGAGTATGGGGACCTCCCAAGGCCCATAGGTTGGCCCATGTGCGTCAGCATGCTTTGAGTACGATAACCCGCTCACACGGGAGCTGTCAGGCCTCACTGCCCGACTGGGCGCCTTAGAGTTACGTCAGGAGGAGTTGGGACACAGCTTTGATCACAACACCAGTCTCTCACAGGAGAGTTGGGGGATGTTATCCTCCTTGTCCTATGATTGGCACCATGGTGCGTGTTACCCCCCGCCACATCTAGACCACAAGTAGCCCCGAGCTTTGTTGAAGCTTGGGGGGGGGGAGAGATCGTCAGTATCCAGGTAAGTCGTCATACCCGCTCGTTCAGCTTAGTTAAAAAAAAGAGAAAATTGCCATGCTTAGAATAAATGTGTGGAAATCCGTGCAAACTCTTATCTTGGAAATGATGAATAGTTGCTCTGTTTGAGCTTTGCATATGCCCTGTTTATAGCTTTTTACTCATCTAGTACCAGAGCTAGTTGGCACATAATAGAAACAATTTAAATCTATTTGTGTGGGAGCGTTAATATGATTTCTAAGTCTAAGTTGTTGTAGGATTTGAGATGGCCTACATTGGAATTAAAACAGTTTACCTCAGTAAGGAAAATTCTCGGAATAACATTACAACATGATAAAAGGATTCCCTGTTGGTTTACATGTCCCATCCAGAGCCATAATGATATTTCATACATGAGCTAAATAGGCTATCTTGATTTACTTTGAGCTTTGTCGAATGGTGAGTTCGCTTGAGAAAAGGTACTTGTCATCTGCCGGTCTTTCTCCTTTGCGTACCCATTTTATTGCTAGCCTCAAAATGTCTGGTAAGACAATCACCTACTCTGGGTATTGTCATCCACTTTCACCCAGACAGTTCCACCACAACTCCATCCCAAAATCTCCATTGTGTGCCTATCCACTTCAAAAAGGGTCAAAATCCCTCAAAAGTTCCCTCTGAAAATACTGAATTCGAGAAGGACATGGGGTAATCTTCTTTAAAAAAGAGAGAGAGAGAAGTGCCCATGATCCTCAGCAAAAATAGTTCAAAAGAGGAGTTCAATAAAATGACCCAAAACTGTTTCCAAAAGTGTGAGTCCATTTCTCCCTCTCCCCTGGACATTTGTGATTCCATAAGATCGGAATTTGATCAAGTACCTACCTCTTGCGAACCACTCTTCGGCTCGGCAACACAGGTAATCAAGGTATGTCACACTCTTCCTACCCATAACTCCAGATATCAGCCTTAGATTAGGAAGAAGTTGGTCAAGTCTCGACCTTGGTGAGGATCATACACCTTGAGCGATTGAGAGTACCTTCAGGGAACCTTAATCATATGCATACTTAAGAAATATTCCGAGAATAAACCTGAACAGGGAAGACAGGAAAATATTCCGGTGAAGGTTGTTCAGTCCTCCAACTGCTCAAGACAAGGGATGAAATATGAAATAAGCCCCATCATTCAGAATATATAGGTATGAGCCAACTTACTCAAAGTACATACGAATAGAGTAATATGCTGTGCACAAGGTACCTACAGAGGGCAAACATTGACGCAACTACTGATCCACCGAGCCTCAGTATTAAGCTTTGCTCGAGGACGAGCAAAAGTTTAAGCTTGGGGGGGTGTTGATGGCCATTATCTCATGTTTTGACCGTTAACTTCTCGAAAATAAATTGAGTTTTGCACCACGTTCCATGCATATTTTATTTGATTCTAATATGTTCCACAAGTTTTGGATGAGTTGTGTTTGCAGGAATTCACTGTCCAAAGATGGTCGAAATCAGAGAAAATCCCGGCTGCTCGGCACATTCCGTGCCGGCCGGCCTGACACCTCCAGTGTTTATGAATTTTTCTTTTAATCGAGTACACAACTTGCTCAAAATTGTTAAAGATTGGGGAAAGCTTGGTACTGGATCTAAAGATTGTTATGTACCAAAACGCAGATGAGATCGAGAAGCTCAAGAAGATCAAAGAGGACTCCGACCGGGAGGTTGCAACCGCTCTAAAGCAACTCAAAGACCTGTTAGAGTTTCGGGACTTGCTGCAGCAGGAGCTCGTAGAACTGAGAGATGTGAAGGATGCTGCTCAGGACGTGGCAGGGCTTATGGAGGTCCCAGAGGGGAATGAAGACGAGCCGCTCACGTTGGCGGGGAGGCTCCGCAAAGTACCTGAAAGCTTTAAAAGGTACGTCTCCACAACCACCCGACAGTACGTAGAACATGTACTCGGGTTGGTGAAGTCCTATTGGCCACGTACTCCGCTGAATATGCTCGGGGAAGGTGCAAAAGCCGATTGCACTGATGACCAATTTAGTCAGTATCTGAGAGAGACCTCCCCGATAGCAGACAAGATAGTGGAGACTCTGAACAAGTCTGGATCCCCTAGAGCTGGTTGTGAAGTGTTTGGCGTGTGAGCCACAAGTACTTTATACAAATGTTTAAATTTGTGTAATGTCGAGTACTTGTTTTACGGAAGGATTGCGCGATCCTTTGATATGTTGAGCAATGATACTCGAAAGGTATGAGTTCTGGCAGCATCGCGCCTACTCAATTTTGATAGTAGATACAAAGAGTTGTATCCGTGGGTGCCTTAAGAGGCAAAGTATTCTTGAGTAGAGTCGAGTGACATGGTTCTAATCAGAGCTCTAGTGCCGACCGGTTAGGATTGAATCCCGTGGGATTAACCAAGTGCGAAAAGCACTTAGCATGAGGGTGTTTCATGCCATGGCGTAGTTCAGATTTCTTTTTGAAAAGAAATGCTTAGGTTAGAGCGATGCTCTTATGGACTTGATTGTCCAATCAAACGGGGAGAACTCTTATCGAGTATTTGGAGAATTAGGAACTTGGATGATGTTCTTTGATACATAGGTGAACAGGAGACTCTTGACAACTACTCAGGGTACCAAGGAAAATAGAGCACTTTTGGTGTCTCAAGCAAGCAGGTAAAAACCGTCAAGTACTCAAGGCAACAAGCTCTGTTGTGTAATTCCCTCGGTGGTCCAAGCAAGCGGGAGACTCGTGTCGACCTATTTACTGTACCAAGAACTTGTTTTATGCTCCTTGGGATAATTTTTAAAGTTGACCAGTTAGGATAGACCTCATTTGGTCACCCAAGTGGGAAAAACTTTTTATGAAATCCCCAAACTACTCGGTCCAACGAGTAGTGTGTCCTACACAAGGACTAGATTGATTTCTAAAATAGACCTATTAGGATGAACTCCGTCGAGTTACCCAAGATGAAAATATTTTAGAAATATCCCGAACTTACTCGAGCAAGGCGAGTAAGGTGTCCTACCCAAGGACTGGAGTAATTTCTAAGATAGATCTGTTAGGATGAACCCCGTCGAGTTACCCAAGATGAAACCATCTTAGAAATATCCAAAACCTACTCGAGCCATCGAGGAGGGTGTCCTAACCAAGGACTAGAGTAATTTCTAAAATAGGTCTGTTAGGATGAACTCCGTCGAGTTACCCAAGACGAAAATATTTTAGAAATATCCCAAACTTACTCGAGCAAGGCGAGTAAGGTGTCCTAACCACGGACTGGAGTAATTCCTAGGACAGGTTTGTTAGGATGAACCCCGTCGGGTTACCCAAGACGAAAATATCGTAAGAATATCCAAAACCTACTCGAGCTAGCGAGTAGGGTGTCCTAACCAAGTACTAGAGTAATTTGTAAAATAGGTTTGTTAGGACGAGCTCCGTCGAGTTACCCAAGATGAAAATATTTTAGAAATATCCCAAACTTACTCGAGCAAGGTGAGTAAGGTGTCCTAACCAAGGACTGGAGTATTTCCTAGGATAGGTCTGTTAGGATGAACCCCATCGGGTTACCCAAGACGAAAATATCGTAAGAATATCCAAAACCTACTCGAGCTAGCGAGTAGGGTGTCCTAACCAAGGACTGGAGTAATTTCTAAAATAGGTCTATTAGGATGAACTCCGTCGAATTACCCAAGACGAAAATATTTTTGAAATATCCCAAACTTACTCGAGCAAGGCGAGTAAGGTGCCCTAACCAAGGACTGGAGTAATTCCTAGGACAGGTCTGTTAGGATGAACCCCATCGGGTTACCCAAGACGAAAATGTCATAAGAATATTCAAAACCTACTCGAGCTAGCGAGTAGGGTGTCCAAACCAAGGACTGGAGTAATTTCTAAAATAGGTCTGTTTGGATGAACTCCGTCGAGTTACCCAAGACAAAAATATTTTAGAAATATCCCAAACTTACTCGAGCAAGGCGAGTAAGATGTCATAACCAAGGACTAGAGTAATTCCTAGGACAGGTCTATTAGGATGAACCCCATCGGGTTACCCAAGACGAAAATGTCGTAAGAATACTCAATGTAAACCATAAGGAACTAATCGATTGCTGCTCTAAGTTGAGCAGAGCTTTCGCAGTAGTAATGGGGTATAGATCGGATGAGTGACAGTAAAAGTAGTTGATTTATGGAGAAATCAACTTTTATTGAAGACTTGTCGAGACTACAGTAATTGTAAAAATGACAGACTATGACTCGTAAGACCTACCCCTTTCCCATATACGAGAGCAATGGTTTACATGACTGAATAAGATATTGGGGGGGACTAATCGATACGGCAGTCGACTAGAATTTAGGTAAAGTTTCCTTTACTGGTGGTGCCCCAAGGGCCTTGCGGAGTGAGTTGCACTCGAAGATCGTGTGAGAGCTCTTTGGGTGCACTATCATCTTTTTTCTTCACAAATAGGGCCGGACAACCCCAAGGTGATGCACTAGGGCGAATGAAACCTTTGTCAAGAAGTTCTTGAAGTTGAATTTTTAATTCAGCCAATTCCTTAGGTGGCATTCTATAGGACCTCTTTGAAATAGGTGCAGTGCCTGGCTGCAATTCAATAACAAACTCTATGTCCCTATCCGGTGGCATTCCTGGCAAATCATCCGGAAAAACATTGGCAAACTCGCATACCACTGGGATTTCTTCTAATCTGGATCCGCTCATGACATATGCACAAGAATTGGTGCACTCTGGGGAGGGTAAATAAAGAGTAGTGGCTCCTTGGGTTGGAGAGTTTATTTCAACGGCTCGGGAAGGAATGTCTAGGGTTACTCCATGTCGAGTCATCCAATCCATTCCCAAAATAACATCCAGGCCTTCCAGTCCTAAGATGACAAGATCGCTGTTGATGATTTTACTACCCAGCTTGATTGGCACAAGCCGTATCATTTGATTAGATGCAACTTTACCACCGGGTGTTGATATCATGTATGACCCCTTCGTATGACAGAAATCAAAACCCATTTTTGCACCAAATTTTGCACTAATGAAACTATGTGATGCACTGGAATCAAATAATATCACTGCAGGCTTGTGATGGATAGAAAATGTACCCGTCATTACTGGTGCTCCTTCCGGCAGTTCTGCAAGAGTGGTGAAGTTGACCCGACCTTGCTTGACCTGAATAGCCTGCCTTCTTTCCTTGTTCTGGTTGCTTTGAGTAGACCCTTGACCCTGGTTTTGTTTCTTAGGCTGCGGACACTCTCGGGCAAAATGAGTTGAACTCCCACAGTTGAAGCAACGATTTTTATCGCCTAGACGGGCTGGTGGTGGGGCGAATGGTCTGGGACCAGTTAGCTGAGGAACAGGAGGTCGCATCACACCCTGTTGCTGCGGCGGCCTAAAAACCCAACGCCCTGGCTGAGGGGCCTTCTGAGGAATTGTAGGAGAAACATTCTGCACGAAATGATACCTCGGTGACTGAGCACTCGAGGGTCCAGGTGGAGCCTTCCGCTTCTTCTCAGCACGATGAGCCACAATGCAATCCTCTTGGGTAATTGCCAGATTAACCAACTCATTGTATGTATCGATTTTAATGGGGTTCAGACGTTCTTTGAGTTTGGTATTGAGTCCTCTACGGAAGCGGTCACGCTTCTTAGCATCTGTGTCAGCATGATAGCCCGCGTACTGACAAAGACCATTAAAAGCTTGGGCATATTGGATAACCGTACGAGTCCCTTGAGTAAGAGCCAGGAACTCATTCAGTTTCCTTTCCATAAGACCTTCTGGAATATGGTGACCCCTAAATGCATCCTTGAATTCATTCCAAGTGACAATGTGATCGGCCGGAAGCATGCCATGGTAGTTGTCCCACCAAAGACGAGCAGAACCGCGAAGCTGTTGTGCGGCGAAAAGAGTCTTATTTTCCTCCGAACATGGCACCGGAAGTAGTGCAAACTTGGACTCAATTGTGCGAATCCAAGCATCCGCATCCAGTGGTTCTTCTGTCTTGTGGAACAGAGGAGGCTGGGTTGCAAAGAAATCCTGATAACTAGCAGCTTGAGGTTGATGGGCGTGGTGTCCACCTCGCTGCTGCCCTTGGACAAGTTGGCGAAGCAACTCAGTCTGGGCGGCCAGGACTTCCGCAATGGCTGGTGGTGGGGGTGGCGGCTGCTGCGATCCGCTACCATTCGCATTCACAAAACCCTCCGGATTGCCACGCGTTGATCCCACCATTTGGAACATGCAAAAACTCTTTGGTGAGCAAGTAATATACAATGCCCCAAAATACAAAAGAGTAAATGCAGAAAAATTTGTATTCTACTCAAGCACTTTGGCAGATAGAGTCCTTTGCTGAATCCGGTAACTCCTATATCCAGATGTGAACGAGTTCAAGACAGTGGGGAGTATATTCCGGCTGCGGTTCAATCCAGTACTTAAGCTTACCGATTACCATATTCACGGCATGTGATTAGTACATTCAAACGCTTAACCACCACTACCACACACTGCGGCCTTATCACTTTTCACTAAACAGACGGGGCATCTAGAGTATCACGACCCCGCCCGTAGACCTTATAGTGGTAGCAAGTAGTAAACAACCAATTCCTATAATTTCTCGCGAATGACCGGAAATCAATCGACTTCTACCGAACCATTAGCATAGCTAACTAGCGACCTACACATACTAGTGTTCAAGCATCGGTACCTACGATCATGCAACTAAGGTTTTAGTCAAATCCTATAACTTAAATGCACAAGTAGATAGGAACAATAATAAGTTGCATAATTTAAAATAGAAGGACATGCTCCGGGGGTTGCCTTCCTGGGCGTAACTGGATCTGGGTTCTTCCGAAATCGGGTTCTGGTCTTGCGCAGCTTCAGTTAGATTAACTTGAGCTTCACGCTGCTCACTCTCGGACTCGGGCACCAGCTCGTATGTTCCGTCAGCGAGAGTAGTAGTATCTATATGAGATGCAATGCACATGGGTAAGTCGTGGTGATGGTAAAAAAAATTATGAATCATTTCACAATAAAGGTGTAAAGCAAACAAAACCCGAAGTTAAAGAATGAAACACTTCCATTCATATTTTACTGGGCAATTGTTTATAGAGTAGTAACTCAATATATCTAACTACACAAGGCATCATGATCAACAGCACAAAAGAACTATACTAACTTCACCAAGCAAGTTGAAGTGGTTTCCTATAACACGTAAATCACGGTTTGCTAATAAATAAACAACTCAACACATAATTAGTAACAAATTCAAAAAAATTACATCAAACATAAGGTAAACAGAACAATTTATCCTGCAAAATTCATCCCAAAACCTGTAGCCAATTAACCAGAACAATTCATGTAATCAGACAACTCCTAGAACAAGATTGAATTACACAGGTTAGACCAGAGTATAAAAGAAACTCAAACTTTAACAGTAGGTCTAAAAAGGGATGAATTAGCTACTGTGAATTTTGCAGGATTTATTATGCACAGAAATAAATAGGAGAAAATAAACAAAACATACATCAGTTCAACAAGATTAATTTTTATATCCTGTTATAGTCATGAACTGGTGTTCAAACTTCATGGACCAGCTAAACTATTCAAAAAGAACACTAAGAAATATTTTCATGATTTATCATCAACATAAACTATTTATCATAATTAAAGTCTATTAAACAAGGATTAAATCAAAGAATCAGCTACACATGAGAACTGACCACGAAATTTTTATAGCAACACTAGTGTCACATGAAAAAAACCACCATAAAAATTTCAGAGCATAAAAAGGCTTCAAGAAATAATTAAGAAAAAGAATAAACAACTAGCCTTTATGCACCTAGTAACATAAATCTAATTTTCCAGCAAAAAGTTTCAACTAACAACCATCATATTATGATTCTACTGCATAGAGATTTTCATAAGGATTCCAGAACAACTGGATTTGCTATTTTACGAATTTTCTACGAATTTCTATTGAATTTCAAAGTTTACAGCTAAAAATTACAAAGGGGCCCTTGCTGTTACTATTCAAATGAGTCACAAGCTATTCAAATAACCCCCCGGGTTTCTGTTCTTCTCAACCCGAGGTCCCTGGCCGGGGTTTGAAACAGGGGAGGCGGCGGCGGCCGGATTCCGGCGCCTACGGCGGCCGGCGGTGAGGGGAAATAAGGGGAGGAGCAAGAGGAGGGTGAGAGGGACCTAGGGGTGGCTTCGGTTGGGCGCGGGATGGCCGGAGCAGGCGGCGCCACGGAGAGGGGCGGCCGGCGGCGGACTGGGGCAGTGGCGGCGGCATTCCGGCGGGCTTGGGCGTCGGCGAGCGGGTCGGGGAGCACCAACGGAGGGTGGGGGTGCTAGCTGTGGGGTTGGATGGGCGCGATGAAGGCCGGAGGAGGGAGCTCCGCGGGAGCCTAGGGATGGGCGGCGCAAATGGCAGGCGGCGGCGGCTCTGGACGCCGCGGAGGGCTCGGCTCGGCGCGTGGAGCAGGGAGGGGAGCAGAGGGGGAGGGAGGAGACCCGTTTGCGCAGCAAGGGGAGGGAGGAGAGCCAGGCGAGGGCGCGAGCGGGCTGGGGAAATGGTGCACGGCACGGCTCGGCTCGTTTGTCGCCGTGGCACGCCGACGGCAGTCCTTGGCATGCGCATAGGGAGGGACTGCCGCGTGGAGAGGCCGAGAGGCTTCGCGGAGGAACCAAGGACGGGGCGAGGTGAGGGCACGGCGCGTGGCCGGTGACCTTGACCCGGACGGCGACCTCGGCTCAGCAGAAAACAGGGGAGGGAGAGAGAGAGAGAGAGAAATGGAGTTTGACTGATTCAAATTCAAATTTTTCTTAAAAAATCCTTTTGAAACATAGAAAACTTCGAATACGAAAGTTGTAGAGAATTTAAAAACCTACAACTTTTATTTCAGGAACAAGTTTAAACGAGCAAAGGTTTAGAAGTTATTTTAAAATTTTCGAAAACTACAAATCCAAAACACTTATCATTTCATGTAATTTTTGCCACCTCTACCCCTAAGGTTCAACTAGACATTTATTAATCTTTTCATGATGAACATGTTTATTTATTTTCATATGCCTAATTGCATTGGTGTGTAAGTTATTTGAGGTTCCTGACCTATGCACATATACACACATACACATGCATTTGTTTCGATGTTTCTTGGTTAAGGTACATGATTTGGTGCTAATGACCCTAGTTTAGCTAATGAAACACCTGGGATGTTACAGTTAGGATCTTGTGTCTCCTTCAAGCGCACTGTCCGTCCTTGCGGCATTGCATATATGACCAAGTTTGGAAGGGAGTCCTGATCGGACTTGGAATTCTTAGTCGAGTTGAATTCGACTTCCTTACTGTACTGGATTAGGTCATCCAGCCCGTCCTCTGAGTTGGAAGAGTACTTAAAGTCGAAATCTATTAGGCCACCGATTTTAGAATATGTGTGCTTTGGGTGAGCGAGAAGCGAAATGCCCATCTCTACGCCGAGGGCGTTCTGGTTCATCCAATGTAGCCATGATTGCGTGGGAATCAATCCTTCTGGCTCTTTAATCCAGGGTTTGTAGAATATCGACTTGCCAAATTATTTTGGAGCTTTGGATTTTCCCTTTTTGAGTTTGGCCAGTTCCCTGCGGGCGTCAGAATTCTGGGTGGATGGGCCATGGCGTCCATGAATAAATCAACATTATTTGACCAGTCTTCGAGGTCATCGAATGGTTCAAAGTTATCGAGACTATTCATGAACTGGTCAAAATCCTAATCGAATAAGGAATCGGAGGTGTCAGTTGTTTCAGGAGTCCAACTGCGAGCAGGTTTCGGTGAAGGGTTCTGAGGTTTCCTGGAGGAAGACGGTCCCATTCGAGCAAGCCAGGGGTTTGTCATTCCAGCTTTCCCGCAGATTCCTCCTCCCGGATTCTGCTTCTTGTTTTGCAGAGTGCTTTGAGCCATCTTGATGTAGTCGATCAGCTTGGAATCTACTCGATCGACCCCTGAGAGTATGTCACCCAACCGTTCCTGTGGTGGGTTCAATGCTTCTGGGTTCTGCTATGGTTTAGATGGGCCAAGGGCGGATTCTGCAAGTTTGATGTATCCCTCTATTGATCGTGAGACCTGATCTACTCCATCGAGTAGTTTATGGTTGATGATCTTGGGGCGTCTGATTGACTTAAGATAAGTCACGTATTTTCCGAGAGTTTCGGAAAAGTGAAGTTTTTTGGAATCAGAGTTTCTATCGAACTCGACTGACCCGAGAATTCGAGTTGGAGTTGACACGTTTTCTGTAGTATCCGAACTGAGCTCGAGTAGAGCTCATTTTCCATCGAGATCTGCGATCTTTCAGATGTCGGCGGGTTGGAGGGTAGTTTTCGGTTTAGGCGAGTTGGCCGTGACAAGATGGCTGGACAAGTCGCCCGATCCGTCAGCCGTGCAAGCCCAGGAACCGAAAACAAGGGTTGTGCCCTCAGGCACGATGTTGGCGTCGCTTGATCCGGCCATCGAATTCGCCGAGGAACTCGCCGAATCCCCTACCTGGCGCGCCAGCTGTCGGTGTTTACCGCCAAGCCTGTGTTGACACCTGATTTTGGCACGTGTCAAGGAAGAGTGTCGCAAAGGAGAAAAGGTTCTGCGTCGTACGATCAATGGGTTTGGAAGGGTGGTTGCATATCACCGTGGAAAATCTTGTTGACCGAGGAAGGAGAAATTGACCAGATATTTTAACTTCGGTTTGGCAAGAGTTATCTTATTTTTAGAATAGTTTTTGTTTCTTAGGATAGAATCTGTTTTGCCATGATCGGCTAGGATTGTGTTAGCTTGGGGTATAAATATGAACCCCGGCTATTGTAAAGATTGATACACATCCAACAAACACAACTTTACTACTTGCAATTTACTTTCTCGTCGGTGACTTCGCCATCTTTTTTCTTTTCCGCGAGTTCTTTCAAGCTGATCAAGGATGCCTCATATTCGAGTGACTTTGTTTGCTGGTAAGTCTTCGTTTTACCGAGTAAATTTGAGCTTTAGCTTTCGGGCGCATCACTGTGGCTTCGTTCAGATCTATTCAAAATTTACCGAATTTATCTAAGCTTTGATCTCGGGCGCATCGTTGTTTTCTCATTTAGATTCTTTCACAAACTATCCATCTTAGTGATCTGTTTAATCGGCTGTAAGCTCCTTGTTTATCACGATTAAAGCCGATTAGATTGATTATAAGCTTAGCTTTGTCCAGATCCACACAATCATGGGTTTGTACACTGTTACTTAGCATGTGTCGGCTCTAGATCTAACCGTCTAGTTGATTATTGGCATCGGCAGCTCATTGCCGATCCCGCATAGATTGCTTTTATTGCATGCTTTTCACACCCAATCTATTGTCATTTTCTGTATCGGCAGAGTCTTGCCGGTACGCCGTGTGAGAGTGATTCGGAAATCTAGCCGATACACTCTTGAATTTGACGGTTTGCTGTTTTCTTGTCAATTTACAGGTCAAATTGACTGGCACACCCTGGTTTGAATCTAGTGCAATCCGGGCTTAGCGTACGGGGCTCCTGGGCTTGGTGTGTGATCGTTCCGCATCAACACATCTTTTGGCACACCCGGTGGGACAAGAAACATCAAGATGTCAACTGAAGAGAAGGGAAAGGTTTCTCTACAGAACCAGATCCCGATCGATAAGGATAAGCTAAAGGAAGAACAAAAGGCAGAACTCCAGACGGTCGTGGAAGCTTTTGAGAAGCAGTGCCTTTTATCCTACAGCACCAACAGGAGGGGAGATATAATCAAAAAGTATAATTTTCCTACTCTTCCACCCTACAATGAGTCACAGAAGGAGGACAGGATGATACATCAGATGAATCAAGCAATCAGACAAGCTTTCGTGAATCATGTTCCAGTCGTGGCTAACTATGTTCACAATGTTGTGCTCAAGACGGTATAAGATAGGGGAACACCTGGTTCTGTGGGACCGGCCTATCAACAGGCCAGTCAGATAGTTTTTTCTCTTACTGGATCGGCTACTGGGACATCACGGATTGACCCCCAGGCTCAGGCAGATGAGAAAGTCATAGATGCACAACCGATTAGTACTGTGGCGTCAACTCAGTTTCCTCCTGTGTACACTAGTTTCACACCAATGGCTACATATACACAGGGAAACTTCATGACAGGATACCCAACTGGATGGGATCCTACTACCAGATTTGGTATGCCTCTAACATACATGATTCCATCTCCAATAGGGCAGCCAAGTACGTCGGCTCCTCAGCCGACCCAGCCTCAAGACGCCGCACTGGCTTCACAGCCGTCGGTTACCCCTGCGTTAGTTCCTTCGCCAGCAAGCCCAAGGAACATGTAGGCCCAATGGCCGACACCTCAACAACAGAATCTCGCAATGGTACTGCAGCCAAAGTCTCCAACAGAAATCTTGGCAAACAGAGTTCCCCATGCCAATGGAGTCACCTGGGTGTTTCAGGATCTGGCAACTGGTTTTGTGCGTCACGTGAATGTGCCCAACATACCTCCTGTGGCACAACAACAGCCTAGTCAGAGGGCCACACAGAGCGGTCATAGTAATGAGATGGTGCTCTACCAATCACCGTCTAATCAATCTCCTCAGCAAGCTGCACGAGCTGCATCGGCTGCTCAGCCGATGTCCACACCAAATGTCCAACCAACATCGGCAACCTTGCCGATAACTTCGCCAGCGCCACAGGCAGCATCGGCTAATGGTTAGCAGATTGACTGGGCATCCAAGATCGCTGAGGTAATGAGAGATCAGTTTGGTTTGAAGCCAAAGCAGCAGAATCTGATGTACAGAACTCCGTATCCAGCTGCTTATGGTCAACTGTCATTGCCCCACAAATACAAGCTTCCAGATTTCACCAAGTTTTCTGGACAAGGGGAGGTCTCCATGGTGGAACACATCAATAGATTCATCATACAGTGTGGAGAAGCAGCTCAGAATGACGCATTGAAGGTGCGATTGTTCTCCATGTCTTTATCTGGATCGGCCTTTACATGGTTCACGACATTGATAGCCAACTCCATTATATTTTGGGCCGATCTGGAAAAGCAGTTCCACCAGTTCTTGTACTCTGGTATAGAAGAGATGAAGTTGACCAACTTGACCAATTTGAGGCAAAGGAATGATGAATCGGTCGCTGCCTTTATTCAGAGGTTTAGAGACGTCAAGAACCGGTGCTTTAGTCTGGTTCTATCTGATCAGCAGCTTGCAGAGGTTGCCTTCCAAGGACTCCTGCCACACATCAAGGAGAAGTATGCTTCCCAGGAGTTCTACAGCATTAGTTAGATGGCTAACAGGATGACAGGGGAGGCAAGACCATATGAGCAGAAGAGAGGCAACTTCTAGAAAAAAAGTCAATATCATTGATTGCTCAGACACTTCTGATTCAGATGATGACCAGATGGTGGGATCGGCTGAATGGGTCTAGAGCAACAAAAAGGCGATCTCATGTCCTTTTGGTAACAAAGAACCCGAAAAGTATGGGTTTGTTATTACCAAGGCTGACAAAATCTTTGACCTATTGCTGTCAGAGAGGCAGATTAAGCTGAAGCCATATCATAAGATCCCAACAGATCAAGAGTTGAAGAATATCAAGTACTGCAAGTGGCACAATGCAACATCTCATGACACAAATGAGTGCAAAGTATTCCATTAGCAAATACAATAGGCTATAGAGCAGGGTAGAATCAAGTTTGAGACACCCAAAAAACTGATGAAGATTGATGGGCATCCGTTCCCAGCAAACATGGTAGATGTTGGAAAGAAGGGAAATGCACTGCAGACAAAGATGCTCACGTTGCAATCGGCCAAAGAATCTGGGGCTGTTGATCCCAAAGCACATATAACGGCCGATGAAGCCAAGGGTAAGGAGCCGCAACAGAAAGAGGAATCAGCGGCACCTAAGAAGAAGGTCACGTCTCAGATGTTACTGAACAAACTTCAACGTGATCAAGAAAGGAGACAGTACAGAGAGGAGTCTACACGACGACATGAAAGGCACTGGAGATGTCCTTTCTTTGTGTACTGCTGGGAGGAAGGCTTGACTCTGCCAACAGTAGATAACTGTCTAGAGTGCAATGGTTTCTACCGAGAAAACCGATCGCACAAGAAGCCACATTTCGACCAGAGGCCTCGTGGACCGATCATCAGGGAGAGAGATGATAATAAACGCATCTCTGTACATGATCGGCTGGGGGGCAGGGTTTCCGTGCATGATCGGCTGGGGGGCAGGACCAAGCTGTGTGGGGGAAGGATTTCTGCCGATGAGCGAGTTGAGCGTACTGCTGATGCTAAAGTTTCAGATGAGTATCCACATCGCAGGGATCCAGAAAGAGAGCCTGTTCTTGATAATATTGATCGGCCTCAATGGTGTCCGGTTGGTTTGACCAGATCGCAGAAGAGACGAGTTCAGAGGCTGCGTCAGACAGAGGCGATGGAAGAAGAGAGAAAAGCACCCAAGAGAAGGGTCAGATCGGAAGTTTGGCGTGTCAAGCCAAAGGCCGATAATGGGCAGCAATCAGAATCATAGGCTACACCTGTTGATGTAGCTACTATTCTTCTACCGATCCAAGCAGTCGGTTCCCCAAACTGTTTTTAATGGATGAGTTCCTAGAATACGAAAGAAAGTTGGGGCACGGGTTCACGTCGGCCGATGCTTTGGAAGAAGTAGATATTGGAGATGGAGATAGACCAAGGCCGACGTTTATTAGTGCAAAGTTGGATCCTGAGTATAAACTAGAGCTAATGAAGCTGTTAAAAGAATATAAAGATTGTTTTGCTTGGGAGTATTATGAGATGCCGGGTTTGGATCGATCTATTGTTGAACATCGGTTACCTATCAAGCCTGGATATCGGCCACATCAGCAGGGTTCAAGGCGGTGCAACCCTAAGATTTTACCAGATATAAAGGCCGAGATCACGAAGTTGATAGAAGCGAAGTTCATCAGACAATGCAGATATGCTGAGTGGATATCCAATGTGGTTCCTGTGTATAAGAAAAACGGGAAGCTACGTGTATGCATTGACTTTAGGGATCTCAACAAGGCTATGCCGATAGATGGTTACCCAATGCCAGTTGCCGATATGTTGGTGGATGCTCCTGCAGGGCATAAGGTGATCAGTTTTATGGATGGAAATGCTGGATATAATCAGATATTCATGGCTGAGGAAGATGTTCATAAGACTGCATTCATATGTCCAGGGCACGTCGGTTTATTCGAGTGGATTGTCTTGACCTTTGGATTGAAGAACGCTGGAGCAACATACCAGAGGGCCATGAACTATATTTTCCATGAGTTCATCGGCAAGATTGTTGAGATTTACATTGATGATGTTGTGGTAAAATCCAAGGGGTATCAAGAACATTTAGCCAACTTACGTAGAGCTTTGGAATGTACCAGAAGACATGGGTTGAAGATGAATCCCAACAAGTGTGCATTTGGTGTGTCGGCTGGTCAATTCCTTGGGTTTATGGTTCATGAAAAAGGAATTGAAATTAGTCAGAAGACTATTACAGCCATTAACAATGTAGTGGCTCCAGAAACAAAAGGTAAACTTCAATCATTGATTGGCAAGATTAATTTTATTCGGAGATTTATTGCTAATCTATTCGGTAAGATACAGCCATTCGGTCCTTTATTGAAGTTGAAGGCCGATCAGAAATTTATATGGGGAGAAGCACAGCAAAAGGCGTTGGATGAAATTAAGCAATATCTAACATTGCCTCCTGTGTTGGTTCCACCACAAAAGCACAAGCCGTTTAAGTTATATTTATCGGCTGATGAGCATACTATCGGATCCGCCCTTATTCAAGAGTTCGAGGGAAAAGAACGTGTGATATATTTCATTAGTAGAAGACTCTTAGATGCTGAAACCAGGTATTCTCCTGTTGAAAGATTATGTCTTTGCTTATACTTTTCTTATACCAAGCTTAGACATTATCTGTTATCGGCTGAGTGTGTTGTGGTAAGCAAAGATGATGTTATTAAATACATGCTCTCGTTGCTGATTTTGAATGGGAGAATTGGAAAATGGATTCTGGCCTTATCAAAGTTTGATCTGAGATATGAATCGGCTAAAGTAGTTAAAGGGCAAGTCATGGCCGATTTTGTTGTTCAGCATTGTGGGCCAGAATTGGGAGTTGTTGATCTAGTTCCATGGACATTATTCTTTGATGGTTCATCATGTGGAGTTGGATCTGGTATTGGCATTGTCTTGGTGTCGCCTCTGGGGGCAACGTTTGAGTTGTCTTTTCCAATAGAAGCTACTATTACCAACAATCAGGCTGAATACCAGGCTTTGCTTAAAGGAATTCGGCTATTACAAGAAATCAGGGCCGATGCAGTAGAAATATTTGGGGATTCCATGTTAGTGGTTAATCAGTTGACCGGCATATATGAATGTAAAGATGATATTCTGCGAGTTTATCTTGAGGAGTGTTGCCAATTGCTGAGAGAGTTCAAAAAGGTAACCATAGAACATGTACCCAAACTTTATAATGGTGATGCTAATCGGCTGGCATAGCACGCTTCTGGTTATCGGCCGATGGAGGGTGTGATGACATTGGAGCTGCCTGCTGATGATTGGAGGGAAGAGATTGTAGACTATTTGGAAGATCCCTCCAAGAAAGTGTGCTGAAGGATCAGATTTCAAGCAACTAAATATGTATTGCTTGAGGGAGAGTTGTATTACCGGACGATTGATGGAGTCTTGCTCAGATGCCTTGACAAAGAAGAGGCTAAAGTCTTAATGGGGGAAATACATGAAGTTGTTTGTGGATCACATCAATCGACATATAAGATGAAGTGGGTAATCAGGAGAAACGGGTACTTTTGGCCAACCATGTTGGAGGATTGCTTCACTTATTATAAAAGTTGTCAAGGGTGTCAGAAATTTAGTAATGGGGGATCGGCTATGAATCCCATTATTAAGCCGTGGCCATTTAAGGGATGGGGGATTGATTTAATCGGACAGATTTGTCCGCCATCCAATAAGAATCATAAATTCATACTGGTAGCAGTAGATTATTTCACCAAGTGGGTTGAAGAGATTTCTCTAAAGACTGTGACATCCAAAGAGATGATTGAGTTTGTGAAGGAACATATTGTTTATCGGTTTGGTACTCCGCAAACTATTACAACTGATCAAGGCAGCATGTTTATTTCTGAGGAGTTTGGAGAGTTTGCTACAAGTATGGGAATTAAATTATTGAATTCTTCTACATATTATGCCCAAGCCAATGGTCAGGCAGAAGCTTCTAATAAAGGGATCATCAGGCTGATTAAGAGGAAGATCGAAGAACAACCAAAAAGATGGCATACAACTCTTAATGAAGCTTTGTGGACCTACAGAATGTCTTGCCATGGGGCTACTAAAGTGTCTCCGTACCAGTTAGTCTATGGACATGAGGCTGTGCTTCCGTGGGAAACTCGGCTTGGTTCCAGACGGGTTACATTTCAGGATCAGTTGACAGCCGAAGATTATGTTACATTAATGAAGGATGAGTTGGAAGATTTGGCTAGCCATCGGCTGAATGCTCTAATCAATATCGAGGCCAATAAAGCTAGAGTGGGCCGATGGTATGATAAGAAAGTCAAAGCTAAATCTTTTGAACAAAGAGACTTGGTGTGGAAATTGATCTTGCCGATAGGAACAAAACACCCCAAATTCGGCAAGTGGTCTCCTACTTGGGAAGGGCCATACAAAATCAGTAGATGTGTTCCTGGGAACGCAGACATTTAGGAGACACTAGAAGGAGAGGAGTTTTTCAGTGCACTTAATGGAAAGTATCTGAAAAAATATTACCAAAGTGTATGGGTAGATGCATAGCCGATTGGACGAAACAATTGGTTAGTTTCAAACATAGCCAATATAGAAAAGGTATCGCCTTTAGCACAAAATAAGAAAAGACTTGATCGTATCGTAATGCGTTCGAGTGTTTTTGTGGCCGATATGACACATATCGCCCTTAGATAAAAAAATACAATCCAACCATATGGTTCGAATTTGATTCGGATTTTCTGTACAATTTTGGATTGTGAAGATGTGGTGATTTGTTCAGCGCGATGGTCGTGAATTACAATACAGAAAATTAAATCAAAGCACAGTGAAGACAAAAATAGGAGACAAAGGGGAGGAGGCCCGTCCATTGATTATATTTACAAAAAGAGCCAGATAGGCTGTTACATACTACAACCTAATCTGACTCTGCTCCGAAGAGGTTGCTGACGACCCCATCCAAGCTCACGTCCGCGACAATGGCGTCGGCGGCGAGGCTGAGATCATCAAACAGCTCATCGAAGGTGTCCCGCGCCACACCCCACTCGGGAAGACCGGCTCCCACTGCCGGTAGTCTGCCCCGGACATGGTGGAAACGACGGCGATGGCTCTAGCGGCGCCTGCATGGACTCCATGCTCGGCAACCTCCGTGACGCGGGCCGGGATGTTCTGGAGGCGTGCGGCGACGGTGCTCCCCCTCGCATTCACCGAGTCTATGGCGACTCAGGAAGGGTCTAGGAGGGTCTGGACCTGCGACTCCAAGTCTGGCTAGTGAAGAAGTTAGAGCAAGAACTTGATGACTGTTCGTAAGAGAAGACAGGGTCAAGAAGACATACTTGTGACCTTAGTGTCGGCATTGGTGAGCTGGCCGCGGATGACGACCTGATCCATTTGTGCCCGGTCGAGATCGCGGCAGGCGTCGGCAAGTTGGTGGAGGAGATCGCGGATGAATCCCTGGGTGCGCTCATCCAGGTCCTGGAAGTTGGTGGGGAGCTCAATGGCGGCATCTCTGCAGGAGAGAAGATGTGGTCAGATGTAGATCTAAGATGTAGCATTGATAAGAAAAGGAAGCATCTTACCTAAGGCGAGAATGGAGCGGCGGAGGAGCGCCGGAGGAACCCTCACCGGCACGCTTGTTGCTGGCCATTTGCTTGGGGGGAGGAGAGAAGGCTAGGGTTTCTTGGAGAAGCTTGAGAAAGAAGAAGGCAAAGAAAGCTCTGGTCGATGGAGAAACTACAGTGCCGATGGGGTAATTTATAGCCCAAGATGGGGGAGATGAATTGGTTGCGTGCGCCGGTGCAGCTTTTACCCCTAAGGTTTAATTGAGGGGCATATGGGTAAAAATACGGAAGATGAATCGGCAGATTCCCGTTGTGCGGATGAGAAGGTGAAGGGTTAAGGGCAAAGAAGAGATTTCCATTCGCCACCCGCACGGGAAGCGAGATGGCAGTAAACGAAAGGACCGTTCGGCAGCGTAATCATGACAAAGATTAATTTCAAAGTAAAAGGGATATTTTACTCCAAAACTGGGGAGCATGTGTTGACACCAGATTTTGGCACGTGTCCAAGAAGAGTGTTGCGAAGAAGAAAAGGTTCTGCGTCGTACGGTCAATGGGTTTAGAAGGGTGGTCGCATATCACCGTGGAAAATCTTGTTGACCGAGGAAGGAGAAATTGACCAGATATTTTGGTTTCGGTTTGGCAAGAGTTATCTTATTTTTAGAATAGTTTTTATTTCTTAAGATAGAATCTGTTTTGCCGTGATCGGCTAGGATTGTGTTAGCGTGGGGTATAAATATGAGCCCCCTGGCTATTGTAAAGATTGATACACATCCAACAAACACAACTTTACTACTTGCAATTTACTTTCTCGTCGGCGACTTCGCCATCTTTTTTCTTTTCCGCGAGTTCTTTCAAGTTGATCAAGGACGCCTCACATTCGAGCGACTTGGTTTGCTGGTAAGTCTTCGTATTACCGAGTAAATCTGAGTTTTAGCTTCTGGGCGCATCGCTGTGGCTTCGTTCAGATCTATTCAAAATTTACCGAATTTATCTAAGCTTTGATCTCGGGCGCATCGTTGTTTTCTCGTTTAGATTCATTCACAAACTATCCGGCTTAGTGATCAGTTTAGTCGGCTGTAAGCTCCTTGTTTATCACGATAAACCCTATAAAGCCGATTAGATTGATTATAAGCTTAGCTTTGTCTAGATCCACACATTCATGGGTTTGTACACTGTTACTTGGCACATATCGGCTCTAGATCTAGCCGTCTAGTTGCTAATCAGCATTGGCAGCTCATTGCCAATCCTGCGTAGATCGCTTTTATTACACGCTTTTCACACCCGATCTATTGTCATTTTCTGTATCGGCAGAGTCTTGCCGATACGTCGTGTAAGAGTGATTCGGAAATCCAGCCGATACACTCTTGAATTTGATAGTTTGATGTTTCCTTGTCAATTTACAGGTCAAATTGACTGGCACGCCCTGGATTGAATCTAGTGCAGTCCGGGCTTAGCGTACGGGGCTCCTGGGTTTGGTGTGTGATCGTTTCGCGTCAACAGCCTGCTCAGGGATACCCTTAGCAGTATGATTTGTAGGTAATGATCGACTGCTCTGTAACTCGATGGTACAAGGAACACAAAGATTTAAATGGGTACGGGCCGCGAGTTGCGTAATACCCTACGTCCTGTGTGGTTGTTTGTATTGCCTTAAGTGTTGAAGATGTTTTGAAGGGGTCCCTGCCTGCCCTTATATATCCGGGGGGACAGGATTACATGGAAAGTCCTAGCTGAGTACAGTTGGAGTCCTACTACAACATAATCGGGTAGTTTTCTTTATACTGCAGCTAGTTCTACACCTACTCGGGTAGTTATATGAGAAGTAAGGTACATCCATAGTCTATCCCTTATTCTCGAATATTCTATGTCTATAAGCAGTCCCGCTGCCCCGGGTCTGATAGAGATCGCCTCCGGTTCGATGGGGTTGGCTAGCTGGCTGTCAAAGCCGCCTGAACCATTGGCGACACAGACCCATGAGCCGAAAAGGATACTGAAAGCGAAGGTGGCCATCGAATTCGCCGATGAACTCGCCGAATCCCCTACCTAGCGCGCCTGTTGTCGGTGTTTACCGCCAAGCCTGCTCAGGGATACCCTTAACAGTAGGATTGTAGGTAGGGATCGGCTAGCTTTGAAACTCGATTGTGCAAGGAACACAAGGATTTAGACAGGTTCGGGCTGCGAGGTGCATAATACCCTCCGTCCTGTGTGGTTGCTTGTATTGCCTTAGGTGTTGATGTGTTTTGAGGGGGTCCCTGGCCGCCCTTATATATTTCGGAGGGGGAACAGGGTTACATGGAAAGTTCTAACTGAGTACTGTTGGAGTTCTAGTACAACCCGGTCGGATAGTTTTCCTTGTACTGCAGTTAGTTCTACGCCTATTCGGATAGTTACAAAAGAGGTAAGGTACACTCATGCGCTATTCCTTCCTTAAGAATCTTCTATGCCTATGAACAGTTCCGCTGCCCCGGGTCTGACAGAGTCTGCTAGAGTACATCTTTTTAGCTTCATCCTCTAAACTTGAGATAGGAGTCTGATTAAAAGATCTACAGGAGTTGCTTTTAGAAATAAGACTGGACCTAATTAATAAATGTTGGTCTAATAATGAGATTAATCGTGATGGACTGCGGACAAATTTTGGGGCCCAAAAAAATGGGGGCCATGTGCGGCCACACGGGCCGCACACCCTTCCGCCCGGCCCTAGCCGACGCGTGGCTTCTCTCACGAATCTCTTACTACGATTTGCGCAACAAAAGAGGGCACCACGTCATGCCACGTCATCGAAAAAAATCGTGGCCGTCAATCTGGCGACCAACGGCCAGCGGCTGGCCGAGCCCCTCTTCCCCGCGGCTCGCTCCTCGCGGCCGCTGGCCGAGGGCACCCCCCGCCGGATCCTCGCAGTGCCGGCCCGAGCATCCGCGCACCCGCAGAAAAAGGGGCAGCGGCCACGCGCAGCCTGCACGCCGCCACCGGCCGCCGTCCTCGCCCGCGCCGCCCTCCGCCGCCACCCGACCCACACCGCCCGAGCTCCGTCCGCAGGGGAATAGGGGAGGGAGGGAAAGGCCCGGCGCCGCCGCACGCGGAAGGGCGGAGCTCGACGCTGCCGCTCGCCGCCGCGACCGCGCTCACGCAACGCCCGCGCAGCGCCGACCGCGCCGCAGAGGGAGGCCGCCAAGCTCGAGGCGCGCCGGTGAAGGAGGAGGGGGGAGGAGGAACAGGGAGGACCCACGCCGCGCCGCGGGAGCTCGGAGCCCATTCGATGCCGTCCGGCCCCGATCCGCTCGAGGCAAGAGCGAATTCGCGCCGGGCCGAAGCCGAGGCAGCGGCGGCGGAGCACCGAAGACGGCGCGGCGTGGACGACCTGCGGGGGCGGCGCCGCATGGACGAGCCGTGGGGGCGGCAGAGGCCAGATCCGGCTGCCGCCGCCACGGCCTGAGCTCGAGGCCACCGGGATGTGGCCAGCCCCCCTCCTGACCGCGCCGGGGCACCAGCCTCCACCCGTCCGGTCGCCGGCCTGGCCTCGGCTGACGCGGCACGCCGGAGCCACCCTCTCCCTGGCCACCTCGCTAGGGTCTGCTAGCCCGGCCGCTGGCCTAGCCTGGCCGGCGCCGTGGTAGAGGAGAGCGGAGGAGGAGCCGCCGCCGCGTCGAGCTGCACGCCGGCCAGCCGCGCTGAGCCGCCACGCGCCCCCGGCCCCCGGAGTGCCGTGCCATCCTGGCCGGGGTGAGGCCTTGGCTCGGATGGGAGCCGCTCGACGCCGCTTCAGACAGCCCGCGGTCAGAGCTCAGCGCGGCTCCCGGGGCACTGCTACATTGGGGAAGAACCGCTCGCCGCTGCTCATCAGACCTGCTACGGCCTTTCTGCTGCTAGATGCCTTGCTGTGGACGGAAAACCTTGGATGAATGAAGAGACGCCATTGAGATGGAGAAAAGAGAACATGGAAACGCTCGGCAGGTGGATCCGTCGAGGGGTGTGTAGAGCCAATGGAGGGGTACAGCCACTAGAGAGGAGTGTGTACAGCCAATGGAAACGCTCGGATTAGAGGCCACGGATCACTGATATGGCGAGATCCAAGGGACGTGTGTTTCTTTTGAGAGAAGAGTGGAGTGGAGAGGCCGAGAGGTGGAGCCGACACCCGTGACCATGCTTTTGGTCGTGAGGCCGTGACTACGCAAGATTTGTGCGTTAGGCTGACCATAGCGGAGGGAGCAAGAGCAAATTTGCTCCCTCCTTGTTTCTCACGTCCTCTCTGTCTACAGTGCTAAACAGTGCATCTACAGTGTCAAACAGTGTATTTGCTCCTTCATTTGCTCCCTCCAATGTGGACGGTCTTAGCCCCGCCTGGAGTACCAAGCGACGCAATAGCATCTCCACTTAGAAAAAAATAATTTATTTTCTGCAAATGGTGTGTAGTACTCCCTCCGTATCTAAATATTTAACCGTTGACTTGAAGCACTTACAAAATACACGGATTTTAATTAAATCAAATCACAACATGTTTCATAAAATCAACATTATATGTTCAATTTGAACACCAGACGAACTAAAATCAAAAGTTGTCCAAAATGAAATTTGATAAAAAAATTTAAATACTAGAACATAATTGTATACCAAATTTAAAATGCAAATATATACCATGACATTATGAAATTTAAATATATACCAAATGCAAAAACAGGCTGCAAACCATGACACCTACGTGAAAATAACGAAGCGACAGATTTAGATTTGCCTTACCTATGTTGCGTACAAAAAATTATAGAGCTACCTGCATAAAATAACTATTACTCTATATATTAGTTTATGTAGCATCAAAGTTGTAAGTAATAATTATAATATTAGAGTTCACTAAAAAAATTACTAACACATGCAAGAGATCTCAAAATTAACGGATAAGAAGCTGCAGTACCCATCCAACTCATAGCTACCTCAACTCACCATAGCATACGAAAAATCAAGGGCCCATCTGCAGTGCAAGCAACCCACAGTCCCACACACACTGGTCATACGCGGCAAGGCCGCTAGCATTTCTAGTCAACGACGATGCTCGCGATGAGGAAACTACGCTCGTTTGGCTCAGATGATCAGGTTTGTCCATTGGCTCAGGCGGACGGGCTGATAATTAAATTATAAAAAAACTCCAGAGCCGGCCGCAGCTCATCTTCCCCACGCCGTCCTACGCCGCCACCGCGGCCGCCGCGATCTATCGCAGACTCACAGTTGCCTCACCGGCTGACGACCCCCTCGTCCGGTCGCCATGAAAAATGTTTTGGTGAGCTTCACGCCTAGCTACTTGCATTGATCAATGCTGAAAAATCAAGACGAGAAATACCCAGATGCCCTATTTGCATTGTATGCTCTCCGTCATGTGCTAGGGTGCAGGCAAAGATAGCACAGAGGGTACGAGGGGAGACCAATGTCATTCTCTTAATCTCTTGCCATGGTGGTTGCGTTGTCCTTGTCCGTATAGGGTTCTCCTGCCATGGCGGCTTTCTTCCCTGGCTGCGATCTAAGATCGGAGGAAGACAACCCTGGTGTTATATGATTGGAGCCTCAGGCGGTAGCTCTCGAGCCCAGGGGCGGATCCAGCGGTGGGTCTGGAGGGGCTGAAGTCCCTCCTACTGTCGTTGGATCCATGGAGCCTCTCTTAAACCTATCAGCGTAATGGGAACGGAGGTCCCCATAACCCAGGGCTCATGTGTGATTAAGAAGGACGGGACCCGCTGGCCGCGTCAGTCGGCGACGTCAGCCGAGCACGGCTATGGGTCCCACCACGACATCCACACCCAGGGGCATGGGCGCCCACCGAGAGCGGGCTGGGCCTGGCCTGGCGCGCGAAAACCGGAGTGACGCTTCCTTCCCCTCGAAGACACCCGCCTGGTAAAAAAATCTTTTACCAGGCAGTTACGGCGTCTCGCCGCCGGACTCCATGCGGGGCCCGAGGGGGGGCGCGGCTTCCCCGTAAGAACATCATGATTACGGGGATACCGCGCGCTCAGAAGATAAGATGAGAGGCGGCGGACAGCTTATCTCTAAGCTGCCTGTCCCATCGACTTGAAGATGGGCGGTGGCTGGGACCCGCCTTCATTTACCATACCCCCGACGCAGTAAAGACCGGGGTCACCCCAGGCGGGGCCCCGGGATTGACCCGAGTCGCCCCGGACCAGGAGGGTCCGCCGGGCGACTCCAGGAACCGCCATGTGGCCATACCCGGATCACCCCGGGCGCTCTCGGGGACACCCCGGTGCGCCTGGATCGAAAAGACGGCCCCAGACACTCCGGGATGTGAGGACCCACTGGCCGGCGTCCACGGCCACCCCGGGGCCGGGCCCTGGTCCCGGGGTAGCTCCGAACGGCTCTGACGGTGGTGGGACCCCAGGTGACTGTCTGCTGACCCGCCATGCAAAGGGCGTGTTCACACTAGTTAGTAGAGCAACAGAGAAGGCAGATGTAGTCTATAAATAGAAGGATCCCATGACATGTAAAGGGACCGATCCTTTCGGGACCAAAAGAGTACACAGGTTTCGGGCTTGGGCTTCCCAACTCGGGATCATCAAAAGAACCGATCACCAAACACACATGACGTAAGGTATTACGCTTCCGAGCGGCCTGAACCTGTCTAAATCGACTGTCTCAAACTCGCTTCCTTAGGAGAGATCCTTGCGCGGTTTATACCCCTGTCCGAATCTCTAAACGGGGTTACTAGTAATCCCTGCCGGCGGTAATCTTACACCGTCAAAGCCCCTCTATAATTTTTGACATAAATACACTGCGAAAAGAGACTAGAGTTATTTAGAGGTAGAAGAAAGTCCCCCCTAATAATTATCCTGGATGCGCCACTGCTCGAGCCAGCACGAGCATGACATCTGAGCGGCTCTAAAACCTCAGCTAGTGAGTTACTCTGAGCCTTTGAGCTTGTGTGCGGGAGCCGCGGAAGGGCGCCGTCGGGGACGGATCCGCACGGAATGGAGTTTGGGGACGGGCCCCCACGGAATGGAGCCATGGAAGGGCGCCGTCGGCAGGAGGCGTCGCAGGCGACACCGTCCCGGGCGGAGCTAGGACTCGGCGTCGACGCCGTGGAGGCAGACGTCCTCCCCAAGCCGGCCGGCCATGAGGTCCTTGGTGCCGCAGCCCGCGGCCCAGCCACCCCTATCTCGACCATGCGCCGCTCCGGCCGAGTTCGCCCTTGCCGTGCTGCCCGAGGGAGCCCGTGCGGTCAGCTCCAAGGGCGGTGCAGCCACCCCGGCCGGTCATGGCTGGAGTTGCGCTCCCACGGGAGCCCGCGCAGCCGGCGCCAAGGGCGGCACGGTGCAGCTCCCACATGAGCGGCGGTGGCGGAGCTCGCGGCTCTCCCACACGCGCCGCGGCGGCGTTGCTCGCTGCTCCAGCACATGTGGCGGCGGCGGAGCTCGCAGCTCTTGCCTGCATGCAGCGGCGGCGCTCGCGGCCCCCGCACGCACGCGGCAGCGTTGCTCGCGGCTCCTCCACACGCAGCGGCGGCGAAGCTCGTGGCCATCCCTCAAGAGGGCCTTGGTGGCCGAGGCCACCTCCTCCAGCGCCGTGCACCTCATCCTCAGAGTCACCAAAAGCTTCAGGCCTTCCAGGTACCAAACCCACACGCCCTTTGCCTCACATCGCGAAATGATTTCACCCAAATCTGTCCCTTCTCCAATAACTAACTCTGTTCCGTTTCATCTGGTCACTACGGTCAGCAACGGCGCCGTCGTCTACCGCGAGGGACGCCGTGCAGTATCAGCTGCTCATCCCCTACAGCGCAAGTACGGTGCGGAGGCCGGCCACGCGAGTACGGGGCTCCCAAAGTGGAGGCTGTCGAGGTGGATGACAAGGTGCAGGGGGAGGTAGGTGCAGTGGAGGCCGTCAGAGAAGTTGGACCAGGCGAGCTGCAGGTGCAGGGCGGCGTCAGCCATGGCGCGGCGCGGGAGCCCGGCGGCCGGCGCCAAGGGCGGCGCGGGAGTAGAGCTGCGAATGGGTTGGGTTTAAATGAGTTTAATGGATTCAGTGGAGTGTATTTGGTGGGTTGGAATGAATTGTATTAGATAATGAGTAGGATTGAGCGGGTTCTATGTTAACGAAGATTGAGTGGGTTCGGAGTTGATTGAAATAGATATTTTGTATAAAATAGTATGATGTATATAAATGTTGGTTCTGTATTAAGAGTCAGACTCTGAAAATAAAATCTCGTGTTCACACTATAAAAATTATTGGAGATGATTCAGTATAACTAGCAGCTACTCTGTACAAAGTAGTGTGGTTAGAATTACACGTGCACCTCAAGTCAGACCCTGAAATAACACATCGGGTTCACATTATAAACTTTTAATAAAATTTACCGAAATTTGTTGAGATGACTCAGTATGATTAGCAGCTACTTTGTGCAAAGTATTGTGACTAGACGTGGATCTCACGTCAAGAGCTAGACCCTGGAAATAAAATCTCGGGTTAACATTACAAAATTTTTATCGAAATTGATCGAAATTTGTTGGAGATGATCCAGTATGACTGGCAACTACTCTGTGCAAAATAGTGTAGTTAAATCGACACATAAAAAGCCGAATCCTAGATATAAAATCTTGTGTTCACATTATAAAATTTTATTGAAATGGATTGAATTTTTTTAAATGACTCAGTATAACTGACAGCTACTCTATGCAAAACATGTGGCAATTTAAACTATAAATTTTTTTAGAAAACAGATTTTTATTGGGTTGTAATCATAATTTGGCTAATAGTTTATTACATTATAAACCGAAATGTTTGAGTTGGATTGGTATGCTGTTGTGGTTAGAAGTGGTGTTGATAATATTAATTTTCCGTATGAAAATGAATTTGTGTAGGTATAATTTGGTTTCCAACTCATTTGCAGGACTACGTGCAAGGGGCACGCCGCCTGCCCCACCTGCTAACGCCTGCGCACATCGTTTGGCTTGTCAGCCAACTAGTCAGCAATGCGTTTCTCTCATACCAAATCAGCACAGCCATCAGCCAACCAGCAGTATTTTCTTCTCATAACAATTCAGTACCAGTCACAACCAAAAGAACAAAGTGAGTAATTTTATCCCCTCCGTTGGATCACCTTTGCACGCTGGATAGGCAATCGCCAGTAACGTGCGTACATCGATTGGCTTGTCAGCCAACTAGTCAGCAATGCGTTTCTCTCATACCAAATCAGCACAGCCATCAGCCAAAAACAGTATTTTTTTTCAAGTAACAATTCAGTACCGGTCACAACCAAAAAACACAAAGTGAGAGTAATTTTATCCCCTCCGTTGGATCACCTTTGCACGCTGGATAGGCAATCGCCAGTCACGCCGTGACTTGCGTCTCCGCTTGGTTGACCACGCGCTGTCCCCCTGAGGCCCGGAAGGGGAACCCTCCCAGTTCTTCCCCTTCCGGGCGGCCGGCCTTCCTCTGCTCCTCGCCACACGCCACCTCCGTCTAGGTCGCCGGCCGCCGCGCGCCTTGCTCAACTCCAATGACCATTTGATCAGATCAGGCCGGTGGCGGGCCAAGCGCAGGGGCCGCCCGGGGTGCATGAACCTCTCCAGGCACGCGGTGGTGGCTGTGGCGATTGGCGAGCGCTTTCGTCGGCATCAGGGTTGATTGAGTCGCGGCCGTTCCTCGGGCCTCGACGGAGGAGGCAAGTCCCGCACCCCCAACCTCAGTATTTCTTTCTCTTACCTCTTCTACTTATATCCTCACACTCTTGATATTGCTTCTGCCTGTGCTGATTGGTACACAGGGAGAAGAGATGGTGGATCCATCCAAGATTATCGAAACAGCCGCGGGAGGCTGCCTGGTAGCTCTGGTCAGGAAGCTCGCTTCCCTGACGCTCAGTGAGATCTCCCAGCTGAGTGCCATCTCCGGCAACATCGACTGGCTGAAAGAGGAGCTGCAGCTCCTGCACGCCGTCCTGCTAGATCTGTCAGATGAGGAGAATCCTAGCCACCAAATGAAGCTCTGGAAGAACAAAATAAGAGAGCTATCATATGACATCGATGATGCCATCAACGGGTTCCTACTCGCCTCGAGCAAGGAGAAAGATCCCGGACTCCAGCATGACCCAGGCTTCGTTGATCGCATCATGGCGACCATTCGAAGGTGCACCGATCGAATCAGAAGCTTACCCTCTGATTTCGGGATCACCCGAGAGATCAAGAAGCTCAAGGATCGTGTTAATGCGGCAGAAGACCGGCACAAGAGGTTAAAGACAGGGACGAACAGTGATGCTGGCCCAAGCTATGATGCTATTCCTATCCGGGATGTTGCTCAATATGCGGATCCAGCTAGCCTCGTGGGCATTGATGCTCCGAGAGAAGAGATCATCCGCAAGCTCAGTCTCCAGGTGCCGCCGTGCCGGGCTCTTCAGTGAATCATCGCATGGTGGTGGCCATTGTTGGATTTGGAGGCCTAGGCAAGACTACTCTCGCTAAACAGGTTTTCGACAAAATTGCCGGGAACTTCGGCTGCACAGCTTTCGTGCCTGTGTCAAGAAACCCCGATATCAATAAGGTTCTGAGAGATATATTGTTGGATTTCAATTCTGGCGACTCGCCCGAAGCTCTACGACAGCTTGATAAACGGCAACTCATAAATAAGCTCAGGAAATACATCGAAGGGAAGAGGTAACTTAACACAAGTTTCGCTCGTGTATTTTTTCTTAGGCCCGCAAGTTTTTCAGCATTTCAATTGTTTATCTATTTTTGGCCACAAAACATTTATTTATATTGTGATAGGTTACTATTAGTTTTTTTTCATAAAACATACCGCATAAAAATACTCCTTCTAGCCATCAGCCACAAAGTGTCTGTCGGCGTCCCGACCCGGGGGTCCGGATCCCCGCTAGTAAATGCTGCGTGTTTCCTCGTCCCAGATGTTGATGCAAGAGGTGACAGTAACGCACGGATTTATTCTGGTTCCGGCCACGGGGCCGTACGTCCAGCAAAGGGGTGTGCGAGAGCACTGTATTATTTTGCACCCGGAGTGCCTGTAGTAGGGGGTACAAGCCAGGCGAGAGAGGTAGAGAGACTCCCAAGTCTCTGCTAGAAAGGGAGTCGGTGCTCAGTGGTGCTGAGAGTGTAATGATGATCGCGAGTGTAGGTGACCGTGTCGCTGATGTCCAGAACGTCGTCCCCCTTTATAGGAAGCCCACCTCCTCCTTTTATAGTCACAAGGAGGGGCGAAGTATATGAGTAGGGGAATGTGGAAGTCGTCGTCTTTCCCCCGAATCGCGGGGGTGCAGTGGTCGAGCACTATAGGAAGTACACTGTGGGGCATGGCGTCGGGCGTGGCAGTCGTCCTGCCAACCCCAGCAGGCGGCGTGGTCGTCGCTGTAGGGTGTACTGTCCTCCAGACGTGGCGTGATGGCGTTCCGTGGGCCCCGTAGGCCAAGGTCTTACATGCCCCAACGGTGGCGGGGCACGTGGCGGTCCCGGACCCCCCTGGATAATGTGCTGGTGCGCGCACTAAGGGGGTCCGAGGGTTGCGTGGAGGTCCCAGACCCCTCGAGGGGGGATGTTCGGGACTCCGGCTGTGAGCTGTGCGCCCCTCTTGGAGGGGTACGTGGCATCGCCGGACCCCTTCCCAGGCAGGAGGTGGGTCCGGGGCCATACGTGTGATGAGGCGGAGTCCGGACGGCCGGAGTTGGCAGAATAGTATAGGGGCAGTGCCGGGCACACTTCGTCCTGCGTCGCAGGTCCCACAGTGCGTCACAGACTCACAGCGCCCGGGATGGCGGAGCAGTGACCGGAGTTGGCGGATGGGACTCCGGTCACTGCCACTGTGGGGGATGGCGGCCTGACACCGTCTGTCTTGAGCACTACGAAGGAGTGGTTAGCATTCAATGCCTCCGTATGACGGGCGGTTGAGCGGCGGGGACATTTGTCCCTTATGCCAAGGGGTGGCCTCGAGCGAGGCGGAGATGAGCTACCTGCTCGAGGGAGGTTCGCTGCCCTCGAGCGAGGCGGAGATGGTTTGCCCGCTCGAGGGTAGATTTGCTACCCTCGAGCGAGGCGGAGACGAGCTACCTGCTCGAGGGAGGTTCGCTGCCCTCGAGTGAGGCGGAGATGCAGGGCGCAGTCGAGGGGTCTCGAAGGGAGCCCTCGAGCGAGGTGGAAACCACCCCGCAGTCCGAGGGGAGCGTGGATGGGCCGCACCGTGTCGGCGGGCCGCGTGTTGGGCTTCTTTGAGTCCTTTCCTTTCTTCCGGAGTGGAAGGAGGCCGTGGGCCTTCGTGGGCCCAGTTGCTTCAACACGTGTTTGCGTTCTTTGGAGTGGTCTTAGTACCCCGATTAGGGTGTCACTAACCGTGGTACCCGACAGTGTCGTTTAGGACAACGATAGAGTCCCTAATACGTTACTTTTGACCACTAATATTTGTTGTAACATATTGATGAAACATAGTTAATTTATACTTATATAAATCTACATTTTAAGACAAATCTATTCATATCATTTTCAAAGATTAAAAACATGATACCACAACAACAACAAACAACAACAACAACATAGCCTTTTTCCCCAAACAAGTTGGGGTAGGCTAGAGATGAAACCCGAAAGAAATAAGTTTAAGGTTCAGGCACATTGATAGCTAGTCTCCAAGCGCTCCTATCCAAAGCTATCTCTTTAGAGATATTCCAATCCTTAAGGTCTCTCTTAACCGACTCATCCCACGTCAGTTTAAGTCTACCTCTACCCCTCTTTACATTATCGACCCGCTCAAGAACCCCATTACGCACCGGCGCCTCAGGAGGCCTTCGTTGGACATGTCCAAACCATCTCAGCCGATGCTAGGTAAGTTTCTCCTCAATTGGTGCCACCCCGGCCCTATCCCGAATAACTTCGTTCTGTACTCTATCCCTCCTTATGTGCCCGCAAAACCACCGCAACATCCGCATCTCTGCTACACTCAGTTGCTGGACATGTCGCTTTTTTGTAGGCCAACATTCAGCACCGTATAACATCGCCGGACGAATTGCTGTCCTATAGAATTTGCCTTTTAACTTTTGTGGCACCCTCTTGTCACAAAGGATGCCAGAAGCTTGCCGCAATTTCAAAGATTAAAAACATGATATATGAAAGAAATTTTTTATCTAGATTCTCTTTGATTGACTGCACGCATCCTAAACAACATCTATCTATTATATCAATAAGGCAATGTTAAAAGAAACCATTACGTTCGCTGAGAAGATCTAGAAATTCCCACGTTAATTTAAAAACCATACCGTTGGATTTTATAAAGATCTAATAATCTAGACTAACTCGTATTTATTATATTAATAAAGAAGCATTAAAATAAGCCAACACGTTCGACTAGAGAGTCTAGAATTTCCCCATTAATCGAAAGAAGAGAAGAAAATACAATAATGGACAAAGATCCATTGGTGGTGAGGATAAAAGTGACAGGTGCCCCTTAGCACCGCGCAAAAACTAAACCCTTAGAGCTTATCGAGACACGGCCCAACCAGCGAGCACCGAACTCCAACCGAACGGTCCGGACTCGCCAGGGCACAAGGACGGTGGAAAGGGGTCGGAGACCGTCCGACCCCCTCATTTTCTCCCTTTTACCTTTCTTCCTCTATATATTAGACCCTCTCTCCCTTGAACTATAAAAGGGAGGAGGCGTGTCCCACGGGGGATAGAGGCTTCTCACAACCTCTTACGCCCTCACACCTACGCAGCACAGAGACGGGGGATCCCTTTCCCTCTCTCGCCCATTTGTAACCCCCTACTACAAACTAGTGCAAGAACACGAGAACTCGAACTGGATGTAGGGACATTCAGTCCGAACCAGTATAAACCCTTGTGTCGTTCCCTTGCATTACCATCCGGGCCCGCAACGCGCAGCACAAATTTACTCGTCGTTGATACGGAACACCAACAATCGGACTTAAGTAACTCGAATAGTTCATTTTTTAGATAGAGGATTAACCCGGTCTCTATATCCACCTTGTGGATATACACAGCCAAATATTACAAGATTTCTTAGGCTCTAAACCTCAAACGAAGGATTTCACAAAAACAAGAGAAAGTTATAAAACAAAGTAAGAAAAGCTAGAAGACTAAGCTTCGATTTTCTTCTTCCTTCCCGCTCCAACCTTGCAACATTTTCATGCAAACACCAATCCATCATATCTCTCATTTACTTAGAAACATGATGTTTGGATTATCGGTTGCTTGTCAAACCTCTTCACGTGAACCTCCACCTAGCGCATGGGTAAGAGAAAACGGTTCATGTGAAGGGAGTGGAACCATAAGATGTTGACGCCGGCATAACACCGACTAGGATTCTCTCACACGGGTTTCCGTAACACCTGGTATCCACACAGACCTTTAGGTACGGTAGCACATCGGCATAACATCCAAGAAGGAAAGTTGCACAAGAAACGGCATCATTGACGGCCAGTGTGAAGCTGGGCTGAGATTTCTCCATGTGCTCTCTGCAGCCGCAGCAACATCTGCATGCCTGCGCTAGATGGGCGGACAACGATGAGGTGTCGCCCTTCACGTTGCTGACGAGACCCGAGCAGTGCGTCCACGCTCATGCCGGCAGTCCTCCACGAGGAACTTGAAGAGTTCATATCAAATATGAATAATAAAAAGCTAATTATGGAATTAGATCTATCTATTACTATGTTAATAAGAAAGTGTTAAGACAATCCCATAATGTCTCTACTGCAAATCAGCAAGACATCACTTGTAGAAACCTTCTTAATGTGGATCCCATTCTCTCCCCTCTTTTTTTCACTGCTTCGTTCATCCCGACCTCCAACCTCTCTCATGATCTGCTCTATAGACTACAGCTTCTCAGCAAAGCGTCGATTTCAGCACCTAGCACTCTATTCTAATTTCTAAGCTGTAACCACCGGTTGTTGACTATAATCGCTACCAATAAATTTCGCTGCGGCCGTCAAATCCCACCGCTAGGTCTAGGTGCCATGGGCCTGCGCGTTGAATCCCGCCGCCGCCCAGTACAGTGTTACCAGCATGTATCTGTTCTTCCTATCAGTTCATTCCAAGTTTCCAACAGCCAATGATTCATGTAATTGAGTTACAATTTCAAACATTTGATAGTCATTTACTCAATTTTCTAGGCATTTGATTTTGGCCACTATATTTGATTTTCCATCGATGGGTGTTGACACCAACAAGGCACCCATGGCGGGTGCCGAGCTCTGCACGAGCGAGGCCTCGGCAGCGAGCTTGCGCACGAGCCAGGCCTCAGCAACGAGTTATTATCTTAATACAATAGTTTTAAAAAATATCATCACGTTCGTTCAGAGGACATATAAATTATCACGTTAATTGAGGAAAAAAAATAATATATACCATCGGATTTTATGAAGATTGAATGGTATAAACTAACACTGAGAGTCCATATCAAATATGACAATAAAGATACAAATTTGAAAAAAACATTAAAAATAGGAACTGATTTGGTGATTGGAAGATATATGCGCCAGTGTCACATATAATTCCATATATTTATAATATACACTGTCGAATTTCACGAAAGGAGTTCATATAGAATACGACCAATAAATATATAAATTTGAAAAAGGAGAAGAATATACACCATCGTATTTTATGAAGATCTAACAATCTAGAATAAGACAAAGAGACTATATCAAAAACAACCAATAAATAAATAATTTAAAACAACAACAATTAATTCGGTGATTGGAAGATATAAGTCAGTGTCACATACAATTCCATGCATTTATAGTACCTAACATACATGGTAATTTTATATTAATCACATATATTTGGCAAGTAGAAAGACATTACTAACACTGAAAATATACCAGCCCGCTAGCGCTAGAGCATCACCATAACCTAAAGAGTTCATGCAAAATATTATTAATAAATATACACAAATTCAAAAAATAATAGGTCCATATCCAATACCACAACATGGAAGAGACTAGCAATTGTGTAAATGTTATTCCCTAATCAGATTTACATTGATATGGATTGAAGAAAAAAGTCCCAAATTTTTCTCTGACCCGATCCCTTACCAGGTGTCTATAGCAAGTTGCGGATTGTCTGAGATGCATCATCAGTGGCTAAAGTGTAAGCGCATCTTCAAGAGTCTTTCTAAATTTCACTCTCTAAATCATCATTTGGAGAGTCATGTACATAAAAATCGCCCTCTATACATCTTCACTCTCCAACAATTTCTTTATATCTTATTTACACTCTAGAGAGTCATTTTCGTTATCTATCTTTGGCTAGCGAGAAATCCGGAATAGATGATGGCTATATTTAGATAATCACTTAAAGAAACTCTTGGAGACTATTTTTCGATCAAAATCTCTATTTCTAACAATTAGGATGGATATAAGAGTCTTTTGGAGAGCTTCTTGGCAGTAAAAGTAGGAAATGGAACAGAGCGCAAGAGGGCTATACCCTGCTTGCACAACAAGAAGTTCATTGAAACCAGTGTACGGGCTGCGGAAAAGTTGTGGGAGCCATAAAATAAGGGGAACATGTTTAGATCTGTTGTAGCAATAAGGGGAACATGTTTACCTTGACCAACTCCGGGCCCAATAGAAGCAAGCTTCCCAGAAAAGTGGATTCGTTCCAGAAAGGTTCCAGAAGAGGTTAATCGTAAGCAAGAAGATTGTTTACGTGGAACATAAGTGACACGAGCCAGTACGCGAGCGTAGGAATGGAGCGAGCAAGATTCCTTTGGACTTACTTTGGCATCTACTACTCATTAAAATTTTTCACCAATATTCAAAAACTGAATTCTAATGATCTCATGTTAGTATACATTGAACCACTCATCTAAATCTTCTTCTTAAGAAAAAACTAAGAGTGATTTTTTACCGTAACTAAAATTTTCAGAAAAAGTACCCGCCATCAGTCAAAACCAAAAATATATATTCCTATTGAAAGTATAATTTTAAATAAATACCAAAAACATGTTTCTACATGAGGTATTCTAAAAAATTATATGCCACGAAATATTATGATGGAAAAAAAACATAGATGCTGCCTTCGTCTAAGGATATCGGGACAAAACAATTACAATGACGTGACAAACAATAATATTTGCATAAATTTATTTTAGAGTAGAATACTAATGTGATTACATCCGTTCAAAATTATTGAGTACTTTATTTTATCCTAAGCGGAACATTTCTATTCATTGTCCAGGATAGTAAAATATGTTGATTTTCATAATACCAAATAAATACATATTTCATGATAAATTTAATGAAACTAATTTGATGTTATAGATGTTGGTACTATTTTTTTTATAAATCTTATTCAATTAGGTAAGTTTGAATTAGAACAAAGATAATATGTATCTGATGAAGTGATTAATAATTTAGAATAGAGACAGTAAGATAAAAATATCTAGCTACCTATGCTATTTGCACGGCCCACCTTGCTAGTTTATTTGGACCGAATGGAGGGAGTATTACTGCAAAACTCTAACTTCTTGGGATCCACCATATATGGGGTACATGTGGCCCTGCACCCAACATATGAACACTTGCCTCCCATTGGTTACGCAGGTGCTTGCTGCTAATGGATACTACTCCCGCTGTCTAGAAATATAAGAAGTTGCGAGTTTGTCTAAAGTCAAAATTTTCAAACTTTGACTATAATAAATAACAAAAGATTTAGAACTATTGACAACATAGAAATTATCACTAGATTCATCGTATGTGAAACCAACTATCATAATATGTACCTCTTTTTATTTGAGTTGTGGTGTAAAGTATTAAAAGCTCCTTCCCTGGTATTGGCGTAACCAGGACTGGGTGAGGAGATAGTTAGATAGTTTTTTATGCCATCTAATTTATTTTTATAGATTTTGTTGGTCAAAGTTTAAAAAAAGTTTGACATATGATAAACCTAGAACTTCTTATACTTCACTGCTTTAAAGTTCAGCCATGGCAAATCCACCAAGGATCAAGGCAAGTTGGCCTCGGCAAACCCAACAGGCAAATGAAGTTAAAAGGAAACGTGTAATGTAATCCCCCACATAAACTAGGTAACTTGAGGGATAAAGTAGTAATATAGAAACCCAGTAGGTAGTTCACATGAAATCTGCTGCGACAGGAGAAAGGGTACAGGAAAACAATGATTCAATCGGATCGGAACGAACCAACAGGCTGGGCTGGGCCGAGCCTAATGAGACCAATACCTCAAAACTAGTATAATAGTATTTCAGGAAAAAAAAACTAGTATAATATTCTTACTATTACTAATTGGACCCTCCTTTGAAGCTGCATGTGAAGCTACCTAGGATCTTAGGTGCACACTCTAAGAAAATAGAGAAGCCTAGAAATTCTCACAAAAATTAGAAACATCCGACCATCAGTTTGACAACGCTCTAATCATAATAGTCATAGAATCTGTTATCTTTCTAATAAGTTATCCACCTCTGCCATTATACAAATAAACTAAAGTAACCCCCTAAACATATATCTAAATTACCCACCTCTGCCATTATAAAAAAAAATCTAAAGTAACCCTCTAATCTTCGTGTAAATTACCCACTTATGCCATTATAAAAAGAATGCAAATAACCCCCTAAATTTGTATATAAATTATCCAATTATAATATTATTAAAAGTTAAATTAACCCCAAATTCTAAATCTAAATTATATAAATATAACAAAATATTAAAGTGTACCACTATAAAATTATAAACTACTATTTCTATTATTACTAATATATCATTGATATTATTTATAAAATACTATCCATGATATGTGACACCATGTATTCATATATGATGAAAGAGATAAGAATATCAATTCACAAACAAATGGTTCAATTAAATATATCAAATACAATGGAAGTGTGATGCAAAATGTAATCTATTACAACTAAATAATAATAAATATGTATTTTAGAGCATGTGTTAGAATATTTAACAGATGAAAGAGGACGTGAGATTGATAATTATAATCATTTGTTGGAAGCCTTATTTTTATATTAAATCTAATTAGCCCGTGCAGGATCACGGGTTGATAGGCTAGTTAATTTAATTTGTGAAGAGGCTGCTTTGAGACGTGTGCTAGATGTTTAGTAAGCAAGTACCGGAGCACATCTCAGTTAGTTTTAGCTTTTCGATTTTGTTAGGTTATGCAGGTCGTATTTGCCATGAAGGAGCAACACACATGTATATATAAGACACTATTTGACTTTTCTTATGTGGACTAAAAATAGATCCATCATCCAATGGTAGATAGTTCGTTACTTTAGTTTGTGTAGTATGTCTCAGTTCGCCTGGTTTCTCTATTGTAGTATTCCTCTTTAAGATTTATAATATGATGACCATATTAAATTGTACAACAGGTACCTGGTTGCTGTTGATGACATATGGAGCAAAGATGCATGGATAATTCTAGATAGTGCACTGTTCAGAAATAATCATGGCAGTAGAATAATTGTCACGACACGCAAGAATGACGTTGCTGAAGAATGCTGCCCTTCTAGCCTCGATCATGTCTACAGAATGGATCCTCTTGACAAGAATGACTCAGAAAACTTGTTCGTAGAAAAAGCCTTTGGCCGCAAAGGATGCCCTCCTAATCTCAGAGATGTTTGTGGTAAAATCTTGAAAAAATGTGCTGGGTCTCCACTGGCCATCGTAACCTTGTCTGGTTTGTTGCGTAATAAGGTGACAGTATCTCAATGCGAGGAGGTGCTACATTCTCTGAGTAATGCAGTTCCGGAGGACTCTGATGTTGATGCGATGAGAAAGATATTATCTTTCAGCTATTTCGATCTTCCTCATCATCTAAGAACATGTCTATTATATTTTAGCATGTTTCCGGAAGATATCATGATCAGAAGGAAGCGTTTGTTAAATATGTGGATTGCTGAAGGGTTTGTTCATTGCAGTGATGGAAGAAATAAAACTGAAATTGCTGGTCATTATTTTGCTCAGCTCATCAGTAGAAACTTGATCCAGCCGGTGGACATACAGTATGATGGCCAGGCACAGGCTTGTCGGGTTCACGACACTATTTTGGATTTCATTGTGTCTAAATCCCTTGAAGAGAACTTCGTTTCGTTTCTTGGTTATCAGTTGGGCAGACCAGATGACAAGGTTCGTCGCTTATCTATCCATTACCAGAAGTTCCAAGATGGCGCAGGACTTGCAGGACAGGATCTATCTCATGTCCGATCACTTTGTATTTTTGGGGAACCTCTGCACAAGTCATGTACTGTTTCTCTTAGGGGACTGACCAATTTGCGAGTTTTTGATGCCAGGAATGGTTCCCCTTATTATACAGAGCGTGATGATGAATTATTTGATGTGGTATTAACGTTTCCTCATATTGATTTTGATGTGTCAGAGTCTCCTCAGCTGAAGTATTTGGACATGTATGAACTTATGCCGATGGAAATGGCAAGACAATTTTACACAAGGGAGGTCTTAACAGGGATTGCAAACCTGCAGTATCTAGAAACACTGGACTTAAGGAGTGCCATGGTAAAGGAGTTGCCGTCTGATATTTACAAACTTCAGCAGCTAGTGCGTCTGTTCATCAGACCAAGGGTCATATTGGCCACTGGCATTGGACGAATGGAGGCCTTGGAAGAGCTGAAAGAGATCTCTATCTACAGCTTCTATTCACTGGAATTCCTGCAAGAACTAGCCCAGCTAACCAAGCTGAGATCAATTCACATTCGCATGGAAGATGGTCAGATCGGTCTTGAACAGGAATTGGTCTTAATATCTTCAATTTACAAACTAAGCATGTGCAACCTTCATTCACTTAAGATTGAATTTTTCAACAATTGTGACGCTCAATATGGCACGTATGCCCTTTCCTTGCAATATCCTCTACAAAGTCTGAGAAAGTTCCAAATGAGGCACATCCACTTCACTAAGATTCCAAATTGGATGGGCTCACTAAATCACCTTGAGAAACTAGCATTGGAAGTCGGAGAAATGGAGCAGAAAGATCTGGATATCCTAGGAGAGTTGCCCAGCCTACTATACCTCTTTTTTGCAGTTATTGAGTGCCCTAAAGAAATGTTAACTTTCAGGGAGAGCACAGGATTCCATTGTCTGAAGTATTTGGATGTAGGCAATATCCTTAATGGAGCGGTAATGCTGGAGTTTCAAGCTGGATCTATGCCGAGGCTTGAACACCTAGAACTTGCCATACACACGTCCGACAGTACCTTATGCGGCTGTTTTGTTTCCGGCATTGAGCACCTTAACATGCTGACCAGGGTTCGCATTTTGATTTTTAAGGAGCCGGATCAGGATGGGGTGGCGACAGACGTCGAGTCTGCTATTACGAGTGCAGTCGACAAGCTTCCAAACAATCCCACACTCCGTATTGAGGTGAGCCCAGTCTTCCCGGTACACAACAAAGCCTATAACATGCGTGGTGGGCTGGGGAGTAGCAGGCGGGGGAGACTTATGTAACCGACGGTATATATGAACGTTACTGCAGGTAAGGGTACTTCCATTCCCGCAAAATATATATACTGTGGTTGTGACTTGTTTGCAGCATTATCTGTTTCACAGCATAAATAATTTGCCTCATGCTCTCAGTTGACGTGCGGCGTAGATAGATTCTATAGAGTTGGATCACTTAACCTTGTTAGATGTAAAGCATACTGCACTGATGGTGGATCAAATGCTACATGTAGATGGCAGAGGATGCTAGTATTATTCTCATCACTTTGCAAAATTTAAATAAAAATGCAATAGGGAACTCTGCACTTCCTTACATATACTTCTGAAACTCGCAACATGCTACGAATTTGCCGTGCCAGGACTTTTGTTATGCTGTTGTTCTGGCTTAAATAAATAAATATGCAGTCACATCCATGTGTTGATCAAACATATATATGCCACTCCTTGTACTGCTAATGCTAATTCTCTGCTCTCTTGCAGTTGCGAGTGCCTTGATTGTGCATTTGTGACTGTTGGGAGACCTAATGCTGCAGTGCCTCATATTACCTGCTGACACATTTTTCATGTGTACCTTATTTTACTACAGGACGTTTCATTGTGTTGCTAAGCACAAGCAATATTTGTGTACTGAATTGCTGCTACTCATTTGATGCAGTTCTGGGCCTTTGGGATGCGGCATGCTAAATTGTTGATCAAGGGTGAGCCTTTGAAGGTTACATTGTGGTTCTCCAGGTTTCATGTGCTCCTCAGCAAAGAAAATGGCCATCACTTCTACTACTGTGTGTGTTGGTGTGACAGCTGCGCGAGTTTTGTTGTGATGCTTGCATGCTTGTTTGTCTTAAACCTTGAGTATATCTGCATTTTTTAAATTTGAGACTGGTAGCATCCAGATGTATGTTTCGTTCTATTTCTGTGCTTGTACGATGAACATATTGTCTGTATTTCTGTCACAGCTACTTTCGGATTCTGTAAAGCTATGTGTGCGCGCTTTGAGAATTGAGGATTCTTTTAAGAAATTGTGTGCCTGAAATGTTATGACAGAGCATATGCACAAACAAGCTCTCGTTTTTGTTATTTGTGGGCTGTAAATTAAAGGTGTTGACTCCGTATCCTTGATTACAGAAGGTAGCATCGCTTTTTTTTTTTGAAACTAGAAAAGAGTAGCAGTTTGTGCACTAGATGGATGTTGGCCGGCAGCAGCTGCTCCCCAGCCGCGGACGCGAGATGAATTCGTGCGCACGGATACAGTACACATCGGATGGATGCACGCGAGACAGGCCTGGACGATCACGGCGGCCTTATCCGCCGTGCGGGCAGCGGCGATGAATTATTTATCATCGGTGATCATTGAACTCGCCACCTAAAACCCAGAGACAGAGAGGTCGCAGTGCATGGCCTGCCTGCCGGTGTGTTTCTTCGGTAAGCTGGAGGATGACACGGTCAAGGCGAAGGCTGGAGCCTGGAGGATGACACGGCACTGCTCTGTACACACGCTAGCTGCAACGCCAGCAACGGCAATAGCAGGGCTAGTTTATTCGGTAAGCAAACGAGCGCTGTTATTCGTGTTTGCGAGCCTTGGAAGACAACTCGTTTGGGAGTACACACGAGACAGGAATGGAATATGGGAAACAAGGCTGGGTTGACCGAACCGAATCCCAAAGCAGTTTGGAGCGGTCGAGATAAGCCTTGCGGCCGCAAATGGTTGTGGGCGTGCTTTTTCGCACGCGCACATCTCTCATTTCATTATGTGTTCAACGCTGAGTTGTTGCCTCGGCGAGAGGATTCCGAATGTTTCGATGCTTCTAAAATGTTCTAGGCCTTGCCAGCTGCCGCGCAGGCTCGGATACGTGTCAACATATCAACACATATCATTGATGGCTTAAATATTCGCATGTTGATATCACACGTGCTTAGCTTGTTTGGCTGAACCTCATTGGCTTGGTAGTGGCGTACTGTCCGCTCCTCTTGGCGGACCGTCCTCCGTTGAAGGGTTCGGACATCCGACCATCTGTGTGTAACTTCCATTAGCAGGCGGACTGTCCGTTATTGGAAATGTTCAGACATCCGGAAAATTGACTTGCGGACCGCCCGTCCTTACTCCGCAGATCGTCCGATGTTGAAAAGGTTCGGACATTTGACAAATTGTCTGGTGGACCATCCGCCCTTACTCTGCGGACCGTCCGATGTTGAAAAGGTTCGGACATCTGACAAATTGTCTGGCGGACCATCCGCCCTTACTCTGCGGACCGTCCGATGTTGAAAAGGTTCGGACATCCAACCAATTGTCTGGCGGACCATCCGCCCTACTCTGCAGACCGTCCGACGTTGAAAAGGTTCAAACATCCGACAAAATTGTCTGGCGGACCATCCGCCCTTACTCTGCGGACTGTCCGCCGTCTGCTCTTTTCAGCCAAGGGTGATACGTACGTGCATGTATGGACCTTGCACGTTCTTTTAATTTGTTTGAGGCTTCACATACTAAACTCCCGTGGCGTGAGTTCATGCAACTGATTGGTTGCACAAACAAAATCTCTTCAAACAGTAGGTACAAAGGCACACTCGTGACGGCTATTGCATGCGACACATGCATGCACACGCAGTGCCGGCTTATGGGGGAGGGGAGCCAGGGCCACGGCCCGGGGCTCACATAAGAGGGGGCCCAAAATCTAGTCTGTCATAGATAGTAGTATTTGTCCCAACTCATAGCATACGCGCATTTGTAGGGGTGTTCCCGCCCCTAGTAATTCGAAAAATCATTTAAATAAAAAAATATAGTAAACAATATCAAAAAAACTAAAATTTATACCATACGCGTATTATTACCGAAGCACATTTGTATCAACAGATCAAATTTAGGTCTGTCTCAAAAAAAATTGATTTGTTCCTACAAATCAATTTTGTAATAGTACCCGCAGCTCTCCCTCGCTCGCTCCAATGCAATGCATAGCTACGGCAGCGCTGAAATGCGCCTGGCCGTGGTGATCTCGGGGGTGGTCGGCGCTGCCCTTGGATCACTGGTCACGTTCAGAGTCATGAAGACGCTGCAGGCGTCGGAGCAGGTGGCGGAGCAGGCTGCGGCGGAGCGAGCTGTGGAGATGCAGGAGGTGGGCGCCGGTCGGGTCTGGATGTATTTCTCGCGTCTCGCCACGGCGGTGACTACGGTCCGCGGCTGGTTCATTGCGGCGGAGCAGGTTTCTCTCTCTCTCTCCCCCCTCCCCCCGGGTGCTGAGTTCTGGTTATTTTTTCATTTGCGGCGGAGCAGGTTTGTCTTAAGACTCTGCTTTACCCCTAAGGCCTCCTCCTAAGGCAGTCGATTCCGTGCGCTCCAGAAATGCTGCTATCCGAGCCCAACCAATCCATTCTCAACTAAAAAACAACTTAATTGAGCATATTTGGCAACGATTACAAAAGACAGAATAATTAGTCATTATTTCATTTCTCATGTAAGCACTATTATCTAATTCTCTATCAGTGAAATTTTTTTGTCATATGATATATACTGTTGTTTTTATATGATACTAACCAGAGCAATATGCAACTTAGCTAGACACTCTCAGTGGCCTGATCGAGTTGTTGCTGTAGATCAGCATGCGCTATGGTCTACTCCTGTATACCATCTCGTGTACCAGTTACATGGATCTCTTCATTTTGTAAATTAAAATGGCTTTCAACATTAAAACTACAGTAGATCCACTAAAACTGTACATCTCAAAGTAGGCTCCTACAAAACCAAATAGCAGAGTCCAGCTCTGTGAATAGTTATACAGTTATTCAGACATTACATTTGATTTGGTTACACTTGTAATAGTACTTCTGGAAAACAATATATATATCCTCACTAATCCTGTCATATCTGAAACTGGTCTTGCAGGATAACGTGTGATGGATAGAGCTCTCGCACCACCATGTCATTGCAAGCAGAAATGCTCTCTCCAGTCTGGGTTCTGTAGCTGTAGTATTTGTCTCTCTGTCGAGGTAGTAGTGACAAGTGTTGTCAATAATGACTGCATGTACCCATCCCCATCAACTGCATCCTCACGATCTGCTTTCCAAATTTGCTTGAATATCAAAATTTGAAGCACGTGTGATTGGTGCCTATCTTTTATCAAAATTGGAATAGTTTGGCAATAAAAGTATATTCCTGTATTTTAGGGTGGGTGGGTGACACACCCTGTTTGGATGGGTGGCTAAGGGTCTAGCCAGGCTTAGCTAATGCAAATCCAATTTGTTTAGTTGCCTGTATTTTAGGGTGTGTCAGCAGCACCTCGATCATCTTGCCGTTGCCCTTCCGAGTTTCGGTGGCAGCAGCAGCAAACTTGACGGGGAGGAGACGTTCGCGATGCCACCGAGCAGTCGAGGAATCTGTTCTTATCAGGGGCTGGTAGGTCGGTTCCGGTTCCGGCCCCGGCACCGCCGTGTCAAACCGCGTTGCGGTTCTACCCCGATTATCCTCAACATGCTACGCGGATTAATTCTTTCTTTTGCTCTTGCACTAACTTATGCCGCACGGATTTCTCACCGCCTCGGATAACTCCCCAAGGCGAACTGTTTCCGAAGGCGTAATCGGTGTTCCCACATTACCTGTCCTGCTGCTCGAAAAAGAAGAGAAAAACTGAAGCGGTGAAGCAGCCCAACAACCCACCCACCCACCCCCGGTGATCAGGGCGCGCTACAAGGAGCTGCCCGTGGTCATCAAGGGCTCGCTCAAGGAGGTTGGTGACGACGTCGACGGGGAGCCGGCGGCCGGAGGCAGCTCCGCCACCGCCACCGCCGCCTGCAGCGGGGGACGAGCAGTGAATCAAGAGCTAGCTGCCGTGTCCTGCGTTCGCTGCCTCGCTCAGTGAGCTGCGCAGTGTCTGCCCGTTCTGCGCAGAATCGATGACTACGGCTTGTTTCATCGTTAAATTATCCTTTTATTATCTTTTCTCCTCCGGTTCCTGTGCTGAATTCTGAAGGCGATGCCCGAACAGGAAGAATCCGTCGCGTTTTTTCCCCTCCGGTCTCCTACGGCGTCCCATCGGTCACCGTCAGCGTTGGGAGCGCGTGACTCAACGGACGCGAGATGACTTCGTGACTGTTAGAAATAATTAATTATGTGATCAATTAATTTAACCATGTGATTAACACGTGGCTTAGAAAGTTAATCCCGTCATTAGCAGTTGTTAATGACGGGCGCGTCCGTACGGTTATGGTCTGTTCGGAAATCGGAAGGGGTCTGTCCCTTCCGAAGACACACCGATTCTCTTAGACACATATAAATTATTGTAATCACTGTTCATGAAAATTAACACGAGTTTCTTTCATCCATTCACAGTTTTCTTTCAACACGAGTTTCTTTCATCCATTTCTCGCCGTCTTGGATCTCGCCGAAGAAGAACAGGGGGACGCCCCTTGGCCTCCCCATCCGAAGGTGAGAAATGGCGCCCAGAAACTTACCATTGCTATCGGTGAACATGCTTGTTCGTGTCTTCTGCAACGTTCTTCGTCAAGTTTGTCGTCAACTCGTCCTGCAACTCCGTCGCCGGGGATGCCCTGCACGCTGGAACCACCGAGCCATCCACGCCCAGAACGCCGTACCTCTGCACATCGGCGGTCCTCATCGAGGTGGACGCCGCCGTCTTCCCGCCATGCACGTCGGCGGCTGGCGTCCACCCCTGAACCTCGACGCGGCCGGTCCAAGCACCATGCGTCGGGCCCCGACGCTGGCGTCCCGTTCACCACGCCAGGCAACTGCTGCAGCGCCGCTGTGGAGATTCGTCGCGGCTCCGGAACCGCTTCCGCTTCCACCGCGCCAGGCCGTCGCACCAGCACCGCGAACCCCACCGTACCGGACCGCGACGCCGGCGCCACTCGCTCCTGCGCCGCACCACCGCACCATGTCGCGACCCCGACGCAGTGGATGTCGCCTCAACGCCCGTTCGCCTCGCCGACGCCCGCCTCGTGGTCTTCCACGCCGGTACCACGCCGACCCAACCCCGGAGCCGTACCGCCTCAGGCCCGAGTACATCCTGGGACTCTGTTCCTTGGCACCGAGGTCACTGTCTCCGGTTTCCCCGGGCTTCGGCAGGCACGGCGCCTTCCCACGCAATGGTGACGAAGGCCCAGTGGCTGGCTTCCCCATGGCGATGCGACGCGGAGCCGCCCCTTTTTCTTCAATGCCGGTGTAGGCCGGCACCTCGAAGTAACGGAGCGGCGGCGAATGGGGAAGCGGCGGCAGATAGCTGGTTGAGGCACGGGTCAGCAAAACTTATCTATTTAGGCCCCGTTTAGATCAAAAATACAAAATGCAAAATTTTTATAAATCGTCTGCATGGGTGTATTAAATATAGTTGAAAAATAAATCGCATTACACAAATGGACTGTAAATCACGAGACGAATCTAATGAGTCTAATTAGGATGTGATTAGGCACTAAATTACTACAGTAAATCTACAGTAACATGTACTAATGATGGATTAATTTGGCTCATTAGATTCGTCTCGTAATTTACAGACGAGATCTATAATTAGTTTTATAATTAGTCTACATTTAATATTTCAAATGTTGAAGATTCTTTTATAAAAATCTCAAAATACAAAGTGATATAAACAGACCCTACTTGTTCCTCCGAGGAACAGCAGGACCTGATGGTAAGGCCAAACGTTGAGGCTAAAAGCCTATTTTATTCAGCCGCGCTTTGCAGAAGTTGCCACGTGTTGAGGTGCGGTTTAGATCCAAAGTTTAAAACTTTTAAAAAAATTGGGACACCTACATGGTGTATTAAATTTAATCAAAAAATTCGTACTACATAAATGAACTGTAAATCGCAAGACGAATCTAATGAACCTAATTAAATTGTGATTAGACATTAAATTCCTACAGTGAAGCTGCAGTAACTGTCCGCAACATTTTTTCCAAAGTTCCAAATATGGAACTAAACACGGCCTCAGATGCATATGCGGATGAATACTAGTTGATAAATGTTTTTCCTGAATAAATCCTAAGGATTACAGAATGAAGGGATATTGAAATGTTCAATGTGTTTGTTCTCACGTTCCCTCACGCACGAATTACATCTCAAATTTATTATTGCCATTTCTTTACTTGCAAATTTCTTTCAGTTATTTTTATATATTAAGCCATATTATCATATACTTAATAAAATAAATAACTAATAAACGGCCATATGACACCATGTTGAAATAAATAAATGCAAAACTCAAGTGATTACCCCATTTTATTTGAATATATTTGGCTATAATTTGTAAAAATTTAAGTCATGATTTGGACAAATTTTAGTATGGTTTAATTAGAATAAATACGATTAAATCCATAATTGATATTGGCCATACACAAGGTAGCGCGACTATATACTACTACGTGATCTACTCTATGTGTTATACATAGAGATTATCTTCAACGTGCGTACCCAATATCACTATTTGGATCAATATGCGTATATCACTTTAATCCATAATTAATATTGGCCATACACAAGCTAGCATGATATATATGCTGCTGCGAGATCTACTCTATGTCTAATAAATAGAGATTATCTTCAACGTGCGTACTCAATATTTAAGATATGGAATATGATATGAGGTCTACACCTAAATTGGTGATTACCCAGGCCACAATTAATTTTCCAAATACGAGGTCCACACTAACATACACATATCAACTTGTTGAAAATATTTTGCATTTACCATCATTATTATTACACATAACCATGATGATCTTTGATTTACACTCTGTGTAAATTAATCAAATCTATGGTTTATAAATGTAGGCATTTATGGCCAACAAAGATCTTGAAGAACTTGCAATCGATGATCACAACTATCCAACATGGACATCAGATATGAAACTTAGCATGTCATCCCGAGGATTATTGCCGATTCTAAATGAACAACCGAAAAATGCACCACCAATTCCAGATTATATAAAAGCATCGACATTATTATTACTTAAAAAAACATCCATTCTGATCTCAAAACTGAGTATCTCATGGAAGAAAATCCACGCACATTGTGGTTAGCTCTTAAAAAGCGCTACGAACAGCGGAAGAGTGTAATTTGACCACATGCTAACTATGAATGCGCGCACCTACGTCTACAAGATTTTAAATCCGTTGATGATTACAATCATGACCTTCATAAAATTTGCTCCAAGTTGAAATTTTGTGATAAAGAACCTACAGATGAGGAAAAGATAGAGAATACCCCAACTATGCTTCCTGCTGATAGGCTCTTGCAGCAACTGTTTCGTCAACATAACTTTCAAGTTTATTCTGAACTTATACAGACATTAATTCAGGCTGAAAAGCATGATGAAATTTTACTTAAGAATCATAATAAAATACCAATAACTGTTGCTCCACCTCCAATGCTTGAAGTTAATTATACTGTTTAGAATAATATAAGTTTGATGGATCTAGTTCATGTGATCCAAAGAACACAAAGCGTAGATAGAAGCATAACAAGAAGAAAAATCTGGTACACCAACTCGGAATTATAGCAATCACAGCTCTTCATATGACAAGAATATAGTTTGTCATAAGTGTGGATGTTATAAACACAAGGTTAAACAATGGGGAACCCCGAAGCATTTGGTTGATCTATACCAAAAGTATGGACGTGGACGACAAGCTAAAGAACCAAGACTTGAAGCGCACTTCAATCTTCCGTCTCTAGCTAAGGAAGCCAGTAGTTCTCAACAGGGTCCGCAAGAACCAAGTAACAATCTGACTAGTCACCCACAAGGGGACTTCGTCGAGTATGTTTCGCGTGATGTGTTTGGAGATATGTATTAATTTTTATATCCATATATAGATTCCATCTATTGATGTTCTCAGACATGTAATAATATATTTATGTAACCAATATTCTATAATATTGTATATCACACTTATGTATTAACATATTTGATAGTCAATAATGTTTATATGTACCACTATATTCTCGATAAGATTTTCTTTTGAATTCCTTATTTGTATATAGTTTGCTACATATAAAATGATATAATTGAATGAATTGTATTAATAAATAAATTCATTTCTACTGCAAACGGCTCCCTCCATTGGAGTTACTACATGATCAAATTTTGGCAGAATGCCAATGTCGCTGCGGGAAATGGGCGACTACAAAACTACTCGATTGCTTGATTGTTGTGCGCTTGATCGGATATGGTCTAGCACGCAAAGACTCGAGAATTTAGACTGGTTCGGGCCTGAAAATGCCCTACATCCAGTATGGGGGTTGGTGTTCTTGCTCTATTGCTCTCGAGCCCGGGTGCTCAAAGTTCAGAGGGGAGCTTATAAGCTGGTCTAGCAGTGTCGAACCCGTGGGAGTCCAACCAATTCTTTCCTATGTGGGGGCCTTCCCTTTTATAGTCCAAGGTGGGGCCCCTGTTTACAGTTATCTAGTGTTATGCCTTTGCACCGACGGGGCGCAAATCGTCCTTGTCAGTCGTCGGGGCCCACTCGGTCGGTCGGGAGTGGGCGAGCTTGATCCTGGCGATCTTCTGGTGCAAGGAATGATCCTGGCGATCTCCTTGAGCGGTGTGTCCCCCTGGCGCTGTCCCATCTTGGTTCAGTCGGGGCGGCGCGACCACCCGGTCGGTCACTCGAGGGTCTCCTTCGGTCTTGTCCGCCGGAGCCTGGGTTTCTTACCTGGGGGGCTATCTTACATAGCTCTTGTTGACGCAAAAATCAACACACTGAAATCCGAGAGCAAGTGTTCGGCGAGTCACGGAAAGTCAACCAAGCGTGCCAGTCAATTTGAACTGAAATTGACAAGGGAGAAAACAAAGTCAAATTCGAGAGCGTATTGGCTGGGATTCCGAATATCTCTTAGATGGGCGTATCAGCAAGCTTTGCCGATACTATAGACGACAAAAAGATATTAAATGCAAGCGCGTAGTAAAGGAGCGCATCGGCATGATCAGCTGATACACTAGACGACAAAACCGGCTTTTGGACAGTCGATCGTGTGTGTATGACAAGATCTAAGCTACGAATGTATAACTTAGATGATGCAAAGCTAAAAACAGATCTAAAACGGCTCTTCAGACAACAAAGGTGTCACTCCAAAACCTAAAGCCGATCTAGTATGTTTTTAGATGTGATAATGGCCAAAAAGCATAGGAAAACCTACAAATCTAGCCGATATCAATAATTGGTGAATAAATCTAGACGAGACGACAGCGATGCGCCCGGAAGTCAAAGCCTAGATGAACTCGATAACTTTTGAATAAATTTGAACGAAGACATAGCGATGCGCCCGGTAGGTAAAGCTCAAATATACTCGGTAAAACGAAAACTCACCAGCAAATCAAGTCGCTCGAATGTGAGACGTCCTTGATCAACTTGAAAGAACTCGTCGAAAAAAGAAGAGAAAAGGCGAAGTCACCAAAAAAGTGCAAAGGAATTATAAAGTTTGTTGTATTGGATGTGTATCAAGTTTTTCCGGTCCCTTACAACTCATATTTATAGCCTAGCGCTATCAAGTCCTAGCCGATTACTACAAACATTACTTGACCCTAAAGAAAAGACTATCTAAAAGATAAACTACTTAAAATATTACAACCGAATCATCAAGATTTTCGTAGAGTCCGGATCCTCTTCTCTTTTCTTGACTTCATCGGCAACTCTCCATCGGCCGAGTACCAGAGAGGACTAATCAGCATCTTCGTAGAATATTCTCCTGGTCCATCGGACGGACTCCATCGGCCGATTCCAACCCTATGCATCTTTTGGTTTCTTCTAAATCGGTCACCTTCCCTTCACAAAAATCACTTTCCTTGACACGTGTCAAAAAATGGTGTCAACACATGCCGTCCAGTTTCGGAATAATTTATTTTGTTCCGAAATTACTTCAACCAGCATTCAAAGCCATTCCTCGTACCCCGTGCACACGACTTACCCCGTACAACTGGATAAAACTCTTCTTTGCCCCTGGCCTTTCGCCTTCCATCTGCACAACCCAACGCGCCGATTCACCTTTAGTCTTTTCACTTACCCAGATTGGGCCATAAATATCACCTTCCGCCCTTGTATCGGCAACAAGTCTCCATTAGCTATAGAGCCTCCTTTCTTCTTTCTCCAGCAAAAACCCTAGGTCTTCCTGTAGCAATGGCGGGCTCCAAGCGCCCCGATGAGGGTCCTTCCAATGCCCCGCCGGCGATCCGTCGCCGCGTGGAGTAAGCCCCTCTTTCTTCCGTCTTCGGATTGCCATGCTGTTGTTCAACTTTGATCTCTAATTTTTTTTCTTCCTCTTTTTTCTAAAGTGACAATGCTTCTTCTGGTTCCTCCAACTCGGAGGGACCTCCTTTCCCTAGTGTTCCTGAGAGCACCAAGTAGTACATTCGCCAGCTCCTTCGTGAGAAGGATGAAGCTCGGCAGAATTACTCCCAGGACACCATCTGGTCTCAGTTCCTTGCCGCCGAACTGGAGACGGCGCAATCCGACCGGGCAATCCTCCAGGCCCAGCTCACCGCCGCCGACTCCAGGGTTGCTTGTAAGTAGCCCTTCCGAAGCATTGCTCTCTCCTATTTTTCTGACTCTTTTTCTGACATCTTGCTTCAGTCCTGGAGTCACAGGTTCAAACCCTCCACGCCGCAGCAGCCACCGCCACCGAGTCGGTGAACGCGCGCGGCGACATCGTTGCTGCCCATTTGCAGGACATCCCCAACCGCATCCGGGAGGTCGCCGGACATGGGGTTTGCCGTGGCGCTGCCGTAGCCCTCGCTACGGCCCAGTTCGAGACCAGTCACGATCTCCTGCAGGTCAAACCGTTCCACTTCCCACTGGGCAGCGAAAACTGGTGGGCCTTCGAGGAGCTCGCCGACAACATGGAGATGGCAGCCGCCGCTATCTCCGAAAATGTTAGCATAGAGGCAGTCATCGGCAACGTCTTTGCCGATGATTAGATTTCTAGGAGTAGCATCTTCCTAAAAATAATCTTTTGCTGTATCGGCCAGATCCTCAGATCGGCCCCTCTGTAAACAGTACTATTAATGAAATATCTCCTTTTTCTTGCCAATTTCCATTGCAATTTCCCAATTGTCGTGGCAAAAAACCAGCTCTGACCCGAATTTGAACAATCTGGATTGTGTAGATTTTTTGCACTAAGGGCGACACATATCGTGTCGGCCATAACAATTCAACCGATAATTCAATTAATCGGCTATCCATCCACCCAAACGCTAGGGTAATACTTCTTCAAATATTTTCCGTTAAGAGCTCTAGAATACTCTTCCCCTTCGAGTGTCTCTAAAATATAAGCATTGCCAGGAACACATCTGTTTACTCTGAATGGTCCTTCCCACATTGGCGACCATTTGCCGAATTTTGAACTTTTTGTTCCTATCGGCAGTATCAACTTCCAAATCAATTCCCCTTTCTCAAAGGTCTTGGCTTTTACTTTTTTTTATCATACCATCGGCCAACTCTAGCTTTATTTGCCTCAACATTTATAAGAGCCTTCAGCCGATGACCAGCCAAATCCTCTAATTCATCTTTCATCAGAGCAGAATACTCATCGGCCGTCAATTGATTCTGAAACGTGACACGCCGTGAATCAAGTTTCAACTCCCATGGGAGAACAGCTTCATGTCCGTATACCAGATGATATGGAGACACCTTTGTATCACCATGACAAGCCATTCTGTATGCCCATAAAGCTTCATGAAGCACAGTATGCCACTTTCTAGGATACTCATCAATTTTTCTTTTGATCAATTTGATGACTCCTTTATTAGATGCTTCTGCCTGACCATTAGCTTGGGCATAATATGGAGAAGAATTCAACAATTTAATCCCCATTCCAGTGGCAAATTCCTCAAATTCATCTGACGTAAACATAGTACCCTGATCGGTAGTAATGGTTTGTGGAATACCAAACCGATAAATAATATGTTCTCTGACGAATTCAATCATCTCTTTCGACGTAACATTCTTCAGAGGAATTGCTTCAACCCACTTGGTGAAATAATCAGTGGCCATCAAGATAAACTTATGATTTTTACTGGATGGAGGATATATCTGGCCGATCAAATCAATTCCCCATCCTCTAAACGGCCACGACTTGATTATGGGATTCATGGCTGACGCAGGAACTCTTTGCAGGCTTCCAAACTTCTGGCATTCTTGGCAACCTCTGTAATATGTGAAGCAATCTTCCAGCATCGTCGGCCAAAAATATACGTTCCTCCTGATCACCCATTTCATCTTATAGGCCGATTGATGGCATCCACAGACCCCTTCATGAATTTCACCCATTAATATCTTAGCTTCTTCTTTATCGATGCATTTGAGCAAAACTCCATCAATCGTCCGATAATATAAATCTTCCTCCAACAATACATACTTGATTGCCTGGAATCTGATTTTTCTGTTCACTTTTTTGGATGGATCTTTCAAATAATCAATAATCTCTTTCCTCCAGTCATCGGCTGTTAACTCCGAGGCCATTATTCTTTCCATCGGCCGATACCTTGAAGAATGCTGAGACAGCCGATTTGCATTACTGTTATGAAATTTGGGAACATGCTCGATGGTTACCTTCTTGAATTCTTTCAGCAGCCGGAGACACTCTTCATGATATAATTGTAAAATATCATCTTTGCATTCATACTCCCCAACTAACTGATTAATCACCAGCATAAAATCTCCAAAAATCTCAACAACATCGGCTTTGATCTCTCGAAGTAATTGAATTCCCTTGAGAATAGCACGATACTCAGCTTGATTATTGGTTGCAGAGGCTTCAATCGGAAATGAGAACTCAAAATTTGCCCCCCGAGGGGAAATCAGCACCACACCAATTACAGAACCATTCCCACATGAAGATCCATCAAAGAAAAAGTCTAAGGAACAAGATCTACCATGTTTAGCTCTGGTCCACAATGTTCCACAATAAAATTGGCTACGGCTTGATCCTTAACTGCTTTAGCCGATTCATATCTCAAATCAAATTCTGACAATGCCAAAATCCATTTCTCTATTCTCCCTTTTGCTCACAACAACACATTCACCCGATAATAAATAATGTCTAAGCTTGGTACATGAGAAGTATAAGCAAGACACAACCTATCGACAGGAGAATACCTAGTTTCAGCATCCAGCAACCTTTTGTTCACAAAATAAATAGCTCTTTCTTTTCCTTCAAATTCTTGAATAAGGGCCGATCCGATAGCACGTTCATCAGCCGATAAATACAATTTAAACGTCTTGTGCTTTTGGGGAGGAACCAACACCGGAGGATTTACCAGATAATGTTTGATTTCATCCAATGCCTTCTGATGTTCCTCTCTCCATACAAATTCCTCATCGGCCTTCAACTTCAGTAAAGAACTGAACGACTGAATTTTTCCCGACAGATTAGATATAAATCTTCGAATAAAATTAATCTTGCCGATCAATGACTGAAGTTCAACCTTCGTTGTAGGGGCTTCAACTTTGTCGATAGCTGATATAGTCTTCTGACTAATTTCAATTCCTCGTTCATATACCATAAAACCCAAGAATTGGCCAGCTGATATGCCAAAAGCACACTTGTTTGGAGTCATCTTCAAACCATGTCTCCTGGTGCATTCCAGAGCTCTACGCAGATCGGCCAAATGTTCTTGGTGCCCCTTTGACTTTACAACCACGTCATCAATGTATATCTCCACATTTTTGTCGATGAGTTCATGAAAGATATAATTCATGGCTCTTTGGTACGTAGCACCGGCATTTTTTAATCCGAAGGTCATGACTACCCACTCGAATAAACCGAGGTGTCCTGGACATCTGAACGCAGTCTTGTGGATGTCTTCTTCTGCCATAAAAATCTGATTGTATCCAGCATTGCCATCCATAAAACTGATCACTTTGTGCCCAGCAGCAGCATCTACCAACATATCAGCTATTGGCATAGGATAACCATCCATCGACGTAGCTTTGTTGAGATCCCTGAAATCAATGCACACTCGTAGTTTGCCATTCTTCTTGTAAACAGGAACCATATTAGAAATCCATTCGGCATACCGGCACTGCCGAATAAAATTAGCTTCAATTAACCGTGTAATCTCGGCCTTTATATCTGGCAAAATCTTAGGATTACATCACCTCGCTCCTTGTTGATATGGTCGATATCCCGGTTTTATAGGCAAACAATGTTCCACAATAGATCTATCCAAGCCAAGCATCTCATAATATTCCCAAGCAAAGCAATCTTTGTACTCTCTTAATAAACTTTTCAGTTCCTGCTTGTATTTGGGATCCAAGTTGGCGCTAATAAACATCGGCCTCGGTCTATCACCATCTTCGATGCCAATTTCCTCTAGTAAATTGGCTGACGTAAACCCATGCCCCAACTTCCCTTCTTCCTCTAGGAACTCATCCATCAGGAACTTTCTGAAGAACCGACTGCTTGGATCGGTGTGGAACTGTTACTGGCCGATTCACCATCGGCCTTAGTCTTGACACGCCAGACTTTTGATTTGATTCCTTTCTTGTCTAGAGTCTGTTCTTGCTCTTCTTCAATGATCTCCAGCTGGCGTAACCTCTGAACACGTCGCTTCTGAGACCTAGTCAAACCTCCTGGGCACCATTGAGATTGATCCGTGTGATCAGGCTCACGTTCTGGATCTCTCCACATCGGCTGATCATCTTGTACTCTGTCATCGGCCACCTGTTCTAACCGATCGTGTACAGGCACTCTTCTCCCAGCAAGATCACGTAGCACTGTCCTGCCCCCCAGTCGATCATGCACCGATACCCTTTTTCCTAGCCGATCATGCACAGGAGTGCGCTCACACCGATAGGGCTCATGACGCGACCTTTCATATGATCGGCTGCCTTGACCATTGCATTCGGGACAATCATATGCCAATGGCAATGTCAACCCTTCTTCCCAGCAGTAGACAAAGAAAGGACACCTCCAATGATCTTGCTTGCGTCGCTCCTCTTCTTCTCTAAGCTGCCGCATTTCACGATCACGCTGAAACTTGTTCAACAGCATTTGAGATGTTACATGTCTACGTGGTGCCGATGAACGTTCAGCATCCCTCATCGGACCCTTTCCTTTGACCTCATCGGCCGCCATCTGCGCTTTAGGATCAACAGCTCCAGATTTCTTGGCCGATGATGACGTCAGAATCTTAGCTTGAGAAGAACCTTCATCTCTGGCCACATCAACCATGTTCGTGGCGAAAGAATGTCCGTCGATCTTCATCGTCTTCTTGGGAGCCTCTGTAAGGATCACCGGGGTGTCCAACCCTAAAGGGGGAGGGGGTGAATAGGGTTGCTAATCGCTTTCTATCCTAGGGCTCAATCTATTTGCATGAGATAAACCTAACACGTCCTACACATGCTAGTTATGACTAAGGTTTATCTATGCTACTCTCTACTTTCCCCTAAAAGACTTGCAACCTATAGCCAATCCTAATCAACCTAACTAGGAAAGTAAAGGCACGCAAGATAGAGTAATTGCGGAAACATAATATGGTAAGTAAAGAGGGAAGGGAGAGAATATGCAAACTCCCGTGAAGACACCAAGACACACGATTTAACGTGGTTCGGTTAGGACACCAAGTCCCTTCCTACGTCCACGACCACTTGTCCAACAAGAACAAGTGTGATGCCGAGTCTCTTCGCTTGATCACCGTCTTGCGTTCGCCACCAAGGCTTTCGGCAAGCAAAGGCTAAGTGGCGCCAAGTCACCAAGACAAGGCCACCGCCACCGTCTCTCTCAAAGCGTCACCAACGGCACTGTCTTCACTATCGGAGCTTCTCACCAAGAGGGGTCTCCTTCCCCGCACAAAGTGTCGTTGCCGCTCCACACCAAGTCGGAGGGTCACACGACGAATACAATGATTGCTTGCCGCAGCAAGACTTCTCTCAAGCTTGCTCTCTCAAGAGCTAAGCCTAAACAAGTGCTAGGCACTCTCGCAAGTGTGCTTAAGCCTATATGATGTACAATGATGCTCTATGGTGGTTGGAGGTGTTCTTCAAGTGTAGTTGGCTCCAACTCCAGCACACGCCAAATGAGGCGTGGGGTGACATATATATAGCCCAACCCCTCAAACTAGCAGTTGGAGGAAAGCTAACAGAAAAAGCTCGTAACGCCGGTTAATCTGATGCTCCTCCAATGGCCATTGTCGGTTCAACCGGTGAAGGTAATCTGCCCACTTGAAAAACTAGCCGTTAGTTGTATGGGCAATTAACCGACGTACCGTCGGTTTAACCGGTGAATGTAATTGTCCCATGATTCCTGAAAAAATAACTCTCTGGACAATTACACCGACGTTCACTTTGCCTTCATCGTTGGTTTAACCGGTGCCTGTAAAACTCCTGCTGCTTCTTCGGCCTCCAAGTCCATTACACCGGTGAGTGTAAAACACCCAACGCCGGTTAATCCGGTGCCAAACCCTAGCTCGCAGCTTCTGTGTTCATTGCACCGATGAGTGCAATTTGCTCATCATTGGTTTAGCGGAACCACCGTAGGGGCGGCCCTTCGGGCCTAGCTACGCCTATCTTCTCTTTGTCATCACTTGAACCTAAAAGCCTGAGAATGGTCATCTTAACAATCATATTAGTCCAAGTGTTGTGTGTGTCATCAATTGCCAAAACACTATATTGAAATTTGGCATGAGAGGCCAATTTTGCTACAGCCTCAAACTTCAATCTCCCTTGTTCGAAAGCCATCTGAATCTGCTGTCGGAAGACCTTGCACTCATTTGTGTCATGTGATGTGGCATTGTGCTACTTGCAGTACTTTATATTCTTGAGCCCGTCCTCCGATGGAATCTTGTGATATGGCTTCAACTTGATCAACCCTTCCGACAATAAAAAGTCAAAGATCTTGTCGGCTTTGGTGATGTCGAACCCATACGACTCAGGCTCTTTCTTTCCAAATGGACACGTCGCCAGCTTCTTGATGTTCTGTATCCACTCAGCCTATGCGACCATTTCTTGCTCCTCTTCAGACTCATCATTAGCAGTATATTCCACATAGTTGATTTTCTTCTGAAACGGCTTCTTGGACTCGTAGGATCGAGTCTCTCCTGTCATCCGACTTGCGAGCTGTCTAATACTTTCAAACTCCTGCGATGCATATTTATCTTTAATGTGTGGCAAGAGCCCGTTAAATGCTGCATCGGCCAACTGCTGATCGGACAGAACCAAACTGTAACATCGGTTCTTGACATATCTGAACCTTTGGATAAACGCAGCAACCGATTCATCATTTCTTTGTCCCAAGGCAGTCAAATCGGTCAACTTTAACTCAGTAATCCCAAAGAAAAAGAACTGGTGAAATTGTCTCTCTAGATCGGCCCAATATAATATGGAGTTTTCCGGCAAAGTGGTGAACCAAGCAAAGGCCGATCCAAAAAAAACAAGGAGAACAAACGGACTCTGAGTGCATCCTGGTTGCCCGCTTCTCCCAACTGTAGAAGGAACCTATTAACATGTTCCATCGTAGAAACTTCTGTCTGCCCTGAGAACTTTGTGAAGTCAGGCATCTTGTACTTGTGGGGGAGAGGAATCTGATCATAAGCCGGAGGATAGAGAGTCTTGTACATGACGGATTGTTGTTTTGGCCTCAAACCAAACTGCTCCCTCATCAATTCAGCTATCTTTGTGCTCCAATCAACTTGCGGTTCAACTATTGGCATTTGCCGAGGGAAATCCGTGCTCGCTGCATTGGTCATAATCGCAAGTTGCTGAGCTACATGTTTCATCGGCTGTCCAGCCGATTGCATCTGATGTGTTTGCTGTACTATCCGATTGGGTGTTTGCTGAGTCATCGTCGGCTGTGTAACTGATGGGTTAGCCGATTGTTGACCAATAATATCCATGTACGGCACATTGACATACCGTATCTATCCAATTGCTTGATTGTGGAATACCCAGTTGATTCCCTTCTGATGCGGAGATTGCGACAATAACACTTCTGAAGGAGACTGGGGTTGGAGTAGGATAGCAAGATGCTGCTGTTGGATCATCGGTGGTGGCACCAATGCATTAGCTTGTGCCATCTGTTGTGGACTCCATGCGTCTTGTGCATTCAACTGTGTTGCCAATGCATCCTGCTGTGTACCCATCGACAGAACGGCCGATGGATCAGGCTGAGAGGCTATCGGCTGAGAAGCCGATGCATTAAACTGCATCTTGGGTGGCGTAGAAAAGAAATCCGAATGCATACCATACCCAGTAGTAGGATCCCATCCTTTAGGAAATACGGACGTAGATCCACCTTGCACAGTTGTAGCAATTGGCGACGTGGTTGAGTAGATAGGATCTGTCGTACCCGCCGATGCTGCAGAAGTCATCTGGGGTGGAGTTTGACTGTTGCTTGTTCCTGCCTGGCTATCTTGAGCCGACAGGGCTGCTGCCATAGACACCTCCAAGGGAGTATATTGCATCTGATCTGGTTGTATATAGTAAGGACCCATGCACCCTGGTAATGTGCCTTCAGCAAAAGTCTTGACCACTACATTGTGCATCGTGTTGCCCATGACTGTTGCACTCTTGATGAAGGCTTGTGCCACAGCCTGGCCAACTGCGTCTATCATCTTGCTTTCACGTTGAGCCTCTGTCAATGGCTGGAAAGATGGAAGATTAAACTTCTTGATCACCTAACCAGATCTGTTAACGCTGTACGACTTGAGGCATTCACATTTGAATTTCTCCACTAGCTCTTCATATTCCTTCTTTTGTTCTTCTTTGAGCTTATCTTCAGGAACAGAAATATGGTTTTCTTCACTAACTGCAGATTTATTTGTGAGTTCCACCATGTTGAAGCTTTCGTGTCCCACCAGGCATGCCAAAAGATGTGTTGACGCAAAAATCAACACACTGGAATCCGAGGGCAAGTGTTCGCCGAGTCACAGAAAGTCAACCAAGCGTGCCAGTCAATTTGACCTGAAATTGACAAGGGAGAAAACAAAGTCAAATTCGAGAGCGTATCGGCTGGGATTCTGAATATCTCTCAGATGGGCGTATCGGCAAGCTTTGCCGATACTATAGACGACAAAAAGATATTAAATGTAAGCGCGTAGTAAAGGAGCACATCGGCAGGATCAGCCAATACACTAGACGACAAAACCGGCTTTTGGACAGCCGATCGTGTGTGTATAACAAGATCTAAGCTACGAATGTGTAACTTAGATGATGCAAAGCTAAAAATAGATCTAAAACAGCTCTTGAGATAACAAAGGTGTCACTCCAAAACCTAAAGCCGATCTAGTATGTTTTTAGATGTGATAATGGCCAAAAAGCATAGGAAAACCTACAAATCTAGCCGATATCGATAATTGGTGAATAAATCTAGACGAGACGACAGCGATGCGCCCGGAAGTCAAAGCCTAGATGAACTCGATAACTTTTGAATAGATTTGAACGAAGCCACAGCGATGCGCTCGGTAGCTAAAGCTCAAATATTCTCTATAAAACGAAAACTCACCAGCAAATCAAGTCGCTCGAATGTGAGACGTCCTTGATCAACTTGAAAGAACTCGTCGAAAAAAGAAGAGGAAAGGTGAAGTCGCCGAAAAAGTGCAAAGGAATTGTAAAGTTTGTTGTATTGGATGTGTATCAAGTTTTTCCGGTCCCTTACAACTCATATTTATAGCCTAGAGCTATAAGTCCTAGCCGATTACGGCAAGCATTACTAGACCCTAAAGAAAAGACTATCTAAAAGATAAACTACTTAAAATATTACAACCGAATCATCAAGATTTTCGTAGAGTCTGGATCCTCTTCTCTTTCCTTGACTTCATCGGCAACTCTCCATCAGCCGAGTACCAGAGCGGACTAATCAGCATCTTCGCAGAATATTCTCCTGGTCCATCGGACGGACTCCATCAGTCGATTCCAACCCTGTGCATCTTTTGGTTTCTTCCAAATCGGCCACCTTCCCTTCACAAAAATCACCTTCCTTGACACGTGTCAAAAAACGGTGTCAACAGCTCTGTCACCAGACGGCGTGCCTGGTGAGTGGTGTCTTACCGAGGCCTGGCCGGGGGCGTCCGGTCACGATCACTGGCGTAATGGAGTGGTACACAGAGGCGACCATCATTACGGCGAGGGGAGGCAGCGTCTGTGAACGCCCCCACCCGTTGTGTCAAGGGGCCCGCGCGAGCGGCGCTGTCCCATTGTCAGGGAGGCCTGCTGGCTTGGCCCTTGGCGCAAGATAAGGAGAACCGGTGCCTTGGGTCTTGCACGGAGGCTGTCTTGGCCGGCACGCCTGTCAGGAGGCGCGGCGCCCTTGGAGCACACGTCTCAGGCCACCAGCCTGGCCTTGACCCGGGGTGCTAGGTCGGGGGGCCACCACGTGTCCGGGAGGTCGGGCTCCCAGACTTGTTCGCTTAGCAGCGAAGGCAGTTCCCGGCGCGGTTTATCGGGCCGTCCCGTCCTTGGCCCAATAAGTCTGCTGGGCCTTGTGTCACATAAGTTGGTCCCATTAGGGACCTCTGGTTTATTCCCTCGTCAGAGGCCCCCGAGCGGTTCTACGATTTTGAAATAATCGTGGAGCCGCTGGTCTCGGCTTTGATGGTTCCTGAGCGGGACGTCTGTAATACCCCAGGTGTTAATCACCTGTAGTTAAGGTTAATCATGTGTTTGGTATCGTCATTAACACTAACCGTGCATGCAAAAAAATATTTTTTATTACATTTTTTGCTAGCTTATTAACACATGAAATGATGACTATTTTTCAAATCCAATGAAACATGTTTTAAAAATAACTTTTAAATTCTTGCTTAAATAAACTTTTGCCTAAAAACAAAGTTGTAGAGTTTGGAGTGGTGAAAAACTTTCGTGTTTATGGTTTTTCAAGTTTCAGCACAAAATTTGAAGAAAACTTTTAATATTGCTTTGAATAGGACAGTAATGCTTTGGTTTCAAAATTTCAAATTTTAAACCATGATTTATTGTTCAAATGAAGTTTCGCCTAAAACAAAATTTGGAGGAAATCAAATTTTGAATAACTTTCATTCTTGGAATTTTTCGAGTTTCAATGTAAAATTTTGAGAAAACTTTAGTTTACCAATGGGTCCCTGAGTTTTTGTTAATTACATTTCAGCTCTGGACCCCTCCTTTCTCTTCCTCCTCTGCTCACGCCGTTCGTCGCCGTCCCGCCACCTCGGCGTCGGGGCCGTCACGCCGGCGCCGCCACTGGCTGCCACGCGTCACGCCTCGACCGAAACCGCCTCGCACGCCCCTGGGTTGCCCTGGAACCACCCCGCTAGCGCTACTGAACTCGCCACGCGCTTCCTCCAGTGACCGTCGTCTCGACGTCTGTGCCACGCGTCGCTCGTCGAGCCATCTCGCCGCCGCTCAAGTCATCTACGAAGCCAAGTTCGACTTCTTCTAGCCCTCGCTCCCTCACTTCCCAGAACTCCAAGCCGAGGCCCCTGCTCGCGCACTCAGCATCGCCGCCGCTGCCATTGGCACCACCGCCCACTCCGGGCCGCACGCCGAGCTCCTCACTCCACCCCTTCTCAACCCGAGCCGACCCCAAAATTGGCTTCTCCACCTCCCCTGGAACTTTCCTAGCCCGGCCGCCCCTCCAAATCGCCGCTGGCGACGCGCCGCCACGCGCCATCAGTGCCGCCGCCCCCTGCTCGCCGTGGAGCTCCACCCTCTGCCCTCTCCCTGGCCTAGCCGACCCACCCACGGGCTCCCCCACGCGCCGGTGAAGCTCCCGGACCCAACTGCCCCACACCAACGCCGCCGGAGCACCGCCACCGCGGAGCAGAGCTCCCGCCGCCGCCCCTTCCGCGGCGAGCCTGCCTCCGATCGTCCTAGCCCGCGCCGAGTGCACCCAGAGGTAGTCCACGACCCCCTTTTGCTCCTCCGCCCCGGGCCCTCGCCGCCGGCGAGCTCCCTTGCCGGGGAATGGCGGTGCCGCCCTCCCTGCGCCCCTCCCCTGTTTTGGCCGGGAAATCTAGGGGGTTTTCTGCAAAACCAAGGACCCAAACGTAATATCTAGTTTTGTTCTTTTTTGTTATTTTTGGCTGAAAATTTGAAAAATCGTAGTAAATCGTAGAAAAATCATAAAAATGCAAACTAAAATTTGTTGGATTCCTTGTTCTAATATCTACAACTTTCCTTACAGTTTGATCTTCAGTTTCTAAATAGTTTTTGCTCTAGTTTAAATGTTACTTTAAGTGGTTGCATGCTTTGAAAACATTTAGTAAATAGTAGAAAAATGGTAAAAAGGTAAAACCAGTTGGGTTAACGTTTTTTTGACATGTATAACTTAGGAAAAATATTTAACATGCTAGTTGTTTAATGTTTCTGTGATGTTTGGATTTAATCATGAATAATGCTTGTTTTAGCTTGTTTATTTAATATATGCAGTTTTAGAAGTCGAAAAATTATAAAATTTATACTGTAGTTTTCTCTTGGCTTGTTTAGTTCTCTGTAAAAATTTCAGAACCAGAATCTGTGTGCATGTTTGTAAATCTATTTTTGTTCGGTTTGTCTTGCTAGGGCTAAATTAAATGTTTTCTGTTGTCAATAAATATTGGAAAAATATTGTTGCATGCTTTATCAATAGCTCATCATGCTGGTAACTTTTGGTTGTTAGATCATGTCCTCAAGTTAAGTTTTTGCATTTGTGTAGTTCCTAGCTATAGCTTTCACTTTCCAAAAGTATTGCTAAGCGATTCTTTTCTGCATGGTTCAATACATCAAGTATGTCATTTTTGGGTGAATCATGTTAACTCTTGTTAGCTAGACAGGTTTGGCTAATCCTTATTTGGTGAGTGCTTGCAATGATTTGAGTTAAGTTAACTTGTATGTCATGTTGGGGTTAAATTTATTTACCTCCTATTATCAATAAATGCTGGAAAATCATGGTTGCTTGTTAATTCCAACAATTTAAGTTAGTCCTGTATAAGTTATGTTAACCTCGTGAGAACTAGTTCATGGGTTGCTTGTATTTATTTTACTTTTATGCCTTGTTTGTTAAATAAATTGTTCTTTCTTGCTTTATATCCTTGCTTAGCTTTTTATAAGCAAGCTAGCAATGCTTTTTAGTAGGAAACACTTCAGGCTAAAATACTTGAATAAACTCTCGTGTTGCAGCACCAACTCTGTTGCCTTTTGAGTTTGTTTGTTGTGTTTACTCTATAAATGATTGCCCAGTCCTGTCTTTCCTTTAATTGCATTGCATTTGCATCGTTGCATATCATCTAGGTACGCTAAATGTGCGACACGTGGAACCGGAGGGCAATGTTAAAGCCGAGCCAGAAGATGGTGCACGGGTGGATCAATCCAGAAGACGAAAGGACCGACTGGAGTACATGCTTGGACTGGGATGATGTCAAGACGGTGCAAGACTACAAGCTAACTAACTGACTTTGTGTCAAACCCAGGCAAGCCCCGGAGCATAACCCCTAATTTGAGTATTCAATGTTTATTTAAGTATTTGTGCATTTACGTTTTTAGGAGTTGTATGAAACCCTAGTATGCTTGTTTCTCCCTAGGTACCTATGAGTCTATACTAGTATACATGTGTCGTTAGTATTGCCATGCTTAACTAGGATCCGGTAGAAGTCGAGTGATTGCTGTCACTCGCGAGCTATAGGTTTTTGATACTTATGGAAAAGTGGCTTGAGAATGAATCTGTGAGGAAAGAAAAATGGAGACCAGGCGGAGAGGAATTGGATCTGGATATGAATGGAAAGTAAGTCTCCGCCTATGTCGATTGAGGACCGTACTGTTGTTGGCTGTGCTGACCAAGTTTGAATAGTACTAACCACATGCCGGAAGTAGGAGGTAGTCGAAACCGGTAAGCTAATTACCTGATTTGCAACGATACTTTGAATCGCAACCTGCTACTCTGGGAGTGGAATGATGGCGGGTGTTGGAGTGAATGTCGCCTCCGGGTTCTCTGGGAGTTCACCGTGAGGGGCCCTTCACCCGGGTTTTGGCAGGCGTGATTCAGACGTCGGGGTAATGATGGGAACGGTTGACACATGTGGTCAGGCGTGGCTGCACGTGTCGTGTGAGTTAGGTCCACCTTGCAAGGTTAATTCGGATCGATTCGCCGTCTCTCTCGGTTAAGAGAACCTTGGTCACTTTGTCACATCGTAGTAAAGGATGAAATGAGAATGAGTTGAAGACGTTTGAATGGTTTTAATAGAGGTTTAATGTGATCAACCATGCTTGCTTTAGATGTCAAGCAAATTTAGTTGGTACTTGATAAACTTAAATTGAGCTAAAATAGTGAAAGTAAGGATCCAGTATTAGTAGCCTTTCAGCAAAACAAACTCCAGAGCCAAAAAGCTTTGCATGTCTGGATAGTGGGCTAAGTATACCGTGTTGGGTAAGTCTTGCTGAGTATTAGAATACTCAGGGTTTGTTGTCACCCTGTTTTCATGTAACTACTGCTGATTGGAGCTAACCAGGATTCACATTGGTGGGCTCGATGTGACGTCCTCACGTCATCGTAGTTATCGTAGTTTTTAGACTAAACTTCTATTTAAATTCCGCGGCATGTTGAACTCTAATAATTTGTTTAAAACTCATTTTGTTAAGCTCTGTTTTGTAATTTAAAATCTGAGAAAATTTTGTCTGCTTGTAATCATCTGCGCTCGCTTTCGGGTGAGACTTCCAGTGTTTTCGATCCTTAACGCTTAAGATGATAGTTGGCGCACTTAAGCCGGTTTAATTTGGGCGGTTCTATCACATCGTCCCATCCAACTGTTCGTGCCTTCAGCTTTCGGCGTGAGCCAGGCGAGGCGTGGCGGGGTTAGGCCCGTCTTGATGGCCGGCTGACGGGTCGTGGAATCTCGAGGCCGGTCATCACGCCTTATCGTTGTACCGCAGATGCCTCGTTTTCCCCCGCTCGGGGCCGCCTCCCATTGGTGGGTCGTGCAGCGATCATGCCCCGAGTGGCATGGCAGTTGCCGGGCACGTTGGCGCCGTTCCATCGCCATCTTTAAGAGTGAGTTTGGATAGGTGAGGGCTCTTGGTGTGCCCCGATCTGGCCGGCCTACTGACTGCTGGGACCGTCGGTGCCTTCATTGGCCTATAAATAAGGTGATTGTGGATACATGGTTCCACACAAGTAAACGGATCATGGAGTTCCATTCGCCAGTTCTCTTCCTCACACCCCACACCCGTCCTCCAGATGAGAGTGGGCATGGCTCGTTTTTCTTGTGCTAGAAGAATGCTTGCGAATGGTGGGGGATCTTCCTTAGACACGCACTTGCTATCGTGCTCCTTCCGCTAGTTTCATGTCGGCGTTGAGGAACCGGGTTGCCGCGGGGGGAGATTAGGTGAGCCTGACCACTGGTTCCCTTTCCAATGGGCGTGGTAAGCGACCATATCTCCCTTGTGGCTCCCTTGGTATTCCTTGGCGCCGGCGTGGGCGGAGGCGTGGTGTTGCAAGTGGAAGGTGGTGCTCTCGGAGCGCCTGACCTCACGTCGGCTTCGGAGTCTCCCTGTGTCGTGGCCTCCCGTGTCGCCCACCGCTACGGGACTTCTAACGAGACGGGCTCCGGGGGAAGGAGGCGGCGAACACCCTGGATAGGACCCTGTGGGTTCTCCTGAGCGTGTCCTTTGCTTCTTACCCAGGATGGTTGCCATCCCCATCCTTTGCAGCTTGGGGGATAAGGCCATAGCTGGAGAAGGCGTTCTTGGAGTGCCTTCCCGCCTTTTTTCTTTTGGTTTCCCACTTTGGGGGAAACCTGTGGATTTGATCCATTGTATTTGTGTTTTTCTTGAGTTGGGATCGGATCGCCCCGGTTTGTTGTAATGGCTTTTGGCCAATCGTCTGAATAAACCCGATGTGGAAGTGAATCTGCTCTGCACGATCGGACTTGGTTCCATCGTATCCATTGGATGATACTCCGACGCGCACCGCCTTGGGCGGGGGTCGTCTTTTTTGCGAGTGACGGGCTTAAAAGAGAACCGTTGTCCTTGCTTTTGCTCCGTTCATCGTCCTTGGGTTCCGTGGACCTATGGGGTCTGTTGATGCCCAAGGAGAGGTCGGGAGTGGTAGGGCTCTGGCGAATGCGTAATAAGTGACCGGCCCATGGGGCCCGGCTCGCCTTCGGCCCGGAGGGGGAGAATTCTGGGTGCGTTTCGACGATGCGTCTCTCAGAGACCCGCGTCGTCTAGTGGGGCCCATCAGCCGGAATCCCTCGGCCTTTTAATATGCAGAGTGATGGGTTTTGTCTCTTTATTTACCTGGCCCCGACCCCCTCTCTCCGCCGCCTTTCAGCATTCGCCTCCTTCTCTGCTCTTGCTCGCCGCCGCCCCAGCTTCCGCCCTCCTTCTTGTTGCTCTGTTTGTGGTTTAGGTGTGACCAAGTCGCTGTGGAGGCCGTCTTCTGTGACCGAGGCCCAGCTCGTGAGGCTGGCCGCAGAGGGGTCGATTCCTCCCAAGGATGTTGCTCACTGGAGGCCGCCGCCGTCTGGAGAGGTAAGTCCTCATCCTCGCTCCGATGAGGTGGTCACCTTCCGCATTTTTTATGCACGGGGGCTTGGCCACCCTGCCCACCCCTTCCTGCTGGGCTTGCTGGAGGGGTGGAAGATCGAACAGCATCACCTTAACCCTACCGGGATGCTGCATATCGCGGGCTTCATGACGGTGTGCGAGGCGTTTCTTGGGAAAGATCCCCATGTGGATCTATTCCGGGAGATGTTCGTTGGCCGTCCGGTCACGCTGAGGCGTGAGGCCGGGGCGTCGCGTTCGGAGACGACCATCATGCCTGTGGGCGGCTTCGGCTTGCAGTGGAGGCCCGGGAAGACCTCATACCCCCGGTATACTCCTGTGGACAACAACCGGGGGTGGCACGATGAGTGGTTCTACATCCGGAATCCCTCCAGGAGGGAGGAGACATTCCCGGCGTTCACCAGGAGTGCCCCGGAGAAGCAGGACAGTTGGATTTGGGTGCTTCCCGGAGGAAGAAGAACAATGTAGGAGTGATCGAGGAGGTGCTGCAGGGTTTGGTGGCCTGCGGTTTGGACGGCACCCGTGTTTTCGCCAACATCTTCCTTCATCGGGTGCACGTTCTATTGGCGCCGCGAGGGAAAATGTGGGACTATGAGCGCGACGAGCTGCAGGAGGAGTTGCGGGATCGAGCCAGCTCTGGGCTATGGAGGTGGCTTGACGGCATGATCGCGGGCGAAGGTCGCCGTCCGATTGGCGGTCCGTCTCCTTTTTGGACGGGGTTGCCCCCTAATTTGGTAACCACCAGTCTGGTTTTTCATCTCTCGCTCCTTGTTGTAACGTCCTGGTCCCCATCCGTCTCATTTACCATTTGTATTGGCAGGGACTCGGCAAGCCCAAATCTCTTCCTCATCGCAACAAGAGGCCAGAAGGAGCCGCTCGCCAAGCCGAGCAGCAGAGGAAGGCCGCAGAGAAGAAGAAGAAGAAGAGGGCGCTTCGTGCCTGAGTGCATGAAAGCCGCGAAAAGGAGGTCGCCAAGCTTATCCGTGAGGGGATGGACCCCGCGGAGGCTCAGGACTTGGTCGACACCCAGATCCCGGGGGATCCGAAATCTGGATCCGATGAGGAAGAGCAAGAGGAAAAACCGGAGTCGCCTGGGGAAGTGGACTTTGGTCCGGACGTTTCCCCTTGTGGGACGAGTGAGTCCGGGGCCCCCAAGCATGCCCATGATGAGGCGGAGCCGGAGTCGGCGAAACGATTCCGAGGTGAGGGTCTGGGTGCGCCGGGGGTTCTTAACGACGTCCCCCGGGATGCTGATGACATCTCCACCCTGAGCCGCAGAGAGGCTGATGGGCCGCCGCCGCCTATTGCGGCGCCTGTCGCGGCGCACCCGCCTCCTTTGTCGTATGCCGAGGTTGCCCTTAGGAAGAAGACAACGAGAACATAAGTGCTCTTGCCGTTTCCGTTCTGCCATTTTTGGAGGAGCGGCCTTTTGGTGACGTGTTCTTTTGTTCTTGCAATACAGGGTCCCGACCGGTTTTCAGCCGGCAGCCGATCCGGTGGAGTGGACCGAGCACCCTGCATTAGTGACACTGCTCGCTAGGTGTCGGGGAGGGCACGTGCCTTTGGGCACGTCCTCGTTACAGGTTGTGACGGTGTCGATGCCGAGCCCCATCCTTTTCTTTTTCCTCGTCACAACAAACCGGGACGGTGTCGGGGAGGAGCTCTCTCTCTTTTAACTCTCCCTCTTCTTTTCTTCTTCTTCTCATTTCCTCCTTTTTCTTTTTCTTCTTTTCTTTTTCTCCCTCCTCCTTTCTTCTTTCTTCTTCCTGCTCTCTGCCTGTGCACGCCCTGAGCCCCACACGCCGCACACGCGCGCGCTCCTGGCCGCCCCCACGCGCTCCACGTGCCGGGATGCTCGCCGCGCCGCTCGCCGCTGCTCGACCCATCCCATCACTCTGTGCTCACCGCGCCGCCCGTCGATCGGTACAGCACCGCCACCTCGCCGCTCGAGCCCGCACTGCTCGCGAGTAGGGCTCGATGCCGAGCACAGCAACTGGCCCCCCTCCACCCACCTCCACTTGCGCCACCCCTCCCTGCGCGCCAACGCCCTCGACGCTTGCGCCGCTCCGCGACGCCCACAAGCAGCCAGAGCTGCCCCCACGCCATTGAAGGCACTCTGCAGAGCTGCCCGGCCGGCCACCACCGCGGCCCCCCTCCTCCACCGCCTCGCCTCGCCTATAAAAGGCGCCCGAGTCTGCTCTCTTTGCCCCCACCGAGCTCCCTGAGCTGCACCACGCCGCCAGCTCTCTGTCTCTCTCAATCTCTCTCCTTGCTCCACGAACAGAGCCATGAACGCCGTCGTCGATCTCCTCCACAAGGCTATCACAGCTCGATTGCTTCGACGGTGAGCAACCCCACACCCTCCTTTACCTCTCCCAAGCCGCACCTATCCCTGTCGTAGCTCAAGCAGAGCTCCCCACGAGCTCCCGGGACACCAACCATGGCCGCCCGTCGCGGATCACCTTCCACACCCTCCCCCGTGCCCGAAGTCCCCGGAACGGAATCCCCTCGCTCTCCTCTCTCTCCCCATGCCCTCCGCTTCGAGAATGGAGGCCGGGAGCGCCATTCCAGCCAAGCTCCGAGACCTCGATCCCACGGCCATGGCGACGCAGAGAAAAGGGGCGACGCCCTGTTCCTTTCCCGTGAGCAGATGAAGGCTCGTAAGCTTTTTGGGTCCAGCACCTCACTATAGGCCCAAGCAAATAATAGCCCAACCAGCCCAAAACACATCTTTCACTGATATTAAGCCCGTGAAACTTCCCTTCATTTTTGTTATTCTATTTTCGGAATTATTTAAGCATCCAATATTACAACTACAATATCTCACCCATCCCAATTCCGATTTCATTGATTCTTTTTCCTAACAAACAACAACAACAAACAACAACATAGCCTTTTTTCCCAAGCAAGTTGGGGTAGGCTAGAGATGAAACCCGAAAGAAATAAGTTCAAGGTTCAGGCACATTGATAGCTAGTCTCCAATCGCTCCTTTCCAAAGCTATCTCTTTAGAGATATTCCAATCCTTAAGGTCTCTCTTAACCGACTCATCCATTCATCCTATTCATCCTATTTTCACCTCTCCTTAAGGCTAGAGATTATTCTTTTTAGTAAATTCTTCAAAATCATATACTATCCATTCATCCTATTTTCACCTCTCCTTGAACCCCGGTTTAACCCTTAAACACCTTTTTGACTTATCATTTCATGCGCCAATCCTCCAATGACCCCGAAATTCGACCACGCCGTTTCCAACAATCTTCCGACCATGCTATACAAAAATCTCCCAAAAATATTCCTTCTACCATCGTTTCCTAATTTATTCCTGATTCGGGCTCAACGATAAAACCTTTATTTCTTTATTTCTTTTTCTTTATTGTGTGCTTGTTTGTGTGCGTCGTAGATCACGGTGTGAACGAGGGAGAACCCGTCAACAAGCAGTACCGCGAGCAAGCGTGCGAGGACTAGTACCGCGACCCCGAACCCGAAGGACAGTACCTCGATCAGGACTTCCCGGTAGGCTTTGAGAACGGCAAGTTCAATCCCATCCTTTGATGCATATTTTGTCTCAGTTTTATAAACACAACCTATTGGTCTGTTTTCAAAACTGCATATTGTTTTGCTTCTAAAACCCGATTGGATAGCCACCCCATGATTTGTTATAACCATTCCTTGACCACCTAGATTAATGTCTGAATATGATTTATTCTATTTGGATGTTAATTGCTGCTAGAACGCTTAGGACCTTGAATATGGTACAACTTGTTTTACAAAAGGAAAATGTGTGAGTGTGTGGGAAGGGAGAATGTGGAATTTTTAGAAACAAAAGAAAGATGAGATGGATGGCACTTCTATGTGAATTACCGAAAGGTGTGCTCGTACTTGTGTGGTTGAGCAAGGTTGGGAGATATCCATCTTGTCACAATTAAGGACCGAGTTGATGTGTCATCTTGCCTAACTCTACCATCGTGCAAACCACTCGACCGTTGTATGTGGCAACGGCTTAGCATAAACCCTACTAGTTAGTCTGATAGTCATCAGGCGAGCTGAGAGCAACGGGTGACCAAGGAGAAGTGATAAGCTCTGTGTGACTTATGCCCCAGTTAAACCTCGGTGATAGGTCAATGGCCCATTGGTGGATTTCGTGTTGGCTAGTCAGGTCTAGCTAAGGTGGGTAATGGCTTTGTTGGGATCTGCACCGACACTAAGGTGATCGTGCTGTGGTACCCCGCTTATGGGTAAAGTTGCACACCTCTGCAGAGTATAAAATCTATTCGAATAGCCGTGCCCACGGTACTGGACGAGTTATGGTTTGGCCACACAACTAGTGTTTCTTCTGGGAATGGATGGGTTGGCGTGAGTTGTTTTGGAAAGTGTCCGGCAGCTGTGCCGTGTGCCACTGCGGACGGGGAGTCCGGTAGCAACTTATAAACTGGGATCCTGTGTGGATCAACTCTATATGTACTCGGTACAAAATAATCGCTTTGGAAAACCCTTTTCTATCAAATAAACCCATGCATGAAAAATTAGCTTTCCACAAATAAAACCCTAGCCTTATCCTTGATCCATCCTGTGCATGTATTCTATTTATACCCCCTCCGTGGGTGTGGTTGGACTTGCTGAGTATGTTTGTACTCACCCCTTACTTAATTTTTACAGAGGAAGATCCAGACTTTGTTCCCGAGGACGTTGAGTAGGGGTTCCGTTCTGCACCCAACCTTGCCTGTGGATAGGGTCACCCATAGGAAGCTCCGTATGGCGCAAGACTCTGATGACCTCTTCGTGCTTCACGTTCTTGTTTGGGTTGTAGCTGTTGTCCTCGCGATAGTGGCGCTTCACTGCCCATTACCGCTAGACTTGTACGGTGATATACCATTTGATGTAATAAATGTGTATCAGCCTCCTGGGACAGATATTTGTATAACATTGGAGTCTCCTCTTGTGAGGGGACGCTTCAGGTGGTATCAGAGCCGTAGATTGGCCGTAGGACGTGACCCTAGGATCAAGACCCCTTTGTCAAGCCTTTCCGTATTAGGACTTTCCTTGATTAACCCTTTTTCCACACAAACACTCACCGCTGATTCTTGCCCTGTTCCAGATGGCTGACAATGGATGGAGCGGCGGAATCTGCCACGCAGAACCCGGCCTTCCTAAGTTATTGCTACTCAGCCTGGAACACGTCGGAGTTGTGGACCCACCGGAGTACGTCTACCGGGAGTACGACTCCAGGGGCACCCTTCGGTGTGACATTATGATCTTCGTGGGAAAGAGCACCCGCTATCGTGACGTGGAACCCTGGTTCATCTCCACCACTGGCTTTTGCTTCCCTGACACCTACCGAAAGGCCGCCCGAAAAGCCCTGCGACGTCTCCGTGTGATGTACAAACACCATCTTCAGCGGACTCCTATGGGATTTTTCCCGCCTACTGGAGGAAGAGGACGCTCATGGATTGCCCGGATGAGAGGACTTGGGAAAGAAGAAGAACTAGAAGATACAGTCTCCCCACCTATCCATCTACCTCACCGACTTGGACCAACTCTACCGCGAACAGGCGGCACAACTGAAATACCAAATCCGCAGGGCAGAAATGGCAATCCAAGAGATGGAGGAACAACGGATAAGAGCTATATGAGCCGAGAAGTCCCTAGCCACTCTCCAAACCCATTGGCAAAACCACGAGGCTCACAGATGAGCAGGTGGATGGTTAGAAGAAGAACCCGAAGAAACCCATTGGGATAAGGGTACTAGACCGAAGATGATGTGTTGGAGCAGTGTCTTCCACCAAAGAAGCGCCCTATCCAGATCGAGGAAGAGTCCCTATGATAGGAGAATAGCACACCTAAGCTAGAGCCCCTATCCTAATAATTGTGTATCCATGGAAAATGTACCCCACCCTGTTGTAATAATAAGGACCATCTATCTCTTTTGTACCCAAGTGTTTGTGCAAAGCTTGTTCACCCTATCTTTGTTTTTCATATGGCTGAGGAAGGATGGACCCAGGGCCTTTGCCAAGCTGCACCTGGCTTCCCCCTCCTTTTGATCAATGCCCTGGAGAGCCTTGGCATTACGGAATGCCCAAGGTACTACAGCAGGGAGTACAAGCACCATGGTACCCTCCACAGCAGAGTGATCTTGGTCATCACCAGAAGTGACCGCTACCCCGACATCCAGCCATGGCGAGTGACCGCCACGGGGTTTAGGCACCAAGACACCTATCCCTTGGCCGTCAGGAAAGTGCTCCGTTATCTATGCCAGATTTTTTAAGGACACCTAGCCCCACACCAATGAGGTTCTTCCCTCCGGCCATCAGAACCCCAGTTTGGGAGGCTCGCATGAGAAGCCTGGAACGGCGCCGCCATGAAGAGGACCTCCTGTACCAAGTGGCTACCTACCTAGCCTCCTTGGATCAACTCTTTGACGAACAAGCCAGCATCTTGAGGGTGCAGACCCATCGGGCCGAGCAAGCAGAGCTAGCAGTAAGAATGCAACAGATCCGGGCGACCCAAGCTGAGGCGAGAGCCGCAGCCGCGGTCAATAGTGAAGCGGTTGCCCAGGAGAGCCTCAGGTAGGCCCGAGACCGGCACATGCAGGAATGGACCAGAAGTGGAACGCCAGTCCCGGCAATTGGGGAAGACCATGTCCTACTTGGGATGCCCATCATAGGATGGGGACCACTTTTTGGGACCCCACAAGCCCCACCCGAGAACCCTGAAGGGTCTACTACCGCCGTTGAAGGAGAAACTGCTGCGCAACCCCTGGAAAACAGAAACCTAGAGAATGGCGAGCAAGGACTTCTTATTCCCCTAGAGGCACACTCTGAAGAAGGCTCGCCCCGCGAGTAGCACGTCCTGAAGCCACCCTAGAAAGAGCCCTCCCAGCCCTTTGGCTTAAGTTGTACCCTTAATTGTGGCCTTTCTAACCGGACGTGTAGTACGCATTTTGGCCTTGCCCCAGTATTGTACCCCCCATGCAGTAATGAAGTTGTTTGTGCTTGTTGTTTCCTAGTCTGTGTGCTTATCGGTAGAAGGTGGATTCTGTCTTTTCAAAAATACGAACTAAACAACTTAAACATCACTTAATCCTAATCCCAATCTCATAAAGACTATACCAAATCTACAGATGGCTTCCCGAAGCGGTTCAAGAGCCTCCCGCAATCGGACCCCTGCAGCCCTTGGCGCGGGAGGACAGCCTAACGGACAGGACCCTCTTCCGGACGAACAAGAAGTGAGCCAGAACAGAGGAGGAAACCAAGGAGAAGCGCCAATGCCACCGCCTCCACCTTTCGGGGACCTGGCACAGGCGATAAGCAATCAGACCCTCATACTGGAAGCCCTGGCCAACGCCCTCATCAACAAGCGGCCACGAGAGCAGACCTTGAATGACAAGCTGGCAGCTTTCCTGAGAACCAAACCACCCACCTTTGCCGGATCTAGCAACCCCTTGGGGGCAGATGACTGGCCGCATGTGATCCAGAGGAAGCTCGAGCCATTCGAATGCCAAGACCGAGACAAAGTTCTTCTGGTAGCTCACCAACTCACTGGAACTAGCTTAGCTTGGTGGGAGAATTATTGTGCCGCTGCCAAAGATGCCTCCACCATCACTTGGAATGAATTTGTGAAGGAGTTCAGTCGCTACCTTATGCCCACAGCCACCATGAAGTGCAAGGAGGATGAGTTCCGCGAATTGCAACATGGGAGCATGACCGTGGAAGAGTACACCTACTAGTTCATGGAGCTTGCCCGCTATGCACCAGAAGAGGTGGATAAGGATGAAAAGAAGCAGGACATGTTCAAGAAGGGATTGAGCCCAGAACTCCGGACCTTGCTTACCCCTTAGATATACCCAGACTTCAATACTCTGATGAACATGGCCATCCTCACAGAAAGGGCCAAAGCTGAAGAAAGGAGGGAAAATAAGCGTAAGTTTCTGGAAAACAAGGCCCGCCAGCAGGACCGCTTCCAGAAACCAAGGAGCTCCAGCTATACTGCACCAATATCTCAGACCCCAATGCAGTATAGGACCCAGTCACAAGTGACAGGCTCCCAGGCCCCTAACACACAGTTCAGGAGCCAGAACACCATGAAAGCCCCACAGAGCAATACCAGCCAAATCACCACCACCAACAACAATGCTAGGGCCTGTTTCAACTGCCGTGAGACAAGGCATTACATTGCCATCTGCCCATATGCCAAGAACAAACCTGTTGCATTAGCTTTCTCCAACTCGGTGAATGGGCCTAGGCCACCTGTATCCGGAGCCAACCGTGTCCCCGTCGGCAGCAACAACAAGGGCAACAACAACAACTAGCAGCCCTATGGACGAGCCCGCATCAACCACATCAACGCGCAGGAGGCTCAGGGTGCGCAAGGAGTGGTACTTGGTGAGTTCCTAGTCAACTCAACTCTGGCAAAAGTATTATTTGATTCTGGAGCATCACACTCATTCATATCGTCAAGCTTCGTGGATAAGCATAAAATACCTACGGTACTACTAAAAATACCCCTTTTAACCCGGACGCTTGGAGGTGACATCAAGTGTCGACTAGATTGTTTACGGGTAAGGATCAATTTAAGTGGGGTAAAATTCCTAGCGGATCTAGTAGTACTTAAGTCTAAGGGAATAGACGTGATCCTTGGAATGGACTGGTTAAGCCTACACAATGGCCTCATAGGTTGTGCTGACAAGGTTGTACACCTAACCAACTCAGATGGGAAGCAAGTGACCTGCCATACTCGGGAAAGTGGACCAGACCCAATGGTTTTTAGCATGGAAGCTAAGTCCTTGGAAGAAGTTCCAGCAGTAAATGAGTACCCAGATGTTTTTCTTGAAGAACTTCCCGAAATGCCACCAGATAGGGATATAGAGTTTGTCATCGACCTTGTCCCTGGAACCTCTCCTATAGCCAGGAGACCCTATAGGATGGCAGCCTCTAAATTGGCGGAATTAAAGAAACAACTGGAAGAACTACAACGAATTGGCTTCATCAGACCAAGCTCGTCGCCTTGGGGAGCCCCAGTCCTATTTGTCAAGAAGAAGGATGGGAGTATGAGGTTGTGTGTCGATTATCTTGCACTGAATGAGGTTACAATCAAGAATAAGTACCCTCTCCACAGGATTGATGATCTTTTTGATCAACTAAAAGGAGCCAAGTACTTCTCCAAGATTGATATGAGGTCAGGATATTATCAGCTCGAGATTAAGGAAAGTGACATCCCAAAGACAGCTTTTGTCACCCGTTATAGACAGTTTGAGTTCACCGTGATGTCTTTTGGACTAACTAATGCACCTGCTTATTTTATGAATCACATGAACAAGGTGTATATGGACGAGTTAGATAAGTTTGTCGTAGTCTTTATTGACGACATACTCATCTACTCCAAAAGTGCTCAGGAGCATGAACAACACCTAAGAGTGGTTCTGGAAAAGTTGAGAGCGAACAAACTCTATGCTAAATTTAGCAAATGTGAATTTTGGCTAGAGAAAGTGGCCTTCCTTGGTCATATTCTGACCGCAGAAGGAGTAGCAGTGGATCCTGAGAAGGTCGAAGTAGTTTCCAACTGGCAGCAACCGACCAATGTTAGTGAAATCAGAAGCTTTCTTGGATTAGCTGGGTATTATCGGAGATTCATTGAAGGATTTTTCAAGATAGCCCGGCCCATGATAGAAACTGCTCAAGAAGGATAAGAAATTCACCTGGACAGATTCATGTGAAAGAAGTTTTCAAGAATTAAAGAGTAGATTGACGATCGCTCCAGTGCTGACTCTACCGGATATTCATCGGGACTTTGTCATCTATTGTGATGCATCCCAACAAGGTTTAGGGTGTGTCCTTATGCAAGACAGGAAGGTAGTTGCATATGCTTCCTGACAGCTCAGGCCTCATGAGCAGAATTACCCAACACATGATTTGGAGTTTGCAGCCGTAGTGCATGCCCTCAAGATTTGGAGGCACTACCTGATTGGAAATAAATGTGAGATATATACGGATCATAAGAGCCTGAAGTATATCTTTACCCAACCAGACCTAAACCTCAGGCAAAGAAGATGGTTAGAACCTTGTTAGAACTGGTCAAGGATTACAATGTGGAAATTCACTACCACCCTGGCAAAACTAATGTGGTAGCCGATGCCTTAAGCCGGAAATCTTATGGACCCAAGGATGCACATCTACGAGAGGAAATGGCACGATTGAATGTGCACATCGTCCCTCGAGGCTCTAGTCACACGCTGGACGTCCAACCCACACTAGAGGACAGAATCAGAGAGGCCCAAGGTTCGAACGAGGATTTAATGAAAATCCGCAAACATACCGGAGAGAATAAAGCACCGGATTTTCGAGTGGACGATAAGGGAACCTTGTGGTATAAAGATAGGATTTGTGTGCCCAAAGAAGGGGACTTCCGGCAAATGATCATGGATGAGGCTCATAACTTGGCATATTCCATTCACCCAGGGTCCACCAAAATGTATTTGGATTTAAAACAAAAGTATTGGTGGAATGGAATGAAGTCAGACATTGCCCAGTTCGTTGCCCATTGCGATACGTGTCAAAGGATCAAGGATGAGCACCAAAAGCCAGCATGATTACTACAACCCCTGCCTATCCCAGTTTGGAAATGGGACGAGATAGGAATGAACTTTGTGGTAGGATTGCCCAAGATCCAGAAAGGTTATGATTCCATTTGGGTAATAGTGGACCGGCTCACCAAAGTCGCTCACTTCCTACCCGTACGGACCAACTATGGAGGAGAAAAGCTAGCCCAGCTCTATGTGGATAATATAGTAAAGCTGCATGGTGTGCCAAGTAGAATCATCTCAGATCGAGGAACCCAATTCACCTCCAAGTTTTGGAAAAGTCTACATAAGGCCATGGTGACCAAATTGGATTTTAGTTCGGCCTATCACCCGCAGACTGTTGGACAGACTGAGAGGATAAACCAAATTATGGAAGATATGTTAAGGGCATGTGTCCTTACCTATGGTAAAGATTGGGAACAGAGTTTGCCCTATGCAGAGTTCTCATACAACAACAGTTATCAGGCAAGTTTAGGTATGTCACCATTTGAGGCTCTCTATGGGAGAAAGTGCAGAACCCCTCTGATGTGGTTAGAAGTAGGAGAGTGTTCAGTAGTCGGACCAGCCCTCATAAAGGAAGCAGAAGAAAGAGTAGCAGAAATCCATAAAAAGTTAAATGCAGCCCAGTCCAGATAGAAGAGCTACGAGGACAAGATGAGACGAGAAATAAGTTTCAATCCAGGAGACTTCGTCTATCTTAAGGTTCCACCTATTCGAGGGACCCGAAGGTTTCATGTACACGTAAAGATAGCCCCTCGGTACATTGGACCGTACCAAGTGTTAAAGAAAGTCGGAAAAATAGTTTACCGACTCCAACTACCAGGGGGAATGTCAGACATACACCCGGTATTCCATGTCTCACAATTAAGAAGGTGCTTGAGGGTACCTGAGACAGAACACGTGCCAGTGGAGGCAATAGATTTGCAGCCAGACCTGCGATACCAGGAAGTACCGGTTAAAATTCTGGACACTGTCACAAAAAGAACAAGGAACTCAGAAGTACGGATTTGCAGAGTCCAATGGAGTAGGCATGGAGTAGAAGAAGCTACTTGGGAACGCGAAGATACGCTAAAGAAGGAATTTCCCCATCTGTTCAGAACTCAGTCGAATCTCGAGGACGATATTCATTTTAAGTGGGGTAGGTTTATAACATCCCAAAAAATTTACCAAGATAAATCACGCGCTAAAAATAATTTTCAAAATTTCCTTTCATTGTTGAGCTCAAATAATTCCTAAACCCCTTTTCCGACCGAGACCCTAATCCTTCGAAATCCTTCCCGGCGATCCGCCGTCCCGACACCCGCACCAATCACCGTCTCATTTCTCTGTTCTCCTCGTTCCGCGTGTGTCGCGTTCCGCCGAAGCCGCCGCGAATCCCGCCGACCGCCGCTCTATCTCTTTTTCATCTCCCTCTTCTTTTCTTCTTCTCATTTCCCCCTTTTTCTTTTCCTTATTTTCTTTTTCTCCCTCCTTCTCCTTTCTTCTTTCTTCTTCCTGCTCTCTGCCTGTGCACGCCCTGAGCCCCACACGCCGCACGCGCGCGCTCCCGGCCACCCCCACCCGCTCCATGTGTTGGGATGCTCGCCGCGCCGCTCGCCGCTGCTCGACCCATCTGTTATCGCCATAAATTAACAGGATTAATTTATGGGCCGAAAGCAAGATGGGCTTAAAGCAGAAGACTGAAGAAGACTTGTAAATCGGCTCCTGCGTGAGCATCTGGGCCACATGGGCCATGTATCTTTAGATTTAGTTCAAGGTTAGAGATAGAGTCCGATCGGGACAAGATTAGTTTAGATTGTTTCTCAAGTCTCCGGACTATAAATATGTATCCTTTGTTATTCATAAAGGAGAGCGTCATCACGTCTCGCAAACAACAACTCTCGGCGCATCGCCACCCCTAATCCTAGGGTTTCATCCAAGTAAGTGCCATGCTGCCCTGATCGCTTCTTGCGATCAGGGCGGTATTGTTCTTGCTTCTACCTTGGTGTTACTCGTACTGAAGCGTTTTTTATGGCGAGTAGTACTAGTTATCCTGATGTTTGTAGCATGGCTTTTAGTAGATCTGTTGTGCTTCGTTGCTTATCATCTACGAATATCATGTTGTCTCTGTGCAGTCACGTTTCAATCTCATGCTAGTTCTTGTCGCACAGAATTAGTTGCACAGAGACAACACCCTGCTTCTTTTATGTCTAGTAGATCTGATCTGTTATGGTTTGCTCTTATTCTTAAGAGTTGGCGTAATATCTGCTAGGTTAGGCCTTGCAAACGGATTGGATGATCCGGTGGTGTAATAGATGCTTTATCTTAGCCCAGATAGGGATTGTTCCGGGAATCGGCTCTTGCTAGTTCTTAGGCCTCTGTTTTGGGTTGTGGTTTAATTGTCTGTTATGTTCATTAGGCCTAGTCACGTGTAGGATGTTCCGATCTAGCAGTGAAGCTGTTACCATCGTGGATTAGATCAATTAGATTTAATTGAAGCAGTTTTATAGTTATTTGCTTTATTTATCATATCTGGATACAATCAGATCACATCTGACACCGGGACTCGATCGGCTCTTTAAAGCCGATGCAAGAGTCGTCCCGGGGAGCCGACCACGGCTCGGACTTACGTTTACACGTGTCTTTGTATGCAGGAAACTGTTCGGAGCACGTCTGCACCCTCCTGATCGGGTATAGGTCTGGTGGCACGCCCGGTTTTCACACATCCTCCGGGCGCGTGACGGAATTGCGGGCCGTCGACGAGGGAGCAGTGCCTGCCAGCGCCCCAGCAACCTCCCGGCTCTTCGTGTTGCCCGTCGTTGCTCGCCGGTGGGTTTCGACTGACAACACATTCTGGCACGCCCAGTGGGACCCTTCTCGGCAACAACGACCACTGCAACAATGACTGGAGCTCAAGATCAAGAACCCGCTCCCAAGCCCGTCACGTATGAAGAGCTTCCTCCTGAACACAAGAAGAAGTATGATGAGATCAAAGCTCTGCTGGAAGCCGATCTCATCGGCTCTTTTGAGAAGACTCGCAACCATGGCATCAGGTGGAAGGGGTTCTCACCAGAAGGCGCTCTTGACAATGTAGATCTGTCTGTACCATCTGAAGAGCGCACCAGAGCCCTGCGTCAGGAGATGAACTACATGGTGGCTCATGCGCTTCATCGGCACTCTCAGAGCCTGATGAACGAACTCGAGCGCATGGCGCATCGCGTCATCCAGGAGATAATCAAGAAACAGTACTCTCCATCGGGGCCAACCTTGGGGAGTCACACAGAGGAAGCTGCACTGCATTCTAGGCCGCAACTACCATTCTCATTTGCAGCTCCCAGACCACAGAGCTCGCCGATCTACGTCGTCCATAAGATCGGCGGTGATCCTGGAGAAGGCCAGTTCCTCACCGAGCCACCTCGCCGCTCGAGCACGCACTGCTCGCGAGCAGGGCTCGACGCCGAGCATAGCGGCCGGCCCCCCTCCACCCTCCTCCACTTGTGCCACCCCTCCCTGCGCGCCGACACCCTCGACACTTGCGCTGCTCCGCGACGCCCGCAAGCAGCCAGAGCTGTCCCCACGCCATTGAAGGCGCTCTGCAGAGCTGCCCGGCCGACCACCACTGCGGCCCCCCTCCTCCACCGCCTCGCCTCGCCTATAAAAGGTGCCCCAGTCTGCTCTCCTCGCCCCCACCGAACTCCCCGAGCTGCACCACGCCGCCAGCTCTCTGTCTCTCTCAATCTCTCTCCCTGCTCCGCGAACAAAGCCATGAACTCCATCGTCGATCTCCTCCGCAAGGCCATCACAGCTCGATTGCTTCGACGGTGAGCAACCCCACACCCTTCTTTACCTCTCCCAAGGCGCACCTATCCCTGTCGTAGCCCGAGCAGAGCTCCCCACGAGCTCCCGGGACAGCAACCATGGCCACCCGTTGCGGACCACCTTCCACACCCTCTCCCATGCCCAAAGTCCCTGGAACGGAATCCCCTTGCTCTCCTCTTTCTCCCCATGCCCCCCGCTTCAAGAACGGAGGCCGGGAGTGCCATTCCGGCCAAGCTCCGAGAGCTTGAGTCCACGGCCATGGCGACGCAGAGAAAAGGGGCGACGCCCTGTTCCTTTCCCGTGAGCAGATGAAGGCTCGTAAGCTTTTTGGGTCCAGCACCACACTATAGGCCCAAGCAAATAATAGCCCAACCAGCCCAAAACACATCTTTCAGTGATATTAAGCCCGTGAAACTTCCCTTCATTTTTGTTATTCTATTTTCGGAATTGTTTAAGCATCCAATATTACAACTACAATATCTCACCCATCCAAATTCCGATTCCATTGATTCTTTTTCCTAAATTCTTCTAAAATCATATACTATCCATTCATCCTATTTTCACCTCTTCTTCAACCCCGGTTTAACCATTAAACACCTTTTTGACTTATGATTTCATGCGCCAAAAATCCTCCAAGGACCCCGAAATTCGACCATGCCGTTTCCAACAATCTTCCGACCATGCTATACAAAAATCTCCCAAAAATATTCCTTCTACCATCGTTTCCTAATTTAATCCTGATTCGGGCTCAACGATAAAACCTTTATTTCTTTATTTCTTTTTCTTTATTGTGTGCTTGTTTGTGTGCGTCGTAGATCACGGTGTGAACGAGGAAGAACCCGTCGACAAGCAGTACCGCGAGCAAGTGTGCGAGGACCAGTATCGCGACCCCGAACCCGATGGACAGTACCTTGATCAGGACTTTCCGGAAGGCTTTGAGGACGGCAAGTTCAATCCCGATTGAACTTATTGGCCTGTTTGATGCATATTTTGTCCTATTTTTATAAACACAACCTATTGGCCTGTTTTCAAAACTGCATATTGTTTTGCTGCTAAAACCCGATTGAATAGCCACCCCTTGATTTGTTATAACCATTCCTTGACCACCTAGATTAATATCTGAATATGATTTATTCTATTTGGATGTTAATCGCTGCTAGAACGCTTAGGACCTTAAATATGGTATAACTTGTTTTACAAAAGGAAAATGTGTGAGTGTGTGGGAAGGGAGAATGTGGAATTCTTGGAAACAAAAGAAAGATGAGATGGATGGCACTTCTATGTGAATTGCCGAAAGGTGTGCGTACCTGTGTGGTTGAGCAAGGTTCGGAGATATCCATCTCGTCACAATTAAGGACCGAGTTGATGTGTCATCTTGTCTAACTCTACCATCGTACAAACCACTCGACCGTTGTATGTGGCAACGGCTTAGCATAAACCCCACTAGTTAGTCTGACAGCCACCAGGCGAGCTGAGAGCAACGGGTGACCAAGGAGAAGGGATAAGCTCTGTGTGATTTATGCCCCAGTTAAACCTTGGTGATAGGTCAATGGCCCCTTGGTGGATTCCGTGTTGGCTAGTCAGGTCTAGCTAAGGTGGGTAATGGCTTTGTTGGGATCTGCACCGACACTAAGGTGATCATGCTGTGGTACCCCGCTTGTTAGTAAAGTTGCAGACCTCTGCAGAGTATAAAATCTATTCGAATAGCCATGCCCACGGTACTGGGCGAGTTATGGTTTGGTCACACAACTAGTGTTTCTTCTGGGAATGGATGGATTGGCGTGAGTTGTTTTGGAAAGTGTCCGGCAGCTGTGACGTGTGCCACTGCGGACCGAGAGTCCGGTAGCAACTTATAAACTGGGATCCTGTGTGGATCAACTCTACGTGTACTCGGTACAAGATAATCGCTTTGGAAAACCCTTTTCTATCAAATAAACCCATGCATGAAAAATTAGCTTTCCGTAAATAAAACCCTAGCCTTATCCTTGATCCATCATGTGCATGTATTCTATTTATACCCCCTCCGTGAGTGTGGTTGGACTTGTTGAGTACGTTTGTACTCACCCCTTACTTAATTTTTATAGAGGAAGATCCAGACTTTGTTCCCGAGGATGTTGAATAGGGGTTCCGTTCTGCACCCAACCTTTCCTGTGGATAGGGTCACCCACAGGAAGCTCTGTATGGCACAAACTTTGGTGACCTCTTCGTGCTTCACGTTCTTGTTTGGGTTGTAGTTGTTGTCCTCGCGATAGCGACGCTTCACTGCCCATTACCGCGTAGAGTTGTACGGTGATGTACCATCTGATGTAATAAATGTGTATTAGGCTCCTGGGACTGATATTTGTATCACATTGGAGTCTTCTCTTGTGAGGGGACGCTTCAAGGCCCAACTTGAGGGAGAACGGCCCAGTCGTGTCCGTGCGGAGGCCGACCTGGTGAAGCAGGAGGCGAGCTGCCAGGCGATGGAGAAGGCACTGTATGGTAATTTTCCTCGCCTTCCTTCCTTTTGATTATGCTCACAGTGCACCCTCATGATGTGGTGATGCTTTCTTTCAGAAATGACTACCCGGCACCAAGACCTGCGCCGTGAATTTGATCGGCACCAAGACCTGTGCCATGAATTTGACCGTCTGCAGTCGTCGTCCCGGGAGGTTTGCTCCTGCGTCCGTGGCTCCCCGCCCTCAAGTCCCTTACAGGATGAACTCCGGCGGATTCCTAAGGAACTAGCCGCATTGACGGCCATAGCAGCTTACCATGGGGCTTCGACCGCGTTGAGCGCCGTGGTGCTGCGGCATCTGGAGCTGGATCTGGTGGGCCTTGAGGATGATCTCTCCGGCAGGAAGCCGTTTGAGGAAGTTATTGTGGTGGCCAGGAGGCTGGAACCCATCACTGAGACGGTGGCGCGAGGCCTGACCTTCGCGGCGGTGAGAAACGTTCGTCTTGCGGAGCTGGAGCTGGAGATCAGCGGCGAGAGTACTGGGGCCGTGGCAGACACGTCGTCGATCGGCGGGTCTACCGTTCCTTCCTCGAGTGCGGATCCACCGTTGCGAAAATAAATGATATATTAGTTTTTGTATTCATGACGGATTGTTGGTGAGGAAAAAGCATATTGCGCTTGGTGGTTAAAGTACTGCTCTATGTTTTTCCGAAAAAGGTTCCGCTGACTGCTTTTCTGCCTGCTCATGAACGTTTTTGGTCTTCTGCATTCCTTTCTTTTGGAACTGCTTGTTGATCGTAGGCTGCGACGTATAGCCGGGAACTGGCCCAGAGGCATCATTCGCTAGGTGTCGTAGATCGTTGCACGGATCCAATCGATCAGATAGTTTGGAAAAAAAACATTTGAGTAGGATGAAAAAGCATGTGACTTGGTAGAAAAAGTTTGTGTGTTGTGTGACGAGGGAAAAAAGATGCGTGCGCGCTGCACGGTTTGTCCCAATGAGGCCCCCGAGCGCCTTGGCCTGAAAGTGTTCAGGGCAAGGGGCTGTAGAGGCGGGAAGCAATAGAAAGTAAGATGGTCGGAGACCATTATCTGGCCCCCGAGCGCTCCAAGCCAAAATTTGTATGGGTCGGGGTGCGGGATACCAGAGAGCTTGTTTGTGCTGTGAGCATGCAACAAAAAAGAAGACAATTGTCTATCCCCCGAATGATTCTGGGCAGTGAGTGGCCAGGTCGGGGCGCCGAGTGAGTGCACTGTGTTGTGTGGGGAGAAAAAATCGACAGGTGTCGGGCGCCCGAGTGCTCCGAGCCGGAAGTGGCCGGGTCGGGGCACTCGGACTGAGCCGCTAGTGCTGCTTACGGAAAGAAGCGACGTAACTATTCTATGTTCCAAGAGTTGGTCAGAATATTACCGTCGGAGTCTTTTAGCTCGTAGGTGCCTGGTCGTATCACCTCTGCGATGCTGTAGGGTCCTTCCCATGGCAGCGAGAGCTTGTGCTTATCCTTCGTCGTCATGGCCCGTCGTAGCACCAGATCTCCGATCTGTAGTGTCCTTTCCCGTATGCGCCTCTCGTGGTACCTGCGTAAAGTTTGTTGGTAGCGAGCCGATCAAAGGAGCGTAGCTAGCCTTGCTTCTTCCAAAACTTCCATTGCGTCCCTCTGGGCTTCGGCTGCCGTTGCTGGGTCAAAGGCTTTGACTCTTGGCGCACCGTAGTCCAGGTCGGAGGGCAGCACGGCTACGGAACCGTATGTTAAGAAGAAAGGTGTCAGCCATGTGGATCGGTTGGGTGTGGTTCGCAAGCTCCAGAGCACTGCCGGCAGTTCTTCCACCCAACGACCCGCGAATTTTTTGAGCATGTCAAAAATACGCGGTTTGAACCCTTGGAGGATTAAGCCGTTAGCTCTTTCTACTTGCCCGTTCATGCGCGGGTGTCCGAACGATGCCCAGTCAATCCGGATCCCATACCCTTCTCGAACTCTTGGAAGTAATGTCCTGTGAAATTGGTCCCGTTGTCTGTGATGATGGAGTTGGGCACCCCGAATCTGTAGACAATGTCCAGGAAGAACTTGACGGCCTCCTTGGAGTCGATTGTGGTTATCGGTTTTGCCTCTATCCATTTTGTGAACTTGTCGATTGCGACAAGTAGATGGGTGAACCCTCCTGGTGCCTTATTGAGTGGCCCGACCATGTCTAGGCCCCCTACGACGAATGGCCATGTTATGGGGATAGTCCGGAGCTCCTGGGCTGGTAGGTGGGTGTTGGATTATTATTCCGGCTAGTCCACCAGGGGTGTACCCGGCGGTAGAGTTTCAGGATGGGGATCTCAGGACCAAGAGCTCAATGGTAACACGAAGACGCAGGGACTTAGACAGGTTCGGGCCGCGATGAGCGTAATACCCTACGTCCTATGTTCAGGGTTGTATTAGGGCTTGCAGGATGCTGCGAAAAGTGGAGAGAGTCTATGGGTCGGCCTACGTCTCCTTTATATAGACCAGGAGGCGTAGGGGTACAAGGAACGATATACTCGGGTTGTTTTACAAGGAAGGAGGTCGGTTAAGATCCCTAGATATCTGGGTCTCTAGTTAGAGCCTCTCGTCCTGATCCTCTGAGAATCCTTTCCGCGCACGGCCAAGTCCCGCACGCCGAGTAGTTGTAGCCAAGTCACCGAGCAGGGTAGTCTCCCGGGTTCGGGGATCCCACTCGGTAGGGAGGTACATAGATCTACCTCCGTCAGTGGGTTTGTTTGGCGTAGAACTGGCATCCTTTGCACGCACAGACGATGTCTTCCGCGTTGCGCAGAGCTGTTGGCCAGTAAAATCCTTGTCGGAACGCCTTTCCGACCAAGGAGCGTGCGTGGCGTGGTATCCGCAGATCCCGGCGTGTATCTCGAGAAGGAGCTCCTTGCCTTGGGCAATGGGGATGCACTTCATGAGAATGCCAGTCTCTGAGGTACTGCGCTTGTAGAGTTCGCTGTCGATTACAGCGAACGTCTTGGCCCGTCGGGCGGCACGACGGGCTGCATTGCGATCCTCGGGGAGGACTTCGTGTAGGAGATAAGACAACAGGTCAGCTCTCCAGTCTGTGTTGTCTGTCTGGCTTGGGTCGGATTGCTCCGTGGCGACACAGGTTGGGCCCCCGGGTGTCTGGTCGGGGGCTGGGTCGGAGGGAGCGTGCTCTGTTTTTTGCACATGCTTTGTTTCCTCTGTTTTTGCCTTGTCTGAGGCCGGCTGTCTTTCACGCGCTGACGGCGCGTTTAGGTCGTTGACAAAGACGCCGCTGGGTGCCGGCTTGCGCTCGGCGGCCATTTTTGCAAGAGCGTCCGTGTCAGGGTTTTGCTTCCGCGGGATGTGGTGGAGCTCCAGACCCCGGAATCTCCCTTCCAGCTTGCGGACCTCCTGGCAGTATGTGTCCATGAGAGGGCTCTCGCAGTTGGAGTTCTTCATGACCTGGTCGATTACCAGCTTGGAGTCACCATAGACATACAGGCGGGTTGCCCCGATGTCAATGGCTATACAAAGGCCGCTGATGAGTGCCTCATACTCTTCAACGTTGTTGGATGCTGGAAAATGGAGGCGAACCGCGTACTGGAACTTGCTTCCCTCTGGGGAGACTAAGATGACCCTGGCACCCGCGCTGGGTCCCATGACCGACCCGTCGAAGTAGAGGGTCCAGTACTCGTGAGAGATTTCTGGGGTTGGGGCTTGGACTTCCGTCCACTCGGCGATAAAATCGGCCAGGGCCTGGGATTTTATCGTTGTGCGTGGAACGAACTTGACGTCGTAGCCCATGAGCTCGACTGCCCATTTAGAAATCCGTTCCACGGCGTCGCAGTTGCGGACAACTTCTCCGAGTGGAAATGAGGTGACGACTGACACCTCATGCTCGGTGAAGTAGTGTTGGAGTTTCTTGGCTGCCATGTTGACGGCGTACAGAAGCTTCTGTGTCTGAGGGTACCGTGACTTGGTGTCTGTTAGTACCACGCTGACAAAATATACGGTCCGTTGGACCCTCAGGGCGTGTCCTTTCTCTTCCCTTTCAACTACCAGCGCGGCACTGACCACGTGGTTGGTACCTGCTAAGTAAAGTAAATGGGGTTCGCAGGGCTCCAGTGCCACGAGCACCGGTGGAGAGGACAAGAGAGCCTTGAGGCGGTCGAGGGCCACTTGGGCCTCCATCCAAACAAAGGTGTCGGAGTTCTTGAGGAGTTTGTATAGGGGAAGGCCTCGTTCTCCCAACCAAGCGATGAATCGGCTGATCGCCACCAGGCATCCTATTAGTCTCTGGATGCCCTTGACGCCACAGATGGGTCCCATGTTGGTGATGGCCGTAATTTTATTGTGGTTGGCTTCGATGCCACGCTCAGACACCATGTATCCGAGTAGTTTGCCCTTAGGCACGCCGAACGTGCATTTCTTGGGATTCAACTTGATGTTGAATCTCTTGAGATTTGTGAACGTGGCGTTTAGGGTGGCGACCAGGTCGTCCGTACGTGGTGTTTTGACGATGATGTCGTCGATGTAGACCGCGACCGTTGCCCGAGGCAGGTCCGATCGGTCGGGATCGATCGGCGGGTTGATCTGGTCGGAGAAGTAGGATTGCATGAATCGCTGGTATGTTGCTCCCGCATTTTTGAGACCGAAAGGCATCGATACGTAGCAGTATGAGCCAAATGACGTGATGAAGGATGTCGCGAACTGATCGGATTCCTTCATCGCTATCTGGTGATAGCCCGAGTAAGCGTCTAGAAAGGATAAGATCTCGCACCCAGAGGTCGAGTCGATTATCTAATCTATTCTAGGCAAAGGAAATGGGTCTTTGGGGCAAGCCTTGTTTAGGCTGTTGTAGTCAACACACATCTTCCATTGATCGGTTTTCTTTCTTACAAGGATTGGGTTAGATAGCCAGTCGGAGTGGTAGACTTCTTTAATAAAGCCGGCAGCTAATAGCTTAGCTATTTCCGCTCCTATGGCCCTGCGCCTCTCGTTGTCAAAGCGGCGCAGTCATTGCTGGACGGGCTTAGATCCCGGCAAAATGCGGAGCTCGTGGTCGGCGACCTCCCTAGGGATGCCCAGGATGTCGGACGGCTTCCAAGCAAAAGTGTCCTTGTTGGCGGAGGAAGTCGACGAGCACGTGTTCCTATTTGGTCGGCAACTGGGAGCCAATCCGCACCGTCTTGGTTGGGTCGGTGTCATCGACCGCGACCGCCTTGGTCTCATCGGTTGAGGTGAAGGCCGGTGCCTGGCTGGGCTTGCCAGGGTCGGGCGGCACTCGACAGTGGTGGCGCAAAGCTGGCCGAGTTCGCCGCGGTAGTGGCGATATCATAGTACTCGCGGCTGTTGACGTAGGCCTGTAAGAAGGAGCTGCTCACGGTGATGACCCCGTTCGGGCCCGGCATCTTGAGCTTGAGGTAGGTGTAGTTGGGCACCGCCATGAACTTGGCGTAAGAGGGGCGCCCGAGGAGGGCGTGGTACACTCCCTTCCAGTCCACCACCTCGAACGTGAGGGTCTCGGTGCGGAAGTTGGTCTTGGTGCCGAAAGTGACCGGTAAGTCGATGTTGCCGACCGGGTATGCCTTCATGCCCGGCAAGATGCCGTAGAAGGGGAAGGGGGAACCCCGCAAGTAGCCTCGCGGGATTCCCATGGCTTCCAAAGTGTCCAAGTAGAGCATGTTGAGGCTGCTGCCACCGTCCATCAGCACCTTGGATAAGCGCATGTTGCTGATGACGGGGTCGACGATGAGGGGATAGCTCCCAGGTTAAGGGATGCTTGTCGGATGATCGTCCTGATCAAAAATAATGGGCGTGGACGCCCACTTCAACTTTCTAGGAATGGAACTTGCGGCTGCACATACCTCGCGGAGTCGGACTTTCTGTAGTTGATGGGAGCATTCGTCCTCCAGGCTGCCGATGATCACTAAGCACCGGTCCACGTCCGGGAACTCTCCTTCTAACGGCTTCTCTTTCTCCTGGCCGGCGTCGGGTCACTTGTCGTGGTCGTCGCCATTGGTCTTGGCTGTCCTGCGGAGGAGGCGCTTCATCATATCGCAATCTTTGAACTTGTGGTTCACCGGATAGCCATGGTTGGTGCACGGCTTGTCCAGGAGCTGGTAGAAGTGGTCGTTTCTTGGAGGATGCTTGTCCTGCCACTCGGCCGCCGCGACCTCGCCGATGGTGGGAGGTCGGCGGTTCTTCTTGTTCTTCGACGTCGGCGTCGACGACTCCCGGCAGCGAGTTGCACTGCTTGGAGAAGCTCCGGATGTAGTCGCGCAGGGACTCACCGGGCTCCTACTTGCAGCTCTTGAGGTCCCAAGAGTTGCCAGGCCGCACATACGTGCCTTGAAAGTTGCCGATGAAGACCTTGTGGAGATCTGCCCAACAGCCGATGGAGTCGGCGGGCAAGAAGTCCAGCCAGGCGCGGACGTTTTCTCCCAGGCATATAGGGAGATACTGGATGATGAAGTGTTCGTCGGTCGCTCCTCCGGCTCGGCATGCAAGCCGGTAATCCACCAGCCACACGCCGGGGTTTGTATCCCCAGTATACTTCACGACGTTCGCTGGTGGTCAGAAGCGTTGGGGGAAAGGTGCCCCCCGGATTGCTCTGGAGAAGGCATTTGGTCCGGTGGGATCCGGACTTGGACTCTGGTCGTGATCCAAGTTGGGGTCGCAGGGATGTCCTCCGTGGCGGAGCGGTGAGCGTTCCTGGTTGGGGGCATATGCCCACGCATCTTCTGCCCGAGCGGCCATGTGATCAACATCGGCGTGGTGCCTCGCCTGCTGCCAGCCTCGGATCACGCTGCACGCGTCGTAGTTAGGACCGACGCGGTCGTGGATCGGTGGCCTCAGCGGGAGAGGAGCAGATGCCGCCGCCGGGGCCGGCGCGCTGCCCGCGTCGGGCTGCCGTGGAGGCGGGGTGCATTGCTCTTGAGATGGCTCCCGCCCACCATGGCTTGCGCCGCCAACTGGGCATGAGGCAGCAGCCCGCCAGCGGTGGAACGAGGAGCTCTCCGTCTTCTGTACGGCGGCAAGTTCGACCAGATTCCTCACCTGACGGTGAAGGTCTCTTTGGGCCGGATCATGTGGCTCTGACAGCATCTGCAGTAGGATTGCGGCTGCTGCGATATTCTGACCTGCACTGAACTCCTGCGGGAGCTGCATGTGGGCGTCGTTGATGATGTTGTGGTTGACCGCACGCGCGCGTCGACGTGCGGAACTTGTGGGGTTTAGCCCCTTTGACCCGGAGGGGGACCGTGGTGTCCGCTCCACAGGCGGAGGCGCCTGCTCGCGATGGCGAAGGTCGTCGCCGTGGGCCAGCGCTTTGGCGAGCGTGTGATCGCGGTGGTCCGCTGGGGCGTGCATCTGCTCGGACGGCACCACCTCTGGCGGCGGATCAACGTCAGCCATGGCGCGCATGCGCGGCGGCGCGGATGTCCCTTCCAGGCGGTTCTCCCCCGTGCTGGAGGAATCGCTCAGGGGATCCTCATAGCACAGGAGGTCGTGGACGGAATCTGGGTAACTCCCCGTCATGCCCACGAACTGTGACGCGGGCTGGTATCCCTGGGTGGCCTTGCGTGCCTCCCGAGCATAGACGCTCGCGGCGTTGCGGAGGCCGAATGGAAGTTGCTCTGAGAATGAGCGAGGAGGGGCGAGCGGAGGTCCGCCCGCGAGCTGCCGAGAGATGTTGGCCAAAGAGAAGAGGACCAAGTTGACGTCCTCGACGGTGGGGTTGGAGGCCATCATGAGCGAGATGCGGCGGAGCACCGCACGGGTTGGCTGCGATGGCCTGTGCTTCTTGATGCGCCAGCGAACTGATCGCCGATGCCTCAGGCAGTGAGGCTTGGGAGGAGGAGCTGGCTCCTTAGTGTCCGCCGGAGCGGCTTCCTCCTCGTGGAGGTGCAGTGCTCCGAGCTGGTCGGTGATAAACTCCAGGCTTCCGAACTGGAAGGTCTGGGAAGGCGAGAATGGTGGAGGCGCCCACAATCCATCGCGAGGGATCGCGGGGAACTCCAGCGAGCCGAAGCTGATCGTCTCCCCGCTGCTTGCCACTGGAGCGGCGAATGGAGTGATCGAAACCATCCGATCGCCGAAGTAGTGAACGCACAAAGCGCTCCCCACGGACGGCGCCAAAACTATCGCTGCGGGAAATGGACGACTACAAAACTACTCGATTGCTTGATTGTTGTGCGCTTGATCGGATATGATCTAGCACGCAAAGACTCGAGGATTTAGACTGGTTCGGGCCTGAAAATGCCCTACGTCCAGTATGGGGGGTGGTGTTCTTGCTCTATTGCTCTCGAGCCCGGGTGCTCGAAGTTCAGAGGGGAGCTTACAAGCTGGTCTAGCAGTGTCGGACCCGTGGGAGTCCAACCAACCCTTTCCTACGTGGGGGGCCTTCCCTTTTATAGTCCAAGGTGGGGCCCCCGTTTACAGTTATCTAGCATTATGCCTTTGCACCGTCGGGGCGCAAATCGCCCTTGTCTGTCGTCGGGGCCCACTCGGACTGTCGGGAGTGGGCGAGCTTGATCCTGGCAATCTTCTGGTGCAAGAAATTATCCTGGCGATCTCCTTGAGCGGTGTTTCCCCCTGGCACTGTCCCATCTTGGCTCAGTCGGGGCGGCGCGACCACCCGGTCGGTCACTCGGGGGTCTCCTTCGGTCTTGTCCGCTGGAGCCTGGGTTTCTTACCTGGGGGCTATCTTACGTAGCTCTGTCACCTGACGGCGCTCCTTCATTTATTTTAGTGGTGAGATATCAAAGATATATTAATCTTTCTCATATTTTTCCCAATGGATTTTTGGAGAAAGAGATTACAATCTCATTATGTCAAAAATGAGATAATAATTTTATATATGATATATTATTTTCTCCTCAATTTTTTCCTTTATGGTTTTGGAGGAGTTTTTCCCATTATTTTTGGAAATTCTCAAGAACAAAGAACAAGAATTACATGAAGCATACTTGAAGCCAATTGATCAAGGGGGAGTGTTAGAAATAATTAATTATGTGATCAATTAGTTTAACCATGTGATTAACACGTGGCTTAGAAAGTTAATCCCATCATTAATAGTTGCTAATGGCGGGGCGCGTCCGTACGGTTATGGTCCGTCCGGAAGGGGTCTGTCCCTTCCGAACAGACGCGCCGATTCCCTTAGACACATATAAATTCTTGTAATCACTGTTCATGAGATCCAACACGAGATTCATTCATCCATTCACAGTTTTCTTTTCAATAGTGCCCACGGATATCGCACACGCCGGATGGACGCACGCGGGACAGGCCTGCGTGCTGGCCCGGACGATCACGGCGACCTTATCCGCCGTACGGGCGGCGGTCAATTATTGATCACTGTGTCGCCGAGAACTCGCCACCCAGAGACAGAGAGGTCGCAGTGCATGATCCGTGTTTGGTTTGGGTAGCGCAAATAAATTTTGACTAATAATTACAAGTATTAAATAAAAGTATTTTACAAAATTAATTTCACAACTCGTACTACTTCGCGAGACAAATCTAATGAGATTTTTGACCGCACAATTAGAGAATAGTTACTGCAGTATTACTATAGCCAATCACGGATTAATTATCGTTATTAGGTTCGTCGCGAAAAATTACACCCATTCGTGAAATTTTTTTCGAAATAAACTTCGTTCATGCAGATAAAATTCTCTCGTGGTGCAAGTAGGACTACTTGCAACCAAATAGGGCCTGCTGCTAGGCCTGCCTGCGTGTGTGTTGCCCCCTGAGTGGCTGGAAGCCTGCTGCAATGCCTGGACTTTGAGATGAGCTACAGCTAGCTGACTGGACCTGTCTTGGGTTCAAATGGGGGCGTGATCCTCCCGGCCCGGGTCTGAACCTGCAGTAACGCAGCCCGTCACGCAAAGATTACCTGTGCTAAACCTGATATTTATATGTACCTTCTTATCCTGGAAGAAAAAGGAGGCACTGAGAGTCACCCTCCGTTTCAACGTATTAGCTGCTGCCACGTGTCTCAATTTTTTTTTACCACCCTTCACGTTTTGCTGCGGTTGGGCCAATGGGCCGTTTTGTAGGCTGGTTCGGTGTTGGACTGTTCCCGCAATGGAAGCGTGTGACGTCAGTGTCTCCGTACAATTTTGTATCGCTGCCGCTTGCGTAGTATGAAGTCTGCGGCAAGGCCGTACTTAGATCCTTATGCTAAAAAATTTTAAACGAAATTTTGCTATTTTGGAGCAGTAAATAAAGTATATTTATATAATTTTTTGCATGGATGGATTGTAAATCGCAAAATCAATCTAATGAGCCTAACTAATTCATGATTAATTCACAATTAGCGAACAATTACTGTAGCATCATTGTTGCAAATCATGGATTAAGTAGGATCATTAGATTCATCTCGCAATTTACAACTCATTCGTGCAAAAAAAATTGTAAATAGAATTCATTTAGTACTCTATGCATGTATCCAAACATTCGATGTGATGTTTTTGGGTGTAAAATATTGGGATCTAAACATGGCCTAAGTAGGGTAACACGCCATGCTCTCGTACTTCTTTACGATCTAAGTTGGCTCTTATATATATTTTTAGATTGAAATTGTATAAAATTAGAGTCCAATTTTTTTAGAGTCCGACTCTTAGATAATCAAAGTCAAATTTAAAACCCTTCACTACCCCTAGCGGCAAGTAAGAGAGCCAGACAGGTGGTAGAAGACCTTTTACACCGCTATCATGGTATTGATTTGTCTTCGAGGCAAGTTTCAGTGTATAGTTTTATGGCATGTTTATCAAGATACAACTCTTATCTCATCTCATAAAACGCTCCCTCCTCTCTCTTCATCGTAACCCTACCATATCAGCAAATTTGCAGATATGACATAAAAGTTAATGTTACATATGAAACTTCTTATGAAATTTCCACTGAAGACTGATCTAAACATCATATAAATAATTAGTTGGTTATTGTCCCTATGATGCCTTGCCAGTATTTCTCACGCGGAAAGGTAATCCTTTCAAGTGGGAGACCAATCATTCCTACTACGATGTTTGCATCATTTTACAAATTGAACAACATGAAGATTGACTCTAAAATATAATGCATCAACTTTAAAATAGTATATTTCAATTATGTATGTAACTACAAATAGGGAGCGTCCTGTTTATTTTTACCTTTTTATTTCTTGCTAAGAAGCAATATATGATACTACCCAAGGTGTAAGTACCCTCTACAAAGGGATCTTCGGACATAGTAAAAGTGTAAGTTATTTTCATCTAAAATAAATTATGTGCATGCTCAATAGTCTTAGGTCATGTTTGGTTACCATAAGTCAGTTCTTGACTTATGTTAGTGACTTATTTTAAGTCACTTCCCTTGAGTCACCTTCTGTTTAGTTGTAGTGACTAAAGTGCTTTAATGCTGTAAAATAAGAACTATTATGCCCCTAATGCTAATCTGGTACCCCTGGCGCAGGGGTAGGTGGGGAAAGAGACCAAATAAGTCCCTTTAAGCTAACCATGGATTTAAGTCCCTCCAGTCCATTTTTAGTCTCTATAAGTCAGGTCTATTTGGATCTCAACTAACTTAAACGGACTTAAAGAGGGGGTGATTTATAATAAATCAGCGTAACTAAACAAGGTCTTAGTTGAATTCATATATACCTGTGACTATAATGTCATTCTTAGATTAGACCAATCCTAATCCTATCTTTCAGTTGTCATTGTAGTTTAAACCTAATTACTCTTCATACATAACTACTGACCGGATGGGAACACGGTCAAGGCGATGACTGGAGGATGACACGGCACTGCTCTTTACACACGCTAGCTGCAACGCCAGCAACGGCAAGAGCAGGGTTGGTTTCTTCGGTAGGCAAGCAAGAGCTGTTATTGGCGAGACTTTCTGCCCCGGGGTGCCCTGCCAATGGTATGGTCGCGAAACGGTTGGCGCTTGCCGTTGCCGGGGATGACGGTTGACGACGCCTAGGTTGGTTCGGCGCCACACAGAGGACTCCGACCCCCTCTGAATTTGCAGTTGGTGCAGCGTGCGAGCAGGCTGATGAGATCACCGATATGATTGATGTCACTGCAGACTGGACTACTGCAGACTTGCAGAGATGAGTGGAGACAAATAGACAATGCGCTTGAAGAGAAACAGGTCAGAACAGCCGCCTCAATACATTAAAATCTGCTCCGCGACAAGTCAGTTTTTACAGTCGACGGATGGCGACACGGAATTGGCCCGCTTTGCATAGCATTGCTTGACGCTCTACGCCTCTACATTCTGTCCCAACATGCAGATGATCCACTAGCGAATCAACGATGAACAATCTTACAAGTGCAACAAGTCAAAGAATCTCTCCCGTCTCTCTCCCTGATCTCCAATCTCTCCTGTCTCTCTCCCTGATCTCCTCCCAACAACAAAAGGGTAGCGAAGACGCTGTTAAATACTTAAATGTTACGAAAATCCAAGGCACATCAAGTGCACTACTCCTAGCAGCAGTAATCAACAAGCAGTCCCGATCGAAAGCTAAATCCTCTGTCGTCAAAGCGAAGCAGCTAGCTATGCCGCAGTGGCGCAAAGGCGGCCGTCCAAGTCGTCGCCACGCCGGTCACGGTCGCGGTCAGTCCTGGAACCCGGTGGTCCTCTTCCACACCGCGTCCCGCACCTTGAGCGTCCTGCCGACGGCCCCGCCCCCCTCGTGGACCGACAGCGACGCGGCGCGGCGGCGCCACGCGAGCTCGTGCGGCGGGATCACCACGGCGTCGGCGGCGGCGGCGGCGGCGTCCTCGTCGTCGCCGTCGTCCACCTCCCAGTCCCCGGCCGCGGCCGCGGAGCCCGCGTGGTGGGCCCGGTACTCGCCGCCCAGGATCTTGGACCAGTCCGGGATGTTCACCGGCAGGGACCCGTGCGCGGCCCGGCCGGCGCCGCCCGGCGGCGCCGCCTTCCGCGCGGCCGCCGCCGCCGCCGGGAGCGGGCGGGCCCGCGGCGCCGGCGCGGCGCTCGGGGCGAGCGCGCCCCAGATGTCGGACTCGTCGAACTCCTCGCCCGCGCCGGCGGCGGCCGGGCCGGGCACCGGCACGCCGTGCGCCACCGGGGACGGCGCGAAGTGGAGGTACGCGCGCTCCGTGGCCGCCGACCGCGTGCTCCTCGCCATAACCGAACTGCTGCCGCCACGTGCTCCGTGGGTGGCCGGGAGGGATCGCGGCGGGAGGTGTGGAATCACGAGAGTAGAGAGACCAGCGGGAGGAGCGGATAGGAGGCGGAGAAGAAGCGCGCTCGCGTGGAGTGGAGGGGGAGGGGGATCAGCGCGTGCGCCGGGCCGCGAATTTATACGCGCTGGCGCTGGCTGGTGGGGCCGAGAGCGGAACGCGGGTGGAAACGGATAAGGCCGTTTATGCAATGACCGTTTCGCCCCTGAGCAACTCTTGGATCCGCTACGTCTAGGAGGACGGAACGGCGGGACGCCCGTGCCGCTGCGTGTTGGGCCCAGCTAGCAGCGAGCAGCGTCCACTTCGAGTGAATGAAGTTTGGGTTGAGGCCTAGAGGGTATACTTTTCTTTACAAAAAAAAAAGTTGGGTCTAGGAAAGGGAGGTGGCCACGTTGCTGGACGACGGCAGCCGATTGAGGTGGTGGACCCAATGTGTTTTTGTTTCGGATAGATAGATCGATCAGCAATTTAAATAAACAAAATGCCCGGGCGCATGATGACCGGAAAGAAGTCTATCTAGTCTATATCAGGTCACCCTAACACAGGAGAGTTTCTAGGCAACTTGTCCTCTAACCCCATTGCTCTCGTGGCTATTACTGGGAAAAATTCTTACTCAAGCAACCCACCGCCCCCCATCGTCCACGCAGGAGGGATGCGATCCGAGGATTATCCATTCATGTAAAAAAAATATTACGCCACGGCCAGTGGGCCACCAGAATTGAGCACGACGAGTCGACGACCCTGCGGAACCGCGACGCGCGCGCGGCGCGCCTACGTGCGTGCATGGACGCATGGTTGACCGATTCGTCCTGGTGGACACTCCGGACCGGATCTATCGTGATTCTTGCCGATGCTGATCTGTACACGTGCGACGGCGTGAGCCAGGGAGCCAGTGTCAGACGGCCATAGAATTTGGGTGTGGCCCCCACGGAGCTTGCCATGGCTCGGCCCCCACGGGGTTGGCTCCCGGGTCCGACGTGTACCGGGGCCGCCAGGCCGGCGCACGTACACGCGCCGTGCCGGATCGTTATCCGCTGCATGGGATGGATGGGGTTCCGTCGCTTTCGGCCGCATGCACCGGGACGCAGTACTGGTGGTGGTGCATCATGATTCATGGACGCGCCGAGCGCGGGGCCGGGGCCGGGCCTGGCCGGCGGCGGCGCGTGGCAAACCTGGAGTGGATGCGCCCCGCGAGGCCACGTGGGGGTGCGCCTCCGCGGCCGTATTCTTTGCACCCGCGACGGGCAGGGATTTGGATTTGGCCGCCGGACAGCAGCGCCCGTCTGTCGACGCGCTGTGGCGCGCCACGCGCCCGCCGGCACTGGAGATGCAGAGGCCATAGATCGAGCCGTTGTCCTGCAGCAGCCGACCACCGTGCTCGCCGCCAGCGGGTGGCTCAGCTGCGTGCCCCAGTTCACGGCGGTCGCCTGCGACCGCCGGAGGCCCGCGCTGCACAGCACAGCACACCGCCGCCGCAGCGGCGCGCGCGGCCGCCGCCATGGACGGTGTTTGGGGGTCTATAGTCAATCAAAGAGTGGCCAAGAATTCGCAGCTCGAACAAATCGAGGACTAACGCTCTGAAAAAGGCAGGCGAGCGAGAGAACAGAGCAAAGCTTTGCAATGAAGGAACTCCTAAAACTGGCTGGACTCTAAAAAAAAAAAGGAAATCTCTTGCAGGACAAATAAAACACCGGGTGGGAGCGGGCCGGGTTGATCCACGAGGTAGTTGGTCCGACCCACGAAAACAAAGCCAATGTGTCACATGAGCCGACCTGAAATTAGATATGGGTCTATTAAGCCAGAGTCTACTTGACTAATGGGTATGATGGATCGATCCAAAACAAAAGCATCATCCCACTCAATCCCCAGTTTAATCTTAAAAAAACCTAATCCCCAGTTCCATCTAAGCTGTTCTACCCTGGTTGTCAATGGTTTATTCGTAGGATTCCTTGTTTAGTCAGCGTTGGCGTGCAGGAAGAGAGTGAGGCCTACTATGGCGTCATGCTGGCGACGTGCTGTGGTCGTCAAGGGGCTGGTGCAGCCGTGCAGCTGACGATGCAGCGTTCCAGAACGCCGATCAGCTCATTCGAAGTTGACCCTGCGCAAGTATCAAGAATTCAGGGACTCTGGAGCGATTCGTCTCTTACAATAAATGAGTCTAAGGGTTTGTTTAGATCCCAAAAATTTTCCCGCAAAAATATCATATCGAATGTTTGACACATACATGAAATACTAAATGAACTCTATTTATAATTTTTTTGCACGAATGGGTTGTAAATCGCGAGACGAATCTAATGAGCCTACTTAATCCATGATTTGCAACAGTGATGCTACAGTAACCGTTCACTAATTATAAAGTAATCATAGATTAATTACCATCATTGGATTCGTCTCGCGATTTACAACTCGTCCATGCAAAAAGTTTTGTAGATAGACTTTATTTAATACAACAAATTAGCGAGATTTTATTCCAAATTTTTTTGGCACAATGAACTAAACACGTATATTTCCAGCAAGCTCAGGAGCTTCATTGCTGCTCCTCCCGGTGTAAGCTACACAAACAAAAATATTTGCTCTGTTCGGGTGGCTGTGACTGGTGGCTGGTACTGCTATAGGTGCCGGTGCTGATTTGGTGTGAGAGAAAAACACTGCTAGCTGGTTGGAGCCGAACAGAGCGAATCACATTCAGGTTTTACAAGTGGCTCTTAATGTGGTTTTACAAGTGGCTCTTAATGTGAAAGGAGACAACACATTGACGACACCAAATTCTTTGGAATCCTCAAGCTGGAGAAGAACCTCATTCAGAATTAGAGGATGTTATCGGGATTTATGTTTAGTTAAAATATATGATCAATGACCAATTAAGTTACAATTGAGGCTGGTAATCTATTGGGTCTGACAGAATTTATTTAGGATCTCTCGACCATCGCTATGGGACAAATTTTTATGATTGATATCCTCTTAATCCCGACAATTACAACTAAGTTAAATGTTATGTATCAGTATCATCTTCATTGGATGATTGGTGCAATATTTACCCCTTGTTTAGTTGCATAATTCAAAATTCCAAAAAAAATTCCAGCACCTGCATGGAGACTTAAATCTAGACGAAATAAAAAACACATTGCACAGTTTGGCTGTAAATCGCGAGACGAATCTAATGAACCTAACTAGGCCGTAATTAGACACTAAATTGCTACAATAATGCTATAGTAAACAACCACTAATGACGGATTAATTAGGCTCGTTAGATTCGTCTCGCGATTTATAGACGAGTTCTGTAATTAATTTTATAATTAGTCTATATTTAATACTTCAAATGTAGAAAAATTCCATTTCAAAAACTTTACACCCTACAACCAAACAAAGCCTTAACATATATAATATGTCTGAATAGGTCAACTCATCATGCTTGGCAGTCCCAATAGAATATTAATTGTAGTTTCTATTTCTCTTAAATATATTAACAGCTCACCATTTTGTTGATGTGGCAAGAAAATTAATAGAGAGAGAGTAGAAAACAGAGAAACGGTTTCTTCTTCACGGAACCAAGTCCTCGCTAGAATCGAGACGGGAAGAAACTAGCTATTTCGCGTTGGTTTCCACCGTCCTCCCCTTGGATCCACTGTTCCTATGTTAACTGCAGCGCCAAATCCGCCCCTGCACCTGGCTCTCTCCCGCGCACGCGCCTCGCGCGGCTGCGCCTCCCTCTCGAGCCTGCAAGTTCCCGGCCACGTCCGTGCTGAATCTCCTGCGCTCGCTCGCCTGCAATTCCTCGCCAGCTAGCCTCCGTGAATCCCCCCACGCCAGGCATCTCTCTAATTAGCAATCAGTTCCAGGCCATTGTGTTGCATGCACAGCTGATCCATGTCTTTTTTGTGGTGTATTTAAGTTACCCATTATATGGAAACTGCTATAGAAATTATGGGTTGGAAAAGATGACTGGAATCCATGGAGCCCCTCAAAGCCCTCCTACAATTTTAAACCATGGATTAAGAAGAGGAAGAGGAAAATGAGGAAAAAAAGAAGAAAAAGAGAGAGAAGAAAGATGAAAAGGAAGATGAGCCCCCCTAAATCTAAATTCTAGATTCGCCACTGTCTAGGTCAAGAGCAGCAATATTTTTGCTACTTTCGTTTGCCAATTTTTGACCCGTTATAAACATGGCTGAAAATAAAATTATGTGCAAGCAAATCGACCACAGCAAATTTGGTTTAACCTGATTTACTCTCTTTATATCACGAAGAATCCAATTTTTATAATATTTGAATTTGTCCCACATATACACAATTGTATTTTGAGACCAACTTGGTAGGACCTATCTCACTTGAGCGAGGTTGTTAGGATGCTCCCTTTAATTGGCCTCCAATCACTAATTTTAATAGCAATTCATCTCTCCCACCGTATATAAGCGAGACCGCGGCTCTACCCTAAACACACACAACATATAATCTTTGCTATATATTTGTTCCGACATCTCCATCGCAACAACTTGTGTCTGCAAGTGTTAGGAGATCATGCCTTCGAATAACCAACCCCAACATATGTATCTATTATGCATACATGTATCAATAAAAAATTCAATTAAATTGCTTTACATGTGTTTTCGGTGATCATCTACGCTAATTTGGCTTGTCCAATTTATTTATTAAGCAAAGTTGAGTTTTGGCCACCAAGAACCTATCGATGAACTTACATTAAGTAAGTTATTAATATTTGTTTACAAACTCTCTACCTCAGAGTTTGTTTGTAATAGTTGGTTACAAGTAAACATGAAAATTAATCATTCATTATTGCTTTTGCCATGACCTGTATTCCAGTGTTGTTTCTGCTTTTTGTCATATTACAATGTATCATATCATCAAATATTTTTTAGAAGAATTCCTAAATTTTAAATTTGAGAATTACTTATTGCTCAAAATTATTTAAGGCCTAGCACCACTAGAATCCCTAGGGCCAAAACCCTAGGGAAATGATCGAAAAACTCTAGGGAAAAGATTTCCCTAGGAAAACTGGTACGGAAAGGCTTTTAGGAATATTTTTGAGGGGAAATGAGAAGTGCCCTACGATATTTGACAAAAACCTAGGGAATCCCTAGGAAACTTTGGACCTTAGGAACCTTGATGAGGGTAAAAGCAACAGGTATCCCCAAGCACCAAGCAACAGGTATCCCTAAGCACCGCATAAAAATAGATCCCCTGTTGCTTGGTCCGAAGTGTCCCCGAGGGAGGTCCCGTCCCGACCAAGTCCCAGGATAGGAACATTCCGCCTCGCCCGACCCCCGCGGGAGAGGTCAGCCTCGCCCGACCCCACGCGGGGGAGGATCCACTTCGCACGTGGCGGTCGTCCAGTCCCGAGGAAGGGGGAGCGCTTCCGGTCAAAAGGAGGGCCCCACGCATAGTTGCGTCAGGCAAGTGGGAGAAGCCTGTGCACCCCATGCCTCGGTACAGATCGTGAAGGACATGGAGTTGACAAGTCCATCCCCGGGGGGTGGGGGGTGGGTGGGGGGACGCCAGTCAACCACTCCCCCCAGAAGTCAGCACCATATGGTGTGCTGACCGTCCGGACGAAGGACACGACAGATCAGCCATCCCCGTAAACAGCGACGACATCAACTGTACGTCATCAACAATACGCGATCCCTATTCCCGTCTGCCACGATAAGCACAGGGCCGGGGATGGGGACGGACACCCGCCGTCGCCATCAACAGTGCCCGCGGGACTCATCGGAATTAGCGGACGGAGGAAAGGGGTCGGATAGCGCCGGACCCCCTTGACTTATCCCTTTTTATCTTTTGTATTAGACCCTCTCTCCCTTGAACTATAAAAGGGAGGAGGTGCGTCCCTAATGGGGAGGATGGAACAACTTCTCACACATTCGCACCCACACAACACAGAGACTTGGGAGCCCGTTCCTTCTCTTGCCTGTTTGTAACCCCCTACTTCAAACCAGAGCAAGAACATGAGAACTCGAACTGGACGTAGGGACATTCGATCCGAACCAGTATAAACCCTTGTGTCGTCTCCTTGCATTATAATCCGGACCAATGACGCGCAACACAAATTCACTCATCGGTTATACGGAACACCGACAAAACTAAAAACTACGGCCTGTCCCCCCCCCCCCCCCCCCGCTCGTGTCGCCGTCGTCTCCCTCGCCGCCATGCTCCCGCGTCGCCAATGTCATTCTGCCCCCCCCCCCCCCCCCCCCCCCCCCCCGCGCCACCGCCGTTGTCCCGCTCACTGTCGTGCCCCGCACCATCGCTATCGTCCCGCTCGCCGCCATGCCCCGTGCCGCCGATGTCGTCCTGCGCGCTACCGTGCCCGCACCGCCGACGTTGTCTTGCACACCGCTATGCTCGCGCTCGCCGCTAGGACCCCGCGCACCGTCGTGCACCCATGCCATCGCCGCCGTCCCCTTCGCATTGTGTCCCCGCTCACAGTCGTGCCATCCCGCGCGCCATGTTGCCGTCATCGTCTGTGAAGTTGACGTGCTTGATGGCCAGGCAGAGGTAGTTCATCTAGTGCCGCCTGCTGTAGGTGGCCTACGATCGGTAGCACCCCTTTATTCGTGTGCACCTTCTCGAAGCACAGAGACCTCCCCATGGCCACCCACTATTCCTCCTCTTGTCGCTCCTAGCACCGAGCTTATTGCTGCTCCCTCGGGTCCTCGCACCACCGGAGCCGCAGCCGCTGATGTTTCCAGGAGGATGGCGTTTTTGCTCTGAGCTCCGCAAGAGAGAGGGCGAGGTGGAGTGGAGATCTCGGTGGAGTGAGGGAAGGGGCCAGAGGTTGGAGGCAGAGCGAAAGGAGTTAGAGCAACTCCAACCCACCTCTCATCAGACCTCCTATCTTGCATTTAGGAGAGAGAAATGCAAAAAAAACACCTCCAACCCACCTCTCATTCGAGAGGTCTGACCTCCTACATCTAAGAGCTCCGGTCTGGACTCTCATCCGAGGCAAGGAGCAACAACCGCCCCCTTCCCGCGCCGGCACAGACGCCACTCCCGCCAGGTGCGCCTCCTCCCGTAGTCTCCATCATTTTTTTTAGTCGCGGCGGTCCCAACAGCGACCAACCAGATCTGCGGCCCAGGCGGCGGCAGGCCAGATCTGCAGCCTCGGCGGCCGGCCGGAACTACATCCCCGGCGACTAGGATGAGATCATTTCTAGACCCTTTGTTGGTGCTTGATATTGAGATGGACTTGTATTATATGGTATTGTATGGACTTCTAGTTTAATTCAGCTATCCTGGTATGTATGGACTTCTTGTTTAATTTAGGTATCCTGGTATTGTATGGACTTGTAGTTTAATTTAGTTATTCTAGTGATGCTTCTTGATAAATTATATGCTTTATTGGATGAGAAGAGTACATGATAAAGTGTAACGACCCAAAAAAAATCACCAAATAAATCACACGCTAAAATTTCTCAAAATCATTTTTCATCGTTGAGCTCAGTTATCTCTAAACCCTAATACCCCCCTAGAATCATTCACCGCTCCAACACCCGATTCCATTTGTCGTTTCTATCTTTTCTTTTCGCCGACCGCGATTATCGCCGGCCGCACGCACCGCTGCCTCCCCTGGCCCGCGCACCCGGCCGCGCACGCCTCCCTTGGTCCGCGCGCCCCGCCATCGCCGCCGGCGCGCACTCACTCCCCCTCTCCCTCTTCCCTTTTCTCTTTTCCCCATTTTACTTCCCTTTCTCCCTTTTCTATTTTCTTTCTCTCTTTTTCTCTCTCTTCCCTTTTCCTCTTCCCTTTTCTTTTTCTCCATTTTCCATTTTCTTTTCTTTTCTTTTTCCTCTCTCCTTCCTTCTCTCTCTTCCTTCTTCCCTCTACCGCGCACGCACCGGCCCGACCCCCCCCTCGCCTCCCGCGCGCGCGCTCGCCCTCGCCCCGGCCGCCCACGGTGCCCTGCTCCGCCCGGCCGCGCTCTCCACCCCTGCACGCACGCCCCGCTCGGCCTGCCCACGCGCACGCACGCATGGCGCTCGGCCTGACCGCGCCGCGACGCCGCTCGGCCGCGCACCGTCCGACCCCGCCGCACGCCTCGCCTCCTGGCCGGGCAACCCGCCTACTCCCCACGCGGGCGCACGCACGCCGTACCCGCTCGCCGCGCGCATGCCCAGAGCCTATTCCGCGCACACGCGCACACCGTACCCCCGCGTGCTCCACGCGGCCGGGCCATCCGCCGCGCCGCCCGTCGCTGGCGCTCCGCCTCGCCCACTGCTCCCACGTGCGGCGACCCGCTTCACTGCCGACCGTCCCAGAGCCTGCACAGCGCCGCTGGCCCGCTCGCCAAACCTGCCCGAGGAGTCGCATCACCTCTGCCCCACCATCACCGGCCGTGCCGCCGCGTCCCGACACGAGCAGGCGGCCGGAGCGCCATTACTCCGCCCCGCACCGCTCGCCGGTCGTCCCACCGGCCACCACCCATCCCGCGCCGCTCCACCGACCTAGCGCACCTATAAAAGACCCCCAGCACTGCCCCTCCGCTCCACGACCGCCTTCCCCGACCTCCCAGCACCACCACCCACCATCGCCGCCACCCCGAGCACCGGCCACCGCGGAGCTCCCCTCCCCGCAGCGCCACAGCCCAAGCCAAGGTGGGCATCGGTACCCCCGAGGCTCTCTCTTCCTTTTTCCCCTTCCCTTGCCCGCCGCGGTGACTCCGAGTCGCCGGCCTAAAGCCGCCGCCGCCCGCTGCCGCACCCCGTCGCGGCCAGGCCGACCCGGGCCGCCTCCGCCCGAGCTGCGGCCGGGAATCGACCTCGCGGGCCCCCCTCTCCCTTCTCCCTCACTCCGAAGCCACCCCCGAGCCCCTGGCCGCCGGGATTGGCACCGCCGACGCCCCCAATCCCCTTCCTCTGTTCCGACCGGGAGGGAGGAGGAAGAAGAGAGGGCTTTTTGCACAAAAGCCCCTCCCCTCCCTCTTATTCCTTAAAGAACCCCCTACCTTTAGCCCTTTTGCAAAAGGAACCTTGCCTAAGCTTCTTTTTCCAAATAAACCCTTTTTCCATATAAACGTAATTCTAATTTAGTCCTTAACCTTTTAGAATAACCCAAATAGGTTCTAAAATACAAACCAAGCCCCTGCCTTCTCAAATATATTTACAAATAGGTCCCTGGACCCTTGTTTAAACCCTAACACCCCGTTGACTTATCATTTCATGTGTCAAACCATCTCCGATCGACCCGAAACTTTACCACGCCATTGCTAATATAGTTTGAGCCGTGCCATTAAGAAACCACCCGAAAATATCACTTCTATCTCCATATCTTGATTATTTCCGATTCGAGCTCAACGATAAAACTTTTATTTCTTTTTCTTGATTGTGTGCTTGTTTGTATGCGTCGTAGACCACGGTGCGAACAAAGGAGAGCCCGTAGGCGAGCAGTACTGCGAGCCAGCGAACGAGGACCTGTTCTGCGACCCCGAGCCAGAAGGACAGTGCTTCGATCAGGACCTCCCCGAAGGCTTCGAAGACGGCAAGTTCAATCCCATCCTTTGATGCATGCTTTTGTCCTAGTTTTTATAAACATAACCTTTTGGCCTGTTTTATAAAATTGCATGTGTTTTGCTTGCTGAAAACACGGTTGGATAGCCACCCCTTGATTTGTTAGAACCATTCCTTGACCACCTAGATTAATGTCTGATTTTGTTTGGACGTTAATCGCTGCTAGAACGATTAGGATTTTATACAAAATACAACTTGTTTTATAAAGAAAAGGTGTGTGTATGGGAAGGGATAAACAGTGAGATTTCGAAAGATGAGTCTAGACGGGATGGATGGCATTTCTGTGTGATTTGCCGATTTGGTGTGCTCGTGCCTGTGTGGCAGGGCAAGGAAGGGAGATATCCATCTTGTCACCCCAAAGGACCGAGTTGGTGTTACATCTCACCTAACTCTACTTTCGTGCAAACCACTCGACCGTTGTATGGGCAACGGCTTAGCATAAACCCCACTAGTTAGTCTGATAGCCATCAGGAGAGCTGAGAGTAACGGGTGACCAAGGAGAAGGGATATGTTCTGTGTGACTTAGGCCCCGGTTAAACCTCGGAGATAGGTCAGTAGCCCCTTGGTGTATCCCGTGGTGGCTAGTCAGGTCTAGCTAAGGTGGGTAAAGGCTTTGTTGGGATCTGCACCGACACTGAGGTGATCGTGTTGTGGTACCCCACTTGTGGGTAAAGTTGCACACCTCTGCAAAGTTGAAACCTATTCGAATAGTCCGTGCCCACGGTACTGGGCGAGTTACGGTGTGGTCTCACAACTAGTGTTTCATCTGGGAATGGATGGGTTGGCGTGAGTTGTTTTGGGAAAGAGTCCGGCAGTTGTGCCGTGTTCTACGGCGGATGAGGAGTCCGGTAGCAGTCTTAAAACTTGGATCCTGTGTGGATCAACCCTTTGGTGTTACTCGGTACAAGAAAAACTGGTTTTAAAAATATTTGCTTTCAATTGAACCCCTGCATAAAATATTGCTTTCCACAAATCAAACCCTAGCCATATCCTTGATTTACCTTGTGCATTATATTCTGTTTATACCCCTCCGTGGGTGTGGTTGGACTTGCTGAGTACGTTTGTACTCACCCCATTCTTTATTTTTACAGAAGAAGATCCAGACTTTGTACCTGACGACGTTGAGTAGGGGTACCGTCCTACACCCAGCCTTGCTTGTGGATTAGGGTCACCCACAGGAGATACCGCATGGCGCAAGACTCTGATGACCTTCTTTTAATATTTAATATTATTGCGTGTGTGTGGATTGTAATCATCGCGATAGTGGCGCTTCTCTGCTCACTACCGCGTAGAGTTGTACGGTAATGAACCATCTGATGTAATAAATGTGTCATCAACCTCCTGGGACTGATGTTTGTAACACATTTAAGTCTTCTCTTATGAGGGGACGCTTCAGGTGGTATCAGAGCCGTAGGTTGACCGTAGGACGTGACCCTAGGAGCGAAATCCCTTTTTCTGGCCCTTTGACACTAGGACTTTTCTTAATCCTTCTTTCACACAAACACTCACCACTGGTTCTTGCCCTGTTCCAGATGGCTGACAATGGATGGATTGGCGGAATCTGTCACGCAGAGCCCGGCCTTCCTAAGTTATTGATACTCAGCCTGGAACGCATCGTAGTTGTGGACCCACCAGAGTTTGTCTACCGGGAGTACGACTCCAAAGGCACTCTTCGGTGCGACCTGATGACCTTCGTGGGAAAAAGCACCAGCTACCCAGATGTGAACCCTTGGTTCATCTCCACCACTGGTTTACGCTTCCCGGACATCTATCGAAAAGCTGCCCGTAAAGCCCTGCGACGCCTATGCGTGATCTACAGGCATCACCTTTAGCGGAATCCTATGGGATTTTCCCCGCCGACTGAAGGAAGGGTAGAACCAAACTAGTTAAATAACTTATACATATCACCATGAAGACTCTAGAGGTGTTCGATGAGATCATCCCAAAGTTGAGAGTGAGTTTGGACATTTTTATTTCATGATGAGCTTGTATGAATTCATGGAACTCATGTGTACGATTATGTACTTCTCTCGGTGATGGATGCACAAGTTGGCCAACACCATCATAGCGGAAATCTTCTTGTTCATTGCACTCATCTTCAACAATCATGTTATGCATGATGATACAAGCTGTCATGATATCTCTGACAGTGGCTTTATCCCAAAAACAGGCTGGTCCACGAACAATGGCAAAGTGATCTTGTAAAACTCCAAAAGCTCGTTCCACATCTTTCCTAACTGCTTCTTGTGCTTGGCAGAAATATTTTTTCTTATTGCCAAGCGGGGACTTCATGCTCTTCACAAATGTTTCCCATTTCAGATAAATGTCATCTGCAAGGTAGTACCCCATTGAATAGCTATGGCCGTTGATGGTGTAATTTACCGTTGGAGCTTCTCCTTGAGCTAACTTTGCAAAAAGATGTGAACGGTAAAGAACATTGATATCATTATGAGACCCCTGCAAACCGAAAAAGGCATGCCAAATCCATAAATCTTGTGAGGCAACTACTTCCAGAATGATTGTGAGCTTATGAACATGACCCGTATACCGACCTTGCCATGCTATAGGACAAATTTTCCACTCCCAATGCATGCAATCAATGCTTTCAAGCATCCCTAGAAAACCCCTACGCTCACCAATTACAAGTAGCCTAGCATTGTCATGCTCATTTGGAGATCTCAAGTAATCATCTCCAAAGGCCTTCATAATACCTCTGACAAACCTTCTAAGACTTTCTATAATAGTACTTTCACATATATGAATATATTGATCCATAAAATCTGCAGGTACGCCATAACTTAACATCATGTATGCTGTAGTAATTTTCTACAAACAAGATAACCCAAGGCGTCCATTTGACTCCCTCTTTTGTACAAAATAATCATCATGTTGCTCTATGGCTTGCACTATGTGCATAAACATAGAACGACCCATTCTAAACCTGAGCAAAGAAATACAAATAAGAATCCCTATGTAATAGATGAGCTGACTAAATTAAAACCAAATTGGATGCACTAATTATGAACCTGCGACGGAAGACAGTTGGACCATAGACTGGATTGTCTGAAAAATAATCGTTGAACAACCTCCACACGCTGCTCGATCTATCACGATAGATATATTGACAACCAACCACAGAGGCACCTCGTCTTGGAGCACTCGTACCCTCATACACCGTGTGAGCTATGTGTAGTGCCAAAAGGATTAGTTCATCATCGTCATCCGACGATGACGACGATGAGTCTAAACAAACAGAGAGCTCATTTCAGCAAGAGAAGGAAGAATGGTTTGTTGTGGGAGCCAAGAGTATAGGCATCCATATATAGATGAGAGAAATCTAGCAGTTTGAATACTAGCCGTTGAAAATACTATCCATTGTGAATAGTGTCATTCAAAATACAACTGTTGGAACACAGGGCATTCAAAGTAGCAGTTGGAAATATAGTCATTGTGAATAGTACCATCCAAAACATGATCCTCGGAAAATGGACCGTTCAAAAAATAGCTATTCGAAATCTAGCCGTTGCAAATAAATCGTGCAAAAATAAAACGGTAATTCAAAATAATCCTCATGGTAGTTACTTGATATGAATAAAGAATGAGGGAGTTGGAGATATAGGAGTAAGTATGAGAGGTTTGTTGGAGTTCATTCTGAAATAGGAGAGAAACAAGATGAGACCCTCGTATGAGTGGAATAGGGCGCCAAAAATAGGAGGTGGGTTGGAGTTGCTCTTAGGAGAGCTGAGGATAAGAGAGAGGGTAGTGAGAGGATGAGACTGTGGATCCAATCTTTCCCTACGAAATGGTATTTTCTAGGGAAAGATTCAATATTTCCCTACGCTTTATGAACAAACCCTAGGGAAACATTCTTTCCCTAGGAAATTTCAGATAACCCTAGAAAAACACGTGGATTTCAGTAGTGTAGAATGATTGACACAAATAGTGTTTGGTTCCATTGAATGCAAAACTTCTACTTGATTGGTAAAATATATTAAGGGTTGCCATTTTTCTTGATATTAAATTAACACGTTTGTAACGAACATGGCACCATTTATGCCATTTCGAGTGATTTTGGTGATCGAATGACAACACAACACTTGGACTAATATGATTGTTAAGATGATCATTCTCAGGCTTTTAGGTTCAAGTGATGACAAAGAGAAAGAGAAGATAGGCGTAGCAAGGCCCAAAGGGCCACCCATACGGGGGTTCCGCTACCCGGTTAGCGGACGGGGGTCGAGGGGGAGCCGCCCCTCGCGGGTCTCAGGGCAGCGCCCTGAAAGCTCTTCGGATCAGGAGCACCGGAAGATCCGACGCCATGGGCATCGGAGCATCCGGTGGTAATCGGAAGAACCGACGCCATGATGTTTGGTGCAGGATGGAATCGAAGCCAAGTCAGCCTTTAGGCACCGGTTGAACCGACGGTCCAAGAAAAGGGCATCGGTGCATTGGCAGTCCTTTGTACCAGAGACGATGTCAAGTGCCCAGAAGAAGTTTCTTCAGCACCGGTTCAACTGACGGTGCATCGGTGCATACCACCGGTGTAATGACGTCAGCGTCCAGGAGAAGATTCCTTCAGCACCGGTTGAACTGGTGAAGCATCGGTGCAAAGCATCGGTTCAACCGGTGGTCACTGCGTCAGCCGTCAGGAGTCCAACGGCTACTTCGAGTTATGAGTGACCGGATGAACCGACGCCACCCCGCCAAAGGCATCGGTTCTTCCGGTGGTACGCAGATTTTCAGCTAACCGTTGGAGCAACGGCTACAAGACTTGGTGGCCTATATATACGCCTCACCCCGGCCATTTGAAGTTTGCTGGAGTCCCAAGACACCTCATACACATCCAAGAACATCTCCAAGCCATACAAGAGCTCATAGATCATATCCTTAGCTTATAGCACTAGCTTTGTAAAGTGTGAGTGCTAGATTAGCTCTTAGTGAGTGTGATTGCAAGGCCTTGAGCCTTTGTGCTGTGGTTCTCTAGTGAACCAAAACAAGAGCTTGGTGCGCCGGCACCTTGGAGCGTGAAGCTCGCCGGCAATGTCATCGACCCTCCGACTTGGTGTGGAGCGGCGACGACACTTTGTGCGGGGGACGTGGAGACCCCCATCCTTTGTGGAGAACCTCCTTAGTGGAACCGGGGCCAAGGTGACCGTGATTGTGTTCACGGAAGAGACTTGGTGGCTGAGTAGCAATACTCTTAGTGAGTGCTACAACAACGTAGATGTAGGTGTGCCTTTGTGGCTAACCGAACCACGGGATAAACACCCGCGTCAAGAATTTGCTATCTCCTATCCCTCTCTTTAAGCTTCCGCATTTCATACTAGCAATTTGTGTGCCTTTACTTTCATAGAATAATTTCTTGATAGGAAAGGCTATAGGTTGCTAAACTCTTTTGGGATAGGGGTTTCACACTAGAACAACCTAGTTGCACATCTAGAAAGTATGTTTTAGTTTAAGCTTTGTGCAAACTAGTTGGAGCCATAGGTCTAAGTTTTTATTAGTGCCTAATTCACCCCCTCCCCCTCTTAGGCTAGAGCACCCGATCACTTTCAACGTTCAATATTTATTATTTTACTATAAATATAAACCTTTTATTTACTATATTATTGAAAATACGTGCCATAATTTGTGAAACTGAGAGAATATTGTTCAAAGTTTCTTAACGCAATACTTAACAAAATAGACTAGTTTCGTGACACAAATTTGCCCCCTGTACTCTTATTTAGTGTATATTCATGTGATCATTGTAATTGTGTAGTTATAAGAAGACACATACAGGACCAGACTAAAAATCAACTTTAAAATAAGTTATATTTTTATTTTTTTTAAAAAGTTAGGAGCGCTGCAAATAATTCTTATAAGGAGTAATTAACTAGAAATTCAAACACAGAATGATTTATCATTAAGAAATACTAAGGCACTTGCGTTCTTCTTACAACTTACTGCTCCACAGCAATCTTCTCCTTGACGAACCAAAACACTTGCATCGCTGCTGTCGTCTTCCCTTCAAACGTCCTTCGATTTCTTTCGTTCCAAAGCCTTACATTTTTTAACCGAGCGAGTACAAACCAAACTAGTGAATAACAGAATAAGGATGAGAAAAAAGTTCAAATTACTCCCTTCAAATATTCTTAAAGTTTGAATAACCTTCTAAATTATTTTTTAGTTCAATTTACCCATAAACTATGTCATTTAATCCAATTCAACCTTTAATATGATTTATATTCTTTATTTATCTATGCTCAAGCGAAGTGATAGAGGACATCATAACATAATTTAGATAAATATGTCAAGAAATTTTCATTATTATTTTGATAGGGTGCGATATTTAATAATAAATTAAATCTTATGATACAAAATTTAAAAAATAATGATGAATAATTATAATATGTTTTTTAGACATACATTATGATACCTATTACTGATCTGCAAAATCTTAAATTAAGATTTTACTTGTAAATAATATATAAAAAGATAAATTGTACATATTAGGAGGTAAATTAAGATAAATGATATAATTTAAGGGTCAAATTGAATTAAGAGATAATTAAAGGATTATCTGGACTTGGCCTCATTTGAGATAAATTTGAAGATATCGAGCTGTGGTGAATCCGTTGCACGTGTGTACGGATGAGAAAGCAATTCAATAGCGTGCTTGGCTGTCGTTGGAACAAGTAGACAAACGCTTCAGCTTCGTCTGGGTCGTCCATCCAATGATCCAAATATCCATTCATCCCAAACTTCTCACTCCTATCCATCCACTCCACTCCGGCGTCGTCCCTTCGCCGCCGTCCAAAACAGAGAGCGAGTGCTCTGTGCTCCTCACCATCGCCACCTTCTCTCTCCTCCCCGGCTCCCTCGGATTTCTTCGCTACCCAAAAGGCAAGAATGTTGTCATGCTCGAGCTCGGCTCATTGACAGCCGCCCTCCCCCGCTCAAGGCTCAGCAGCTCAGGGCCTCAGGTTCATCTCTTCTCTTACTTTTCCCTTTCTCTCGAAGAGAAACTCTCTCCCGGTCTCCTCCCTTGCTCGACATCTTCCTTCCCTGGCGGCGACGACTGGGCGAGCGGCGGCCCAACCCTTTGCCGGCGACGAGCGCATCCTCCAGGTATGCCGCGCCGGCCCCTTCTCTTTCCTTGTGCTGTGCGAGACCCCAAACCCTGACAAAACTATCTAATCCAGTTACTATATAGTGAGTTACCTACCAACTTGGATTTCGTTTGCAAGAGCAAGAATTATCGGGTGTACATGTGTACACCCATGTCCTATGCTGGGTCCGCCCCTGTCTACGATAGGGGAATGCTCATGACATGAACCTGTGCCCGCTCCAGGTGCATTTGCCCTTGTGTTCCAAGTACCACTGGGGCTAGGAACATGTGATCGCCGTTTCATGACCTTCATGAGCTGTTGTGCGGTCAGCTTTAACAGCATTGCACTCCGGCTTCTTGTCGAGGATATGATCCAGCGCCAGGGTACCTGTGCATGTAAGATGTTCACCCTTGGTTCCCACAGGAAGAGGGTGAGGCACCCGGTGGTCTTCGCGAAGAAGAGGCGGCGGCCCAAGAAGTGGGAAAGTCCATGGTGGAAGCCATTTTTCTCAGATTGGAATGATGATGAGGAGAATTTGGCTGGCTTGAAGGAGGATGACGAATCGTTTGAGGAGATTGGCAGTGACCAAGAGCTGTCGGAGAATGAGAAGTTTGAGACATGGAGGAGGAAAGCTGAGGCTATTGTTGAGCTGCGGGAAGCCCAGCAGGATGCTATGAATGCTGAGGAACGGTCGTGGGAGGATTGGATCAGTGGGGGCAGCACGTCAGGGGGAGGAGACTGGGGCGGGGATGTGAGCGTGTTGGACCAGATAACTGATGATCCTGCAGAGATACTGAGGGATAAGAGCGCCATTGAAGTTTTCGGAGATTCCATTGATGAAGATTATGATGACATGTTGCTTGAAGATCGAGTTTTTATGTATGCCTCAACAAATTCGGTACGTTCTTTACTACTTTAGTTATTTGTGACACCAGATATCATAATCCATTTCCATTTATAATCATGAAATGTACTTCTGGTCTTCACCACCACTGTTAGGATTTTCTCTTTCGATACAACAATGCAGCACCTTGTAGACAAAAAAAAAGTTATTTTAATCCTGTAATCTTGTTCAGGATCCATTTGGATGAAACAAAATAAAATGTTCCATAGCTTAGCATGCATCACATTATTATAGTGACTTAGTGAGACCTTTGGAACTTCAAACTAACAAAGGACTTTGTTCTTTACAGGCCAAATTTCTGGCGCTACTGATTGTGGTTCCGTGGGTGATAGATTTTCTAGTCCATGACTATGTTATGATGCCCTTTTTGGAGAGGTAATTTATTTCACCCATTCTATATCATCACCTTTTGTCATTGAAATAGTGGGCACTGGTAGAAGTTGCTCTTTTTGCTTCTGTCGTTACATGCAACAATGTATGCTAAATGCAGAATTTATTAAATGGAGCATTATCTAATAACAGATATGTCCAGAAGGTACCGCTTGCTGCTGAGTTACTTGATGTAAGACGCAGCCAAAAGCTCCAGATGGTTAAAGACCTAAATATTGAGAAGGCAAGATACCGTTTTGAAGTAGAGATTGGTAAATCTCCTCCACTTTCTGATGAGGAGGTCTGGTCAGAGCTGCGGGAAAAAGCGTGAGAAAAATGCTGATTACTATGCTTTCTTGCCAAATCATTACTTTCATAAATGCACTATCCATCAGAAGTCTATTTGTGTTCGGTTAATATATTAGAGCATTGTATTCTCATCCTGCAGTGTATTTGTTATCTTCTCTATTTTATCAGGTTAGAGTTGAGAGATGAATGGAGATTAGAAAACCGGAATGCTTTTGCAAATATATGGTCTGATATGGTTTATGGGATTGTGCTATTCCTTCTTATCTGCTTCAACCCGAGCAAAGTTAGTATCTATCAGAAAATCATGTCTGTTTCGGTTTCCATCCATTTTCAATTGTGTAACAGTAATATGTGTAGCAATTTTTTTGTGGCATGCATGTACACACATAGTTTTTTCCTTATTCAAAATGAAGTTTAAATGCTTACAAGTAGATAAATTGCTGTGCTACTGGGCCTCTTGTTGTCAAAGGAGTGCTAGTTAATTGATATTGTCAATTTCAAATTACTGCAAAAGCATACTGACCAGAATCTGCATCATTTCTCTTCTTTAGTACACCATATAATTCTAAGGTAGTGCTAGTAGCATATCATTTTCCATGTCACAAATCTAACTCAATACTGGTGGTTAGAGTTTTAAAAGTTGACTTCGAGCTTGTAGGATTGCATCTAGTTTGGATTGTGATGTGCCATTCAGTTAGCATACCTGGCAGATATCTTTTACGTACGATAATGTTTTGACAGCCATGAATTTGTCTCATTGATTATTGTGGCATTTTTTTCTTCCCCAAATGAATATATAGAGTTATGCTGATGTCATACATTTTACTCTTCCTCCTTGGCATTCAGGTTGCGATGCTGAAGTTCACAGGATATAAGTTGCTAAATAACATTTCAGACAGTGGGAAGGCCTTTCTTATTATTCTAGTATCAGACATCCTTCTAGGGTAAGTTATGTGAATTTTTTTTATTAAATGGAACATCCATGCATGGGGTGTGGTTTTGCGCAACAATCATATATATGCATTAATCCAGCATGCTGTAGGCAAGTGTTATTCATGCCACTTTGTCATCAGTAATAATCCTGGCACAGTATATACGTATCCCTTGCACATAATGTCTTATATACAAATATTTCGAAGTACTGGGAAGTATCAAGTATCTGTGTTATGACTACTTGGGCCAACTGGCCAATTAGGTATAGTGCTATGATACTTTTGTCCTGGTTTATCCTTTATATGTGCACCTGAGCTATCCTCTTTCCTTTCATCTTCTCTCTGTCAGCCATTATTTTTTGTTTTCTGTCTTCAGAAACATCCCTTCACATGGGAGAATCTTATTTACCATTGATCTGAGCAAAACTGAACTTAAGCACTAGATTGTTTCCCCTATCAGAAGCTGGTTCATAGAAAAAAGCTGAACTACAATGAGAAAATTTAACTGTATCTTAGTCTTGTACTCTTGCTTTGGGAGACACATTTCTCGGTCAAATAACTAAGAAACAGCCTTGAAAGTTTTTCTGTCCGATTCTTCTTTCATTCAAATGTAAAGAGAGATTAATATTGTTTTATTTGCATCTTCCTTTTGTTGTTAACTATTATTTATAGGCAATGATTTTATTCAATATAAAAGTCCACTAGCTGCACTTTTGCAGGTACCATTCAGAGCCAGGTTGGCATACGATGGTAGAGGTTATTCTGGAGCACTATGGGCTTGAAGCTGATCAAGCTGCAGTCACATTTTTTGTTTGTTTGGTTCCTGTTGCTTTCGACGTGTTAATAAAGTTTTGGGTAGGTCTGGTTGATGCCTTTTCATCAAACTAACAAGGGCGTGACAATAGATTAATGAAGTAAAGAAGCAGTATTTTTTTTGTAGGAGCCTCTTAATTTTATAAGAATTTTATGCCCTAGTTCACCATTTTGTATGTTTTCAATACATTTTAGCAACTCCAGTGCTACCATTTTTAATCACATTTACATTACTTTAATATTTTTTATAAAGTAAAATCCAAGTTTCTGTTGGGAACAAAATTCAATTTGTATGAATTGCTTGATCATTAGTTACAGCTTCTACGGATGTATTACAATTCCTGGTACTACTCTGGGTGAGTTTAGAAAAGGTTCACATTGTGACCATATATATTTTTCCATGCTGCAGGTATACAAATACCTTCCGAGATTATCACCCAGTGTGGGCAACATTTTGGATGAAATAACGCGGCACTAGAGAATTTCTTTTTTGATTGTTTTCATTGGGAAATCGCTTGGAAAATTGTCACCTTCGAGGTATGTGTTAACTTTGTATTGTTGCTCCTACTTGTTTTATTTTCACTGTCAGAATGGTAAGTTGGTGGATAATTTATTCACTCTCTATTGTTCAAGAATAATAAGAGATAAAGTTAGTCCTTGAGAGATATTGCCTGTCCATTTGTTTTTTGGTAAGAAATAAAATGAAGGCAATTGGCAAATTTCACTGTAAAATGTTATTAAACTGTTTTTTGCTGGTTTATTCAAATTATTGTTTATTGGTACTTAGATGACAAATGCTAGATTGTTCTACCACTCTAAGATCAAACTTTGAACTGCCCCAATGTCAAACAACCATAAACTGACCACTAATTATATATTGCAGGTAAGAGTAGATGAATATTCTATTGGATTAACATTCCAAATTTTGAGTTCTATAAAGGACCTCTTTGTCTGAACGGCCTCATAGAACGCCTGCCTGATCATCAATCGGGCATGTCCAGGAATTGGCGAAGCTAGCAATATATCTCCGGCTGAACATAAAGATTCTGCACCAGATCCCCTACAGGAAAATTCAGATTATTTTGACCTTGATATTTATCAGTGGCAATCGGTTTTGCCTTGGAAATTCTCACAAGCGGAGCCATGCTTTAGTTCAGTTTCTTCTGTGCAAATCCTGAAGAAAGTATAGCATACATTGTGGTGAATTCAATATGCCTCTTGATTTTTTTCGAATACTTGCTTGAATTAATGGCCTGAGTCTATCAAGTGTTGTATACAGCTTCACGTCTTGGAAATTAAAACTTGCAAGTCTTTGAAAATTTCATATTTCAATCACATTCTCAATTTGCAAGCTGTATAAGTGTAGTGGTGTCAATTGGTGACCTTAGGTGCACCCAGGGTTTACAATCCCGATCGGTCCGGTCAAACCGCCGCCCTCCGGTAGCGGTTTACCGGACCGGTTTGACCGGAAACCGGTGGAAACCGGTCAAATTCAAATCCAAATTCAAAATCACATGTGTAAACGGTTTCGACCGGTATACCGGCCGGTTTGACCGGTTTACCGGCCGGTTTGACTGGTAACCGGTCGGCTTGACTGGTAACCGGCCAAATTCAAATTCGAGTCGACAGCCCCTTGGCTTTCTTATTGTGTAGTATACACTTTAATTTTTGGCCGAAGGTTTCTTGGCTTTGACTCGTGTTTCGAGTCGACAGCCCCTTGGCTTTCTTATTGTGTAGTATACACTTTTATTTTTTGGCCGAAGGTTTATTGGCTTCGACTCGTGTTTCGAGTCGACAGCCCCTTGGCTTTCTTATTGTGTAGCATACACTTTGATTTTTGGCCGAAGGTTTCTTGGCTTCGACTCGTGTTTCGAGTCGACAGCCCCTTGGCATTCTTATTGTGTAGCATACACTTTGATTTTTGGCCGAAGATTTCTTGGCTTCGACTCGTGTTTCGAGTCGAGAGCCCGTTGGCATTTTTTGTAGCGTACACTTTGATTTGTAGCCGAAGGTTTCTTGGCTTCAACTCGTGTTTCGAGTCGACTGCCCCTTGGCTTTCTTAGTGTATAGAATACACTTTCATTTTGCAGCCGAAGGTTTCTTGGCTTCGACTCGTGTTTCGAGTCGGTAGCCCCTTGGCTTTTTTAGTGTATAGAATACACTTTAAGATAAGTATGTACAGCTTGTTACGGTTACGAGTTGTACTGACTTAATTATTTTCAGCCTTGGTGCAAATGCGAAGGTCGATGTTTGCGACCCTGTGGTTGCTTCGACATGAGACATTTTTCTGAAGGGAATTATTCATATAATTTGGGGAATTTACATAGGAACCGCCTCATTAAAAACCTCACCTCCGAATTGGAGTTCCCTTATGTGAGGAAAAGAGTACGGTACTAGACTCAAATGAAAGGAAAAATGACATGAAGGTATGAGCTTGCTTTCTTGTCGCTCATCCTTTTACAACTTTTACCCTAGACATGATACTTTTTGAGACTGTCAGCATCCCAGGAATGCTGCAGCTCGTTTCCTTCGATATCCGCCAAGTGGTAAGATCCTGGCCTGTTGGAGTATAACACAATGTATGGTCCGTCCCACTTGGATTGAAGCTTGCCGATGGTTTCTGTGTTTGGCTTTCTTCTTAGAACCCAGTCTCCTTCGGCAATTTCTCTGTTGGCTACTTTTTTGTTTCGCCACTTCCTTGTTTCTTCTTGGTATGCTTCTAAATTTTCCGAAGCTTGCAAGATGTCGAGTTCTGTGAGATCTGCTTCTATCGAAGGTTCGATGTTGTTTAGAACTCTGGCACTTTTGTGTTTGAGTTCTTCTGGGCTCATAGCTTCGGCTCCATACAACAATCTGAATGGGGTAAATTTTGTTGCTTAGCATTCAGTTGTGTTATGGGACCAGATGACCTTCGGCAGTTTGTCTACCCATTTTTCTTTTTTCAGACCGAACAGGCATTTTTTGATGGCGTTGAAAATTATGCCGTTGGCCCTTTCCATGGCACCATTGGACTGAGGGTGATACACTGATGCAAACATGACCTTTGTTCCTACCGAGTAGCAGAATTCTCTGAACAGATGAGAATCGAATTGCTTCCCGTTATCAACGGTTAGTTCTTTTGGCACTCCGAACCTGCAGATTATGTTTTGCCAGAAGAATTTTCTGACTGCTTCGGAAGTGATGTTCACTAGTGGTTTTGCCTCTATCCATTTGGTGAAGTACTCCACTGCAACCACAGCATATTTGTAGTTGCCTTGAGCTGTTGGTAGTGGACCGACCAAGTCCATGCCCCATCTTTGGAGTGGCCAAGCCGGAGGTATGAGTTGTATTGGTTGCGAAGGTCTGTTTGATTTGGGTGCCATCATTTGGCAACCTTCGCAAGTTTTGACTATTTTCTCAGCATCTTTCAATGCATATGGCCAAAAGAATCATTTCCTGAAGGCTTTGGCGACCAGAGGTCTTAAGCCAATGTGAGATTCACAAATTCCGGAATGTATTTCCTTCAGTAGTTCCCGACTTTCGGCCGTCGTTATGCACTTGAGCCAGGGGCCGACCACTCCAGACTTGTATAGTTCATCTTCGTACAAATTGTAGCTTCTTGCCCTTTGGAACATTCTTTTTCCTTCCTTTTCATCCGAAGGCTCGAAGTGTCCCCGAAGGTATTCCATAATTGGTGATCGCCAATCTTCGCTTGCTATGACGTTGACTTGTTTCGCTTTTTCTTGTTTTGTGGAAGGTTTTGTGATTTTCTCGTAAAAAAACGTCCGGAGGTAGTGGTTCTTTGCGAGCAGCAGCTTTTGCTAACTTGTCAGCTTCTTCGTTCTGGCCCATAGCTCTTACTACATCTAAGTACATTTTCATTTCTGGCTTCTTCGCTTCTGACTCTTTTTCCACATGGTCGGTGATGACCTTTGAATCTGATTTGATGACAAAGTTTGGATGACCCAAGGCCTTCACTTTCCTGAGGCCTAGCAGTAGTGCTTCGTACTCTGTGGTGTTGTTTGTGCAGGGGTTTGGATCACTGAATTTGAGGCACGCGGTGTATCTTAGCTTCGTACCCGAAGGTGACTGAATGATTGCCGCGACGCTAACTCCTTCGTTACACCATGCACCATCACAATGTACTGTCCAAGGTTCAATTGGTGCTTCTGTATCGACTATGTTTCGGCCAGATCTGCCACATGTTTTTTTCTTTCTGCACTAGTGACCACTATGTCGTCAACATAGGTCAACACATTTTTTCTGAGTTGAGGGCCCAGAACTTTTGAGGACATTCGTGAGAATGACTGTCCAGCGTTTTTCAAACCTTCGGGCATCCTGACGAAACAGTATGTTCCGAAAGGGGTTGTGAAACTGGTTTTTTCTTCATCTTCTCTTTTCATCCAGATTTGATGGTATCCGAAGAAGCAGTCTAAGAGTGACATCAGTTGACTGTTTGATGCATCATCGACAACTTTGTCGATCCTTGGTAAGGGGAAGTCGTCCTTTGGACAGGCTTTGTTTAGATCAGTGAAATCTATGCACATTTTCCATTTACCATTTTTCTTTTTTACTGGCACAGTGTTGGCCAGCCAAGTGGGATACTTTACTTCTCTTATGACCTTCGCATCAAGAAGCCTTTGGACTTCTGCTTTAACTGCTGCGACTTTGTCGTCAGACATCTTGCGAAAGCTTCTGCTTTTTGGGCTTTATCTTTGGGTCAATGTCCAGTTTGTGTTCTATGATGTCTCGGCTAACGCCGCGAAGGTCATTTGCTGACCAAGCGAAGACATCCTTGTTTTTGTTTAGGAACTCCAAGTGTTCGCGCTCTTCTTCTGGCTCGAGGGCCGCGCTGATTGTTACTTTCCGGTCCGGCAAGAACTTGTCAAGTGGTACTTTTTTTACTTTGCACTCTTGTTGGAATGTTTCTTCTTTGTCCCTTTTTGGCTCTTTTAGTAGCGGGGTTTTTTTGTCAGCTTCGACCAAATGGACGTTTCTTTGTCCGGGAGCGACACCCCGCTCGATATCTCTGGCCAATTGTTGGTTGCCTCGGACTGTGATTACTCCTTTGTTTGCAGGCATTTTCATGCACAGATACAGCTGATGGATGATTGCCTCAAATTTGTTGATGAGGCCACGGCCAAAGATTGCATTGTATGGGTAATTCATTTCCACAACATCGAAGGTGATGGATTCGGTCTTTGGGTTTGAGAGATCTCCGAAGGATACTGGAAGGGTTATCTTTCCAAGGGCGTTCACTCGTTTGCCCCCGAAGCCAATGAGCGGGATGTCCGCTGGCTGCAGAAGGTTGCGGTCGATGTTCATGCGGTCGAAGGTACTTGAAAAGATGATGTCTGCGGAGCTTCCCATTTCAACCAGAATTTTACCGATTGTCCAGCCTTGTATATTGGCTTCGATAACTAGTGCATCTGTGTGGGGAAAGCTGAGCAGGTTTACATTTTCTTCAGAAAACACTATGGGCATGTGAGACCATTGCGTTTTCTGAATGGGTCCATCCACCATGATGGAATGAACTTGTCGAAAGTAGTTTCTTATTTGTTTTTTGTTCTCGAATTCTAGAGATGACCCTCCGGATATTGGCATTATCCTGCCGAAGGTTGGTAGTGGTGCAGGCTGGGCATTTTGGTTAGTTTGGTTTTCTTGCTTGAGTGGGGGGCCAGGCGGAGGTGGGGGCAGCTCTTCTTGAGTTGCTTGAGCTATGGGCGAGGGAGGCAGCCTTGGTTGGTTTTGCTGCGGGGGTTGCCAGTTGATGGGATATGAGTTATAGCCGAAAGTTGGCATTGTTTGGAAATGAGGGTTAAAAGTTGGTTGCGGAGGTTGGAATTGCAGTGTTTGCTGGGCAGGCCAGCTGGTGTGTGCTATGAGCTTGGCATTCTATTCAACTTCCATTCTTTCGAGTGTCCTTTTCTTTTCAGGACACTGATTAGTTCTGTGGCCAGCATCTTCCCCATGAAAGTGACAGGACAATTTTTGCCGGCCCTGCGAAGGTCCGCGGCCTCGGCCTCTTCCTTTCCCTCGGCCCCTGTTGGACCTGCCCCTTTGATGATGTTCTTTGGAGTTACTATTTTCATGTTCCTTCGGGGGTTGTGTGGGTGGTGGGATTATGTAAGGATCGAATTCTTCTAGTTGATCCATATCTTGCGAAGGTTCAACAGGGAGTATGTACTGATTCTGCTGGTTGGTGTTTGTTTGATTGTTTTGTTGCCAGCTCAACTGTTGCCTCATTAACTTTCTTTGTTCGACCCTTCGCTTGTGGTCTGCTTCGGACTTTGCGTATTTCTCTACCTCCGCATACAATTCTGACAGACTTCTTGGTGGCTCTCTGTCGAGGTGGGATACCAATTGGCTTGGGAGGAGACCTTCGATGAATTTTGCTATTGCGTCTTTCTCAGAGAAGTTTGGAGTTTGCGCTTTTTCTGCACAAATCTCCGAAGGTATTCGGGTAGTGGCTCTCTGTCCATCTGTATGCAGCTGAATTGTTGCAAGGTGTTGATGGATAATTTTTTGAAGACTTGAAAGTCTTGCTTGAGTTTTTCCTTGAGCTGCATCCAACTTTGAATTGAGAGGGGTTGAATGTAGGAGTACCAATTTGCGACTGGACCTTCGCATGCCATGACAAAGGATTTTGCCATGATGGGATCATCTCCACCGGCTGAGGCGATTGTAGCTTCATAAGTCATTATGAATTGTGCGGGGTCGACTAATCCATCATATTTTGGGAGTTGAACTGGCTTGTAGCCGTATGGCCAGGATGTTCGCTGCAAGGCAATTGACAGCGGTGATGTTGGGTCGAATGGAGGGCTTGGTTGGAAATGTTGATCTTGATATGTTTGAGTTGTCAGGTGAAGGTGTTGACCTTCGTGATGTCTGGAATGTTCATCAACTTCGTGGGTGTTTGGGGGTTCTTATGGTTGCCCAACTTCTTCCTGCATTTTCTGGACTTCTGCTTGCATTTTTGCAACTCTGCGTTTTGCTTCAGCTAGCCTCTGAGCTTGCTCGGCTGCTCTCTTTTTGGTCGCCAGTTGACTGGCCAGATGAGCTTTCTTCATTTCTAGTGCACGAAGCTGAAGGTTGAGCTCATGGTGCGCGTTTTGTTCGAGCTGGTCATCTTCGAGCTGGGAGAGGTTGTTTAGTGTTTCAGTTTCGGTTGTTGTTGTTGCTGCTGATGCTGCTTTTTTGCCTGCTACCGCGGCCTTTTTTGCTTGAATAGCACGTTCTGCTTGGTCACACTTTTCTTTCTCAGCCAGCTGGGCGGGAGTTGGTTCGATTGGAGGAGATTGTCCGATGGGGACTTCATGAAGGTTTGAACCTTTGGCGTTAGGAACGCCCTGGTTGGTGTTTTTTTTTCTTTGTGGAGCCATCGTAAGGTGATTTTCGAGTTAAGAACATGGGTGGGCACGTCTGTTGGGTTCTTTGGACCGATCACCAGACAGGGAGAATACTCTTCGAACGAAGTTTAGAACACTAGAGCACGAATTGCACAATAGAAATTGCACTATAGCCAGTACGAAATGTTCCAACCCGTACAACGTTGGGTGGGAGGGGGTATTTATACCCCCAACCTTATTACATCTTTCCAGAAATGCCCCTGCGGCCCCCACGAAGGTCAAGAGGTTACAACAGGAGTATTTGGTAATTTCCCTAGGTTGGACAGTCTGACTTGGATACTCCCACCCGGATCACGTGTTTTTTGCCCCTCGGGAACCTTCGGTAGCGGTCCTTGACAAGCTTCGTGTGGCGCCGCCTTCATCGCTCGCCATTCTTGAGTCGCCCGCTGCACCTGAAGGTTCTTGTCATAACCTTCGAGAGTGTGGACCTCCGGGTTCTGTGGTGTTCGACGACCTTTAGCGATGACCTTCGATAAGCTTCGAGGGACTTCACCTTCATCATTTTTCGCCTCCGCGCTTCCCAAAGCATCCCGACGACTCAGGATTCCATCTTCTGGCGCCGAACCTCAACGAACTCTTCAATGCTTCATCATCTTCGAAGAACCTTCGGGTTGATGCTTCGTCATCTTCGCTGAAGCTTCGGCATAACCTTTAGGGACCTTCGGGAACCTTCGGTACTCCTTCGTGTCACGCCACCTTCGGGAGGAGGCGATCCCCATCAAGACTTGAGCAAGTATTTGCAAATTTCATATTTTATGAAACTAAGATGTCTCAATAAGGCTTCAGAAAAAGGAGGCACGTTAAGAGTTCCAGGATAAAAAATTGAGGCCTCGTTTTGCTTTTTTCAGTTTAAGTCATAAGTCCTATCACAACGCATGTTTAAACACAATTAGGAGTACTAAATAAAGACTTAATACAAAACTAATTTCATATGTCGTGACTTAATCATGAGATAAATCTATTAATCCTAATTAGTTCATAATTTGACCACTAATTGTTATAGTAACCATCCGCTAATTATGCATTAATTATACTTAATAGATTCGTTTAGAGCCCTAATTGCAACTTTTGCAATTAGTTTTATATTAAGTTGGCATCCGAATATTCAAATTGATATCCGAACATTCGATGTAACAGCTACTTGAAAACTCAAACAAGATCTGAAACATACGTGAGTTTGAAGCTTCTAGCAGGATCTAAAGCAAAATGCTGAAGTGTTCCGGGTTTCAAACATTCATGTCGCAGAGTTAATCTTTGTGTTTGAGATTGAAACAAAGCTTTTGCTTCACATAAAAACATGTTTCAAGTTTTGAGATCAAATGCCAAGCCAAAAAAAATCTTATTTACTAGTAAAAAAGAAATTGAGCTTTATGAAACCTTAAAATTACCCTTCTTAAACATTTTTTTCTTCATACCTGTAAATGACAATTCGAGTTTCATCATACTAAATCATAAGAACCCTAAGCCACGAAAAATAAATAAAAAAATCCCCACTCTTCGAGAACCTTTGCCACAACCAGTGTCACACACGGACACGTACCGAGTACCGTACGACAGTACACGAATGCCGGAATTTGTACATCTCGTCCTACTCGGCTACCGGCCACCTGGAGGTTTCGGAATAGCCCCTCCTCGATTATCGTGTTTAGTTGGTGAAAAAATTTGAGTTCTGGTATGATATCACATTTAGTTATTATTTGACAATTAATATCCAATAATAGATTAATTATGTTTAAAAGATTCATCTCATATGAATTAGTTAAACTGTATAATTAGTTATTTTTCCTACTGTATTAATGCTCCATGCATGTTCGATGTGATAGATACTGGTCCTGTTTGGATACCCTATGTTAGTGTTAGTTTGTGCTAGATTAGGGTAAACTAACATCTAAATACCCAAACAGGTGTGTTAGTTTGTGTTAGATGCAAGTAACACCCCCAAAAAAACTAGCAGCTCTAAGATGTGTTTTTTGTGTTAGTTTTGGTGGGGTCCACAGAAAAAAGGGAACTCCCACTCTCCCTCTCCTCCCTCAGATCCCCCTGCGCCCACCGCCCGACCCCAACCCGTTCGCGTCCTCCTCCATGGCGTGAGCCTGGCGCCGCCCCCAACCCCGCCGCCGGTACCCGCATCCCCGACGCAGGCCCCAACCCCGCACGCCGCCGCCCGCAATCCCTGCACCACCCGCTTCCTCGCCACCGCCCCCAACCCCACCGCCATCGCCCGGAACCCCGCCGTCACCCGCAACCCCGCCCCCGCCGCCGCCCCCAACCACGCTGTCGGGCAAGAAGAAGCAGCAGGGGTAGGGTTTGATTTTTTTTCCTTGTCTTCTTTAATTAGATTATTGCATTGGCTTTGCACTTTAACTTCTTAATTGGATGAGCTTAGCCTGAGTGCACACTTGTTTGCAGGATCCGCGAAGATGGAGGACGACGGGTTCGATCCGCTCGCCCACGAAGATGACTATGTGGGCACTCAATCTTGGGCATCCCAAATGCAGCATGCCGGCACTTCTTGCGGCTGGGGCGGCTTGGACCTAAACTTGCAAGCGTCGGCGGCGGAGGGGTTTTCGGGACTTGGGGAGTACGAGAACTTCCTACAGAGCTTCGACGTCGACCTCAACCCTGCCCGTGGCCATCCATCCATGGCGCCGCCTCCCTTGCGTGCACCGCCCCCTGCATCGACGATGCCAACCTTCGTCCGGCACCTTAACTTTGGGTCCTCCTCGGCGGGAGCCGGTGGCGGTGTTCCCTGCGGTCGCGGTGGCGGGAGCCGGCAGCGCGCCACCACAGCCCCCGCACCACCCCCGCTGTGCAGCGAGGAATGCTGGCCGTGGGCAAGCATCCGACGCCAGCGTTTTCTACGAGAATTATGAAGAAGAAATAGAGGAAGACATGGAGGTGTTAGCGAGCTCCGACGGTCCCCCGTGAGCCAAGGCCTTCGAGGTCAATGGTCTAATGCAAATAATGCTTCCTTGTTAGAACTGTGCATAGCGCAACGTATAGCAGGAGCGTATAATGGTGCACAAATGAGTGCTGATGGGTACCAATCAATTGTTGATGGCTTGTTGGCTAGAAAGAGGTTGGTCTATAGCAAACAACAGGTGAGGAACCAAATCGGGGTACTGAAAAACACCCACTGTTTCTATCGATACTTGCAAGTGCACACAGGGTTTGGAAGGAATCAAGATGGATCCATTGATGCAGATTTTGATTTTTGGATAACACATACAGAGGTACTGTTGTTCACTACCAAATTGTGTATTGTGCTCTATTATCTTAACTAGTGTATGATATCTTTGTGATGTGAACCTCTCATGCAGAAGAAATCATACCTCAAGAAGCTGCAATATGGTCCTCCAGCAAACTTGGAGTTGCTAGACCAACTTTGGAGAGGGATAATAGTTTACGGAAGCGGGGCCTTCGTGGCTGGAGATGACTACGGTGAAAATGAGGGGCAAGATGTAGGGGCTGCAAATGAAGATGAGTTTCAAGCAACACCTAATAGCACAAGGAGCCAGAGGAGCAAGAGGTCATTGGGTAGCACACAAAGCACTTTGTCTAGTCCAGTGAAAAAGAACAAGAGCCCAATGGTCAAGATTGTCAAGGAGATAGCCCATACCTTCAAAGAGTATGTCACAATCAATAATCAGGTGATACAGAAACGTTCAACTCAGAAGGAAGCCTTTTCTGTTGGGAGGTGTCAGCAGCTGGCCTTTGAGTGTGGCGTTGAGAGGACTGTTGAGTCTGTCTATGCTATGTCCAAGCTGTTTCAAACAGAGTACCAAAGGGAGTTTTTCTGTGGCCCATTAATAACACCTGAGCTTCGATTGAGTTACTTCAACAAATTGTGCAGGGACAACAATTTGGAGTAGTTAGGGACTACTTGGAGCTTCAGTTGATGTGTCATGTGTCGAACTATGCTATATGTGTGTTGATGTGTCGAACTATGCTATATGTGTGTGATGTGTCGAACTATGCCATATGTGTGTGATGTGTCAAACTATGTTATGTCGGTGTGGTGTCGAACTATATCTGTGTGTTATGTCATGAACTACATTGGCTATGTGTTGAACTTATTTCCATGTACTGCTTCAAGTTTAGTGGAAGTTTTGACAATTTTTTATATGTGTTAAGCAGGAAGAAGATCATGGCCACCTGATGGAGCAAGAACAAGGTTATGGAGGTAGCCCAAGTGATGATGAGATGATATCCATGTGCCAGAACAATCTTTTCCAAGCGCAGAAGATGATTTTGCAAATGGTTCCTATCCTGGGTATGTACTCTGATAACTACTTTGAAACTACCTAGGAGGGTCAATGGAGATTCTGGCTTGGATTGGGTGCATAATTGTCTAGCCCGAGATACCGATTGCTACAACATGTTTAGGGTTGAGAGACCTCTATTCAACAAGTTACATAATACTTTGGTCCAGTCATATGGGTTGAAGGCTACTAGAGGTCTGACATTCGTAGAGGCTGTTGCTATGTTTTTATGGATTGTTGGTTCACCACAGTCAGTTAGAAAGGCTGACAACCGTTTCAGGGGGTCTTTGGAGACAGTAAGCAAGACATTTAACAGAGTTTTGACATGTCTCCTTAGGTTAGCACATGACATAATTGTACCAAAGGACCCAACATTTTCAGAGCTGCACCCAAACTTAGAAAAACCTGGTATATACCCACACTTCAACAACTGCATAGGAGCCATAGATGGGACACATGTGAAGCTTGTGGTGCATAAGAGTAAGAGAGTTCCATACTTAAACAGGCACAATGAAACCAGTCAGAATGTGCTTGTTGTTTGTGATTTTGACATGAGGTATACCTTTGTGTTGTCGAGATGGCCTGGTTCAGTACATGACATGAGAGTATTCAAAGATGCCATGACTACACATCATCACAAATTTCCACATCCACCACCAGGTTCGCTTCTTGACCTATCTTGCAGTAATTTTTATCCAATTACACTAGTGCATGTAAGTCTCATTGTGTGCCTCCGTTTGGGAATATGCAAGGAAGTATTATGTGGTTGATGTGGGGTACCCCAACTGGCCGGGCTACCTTTCACCATACAAATGTACAAGGTACCATGTGGAGCAATATCAAAATGGCCCGCCGCCACGAGGTATGAAAGAAACCTTCAACCATGCACATGCCAAAGTTAGGAATGTCATAGAGCGATCATTTGAAGTGTTGAAGATGAAATTTAGGATTTTGTTGAATATACCTTGCTTTCCGGAGGACAAGCAAACGAGAATTATTGTTGCTTGTATGGCTTTTCATAATTTTATTCGAGAGAGCAGAATTGCGGACAGAAAATTTGATGCATGTGATGCAGATGAAAATTATAATACATTTCCTACTACTGCATCCGACTGGCCAGAAGATGAACCTCTTATTCAGGATGTCAACATGAATGTCTTTCAAGATCAGTTGGCCTATGATTTGTTTAATGGAGTGTAATTTTTTTATTCATTCAAGACTTGTATGTTTTAGTGCGACATCTCATTTGTATGGACCATTTAAATTTAGTCGTGCTTGTGATGAAATATTTGTGGAGATGATTTGTTTCTGAAGTTTGTGTGCGAGAGGAGGCCACAAAGTGGCCGGCCACAACAAATCCGACTGCAAAGGGAGTTAAATGAGTCAAATGATTGAAAAAATGCTTTTATTGTTAAACTAACACTAGCATCCAAACACCCCAAGTGTTAGTGTTAGTTCTGTGTTAGAAAGTAACACTAACATCTAACAGTGTTAGTGTATCCAAACAGAGTCATTGTACAACATCGTTTTTAACTAAACACCCTTGTATTTGTGGGGCAAAAATTTCCTGGAGACACCGTTAAAAGGGTGACTTTGCCCAGGACCACTACAAAATTACATCCCTGCTGAAAAGACACCGTAAAATCATATGCATTGGCTGAGAGACACCGTAACCAATATTATAGTCAATTTAATTGGGCAGTGATGGGAAATGACACTCTTACCCTCCTACCTTAACCCCTCCACGGGACCTCCTCCCCCGTCCAAACACTGCAGCCCGACGGCCCTTCTCCCACGCAGCGACCACGCCGGCGGCAGGGCTCCCGGCAGCGACCACGCCGGCGGCAAGGCTCCCTGGCATGCTCGTCTCCAGCACGCGCAGGTCTCCTCGGCGCGCGCACCTCGCACTGGAGCGGCCCTCCCCGCCCCTCCCGTGGAGTGTAGGCGCGCCACTCCGACGCTGCCCGGCCAATTTCGGCGGCCGTAGCGGAAGATGGAGGCTCCACGATACCTCAGCGACATTTTCCCGCAGGAGGCGACCGATCTTTCATGGGTTCCTGAAGGGTACAATCTTCTCTCATTTTCTCCTAGGGTTAGGGTTAATTTTGAGTCATTGGCCTTGTTATCGTACAATTATGCTCATTTCTTTGTAAGTAAATCATATTGTGTGTTGATTCTACTATGATTTGTGTCATTGCTTGTGTAGGATGGATCCCAATTCATCATACAGACTTGCTGTTCGTGTGGGTGCTTATGTTAAAATTACTGATGAAGGCAGTCGCGAGTATTGTGAGGCTCTTAACATTGCTAAGATCTTAGACAGGGATATGTCAAATTGGAATGACTTGCTAACTGAACTTGCTACAGACATTAACTTAGGCTCTAACCACAAGTTGCGTGTCACCTATTGGGACAAAATCAATCATAACTATGAAGAAATTACATCTGATCAGAACTTGTTGCATGCTATTGACATGTATTGGGAGATAAGAAGGCTCTCATTGCAAGTGTGTGTTATAAAAAGAATGACTGTGAATTTATTGATGTTGTTGGGCGGCAGGAGAGTATGCCTTGTGTGTTGCGGGGAAGCACTGATGCCCCAGCCAAACAAATTAGTGCTCAGCCTCCACTTGAAATTGCATCATCCCTTTCCGAGTTGCAAAATCAAGATAGTAGTGCAGTGCCTTGGGTGGATGATGATGTAGAGTATGTTGGTTTGAATGATGATGATCCTTTTAAAACTTTGCTTTCTGATTCATCTGATTCTGAATGTGATGGTGATTTGGAGTATGTTGGCTTAGAGGATGATTTAGTTGTGAATGGTTCACGAGGTTGTGAGACAATTATCCATGTGACTGACTTAGAGAACCCGACAAAAGCAGTTGGCACTACTTTTGGGGATGGTGATACTTTTAAGAAGGCTATTAGACAATATGCAATAAAAGGTAAATATGATATTACAGCTGCCTATTCTGAGTCGACAAGGTATCGAGGCTATTGCAAAGCTGCACGATGCAAGTGGAAGATACATGCTTCCCGGGTGCAGGGTGGAAGTACATGGAAGGTATCGACGAACTAATTTTAGACTATTTTTTTAATATTCAGTACAGATTTTGTACTCTCCATAGTTGTGTTCATTTATAGCTGATTTTTGTCTATTTGATGCAGATAAAGAAGATACCATTTGAGCACACTTGTCACAGCACCGGGAAAGTTGAGAAGAATAGCACAGCAACCAATCATTGGGTCAGGGATAGGGTTCTTAATTGGCTTGCAAAGGACCCTACAATTGGAGCTGCAGCATTGAAGAAAAGATTAGAAGAAGATTATCACTTGCAGCTTTCATATTATGTAGTGTGGGATGGTAGAAATATGGCTTTGGAAGAAATGAAAGGCAAGTGGGATGATAGTTTTGAGCATGCTTTCAGTTTCAAGGCTGAGGTGGAGAAGACCAATCTAGGCAGTTTGGTGGACATTGAATATGAGCAAGTTGGGTAGAAGATGAGATTTACAAGAATGTTTGTTGGTTTGAAATCTTGTGTGGATGGTTTTCTGAATGGTTGCAGACCTTTTCTTGGTGTGGATTCTACTCATTTGACTGGAAAATGGAAAGGTCAACTTGCATCTGCAACAACTGTTGATGGGCACAATTGGATGTTTCCTGTGTGTTATGGTGTCTTTGGATCAGAGACAACTGAAAATTGGTCTTGGTTTTTAGTAGACTTAATCAAGCCATTGGATCACCTCCAGGCCTAGTGATCTCAACAGATGCAGGCAAAGGAATTGATTCAGTTGTTACTCAAGTCTTCAAAAATGGGGTGGAACATAGAGAGTGCATGAGGCACTTAATTGCAAATTCCCAAAAGTGATTTCGAGGTGAGGTCTTCGAGAAGCATTTATGGCCAGCATGTAGAGCTTTTCAAAAACACAGGTTTGAAAAGCACTACAATCTGATATATGAAACCTGTCCCGAAGCTATGAAGTGGATACATAAAAATCATAAGCACCTCTGGACAAGACATTTGTTCTCTGAAGCAAGCAAATGCGACTATGGGACAAATAATATAGCTGAAACATTCAACAGCCGGATTAGGCAAGAAAAATCCTTGCCTGTAATTGGTCTTATGGATAGGATCAGACAGTTATTGATGCATAAATGTTCTTGAGAAGAAAAATTGCTCGGAAGTTTCAAGATAAGATGCTGCCTAACATCATGAAGGATCTCAACTCAAGGAGTAGGGGGCTGAAATATATGTGGAGGTACTCACACAAGGATGGTGATCAACATGATGACATGTTAGGTGAAGTTGAAGGTGTTACAAGGGATCTAATTCATTAGAAGCATACTATTGATCTTCAGGAGAGGAAGTGTACCTGCAGGCGTTGGCAAGTTTTTGGTCTGCCATTTACACATGCCTTGTGTATTATCACCTCAATTCGAGGTTGTAATATCGAAGGCTATGTTCATGAGTACTACTCTGTTGCCAAGTTCAAGAAAGCCTATGAGAAGTGTGTGAAGCCAATGATAGATAGCAAACAATGGCCTAAAGTTGACCCTGGTTTTAAGTTGTGGCCTCCAATTCTAAAGAGGGCAGCAGGAAGACCAAGGGAGAGAAGGTACAAATCAGCTGCAGAAGGAGGATCTGGAACAAGAACCACACGATGCACAAGATGCAAACAGCTTGGACATATGGCAAAAACATGCAATGAATACATATATGATTCTGATGCCCCACCACCTGCTCCTCCAAAGCCAAAGAAAAAGCAAAGCAAGAAAAGTGTTAATATAGTACCATCTAGTGTTGTTGCCCCGATGCAAGAGCAACCATCATGCGTTGATCCATTGTGAGATTTTTTTTACTCAATATGTTGTGAATTTTTTAAAAGACTTGCATGTATCTTACATATCTAAACAACTCACAGTGCTACACCAACTAGACCCATCACTTATGCTTCTACACCAAGTCCTGTTACAAGAAGGTACACCTAACCTTTGAATTTAAAATATTAATCTTTCTTCTCAAATCTGCAATTTCACATCTTTCTATCTTCATGCAGCATGTCAAGGAGGTTGCTGGAACTAGAGCCATCCACACCAACTAAGCGAGCGCTTCTGTTTCTACACCTAGCCCTATGACAAAAGGGTATAACTCTTGCACCCTTGCACATTTCTGTTTTTTATTTCTAGTGTATTGATATATTTTTATATCCGCTTGCAGCCGCAAAAGAAGGATACTGGAACTTGAAGGCATCATAGAGCTTGTTGCTTCTTCAACCACATCTCCAGTTGCTATTGAGAAGGGAAAGCTAAAGAAGTTGAAGGTTGTCAGGTCCAGAAATACTTAAAGTGTGCTGAAAAAACATGAAGGCATCATTTTGGAGCATTACAGCTCAAAATATGTTATTTTATTTTGCTGTACTTACTAGGAAAATGTGGCTGCAACATGTGATGTACTTGCTGCTAAATGTGGCTGGAACCATGTCTTTCTGTATTGCTGAATCTGATAGTTAAATATTGATCAACAATGTATTTTTCTATTGTTGGATATGCTCCCATTGATGTTAATTGATCTATTTGAAGGGCAGGGGTATTCTTGTCCAGATTTATATATCTTGTGACCAGTTTGAGGTGAAATTGTTATTATATGAGGTAAAGTGTCTTTCAACAAATATATATGTATTTGTAATGGCTTTCAACAAAAACATATTTTTTTAGTGGTTTTGAGCAAAGTGCACCATTGAAACGGTGTCCCACATCAAATTTTGCCTATTTGTGGCGGGGCCCCCTCGCCCCCACCCGAAATCCAATCGCCGGCGGACCAAGAGGAAACGCGCCGCCGCAAACCCGAGAACCCCCGCAACGGAGGATCGGTACCTGCGGACATGGCGGCGGCGGCAGCGGTGACGGTGAGCTCGGCGGGCTCGCTGCTCGCGATGCTGCAGGAGCCGGCGCCGGAGCTCAAGCCGCCGCGCGGCTAGTTTGGGTTCTGCGGATTCCGGTAAGGTTAGGTTCGATTCGGCTCTCTGGGAGAGGCCTGTCTAGATGGGGCCGGCGCTGCGGCATCGGGTTGGATTCCGAGCCTGTTTCAGGGAACCCTAGGTTCGATCTGTTCAGGTGGAGGTTTTTGGAGGGCTTAATGTACTGCCGTGGAAACTGGAAACCTAGAATTGAGCGCAAACTCGTGCCTTTCTTAGTTGTTATGATGCATGTGCTCGAACTCATGGATCCCATTGCTGTCCAAAAAAATGTGGATTTCAGCACTGTGGTTCTGGTTTGATTAAGGCGACAAATTCTCAAGCAAAGACTGTGTTTGAACTGTGATGGTAGGATGTGAATTAAACGTGATTGAGGTTTTCAAAGATCGTAGAACTTGTCACTAGATAATACAGTTTCATTGTTTACTGTGTACTGTAAAATTTCTCATTGCACTTTGTTTCAGGAGAAGCAAAGTTATCACTTAATGTGAGCTCTAATGTGGTAATCTGCATGCAGTGAGAGTTTGTATGAAGAGGAGTTTGACAAGAGGTAGCTTGCAGCACTAGTTGCTTCAAAGGTGTTTTTCCACTTGGGCGGGCTAAATGATGCTCTGTCATATGTACTTGGTGCTGGAGCCCTGTTTGATGTTGCTGACGACTCTGATTACGCTCAAACACTTCTAGGTGAGAGATCACAGCAGCAGTATGACCTGTTTCTGATTGCCACAGTTGAAAGTATTCTGCTAACTTTACCTTTGGTTTTGGCCCTGTTCCTTTCTTCAGCGAAAGCTTTGGATGAATATGCTGACATCCGATCAAGGGCTGCAGGGGAAGAAAAAACAATGGACCCAAGATTGGAGGCCATTGTGGAAAGAATGTTGGACAAGTATGATAGTGCCCTAATGATTTGTTGTTTTTCCGTTAGTAAGAAACACAGTTCTGATCTTATAAGTACTTCGTTGCCTTTCAGGTGCATTCTTGATGGAAAATATCAGCAGGCAATGGGTATGGCTGTTGATTGCAGGAGACTAGATAAGCTTGAGGGAGCAATTTCTCGATGTGATAATCTTCATGGAGCTCTTTCGTATTGCATCAATCTGTCTCACCAATATGTTAGTCATCGTGAATATCGATTGGAGGTAAGGGCATGCTATGGATGATTGGGATTATAAATCCTGCCAAACATATCAACTACTTGTAATTGGCACAGAACTCCTGTTCACATAATATTTGGGAATCATCTTGTTTCTGTATTTCCAGATTCTGTGATGTCTTGTAAAAATATACCAGACATTGCCAAATCCGGATTCTTTGAGCATTTGCTAGTGTCTTATGTTTTGGATGAGTCTGACACTGTTGCAAGCATCTTGGACAAGCTTATTTCTGGAAGCAAGATAGCTCTAGCATCATTGAAGTTACTTTTCTAGATAATATATATTCGGTTTGCTATTTACCTCAGTTTTTTTACCTTAAATCATATGTTCATTTGCCAGGATGATACTCTCATTGCGTATCAAACTGATTTCGATCTTTGAAAATGAAAATCAGGCTTTCCTCCGGAATGTGCGGAATCACCTTGATGCATTGAGTTCTGCCCACGCTAACCCTGACAGCATACTAGCTTTACCAAGTGATCAGTGCTCTCACTGTGGATCCAAATAAAGCAGTACATGCTGATAGGCTGACAAAAAATCAAGCATATACTGTCAGGAGAGACATCTATTCAGTTGACATTACAGTTTCTATACAGCCACAGTAAGTCTGATCTTTTAATTCTGAAGACTATAAAGCAAGCTGTGGAAATGAGGAACAGTGTCTGTCACTGTGCAACAATATGCTCCAATGCTATCATGCATGCAGGGGCAACAGTAGATACCTTCCTTAGAGAAAACATGGTATGATTTGTTTCACAGTGCACTTGATGCCACCAATGTCTAGCATCTTTGTTTTCTATATAGTTTATTATGGTTGTATTCTTGTTATATTCTTCTCATACTGGTCTATATTACAGGAATGGCTTGGCAAGGCAACCAACTGGGCTACGTTCAGCGCCACTGCTGGACTAGGTGTCATTCATAGAGGCCATCTTCAACAAGGTCGTGCATTGATGGCTCCTTACCTGCCTCAGAATGGTGCTATTGGTAGTGCTAGTCCATACTCGGAAGGAGGTGCCCTCTATGCTCTTGGTTTGATTCATGCCAAGTTGCCAACCATGGTGGAGGAATCAAAGAGTTTCTTCGTGATAGTCTTCGTAACACCAGTTCTGAGGTACTATCCCAGGCCCACATTCCCAAAATTTTGCTTTGCAACAATGCTTTCATCAGAGTGACTTAAGTATGCGACGGTGTAATTTATGCTCTTGAATACAATATTGCTGCAATCTGCTATTTCCTGCAAATGGTGGAACTAGGGGGTTAGACCAATGCTGACAGGGGAAAGTTTGTATCTTTTTGATAGATTGTTATGTACATTGTAAACAATTGCACATGCCATTCTGACTTTGGATAATATTGTTAGAATACGTGTGTGTGAATGGGTCTCTCCCTGTTCCCTGTGCAGCCCCCTAGTTCCTTGTGCTAGTTTAATTCCCGGCCAGACCTCTCCTGGTAGTGTGTTCACACCATGGACCCTTGGTCTCTTAGGCTTATATATATGTAATCTCCCTGTAATCCTTATTCATCGAGAATCAACACTCTTTCAAATATAATAACACAGGTGGTCCAGCACGGTGCTTGTTTGGGACTCGGACTTGCAGCATTAGGTACACAGATGAGGAAATATGCGAGGACATCAAGAATGTTCTGTACACGGATAGTGCTGTGGCCGGCGAAGCAGCTGGTATTGGCATGGGCTTGCTTATGGTTTGCACAGCCAGTGAGAAGGCCACCAGAGATGCTTGCCTATGCTCATGATACACAACATGAGAAAATTATCAGGTATGCAATAGGATGCCTTTTCACAAACAAGTTCTAACTCAACACGTATTTATTTCTCCAGATGGTAAATATATTCTTTTTCCAATGAACTCTTTCTCTCTCTCCAGGGGGTTGTCACTTGGAATTGCATTGACAGTGTATGGCAGGGAAGAGGAAGCTGACACCTTGATTGAACAAATGACTAGAGATCAAGACCCCATACTTCGTTATGGTGTTATGTATGCATTGGCTCTAGCGTACAGGGGAACTGCAAATAACAAAGCTATCCACCAGCTTCTTCATTTTGCTGTGTCAGACGTGAGCGATGATGTGCGGAGGACTGCAGTATTGGCTCTTGGCTTTGTTCTGTATAACAAGCCTGAGCAGACACCCAGAATTGTGTCCCTGCTTTCAGAATCATACAATCCACATGTCCGTTATGGTGCACCTCTAGCTGTTGGAATCTCCTGCGCGGGATCCGGATTGAGTGAAGCCATCTCCTTGCTGGAGCCTCTTACATCAGACATCATTGACTTTGTACGCCAGGGTGCTCTCATTGCCATGGCAATGATAATGATCCAGACCAATGAATCATATGATTCACGTGTCGGAGCATTCAGGCGCAAGTTGGAGAAAATCATTCTGGACAAGCATTAGACACCATGAGCAAAATGGGTGCCATACTGGCTTCGGGCATCCTGGATGCTGGCGGCAGGAACGTCACCATCAAGTTCAAGTCGAAATCAAAGCATGACAGGCTCACTGCTGTTGTTGGATTGGCTGTCTTCACCCAGTTCTGGTACTGGTACCCACTGACCTACTTCATCAGCCTTGCCTTCTCCCCGACAGCCCTCATTGGCCTCAATTCTGATCTGAAAGTGCCGAAGTTTGAGTTCCTGTCGAACTCTAAGCCATCGCTGTTCGATTACCCCAAGCTGACAACTCAGCAGACTGCGACCACATCAGTCAAGGTGCCAACAGCCATCTTGTCAACATATGCCAAGGCGAAGTCTAGGGAAAAGAAGGATGCGGAGAGCAAGGCCAAGGAGAAGGCTGAGGCGGCGCCACTTAGCGAGGATGCTTCTGCTGCTTCTACTTCCATGCAGGTAAGAGTTGCAGGATTGGCTGATGGTTTCCAAGTCGAATTAACTGTTTTGTTTGATTTGATCTAACTGCTCATGACACTGGCATGGTTCATCTATGGTTATGAGTTCAGGTGGATGGTGCTGCTGCAGAAAAGAAGGCTCCTGAGCCAGAGCCGACGCACCTGATGAACCCAGCCCTGTCAAACCAGCCTCATCAAGTTCCTGGAGGAGAGCTGGTGAAGGCCGCGCCGTCCGGGTTCGTTCTCCTGCGGGGCCTGAAGCCCACCGAGGCCGAGGAGCTGGTCTGGTCCTCACCGATGCCCCCTCAACCGCCGCGGCGAACAACGCCCCCACACCCAGCGCCAGGGAGCAGGCCGCCATGGCCGTCGACGAGGAGCCCCAGCTGGCCCCGGCGTTCGAGTACACCTCGTGAAGCTGATGAGATGGTCCCATGATTCTGTAGCGTCGGTCTTGTCTCTAACTTTGTATCGTTGGCAACGTTCCACTAATCCGTTATTAAGATTAAAAATCTTTTCCTCAGCATTTGACGCGTCGGAAACATATTCTGCGCCGCGTGACCTCGCCGGAGTTCACCCGAGCCGTGCCATTCGCTCGCCGTCCTTTTCCGATCCAGCATCAAAATCTCCGCTCGCTTACACGGGGCCGCGGACTCCCTGCCGCTAGCTGGTCGGTAGAACCGCCCGACGACGACGTCGCCGGAAACCAGTGGACAGGAGACACGCATAGAGCGCGCACGCCGCGTATTTTTATCGTCCTGTAAGCAGAGGATGCAAACTGCCGCCCTTGTCCGGCGCTGCCAGCACTGACGCAGGGCGACGCATCGGGGTCTCGTGGGGTGCCCGGGCCGGGCCATGACGGCGACGCCAGCCGCCCGGCTCTCCCCAGCCACACGAGCGCAGGTGGCAGTGCCGGATTGGCCGGCCGCCGCGTATACTCGAGGCCGATCTCAAGGCCACCGTCGAGCCAGGTGTCGCCTCTGCCGGTGCCGGACGCGTATGGCCATGGGCGCGGCGGAAGAGTCCGTACGTCGCGTAGGAAAAGGAGGTTCTTCTTCTTCTTCCACGAAAGGGAAATGGAAGAAAGGTGGATTCGGTTGGGGTTCAGTACTGCGGCCTCGTGGAAATGGCGGGGCAGGCCGGCGAATGTTCTGCAACCCTCCGCTTCGCTGTCATGCTTGTGGCTTGTCCTCGTCAGGGAGAGTGACCTGGGCTGGCCTCCCATCCGGTACAGGCCTACAGGCAAGGTTTTTTTTCTCGGCGATAAAATTCCGATAAAACCGAAAATCACGTTTTTCGGTGGGGCCCGGTTATTCTCTCTACCGCTCAAAATTTTCGTTGGTTTTGAAATCGGCCCAGCCCAAAAACCAGTCCACGCCGCCGGTGACACAACCCTAGCGCCCCATCCATTCAATTCCCAATCTCAGCTCAGGCTCTGGCGGCGGCGGCACTCTGCGCTCCGCTCGTTCCCCCTGGCCCCTGCTCGCCGGCGCCGTAGCTGCGGCGGCGCACACCGCCTCACCTCCCAGTCGGCACCGCGCGCCGAGCCTCCGCCTCCTTCCTGCCTCTCCCGCGCCGCACAACGGGCCGGACGCCGCGACGCACGAGCCCCGGCCGCCCGCTCGAGTTCCCTCGCCGGCGGAGGTCGCAGAGAGGGATGCGAGGGGAGGCCCCGTGTGGCGGTGTGGGTCGCCGTCCACAGCCTGCTCCACTCCTTCGTCCAGGCCGAGGCGGCTTCCAGGTGGCCAGCTTGCGGCGCAGATAGGGGGCTTCTCGCAGCGCGGCCATCTTCCCCAGCGCGGCTATCTTCCCCAGCGCGGCCATCTTCCCCAGCGCGGCGGATTCGCCCGATCCGAACCCTGCTGGAGCTGGAGCCGACGGGGACGGATCCGGATCCCGCAGGCAGCAAGACCCGCCGCCGGTTCTTCAAGTTGGCGGAGGAGGAGGGGGACAAGACCTCGTCGGCGCCGCCCGCATCGGCGTCGGCGATCTACCCGACGCCGTCCTCCAGGACATCATCGCGCTCCTCCCCACCAAGGAAGCCGGCGCCGTCTCCCGCATCCTCGCCGCTCACGGCGGCCCAGGTAAGCTGAGCCTTTTCAGCAGTGCTTGCCGATTGTAGCAAGGTAAGCTGAGCCTTTTCAATTTCAGCATCTCGGAGTGGTGATGGCAATGGATGGGGGAAGGGAAGATGGCAATTTCGCTGGTGCATCCTCCAGTGGTGCCGCCGGCGCATCATACAGTGGTGCCATTCCTAGGCGAACAACGGACAGTAACAGTGGAGTGGAGGTGACTGCAAAAGATGGTAAATCGACAAACTAGTTGCTTATTAGACTGTCATTGTGAAATGTTGGTTATTTATCTTGTTTTGAAGTGCTGATTTGAGTAGCTCCCTTAGTAGTATTGTGAGATTTATATTTTAGAGTTTAGATTGGCAAGTGTTCCTGCAGGGACTAGAAATTTTAGAGTTCCTGCAAGTGTGTAGGGTCGAGATGGCGGACTAGAGGGGGGGTGAATAGTCCTTTCTAAAACTAATTGCGCCGGCTAACCGAAACTTATGCGGAATTGAAACTATTCGCTTAGCCAAGACTACACCCCTCTAACTATAACTCTAAGGCACCTCCAAAAAGATCCTACACAAAGCAAATGGAGTGCCAAGCTAGTAAGAGCTCTCTTAATAAATCTAATGCCAAGACACACAAGCCTAAGCACTAGTACTTCACAAACCGCGGGAAGCTCCTACACAATTCTAATGAGCAAAAGCACAAAGCCAACCTAAGCTCACTAGATGCTCAAGGACAAGGATACACAATCCAAATCCAAGAGCTCAACTTGCTTAGTTACACAATCTAAGCAAGAGCAACTAATTAAGCTACACAAGTTAACTAGATACACTAGGATCTCTACTTCTAGCTACACAAGCAAGAAGATGATTAGCAAGCTACACAAGCTAACTAATCACTAGAGAGCAACTACACAAGCACAAGATATAGAAGAATGTAAATACAATGCTTGTGATTTGGAGAATGCAAACCACCGAGAAGAGTAGACAAAGTTGACACGGTGATTTTTATCCCGAGGTTCACTTGGTTGCCACCAAGCTAATCCCCGTTTAGACAAGCTCCAAGGTTGCCGCCGATCCTCTTGCTAGTGGTGACTCTCAAGTCACACTCTCCTACGTGGAGTGCTCACACCGAGCTCTAGCACATGATCCGGCCGAACCACTTGTTGCTCTTCAAGTCTCGCTCAACTAGAGTTGCTCTTCGCGGCTCCCGCGGGGTGAGCACAATACCCCTCACAATCTCTTCTCCGGAGCACCGCACAATCTTCTTGCGGGCTTCAACGGAGCCTCTTGCCACCAAGCCGTCTAGGAGGTGGCAACCTCCAAGAGTAACAAGCACACCGGCTTGCAACACGATCACCTAGTGCCACTCGATGCAATCTCTCAAAGCAATCGCACTAGAATCGCTCTCTCACTCGATCGGATGATTACTATCAAGTTAGAGTGAGTAGAGGGCTCTCAAGCACTCTCACACATGGACACTAAGTCCCCAAGGTGCTCAGCCTTCTCAAATGGTCGGCCACACCCTCTATTTATAGAGGGTGGCCCCAAACTAGCCGTTACACTCAAATCCCGTGAAAACTGAGTTTTCGCGGACTGTCCGCCTCACAAAAACCGGACCGTCCGCCATTTAAAACCAACGGCTAGAACTGCAATGATTATGTGTCAGAGTCGACCGTTAGAGCCCCGGGCGGACTGTCCGCGCCCATGGGGCGGACTGTCCGCGGTTCAAAACTTCGAACCAACCGATTTGCACACGTCTCTGACTAAATCTGGAAGTTACCGGCGGACTGTCCGCTCCCCAGGGGCGGACTGTCCGCAGTTCAAAACGTGAGCACACACAGAAACCGCAGAGTTTCTGTCCCAGAAATTTCAGTAGGAGGCGGACCGTCCGCCCCAAAGGACCGGACGGTCCGCAGGTCATTTTGGACCACCCACAGAGCCAAAAACGGTTCTGTTTGAGCTCAACCGAGATAACTGCGGACCGTCCGCCCCTCAAGGGCGGACCGTCCGCAGGTCTAGGGCGGACCGTCCGCAGGTCTATTTCCAGCAGAAATGTACCTCGGTAAAACGGCCATAACTCTTAGCTCCGATGTCCAAATTAGGTGATCTTGGACTCTATGGAAAGCTAATTCAGAGGGCTACACAACCCAACTGAATACTTGATCCAAAACACAATGGATCAAAGCAGTATTCCACTCCAAGAGCCACCTAATTTCCGTAGAACACCGAAAAACCTTTCTTACTTCCCAATGTTGATCAACATCAACTCCAACTCTTTCTCCTTTGCAAATGTGCCAACACAACCACGTGAACAACACCATGTGCATGTGTGTTAGCATTTCACAATCATTTTCAAAGGATTTTCACTTGATCTCACCACGCCACTCGATCCTAGCTACATTGCAATGTTAGATCGCTCAAGTGGCACTAGATGACCGATATGCAAACAAGTTTGCCCCTCTTGATAGAACGGCCATCTATCCTAAATCCGGTCATGCACTTCTCTACACAACCTTTGACCGGTGAAATGAAATGCCCTACAAGTCATACCTTTGCCTTGCGCATTCCATTTCATCTTTCCAAATATTGATGCCACACAAGCACCAAACTCCATCAAGCCTTTTGATCATCTTCATGAGTCAACACTTGGCTTGATCGTTCTTAAATGATATGATCCACTCCATATCATCACATGACCTCTTTGGTCCATCGATCTTGACCTTGCTCGCTCTTCACCGTTGCCTCGGTCCATCGGCGCCAAATCTTGCCCAAGCTTCACCGCCTCGCGGTCCCTCGCTTCAAAGCCTTGACTTGCCCTTCTCCATTGCAACCGGTCCATCAAGCCAAGCATTGTCTTGATCTTCTCCACTTTGGTCACATGACTCCATGTCATGTCTCATATGCAATGAGCTCCTCGATCACACTATATGAGCATAGCATCAATCCCTTAGCCATTTCTCCACCATGGCACATGTTGCTCATACTAGTGTCTTTGTGTGGACTAATTTCCTGTGTATCTCAACATAAACACTTATTAGTCCACCTAAGTTGTCACTCAATTACCAAAACCAAACAAGGGCCTTTCAAAGTGTTGCCAAAGTGTTCCTGCAAGTGTTGCCAAAGTTGACATTAATTTTAGAGTTTAGATGTCTTGTACTACTTGCCAAAGTGTTACTGCAGTAGACAAAGTTGAGTTTGTATGTGTTCCTGGCTTCCTGCAGGGAGAGTGGTGAAGTTAAATGGACCAATTGAGGTCACATGGAGCCATGGCAAGCCTTACCCCAAACCTAATGGGGCTGGATTTCTGTGCTACTATTGTTTTAAAACAAAAAAGGGTGGTGGTGTATCTCGTCTAAGGGAGCATCTTGGTGGAATAACTGGGAATGTAGTGGAGTGTAAAAATGTGCCAACGCATATTAAGAATATAATGGCAGATGAATTTGCATCAGGAAGAATAAGAAGGAAGAGAAGTACTAATCTTCGTCTCTATGTTGAAAAGGAGGTGGCAACAGAAAGGGTATCTGGTAGGACAAGCATCCCTCTTGATGAAGAAGCACAGATTGAGATGGCAATGAGAGAGTCTCTAAGGGATTCTAATTCCGCCATGCAGCAAGATAATTCTTCATCTTTTGGCAAGTCTGTTTGTAACAAGGTTGGTGCAAGTTATTCAGCTAATCAGCAAACTACGATTGATAGATACTATAAAGGTCCTGGAAGTTCTTCCAATGCTCCTTTTGATGTCGATTTGGCTCGCAGTAAGGCCCAAGCACAACCTCGGGTGGATGTTATGCTAGAGGGGGTTGCCAAAGAGCAGCTTGGGAAAGCTTGGTCAAAATGGTTTCATGCTAATGATATTCCCGGAAGAAAAGCGGACTGCCCATACTTCCGCTCAGCAATTAAGTTAACCCAACAATTTGGTGAAGGAGTGCCAATTCCACGTGGGAAAGAAATAGATGGTCCCTTGCTGGATATGAATTATGCTGACATGGAGGCTCACATGGCTGCCTTCAAGGATGATTGGAAAGATTATGGGGTTACTGTCATGTGTGATTCATGGACAGGTGAATACTTGTACCTTTGTAGGCCTATATTTTGTTGCACTGTCCATATTGAAATAATTAATCTTGTGCACTTAGCGTTGTGTTTTTTCTGCTGCATCTACAGGTCTGTAAATGCAACCGGTGATACTCAAAATTCAGAATATCTTCTTGACATGATTGGTACAGTGGTTGGTGACGAGATTGGAGCCAAATATGTTGTTCAAGTTGTCACAGATAATGGTTCTAATTATAAGAAAGCATGTCAAGACTTGGTTACCATGTATCCACATATTACTTGGCAACCATGTGCTGCCCATACCATCAACTTGATGTTAAAGGACATAGGGCACTTTCCTGATGTTGAGGAAGTAGTGGATAGTGCAAAGCGAATTTGCATATTCTTATATAAGCATAATAGGTATGACTAGTGACTAGTGTTCTTGTATTGGATAAATAATTCAGCCATCTAGTATTGTCTTCTTGTTGTGTTTATGAAAATTCAATGATGTTCTTGTTGTCATGTTTTTTATTTGTAGGCTGCATGCTATGATGAGAGAAAAGATAGGGAGGGAGCTGATTCGGTGGAATGCCACTAGATTTGGCACTGTTTTCATTTTTCTCCAGAGTTTTTGGGATAGACAAGATAAGTTCAAGCAATGGATGGTATCTGATGACTGGGAGAAATGTGTGTGGGCTGGTAAGGCTGACCATGATTTCACATATGATTGTTTGACCAGCAAAAAATGGTGGAGTCAAATGGAAGTGGTGTTAAAAGCTGTCTCCCCAATCTATTCTGTACTTCGTTTAGCTGATCAGCAACAGAAGTTCTATTCTATATCTGCATTCATTCCAAAAATGAGGGAATCTATGGCAGAAATACGTGGCAATTTAAGTGATAATACCATCCAAAAAAATCTACAGAATAGGGTGTTGGAAAAAGTCCAAGGAAGACTTGATTATCTTGCCAATGATACACTTATGCTTGCAGGTGAGGGCTTAATTGATAAATTGTTCAATTCATGTTGTTGTTTCATGCATCACTAATTATTAAGATTGCTGATTTTATTTTATTTTTTGTTAGCTGCCGCACTTGATCCTAAAGCACTGTACACTTCCAAGCTTGCAAGGAAACCAAAGTCCAGACATGCTGTCACATTGGCCATCAAGAAGCTTGCAGGCTCATCTTCAAAGGCTTCTGCTGCAATCGATCAATTTACTTTCTTCTCAAAACAGGGAGGGTTATTTGGAGGAGCGGAGGCTCGAAAATCGGCTCTTAATGGCCGGTGTAGTGCAGGTAATTGCATGTTTAATTTTTTTAATGTGCATTATTTTGTTGCTTTCTTATGTTTGAATTCTTATTTCATTTACCATCATTTTCCTAGCTGATTGGTGGGATCAATATGGTGGAGACTGTAGTGAACTACAAGAGGTTGCAAGGCGTATTGTCTCACAATGCATGTCCTCTAGTGGGTGTGAGCGCAATTGGAGCACATTTGCCTTGGTGCACACCAAATTGAGGAACCGGTTAAGTTACGATAAGCTTCACAAGTTGGTTTTTGTACATTATAATTTGAAGTTGCGTATCCAACATTTCGTAACTGACATGCAAAACCTTCAAGAAATGCAAACCAACAAGGAGCATGAAAGAGATTCTGATCCTTGTAGCATCCTAATAGATGTGACTTTGTATGATGAAAGGAACCCGATCATGGATTGGTTGTGCACCTCTAGGAGTGAGTCCGCGCCGACTCTAGATGAACGTGATGACCAGAGGCCCGAATCCCCTAATCCTAGCAGACTTGTTATAGATGAGTTAGGGATGAGTGATGAAGAGGTGGCTGCATTTAAAAAGAAGATTGGTGGGAAACGGGGTAAGAAAAGGAAGGGAGAATTTGAAGATATTTTCTCTGATTATGAATCAGAATCGGATCAGCAAGGTAGCCCTGTTTATGCTGAGTCAGGGGAGAGTAGTTCTGATGACAGTGAAGGCAATGGTAAGTTTAATTTTTGATGAGATTCTGCATATTATATATGTAACTTTGCTGAAATATTAATCTTTTTAAAGGTGATGGTGATGCTGTTCATGCTTCCGGTGATGCAAATGAACTTGGAGAGGGAGGCTCGACAACTCACAAAGGAGGTAATGTTCCTTGTACTAGTACTTGAACAACTTGCTATGGAAAATCTTGGTCCACTATTGATCAACTTGCAATGGAAAATTTTGGTCCACTATTGATTAATTTGTATTCTCTTATCAGCTGGTAAGGATAAGGGAATCCCTCTCCGTCCGAGCTCGAAAAGGATGAAGAAACGTTCTGTCAAGACCATGTACTGAAGCCTGAAAGTCAGATTCGAGGGTTCATGCAAAATGAATTGCTATTTGTTTGGGTTTGAGCTTGTCTTTTCGTGTGCTTCTAATATTTAGGACCATGGACTATTCTATGTAGTAATTGTTGGTACTTGGAATTGGAAATATGGATGGAGACTGTAATATTTGGGATTGAGCATCTTCATGTGCAATATTTGAAACTCCATGTTGAACAGACTATCTATTGCTTCGTGATAGCCATATTTCTCATTTCTATGCATTGTTATATCTTTTTTTCGCTTTTAGATTGTTTGAAAATAATCTATGTTATTCTCCGTACAAAATGAGGTATTTTTTTAAAATTTCGTCCGAAAACAAAACGTCGAATCCGAGAATTTTCCGATAAATCCGATAAACGTGTTTATCGGTGACCTCCGGTTTTTTTTGGTTACCGGTAAAGAAAACCTTGCCTACAGGGCGTGCTCATCAGCTCGTGGCCAACGCAAGGGACAAACGGACAGTACCGGCCCTTTTAGTTGGGTCATGTGGATGAGTGGTTGAGGAAGGATCAGGGGCATCAGGCAACGGGAAAGAGAACAAAATCACACAACTCAGCAGGACAACTCACAGGATCAGATTAAAGCTAGCAAGCTCTGTTCATGCAAAGTACTCTAGCTTTTTTTTTATTTGAATCAAATAGCAGGAGCTCTACCATTCAATTAAGAAGAAATAAAAGTTTTATGTACAAGGCAAAGTGCTATAGCTAATTGATCCCAATGATCAGCCATAAGTCCTGCGGCGAGTTTTTCGTGGTCCGTCTCCAGAGGTACGGTTAGAGAAGAAGTTGCTTGCGTTACGCTTGGGGTGGGAACGGTAGAGGGCATGGCAAGCTCGACGGGGCTAGAAACCTCTGGAGTTCTCACGCAGCAAGTGGGGGCGATCGAGAAGGACCATCACGCTCACCCAGCCTGTAGGTTGCAACTAATCGAGCCCGCGATAAGAGAATCTCGATCGATCATGTAGGTACGTAGCTGCTAGGGCCCTCGCTGTCGTCGTCGCCGTCCGCCTCTGCGTGATGCAGCGCCATGATTCGCTGTCGTCTGTCCCTGTTGCCAACCATGGCCGTATCAAGTCTCTGAGCACCTCCATTGGCGGATAAGTACTACGCCGATTTTCTTTTCTTTCTTTTTTCCTCCGTGTCCTTCTCATCGGCTGAACAATAATCGCGTCCCATGCCAAATGTGTGCCACTTTTTCCAACTGGCAATTGGCAGTTGGAATGTGCAGCAAGCAATAGTAAGCAAGAGCATGCATGCTGACTTTAGTTTAGAAATTCTGACAAACTTTTTTTTATCATTTTGTTTTAGAGGAACATCAAGAAGCCCCAATTGGTTGCTTGAGGACGATGACAGCCACGCTGACAGCGCATGCGTCGCCGCGTGCGCTGGCCATATTCCGGGCTGTTTGTTTCTACCTGCACAGATGCTTGTGCAGTTGTGCTGCCCATTGTTGAGTGTTCTCTTCTTCAGGGTCCACGACTTTCTTTTAGGCTTACAAACAGCCTAGGGCGCCAGAGACAGCAGAGCACCTCCTCTTCTTCTGCCCTTTCTCATCTGCGTTTTGGCAGAGATTGGGTGTGCAGTTAGAACCAGACACGGCAGTCCGCGACCTCCATCACCTTCAGAAGCCGGGAAGCCTGCCGCCGACTCACTTTGATACTTTTGTTCTGCTGTGCTGTTGGCAGCTTTGGAAATGTCGCAATGGAATCGTGTTCACGCAGAAAAGCATGACCCTCCCACAATTTCTACAAAGCTGTAAATTAGAGGCTAGAGTGTCACAACCCGGGAAAAAAAGAGAAAAGAAAATAAAAATCTTGTCGGGTCCCACCTGTCAGCCTCTCCCTCTCCTCTGTTTCGCTCGGCGCCGCGGCAAGCGTCGCCCGTCGCCGGTCAACCTCGACTTCCGTGCCACGTGCCGGCCAATCTCGCGAGCCGTGCCGCCCCTTCACTCTCTCCTCACCCCTCTCCTTATCCGCGCCCGGCCCGTCCCCGTTCCCCGCCTCAAACCCTAGCCCCGTTCCCCAATCCCCATTGCCACCGCCGCCCCCGAGCTTCGTCGCCGCCGCGATTCGTCGCCGCCGGTGAGGTTTCCCCCGGATCTAGCGCGCGCATCACGTAGCTCTCCTCCTCCTCCTCCTATTTTGGCCCTCACCCGGCCTTCTCTCCCTCCCTGCAGGGCCGGCGACGAGCGCCTCCGCCCGCCGCCGCCTCTGCTCGTCGCGCCGCCGGTCCGCCGCCGCTCCTCGCCCGCACCGCCGCTGGTGAGCCTCGCCGCCACCTCCGCATCGCCATGCGCACCTCACCTTCCCCGCTCTGGCCCCGCCTCGCCGCGCCGCCTCGCGCCGCCGCCGCTCGCCGTCGCCGCGCACGCGCGTGCGCGCGCACCCTGCGTCGCCCGCGACGCCGTGGCCGCGCCCACGCCGCGGTCAGGGCGCGTGCCCTGCCTTGACCCGGCTGGGTGGGCCGCTGGCCAGCGGGCCCCTCTTGTCAGCGCCTGGGGTTGTGGAATGGGGTGGATCTAGCAATTAGTTAGGGTTTTGTGATGTTTAGTTTTTCTGCAATCTTGCAAAATTCGTATAAATTCGTGTATAGCTCCAAAAATTGTGAAACTTGTTTTGTTGGATTCCTCTAGCTGAGATCTATTTAGGAAAAATATTGTTGTGCATGTTACTTTGTTGTAGATTTATCTTGCAAAAGTGAGTTTATTGCTTAGTTATTTGTATACTGCTTGAAAAATGTCAAACCAAATTTTGTTAGACTCCTTGTGAGGTGTAGTTTTCAGTGGTGCAACTTGTTCACTTGTTTCCTTGTGTTCGTTAGGGTTTCATTTCGATTTCGTGCTTGCTGTCCAAAATGTGGTTTAATATAGAACTTTGTGCAGGAAAGTGATAAAATGGCAAAACCAGTTTTGTTAGCTTTTTTTTCATGCCTAGTATCTAAGATAATTTTCTTGGATTTGTTTAGTTTAGTTTGCATTCCTTTTCTGATTTATCTTGCTTAGAGTAGCTAAAAATTGATCTATTTATGGTTATTTATAGGAAAAAGCTTTTGCTGCAAAACCAGTTTCTTGAGTTCTTTGCATTGTCATCTACATGCTCAAATTGTTTCTTGATTTATGCTTGTTGTTTAGTTCGTTTCTTAATTCTTGCATCGCATTCATGCATTTTAGTGACCGAGCCGTCGGAGAACGAACCCGTGGAGGCCGCCGAGTCCGTTGAGCCCGAGCCTGGAGTCCCGTTCGTGGTCGAATCTGAAGTTAACCCAGGCAAGCAGCTAAGCATTTTGCTTGCACCTATTTAATCTGATTTAGTTAGCTATCTCACCGGGTACTGTTGGGTTATATATTATGTATGTATTGCATGCTTGTACCTACTTTGATGCATTCTCCTTCCTTGATTCATTTATTCATATCCTTGGCACTAGTTAGACAGTTAATAACTTAATCTGACTAGATGCTTAGCCCTGCTTAGAATACTCATTTTGCTTGCTAGAAAGGATTGGTTTGGAGTATCACACTTACCCGATTATCCTTGATCGCACTTGAGCATCTGGGGCAAGTGGAGTGCAGTATCGAGATTCGAGCGGAATGTTAGGGCCTAGATAATGAAGTCACATGGGCATAGTCCGCTTGGATCGATTAAGGACCGAGTGGACGACGTCGGTTTTGAGCACCTTTCCGTGCTACCACATATCCAATATAATGGAACGGATAAGCCAATTACCTTCCTTGACTTGATCATTGATGTGCAATCCTAGATACGTGGCTACGGGCTATGCAGAGAGGCTTAGTGTGTCCCCAGGTAGACCTATGTGTAGGAAAATTTAGAGATGTCCCTGGTGGAACTAAGTCTCTACTCGTAATCTAGGTGTGACGTTCAATGATCGAGCCATGTTGGGAACGGTTGTCGCGAGTGCCCCCTTATCCAACTTTGGCCGGTTGGGTGAGTCGCATGGTCCTTGCGTCGTGTGGGTAAAGTAGTACACCCTTGCAAGGTTATAACCAATTCGAATTGCTGCGCTCTCGGTTATGAGCACGCTCTTTAACCTATGAACTCCTCATAGATTATCGTTTATGATGAGAATGGTTCATGTTACAGCTATGAACAGTTATAGTTTATACTACTCTCTTAATCAACTAAAAGTATTTGGGTTGGGCAAGATTAATTAATTTTGATAGGTGATAGTGTAGAGAGCTAGTGCTTATGCAATAATTACTTAACCTTAAAGCTTTTACTTGAGCTATTGCATGATCCTTGTATACGTAATCGTGTAAGTCTTGCGAGTACCTTTTGTACTCAGGTTGCTTTCTAAACCTAGTTGCAGGTGAGCCCGAAGTGGTGTTCGGCCATTTCTACCCCGCTGATCCAAACGCGGGGGAAGAATAGGTCGTGGTGGCTGTAATGATGTCCTTGAGCAAGGCGTCATTACCTTAGTAAGTCTTTATCGTAATCGAGCTTCGCGAGAGCATGTAAATGCAATAAACTTTATGTTTCTGTTTAATATGGCTTTCGTGAGCCCAAGGCTTGTAAGTAAAGTTTGAAACCCACCTATGTTGAACTTGTAATATTAAACTGTGAACTCTGATTGTATAAAACTGCTCTTTGTGGATTTTTTGGCGATGTATTTGATTGTAAACGGTATGTGTATATACTGATTCTGGGCGTATGTTGGAGCACATACCGGGACTACCGGATTTGATATTATTTTGAATGAATGACGTGTCGGTTATTCGTGTCTCTAGATGTGGGATAACACGTGGCACACTCTCCGGCAAGCACGTGTTAACTCTCATCTGGATGATAATGACCGGCGGTTCGTTTAAAATAGTATCAAATTGGGCGGTTCTCACATAGAGCCTGGAGTTATCGTCTCCCAAAGTGGGACCTCGGCGTTAGCGATCTTTGGTGGAGTGCTTTCTCTTCGGCAATGTAAAACTTAAAATGCTGTAAAACTTTGCATCTGGCCGTTAGGAGCCACTCTGATGAATGAACCAGGTGGGGATCCCCCAGTTGAACCTTCAAAAAAAAAGCTGAACCACTGATTGCAAGCACCAGTGGTTTTGTGCTTTCAAGCGTCAGGCTCTTAATTCGTTCACTAATCTTTCTTTTTTAAAAGGTACAGTACGTAAGCACGAAACCTATAGAATAGGGTGAATAGCCCCTCCGGTTGATCACTGGCCACCAGTTCGGCTCCGGCGTGACATAATGATGAGGGTTTAGTCGGTTGTGGGCGGCAAAAATTATAAGCGAAAAACCTGTAACCAGAAATGGAACCCTTATCCCTCACTAATAATGCAATCAGGCGGTCGCTAAGCAATCCATCATTGAGGCGACGAGCTCGTCCTCTCCCCTGCACGAGCTGTGTCTTCGTTCCCGAGCCCCATATATATATATATATATATATATATATATATATATATATATATATATATATATATATATATATATATATATATATATATATATATATATATATATATATATATATATATATATATATAGACACACACACACACCCACCTTGCCTCTCCCGTCCCCTCTCGCACCACCACTCAACAAGCAAACCGCAGAAGCGAGCAAGTGCCGCGCCATAGCAGCCTGATCGAGCTGAGATACTAGCAGCTGGTGGTTGGTCGGCATGGCGAAGGACATCGAGGCGTCGGGGCCCGAGGCCGGCGCGTTCTCGGCCAAGGACTACACGGACCCCCCGCCGGCGCCGCTCATCGACGCGGAGGAGCTCACCAAGTGGTCGCTGTACCGCGCGGCCATCGCCGAGTTCATCGCCACGCTGCTCTTCCTCTACATCACCGTGGCCACCGTCATCGGGTACAAGCACCAGACGGACGCGGCGGCGTCGGGCCCCGACGCGGCGTGCGGCGGCGTGGGCATCCTCGGCATCGCGTGGGCCTTCGGCGGCATGATCTTCATCCTCGTCTACTGCACCGCCGGCATCTCGGGCGGGCACATCAACCCGGCCGTCACCTTCGGCCTGTTCCTCGCGAGGAAGGTGTCGCTGGTGCGCGCGCTGCTCTACATCGTCGCGCAGTGCCTCGGCGCCATCTGCGGCGTGGGGCTCGTCAAGGGCTTCCAGAGCGCCTACTTCGTGCGCTACGGCGGCGGCGCCAACGAGCTCAGCGACGGCTACTCCAAAGGAACGGGGCTCGCCGCCGAGATCATCGGCACCTTCGTGCTCGTCTACACCGTCTTCTCCGCCACCGACCCCAAGCGCAACGCCCGCGACTCCCACGTCCCGGTGAGTACACACACACTTATTATTTTTCCGGTGCACTCTTATAGACATATTCACAGTATACACAATTGTAGAACAATCAGTGAACTGGTGTTACTATTAATTGGTTACCTAGTGCACTGCACGCAGTACCGGCCGGCCGGTAGTCGAGATGACTATAGAGTACAGTGTACTGTAGAGTTTATGCATACGTACTACGGCCCAAAAAGGCAGAAATGGATGCTAGATCCTGAACTTAGCAAGTGTTGATAAAGGACTTTAGCTGACGTACTAGCCCTTTGGACTTAGCTTTGGAAGAACTTACTTTGTCCACTTCGCTGGCCCAAAAATAAAAAACCAACTCATGCATTAGAACTTAGTTAGTCACTGCTAGAAAAAGAGGCATTCGTCCGCATTTTATTAGTACCGGTTGCTTTAAACCCGGTACTAATGCCAATTTAGTACCGGTTCTACAGCACAGTGTCTTTTGGAGCCATTTAGTACCGGGTCATAACACCACCCGGTACTAAATGCCACTTTTTAGCACCGGTTGGTGTTATGATCCGGTATTAAATGACTTTCGGGGGGGCCCTAGCCATTTAGTACCGGCCCATAACACCACCCGGTATTAAATGTCACCTAGTACTAAATGGTGGCATTTAGTACCGGTGGCCATGACCCGGTACTAAATGGTCCGTTCCGGTTATTTTAAAAGGATAGCATCTCCTGTGTACACACATGTATTGCGTGGGTGGGATGGTAGAGGAGATTGTGTGCGAGGCCATATGTCATGAGTTCGAACCCCGTGCATGCATTTATTTTTCCTGAGATTTAGTAGATGAAGTCTGAATTTCGGCTGCTGCTCCCTGTTGAAGCAATTAGTATACTTTTGGAAGTTGGTTTGGAACAGTACACTACATAGATGTTGAGACTTCAGACAGAACATAGCAAGAACCATACATAGCAAATAAGTCAAAGTAGCTAGCTCTCATGAGCCTGACTAGTTAGTATTTTCAGGCCACATAATACACAATTAATCATGCCATGCAAAATACACAACATATCAATGGTCCCAAATCCTAGCTGTGCAGAGCGCTCAAAATCAGGGGCATGTGAAGATGTATCTCCCTGCCGGATGCATGCATATGGATTGGCACCGCATATGCTGATTAAGCAGAGAGGAAGACTGTCTTGTGCTTAGGCAGCAGACGCAGCAGTGTTTCTTCAGTTGTCGTCCCTGTCCTAATCGCTGTCCCCTGTACAGCGAACGTGAGGTGGCCAATCGCAAATGATTGGCACCTCTTCATGTGGATAAAATTTAGCCTAGATAGGAACAAGGTGCAAAACTCCAAGACGAAATTGTGGTGGAGCGGTAGCTTGTTTCGCCTTCAGATTTGGTGACCCATCCCTTTCATTCTAGGACCCCAATTTGAAAACTTAAGTTCTTTTCTGGAAACAAAATTAAAAAAAATGATACTGCTTGTTCTGCCAGTAGCTTATTCTGTTCGGTTGATGTAGCGGATGAAAGGCTAGAAAAACTAGTACTTGAGTAAATATTTCGTTATGAAATTGAAGTAACTAGCTCTGAGATGTTTGTTAACTGATGGCGAGCTAGAATTTAACTGTGGTTTTCCCTTTCAACCTATGCAGGTGTTGGCTCCCCTCCCCATTGGGTTCGCCGTGTTCATGGTGCACCTGGCCACCATCCCCATCACCGGCACCGGCATCAACCCGGCCAGGAGCCTGGGAGCCGCGGTCATCTACAACAAGGACAAGGCCTGGGACGACCAAGTACGCACACTCACTTACCGGCGTTTGTTCAGTCGTGATAATTACAAAACGCCGCCGCGCCATGCATATGCCTGAATATTTTCTCATGCTGAATTCCTAGTTGACAGAACATGAATTCTCTATTGCAAATCAGCCAACGGCTCAGGATAGGCCTCAAGGCTCTATATATCGTTAATCCATCTCCATCACTAGCTAGTAACACCATTCCACTATCTAGTACAGCTGTTTATATTAGCCTGTGCATGACATACGCACACTCATTGACACAATATACAACCTAATCCCTTGTTGCCACACCCTGCCTACCTTACGGACACCTAAAAGATGCCCAAGATTTGTTTGAAAGTACCAACAACCCTCTTGTTGTACACCTTGGCTAGCTGGCTTGGTCAAGCATTTATTATGATCCCGACAAATATAATCAAGCAAATCTCTTGAAGATAAGCAAGTAAAAGAATTGCCTAGGATATCTTACATTATGCAATATGCACCATGGAAGCATCAAAGGCGTAGTTTTTTGCTTAAAAGAAAAACCACTCACTGTCCATCCGTGCCTGCGTGTGTTGTTTCTGTGCAGTGGATCTTCTGGGTGGGCCCGCTGATCGGCGCCGCCATCGCCGCCGCGTACCACCAGTACGTGCTCAGGGCCAGCGCCGCCAAGCTCGGGTCGTACCGGAGCAACGCCTAGGTCCGGCCGGCCGCCGGCGAGGAGGGGGGGGGGGGCACCGAAGTGTAGATATACGCGCGCACAACCGACGCCCGCCTCCGATCCATCCGTTCAGATGATCTGCTGCCGCAGTTCCTAGTAGTCGTGTGTCATGCACGCGGGGTCTCCGCGCCGTGTTTCGATGTGGTCCGGGGAGTCCGCCGCCACGTTCGCTTGCTGCTGTTATTTGCTTCAGAAAAAAAGTGTGATATATCTTTGCTTTCTGTATGTATGTATTTCATATGGAGAATTTGGAAACTGAGTTATGAGAGGTTTTATATATCATCTATGAAGCAATGCGACATATCTTTATATATAGATCCGTCTCCCCAAATACATTACAAAATCAAATGCAACACGCAACGCACATTCAGCTCTATAAATGAACATATACGCATATTCTAGTGTTATGAAAGTTTTCTGAAAGAATAAACAGCCTGTTCGGCTGCGCTTTAATGGCTGGGCTGGAGCCAACAAGCACTAGGGACGAATTCAAATCCAGGGAGTATCGGCAGTGGTGCTGGCTGGCTGGGCAGCAGCTCCATCCCAGCGAGCCGAACAGGGCGAAAAATATCGACAGTAACAATAGATACTTGGATTGATATCGCCTACAACTAAAAAGATTAATTCTTCAAAATATTCTAAAAATATATAATTAGCTGAAATAAATTTGAATTAGGATGGCAGATGCCGCTTAAGGAATCTAACCAAGGAATTATGCTCAGTTCTCTACGTACAGCATGCTGTCCCGATTTTCTTTCTTTTAACAGAGCCTCCTGAAACTTAACCTGCAACTTTTGTGAACTTATGAAAAAAAAGGGAAAAAAGAGAAGCATCAAGAGGAGGGATTTGATCAGCAGCATGAGTTGGGCTCACGGGTCTCGGCCTAAGTACAAAGCCCATCGCGGGCTCCCATCTCTCTCTCTCTCTCTCTTCTTGGACCTAGTAGGCCCAATGCATCAGCCTGCGCACCGACTCCGCGCACCGGACTCCGGAAGTCGGCAGACGGTGGTGGTGGCCGAGCTGCGACCGCCACCCTCCGTTCCTCGCCACTCATGGGCGGACGCCCGTGCCGAATGCTCCAGTGTTCGGCGCAGCGCACAGGATTCCACGGGGTCCCATCGAGCGCGCATTCCCCTGGCCGTCGCTCTCCCGTGACCGTGACCCGCCGTGATGCGCGCGCATGCTCGGGCGGCACCGGCCGTGACGCCCGAGCAGGGCGGAAGAAGGCGACGCCCAGCGTCGTGGCGGCGCGGGAGGAATGGGACGTGCGCTCGCGGGGTTCGCGAGGAGGAACTGCGGACTGTGGTAGACCACTAGGGTCACAGCACACGCACGCCGCCTGTTCGAGAGAATGCCTGAACCAAGGTGTGCCAGTCAGGTGACGCTCCCTTGGTTTCCTCCCTCTCTTTTGTATCATATACTTCAGATTAAGAGTTCTAGTTGGTGTGTTTGCTGCTTATTCAGCATCAGAATTCTCCTTTGTATCTAGCATGTACAACCATTAAGAGCAAGTTCTTTTATCTGGGTGAGCTTATTGACACCAGGGGCATCTTGGAGGTTATAGCTGGAGATGAGAGAAGTGATAAAGATGCTTGTACGGTTGCCTCAAAGACTATGCAAGTTGTGAAGCACACTGACTGTGTTAAGGAAGATCAAAGGAGCGCAACAGATAATCACAGGGGGGAAATTGTTGCCAGTGGCGACAAAGTAGTCAGTGATGACGAAGAAATGACTGTCAATAATATACTTGCAAAAAGTAGACACCGTGATGGTTCCATATACAGGGACATGGATACATGGTGGAAACGGGACTATTGTATTGCGGACCATAATGAGAGTAAGTGATCGGCATCTCTTTTCCTGTTTTTAATTTGTTATTATTATAACTATTTGTTTTCTTAAACATAGTGTATCTCTTTCCACATCCTACAGTTATACATATTTTGTTGTGATCCTAGAGATTGTATATGAGGCGCTTTCCACTACCAGCCATGTTAGACATCCCCTCAAACCTTCCTCGCCTTTCACTCTTTTAGTTATGAGGTAATTGCACTAGAAGCCCTCACACTTAGGCGCAAGTGGCACTTCCACCCCAAACCTTGCACGTTAGCTTTGCAGGCTCTTCAACTGTCACTATTTGCACAAATAGCAATCTATGTTGTTACCTGATGGGAGAGGCTGACATGGCATGTAGACTTCTGATGAGATGGGCTAGGACCTTATTCTATGCTACGCATTTACATAAATGCCCATGTGGGCCTGAATTTGCATTCTCCCTGAAATTGGCTTGAACATCCTTTGAGCAAGTAATAGGTTATCATGCAGCAATAGGTGAAAATGACAGATGTCTGAATAATAGTTGATCATGACACAGCCTCTGAGCATGTGCTTGAACAGCAGAATACACAGGAAAATGGCATATGCAAGTGTAAATAACAATCTAAACATGTGCATTCACATTGCTGTATTCACCATTAGTTTTAAAGTCTACATACATGCAGCTACAAACAACTAACAATGCGCATAACCAATATCACAAGTGGAAGGGGCTGACCAGTGACCACACCTTCCAATGCCTCTGTTGAATCATGAGGGCTGGGTTGCCACTTTCCAAAATGTGTACCACTTAGCTCGCCAAATTAGAAGTGTTTCTTTTTTGCCACTACAAAAAAGTATTACCTACACAAAAGGAGACATGGCCTCACTGATTGGTATCAAATCATTTTGGTAGCTGTTGTTCACCTTAACCCTCTTGAATAACCTCCCTGCTTGCTGTTGTGTGTGGAATATCAATTGCTTTTCTGCTTCTCTGTGTTGCTTGGTTATAAATTTGTGTGATGAATTTTCACACGGGAAGCCATAGCTGTGACAAGGGGAAAAACAATTCTAGTCTGGTTTTAATAGGTATGCCTAGTTTGCTGTAGAGGCAGTCTGGCCTTGAGCTTTTATTGGTTCCTCCTCACCCTATTGGTCTTCAAGCATCTATGTAGCTGCTCTTCGTTGGCTTTCTAGGCTTATTACCAGTTTTTTTGAAGCTACATCCCTTGTAGCTGTGGGTTGATTTGTTGCGATAGCTCAGTGTAGCTTGACTACATGTTTGAACATCTTGTTTTTCCCTGCACCTCAAGAGGTTGCCATTTTGTTGACCTTCTGTTCCTACCTGCCTTAATTGTCATACAAAGGCTAGTTAGTAGGAGGCTCATTAGTGTTAGCACATTCACTAGAATCTCTTATGTGGAATAATCCAATTGCCATATGCTTGTAGGTGATACTAAGACTCTTATCCCATTAGAAGGATAGAGATTGCTCTCCTCCCTTGCTCTTCTACAGTGATACTAGAGGCCATTGAGTCGTAGCACTGTTGGGCTGGAAATCATTCCAGTCAACTCTTAGCATCCAATCTCATATAAATAGATGGCACATGTTGTATTGCTTTGGGACAAAAGATGCCATGCAATTTTTGTCCATATCCCCTTCATCTCATTATCTCCATTCTCAATGCTTTCATTGGAGCCAACTGATCTACATTTTGAGGCAATGCTTTCTTTGAGTGTTCCTTATGTGCCTTTTGGATGTCAAGTATTTCTTTACTACATTAATTTATTGTTAGAAACTTACATTATGACTTTACTTTTTTTATGAAGCTCGCTTAGAGGCAATGGCGTTCTCAAATCCCACAAATTGTATTGTCCGCAATGGAACTTGCATGGAACATTTTCCTTGTTGCATGCTGCAAATCTTATCAATAAAGTTGGCTAAAATTCCAGTGGATTGTCGCTTAGTAGAGTTGTATGGATACATAGCTGTGCGGGATGATCTGGATCCATTGCTTAATTATGTTGTTAAGCTTAGCAGGGATGATCCCATCATTGTGGAGCAGGTGCACATCCATTACTTATATCTACAATTATTTCAAGGATTACGTACCTAACACCCCTTAAGTATTGAGGTTTCTCTGAAGTATAAATTGACCTTGAGGGCTGGTATTAGTGGCGGTTTCACCAGCATGGTTTACTGAGGTGGACACTGCCACGTGGGCAAAACCACCACCAAAATCATTTATAGATTTAGATGGTTTGGAATAATTTTGGGAGCAAATAGCAGATTTTGTACTTAAAGTGTGTTAAGTAGATACACCTCGGTACTTGATGGGGTTAAGTAGACTTATTCCTTATTTTGTATTGCGTTATTTATTTCACAATATATGGCTAAACTTCTCACATGCATAACACATACGTGATTGGATCACTGCAACTTTTCACATGCATAACATGCATACTACAACTTTTAATTTTTTTACATCATTAAATTTGGGATAGATTGTGAATGTTGTATTAATTTTGCTCTCAAATTATTTAGTATAAATTAGCGAAGAGGGTTGCAAAGCGAGCTGTGAGTGTAGCAAAGGGTAAGGCGTATGATGACCTGTATCAGCGGCTAGGTACGAAAGAAGGGGAGAATGACATTTATAGGATGGCTAGGATCCGCGAGCGGAAGACAAGGAACATCAACCAAATCAAATGTATTAAAGATGGGACAGATCGACTGCTAGTGAAGGATGAGGAGATCATGGATAGATGGAGAGAGTACTTCGACAAGTTGTTTAATGGGGGAGAGTGAGGGCCCTACCCTTGAGTTAGATGACTCTTTTGACGATACCAACAGACGTTTTGTGAGGAGAATTCAGGAGGTAGAGATTGGGGAGGCTTTGAAGAGGATGAAGGGAGGTAAAGCGATGGGCCCTGATGGTATCCCCATTGAGGTGTGGAGATGCCTAGGAGATAGAGCAATAATATGGTTACCTAAGCTTTTTAATCTCATTTTTCGTCAAACAAGATGCCCGAAGAATGGATGAGAAGTATATTAGTACCTATCTTCAAAAACAAGGGCGATGTTCAAAGTTGTACTAACTACCGTGGGATTAAGTTGATGAGCCATACGATGAAGTTTTGGGAGAGGGTTATCGAGCATCGCCTAAGAAGAGTGACAAGTGTGACCCAAAACCAATTTGGGTTCATGCCTGGAAGATCAACCATGGAGGCGATTTTCTTAATACGACAATTGATGGAGAGATATAGGGAGCAGAAGAAGGACTTACACATGGTCTTCATTGACCTTAAGAAGGCATATGACAAAGTACCGAGAAATGTCATGTGGTGGGCCTTGGAGAAGCACAAAGTCCCAACTAAGTACATTACCCTCATTAAGGATATGTACAAGGATGCGACGATGTTTGTCCGGACATGTGATGGCAACACCACTGACTTTTCTATTAACATAGGCCTACACTAGGGGTCATCATTGAGCCCTTATTTATTTGCTTTAGTGATGGATGAGGTCATAAGGGATATACAAGGTGAGATCCCTTGGTGTATGCTCTTTGCTGATGATGTGGTGGTAGTTGACGAGAGTAGGGCAGGGGTTTATAGGAAGTTAGAGTTGTGGAGACGCACGTTAGAGTCGAAAGGGTTCAGACTTAGTAGGACCAAGACCGAGTACATGATGTGCGATTTCAGCGCAACTAGGCATGAGGGGGGAGACGTTAGTCTAGATGGGCAAGTGGTGGTCAAGAAGGATACTTTTCGGTATTTAGGATCGGTGCTACAAAAGGATGACGACATTGATGAAGATGTTAGGTATAGAATTTCAGCAGGCTGGTTGAAATGGCGGCAAGCATCTGGCATCTTTTGTAACAAGAGGGTGCCACAAAAGCTAAAAGTCAAGTTCTATAGGACAGCAATTCGTCCGGCGATGTTATACGGTGCTGAATGTTGGCCTACAAAAAGCCGACATGTCCAGCAACTGAGTGTAGCAGAGATGCGGATGTTGCGGTGGTTTTGCGGGCACACAAGGAATGATAGAGTCCGGAACGAAGTTATTCGGGATAGGGTCGGGGTGGCACCAATTGAGGAGAAACTTACCCAGCATCGGCTGAGATGGTTTGGACATGTCCAATGAAGGCCTCCTGAGGCGCCGGTGCGTAGTGGGGTTCTTGAGCGGGTCGATAATGTAAAGAGGGGTAGAGGTAGACCTAAACTGACGTGGGATGAGTCGGTTAAGAGAGACCTTAAGGATTGGAATATCTCTAAAGAGATAGCTTTGGATAGGAGCGCTTGGAGACTAGCTATCAATGTGTCTGAATCTTGAACTTATTTCTTTCGGGTTTCATCTCTAGTCTACCCCAACTTGTTTGGGAAAAAAGGCTATGATGTTGTTGTTGTTGAAGTCAAGAGGTCAAACTGAGCTTCATATATACTAAATAATTCGAGAGCAAAGTTAATACAACATTCAAAATCTATCCCAAATTTAATGATGTAATATTGTCTTAGCTGTATAAAAAACACTTCTGGGTGATTGATCTGTCTAAATAGCAGAATAGTTTGGATTGTATAAAGCCACTGCTACCCTCATCCAAATTCCAAGATGTATTGATTTTGGAAAAGTCAATCATTGTAAGTTTTGACAAAAAAAATAGTCAAATTATATGCATTTTTAGTGTACAGTAAGTTGCATCAATAGATTGATACTTGAATTATTTTCTAGGATGGTGTTGATTTTATAGCAATTGGTAATATATTGTTAGAGAAATCAAGGGACAAAAATCTACTTTTGAAGATTAGCTCCTTGCAAGACACCTTACATTGAATGGGTGGAGGGAGCACTATATTATGTATACATTAGTACATTACTATGAGAACATATTTAAATTATGGAACTAAGGTAGTAACCTGTATTCCAAAACAAAAAATCATACTGAATAGTTTTGCACTATTGATTGCTGCGTAAATAGGCATATGAAGATCGCATTAATGATCCCATCACGTCTTCTCTTTTCAATATGAACAGGGTTATGTTTATTTGGGATCTGAAACAGTATCAAGTGAATAACGGGTCCGATGTCCTCTATTTATCACCATTTGCACTTTGTGACCATTTTGTTTGATATATGACCAAGATCTTGGTTATTAAAATTAATGTCGGATATATGAGATTTTGATTATCAGTTGTAAAATATCCTTTTCAAGTGGATGGGAAGAATGTAGATTTAGTTATTTCTTATATTTATATGAAGAGCGACTAAATATAATAATTTTGTAGGGTTCTCTCATCAATATGGCTGGTCCTAAACGAGGGATAGACATGATGGACTTTACTTTGATCGAATATGACATGAGGGTCAAGACAGGCGCAGAAGAAAAGGATGACCTACAGCTGATCGATGGTGCATCCTTCATAGGCCCTGCAGGGATATGGAATCAGCCATTTACAGTTCACATTCCTGGTGATTATGGTGCAGTCGACATAACATTATCACGTCTCCATTCTGCAGTTGAGGCAACTCTAGAGGTCCTCGTATCAGAAGTGCAAATCAGTTTCGATTTGTCGCTCAGTTGTTTATCAAGTGAGCTGAATAAGGGAATCTGGCTGTTTAATGGCACCATTGCTGAGTCATGCAGCTTGAAGAGGTCTGTGGTTGCTGTATTAAAGGAATCTTCGATAGATCTGAAGATCAAAATTGATGCCCTGTCATCCAGTTCTGAACAACATTGCTGTTCCTTCTATGCAAAAACCCATGGCCATGATACTCAAGAAATAAAGAGTGCTTTTGCTTTCATCTCGGTGAAGGTGACTTGGTCGACATTGCCTGATGGACTGTGCCGATAACTCTTCTGTTCCTGTAACGAGTGGGTCGAAGAGACCAACAACAGTACGGCCTAAATTTAGGTGTGGCAAACCTTGGATAATGAACAATATATTGTAATAAGTTACTCTTTTACTCCCTCTGTCCTAAAAAAAGTGCAACTCTCACTTCTCAAGAAGTCAAATGATTTTAAGTTTGATCAAACGTATTAAAAAATTACTAACATTTATATCTTCAAATAGGTTTAGTATAAAATATATATTACATGATTAACCTAATGATACTTATTTAACAATATAAATGTTAATATTATTTTGTATAAATTTGGTCAAACTTGAAACTTACTCCTCCAGAAGCAAGAGTTGCATTCTTTTTTGAACGGAGCGAGTATTTTTTCTACTTACTCCGTCAGCTGGCCATGTCAATGGATGGTGTAGTTGTTTCTTTGTTTCTTGTTTCATTATTTTAGGTAGCGTTTGGTTAAAGAGTGAGGTAGAATGGTTTCATTCCATATTTTAGGGATAGAATGATTCTATCAACTGTTTGGTTTGAGGGATGACTATTCTTTTGTTTGATAGGTAAAGGCTCGTGCGATACTATGGATATACAATTTTTGAACAAATAAATGAATTTTAAGAAATATAGTAATAAGATAATAGATACATTGTCTAAGCCATATAAATTTCACCTAGACAGTTTTGGCGGTATATGCCCTTTGGCTGCTGTGTACAACATGGACAAAAGGTCATGGGCTCATGGCTGCATACGTCGTTCTTAGAAGATGTTGGATACTACAAATTTTTCTTTCTCCTTCTCTCTTCCTGCATTTCCCATTTCTTATTCCTTTTCATATAACCAATGAAAATCTTCAACTTTTTCTTCCGTTATTTGTTTTCTCGCTTTAAACATATGTTTTCTTCTATTTTCTTTTTTTTTTGCCTTTTATTTCAATTCTCTTCCTTGTATTTTCCATTGAATTTTTTGGATTACATTTTTTATTTCTTTTCTTTAGTTATTATTATTTTGTATTCTAATTTGTTGCTTGAGTTCATATGATTTTTTTTATTTTTTTAATTTCTAAAAATTTTAATAGAAAATTATATATTTTAGCACTACAACACTTAAAACATTTGTTAGTAGTTAGTATATTTTTTCACAAGCATATTTAGCGCCTTGATCTGTTCCAAATTTGCTATTACTTAGTATATTTCTTTTCACACGAAGATTCATTTCTTTGTATTGTAGATTCATAAATTGGTGTCTGAAATAATTTATTTTCTTTATAAGCTAACTTGTTTTAGCACATGTATATATCCTTATAAATAAATTTTTTATATGTGAAATGTTATGTTATTATATATATATTTAATTGTATTGTATATGTATTTATCTTCCTGTAAAATTATTTGTTGCGTGTAACCAATTTGTTCGCAACGCCAAGTTATTTTTTTCGCTATTTAGATTAAATTTTTCCGTCACGTTGACCTATTTTTTCGCGATATTCATTTTCTATTACTTATCTTAAACAATCAAATATTCACGATGTTTAATATTTTGATTGTTGTACATTATTATTTATTCGTTATGTTTAATTATTTTATTCGTAAAAATAAGTATTTATTCGTGGTGTTGAAATATTTGTTCTCAAGATCCAGAATTAATTATTTAGTATTAAAAATACTTTAAAAAAATATCGTTCAAATATAGTTAAGTGAGATCTTGTTTGAAAGATCTTGTTGTAATTCAATGGTGTAATCTAAATTTAATTTGAATACACCGTTTAAAATCTACTCCATCCGTCCCAAAAAACTAGTCATTTTAGGATTCAAATTTTGTCCAAAAAATATGTCATCTTACCCTATTTAGAAAATGCATGCGTATGTAAAAATCAATCAGCACCAAATAAAGATAATAAATAGGGGCAAATATGGTCATTTTACCTTCTTGTTAATTTGTCCTAAAATTTTTATGATGACTTGTTTTTTGGGACGGAGGGAGTATAGCTTTTTAAAGTTCTAAATTTTGTTGCTTGTGGGATGATGTCGTCAGTTTTGTTTTTTTCTTCCATTTTCACGGTCAAAAGTTACGCATGGTGAGACGATTAAATAATACAAACATAATTCTAGTTTGTTGCGCTGACGGCCCATTTAGCCGCATGCGGAAGAGGAGGTTGCATGTTTTGTCGCCGGAAAAAGTATATATCACCCCCTTAATTATGGGGTTCGACTACATAACCCTCCAAACTATGAAATGGTCTATATCACCCCTGAACTTTCCAAAACCGATCAAATTACCCCTAAATCAGTTTTGAAAAATCATAGTAAATCACAGAAAAATCATAAAATAGAAAATCCAGGGGTCCCATCGAGCGCCCAATCCCCTGGCCGTCGCTCTCCCGTGACCCGCCGTGATGCGCGCACATGCGCGGGCGGCACCGGCGGTGACGCCCGAGCAGGGCGGAAGAAAGGCGATGCCCACCTTCGTGGCGGCGCGGGAGGAATGGGACGTGCACTCGTTCGCGAGGAGAAACTGTGGCGGACCACGAGGGTCACAGCACGCGCACGCCGCCTGTTCGAGAGAATGCCTGTACCAAGGTGTGCCAGTGAGGTAACGCTCCCTTGGTTTCCTCCCTCTGTTTTGTATCATACGCTTCAGATTAAGAGTTCTAGTCGGTGTGTTTGCTCCTTATTCAGCAACAGAATTCAGCTTTGTATCTAGCATGTACAACCATTAAGAGCAATTTCTTTTATCTGGGTGAGCTTATTTTGTGGCTTCTCTCATTTCCTGTTTTGGGACAGACAGCGAAATCCTTGACTGCAGCAAGGAGACAAGGACCTCCGCCACCAGTTTTGAACATCTATGTCATTATAATCAGGAGTGCCAGGCAGAGGAGTCACAGGTTCCAGTGGGTAAGACAAAGGTACGAGTAGCCAGGACGACTTCCTTCCCATAGGGTGACATGGATAGGATGAATAGGTTGACTTGTATTCCTTCCATGTTGATCAGCCATTTTGTTTTTATCGTATTTACTACTAAGCTAATGTGAAATGCATAGCATCATGCTTAAGTTGTAAGGCAACACATGACAATGAACTGGTGCAAGAAATGCATGGCAACATAGTAATGAACTGCAATATTTTCACAAACTTGTTAGACAAAACTCAGAGACATGTAATTATGCCCTTATTTAGAAAAGCCCCTGGAAATATATACAAGATATTCAGACCAAAGCCGAAAAGGAAGCAAAACTTCCTTAAACCACCCGAAAATTTTATCTGCATAACAAGGTTTTCTGTTCTGTTATTGAATTAGCAAGTTAGACTCCCGTGAAGCATGCATTATTAAATATACAACCATCGCGCATTATCTTACATCTCTCACTAGAGAAGAACGTTCATCCTAGAGAGGATCAATTAAATTAAACACAAGGATCCCCCCCCCCCCCCCCAAATAGCTGCCTCACTTTGGTGCATCACTGCTCACACCAATGTTGTCAAGCCATAGCACTAACTGATGTGTTAATGGCCTCAGTTTAGGTGAATCACTTACGCACAGACAAGCAATGTCAATCATCTGCATCATTTCCCTCTCAAACTTCTTATCGTACATCGCACGGTCCAAGACATCAGCTTCACGGTTTTCCTTTCTCATATGTGTCACCCATGAGACCAACTCCCGAGCTCCCTTTGGCTTGCACATATCTACAGGCCTCTTTCCAGTTACTAACTCCAGAAGTACAATGCCAAAACTATAAACATCACCCTTGAAAGTGGCTACTGAAGACTGGCCATACTCAGGGGGGATGTAACCTAGTGTGCCAACTAGGTCAGTTGTCACATGTGTAGCATAGGGACAAATAAGCCGAGCAAGACCAAAATCAGCCAAATGGGCTTCAAAATTCTCATCTAGAAGGATGTTACTTGATTTGATGTCACGATGGAGAATATGAGGTTGGCATGACAAATGCAGGTATGCTAAACCTCTTGCTGCTCCTTTTGCTATCTGAAGCCTCCTTGGCCAAATTAATCTTGAGGGGCCATCAGGATTTTCATGAAGCCAATGGTCTAGGCTGCCATTCTCCATGAAAGAGTAGATCAGGAGTCTGTCACTGCCAATCCTGCAGTAACCTTGCAGAAGCACAAGATTGGGATGCTGAGCTTTTGATAACGTCTCCACCTCTGCTTTGAACTCCCGTTCCATCTGACCAAAATCACCTGATAATCGTTTGATGGCGATTGTAGCTCCATCTGGTAATGTTGCCTTGTAGACTAGACCAAAGCCACCACAACCGATTATGTTAGCCTGATCAAAGTTGTTTGTCGATTTCAGGATGTCACTGATGGTCAATGCCTTACCATCCTTGTTCTGAAACAGAAGAACCAGTGAGGCTGGTGCCAGCTCAAGGGCTCTATTAGTATCTGTGACAGCCTTTACTATATGATCCTTCCTTCTGAAGCTATTCTTCAGCACAAACACAACAGCAATAGACAATATAAACACTGTTCCGAGTGCAATACCAATAGCTATTCCAAATATGATGCCCTTATTCTTTCTCTTATTTGTTGCAACCATTGTAGGAGCAGGAATTGAATGACATGGGGATAGGCCTAGGCGAGCGCCACAGAGTTTAGGGTTACCCTCATAAGAAGAATTACTGAATGTCGAGAATTGGCCTCCTGATGGAATGATACCATTCAGATTGTTGTATGCCACACTGAAGCTTGACAGAAAATTCAGCTTTGTTAATGAAGATGGGATGCCTCCGGTAAGATTGTTATGTGATAAATCCAAGGATTCCAAGCTCGACATGCCTGATAGATCAACAGGAATGACAGCAGAAATATGGTTGTTGCTGAGGTCCAATACATGTAGGTTCTTGAGGCTTCCAAAGCCCAGCAATATGGGACCTGTGAGATTGTTATGGCTGAGAATTAGAGAAGGTGGGAAGCTGCTAACCTGATTATACTGCAACCCTTTGCTTGTTTTGTTCCTTTTAATGAAGAAAGGAAAATAATCAGTCTCTGTCGACTGCTGTTGGATGTTTCTTGTTACAAGGCCTTTCATGCTTGACAAGCTTTCTGGAAATCCTCCAGTAAGTGAATTGTTGGATAGATCCAAATAGAACAGAAACTCAAGATCACCAACCCATGCAGGAATATTCCCGACCAACTGATTCCATGACAGATCCAGCACCTTCAACTTTGTGAAATTAGCTACCCATGGCGGCACTGATCCTGAAAGATGGCTATTAGCAATGACAAACACTTGAATGTTGTGAAAGCCATGTATCCCAGTCATTGGCAAGGCCTTCCCATCATGGAAGTTCTTTGTGAGCACGAGGCTTGTTAGGTTTTGACAGTCCTGAAGGACAGATAATGCGGAAGGCACATTTGTGAAGCTATTGTTTGAAAGTGAGAGGTAGGTTAGCAACTGAAGCTTCCTGAAACCAGCAGGGATTTCACCACTGAGGTTGTTTGTGGCAAGGTTCAGGCTTCTCAGGTTATGGCAATCCGTCAAACTATCAATTGTGCCAATGAACTTATTCGTGCCAAGGTCGAGTGAGCTAAGTTGTGTCATCTCCGAGCAGTTGAGGTTGATCTCTCCATTCAGCGAATTGTTCCTCAGGTACAGCATCTTCAGTGACGGCGAATGGCACAGCGACGAAGGCAATGGGCCCCTGAAAGTGTTGGACTGTGCAGAGAAGAACTCCAACTTGCGGAGGCTACCAAAAACATTTGGAATGTACCCATAGAATGAATTGAAAGATATGTCCAGCCTTGCTAGGCTGGACAGATTTTCAAACCTTGGGCTCATCCTTCCAGAGAGCTGGTTCTCCTCAAGAGACAAGTTCTTCAGAGATGGCAGCCTGAATAGGTCATCAGGCAATCTCCCGGAGATGCTGTTGATATCGACATACAGCTCCTCAAGCTGTGTGCAGTTCCCGAAGCCTGCTGGGAAGTTCCCTGTGAAGAGATTGGACGAGAATCGCAGCACCCTGATTGCACCAGAGGACTCGCAGATGCTTGGATCAATCTGCCCCGTAAAGGAATTGTACCCTGCATCGAACACCACGAGCTGCTCTGAACCATGGAGCGTGGGGTGGGAGCCGACGAAGTTGTTGAAGGATATATTGAAGAGCTCAATCGACGGGAGAGACATGTTGTCTGGTAACGTGCCGGCGAGCTCGTTTAAGCTGAGGTCGAGCTGCTGCAGCCTCTTGAACTGGAACAGGGGCTCTGGGACGGCGCCACGGAAGCTATTGTCGGAGAGGTTGAGCGACTGGAGCTGGTCCAGCTGCGCTAGCGAGGGAGGCAGCTCGCCCCACAGCCTCCGTCCATGGAGGTCCAGCCCGACGACCCTCCCACTGCCGTCGCACGTGACACCGGCCCATGCACAGCAGCTGGCTGTGTCGGAGGTCGCGTTCGGGAACGCCCAGCCGCTGATGCCTCCTCCGTCCAGACCTTTGGAGAAGCCCTCCAGGGCTTTAAGATCACCCAGGTCGCAGGAGCTCTGGGAGTTGGCTGGAGACGGGAAGAGCATCAGGACCAGGACAGACGAGCACAGGAAGAAGCTGCGTGGCCATGCCGTGGTGCGTCGCGTCGAGAAATGCTCCATGGAAGCAAGCCGGCAGTACAGCGATGACGCTGGGCAGGGAAGAAGGGCTTCTTGCTTGGCCTTTTCAGGACCTCTACAAAACCTAGGCCATATGGTGTGTGAAGCTGGCCTCGCCTGGGTGCTTGCACCGGAAGCAACAATGGAGGTAGGGAGGGAGGGAGGGAAGTGATGAGGTGGGAGGGAGACGATGGATGGGACAGTAGTGTTGCAAGGGAGGTCAGGGGAGGACGGCGCGGCGTGCGTCGGTTTTGACTTGTGATTGTGCAGGCACTCACCCGGCCGTGGGTGGCCTCAGTTTTCTTGGGCGAATTGATTGTCCTTTTCAACTTGCTGAAAGAATCCACGGACGGAAATCTTTTGACCTCTGTTCAAAATTGGCCTACCCATCGTTCTCAGCCTGCCTTTCTCTCCCCATTTGGCTGCCCTGATGGGCGCGATTATTGTAATCATCAAGAAAGCAGACCACTATCTCCGGATAGAACCTGCCTACCGAATAGATATTGATGGTTATTGCCCCGGCCGAATGAGTGCTGCCTTTGTGCCCATTTTATCCAGAGATAAAATATAGTCGTTCCTGTCGAAGATATCGTGTCACTGAATGCTTGTGGAGAAACATGGATTCGGAGGGGAAAAAACATCATTACGGAAAGCATGTTTAGTTGTAGAAATTGTGAAAGAAATGGGGTGAACTACTATCATGTTTCATGCATGAGGTATTGCTTGCTGCGTGCAGTTGCTGTGCTATAAACACTTGTCCTTGCCATGCTGACCGGAATGGTTTTTATTGTGCAGGACTGCGCATTCCGCTGGGGGTTGGTTGGGTTGGGGAAGGCGATGCAAGAAGGTTGGCAGCGAAGTCAACCGCCAGCGGCAGGGGGCACGTGTGGCGCCGCCGCTTTCGGCCGCGCCCGCGCCAACGCCCCGCGCGCCAGGGCGCGTGCACGCGTTGCACCAGGGTTAAAAAAACCGGCCGGAACCGGTCCGGTTACCGCGGTTACCGGTCTTACCGGCCCGGACCGGTCCGGTATGGGGCGGTTAGAAACCGGCCAAAATTCAAATTTTAAATTTGAATTCCAAAAAATGGAAAAATCCCAAAAAAATTCTAAAAATACTTCAATGTGCGACGAATCTAATGGTGTCAAATTTTCTCAAAAATTCGTTCATTTAGTATAGTTTGCGGGGATTTGAAGTTAAATCAAAAAAGAAAAAGAAAAAATGGGCCGGCCCATTAAGGCCCACCAGTCAAACCGGTAAAACCGGCCGGTAAAACCGGTCGGTAAACCGGTCAAATCGGCCGGCAAACCGGTTGCACGGAGCTTTTGAATTTGGATTTGAATTCAAACCGGTCAAACTGGCCGGTAAACCGGTCAAACTGGCCGGTAAACTGGTCGGAACCGGTTGTACAAGAGCTTTTGAATTTATTTGAATTTGAATTCAACCGATTTCCACCGGTTACCGGTCCAACCGGTCCGGTAAACCGGAACCGGTGGCCGGCGGTTTGGGTTAACCGGTCGGGAAAAAAAACCTGGTTGCACCGCGGTGGCGGCGGCGGCAGCAGCCCCGGCCCCAGAGCGGGGCGCCCCTTGGCGGGGACGGAGCACCGGCGGCGAAAATCTTCTGGTGTACTCTGCCCAGCGTTGTGGTCTACAGGCCGGTCAAAGCCGTCCGGTGGCGTAGCCGGCGGCGGCTGCGTCGCGGACGCGACGATCCATTGGCAGGTAGTAGCATCATCATCATGCAGGATCTGTTGGTGACTTTCTTTTTTTCTTTTTTATCTGGTGCGGTGTCTCTCTCTTCAAGTCGTGCTACGCTCTGGTACAGGGAAACTAGTATGGGGCCGGCCATTGACATTGACACGTGCACTATTAACGTGTCAGGGACTGAGGGTGTGTTTAGTTCATTTTGCATTTTGCGTTTTTACAAGAGAATCTTCAATATTTGAAGTACCAAATGTAGACTAATTGCAAAACTAATAATAGATCTCGTCTGTAAACTACGAGACGAATCTAATGAGTCTAATTAATCTATCATTAGATTATGTTTACTGTAGCAATTTAGTGTATAATCACGTCCTAATTAGACTTATTAGATTCGTCTCGGATTTACAGTCCATTTGTATAATGCGATTTATTTTTCGACTACATTTAGTACACTATGCATGCGATTTACAAATTTTTTGCGTTTTGCCTTTTGGCATCTAAACACGGCCTGAAAGAGGCGCGATCTTGATAGATGCAGACACACCGATAGCCGGTGGGGGGATTTGAAGACAGGTAGTAGTGAACATGTGATTCTATTAAATTTCTCTTGCAGTCATGGCGGACCCGAGAGAGGAAGGAATCGCACTGATGTCGGTAACAATTTTTCCCTCGTTTTAATGTTTTGTCGTGTTTATCTTTTCGAGAAAAGATAACATGGTATTCATGTTATCGGGTTCGCCTTTTTTTAATTCTTGGATTATCGATCATCTTTACTTCATCCGAACACTAAGGTCCTCTACTTTTTCTAATGTTTGATGGAACCTGGTGAGGTGGTCACCTGAGTGGTACATTTGTTTAGTCAAAAGGACGAAACGAAACGGCAAGAATTAAGCAAGCATTCGACCTAAAAACTAAAGCAACTTTACAGGTCGTCGTGGCAGATGCACACGCACCACCACTGCCGAAGCAACCTCGACATACAAGTTATTTCTTCCTGGTGTACCACATGCATGCTTTCTTACCGAATGCTTATTTGACCGGCCTCAGTAACGACTATCAATTCAGCTCCGCACATTTGACAGGGACATGGGCCAAAGTAAATAAAGGAACGGGTAACTGACCGATCGGCCGACCAGTTGCTCTTGTGATTTTCACCGCTCGAGTGCGCTTGCCCGTCCATGGCCACTCAGCCGTCAATTGTTGCCAGTTACCTACCGTAAGTGCAACGCCACAATGCAGAGGCGGTGCAGCCTTTTGTTCATCTCTTCCTCCCTTTTTTACCTTTCTTTCCGTCCCCGCGACACGAATGGCCGGGGTTGCCGGAGCAGCCTGCTGCTTTTGCACGAGCAGCGTCTGGACGTGGCGTGCGTGCAAGATCGCCGTCGTCCGCTGGCCGCTCTGTTTGGACTCGGAACACCGGCGTTGAGTGGCGGAGGTGTTCCCCGCCGTGATCGCCCGTACTAGAACTCGATCCGCACGACGAAGAGAAGCGAGGCGAGAACATATCCGCAGCGCACCGCACGAAGGGTTAACAATGATTACGCTAATCCCAGCTGCGGAACCGGATTCTCGCGCCTAATTAATGATGGCGCGCGCCTTGTTTATCACCCTGCCGGCCCCAGCGCCCGCACTAGCGAGCAGCACGATTTGATGAGTTGACACCGCCCAGTGATCTGATGGGAAACCAATCTCCCCCCGGCACACAGGCGCACAGCAGTGCGCGCACCGAACGGCTCCATCCGATCCGGCGGCGCCGGCACCCTGACATCACCGCACCTGCGGCCTGCGGGCCGCGGCACGAACCACGGACGCCGCCCCACCCACCCACTGGGCACTGGCCGCTCCGCTCGTGCGTGCGTGCGCTCTACGTGGCGCGACGCCGCGCGCGCGCACTCGCCGCCGTATCGGGGCTGAAAAGGCCGGGGCGATTTGCTTCGGGTCGCTCACTCCGCTGGCACCCGGGTTCGCTCGACCGGCGGCGCGGCGAGGCACCGAGAGCGCGCGGCGGGAGACATGCGCGCGTCCCCCGGCGACGCCGCGCGCGCCGGTGGGCCGGCCAGCTTTATTTCGCTGTCGCTACCTAACCACGAACAACGAGAGAGGGCGTCAAAGCAGCCCATCAGAGGCCGCGTACAAAAGCAAGCGCGGTGCTTCGTGCGCGCGCGCCCTTTTTCGCCCCCGTGTGTGGTGCTCGCTCAGTCAGCGTGTGTGTGCAGTGTGTAGCAAAGCTAGCACTCCAGTACATCGTATGGAGGAGAGGAAGGCCTCGATCGCTTTGGCCTTTTGGGGGCGGTGGCCGATTCGAGTTGTCGTTGCGTCAAGGGATGGCAACGGGGCCATCCCCGACGGGGATCGGCAGAACGTTCTTGCCCCCGAGAAAGCAAAATGTCCCCGTTCCCCTCCCCATCACCACTTGCGGGGAAGAAATTTCTCCCGTCCCGTCCCCGAACGGGGATCATGTACCCGACGGGGCCCCGAAATCGACAAATCTCCAAAGAACTTGAGCATATGAGGAGGAAGAAAACTTTCACTGGGCGTCAATGGTGGATCCCGCAACCACCATCTCACCGGCAAGCCGCCGACGGGCGTGGTGGCGTGAGCTCGGGCATGTAGTGTGTGGCCCGGTGGCGCGGGCCTGCGGCGCCGGCGTCTGGACTCGGGAGCGAGCTGTGCGCGGCCTCGGGAGGGAGCTGTGCGCGGCCTCGGCGTCAACCATCGGAAGCGAGCAGTGCGCGGTGGGAGATCAGGGGGCGCGGTTGAAGAGGGACTGCGGGAGGCCAAAGGCGGCTGCTCGGCTGGACGCTGAGTGAAGATGCCGGATTGGCTAGCTAGGGTTATGGATAATAGGCTTCACTACTTGGGCTTTTTTTTTGCCCAAAGATATATGCAGACCATGTTTGGCTTGACGTTTTTGCGAAACTGGATGTTGGCTACGATCCCCGACGGGGAACGGGGACGGGGAGACATGAAACGTTTCCTCCCCCGCTTCACCCGATGGGGACAAAAATAGCCCCGTTAAGCTCCCCGCGGGGACTAAATACATACCAAATACACCCCCTAATGGATGAAATCCCGGTCGGGGATCGGGGATCGGGCCCGTTGCCATCCCTCACTCCTCTGGTTCGTTGGACTCGGATCCACGACGCACGCTTGGACCCCTACAACCTGGGCTTCTATATAGGAGTACTTGTCTGAGGAAGAGGGGATCGACCTACTTATAAAAGAGCTAAAGCGCAGCCCAACAGGGCAGCTTGCACGCACGATCTACCGGCAAAAAGAAAGAAAACGAAACTATCTGCGTTTGTAGTTGAATGACACTGGTGCCGCCGCATTAGAATTATTTCGTCAGTACCGGTAACCGGTAAAGAAGCAGGCGCCGGCCACTAACCTCGGCCACTAACCCAATGGTCAAGCAGTTCATACCAGATCAGAGCAGCTGCATCGTCTGCAGTATGGCAGCATCGGAGACTCTAGCTTCTATTGTTGTTGTTTTTTTCAACAAGGACGGTGGCGCAGGCAGGAATGCCATCGACGTTTGCGGCACGTTGGTTTGTCGACTGATGACGTTACAGGCACAAACTGAAAAACCGTGGGCTTCGAGTGCCAAGTGATACTACTGATATGTGCTTTTGGTCAGTTGGATGGAGTTCCGCGGTGACGCAGACCGCACAGAAAGAGTCACACGGCTCCAATTCTCAATGGGCGATTTGCTATTGCGTCGGTCCAACAGAGATGCGGCTTCTTTGGAAATCTTAAAATATGATCTAGGCTATGTGGTTTATGATGTTTTTTTTGGAAATTATGCGGTTTATGTTTTCGAGAAAAGAGAGTAATGTGCACCTTTTTTTTAAAAAAAATAGGAAAACTCCTCCGGAAAAGAAAAATGGGGAAAAAATTGACTGCGAATGAGCATAGATCTGGGCCTTGGTGGCACTATTAATCCGGCCCAGATCCCTTGTCCGAGATTGTACGGCCTAGTTTCTTCTTTTTTTTGAAACGATAGGGCCCGGTAATACTAGTACTCTTCCAGATCGTGATAAAATGGGCCACGAGAGAACTGTGGCCTTCTATCCCCTTACTCTACATGGGCTACTCTGCACAAAGATGGGCCTGCACGGTATGTATGGCCCATCTCATATTTCATTGCTTGGACTTTTCCGCGTACTGCGTCGTGTGTCAGCTTATCTCGCGGTAAGGACCCCCTCAAAAAAAAAAAAATCTCGCGGTAAGGCACTCGAGCAAGAATGTGTGGTCTGAATTGGATACCCCGTTTCTACCGGCGACCCCTTGGTTCGCTGTCGGCAGTGCGATCTGCTGTCCCAGTGGCCCAACCCGTCGCCATGGGCATCTGCTCGCCGATCCATCAGATCAGGCTTCATCTTTTTTTGAAAGGTTGGATCAGGCTTCAGGCCCCGGCATCCCACCGCGACTGACGAAGCATCATCATCCACAAAGAGCCAAGAAGTTGGCAGAGGCCATGCCGACGTGTAGCAGACTAGGCAGGGATAGCACACAGCCTCTCTCAGAGCATGTATTATGACCGGCTGCAAGTTGGCTGAGTCCCTTGCTGGCGGAGAGAGAAAAGAAGAGAGAAAACGGAGCGGGCGTCTCACGAAACGCCGAGCTGAAACAGGCGGATACGAGCGTGCTGCGCTGCTGCTATGCTGCGTCCCTATTGGACGCATGCGCTGCTGCATGCCGCTGCCACATTAAATACGTGCCACGGTAGCGTTCATTTCGCCAGCAGGTGGGCGTTAATTTTGCCCTTGCTCTCATGGACTGGACGCGAGAGGCTCCTGTCCAAGCACCATGTCCATCCCGTGGCCCCCCTGCCTGAATCGGGGTCCCAGTTCTGAGCGGCAGCGCGTGCATCGCATCGTGTGCCAGACCTGCAACCTGCATGCAGCAGCTATAGTACTCAGCTAGAGTACTGCGTGTGAATCTGGCCCGTGAGAGGCTACGACGCTCCACCGCGCTGTAGCAGATGGAACCATCGCGCCCCCGCGTGTTCCTGCACAGCCTCTGGCTCTGATCACCAGTAAAGGCATTCTCAACGCGTCGAGAAAGTGGCTTAGCTTGCAGTTGGGTCCTGTTCTAGGCCGTGCTAATCAGCTCTGACCTTAAGCATCAGCTAAAACCTCTAGCTCGATGCGGACGCTCTATATAAACCCTCCCTCCTCCCATCCATCCCATTCCCATCCCTTGCTACCTGCATCCATCGACCTTAGCGAGCTCACAGTTCAATCAGGTCCGGTTCGGCTTCAGGCCGGGCTCGTCACCGAGGAGATGGCGCTCTCTCGCCGCATGGCCGCGCCGGTCCTCGTCTTCCTGCTCCTCCTCGTCGCCACAGGTACACTGCCAAGTGTGTTACCGTGTTCGTTCATTCCTAGACTGCCCTAGCAAATCAATTAACCTCTCCCTCTTTGTTGTAGCAGAGATGGGGCCGGCGACGGTGGCGGAGGCGAGGCACTGCCTGTCGCAGAGCCACCACTTCAAGGGCCTGTGCGTGAGCAGCAGCAACTGCGCCAACGTCTGCCGGACCGAGAACTTCCCCGGCGGCGAGTGCAAGACGGAGGGCGCCACCCGCAAGTGCTTCTGCAAGAGGATCTGCTAGCCGCCGGCGCCGCCCGGCACGCAATGCGAGCCGAGCACTGGTCTTGGTTCTGTTCGTCGGTTCTTCGTCATGCACGCTGCGCCGTGATGCTGCAGCGGGCTGTGTTCCCGGGATACTGGTTTTTAGGTTACTGTAACTTTTCTTTCTCCTGGTCAATTTTTTTCCACCAAAACACATGGTGGGCCCCATTGACCGCCTGCCCCATCGGCCCCTCCCTCGCGTCCGTGTCCAAATCCATCCATTCCCACGCCCACCCCACCACCGCGCCCTCCGCCATGGATCCCTTCCACCACCTCAACACCTCCTTCTCCAACCCTACCACCCACTGCTCTCCCCCTCCCCGCCCCACCACCCCCACTTCCCTACCCTCCCGCCCCCGCCGCTTCCCCAGCCCGCCGAGGCCGCGCCGCAGTCCTTCGCCGCGAGCCTCGACCGGGAGCGCCTGCCGCAGTGGTCGCACGCCGAGACGGCGGCGTTCCTCGCCGTCCGCGCCGAGCTCGACCACTCCTTCCTCACCACCAAGCGCAACAAGGCGCTCTGGGAGGCCGTCTCCGTGCGCCTCTAGGGGAGCGGCGGCGGCGGGGAGCGGCGGGTCCGGCGGCGCGAGCGGCGACGGGGCGCGGCGGGAGGCGCGGTGCGCCTGCAGGGGCGGCGGCGCTCGCCACCAGCGCCGCCCCCTGCCCAGATCCAGTTTTTTTTTCTTTGCATACAAATTTTTTTAAAAAAATAATAGCCAAGTTTTTTTTTGGATGTACATATTTTGTTTCTTCCATTTGATAAATTTCTCTCTGTCAAAATTTTTCTCGTAATTTTTTTTATCTCACCAATTTGTTTCTTGAATTTTTTTCTACCCACTAATTTTTCACATTGAAAAATTATTTGACTCATAAAAAAAATGTCTGAATTTATTTTTATCAGAAAACGACATATTTTTTTCTAAAAACAGAAAAAAAAACTGTCGGAAAATCGACCGTATGAGAGCCTCCCGTACGGTTGACCGTAAACTAGCAATGCCCCTGTGTTCCTCTCGTCTCTTGTTCTCTTTACCTGGAATAAATTAAACTCGGTGCTGGTGATGCCTGTGCGTGTGGAACATCTCACTGTTGTTCTGCACCCGTATGCACTCCATTATTAGTGTAGTAGGCAAGATGATGTAAGGTCCTCCTTTCAACATTGATGTAATAATGTGATGCAGTTTCGTGCTAGTTCAGCTTAATTAAGTGCGAGGTTTTCTTTAATCGTTACTTGTTTGGTTGGTTGACTGACAAGCAAGCAGAGGCACTTCTGAATAAATTATGAGGCACACAAAATAGACAAACGCTAACTAGTCTCTTCCAATTCGAGAAAATTACACACCCAATTTATTAGCAGCTGTTAAATTTAGTGTTAGGTCATGTTTGTCAGTTCTAAGTTAAGCATTTGACTATTCTAAGTTCCAATAATGCAGAGCTATATATATATAGAGAGAGAGAGAGTTCAGTTCCGGTGTGTCCATTTGCATCCCTCCAGCCCTACGTCATCCATCAAGGCTGGTTCAGTCGTTCTCGGCTAACAACGAGAGATGGCACTATCCCGTGGCATTGTCCTTGTCTTCTTCCTGCTCCTCATCGTCGCAGCAGGTGATTAGCATGTCAAGTGTTAATTTCTCAGGCCACCCAAAAAAAGTGTTACTTTCTCATTATCCATCTAATTAATCTACCAAGCAGATTAAGGTAACCAATCTGCGCATTGCAATGGGATAGATATATAAGATGTGATTGGTGAACGATGCTTGTGTATATGGTGCAGAGATCGGGACGATCGATGCCAAGGGATCAGCGGTTGTCAAGCAGACTGTGTCGTCCCTGACGTAGGATAAAGAGATGGGGAGGAACTATTCAAAAAAAAAGAGATGGAGAGGGAGAAGGAAGAGGAGGAGAAGAAGAAGGGGGAGAATCAGTACTGCCTGTCGCAGAGCCTCAAGTTTAAGGGCTTCTGCTTGAGCAGTGACACCTGTGCTGAGGTGTGCCGGAAGGAGGGCTTCCAGGGCGGCAAGTGCAAGCTGGAGAACGTCGTACGCAAGTGCTTATGCACAAAGCCTTGTTAGTTGGCTCGCCGGGATCATCGATTTTGTTTGTTTAACTAGTAACAATGCCCGTCTTACCAGCATCTCTAAGAATTCCCCATCTCTCTTCGCCATTCTTATTTTTTTTTTGAAAAAAAGAGAGAGAAAAACACTCTCCAATAGTTCCCAATCTTAATTCCCTATCTCCTAACAACTGTCAAAATCCCTTCTCCTGTACGTAAAAATGCGCACGCTATCAGCCCTCCCGATCGCTCCTTCCCAGGTGTCTTTTTCGTTGCGGTCTTCTTCCCTGCCACCAGGTGCCGCTCGCGCCGCCCTTCTCTCCTTCGCTCCATCATCCTCGAGCAAGCTATGTCCCCCAGGATGGCGCCCTCTGCCGTCGTCGCAGTGACCGGGCACCTCACTGCCGGAGAATTCCTAGTACCCGCCCAGCGTGAGATGGTTGCTGTTTAGCTACTCCTTGCGTGATGTAATTTTTGCTTATACTAGTCCTGAACTGTGACAGAACCGCCAAATTTAACCAGCTAATTAAGCTTAATGGCCATCATTTGCACACATCAGGCGCATTAGCTTAATTAAACGTAACTTGACAGTCTGCTTCCAACCTACGGTCCGATCGAAACATCACCAGTAGTCTCGCCTAACGGCGAGCGCAGAGAGTACAAGCATGAGTAGTTTACGAAAGTAGGGTACAACTGAAATAATTACAAAACATTCTTAGAAAGTTTAGAATTTACATAAATGGTGACAGCAGCGGAAGAAACTTAAACTAAGCAGAGTTTTCGAAGAAAATAAATACACAGAAAGACGGTAACTACGGAGACGCGGGGGACGTCACATCTAGCCCACAGATGTGAATTCGGGTTAGCTTCAACCGGCAGCAGCTACCTGAAAGCAATATAACCACAAACCTTGAGTATACTAATACTCAGCAAGTCTTACCCGACTATGGGTATACTTAGCCTATTATCTAGACATGTAAAGCTTTTTGGCTCTGGAGTTTATTTTGCGGAAAAGACTACTAACAGTGGATCCTTGCTTTCAAGATTTTAGCTCAATTTCTATATCGATTAAACATCAGCTATTATTTGCATAACTAACTAGAGCAAACATGGTGGAGTATTGTATCACAATTCAAAGTAACCATCATCATCTGTAATCCATGTTCCATATCATATTACTATGAGGTGACTCGGTGATCAAGGTGCTCATATCCGAGAGCGACTGACGGCGAATCGATCCGATTTAACCTTGCAAAGTGGACCTAATACACACGTCACATATAGGCCCCGTCGGACCCTACGTGGCAACCCTTCACATATTCACACTGAATAGCCGAACTGCCCTGTGACCCGGGACTGCTAGCCCCACCGATACCACGAAGGGTCAGCCATGAGTCGTATACTAGCTCCACTGGTGAAGACAATATCAAGTCCGCCTACCGGTGCACATATGGTACTGAGCTTACTGGTTTCGACTACCTCCTACTCCCGGCATGCGGTTAGTACTGTTCAAACTCGATCAGTAGGGCCAACAACGGTACGGGCCTTAACCGACACAGGCGGAAGTTTATTCTTTATCCATTCCATATCCATAACCATATTCCTTTCCGCCCGGTCTCCATTTCCATACCTCTCTTCATCATTCCAACATTCTCATCTCAGCTGTATAGTTTCTGTACCTTGCGAGTGACAGAGAAACTCTCGACTTCAACCTATATCTCGCGAGTGACAGGAAATCACTCGTCTTCTACCGAATCCTACTTAAGCTTAGCAAAACTAACGATCTATACATGCTAGCAGATTTACTGAGAAAACCTAGGGACCATGCAACTAGGGTTCCAAATAATTCCTAAAAACTTAATGCACAAGTAATAAATATATAAAAATTCATAAATTAAAGATAGAGGTTATGCTCCGGGGCTTGCCTTTTTGCTGAGCAGGGTTAGTATTAGTTTTGGCCTTGGGCCGGGTCTTCACGAATTCCTTCCTGGGCCTGCTCCGCTAACTCCTGGCTTCACGACCAAAGTATGGGCGATGTCTCCGGCTATGGATTCTACATGTATGCGAAAGAAAAACCTATTAATGCAAAAACATAGTTGTCACCCACAATTATTTACTAACTCTGACATACTCTAACACACTAAAAGATGCGGTCGGAATATACAAAATTTACAGTAAACTACACATACGAAAAGTGATTTACTGAAAAAAATTTCATAATTTTTAGAGCACCCAAACGACAAGGACAAAATAAATTAGCTTGCGCACAAACCAAAATTTAGCAGGGGCAAAAGTGACATTTCACAAGCATAAGTATTTTTCTTCTGAAGATCTTTATTTTAGAAACCTAACAAAATTTGGTTTGCATTTTTCGCATTTTTCCACATTTTCCTACAAATTTTTAAAGTTTTAGCCGAAATAACCAAACAAAAAAACAATAGGGGGGGGGGGGGGGGCAGGCCGGCCGGCGGGGCGGACAGCCGGGCCCCACATGCCAGGGAACCCAGGCCCGCTCCCCTCCCCTGCTTCACCCACACGTGCGGGCCAGCGCTCCGGGCAGCGCTCTCCCGCCGGCCCGCGGCTCGCCGGCGGCGAGACCTAGCCCGGCCGCAGCTAGGGCGTCCCGGCGGGGCCGGCGCAGGGCGGAGCAAGGGCGGCCGCGGGGAGGCGCAGGAGGGGGCGCACGCGGCGGTCCGCGGTGGCGCAAGGCAGGGGAGCGCGGCATTCTGGCGACGGCAGAGGGCGGCGGCCGCGGGGTGAGGCAGAGCGACGTCCAGCGCAGCTGGGCGGGGCTGGGGCATGCAGCAGCACGGTGCAGGGCCACACAGACAATGTTCGCGACGGGCGGCGGTGGCAGCAGTCACGGCAACGGTGGCGGCGGCCGTGTTCCGGCACCGGCGGTGCACAAAACAAAGGGGAAAAAGGCCGGGGAGCACGAGTGACTCACCACGAACCCATTCTTGGGGTCGATTTGAGCGGAGGGTGGTCGGAGAAGCGGATCGACGCGAGGGAGGTGGAGCTCGGGTTGGCTCCAATGGCTGCCGATGGTAGGGTTAGGGTTTTCGGCCAACTCGGCCGGAGAAGAGCTCAGGTGAGGGTCGGGGAAGGTGGAGGGGGTGGTGAGGGAGCTCAGGGCGCGAGGAATCGAGAGAGGTTCGAGTGGAGGCGACAGATTGCGGCCGGCGGTGGCGAGCGGCGCGAGCTCGCTCGAGCTCTGCTTGAGGAGGAAGAAGGCCGGGGGAGGAAGCGAAGTTGGTCTTGGGCACCAGGGAAGGGATGAGGTCGTGAGGTACGACGAGGCGGCGGTGGCACAGACGCCTAGGATGGCCGGCACGTGGGCACGGCGTCGATCACGGCGTGTCACGCGTCATGCTCTGCTCCACTGCCGAGAGACCGAGCCGAGTCAAGCCCAAAATTTGACGGAAATTTTGATTCAACTAGAAATTACTAAACTTGTTTAGGGATGTATTGACCCTCTAAACACCAGAGGTGTTACAGCCTTCCTCCCTAAAAGAAATCTCGTCCCGAGATTACGGTGCGACGGTTTAAGTAAAGAAAAATGTGCTTAATGTTCAGTACCTTGATTGGCGTCGAGAAACTCGGGATATTTAGATTTGAGGAAATCTTCTGTTTCCCAGGTAGCTTCTCTTTTGGTGTGATTACTCCACTGGACTTTATAGAAGTTGCTGGTTTGATTTCGAGTGACCCGAGTCTTGTGATCAACAATTTTTACTGGATGCTCTGGATAGACAAGATCGGGCTCCGCTTGTAACTTCTCTATATCAATAACTTTGCTTGGAACACGGAGGCACTTCCTGAGCTGGGAGACATGAAATACATTATGAACCGCAGATAACTGGGCAGGAAGTTCCAGGCGATATGCCACCGGCCCACATTGCTCAATGATAGGAAAAGGCCCAACATAGCGAGGGGCGAGCTTTCCCTTCACACCGAACCGTTGGACCCCTTTCATTGGAGATACCCGCAAGTAGACATGATCTCCCACTTGGAACGAGATCGATTGACGTTTCCTGTCCGCATAGCTTTTCTGCCGGGACTGGGCTATTTTTAAATTTTCCTGTATGAACCGGACTTGTTCTTCCGCCTCACTGACCATATCAGGGCCGCATATATTTCTTTCACCGGCTTCTGACCAATTCAATGGAGTTCTATATCTTCGTCCATACAATGCCTCAAGAGGTGCCATCTTGATACTCTCTTGATAACTGTTGTTATATGAAAATTCAGCGAGAGGCAAGCACTCATCCCATTTCTTACTGTATGTGAGTGCACAGGCTCTAAGCATATCTTCCAGAATTTGATTTATTCGCTCAGTTTGACCATCAGTCTGAGGATGATATGCTGAACTACGAATAAGCTGAGTACCCAATGAGGCGTGCAACTGTTCCCAAAAACGCGCAATGAATTGTGAACCTCTATCGGATATAATTGTCTTAGGAACACCATGAAGACTCACAATGCGCGCAATATATAATTCAGCATATTGATGAGACTTATACCCTGTCTTTACTAGAAGAAAATGAGCGGACTTTGTGAGGCGATCCACTATAACCCAAATAGAATCATATCCTTTTGAAGTCTTGGGTAGGCCAACGATGAAATCCATACTAATATTTTCCCACTTCCATGACGGAATATTCAGTGGTTGAAGCATACCTGCTGGTTTTAAATGGCTCGCCTTTACCCTTCGACAAGTGTCACACTCTGATACATATTTAGCGATTTCCCGCTTCATTCTGGTCCACCAAAACCGTTGTTTCAGATCTTGGTACATTTTATTGCTGGCTGGGTGGATAGAATACCGAGAGAGGTGGGCTTCATCTAGGAGTTGTTTCTTAAGCTCCAAATCTTTTGGTACCACTAATCTGTTCTTGAACCACAAAACACTCTTTTCATCTTGATGGAAACACTCAACTCTGGTGTCATTTTCTGCAAGTCTCTGCCGAATCTTATTCATTCCCTTATCCTATTTCTGAGCTGAAATAATTTGGTCACATAGAGTAGGTGTGAGAACCAAATTAGCCAGAGTGCCATAAGGTACGATCTCTAAATTCAACTTCTCCATTTCCCGGCAAAGAGCATCATCACAAGAGATAGCCAAAATAGAGTTGCAATGTGCCTTGCGGCTCAATGCATCTGCCACCACATTGGCCTTTCTGGGGTGATAATGCACTTCAAGCTCATAATCCTTGATCAATTCCAGCCATCGCCTTTGATGCATGTTCAAATCAGCTTGAGTGAAAAGATATTTGAGGCTTTTGTGGTCAGTGTAGATATGACAAGGACTACCCAAGAGATAATGCCGCCATATCTTCAGAGCATGAACTATAGCAGCTAATTCCAAATCATGCGTTGGGTAGTTTTCCTCGTGACGTTTGAGTGACCTAGACGCATATGCAATCACTCGGTTCTCCTGCATTAAGACACAACCAATACCGGTACCAGATGCATCACAGTATATATCAAATGGTTTAGATGTATCGGGTTGAGCTAGGACAGGTGCAGAAGTTAAAAGCTTTTTCAGAGTGTGGAAAGCCTCTTCACATTTGTCACTCCAATGAAATTTGACACCTTTCTTGAGAAGCTCGGTCGTAGGCTTAGCACTTTTTGAAAACTCTGGGATGAACCGACGATAATACCCAGCCAAACCTAGAAATCTGCGGATTTCTTTAACTGATGTTGGAGCCTCCCAATCCAATACATCTTGAACTTTTCCTGGATCAACTGGAATACCTTCTGCAGATATAACATGACCTAAGAAAGGAACTTCTTTAAGCCAAAATTCACATTTGCTGAATTTTGCATACAGCTTGTGCTCTCGTAGGCGTTGAAGGACAATATGAAGGTGCTTGGCGTGCTCTTCTTCATTCTTGGAGTATATCAGGATGTCATCAATAAATACCATAATAAACTTGTCTAATTCAGGCATGAAGACCGAATTCATGAGATACATGAAGTATGCCGGGGCATTAGTCAACCCGAAGGACATGACTAGGTACTCAAATAAACCATAGCGAGTGGAGAAAGCTGTCTTTGGAATGTCCTGAGGTCTGATCTTTATTTGGTGATAACCGGATCGAAGGTCTATCTTAGAAAATACCTTAGCTCCGGCTAACTGATCAAAGAGAATGTCAATGCGAGGCAATGGGTATTTATTCTTGATGGTAACCGCATTTAGAGGCCGGTAATCCACACACAACCTCAGACTTTGGTCTTTCTTTTTCACAAATAAAGCTGGGCATCCCCAATGTGATGAGCTTGGACGGATGAAACTCTTATTCAGTAGGTCTTGCAATTGTACCTTCAACTCTGCCAACTCATTTGGTGGCATCCGGTATGGCCTTCTAGAGATAGGTGATGTACCCGGTTGGAGTTCAATAACAAACTCAACGTTCCGATCTGGTGGCAGTCCAGGTAAATCTTCTGGAAAGACATCTGAATATTCGCATACTACAGGTATCCCCTCTAAGCTTTTACCCTCCAATTTATTTAGTGTTGGATTTTGTTTCTTGTGCTTGGTCAAAGGTAGCATCATAGAACCATGTGCACGTGAATTTATATGGACAACATGTGCATGAGCATCCAACACAACTCCATGTGCCTTCATCCAATTCATACCAAATATGATATCAAATCCTTGATATGGGAGGATGATAAGATTGGTCGGGAAAATTCTCCCACCCAAGTTGATTGGTACCTCTCTTGCCTTTTGGTTCGTGATTATCTGACCACCTGGGGATTGAATTTTATAGGAAGTGCTCATGCAATCAATTTTCAATCCGTGCCTATCTGCACAAGCCTTACTAAGGAATGTATGCGAAGCACCAGAGTCAAATAAGACCATAATTGTATGACCATTGAGGGAAAATATACCCGCCATCAAGTGTCCCCCTTCTGGCACGTCTCCACAAGTAGTGTAATTCACACAACCATCTTTAATATAAGGCACCTTCTTTTTCTTAGTTGTATTGCTAGAGCCTTTTGTGGGCTTGGGTGGAGTGTAACAGATATTCTCTGAGGGATGGCAACCTTCGGTTCGGTGAGGCGTGCACTGATCAGGTTGGGAGCGAGAAACATGCTGCAATGCGGGTTTCTTTTGCTCAACTATTGAGGAGCCACAAATTCAAGTATCCCCGGTTGTAGCTGATATTGAGTTTGGGAAAAGCTAGGGGACACCAGACGTAAGCGGTGCACAACATTCCCAGAAAACCCAATAGGTGGTTTCTTCCTCTTTTTCGCCTTTTCGTGCTTTAGCATCGCATCTTCTTGGAGGATAGCTTTGCTGACCAAGTCACTGTAGCTGGTAAATGTTCTCACTGCTAAACGCATGAGTAAATTTGTATTTAAACCTTTCTTGAAACAATCTTGCTTCTTTTCATCGGTATCCACATGATGTGCAGCATATTGTGCAAGATGATTGAAAATATTGGCATATTCCATCACTGACTTGTTCTCTTGCTTTAGATTTAGGAACTCCTCCACTTTCACTTTTATGAAACCTTCTGGAATATAATGTGCTCTAAAAATCTCTCTAAATTCTGACCCGGGAATCTGTCTCTCTGTTGGTTGCATAGCTAAATGATTGGCCCACCATGCTCCTGCAGGGCCGTGCAGCTGTTGAGTTGCAAACTGAGTCTTCTGAATATCAGTACATGGGATAAGTCCCAATTTCTGCTCAATGGTACGCAGCCAATGCTTTGCATCCAATGGATCTTCTGCGGTTCGAAACACTGGTGGCTGAGTTTCCAGAAAGTCGATATTTGGATCCCGATGACCACGCAATAAGGCATTCTGCACCAGTAGTTGGAGTAAACGAGTATGCTCGGCGATGGTATCAACCACTGTAGATGAAGTTTGTTGTCCAGAGCCACTAGGATCATTACTGGTTTGCTCCATCTGCACAACACCCAATTTCTTATCAGCCATCCAGTATTGTAAAATCCAATCAAGTAACTGTAACAACTCAACTGAATCCATAAAGTACATACGACTCATATATAGATCAACTTTGATCCTAATATAATACTTGAAATAGATTCACAACTGATTTCCCTTCAAGTGTTTCTCATTCCAGTTTACCAAGATAAGTGACAATAAAAGGAACCGATAGCTTACAACTTCAACATTGTTGCTGATCCAAAAATTTGATAACAACCCGATCAAGCTGGCCAAGCGGTCGGACCGATTAAAAGAAGCGGTCTAACCGGCCTGGGCACTGTGGTCAATCAAACATGGGCCAACTGGTCTGACCGGGGGTCCTCACTGGTCAGAACGGTTACAGGCAGTGGCAGATTTTTCCAAAGGTTCAACGACCTATGCCCAACAGTTACGAATAAAACCTTTTTATAGAGCAAAAACTGATATGATGCATGCTCGTCCTACGTCATCCTCCCCAACAACAAATTTGCCAACAGTTATAGGGCAACATATGTGGACATTTGGTGGCATACCTACGTACTCTCCCTATTATACTTCTAGTCGGTTTGTACTCGCCTTACTCTACGCAATCGTCTGTTAGTGTACCTACAGCAAATCAGATATAAATATCCACGACTGGACCCTTCGTGCCAGCACTCACGAACGGCCCCCATGTGTCCTACACCACATGGGTAACGCATATGCAGTTGCCCACATATTCAGACATACATCACCATCCACTATAGAGATGGCGCACATGCGTTCAACGCTGCATGAACAGCGCTTCATACGTTACCGAGGTAACATATTCACTTCCCGTACAAATCGCCTTACGGGACACCCAAGGGTACACGTGTCCCAAGGTACACGGTTATGACCAACTGCATAACGAGTCTTCACCTCGTAACATTGCCTTACGAGATGGCCGTGATTACAATCACACGGTGGGAAGTCCGCACTCCATATTAGGCGGCAGATAGCGACAGGCTCGTTTGAATTGAGCTTTATTACCTCCTCGTATGCTCATCATACGGGACCCGTGCACGTATGAAACACGTGGGCTATTCTATGGACTATCAAGAATGCTTACCTGGCTTACCTTAACGTAGGTGCGTCGTTACAATATTAAATAAGAGTTGTGCAAGAAAGTAAGGTTTAACAAAAATATAAAGTGCTGGAAGTTAGTTGGTATTATAGAGTCCCCAGCTATAATACCACTATAAACATAGGGCTTACGAACTAACTTCTCCTAATTCCTTAAGCGGAAAGAAACGTATTTTGCGAAAACTCATTTTTATGTTTTGAAAACACCAAAAATAATCATGGTAGTACCATCCCTGATGCGTTTCGGCTCTGATACCAGCTGTGACAGAACCGTCAAATTTAACCGGCTAATTAAGCTTAATGGCCATCATTTGCACACATCAGGCGCATTAGCTTAATTAAACATAACTTGACAGTCTGCTTCCAACCCACGGTCCGATCGAAACATCACCAGTAGTCTCGCATAACGGCGAGCGCAGAGAGTACAAGCATGAGTAGTTTACGAAAGTAGGGTACAACTGAAATAATTACAAAACATTCTTAGAAAGTTTAGAATTTACATAAATGGTGACAGCAGCGGAAGAAACTTAAACTAAGCAGAGTTTTCGGAGAAAATAAATACACAGAAAGACGGTAACTACGGAGACGCGGGGACGTCACATCTAGCCCACAGATGTGAATCCGGGTTAGCTTCAACCGGCAGCAGCTACCTGAAAGCAATATAACCACAAACCTTGAGTATACTAATACTCAGCAAGTCTTACCCGACTATGGGTATACTTAGCCTATTATCTAGACATGCAAAGCTTTTTGGCTCTGGAGTTTATTTTGCGGAAAAGACTACTAACAGTGGATCCTTGCTTTCAAGATTTTAGCTCAATTTCTATATCGATTAAACATCAGCTATTATTTGCATGACTAACTAGAGCAAACATGGTGGAGTATTGTATCACAATTCAAAGTAACCATCATCATCTGTAATCCATGTTCCATATCATATTACTACGAGGTGACTCGGTGATCAAGGTGCTCATATCCGAGAGCGACTGACGGCGAATCGATCCGACTTAACCTTGCAAGGTGGACCTAACACACATGTCACATATAGGCCCTGTCGGACCCTACGTGGTAACCCTTCACATATGCACACTGAATAGCCGAACTGCCCTGTGACCCGGGACTGCTAGCCCCACCGATACCACGAAGGGTCAGCCATGAGTCGTATACTAGCTCCACTAGTGAAGACAGTATCAAGTCCGCCTACCGGTGCACATATGGTACTGAGCTTACTAGTTTCGACTACCTCCTACTCCCGGCATGCGGTTAGTACTGTTCAAACTCGATCAGCAGGGCCAACAACGGTACGGGCCTTAACCGACACAGGCGGAAGTTTATTCTTTATCCATTCCATATCCATAACCATATTCCTTTCCGCCTGGTCTCCATTTCCATACCTCTCTTCATCATTTCCAACATTCTCATCTCAGCTGTATAGTTTCTGTACCTTGCGAGTGACAGAGAAACTCTCGACTTCAACCTATATCTCGCGAGTGACAGGAAATCACTCGTCTTCTACCGAATCCTACTTAAGCTTAGCAAAACTAACGATCTATACGTGCTAGCAGATTTACTGAGGAAACCTAGGGACCTTGAAACTAGGGTTCCAAATAATTCCTAAAAACTTAATGCACAAGTAATAAATATATAAAAATTCATAAATTAAAGATAGAGGTTATGCTCCGGGGCTTGCCTTTTTGCTGAGCAGGGTTAGTATTAGTTTTGGCCTTAGGCCGGGTCTTCACGAATTCCTTCTGGGGCCTACTCCGCTAACTCCTGGCTTCACGACCAAAGTATGGGCGATGTCTCCGGCTATGGATTCTACATGTATGCGAAAGAAAAACCTATTAATGCAAAACATAGTTGTCACCCACAATTATTTACTAACTCTGACATACTCTAACACACTAAAAGATGCGGTCGGAACATACAAAATTTACAGTAAACTACACATACAAAAAGTGATTTACTGAAAAAAGTTTCATAAATTTTAGAGCACCCAAACGACGAGGACAAAATAAATTAGCTTGCGCACAAACCAAAATTTAGCAGGGGAAAAGTGATATTTCACAAGCATAAGTATTTTTCTTCTGAAGATCTTTATTTTAGAAACCTAACAAAATTTGGCTTGCATTTTTCGCATTTTTCCACATTTTCCTACAAATTTTTAAAGTTTTAGCCGAAATAACCAAACAAAAAAAACAATAAAGGGGGGGGGCAGGCCGGCCGGCGGGGCGGACAGCCGGGCCCCACATGCCAGGGAGCCCAGGCCCACTCCCCTCCCCTGCTTCGCCCGCACGCGCGGGCCAGCGCTTCGGACGGCGCTCTCCCGCCGGCCCGCGGCTCGCCGGCGGCGAGACCTAGCCCGGCCGCAGCCAGGGCGTCCCAGCGGGGCCGGCGCAGGGGGGAGCAAGGGCGGCCGCGGGGAGGCGCAGGAGGGGGCGCACGCGGCGGTCCGTGGCGGCACAAGGCAGGGGAGCGCGGCGGCGCGGCGTTCCGGCGACGGCAGAGGGCGACGGCCGCGGGGTGAGGCAGAGCGACGTCCAGCGCAGCTGGGCGGGGCTGGGGCGCGCGGCAGCACAGTGCAGGTCCATGCGGACAAGGCCCGCGACGGGCGGCGGCCGTGTTCCGGCACCGGCGGTGAACAAAACAAAGGGGAAAAAGGCCGGGGAGCACGAGTGACTCACCACGAACCCGTTCTTGGGGTCGATTTGAGCGGAGGGTCGTCGGAGAAGCGGATCGACGCGAGGGAGGCGGAGCTCGGGTTGGCTCCAATGGCTGCCGACGGTAGGGTTAGGGTTTTCGGCCAACTCGGCTGGGGAAGAGCTCAGGTGAGGGTCGGGGAAGGTGGAGGGGTGGTGAGGGAGCTCAGGGCGCGAGGAATCGAGAGAGGTTCGAGCGGAGGCGGCGGATTGCGGCCGGCGGTGGCGAGCGGCGCGAGCTCGCTCGAGCTCTGCTCGAGGAGGAAGAAGGCCGGGGGAGGAAGCGAAGTTGGTCTTGGACGCCAGGGAAGGGATGAGGTCGTGAGGTACGACGAGTCGGCGGTGGCACGGACGCCTAGGATGGCCGGCACGTGGGCACGGCGTCGATCACGGCGTGTCACGTGTCATGCTCTGCTCCACTGCCGAGAGACCGAGCCGAGTCAAGCCCAAAATTTGACGGAAATTTTGATTCAACTAGATATTACTAAACTTGTTTAGGGATGTAATGACCCTCTAAACACCAGAGGTGTTACATGAACCGATCACGAACAAACGGAAAGAAGAATCACACTCACATCCTGGTGCCCCGCTGTTTCCACCCGTGCCTAATTTACTCTGTTCTTCCGCCATTGATGCTCTCCATTTCCTTCAGTTACTTGGTCAAAAAGATCCTTCTTTTTCCCAGAGGAGAAGCGACACACGCCTGATTTCGCCTCACTTGTTAAAGCACAGAGCACAAGGGCAATTCTGGGTGGAATCCATCAAATTATTGCGGTTTTTAGATGCATCCCTGATATAGCAGTCGATTCTGAAATTGTTGCATCCATAGGGATCAAAACAGGGAGGGCCGGCAGGCCTGCAACGGAGGGGCAGCCGGGTGGAGGAGGCGGCGATCGGCTGCTGGAGGTGGTGGGCGGGTGCAGGGAGGCGCAAAGGAGATGCGATCGCGGGAGAAGAACATTTTGGCACGAAGGGGGGGGGGACCGAGGGAGCAGAAATCTTGTGGGTACATAATTTTTGATTGTTGGGGGAGAAAAAATAAGGAACTCTTGGAGAATAATTTTTTTCCTCCCCATACTTATTTGGGGAGTTGAGAAATAATAATTTTTGGGGAGAAAAAAAATAAGAAACTCTTGGAGATGATTTCGTACGGGTCACAATTGTTTTATTTTGTGATGAGTTTTCTTCAACATGGATTTTGTTGTGTTTTCACGAATCGCAATTGTGTTTAAATAGGAAGTCCTCTATTATAAGCTAGAACTGAGAGTAATTGTTGAAGTTGAAGCAAATTTAAAAACCTCTATAAAATAGAGACATACTTTATTTAATATTTAGAGGGTGACTTAGAGGCTATTGCTACACTTGCTCTTATACATTACTTCAATCTGTATTTCTGTCGATCTCTCCTTTTGTTGCTACTTTTCTTACCTTTTTCTATATTTTATTCGATATGAACTCTTCTTTTTCATTTAAGTATAAATTTAGTAATTATGAATTAGATTTTGCATGAATCATTTGTTGGGATCTTTTTCACAATATTACAAAGAAAATCTACATACTAATTTTTAGTTTCTATACTAAAAAATGGTATTTATTTGGCATATATGTACTAATTTAATTATATTTTTAAAATTCGCACCATATGAAAATAAAATTTTCTCTAGTTTTTATATCAATTTTCTTTTCATTCAACAACTGAACAAATATTGCACTCTGGATGATTGCCGCGTGGTCAGCGGAAGGATCAGACGCACTCGACGGTGCTCGCGCCCAGCAGAAAAAATGACATTTGATGGCTTGGCTTACATGTCAAAACCACTACTACAGAACAGGCATTTGTTCCAGACTATTTGTTCCGGCTGCCTTTGGGTCCGAGACAATATGTGGCTTTTGTCCAGGGTCCAACGGCTAGCCGGGCCAGCAGGGCACAGGGGTCTTTTGTCCCGTTTGGAGCTACCAACCGGAATAAAAGGCCCCCCTTTTGTCCCGGTTGGTGCCTCCAACTGGAACAAAACTCCTTGGCCCCCTTATCCCCTTTCCTCTCCCTCCGCCCGAGCCATTCAGTTCACTTGTTCTTACTGTTTTTGACTCGGAATAGGGGAGTTCTTGCTCATTTTTTCACCACATTTGTGAAGATCTTTGATTCCCCCGTCCATTCATCGGCGCTAAAGGTTTGGGGCTTGTTTTTCTCTTCTTCCATTGCCTGTGTAGCTCATTTCGTGCTTTAGAAATAGAGAAAATGTGTAGCTCATTTCTTGGACATTTAGATTGCATATGTATGTGTGATTTTCTTTTAGATTTATATGAGTATGTGGATAGTAGAAATTTTTAGAATGAGTGTAGACACTTCATGTGATTTACTTGTATATATGACCATATTGTGGATAGTTGATTTTTTATTAATGAATGAATTAATGAAATGAGTATATTAGAATTTTTTATATTATGAATGGATTATTTTGACACTCTAGTGATGTATTCGTTCATGCTTACACTGAAAGTTTAAAAAATCTTTATTTCAAAACAAGTATACGTCGTTAATCTCGATTCAACGGTGATGGCACTACTTTTCAGGGATACACGATGCGTTATAAGGACGTCACCAATGGGCTGGTCGTAACACCAGCACTTGCGGTTAATACGAACACAGCATTTGGCACAGTCAGCGTGGCCGTTGTTGCACTGAGAGCATATCAACAAGCATGTTGTTTGTGCCAAGTGCTGTGTCCTTATCAACCGTAAATATTGGTGTTGCGACTGGCCTATTGGTGACGTACTTGTACAGCACCGTGTCCCCCCGAAAGGCAGTGTCATCACCGCAGGGTCGAGGTTACCGATATATACATTTTTTGAAATAAAGTTTGTTTTTCTTCTAGAGGGTTTCTGAATATTGAAAAGAGTGTTCTCTTAGAACTGAAGAGTGTCAAAATAATTAGGGGTTATAGAGATTTCTTTCAATTAATTAGAGATTTCATCTTTTTTATATGTTTTCATTGTTATTTGCAAGAGTAATTAATCTGATCATTGTAATTGTAATAGTAAATAATATTTGCATTGTAATTGTAAGAATTTATAATTTTGTGAAAAATAAAAGTGTTTTCCAGTAAAATATGGCTTCAGCAGCTGGAGGGAGGGGCGCCGGTGGGGGTGATCGTTGTCCTTCTGGAGAGAAGGGCACAACTCCAGTAAGTCGTCGGTGCAAGAAACCTAGCGTTTTTCATAGGGCAGCGCTCCGTTATTTGGAAAAAAAATATAGAGAATGTGTGGCAAGGGGCGAGGAACCTCCGTTTGATCTTGAGGATTTGTTGCGGTGTTACGGTTCATCACCACCAAACTCAGAGGTTTCAGCTCCGCCATCTTCTTCTGCGCTAGCAAGAAATCCGTCAGAACATTCTGCTTTCTCACGCAAAGACGGTTGAGAACCTATGTGTTGTTGTGCGAATTTTTAAGTTGCATGTTGAGTACTCCTTTGTTAAGTTCTCTAATGGATTAAGTACTCCTTTTAATTAATCATGATATATGATGGATATGGCAGGTCTTTTAATTATTCATGTTATGTTACATTTAGTTTAATTTAGGTTTGATATATTTTATTTATTCGATACGTGTAAAGAATTCAAATCGATTCCTTTAAAATATAGATGGACCGGCAATGGATGTACAATGCTGACCGACGTTCGAACGAATTCATTGAAGGCATGTATTATTTTTTGTCTGTGGCTGAGGCAAACAAGCAGAATGGTTTTATGTGCTGCCCGTTTATTCATTGTAAGAATAACAAGGATTACTCCTTTTCAAGAATCCTACACAGCCACATTTTCACAAATGGTTTCATGGAGAAGTATGTTTGTTGGACGAAACACGGAGAACAGGGGGTTACCATGGAAGACAATGAAGAAGAAGATTTTGACGACCACTTTCCCGGGATTGCTGGATTCGGTGCATTCGATGACGATATTCCCATGAAAGAGCCCAAAGTAGATGTAGCAGAAAATGATCTCAGCGACGATCTGGGGCAGGCACTGCACAATGTGCGGGCAGACTGTGAGAGTGAAACGGAGAGGTTGAAGTTCCAGAAGATGTTAGAAGACCACCGTAAGTTGTTGTACCCAGATTGTGAAAATGGATTGAAGAAGCTTGGCACCACCTTGGAGTTACTGCAATTGAAGGCGACAAATGGTGTATCCGACAAGGGATTTGGTGAATTACTGAAACTTGTTAAAAAAAATACTTCCTAAGGACAACGAATTGTCTACCACAACATATGAAGCCAAACAACTTGTTTGCCTTTTAGGATTGGAAGTGCAAAAGATACATGCATGCCCCAACGACTGCATCCTCTACCGAGGCGAGTACGAGAATTTGGATGCATGTCCCGTATGCAGTGCATTGCGTTACAAGATCAGAAAAGATGATCCTGTCGATGTCGAGAGGGAGCGTCCCCGGAAGAGAGTTCCTGCGAAGGTATTGTGGTATTTACCTATAATACCACGTTTGAAGCGTCTATTTAGAAATAAAAATAATGCTAAGTTGATGTGATGGCACAAAGAGTAACGCAAGCAAGACTCGATGTTGAGACACCCCGCTGATGGGTCGCAGTGGAGAATTTGAATAAAAATAAAAATAATGCACGAATTTGAATTTGAATGGACGTGCACTCGTTCGCGAGGAGAAACTGTGGCGGACCACGAGGGTCACAGCACGCGCACGCCGCCTGTTCGAGAGAATGCCTGAACCAAGGTGTGCCAGTGAGGTACCGCTCCCTTGGTTTCCTCCCTCTGTTTTGTATCATACGCTTCAGATTAAGAGTTCTAGTCGGTGTGTTTGCTCCTTATTCAGCAACAGAATTCTGCTTTGTATCTAGCATGTACAACCATTAAGAGCAATTTCTTTTATCTGGGTGAGCTTATTTTGTGGCTTCTCTCATTTCCTGTTTTGGGACAGACAGCGAAATCGTTGACTGCAGCAAGGAGACAAGGCCTCCGCCACCAGTTTTGAACACCTATGTCATTATAATCAGGAGTGCCAGGCAGAGGAGTCACAGGTTCCAGTGGGTAAGACAAAGGTACGAGTAGCCAGGACGACTTCCTTCCCATAGGGTGACATGGATAGGATGAATAGGTTGACTTGTATTCCTTCCATGTTGATCAGCCATTTTGTTTTTATCGTATTTACTACTAAGCTAATGTGAAATGCATAGCATCATGCTTAAGTTGTAAGGCAACACATGACAATGAACTGGTGCAAGAAATGCATGGCAACATAGTAATGAACTGCAATATTTTCACAAACTTGTTAGACAAAACTCAGAGACATGTAATTATGCCCTTATTTAGAAAAGCCCCTGGAAATATATACAAGATATTCAGACCAAAGCCGAAAAGGAAGCAAAACTTCCTTAAACCACCCGAAAATTTTATCTGCATAACAAGGTTTTCTGTTCTGTTATTGAATTAGCAAGTTAGACTCCCGTGAAGCATGCATTATTAAATATACAACCATCGCGCATTATCTTACATCTCTCACTAGAGAAGAACGTTCATCCTAGAGAGGATCAATTAAATTAAACACAAGGATCCCCCCCCCCCCCCCCCCCCAAATAGCTGCCTCACTTTGGTGCATCACTGCTCACACCAATGTTGTCAAGCCATAGCACTAACTGATGTGTTAATGGCCTCAGTTTAGGTGAATCACTTACGCACAGACAAGCAATGTCAATCATCTGCATCATTTCCCTCTCAAACTTCTTATCGTACATTGCACGGTCCAAGACATCAGCTTCACGGTTTTCCTTTCTCATATGTGTCACCCATGAGACCAACTCCCGAGCTCCCTTTGGCTTGCACATATCTACAGGCCTCTTTCCAGTTACTAACTCCAGAAGTACAATGCCAAAACTATAAACATCACCCTTGAAAGTGGCTACTCAAGAACCAGTGAGGCTGGTGCCAGCTCAAGGGCTCTATTAGTATCTGTGACAGCTGTTAATATTAGAATCAACACAGTGCACGATCAAGATGGATCTCTTTCTTTTTTCTTTGTTCAAGCACAAGATGTTCCTAGATCTAGAACGTAGAGAACACAAGAGTATACTGAGAGGGAGAGAGACCTTCTGTACCACCAGTGGAGCTCGAGCCGGCGGCCATCTCGGGTTCGTTGATGGAGATCCGCTCAAGGGCGGCGACGAGTGAAGCAGAGAGGTCGACGCCGGGCCGACGGTGTCGAGGACGGTGGCGGCGATGGCGGGAGGGAGTCGGCTGCAGCGGAGGAAGCGCCAGTGAAGCGGAGGCGGAGGCTTCCCGTTGCTCCTGCGCACCCTCAGATCGGCTAGGGTTTTCGGTGGTTTTGGCGGCGCACAGGTGAACCTCGTACCGTGTGCCGCCGGCCTCCACCTTTCTTTATAGCGCAGCGCAACGGGGGCCCACCAACCATTAAGGGTTGGACGCCCCCGATCAGGGCGCGGATTAAGGGCCTAATAGGCCATTGGGCTTATTAGGAAGGAGATCAACCTAACAACAGCCTTTTACTATATGATCCTTCCTTCTGAAGCTATTCTTCAGCACAAACACAAAACTCGGCCGGCGGGGGAATGACCGCCCCCGCGGTATTGTGTGATAGAGAAGACCGTCTCACACCGGCCAAGAAAATCCCCGAACCTCTGCCCCACCCTTACACAGCGGCACCGTAGCCCATGTGAGACGATAGACAATATAAACGCTGCTCCGAGTGCAATACCAATAGCTATTCCAAATATGATGCCCTTATTCTTTCTCTTATTTGTTGCAACCATTGTAGGAGCAGGAATTGAATGACATGGGGATAGGCCTAGGCGAGCGCCACAGAGTTTAGGGTTACCCTCATAAGAAGAATTACTGAATGTCGAGAATTGGCCTCCTGATGGAATGATACCATTTAGATTGTTGTATGCCACACTGAAGCTTGACAGAAAATTCAGCTTTGTTAATGAAGATGGGATGCCTCCGGTAAGATTGTTATGTGATAAATCCAAGGATTCCAAGCTCGACATGCCTGATAGATCAACAGGAATGACACCACAAATATGGTTGTTGCTGAGGTCCAATACATGTAGGTTCTTGAGGCTTCCAAAGCCCAGCAATATGGGACCTGTGAGATTGTTATGGCTGAGAATTAGAGAAGGTGGGAAGCTGATAACCTGATTATACTGCAACCCTTTGCTTGTTTTGTTCCTTTTAATGAAGAAAGGAAAATAATCAGTCTCTGTCGACTGCTGTTGGATGTTTCTTGTTACAAGGCCTTTCATGCTTGACAAGCTTTCTGGAAATCCTCCAGTAAGTGAATTGTTGGATAGATCCAAATAGATCAGAAACTCAAGATCACCAACCCATGCAGGAATATTCCCGACCAACTGATTCCATGACAGATCCAGCACCTTCAACATTGTGAAATTAGCTACCCATGGCGGCACTGATCCTGAAAGATGGCTATTAGCAATGACAAACACTTGAATGTTGTGAAAGCCATGTATCCCAGTCATTGGCAAGGCCTTCCCATCATGGAAGTTCTTTGTGAGCACGAGGCTTGTTAGGCTTTGACAGTCCTGAAGGACAGATAATGCGGAAGGCACATTTGTGAAGCTATTGTTTGAAAGTGAGAGGTAGGTTAGCAACTGAAGCTTCCTGAAACCAGCAGGGATTTCACCACTGAGGTTGTTTGTGGCAAGGTTCAGGCTTCTCAGGTTATGGCAATCCGTCAAACTATCAATTGTGCCAATGAACTTATTCATGCCAAGGTCGAGTGAGCTAAGTTGTGTCATCTCCGAGCAGTTGAGGTTGATCTCTCCATTCAGCGAATTGTTCCTCAGGTACAGCATCTTCAGTGACGGCGAATGGCACAGCGACGAAGGCAATGGGCCCCTGAAAGTGTTGGACTGTGCAGAGAAGAACTCCAACTTGCGGAGGCTACCAAAAACATTTGGAATGTACCCATAGAATGAATTGAAAGATATGTCCAGCCTTGCTAGGCTGGACAGATTTTCAAACCTTGGGCTCATCCTTCTAGAGAGCTGGTTCTCCTCAAGAGACAATTTCTTCAGAGATGGCAGCCTGAATAGGTCATCAGGCAATCTCCCGGAGATGCTGTTGATATCGACATACAGCTCCTCGAGCTGTGTGCAGTTCCCGAAGCCTGCTGGGAAGTTCCCTGTGAAGAGATTGGACGAGAATCGCAGCACCCTGATTGCACCAGAGGACTCGCAGATGCTTGGATCAATCTGCCCCGTAAAGGAATTGTACCCTGCGTCGAACACCACGAGCTGCTCTGAACCATGGAGCGTGGGGTGGGAGCCGACGAAGTTGTTGAAGGATATATTGAAGAGCTCGATCGACGGGAGAGACATGTTGTCTGGTAACGTGCCGGCGAGCTCGTTTAAGCTGAGGTCGAGCTGCTGCAGCCTCTTGAACTGGAACAGGGGCTCTGGGACGGCGCCACGGAAGCTATTGTCGGAGAGGTTGAGCGACTGGAGCTGGTCCAGCTGCGCTAGCGAGGGAGACATCTCGCCCCACAGCCTCCGTCCATGGAGGTCCAGCCCGACGACCCTCCCACTGCCGTCGCACGTGACACCGGCCCATGCACAACAGCTGGCTGTGTCGGAGGTCGCGTTCGGGAACGCCCAGCCGCTGATGCCTCCTCCGTCCAGACCTTTGGAGAAGCCCTCCAGGGCTTTAAGATCACCCAGGTCGCAGGAGCTCTGGGAGTTTGCTGGAGACGGGAAGAGCATCAGGACCAGGACAGACGAGCACAGGAAGAAGCTGCGTGGCCATGCCGTGGTACGTCGCGTCGAGAAATGCTCCATGGAAGCAAGCCGGCAGTACAGCGATGACGCTGGGCAGGGAAGAAGGGCTTCTTGCTTGGCCTGAAATTTCAGGACCTCTACGACACCTAGGCCATATGGTGTGTGAAGCTGGCCTCGCCTGGGTGCTTGCACCGGAAGCAACAATGGAGGTAGGGAGGGAGGGAGGGAAGTGATGAGGTGGGAGGGAGACGATGGGGTGAATGAGAGCCGATTAAAATTTCTTCGAAATTCGAATCGTCGGGCTATGTCCCAAAATCACCCAAGCCCTCAAGCGTTCTGACCCAAGGTTTGGAGTAGCTATTGAACAGCTAAACCAACACAAAAGATCTCGAACAAACGAGCGAAAACACAAAGCAAATCGGAAGCGAATCGGGGAAATTGCAGAACTGATCTGCCAGGATCGGTCTGACCGGTGTACTGGACCGGTCTGACCGGTCGTGGCCGTTCAAAATCTAGCAGACCGGTCTGACCGGTCTTGCCTACCGGTCTGACCGGCAGCATCCAGAAAACCCCCGAAATCCAACCTTCAAACCACAAATCTCGAGCAAATTGCGTTCAAATTCAATGAAACTTGGAGGAAAGCTTCGTTCCTATCCCAAGAACATATCCCCAAGAGATCTCACCCTAAAGATATCCATAGCAAGAGAATTTCGGAATGAGATCAAAAGGGATGGGGTTTTCTCTAGAACTCAAGAAATCGAATTCGAACCAGCTAGTGATTCCAGAGTGTTTAGGACAGAGCTAGATGCACGGGAATCACAGCAAAGAACTCGTAGCCTCCTCGCAATCAAGTGCGCCAAAAACGAATTCGAAAATCCATTGCACAAGGCACAAAAACCAGGGGATTGAATCGAATCAAAAAGCCCAGAGGGCACGAGGAGGATAGGGCCTCCTTTCCCAATCAAATCCCACACAAGGTCTCAACAATTCAACAACTAAATCTACCCTAAAGGGAAGAACGGGGGGAGAGAGACACAGGGGCGGCGGCCTGGAGAAACAGAGAATTCACGGACACAATACAAAAACCGCTCTTAACCTAACACAAGTGAAGGGGTATTTATACCCGCGGGACCGGTCAGACCGGTACGCTGGACCGGTCAGACCGGTTGGCCTGCAGCACCCCCTGTACACGATCTCATCCGACGGCCGAGGTTCTTTCTTCGAAACAAAGTCTTCTCCGCGATGCCGTCGTCTTGATGAAGATCCAGTCCGCAGTTTTGGAGGGTCCGCGAAACCCGGGTAGGTGGCCGGTTTTGAGAAAACCGTCAAAACCTCACACGCGGGAAGATTCCCGCCTCCACGCCGTGGCCCTAGACGCCGTTCCGGCCTCGGCCTTCTGACGGCCCTAGACGCCGCCCGACGCCCGTCACCTCCTCGCCCGCAGCGAGGCCCTAGACGCCGTCGACGCCCGTCGCCTCCGCCAGTCCCGAGACCGACGCCCGTGCCTCCACGACTTGGCGTCTTCAACCGCCGTCTGCCTCCTTGGTTTTGTGGCGCAAACCAAGAAACCCGCCTTCCGTCGCCGGTTGCGCCCTCGATCCAGGAGTGGACGCCACAGCTGCCGCCCGGTCCGAGCTCCGGTCCCGGCTGCCCTTCACCGCCGTCCACCGCACGGTCCATCGGCCACAGCACCTCCACGGCAGCTCCCCGTCGACACTCGACGCCCGTGTACCTGCAATCCAAGGACCAAGCGCACGATCACACCGCACGGCTGACAATTTACTCATCACAAGCAGGATAGAGTACTCAACATTCCTCAATATCCCCCTTGATGAGTGCATTGTCAACACACCACAAACAAACCAAGAGAAGTGAAACCAAAGAAGAACAAAGAAGCCCCAAAATGAGAACTCAAGCAGGTGACGAAAACCTCAGAAAGGCAAGAACAGTCACTTACTCAAGCAAAGATCGATCCCCTAAGACAAGGGCAAAGGCTCGACGCAATCGATCAAAAGCCACAACATGACTCCTCAAAGACAGAGGTAACGCTCGACGCATTCATGCAAGAAGCAGAGGGAAAACGAGGAAAACCAGGAGCCAAAACCAAAGCAGAAACTCCACAAGCAAAGTTTTTCCCTCTCACATGTGGAACTCTCCCAAGATGATGCACTCTCAAAGCTCTGTGCACAACAAGTCTTTCAAAAATCAAACAAGTCTCCCCCTTGTTCGATCACTTCTCTCAAAATTCTCCCCCTTGTTGGCACATGCACACATCAAGGCTACAAAGACCTAGAGCTCCCCCTGAAACTGAGACTCCCCCTGAATAGATGTTGTGCAATGAATGCAATGCAGGAGGTGTAAGTGAAAGCATTCAGGGATACAATGATATGAACAACATCTAGTCACAAGCACGTGTGCATCCATAAACAAGACCTGCATCTAGCTCAACAGAGTATATCAAATCAGTCTAGAGCTAGGCAAGTTCAGTTTAGGAGAAATAAAAGCATCACCCATGATCTAGCACTAACAAGTAGGGAATGGAATGCAGTGCTAATCATACTCATACAGGTGATCCAAACTCAGCCAAAAACAAGTTGTTAACATTCATTTTTCAATCAATTTTATATCAAGCAATCCTTAATGCCAGGGGTTGAAAGCTTGTCATGCTTAACTTAGCAACGAGGCCAAGTCTATGCCAAAAGACAATCAGAAGCTTAAAGCACTCATTTCAGTCATGCACAACCTTGCCCGGGTTCTCACAAGTGCAAAGTGAGCCGTCCCGAAAGCTCGATCAGTGCGACAAGCAATCCCACCTGGATCTTTTCAATCCATTTCAAGAACAGTTCAAGCAAGTTTATCAGGATTTAGATCATTTCAAGAATGAATTGCTGAACAAAAAGCTATACTAGCATGAATAAAATAGCAAAGCACATCAACACGCCCTAAGATGCTAGTAGCCAAGACAGGGTGATCATGTTTTCAGATTTTCAAATCAAAATAGCTTAACTCAGATGATGTCACATACACAATGGAGCAAGCTATACATGATCAAGTTTATCAACTCACACTAGCAGGCACTAGAAGATCATAGCAATGTATACAAGAATGCTAGTGCAAGTGAGATAATGCAAAATGTAAACATGTACAATGCATATGCACAATGCAGCTAACCAAGCTAAAACTTAAGAGAAAGACAAAGAAAAGCCAAAAGCTAAGCAACTGAAGAATTCAGCAAATACAACGGCTCAAAGACACACAGGACTAGACCAAATGGATCCAACTGAGTACCATGAAAAGGCAACAATCAGAAAACCACCAGTCCATCCTGAGAGGTAAACGTACAAGCCGAACGCTCACATACCTCGATGAAGATCCCGCTGGACCTAGAGCATAGCAAGCTCGAGGTCACCTCCCCTGCGTCCTCAGCGGATCCACCTTCTGCTCGACACAGGTTCTTGTAGAGGCGAACGATCGAAGTGGAAGTAGTGGTACTGGATCGTCCTCCTGAGCTGAGGAAGTCGAAGCAGAAGGGGCCAGAGCCTGCAGCCGGTGCAGTAACTCCGGATCATCATCGGCACCTGAGGTAGAGCTCCCCCTCAACAAGTGATACCTAGCACAAGAGAAGCTAGGACACAAGGAAATAGCAAACACCAAAGATCCAGAGCAAAACTCAAGCAAATGGTTAGGTATTAGTCAAGCCACATGCAAGGGTATACCAAAAGACACTCTAGAACATATCAAGACAAAAGATATCCCTAGAATAATCTAAAGGCACTCAACAACATGAACCAAGGCAGCAAGACTATATGAAGAAGATACTTGAGCTAGCAACCAGAACTAAGGAGCAAAAGCTATACAAGCATGAGGGGACTGGACAAAGCACACACCCTGAGCTAGCAAGAGTCATGAAAAAATGAAAATCACAAAAACTAGCATACATAGTGGCTAGTCCACCAAAACACAAGCACAGACCTAGCAAGCAAAACAAGTAGAGATGTAGAATCTACAACAAGTCACACGCAGAAAATGTACAAAGAACTCAAAAGACAAACTCAAATGTACATAGGATACAACAGCCACCATGGGCTAACCATCAGCCTTGGAGAACCATCAAATCTTTATCAAACCTGCATAAGACCAAGATCCATGGAGTACTTGTTCTCCAGGCCTCCAACCTGCATCACCATCGAGACAAAGGAGGAGCAAACGTCTCGACACTGGGGTTAGCAAAGTGAGAAGCAAACCAGTGACGAGTCATTTGCTCTACAGAAGGGTAAGCAAAGTCAGGCAAAGCGTATCCCCTGGCTCGTCTACCGCGTGACTGACGAACACCACCTCGAGAAAAGCGTGGAGCCTCAAAGCCTCCTCCAACGCCTCGGTCTCATGGTCCATAGCCGTACTGAAAACGACCAGGAGCACGGCCGGCAAAGCGACCACCCGCTGGAGCACGGTAACCCCCACCGTCTCCCTGACCTCCACCTACACGGCGCGCCCTAGCATCTCGCCTAACACCACGCCGAGGAGGACCATGCACCCGAGCAGAGTACATGTCCGCGTTCCGTCTCTCCTGCTCTCTCCTCACAGCCCGCTTCCTCCTGAAGCAAAACTCCTCCAGTTGACCTTCCCTGTCACAGAACGCGCAGTGGTACCTCACCTCATGCTTGGGAGGTGGAGACCTAGCCTGCGGACGAGGAGGAGCAGCCCTCTTCTTCTGGGAAACCTGGACTGTGGCAGCAGGGAGCGTGTCGAGGGGGTTCCTCAGCGCATTGGGCTCTGGAACCCAAACCTGCTTCTGCGGAGGTGCTTTAGTTGGTTCTTTAAGCACACCATCCGCGGGGTCAACAAGCGAAGGCTGCGAGCTTGTGCTAGTAGTGTTTCTAGCAGCCTTGCCAATCTTACCATACAACCTGTCAAAGTCTGACTTCGTGTATGTGTAACCGACCCCAAACCCATCACCACACTTGAACTGCTTAATCATCGTGCCCAACTGCGGCTCACTGCTAGAAACACAACTCAGAATCGCCCTAAGATAGGTATTCTCATTCTCCAGGTTGGCTTTCTCTACCGCAAGATTATCCAAATCAGAGATCAAACTAGGGCAAACAGAGCAGTCAATAGGTGGGCTAGACTATATGACCTTAGTCTTTCCAAAAGACTTGATCAAAGCGTTCTTCTCCTCTAGCTTCGACCTAAGCGTGGGACAAACCTTACAAGCACCAAGCAATACAGGCCTAGATCTAAGCTCCTCTAGTTCACAAACAACAGTAGCAAATTTGGACTGCAAAGAAGTTAGATCAGACTTGAAGATAGGACACTCATCGCATTCAAGCACATCACTAACAATGGGAGCGTCCTTGACAAGTTCAAGCTCATGCTTGGCCTTGGGTAGCTCGTGAGACACGTCAGAAAGCGAAGTCTTAGTAATATCTAAGTTCGTGACGTTCTCATCATGCTTGGCACGGAGAGCAACAAAATCATTCATGTGAGATATGCAGCCAGCGCACTCATCCTCACTAGATTTCTCCCTAGCACAAGCCAGCTCAGCCCTAAGCTTTCTACGCTCTCTAGCTGCTTCCTTAAGCAGCCTCTTCTAGTTGTCGAGAGCGGCATACAACTCCCTAACCTCTGTATCAAACAGGTCGATCGTGGAGTTTACCTCTGAATCACTCTCGGATCCAGGAGAAGAGCCGGAGTGCGTTGGTGTAGCATATCCACCTGAAGACGCACGAGCACCATCGGCTTCGCCCGCCATGGTGCAGAAGCTCTTGCGCCGATCGGCCGCCAAGCAAAGGCCGGTGAAGCCGGTGGCTTCCTTGTCCCGCTTCTTCTTCTTCTTGTCGTCGTCGTCGGAGGTCGGTGAAGAAGAGCGGTCGGTGTCGGAGCTCTTGTCGAGGTCGCTGAGCTGCGCCAGGAAGGCCTTCTCCCGCTTCTTGGCCTTGTACTGGAAGCGCTTCTTGAGCGACTCCTTGTCGAAGCGTCCTCCACGGTCACGACTGCGGTGCTTGTGGCGCCGACGCTCCTTGTTGGAGCCTCCCTCGTCGCAGTCGCGGTGGCGGTAGTAGTCGAAGGAGTTGTTCTGGCCACCGCCGGACTTCTTGGGGCAATCGGCGATGAAGTGGTTCAGATCGCCGCAGTTGTAGCACCCAGGGTTCTTCTTCCTCTGCCTGTTGTGGTAGACGCGCTGGAACTTGCTGATGAGAAGGCACAAGTCGTCGTCGCCCAGCGTCTCCAGCTGCTCATCTAAAACAGAAGGCAAAGAGGCAAGAGAAAAGCCAAGAGCAGAATTAGCGTTAGAGCTCGATCCACCTGGGCCAGTCACAAGAGCGACGCTCTTGGAAGGAGGGACACCATTGAGCTTGGCTCGTGTCTGATTATCCACCTCCATGGCCTTGAGCTTGCTGAAAAGCTCGTTCACGGTCAGAGTCTCATAGCCTGCAGACTCAATGATCGTGTTCACCTTGAGATCCCACACAGAGCGGTCAAGTGCGTAGAGCAACTTGAGAGCCTTCTCGTGCTCTGTGTACTCAAGGACACCAGCAGATCTGTTCGCATTGACCTTGTTCACAATCGACTGAAAACGACTGAACATCAGGTCAATGCTCTCACCTGGCTCCTGTGTGAAGTTCTCGTACTCACGCCGGTGAGTCTCGAACAGTCTGGCCTTCACCTGAGGTGTACCCTCGTTGTAGTTCTCAAAGAACGTCCAAATTTTGTGGGCTTCCTGAAAACCCTGGACGCGTGAGAACTACGCACGAGAAACACCAGCGAACAAGGCATTGACGGTCTTGGCGTTAGCCTCGTGCTGGGTCACCTGAAGAGGCGTGGTCCGAACAGCCAGCACCTCGTAAAGCTGGTTCTTGGTAATTTCCTAGACCTCGGCTCTCATGCTCTGCAGGAAGGCTCTCATGCGAACCTTCCATTAGGCATAATCCTCGCCGGAAAACACCGGGATCTTACCAAGACTCGCCATGGTCGCCGAGTGGTTTTCGAACCGGTTAAGGTACTGAAAACCTTAACCAAGCTCTGATACCAATTGAAGGACCGAAGCCGGCGACCAGAGGGTGGGTGAATGGGAGACGATCAAAATTTCTTCGAAATTCGAATCATCGGCCTATGTCCCAAAATCACCTAAGCCCTCAAGCGTTCTGACCCAAGGTTTGGAGTAGCTATTGAACAGCTAAACCAACACAAAAGATCTCGAACGAACGAGCGAAAACACAAAGCAAATCGGAAGCGAACCGGGGAAACTGCAGAACTGATCTGCCAGGACCGGTCTGACCGGTGTACTGGACCGGTCTGACCGGTCGTGGCCGTTCAAAATCTAGCAGACCGATCTGACCGGTCTTGCCTACCGGTCTGACCGGCAACACCCAAAAAACCCCCGAAATCCAACCTTCAAACCACAAATCTCGAGCAAATTGCATTCAAATTCAATGAAACTTGGAGGAAAGTTTTGTTCCTATCCCAAGAACGTATCCCCAAGAGATCTCACCCTAAAGATATCCATAGCAAGAGAATTTCGGAATGAGATCAAAAGGGATGGGGTTTTCTTTAAAACTCAAGAAATTGAATTCGAACCAGCTAGTGATTTCAGAGTGTTTAGGACAGGGCTAGATGCACGGGAATCACAGCAAAGAACTCGTAGCCTCCTCGCAATCAAGTGCGCAAAAAACGAAGTCGAAAATCCATTGCACAAGGCACAAAAACCAGGGGATTGAATCGAATCAAAAAGCCCAGAGGGCACGAGGAGGATAGGGCCTCCTTTCCCAATCAAATCCTACACAAGGTCTCAACAATTCATCAACTAAATCTACCATAAAGGGAAGAACGGGGGGAGAGAGACACAGGGGCGGCGGCCTGGAGAAACAGAGAATTCACGGACACAATACAAAAGCCGCTCTTAACCTAACACAAGTGAAGGGGTATTTATACCCGCGGGACCGGTCAGACCGGTACGCTGGACCGGTCAGACCGGTGCCAGGGACCGGTCAGACCGGTTGGCCTGCAGCACCCCCTGTACACGATCTCATCCGACGGTCGAGGTTCTTTCTTCGAAACAAAGTCTTCTCCGCGATGCCGCCGTCTTGATGAAGATCCAGTCCGCGGTTTTGGAGGGTCCGCGAAACCCGGGTAGGTGGTCGGTTTTGAGAAAACCGCCAAAACCTCACGCGCGGGAAGATTCCCGCCTCCACGCCGTGGCCCTAGACGCCGTTCCCGCCTCGGCCTTCTGACGGCCATAGACGCCGCCCGACGCCCGTCACCTCCTCGCCCGCAGCGAGGCCCTAGACGCCGTCGACGCCCGTCGCCTCCGTCAGTCTCGAGACCGACGCCCGTGCCTCCACGACTTGGCGTCTTCAACCGCCGTTCGCCTCCTTGGTTTTGTTGCGCAAACCAAGAAACCCGCCTTCCGTCGCCACTTGCGCCCTCGATCTAGGAGTGGACGCCACAGCTGCTGCCCGGTCCGAGCTCCGGTCCCGGCTGCCCTTCACCGCCGTCCACCGCACGGTCCATCGGCCACAGCACCTCCACGGCAGCTCCCCGTCGACACTCGACGCCCGTGTACCTGCAATCCAAGGATCAAGCGCACGATCACACCGCACGGTTGACAATTTACTCATCACAAGCAAAATAGAGTGCTCAACATTTCTCAGGTTGGTTGGGTGGGGGAAGGCGATGCAAGAAGGTTGGACGCGACGATCCATTGGCAGGTAGTAGCATCATCATCATGCAGGATCTGTTGGTGACTATCTGTTGGTGACTTTCTTTTTTTCTTTTTTATCTGGTGCGGTGTCTCTCTCTCTCTCTTCAAGTCGTGCTACGCTCTGGTACAGGGAAACTAGTATGGGGCCGGCCATTGACATTGACACGCGCACCATTAACGTGTCAGGGAACTGAAAGAGGCGCGATCTTGATAGATGCAGACACACCGATAGCCGGTGGGGGGTTTTGAAGACAGGTAGTAGTGAACATGTGATTCTATTGAATTTCTCTTGCAGTCATGGCGGATCCGAGAGAGGACTGAATCGCACTGATGTCGGTAACAATTTTTCCCTCGTTTAATGTTTTGTGTTCGTGTTTATCTTTTCGAGAAAAGATAACATGGTATTCATGTTATCGGGTTCGCCTATTTTTAATTCTTGGATTATCGATCATCTTTACTTCATCCGAACACTAAGGTCCTCTACTTTTTCTAATGTTTGATGGAACCTGGTGAGGTGGTCACCTGAGTGGTACATTTGTTTAGTCAAAAGGACGAAACGAAACGGCAAGAATTAAGCAAGCTTTCGACCTAAAAAATAAAGTAACTTTACAGGTCGTCGTGGCAGATACAAGTTATTTCTTCCTGGTGTACCACATGCATGCTTTCTTACCGAATGCTTATTTGACCGGCCTCAGTAACGACTATCAATTCAGCTCCGCACACGTGACAGGGACATGAGCCAAAGTAAATAAAGGAACGGGTAACTGACCGACCGACCGACCAGTTGCTCTTGTGATTTTCACCGCTCGAGTGCGCTTGCCCGTCCATGGCCACTCGGCCGTCAGTTGTTGCCAGTTACCTACCGTAAGTGCAACGCCACAATGCAGAGGCGGTGCAGCTTTTTGTTCATCTCTTCCTCCCTTTTTTTACCTTTCTTTCCGTCCCCGCGACACGAATGGCCGGGGTTGCCGGAGCAGCCTGCTGCTTTTGCGCGAGCAGCGTCTGGACTCGGGAGCTCGCAGATGAGAGAGGACGTGGCGTGCGTGCAAGATCGCCGTCGTCCGCTGGCCGCTCTGTTTGGACTCGGAACACCGGCGTTGAGTGGCGGAGGTGTTCCCCGCCGTGATCGCCCGTACTAGAACTCGATCCGCACGACGAAGAGAAGCGAGGCGAGAACATATCCGCAGCGCACCACACGATGGGTTAACAATGATTACGCTAATCCCAGCTGCGGAACCGGATTCCCGCGCCTAATTAATGATGGCGCGCGCCTTGTTTATCACCCTGCCGGCCCCAGCGCCCGCACTAGCGAGCAGCACGATTTGATGAGTTGACACCGCCCAGTGATCTGATGGGAAACCAATCTCCCCCCGGCACACAGGCGCACAGCAGTGCGCGCACCGAACGGCTCCATCCGATCCGGCGGCGCCGGCACCCTGACATCACCGCACCTGCGGCCTGCGGGGCACGGCACGACCACGGACGCCGCCCACTCACCCACTGGGCACTGGCCGCTCCGCTCGTGCGTGCGCGCGCTCAACGTGGCGCGACGCCGCGCGCGCGCACTCGCCGCCGTATCGGGGCTGAAAAGGCCGGGGCGCTTTGCTTCGGGTCGCTCAATTCTCAATGGGCGATTTGCTATTGCGTCGGTCCAACAGAGATGCGGCTTCTTTGGAAATCTTAAAATATGATCTAAGCTATGTGGTTTACGATGTTTTTTTTTTGGAAATTATGCGGTTTATGTTTTCGAGAAAAGAGAGTAATGTGCACCTTTTTTAAAAAAAAAATAGGAAAACTCCTCCGGAAAAGAAAAATGGGAAAAAAAATTGACTGCGAATGAGCATAGATCTGGGCCTGTGGTGGCACTATTAATCCGGCCCAGATCCCTTGTCCGAGATTGTACGGTCTAGTTTCTTTTTTTTTTTTGAAACGATAGGGCCCAGTAATACTAGTACTCTTCCAGATCGTGATAAAATGGGCCACGAGAGAACTGTGGCCTTCTATCTCCTTACTCTACATGGGCCCTATTCGACATGGGGCCAGTAATACTAGTACTCTTCCAGATCGTGAAAATTTTCCTATTCGACATATATTTTTGAAATTTTGTTTTTTTAATATAAAAATGAAAAAAAGCTTCTATCCCCTTACTCTACATGGGCTACTCTGCACAAAGACGGGCCTGCACGGTATGTATGGCCCATCTCATATTTCATTGCTTGGACTTTTCCGCGTACTGCGTCGTGTGTCAGCTTATCTCGCGGTAAGGACCCCCTCAAAAAAAAAAAATCTCGCGGTAAGGCACTCGAGCAAGAATGTGTGGTCTGAACTCTGAATTGGATACCCCGTTTCTACCGGCGACCCCTTGGTTCGCTGTCGGCAGTGCGATCTGCTGTCCCAGTGGCCCAACCTGTCGCCATGGGCATCTGCTCGCCGATCCATCAGATCAGGCTTCATCTTTTTTTGAAAGGTTGGATCAGGCTTCAGGCCCCGGGCCCCGGCATCCCACCGCGACTGACGAAGCATCATCATCCACAAAGAGCCAAGAAGTTGGCAGAGGCCATGCCGACGTGTAGCAGACTAGGCAGGGACTCATCAGGGATAGCACACAGCCTCTCTCATGGACTGGACGCGAGAGGCTCCTGTCCAAGCTCCATGTCCAGCACGTGGTCCCCCTGCCTGAATCGGGGTCCCAGTTCTGAGCGGCAGCGCGTGCATCGCATCGTGTGCCAGACCTGCAACCTGCATGCAGCAGCTATAGTACTCAGCTAGAGTACTGCGTGTGAATTTGGCCCGTGAGAGGCTACGACGCTCCCCCGCGCTGTAGCAGATGGAACCATCGCGCCCCCGCGTGTTCCTGCACAGCCTCTGGCTCTGATCACCAGTAAAGGCATTCTCAACGCGTCGAGAAAGTGGCTTAGCTTGCAGTTGGGTCCTGTTCTAGGCCGTGCTAATCAGCTCTCACCTTAAGCATCAGCTAAAACCTCTAGCTCGATGCGGACGCTCTATATAAACCCTCCCTCTCTGCTCCCATCCATCCCATTCCCATCCCTTGCTACCTGCATCCATCGACCTTAGCGAGCTCACAGTTCAATCAGGTCCGGTTCGGCTTCAGGCCGGGCTCGTCACCGAGGAGATGGCGCTCTCTCGCCGCATGGCCGCGCCGGTCCTCGTCTTCCTGCTCCTCCTCGTCGCCACAGGTACACTGCCAAGTGTGTTACCGTGTTCGTTCATTCCTAGACTGCCCTAGCAAATCAATTAACCTCTCCCTCTTCCTTTGTTGTAGCAGAGATGGGGCCGGCGACGGTGGCGGAGGCGAGGCACTGCCTGTCGCAGAGCCACCACTTCAAGGGCCTGTGCGTGAGCAGCAGCAACTGCGCCAACGTCTGCCGGACCGAGAACTTCCCCGGCGGCGAGTGCAAGACGGAGGGCGCCACCCGCAAGTGCTTCTGCAAGAGGATCTGCTAGCCGCCGGCGCCGCCCGGCACGCAATGCGAGCCGAGCACTGGTCTTGGTTCTGTTCGTCGGTTCTTCGTCATGCACGCTGCGCCGTGATGCTGCAGCGGGCTGTGTTCCTCTCGTCTCTTGTTCTCTTTACCTGGAATAAATTAAACTCGGTGCTGGACTGCTGGTGTCTGGTGATGCCTGTGCGTGTGGAACATCTCACTGTTGTTCTGCACCCGTATGCACTCCATTATTAGTGTAGTTGGCAAGATGATGTAAGGTCCTCCTTTCAACATTGATGTAATAATGTGATGCAGTTTCGTGCTAGTTCAGCTTAATTAAGTGCGAGGTTTTCTTTAATCGTTACTTGTTTGGTTGGTTGACCGACAAGCCAGCAGAAGCACTTCTGAATAAATTATGAGGCAGACAAAATAGACAAACGCTAACTAGTCTCTTCCAATTCGAGAAAATTACACACCCAATTTATTAGCAGCTGTTAAATTTAGTGTTAGGTCATGTTTGTCAGTTCTAAGTTAAGCATTTGACTATTCTAAGTTCCAATAATGCAGAGCTATATATATACATACATATATATATATATATACATATATATATACATACATATATATATACATACATATATATACACACACACATATATACACACACATATATATACACACATATATATACACACACACATATATATACATATACATACATATATATACATATACATATATGCATATATGTATATATATATATATATATATAGAGTGAGGAATGTTGAGTACTCTATCCTGCTTGTGATGTGTGAATTGTCAACCGTGCGGTGTGATCGTGCGCTTGGTCTTTGGATTGCAGGTACACGGGTGTCGAGTGTCGACGGAGAGTTGCCGTGGAGGAGCTCAGGCCGGGCGGCAGCTGTGGCATCCACTCCTGGATCGAGGGCGCAAGCGGCGACGGAAGGCGGGTTTCTTGGTTTGCGCCACAAAACCAAGCAAGCGGACGGCGGTTGAAGACGCCAAGTCGTGGAGTCACGGGCGTCGGTCTCGGGACTGGCGGAGGCCACGGGCGTCGACGGCGTCTAGGGCCTCGCTGCGGCGAAGAGGTGACGGGCGTCGGGCGGCGTCTAGGGCCGTCAGGAGGCCGAGGCGGGAACGACGTCTTGGGCCACGACGTGGAGGCGGGAATCTTCCCGCACGTGGAGTTTTGGCGGTTTTCTCAAAACCGGCCATCTACCCGGGTTTCGCGGACCCTCCAAAACCGCGGACTGGATCTTCGTCAACATGGAGGCATCACAGGGAAGACTTCGAGTCGAAGAAAGAAATTCCACCGTTGATTGAGGACGTGTACAGGGCTGCTGCAGACCCGACCGGTCTGACTGGTCTGGCTGCAGTAGTTGGGTATAAATACCCCCACTAGCCCGTGGCTGGGGGAGTCTCTTGAGCCTTTTGAGTCCTTTTCGATTTTTCCTTTCCCTTCCCCCTGCTCCAGGTTAGGGCCAAGGTCTCCAACGCAAAGGAAGGTTAGATTAGAGCTAATCTCTCCAATCTAGAGGGTGGATGATGGTGTGGTAGGCTCTAGCCTTTATTTGTATATGTGAATTCCTCTGAGATTAATGAATAAAATTCGTTTGAGATTCACCTTTGTGCACTGAGTATTCGTCCTCCCCTTCCTCTTTTGCGTTTTGGACTTGATTTCTCCTCTTTTGGGATGTTTCGTGTTTAGAGGAATCAAACTCGTGGATTCGTGTTTTACCGAACTCTTTGTGATGATTCCTATGCATCTAGCCTAGTGCCAAACCCCCTGGAATCGCGAGTTCTCACGAATTGGAGTTTTTGTGTTATTGAGAAAACTCCAATCCACTTTGATCTTTCCCCAAATTCTCAAGATCCTTTAATCTTTTGGGACAGATCTCTTGGGGATATGTTCACGGGACAGATGTGAAGGTATCCTGCAAGTTTCGTTGGATTTGGACTTCGTTTGCTCGAGATTCAACATTTGAAGCTTAGTTTGCGGCTGTCTGGGAGCAACCGGTCTGACCGGTCGGTGAAACCGGTCTGACCGGTCTGGGATTTCAATTCCAGCCCGACCGGTCTGACCGGTCTGTGTAGGCAGTCTGACTGGTCTGCGTCTGCCAGGTCTACTGATTTTCTCGTTTGCCTCCGAGTTTTCGCTCGCTCGTTCTAGGGCTTGTTTGTGATGGTTTAGCTCTTTCATAGCTATTCCAAACTTCACCTAGAACTCTTGAGGGCTTGTGGTAATTTTGGGATATAGGCCGACGGATCGATTTCAGAAGAAATTTTGATCGGCTCCCATTCACCCTCCTCTGGTCGCTGGTTTCGGTCCCTCAGAGAGTTCAGTTCCGGTGTGTCCATTTGCATCCCTCCAGCCCTACGTCGTCCATCAAGGCTGGTTCAGTCGTTCTCGGCTAACAACGAGAGATGGCACTATCCCGTGGCATTGTCCTTGTCTTCTTCCTGCTCCTCATCGTCGCAGCAGGTGATTAGCATGTCAAGTGTTAATTTCTCAGGCCACCCAAAAAAAAGTGTTACTTTCTCATTATCCATCTAATTAATCTACCAGGCAGATTAAGGTAACCAACATGCGCATTGCAATGGGATAGATATATAAGATGTGATTGGCGAACGATGCTTGTGTATATGGTGCAGAGATCGGGACGATCGATGCCAAGGGATCAGCGGTTGGCAAGCAGACTGTGTCGTCCCTGACGTAGGATAAAGAGATGGAGAGGAACTATTCAAAAAAAAAAAAGACGGAGAGGGAGAAGGAAGAGGAGGAGAAGAAGAAGGGGGAGAATCAGTACTGCCTGTCGCAGAGCCTCCAGTTTAAGGGCTTCTGCTTGAGCAGCGACACCTGTGCTGAGGTGTGCCGGAAGGAGGGCTTCCAGGGCGGCAAGTGCAAGCTGGAGAACGCCGTACGCAAGTGCTTCTGCACAAAGCCTTGTTAGTTGGCTCGCCGGGATCGTCGATTTTGTTTGTTTAACTAGTAACAATGCCCGTCTTTTACCAGCATCTCTAAGAGTTCCCCATCTTTCTTCCCCATTTTTTTTTAAAAAAACACACTCTCCAATAGTTTCTAATCTTAATTCCATATCTCGTAACAACTGTTAAAATCCCTTCTGTGCGTAAAAATGCGCACGCTATCAGCCCTCCCGATCACTCCTTCCCAGGCGTCTTTTTCGTTGCGGTCTTCTTCCCTGCCACCAGGTGCCGCTAGCGCCGCCCTTCTCTCCTTCGCTCCATCATCCTCGAGCAAGCTACGTCCCCCAGGATGGCGCCCTCTGCCGCCGTCGCCGCCGCGGCGGCTCCATCGTCGCAGTAACCGGGCACCTCACTGCCGGAGAATTCCTAGTACCCGCCCTGCGTGAGATGGTTGCTGTTTAGCTACTCCTTGTGTGATGTAATTTTTGCTTATACTAGTCCTGAACCGATCACGAAGAAACGGAAAGAAGAATCACACTCACATCCTGGTGCCCCGCTGTTTCCACCCGTGCCTAATTTACTCTGTTCTTCCGCCATTGATGCTCTCCATTTCGTTCAGTTACTTGGGGAAAAAGATCCTTCTTTTTCCCAGAGGAGAAGCGACACACGCCTGATTTCGCCTCACTTGTTAAAGCACAGAGCACAAGGGCAATTCTGGGTGGAATCCATCAAATTATTGCGGTTTTTAGATGCATCCCTGATATAGCAGTCGATCGCGGGAGATGAACATTTTGGCGGGGGGGGGGGGGGGCGGGGGGTCGAGGGAGCAGAAATCTTGTGGGTACATAATTTTTTATTGTTGGGGAGAAAAAAATAAGAAACTCTAGAAGAATAATTCTTTTTTTCCTCCTCATACTTATTTGGGGAGTTAGGAAATAATAATTTTTGGGGAGAAAAAAATAAGAAACTCTTGGAGATGATTTCGTACGGGTCGCAATTGTGTTTAAATAGGAAGTCCTCTATTATAAGCTAGAACTGAGAGTAATTGTTGAAGTTGAAGCAAATTTAAAAACCTCTATAAAATAGAGACATACTTTATTTAATATTTAGAGGGTGACTTAGAGGCTATTGCTACACTTGCTCTTATACATTACTTCAATCTGTATTTCTGTCGATCTCTCCTTTTGTTGCTACTTTTCTTACCTTTTTCTATATTTTATTCGATATGAACTCTTCTTTTTCGTTTAAGTATAAATTTAGTTATTTTGAATTAGATTTTGCATGAATCATTTGTTGGGATCTTTTTCACAATATTACAAAGAAAATCTACATACTAATTTTTAGTTTCTATACTAAAAAATGGTAATTATTTGGCATATATGTACTAATTTAATTATATTTTTAAAATTCGCACCATATGAAAATAAAAATTTTCTCTAGTTTTTATATCAATTTTCTTTTCGTTCAACAACTGAACAAATATTGCACTCCGGATGATTGCCGCGTGGTCAGCGGAAGGATCAGACGCACTCGACGGTGCTTGCACCCAGCAGAAAAAAAAAAGGATGTTTGATGGCTTGGCTTACAGGTCAAAACCAGTACTACAGAACAGGCCTTTGTTTCAGACTATTTGTTTCGGCTGACTTTGGGCCCGAGACAATAGGTGGCTTTTGTTCCGGATCCAACGGCTAGCCGGGACAGTTGGGGGCAGGGGCCTTTTGTCCCGGTTGGAGCCACCAACCGGGATAAAAGACCCCCCTTGTCCCGATTGGTGCCTCCAACCGGAACAAAACTACTTGCCCCCTTATCCCCTTTCCTCCCCCTCCCCCGCCCGAGCCATTCAGTTCACTTGTTCTTGCTGTTCTTGACTCGGGAGAGGGGAGTTCTTACTCATTTCTTCACCATATTTGTGAAGATCTTTGATTCCCCCGTCCATCCATCGGCGCTAAAGGTTTGGGGCTTGTTTTTCTCTTCTTCCATTGCTTGTGTAGCTCATTTCATGCTTTAGAAATAGAGAAAATGTGTAGCTCATTTCTTGGACATTTAGATTGCATATGTAGGTGTGATTTTCTTTTAGATTTAGATGAGTATGTGGATAGTAGAAATTTTTAGAATGAGTGTAGACACTTCATGTGATTTACTTGTATATATGACCATATTGTGGATAGTTGATTTTTGTATTAATGAATGAATTAATGAAATGAGTATATTTGAATTTTTTATATTATGAATGGATTATTTTGACACTCTAGTGATGTATTCGTTCATGCTTACACTGAAAGCTTAAAAAATCTTTATTTCGAAACAAGTATATGTCGTTAATCTCCATTCAATGGTGATGGAACTACATTTCAGGGATACACGATGCATTATAAGGACGTCACCAATGGGCTGGTCGCAACACCAGCACTTGCGGTTAATACGAACACAGCATTTGGCACAGTCAGCGTGGCCGTTGTTGCACTGAGAGCATATCAACGAGCATGTTATTTGTGCCAAGTCCTGTGTTCTTATCAACCGTAAATGTTGGTGTTGCGACTGGCCTATTGGTGACGTACTTGTACAGCACCGTGTCCCCCCGAAAGGCAGTGTCATCACCGCAGGGTCGAGGTTACCGATATATACATTTTCTGAAATAAAGTTTTTTTTCTTCTAGAGGGTTTTTTGGATATTGAAAAGAGTGTTCTCCTGGAACTGAAGGGTGTCAAAATAATTAGGAGTTATAGAGATTTCTTTCAATTAATTAGATATTTCATCTTTTTTATATGTTTTTATTGTTATTTGCAAGAGTAATTAATCTGATCATTGTAATTGTAATAGTAAATAATATTTGCATTGTAATGGTAAGAATTTATAATTTTGTGAAAAATAAAAGTGTTTTCCAGTGGAGGGAGTGGCGCCGGTGGGGGTAACCGTTGTCCTTCTGGAGAGAAGGGCACAACTCCAGTAGGTCGTCGGTGCAATAAACCTAGCGCTTTTCATAGGGCAGCGCTCCGTTATTTGGAAAAAAATATAGAGAATGTGTGGCAAGGGCCGAGGAAACCTCCGTTTGATCTTGAGGATTTGTTGCGGTGTTACGATTCGTCACCACCAAACTCAGAGGTTTCAGCTCCGCCATATTCTTCTGCGCCAGCAAGAAATCCGTCAGAACATTCTACTTTCCCACCAAAAGACGGTTGAAAACCTATGTGTTGTTGTGCGAATTTTGAAGTTACATGTTGAGTACTCCTGTGTTAAGTTCTCTAATGGATTAAGTACTCCTTTTAATTGATCATGATATATGATGGATATGGCAGGTCTTTTAATTATTCATGTTATGTTACATTTAGTTTAATTTAGGTTTGATATATTTTATTTATTCGATACGTGTAAAGAATTCAAATCGATTCCTTTAAAATGCAGATGGACCGGCAATGGATGTACAATGCTGACCGACGTTCGAACGAATTCATTGAAGGCCTGTATTATTTTTTGTCTATGGCAGAGGCAAACAAGCAGAATGGTTTTATGTGCTGCCCGTGTGTTCATTGTAAGAATAACAAGGATTACTCCTCTTCAATAATCCTACACAGCCACATTTTCGCAAATGGTTTCATAGAGAAATATGTTTGTTAGACGAAGCACGGAGAACAGGGGGTTACCATGGAAGACAATGAAAAATAAGATTTTGACGACCACTTTCCCGGGAATGCTGGATTCGGTGCATTCGATGACGATATTCCCATGGAAGAGCCTGAAGTAGATGTAGCAGAAGATGATCCCAGCGACGATCTGGGGCAGGCACTGCACAATGTGCGGGCAATCTGGGGCAGGCACTGCACAATGTGCGGGCAGACTGTGAGAGTGAAACGGAGAGGTTGAAGTTCCAGAAGATGTTAGAAGACCACCGTAAGTTGTTGTACCCAGATTGTGAAAATGGATTGAAGAAGCTTGGCACCACCTTTGAGTTACTGCAATGGAAGGCGACAAATGGTGTATCCGACAAGGGATTTGGTGAATTAGTTAAACTTGTTAAAAAAAATGCTTCCTAAGGACAACGAATTGCCTACCACAAGGTATGAAGTCAAACAACTTGTTTGCCCTCTAGGATTGGAAGTGCAAAAGATACATGCATGCCCCAACGACTGCATCCTCTACCGAGGCGAGTACGATAATTTGGATGCATGTCCCGTATGCAGTGCATTGCGTTACAAGATCAGAAAAGATGATCCCGGTGATGTCGAGGGGAGCATCCCCGGAAGAGAGTTCCTGTGAAGGTCATGTGGTATTTGCCTATAATATCACGTTTGAAGCGTCTGTTTAGAAATAAAGATAATGCTAAGTTGATGCGATGGCACAAAGAGGAACGCAAGCAAGACTCGATGTTGAGACACCCCGCTGATGGGTCGCAGTGGAGAAAAATAGATAGAACATACCCTGAATTTGAATTGGATGCGAGAAACATAAGGTTCGGTTTGAGTACGGATGGCATGAATCCTTTTGGTGAGATGAGCAGTGGTCATAGCACTTGGCCTATGACTCTTTGTATGTACAATCTTCCACCATGGCTCTGCATGAAACGGAAGTTCATCATGATGCCCGTGCTTATCCCGGGCCCAAAGCAGCCAGGAAATGACATTGATGTGTACCTAAAACCATTTGTCGAAGAACTCTTATTGCTCTGGGGCGATGAAGGTGTTCGAATGTGGGATGAATACAAACAGGAAAACTTCAACCTACGAGCATTGCTGTTCGTAACGATCAATGACTGGCCTGCTCTTAGTAACTTGTCGGGACATTCGAACAAGGAATATAAAACATGCACACACTATTTAGATGATACCGATAATATATGGTTGACTCACTGTAGGAAGGTTGTATACATGGGTCATCGTCGGTTTCTTCCCATCAGGCATCCGGTACGAAAGAAGGGCAAGCATTTCAAAGGCCAAGCGGATCACCGAACAAAATCGATGCACCGTAGTGGTAAAGACGTCTTCGACATGGTAAAAGATCTAGAAGTTATTTTTGGAAAGGGACCTGGTAGCCAACCTGTTCCGAACGAAAACGGAATGGCGCCCATGTGGAAGAAGAAATCTATATTTTGGGAGCTACCGTATTGGGAAGTCTTAGATGTTCGTCATGCAATTGATGTGATGCACCTCATGAAGAATCTTTGCGTCAACCTGATAGCATTCTTGGGAGTTTATGGAAAGACAAAATATACACTAGAAGCACGTCAAGAATTACAACGTATGGAAGAACGAGATGCCTTACATCCACAACAGCGAGATAATGGACGAGAATACTTAAGTCTTGCCAGCTATACTCTTAGCAAGGAAGAGAAGGAAAGCATGTTTGACTGCTTGAGCAGTATAAAGGTTCCATCTGGATACTCATCCTAAATTTGGTAGAGAAGAAATTTACAAATCTCAAGTCCCATGACTGCCACGTGCTTATGACCGAACTTCTTCCGGTTGTGCTGCGGGGAATTCTGCCTTATAACGTCCAGTTAACCATCATGAAGCTATGTGCATTCCTCAATGCAGTTTCTCAGAAGGTAAATGACCCGGACAATTTGATAAAGCTGCAAAACGATATGGTGCAATGCCTTGTTGGCTTTGAGCTGATATTTCCTCCATCTTCCTTCAACATCATGACACATCTTCTAGTGCACCTTGTGAAAGACATTCATATCCTCGGACCAGTATTTCTACACAACGTGTTCCCATTCGAAAGGTTCATAGGGGTACTCAAGAAATGTGTTCGTAATCGAGCTCATACAGAAGGAAGCATCGCTAGTGCCTACGGAACTGAGGAGGTCATTGACTTTTGTGTTGACTTTATTGATGACCTTAAACCGATTAGGGTCCCTGAATCGCGATATGAGGGGAGACTAAATGGAAAGGGTACATTAGGAAAGAAATCTTATGCCTGCACAGATGATTTGTCATTCAAGAGAGCGCATTATGCGGTTCTTCAACAATCATCCTTGGTTGACCCGTATATCGAGGAACACAAGAAGATTCTGCACTCCGAATTCCCGAAAAAGTCTGAGGCATGGATTACACGTGAGCACATGAACACTTTCGGCAGCTGGTTGCGGAAGCATCTAATGCATAACTTGGATATAAGTAGACAACTGTTCTTATTGGCTAGGGGAAAATCTTGGAATATCTTGACATACCAAGGGTACGAGATAAATGGTAATATATTTTATACGATAGCCCAAGATAAAAAGATTACCAATCAAAACAGCAGTGTCCGTATGGATGCCATGGACAATAATAGAAAAAAGACACATATTACGGCTACATTTAAGAGATATGGGAGCTGGATTACGGTCCCAATTTCAAGGTGCCTCTATTTCGTTGCTAATGGGTTAAGCTATCTGGAGGAGAGGTAACAAAAGATAAGTATGGGATGACAATAGTTGATCTCAACAATCTTGGGTATAGAGACGAGCCGTTTGTCCTAGCCCAGGATGTTGCTCAGGTTTTCTACATTAAAGACATGTCCAGCAACTCAAAAAAGGGGATAAACAAGCAAAAGAATGAGCTTAAGCAACACATAGTTCTATCAGGGAAGAGAAACATCGTTGGAGTGGAGGACAAGACAGACTTATCAGAAGAATATAATAATTTTATTGTCATTCCACCTTCCGAAGTAAATGCTTATCCATATATCCTGCTAGCCAATGATGATACTCCATACTTGCGCCGTGATCATAATCAAGGGACATTTGTCAAGAGAAAGTCTGTTACCGCTAATCTTTCATGTACTTGAATTATTTCTTATTATTCTATAAAAAATAATGACAATTCGAATACTTTTATTATATATATATTGTACCATTATCCTTTATGTGTTATATATATATCATTTTTTATAGTTTTCACTTAATTATTAGACTCAAGTATAATTTTCATATAATAATACAGATTACTCAACTAATTTTATTTATTTCATGAAATTACATTCACATTAACACACTATACTCTCTCACTAACACACACAATCTCTCACTAACACACACACTATCTCACAAACTCACACACTACTCATTAATGTCATGAAATTGCTTATTTTTATGTAAAACTCACTTTTTAAATGTTAATATCGTGATAGAACCCACTTTCTGTCAAAAAGCAAAAGTTTGAAAAAATTTATTCACCTAATATATTTTTTGCATGGTCAACATAAAAGATATAATTTCAAAAAATTTAGATATTTCGTTGACCCAATCACTTGAATGAAAATTAAATATTTTTGTTGCGTGTATCAAGTCTATATAGAAATAAGAAATTTTGTTCCATAATTTTTGGAACCATAATTTTTTAACTGAATTAACAAATGAAAGTCTATTTTAAAAGAGAAGTAAAAAGAACCAAAAACAAACAAAAGATTTGGCGGGATTGAGGAAAAACGGGCCCCTTTTGTCCCGGGTGGTAGATCCACCCGGGACTAAAGGTGGGCCGCGGGCTGGGAATTTTCCCGGCCCGCCTAAAAACACCTTTTGTCCCGGGTGGAGCCACGACCCGGGACAAAAGGCCCTTTTGTCCCGGGTGGTGGCTTCACCCGGGATACCCAGGACAAAAGGGTCTTTTGTCCCGGGTCGTGGCTCCACCCAGGACAAAAGACCCCCACCCTATATCTCCCTTCTTCCTCCCCCCTTCCCCAACACTTGGTGGTTTTCTTGATCTGCGCCGCGCCGCTGTCGCCCCCTGCTCCCACCGCGCCTCCTGCTCGCCGCCGCCGCCGATCCCGAGCGCCGCCGCCCGAGCGCCGTCGTCGACGTCCCCCATCCCGTCCCCGAGCGCCGCGCGCCCGAGCTCCGCCGCCCGAGTGCTGTCGGGCCGCCTCCACGCTGCCGTTCCACCCCTTTGGAGTAGCCGGTAAGGTTCGCCGCCGTCTCCTCCACCCTGTGCGTGTCTCCCCTGGCCCGCTCCGGCCCCGCCTCTATCGCACCGGCCGCCGTGTGCCTCGACACCGCCGCCCCCGCCCCTGCACGTCGCCGGCTACGCCTCGATGTCACCGCGCCGCCGCCTCGATGCTACTACGCCAGCACGCCCTGACGCTGACGCCGTCCCTGTCCCCGACGTGGTATGGACCGCCGACCATTTCTTTTTTTCTTTTACTATGGAATTATATATATATATATATTATTTGTTTCTATTAGTAAATATTAACTACAATTTAATTATAGAGATATTTTTGTTGAATTTAATTAAGGTATAAGGTTTCCATTATTTGATATTATCTAGAATTTAGTTATTAGATATAGTGAGAATTATGGAGAATTTAGAGAGAAATAGAGAACGAAATGCTTTTAATTATTTAAATAGAGAGTGTATAATGTTTTTATTATTTACATATGTCATTCATAGACTTTAATTTATCATATATTTATTATTTAATTATGTCATTCAAAGACTTTAATTACATGTATTCTTTATTCTTAATTGAAAGGTGTCATTTATATTACTTCTTTATATTCACCGACACTCTCTCCTTCTCACCGACGCTCGCTCACTCACTCACACACACACACACACACTCACACACACACTCACTCTCTCACTCACTCGTTCAACGCTCTCTCACTGTCTCCTTCTCACTGATTCCGACCGCTTGGAAAACCGGTTCCTAAGGGTTTTATTTGTATTCATTTTTTAGTTAAGGGTAGTCCCCTTCTCGATCCAAATGTAGTCCGATCCAAACGTAGTCTACTTCTCGACCTTGTCCATGTAAACGAATTCTGGTCCAATCCTCGCAAATATGTGCATTTTTAGAGAATTTTCTTAAGGGTTTTATTTGTATTCATTTTTTAGTTACGATGGACCCGCGACAACAAACAGACACGGAAGACGAATAGTTCCTGTTGAATATGATTGCCGAAGGTGGTGGTGTACAAGGAGATGCCCCCGAACAAGCAGATGATGGCAACAATACCGATATATATTTGAATATGTCCGGTGACGGAATTGAGGCACCATCCATTCAGGATGATGCTGCTGGTGAACAAAGTGCTAATGTATATATCACAACTATACTTACTTGTATTAAAAATTATATTTTCATCTGAATCTATATGAATACTATATAAATATATGAATGTTTTTGTATAACCGTCTGGATCATCGTCGCAGCAGAAAAAGACGAAGTGAGGCCTGACAAAGGAACTGGAAGGGCGGTATATTATAATGGAAGTTGGTCCAGATGGTGAACCGATTGCTCCAGAAGCTGCCGCCAAAAAATTCGTAAGACAATCCGGATGTATTGTCAGGGAGCACATCCCGATCAGCTTCAGGCTATGGAAAGCTTCCAATCCAAGCGAGGAACAAGATGCGGTACCCGAGAGAGAAAAAGAATGGTGCTGGCGGGAGCTTAAGAAGAACTTCACAGTTCCAGCTGAATTAGAAGAGATATGCAAGCGCTGGACCCTAAGCAAGATGCCCGAACAGCTGCAATCATTCAAGAAAATTTTGACGAAGAAATATATCAAGACCGGGACCACACCCGTGTTTACCGGAGAGCTCGAAAAGCTCAGGGGTCACTGGGATGCATTTGTGCAATACAAGTCTTCAGAGCTTGGGCTTCAGAAGGTACAGAAGGCCAAAGATAATGCCTCGAAGAAAGTGTACCATCACACTCTAGGGCAAGGAGGCGACAAACTTGCAATACCCAAATGGGAGAAGATGGAGCAGGATCTGCTTGACAGAGGCATCCAACCTGCGGCCATGAACTGGCCTGAAAGGTCAACGACCTGGTTTTATGGTCACGGGGGAAGCTTGGACCCATTGACTGGGGCCTGCATCTATGGGCCAAAAATCCAGCTAGCAGCCCAGAGACTACAGGTGGCCATACAAGCAGCGGCCGAGGGAACATTCCAGCCGGATAGAGAGAGGGACGAGTTGACTTACGCCCTTGGGTTCCGTGGAAGTATGGGTTCAGAGATTACATTGAATCATATAGAAGTCGGCAAAGAAGAAAGAATGATGAGCGGGAGCACTTGCGAAGGCTAGAGGAACGGCTCATGTCACACGATCAAAGACTGGAGGAAGAGGTTCAACGCCAAGTGGCCATAGCAATGAGCCAGCAAGAGCAAGCGCAACCAGTGCCTCCAGAACCTAATGTCGCAGCCGATCATCTGTCTCAGCGGAAAAGCAGCTGCGCTTCCACATACGTCGCTGTCGAGACAACGGGGATCCAGGCCGCAGTTGAAGTGACGGCCCCGTAGCTATTTCCAGTGGATGAGATCACCCAGCGGACACCTTGTGACCTACAGACTGCCATTAAGAACTTAATGTTTACTGTTGCATACGGTACCGCCATGCCAACCCAACCAGGCGACGTGTACCACGGGCAGCAAATTTCGGCAGGATACACAAGACCTGGCGTGGAGCAGGTGTGCCAGGGTTATGAGACGCTCGAGCTTGATATTCCTAGAGGCGATGGGGAGAGGACACTAGTAGAAGCCATTCATGGCTACATCCTATGGGATAAGCGCTACATCATCCTAAAGTCAGATGATCGAACACCAAGACCGGCATCTCAGCATGCCCATCCAAGGTCGGCATCTCCGCAAAACTCCCCAAGGGCAGCACTGTCTTGGCAAGGTTCACCGGCACATTCTCCATCACCATCATCTCATGCGCCGATGAACACTCAAGTGTCACCGTCACCTCCTTGGTCACCCCTCCGCCGCCGGCAAAGAAACATAAACAGTCGCCGGCAAAGAAGGCAGCTGCACCGGCTAAGGAGCCTCCAAAGAAGAAGGAAAAGAAGAAAAAAACCAAGGAGGCTCCTATTAAACCCTGGGACATGAGTCTTGAAGAATGCGATCGGATAACTCAAGAAAGAGTTAAAGAACACTTCAAGCCGAAGCCGAAGCCGAAGCCGAAGCCGGAGCCCGAGAAAGTGATAAATCCGGGAGATTTAAAATTTTTTAAGGGAATGTGCGAAGTAAATAAGAGAAAATTCATTCCGAGAGATCCCCCTTCTGACTATGACCGCACAATTATCAAAACTACTAAGAAAAAGAAGAGACAATTAAAGTCGTCGTCGTCCGACGTTCCACAGCTCAGAGCCCAAAAGAAACAATCAATAGAGCCTCTCGTAGTGGGACAGACGACGCAACAACAGGACTTTGTTACATTTTTGAAAGAAGCAAACCTGACGGCGGCTCAGATTGCAGGGGGAGAAGATATTTCAAAGGCCGAAGTGGTCATCAAATGGACGTATGAGCTGGGTAAATCTCTTGTACCCCCCGAAGTAGTGTCCATGCTTCCAACGCAAATGTATAAGCTGCACCAGCACTACATGCGTGCGATGGCCGATTGCATCTTCATGCAGGGCGCAAAGATTAAAGATGACGATTTCTTATGGGGGAGGCCATTATATGGATAAACTAGGAAGAAGTTTACCAACTATTCCATCAGGAGGACCTCGACATCTCTATGGTCGGCTTGTGGGTTCTGTAAGTATTTTACTCTCCTTACGTATTATTTTGCATGATCTCAACATATTGATCCCTTGATTTATTCGGTATCATGTAGAATGGAGATACAAACTTGCAGGAGAAAGGGATACTCTCACGTCAGCTTCGTCGACCCAATTACTTATAATTGGAGGCTTCTACGTGACAATTCCGATGAGATATTCCAAAACTTGTTCAAGTACATAAGCGTTCATCACAACAAGCAAATGATATTGTTTCCTTACAACTTTGCGTGAGTGATTCCTTCCGTCTAACTCTTTCTATTCTGTATCATCGAATTGTTTAAACCTTAACTATTCTGTATAATCTTGGAGTGAACACTGGGTCCTAATGCTCATACTTGTCGACATTAGCATGATGGTGGTTATGGACTCATTAAGGAGACCTCCAGAACAATACAGTGATCTTTCTTAACATGATGAAAAAGTAATTCTACCACTACTTCGTCGATGACCGATACTTTGAATCACTTTGTTACTTGACTATAATTGTTCTAATCATGCACAGGGTTTGGAAACAAGTCGCTAAAAATCATCCAGGCAAATTGGACAAGGAATTGAAGATCAAGACAGATTTTGCGGTACGCACTTGGATGATTCGTTGCACGTTTCATTAGTTTTGTTATATATTCATATAAATACTTGATAATTTCTTCTCTCTTAAAGTGTATGAGGCAGAAATAAAACACTAATTTATGTGCATACTATGTATGCGAGGACATCCACGGTCTGGTTGGTCCTCCAAGGGCCTTGGCAGATTGGGAGGAGGAAGTAAGTAAAAAGCTTGTTAATGTTTATACTCGTATTTTAATTAGTCGAAATTAATTATCCCCCTTTTCCATAGGTCGAGGAGATGCGCGATAAACTCATACCGGAGGAAAAGATTATGGCGATTCAAGAACAATTGTCCGGATTTATTGTTAAGCAAGTCCTCGATCCAAAAAGTGAATTCTACTATGATGGACAATCTCACATTGACAATCGCAACAAATATGATAATATACGCGTATATATATAATTAAGAATGAATATACCTATGTAAATATATATGTGTGTGTATGTATTATATTTCGATTTATGAGTATGTATGTATTATATATTTAAGCCGTCCAATAATATATATGTGTGTATATATATGTTTATATATGGAAACTATCTAGGACAAATATTATATAAGTAACTATATATATGTATATATTAGTGGAGATCTTATACACTGAATTCCAATACATAAGTTTAATTGAAATGCAAAAGTATAATTGAAATAGAAAAAGAATTGAGAAAAGAGAAACTGGAAAAAAAATGGACCTTTTGTCCCGGTTGGCAACACCAACTAAAACAAAAGGGTGTGCCAGGCACGTGGCGCTGGCAGCCCCTTTTGTCCTGGCGTTCCCGGTTGGGAAACCGGGACAAAAGGGGTTTCCCAACCGGGACAACATTGATGTTCTGTAGTAGTGGACGTGGCTCGCTGAAATGGCACAGCGTAGTCATCTTTTCCCATGCTGGCATGTCAACTACTCTGTCTGTTTCGAACGGTAAATCATTCCAAATTTTTTGGAGATAAAACTATTTTTATATTTGACTGAAATTATAGAAAAAATTTCAAAGATTTATTGCACCGAATAGATATACTATGAAAGTATATTTAATAAAGAATCTAATGATACTTATTTGGTATCATAAATATATTAGTAATTTATTGTATAAACTTGATCAAACTTGAAATGTTTCGACTCTCCAAAAATGTTGGAATGACTTACAATTTGGAATGGAAGGAGTAACATGCAATTGAAAATGGATAATGGCAATTTCCAGACGCACGCTCTGCGGCAAACTTGTGGATGGATTGGCAGGATCGAATTGTGGATTGACAGTACCAGCTTGTAAATTGCTCATAGATTATTTGATTGTCACTTTCTGGTTTGTAACAGGATTGGTGCATCATCTATGAATTGTCTGTGCTTGCTGGAGAGATGTTTGTCAGATAAAGGATGCAGGATGTACCGAGCAATAGCGTAGTGATCAATTGTTTTTTTTTAAAAAATGTTTTTTTGAAACAGTGATCAAGCTGTTGACATAGAGAGATTTTGTATTGACAAGATATCAGGTATGGTTCTGTTTCCAATGAGCTATTTATAGATGTTTCACAGGATCTATGTACAATGTATTTTTTTAATCTGAAATACATATGGATGTGCGATCAAATTGTTGATGAATGAGAAGTTTAACACTTTGTTTCAGCTAATATGAATTTGAGATAACATACTTGTATGAGAACGTCACATATGTATTTCAGATAAGAGACTTCAATGTCAGAACATGCAAGATGTTTTTTTCACAACAGTGTCATGTTTGTAACTCATCTGTAATTATCTTACAGAAACAGTTTGTTCAGATAATCAGTCCATCAGTATCCAGTGTCTAGCCGGAGTGACACAAAGGAGACAGAAGCAAGTTCTTGGAGAAACCAACCGATAGAATTGACGAGAGGACTATTAGCTGATCGCCAAGAGAAGAAACCATGAGAAAAGTGGTTGGTCCTTAAATGACAGCCTGTTTGAAGCAGTGGGTGGGCACAGCTAGAATGGCTTAGCAGCCAGCAAGAAACATTACCAGTGAATCTGATCTTCTAGAACTGAAAAGGCTTAGTTAGGTGGTTTTTGAACTCTTCCCAATGGTACCTGAATACCGAATATAGATCCACTGTTATAGAACTTATCAGAGTGTTGTACACGGAGATCAGCATGTGTCAATGTATTTTCTTTTTCCTTTCTGCTCCCAACCGGATGTCATCAATCAGAAATTGTGCCTTTTTCTAGCATGAAACTTCTGCTATCTCTGCATGATCAGCACGTTCAAATTAGCCAATGAGGCATGTGTTATTAGAAGGAAAACGTGGAAATCAGAACTGTATCTTGGTTTAGAACGGAGATGAGAGATTTATAAGACATGTAAAAAATTCAAGCGTGACTTAAGAAAAGAGAGGAGAAGCAAAACAGTAACCAGTTTTTTTTTTTTTGCGAGGACAAAACAGTAATCAGTTGAAAACCCAAAGAACTAACACTTCCTACTGAACCATCATCCCAGTTCCTCCTCTTATTGACATCACTTCAGAAGCGAGAAAAGGACAAGGCTGGACCGTAAGCAGATGATGAACTCGAGGGAAGTTAGTTGTCTGTCTATGAAGGTGAAAACAGGACGGACTATTCCATGCATGCACCCAATCTTGGCTGTCTCTGACACAGCACGCTACTACCAGCAAACAACTTTATCGATTGAACCGAGACTTGGCTTAAACGAGGATTCGTGACCAAGACAAGATGGATTGGCAGCTGGCACGGTAAAAACTTCGACGAGAAACGAGCCCCTCCCTGATCGAACTCCATGTCCAGAGAAACGAGGATTTCTGAATCTCGTCGTGCAAATTTAGTCTATCATTGTTCGAAAAAAAATTAGTCTATCAATCATCTGTCAGGGAGGGTTGCCGCTGGGCGCTGGCTGAGCGGGAACACCAACTCGCCAAGGCCGACCACCATACGTGCATGTGCCTCTGATGGCGCCGTCGCGCTCCATGCAGGCCAGAACACAATCCGCCGGCCGGGGTGAACGCGGCGCGGCGAAGTATTAACCATTTAACCCGTGCCTGCGCCGCCGCCACACGGGACAGGGGCAGGCCACGGTTGTGGCGGGCGGATGACCCAGGATAGCATGCCATCCATGGTTGTGGAGTCCACGGCGTCGGGAACTCTCACATGGTCGCCGCTCGACCGGAACCCGGACTTGTCAGGCTATCGACATCGGGCCGTCGTGGCGCGAGGCGGGCATCGTCAGGGCAGCAACACGACCCCCATGTCCGCGTGGCTGCTCGGCGGGGACCAAAGCCGCTGTGGCGGGCTGGCGGCCTCGTCTCTGGACCTTGTTGCGGCGCATCCATTGGCCGCTGGGAGACGAGACGGGCGGACTCGTCTAATGTTGGAAAACTCGATGTGATGAGTATTATGTAATTAGTTATTTTTCAAGTGCAAAAAAATTTGGAACAAATGCATGTGTTTCATTAGCTATTATATGTTGCAACCAGCAACTGAGAATGACACTGACAAATAGAAGTAGCTACTAAGGCAGCGTTTAGTTCCAAACTTTTTTGCACAGTACTCATCACATCGAGTTTTCAAACACATGCATGGAGCATTAAATGTACTTGAAAAAATAACTAATTATATAGTCTAACTGATTCATACGAGATGAATCTAACGACGTTAATTAATTCATGATTGAACATTAATTGTCAAGTAACAACGAAGCGTGTTACAATACCCAAACCCAAACTTTTTCACCAACTAAACACCCCCTAATGCTATATGGTGACTTCAAACAGTAATTTGCAAACGGCTTCCAATAAAAGCACCCAAGCAGGTGAAACCTAGATTTCTTGTTGCTGCTACAGAATTTAACTAGTTTGCAGTCCCACTGGAACAAGCAGGGTAGCAAGTAACAGCAGTTTTCATTTTATTTTACAGAAGTACTAGCTAGTAGTAGTTACATTGCACATTGATCCTTTAAAACAGTCTACATCTACAATGTGATCAGTACACACTATGCAGTGGAATAGAGCAGCATCATATATTTCATTTATTTTTATCTGTAAAAGGAACCTGGACGTATTTGCATCAGGTCCAACTTCAGCTGCTCCATTGCAGCTTGATATGCTGCTTTCTAAACAAGGGCATATGGGAGCTACAACTCTCCGGCCATGTCATGTGCTAATGGCAGAAGGAATGGGCACCATGACTTGACATGCGGCGCACATTAGGGGCGGGGCTGCACGGGGAGCCGTTTGCAGCCTTCCTGCATGGAAATTGTTTTTCCACTTTCTGAGGCAGACAAAACAGGCAGTTCCGGCATGAACGCTACAAGCCTCTTCCAATTCGAGAAACTACGCCCAGCTTAGCAGTTGCTAATTATAGTGTTAGGTCATGTTTGCTAGTTCCAAATTAGGCATTAATTGACTAATCCAAGGTTGAAGGCAGCCCTATATCATATATATATATATATATATATATATATATATATATATATATATATATATATATATATATATATATATATATAGAGAGAGAGAGAGAGAGAGAGAGAGAGAGAGAGAGACACACACACACACTAAACATGTTCAGTTCCGGTGTATCCATAGGCATTCCTCCAGACCTTACATCGTCCATCAAGGGTGGTTCAGTCGTTCCTGGTTAACGAGAGATATGGCGCTGTCTCGTGGCATGGTCCTCTTCTTCCTGCTCCTCCTCGTCGCAGCAGGTGATTACCATATGTTGTCAAGCGTTAATTTGTCATTAGCCATCTAATAGTACCGGTACTGGGTATATTAAGTTAACCGATCTGTACATCACAATGGGATAGATAAAATGTGATCGATGCCTGTATATACTAAGTAGAAAAGATTTGAAAATCATGGCAAGGGTTACCATTTTTTTTCTTTTAGAGTTTTGTATGCATAATTTCTTGATGTTTCCATACCGTGCAGAGATAGGGACGATCGATGCCAAGAAGAAATCAAAGTTTGCCAAGAAGACCGCAAAGTCCCTAACGAAGGATAAGGAGGAGGAGAAGAAGGAGGAGGAGGAGAAGAACCACTGCCTGTCGCAGAGCCACCACTTCAAAGGCTTCTGTTTGAGTAGCGACACCTGCGCCGAGGTGTGCCAGAAGGAGGGCTTCCATGGCGGCGAGTGCAAGCTGCATAATGCCATGCGCAAGTGCTTTTGCAAGAAGCCTTGTTAGCTAGCTAGCTCGTTAGGATCTTCGACAATTTTGTTTGTTTAAGGTGGTCCGCGCCAAAAGCAGGGTTACATTTATTACTTCACCTCTTATAATTCTTTTATCCAAGATACTATAATTCAGATTTCCCCGATAAATTTATCAATTTATCGTACACATGTGCATGTGCATTTTCATGATTATATCTCCACCCTTTCTATTTATCGAATTACTGCCCCTAGTTTAGACAGATGCTCAAGATAAGCGGAGGAGGTTATGCACTTTGTCGTGGTGCGGCAAACCACAGCCGGGTGGCTGAAGGCACCCGCCTAAGCCCAGAGGGTGTGTACTCAGGGGTTAGCTAGTCCTAGTTCGATCTCGTTCAAGAACACGATGAACACAGCGGGATAAGAGTGGTTCGGGCCGCCGGAGCGTAATACCCTACGTCCACTGTGTGTTATATTGCCTTGCCTCGAGAGAGCTCGCGAGAGCTTGTGTGTGTCTGTCGAGCCTTTTCTTTTTTTGCTAGAAGGAGGGCGTACTCTCCCTTTTATATGTCCAAGGGGAGCACGTACACTGAGCGGGGCCCCGACATGTGGACCCGGCGATGTATTATAAACTACACTTTGGCCTTCAATGCCTCAGATCCGGAGATCTTGTCGTCGGCTTCTGTGCGTAGCTTCTGACCAGGGATGGTCTTGAGCTGTCCTGTCGGAGTAGAGTCTAGCCTCTGCAGCCGCGCGTCGAGGTCATGATGAAGCGCCGAACTACTGACTCAGTCCACTGTAGCAGCGTGCACTATTGCTCCAGTCAGTAGCTGGTCATCATGACTCGTCGCCCATGCGCACGGCACAGAGTCTTTAATGCTTGTCTTGGTAACTGACGAGCCGCCTCGGTAACAGGCAATCCACAGTGTGGACTGACAAAAGCTGCCCCGTGCCCAGAGGCAGCAGAGCCTGCCTCGACCACTCGCACTTAATGCGGGTGGGTGAGGGAGCTTCCAGCGGAAGGCTTGCGCCCACGCCCGCGTCTGCGTGACACGCGGCGGCTCCGGACCCCTCCCGATCAGCTAGCTGAGCCGAGAGCTCACGGGGGTCCGGATAGGCACGTGGAGGTCCCGGACCCACCTGCGGGAGTCCGGATGGCACGTGGAGGTCCCGGACCCACCTGCGGGGGTCCGGGTCCGCTGCCACAGGTACTGAGCATTTCCACCTCTAGGACACGTGGTGACACCGGACCCGTCCCTGAGCGGGAAGCGGGTCCGGGACCGTTGGTCTGGTGAGATGGAGTCGGACCCCAGGGGTCCGGCTACTCAGCTCCTTAGGGCGTAGTTACGGATAACTACGCGAGTCTTAGCACAGTAGGAGTGGGTACCCCAGTTGCAGGGTACCGACACACTTATACTAAACTACAATTTGTATTCATGCATATCTCTCCTTCTCTTGCTAGTTTCGTGTGTCTCCATTTCTAATTCTTTAGTGCGGATATATATGAGATATGGTTTTTGAGTAGCAAATATTTTGTAGGATGTATATATATTGAATTATTCTTTGTTAACCATCAGTTGTTACGATATGTGTTGGCCTGGCTTCCTTAATAACAAAAACTAGGTAATATCCCGAGCGTTGCTGCGGAATTTTTTAAATAAAATTTTAAGTTGAAAATTAAAAGTAGAGATTGCATGACAACATTTACAAATAATCGGTGGAAAACATAAATAGATGGTCCTAGTAGATAGTGATGTGGCATATGATATAATAGGTTCCTATATGATGTGGATATATAGCTTGCATGTTGAGAGAAATATATGATATGAATTTTACTTGCATATTATTTTTTTATCGAATCTGGTAAAAATTAATAAGCTAATAGAAGAAACACCAATAGAATATTTGATTTCATTATTGAAGAATAGGTGATGATAAAAAATATGTTAATAGATTAAAGATTAAAAGTATTGCTCATAGTAGAGTTGACATGGACATTTTTTGTTTATCGGATCTGATAAAAACCTATACGCTAATAGAAGAAACACCAATAATATATTTCATCAGATTATAGAAGAATAGGTAATGAAAAAATAGGTATATACATGATTTATATTAATAGATTAAATATTAAAAGTATTGCACGTACATAGTAGAGATGACATGGATATTTTTTGTAATTAATATGGGAATATGAATAGATTGCATGAAAGGATTGGTAGTGGGACAATTAGTGGGGAATGATTTGGACACCTTGCACCTTGCATATCAGATCCGGTAAAAATTGATAAGCTAATGAGCAACACTAATATAATATTTGATCATATTATAGAAGAATAGGTGATAGAAAAATAGCGTATGTATATGACTTTACGTTAATAGATTAAAGATTAAAAGTATTGTATAGTAGAGATGATACATACATTTTTTTATTGGATCTAGTAAAAATCGATACGCTAATAGAAGAAACCACAATAAAATATTTCACCATATTATAGAAGAATATGTGGTAAAAAATAGTGTATGTGTGTGATTTATATTAATAAATTAAAGATTAAAAATATTGCACTTACATAGTAGAGATGATATGTATATTTTTGTAATTAATATGGAAACATGAATAGAATACATAAAGGATTGCTAGTGAGATACCTAGTGGGGAATGAGATCAACACCTTGCCTGAAGAGAGGAATAGTTAGTGTGCGTCGTATATAGGTTATATAGATATCGTGGCTGAAAGACCGGACCGGGTGGACCGGGTGCTCTAGCCTAAGAGGGGGAGGGGGAGGGGGAGGGGGTGAATTAGGCAAGTTAAAAACTAGACCTATGGCTTCAACTTAATTGCACAATATTAAACTAAAACATGCTATATATATGTGCAACTAAGATTGTTCTAGTGTGAAACACCTATCCTAAAAGAATTTAGCAACCTATAGTCTTTCCTATCAAGAAACTACTCTATGAAAGTAAAGGCATACAAGAATTGTTAGTATGAAATGCGGAAACGTAAAAAGTGGGATAGGAGGAAACAAACTCTCGACGCGGGAGTTTATCCGGTGGTTCGGTTAGCCACAAAGGCATCCCTACATCCACGTTGTTGAAGTACTCACTAAGAGTATCGCTTCCCGGCAATCAAGTCTCTTCCGTGGACTCAACCACGGTCACCTTGACCCCATTTTCCACTAAGTAGCTTGTCCAAGAAGGAAGGGGGTCTCCACGTCCCCCGTACAAGGATGTCGTCGCCGCTCCACACCAAGTCGGAGGGTCGATAACGTGCCGACGAGCCACCAATGCTCCAAGGGGCCGGCGCACCGAGATCTTCTTGTTGGTTCACTCAAGAACCAGCCACAAGGCACAACACCTTGCTTGCTCACTCAATCAAGAGCTAATCTAGCACTTACACTCTCAAAGCTAGTGCTAAACCGAAGGATTTGATCAATATGCACTTGGGTGGGCTTGGAGGGTTTCCTGGGTGTGTATAAGACTTGTAGTAACTCCAGCAATATTCAAATGGTCGGGGGATCACATATATATAGGCCACCAAATAGAGAGAGCCATTGGGAGCCATTACCCAACTTTTCTGCGTAGCGTCGGATAGATCGACAGTGGGTCACCCGATCATCCAGTCATTGCTCCGACGCTATGCTCTGGTGTCCTTCGGATTATCCGGTGCTGAAGCCTTGGCTTCAGCTCGCTTGACATCGTCTCTGGTACGTCCTACGGTGATTGCTCCGACGCTCTAATCTTGGTAGCGTCGGATCATCCGGTGCCACGTGGCCTTCTCCCACTTGTGCTGCAAATTGCACCGACGCCTCTGCGTCGGTTTATCCGGTGCCAACCAGATACACCGGTGCCCCTACATCGGATCATCCGGTGCCACTGACTTTAACAAAACTCGTCCATTTCATTTTTTTCTTTGAGTTCTTTCTTCGTGTTTAGTTTTGCTTGGCCTTTTTGCATTATTCCTAGGATCTATAATTATTCACTTGACAAATTTATTAGTCCCATTGATTACGTTGTTACTCAGTCACCAAAATCACAAAACAATGGTTGGGGCCATTTTCCTTACATTTGCTCTGACGGATCGAGAACTTCCCCGGCGGCGAGTGGAGATGGAGGACGCCACGCGCGCGCAAGTGCTTATGCAAGAAGAACTGCTCCTAGTCATGGATTTGCTTATACACCTATCACTGTGGGCTTCTTGCTGGAGAACACTAGATTTGGGCCGGAAAGTTATTGATTCATGAGTCAGGAACCAGGAGCAGGCTGAGTTCCTTCCACTCTACTAGCCCCCGCACTTGCGGTTTTTTTATTTTCATATTTTTTATTTTCGTTTTTTACAAAAATATATTTTCAATTTGGAATTTTACATGGATATACCCTGACCGCCCCGCTGCCGGGCGGCCGGGACCTGGCCTCCCGGCAGCAGGGGCTTATCTGCATAAAAAATCGACAAAAAATTATGCCGAGGTCCCTGGAGGACTGGCCGCCCAGCAGCGGGGCGGCCAGCCCTCCAAGCCGCCCGGCAGAGGGGCGGCCGGCCCCCCAACCCTATATAAGGTGTTGGCTGCCCCTCACCACCTCATTTGCCTCACTAAAAATACAAAAAAAAAAGAAAAGAGATGGAGGGAGGGAGAGGCAAAGCGGCGAAGCCCTGCTGGATTTTCAAGCCGGAGACTGTAGGTAATTAAAATTTTCTACATTTTATAAATAGATTATGTTGTAATTATTTTTTTTGAAACAGTAGATTAGCAATCAGTTCAATTATTGTTAGGAGTGATTAGTGGTACATTTAGGTGCAGTTACTTATAGTGATTAGCATTGATATAGTACATTTAGTATTAGATTTAGTATTAGAAAATACTAGAAAATTGTTAGAGAAGTATTAGAAAATCAAAAAAATTGCAAGATAATATTAGAAAATTGTAGAAAATGTTAGAAAATTGTAGAAAATTATAGAAACTATTTTGTTGAAACAGTAGATTACCAATCAGTTTAATTATTATTAGGACTGATTAGTGGTACATTTAGGTGTAGTTACTTGTAGTGATTAGCGTTGATATAGTACATTAGCAATCGAATTAATTAATGTTAGTAGTGATTATTGCTAGATTAAATATTAGAAAGTACTAGAAAATTGTTAAAGAAGTATTAGAAAGTCTTAAAAATTGCAAGATAATATTAGAAAAATTATAAAATGTTATAAAATATTAGAAATTATTATAAATTGTTAGAAAATCTTAGAAATTATTTAGGAAATATAAGGAACTATTAGAAATATTTAGATGTGTGGGATTGTATTGTATTATTTTGATCTTACGTGGTAGGTATGGCCGGGGTTACTCCAACGTTGCTGGACCCCAACAATAGACTCGGGTCACCGGTCCTTCCTTGCGAAGGTTCAGCACCAAGAACTAAACGTGCTGCGTCCACGTCCACCTGCAGAGTTGGTTCCTGTAGACCCACGATGAGTGCCCAGGTGATATGTCGTCTATTTTCTATTTTTATCCGTTATACATTTCGTTATATAATGTATTAACATTTGTGCACTGTATGATGCAGGCTGAGCGAGGCAGGTCTTCTCACTGTGGCTCGTCTTGCTGAGAGTGCTTTGGTGAAGCTAGACAGGTCTCTACTTTCAGCTCTCGTTGACAGATGGAGACCTGAGACACACACGTTCCACCTCCCTTGTGGGGAGATGGCACCGATCCTACAGGACGTTGCGATGCTGCTTGGTCTTTCTATCACCGGAGACGCTGTCGGGCCCCGCGTGGTACCTTCTATGTGGCTGGAGGATCTTGAGGAACGTTTTGCAGGTGTTGCCACCACGATTGATCCTGAAGATTTCAATGAGCACCCACAGTCGAAAGGCCCTTCCAAGTCATGGCTCCTACAGTTTCAAGTACAATTTCGTACAAAATGATGTGTTGATGTATTTTATGGCTTTGAAATACCTCATGTGTTTCTTATTTTCAATGTTCGTACTTCATTGCAGCCGGATCTGTTGGTAGCCGATGCTGATGAGTACAGCGTGACTAGATCACTCGAGGCATACCTGCTGTGGTTGTTTGGGTACATCATGTTCAACAACTCACACGACCACTGTGTGGATAGGGTGCTTCTGCCCTACGCACAGGAGATCGCCGATACAGATGAGGATGCCATACCATTATATAGTTGGGGTTCAGTGGTTCTTGCATGCACATATCGTGGGCTCTGCAAGGCATCATGACCGAATGATAGGAATGCTGTCCTAACGGGGTGCCCAATTCTGCTACAGCTTTGGTCTTACCAGAGGATTGCTATCGGTCGTCCCATGATTGACCAGTCACCGTACAAGCCGGATATATACGGTGACACGGAGGACGACAGACCCACCATGGGGACTCTCTGGTACTCTCGACAGGTATGGACCTGATAAAAATTTATATTCTATGCTTACTATGGTCATACATTGTTCCCTCAATACCTTTCTTATGGACACATAATTTTTATTTTTGCAGAAAACATGGGCACATGTACAGACCCGGCGGTCTTATCCTGAGTTTGTTGCCAAATTTGATCGATTGACCCCAGAAGACATTGTGTGGGAGCCATACTGTCCTTCAGCTATAGCCGCACGTGCACTGCTTGGGATATCTTCGATGTGCACACAGGACCAGGGCCTATGGATGACTACTGCAGCTTTGGTGTACGACGTTGCAGTTGAGGCCCACTGCCCGGATAGAGTCATGAGCCAGTTCGGTCGACGCCAGTCTTTCCCTGTGTCTTCAGCGTTAGATCGTGTTCAGCGCCACGATCATAGGTAACAAAAATGTATAAGTCCCCATGTACTAATAACGTGAAACTAATTTCTATTTAACGTGCAGTTTATCAAGGGCTGGACATCCTTTCTCGATAATGTGGGTCACTAGATTACAACCATGGGTGGCTGCGTGGGATGATGCAGGCGAGCAGTTGGCTGAGGATACCGGTCCACACACTGAGCCTTCGTTTCGGGCGTACCTGACCTGGTACGAACCGAAGACTCGTTGCTATTTGACGTATGTTGACATGCATCCACAGCCGCATGTTGCGACTTCGCAGGATCGCTATGCACGACACAGGGATGCGGCATTAGCTGGGGCGGTGAGTAAATGTTGACGGCATTTTCGATCTTTTAAGATTTGTTTACTAAGTTTTTTTGGTTGCAGTTCGAGGCCTGTAGGTTGATTGAATTAGATTGCTCACTGAATATAATGAGGATTCATGGCGGGTTTACGATGAGCATGCCGGCACAACTCGAGGCCTGGACCACTCAATGTGATAGAGCCCGAGGCATCCTTCAGGCCTTTGGTACGCGGACGGAGTACGAGGAATCCTACGGATCGTCGCAAGCGTCGACATCGATTCCTTGTGGTCCCGCATGGCAGCAGCCTCCCTTATACCACCGACAGTACGAAGGTATGGTGTGATATTTACCGATCCATATGTTTATATGCAGTATTTAAATACGACTCCACACAGGGTACAGGTACCCCGGTTCTCAGCCCTATGGAGGACCAGGTGCCTCGCAAGGGGCTCCATTTCAAGGAACCCAATTTACCTCTATGCCACCAGCTCGAGGGACTTTAGGTAAATATGTGGTGCATAATTTTATTTGCTTATATTTTATGGTCGAAGTCTCATATGTTATTATTTATACTCAGTATCACAACAGTTCACCAGAGCGGGGCTGTCTTCGTATCACCCTATGCCGCCACCAAAAGGATATGAAGTAGCTTCTTCCTATCCACCACCCCACCACCTGGAACACAGGGTACGTAGTATAATTTGTACGGAATTGCATTCACCTATTGAATGTTGCTTAAATTTTTTTTTGTGATCTATAGGGTGGTTTGAAGACAACGACGTGGCCTCCTTGGACAACTTTACACGGTTGTTTGCTATGCCTGCCCAGGACGATGATCCCAGCTTGCATACACCTGTGGCTTTGTTACGCCGTCCTGCCAGAGACATGAGGCCACCGGACCGTCATAGCTACCCTACATATCACGTACACGCACAACGTAAGAGAGGTCGGAATGGTAGGGGTGGTTAGTTGTTGGCACTTATTTCTCTATTGTTATTATGGACTGTTTCGACTGTTCGGATTATGGTTGTTTATGATTGTGGTAGTTTACTTGTCATTTGTTTCTATAGATATTATTGATGTGAACTTGTTATGTTTGTGGGTTTCATAATGCTCGTGAAATAAGGGAAGTTCTTGCGAATTTTTTCCGTGATTTAATGAAGGACAAGTTAGGTGCGGGAGGAGTTAGCGGCCGAGATCCCGCCGACGATGATGACGACTACCGCATACAGAGTAAACTTCGTGACACGCTCGTATAGCTCAAAATAGGGACCATAGTGTATCTAACTGCGAGTACGAGATCACAGGTTGCCACTGTTCAGCACGGCGATCACGGGTTTCTCATATATCGCATTGTTTGCCCAGACAAACGTGACAAAAGACGACAGCCCAATAGCAGTGCCCTTTCACCATTTCAAAAAGATGTGACAACACGGAAACCACACCATCTCACCTTCAAAGCAGTCTCTCGGGCGATGACGATGGAACTGTCATTCTACAGCGAAGGTCTGTGGCGTGTAGTAGGGAAGGCGGCATCTAGGCACGATCGACCGAGCGGCAGCGATGCAGTGCTGTGAGTCTGCATGCACTTAGATGCTCTGCATGCACAGAGATGCATCGAGTAGTCAGTTCGAGAATTGAATCTAGCCTTTTCAGTGTTCGGTCAGCTAGCCTCTTCACTGTGTTGTCATGTAGGCTTTTCAGGTGCATTTACACTCCACACTCCGGTTATTAGACCTTTGTGCGCCTATAACTACTCCGAAGTTTGTGAACTCCCAGCAGCACTCAAACACCAAAGCTCATTATATACCCAATGTCTTAAGGTGGGTCTAGCGGGAAGAATTACTACAGTTTTGGGAAAGGAAAAGGCGGAAGAAAGGGAGACCCCATAATATGGGAGGGACCTCTTGGACCTGATTCCTTTCCGGAACCAGTGTTTGAGTTTCCGCCACAGCACAAGAGTGAATTTACTAATGAAACTCCTCTTCGACAATACGATAACCGTAGAGAACCGTGGCCAAAATGCAGACATGGTGAGGACTGTTTAGTGTAGATGTGCACCGACGGGATGGATGGCGGTCGGCGTTTCTTCAAATGCCCACACGCATGGGTAATACTCGGTTGTTTTATTTCTTTATCTTCATTGAGACACCTTACATGAAATTTATTTTGCAGTCTTCAGATGCTCCAGAAAACTGTGGCTTTATCAGGTGGGTCGACCCTGCACCAATTGATTCAGTTCAGGAGTTCATCGAGTACCTCCAGATAAAGATCTTTGATCTGGAATGCAATGTGAACCATTACGAGGAAGTGAGCGAGGGTAACAAAGACGGCGAAGGTGATGATACCAGCAATGCTGCCGCTTCACAGGATGAACCATGCACTATTCCTTACTGCAACTGCCCTTGTCACAAGAAGAAGGGCCCTACCCCTCCGGCACCACCGCCTGCACCACCTGCAATGGGTGGATACTGCGGAGAAGGCTCAACGCAGTTTGCTACGTGGGGGTACGGCTACTAAGACTACCTAGTGCTAGTGACATGCTGCATCGTTGTGTTTGTTGTGTTTTTTTTAAATTACCTAAGCCATGTTAGTTTAGTTCAGAATCTGTTTACCGTAGTTGCAAAGGGTTCTGCCATGCCACTGCATGTCTGATGTGTGATTCATTAACATTGTATTATGATGTAATTCCTATAGTTTACATTGTGTAATGCAGTTTTTAGTTCTTAATTCTTACTGTTATATTTGATGTGTGGTTCACAGTATTCTAGTCTCCTTAAAAGGTCCGAAAATATTAAAGGCAAGTTCAAAAATTATACATCTAGAAAAATCAAAACGACTAATAATTTGAGATGGGGGAGTAGCTAACAGCTGAATAGTGATAGTGGAAACAGGTGGAGTTGCATTGTGTGCAAGATCGACTAGAGCTATATATATAGTTTTAGCTGTTTGGATTCAAACAAACTCTAAATAAAAGACAATAAATTTTTAGATGTGAATAAACTCTGATAAAATACCTCAATAAATGAAGACGAAATGTATGCATATCTTTCCGGTTAGGACAATGTAACATGGCATGCTTTGATCGATCCTGGCAAATGAGATGGATGCTTCCAGCTCCTTCTAGATCATACGTATTTTGTTTAATTCTTACAAGAATTAATTAATTAATTGCCAGCAGCAGGCTAGCAGCAGAGGAAATAAAGCTGGCCAGCTGACACGATCGTCGAATTAAACGCGTAGAATATGCGGTCGCCCACGCGCGATCCGATGCGTGTGAAACCGTTGAATTCTCGCTCGATCTGGGAAAGAAAAATGTTAACCTGACAGGGAAACATTGGATTTTTGTGCCAAATCTCGGAGCCGCCGGTAGCCTAGAACAAAGCAGTACTGCCACTTTGGGGCAGGAGCATAGTACTCTTGGAAAATTTGTCGAGTAAATTCCCTATGTGCCACTGGAAAATGTAATCCATCTCTTATGTGCCATTAAAAATTAGCACATCCCTTCAGTGTCATCGTTTTTAAATTTCCATTCCCTCCGTGCCATTACCGTCAGAAAACACGTTAACAGCGTTAAATTGGTTCAAGTTCAGACTTTTTTTACCCCTCCTTCCTCCTCTCGGCCTCTCCTTCCCCTCTCCCGGGGCGACGGGGAAGGAACGCCCTGCCGCACCGTGCCGGGGCACCGCGCTGACCGCACCCAGCTTGGCAGCGCTGTCGACCTGCGCCTGCCCCTGCCCCTGCCGCCCCCATGACCTCTCTCGCTGCCGAACTCCCTTCCATCCTCTACGCCCGTGCACACCGCCCAGCCGCCACGGCCCTCGCCTCGGCGCCCTCGCGCACCGCCCAGCCGCCGCGGCCCGTCCCTGCCTGTCAGGTGGCCAGCGCGGCCGCCATGCGCAGCCCGTCTGGGCCCTCAGCGCCCACAAGAGGGGCACGCGGCCCTCGCTCCCGTCGGCCGCCGCACCGCTGGCTGGCGGCCCTGCTCGTCCGACGCGTCACCGGCACGGGTTGCCGGGGACGCGCAGCCGCCGGATGCCAGGGCGGCCGGGAGAGCAGCAAGGCGGCGAGAGCACCCGGAGCTCGGTGGCGTGGAGCAGCGCGGCCGGGAGGGTCCTGTTGAGGGCGTTCCCGGCGAGGCCGAGGTGCTGCAGGTGCTCGACGCGGCCGAGGTCCGGCGTTAGCGCCCCGTGAGCCGCGCGTTGGGGGAGCACCAGGCTGATGACCCGCAACACCGTGGCCGCCGCCGGAGACGCGTTGAGGCCGCCTGTGCCCGCCATCGCGGTGCCGTTCCACGCGGCGGCGTTGGTGGCGGAGGCCGAGGTGACGTTGACGGCGGCGGCGGCGCCGGGCTGCGGGTAGCCCTTGCAGACGACCACCCACGCGAGCGCCGGTTCGAGGAAGACAATCGCGCCTACACTCCTGGCCGGCCGCACGGGCCACGTCGCCGCGTTCGAGCTGCTCTGCCTCCCGCGTCGCACGGGCCGGCCGCCTCCCACGGTCCGGGCTGCTCCGCCTCGACGCGCTCCCGGGGAACCGGCTCTCCAGCCCGCTCCCCGACGCGCAGCAGGCCACATCTCGGCTTGCGGCGGCGTCCCCGGCGAGCTCCTGCGGCGGCCGCAGCCTCCCCAGTCGTGCCGGGACGACGGGCCCGGCGGCGACCTGGCGTCTCCGTCGACTGGCGCTCGCGCGTGGTGCGGGATTGGGACCTCCGCTGGATTGGGGGCGAGCGTGGCAAGCCGGCTGGACGCGGGCGGTCGAGCCGAGCGCGGGGAGAACGGAGGCGGCGCTGCGGCCTCCCGTCCGTTACTCTGAAACAGGGTGAAACGGAGACTTTTTAGCTTACTGCGGGCCCGACTAGTAGTAGGCGTTGGATCTATTTTCAAGAGTCTAGATGCACCCAATGTCACGCCTTGACATGATGTCACTTAATCTGGTTCCGAGGGCGCTCGGGGGACAAGGCAACGGAGGGGTATTTTGGTCTTTTCCCAATACTCTTTAACGGATCCGGTAGGGAAAGTTAACAGCAATGGTATAGAGGGGATGAAAAATTATAAATGATGGCATAGAAGGGATAAGCTAATTTTCAATGGCACATAAGGGATCATCTCAATTTTCCAATGGCATAGGGAGAATTTACTCAAATTTGTCTGGGGGCCTTTCAGGGCGACTGGGCGAGGAACAAACTGCCGCCCTTCACATTGCTTTATTCTTCATCAGGGTTGAAAAGAGCGGATTATATGGTACTGTACTCCTTCAACAAACCTAAAAAACCCATCACCGGCGGTCGGAGCTAGCGTCATCAGTTTGTATTGGACCTGCAGCGAGCCTGCAGGCTGCAGCTAGAGCTAGCAGATGTAAGGCGTTTTTGCTACGGTCATGCAATATTTTGGTATAGGATCTGACCAAAAATTTGAGCTGGGATTAGGGTTGCCCCATGCATCTCTAAGCCGCCCACAGTTTGTTCTTTTTGTGTGGCACAAAGCATGACATGCATACACAAAAACATTTAGTTTTTATTTGCGGTCAAAAAACATTTAGGTTGTACTCACTAGTAAAAACAAAGAATCGGATCTTGAGGCAGTAACGGTATGTAAAAGTTCTCTTCCTACTAGCGCGTGCCAAGGAGCACGTCCCATACGTAGGCTTACTAGCTAGACATGAGGCAACGGCATGGTATTGCGAAAGATGAGCAACAAACTTTTGAGTCCACAAAATATGCCATGCTCATTTAGAGATATCATTGCAACAATATATATATATATATATATATATATATATATAGTTTTTTAAAGAAAAAGAAAAAGAAAAAGAAAACAGCCATGCGGCGTTGTGCCTGTGGTGCGGGCCCGAGGTTGATGAACGAGCTGCCGTTGCAACCACCGAATCTAGTATTCTGGCTCTTCAAGGCGCCACGCGGTGCCCCGAAAGGAGCAGCATGTAGCAAAGACGGCATGGCCTCTTGTCTGATGGGAGCCCCATGCTGATCGATCCGTAGCTTGACTCCTCGGAGCTCCTCTCCTTGATGAGTTTCTCGAACGGTCAAACCGAGCTTCGTGCTTATGAGCTTCGATTCCATCACGTTGGCTCTCTACCTCTACGGCTCTACCGCTCTACGTGTACACGTCCATTGACGAGTGGGGAATTGAATCGAACGAACGGGGAATGTGCCAGTGCCACGGGACCATGCCAGTCGCGGCCGCGGCTGTTCGCCTCCCGGCGGGACACGCAGCGGCCGGCCATGACCTGCTGCCGGCTGCCGCCGATGGACGCCGCCGCGCCGGGGGCCCGACAACGCTGTGCACTACTACACCCTTCGAGACTGATCCCTGCTGCATGCCAGTTGCATTGCCCATACGTACGCGCACACGTCGTCCTCTCTCCACACCTCGACCCCTCCTCAACCCGTACGTGGGCACTGGTAGTAGTAGTAGTAGTAAAATTAAATATAAGGTGGGTGTCCGCGTCGCCATGCACGGCGTGGTGTCAGTGACCGCCGCGCTCGGTGGTACTGGTCGCCGTCGTCGTCGCCGCTGGCCTGGTCAAAACTCTCAAAACCCCCGCTCTGCGCGTCGTCGCTCCTGCCGCCTCCAAGTGTCGGCCCGCGCCGGCGCGCCTCCGGTGGCAGCTTACTTAATTAAAACCGCCTCGGCCCCGCGCCCGATCGGCCGAGCCGGGCCGCCGGGCCCACGCAGCGGGTTAACTTCTCGTCCCCACGAGCGCGCGCGCGCGCGTACTATGGCAGCGACGGTGCACTCGTGCCCGAGGCGGCAGCCAGCCAGAGCCAAGCGACCAAGCCACCGCGCGCGCTTCGCCCCTATATATAGGGGAAGCGTCTTCGGCTTGTGCGCAGGGCGCGCGGTCGCACAGGCAGGCAGGCACAGCTAGCTCCCGATCAGCAAGAGCTTCCGCGTTCCGCGTTGCGCGCACTCGGCTCCAGCGAGTTTTTGAACTCTTGCGCAGCTTGCTAGCTCGTTCGACAGCCTGCCATGCCGGCCTTCGCGGGTGGCGCAGCGGAGCCGCCGCTGGCGGACAGCTACAACGCGCTGCTGTTCCGGCGTTGCTGCGGCGGCGGCGTCGACGACGATGGCGCGCGCGCGGCGGCGCCCGTGGCGGAGTGCGAGCTCCCGATGATCGACGTCGCGTGCCTGATGAGCGGCGGCGGCGGCGGCTCGGAGGCGGAGCGGGCGGCGTGCGCGGCGGCCATCGCGCGCGCGTCGGAGGAGTGGGGGTTCTTCCAGGTGCGCAACCACGGCGTGGCGCCGGAGCTCCTGGACGCGATGCGGCGGGAGCAGGCGCGCCTGTTCCGCCTGCCGTTCGAGGCCAAGGCCTCGGCCGGCCTGCTCGGCGGCTCCTACCGCTGGGGCACCCCGACCGCGACGTCGCCGCGGCAGTTGTCCTGGTCCGAGGCCTTCCACGTCCCGCTCGCCGCCGTCTCCGGCGACGCCTGCGACTTCGGCGGCCTCACCACCCTGAGGTTGTTCTTCCTACACAGCTACCACTCATGACTCACCCTCCCTCCCAATTTAGCTACCGAGAAGTACCGTGCTTTTTCTCATTTTTGTGCATAGTTACCCGGCCAGCATCAACAAAGGGAGAGCTTACTTTTATCCTTTTAAAAGAAAAAACAAATTGCTAGATAGAACTAGTTAGTTCATTCTGCTCGAGCTAGCATTCCTCAAGTAATACCAGGAAATAAAATAAAATCCATCGTGATTCGTGAAAAAAGGTTTTATTTAGAGGTAGGGACTGGTAACTAATAAAATACGATGCGATGGGGACGCGGGTGAAGTAGTGCGGCGGAATAAGTACCAGGAGGCCGGACACGACGTAAACCCGGGGCCGGGAAAAGGAGAGGCGCTCGGATTCACGGCGGTTAAACGCTCGAGCTGGCGTGGCAGAATCACCTTTCTTTTTCTCTGGAGTAGCCAGCAAGTCAGCTCAAACCTCAAAGTAGTGGGCTGTAACCCGCGTCTGATGTGGAAAATGCTGCCGTCGAGGCTCCTGCGATTAGTCTTGGTCCCATGCATGATGGGTACAATTAGATGGTTATTAATTTCTGCATATATTTGGCTAATGATAATTATATATATCTAGGTTATACTTTATATATAAGTGTGTCCAATCAGTTGTCCTCTCACGGGTTTAGTGATCGATCGGAAGCGGGCTCGTCCGCCATTTTTTTAGTTTCTTTTTTTTTTTTGTTTGAGGATCACACTCGAGTTAGTCAAACATTGATGGAGGACGTCTTTTTTCGTATGTGTTCTTTGCATTTCTTCCGTTTTTTTATCTGAATAAAATAGCATGCTAGGACATAGGTGTGGTCTCTACTAAATATCTGAATCTACTCTTTTAATATTTTATTAACTCTTTTAATATTTTAATGATTGAGCTAGAAGGAACCATTCTAGACTTCTAGTTAGCGGTTACTAGTTGCATATATATAGAAAATTAAATAATGGGGAAATAATTGAAGTCCTCAGGTCGGCACAACAATATCTGTAGTTTATCACACGATGCCATCGTCATCTTTGCTCACACGGGTCGTTGCGCCGTGCCGACGTCGGCGGCGCTCGCTGCAGGGACGTGACGCGGGAGGTGGCGGGCGCGATGTCGAAGCTGGCCGGCACGCTGGCGTGCGTGCTCGCCGAGGCCCTCCGCCCCGGCGCCGCCGGGGAGCGCTTCCCGGAGGGGTGAGACGAGACGACGTGCTTCCTCAGGCTGAACCGGTACCCGCCGTGCCCCGCCTCGCCGGATCCGGACGGCGCCGCCTTCGGCCTGGTGCCGCACACCGACAGCGACTTCCTCACCGTGCTCTGCCAGGACCACGTCGGCGGCCTGCAGCTCATGAAGGGCGCCCGGTGGGTGGCCGTCAAGCCAATCCCCGGCGCCCTCATCGTCAACGTCGGAGACCTCTTCCAGGTACGCACGCGCACACCGATCACGTTGCTCGATCCATCTATCTAGCTGTTCGATCGATATCCCCTTCGTTCCGCCGATGGGTCCACATCGTCCTAGCAGCTAGCAGCTACTAGTAAAGCACTAAAGCCTAAGCTAGCTAGTACCTTGTTTTGTGCACGAGGAGCATCGGTCACAAAGATACTCTTCATTCGCTCTAGTGGCTGTCTGTCTGCCTGCGTGAAATGCAAGTACAGAATCCAGCACGAACATATTCCGATTCCAACTCTTCAGAAGTGGGGGAGCTTCCAGGGCTTGCCGCATCAGACACGAACTGTACTTGGCTACTTGCTTGCGTACTGCGGCAAGCAAGTACGAGAGCTGGTTCCTCAAGTGTGTACGTGCATGTGTACTGCGGCTAACGGGAAAGTCTACCCGGCCGGTTCGAGGGACAGGGGGAGACACCGCAGTACGAGAGCTGGCCTATCCATGCACGATACAGCTGCATCGCCACATGGTGTACCGCAGCTTTTGCAGTGGGAGATCACACACCGGTACAGCTACTACTATCTCTTAGACACGATTCCGGTGTCATTCCCTGGCTCCCCGTTGCGCCACGTCGCCTAAAAAAAATTGGCCATCCGATCGGGCCATCCAACGGCCAGGGGAATGGCCTCCGCCGCCGCTGCGCTCGGCTGCTCGTCCCTCCCCGGCCGCGACGCCCCTCCCCTCCTCCCTCCCCGGCCGCGCCGCCCCGGCCGCGACGCCCCTCCCCTCCTCCCTCCCCGGAGCCGCGGAGCTGTGCGGCGCGGATGGGCCACGCTGCGGCCAGCTTCCGGTAGAGGCGAGGCGGGCGGAGCAAGGGCGGATGGCAGGCGCGTGGAGCAAAGGCGCGCGGCCGGCGACCACAGGAGCAAGGGCGGACGACGGCGCGGGGCCTCGCGCGGGCGGTGCCGCGGCCTCGAGCTCGGCCACGGCGGCGCAGCGGAGGACCTCGCGGGGCATGGCGGCGGAGGCCCTCGCGCCGCAATCGGGGGCCGCCGAGTGCGCTGCGGGCGAGCGGCCGCGCGTTGGCCGGCGAGCGCGCGGGCGGCGCGTGGCAGCCGCGGCTGCGACGACGGCGCAATGAGGTACCATAAGGTCCCGGAGTCCTACCTGCCGCCAGGCAAGTCATCTTGCTCTCCGTTCTCCCAATCTTTCAGTAGCTAAAACGTTTCTTGATCTGAAATCCCCATCAGAGATCCCCCTCTACAACTCCAATCCATGGATTACTGCAGCTTACATTGCCACATGAACTATATATACATCTAAAAAAAGGATCATTATTCATAATATAATGATGACTAAATTCCATGGAGTGCCTGACGACGGGAGTTCAATTTCACTTAATATTACTAGGCATATAAACTGTTAGTTTTACATGCAATTATTTTCAATCACCTCCTTTTCTCTGTTACACAGCCTTTTAAATTCGCAAAACATAGCTTGCGCTAATACTATCACATGGCATACACTGGACCAGCTCAAACTGGCGCACCAACGGTGCGCCCCAGTTTCTAGTATGGAGTGCTAAAGTGGGCTAGTTGCCATTATCCAGACAGGGAGATTACTATAGATCTAACTTACTCACAAATCAAAATGCAGTACTAATTAAGATCAGATGATTGTTTGTTTTTAGAAATGAGTACTAGTATGCATGCGTCGTACGAATGCTTGTGTTTTACAATCCGTCAGCATCGTGCATGCACTGTAATATAATCCCAATAATTAAGGTGCCCTCTCCTGACATTTGTTCTGGTTGCACATTTTTGAAGGCATGGAGCAACAACAGGTACAAGAGCGTGGAACACAAGGTGATGACCAACGCGACGACCGAGCGCTACTCGGTCGCCTTCTTCCTCTGCCCGTCCCACGACTCGCCCATCGGCGCGTGCGCGGAGCCTTCTCCTTACAGGACGTTCACGTTCGGGGAGTACAGGAGAATGGTGCAGGAAGACGTCAAGAGAACCGGGAACAAGATCGGGCTCCCTAATTTCCTCGTCTAGGTTTGCGTGGCGCGCGAGATGTGTGGTCTGTTATATATACAAGCCACAACCCTTATTTCTACACACCCATCCTTGTTTCTTTCTGGCCCTCGTCAACCCATGTTTCATTCTCTTTCTGTATACCCGCATTGTGCAGTGGAGAGTGCAGTGTGATTGGTGCAGTACGTGATTAGTTACTAGGTTGTACGTAGACTAATTGATGTAGCCAGCTACTAGCCCACAAGAAAGTAGTAGGATCGATCGCGAGCGTGCACCTAGGATATGTAGCGATGATGATTTTCCCCCCTGTTGATTGTCTTCCTTATCCTATACTCCTGCTAAAACATGTTTGTATGCCGATGGAAATTTCTATGTTTGTGCATGCATGTACAAGAAGTACTGAACTGTACTTTTATATTGTACACTTCTGTCAGCTTGTTGCTTTTGGGTTCCGCTTCGTACGGTCACAAAATCTGGCTTGTCGTCTAATTAAAAGTGTAGACTTTTGAATGCGCTGCAAATTGGTTCTGAAGGTTGTTAATTAGTTCATCATCAGGGCACACAGCAGGTAGGCTTTGTCTGTGAGTCTGTCCCTACCCTGCCCGATCCGATCGAGTAGGCCGGCGGCGTCAGCATAGTGGGGTGTTGGGCTGCGACGGGATAAACATGGGCGCCAAGTGCGGGGCGGTTTTTTTTATTTTTATATTTTTTATTTTCATTTTTTATAAAAATATATTTTCGATTTGGAAATTTACAGGAATATACCCGGCAGCCCCTCTGCCGGGCGGTCGGGACCTGACAGCGAGGCGGCCGGGGTATATTCCTGTAAATTTCCAAATCGAAAATATATTTTTGTAAAAAATGAAAATAAAAAATAAAAAAAATAAAAAAACCGCCCCGCACTTGGCGCCCATGTTTATCCCGTCGCAGCCCAACACCCCACTATGCTGACGCCGTCGGCCTACTCGGGCAGGGTCAGGGACAGACTCACAGACAAAGCCTACCTGCTGTGTACCCTGATGACGAACTAATTAACAACCTTCAGAACCAATTTGCAGCCCATTCAAAAGTCTACACTTTTAATTAAACGACAAGCCAGATTTTGTGGCCGTACGAAGCGGAACCCAAAAGCAACAAGCTGACAGAAGTGTACAATATAAAAGTACAGTTCAGTACTTCTTGTACATGCATGCACAAACATAGAAATTTTCATCGGCATACAAACATGTTTTAGCAGGAGTATAGGATAAGGAAGACAATCAACAGGGGAAAAAATCATCATCGCTACATATCCTAGGTGCACGCTCGCGATCGATCCTACTACTTTCTTGTGGGCTAGTAGCTGGCTACATCAATTAGTCTACGTACAACCTAGTAACTAATCACGTACTGCACCAATCACACTGCACTCTCCACTGTACAATGCAGGTATACAGAAAGAGAATGAAACATGAGATGACGAGGGCCAGAAAGAAACAAGGATGGGTGTGTGGAAATAAGGGTTGTGACTTGTATATATAACAGACCACACATCTCGCGCGCCACGCAAACCTAGACGAGGAAATTAGGGAGCCCGATCTTGTTCCCGGTTCTCTTGACGTCTTCCTGCACCATTCTCCTGTACTCCCCGAACGTGAACGTCCTGTAAGGAGAAGGCTCCGCGCACGCGCCGATGGGCGAGTCGTGGGACGGGCAGAGGAAGAAGGCGACCGAGTAGCGCTCCGTCGTCGCGTTGGTCATCACCTTGTGCTCCACGCTCTTGTACCTGTTGTTGCTCCATGCCTTCAAAAATGTGCAACCAGAACAAATGTCAGGAGAGGGCACCTTAATTATTGGGATTATATTACAGTGCATGCACGATGCTGACAGATTGTAAAACACAAGCATTCGTACGGCGCATGCATACTAGTACTCATTTCTAAAAACAAACAATCATCTGATCTTAATTAGTACTGTATTTTGATTTGTGAGTAAGTTAGATCTATAGTAATCTCCCTGTCTGGATAATTGCAACTAGCCCACTTTAGCACTCCATATAGTAGTAGCTGTACCGGTGTGTGATCTCCCACTGCAAAAGCTGCGGTACACCATGTGGCGATGCAGCTGTATCGTGCATGGATAGGCCAGCTCTCGTACTGCGGTGTCTCCCCCTGTCCCTCGAACCGGCCGGGTAGACTTTCCCGTTAGCCGCAGTACACATGCACGTACACACTTGAGGAACCAGCTCTCGTACTTGCTTGCCGCAGTACGCAAGCAAGTAGCCAAGTACAGTTCGTGTCTGATGCGGCAAGCCCTGGAAGCTCCCCCACTTCTGAAGAGTTGGAATCGGAATATGTTCGTGCTGGATTCTGTACTTGCATTTCACGCAGGCAGACAGACAGCCACTAGAGCGAATGAAGAGTATCTTTGTGACCGATGCTCCTCGTGCACAAAACAAGGTACTAGCTAGCTTAGGCTTTAGTGCTTTACTAGTAGCTGCTAGCTGCTAGGACGATGTGGACCCATCGGCGGAACGAAGGGGATATCGATCGAACAGCTAGATAGATGGATCGAGCAACGTGATCGGTGTGCGCGTGCGTACCTGGAAGAGGTCTCCGACGTTGACGATGAGGGCGCCGGGGATTGGCTTGACGGCCACCCACCGGGCGCCCTTCATGAGCTGCAGGCCGCCGACGTGGTCCTGGCAGAGCACGGTGAGGAAGTCGCTGTCGGTGTGCGGCACCAGGCCGAAGGCGGCGCCGTCCGGATCCGGCGAGGCGGGGCACGGCGGGTACCGGTTCAGCCTGAGGAAGCACGTCGTCTCGTCGCACCCCTCCGGGAAGCGCTCCCCGGCGGCGCCGGGGCGGAGGGCCTCGGCGAGCACGCGCGCCAGCGTGCCGGCCAGCTTCGACATCGCGCCCGCCACCTCCCGCGTCACGTCCCTGCAGCGAGCGCCGCCGACGTCGGCACGGCGCAACGACCCGTGTGAGCAAAGATGACGATGGCATCGTGTGATAAACTACAGATATTGTTGTGCCCACCTGAGGACTTCAATTATTTCCCCATTATTTAATTTTCTATATATATGCAACTAGTAACCGCTAACTAGAAGTCTAGAATGGTTCCTTCTAGCTCAATCATTAAAATATTAAAAGAGTTAATAAAATATTAAAAGAGTAGATTCATATATTTAGTAGAGACCACACCTATGTCCTAGCATGCTATTTTATTCAGATAAAAAAACGGAAGAAATGCAAAGAACACATACGAAAAAAGACGTCCTCCATCAATGTTTGACTAACTCGAGTGTGATCCTCAAACAAAAAAAAAAGAAACTAAAAAAATGGCGGACGAGCCCGCTTCCGATCCATCACTAAACCCGTGAGAGGACAACTGATTGGACACACTTATATATAAAAGTATAACCTAGATATATATAATTATAATTAGCCAAATATATGCAGAAATTAATAACCATCTAATTGTACCCATCATGCATGGGACCAAGACTAATCGCAGGAGCCTCGACGGCAGCATTTTCCACATCAGACGCGGGTTACAGCCCACTACTTTGAGGCTTGAGCTGACTTGCTGGCTACTCCAGAGAAAAAGAAAGGTGATTCTGCCACGCCAGCTCGAGCGTTTAACCGCCGTGAATCCGAGCGCCTCTCCTTTTCCCGGCCCCGGGTTTACGTCGTGTCCGGCCTCCTGGTACTTATTCCGCCGCACTACTTCACCCGCGTCCCCATCGCATCGTATTTTATTAGTTACCAGTCCCTACCTCTAAATAAAACCTTTTTTTCACGAATCACGATGGATTTTATTTTATTTCCTAGTATTACTTGAGGAATGCTAGCTCGAGCAGAATGAACTAACTAGTTCTATCTAGCAATTTTTTTTTCTTTTAAAAAGATAAAAGTAAGCTCTCCCTTTGTTGATGCTGGCCGGGTAACTATGCACAAAAATGAGAAAAAAGCACGGTACTTCTCGGTAGCTAAATTGGGAGGGAGGGTGAGTCATGAGTGGTAGCTGTGTAGGAAGAACAACCTCAGGGTGGTGAGGCCGCCGAAGTCGCAGGCGTCGCCGGAGACGGCGGCGAGCGGGACGTGGAAGGCCTCGGACCAGGACAACTGCCGCGGCGACGTCGCGGTCGGGGTGCCCCAGCGGTAGGAGCCGCCGAGCAGGCCGGCCGAGGCCTTGGCCTCGAACGGCAGGCGGAACAGGCGCGCCTGCTCCCGCCGCATCGCGTCCAGGAGCTCCGGCGCCACGCCGTGGTTGCGCACCTGGAAGAACCCCCACTCCTCCGACGCGCGCGCGATGGCCGCCGCGCACGCCGCCCGCTCCGCCTCCGAGCCGCCGCCGCCGCCGCTCATCAGGCACGCGACGTCGATCATCGGGAGCTCGCACTCCGCCACGGGCGCCGCCGCGCGCGCGCCATCGTCGTCGACGCCGCCGCCGCAGCAGCGCCGGAACAGCAGCGCGTTGTAGCTGTCCGCCAGCGGCGGCTCCGCTGCGCCACCCGCGAAGGCCGGCATGGCAGGCTGTCGAACGAGCTAGCAAGCTGCGCAAGAGTTCAAAAACTCGCTGGAGCCGAGTGCGCGCAACGCGGAACGCGGAAGCTCTTGCTGATCGGGAGCTAGCTGTGCCTGCCTGCCTGTGCGACCGCGCGCCCTGCGCACAAGCCGAAGACGCTTCCCCTATATATAGGGCGAAGCGCGCGCGGTGGCTTGGTCGCTTTGGTTCTGGCTGGCTGCCGCCTCGGGCACGAGTGCACCGTCGCTGCCATAGTACGCGCGCGCGCGCGCTCGTGGGGACGAGAAGTTAACCCGCTGCGTGGGCCCGGCGGCCCGGCTCGGCCGATCGGGCGCGGGGCCGAGGCGGTTTTAATTAAGTAAGCTGCCACCGGAGGCGCGCCGGCGCGGGCCGACACTTGGAGGCGGCAGGAGCGACGACGCGCAGAGCGGGGGTTTTGAGAGTTTTGACCAGGCCAGCGGCGACGACGACGGCGACCAGTACCACCGAGCGCGGCGGTCACTGACACCACGCCGTGCATGGCGACGCGGACACCCACCTTATATTTAATTTTACTACTACTACTACTACCAGTGGTAGCACGTACGGGTTGAGGAGGGGTCGAGGTGTGGAGAGAGGACGACGTGTGCGCGTACGTATGGGCAATGCAACTGGCATGCAGCAGGGATCAGTCTCGAAGGGTGTAGTGGTGCACAGCGTTGTCGGGCCCCCGGCGCGGCGGCGTCCATCGGCGGCAGCCGGCAGCCGGCAGCAGGTCATGGCCGGCCGCTGCGTGTCCCGCCGGGAGGCGAACAGCCGCGGCCGCGACATGCATGGTCCCGTGGCACTGGCACATTCCCCGTTCGTTCGATTCAATTCCCCACTAGTCAATGGACGTGTACACGTAGAGCGGTAGAGGTAGAGAGCCAACCTGATGGAATCGAAGCTCATAAGCACGAAGCTCGGCTTGTCCAATTTCGACTTGTCTTGGCTTATTTCCTCTCACATAATACTATTCATTCTACCAGCCGAACATTATTTACTAGATCAGCCGAACAGCCCTAGTCAAGCTACGGATCGATCAGCATGGGGCTCCCATCAGACAAGAGACCATGCCGTCTTTGCTACATGCTGCTCCTTTCGGGGCACCGCGTGGCGCCTTGAAGAGCCAGAATACTAGATTCGGTGGTTGCAACGGCAGCTCGTTCATCAACCTCGGGCCCGCACCACAGGCACAACGCCGCATGGCTGTTTTCTTTTTCTTTTTCTTTAAAAAAACTATATATATATATATATATATATATATTATATATATATATATGGCAACGTATCTGGTGCAAACCAAGGATCTCGTGCAAATCCGTACAAACCTACTAAACAAAGTTTCAAAAAATTCTAAAAAAAATCATGAATGTGCTTCTCAGATTACATCATCTATATATAAAATTTCATGGTCAAATTCGTCTTACTCTAGAAGTTACAAAAAAGACAAATTTGAGATGCATTTGAACCATTATTGTTGTCAGAAAATTTGTTTTTTTGTAACTTTTAGAGTAAGATGAATTTGACCATAAAATTTTGTATATAGATGAGGTAAGCTGAGAAGCACATTCATGATTTTTTTCAGAATTTTTTGAAACTTTTTTTAGTAGGTTTGCACGGGTTTGCACGAGGTCCTTGGTTTGCACTAGATACGTTCCCTATATATATAGTAATAAACAGGACATGCAATGATATCTCTAAATGAGCATGGCATATTTTGTGGACTCAAAAGTTTGTTGCTCATCTTTCGCAATACCATGCCGTTGCCTCATGTCTAGCTAGTAAGCCTACGTATGGGACGTGCTCCTTGGCACGCGCTAGTAGGAAGAGAACTTTTACATACCGTTACCGCCTCAAGATCCGATTCTTTGTTTTTACTAGTGAGTACAACCTAAATGTTTTTTGACCGCAAATAAAAACTAAATGTTTTTGTGTATGCATGTCATGCTTTGTGCCACACAAAAAGAACAAACTGTGGGCGGCTTAGAGATGCATGGGGCAACCCTAATCCCAGCTCAAATTTTTGGTCAGATCCTATACCAAAATATTGCATGACCGTAGCAAAAACGCCTTACATCTGCTAGCTCTAGCTGCAGCCTGCAGGCTCGCTGCAGGTCCAATACAAACTGATGACGCTAGCTCCGACCGCCGGTGATGGGTTTTTTAGGTTTGTTGAAGGAGTACAGTACCATATAATCCCCTCTTTTCAACCCTGATGAAGAATAAAGCAATGTGAAGGGCGGCAGTTTGTTCCTCGCCCAGTCGCCCTGAAAGGCCCCCAGACAAATTTTCCAAGAGTACTATGCTCCTGCCCCAAAGTGGCAGTACTACTTTGTTCTAGGCTACCGGCGGCTCCGAGATTTGGCACAAAAATTCAATGTTTCCCTGTCAGGTTAACATTTTTCTTTCCCAGATCGAGCGAGAATTCAACGGTTTCACACGCATCGGATCGCGCGTGGGCGACCGCATATTCTACGCGTTTAATTCGACGATCGTGTCAGCTGGCCAGCTTTATTTCCTCTGCTGCTAGCCTGCTGCTGGCAATTAATTAATTAATTCTTGTAAGAATTAAACAAAATACGTATGATCTAGAAGGAGCTGGAAGCATCCATCTCATTTGCCAGGATCGATCAAAGCATGCCATGTTACATTGTCCTAACCGGAAAGATATGCATACATTTCGTCTTCATTTATTGAGGTATTTTATCAGAGTTTATTCACATCTAAAAATTTATTGTCTTTTATTTAGAGTTTGTTTGAATCCCAACAGCTAAAACTATATATATAGCTCTAGTCGATCTTGCACACAATGCAACTCCACCTGTTTCCACTATCACTATTCAGCTGTTAGCTACTCCCCCATCTCAAATTATTAGTCGTTTTGATTTTTCTAGATGTATAATTTTTTGTTATGTGTATAATATATAGCATGTCTAGATGTATAACAAAATTTATGTATTTAGAAAAGACTAAATAAATAATAATTTGAAACGGAGGAGCACGAGTAGGTACCTAGCTTCATCCCAAGCATACCTCTAATATATATAGTCCCTCCGGACTAGTCCAATGGATCGGAGCACACCGGGATACACGAAAATAGACTGTGAAAATACACCTCACTCCTAATTTTAGCTTCCAACCAAGAACTGATTGTTGACGTCTTTTACGCGTCAACACACGAACGCGCTAGGTCCCGCGGTGCGAGGAGGAGTTCGATGCAGCGCCTCCTGCGTGGAATCAGCGACAACCGATGAACGCTTGCCCGGTAGAGACCCTGTCAGGGTAGACACACGTAGGGTTGTTCTAGAATCGGCAGGCCAACTGAACGTGCGGAGACGAAGGAAGAAGAACATATGAGTGTTGGAAAAGCTACCGTTTGAAAAAAAAGTAAAGACGATAAAAAATAGTAATTGTATTGTGTTTTGATTGATTGGACGATACTCAATCGGCCGTGACCCTTTATATTTATAGGGTGGGATGGACTTATCCCCCAAAAAATTTCTTTTACAGATATAAATTTACAAAGAACCCTAATTACAGTCGGACTCCTCCTAAGCCGATCAGACCGGTCAAACCCACCGGTCTCTGCCGGACTGGCCACAGTGCTTCGACCGGTTAGACCGCTCGGTCGGACCGGTCAGACCGGTTGGTGCCAATTTTGGCTATTAATACTGATGTTCTGCAGTTTATCCGTACAAACACATAGCTAGCATGCACCTGCTGTTTATCGATCGTATAGCTAGAGCAGTAGTTTGAATCGGTAAAGCCATTCATGCATGTCACGCGTTACATCATGGTCACGCGCGATCGACTCGGTTTCAGCAGCTCCCCGCACCCGCCCGTCATCGCGACGTGAAGGATCGCTTGCCGGCGCGGCGGCCCTCTCCTTGGAGGTCGGCAGGCGCGCGCTGGCCTCTCGCGCCTGCCGACCTCTCGCGATACGTGCGGCCGGGTCCCTAGACACGACACGAGAGAGACCACCCTCGTTCGCTCGCTCGCTCTCCACCCTCGTGTCGCACTCTGTAGCTAGCAGCTTGCTGATGGGTGATGGCCGAGCGAGCCCGGCCGGCCGGCCAGCCAGGGACCGCCGCATATATGCCACCACCACACGCACCAAGCTTCCATTATATTCTTTCCGCTCCCCTTTCGCGATCCGGCGGGAACAGTGCCCCCGAAGCCGGAGCGGATGTGTGTTGGCGGCGGGAGAGACGACGACGACGGAGCAGTGCCAGTGCGTGTGCGTGTGACCGTGTGTTGAAAGCGAAAAGTTCTGATCGGTGCACGTCGCCGGCAGGTCGAGCTAGCTCCTCCTCGGTCCTCGCGGCACGCAGCTGAAAAGGCCTGATCGAGCTGGCCGTACGTCGGTACGTGGGTTTGTGGGGGCGTACTTCCGTGTGGGTCAGCAATGAAAACCAACAAGTACCGGTCACCTAGCTTTCCGGTGTCGGCAAGTCGCTGATCCTTGGGGTGTGTGTGTCGCCGCGAGACTCGCTCGCCCGGCCCGTCGCTATAGACGCTGGCCCCGGATGCTTGAGATGTGATGAAAGGTTTCTGATAAGCAGTTTCCTGACATATGCTTCTATCATTCTAGGACAATTCTGTGCTAGTAGCCTAGTACGCACGAGCGCCTAGGTTCCTCAATCCTCACCGGTTCACCGCTACGGCTTTCTCAGCTCGGAGCGCCACGGGCTGATCGATTGGGCCGGGGCGCGAAAGCGCGGTGGCCGGCCCAGACCCCGCAGGTTCCTCAATGCTTCAACTCCCTTCTCCATTGGCAGGCCGTCAGCTCAGCTCGAAATTCTCAAAAAAAAAAGAAACTCAGCTCGATCGAACGTGAGATAACGATACGTGCCTGATGCCCTGATGGCCTGATCCGGTGATCCCACTGCGCCGCGCACGTTCAGAAGCCCACGAGATCTCCGGGGAATGTGAAGCAAAAGTTTCGTTGTTGGACCCGACCGATCGGCCGCTCTTACAATCTGTCGTCAGGTCATCGATCAGGCCGGTAAAGGCGAACCGCAAAAAAAATTTCGAAAAAATCTTGCTAATTTGAAATACTAAATGAAGTCTATTTACAAAATTTTTTATACAGATGGGTTGTAAATCGCGAGACGAATCTAATGGTGCTAATTAATTCATAATTAACGGATGGTCACTGTAGCATCACTGTTGCAAATCATAGATTAAGTAGGCTTATTAGATTCGTCTCGCGATTTACAGCCTATCTATATAAAAAGTTTTGTAAATAGACTTCATTTAGTACTCCATGCATGTGTCGAAACATTCGATATGACGTTTTTTTAATTTACGGGGTGCATGGGATGAGAACTAAATAGGGGCAAAGTCAGCCGGCTGGTAGACTTGTGAGTGGTGAGAAACAGATTGGTGTGATCCCTTACGACCGTCTGAGGTCTGACTTGTAGAGCCCTTGAAGTAATTCAGGTTCTGTTTGGAACCAAATTTTTTTTAGAAGTCTCTATCACATCAAAAGGAATCTTACTATTTTATAGTATTAAATAAAATCTGTTTATAAATGTTTTTTGACAGCTGAGTGCTTTTTCGCGAGACGAATCTAATGAGCCTAATTAATTCATAATTTGCTACAGTGATGCTACAATAACCATCCGCTAATCATAAATTAATATACCTTATTAGATTCGTCTGCAATTTAGCCCCAGGGTTCTGCAGTTAGTTTTATAATTAACTTTTATTTAATACTTCTAAATACTAAAAAGTTCCAAGAACTTAAAAAAAGTCATTGCCAACTCACCTAAGTAGTACATGTGACACAGTAAAAAATAACTTCCTTTTGAACTATCACGTGGAGGGGCCTTTTGTCCAGATTGGTAACACCAACCGGGACAAAAGGGTCCTTTAGTCCGGGTTGGTGCCACCAATCGGGACAAAAGGGTCACCCTTTAATCCGAGTTGGTGTTACCAACCGGGACAAAAGGGTTGGGCCTTTTATCCCAGGTGAAGCCACCAACCGGGACGAAAGACCTCTGTCCCTCCCCCCGCTGGCCCGGCTAGCCGTTGGACCCGTAATAAAAGCCACCTTTTGTCCCGGGTCCAAAGCCAGCCGGGACAAATGGTCTGAAATAAAGTCCTGTTCTGTAATAGTGGTCATGTGAAATTTGAGACGGAAGGATCAAGCCGATTAGTCAGTCGGACAATTAAAAGCAAAAGTTTAAAACGAACATGACATGTGATGCACGTACTGGATACTAACCAGATTACCGGGGAAGCTTTGATTGGGATCGATCGATGGCTGTCAGTCGAGCCAAACAGAAGCCCACTTGTAGGCCAACAGCAAGGCCTGCGATACGATACGACCCCCTAAATCTCCAAACTCCATCATTTATAGTCAGCTGATACGTCGTGTCGGGCCGGACCGGACCTCGCGGAGGTTACTTGCACACTTGCATCGTCAAAAAAGAAAAATCCCGTTCTTCACCTACATTTTTTTTTCTGACGAATTCTGATCGGTAGGGCTTACTCCTAGGTAGGTCCTCAACCAAGGACTAGGAATTGAGAGGGAGAAGATATGAGCCTATAATCGCTTGTGAATGGGAACAGGTATGGCTACGTGTTACCGCAGGCGACAATACCACCAAAAATCACCTAAAAAGATTAATTAGAATAGATTAGATGAGCCGTGAGCCGTCAGCCCAATAACATAGATCACACATAGTATTTGCACATGTTGCGAGCTAAACATGAGAGAAATTGAATACATGCATGCAAAAGAAGACAAAGATGATGGCATACCCACATGCATGCAAATTCAAAACTAAAAAAGCTATAAGTATTAAATTGAGCATCCAGATTAAATTTGGGCATCATGCATCTTTCTTACGACGAGATTTTCAAAACAAGACCACACTCACCTATGTTTGCACAATATTCTTTTAAAACTTTTTAATACTAAATACTTAATTTTAGATACTCGGAACAAATATTTTAACAACATAAATAAATATTTTTTTATGAACAAAAATTGTTAAACATAACGAACAAATAATAATGTACAACAAACAAAATATTAAACATTAAGAAAATTTTATTGTATATGATAAATAACGAAGAATGAATATCACAAAAGATGAGCCAATCACCTAATAATTTAATCTATAAGGAGAACAATTGAACAAATGTGCATATCAGGACTGGCTTGCATGGTACTTTGACCCATAAGGATTATTTTCAATTAAATCAGCTTATAAGGCGGCAGTTTCAAGAAGGGATGCTCTTACAGGCCGGGGATTGCTCAACTTCTCGAAATATAAATGGAAGTGAGTGTGAATTTAAATGACACAAAATATGGCAGTTTAAAGTCCCCAACAAAGTTAAGATGTTTGTGTGGAGATTAGCACATAACACCATTAAGAAGAAATGTGGCTAACAGTGGTATTAATATGGACACTATATGCCCTGTTTTGTAGAAGACTTGATGAAGACTGTGGACATCTGTTCTTCAAATGTAAGCATGCTATGTTGGCGCCTCATGAATATTGAAGATATTAGAGCTGAATTGGTGAAATGTCAATCAGGAGTGGATACAATTAATAAGATTTGAGAATTGGAGAGGAGCAAACAATTGAAAGTTATTGTATTTCTTTGGAGATGGTGGTCAGCAAAAAACAAGGCCAATGAAGGTGGAAAGGAGGCAGAGTGAGAATGAGATCTATAACTTTGTATGTTATTACCTGTTGGAGTTTGAAAAACTTGAAGGGTGTTGACACAGAATCGCGCCAACACACTCGAATGCGCTAGAACGCGCAGGAGATCGTCAAAACGATCTGAACCAGCGATGCCCTGGCGGACCGGTCCGACCGGTTCCGCAGACCGGTCTGACCGGTTCCGCAGACCGGTCTGACCGGTGTGGAGCAGAGAACCGCGAAGACCTAGAAACGCGAGCTCGGGAGGGACCCCGTCGGAGCTTGCGCGGCTAGGGTTGCTCTGAGGTCGGCAGGCCACTCAGAACGTCTTCAAACGCCGTTGAGACGAGAGAAGAAAGCAATCTAGGGTTGGAAAAGACTAGGGTTTGAGAGATAAAAAGTAATGCGATAGTTTGATTGATTCGATTGGAAATACCTCAATCGGCCTTAGCCTTTATATTTATAGGCCAGGTAAGTCGTACCCCTCTCCAAGTCGGTTTATACAAGAATTTCCAAAATAAAACAAAGCCTACTCAGATTACAACTGGACAGACCGGTCTGACCGGTCGAACTCTAAACTGCTAGAATTGGCTGTCAACAACGGGAATGCGATGAAGCCCCGGAATAAATGGAAACCACCCCCTCTGGACATGTACAAATCAACTATGACGGGTCTTTCAATCCGAGTAACAGATCAGGGGGTTGGGGATTTGTTGTGAGGGACAATAGTGGTGAGGTTCGAGCTGAGGGGCGGGTAACATCACCTATGCATCATCATCCTTGCAAGCTGAAGTTATTGCAGCATATAAGAGCATCATTCAGGCAGCATGTTTGATCGGAGTGCTATTGGTGGTTTGGTGCATCAAATGAGAGACATTATGCATTTAGAGTTCTCTTGTACTGTCATTGTGTGTAATTGAAGTTGTAATAAGCTGGCGGATTGCTTAGCGGTCCATGGAGCGTAAGTGTTGACATCCGGCTCTTAAGTGTTTATGAGCTAAGTCCCAGGCTATGTAATGGATCTTGTTTTGGGCGATTTGCCTAACAGTATATATAGCACAGCTGTGCTTTGTATCAAAAAAAAAAAAGAAGGTTGCTCCCTCGTAGTGTTGACCGGGAGCACGACTGGGCCGCAAACAAGCTGGGCTCGCGATTTGGGCCGTTGGGCATGCCAGATTGTTGATCGTCCAATTGGGCTTGGTTACTCGTCAGTCCTCCCACAGCGCGATCATTTCTGTACGTGGAAAGAAAAAGGGCCGCGTCAGCTGTGGCTTGCGGGCTTCTCGTATGAAAAGCCACCCTTAAATCTGTGCTGTACAAAAGTAACGGTGTTTGAACAGGGACATCGCAAACGGACATCGTTAGTCACTTTCCATGAAACAGACAGCTATGTGAGATGCCAACGTCAGCGCGTCACGGCTTTATGAGCAGCCTCACGGCTACAAAGTCAAAATCGTGTCTGCGGACTTGTGATCGAGCAACGTACGTACGTACTGCTGTACATCCTACGACTCTTCGAGCACGACCCTGCCTGAAGCTGGTCACAGAAACCCCCGTCATGGCTTGCCTTTTTTCTCTCCCATCAAATAAAATACCTTCCTTTTTAAAGATTTTATAAAAGGCCACGGCGGCAGCTGGACCAGGAAGGGCGTTCCATTTTAAATGCGGCGGAAACATCGATGGCAGGAGGAAACATGGAGGCATGATGGACGGCGACGCGTCGCGTGTGGAGCCGGTCTCCGATCCCACTCCGCCCCCGGGCGCCGGTAGACCGTGGGCAGGTGGCGCTGGGTGACCTGCCCTCCTTCACGAGGCGCGTGTTTGACTTGCCGGGCCGCCCGTCGGCGCACGGCTGCACGGGTGGCCGTGCACATGGCCGCCGCGCATCCAGTTCCTTCCGACCTTTTCCCAACTCCGGCGCGTCCACTAGTTTACAGCCAACGCCACCTCCGATTCCCGAACCCCTGAAAATCACCTGCGTCTCCGTCCACTAGTTTACAGCCAACAGCCAACGCTTGGGACGGGGACGGGGACGGGGACGCCGACCGAGCCACCCAAAAGCTACGGGCGCCGGGACCCGGCCACCAGGGGAGCTCTCGACTCTCGAGTCTCGAGGGCCCAGCCAGGAGCCCAGGACAGCCAGCCAGCCCCCAAACCCCTCCTCCGCCCTTCCATTCGGGTCGCGTCCAGAGGCGGCAGGCAGGCAGGCAGCCCGCGCGGGTGCCGACGCCCACCACCTCCCTCCCCCATCGGATCCGGCGCGGCGCGGATCCACGCAGCGGGCGATCAATGGCCTCGTCCTCGGCGGCGGACGAGGTGGCGCCGGCCCCGGCCGAGGCCGAGGCGGCGGAGGCCAAGGGGAAGGGGAAGCGGGGCGGGGTGCTGGGGCGGATGTGGCGGGCGCTCTTCGGCGGCCGCGAGGACTTCGAGAAGCGCCTGCAGTACCTGTCCAAGGAGGAGGCCGCCGTGCACGCGCGGATGCGCAGGCGGACGCAGTTCTCGCGCCGCGCCGTGCGCAACCTCATCGTCCTCTCCGTCCTCGCCGAGGTGTGCGCGCGCCGATCCCCCCCCCCCCCCCCGCCCCCCCTCCCTCCTGCCTTCCTCCCCCTTTTGTTCTTATTTTCTTCTCCTGATTTGAGATGGTCTCTGCGGACGCGGGGTGGCGGTTGTGTTCGTCGTTGCGTTAGGGTTCTTCGATTTGTTGTCGCTAGGTCCGCTGATTATGCGATATATAGGCGTTGTGCGTGTCACCTTGAATTGTCTGCTGCGCACCGTGGTCTATTGGCACCGTGAGATTTACCTAGGGTGGGGGTAGAACACCAGGAAAGCATGGCTTTGCTAAAAAACATGGGGACGTTTTTCTTTTTCGACCCAAGGGTAAAAGGGCAAATGCTTTACTGCTCGAAGAAATTAGACTGTGTTTCAGGTACACGTATTGTCTACGTGGGCTGTAGGACGTTTAGGTTTCCAGGGAGTTGTAGACAAGTTTCTCTCATGATGCAGAAGTTCATGCCCAGCCTCACTGATGGATATGATAATTTGGCCTAAAATTCGTTGCAGAGGGATGATCCTTTTGCAATGCGAAATTAACAGCTGCTTTCAGTTTCCTGTGTTTTCTGTCAAAGCTTTAATGCTCCTGAATCCAATGGTATTCATGGGTTTCCTTTATAATTTGTAGTTACCACCAAGTAAATATTTCCTGTGGCAATAATTTTTTTCCCATCCCACTTCCATAGAAGACCCTTGTTCAGTCGTTCAGAAAGTTCTGTCATGTGCTAGTGCTTGATACTATTTTGTTAACGTTAGGAGATCAGATATTTTGAGTGGAGCAACAGCCAATAGGTGTGTTTACAGGAAATGAATATGATATATTTTCTGGCAAAACTGAGAATGTCCCATTTGGGTTCTTCCTGCTTTTTTTTTTGGGTTTGTCATTATGCTCCTTTATCATGTGAATCACTGTTTTGTTTTTCACCCTGGGGATTACGAAGTTGCCCCCCCCTCTTTTTAGCTTGTTAGTTCACTCTTCACTGTATATGATGCAGCTGACATTTTCTTTAAACCATGTTTTCAGGTGGTGGCTGTTGTATATGCTATCATGATGACAAGAGATGAGGATCTAAGTTGGCAAATGAGGGCAATTCGGGTGCTGCCTATGTTTGTTCTTCCAGCTGTATCCTCTGTGATATATTCAACAGTTGTAAGCTTCACAAGGATGCGTAAGTGCCCCAAATGGCAATTTCCGTCTTTCTGAATTGGGATAGTCAGATTCAGTCTTTCTTTCGTATCAAAATCAGTTCTGTCCTTGTTTCTAACACATGTGATACCAGTCTTTTCACTTCTGCTTGTGTGCAAAATTTCCAGAGGTCTCATTTTTCCTTTTGTTTTGCCTTTTGTGAAATTTGTGTGCTCAGCATGAACACTTGTGTCGGGGAGATTTACCTCAGTACTTGAAATATGTGTCTGGTATTTTCAGAACCCTTATAATATGAACCTTGCATTTGTTTTCCTTGGATGCTGCTCTATTTCCTCATTACTCTTCATGTATCGACATTTTGAAATTTGTGGTTGTTGAAATTGGAAATTTTGTCAATGCAAATAATGAGAGTAGATTGATATCTTTGTCCCTAAGAAGACAAATGGAAATACTTGTCCCTGTCCTGTTATACCAAGTAGGTTAAAGCCCTTGTCATGTTTTGTTCCCTTTATAATGATTGGATGCACCTTCAAGTTATGTAGCTATATGCTGTACTGTATACTTGTCACAACTGCTGTTCTATCCGCAAAATGATTAAGAAATAATGATAGTTTACAGTTGCTTGACAAATGAAGAATTAGAAATTTGCATTGATTGTGAAAAATTGAATGATTATTCTGTTGTACATCTGACAAATGGGTATCGTTCTTTAGTCTGGAGAAATGATAACAAAAAGAAAGAAAGAGATAACATCGGTTTTTGAATAAAGATCTTGATCCATTGCCTTTATGTTTTCTACTATCATGGTAATCTTTTCCTACGTAAACATATATGGTCTAGGATGTTATCACTATTCCATTTTGCTTCAACGAATTTGTATGCGTTTCTATTCACAGTTGAGCGAAAAGACCAGAAGACCCTTGAAAAGTTGAGGGCTGAGAGGAAAGCCAAGATTGATGAGCTTAAAGAGAGAACAAATTATTATCTTACCCAGCAGCTTATTCAGGTAAGTGGACAAGTATCCAGTACTCAAGCTACAAAAATCCATGACTTCCTGGTGTCAGATCTTTTTTCATCTCTTGCGACACCGATACTAAATGGTGATATGTATTGTACATGTCCAGAAATATGATCTTGATCCAGCTGCAAAGGCCGCGGCAGCTTCAGTTTTGGCATCAAAGCTTGGGGAGGAGACTGGTTTAAAACTTCATGTTGGTGAAGAACCAAAGTTGGATGCAGCAGTGGCTAGAAGCAACGATGTTGAGATACTGCCATCCGATGGTTTGAGAAACAGGAAGCAACCCAATGCAAGAGGAAGCAGGACTGGGAGCCCCTCTGCTGCTCATACCCCAGCACAAGGAACTGAATCCAGTCCAACTGCGAGTGCTGGTTTGGAAACTGCACCAGCTCCAATGGTGGTAGAACACCATCAAGGTACAGGGGCCAATGATGGCGGATGGATTGCAAAAATTGCTGCCTTGCTTGTGGGGGAGGACCCATCACAGTCGTATGCTTTGATATGTGGCAACTGTCATATGCATAATGGTGTGTATGATAAACCAAGCACTTTTGTTCCTTCACATATTGTACCCCAAACAAGGACGCGTTACCTATAACATACTAATGTTTGCAGGCTTGGCACGGAAGGAAGATTACCCACACGTAACATACTACTGCCCACATTGTCATGCATTGAACACATCAAAGCAATCCATGGGCCAATACTCAGGCTCCAACTCAGGCCGGTCGACCCCAGCTGTTCCTGCTGATGGACTGTCTGTTTCCAGTTCAGTACAGGAGGGTGTGTTGAGTAACCTGACCACATTGCAGGAGCTGCCAAAGGAAGGAAATGTGGAGAAGCAAGAAACAGAGGCAAGTTGATGGTTCATAAAACTACTATTGTTGATGTGTGTGGAATTAGTTTGTCTTTTAGACATATATCATCATGTTTCAACTGGTCCGAGCCGCAGATTTGGCACTGTTGTAAATTGGAAATAGTGACTGATATGATCCACAGAAACTTAGCGTCCAAAAAGAAGAAATGAGCCATGGTGTGTACATCCATCCTTGAGTGGATGAATTTTGTTGTCTATAGAGTGTCAGTCAAAGACTACCTGCTGCGTGACAAGATGATACTGAAACTGAAAGGCTATGTGACGGAGGCATGCAAAGAGGTCAGTCACATAGCGTTCAGACAAGATGGTGTAGAACATAGATAAGATTGAAGCTTCATTTTCTATTTCTACCATATTTTTTTTGCAAGCACTTGTTCGGAGACCAGGAACATGGAGAAATTTTTGCGTTTGTTTGGACCTTCGTCTTTCCGGCGATGTCTGTAACCTTACACCTTGCAGAATTTCTTCAGCAATGATTCGTTCTTGTTATATCCTCCAACGCCATAGCTTTCGCATGATGTTGAGGCCGCACTTCCATTAGGCGCTGCTTGATGGGTTTCTTTCCTTTTTTCTCTCTCTCTCTCTGCAACTCGTTTGCTTGCTCGCAGTCCGCAAACAAATTGACTAATTGCTGATCAGCAAGTCCTAGTGTCATTGGTTTGCGGGTTTGTGTGATTGGTTTGCTCGGCGTCTTCGGTTCGCCGTGCAATGTGTCGCCATCAAACGTGCCGAGAAAATTGCAACGTCTGGTTCCGAGGCAATGGCGTGAGCGTCGCCAAGGGGTGCACCTGTCGCTTCCTGTGCACGGAGGCTCTTGCTCCCGCTCCTGTTCTTGTTGATGTCTAATACGCCGTACATTTCAGACTTCGGACAAGTTTACGGCGGCTGGAATGATGTAACATGCATGTACTAAGTGCCTCTTGGACGGGTCATTGTTCGTTGCAGCAAATAAACTTCAGACGACTGAATTTGTTATATTTCTGCTCTTTTTCTTTGTTTCTATGAAAAACAGTACAATAGGCTGCTCATTTAAACAACTTTTAAGGCGTGCTAATTTAGGAACGTTGATCTAATGTGATCCAAAAAATCTCCCTTACCTATGCAAACTAATTAAAATGGTTCCAAAAGAAAACAGTATAAAACACTTCCTGATCTCACGCAACAACACAACCATAAGACGACCAATTGCAATTTGACGAGATTTGATATCCTACCACTCACCACTCAACAGCCATGGAGCAGTACTTCTCCACTCCTCAGCGTTGCCCTTGCATTGTGGCATTCAGCAGGCAACTCTTCCCTCCTGTTCAAGTCAGCAACTTGATCATAATAGGCTCTGTCCACCCACATGCCCATATTGTCACAATCATTGTCAGTAGCCGGTGAACTAAAGCGACAGAGAGAGAAACACTAGAGCATTGCCTTACCGTAGAGAAACACAATAGCAGGAACGAAGAAGATTGAAGCTTAATCTTCCAGTTTTCTTTCTTTGTTTTGTAGGTTTCTTTCTTGTATTTAGGAAATTTCTCATTTGGGTTTAGAGTCTAATAACTCTTTTAGCTGTAGTAGTTCACATGTAATTGATCAAGACCGGAATATTTCTTCTATAATCTAAAAAAAATTGCCTTACCGAAGCGTGCAGTTCCAAAACATAAAGCCTGCCATCTCCATTATGTCTTTCAGGAGGCGGCGACGGTGGAGGGTGTGCATGGTCCCACAGCGGTCCATACTCCATTTGCACAACAATCACCAGCCACAAAATTAGAATTACTCCAGCCTCCACGGGGTGCAGGTATCTCAGTTGCACTGCGAGCTAACTCTGCTCCTGCTCCTGCTCGAGCTGACGTCTACTGTGCCGTACAAACAGCTTACGGCGGCTGTGATGTACCTGCAGTTGATAGATGGCCGAGTTCCTTATATTTCTCATAGCTTCCTAAACCATCAGTTATTATAAAAAACTTATAGAAAAAATTCTTCAGTTTATCAATCTGAAAAGACCAGGCTAATAAAGCTGACATAGAGTGGGCAATAAATAAAGTTTAGCTACCGTTCTTAATTTCCCCTCTCCCCATTTTTCTGCAATTAAAAGAATTGACGTTTAAAAAACTTCAAATCCTTCTTTTACATCTAGTCCCTCAGCTCACTTTGGTAAAAACATAACCATCCTCATTCCAATGGAAGTTACCTTCAAACGAAAAGGTAACGGCATGATTGAGTTATCGCTATTGGTTGTAAAACAGGGCAAGGGTAAAACGTCAGCTTGCTATCCTCCTTTTATCTAAAGAAAAACCGAGTATAACTTATGGAGATGTTAGCAGCTCATGTACTTGAACTGTTTTACTTCCTATACTACTAGCGTTTTATTTTAACAGGTCCTTAGACTTGCATGGTTGCTTCAACTTTTAGAAGTCATGCATCATCTCGCTATTTCTGTTTTTCGCTCCGTGGGTTTCTTGAGAAGTTAACAGCTTCTGTTTTAGAAGTTAACAGCTTTTTTTGAGCAAATTTAGAAGTTAACAGCTGCGTGGTCCCTTCGGTGATGCGTTGTTTTGGCCAGTTGGGCTCTACATCCCTTGGAAGTTTTGGGCCAACAAGTCAACAACACATCCTCTCATGAGCCCATGTCACTAAATAGCAGTGTTGCTGAAAGATTTAAAGGGGATAGGAAAAGCCATCATCAGGTACTGAAGATGAATTGTGATGCACCCTTCAATTTAATTTCTAGTATGTAACGAACACGGCCCATTTAGGCCATTTCGAGTGATTTTGGTGATCGTGTGACAACATAATCAATGGGCTAACGAGTTTGCAAGATCATATTTGTAGGATTCTTTAAGTCCCTTGGATAGAGTCCAAATCATATCCGAGACGTCCAATGCACCGTCGAGACGTCCAATTCATCGTCGAGATGCCTAATTCACCGACAAGACGTCCAAACCACCGTAGAGATATCAAGTCGCAGTGAAAAAGCAGAGATGAGTTGGACAAGTGCAACAAAGAAACAGGAAAAACACAGTATGACCGGATAATCCGACGCCCCTAGGGTCAGACTATCCGAGCAAAGCAAATGGGTCTGGGAGCCCGACCTCCCGGACACATGGCGACCCCTCGACCTAGCGCCCCGGGTCAAGGCCAGGCTGGTGGCCTGAGACGTGCGCTCCAAGAGCGCCACGCCCCCTGACAGGCGTGCCGGCCAAGACAGCCTCCGTGCAAGACCCAACGACTGACAAGGACGATTTGCGCCCCGACGGTGCAAAGGCACAACGCTAGATAACTATAAATGGGGGTCCCACCTTGGACTATAAAAGGGAAGGCCCCCCACGTAGGAAGGGGTTGGACTCTCACGGGTTCGACACTACTAGACCAGCTTGTAAGCTCCCCTCTGAACTTTGAGCACCCGGGCTCGAGAGCAATAGAGCAAGAACACCACTCCCCATACTGGACGTAGGGCATTTCAGGCCTGAACCAGTCTAAATCTAGACCATATCCGATCAAGCGCACAACAATCAAGCAATCGAGTAGTTTTGTAGTTGCCCATTTCTCGCAGCGACAGTTTTGGCGCCGTCCGTGGGGAGCGCTTTGTGCGTTCACTGCTTCGGCGATCGGATGGTTTCGATCACTCCATTCGCCGCTCCGGCGGCCGGCAATGGCGAGACGATCCGCTTCGGCTCGCTGGAGTTCCCCGCGATCCCTCGTGACAGATTATGGGCACCTCCACCGTTCTCGCCTTCCTAGACCTTCCAGTTCGGAAGCCTAGAGTTCATCACCGACCAGCTCGGTGCACTGCGCCTCCATGAGGAGGAAGCCGCACCGGCGGACACTGAGGAGCCAGCTCCTCCTCCCAAGCCTCGCAACCTGAGGCATCGGCGATCGGTTTGCTGGCGCGTCAAGAAGCACAGGCCATCGCAGCCAACCCGTGCGGTGCTCCGCCGTATCTCGCTCATGATGGCCTCCAACCCCGCCGTCGAGGACGTCAACTTGGTCCTCTTCTCTTTGTCCAATGTCTCTCGGCAGCTCTCGGGCGGACCTCCGCTCGCCCCACCTCGCTCGTTCTCAGAGCGACTTCCGTTCGGTCTTTGCAATGCTGCGAGCGTCTATGTTCGGGAGGCGCGCAAGGCCGCCCAAAGGTTCTAGCCCGCGTCACAATTCGTGGGCATGACGGAGAGCTACCCTGACTCCGTCCACAACCTCCTGTGCTATGAGGATCCCATGAGTGATTCCTCTAGCACAGGGGATAACCGCCTAGAAGGGACATCCGTGCCTCCACGCATGTGCGCCATGGCCGACGGCGACCCGCCATTGGAGGTGGTGCCGTCCGAGCAGACGCACACCCCAGCGGACCAACACGAGCACGCACTCGCCAACGCGCTGGCCCACGGTGACGAACTTCGTCATCGCAAGCAGGTGCCTCCGCCCGTGGGACAGCCTCCACGGGCCCCCTCTGGGTCAAAGGAGGTGAACCCCACAAGTTCCGCACCCCGGCGCGCATGTGCGGTCAACCACGACATCATCAACAACGCCCGCATGCAGCTCCCGTAGGAGTTCCGTGTGGGTCAGAACATCGCAACAGCCGCGATCCTACTGCAAACACTGCCAGAGCCGCAGGATCCGGCCCAAAGAGACCTTCACTGTTAGGTGAGGAATCTGGTCGAACTTGCCGCCGTCCAACTGGCAGAGAGCTCCTCGTTCCACCGCCGGCAGGCTACTGCCTCATGCCCGGTTGGCGGCGCAAGCCATGGTGGGCGAGGGCCATCCCAAGAACAATGTACTTCGCCTCCACGGCAGCCCGACGTGGGCGGCGCACCAGCCCCAGCGGCGGCATCCGCTCCTCTCCCGCCGAGGCTGCCGATTCAAGACCGCATCGGTCCTAACTACGACGCGTGCAGTGTGATCCGAGGCCGGCAGTAGGCGAGGCACCACGCCGATGCTGATCGCATGGCCGCTCGGGCAGAAGATGCGCGGGCATATGCCCCCAACCAGGAACGCTCACCGCTCCGTTGCGGAGGACGTCCCTGCGACCCCGACGTGGATCACGACCGGAGTCCAAGTCCGGATCCCACCGGGCCAAACACCTTCTCCAGAGCAATCCGGGGGGCACCTTTTATAGCAGCACCACCCAAATTAAACCGGCTTAAGTGCACTAACCATCATCTTAATACTTAATCAAGTTACTATGCACTTAAAATGGTGTAATCTGACAGACTGTCGGGTAAATCCCGATTAAACTACTGTACTCCAGGATCACAATTGCACTAGTAGACCCGCACGAAGACGAGCACAGGTGATACCAGCATACAGAAATCTTCAAATTAATTTACAACACAGGTTTTACATAAAAGCTTTAATTACAAACGACAGAGTTCAAACACAGCGGAAGTTTAAAACCGAGTTCGAAATACAATACGATAACCACGACGACGATACAAGGTGAGCTCCACATCCTGCCCACCGATGTGATGCCAACCTGCCCGATCTTCATGGAGAAGACGGGGCCCACTCGACGGTCCACCCAGGAGGAAGCGGCTGTCCAATCCAGGATGCATAGACCTCCTTGAAGTCAGCGGGGACACAACCTGCTCAGAAGGGTTAGAACAACAACCCTGAGTATACTAATACTCAGCAAGGCTTACCCGACTTTGGGTATACTTATCCCATTACCTAAACATGCAATGCTTTTTGGCTCTGGAGTTCTTTTGCTGAAAGGCTGCTAGCAGTGAATCCTTACTTTCAATATTTTAGCTCCATTTAGTACAACGAGTATTAACTAAATTCGCCTAAACATCTAGAGCACACATGTTGGATCAGATTAAACCTCTAATAAAACCATTCAAACATCTTCAATTCATTCTCATTTCATCCTTTACTACGATGTGACTAAGTGACCAAAGTTCTCTTAACCGAGAGAGACGGCGAATCGATCCGATTTAACCTTGCAAGGTGGACCTAACTCACACGACACGTGAAAACCCCGTCGGGCCACACACGTCGACTGTTCCCATCATCACCCCGACGTCTGAATCACGCCTGCCAAAACCCGGGTGAAGGGTTCCTCACGGCGATCTCCCGGAGAACCTGGAGGCGACATACATTCCAACACCCGCCATCATCCCACTCCCAGAATAGCAGGTCGCGATTCAAAGTATCGTTGCAATTCAAGTAATTAGCTTACCGGTTTTGACTACCTCCTACTTCCGGTATGTGGTTAGTACTGTTCAAACTCGGTCAGCACAGCCAACAATGGTACGGTCCTCAATCGACACAGGCGGAGGCTTACTTTCCATCCACTCCATATCCATAACTAAATCCATTTCCGCCTGGTCTCCATTTATCCTTTCTTTTTCTCAAAGATTCATTCTCCACTAACTTTTTTCATAAGGACAAGACCTATCTCTCGCGAGTGACAGGAATCACTAGGCTTCTACCGGGTTCCTAATTATCAAGCAGTTCTAACGGTGCCTGCATACTAGTAGAGACCCATAGGTACCTAGGAGAAGCATGCATACTAGGGTTTCATTCAACTCCTAGAAAACTTAATGCATAATATTTAAATAATAACGTTGAATACTGAAAATAGAGGTTATGCTCCGGGGCTTGCCTTGCAGATCAGCGTCCTCCTGCTGCTCTTCTGCTTGCGGCTCCTGGATTGGCTCGGCGATCAGCTCGTAGGCGGCTTCGTTCGTGGCGTCTACACGTATGAAAAAGAATGCCATGCTACAGTTAGGACACAGTGCGACGCATAAGTGCTCAAGATGCGATGCAATGCGATACAATGCAAAATGAGCCACAATCAAGACCGACCAACATTAATTGAATAATCACAACAACAAGGCTAAAACCGAAAGGGTGTGGGTGCTAACGATTGGTTTCAAGACTTCAAAATATTTTAGCTTGAAGTGTTTCTTTCAAAACCACAACTATTAAACTTGCTTAGAGTAGCATGGATTAAGACAGAAGCTTGCTTTGTGGAGGTCACACATGCATGAAACAATAATCAATTAACCACAATTATAAAAGAAAAGGGTAGCTAGGAGCTAATTAAAAACAAGGATTTGACTTGCAGATATGATCTAGCAACAAGAATTTATTCAAAATAACATGATTTTGATAAAGCATGCCACAGAATTATTTCAGCTTTTAATGATGATAGAAAGTATTTATTTTAGCCCTAGCAAGCTAAACCAAACACAAATAGATCTACACAAAAGTGTACAGAAACAGATCATGAAAATTTTACAGTGGGTTACACATGAAAAAGATGATGCTACTAAATTAATTTCAGAATTTTTAGATCAACAGAACTGCATATATTAAATAAACAAGCTCAAACACAAAGTAAATCCTTGCAGGGATAAAACTGATATTTGACTTGCATGAGTATTTTTCCTCTGAAGTTTGGAATTTAACTAAACCAACAAAATTGAGATTGCATTTTTAGCATTTTTCTACGATTTTTGAAAAATTTTAGCTATTTAAACAAATAACGAAAATAAAAAAGGGGGGCTGACAGCCGGGCCCCACCCGTCAGGGAGCCCAGCCCGCCCCCCTCCTTTACTTCGCCTGCACGCGCGGCCGGCGCGCGGCCAGGCAGCCCGTGGCGGCGCTCCCCGCCGGCGGGGACCGACCGGCGGCGCTGCGGCGGGGCCCCACGGCAAGGACAGGAAGGCGGGCCCGGGGCGCGTGGCGGGGCCCACGTGCGCGCACAGAACGGCCCCGCGGCTGCGCGGCGGCGCAACCAGGCGGGGCGCGCGGTGGCGCACTGTGTTCCAGCCCGGCCGGCGGCAGAGGCAGGCCCAGGCGGCGGGGGGTGCGTCCGGCGGAGGCCGGCGGCTGCGGCCTGCGGGGCTCGCGCAGGGCGGCCCGCGGCGTGTGCGCAGCGGTGGCGGTGCGGCCACGGCGGCGCGGCGGCACTCCGGCGGCTGCGGCGTCAGATTCGCGTGGGGAAAAGGACGGAGAGGAGGAGTAGGGCGTGGGGAAGCTTACGGAGCTCTCGATTCGGGCAGAGGTGCACCGGAGGTGGGAGCTCGACGGAGGGGGCGAAGCTCCGGGACGAACGGCAATGGCAGATGGCGGTCTGCGGCTCGATTCGGCTTGGAAAAAGGATGAACGGTCTCAGGGAGGGGCGGTGAAGGTGGAGGGTGAGGTTACTCAGCTTGGGGCGTAGCGAATCAAAGCACAGTGGCGATGGGTGGTCGGCATGAACCTCGGCTCGGCGAGCGGCGGGCTAGGGTTGCTCGGCTCCGCTGCAGCGCGAGGAAGGGGAATGGAATGGACGGAACGGAAAGTTTCCAGGCCTGCCCGAGGAGAAGAGCGGCGTCAAGGCGCGATTGCCGACGCGTGGAATCGCTCGCCGGTGGCCAGACGCCGGTATGGCGTCGGGGCTGCACAGTTGTGCACAGGAGAAGCACTGTGTACCCGTTTGAATCAATTTGACTCGAGTTTGACCCTCCAAAACTCAAATTTTGATATAGGAACTTGAAATTTGGCCAAAATAAAAGTTGTAGAGGAAAAAAAGATCTACAACTTTCGTTTTGGGCGAAAGTTGATTTGAGGCTCGGATCAAGGAGAAAACCGTAGACGAACACGGCTAAAACAATGTTTAACGCGCGGACTCGGTTAACGCTAATGACGCGCTTAAGCCATGATTAGCGATTAAACACGATATTAGCGTAAAAATTAACACCGGGGTGTTACAGCCTTTCCCCCAACGCTTCCGACCACCGGCGAACGTCGTGAAGTACACTGGGGATACGAACCCCGGCGTGTGGCTGGAGGATCACCGGCTTGCGTGCCGAGCCGGAGGAGCGACCTACGAACGCTTCATCATCCAGTACCTCCCTATATGCCTGGGAGAAAACGTCCGCGCCTGGTTGGACTTCTTGCCCGCTGACTCTATCGGCTGCTGGGCAGACCTCCGCAAGGTCTTTATCGGCAACTTTCAAGGCACGTACGTGCGCCCTGGCAACTCTTGGGACCTCAAGAGCTGCAAGCAGGAGCCTGGCGAGTCCCTGCGTGACTACATCCGGCGCTTCACCAAGCAGTGCAACTCGCTGCCAGGCGTCGTCGACGCCGACGTCATTGGTGCGTTCCTCCGCGGGACGCACTGCAAGACCCTGGTCCACAAACTGGGGTGCCAGAAGCCGCGTACCACGCACGAGCTCCTGGAGATTGCCACCAACCACGCCTCCGGCGAGGAGGCGGTCGGGGCCGTCTTCGAGCGCGACCAGCGTGCGGCAACAGAAAAACGGAGCAACAGACCAGCATGGGCGCCCGCGGCTCCACCACGCGGAAAACGGCGAGCGCGCCCTCCTCCAGGGCCTCACGCTGGTCCTCCACCTCGCCGAGGCGGCGCTGTAGGTCCATCACCTCACAGTGGACGGCCTCCAACTCCTCCTCCAGCACTACAGGTAAAATGCATGAGATGCAGGGAAAAATAGGGGAAAGAAGACGCGATCAAGAACGGAACTCACCGAAGGCACGGGCCTGCGCGTCCGCCGCGACGTTCCTTGCCACGCGCACCTCTAACGCGGCAGCACCCCGAGCCACCTCGACCGCCTGCAGGCTATCCCGCAAGTGCTCGATCTCGACCGCGGCGGTCGAAAAGCGACCGCGCTCCAGGTCGCACTCCCGCTGTAGAGCCACTATTTCCGGGTCGACTCCCTTAGGGGTCGGACCCTGAGGAGGCGGCAGACACAGCAGGCGAACCCTGCGCGGGCGAATCCGGTGCGGGTAAGCCTGGCGCTCCAGCGGCCACGACTGGCAGAGCCACAACGACTGGCGGCAGCGACGCGACGGAGGACGACGCCGAGCCGCCAATAGCAACACTAGACGCCCCAGCGCCATCCCGCGCCGACGGCCCGCCGGACGAAGAGGACTCGGAGGCGCCAGGGTTGCCAGACGGCCCAACGCCGCCCTGACCGGCGATCCATGCTCCGGGACCCGACGACGGCACCCTACCACCACGCAGGTATCATCATGAACACAATAAAACAAAATGCAGGGATAGAAGAATGAGGACAACGCCGAAAGGTACCTCCCTCGGAAGAACTCGCGGTGTGTCCGCCGCGAGCCACGCAGCTCAGTACTAGACTCCTCGTCGCGGGGACGCTTGTCACCGGCCAACAAGGAGGATCGACAACGATGACTGGTGCGGTTAGAGTCCCTCCTTCTTCTCCTTCTCCCTGTGCCTTCGCCTTCCCCTCTTCTGTCTCTTTTCTCCAAGAAACTAGCAGGAAGCAATGTTGACGGAGACGAGGCGGCAGAAGGTAGAAGATTAAATAAGTGAACACCGTCATCACTCCGAAGCGGTTCCCGAGCGACGCGAAGCTTCGAGACACGAGCTGCCACGAACGGACCTCTCCGCCGCAATTGGCGCGACGCATCAACTCTACGGGTACGTACTCCGCAGTTTCAATTAAATCCTCATCATCTATTCGTTTCCGATTGCAGGGAAGACGGCGGACCATTTCGATGCCTCAAAAGAATCGCAACCGCACGATTCGATCTCAAGGTTCGAAAGCCAGTCCGTCAAGGGCTCCGTGCTGCCTTGACTCAAAGAGCCAAGGAAGAAAAACCGAGACGAGCACCAAGAGGCCCATGCCCGACCTACCCCGGCAGTACTCGGGTCATTTCAACCTTTCTTGTCCGATCCGGCCTCTAGCGTTCCACGGAATCCCCTCCAGGGGGAGGCCAACTAGGCCCCCGAGTATCTGTCTGGGATGCGGGCCGTAGAGCAGTGGAGTGCCCCCATCTGGGGCTCCGTCGACCCGGTCGTCCGCGGCAGGGTCAGACTTCACTTGGATTGTCCTTAAATAGGCCTACCCGCTATCGAGCTCACCGAACTCGCCATTCCGGGCCATCTAGGTCAAGCAGTAGGGTTCACCTCCTCCGATCGCTACCGGTCACAGTGGAGTCATTCATCATTGAGGCACGAAAACAAAAAAACAATACAGAGAAATGAACAAACAAGAACGCCTCAGGGCCAACTTTGTTTCATTAATCTTTCTTTACAATAATCAGCTCTAAACCATTACAACAAGCAAAAGCTAGCTATCCTCGACTCATGGACACAGCGGATACAATGGATCAAATCCATTTACTCCCACCCAGGGAGCAACAAAAGGGGGCTAACGCAATAGCTGCTACCTGGCAAGCTGGAGGACATGGCCAAAGAACGTTGCAAGACTTCTTGTTGCACATCGCAAGCCTTCTTCTAGCACCAGCCGCGCCAAAAAGCCCCTGGCAGAGAAAGAGGCAGACGATGCCGACGAGGGGAGTTTAATGGGACTAAGGTTAGCCCAAAACTCCCCGCTGGCGCCTGCTCCTGGGTATCCTCCTCATTCGCCGGAAGACGCGCCGTGATCTCCTTTCTACTGGGCACGGCAGCTTCCAGGTGAACCACTCTAAACCGCCCGCCTCCGGAAGGAGGCGCGGAGACCCATCGTGGTGGCAAGACCACCCTGCCTGATGAGAGACAGGAACTCTTCACCGTCCCTTGCTACCACGGCGCACAGCATTGAGCTGTGCAGCCTTCCAACCATAGGTTGGAAGATGAGGCAGCGGATCTGCGGCTCCGTGTCGATGACGCATGAACTGCCCACCCGAGGTTTCGGGGGAGCGGCAACCGCACGAAGGACGCAGAGCAGAAGAGTAACCCCCGCGGCAGGGAAGCGTCGCACCACCACCAAGTCTCCAGGCCGGCGCCGAGAGGAGTCCAAGGAGGCCACGAGAGGCCAGGAGCCCCCCCTCGCCTGTTGGCAAGGGAGCGGGCAGACCAGTGGCCTGGCTTGCCTACTCCAACAGTAGGCCCTTGGACTTCTCGGCGCCGTGCAGCGGTCACCGGCATGAACTTGCCGACGAGTTCATGCCTGAGGAAGATCCCCCGCCGTTCGCAAGCATTCTTCTAGCACCAAAAAAACGAGCCATGCCCACTCTCATCTGGAGGACGGGTGTGGGGTGTGAGGAAGAGAACTGCTAAATGGAACTCTATGATCCGCCTACTTGTGTGGAACCATGTATCCACAAACCTCTTATTTATAGGCAAACATGTGCACCAACGGCCCCAGTAGTCAATGGGCCGGACAGAGCGGGGCACGCCAAGAGCCCTCGCCAAAATCAAACCCCCATTTAAATGCCGACGGAACGGCGCCAGCGCGCCCGGCAACTGCCGCGCCACTTGGGGCACGATCGCTGCACGACCCACCAATGGGAGGCGGTCCCAAGCGAGGGAAAACGAGGCGTCCGCAGTACAACGATAGGACGCGACGACCGGCCTCGAGATTCCACGACCCGTCAGCCGGCCATCAAGACGGGCCTGACCCCGTCACGCCTCATCTGGCGCACACCGAAAGCTGAGGGCGCGAGCAGTTGGATGGGACGTCCCGCTCAGGAACCATCAAAACCAAGACCAGCGGCTCCACGATTATTTCAAAATCGTAGAACCGCTCGGGGGCCTCTGAAGGGGAAATAAACCAGGGGTCCCAAACGGGCTCAACTTGTGTGACGCAAGGCCCAGCAGACTTATTGGGCCAAGGACGGGACAACCTGATAAGCCGTGCGGGGAACTGCCTTCGCCGCTAAGCGAATGTGTCTGGGAGCCCGACCTCCCGAACATGTGGCGGCCCACCGACCTAGCGCCCCGGGTCAAGGCCAAGCTGGTGGCCTGAGACGTGCGCTCCAAGAGCGCCGCGCCCCCTGACAGGCGTGCCGGCCAAGACAGCCTCCGTGCAAGACCCAAGACGCCGGTTCTCCCTATCTTGCACCAAGGGCCAAGCCAGCAGGCCTCCCTGACAAGGGGACAGCGCCGCTCGGGCCCCTTGACACAACGGGAGGGGGCGTACACAGACGCTACCTCCCCTCGCCGTAATGATGGTCGCCTCTGCGCACCACTCCATTACGCTAGCGATCGTGACCAAACGCCCCCGGCCAGGCCTCGGTAAGACCCCCCTCACCAGGCGTGCTGTCTGGTGACAGAGCTGTGTAAGATAGCCTCCCAGGTAAGAAACCCAGGCTCCGGCGGAGAAGACCGAAGGAGACCCCCGAGTGACCGACCGGGTGGTCGCGGCGCCCCGACTGAGCCAAGATGGGACAGCACCAGGGGGACACACCGCTCAAGGAGATCGCCAGGATCATTCCTTGCACCAGAAGATCGCCAGGATCAAGCTCGCCCACTCCCGACCGATTGAGTGGGCCCCGACGACTGACAAGGACGATTTGCGCCCCGACGGTGCAAAGGCACAATGCTAGATAACTGTAAATGGGGGTCCCACCTTGGACTATAAAAGGGAAGGCATCCACGTAGGAAGGGGTTGGACTCTCACGGGTTCGACACTATTAGACCAGCTTGTAAGCTCTCCTCTGAACTTTAAGCACCCGGGCTCGAGAGCAATAGAGCAAGAACACCACCCCCATACTAGACGTAGGGCATTTCAGGCCCGAACCAGTCTAAATCCTCGAGTCTTTGCGTGCTAGACCATATCCGATCAAGTGCACAACAATCAAGCAATTGAGTAGTTTTGTAGTCGCCTATTTCCCGCAGCGACAGTGATTGTGTTCACGGAAGAGACTTGGTAGCCGAGAAGCAATACTTTTTGTGAGTGCTTCAACAACGTGGATGTAGGTGTGCCTTTGTGGCTAACCGAATCACGGGATGAATCCTCGTGTCAAAGAGTTTGCTTTCTCTCACCCCTCCTTTAAGGTTCTGTATTTTATTTTACAACTTGTGTGCCTCTACTTTTCTAGAGTAGAATCTTGATAGGATTGGCTATAGGTTGTATAACTCTTTTAGGATGAGGGTTTTCACACTAGATGAACCGTAGTTGCACATCTAGATAGCATAATCTAGTTTACGTTTTGTGTAAAGTAATTGGAGCTTGAGGTTAAGGTTTTTGGTTTTCATAATTCACCCCATCTCCCTCTTATGCTATGAGCAGCCGATTCCTTTTATAGTAAAAACTGACGGATGGGGTTTTGTTTTTAGACAGGGAATGCGATGTGGAGAGTGTAGGAAGGGCTCAGCTTGATTATCTCCTTGATCCATTCCAAGCAAAAGTAATATCAGCCACTCAATGTGTCAAAGAGGCAGCTGCTCTCAATTGAAATTGAAGCAGAACCATATAGTCTTTGACCAACAAAAAAGGAGGCAACTGCTTTGGGGATGGCTAATATTGTACTCATTGGAGACTGGAGACTGGAGACTGATTCGTTTTTGTTGAAACACGCGCTACATTTGTGGAGACTCGTTTTTGTTGAAACAAGCGGTAGCTTTGTCCAGAATTGATAGAATAGTTGTATGGGCTGGACTAGTTGTTGGTACGATGCATGGTTGCACAGAATAGTTGTTGGTCTCGAGTCTCGACTAGCTCTGGATCTGGAACTACACTGTAGCGCCATCTCCAAATAGTGTTTTCTCTACTCACAAGGATTTTTTTTAGAGTTAACTGTCATCCATAGATCATTGGTTCCTCATATGAAATTATCGCAAAAGTAATTCCTCAAATAACGACCAAACTGTATAGTATTCGGCAGTGTTGTGCGGTTGAGGCCCTGTCATCACCGTCGGTTTTAACCCCACACGGAAGTTCCAAGTTACATACCCCCACCCCACCCTCACAGTGGCAACGAATACAGAAGCCGGCGTACCCTCACCTCGCAGATTACCCCCGCCGCCCCGCGATTTTACCGCATTCATCGTAGCCTCGCCCAGGAGGATTGCAGGATTGGGTCGGCGTTGGCGTTGAGGCGAGAGCAAAACCCCTCCTTTTTCACCCACGCCGTGGAGGTAAGCTGCCAGCACAAGCCCATTCTTCTCCCTTTCTTTCTCGAACCACCTTTCTCCCTTTCTCGCTTGCTTCCTGTGTTAGTTTCATGCTGTTTAGGTTAATAGCCATTGCAGCAACCAATGACTGGTGCCAGTAGCAACTGTTTAGGGTGGTAGAGCCGAGGAAAGGTGAAGAAAGCAGCAGCGGAAACTGCTGTGGTCGATTCCTTTCCCTCATTTAACCTTGATCGCACGGCGCAAGCCGATTAATTAATCCCAGGAACAGGGGCAAGAATGCATTTTTGCGGCATCTTTTCTGTCACGGGGAGCCCCGCTAGCGATATATTTTTTTTAATCTCTGTCCACTTATGAAAGATTTTGTTTATGGGTCCGGACATATGACCAGGAGTCGGTACCCTGTTTCTTGAGTCCTTGTGGCCTTTTGGGAGAAGAAGAGGAGGAGGAGGCGGCAGGGGAATTGGGATTCCAACCTGATTGGATTTGTGGTAAGTGGTGCTAAATCACCGACCCAACAATGCTGGGCGGAATCTATCATGGTTTTGCTTCTAATGCAGTTGTTTGTTTCTCTCCTGATTTAGACGAAGCTGACTGCATCCAGTGATCCTGTTCAGTTAGTTATACTCTTTCGGTTTAAGTCGTGAGGGGGATAAGCAAAAATTCCTGCTCCTCGGTCAATTTTGTTTTTTTTGCAGTTGTAATGCCCTAACTTTCCGTTTCAGTTGTTGCTGTCTGTAGTGTAGGAAAGAATAATAGTTTGTATTCCTCCAAACCCTAGAAGGATGGGATATATAGATCCTGGACGGGGTTGGTGGAGAGATACACGGCGCTGACGTTATTGCAGTAGACGAGCGTGCTCTTGGCGAGCGGACTGTGGAGCTTCGCCAAGAGCTGTCGTAGTCAGGACGCCTCCGCCACGCCGTTAGCGACAACCCGGTACTCCGCCTCAGCACTGGAGCGGGAGACAACCGGCTGCTGCTTGGACGACCAGGAGACCAGGTTTCGCCCAGGAAGACGGCGTAGCCGGAAGTGGAGCAACGAGTGTCCGGGCAGCCAGCCTAGTCAGTGTCGGTGTAGACCACCAGCTCAGCAGAGGACGAGCGGTGAAGCACCAGGCCGAGGTCCACAGTGTCACGGACGTAGCGGAGGAGACACTTCAGCGCAGCAAGGTGTGACTCCCGGGGATCATGCATATGGAGACAGACCTGCTGAACAGCGTAGGTGAGGTCTGGCCTGGTGAACATGAGGTACTGCAAAGCGCCAGCCAGACTCCGGTAGGTAGTAGGATCAGCCATCGGATCACCCAGATCAGCAGACAGCTTCGCCTGAGTGTCGACAGAAGTGGAGCAGGGTTTGCAATCAGTCATCCCAGCCCGCTCCAGAATATCGAGTGCGTACTGCCGCTGGTGTAGGAGAATGCCAGACGGGCGAGGCTCAATAGTGACGCCCAAGAAGTGGTGGAGTTGACCCAGATCCTTCATAGCAAACTCCTGCTGCAGAGAGGAGATGACACTCTGAAGCAACTGCTGACTGGAGGTTGTGAGCACAATGTCATCGACATAGAGCAGCAGATATGCAGTCTTATCCCCACGGCGGTAGATGAAGAGAGACGTGTCAGACTTGGCCTCGGTGAACCCCAATGTCAGCAAAGACATGGCGAACCGAGAGTACCAAGCCCGAGGAGCCTGCTTCAGACCATAGAGAGACTTGTTAAGTTGGCAGACCATATCCGGACGACTTGAGTCCACAAATCCCGCTGGCTGAGAGCAGTAGACAGTCTCTGACAGAGTGCCGTGAAGAAACGCATTCTTCACGTCCAGCTGATGCACAGGCCAGGAGCGCGAGAGCGCAAGCGAGAGGACCGTGCGCACAGTAGCAGGCTTCACCACTGGGCTGAAGGTCTCATCATAGTCCACACTAGGTCGCTGAGTGAACCTCCGGAGAACCCAACGAGCCTTGTAGCGCTCCAGTGTGCCCATCAGCCCGACGCTTATGCGTCCAGATCCACTTGCCAGTCACCACATTGCAACCAGACGGACGCGGCACGAGATCCCACGTCGGTTGGTAAGAAGAGCCGCGTATTCCTCTTCCATCGCGCAACGCCAGTGAGCATCCGCCAAGGCGTCGCGGACAGAGGAGGGTACCGGAGAGACCCGCGGCTCTCCCTCGGTGGCGGAGAGAGTCGCGGCCTGAGACGCCATCCGCCGAGTCACCATGGGATAGATATGCCGAGGATCCCGATGGACGACGGGCGGGTGGTACACTGCCGGCTCGGCTCGAGAGGGAGCTGGTGGAGGCGGCGGCAGCGACGGCTCCGGTGGAGGCGTCGCAGGAGCCTCCGGAGCAGGAGGCAGCGCCGGTGTCGGCACCGAACGACGCCGGTACACCTGCACCGGCTCAGCGTACCGCGGCGGCGCCGGTGTCGGCGCCGAACGACGCCGGTACACCTGCACCGGCTGAGCATACCTTGCAGGTGTAGAGGAAGGCACCGGAGCCACGCGTGGTGTAGCAGCAGACACCGGGGCCGCGCGTGGCGCAGCAGAAGACACCGGGTCCGCGCGCGGCACGATCGGAGGTCCGGGGGCCGCGCGTGGCGCGACTGCGGGCACCGGGGCTGCGCTCGGCGCAGCAAGGATCACCGGGAATGGTGCCGGTGTACCGGGAAAACCTGCAGGGAAAGGATAGACAGGAAAATGTGGCTGAACCACCGGGTCAGTCAGAAACAGAGACTCCAGCTAGGGGTCAGGAGAAGGTGTGGACGAGGTGGAGTAGGGGAAATCCGACTCGTCAAAGACGACGTGTCGGGAGATCAGAATACGGCGAGAGGTGAGGTCAAAGCATCGGTACCCCTTGTAGTCAGGGGAGTAATCAAGAAACACACAACGAGTCGAGCGGGGCGCCAGCTTGTGAGCAGTGGCGGAGGTGTTAGGGTAACACGCACACCCGAAGACCCGAAGGTGATCGTAGCGAGGAGGGGTACCGAAAAGAGCGTGGTGTGGAGTGGGAGTAGGATAAGCAGTAGACGGAAGACGGTTGAGCAAGTAGGTGGCGATGTGGAGGCTCTCAGCCCAGAAGCATGGGGGCAGAGAGGCCTGGATCAGAAGGGTGCGCACGACGTCGTTCGTCGTGCGAATCATCCGCTCAGCCTTGCCGTTCTGAGGAGAGGTATACGGACAAAACATACGCAGCTGAACACCCCGAGAGGGGAAGAAAGAATGGGAGGTGGAGTTGTCGAACTCCCGCCCGTTGTCACACTGGACGGTCTTAACGGTGAGGCCGAACTGAGTGGACACCCAGGCAAAGAAGTGGAGGAGGGCGGGAAAGGTCTAAGACTTGGCGCGCAAAGGAAACGTCCAAGAGTAGTGCGAGAAATCATCGACCACCACCAGATAGTACTTATAGCCAGAAAGGCTAAGAACAGGAGAGGTCCACAGGTCACAGTGAATAAGATCAAATGCATGCGTCGCATGCGAAGAAGAAGAAAAAGGGAGCCGAACATGGCGATCGAGCTGGAACGCATGGCAGAGGGGCTTAGCAGGAGCCCTAGTACCAGGAACATCGGTACTACGACTGAGTTGAGCCAGAACGTCGCGGCCAGGGTGACCAAGACGGCGGTGCCAGGTGGTGGAAGACGGCGTCGCGACAAAAGCGGCAGACCAAGACGGCCAGGGCGAAGAAGAAGGCGAGAGTGGTGCAGCGGAAGAAGGAAGGCGAAGGGTGTAAAGGGGCCCTGTGCTGTCACACCGGAGTAGCGGACGCCGGGAGGCCGAATCCTTTACAGTGAGGCCAGAAGAATCAAACTCGATGGAAAAAGAATTGTCAGCTGTAAACTGACGAATGGAAAGAAAGTTATGAACCATCTGAGGAGCAACAAGGACATTGGGAAGACAAAAAGAGCCAAGAGCAGAACCCACGGCGGTGACAGGAAGGCAAGGGCCATCACCAACCATGATGGATGAAGGACAAGAGGGGTGTGGGGGTCGGACAGAAGAGAGGATACCGGCATCTGGGGTGGTGTGGAAGGAGGCACCCGAGTCGGCGATCCACTCAATGCTGACTGGCGGCGTCAGCCCCATGGCACTGAAGGACTGCGCCAGTGCAGCCTGGTCCCACCCCCGGCCAGGTCGGTTGCTGGCTGGGCTGAGCGGGCCGGGTCCAGAACGGCGCGACCGCGGGCGGCATACCGAATGCAGGCCACGCGGGCGCGGGCGCGTGCATGGGAAGTCTGGCAGCAACGCCGGGGAAAGCGGATCCGGCGGCCGGGGCGGCGGCGGCGCCCTGGGGCAGCCACGCGCCGAGGGAGGTAGCCTGTGCAGCGCGCGCGGCGGCGAGGGAGGCAGCGGCCCGCGCGGGGTCTCTGGGCGCGACGACCTGCGCGGCGAGCGCGGCGGGCCCGACGGCTTGCGCGGCGTAAGCGGCGGCAAGGGAGGCAGCGGCCCGCGCGGCCTGCGCGGCGGGCGCGACGGCCTGGACGAGCTTGGCCGCGACGAGCTTGGTCTCGAGGTCCCGCAACACCTCCTGGGCGCGCTCATGCGCGGTAGCAGGGGCGGCGCCGGGGGCCGCGAGAGGCGCCAGGGCGACGACAGCGATGGGGAGCGGTGGGTGCGGGAGCGTGACGACGGCGCGGTAGAGCGCGACCCGTGCGTCGAGCGGCTCCTGCGCGCCCACACCCGCGGCGGCGGCGGCCCAGGGGGCGGAGGCCCATGTCGATGCGGCCCACGGGGAGACGCCCCTGGCAGTGGCAGCCACAGGCGGCGGTCCAGGGGGCGAAAGCCCAGGGGGAGGCACTGGCGCGACCGTGGGTGCTGGGGCACACGCATGCGCATGCGGGGCCCTGCCTCGAGGAGATCCAGGCGGCGCAGCCGGCGCTGGAGGCAGTGGTGCGCCCAGGGCAGCAGCACCCGCGGCGGCGGCCCTGGCATCCGCGGCGGCTGCAGGGGCGTCCGTGCCCGCGCCGGCCCCGCCCGCGAGCAGGGGAGGCAGCGTGCGAGCAGGGGCGTCCGCGCCCGCAGCAGGGGCGGCGGCAGCGGCGGCGGCGGCGGGCGGATCGGGCAAGGCAGGCACAGCGCGAGCAGGGGATACAGCGCCCGCTGCGCCCGCGAGCAGGGGAGGCGGCGCACGAGCAGGGGAGCTGGGAAAGGAAGAAAGGGGAGGGAAGGAGGAGAGGGGAGGGAGGGGCGGCGCCGGCGGCTGGCCAGCCATGGCGCCGGCGGCGGCGGCGGCCAGAGGGTGAGAGGAGGGAGGAGAAAGAAGGCTAGGCTAATGATACCATGTAGGAAAGAAGAATGGCTTGTATTCCTCCAAACTCTAAAAGGGTGGGATATATAGATCCTATACATGGGCCTCTATACATAGGCTCACATATACACCAACATGTAGGAGTAGGATCATCCCTCTGGCTCATCAGGTTTTGTTTCAAAGGAAGACGGCATGAATTTTGAAACGTAACTAGTCAATTTTTTTTTTTCTGTAAAAGGGTTCGGCTAAAATTAAAGGTGTTTCATTGAGGAAGTAGAATAGGGAGATGACTGATGTCATTGAGCGGTTCTATGTTTCAGGTACTAGATATGCTTAATCTGATCACTGGACGGCAGATGAAACTAGGTTCATATTTGCTTTGCCCATAGGGAGGAATGTGCTTGCATTTACTTCATTTCTCTATTATGACGAACTGAGTGAGGGAGTTCATGTCTCTCTACTGTGCTACTTCATTTGTTCTGTTTCTATTTCCTTAATATTCTTAACTTCGTTAGGCTGCTCCTATTGAGATTGTTGGATTGTTCTTCATGTTTGGTGTTTGTCTATTTAAAAAAATTCGAACTCTTTGCGCTGAGATGCTTGTTTTTTGTCCATTTATGTATCAAAGGGTTGGTTGAAAATAGTAGCGGATCCGTATGTTTGCAGGATGTAGTACATTTTCTTGTAAAAATAAAATAAATGCTCTCTAATGCTGTAGAGTTCGAAAGTTCATTGGACTCTTTAAGTAATTTGATAAAATCAACGCTTCCAGTTAAAGCCGGTGAGTTATTGTCATTGGGTCAGTTCATATAAACATGCACTTATGCTGATCATTAAGTTCTTCTGTCAATGATCAAGAATTTGTGAAATTTATTCATATGCAAATTTATCAATAAAGAAAAATTAATGAAATAATAGGGGAACTACAAATTTGAGGTGTGTTAGTTTCTAAGTTAGAAACTTCTATATAGGGGTCTGATTAACCACTCGTTTCTGCAAGGTAACAATCATGTGTACATATACAAAGCAGAGGGTTTGATTGAGTGTTTCATGGTAGATGAGCAACTAAGATCACATGTTAGGAAAGTCATGAGTGATAAATAGGTTCTTTCTAAAATTCTATCTGAAACATACACGTATTTTATTGCATATTTTTTTGACATAAAATATTTTATTGCATATCGTAGTTTTCCATATAGTATCACGTTTGTTTTCTGTCACCCCTTTTTACCTGAATATGAGCAACTCATTTTGAAGTTTCTGACCTTTTTCCGATGGCTGCAAAATTATTTTTGGTTGTAACCATCTCATTAATTTCCTTGTGAGAAATAACTGGTACCTTCTTTCAGTTTCAGCTGCCTTCCTCGCTGGATATCCAGGGAGAGGCAAGGTGGCCAAATTTGGCTTCCCTTTTCCCTGTCTTTTTTTATATATATAAAAAGCCCAACAATATGCAGAAAGGTCTCATCCATAACTAACATTGTAATCTTCTGCAATTACCATTTTACCCCTTGCTGCACTATACAGGGCCTTTTCTCTGATGCACATGCTGACATCTGTTTGCTTCTAGACATGCTCCAAGAATCGGTTTCTCTTTTTGCCTTTCCTTAAATACGTCCACATCATTGCCTCTGATCCTTTGTCATCTGCAACTGCAAGATATAGCAGAGGGCACACTACACAGGAGCACCAATGGATCAGGGGATGGAACTGAGGGGATGCGTTTGTCGGATCAAGAGCTCCGCACTTGAGATTCTGTCCATGGAAGAGGATCTGGTGACTGATCTGGATGATGATCTGTGGGATTTGATCAGGAGGGATCTCCAGCTCAAAGCCACCTTCCTGTACATTGACCTGAGCTGTGTGATCACCCATAACGAGTGCGAGGAGCGCAGGGAGGAGATTACCCTTCTCGCCAACAATTTCTTCTACTTCATGGATGAGGTGATGTGATTGGTGCCTTCTTCTCCCATATTTGATAGCTTTCATTAGAAGCATTCCTTTGTTGGCTAGCAGTCAGCATGATAAATTCATTGGGTAGTCAAGACCGTGCACACACCAAATCCTTCTTTGTTTTGCATAATTCTTAGCAATTAAAACTTACCCCATTTGGACCCACTTATCAACCGATTTTAACAGAGATGGTATTGCATACCTCATCATAGATATAGCATTGCTCAATCAACAATTGTTCATCGTTCAGAATTTCCGTGATATCTTGTACTACATACCATACAGTCAACATTTTTTTTTGGTGACAGAGATAGGGTAGCTCTGCAATTGCTTAATTTGAATGCTCTCCCTGAATTCTGGCAGAATACCTTCTTCTCCTTTTTTTTTGGGGGGGGGGGTGTAATTATTTATTTTTTTTATGAAAAATTCTTGACAGTTAAAATTAATCCCATTCGGCCTACTTATCAGGCGATCATAGCCTCCATCCGCAATTGTTGGTTATTTAGAGATACCTTGATATCAAGCACTGCATACCATAGATTCTGCTGAGCCACAAACTTAAGCAATCTTTCCTTTTTTTCTCGAACACAGCAATCTTTCTTTAGAAAGAGGAAGAGATAAGGTTACTCTGAATTCTCTTAATACATGTTGTCTCTGAATTCTATGAGATCTACAGCTATTTCTGAGCGTTTATTCAGGTGGCTGAGGGATTGGGTTGTTAACCAATCTTTGTAATAATTGGCCGAAGGTGATATAGTATAATGCATTCTTGCCGAGAGTAATACTTAATCAAAGACAAACTTTCACCACCGAGCTACTAGCTAGTGGAATAAAATACTACATCACGGTCTCCCATTTGGTACCAGCTCACGGCAAAAGCTGTAATTCTTGTAGTGAGAAGCTAAATCTACCTCAGATTGCCCTAATTCCACTCACTTGAGAAAGTTGAACCAGAGGGAACTGCATTATGGAGATTTGAGAAAGCTTCTCACCACTTTGTACCATAATCAGGTCAACAAAGACCAGCCAGATCATCTAGATATATACAAACTGCTGACCAATAAACAAGTTGACCAGTATTTCCCATTGAGATTTGAGAAGCTATTGAGATTTAAGAAGCTTGTGCACCATTTATCAAGTTCTTGTGATTCTTGGCTAGTATTTCCCAATAAATTGAAGTTAATGCGTAATCATTCACGGCTAAACTTGGAGAACACAAACTTTGGCCCTTGTGGTGTAGACACAATACAACAAACAAGTTGGACAATGACACAAGAGGGGTCATGTCAGCTAGTTGGGTTTGTGGATGCATTCGATGCTTTGATTTGACACTGAAACTGCTCTTTGATAAATGCGTGCATGCAGCTGGGTGACGCCGTGGCGAGCCAGAGCGTCTCGGTCGTGAAGGTGTGCTACGGCAACGCGGCTTGCTCGCTCCGCGAGCTGGTCGCCGCCGTTGCGCCGATGGCAGCAGCCTGATGGGCTCACACCATCACATCGCCTGTCGTGAAGCACAAAAAGGAGGGAGAGGCGGTGCGTGAAAAAACTGTTGCAGAAAAGAGGTCGAGATGTACATCAGTGTATGAAATGTGGGCACTGCTACATCGCCAGTGCATATTCATGGTGAGCGAGGTGAATGAAGCGAAGCTAGAAAAAGATCATGTGGGTTGTCCCATGTTCGGCATCGTTTTACTCCTGAATCTCATTCTGTTCGATCGATGATAAACGCTTCAGAAAGCATCTCCAAACATTTGGCAAGAACAGCCGAAGTAGGCTTACAGCATTGTCTCTATGTACACTTGGTTGGAATTGTGATAAACTCTTCCAGTTTGTAAGAGACACCCAGCACATACAGTCATACAGAAGGTCAGATGTTGCAGTTTAGAGAGCCAGGCTTGCATATGAATTATAGTAGATACACACAGAAGGTTGTTACCTTGTAATAACTGACAAAAAGGCTAAGCTTTTCCAGCTAATTATTCATATATAAGTTTAGTATCTATGCTACACCTCTGTTAACATCGATCACCAGGAGAAAACCCAAAAAAGAATCAATATGTGCAACCAGGGTGAGGAAAACTGCAGTTTACGGAAAAACACTCCCTATCTCAAATTCTCAATCACTAATATAGAGCTTCCTGAGAAGGCAAGCTGGACAGCGTTTTTAAAGGCCATATGGTGCGGATCAGCGGATGTTGCTTCATAGCTTTCAGAAAAGCACGACCTTTCTTCGATCTGTGCTTCTCCATGTAGGTACCCAAGCACATGGCTCTTCATATATTTTGACCAAACTATTGCTCAAAATTAAGCCGCTGCCCTGTCTGCAATGGCCTACCATACTCTCGGTTCTTCTTTCAAATGAATGCTGCCAAGAACTTGTGCCTTCAAAAGAAAAGGACGGGATATCAAGAGTGAGCGTTTCAGTATTGGATTTAGAACTCGATGGATAAGAGAGCAACAATATATATAAAGCACTAGTATTCTTTCAATTATGCATGTTGCCGAAGGAAAATGATGAAATTAATTATGTAATTGCAGACAGACTAATGACTGTATCTTTTAAGTACTTTCTGAGTACTGGCTAACAAATTAGCAACTTAAGTAACACTAAGTATGCACCAAGTATTATTTACTGATGGCAGGGCCAAGCAGAAAGTCAACTCATCGATAAAATGTTTGAAGTGAGGAACTGGTGAGTAGTCACATGAATTATTATAGGCAGCTGAATATTGCAAAACCAAAGTGTATTTTTGGTCCTGTATCTTCGCATCAGTAGCTAAGAGCCTGACTAACAATCAACGCAGCCCCGGGTTGCAGATCATGGCAAAAGCAGAAGAAATTTACCATAGGAAATCGAGGGAGTACGTAACTAGCTAGCCTTTCATCCACTGAAACAGGCAATGGGGGCATCTTGCTCATTATTCCGGGAATTTGGCTCATGCTGTTAATAAAGGAGAGAATCACATCAGAGAAAGCACTCGTATAAACACACATTCAAACTTCATTTTGAGACAATTTTTTTAGTATAAAATATGGTAAACTCTACCTTTGTAGTAGACCGTTGATGTTCCTTCTTGTGCGATGGAAAAGATCAATGTTGTTTTGAGCCTGAAAAGTATTATCATGTTGAATTGAAATTTACTCCTGCACAGCCAAATCTTCCAACAGCATATGACAATTTCTCATGAAAATGTGCACCAAGCAGACGCGGGAATGTTTTTTTCTCTAATGATGCGAAATTCTCATGAGCACATTGGATAGAGCCAGCTATTAACCTCATCGTGTACGCTACAGATTTGTGACAGACTAAATTAAGAGTAAATCTGGACGAGGATGCATATTTTTAACATAACACTAAAGCCTTGAACTGAATTTCCAGCTAAATTAGCAGACACATTGTACAAGAAGAAACAAAAGACCAACCTGCGATGTCAAAATATTTACTTCTATTTCATTGAGAAGTCGAGCATTTTCTTCCAATATATTTAACATTTCACGATCAATTTGAGAATCTGCATAAAAGGAAAAAAGACATGTCAAACCTTGTGCAAAATTGAATAATCTGAAATAAGCAAGATGATCTTTGTTTCAAAATTTTTGCCAATAGGGAAAGCCCATATGCATGTACTGGAAACTAAGAGGACTCTAGAACATTTACAATATAAAAATCCTAAAATATGCTGAAAGAGTGTGGTAATTCCTTTTAGCAGCAGAATCATCGTCAATAGGGCTAAATGACTAATAAATGCATTAGCAAGGTCTCTACTTTTATATGGAAATAACTTTTTAGCATTCTTAGGAACACAAAAAGGGTTGAAATATTTCACTGTTGCCAAAAGCAATGGGAAAAAGGTATTATACATAGTCAATTACTTGATAACTCTATAGGTGACCTACCAACCTCCAGATAGAAATTCGTTATTGTGTCTGGTGTTACGAGGCATAAAGGCAGAAGCTCTCATGTCAGTCTGAACTGGAGGATTGGTAACCCATGATGACGGCTCAGCCATTTTGTCCTGAGAAACAACCATATTCAGAGTCATTTAAAAATAAGCTCATAAATGTGACAAATCACCTATGAAATTATAAGGTTTCATCATGTATATTTGCCATCTCAAGTTTAATTTTGACAGTATCACATTATAAAGCATTTTTCTGTTTGGGGGTTAATCTGGCATTAAATGTTGACTTCATTCCATCATTTCCACAAACACCAGAACATTTGTACATGCTGGAGCCGTGGACTGTGGTGTGTTTCAAAATAAATTTGATATCAGAAAAGAAGTCCAAATTTGGATAAATCTATCAGGAGTCAGAATAGTGATTTCTTCAAGAGTATTCTGGTGCTAACAAGAGGCGGCGATGTCATAAAAAAATGGAATAATGAGTACCTTTCTATCTTTTATCTTTTTTCCAGGATAGTGTTCTTCAGGCTTCCGTCGTCTTGTAGCTTCTTTTCTCTATAAAAATAATCTAATTATTGGTACCAACTGAATCGATAAAGAGAGCAATAATTGATGAACTCCCTTAGCAAGATCACTATAATCATCATTACCAGCAGAGAAATGTTAATAAATTCCGGTAGTAAGCATCAAGTAGAATACAAATAATGTTACTCAATATATATAAAACCTTGGGATCAGCAACCCTATGTTTCGCTAGCCATCTACAAGAATTATTCTTCTTTTCCTCATCTCTTTGATGTAAAAAAGAGAGGCATGGAATTATTCTTATTTGTCGCTTTGGCAAATGGCAATTTCAGTTAGGCTAGTTCAACGGTATTCACAGATAAATCAACTCAAACATGGCATCTTAGTTGGACTAACAGAAAAAGGTAAATAAAAACACACATGCTGACCCTTCTAAGCGATATACATGCTCTCAAGTTTTGACATGAAACAAGAGCAGAGAAGCAGACGAACATAAGGCTGCAAACCTTATTGGTAGTAATGTCAAAAGCAGGGACTTTTCAGCCTCCCTTATATTAATATAGTACACAATAGACAAATACAAAGGTAAGTCTTTGAGGCAACAGCTCAAAAGGATACTTAGGAGGACCAGCTCAGATCACACTAACTTTAAAGTTCATAATAGACCATTATAGTATTTTTATAGATGTTGGCAAATAAGTGTATCTTCCGCATGATGTACTTTCACATAAGCGGCACTGGTTTAGTGGAATTATGGTGATATTATCTTGACAAGACACAGAAGTATAAACTACTGTTAGTCTCCATCCATAAGCTGAAGCGGGACCACATGTTCCTTTCAAGCAAAATAATCTAGAGTGGATGAACATCTAGCATGACTTTTGTATATATCAGTGCTGTTAGCTACCAATGGAGTTTCACATTTGAAATGTGGACTGAAAACAACATATGAGGAAATGGCATTCAGACGCTGCATAATAGATAAAAGAAATCAGGGGCTAACCGCTGCCATCCATTGGCATCTCATGGCTACATCTCTTACTGTTTTGTCTGGTAACGTGGCTGCTATCTTTATGTACTTCATGATTCCCGGTTCATTTGCATACCTGAAAATTTCATCAGCCGGAACAAAATAATGAATAAATAAAAGCTTGAACACAAGATAGACAAATGATTTCTTGTGACAACAGCATCATGTCCCTGTTTATTGGATCAAGTATCAGTAAAAATAATGAAAGTGAAATGAACTGATACATTTTTAGTAAAAGAACAAAGAGATATATTTCAAACAAATTTGCTCATGTAACAATTCCTTAAAAAATAGAGAGTATTCCTTTTGTGAGAGGATAAAAAAGGGAAGTAAGGTGAATTTCTGACTAAAATCAGCCACAAACATCACAAAAATCAGTATTATGAAACCATTTAGGTATTTTGGCAGCACAAAATCTTGGCAGTTTGGCCTATGGTCACGATCAGATTGTTAAATAGCATTGAATTATAAATATAGGAATATATCTTACTTGATGAGGCCATCATTCAACATTTGCAGTTCAGCATAGGACCACTCCACAGCCATTGGTGCACTATACTTGAGGCTCTGGCCAGAAGAATCAGGAATCATGTTTGGTGAACCAGTGGATACAATTGTGGAAGATGTAGTGTTCAACATCACCATATTGCCATTCATTGCGCTGGAAGTGTCCAGACAAACTGGCATGGCTCCTCCTGACCCACTGGTAATTGAACTCGTCTGAAATGAAACCACATGTTGGTTGCAGAATGAATGTGGAAATACCCCATAGTGGTTAGGATCTGTTGACATCTGCATGCCAGACGAAAATTTCACTCTCACTTAACCCTCACGAACACGTCATCAAGCTTCAGAACAACACTTATAATTTGTTAACCCCCCTTGAACCTTTCTCCGAAGATGAGGAAACTTTTGGAGAAAATATTACAGTTCCATTGTGATACAACCCACATCAGCTCGACAAACAGGATGCCATAAACTCATTAAGTAACCATGGATGCCATCCAAAACTATGACGATGATTTGCAAAGCTTGACTGAATAGATCTTTCTTCTAATTGAAGTATACTTAGTTTTGAGACACGTCCACACTAGACTTCCTACAGAAGACATGAGAAAAGTAACATTAGTGCAATTGCTCCACGCAACACTAAGTACTAGAGGGTTCCACAGCACACATGGTAGTATAATAATTAATGAAGCTAATCCAATCCAAAGTAAACTTTCAGTTGGCGACTGAGGATCAACTTTTTGAAGAGAAGCATCAGTGATCACATCACAAAAATGAAAATGATAAGAGGCAGAAAGATACCATCCAATGCTCAAACAATTTATTTTATCGTAGTCAAATGTCCTGGATAACTGTTTACTCAGATGGGTCTTACAAGAAGTGCCTAACCATAGTTGTCGCAACTACATGAACTATCATTAGAACTATGAAAAGCAAGAGCGCACCATGTGAAATAATTCAGCCATGTCAGCATAGCACGCAAAGCAAGAATGTAAATATCCAGCACAAGTTAATTATATCAAGAGTTGAAGACCACATCATTGATGAATCAATAATACGAGGATATGCTCCTTAATGTAAAGATCCAACAAACATCATGAAAAGAGAGTTGATAGGCCTAAGGAATAAGCTATCAGCTATGTCAGTTCTAGTAGAAAGGACACGAGATTTTGAACCGAAGAGAAGGCATCATCAAAACTCAAACGAACAATCAAAAGTTGAGCTTTAGTCATGCTATCAACCAGATGAATCAAAGAAGACATTAGCAAAAAAACCTCGAAGAGTAGGCTTCTACAGGGACTTCACAATTGCAGCAGAGGGAAGAGGCTAACAAGGCAGACAACGCAAATTAAACTGCAGCAGGGTTGAGACCTCAGGATGGAACGCGCTGCTTGAAGAGGGCAGGCACCAAGAAACAAGAGTGTCTGGTCAGGTTATCGATCTGCTCCTACACTAGGCAAGCAGCACGGAAAGGCTTGAACGAAAAGGAAGCAACCAAATCAAGCAACGATGATTGCACGAAAGACGGCGGCCCCCAGGCGCGCAGGGCACTATCCAAGGAACTCGCTTTTCCGCATCGAGTTGCACGCCGAGAGCCCGAACGGCCCGCCAAGCTCCCTTCTTTTCGCTAGGTCACGCAACCGAATCAAGAGACCACTGACGCACGAGCGCAACCCGGCCGCTGGCCCCCGATCCTACCAAATCAGGATCTTTTGCCGATCACGCAAGCAAATTCCAAGAGCCCAAATCAAGAAACACACCTGAGCCGACGCCAACGATTCGTCCGCCGAGCTAGCGGAAGCAGAGGACGCAAACGTGCGGGAATGGAGTGTGAGCTGGTGGTCTCTTCTCCTCCTTCGGTGTGCCCCCGGCCTTCTTTAAATGGTGGTGCCGTCCAGCTTTGTGCGCTCCAATGGAAAGGCAGGGGAGGAGGGGGGAGAGCGCAACCAAAAAGCGGCGGCCCCGCCTCCCCCAAAGGCGAGACGCTGCTCGCTTATATGCGCTCAGAAAGGAAGGAGCCGGCCACAACTTGCAGCACACCAGCACTAGCACTAAGCGAGAAAGAGAGAGAGCTGGGCGGCCACACGAGCGAGGGCCGCCGCCGTGACGGCTCGAGGAGGACGAGACAGAGAGAGGCAGGGAGGCCGAGGGGCAGATGAGATCTCTTGGAATTCAGCGCTCGCCGGTAGATGGAAACACTGGCGCCGGGATTATTCCCAACGCCTGCCAAACAATTATTGCCACTATAAACTAGTATTACTCCTGCTAGTCTACTCGCTCTGTGCTTTCTTTGTTCGGCTCCACTTTTTCTAGTGAGGAAAGAATCGAGTGCTCGTCCCCTTTCTGGCGTCTCCTCTCCTCCCTTTTTCTTAATCCTCCTCCATTGCCCTCCCCTGGAATTGCTTTCCTGGTCACCAGCTTACTTGCTCCAATTGCGCGCGTGCATTTGGTAAGAGGAGAATTCTTCCTCTGTCTCTCGTAGCGTGCGTGTTCGCTCGGTGGCATCAGGAGTTAGGACATGACAGCTCCGAGCCCGTTTGTTTAGTCGTCGACCGAGCAGTAGTAGTGTGCGCGAAAGGCCATGGCGGACTCAGTTGGCAGTGGTTGATGTGTCGGCCGGAGTGGTGGTGGGCGGTCAACTGGCCGGGCGGGCCGGTAAAAGAGACGGCCGGAGACGGAGATCTTTTCTGTGCTCTCGCTTATCCGCTCATGGCCTGGGATCCAGCTTCCATCCATGTGTTTGTTGCGCGCGCGGGATGTATCTGGCTCAGGCTGCTGCTACTTGCACTGCGGATCAAGGTGCGGGTGGACCGGTGGTTCCAAGTGTCAGCTGTTTTGAATTGGATACTGAAGAACCATGCCTCAAGTTGGTCTTCTGTTGTTTGGAGTAGAAGGTGCTAGCATAAGCATCTAGAGTAGAAAACAAGAACAAGCAAACAGTGCTACTAGACATCTAAGCTCAAAATCTAACCAAATCAGAATCTGTTTGGGAGGGCTCCGGCTCCTTACAAAAAGAGTGGAGCCGGAGGTGGAGCAGGTGGAGCTGGATTTTGTGGCTCTAGCGGCTCCACCTTTTCGTAGGCAAAGCTGCAGTTCCACCTTCTCACATGCTACAGTATGGAGCCACTCCACTTTTTAAGTGTTTGGTAGGACTCCAGCAGGAGCCGCTGAAGAAGCCGGAGCTGAAGCCCTACCAAACAGACCCTCAGTCTGAACATGACTAATCATAGAGACCCTTTTTTCCAGGCTGATGATCTTGGTGAAATTCAAGAACATGCTTGACTAGCACAAGTTTCCTTAGCTCTGTACGGCTCCAAGTAAGCTGCCTACTAGTATTGGAACGAAAGTGGCATATTCTTGCCGAGCAACTCACAAGTACGTTTACTACGATTTCGCTGGTGGACATTGGACGAGACTTCAGGTTCAGATATATATGATCGATGTTCCTTTCCCATCAAGCAAGCAAAGACTTGTTCCATGTAAACGGCGGCAACAATGGTTAATTTCAAGAGGTTTCTGAATCTGTTGACCATGCCTCTGCTTACATCTCGCAGTGCGCGGGGGATCTCGACGCGTGCTCCCTCGGACACCTGGTTTCGCTCGATCACAGCTGGTGGTATAAAATAGCCGTCTCGTGAACCACAAGGTCCGATTGTATAATCCAGGAAAAGCGTCCAAGTACTTCCATTGGCTACATTTGTAAACTCTGATCTGTAATTTATGCTTAACAACCCCTGATCATTTTTTTTACACCGTATTCGACTCAACAAGAACATTTTCATGTGGCTCGAATTGTAGTTCCGCTTTGACCCAAAAGAAAAGGAAAAAAAACTACATTATTAGACCTCAGTACGTAGTACTTTTTGCCAAGATAAGGAACCTTTACGAAAATTATATTCTTATAGTAGTATTAAATTTTCGAAAATCACTTGAGTCGCCGCAGATGAGCCCTGGACCTGGAGAATTTGAGGACAGTGACCGGCGAGTGGATGAGCGCGTGAACGTTTTCTTTTCTTCGCGGAATTGGGGGGTTTGGACTTTGGAGTACGGGACCGGATCACAGTGACAGACAGAGTCCTGCATGCTGACCTGCTACCAAGCCACGCGTCAGCCATGCAAGGTGTCAGCCTGTCAGGCAGGCAGCCCGTTTACCGCCACTAGTTTCTGAGAAGCTGCCGGCGAATTGTTTACCGGCCTAACGCTGTCACTGGAGGATATAGGGTGTGTTTAGTTCCACCCAGTAAACGTAAAAAAGTCGTAAACGCATTAAAGTGAAAAGAAATCTTACTAATTTAAAGTATTAAATAAAGTCTATTTATAAAACTTTTTGTATGGATGGACTGTAAATCGCGAGACGAATCTAATGAGCCTATTTAATTCATGATTTGCAACAGTGATGCTATAGTAACCATCCGCTAATTATTGATTAATCATAGATTAATTAGCATCATTAGATTCGTCTCGCGATTTACAACCCATCTGCGCAAAAAATTTTGTAAATAGACTTCATTTAGTGCTTCAAATTGGGAAGATTCGAAATGAAATTTTTTTTTGCGTTTACAACCTACCAAACTAAACACACCCATAGACGAACTCGGATGGTCAGGTCAACCCAACTAATTAATGCGGACAGCACGGTTAAGGAAAACGAAAGATCGGTATATAGGAATTTGCCGTGAGAAATTGACCGGTATGTTTTAGAAAATTCACATAGGTTCGGTTTGGAACTTTGAAATTAAACTCTATTCTAATACTTATAATTGAGACACAAATTTATTAAGTTAATATGATTATATATCAAAGTTTTAAATAGCCGGCTATAGCTTCCGATATAGATGGCTATAGCTGTTAGGAAGGGCAGTCGCTATGGCATTTAGCCCGCTAAACGCCGTAACAGCAGTCCTGCCGCTAAACAGTTTAGCCGGCGATTTAAAACATTGTTATATATGAATATATTTTTATGTTATTGTTGGCCATGCGGAGGAGATACTTACGTGCTACTCCTATGTTTCTGCTATAAAGAAATGGACCCAAGAGCTAGGCTAGTTTGGTGGTATATAGAATCAATTTTCATCTCCCACCTATGAATATAGGATATGCTTATATCTAAACTCTAAAAGTAGTTGGGAAATGGTGGGATGTCAAATTCTAAGCCAGATAGCTTAGTTTATTAAGTACATTTCGATTTCTTCAAAATGAGAGGATCCAACGTCATTGTAAATTAAAAGACATCTCCTTCTTAATGCAAAGAAACACAACTCTTCTGTGTTTTCGAGAAAAAAAATCCAAACAGTCTCTTAGTTTTTAAACTCGACTGTTGTTTTAAAAATGCACTTGGTTGAAAATTAACCCGTGATCCACAATACTAAAAAATCTTAACCGAGACGGGTAAAACTGATTAACCGAAGCATTTTTTCGCAACCGTCTCGGGTAAAAGGTCACGATAAATGATCTATTGAAGCGCCCCCTCATAAGAGGTGACTTAAATGTGATATAAATATCAGTCCCAGGAGGCTGATACATATTTATTACATCAGATGGTACATCACCGTACAATCCTCTGAAGAGGTGGACACTCGAGACAGACAATAACAAGAAGTAAAAAGGCTACGGTAATACACCAAAGCACGACTCACATGGGATCCAGCTCGGGCTCAGAGTATCGCGTCAGTGAAAGCATCCTGAACGGGGCCAACACCACAGGTAGAGTTGGGTGCGGACGCAACCTCTACTCAACGTCTTTAACCACGAAGTCCGAATCTTCCTCTAAATCAACAACATATATCGGGGTGAGTACAAATGTACTCAGCAAGTCCAACCGCACCCACGGAGGGGATATAAACAGAGTATATGCACATGATTAATCAAGGATAAGGCTATCGGTTAATTTGCGGTAAAGCTAATTTTTATGCACGGGTTTGTTTGAAAGAACAGTATTTTCAAAGCGATTATCTTGACACGTAGGGTTGATCCACACAGGATCTAAGTTTTAAATTGCTACCGAACTCCTCATCCGCCATAGCACACGGCACAGTTGCCGGACACTTTACCAAAACAACACACGCTATCCCAACCATTCCCAGAAGAAACCCTAGTTATGTGAACAAACCGTAACCCGCTCAATACCGTGAGCACGGCTATTCGAACAGTTTTTAACTCTGCAGAGGTGTACACTTTACCCACAAGCGGGGTACCACAGCACGATCACCTTAGTGTCGGTGCAGATCCCATCGAAGCCATTACCCACCTTAGCTAGACCTGAGTAGCCAACACGGGATCCACCAAGGGGTCGTTGACCTACCAACGAGGCCCAACAGGGGTATAATTCACAAAGATCTTATCCCGTCTCCTTGATCACCCGCTGCTCACCAGCTCTCCTGATGACTAACAGACTAACTAGTGGGATTTATGCTAAGCCGTTGCCACACACAACGGTCGAGTGGTTGTACGATAAGTTGAGTTAGGTGAGATGACACATCAACTCGGTCCTTATTTGTGACAAGATGGATATCTCCCAACCTTGCTCAACCACACAGGTACGAGCACACCTTCTGGCAATTCACATAGAAATGCCATCCATCTCATCGAGACACGTCTTTCATTTATTTTCAACAAATCCACCTTTTTCCCTTCCCACACACTCACTCTTTTTTTTTTGTAAATAATCACATTTGATGTGTAGTAGAACGAATATAAGGCCCTGAGCAATTCTAGCAGTGATTAACATTCACACAGAATGAATCATATGTAGACATCAATCTAGGTGGTCAAGGAATGTTTATAACAAATCAAGGGGTGGCTATCCAACCATGTTTTAGCAGTAAAAGCATATGTGTCGGTGCCCTGACCCCGGGGGGTCCGGATCCCAACTAGTAAATGTTGCGTGTTTCCTCGTCCCAGATGTTGATGCAAGAGGCAACACAGTAACGCACGGTTTATCCTGGTTTCGACCGCGGGGCCGTACGTCCAGCAAAGGGGGTGTGCGAGGGCACTGTATTATCTTGCACCTGGGGTGCTTGTAGTAGGGGGTACAAGCGAGACGAGAGAGGGAGGGAAGCTCCTAGGTCTCTGCTAGAAGAGGAGCCGGTTGAGGTGAGTGCTCAGTGGTGCTGAGAGTATGGCGATGATCGCGAATGTAGGTGATGATAGCTAACGCCCAAAACATCCCCCTTAAAGGAAGCCCGCCTCCTCCTTTTATAGTCACAAGGAGGGGCGGGGTACATGAGCAGTGGGACATGGAAGTCGTCGTCTTCCCCCAAATCGCAGGGGTGCAGTGGTCTAACACTGTAGGAAGTACACTGTGGGGTATGGCATCGGGCGTGGCAGTCGTCCTGGATATCGTCCTTGATCTTGCGGAGATCACGCCGACGTCCTGCCAGCTCCAGTAGGCGGCTTGTTCGTCGCCGTAGGGTGTACCGTCCTGCATATGTGGCATGGTGGCGTTCCGTGGGCCCTGTAGGTTAGGGTCTTGTGTGCACCAGTGGTGGCGGGGCACGCGGCAGTCCTGGACCCCCTGGTCGGAGTGCTGGCGTGCACTCTAGGAGGTCCGAGGGTTGCGTGGAGGTCCTGGACCCCTCGAGGGGGCAGATCCGGGACTCCGGCTGCATGTGTTGTGCGTTCCTCTTGGAGGGGTACGTGGCGTCGCCGGACCCTTTCCTAAGCAGGAGGCGGGTCCGGGGCCATGCGTGTGATGAGGTGGAGTCCGGATGGCCGGAGTTTGTAGAATAGTACGAGAGCAGTGACCGGAGTTGGCGGACAGGACTCCAGTCACAGCCACTGTGAGGAATGGTGGCCTGACACCATCTGTCCTGGGCGCTGTGGTGGAGTGGTTGGCCATTAATGACTCCGCACGACGGGCGGTTGAGCAGCAGGGCCATTTTGTCCCTTACGCCGAGGGGTGGCCTCGAGCGAGGCGGAAATGAGTTACCTGCTCGAGGGAGGTTCGCTGCCCTCGAGTGAGGCGGAGATGATTTGCCCGCTCGAGGGCAGATCCGCTACCCTCGAGCGAGGCGGAGATGCGGGGCGCAGTCGAAGCTCCCGATGGGAGCCCTTGAGCGAGGCGGAGATCTTCCCGCGGGCCCGAGAGGGGGGCGAATGAGCCGCATGCTGGGCTTCTTTGAGTCATTTCCTTTCTTCCAGATTGGAAGGAGGCCGTGGGCCTTCGTGGGCCCCGTTGCCTTAACACGTGTTTGCATTTTTTAGAGTGATCTTAGTACCCCGATTAGGGTGTCCCTAATCTTGGTACCCGACAGTAGCCCCCGAGGCTTTGGTCGAGTCAAGGGATTCGGCCAAAGGGTATTTCGGCGATTTTCCCCCTTTGATGTGATCGGTCGGTGCTGTACACCCGCCATGCGCGCTTGGGTGCCGGCCCAGCGGATGTGACATCTCATTGGTCGGGGTAGTGCGCCTGCGGGGAGAGTACTTCGAGGCACGCGCCCCTTTTGTTTTGTTCCGGGGACAAGACGCATCAGCGTGCTGAGCAGGCCAGAGCCACGATGGTACCTGCTGCTCTGCGGCTGGCGTGTTTGCCATGCTGTCCCGTACTCAGGGTCTCGGCCCTGCTTCCCCTGGTCGCCTTTCGGGGTGCCGTTCGAGGGGGGTTGGCCTGGGCCGAAGCTGTGCCGCTTAACGCTCAGGGACTCGGCTTTATTTCGTCGCGTCATGTCTCGGCACGGTGACCGAGGGTATCTTTCACTCGTGGAGTGCCGCACAGTCACGGGCTGCCCAAACCTTCGCCCTTCGACAGGCTCGAAGCTTGGCACCCGTCGCAGCTATAAATAAGGGTCGTGGGGTTCACTTTCTTCTCCAACTTCCCTGCTCTTTCTTCCAGCATTGCCTAAGTCTTGTAATGCTTTCCTTTGCCTTTCGTGATCGGCCCCCAGATGGGGTGGCCTGGCTTTTTTAGGTTTTGGTTCTAGAAGAATGCTTGCGAGCGGCGGGGGAATGCCGGAGAGGGTGTGCGCACCATCCCTCAGCTTCAGTGGGATCAGCAGAAGAGCATTGGGCCCGAGGGGACTTCTCCTGCGATGTCCCCTAGCCTGAAGGGGGATGGAGACGCCTAACCATGGCGTTAGTGCCAGGTTTGGTGGCTGTTCTTCGCATCGTCCCCCCCGGCAACAAGGTTGCTCTCGGGGAGACGGTGCGGAGGGTGCTGTCCGCCAGCTCAGCCCCCCGCAAGGTCTTCGGTGGAGGAGATGTTAGAAGAAAGCTTGCGAGGAGAGCATCCCGCTGGACCCGTGCGGTCTGGGGGCTGTTCCTCGCATCCCTAGCAGCCTGGCCGTCGCGCCAGCCAGGGGCTTGGGGCCTTTCTTCGTCGCTCACTCCTCCCCAAGACAGGGAAAATTGCCACACAGGTGGCAACATATTTGTATTTTTCGACGGCTTCACGCCGGTAACCCTTTGTAATATTTAGTTGCATCGAGCAATAAAAGTCCCTCTCTTCTTTACGGGGAGGACAACCGAGGGTATAGGGATATACAGAGGGTTACAGGTCTCGAAAATGTGTGAAGTTTCCTCCATGGGGGCGCGTCAGCGCACCCGCGGGTGTAGCCCCCAAGGCCTTGTAGGAGTGTTTGTACTCGTCCAAGGGCTATAAACGTCATCCTGATGGGTTGCTTCACTGGGGTGGCTGTTCAGCGTCTTTTTCAGCCGGCATCGGCACTCTTTCAGCCGCCCTCGGCATTCTCAGTGTTGGTACAGCGACCCGGCGTTCAGCTTAACCATCAGGTGGGCACGCGTTAATAGTAGGGAATTTGGTTAGACACGCGGAACTTCACGGTTGACGGTCGTCGACTTATTTGAGGGTGCGGCCTGAGCCGCGGTGTGCGAGGAGCCCCCGAGCCCAGGCCCTCATGAAGGCATTCAGGGGAACCTTCGACTTTGATTACGACCTTGGTCGCCCTTCTGCAGGGAGGAGGGGTGAAGCGCACCATGCTACCCATGCCCGGGCCGCGAGCTATGGCTGCTTCTGTGAGCTATTAGCGGGTAGTTCAAGTGGACGTCCGTGCCCCGTTCGATAAGGGTCGGCTCGTGGTCCATGGACACGTCACATAAAGCGCTTGCGAAGGTTCGCTAGGCGGGGCTCAGACCCGTTCGATAGGGTCCGAGGGCTCGATGCTCTCCTTCGATGGGATCCCCCTACTAGGCACCCTCAACTGGCCTTGAACACTGCGTAGGATGTCCCGAGGAGAAGGAGGTGGCCATCCAGAACGTGGAGGCCGCCCTCAAGGAGAAGGAAAACTCCTTGTCCTCGCTCGGAGAGGCCGCCCGAGTCCAGAGGGAGGAGGCGCAAAAGAGCATCATGGGTAAGTACCTTCGAGTTTTCGTTGGTTTGTTTCTTTTTGCAACTTACGTTGATTTCCTTTGCTCAGAGCTGAGGCAGAAGGTGGCGGATGAGTCCGCGGCGAAGGAAGCAGTCCACACCGCACTCACGGTGGCGCAGGCGGAATTCGCTGAGCTGGAGCAAACCGCCGTGAGCGTGTGCCAAGGGCTCGAGGGGGAGGGTGCCGTCTCGGGCAGTTCGGTGATCAGCCGCCTGCGAGCGCTAGGCGGTCGGATTGCCGATCATGCCAAGAGCACCTTCCGCCTCGGTGTCCTGCGGGCCCTCGCCGTGGCCTCGACACACTACCTCATGGATCTCCAGAGGGTGTCATCGGGGTACGTCGTTCTTGATGACACTGATGCGGACGCCGCGTCGGCCATTATGGACGACGCCGACGCAGCTGCGGAGGAGTTCATCATAGTCCTCGCTGGGAAGCTCGAAGCTGACATCCCTCCCATAGCCGAATTCGATGCCGCTGAAGACCCGCAAGGGGGGATGGTAGCCTGTAGGAAGTCTGGGCCTCGAAGCCCATGTAATAGGTTAGTGTTCATTGTAATTACACTTTGTAATCGTGTCTATGAATATAAGATATTTGTTTTCGTTAAATCGACTGTGTGGCCCATCGAGGCCTTGTGCGTTCGAGCCCGCGTTTTCATTACTCCACTTCCGTGTTCTTGTACTCGACTTAGATAAACTTCTGCGAGGAATTTCGCGTTCATAAGCAACGTAGGTGTAGGGTGGTGACGGGGTGTCGTATCTTGGAGGCGTAGGCGGCCCCACGACTCGGCCGGCCCCGTACCGTAGTTGCTTACGCCTCGCGTCCGTTTTTTTCCAAGTGTACGAGAAGCTTAGAGGCGAGACGGAAGTTTTTCGAAAAAATGTTGGCGATTTTTGGGGACGTTCGGGGGTTCCCCCCGTAATAGCCCCCAAGGGAGGCATGGCTTTGCCGAGGGTAAAGCCAGGCGTATCTCAGTGTTCGTGCGCATCCGAGCCTTCGAGGGTTCGGATGGTTCCCAAAAATAAACAAGTAAATCATACTTCTTTATTATTTCGGGAAATCGAGAATGCGAGTACAAACGATGTACAAATAGCTCGGAATTCTAAGGGTAGAAGCGACGTAGCTGTTGTATGTTCCAAGCGTTGGTGAGGACTTCACCTTTTTCGTTCGCCAGCTTGTACGTGCCAGGTTTGAGCACCTCGGCGATTATGTACGGGCCCTCCTATGGCGGTGAGAGTTTGTGGCGGCCCCTGTTGTCCTGTCGAAGCCTCGGCACCAAGTCCCCTTTATTGAGGTCTCGGCGCCGGACTCTCTGCGCTTGATATCTTCGTAAAGACTGCTGGTAGCGTGCAGAGTGTAGGAGTGCCACGTCTCGAGCCACGTCCACTTGATCCAGCGAGTCTTCACGAGCTCGCTGGTTCTGCTGCTCTTGGTATGCCTTGAGCCTTGGCGACCCGTATTCCAAGTCTGTGGGGAGTATGGCCTCGGCGCTATAAACGAGGAAGAACGGGGTAAAGCCCGTGGCTCTGCTTGGGGTCGTCCTCAGGCTCCAAATGACCGAGCGTAGCTCCGTGAGCCACTTCCGACCAAATCTGTTCAGCTTGTTGAAGATCCTTGGCTTCAGTCCCTGGAGGATGATGACATTGGCACGCTCCACTTGCCCGTTCGTCTGTGGGTGCGCCACAGCCGACCAGTCCACACGTATGTGGAAATTATCGTAGAACGCTAAGAACTTCTGGCCTGTGAACTGGGTGTCGTTGTCGGTGATGATTGAGTTCGGGACCCCGAACCTGAAGACGATGTCGGTGAAGAATAGAACCGCTTGCTCGGATTTGATCTTGCCGATGGGTCGAGCCTCGATCCACTTGGAGAATTTGTCGACTGCCACCAGCAAGTGGGTGAAGACGCCGGGCGCCTTCTGCAGTGGACCGACAAGGTCCAGTCCCCACACAGCGAAAGGCCATGTAATGGGGATGGTCTGCAGAACGTGCGCGGGGAGGTGCGTTTTTCGAGCGTAAAATTGGCAACCCTCACAGGTCCGCACGACGTCGGTGGCGTCGGCAACTGCGGCCTGCTGCACGGCCTGCTGCACGACAGCTTGCTCGATGAGACACAGAGCTCTCGGCATGCTGCACGACAGCTTGCTCGATGAGCACCTGTGCCTCGCGGCGCAAGTTGCGGCCCGAAGGCGTCGATGGCTCGAGCATGGCTTGGAGTAGGTAGGCCGCAGCGACGAGTTTTTCGCCGGCATCTTCAGTTCTGGAGGTTTGTCGACGTTGTCGTCTACTAGGATATGCTCTCGGGCAACACATCCAGCCGCCTGGGCATGTGCACCACGCGCGGTACGTTGCTGCTCGAGTGCGGTGCGCAGCTCCTGAGTCTGCCGACGCTGCTCGTCGAGCTTGGCTTGAAGCTCTTTGAGCTGTGCCAGCTGTGCTTGTTGCACCGCTGAGCTTGACGAAGAAGAAGGGACCGCAGGCGGCACCACTGGTTGGTTCGCCTGTGCGGCAGCCCCGCTGTCCCCGTGGTCGCCCGGGGCGTTGTCGTTTTGCTCGTCCGCAAGCTCTGCCATGAAGCATTCCTGAGTGGGATTGTACACCCCCTCACTGGAATCCTCAGAGAAGATGAGGCAATAAGCCGTCACGAGCTGGAACGAGCGAAAAGCATCAGGGTCGTGGATCCCGGAGTAGTCCTCGGCCTGCTCGTCCGTGAAGTTTTTCATGAAGAAGTTGATGTCGTCGGCAATCGAACTCGCCGTCTCGGGGTAGGATTCGTCAGGAGACGACGCGATGAGGTTGCGGATCGATAGGAGATGATGACCCGGTAGATCCTCATACTCGGTGAAGTTAGTGCTGATTGAAGAGGCGTAGGTGGCAGCGTTGCGCATTCCAAATGGAAAGGGCGACGGCGAGGTTGAGCCCCCCTGGGAGGCACTGGTGCTGCAGTAGATGATGATTCCATCGCAGACAACGCCGATGCTCGTGATGACGAAGCGGTGGCCCCATTGGCCGCGATGCTGAGTTGCGACATGCCAGCCTCAACCCACGTGGGGGGGGGGACTGTGGCGTGCCGCACGGCGCTGCTCCGCGCGTGTTTGTCGTGAATGCTGGCCCGAGCGCCTGTTGCGTCGGGCTAGTGAAATCGGAGTGACGGGGTTGCGTCTGGGCGAGAGGAGCTCCATGAGGTAACCATTGCCGGTTGCTCTGAACTCGAGACTCCCGAACTAGATCACGTATTCCGCTGGGAGCAGAATCGAAATGCCCATGTGGTATGTGTTGGATCTGCCTGCCATCCCTGGAGATCAAATGGGAACAAGAGAGAGTGTCACACAGCGTCGCCCCTACCTGGCGCACCAACTGTCGGTGCCCTGACCCCGGGGGGTCCGGATCCCAACTAGTAAATGTTGCATGTTTCTTCGTCCCAGATGTTGTAGCAAGAGGCAACACAGTAACGCACGGTTTATCCTGGTTCCGGTCGCGGGACCGTACATCTAGCAAAGGGGGTGTGCGAGGACACTGTATTATCTTGCACCCGGGGTGCTTGTAGTAGGGGGTACAAGCGAGACGTGAGAGGGAGGGAAGCTCCTAGGTCTCTGCTAGAAGAGGAGTCGGTTGAGGTGAGTGCTCAGTGGTGCTGAGAGTGTGGCGATGATCGCGAATGTAGGTGATGATAGCTAACGCCCAAACCGCCCCCCTTAAAGGAAGCCCGCCTCCTCCTTTTACAGTCACAAGGAGGGGCGCGGTACATGAGCAGGGGGCGTGGAAGTCGTCGTCTTCCCCCGAATCGCGGGGGTGCAGTGGTCGAACACTATAGGAAGTACACTGTGGGGTACGGCGTCGGGCGTGGCAGTCGTCCTGGATATCGTCCTTGATCTTGCGGAGATCGCGCCGGCGTCCTGCCAGCTCTAGTAGGCGGCTTGTTCGTCACCGTAGGGTGTACTGTCCTTCATATGTGGCATGGTGGCGTTCCGTGGGCCCTGTAGGTCAGGGTCTTGCGTGCACCAGCGGTGGCAGGGCACGCGGCGGTCCTGGACCCCCTGGTCGGAGTGCTGGCGCGCACTCTAGGAGGTCCGAGGGTTCTGTAGAGGTCCTGGACCCCTCGAGGGGGCAGGTCCGGGACTCCGGCTACGTGTGCTGTGCGTTCCTCTTGGAGGGGTACGTGGCGTCGCCGGACCCCTTCCTAAGCAGGAGGCGGGTCTGGGGCCATACGTGTGATGAGGTGGAGTCCGGACGACCGGAGTTGGTAGAATAGTACGAGAGCAGTGCCGAGCCTATCTTGTCACGCGTCGCAGGTTCCACAGTGCTGCCACAGCGTCCGGGATGGCGGAGCAGTGATCGGAGTTGGCGGACGGGACTCCGGTCACAGCCACTGTGAGGAATGGTGGCCTGACACCGTCTGTCCTGGGCGCTGTGGTGGAGTGTTTGGCCTTTAATGCCTCCGCACGATGGGCGGTTGAGCGGCAGGGCCGTTTTGTCCCTTACGCCGAGGGGTGGCCTCGAGCGAGGCGGAAATGAGTTACCTGCTCGAGGGAGGTTCGCTGCCCTTTAGCGAGGCGGAGATGATTTGCCCGCTCGAGGGCAGATCTGTTACCCTCGAGCAAGGCGGAGATGCGGGGCGCAGTCGAAGGTCCCGATGGGAGCCCTCGAGCGAGGCGGAGATCTCCCCGCAGGCCCGAGAGGGGGGCGAATGGGCGCATGCTGGGCTTCTTTGAGTCCTTTCTTTTCTTCCAGATTTGAAGGAGACCGTGGGCCTTCGTGGGCCCCGTTGCCTTAACACGTGTTTGCATTTTTTAGAGTGATCTTAGTACCCCGATTAGGGTGTCCCTAATCGTGGTACCCGACAATATGCAGTTTTATAAAATAGGCCAGTAGGTTGTGTTTATAAATTAGGACAAAATATGCATCAAAGGATAAGATTGAACTTGCCGTTCACAAAGCCTTCCGGGAAGTCCTGATCGAGGTACTAGTCCTCGCACACCTGCTCATGGTACTGCTCGTCGACGGGTTCTCCCTTGTTCACACCGTGATCTACGGTTCACACCGTGATCTACGGTGCACACAAACAAACACACAATAAAGAAAAAGAAATAAAAGGTTTTATCGTCGAGCTCGAATCGGAAGAAATTAAGATATGGATATGGGAGTAATATTTTTGGGTGGTTCTCTAATGGCATGGCCGGAATTATGTTAAAAATGGCGTGGTAAAGTTTCGGGGCAGACGGAGGATTTTTGGCGCATGAAATGATAGGCCGAAGAGGGGTTTAGGGGCTAAATAAGGATCCGGGGACCTGTTTGTAATTATTTCTGGGAGTGGTAGGACTTGAATAGAATTTTGGAAAAGGTTCGGGCTACTATTGAAATTAGGCAGGGACCTACTCATAAATATTTTATATAGTGGAGGGGCTTATTTTTTAAAAGAAATAAGAGAGGGGCTTCTTCGTAATTATTTTTGGGATGGCAAGGGCTTGATTGGAATTTTAGAAAATATCCGGGCTACTCTAAAAAAGGGCAGGGGTCTATTTGGAATTATTTTTATATGGTGCAGGGGTTATTTCCTAAATAGGAAAACATGGAGGGTTTGTTTGGAAAAAGAACATAAGAGGGGGAAGGTTCTTAAAGGAATAGAAGGAAGGGCAGGGGGCTCTGCGCAAAAATGCCTTCTTCCTCCTCTCGCCACGGGAAACAGAGGAGGGGGGCCATGGGGCGGAGGCGTCTAGGCCGGCGGCCCTGGGCCATGGCGGCGGCCGGTGGTAGGGGAAAACGGAGGGTGGAGTGAGGGGATCCCATCCCCGCTCTCACCTCGGGCGGAGAGGCAGTGAGGAGGCGGCGCCACTGCGGCAGGCGGTGGCCGGCTCTGGCACCCGCGGCGGTGGCGCTGGGGGCAGGGGAGGGGGCTAGCGGCGGCGGTGGAGGTTGTGGTGGTGGCGGAGCGCGCGGTGTGGGGCCTATTTATAGGCGAGGCGAGGCACAGAGGAGGGAGTGCGGTGGCCGGCGAGCTCCGTAGCCAGTAATGGCGGTGGGGGCTAGTTTGGCCACCTGCCGGTGTCCTCTAGCGCGGCGCTGTGGCGCGGACGCGATGGTGAGGAGACGGGGTGGCAGGGGCGGTGGCAAGTAGAGGGGGCGGCGGCCTATGGCGGGGTGCCGCGCGTGGCCGGCCCTGCTCGCGGCTCGTCCTTGCCACTACTGTTCGGGCGAGCACGAGCGACGAGGTGGGCAAGGGGGCACGGCGCGCACAGGGGGACGGGACGGGGCGAGCCGAGGGCGGTGCGGCTGCGAGAGGGGAGTGCGGCGTCCAGGGGAGCTTGGCGCGCAGAGAACGCCAGCGTGCGGCGCGTGCATGCGCGATGCGAGTTCCGCTGGGGCTCGGTCGTGCGTGAGCGTCGAGGTGAGCAGGAGGGGCGGTGGCGCGTAGCGGCGGTGAAGCGTTGGCGCAGGCAGAGGGGGCCCCGGCCGGCGCAAGGGGGCACGGCGGCGTCGAGCAAAGAGCTCGGCGTACGGCGCTTGGGGGAGAAAGGAGGAGGAGGGAGAAGGAAGAAAGGGAAGGAGGGAGAAAAAGAAAAGAGAAAAGGAAAAAAAAGAAAAAAGAAAAGGGAAAAAGAAAAATGGAGAGAGAGAGAGAAAGAGAGAGAGAGCTGTCGGTGGGATTCGCGGCGGCGGTGGGCCATGCGCGCGCTGCGGCGTTCGGCCGGTCAGCGACGATCATGCGGAACGAGAGAAAGGGAAAGGGGATAGGACGGCGATTGGTACTGGTGTCGGAACGGCGGATCGCCGGGATTTTTTTTGGGAAAAACAGGATCTCGGATAGAAAAGGATTTGGGATGATTTGAGCTCAACGACGAAAAATATTTTGAAAATGATTTTTAGCGAGTGATTTGTCTTGGTAGATTTTCGGGATGTTACGTCTATTTTCCAAGGCGATTTGGTGTCCGCCTCTATTAATGAAATAAAAAAGAAAAAAACCATCGATGTGCCCGCTGAGCCCATCCACAGGCACGCCAAGCCCATCGACGGGTCCAGAGCTGCTGTGCCAATCGCCCACTGCCGCCACGCTGGCCTCCTACCGTCAGCATGCCACACGGGCGTCGCTGCTCCACCGCTCCGCACCATCGCCATCGCCGCCGCTCCAAGTCGCCACTCCGGGCCACGGCTCCGCGCCGCCCCCGCACGGATCCGGGCTCCCAGCCATCGGGTCATTCCAAAGTCATCATCGTTGTCAGATCTGCGAGTGAGGGAGAGGGTGAGAAATGGCTCCTCGACCCTGATCCGGAGGGTGACGAGGCGCGACGCGGTGCAATAGCGGCTTGGAGTGGTGGCGCGGCGGCATAGGGTCGATCTGTGGTGAGGAGGCCCTACGCGGCAGCGAGGAAGTCCGACGCGGTGGCCGTGATGAAGGCCCGACGTGGCGGTGAGGAAGCGAGCGTGGCTCAGGGGTGAGGAGGCCGGTCGAGGATGTGATGACGTCAAGCGGCTATCGAGGAGGCACGCTTGGCAAAGGTCGAGGGCGCGGTGTGGTACACCAATGGAGGGCCGAGGTGAAGCGTCCCCTCATAAGAGAAGACTTAAATGTGTTACAAACATCAGTCCCAGGAGGCTGATGACACATTTATTACATCAGATGGTTCATCACCGTACAACTCTACGCGGTAATGGGCAGAGAAGCACCACTATCGCGAGGATTACAACCCACACCCACTGTTGGCGCTGCTTAAGTATCCATTTTATCCCCTGTTTAACTTTGATAATGGCATGAATTTAATATCAAAATCACTAACCATCCTAACCTCGGCCCAATTATTGGTCGTTTTCGCGTTTGCACATATATTTTGGAGGTACTTTGTTTTTGCAGGTTTTTGACCAATTTTGGAGCATGAAATGATGAGGCCCACGATCACGCGATGACACGAAGAAAGACGAAGGCCAAGGCCCGAACAAAGGACCGAAGGCCGTGATGATTAGAGGCCCGTTCGTGCACATCCACCCTCCAATGAAGCCCAAAGGACAAAGCCCACAAGATAAGATCAAGATACTTCGGGGCTAAGCAAAGCAAAGAGAGATTTAAGGAATGATTTTCCATCCTATCCTTTTCCTCGAAGAAATCTCAAAGATAACGACGTCTAATGGGGTGCAATCATGAAAGGCATAAACTCTAGAAGACTCCAGGAGACTTGGGGAGATAGGAGGACACGAGGTGGCGAAGAAATGAGCCAGGCCGGCTGGCCTGGGTCCATTGGGCCGGCCGGCCTAGCCCCTTTTTGAGGCGGTTCGACATCCCCTTTGACCTAGGGTTTCCTGAGGCTATTTAAAGATCCGTCCCCAAGGTTCACGCAGAGATCAATTCGGGAGACGACGCCAAGGAGCAGAGAAGATAGAGGGACACCTCTCGGAGAGCCGAGGATCGTGCTAGTTGTCTAGGGGCTTCCCTAGCTGACGTGGGAACCTTGCAAGGAAGACCACGTCGGAGTTCTGGAGCTAGGATCATCAAGATCAAGGTAGGGCCCCGGTTGTGATCTTGTGATGTACAATCATTCATGGTGAAGTTATTTGTGATTCCGAATGTTTAGCGACTATGTTCTCTCTTTCGATTTCGTTCTTTTCTTTGGGTTTGCTTCATCCTAGATCTATTATCGAGATAGATCGCTTAGCATGATCTTGTAGTCATGGTGGCTAGAGGTTCATGGCGGAACTACCAAAGGGGGTTCGACTTGCTTCAGGGTACTTTCGTCCAAAGGGGCGGCGTCGTGACAGGGCGTTGCCACTGAGTAGGTGGGGTATGGTGGGATCGGATTTGAGATTTTAAGTTTAAATATGCTTTTCATTGAGATTCACATCTATCTTACTTCACTATATCTAGCTGGGACTACAACATATGCATGATCTAAGTGATCTAGATTGGTTATCTCTAACTTTCTCTTGCTACCTTCGGTGTTTGTCGTATTTAGTAGATTAGATTCGGTTTTTCACCATCTCAACACAAAGGAATCTCTATGCTAGTAGATTTTTTCTTGTATCTTTGGTTCCGTGGATTGATAAACCTTGGGGAATACTCTAAGGGAAAAGCTACACGAACCGTGCGCTTGCGGTATACAAATCGGGGGCGCTAAGGAGCGTCAACAAGCTTTTCTGGCGCCGTTGCCGGGGAACCATTGATTTAAGATCCAATCTTACTTGCATTCGTAAATATTTATTTTTCTTGATTTTTCTTTTTGACCTTTTCAGATCTTTTTTTTCTGAGCTAACTAAAAAACGGATCTATTCCACGAAAATCAATCTAATCTAGAGTTTGCTTTATTTTTATTTTATGTTTTAGATCTTGTATATTCATCTTTTAGATCTGGTATATATTTTTCTTTTTCACTAACCCCTAACAGGAGATGGACGGGAGCCTCTCCAACAAACCCAAAAATTTTGTGGATGATCCAAAAAAAATTTACAGGCAAAGGAGACGAGAAGCACGATCAAGGAAGCCGGAACTAGTAGATCCAAAAGATGAAGCCGACGCTTCATTGTCTTCACCTCAAGCAACTCCACCAACAAGTCCAAAGGAGGCGCCACTTCACCAAGGGATGGCGCTACCGGAGCAGGAGCGTACGATCGGAGAGCTATACACTCCGGACATTCGGGACTTGCCGATCCAAAATCTCGACAACATCGGAGTTCCGTTCGAGATCAAGACTTCAATCATAAGGATGGTGCAAAGCTCGCCCTTCACTGGAAAAGAAGACGCTAATCTACATCTTCAAGCATTCCTCCAACTATGCCGCACCTTCGACATGCAAGGGATCACTCAAGATCAAATAAGAGCGAGGCTCTTTCCGTTCTCTCTACTTGGGAGAGCGTTGCAATGGTTTCATTCTCTACCACCGCGCACGGTGCAAAATTGGGAGTCCTTGATGAAAGAGTTCATGACGGAGTTCTACTCGCCGGGCAAGACCCAGATTCTGCGCAACAAGATTGCAACATTCGCGCAAGCCCCAACGGAGACTATTGTGGAAGCCTATGAGCGCTTCAACGACTACATCCGCGCCGTACCTCATCACAAGTTCTCAAGGGAGGATGTGGTCTAGAAGTTCTATCAAGGCCTCACTACTGCATCAAGGGGGATCATTGACGCATCGGCCGGTGGTTCTATCATTGAGCTCACGCCTACTCAAGTTTTCAAGCTATTCAAGAAGGTGGCAGGCAATGACGCATGGGCATCATCGGGGCGCCTACAACCACTCCAAGCTGTGGGCGCTGCGAAGAGTGTAATGCAAGTGGAACGTGAAGAAGTGCTAGAAGGGAAGATCGACTCGCTCATGAGAAGGTTGGAGAAGATGGAAGTGGAAAAGAGAGAAGCCCAAGCTATTGATTTGAAGGCGGCCGAAGCAAGGTCTACATGTGAAGAATGTGGAGAGTACGGCCATGTCCAAAAGAATTGCCCGGAGGAAGCCAAGATGCTCGACTACATGAAGAAGGGAGAATGGATTCCGCCACCCAACTTCCGCTACGGGCAAGGTAGACCCCAATTTAATGCAAGCTCTTCCATTCAAAACTCGGTGCCTCTTCGTATACAATTGAAGGAGTTCATGGAGGAGCAAGGCAAGATCAACAAGGACACCATCACCAAGTTCAAGGCTATGGACAAGATCTTGGAGAACATTGATGGCAAGGTGACGGAGGTCGGGAGCTCTAACCTTCAAGTACTCAACATGATGAAGATGCTAGAGACGCAAGTAGCCCAGCTCGCCGGACGCCTATCTAGCAACGAAGGAAAATTGCCCGGGCAACCTCAAAGTCCGGAGACGGCAAAGGCAATTCAAACTCGCTCGGGAAAGGAGACCGAAGAACCCGAACATGCGGCGGGAGCAAGGAAGCCTAAGCCAAGAGTTGAAGTGGAGAGAGTAAAATCCATTGTAGGTCCTTGAACTTGTACTGAGGTCTCATCCAGGTCCATGTACTTAGAAAACCAGCTAAGCTGGTCCTTGAACTTGTGTACTGGTTCATTTAGGTCTAAAATCAGATTTGCCAAGCTGTTTTGTCCAGCATGGACTCCACGCTGGCCTAGTTGACTCGCTGTGACCAAATTGGACCCAAGCAAAATATGCAGAAAGGCCTTGTGTGTGTGCTGTGTTTCATTTAGTGGGTTTCCTTCCAGAGTACTGGAGAGTGGAGAGGACGGACGCGGCCGAGTCGCAACTCGCGACGCGCGACGAGGCGAAGCTCCGCGGCGGCGATGGGAGAGGGCGCGACCCCCGCCGCCGGCTGGTTCTGCAGCGGCTTCCACGGGAGAGGACGGGACCCCCGCTGGTGGCTGCCTTCGGTGCTGCTGGTGGAGGCGACGGCGGGAGAGGGCACGCCCTCCACAGGCGGCTGGTGCTGCTGCGGCGGCGATAGGGGAGGGCGCAGCCCCTGCAGGTGGCTGTCTTCGGCGTTGCAGGAGCCATGGTCGCCAGGTTTCGCCTTCCTGGAGAGCCGGGGCCAGACTATGGTAAGTTCGTCCGAACCCTAATCCCCTAGCTAGATTGGGTGATTCTTTGTCAATGTTAACTCATGTTATTGTCTATGGTTATCGTCATGTGGTTGGATTGTTGGATAAATTAGTGATTTTTAGTATGTTGAGAAGAAATTTTTAGGGTTCCGATGGAGTTGTTGTTTGGTTAGAATTGTACAGTTCAATGAAGCTCTTTGTAATTTAGGTTCCTAGCTGGCTGCAGGCCTGTCATTTGCTTGGATGGATGTCATATTAAGACCAAGTTTGGAGGATGTTTGCTGACTGCAGTTGGAGTAGACCCAAACAATTGCATATTTCCTATAGAAATGGGCTATGTGGAGGTGGAGTCAAAGAGCATATTTCCAACTTTCAAGGGCACTTCAAAGGTGAGATCCTCAAAAATGCACTACGGGCTTGTGCTAGGTCCATTACTGTGGCAGCCTTTGATAGGAACATGGAGAAAATAAAGACATTAGATGCAAATGCACATAGATGGTTAGAACAAATGCCACCCAATACTTGGGTTAGAGCTTATTTTAGTGAGTTTCCTAAGTGTGACTCATGTGAGGTATTCAACAAATACATATTGGATACAAGAGAAATGCCCATCCTCAGCATGATTGTGAGGATCAAAGACCAACTAATGAATATGATGTACAACAAGCAGCAAAATGTTCATAACAAGTGGCCAGGCCCTATTTGTCCCAAGATTAGGAAAAAAATTCTCCAAAACTCAGAGTGGGCCAACACTTGTTATGTTTCTCCTGCTGGCAAAGGTGTTTTTGAGGTGAATTATAGAGATTACCATTACACAGTTAACATCTATGACAAGCACTGTGACTGCAAGAGGTGGAACTTGACTGGCATTCCTTGTAGTCATGCCATCTCTTGCCTGAGACATGAGAGGATCCCAGCTGAAGATATTATACCTCAATACTACACTACTGAAACCTATAGTGTTGTGTATGGATTCAATGCGATGCCATGTGCTGACAAGACCAACTGGATGAAGATGGATGGTCCTAAAATTGAGCCTCCAATATATGAGAAGAATATAGGAAGGCCACCCAAATCTAGGAGGAAGCAACCACATGAGATTCAAGGCAAAAATGGATTTACAATGTCCAGGCATGGCATCATTATTCACTGTTCTTGGTGCCATGAGCCTAACCACAACTGCAAGGATTGTCCACTCAAGAAGGCAGGCATCAGGCCCAAACAACAAGTGAGAAGGCAGCCACCACCTTTTGCAGCGACAACAGGAGAGGAGGAAGAAGGAACTGAACAGCAGGCTGTAGTGGAAGTGATGACAGAACACCTACAGCCCACAGTGCAACCATTGATAGTCTAAGAAAGTATGCTGTCCCAGATGTTATCACAGGTGAATAACTTGTAGCTGATCATTGTCTTTTTAAGCTTGCATTATGAATAGTGTATCCCACCATTGTCTTCTTCATTTTGTGACAGGTTACAGATCATATTAACCTGTCAATTGATCATGGGCCTCTCCCTTCTTCATCTTTCATCAACAACAACCAGCCCACTTCAAGGCCAGTTGTCCTCACCACAGCAACAAAACAAGGAAGGTCCAAGGCCAAGAATCAGGCAAAAAAGAGGAATGAGACGTCTACTGGAGAGAATCCTAGAAAAAAGAAAAAGAAAAATCCACCAAACCAGAACTGATGGCCATGGTGTAGCTTTTGGGTAGCTTTTGGTACAGCTTTTGGGTATAGCTTTTGGTAAACCTTTTGGGATAGATAGATGGAGCGCACATATGACTGGGCATATTACCTAAAACCCGAACCCCGAACCCGAAAAACCCGAGCCCGAACCCGAAAAACCCAAACCCGAAAAACCCGATCCCTATTTCGGGTTTCAGGCCACAGTACCCGAAATTATTATGGGTAAATTGGGTAGCAGACCACGGTACCCGAACTACCCGAATAACCCAAAAATCAGCCCAGCCCATGTGCTTCCAGTCAGCCCAGCCCACCAATACACCAAGCCTCTTTACCTTCCAGCACACCAGCCCCCCACGCAAGCCCCCCACGCAGGAACGGCCCGTCCCCAGCCCCCCTCCCCCCCCACACACACGCAGGCTGTGCAGAGCTGCTTGCACCAGCAACTCCTTGCGTTCCCAAATCCGATTAACCCTAGCCCACCCCGAGCCCCCCCCCCCCACGCAGGAACCTCCAGTCCAGAGGCCGCGACGGCCTCCTCAAGCGACGGCGCCACGGACGGGAGGGGCTTCGGCACGGGGCGTCTTGCGCTGGGCGATGGCGCCGAGGACGGGCTGGGCATCGACACCGGAGGTAGCGCGGGGGGCCCAGGCACTGAGGACAGGTGGGCGTCGGCGCTGGAGGCGGCGCAAGGCGTCCAGCGCTTGTGTGGGCCGCCGCCGCCGCAGGGGTGAGGCGGACGCTCGTCGGCCTCTGCGATCGGGTGCGCCATCTCGCCGCCGCCGACGCTGCTAGCTAGCTTGGCTCCCTCTGCTCCCATGCCTGCTGCTTGCTATTGCTTTAGATCTGCTTGCAATTTTGAAATCGGGTAGTTCGGGCTTTACCCGCACCCGAACCCAAATTTTCGGGTACCCGAAATGTCGGGTTTTCATTATTTCGGGTAAATTTCGGGTAACAATTCTCAAAACCCGAAATTTCAAAAACCCGAATAACCCGACCCGAAATTTTCGGGTTACCCGAATGCCCACCCATAAGCACACACACAGTTACAAATCTGCTGTGAGGTCTGTGTGTTGGATGTGTTAGTTTGCTTAAGATAGTGACATGTCTAATATGGATGCTTAATGTTATTTGGAAGTGTGGCTTGTATGCTATTATAGCACCAAACCTCTATATGGATGTTTAATGCTATTTGAAAGTAATGATCAGTGACATTTCAACAAATCTTATTTATAGCACTAATACTCATACATAGTATTGGGATTTAGTACATTCATTTCATAGCCATTAAGGCTGTCGAAGGGGCAGCAGCCATGGCGTCCTGTGCCTGGTGGAGAATAATGAGTGGGGCTGAGGAAAGAGAGGAAATGGGGAAGAAGGGAGAGACGAGAGAGCAATATGTCCAGGGGGGCTTGCAAAACAACCAAAAACATGGCGGGAGATTTCCCACCCTTGCCGCCTGTAGGCCACGGTGGAGTCCAGGCTGGACAAAACAGCTTGGCCAATCTGGTTTTGGACCTAAATGAACCATTACACAAGTTCAAGGACCTGATTAGCTAGTTTTCTAAGTACATGGACGTGAATGTGACCTCAGGACAAGTTCAAGGACCTACAGTGGATTTTACTCAAGTGGAGACCATCATCAAGGAGAAGGCACCCACTCCTATGCCAGAGATAGTCACCGAAGAGCCGGAGTTTGAGTTAGATGATATAGACACCAAGATTCTACCGCCAAGACCACGATACTGCAAAGGTAAACATGAAGATGAGCAATTCAACAAATTTGTTGACATGGTACGCAGGTTGAGCATCAATATGCCGCTCTTGGACGCTCTACAAGTTCCGACGTATTCTCGCTACTTCAAAGACATCATGGGAAACAAGCGCGAGATACCGCCAAGCACTGTCAAGCTAACCGAGGAATGTAGCGCGGCAATCACTAATGAAGCTCCTGAAAAGAAGAGGGACCCCGGATGTCCTACCATCCCGTGTTCCATTGGATCTCTTATGTTCGAAAGAGCACTTTGTGATCTCGGTGCAAGTGTGAGCGTCATGCCAAAGAATGTGTTCGAGAAGCTACGCTTACCGGAGCCAGAGCCCACCGCCATGTGCCTAGAGTTAGCGGACAATTCCGTTCGCTATCCTTTGGGAATCGCCGAAGACATGCCCGTGAAGATTGGAGAACACTTAGTCCCCGTTGACTTTGTGATTCTCGATATGGGAGAAGGGAGAAAGGCGTCTCTCATACTTGGGAGGCCTTTCCTCAAGACCGCAAGGGCGAACATCGGCGTTGGCAAGGGGGAGATAAAGTTCGACATCAATGGCACCACAAGCGAATTCAAAGGAGAAGCCAAAGAAAGAAGAGGAGCCGAACAAGAAGGAAGCGAAGAAGGAGATAGAAGTTGTCGCGTCCATCGCGACAAAGAAGATCGCTGCACCCGTCAAGAAGAAAGCTAAAAGCCCGCCTGTGAAGACCAAAAAGACGACTAACCTAGAAGACAAACCCGCACCACGGATTGTGCGGAAGTGGGTACCCAAGACTGCAGCACCATCACCGAGCGTTGGTCCGAAGTGAAGAAGAAGAAAGTCTAGCTATAGACTATAAACGAAGCGCTTTGCGGGAGGCAACCCGTTCGTCGAGTAAAGAATAAAGCTGCCGGGAGTTCACCCGTTCGTCGAGTCAAGAATAAGCTGCTGAGAGGACAACCCGTGAGAGGTTTTGGTAAGTGAGTCAAGAATTTTGCTACGCAAGAACATGATATACTTTTGAACAATTGGTCGTTCGGTCGAACAATTCGATTTGAATTTTATTCGCTCGGTCATTTTGATGTTGTTTCTTATTTTAAACCAATGACATGAGCCATCCTATGATTTATTTGCCTCTTCTTGAGAAAGCCACATCCAAAATTCCATACCTATTTTTGGCGAACGTCCTCTCCTTGACGGTCGGACCAAGTTGAGATAAAACACACGAGTAGAGCCGCGCTATGTTTATATTATTTAAATTCTTGATGCATAGGTTCGCACAAACATAGAGAGAATTTTCAGTTTCATTACCATAGGACTAGAATTTTCCTAACCCTAATTATTCTCTTTTTCAAAAATCTCTCTCTCATTTTGGCAAAAAATTAGAACCTAAACCCAAGACCCACGGTTGAATTCGAGATTGTTCGCTATCAATTCATGAAAGTGAACGGTTCCAGTCCATCTAAAATTAATGTAGTCGGAAAATATTTTTCGACTTACAAATGTAAAGATGTTTCAATTTCCCTCTGATTATTCATTTAAACTCATTGCATGCTTTGAGTCAATTCTGAAATTTCGAAGTTAGAGGAGGATTAAACATCTAAGCATGATTTGGAAAGGGTTTATGTGCTTGATTAACATCCATTGATCAAAGTGAGTTCACGGGAAGGAATTGTGCTCTCTACCTACCACCACATGCAAATAATCCAAAGGAGGGAGCAGCCATGCATGGGAAGGACATGTGATTTTCAGCAAAGATGGCACCATGTGATGAATGATTAAGCATGTGACAAGGTGAATGACACAAAGTGAAGAAATAATGTTGCAAGTGGACATCAAAGGCAAAGAAGGAGTGGTTCACATGATTTGGACGGTGCAAAGCATGAAAGATGTACTGGACAGAAGCAAATAATTGCACCAGGAAGCCACCAGAGAAAGATGAAGTGAAGAAGGGACAGGAATGCCCTAGGCCGGCCGGCCCCAAGGCCCTAGGCCGGCCGGCCTGGCCCCTTTTTAAGTGCTCTAGTGCTCCCCTTTGACAGGTACGCTCCTCACTCAGTTCATTGCTTATGTTCTTCAAGTTCTTCACCAAGAAACATCAGTTAGAGCCCTGAAAAATTCGTCCACCAAAATCTACTCCAAAAATCTCCGAAAATTCGCCACAAATCCTAGTTTGCTCCACTCTTCGATATATTGTTCTCCCGCCGGCAAGAAACCTCCGGTGTGTTTGTTTTTGATTGTGTGCAGCAAGGAGTCACCATGAGGTTCGTCACCGGGAGGAGAAGGACGTGTTCATCAACATCCGACGCATCGGCAAGTTCTTCGCGGAGGCACTCGGTCTCCGAGTCTCCGCGGAGCATGGAGGAAGACAACCCCGCACCGAGGAGCGACATGTTGCTCCTTGGTGGGATGAGAGACCCGAGAAGCTCCTCCATGAGATTCACCGAAGGGATGCCACCTCCTCCACGGCGTTCGACAAGGCTATCCGCACCAGCACCATACAAGGCCAAGAATTCAGAATATGGGTTTATTATTTTGTCGAAGGAAGAAGAAGAAAGGCTCAAGTTCATGAAGGGAAGGCTGCGAGCAAATTATGATTTTGATGATGAAGCATTGGAGAAGTTGGGATTTCATCATGACATCTATCAACTCTTGGAGAACATCGGTTGGAAGTTATTTTCTGACGGTGTCACGGTAGACATGCAAGAAGAAGTGGCTTTGGTGATGTTCATGACATTGGAGAAAACAACAGAAGTGGTGGATGATGAAGAAGTTCCATGTCTGAAATTTCGGCTCAAGAATAAAGAAAAAGTCATCACCTATGGAGAAATAGGGAGTTTGCGCGGATTCAAAAGTAATGCATATGAAATGGTGCAAGTTGAAGATGGAGAGCTTGATGAATTTTGGACAAAGATAGCAAAAGATGTCAACCGCCAAAGGAAGAATATAAGTAATGTGACCCTCCAAATATTCCACTCTTGGTTGAGTAAAAGAATTCTCGGGAGGATGAGAGAATCGAAGGTCACTGACCAAGAATTAAATTGGATGTATGCTGCATTGGTGAAGAAGCAAGTGATTGATCCCAATTACATCATGGTTGAAAGGTGGATTTGTGAAGCATCATCCGGTACGGGAGAAGTTGGTTCGGGGTGTTATCTCACAATGATAGCCCGAGCCATGAATCCGGGGTTACGAGTGATCCAAAAATATTATGTCCCGGGAAGAGATATTGGGATTGAATATTTGAGGCAAGGCCATTATATCGGAGGGGATGAAAAGAAGGGATTCACTATTTCTGAGATAGATATTTCCCTCCCCGATCAAAGGCTGAAATTATTCGCAAGAGGGAGGACTAATTGGCAAGTTGAAAATATTGGAAAAAAGGTGAAGAAATCAAAAAGAGGAAGGTTAATTGAAGGAACATCGGCATCGGCACAACAAGAAGACTTGGAAGTAGACCTTCCACCACCAAGTTCTGCTTATTGGAGGAATGAATTTCAAGGTGCATCAAGTGGACAAGGATACCCGCAAGGATGGACGAGTCAATGGGAAGGGAACCAAGATCAAGCATGGGGGCATGCTGCGGCGGCGCCCCCACCATTTAGCAACTACGGCTGCCCATCCCCATCATACCAAGGAGATATGCCCGACCCGTCTTTTGGAACACAATTTTTTGACCTCCCTCAACCGGAACAAGGAATGAGAATCATGGGTGCCTATGCAAGAAGAAACATGGAAGACATAGACGCCATACGGAGGCACACAAGCCAACTAGAAGATGGAAACGCAGGAATTGCATATCAAATGGGACTTCTAGGCCTGGCGCCATCGGAACAATTTGATGGAGGAGTATTTCAACAATATTATGACCAAGGATACAACGCAAGAGGCAATCAAGAAGAGTGATCGACAACAAGACCATGAATAAAATGCTCGCACATGTGGTTTGGATTTTTCTATTTCTTTTCATTTATTTTCAGCATGTGTGCAAGCTTGTGTGTGCGTAGCAATTTTCTGTTTTATTTATTTTTCAGCATGTGTGCAATTTACTTTCTTTTGTTTTCATCACCATGATAAATAAATGCATCACTCACGCTTTAATGTTATGGTTAGTAATGATGATAGAAAGTTTGTGCCATGATAAAATATGATGATCGTTGCCGCCTTGTCTACTTTCTTGTGCTTGGTTTATGCATGATTAAACTAATGCTCTCTCTAACATGATATGAAAATTAATTAAATGGCGGCTAATTCAATTGTGGAGGTTATGATAAATTAAGACCCATATCTTTTATTCTTTCTCTCTTACTTAAGCTTGTCAAGGAAAATTTAATTTGGATTTAATTTTGAGCTAACCTTGTCAATGATACCTTTTGCAATTGCTCTACCCTTCTACAATCCTAAATGATATATCGTAACAAACCATAGAGCAAGAATTATTTTCAGGTGAATTAATTCAGGATTTATCTTCTTTGGTACGAGACTAAGAAGCTGACCTTTCCGTATTTTTGCGTACCTCTCTTTTGCTAGCCATTCTATCCTTGCATTGTGAGTTTCTATACCGGGAACATCGCAAACCTTGCTGGATATCCACCCTTAACCAAAAACATCTTTTTGTGAAACACCCCTTGACCACAACCTATATATTGAGTATATATTTTTATTTCGACGGAAAACAGTGGAATCAAGAGCAAAATTCAGTAAAACATAAGCTTGGGAGGCATCAAAGAGTTCGCAGAAGAAAAATCCGAAGAAGTGGAGGCCTACAGGCAGTAGGCCGGCCGGCCTAACACCCCTAGGCTGGCCGGCCTGCCCCTTTTCCCCCTCTGTTGGCTTCAATCTTTCACGAGGAGATGCTCCCTTGAATTCCAAAGTTGAGTCCAGAGAATTGATAAAGGTTTTGTGCACTCACTCCATCAAGTTATCATCACTTCATTGCTTGAGGACAAACAAACGTTCAAGCATGGGGGAGGTGGAGTAAGTGCATTGTGTTGCCAACGGTTCTGAGGAGCAAAAAGAAAGAAAGAAAGAAAAAGGAGAGAAAACAAATGAATGATGATGAAAAGCTCCTCGGTTCCTTTAGTTTCATTAAACTCCAGGTACTTTGAAGATTATTCTATACTCAATTATTCCAACCATGTGCAATCCGATAACAAGGACTTCAGTTGTGCCTTTTGATCAACCGTTGCCATTTGCACATGTCCACCATCCCTCTCCATAAAGAAATTATTTTCCAATGGTCTTTTTGACGAGTCTCGGTAAATCCATAAGAAGTATTTCTTATTTTGATAATATCTTGATTATAATATCTTTTGTTAGGACTAACCTTTCCATAGCTCCAGATAAAGGATCACACATACATACGAGAGAAAGAAAGGAGAAAGTTCTAGCAAGTTAGAGAGACAAGATGACCTAAGAGTTTCCATGAGCAAATTGCAATGAGGTTTAAATTATTGATCTTGGTTTAGCATTACTTATGGAATTTACTTTCTTAATTCTGAGACTTGTTTAATTTTGAGAGCATGTGCTTAATAATTGTGGGGAAGCATTTAACTTGTATCTACCTTCCACATTGAAAAAGCTGGTTACAACTTGAACTATTAACTGCAAAATATTTTTGGGAGCATTGTGTTTTCTCGTGTATGATCAAGTGCAGGGATTGGACACTGAAAGGCAACGCTGATTTTTATCAAAGACTTACTCGAGGACGAGCAAGGTTTAAGCATGAGGGGAATATTGGCGCTCCTTAAGTATCCATTTTATCCCCTGTTTAACTTTGATAATGGCATGGATTTAATATCAAAATCACTAACCATCCTAACCTCGGCCCAATTATTGGTCGTTTTCGCGTTTGCACATATATTTTGGAGGTACTTCGTTTTTGCAGGTTTTTGACCAATTTTGGAGCATGAAATGATGAGGCCCATGATCATGCGATGACACGAAGAAAGACGAAGGCCAAGGCCCGAACAAAGGACCGAAGGCCATGATGATTAGAGGCCCGTTCGTGCACATCCACCCTCCAATGAAGCCCAAAGGACAAAACCCACAAGATAAGATCAAGATACTTCGGGGCTAAGCAAAGCAAAGAGAGATTTAAGGAAGAATTTTCCATCCTATCCTTTTCCTCGAAGAAATCTCGAAGATAACGACGTCTAATGGGGTGCAATCGTGAAAGGCATAAACTCTAGAAGACTCCAGGAGACTTGGGGAGAAAGGAGGACACGAGGCGGCGAAGAAATGGGCCAGGCCGGCCGGCCTGGGTCCATTGGGCCGGCCGGCCCAGCCCCTTTTTGAGGCGGTTCGACCTCCCCTTTGACCTAGGGTTTCCTGAGGCTATTTAAAGACCCGTCCCCAAGGTTCACGCAGAGATCAATTCGGGAGACGACGCCAAGGAGCAGAGAAAATAGAGGGACACCTCTCGGAGAGCCGAGGGTCGTGCTAGTTGTCTAGGGGCTTCCCTAGCTGATGTGGGAACCTTGCAAGGAAGACCATGTCGGAGTTCTGGAGCTAGGATCATCAAGATCAAGGTAGGGCCCCGGTTGTGATCTTGTGAAGTACAATCATTCATGTTGAAGTTATTTGTGATTCCGAATGTTTAGCGACCATGTTCTCTCTTTCGATTTCGTTCTTTTCTTTGGGTTTGCTTCATCCTAGATCTACTATCGAGATAGATCGTTTAGCATGATCTTGTAGTCATGGTGGCTAGAGGTTCATGGCGGAACTACCAATGGGGGTTCGACTTGCTTCAGGGTACTTTCGTCCAAAGGGGCGGCGTCATGACAGGGCGTTGCCACTGAGTAGGTGGGGTATCGAGGGATCAGATTGGAGATTTTGAGTTTAAAGATGCTTTTCATTGAGATTCACATCTATCTTCACTACATCTAGCTGGAACTACAACATATGCATGATCTAGGTGATCTAGATTGGTTATCTCTAACTTTCTCTTGCTACCTTCGGTGTTTATCGTATTTAGTAGATTAGATTTGGTTTTTCACCATCTCAACATAAAAGAATCTCTATGCTAGTAGATTGTTTCTTGTATCTTTGGTTCCGTGGATTGATAAACCTTGGGGGAATACTCTAAGGGAAAAGCTACACGAACCGTGCGCTTGCGGTATACAAATCGGGGGCGCTAAGGAGCGTCAACACCCACACAACGATATTAATTATAAAAAGAGGGTCATCAGAGTCTTGCGCCATGCGGTATCTCCTGCAGGTGACCCTAATCTACAGGCAAGGCTGGGTGCAGGACGGTACCCTACTCGACTTCTTCTGGAACAAAGTCTGGATCTTCCTCTGAAAAATTAAGAAAATGGGGTGAGTACAAACGTACTCAGCAAGTCCAACCACACCCACGGAGGGGGTATAAACAGAATATAATGCACAGGGTAAATGTTGACGCTCCTTAGCGCCCCGACTTGTATACCGCAAGCGCACGGTTCGTGTAGCTTTTCCCTTAGAGTATTCCCCCCAAGGTTTATCAATCCGTGGATCGACAAAGAACTACCTAAGGTTTTCCATCTAATCTAATGGATCTATCCTAACATGAAGCATAGATTGCATATAAAGAGTAAACCTTTAATAGATATGAGTGATATGTGAAGGTTGATCTCATCCATGAACATAGGCTAAATCATAGCAAAACCAAAGATATGACTAGGCCTATCGTCATCTAGTTGTAGTTCAAGCTAACGAGCGGATAAATCATGCATCTCAATCAAAAGCATCTTTAAACTCAAAATCTCCAATCCGATCCCTCGATACTCCGCCTACTCTGTGGAGACGGCCTGTCACGACGCCCCCCTTTTGAACGAAATACCCTGAAGCAAGTCGAACCCCCTCTGGTAGTTCCGCCATGAACCTCTAGCCACCATGACTACAAGATCATGCTAAGTGATCTATCTCGATAATAGATCTAAGATGAAGCGAACCCAAAGAGAAGAACGAAATCGAAAGAGGAGAACATGATCGCTAATAGATTCAGAAGACATGATTATCATTACTCACATAATAGATTCGTTTGGATCGTCACCACCGAGTACATACCATTGACGACTCCAACTAGCTCATGAACTCCACCATGGCACAACCTCGCAGGGAGGCCATGGCGGCTAGGGATGGCCTAAGCCATCTCCTAGACAACTTCGAAGACTTGCAGCGGTCGTCGTCTCCCTCCGGTCTTGGCCCTAGGTTTTCGTCGAGTTCTGGTTGGATGGATGCTCCGAGTTGAATAAGGTGGGAGCTATTTATAAGCCGAGGAAGCCACCGGTCGAAGGGGAGGCCAAACCGACTCGAAAACGGGCTGGGCCGACCGGCCCCATAGGCCTAGGCCGGCCGGCCTACCCCTTTTCGGGCTCGCCTCGGTCTCATTTTTCACGTGTAGACTCCTCGCATCTTCTAGAGTTTCTGTCCTTCACAATTGCACCCCTTTGGATGTCGTTATCTTGGAGATATCTTCGAGGAAAGGATAGGATAGGGAATCCTTCCTTAAATCTTCATTTGCTTTGCTTAATCCCAAAGTATCTTGATCTCATCTTCGTGGGCTTGGTCCTTGGGGCTCTCTTGAAGGATGGATGTGCATGAATGTGCTTCGAATCAACATGGGCTTTGGTCCTTCCTTTGGGCTTTGGCCTTCGTCTTTCTCCGTGTTAGCGCTCGATCACGGGCCTCGTCATTTCATGCTCCAAAATAGGCCAAAAACCTGCAAAAACGAAGTTCCTCCAAAATATATGTGCATATGTGAAAATGACCAATAATTAGGCCGGGGTTAGGACGGTTAGTGATTTTTATATTGAATTCATGCCATTATCAAGGATAAACAAGGGATAAAACGGATACTTAAGGAGCGCCAACATTCCCCCCATGCTTAAACCTTGCTCGTCCTCGAGTAAGTCCAGGAGCTTTGCTTATAAAGAAATCAGTGTTGCCCCTCAATGTCCTCTCTACACTTAGTCATACATAACAAGACATATTGCTCTCTCAAGTATTTAGCATTTAAGTTCATGTTGTGACCGGCTACTTTTTCATTATGGAAGATAGACTAGCAATTAAAGAACAAGCCACAATAATAAATAAATGCAATGCTCTCAAACTTAAGCGAACTTCAAACATTTACCTTGTTTCATCGTGAAGAGTTTTCAAAAGAATGCATATCAAACATAAGTGAGGTTCTCTTGCAAAAGATCATGGAAATACTCATCTCATCAAGTTGCTCAAGCCTACATTAGATTGTTTTCAACCTATTCTACTCATATATAAAAGTGGAAGGTTTATGTGGAGCTTGGTAGGTAAAAACAATCCTAGCAAAACATTATACTTGAAATATTATCAAACTAAGAGAGAGATCTATTGGATTTACCGAGACTAGTCAAAAAGGCCATTGGAAAATAATGTTGGAGAGGGGGAAAGATGAAACACACACATTTAGATAGGTGGACATGTGCAAGTGGCAAATGGATGATCCCGAGACACAAATGAAGTTCTCGTTATCGGATTGCACATGGTTGGAAGATTTGAGTATGGAATAATTCTTCAAAGTAACTTGGAAAATTAATGAAACCAAAAAGAACTAAGGAGCATTTTATTCTTCTCTTTTTTTTCTTTTCTCCCCTTTTTTCATTTTTCTTTTTTTTTTTCTTTTCTTTCTTTGTGCTCCTTAGAACTTTTGATAACATAGAATACTTACCCAGCCATCCCCCCATGCTTGAACGAATGCTCGTCCTCGAGTATGAATAGTGGGAGAACCAACTAGCTAGGGTAAGTATCTCAAATTCACCTTCTTCTTCGTAAAACCGCTTGAAGGTGTGTTCTAGGATCAAAACCTTTCCCTCCCGCATACTGTCACTACACGAGGATAATCGGTAACGAACAACAAGAACACGATAGTTGATGTACTCTAGGTAAACCATGCAAGAGCAAAGCAAACCCAAAGCGAAATCGCGATTCTATTAGGCATCAAAGTATCTCCGGGGAGCCTTGTCTCCCAAAAATTTTCTTTATATGGTGCCCTTGATTCTTTTGATTCCGTCGAAATGATAATCCATACTCAAATTGGGTTGTGGTCAAGGAGGTAATCACAAAAAGATATTTTTGGTTTAGGGTGGATATCCAGCGAGGTTTGCAAAATTCCCGAAGTGGAAACTCACAATGCATGGATAGATAGGCTAGCAAAAAGAAGGTTACACAAAAAGAACGGAATGACCAGCTTCTTAGTCTCGTACCAAAGAAATCAATCTTAATCCAACTCATCAAAATATAAGTTTGCAATCTAAAGGTTTCATCATGAAAGAATATGTGTGTATAGGCTTTGGTAGGTAGAACTTTGCAAGAGATTCACAAATGTAGATAGCATAGGAATTAAGTTTTCAAATTAAACAACACAAGGTGTAAGGTCATCGGTAGACTTAAATCAAAGAGCAACATAGAATATGTGGGTTTAGAATTTAGTCATTTAACCTCCACAAATAAAAGAGCCGGTATTTAATCATTTTAATTCCATTTAATTGAGAGCAAATAGTCAAGTCATATACAACATAGCGTAGGTAAAACAAAGTAGCAACTTTCATCACTTTTCCATAAGCAAGAGCATATAAGAATATCATCGTGGTGAGCTCAAGGTGATGGTGGTTATCATTCATTGAAAACAAAAACCAATCTAGGTTGTACTCCTAGTAGCCATGTTATTATACGGAGAGATATACAAAGGTTGCATCTTTGGTTGAAGGCATATATGTACAAGCATTTAGAAAAAGAGAGAGTTGAGGAAGAATTACCGTCCTTCTCAATGCTCGTAATGAAGTGTAGCGCGGCCTCCTCCATACTTAAGCATTGTGCTAAGCATGGAAGAAGAATCATAAGCATCTTGTGGCAACCATGATTATCTTACTCTATGAGATCTTTCTTCCTTGTCCCCGAAATCCTCCCCCATGCTTAGCATGATGCTAGGCGTGGAAGGAGAAGATGGACCATCTTGAAATTCTTGAAGTCCTTCCCTCATGTGTATGAATATCATCTTCAATGTGTCTTCACCTTTGTTGCCTCGATTTCCTTCAACTTCTTCTTGTACTAAGTCATGGTCTCAATCCTTACTTCACGTCGTTGTCGCCACCTTCAATTCCTCGTTGTCTCATTGCTGCCGCATCTTCACGAATTTTTCTTTCAATTTCCAGAATAGAACCTGTACTGAAACATTGCTCCATTGCGAAGTGCACGAATTTTCCTTTCCAACGAGTCCTTATACTCCCAAAATTGATTCCGAACAAGAGAGTTGTGTCCATTTTATCCTAGCGCTGCAATCTGTCCCGACGAATTTCAGAACGCGCAACGTCCAATGTTCTTGCTACATCTCCTTGTACGGGTCTTCAAATTCATTGATCTTGAATGCGTTGGAATGGGAATTAGATGGAGCTTCTGAATATCAAATTTTTGCTTCTTGCACAGCTCTGAACATGTTCTCAAATTGATGAAAACAGCTGCGTCCTTCTCGGGTTTCGACGATGTTGACGATCTTGATTGAAATTCTTTTGGTCTTGAACTCATGGGAGCGCTTCTTCATGCCTGCAAAACATTTTAAACACACACTACCCCCGGGGTGACAGTCGGGAGTAGAAACAAATGCCAACAAACCTACCATTCCTAAGATCCCAATTTGTGGCAAAGTTAGCTTAGCGAAACTAGTGAGTGTACGTGTGTGCTAGTGTAAATGCAAATAAGAGGAAGGTATATAAACAAAGACAATGTTTACACCTAGTTCTAAACACCATGTTTATAACTAGGTTGCCGAACTTCTCCATAGCCACAATGACTTATTTAACAAAGGTCAAAACACCATGTCTATCCCAAGATCAATAGGCCTTCATAGCACAAGAAAAAAATAAAGCGCATTGCAAAGCTTATAAACCAACCAAATGCAACCTCATAGCTTGGTAACTAAATGATGATGGTCTTCAATCATGTCTAAACACCATGTTTACACAAGATTGCAAAAAGGAAAATGCTATCATGATAAGCATTACATGGATAGGAAAGCATACATCAATAAGATTGAGACCAAGCTAGCAAAATGAGGGCACGAACAATGGAATGGATGCAAAGCGCAAATGCAGAGTTAGCAAAAACAAGTGTTAGCAAGATTGAAAGGACCTTTCGATGTTGTTCCGCAACTAGCTTATTCAAAAACAATTGCTAAGAGTGACAAAAAGCCTTCGCGACACTTCATAAGAAGTGAGGCTTTTGTCAATGAAAAGGTTATTCATCGAAAAAGGATCAAGCAACGGCGCCAGAAAAGCTTGTTGACGCTCCTTAGCGCCCCGATTTGTATACCGCAAGCGCACGGTTCGTGTAGCTTTTCCCTTAGAGTATTCCCCCCAAGGTTTATCAATCCGTGGATCGACAAAAAACTACCTAAGGTTTTCCATCTAATCTAATGGATCTATCCTAACATGAAGCATAGATTGCATATAAAGAGTAAACCTTTCATAGATATGAGTGACATGTGAAGGTTGATCTCATCCATGAACATAGGCTAAATCATAGCAAAACCAAAGATATGACTAGGCCTATCGTCATCTAGTTGTAGTTCAAGCTAACGAGCGGATAAATCATGCATCTCAATCAAAAGCATCTTTAAACTCAAAATCTCCAATCCGATCCCTCGATACTCCGCCTACTCTGTGGAGACGGCCTGTCACGACGCCCCCCTTTTGAACGAAATACCCTGAAGCAAGTCGAACCCCCTCTGGTAGTTCCGCCATGAACCTCTAGCCACCATGACTACAAGATCATGCTAAGTGATCTATCTCGATAATAGATCTAAGATGAAGCGAACCCAAAGAGAAAAATGAAATCGAAAGAGGAGAACATGATCGCTAATAGATTCGGAAGACATGATTATCATTACTCACATAATAGATTCGTTTGGATCGTCACCACCGAGTACATACCATTGACGACTCCAACTAGCTCATGAACTCCACCATGGCACAACCTCGCAGGGAGGCCATGGCGGCTAGGGATGGCCTAAGCCATCTCCTAGACAACTTCGAAGACTTGCAGCGGTCGTCGTCTCCCTCCGGTCTTGGCCCTAGGTTTTCGTCGAGTTCTGGTTGGATGGATGCTCCGAGTTGAATAAGGTGGGAGCTATTTATAAGCCGAGGAAGCCACCGGTCGAAGGGGAGGCCAAACCGACTCGAAAACGGGCTGGGCCGGCCGGCCCCATAGGCCTAGGCCGGCCGGCCTACCCCTTTTCGGGCTTGCCTCGGTCTCATTTTTCACGTGTAGACTCCTCGCATCTTCTAGAGTTTCTGTCCTTCACAATTGCACCCCTTTGGACGTCGTTATCTTGGAGATATCTTCGAGGAAAGGATAGGATAGGGAATCCTTCCTTAAATCTTCATTTGCTTTGCTTAATCCCAAAGTATCTTGATCTCATCTTCGTGGGCTTGGTCCTTGGGGCTCTCTTGAAGGATGGATGTGCATGAATGTGCTTCGAATCAACATGGGCTTTGGTCCTTCCTTTGGGCTTTGGCCTTCGTCTTTCTCCGTGTTAGCGCTCGATCACGGGCCTCGTCATTTCATGCTCCAAAATAGGCCAAAAACCTGCAAAAACGAAGTTCCTCCAAAATATATGTGCATATGTGAAAATGACCAATAATTAGGCCGGGGTTAGAACGGTTAGTGATTTTGATATTGAATTCATGCCATTATCAAGGATAAACAAGGGATAAAACGGATAATTAAGGAGCGCCAACAGTAAATCAAGGATAAGGCTAGGGTTTAATTTGCGGAAAGCAAATTTTTATGCAGGGGTTCATTTGAAAGAAATGATTTTTCAAAGCAAGTTCTCTTTGTACCGAATAACACATAATGTTGGCCCACACAGGACCCAAATTTTAAGCTGCTACTGGACTCCTCATCCGCCGTAGCACACGGCACAACTGCCGGACTCGATTCCAAAACAACTCACGCCAACCCATCCCAAAGTAAACACTAGTTATGTGACCACACCGTAACTCGCCCAGTACCGTGGGCACGGCTATTCGAATAGATTCTTAACTCTGCAGAGGTGTGCTACTTTACCCACAAGCGGGGTACCACAACACGATCACCGTAGTGTCGGTGCAGATCCCAACAAAGCCATTACCCACCTTAGCTAGACCTGACTAGCCATCACGGGATCCACCAAGGGGTCATTGACCTATCACAGACGTTTTAACTGGGGCATAAGTCACACAGAGCTAATCCCTTCTCCTTGATCACCCGTTGCTCTCAGCTCTCCTGATGGCTATCAGACTAACTAGTGGGGTTTATGCTAAGCCGTTGCCCATTCAACGGTCGAGTGGTTTGCACGATAGTGGAGTTAGGTGAGATGACACACCAACTCGGTCCTTAGTTGTGACAAGATGGATATCTCCCTTCCGTGCTCTGCCACAAAGGCACAAGCACACCAATCGGCAAATCACACCAAAATGCCATCCATCTCGTCTTAACTTATCTTTCGAAAATTCCACTTTTATCCCTTCCCCCCCCCCACACACACACACACCTTTTCTTTATAAAACAAGTTGTATTGTGTATAAGATCCTAAACGTTCTAGCAGCGATTAACGTCCAAACAAAACATATTCAGACATTAATCTAGGTGGTCAAGGAATGGGTATAACAAATCAAGGGGTGGCTATCCAACCGTGTTTTCAGCAGGCAAAACATATGCAGTTTTGTAAAACAGGCCAATAGGTTGTGTTTATAAAAACTGGGACAAAAGCATGCATCAAAGGGCGGGATTGAACTTGCCGTCTTCGAAGCCTTCCGGGAAGTCCTGCTCGAGGTACTGTCCTTCGGGTTCGGGGTCGCGGAACTGGTCCTCGTTCGCTTGCTCGCAGAGCTGTTCGTCGGCGGGCTCTCCTTCGTTCACACCGTGATCTACGTCGTATACAAACAAGCACACAATCAAGAAAAAGAAATAAAAGCTTTATCGTTGAGCTCGAATCGGAAATAATTAAGATATGAAGATAGGAGTAATATTTTAGGGCGGTTTCCTAATGGCATGGCCAAAACTATGTTATGAGAGGCGTGGTAGAGTTTTAGGTCGATCCGAGGTTGTTTGGCGTATGAAATGATAGGTTAACAGGGTGTTTAGGGTCTAAACAAGGGTCCAGGGACTCGTTTGTAATTAGTGAAAGGACTTGATTAGAATTTCGGGGAAGGTTTGGGTTATTCTGGAAAAGGATAGGGTTTTATTTATAAATAAGTTTATATAGTGGTGGGTTCGTTTGTAAATATAATAAAGGATGGGGCTTTATTTGCAAAAGGCCACAAAGTGGAAGGATTCTTAATTAAATTGAATAGAGAGGAGGGAGTTTTGGGCAAATGTGCCCCCCTCTCCTTCCTCCCGACCGCAGAACAGGGGAGGGAGGGCGGCTCGCCGGCGGCGGCCAGGGCCGGCGGCCTGGGGGCTCGGGGGTGGTCGGGATGTGAGGGGAAAGAGGCAGGGAGGTGTGGGGGTTTGTTCCTTGGCCGCAGCTCGGCCAGAGGCGGCCTAAGGTGGCTTGGCCGCGACGGCCAGTGGCAGCGGGCGGCGGGTTGCGCTGGGCCGGCGCTACAGAGCTCGTCGGCGGCCAGGGAGTGGGGGAGGAGCACCAGGGGACTCGGGGGCTTGATTTCCCCCGCTCACCTTGGATTGGAGTGGAGCAGGGAGGTCGGTCCACGGGAGGCAGGCGCGGCGGCGGAGCAAGCTAGCGGCGGCGGCGCTGCGTGGCTTGGGAGAGAGCTGACGGTGACGGTGGAGCTTGTGGGGGGTGCGGAGCTGCGCGGGGAGCCCTTTTATAGGCAATTTAGGTCGGTGAAGGAGGGCCGCGGCGGTGAGGGTGGCCGGCGAGCGGCGCGAAGTGCCTTTAATGCCGCTCCGGCTACTTGCGGCCGTCGTGGAGCGGCGCAAATGGCGAGGCGGGACGGGACGAGTCGGGCAGGCGTGTGGGCACATGGGGGGCCGGGCGCTGTGCTTGGCGCGAGCGGCGAGGCGGGGCGAGCAGTACACGCGTGTGCGTGGGCAGGTGGGCATCGCGGCGTGGCTCTGCTCGACGAGCGGCGCGGCGGTGATGGCGGGGAGCAGGGCCGGCGCTGGTCAGGCGGCCGCGTCGTGGCGCGCAGAGGGGCAAAGGCGGCGCCGAGCGGAGCGGCGAGCTCATGCGCGCGGCGGCGGCCTTCGCGACGAGGCAGAGAGCGGCATGCAGCGGTGCACGCGCGTGTGGGCGTGCACGGGCCGCGCGTGGGTCGGCCGGGGTGGGGCGCGCGTGCAGGGGTGGGCAGCGTGGCCTGGCGGAGCAGGAGGCGGCCGGGGTCGTGCGCGCGGGGAGGAGGGGCGACGCGCCGAGCGGGCTGCAGAGCGGCCCGTGCGGGCAGGAAGCGAGGGGGCCGGGCCGAGCGCGCGCAGAGGAGAAAGGAAGGAGAGAGAAGGAAAGAAAAGAAAAGAAAAGAAATATGGGAAAAAGAAAAGGAAAAAGGAAAAAGGAGAGGAGAAAGAGAAAAAGAGAGGGGGGATTTTTGCCGGCGCTGATCGCGGCGCTGATCGCGGCGTCGACCGCGGCGTCGACCGCGGCTATCGGCCACGCGCGCGTTGTCGGGCGACACGCAGCGCGTCGCGCGGAGAGGGAAAAAGAGATGTGACATCGGTTGTTCGGGACAGGAAAAATTCCCGGAATTTAGGGTTTAGGGCTTTAGGAGGGTCTTGATCTCAACGATGAAAAATAATTTTGAAAATAACTTAGCGCGTGATTTAATTCTATAGATTTTTGGGATGTTACACGAGGCGGCGTGCCGCACTGGCGGTGGCGGTAGAGGGTGAGGGATTGGGGCGTGATGTAAGAGGAGGTCTCTGCCTCTAAAAATAGAAGTATTTTTTTAAGGCGGACCTCTTATAATGCCTGCCTCGGTTAATAGATTTTAGAAGGCGATTATTTTTAACGACCTCCGTAAATTAATTTGTGATTTTTTACTGCCTCAGTTAATAGAAAATAACCGGCTCGGTTAATGTCCGGCATTAAACGAGGCGGTTAAAATTTCTACCCGCCTCGGAGGTGTTTAAAAAAGGTCACGATAAATTATTTTTTTGTAGTAGTGCCACTATCTAGTTACACTGTACCTACAAGGCTAAAACTAAGCTATACGACTAGTTCGAAATAGAAATTAGATTCGCACTGAACCATACAAAACAGCCACAATCCTTTAAGGGAATACCGCACTGTTCAAAATAGGAATTAGATTCGCATTGAACCCATACCACAAGTCAGGCCTCTTTAAGGGAATATTAAATCTATATTTATATATTATTAGATCCTCTAATATTACCCGTCTCTTTAAAGATACGCACACAGATATCAGCATATCAAGAGTTCCTTACTAAACATTGAGAAAAAGAAAGGCGTTCCCAAGATATGTTTCTCCTGTATTATTGAGTTTGAGAGAGCTTGTATTAATTTCAAAAGCAGTTTGAGAGAGCTCCCCTTGAACTAAAGCTATATAGGAACCTTCGTAATAATACAGCAATAAAAAGAGTTCAAATATATTTTGGTCTAAATTTTCAACCATGTATACATGGTAAACATGCATGATTAAAAACAGCAAGGTGTGGACCGACAAAATGGTTGGCCTTCGGATCTGTTGATGCTGCCACAGCTGCAGTGTGCAAATAATCGTCAGCTAGCTTCCCCATGGCTTATCTAGTACCCCAACAGCTAGTGGAGCTGCTCTGGTCGGTCCCTTTCCCTTCCGGGCCTGTGCCCGGACGCCGCCCGTCAGTCCTCAGTCCTCAGAGCAGGTATTATGGAGCCACGTGGGCGGGCGGTATGAGCCTTCACGTCAGAAAAATCTGTGCCAGCAGAAAGAGAAACGGAGAGAGACAAGGAAACGGGCGCTCCGTCACTCGCCCGGCTGAATCATCGCTCCCGAGGGGAAAAAAGCCCGCTCCCAGCCCGTCCCAGGCGAAGAAGTCGCCGCCGCCGATCCCGTGCTCCTCCCTGCACTCCTCCTTCCACTGCGCGCCAAATCGGCCTCCCCTCCCGCTAAATCGATCCGTCCTGCGCCAAATCAGAGATAAATCCACCCCAAAATCGCCCCCAAATTCCCAATCCCTAAACCCTAGACGTCGTCCCCAAGACGCGAGATGAGCTGCCAGTCGAAGATGACGCGTGCGCCGCCGCCGCCGGAGGTCCCATCGCCGGCGACTCAGCTCGTCATGCCACCACCGCCACCCCATCGAGTCCCGCCACCACCCTTCCCTTCCATCTACTGACCTGCTGCCTGGTTCCCCCCAAGAACACTGCAATCCATGGCGCACCCTCCTCGGCACCAAGTTGGTTCGCTGGTGTATAGCAACCTGGCATGGTGGCTCAAGGTCCCTGGTGGCCACCTGCGAACCCTGGTGCATCAGCAAGTCCTACCCCACCTACTGAGAATGCTAAGGAACCTGATCTGCAAGCATGGTATATCCTTCCCCGTCTCTATTTGCTTGGTGCATATTCGATTGATGTCATATTGATTTGCTAAAGGCTTGAACCTGATCTGTAACATGTTAGAATTAATATGCATTTCAGCCTTGTAAGGTACTGAATTGTGGTTTCTAATTAAACTAACAGTTCCGTGAACCGGAGATTTGTCTCTCTTAATTTCTTGTATGTTCGTTGGCCGGATGAGTTTATTTGTATGTTCATGTATTATGTTGTTTGATGAATGGCCACAAAGATGCAGTCGACAAAAGATTTGTATGCACATGCAAGCATTAACTACTTACTTCTTTATTGCAGCCACTCTCTTAGCCAAGCTAACAGCCGATCCATTATATGAGGTAGCTGTTTAGTTGGCTGGGAATGACATTATGCTTGTATTTAGCCAGCATAAGGCTGAGTTATAAAACTTGCTCTCACACGGCGGGGGCCCGGGGCTGGGCGTCAGCAAGACGCTGACACGCCGCGGCCAATGATTGGCTTTCCGGTGGCGGCGAAGAGGACGGCGCGGCGGCCGCGCGACACATGGCCGCGTGCTCTAGCAGTATTTGGTTCGAGAGCGAGGTAAAATGAAATGGTTGCATTCTAGATTGGGAGAATGAAATGGCTCCATATTTATATTTGGAGGGACGGAGTGGCTCTATATTTTATTTGGTTGGAAGAACGAGAATCAACCGGCTCTTATTTCGTTAACCACCGTTTTGTGGAGCCCACCTGTCATGCAACCTGTTCTCCCTCCCCTCCCCTCTTCTTGAGCACCATCTGCCTGCCGCCGCCGCCGCATGCTCGCCGTCCTGCTGGGCTGCCCCATCGCAGCCCTCCCTCCCTCCCACCCCAGCAACTCTTCCACATCCCCTAAGCAGGAGCAACACGGCCGCGGGGAGCCCTCCCCCATCCCCTGAGCAGCAGCAACACGGCCGCGGGGAGGGCCGTCGCCGCTCGATTCGATGCGTCGCTGACTCGCCGCCCAAATCGTCCCACCATCTCTGCGCTCGCCTTGCGACGCTGCTGCCCGCTGCTGCTGCCGCGAGCTCTGCACGCTCGCCTGCCCGTCGTCGGGGCGGGCTTCTCACGCTGGCCGCCGCCGGTGAGGGCTGGGGCGCTCCCCTGCTCGCTGGCTGCCGCCGGTGAGGGCTGGGGCGCTCCCCTGCTCGCTGCCGGCGCGGGCTTGCGCTGGCCTCGCCGCGCCACTGCCCACCGCCGGCGAGGCCTCGGCGCACGGCGCACCCGCTGCCCGCCGCCGCCGTGGCCTCCGAGCGGCCGCCGTCGGCCAATTCGTCGCGCGGCCGTCGGATTTATCGCGCCGCCGCTCAAATCGGCCGTGCTCCGGGCAGGAAGGCGCCGTGGGGAGCAGAGGATCGCCGCGGGAGAAACGACGGCGCTGGAGAGCACGAACGGGAAGACACGGCGTGGACGGGAGCGAACTCGACTGGTCGTTTTCGCGGAGCGAGTTGGGCCGTGTTTAGTTAAAAAAAATCAAAATTTCAAAAAAAAAATTCCGGCACCTGCATGGAGACTTAAATCTAGACCAAATAAAAAACGCATTGCGACTGCTGTCTGTAAATGGCGAGACGAATCTAATGAACCTAATTAGACTGTAACAAGATGCTAAATTGCTACAGTAAATAACCTCTAACGATGGATTAATTAGGCTCATTAGATTCGTCTCGCGATTTAGAGACGAGTTCTGTAATTATTTTTGTAATTAGTCTATGTTTAGTACTTCAAATGTAGAAAGATGTTTTTTTAAAAATTTTACAATGCGCAACTAAACACAGCCTTGGTCCCGAATATAGAGGGAATATTCGCTTGGAGAGATCGCTCCGCTCCTGCGCTCGCGAAACAAACACACGCCTAGTGCCCGGTCCAGGCGGAAAGCACCAGCTGCCCAAACGGCCAAACCCCCCTTGCGCAGGAAGGAAGACGCGCGACCAGCTGCAGCGAGACGGAGTAGACGAGACGCGAGCAAAGCGAAGCGAAGCGGACACGTGACGTGGCCCCTGCGCGCGGGCCCCGCCACGACCGTACCGTGGCGTGGAAAGCGAGCACGGTGGTTGGTCGCCGAGCAAAGGGCCCAAAATTGGAACGGGCCTCTGGTCTCTGCATGTCTATCTTCGCTCGACCAATGCAACGGCTCAGGCTCAGCAGCTCGATCAGGCTTGATCTAGCTACTAGGCCACTGAAAAATAGAAATAAGTAAAGCTTCAGGCTAGACATGTCGAATCGTCTTTTGGCAAAAGCTAGGGTACGTACTATGCATTATTGCGTTATTACGAGGGGGGGAAATTTAAATATAGCTGCAAATTAATAAAACGTGAGAATGAAAGGTAGCTCGTCTTTTCATAAACTAGTCGCAAGCATGTCGAAATGCACTACTCAAACGACCTAGCCATACCACAGGCCACAGCACTCTAGGTTACGCTGTGACGATGTATATGTGTGTGTGTACAACATGATGCATCTAGTGCGCTTAGCCAGCAGCTTTACTGCTTTCAAAATGGTTGAAACCGCGAGTCAAAAAAAAAAAATGGTTGAAACCGTAACAGTGGTGCCACTTCAGTTCCTCCGGCGGTCTAAAGTTCGTGTTCGATCTTCCTTTTCCTACTCTCGATTTCTCGCATCACCGCATGTTCATCGCCTGTGGTGAATTGAAACTAAAGCGCCTTCTTTTTCACGGAAAAGCGCTTTGTTTGTTCAACTCCATAATCACTCTGACGTGGTTTCGCTGCATTCCGACATGCATGCCAACTTGGACGGTGGAAGAAATTCAGGAACTAAAGCTCTTTTTGATGAATCGAAAGTCGGCACACTTGTGCCCAGGAAGTTTTTTCCTTTTATTATGGCATTTGATGACTTTGTGTTCATTAGGTATGATGAGTGTATGACCATTTTCCTTTACCACGTGCCCGGTGTTTTGTAGGGTGTCTTAGTGGATTAGACATCAGAGGCAGAACCGTGGGTGAAATAAAGTACAATAGGACTATAAAAGACAGTGTTTGGAACCGAATCAAACTACACCGTAATAATGTTAACTAACTTTAGTTCACTCCATAGTAAATTGATTTAGGTTCTGAGTAATTCGATCCCATGTGCAGCTAATTATAAACTTTGCCAGAGGGCCTGTAACCAGCTGGTGGTTGCAAAAGTCTTAGTAGCACCTCAGATTCTGGGTTCATCTCTTCGTGGGAGTGAATATTCTAGAATTTAACAGTGTTATACTTTCAGTAGTAGATTCCCATCGACAGCTAGGTGACTGTAGTGACTTCGTTAATTTTGAGGATTTGCCGACTCATTCTTCGAAGATGCTCATAGAAATAGGGTTTGCGTATGTGTGTTCATATATAGCGGAGAGTGTGCGTGTGTTGTTAATCTCTGAGTTGTACCGTGTAATCATAAAAAAACTTAACTTTTCTAGAATCATGCGAATTCATTTCACAATTCTCGGAAACTATGCCTTAATTAGCTTAACTTGGAAATATTGTATGCTTTTAATCAATCATGGTAAATTTTTTATATTATGCATATAGTTTGTTTTGTAGCAAAATTAACATAAATTTAACCAAAATTTTTAGATAAATTATACTCCATTTCAAATATGGAAGATAGGTTTAGGTTATCGAAGCTCCATCGTCCAAGCTTAAAGGTCATAATATTTTTGAAACATCTCCCAATTTGAAAATGCAAAAAATATTTTTTAATGCCACTTCACCTAAAAGCCAATCTAAATTGAACCCGAGCATTTGATCCGCAAATTGAGTATAAATCAATTCCCTTGATCCGCCGCTGCTCCTCCTTTCATCCAAATTGAGTATAAATCATGTCATATTTTTTAATGCCACTTCACCTAAAAGCCAATCTAAATTGAACCCGAGCAGTTGACCCTTCTTCTTCCTCTAGCCCCTTTTCCTCTTTATCTTTTTTTTCTCTTTCTCTCCCTCCTTCCTCTCTCTAATTTCTAATAGCCCCCAACCTTCATTCTAGCTCCAACCCCAAGGAAGGTGTAACATCCCTAAACTAAATTGAGTATAAATCATGTCATCATGTGCATCATCAAATAAATTTAAATTGAGTTTGGTTTGATTTCCGGAATGTCCAGATTTCAATCCGGAACCTGCGGGTTGGGCCGACCTGGAGTATCCGGACTGAAACCCGGAGTATCTGGGATTACTGTAGCGGATGAGTGTCAACCTCACAGCACCACATCACCCCCCGGCCCCACGTGTCATTCCCAGCCCCCTACACCACCTGGGAACCTCCTCCCCTCTCTCTCATTCTCTCTCTCTCTCTCAAACCTCTTTCTCTCTCTAACCCATGGTCATGGAGGAGCTCTCCTTTCTCCCCCACCTTTGAGCACCCTCCACCTCGCCGGACAATCGCCAAAGATCGTCGCCGGCGAGCTGCTCCACCTCGGCTTCATCTTCTTCCTTGGAGTTAGGAGCTTCCCCAAGCTCTTCCTCCATCTTCCTCAAGCCCCAAGCAAGGAGGACAAGCTTGAGCTGCACCAAGCCCTCACCACTATCTTCAAGACCCTACTGGTGTTGCACCGGTCGCCGGTGAGCTCATCCCCTCCCCCGATCTACCCCATTGCCCTAGGTTTAGAGCCATTGGAGTCCTCTCACCATTGATGACCTAGAGCTCTCAAATCCCAATGCATGTTGGATTTAGCTATCAAAATAGACTCCCCACGTTCCTACAAACCTTTAGAAATAAACCTCACCCCAAACCGAGGTCGGAATCACCGGGAACGGACTTTTCAATGTTCACTTGCGAAGCTGCCGGAAAGTCTGGGATTACTGTAGCAAACTCCGGGTCCCCAGAGTATCCGGTGCTGAAATGCGGACTATCTGGGGTTTGCCTGTCCGGAGTGTCCAGACTGAAGTCTGTAGTGTCCGGGAACCCCTTTAATATGGCCATTTGATAGTTATCTAATCCCATAGCTTTTACTTATAGTTGAACCATGTATGTATGATATATCTAGCCTCTTTTATTATGGTTTTGCACTAATAAATCATGCTTTCTCATGTCATATGCATTGCATTACAATTATTCATGGCATGTTTACTTATTTAGCATTATTGCATTCGTGTAGAGACCGTGACGCCGGGTCAAGAGGCGGGTGAGCACGAGCCGGAGTTCATGGGTGACGACGCTTCCTTTGAGACTCAAGGCAGGCACCTAAATATTCTTTTATCCCATATTTTGGATCAATGAATTTTATATATGTGTCTTGATTGTGCATGAGTTACTATCTACGTATATATATATCAATGTTTGCTTAGAACTTACTTGATGCATTACCAACCTTGCCTAGGATAACCCCTCCTAGTTGAGTATGCTTGTTAGGCATCACGAATTATATACTTAGCCTTGCATAGCTTCGGTAGAAGTCGAGCGGTGGCAAGGTCACCACCACTCGCAAGCTATAGGATGTAATGTTTAATTCCACCTAGTTATTCAATGATGAATAAAATTGAGCAACTATGAATAGTGATTCGGACTTGGACAAGTATGGTAGAGCCATGTTGGGAGTGGAACTCAAATGGTTAGACTTGCTTGAGTTGATTAAGGATCGATGCGTAATCACTTTGATACTTGAGCACTTTTCCATACAAGCCACATGCTTAATAATGGGAAGGTAAGCCAACTAGCATGAGTCACACCTTGCCTTGATCGGATTCGGTACGAGTCGTGATGGAGTGTGATCGGCGGTTCCGGTGCACTTGTCCTTCCCGACCGTTCACTCATAGTCGGTTGTGTTCGTGTGAAAGGTTGAGGCATGAATCAACACTTATTCTTGGCCATGGGTATGGTCGTTGGTCTTGTCCTCATGTGTGTAAAGTTGTACACCCCTGCAGGGTTTTTGATCTATTGCAATAGCCGCCCTCTCAGACATTGAGCTCGCTCTTATACTTCGACTTTAACGTAGAGTTGCCGATGAAGTTCATGGAAGATTGAGCTTATGATACATGATCACTTTACTTATGCAATTTCATTGATGTATGTTGTAGAGATTATATATGCTATATCTCTTGCTTCTTACAACTTGATCAAAATATATGCTTTTATGCAAAATTAAACACCATGACCTATCATTGCTACTAACCAAATGCATTCTCCTTGAGGTCGGGCAATTGGCATATAGTGTTTACCTTCTCATTTTGTGTTATGTATGGAGTGCTTATGTCGTAGAATTTCTGCTGCAAACTCTGAGAACTTGATGTAATGGATTTGAACCTCTTTGTAATATGAACTAGTGTGTGGATGTGTTTATGTAATGGTATTATTGTTGTGTTAGTGAAGTGTGTATAAATCCTGGCCGTTGCTCATGACACATTCCAAGGACTACCGGGATTAGTCCCTTCTAATTGAGTTGATCAATAGACGATGACTCAATTAGGTGGAATTAACTTGGGCTGGTTCCTCAGAGAAGGGGAAGGAAGAAGAATAGAAAGAAGATGAACCCCTCTGATGAGGACATCGCTGCATCGGATACGTACACGTTGAAGTCCGACTCGTCTACAACTTTGACTTCGTTTCCTTCTCGGATTCCAGAAACAGTCTGCACCAAAAACAATGTCACGGCCACATACGGAGTCCGTTTGAGGAGAACTTTATATGGTTGGAAATATAATTTCATAACCTTTCCAACGCCACTAGATTCAGGTCCATATCTATTCGGAGTGAACGGAAATTCACAAAACAAGTCGACGTCCAGAATCTGGAAAGGTGCCGCGCCACCTCTTTTGGGCCAATGGCCCGTGTATCGTGTCGGGTGAAAGCATCTAGGCCCTCAAGGTATGTTTCGGTGATTAATGACAACCATTATTGTGACTAATGAGTTTGTGCAGCTTAATGAAATCTTATCGCTCATTGGATCATATGTTAAAGAGGCCCCTAAATTTCATCATTCAAAAAGGCGATCTCGGTATTCAACTCAAGTATATAACAAGACTAAGGATCTTTCTAGTCCTAAGTGTCACAAGGTTGAGAAGGACACTTATGTTAGTATAGGTTTTATAGTTTTGTAGAGATCGCACTATTAAGAGGGGTTAAGGCCAAGTAACTTGAGCATGAACATGGTCAATCAAAAAATGGATGCACACATTGGTCACTCAGGTTCTTGGAATCTCAAACAAGTGCTATTCAACTCATATCTCAAGAATATTTGGATTTCATTCAAGACTCAAATCAAAACAGACAAAATTAGGAAAAAGTCTTATCACCGGTTTAACCGACGACATCAATTTTCTATACGTCGATTAAACGCTGTCACTGAAGCATGGACACTGAGTACACCGGTTAAACCGACGATATTTGAAATTAACGTCGGTGCAATTGTCCAGAACGTTGGTTTTCCAAGGATTTCTAAGCTTATACTCACCAGTTAAACCGACAATGGATTTGAGTTAGCATCGGTGCAGTTGTCCAGAGAGTTGGTTTTTCAGTTGGTCAGTGGACAACTACACTCACCGGTTAAACCGATGATACGTCGGTTAAATTGCCCGAGCTGTAACGGCTAGTTTTTCAAATGGGCAGTTTACATTCATCGGTTAAACCGACGATGACTTTTGGAGGGCCGTCGGATTAACCGGCGTTGCGTACTTTTCTGGCAGCTTTTCTCCAACAGCTCTATCCGCGCGAGCTGCCTATATATACCCCTCCAATGGGTCATTTTACGGTCTCTTGACACCAGGCAATACTCATACACTCATTCTATTGTTGAGAGCCACCTTGAGCTTCACATTCCACTCATTTGATCTTTCAATCATCCAAGAAGCAAGGCTAAGGACTTGAGTAGAGAGAAGCTTGTGTGCATCCATTCTTGGTGATCGGTTCTTGCTCAAGTGAAGGCCCTAGCTTGTTACTCTTGGTGATTGGCATCACCTAGGCGATCTTGGTGATTGAGGTGTTTCTTGCGGAGCTTGCCAAGTTGATTGTGGGAGCCCGAAGAAGATTGTACGTGGCTTGAGCTCCACCACGCCGGGATGGTGAACGAGACTCTTAGTGAGCACCCTCGTCTCGGTGACTTGGGAGGTGATAAGACTCTTAGTAAGTGTCACAACGTGGATTAGGGATGTGTGCCAACACATCGACACCACGGGGAAAAATCCGGTCGTCTCTTACCAACTCTTTACATTCAAGCACTTACTTTCATGCAATTTATTCATGTGCTTGACCCTAGAGATCATAACTTAGCTCTATCTTGCTTAACTTTATATCTTGTTGTATCCTTATAGCTTGTGTAGGTTGCTTAGTTAGCCGGTTGGTGAATTGAGCCTTACTATAGCATAGGTTAAGGTTGCTTTATTTTGTTTTAGAAATTTGAAAAAGGTCCAATTCACCCCCCTCTTGGTCCCTCGATCCTTACAATTGGTATCAGAGCCTCGTTGCTCATTTGGATCATTAGGCTTCACCGCCTAGAGCTATGGCCAAGATGGGTGGATCGCCTTCTCACTTCGAGGGCAAGAACTTTGCTTATTGGAAAGTTCGCATGACCGCATATCTTGAAGTGATTGCCCCCGAAGTGTGGTTAGCAACAAACACCGAGTTCACCGGAACTCCCACCCCGGAATAACTCAAGTGGAATGCTAAGGCTAGAAATGCAATTTTCGAAGCCATTAGTGAGGAAGTCTTTGCTAGAGTTAATGGCATGGACTTGGCAAGTGATATTTGGAATGAACTCATTGAAATTCATAAAGGCTCCACCAAAGTTCGTGAGCAAAAATATCATTTGTTTAGAGCTAAGTATGATTCTTTTAAAATGCTAGCTCATGAAAATTGCAATGATATGTATTCTCGCTTGAATGTCATTGTCAATGACATTAATGCACTTGAAATATCTAAAATTGACAGTGGCTCCATCAACCGCAAGATACTCATGCTCCTTCCGAAGCCCAAGTACAACATCATCAATGCTATGCTTCAAAAGGAGAATCTTGATACGATGGAAGTGGGAGAGCTTGTGGGCGAAATTCGCGCTCATGAAATGGGTATTCTTGGTATGTCCGAAGAGCCAACTTCAACCAAATCAATCGCTCTCAAAACCAAGGTCAACAAGCACCGCAAGCTCAAGATGATCAAGCAAGAATAAAGCTCAAGCAATGAAGAAGATGATCGTCATGAAAGCTCATCCGATGATGAAGATGATGGAGAGCTTGCTCTCATGATGAGAAAGTTCACACGCTTGAGTGACAAGATCAACAAGAAGGGTTACAACTTTAACCCTAAAAGAAGAATGTTCCGGCCAAGGGAAGATGTCAAGAACAAAACATGCTACAATTGTGGAGAAAAAGGTCACATCTCTCCAGATTGCCCCAAGCCAGACAAAAGAAAGAAGGATAACAAGAGCAAGCATCCCCATGATTCAGGCGATGATGATGAAGATGAAAGGAAGAACAAAAACAAGAAACTTAAGAGGAAGAAGAGTCATGACAAGAAAACCAAGCTCTTCCCAAAGAAGAAAGGCAACACCAAGAGAAGCTTCTTGGTGGAAAAACAAGCATGGGTGACCGATGTCTCATCAAGTAAATAATCAAGTGATGAAGAAGACATCATCACCATTGCTCTCACCAATGAAGAACCATTGCTACCTCCACCTCATATGTGCCTCATGGCAAAAGGTAACACAAAGATATGTGAGGAGGATAGTGATAGTGATAGTGATAGTGATGATGAGCTTGATGCTAATGAATTTGCTAACCTCATCAATGAGTATACATCCGTCATCAAGAGGGAAAAGGGCAGTGTCAAGCTTCTTGAGAGCACTCATGCCAAGCTAGAGCTAGCTCACTCCGATTTGCTTGTCAAGTACAATGATTTGCTCAAAAAGCACCATGAGTCACTTGCACTTGCTAAGCAAGTTGAAGAGAATCATCAAAAGCTCAAGCAAGAGCATAGCATAGGGAGTTAGCTCACAAATATCAAGAGCTTGAGTTTGCCTATGAAGCAATTGACCCGAGTCTTGAGAACTCTATCAATGAAAATATTGAAAAGGTCAATACTTCTACTTCATGTGATGACCTACTCAATGATGCAAATGCTACTAATGTTTTGCCCGAGCTTGCTCCCTCTAGGGAAAAGGAATTGATGGATCAAGTGGCAAGCCTAAAGAGTAGTGTGGAGAAGCTCTCATGAGGAGAATACATCCACAAGGAAATTCTCTTCAACAATGCTCGTGACTATGGCAAGAGAGGTCTTGGTTCATTTCCGGAGCCAAACCAAGACACTACTCCCTCTCCGGAGATCAAGACTAGCTTCATTAAAGAAGTTGGATCATATTGTCAACATTGCCAAGTCACCGGGCACCACACTAGGGAGTGTCCTTTGCCATCACGTCCTTTTCCTATTTTACCTAAAAATTACTCATCTATGCATCAAAATAACCATTTTCTTTTGAGTAAGGTAAAAGGCAAGGTGAAGGCAAAATTCATTGGCAAGATTACAAAGGAAGCAAAGAAGAAGCTCCCCAAGCAACTTTGGGTTCCCAAAGCTCTTGTCACACATGTGCAAGGCTCAAAGCTCGTTTGGGTTCCAAAAACTCAAAAATGATTCTCATTTGTGTAGGTGAACTACAAAGCCGGTGGAAAACATTGAGTACTTGATAGCGGTTGCTCTCAACACATGACCGGCAATGATAGCATGTTCACCTCTCTTGAAGACCCCGACGATCATGAACATGTCACCTATGGTGATAACTCAAGGGGAAAATTTTAGGTTTGGGTAGAATAGCAATTTCTAAAGATTTATCCATTTCTAATGTCTTGTTTGTAGAATCACTTAGTTTTAATCTTATTTTAATTGCTCAATTATGTGATCTTGGACTAACGTGTACCTTTGACAAAAATGGTGTTGTAGTAACCTTTGAAGAAGATAAGTCATTCGTATTCATGGGATTTAGGCATGGCAACATTTAGTTGGTGGATTTCTCTTCAAAGCAAACAAGCTCCATGACATGCCTCTTCACCAAGTCGTCTCTTGGGTGGCTTTGGCATAGAAGAATTGCTCATATTGACATGAGCAACCTCAAGAAAGCCCACAAGAGAGGGATGATCACCGGCTTGAAGGATGTCACCTTTGACAAGAACAAACTATGTAGTGCATGTCAAGTCGGAAACCAAGTTGCAACACATTATCCTATCAAGACGATGTTGTCTACCTCCAAGCCGCTCGAGCTACTTTACATGGATCTTTTTGGTCTAACCACATACAAGAGAATTGGTGGTAACCTCTTTTGCCTAGTAATCATTGATGATTTTTCATGTTATACTTGGGTCATGTTTCTAGGCGATAAGAGTGAAACTCCGGAATTCTTCAAGACATTTGCAAGAAGAGCTCAAAGGGAGTACAACTCCCCAATTGTGAAGATTCGGAGTGACAACGGCACCGAGTTCAAGAATATGAAGATTGAAGAATGGTGCGATGAAGAGGGTATCAAGCATGAGTTTTCCGCCACCTACACGCCTCAACAAAATGGTGTGGTGGAAAAAAAGAACAAAACACTAATCACTCTAGCAAGAGCAATGTTGGATGATTATGGCACGTCCGAGAGGTTTTGGGCGGAAGTAATCAATACGGCTTGTCATGCATCCAACCGGGTGTATCCCCACCGACTCCTCAAGAAAACGCCATATGAACTCATCACCGGGAAGAAACCAAACATCTCCTACTTTCGAATCTTTGGTTGCAAATGCTTCATTTATAAGAAGAAAAGGCTCGGTAAGTTTGAGAGTAGATGTGATGAAGGATTCTTTCTTGGTTATGCATCAAACTCCAAATCATATAGAGTATTCAATGAAACCTCCGGGTTAGTTGAAGAAACATGTGATGTGGAGTTTGATGAATCTAATGGCTCTCAAGAGGAGGTTATTGGCTATGACAATGTAGGTGATGAGGAGATTGAAGAAGCTTTGAAGAAGATGTCCATTGGGGATATCAAGCCAGAAGAGGTGCATGAAGGCAATGATCAAGGGGGAGGACCTTCCTCGTCTACACCAAGCACCACCATGGCACCCCAAGTGGATGAAGATAAAGAAAAAGATGATCTACAATCTCAAGAGAGTGTTCCAACGCCAACACCCCAAGTGCAAGAACAAGAAGAGCAAAATGTTCCACCACAAGCACAAGTCATCCATGATCCACCTCAACAAACATCCACGCATGTACCGCTAGTGAAGCATGGTCGTATCTCCAAGGATCATCCAATTGATCAAATCTTTGGTAGTCCTTCCAAGGGAGTAAGAACTCGTTCTAAGCATGCTTCATTTTGCGAACATTACTCGTTTGTTTCTTGTATTGAACCCACTAGCATAGAGGAAGCGCTTGAGGACTCGGATTGGGTGATGGCCATGCAAGAAGAATTGAACAACTTCACCCGCAATGAAGTTTGGGTCCTCGAATCTCCTCCGAAAAACAAGAACATCATCGGCACTAAGTGGGTCTTCCGAAACAAGCAAGATGAACATGGGGGTGATGGTACGCAATAAAGTAAGACTTGTGGCAAAAGGGTTTTCTCAAGTCGAAGGTTTGGATTTTGGTGAAACTTTTGCTCCGGTTGCAAGACTTGAAGCTATCCGCATCCTTCTTGCTTACTCTTCTCATCATAATATCAAATTATATCAAATGGATGCGAAAAGTGCATTCTTAAATGGCTTTATTAACGAACTTGTTTATGTTGAGCAACCTCCCGGGTTTGAAGATCCGAGGAATCCTAACCATGTTTATAGGTTGCACAAGGCACTCTATGGGCTCAAACAATCTCCAAGGGCTTGGTATGAGAGGCTTCGTGACTTCCTAATCATGCAAGGATTCAAGATCGGGAGGGTGGACACCACATTGTTCACATAAGACGTCAACGGGGATCTTTTCATTTGTTAAATCTATGTTGACGATATTATCTTTGGCTCAACTAATGATTTACTAAGCCATGAGTTTGCTACCATGATGTCTAGGGAATTCGAGATGTCCATGATCGGTGAATTGACCTTCTTCCTTGGTTTTCAAGTCAAACAATTGAAGGAAGGGACATTCATCCATCAAGAAAATATACTAAAGATATCTTGAAGAAGTTCAAGATGGATGAATGCAAGACGATCAAGACACCCATGGCAACCAATGGGCATCTCGACTTGGATGTGGACGGTAAACCGGTTGATCAATCCCTCTATCGTTCTATGATAGGGTGTTTGCTTTACCTTACCGCATCTAGGCCCGATATAATGTTTAGTGTGTGCTTGTGTGCCCGCTTTCAAGCAAACCCAAAGGAGTCACACCTCTCGGCTATAAACAGGATCCTTCGGTATCTCAAGCACACCTCAAGCATAGGCTTGTGGTACCCCAAGGGCGCTAGCTTAGATCTCTTGGGATACTCGGACTCGGATTTTGCCGGAAGCCGTGTGGATTGCAAGAGTACCTCCGGGGGTTGCCACTTGCTTGGGTGTTCTCTAGTTTCTTGGTCAAGTAAGAAGCAAAATTCTGTGGCTTTGTCCACCGCGGAAGCGAAATATATAGCGGCCGGTGCATGTTGTGCCCAAATCCTATATATGAAGCAAACCCTTTTGGACTTTGGTGTGAAACTAGATAGGATTCCACTCCTTTGTGACAATGAAAGTGCCGTAAAAATTGCCAATAATCCGGTTCAACACTCTCGCACAAAGCACATTGATATTCGCCATCACTTCTTGTGTGATCACGAAGCTAAAGGAAACATATCTCTTCAAGGTGTGAGATCCGAGGAGCAATTGGCGGATATATTCACAAAACCCTTAGACAAGAGTACATTTGTTAGGCTAAGGAATGAGCTTAATGTATTAGATGCGGCAAACGTAATGTAAGTTGCCATGTCATATAGAAAAATGTATACATATAGGACACTTGTCTAACCATGGTAAGATAGTGATGAGCATGGGTTTAGCTAGAGGTGGTGGTCCACTTGTTTTCCTCTAGGCTTGTAGAAAGGCTCATCATGAAGAAGCTTCCCACGGGTTCAAACTTGACAAGTAAAACTTAAATTCTTGTTATGCATTTCTTGTCATATAGATGTGCCCTTCAAGTTTACCCTTCTCTCGCATGTGGTTATAGCTTGCACCATCATTGCATGCGTAAGGGTCACAAAGGAGATCACTTGATGAAAATAAGACTTGTTTCATATGCAAGATCTCAATTCATGAGAAGTGAATAGAGCAAAGTGTTAGGTGCGTTATTGCCTAGTGAGTCATGTCATGATGAGTTTAAAGTTCTCTATCTTCAATGTTCCTATGACATGGCTCATACATTTTATTTGGCGCTTTGTCTCACTTTGCGGCTTTTCCTTGTGTTTGAAAAGAAAACTATTAAGCTGTATGCTATCCTAAATATTTTGAGGGGTAAAGTCGCCTATGCAAGTCCATTAACTTGAGTTTAGTTGAATTTTATAAGTTTATTGGACTTAGCATAGAAGAGTGAGCTGAGTGAAGGTTTTTCGGGTTCACCGGTTAAACCGACGTTTAATGGATCTACACCATCGGTTTAACCGGCGTTACTAAGCTCTGTCTCAGCTCAGTCAAATCTAGACGTTCAACCGGCGTATGCAAATGTCACAGCATCGGATCAACCGGTGAACATAACACAGTTCTGACCTAGCAATCAACCGATGATTTCAGTGTTCAACCGACGAGTTCAAACTTCACATCATCGGTTCAACCGGTGTTCAGATGCAGATTTGCTGGAGTCTCGGGTGAACTGAACCGATGCATTTAACCGGCGTTCTAAACCTAAGCATCGGATCAACCGGCGTTAAGAAAAATCGCGGGGCCCACATGTCATATATGTCTCTTGCCTGCGCCGCCAGCCTCTCTTCCTCATTCGATTTCCCAACTTCACGCCGCCGCCGCTCGCTCTGCACCCGCGCTCGTCGTTCCACGCCACCACTACCACTGGTCTGCGCCGCCGCCGTGCGTCCACGCCACCGCCGCACACCGTGCCACCTCCACGCGCCCGCGCTCGCCTCTCCGCGCCGCCCGCGCGCCCGCTCTGCGTTGCCCGCGCGCTTGACCACCGCCGACGCCAACTGCGCCGCCGCCTTCATCCTCGCCGGAGCTCGTCCACGCAAGCACGCCCACGCTTTCCACGCAGCGCACGCCACCACAGCTCCTCGTAATCGAACACCGCGCTCCATTGCCATCCACACCACACACGCAAGCTGCTCGACAAATTGTCCGAACCGTTTTTGCGTCGCCTCACGCTTGCCTTAGCACACCCGCAGCCGCGTTCTCACCACTACTCACCGAGATGGGCCGCGAAAAGAGGAAGGGCAAGGTGATCGTGGTCGAGAAGCCGGTCCGCAAGCGGACCCGTGCAGAGAGGGAGGCCGAGAGGGCCGAGATGGTGGCCAAGGCCGCCGAGGAGCAGGCGTCAGGCTGTGCTCGTCCATTCGGGATCCGGGAGCAGCCAGCCAGAGGCAGAGGCAGGGGCAGAGTCAGAGGGGGCAGGGCCATCAGGGCCGCATCTAAGGCAGCTGCAGGGTCAGATAGCTCAGATTCAGATGCAGCGCAGTCAGCAGTCTCAGGGACAGAGTACTCAGAGGTCACCGACTCCACGACATTCTGGCCACACTCAGCAGATATCCGCAGCAGGAGAGTCTCCACCAGCGATCGAGCATCGCATCGGGCCCAGGACACGAAGTGGTCACCAGCCACAGGTGCCTCGTAGGTCCACAGCTGCAACAGCAGCAGCTCACAGAGCCGAGGCCCTAGAGGTCGAGTGCGCAGTGTTCCGTACAGACACGGTCGTGCTTCTGAAGCCAGGGGTCCTGCTCCAGAACTTGACCAGAGCCAATGCGGCTAAGGTCAAGAGGCTCAGGTGGAGCGTTGAGGAGGAAGACTGGTTCTCCGTGATCCGTGACAGCAGGGTTGACCGTAGGTTCTGGATGCTTCTTTAGGCCAATTTCTACGAGACCTATCAGAGGACGGGTCATCGGATCTTCCCTCACCGTGTGCTTGACTGGGTCTCTCTGAGGACAGCAGCAGAAGGGGCAGATATCAGAGATCACTTCTCACACTTCAGAGGCCTTCCTAGACTGCTAGAGATGGAGCAGAATAGATATATTGAGGACTGGGTAAGAGTGTTCTATGCCACAGCCTGGATTGCTCCCGAGCGCAGAGCCGTGCATCTCATGTTTGGAGGCCAGGTCTTTGGTTTGTCGAGGGCGATGATTGCAGGAATCCTTGGAGTCAACTTGGTTGATGTCTCCCTGCACGAGAGAGTCTACGGGGACGCAGATCCACCTCGCAGGGCGTTGATTGGCGGGATAGCACCTTCTCACGAGGCGATCTCTCGGTGCTTCTGCCAGCCTTTCCCAGCCTCGTATGCCAGAGTCCCCAGCTTGCTGACCCCAGAGGCGTACACAGTTCACATGGCCCTCCGGAGGACCATGTTACCGAGGAGTGGCTACCTAGAGGGGTTTACAGGACTGCAGCAGCTACTACTACTCCACATCCTCACTCATGAGCCTTTTGACATTGTGGACTTTATTTTGGCTGAGATCGAGGATGTGATCACTGACGGGATGGGGCCGCGTACTCCATCAATCGAATCTACCCTACCTCTCGGAAGATCGGGCCGCGTCTACATCAAGTGGTATCAGGATTCAGGTTTACCGTGAGGTATAATTTCGTGTTTTCCCTTTAGATTCATCTTGTTCCTTTACCTACAGTCCACAAAAAGCCCAAAAAAATTTACACTTTCCGCTGTGCCATAACCTGTTTTAGCCTCTGCAATTTTCGTTTCAGTTTCGCTTAGTTGAGTTCGTGTCCGTGGTCGAGTCTTGTTGCTGGTTTAGTGTGTTCGTAGTCGTAGTCAACCGCACGTCGTTGTTTTTGTTTCCGCCGCCGTCCTATCCACCTTTACCCCACCAACAAGTCGAGCCCTCACACTACTTGACTTGCCCTCACTAGCCGCCTTATGTTTTCGCCTTGCATCGCAGCCCTTCTTGATTTCATCTGGCGATACCTTTGCTGCATACACCAGGGACGCTTTGCCCTAGGTTGTTCGATTGCTGAGAAGCTTTGCTCAGCCATGGTTCTGTGTTAGAGAATAGGAAAGCTTTGCCCTAGCCGCCGTCACCCGATCTGCCAAGTTGTGCTCTCTGAAAACCATAACTTGAGGTACCTTCGGTAAAACGGGCATAACTTTTCCCTCGGTGCTCCGTTTTGGCTCAATTTTTTACAGCCGAAAGGTGACGAAATTTTGCACATACAATAAAATGGCTTTTCCATCTAGGGCCGATCTCATAAATTCAAAAAAAATTCACAAACATCGAGTTTTGAGGGTTCGAAGTTGTTTTCAGATTTTCAGGAAACGTTCCTGATTTTGTGTATGCCACATCCCACCTCTGTTTAAGGTGAAAATTTTTGTGGTTCCATCTTTTGTGATCCTTGTTCATATAAAAATATTAAAAAAAATAGTTGAGAAAATAAGAAATCTTGATTCCTACTAGTGCTGGAGGGAAATTGGCAAAAAGAATAAAAACAATCGCGCAAGTGCTGTTTTGTTCGTTCTTTGAGCTTTATCCATCGTTCTTTGTTCCAACTTGTTGTGCTACGCCTAGGGACATATCTTAGCCAACAATTGTGACTTGTGCCTTGGATACTTATTAAACTTTGCTACTCTGTTGCGTTTATTGCTAATCCCTTGCTACCATATTGTGCCTGTCCAAGCTACACATATTTTTCTGATCAGCACAGGTTCATCTTGCAACTGTTACACCCAGCTCGACAACAGATTGTACCATCCTGTTTGGTTTTGGTAAGAACACTTGCAAGACGGTGGTAAGCCGTTTGAGATTTTGTACTCCACTGTCACCACCACCCAGTACCTTTTAGTTGATAGAGATAATACTTTGGTGTTGTCTTTTGCTATCTGATAACCATGCCAGGGACAGGAGGAGAGTCACCTACTGACTTCAACGAGTGTGTGTCAAAGAATGAACTGTAAAAACTTGTTGATGACCAGCGCACCTACATCGACGGGAAGTTTGATGAGCTGATGCGCACTATCAACGGCCTGGTCACCAGGGTTGAACATGTTGAACAACGTCCCCCTCCACGGCGACGCCGACGCCAACCTTATGAGGATGACGACGACGAGGATGAGGATGCCGACCTTGATGCTGATGCTCGTGCTGCGGACCGTCTTCGGCGCAATCATCAAGGTATGGGAGGTAATCAAAATCGTGGTAACAATGATCCTTTTGCTAAAGCCAAATTTACCATGATTCTTTTTGCTGGCACTGCTGATCCTGAGGCTTATTTAGATTGGGAACTTGCTGTTGAATAAAAAATTAATTCTCATTTGGTTCCTGCTGAGCATAGAGTTAGACTTGCTACTAGTGAATTTACTAGCTTTGCTTTGTTTTGGTGGAATGATCTTTGCAATGCTGGTAATGCTACTGCTGTGCCTCAAACTTGGCCTGTTTTGAAACAACGCATGAAGTCTCGTTTTGTTCCTCCTTATTACCAGTGTGATCTACGTTTAAAATTGTAAAATTTAAAACAAGGTAATAAAGGAGTAGAGGAATATTATCAGAAATTACTTATTGGTCTAGCACGTTGTGGTATTTATGAGGATGATGATGACACTAGTGCTAGGTTCTTTGGTGGTTTAAATCGTGATATACAAGATATTCTTGATTACAAAGACTGGACTCGTTTTTCCCAATTGTATCATCTTGCTCTTAAGGCAGAACGGGAAGTACAGGGACGCCGCATTGTCCAACATTCTTTCAGGTCCAACACTGGGAGATCGTTTCGGCAGCGTTTCGACGTTGAGAAGCCCAAGGCGCCTGTTACTAAGCCACCAGCAACACCACCAGCTCCTGCGCCAGCTTCTGAGGTAAGCAATGTATCTACTGTGCAGGCCCAACAACACAAGAAGCATGCTACGCTTGAAAGGGGGTCTTCGAGTAGATCATATACAAACATCGTGTGTCATCGCTACAAAGGAATGGGACATGTCATGAAGGATTGTCCAAGTGCTCGTGCTTTCATCGCTGCACCTGATGGTAATGGATATGTAAGTGCTAGTGATGTTGAGGATGATTTGGTCCTTGCAGCTAACATTGTTGCAGATTCGGAGGAAGATGAGGGTGAGGCAATTGATTCCATAGCTGCAACAGCGGATTTTCCTAGTCTTGTTGTGCAGCGTGTGTTCACTTCTAAAGAAGAACATGAGAATGAGGAGAAGCTCCAACGCAAAAAAATTGTTCCACATGTTTCTCATTGTGCAGGATTGTCGTGTTCTCACCATAATTGATAGCGAAAGTTGTAGCAACTTGGTGAGTTCAGATTTGGTCAAGAAGCTTGGCTTGACCACTCGTTCTATCTCTCACCCCTACTATCTAGAATGGTTCAACAATTGTGGTAAGACTAAGGTAACTAAATCAGCACGCATACACTTTTCTGTTGGTTCTTATCGTGACTATGCTGATTTTGATATTGTACCTATGCAATCATCATCATTATTGTTAGGACGACCATGGGAATTTGATACTGATGCTGCACACCATGGTAGAACTAATACATATACTTTCATGCATAAGGATAAAAAAATTACTTTGCTTCCTTTACCCCCGGCTGATATTAGGAAACACTTTAAAGGCCTTGCTGAAAATGTTAGCAATGAATCTTCTGATGCTAAACCAAATGGAATTAAATTGAAAGGAGTTTATATTGCTACTACATCTGCTGCTGCTAAGCTTTGTGATAATCATGATGCACATTGCTATACTATGCTTTGTCGATATAAATCTTTTGCAAATGCTCATATGTCTTGCACAATGCATCCTACTATCACTAACCTTTTGCAGGAGATTGATAATGGGATGGAGTCGAGGACGACTCCAATTCAAGAAGGGGAGGATAATGAGGACATCGCTGCATCGGATACATACACGTTGAAGTCCGACTCATCTACAACTTGGACTTCGTTTCCTTCTTGGATTCCAGAAACAGTCTGCACCAAAAACAACGCCACGGCTACATACGGAGTTCGTTTGAGGAGAACTTTACATGGTTGGAAAGATAATTTCATAACCTTTCCAACGCCACCAGATTCAGGTGCATAGCTGTTCGGAGTCAACGGCAATTCACGAAACAAGTTGACGTCCAGAATCTGGAAAGGTGCTGCGCCACCTCTTTTGGGCCAGTGGCCCGTGTATCGTGTCGGGCCTTAAGCCCAAGTTGAGGGCGCCCACCTCTGGTCGCCCCAACCTTAGGTCACCTGGTTCTTCTATAAACTCAGTAGCCGCCGCCGCTTAGACTCGGGTTTTGTTTAGTATTGAGTTTTCCTTTGAGGAATAGACATTGCATCGTTGTATCTGTGGCGACAAGTCCTTATACATTGATCCAGGGCCTCCGTTCTTGATCTCCTCCACTGTGTCGATTAGTCCTTTGGAATCGAGTTCTTGAACCCCACTTTGATTTTCGCTTCATACACATCTGCAATTTCAGATTGCGTGTTTATCCTTTCTTGCTTGTGTTCTTCAATTCGCTTGCAGAAAAAGCCTTCTCGGCGAGGTCAATCAAGTTGTGCTTGGTTGATAACCAGCGGAGCGGTGGTGTAACGGTTGCAGGCTTTGAATTCGTGTCTGATTAGAAGTCGGATCGCCAACGTCACGTACTCCATCAATCGAATCTACCCTACCTCTCAGAAGATCGGGCCTCGTCTACATCACCCTCTACGTGTATGAGCTGGTTGCCAAAGCAAAGAACAAGCGGCACTCACAGCTGAAAACAGAAAGGCATTGTTTTTGAGGAGGCCCCTCCAAGGTGGGAGCTTGACCCTTCCTGCAAAAAATACTACTGGTATGCAGATCACATCGAACGCAATGTGAGCGTGTCTTCCTTTTGCACACATACAGATTTGCATGCTGCAGTGGGGTACATTTTGCAGATTCTTTCTTTGGTGCTGCACTGGGGGTGACGTCGCCCAAAAGGACTAATGTTGGGATGGCCACCTCAAACTTTAGCTTTGCCAGGTGATCATGGTTCACACCGTTTTCGCGACCAAATTATTGAAATCAATTGATTGATGACCAGGTTAATCGGGTATATACCATGTACAATGGTGTTCCCCTTTTTTTTCCTTGATCTTTGGCCGCGATAAGAGGAAATTGTGGCCCTTTGTCTCTACGAAAATTTGTTAAAAAAGAAAACTTGTACTGCTAATTTTGATACTCTGCATGCGACAGACACATGATGACATGAATGAATCCTTGTGTGCCAGCAGTAAATTTGCAGCGTTGTGTAGAAGACGCGTGCGTGAAGTGGTGTGAACATGCTGGACCCGTGTCGAGTGCGTGCATCATGTTACTAGTAGATGTTACTGTTCTCTCTTATAGAAAAGGAAAAAAAAAAGAGAAAGTCGCGCATAACAAGTAGGAGTAAAGTTTTTTTTGAGGAGAAGTAAAGTTATTTATGGCAGTGCCGGAGCAAAGATAGGGAAGGGAAGCAAGAGGGCTGCACCAACATGGTGAACGAAAGGGACGGATTGGTGGCTTGCACACGACGAAAGGCGCTGGAAACCTCGCTTTGCCACATCAAGGTGAGAGGGAAATGCGTCTTTATCCAACCCTGGAGCCTGTTGGCTTCGTTAATCGGAGCCGGGGTTAATTAGAAGCTGGCCTGCTCCGAACAAGGCACTGAGAGAAACCACCACTGGCCGCCCGCTTTATTCGCGTCACACTGACAAGACAGAGAAAGAGCCGGAAAGGAGATCGTGGCGAATGGCCCGGCCCGTAGAATCTAGGCCGCGTTCGGCCTCCTATTGATTTCAGAGATTTCCTCCTCCCCACCCACAGGGGTCAAAACTCAAAAGGAAAAGGGCTCCGCCTCCCCTACACGGCCGGGAACGGCAGATTCCCCTCCGGGCGGCCAGCCGGCCACACGGAGGTCGACACGACGGCGGAATGCCGGAATCCACTCACCTCTTCGGAGATCCTCCCGGCAGTGTGCTCCTGCGCTGCCGCATGGCCGCAGCCTGCCTGCGGGCAACCACGGGTGGCCAGGCTTGGCCGCTTGGGTTCCACAACACCTCCCTGAGTCCCTGTCTCGGTCTCGGCAGCGGCATGCAGCTGTTAGCCTGTCACGAACAGCCACCTTGCCCGCACTGCACGGACGAGGACGGTGAGATCTCCCCGCGGTCGTCGCGGCTGGGGAGGAAAGCCGGGTAAGCCGCGGGAAAAGGAAGGCGCCGACCGCGCGACGCAAGGGGCGGGCCGATCAATCGCTTGATTTGCCGCGGTTCAGGTTCGGTGCCGTCGTGCTCGCGCACTCGCCTGCACGGATGCATGATGGATGGAGCAGGGGCCGAGCGGTGTCCTCGGCGGTAGATCATATCGTGCGGGTGCGCGTGGTTTCAGTTCAGAACTTCAGATGACGGTTGACGCGACGCCGGTCGTGGCAACGGTCGTGGCAATCGCGGTGGGCACTGTTGCCTGCCGTGCACTGCACCCATTGGGGGGACCTGCCGCAGTGCCGCCTACCGAGCTACGGGCTGCTGCTAGCTTGGTGTGCGCCAGCCATCCATGGCCAACGCCCCAACGGGTGGTCGTGCAGGTCATTCGGCCGGGTGCCTCGCTTTCTCGCACGCCATCATTCCACGTAAAAGCCTTTACGGTGTGGCTCGTGGCGGACATGCGAGCATGCGTTGACGCACACTCGGCAAGCAATCATTTGCGGCAGGGAAACGAGCGTGCCGTGAGAGCTTGGAATGATGCCGCGGGGGAAGGGAAGGACGCAACGCAACAGGACTCCTCTGGTGCGTGAAGACTGAAGAGACCGCGAGAGGGACTCGGGGAGTTCGGTGATCCAATCTGAAGTTCGAGCAGGGCCACTGGTTTCCCGTGGCATCATTGCAGGGGACCGGAATGGCAAGTCGTATCATGGCGACCGTTGTGCACTTGTGCTTGCAGTGAGCTGCTTCTCAAGGCAGTTGCAGAAAATATACTAGCCCGTAGCGGATAGCATCAGATGTTCGAACTTCGGTAAGCACAGAGTGAATGGGTGATGTGGGTCTGCGCAGGCATACAACGCCTCATCAGGCATATGGATCAGGGGCAGGCGATGCACATACGTGCCGTCCAATGTCGAGACATCTGTAAGATGTTAACAATACTCAATATTAAAATAGAACCATCGTCGCAGTGGTTAAGAGACATGGCATCTAAACAGCATGCACATGCAAGCTCTGCAAACGGAACCAAGCTATCTATAAATTCAGATACATGTGCGCACACTACTCGGGCCTGCAGCACATCTGGGGTCGAGTTGGCAAATCACGTTATATATATACAAAGCGCAACCAGAATACGATGTGCTTACAGCCACTGCTACCAGTACAATTTAACCGAGCCCTGTAACAACCAAGCCATTCGGATCAACAGAAAAATAGCTCCTTCAAGGCATTATCCATCAGTTGTTGTCTTCTTTCCAGATTAGGGTGGTGGAACGGTTTCCGTTGCCAAGCAGTTTTGGCCTATGTGAAAATCCTCAGAGAAGCATGGCCCTATAAAAAACCTCAGGACAAATAGCTCACACTGGCAAACCTATCTTCTTCTGCCATAACTGTGATAGAAACCACCTGAACCCGCGATGTGGTGCCGTTGCCGGCCACCTCCCCGCGTGGGACCATCCCAGCTTCCCCGTCCACCTGATCTGATACTGCTAGTAGTGCTAGCTCCTTGACCCCAATTCCCCATTTGCGATGCTCCTCCGTTCAGCTCTTCTTCCTCCCTTTCGTTGTATTCAAGGATCCTCCTCTTAATGCTCTGCTTCTCCTCAAGCTCAGCAGCTTCTTGCTGCTTTGTGCTTAGCACGAGTGAGCTGTCAGCAGGGATCAACATTTGCTTCGTCTGTTGTTTGTGACCTTTCTTCATCAGCACCTTAACACGCACCTTGCTGCTACCAACATTGCCACCCTCTTCATCCACTGTTTCTTCCCCGCTCTCGGATTCTGTGGCCCTTTGGTCTTTTGAACCCTCGAGGACATTCATCGGTACCATCATGTTCAAAGGGAGCCTTGAACGAGCCTCTGATTTACGCGACTCCAAGCTCTCCTGAAGAAGGGCCTTCAGCTCTCGATCAAAATCTTCTTGCTCCTTCAGATCAACCTGCATGACTTTCTGTCTAACCTCAACATTCTCGTCCTCATCAGAACCAACAGGAATACCATCATCTTCATCATCACCTTCATTATCTGAGCCATCATTTGATTTATCCTCAGATAATATATCCTCATCTTCCTGCCCATCAATGTTGCCACTGCCTGAATAGCTCTCACTGTCTGCTACTTCATGATCCTTGCCATTTTCCTCGACTCCATTTGTTGCACTTTGACCATTCACAGATGCAGCACCATCTCGTGGCTGCCTTTTCTGAGATTCATTGTCCGAGTGTCTTTCATTTTCAGCTTTTTCTAATGGAGCTGAACGTTCATTTTCCTCGAGCTCGATTAATGCAGCATTTAATTCTTCAATTGATGAATACCTAGACATGTTTGGTCGGAGGTCAGAAAATAAATCCTGCAAGGATACATAGAACAGCTCTCCTCAGTCTTCGCCAAAAATAACAAATATCTTCAGAATCATCAAACAATTCAAACATTCAAGTAATCAAGTGTACAAATCCTATGATTCTCTTTGAACTTCAGATATGAATTGCCAATAATTGATAGCAATATTGCCATCATCAGATGTAGCATAGCATGTTGGTCTGGGACAGTACATTGTAAAAAGGTTTGCTGCCAGACATGTAGCTCAGTAAATTACTGGAGCACTGATACTAGTAGTAATATGCCATGATCAAGCTCAAGATCATGCAGTTCAATTTGTCTTTCGTCATTTACATCTTAGCTTTCCATTAGCAAGTTAAATGCTGCTGCCTAAGCTCACCAGGTCAAATAGGAGTAAACCTATAATTTATTTTAAATAAACGGAATCGGTCCCCTGATTCCTTACTAAGATAAATTTTGTGTGATCTGTTGAAGGAACAAACCACACATCAAAATATTGGCAGAAAAATGGTCCTGACTGTCTAGTAAACTATTCAGAAGTCAGCAAATGATTGGATAATAACCATCAAATACAAGTCAGTTAAGTACTCTCAGCAAAACGCATGTTCACTATCCAGAATGCAAAACCTACTAGGAAAGCATTCTCGGCCACCATTTGTATCAAAGAAGACTTATGTATGTATTCATGCATAAGTTTTATATGAAAAAGAACTAACCTGAATGTCAAACTCTATGTCAAGTGGTATGGGCCCTTTACTCATAATGTATCTTTGAAAGTGTAGCAAAAATTTGTCGAGCTTCCTTTTTGAAGATCCCTTACTGAAGTAGTGACCACAGGTATGTAAAAGTATAATGATCAACCTGATCCTGAAGCAGTCTTCTGGTGGATCCAACACATCTTGCTGCATAAGTAGAGAAGGGGAAAAATGTTCAGTGAGAACATATTATGGATCCTTAGATAGACACACGAGTGATTATTCTCAGACATCAGCTTGCATTTATTTAAAAATATGAAAGAGGGCAGCTTGACAGAGCCAAACTTTTTGGCAACTCTTTATTTCCAAAGTATGTAGACTTGTTCACATCTGTATAGATACACCTATGGTGCACACAGATAATTCTAGAAGCATTGCTGCACTTGATTTAGTTATTGAGCTTTGCAAGAAAGGCAAAGGATCAGAATATTCAGAAAAACCGTAGACATATTTGCTCGCGACATACAAATACAATTATTTCCTACTGAGAGCTCTATGTATGTACAGTTAACAGACTTGTATCTAGATGCATGGTGCGCAACCTAGATGCATGGTGCGCAACGAGGTTTATTGTCAGAAAACGAATTTGAAGCAACAGTTCTAAAGGACGCATGTACTTACTTCAGGAGTTCCATGACCAAACACAATGATAAGGTACAGTGTCTCAAATACAACTGATGAATCTATAAGCTTGTAGCAGTATAGCTCCCCAAGGAACCGCATGTGAGCAAGCCGCCTTTGTTGCATCCCATAGTCATTCAACTCCAATCCAAACCTTATCTCTTCTAAAACCTAAATAAAAAGGGGAAATAAGTATATAACTTGGATGTCAAACAGTTTCTCCCCAAAGTAACAACTGAAAACTGTCAGTGGATTAAAGTGTTACAATTTCCTTTTACATGCTGACTAAAGCGGAAGAAAAACACTCCTATGAGTTGAAAAAATTGTTATTTTCCTTCATTTTAATGCACTCGGCTAAAGGGACTAACCTCATCTACCACTGCGACAGCAAAGTCATCATGATGGCGGCTGAGGCTAGCAGTGAGAAGAGCAATCAGATGAACTTGGCTGTACTTTCCTTTGTGAACCTTTAGGAAGCACTTTAAAAGGTATTGTTGACATTCTGCCCAAGGTAACTTGCGTAGTTGGCGCAAAACATGTTCAACACTCGATTTATCAAGATCTGAGAAAAGCAACTTTCTTATGTACTGCACAGGAGAAGGGAGAATAGTTAATTGTACGGTTTTGTACATAAATTCAATGGAAACACACAATAAAAAATAGCAAAGAATACATGGAAATCTTACTTGGTGCAAAGGTGGCCGAACTTTTGAGATTCGTGCAGACCTTTCCGGAGGTTTACAAAGGTAGTAGGCGTTTTCTACAAGTGTACTGTGACGTGGATCCAAATTCTTGACATTCTTCAATCTCATCAGTATCTCCAGCATGTTAGCCATGCGAATTGTAGTTTCAGGTGAGCGATACAAAAAACGCCCACAAGTCTCGAGAAGGTTGCAGGCTACATCGATGTTATGATGACTGAAATCATCTAGGCAGGCCTGAATAATATAGAGAATGAATACAAAAAAAAGAAAATTCGTTATCAAACAAAGAAAAGAAAACACAGCGAAAAGCAGACCTTACTACCCCTGCATGATAAAAGCATACCTTCAAACAGCTAAAAACAAGAGCTGGAGGAGCCATCTTGAACTTGCACAGCTCCCCAATAAACCTTATGTTTTTTATTTTTGTTTCAATGTTGATTTGATCCTGAAAGGTTATGAGCAGAGAGAATAGTTAGTACAGTAAATACAAAACATATACTCCCTCCTTCCACGTTTTTAAGGCATACACACATATCAAGATTCAAACTTTTCTATCTTTGACCAATAATTTGACTATTAATTTTTTATTTTTATAATGTAAACTTTATATGGTTGAATTCGTAATCAAATATGCTTTACCATGATTATAAGTTTATAACCATAAGTGATATAACATATGAGAAGTGAATGGTCAAAGTGTTATTTGGAAGATCGTGCCATGTTCTAGTATGCCTTATAAACGTGGAAGGAGGGAGTAAGAGGCAACAGAATTGCTGCTTCCCTCCACTCGAAACCAAATTTCATAGGAGGATTTGGGTGACATGCTGAACATATTTGTAAATACCATAATAAATAGCCATTAGCATTGTAGAAACTAATTTTCCCATGGATTTCTTATATATAGTCATGTTAATCAGCTTGGATTCTAAAGCAAAAACAAGTCAATACCCAGGGCTTAGAAGTAATATTCATGATAAGAAATGAGGAAATAGGCACAGACAATGTCAAGCAACAAATAACTATGAGTCTACCTTCTTATTTATTAAAAAGTTGAACTCCTCTTCCAGCATAGAGAGTAGCATACTTGGAACATCTTTCATACAAGTTGATAGTGTCGCAACCAAACGAGAATAGTAAGGCAACAGTTCCAGTGAAGTCCTATTGACGTTGAATAAGGCACGCACAAGTTTCTTTCGATTTGCTTTAGAATTTAGGTAGCAAAACTCAACCTGGGGAAATCAAAAGTAGCTCCATTATGACAATCAGTCTAAGGTAAAGAGGATAGACAATACAAGATGAGTTAATACCGTCAATTGATCAATAAGATCACGGCTAACACATCCAGGCAACCTTTGCAGAAGGTTGTCCAAACTTGCGCCATCCAAGGCTCTTACTTTCTCTTTCTCTCTTTCATTTTTCTTATCCAGATCCTTCTCCTTAGATTTTTCCTTTTCTCCATCTTTTCCCCTATCTTTATCTTTGTCCTCGCTATCTTTGACTCCATCATCTACTTTAACTTCCAGTTGATGTTCAGGGGCACAAGTTTGAGCATTGTCATGAAGTTCAGTCTCTTGTTCTGAAGTGGATTCCTTCATAACAAAATTCATACAATGATTTCGCGGCAAACCCAAAAATTAGAATATCTGCTAGGTGAATGAGTATTTAGAGAAGGGGTGTATATATCCTGCCTTCTCTCACTCACACGAGCTCATAAAGAGAAGAGGAGTACAAAAACAACCTTGTAGATTTCAGAAATAAAGAACATGTTATCAGTTCATTCAACCATCTGTGAATACCATCAGGCAATGCATAATCGATTCACATGGATTAGGAGTTAAAGCAGGTGGGTTTAGATACCAGAGAGGAAAAGGAGGAACAAAGAGAATACAGATGTAAACTTGAAAAATGGACAGTACAGGATTCATATTCTTACACTAGATTGCTCACGGCCCTTAGCGTGTTGCTCATTTGACTTTGGTTCAACCTCCCCCAACAATACAGCAGGCACGAATGCTCTGCTCGAAAATTTCATAATCTCAAACCAGCAATAAATGAAAGCTAAAAAAGAAACTGGTATTGGAAACAGTATGGAAAGTAAACCTGAGATCAGGTAAAGACTCGTAAAAAGCTTTGGTATCTTCATCATCCCAAATAGGTTCCAGTGCGGATGATTCTTTTCCAGAAGACGGCGAGACATCAGTTCCTGTAGTAACCCTCGTTGTATTCCCATCATCTGGCATCACTGGAGGCTGCATGTCAAGAGCTTCAGCCAGCCTGCAAAATAGAACGTTAAAGACAGCCAAAATCTTATAGAAAAAAAAAGACAGAATATTAATTGGCATGTTACACAGAATTATTAACAGATGTTTGGTTGCTGCACTACGCTGTGCCATCAAGTTAGGAAATTTTACTTTCACGACACAGGTTGAAGGTGTGGATGAAACTTAGTAAGATGGTCCATCAATACTACCTATATCCTGTCTATGTAAATATGCCCAAATGATGTTGCATCCTGGCTGAGATATGGATGAATCTGACTGCCATTTCATGCAAGTACATTGTCAATGTCTTATTTGTTTTCTTTAAAAAGACTTATTTTATGATTGTAATAGTTGGGGTGGTTCAAGGGAGCAAAGAAAAAAATCAGGTAGTAAATTCCACGAGTCATGTGCGTGCTCCCATGCAATTCATCATGAATCGCGCATGTCATTTCGTTTAGTCCAAAAATGGCAGAAATGCATAAGGGAATCCGTTCAAGAAATCATTCAACATACCCAAAAAAAATAGAAGTGGCATGTCATTACATTCAATCTAATAAAAAAACCACAGAATGGAAGCTTTCTGCTGATGTGGCAAAAAATACTCACGAGGATACACCACGTAGCAACTGATCAAAAGACTTCCTGAGTTTCTCATATGAGGCTGTGTTCTCATCACTTAGTTCACCTTTGGCACTTAGAACTTTTGCATTCTCTGCCTCCATTAGACGAAGAGACTGCACGCAAAGAAAGAGTTTGGTTTATGCATGAATATATAGGGAAAATCAGATTACAAACAACAGTGTCCAGAAACAAAGAAAAAGAGTTACCGCATGTTCTGATTGTAGTAGTTCAGCTACAGCATCATAGTAAGAGTTCAAGGCTTTCTTAAAGAACTTCTGATCAGCTGTAACATTTAAGTCCTTAAAGAACTGCATCAATTCAGCATTTTTGGCAAATCAATTTATGTAGATCACCAGAAGTCTGAGACATATCAATCTGTTGACAATAACCATATACTCTGTGGGTCTATACAATGCAAACATGCTTATCTGGTAAACTCTAAGCACAGTACACAAAATAATATACAGTTGCAGAATGGTTATCAGAGTAATAATTTTATTCATGCAGGTTTATCACGTGCTTGGGCCTAAGCCTGATGGGCATCATTAACCAGTGAAACTTCCTGAAGTGAAATGAAAATAGAAACAATATCAATGCACTTTGATCTACTATAGTGAGATATTAATCGATTAGGTGTTATAGTCACATTTAAAGTCTAAAAAAAGTAAGCTGCTTAATCCTGAAAACAAAAATTGGTAAGTTTGGAGCTTGGGGTGTGTATTGAATAAAGATCAGCTAGATCCACCATAGCATTTGAATCATGTTATCAGTATTTTTTTGAGACCATAACTTAAGCAAATAAGGTTAATATTTAAATTATGCATACTTCATCGTAAGCTTCTTGACCATGAGACTGTAGCCCTACAAGAAACCTCCCTTGACGAGCAAAAGTGGATAGGAGAGACAAATTTGTCTGAGTTGCTTCACGGTCCTTCAAATGTTCTGCTGATGTAAGATCTTTTATGATATTTACAAATATGCTAGCATCTTCAACAATTCCAACAAAGTACAGTTCAATCAGAAGTTTCAATGTGCTTCTCTTCTTCATGGCTCTTGAAGTTTTGTCTGCATCCAAATCATCTCCAGATTTTCCAGGAAAGAAAACCTTCAGTAGACCTTGTATAAGACAAGGAGAGAAGTCCTTGTATCTTTGATGAAGCAGCGAGCAAACCTACATTACATAGCAAAAAGGGTAAATCCATATAGACACGCATAACTTCACACCTTTATCATTAACTAAACCTCAAAGTAAAGTGATGATGGTTGGACTGGATCAAGACTATATAGTAATTATAGGAATAGACGATAAAAATGATACAAAAGACTCCACCCAATCCCACTACTGGTTGGAGTTGGACCCATGAATCGAACATCTCAGCAAGCCAGCAGCTGCTGATTACCATAACTATGCTAAAGCATACATAAGAATGGCTGATACCTAACATACAGTGACACAGAAAAAAGTGCAAAGGTTGTCACTAATACGGTACAAGATAGAAACAGCTATGGTATGGGCAGATTGAACTCTAATCATCGAACTTCTCATGTCAAAAAGAGGCTCTAATTGAAGCCCATTAGCCCAGTTTGTTGAATCAATACCTAATTGATTGATTCCATCGAATGTACAGCCTTGATAATATTTAGGCACCTGCCAATAGATCACAGCCAACCGAGTTGGACTCCCAAGGTTAACTTTCCTAATACTAATTGACTGAGATGATGCATTCTCATAAGGAAACTTCCCTGATATTGATAACCTTCCTAATACTACCTGGCTGAGGCTATGCATGTTTTCCATAGCAGACACGTAGGATAATGAACATGCTTCATCATGCAACCTAAAGACTTGACATATAGAAAAGATCTTGCACAGGTAAAGTGAAGGGGGCAACAGAAATTACATCATAAGCATGCCTATGAGGAATGGACATTTTTACACAAATTATAGACGACTGCTGTTGAAAATCACCTGAACTGCAGCTTGTATATCAGCGGAGCGAAGTTTGGCCTCACAAATATAAGAAACTGCTTCACTGACGAATTTGCTCAAATTCACACTTTTTAACTCATCCATTAGCCCATCCTTCTGTTCATCATTTATTGTCTTCAGCTTCTTTATCACTGTTGTATTTCGCTTGATACTGGAGTCCAGAGTTCTCAGGTAGTTTGCATCTGGAATTATTGAATCATCACATACATCATATACGATGATACAAAAATTGGGCATTACTGATCAAGATAAAAGGTGCATATGCTATGACAAAACATGAACCATATATCTCAATGCAAAACAACCCAAAATTATAAAACATAAGAGATAAGCAAAAGAAAAAAGTAAATGAAACCTAATATTAAGTGGCTCATCATCCACTGGTGTCAGGACTCTAAAAATGTATAAGCAAGCAACAGAAATTCTTGAATGTCAAATTGTCATGGTAGGTTTTTAGTTGTCAAAGAAAAATTTACAAGTGAAATGTGATAGACTAAGAACTCTAAGCTAACATAATGAATCTTCCATAAGATTATAGGAAGAGATCCTAAACTTTCCAATGTGACTTTCTAGGACTCCAAAATATCAGGGAAATCAAGGTAGATCTTAAATTAGAGCTAAAATTTTGGTTTCCTTTCATTGCAGCTATATTTCTCATCTAATTCTTGACAGCTACAAACATACATTTACAGTTGTAGAGCACATAGATTTTATCTCTCCCACCTAATGACCAAGTTTTTAATCATTGTATTAGAAATTGTTTTTTTACAATCGTATAAAAAATCTCTAGCGAATTTTTAAGATAAATTAGCAAGCCCATATTGCGGGTGACACATCTAACTGGAACTTAATGCAATTTTAGAATAATATACGAATGTAGAAAGTAACTCTACACCTAATAACAAGAATAAGACCAAGAATGCTTCCAGCAATCCAAGTGGTTATTTGTGCAGTAAATCATTATATGAAATAGCCATTAGTGAAAGAAATAACTACCAGGCCTTTCAGGATTCAGGTTGCTCTGGCGGAGGGAAGTCTTTTGATCAATAATTTTTTTATGTTCTTCAAGACGGGCCTCCTGCATAGAGCAAAATGTTAGTGAGCAGTATAGCGTTTATAGTAATGTATGCTGATAGATAATAGAAATAAGGTGTTTAAAATCTGCAACACTAGAGAATTTGAGCAGCAACAGAGGGTCCAATGTTAATAAGCTTGCTCGAGATACTAGAAGTTGACAACAGGAGACCAGGAGAGAAATCTTTGTTTGTGAAGTACTGTCACACAATATGACCATAAAATTATATGGGTGAAGCTAGGTCCAAGAATTATCTTAGCTCCTACGGATGGATAATTGCTGGTGGTGACATTTGGTTGGTGGGTTGGTGGGTTGATTGAAACTCAAGAGCATCCTGGTTTGCAGCGTCAATCAGTGCTCTGTCCCATGCCCTCTCATCATTCATGCAATCTAGGTTACAGCATATATATTTATCTGATGATATTTAGGTCAAAATTGCAAGACTAATACAAAGAGTGTAGCAATGTTCTCGATTGAACCTAATAAGGCAGTATCATAGTTGACCTATCAAATACCCAACCGATTCTAGACAGGGTAAAAAAGGACGAAAAATGTTCAACTAATTTGTATCCCTATCGGTGGCAGGGGTGACAAGGAAATAAGAATACAATGGATTCATGACAAATATCATCAGATTAACAAAATCAGATGGCAAAATGAAAGGATACCCATAAATAGTGAAATTACGAGATAGCAACATCGACATTTCACATTACCACTTAAGGAATAGAGGTCTCCACTTACCTCATCATCCTGTTTGCTTTGGCGGGCCTCATCATCTTGCTTGGTGTCAGTTCGGCTCTCATTCTGAACACTATCCATTTTGTTGTTCGGAATAAAAATCCAGAACTATAAAACGTACCAAAATAACCTTAGAACCTGTCAACAGCAAATAGTAAAACACAATCAATTAGTGGTAAATTATAATGGCAAGTTAGAACCCTAAAAAACGGGCTGACACAAACATAAGCATCATAACAAAGAGACCTCTCACATTATGAACACACACCAGTAGTCACAAGCCACAACTCGGAACACAAGAAGCATAGTTTGACGCCCCCCCCCCCCAAAAAAAAAAAATTATTTAGAGAAAAAAATAGGGTACGTTTAGCAACCCCTTCCAAAAACACACACACCACAGCAAGCAAATCCGCGACAAAAGAACTATATGAATCGGAGGGGCGGACCCAGCATAGGACATGGGTGTATGTACACCAGATAATTTTTGCAAACGAAATCGAACTTAGTAGGTAATACTGTATATATTGTAACTGGATTCGGATCCGAGTACAAATAGTTTTGTTAGGGTTTGGGGTGATCCGTCTCGCTCTCGCACAGCAGAAGGAAAGAGTAGGGGCGGCCATACCTGGAGGATGCTCGTCGCCGGCAAAGGGCTTGGCAAAGACGTGACAAATGGCGCCGCCGCTCGCCCAGTCGTCGCCGCCACCCGCCAGGGAAGGAAGAGCAAGGGTGAGAGTGCGAGAGAAGGGAGAAACAGAGGGAGGAGATGTTAACCTGAGGCCCTGGCCCCTGAGCCCTGAGCGGGAGCCGGGAGGGCTGCGAAGCCGAGCTCGAGCGAGCCTGCTGGAGCCTCCCGAGCCGAGGTCGAATGAGCCGCAAATACTCCCAGAGTCCCACTTACGCGCGCGGGTGCCCAGTCGCAGAACTGCAGAAGCGCCCGCGCGCGTGTGAGTGCGTCCCGCTCGTTTTTTTCTTCGCCGGGCCACCGGTGGATAAGACCATGCTTTACTACATTTTTTTTCTTTTTCTTTTTCTTTCCTTTCAATTGCGATGACATAACTTTTTCTATTTATTATAATAGAATAATTTGTTCAAGTAGAATATTTTTCATTTCAATGATAAGTTGGATCCAACCAGGACGGTCTCTAGGAATTTGAGGCCTCGGTGCGACATGCAAAATGGGACCCTCCACCAAAAAAACAAACATCTATTTCATTTCAAGAAGAATCACCTCCCTTTGAGTTTTGCTATCGTCACAGTGTGCAGATAAGAGTCTTGTTGAGCGTACTTGTTGGAGGGATGGTGGATGGCCGCCAACACTGGTCCTGGAGATTGGCTAATGGTGATTCACGGACTAACGCCGCGTCGCCGAGAACAGCGTAAAGTGGAAGAGACTCATATGCTATAGCAGCACGATGTATCTAACCTTGGACTGTTAAAATTTGGGGGGCTCATTTTTTGGGGCCCCGCAGCGGTGACCCACCCCGATCAGGGTCTTCAACGGGCCTGGATCCAACTGAACTAATTTTTAATGCGTGCACATTGCATCCAACGGCTGCAATCCGTCAAGTGCACGAGAGTACCTGAACTATTCTCGACCCGTTTGAATGGTGGTGTTCGACCCGAGGACCACAAGGTCTGCGCCGTGCTAGCCCAGGACTTTGGATACATGCATCAGACTGAAAGAACATGGATACATGAATCCAAAAAATCAGAAGCCAGAACGCGCGTCTCTCTCTCTCTCTCTCTCTCTCTCTCTCTCTCTCTCTCTCTCTCTCCCCTGTACGTACCTCTGATCTTCTAGACCCTTAGAACTATTCTTATTCTTCCTCTTTTACTAAACTTTGCATCTTTGTGCTAACTGTATCGATCTAAAGAGCTGTTTGGATACATAGGATAATTCTTAGCTCTCACCTTTTAGCCCTAGATTATCCCTCATGAATCCAAATAGGTGGAATAATTTTAGGCTAAAGTAAATTAGTCTCCCTCAAATTTTTAGCCTCTCCAAGAGGTGCTAATGGGGCTAAGTTTTCATGGGCTTCACAAAAAACTCTGAGTGCATTTACTGTTCCGTGCACCCTATCTGCCCTTCCAACGCCCCGCTGCACCCCATCTGCCCCACACGACGGCGCGCCCCCCGACCACTCCTGCCATGGTCAACTTCCGTCCGCTGGCGATCCTCCTCCTCCATCCCCGTCCGCGCTAGGCCGACCGCGAGCGTTGGGTCGCGCCGCGCGTGCTGAGAGGACGGCTGCGAGCACCGGGCCAGCCGTGCGCCTGGAGGGTGGCTCCGAGCGCCAACGACGACCTGGCCGAGGATGACAGCCGCCTGGGTGAGATTTGCGGGTGGGGATGGCTGCGTCGAGGAGCGGTCCAGCGGGACCGGTGGCCCTCGACGAGGCTGGCCGTCCAGGTAGGTGCACCGACTGCGCGTGACTCCGGGGTATAGATCATTAAACCAGCATTAGCTTATGTATCCAAACAGTACTTAGCTAAACATTAGCCTACCAATTCAAAGCTAAACATTAGTCCCCAAAATTATCTCTGGGCTAATGTTCCAAATAGAACATTGGTTGTGCTCTTAATGCAAGCTGGACGATTGCTAGTGATTGAGCTGGGGTCGGTCCTGCAACCGACCAGCGCTCGAACCCTGGGATTTGCACAAAAAAACTCCCTCGCCCGCCCCATGTCCAAAGAACAGTTGGGCTCGCACCTAGTTGCTAATCCCTCCATATGCGTGAATCGTCTATTCTCATGAGATACGCGTGAATCGTCTATTCTCATGAGATACGAGCAATATTTTCGGATGGGAGGTACAGGAGTTTTCTTGACTTGTATAATAAAGATTTTCTTTTTTCCTAAAAATACTGTAGGGGCGGTCCTTTTACCCAGGTTGAGTTTTTTTAGTCGTGCTTCTCAATCAGAGGCGGTGAAAGGACCTTTGGCACCTCTTACTGCAGTGTCCGGATGCTGCAATAATTTTTTTGAGAAAGGAATAGAATCCCTTTTACAATGGAGACCTCAATATAAAATTAAATACATTGAAGCACGTCACTAAATTCCTATCCTTCATCTTTTTTGCATTCGGTGAAATTTACTACTTCAGAAAACTTCATCACCATGAAACTTCATCAGATCCTGCTATGAGAATCGCAATTTCTACCCACAGAAGACTCTGAATTGTGGAGACCGCAAAAGATGTGCAGAATGCTCAACCACTGTAGAGAGTAAAGGGCACCGAAAGCACACTGGCCATATCTTCTGAAGGTTGAACGATCATAGGATCCGATACCGCCGTTAGCCATCACCATCGATGGCTGGAAGGATAAATCCGCCACCTCCTGTAGTATCACCACCAGCTGAAAAAATATTTAAAAAAAGCTAACAAAGTAGTAAATCTACTGGAGAGGATGGACCCCGCTCCTGCTTGCCACCGACACTACTACAGAATAGGCCTTTGTTCCGGGTCATTTGTCCCGACTGATTTTCGGCCCGGGACAATAGGTGGCTTTTGTCCCGGGTCCAACGGCTAGCCAGGCCAGCGGGGGGGGGGGGACATGGTCCTTTTGTCCCGGTTGGAGACACCAACCGGGACAAATGGACCTCCTTTTGTCCCGGTTGGAGGCACCAACCAGGACAAATGGACCCCCCTTTTGTTCCGGTTGGTGGCTCCAATCGGGACAAAAGGCTCTGGACATTTAGTCCCGGGTGGTAACACCAATCGGGACAAAAGGACCCCTTTTGTCCCGATTCGTGGCTCCAACCCGGACAAAAGGGGTCTTTTGTCTCGGTTGGTGGCTCCAACCCGGACAAAAGGGTTCTTCACATGTTAGTTTAACAGGAATGCATTCATTCTAAAGTCACATATGGAGTGTAGGTGGGGTGATAAAGAAATTACACGCGAGGCAAGACATCTCGGGTTCTAATTCTGGGTTGCACAAAATATTTTTTTACGTTACACATGGCCTTTAGTCCCAATTATTTCACCCGGGACTAAAAGGTCCTGGCCTTTTGTCCCGGTTCCAAAACCGGGATGAAAGAGGGATTTGGAATCGGGACAAAAACTTGTTTATGTGGTAGTGCGGTTAGGAAACCGGAGGGGAGAAGAAGCGGGAGCCGGAGGCGGGGGCCTCGGCGCGAGGTTGAGGTCCGCCCGAGTCGCCTGTCCTAGGCGACGCGAGCAACTTTTTCTGGGAGTTAATCCCCGCAACACGCCAACATATACCCGGATGCTGCAATAATTTTGCGGCGCCTTGGGTGGAACCATATTCCCCATTTGGGATCAGTGAAGGACCTTTGGCACACCCAGGAGTTCCAGGACAATCACTCTCTCCAAAATTGCCACTGCTATTCTTTGGAACATTTGGAAAGCACGGGACTCATTTATCTTCAGGCAAGAACATCACACCATCATGCAAGTGATCCGATCTATTGTGACTATTCCTCAGCTCTAGTCGCTGACAGCACGAGCAAATGATGCACTTATTCTTTGGTGGGAGAACTATATAGGAAGTGTAATCTTTCCTGTTGTAGCTTTGCTCCTTTTTTTTCACCCCCTCGCTTACCATCGAAGCGGGCTCGGGGATGCGTCGGTGGGAATCGTGGTTCACGTTGTTTTCGTGATTACCAGAAAAGCGGCAGCTCAGACAATCAGATTTCAATCAAAATGTTTGGATGAGTTTTTCACATTTCTCCGTCGAGAATCTGCTTATAAGTAGAAACAAACAGGACCAATGTATTGGCTGCCGTAGTTGTACTAAAAAAATCGAAGGTGGAACACAAACAAACACCATCCGCATGTAGGATCTGATCAAATTAAACTTTGCAGATTTCCAGTAGCTGGAAGATTTCCACCCCCGTATGCATCCATATCTGCTACATCTGCGTTGGCTCACAACATCTCCCCGTTCGTCGTAGTAGCTCTGTTCTCTTTCTCCTCTCCATGTGCACTACTCATTTTGCTGGTCCTCTACGGTGTAGTGTCTATGGTAGCGTAGCACTCCGCATCTTTACCTTTCTACGTAGTACGTGCCCGTATACTGTCGCAGCATCGGACCAGAGCATTGCCAGGTACGGAGTATGGACGTACGGAGCCATGAATGGGCGCGACGAGGACAAGATCTTCCACGCCGTGCATCGCATCTCGGTTTCCAGCACAGCGAGAGTCAGGGTGCTGATTGCTGAAAGGCACCGTCAGGCCAAGAGATTGCGCCCACACGGGACAAAGCACAGAGAAAGAAGTACACCATCAATTTGCCACCATCTTTAATCAACCAAGTCCTTAGACCAAAACCTCGACAACTGGAGAAGCTCCTCCAGAGAACCGAAGAACAGACGCTTGTTCTGAACTGGAAAAATCCAAGAAGCTGGAAAGAAAAAAAAGTTCGCCAAAAGAAAAACCCTAAGACGACGGAGACCAACTCTTCCTATGAATAACACAAACACGACGACAGCGTCTAGAAACAGCACACCGCTACATCGACCACTGGATTGCACACACCGTCACACCAACGCTGCCTGCCTGTTCGTTCGCTCAGTCGCCCGGGTTCCTCTTCCTCCCGCCCGGCGCCCGCCCCCGCAAAAAAAACCCCGCCGCCGCGCCCGCTCCACGGGCCGCGGTGCTCAGCGGTGCACGCGGCTGAAGACGCGCGACACGTCCGACGCGCGGACGGGCTTCACCAGGAAATCCTCTGCTCCTTCCTCCAGGCATCTGCTGATCCTGGTCTGCACGTTCTCGGACGACATGATCACCACCGGGATCTGCTTCAGCTTGGATGATTCCTGCATGCAACGATGTCAAGAAAAAAGATTAGGATTTTACATGTTTTGGTGCAGAATTGGTTATTGGTCGTGTCGTGAGATCATTACCTTGACCTTCTTGAGGAGTTCGTATCCCGTCATCTCCGGCATCCAGTAATCGGTGAAGATCATGCTCACGTCCGGCTCCTATGGGACCCCAAAACAAGAGAGAGAAAAACCCCATAAATTTTCATGTCAAAGATCGAACACCAAACAAAAATCACAGAGAAATGTTTGAAATTTACGAACACTTGGACACGGCATTACCTTGCCTAACAGTTCCAGGGCCCTCTTCCCACTTTCCACAGCCGTCACTGCACCAACACAAGAGCAAAAAAAACTTAAAGCACTGAAAAATCAAGCAGATAAAGAACCAAATGAGACTGAGGCTACAAGAGCGCAGGACTTGAAATGCGGCTTGCAACCACGCACCACGAAACCGGGAGCTCCGGAGGATGGCGGCGATGATGGCGCGGTCGACGGAGCTGTCATCCACCGCGAGGACGTGCGGCGTCGCCCCCACGCCCCCGCCTGCCGCCGCCGCCGCCACCACCGCTCCTCCGACGACGCTCGCCATCCCAACCTCACTCTCTCGCCGCACGCACTGTAGCAGCGAGCGCGATCGATCAACACGAGCCCGCCGCCGGTGCGACTCCGCCAGGGCCCGGCGCGCCGCTTATATACACGCGGCCCCGGCTGGGCGCGGCTTTGCATCGGTTGCCTACCTGCTACGGAAGGGGGACGGAAGCGATCGGCCAGGAGATCCCAGTGCGGCTGTGCGGCGAGCGTATCCGCGAGATCTTCGATACGGCCGGGCCTCGGAGCTCTGAATCTCCGATACGGGGCGGCGCACACGTGCCTCGCGTTCGTGCCGGGCAAGGCCGGTAACGGCAGGGAGATCTTCTGTTGCTGGCTGACAACGGAGGCGCGCAGGCATTTACTCCTCCCCGCCTGGCGCCGCCCGGGACGACAGGATCTCGTCGTCTCGTCTTCTCTTCTCCTTGGGATCGAAGGATCTCCTCTCGTAAATGAGCTCCTCTTGTGCCTGATTGGGTTACCGAGCAGCGATTTATTCACTGCCCCCGATCTTATCGACGAAGTTTAGCTGGCGAGATCACCCTGTGATTCATATCTGCATGTGCCACTAGTAGTTTTGGTTTTGGCAGCGGATTCTGTCCTCCTGGCTCTTGAAGATCACCGGCCCGTGGCGTCAAGATCGAACATGGCCACGCCAGTCGCCAGCTCGCGCATTTGACGAAACCGGCGGGCTCTGCCACTGGCCACGGGCCCCGGCCGTCGCCTGTGCAGAGGTTTTTCTCTAGAGCTTGTTAAGAGCGGCCGTGTGCAGACGAAGGACGCCACGAAAAGCTTCGAGCGATCCCTTTTTATAGTTTTTACGTGGACGCAGCCAGCTCCTGGGTCCGTGCAGCATCCTCCGAGCAAGTGCAGGCGTAACGCCCGCAGGGGAGCTGAGGAGTCAGGTCCTTGCTCACGAGCAACGTGCCCTGACGGCACGCGAGATACAGATACCTGCCGCCCGAGATCGAAGATCGCAGCGATCGTACGCGCTGGTACGTGCCCTGGCCAGGTAATCGCACTCCGTGACCGTGCGCTCGCCCGCCGCGCGCGCCGGTCCGGCGGCCGACGCCGCGTACGCTTCTCGGCACGGCAGATGACAAGCTCGTGGACATCACGTCGTTGATTAGGGGCGTCCGGCGGCACGGCGATTCGGCGAGCGAGCGACGGTGCGGAGCGGAGCGTGGGCCATGCCCTGTCAAGACTCAAGAGTGGCTGCCTGCGCGCTGTGCGCCAAGCTTTCCAGCCCTCGTTCCTCCCGCGCATGGCGCGACGAGGGCGGGCATCTCCGTGCCGACGCCGTACGCCGCCACGGGCACGGGATCCGCGAGGAAGATCGATCGCTCGAGTTCGAGTCCCCCGTGCGCTGCGTTCGCGTTGGCGCATGCTCCGGGTGTGACTGTGCACTGGGCAGGGGGCAGAGGCACCGTGGAGGGATGATGCATATGTACGATTGGCCGTTGGGTTTAGAATCTACGGTACAGATCGAGGGAAAAGGCAGCAGGGTGCATTATTGGGCGCGCGGCGGGACCCAGTCATGCGGTCCAGATAGGGATGGTAATGGGCCATGGCCCCAGTGGCTTCTTCACAGTCCAATAAATTTTTTAAAATTTTTAATTCAAAATTACATAAGATTAGAGTTCGGTTCTTTTAGGGCCCGGCCCTTAGATTTTCTAGTTCAAAATATTGGGCCCTTTACCACCCCTAGGCCCAGATGCCCGTTGAGGTTAGGAGGGCGCCGATTTTGTACATACAGGATCTCGGTATAGTGATATACAGTACGCTGACGGTTTCATTCAACCGTACGATCAAGAGTTCAAGACAGACAGATTTTTGCAAAAAGTGTCCTCAGCTTTTTTTATCCCAGGGCCCGGTCCACCGCCCGTCCCCGGGGAAGAGGCGGCGGCGGCCATGTCAGTCCGGTGAGACGAGGCACTAGTGGACGCCCGGCCCAATGTGTCCCGTGGCGCGGCAGATCGCCCACTGCGCTGTCTTAGAGCAAGTATAATGAACGAGATATGGGCGAAATCTGATGTGGAAGTGAGAGAAACTGAGTGAGAAAGCCGGACGGGCGACTTGCAACGCGCCCGCTCTCAGCCGGTCGAGATGCTTGCTCGTGCTGCTACTGGCTGGCTGAGCAGTGCTGCATTAAATAGCAGGTGGGCTCGCCTCCATCGCCCTTGGTGCGCTGGCATCCTCCCAGCCCGCAGCCGGCTGAGACTATTGCCCTTCTCTTAAGCACGGGAAAGTGAGGTGCTGTAGTGCACGGTGGAGCTCTTGGGACTCTGACGGACGGCGAGGAGCTAGGCAGCCCACCCAGGGAGAAAACAGGTGCACTTCTCCAGGGCGAGTGGAGCGGCATGTTCTTGAAAATTTAAATTAAACGCCCCTAAAAACACGAAGTATTTTCTTTCCGGCGCTGATGATCAGGCCGGGGTCTGAATGTATAGATAATATCTTGATAGGTGCAATTAACCAAAACCACCTCGTACCATGTTAGAAATCCATTGTTTTCTTTACTTGTCGTTAGAAAAAAATTTAGTTCATTTTAGTATAAATTTGTTGTTTGAAACGACAACTAAAAGGATACGGAGGGAGTAGCTTGCAACAAACATACCTCATATCACACTAGTTGCATTGGCACTCCATGGGAAAGATGCCCAGTTCATTAACTACCAGGCAAAATGTTTTCCAAAATGCACAACTTCAAAGGAAAAAAAATGAGGTCTTCTGTTGTAATCACCTGTGCTGCATTGTTAATAGACCCCCGCCCCCCCCCCCCCCCCCAAAAAAAAAACATATAGTTGGACTGTATGGCAGTGTTGCACTATCCACTGAACTCTACTCGATCGATGAAATTCCTTTTCTTTCTCCTTTTCTGCTGTATTTGTTGTGCACCATGTCAAAAATCATCCCCAAAACATTAACTTTCCTGTATTTTGTTGCTGCCTATTTTCTGTGTTTGCGTATATGGATGGCTTTAGTTGAATTGAGCCAACCCATTGAAAAGTGAAATGCACTGATCAGTATGAGCAAACCGCTGATAAATGGACTGTTTTCTCGCTAATTAAACAAGATATTCTAAAATCCGAGTCTCACTGTTACACCCCAACAACAGTAACCAATACTAGACCACGCCATACGCGTGGAGCCCTTACAAATTGCCTTACTTTGTGGTCATCAAGAGCTTATATTTGGGACCCATCCAGCCATCCATACCTAGTTCAGACAACTGATCCTTTCTCTCGAGTCTCGAGCTTGGAACTGCTCTGCCTCGACATCAACATGGCGAAGACTGCCGTACTTGCTCTATTCCTTTTCTTTGCCACCATTTCCTCCTCTCAGGCGATGAAGCCAGCAACCAGAAACAACTGCTACACAGGATGCGATTACAATAGCACGTGGAGTCAGATAACTCGGAGCTGCGGCCCATTTCTGTTGAACCAGTCTGATGATCCCACGGATGAGTGCTACTCCGTCTGCAAGGCTCTCTCGAGCGGAAGGCTCTTGTGCGCGTGCAGTACCTGCCCGTCCTATGTGCATCGCTTCAACATGACGCGGTTCCTGGATTTGGCTAATGTGATCGATCCCAGGTTTGGAACGCCTATATGCTGCGAGTGCGATGGTAACTCTGCTCTTCCTACCTTCTACTGGCCCCTTTGCGTTCATCATAACTTCATAAGCAGTTTCTGAGTTTTGATTTCCTGCTGAATTTTGAATTTTTCAAGGTATACCAGCCAGTCTCCCCTTCTCACAAGGAAACTGATGAGCGTGAAGTTCAGCGTGGCCTAGCGACTTTGTCCTTGTTGCAATGAACCAAGTGAGGAGAGTGAAGTTCTTAGAGAAAGCGGCAGTTTAGATATGCAGTGGAAACTAAACTGAAAGTGGAGTCTTTCTGAATACCTTGACCCCTTCGATTCTCCAGGCGCGACAGGATCTTGCGAGCGCAGTGTGCCGGTGTTGAGGATACTTGTTGATGAGTCGTCATGTTTTCATTTTTAGAGTTGACACGTAAATTCGCTCTATTATTAGTGTTCAGTGACACTACTGTATCAATGTTTGGTGAGAGGATAGTAACTCCCACAGTCCCATGACAAATAATTGATTTCTCTGTATCTGGTCAACTTGAACGATCGACAGCTTTTAAAATATCGACTGATTCGTTAAATCATACATGTAGATTGATTTTGAAAAATTTCATAATCTGATAATTCTATTGTATCTAAAAAATATTTTGTAGATTTTTTCACGCCAAAGTTACTTATCAGGGACCATATCATGTCCAAAAAGTATTTTTCAGTGGATAAATTTATAATGCTATTTGATTGCACCCTCATAATTTTTGATTCTCCTGTTGTGCGCCCTGTAACAGTAATCTAACGGTGTACATTATATTTTTATTTTTTTTGAAAATAACGGTGTACATTATATAGAATAAAGTTGGAAGGTAAACTGAAAAATCGAACTTCAAAGAGTTGAAAGGCAAACAAGTTGAATTTGGCTACTTTTCGTTTGGTCGCAGAGAAAAGAAATCGGCCCATTCTATTCTCCACTCTTCGGCCCACCAATTCGACGAAGTGAATTGCGCTTGGGTTGAAAACCCAGCCCAACCCACCAGATCGGGGCACTGTGTACAGCCTGCACCAGGACAGCGCCACCGCACCACGGCGTACAGGAAACCGGACAGCTATGCCCGTCCGCCTCCTCCCTCTTCCTCTCTCCTACCTCCCGCCCAGATCTCTTCGAGCTTCTTCGAGAGAGCAGCAGCAGCCTCGCCTCCACGCGACACGAGGACGGACATGGCGGCCTTCCCCAAGCTCGAGGACTCCCCCATGTTCCGCAAACAGGTGCCGGCCCCTGCCCTCCCTGTTTCTGCTCATGAGGGCTCCCTGATCCGGTTGCCCCGGATGCATTGTTTCGTGTTTCTTAGAATCTCGGCCGTTTCTATGCCGTTACATGGATTTGGCTTGATTCGGATTTGCGGAATGGTAGGATCGAGCCGTTGCCGGAGTTTGGGTGGTTGTGGCCGAGATGGGGCGTAGTTGGATCATTTTGTGTGAGGGAGATCTCGACTAGGTAGTGATCCAGCTTATGGCGATCGGTTTGGATCAGCAACACCGGAAATTTCTGAGCAGGATTGAATTTTCACGTGATTTTTTATCGTTGTAATTCCGTGTTTGTTTGGGCATGTTGGTGTGGATTTCGCTGAATGAGTAAAGCGTACTCCTATATTCCGCATTGGTTTATTCGAAGGGTTACGACGCTCTGGTGACAACTGACAATGGCGCCACTGAAGATAATTTTTTTGCTCTTGCGTTGCATCACATGTTTGAATAGAACGGGCGTATCCTGTTTGAATTGAGCTCACGACTTGGTAAAAATGGCGAGGTTTTGCTTGGTTGTGCTTTCTTATTTTTCTAATTCATCCTTTGCTTCCGGTAAGTTAAGGTATTCTTTACTTGCTTTTATAATGAATATTGGGCCCTCTTTAAAACATTCTTGTTAGTCTGTTTTTTATAAGTCAAAATAAATAGAAGTCTGGACATAGGTCTTAATTATTTTCCTGGATATATTGCTAGTTTCTCTCTGAAATCGTCAATTCATCTTATCTGTTTGCACTTTAAACAAACCTATACACGTGTTTATGTTATTGTCCCTGACTTATTTCCAATATCTTCAGGTCAATTCTTTGGAACAACTTACTGATGAACTGAAAGAACGTTGCTCAAATCTGCATAAAGGATGTAAAAGATTCATGTACATTTCTTTCTTACCTCCTGTTTCATATTTGTAAACACTTGAGTTTTCTGGCTGCACATAACTTGAGGCAAATGCCATAAACACGTACTGTCTTATTGCCCAAGTTTCTAATAAGCTTCCTTCATACAAATCCCTATTAGTTCAAGAAATACATTCAATGTTTTTATTGTTTTACTTTGCTGTTTCAGGTTTGACATTTTAGTTTTCATAATCTTCCCTGAAACTGTAGCAGTTTTTATAGTTTGTAGGATTAACGAGAATAGAATTAGTAGGAAACTGTATGCACCTGCATGGTTGAGATCTTACTTTTTCTATTATGTTGCTAATAACCTTAGTTTCAGGGGGTCACCTTTTTCTTTTTTGAGAGTTTCAGGGGGTCACTTGATGAGGCATATGCTGGGGATCTTTCATTCGCTGATTCTCTGCAAGCATTTGGTGCTGGTCTAGATGACCCTGTTAGTGTTGCCATTGGAGGTTATTTCAGCAAAGCTCTGATGTATCTATTGCTTAATTCTGTCCTTTCATCTTATCTACACCTAACAAACCATTGAGTTTTATTGTTTCCAATTTCAAATTATGGCATCATTTTTTTGTATTATTGGATATTTACTGCATCTTCTTGAATGCCCACAGATCAAAACATCAGATCATTAGGATATAAAATAGTATAGATATGTACATATCTATGCAGCCATTAATTAATCAATTTTGTCTTACTTTCTAACATGTCATAGCATGATAATTGATGATCACAATTTCGCAGTCATTTATTGATGCTTCTATAGTCACACTCAAAACAATCTTTACTATGTTGCAGGGCCTGTGATGTCCAAGTTTACTACTGCTTTCAGGGAGCTTGGAACATACAAGGAACTCCTTCGTTCTCAGGTAATAGACTACTATCATACAGCATCAAAATTTGACCTACCATTCTCCTGCATAGGTGCACTTAACACGAATGAAATGAAGAATTGAAAGAAAAACAGCATCACTATTTTATCTGTAAATTTGAACTCAACATCGTGGCATGGTCTGTATTATTTTCAGCTTACAATATTCACTGTCAGTCAATGTACTTTCCTTTTGTTACATATGTTTTTTGAATTATGTTGGGAACTTTGAGACTCAATTCACCACCTATACTTTCACATATTTACCACCTAAGGTTCTGGGATTACTTGGTAAATTTCAGAATGCAATAAACTGACAGTACAGGTGATTATTGTTACATTTTAAAGTAAGGATTGAAATTTGCAATATCACAAAAAGAATAATATATATTTCTTTTGTTGCTATAAATAACACATATCAGAAGAAAGTGTGAAAAAGGGTTCCCTGTATCCTAAAATGGCTGCATTATCTGGAAGTAGAAAAATTGTGTGTTGTAGAGCAATCATTTATTTGGTGATGAAATTTTTATTTGTTGTTGCAATACACTGATGTACTAATCTGATATCTCTAGATTTGGTAAATTTCTTTTGCTCAGGGGGTGCTGATATGTCACTGGTATAAACAGTACAGACGATTATCCTTTTGCATTCTAATTATAATAATCATTTCCCCTCCAAACAGGTCGAGCATATGCTTAGTGACCGTCTATCACAGTTCATTAACATGGATTTAAATGGTGTGAAGGTAAACTCCCTCCTCTCCTCTCCTCTCCCCCAACCCCACAACACAGGCATGCACGCCCACCCAAAAGAAATAACATGGAAACATACTATTGTGTAACTAATAGGTTTTATCTTGAGTAAGCAACATATATTATCAAGTTATGTGAATGTATGTAGATAGTTGGTCATGGCTGATATTTTTTCGATGGCCAGATAAGGTTTATGCTTTGCAAGGTCATACTTAAACCCTCCTAGTTCTGGCAATGAACAGAAAACCTTAGGCAGTCCTAAAAAAACCTTTCTACTTTAAAAATCTATTCCATCTACGAAAATAGGAACAATTGCCTTTCCATATGGAGTATGGACAGTAACGCGGAAGTTGTTTTTTTTAACACTAGATTTTTCATATATGGTCATTTTGTAAAAGTCTTACCCTGTATAGGATTGTCGGCGACGTTTGGACAGGGCTGCAGTGGCTTATGATCAGGTGATGGTTTGATTTATCTGACTGACTTCTTTATTTTTTTTCTTCATGTGGCATCTGTTAGATGATAAATGACTGGACGGTGTGATTGTTTCTCGATACCTCCAACATGTTAATGTAATACACCCATGTGTCCTTTAAGATTCTGGTGCTATCTTTATTGTTAGGCACGTGAAAAATTTGTGTCAGTGCGAAAAGGGACTAGAGCAGAAGTCGTAACAGAACTTGAGGAGGTAAGCTGTGGCTAGCCTTTTCTTTTGGGTGGATGGATGTGTATTTAGCTTTGATACCATCTTCCTAATTCCAACTTTACAGGATCTGCAAAATGCCAAGTCAACTTTCGAAAGATGCCGCTTTAACTTAGTATGTATATCAACATTTTCCATCTGCAAGTAATTTTTTCAGACATACCAATGAGTCTCCTTTGCTGCAAGGAATTCAGGTACATGCCCTTGCAAACATTGAAGCAAAAAAGAAGTATGAGTTCTTGGAATCAATAAGTGCAGTGATGGATGCCCATTTGAGATATTTTAAGCAGGCATGGTTCCTTTCTATGTGCCCAGTATTTTTGGTCTTTTGGGGTGGTCCTTGACTTTGTTCTTTATGATGTAGGGATATGAGCTACTGGGTCAAATGGAACCATTCATTCACCAGGTTTAATATTACCTCATATGGCATAGTGGTCTTTAACTAAAATAAATATTCAGTCGGATGTGAATCAGCTTACCTGGAGTTAGCAATTACTTTGCTAAGCTTGAAGTCTTGATGCAGGTTCTAACATATGCACAACAATCAAAAGAAATGGCTGTAAGTGAGCAAGACAAGCTTGCAAAGAGAATTCAGGAATTCAGAACTCAAGAGGAAATAGCAAATGTGAGAATGGCTAGCAACATAGACACATCTACTAGCGGTGATGGTATCCATGTTGTTGGTCTTCAGTCCTATAAAACGATTGAAGCATTGATGCAATCAACTGCCAATGGCGAGGTAACCAATCATCCATTATGAAGTAAATAGTCGTAAATGCCAGACTAAAATATCTTAAAGCTTATGGATGTTGCTTCATGTGATGATTCGAAGAGACTAATTGCCCTAGTAGCATTTATGTGTCATTGCTGTGGACTTTCTCTAACACTGCTAAATTGATTATACATGAGCCCACTGTAATAGGAATCCAGCAAATGGTATCCATGATTACCACCCTTTTTGTTCAAATCTATTATCTATTCATACATCATTTCCCTTATGTAATTATACAAGGCTGAATTTTCATAGTTTTGGTAATTCGTAACCGTTTTGTGAACTCCCATTGCTTCCCCTTACTACTTTATTTCTTTGCCAGGTTCAAGTTATTAAACAAGGTTACTTATTTAAGCGCCCTCAAAATACCCGAGGAGAATGGAAGAGGAGATTCTTTGTTCTTGACAGCCATGGGACTCTGTACTACTATGGGAATAAGGGAAAGTTGGTATGCAATCTAAATTGGCCATTGAATGCAGTTTGATAACAGATTTATAACTTGTCACTCAGTGTCAGGAGCTCCTTATTCTTTGCTTGCACGAGTAGAAAACTTGCATTTAGGCACTATTCTAAAATTGGCATACTCATTTGATTACATCGGGTGTAATCTATCTACATATATTTACAAGAGTAAAATACATGACCGGTCCTCAAACTTGTCTCAAAGTGTCATCTAGGTCCCTAAACTCTCAAAATGCATTTTTAGATACCAAAACTTGTCTGGAGGTGTCATTCAAGTCCCTAACCTCTCAAGATGCATTTTCATGTCCCCAAACTTGTCTTGATATATCATTTCGGTCCCTAAACTCTCAAGGTGAATTTTAAAATCCCTAAAAGTTACCATTAATTAATTGTATTCAAAATGGATTGTTTATCAAGCTATTTTTTCAGCCAATTCATTTATAAATCTTACCACCAAGACCATTTTAATTTTGAATTAGCTGCTTATTAATCATACATCGTGGGTTAATCTAGATCAATTGATATCAATGATGTATATTATAGTTTTCCTATTTAACATGGAGATATCAATGCTAATTCTGAATATTTTCTACTAACTATTTTATATAAATTTTGCATGCTCTTTGTATAAGTTTATTAAGATAATTTGTTCTCATTCTCAATAAAAATTAAAATAGCAATTTTTTTATTAAATTTAAAGTAGCAAAAGAACTTTTCATTAAATCAAAGTAGAAAAACAACATTCATATTAAATTAAAAATAGCATCCTGAGAGTTTAGGGACCTGCATGACATCGCGAGACAAGTTTATGGACCTAAAAATGTATTTTCAAATATTAGGGACCTATGTGACACTTTGGAATAAGTTTAGGGATCTGAAAATACATTTTGAGAGTTTACGGACCTATATGACACCTCGAGACAAGTTCGAGGACCTATTTCTAGTAGCTTCTGGTCCATTTTAATTTTGCTATTCATGATACACACACACTGTCATGTGGGGCCAGCAATATAGGAGGCGCCCACGTCCACAGCAGGCGCCGGCAACAGAGAGGGCCGGCTAGGTGTCGAGTCAGTTAGTTTGTTTCCTAGTTTTGGGGCCCAAAGCCTATATTCTGTACTTGAGACACTTGAAAGGTTAAACAATATCAAATTACTCCAAACCCTAATCTCTTTCTATCGGGCGCTGAGGGGCAAAACCTCGCATCCAACCACGGGTCGCGGCTAGGAACTCCGTAGCCGAGGGCCGCCTACCCTAACCCTCGACGCCCTTGACAACCTGGTATCACGATCCAAGCGTTCCTCACCGAGCCGCCCACCCACACAGCCACCGCTTCGCTCCTCTTCTGCGCCGCCCACCCCGCACCGCCGCCCTGTCTCACCGCCGCCGCTGCCAAACCCTAACGCCGCCATGGGTGACGCCGCCGATGCGCTCCAGACGACGTTGGATACCCTGGCCGCCTCCCTCAAGTCGCTTTAGGCCTCCGTCGAGGCCAATGCTCTGGCGATCCAGCGCCTCCATGACGCGCAGAACTCGTCATCCTCCTCCTCCGGCAAACATCACCAGGACCGTCCACCACGGTTCCAAAAGCTGGACTTCCCGCGCTATGATGGCAAGACCGATCCGCTGATCTTCATCAACCGATGTGAATCTTATTTCCATCAGCAGCGGATCATGGAAGAGAAGGTCTGGATGGCATCGTACAATCTGGAGGACGGTGCACAGATGTGGTACATCCAAGTGCAGCAGGACGAGGGCACTCCTTCCTGGCGCCGCTTCAAGGAGCTCCTGTACCTCCGCTTCGGGCCCCCGCTCCGCTCCAATCCCTTGGGCGAGCTCGAGGCCTGCCGGCGCACGGGCACCGTCGAGGAGTACCAAGATCGGTTCCAAGCTTTTCTGCCGCGTGCCGGTCTCCTGAGCGAGGCACAGCGTGTGCAGCCCTTCACCGCGGGCCTCCAACCGCCGCTCAGCCTGGATGTGGAGATCCACAACCCACAAACCCTAGCTAGCGCCATGAGCCTGGCACGCAAGCTGGCGCTGCGGGACCAGTACACGGCGCCTCCCCCGTGCGCGCCGACACGGGCGCCCCCCCGGCGACTGTGCCCCGTCTCGCCCTGCCGGCGCCACTTGCTACACCGGCCAATCTAGTTGCGCCGCCGACGGTCACCGTGGAAGGCCGACCGGTCAAGCGCCTCACTCAGGCGGAACAGGAGGAACGCCGCCGGTTCGGACTCTGCTACAACTGCGATGAGAAGTTCGGCCGGGGCCACAATCGGGTGTGCAAGCGCCTGTATCTGCTGGACTGCGCCATCGACGATGAGGCCGACACCCCGGCGCTGATTGAGGAGGACATCACCGCCGACGCCGCGCCGCACGTCTCTCTGCATGCCGTCGCGGGTCTGCGTCGCAACGACACCATGCAGATTCATCTCACGGTGTGCGGCGTCCCCCTCGTGGCGCTTCTGGACTCGGGATTGACGCACAACTTCATCTCCGAAGAGGCGGCCAAGCGCACGGATCTCCCTCTCCAGCTCCGCCCCGGCATGACCGCCACGGTGGCTAATGGCGAGCGCATCTCCTGCGTGGGCGCCATCCGCCGCGCCGCGTTCTCCGTCGACGACGAGCTGTTCAACTCCGACCTCTTCGTCCTTCCTTTCGCCGGCTCCGACATCGTCCTCGGCACTCAGTGGCTCGCGACCTTGGGTCCGATCCTCTGGGACTTCAGCGCCCAGAAGATGTCTTTCTGGCGACGCGAGCGCCAAATCTTCTGGCGCAGTGTGGCCGGTCCGGAGGTGCCAGGCCTCCTCGCGACCTCGTCCAGCGCTACGCTCATGGAGGCGTTGCTGGATTTCTTCGCCGCCGTCTTCGCCGAGCCCGCGACCACAACATCGTCCTCCTACCGGGCTCGCAGCCGGTCGCCGTCCGCCCCTACCGGTACCCGATGACGCACAAAGACGAACTCGAACGCCAGTGTGCCACCATGCTCTCTCAAGGGCTAATTCGCCGGAGTTCCTCGGCATTCTCTTCCCCGGTACTCCTCGTCAAGAAGGCCGACGGCTCCTGGCGTTTCTGCATCGATTACCGCGCCTTAAACGCGATCACCGTCAAGGACGCTTTCCCGATCCCGGTGGTTGACGAGCTGCTGGAAGAGCTGCACGGCCCCAAGTTCTTCACCAAGCTGGACCTGCGCTCTGGTTATCACCAAGTGCGCATGAACCCGGCAGACATCGCCAAGACGGCGTTCCGCACCCATGATGGCCTCTACGAGTTCTTGGTGATGCCGTTCGGGCTGTGCAACGCCCCGGCCACATTCCAGGCGTTGATGAATGACGTTCTGCGCCCCTTCCTACGCCGGTTCGTCCTTGTATTTTTTGATGACATTCTCATCTATAGCTCCACATGGGCGGACCATCTCGGGCACGTGCGCGCGGTGCTCGACGTTCTGCAGCAGCATCGCCTGTTCGTCAAGCGCTCGAAGTGCGTTTTCGGCGTCGACTCCATCCAGTACCTCGGCCACATCATCTCCGCCGTCGGCGTGGCCATGGATCCGGCCAAAGTCCAGGCGGTGCGCGACTGGCCGCAGCCCCGCTCTGCGTGTGCCGTTCATGGATTTCTCGGCCTCGCCGGGTACTACCGCAAGTTCGTGCGCGATTACGGCACCCTCGCGGCACCACTCACGGCCCTCTTACGCAAAGAGGGGTTCTCCGGTACCGAGGAGGCCACTGCGGCTTTTGAAGCCCTCAAGACGGTGGTCACCACGGGGCCGGTGCTGCGCCTCCCGGACTTCACCCTGCTGTTCATCGTCGAGTGCGACGCCTCCACACACGGCTTTGGTGCGGTCCTCTTGCAGGACAAGCATCCCGTGGCTTTCTTCAGTCGGTTGGTCGCACCGCGCCACCGTTCCCTGGCGGCCTACGAGAGGGAACTGATCGGCCTCGCCCACGCCATACGCCACTGGCGGCCGTATCTCTGGGGCCGGATATTTTTGGTACGTACTGACCACTACAGTTTAAAGTTCCTGATGGACCAGCGCTTTGCTATGATCCCTCAACATCATTGGGTCGGCAAGCTGCCGGGCTTCGATTTCTCCGTCGAGTACAAGCCAGGTGCTACAAACATCGTCGCCGATGCTCTCTCCCGCTGCGACACCGATGACGGATCGATCCTTGCTATCTCCGGGCCTCGGTTCGACTTCCTCGACAGGCTTCGCCAAGTACAGAACGCTGACCCCGCCCTAGTGGCCCTCTGTGACGAGATTAGGGCGGGTCAGCGTGGTGATCCTTGGACGGTCATTGACGACATGATCGCCTACTCCGGCCGCCTCTACATCACCCTGCGTCTCCCCTACTTGCCGAGCTGGTGGCCACGGTCCATGAGGACGGCCATGAGGGTGTGCAGCGCACCCTGCACCGCATTCGGCGGGACTTCCACTCGCCGAACCTTCGCCGCGTCGTCCAGGACTTCGTGCGTGCTTGTTCGACTTGTCAGCACTACAAGTCCGAGCATCTGCACCCGGCGGGGCTGCTTCCACTGCCGGTTCCGTCCACTGTCTGGACCGACCGGGGTCTGGATTTCGTGGAGGCCTTGCCACGGGTCGGGGGCAAGTCTGTGATCCTGACGGTGGTCGATCGCTTCAGTAAGTACTGCCACTTCATACCGCTCGCTCATCCATATTCCCTGTTATCCTAAACGGTTTTAAACGGCCGTCTAAACGGGTTTAGACGGTAAACGACAGGGTGCCGTGGAGTTTAGGGCCTGGGCGGGCTGTTAAACGGGTTTTCCGTTTAGACGGTCAAAGACGGTAAAAAACGTTGAAGACGTCCTAAACGGAACGGCAGGGAGACGGGTCTGGACGCCGAAACGGCCGTCTCCCGTCGCGTTTAGGTGGTGGCCGAGTGCCGAAATCGGCTGGCGGGAGCAGCACGCGAGGGGGGGGGGACGGAACGGCGGGAAACTTGGCGGGCGATGGAGTGAAATCTGAGGCGGGTATAAGTAGAAAGGGCTAGGGTTTAGAGGGGATTTCTCCCCAGCTCGTACGCACGCCGCCAGGTCTCGCCCGCGACGCCGCCTCCGAGCACGCCCCGCGACGCCACCTCCGAGCGCACGCCGCCAGCTCTCACCCGCGTGCCGGCGACCAGCAGTCGACGCCGCCTCCGAGCACGCCCCGCGACGCCGCCTCCGAGCACACGCCGCCAGCTCTCGCCCGTGCGCCGGCGACCAACAGCCGCCGCCGCCTCCGAGCACGCCCCGCTCCGCCGCCTCCGAGCACGTTCCTGTGACGCCGCCTCCGAGCTCCTTCCTGCGTACGCCGCCATTGTGCATATTCGTCGGAATCAGTGGCCTGGGCTTTCTTCTCCGATATCATCCGCTTGCACGGCGTGCCACAGTCGCTGGTGTCGGACCGCGACCCTGTTTTCACCTCGACATTCTGGCGGGAGCTCATGCGCTTGATGGGTACCAAGCTACACATGACCACTGCGTTCCACCCGCAGTCCGACGGTCAGACGGAGGCGGCGAACCTGGTCATCATCATGTACCTTCGTTGCTTCACCGGTGATCATCCTCGCCAGTGGCTTCGGTGGCTGCGGTGGGCGGAGTACGTCTACAACACCGCCTACCATTCTTCATTGCGGGAGACTCCGTTCAAAGTGGTCTACGGGCGTGATCCTCCCTCCATCCGCTCCTACGAACCAGGTGAGACGCGTGTCGCAGCGGTGGCCCAGAACATGGTGGACCGGGATGAGTTCCTGGCCGATGTTCGCTACCGCCTGGAGCAGGCACAGGCGGTCCAGAAGGCGCACTATGACAGGGCCCATCGCGCGGTCTCCTACGCCGCCGACGACTGGGTGTGGCTTCGACTCCGGCACCGAGCTCCAGCTTCTTTACCGGGCGTCACAAAAGGGAAGCCGAAGCCTCGCTTCTACGTGCCCTACCGCGTCTCCGAGCACATCAACGACGTTGCGGCTCGTCTCGCCCTGTCGGAACGCGCCCGTCTCCGTGACGTGTTCCACGTTGGCCTCCTGAAGAAGTTCGTGGGGACTCCTCCAGCTACGCCTCCACCCCTGCCGCCTGTTCACAATGGCGTGGCTGTGTTGGAGCCAGACCGTGCTGTGCGGGTCCGTATTGCTCGCGGTGTGCTTCAGATTCTCATTCACTGGAAGGGGGAGCCTGCGTCGGCTGCTACTTGGGAGGACCTCGACAGTTTCCGTGAGCGCTATCCATCTTTCCAGCTTGAGGACGAGCTGCTCGTCGAGGGGGGGGGGAGATGTCATGTGGGGCCAGCAATATAGGAGGCGCCCATGTCCACAGCAGGCGCCGGCAACAGAGAGGGCCGGCTAGGTGTCGAGTCATTTTGTTTGTTTCCTAGTTTTGGGGCCCAAGCGCCTATATATTCTGTACTTGAGACACTTGAAAGGTTAAGCAATATCAAATTACTCCAAACCCTAATCTCTTTCTATCGGGCGCTGAGGGGCAAAACCTCGCATCCAACCACGGGTCGCGGCTACGAACTCCATAGCCGAGGGCTGCCTACCCTAACCCTCGACGCCTTGACACACACATACTGTGTCAATTTTCCTTTAAACTATAATGCAGTATATATTTGTAATTTTATTCATGTGGTGATGTGTCCTTTAGTGGGTGTGTACGACGTACGCATCTTTAGTTCTTCCACCAGACCACCAGTGGTGTGTTTTTTTTAAGGGCTGCAGTACATAATTTACACTCCAAAATTTCTGTGCAGTAAATTATTTTCAAGGGCTGTGATGGATTATTTTAAATGCATCATATGAGGATTTGTGTCTTATATGTGTTATATAATTTATCCTAAGATGCCAATTTTCTTATGTTATTTGTTCTGTACTTTGCGTGTACCTGATCCTTTTATTCCGTTGGAAGCAAGGAGTGGCATCGCAACAAACCGCTGGTGAAGGAGTCGGTGTTTTTGGTCGATTCAGGTTCTTGAACCAAAGAGCTTCATCTCAGGGTGAAGATTCACTATCATGTCATCCAATTGATCTCAGAACCTCAACAATTAAGGTTGATGCGGATGAAAATGATTTAAGATTTTGCTTCAGAATTATCTCACCCATTAAGACATTCACATTACAGGTAACTGCACTGTTAGTCTTCAGTTGTTGAACTTTCTTTGTGCAGTGCATGTTTTCGGTATCTATACTATAAAAGTAGAAACAATTGAAACCCTTTCTCATCAAGATTAGGCCCACCGTACCCCTCACGGAGCTCCCACTTGTCAGCAATGTTTTCAAATCATATTATCGAACCTAGTCATAAGGGTACTGATAAGACGATTAATCGTCGATCAGATCGATTAGTTGAGCCTAGTCGGTTCTAGTCGTAGTCTAGTCGTCGTGTATATTCCAGGACCGATAGCCCATATACTATGTAGTATGTTGTTTAAAGCAAATATCAAGATAAGTTTGATGGTCAGATACTCAGATGGTCACAAACTTTGTAATTTGTGAGTTTTAATTTGTGAATTAGATTAAAAGAGCACTAGACTGGAGCTAAAACAACAGCAAGATAGAGAAGATACGCTGAGCGTCAGAAAAACATTACTGCAGAATCCAAATTCCAAAGTATCCAAACACAAGAAATCCAGGTTGACAAGTTGTTGCTGCTGAAATAACAAAGAAAGAAATCCGGTGGCTTGCAGCTAGAAGCCTGGCATTGGAAGTAACACTCCTAAAGAGACTCATATACCTAAACCTAATGGGCCACCAAATTACCAGCCCAAAAGTTGCCCAGGCCTAAAGTTGTTGTACACTAAAACACTAGTCGTCCACACGCTAATCAGACGACTAATCGCGGTTAGTCAACGATTAGTCGACCACTAGAGTTCTAGTCGAGGTAATCGAGTCGGTGGCCCTTATCGGTACCGGCGGACCGATAAGCACGACTAGTCATGACTAATTGTGATTAGTCTGACGACGTAAAAACATTGCTTGTTAGATCCAGAGGTTTGACGAAAGGGGGTGGTGACCCATTTTTTGATAGAAGGAAAATGCTAATACTTTTTGCACCAGCAATTTCTTATACCCACCTCTTGTACCCGCGTATTACTTTCCTTTGGCACACACTTTACTTTCCTTTGCACATGCATTCACCCATAATTCGCGTCATTATTTGTTTTGGAAGGAAAAGAATGACATGTATTATTTTTGGAAGGAAAATAAATGACATCGTTGCTTGATGGAAGGAAAATTAAATATGTGCCATTTCCACTAGTTTCAAAAACAAGTGAATAACATTTTCGCCATATATTTTTCTTCATACTTCTTCGATACAGGAATGCCACAGGTGTGAACGGTTTTCACTTTCTTTATGGCAGGCAGAATCAGGGGCTGATCAAAAGGACTGGATCCAGAAAATTACTGGAGTTATTGCATCACTACTAAATTCACCATTCCCACAGCAGGTTTGGTGCAGTCTCTTTTGATACATCATATAACTAGTCTCTGCTTACCTTTTTGGTTGAAACAAAGGATAGATTTATCAAACTCCATGCACCAACACTGGATAATGATGTGATAAATAAAGTAATAATGCTTGGCCTGCCTAGTTTGGCTCCATTTTACTCTGCTTTACATGTACATGCATATGTTCAGTCTATTGATAATTGAAGATACGGTACTGATTTTGTTATTCTGAGTTCATCTCATTTCAGCTGTCATACTGTAATATAGCAATAGAGAGTAACAGATCCGCAAGTTCTGTTGATTCTTTATCTATTGAAGATAACAAGAGTTCAGAGGGACATGATGATATATTCAACCTTCTGAGGAATATTCCTGGAAATGACAGCTGTGCAGAATGCCGTTCTCCGGATCCTGATTGGGCATCTCTAAACTTGGGTATTCTGATTTGCATTGAGTGCTCTGGAGCTCACAGGAATCTTGGAGTGCACATTTCAAAGGTGCAATATCTAGCTTTCTTATAACATTGTCATGTGGGGCATCGCGTACAGGCGCAGGACGCGCGGCCAGGGGCAACAACCGTGGGCCACAAGTGGCTAGGCGTGATCTGCGGCAGGAGGCATGCAGCCGCATGCATTAGTTCCTAGATAGAAGGAGTTAGTTTCCAATTTGTTAGCAGCCCATGGGGCCTTCATATATCGTGTAATCAGGACTCTTTTGGGATCAAGCAATGAACACCTATCTCCTACCTCTCTCTCTCTACTCTTAATCTCATCCCCTTCACCATTGAGCAGTTAGGCAAAAACCCTAGCGCTCCTACCCGCCGAGACTACGAACTACGTAGTCGAGGTCCCGCTGTCTTGGGCGCTGAGGTCCTTGACAAACATGATATATGATAATCAGTGATAGTGTAGGTTAACCCTTTCTTATGTAGAAAAAAGGTTTAGATTGGTGGGTTTACTAATTAAGTGAGATAATTGCATTAAATATATTAATGAAAATATCTTAGTATAATACAATACTACATTGTTCCCATTACTTGTCATTTCTGACATTGACATCTTCAATACAAAGCTTTAAACATGTTCTAGTTATATTGGAAAAAAATATTAGTACTTTTCAATTGCTTATACATTTAAAGACTTGGAATGAAAGGCAACACTTTGATTTAATGCATTTGCTGGTTTTTTAATGGATGTGCCCTTCATTTTTATCTTTTAATGCATATTGTGATGCTTTGAACTAATAATATTTGTTATTCATATATGATATATTATGGTTTCTAAGATTTTAAAAATCTTATAAGTTTCAGATTAGGAAAAAAAAATAGCCACTAGCTTTTTCCATATGTCAGTATTGAAGCTAATGTTCTTACTTGTTGTAGGTTCGATCCTTAAGATTAGATGTCAAGGTCTGGGAGCCAGTAATTATGGATTTGTTCCATGCACTTGGAAATGATTACGCTAATTCTATATGGGAAGCCCTACTTCCAAAAGAAGATGAAGGGTATGTTAAAGCATACAAATATACAATCATATATGTGTTGCTAAACAACTTTTTAACTTGACGTTTTAAGCATTTTCCTTCCAGGCAACACCACTCTTTTCTAGTCTGTAAGCTGTCAGCTGTGGGATATTGGTTAATATAGACTAACATAGAAGTCAACAAGTTAGTCCTATCATGGATTCCGTGTACATGCTGCCTGTCCTCCTACTTGAATCAGCACAAATCATTTTTGTTATAATATTTAGGCATTTCATAAAAAAATGATTCAGGCTTCCTGAATAAAGAAGATATACCGTTGACTTATCATTAGCCATTACATATCGGGAGCATACCATCACAGTTCTAACTCAGCAGTCAGCATCACAATTATAATGGAGTTAGCATTAGAGACCAAGTTAGGACTTGATTTACCTGTGAGGTTTTAGTGTGCAGTAAAATCGATCTGTTTCATTGTGGGTGGGAATGCACAATAACATGATGAATCGCATCCAGCATGGTGCTTAACATGATGAATCGCATCCAGCATGGTGCTTTCTCATCTGGAAATTCATGTGTCAATAAATTATCAAGCAGATTTCCATGATGTAGTAGTTTTACTTCATATTTTTCATCTGTCATACAATATTCATCAGCTTTCTAATTACAATATTCCACAAATGAGTTAGAAAATAACTATTTGAATCTTATGCTGCTGCTGACCATATCTCTCCATTACAAGCATTTCAACCAATATGTTCTGAAGTGCATGCACGGTGAACAAATGCTGCTACTTTTCCTTTTGTACAATTTCCTTCTTGGCATTTTGTTATATTATTCTATGTTCATGCAGAATGGACAAATCAAATGGAGCTATTCTTTTCATCGAAAAGCCTAAACCTAGTGATGCTTTCTCAATAAAGGAGAGGTATATACAAACAAAAGTAAGTTCCACGGTGCTTCCTTTTATGTTAGATCAACCTGCTGATGCTTTCTCCACAATTAATATATGACCTGTCATGCATTTGTATCTATGTTACCGAAAAGTATTCCGAGTTTATCAGCATAGTTTAAGTTCTGTTGCGATTGCTGTCCTTTTAGTATAGAAACCTTTTTTTCCTTTAGTTTCCAGCTATATGGATGTCACGGGTGGTCGGCTGGGCCGACTAGGCCTATTCGGCCAGATCCATTAAGTTCGGGTTAGAGATACTATTATAATAATTGCTTAGGGGCTAAGTAAGCCTCTCTGATGGAGAGAATAATTGCTTGTATTCCTCCAAACCCTAGAAGGGTGGGATATATAGATCCTATACATGAGCCTCTATACATAGGCTCACATATACAACAACACCCCCCCGCAGTCTGAACTACTGGCGCAGCGGTGTTCAAGACTGGACAACAAGAAAGCCAACACCCCCCCGCAGTCTGAACTACCGGCGCAGCGGTGTTCAAGACTGGACAAGAATAGAGTACAAAGGGCAAATACCCCCCTCACCCCCCAGCCACAACTAGCCACCGGTTACGTTGAGGCTGGAGCGAAACTCCGAGAAGGTCGAGGAGGGCAGTCCCTTGGTGAAGATGTCAGCAAACTGAGAGGTAGTCGGGACATGGAGTACCCGAACATCGCCGATGGCGACTCTGTCACGCACGAAGTGTAGGTCGACCTCCACATGCATCGTCCGCTGATGCTGGACGGGGTTGGTGGAGAGATACACGGTGCTGACATTGTCGCAGTAGACGAGCGTGCTCTTGGTGAGCGGGCTGTGGAGCTCCGCCAAGAGCTGTCGGAGTCAGGACGCCTCCGCCACGCCATTAGCAACAGCCCGGTACTCCGCCTCAGCACTGGAGCGGGAGACAACCGGCTGCCGCTTGGACGACCAGGAGACCAGGTTGCCGCCCAGAAAGACAGCGTAGCCGGAAGTGGAGCGTCGAGTGTCCGGGCAGCCAGCCCAGTTAGCGTCGGTGTAAACCACCAGCAAAGCGGAGGACGAGCGGTGAAGCACCAGGCCGAGGTCCACAGTGCCACGGACGTAGCGGAGGAGATGCTTCAGCGGAGCAAGGTGTGACTCTCGGGGATCATGCATATGGAGACAGACCTGCTGAACAGCGTAGGTGAGGTCCGGCTTGGTGAAGGTGAGGTACTGCAACGCGCCAGCCAGACTCCAGTAGGCAGTAGGATCAGCCACCGGATCACCCAGATCAGCAGACAGCTTCGTCTGAGTGTCGACAGGAGTGGAGCAGAGCTTGCAATCAGTCATCCCAGCCCGCTCCAGGATATCAAGTGTGTACTGCCGCTGGTGAAGGAGAAGACCAGACGGGCGAGGCTCAACAGTGACGCCCAAGAAGTGGTGGAGCTGACCCAGATCTTTCATAGCAAACTCCTGCTGGAAAGAGGCGATGACACTCTGAAGCAACTGCGGACTGGAGGTTGTGAGCACAATGTCATCGACATAGAGCAGCAGATATGCAGTCTCATCCCCATGGCGGTAGATGAAGAGAGACGTGTCAAACTTGTCCTCGGTGAACCCCAATGTCAGCAAGAACGTGGCGAACCGAGAGTACCAAGCCCGAGGAGCCTGCTTCAGACCATAGAGAGATTTGTTGAGCCGGCAGACCATATTCGGACGACTCGAATCCACAAATCCCGCTGGCTGAGAGCAGTAGACAGTCTCTGACAGAGTGCCGTGAAGAAAAGCATTCTTCACGTACAGCTGGTGCACAGGCCAAGAGCGCGAGAGTGCAAGTGAGAATACCGTGCGCACAGTAGCAGGCTTCACCACTGGGCTGAAGGTCTCATCATAGTCCACACTAGGCCGCTGAGTGAACCACCGGAGAACCCAGCGAGCCTTGTAGCACTCCAGTGTGCCATCAGCCCGATGTTTATGAATCCAGATCCACTTGCCAGTCATCACATTGCAACCAGACGGACGCGTCACGAGGTCCCACGTCTGGTTGGCAAGAAGAGTCGCGTACTCCTCTTCCATCGCGCGACGCCAGTGAGGATCCGCCAAGGCGTCGCGGATAGAGGAGGGTACCAGAGAGACCTGCGGCTCTCCCTCGGTGGCGGAGAGTCGCGGCCTGAGACGCTATCCGCCGAGTCATCATGGGATGAATATGCCGAGGATCCCGATGGATGACTGGCGGGTGGTACACCTTCGGCTCGGCTCGAGAGGGAGCCGGAGGAGGCGGCGGCGACGGCTCCGATGTAGGCGTCGCAGGAGCCTCCGGAGCAGGAGGCGGCGCCGGTGTCGACGCCGGTACACCTGCACCGGCTGAGCATACCGCTGCGGCGTCGGTGTCGGCGCCGAATGGCGCCGGTACACCTGCACCGGCTGTGCGTACCGCGCAGGTGCAGGGGAGGGCACCGGAGCCGCGCGCGGCGCAGCGGGAGACACCACACTGGATCCGCGCGCGGCACGACCGGGGGCCGCGTGTGGCGCGACCGCGGGTACCGGGGCCGCGCTCGGCGCAGCAGGGATCACCGGAAGCGGTGCCGGTGCGCCGGGAAAACCTGCAGGGAAAGGACAAACAGGTAACGGTGGCTGAACCACCGGGTCAGTCGGAAACAGAGACTCCAGCTCGGGGTCAGGAGAAGGAGTGGTGGAGGTGGAGTAGGGGAAATCCGACTCGTCAAAGACGACGTGTCGGGAGATCAGGACGCGGCGAGAGGTGAGGTCAAAGCATCTGTACCCCTTGTGATCAGGGGAGTAACCGAGGAACACACGAGTCGAGCGGGACGCCCACTTGTGAGAAGCAGTGGTGGAGGTGTTAGGGTAACACGCACACCCGAAGACCCGAAGGTGGTCGTAGCGAGGAGGGATACCGAAGAGAGCGTGGTGTGGAGTGGGAGCAGGAGAAGCAGTGGACGGAAGACGGTTGAGCAGGTAGGTGGCGGTGTGGAGGCTCAGCCCAGAAGCGCGGGGGCAGAGAGGTCTGGATCAGAAGGGTGCGCACGACGTCGTTCGTCGTGCGAATCATCCGTTCAGCCTTGCCGTTCTGAGGAGAGGTATACGGACAAGACATAGCAGCTGAACACCCCGAGAGAGAAAGAACGGGAGGTGGAGTTATCGAACTCCCGCCCGTTGTCACACTGGACGGCCTTAACGGTGAGGCCGAACTGAGTGGACACCCAGACAAAGAAGTGGAGGAGAGTGGGGAAGGTCTCAGACTTGGCGTGCAAAGGGAAAGTCCAAGAGTAATAAGAAAAATCATCAACAATGATCAGATAATATTTAGAGCCATACATGCTGAGTACAGGAGATGTCCACATGTCACAGTGAATAAGATCAAAAGCATGCGCAGTATGCGAAGAAAACGGAAGTCTAACATGACGACCTAACTGGCACGCATGACAGGTGCTCAGCAGGAGCCCTAGTACATGGAACATCGGTACTACGGCTGAGCTGAGCCAAAACGTCGCGGCCAGGGTGACCAAGCCGGCGGTGCCAGGTGGTGGAAGAATGCGTTACAGCAAAAACAGTAGACGAAGAAGTCGAAGACGGAGCAGCGGAAGTAGGAAGCCGAAGAGTGTAAAGGGCCCTGTCACATCTGAGGAGCGGACGCCGGGAAGCCGAATCCTTCACAGTAAGACCAGAAGAGTCAAATTCGATAGAACAAGAGTTATCAGCAGTAAACTGGCGAATGGAAAGAAGGTTGTGAACCATTTGAGGGGCAACAAGAACATTAGGAAGACGAGGAGCAGAACCCACGGCGGTGACAAGAAGGCAAGACCCATCACCAACCATGATAGAAGAAGGACAAAAGAGGTGTGGGGGTCGGACAGAAGAGAGGATACCAGCATCAGGAGTGGTGTGGAACGAGGCACCCAAGGCGGCGATCCACTCGGTGCTGACCGGCGGCGTCAGTCCCATGGTGCTGAAGGACTGCGCCAGAGCGGCCTGGTCCCACCCCCAGTCCAGGTCGGCTGCTGGCTGGGCTGAGCGGGCGGGGTCCAGTACGGCGCGGAGAGGGGAGCAGCACCGGTGAACATGGCCGCCGGCTGGAGCTGAGGACCAGGCCCCCCTCCCGGACCCTGGAACGGACACATCGAGATGCGCCCTGACCATGGATTGTTGAAGGATGGCCAGGGCGTACCTCAGGGGCAGGGGCCGGAGCGGGAGTTGGAGCCTGAGCCGGAGGAGTCGGCACGCTCCGACGGCCCCCACCGGTACCGGTACCCCAAGAAGCAAGGCCACCAGTGCCACCACCACCACCACATCCCCCCCGCCGACGACGTCCACGCCCCCCCACCTTCGGTCTGCCCGGCGGGAGCAGCACCAAGGAGAGAGGTGGCAGGGGTGGCGGAGGAAGCCTGTGGAGCAGCGACGAGCGCGGTGGAGGTGGATGAGGGCGTTCCGGGCGCGAGACCCCTGGTGATCTCCTCGAGGACGAGATCGTCCCGGACCTGCAGGAAGGAGGGGAAGGGCCTCTGGCGGGTGATCCAGCTTTTCAGGTGGTCATAGATGCTGCTCAAGTCCCGCAGGACATTGAGCACCAAGACCCGATCGGACACCAGATCCCCGAGGTCATGAAGAGCATCGGCCATGCCCTTCATCCGCCGGCAGTACTCGCCAATGGAGAGGTCCCCCTGCACGAAGGTGCGGAAGGTGGCGTCGAGCTGGAGGGCGCGGTACTCGGCGTTGCCGAGGAACTGCCCCTCGAGCGCCACCCAGGCCTGCCGCGCGGTGCCGCCGTGGGTCCTGATGAGGTCCTGAATATCTAGGGAGATGGTCCCGAAGATCTAGGACATGGCGACGCTGTCGAGGCGCAGCCACGCCACGTCCTGCGCCTCGATCGGCGTGTCGAGGAGGACGTGGTCGTCGAGGGCGTAGCGGCGGAGGGCGAGCAGGACCTGGTCCCGCCAGCGTCCGTAGGAGGAGGACGTCGGGTCGAGGACGGTGACCAGGGCCCTGATGTTCTGGACACCGGCGGCCTGGAGGTGGAGCTGGGCGACCATGAGGTCGGTCGGGTCGTACCGGGCTCCAGATCAAGCGGGCGGGGCCTGGCGGGAGGAAGAGGCGCCAGGCTAGGGGTCGATGGGCAGCTGGCCGGAGGAGACGCGGGGGAAGTGCTCCGCCTCGGCGACCTGGAGAGCGGAGGCGTCGGCCGCGGCACGCTCGCGCTCCCAGGCGAGGGCAGCCACGCAGACCCGCTCCTGGGCTGCCGAAGCCTCCGACTTGGCGGCGAGGAGGGCCGCGGGATTGGGCGCGGCATCGGCGGCATGCTGCTTGCCGGCAGCGATGGCAGCGCGGTGCGCGGCGGCCTACGCGGCGGCGGCGTCAGCGCCCCCCGCAGCCTGCGCGGCGGCCCGCGCGGCGGGATGGCAGCGCGCCCGCGCCCCCCGCGGCCAGGGCGGCCGGATTCGCGGCCAGGGCGGCGGGATCCGCCGCGTCGGCACCCCGCGGCAGGTGTGGCGGGTCGGTGACGTCCATGAGGGCGGCGAGGGTAGTGGCGGCGGCGGTAGGCCACGGCGCCGGTGGCCAGAGGCCCCAAGCAGAGGAGGTCGTGCCGCCGGGAGTAGAGGAGAGGGGAGGGAAGGAGTGGGGCGGCGGCGGCGCCCGCGGCCGGCTGGCCATGGCGCCGGCGGCGGGATGGCCGGCAGCGGCGGCTAGAGGGTGGGTGGGAGGAGAGGAAAGAGGCTAGATACCATGATGGAGAGAATAATTGCTTGTATTCCTCCAAACCCTAGAAGGGTGGGATATATAGATCCTATACATGAGCCTCTATACATGGGCTCACATATACACCAACACTCTATATAAAGAGAGGAGATTTATCAATTCAAAGGGAAGCAAAGATCATCAAGAGAGATCCTCATGTACCCCAGGCCTTGAGTTTGGGCACAACCATTGCTGGCATGCCCGATGTTAAGTGTCGGATTCAGCATCCATTTATCCCCCCATTCTCAATTCCCACATTCTGCACGGCTCCCTAACCAGCGTCGTGACAATCGAACTGAATCACTTGTCTTTTTAGAAAAGCTAACTAGCTTGTCAGCATCAGGATTTTTGGGAATTAGTATCACACAATTTCATATTCGAGGTGCACCTTCTAGTTCTGTGATATGTTGTTTATACAATTTCTCATGCACATATATATTTAGTGTAGTTAGCGAAATTTTAGATGGACAATGGAGATTCCTTTATGGTGCAACCTTTGTTATACCTTGTAATTGGAGGAAAAAAACTTCAGACCTTTGGGCTTTTGATACTGTGCTAAGCCAAATATATCATTTCTTATCAGTTGTATTGTTGGACAGATAAGCTGCATGTGTGACAAATCATTATTGAGTTTGAGACTAATATTTGGATCAGCAATTTAGCTAATCAAAGTATGAGTATGCCAAGCTGAAACTACGCTCAAATAAGTAATGTTGAGACTGTTCAATTCTTTTTCTTTTTTTAAAAAATAAAAGATAATACTTAGGTTTGTTAGGTCCTAGGGTGCATAGTATTTATCTTCGTATATGAAATACTACCTCCGTATCATAGTATTTGTCTATAGCCACCATTAGCACAGACCAAGGAAGTATTTGATCTAGGAAAAGAAGTTAAACAGGAAATGACCATATATACACATATAAGTAATACAGATTAACCTCTTTTGCAACATGAAAGTGGTATATGGTAGAAATAATGCAGCAACTTATCTCTTAATTTCCTCGCTGACAGAGCGCTTTCCAAGAAAATGGAAGGATATTGCAAATTTTAGAGTTTTCATCAGTTCGTATTTCCCCATGTATAGTCTTTGTGCATATTCACCAGACCTGTACATGTATATATTTGGGTCTACTCAGATGAATGCAAGTGCTATTCATAACAACAAACACAAGCAGCATGGTATAGTGTTATTTGAGTATTTTGCTTGATTCTGATGATCATCCTCTGTTATTATCCTGTCATTCATTCTCATTAATGATACATGCAGTACGTGGACAAACTTCTTTTTGCCAGAGATACCGATCAGGTTACCAATGATATTTTGGAAGCTATAAGGACAAATGACGTGAGAGCAGCATATCGAATTCTTGCAATAGCTGAAGTGAGTGCTAACATGACATATGATGCTTTGAGCAAAGATGTCCTTCATGTTCAGCCAGTGACAGACAAGATGTTACTTGATCCGGTTTCTTGTGAGATAATTCGAGACAATGGGAAACCAGAAGGCTGTTTACAAGGTTGTTCCTTATTGCACTTCGCATGCCAATATGGTCATCCGGTAATGGTGGAGCTTCTACTACTTTTTGGTGCGGATATTAATATGCAGGACTTCCATGGACGAACACCATTGCATCATTGTGTCCAAAAGAAAAATGATGACCTCACCAAGCATCTGCTGAAGAGGTAGGTTTGAATTCTTGTTAATATTGTTCATGGTTTTAGTCACAATATCATCATGCCTTAAGATTTATACCATCAATCCATATTATTCTCAACTCCAAAATTCTCTTTTCCCTTGAATTTTAACTGTTTCAGTCTACTTAATTTATATTTATATTTTTTTCCTTGTGTTCAGCATTAACTAGGCATTGAGACATTTAGGATCATCTGTATGATATTCGCTCGTGTTTTAACATTATATGTGTGCATTGAAATAAACAGTTTGGTAAAAATTATTTGGTTGAAATACAAGTTATAGAGGAAAAATTCTCGACAGTAAATTGAGCTTTTGAATTCATACAAATGGGGTTATTCCATGTCCAGAACCTCTGATATAACTGTAATAAAGGGCAACATAAAGGTTTTGTAGTTTATTGCCTCATTTTTAGTCTAATATAAGATTTCACTTAACCATACATGTACAGTAGCCACCCGCTTTCTGCCTTTCTTGGCTCTGACTAATTGGTGCCCGCACCAGAATCATGATATGATAAGATTCATGTCAGCAGTGTGGTACCCTATGGTTGAGGGACAGTACAAAGGACATGTTCTATTTAGTTTGTTTTCCCTTGTTATTACTGTATTATGATGTCCTTACTTCTATTGCGATGGTTATTTTCCTCTACAGAATATGGATTATGGAACAAAAATACTTATAGATGAGTCATTTTTCTTTAAGAAAACTATTACAATTCTGTCTACAGGGGTGCAAGAACAACAATTAAAGACGGTGGAGGTCTGACTGCTTTGGAGAGAAGAATGGAACTTGGAGCAATAACTGATGAAGAATTATTCATATTATTTGTGAGGTACTCCCTCCATCCCTAAATATCTATCGTTTTCATTTCCCGAGAAACAACTTTGGCTAAATATATATTAAAAATATTAATATTTATGATACAAAATTAATATCATTAGAAGGATATTTGAATCTAGTTTTTTAATAAATTTATTTGGAGATATAAATGTTGTTCTACAAATCGAGTCAAACTTATGGCATGCATACCAACAGCGACAGTTATTTAGGGATGGAGGGAGTATGATCAAGAGACTAATTTTTATAGCCTTGCATTGCTCATAATCATGATTTTGAAAATGATCCCCTGGGAATTATTTTGTTCAATAAAGTTAAGGTAGAGGCCTCTCCTCCGACTTTCTATAAAAAAGGGAAAAATGCCTTGTGGGAATGATAGTTTGCTAGTCCCAAGTCCTGCCATTTTCCTTGAACGTGTCACACCAACTCAGGGTCGCATCAGTAACTGAACACTTCTATTGGTCGCATCAGTTACTGAACACTTCTATGAATTTAACTGGGCAGCATCTCACAATGTGAACGAACATCCTTGTGCAGGTGATGTGCGCGAACAGTACAGGAATGTAGCAACTTGCCGCTTGTACCTGATAGCGTTGTACCACCTAATTTAGTCTCTGGAATTAACACGATTTCTACGCTGAAGACAAATGGCTTTTACCTTACCATGATACAGCTTAGCTGACTTATGGACTTGTCTGTATTTGTAAATTCTATGCTCTGCATGACCACATCGTTGGTTTGTACAACAATTATAGGCAATATAAGGTAATCATTCCTTCGAATATGATTATTGAATATTGAGGTTTGAGTTTCTGATGTCAAGCATCTAAGAACACATAAAGAGCCATCAATGCATGTCAGAGTTTGTAAATTTTGTATTACTCTATCCGCTGCAAATTTGCAACTGTATTGTATCAAACTGTCTACGATGAGTGAATCTGACAATCTATGTATGTGCTATTGCTTTATGTGTATCATGCACGATATAATCAAGTTAGATTGTTAGAAGAGGCAATATTCAACAGGCACAGTTATCATGCACAATGAGCCATGATTTTTTTTATTTGTTTCAAACAATCATGCTATCACATACACGATTTATCCAGCAAGGAGTTTGGTTTTAGCTATATGTGAAGCGGGTTGTGCCTTGTGGGCGCGTTCATTCCAATGAATAACAATACTGTGCAAGTACATATTGGATGCAACTATATGATATGCTCTCATCTAAAGGGAACTAAGTGTTCCTTGAAGAAAATGGGAAATGCAGCATACTAGTTCTTAATTGAAACATGCGGGTAACATGCATCCTAGGAGCCCTTGAACGCTGTTATTTGTAAATACAACTAGCGTGGCAAGTAGATTGAGGAATCAAAATCTTGCTCCAGACTGTACCCGGAGACCCCTTGAGATGTCAACTGAAGAGCATTGGCAGGATTAGTGAGATTCCTAGCATCTGGGCGTAACAAAGGTTCAATCTCTTCATCATTTCTAGGCAAATTCTGTGCTTTTCTCAGCAGTTTAGTTCTCAGGAATTGCAACCTCATTTCAACTTCTTTCATAGTTGGTCTTTGTCCTCCTTTGGTCCTCAAGCATGCTTCTGTAAGTGAGGCAATATAATTAATCTCGTCTTGGTCTGCCTCTTCCATAATATGTGAATCCATTATTTCCATAAGAGCCCCTTCTTGGAGCCCTTCAATGAAGTAATGAGACAAGTTTTCTTTGGCACCTAAATCATTGATAAAAATTGGCTTTTTTCTTGTCAAAAGTTCCACAAGTATCACTCCAAAACTATACACATCACTCTTCTCAGTTAGTTCACCGGTATGATAATACTCTGGATCCAAGTAACCAAATGTTCCTTGCACAATTGTCACCACATGAGTTTCATCAAGTGAAAGAGACCTTGAAGCACCGAAGTCCGAAACCTTTGCGGTGAAGTTGTCATCCAAGAGTATATTGGAAGATTTCACGTCTCTATGGAAAATTGGTATAGCAGCAGCCGAGTGTAGATACGAAAGTGCCCCTGCTGCTTCCATTGCAATCCTTACACGGTCATTCCATGATAGTAGGCATTTTGCCATTGTATCTTTGTGAAGAAGGTCATATAGAGTGCCATTTGATATGAACTCATAGACTAGCAATGGCACCTCATCTTCTAGGCAACAACCAAAAAGTTTCACCACATTGCGGTGTATGATTTGAGATAAAATAACAACCTCATTGATAAACTGATCTATCTCTGTTTGTTCCACTATTTTAGATTTTTTTATAGCCACAACACGCTGGTCTGATAGAATTCCCTTATAAACTGTGCCATGTCCTCCACAACCAAGAACACGAGTAATATCGAAGTTGTTTGTTGCCTCCACTAGTTCATCCAAGGAGAATATCTTTGTTTTCTCTGTAGTGCTTTCATTCGAGATTAGTTGCTCCAAGAGTAGACCTTGATTTTTCTTGAAGTATGCTCTCCGGACTCTCCTTTGGATTCCTTTCTTCCACTTCCTGGTGAGTACAATCGCACCTAGTGCAACAACTATGGAGCCAAGACCGCAAGCAACCCCAATTGCAATACCTACATCCATTAAATGTGGACATGAAGGTTTTGTAAATTCAAAATTCCAATGACCGATAAAAGATGACTTACCGAGAATCAAATTGTGCTCTTTAGCTGACATGACACATTTATGTTTTGTTCGATCATACACTTTTCCATGGGAGCAGCTTGTACAGTTGAATCCTCCATCATAATTATGGCATATTCCATTGCATTTGTTTGGAATATCACATTCATTAATATCTATACCAATACAGATAGTTACGTCATATGCTAGTGGTGCAAGTAAAAGCATGCATTTATCTTAAAAATATCTCAAAAAAGTAATGTGACTTGTGAATTGTGATCGTAGAGGTGACGCTGGCGGTGCGAATAGATGCATGATTCTAAATTTACATTGAATTACTGGTGATGCATCAATATCTATATATAGAAATGTGTTTGGAAAATGAGATATTGTGAAAATATGATTTAATAGATAAAATAACCTGTACAATTATTTCGCAGGTATGGATTTCCTTGGAAGCCATCATTACACTTGCAGAGATACCCATAACGTGTTTTCCCTCGCGTGACATTTTCGCAGTGGCTGTTGTGACTGACACACGCATACGTAGCGGTTCTTTGCATGGCTTGTTGACAAGTTAAGTTTGCAATAACCCAGTTTATTATTACATCTTCCTCCGAGAAATAAAAAATACCATCCACAATAGACTCTCCATAGTCTTCAAACGTTCCGTAAGCACCACCATAGTTAGTGGAGACTATCCTTTCCACATTATTGGAGCTTGTGTCATTCAGCTTGTTGCTAACAGCTAGAACCCCATCATCAAGTGATACATTAGTCACACGATATTGTGCGTACCCACGATCAAGTACGGTGACATTACGTGGTGTGCAGTTGAGTCGAAAGTTATCGCTTGCGTAACAACCTTCTTCAATCCCAAAAGGGAATGGAATTGTCATGTTTCCACATGCTCTTGTACAGTTATCTCTGTGCGTTGAATTGTAATCTGCTTCAAAACAGTTAAATAAGGTGAGGAATTAAGACTGAACCCAAAGAAATTAATAAGGTTATTTAAAAGTAAATACATTTTCTGGGTTTTGCACAAGTTGTGTATGAAAATAAATATTGCAGGTGCAGGGGTGGCTTCCTTCTTTCAAACTTTGGAATCAGATCATCACACATTTAAATTGACAGCACACAGAAAGTAGTTTTTCCTCTGCATTCAGGGGCAAAGCCACGTTGGGCTTGCCGAGTGCTCGTGCACCAGGGAAAAAAAAACAAAGATTCAATGATTAACATCTAAATTTTTCAAGGAATGAGATTTTTTTACACGTGTATACTGAGGTGTGCACTCGGGTCCACTATGCTCTAGCTTCGCCACTGTCTGCATTCAAGTCTAGAAATGTGTATATATGCAGAATCATGTATGTGAAGAAGAAGAAGAAGGGTATAGACCTTGGGTGCAGCCATCTATGACGTAGGGGTTGCCCTGCATATTGGGGCATAAGCAATAGTAGCCCCGTGCAGATCTTCCATCATAGCAGTTGCTTTCATTATTACAAGCATAGCTATCCTTATTCAGTTGGGCACGTTCACAATTTGGTTGGTCCGTGATGGCAAAATCAAATACCGATGTCGCACCCCCATATAGGTTGCTTGTATTCACCCAACTCGAGAAAAGATCACTCACAACGAACTCATAATAACCATATGATCCGAAAATCTTGACTTTGGAGAGCGCTTTATCTTGTTCTGCTCTTGTACTGTTGTGGCGGACAAGGTTAATCGTAAACAGGTCCCTCCGCAAGTTGATGTAGCAGCAGCCAATCCCACCACAGTTGCCGCCAACATTACCCGCCCTCTCCATGTTCTCCGTGTTATCTGGGCAGATACTCATGCAAGAACCAATCAAGTCCGTCATATTGTCACCGAACATGTAGACCTCAACATTGCAGCCAACAACGTACAATCTGCCATAGATCATTACACCCTCAGCAGGGGTCTTCCAGGACCTGTTGTAGGTGTCCGTACCTGGACTCATGGTGATGTTGTAGCCAATCATAGTAGAAGCACCACCTGTACTGTTGCCAACAGAGATATAAGTCACCTGGATGTTACTGTTTCCCAAGAGGAGCTTGGGAGGACGATCTGCTTGGTTACATGTGAGCTCCAAGCCTTGCCGGAAGCAGTCAGGTCCTATCCCAAAGGGGTAGGAGAATTTGACATCCCCGCAGCTGGTGGGGCAGTGAGCCAGCTGTGAGGCGTTGGGAGGGGCTTGCAGGAGCCCGTTCCCGGCGGCTCCATGGATGGCGGCCAAGCAGACGAGCCCAGCACACATGCTAGCTAGAACTCTGGTGGAGCGCAGCATAGTTGTATCGTGGATCTGTAAGCTCTTTCTTTCTTTCTATATTTTCTTTCTTTCTGTGGCTGGGGTTGGGATCGGTGTTTTGGGAGCGATGGGTATTGATCGAGAGGCAGCACGATCTACACTAATAAGCGGAGGAGGACGTGAGCCTGGAATTCCGATCCAGGGGCTCTTGTCCCATCAGATGTTACGGCCAAAACGACTCGACAAGTGCGTTGCTGACTTGCTGGTCGACGCTCATCGCTGAATAATCAAACGAAATTTGCACATCATTTCTTTTCTAGCTTTGAATTATTATGTAAGCGTCCGTGTTCTCCGGGTCAGCGTCACTTATTAACCAGCCAGCCATTTTGGCCAATGCGAAATTTCCACACTCCACCCAGTAGTTGTCTACACGGAAAGATACACACACACGGACGCCTTTGCCGTCAAGATTACTGAATATTAAAACACGGTATATGTGACATTCCGACCCATGGTTTAATAGGATTGATAGAATACTCATGTCAATAAGTTGTAATTTTTTTCCCCGGAAACCGATCTCCAAAGAACTCCGAAATTAAGCGTGCTTGGCCCGAAGAAATTTGAGGATGGGTGACCGTCCGGAAAGTTCTTCCCGGGTGCGTACGAGTGAGAACAAAGTGCACAGAAAAGACTGGTGTTAGTCTGTGAGGACAGTCTATATCCTATAAAGCTGCCAGATGTAAGCGGGCCCGGCCTCGGGGAGGCGGGATGTTACAGAATGGTATCAGAGCCAACTCTCGCGATTTCACAAGCACGTACGGGCGTAAGTGCACGGGCATGTGGACGGGCGAGTGGGGGCGCAGATGCCACCGGCATGTGGACGGGCGCATGGCGGGTCAATGCGCGGGCATCTGGGATGCTCCGTTGGCACTGGACGCATGGACGTCGCACAGGGACCGTTGGCACTGGACGCACGGATGTCGCACATGGGCCGTTGGCACTAGACGTACGGAACGTGGCCAAGAAAGGACGTTCCTGACTTGGGATTGACCGACGATGACGTTGGTCTCTTAAGTGGGTGAGGATGTGACATCCCGGCCCAGGGCTTAATAGGATTGATAGAATACTCATGTCAACAAGTTGTAATTTCTTTTCCGAAAACCGAGCTCTAAAGAACTCCGAAGTTAAGCGTGCTTGGCCCAGAGAAATTTGGGGATGGGTGACCGTCCGGAAAGTTCTTCCCGGGTGCGCACGAGTGAGGACAAAGTGCGTAGAAAAGACTGGTAATGGTCTGTGAGGGCAGTCTATATTTTATAAAGCTGCCAGATGTAAGCAGGCCCGGCCTGCCAGATGTAAGCAGGCCCGGGCTCGGGGAGGCGGGACGTTACAGTATAAAAGTAGACACTTACATACACACCTACTTTATAAATGCATGCACATCGTACCTCTGCTTCTAGCTTCAAAAGACTAAACGGATATATCTTGACATTAATGAGATCATCATAAGAGTGTTGATGTTCATGGGCATCATCGTTGAATCAATTTAGAAAAACATGAGCATCATGATAAAAGTTGAGGATTCAAACTTAGGTGGACAAGTTTCACCCTAAGAACGTTGAATAAAATTAGAAAACGCGAGCACTGCACCATGATAAAAGTTGAGAATTCAAAGTTAGGAGGACAAGTTTCACCCTAAGGAACCAGTTTGCACATAAACGCTATACAATATTGCAAGGCTGTCATTTGTGAGAGGGACCAATTTTTTTTAATAATTTAAGTCAAATTTAGACTAATTCATAAAAATTTGTATCCAAACCCCCTTTGGAGGTTCATGCTTAGACACTATTATTAGAAGCATAATATAAAATCACAGTTTATGCATGCTATCTTTTTCACTTCATTGATGGGATTGGTATATATTTCTCTGTCGCCCTAACCTAAACGTTCTGGTTACCATTAACCTCATCTAGCTACTTGCTAACCATCACTACTGGAAAAACGCACATTCGTCCGCGGCCGTTAGTACCGGTCACGGCTTTGGCCGGTACTAACGTGCAAATTTAGTATCGGGCCAAAGGAACAGTGGCTCTAGGAGCCTATTAGTACCGGCTGGTGGCTCCAACCGGTACTAAAGTCCGCCACCGACAGGCTCTGACATCTGCCACCGACAGCTAGTTACAGTTTAGTACCGGCTGGAACCACCAGCCGGTAGTAAATGTGGCGTGTTAGTACCGGCTGGAGGCACCAGCCGGTACTAATGCGCCCACTATAAATTGGCACCCTTCTTCTCCCCGAGCCCGAGCCAGTGCCATTTCACCAGAGAAGCTCAAGCTCGGGGTTGTTCTTCCCTTAGAGAGTTGCCGCCATTTATTTTAGTTTTAGTGAGTGTTAGGGCTAGTTATCCAAGTACGTCAAAGGTTTGTAACTTCATTCTCTCTTCATTGATAGTCTTTATTCTTCGTTTTATGCTTCTCTTCATTGATAGTCTTTATTCTTCGTTTTATGCTCTATAGTTAGAGAAATTTGTGACTTTTAGAAAGAGGATGAGTATGATTTTTTTGATTTATGCAATGATTTGAGATATATAGAACCAATGACTTGAATGTGGGAGTAGGTTTATTGGCTAGGTTGAATATGAAAAATTTATAGACATATTTTTCAACCATTTTCTATATATTACAAATGACTGTAGCACATTTTTTATTTTTAGATTCAGATGAGCATGTGGATAGTAGAAATTTTTAGAATGAGTGTAGACAAAACATGTGATTGTAGTAGATATAACCATAATGTGGTTAGTTAATTTTTTTATAATGAACTAATGAAAGAATTATAATAGATTTTTTTTTATTATGAATTGATTATTTTGACACTCTAGTGATGTATTTATTCAGGCTCACATTGAAACTATCTATAAGCTAAAAAAATCTTTATTTTGAAACAAGTATACGTCGTTAATCTCCATCCAATAGTGATGACACTACGTTAATCTCCATCCAATAGTGATGACACTATCTTTCGGGGAAATACTATGCGCTATATGGACGTCGCGAATCGGTTGGTCGCATCACCAGCACTTCCGATTGATACGAAGACAGCATTTGACGCAGTCAGCGTGACCGTTGTTGCACTGAGAGCATATCAACGAGCACGCTGCCTGTGCCAAGTGCTGTGTTCCTATTAACCAGAAATGTTGGTGTTGCGACTGGCCGATTGGTGACATCCTTGTACCGCATCGTGTCCCCCCGAAAGGCATTGTCATCACCGCAGGGTCGAGGTTACCGATATATACATTTTCTGAAATAAAGTTTTTTTTTTCTAGATGGTTTCTGGATATTGAAAAGAGTGTTCTCTTAGAACTGAAGGGTGTCAAAATAATTAAGAGTTATAGAGATTTATTTCAATTAATTAGAGATTTCTCTCAATTAATTTATTCAGGTTTTTTTGATTGAGAATTAATGTGATTTTGTATTGTAGTTCAAAGACACTTACTAGCAAGTGTGAAATGTAAACGAAGTAGTGTTGCTATTGGGGCATTAGTCACATTGTGCCTGCTCTGTCACAGCTCTTTCTAGACCCTTCATTAAATAGATAGGGTGAGGTCAAGACCGAGTTACTGTGTGGGACTCCTTGAGGAAGCCACCATAATTATATCAAAATCTCGTAAACCTCATGCAAAGGGCATGGTCTCGGTTCCTCAAAACACAATTAGGAGTCGCGTCAACACCGACTGAGCTTGAATTCAACTATAACAAGCCGGTACGAATATCGCACATCTACTTTCGTTTATTCAAACCGCATGAATATTTCATAACATGTATATATGTATATATGTATATAGTGTTTGAGACAGAACCAAGGAACCAACCTCTGCGGATACTACGTATGTGAGCACATGCACTTTTTTTTGCAGAGAAACCAAGAGGGTGACACAAGAAAACTTTGAAGTACGTATAACATTAGTAACAATTTCTTGTATTTAATTTCATGCTGGCACTAAATTAAACTATTGGTGTTTATTTGTTGTTGGCAGATTTGGAGAATGAAAGAGAACCTCATCGAACCGGAAAGAATCAGGGCAATTCAAGAAGCACTCTGTGGATTCCTGTTGGATGAGGTGATAAATCCAAATGGTGAATTTCATTCCGATCCAATGATAAGTGTGGCTCGAGCGGATAAACTCAACAAACGCCGCAAGAAGGATGCCGATGCCGATGACGATGACGATACAGATGATTAGAATTATGGAAGAATTTGTCGGAAAAAACTTATGAGAATTCATACTTATAAATATTATTGTCTTTCATCCATGTATGTATATAATTTCTTTTATCCATGTACGTATATAATTTTTTTATTTGCTTTGCTCCATATACAAATACGAATTCTAGATATGAGTATGAGTACGAATACACAAACCGCTGCGAGTACGACTACTAATTCTAATTAATTGAAATTGAAAAGAAAAGAGAACAAATATAAAGCATCAAAAAGAAAAAAAATTATTTAGTACCGGTTCATTACCAACCGGTACTAAACTGCTCGGCCTAACTGCTGGCGTGGCCAGCAGTTTAGTACCGGTTGGTGTTACCAACCGGTACTAAACAGGCCGTTTAGTACCGGGTCAGCTGACTGGTACTAAGTGCGCGTGCACTTAGTACCGGAGGAGCGGTACCGGTCGGGAAACCGATACAAACCGGGGGTTCCCGACCGGTACTAATGAGAGATTTTCTAGCAGTGCATGATGGTAACATATATCAACTGACAACCGTGCTCTGTGCAATCTTCTCGCCCTAAGCTAAACGTTCTGGTTACCAATAACCTCATCTAGCTACTTGCTAACCATGATATATCAACTGACAAACCGTGCTCTGTGCAATCTTCTCACGAGTTACCATCTGCGATGTGAGCAGCTGAAATGTACTCGAGCGAATAAAAGGAAGATGCGTCGTCTCAGCTCATATCCCTTTCCTTTAGCCTTGCAAATTGGTTAGGTTGAAATGGATTTAATGAATAGAGTTTTGATATGGAGTATATTTGGATAGATTCAAATAGGTTGTATTAGATAATAGGATGGGGTGGAGCGAGTTTTATGTAAATACGGGTTGGGGTGAGTAGGAATGGGCTGAAATGGATATTTTGTGTAAAATTGTATAACTATATATAAATATCAGTCCCGTATTAAGAGCCGGACCTAAAAAATAAAACCTCGTGTTCACACTATAAAATTTTATTAAAATTGACTAAAATTTATTGAAGATGACTCAGTACGACTAGCAGCTACTTTCTGCAAAACAGTGTGGCTAGAATTACATGTGGACCCCACGTCAAGAGCCGGACCCTAGAAATAAAACCTCGCGTTGACAATATATAATTTTATCGAAATTGACTGAAATTTGTTGGAGATAACTGAGTATGACTAGAGCTACTCTGTGCAAAGCAGTGTAGCTAGAATTACACGTGGACCTCACATAAAGAGTCGTACCCTGAAAGTAAAATCTCGCGTTTACACTATAAAATTTTATTGAAATTGACCACAATTTGTTGGAAATGACTCAGTACGACTGGAAGCTACTCTGGGAAAAACAGTGTCTAGATCAACATGTGAGCCCCACGTAAAAGTGCCGGACCCTAGAAATAAAACCTTGCGTTCACATTATAAAGCAGTGTGGCAAAACCCACACTATAAGTTTTTTTTGAGAAATGAATTCTTATTGCTTATAACCATAGTTTGGCTAATAGTTTATTATATTATGAGCTGAAATGTTTGGGCTGAGTTGGTGTGTAATGGTGGGGGTTTGGAGTAGAGTGGGTAATATTAATTTTCCTCGTGAGAATGGAATAGGGTGGATATAGTTTGATTTCCAACATATTTGCAGGCTACTTTCCTTTGCAGCTGGGTACAAGGGACTGAAAACATGGTCCAGGTAAGTTACCTGTCATCTCAATCAAAAAGTTCACAAGCTAGTCCTGTAGCAGCTACGGGGACTCCGTCTAGAAAGTATGGGACAGAATTCCTACGAGCAAGGTAGCTAGTATGCAAAGCAACGGATTTAGAACATGCCGATCGACCGGTACCTATCAGAGCTAAAAGGTCGTTTAATTAATTAATTTGGCCTCACGCCAGAGCTAAAAGGTAGAGCACACGAACTACACGTCACTGCTCCCCAACAGGTACATACCGTTTCGTTTTCGCGTGGAACGTGTAGTGACTGCTAATCGCGTACTCAGCCGGCTAAGTGTGTGGTCTGGCCGACTCAGAAGGCTGGCCGAAGAGAACAATAATCAAGATGGGACCGAGTTTCGAGCGTGTGTGTGCTAGCTGTTGCTGTGTGGCTTTTAATTTGGACCCCGGAAAATTTACGACTGGTCCGTAGAAAACCGCCTGTTGACTGCTCTCTCCCTCTTCGTCAATTTATAGTTAAACACTATCCCTTTTCGCCAATTATTAGTTAAAAACTTTCTTGAACTGAATTATCTTTCCTTCACAAACACAATGTGGATTTTGGTCCTTTTGTTCGTCTGCCATACTTTTTTTTTCTATAGGTTTGTATAAATTAGCTCTTCGTGTACAAAATATTTGTTCCACAATTTAAAATGCCAGAGGTAGTGTGGTGGAGAGTGGGAGGTGGCATGTACGAATATTTGTTGTCTGAGTTTTTATGAGTTGTTTCATGTATATAAACTTTTCATTTCACTTTAAAATTTTGTCCCACTTATATATCCTTGAGAAATGGCAACACAGTAGCAGCAGAATGAGAAGGGACAAACTTTTGTTCGCCATGTTTCACATAAATTTTTTGAGCCTATTTGTTTTTTTTCTGAAAAAGTCTACATAACCCCCCACCTATCGTCAGTCTACTACTTAACCCCCAACCTATAAAACCGGGTATTTCACATCCCAACATTTCCAAAATTGGACAAATAACCCCCTAAGCGGTTTTTGACGGTGGTTTTGTTTTTTTTCTCTTTTTTAAATTTTGGATGAATCATCGAAAAATCATAGTGAATCAAAGAAAAATCATAAATTAGAAATTCAAATTTTTTTGGACTCCACATGAGTAGATCTACAAAATGAACATATAATATGGTATGTCGTAGTACAAAATTTTTGCTGTAAATTTTGATCTATTCTTTTCTATAATTAATTTGAATAATTTATAACTATAGTTTCTATGGTCCAATTGCGATGAAATTTTTATGGTGGTCTAACCTATTGTATGCTTGAACGGTAGTAAAAACTTTGTACTTATTAGATCATATATAACTTAGTTATAGATTTAACAAACACAAACCCTAAATAAATGTACAAATATGTAATACATGATCCAATGAGTATGAAATTTTTACTACAGTTCAAGCATACAATAATTATGTCACCATAAAATTTTCACCACAATTGAACTACAGAAACTGCAGTTATGAATTATTCCAATTAATTATATAAAAGAATAGATAAAATCTACAGCAAAAACATTGTATTAAAATATACTCCCTTCGTCCTGAAATATAAGTCATCCTGGGAGTGTTTTACTGTGTCCAGATTCATAGAATGTTCAATGAATCTGGACATATAGTTTGTCTCGATTCAGAGAATGTAAAGTGAATCTGGTAAAATACCAGAATGACTTACATTTCAGGACGGAGGGAGTACCATATTATATGTTCACTGTGTAGTTCTTCTCATGTGGAGTCCAACAAAATTGGATTTTTTATTTTATGATTTTTCTATGATTTGCTATGATTTTTTGATGATTCATTCAAAATAAATAAAAAAGAAAAAAAGACAAAACCATCGTCCAAAACTGCTTGAGGAAATTATTTGTCTGGTTTTGGAAAGGTTGGGGTGTGAATTACCTAATTTTATAGGTTGAGGGGTTAAATAGTCGACTGCTGATAGGTGGGAAGTTATGTAGATTTTTTTTTGGCAGTAACTTCGGCTGCCGCTGCCGTTTGGCAGCCCAAGCAGCTCTACGTAGGTCCAGGTTTCCTAACTTGATTTAGAATGTTTGGGTGTTCAAATCATTATTGTGCATTATTTTGCAAGCTTGCGTGCAAAGTTCCTGTCACGCTGCTGTTGGAATCCATCTCGGCATTCGTGTAGGCTCTGGAATATGTAAGTTTTAGTCTCAGAATTAGAATAAGCTATGCACTCTGGAGATGCTGATTCACTAGTGGAGGCATGCTGATTCTGGAGATGATTCTTGGTTATACCTAGCAGTCAGGGATCGACTCCTGGCACCTGCAATTGGGATATGCAGTATCCCTCCAACGAGCACGCCAGAACGAAAGCCATGGCGCAAGCTATGACTCTGGCCGAGCTCATAATCGCTACACCAATCAGCTTGCATTGTCTGTGTGTGTTCTTGGTGTTGGTGCTCCGAGCTAATAAGTCTTTGAGGGCGACAGTGCTACATCAAGTGAGTTTATCAGGGTAGACTTTGAATTTTCACTACTACTACTACTACGAATCAGTGACTTGTTGACGTGCAGTTCTTCCACAAGTAGGTCTCAACCAGGACCCAATCCCGTGACTTATGCTGGGAAATTTATTTGGTTATGTGCCATCAAAACAAAGAAATTGGGCATCTATTTTCCGTTAAAAGATTTTTCGCACATAGGCTACATACCTCAGCAGTACTGTATACATTATCTAAAGGGATTACTGGTGCGGTTTGTTGGAAATTGTTTTCTACTGCTAATCATTTTCTGTAAAAACATCCTCTATCAACAAAACCATAACTACTACTCTCTCCGTTCCAAAATGTAGGTCGTTTTGGCTTTTCTAGATTCATAGTGTTTGCTTTGCATCTAAATATAACATGTGTTTAGGTACATAGCAAAATATATGAATCTAAAAAAGTCAAAACGACCTACATTTTGGAACGGAGGGAGTAATTAATAAGATGGCTGGAAATCAAAATGTTGGTTAGGAAACTCGCAATAATATATATTCAAACCAAAATCAACCTGCATACTATATATGATATGCTTCTTTAATTTCCTTGATTTTACTGGTGGAAGTGGAACTGGAAACATCATGTCACCCTTTACTTGCACTGTGTATGCTCCTGCTCATCAGCTAAGCTAAACCTTTCCGTCCAATTAACAAACCTCACCAGAGAGTAAAACTTTTTTTAAAAAATCACCAGGGAGTGAACTTGGGAAAGGGATCCGCTGCAGTTCGGCAGCCTGCAGTTGGGCCACTGACAGGTGGGCCTGCATGTGTGGGGCCCACGTGTCAGGGACACCACTGCAGGGCACTCAACTGTAGCGGATCTCGTTCCGTGAACTTGATCCTTACCTAGCTATGTAAGTGTATACATTTCACTGTATCATTACTGATGTAATTTTCAGATTTATATTCATTTCGACGACTTGGCATTGATCTATGGAATCTTCTCATATGTACATGATGTGAGCAGCTGAAGTTCACTGGAAATCCGTCTCAAATAAAAATAAAATGCACTCGGAAAACAATTACATTTATTGTTAGCCTGTTCATATATATCGCAATCCTACAGCAGGGATGCTAGAGATAGAATTTATAATGGACAAGGGACAGAATAAAATCGCCGTATGGTCCAGGTAAACTAGCAGTCATCGATGGATCAGAACCTCACAAGTTTTCCACAAGTCGTCTTGTATGTAGCAACTACTATTTCCTACGAGCAAGCTTGGCAGCTGGCATAGTGGCATGTTCCAATATGGACAACAAAAGTTCGTGTCACACCTCTGACTCAGAGTCTAGAGCGTACTACTACTCAGAAACAGATGCGGAAGATGCCGAGCTGTATTGATCGAAACGCAAAGATCGTTGGCCTGATGCTAGGCTGATTGAGATGCGTTGCTCGCCCAATCTGCAGAGCACAAGGACTACACGTCACTGCTCTCGGAACATCACATAATAATTTGTACAATAAAAAACACTAAGAGAAATATTTTGTACGCACATGAGAGTTGATTTGTCGAGTGAATGAAATGTTCATACAAAGTCTCCCTAAATTAAAAATCCCACTCCCTATTCACGTGGAACGTTAAAGCTGATGTTTTTAAACTGAAATAAGACATCAACTCAGTCAAACCACGTAATCTACTTGTAATGCCGGTACTATGCTGAAAATACTCCACAGGACAGGAGATGGGCAAAAGAAGAAAGCCACCTGAGGCCCAGATGGGCAGGCATGCGACAGGATCGCTTTGGTTGGTTGGGTGGAGAGGCAGCTCTTCCTTCATGGGCCATCCTTTGAATGAAACAACGCATCGTGGCCCATCTCGCAATATCCTTTTGAGCCCGAATGTCTCGTTGTTGGTACCATGCACCCGTGGTGGAGTGGTGGTACCCGTACCCTGTCGTTCCTTGTCCTCAATGCCGACTCTACCGAGCGCTGCTCTTCTCAATCGACAAGTCGCCACAACATCAATAGACCAAGGGGAGTCGGTAGGGCAGGACACAGGTTCCCTTCCGACTCGGGACCTCCTCTTCGCTATGCCCACGCTCATTACGAGTAGCGTCACTGGCCGACGCGGCGCACCATCGCCATGTTTACTGAATGTCTCTTAATCGGTACGCTCCCTTGGCACATGGCCATCTCAATTGAATATATTGCTTGATGTACTATTAACAATAGAGTTCTGAACTTCTCTGTTCAGCACTTGTGTACGGTGCTATTGATAATTTGATACTGTCACGAAAAGACATGCAACAGAAGAGAAAGTTCTTATAAGTGTCCTGATTTCGTCTTGTCAAATCTTTCAGTGTTGTGAGCGTCAATTTATAGTAGTCATGCTAATACTAGCAAAAAAGGTGTCGTAATATGTTGCAGCTCAAATCATATACAAGTCAGGTGCATACAGGAATCATTGATCTTACCATTTGCAGTTGACATCAAATTATTATTGGATCAATGACAACCACCACTGTTTTCTTATTCAGCCAGGTCTCTAATACGGTGACTCATGTTGTACTTATATGCATCTTACACAATTAAGTGCACAAGACGCGTGGTTACAATACATTGATCATACACGTAAAATGTATCTAGGTGATGTAGTCTGATGTAAATTAAAGGAAGCTAGCCATAATGTGATCCTTTACTACAGGACATGGTATCCTAGATGTGTTCAATGCCTAAGCAAGCGCTTGGCGGTTATCTTGCACAGACATAGTTAGCGTGGCATTTCAAATGAAGATGCAAATTCTTGCTCCAAAGTGTAGCACCCTGACATCCCTTGATCCGTTATATGGGCAGCATTGACAATATTCATATGTTCATGTGGGTTCTTAGCTTCTGGGCATAACAAAGGCTCAATATCTCCATCTTTTTCATGTAAACATTGTCTTTTTCGTAGCCTTTTTGTTCTTAGGAATTGCAACCTCATCTCTACTTCTTTCATAGTTGGTCGCTCCGCTCCTTTAACCCTTAAGCATGCTTCTGTGAGTGAGGCAATTTCATTAATCTCTTCTTGGTCTGCCTCTTCCAAAACTTGTGAATCCAGTATTCCTAAAAGGGACCCTTCCTGATGTCCTTCAACGAAGTAAAAGGATAGGCTTTGTTTTGCACCTAAATCATTGATAAAAATTGGCTTCTTTCTTGTCAAAAGTTCAACTAGTATTACTCCAAAATTATATACATCACTTTTGTAACATCCCAAAATTCGCTAAGTTAAATCGTACGCTATTTAATTTCAAAATCGACTTTTCGTTGTTGAGCTCATTTTTTTCCTAAAACCCTAACCCTAATTTTTGCGGGAACTTTTCCTGTTCCGCCCGATCTTCCGATCCCTGATAGACCCGACCCCGACAACCAAATCCACTGCCCTTTTTCCCCTTGACCCGCGCGTCGCGCCCATGCGTGCTCGGCTCCGCGCGTGGCCGACCGAGCACCGCGTCCCCGGCGCGAATCCCGCCCTCCTCCTCTCTTTCTCTCTCCCTCCTTTTTCTTTTTCTTTTTCTTTTCTCTTTTCCATTTTCCCATTTTATTTTCTTTTCTTTTTTTTTCTTTCCTCCTCCTCCCTTCCTTCTCTCTCTCCTCCTTTCCTTCCCGACGCGTGTGCCTGCCCCGAGCCACTCCCCGTGCGCGCGCCTCCCCTCCTCCCCGTGCCCGCGCCTCGGCTGCCCGCGTCGGCCGCGGCTGCTCCTCTCCTCCCGCGCGCGCCCACGCTGCCCGGCTGCTCGGCCCGCGCGCACACCGCCCGGCTTGGCTCCCCGACCTCGCCCCCTCCCTGCACGCTACGGAGCAGCGCGCCGCTCGCCGCCACGCCCTGCACCGTGCGCACGCGCACGCCCGCGACACCGGCCGCACGCCCGCGCGTGCTCCACCGTGCCGCGCGCCGCACGTGTTCCACGCGGCCCCGGAGCTCGCCGCGCCGCCCGCTGGTCCGCGCCACCACCGCCTTCCTGTAGCCGCCCACACCGCCAGCCGCGTCCCCGCGCGCACTGCTCGAGTCGTCGCCTCACCGCTCGAGCCGCGCGATGACAAGCGCAGCGCCCCGGTCCCCCCACGTGCCCGTACACCTGCCGAGCCGTCTTGTCGTCCTCGCCGCCGCACGCCGCGTTGCGACACCGGAGCACCATTAATGGCGTCCCGCGGTGCCCGCCGACCACCACCACCGCCCCGCTCCTACCTCCACCGCCTCGACTGCCTATAAAGAGCGCCGAGGAGAACCCCTGGCGCTCCCACAACCCGCAGCACCGCCCTGCCCAGCACCTCCCTGCCTCTAGCGCCGCCGTCACGCAAGCCATCGCCGCCCGCCGCCCCCCGCCGTCGCCCCGCCTCTGCGCGCCACCCCCGCCCGAGGTGAGGCAGGGAATCAATTCCCCGCAGCTCCCTCTCCCTTTTTCCCCTAGGCCCGGACGCCGCCTTGCCCTGGCTCGCCGGCGGCGAGCGCCACCGTGCGCCACCCACCCCTCCTCTGTTTCCAGTAACGGGAGGAAGGGGATGAGTGGCCCTTTTGCATTTAGGCCCCCCTCTCCTCCCATTATATTAAAGGACCCCCTTTTATAACCTCTTTCCAAAAACACCCTTCTGCTTTCCCTATTTTGCAAACCAGCCCTCCGTTAGTTAAACTTAATGGCAAATAGACCCCTACACCCTTCTTTTAGGCCCACATATTCCTAGAAATTATAACCAAGCCCTTTTCTTTTCCTGAGAAACTTACAAACAAGTCCCTGAACCACTGATTTAACCCTAACCACCCCGTTGCCCTATTATTTCATGCACCAAACGAACTCTGATCGGCCCGAAACTTTACCACACCTTTCTTAACTTAGTTTTGGCCATGCCATTCAGAAACCACTTGAAAATATTACCCCGTACTCCATATCTTATGTGTTTCCGATTCGAGCTCAACGATAAATCTTTAATTTCTGTGTCTTGATTGTGTGCTTGTTTGTTTGCATCGTAGACCACGGTGTGAACGAAGGAGAGCCCGCTAACGAGCAGTACTGCGAGCAAGGGAACGAGGACCAATTCTGCGACCCCAAACCCGAAGGACAGGACCTCCCCGAAGGCTACGAAGACGGCAAGTTCAATCCCATCCTTCGATGCATGTTTCTGTCCTAGTTTTTATAAACACAACCCAATGGCCTGCTTTATAAAATTGCATATGTTTTGCTTGTATGAAAACACGGTTGGATAGCCACCCCTTGATTTGTGATGACCATTCCTTGACCACCTAGATTAATGTCTGATTTTGCTTGGACGTTAATCGATATTAGAACGCTTAGGACTTTGCTCATAATACCACTTGTTTTATAAAGAAAATGTGTGCGTATGTGGGATGAGATAAATATGGTGTTTTTGTAAAAGAAAGTTCAGACGGGATGGGTGGCATTTCTACGGATTTGCCATTTGGTGTGCTCGTGCCAGTGTGGCAGGGCAAGGAAGGGAGATATCCATCTTGTCGTATCTAAGGACCGAGTTGGTGTGTCATCTCACCTAACTCCACTGTCATGCAAACCACTCGACCGTTGAATGGGCAACGGCTTAGCATAAACCCCACTAGTTGATGTGATAGCCATCAGGAGGGCTGGGAGCAACGGGTGACCAAGGAGCAGAGATATGCTCAGTGTGACTTATACCCCGGTTATACCTCAGAGTTAGGTCGATGACCCCTTGGTAAATCCCGTGATGGCGAATCAGGTCTAGCTAAGGTGGGTAATGGCTATGTAGGGATCTACACCGACACTTCGGTGCTCGTGTTGTGGTACCCACTTGTGGGTAAAGTTGCACACCTCTGCAGAGTTGAAAGCTATTCGAATAGCCGTGCCCACGGTATTGGGCGAGTTACGGTGTGGTCACATAACTAGTGTTTCCTTGGGATGGGCTAGCGTGAGTTGTTTTGGAATTGTGTCCGGCAGTTGTGCCGTGTGCTACGACAGACGGGGAGTCCGGTAGCAGTTTAAAAACTTAAACTCCGTGTTACTCAATACAAAAACTGATTTTCTAAAAATGTTTACTATTAAATAAACCCCAGCATAAAACTTGGCTTTTCTGCAAATTAAACCGTAACCTTATTCTTGATTTACCTATGCATATTATTCTGATATAACCCCCTCCGCGGGTGTGGTTGGACTTGCTGAGTACATTTGTACTCACCCCACTCTTACTTTTTACAGAGGAAGACCCAGACTTCGTGCCAGACGACGCTGAGTAGGGTTAACGTTCTGCACCCAACCTTGCCTGTGGAACCGGCCCTGTCGAGATGTTTTCGCTGTCGCAGTACTCTGAGCCCGAGCTGGATCCCATGTGGGTCGCGCTCTAGTGTTATGTTGTAGCTTGGTTACTAGTTATTATCATCTGTATCGAGTGTCCTCCACGGAGGTTTGTACGGTAATGAACCATCTGATGTAATAAATGTGGCATCAGCCTCCTGGGACCGATGTTTGTATCACATTTAAGTTCTCTCTTATGAGGGGACGCTTCAGGTGGTATCAGAGCCGTAGGTTGGCCGAGGATGTGACCCTTGGAGCGAAACCCGTTTTCAGACCCTTTACCTTTAGGACTTTTCTATCCATAACCCTCTCTTCACACAAACACTCACCATTGGTTCTTGCCCTGTTCCAGATGGTTGACAATGGATGGATTGGCGGAATCTGTCACGTAGAGCCCGGCCTTCCAAAGTTGTTGATACTCAGCCTGGAACGCATCGGAGTTGTGGACCCACCAGAGTTTCTCTACCGGGAGTACGACTCCAAGGGCACTCTTCGGTGTGATCTGATGATCTTCATAGGAAGAAGCATCCGCTACCCAGATATGGACCCTTAGTTCATCTCCACAACTGGATTCTGTTTCCCGGATACCTATCGGAAAGCCGCCCGTAAAGCCCTGCGACGGCTACGAATGATCTACAAGCATCACCTTCAGCGGACTCCTATGGGTTTTTTTCCGCTGACTGAAGGAAGAGGACGCACCTGGATTGCCCGGATGAGAGGACTCAGAAGAGAAGAAGAAGACCTAGAAGATACAGTCTCTCACCTGTCCATCTACTTTACCGGCCTGGACGAGCTCTATCGTGAACAAGCGACGCAACTAAAGCAACAAGTCCGCAGAGTAGAAAAAGCAACCCAAGGACTGGATGAACAACGGACAAGAGCCGCACCCACCGAGTATTCCCTCGCCACCCTCCAAGCCCAGATGCAAGAGTGCGTGGAAGAACTGGAGGAGCAGCGGGCAAGAGCCACACGTGCCGAGAATTCTCTAACCGCTCTCCAAGCCCGGATGCGTGAGTACGAGGCTCGCAGAGGAATAGGTGGATGGATAGAGGAAGATGAAGAGGAAGATCCCGAAGAGACTCACTGGGATGTAGGCACTCAGACCAAGGAAGAAGAGCCCGAGGAAACCCATTGGGATAAGGGTACCCAGACCGATGATGCCATAGAACAGTGCCTCCCACTGAAGAAGTGCCCCATCCGGATTGAGGAAGAGTACCCATGATAGGAGTAGCACTCTAGTTAGGGCCGTGTCCTAATGATCGTGTATCCATGGAGTCTGTACCCTGCCTTGTTGCAATAATAAATATCATCTATCCTTTGTACCCAAATATCTATACAATCTTGTTCACTCTATTTTTGTTTTCAGATGGCTGAGGAAGGATGGATCCAGGGCAATTGCCAAGCTGCACCTGGCTTCCCCAGCCTCTTGATCAACGCCCTGGAGAGCCTTGGCGTCGCGGAACGTCCAAGGTACTACAGTAGAGAGTACGAGCATCATGGTACTCTCCGCTACGGGGTGATCTTAGTCATCGCCAGAAGTGAATGCTACCCCGACATCCAGCCTTGGCGAGTGACCGCTACAGGGTTTAGGCACCAAGACACCTATCCCTTGGCCGTCTAAAAGGCACTTCGATACCTGTGCCGGATTTTCGAAGAGCACCTAACCCCCCACACCGATGAGGTTCTTCCCGCCGGCCATCAGAACCCCTGTCTGGGAAGCTCGCATGAGAAGCCTTGAACGACGCCGCCGTGAAGAGGACCCTCTGTATCAAGTGGCTAACTACCTAGCCGCTTTGGATCAGCTCTTCGATGAACAAGCTCACCTGCTATGGGAGCAGACCCATCGTGCCGAGCAAGCAGAGCTCGCGGTGAGACTCCAACAGGTTCGAGCAGCCCAAGCCGAGGCAAGAGCTGCAGCCGCGATCAGCAGTGAAGTAGTTGCTCAAGAGAGCCTCAGACAAGCCCGAGACCGGCGCATGCAAGAATGGACCAGAAGTGGAACCCCAGTTCCGGCCATCGGAGAAGACCATGTTCTACTCGGGACACCCGTTATAGGATGGGGACCGCTCTTTGGAAGCCCTCAAGCCCCACCCGAAAACCCTGGAAGGTCTACCACCGCCGCCACAAGAGAAGCCAATACACAACCCCTGGAGAACGGGAACCCAGAGGACGACGAGCCGTCTATTCCCCCGGAAGCACATTCCGCCCCAGAAGAAGACTCGCCCCGCGAGTAGATTGTTCGACGCTACCCTAGTGTTATACCCCTCTAGCCCTTTCGGTTTAAGATGTATCTCTAGTATGAACCTGTACCCGGACGTGTAGTACGCGTTTAGTTGTGTTCCCGTGTTGTACCCCCACCTTGTTTTAATAAAGTTGCTTGTGCTTGTTTGTTGCGTTTGTGTGCCGGTTGTTTGTGTGCTTATCGGCGGAAGGTTGATTCTGCCTTATTATACGAATTAAACAACTTAAACATCACCTAATCTTTATCTCAATCCACTCGACCTACAGATGGTTTCCCGGAGCGTTACAAGGGCCTCCCGCGTCCGGGACCCTGCAGCCGCTGATGCAGGAGTACGTCCTATTGGGCAAAACCCTCCTCAGGAAGAACAAGAAGTGAGTCAGGGCAGAGGAGAAAATCAAGATGAACAACTGCCACCACCACCACCCCCCTTCACGGACCTGGCACAGATAATCCATAACCAGACTCTCATACTGGAGACACTGGCCAATGCTCTTGTAAACAAGCGGCTGCGAGAGCAGACCTTTAATGACAAGCTGACGGCTTTTCTGAGGACCAAGCCGCCCACTTTTGCCGGATCCAGCAACACCTTGGATGCAGATGATTGGCTTCGTGTGATCCAAAGGAAGCTTGAGCCGTTCGAGTGCCAGGATCGGGATAAAGTTCTGTTGGCAGCACATCAACTCACCGGGACTGATTTAGCCTGGTGGGAGAACTACTGCGCCGCCGCCGAGGACGCCTCCACCATCACATGGAAGGAGTTTGTGAAGGAGTTCCGTCAGTACCATATTCCCTCGGCCACCATGAAGTGCAAGGCGGATGAATTCCGCGCACTTCAATAGGGAAGTATGTCGGTGGAAGAGTATACACACCAGTTTATGGAGCTGGCTCGCTATGCACCGGAGGAAGTGAACGACGACGAGAAGAAACAGGATATGTTCAAGAAGGGACTGAACCCAAAACTCAGGACCCTGCTCACCCCTCAGATCTATCCTGATTTCAACACTCTGATGAACAAGGCAATCCTCACCGAAAAGGCCAAGAGTGATGAGAGGAAGGATAACAAGCGCAAGTTTTTAGAGAGCAAGGCCCACCAGCAGGATCGTTCCCAGAAGGCCAGAAGCTTCAGCTACAACGCACCAAGGTCCCAAGCCCCAATGCAGTACAGAACTCAGTCACAAGCGACAGGACCACGGGCCCCTAACACACAACCCAGAAGCCAGAACACCATGAGGGCCTCCCAGAGTAATGCAAGCCAGGTCACTAACAACAACGGCAATGTAAGGTCCTGCTTCAACTGCTGTGAGACGGGACACTTCATCGCCGACTGCCCCTATGCCAAGAACAAGCCGGCTACTTCAGCTTTCTCCAACACAGTGAACGGACCCAAGCCAGATCTGACCGGTGCCAACCGAGTGCCTCTCCGCGGCAACAACAACACCAACAACAACAACCAGCAGAGGCAAGCCCAACAGTCTTTTGGATGAGCCTGCGTCAACCACATCGACGCGCAGGAAGCTCTTGGAGCTCAGGGTGTAGTACTCGGTGAGTACCTAGTCAGCTCAACTCTTGCAACAGTACTGTTTGATTCTGGAGCATCACACTCATTCATATCCTCAAGTTTTGTGGAGAAACATAAGATACCTACAGTACTACTAAAAACACCCCTATTAACCCGGACGCCTGGAGGAGACACCAGGTGTCAACTGGGTTGTCTACGGGTAAGGATCAATTTAAGTGGGGTAGAGTTTCTAGCAGACCTAGTAGTACTTAAGTCAGAAGGGATAGATGCGATCCTTGGAATGGACTGGCTAAGCAGACACAATGGCCTCATAGGTTGTACGGACAAGGTAGTGCATCTAACAAACCCAGAGGGAGTCCGAGTGACCTGTCACACCCGGGAAAGTGGAGCAAACCCGATGGTATTCAGCATGGAAACCAAGACCTTGGAAGAAGTCCCAGTAGTGAATGAGTACCCCGACGTCTTTCCCGAAGAACTTCCCGGTATGCCACCAGATAGGGACGTAGAGTTTGTTATTGACCTTGTCCCTGGAACTGCCCCCATAGCCAAGAGACCTTATAGGATGGCAGCCTCCGAGTTGGCAGAGTTAAAGAAGCAACTAGAGGAGTTACAACGGATTGGCTTCATCAGGCCAAGTTCGTCGCCTTAGGGAGCCCCGGTTCTATTTGTCAGGAAGAAGGACGGAAGTATGAGACTGTGTGTTGACTACCGGGCACTGAACAAAGTCACTATCAAGAACAAGTACCCCCTCCCCAGGATCGATGATCTTTTTGACCAGTTAAAAGGGGCCAGGTACTTTTCCAAGATTGACCTGAGGTCCGGATACTTTCAGCTCAAGATTAGGGAGAGCGATATACCGAAGACAACCTTTGTCACCCGATATGGGCAGTTTGAGTTCACGGTGATGTCTTTTGGACTGACAAATGCACCTGCCTATTTCATGAACCTCATGAACAAAGTGTTTATGGACGAGTTAGATAAGTTTGTCGTAGTCTTTATCGACGACATACTTATTTACTCAAAGAGTATTCAGGAGCACGAGCAGCACCTGAGGGTGGTTTTGGAAAAGCTGAGAGTGCATAGGTTATACGCCAAATTCAGCAAGTGTGAGTTCTGGCTGGAGAAGGTAGCCTTCCTTGGTCACATTCTGACCGCAGAAGGAGTAGCAGTGGACCCCGAGAAGGTCGAAGCAGTGTCCAACTGGCAGCAACCAACCAACGTCAGTGAGATCAGGAGTTTTCTCGGATTAGCTGGGTATTATCGGAGATTCATTGAGAGATTTTCGAAGATAGCCCGGCCCATGACAGAGCTGCTCAAGAAAGAGAAGAAGTTCACTTGGACGGAGTCATGTGAGAGGAGCTTTCAGGAATTGAAGCGAAGATAGACGACCGCTCCAGTACTGACCCTACCGGATATTCATCGGGATTTTGTCATCTATTGTGATGCATCCCGACAAAGGATTGGGTTGTGTACTGATGCAAGACGGGAAAGTCGTCGCATATGCTTCCCGCCAGCTCAGGACTCATGAGCAGAACTACCCGACCCATGATTTGGAACTTGCAGCCGTAGTGCACGCACTTAAAATTTGGAGGCATTATTTGATTGGAAATAAGTGCGAAATCTATACCGACCACAAGAGCCTGAAGTACATTTTCACCCAGCCAGATTTGAACCTAAGGCAGAGAAGATGGCTAGAATTGGTTAAAGATTATAATTTGGAAATCCATTACCACCCGGGAAAAGCAAATGTAGTAGCCGATGTCCTAAGTCGGAAATCCTACGGGCCCAAGGATGACCATTTACGAGAGGAAATGGCACGTTTAAACGTGCACATTGTCCCTCGAGGCTCCAGCGAAGTGCTGAACGTCCAATCCACTCTAGAAGAAAGAATCAGGAAAGCCCAAAGATCGGACAAAGGACTGATGGAAATCCGGAGGCAGACCAGAGAAAATAAGGCACCAGACTTTAGAGTGGATAATAGGGGAACGTTATGGTATAAAGATAGAATTTATGTGCCCCAGAAAGGAGATTTCAGGCAAATAATCATGGATGAAGCCCACAACTCAACCTACTCCATTCACCTAGGATCCACCAAAATGTATATGGACTTAAGACAGAAATATTGGTGGGATGGGATGAAAGCAGATATTGCACGATTTGTCACCCGTTGTGATACTTGCCAAAGAATCAAAGCTGAACACCAGAAACCGGCAGGATTGTTGCAACCCCTACCTATTCTGGTTTGAAAATGGGATGAAATAGGGATGGATTTTGTGGTAGGCTTGCCCAGAACCCAGAAAGGACACGATTCCATATGGGTAATAGTGGACCGACTCACTAAAGCGGCTCACTTCATACCCGTACGGACCAACTATGGCGGAGAGAAACTAGCCAAGCTCTATGTGGAAAATATAGTGAAATTGCATGTTGTACCCAGCCGAATTGTTTCAGATAGAGGGACCCAGTTCACCTCTAGATTTTGGAAAAGTTTGCATCAAGCCATGGGCACCAAACTAGACTTTAGCTCCGCTTATCACCCGCAGACGGATGGCCAGACAGAAAGGGTAAAACAGATTATGGAAGATATGTTGAGAGCGTGTGTCCTCACTTATGGCAAAGATTGGGAGCAGAGTCTACCCTATGCCGAGTTCTCGTACAACAACAGGTACCAAGCAAGCTTGGGCATGTCACCGTTCGAAGCCCTCTATGGAAGGAAGTGCAGAACAACGCTGATGTGGTCAGAAGTTGGAGAACGTGCCCTAGTCGGCCCCGCACTTATAAAGGAAGCAGAAGAAAGAGTTGCTGAGATTCGGGAAAAGCTGAAAGCGGCCCAGTCCCGACAGAAGAGCTACGCGGACAAGAAAAGACGGGAAATTTGTTTCAACCCGGGGGATTTCGTGTATCTCAAGGTATCCCCCATTCGAGAAACTCGAAGATTTCAGGTGCAAGGAAAATTGGCCCCTCGGTACATTGGACCATACCGAGTTCTGAAGAAAGTCGGAGCAGTAGCATACCGTTTGGAGCTACCCGAAGAAATGTCAGATATACACCCAATATTCCACGTCTCGCAATTAAGAAGGTGTTTGAGGGTACCCGAAGCGGAACATGTGCCAGTAGAAACAATAGATCTACAGCCAGACCTAAGATACCAGGAAGTACCGGTCAAAATTCTAGACACTGTCACCAGGAGGGCCAGAAATTCCGAAGTACGGATATGCAGAGTACCGTGGAGCAGACACGGAGTAGAAGAAGCGACGTGGGAACGCGAAGACGCTCTGAAGAAGGAATTTCCCCATCTCTTTAGGAACCAGCCGAATCTCGAGGATGAGATTCATTTTAAGTGGGGTAGGTTTGTAACATCCCAAAATTCGCTAAGTTAAATCGTACGCTATTTAATTTCAAAATCAACTTTTCGTTGTTGAGCTCATTTTTTTCCTAAAACCCTACCCTAATTTTTGCGAGAACTTTTCCTGTTCCGCCCGATCTCCCGATACCTGATAGACCCGACCCCGACAACCAAATCCACTGCCCTTTTTCCCCTTGACCCGCGCGTCGCGCCCACGCGTGCTCGGCGCCGCGCGAGGCCGACCGAGCACCGCGTCCCCGGCGCGAATCCCGCCCTCCTCCTCTCTTTCTCTCTCCCTCCTTTTTCTTTTTCTTTTCTCTTTTCCATTTTTCCATTTTCTTTTCTTTTCTTTTTTTTCTTTCCTCCCCCTCCCTTCCTTCTCTCTCTCCTCCTTTCCTTCTCGACGCGCATGCTTGCCCCGAGCCGCTCCCCGTGCGCACGCCTCCCCTCCTCCCCGTGCCCGCGTCTCGGCCGCCCGCGTCGGCCGCGCCTGCTCCTCTCCTCCCGCGCGCGCCCACGCTGCCCGGCTGCTCGGCCCGCGCGCACACCGCCCTGCTCGGCTTCCCGACCTCGCCCCCCTCCCTGCATGCTGCGGAGCAGCGCGCCGCTCGCCGCCACGCCCTGCATCGTGCGCATGCGCACGCCCGCGACACCGCCCGCGCGTGCTCCACCGTGCCACGCGCCGCACGCGTTCCACGCGGCCCCGGAGCTCGCCGCGCCGCCCGCTGGTCCGCACCACCACCGCCTTCCTATAGCCGCCCACGTCGCCGGCCGCGTCCCCGCGCGCACTGCTCGAGTCGTCGCCTCGCCGCTCGAGCCGCGCGACGACAAGCGCAGCGCCCCGGCCCCCCACGTGCCCGTACGCCTGCCGAGCCGTCTTGTCGTCCTCGCCGCCGCACGCCGCGTCGCGACACCGGAGCACCATTAATGGCGTCCCGCGGTGCCCGCCGGGCACCACCACCACCCCGCTCCCACCTCCACTGCCTCGGCCGCCTATAAAGAGCGCTGAGGAGCACCCCTGGCGTTCCCACAACCCGCAGCACCACCCTGCCCAGCACCTCCCTGCCTCTAGCACCGCTGCCACGCAAGCCATCGCCGGCCGCCGCCCCCCGCCGTCGCCCCGCCTCTGCGCGCCACCCCCGCCCGAGGTGAGGCAGGGAATCAATTCCCCGCAGCTCCCTCTCGCTTTTTCCCCTAGGCCCGAACGCCGCCCTGCCCTGGCTCGCCGGCGGCGAGCGTCGCCGTGCGCCACCCACCCCTCCTCTGTTTCCAGTAACGGGAGGAAGGGGATGAGTGGCCCTTTTGCATTTAGGCCCCCCTCTCCTCCCATTCTATTAAAGGACCCCCCCTTTTATAACCTCTTTCCAAAAACACCCTTCTGCTTTCCCTATTTTGCAAACCAGCCCTCCGTTAGTTAAACTTAATGGCAAATAGACCTCTACACCCTTCTTTTAGGCCCACATATTCCTAGAAATTATAACCAAGCCCTTTTCTTTTCCTGAGAAACTTACAAATAAGTCCCTGAACCACTGATTTAACCCTAACCATCCCGTTGCCCTATTATTTCATGCACCAAACGAACTCTGATCGGACTGAAACTTTACTACACCTTTCTTAACTTAGTTTCGGCCATGCCATTCAGAAACCACTTGAAAATATTACCCCGTACTCCATATCTTATGTGTTTCCGATTCGAGCTCAACGATAAATCTTTAATTTCTGTGTCTTGATTGTGTGCTTGTTTGTTTGCGTCGTAGACCATGGTGTGAATGAAGGAGAGCCCGCTAACGAGCAGTACTACGAGCAAGGGAACGAGGGCCAATTCCGCGACCCCGAGCCCGAATGACAGGACCTCCCCGAAGGCTACGAAGACGGCAAGTTCAATCCCATCCTTTGATGCATGTTTCTGTCCTAGTTTTTATAAACACAACCCAATGGCCTGCTTTATAAAATTGCATATGTTTTGCTTGCATGAAAACACGGTTGGATAGCCACCCCTTGATTTGTGATGACCATTCCTTGACCACCTAGATTAATGTCTGATTTTATTTGGACGTTAATCGATATTAGAACGCTTAGGACTTTGCTCATAATACCACTTGTTTTATAAAGAAAATGTGTGCGTATGTGGGATGGGATAAATATGGTGTTTTTGTAAAAGAAAGTTCAGACGGGATGGGTGGCATTTCTACGGATTTGCCATTTGGTGTGCTCGTGCCAGTGTGGTAGGGCAAGGAAGGGAGATATCCATCTTGTTGTATCTAAGGACCGAGTTGGTGTGTCATCTCACCTAACTCCACTGTCATGCAAACCACTCGACCGTTGAATGGGCAACAGCTTAGCATAAACCCCACTAGTTGATGTGATAGCCATCAGGAGGGCTGGGAGCAACGGGTGACCAAGGAGCAGGGGTATGCTCAGTGTGACTTATACCCCGGTTATACCTCAGAGTTAGGTTGATAACCCCTTGGTAAATCCCGTGATGGCGAATCAGGTCTAGCTAAAGTGGGTAATGGCTATGTCGGGATCTACACTGACACTTCGGTGCTCGTGTTGTGGTACCCGCTTGTGATTAAAGTTGCACACCTCTGCAGAGTTAAAAGCTATTCGAATAGCCGTTCCCACGGTATTGGGCGAGTTACGGTGTGGTCACATAACTAGTGTTTCCTTGGGATGGGCTAGCGTGAGTTGTTTTGGAATTGTGGCCGGCAGTTGTGCCGTGTGCTATGACGGACGGGGATTTCGATAGCAGTTTAAAACTTGAACTCCGTGTTACTCAATACAAAAACTGATTTTCTAAAAATGTTTTCTATTAAATAAACCCCAACATAAAACTTGGCTTTTCTGCAAATTAAACCGTAACTTTATCCTTGATTTACCTATGCATATTATTCTGATATAACCCCCTCCGCGGGTGTGGTTGGACTTGCCGAGTACGTTTGTACTCACCCCACTCTTACTTTTTACAGAGGAAGACCCAGACTTCGTGCCAGACGACGCTAAGTAGGGTTAACGTTCTGCACCCAACCTTGCCTGTGGAACCGGCCCTGTCGAGATGTTTTCGCTGTCGCAGTACTCTGAGCCCGAGCTGGATCCCATGTGGGTCGCGCTCTGGTGTTATGTTGTAGCTTGGTTACTAGTTATTATCATCTGTATCGAGTGTCCTCCACGGAGGTTTGTACGGTAATGAACCATATGATGTAATAAATGTGGCATCAGCCTCCTGGGACTGATGTTTGTATCACATTTAAGTTCTCTCTTATGAGGTGACGCTTCAACTTTTCTCAGTTAGTTGGCCAGTATGGTAATACTCTGGATCCAAGTAATCGAATGTTCCTTGGACAATTGTAACCACGAGTCTCATCAAGTGAAAGAGACCTTGAAGCACCAAAGTCAGAAACCTTGGTGGTGAAGTTATCATCTAGCAGTATGTTGGAGGACTTCACATCTCTGTGAAAAATTGGTATGGCAGCTGCAGAGTGCAAATATGAAAGTGCTCCTGATGCTTCTACCACAATCCTAATGCGGTCATCCCATGTTAGCAAGCACTTGGTACTAACATCAAGGTGAAGGAGGTCATAGAGTGTACCATTGGATATGAACTCATATACAAGCAAGGGCACCTCTGATTCAAGACAACAACCGAATAGCTTTACGATATTGCGGTGTATAATTTGAGACAAGATAGCAACTTCATTGATAAATTGATCTATCTCTATTTGCTCCACAATTTTAGATTTTTTGATGGCCACCACACATTGGTCAGATAGAATCCCTTTGTAAACTGTGTCATGTCCTCCACGGCCAAGGATACGAGTAGGGTTAAAGTTGTTTGTCGCTTCCTCTAGTTCATCCAAGGAGAATATCTTTGTTTTGCTTGTGGCATTTTCTTCTGAAATTAGTTGTTGCAATAGTAAACCCTGATTTTTGTTGAAGTATGCTCTTCGAATTCTCTTTTGCATGTCTTTCTTCCACTTATTGGCAAGTAAAATTACACTGAATGCAAAAATTATAGAGCCAATGCCACAACCGATTCCAATTGCAATACCTGCGTCCAGTGTATAGACAAGCACATGAAAGTTTGCTAGTTGTAACTGCAAGGGATTGCTTTGCTATGACTTACTAAGGACAAGATTGTGCTATGACTTACCAAGGACAAGAGTGCGGTTCTTTGCAGAAGTAACACACTGTTTCTTTGTCGGATCAAATTCTTTATCACGAGGGCACCTTGTGCATGTATAGCTTCCGGGAAAGTTTTGGCATATGCCACTGCAGTTGTTTGGCAGTGAGCATTCATCAATGTCAGTAGATAATATCCATTGATCATTTAGCATATGATGGTGGTGAAGCGGCGATAGCTACAAACTGGTGTTTCCTTTCCAAAGTATATATAGGTCAACTTAACTTATCTAGATATATAGCATTTCTTATGCACCTATATACATATGCCATGTCTATATACATATAAAAAAAGGGAAAATTCGATTCATGCCACCACAACTCCGTGAAATTGGGTGTCATGTTGAAAATCATGCCACTCAATGGCATGATTTTCAACATGAGATCCAATTTCAAGAAATTGGAGTGGCATGGATCCAACTGACCCTATAAAAAATTATATATCTAGAAAAGTCAAAACGACCGATAATTTGTAACGAAGGAAGTAGCAACTAAAACAGATGCACCTCTCTTTACGTTTTCATGATCTAATTTGTAATGTCTACAAAATGCAACTACTCTGTGAGATTAATCGAAGTTTTTAGACATTACTAGAGGCTGGGAGTGTTTTAAGGTCTATCATCTTGATTTAATATCTTGAAGCAAATAAAGTTTTCATTATCCAAACATGAGCGGTGTTTGAAGTCTGTAGTCCACACATGAGAGCAAAGTGGAGGAGCGAACCTATGCAGCCATCCGTTATGTATGGATTTCCTTCGAAGCCGGAAGAACATTTACAACGGTACCCCATAAATATTTTCCGTGCGTTACGTGTAGGCACGAACTGTTTCCACTGCGGCATGCGTAGTTGGTATTATTTTGCATGGCTTGCTGACAAGTTGAATTGATCACTGCCCACTTTATAATAATGTCATATTCCAAAGAAAAAACAAGTTGATTTTCCAAAGGACCCGTGATTTCTAGTACTTCTTCGTTGTCGGTATTAGTTATTATCACTTCTACCGAGCTTGCATTGTTTAGCATGTTCCTAACTGTCAGATTCCCATCTTCTACTGACACACCAGTCACGTGATACCATGCACCTTCTATGCTAAAAAGCGTCTCACCTGCTGCTGTACAATTAAGCTGGAATCTTTCATTTCCAAAACAACCATCACCTGCTGCTGTACAATTAAGCCGGAATCTTTCATTTCCAAAGCAACCATCTTCGAGCCCGAAGGGGAAGGGAATGTTCATGTTTCCACATGACCTCAGGCATTGTTCTTTAGGTCTGGGGTTGTAATCTGCTCGATAATAGATTAACGGAGAGTAAGAACAAGAGAATTGAAGTTAAATATTTCATGTTTTAGAGGAAAGCAAACAGGGAGAGAACCTTGTCCTTGCGGCGGGCATCCTTCCAAAAGGTAAGGATTATTGGCTTTGTAATAATAACCATTGTCGCAGTTACAGGCGTAACCTCCATATGATGCGTCTGCACAATAGGTGTTGGTTGCACAAGCATAACTAGCGTTGTTCATTTGAGCTCTTTGGCAGCTTGGTTGGTCTATGATGGCGACCTCAAGTACAACGCCATGGATCTTGCTTGTAGTTGTCCAACTTGAGAAAAGATCATTCGCGTTCTGCATATAATCTGCATCCCGCGACATGAAAGCCATGATGCCAGAGTGCATAGAATCTGATCGACGTGTGGTACCTCGACAGCGGCGCGACCCACCACATGACCAGACGCCGCGAGCTCTTCGCCAACATCGACGGCGACGTGCGCGGGTCGGTGCGGTTCGGCGACGCGTCGAGGGTGGACATCCAGGGCGTCGGCTCCATCGCGTTCGAGGGCAAGAATGGCGAGAAGTGGGTGCAGCACGACGTTTTCTACATCCCCGCGGTCAGGAACTCCATTCTGAGCGTTGGCCGGCTGGATGAGGGAGGATCGGAGGTGAGGATCAAAGATGGGGTCTTGAGGATGTGGGATGAGCGCGGACGCCTGATGATCAAGGTCCGGCGCAGCCCCAACCACCTCTACATCAACCACTTCGTCGCAGCCGAGCCATCCCGTCGTGCCCAAGCCTCGCCGCAGCAGGGTGGCGACGTGCTCTATCTTGCCACGCGCAAGGACGAGCAAGCATGGCTGTGGCACGAGCGCTACGGCCATATGCACTTCGACGCGCTGCACAAGCTGTGCAAGGAGAACATGGTGCGCGGGATGCCGGTGATCAAGCACGACGGCCATCTCTGCGACACCTGCGTCGTCACCAAGCAGAGGCGCGCCCCCTTCCCCGCTCAAGCCAAGCACCACGCGCAGAAGCAGCTCGAGCTCGTCCACGGCGACCTTTGCGGGCCAGTGTCGCCGGTGACGCCTGGCGGCCGGCGCTTCTTCCTGCTCCTGGTGGACGACGCCACGCGCTTCATGTGGGTGTTGCTGCTGACCACCAAGTCGTCCACAGCGGACGCCATCAAGCGCACGCAGGCGGGGGCCGAGAAGGTGTGCGGGCGCAAGCTGAACATGCTCCGCACCAACAACGGCCGGGAGTTCACCGCCGGGGAGTTCGCCGACTACTGCGCCGATTAGGGCATCACGCATCACTACTCTGCTCCCTACTCGCCTCAGCAGAATGGCGTAGTGGAGCGGAGGAATCAGACCGTGGTGGGCATGGCGCGGGCGTTGCTCAAGTAGCGGGGCATGCTGGCCAAGTTCTGGGGCGAGGCGATGGTCACCGCGGTGCACCTGTTGAACAGTTCGCCGACCAAGAGCCTACAGGGCAAGATGCCCTACGAGGCTTGGTACGGGCGAGCACCGGCGGTAGCGCACCTGCGCGTCTTCGGCTGCCTCTACTTCGCCAAGGAGCTGAACCAGGTGCGCAAGCTCGATGATCGCAGCCGGCTAGGGGTGTTCCTCGGGTACGCGGATGGTGCCAAGGCATATCGGGTCTATGATCCGGTGGCTCGGCGCGTGCTCGTGTCCCATGACGTCGTCTTCGATGAGACGCGCGACTAGGACTGGAACAGCAGCGCGGAGTACGCTGCGTCCATGGCGGAGGAGCTCAGCATCGACTTCGAGCTCGCTGCCGCAGGAGGGCCAGAAGGTCGGGACGCGCCTTCACCATCGCCGGCTGCCACACCTACTAAGTCACGCTCGCCGGCTCTGGGGGAGCTCGGTGACGCTGCACTGCCGGCAGCTGTGTCGACTCCGCCGTCCTCTGCTTCGACATCGCGCGCCTCGCCTTCCTCTGCTCCGGCAAATTCTTCTGCTCTGGAGACTCCCGTGGCAGCAGAGCCGGCTCCAGCGGAGCTGGCCACTCCCCTGGAGGACGACGAGGAGCGGCTGGACACGTTCTACGACAGCGAACCCCTCCGCTATCGCACGATGGACAACATCCTCGGCGAGGAGTCCATCCCCGAGGTGGAGCCTCGGGTGTGCACGCAGCTGCATCTGACGCATGCTGGCGAGCCGACCAAGCACACAGAGGTGCAAGGCGATTCGGCGTGGCGGAAGGCGATGGAGATCGAGCTCGAGTCTGTGGAGAAGAACCGGACCTGGGAGCTCGTGGATCCGCTGGCTGGACACCGCCCAATTACCCTGAAACGGGTCTTCAAGATGAAGAAGGATGAGAAGGGGGCGGTGATCAAGCACAAGGCGCGGCCGGTGGTGTGCGGCTTCGTCCAGCAGGAGGGGATCGACTACGAGGACGCGTTCGCGCTAGTGGCGAGGATGGAATCCATCCGTGTTCTCCTCGCCCTGGCGGCTCAGGAAGGATGGCGCGTGCACCACATGGACGTGAAGTCCGCCTTCCTCAACGGCGATCTCAAGGAGGAGGTGTACGTGTGGGAGCCGCAGGGCTTTGCCGTTCCTGGAGAAGAAGGCAAGGTGTACTGCCTGCACAAGGTGCTGTACAGGCTCAGGCAGGCGTGTAACAAACATGGCGCCATTTATGCCATTTCGAGTGATTTTGGTGATCGTATGACAACGCAATCAATGGGACTAATGATTTTGTTGAGTGAACATTTCTAGATCCCAGGGATGAAGTAAAAAGGCCATGCAAAACAAAACACGAAGAAAGAACTCAAAGAAACGCTGAATTGAACGAGTTCTACTGAAATCAGTAGCACCGGAAGAACCGACGCCTATACCATCGGTGCATCCGATGGTTGTCAGAAGATCCGACGCCTTGGCTTTGGCACAAGTCTGTGCGCCTCTGGAGGTCAAGTGAAGAAAGAAGTGAAGCACCGGATTAACCGACGATGTCAAGAGAAGCATCGGTGCATTCAATGTACTATGTTCCAGAGACGATGTCAAGCGCACAGGAGCCACGCCTTCAGCACCGGTTGAACCGGTGGTGCATCGGAGCATAGCGCCGGTGTAATGGTGTTAGCAGGAGAGAAAGAGGTCCAACGGCTAGTTGAGTGCTGTGAGTGACCGGTTTAACTGACACCTAGTCATCGGTTAAACCGATGGTACTGCAGACAGTGTGTCAGAAGCTCAATGGCTACTTCAGGTCTGAGAGTGATCGGATGAACCGACGCCACCCCATGCAGAGGCATTGGTTCATCCGATGGTATGCTGATTTCTGTTGACCATTGGAGCAACGGCTACAAGACTTGGTGGCCTATATATACGCCTCACCCCGGCCACTTGAAGTTTGCTGGAGTTGCTGGACATCCCACACACACACCCAAAAACACCTCCAAGCCATCCAAGAGCATAAAAATCAAATCCATAGTCCTTAGCACAGGCTTTGTGAGTGTTAGTGCAAGGTTAGCTCTTGAGTGAGTGATCAAGTAAGGTTTAGATCCTTGTGCTGTGGTTCTAGAGTGAACCATCCTTGTATCTTGGTGCGCCGGCCATCCTTGGAGCTTTGGTGGCTCGTCGGTAAGTCAATGACCCTCTGGCTTGGTGTGGAGCGGCGTCGACGACATTGTGCGGGGGACGGAGACCCCTCCTTCATGGGCAATCTCCCTTATTGAAGATCGGGATCAAGGTGACCCTGATTGTGTTCACGGAAGAGACTTGTTTGCCGGGAAGTGATACTCTTAATGAGTGTTTCAACAACGTGGACGTAGGGGCGCCTTTGTGGCAAACCAAAGCACGGGATAAATCCTCGTGTCGAGAGTTCGCTTCCTCTCATCCGTCTCTTTTAGTTTCAGCATTTCATATTGCAACAAAGAAAGCCAATTCCATTGGCAAATTTGTGTTTACCGGCTCATTAGATCGGTAGGCTTCACCGCCTAGTGAGTTAGCTCTTAGGGGGGAAAGGATGGATCCTTTTAGACCCGCTCCACGGTTCGACGACACGGGCTTCAAACGATGGAAGGTTTTGATGCAAGCCCATCTCCAAGCGACAGGGCTAAACGTTTGGAGAGTAGTGAGTGAAGGGGTAAAAAATAATGATCAACAAGAGAAGCAATATGATGTCACCGCTAAATGCATTATCTTGTCTTCTCTTAGTGACAATGTGTTTAATCGTGTTTGTTCTTGTGAAAATGCTCAAAAGCTATGGAAGACTATCATTGAGAACCATGAGGGCACGGAAGATGTTGCCAACGAAAGATATCATCTTCTCATTGATAAGCTTAATAGCTTTAAGCAACTTGATGATGAGAATGGCGAATCTATATACTCACACTTGAACACTCTTGTGAATGAGATTAATTCCTTAGGTGTGAAGAAAATTAAAGATTTGGAACTCATTCGCAAGATCCTTCACTCACTCCGAAGGCCGGACTATGATTTGGTGACCACAATTCTATATGAGAAAGAGCTCAACACAATGACACCAAATCAAGTCCTCAACAAGGAGATCGCCCATGAGCTACGCAATGACATCAACACAAAAGCGCCATCTTCTTCACCAACACATAGTGCACTTGCATGCAAGCAACTCAAGTAGTTGAAGAAAATGGCCATCAAAGGTAGTTCAAGTGATGAGGAAGAAGAGGATGCAAGAAACTCCTCAAGTGATGATAAAGAGCCAATGCACCCCAACCTCTACAAGCAAGTAAAGAAGATGAACAAATGCTTGAAGGAAATCAACTCAATGGGGTATATGGTCTTCCTCAAAGATGGGCCTCACCATCAACTTATGAAGGTTAAGAAGAAGTTCAAGAAGAACAAGCAAAAGAAGGAGAAGAAGCCCAAGCATGAATCATTTGCCATATTTGATGAATGGGTTAGCGGTGGTGAAGAATCAAGTGCAAGTTCAAGTGATAAATCAAACAAGAAATTTACCACCTGTATGGGATCATCATCCAACACTTGCTTTATGGCCAAAGGTATGGATAGCGATGTAAGTGATGATGACTCCGACTCTCCTTCAATTGATGAACTTCTTGACCTTGTTCAAGAGCACCAAAAAGTCATTAAGAAATAATAAAAAAATTAAAAACCTTAATGCTCTCAATGATCTAAATGCTTCTCTTGCTACAAATTTTGAAGATTTGATGTGCAAATTCAAATTGCTTAGCAAGGAGCATGAAGAGCTAAAATTAAAATTTGAGAGCATTAATGATACTAATAACTCTTTGGAAGTGAAGCAAACTATCCCTTGTGCAATTCCTATCTCTAGGGTAGATACTTCAACTTCTTGCATTGATTTAATTGATGATTCTTGCTCTAACCCTTGCAATGAGAAATGCTATGAGAATGTTGTTGTAGAATTATGTGATGATCTCATTGCCAAGGAAAATGATGAGCTCCAGCAAGAAGTGAAAATGCTCATGAAGGACTTGTATAGATTGAAGGGCAAAGGCATAGAGAGCAATGTCCAACCTTCTCAAGATAACCGTAAAGACATGGTGAAGAAGCTTGAGAAGGGGTCCACCGTGACTTGCTCAAAGTGCCACAAAGAAGGCCACAAGTCCAACAAATGTCCTTAACTAAGGAAGAAGCTTCCGGATGAGAAAAACAAGAAGAAACTCACAATCAAGAGTTCTCTCATCTACACCAAGCCCAACCGGAAGAACAAAAGCAATAGCACCTCCTATGTGATCAAAAAGAAGACTAATGGCAAGGTGGTTGCTCAGAAGATTGGGAAGAAGGAAAGGAGTTGGAATCACTCCATTTGGGTGCCCAAGGATATTATCACCAATATGAAGGGGCCTCAAATGGTGTGGGTTCCAAAGGAGACTTGAAGCCCAAGAATGGCTACGGGGGATTTGGAGGCTTAGCTCACAAGTTAAAGTGAAGGTTCAAGCCAAAGTAGCTAAGCTCATAACTTGGACATACATTGCCCAAGTCCCCCATATTAAGGTAATGTTAGCTAGATTTCAATTCAAAGCATTATTTAGCTCCATTGCTCTTGCTAGGAAGGTTGCATACATTGCATCTCCTAGTGTTATATGTGGTGGGTTGCTTGTGTCATGACTCTAACCCATGAGCAACCTACATGGTTTGATAAGTGTGTAGAAAGCTACACAAGATTACCCTTCATGGTACATGGATCTCATGAGGTATGTATTTCATATGTGTACCATGGGCACAAGCTATAGGGTAAACTTCCCAATTGTGCCAAAATCAATGTGCATACATTTGCTTGGTGATTCAAACACTAAATGCACACATTTAGGGGGAGTTCATCCTATGGCTTGTGATTTTGAGACTAATATATTTGCAAGTTTATCCTTTGTAGTCTCACGTGGAGTTAACACTCTAAGAGAATGTTATTCACGATTAATGTGAACAAACAACTCTATAAGAGTGATTAGATGAATTGTGCTTTCATGCATATTGAGTCATGCTCTATTGAATTTAAATGCTCATATCTAAGTTCATAGGCTATGTGCTCATACATTTGCTTAACCTTGGTGTACCAAGTGCTCTTTGTTTAAAGACTTTCAATTGGTACATGCAAGGTAAACAAAGTAGACCCCCGGAGGTATGCAAGGTTCTAAACTCATTCAATTGTTATCATTGACAAATCCTTTTATTTTAGAGCTACCTCCGAGCATGATATGATCTAAGCTTTCTTATTAAAATATCTAGTTGTATACTTGATTTTCACACTATCTGTTTGTGTACACACTTGTGGAAAGCTTAGCTCATGTCATGCTAGTTTCGTGATTTTGTGATCCACCGTAGAGAAATTTTCAATTGGTATCTTCATTGATATCATACAATTGGATCATGAGTCATGAAACAAAACTCCCAAGGCTACTAATCTTCTCTTGAGCTATATTGTTTTGCAAGACCTTTTTAGGAGCAAGACTTTTTAGGTGATTTGATTCCAAAGGGGGGGAAATGTGGATCAAAGCAAGGTATTTTCTCAAGGAGGAGAAGCATATCCCAAAGGGGGGGAAATACCTAAGTGAGTCAAGTCAACTTATGAGGAAGGAGTAGCAAGGTAGTAGGAGGATCAAAGGGGGAATCATGGTTTTAGGGGAGGCCAAACCGTCATTAGATTGTGGTAATCATCCAAGTGAGTATAAGTGGTTAAATTTGTCAATTCTTGCAAATTTTATGCTTGCTTTGATTGTGTTGTCATCAATCACTAAAAAGGGGGAGATTGTAACGAACATGGCACCATTTATGCCATTTCGAGTGATTTTGGTGATCGTATGACAACGCAATCAATGGGACTAATGGTTTTGTTGAGTGAACATTTCTAGATCCCAGGGATGAAGTAAAAAGGCCATGCAAAGCAAAACACGAAGAAAGAACTCAAAGAAACGCTGAATTGGATGAGTTCTACTGAAATCAGTAGCACCGGAAGAACCAACGCCTATAGCATCGGTGCATCCGATGGTTGTCGGAAGATCCGACGCCTTGGCTTTGGCACAAGTCTGTGCGCCTCTGGAGGTCAAGTGAAGAAAGAAGTGAAGCACCGGATGAACCGACGGTGTCAAGAGAAGCATCGGTGCATTCAATGTACTATGTTCCAGAGACGATGTCAAGCGCACAGGAGCCACGCCTTCAGCACTGGTTGAACCGGTGGTGCATCGGAGCATAGCACCGGTGTAATGACGTCAGCAGGAGAGAAAGAGGTCCAACGGCTAGTTGAGTGTTGTGAGTGACCGGTTTAACCGACACCCAGTCATCGGTTAAACCGATGGTGCTGCAGACAGTGCGTCAGAAGCTCAACGGCTACTTCAGGTCTGAGAGTGACCGGATGAACCGACGCCACCCCATGCAGAGGCATCGGTTCATCTGATGGTACGCTGATTTCTGCTGACCGTTGGAGCAACGGCTACAAGACTTGGTGGCCTATATATACGCCTCACCCCGGCCATTTGAAGTTTGCTGGAGTTGCTGGACATCCCACACACACCCAAGAACATCTCCAAGCCATCCAAGAGCATAAAAATCAAATCTTTAGTCCTTAGCACAAGCTTTGTGAGTGTTAGTGCAAGGTTAGCTCTTAAGTGAGTGATCAAGCAAGGTTTAGATCCTTGTGCTGTGGTTCTAGAGTGAACCATCCTTGTATCTTGGTGCGCCGGCCATCCTTGGAGCTTTGGTGGCTCGCCGGTATGTCAACGACCCTCCGGCTTGGTGTGGGGCGGCGTCGACGACATTGTGCGGGGGACGGAGACCCCTCCTTCGTGGGCAATCTCCCTTAGTAAAGATCGGGATCAAGGTGACCGTGATTGTGTTCACGGAAGAGACTTGATTGCCGGGAAGCGATACTCTTAGTGAGTGCTTCAACAACGTGGACGTAGGGGCGCCTTTGTGGCAAACCGAACCACGGGATAAATCCTCGTGTCGAGAGTTCGCTTCCTCTCATCCCTCTCTTTTAGCTTCCACATTTCATATTGCAACTTGTGTGCCTTTATTTTCATAGAGTAGTATCTTGATAGGATTGGCAATAGGTTGCTAAACTCTTTTGGGATGAGAGTTTTACACTAAGGTGAACTGTAGTTGCACATCTAGATAGCTTGTTTTAGTTTAAGTTTTGTGCAAACTAGTTGGAGCCATAGGTTAAAGTTTTAATAGTGCCTAATTCACCCCCTCCCCCTCTTAGGCTAGAGCACCCGATCGCTTTCAAGGCGCCGCGGGCCTGGAACGTGAAGTTGGATGCGACGCTCAAGGAGATGGGCTTCTAGCAGAGCGCGCACGAGGCGGCGATGTACCGGCGGGGCAGTGGGTGTTCTGTTCTGCTGGTTGGGGTCTACGTCGACGACCTCGTCATCGCCGGCGCCGATGCGGAGGAGGTGGAGGAGTTCAAGGCGGCCATGAAGCAGAGATTCGACATGAGCGATCTCGGGCTTCTGAGCTTCTACCTCGGCATCGAGGTGCGCCAGTGCGCCGGCGGCATCTCCCTGTCCTAGGCGCACTACGCCAAGCGGATTCTCAAGCTCGGTGACATGGTGGGCTGCAACTCCGTCCACACACCCATGGAGGAGAAGCTCAAGCTCAGTCGCGAGAGCGAGGAGGAGGAGGTCGACGTCACACACTACCGGCGACTGGTGGGGAGCCTCCGGTACCTGGTGCACACCCGGCCGGACCTGGCGTTCGCAGTCGAGTACGTGAGCCGGTTCATGGAGTGGTCTACGGCGGAGCACTTGTACGCTGTCCAGCACATCCTCCGCTACGTGGCTGGTACGCTGGACTACGGTCTGGTCTACAAGCGCATCCTCGGTGCGGCGAGCTTCATCGGCTACTGCGACAGCGACCTCGCCGGCGATGTCGGCACCAGCAAGAGCACCAACGGGACCATGTTCTTCCTCGGCGGATGCTTGGTCTGCTGGAAATCCATCAAGAAGAAGGTGGTGGCGCTTTCGAGCTGCGAGGCAGAGTACATCGCCGCCGCTTCTGCAGTAACTCAAGCATTGTGGCTGTCTAGGCTGCTCGGGGAGCTGCTGGGCAGCAAGGTGGATGTGGTGGAGCTCAAGGTGGACAGCAAGTCTGCCCTTGCGCTGGCCAAGAACCCCGTCTTCCACGGCAGGAGCAAGCACATCAGGATCAAGTATCACTTCATCAGGGATTGCTTGGAGGATGGGAGCATCAAGGCTGATCACATCCCCACTACTGATCAGCTGGCCGACATCCTCACCAAGTCACTAGGGAGGAGCAGGTTCCTGGAGATGAGGAAGAGGATTGGGCTAGAGCAGATCACTCAGCACTAGGCTTTGGAGGAGATTGATGGCATATAAGCTTAGTGTTTGTATCTTAATTATGTTTAAGACTTGCCTTGGCTTCCATGTTGAAGGGCCTTGGCTACTTTTGCTTTAGCACTTTAGTTGTTAGGCTGCTGCCTTTATAAGCACAGCCAACCCCCCCCCCTCTCGTAACCATGAATTCAGTTTCAATTCAATCAAGCGGCCTCGGTCAAGCTGACCTCTGGCCTTTACCCATGATTTCTGAGTGTTCTGGGCAACATCATGCACGATATAATCAAGTTAGATTGTTAGAAGAGGCAATATTCAACAGGCACAGTGGTCATGCACAATGAGCCATGATTTTTTTTATTTGTTCAAACAATTATGCTATCACATACACTATCTATCCAGCAAGGCGTTTGGTTTTAGCTATATGTGAAGCGGGTTGTGCCTTGTGGGCTCGTTCATTCCAATGGATAACAATACTGTGCAAGTACATATCGGATGCAACTATATGACATGCTTTCATCTAAAGGGAACTAATTGTTCCTTAAAGAAAATGGGAAATGCAACATAGTTCTTAATTGAAACGTGCCGGCAACATGCATCCTAGGAGCCCTTGAATGCTGTTATTCGTAAATACAACTAGCGTGGCAAGTAGATTGAGGATTCAAAATCTTGCTCCAGACTGTATCCGGAGACCCCTTGAGATGTCAACTGAGCAGCATCGGCAAGATTAGTATGTGCATGCAGATTCCTAGCTTCTGGCAGTAACAAAGGCTCAGTCTCTTCACCACTTCTAGGCAAATTCTGTGCTTTTCTTAGCATTTTAGTTCTCAGGAATTGCAACCTCATCTCAACTTCTTTCATAGTTGGTCTTTGTCCTCCTTTGGTCCTTAAGCATGCTTCTGTAAGTGAGGCAATATCATTAATCTCGTCTTGGTCTGCCTCTTCCACAATATGTGAATCTATTATTTCCATAAGAGCCCCTTCATGGAGCCCTTCAATGAAGTAATGAGACAAGTTTTCTTTGGCACCTAAATCATTGACAAAAATTGGCTTTTTTCTTGTCAAAAGTTTCACAAGGATCACTCCAAAACTATACACATCACTCTTCTCAGTTAGTTCACCCGTATGATAATACTCTGGATCCAAGTAACCAAATGTTCCTTGCACAATTGTCACCACATGAGTTTCATCAAGTGAAAGAGACCTTGAAGCACCAAAGTCCGAAACCTTTGCGGTGACGTTGTCATCCAAGTGTATATTGGAAGATTTCATGTCTCTATGGAAAATTTGTATTGCAGCAGCCGAGTGTAGATATGAAAGTGCCCCTGCCGCTTCCATTGCAATCCTTATACGATCATTCCATGATAGTTGGCATTTTGCTGTTGTATCTTTGTGAAGAAGGTTATATAGAGTGCCATTTGATATAAACTCATAGACTAGCAATGGCACCTCATCTTCTAAGCAACAACCAAAAAGTTTCACCACATTGCGGTGTATGATTTGAGATAAAATAACAACCTCATTGATAAATTAGTCTATCTCTGTTTGTTCCACTATTTTAGATTTTTTTATAGCCACAACACGTTGGTCTGACAGAATTCCCTTATAAACTGTGCCATGTCCTCCACAACCAAGAACACGAGTAACATTGAAGTTGTTTGTTGCCTCCACTAGTTCATCCAAGGAGAATATCTTTGTTTTCTCTGTAGTGCTTTTATTCGAGATTAGTTGCTCCAAGAGTAGACCTTGATTTTTCTTAAAGTATGCCCTCCGGATTCTCCTTTGAATTCCTTTCTTCCACTTCCTGGTGAGTGCAATCGCACCTAGTGCAACAACTATGGAGCTAAGACCGCAAGCAACCCCAATTGCAATACCTACATCCATTAAATGTGGACATGAAGGTTTTGTAAATTCAAAATTCCAATGATCGATAAAAAATGACTTATCGAGAATCAGATTGTGCTCTTTAGCTGACATGACACATTTATGTTTTGTTCGATCATACACTTTTCCATGGGAGCAGCTTGTACAGTTGAATCCTCCATCATAATTATGGCATGTTCCATTGCATTTGTTTGGAATATCGCATTCATTAATATCTATACCAATACAGATAGTTACGTCATATGCCAGGGGTGCAAGTAAAAGCTGAAAAGCATGCATTCATCTTAAAAATATCTCAAAAAAGTAATGTGACTTGTGAATTGTGATCGTAGAGGTGACGCTGGTGATGCGAATAGATGCATGATTCTAAATTTACTTTGAATTACTGGTGATGCATCAATATCTATATAGAAATGTGGTTGGGAAATGAGATATTGTGAAAATACGGTTTAATAGAGAAATATAACCTGTACACTTATTTTGCAGGTATGGATTTCCTTTGAAGCCATCATTACACTTGCAGAGATACCCATAAAGTGTTTTCCCTCGCGCGACGTTTTGGCAGTGGCTGTTGTGACTGACACACGCATACGTGCCACTTCTTTCCATAGCTTGTTGACAGGTTAAGTTTGTAACAACCCAATTTATTATTTCATCTTCCTCTGAGAAGTAAAAAATGCCATCCACAACAGACTTGAAATGGCCCTCAAACCTTCCGTAAGGACCATTGTAGTTATTGTAGATTATCCTTTCCATGTTATTGGAGCTTGTTTCATTCAGCTTGTTGCTAACAGCCAGAAACCCACCATCAAGTGATACATTAGTCACACGATATTGTGCGTACCCACGGTCAAGTACGGTGACATCACGTGGTGTGCAGTTGAGTCGAAAGTTATCACTTGCATAACAACCTTCTTCATTCCCAAAAGGGAATGGAATTGGCATGTTTCCACATGATCTTGTACAGTTCTCTTTCTGCGTTGGATTGTAATCTGCTTCAGGACAAATAAATGAGGTGAGGATCAGAATTAAGACTGAATCCAAAGAAATAATAAGGTTATTTAAAAGTAAATACATCTGTCTGGTTCTGCACAAGTTGTGTATGAAAAATAAATATTTCAGGTGCAGGGTTGTTATCCTTCTTTCTAATTTGTGGAAAAAAAATCATCACACATTTAAATTGACAGCACAGAGAAAGTAGTTTTTCCTCTGCGTTCAAGTCTAAAAATATATATGCTGAATAATATACATGAAGAAGAAGGAGAAGAAGAAGGGTATAGACCTTGGCGGATGACGCAGCCATCTACGACGTAGGGGTTGCCTTCTGAATTGCGGCAGAAGCAATTGTAGCCCCATGCAGATGGTCGATCATAGCATTTGCTTTCATCATTACAAGCGTAGCTATCCTTAATCAGTTGGGCACGTTCACAATTTGGTTGGTCCGTGATGGCAAAATGAAATATCGATGCTGCGTCAGGATATGCATTGCTTGTATTCACCCGAGAAAAGATCGCTCACAACGAAGCGATATTCATATGATAGGAAAACCTTGACTTTGGAGAGCGCTTTATCTTGTTCTGCTCTTGTACTGTTGCTGCAGACAAGGTTAATCGTAAATGTTGGCAGGTCCGCCGGCAAGTATATCTGGGAGCAGCCAATCCCGTTACACCCGACGGCAGCATTTGCCCTCTCCATGGTCTGTGTGTCATCTGTGCAGATACTGATACATGAACCAATGAGGTCTGTGATATTGTCACCGGAAATGTAGACGCCCAGGGGCGAAGCTAGAGCTAATGGGTGGGGGGGTGCCGTGTGCACACAACTTCATCAAAATATATATAGTGACTCATAGCTCTCATAGTATAACTAATCCGCAACTTTTAATGTCAAAATTGAACTTCAATAATGGCAATATCATTTTAGTCACTAGTCAATACATTATACATACACAAATAGGTAGAGGATTGGACAACAACACTTACCAGCAGTCGCCAACTACAGCAAAATAAATAAAGAAACACGACATTGATCACTTTAGCCAAAAGCCCGAAACGTTGACAAAAGAATTTCCATATAGCAAAATATATGATCCAACCTAAAGGAGAAAAGAACAAATAGGCCAATTATTCGGCGAAGAAAAATGTAGAACAAATAGGTCAATTATTTAGCGAATAAATCTTCTTTGCTTCTCTTTGCAAAAGGTCCCTTCCCCAAATATTTTCTTCTCACCTTTTCTCTAAGGTTAGGATGATAAGAATCAATTGTATTCCTTAAACCGGGGTCATACTGTATCTCCTCATCCCAATTGATTTCATTTTCATCCGGACAGCTAGCTTTCCGTTTAAAATATCTCTCCATAATAACCTATAATATATTCATTTGCATAATCAAAATGGATTCACATGATACAGATCAAAATGATCAAATGGATACCTAATTACCTAAACAACTAAACTAAATAGTAAATATGAAATACATATGCTGCTACGCTAAGCACAGTCTGGAGAAAGACACGGACAACAGTCAGCAGCAAAAAGAGAGCAGAGACGACGGTTCTTGAGGTGCCTATGATGGTCTCTGCTTAACTGACGTCGTCTTTCAGACTTTCACAATCCAGAGAGATGGTCACTGGAGACGCCAGATGCCGTCAGTTAAACACAGGGCAGATGACGAGATCGAGAGTTCGAGACGGGCCGCAGACGCCGGGGGGACAGGGGCCGGGGCGGGCGGTGGCGGCGCGGGCGCTTGGTCGCTCGAGTCGTGGAATCACAGGCGTCTGGGCGATGGGCCATAGCATCTGGCAGGTGAGGCGATGGTAGGATCGATCGTTTCGACTAGCAAAAACAAAAGGGCAGGCCACGGGGAGGCGCAGTCGCGGGCGCGAGGATGGCGGCGTGAGTCTTCCGTTGAAAGCGAACGTGCTGGTGTAGCGTGGGCTGGCAGTGGGCTTTTGATTTCTTGGGCCTGAGGATGGAGGGTGGGGGTGCCTTGTGTTTAGCCAGAGGGGGTGCCAATAGGGCCGAGATCTACATACTAGAAAGGATTTCAAGAATTCTCGGGGTGCCTAGCACCCACGGGCCACTAAAGGGCTTCGCCCCTGTTGACGCCGACATCGCAGCCAATAACATACAAACTGTTCTCAAAACTGATCATTACACCCTCAGTAGGGGTCTTCCAGGACCTGCTGTAGGTGCCCGTGCCTGGACTCATGGTGATGTTGTAGCCAACAGTAGAAGCACCAGCTGTACTATTGCCAATAGAGATATAAGTCACCTGGATGTTACTGTTTCCCAAAAGGAGCCGGGGAGGACGATCTGTATGGTCACATGTGAGCTCCAAGCCTTGCCGGAAGCAGCCAGGTCCTATCCCAAAGGGGTAGGAGAATTTGACATCCCCACAGCTGGTGGGGCAGTGAGCCAGCTGCGAGGCGTTGTGAGGGGCTTGCAGGAGCCCGTTCCCGGCGGCTCCATGGATGGCGGCCAAGCAGACGAGCCCAGCACACATGCTAGCTAGAACTCCGGTGGAGCGCATCGTTCTTTCTGTGGCCGGGGTTGGGATCGGTGTTTTGGGAGCGATGGGTATTGATCGAGAGGCAGCACGATCTACACTAATAAGCGGAGGAGGACGTGAGCCTGGAATTCCAGGGGCTCTTGTCCCATCAGATGTTACGGCCAAAACGGCTCGACAAGTGCGTTGCTGACTTGCTGGTTGGTCGACGCTCATCGCCGGATGATCAAACGAAATGTGCACATTATTTCTTTTCTAGCTTCGAATTATTATGTAAGCGTCCGTGTTCTCCAGGTCAGCGTTGCTTATTAGAGCAGCAGCAGCATATCCGTTTGGCCAAGTAGCACCAAGAACACATCACCAAGACAAAGCTTTAGTTGTTTTGCTCCAGCGTGAAGCTTCTCCTACCCTGGTGCCCACCCAAATAAAAAAAATTATCATCTAATTTTTCACTCCACTCTCCCACCAATCCAGCTAGCCAAGTATAGGTAACTTGTTTACTTTACTTGTAGCACCCGGTGCAAAATCTAGCACCATTGCTAGTGAAGTGCTACGTAGCACCTTGTCTCCAGCGTGTGTAGCACCCTGAGGATGTGATTCTCTCACCTCAGAGCACCCTCGGAACAACAACGCTGGAGCTGCTCTTTAACTTGCCAGCCATTTTGGCCAATGCGAAATTTCTACACTCCAAACACAAACACACGGACGCCTTTGCCGTCAAGACTACTGAATATTAAGAAGCAGAAAAAAATCATTTGGGTTACGGCTCTAAGTGTTTTTTGCCTTTTCTTTTTTATTTTACAAAACACGGTATAAAGTAGACGCTTCATACACACATCCACAGTCACTTTATAAATGCATGCACATCGTACCTCTGTTTCTAGCTTCAAAAGGATAGACCGATATATATGTCTTGAGATCAATATAATGTTCAAGAAAGGCTAGGAGCTAGCCTACTGACTAGTGCCTAAAAAGGTTAAACGTAGACGTTAGGCCTCTGTTTAGCATTTAATTTAGATTTAACAATATTTAATGACATTTTTTTGAACCTTTGCTTGAGATTAATGAGATCATCCTAAGAGTCTTGATGTTCATGGGCACGTCGTTTACCAAGAAAAAAAATGGCATCATCGTTGAATAAAATTAGATAAACATGAGCATCATGATAAAAGTTGAGGATTCAAACTTAGGTGGACAAGTTTCACCCTAAGAATGTTGAATAAAATTAGAAAAACACAAGCACCATGATAAATGTTGAGGATTCAAACTTAGGAGGACAAGTTTCACCCTAAGGAATCAGTTTGCACATAAAAGCTATAAAATATTGTGAGGCTGTCAATTGTGAGAGGAACCAATCTTTTTTAACAATTGAAGTCAAATCTTACCATTACTAATTGGGGGCTGTTTTGAAGCCTTCACGTGAAGCCATCTAAGATCTTAAGTGGACACTCTAATTCAAGAAATTCTCACAAAAATCAGAAACATTCGGCCATCAGTCTGACAACTATAATCATAATAGTTATTGGATCTGTTATCTTTCCTAAATAAATTACCCCCCTTGCCATTATGAAAATAGACTTAAGTAATCACCTAAACATGCATGTATCTAAATTATCCACCTCTGCTATTATAAAAAATCTAAAGTAACCCCCTAATATTCGTGTAAATTACCCAATTATGTCATTATAAAAATAATGCAAATAACCCCCTAAATTTGTATATATATTATCTAATTATAATATTATTAAAAGTTAAAGTAACCTTTACATCTGAATCTAAATTATATAATTATAACAAAATATTAAAGTGGACCATTATAAAGTTCTAAATTACTATTTCTGTTATTATTAATATATTATTGATGTTATTATTTATTAAAATACTACCCGCAATGTGTGTCAAGCATATCTCCTGCATCCAAACTCCGATTTGAGTGTTCTTGTACTTGTTGGAAAGCTTATTTGAAGACCCATCTTTCATCTTCAGATTGGAATTTGTGAATCAATCAAGTTCGTGCATATCATGTATTCATATATGATGAAAGAGATTAGAATACCAATTCAAAAACAAATGGTTCAATTAAATATATATCAAATACACATGGAGGTGTGATGCAAAATGTAATCTATTGCAACTAGATAATGATAAATATATATTTTAGACTATGTGTTAGAATATTTAATAGATGAAAAAGGACGTGAGATGGATAAGTATAATTATTTGCTGTAAGCCTTATTTTTATATTAAATCTAATTAGCTGGTGCTGGAGCACGAGTTGATAGGCTAGTTTAGATTAACTCATAAAAGTTTGTATCTAAACCCTTTGGAGGTTCATGCTTAGACACTAATTAGAAGCATAATATAAAATCACAGTTTATGCATGCTATCTTTTTCACTTCATTGACAGAATTGGTATATATATATATATATATATATATATATATATATATATATTGTCTATTTAATTCCCAGCGTGCTAAATAATATTTAGCACACCGGTGGTGCCACCACCTCTCCGGCGAGCCAGAGAGCGACTCATAACAATTAATGTCTATTGATCTGATGTCTATTGATCTGCGCAAAACTACGGCATGCACTAAGAGCAGTAAAATTAGCAGCAATTAATGCCATGGCATGCACAGAGGAGCAATAAAATTTGTAGCAATTAATGCCATCAATGTACGGAATACTGTGGCGTGCACGGAGGGCAGTAAATCGCCCAAATCAATCTACGCAAAACCAGCCGCAGCACCCGCGAGCGTCCCGGCGCCGCTCATCCCCGGCCGTCCCGGAGGCTATTGGTTTTTGCACCATGAATCCCATCCCCGGTCTTGCCATTCCCACATCGCCCAGGCAATCCGGCGAAACCACCGGAGATGCTCGACGCCGGATCCACCACGCCGCCCCATACGATTCTGGTCGAACTGACGGAGATGCTCGACGCCGAACTCATCTCTGGTCAGACCGTCCCCGCGCCCATGTCCGATGCGTCGGTCACCGTATTGACTGCCGGCGGGATTGCACCGGTGCAGGCGGTGGAGACAACTCTTCAGGCTGCTGCTCACGAAGGCTGCAATTCCAGGTGATTCTAGGCAATGCTAGTTGTGTATTGTAAAAAAATGATTATTTTCTGTCATCCTCTCGTGATTCAATGCATATATGAGATAAAAATATGGGTGTTTAGACAGTTTAACCTACAGGAAGATACCATTTATTGTGGTGTTTTATTTTACCCTGCTATTTTTTGCTTAGACTTGATCATATCATCTAATAGCTAGTTGACGATATAACTTGCTCCCGACATGAACGAAAATTACCACAAATTTTAGACTGCGCTGCACCTATTATTCGAGCAGACTGAAGAACTGTCACAAGGGATGTCGCTGTTCATGAAGACTATTATATTGTCTTCTCACCATTTTTGCATTTGTATAAGATTATTCTTTTAGAATCCAATAATTATCCCTTCTGTAAATGGATGTTTACTCTGTGACTCTGTGACAAATTATTCCATGTTTTGTATCATTACTCCTTAGGACTTCAATTATTATTCCTTTGGTCTCCACTGCTTATTCCATGTGTATATGGTCAATTACTCACTAACTGTGTTTATATGTAGGTATCACATATATGCAATGAAAAATATTGTACAAGCTAGAGGGGTGATCTTGCATAACAAGTGAGTAATTTTATTTCCCTAATCATGTTTTATAGATGAATAGAGTAATTGGAGACACTCAGAAGGAATAATATTGTACAAACTAGAGGGTAAAAAATATTGAGAGTAGTAATTGAAAAATTAGAGAAGTAATTTTCGAAAATTATGAAATTGACTCCTTTCTGTTTGAAAATTATTTCTTACAACTACAATATCCGTGTATCTATTTTTTTATTTCTTTGGCAAGAGTATATCTAGTATTTTGAACTTGTTGTTGATGCATATATTTACGGTTCAGAAAATGAAGCATATCTCTTGCAAATCCGGCTCGCCATGGAAGAAAAGCAAGTGAGGATGCATCGCTGCTAGTTTGGTCATGGTGGAGCACAGAACAGAAGCCAGCTAGCTGGGTGATGGATTCATGGTGGAGCTCTCGTGCAAGAGAGCTTATACGCCTTCTACTACCACTGTATTAATGGGGCATCATCTTTCTAGGAAAAATTGGACAACTGCATTATGTTTGTGTGACCAGCTTGTACATCGCATAAATTTTATTGAATCAAATTACGTGTGATCACTGAGCACCTGGTGATTTGTGAGATCTGTGACTACATATAATGGATTATTATTGTTTAGTCATCATGAAAATACTACTCTAATGTTTTGAAATTACTTCCTTGCAGTTGCTGAGCATATTACTTCTTTCTGTTTTGAAATTACTTCTTTGAAAAATAAAGATGTCAAAATCATTATAAATATGATGTATTAAATATGAATTACTTTTCAAATTTTAAATTACTACTCCAAAGACTTACTTCTCAGACTACATATAATGGATTATTACAATTTGAGTCACCATGAAAATATTGGTCTAATTTTTGAAATTACTTCCTTAAAGTTATTGTGCATATTACATCTTCCTGTTTTGAAATTACTTCTTTGAAAAATAAAGACATAAAAAACACAAAATTGTTATAAAGATGATGTACTCCCTCCATCCAACTATCCAAGGCCCATTACGAAATCTGAAAAATTCAGATATGTAAGGCCTATTTTGGTTTTTCCTCAAGAGTGACGCTTCGGGAATCAGTGCGCACATAATTCATCACATGCATGCCTCGGGAGTGAGGCACATGCAGAGAGTAATCAAATCTATAATAAATGCTGGTTGTTCTTTTCCCTAGAAAAACTAATGAAGGGAGTGCTTCCCTTGGTCTTTGAGCCAAGCAAAAATAGGCCTTGCATAGTTGGATGGAGGGAGTAGTAAATATGAATTACTTCTTCAAATTTAAATTTCTACTAAAAAAACTTACTCCTCGGAATAATTACTTAACCATAAATGAAAATTACTTCTAGGGATTGTTCGAAAAATAGAAATAGCTTGCAAAATATAGAAAACACATCTATGGAATAATTGGCCGAACACGGAAGGAATAATATTTTGGAGACTAGGAGTTATCTGTATAACAACAAAAAATATTCATAATTCATTTTCATAGACACAAACAGAGTGATTGATGACCACATACCAAAGGAATAACAATTTCAGTTAATTACTCCTTCAGTTAATAGAGGAGAGCAAAAGGAATAGAAAATTACTCCTTCCATGTGTTTAATATCTCTGCACCAAAGACATCAGTATATTCCTACCTGAAACATCTCATGTTTAGCCGGCATACATGCAAGTAACTGCAGCCTATAATCTCTCTCTGGTTTACATGCAAATTACTGCACCTGAATCTACATTTAATCCATTCATTACACTCGTACTGAGATTTTACTCCCCAGGAACTAACACACCGTAATTTCTCCATTCTGTTGCACTCGCCGGAGTCAGCCTTGCTCCGCCGTGGGTGTTGAATAGCAAGGATGACTCCGGCGAGTTCAGCAAAATTAGAGAAAATTACGGTGCCTTGATTACATGGGAGTAAAATCTCAGTACAGAGTATATTGAATGGATTAAATGGGGACCGCGACCCTTGATTGGCGCAGATAGTCTCTATTATTGTATTAAAGCAGTTTTGAATGGTTAGTAATTCAAAAAAAAAATCTGTTTGACCATTGAAAATGGAAATTGAGGTGTTATAACGTAAGAAGGTACTTATCTGGTGCTGCCTTGTCCATATCCAAATGGAGTAGAAAGTGGAATGTGTGGAGGTGAAAATTAGTGGTTCGTTGGTGACAGGTTGTGAAAATTAGACCAATATTTTCATGATGACTCAAATTGTAATAATCCATTATATGTAGTCACAGATCTCACAAATCAGTAATTATTCTGAGAAGTAAGTCTTTGGAGTAGTAATTTCAAATTTTAAAAGTAATTCATATTTACTGCATCATATTTATAATGATTTTTACATCTTTATTTTTTCAAAGAAGTAATTTCAAAACAGAAAGAAGTTATATGCTCAGCAACTTCAAGGAAGTAATTTCAAAACATTAGAATAGTATTTTCATGATGACTCAACAATAATAATCCATTATATGTAGTCACAGATCTCACAAATCACTAGCTGCTCAGTGATCACACGTAATTTGATTCAATAAAATTTATGCGTTGTACAAGCTAGTCACACAAACATAATGCAGTTGTCCAATTTTTCCTAGAAAGATGATGCCCCACTAATACAGTGGTAGTGGAGGGCGTATAAGCTCTCTTGCACGAGAGCTCCACTATGAATCCATCACCCATCTAGCTGGCTTCTGTTCTGTGCTCCACCATGACCAAACTAGCAGTGGTGCATCCTCACTTGCTTTTCTTCCATGGCGGGCCGGATTTGCAAGAGACATGCTTCATTTTCTGAACCGTAAATATATGCATCAACGGCAACAGGTTCGAAATACTAGATACTCTTGTCAAAGAAATAAAAAAATAGATACGCGGATATTGTTGTTGAAAGAAATTGTTGAAATACAATATTTTTCATTGCATATATGTGATACCAACATATAAACACAGTTAGGGAGTAATTGACCATATACACATGGAATAAGCAGTGGAGACCAAAGGAATAATAATTGAAGTCCTAAGGAGTAATGATACAAAACATGGAATAATTTGTCAAAAATTGGGTTCATATATACAAACAGAGTCACAGAGTAAACATCCATTTACAGAAGGGATAATTATTGGATTTCAAAAGAATAATCTTATACAAATGCAAAAATGGTGAGAAGACAGTATAATAGTCTTCATGAACAGCGACATTCCTTGTGACAGATCTTCAGTCTGCTCGAATAATAGGTGCAGCGCAGTCTAAAATTTGTGGTAATTTTCGTTCATGTCGGGAGTAAGTTATATAGTCAACTAGCTATTAGGTGATATGATCAAGTCTGAGCCAAAATAGCAGGGTAAAATAAAACACCAAAATAAATGGTATCTGCCTGTAGGTTAAACTGTCTTAACACCCATATTTTTATCTCATATATGCATTGTATCACGAGAGGATGACAAAAAATAATCATTTCTTTGACAATACACAACTAGCATTGCCTAGAATCGTGTGGATTAGACCACGGCTTGCACCACGGAAAAGGGTCTATTTTCTGCCTTAAAAATGCATCGCTTCTGCACTCTAGATCCTACAAGAAAGCTGTGAGTACAACTATTGGTTAATTGGCTCGAAATGGTTAGATCGTAAATTCGTAATGTAAAACATGGGAAAATTATTTAATGTGAGATTGGGAACCGAGGACATGCGGTGGAGATTGAGCTGAAAATCCAACCCCCGAAAATTTTATCATTTGATTAAGGATACGGAAGAAATGGAATTTTGGTTTTGGTTTTGGTTTGATTTAACTAACCTTGTGTGGTAGGGAGGAGGGAGAAGAGGAACTCCAACCGGTGGCTGGAAGAGAGGCCGCCGCCGTCCTTATGCCGAGTTGGATCTCACCTGGAAGTGAGCGATTGTACTCACCTGGAATCGCAGCCTTCGTGAGCAGCAGCATGAAGGGGTAGGGGTCCGGCGTAGATCCTCACCTGGCATCGATTACGGTGGTAAGGGGCGGAGGGGGCAGGACCAGAACCAGGGATGGCATTTGAGGGGTAGGGCATGGGAGAAGTTGCTGCCGGCGAAGCGGGGATTATGGGCAGGCGCCGCGCAGGGGATGTCTCACAGTGTGGTCGTTGGGCGTCAAACTCCAGCAGCAGTTCCGCCGGAATGGGCGAGTGCGTAGGAGCGGGGGTGGGATTGGGGAGAAGAAGGCGATAGCAATCAATGGCAATTAATGGAGTATGTTTTATCCAGAAACCAGTCCCAGCATGCCACCATAAAATGTAGTATTTGGACCGTAAAATTATCTCCATTGATTTTGGCGAATTTATTACAAGCATTAATATTTCATATGCTGGTGGGAGGAAGTAAAAACTTGAGTGGCTTTTACTCGCCGGAGTTCGGCGGTGCGGGCGGGGGTGTTGAATAGACTATATATATATATATATATATATATATATATATATATATATATATATATATCGCCCTAAGGTAAACGTTCTGGTTAACCATAACCTCATCTAACTATTTGCTAACCATGATGCTAACTTATATCAACTGACAGCGGTGGACTGACTGTACCACTTGCTCTGTGGAATCTTCTCACGAGTAAACATCTGCGATGTGAGCAGCTGAAATGTACTCGAGCTAATAAAAGGAAGAATCGTCGTCTCAGATCTATGCATATCCCTTTTCTTACAGCTCGGTACAAGGGACTGAAAACATGGTCCAGGTAAGTTACCTGTCATCTCAATCATATATATTAGTCTAGCATGCAGTAGCTAGAAACAGATTTAGAACATGCCGACCGGTACCTATCAGAGCTAAAAGGTCGTTTAATTAATTAATTTGGCCTCACGCCAGATCAGTACGTAGAGCACACGAACTACACGTCACTGCTCCCCAACAGGTACACACAGTTTCGTTTTCGCGTTGAACGTGTAGTGACCGCTAATCGCGTACTCAGGAGGGCTAAGTGTGTGGTCTGGATGACTCAGGAAGCCGGCCGAAGAGACCAATAATCAAGATGTGACTATGTGAATTTCGAGCGTGTGTGTGCTAGCTGTTGCTTTAATTTGGACCCCGGAAACATTACGACTGGTCCGTAAAAAACCGCCTGTTGACCGCGCTCTCCCTCTTCGTCAATTAATAGTTAAAAACTTGCTTAAACTGAATTATCTTTCCTGCACAAACACAATGTGGATTTTTGTCTTTTTGTTCGTCTGCCATACTTTTTTGTTCCGTAGGTTTGTATAAATTAGCTCTTCGTGTACAAAATATTTGTTCCACAATTTAAAATACCAGAGGTAGTGTGGTGGAGAGTGGGAGGTGGCATGGTACGAATATTTGTTGTCTGAGTTTTTATGAGTTGTTTCATGTTTATAAACTTTTCATTTCACTTTAAATTTTTGTCCCATATATCCTTGAGAAATAGCAACACAGTAGCAGCAGAATGAGAAGGGACAAACTTTTGTTCGCCATGTTTCACATAAAATTTTTGAGCCTATTTGTTTTTTTTTTTTGCAGTAACTTCGGCTGCAGCTGCCGTTTGCCAGCCCAAGCAGATGTACGTAGGTGCAGGTTCCCGAACTTGATTTAGAATGTTTGGGTATGTTCAAATCATTATTGTGCATTGTTTTGCAAGCTTGCATGCAAAGTTCTTGTCACGCTGCTGTTGGAATCCATTTCGGCATTCGTGTACGCTCCTGGAATGTGTAAGTTTTAGTCTCAGAATTAGAACACGCCATGCACTCCACTTTCTTTCTACCTTAATGAAAGGGCAGTGCTCCTGCCCTTGCCCCTTTTTCAAAAAAAAAAGTGCCTAACGTGCTAACGGTCATGAACACTGAGCAGGTTTGGAGGCACTAGAGCCAAGGGGACGACGTGTGCTGTTTCTCTTGGATGACTAATGTCCGGGCGGCGGCAGTTGCTGAGATGCATCCACATCGGACTCCTTTGTGTGACGACCCCGACCTTGGTCCCCACATGACGACCGTGATGCTGCTGGCACCCACTGAGTCTGTCTTGGGCAACGGAAAACTGAGGCTGATGGTGGCTGCTCCAGCTCCACATCCATCAACGAGGTCCCCATGCCTGAAATGAAGCCACGTTAGTTAGTTAGGACCATATGGACAAGGTCAATCAATAGGGGGGGGGGGGGGGGGGCTCCAGCCCCCTATCTCCCCAAGATTAATGGATAATCTATAAATCCCTCTCCATAAAGAATGAAGAAAAAGAGGAGGAAGAAGAAGAGAAGGGAGATAAGCACCCTCTTCATATGTTGGTTGAATTTGCCCCTATTACAGTCTCTGCAATTCACTTTTACCACCCTGAAATCGACAACCAACAACTGTGTTGAACAAAACAAGCTTGGGGAAAGCGCATTCGGAGCAGATTACAAATTAAAGTAAATCATAGAGCTTTCTCATGAGTCATGAGCGCGTGGATCAAGCTCTATGGAGATTATTTTTGCACAGGTTTTCACTAGTGGAGGCATGCTGATTCTGGAGATGATTCTTGGTTATACCTATCAGTCAGGGATCGACTCCTGGCACCTGCAATTGGGATATGCAGTATCCCTCCGCCGAGCACGCCATCACGAAAGCCATGGCGCAAGCTATCACGCTGGCCGAGCTCATAATCGCTACACCAATCAGCTTGCATTGTCTGCGTGTGTTCTTAGTGTTGGTGCTCCGAGCTAATAAGTCTTTGAGGGCGACAGTGCTACAGCAAGTGAGTTTATCAGGGTAGACTTTGAATTTTCACTACTACTACTATGAATTAGTGACTTGTTGACGTGCAATTCTTCCACACTTAGGTCTCAACCAGGACCCAATCTCGTGACTTATGCTGGGGAATTTATTTGGTTATGTGCCATCAAAACAAAGAAATTGGGCATCTATTTGCCGTTAAAAGATTTTTCGCACATAGGCTACGTATCTCAGCAGTACTGTATACATTATCTAAAGGGATTACTGGTGCGGTTTGCTGGAAATTGTTTTCTACTGCTAATCATTTTCTGTAAAAACATCCTCTATCAACAAAACCATAACTACTAATAAGATGGCTGAAAATCAAAATGTTGGTTAGGAAACTCGCAATAATATATATATTCAAACCAAAATCAACCTGCATACTATATATGATATGCTTCTTTAATTTCCATGATTTTACTGGTTGAACTAGAAACATCATGTCACCCTTTACTTGCACTGTATATGCTCCTACTCATCAGCTAAGCTAAACCTTTCCATCCAATTAACAAACCTCACCAGGGAGTAAAACTTTTAAAATAAAATCACCAGGGGCGAACTTGATCCTTACCTAGCTATATAAGTGTACACATTTCACTGTATTACTACGCAATTTTCACATTTAATTTATATTCATTTTGACGACTTGGCATTGATCTATGAAATCTTGTCATATGTACATGATGTGAGCAGCTGAAATTGACTGTAAATCCGTCTCAAATGAAAATAAAATGCACTCGAAAAACGATTACATCTATTGTTAGCCTGTGCATACATATCGCAATCCTTACAGCAGGAGTGATAGGGATGCTAGAGATATACTCCTTCCGTCCCAAAATAAATGCATTTCTAGGACTGGACACGGAAACCAATATATGGTGTGAAATTACCAAATACCCCTTGTCATTTGTGAGAAGAATCCAGATATTGTCTTGTCTTTTCTATAAGAAGATTCTGGATACTCTTGTCTTTTATAAAAGGTGGGTCAAAGTAGCAATTTTTATGGGACAAATTTCAAACTCTAGATGTGCAATTATTTTGGGACGGAGGGAGTAATTTATTACGGACAAGGGACTGAATAAAACCGCCATATGGTCCACGTAAACTAGCAGTCATCGATGGATCAGAACCTCACAAGTTTTCCACAACTTGTCCTGTATGTAGCAACTACGATGTCTACAGTATGAAATTTATATCCTACGAGCAAGCTTGGCAGCTGGCATAGTGGCATGCTCCAATATGGACAACAAAAGTTGGTGTCACACATCTGACTCAGAGTCTAGACTCTAGAGCGTACTACTACTTAGAAACAGATGCTGAAGATGCCGAGCTGTATCGATCGAAACGCAAAGGTCATTGGCCGGATGCTAGGTTGATCGAGATGCGTTGCTCGCCGAACCTGCAGAGCACAAGGCTACACGTCACTGCTCTCGGAACATCACATAATAATTTGTACAATAAAAAATACTAAGAGAAATATTTTGTACGCATGTGAGAGTTGATTTGTCGAGTGAATGAAATGCTCATACAAAGTCTCCCTAAATTAAAAATCCCACTCCCTATTCACGTGGAACGTTAAAGCTGATGTTTTTAAACTGAAATAAGACAGCAACTCAGTCAAACCACGTAATCTACTTGTAATGCCGGTACTACGCTGAAAATACTCCACAGGACAGGAGATGGGCAAAAGAAGGAAGCCACCTGAGGCCCAGATGGGCAGGCATGCGACAGGATCGCTTTGGTTGGTTGGGTGGAGAGGCAGCTCTTCCTTCATGGGCCATCCTTTGAATGAAACAACGCATCGTGGCCCATCTCGCAATATCCTTTTGAGCCCGAATGTCTCGTTGTTGGTACCATGCACCCGTGGTGGAGTGGTGGTACCCGTACCCTGTCGTTCCTTGTCCTCAATGCCGACTCTACCCAGCGCTGCTCTTCTCAATCGACAAGTCGCCACAACATCAATAGACCAAGGGGAGTCGGTAGGGCGGGACACAGGTTCCCTTCCGGCTCGGGACCTCCTCTTCGCTACGCCCACGCTCATGCCTACTGAATGTCTCCGAATCGGTACGCTCCCTTGGCACATGGCCATCTCAATTGAATATATTGCTTGATGTACTATTAACAATAGAGTTCTGAACTTCTCTATTCAGCACTTGTCTACGGTGCAATTGATACTGTCATGAAAAGACATGCAACAGAAGAGAAAGTTCTTATAAGTGTCCTGATTTCGTCTTGTCAAATCTTTCAGTGTTGTGAGCGTCAATTTATAGTAGTCATGCTAATACTAGCAAAAAAGGTGTCGTAATATGTTGCAGCTCAAATCATATACAAGTCAGGTGCATACAGGAATCATTGATCTTACCATTTGCAGTCGACATCAAATTATTATTGGATCAATGACAACCACCACTGTTTTCTTATTCAGCCAGGTCTCTAATACGGTGACTCGTGTTGTACTTATATGCATCTTACACAATTAAGTGCACAAGACGCGTGGTTACAATACATCGATCATACACGTAAAATGTATCTAGGTGATGTAGTCTGATGTAAATTAAAGGAAGCTAGCTATAATGTGATCCTTTACTACATGAAATGGTATCCTAGATGTGTTCAATGCCTAAGAAAGCGCTTGGTGGTTATCTTGCACAGACATAGTTAGTGTGGCATTTCAAATGAAGATGCAAATTCTTGCTCCAGACTGTAGCACCCTGACATCCCTTGATGTGTTATATGGGCAGCATTGACAATATTCATATGTTCATGTGGGTTCTTAGCTTCTGGGCATAACAAAGGCTCAATATCTCCATCTTTTTCATGTAAACAATGTCTTTTTCTTAGCCTTTTTGTTCTTAGGAATTGCAACCTCATCTCTACTTCTTTCATAGTTGGTCGCTCTGCTCCTTTAACCCTTAAGCATGCTTCTGTGAGTGAGGCAATTTCATTAATCTCTTCCTGGTCTGTCTCTTCCAAAACTTGTGAATCCAGTATTCCTAAAAGAGACCCTTCCTGATGTCCTTCAACGAAGTAAAAGGATAGGCTTTGTTTTGCACCTAAATCATTGATAAAAATTGGTTTCTTTCTTGTCAAAAGTTCAACAAGTATTACTCCAAAACTATATACATCACTTTTCTCAGTTAGTTGGCCAGTATGGTAATACTCTGGATCCAAGTAACCGAATGTTCCTTGGACAATTGTAACCACATGAGTCTCATCAAGTGAAAGAGATCTTGAAGCACCGAAGTCAGAAACCTTGGTGGTGAAGTTATCATCTAGCAGTATGTTGGAGGACTTCACATCTCTGAGAAAAATTGGTATGGCAGCTGCAGAGTGCAGATATGAAAGTGCTCCTGATGCTTCTACCACAATCCTAATGCGGTCATCCCATGTTAGCAAGCACTTGGAACTAACATCAAGGTGAAGGAGGTCATAGAGTGTACCATTGGATATGAACTCATATACAAGCAAGGGCACCTCTGATTCAAGACAACAACCAAATAGCTTCACGATATTGCGGTGTATAATTTGAGACAAGATAGCAACTTCATTGATAAATTGATCTATCTCTATTTGCTCCACAATTTTAGATTTCTTGATGGCCACCACACGTTGGTCAGATAGAATCCCTTTGTAAACTGTGCCATGTCCTCCACGGCCAAGGATACGAGTAGGGTCAAAGTTGTTTGTGGCTTCCTCTAGTTCATCCAAGGAGAATATCTTTGTTTTGCTTGTGGCATTTTCTTCTGAAATTAGTTGTTGCAACAGTAAACCCTGATTTTTGTTGAAGTATGCTCTTCGAATTCTCTTTTGCATGCCTTTCTTCCACTTATTGGCAAGTAAAATTACACTGAATGCAAAAATTATAGAGCCAATGCCACAACCGATTCCAATGGCAATACCTGCGTCCAGTGTATAGACAAGCACGTGAAAGTTTGCTAGTTGTAACTGCAAGGGGCCGGGATTGCTTTGCTATGACTTACCAAGGACAAGATTGCGGTTCTTTGCAGAAGTAACACACTGTTTCTTTGTCGGATCAAATTCTTTTTCACGAGGGCAGCTTGTGCATGTATAGCTTCCGGGAAAGTTTTGGCATATGCCACTGCAGTTGTTTGGCAGTGAGCATTCATCAATGTCTGTAGATAATATCCATTGATCATTTAGCATATGATGGTGGTGAAGGGGCGATAGCTACAAACTGGTCCTTCCTTTCCAAAGTATAGGTCAACTTAACTTATCTAGATATATAGCATTTCCTATGCACCTATATATATATATATAATTGTATATCTAGAAAAGTCAAAACGACCTATAATTTGTAATGAAGGAAGTAGCAACTAAAACAGATGCACCTCTCTTTACGTTTTCATGATCTAATTTGTAATGTCTACAAAATGCAACTACTATGTCAGATTAATCGAAGTTTTTAGACATTACTAGAGGCTGGGAGTGTTTTAAGGTCTATCATCTTGATTTAATATCTTGAAGCAAATAAAGTTTTCATTATCCAAACATGAGCAGTGTTTGAAGTCTGTAGTCCACACATGAGGGCAAAGTGGAGGAGCGAACCTATGCAGCCATCCATTATGTATGGATTTCCTTCGAAGCCGGAAGAACAATTACAACGGTACCCCATAAATATTTTCCCGTGCGTTACGTGTAAGCACGAACTGTTTCCACTGCGGCATGCGTAGTTGGTATTATTTTGCATGGCTTGCTGACAAGTTGAATTGATCACTGCCCACTTTATAATAATGTCATATTCCAAAGAAAAAACAAGTTGATTTTCCAAAGGACCCGTGATTTCTAGTGCTTCTTCGTTGCCGGTATTAGTTATTATCACTTCTTCCGCGCTTGCATTGTTTAGCATGTTCCTAACTGTCAGATTCCCATCTTCTACTGACACACCAGTCACGTGATACCATGCACCTTCTATGCTAAAAAGCGTCTCACCTGCTGCTGTACAATTAAGCCGGAATCTTTCATTTCCAAAGCAACCATCTTCGAGCCCGAAGGGGAAGGGAATGTTCATGTTTCCACATGACATCAGGCATTGTTCTTTAGGTCTGGGGTTGTAATCTGCTCCATAATAGATTAACGGAGAGTAAGAACAAGAGAATTGAAGTTAAATATTTCAGGTTTTAGAGGAAAGCAAACAGGGAGAGAACCTTGTCCTTGCGGCGGGCATCCTTCCAAAAGGTAAGGATTATTGGCTTTGCCATAACCATTGTTGCAGTTACAGGCGTAACCTCCATATGATGCGTCTGCACAATAGGTGTTGGTTGCACAAGCATAACTAGCGTTGTTCATTTGAGCTCTTTGGCAGCTTGGTTGGTCTATGATCGCAACCTCAAGGAAACCACCAGGAATATTGCTTGTATTTGTCCAGCTTGAGAAAAGATAAGTGGTATTGCCCTCGTAATATTGTGAAGACATTAAAGCCATGATGCCAGAGTGCATAGAATCTGATCGTGCTGCCATACCATCAGCCCGAACAATTGTTGCCTGAAAACCTGAGATGTCCTGTTGTAAACTGATGGAACAACAACCAGTATTATTACAAGACCCTTGATTTGGCAGTACCTTGCCGCGGCACCTACTCATGCAGGAGCCGATAGGGTTCCCCACATGATCAAACAAGTTGACATCGAAATCACAGCCAAGGACGTAGAAAGTATTATACTCGCGGGGGATAGTTACACCCTTAGCCGGGGCTTCCCAGGATATACTATAGTTGTTTGTACCTGATCCCAAGATGATGTTGCAGAACATAGGGCTCTCAACCGATTCATCCTCATCTATGTAAGTGATCTGAGTTGTGCTGTTACCCAGAAACAATTTTGGAGGTTGAGAGGTGTGGTTGCAGGAAACCTCGAAGCCTTGCCGGAAGCAGCCGGCCTCTATACCGAAGGGGTAGGAGATGTTGACGTCGCCGCAGCTGGAAGGGCAGTGAGCTAGTGAGGCGGCCGAAGGGATATGCAGTATCCCTCCGTCTCCCGTGGCTGCGGATGCAGGCGGCATGGCAGCCAAGCACGCTAGCACGGAAGCCATGGCGCAAGCTATCACTCTGGCCGAGGTCATCGCTACGCCAATCAGCTTGTCAGCGTGGTGCAGTGATGGTGTTTGGGTTTACGAGGAACGAACTACGCCTACACAATTCAGCAACACAAAGCAGGTTCCGTGCATGCGTTATGCGTAGATGCTGTATAAACTATAAAGGCGTCCCTGATGAGCAGAGTCGCTGACCCGCAGACCGCAGTCGTCGGCCGCCGGCCGGGTCCGTCACGCTTGGCTCGTCCAACCTTGCGGTCGCCTCTGGAAGTTCGGTATCCAATTATCCATCTCAGTGCGCGATCTGCAAGATGAAAAGTGAGGAACGAGAGTACTCTATCCTGCTTGTGATGAGTGAATTGTCAACCGTGCGGTGTAATCGTGCGCTTGGTCTTTGGATTGCAGGTACACGGCCGTCGAGTGTTGACGGGGAGCTGCCGTGGAGGTGCTGTGGCCGATGGACCGTGCGGTGGACGGCGGTGAAGGGCAGCCGGGACCGGAGCTCGGACCGGGCGGCAACTGTGGCGTCCACTCCTGGATCGAGGGCGCAAGCGGCGACGGAAGGCGGGTTTCTTGGTTTGCGCCACAAAACCAAGGAGGCGGACGGCGGTTGAAGACGCCAAGTCGTGGAGGTGACGGGCGTCGGTCTCGGGACTGACGGAGGCGACGGGCGTCGATGGCGTCTAGGGCCTCGCCGCGGGCGAGGAGGTGACGGGCGTCGGGCGGCGTCTAGGGCCATCAGGAAGCCGAGGCGGGAACGGCGTCTAGCGCCACGGCGCGGAGGCGGGAATCTTCCCGCGCGTGAGGTTTTGGCGGTTTTCTCAAAACCGGCCACCTACCCGGGTTTCGCGGACCCTCCAAAACCGCGGACTGGATCTCCATCAAGACGGCGGCATCGCGGAGAATACTTCGTTTGGAAGAAAGAACCTCGGCCGTCGGATGAGATCGTGTACAGGGGGTGCTGCAGGCCAACCGGTCTGACCGGTCCCTGGCACCGGTCTGACCGGTCTAACCAACCGGTCTGACCGGTCCAGCGTACCGGTCTGACCGGTCCCGTGAGTATAAATACCCCTTCACTTGTGTTAGGTTAATTGCGGCTTTTGTAATCTGTTCGTGGACTCTCTGTTTCTCCAGGCCGCCGCCCCTGTGTCTCCCTCCCTCTGTTCCTCTCTTTAGAGTAGGTTTTGATCATGGATTGTTGAGATCTTGGATTGGATTTGTTTGGGAAAGGAGGCCCTATCCTCCTCGTGCCCTCAGGGCTTTTGAATCTGATGAGTTCACTCTTGTGTGCTGAGTTCTCGTCCTCCCCCTCCTCTTTCGCGCTTTGGACTTGAATTCTCCTCTTTTGGTGTATTTAGTGTTTGGAGGAGACAAGTTCTTTGATTCGTGGTTTGCTGGACTCTTTGTGGCGATTCTGATCTCTCTAGCCAAGTGCTAAATGTCCTGAAATCGCGAGAGCACCTGAATTGCTGTTCTTGAGTTCTTGAGAAAACCCCAATCCCTTTTGATCTCCCCCATAATTCTCACGATTCCTTGATCTTTAGGACGAGATCTTTTGGGGATATGTTCACGGGGTAGGGGCGAAGCAATCCCCCAAGTTTCATCGATTTTCGTGGTCGTTTGCTCGAGATTCAACGTTTGAATCCAATTTCTCGGGGGTTTTCTGGGTGCTACCGGTCAGACCGGTAGGCAAGACCGGTTAGACCGGTCCAGCGCACCGGTCAGACCGGTCCAGCGCACCGGTCAGACCGGTCCAGGCAGATCAGTTCTGCAGTTTTCCCGATTCGCTTCCGATTTGCTTTGTGTTTTCGCTCGCTCGTTCGAGGCCTTTTGTGTTGGTTTAGTTTTTCCATAGCTATTCCAAACTTTGGCCAGAACTCTTGAGGGTTTGGGTGATTTTCGGGATATAGGCCGACGGTTTGAATTTCGGAAGAAATTTTGATCGGCTCCCATTCACCCCCCCTCTGGTCGCCGGCTTCGGTCCCACAATTGGTATCAGAGCTTGGTTGAGGTTTTCAATACCTTAACCGGTTCGAAAACCACTCAGCGACCATGGCGAGTCTTGGTAAGATCCCGGTGTTTTCCGGTGAGGATTATGCCTACTGGAAGGTTCGCATGAGAGCCTTCCTGCAGAGCATGGGAGCCGATGTCTGGGAGATTACCACGAACCAGCTTTACGTGGTGCTGGCTGTTCGGACCACGCCTCTTCAGGTGACCCAGCACGAGGCTAACGCCAAGGCTGTCAATGCCTTGTTCGCTGGCGTTTCTCGTGCGGAGTTCTCACGCGTCCAGGGTTTTCAGGAAGCCCACAAAATTTGGACGTGCCTTGAGAACTACCACGAGGGTACACCTCAAGTGAAGGCCAGACTGTTCGAGACTCACCGGCGTGAGTACGAGAACTTCACACAGGAGCCGGGTGAGAGCATTGACCTGATGTTTAGTTGTTTTCAGTCGATTGTGAACAAGGTCAATGCGAACAGATCTGCTGGTTCCCTTGATTACACAGAGCACGAGAAGGCTCTCAAGTTGCTCTATGCACTTGACCGCTCTGTGTGGGATCTCAAGGTGAACACGATCATTGAGTCTGCAGGCTATGAGACTCTAACCGTGAACGAGCTTTTCAGCAAGCTCAAGGCCACGGAGGTGGATAACCAGACACGAGCCAAGCTCAATGGTGCCCCTCCTTCCAAGAGCGTCGCTCTTGTGACTGGCCCAGGTGGATCGAGCTCTAACGCTAACTCTGCTCTTGGCTTTTCTCTTACCTCTTTGCCTTCTGTTTCAGATGAGCAGCTGGAGACGCTGGGCGACGACGACTTGTGCCTTCTCATCAGCAAGTTCCAGCGCGTCTACCACAACAGGCAGAGGAAGAAGAACCCCGGGTGCTACAACTGTGGCGACCTGAACCACTACATCGCCGATTGCCCCAAGAAGTCCGGCGGTGGCCAGAACAACTCATTCGACTACTACTGCCACCGCGACCGCGACGAGGGAGGCTCCAACAAGGAGCGTCGGCGCCACAAGCACCGCAGTCGTGACCGGGGAGGACGCTTCGACAAGGAGTCGCTCAAGAAGCGCTTCCAGTACAAGGCCAAGAAGCGGGAGAAGGCCTTCCTGGCGCAGCTCAGCGACCTCGACAAGAGCTCCGACACCGACCAATCTTCTTCACCGACCTCCGACGACGACGACAAGAAGAAGAAGAAGCGGGACAAGGAAGCCACCGGCTTCATCGGCCTTTGCTTGGCGGCCGGTCGACGCAAGAGCTTCTGCACCATGGCGAGCGAAGCCGATGGTGCTCGTGCGTCTTCGGGTGGACATGCTACACCGACGCACTCCGGCTCTTCTCCTGGATCCGAGAGCGATTCAGAGGTAAACTCCACGGTCGACCTGCTTGATACAGAGGTTAGGGAGTTGTACGCCGCTCTCGACAACCAGAAGAGGCTGCTTAAGGAAGCAGCTAGAGAGCGTAGAAAGCTTAGGGCTGAGCTGGCTTGTGCTAGGGAGAAGTCTAGTGAGGATGAGTGCGCTGGCTGCATATCTCACATGAACGATCTTGTTGCTCTCCGTGCCAAGCATGATGAGAACGTCGTGAACTTAGATGCTGCTAAGATTTCGCTTGCTGACGTGTCTCATGAGCTCGCTAAGGCCAAGCATGAACTAGAACTGGTTAAGGATGCTCCTATTGTTAGCGATGTGTTTGAATGTGAGGAGTGTCCTATTTTCAAGTCTGATCTAGCTTCTTTGCAGTCCAAGTTTGCTACTATTGTTTGTGAACTAGAGGAGCTTAGATCTAGACCTGCTTTGCTTGGCGCTTGTAAGCTTTGTCCCACGCTTAGGTTGGAGCTAGAGGAGAAGAACGCTTTGATCAAGTCTTTTGGAAAGACTAAGGTCGTAGAGTCTAGCCCACCTATTGACTGCTCTGTTTGCCCTGGTTTGATCTCTGATTTGGATAGTCTTGCGGTAGAGAAAGCCAACCTGGAGAATGAGAATACCTATCTTAGGGCGATTCTGAGTTGGGTTTCTAGCAGTGAGCCGCAGTTGGGCATGATGATTAAGCAGTTCAAGCGTGGTGATGGGTTTGGGGTCGGTTACACATACACGAAGTCAGACTTTGACAGGTTGTATGGTAAGATTGGCAAGGCTGCTGGAAACACTGCTAGCACGAGTACACAGCCTTCGCTTGTTGACCCCGCGGATGGTGTGCTTAAAGAACCACCGAAAGCACCTCCGCAGAAGCAGGTTTGGGTTCCAAAGCCCAATGAGCTGAGGAACTCTCTCGACACGCTCCCTGCTGCCACAGCCCAGGTTGCCCAGAAGAAGAGGGCTACTCCTCCCCGTCCGCAGGCTAGGCCTCCACCTCCCAACCGTGAGGTGAGGTACCACTGCGAGTTCTGTGACAGGGAAGGTCACCTGGAGGAGTTTTGCTTCAGGAGGAAGCGGGCTGTGAGGAGAGAGCAGGAGAGACTGAACGCGGACATGTACTCTGCTCGGGTGCATGATCTTCTCGGCGTGGTGATAGGCGGGATGCTAGGGCGCGCCGTGTAGGTGTAGGTCAGGGAGGCGGTGGTGGTTACCGTGCTCCAGCAGGTGGTCGCTTTGCCGGTCATGCTCCTGGTTGTTTTCAGTACGGCTATGGACCACGGGACCGAGGCTTTGGAGGAGGTTTTGAGACTCCACGCTTTCCTCGCGGTGGTGATCGTCAGCCTCGCAGTAGACGGGACAGGGGATACGCTTTTCCTGACTTTGGTTACCCTTCTGTAGAGCAAATGGCTCGTCACTGGTTTGCTTCTCACTTTGCTAACCCCAGTGTCGAGACGTTTGCTCCTCCTTTGTCTCGATGGTGATGCAGGTTGGAGGCCTGGAGAACAAGTGCTCCATGGATCTTGGTCTTATGCAGGTTTGATCAAGACTTGATGGTTCTCCAAGGCTGGTGGATAGTCCGTGTTGGTTTGTGTATCATATGTACATTTGAGTTTGCTCTTTGAGTTCTTTGTACACTTTCTGCTTGTGACTTGTTGTAGATTCTTTATCTCATACTTGCTCTGCTTGCTAGGTCTGTACTTGTGCTATGGTGGACTAGCTACTTTGTATGCTAGTTTTTGTGGTTTTCATATTGTCATGACTCTTTCTAGCTCAGGGTGTGTGCTTTGTTCAGTTCCCCTCATGCTTGTGTAGCTTGTGCTCCTTAGGTCTGGTTGCTAGCTCAAGTATCTTCTTCATATAGTCTTGCTGCCTTGGTTCATGTTGTTGAGTGCCTTTAGACTTTTCAAGGAATATCTTTTGTCTTGATATGTTCTAGAGTGTCTTTTGGTATACTTTTGCATGTAGCTTGACTAACACCTAATCGTTTGCTTGAGTTTTGCTCTGGATTTTTGGTGTTTGCTATTTTCTTGTGTCCTAGCTTCTCTTGTGCTAGGTATCACTTGTTGAGGGGGAGCTCTACCTCAGGTGCCGATGATGATCCGGAGTTACTGCGCCGGCTGCAGGCTCCGGCCCCTTCTGTTTCGACTACCTCAGCTCAGGAGGACGATCCAGTACCACTACTTCCACTACGATCGTTCACCTCTACAAGAACCTGTTCGAGCAGAAGGTGGACCCGCTGAGGACGCAGGGGAGGTGACCTCGAGCTTGCTATGCTCTAGGTCCAGCGGGATCTTCATCGAGGTATGTGAGCGTTCGGCTTGTACGTTTTCCTCTCAGGATGGACTTGTGGTTTTCTGATTGTTGCCTTTTCCATGGTACTCAGTTGGATCCATTTGGTCTAATCCTGTGTGTCTTTGAGCCGTTGTATTTGCTGACTTTTCATTGGTTAGCTTTGTAGATTTTATTTGCTTCTCTTGGTTTTCTAGGTTTGGTAGTTGCATTGTGCATATGCATTGTACATGTTTGCATTTTGCATTATCTCACTTGCACTAGCATTCTTGAATACATTGCTATGATCTTCTAGTGCCTGCTAGTGTGAGTTGATAAACTTGATCATGTATAGATTGCTCTATTGTGTATATGACATCATCTGAGTTAAAGCTATTTTGATTTGAAAATCTGAAAACATGATCACCTTGTCTTGGCTACTAGCATGTTAGGGCGTGTTGATGTGCTTTGCTATCTTATTCATGCTAGTGTGCCTTTTCGTTCAGTAATTCATACATGAAATGATCTAAATCTGATAAAATTGCTTGAACTATTCTTGAAATGGATTGACAAGATCCAGGTGGGATTGCTTGTCGCACTGATCGAGCTTTCGGGACGGCTCACTTTGCACTTGTGAGAACCCGGGCAAGGCTGTGCATGACTGAAACGAGTGCTTTAAGCTTCTGATTGTCTGTTGGCATAGGCTTGGCCTCGTTGCTAAGTAAAGCATGATAAGCTTTCAACCCCTGGCATTAAGAATTGATTGAGATAAATTTGGTTGAAAAATGAATGTTGGCAACTTGTTTTGGCTGTTTTGGCTCACCTGTATGAGTTTGAGTAGCACTGCTTTCCATTCCCTACTTGCTAGTACTAGATCATGGGTGATGTTTTTATTTCTCCTAAACTGAACTTGCCTAGCTCTAGACTGATTTGATATACCCTGTTGAGCTAGATGCAGGTCTTGTTTATGGATGCACACGTGCTTGTGACTAGATGTTGCTCATATCTTTGTGTCCCTGAATGCTTTCACTTACACCTCCTGCATTGCATTCATTGCATAGCATCTGTTCAGGGGGAGTCTCAGCTTCAGGGGGAGCTCTAGGTCTTTGGTAGCCTTGATGTGTGCATGTGCCAACAAGGGGGAGAATTTTGAGAGAAGTGATCGAACAAGGGGGAGACTTGTTTGATTTTTTGAAAAACTTGTTGTGCACAGGGCTTTGAGAGTGCATCATTTTGGGAGAGTTGCACTTGTGAGAGGGAAAAATTTTGCTTGGGGAGTTTCTGCTTTGGTTTTGGCTCCTGGTTTTCTCGTTTTCCCTCTGCTTCTTGCATGACTGCGACGAGCGTTACCTCTGTCTTTGAGGAGTCATGTTGTGGCTTTTGATCGATTGCGTCGAGCTTTTGCCCTTGTCTTAGGGGATCGATCTCTGCTTGAGTAAGTGACTGTTCTTGCCTTTCTGAGCTTTTTGTCACTTGCTTGAGTTCTTCTCTTTCGTTCTTCTTTGTTCTTCTTTGGTTTCACTTCTCTAGGTTCGTCTGTGGTGTGTTGACAATGCACTCATCAAGGGGGGGATTGAGGAACGAGAGTACTCTATCCTGCTTGTGATGAGTGAATTGTCAACCGTGCGGTGTGATCGTGTGCTTGGTCTTTGGATTGCAGGTACACGGGCGTCGAGTGTCGACGGGGAGCTGCCATGGAGGTGCTGTGGCCGATGGACCGTGCGATGGACGGCGGTGAAGGGCAGCCGGGACCGGAGCTCGGACCGGGCGGCAACTGTGGTGTCCACTCCTGGATCGAGGGCGCAAGCGGCGACGGAAGGCGGGTTTCTTGGTTTGCGCCACAAAACCAAGGAGGCGGACGGCGGTTGAAGACGCCAAGTCGTGGAGGTGACGGGCGTCAGTCTCGGGACTGACGGAGGCGACGGGCGTCGACGGCGTCTAGGGCCTCGCTGCGGGCGAGGAGGTGACAGGCGTCGGGCGGCGTCTAGGGCCGTCAGGAAGCCGAGGCGGGAACGGCATCTAGGGCCACGGCGCGGAGGCGGGAATCTTCCCGCGCGTGAGGTTTTGGCGGTTTTCTCAAAACCGGCCACCTACCCGGGTTTCGCGGACCCTCCAAAACCGCGGACTGGATCTCCATCAAGACGGCGGCATCGCGGAGAAGACTTCGTTTCGAAAAAAGAACCTCGGCCGTCGGATGAGATCGTGTACAGGGGGTGCTGCAGGCCAATCGGTCTGACCGGTCCCTGGCACCGGTCTGACCGGTCTAACCAACCGGTCTAACCGGTCCAGCGTACCAGTCTGACCGGTCCCGTGGGTATAAATACCCCTTCACTTGTGTTAGGTTAATTGCGGCTTTTGTAATCTGTTCGTGGACTCTCTGTTTCTCCAGGCCGCCGCCCCTGTGTCTCCCTCCCTCTGTTCCTCTCTTTAGAGTAGGTTTTGATCATGGATTGTTGAGATCTTGGATTGGATTTGTTTGGGAAAGGAGGCCCTATCCTCCTCGTGCCCTCAGGGCTTTTGAATCTGATGAGTTCACTCTTGTGTGCTGAGTTCTCGTCCTCCCCCTCCTCTTTCGCGCTTTGGACTTGAATTCTCCTCTTTTGGTGTATTTAGTATTTGGAGGAGACAAATTCTTTGATTCGTGGTTTGCTGGACTCTTTGTGGCGATTCTGATCTCTCTAGCCAAGTGCTAAATCTCCTGGAATCGCGAGTGCACCCGAATTGCTGTTCTTGAGTTCTTGAGAAAGCACCAATCCCTTTTGATCTCCCCCATAATTCTCACGATTCCTTAATCTTTAGGACGAGATCTTTTGGGGATATGTTCACGGGGTAGGGGCAAAGCAATCCCCCAAGTTTCATCGATTTTCGTGGTCGTTTGCTCGAGATTCAACGTTTGAATGCAATTTCTCGGGGGTTTTCTGGGTGCTACCGGTCAGACCGGTAGGCAAGACCGGTTAGACCGGTCCAGCGCACCGGTCAGACCGGTCCAGGCAGATCAGTTCTGCAGTTTTTCCGATTCGCTTCCGATTTGCTTTGTGTTTTCGCTCGCTCGTTCGAGGCCTTTTGTGTTGGTTTAGTTTTTCCATAGCTATTCCAAACTTTGGCCAGAACGCTTGAGGGTTTGAGTGATTTTCGGGATATAGGCCGACGGTTTGAATTTCGGAAGAAATTTTGATCGGCTCCCATTCACTCCCCTCTGGTCGCCGGCTTCGGTCCCACAAAAAGTCTTTGAAACACTGAATACCAGGCCACCTTTGTTTTTGAAAAAGCTAATACCTGCAGGCCACCTTCGAGGGCGACGGTGCACGGTGAGCAGTGAGAGAGTTTACCAGGGTAGACTTTGAAAAACATAAAAAATATAGCTAATAAGGTGGCTGCAAAACAAAATGTTTGTTAGGAAAATTGGACTCAAACCAAAATCAACTTGCATATATACTAAATATGCCTCTTTAAGTTCCATAATTTTACTGGTGGAACCGGAGCATTTTTACTTGCACTTCGCGTAAGCTCCTGTTCATCAGCTAAGCTAAGCCTTTCCGGCCAATTCCAAAACAGTTGAGCAATAAATATACCAGTAATCAATGAGGGGTGTGTTTAGTTCCCACAAAATTTCCAAATTTTCCAAACTTTCCATCACATCCCCTATCACATCGAAACATTAAATATAACAAATAACCCATGTATGAAGTACTAAATGTAGTTAAATAAAAAAACTAATTGCATAGTTTTGATGTACGTTGCGAGACGAATCTTTTGAGTCTAGTTAGGTCATGGTAGGACAATGTTTAACACAAACAAACAAAACATGCTACAGTGAGCAACAGTGTTTTTTTCTGACGCTACAGTGTTTTTCGGTGGAACTAAACACAGCCGAGATTGCTATTTTTTTTCTCAAATCGTACACTGCAACCACTGCACTGAAACTTTTTTGTTGTTGCCTAGAAGATGAGATGTCATTGCTCATGTATGAATGGCACGTATGTTTCAGACTTTGGTGCCTTAGGGTCTGTGACGTCATGAGACTCATGTGGTGACAAATTGTCCAAGGAACATTCAGCTACTTAGATCCAGAGTATTATAATACGGGTGAAACTAACTGAGAACGAAGAGTGATGAAAGAAGCTGATTTTTGTCAATCATTTATCTGAGAAACAAGTCGCATATTAAGTGATCATGTCACATAGCTGTGTTCTCCATGTATACACAGTGTGTTCTAGAGCATATCACTTGTATACCATTACTCTTTGTGTAAATGCATGTAAGGTTTCTGCGCTTATTCAGAGGTTCCAGGAGGCCATATGCTCACGGTCACGGCTGCTATGAAGTAATATAACCTGTAACATTTTGCGGCATGCATATTGCACAAAGTATTAGCATGGTTATTAAGAGCTGGCATTTGGAACAGAGAGAGATTGCGCAAGACACATCAGGACTCCAGGAACTCACTCCTCCATTGGATGTTTTTTCATAGTATATCGGGCACGGTGACATGTGTTGAATAAAGAGCATGAGAACTGCAGGGCATAAATGTGGCAGCCCCTTATTTTGAAACTTACGGGTTGACTAGTTGACTAGTGGGTCGTTCGTGATCGACCACTCCACGTTCCATGTGAACACGACGGCAGCTTAATAACTCAGCACTACAGCTATTGACCTGCCAGTACGTCATTAGTGCCCATGAACTGACTATACATAGTGCTCATGAACTATGGAAGAAGACTTGTAAGTTATTGGGTATTGATAGAAATTAAAGTGCTTTGGAAGATGAGAATTCCTCCGAAAGTGAGGTTGGTGGAGAGCTATATCAATGGATTCTTGCCAACTAAATTGTGATCCACGTCGGCAACGTGACACACGAAAGCTACTGTGAGGACTGTGTGGCTAGGGTTTAGGGTGGGGGGACCTGATCACTCATGGAAAAAAGTGTCATTAGTACCGGATCTATCTTTCAATTAACTGTTCCGCAATTGGTACTAATGATCGGATCTATCTCCCCGTATCTCTTTCTAATCTGTGCCGAGGCATTCTCGTGTCTGCTGAATGAAGCCGAAAGACAGGATGAAACAGCTGGAGTTTGTGTGCGCCAAGGTGAACCGAGTATCAACCATCTTTTGTTTGCGAATGATTCCCTTCTCCTTTTTAAAATTGACAATGGGAATGCGGAACATCTGCGAAATGTTCTATCTTTGTATGAGGACTACTTGGGGCAGATAATAAATAAAGATAAGTCATCTATTATGTTCAGTAAGAATACGCCAGCTGAAATGAAGAGAAACCTTATGAGAGATCTTGAAATTGATTCAGAAGCAAGAAATGAGAAATACCTTGGGCTTCCTGTTTATACGGGTAGATCCAAGACACAAACTTTTGCTTACTTGAAACAAAGAGTTTGGAGGAGAATCCAAGGATGGAAGGAGAAATGCTTGTCTAATGCTGGAAAGGATGTGTTGATAAAGGCTGTAGCTCAAGCTATACCAACCTATGCCATGTCTTGTTTTGACTTTAACAAAATCACTGTGTGATGATATTAGAAGAATGATCTGTCATTTTTGGTGGGCTCAGCAGGAAAATGAGAACAAGGTGCATTGGCTCTCGTGGGAACGGCTTTGTAGTAGGAAGAAAAAGGGTGGAATGGGTTATAGAGATTTGCATCTGTTCAACTTGGCAATGTTGGCTCGGCAGGGATGGCGCCTATTAATGGAGCCGGACTCACTGTGTGCCCAGGTTCTGCGAGCTAAGTATTATCCTAATGGGGATTTGTTGGATGTGAAAGAAAAAACGGGACTCTCATATTCCTGGAGAAGTCTCATTCGTGGGTTGAAGGCACTGAATGATGGTCTGATTTGGCGAGTAGGTGATGGCACCAAAATTAATATTTGGTCTGATCCTTGGATCCCAAACAAGATTACAAGAAGACCGATAACACCAAGAGGGAGAACTGTCCTGACCAAAGTATCTGATCTTATCTCACCTGTTACGGGAGATTGGGATGAGGAGCTTATCTGTGAAGTGTTTTGGCCCGAGGATGCACAGAATATTTTATCTATTCCAATCAAGCCGGGATATGATGATATAGTGGCGTGGCACTTTGATCTTAGAGGCATTTTCTCAACGATATCTGCCTATCATGTTCTGGAAGATAAAAGAGAGCAACAAAAGGTGAAGCAGGTTGGTTCCTCCAGTGCTCTGGGCGATCAAGAAGCAAATGATCTCTGGGGGAAGATTTGGAAACTGGACTGCATACCCAAAATTAGACAGTTTTTCTGGCGTTTCGCCCACAACAGCCTGCCAATACGCATGAACATTGTACGAAGAGGGATGGACATAGACACACGGTGCCCAGTGTGCAACCGGTTAGATGAAGATGGCAGCCATTGTTTTCTTAAATGCAAGTATGTGAAGAAGTGTTGGCAGGGCCTCAATCTGGAGGATGTGAGATTACAGTTACTCAACATGCTTTCTGCTCGAGAGGTGGTGGAGTTGGTCTTACGGCTGAATCAGGAGAAAAGGAGGCTTGTCATCTGTCTGTTATGGGCCTGGTGGATGAGCCGGAACAAGGCCAATGCTGGAGAGGGATGTTTCTCAGTCGAAGAGGTTACTCGCCGAGCTGTAACTTTTGCCAACTGCTCTTATCAGCTGGAGGATAAGCCAATGCAGGCTGTGTACCAAGGCCGGAGAGCCAAAGGAAAATGGGAACCTCCTCCGTCGGATGTACAGAAAATAAATACGGATGGAGCCTTCTGAGAAGCAGAGAAAGTTGGAGCCTGGGGCTTCGTGGTCAGGGACTGTAATGGCCATGGTGTCTTAGCAGGTTCAGGCCGTCTGAAGTGGGTGCATGATGCTTTGATAGCTGAAGGAGAAGCTTGTCTGGAGGCACTGAAGGCGGCGATGGATGTTGGCATCTCCCGTGTGGCCATAGAAACCGATTCAGCTAACCTGGTTGTGGCTGTTACTTCCGGCAATTTCGATCAGGCGCCGCCGGGAGGGGTGGTGTTCAGAGAAATTCGTGTGCTTCTCTCCTTGCATTTTGTTACAATTAGCTTTTCGCAAGTGTCTCGGAGTTGTAATGTTTGTGCTCATGAGCTAGCTTGTGCTGGTTTACAGAGGGACCCGGATCAACCTGCAGTATGGTCTGATCCCCTCCCAAGTTTTGTAAAACACTTGATGGATCGCAATCTTGTCGATTCAGCGTTTGGTGAATAAAGAGCACGAACACGATGTCAAAAAAAAAAATTATCGAAAGTTTGACCTGGACAATGCGATGGCCCAGTTTTGTAAGCACCAAGGATAGTGCACTTCCGGAGAGGCTAACATTTAATCATTCCTCCAATGACCCGCTCACGACTGTGAACTTGGAACAAAATCCATACCCTCTTACAGCCGGGATGTGCTCATTGGATTAGCGAAGTACCGCTTTCTACACTTGAGTCGTTCTTTACTGGGGTCCTGATTGAACAGGGCCCGCAGCATGGTCGGAGCTGTAGGCATAGGCTCTTCAAACACCCGAACGTGAAGGTGCCCATCGAGTGCCAGCTTATCCAACAGGGTCCGGCAAGTCTGCAAAAAGGGATTGCAAAACCAATCAAGCAGGAAAGCAGCATTTCGGCGAGTCACAACATGTTTGTATTGCGAGTTTCTTCTATCAGATGAAATTTGGTTGGCATCTCTTCTGCAAGACCAGTAAAAAGAAAGTACAGGAAAGAGAATGGGCCAGATACCTGAGGATTCAATACATCCATCCGATGGACAAGATCTTCCTGTAAGACAATAACAGCAAATCACGTTCAAAGAAGACAATAAGAGCAAATCACACAATTAGAACACTTAAAATAACAATGTCGATAATGGCAAATGCTTTATTTTATCTTAAAAACTTAAATAATGAAACAATAACCTATGAATGTTTGTGAATGAGTCATTTTTCAGTGACAACACTGAAAGGATATCCTGATGAAGACCAACGAGCTATATCACATGACAAGTCTATAATTGGGTTGTAAACATTTACATGCATCACCAGAAAATTCTATAACAGTAGAGCCAAGGTTTTCAGGATGAAGCACAAGCTTACAGGAGCAGTGTCCAATGGAGAAGGGAGTACAAGGTACATAATTTCAAATTGTCCAGAAGCTTGCACTATGATTTGTTCCTACTGAAGTCAACATAAAAAACTAACATATGGTCCATATGGTCCATGTAAGAGCATGTATAGATAATACGTCTACAATCTCCCATTCACGAATATTTTTCAACTTTGAGCAAATATGAGTTACCGAAGGGCCCACTATATTTATACAGTGTGACCAAAATGCTCTTCATAACTAACTACATCTCCATCACGAAAGTAAAATCTTTCAAGAGCATGCAATATACAAGGATGCTGCCTAGTATTTGTCAACAAATTAAGTGGTAAAAGATTAGTAGCACTCGTAAACTGACCGAGGTACAAAAATACCAAGCACTGTATTGGAAAAAGGTGGGCCTCCAGCTAAACTGTACAGGGTACTACATCTCGGATCCTTAAGCATTATATTAGTTCTTTTATTTTTGCCAGTTTCCTAATATGAGTAGATTACTCCCATCACAGTTTTGAAACCAAAGTGATTTTTTTATATTCCAGACATTCGAGCATTCAAACATCACATTGTAAAATTGGAATAATTCCAAAGACAGTAATAACATGTGTGGAACTTGATTTTGATATCCTGAATTTGAAACTCAGGGCTGAAATTAATTAATGCAAATTCAAATATCAAACATGTACGCTCCTAGAATTGTTTAAAATTCAATCTGGGTGCCTTCGCTAGATACTACCTACCTAAACTCTTCTCAAAAATGAATTTTGTTTTCGTAAATAAAGGATATTGTGGCCAACAATGTCACCCAGCGTAATGGAAAACTTATTGCAGACCACACAAGCAAGCAAAACATAAATTTCCTGTTGAATAAAAAAAGTATAAAGAAAAGCAAACACACCTCCATTACTCCAGGATAGTGCATGACATAACCAATTACTCGGCGACTTAAACCTTCATAGACAGTGCTATTAGTGCTACCATCACCATTTATCCAAGGTAATATAGGCTGATAAATATGCCCTCCGCAATCATGATAGCAACTACTCTCCTTGTTGTACTCTATAGGAGTAGATTGCCTTTCGTCATCCCCAGGATTTTTGCTGTAAATATGAGGTGAGCTCAACTTGGTTTGAACGTTAATTATGGTCACCGTGTGCCCATCACCAAGCATTTTTATAGGCCCAGGAAAATTAATAGGCATGCTATGTTTCTCTTTCGGTAGATTTTTAGGGTCTCCATTATCCACAACTTGAGAAGTTGGAGGACCTGAGCAGCTGCAAGGATTGCATTCTGCAAGTGCAGTTATGTGATACTTTGACAAATGTAACGAGTCCACGATCTGAACACCATCATATGCATTGACCTATGAAGCAATTGAATGAATCCCACCCATTAGCTAATGGAGTATAAGTGAATTGAAAAAATGACAAAAAAAAGCAGCATAAATAGAGAAACATGCTTATAATGCATTTATAACCAGAGGAAACGACAGTAGCATTTAAACCACACCTACAGGACTAACATTACCTCAATGGCCAGCTGAAATCTTTTGAGAATATCAACAATTCTGTAGACCAATTGCATGGCTGCACAGTTAAGAACAAAAAAGACACTAACAATGGTTGTCATTAAGAAACTATGAAAACTATATGTGTGTAAGCGTATCATGTACCTAATGGATGCAGTGCCTGTGACAATTCTCTCAAAGTAACTCCTTGTTCCCCAGCTTGATGAATAACACAAAATGAACTCCTGAACAGATCAGAAGACCATGTGAATGATTCATTTTGGTGATCAGATATTGATGGTAACTCTTCCGCATATTTTTTCATAGCATCCCAAGGCCATCCACTATAAGAGTTTTCCAACTGAGATTCAGATAATAAATGCCTATATGAATTTGAGTGATTTGAAAATGATGGCATGCTGTGCCTTTCTGCACGCAAATCAACATCCTCATTAATCATTGCCCTGCTTGAAGTAAAAACAAGGCATTCTTTATCGTGTAATTCTTGCATGTGATTGCTTGTTTGAATTCTCTCAAGATCTAGACCAACTTGGATTGCAGGAAATCCTTTCTCCCGGCGGTAGCAAAAGTCGCTTTCTATCTTTGGCAAAGGCTTTTGTTTCTTAGCCTTTTCTCTTTTCTGTTTCATCATATCAGCCTTGCGCTTCTGACTACTGTCAACCAACCTGCCTGTGTCTGCGGTAGAGCTGTTAGGCTCATCAGCCTCGCCAACTCCATCACTAGGCAAGAAAGGTAAAATATTTAGCTTTCCCGACAAAAGCAGAGAAAAAAGATGAACAATTTCTCCACATTGTATATCTGGATACAGATAAACTCCATTGGCTGTAGCATTCTTTTGCTGCGTTATAAGCCAATTAGAAAATTCAGAAGCCTTTTTTCCTGAACCAAATGGGAAGGGTGAAGTACAAGCATTGGTTAAGAACTTTGAAGAAAGGGTGTACGGCTTCCCACCACTCCCAGTAACCTGTGAAATGAGGGGGAAACATGAATGGGCGTACAAGAATAACTGCAGCTGTGAATCACGAGCCACTTAAAAAGAGTAACATCCAGTTTCACTATTTGATAGGTAAGAATTAAATATCCCATATCCTCCATAGCATTATTTCAAATAGCATGAACAAAGATGCTTAATAGGAAAAAAATATATATTCTTTCATCACAACCTAAGAAATTCGTAGAAGAATCTTTAAAGTGGTTCGACTGCTTATACCATAAGGAAAAAAAGCCAAAGGATACCTATAATAAGAGCATAAGTGTATTTTGGTATCAAAGTGTCAGCACTGAGAAAACCTAACATAGATCACAGTTCACTGCAAGATAAAACCAAAAAAACGGACTGGGTATTAAATCAAGCTTAACTTCGAGTAAGTCTTAGTTCAGCATATAGCCATCTATTTTGTCATTCTGTATGAATTAGGGGCTGTTTTGTTCACAGCCAAAATAACCCTTGCTAAAGTTTGCTATTACAAAAACTGGCTGCTGTTGGAACTTTGGATTGGCACCAAAGTTTGGTGTTACCATGGAAAATTTGGCAGCAGCAACAATGCTCAAAATGGAGGAAGAGAACATGATGAGTTTTTTGCTTCGCGGCCTGTGGAGCTCCCATGGGTGATGTGGCAGGTTCTGTTGTTCTGGTTGGTTGCATAGACTTTTTAAGTTTTGTGTTATAACACTTGAAATGAATTTATCTTATGAGGATGGCGTAACTGTTTTATGGTCTGTTTGCATCATAATATTCTTTGTAATAAAAACTACAAAACAAGACCCGCTTGGCTATATTTTGACGAGAGAAAATTAAATAGTATGGGATCCCATGTCACATTCACTGTATTGGACAAACTTTGGCACGGCTACAATCCAAATACTACTTTACCAGTTTTGGCATTGCCCACAAATTGGTATGGCTACAAACCAAACATTCAAACTTTGCCTATGTCTTGGCATCACCCGGGACCTCGAGTTCAGAAGACCCAAAATTTGGTGAGGCTCACATGGGTCATACACCAAACATACCCCTAATGCCAATCACATTTCAAAATATCTAAGTCGGGCACAGTGTAATGGAGAACAAATATACCAAAGGAATCATAAGTTTCAAATACTAACCAAGAAATTTTTTTCTTTAAGAAGGGAAACGGCAGTAAAAATCTCGCTCTCTGAATAAAGCTGCAGTGTTGCTGCTAGTGAAGCTTGTACATCTGATCCAGATGATCTGCTGAGGAATACTAGCTTCAAAAGCTCCAATGCATTTGCAACGGGCAATGATTTCCGTACACCTCTTTCAATAATCTTATTTCTGTGATTCTTAATGATCTTTTCTTGAGGTTTGCAGCAAACATCCATGCTTTCACTTGGTTGGACTTCATTTGAGTCTCTGCAGATTTTTTCCTGATCACAGAATCCACTTTCTGGAACTGGAGTTCTTGTTTTTGTTTTACCTCGTGTAAACTGATTATTCTGAAGCGGAAAATCATTATTAAAAAGTAATGATTATTCTTAAGTGGAAAATCATTATATATATGATCTTAAATGTAGAAATTACTTACCGATAGTTCCTGCGAACTTATTGTGTTCTTCGTGACATCATTATCATTATTATTGTTCTTTTCATTCTTGGCCCCAACTCTCTTGGTCTGGTCCACTTTTTCTGTCCGAATTAATTCAAGGACTTCATCAAGTGCACTCTTTATTTCTGGAACTTCGAAGTCATCCCAATTGAATTGCTCAGAATCTGAATCCAAACTGGTTTCATTACTACTTTCTGAAATCTGAGAAAGCAATCTTCTCTTTTTTGATCTCCTTTCCTTTTCAAGGTATCTAGTATAACGTTTCCCAAGAAGATTACATATGCACATCACAGCTCCTCTTATGTTTTCATTTCCCTTCAATAGTATTGCCATCCTTCTACGACATGTATTCGGTGGAGCTGGAAGGTCAGAGAGAGAGTTCCAAGCTACACGATAATATCTTGCTCCAAGTATTGCACGCATTCTGATGTATATCATCAGCAGTTTTCTGCAAATAATAATAAAAAATCAGGACTGTCACGCATAACCTTTAATTCCAGTATTGAGGTTTGGAAATAAATTTTGAAACCAGAATGGGCACACCGAAAAAATAATACCTATCGGATTCGTACGTCCACAAGAATCTTTTACTTCTCATGCAGCTTTTTCTTAGGATAGTAGATCGACTGATCACTGGACTGCTTTCCTTATCTTCATCTGCATGGTGTGTAGAAGTACTGCCAATTCTGGACACTGGCTGATCACTTTGGTTTGTTTGGTCCGTGGGTGATGAAGAGATTGTCTCTGGTACTTCCTCATCAAGAGTAGACTGGTCCGATATTTGTTCAACAGATCCACAAGCCTGTACTTTTCGTTTGAAAACCTTCAGGGTGATCTCATCAGCAGATCTCTTTCTTTTCTCAGAATTCAATCCAGATCTAACTTTTTGCTGCTTTTGTTTAGCAGTAATGCTGGGCTGTTCACGAAGCCGAGATTGCCTTTCATATGAAAGGCGAAGCACCTACATAAGAAAACAATCGTGTTGATCGGTACACTGAAAAGGAACCATATACAGAATAAACAGATATAAATGCCAATCAGTAAGGACAGATAGAGCACCTAAAAGGGAGAGAGAACAGGATAATGATACTATGCAAAGTAGTAAACCCTCTGTCTCGCATTATTTATCTGTTTCCTTGTGAAGTGTCATGTACACATGTCACAATGTCTGCCACAATGTTTGTTCATCCAGGAAATGGAAAAATTGGTTATTGCAATATTTCCAACCTCGACTCCTACATTGCTGTAAGAGAATTTTGGTGGTTGTATCATGCCATTTAAAACTCCATGCTCATATATGTCATCTACAAATGTGTGCAGTCAAAATTTTGATCTCCAATATATGAACAAGTATTAAAATTTGTCACATAAAAGTAGTATTAGTAGATTTGTCAGGAAAAATACTTCAGATCGACTCTATATTTGGCCAGTAATTGTTCAGGAAAAAGTAATGGTCAAGCAATACACTGGAGACATTGTTCATATATGAAATGGCCAGTAAAATGATGAAGGGAGTAGCTTTAAGTTATTCCATATTTGGATCTCCTTAGTTTGTCTGCATGGTTGACTTATTCATATTGATGAAAAGAGCACTTGATGAGAAAAAGCATAATTGCAGCAAGATGCACCTGATTTTTCAAATTTTTTTATTCTATGACTTCTGAATCTTGCAGGTTTCGGTTTTCATATCATGGAGAAATCATAAACGAGCACACAAGAACTTTCGTAGCTTGATTAAAGAAATACAGAAATGCAAAATGAGATCAAATTATATAGTACTTCAGATCAATAAATGAAAATAGGGAAGATCACAAACACATTACACATACCTGCTCTACAGAGAGATTCAATTCCCTTGCTATTCTAACACAGTCTTTAAAAGGAATTTTACCCTTCTCAGTGACACTCATTATACGCTGTTGCAATTCCAGTCGTTGTTCGGTAGTCATGACTCTAAGTGAACTCCATGAACGAGGATGAGAAACCTACATGGAATAGAGCATCATACATTATACAATACAATGTAAATAAAATCTCTGATCGAAGAGACAGATCAATAAGTTAGCCACTTCCAGCTAGTATTGCTTCCAGTGATATAATGGGGTTCAGTAATAGATAGTAGAATGACTCAAGTAACAAACAATGAATATGCTTGCAGTTGCAGAGCCGAATATGGATTGTCAAAACTCAAAAGGTACAGGCAAGAAATAGAGCAAATACTATGACAGTATCAAGATCCTTGAAATTAGTGTTTTGAATATCGCTAACAGTAGTGAGATTTTTGGGAACAGCACTGCAGCAATTGGTCATGAAAAATGACTTGTCAATTAAAAGCAACAGCGTAGCAGATATGTAGGGTACTGAAATCAAACCCTGATGGCAGAAGCGGGAGGCTGTGAACTAGCAACAAAGATACAGTCAAGAGTTGTCCATTTAAATGCAACATTGTTATGTGGGACCACACTTAAGCTAGGCACCACAAGCAGGCTAGCTTGATTCAAGCTGAGTAAGCTTGTTAGATATAGAATGCTGGCTATTTGTTTAAGAGTTAGGTTCAGTACAATAAGATTGGTTTGTTGTGATAAGAGTTTCTCTTTAGTGGTTAAGATTGATTTGTTTCAGCTGGCCTTCTTCTATGCATAAGGAGCAGTGCTAGCGGTCCACAAATAAAGCAAGTAAGAAGTTATTTGCCTCTCTCTTCTCTATATGTCCCTCCAGGTATCATTTTCCCTTGTACCATTAATGTCCACCACGGTTCCAGTAAGATTATCCAACCCCACAACAAACATGCATAGATCAGTCAAGTATTTCTTTTCATAGTTGTAAATCTAACTATTTATCTATATATTAGCTGTCGAAGTTGAGGAGTTTGAGCATTCAAGTTCTAAGTACATTTAGTCAGAATGGAGGGAGAGCATTAGGTAATAATCCTATGCTTAATGATGTACGACAAATGTGACAAACCTCAGGAACAGAACAGCCAGGGAAGGCACTCAATGGCTCAGCCAAGCCAGCAGTCAAATAACAACACTCCAATGTTTCCCAATAGGCATTAACGAACTCCTGCTTCAAGAGCACAAAATCATGCCGAATTTTTCTATGATTGTTCAGTTGGGACGACGGAATAATTCTCGGTATAGGTTCTTCAATGTAAGGCTTGAGCTCCATCGAATGTGTAGGAATGGCATCTGAAGATACACCAGCATCTTCTATTAATTCTTTGGCAAACTGAACCAACTGTCAAACATAGCCACAAAAGTCTTCATCAGTCTGCTGCAGCCTAGTCGCCTATGCAATTAAATATTGAACAATGTAGAAGTATCCACCATCTTACATATGTAGCAAGTATTAGCTTGTACGTACAGAATGAATAGCATTTCGGATTTGTGCTCGGTAAAAGTTTTTAGGATCGCACCTAGGATTCTAGATTATCATAAAGTTAACTACAATATTAGAAATGAACATCAAGTGCATTACCTTGAGCTTGTCTAAAATATTTATTAAACGTGAGAGTCGACCCTTGGCATGAGTATCCATAAGCTGGTTGTATTCCTGGGTAGGAATTTCTGAAAGTGTTTTTCCAAGCCTACACCAAGTTATCATGTTATCAATTTTCTTTGCTGATCCAACAACTTGTAGAAAGAGTTCAAGAGGCATTTCTTTCGTAGCTGCTTCCATTGAAAATAACAGGTTTGATTGATTAAAGCTCTTATCGTAATGCCCTTCTTTGACACAACCAAACGCATTGCACCAATCTGGAGAAGCATTAACATATGCCCACAGAAATTTATGGAAAAGCTTTGCCCGAATCATCTTTGCACCAATGAATCCATTAGCATACATAGCTTCTAAGAGTAATGGTTTATAAACATTAACTCTTCGTGAAATCCTCAGACCAGTTATGGCAGTCGTATGTTGATTTTGCTTCACTTTAGCTGCTGCAACTGCGCGAGATTCAGTATCAAAGTTCCTTTGTCTGATCCTAAACTGTTCCACAAGTTCAGGTGACAAGTCTCCAACAGAAGAATGCAGTACTACATCAATGAGACGACTGCGAGTATAGTTTGTAACCAAAGGAACACTAACTTTGATACATTTACAACTTCCCTCTTTCTGAAGCTTATTCAACGTGCGAGTCAATGTCTTCCTATCCATTATTTTTCCATCTTTCTTTTCAAGCCGCTCTAACCATTTATGCAACTCCACCTTTAGCACAAATTTCTTCTTCTGCAAGGGCCCAAAAGAAAAAAAGGCAAACATAATGATAAATGCGATTAGACATGCTGAAGGCACACCAAGGACTAACATGAAGATGAGCACACAAAAGGACATAGAAAACAGAAAGGTGCTCATCGGAAACAAACAATAAAAGAGAATTATCTTAGTAGTCACTATCACTCCCTCTGTTGAAAAATATAGAAGGCGGCTTCCAATATGCAACTTTGGACGTTATTTTATATGAAAACGATAGTAGAATTGTAAAACTATTATACATTGCTAAAACATATCATATGGTGAATCCAATGACACCATTTCCAAACGACCAACTCATACCGTTTATTTGATTAGTTTATCAAAGTTGGAGGCTTGACTGGACAGTTTTTGAAGCATCATATATTTGCGAATGGAGGGAGTATTGCACTACTGCCTAGGGTAACAAGGGAAAGAATGCATGTGGAAATTCATCAAAGACAACAATCATAAGATTAGGATTTTGTCTCATGTTGACCACAAAAATATGCATGGTCATAAATATGCAGTCCCTTAAACATTCCATAATGGTATAGAACAGTAAAAATAGGTATTTGGAAGAAAAATATGAAACACTAGAGGGGATTATAGGTACTGCTTCACCCTGCCATATGCAAAAGTAAGGGCTATTTATCTTGAATCATAGTCTACTTCAACCCCCCAAAAAAAATTAGTAAAACATACTGGCTTAAAGGCAACACACCCAAAAACTCAAAAACTATCACCCAACTTGTTTCTGCAGTTTCAAATTATGGATACAAAAGTAAACAAGTAGTACTAGTACTACTACTACTACTACTTAATAATACCAGCAACTGAAACATGAAACAGGCAGTGCATCAAATATAGAGAACAAACTGTAGAGTAAATCGCATGCTATAATCAATATTGAACTACCATAAATTTACATTACAGCACATTTGCATTTGACGAATCATGAATAATCTTGATTGAAAAATAAATACTTGGGAAGATACCTTTAACATGTGCAGAATCCTTCTATGGCGTTGATCATCAGAAGTTAATGGACGGCTCCGTCGCCTCTTCCTCTGACCCAAAGGAAGTTTATCTAGAAGAAAAGCATGTGATCACTAACATTGAGTTGAATAATATTTTGTCTCCAACCTAATTTACACAAAGACTAAAGAGAGGTAACAGTTTGCAAACTCAACACACCATATTACTTGAAAAAATTAACACAGATAAATATTGGTTGCCCAAATAACTTCTATACTTGTGAATCTAATAACCAACCAAAGAACACGCCCTTCGTTATGATTTGGATTTTTTTTTAGGGAACTTGCTCACTCTTTTATTCACTGGACACTGGAGAAAAAAATTATGATTTGGAATTTTGAATAGGATTCTTGGCGGAAAACAAGATATGCAGGATTTGAAATGGATCATATTGCTCAATTATGGGTGCATTCGGTCAGACATTTGCTTTTAAGTTTCCTTGCCTCCTTGAATTAAAAAAACATAAAATCTCTGGATGCATTAGTAATCTTAAAGTCGAAAAAGGACATTGTTTAATCAGGACACTGCAAGCTCTTACTGCAGCGTGGCAATCCCAGAAATATTAACCACGGAAGATAACAAAAATAAACAGATAATTATGCAATCTACGTCATTGTACCTTCTTCAACTAATTGACAAGCTCCAGCAGAAGCATTAAGGTCGTTCTGGATATGATGTCCAATTGGTTCATCGTGGCTCTCATGTTCAAGCAAGAGTAAATTGTCATGTGGGCTAGAAGGATCCAATTCTTTCGATGGAACTAGGGACCACAAATCCGAACCATCATCACAATCTTCTGATAGCACCCCAAAATTTTGCAGAGCAGTACCAGATTTGTAGAGTGAGAAGTTTTTTGAAGTCCAAACTCGGTACTGTGATGTCTTGTCTGGAACTTCTGCTTCCCAAGTTAAATTGAATTTTTTGAGCATGGATGATACTCGTTTATGGAGCCTTTTGGAATTGTTGTGTCCAAGACGTTTGCCAATCTAATGGGAAATTGTACATGACAATATACTAATTTCAAGATATAAATAAGAAAAATATCATCACACATCAGATTGACACAAGCAAATACCAAACTGTATCCCATAATGATGTGTATTCAAGCTTCTCTAGATACTGATAACTATTATCAATAAATTGTGGGCTTCAAGACAGCAGCTTTTGCTCATGGATCTACTTTTTCACTAGGAAGCATACTGAGTCTGTGAGTCAGCAAGAATGCTATTTATGTCCTCAGGATCTTCTCTATGTTTGCATGGGAAATTATTCATGTTTCCATATCTATAAATAACATAACCACAACTCGATAACCAAGCAAAACAAATATCTTCAATCTGGTTTTAGGCAGTAACCATAATAAAGTATCAAAGAGAATAGTAGGTGAAAAAGAACATGTACAACTAGAGACGAAACACAATTGCAATAACAATAAAAATAGAAGCACCAATATATGCTAAGGAGTGTAGAACATCATCAATCAAAAACATATAATACCACAGAGTTGCACCAATGCAAGGTTTCCGAGAAGTACCTCAACAAGTGTTATACCTTTTGTCCCTTCGGCACTGATCATATCATATATACAGTTCTCTAATGGAAGTTCCAGAACTTGATCAGTTGCCTGACCTTTTTTGCCAAATTTGTAATTTGACACTGTACTTTTCGGCTGAAACTCATTTGGATCAAATTTTTTCAGCAGACGTAAACAGCGGACAACCTGAAAAAAGGGAAATAACATTATAGCTCGTTGCTTAATAATGCATGTGAAACAGAAAAATAAAATATTAAAGCAGGCATGGTGCAGTACTGACTGAATCATCTATGTGGTTATAAGCCTAACCAGCTAATCTACTATCTTGCATCAGATTTGTTGCAGTTCTGAAAGTAGTTGTTGTAAAAGAAGTAAGCTAGGAGGGTGGACAAGATGAGTGTGATGATGCTTTCTCTCTCATTTAGGTCTCTGGTATAACATTCCATGTATTTAGGTTGAAATGTACAAAGTCTCAGCTCTTGCACCTTGTGTACTCTTTCAATCTTGCTTAATCAGAAATGGAATTGCAGCTCGTTGCCTCTTCAGTACAAAAATATATGCAAAGTTTAAGGTAGCATCTAAACAGGGTACGGAATCATGCTAGTATACAGTACTCGGGTTAACTGGAAATCCTACGACAAATTATACTCTAAAAGCCTGACAGTTTTGAGTTACAGGTTTAAACATTTCAATCCTGACAGGGAGCACCAGGAACAGGGAGAATGAACCCCAAAAAAGTAGAAAGTGGCATTAAGTAGCAAGTGAAAATGCAAAACAGCAACAAAGAAGAACATCACCTTATCATCAACTTGGGCATCAAATATTTCAACAAGTTGTGCGTCTCTTAGCCTATGCAATACCTGGGAGGAATAGGCCATCTCAGTAACAAAATGAGGGGAAGTACCATCATAGATTACGTAAACTAATGGTGTGTTTGGTTTGAGGAGCAGAATGTTGAATGAACATCCAAACATAATCCACTTGTTTGGTATGAGGAATAGGATTGATTCACTCATCACCACGTCATCTACCATCCCTCATAAGCACATACCGAGTACAAAATGAGTAATGATGGCATCCCTTCAAAATTGTGGGTTGATCAAAATATATAGGATAAGTTGTTTCCTCAAACCAAACACTCCGTAAGTAATTTCAAACAGGCTTACATTTCTCCATGCTCTGTGCCCATATGCCATCCTGTAGTCAAGATCTACTTTTATATCTGATACAACAAGAGCCTAGGGGAAATAATTGTGCAAATTAGCAAACTGGAAAATCTAAAGCAAATACCAGTAGAGCTTCAATAGGGAAAATGTGAGCGCAATTAACCTTTCCGCTAGCTTCTTCAAGTTTATCACATATGGCTTTCATTGCTGGAAGATAATCATGAACAGATATATCATTCTTGGAATTAGCACCAGAAGTCCCATCTTCTTGCAAAGCATCTACATTGGTCTCTTCATTGCTCCCTAGTAGCTCTGGCTTTGTAATCTCAATTCTTTGTTGTGAAGTCATGTTTAAGTCTTTTGCATATCGGGAGAGATATATTGAATTGGTATTGATAACCTGTTTATTCTGTGAGGCATCTTCCCTATCAGCTCCATGGTCTTTCATCTTTATGATAGTTGATTGTCTAACTATTAACCGTTGTGATTCAAGACTTTTTACAATAAAATGGAAATTGTTTCCTTTCATTTTAAAATTTTTGCAAAGCTCATTCTGCGTTACACCGGAAGTCCTGTAACAAAAGCAAAGATGTGAGAAACTGCAAACAAAATAGTAAAAGGCGAGATTAAAAACTGGAAATAGTACAAACATGCAAGAAAGGCAGATGACCATTCTGTTGGACGGTGTCAGCTATGCTAATTTGAGGATGAATGAAACAACTGAGATATGCTAATTTGTGGATGAATGAAACAACTGACAGTGTTCATAAGCATATCGCACCATGCTAACAACTCTGATTTCTGAGCCACCTTAAATCAGATATATAAATGTTAGGCTCCCTACATGTCATATTTTGTGGACCATTTGGAAACTAAGCACACGGAAATAATTGAACAAAAAGAAACTAACATCAATTGAACAGAGACCAGCCAAAAGAAAAGAAACAAAAGGGGATAAGCATTGGTTGGGGAAAAACTATAGAAGGCAAAGAAATACTATAATCACTACTTAATTTCGAAGAAATTTCTATGTAGTGTGTATGGATGTAGAAAGGTAACGTGATCTATGGCTTCAAATAAATACATACACACAAATTATCCTTTGCAGGTAACCTAGGTAAATTAAGTGAATTAATATTCATAATCTTCCATTCCATAGAACTGAGATTGCAAGTCACAAATAACCTAGCTACTGAGACTAATAAATGAAACTGAAATGAAAGGCGTGACAATCATATTTGCCCAAAACGGCAAAACCCATGGCGGATCGAACCTGCTTGCCGCAACACACTCCAATGCCGCCTTCTGGACGGCACTCAGCTCCGTTTTCGCGAACCTCCGTTCGTACATCCCGAGGAAGTTGTCCCTGATTGCCGCGCTCGCCACCAGCCGCACGCCCCGCCGCTCGGCCTCCTCCACGTCCTTCTCCACGGGGTCCCCGGCCGCGACGGGCGCCCCGTCCCCGTCCCCCTCCACGAGGCTGACGACGTCGAGCGCGAGGAGGCGGGCCCACAGGGCGCGCTTGACGGGCGGGCCGAGCGGGAGGCCCGCGACATCGAGCGAGCCGCGGAGCGCGGGCCACAGGTCCGCAACGGGGATCCCCGGCGCGAGGCGCGCGCACACCTCCTCCAGCGCCGCCGACACGAGCCCATCCATGATTGTTTCGTGGGGTTTAGGACTTTAGGGTTTTGGCTATGGCGGCATCGGCCACGGGGCTTTGAGGGAAGAGTGCGATCGGGAAGGAGAAGTGCGCGGGACACTGCGAGTGCGAGGTGGCTCTCGGTGGAGAGAGGTGACGGACGCGGCCGCGCGGCGACTTCGCCGGTGGCCGCGCGGGAGCGAGAGAGACGCGGCGGATGTGAACGGATGGATACTGGTCTGTGAACAGTTGACACTACGCTGTATGAGCTCTCGGTGGGTCGACAAGTTTTGAGTCTTTGACATACGACAAGTTCTGAGGCCCTGTTTAGTTGCATCCAAAATTCCAAAACTTTACAAGATTCTCCGTCACATCGAATTTTTCAATGCATGCATGAAGTATTAAATCTACACGAAATAAAAAACTAATTACATAGTTTGCTTGTAAATCACGAGACGAATCTAATAAGTCTAATTAATCTATGACGGGACAATAATTACCAAATACAAACGAAAGTACTACAGTGTTTTACACCCTAAAATTTTTGCAACTAAACACGGCGTGAGTCTTTCACATACATGTTAAAGAAAGTTGAGTGTGCCATATATGTCATTAAAAAATTAAATGGGTCATCTTTGTCATCGTGTGATTTTTTTTTTTGACACATATGCCACTTTAGATGAAAAGAGATCTAACCGACACTAACTGAAATGGAAAAAAAATTATTTTCCCGTTTCTGGAGAGTAGAGGTTCCATATCTGGAGTTTGTACCGCGCGTGCGTGTGGGAGGACCGGACCTTGCGTGAGTTTTTGAAGAATAAGGAGATAAGAGAAATGAAATTTGGAAAAATAGAAAATATTTTTTAAAAAGTAAAAAAAACAGAAATAAATTAGAAAAAATTGAAAATAAATTAGAAAAGTAAGGAAAATCAGAAATAAATTAGAAAAGTAAGGAAAAATCAGAAATAAATTAGAAAAGTAAGGAAAAATCAGAAATAATATAGGCTGAGTCAATATCAGGAATCAGCGAGCCATGCTTTCAGGATTTCAAAGAGAAGACATTTCACTAATCATCCTGTATAGTAGTACTAATTCTGTATTCTCAAAGGAAAAAGGAAAGAGAACACCGATACTATCACTCGAACGGAATTAGGAGAGGAGTGAATACCAAGAACTGAAACAGAGAGTGCCAACTGCATGCAAGATCCGGCTCTTCCAAATCGGCCTGATTCCAAATACATATCATCACACACTACTATACTACCGAAACTCCGAAATCATACATAGCATACGGTAACACAAGATCAGCCTGAGCTAGTAGCTAAGCCGGCCATCTCCTCCGTCGTCCGTGGTGACGCCGACGGACGGCGACACCACCGAGACATCCCTGTCCTCCTCGGGTGCCGGCGACTGGTCCACCAGCACACTCTCGATCATCCGCAACACGTCGCCCATGGACAGCCGCTGCTCCGGACAGGATAGAGGTCGCACGTTTCATTCCACAGATCATACTACTCGTCTGAAACCGAATGTTCCTAAGCTGTCTTTTCCCCGATTTGATGGTGTTAACCCACGCATCTGGAAATCTAAGTTTGAGGACTATTTTTAGTTATACAATGTTCCTTCTGCCATGAAAGCTACTTTTTGCATCTCTGCACATGGATGACAATGCAGCAAAATGGTTACAAGTTTACAAGAAAAGACATGGTTTAACAGCTTGGTCTACTTTCATTGAGGCTGTGGAAGAAAAGTTTGGAGCCTCTAGTTATAGAGATGCTTTAGAAGAATTGTTGGATCTCACCCAAACATCTACTGTGGACCAGTATGCTATTGCTTTTGAGAATTTACAGTATGAAATCTGTATGCATCATGAGGGGTTTGATGAATTATTTTCCGTCTCCCAATTTATCAAAGGGCTGAAATATGAGATTGCTTCAGTGGTTCAGTCTCAGTTACCTCTCACTGTGGATAGAGCTATTCAGTTGGCTAAAGTCCAGCAGCAATTCTTAGAAAAAGGGAAACAGAAACATCACAAACTGTTTTTACCTGCCAAACAGCATTCTCCACATCAGAAACATGATTCCAAATCTACTGGGGGGGGTCAACTTTGGGGCAAGAGAGACAGCTCCTTAATTATAGAAAGGCCAACAACCTGTGTTACTATTGTGGTGCCAAATATGATCCTTCTCATGCTATTGTGTGTCCACAACGCCCAAAAGCTCAAGTGAATGCTTTGATAGACAATGATTTAGAGGCACCATTGTCTGAGGAGGTAGTAGCACAACTGGAATTAGAGGACTCTTTAACCAATGAGTTTGGCCATTTATCCATTAATGCCTTGGCTGGAACTGCAGAAGGGCAGGCTCTGAAATTCAGAGCATTGGTCAAAAACAAAGTCATGCTCACTTTGGTAGATAGTGGCAGTACACATAGCTTTGTCAGTGCCCATTTCTTACAGCAGGTTGGGATCTCACCATTACCCACTGAACCTACTAAAGTTAAATTGGCCAATGGGCAAGTGCTGGTGTCTGATTCCTGGGTACCACAACTGACTTGGTGGTGTGATGGTTTCACTCTCTGCACTGACATGAAAGTGTTGGATATAGGAGCATTTGATGCTATCCTGGGATTTGATTGGCTGCAACTTAACAGTCCAATGACTTGTGATTGGGACACCAAAACCATTCAGTTTATGCAAGGGGACACTATGGTCAAGTTGCAAGGAATTAAACCTCCATCCAGAGAACTTACCCCACTGTCAGCTGCTACAGTTTACAAATGGTGGAAGGGCAATGACATTTGGGCTATGGTGCTAGTCAAACATGAACAGTCCACACAAAGTAGATGTGACTATCAAAAAGTAAACCAGTTATTGGAGAAGTATCAAGATGTGTTTGAGGACCCAAAGACTTTACCTCTTGTGAGAGTGTATGATCATGCCATTCCTTTACTTCCAAATGTTGTGCCAGTCAATGCTCAACCTTACAGATATTCTCCTTTGCACAAGGATGAAATTGAAAGACAAGTGAGGGATATGTTAGCTGCTGGCTTGATTGTGCCGAGCACAAGCCCTTTTGCTTCACCAGTACTGCTAATTCAAAAAAAAGATAGTACCTGGAGGTTTTGTGTAGACTATAGGAGACCGAATGACCTTACCATAAAGAACAAGTTTCCCATGCCTTTAATTGAGGAGATTATTGTAGAGCTAGCTGGCAGTTCCTATTTTACCAAGCTGGACATGAAATTTGGGTACCACCAAGTCAGAATGAAGCAATAAGATGAGTTCAAAACAGCTTTTAAAACTCACCATGGACACTATCAATTTAAAGTAATGCCCTTTGGTCTTACCGACGCTCCTGCAACATTTCAATGTGTCATGAATGAAGTCTTGGCCCCATTTCTAAGGAAATTTGTCATGGTGTTTCTAGATGACATACTCATCTATAGTCCTAATCTGGATACTCATGTAGAACATTTGGCACAAGTACTGCAGGCCCTCAGGACACATAAGCTGTACATGAAGAGAACTAAGTGTTCTTTTGCCCAGACTGAAGTTGAATACTTCGGTCATATTATCTCAGGCCAAGGGGTGGCTACAGCCTAGGATAAGATCAAGGCAATGTTGGATTGGCCTATGCCCACATCTGTCACTGATGTGAGGGCCTTTCTTGGACTTACTGGCTACTATAGGAGGTTTGTAAAAGGATATGGATGTTTAGCTAAACCTCTAACCCAGTTACTGCAGAAGAAATAGTTCCACTGGTCTGCAGAGGCTCAGGTGGCTTTTGAACAGTTGAAGCAAGCTATGGTAACAGCCCCTGTCTTAGCTTTACCTGATTTCACAGAAAGTTTTGTAGTGGAAACAGATGCTTTTGATGTTGGGATTGGAGCAGTTCTAATGCAGAGGGACAGACCCATTGCTTTTCTTAGTAAGGCTCTTGGAGACTCCCACAAGAACAAATCTATTTATGAGAAGGAATTTTTGGCCTTGTTATGGCTGTCGAGAAGTGGCGTCAGGACCTCCAGCGCCAGGAATTTATCATAAGAACAGATCATAAAAGTTTAGCATATCTCAATGAGCAAAACCTACACTCTGAGTTACAACATAAGGCAATGACACGTTTGATGGGCCTCCAGTTCAGAGTGGTGTACAGGAAAGGCAAGGAGAGCCTAGCTGCTGATGCATTGTCACGAGTAGGACACATGATGGCCATTCAGGCAGTGTCAGTGGTCCAACCTCAGTGGCTTCAGGAAGTGTTGATTCCTATGTGACTGATAAGGCAGCACAAACATTGTTGACCCAGCTGACTTTATCCAGTCCTAATGCTCAAGGCTTTTCGCTTGATCAGGGAGTGATCAGGCACCATGGCAAAGTGTGGGTAGTGCAAAATTCAGCCACACAGACCAGAATTATAGTTGCTTTGCATGCTAGTCCAGTAGGGGGACATTCAGGCCAGAAAGCAACTTTCCATATAGTTAACAAGATGTTTGCTTGGAAAGGTCTCAAGAGGGATGTCATCAACTTTGTCCAACAATGTAGCATCTGCCAACAAGCCAAACACAGTCACTCTCATCCAGCTGGGCTATTACAACCGCTTCCTGTTCCTGAAGGGGCTTGGCGCGACATCTCATTAGATTTTGTTGAAGGATTGCCTAAAGTGGATTGTTACAATGTGCTCTTGGTAGTGGTGGACCGTTTCACCAAATATGCACATTTTATGGCTCTGAAACATCCATTTACAGCACTGTCTATTGCCAAAGTCTTGTATGATAATGTCATTAAGCTACATGGGATGCCCAGTCTATGGTGTCAGACAGGGACAAGATTGTCACCAGTCACGTTTGGTCTGAATTGTTCAAGTTGGAAGGAGTTCAGCTCAAGCTCAGTATAGCTTACCACCCGCAGACCGACGGCCAAACAGAAAGGGTAAATCAGTGTCTGGAAATGTATCTTCGTTGTGCCATCAGTGCTTCTCCTCGCCAATGGAAGTCCTGGCTCCCTCAAGCTGAATTCTGGTACAATACTACCTTTCACTCCTCACTTGGTTGTACTCCATTCAAGGCCCTTTATGGATATGATCTGATGGTCGGTGCTTTAGTTGATACTACAGTTTCCTCTCCAGCTTCCATTGCTGAATTTGTCACTGACGGACAGTTGCAGTCTAGTCTTCTGCGTGAACAGCTAGCTCAAGCTCAGCTTCGCATGAAACAAAAAGCTGATCGTCATCGGTCTGATTTATAATTTCAAGTGGGTGATCAGGTTCTACTGAAACTTCAACCTTATGCTCAGTCTTCTCTTGTGAATCGACCATTTCCAAAGCTGGCATTCAAATATTATGGGCCGTTCTTTGTTCTGGAGCATGTGGGTGCCACCGCTTATAAGTTGGAGCTGCCGTCAGACAGTCTCATTCACCCTACATTCCATGTGTCCCAACTCAAATCATTCCACCCTGATTTTACACCAGTTTATTCTGATCTTCCTTCTCAGTTAGATTTGCAGGCGATGGATGTGGTTCCTGAACAAGTACTGGCTCGTCGTCTGGGGAAGAAGGGAAACACAACAATATAATGCCACAAGTTCTGGTCAAGTGGTCCAATGTCCCAGCAACTTCAGCTATGTGGGAAGATTTCTACGTGATTCAAGCTCGTTTTCCATATGCCATGGCTTGGGGTCAAGCCAGTTCTTTGGCGGGGGAAGCTGTCATGCCTCAGCATTCAGCGTCTGAGTAAGGAGAAGACGTAATCTGTAATAGGCGTGAGTTGTTGTTAGTGGGCCCGGAGGGTTAGTGAGGAGAGGCAGTTATATGTGTTGATGCCGTGTAAGACATGGATACTGTTTTGTTTCTGAAAAGGGAGAACACGATGATCTTGGGGTGACAGGGTACTCTGCCCTGCCCTGCTACCGAATTTGCGTTGCTTCTTGTATGATCTCACACCTTGATCTCGATTCTTGGCCACGGGTAGTACACGCATCTCCATGAACCGTCGGAGGCAAAAGCGGCCTGGCCATGGCCATCAGGGTGTTTTACATAAAACATTAGAATCACGATCCAAATTAGTCACGATTAGGGGTGTTAATTGGTGAGCCTTAGATGCACCTCCAAACCTCTTTAGTTCAAAGTTTTGTATTACTTTTCTAACATATGATCTCATTTTAAAGAAATAGTACAAAATTTTGAACTAAAGAGAGTTGGAGGTGCACCTAAAGATCATCAATTAGCACCTCTAGTCGCGATGTAAATCAGGATTATTTTTGAAAAATAAATTTATTGACTAGAGTCCACACTGAAACAGGATATTTGTAGTCGTCGGATGTAAAGTTAGCGGCTGGATCGAGCAGTAAACCAAGCGACACCACAATCTTCATGGTTGACTTGCAACCTCTGACCTGGACGGCCGAGACCTCCACCTCCGACCGCCGGCGGCCGACGCCCGCCGTCGATGTCGTGCCAGCGGGCAGCGGCAACAGGTAGGCCTCCACCGCCTCTGTTCTAGATGGAGGATCCTACACCGTGCTTCAGCGGAGGACGGCAGCTGGAGGCAACGACAGGTGGGTCTGAGGTGACGGAGGCTGTGACACTCCCAATGGTGGCCACCGCCATTCGCCGCCGTGCGGCTGTGCCGTTTAGCTTCAGGACTCATGGTCAAGGCTTGGTTTCGCTCATCCGAGAAGGAGAGGATGGCCACGATCTCGATCTGGTCAGCCCGCCTCCCCATCTCCATCAGAGCATGTACAACAGTGCAGACGCATGTACAATAGTGCAGACAGCTATTATTTTTTTTGTCACACTAGGTTCATGCTACAGGCAATAAAAATATTCACAACAATACATATATCATAGGCAACAAAAAATATTATAAGTCGAATAATTTCAACTTGTAAGCAAAATAATCAACAACGCCAAAATACATACAATTAAGTGTATATTCTCACTATGGAATAAGAGATAGCCTGTCCTTGACGGACCACATTAGTGCGATCACCACATGGTGCGGCACCCAGTACAAAGCTTTCCTGGATGCTGTTGCCCCAGAAGGCAACATTGACTGTGGTGCAGCCTCTTCCCTGTTCTCTTCAGTGCTGCAAGTCAAGCGACCGGATGCCAGGTAGAAGCAAAGTTGTTGCCTTGTTGGTGGTCGTCGCCTCTTCATCCTCGCTGGCGAGATCTGCATCAATTTTAATTCCAAATTAGTTCACTGGATATTTACATTTTATATAAAAGTTTATGCATGGTCTAATTCTCTAAGCTAAGCATAGGTCACAGCCAAAACTTTCTGCAAATTCCATAACCCAAGCTGAACCAAAGTAGCTCCAAAGCAGGGATTTAATTTTTGAAGCTAATCCTAAGTTACCTCCACAGCTAATCAAAAACACGTGAAGAAGAAAGCAGACCGAACCAAAAGGTAATCAATAGGCACCCTTGCCGCAAAAGAGCTTCGCCGGACAGGAGGCCGCCGCCGACCAAGTCGAGTGTTGCTTGGCTGTCCTCGCCGAGCAGGAGCTGGACGCACCACGTGAAATGGAGCAAACCCCAACAATTTAATGATGTTCCAAGAATTTGTGCAAGCAAACCCCAACAATTGAAGCTAGCTAGTTTACAGGAACTATACATGCATGCTACAAAACTGAAACAGAAAACAAACTTTTCACCTTGACTCGACTATGAGGGATAAAAAAATGGTACAAAACAGGATACTGATATATAAGGACAAATTGGTGGTGGTGGCATTCAGGCATTTTATACTTATATAAAAGGATAAACACGTTGATGTACAGTACCAGCTGCTGCAAGTTCACATACCATCCCAAAACAAAAGGGTTGATCAGTCTCGGAACCTGTTTGATTAATTGCACATGGCAATCTCTTTTAGATTTCAGAACCAAATAATGTATTGCACCGTCATTACAGTATGTTGCTTATGTTCCATGACTGAAGTATTCATTTTATTATTTTAATTTCTAAAGTAGTAAAAGGTAGCCCAGTTTAATTCATGCACAGGAAACAAGTCCAATTACCAATTGCAAAATGTTTATATTTTTACCTCAAACTAAGGATCTCCGAGTATGATGGTACAGATTTTGTTCTTCCTTTACAGTAAAAAAATTGGTTGAACAACATCATAACCACTAAAAACTAAATATATTATAGCTAAGTGAAATATAACCAGCCAAGCCTCCAATTCGGACCAAATATACATGAAACCCTCATGGATTGACCCTAAAATAAATGCACAGAGGGGAGCAAAACACAGAAGACCAAGGTAGCAGCAGGGAACAACAAAGATGACTTAACTGAAACCATTCGACTTATAAAGCCAACATTTGATAGAAGTTCAACACAAATTGCTAGATAGAACTCTGAATGAATCAGATACAAGTGAAGAGTGATGGCAGTGTACAATCAAAATAATTTTGACTATAATAGCTCTTATAAATAAACTTATAACAGCATCATCAACTTATAAATAAAAGATATCCCAAGAATAATATTGACTATAATAGCTCTTATTTAATAGCCAATATTGCTGCTTGCCAATAACAACATGCTACTTATTGTAGAAAGCACACCTGAGCAACATTGTATCAGAATCAGATCATGGGATACCCTGCAACATTGTTTTGCATAATATGATTGTATGAAGAATTGGAAGCAAAAAAAGAAAATCAGAGCAAATATCATCATCCAGACACCAATCTCATATGCTAAGCATTATGTGATGTGCTAAAATTACCAAGTAGTTATAGCCAGAATAACTGGAAGATAGAAATAGCACATGGCCAGAAATTTGATAAAGGACATTGTGGAATCGTGGTAATTTCGAAAGGGCTCTGAAATTGACTATATGTGCTGCTGCACACTGTAGTACCGCAGATCCTAAGTTGTTGAGACCAATGACATGTTTTATTTGCTACTTTTCATTCCAGAACAAGAACAAAGTGACACATGAAACAAAAAAGAATCATCAAAGACCATAACAAAAAAGGATCAGCTTGTGCTCGGATCCGTGTTTGGGGAGAGTAGGGAAATAGGTTAGCCTCTCCCCATTCTAAAGGGGGCAGGCCGTCGCGAGGCAGGGGCGCTGGGGCAATATGAAGGGGAGAGCTGTGGAAGGAAAGCACTGCACGTTGAGAGGCGTGGTGGGCACGGTTAGTGGCAGCGGCCGTGGCGGACGAACTTAGCTGACTCGCGGCTCGCGCCCCGGCGGCGTTGTGGAGGCGGGTGGCTGTGGGTTGCCGCGGGGAGGAGGCCGCCGCGGCTCGCCGTGGAGGAGGGGGTGCCCATCGCGCGCATCACTCGCGTCGCCTCTGGTCTTCTCTCCCTTTTACTCTCTCTCTCTCTCTCTCCAACGGTGGAGGTGCCGGCCTCTCTTTCCCCATCCGTCGGCCTCTTCGCCGCACCTCCTTGCTGCCTCCGCGTGGCCTCCGCGCTCGCCACCGCCTCCTCTGCTCCCTCTGCCGGTGAGCCGCAGGTCCACGTCGCCCCCTCCCATGTGTTACTAACCTTGGAGATTTGGGTGAAATGAGATGATCTGTCCATTAGGGACAAGACATATATATATAGGGTCCTCATGGGCCATATGGGCCTACAATAGTGATGGGCCTTCATATACTTAACACCCCCCTTCAAACTCAAGGTGGAAGTTGAGGATCTGAAGCATTGAGTTTGAGCAAGTGAAGCCGATGTTGCTCTCGAGTTTGTGCTTTAGTGAAAAAATCTTGCTACTTGTAGTTCAGAGGGCACATACTGAAGAGCAATAGTTTTCTGATGACAATGTGACCGGGAAAAAGAGGCATCGACACCGATATGCTTTGTTAACTCATGTTTGACTGGATCATTAGCAATTTGTATGGCTCCAGTGTTGTCACATAGGAGAGGTGTGGGAGCATCACAGGAGATACCAAAATCAGCCAATAACCAACGAAGCCACACAATCTCTGAAGTGGTGGTTGCTAGTGCTCGATGTTCTGCATCTGTACTAGATCGAGATATGGCTGCTTGCTTCTTGGACTTCCATGTAAGAGGAGAAGAGCCAAGAAAAATACAATAGCCTATGACTGATCGACAATCTGTTGGATCACTCGCCCAAGTGGAGTCCGAGTAAGCATGGAGCTGAAGCGGACTGTCACGAGCATAGAACAAACACTGGGATGATGTCCCTCTCAAGTATCTCAGCACACGAAGCAAATGACCAAAATGAACAGAAGTAGGAGCACTCACGAATTGACTCAAGATATGAACTGCATGAGCAATATCAGGTCTTGTAACAGTGAGATAAACAAGACTGCCCATAATGTGCCTATATCGAGATGGATCCTCAAGAACTGTACCATCAGTAGGATGAAGCTGCAAGTAAAGATCCATTGGTGTTGCAGCAGTCCTATTGTCAGTGATTCCAGAACGAGCGATGAGGTCTTGAATGTATTTGGATTGAGAAATATAATATCCCTTTGCAGAGTGCAAAACCTCAATCCCTAAGAGGTAACTGAGGGGACCCAAATCAGATATCTAAAACTCCTTACCAAGCTGCTGTTTGACATGAGAAATATGATCCAAATCATCTCCAGTAATCAACATATCATCAACATAGAGAAGAAGTAAGGTACGTCCACGTGGAGAGAGGTGAATAAATAAAGCAGGATCATGATCACTTGGTGCAAAACCAGCAGCCTATATGACGGAGACAAAGCGCTCAAACCAAGCACGAGAGGCTTTTTTAAGACCATAAAGAGCACGGCGGAGACGACAAACATGTCCTGAATGAACATCAACACCGGGAGGTGGCTGCATATAAACTTCCTCATGCAAATCTCCATGAAGAAATGCATTTTTGACATCCATCTGAGAGATAGTCCAAGAAGATGCAGCAGCCACTGCAATCAAAGTACGAACTATGGTCATATGAGCAACAGGAGCAAAAGTCTCATTATAATCTCTTCTTTGAGTTTGTTGAAAACCCCAAGCAACAAGACGAGCTTTATATCGCTCAATGGAACCATCTGACTTGGTCTTAATTTTGAATACCCACTTGCATGTAATAGGAACTGCATGTGATGGTAATAGAACAATATCCCAAGTGCATGTACGATCAAGGGCAGCAAGTTCCTCAGACATAGCAAGTTGCCATTCTAGAACACCAAAAGCTTCCTTATAAGTGGATGGCTCATGAACAACAGCATTCACACGTGAAAAACCATACTTGTTGGTGGGCCCAATAGTCGCACGATCACGGAGATTATACCGTGGACCTGTCTGTAACTCATTAGAAATAACATGTGACTCATCAATATTATTAGAATCATCAATAACCGGAGTGTCAGGACTAGCCGAGGAGAGCGGATTAGGTGGAAGCTATGAGGGACGATGTGTGTAGACTTTTGTGATAGGAGGTTTTGAAGGTGGGAGTGAGGGTGGGGCTGATGGGGGCTCAACAGGGGCAGTGGTTATGGAATCGGGAATGGATATAATAGGTGGTGGTGGTGGCGGCGGTGGTGGAGTAGCATCAACACTGGATGGAAAATGGGGCAAACTAAGAAATGATGTGGACTCTGTAGGAGAGTACGAAGGTTGAGTAGAGGGGTTGTAGAAGAAAGGACGATCCTCTACAAAAGTCACATCACGAGAAATCTGTACGCGACGAGCTGAAGGGTCATAACACCGATAACCCTTATGCTCAGGACTATATCCTAGAAAAACACACTCAACCGACTGTGCAGTCAACTTAGTTCGCTCACGGGGTGCTAACAGAACATAGCACGTACATCCAAAAACCCGAAGATGATCATAGCTAGGAGGAGTACCAAAAAGTACTTCACATGGGCATTTTCCAGACAATTTGGATGAAGGTTGCCTATTTATGAGATATACCGCAGTAGAAACAGCTTCTCCCCAAAAATGAGTGGGAACGAAAGAGGAAATGAGAAGCGTTTGAGCGGTCTCTACGAGATGACGATGTTTGCGTTCCGCAACACCGTTCTGAGCATGAGCACCAGGGCATGAGAGTTGAGCAAGGGTACCCTGAGATATCAATAACTGGCAAAAAGCATCAGATAAATACTCCCCACCAGAGTCGGAGCGAAAGACTTTAATAGGAGTGGAAAACTGAGTATGAATCATGCGAGTAAAAGACTGATATATGGAGCACAACTGGGAATGATGTTTCATAAGAAAAAATCCATGTATAACGGGAATGATCATTGTTGGTGCTAAGTAACCATTTTATCCCTTGTTTATCCTTTATAATGGCATGGATTTAATATCAAAATCACTAACCGTCCTAACCCCGACCAAATTATTGGTCATTTTCACATTTGCACATATATTTTGGAGGAACTTCGTTTTTGCAGGTTTTTGGCTTATTTTTGAGCATGAAATGATGAGGCCCGTGATCGAGCGCTAACACGAAGAAAGACGAAGGCCAAAGCCCAAAGGAAGGACCAAAGCCCATGTTGATTCGAAGCTCATTCATGCACATCCATCCTCCAAGACAGTCCAAAGGACCAAGCCAACGAAGATGAGATCAAGATACTTCGGGATTAAGCAAAGCAAATGAAGATTTAAGAAAGGATTCCCTATCCTATCCTTTCCTCGAAGATATCTCCAATATAACGACGTCCAAAAGGGTGCAATCATGAAGGACATAAACTCTAGAAGATGCGAGGAGTCTACACGCGAAAGATGAGACCGAGGCGGTCCCGAAAGAGGGTAGGCCGGCCGGCCTAGGCCCATGAGCCGGTCGGCCTAGCCCATTTCCGAGGCGGTTCGGCCTTCCCTTCGCCCGGTGGCTTCCTCGGCTCATAAATAGCTCGCACCTTATTCAACTCGCGGCATCCATCCACCCAGAACTCGACGAAAACCTAGGGCCAAGACCGGAGGGAGACGATGACTGCCGCAAGTCTTCGAAGTTGTCTAGGAGATGGCTTAGGCCGCCCCTAGCCGCCATGGCCTCCCTGCGTGGTTGTGCCATGGTGGAGTTCATGAGCTAGTTGGATTCATCGATGGTGTGCACACGGCGGTGATGATCCAATCACATCTATTATGTGAGTAATGATAATCATGTCTTCCGAATCTATTAGCGATCATGTCTCTCCTTTTTTATTTTGTTCTTGCCTTGGGTGCGCTTATTCCTAGATCTATTCTCGAGATAGATTGCATGGGGTGTTCTTGTAGCTATGGTGGCTAGGAGTTCATACCGGATCTACCCAAGGGGGTTCGACACGTCTAGCATGCTTCGGGGTGCTTTTGTCCAAAGGGAGCGTCGTGACAGGGCATGGACTGAGTAGAGGGGTTCCCGAGCAGTTGGATTGGAGGTTTTGATTTAAGGATGCTATTGATTGAGATGCATGATTTATTTGCTCGTTAGCTTGAACTACAACTAGATGACGATAGGCCTAGTCATGTCTTTGGTTTTGCTATGGTTACGCCTATGTTCATGGATGAGATCAACATTTACACAACACTCATATCTATCAAAGGTTTATTCTATATGTGCAATTCATGCTTCATGTTAGGATAGATCCGTTAGATTAGATGGAAAACCTTAGGTAGTTCTTTGTCGATCCACGAATTGATAAACCTTGGGGGAGTACTCTAAGAGAAAAGCTACCATGATCCGTGCGCTTGCGGTACATAAATTGGGGAGCTAAGGAGCATCAACAAGCTTTTCTGGCGCCATTCCGGGGATCGGCAACTCGAACCCTAGGGCGATCTATCTAGTTTTTTTTTGGACTAACCCTAATTTTTGTTATTGCATATACCCTTATTTTCTTATTTGTGTCCTTGAAAGCAGGTGGGAAAATCTAGACACCAAACTTGGACTTCGAGAAGTCCATAATCCACTTCAACAAATTTCAACAATTGGCGACAAGATGATCGAGGAGCCTCGACATGGAACATCGACAACGTCTACATCGACATGACGGCAACAACATCAAGATTCGCTCTTTAGTGGTAGGTGCTAACTTTTATTAGTGGCCCTGCATCCGCTATCGAGTCCCCACTCCCCAAAAAAAAAGATGATAAATAAGGTACGCCACCGTGTCAATTGATTTTAAAGACTAATGTTTTTGGGAAGAATTGTTTGTTCAAGCAATAGGTATGAAGCATGTCCGCGAAGAAAATCGTGCGATCATCATCATCTATGAAGTGTTACTATTGTGATGAGTTTTTCGTCCAAGATCAGAGAAGTACCATGAGAAAATAATAGATTATTTTGAAGTTCCATCAAGTCTTCTTTCCAATGGATCAAGAACCGTCAACTTTGGAGATCGGTGTGAAGAGTTATGGTAAAATCTTTCAACGCTGCGCGTTCTGAAATCCCTTTGGACAGATTGCAATGCCGTAATAAAACAAGCATAACTTCTTTATCCGGAGTCCAATTGGGGCAAATGACTACTTGTTGGAAAGATAATTTGATGTACCTTGTAATGGAGCAGAAGTTTGGTACATGTTCTGCACTGGATGAAGGGGAATTCAACGACAGAGGCAGTAACAACCAACGAGAAGGTGATGACGATGTCAAAGGATGATTGGAAGGCTGTGTACGCAAAAGATGATGATTTGAAGTTGACCAAAGCTGGAGGCAACAAGATTAGAAGAACCGCGGCACCACCTATCTTCTCAAGTGGAATGCTCGATATACTTCTAATTGAGTGATGCTATCAAGGAAGGAAACCGTTCGGATCATCAACACGAATCACAGGAGCATCTTCCAATCCCGACACCTTGGGTAAAGCAAGAACAATAGAGAAGACACATCATTGAAGCCGTGATATTGGTAATCAATGGTGATGACCTTGAAGCCTAGGGACGCACGACACTACACTCCAAAGACCACATGATCGAGATCATTGACATCTTCGGATGAATTCACAAGAAGATATTGTTCTCATCAGTGTCCAGCTCGACCTCAAAAGCAAATAGTAGCATATTTTTGGATATTCAAAAGCTCCATGAAGTTCCTGTTCCAACGAATCAAGAATTAAGTCAATCGGAGATTCCTACAAGCGGGTATGGCCAAAACATTTAAGGTTGTGCACTCTGAAAATTTCTGGACAACACGCAGCGCCAATAGTGAAACGGGCATCAAGACCTGACTCCTTGTCTTTTTCATTTTTCAGTCTCCCTTTTTCTTTGTTCTCAAGACCTGACTATCCTTTTTTTTGGTGTTCAATATGCTCTTTTTTGTGCATGCAGATATTGTATCTAGATTCACTTGATGTTGGTGATATCGTTAACAACGACTTGGAAGTAAGAGCCGCTGCGTGGACGGGACAACTCGTCTCCAAAGTCTGCCTCATGGATAAGCTCTCCGAGACTCAGTTCGGCAAACTACAAGTAAGATTCATGCACGAATAACTTTTTCCCTCCAACTTTCTGCATGTGTGGGAATTAGTAACTTTGTAAATATCTTGTATGTGTAAGTAGCAAGTTATACATGTGTTGGATACACATGTACAGAGTCACAGAGTTATACATGCAAAGTTATATACTGCCTTTCTAAACCAGTAACCTTTTTTTATTCACTCATGCACACCTTTTCTCCTTTTTTTGTACAGCTAAAGCCAGAACATTTAAGAACAACGATGATCCCACCAGAAAGGATCCAACAATTCATCGATTCAAACATGCCGGAATCGGTCATTGTTGTATGTTTCTGCCCTCCATCCTTTTTTTCTATCATCACGCATCATTTTTCTCCCGCATTTCTCTCATATAATCCAACCATCTTATGTTTTACGTTGTTGCCTTATGTTTTTGCAATTTTTTTCTTTTTTGCAGAATCGGGAGGTCCTCAAAAGTGCACTGAGCGAGTTCAGCATTGCAATCAATCAAGCTTCTGTCAACCTTACACAAAAGTTGTGCCAAGGGGTACAATAGCAAGAAGCACATGCAGAAGGAGGTCAAGCAGGTCCCAGTACCTCTAAAGGTACCCGGGAGGTTAGGACTAAAAGGAAGAACGACATTCTGGAAGAATCACTCGGTGAGATTAGGAGTGATGAAGAAGACTCCAGCAGCGATGAAGATTATGCCAACTTTGACTCTTGCGACATAGAGGGGGACGAAGATGATGAGAACAACGATGGATTTGGAGATGATATCAATTCATCACAAATTGACCCAAGAGCTACTAAGAACGAAGGTAATGACTAACAGCATCGCATATGCTTCTTATAGTTTTGTTTTTCTAACAGAAACATTTTTTTTCTTTGATAGTGCAAAGCAAGAAGAAGGTTACATTTGAAGATGTAGATAACGCAAACAAGCAAGATGATGACATAGAGTACAAGTCGATGAAAGGCAATCAAAGTAAATATGTTGACATGATATGTTGGATCAAAACTTGTATATTGGTAGCAAGATTGTTGACGCTCCTTAGAGCGCCAATTTACGTACCGCAAGCGCACGGATCGTGTAGCTTTTCCCTTAGAGTATTCCCCCAAGGTTTATCAATCCACGGAACAAGTGTATTACTATGCTTAACTAAGCACTAATGACGTTGGTAGAAGATCTATATTGAGTGTTTGAGTGCGAAATAGATCTAATCTAACCAATCTAATCTAATCTGGATTGGTGAGCAATGATAGGTGTGTGCACAAGATATGAAGAGCATTTGTCCATAGGGTCTAGGATCACTAGAGATGTAATCGCTAAGTAACGAAGAACGGATCTAATCTATGACAGGTGTGTTCCAAGATCAAAACCTTTCCCTCCCGCATACTGTCACTACATGAGGATAATCGGTAACGAATCAACAAGAACACGATAGTTGATGTAATCTAAGTAAACCATGCAAGAGCAAAGCAAACCCAAAGCCAAGTCGCGAACTATTAAGCATCAAAGCATCATCAACAAGAATCGTGATAGATCAATCTCATAAAGGATTTGGCAATTACAACTCAAGATCTCCTTACAACCCCATGAACAAACGAGGACTTTACCCCATGAAGCTAGGCGAAGCGTAGTCGATCATGGTGACGAAATCTCCGGCAAGGGATGGATCCCTTGCTGTCCTCCAACTTGCAGCGGCGCCGAGGGACGATGAGGCCTCCGATGTCACCTTCCTCTTGTGTCTAACTCGATTCTGCTCCTTGACATCGTCTCCCCGAATGCTCTCCGCGTGAGCCTGTGGGAGGGGTCTTTAAATAGCCTCAGGAAACCCTAGGTCGAAGGGGAGGCCGAGACTCCGTGTAAAGGGCCTGGGCCGGCCGGCACAATGGGCCCAGGCCGGCCGGCCTAGCCCATTTTCTCGCCGCCTCGCGTCCTCCTTTCTCCCCAAGTCTTTTGGAGTCTTCTGGAGTTTATACCTTTCACGATTGCACCCCGTTGGACATCGTTATCTTCGAGATTTCTTTGAGGAAAAGGATAGGACGGAGAATCCTTCCTTAAATCTCTATTTACTTTGCTTAGCCCCGAAGTATCTCGATCTCATCTTGTGGGCTTTGTCCTTTGGGCTTCATTGGAGGGTGGATGTGCATGAACGGGCTTCTAGTCGTCATGGCCTTTGGTCCTTTGCTTAGGCTTTGGCCTTTGTCTTCCTTCGTGTTATTGTATGATCATGGGTCTCGTCGAAACATCTCCGAAAATGTCCAATTTCCTGCCAAAATACAACATGCTCCAAAATCCAGGACAAAATCGAAAATGGTCAAGTTCGGGTGCCAAGTGGCGGGTTAGTACATGAATCATCCCGAAGAATTTACCAAAACCTCTCTTAATTGTATAACAAAATGGGTACTTAAGGAGCGCCAACATTCCCCCCATGTTTAGCTTTTGCTCGTCCTCGAGCAAATCAAATCATCAAGTCCTTCCATGGGTTGCTCGAAAGTTCTCAAACTGCAAAATTTACTTATGCACACAAGTCTAACAATATTTCTTCAAACAAAGGTCAGAGGAGTAGCGAGGATAATCATATCATGGGCGTTTAAAAACTCATCCAATATGACTCCACGACTCTTACCTTTAACCGGCAACTTGAATATCAACAACACTTGCTTTTCTTGCCATCCTTGGAGGGTTTTTTTTCTTTCTTCTCTTTTTTTTTCTAGTTTTTAGAAGCAAAATACCCTGCAACAAAGGTTAGACCAAAAATTCTTGCACAAGTCCTTTCATGTCTCTTGATATAAGTGGCTATCCTGTTATTATTTGCAAACTCTCATCTCCCAAAAGTCTCTCAAGTATAAAGTGGGGCTATAGGTGAGGCTAGCAAAGAATATACATATATCGTCAAGTTAAGAAAACCTTCTAATGATTGCTTACCTTCCGAGCCAATGATCATGAGAGTTTCTCCATAATGTAAGAGGTTCAAGGGTAAGAAGATTTAGAATGGTGGACATGTGCAAAGGCATACAAAAAGATTGACTTCAAGGCACAAGCGTCGTCCTCATTGTCGGATTGCACAAGGTTGGAATTGAAGATATTGTTCAAACAACAAGGTGATATCTCTTTGCACATCTCTAACCATAGAATCCCTTCATTTATTCTTTTCTTCTCTTCTTATTATTATTTTTCTTTTCTTTTCTTTCTTTCTCTCGAATTTTCCTTCTCTTTTCCGAAACCTTTCATAGGAAACTTTCTATAAAACATAGATACGCAAATCTCCAAAGTAGCTCCCTGAATTTTTGGAGCCCGAGCCGAGGCCAGAGGGGACTAGGCCGGCCGGCCCAAGGGTTGTAGGCCGGCCGGCCTGGGACTTTCCTAGGTCGGATTCGGTCCGTCTTTCCAGTACTCCTTCCTTTCTTCATCCCAAAATTATGTTTTATACAACTCATGCGCAGGAACAGAACGTATCCTCATAATTGGGTTGTGGTCAAGGAAGAGGATAATAAACAAGATAATCTCATGTTCGGGTTTTGGAATCCGATAGATTTAATGAGTTGTTCCAATGAGGAATTCTCATTACCGAATATTGACGGGGCTAGCAATTCAGAGATGAAAAATACGGACATGATCATTGCTCGAAATTAAAACTCCCAGGAGAAAGAAATCCTAACTCAACTCAATGTATATCCAATACTTATGGTAGAACGAATATAGCTTGTGGATGATAAGATTTTTACTCTCAACTTGCCAAGAACTTGATCAACCTTATGTTTGTAGGGTTTTATTATTTTTATGAAATTAAAGTCCTCCAATCATGCCTTATTCGCAAGCGTAATCAAAACCAAGCGCTAGATCAAAGCTCAAGTGTGGGTATTAATATGGACGAATAATTTACTAAGCTCCACAAATAAGAATTAATTTTCATGACAACACTCGTGAACAATTGCTTTAAAGAAAATAAAGTAAAACTGAATGCATAAATAAAATTGCACGATCCAACAAAAAACAAAGACTCTTTTTATTTTGTTTTCATGACTCAACACTAATTTAAGACTCACTCTCACACATGCGAAAAATAAAGCACACAACGCTAGACTATGACTCCCACACAAACGAAATTAAAGACATGCACACGATTAACTTTCGACTAAACAAAGACTAACAAAATTCAATCTACGAGCCGTCACACCTCTCCCCCATGCTTAGATTATGCGGCGTCCTCGTCGCAATGATATAAAAGACGGGTGTGACGCTCGTCGGTGTTCTCAACGGCACCTAGGGCAATTGCATCTAGGGCGCCCTCCTCCTCCTTGCTTTTGTAGATCTCCGACCATCCCGAATAACTTCCTTATGTTGCGGAGAAGGAAGTTGTAATCTCCTTCGACCAAGCGCTCGATGTCGTCCATCCTTCGATCCATTGCCACGATTCAATCGTGACACCTATCGATGGCGGCGTGGAGATCCACGATTTCATTGCGGCACTTGAAATAGCACCCGAAGTGATGGCCGCCGTGGTTGGGGTCATCGTCCTCGGGCTCATCGTCGTCCTTCTTCTTCTCCTTGCCGCTGTCACCTCCAGAGGGGTCGTCTTCCTCCCTTCTCTCCTCTTCGGCCCACCCCGGCCAATCATCATCGTAGTCACGACCGGTGGCGCCCCATGAACCGGGGCTCATGTAGCTCTCCCAATCGCTGTCCCCCGCATAATCCTTCGGCTCCGGGGTGTGCTCTATGTAGTTTTTCCTTTTAACTCCGAGAAGGCGCAAGGAACGCCTAGGTGCGGGTGGCTCTTTGTCTTGTCGCTTCTCGCCCTCGTCTTCGTCGCTGATGACGACGACCTCCCTTTAGGCTTGAGCTAGCTTCTTCTTGCACCACAGAAGGCCCTTCCCTCCGACGCTCATCCGTGCTTGGGTGTTAAATTTCTTCAGAGGGGCCTTCGCTTCACATCGCTTTGCTTCGACAAGGAGGGGCGGCGCAGCGGTTGCCGAGATGGAGCTAGGCATCTGCTGGTTTGGCGTGGGGGTGTCGGATGCCATGCCCCTCTCCTTGATCTCCATTGCTACAATCATGGCTCTTACGCTCACTGGAACGGCCATTGTTGATGTCTCTCACGAGGTGGTGGCGTAGATTGAAAAGTATGAGAGAATAGATCTAAACCGCGCCTCTATTTAAGTCCTGAAAAGACTTGGACGAGAAGTCTAATATCTCTGCGTATTTGGCATGCAAAATCTATAAGACACGGTTTTAAAATTTCCTTATCTCGTACCTACCAAAAATCAAGACCGAGTCACGCACGAGGAGGCTCAGGCCGGCCGGCCTAGGGGTGTTGTGCCGGCCGGCCCAGGGGGTTTTTCGGCCCCCTGGACTCCCACTTTTTTCGAGGTGCCCACCAACAAATTATGAGCCTATGTTTTACTCAAAGTTCATCCAGAATAAAAATAAAACTATGAAAATAAAATTATGAGCCCATTTTCTTGCCGCCTCGCGTCCTCCTTTCTCCCCAAGTCTTCTGGAGTCATCTGGAGTTTATACCTTTCACGATTGCACCCCGTTGGACGTCGTTATCTTCGAGATTTCTTCGAGGGAAAGGATAGGACGGAGAATCCTTCCTTAAATCTCTATTTACTTTGCTTAGCCCCGAAGTATCTCGATCTCATCTTGTGGGCTTTGTCCTTTGGGCTTCATTGGAGGGTGGATGTGCATGAACGGGCTTCTAGTCGTCATGGCCTTTGGTCCTTTGCTTGGGCTTTGGCCTTCGTCTTCCTTCGTGTTATTGCGTGATCATGGGTCTCGTCGAAACATCTCCGAAAATGTCCAATTTCCTGCCAAAATACAACATGCTCCAAAATCTAGGACAAAATCGAAAACAGTCAAGTTCGGGTGCCAAGTGGCGGGTTAGTACATGAATCATCCCGAAGAATTTACCAAAACATCTCTTAATTGTATAAAAAAATGGGTACTTAAGGAGCGCCAACAAAGATCAATGGAAATCTCAAGGGTTCTTTATTATTTTATCTTCGCAGGATCTGCCTCTGACCATCAATGGAAAACTTGTATATGTTGTGACAGATTTGGATCCCCGCCCCCTCCGGTTGATGAGCTTGTTTTTTTGCGCGATTTGTTCTGCGGCCTTGGCGCAGCGGGTTGTTCAATATCAACTTGTTCACACTCCAGCCCCGGAAGAACACTTGACGTTCTCCTTTTCCCCAAAGCAACAAGCTTAGATTGTAGAGCACTCACTTGTTTTGATACCATGCCATACCCCTCGTCATCAGCCATAAAAGGTCTCACAATCTTATTAAATTTTGTGCACATCCTGCTGTAACGTATAACATGCTTCCCGTGGTCTGTAATTTGGGCTTCTTGAAGAGGCTCGTTAGCGGCAACTTCCACCCCACTATCAATCACTGGCTCAACTGACCATCAAGGGAGAATGTACCGATCAGGCACCTCGCGGACTGCAAGGGCGTCAAAAACCTTCAATATGTGGCAGCAAAGCACTCCATCTCTCTCAAACTTGCAACAAGTGCAGCTATACAAGCCCTCCACCCTGGACGACGTGACCCTGAATGTCCGTGTCCCATACAACAGATCGGGGCAACGCCTGTACGGAACAACATCTATCAAGTCATCCCCTTCAACACGAACAACATAGTAGCTCGAACTTAGCTGCAGCTCGTGTAGAAACACATTGAACAACCTCCTTGTATACGCTTTCTTCATCTGATTCTCCATAGGGTGCCCCGTCAAGTAGCGTGGGACCTTCGTGGCTGTGGCGCCTCTTGCAAATCTTGCTTGCTGAAAATCCTTTGTTGTATCTTCTTATATTGCTGCACAAAGTTGAGTATCGAGTTCTTTGGGTTGACATAGCGCTTCAGGACAGCATTGAAGCCTTCACTCCATGCTGTTGTTTGGAGGAAGGGGAAGAAACAATGCATGAAATACGCAGGGATCCAACAATGTCTCATGTCATACAAATGTTGGAACCTCTCATCATTGTTGAGCTCATATTTATCCAGAAAAGCCTGCCACTTCTGCTCAAACTCTGCCGACGTGAAGCTATTGTCAATACAATCCTTGAAGTCATCCGCCAACTCTTGCTTACCATCCCCCTTGCTATCCAAGAAAGCACCCATTGTCTTCCTAGCATTTTCCATAATGTGCCAACGGCAATTCCTATGAACTGAACTGACAAATACCTCTGCGATAGCAGCCTTCATCACAATATCTTGATCAGTTATTATATTTGCAGGATCCTTGCCGCCCATTGCTTTCTTGAATTCAGTAAACAGCCAGACAAAACCCTCAGTCTTCTCATTCCTCAGAAAGCCGCAACCCAGCTGGATTGTTATGCCATTCCTGTCAATCCCTGTTAACACAATACAAATTATTAGTATTTTTTTCATAGCTGAAGACTATCAACTGGTGCAGAATAAAGATGGCAACTTATGTGCAACTAGTGTGTCAACTTGTGCTTTCTCAAAGTAGCAAATTATTCAAAGACATCATTATAGTCAGTGTGATAACCAGTATTTTTTCTGGACTCCAATAAATAACAATCAATGAAAACCATCAATGGGCAAACTAGCATTTTTTTGCTGGACATACATACCTATGAAAGGAGCACATGACATGTTGTAGGCATTGGTCAAATAAGTAGTGTCAAAGGACAAACAATCACTATATAGCTCATAAGTTCTCCTTGCTGCACCATCCACCCAAAACAGATTCTCAACCCTGTCAAACTCATCAAGAGTGTAACTATAATAGAATTCCGGATCTTCCTTCTTCAATTCTTCAAAGTACTCAAGCGTCGCCTTCACATCTTTACCTCTATATTCAGCGCGGTACTCAACACGCAAATTTTTAGCATCAACTTCGGTGTATGGACAGTTTTCAATACCTCCATACAACTCAGCCATTATCTGGTAAGCACGAGTTGTCGTGATGCAGCATCCATGGAGCAACTTGATGAGCTCTTTCTCTTCAGCTGGTATGTCTCTGTGGGTCTTCAAGTATTTTGTGAGCGAGAATTTTCTTAAACGCTCATGGTTGTGCTCCCTTTCAAAGTTCACAACCTCCCAGTATCTAGGGGATGTCTTCCTCACAATCATGCGAGCTGGGCAGTGCGTCCTGTCTACATAATCCCTCTGCCTTTGCCTCACAATCTTTTTCTCAGTTATTGGCCCATCATCAGCAACCTTCTCTTTTTTGTTGACCCCAGCCTTCTGGCAAACATAGATATACTTTGTCTTTTCATTGGCCTTCTTTGACTCACGGGATGTGTCGATTCTTATAGAGAAACCAGTATGACAGGCATAGGAATTGTAATAGTCTTTGGCAGCATCAGAAGTATTAAAAGACATGCCTACAAAAGGTTCCTGCGGAGTGGATAAAACCTCAACACCATCCTCAACATCAACTCCATCTGCGGTTGTCTCAGCCGTGGGAACTGTCACACCACCAGATTCAGCCGGGAGCACCTTTGATGCTGAGTTGCTAAGCTGCTGAGTTGCCAGTTCAGGAGGAGCTGAGTTGCTTGGCAGATGAAGGGTTTCATTGGATATTACAGGGAGAGTCAAGTTGCTGCTTGACACATGTGCACCTGCACCACCTGCAACACACATCGGTAGGAAATCTGCACCAGAAACTTGCTGCAACTCAAGATCTGAAGGGGCTGTAAGGAAATCATGCTCTTGTAGTGGTGCAGAATTTAGATAAAAAACCCCACTACAAGTCATATTGCATCTAAAAAACACAAATATTAAGTATAAGTTGTCATGCAAGGAAACTCATAATGTATATAGGAAGGCACACAAATACTAATTAGCACAATACAAGTTTCTTTTTGTAGCCACAAAAAATGAACACAAATTGCCATACAAAAAAACTCAAAATTTACATAAGCTGCAGTCTCAGGAAACACAAGTTGCCACAAAAAAATGTACACAAGTTGCCATCTCAGGACTACAATCCATAAACCTATATGTTCAGAAGAGTCTTGTAAGGGGGCACCCATCCTGTTGATCTATTAGATGAAATTATGTCCTAATAGTTTATTTACTGATCATTAGTCAAGAGGCACCATCCAAAACTGCTAGCAACTTGTGTGGATTGCAACAAATTTGCACTAATATATAGATGGACATAAAAAATTATCTACAATTCGAAGATCATAGGGAAGATTTACGCAGATTTAGAAGGATTAGATCGAGCAGATGAGAAGGAAAGAGCACGAAAAAAAGTTGCAAACCTGCAAGGAAGGAGTTGCATATCGGGGAGGGAGGACACAAGTCGCGAGGGTCCTGCTGCGGCTGCGGATGCCCTCCCGTGCGTGTCGGCGAGATGCGGCGATGGGGGCTGGATGGATGGATGCGAGATGCGGCGAGTCGCGGTGGATGGGGCGATGGGGGGATGCGGCGCGCCGTGGCTACTGCGGGCGCCTCCCTCCTTCCAGCGCGCGGGCCTGGTATTGCGGCGGCGGGACCAGAAAGGGAAAGGAAATGTCTGACCTGGGGATTGCGCGCTGGTGGAAAGGGGCGGGCGCGGGGGGTCGCGCGGTCCCAAAGCGCGCGACAGGTCGCGCGATAATGCGCTCCCATAAATAGCTCGCACCTTATTCAACTCGCGGCATCCATCCACCCAGAACTCGACGAAAACCTAGGGCCAAGACCGGAGGGAGACGACGGCCACCGCAAGTCTTCGAAGTTGTCTAGGAGATGGCTTAGGCCGCCCCTAGCCGCCATGGCCTCCCTGCGTGGTTGTGCCATGGCGGAGTTCATGAGCTAGTTCGATTCATCGATGGTGTGCACACGGCGGTGATGATCCAAACACATCTATTATGTGAGTAATGATAATCATGTCTTCCAAATCTATTAGCGATCATGTCTCTCCTTTTTTATTTCGTTCTTACCTTGGGTGCGCTTATTCCTAGATCTATTCTCGAGATAGATTGCATGGGGTGTTCTTGTAGCTATGGTGGCTAGGAGTTCATACCGGATCTACCCAAGGGGGTTCGACACGTCTAGCGTGCTTCGGGATGCTTTTGTCCAAAGGGAGCGTCGTGACTGGGCATGGCCTGAGTAGAGGGGTTCCCGAGGGGTTGGATTGGAGGTTTTGATTTAAGGATGCTATTGATTGATATGCATGATTTATTTGCTCGTTAGCTTGAACTACAACTAGATGACGATAGGCCTAGTCATGTCTTTGGTTTTGCTATGGTTACGCCTATGTTCATGGATGAGATCAACCTTTACACAACACTCATATCTATCAAAGGTTTACTCTATATGTGCAATTCATGCTTCATGTTAGAATAGATCCGTTAGATTAGATGGAAAACCTTAGGTAGTTCTTTGTTGATCCACGAATTGATAAACCTTTGGGGAGTACTCTAAGGAAAAGCTACCACGATCCGTGTGCTTGCGGTATCTAAATTGGGGCGCTAAGGAGCGTCAACAATCATCAATAAAAATGACATAGTATTTGTGACCGCCCTTTGTAGCAAAAGGCGCAGGACCCCATACATCTGAGTGAATAAGATCAAAAGGTCTAGCTGAATGAGAAACACTAGAGAAATATGGAAGTTGTATCTGTTTTCCAAGCTTGCATCCCTTACAATGAAAACTAGACTCAACAGATGTATGACCTAAACAACCTTTATTTATTAATGTAGACAACCGAGACCCACAAAGATGACCAAGACGATGATGCCACTTGGCGAAGGACAACGTGGAGGATGATGCAGCGGCTGACACACGAGCAGAAGACTGAGTGGAAGACGGAGGAAGGCGCAGGGTGTCGAGAACGTAGAGGCTAGGAGAACCTCTACGGCGATGGCCAGTCCCAATCACTGTCCCGGTGCGATGATCCTGAATAAAGCAAGATGAGTCATCAAATCTAGCAAAACAATTATTATCTGCTACTTAACCAACTGAAAGAAGGTTCATAGACAACTGAGGTACAAAAGATACATCAGGTATAGAAAAGTGAGAGGTGCAAAGAGAACCCTCATGAGTGATGCAACAAGATGTACCATCTGCTGTCTGAATAGAAGCACCATCAGCAACTGGTGTGCAATTAGTAAGCTGAGTCCGATCTGATGTCACATGAAAAGATGCCCCTGAATCAAGTACCCAAGATGATGGAGCAGCACTGACAGGTGAAGCAGCAGCAGCAGACATTGAACCTTTAGAAGTAGGTGTTGTACCACGACCACGAGCAAGACGAGCAGCCCGACGTGCATGAAAATCAGCCAACTTCTCTGGATGCGCAGAAAAACAATTCTCTGCCGTATGAGTAGTCTTGCCACAATGCTTACATGGCTCTGAAGAGGTGCCTCTAGAAGTGTTGTACTTTTGAGAAGCTGCCAACACACTATGAGATACTGGTACAGGCGCAGCAGACATAGACTTAAGGCGAGTCTCTTCAGCAAGTAAATCAGACAACGCCTTAGCCATGGTAAGATCAGAACTATCATTGAGTAACCGTTTACGAATGGAGTCAAATTCTTCTCGTACACCCATGACAAAATGATATGTAAGGAACTTGGCAATAAAATTGTGTGTTGGACATGAATCTGATGTACAGGTAGGCACCATGGAAGTCAATGAGCCCATCAAACGATCAAAAGCAGTGAAGTACTCATCAATAGACATATCATTCTACTCAATAACATGAGTTTGCTGCATAAGACTATGTAAAAGAGCACCACTATCCTGAACATAATGCTGTTTCAGAGAAGACCATATTGCTTTGGCTGTTTGGAACTTAGAGAGACTCATAATCATAGATTGCTTAACACTATTGACCATAGCAGCCATAACTTTCCCATCATTAATCTGCCATTGTTTTACTTCTGCTGCATTAGTGTTATCAGTCTTAAGCACAACAGGTTCATCAGTCAAATGAAAGAGCAAACCATGGCCCCATAATGCAGTCTCTACACAAAAAGCCTACTCTGGATAATTCTGACCATCTAGGGTGATATTGATGACAATTGCACTGACCGACATAGTGGATTACTTGCTACTGTTATCAATTTCAGCAACAGAAAGAACAGAGAGCAGGAACTGCGCAAATCACCAGCAAAACAGAGCAGTAGAGCTGACCACACGTGTACAGCAGTAGAACAACAGACTCACGACTGGAGGAGGTTGGAGACAGGCGACGAACACCACAAGCAACTCCGCAGCTACAAAGGAAGAGGCTGCAGCCGGAGCAGATGGAGACGGGGCGCGATGGGGCGCAGCGTCCGCGACCAGCGGAGGAGACAGTGACAGGCGGCGCCAGGCGCGTCCTGGGCGGGCGGAGAAAGGCCGCGACAGGCGCGGCATACGCCCGCGACGGATGGACGACGGACGGGCAGATGGAGGCCCGCGGACGGCGCGGACGGAGCACAGATGGCGCGGACGGCGCCGACGGGAGTCGCGCAGATGGCGCGGACGGCGACAAATCGGCGGCGGGACGAGCTGCAACGGGCGGCGGACGGGCGGCCGCGGCGGACGGCCGCGACGGGCGGTGGACGAGCGGCCGCTGCGGATGGCCGCGACGTGCAGCGGATGGGCGGCCGCGGTAGAAGGCCGCGACTGGCAGCGGACGGGCCGTGAGCCGCAAACGGCGGCCGCGGTGGAAAAGAACCCAAGGCAGGGGAAAAATTTGGATCTTGGGGGATTAGATTAGTCTAACCCTAACCCTAATCCTTGCTCTGATCCCATGTTACTAACCTTGGAGATTTGGGTGAAATGAGATGATCTGTCCATTAGGGACAAGACATATATATAGGGTCCTCATGGGCCATATGGGCCTACAATAGTGATGGGCCTTCATATACTTAACACCATGCTCCCTCTGCCGATGAGCCGCGGCGGAGCGGGCGCGGGGCCGCCGTGCTTTCCAAGCACGGCGCGAGGGCGGGATGGGGCGGTCTTGATGAGGACATCCTCCACTATTACCCGCTGGCAAAGATGCAACAAAAATGGGCCAAAAGTGGCCTAGTTGTAGTCGGGCGCCGACCGTGTGAGCCGCATAATTCCACCTTGCTTAGCTTGGGATGAGGAAGCCACCTTAAAAAGGGAGAGCCACCCTTCCCCTATTGGACTAGTCTTTTGGGGCGATTGAGCCTTTTCCTGAGTGGGTGCGCCGGAGTACAGTGCTAAGATTGCTGAGGCACAACAAGAGGCCCTAGTGGCGTTGTAGGCCGGATCGGTGCGTCGTAATTTCGGATGCTGGTGCTAAGATTACGGGATTCGAGGAATCCGAATCGGTATGTTGGGCTTTTCATCCAATCCCACCTGGGCCGGACTCATCATTTGGTATCAGAGCTGGTCCCTTGTTAAGGGGGTGGGAATGATGAGGACATCCTCCACTATTACCCGCTGGCAAAGACGCAACAAAAATGGGCCAAAAGTGGCCCAGTTGTAGTCGGGCGGCGACCGTGTGAGCCGCATAATCCCACCTTACTTAACTTGGGAGGAGGAAGCCACCTTAAAAGGGAGAGCCACCCTTCCCCAATTGGACTAGTCTTTTGGGGCGATTGAGCCTTTTCCTGAGTGGGTGCGCCGGAGTGCAGTGCTAAGATTGCTGAGGCACAACAAGAGGCCCTAATGGCGTTGTAGGCCGGATCGGTGCCTCGTAATTTCGGATGCTGGTGCTAAGATTGTGGGATTCGAGGAATCCGGATCGGTGTGTCGAGCTTTTCATCCAATCCCACCTGGGCCGGATTCATCAGGTCTCCTGTTCGAGCATCGGCTCCTCGGATCCGCGGTCTCCGCGGCCTCGGCGGGAGTCGGCGTCGGTGGGAGCGACGGGGAGGGGGAGGGCATCGAAGCGGCACGGCTCGCTACAGCAAGGTGGAGGGTGGAGGCCGGGCGATCGGACGCGAGAGGCGCGGGGGTGGGAGGCAGGGTCAGCAAGGAGGGGCCCACGGTGGTTCTGCCGGCAGAAACACTCGGTGAGGACAGCACAAACTTTTTAGTAGCAAAGATAGAGAAACTAACAGCTAAACAGACAGCTTGTACAATGAGCTACTCCCTCCGTTCCAAATTATAAGTTGTTTCAAGAATCTTCGAGAGTCAAAGTTTTTCAAGTTTGACTAAAATTATATAACAAGACAATAATATTTATGATACCAATTAATTATTTTAGATTTTTTGTTAGCTATATTTTCGCAGTATATCTATTTGATATCATAAACTTTGTGTTTCTTTCTATAATTTTGATCAAACTTTGAGATGGTTTGACTCTCCAAGATTCTTAGAATGACTTATAATTTGAAACGGACGAAATATTTGTTTAGCTGTCTGTAGGGTGATTAATTCATCCTTTGACACACAAACTCATGGTGATCTAGTACATAGTTGATGTTTGTAGCCTTTTATTACATAGATTAGAGGATGAACAATACCTTCAAATAATTCGCACGATTTATACTGCTCTCGCTGCTGCTACTTGCGCTCACATAAAAATACTATTCAGGCTGTCAGGTAACCGGAATGTTTCTGGTCCACACGTTTCCATCCCCCAAACGGAGACAAAAAAAAATCCCCACCGAGTGGAGAAGTTCACCTGTCTCACTTATCCTTTTCCAGCTTCCTTGCCCAACGCACGCATCTCTCTTCCCCTTCGTTTCCTTGCTGTTCACAGGCCGCCGCCGCGGTTTGACATCCCTTGAAGATCTCGTCTCTGCGAGGGCATGGCTGCAGGCCGCCGCCGCCATAGCATGAGGATGCGGGGAGGCAGCAAGGTGGCCGGCGCAGGAGGTGGCCGGCTCAGAGGACGGTCGTCGGCGGCGGCCAAGGCGCGGTGGCGGCCGGCCGGCCGGCTCTCGGTCGGTTGTCCCCAGGAGGTAGCGCTGGGGGGCCGGTTGGGCGGCGTCGAAGCCTGGTGGTCCTCTGGTGAAGGACGGCAGAGTCATGCGCGCCAAAAAAAAGCCTCCCGCCCACACGAGATCTGAAGACGTCATCGATGCGTCGAAGCGAGTCATACACAGGGTTCACCAAACCCGTTACCCGTCAAAACGGTCCGACTCGGTTCCGGTTTGGAGCAGTACCAAACCGGCTCAAATTTAAATTTAAATTCAAAAAAATGAAAAATTCTAAAAAAATTCATAAAAATACTTCAAGGTGAGACGAATCTAATGGTGTCAAATTTTCTCAAAAATTTGTTCATTTAGTATAGATTGCGGGGATTTGAAGTTAAATAAAAAAAAAGCGTGCATACAAAATTATACAAATACAATGTAAAAATAGTAAAAAAAGGATTGGAGGGTTCATTTAGACTAAAACATGTTATACAAACATTCATTTAGTATATTTTGCAGTCATTTGAATTTAAACAAAAAATAAAAAATTGAATTTGGCCAGTTACCAGTCAAACCGACCGGTTACCAGTCAATCCGGCCGGTAAACCGATCAAACCGACCGGTATACCGGTCCGAACCAATTGCACGGCGACTTTTGAATTCAAATTTGAATTTGACCGGTTCCGATCGGTTACCGGGCAAACCGGACTGGTATATCGGAACCGGACTCCTCCCGTTTGGCCGGACCGGTCGGGAAGGTGAACCCAGGTCATACAACGGGGGAGCGGCCGTCGATATGACCTGGGGCAACGAGCCCACGCCGTCGCCTCACGAGGCGACGCCAGTCAGGGTGGCAATTTTCTGGGGGCTCTTATACATCTTGTGGAAGGTAGGTAAGCCATCCATCTTTAAAGCCCATTTGGCCCAATTAGCTACTGCAAATATATTCAATATTTTAATAGAATTAAGTCAACATTTTTTCTTAAATAGGTTCAACATTTGACATCAAAATGATGAAACTGTGAAGACAAATTGTTGAAACTAGAATAACAAAATGTCGAAATGGTAAAATCGAAATGTAGAACTTCTTCTTCGCAGCTACTTCTTCTCCGGCGAACGTCTTCCCCGGCGGGATTTTCTCCAGCGCAGCACTGGGCGGCGCGCGCGGCTCGGTACGGCGCAGCACCGGCGGCGGGGCCGAAGACGGCGGCGCATATGGTGCGGCGGCGCTGGGGACGGCGACGCATGCGGCGGCCCAGTGCGGCGCAGCACCGGCAGCGGCGCACGGCGCACAACAGTGTGGGGACGGCGGCGCACGGCCGCGGGACGGCGACGTGCGGTTGTCGGGGCAGCGGGACACGGCGGCGCGGCAACCGGCGGTGGGTGGCGGTGGGTGGTGGCGGGCAGGGGCATGGGGCGGCGGGCAGTGGGAGGGAGGAGGGAGAAGGAAGTGGGAGGTGGGGATTAGGGTTTTAGTGGGATCCAAGGATTATAATTGGTTTGCACGAATCTCAAACATTGGAAGATGACTAAGAAAAAAACTTCCGGAAGATATATAGGATCCAGCCAATTTTCTCCACGAGGGCGGATCCCCGCGGGGACCCGACCCGAACGGGGCGGGGATGGGGATCAAATTGCCCCACGGGGACAACGGGGCGAGGCCCCGAATTCTTACCAGGTTCGAGCGGGGATGAATTTCCCCTCGCGGGTGTTTGTGGGGACCCGAAATCAATTTCGTCGCATTAGACCCAGCAACAATAACACGGCCCAACAGAGCCCGTTACCCTCTCGTGTGCATATATAAACTCATGAGACAAGAGCAGTAACCCTAATTTACTTTCCCTCACCCACACGCGAGTGGCGGCCGCCGCACCCACCCTTCCTCTCTTCTCTCCGTGATTCACTCTAACCGTGCACCCTCGCATGACTGCCGGAGGGCGTTTTTTCTATTTTTATATTTTTTAAAAATATTTTTTACAGAAATATAATTTTGGTTCCACAATTTACAGTTTTATACCCCTACCGCCCGGCAGGAGGGCGGCAGGGGGCCTACTGCCCGTCTGCCGGACGGTAGGGACCTATATGTAATTAAAATTTGAGTTCTATCGCATGGAGGCTCCTACCGCCCGGTGGAGGGGCGGCAGGCAGGCCGACCGCCCGGCAGGAGGGCAGCAGGCTCCCTCCCAATATAAAAGCAGAGCCCCCCACACATGCATTTGCAGCAAACAACATCCATAGAGGGAAAAAGGAGAGACGTGGGGTGAGGGAGAGAATTGCAACAGCAAAGCCCTGCCGGATTTTGGATCCGAACCGCAGTTAATCAATATTTCTCAACTTTGTCATTCTAAATTTTTTGTATTTTTAATTCTATAATTAGTGTTTTTTATAATTGTAACCGCTTAGGGTTCGGATTAGTGGTTATAATTGAAGCCGTACCATGGTTTTAGAAACTGGTTTAATTAAAATTAAGTCTTTGGATGGCCAGATATGTCGAGCAAGTTAGCATTTCAAGATCATTATGTTTCAAGTTAATTAAATTAAATTGTTTTACAATATTAATGGATTCATACGTAACTTACCTGTAGATCACAAGTGCGGAATCCGGCAGGGCTTCGTTGTTGTAACTCCCTCCCTCACTCCACGTCTCTCCTTTTTCCCTATATGGATGTTGTTTGCTGCACATGCAGGTGTGGGGGGACCTCAGCTTTTATATTGGGGGGGGAGCCTGCCGCCCCTCCACCGGGCGGTAGGGGCCTCCATGCGATAGCACTTAAATTTTAATTACATATAGGTCCCTACCCCTACCGGGCGGTAAGGGTATAAAACTGTAAATTGTGAAACCAAAATTATATTTATGTAAAAAAAATTTAAAAAATATAAAAATAAAAAAAGGCCTGCCGGAGGTGCGAGTGCTGGACTGCACAATGCGACGCAAGCAGGGGCGGGCCTGCGACCCAGGCCACTAGTGCCATTAGGGGTGGGCATTCGGTTTTTTGGTTGTGTTCGGTTCGGTTTTTTCGGTCTTCTAAAAATTCGGTTCTAAAAAACTGAAAACCGTTCGGTGCTTCAAAATATCAAAAACCGAAACCGAAATTGTCGATTTGTTCGGTTCGGTTTATCGGTGGCACCGAACAGCACATGAACGTATATCCCTCTCGCTGGTCGCTGCGTGCATGCTTCTCTACTTGCTGGCAGCCGCTGGACCGCGTGCTGTGCTCCTGCCGTTGGCCCATGTGCTGCCCTCCGCTCCTGCTGTTGGCCTGCATGCGGCCCATGTGTTGCCCTCCGTTCCTGCTGTTGGCCTGCATGCGGGAGGAAGTCAGGCACCTGCTGGCCCATGCGGCCGTGCACCTGCTAGCCGCTGCCGCTGCTGGCCCACGTGACGCCTGTGCTGCGCTCGGACGCTCGCGCACGCACCGCGCCGGCTGCTCGCTCGCGCAGCGTAGTTGCTTGCTTTGCGCTCCCCCAAATCGGTTGTCCGGTTGATTCGGTTCGGTGGAACCTGAAAACCGAAGCCGAAGCCGACCACCGAATCTGACAAAAATAAAAACAGACACCGAACCGAATAAACCGAAAAACCAACAATTTGGTTCGGTTCGGGTCGGTTCGGTTTGGTTTTTCCGGTTAAAAAATGCCCAACCCTAAGTGCCATGGCCCTAGTCGTGGGCAAAAAAAATAGCAACCTCCTCAATCTTTGGCCCAGTGGCCCAACAAAACAAGGTGAGCAGGGCACACGCGGCCAGAAGATGCACGCAGCACGACGCTGCCGCAATCGTAGTCGCATCACTGCGCCGCTGCCTCGCGCTCGCGCCCTCGCCTGGATCTCGTGCCGCCGCACGCATGCGTCGTCGTCGACCCGTCGTCCCCCATCGGCGTCGCGTCTCCCCCGTCGACCATCGGCGTTGTCCCCCGCGGCCCTCGCGCCCTCTTCCCGTCTCGCGCTCCGCTGTGGGGCCTGCAGGCAGCAGCCGCTGTCGGTCGCTGCCTCGGCGGCCACCGGCCGCCGCTGCGCTGCGCGCCGCTGCTGGGCTGCGGGCTGCACCACTGCCGAGTCAGGCAGCCGCCAGCTCGACAGGTAATTTCTCTCCGAAATCCCAATTCCCAAATACATATAAAAATTATTTGCACTGACATGAGCAATTGCCAATTGGTATTTCTGAAGCTAAAAGATGGTATCTTACATCATTTTCAAGAAATGAAGAAATTATCTAGACTAAGCACTATTTCTGGTATATTACTTTTTTACATTAAAAAAGAACTATGGAATTCTAGTTATTTCATTACATTTTAATTTATATTTTCATCTTGTCCATGTGCAGGAGGTGCCGATAGCGATGAGGAAATGGAAGATGTGACCGAATGAACGCACCAAATCTTGGCTATTTGACTAGGTATTGTATCAAACTATCAAACTTTTAATTTTAAGTTTTTTTTCGATCTGGACTTTTTACTGTAGCTGTTATTTTATATGTGATGCGTATGGGTTAGTTTTGGCCGTTGAATTTTGGCCCTAGTATTGACAAAAAGCTGGGTCCGCCAACTGGACGCAAGGCAAGTGCCCAAGTACAAGGACGGAGGGGCTGGTTGGGCGAAGCGCAAGAGGTTGCTTCGTTTCGGTCCACGCTCAAGATGGCAACGGGTAAAATCCGCGCGGATATGAGTTTGATAAACCCGCACCCGCAAGCCAAAACTCGCGCCCGCACCCGCGCCCGCAACCCGCTACGGGCATAAAACAATACCCGTACCCGCTGTCCGCGGATATCCGCATGCCCGCGGGCACACCCATGAACCCGCAAACTATGGAAAATCAAATATATAACAGCCAGCAAAAAATAACAAATAAATAGAAGAGTAGAAGCCAACAAGTAATAGTCTGATACAAGTAGAAGCCCACAAATAAATAGTCTAGTACAAGTACAAGCCAACAAATAAATAGTCTGATGCACAAAGAAAAACATACAACCATACAAGAGTTATTGTTCAACACCATTATTACATAAAAAGTTCTGTTGAACCAAGCAAATGGAAATCATATCAGTCGGAATCAGCAGTAGTGATGCAAGAATCTTCTTTCATTTCTTCCTGAATGTCTTCAAGGCAAGACCAAAAGCTATTGACCCTATCACCATCATCTACAATCAAGTTTCAAATACATTAGTAGCTGCAGTTTATAGTTCTAATATGAAAAATACAATGCAATATCCTAGGAGAGTGTGACGAAGCTAACTTTGCCCACACATCAAAGCTTCCAATATCCTAGGAGTAAGACGGCTGCGATGCTCACTCAAAACCCTTCCACTAGTGCTAAAAGCTGATTCAGAAGCTACTGTTGTGATTGGAATAGCTAGGATGTCCCGAGCAATTTGCCTCAAAGTAGGATAACGGGTTCCCTCCAACTTCCACCAACCAAGGATATCAAAATAATTATCATCATGAGGCAGGGCTTCTTCATCCAAATAGCGATCTAGCTCATTCTTACTTCGAACATAGCTATTAGTCTTCTTATTTGCAGCAAGAGTTTTAAAAATTGATAACACAGCAGCTGCATCAACTGAAGAACTAGCACCACTAGATGATGTACCCACATAATCATGTTCTTTAACTTGGTAGTGTTTCATCAAATCAGATAGCAATTCATGAGCCTCTTCCACATAAATTTCAGCATTTTCTTCACCAAAAAGGGCAATATAGCAAGCATGTAGCATTGTCATCTTAAGACGTGGATCAAGAATGACAGCAACAGCCATAAGACCATGTATATCAGTCCAATACTTGTCATATTTTTCTATCATGGCAGCAGACATTTCCCTAATTTTTCATGCCCATCATGCTCCCAAGATTTGATTTTAAGTTTGATCTCACATAATTTAGGGAAAAAAGGTTGGCTGTCACATATTTAGTACCGGAAAATAGCTCAGTGAGGTCATAGAATAATCCTAATTTATCACAAACTGTACTAGCAAATATCCAGTCATTTGGTGGTGGACAAACATAGTTCCTATCAAGCTCACCCAAGCGTTCGAAAACCTTCCTATAGGGTATAGCAATCTTAAGCATGATATAAGTTGAGTTCCATCTAGTTTTACAATCTAGTTGCAACTTTTTGACCAATTCAACCTTTTCATCTAGTGCTGTTTTCTCAAACTTTTCATACATCTTTGGTGTAGCAACCCAGTAAGCAATACTGTCTCGAATGTTTGAAACTGCACTTGCAATGACTTCCATGCCATCTTTGACGATGAGGTTGAGAATGTGTGCGCAGCACCGCATATGCAGCCATTTTCCTCTCAAAAGCATATTAGTTGCACCAAGCCTTGTCTCCATTAACCCAATCATGCTATCATTGGTGCTGCAATTGTCAAGAGTGACAGTTGATACCCTCCGATCAATATCCCAGCTTTGGAGGCACTTGTGCAATGCATCACAAATAGCTTATGCAGTATGGGGGTATGGCACATACATAAACCTGCACATAACAAAGCATAGTTCAGTTGTAAAGTTCATAATTTATAGAAAATATAATTCTGAACAGCAAGCTACAGTTGTATCAGTGCACAACATTTTCTTCTGTTGTATCAGTTGCAGCTGCTACAGCACCTGATGCTTAGGAGCCTGGAACTTGGGAGCTACTAGGTGTACTATCCATTACAACTGCAGAACAATTAACATGTTCAGATCATGCCAATACGAATAGATCAAGCATATACAAGAGCAGATCAGTGCATGCGGTTGTCAAGAGCAGATCAAGCATATACAAGAGCAGATACATACATCAGTGCATATACAAGAGCAGATCAAGCATATACAAGAGCAGATCAAGCATATACAAGAGCAGATCTAGCGTACACAAGAGTAGATCAGTGCATGCGGCTGTCACTGCAGTACATACATGAGGGCGAGTGACGGACGTACCTGTGGACGTGCAGGAGCTTCTGGTCCTGGCGTCGGGGCCTGGCGGAGCTGTGCCTGTGTAGGAGCAGAAGCTTCTGGCGTTGGGGCCTGGGGAGCAGCGGCCAAAGGGGGAGCGCAGACCGGAGGGAAACTTGCGGAGCGGTGGCTGGAGGAGAACCTGGCGGAGCACCGGCCGGAGGGGGAGCGCAGACCGGAGGGGATCTGCTGGCCGCCGAGACGCCGAGTCGAACACACACTGCTGGCCGCCGAGACGCCGAGCCCGCCAGGGAGAGCGCCGGCCGGAGAGGGAGACGCCGACCGGAGGGGAGAGCGGCAGCCGGAGGGGAGCCGGCGGCCCTGGAGGCCGAGCGCGGAGCGCCCGAGGGGGCGATGGGGTTTGCGGCTGGGAGCCTGGGACCGGGAGTCGGGGACTCGGGGAGTCGGGGTGGGTGAGTCACGAGTGGCGGCTGGGAGCCTGGGAAACCCTAGAAACTCTGATATATACAATATACTCATGTATTTCGACCCACATGTCAGCGGGTATGCGGGTTTGCGGGTTCGGGTATTAAATTTTGAAATCCGTTAGTAAATACCCGTCGGGTTTGAATTCGTACCCGCGCCCGCGGGTACGAACCCATACCCGAATCCGCGTCCAACGGGTTCAGTGTCCGCGGATTTGCGGGTTTTTTCTACCCGTTGCCATCTTGAGTCCACGCAAAGGCGCCTGCACCAAGCAGGCAAGCATCCTCCGCTATTCATTTCTGCGGCCAGCCTACCAGACCTGTTCGGCTGCGCTTGTCTGGCTGGGCTGGAGCTAGCCGGCGCTGGTTCCGTCGAACTGAAAATCAACGCCGTTAGGTAGCGAACATCTGCTCACGCGTGGGATGCGTGCATCTGCGCTCCTCCCAACCACCCGGGATCCACCGAGCTCCGCCATCGACCTCCATCCCGCCGCGCGCTCGCCGGCCACATCCCGTACGCCGCCGCCGGGAGCGTCGCAAGGAGCCACGCCGCCCCCTGCTCCCTGCCGTGCAGCCCCCTTGCTCCTCCGACGCGCGCGCCCTCGCCGGCGGCCGCTACTCCGCCCCGCCCCCGACACGGCCGCTCTGCTCCGCCCCGGTCGTGGCCTCTGCTCTGCTCTGCCCCGCCGCAGCCCGGCCGCCAGAGGGAGCGGGGGCGGGCCACCGCCGCGCGTAGGCCGCTCGCGGCCGCCAGCCCTGCCGTGCAGCCCCCTTGCTCCTCCGACGCGCGCGCCCTCGCCGGCGGCCGCTACTTACTACTTCCGCCCCCCCCCCACCCGCCCTCTCTGCTCCCCCCGGTCGTCCTCTGCTCTCTGCTCTGCCCCCGCAGCCCGGCCCCAGAGGAGCGGGGCGGGCCACCGCCCGCGTAGGCCGCTCGCGCCGCCGCCAGCGCCACTCGGCCCACCCTCCCTCGCCTCGCACAGCGCCGCGCGTGGCTGCCCGTGCCTCGCCACCACCAGTGCCGGGGGAGGGAGGGAGGGGCCGTGTTGCACGAGGTTCGGGTGGCGCGCGGCTGCGAGCACCCGCGCGGTGGCGGTGGCCTCCTCGGCGCAGGCGGGGCGCACGAAGCGGAGCAGCGCGACGGCCTCCCCGGCGCTGAGTCCGGCACGGTACAGCGTGCTGTGCGCCGACTTGGCGACGACCTCCCTGGGTGCCTCGAGGATGGCGGCGACCGTGAGCGCCTCGCCCCCGGGGAACCGCACGAGTGCCTCCTCCCCGCCGGCGACGTACCCGGCGGAGCCGCGTGCTTGGGTTGTTGCTGGGGCGCGACAGGGGAGGGGGAGAGAGGGGCAGAGGGGATGGGAGAGGATGGAGGAGACAAAAAAAAATAATTCTCTCTTTTCCGTTAACAGAAGATGAGCGACGTTGGGAGGCGCGGACGGAATCAGCTCCAGCCCAGCCAGACAAGCGCATCCGATCAGGGCAATGCCAAGATCTGGGAACAGCAAATCCAATCTGATTGTTGATGCTTTAACCAATTCGATGTGTTATGTGTATATTTGTAAATGTTAATCTCTACTACTAAAAAGAATAATTGGGAGAAAAAATTTTGTTGCGACCCTAGACCCCTCCAAGATCTGGGAACAGCAAATCCAATCTGATTGTTGATGCTTTAACCAATTCGATGTGTTATGCGTATATTTGTAAATGTTAATCTCTACTACTAAAAAGAATAATTGGGAGAAAAAATTTTGTTGCGACCCTAGACCCCTCCCCGTGGTGGCTCTGTCGTGCGATGATCTGCACCCTTCAGTCCAAACACTTCGATCCCGTACGTCCGTCCATCACCCACATCCTAACCAGCTCCCTGTCGTCGCTCGCACGCGACCTCGACTCCCCCGTCCCAGGCCGTCACACGCGACACTGCCTTCCCCACGACCACCAGAGCGCCCTTGCCGACACCGTCGCGCCGATCTGCTCGAACTCGACCGCTCCTGCGACCCTGCCTCCATCAATCTGTAGTCGCTCCGCCCGCCGGCGCCCTTGCCGACGCCGTCACGCCCGATCGATCTGCTCGAACGCGACTGCGTCTCCACCGCCCAACCGCGACCCCGCCCTCCCCCCAGCCTCCTGCCCATCCGCTCCCGTCCCCTCCTGATCCCGACTGCTCTCCTCTCCAGATCGTTCCGCCACCGCTGCCGCCCTAATCCACGCACCGCAGGCCCAAACTTGAGAAGGGGCGCAGAGATGAGGTGCATCACGCGCTGGTTTTGGAGACGGCAGGGCAAGGAGGAGGGCGAGGAGGATCCTTAGCAGGATCTCTGGAGGAGATGAGGATCTGTTGTCCCGTCGCCGCCCATGTCGAGCCATCTCGATCGATCGAAACGGAGGGCGCTCCGCTCGCTGGTGTCCTCACCGACGCCGTCGCACCCGCTCGAATCTCGATCGCCTCGTGCGGCCATGTGCATGCCGTCGCCCCCACTCCAGTCGTCGGTGCTGACAGGACCAACGAGTGCTGCATATTTCCACTTTCGATTCCTGCAAATTAGCTTCTTTTGCTGCGTGCCCTCCCTCTAATCATGTTCTGTTACTGTCCACGATTAAGGCCACTCTCTGTTGCCAGGACTGACAATATCCGGACTGCCAATCTACAACAAAAGAATTTCATGATGACATTCTCATTATCTCTTCGTCAAAGTAATGCATTTGTGGATGACATTCTCTGTGATGGATAAGTATGTGTACTTGGTTTTTGTGGGTATACTTGGTCTTTGTGGGGCTGCACAAGAGCAGATGCTCTTGCTGCAACACGTTGTGCTTTGCTGCCCCTAGAGAACAGTAAGGACAGCATCTTGACTACCTTTCAGTTGGTATCTAGGACAGACAACAGTTAGGACTAGCAGTTAGCATCTTGGACTAGTGTCCTTAGCATCTAGCTTGGCTGCCCTGCAGCCTCTTGTATAAATGTATCCCCAGCCCCCCCTTGGGATGGCATGACATTGTGAGTGTGAATGAAGAAAAACCAGAAAATTTTCCCAGCTCGAGTGTCATCCTCTCAGCTCAATGAGAGTTAGAATTGAGCTTCTAACAACTGGTATCAGAGCCGTACTTTCTTGTAGGTTGGATATCACTTGCTCCTCCCATCCCCAAGAGCTTGTAGCAGCCCAGCCACCACCACCAGCAGCTAACGCAGCAGCAGCTGCACCACCGGCTGCTTCCCCTTTCCCTTCCTCTTCTCCACGCAGCAGCCCCTTGTAGGCGCGCCATGTCCGACGCACCGTCTCAGCGCTCGGTCGCCTCGAGCGCACGGCGTCAGCGAGACGCCGAGCTCGCCGCGGCAGAGGAACGCAGGCGAGCGACGGCTCAAGCCGCTGCAGCAGCGGCGAGGCGCTAGGTTGGCTGCAGCGGAGCTGGCAGCGGCCAGGGCGGAGGTGGAAGCAGAGCAGGCGGAAGATGCAGCACGTGCGACGGAGGTTGAAGTTGAGACCTGCGCGGCAGCCTCAGCGGCTCCATCGCCGGCGACACCACCGCCGACATGGACCTTGAGGAGTTGGCGAGCGAGAGGGGCGCGGGAGCGGGACCGCGCGGTGGGCAGCAGCCCACCCCCACGGCGCTGGCCTGGACGCCGGCGCGCCCGGCGGCGGCAAAACTGGTGGCCGCGCGCCCCGCGGCTGTGACCTGGTGGTTCACGCGCCGGCGACGGCGGGCTGGCGGCCCGCAGGTCGGGCGGCCGGATGCGGCGAGTCAGGGCGGCGGCGGCGCTCCTTGGCTGGGGCGTACGCGCGGCGCGCGCCCCCTCGGCTACCCGGCTTTCCAGGCGGTGGTCCAAGGGACTTATCCCTGCGGTGGGTGTGCCACCCTCACCAAGACCAACTACGTCGAGTGGGCCGCGGTCATAGAGGTGAAGCTCCAGGTGCGGCATATGTGGGAGGCAGTCCGGTACGGTGATGTCGACTACGATGAGGATCGACGGGGCGCTGGATGCTCTCATCGTAGCAGCCCCGCCCGAGATGCAGTTCACGCTTTCCAAGAAGCGAACTGCCAAGGAGGCCCTGGGACTCCATCGCTGCGGCACGCATCGGCAGCGATCGAGCCCGCAAGACCACTCTGCAGGCACTTTGGCAAGGAGTGGGAGAACCTGGCCTTCAAGCCAGGTGAGGATGTTGATGACTTCGCTCTCCGTCTCAACACTCTGCTGCAGAAGATGGTGCAGTTCGGCGACGACACCTACGACGAGGAGAGAGCTGTCGAGAAGCTCTTCCACGGCGTCCCCGAGAGGTACAGGCAGACCGCTCGCTCGATCGAGTCCTCTGCTGTACCTCTCCACCATGACGATCGAGGAAGCGATAGGTCGCCTCAAGGTCGTCGACAGCGACGAGCCACAGCCTCCCTCGGGAGGCATCTCCATCGGTGGGAAGCTCCACCTCACTCAGGAGCAGTGGGAGGCCAGGCACGGTGACAGGAGGAGGGGGAAGCCCTCTTCCTCGACTGGTGGCCGCAAGCGCGGCAAGCCGCGAAAGAGGCGCGGAGGTGCCCAAGCCGGGGCACGAGGGAGCGCCGAGGGTGGCGCCCGCGGAGATGCTCAGGGCGGCGCCGCCGATAGGCCCAAGGCGGCACGAGACGACGCCTGCCACAACTGTGGCAGGCCCGGCCACTGGGACAGGGACTGCCCGCAGCGGAGGCGTGGGGGCCAAGCCCACGTCGCGGAGGCCCAGCCGGATGACGAGCCGGCTCTGTTCCTCCTCCACGGGGACATGGAGCCGCATCCGGCAGCACCGCCTGCCACCGCTCTACTCCACCTCGACGAGCCGCGTGCCCGAGTCCTCCTCGGCAACGGCTCCGACGACGACAGGGTCGACGGCTGGTACCTCGACTCCGGCGCCACGCACCACATGACCGGGCGGCGGGAGTTCTTCTCCGACCTGGACGTCGACGTAGGTGGCTCCGTCAGGTTCGGGGACTCCTCCGCCGTGGAGATCAAGGGCGTGGGCTCCGTGATCTTCACCGCCAAGTCCGGAGAGCACCGGATGCTCACCGGAGTCTACTACATCCCGGCGCTGCGGAACTCCATCATCAGCCTTGGGCAACTCGATAAGAGCGGCACCCGCGTGGTGATCGACAGCGGGGTCCTCCGCATCTGGGACCACCGTCGCCAGCTTCTCGCCAGGGTGGTTCGAGGGAAGAACCGCCTCTACATCCTCCACGTCGGGGTGGCCCAGCCTCTTTGTCTTGCAGCTCGCAGGGACGTCGAGGCGTGGCAGTGGCACGAGCGCTTTGATCACCTTCACTTTGAGGCCCTGAAGCGGCTCAGCGCCAAGGAGATGGTGCGAGGCCTCCCGAGCCTCGACCACGTGGAGCAGCTCTGCGACGTCTGCGTACTGACGAAGCAGAGGAGACACTCCTTCCCCCAGCAGGCGAGCTTCCGAGCCAGGGAGCGGCTCGAGCTCGTACACGGGGACTTGTATGGCCCGGTGACATCGATCACACCAGGAGGACGGCGCTACTTCCTGCTGCTCGTCAACGACCTCTCCCGCTTCATGTGGGTGATGATCCTCGGCAGCAAGGGAGAGGCTGCGGACGCCATCAGGTGTACTCAGGCTGCTGTGGAGGCGGAGAGCGGCCGCAAGTTGCGCGTGCTGCGCACCGACAACGGCGGCGAGTTCACGGTGGCCGAGTTCGCGGCGTACTGCGTGGATGAGGGCATCTAGCGCCACTACTCCGCACCGTACAGCCCGCAGCAGAACGGCGTCGTCGAGCGGCGCAACCAGACAATTGTGGGGATGGCTCGGGCCCTCCTCAAGCAGAGGGGGTGCCGGCCTTATACTGGGGAGAGGCGGTGGTGACGGCCGTCTACATCCTCAACCGCTCGCCCACCAAGGCGCTCGACGGCATGACGCCGTATGAGGCTTGGCACGGGCGCAAGCCGGCGGTCTCCCATCTGAGGGTCTTCGGCTTCCTCGCGTTCGCCAAGGAGCTTGGCCACATCGGCAAGCTCGACGACAGGAGCACTCCGGGAGTGTTCATCGGCTACGCGTGTGGCGGAACCACCCAAAACTACTGGGCCCGGGTGCACTGATCTTTGTTGCTAAGCAACCCTGACCCAATTTGGCACTCACCGGTAGTTCCTCGAGTGAAGCCTCGATAAAAGCCACACTATTCCAGGATCAGCAGACAACACTCACACGAAGGTGAGCCCAGAGATTACAACACAAACCATTTCATACATCTCAGAGTGATTGCAGCGGAAAGAAAATTTATTACAAACCAAGTTCAGAGCAGCAAAGTACCACGGAGTTCCAACTACTCAATTATTCAAGTCTCATGTTCAGCGGAAGCAGTAAAAGATAACTAGCGAGATATAGTGACGCATCGATAAAGCCCGTACGAATGCGTCACTCAGCGGGAGGGCGATTAGCACCAGCTGAAGGGCCATCCCACTCAACAGACCAACCCGGAGGCAAGGTACAAGGCCAAGTAAGACTTGCAAACAGATCTTCAAAGTTAGTACCTGAAAAACAGTGCCACAAGCAAGGCTGAGTATACTAATACTCAGCAAGACTGACCCGTCTCCGGATATAACATAGTCCGATAACTAGACATGCAAGGTTTTTTGGTTGGTAGGGTTTGTTTGCCAAAAAAAAATGCCGCTAAGTGTGGATCCTTACTTTCAGGTTTTACTTAGCCAGATTCCAGTGGGATTAACCATTCTAAATTTGCAACTAACTCTACTCAAACATGGTAGAGCAATCATTTAATCAACCAGCAGTATTACCATCATCATGTTCCACTTGTTACTCTATGTGACCGAAATCATTAAGCAATCTCATGCCGTGAGAGGCGGACGATTCCGAATCGAGTTTCAACCTGGCCAGGGGAACCTAGACCACACGCATGGGGATCGACTTCGCTCCCGCCCATGCTACTTTTCCCCTTTCTTTCTAGTCCGTGGATCCGGAACACCCTCCCCGACTACAGAGTCCGACCACTCTGCACCCGTACGTCGCGACATAAAAATAAACCCTACTTCTACCAGGAGGGTGCGAGATCGTTCCACTCGCCGGTCCAATCAGGTACTTCAGCTTACCGATTACCATATTTCTCGGTATGTGGCTAGTACGTTCAAACGCTTAACGAGATGAGCCACACACCGCGACCTTAGCCATTTCTGACTACACCAGCGGGGTATCACAACTACACAACCCCGCCCGTTGTCCTTACATTTCAACAGGAATTAAAGTCAGTACAATTCCTATTTGCTCGCGAGAGGCAAGAAACCACTCGACTTCTACCGTACCTATTTAGCATGGCAACTAGTCGATAAAAAGATCCGGTATCAAACATAGGTTCCTATGGATCATGCATCTAGGGTTTTCGATCAACGCCTAGAGAACTTAAATGCAGAAAACCAACTATTACCATACATTAATAACTAGATAGCAGAATGATAATTCGGAAAAAATAGTGGGATTATGCTCCGGGGCTTGACTTCTTGGGCACTGCCAGGCAGAAAAGCCTCTGGGGCTTGGCCCAGGTCTTGAGACAAGTTAGTACAGTTCAAAGAGGCCTCCTGCTCCGCATGAGAGTCCGCGGGCACCAGTTCGTAGTCTCCGTCCGCGAGGTTAACCGTTTCTATATGCAATGCAAGATTATGAGTTATTCATGGATACAATTTCTTTCCTTCACGATAAAGTTGTAGTCCAACGAAAGTTAATTTAGTGATGATTTCACATTTCATTGCATGGGCAATCGTTTATAGAGTAGTAAACATATCTATGCTTATTCATGAATGAGTGGGGGGTTTTAGTTTTCATTTTTCAATTTCAACACATAGCATGCTTTCATTATTTCGTAACAACCCAAATTCACTAATGAGCTAGTGAGGAAACACCAAAGTAACCCAGATTCAAAATAAGAACTTATGGTATAGATTTCAGCATTTAACCATAAAGCAAAAACTATAACTATTCATGCAAGTAGATCACTCTAGTTACTTCATCTTTTTGTACAGAACGTTTAATATGGGTTCTGGTGCTACAAATTTTACGAGAGCAACTTCATAGCATCTACTCAGCACTGAAATTTTTCCAGATTTTATTCACTTATGTAACTGAGGTAATAAAAAGAACAAAAACAGCAAGCTTGTAACTAAGATTAATTCTACAGAGAGTTTTACTAGGGATATGGCTCTCAAATTTTTACCAGAGACTAGCCATGAGTTAATCATACTCCAGAAATTTTTCAAGATTTAACTCACTATGATAAATTAGTTATTCAGTGAACTTAGCATGAGTTTGCATAAATTTCTCAAGGTGCATTTAACCAGTATTGCTTATGAACTTTTTATTACAGGTAGAGCATACTCTAGACAAGATCGTGCCCAAAAATAATGATCAGAAACATTGTAGATTACTCAGAACAAAAAATAGTAAATCTAGCCCTAAGATGCTAAGCATGATTATTCACAAAGCAAAACTCAGTAACTGCAGCTCAAAATTTTTAGACAGGAACACAGAGCTAAAAAGAGACTCCAAAAATAAATATAGATTTTTCTGAGCATAAGAACTATATATGAGGAATTAAGTTGATTAAACCAGCATAAATCATGGTATATAGCACATGAACTCTAATAAATTTGAAATTTAGAGATTAGCAGGGATTCAGTGGCACAAGCCTGTAGTAAAATTTTCAGAGCAAGTTCATGTGTATATTTTCCTGAATTAAATCGAAAAAGCTAACAACAGATTAGAGAATCTTGATTGTTCCCATATGATACTGCTTTGGTTGGGTGCCATCTTTTTACTGTGATCTTAAAATTCCCTTAATGACAACATATCCAAAAATCAAGGTCATTTGATGGGTAGAACTTCATGAACATGCATAAGGTGGTTTTCTTATTCTTTTCCCTAGATTAAATTCGGTTGAGTTTCTGCAAATGTGAATGTTACAAAATTTGTAGATCTTGTTACAAGGAATCCAGATCAGTTAAGTTTGCATTTTTCCGATTTTTCTGTGATTTGTTTCGCATTTTAGGAGTTCACTGGTATACACTGAAAAACTTGCAGAAACACCCTTAAACGAAAAAAACAAATTACAACCGGGTCCTTCGCCGGCCTTCTCCGCCGTGGCATCTTGCCGGTGGTGTTCTGCGGTGCAGGGCTTACCGGGGCTGCCACGGGGAGGCGCGTGGGAGAGAAGGGATCGAGGAACACCTACCCTGGTCGACGTTCGAGGGTTTGGTGCACGGGTTTGAGCTCGTCGGCGTTGATGGCGGGTCGGTTGTTCGGTTCGCCGGCGCTGGAGGTGAAGGAGGGCTCGGGGTAGGGGAACAAGGCGCGCACAAGCACCGCGTGAGCTCGTGGATGCTTCTGGGGTAGCTGTCGGGCTCGGTCTCCTTCGGAGCTGGCCGGTCCGCGGTGAGCCCGAGCTCGCCGGCGGCGGCGCAAGAGGGGAACGGCGTCGGGAGGGGGTTTGGGTTCGATTCCGCGCGCGTGGAGCGTAACTAGGAGGTGGAGAAGCTTCTGCGGTGGTCGGAGGGGGCAATGTGGGGCTGGACTAGTCGGTCCGCGCGAGCTGGATCTCGGCGGCCATGGCGGAGCGGCGGGAGGAGGAAGAAGGGGGAGAAGGGGCGCGACGGTGGAGCTCTGGGGGTCTTTATAGGCCATAGAGCTCCTGGGCGAGCGGTGCAACGACTGGGGGAGGTCGATTTGTGTCAGGGGCGCACGACGGCGAGCGGGCAGAGCGGCAGCGGCGCGGCGCATGGCGGGGGGTGTCGTGGCGGCACGGGGAGCGGCCTGGGACGCGTGTGTGCGCGAGAAGATGCCAAGGGGCGGGCCAGGTGGCGCTGAGAGACTCCCTGGGTCCATTTGGCCGCGGGCGCGCGGTGGACGAAGTCCACCGGTGGCGTACGGCGGGCGGCGGGCGAAACAGAGCCAGCCGGGAGAGAGAGATGGAGATGGGGGCTCTTTTGCGATTTCTGAAATTTCCAGGGACCTCTCGGTAAACTAAAATTATCTCCTATTTGGAGGGCTCAAATGGAAAAGTGTTGAATACCACTTTTGCATAACTTTTCAAGATCTACAACTTTTGTGTTATGCAAATTTTCATTTGAACTCACATTTTGAACTATTGGTACATTTGCATATTTGCACAAAAGGACTTTAGTTTTATTCAGTTTTTGAATTGATTTTGGCTGAAGTTCAATTGAGCACATGTCAATTGAAACACCTCCCATGAGCCAACTAAAATTTTGTGCATATTTTTGAATTGACTTTTGAGTAGCTTTTCACCCTTTTTCTTTCTCCTTTCATTTCTTATGCAATAGTTGGTCTTTTATTTGAACCCTTCTCTTGAATTATTTTCCCAAATTTTTCTTTTAACTTTAACTAAGGTACATTGATTGTATTTAAATGTACTGACACCTGAGGTGTCACAACCTACCCCCCTTAAAAAGAATCTCGTCCCGAGATTGGGTGATTGAATTGAGGTAGGGGAATTGGTACCTGAGGTGGAGCTAAAAAAACCCGGATAATGTTGATTAAGATAGTCTTCTGTCTCCCAGGTGGCTTCTTCTTCGGTGTGATGAGACCACTGAATTTTATACATTTTTACCACCTTTCGACGAGTCCCTCTCTCTTTTTGATCCAGAATTCTGAGTGGATATTCGGTATATGAGAGATCGGGCTCCACTAAAATTTCCTGTTGCTCAATGATTTCCGTAGGAACTCGAACACATTTTTTGAGTTGGGATATATGGAAAACATTATGGATGGCGGCAAGTCGTGAAGGAAGTCGCAAACGATAAGCCACGGGTCCACATTCTTCAATGATTTCATATGGCCCGACATAGCAAGGTGCGAGCTTACCCTTGACTCCGAAACGTTGAACGCCTCGAGTTGGGGACACTCGTAAATAGACGTGGTTACCAACCATGAACTTCAAAGGATCCCTTCTTTTATCGAAATAACTCTTTTGCCGAGACTGGGCTGCTCGGAGATTAGCTTGTACTGTTTTTACTTTCTCCTCAGCCTCGACCACTAATTCGGGTCCAAATATTTGACGTTCCCCAGTCTGAGACCAACTCAAAGGGGTTCGACACCGCCGACCATACAAGACCTCAAATGGTGCCATCTTCAGGCTGGCCTGATAGCTGTTGTTATAAGAAAACTCCGCCAAGGATAAACATTTGTCCCAGTTCTTGTCATAATGGATGACACATGCTCGAAGCATATCCTCAAGAATTTGATTCACCCTTTCGGTCTGTCCGTCAGTCTGTGGATGGTAAGCTGAGCTTCGGATTAATTTAGTTCCGAGAGCCTCTTGGAGTTGCTCCCAAAACCTTGCCACAAACTGAGGACCACGATCCGATATAATTGTTTTGGGTATACCGTGTAGGCAGACAATCCGATCAATATAGATCTCAGCATATTTCTTGGCTCGATATTCAGTATGCACTGGAATAAAATGAGCAGTCTTTGTGAGCCTATCAACAATGACCCAAATGGAATCATGGTGCTGAGAAGTATTTGGTAAGCTCACGATAAAATCCATGCTGATATCTTCCCATTTCCAAGACGGAATTGGTAGAGGTTGGAGAGTTCCAGCAACTTTCAAGTGACTAGCTTTCACTCTATGGCAGGTGTCACATTCTGCGACATATTTGGCAATCTCTCTCTTCATGCGAGTCCACCAAAAATTTTGTCTGAGATCTTGGTACATCTTGGTGCTACCCGGATGAATAGAGAATTTAGAGAGATGTGCTTCGTCCAGTATTTGTTTCCGCAGCTCAGGATTCTTGGGAACGACTAGGCGATCCTCGAACCACAAAGTTCCTTTATGGTCCACTCGGAAACACTTATATTTATTTTCACCTTCTACTACCTTCTGCTTGATGATACCAACACTTTTGTCCTGTAATTGTGCCATGATGACCTTGTCGTGAAGTGTCGGTTCCACCGAAATATGATTCAAAGAACCTTGAGGGATGATTTCTAATTTCAGCTTTTGCATTTCAGCACACAATGTGTCATTGTACGACTCCACTGAAAGGCAATTGCAGTGAACCTTGCGACTGAGCGCATCGGCTACAACATTAGCCTTGCCTGGATGATAATGAACCTCCAGGTCATAATCTTTGATTAATTCCAGCCATCTTCGTTGCCTCATATTCAGTTCACTTTGAGTGAAAATGTATTTGAGACTCTTATGGTCGGTATAGATATTGCAATGAGTGCCCATAAGATAATGCCTCCAAAGCTTGAGAGCGTGAATAACTGCGGCTAGCTCAAGATCATGAGTGGGATAATTTAGCTCGTGTGGCCGAAGAGCTCGGGAAGCATAGGCTATAACCCGATTGTCTTGCATTAGAACACAACCAAGACCAGTGCCTGAAGCATCACAATAAACGTCGTATGGTTTATTGTTGTCAGGTTGAGCCAAGACTGGTGCAGTGGTTAGATGTGCTCTCAATGTATGGAATGCTTCATCACACTTCGCGTTCCATTTAAACTTGACATCCTTCCTTAGTAGTTCTGTCATGGGCTTAGCAATTCTGGAGAAGTCCGGAATAAATCTGCGGTAATACCCCGCCAAGCCGAGAAAACTGCGGATCTGATGAACTGAAGTAGGAGGTTTCCAGTCCATCACTTCTTGTACTTTGCTGGGATCAACTGAAATGCCTTCACTAGATATAGTATGACCCAGAAATTTGACTGTGTCCAGCCAGAATTCACACTTGGAAAATTTTGCATACAGCTTATGATCTCTAAGACGTTGAAGAACAATGCGCAGATGTTGCTCATGTTCTGCCTCATCTTTGGAATAGATCAGAATGTCGTCAATAAAGACCACGACAAACTTGTCAAGTTCCGGCATAAATACCGAGTTCATGAGATACATAAAATAAGCGGAGCATTGGTGAGACCGAAAGACATAACCAAATATTCATAGAGACCATATCGGGTTGAGAAGGCGGTCTTGGGGATATCACAAGGCCGGATTTTAATTTGATGGTACCCCGAACGGAGATCAATCTTGGAGAAGATCTTTGCCCCAGCCAACTGATCAAACAGTACATCAATGCGGGGAAGTGAATATTTATTTTTGATGGTCACCGCGTTGAGAGGCCGGTAATCAACACACAACCTCAGACTATCATCCTTCTTTACGAACAATGCTGGACAGCCCCAAGGTGAAGCACTTGGGCGGATAAAACCCTTGTCCAACAGTTCTTGTAGCTGGATTTTTAGTTCAGCTAATTCTTTAGGCGGCATTCGGTACGGCCTTTTTGAAATAGGTGCTGTACCAGGCTGAAGTTCAATGACAAATTCGATATCCCGGTCTGGCGGCATACCAGGTAAATCGTCCGGAAAAACATCTGCATACTCACGGACTACCGGAATATCTTCGAGACGAATATCTTTCATGGCATAGGCACAAGAGTTGTGACATTGATGATGTGGTAAATACAGAACCGAATGACCATGAGTTGGAGAATTTATTTCAACAGCCCGGGAAGAGATATCTAACATTACCCCATGTCTGTTCATCCAATCCATTCCCAGAATAATGTCCATACCTTCTAGTGGCAACAAGATTAAAGTGGTAGGAACAGTTTTACTACCCAAACTAAGTGGCGCATTATGAACGATTTGGTTTGATGCGACTTTACCACCCGGGGTAGATATCATGAATGACCCTTTTGTGTGACAGAAATCTAACCCAACCCTTGCTCCAAATTTAGAACTAATGAAGCTATGAGATGCACCAGAATCGAATAAGATAACTGTGGGGTGTTGGTTTATAGAGAATGTACCCGACATGATTGGTGCTCCCTCGGGTAGTTCAGCAAGGTTGGTGAAGTTTAGTCGGCCCTGCCTGACTTGAATGGTTTGCCTCTTGCCCTTGTTCTGATCATTTCTGCGAGAAGCCTGCCCTTGAGATTGTCCCGCCTGGGGGCACATCTTGGCAAAGTGATCCGGACTCCCGCATCTGAAACAACGGTTATTATTATCAGGGCGAGCGGCTGGCTGAGTATTCGGCCCAGGGCCGTTCTGCTGCCGCTGAGGTGCAAATCGAGCTTGCTGAGGAAACCCGAATCGAGTCTGCTGCTGCTGTTGAGGAGGTCGAATAATCCAACGCCCTGGCGGAGGGGCCTTCTGAGAGGGTGCGGGTGGGTTATTCTGCACAATACGATACCTCGGTGCAGAGGCACTCGAGGGTCCAGCAGGTGCCTTGCGCTTCTTTTCAGCGCGGTGTGCAGAAATCAGATCCTCCTGAGATATAGCCATATTCACCAATTCATTGAATGAGTCTGCTCGGACAAGATTTAGCCTTTCTTGTAACTTGGTACAAAGGCCTCGACGGAAGCGTTCACGCTTCTTAGCGTCGGTATCCGCGTGATGCCCAGCATATTGACACAATTGATGGAATACTTGGGCATACTGCACCACAGTACGAGTGCCCTGAGTCAAGGCCAAGAACTCGTTGAGCTTACGGTCAAGAAGTCCAGCTGGAATATGATGATCTCGAAAAGCCAATTTGAACTCATCCCAATTCACCACATGATCAGCCGGTAGCATCCCATGGTAATGATCCCACCACATACGAGCTGCTCCGCGAAGCTGTTGCGCGGCATAGCGAGTCTTGTTCGCTTCGGAACAAGGAGTAGTCAATAGAGAAAACTTGGACTCGATCGTGCGAATCCAAGCGTCCGCGTCCAGAGGCTCATCCGCTTTATTGAACAGCGGAGGCTGAGTACTGAGGAAATCTTGGTAGCTCGCTTCCTGCGCGTGATGAGCATGATGCCCACCCCGCGGTTGTTGCTGAGCTTGAACCAGCTGCCGCAAAATCTCCGTCTGGGCGGCAAGAACCTCAGCAATACCCACTGGTGGAGGAGGTGGAGGTGGATCGCCATTCCCCCCGGCTCCAAAACCACTAGGGGTGCCTCGAGTCGATCACACCATCTGAAATGTGAGTACTTTCGCATTAGATTCATCATTATCATCATCTCGAATGGGAATTTCAACTCAAGATGACATGTAAATATTCAGAATTGCTTAAATCACGTCGTGCAGAAAACCAGTGATACAAAAACGCTCATAACTGGAGTTCTGTACAAGATATAAACTTGAAATTTTTACAGGAGATAGATAATTTCATGAGCTACAACTTTGGTAGTCATCACAAAGTCAGATTTCCAGAGTAGGTTAGTCGAAAAATTCATTTACTCCTCCTCTGGTTTTTCTGTTTCACAGAAAACGGAGCTTCTGTAATTGGCGATTATCTCCCGTGTTACTGATCCGTTTGGGCTGAAATTTTGCGAGTATTTCCACGATGAAAATTGGAACAACTTTGGTATTCAACTCAGGAGCTAAATCCGAAAGGAAAAGAGGATAAAAATTCGAACTAGCTGCTGCTTTCAGCTTTCCACAGATCACTGATAATTAACACTAGTAGCATTAGGGATTCATTACATCCATCATCCTCTCATTTCTACTTGGTTACTCCTAACATCAGTACTAAGGGGGTTACTCAACTCTAAGTTAGCCTAGTAGCCATGATCCAAAAGTAGGCCACACTAAGAGGAGTCTACAAAAGCTAGACAACCGCGCCTCGGTCTACATGTTGACCGATGCCTCACTCGCCGCGGAAGTGTGAACCTCAACCGGCGCGGGCTGCGGCGCCTGGTCCTCGGAGTCCATCTCTGAAACACCCTCTATCTCCTGGGGCTCGTCCTCCTCGTCCACCTGCATCTCGTCGGGAGGTGCGTGAAGGGCATCCTGCGCGTGCTGTATCGCGTGGAGCTGCCCCTGGGCCTCGTCCATCTCAAGCTGCAGGTCGTGAAACTGGTCCTCCAGGAAGTTGATCGTAGCGTCACGATCCGACACAGTGTCCTAAAGCTCGTGAACCTGGCCGTGGAGCTGGGCGATAAGAGTAGCCTTGCTCTCGAGCTCGGTACTAGCCACCTGAAGCTGCCCATCTCTCAGCTGGACCGCCAGGTGCAGGGCCTGAGCGTGGTCCACCAACTGAGCGACGGCGTAACCCTGGTAAGTGTGAAGTCTGTAGAGACCGTCCAAGCACCTCGCTGTCGTCCGAAGTGCCCCGACCGGGTCAAGGGTAGCGACCACGTCCACGTGTGCCATCCGGTCGAGCCAAAGCGGGTCTGCCGGGTCAGGTGCAGGGAACAACCCGAACGCGGTCAGAACCACCTCCAGAGGGCGCAAAGAGCAAAAGGTGGTCATCGCCCTCATGGCGGTAAGCTCCCAAGTGTCCAGCAGGTAGTGACCGACCATCTGAGTCACGATCGGCTCCCACCCGTTGAGCGGGTGCTGCGGGATCACCATCGTCACACTGCAGCGACGAACTCCGTCCTCCACAAACTCGTGGCCATCGTAAACCGGTGGCTGGAGGTAACCGGCTGCACTCAACAGCTCCCAGAGACGGCGGGGAAACCCGTCCCAGTGCAGGCAAGCGGAGTGCACGTGTCCCTGCGCGTCAACGACCAGCAGCTCTTCCATCTGTCCCAATAAAAGACCGATGGATCAGCTGATGGTAACAAGAACTACTAACTCTGGACAGTGAAAGAAATGGTCAAAACTGTAGATAACTCGCTTCAAAAATTCTCAAAAAATTACACAAGATCCCTCTGATATTAAGGAACGATTCATCTAGTCATCACTAAGCTCAATTCGGATTCCATGGGGGTGATATGCTCAGGTATTCAGAGTGATGTCAACCAGGAAAAACTGAGTGTTCAGAGAGGGTGTATTTTGACCATAACTCTCAAATCAGTTGTCAAAAATTATTCAATTTTTTATGGTAAGAGCATTACTTAGTTGTCTACAACTTTCATGTTGAACGATTTTTCGTTTGAACAACTTATAAGTGTCGAAAAATTTCAGTTGTACAGACTGTTCAGAGTTAACAGTTTTACCCAGGGTTGATCCAAAAATACAAATACCATGCTAGAAGGCTTCAAAAAATTTCAAATTTTTACAGCAGATTGATAACTTAGGAAACATCATTTAGTCTTAATACCCCAAGTCGATTTGAGTAACTTAACAGAAGGTTAAAATTCATGAAAACCAGGTTGCAGACTTTCTGGATACTCCTTAGGATAGTGTTTTATCTGATTTGCTTGCGATTTCTCCAGAGAGTTATTTGCTAACCTTTTTGAAAATGAATGCAGAACCTATACGTCCTCACCAAGGAAAAATTGCCAAGTAACCTTGGTCTTACGCAATGACTTTGGTGGCATACATATTACGTCTCTCACTATATAGCTACTCGATATAGCTAGATAGCCTATAATTCGATTTCGAGTTAGCGTACCTGCAGAAGATTGACAGTATATAAAATGAACCTTTCGTGCCAGCACTCACGAAACCGTCGCCATACATTACCGATCACTATAGAATCGGCATCCATACCATTACCGCCGTATGGACAACGTTAAGCATACGTTATCGAAACAACGTATTGACTGAGTACCGTCTTTGACGGGGAATTGAATTCTAATTTCGAACCATTACTCCCCATATATTCAACCGAAGTTGGTATATGGGCAGCAGCTCAAGTAGGCCACTGCTTGAGCTCCAGCGTTCGGCTCGCATCACCGACGGGAAGGTCAGACTCCCTCAGCTGACTGAGTAAGCATACCTTCGTGGCGATGATGTAGTTGCAGAATTTAAATACTGAAAAGTAACGTGCTGGAAGTTAGCCATACAAAATAAGCCACCTGATTGTACCCATAAGACCCCCTAGGGCTTTACGTCCTAGACTTGTCCTTGGAGATCCTAAACTTTTTCAAAAACCTTAATAGTTTTGAAGTCCAGTTTTAAATTGTTGTTTTGAAAACCGAGGTTGCCATCCCTGGTAGGCTGTCTGCGAGCTCTGATGCCAGCTGTAGCGGAACCACCCAAAACTACTGGGCCCGGGTGCACTGATCTTTGTTGCTAAGCAACTCTGACCCAATTTGGCACTCACCGGTAGTTCCTCGAGTGAAGCCTCGATAAAAGCCACGCTATTCCAGGATCAGCAGACAACACTCACACGAAGGTGAGCCCAGAGATTACAACACAAACCATTTCATACATCTCAGAGTGATTGCAGCGGAAAGAAAATTTATTACAAACCAAGTTCAGAGCAGCAAAGTACCACGGAGTTCCAACTACTCAATTATTCAAGTCTCATGTTCAGCGGAAGCAGTAAAAGATAACTAGCGAGATATAGTGACGCATTGATAAAGCCCGTACGAATGCGTCACTCAGCGGGAGGGCGATTAGCACCAGCTGAAGGGCCATCCCACTCAACAGACCAACCCGGAGGCAAGGTACAAGGCCAAGTAAGACTTGCAAACAGATCTTCAAAGTTAGTACCTAAAAAACAGTGCCACAAGCAAGGCTGAGTATACTAATACTCAGCAAGACTGACCCGTCTCCGGATATAACATAGTCCGATAACTAGACATGCAAGGCTTTTTGGTTGGTAGGGTTTGTTTGCCAAAAAAAAAATGCCGCTAAGTGTGGATCCTTACTTTCAGGTTTTACTTAGCCAGATTCTAGTGGGATTAACCATTCTAAATTTGCAACTAACTCTACTCAAACATGGTAGAGCAATCATTTAATCAACCAGCAGTATTACCATCATCATGTTCCACTTGTTACTCTATGTGACCGAAATCATTAAGCAATCTCATGCCGTGAGAGGCGGACGATTCCGAATCGAGTTTCAACCTAGCCAGGGGAACCTAGACCACACGCATGGGGATCGACTTCGCTCCCGCCCACGCTACTTTTCCCCTTTCTTTCCAGTCCGTGGATCCGGAACACCCTCCCCGACTACAGAGTCCGACCACTCTGCACCCGTACGTCGCGACATAAAAATAAACCCTACTTCTACCAGGAGGGTGCGAGATCGTTCCACTCGCCGGTCCAATCAGGTACTTCAGCTTACCGATTACCATATTTCTCGGTATGTGGCTAGTACGTTCAAACGCTTAACGAGATGAGCCACACACCGCGACCTTAGCCATTTCTGACTACACCAGCGGGGTATCACAACTACACAACCCCGCCCGTTGTCCTTACATTTCAACAGGAATTAAAGTCAGTACAATTCCTATTTGCTCGCGAGAGGCAGGAAACCACTCGACTTCTACCGTACCTATTTAGCATGGCAACTAGTCGATAAAAAGATCCGGTATCAAACATAGGTTCCTATGGATCATGCATCTAGGGTTTTCGATCAACGCCTAGAGAACTTAAATGCAGAAAACCAACTATTACCATACATTAATAACTAGATAGCAGAATGATAATTTGGAAAAAATAGTGGGATTATGCTCCGGGGCTTGCCTTCTTGGGCACTGCCAGGCAGAAAAGCCTCTGGGGCTTGTTCTAGGTCTTGAGACAAGTTAGTACAGTTCAAAGAGGCCTCCTGCTCCGCATGAGAGTCCGCGGGCACCAGTTCGTAGTCTCCGTCCGCGAGGTTAACCGTTTCTATATGCAATGCAAGATTATGAGTTATTCATGGATACAATTTCTTTCCTTCACGATAAAGTTGTAGTCCAACGAAAGTTAATTTAGTGATGATTTCACATTTCATTGCATGGGCAATCGTTTATAGAGTAGTAAACATATCTATGCTTATTCATGAATGAGTGGGGGGTTTTAGTTTTCATTTTTCAATTTCAACACATAGCATGCTTTCATTATTTCGTAACAACCCAAATTCACTAATGAGCTAGTGAGGAAACACCAAAGTAACCCAGATTCAAAATAAGAACTTATGGTATAGATTTCAGCATTTAACCATAAAGCAAAAACTATAACTATTCATGCAAGTAGATCACTCTAGTTACTTCATCTTTTTGTACAGAACGTTTAATATGGGTTCTGGTGCTACAAATTTTACGAGAGCAACTTCATAGCATCTACTCAGCACTGAAATTTTTCCAGATTTTATTCACTTATGTAACTGAGGTAATAAAAAGAACAAAAACAGCAAGCTTGTAACTAAGATTAATTCTACAGAGAGTTTTACTAGGGATATGGCTCTCAAATTTTTACCAGAGACTAGCCATGAGTTAAACATACTCCAGAAATTTTTCAAGATTTAACTCACTATGATAAATTAGTTATTCAGTGAACTTAGCATGAGTTTGCATAAATTTCTCAAGGTGCATTTAACCAGTATTGCTTATGAACTTTTTATTACAGGTAGAGCATACTCTAGACAAGATCGTGCCCAAAAATAATGATCAGAAACATTGTAGATTACTCAGAACAAAAATAGTAAATCTAGCCCTAAGATGCTAAGCATGATTATTCACAAAGCAAAACTCAGTAACTGCAGCTCAAAATTTTTATACAGGAACACAGAGCTAAAAAGAGACTCCAAAAATAAATATAGATTTTTCTGAGCATAAGAACTATATATGAGGAATTAAGTTGATTAAACCAGCATAAATCATGGTATATAGCACATGAACTCTAATAAATTTGAAATTTAGAGATTAGCAGGGATTCAGTGGCACAAGCCTGTAGTAAAATTTTCAGAGCAAGTTCATGTGTATATTTTCCTGAATTAAATCGAAAAAGCTAACAATAGATTAGAGAATCTTGATTGTTCCCATATGATACTGCTTTGGTTGGGTGCCATCTTTTTACTGTGATCTTAAAATTCCCTTAATGACAACATATCCAAAAATCAAGGTCATTTGATGGGTAGAACTTCATGAACATGCATAAGGTGGTTTTCTTATTCTTTTCCCTAGATTAAATTCGGTTGAGTTTCTGCAAATGTGAATGTTACAAAATTTGTAGATCTTGTTACAAGGAATCCAGATCAGTTGAGTTTGCATTTTTCCGATTTTTCTGTGATTTGTTTCGCATTTTAGGAGTTCACTGGTATACACTGAAAAACTTGCAGAAACACCCTTAAACGAAAAAAACAAATTACAACCGGGTCCTTCGCTGGCCTTCTCCGCCGTGGCATCTTGCCGGTGGTGTTCTGCGGTGCAGGGCTTACCGGGGCTGCCACGGGGAGGCGCGTGGGAGAGAAGGGATCGAGGAACACCTACCCTGGTCGACGTTCGAGGGTTTGGTGCACGGGTTTGAGCTCGTCGGCGTTGATGGCGGGTCGGTTGTTCGTTTCGCCGGCGCTGGAGGTGAAGGAGGACTCGGGGTAGGGGAACAAGGCGCGCACAAGCACTGCGTGAGCTCGTGGATGCTTCTGGGGTAGCTGTCGGGCTCGGTCTCCTTCGGAGCTGGCCGGTCCGCGGTGAGCCCGAGCTCGCCGGCGGCGGCGCAAGAGGGGAACGGCGTCGGGAGGGGGTTTGGGTTCGATTCCGCGCGCGTGGAGCGTAACTAGGAGGTGGAGAAGTTTCTGCGGTGGTCGGAGGGGGCAATGTGGGGCTAGACTAGCCGGCCCGCGCGAGCTGGATCTCGGCGGCCATGGCGGAGCGGCGGGAGGAGGAAGAAGGGGGAGAAGGGGCGCGACGGTGGAGCTCTGGGGGTCTTTATAGGCCATAGAGCTCCTGGGCGAGGGGTGCAGCGACTGGGGGAGGTCGATTTGTGTCAGGGGCGCACGACGGCGAGCGGGCGGAGCGGCAGCGGCGCGGCGCATGGCGGGGGGTGTCGTGGCGGCACGGGGAGCGGCCTGGGACGCGTGTGCGCGCGAGGAGATGCCAAGGGGCGGGCCAGGTGGCGCTGAGAGACTCCCTGGGTCCATTTGGCCGCGGGCGCGCGGTGGACGAAGTCCACCGGCGGCGTACGGCGGGCGGCGGCGAAACAGAGCCAGCAGGGAGAGAGAGAGAGATGGAGATGGGGGCTCTTTTGCGATTTCTGAAATTTCCAGGGACCTCTCGGTAAACTAAAATTATCTCCTATTTGGAGGGCTCAAATGGAAAAGTGTTGAATACCACTTTTGCATAACTTTTCAAGATCTACAACTTTTGTGTTATGCAAATTTTCATTTGAACTCACATTTTGAACTATTGGTACATTTGCATATTTGCACAAAAGGACTTTAGTTTTATTCAGTTTTTGAATTGATTTTGGCTGAAGTTCAATTGAGCACATGTCAATTGAAACACCTCCCATGAGCCAACTAAAATTTTGTGCATATTTTTGCATTGACTTTTGAGTAGCTTTTCACCCTTTTTCTTTCTCCTTTCATTTCTTATGCAATAGTTGGTCTTTTATTTGAACCCTTCTCTTGAATTATTTTCCCAAATTTTTCTTTTAACTTTAACTAAGGTACATTGATTGTATTTAAATGTACTGACACCTGAGGTGTCACAACGCAGAGGGTTCGAAGGCCTACCGCATTCTCGACCCGGAGACACAGCGTGTGCGCACGGCGCGCGATGTTGTGTTCGACGAAGGGCGAGGATGGGCGTGGGACAATGCGGTGGACGACGGCTCGGCTCCGACGTACGACGACTTCACCGTCGAGTACGTCCACTTCTAGGGAGCTGGGGGAGTAGGCAGCTCTTCTTCGCCGAGCGTGCCTACCCCGGTCCCCGAGCCTCCACCGACTCCGGCGCCCGCCACACCGGCGGCACCACGCCCTTCAGCTACGACTCCAGCTGCGCCGAGCTCCTCGGCTGCACCACCACAGCCGGCGACGCCGCGCACTCCAGTACCGATAGCCACTCCTCCGGGCACGTCTACTTCGACACCTGCTCGTGCTGAGCACAGTCCGGTGGAGTTCGCAACTCCGCTCTCTCACGACGAGGAGCGCGTCGACACGTACCACGACGGCGAGTCGTTGCGGTACCGTACGATGGAGGACCTTCTCGGTGATCAGCCAGTGCCGGGACTGGTGCCTCACGACCTGGAGGCGCAGTTGCACCTTGCGTGCGACGACGGCGAGCCTCGGTCTTTCGCAGAGGCCGAGGGACACGCGGCATGGCGTGCCGCGATGCAGTCGGAGATGGACGCGGTTGAGAGGAACCGCACTTGGGAGCTTGCTGACCTCCCTCGTGGTCACCGCGCGATCACCCTTAAGTGGGTGTTCAAGCTGAAGAGGGATGAAGCCGGCACCGTCGTCAAGCACAAGGCTCGTCTGGTGGCATGAGGTTTCGTGCAGCAGGAGGGGGTCAACTTCGACGATGCCTTCGCTCCCGTGGCACGGATGGAGTCCGTGCGACTTCTCCTTGCGCTGGCTGCCCAGGAGGGCTGGCGCGTCCATCACATGGACGTCAAGTCGGCGTTTCTCAACGGCGACTTGAGGGAGGAGGTCTACGTGCACTAGCCGCCGGGGTTTGCGATCCCCGGCAAGGAGGGCAAGGTGCTACGCCTGCGCAAGGCCCTCTATGGCTTGCGGCAGACCCCGAGGGCGTGGAACGCCAAGCTGGACTCCACGCTCAAGGGGATGGGCTTCGAGCAAAGCCCGCACGAGGCGGCCATCTACCGGCGGGGCAATGGAGCAAATGCCCTGCTGGTGGGTGTCTACGTCGACGACTTGGTGATCACCGGCACCAAGGATGCGGAGGTGGCGGCATTCAAGGAAGAGATGAAGGCCACCTTCCAGATGAGCGACCTGGGGCCTCTCTCCTTCTACCTGGGGATCGAGGTGCACCAGGACGACTCCGGGATCACGCTTCGACAGACCGCCTATGCCAAGCGCGTCGTTGAGCTAGCTGGGCTCACCGACTGCAACCCAGCTCTCACTCCGATGGAGGAGAGGCTGAAGCTGAGCCGTGACAGCACGACGGAGGAGGTGGACGCCACCCAGTACCGGCGCCTTGTGGGGAGCCTTCGCTACCTCGCCCACACACGGCCGGACTTGGCGTTCTCCGTCGGCTACGTTAGTCGGTTCATGCAGCGACCGATGACGGAGCACCAGCAGGCCGTGAAGAGGATCATCCGCTATGTTGCGGGGACTCTCGACCATGGTCTCCACTACCCAAGGTGCCCTGGAGCGGCACACTTCGTCGGGTACAGCGACAGCGACCACGCCGGTGACATCGACACCAGCAAGAGCACGAGCGGGATCCTCTTCTTCCTCGGCAAGTGCCTCGTTAGCTGGCAGTCGGTCAAGCAGCAGGTGGTGGCCTTGTCCAGCTGCGAGGCCGAGTACATAGCGGCCTCCACCGCGTCGACTCAGGCGCTCTGGCTCGCTCGACTGCTTGGTGATCTACTCGGTAGACATACTGGAGCAGTGGAGCTCAGGGTGGACAGCAAGTCCGCTCTAGCCTTGGCGAAGAACCCCGTTTTCCACGAACGGAGCAAGCACATCCGGGTGAGGTATCACTTCATCCGAGGCTGCTTGGAGGAAGGAAGCATCAAGGCGAGCTACATCAACACCAAGGATCAGCTTGCGGACCTGCTCACCAAGCCCCTTGGGAGGATCAAGTTCCTTGAGCTCTGCTCCAGGACCGGGATGGTTCAATCTTCCCACAAGACGACGCACAAGACTTAGGGGGAGAATGATGGATAAGTTTGTGTACTTGGTCTTTGTGGGTGTACTTGGTCTTTGTGGGGCTGCACAAGAGGAGATGCTCTTGCTACAGCACGTTGTGCTTTGCTGCCCCTAGAGGACAGCAAGGACAACATCTTGACTACCTTTCAGTTGGCATCTAGGACAGACAGCAGTTAGGACTAGCAGTTAACATCTTGGACTAGTGTCCTTAGCATCTAGCTTGGCTGCCTTGCAGCCCCTTGTATAAATGTATCCCCAGCCCCCTTGGGATGGCATGGCATTGTGAGTGTGAATGAAGAAAAACCAGAAAACTTCCCCAGCTCGAGTGTCATCCTCTAAGCTCAATGAGAGTTAGAATTGAGCTTCTAACACTCTGATTGTGATGCTCTCATGTGTAGGATTTCGTGATGCCTTGGCATCGGTGGTCATATGTTTCCAATTATGTTACGATACATATACATCCTAACATTTTCTGCATTGATACGTATACAAATACAAGCAGAGCAGCAGATCAGAACAGGCAAAGTGGACTTATGTTCTTGTTCCTCGGTAAGTTGTATATTTCTGGTGTATTTTGTTTACTTTACTTCACCATATTGGTTCACACGTATTTAGGCGGTTCTGTAATTCTGTTTGCAGGCTATATGTTTTGATTTGTCAGCTGTTCTCTTTTAAAAATACCATTGGTGCTTGATTACCTTGTAGTGCATGCATCTTCTAATAATCTCTAAATTAGCCTTTCCAAAAAATCATGGAGGCGAAATGATTTTGCTACTTGCAGGGTTAGCTATTAAACTTTCCATCTGAATTTTGTTTAGCCATGCTTTCATGGCTTTATCTAATCTAACAAATGTATATGTGTGGTGATTTCTTTAAAAGAGGCTATTGATGTGCTGCCTATTTTTTTAAAAAAACATTATTTCTATCAAAATACACATCTAGAGATTGTTTTTAAGGAGAATTCCATGTTTCTTGCAGGTTAAATCTGATTTATGCGGCCAGCTGAAATAGTAGTATAATCAGCTTCAAAAGTAGTAGTAGTAGTCGTCGTCACCGCCATCGTGGCTATTCTTGCTGTTTAGCAAATTTCAGTAGCCGCTAGAAACTACTGAAAGCATGCGGCTGGGCTGTTTGGTTCGCTGGGCTGGACGTAGCTGGGGCTGGGGCTGGCGCTGGGCTTGCTGGAAAGCATGCGGCTGCGGCTGGCCCCAGCATCTCCAGCCTAGCATGTCCAGCCTAGCCGAACGGCGCCTATATTTTCTGGAACAAAAAAGGGGACAAATACCTTCATCAAACATGTTGGTGTAGAGTTCTTTACTTATATTTTCAGAAAAAAGAAATGTTATAGTCCAAAATACGTTTTCCCTAATCAGGTGATTATCAAAAGAGATTAAGTAGCACGGGTTACTTAATTTGAAGAATATCCAGGCGAGTAGCTACCATAGTACTTCGAGAAGATGAGAATGAAATCAGCTGAGAACACTGCAGAGTGCTGCACATGGAGAGTGGTTGACGCATTTTGGAGGGGATGCTGTTCCAATTCCCAATGTGAAATTTCAAACAATAAGCACTTGAATCCTTATGCAGTTTACATCTGCTCTTCGATTGAAGAAGTTGGGTGATACAGAGATCCAATTCGTAGCATAAAGAACTGCATAAGAATCTTCATGATAAAAGCTTTTATGTTTGGTGATTTGGATTCAGAAGCATACATAATGTTGCAACATTTAAGGTATGTTGCATAGCTATATAGTTCACATCTTTCTTGTGTCACGTATGATCTACTGAGTGCAACTATTTGCCATAGTTTCAGAATCTACATGGTACATTATTGTCCTAGCTTTACCACTTTCTGTACATTGCATAGATAACTTGGCCATATTCTTTGCAGGCAGATATATCTGCATTCACCACCACCATTGCCTAGACTGGAAGGAGGCACACCGAAACCACATGACCAGCGATCAAGTTGAATGTGGCGACCACCATGATCTTGCGCATCCTAAGGCATCTGTCCTTTCTATGTTTCCACATTAGAAGTTGGTGCATGGAAATGGTTTCAGCTTTTGTAACTTAATCGAATAGTCTATAATTTTTAATATTTCAGGATCGTAGTATTGTATATATGCCTGATTGGGTTCATTTGTGTCCGCTTCGCGTCTCCTTTAGCAGTGGTTGTAATTGACCATGGTGCTTAACTTATTTTCAATCATTTTCAGAGTTTATTATATATGCTATACATTGTTGTATCGACAAAATTATGTTTTGCCCGTAGCAACGCACGGGTACGTACCTAGTTGTAAGTGGATTTTTGATCTATACATTCTTGTACTGCACAAATACTGGGAGTATGTTTTGAGATAATTGTAACAAGCTATTTTTGGCTGGTATGTAAATTCCCCACGGGGGCCGACGGGGTTCGGGGAATCTGCGGGGACGGGGCTGATATTTTCCCCGATTTAGCTTTCAGGGCCGGGGCGAGGATCATAGCTCGGGGATCGGGGCGGGGACGGGGAGCACGCCCCCGGCCCCGCCCCGCCCCGTTGCCATCCTGAAACGCCAGGGTGTTTTGTGCAAAACTTACGGCTTGTAGACGGCTCGCAACGCCCCCGTTGTACATGCCCTCAGTGTCACCAACGAACATCTAGCTCCGGCATCCTAATGGGTTCAGGCTTCAGAGAAGAAACGTCGAGGTTTGGAGGAACTCATCGCAGTAGTGCAATAACTCGTGTTCCATGGCAAATGAACGTCAGAGTAATCTAGTGTACTCTCTGTAATCTGGCATTTAAATTTGTAAAACTCTCTATTGTAAGTTAAATTTAAAAATCTCCGTATGCTTGTATTATATGTGCTCGTCTTTATGCGAGATTTCCAGTGTATGTTTTGATCCATAATCACCGTGGTTTATCGGAATTTACCCAATAAACTATCAGATTACACCGTTTTAAATGCATTGTAACTTAATTAATTATTAAGATGATAGTTAGCGCACAGACGGTTTAATTTGAGCAGTTCTACCACATGAAACTACCGTTTCAAAAGGTATTTGCTCACACAAAGCAAAAAAAAAAGGAAGCCCAGTAATCCAATGAAATTATGTTGGGGCAGAAAGACTATCAGTTCTTTTTAGGGTCCATTTTGTCTACATGTTTCAGTGGGAGAGGAAGAGAAAACATGCTTAATAATCTTCAAGGAAATAACCGTTCAGTTTTCCTATATGAAACACGAAAATTTATCTCGGTCCCAGTATAATATAAATGATCTAAAATGTTTCCTTTTTCATGAGGAAAAGTAAATCGTTCCTGGTAAAAATTTCAATGGATTTATAGCATTCCCAATCCCAACATGCTCCTATATATTAATATATGTAATTTTCTTCTGCACGTCTGCACCTCCCACCGGAGATGCTGCTTCTTCATTCTGTAGTGAGGCTACGGGGTGCCATCTGGGGATGAGAACATGATCAGACGGTCGTTATTCACGGTAAGTAGGCTCCTCGGCTCAGATCAACAGAAGCAAAGCATAAATTGAGAATTACACAACATCAAAGAGGCATCCCAGAGGAAGGCATACAATTTTGATTCCCACAACGTATGCAGAACATTTGCCACTACGACATTATTTCCTATAACATGAAAGGGGACAATAGAACAAAAAGAAACAAAAAAAACAAAGAAAGAGTGCCTTGAATGGCACTTCATTTATTGTTTCCATGATTTCACACTGATCGGATGGTCAAGCACGTAAGAGCAAGTATAATAAAATCAGTCAGAAGACTAAAACATATGCCACATCATCAAAATTCTAGGGGTGTGTTTAGATGTCCCAAACCCTCCCAAAATCCAAACTTTCCATCACATCTCCATCACATCGAAACATTAAATATAGCAAATGATCCATGCATGGAGTACTAAATGTAGGTAAATAAAAAAACTAATTGCATAGTTTTGATGTACGTTACGAGACGAATTTTTTGAGCCTAGTTAGATCATGATAGGGCAATATTTACCACAAACAAACGAAAAATACTACAGTGCGCTACAGTGTCCGATGTGGCTTTTTCTCCCACCTTTCCAGGGATCTAAACACAGCCTAGGTGGAGAAGTGAGAAGAGAGGAGAGAGAAGGGAACGGACGACTCGCATCGCGACTCGCGAGCAGGGTTCACCTAACCGACCGGAGACCGGTAACCGCTGCCCTCCGGTACCGGTATACCGGTCCGGTTTGGCCGGTTACCGGTCGGAACCGGTGAAATTCAAATTTGAATTCAAATGGCGCAGTTCAACCGGTTCGTACCGGTTTACCAGCCGGTTTGACCGGTAACCGGCCGGTTTGACTGATAACCGGTCAAATTCAAAAAAAAAATTATTTTTGGTTTAAATTCAAATGCCCGCAAAGTATACTAAATAAATGTTTGTATAACATATTTTAGTCTAAATGAACTCTTTAACCCTCTTTTGTACTACTTTTACATTATATTTGTATACTTTTGTATGCACGTTTTTTTTGTTTAACTTCAAATCCCCGCAAACTATACTAAATGAACGAATTTTTGAGAAAATTTGACACCATTAGATTCGTCGCACCTTGAAGTATTTTTAGAAATTTTTCATTTTTTTGAATTTAAATTTAAATTTTGACCGGTTACCGACGGTTAGGTAAACCCTTCTCGCGAGTCGCCGGGCTGATGCAAGGGCAACGAGGCGAAAACGCCCGCTCCCAGCCCGACGCGAGCGATAACAGCGAGGGTTTCTTCCTTGTCCGGATCCTATGTGCCTTCCCTCCTCTTGACTTCACATCGCTCGCCCTCTCCCATCAAATCGAGCCTTCCTGTGCGCAAAATCGAGTTCCTCTATCGAAGATTAACCACCCCCCCCCCCCCCAAATCGAGTTCCTGCGAGGTCGCTGGCGCCGTGGGTTCCTGCCGCCTACGAGGTGCTGCTGATTGTCCTGCCTCTTCCCTCCGCTACCTGGGCCGCACCTGCACTAGCCTCCACACCGCACGCATACGGCACCGCGATTCGGGAGCCGGTGCTACAGCCAGACGCCCAGACGCCGTGGTATGCTCCCTCCGCTCCTCTACTCCCTCGGTTGGAATGGCTTGATTGGGTTAAAGATTCGACGCTGAATATTGGATGCTCCCTCCAGATCTCCCCTTCTTCCTCTCCTGTCCTGCGCTGCGCAATCGGGAGGCCACCGACGAGGAAGCAGGGCAACGAAGATGGTCCGGGAGGTTGCGGAGAGCTGCGTCGATGGGGTGGTCATGGAGATGGTAGCGGCGTACTGCGGTCGCTTCTACGCCGTCAAGCCCGAGCTCGCTGCCCGCCGCATCGAGGCCATTGGTTTCCAGGTCGGCCACCAGCTCTCCGAGAGGTACGACCAAAACCCTCGCTTCTTCTTCTGCCTCATTCGTGGCTCGGGTTCCCAGATCTAAGCCTTAATCCACGATCCATCTCATGTGGTTCTTGTTGATACGGGTAAACCTCGAAACACTTCTCCTAGTTGAGATCTAGTGAGTACTGGGCTCACAGATTTGGTAGCAACATTTTGCCCGAACCTCATGTTACAGCCTTTTTAGTTTGGGAACCTTCGATTAATGGAATTTCTCCAAATCTCCATTGCATTTTGATCGGATCAGTCGACCTCATTCGAGTGGGACGCTTGCTCTGGGTTAAGGTGTTTGCAATGGTAGCCATATTTCGGGAAAACACTTAAAAGGCACATTTGTTGCTCCCCAGGGACCTAGTCATCTATAAATTGTAGCGAAACCGTGGTTCTAACCCTCTAGATTAATCAGGGAACATGTATAATCAGTGATGTGGATGATAACAATCTTCTCAAACAGTTATGTTACTGAACCACTGCAGAACTTAAGCTAAAAGAATTCATTCCGTGGATGCTAGTGCTATCGATATACCTAAAGGTTATGAATATATGCAATTTGACACATTTGATCGTGCAGCTGGGCCACCTTTTCCCTTTTCGAAAACTGATGCAGCTGGGCCATCTTTTCCCTTTTCGAAAACTGAGCTAACTCATATTTGGAGGCCAAATTAGGTGGGTTTCATACTCGGTGTGTATCAGACTTAAGATAGTTTTGCCTCTGGGTGCCATATGTCTAAGATAAAATCTTTAAATTCTTGCATGGTACACAGTGTAACTAGAATTAATCCTAGATGTTTTTTTTTGTCTTTCTGTCAGAATCAGAATGAATGGCATAGTAGAACTTGAGCGACATCATGTGAGCCAACATAAGCTTAATGTGTGCCTGTTTTTCCTCCAAGCTCGAAAAAATGCTCAAACTTGGCTCACATACAAATCTTGACACAAACAAAAAAGTTAATCTAGCTTGAGTACCTTACAGGCCTTATGCCTTTTCTTCTACTTCAACCCAGTAGTGTACATGATCAATTGATTTGGCAAATGTACAGCATTGACATGAATGCACTATCCATTATTGTCAATGCCATCGAACAGGTCATGCAATTTCTGTATTCATGGAGTAAGTCTTATGAGCCTTCAGCTCGGTCAAACAGGACACCTAACATTTTGTTAGTTGAAAATTAAGGCAATTTTGAGCCGTTTGGATTGCAGCTTATCCTTTGAAGCAAGATCATAACGTTCATAAGGCCTAGCTGTAGGCTGTAGCCTGTAGGGAACTAGTGAACAAACTAAGTACTCCCCTTTCTGGTTCTAGAAATTAAATTTTACTATAAAGCTTTTGGCATGACGTTGTGATTGTTGAGGTACTTAAGTTTTCCAGAATGGAGCAGAGGCTGACTATGAGAGTTTATGAGAACCATCGTTATTTCATAGACACCTTCTCTAGAGCACAGTTCTTTGAACTGGCATGACTGAGAATATAACATATTTTTCCCTGAAGCCACTGATGACCATAGCTAATAAAAAGGGCGTACTCAGTGCTGAAAGCTTTGACACAAGATGGCATTTGGGGAAGGGAATTCTAGACAGCCTTTCCCTTGCAAAATGCTAATAGTCAATAGGACCTCCAGGTCATAAGTGGAGAGTCTCTACCACTGCACCAGATCCGCCTTCACAGCCATAGCTAATAAGTCCATGCAAACTGCATATGTAGTCCTTTCTGGATTATGCATGATATGATACACTGGATTGCTGAGCTGCATCTTATCTTCTTGTATCATTCAATGAAGTTTTTCTCAGTCAAGTAAATAAATAGAACATTGCCTTCACTAAATGACTTTTTTGCATGGTAAAACTCTCAATTTTGCGCTATCAAGTATTTTATGAATTGTTCCAACCACCAAAAACTTTTATTGCATTGCTTTTCAATTTCTGAAATTTCTTTTATCTGATTTTTCGATGCCCTTTACTATATTATTATTTCTGATTTTCATATATTATTTTGTTTCATAATATGTTATATTCCTGATTCCCTTTTTATAGGTTATTTTCATCATATATGATCCATTTTGATATAACTTTGTGTTTACATGTCCTGCATATGTGTTTCAGTTTTCTCAATTTCATTATCTTTTAGCTGGTGAATTGTTCCAAAGCGTTTACTGCTGCAGCCTTGACTAAAACTTCTATTCATATTCAGATATACCATGGAGCGCCCTCGATTTAGTGATCACCTTGAAGCAATCAAATTTATCTGCAAAGATTTTTGGTCAGAGCTGTTCAAGAAGCAGATTGATAATCTGAAAACAAATCACAGGGTAATGCAAAGAATACCTCATGCCTGATTTTTTTCCTTCTTATTAGTAAACTCAGATTTCTTGGACTACTGTGTATGCAGGGTACCTTTGTCCTTCAAGATAACCGTTTCCGGTGGCTTACTCGTGTTTCTCTAGATCCATCTGCAGAGAGCACAGATGCAACTGACAATGACTCTGCACCATTGGGTGATACTGCAGCCCAAACAACAAGCATGCTTCTGTATTTCCCATGCGGGTTAATAAGAGGTGCCTTGACCAACTTAGGAATTTCATGCTCCGTCTCTGCAGATATGTCAAACCTTCCAGCATGTAAGTTGAGCCATGCTTTTTTATGACCTTGTGAGATGTGGTTCGTGTTTAATTTTTTTTATAAGGCTCCATACTTTGGTTATCTGTTAGATGGTGTTGTTAATTTGCACTGCACATCTTACATCAACCAAGTTAAAGAAGAACTAAGTATGGTGCTTATTGTTCAGCTTCAGGATTTATAGTGTTTGGTTTGATCATTTGAAGGTACCATGCTTTATTGTTTTAATACTTTACTTTTAGAAATGGTGATGTGGAATCGACAGCAAGTGTACTTATATGTAGTGGAATCTAAGTTCTAAGTAGATTCAATATTAAAATAATAGATTGATTGTGATTTATGGATTAGCTTTTTATAACCATACAATCAAAACTAGATCAATTGTGATCTATGATATGCTTTTGTGACCATAAGATGTGGTTTTATCACCTTATTAAATATTAACTCATTGGAATCTCTGCTATTGGTATTTATAGATAAGTTTGTTTTGTATTACAGATGAATACTACTTTCCCATTCAGTTTTAGTGGGGAAAATCTTTAAATGGATAAATTGTCTGGATTGAGTTAAAAGGAAAATTTCACCCTTTTGCACACTTTCAAAGTAGTGGCCTCCAAACCTCCTAGAAAGACATAGTTGTGACCTAATTTATCATAGGAAGAGCTTATTAGGCCTGCACTGTCTAGTTTAAGAAAGGCAAAATAGCCACTTTGATCCTTCAACTTTGCTCCAAGGGTCAAGTTGGTCCCTCAATTTTCAAAAAGACCAATTTGGTCCCTCAACTTTTATTTTTAGGCCAAACTTGTCCCTATATTGATGTGATGCTCCATAATACCATGAGATAGATATGAAAAGTCGTTTTTACCCTAAGCTCCTTCTCATACTCAATTTCCATTATTGTATAGTTGTAGTTAATCAATAATAGGTCACAATAGATCTATTATTCTGTCGGCTGATTTGATGTTCTCGTATTTGTTGAGATGCCCTTTCGTATTTAATTTAGTCTAGATCTTATAAGAATATCCACATGTTGATTAACTTGTTGCACCACTGCTAAACATGGAAATTGTGAAGGAGAGGAAATAGCCGAGGGTAACGATGACTTTTTAGCATTAGTCTCATGGTATTATGGAGCATTACATCATTATAGGGACAAATTTGACCTAAAAACAAAAGTTGAGGGATAAATTGTCTTTTTAAAAGTTGAGGGACCAAATTGACCCTTGGAGCAAAGTTGAAGGACCAAAGTGCCTATTTTGCCTTTAAGAAAGCAACTCATAATCTATTTCATGCAGCATGGAAAATTACAAAACATTTATTTGTTCAGTTATACTGGTAGATACACCCCCATATCATATTTTCAAGGGTTAATTGAATCTGTGCCATTACAATTTTTCAAGTTCTGAGTTCTGCCATTACAATTCGTCTATTTCGAAACATGCCATTACAATTTTCCCTCTACCCGACTCATGCCATTTTCTACACTTCCGGCAACATTGGACCCACTTGCGGATTGTAATATACATATAAAGCTATCGTATGGCTCAATGCTCCTCAGATAAGATCGGAGCTGGGCGCACAGAGTCGTCGTCCTCCCTTCTCCCAGTCGGCTTACACCGGCCGGCCCCATCCGCTCGCGTGCGCCGTCGCCGCCGCCTCCAAGCTTGGAGTAACCCGCTGGCCCCGCCGTCGGGGCTCGTCTGGCGGTGCTCCCCAGCCACGCAGCACTGACGCGAGGCGCAAGGAGTGCGTCCTGCACCACGCCCCTGCTCCAGGTCCGTTAGCAGCCACACCGCCGGGCTCACTCTTCAAGCCACCTTCCCAGCCTCCGCAGCCGATTTCTCTGCACATGGCGAGCATCTCCCTTCCCCTCCATGGCTGAGCATCTCCTTCCACTTCATGGATGCTGGCACATCTCTCAGATCAGCCCCTAAGGACCGCCGTGCGGCCATCCAAGACAGACCGCGGCAACGCCGGACGGGCGGGGCCGGACCGGTGCGCTGCACGCGCGGCCGGCAGGGCGGCAAAGCCGGAGCGTAGCTGCTCGCGGATGCGCAGGGTCAGAGCGCCGCATGCGCAGCCGGCTGGCCGGTCGAGCTGGATATGGCAGCCGAATTGGTCCAGCCGCCATTGGAGCCTCCGCGAGCTTCACCCCCAACACTGATGAGCACCTTCGACCGACCCTTGTTGCCTTTCGACCCCCAAAACGGATCCCCATGAGCTTCTCGACCCGCCCAACCCTATTACCCTCTCTATTGCTCACCACGCCGCCGAGAACGAGGCGCCGCCGCGCCGGCCGGGCCGCCGTTGAGGCGCACTCGTCGCGGGCCGCCCCCGCGTGGCCCTGCGCCGCGCCTTCGCGTGCCGCGGTCTCCCCATGGAGCGCAGGACGCGTATCAGCCCGGCCACGCGCCGGCAGGGGGGCCCTGTGCCGGTGCCAATGCTGCGGCGGCTCGCGCGAGCCGTTGACGGCGAGGATCTCGCAACGCGAGCGGACGAGGCCGGCCGGCCGGGTGTAAGCCGACTGCCATAAGAGAGGACGGCTCTGTGCGCCCGGCTCGATCTTATCCAAGGAGCCATGGGCATATTGAGCCATACGACATCTAAATACGTATACTACGGTCTGCAAGTGGGCCCAATGTCGTCGGAAGTGTAGAAAATGGCATGAACTAAGTAGAGGGGAAATTGTAATGGCATGTTTCAAAATAGACGAATTGTAATTGCAGAACTCAGAACTTGAAAAATTGTAATGGCACGGATCCAATTAACCCTATTTTCAATGGCTATTGCATGATTTTTTATGTGGACTCACCATTATCTAAATTATCTGCTGACAGGTTCCTTTGTGGTGCGCATAAAGACATGAACTGTGAGAAATAATTCAAGTACAATGTTGAAGTGCGGGCTTATGGTTAAGTCATTCGGCATCTACCGGTTTTCAGTGTCGACTGAATTTTCCTTCTTCCCTTCGTAACCTTACTCCAGAGATCGGGTGTAACTCTTATGTGAATTTTTTCATCTATCGAAGTGGAGCACTTTCGTGTTCCTTTTGTATAGATCATATTTGGATGTAGTCAATCGTAGGTAGGCACGGTAATGGATTATGGCTGTCTCTTTACAATTCAACTTTGCTCTTATATATTTTTAGTTTCAAATTATATAAAGATTAGAGTCTGGCCCTTATATTGCTTGGCCAGCTGCCCTATGCTTTTACACCGGAATGTGGCTGACGAAAGAAAAGACTGTTCATATCATGAAAGAAAATGATTGCAGTGGAAAGGAAGAGCAACACAACCCAGAATTATTTGCAGTAACAATGTTGTGCAGTTCTATGAGTCTTGGGATTTAGGAAGGTGACATGTCTAGCCTAGAGGAAGCCACATGTTGATCAGATCACCTTGATTGAAAGTTCTATAGGATACATATGCTCTTTCACATATATGATATATCTCGGTTGTTCAAATAGCAGTTCAATAAAAAAGACTTTGAATTAATTGCAAATCAACCTTAAAATGTTCACTGCCTATTCATAAAAGCATGTGAAACCAGAACAAGGTTTTACACCGGATTATGTTGATTCAGACCTTGAGAAAGGAAGTGGATTCAGACCTTGAGAAAAGGGAGAACCATTTGGAAGCTAACAGCAAAAATGAAAAATAACCAAGTGAACAGTTCAAAATCTAACATCCATAAAAAATGGATATCATCTAGAGACATCCAAGGATTGAAAAATCTAAGGCAATTGTTTCAGAGTTAAGACTACTGAATTCACTATGGCATCATGAATGATCGAAGTTCTAGGCTTCTGGTTTTGTCAATTGTGATTAAAACCTACATCCAGATCATCTTCTAAATAACTCATCATCATAATATGGAACCTTCATGTTTACATAATAGCAACAATGGTCAAAGACATGAAAGAAAATTTCAGCAAACAGAGCAGCAGGAGCTTGCAACATCAGCTTGATTAGTATACAGAACTTTCAGGAAGATAGATTACAAATGCAGTGTGATACAATAAAAATGGCAATTAAGAAAGGTATGTTGTGTGATTTACACTCTAGTGAATCAATAAATAATTGACAAACAAAGCATTCAACGAAAGTTCACAGAACACAAGAGACCATAAGTATCAGGATTCCAGCATATGCATGTAAGATGACAAGTTTGCTATTGCAGTTCTGATTCACTCTGGTCCCCAATCAAAAAACTTTCAGAAGCACGACTATCTATCACTCCAATGATACAAAGAACGAAACAGGCATCCACAGAAGCACAATTCAGCATTGCCAGTTGATCAATGTGCTGGAAAGAACTAGCAAGGCATGACTTGGTAAAAGAGAACGCAGCTATGTAAGTACTCCAAACTCTTCTGTAGAGCTGCTAAATATTGAAAGTTCATGCAATAGCTAAGGCATTTTAGCAGCCATGAATTGGTAGCCTATTACAAGCACCAACTACCCATATCAGCAAATGAAACTCTGAAAGAAAAGTAGAAAACATGGTAAACTACTTCCTGGACAGCCTTGGACATAGATGTTACTCGTTGACATAACCATCCTTGCGTCCCTCAAATCCAGGGCGCATAAGCTTTTTCTCACGCTTCTCAATCTTGCGCATCTTCTTCTGGTTTGCCCGCTCCCGGATGTTCTCTGTCCTTTTCTTCTGCTTCTCCTTCCTCTGCTTGTCCACAGTCTTCTGCCTCTCCTTCCACTGAGCAGCATGCTTCTGCTGCCGCTTTTCCTCCTTCTTCAAGCTCTCCTTAATCAACTTGGGGTCATCATGCACCTTCTCCCCAGCAGCCCGTCTTCTTGCTGTATCCCACGCGATCTTGTTCGCCTTCTCAGGATCCTGCTTCGCCTCCTGCAACCGCTTAGCCCGCTGCAGCTCCTTCTTCTTGTTCTTAATCCTTCTCTTCTTCCTGCGCCTCGCCTCCTTTGGGTCAACAACAACGTTTGCATACATGATATCTGGCTTCTCCTCAGCCTTCTTGGCCTTTTTCCCATCCTTGCCCTCTGCATCCTCGGTGCCATCCTCACGCTTCCTCTTCTTGCCCTCGCCCTTTCCCCTCTTCTCATTCTTCCCCTTTGCCTTCTTGCCCTTCTCCTTCTTGGGCTTATTCAAGAACTCAGGCCTGGTGCACCGGTTGCCACGAAGCTCCGCCATGCGGCGGTGAAGCCGTTCCCGCAGCTCCTCGTAGGTCACCGACCGATCCTCGGACACCACTGCCGCCGGAGCAATAGGTATCTCATCCTTCTCACCCCCGTCTTCATCCTCCTCTATCTCATCGTCGTCTCCATCCTCGGAGCTTGCCTCATCCCCAGGTTCCGCGCTCTCCTCTCCTGAGTTCTCCTCATCGTCGTCATCTTCTTCCTCCACCTCCTGGTCGGCGGCAGACTTCTTGAGGAGGTCGAGGGTGGAGGCCGGCGGCGCGGAGGGGTCGAGGCGCGCGCGGCGGGCGGCCTTGACATTGGCGCGGGACTGGGCCTTCATGGCCGCCTTGGCGGCCTTAGAGAGGCCTTGGTACCAGGGGCGGTCCTCGTCGCCGGACGGGAGGTAGAAGCGCGGTGGGATGAGCTGCACGAGGGCGTCGAAGAAGAGAGCGTGCCCGTGGACACCACCGCAGTCGGCTTCGATCAGGAGGTCGGAGGGCATGGTTGCCGCGAGGGCTTCGTCGTCAACCGCCGCGGCGGCGGCGGCGGCGGAGGGTTTCCTGCCCATTGCGGCGAGGGTTTGGAGGAGGGTTTCGGCAAGGGTTGGGAGGAATTGGAGTCCGCGTGAGCGAATGGTTTTTGTATGAGTATTGGGTTTTCTTGGGCCAAGTTAGATGCTCCTGCTACTGTGTGGGCTTCTGGGCTTCTCGTTTAACAACTGGGTGAAGTCAATAGCCCACTAAGAATATGGCCCAATTATGCCTGCCCAGGCAACAATCCTATTTAGTCAGAAGATTTTTGCTTCTAGTTCTAGTCGTTGCACATAGATTCCTCCTCTCACGAAAGAAGGGCAACGGAGTTCAAAACAAAAACTGTGCAACGTTTCAAAATTGTTAAAAATCCGGTTGGTTTATTGAGTATGTTCAGCTGGAAACTATTCTCCGCTGACTTAGAAGTTTGAATTTGTTAGATATCTAGGCAATTTTCGGTACATTTTAATTTCAAATATTAATATCAATTTCATGATATAGATGAGTGATAATGTGTGTACAAGATATGTGCATGTGTTCATGTTATTCTCACTAATAAGCATGAACAAAGAATTAAACCAGAGTAGGTTTAGTAAGTACCCCAAGGCGGGACCAGTGCCGGAGGCACCGGTTGCGCCGTTACCAGCTGGAATAGACATGCTATTCGACTGGTCTTGCTCGAAGTAGCCAAACTATGTCGATGCAGGAAGATGTTCGCAGTGCAATCCCACGAACGGTTACGCCGGGAAGTAGACGAAGTAGTCGTTCGCACGAGCGGTTACGCCGGGAAGTAGACGAAGGAGTCGTTCAGGGAGCGAGCAGTCGCGTCAAGACGCTTCCCAAAAACCTAATTGCCCGCGTCCCGTGCAGGACCTTCAGCGAGCAGAGGTTCCGGAGGCCCTGCTCTCGCTAGACCTGTGCGCGCAGTGCTAGCGGTGGGGAAGGCAGAAAGCAGCTGAGGGAGAAGGGAGAGGTCTCCTGAAGAGGAGTACCTGGATGAGTGCTTGAGATGAGTGAGGATGAGAGGAGAGAGTGCTGGTTTATATAGGCACGATATGCCTCAGGTTCAACGAACCTGGACATCATGAATGGCTTTGATGAGCGGCAGTTAATGTGCCTCAGGTTCAACGAACCTGGACGTCGTAAAGAGCCTTCAATGTCCGGTCATTAGTGACGACATTAACCCTCTGTTTTAATACTCTTTACTGCAAAACATCCTTCTCATCTCAGCACATCACATCGCACTGCACCGCACCGCACCGCACCGCACCGGCACCTGCACGTGCGGTGCGCGTGGCCGCGCACGCGCACCGCACCGCCCGTCCGGCCGGCCGCACCGCGCCTCGCCTCGGCCACGGCCACGGCCACGGCCCGGCCCGGCCCGGCGAGGCGAGCGAGCGCGCGCGTGTGGTTCACCGTCCTCCTCTTACCGGCTTCACAAGTGGTGTACACAAAGTCCACCTTTTAAGTCGGTTGAGATCCTCCTCAATTCCCGGTACGGAATTAAGCATTGATTCCCTAGCATTAATAGTGGGCTTTAAATTCTTTTAATGCTTTAGAAGTAATGGGCCAAGCCCATTACTCCAACAATCCCCACCAAGAAATTCAAGCCACACTAGAAATACCCTCATTCCCTCATTGATATACCAGTATTCGACAGAGACTGTTAAGTTGAACTTCCATCTAGGACAAAGGCTACACTTATTCACAACTGTGCAATGGACTATGCCTTGAATTGCCAGTTTTGTGCAAACAAGTTTGACCAGAGCCCTACACTGGTACTAGGCTGCAAAAACATCCCCGCGGTTTGGAGCTTATAAGTCATACTCCAGGCCCTTCATGAGTTTCTAGAGAATACCCAATTCTCATAGACCATGACCAGTGGTCAAACTCATATAGGTGTGTTCCTTTCAGATGTTCTGTAGGACAACATCTTTGTTTCAAGAAAACAACTCATTTGTTTAAAAGAAACCACCTGGCACACATTAAGGTATAGACCAACCTGCCATACAGATTAGAAGAGAAATGCACCTTATACACGGAATTAGCCCTTTTCACAAAGGTTCTCTTCTCACAGTCAGACTTTAGTTTGTTTCACCATCCTAATTCACGGGATCTCCGATCACATAGGATATGTTTCCACTATAGAATGACTCACGTGGGTCTCAAGCCCAATTCCATAGATGCATTGTCTATCACATTTCGTGAAAGATCCTTTGTAAACTGATCTGCCAGATTTTTAGCCGTCTGAACATAGTCCAGGGCTATAACTCCGGAGTTTCTCAATTTTCTGACAGATTTCAACCGCATTTTCACATGTCTAGATGACTTCATGTTATCCTTTGAACTATTCACCTTGACAATTACCGTTTGATTGTCACAGTTCATTAGGATTGCCGGTAACGGTTTTTCAACTATCGGCAAGTCCATAAAGAGCTCAAGAAGCCACTCAGCCTCAATAGTGGCGATATCTAATACTGTGAGTTCTGCTTCCATAGTTGACCTCGTTAAGATGGTCTGCTTACAAGACTTCCAGGAAACAGCTCCACCACCAAGTGTAAACACATATCCACTTGTGGCCTTTATCTCATCAGCATCAGAAATCCAATTTGAATCACTATACCCTTCTAGTACCCTTGGGTACCCGGTGTAGTGAATTCCATAGTTCATTATCCCCTTCAGATAGCGCATTACTCTTTCAAGAGCCTTCCAATGATCATCTCCCGGGTTTGAAACAAACCGGCTCAGTTTGCTTACAGCAAACGAGATGTCAGGTCTTGTAGCGCTCGCTAAATACATTAATGAACCAATGATCTGAGAATATCTCAGCTGATCTCGCATTATCCTTTTGTTCTTTCTAAGAATTAAACTGGCATCATATGGTGTTGAGACAGGTTTATAGTTGCTATAACCAAAGCGACTTAACACCTTCTCCACATAGTGAGACTGTGTAAGAATCACCCCACCATTGATCTCTTTTACCAGTTTTATATTAAGGATAACATCAGCTTCTCCCATATCCTTCATCTCAAAATTTTGAGATAAAAACTCTTTGACTTCCTTGATCACATTAAGGCTAGTGCCAAAGATCAGTATGTCATCCACATACAAGCACAAAATCACTCCTTCAGCCCCACCATAGCGATAGTACACACATCTGTCAGCTTCGTTCACAACAAAGCCGGCAGAGGTCAAAGTTCTATCAAACTTTTCATGCCACTGCTTAGGCGCTTGCTTGAGACCATATAAAGATTTTAACAACTTACAAACCATTCCTTCTTGACCCTTTGATACAAACCCATCCGGCTGATCCATATAGATCTCCTCTTCTAACTCTCCATTGAGGAAAGCCGTCTTAACGTCCATCTGATGAACGAGAAGACCATAAGAGGCTGCCAGGGAAAGTAACACTCGAATTGTGGTCAATCGGGCAACTGGTGAATAAGTGTCAAAGAAATCTTCTCCTTCTTTTTGGGTATAACCCTTGGCCACAAGCCTAGCCTTGTACTTTTCAATAGTACCATCTGGCCTAAGCTTTTTCTTGAACACCCACTTGCATCCAACCGGTTTACATCCATAAGGACGTTCAACGACCTCCCAGGTTCCATTAGACATAATAGAATCCATCTCACTCCTTACTGCTTCCTTCCAATAGTCAGCATCAGGACATGAATATGCCTCTTCAATGGTTCTGGGTGTATCATCTATGAGGTATACAATGAAATCATCACCAAAAGACTTTACAGTCCTTTGTCTCTTGCTCTTTCTCGGAGCATCATTATTATTCTCCTCAGGATTTTCTACAAGTGTATGTTCATTGTGTTCTATCGGCTCAGCAGATTATACCTCCGGCCACAAACTTATTGGGTAACACACATGGGGACTCTTTGCTGTAATTTTTGAGATCTTTTGCCAGAGTATGTATTTCATGAGCCTGTTCCACTACAGAACGGTCTTCGACCATCCTGTACTCAAGGAACTGCTCCATGATATACAACTCACTCCCGGCGTCAGATACTCCATATTGAGCCTCAAGAGCATCCCACAATGCTTTGCCAGTTGGCAGCCGGATATAAGAATCCACCAGGTTATCACCGAGAACACTAATGATCAAGCCTCGAAAGAGAATATCAGCCTCATCGAACGCACTCCCTTCCTCTGGAGAGAATTGTTCAGGCTTACCCTCTTTCACATGGATCACTCTCGATAGTGTTAACCATAGTATAAGCCGCTCTTGCCAACGTTTGTAATTTGAACCATCAAAAGGTGGTGGTTTGATTGATGCAGCAAAGCTAGATACCGAAAGCCTATTAACACAGTTAGGTTTTTGGATTGTTAGATATCTAGGCAATTTTCGGTATATTTTAATTCCAAATATTAATATCAATTTCATGATATAGATGAGTGATAATGTGTGTACAAGATATGTGCATGTGTTCATGTTATTCTCACTAATAAGCATGAACAAAGAATTAAACCAGAGTAGGTTTAGTAAGTACCCCCAAGGCGGGACCAGTGCCGGAGGCACCGGTTGCGCCGTTACCAGCTGGAATAGACATGCTATTCGACTGGTCTTGCTCGAAGTAGCCGAACTATGTCGATGCAGGAAGATGTTCGCAGTGCAATCCCACGAACGGTTACGCCGGGAAGTAGACGAAGTAGTCGTTCGCACGAGCGGTTACGCCGGGAAGTAGACGAAGGAGTCGTTCAGGGAGCGAGCAGTCGCGTCAAGACGCTTCCCAAAAACCTAATTGCCCGCGTCCCGTGCAGGACCTTCAGCGAGCAGAGGTTCCGGAGGCCCTGCTCTCGCTAGACCTGTGCGCGCAGTGCTAGCGGTGGGGAAGGCAGAAAGCAGCTGAGGGAGAAGGGAGAGGTCTCCTGAAGAGGAGTACCTGGATGAGTGCTTGAGATGAGTGAGGATGAGAGGAGAGGGTGCTGGTTTATATAGGCACGATATGCCTCAGGTTCAACGAACCTGGACATCATGAATGGCTTTGATGAGCGGCAGTTAATGTGCCTCAGGTTCAACGAACCTAGACGTCGTAAAGAGCCTTCAATGTCGGTCATTAGTGACGACATTAACCCTCTGTTTTAATACTCTTTACTGCAAAACATCCTTCTCATCTCGCCGCGCCGCGTCTCGGCCACGGCCCGGCGAGGCGAGCGAGCGCGCGCGCGTGTGGTTCGCCGTCCTCCTCTTACCGGCTTCACAAGTGGTGTACACGAAGTCCACCTTTTAAGTCGGTTGAGATCCTCCTCAATTCCCGGTACGGAATTAAGCATTGATTCCCTAGCATTAATAGTGGGCTTTAAATTCTTTTAATGCTTTAGAAGTAATGGGCCAAGCCCTTTACTCCAACAGAATTCACACTCGACTAAGAGTTCCGAAGTTCCCTTGTTTGAGTCTTACCGATCCTACACTTTTATTATGTTCAAAGTTCCATGTTAGAACAGTAACCTTTAAAAAAGCACAAGCATCCGCATCCGCAGATTGTACCTATTTTCTTATTTGAAACTTTTGATGTGGCACTGAAAATTTCATCCCCCAAAATTATATTTCTTGTTGGAACCTTGAATTGAACCACCGCCTGAACTGAACCACTTTTTTTATATTTCTTATTTTTGTTCTACTGAACTGAACCACCGCCAGTAATTTCGACTCGTGTTACACGACAGCAACGGACGCCATTCTGCCTTTAAATTTTTTTTTGAGGGTCAACGGGGGTGGGGGGGGGAGCGTTCCCTACCTTATTGAGGGGGCTTTGAGCAAGCCAAATGCTTTTACATCAAAGTTTGAGTACTTTTTGAAAGAGAAACTGAAAAATACATGGTGGTTGTACTACATGGGAGACGGATTGGCACCAGGCTTCAGCTACACAGCGATCTGCACGCGGCCACCTGCTCGGCCAGAGCTTCGCTTCTTCTATGCAGTCCGCCCAGAAACGAGTGAGGGAGGGATCCAAGCTTTGGAAAATCACACCATTGCGGTGCTTTCACAGCTGCCAGCATATGAGGAGAATAAAGCAGTTGTAGTACTTCTCCGGCACAGCGTCCGGACGAGGGACACACCACAGATGCCTCACGCTGCACCCCCGCTGTGTCGACATGAAGCGATGTCCAGACACTATAAAAGAATGGGCATCTGAAGAGCAGATGGTCACAGTCTTCCACGCCGGCCCGGCATACTTCACAGGTTGCGTCCTGCACCACATTCTTCTTCAGGAGATTGGCTCGACACTGTATGCGTTCTTACACGAGTAGCCAAGCAAAGAACTGGACCTTCGGGGGAGCTCTGTTCCCCAGACTAAAGCGTGGAAGTCGCACGGTGGCGCCCCTGCCGCCACCATGGATAGCTGATAGGCAGGTCCAGCGCGCAGCACCCCCTCGGCATCGCAGAGTGGTGAGCTTCTGCGATCGTCACCGGGGCGGAGCTGCACCCGAGTCAGAATTTGGCGGAGCTGCTCCAACTTTGCGGCCGCCCGGGCAGTGAGGCGCGGAACCAGGTAGCGTTCGAGGCCACCTTCCACAGCCATGGCGACCGTGATGTCTTTGGTGGTGGTGTGTGTGTATAGCAGTGGGAAGAGATCCTTCAGTGTTCCCATAGAGAGCCAGCGGTCCTCCCAAAATGCCGTAGAGAGCCCATCCCGCACCTCACAAGTTGTGACAGCCCGATACATTGGCAGCAGGGAGGCAAGATCACGCCAGTGTGCGCCCACGACCTCGCCATCCATCGTGACCAGGTTGATCTTGGCGCGCACCCATTGCCCCCAAACCGTGTCACCTGGGGTCTGAAGTCGGTGTAGGAGCTTTAGCAACAAGCACTTGTTCTGCATGGCCAGGTCCTTGATCCCAAGGCCGCCCTGTTCCTTTTGTTGGCAAGCCTTCCCCTAGGCGACGAGGCACTGAGCACCACTAACTTTCTCGTCGCCGGCCCAGAGGAAACTGCGCCGCCGTGCGTCCAACGCGTCGAGGACACCTTGGGGAAGAAGCAGGGCAGACATAGCATGCACCAGCTGACTGTCCATAACAGAGTTCACAAGAAATGTCCTCCCCATTGGGTTCAAGAGCGTAGCCTGCCAGCCACTCAGATACTTATCTGATTTGCAGATCAGTGGAGCAAAGGCAGACAGCGGTAGCTTCGTGTTGGATAGCGGCAGCCCCAGGTAGGTTTGGGGGAACGCCCCTTGCTTGCAACCAAGGATTTGAATCAATTCCTCCGTCAGACCAGCCGAGACATCTATAGGAACCATAATGCTCTTGTTGTAGTTGATTTTGAGCCCAGTTGCGGCCGCAAAGCTGTCCAACAGGTTCTTCAGGTTCGTTACATCGTGAGCGTGCGCACGCACCAGCAGAAGGGTGTCGTCCGCATACTGTATAACCGGGCACGGCAGACTGGGTTCGGCGGGGTGGTGCACAGTCCCAGATTGCTTGATAAGCTGCTGCAGAACGTCGGCGACTAGAAGGAACAGGTAGGGCGATAAGGGGTCGCCCTGCCACAGCCCGCGCTTGCAGGAGAACCACGGCCCGGGCATTCCGTTAACCAGGACAACAGACTTGGACGTAGTGAGAATGTTACTGATCCAGCTGCACCAAGTGGGGGGGGACCTCTCACTGCAAGCACCCTGTCCAAACTCCCACAATCCACCGAGTCGAACGCCTTGGCGAAGTCCAGTTTGAGCACCAATGTGGGGATCTTCAGACGGTGGCAGCATTGGACTAGCTCCACCGCATATAGGAAATTCTCCGAGATGGAGCGCCCTTTGATGAAGCCCGTTTGATCAGGATGGATGAGGTTGGGGATCTCGACTTGGAGGCGCGTGGTCAGCATCTTCGCCACAATCTTGAGGGAGCAATTTTGCATGCAGATAGGTCGATAATCCCCGGGTTTCAGAGCTGCTTGGTGTTTTGGCAGCATGACGATGTATGCACGGTTGAGGCGTTCCAGGTGTGCAGTTCCCGTATGAAAAGCTTCAGCGAAGGCCATTACCGTGGGCGTGGCGACGTGCCAGGCTGCGGCGTAGAAGCCCGGGCCAAAGCCATCCGGGCCGGGGGAGCTGTTGCGGTTCATGGCGCGCACGGCCATGCACGCCTCGCCTTCAGTGAACGGGGCAGTCATGGCTGCCGCGTTCGGTCGGGCAGCGTCGCGGTAGAGGCCGTCCAGGTCGAACGACCAGGCGGTGTCCTCAGCGACGCCGAGGAGGCCCCGGAGATGCGCTGTGAGGGCGCGCGTTTTGGCATCATGAGCGGTCACCACAACCCCGCCGAACTCCGCGCCGTGGATCTGGTTGCGGCGCAACCGCCCGCAGGCCCGTTCTCGAACGGAGAGCGCCAGACGCTCCCGACGCTCATGGCGCAGAAACTGTTCTCCTGCGGACAAGTTGCGTGCTTCTGCCTTTAATTCCCTCTTTCTGCGTGACGAGTGACGACTAGGATCACGCATGAAGTTTTTTATTGCTGCCTCGGCACGCGGGCATCGTCCTCCTAGCCCGTCGAAGTCGCGGCTAGCCGGGTAGCCCTGTCGCCGCTTGCGCGAAACGAGAAGGCGAGAAGCTAGCGGCGGGCTACGACGGAGAAGGCCGGCGCATGGAGAAGCTTTGCATTTCTGCAGCAAGGCAAGTTGGAAACAAGATGCATCATGAAGCAACCGCGGTGCGTGTGGTCTGCTCTGACCTCTGCCTCGTTTGATGATGCATCGGCACGCTGTTTAGGGATTTTACTAGTGGAGAAACGAACTAGTGACTGGATTAGTTTCGTGCACACGAAACTCAGTCAGGACGACACCGAACGCCTAATCTCATTCAGAGAGTAGGATGCCAGGGACGCTGCAGTTTTTTTTTCGCATGCCAGGTTGCCGTCGAACTGCATGCGAAGCTCCCCCGTCAGACGACGGCGTCTTATGTTAACCTGCCTAGAACAGAGGGGGTCCTCCCGGTGTATACCCGGTGCGGATCGATCAAATGCGGATGCGCAGCAACAGATGATCGATCCCCAGCAGCCAGCGCCGAGCAGCCAGGACTCCAGGGGCATGGGCATTGGGTGGGCCGGCGCGGCGGTCATCAATAATGCACGGGCGGGCTGGCGGATCCAGAGCCCCGTCTCGCTGGTCGCTGTCGCTCCAGAGCAGAGAGCAGCGGGACCCGGACCCGGACTAGGCGCATTCCTCTCCACGTGAGATCGCGATCGCGAACAGAGCGGCGGCTAGCGTGTAGTGTAGCAGCACTAGCGGGCCGGGTCCGTGGGGCGATCCCGCCGCTCGGGTAGCTGCCCGCGCTGTCCCTGGATGAATCGGTGAAGTAGCTGAGGTCACGCGGAACACCCCGCGCCCGCGAGGGCGAGTCGCTAGCTCGCTGCTGTCCGTCCCGGCGGCGGAGCTCGCCTGCGTCCCGGACAGTCCAGGGACTGATTGTACATGTACGCGCGTACGTTGGCGCAAATACGCCGGTGACAGGGCAGTAGTGGCATGCTTCTCTACGCTATACGTACACGGTACACAAGGAGCGTAGACATTCTGGCGACGCCATGCGTAGACAGCGTCTGAAGTTCACAAACTGCAGTCTGGAGGCAGCCAGAGAAGCAGCGCGTCCGATAACGGAAACCGCACGAGTTGACGGGCAGGGGGACCGGAAGAACGTCCTGATCATGGATGGGTTAGTTTGTGCGTTCCAAAAACCGTGGTCCAATGGGTCGTGGCGCCCGGCCCCAGGCGCTGACAGCCCGGCTTATCGTCCACGTCGAAAGCCGAGAAGATCATTGCTCCGCGACGGCAATATCACATCTTGTTTCGTTCGGAGATTAAAAAAAAACATCATGTTTCATTCGGCATCTCCCCAGACCCCAGGGGGACGCCTTCTCCAATGGCTGTGTTTAGATGGAGGGAAAGGGGATGCGAAAAGTCATATTGGACACTGTAGCATATTGTAGTATTTTTTGTTTGTTTGTGGTAAATATTGTCCTATCATGACCTAACTAGGCTTGAAAGATTCGTCTCGTGACGTACATCAAAACTATGTAATTAGTTTTTTTATTTATCTACATTTAGTACTCCATACATGGGTTATTTGCTATATTTAATATTTCGATGTGATTTTGATGTGATGGAAAGTTTGGATGTTGAGGGGTTTTTGTGGGATCTAAACACACCCAATCTCCAGTGCGTTCCGCTCTCGACGGGGACGGCGACAAGCTCACAATGATTGCCACCGAGAAACTACGACAAACGAAAGGGAGCGATTAGCTAGAGGATTTCGTGCGATGGATCCATAACCATTGGACAAAGCAATCGATGTGAGGCTGGAGCTGGAGTGGTGTGAGAAAAAAAATACTATTACTTACTTGGTGGTTGGAGGCTGGAGCTGGAGTAATGTGAAAGAGAAATACTATAGCACTGCAGGCTACAACACTAGCCGAACGCAGTGAATACGCTGCCATGGCCTTATGTGCTTATCCCGCTATCGCGAGATCAGATTTCTCTTGTATTTTCGAACCCATCAAGATCTCAGAAAATAATGAGACAAAAGGACAGAGCAATTCCGCAATGACCTCCAGGTTGCCGATGCCATTACGGAGCGGTCAAAGTCAAACCACATCCATACTTCCCCACATCCCCCCTCGCAGAACCGTTCCGCCACCGTTGATCCCATCCGACGGTCTAAAATCACTGTGTTCGCCTGGCTGGTGCTGATTTGTTGTGAGAGAAAAGTGCTGCTGGCTAGCTGATGCTGGTTGGTGGGTGTTGGTTTTGTGTGAGAGAGAAATACCGTTGACGGAATACAGTGAAGATAAAAGCGAAGCAAATCTAGCCTCGTCCGTGGGCCCCACCACCACGGCAAAGCCCACCGGCTGTGCTCCAATAAATATCGAGCACGAGTACATCTGTATTCTCTATTCTGAACAATCAGCTTGTGTTCATTTCTCTCAAACTTTCCAAATTTTCCATCACATCGAAAAATTAAATATAGCAAATGACTCAGGTATGAAGTACTAAATATAGGTAAATAAAAAACTAATTACATAGTTTTGATGTACGTTGCGAGACGAATCTTTTGGCCCTAGTTAGCCTAACGAAAAGTGCTATAGTATACTACAGTATCCGATGTGACCCTTTTTACGAGCTTTTGGCTGATCTAAACACACCCTCCATCATACAGCCACTGCACAGCACATCATCCCCACCTTTTTTCCTTCTTTTTCTCCCGTCTCCGGGTTTTTTTTACATATTTACCACTATTAGGAGAGGCACTCGCTCGTTTAGCACTCTTAAAATGACTCTTACATATTAGCACTACTGTAGCTGCAGCTCCTATATTTTTACCACTTTGGCTGACGTGGCACGCCACAAAGGCATGACACGTTGGCGCACAGTCAGCAGGGTCACGCGAAATGTCCTTCCTACCCCTGACCAGTTCCTCTCTTTCCCCTCTCCGATAGCTGGGTCCCACAGATACTCTCACTGTCAGGTGGGGTCCATTTGTCAGTTTCATCTCCTACCTCCGATTCCTGCCCCCTTCCCTACACCCGCGCCTACTAGGGCCTCCTCCTCGACTCCGCCGCGGGCCCGGCCACCGCCGCCCAAGCCTACCAGGGGGGATATGTGGGACCCCACCTGATAGTGAGAGGATCTGTCAGAAGCCTCGCGCGTCCCTCCGCCGCCGCCGCATGGAGGGAGCCTGATCCGGCGAGGGAGTGGAAGGAAGGGGGCGCGCGCTAACAAGGGAGGAGGATGGAGGAGCCGAGCAGAGTCACTTCCGAGGTCGAGCGTGGGCGGGTCGACGTGGAGGTGCGCGGCCGCCGGACGAGAGCTCCACGGGATCCGCCATGGACGCCGGCCAGGAAGGGGGAGCAAGGGAGGCCGGCCACGGGTGCCAGATCCGGCCACCGCGCCGCTCGAGCAGGCCCGCCCCGCGTCGCCACGCGCAGGCCGGGAGGGAGGGAGCCAGGGGGTGGCGGCCGCCGCGATTTCCTCCGCCGCGCCACCATGGCCCTGGACAGATCTGGCCGTCGCCGCCATGGCCACTGCGAGGCCGCCATGGCCACTGCGAGGCCGCCACTGCCAAGGCCGTGCGGGCTGCCGCGTTCGCCGGCCCCGCCGCCGTGCTCCGGCTACGCAGGCCGGCCCCGCCGCCGCTGAGCCAGCCATGCGGGCTGCCGCACTCGCCGGCCGTGCGGGGCGCCGCGCTCGACGGTGTAACAGCCCACGGACTGAGTGGGCCGGGCCAAATTCGCGAGCTACTGTAGCATGCTACTGTAGCATCGGGATTTAGTCCATACTGGAAGCAGAAGTGAACGCAGACCAATTTAAATACCAGTCTCAGGGAAGCTAAATAACTCCGGTTGCAATCTTTTGCGCGAAGCGAGGACGAAAGCGCAAGAGAGTTATTTAGCAGGTGTGGTTTACTCAACGTGCAGAGTAGATCTTAGCCGTTATCCCAGGGCAGGTCATTACAGCCGGCCCCGCCGTCGTGCGCCCACCGCACCGGACGGATGCAGGCTGCGGGCCGTGGCCCAGGCGGATCTGCGGGCCGTGGCCGCGGAGCAGCGCCAGGGCCGGCGGCGCGGGAGGGAGCTCCACCAGGACGGAGGAGGGAGGAGAGCCGCGGATCTGCGCGGAGCTGGCCACCGGCGAGCTAGGGAAGGGAGGATGTGCCGCCGCGGGAGGGGCAGAGGGAGCTCGGGGAGAGGAAGGGAGAGAGACGGAGGGAAATAAAAATTTAGAGGATGACATGTGAGAGGATCTGTGGGACCCCACCTGACAGTGAGAGGATCTGTGGGACCCAGCTGTCGGAGAGGGGAAAGAGAGGAACTGGTCAGGGGTAGGAAGGACATTTCGCGTGACCCTGCTGACTGTGCGCCAACGTGTTATGCCTCTGTGGCGTGCCACGTCAACCAAAGTGGTAAAAATATAGGAACTGCAACTACAGTAGTATTAAATATGTAAGAGTCATTTTAAGAGTGCTAAACAAGCGAGTGTCTCTCCTAATAGTGGTAAATATGTAAAAAAACCCGAAGTCTCCCAGCCCGGGCCCGTCCCTCCAAAAGGCAGCGGCACCGAGCACCAACCCGAGCAGCGCGAGCGAGCGGCCTAACAAATGGCGGCGCGCCCCACCACCGCGGCGGGAGGCGGGGGCGGGGCGGACGAGGAGGTGTCGGAGGCGGGCGCGTCCCCGGAGCTGCGGCACCGCCACGCGGGCAAGGGCGCGGGCGAGGCCGGGGGCAGCGAGGGGCTGGCGGGCGGCAATGGCGCCGCGGCGGGCGACGCGGCGTCGGTGGAGCGGGTGTTCGCGGACAAGGGGGTGCCGTCGTGGCGGGAGCAGCTCACGCTGCGGGCGTTCGTCGTCTCCGCGCTGCTCGCCGTCATGTTCAGCGTCATCGTCATGAAGCTCAACCTCACCACGGGGATCATCCCCTCGCTCAACGTCTCCGCGGGGCTGCTCGGCTTCTTCTTCGTCCGCATGTGGACCGCCGCCGCCGGGCGGATGGGCTTCCTGCGCCAGCCCTTCACGCGCCAGGAGAACACCGTCATCCAGACCTGCGTCGTCTCCGCCTACGGCATCGCGTTCAGCGGTCGGTAATTAACAAACCCCTCCTTCCCGGAATTAAAGCTTTGCTGGGACGACTTCGTGATTTCCTGTCGCTGCCGTTGTCTGCCTGATGGGGATCGGTCCAAGGACTTGTAGTAGCAGGCTGGCAGCGCTCTTGCTGCTGGCAGCGGTTGTTGCGTGCTCAACTTTCTATGAATCGCTCGTGTGTCGTTCGAATTGTTTGAACGAACAGTGGAGCAATCGCTTTGTTTTGTTTGTGCGTAGTGAATTCTGGATGTGGGAGTATGACGCAGATAGGGAGCCACAGGGGGGCACATAGCGCTTGTTGTAGTTGGTAAGCCTGAAACGTCAGAGAATCGATTGTTCTTTTGCCCCTGAGGAAAATACCAACCGATAGCTTTCAATATCGACGCAAAAGTAGAGTTCTCGAATCTCGACAAAGAGGAACGATTGGTATAGGACTGGACAACCAGCACAGGTAACGATTGGTAAAGGCCTCAAAAACTTGAAACCTTCTTCAGGTTGGACTTCTTGTTCAGTGTCACTGTTAGGTGGACTGAACGGTGAATATGTGGTCTCAGAGACGGATTGAGTGGTGAAGTGACTAGGACGAAATTGATGAAAATTCGTGGGTGGTTCATTTCCTGAATAAACAATGCATAGAAGTCAACAATATATTTTATTTTTTTTATGCTGATAATTAGGTGAGCAACTTGGGCCAAGAAATTGCCATTCGTATTCAGGACAAGCTGGAATGCATGAGCCTGCATCGGTTGATTACTCCCCTTAAAATAGATGCATGGTGCATACATTGCTTTTTCTTTTTCCTTTTTTGTTTGGCAAACATGGCACATGCATATGAAAGCATTGGTCGTCGAGCATAAACAACTATTATGATCTGCCGGCTTATTTGAGAACCATGTTAATTGGTACGTTCTATCATGTGGCAGCCACTAGTTTCGCTGCATACAATAATTTGAAATTTTGCAATGAAACCGTGCACATGTATAAGTTGGTCTATTATTTTTTTTTGAAAACTGTACAGCGGGGGAGGCCCCCACTGTGGTATTTTTATTAATAAAGATAAATAATGATAAAAACTGTACAAAACACGGGGATGATACAAACCCTAGGGAGTAAGAAACTTCACAAGTTACACATGGTAAGTTGGTAACTACTGTACAGTGCTGACCCAATTCAAAAAGTCTTCCCTACTACTTTCTTTTAGTCTGTGAGATTGTAACTTTGCCTCCTCAACGAAGTGAAAAGCCCAGGAGTTAATGGAGGGTCTGGCACCCTAAAAAATCAATGCATTCCTCTGTTTCCAGATATTCCAGCAAGCAGTATTAAAGAACTCCATGAAGAAACTATTGTTGTTTAATCCTTGAGCTGTCTTCATCAAGTTCAAATTCTGCTGGAATAAGAAGTTACTCTTATCAACAAGTTTAAATTCTGCATTTATCTTCCCTTGGAAGCTGCAAGTCTTCAACAAAGCTTCCAGGAAATTGAGTGATGAATGATTATTTGTGTTTTAAGTGGTCATAGGCTGATGAAATCATCTAATGCATGAGAGTGAGACAAGTGTCTTGTTTTGGTGCCTTATCTGTCCTAAGCAAATCATTTTATTTATTTATTTTTGGATCAGCTGACTTACATAACTGCATCAGCTTGTATCTTGCTATAAAACCCCCACACAAAAAAAATATGCAAACTGGCTTATAGCTTTTGTTCCAATTTATTAGGTGGCTTCGGCAGTTATCTATTTGGGATGAGTGATAAAATAGCTAAGCAAGCAACAGAGGCTAAAGATGCTAATAATATAAAGGATCCACACCTTGGCTGGATGATAGGGTTCTTATTCCTTGTCAGTTTCATTGGGTTATTGGCACTTGTGCCCCTAAGAAAAGTATGTCTTCGATTTTTTTCCTCCACTATATTCTAAGTTACTGTATGCAAGGAAGCTTCGTTTTCATCTGCTGAACTATTGTTTCAGATTATGATTGTTGACTACAAACTGACTATCCAAGCGGCACAGCCACTGCATATCTCATCAATGGTTTTCACACACCTGAGGGTGCCAAGCTTGCAAAGTATATCTATACAGTTCTGCTTTTGGCAACTTTCAGCTTGTGAAAAAAAAAGTTTTCACCAACTGGTTCATGTCGAGCAACTCCATTTACAATGACAATGATACATTTCAGGAAGCAAGTAAAGACACTGGGCAAGTACTTCGCGTTTAGCTTTTTCTGGGGCTTTTTTCAGTGGTTCTACACCGCAGGGGATGACTGTGGATTCAAAAATTTCCCAACGTTGGGTCTTGAAGCTTATAAACACAGGTGAGAACTGTGACAGATACAGTACCAGTGGTGCCTTTAATATGCCCAGCATCTGAAATAGCTTATACTTTATATATCTGGTAAAACCATGAGAGAGATTGCAGATCTTCTATGTCGTTTCTTGTTATGTTGCAAAGGGAAAATGGTGGTTATTTATGTCAAGCATCTGTAGCTCAGTATTTCGATTTGCCTAATTGTTAATACCAAGGTATTGATCTTCCATGCTGAACTTGGCTTATTGTTTTTTCAGGTTCTTCTTTGACTTCTCTCCTACATATGTTGGAGTTGGCATGATCTGCCCATACATTGTGAATGTGTCTGTTCTGTTGGGCGGTATCCTTTCATGGGGTGTAATGTGGCCTCTCATTGCCAAGAAGGGGAGTTGGTACCCAGCTGACGCCGGAGACTCAAGTCTACATGGACTGCAGGCTTACAGGGTAAACATTCATCTTCTTATAGCTGGTCCTCTTTTGCCAAAGCTATATCACTCAGTGTTGCCTTGACAGAACACCAGTTTTTTGACCAAGAAATGTCTGCTGGTTCCTTGCTACTGCAGGTTTTTATTTCCATTGCTTTGATTCTTGGGGATGGTTTATACAACTTCATTAAGGTGCTGATCCGCACAATTGCAGGCTTCATAACAATGATTCAGCAAAATTCAAAAAGCATGCTTCCCGTTTCAGACATTGGCAGCTCCATGTCCACTACTGAAGCTGTATCCTTCGACGAAGAACGTCGCACTGAGCTTTTCCTGAAAGATCAAATTCCCAAGTCAGTTGCATATGGAGGCTATGTCGCAGTTGCTGCTATATCGATTGGCACTCTTCCTCAGATCTTCCCGCAGCTCAAGTGGTACTACATTTTGGTTGCCTATGTGGTGGCGCCTGTGCTGGCCTTCTGCAACGCCTACGGAAGTGGCCTCACTGACTGGTCTCTCGCCTCCACCTACGGCAAGCTTGCCATCTTCGTGTTCGGCGCTTGGGCTGGCCTCGCTCACGGTGGTGTGCTCGTCGGGCTCGCCACGTGTGGCGTCATGATGAGCATCGTGTCCACGGCCTCAGACCTGATGCAGGACTTTAAGACCGGGTACCTGACACTCGCGTCGCCGAGGTCTATGTTCATCAGCCAGGTGATCGGAACCGGGATGGGGTGCGTCATCGCACCTTGTGTCTTCTGGCTGTTCTACAAGGCGTTCGGCGACATCGGCGAGAGCGGAACTGAGTACCCGGCGCCCTACGCCATCGTGTACCGCAACATGGCCATCCTCGGCGTGGATGGCTTCGGCTCGCTGCCGAAGAACTGCCTCACCCTCTGCTACATCTTCTTCGCGGTGGCGATCGCCATCAACCTGGTGAGGGACCTGGTCCCGCATAAGGTGTCGAGGTTCATCCCGCTGCCGATGGCGATGGCTATCCCCTTCTACATCGGGTCCTACTTCGCCATCGACATGTTCCTGGGCAGCGCGATCCTCTTCGTGTGGTCGCGGCTGAACAAGGCAAAGGCGGACGCGTTCGGGCCCGCGGTCGCCTCGGGGCTGATCTGCGGGGACAGGATCTGGACCCTGCCGCAGTCCATTCTGGCTCTGGCTAAGGTGAACCCCCCAATTTGCATGAAGTTTTTGTCGAGAGCAACCAATGCCAAGGTGGACAGCTTCCTCGGATTGTCGTGATTTTAGGGAGAGCAACGGCAAGCAGCACGCCTCGGGCCTGTAATTATCGGCACAAAATGTATTCCCGCACTGCTTTGTAGAAAAGAAAGAAATGTTTCAATGTGGAGTGCTCGCGTCTGGTTCCCGCAGTCTCCGCTGTCAAGAGGAAGAGCTTGTACTCCATGTCCCCTATGCTATGCCTTCTGAGCTCATTCATGACGTGATGTATTAACGTTTTTCTTCAAAAAAAAAAGATCCTTGTTTAGATGCTAAAAGTTTTGAGTGTAAAGTACCGTAGCACTTCCGTTTATATTGGATAATTATTGTCCCACCATAAGTTAACTAGACTCGAAAAAATCGTCTCGCAAATTATAATCAAACTGTGTAATTAGTTATTTTGTTTAGCTACATTTAATACTTCATGCATGTATTCAAAGATTCGATGTGACGGAAAATCTTATAGAGTTTTGGAATTTTGAGTACATTTAAACAAGGCCTAGGCTTATATATCACATATCAGGTCTCGATTGGAATGCCATGCTTTTGTACTTTCCCAACAAAACTTTTTGCAGGAATTATAGTTCTGGTATTGCATACAGCCTTGTATGACTTGGGAGAGGCATTCATGGTGGTTTCGTGGTTGCCCATAACACATAAAATGTGCCACGGCAGAGAAACAAAACACGGGTGATTTACACAGGATTACTAGAGTAGCAAACACAGCAGATGCCCTGAACTCCTGAAGGGAGACCTAGCCTACTCACAGGATTATTACTCCATACATAGATAATTAATTGCAATAAGGGAACTGTACTTAGCTACACAACTTAACCAAGCTATTAAGCTGTTGGTTCCCTTATGAATATATGCAGGATACGCGAGGCAATCCTGCAGAGTGCTTACACTTCCTTGCTTGGAACTGGCTCTACGCCTACACGGAGCCTGACAGAGGGCTGGAACATGATCAACCATTCAGGGCAGACTTGTAATGGAGGTCATCGATCGTGTTATAAATGTTGCCAGCGTCAATATGTTCTTGGAAGACCTTCCTGTCAACAATATGTGAAACAGAAGCAAGATCGTGTTGTAACTCGTGATGCCGAATAAAAACAAGACATATTTTAACCGGAGTATTACAGTTAAGGGTTTCCTAAGTAAAAGGCATCAGACAATTTAATGGTACATTTTGTCTGTGCCGTGATAATATAGAGCAAGCCGAATAAATGAACATACAGAGTATTATGGTGAAAGTACCTGACCATGTCCTCTGGTAGTTTAAGACGCTCTATGACATATGCCTCAGTTATCCCATCCTCCCTGTCTCTGCAGATGACATCAGTCTATTTCTCAACCAGTATGGCAGTACGTTCTAATTACTTTCTTGCATGCAGTAACAAAATTGCTTTTGAAATTGGTACTTGGACACCAGCGATATAAGAAGTATAAACATTCAAAAGTTACTGAATAACAAAATTTATGCAAGTCTCATTCAAATCCAGAACACAAAATTAGTCTCAGATGGTGTTCATCAAATTCAGTGTCCACCAAAATGAGAACTCAAATTTCCTAAAGAACTAAATTTGTTATCCTTTGTTTTTCTCATTATTTCCAGGTCAAACCGAGGACCTTTTAAAGCTCTGCAGGCCTGGCACCCATTCCATGTTTACAATACTATGAGGTTTGTGGGACTATGCTATTCTTGAAGATGAATCATGCATGTGACATTTGTTTTATTTCACCACTGTGCAATTTCATGTGGTAGCTTTGAATAAAAGCAGAGGAAAATCTATGTCTCCCAATTTTGCTTCCTGGATGTACAGTATCATCTATAATAAGTAATAAGCTCAACATTAGCTTGCAATAACACCCAAACATTGATTCGATGTACGGATGAAATCATAGGGCGTTCTATTAATTGATTACTTAGGTAATGAATTTTCTGGAACAAGAAGCAAACCAATTCATGGTAAATGAAGCGATTGTGGTGTATCTCATTAATAAACCATCTTAGTCTGGACAAAGTGATATGTGATCTTGGCTGGATAGTATGCAAGCCAGGATATGTAGTTTCAATAGAGATTAGAGAATAGGAAACGGAATGCAGCACCTATAAAAATAGAGAGACTTTTTAAAGGATATCATCTAATAGATTTTTTCCCAATTAATTAGCTGATCCGAAAGAAAAACATAAAGATGCCCTTTAGAGCCTCAGCCACATATTCCAACTTGCTAACCAAATTGGTGTCAGACAATCCAATGTGTACAATGTACATATATTCTTCAGCAAGTGAACAATCTCACAATTTTCCTAACTATATACCACTATCTATGAGAACCCAGGAATTTTTCTCAATATGTATTCCATAATGAACCATATATTGTTAGGGGAAACTTAATTTTCAGTCACATTGTTCATTGCCCATACGTGAAGGTCGACCTCTTAACATTTTTATCAAAAGAATCAAATAAGATGTGACTGACAAGGTAGATCATCACACAATTATGTAGCTTCCTTCTAGCAAATGCACCATATTTGTGATAGTTCACATGTTAAATAAATATCCAAGGCATTCAGCAGCACACCAGCAGCAATAGTGGTTTATCTAAAGAATCAAATAAGATGTGACTCAGGTAGGTCATCACACGATTATGTAGCTTTTCTAGCAAATGCACCGTATATGTGTGTTCATTGTTTCATACATGTAAAATTAAATATTCAAGGCATTCAGCAGCACACCAGCAGCAATAGTGGGCAGAATCACCAATGATTAATTTACATGACTGCTGGATCATGAAAAACACACAAGTTCACTTACATTACAGCACAGAATCAGCTAGAGTTCACTTACATAATTGCTGGGTCATGAAAAACATTCATGATCAAGCTGGATACATCATTTTCAGCAATATTTCCTAATCCCGGGAATGATGTAGCCTGAGGAAATAAAGATGAAACATCAGATTAGAACCAGCAGATATTTGTAAAATAGCACACTTAAAAAAAGTACCTGAATATTGGGGGGCCGAACTTGGTTAACATGTACAGGGGTTGCTGTACTAGAATTTATTTGGGGCGGCGACCGTGACTACGATAAGAATTAAGAAAAACATAAAATTCCGCCAAAGCTAGATAGTTTTTTGACAGTAATAAATTAAACTCCTAGAAGATGCAGGATCTTTAGTACCTTTGACCTGGTGAGTTCCAAATGCACATAAATGCAGTGCAGAAAGTGATGTGTTATATCATTGAAGTTTGTCACACGCCTGGAAAAAATCATATACGGTGAGATTACAAGAAGTGCAGCTGAAATAGCTTAACTGAGTTCACAAGGCAAGGTTAGCCTATCTCCTTAAAGTAAGGCCATTAGTGACCCTGAATTATCCAAAGAAATAATGTTATCAAATTTGCAGATATCATATGACAAACTTCCAGTATGATATAACGATACTCACAACATTAAATGTTCATTAAAACCGACATCAATAACCTAGACAGCTGGATGCAAGCTTAGTGCCAACAAAAGTTGTAATTTGCCACAGGACCAGCTTTTTGTTTAATGTCAAGTCGCTAACAAAAGCGAAATGGGATTTGGTACAGTAGCACAGTGAAAGAGATCAAATATTCTCTATCAAGACACTAACAGCAGACATCGGAAGTAAGCATCGCAAGTCATCATTATGCAAGGGAGACTAGTATAAAAAAGCTCACCGAACAGAGTAAGCTACCACATGGCGCTTTCCTTGAAAACCTTTCAAACCACCGTTGACAATGACATAGTTCCCATCACTTGTAAAACCAAAGCAAGGCAAAGTTATCAACTTTGCTGCATAGCAAACGTAATTATTTACGCATCACAATTAAGTAGCAATTCTTACTTGACATCAGCCATTTCCTTAGTGTCAGTAGACTCGTTTTCCCTTAGAAAAGGAATGCCAGTAAATTTATGGGACAATCCAAAAATCTGCTAAACATCAAAGACAATACAAAGCATCCTACCATCGATTCACATCTATCTTGCCGGTACCATCATCAAGAGTGAATGCAACATCTGTGACCCGCTCAATCTTACCCAGCATGCGTCCAACAAGCCTAACCTGCAATTCAGAGTAAATACAACAGTTAAAATGACTTTGATATTCACCGACTAACCGCTCAATGCAAAACCATCTGAACTAGATTTCACCCAAAAAAAAAGAATATTAATAAATATTTGAAATAAATCGCATAAGAGGGAAGCATTTCATTTGAACTGACCATAGGCTATGTCCAAAGGGGTTATTTTTCAACAGAACAATATCAGATACAAGGAGTCATTTTTTCTTTCATAATGGATCTACTAATGAGCTAACATTCCGCCGATCTAGGCACCTCAAGCATCCGAAGAAACGAGCTTTACAAGCCTACCGTGGACCGCTGAAAGAGGCAAAATCCATACCGTGGACACTTCGACGCCGTTGATGGCGAAATTGGACTTGTCGTCGCTGGCCTGCGCCGCGTCCATGATCTGCTTCACGGTGAGCGGCAGCAGCGTCTGCGCGTTCCGGCCCTGCCCACCGCAACCGACCGAGAGCGCCCACGACGGTGTCAGGGGACGGAGGCCCAAATCCAGCGGAGCCAAAACAAACGGGAGATTGGGCCGGGTTGCCCGGGTTAGGACCGACCTTGGAGACGCTGCCGCCGCCGCTGCTCTCCGGGACCGCGGTGGACTGCGAGGGCATGAATCCCCCACCGCCGAAGAGGGAGTTGGCGTTCGCGGCGCCACCGCCATCGCCGCCGTAGTGCCCGCCTCCGCCGTACATCGCGCGCCTAAAGCCCTAAACCCTAGGGCTTGCCGAGGAACGAAAGACGGGAGGGGGTTCAAGGGGAGAAAGGGGACGGGTGGTGAGGGCGGGAGGAACGGTTTGGTTGGGCTTTGACCTTTGGTTGGTTTCGATTCGAGGCTTCACGGAGAGGAGAGGGCTGCGGCCTGCCGGAGAAGCTGCCGCTGACCCTGCGAGGCGGGTCTTTTATATTTGAGTAAATTGCATCATCCTCCAACAACTTGTTAGGTGGATGCAAATTGATTCAATAATTTATAAAATACTTAATTTAATGCAATATTTTGACAATTAGGTGCAGATCGGTCCAACAACTTGTAAAATGCCCAAATTAATACAATAACTTGGCAAATAAGTGCATTTGCAGTCCAAACATTACACGGCAATGTAACTAACCCAAAGTCTCAATAAAGAGTATATTCATATTTAGACGTTGATACAAACTATTATTAACTTTTAGGAGCTTGGTACATATATTTTAATGCCTCATATATTTGTTAGAAAGGAAAATGAGCTAAATAAACAGAAACAAACATGACACATTGTTGAATACATGAGCAGAAGCGCAGAAAAAACCTAAGATTTCAGGGTCTCTCTTATCGAGTGATGCTAATGGTGTAATTCTAAAATTTATTTGCATTAGAACTAATAAAAAATTATACATAGTTGAAAAGCAACAACCGGATCACCATCAATAATTTCCATTTATAAAATCTAAGAATTATTGACGTTCCTCTACTTTGCTTAATATGTTGCTGTTATAATGGAGGTTAAATAATATATTATTTTTAATAAAATCATAATTAATTTATTTTGAGAATAAAATTATTATTGTCCATTGCCACACAAAAATCTACGGTCAAATAATACGTTCTGACGTGAATATACTTTTTATTGTGACTTGACGTTAGCATGTAATGTTTGAATTATGAATGCACCAATTTATCAAGTTATTACACTAAATTAAGTATTTTCTAAGTTGTTGGATCAATCTGCACCCAGCTATCAAATTATTGTACTAAAATGAGCACTTTACAAGTTGATTGATCAATTTGCATCTACTTGCCAAGTTGTTGTATGATGGGTGCAATTTACTCTTTACATTTTTATCATTATAATAAATGACACTCATCAGATTATCACTTTTAAAATGACATCTACAACTATACCAGCTGAGAGAAGTTTGAATTACATTTTTACCATATTTACTGATGTGGCACGCCACGCCAGTCCGACATATTGGCGCCCAGGACTAGGTGAAATGTCCTCCCTATCTCTAATCTGCTTCTCTCTCCGACAGTCGGGTCCCACATCTCCTCTCAGAGCTCGATGAACCCAATTGTCAGCTTCATCTTCCACCTCCGGTCAGGAGTATCGACTGCGGGTAAATCATGGAAGCCTGTGGGCTGTAGGTGCGGGCCGCCCCGGCATGGCTCTGCGCAGCAGCAGGTCGGTCAGCGGTAGCAGCAATGGCCCTGCCGCGGGCGTAGGCTTTCGGGCGGGGCCCCTGCCGGTGGCCTTGCGGTGGTGCCGGTGGCATGTATGATTTGGGCATGAGTGGAGACTAATTACTAGCTAAAGCGATTAAACAATGAGTCGCGGGCATACGTGCGTGCAGACTTGGGGCTCTTGGCTCTGGTTTGAATCCCTTGCTCGCTAATGCCTACGGCGCAGCTACGATCAGTGCTCGTAGGCACCCGGCTGTCAATTGTGTTCATCGAGCTCTGAGAGGAGATGCGGCACCCGGCTGTCACAGAGGGAGAGAGAGAGGATCACATTAGGGATAGGGAGGACATTTCACCTAATCCTGCTGACTAGGCGCCAGCATGTCGGACTGGCGTGGCGTGCCACATCAGCAAATATAGTAAAAATGTAACTCAAACTTCTCTCAGCTGGTATAGTTGTAGGTGTCATTTTAAGAGTGATAATCTGATGAGTGTCATTCGTTATAATGGTAAAAATGTAAAAGATCCCTGCCAGGCTTCAGGCGTGCACAGTTCGTGCCGCTTCCCACGAGCGTAGGCGGTGGCGTGCCCGCGTCGGTCGGGTCAGCGGCGCAGGTGCCACATGGCTCTGGTCCAGCCCGCCGTTCTTCACGCCTGGTCCGGTCGATTTTGAAAGGGTTTTTTGGATCCATGCCACCGTTATTTTTTGAGTTTTGAGATATGCCATTACTATTCACAATATTGGAACCATGCTATTACTATTTTGAAAAACTTTAATCCATGCCATTATGTACGCTTTTCGAGCGTTTGGACCCAAATGCAGGCCACCGTTTCCGGTCTTGCCCCCTGGAGCAGCCGGTCAATGGCATTCGCCATGGACGCGCGACGACTCCTGCTCCCCGCCACCGTCGTGCTCCTCCCCCTTCTCCATGGCCCCCCGCTCCGCCGCCCCTGCTCCCCGCCCGCGCGCGCCGCCGTGCCCCCGCCCCCCCTCGGCCGCCATGCCCCCACTCCCCCCCGCTCCGCCGCCCCTGCTCCCCGCCCGCGCGCGCCGCCGTGCCCCTGCTCCCCCTCCGCCGCCGTGCCCCCGCTCCACCCCCGCTCCGCCGCCCCTGCTCCCCGCCCGCGCGCGCCGCCGTGCCCCTGCTCCCCGCTCCGCCGCCGTGCCCCCGCTCCACGCTCGCGCTGCCGCACCTGCTCCACGCCCGTGCCGTCGTGCCACGCCTGCGTTCTGCCTGTGCGGCTGAGAGGAGGGGGAGGTGGCGCCACGAAGCAGGGAAGGCGGCGGCGCGCTTACCCCCCTTGCACGGCCGCCCGCCCGCCGTCGTGCCGCACGTGCGCCGCGCCTCTACGCCGCCCTTGCTCCGCGCGTGCCGAACCTATTTGCTCCCAGCTCGCTCGCCCGAGCGCCATCACCACCAGCCATGGCCGCCGCCTAGCTCGCCCCTGCGCCACTACTTCCGGCCTTCCCCCGCCCAAGACAAGCACCCAAACACCACACCCTCGACCTCCTGAAGCTCATCGACCCCACCGCCGCCGCCCTAGCTCGCCAGAGCATCGCTACCGCCACGCACCACCACCGCCGAGCCCCTGCGCACGCCGACGACCACCTTCCCTACCGCCTCTGATCCCACCGAGACCACCCCCAAGGTAGCTCTCGCCGCCCTAGTGCTTCCACACACCTCCCTTGCCGCCGGCCGGCGCGGCGCAGGGGAGGCACGCGCGGAGCGGGGGCGGCGTGGAGGCGCGGCGCACGCGCGGCACGACGGCGGGGCCGCGAGCGACAGCGGGTCGACGGGCGCGTTCGGGGGTGCGAGCGGCGCAAGACCGCGGGCGACGGCGGGGGTGCGACCGCGCGCCGGGGTGCGGCCGCGCGCGGGGAACTGGCGGAGCAGTATAGAGCCGGGGGCATTTCTGTCCATACTAAAATACGGTACCTGAAAAAGCCACCCAGTAAGTGCATAATGGCATGGATCTAAGATTTTTAGAATAGTAATGGCATGGTTCTAATATCGCGAATAGTAATGGTGTATTTCAAAACTTCGGTGGCATGGATCCAAAAAACCCATTTTGAAATGGGTGCTTGATTAGATGCAGAATTTAAAATTCCAAAACTATCATATTCAATGAAAATTTTACATGTATAGAGTATTAAATCTAGGCGAAATAAAAACTAATTGCATAGTTTGTTTATAAATTACGAGACGAATCTAATAAGTCTAATTAGACCATAATTAGATATTAAATTGCTACAGTAAATATATGTTAACGATAGATCAATTAGGCTCATTAGATTCATCTCGTGATTTACGTACGGAATCTGCAATTAATTTTGTGATTAGTCCATATTTAATACTTCAAATATGAAAAGATTTCTTTTCAAAAAGTTTACGGGGTGCATCTAAACGAGGACTTAGTCTTAGTCATTTGACTATTTGTCTCAAAACGAGTTTTGTGTAGTTTTTTTTTTGCCCTCTGTTGGATCTACAGTCCAATTATATTGGAACACATCAGTTTAGATTTTTTAAACAATAAAATGATAAGATAAAATAATTTTTGTGAATTTTTTATATTTTCCCACTAGTAAAATAATTTCTAGGCACTTATAAATCTATATTCAGTTTTTAAATGAAAAGAATATGGTAAAATAGTGAAGTTTCATTGGAGTCATATCTAAGCATGCTGAATTCAGCAAAAATCACTAGCATGCCATTTGAGCTACTGAAAAGTAAATATTGCTATTAATAGATAACTGTATGATTGACGAACGTGCCTAATATAAATAGATGGGTTATTGCAGGCTTCAATTCGATTGGTTGCCAAGACAATGTCCTTGATTCCTTTGTTGATGAAGTAGTTGAAATGGCATCTCAGCTTGTGGCATTGTCGGTGTTGCTGTGGTCATGGGTGGCTTCTGCCAGTGGCGTGGCAAGGCGGCTGGTGCTGGTGGATGGCTCGAAGGGGGTTGCCGAGCCCTCGTGGCGGCGGCCAAAATTTTGCCGGCGACCAAGGGTCTTCGCACAGGTGTCGATTCTGGTTGCTTGCAGCGGACCGTGGCGGTTAGCATTGCTTGGCAACTGCCAGTTTGGTGTGGGACTGCATCGGAGGATGGCGCTCGCAGCAACGACACCGTGGGAAGACTTGGTCCGCAGCGGACTGCGGCGGGTTACTCAGCCTCGCTCGGTGACTCCGGTGCAGTACATCGTCAAATGACGGTGCGGACGACAACTTGGTTTGCTGGCTTGATGGCGGAGGCTGGATGCGCAGGTGGTGCAATGAGATGCTGTCGTCCGACTTTGTGGCTCTTGTTTCTGATGGAAATTTGGAAGCGGGGCAACACTATTCTTCATCCTGGCAGAGACTTTATACACGGATTTGCGACCCGGAGTGCTGAGGCGGGTGTGGCGAGGCCCCCGCGTGAGGCGAGGCGACAAGTGAGATGGAATCCAACGGCGGATGTGGCGAGGCCCCCGCACGTTGTGTGTCATGGTGACGACTGCGAGACAGCCTGTGTATGGTCCGGATCCGGTGGTTTCACCCTGTCAGATGGTGTATAGTGTTGCAACGGCACTACGGCGGTGGGTCCCGTATGACGGTGGCCTTCTTCGGTGCGGTGCGGTTTGGTTTTCTCATTCTCTATCAGCGCGAGGCTGTAATTGTTGGTGGCTACAAGAGGTGAAGATGGTTGTAAGCTGCAGCCCCAGTGAAGTGGTCTCGTCCGTGTCGACGTCACAATCCGACTGGACATTGTTGTCTCTTGAAGTGTTGTGTGGCTTACGTCGACGTCCCAATCCAACCAGCCTGAGGTGTTTGAGTGGAGTTGTGTTCGACGCGCATTGATATCCCAATCCAACCCGTCAGCATTACTCTTGTATTAGATGATTTTTTGCACTATGTAGTAGGTTTTAGGTAGATTTGATTTAGGTGTATTAGATGATTTGTGACACTATGAATTAGGAGTTAGAATATTAGATGATATGTTTTTGTTGTCCATGTATGCAGATAGACAATGGCAGGAGAGATGTAACTATTGTCGTACGCAGAAAGGAGGAGGTGGTGCGACTAGATTGAAACAACATTTGGTTGGGTGCGGGGCAGAGGTGGTCCATTGCAGGAATGTGCCACCTGATGTGCGGGACTTCTTTCAGCGTGAGTTGGATAGGACAAAGAAGACAACTGTTGACCGGGCCCGAGAGAGGTTGAGACGGGAGAAGGCTGCAGCGGAGGGAAACTATCCCGGTGATGAAGAAGATGAGGAGGCTCAGGTGCAGCGTGCCATGGATGTATCGAGAGCGGAAGCAGAGTTCCGACGGGGGGTGGAACAGAGAGGAGGTTCATATGAGCGTGGAGGGGGTAGTGGTTCGACGAGGGGGAATGTTATGCAGAGGATGTTTCGAAGGACCACTTCGCAGAGGGAGAGTCCTGTGGTGGAGGACTATAACTTGGCAGCTCGGCCGATGATGATAATGATAGTGACGGTGCTGATGCTGGTGGTGGTGCTGGTGGTAGTGGTACTAGTGCTGGTAGTGGTAGTGGTGGTGCTCGTGGTGTTCATTTTACAGGTATACATTGCATATATAAATGCACACATATTTCTGATTATGAGTATTGATTACTAATTATGATATATGGTTGATTGCAGGGGAGACTCAGTTCACACATGCTACTCAGGACACCGACCATGGAGCACCGCCATCGCAGAGGAGAACAGGTGGACAGACGGACAACGACACTCCACAATACTCTTCTTCCTCCTACAACGATTCCAGGCACTCTTTTCACTACCCCATTCCTGACATCAGCATGCAGCCACCGATGAGATGGGTGTACGAATAGGAAGACCCCCATTTTTACACTATATTAGTTCAGGAATGGCAGACAACATCGGCGTGGACGGGCCAAACTTGGCAACACTATAAGGCTGACCTGCTTAGAGTGCGAGGTATCGCTTTGATGTCCACCGCCGAATACCAAACCGCGTCACAAACGTGGGTCTTCCCATTCCTACGTTGAACTTTTATTTCATGTGTATAAGTGTATGACTCCGTATTTGTATGCACGCTTATTACTATTGTATTTGTATGCATAATTATAAATTGTTGCTTTGGTGTTGTCATTTATATTAATATATGCATAGCTCCTGCCGAAATTTCATTTTATTTCACACCGGGGATCTATTTTGTAACCGTCGGAAAATTTCTTTAAATCACCGGTATACCGGCCAAACCGGCCGGTATACCGGTATTTTTTAACCGTCGGAATGTTTCTTCAAATCACCGGTATACCGGCCAAACCAGCCGGTATACCGGTCTAACCGGCCGGTATACCGGTACGAACCGGTTGAACTGCGTATTTTGAATTCAAATTTGAATTTCACCGGTACCGACCGGTTTCCGGCCAAACCGGACCGGTATACCGGTACCGGACTGTAGCAGCACCGCCTAAATTAGACCGGCTTAAATGCACTAACCATCATCTTAATACTTAATCAAGTTACTGTGCACTTAAAACGGTGTAATCTGACACGCTGTCGGGTAAATCCCGATTAACTACTGTACTCCAGGATCACAATTGCACTAGTAGACCCGTACGAAGACGAGCACATGTGATACAAGCATACAGAAAACCTCAAATTAATTTATAACACGAGTTTTACATAAAAGGTTTAAATACAAATGACAGAGTTCAAAAACGCAGCGGATGTTTAAAAACCGAGTTCGAAATACAATACGGTAACCACGACGACGATACAAGGTGAGCTCCACATCCTGCCCACCGATGTGATGCCAACCTGCCCGATCTTCACGGGGAAGACGGGGCCCACTCGACGGTCCAACCTGGAGGAAGCGGTTGTCCAATGCAGGACGCACATACCTCCTCGAAGTCAGCGGGAACACAACCTGCTCAGAAGGGTTACAACAACAACCCTGAGTATACTAATACTCAGCAAGGCTTACCCGACTCTGGGTATGCTTAGCCCATTACCTAGACATGCAAAGCTTTTTGGCTCTGGAGTTCTTTTGCTGAAAGGCTGCTAGCAGTGAATCCTTACTTTTATTATTTTAGCTCCATTTAATATAGCGAGTATTAACTAAATTCGCTTAAGTATCTAGAGCACACATGGTGGATCAGATTATCCTTCAGTAACTCACAAACCAACCTTTTCCATTCCGCTCTCCTTCCACTTTCTTACTACGATGTGACACAGTGACCAAGGCTCTCATATCCGCGAGTCACGGCGAATCGATCCGATTTAATCTTGCAAGGTGGACCTAACCAACACGACACATGTAAGCCCCGTCGGGCCACGTGCGTCAACTGTTTCCATCATTACCACGACATCTGAACCACGCCTGCTAAAACCCAGGTGATGGGCCCCTCCCGGTGAGCTCCCAGAGAACCCGAAGGCGGCATCCTATCCAACACCCGCCAACTCCCATGCCCAGCGTAGCAGGTCGGAATTCAAACTATCGTTGTAAAGCGGTACACAGCTTACCGGTTTCGACTACCTCCTACTTCCGGCATGTCGTTAGTACTGTTCAATCCTCGATCAACAATGCCAACAACGGTACGGTCCTCAATCGACACAGGCGGAGGCTAAATTCCATCCATTTTATATCCAGAACCCATTTCATCTCCGCCCGGTCTTCATTTCTTTTTTCCTCATTGATTCACTCTCAAACCACATTGCCACAAGTAACAAGATCTTAAATCTCGCGAGCGACAGGAATCACTCGACTTCTACCGAGATCCTACTTAGCAGAGCATTTCTATCAACATCTGCATACTAGTATTGACCCTCGGGTACCTTGGGAGAACATGCATACTAGATTTCCATACAACTCCTAGAACATAAATGCACAATTACTTAATTAAACATTGAATACTTAAATTAGGGTTATGCTCCGGGGCTTGCCTTGCAGGTCAACAGGGTTAACGAGGTCTTCTGGATCTGGCTCGGCGGTTGCTTCAGCTTGCGGTTCCCCTGCTTGCGGCTCCGGGATCGGCTCAGCAACCAGCTCGTAGACGGCTTTGTTCGTGGCGTCTACACGTATGAAAAAGAATGTCATGCACTAACTTAGATGATGCATGGTGGCCAAGATGCAATGCAATATGATTAAAAGATGTCATGACTGGCAACCCTTTAACGAACAACAAAGAAACCAAGCAATAAAGGAAACGGCTTGGCGCTGCTAGGCAAGTTTAATTACCAACCTAGTTTAGCCTGAAGTGTTTCCTTTAAAGCAAGGCTATTAAACTTACATAGGATGATTAATCGCACACCTCGAGCACAAGAAAAACATAAACTACGGACTGAAAATTTAACTAACCACGAGAATCGGGGATAAAAACCGAAGCTAGGAACTATTTAAAGATCAAAACTTAACACGCCACAAGGATCAGTGCAATACTGAGAGACCAGTTTGGCATCTTGCCCAAGAGGAAAGCGATCGGCTATTCCAAGCCATATCCAAGTGACTATGACTTGATCCCACTGCCACCCAAGTATCGGCTTCCTGAGTTCACCAAGTTCAACGGGTCAGAAGGAGCCAGCTCCATCGAGCACGTGGGCCAATACTTCACACAGCTTGGGATGATCTCAGTGTCGGATCCGCTGAGGGTCCGGTTCTTCGGCCAATCTCTTACAGGCCCAGCTTTTGGATGGTATGCATCACTAGCTCCGGATTCGATTCGGACTTGGAGGCAGCTTGAAGATCAATTCCATACCCAGTACCACTCGGAGGCTGCTGAAGCTGGAATTGCCGACCTCACCAAAGTCAGGCAGAAGCGAGGAGAGACTGTGTTAGAATATATACAGTGCTTCAGGGAGGTCAAGAACCGATGCTACTCGTCGCGCATCACAGAGAAGGAGGCAGTCGATCTGGCTGTCCTGGGACTCGCTAAGCCGATCAAGGATGCGACTTTTCAGTTGGAGTTCACATCTCTGGCGCACCTGGTACAAAAGCTTACAACATACGAACATTACCATCCTGAGCTGTACCAGGACAAGTTCAAGCGCCATGTAAACATGGCCCAGGCGGATGAATCTGATGACTCTGGCAAGGAGCAAGAAGTGGCCGTGGTAGAGTGGACTCGGGGGGCAAGCCCTGTCCCGTGCAAGTGGGTCAAACAGCAGGGGCTTGTGAAGGGCTTCGACTTCGACGTAACCAAGGCAGAGCAGATATTTGATCTGCTCCTCAAAGAAAAACAGTTGAAGCTCCTAGAGAATCACAAGTTACCGACGGCACAAGAGTTGCAGGGAAGACTGTACTGCAAATGGCACCACTCGTTCACTCATTCCACGGGTGAATGCAAGGAGTTACGTCGTCAGATACAATCGGCTATCGAGCAAGGCCGATTAATCCTGGCTCAACACACGATGAAGGTTGACACAAAGCCTTTCCCACAAGCTAACATGGTGGAGCTATCAAATTTCGGATCCAAGGGCCAGGATTTGGCATTCCAGATCAACATGGTGGGACCCGTGCGCCGCCATGACAAGCAGAGGAGAGAGGCCGCTTCTAGTAAACGGCCGCAGGATAGACGCGAACTGGAACAGCAGCATGTGACCGAAGAGCAGGTGCGTCACATCCGCAATCAGCTTCCGGCTTCTAATCGGCTTCTAGAAAAATATCAGTACCAGTACAAGTTGCGCCGCCGATACGAATCGGAAGAAGACGAGTACGAGCACCGCTCAGGAAGGACATTGGGGAGACGCCAGGCTATACACGACCACCAGCATTACCCGTTCTTCAGGTACTGTTGGAATTCCGGCATGAGCCGATTGCCTACTATTGATGATTGCTTGGAGTGCAGGCCTCGAGGACGCCAGCAGGACGAGACATCGGTTCCGGCGCTTAGGGCCCAGAACACATCATGATGACCGTATGAGGAGGCCAACCAGGGGTGATTCCGAGCAAGAAGAAGAAGAAGACAGGTACCTTCGTCCACGGTGGTGTCCTGACGGGCTTAATCGCTCGCAAAAGCGCAGAGTGCAGCGCTTGCGTAATCTGGAAGAGGCAGAAGCAAAGTACCTTGACGTGCTGAGAAAAGCGCGTCCGGATCTCGCGGAATAGGTCAAGCGACTGCGAAGGGAGGAGAGGCGCCCTCCAAGAAAAGAGTGGCGCCCCAAGCAGACGAAAGCTGATGAGAAGCCATCGGCTGATGTGAACATGGTGTTCGTGCTCCCATCAGAGTTCCGGGCACCCCAACCAGAGGATTTTCCTGTTTCACAGTTGGATCTTGGTCCACAGCCGATCATCTTCGAGAAGCCCAAGGAGAAAAGCTACAAGCACCTGAAGGGATTGTATCTCAAGGGCTTCATCAACGGCAAACCCGTCAACAAGATGTTGGTCGACACTGGTGCCGCGGTCAACCTGATGCCATACTCTGTGCTGCGCCGATTGGGTCATTCTTCTGCCGATCTGATCAAGACCAATGTGATGCTTAATGACTTCAATGGACAGCCATCAGAGGTGATGGGGGTTCTTAATGTGGAACTGACGGTGGGTCGTAAGACTGTGCCAACATCGTTCTTCATCGTCAACAGCAAGAGTACATACACAGTACTGCTTGGGAGGGACTGGATTCATGCCAACGGCTGTATCCCTTCCACAATGCATCAGTATCTGGTCCAATGGGATGGCGATGAAGTAGAAGTGGTCCTTGCAGACGATTCCAGCGAAGTTTCGCTTGCAGATATGAATGCCTGGGACGCAGATGGACAAGAGCCGATCTCAGGGATCGCCCTGGAAGACTGTGATCGGATCGAGGCGACAAAAAACGGACTGAGGCTGGTCTTATCCACTGGCCTCACAGAGTAGACGCATCCTGGCACGCCACGGGATGTAATAGAGATAGAGAGGCCGGTCCCAGCGACCGGCCCCAAAAAAATAGAAAAATCATGTTTGGGTTCGGAATTGTTACATCATGTACACACGATGGCCTGCTCTGGCAGTTGGCCACTCATCGACTATTTGGTTTCGAATGATAATGGAAGTGTAGAAGCGGCCGGCCCATGCGGTTGGCCAAATAATTTTTCTTGTCATCTCCTTGTGTTTGCCGCTGATCTTGTGGATAACGAAGACTCGCTTGCGTTCGCAGCAGATTTTCCAGACGACGGCAAACTCGGATACGAGTTCACGTCAGCTGATGATTTGGAAGAGGTTGACATCGGTCCTGGGGATAAGCCATGACCGACATTTATCAGCAAAAAGTTGGATCCGGCCTTGCGAGAGGAGATGATTGCACTGCTGAAAGAGTACCGGGACTGTTTTGCATGGGACTACACCGAGATGCCCGGACTGGATAGAAGCATCGTCGAGCATCGGCTCCCGCTCAAGAAAGGGTTTTGGCCGTTTCAGCAACGAGCACGTCAGATGAAGGCCGAAGTCCGAGAAGAAGCCAAGAAAGAGGTGGAGAAGATATTGGATGCTGGGTTCATCAGGCCATACCGGTATGCAGAATGGATCTCTAGCGTGGTACCGGTACAAAAGAAGGATGGCCGATGGCGTGTCTGCGTCGATTTTAGAGATCTCAACAGAGCGACGCCAAAGGACGAGTACCCGATGCCTGTTGCAGAGACATTGATCAACGCAGCTGCCGGCCACAAGATGATGAGTTTTATGGATGGTAATGCCGGCTACAACAAGATCTTCATGGCCCCAGAAGACGTGAACAAGACCGCGTTCAGAGTACCAGGCGCGGTCGGCTTGTTCGAATATTTGGTGATGACATTTGGACTAAAAAATGCCGGTGCAACATATCAACGTGCCATGAGTTACATTTTTCATGATCTCATCGGCAAATTGGTAGAGATCTATATTGATGATGTCGTGGTCAAGTCCAAATCAGCTGTGGGGCATCTAGAAGATCTACGTCAAGTTCTGGAGCGAACTCGAAGGTTTGGGCTCAAAATGAACCCAAAGAAGTGTGCCTTTGGCGTGTCGGCCAGTCAATTTTTGGGATTCCTGGTGCATGAACGGGGAATTGAGATCGGCCTAAAAAGTCAAGAAGCTGTGAAGACGATGAAGCCACCAACTATGAAGAAAGAGTTGCAGAAGCTCATCGGTAAAATTAACTTTGTCTGACGATTTATTTCTAATCTGTCTGGACGCATTGAGCCGTTCATGGGTTTAGTGAAGATCAAATCCGATGATGAGTTTCGCTGGGGGGCAGAACAGCAGCAAGCTTTCGATGAAATCAAAGAATATTTGTCAAAGCCTCCAGTGTTGGTCCTCCTCAGCAAGATAGGTCGTTCTACGTGTACCTATCTGTGGGTGACACTTCTATTGCTTCGGTGTTAGTCCAGAAGCACGACGGCCAGGAGAGGGTGGCTTTCTACCTCAGCAGGCGCATGTTAGACGCTGAGACCAGGTATCCTGAAATCGAGAAGCTTTGTCTTTGCTTATACTTTACATGTACAAAGCTACGTCATATTTTGCTCTCGGCGGAAACAATTGTCATATGCAAATCGGATGTCATAAAGCACATGCTGTCGGCTCCTGTCCTGAAAGGCCGGCTGGGAAAATGGATGTTTGCATTGTCAGAGTTCGATATTCTGTATCAGCCTGCAAAAGCAGTCAAAGGACAGGCACTAACGGATCTTGTTGCAGACAGGATCAGCATGGACATTGCTGCACTATTTGTTCGTGCTTGGGCTATGTTTTTCGACGGATCGGCTTGTGGTGATGGATGCGGTGTGGGAATTCTATTGGTGTCGTCTCGAGGGGCAACTTACTCCTTTTCCATCAGGATGACTGCCCCGTGCACCAATAATTTGGTGGAATATGAAGCCGTTCGCAAAGGGATGGACTTGCTCCTTGAAGCTGGTGCGGAAGCGGTGGAAATTTTTGGAGATTCAAAGCTGGTGATTTCTCAGCTCACGGAAGAATATAGATGTGAGAGCGAGGCTCTTTTTCCGATATGGATGCAGTGCCGTGAGTTGATGTCACAATTCAGGTACATCAATTTCCATTGGATACGCAGAACTCTGAACAATGAAGCCAATGATTTGGCTCAGATGGCTTCTGGCTACAAAGAAACAACCGATGGAGTCGACGTAGAGGTTCAGTTTCTGGAACCTGGAGATTGGAGAGCCGATATCTTCAATTACTTGAAGGATTCAGCTCGGGGGGCACCCAGAAGGATAAGACTCAAGGCCATGAAGTATGTTCTGATAGGGGATGACATGTTCTACAGGACCTTGGAAGGACTACTACTTAAATGTCTGGGACCTTCAGAGTCGAATCGGCTCTTGCATGAGGTTCATGAAGGAGCCTGCGGTACTCACCAATCGGCTCATAAGATGAAGTGGCTGATTAGGCGATCGGGTTATTACTGGCCCACTATGCTTGAAGATTGTTTCAAATATTACAAAGGGTGTCAGGCATGCCAGAGGTTTGGCAAAATTCAGATAGTGCCAGCATCAGTAATGAATCCTATCATCAAACCGTGGCCATTCAGAGGTTGGGGCATGGATATGATTGGACAGATCAACCCGTCGTCTAGCAAGGGTCACCAATGGGTCTTAGCTGCTACAGATTATTTCACAAAGTGGGTAGAGGCAGTGCCCATGAGATCAGTAGCGTCAAGGAATGTGATCGGCTTTGTCAAAGAGCACATCATCCACAGATTTGGAATTCCTCAAACTATTACGACCGATGGAGGATCGGTCTTTATATCGGAGGAGTTCAGAAAGTTTGCCGATGACATGGTGATTAAGCTGATCAGATCATCTCCATATTATGCCCAAGCTAATGGACAGGCTGAAGCATCCAACCAGAGCCTCATTAAGCTCATAAAGAGAAAGATCGATGAATATCCTAGGCGCTGGCATGAGGTGTTATCAGAAGCTTTGTGGGCATATCGTATTTCATGTCATGGGTCCACCAAGACGTCGCCGTACCATCTAGTCTACGGCCAAGACGTTGTGTTACCATGGGAGATCACGGCCGGATCAAGGCGTGTCGAGTTCCAGAATGATCTATCCGCTGAACAGTATGCAGCCTTGATGAACGATAATGTGGAGGACCTGACAGAGCTAAGGCTTTGGTCGCTGGAGAAGATCAAAGAAAATAATGCTAAAGTTGCTCGTCCGTACAACAAGAAGGTCAGGCCTAAGGATTTCCAGGTTGGAGACTTAGTTTGGGAGGCAGTATTGCCATTGGGGACTAAAGATAAAAAGTTCGGTAAATGGTCTCCAACTTGGCATGGGCCGTACAAGGTTGATCAGATCTTGCCTGGGAATGCATACATGCTCGAGGAATTGGACGGAGTCAAGTTTCCTGTTGCTGTCAATGGCCAACATCTCAAGAAGTATTTCCCGAGCATGTGGGAAGGCGAGTAACGAAAAGCCGATGAGATCCATCTGGCTGCAGTGTAATAGGCCAACACGTTGAGTTGGCCGTAAAAAAAATCATGACAGGCCAACACGTTGAGTTGGCCAGTAAAAAAGAAAAGAAAAGAGATAGGCCAACACGTTGAGTTGGCCGGTAAAAAAAATAAATAAAAAATAGTAAAATACATATGACGAACGAAACAGCCGATGTGTAACCATCGACTTAAGATGTTTTTAAACAAGTACAAGTTTCAGGTTAACAGGCAGTACTAATTGTTTCTTGAGCCTATCTACTGGTTCAGGAATTCTTCTATGGCGTGGATGGCTTCTGTGCAGACGGTGTCTGCTCGTGCTATGATTGCTTCGTCATCCTTGTCATCGCCTATTACTATCTGCCGACTCAAGGTGCTTACTTCTGCAAACTCTGCTTGTATTTGCTCGGCTATTTCCTGGGTCTCTTGTTCGGAGTTTGCGATGAAAGTTTCTTCGGCCTGGATGAGCTTCTTGGTGGTACGGACCTTTTCTTCGAGTTCTGCCAGTTCTTTCTTCAGGAGGTTGAGTCGCTTCTTGTTGGCAGACACGTCAGCTTTGATATCTAGAGTTGCCTTCTTCTGGTTGAGGGTCTTTATTTCACTGGAATCGCCAACTAGAGCAGTGAGTGGAGCAGTTAGCAGATCCTTGATGAGATGAAGCTGATGTGCCAAATTAGCCGATTGCTGCAAAGATGGTGTTTTTGCTCCAGGGGCGGTCAGACCCATTGTTGCTAGGTCAAAGGAAAGCAAACCTGAAATGTCAAAGCCCTATGGACATATCTGGAGTTAGAGCAAGATGCATTTATAAATCTATCGGCTGATTCAGAATTGGTTTTGTGATGTTACCTGTTCTGAAGAAGTGTTGGGCGATTCAGGAGCAATCGTCCTGTTAGAGCTTGTGTTGACATCGAGAACATTGACTATATCGGTTTGTTCCTCGTTTGCATCCATCAGTGCATCAGGAGTTGCAGCCATCTCATGTTGTTCCAGGCTTTCTGCATTGGGGATGTCTTCAGCTGCGTCCTGGAAATAAAATTACAGTCAACCATGGTACATATGTATGAAATAAAGGAAAAGTTTTGAATGATGAGTTACCTGGTTGGTGTCGGACTCTGATGGCTTTGGGGAAACTGGTGCTGGTTTCTTGATCACTCGCCTCGTTATCATTTTCCTTTTCTTGGTCAAGACTCGGGGGGCAACGCTTGCAGAAGTTTGTCTTCACTTGGAAGCCGACTGAAGTAAGTCTGGCTGAACAGACATTATCACTTTCTTCATTGGCGGTGAACCTTTGCAGAAGAGTACATCAGGAGCAGTTGGAAGAAAGTGGAATGGCTCCCCAGTGCTGGTCGTAGGTTCTGGACCATCTTGTTGCTGCTAACAAAGAAAGCAGGATTAACCATGAGAAAGGAATAGAGAGTTTGGAGGGAATAAAGTGCATAAATTTAGTACCTCTTCCTCGGGGATTACATATTCAAGATCGATTTGCTGCAGTCGAGGACCTAGAGCTTTTCTGAAGACATGAGTTTTCCATATGTTCCACCAAGTGTCAAAGCCAATTGATGAAGAGGTGAAGGACAGATCGGCTGGTATTGGAATGTGGAGATTATCAAACATGCTGTAGCATCTCGAGCTGGTGAGACCATCGGGTAGATCGGCTCTGCTCTCCACCAAGTGGTGAATATGGAAGTGGGGAGGGACCTGTCCTAGGCCAAATTGCTGAGCTGCTATGACTGGCTGGTAAGATTCGTAACCTGGCTTGATAATTCTATTAGAGGTGCTGATGCCAACGGGGAGGAAGCCAGGTCGAATCATCAAAGAATATAGATGCCGAGTGCTGTCGTCATCGGCAAAGTTATCTAATCTGAAGGCAGTTGGGTTCTCAAAGGATTCAGATTCAGTAAATGGGAAATAGAGTGGATTATCTAGTCCTTTGTAGAAGATTCTGAACCAATTTGCTGCATCTGTTGAGTTCAATTTACTGCCAGGGAGACTGAATAAAGCTTGGCCATAGCTGGTACATCTGATTGGTTTGCCACTTTCATCAGGGAAAGAGTTCTTGGTTAGGCCTTGGAAGTTTGGGATATGGTGCTGAAAGTATAGTTGTGCCCACAACTGAATAAACCACCAAGGGCCTCCAGTTCTTAGTTTCTTTTGGTTAAGCAAGTTAGATATCATTAAATGGAGATATCTGTAGGTTTCTCCAAGGAAAAGTTTACCTAGGCCGGTGCGATTGCCATGGGCTAGGTGATAGGCCAAGGGAAGATAGTTCTTAGTTGGAGCTAAAGAAGGACCACAGAAGATGAAGTGTTCTAGCCAAAGATTTAAGAAGGCTGTGTGTTCCTTCTCAGTCACTGGACCTTTTGTTTTCATGTGCTGACTCATGTAAGTACCCCAGTTTGTGCAGTTAACCTTGGAAGACAGTTTGAAGGGGACTTCTGCTATTTTGTGAGCAGCAGGATTAGGAGAACTAATATCTAGGCCGGTGATCATGGTGATATCCAGCAGAGTAGGGGTCATGGGTCCATGACCAAAGAGAAAACAATTCAGAGTGGCAGACTAGAAATAGCCGATGGTTTTCAGAAGATTTTCATCTTTGTCAAGTGGAGATAATGATAAACTAAGTGCATCGGCTATATTCAAATCCTGCCATAAGGGCATTTGAGCTTTTGCTACTCTGTTGTACCATGTAATCCAAATGTCAAGGGGATTAGGCCAGGCTCTTAAGCAGTCGGCCCAGAGGTTCAGATCGATGTTTTGACTCACAAAAGGAATCCTATTTGCTTCACGAGAGATCAAGTCTATGGGATTTTCGTGGGTTCGTGGGCCAAGACAGAAAGATTTTGGGTTAGAAGGATGCGACAGAAGGATGTCTGACACCTGAAGTTCAGAAATTCAGAAGTATGCGTATGGTGTCATATTTCAGAGTTTAGTATTCAGAGGCTTAGTAAGCTAAAGAAAACTAAAGGATTAGGCCGAATATTACCTTCAGGCCACAGATTGCCGCATCATCGATTGCAGAGTTTGTCGTCTGAGCTGCAGAATCTGCCATGATTCAGATCTGTTGACTTAGGGTTTGATTGCTGTAGGCTCTGATTCGAATTCCGGCTGCTTGGAGAGTTCTTGCTCGGATTTGTAGAGCTTGGTTTTCGAATTATGCACGGATTCAAGAGTTCGGTTCAAGGTGGAAGTGTTACTCTACTCTTGTGCGGGTTGCTTTTAGTTTGAATTCCGTCGGCTCTTGGATATTTATAGAAGCCTGATGCGTTGCCATCGGCTTTTTGGAGAGTAAATGAAGACACATGGAATTAAAAGGAAATTCGATTTCATTAAAGGAAGATCATTACAAGGAAAGCTGATTTTACAAAGGAACTAATCCTTCGGCTTTGTGATCCTACTCCTACGACGCTACAACACTACTTCTACTGTTCGTAGGTGCCTAATACCTATGGCGCTTGGGGCTTCGGGCCGGCGCATCCCCGCTGCTGTCGTCGTCGTTGTCATCATCATCGTCGTCATCGCTGCTGAAGGCGCTGCTGCCGCCTTCAGACTCGGAGTCGCTCCAGCCGTCGCCGCCGCTGCTGTCCTCTTCTTCGCTGTCCTCCTCGGAGGACCCGAGGAACCGAAAGGGCTTTCCGCCCATCGGCTCGTCGTCATCGGACGGGGAGTCGATCTCCTCTTCCGAGGAGGGGTCGACTTCGTCCGAAGAAGGGTCCTCCTCCTCGCCGCTCTCCGACTCCTCCCAGAACAGGAGCCGGAGGTCTTCTCCTTCAGTTTTGGGCTCGTCCTCCTCGGAGACGACCCTGAAATCGAACTCCTCTGCATCCCAATGCAGAGGAGCCAGCACTTCGTACGCTGCAGTCGGGTCCCACTCCGGCGTCGGCTCCCGACTCTCCGGAATGGAGTCGATGGAAGAAGCAGGGAGGGGGGAAGAAGAAGGTGAAGAGGAGGAGGAAGAGTCTCCGAAGGAGTTGGAGTCGGAGGAAGAAGAGATCGCCATTGCTGGTGCTGGAGGATTGGGGTTTTTTCTGCGCTACTGGCTTTGGGAGGAAGAAGGAGTTCGCTGTGAAGAAGAGCCGATTCGGGGCGAGATTAAATAGTGAAAAGATGGAAGACGGATCGGCAGTTTTCACGTTCTACGAGGAGCCAGTTGCAGAGATGTTGCATTTTCCTTGGTGGTTGCAGTGTGTTTAATGAGCATTAACGGGAAGATGAAGCGACGGATTGGTTTTGCAACTATCATTGCCAAAACCAGGGGGGCATGTGTTATCGCCATAAATTAACAGGAATAATTTATGGGCCGAAAGCAAGATGGGCTTAAAGCTGAAGATTGAAGAAGACTTGTAAATCGGCTCCTGTGTGAGCATCTGGGCCACATGGGCCATGTATCTTAGATTTAGTTTAAGATTAGAGATAGAGTCTGATCGGGACAAGATTAGTTTAGATTGTTTCCCAAGTCTCCAGACTATAAATATGTACCCTTTGTTATTCGTAAGGAGAGCGTCATCACGTCTCGCAAACAACAACTCTCGGCGCATCGCCACCCCTAATCCTAGGGTTTCATCCAAGTAAGTGCCGCGATCAGGGCAGCGTTGTTCTTGCTTTTATCTTGGTATTACTTGTGCTGAAGCATTTTTGATGGCAAGTAATACTAGTTATCTTGATGTTCGTAGCATGGCTTTTAGTAGATCCGTCGTGCTTTGTTGCTTATCATCTACGAATATCATGTTGTCTCTGTGCAGTCACGTTTCAATCTCATGCTAGTTGTCATCGCGTAGAATTAGTTGCACAGAGGCAACACCCTGCTTTTTTTCTGTTTTGTAGATCTGATCTGTTACGGTTTGCTCTTGTTCTTAAGAGTTGGCGTAATATCTACTAGGTTAGGCCTTGCAAATGGGTTGGACGATCGGGTGGCGTGTTAGATGCTTTGCTTTAGTCTTAACAGGGAATTGATCCGGGAATAGGCTCTTGCTAGTTCTTAGGCCTCTGTTTTGGTTATGGTTTAGTTATCTATTATGTTTATTAGGCCCAGTCACATGTAGGATGTTCCGATCTAGCAGTGAAGCCTTTACCGTTGTGGATTAGATCAATTAGATTTAATTGAAGCAGCTTTACAGTTATTCGCTTTATTCATCAATATCCGGATAGATACAGATCCAATCTGACACCGGGACTCGATCGGCTCTTTAAAGCCGATGCAAGAGTCGTCCCGGGGAGCCGACCATGGCTCGGACTTACGTTTACACGTGTCTTTTTATGCAGGAAACTGTTTGGAGCACGTTCGCACCCTCCTGATCGGGTATAGGTCAGGTGGCACGCCCGGCTTTCCATACATTCTCCGGGCGCGCGACGGAATTGCGGGCCATCGACGAGGGAGCAGTGCCTGCCAGCGCTCCGGCGACCTCCCGGCTCTTCGTGTTGCCTGTCGCTGCTTGCCGGTGGGTTTCGACCGACAACAGACCGGTCGGGTCAGACCTGACATCACTTTGTTGAATGGGCATGCTGCAATAAGGTGACTCTTTTCTTTGTATCTGAAGCACACGCTAGTTCTTGCACATTGCTTTTCTTTTCTTGAAAGCTTTGTCTTGTTTTTGGATTCCATGTTTGACATTTGACTTGAACAAGACTTTCTTTTTTTGCTTGATCTTGTTGAGGAGCAAAGATAGTGGAATTTGAGCCTTTTTTAAACTTCTTCACCATGTTATCACGATTATCTTGAGAAGGTTGCACTTGACCCTTGCTCTTCAACGTGATCATTTCAATTTTGAGCTCTTCGACCTCTCGCTTGAGTTCATCATTTTCTTCCGTGATGAGATCATCACATGACTCTGCAACAACATGCTCAACATAAGAATTTGTTGCTTGGGAGCAACACGATTTATCACAAGATAACATAATTTGAACTTGTGAACGTGTGCATGTGTGTGTAAGAGGTTGATAGGATTTTACCGAAGTTATCACAACCTCATGAGCAATGCCTAACATAGCATGTGATTCAGCAAGCTTCTCATAGGAGTGTTCAAGTTCCTTATGTGTGCCTTGCAAAGCCACGTGCTTGCTAGTGAGACTCCCAACTTGAACCTTGAGCATTTATTTTTCTTTCTCCAGTGACACTACACAAATAGATGAGTTAGTAGCATTAGCATAATCATTGGACAATTCATAATACCTCTGTGCCAAAGAAGTTTGTTCTTGTTTGATTATTTCAAACTTTTGAGTTAAAGTCTTGATAACTTTAACTTGAAATTCATCTTCCTTGGTTATTTCATTGATTCTGGCCATCAAGCAATTGTTATCAACATTACTGGAAGATACTGACATTTCTAAAGCTTGTGCTTGTCTTGATCGCCTTCGGGAGCATTTCTTGCTCTTCTTCTTCTGGTTCATGGTTAGACCGGTCTGACCGGTCACATGGACCGGTCTGACCGGTTCCAACTGGGAACCAGCAGACTCTGTTGATTCTGCTCCTTGTTCTTCGGAAGGAGTCACAAGAGGATGAGTATGCATTGTTGTTGTAGTATACTCCTCTAGTGACTCCTCTTCTTCTTCTTGATCTTGATCTTCATCGTCACCATCTTCTTCACATATTGACTCAATGAACTTCCAAAGATGATGGGCATGAAATCATGTCTCTTTCAACTTATCCTACTTGTGTATAAGATCTGATAGTTCTCTGTCCATGTTCTTAAATAAGAGGTTAACGAAACGACGATTGTTGACTAAGTATTTCATCTCCTCATTTGACAATTTGAACAAATTGTCAAAGTCATTAGGAAGAATGCTTTCTTCAACAATCTATAAAGGAAGGACCCATGGTCCTTAAGACATTAAGTATGTGAGCTGACTAAGAAGAGTAGTTTGAGCCATCTAGTGATAGTGGCTCAAACGGTACCTCATAAGTAGTCGACATCGCGATTCTCCCAGCGGTGAATCTTCAATCCGGAGACTAATGCTCTGAAACTAATTGAAAGGACCTCGGATGTCGCCTAGAAGGGGGGGGTGAATAGGCGTTCAACAAATTCTGCAAATTTTACAACTTAAACACACTGTCAGCATACTGGCCGGTTAGACCGGTCAAGCAGACCGATCAGACCGGTCCAACACTTAGAACGCTGAACAAAATCACAAATCGGTCAAACCGGTTGGAGTGACCGGTCAGACCGATCACACGCAGAACCTGCACAAATATCGGAGTTTCTCCCCTCCTCGAGCTCTAGCACAAATACAACCTGGTGAAGTGTTTCTGCAGGTGATTATAAATGTGTTGCAAGTCCCTACACACACAAAAATAGCACACCAAAGTAGATCGATACGGAATTACAAAAACAATGCTAGAACTCAAAGTAGTGAGGCAAACCACAAAGGAGACAGAAGGATTTATTTCTCAAAGTTCAGATTCACTTAAGTGAATCCTACGTCTCCGTTGAGGAACTCGTTGGGCGTGAGTCTCTTTCAACTCGATCCTGTGAGTTGGGTCTCTTTCAACCACTCCTCCTTTCCATTATCTTGATCCTTTCCACCAAGGGGGCAAGATCACGCCCGCACAGACTTGCCGCTGCTCACCAGACCGTCGGGAGCTAGCCGGCGACGCCTAGCCATCTAGGAGGCAAATCTCCAAGAGTAATAAATGCAAATTGAAATTTTTGACGGAACCAAGAGTGCTCAAACTATGGTTGCTCTCTGCAGCTCGAAATGTAGCTCTCACAATGCTCAACAATCTCACACACGCTCAATCTCTCAACCCAACCAAAGAATATGAAATCTAGTTTGCTCAACTCACAAAAAGTGTTGGGGAGAGCTTGCTGGTCAAGAAAATGGTTTGGGAAGCTCAGAAATGCCAGGGAACCAGCAGCCCTCGAAGGAGAAGGCTGAGGGGTATAAATACCCCACTTCCAAAAACTAGCCATTGCTCTGTCAGTACAGACCGGTCAGACTGGTCTGTTCAAAAACTAGCCTTTACACCCTGGACCGGTCAGACCGGTCCCCCAGACCGGTCAGACCGGTCCGGGCTAGAGAATCCCAAACTCAGGTTTAGGTGCTCCACTTGGTCCACCAAGTTGACATTTGATCATCCAGGTAGCACAAAGTTGGTTTTCAAGGGTTTTCTCTCAGAATTCTCAATTGGTTGACCTATGAGCACTTTTGACTGTGTCAAATAATCAATGTTGCATCCCTCTTAATAGTACGGTATACCTATACTCTAGATTAAATTTAAAAAATATTTCATCCACTTGAGTCTTGAATCACTTCATCTTTGCCATACTTTGATTTTCTCGAACTTGGGATTCCAACATTGCATAATTTTCTCTTTTGAGCAAATCCATGAGCTAGTGACTTAGAGTCCCAATACATTTGCAAATCTATCCTTGGATTTTAAAGTCACTCCAATAAGATATTTGATGCATTGCATCGTTTCTCACAATAAGGCTTGGATATGATTCTTCGAACACCCCACGGATGCTAGCACTTCACCTTAGCATTTCGCACACATGGTGAGCCGTCGCTCCACCAAAGCTTGCTTAGTCCCTCGCACTAGTCATCTCGGTTGGTTTCTTCATCACTTACCCTTGCCATGTTGAGTTAAGCTTTGCAGACCAACAATGAATTCCATATTCCATTCTCATATCTTCATTTCTTTATCTTGCATTGTAATCATGAATGATAACCATATTTCACGCATTGCAAGCTTCCATAAATAAGACAAATATATCTAGCTCATAAGTGTATGTCTCTTTTTATTTTTATTAACCCATGAAACTTTGCAATAATGCTTTCAACAATTTGTACTTCAAATGTGCCAAGCCATGAATAGAGACCATTTGATAATATTTCATGAATATTTGTCTCTTGCTTTCCTTCACAATATGCTTGACTTTCAACAATAAGCTTCTCTTTTATTTGATTCTTTTTCACATGAGTCAATGCATAAATGATATATAAATAAGTCCCTGCTCATGATATCTCAAACAAAGCGTTAGACCTTTAATTATGTTTGTCATTCAATTCGCCAAAACCCATTAGGGGTCTAGATGCACTTTTAGAGGCCTCCATACCTGCTTCATGGTCGCTGACCTTGCCGGTATAACCTCCACTTGTTGTTCCATAGACTCCTTCTTGCACATCCGTTGCAGCCTTCGTTTTCGAGTAAGAGACAAGCCTGAAGGACGCTACTTCGGCTGTAAATACTTGGAATCTTGCTTTGCACCTTTCTCATCTGCTTTGCTGCAATCAATATCCCGTTTGACCAGATCGTTGCTAGAAACAACCGGTCTTTGTGGTAAAGCATAATTTGGATATATGGGAGGATATTGAATACAATATGATTGCATATGAATACTACTATAATCCATAGGCATATAAGTACTGAAACCAGCAATACCACGGAGTAATCGGTTCATTGGATGGCGTATCAACTTGTCTTGGACGAGAATCCAATTGCTCCTGATGTTTCGATGAGGGCTTCATATCTTTAACTTTGCTTGATCGTCCCTTCTGAGTAGTCCCCTCCTTCTCATATTTGGCCAAGAGTTCCGTAAAACTCGGCCTTGTCTTGCTTTTAGAAGAATTCCCAGACTTACTGGGCGCACCGGTCAGATCGGTCTTATCACCGGTCGGACCGCTTTTTGAACCGGTCAGACCGGCCGACTTGTTGTCGGCCCCTTCTTACTTGTCCTGCCCCCCAAACGTTGAAGCCTTTGTTGCAACTCGAGGAGTCTTGTTCTGCAGCACCTCTTTCTCATGCCTTTCCTCACCAATTACCACATTTTCCCCTTTAGCCGATTCGGCTTGATGCGGCCGAATCAACACTTTTGGATTTGACAACTCAAGTGTATGAACGGGAAAAAGATATTGATCAATTTGCATTGCAAGAAGAACCAATCGTCCTTCATTTATGGCCAATTGTATTTGTCTACGAAGAATATTGCAATCATTAGTTGCATGAGAAAAAGTATTATGTAACTTATAATATGCACGCCGCTTCAATTCATCCATTGATAGAATAGTGCGAGAGAACTTAATTTTCCTAAGCTTTGCCAACTCATCAAAAATCATATCACACTTTGTCACATCAAAAGTGAATTTCACCTCATCATGCCGATTTTTAGGAATCAGCTTTAAAGAAGTACAAGTGTGTAACACCCCCAGTGTTAAATAGTGCTAATCATGAGTTTAGTTTGCTAATTAGGAGTTTAACCTTGTCATTAGCGCTAATTGAGTTCGCATAGTAAACATCGACTTAGCTACGTTCGATATCGTTTTTCTCCCTAATCCGAGCTCCAAATGAACTTTCGTCCGAAACAAAAGTTGTAGATCTTCTTTTCCTCTACAACTTCTATTTTGGCCAAATTTCATGTTCTCATATGAAAATTTGAGTTCCAGACGGTTAAATGCGAGTCAAAATCGATCAAAAGGATCACTGTTTTCCCTGTGCTTTCACTGTGCCCGATGCCCATACCGCGACCGACGGCCGGCGACTCCATGTGTCGGCCAGCGGCGATCCTCGCACTCCGCGTGGATGCATCCCTATCCTCTTCCCGAGGCCACATTGCCCATATCCATCCCCTTCTTCTCCCTTCTCCAGCCCGGGTCGAGCTCGTCGCCGGCGTCGATTCCGGCCGCCCCTCACCGTCCCACCTCGTTTCCTCGAGACCAGAGCCGTGCGACCTCACCCCACACCTACTTCGCATCTCCCTGAGCTGGCTGAATCGGCCTGTGATGCCGCGGCCACCATTGCCGATCCCGCCGGAGTTCCGCCCCTCCATCGAGCTCCCTCTCTCGGCCCTCCTCCGTCCAAATTGATTGTGCGGTGAGCTTCCCCGCGATTCCCTCAAGCTCCCCGACCCTTTTCCCCTCCTCGTTCCGGCACCACCCTCAACGGGGCGCCGCTGCGCCGTCGTGGCGGCCATGCCGCAACCACGCGCATGCCGCAGAGCCACCCTGCGCTGGCCCGCGGGCTGCCGCCGCGCTCCTCGGGGCCGCATTGCCCCATGGTCGCGAGCGCGCTCCGCCCCTCCGCCGGCCTGGCCCACCGCCGACGAGAACGCCGCGCCCCACCCATGCCCCTGCGCCGCCGCGCGTGCGTCCCCGCCCCACCGTGCGTGCGCCTCTGCCCGCCCCGCACGCGCCCCGCTCCGCCGACCCGCTCTGGCCGCGGTCCGGCCAGGCCACATCGCCGGACGGCCACCGCCGGCGGCAGCGCCGCCGCCACCGCCTCGCCAGGCTGCGCGCCGCCCATGGCGTGCGCGAGCAGAGCAAAACAGGGGAGGGCTAGGGCTGGGCCGGCTCCCACTGACATGCGGGGCCCGGCTGTCATCCCCTGGTTTAGGGTTTATGGTTTTAAATATTTTGTTTTGTTTTTCTTTTTTTTGGCTGAAAACTTTGATAATTTGTAGAAAAATATCGAAAAATTTGAAAAATGCAAATTAATTTTGTTGGGTTGCTTAGATCAAGATTTTCAGAGGAAAAATACCTATGCATGTTAAATGTTAGTTTTGCCCCTATTAGATTTTGTTTTGTGCTCAAGTTTAATTAATTTATTCCTGCTGTTTCGTTGTTCTAAAAATCATTAAATTTATGCAGTAGCCTAATCTTTGTATGTGTAATCCACTGTAAAAATTTCATGTGCTGGTGTTGTGCACTTTTGTGTAAATCTATTTATGTTTAGTTTAACTTGCTAGAGTTAAAATAAATGTTTTCGGTCAGCAATAAATGTTGGAAAAATTGTGTGGCATGCTTTATCAAAATCATGTTATTCTGATAAATTCTTGTGGCTTGATCATATCTGCAAGTTAGGTACTTGTTTTTAATTTGTTCCTAGCTAGGCTCTTTTCTTTTATAATTGTTGTAATTAATTCTTCCATGCATGTGTAATCTCAACCAAACAAGCTCCTGTTTTAATTCATGTTACTCTAGGGTTGTGTTTAATCCTCCGAAGCAAGCTTAGTAGCTGATGTTTTGAAGGAAACACTTCAGGCTAAAAGGCATTTGAACCAAAAGCTGCACATCCGTTCTAAACCATTTCTGTCGTAACCCTAGTTGTGAGGTTGCTCCGTAGACGCTTTTGGAGTTTGGTCCATGCCTTTCATTGTGTGTAGTGCATTGCATCATTTCATGAGACTCATGCATGACATATTTTATTCGTATAGACGCTGAAACCGAAGTTGCCTACGAGTTGGCTGGTGTTGGATGGATGCCACCTTCGGGTTCTCTGGGAGTTCACCGTGAGGGGCTCAACACCAGGGTTTTAGCAGGCGCGATTCAGATGTCGTGGTAACGATGGAAACAATTGATGCGTGTGGCCCGACGGGGTTTACATGTGTCGTGTTGGTTAGGTCTACCTTACAAGGTTAAATCGAATCGATTCGCCGTGACTCGCGGATATGAGAACATTGATCTCTCTGTCACATCGTAGTAAATGATGGAATTGGGAATGGAAAGTTGAGAATATGAGATATGGCTGTGGTACTCTGAAAAGATAATGTGATCAACCATGAGTGCTCTAGATGTTCAGGCAAATCTAGTCAGTAATTGTATAATAAACTTGAGCTAAAATACTGAAAGTAAGGATCCACTATTAGTAGCTTTTCAGCAAAATAACTCCAGAGCCAAAAAAGCTTTGCATGTCTAGGAGTCGGCTAAGTATATACCACTAGTCGGGTAAGACTTGCTGAGTATTAGTATACTCAGGGTTGTTGTTGTAACCCCTTTGAGCAGGTTGTGTCTCCGCTGACTTCGAGGAGGTCTGTGCGTCCTGGATGTCGAGTGGGTCCTGTCTTCCCCGTGAAGGTCGGGCAGATCGGCATCACATCAGTGGGCAGGATGTGGAGTTCACCTTGTATCGTCGTTTGCTTCTACCGTATTGTTTTGAAACCCCGTTTTAAACTTCCGCTGTACGTTTAAAAACACCGTATTTGATATATCGAACTTATCTGTAAAACTCAGTGTTGTAAATTTATTTGGTTTTGTTGTATGCTTGTATCACCTGTGCTCGTCTTCGTACGGGTCTAGTAGTGCAATTGTGATCCTGGAGTACAGTAGTTTAATCGGGATTTACCCAACAGCCTGTCAGATTATACTATTTTAAGTGCACAGTAACTTGATTACGTATTAAGATGATGGTTAGTGCACTTAAGCCGGTTTAATTTAGACGGTGCTGCTACAGCTGGCATCAGAGCTAAATTGCACTGGGGGTGATTACTTGCGTGCTTAACTAAGTTAAGCAACTTTTGTTTTGCAAGAAAAACTTTCGGGTTTTTTTCGGAAAGTTGACGCTAGATGCGCTAAGGAATACGATAGATAGTTTGTATGCCCTTATTATATGTTATAAGAGTTTGGTGGCAACTAAGTATCTATTTTATTCCTGCACTTCCAGCATTTACTTTTCGTTAAACCTTACTTTTGTGCACAACTACTATTCTGTAACGACGCACCTACGCTGAGGTAAGCAAGGTAAGCATTCTGGTAGTCCTTAGAATAGCCCACGTGTTTCATACGTGCGCGGGTCCCGTATGATGAGCATACGAGGAGATGATAAGGCTCAAACAAGACTTTTGAGGATATGGTATAGAATCAAAACTCTCAGGATAAGACTTTTGACAAACAAGAGTCTTGTCCTTTAGTTCTATGCCGAAAGACTCTTTAAACATAACAACCAAATCTTTCTTATGTTTCTCAAGTATTTGATTAAAATAACAATGATTTGGTCTTTGAACATTGGTACTAGAATTATTCGGCATTTGTGGTGCATGATTCAGCTGTGTATATGGTGTTTGCTGCAAATAACCATTGTTTGGCATTACACCATATGAATAGCCCGAACTTTGGGGAGGCATAGTATACGAATTATAAGTCATAGTGGCATATGGAGGAACAAAATAACCAGTAAATCCATTTGTTCGGCCAAAATTAGCCTGAACAGGAGGCACACTAGTAATCGGTTCAGGAGATGACTGACTGATACGCCACCAGAGCACCAGGACCGGTCGGGTAACCGGTCTGACCAGTTGGAACTGGTCCACCGGGACCGGTTTGTGAAACCGGTCTGACCGCTCCACTCGCATTGTATAGCTCTAGAAGTTTCTGACCATCATAAAAGTTCAACGGCATGCCATACTGTGGTGCAGGTATTGCCGATGACTCAGGAGGCATAGTGCGATTTTGAAAAGTACCAGCAACACTAGACATAGGAGCACTACTATCATTGGCCAAGGGTTGCTTTCCTAATGACTTATCAATCATGTTTTGGACTGTAGCAAACATCTTTTCTTGACCATCAACCAGTAATTGAGTAAATTGCTCCAAAATAGCAGGCGATGCTGAAGTACTTACATTATTATTTGCTTTGGCTTGATCTTCTTCATCCGAAAGAATGACCACCTCCTTGTCCTTGGAGACTTCACCCTTCCGGTTCCTGGAGAAGTGAGATAAGAACCACCGATGCTTCTCTTCGATTTCTTTCTCTTTGCACCATTGGTTCTCCTCTTCGCACTCCTTGATGAAGGCTTCATAAACTTGACGATTTTCACCCGACAATTCATCAACAGACGGCCTAACAATGTTGCTGGCATCAACGTCACCACTCGACAGCTTCATCGTGGTAATAGAGTAGATTAGATCGGTTTGTAATAATCAAGATCTTTCTTCCCCAGTGGAGTCGCCAAAATATGTTGGCACAAATCTACGGCCAACACACAATCGCAGCGCCGATGCTCAGACCGGTCAGGGTAACCGGTCAGATCGGTTCGCCGGTGTAGAATGACGAAGTCCGACGAATGCTCGCCCGGGAGGGACCACGTCAGGGCAGGCATGCGTAGGTGTAACAGAACCGTCAAAATTAAACGGGCTTAAGTGTGCTAACTATCATCTTAATGGTTAATCAAGTTACCACGCACTTAAAACGGTGTAATCCGGTCATCTGTCGGGTTAAGGATCGAAAAACACTGGGAGTCTTGCACGAAGACGAGCATAGATGATTACAAGAAGACAAAAAAGTTCTCAAAGTTAATTTATTATGCAGAGTTTTACGAACAAGTTTACATAAAATATCAGAGTCCAAAATGCAGCGGAAATTTAAATAGAAGTTTAGTTTAGAAAAACAACGATAACTACGATGACGTGAGAACGTCACATCGAGCCCACCGATGTGATTCCTGGTTAGCTCCTACCAGCAGCAGTTACCTGAAAATAGGATGACAACAAACCCTGAGTATACTAATACTCAGCAAGACTTACCCGACAATGGTATATACTTAGCCGACTTCTAATATGCAAGGCTTTTGGCTCTGGGGTTTATTTTGCTGAAAAGCGACTGATAGTGGATCCTTACTTTTAATATTTTAGCTCAAATTTAATGTAACCAGTACCAACTAGATTTGCATAAATATCTAGAGGAAGCATGATATATCACATTAATCTTTCCAGAGTACCATCATATCATCATCATTCCATTCTCATTCCACTTCTTTACTACGATGTGACAAAGAGATCAAGAATCTCATAACCGCGAGTCACGGCAAATCGATCCGATTTAACATTGCAAGGTGGACCTAACCAACGCGGCACGTATATGCCCCGTCGGACTATACACACCAACCCTTCACATATGCACACCGAATAGCCGAACTGCCCTGCGACCCGGGACTGCTAGCCCCACCGATATCAACGACGGGTCAGCCATGAGTTTCTATACTAGCTCCACTGGTGAAGACAGTATCAAGTCCGCCTACCGGTGCGCATATGGTACTGAGCTTACCGGTTTTGACTACGTCCTTCTCCCGGCATGTTGCTAGTACTGTTCAATCCTCGTTCAGCACTGCCAACAACGGTACGGTGCTCAATCGACACAGACGGGGCCATCTAAGACACCAGGACCGTGTCTTGTTGCCATCAGCTACATCTCAACATCATTCCCCTTCCGGTCTCCATTTTTCTTTCCTCATTGATTCCTTCTCAAACAACTTTGCCATAAGTAACAAGATCCTATAACTCGCGAGTGACAGGAATCACTCGACTTCTACCAAAACATATTTAAGCATTGCAGTACTAACGACCTGCACACTAGTAGAGTAACTGAGGAAACCTAGGGATTATGCATCTAAGGTTCCAATCAACTCCTAGAAACGTAAATGCACAATAATTATATAGTAAACATTGAATACTAAAATTAAGGGTTATGCTCCGGGGCTTGCCTGCGATAACACTGAGCCAGTGTTAGTACAAACAAGGCCTTGGGCCCTTCTGACTTTGAGCCGGGTCTTTGGTTGCTCCGGCGGGTCCTTCTCTCTTCTCTTCAGGATGCATCCACCCAACACCGTCTTGTGGTTCGGTTCCGTCAGCACGTGCTCCACATCTACATGTTGTACGTCTAGAATACCTAAATGATATGCAACGAGGCGAGTGCACGAACATAAAGAAAACAACACATGATGCATTAGTGCTCAAGATGCAATGCAATTACAAGAAAGGCCTGACTGGGCAATTATTTATAAAGTAAGCACCGCAAACAAGCTTAAAAGGAAAAAATGGGTTGGTGCTACACCATGAGAGTTCATTCAATTTGTTATAGCCTGAAGTGTTTCCTACAAGAAGTATTACTAACTTATTTAGAACGACCAAGCAAAGACATAAAACAAGAAAGAACAACTAGGATAACTTATTTAACTAACAAGATACATGGAACCAAATGATATAAAAGTAACCTACATTCTAGTATTTAAAAGAGCTAACAAAACTTATACCAGATCAACATGAGTTATTGAAATTAAACCTGCGGAAAAGAATTGCCTAGCAACCATTATAACAGAAAAGCTATGGCTAGCAAGTAAACAAAAGCAGAAACATGACTTGCACCCTTAAACTTGTAACCAAAATTTACGAGCATGATAAGCTACTGAGAAGGAGTGTAAAAACAATTTACCAACATTTATTGCTAACATAAAGTATTTATTCTAGCCTCAACAAGACAAACTGAACAGAAATAAATTTACACAAATGTGCATAACTTCCGAACATGAAACGTTTACAGGGAGCTAAGCATGCAAAGAGTAAGCTACTGCATAAATTTCATAATTTTTCGACTTTCTGAACTGCAGATATTAAATAAACAAGCTAAAACAAGCATTACTCATGATTAAATCAATACATCAAAAAAACTTTAAACAAATAGCAGGTTAAATATTTTTCCTAAGTTCTACATGCCAAAACAAAACTAACCCAACTGGTTTTACCTTTTTACCATTTTTCTACTATTTACTAAATATTTTCAAAGCTTGCAACCACTTAAACTAACATTTAAAATAGAGAAAAAACTATTTAGAAACTGAAGATCAACCTATAAGGAAAGATGTAGATCTTAGAACAAGGAATCCAACAAATTTTAGTTTGCATTTTTCTTATTTTTTTATGATTTACTACGATTTTCCAAAGTTTCAGCAAAAAATTTCAAAAAGGTCCAGTGCGACACTATTCATCTGAGTCTTAATGGTTAATCAAGTTACCACGCACTTAAAACGGTGTAATCCAGTCGTCTGTCGGGTTAAGGATCGAGAAACACTGGGAGTCTCGCACGAAGACGAGCACAGATGATTACAAGCAGACAAAAGTTCTCAAAGTTAATTTATAATGCGGAGTTTTACAAACAAGTTTACATAAAATATCAGAGTTCAAAATGCAGCGGAAATTTAAATAGAAGTTTAGTTTAGAAAAACAACGATAACTACGATGACGTGAGAACATCACTTCGAGCTCACCGATGTGATTCCTGGTTAGCTCCAACCAGCAGCAGTTACCTGAAAACAGGGTGACAACAAATCCTGAGTATACTAATACTCAGCAAGACTTACCCGACTATGGTATATACTTAGCCGACTCCTAATATGCAAGGCTTTTGGCTCTGGGTTTATTTTGCTGACAAGCAACTGATAGTGGATCCTTACTTTCAATATTTTATCTCAAATTTAATGTAACCTGTACCAACTAGATTTGCATAAATATCTAGAGCAAGCATGATATATCACATTAATCTATCCAGAGTACCATCATATCATCATCATTCCATTCTCATTCCACTTCTTTACTACGATGTGACAAAGAGATCAAGGCTCTCATAACCGCGAGTCACGACGAATCGATCCGATTTAACCTTGCAAGGTGGACCTAACCAACACGGCACGTATATGCCCCGTCGGACTATACACACCAACCCTTCACATATGCACACCGAATAGCCAAACTGCCTTGCGACCCGGGACTGCTAGCCCCACCGATACCAACGACGGGTCAGCCATGAGTTTCTATACTAGCTCCACTGATGAAGACAGTATCAAGTTCGCCTATCGGTGCGCATATGGTACTGAGCTTACCGGTTTCGACTACCTCCTACTCCCGGCATGTGGTTAGTACTGTTCAATCGTCGATCAACACTGCCAACAATGGTACGGTCCTCAATCGACACAGACGGGGCCATCTAAGACACAAGGACCCTGTCCTGTTGCCATCAGCTACATCTCAGCATCATTCCCCGTCCGGTCTCCATTTTTCTTTCCTCATTGATTCCTTCTCAAACAACTTTGCAATAAGTAACAAGATCCTATAACTCGCGAGTGACAGGAATCACTCGACTTCTACCAAAACATATTTAAGCATTGCAGTACCAACGATCTGCACACTAGTAGACTAACTGAGGAAACCTAAGGATTACGCATCTAACATTCCAATCAACTCCTAGAAACGTAAATGCACAATAATTATATAGTAAACATTGAATACTAAAATTAAGGGTTATGCTCCGGGGCTTGCCTGGAATAACACTGAGCCAGTGTTAGTACTAGCAAGGCCTTGGGCCCTTCTGACTTTGAGCCGGGTCTTTGGTTGCTCCAGCGGGTCCTTCTCTCTTCAGGATGCGTCCACCCAACACCGTCTTGTGGTTCGGTTCCGTCAGCACGTTATCCACGTCCACACATTGTACGTCTAGCATACCTAAATGATATGCAACGAGGCGAGTGCATGAACATAAAGAAAACAACACATGATGCATTAGTGCTCAGGATGCAATGCAATTACAAGAAAGGCCTGACTGGGCAATTATTTATCAAGTAAGCACCGCAAACAAGCTCAAAAGGCAAAATGAGTTGGTGCTACACCATGAGAGTTTATTCAATTTGTTATAGACTGAAGTGTTTCCTACAAGAAGTATTACCAACTTATTTAGAACGACCAAGCAAAGACATAAAACAAGAAAGAGCAACTAGGATAACTTATTTAACTAACAAGATACATGGAACCAAACGATATAAAAGTAACCTACATAATAGTATTTAAAAGAGCTAACAAAACTTATACCAGATCAACATGAGTTATTGAAATTAAACCTGCGGAAAAGAATTGCCTAGCAACCATTATAACAGAAAAGCTATGGCTAGCAACTAAACAAACGTAGAAGCATGACTTGCAGCCTTAAACTTGTAACCAAAATTTACCAGCATGATAAGCTACTGAGAAGGAGTGTAAAAATAATTTACCAACATTTATTGCTAACATAAAGTATTTATTTTAGCCTCAACAAGACAAACTGAACAAAAATAGATTTACACACATGTGCATAGCTTCCGGACATGAAACGTTTACAGGGAGCTAAGCATGCAAAGAGTAAGCTACTGCATAAATTTCATAATTTTTCGACTTTCCGAACTGCAGATATTAAATAAACAAGCTAAAACAAGCATTACTCATGATTAAATCAATACATCAAAAAAATTAAACAAATAGCAGGTTAAATATTTTTCCTAAGTTCTACATTCCAAAACAAAACTAACCCAATTGGTTTCACCTTTTTACCATTTTTCTACTATTTACCAAGTATTTTCAAAGCTTGCAACCACTTAAAATAACATTTAACATAGAGCAAAAACTATTTAGAAACTGAAGATTAACGTATAAGGAAAGTTGTAGATCTTAGAACAAAGAATCCAACAAATTTTAGTTTGCATTTTTCTGATTTTTTTATGATTTACTACGATTTTACAAATTTTAAGCCAAAAATTTCAAAAAGGTCCAGTGCGACACTATTCATCTGAGTCTTGGTGTGTGCAGATAGGCCCCTGGAAAAGTTCTAATTCTCGCACAAGGTCCCTGGTCGTGATTTATGGAACAGAGGAGGCTCAGGGAGCTCGATTCAGGCGATAGGGTGCTTCCCGGCGGCGAGGGAGAGGTGGGGGAGCATGAGGGACTCGAGAGCTACCTTTGGGTGGTCTCGGTTGATGCCGGGGTGGCCGGAGGAGGGGTGGCGACGGGAGCAGGCGGACGGCGGCGGCGGTGAGCGGCCACGGCAAGGATCCAACGGCCGATTCGGGGCGGGCTCGGGCCGAGGAGCACCGGTGGGGCGTGAGGAAGCTCGTTGCGGGCTCAGTTTGGGAGGAAGAGGGCCGGAGGGGAAGGCTCCACGGAGCAGGGCTGGCGGCCATGGCGGCGCGCGGCGCGCAGGCGTGCAGGGGCGAGCTCGATTCAGCTCGGGGATGTGAAGGGAGTAGAGAGGAAGGTCAGGAACGTGTGCTGCGTGAGCAAAAGGAGAAGGATAAGGGCGAGGGCGCAGGTCGGCCGGCTCGGCACGTCGTCGCCATGTCGGTTCGAGCGGACATCCTCAGCATGCGCGCATGTTGACGGCGCCGCGTGGCGAGACCGAGAAACATCGGGGAGAAACAAGAGGCAGGGAAAGCGGTTTTGGCCGGGGGCTCGGCGCGTGGCCAGCCAGGTGGCCGCGCTGGCGGCGAGACGGCGACGAACGGCGTGAGCAGAAGAGGAAGAGAGATGGAGATGGTGGTGATGGCAGTTTTGTAAATAACTCAAAGTTCCAAAATTCCAATTTGTAAACCCAGCTTTTCTCCTTCTTCACGGCCTCAAATGAAAAACTTTTAAGTACCAAACTTGCTTAAAATTTCAAGATCTACAACTTTCGTTTTAGGCATATTTCCATTTGAACAATGGTTTAAAAGATAAATTTTGAAACTTGGGAGCATTTGAAAATGTTCTATACACTTCGGAATTTAACTTTTTCTCCCACTTTTGTGTGGCAACTCGAAAAATTTTGAACACGGAAGTTGTTCATCATTTGAAAACCTATAACATTGGTTCTAGGCAAAAGTCAATTTAAGCAAAGGTTTGAAATTTATTTTTAAACATGTTTGTTACAATTTGAAATATACTTTAAACGTTTAAAAACTGTACTTTGAAGAACTCGTCATTTCATGTGTTAAAGTACTAACAAACTTTATTGAATGCCTTTACATGATTAACATTAGTACTAATCGTCATGTTAAACATATGATTAAACCTAATTACAGGTGATTAACACTTGGGTGTTACAATCCTACCCCCTTAAAAGAATCTCGTCCCGAGATTCAGAACGAAAGACTTCTAAGGAGAAAGGAACAGATCAACCACCAAAAGCAGCAGGAAACAGTCACATCAGAGAAGATCGATGTTGATTGTAGGAGTCGTTGCAGATAAGGATTGAGAACTTAAAGAAAGTTTAAGAAGCAAGGCATAAGAAACACGATATCTCCCACGATTTTATGCCCTCTCATTCCAACAGTGATGGCATATGTTGCTTGATCATCTCGGCAAATGAACCAAGGTCCTTTGTCTACCACCTCTTGTAGTCTATTAACGTTCACATCTATTACCAATTCTTCCAAAGGTTATCCTTTTCGCAACTGCGGAAGAAAAACTTACTAGTTTTGGATCTAGCATATAGGTTTCCAGACAAAAACAATAGATAGATTTGGGGAAGGTTCACAAGGAGGTAACACGTCGGTGTAGTTGCATAATGGATCATGACTAGCCACCTCAATACCCGTGTGTGCCGAGCAATAGAACCTGAAGTCGATTGTCCATAGAAGGCCCTCGTTTTTGTCGTAGTATTGCCAGTCGTTACTAATAACACTACTACCGAGCATACTTCCCACAAGAAATCCCACGTAGCATGGATAGATTGTACATGGATGAGTATGACGAGAAAGAGAGAGAAAGGTGATCCCTATACATAGAGGCATAACATGTTAGCAACAGAAATTAACCGCCAAGGACTACATGGCATAAAACTCTTGCTTTAGCTTCACATGCATCTTATCCACCAAAGAGATTACTTGATTAACGAGCAACATGAGATTCTGTCCGGTTGAGCACCAACATGAGATTAAGGCCGATAAACATTTAAAGATCTGAGGGAATTAAAGATGAAACAAGAAGGGTACAAAACAAAATCGATATACCATCCAAAGACTTAGCGGATAAAGCAGTGACATGATTTACGAGGGAAAGATTCTGAGGCCAAGGCATAAAAAGAGATTAACATTGCACCAGATCCCCTTTAGAATAAGCGACAGAGAGGTTCAACCATGATTGTTTGGTAGGATTTGACCAACAGGCACAAGAGCCTACTACAGATATAGACAAGTATTTGAGAAAACTTAACTGGGTTGGCGGGTCATCAAAAGGTCTACACGATGCATAGATACTAGATTTTTGCATCACAACAACCGTAACTAGCACTGCATATAAGATTTTCTAGTTCCAAACCTTTATCAGAGTCATTTATGGAACTCAAAAGATTACGAACGCATTTCAGAACTAGGATTTTGTCACTAAGGCAAAAGGAACTTCCTCTTTGCATGCAGCTAGGGATGGCTCTTGCTAACGACGATGCTTTTAAGAAAACACCAAACTCGATTCGTACACAACCCTTCAACTAGAATGGTTGGTGAAGTCTCGTAAAGCTTCTTGATCCAACAGGGAAAATGTTAACAAATCAAGGATATGGTGATGAGACGAAGTGATCATGTTCTCATCGAGTTGAGATCACAACACGAAGAAAACGGATATCGGTGAGATTCAGCACAAGGCTTGGGAGAACAAGTGAGGATAACACGGAAGATTGGTTGAAAAGGATCTTCTGGAACATCCTTGCTCAGAATTTATTATCTGATTGATTTGCACGATGCTAGTTGCAAAACATGCCCATTTATGCCGATGCAATCAAGGGATAATGACAAAATGCTCCAACTCAGAGTGCAAATGCTCGATATATAACCATGACAATGATGCACTGTTGAGATGTATGATTGAAATGATGGTGCAACACGAGGACGGAGTGTTCCATGTGCAAATGAAATGGTGCATATGACACGATGCATTTGCCATGATGCTGGTCCAATGATGCATACACCATGATGCAAGGATGATGATGATCTTGATGTATACATGTATGCGATGCATAAGCATGATGCGCACCCACATGAGTTGAGGATGCACATGACTCGCACCCCACAACCGTTCTCTCGTGACTAACACCTGGTTAGTTCTATATCCTTGAGCGAGGATCAAAAGTTAGAACACTAGTAAGGTTGCATAAAAGGGGATTGCAGTGAGTTACGTCACATATACCTAGGCACCAGTGCGCTTCTAGTGGCTCAATCATGTAGTTGCAGCGCACATGAGGCCCTAGATTCCGACACGGCATCGTGGTCATGTGATTAAACACCACTAGAAGAAAAAGAGGAATAGCAACCCAGTAGTGCCAGCAACGACAAGATAGATTTTGGAAACCGAAGACAACTCGAAGTTGTACTCGGAGCACACCCGTTAGTTAGCTCACATTTTACCGATGATGATGTGACACCATGCATTGAGCAATGATATGAAATGATGTGGTGCATAACTATTGTAACAATGAATGTATTCAAAAAGTTATGACTGTCATGAACCTTTTAAGTTAACCAAATATCATCTGAGCAAGAATGAAGGTACAAGCTTCAGGTGTTGGAATCAGAATAGCCAGCAATATAAGGTACAACATCCCTGAACGATGGATTGAAAGGTTTGCTGACAAATATCAAGGTTTAGCCATTAAAGGAAAAGCTCAAAGCTTTGCCGGAACATATTAAAGTCATTCAGCAAGGGTTTGATTCGAAAGACAAGATAAGATTTACAGTAAGGTTCGCACATGATCTAAAGGCTCTGATTTTCGAAAGATCTTCTCAACCAACGATTAGGCTTAGCAGATTACGTTGGCTCCACTACTACAACACAAAATCTAGGCGGATATTCAGGTAAAAGCAACACATTTTAGTAAAACAACGTAACAAGCAAGGCAATCAACCAAACCAAGACGACATGATGCATGCACGTTCTATTCGTTCCTCACCCCACAATTGCCAAAACTAGGCATACGGGAACAACTGGTTGCACAATACGTACTCTTCCTATATATACTAGCCGTTCTTACGATCATAACTTACGTAACGTGGTTAGTGTACCTGCAGAAAAACACAAGATATATCCACTTCTGGACCCTTCGTACCAGCACACACGAATGGCCCCCATGTGTCCTACGCCACACGGGTAACGCATATGCAGTCTCCCACATATTAACCATACATCACCATCCACTATAGAGATGGCGCCCATGCGTTCAACGCTGCATGGACATCGCTTCATACATCATAATAACGTATTCACTTCCCGTACAAATCACCTTACGGGACACCCAAGGGTAAACGTGTCACAAGGTATACGGTCATGGCCAATCGCATGACAGATCTACATCTCGTAACATTGCCTTATGAGATGGCCGTGGTTACAATCACACGGTAGGAAGTCCGCGCTCCATATCAGGCGGCAGATAGCGACAGGCTCATTTGAATTGAGCTTGGTCACCTCCTCGTATGCTCATCATACGGGACTCGCGCACGTATGAAACACGTGGGTTATTATAAAGGACTACCAAGAATGCTTACCTTGCTCACCTAAGTGTAGGTGCGTCGTTACAGAATATTAGATACCAGTTGTGCAAGAAAGTAAGTTTTAACAGAATGTAAAGTGCTGGAATAAAATAGATACATAGATGCCACCATGACTAATAAAATCTAGATAGGGCATACGAGCTAGCTATCTTTTTCCTTAGCGCAACTAGCGTCAAATTTTCAAAACCGACAAATTTTGCAAACTAAAAATTAGTTTTAAACTTAATTGAGCATGCAAGTAATCATCCCCAGTGCATTTCGGCACTGATACCAGCTGTAACAGAACCGTCCAAATTAAACCGGCTTAAGTGCGCTAACTATCATCTTAATGGTTAATCAAGTTACCACGCAATTAAAATGGTGTAATCCGATCGTCTGTCGGGTTAAGGATCGAAAAACACTGGGAGTCTCACACGAAGACGAGCACAGATGATTACAAGCAGACAAAAGTTCTCAAAGTTAATTTATAATGCGGAGTTTTACAAACAAGTTACATAAAATATCAGAGTTCAAAATGCAGCGGAAATTTAAATAGATGTTTAGTTTAGAAAAATAACGATAACTACGATGACGTGAGGACGTCACATCGAGCCCACCGATGTGATTCCTGGTTAGCTCCAACCAGCAGCAGTTACCTGAAAACAGGGTGACAACAAACCCTGAGTATACTAATACTTAGCAAGACTTACCCGACTATGGTATATACTTAGCCGACTTCTTATATGCAAGGCTTTTGGCTCTGGGGTTTATTTTGCTGAAAAGCGATTGATAGTGGATCCGTACTTTCAATATTTTAGCTCAAATTTAATGTAACCAGTACCAACTAGATTTGCATAAATATCTAGAGCAAGCATGATATATCACATTAATCTATCCAGAGTACCATCATATCATCATCATTTCATTCTCATTCCACTTCTTTACTACGATGTGACAAAGAGATCAAGGCTCTCATAACCACGAGTCACGGCGAATCGATCCGATTTAACCTTGCAAGGTGGACCTAACCAACACGGCACGTATATGCCCCGTCGGACTATACACACCAACCCTTCACATATGCACACCGAATAGCCGAACTGCCCTATGACCCGGGACTGCTAGCCCCATCGATACCAATGACGGGTCAGCCATAAGTTTCTATACTAGCTCCACTGGTGAAGACAGTATCAAGTCCGTCTACCGGTGCGCATATGGTACTGAGCTTACCGGTTTCGACTACCTCCTACTCCTGGCATGTAGTTAGTACTGTTCAATCCTCGTTCAGCACTGCCAACAACGGTACGGTCCTCAATCGACACAGACGGGGCCATCTAAGACACCAGGACCCTGTCCTGTTGCCATCAGCTACATCTCAACATCATTCCCCTTCCGGTCTCCATTTTTCTTTCCTCATTGATTCATTCTCAAACAACTTTTCCATAAGTAACAAGATCCTATAACTCGCGAGTGACAGGAATCACTCGACTTCTACCGAAACATATTTAAGCATTGCAGTACTAACGACCTGCACATTAGTAGAGTAACTGAGGAAACCTAGGGATTATGCATCTAAGGTTCCAATCAACTCCTAGAAACGTAAATGCACAATAATTAATAGTAAACATTGAATATTAAAATTAAGGATTATGCTCCGGGGCTTGCCTGGGATAACACTGAGTCAGTGTTAGTACTAACAAGGCCTTGGGCCCTTCTGACTTTGAGCCGGGTCTTTGGTTGCTCCAGCGGGTCCTTCTCTCTTCAGGATGCGTCCACCCAACACCGTCTTGTGGTTTGATTCCGTCAGCACGTGCTCCACGTCCACACGTTGTACGTCTAGCATACCTAAATGATATGCAACGAGGTGAGTGCATGAACATAAAGAAAACAACACATGGTGCATTAGTGCTCAGGATGCAATGCAATTATAAGAAAGGCCTGACTGGGCAATTATTTATTAAGTAAGCACCGCAAACAAGCTCAAAAGGCAAAATGGGTTGGTGCTACACCATGAGAGTTCATTCAATTTGTTATAGCCTGAGGTGTTTCCTACAAGAAGTATTACTAACTTATTTAGAACGACCAAGCAAAGACATAAAACAAGAAAGAGCAACAAGGATAACTTATTTAACTAACAAGATACATGGAACCAAACGATATAAAAGTAACCTACATTCTAGTATTTAAAAGAGTTAACAAAACTTATGCCAGATCAACATGAGTTATTGAAATTAAACCTGCGCGAAAGAATTGCCTAGCAACCATTATAACAGAAAAGCTATGGCTAGCAACTAAACAAAAGTAGAAACATAACTTGCATCCTTAAACTTGTAACCAAAATTTACCAGCATGATAAGCTACTGAGAAGGAGTGTAAAAACAATTTACCAACATTTATTGCTAACACAAAGTATTTATTTTAGCCTCAACAAGACAAACTGAATAAAAATAGATTTACACACATGTGCATAGCTTCCGGACATGAACCTTTTACAGGGAACTAAGCATGCAAAGAGTAAGCTACTACATAAATTTCATAATTTTTTGACTTTCCAAACTGCAGATATTAAATAAACAAGCTAAAACAAGCATTACTCCTGATTAAATCAATACATCAAAAAACATTAAACAAACAGCAGGTTAAATATTTTTCCTAAGTTCTACATGCCAAAAAAAACTATCCCAACTGGGTTTACCTTTTTACCATTTTTCTACTATTTACTAAGCATTTTCAAAGCTTGCAACCACTTAAACTAACATTTAAAATAGATCAAAAAATATTTAGAAAATGAAGATCAACCTGTAAGGAAAGTTGTAGATCTTAGAACAAGGAATCCAACAAATTTTATTTTGCATTTTTCAAATTTTTTATGATTTACTACGATTTTCCAAATTTTCAGCCAAAAATTTCAAAAATGTCCAGCGCGACACTATTCATCTGAGTCTTGGTGTGTGCATATAGGCCCCTGGAATAGTTCTAATTCTCACACAAGGTCCCTGGTCGTGATTTTTGGAACAGAGGAGGCTCAGGGAGCTCGATTCCGGCGATGGGGTGCTTCCCGGCGGCTAGGGAGAGGTGGGGGAGCATGAGGGACTCGAGAGCTACCTCTGGGTGGTCTCGATTGATGCCGGGGTGGCCGGAGGAGGGCCGGCGACGGGAGCAGGCGGCCGGCGGCGGCAGTGAGCGGCCACGGCGAGGTTCTGGCGGCCGATTCGGGGCGGGCTCGGGCCGAGGAGCACCGGTGGAGCGTGAGGAAGCTCGTTGCGGGCTCGGTTTGGGAGGAAGAGGGCCAGAGGGGAAGGCTCCACGGAGCAGGGCAAGCGGCCATGGCGGCGGGCGGCGCGCAGGCATGCAGGGGCGAGCTCGATTCGGCTCGGGGATGGGAAGGGAGTGGAGAGGAAGGTCGGGAATGTGTGCTGCGTGAGCAAAAGGAGAAGGATAAGGGCGAGGGCACAGGTCGGCCAGCTCGGCACGTTGTCGCAGTGTCGCTTCGAGCGGACATCCTCAGCGTGCGCGCATGGAGACGGCGTCGCGTGGCGAGACCGAGAAACATCGGGGAGAAACCGGAGGCGGGGAAAGCGGTTTTACCAGGGGCTCGGCGCGTGGCCGGCCAGGTGGCCGCGCTGGCGGCGAGACGGTGACGAACGGCGTGAGCAGAAGAGGAATGGAGATGGAGATGGTGGTGATGGCAGTTTTGTAAATAACTCAAAGTCCCAAAATTCCAGTTTGTAAACCCAGATTTTCTCCTTCTTCACGGGCTCAAATGAAAATCTTTTGAATGCCAAACTTGCTTAAAATTTCAAGATCTACAACTTTCGTTTTAGGCATATTTCCATTTGAACAATGGTTTAAAAGATAAAATTTGAAACTTGAGCGTATTTGAAAATGTCCTATACACTTCGGAATTTAACTTTTTCTCCCACTTTTGTGTGACAACTCGAAAAATTTTGAACACGGAAGTTGTTCATTATTTGAAAACCTATAACATTGGTTCTAGGCAAAAGTCCATTTAAGCAAAGGTTTGAAATTTATTTTTAAACATGTTTGTTATAATTTGAAATATATTTTAAACGTTTAAAAACTGTACTTTGAAGAACTCGTCATTTCATGTGTTAAAGTACTAACAAACTTTATTGAATGCCTTTACATGATTAACATTAGTACTAATCGTCATGTTAAACATATGATTAACCCTAATTACAGGTGATTAACACCTGGGTGTTACAGTAGGGTTGTTCTAGGATCGGCAGGCCACCTGGAACGCCTTCAGACATCGTGGAGACGCAAGAAGAACAGCAGATGGAGATTGGAAGAGTAGTTTGAGGAAGACAAAAAGTAATGCAAAATAACGAAAAATAATGTATTGATATGTTTTTGATCGATTGGATGATGACTCAATCAGCCGTAACCCTTTATATTTATAGGGTGGGATAGACTTATCCCGCAAGAAATCTTTTTTACAGATCTGGATCTACAAAAAATCTAATTCTACTCGAACTCCTCTTGGACCGATCGGACCGGTCGGACCCACCGGTCAGACCGGTTGGGCTCCTGCTAGACAGGTCACAGTACCAGACCGGTCAGACCGCTTGGTCAGACCGGTTAGACCGGTCACGACCAATTTTGATCGTCAACAACCAGTACAACAGGTACACCGTACTACCAGGATGGAGGAGAAAGCTGTACCACCCATTTAACACAAAGGGCCTCAACAAAATAGAAATTGCAATCAGGTCCCCAGAGACCCCTGTGCATCGAAAGCTCCAGAAATCCCCACCAACAGGGATCGCCGGCTCCGGCTACCGCCACCCAGATCGGAGGGAGCACCATCGCGCAAACGCTTTGACAGGAGCTGCAGTAGACACTCGTTCCTGGGAACGAGATGAGGCTGTCACCGAGAAGCCCCGTCGGCCGGGGCCGCACCCCGAGCACCCTCGATCTCAGATCGAACCACGCCGCCGATGATGACCGCCACCGTGGGAACCTCGAGCTCGATCCAACCACCCGTCTTCCACAAAACCAGCAGCCACCTCCGTATTTACGAAGTAGAAAGCCGGCGCCTCCATCGCCCCTCGAGGACAAGGAGCCGCCGCCGACAGACTCCTGTACAAGGACTCCACGCAGGGAGACCCTCCTCCACGAGCTTGCCGCCGGCACCGGAGTGGAGCACCGACGAGGTGGATCCCCATCGACGCGGATAAAGAGCTGCTCCTCCTTCGCTCTGGGGAGGAACAGAGGAAGAAAAAAAACTCTGGGGAGGGATACGATACCGGCTGCAAGCAAGAGAGGCAGTGGGGCGCTGGCGCCTGGCGGCCTGAGCCACTTCGGATGCTGCGCACGCAGCACACGGCACGCTGGGTCACGGACACGATCACTCGATCAGAACGTTCGAACGGTCCGAGTGTGCACGGGCAAGTGGGTCAAGATTTGTCATGGCCCGTGGCACGAGATTTGTCGAGCCCGTGGACTGCACCAAGGTCGACGACAATAGCAATTCGAGATGGGCTATTGAACGTTTCATTCACATCCAGGGCCTCCTATTCCTCGCGAAGAAAAACTCAAGAAATCAGGCACAATAGGCATGTCCTTTTTTTTATTTACATCTGCCCATTTGACCTTGTTGCTTCTTTAGAAACTAAAAAAATCACAAAACACCCACCCACCCACACACACACAAAAGGAAGTTGCATTTTCGTTTTGCACAGGAATCATTGCTAACGCAAACCTTCTCTTGTTCCTGGTCCGACGGCGGATCGTGATTTTAAGGTAAGAAGCGTGCCATGTGCGGGAACAAAGGAATCATGGCCGCCTGAGCAATCAGCGGACGTGATTAGCTTGGGCATGCCAAATAGGCCGGTGCAAAACTCCAAACGCCGAGCCGGCCTCAGATTCTGACAGTCCACAGCCTCGCAAGATCCTTCTTAAAAGATGGTCCCATGTGCTCACCAATTTTATCGCATACCATCCACCTATCCAATTCCAAGCTCGTTTGTTGCCTCGCGGTTGCCGCGTTGCGCTTTGCTGGCTATAAAGCCCCTCGTCGGCTTCGCTGTGCAGTCCGCGTTCTTGGTCTTCACCACCGCGCTATCTATCTTTCTTCTCGGACTCCACCGCTGCGTTGCAGACGCGAGAGAAGCTAGTGGCCATGGATCCCCCGTCGGCTCAGGTGATGTCGGCGACCGACGACTTCCAGGACAAGACCGTCGACGAGTGGTAAGGGACCACTGCTTGCTCAAATCCGTGCTCGTCTTGTTCGCCCCCATCCTTTCTCTGCTTTCCACCCTGACCGTCCGCCGTATGCTTGGGCTGCAGTTGCTCGTGCTGCTACGACTGCTGCTCCAGCATCCTCGACTTCCTGTGCTGCTCGTCCTGATCGGCCGGTGCGGGCTCCTCCCCGGCCCTGCGGAACTTCTCAAGGAAGCAGAGGCTCGGCCTCGGCGTCGCTCGCTGGTCTTGGGTTCTAGATGTCCTCGAGTTCTTAGATTCTTTAGGTACTGCGGTGATGATACTCGTAAGCCCGACTCTGTTCATCAATCATCAGTAAGGAAGCTTGGAGCGATTTCCTTTCTAGAAATTTTACCATGCGTGTTTGCAGATCGATTAGCTGTTTGGAGTTCTTAATGGCTCCTATGTGACAAACGCCGCATTACATGCCTTTTCTCCTCCACAAAATCTGCCTGGTTCTCCGCCGCATTTTATGTCTTCTAGAGCCCAGAAGTACCTCTAGCAAATTATGCGCCGAATTCTTAGCGTATCGTCCTGCGTTTTCTTGCGCACTGAACACTGAACCAGAAGTCCATGATGAGATGTGTGATGGTCAATATTGGGAATCCTGCATTCTGGTGTTTGGCAGTTTGCGGTCGTGAGGTGGAAAGCTGAACTGGACCACACCCTCCTTTTCCGTTCGCCATTTTCTGTTTTGCTCGGACGTCGACTGCAGGGCGACACCGTGACCTCTAAAGACAGCTCGTTTAGCTGCATTTTTCTGTTACTAGTTGTCATGGTGATACCGATTTGAATTTTGTATTATTACAACACTATACTATTGACGTGATACCAAAATGATCGGTCTAAGTTTGTTTGTGCCAATAATATAGTAGCAATAGGATTATTATCAGCTAACCTACAATGGACTACTGACAGCTGTAAGCCTGTAATTCGCACGGGCGCGGCACATGCGTACTGCAACGGCTACTTTTCCTACACATTTTCCCCCAACGCTGAGCATGGTCGAAAACAGCAAAATTTGCCCTCACATCGCTCCGATCACGACGCTGACGGGGCAACGAACGCCCATGTTGTCCAAAAGCCCGTCCAGCGACCACCACAACGTCACCGGGCGCGATCCTGCCGCCCCGGAGCACGGAGAAGCCGCTGCCCGTCCAGCGACCACCACAACGTCACCGGGCGCGATCCTGCCGCCCCGGAGCACGGAGAAGCCGCTGTCGCCGATGTATGCCCGCCGCTGTATGCCCTCTCCATACTTCGGGGTCTCGCCGTCGCCGGGGAGGGAGAGGATCCGCGCGGGTGCTCTCCATGAGGCCGCGGGAGAAGAAGAATGTACCGCACGGATCTCCATGAGGCCGCGGGAGAAGAAGAGTGTAAGTTCAGGAAAACGGCTAAGAACCACTCTACACGTTGAATGCACCACCCCTGCTAATTAACTCTCTTGCACTTTCGTAACCGGAGTTAACTAGCTTCCTCAAGCCACCTATTTAATTTGGTCTAGCTCACTTTGCCTCTCCAATATAAGACTAAAGTTGTTCTCCCTAGCACTTTGCACATGTGCACAAGACCTATTTGACCCAACATGCCTTTTTGGGCTGGGCTGTTACAGAGAACGCACTGGCGTCCGCGCCGCGCAACATGTACGCGCCAAACTCGTCCGTCACGCCGAAGACGCTCGTGTGAACCGAATCTCTTTCGTAAGCTTTACACGTATGTACCTTCTACTTCTTCCCTTTCAAATTCTAGATCATTTTAGAGCTCGTTTGGATCAAAGGGGCTTAAAATAAGCTCTAGAGAATCTTATCGTTTAGAAGTATTTAATAAAATCTGTACAAAACTACTTGCACCTATGCTAATTCGCAAGACAAATCTAACAAAGTAAATTAATCCATAATTAGCGGATAATTACTGCAACATCACTATAGCAAATTATGAATTAATTAGGCACATTAGATTCGTCTCGCAAATAAGTCTAGGGGTTATGGAATGAGTTTTATCAGTAATCTACATTTAATACTCTAAATATAAAGATTCCGTAGGGCTTATTATAAGCCTCTGGAATCCAAACAAAATCTTAGTAAATCTAGATGTTTAAATTTTTACTATATATTTAGATATAGTGCACACCTAGATAGATAATAAAAATATATATCTAAAATCTATATATATTTAGATTTATCAAAAGGATTTATAATTTGAAATAAATGGATATTGAACTAGCAGTGAATGCCTTGCTTTAAAGAAACAAAGGTTCTTTTTTCCCGCTGTCATATGAGCGATCAGTCTGTGAGCTAATTCTTCAGACAAATGCCATCCTTAGATGATGAGTTCTTCGAGACAATGTACGCAACGATGACCGTTATGTCATCCTCCTTCCCACCGTAAGTTCCCTCCCCGTATGCCTTCCTGTATCCGAGACTGAACGGCGAGCACGCCCGCTCGCTTTTCGACACGCTGTAGGCAATGCCCGCGATGATGTCCGCCGTGTTCTTGGGCGAGAAGCCCAGCTCGGTGGCCATCTGCACGGCGCGCGCGAGCTGGTCGTCGTGCACGTTGTCGAACAGCCCGTCCGTCCCGGCCACCACGACGTCGCCGTCCTTCACCGGCATGGCGCCGACCTCCGCGTCGGTGAGGCTGTCTCCATCGCCATCGGAGTTCAGCTGGTACGGGCAATTGAAGCGGTGCTGTTGCACTGCCGAGCGGTGCACGATCCTGCCGCGCCGGAGCACGGCGAAGGCGCTGTCGCCGATGTACGCCCACCTGAGAGTCGAGCGGTCGAGCGACAGAACAACGGCCGTGGACGCCCCCGGCGTGCCTTTGATGACCGTCGTCTCGTACGCCCTCTCCAGCACGCCCGCCGGGCGGAGGCGGCGGATCTTGCCGGCCCTGGCCGCCAGCTCCACCTTCGCCAGAGCGCTCGCCATGAGCTCTCGTGCGAAGGCGCCGGCGTCCACGCCGTAGTCGCGGTACCCGCCGACCCCGTCCGCGACACCGATGAAGCCGGCCTCGGCGTGCCCGAAGTGCGCGTCCTCGCCGTGCTGCGGCAGGACACATGCCGCCCAGTCCATACGCAGAGCGCACGGCCGCTCCTTGCCGCGACCATGGCCGGCCTCCCGCGCCGACGGTGCGTGTTCGGTTCCCAGCGTTAGCAACACTCGGGTGACGAACTTGAAAACGCTCACCTCCGGGGTTCGTTTGTTGATCTCGCTTAGCGTTTCCTGGATCTGCTCCAAGGTTTCCATTGCTCTCGTCATCTTGGTCGCCTTTTGTTTTGAGTTGCTTGAGATACACCTAGCAGTATATATATATGCTGCCGGTGTGCATAAAACAATTTCCCTAGCAGGAGTTGATTTCTAGTCAAATTCGGATTGGGCCTAGATATCTTCAGAAATAAAACTGATTTCTTGTCAGATTCGGATTGGACCAAGACACCTTCAAAAATTAACAGCATTAATCTGCATTTCGAAGAAAAAAAAGTGCACACAGAGTTCTTATATTATTCGAAAATAAACTGCAACGATGAATCCTTGCCGGTCCGGTTCTGTTCAAGAAGATTTCCATGAAACTAGTTCGTACTGCTAAAAAATGGACAGCAGGAAGCAATGAAACCTAGCACGTATAAATCAGTTCGTACTGCTAAAAAATGGACAGCAGGAAGCAATGAAACCTAGCACGTATAAATCAGTTCGTCTACATCGCAGATCAGATCGACGAGACAATGAACGTGACGAGGACGGTGATGTCACGTTGCCGGTGGGCAAGCTTTGGATATACCCGCAGCATTTCCTACCCATACCTATGAGTTAATTATCCAATTATTATCCTACCCATAACCTGCCCACTTCAATTTGCCCATACCCATTGGGTAACGGGTAATATAGAATGGATATGGGTAATCGTGCATCAAACACAGAAGCAAGCCGTGGATGTACAGGACACATTATTGAGACTTTTGAAAACAAGCTAAACCTGGAGCGCACCATGTTAGGCAGCCATGTAATAATCGCAACGTGCATCTCCATGGGTGGATATCAATAACAACAGATTCAATCTGTATCTTACAATGCGAATATTATAGAAGTGTACAACAGTAAGCTTTTACATTATCCTCTCCATACAGAAACTAACTACTAGCAAGATTCATGTCGAGCCACTTGACATAGAGCATGCCACTTGCAATGTCCACAAACATTGTACCAGATCTTTCTTCTTCCTTGATTGCTGAAACGTTATAATATTGTCAGCTTAGACAAGGGTAAGGCACATTTCAAACAAGGTATATGAAACCACAACACTACAAAATGCAGAATTTCAGATCGACGAGGACACAAAGGTCTGATTCTATACTTTGGTAGCTAGACTGATATGCTGAAATATGTGAGACTCACTTTCACAAATGTCAACAGCTCAGTGTATAATATTGAATAAAGCAATCTAGTGCCATCAGAGTAGGGTGAAACATGCATGAAATAAAATAAAGTTAGAAAACCTTAATCACCATCAGTTTGATCTTCCTGATTTTGAGTTGCTACAAATGATTCATAAGCAGGTATGCTATCTTCAACAACTCTCGGCTCAACTGTTTGAAATAAAATAAAGTTAGAAAACCTATATATAAGTACCAAAAATATTATTTAGGAGTAGAAATATGCACCTGGTATGCGACCCTTGAGCCAATCATGTGAACACATTATAGACTCAATTGTTTTCGGGAGCAGGTTGCAGCGATAATCATCAAGTATTCTCTTAGCAGAACTGAAAATTGACTCAGAGGCCACGGTTGAAAGTGGAATACTCAATATATCACGAGCCATCCGAGAAATGATTGGATATTTTGGACCATTAACCCTCCACCAAACCAGAATATCAAAAGAACTATTGCCAATTCCAGGAGAAGACGGGTCTTCAAGATAGATCTCCAACTCTGATTTACTATGACGACTTGAATTGCTCTCATATATAAACTTCTCTAGTCCCAATCTGGTTGCAAACAAAGTAGATGATGACTGTGTTGAACTAGGTATTGTTGCCTCAAAATTCCTTGATGAGTTACCATCTGATGATGCTTGGGAGGCTTGACTTGCATATTCATTAAACAACTCAAGGAATGATTTTCTTGCAGATTCAATTCTTAGATCAGCCACAAATGGATCATAAAGCAATTTGTAGTAGTACTCAATGGATTTCATTTTGTAGCGGGGGTCAAGAATTGTTACAATTTCTAATAATTTATTTGCAATGTCCCAATATTTCTCAAACTTATCCACCATCGGTACAGCCATTGATGCAACAAATGTGTCAACGCTGAACTACCACTCACGGAGGAGAAGATAAATTCCACAGAAATAATTGAAGTACAGACTTAAAGTGGGATATTTTGTACCTAAAACTCTTTTTGTAACCTCATAGAAGACCTTCAGGCAATCTGCTACACAATGAATATTCTGCCAGTCCTCCTTGGAAGGTAAGAACTTGTATGAGCTATCGCATTCATGCAATCTATCAAAAGCATCACGGAATTTCATAGCTCTTTGAAGCATAAGAAAAGTAGAATTCCATCTAGTTGGGACATCAGCTTTGAGAGATAAATTAGGAGCGTTAACTTGTTGCGCGATTAGCTTGAATTTTTCCTTTCTTGATGTGGATCCATTCACATACTTGACAGATTCTCGGATATTCCCTATAGCTGAAGAAATGACACTCAAACCATCTTGGACAATTAAATTCAGCACATGAGCAGCACAACGAATATGAAAGAGATTTCCATCCAAATGCAAGGCTTTCTTTGACAAGAGAAATTTCTTCAAATCTCGGACCACAACATTGTTCATAGTGCAATTGTCTAGTGTAAAAGAAAATATTTTTCTATCTAAATTCCAAGGATATAGCCTACTGATGATTTTTTTTTGCAATATGCTCACCCGTGTGGGATACCTCTACATGTGCAAATCCAATGAACTTATTATGCAAATTCCACTCATCATCAATGTAGTGTGTTGTGAGACTCATATAGCCACTCATTTCAGTGTGAGTCCACATGTCAATGTTAAACTGAAGCGACATGATTGTTTCTCAAAGAGTTGGTACACTTTCAACTTCTCCTCCTCATAAATCCTCATACAGTCATCCTTTAGAGTAGTTCTATGTACCAGTTTGAATGAAGGTTGCAGATTGTAGAGGAATATTCTAGTATAGTAGTGTTCATACATGTTGAAAGAGTAACCATGAGCAAGAACCATTCTAGAAAAATCATCGCGGCTGCATTGCTGATCAAAGATAGGAATATCTAACTTTGGACTACCGAATTTTCTTCTCTTTGACTGAAGCTTAGAACAGACTCCAATGTGGTACTTCAAATGGTTTGTTCCAGCTCTATTACCAGCCACAAAATCTTTTTTACAACGCTTGCATATTGCTTTATAAGTGCCATCATCTAGCATAGTCAACTCAAATTCTTTCCAGACAGTTGACCTCAATTTTTTATTAGCAAGCAAAATTTCTATACTAGCATCTTCCTCTAAACTTGGTTGTATCAAACTAGAAAAGTAAAAGAAAGACATATTCAGCAATGGACAAGAAAATAATAATATACTAGGAGCTGAAATTGAAGTGATTGCATTTAAAGTATAAGAAAAGCAGTTGTGTGAAAACGAATCCTTACTTGAGGTTGACACCTTCAGAGCACATGTTAATTGAGATGTTTTCCCTATCTTCTGTGCCATCTGAGCTTCCAACAATCCCATGAGAGCCCATCCCATGAGCTTCCATTTTGCCGCTGCATACAAAATTTAATTAGCCATTGCATATCCAGTTCATAAGCTAACATATTCAGAGATTAATAGCAACCCTTGTCCAGCCAAGACAAGGAACTGCAAGTCCAGATACATCATCGGTAGCTAACAAGCCTGATTTTGTGATCATGATTCATAGTTGCATTCACAGTGTCGGTGCACGGATGGCATGGTAGACATTGTTCACCCCTTAGCTATCCTGCTCTTGCCAAGGCTGCTGCTTCTGCACTACCACAGCTGCAGGCGCGATCATGCAAGTCCGAAATTTTGGCTCGTCCCTAGGGGAGTCATGGGCAAGGAGTGCAGTGTTATGTAAGTTGTGACATGAAGGTGTTATTGCAAGTGGTTTAGGGGTTCTGTAGTGCAGCACTCTTTGTACAGAGAAGCAGAAAAAAGCTGATCTTTACATGAGGCAAATAAGTGAACCACAGTTAAGTGCTAATGGCTGGTGAGCATGCCGTGAACCAGAAAACGTGGGTCTAGCAAATGATTGATGCAGATCGAGTCCTTTGGAAGGTAAGCAGGCGTCAGGTGTCACGAACAGTTAGGTGTAGACGGCTTCAATCCCTATGGCCGCGCTTCCAACAATCCCATGAGGAAGCTGGAGGAAGAGGATACGAAGGAGAGTATTTCTGAATCTTCTCAAGACAGTAAAGAAAAAAGCTCTGTCTAGACAGTTCTGTCAGTATCCTGATGGTGCATCAAGTGATGTAGGAGTGCATAAATATCATCTGCTCAACTAGCCAATAAGGTTTAAGAATAGAAAGCCACGACAAAGCTAATACTGATGGCAAAGCTCTATAACATTCGGGTATGTACTCTATGATGCACCCGATTCTAAATTGCTCTTTCTTACTTCCGTGTGCTGAATCTTGTTTGCATTGTTCAGTTGTGGACAGGTTCAGACAGGTTCATTTCTGGGCAGTGCTGCGCCCAATGGTCTGCTTGGGCTTGGTATGGACAGCAAATCAGTTCCAAGTTTGCTAGCAAGTGAAGGAGTTACTGCCAATTCCTTCTCAATGTGCTTTGGAGAAGATGGACACGGTAGAATCAATTTTTGACTGGCGTGGCAATTCCTTCTCAATGGCAAAGCTCTGTAACTACCATACGTGCTGCACATAATATTGACTGAGCGATGGCCGATCCATCTAATTGCCACGGCAACCCCCACGGCAAGCAGATCCACGCGGCCCAAGAACTATAAATTCGCAAGGAAGAATTGGGGTGTTAGGGTGTGGGATCTTAACCTGCTGCTGCTTGGCGGCCTGCTCCTTGAACTTGCTCGCCTGCTGAAGAATCAGGATCCACGGCAAGCAGATCCACGGAATTTGAATCAGGATCTGAAGAATCAGGAACTGGATGGGGAAAGAAGGTGGAAGCAAACAAAAATACAAGGAAGAAGATGAGGAGTCTATACCGGTGGCAATTGAGGATCGGTCTACGGTGCCAGCCTCGCAGGAGAAGCTTCACGAGGTCGCCCGCTGCGGCGGCCCGCGGCCGGGATCCTTCGTAGAGAATAGTTTGGGTAACGGGGAAGGATGGATAACCACAGTAATACCCTCCCTGTACCCTCCTCACAAATGGGTATATCCATCACCGGGTGATGTCGTCAACTTTCCCGCCATAGAATCGCTCCGCGCCATTCTCGTCGTTCGTGGACGACGACGTGGACGGAGAGTGCGCCAGCCACCCGAAGGACATCTCGCATGCAGTGCCGGCGATGTTGTCCGCCATGTTCTGCGGCGACAGGCCCAGCTCCACGTCGAGCACGTTGTCGAACAGGCCGTCCGTCCCGATCACCACGACGTCGCCGTCCACCACCGGCATGCCGCCCACCTCCGCGTCGGCGACGCGGTCGCCGCCCGTGGCGCTGAGCTGGTAGGGGCAGTTGAAGTGGTGCTGCTGCGGCTTCGAGCGGCGCACGATCCTGCCGCCGCGGAGCACGGCGAAGGCGCTGTCGCCGACGCACGCCCATCTGAGAGTTGCCCCGTCGAGGGACACGATGGCGGCCGTGGACGCCCCGGGCGCGCGCGAGCGCGCCGCCGCCTCGTACGCGCTCCGCAGCAGAGCGTAGGGGCACACGGGCGTGCCGCCCCGGGCGAACGCGTTCGCGATCAGCGCGCGCGCGAACGCGCCGGCGTCCACGCCTCTCCTGCGGTACGCGCCGACGCCGTCCGCCACGCCGGCGACCCCTGCCCCGGGGTGGCAGAAGAAGGCGTCGTCGTCGTGGTCAGGGATGTAGCGGGACGCCATGTCCATCCACAGCGGTCGCGCCCGCGGGAGCGCGTCGTCGAGCTCCCGGGGGGTGTCGCCACCGTCCTCCAGCGCGGGCGCCGGCGCGCCGTCGAGTTCTTCCGTGGAGCTGCGACCGCCTCCCTCCGGCTCGCGATGGACGACGCTATCGCTGGCCTCGGCCTCCGTACGCTGCGACGCGGAGGCGGGGACGCTTACCTCGCCGTCGTCTCGGCGACACGGGAGGGGCTCGAGGCGGAGGGCGCTGCGGACTCGTTCGTCGACCTTGCTCAGCGTGCGCCGGACCCGCTGCAGCAGCTTGACGACCGGTTTCTTCGACTTCTCCACGACTGGCATCTTGCTGATCCTGGCGAGCCTCTCGTCCGCCTTGATCAGGGCCTGCCGCATCCTCCGCTCCAGCTTCTCCATGATCGCCATTCCGTCAGCTCAGCTCAGCGCCCTCGTGACGGTGGTGCACTGTCTTTTTTTCTCGAGGGCGTCTCCCGAGCCGCGTTGCAACCTCCCTAGGACACGACAGGCCCATGACGACACCCCCAGCCGTGTAGCGAGACGGGTTTTGCTACAGTACACCGGTTAGCTCCTAGGAGGTAAGAGTTTAAATAAATTTGAGCCATTGAATTTTAGAAGAAATAAAACAATTAATTAAAAGTAAAAAAAGGCTGGCGTGCGTTTTCCCCAAATCACGCATGCTGTTAGTTCAGTCCGCAAGCTCGTAACGATTCTGCATGGTGGCATGCAAATCACAATTATAATTAATTATGTTGGCCGGCTATATTTTACAGTGAAAGGAAATAGACAGAGTTACAAAAGTTGAGAAAATATCTAGTTGTTGCCATGTACTTTATTAATTGGGCAAGGTCACGTACCATACAACACGCTACATACAGTTTTTTTTGCAAGTCACGTTACAGGCATGTACGTTAAATCAAGTCCTACCACTAGATTATGTCATGATACATATGTGCACCTATCATGCAACAAAAGTCATAGACACCGGCCATGATATGGTTCTAAAAATATTTTTCTAGCCAAGTATGTCACGTATACACGTTATTGTCATGAACATATTTTTTACGAAGTAATCAAACACCGCACGTTTGCTTTTGTTCACGTTAAGAAACAAATCTGAGATCTCAAATAATTCCCATAGCCGGCACATCTCAACTAATCTGCATGCAAGTTAGATCTAATTCTCTATTTTCTGATTTAAATATATAAAATAAATATTAAAACTATTACTTTCTAAGAGGTAATATGGAATTAAATCAACAGCCCACAGTGACTTCAGTGTACGTAGCAAAACCCGTAGGGAGACATGACACCATCACAAGGGCATGGCGCCGTGCACCAGAAAGGAAGCACGCGAGAGCTTGCGGTGAAGCTTGGTCGGGCAACCGGAGCACTAGACGGGCGACAGAAGGTTGAACAAAGTCAAGCTCCTTCCACACGAAGTATTTTCCTGAAAGACTAGGCTCCAGTTGTAGGCCGACTACGGCGCTGACACGTACACAACCGGCCAGCTCGAGGCTTACTCTCTGAGTGATACACTGCAACTAGTTCTCATGTGCTGCGGTCGAAGGAAACTTCGGGGCGCGCTACTCCTCCGTATGCTCTAGTTCTTTTTTTTTCGACGAACTATGCTCTGGCTCTGAATTCGTCTAGCACCTTTGTAGCGGAGAGCGCGTGAGTTCTGCGCAAGGCTCCACACGGTGGATCGACCGTTTTTGAAATTGATTTCCTGATCGAACAGTTCCTTAGTACCGTGCTGCTCCCTTTCTGCTCACTGCTTGCTACCATAAATGTTGCAGTTCACTATAGTCTCTAGTATGTTAGAGCATTCCGTGATGAACTAATTGGTTGCTCAAATAGTCAAATCGATCGAACACCCGTATCATATTTGCCTGCTAGCATTTCCTCTTTACCCCGTAAAGAAGCTAACGAATAGTAGTGGTTCATGTTAGGTGTGCAGGATCAACTAGCTCAAGATTAGAACCACACATAGATATAGAATTAGGCTCATACCTTGGTCTTCTGCTCATCCATCACCTTTGTTCTTCCTCTGTGCTTTTCTGCTCATGTTTAGGGTACAGAGAAAAGGGTGGAGTGCCCTTCCTGTGGTTTCTGTGTTGTGCTGGAATTGGGCAGTTAGGGTTTTGGGGGAGAGGTTCATTAGTTCTCTTAGGTTAGCCCTTTTAGAGGCATCTCCTCCCTCATATTTATAAACACAGCACCACAGGGGGACATCACCTTGTGGGGTTGCCTAGAGCCTTCCAATCAAAGTCAAAAGTCCAATTTGGACTTGCTTACTGACAGCTTATCACTTAGTTGTCATTATCTTAATGCCGACATAATCAACCCAACATTCTCCCCCTTGATCATAAGGCTAAACTTATAAGTTCACTTCTCAACAAAATGACATACCAAGACAAAAGGATTACAACGGTCAATTATACATACCATTGAACCCAGTTACTATAGTATGCCACCTCATATCGAATGAACTTCTTTAACTTAGGAGCTCCAAAACTTACTCTTTATCGTTATACAAAACTTATGGATTCATTTCTCAAAAGACGGTACACCAGACCAATCAGTCACTGCAGTCAATTAAGTACCACAGGACTAAGTGACCATGGTTCCCGTTCAAAATCAAAATGAATCCTCTTAGGCTTATGGGGAGATGGTGTCTTTATTGTCCCAGAGTGCAGTTTGTTTTTCATATACATACATATATTCTTATGAACTCTATGTGCGCACTTCAAAATTGAAAATCAAATATATTTCCAGAATCATAATTTTGTCCCTGAATAATAGGCTGCCATTTAATCTTTATGCCGGCAAAATTGTAGAGGCAAGCCTCTTAAACTATGATATGATGCTTAGAACTTACATCTCAATGCTTATATCTTAACACTTATATACTAAGCACCAAAATTAAACACATAATTCTCAACACTTATGTCTTTAATACTTATTTATTGAGCACTAAAACTTAAAATCTTAATACATCATTAAGGCCTTGAAACATATAATATTTGATTCTGGAATCAATCTTTCACAATGTCTTGGGCCTGACAATACCCTTTGACACGTTACTCGAATAGAACTGCACTCTTTACATAATAAGTTCCGGGATAAATTTCTTAAGAAATTCCTTATTTTCTTAAAATAATATGGATTAGGGACATAAATCCATATCTAAACTTCTAGGATTAAACATGCCACAACTTAATATTCATCTTTAATGATGTCTTGAGTTGGGTGAAACCATTCCACAATACCCCCCACGAAGGTGCAACTTTTGTGGACATTAATGCACCTTTGCTAAGAAACATTATTGTCTGAACACTCCATAATTTGGTAGTTATCAGACTTTCTCAAAAAATGAGCATGTAATCCCTTAGTGTTATATTTATAGCACAAAATTGCTTTAATATTTATGCCAACAAGGCAATACATTCTGAACAATTTTCCAGGGATCCAGTTCTAGACTTATGTTTTCCAGATATCCCGGTCATTAAAATTTTAAGGGCACATCATAACTTAAGTACATACATCACTTATGTCAGCCACAACATAAGAAAACTTATTGCCCTTAATGGGAGTAAACATAATTTTGGGGATAAACTTAATACTCCCATTTTTATGGATCAATCTTGGTGAATCTTAACACTCAAAGAACATAAGGTCCATCACCAAGAATAAACTTAATTCCCTGAGGATAAAAATCATTCCTTATAATATATAATATCCATATTGATTATCGCCAACAAGACGTTGACTAATCTAAATTTCTTGTTGAACTTTATTTGATCATTCTAAATGCTTATACCCTCAAAGTAATGTGCAATAATAAGCACTTCCTTTCTTTAATATATTTTATCATAATAATCAATTCCTTATTTTACATGAACCTTATCTAATGAACATAAAATTGTATCTTTCATTATTTGATTTCAAAGTCATATTTGGGCATTGTCTCCATTAGAAGAAACTTAACATAAGTATTAGAAACTTACAAACCTCCATTCCATTAGATGGAAGAGATTCTTAAAACTTATATCTTAGGAGGCAATTATGTGAGGCTTTATTATTAAAAGATGACTAACTTAGGCCATTAGCATTAAAAGATAGGTCTAATTATACTTTAATCACTTTTGTCTTAAAACAAAAACTTATTCTTAATAACACTTAATGTCATTGACTAAATTTTTTTTATTCGGTGAAATACTTTAAATAATATTAGTAACTATATTCCTTCTAAAACATAATGGAAGCTAAGTAACAAAATCAAGATTCTAAATACAAAATACCCACATATACATAAGTGTCTTAAATTTTAATATCTTTCATAATATAATCATGTAAATGAATTAAAGTATTTCCTTCTTTTATTCTTAGTGGGAAGTTCTCTCCCCCTCGAAATATGGACTAAGCGATAGAGTCATATTTCGATGAACTTTCATAACAAATATTTCACATTATTGGGATGAAGGATGTGAAAACTTTATACTAATGGAAAAAATTTCTAATAGCCTAACATTAACCTCCGATCCACTTTTAACACTTGAGGGCTTTATCTTAAAACTTTCATATTCATGAGGCCATAATATCATCATACTCATAATGTCTTATGAGCATAAATTTATTTGAGCTTCAACCATAAAACTCAACATGATAAAATGAACTCAAAAGGTTCCATGATCTTTAGGCTTTGAGAATTACTTCTCCATTATTGCCAGAGAAATTACAACATAATTGTACCAAGATATTTACTCCCCCAGATCTTTACTGGCATTGATCATAAGATAGATTTCTTTAGATTGCTCCCATTAGATATTAATAGACAAGAAATCCATTAGATTTCTTATCAATTTCTTTATTAGCAAGACTTCTCTAATAGGAGCTTATTGCATTTGTCCACGCAATCATAATTAATTACCTCATGAACAATATATTCTTATGTACTTAGTCTATTTCTTATTGAGGGTACTTAAAACAGTCAAGAAAATTATGGCTAAATTCAAACCATTATCTATAGGGACACTTTAATTGATATTTTTTTTATAAAACTTTAATTATTCTACTTTGCATCACCTTTGGGCAGAAACAAAGTAGAACTTAATATGAAAATAAACATTAATAATTTTTCATCTTATTATAATAGGCATAAAAATTTCTTATGCAAATATTAATACTCAGGGAATGTTATATCAATATAATCAACTTTGATCGTGCTTGAGACTCGAGACTCGGAAACTTAATTGATCTGGGAATTAAATAATGACACATGGCTATAAACAACTTTAGTCATAATATAATCATAAGTCACATATATAATCATAAAATTTATCAAGTCTCAAGAACACTTTAATCAGAGGCATTTATTTGCAGAAGCGTAAACATTAGTTGTTAATATTCTCTTATGGTTACTCAAACTTTTTTTAGCATAATTCCCCAATAATACATCAATTATTCTTGTGGCCTTATATAAGAAAAGATCCATAAGCCATTCATGCATTAAGATTTTCCCAGATCATTAACTTCTTTTATTGATCTAATTCACATCAGCTTTGGCCACAAGTAGATAGGAACAAGAAAATTTTGTGAGCAAGTATTCATTAATCAGCTTTGGCCAGAATAACAAATACAAGTCACACTTTATTTGACTTTCGTCTTCTTTTACTGATATAGCCCATATCAACTTTGGCCAGAAATGGACAAGAGCAACAAAATTTTGTAGTCAAATATTCATCAATCAGCTTTGGCCAGAATGACAAATATAAGCCACACTTAATTGAAATCACATGTCTCTATATGCTTCTTTTATTGAACTAGTCCACATCAGCTTTGGCCAGAAATGGACAAGACCAATAAAATTTTGTGGACAAGTATTCATTAATCATCTTTGGCCAGAATAATAAATACAAGCCACACTTAATTGAATTCGAGACATATTTTTAATAAAACATTCCTTTAATGCACATGGCTTATGGACAATAAAATCTTTATCAATGGGCAAGACATCATGTCAATTCATGATTTTACTCAACTTTGGTTGGAATACAACCATGAAAAGTTGACATTAGGTATACTTAAGCCCAATACTTTAGTCCAAAACTAAATTTTCTATTGGTTTAATCATGGTCTGGACACTTAAGTAATCATAAGAGGCCACTTATTTTTCTTAGGAATAAATCAATCATTAATATTAAATTTAGAGAACTCATTTATCATAAAAGGCATTATTCAAATAATACACCATTTTGGGCATCAAACATTATGAAACGACCCGGGTTTTTGAAAGAAGAACCTGAATCCCTGTATCGTCGTGATAGTCCCTGGATCAATAGCTATCACATACAGAACTCATTTCAGGCAGTAAATCAGTTCATACTCACTTAATACAGGTTCAAACATGGATTTAAATATTACAAGATCCATAGGATCTGCAGTATGAATTTATTACAAGCCCATTGGGCTAAATGGAACAAACAGAAAACAGAAACGGTAGCTGGTCTTCAGGCCATACTTCATCTCGAACTTCAACTCCACAGGCAGCACTTGAGCGTAGCACGGGCTTCTAAGCTTCAGTCGTACCATCCGTCATTGTTGGTGTCGAACTCCTGCTCGGATCCTGCATCTTGCCAAACTATCCCCAAGGATGGGATAGGTTCACGTCACCATCTGTATGCAAGCTTTAAGTGGATGCAAAGGTATAAAAAGTAGCCAAAGAATTAAGCTTCAGTCGTACCATCCGTCATTGTTGGCGTCGAACTCCTTCTCAGATCCTACATCTTGCCAAACTATCCCCAAGGATGGGATAGGTTCACGTCACCATCTGTATGCAAGCTTTAAGTGGATGCAAAGGTATAAAAAGTAGCCAAAGGATAGGCTGGGGTTTCCTATGCAAGCATATTCATATTTATCCATAATCATGTCTCTCACCCATCCCAGGTCGGTGCAGGAAACTCCCTCTCCCTGCACCTCATCTGACTCCACAGGGGGAAGTGGACTAGAGGGAGGTAGAATACTGGGGTTCACTACTCTATGAAAGTGCAGCCGGATCAAGAGTTGTACCTGACCGAGTACATGGCTATACGTATAGTTTTCACCCTACAGGGGTTGTACACATGTACCCACTCGGGCTGCAAAGACGGTCGTCGCCATCTTGAGACACAGCCCACAACCATGACTCCCTAACCATGACGGTATCATCCTGCATTCCCGGGGTAGGATACATTCGCCGCAATGAATGTTCCGGGGCTGTGGATCTCTAGCCTGGCCATGGCTTCGAGAATCTCGGAGACTGGGGTCGGAGAACCCGACCGAGCCCATGCACCCCGAATTGGGTGTGCGCGGTATACCCTCTCCTGGAGATTGGGGTTGGAACACCCGACCGGGCCCGATGCACCCCGAATTCCCATGGGCGTGCTCGGCCTACCCTCTCCTTAAACACAGCCACAGTCTGGTACCGCACAGCTAGAAATGGCTGGAACCCCCGCCCATACAAGGGTAAGTGGTGTGCACGTTTGACATAGTTCCGTCACCAGGGGCACGATCTCGAACTATATTGCCGGGGCAAGCGCGCAGTCCTCCGTAAAGATCCGCCAATAGGCACCCATAACAGGTATCGCCTCTCCTCGGGCAACCACACAGGTACACCCCTCCTCAGGATGTGCCCACCACACATCCCCAGCAAGTCGCTTGCCCCCGCTAAAAGCCCTATCTCTGGCTCCCCACAAAGTGGATCTCATGCATGCCAAGACTATCATATCATGGAATCCCATACCCAATCACTCTCATAGTAGCCAAAGCATCCAAGAATCAATCAAGGTGTAATAGGGATGCAAGGAATACGGTAAACAAGTAGGCCATGTAGGCTTATCACACACACACACACAAGTAAAGCGATAGCAATTCTAGCAAGCAATGCCTAATAGGTATTCAAGTCAAAGATGAGCGTGAACCTGGCAGCTCTTTGTAGTCTTTCGGGGTCCTCGGGGTCTTCTCGTAGTCCGGGACGTCCTCCTGGGTCTTATGGGCGTCCGGAGCGTCGATCTTCTCTTCAGCAGCAGGACCTATCTGTAATTACGAATTACTACAGGGCCAAAGTGCAAGACTGCACAAAACTACTCAAATAAGATCCAACTCATAACAAAACCTACTCTAACGTGTAGATCATGATTTTAGAAGAATTATGAAACTGGTTTCATAATTTTCGGAGCTCTGGTTGATTTATTATGAATTTTTGAAGCTTAAAACAATTTCTAGAATTAAATAAAGGTTTTCGGAACAAGAAAAACACACAGTCAGCCACGTGGCAGCCTCTGGGAGCATCACGTGTCATGCTTGACGTCAGCACGGGGTCAGGCTCTGCTGTCGTCATTATCACGTCAGTGTTGGCTCGGTCAACATTGACCAAGTCAATGGTCAACGGGTCCACGTCCAGGTCAACGGGGTCCGCGGTCAGTGGGGTCCACCAGTCAGCCTCACAGGAGCGAATGACATGTGGGCCCCGCATGTCAGGTTTAACCAGAAAAAGAAAAAGAAGGGATGGCGATCTACAGGCTCAAACTGGGATTGGGCCGGCTCGGCAGCCTACTTAGCTCAACAGGCCAGCTCGGGACGTCGGCTTCGTGGGTCGGCTCGCGAACTGTCTTCTTAGGCTTGGCTCGGTGCGCGGCTCTTGTTCCTGGGCCAGCAGGGCGACAGCGGCCCACTCCACCTTCTCCTCCTCTTTTCTTCTTTCTTCTTCTTCCACGACTGACAGCTTGGCCCCGCGAGCATGTTTCTTCTCCTCTCACTAGTTTGTGGGGTCCACTTGTCATAGGTGGAGGGATCCGGTGTGGCCAGCCTCGACCTGGTGCGGACACATGGGTGTGTGGTCGTGTTGTGCAGGGGAGCTAGGTGTGTGTGGTGTCCGTGTGTGTGCCCTGCTGGTGGCGTTGCGACGCAGCAGCGAGATCAAACAAGGACGAGGCGGCGGTGAAACGGCTCTCCGGCGGCGTGACGAGGTCCAATGGAGGCAAGGCCAAGGCAGCTCGGCGAAGATGGCAAAGCTCGACGGCGGCGGCTTGGGTTCGACGACGGAGGTCCTCCGGGCGGCGACGACGAGACTCTTGGCAGCGGCGGCACGGTCTGACGGCGGAGCAGTCCGATGGCGACAGTGCAAAACTAGGTCAGGGTGAACTCGGGAACAACGGCTTGACAGCGAGCAGGGCCAAGGGTATGGCTCGCAGCTTGGGTGGTTCACAAGCGCACGTGAGGTGTTCGGTACTGCCGAGGTCACGGCGCGACAGGGCTACAGTCGACGACAGGGGTAGGCGTCAGCGAGGGCAAGACGACTCGGCTTGGCATGGGTGGTTCAGCGGCGATGCGATCAAGACCAAGGCATAGCCTTAGGTCTGGCGGTATTCGGTAGAGAACGACAGCGAATGCAAGACATGGCCTTGCGGCTGGGTTCGGTGCGCTGGCGTGCGCATGACGGCCCGGCGTTCCAGGGTCGCAACGCGGTTAGTGCAAGGCACTACCTTTCGATAGTGCCGGGTGTGCACACGCGCGAGTGCCCGGGAAACCGAGACCGCGGCGTGGCGAGGTAAAGGCCAAGCGAAAACAAAAAGGGTCTGGTGCTTGGTGAGGCTCCCGTGCGCGTTCGCGAGCGGAACGCGGGCGTTCCCGGTCCATCGGCGGTGCGAAAAGGAGAGGTCAAGGCTAGAACGGGGCAAGGATATTAAGGTGGAGGTGGAACACGATGGCGGCATGACGAACAAGCCAGCTGCGTCCCGTCGGGTGTGCGTGAGCACAGGTTTGTGGCTGCCTGCTATGTGTTCGGCAGAATGCCAAGGGGCACCTGTTAGTGCTTGGCCGCATTTGAAGCGTCGTGTGTGCGTGCAACGGTGCCAAGGCAGCGTTCCAGGTGATGGTGGACAGCAAGGTGCGGTCGTGGGCACATGCGGGCTGTGTGGGCGTGCGCGCTGTGAGCGCTCGACGAAATGCCTGAGAGGGCTCATCTTGTCGCGAATGCGACGGCATGGCTGTGTTCGTGTCCAGAAGGTTGTGACGAGGCTTGGTTTCAACATTTGCGTGCCAAGGGGGCAGAACAGGTGCAGCCTTGGGGCGTTCCATGAGCGTGTGCGCCGGGCATGGCCATGGCGTGGCCACGGCGGCTCAGGTGCAGGTGTACAACGACGGCGGCTGCGGGTTGGAAACAGCGGCATGACGGGCTCCTGCAGAAGAAAGGGACAGGGTGGTCCTATGGGCTTGCTAGGAGAGGGTTCATCGGTGGCGCACAGCACACCGGCAGCACGAAGGGGCTAGGGAGACGGGCAGCGGCGGCCAACCTGGTGGACTTGGGGAAGAAAGGGGGCGGAGAAGGGTCGAGTCGCGGCAGTGGAGTGTTGGTGCGGTGTCGTGCAGCTCACGAGCGTCGAGGTCATCGTACAGGGCGCTGAACCGCGGCGGTGTTCTTGTCCTTGGCTCGGCGAAGGTCTGCGGCGGCGACGTGTTCCAGGCGGCTGCCCCCTTCCTCGGCTCCTCCTCACGATGTGGCAACGGCTCCTCCCTGGCGGGCTCCGGGTGCAGCGGCGTCGTCCTCTTCTAGCCTCCCACCGCGGCTCCTCCTCTTCTCCTTCTTTCCCCCTTCTTTCTTCTCTATTTCTCCTCTCCCTTGGCCTCTCTTCTGCGTGGTGGTGGCGGCGGCAAGGAAAAGGGTCTTGAGGGGTGTAGGGTTTCAAGCGGCGGCCGATTAGGGTTTTATAGGAGCTCGGCTAGGGCTTGGAGGCGCGGCCGGGCATGGACGCCAACGGCGTTGATGGGACGCGTGGCGACATCGCGGTTTCTCCTTCTCACGCTCAGAGTCGCGGGCGCGGGCGGTCAAGGGCAGGGCGCGGCGCTGGTGGTCAAGGCGAGGGGAAAAGGGAACGCGGGGCGCGGCCGTGGCTGGGGAACTTTGGCGTCCGGGCCAGGGCACGACGCGGGCGGGAGTGCGCGTGCAGAGCATTCCGTGGCCGATAAGGAGAGCAGGCGGCAGCGGGGCAGACGGGGCAGGTGCTGCCGGCGCGAGTCGCGGGCGGTTAGGCCCCTCGTCGCGACGCGCGGCCAAATGGCGTCGGCGTGAGCAGGCGGAGCGGACGGGGCGGAGCGAATGGCGTCGGCGCCCACGCGATGGGGAAGAAAAACAGGGGAGGTGAGGGGAAAGCTGACAAGTGGGGCCCACTTGTCAGTGTCTCGGGCGACGAACAGGTGAGCGGGCCAGAGCTGGGCCGTCTGCGTGAGGTGCTGGGCTAGTTGTAGGCTTCGGGTTGGGCCGGCGGTAATGGGCCGGCCGGGTTGGCTTGCTGGGCTAGGGGGTTAGCAGGCCGGTGGGTTTGGTTAGGTCTTGTTAGATGGGTTGGGTTAGATGTTAGTTGGGTGTTGTTCCAAGGCCAAGTTAGAGGTTAGCATTTGATTTCAAATTTGTAACACACACAATTCTCAAACAAGAGAAATAAATTCCAATCAAACTTCAAATAAACAAGGTAGATTTGAGAAGAGCCAAATAACTCCAATTATTTCACACTAGCGATATAGTCCTTATCTTAATTTGGTTTTAAATTCTAGGAATTTTGAGATAGAAGAGAAGACATCCTTAAATTATTCTAGCTATTAACACAATCACACAAAAAGTTTTTGAAAACTCACATTTTTGGAATTTATAACATTTCGTAAAAATTACGGGATGTTACACATTAATTACTTTATTTTGGGCTATTTATTATAAATAAAAGGGACATGATTTCTTATTATAGAGAATAAGCATAAATGGCTAAAAACTTAATTTTATTGCCCAAAATAATAATATTAGATCTCAAAACATGAATCATATTAGTCTATGACCCTAATATTCTTAGTGGGCAAAGGACTCATAACTTTATTAAAGTAGTTTCAAAAAATAATACTTAATGAAAACAAAACTTAATTTTGTATAATATTATTACATTAATGTTGAGTATAAGCATAATAATCAATTCCAAAAAGTAAGGAAATTTCATCACATTATAAATGTATTTATTATTCTTGTCATAATTTACTAAGGCATGATAAAAGATCTTTAAACATAAAATAACAATCATAATCATAATACTTAAAAGTGAAACACTATTTATGATCTAAAAACAGCATTATTTTAGCCCATCAATTCATTTGGCCCGTCACTATGTAGCCCAATACTTTATTTCATAATTTTTCATGAAAAACATCAAAGAAATTAAGCCCAAAGTCTCTTTTCCGACCTGGGCTGATTCCAGCCTGGCCCAATTGACCGCACCGCCTTTCCCACCTGGGCTCTAGGCCTAGAAACTAGGGCCTGAGCCGGGGAAGTGGCGCTCCCACGCCGGCCTGCTAGTCCCGTGGAGCGGTCGGCCACCGCGAGCCGTCGGATTTTGATCCGACGGTTGGTGTTGCTCCTGGCCGAATCAAAACCCGGCGCTCAGCTGCCTCCCCTGAAACCCTACCATCATTTTCTTCTTCCCTCTTCTCTCTCCTCTTCCGATGGCGGCGGCGGGCGATGAGAGGGCGATGGCGGCACAAGGCGCCGGCCGCAGCAGAAGGAGGCCATGGCGCCGGCGAGGGCCGCTCGCCAGAGCTGCATGCCGCCTTTGCAGGCGCGCAGCCCCGTCGAGCGCCACTTGACGGTGCCTTATGGCGCGACGCGCGCGCATCGAAGCCCACGGCGGCGGCGGCGGCGGCGAGGGGCTCCGAATCCGGCCGCTGGACGGTCTTCCGGCGCCGGCTGGTCCCCCGGAGGAGGCCGGCGGCGAGCTGTTGCGGCGGAGACAGCGGCGCCGCTACGGAGCCAAGCCCTTGAGCGTGCGCGCTGCTAAGGTGGTGGCCGCGACGGTGCCCAACGGCTCATCCACGGCCCCTAAGGTGAGTCTCCGCCCCCTCATCCTTTAGTTCTAGGGTTACGGTTCTTAGGATTGGGGATTTTGGGTGGCACTGTACCTAGGGTTTCGGAATTTTGGGGAAATTGACTTAGGGTTTGCTTAATTGATCCGATTCCCTACTTTTTCATGCATAAACCGAAGAACCCTAGGTCTTTAATGCACTTGTGTGGCCGATTTTCATGATTAAGCCATGAACTCATGTAATTTTGGACTGAACAGGGGCTAATCAAAGCTTAAATATGATAAGAACTTGAACATAACTATGAACACCATGAACTTAAGCGTGAAATTGATGATGTTCACATGAAAAAACATAATGATTTGCTTTCACAGCACATATAGTAAGGGAAGAACATGAACTTGAGTACAGAACATGATGATGAACATGAACAAGCTCTTATTGACATGAAATTGAACACATAGAGGATTCAATCTTGATGCTAGATGGCTCTGGTGCCATTATTAGGTGTGCAGGATCAACTAGCTCAAGATTAGAACCACACATAGATATAGAATTAGGCTCATACCTTCTGCTCATCCATCACCTTTGTTCTTCCTCTGTGCTTTTCTGCTCATGTTTAGGGTACAGAGAAAAGGGTGGAGTGCCCTTCCTGTGGTTTCTGTGTTGTGCTGGAATTGGGCAGCTAGGATTTTGGGGAGAGGTTCATTAGTTCTCTTAGGTTAGCCCCTTTAGAGGCATCTCCTCCCTCATATTTATAAGCACAACACCAAGGGGTTTCCTAGAGCCTTCCAATCAAAGGCAAAAGTCTAATTTGGACCGGCTTACTGACAGCTTATCACTTAGCTGTCATTATCTTAATGCCCGACATGATCAACCGAACAGTTCAATCGGTATACGATTCGATTTTGAGGCCCTCCAGCTAGCTTTCTCAGTGCTTGTGCCGCCTTTAGTTCGCTGCACAGCTTCGTATATGGTGGACGATTTATGCCTGTTTTTTCTTCCAAACAGACTTATAAAACAGATGGTACTCCGATCCATAGCGTGCCTATGTTTTTGTTTTACGGCATTCACTGACCAGATACGGGCTCCCTTTCTAGCAAGCTCGGTAGAGTACCAATTTCAGGAACATCTACCTGTACGAGCTAGCGTAAACATACGGGAATCCAATCCCGCAGTCGCGAGTTGCGACGCTTCCTGGCACGCGACGCGATTCCAGAGCCGCGAGACGCAGGACGGAGCTATCTGTTTTTGTCATTTTATTTTCTGTTTTTTTCCTTTTTTATATTCCATAATAGCAAGTGTTATCACTTATTTTCTTTTCCAGGTTTTTCCTTTTACCTTCTAATATATTTAAAGTTTTCCTGATGATTTTTATATGGAAATTATACTAAAAAAATTGTACTTAGAAGTTGTTGTCGGTCGAAACCCACCGGCGAGCAGCGACAGGCAACACGAAGAGCCGGGAGGTCGCCGGGGCGCTGGCAGGCACTGCTCCCTCGTCGACGGCCCGCAATTCCGTCACGCGCCCGGAGATTCCGTGGAAAGCCGGGCGTGCCACCTGACCTATACCCGATCAGGAGGGTGCGAACGTGCTCCAAACAGTTTCCTGCGTACAAAGACACGTGTAAACGTAAGTCCGAGCCATGGTCGGCTCCCCGGGACGACTCTTGCATCGGTTTTAAAGAGCCGATCGAGTCCTGATGTCAGATTGGATCTGTATCTATCCGGATATTGATCAATAAAGCGAATGACTGTAAAGCTGCTTCAATTAAATCTAACTAATCTAATCCACGATGGTAACAGCTTCACTGCTAGATCGGAACATCCTACACGTGACTGGGCCTAATGAACGTAACAGACAACTAAACCATAACCCAAAACAGAGGCCTAAGAACTAGCAAGAGCTGATTCCCAGAACAATCTCTATCAAGGCTAAGATAAAGCATCTACTACACCACCGGATCATCCAATCCGTTTGAAAGGCCTAACCTAGCAGATATTACGCCAACTCTTGAGATAAGAGCAAACCATAACAGATTAGATCTACTAGACATAAAAAAGCAGAGTGTTGCCTCTGTGCAACTAATTCTATGCGACAAGAACTAGCATAAGATTGAAACGTAACAGCACAGAGACAACATGATATTCGTAGATGATAAGCAACGAAGCACAATAGATCTACTAAAAGCCATGGTACGAACATCAAGATAACTAGTACTACTCGCCATAAAAAACGCTTCAGTACGAGTAATACCAAGGTAAAAGTAAGAACAATACTGCCCTGATCGCAAGAAGCGATCAGGGCAGCATGACGCTTACTTGGATGAAACCCTAGGGTTAGGGGTGGCGATGCGCCGAGAGTTATTGTTTGCGAGACGTGATGACGCTCTCCCTTCATGAATAACATAGGGTACATATTTATAGTCTGGAGACTTGGGAAACAATCCACACTAATCTTGTCCCGATCGGACTCTATCTCTAATCTTAAACTAAATCTAAAGATACATGACCCATGTGGCCCAGATGCTCACGCAGGAGCCGATTTACAAGTCTTCTTCAATCTTCTGCTTTAAGCTCATCTTGCTTTCGGCCCATAAATTAATCCAGTTAATTTATGGCGATAACAGAAGTTGTATCATAAATTTATGAATTTGTACGTTAAAGGTTGTGTGAGAAACCTTGCTGACAATATCTTCATACAATTTGTGCTATATAATATTATCCTCTATAAGTTATTTTCAAAAAAAAATTATATTAAATTTTTATGTATCATAAAAGTTGTAAACTATCCTTCAAATTTTTAGAAAAAATTATACATAAAAATTATTTATATTATAAAAAATTATGATGATAATTTATTCTCCAAAGAAGATGCTCAAAAAGTTATACTAAAAAATTATATTTACAAACTACTATAAATTTTTAAAAGTAGGAAATGGTGGGACAAAAAAAAATTCCAGAAAAGGAAAGCCCGCTGTTGTCTGAGAATTGCACGCCACGAGTGTTCCTAGCGCGCGGAGTAGCAGCCCCGCGTAACATACATCATAATTAATTAGTTGATCCAGAAAGTACTATTTGATACACACCGGCCTTGTTTGGTTGTGTAGCGCTAGTAAATAGTAACAACATTGACCACTAAATACGGTGTCAAAAAAAGTCAGTTTACAAAACCAACTTCAGAACCCCGCGCTAGTGACCCTGAAGAATCTAATGAGGCCATTGATCGCGCGATTAGATGATGGTACTGTAGCATCATTGTAGCAAATCGTCGATTAATTACCGTCATTAGATTCATCGCGAAAAGTTACACCCATCCCTAAAAAGATTTTGCAAATATACTTCATTTGGTGTTTCAAGCATGCGAGATTCTTTTTTCGAGATGCGTGCGCGCTAAAATTCTAGCGGAGCCAAACAAGGCCACTCCCATCCTACTGCTCACAGTTGTGAGGGTTTGATCTCGATATCATCAGAGGTAGGGTGTGTGATACAATGTGTGCGACAACAACAGTGATGTCGTCCGGCTTGCCGCAGGCGGGAAAAGCCTGCCCTGTCTCTCTCCGGCCCAGGACGCTGAACGGCGTGTCTCTGTTGGTGCACCTAGCCGCCTCGAAGGCGAAGCCCGCCAAGACTTCAGCGAAGTTCTTGGGCGAGAACCCGAGCGCCGTGCCCATCCGCACGATCCGCTCGAGCTCGTCGTCCGTCACGTTGTCGAACAACCCGTCGGTGCCCACCACCACGATGTCACCCTCCTTCGCAGGGACCTCGCCGACCGCCGCCGCGGCGGCGACTCTGATGCCGTCCGGTTTGGAGTTGAGCTGGTAAGGGCAGTTGAAGTGGTGCTGCTGCGACTGCGAGCGGCGCAGGATCCTGCCGTCGCGGAACACCACGAAGCCGCTGTCGCCGACGTAGGCCCACTTGAGGGTCCTGCCGGCGAGGGAGACGATGACCGCCGTGGACGCCGCTGCCGTGCCCGCCGCGGCCGTCGCCTGGTGCGCCCGGTCCAACAGCGTACGGGGGCAGACGTGCGTGCCGGGCGCGGCGGTCACCACCTCCATGTAGGCGTTGTTCATGAGCCCGCGCGCGAACGCGGAGGCGTCGACGCGGCCGCGGTAGCCGCCGACGCCATCCGCCACGCCGACGACGCCGGCCTCGGCGTGCCCGAAATGCGCGTCCTCGTCGTGATCCCTTATGTAAGACGACTCGAACACCATCCTCAGGCCTCCCGGCGCCACCGGCTCGTCGCAGTCCATGGGTTCGCTGGTGCCGCCGTCGTCGCGCGGCGGGAGCAGGACGGCGGCGAAGTTCGCGACCTCGTCGTGCTGGCCGGGCGCCGGCGGGGGGCGCTGGCAGAGGCCGAACGCGACGCGGAGGGCGTCGGGGATCCGCCTGTCGGTCTCGATCAGGGTCCGCGCCATGTGCTTCTCCATCTTTGATTTGGGCTTTGTGTTTCTCTGCTCTCTGGCTAGGGCTCGCCTCTAATGATGATCCAACGTGTGCAGGGGGCTCGGTGCATGTGGCTACAACGCGAATCAAGATTGGGGGTCATCGTCGCCTAGTTTTATAGGGCACCGGACCGATTCCCACTCGTGTTCCTACTTCCCATTTTTCTATTACGATTCGGATTCTTTTGCGAGGATAATACGATTCGGGTTCAATTCCGTTCGTTGAAAGAACAGCCGAGCCGGTTTTGGGTTAGGACAGTTTGGGTTTTGAACTGTGTGGATATTTCGTTCAATCCAATTGGGTCCACAGTCCCATAATTTCTTAATCTCTTCACAAGACGATCAAGTCCTACTTGTAGGGCAAAGGGATTGTTATTTTACAGTACTATTAGTAGCGGTACACACGTATATTACTAAAAATTTAGTAAAGAATAATTTTAGATTTATAGAGCGTCTTTAAAAACTCTAAATAGGCAGAAGTTTTATTAAACACACAAAGCACAGATTTTCAATTTCAGCGTTGTGAAAAAAAATAAAATGGAAAGAATATAATGATATCTAATCAGCTCGGACATATATGCTAAATCTCTACTTCTAAAAAGAAGATAGCATCCCCGTTGCTCCCGTGGCTCAGCTGGGTAGAGCCACGGACGAACCAGTTCCTCTTGTTGATCGGGGCCGACAAATGGACCCTACTACCGCGCGCCTCTTTTAGTTCACTCCCCTCCTTCCGAGATATTTAATCTTATACCATTATAACGGGTGATGTCTCCTAAGATAGCATGTTTAGAAATGGCGATACAAAATTAGTATCATAAAAAAAGTCCATACAAATTTAGTACAACTGATGGCGTGGCAAGCCAACTCCACACTCTACGCTGGCCTTGTTTGGTTTTTTGAAATGCTAGAAATAGTAATATTTTGACCGTTAATTACAGTGTCAAACAAAGTTAATTTACAAAATCAACACCAGAACTTCTGCGCTATGAACCCTGAAGAATCTAATGAGGCATTTGACCGCGTAATTAGAGGATGGTTACTGTAGCATCACTGTAGCCGACCATCGATTAATTACCGTCATTGGATTCGTCGCAAAAAATTACACTCATCCCTGAAAAAGTTTTGCAGATAGACTTCATTTAATACTCCATGCATGCGAGATTCTCTTCTAACTCTAGTCAACGCAGGAGAACCAAACAAGGCCGCTGAATCCGGATCAGCGCTATCATGGTAAATGACCATGATGCCCCGCTTCTTTCTTCTCGCTCTCCTTGACGCTGTCCCCGATCGACCTCCTCGTCGCTCTTCATCGCCACCATCATCTACGCCGGCGGCAGTCGTTCGACCACCCTACGGACACGGTGGTCATGTCGCAGAACTGCACCTCGTGGATGAACCTCACCTCCAGCCGCTACGTCTCCTTCACGTCCCCGACCTGGCGATGAAGCAGCTGGAGGGGATCGAGCCGCAAGAGCCGCGAGCCCGAGGAGAGGCCGGTCTTGATCCCGATCCACGTCGACGGCCCTGACACGACGACGCCGAAGTGGGAGCGGAAGCAGCGCGCCGAGCCGGCGGTGAGGGCGACCGGGAAGCGGGACGCGCCGGCGGCGGCCGTGAGGGTGCAGGCGCTGCGCGGGAGCGGCAGAGCAAGGGCCGCCGCCGCGGAGGTGCTGATGAAGATGCTGCTGCGGTTCGACGCGGTGCGCCGTGCGCAGCGTGAGGGAGTACCGGAGGAGGGTCACCAGGCGGGTGCTCGCGCTGCAGGACGCCGTCGACGCCCTCGAGCCCAAGATGGCGCCGTCGACACCCGGACGCGAAGAGGCTGATGGAGATGGTGGCGACGCTGTGCGAGCGGAGCGCGCAGCAGTGCGCGGTGATCGGGGCGCTGGTGGAGCGTGTGGACGCGTTGGAGCGTGCTGTGCGGTGGGTGGAGGACGCCAAGCGCCGCCGGCAGCGGGCCAAGAAGCTTCGGAAGGAGAGGGCCAAGAAGGAGGGCAACAGCGGCAAGTGCTACTGCGATGGAGGATTATGACTGATAAGCACGCCATTGACAAGGGCCCTATTCGGTTCGCTATAAGTGGCTGGGCTTAAGCCGGCTGAGGCCATTGGCGCTAAGTCACAGGCAGGACGATTCTGGCTTTGTTTGGTTACTCCTAGAATTCTAGGTTTCCTAGAATGCACGTATCTCAATAAAAAGAATCTCGAATACATGGAGTACTAAATAAAGTTTATTTGCAAAAACTCTTCAGAGATGGGTGTAACTTTTCGCGACGAATCTAATAACTGTAATTAATTGATGATTGGCTACAGTGATATTACAGTAACTATCCTCTAATCACGCGGTCAAAGGTCTCATTAGATTCTTCAGAGTTACTAGCGCATGGGTTCTGGAATTGATTTTATAAACTACCTTTATTTGACACCCATAATAGGCGGTCAAACCTTGTTCTAGAAATTCTAGAACAACCAAACAAGGCCTCTGGCTGAGCTCCAGCCACCAATTCTGTAATTTAGCACCGCACTTACCAAACACTGCTGTGGCTTGATTGTTTAATTCACATATTGGACACTTAGACCAGTTTTAGTGGGAGTTTCATGGCATAGTTACCTAAACTGGAAACTAGATAACTGTGCCAGATAAGTTTTATGGTGATGAAACTTTTCTCACATTCCATGAAACTCTATCCTTCTCTCTAGTTATGTCAGTAAAATTGATGATATTTAATGCTACGAAACAATCCATGAAATTTTCATTGGGACTGGCTTTAAAAGAAGATTGTGTTGAGGGAAGACGGATTTAGCGGACTTGATTACCGTGCAGGAACTGTCATACATGCAGTATCCCGCAGCAATCATGTTCGTGGCAAGCACGTCCTCCAGAGGCCCTGTTTAGTACCCTTTACATGTAAACGCAAAAATTTTTTGCGAATGAATCTTACCAATTTGAAGTACTAAATGAAGTCTATTTACAAAACTTTTTGCACAGATGGGTTGTAAATCGCGAGACGAATCTAATGATGCTAATTAATCCATGATTAAGCAATTATTAGCTGATGGTTACTGTAGCATCACTGTTGCAAATCATGGATTAAGTAGGTTCATTAGATTCGTCTCGTGATTTACAGCCCATCCATGCAAAAAGTTTTATAAATAGACTTCATTTAGTACTTCAAATTAGCAAAATTCCTTTGCAAAATTTTGTGTTTTTGCGTTTACGGGGTGAGAACTAAACAGGGCCAGATTCACATTTTCCTTATTCTTGTCATGTAAATCCCAATGATCTATTAAGCAAAAAAAAAGTCGTGTGGGGGCTGGGGGGGAGGGGGCTCTGGCCCCCCTACAGCTTGCATCGATGGGAAATATGGGGAGGGTGATACGAGAGAGAATAAGAGGTAAAGTAAAGTAAAAAAAAATGGAAAGATAGCGGAAGAAGAATACCCCCAATCCTGTTCTGCATTCTTCACTGCATACGTGCTCACTTGAAAATTCAGGGTGTGTTTACTTGTGAAAAATTTGGGTTTTGGTACTGTAGCACATTTAGTTGTTACTTGATAAATAATGTTCAATTATGGACTAATTAGACTTAAAAGATTCAGCTCGTGCTAATCAGTTAGACTGTGTAATTAGTTATTTTTTCAACTGCATTTAATGCTCCATGCATGTGTCCGAAAATTTGATGTGACGAGTACTGTGCAAAAATTTTTAGGAACTAAACATAGCCTCATGGTCGATCACACTATCGTGTCCACCCCATCGATATGTCTTGTGTGTATGTGTGTGAACTGAATAGTGTAACCATGAATATTCAAGATGAATTATAAGAAACGAGATATATAACTTATATAGCTGTTCGCACCAGATAAATTCAAATTAACTAGATATGACTAGACAAATTTATCTGTCATCCAGAACAATTTTGTAGCTGCCATCTAGCGCAAGTTTGAAGTTTTGAATGGGACTGACCAAACATTCGTGAACAGAAACAAAGCCAATAATTTAGAGCATCTCCAAGACTCTTCCTAAATTTCACTCTCTAAATTATTATTTGGAGTGTCTTCTGCATAAAAATCACTTTCTATATGTTTGTACTATATATCCAACAACTTTTCTACATCTTGTGTACACTCATAAAGTCATTTTCGTTATCTATCTTTGGCTAGTGAGAAATGCGGAATGGAGGATGGTTGCATTTGGATAACCACTTAGAGAAGTTGTTGGAGGGTACTTTTCCATCAAAATCTCTATCTTACTATTATTAATTGGAGGCTCCTTCGGAGTCTTCACGTGAAGCCACCTAAGATAATATGTGGACACTCTGAAAAAAATAGAGAAATCCTATAAATTCTCACAAAAATCAGAAACATCCAGGCATCAATCCAACAACTCTAATTATAATAATCATCGGATTTGTTATCTTTCCTAATAAATTAACCACCTATGCCATTATGAAAAATAGACTAAAGTAACCCCCTAAACATGTATTTAAATTATCCACATCTGCCATTATTAAAAAAAACTAAAGCAACCCCTAATTTTGCATATAAATTATCCAATTATGTCATTATTATTACAAGTTAAATTACTCATAAATATGAATCTAAATTATATAATTATAATAATATATTAAAGTGCACCAATATTAAATTCTAAAATTATTATTTCTATCATTATTAATATTATATATATTATTGTTTATATAAAAATAGTACCCACGATATATGTCACCATATATTCATGTATGATGGAAGAGATAAGAATACTAATTCACAAATAAATAGTTCAACTAAACATATATTGAATACATATGGAGGTGCACAAAATAAAATCTATTATAACTAAATAATAAAAATATATATTTTAGAGTAGATGTTAGAATATTTAATAAATGAAAAGGGTGCTAGATAGATAATTATAATTATTGATCTTATTCTTATATTAATTCTAATTAGTCCGTGCGGAAGTACGGGTTGATAGACTAGTTCCTAACAATTATGAGAGATGTCGCGAGTCTCTTAGAACCAAATTTGCAAATTTGCAATCTTTTACAAATGATGAATTGGTGCAATCATCTTATAATATGAAACATGAGTAGTGGTAGAACAAAGCAAGGGCCTAATATTTGATGTTAGCATTGCGCATCCAATGTTTGACTTAAAAACAATACAGGTTTTTAATATTTGATACGAGTCAAGTAATGCTTGTCTGAAACAAATTAAAGCGGGATTCAACTTGCCAAAATAGTTCCATAGTTTGTAATTTTATATAAATCTACAATTGCCCTAATACAAGGTCGTCGCTCATGATTCCAGCAACAAAAGAGTCAAGGTTTCTCTTTGCTGCACGTGTCGCCTCACCCATCGTGACTCTCCGTCTCAACTCATCCACCCTCTTCTGCATACGCCTTCCCTCCTCCCCTTCCATGACCCTCCTGACACAATCTTCCACAACACCTCTCTTGGGGCTCCAAAGCCTGATCCCCGTCCCCCACATCTTGACAATGTAAGCGCAGTTGATGAACTGATCACCGGAAACAGGGTAGCACAGCAGACGCACCCCGTGCTGTATGGTCTCCAGCGTCGAGTTCCACCCGCAGTGCGTCAGGTAGCACCCGACAGCCTCGTGCCGGAGGACGTCCTCCTGCGGCGCCCAGCCGGCGATCTTGCCACGGCCCGCGACCGCCGCGGCGTACTGGCCGGGGAGGCCTTCTCGCTGAAAGATCGGATCGGGTGCTCTAGCCTAAGAGAATAAGCGAGTGAATTAGACAATTTAAAATCTAAATCTATGGTTCCAACTAAATTGCATAATATTAAATTAAAATATGCTATCTAGATGTGCAACTAATATTGTTCTAGTGTGAAACTCCTATCCCAAAAAAATTTAGCAACCTATAGCTTTTTCTATCAAAAAACTACTCTAAAAAGTAAAGACACACAAATTGCTAATATGAAATGCGGAAGCTTAAAGAGCGGGATATGAGAAGCAAACTCTCGACGCGGGTGTTTATCCCGTGGTTCGGTTAGCCACAAAGGCACACCTACATCCACGTTGTTGAAGCACTCACTAAAAGTATCGCTTCTCGGAGATCAAGTCTCTTCCGCGGACTCAACCACGGTCACCTTGATTCCGGATTCCACTAAGGAGTTTCTCCACAAAAGATGGGGGTCTCCACGTCCCCCGCACAAAGTTGTCGTCGCCGCTCCACACCAAGTCGGAGGGTCGATGACGTGCCGGCGAGCTTCCAATGCTCCAAGGGGCCGGCGCACCGAATCTTCTTTTGATTCACAAGAGAACCACAGCACAAGGGCTCAAAATCTTGCTTTCACACTCACTAAGAGCTAACCTTTACACAACACTCTTAAAATGTGCAAAGGACTAAAGATATGAACACTAAGCTCTTGGATGGCTTGGAGATGTTCTTGGGTGTGTGTGATGTTCTTGAACTCCAGCAACCTTAGAATGTTCGGAGGATGGCATATATATAGCCCACCAAGTCCATAGAGCCGTTAAGAGCCGTTGGGGCTTTCCTGCGTAAAGCACCGGATAGACCGGTGGTAGGGCACCGGTGTATCCGGTCACTCACGGCTCTGACTTAGTCGTTGGGCCTTCTGACAGACCATCGGATAGACCAGTCAATTGCATCGGTGGTGCACCGGTTCATCCGGTCCTGACCATTTTCTCCTTATCCTCCATGAAATTGCACCGGTGTTTTACTCCAATGGGGCACCAGTGTATCCGGTCCTGAAGGGTTCCTTGCTGGCCACTTGACATGCTCTCTGAGTAATGGCATGGTGCTTGCACCGATGCTTCCTCTTGACATCACCGATGCATCCGGTGATACTTGCTTTCCTCCACATGGCCTGGGCATTGAATGGCCCATTACACCGGTGCTATGACACCGGTGCTGTGACACCAGTATATCCGTGCCAACCGGTTAGATCGGTGTAGTGTCACCGGTGCATCCGGTGACACTGTTTTCTGCTGAACTCGTTCAATTCAACGTTTCTTTGAGTTCTTTCTTCGTGTTTTGTTTTGTTTTGCCTTTTTCTTCATCCCTAGAATCTATTAATGTTCACTTGATAAATTCATTAGTCACATTGATTATGTTGTTATTCAATCACCAAAATCACAAAACTAGTCTAATGGGGCCATTTTTCTTACACTCGCCACAACGGCTCGTCCTTTAGCGCCCACAGGAACGGCCGCCCGGTGGACTCCAGGCCGAGCGCGAGCTCGTTGATGGCGTCTCGCCCGATCGACGGGACCCAGCTTCCTAACGAGACGTTTTTCACTGACCTCTCACGCTGCTGGTCGAGCCACTCGATGCAGGTCTCGTCCGCTTGCCACATGCTAGGCGAGTCACGCAGGAGATCGCCTTTCGTGCCGCAACCGGAGCCGCCGTCCGTTGGCCGTGGTCCGACTTGCAGAGCCGTTGACGCGTGAAGGTGCTCGCTGCCAGAGTCGTCGTGGCCGGCAACCTCACCGGGGAAGGTGTTGAAGAGGAGGGCGTGGAGGCCCTTCGCGCGCTCCATGATCCGGAGCCAGACTGTGAATCTTGATTTCTGACACGCTGTCGCTGCGTTGCCCACGAGCCATGGCAGTTCTGCCGTGCTCAGCTCTAGCTCCGCAGGCAGTACGCGGAGGCCGTCGCGCATCTGGCGGAAAAAACTGGGGTGCGCCCCGGGCGCCGGGGCGCCTCCGTGCGCCCCCCCCCCCCCCCCCCCACACCCCCCCCCCCCCCCCCCCCCCCCACCATGGTCGCTTCGATTCCTCCTCGGCTCGCCAACCGCGCAGGAGGCTCGCTCGGCTCCAACGCAGCTCGATCGGCTTGGCTTCGCTCCAATCCACAGCACGCTCGCCCGCCCCGGCTCCGTTTACTTTCTGCTCATCACCGCCAGAAAGTAAACGCAAATAGCTAGTAAAACGCTAAGTAAACTGCCACTTGTAAAACGCAAAGTAAACGCTATATACCTGGCTGGTAGGCTTTTTTTTTGGCGACCGTGATGGCTCATGGCCGCTAGGTTGTGGTTATCCAGTTGAGCAGATGTGATCCGTTGACGGCGCGAGCTGTTTTGCTGTTGGAAAGCTTGCTCTCATTTTGTTTTGGTATAAATTCCTCGTGGTTGTCGGATTTGTGATTCATGGAGCACTCTAACTGAAATTGAATGATTTATTGCAAAACAAGAAAGGACCAATAATTTAATGTTTGATGAGGACTTGATCTATAAAACAAAGAAAGTTCTATGTTTTTTCTGTTAAAAGAGAGCCATACCAATTGACCAGGAGAAAGTTACACGAAAATAGAAAAGAAAATGTGTGAGAAATTTTGAACCCCCCACCCAATGCAACCACCAAAGCACTAGTACACAGTACACACGCAGCACACAATACCTATGAATGTAACAATAAAAGAACATCAACACGTGAATGGAGAACAAAAAGCAACCTGAACATTGTATCACTAAGAAATAAGAAATAGCGAAATTGGCCCCGTGAAAACTGTAGTCGGCTTGATTAATTTTATTTCATCTTGTTGCCCTCATCCTAATTTCCTAGCATCCACGACCTACTCCCCGTGCCTTACTAGTAGTATACCGAACTTTAGGTGTGTCTAGATCTTTTTGGCGTAAATTTTTTGAAGAGATTTTTACTATTTCGAAACACTAAATAAAGTCTATTTATAATTTTTTTTGCACGGGTGGGTTATAAATCGCGAGACGAATCTAATGAGCCTAATTAATCCATGATTAATTCATAATTAGCGGATGGTTACTGCAGCATCACTGTTGTAAATCATGGATTAAGTAGACTCATTAGATTCATCTCGCGATTTACAACCCATCCGTGCAAAAATTTTTGCAAATAGATTTTATTTAGTACTCCATGCATGTGTTCAAACATTCGATGTGATGTTTTTTGGTGTAAAATTTTGGAATCTAAACAAAGCCTTTGTTTATGTGGATCTGGTGTCTCCAACCGCAACTGAAAAGAGATGGTCTGAATGCGATATTGGGATATTGTGACATTATAGATTGGGACGTGGAGTCAGGGGAGTACTCTGAGTCTGAGATGAATAAGGGGGGAGAATGAGAAGTAATAGATCAGGAGGAGACAGGCAAGGCTCTACTCATTAGCCAGAGCTTGGGTCGTTAGATGTGTGCCTAATTATGGGACATCGGGAGCATAGTGGATACACAGTTGTACAGTAGTACTAAGTGGGAATAAAACGTGCGGGATATTTTTGAGAAACTCTTGTTGGAAAATGCATGAAAGTGACTAATGCAGTTTGCTTATCCAAAACGCCCATGTAGAGACCGATTGGCGATCTGGATGAACAACTGTCGTGAAACAAAGGGAGTATCACGTCGTCATATCACATTAGGAGCGCAATTAACTCCTTGTAGCGTGAGGGGATGGCTAACTCTTCTAGTACTATACACTGTGTCCAGCGAGTGAACTATCAACATCTGCCAAAAACTGTAATTGACAGATTACCTGAGGTCTTTCTGCAAAACAGAATCGACCACATGGACATGGGCCTAAAATATCTCCAAGGAAGAATACCACCATGGATGCTAAGAAACACAGGCCCACTGCCCACAGCTTGTGGCCTGAGGCCTGAGTGAGCAGTAAGCAGCATGACCGGTAAGAAACCAGAATCCAGGAGCGAATACGAATACTGACTGCAACAGAGATTAGAGCAGTCCCATGCAAAGCAGTCACATGCATCCGGATCTTTGGTCCCAAAATATTCAGACTCAGGACGCAGGGCATGTCTGCAGAGTCTCTCTTGCTCCAGACAGCAGATGCTGAGGCTTCTGAGCACTAAGCACTGAGCTTTCACCGATGGGAAAGAAGCAAGCTCGTGCCTGACAACGGATCTCGCGCGTTCTGGCTGCTGAAAATGACTGGGCAAAATATCGCTAGGACTGGTGAACTGAGATAGATTGCAGTAGCTATAGCTGCAGCAAACAGCCAAGATCACACCGCCCGCCGGACGGCGACGTCTACCGGCGGCGGCGGCGGCCGCGCGGCAGCCGCGCCGATCGCAGAAACGTAGTCAGAGGAGACTTCCTGCACGCATCGGACTCGCGCGCGTGTGGGGGCGCCGTCGTGGCATGCCACATCGCGGGCCTCCCCGCCGCGAGCTCCTAATCCCCTCCAGACAAAGCAGTAGCCCCGCCTCATTCGGACCCGTCTCGGCCGCCGATCTCCCTCCACGATCCAGCTGGCGTACGATCCTACCGCAAGATGCAGTCTTCCGAGAAGAAGGATGCTGATGTCCAGGGTGTGTTTAGTTGGTGAAAAAGTTTGGATTTTGATACACATTTCGTTGTTATTTGATAAATAATGTTCAATTATGGACTAATTAGGCTTAAAAGATTCAGCTCGTGGTAATCAGTTAGACTGTGTAATTAGTTATTTTTTCAACTGCATTTAATACTCTATGCATGTGTCCGAAGATTTGATGTGACGGATATTGTGAGAAATTTTTTAGGAACTAAACGGGGCCTGAATTAAATCACAGCTGAGTCTGAACCTGCACGCAGAAACAAAATATGGAAATCCCAAAAAAAAATGGAAACACCAAAGTTCGCAACCAAATCCAAATCCATCTCGCGCTGGTTCATGTGGGCCAAGTTCTTTCTTGGCGAAGAAGCAGAGCCCAGGCAGAGACAAGACCCTCACACACGAATCCCCCACTCCACCGCCACCCCCCAAAAGATCAAACCCACCCTCCTCTCAAAAAAAAAAAAAAAAAATCAAACCCACCCCGCTCCGTCGGACCAAAACGAAGCGGCAGCGTCCGGGACTCCGACTAGTATCGTCCCCACCCGGCCTCACCCAGGGTTTAAAATTTCGGTGAAATTTCGGCGAAATTTCGGTATTTTTTTCGTTTTCGGTAGTTACCGGGAGGTGGAATTTCGGTAAATTTCGTTTCAAAATTCAAAAATTCAAAAAAAATTGTAAAAAAATATGTAAAAAATATGATAAAAACTAGGTGTTTTTCTAAGCAAATAGGACTAGAACACACTCAAATCTAAGATCATTTGCTAGGCTAAAATTAACATTTGAAACCGTAATTTGAATGACTCGTCATTTCATGTGCAAAAATTTGTTTTCTCCCCTCGACTTCAACTAGACTTTGGTTTATCATGATATTGGTGAGGTACCTATTCAATTTCATATGCATACCTACAACTAGGATGATGATCCATCAGCCGGCCCGGGTGGACTATACTCTCATCAGTAGACTAGTAGATCTGGTTTCCTCGTGCTGTCCAATTAGGCTCGTCGTCAATCTTGCTTCGCTTTTGGCTTTTGCATCTGCTTTTATATTATCATCTAGCAGCTCTTTTCTTTTGTATGTAGCGGTGAGATCGAATGAGATGGCAACTAAAGCCCTCTGTCTGCTGTAGTCTATTATTCTTAACCAGGCCCTCGATCTGGCTCTTCTTCTAGCTTTGTAGCCGGTAACTGTGGAGACTTGGGAGTTTTTTTTTTTTTGAAGTTGTGGCCATTGCTGATACGTGTTAAATTCCATTGGCAATTCTTCTCCATTGGCAACTGCAGATTAAGTCAGTTGTGGCCTTTGATCTGCCCCCACTTCGTGGAAGAAAACTTTGCATTGCAATAGTAGGTCGGTGACTGTAACCTTGATTCCAGTGAATTTCCTCCGACGCCATTCCAGTCCCGAGGATAAGAAGAGAAGGTCAAATTCTTGCATCCACAGCATGCATGTGACCAAAATCTTAGGCCACAAGAGAATTGTCACCATCTATAGAGCAGGGAAAAACTTTCTGTTGGAAAACTGCCGGAAAACACACCTTTCAGAATGCTTTAACAATTCTCTATACAAATTGAATCAAAAAAAAAATTCAAACACTGTCACATGAATTGATAACCAATTCAAATCATGTTTGTCCTGGATTTAAAACAACTTTCAATTGGATCAACTAATGTCTCTAAAAATTTATAGGAATATCCGCCATAACAAGAATAATAAAAGTCCAGTTGAGGCCTAAGAGAGAAAATGAAAGTTGTCACATGAAATGACAAGACTTTTAATTGGTAGTTTTTGAAATAATTAAATAACTTTCAAACCATTGCTCAAATGAAAAAGTTCCTGAAACAAAAGTTGTAGATCTCGAAAAACTGAACAAAGTTGGTATTCAAAAGTTTTTCATTTGACCTCGGGAACAGTACGAAAATCACAACGGACATCATTTTCCGGTCGAAATCACCGAAATTTCGGTCGGAATTCACCGAAATTTCGTTTTTTGAATTTGAATTCCCTTTTCGTTCGGAATTAACGAAATTCGGCGAAATTTCGGCCGAAATTTCGTTTCCGGGAGTTGGCGGGATTCGGTAGGAAAACGAAAAGGTGAACCCTGGCCTCACCTCGGCTCACCCTATCCGTTTGACACTCTTCCACGCTTGCTATAACTCCTCCGTCTCCGGGGCGTTCGCCTCCCCCAATCCCCAACCCACGCCCACCGTCCCCGGCCACCGCCTCAGATCCCCCGCCCCGCCCAGCCAGGTCCCTTGCCCGCGGCCATGACGCCCTCCTCCGCGCTCGCCCTGGCCCACCTCGCTGCGGCCTCCCCGTTCCCGGCGGCCTCCTCGCCGCGGCCCTCGCCCAGGCCCGCCTCGCTCAGCCCGGGCCCGGGCCCTGCCGGGCTCGGGCCGCGCCGGCTCGTCGCGGCGCCGCCCCCGCGGGCCTTCTTCTCCTCGTCGCCCTACCAGCCGCCGCAGCCGGAGGGCTTCTCGCCGCACCGCGAGTACGGCCTCGTCCCCATGGTCATCGAGACCACCTCCCGCGGGGAGCGCGCCTACGACATCTTCTCGCGCCTGCTCAAGGAGCGCATCGTCTGCATCCACGGCCCCATCGCCGACGACACCGCCTCGCTCGTCGTCGCGCAGCTGCTCTTCCTCGAGTCCGAGAACCCGCTTAAGCCCGTCCACCTCTACATCAACTCCCCGGGGGGCGTCGTCACCGCCGGGCTCGCCATCTACGACACCATGCAGTACATCCGCTGCCCCGTCACCACGCTCTGCATCGGCCAGGCCGCCTCCATGGGCTCGCTCCTCCTCGCGGCCGGGGCGCCCGGTGAGAGGCGCGCCCTGCCCAACGCCAGGGTCATGATCCACCAGCCCTCCGGTGGCGCGCAGGGGCAGGCCACCGATATCGCCATCCAGGCCAAGGAGATCCTCAAGATGCGAGACCGCCTCAACAAGATCTACCAGAAGCACACGCGCCAGCCCATCGATAAGATCGAGCAGTGCATGGAGAGGGACCTCTTCATGGACCCCGAGGAGGCGCGTGACTGGGGGCTCATCGACGAGGTCATCGAGAGCCGGCCCGCCTCGTTCATGCCCGACGGACTCGGTGGAAACGGCCTCGATGTGCCCAATCTTGGCGGCGGCGGCGGCGGTGGACGGGGAAGGGATGTCGAGGAGCCCTCTGCGGTGTGAAGAACGGCCACAAAGGTGAAATCTTATCGCGTCCGGTGGCTGTGTTGTTGTTAGATCTAAAGCTTTAATTCTTACTAGACAAGGTTAACCTTGTTGTTCTGGTTGCCGAGGCGTCCGGCTCCCCATTCCCCTTCTTGCTTCAATTGCTTGAATTGAGCTATTGGTGATAATTGTTGCAACTAAGGAAATTTCGTTCCTTTGATACGGATAAATCGACACTATTGTGTATGTTGTACTATATTAGTATCAGTTCCATGCTGGAGCATATTGAAAATTTTATCTCTGTTGTTTCTTTCTCATAGTAAATGTTCTTGTTTCTATCTTTATCAAGCTTGTGTTCTTAAGATGTTCATGGTACATGTTCCTTCATGTGTGCCAGTTTTCTTCCAACATCCTAGTTGCTCAGGCCTGACTAGCATCGGTTGCTGACTGCATGTTGTGCGAATGAAATTTGAATGAACGTTGTGTAATGTTGTAATCCACTATGATTGAAATTGAAATTGATTGCTTAGTTGGTTTGTTATTTACACTTGGATGGGTTGGTTAAATTTCAAGACAAAATATAGCATCCCTAGGAATTTTTCAGGTCATGTTATATTGGAGTTCTGTTATGTTTTGTAGCTCAAATTTTATGGATCCTCATTATTTTTTTGCTTCATATTTGTTTCAAACAGTTCGCATGTGTGTTCATTGGTATGAATTAGAGTATTGACCTAACTGTCTGGAGCAGATTGTCTCCAATCTTTAGCTCAATTAAAGCTTAATAGAAAGTCCATGGAGCTAAGCTTTGATGCATTTGACTTAGAAGAAAGGGTTTAGAGGACCTAGGATTTTTTTTTTCTGCATTGAGTGTGTAATTTTGGGATGAAATTTCTGAAGTTGGTGTGGAATTGAATGTGCGTCAGCAATTGAGCACATGCTTCCTCTTCAACATTTAATAGTTGTGACATGTATATTTATGGCTGATGCCAATATGACTAGGCCCTGTTTAGATCCGACCCCGCAAAAAAAATGTAAAAAATGTCACATCGAATGTTTCGACACATGCATGGAGTACTAAATGAAGTCTATTTACAAAACTTTTTGCATGGATGAGCTGTAAATCGCGAGACGAATCTAATGAGCCTACTTAATCTATGATTTGCAACAGTGATGCTACAGTAATCGTCCGCTAATTATTGATTAATCATGTATTAATTAGCATCATTAGATTCGTCTCGCGATTTACAACCCATCTGTGCAAAAAGTTTTGTAAATAGACTTCATTTAGTACTTCAAATTAGTAAGATTCTTTTGCAAAAAATTTTGCAACGGAACTAAACACGGACTATATGAGACCACCTAGTGAACTGTAACACTCCAAGTCTCCAACAGTACTGAATAAAAAAAAAGTCTCCAACAGTGTGAATAAAAATGGCATATTGTGAACTTAGTAGTTCAAAAAAATATTATCATGTTTTCACAAAGTTTGTTATGTTTGTAACCTAACAACATATGTCTACTACTTTACAGTTTCATAGAGTCAGGTCGTAAACTCTGATGCTCTGCGTGGCTCAGTCAAAATATGCAAAAAGGAACCCAGAGTTTGCATCACTTCATGCAAAGAGCATTTTAAGTGCAAGGCTGGACAAATGAACAAACCAGGTTCAATTGTGGCCTAGTTCTTGCTTGTGCTATACTGGATTCTGAACACGGTGGTGATTAAAATCCGTATGCAGTAGACTGCATTGCAGTTGGATGGCACCAGCTTCTTGTGGAATTGTAAAATTTGAACCTGTTGACACTATTTCTACTCTACCACTTGTTGGTACTTCTGATGGCAAGAACCAGTTTGTATGCTCTGATATTGTTCTTGGTTCTGTTCAGGTGTGATAAAACAAAACGTATGTCTTGCTCAGATTCAGTGGTAAATTTCTGAGTAGACGTCCCAGCTTACCCGTTTGTATGCTCTGATATTGTTCTTGGTTCTGTTCAGGTGTGATAAAACAAAACGTATGTCTTGCCCAGATTCAGTGGTAAATTTCTGAGTAGACGTCCCAGCTTAGGAGAGACTGGAAATCATAATTGGTTGTTCAATGTTTTCTCTGATGTTTCAAATGAATTTGGGTTGTATAGTCTTCTACATCGGAATCATTTGTGTCAAAATATATAAATTTTTATACAAAATTGGTGTTATTATATTCATATTAAAATATACTTATTGTTATAGTTTTGTATTACATCTTTGAAATGTATGGTGTAGTTGGTTAAAGCCTTGTCCTGAACCCTGATGAAACAAAATACGCTTTCTAAAAAGGTGTATTATTATTATTTAAGTCAGGAGGACTTGGATTAAGGTCTTGGCATGGAAAGTTTAGTAGCTGACCTGTTGAGTTGGATTGCTGAGCTAATGGAGTAAATTTTACATCTTCATTACATGGTTTTACTCACGATAACATCTTCATTACATCGTGCTGCTGAATTCTGATATATATCAACATGCCAACATCTAATGGCACGAAGCGGGGAAACGTTCTTGGGTTATCCACCAAAAGGGAACAGTATGTAATCTAGCATTTTGCAACGCTTGGTATGTTAGTGAATTTAGGTTTTCAAGAAATGTCTACTATCTGTACTCAAAAGTGGTTGCATGTTGCACTCATATACTAAAGATACTAAAGGGCCAAGAATCGGCGCAACGCCGTGAGTCGTGGCCCCACGCGGGGCCGCGCACTGTTCATACAGGTCCCACATACTATTCGCGTGGGACCCACGTGGGGCCCGCGTACTATTCAGGCGGGACTCATGTGGGACCCACGTACTATTCAGGCGGGACCCACGTGGGGCCCACGATTCTATTAAGTTAGTATCTTTATCTTAAAAAAATATTTTCCTTCCATTATTTGATGATACAAAATATATTTAACTACTTCCTATATATAAAAATAATAACTAAACTTTGTATACTGCATTTACATGTGGTAGTTGTACTACTTCTTGCGTTTTGATTTCCCTCCGTAAATCCACAAAATATAATTAAACTGTTCATTCATTTCTAATCTTACTTTTTTTCCTACTAAAGTAATTAAACTATACCTACTGACACAAAAAAAATTCCTAAGGAAAAATTACCTGTACCTCTATACTACAATGCTTGAGATTGGCGCGCTCTCAGACACAAAACTACTATGCCGCTTTACTGTAATTTTTAGATCTAACTCAATACATCAATACGATGTTGCTTCGAATATAGTAACGGATAATATCTTTCTATTAATATTTTAGGTCCACGTTTTTTGTATAGGTGCGCGTAGCGCGCCAACCTGACTAGTATCTTAAATTGATACCCAAAAGTTTCGTTCACACCTATGGCACCTGAGCTCCACCGGACCTTGTTCCAAGTTCTGGTTTTCTGTCCAACTCCATGGCATCATTACAAGCTAGATTCCTCACCCTCCGCTAGTTCTGTTGTTCAACGACGCATAAACGGCTGACATGGCGTCTGATAGAAAGCTTAAACGATTAAATGCCAAGCTTCTCCCACGGCTGCTTATCTCGCTGATCGATGGTGATGGTCAGCAGCGAGGCGGATTATTGTTTTGTAGGCTGGCAAAGTGTGCAAGCCACAAAAGAGGCCCAGAGTTGCCGAGGACTACTGTTATGGGCCGCATTGTTTGGCCCAGGAGACCGAACAATCCGATCCGGCCCAAATTGCCGGCTAAACCCCCTGCTTCTCCCACGACGCCGGTCGCCGCCGCCGCCTCATTTCCGAACCCCTTCTCCCGTCTTCACCCCAGCTCGAGCGTTCCGGCCGGCTACGCTAGCCTTTTCCTCACTCCCGCGGAGCCAGGAAGGGGCCGCCGGCTGCCACTCTCGGCGGCGCCAGGCCAGAATGGCTTTCCTCTTCAACAAATTCCAGGAGGTATGCGTCCCTGTCTCTGTCCCTTCACATGTCGCAACCATCGCGGGATCTCGATCTGTCTGATTCGTCCCGGTCGCTGGCGATGAAACCCGTCACGGATTTTCGTGGCACGAGGGGAATTCTAACCCGTATTGCGCGCTTTGGACCGATAGAATATGAGCATGGAAGTGCCCGGCACGATGCGGGGCTTGCTTCAGTGTTCCCCATCCTTCTAACCGCTGCTCCTAGCTTCAAAGGTTCCCGCTTCCTCGTTCAGATGACAACTTGATTTCTCCCTTATTTATGTAGTTCTAACTGATATGAGCAGAACACTAGCCTACTGAACACCACGAAGATTTCTTAATCGCTGTAAATCTGTATCCTCATTTTAATGGATTCTATTGTTAAAATTACAGGCGATCAAAACACTTGCTAAGAACCCCATGTTTGCTCGTGATCCAAGACATCTTCAATTTGAAGCTGACGTGAACCGTCTGTTTCTCTATACGAGGTTTGCTAACATCCAGAGAAAGGCTCTGCATTCCTTTTTATTTCACTGTGTTTTTTCCCCAAGAAGGGCGTCATGAAATTTCTGTGTATGCAATAAGTGCCTTTCTTCTCTGATCAATGGAGAACGTAAATTTGCAATTGTAATTGGGTTTGTTTTTGCATCATTGCAAACTTTCACCACCAATTTGAGCCTGTTAAGGTGGTTGTTGGATTCTTGTTCTTTATATAGGTCATAACTCATAAGGAAGCTTTGTGAATCTTTGTGGTTAATGAGTCACACCTTGTCAACTCTTATGCTAACAGTAACTTCAGGGATTAAACCACTAAACTGTGTTGCCATCTCCATGTTATTGATATTGCATTGTACTAAGTTCTCTTTCAAAACCATCTATGAATTTTACTGCTATCTTAAGTTTCTATTACTGTGCACTTAGCTATTATCGTCTGGGAGAGAATGCTGAAGAGAGAGATGCAGAGGAGATTATTGATTTGGCTGGCAAGGCATCTGTTGCCGAACAGCAGAATCAAGTGCAGGAAAATGTCCATTATCAACTTACGCATATGTGCCAAGCAATGGATGGCATTCTTCGTCCTGATGTAACAAATGATCCATCAAAAGATCCTTCAGAAACACATAGCTATTCTCGGCGTAGTGGATTGAGTTTTGCTGTTGGTGGAGCTGCATCTGCAAACAAGCTAAGGTAGTTCATTCTGACTAATTACATTACATTGGTGCATTCCTTTCAGTAGGTATATCATCCTAAAATAGGCTACTTAGCATGTTAATCACTTGCTTGTGGATGATCCTGTTGCATAACGTTCACCACTGAGGTGTTACTCTATACGTTTTTTCTGCAACCGAACTAATGAAGATTCTTAAAGTATGGTAACCACAGTTGAGTTACGTCTGTATGGACTTATGGGGGATGAATACAGCATTCCTTTTTAACTCCCATTTTGTGTTTTTGAGATAAACATGCCTCAACTTTACGTACCATAATGTTGCATCTCTAGTTACTGTCATACTGGCACAGTTTGTTAAAATTCCAGACTAAGGTTACATCAGTCTGCATTGATCTGTAGCTGATGCTGTCATATGCATCATTGCATAAACATGTTGCAGGAAGCAATGATAATCCCTGGAGAAGTTACATGTGTTTACTATTTGCAATTGTTTCTGTTTGATGATTATAGGAAGTTAGTGCTCATCTATTTGCTCTGCAGTGCAGCTATCCCTGCTACACGGCCTATAACTCAAGCAGAACTGTCAAATAGATTCAGAGATCATTTTGGGTACACCCTTGACATCAAACCATCTGGAATTCCTCACAAAGATGCAGGCCAAGGTCTGTTCTTATCTGGAGAAGCAAATGTTGGTGCTGTCCTTGCCATCTATCCTGGCGTTATATATTCACCTGCTTATTATCGATATATACCTGGATACCCAAGAATTGATGCATGCAACAACTATCTGATCACAAGATATGATGGAACAATAATTGATGCAAAACCATGGTCTTTAGGTGGTGAAACTAGAGAATTATGGGATGGTTCATATTTGGTGGACCATAATGCTGTGCCACCTAAAGGCTCAGAGAACAACTCTGATCGAGTGTGGAGAATGCTTAGCAAGCCTCTAGAGAAAAATATGAGGGAAAATTTTGGTGAAGTGCTTGAACGAAGAAATCCTCTTGCTTTTGGTCATTTTGCAAATCATCCACCAAAAGGTTCAAGTCCTAATGTCATGATCTGCCCATATGATTTTCCTTTGTCAGAGAAGAACATGAGAGTATACATCCCTAACATTACGTTTGGTGGTGAAGAGCCCATTAAGATGAAGAGGTTTGGCTCCTTCTATTTCAAGTCTGGAAGTTCTGATAATCAGGCTGGGGATTCTCTAGTTCTAAAGACGCTAGTATTGGTGAGTACAAGGTCCATTCGTGATGAAGAGCTCTTCCTTAACTACCGTTACAGTAACTCAAAGCGGCGACCAGAATGGTATAGCCCTGTTGATGAAGAAGAGGACAAGAGGAGATGGAGCTAGTTCAGCACTTCTGTACCATTCTGGCTATGCAATTGTTTGCTAACACTTCTGTTTTTTCCTGGAAATTGCAACAGAGCAGTGATAAGCTCCTGAAATGAGATGGCAGTTTCCGATTCCTATTGTTTGGCCTGGCTTTTATCATCATGGAAAAAGTAGACTGCCTGCTGGAAACTCTACTCATGGGTCATTTGTAGCGCATAAAGAATACTGGTTTCATTGCTGTTACTCCTTTTACGTGTTCGCTTTCCCTATCCCAGTGATTTAAGGGAGATTTTATGAATCCACAACAATAGTTTTGGCGTGGCATTTATCATCATGAGAAAAAGTAGTGCCTCCAGTAAACTCTACTCGCGGGTACTTTGTAGCACATAAAGAATACTGGTTTCATTCTTGTTACTCCCTTTATGTGTGCCCTATCCCCATGATTGATTTAAGGGAGATAAATAATTTATGAATCTATTGCCTGATATTAAAGTTTACTTTGAAATTTGCCACTACTTGTCATTATAACTTATGCTTTCCAGTTTGGTTCCCATCTGCCATCTGAAGTTCTAAACTAGGTTCGTGGAGTCTAGATGGGGAATCCAGTTAATATTGTTTCAGAAGTTTGTGCTTGCAGCACTTGAAAGGGTATATTTGTGCAATGGGGAAAAAATGAAACCGTGATATTTCATCCCTTTTACTGATTCTTGTCAGTTTCCTACACCTAAATAACTTAAAGATGGCAACAACAGCTTATTGTTTCCATCTCCTCTTTGACCAGATTGTCAAACAGAGTTCTGCTGTAGGGTTGCTTCGTTTTGAGCCATCCTGAATTGAATATGCTTGTGTAGCCTAGTGGCCTCCTCTGGCCGCATGACCTGTTCTTTCTTGCAATCCCGGCTTCACTGAAAATTATGCTGGGTTGTTGACTATATTCCATCTATTTCTGAATTATGCTTTACGTGGTATGTTTGCTCTTCCTTGAGGCCCTGTTTAGATCATAACCCGTAAACACCGTAAACGCAAAAAAAGTCACATCGAATGTTTGGACATATACATGGAGTACTAAATAAAGTCTATTTACAAAACTTTTTGTATGGATGGGCTGTAGATCGCGAGACGAATCTAATGAGTCTACTTAATCCACGATTTGCAACAGTGATGTTACAGTAACCATCCGCTAATTATGGATTAATTATCATCGTTAGATTCGTCTCGCGATTTACAACCCATCTGTGCAAAAAATTTTGTAAATAGACTTCATTTAATACTTTAAATTAGCAAGATTCCATGCCAAAAAAAATTGCGTTTCATCTAAACACGGCCTGAGATATACATTTCCTGGTGTTATCATGGTGATTTAGCCAGTAGCACCGAAAGAGTGCATTCTTTGGTAACACCACAAGAAATATATCTCAGTCAAATGGCTGCACCGGGAAGCCTTGAGATTTTGCCGTCTGGACGGCGATTTTGCTTCGTCGTATGGCTTGTCAGGTTAGTTAACTCCTGTATTCTATGACCCCTTTATTTAATATTCACTTCCTTCCCTTAATCTCTTGGGCCTGCAATTATGCATTCATCAGGCATCACTTGGTTCAGATTGGTAGAATCCTGCCGACAGTCCCTGCCTGCCGAGTGCACGATTGATGCAAAGCATCATATGAAACATATCATAACTGGGTTGTTCCCTAATCGATATAGGTTGCCAACTCATGGTAATGGGACAAAGCACAATTTTTTTTTTCGAAAACGAGCACGCTTGCTGTCAGTGCCAGCCTACCACGACATGTTGGCATAAAGAGTTAAATACACCAGCGGCCCTCGAACTTGTCTCCAGGTGCCACTTAGGTCCACGAACTCGCAAAATCGAAATCTGGCACCCTGAACTTGTTAAGTTGTGCCACTTAGGTCCATACCCTTTCAAGGGGCATGAATATATGCAAAAATGCCCTTAAGTTTTATCATCTTCCCTTCCATGCGCCCTCCGCCGCTTCCTTCCCTGCGCCCTCCGCCGCGCTCTCCCCCTCCTAGCTCCCTCCGCCGCCCCTACCCCTCCCTGCTCCCTCTGCCGCCCCCTCCCACTCACTGCTCCGGTGGCTCCGCCACCGAGCGCGTGTGCCGGCCCCGCCGACTCAGCTCCTCCGCTCGATGCCGCGATGCGCCAAGGACGGGGCGGATCCAGGCCGTCGGCGTCTTCTTGGAAGAGACGGGAATGGGGGGCGCCCGCGGGGGCCACGCTCTCGTTCCTCTCCACCGCGGGCTCCATCGCGCAGCTCCGCCGGGCGGCCGGCGCCGAGCTCCCGGGAAACCTGCTTTTCGTGGAGGCCGGGCTGCAGGCGGCCCGCGCCGCGGCGGGTGGCACCAAGGTGAGCTGCGTGGTCGGGGACGCGTTCGTGTGGCCCGCGGCGGAGGTCCCACCGCCCTCCTCGCTCCTCGCTCCTCCCTCCTCTGTGCCGGCGCACCCCTCCTCACGGTGGAGGCCATGGCATGGCGGAGGTGGCGGCGGCGCGCCGCCCCCTCCTTCCTCCCTCCTCCTCCTCCCTCCTCCCTCCGCCGCACCGAGCTCGTCCCATCTCCCTCCTCGCGCACGCTACTCCACAACCCGCACGCGGCCGCGGCCGCGAGCCCCGCAGGAGCTTCGGCCCGCCTCGCCGCCCCCTCCCTCCTCCGATGCGGCTTCCTCCGAGCAAGCCCCTCCCTCCTCCGGCGCGGCTTCCTTCAAGCAGTGACGACAAGCGGCGGCGGAACCCTGAGCCCACTCCCTCGCCGGCGCCCCTCCCTCCCTCCTCCCTCCTCCCTCCTACTCCTTGCCGGAGCTCGAGCGGATCTGGGCATCCCCCCGCCTCCTCGCCGGAGCACGCGCGGACCGCCATGCCCGCCGTGCCTTCCCGCTCGCCGCGCCCGCCGCGGCCACCTCACCCGCCATGCCCGCCGCGTTCGCTATGCGCGCCGTGGCCGCCACGCCCGCCATGCCCGCCGCGCTCCGCGGCGGCCGTGCCGGCCCGCTCGTCGTGCCCCGGCACCCGCAACGGTGGCGGCCTCGCCCGCCATGCCCGCTGCGGCTGCCGCGCTCGCTGCGCGCGCCACGGCCGCCCCGCGCGCGGAGGACAGGGGCTGCGGGACCGGCTCTGTGCCGGGGAGCTTGAGACCGGGGTCACGACCGACGGCGGAGGTGGTGGCTGCGGCAGAGAGGCGTGGTCCCCTGGGCGCCGCAGGTGGCCGTGCTGCGCCACGCGTCCGTGGGCGCCTTCGTGACGCACGCCGGGTGGGCTTCGGTGCTGGAGGGCGTGGCCAGCGGCGAGCTCCAAGGCGGCGGCGCACTGACGGAGGAAGCAGGGGAGGCGTGGGGGGAGAGAAAGAGATAGAATGGGAGGGGGAGGGGTGAATGTAGAAGATAGCAACTTTGGAGGAGTTTTTTGCATATATTCATGCCACGTGGCGTCATATCAAGGGGTATGGAACTAAGTGGCACAACTTAACAAGTTCAGGGTGCCAGATTTCGATTTTGCGAGTTCGTGGACCTAAGTGGCTCCTGGAGACAAGTTCGAGGACCGCTGGTGAAATAACTGTGTGACACAATAGGGCGTAGGTGACTGATGTTTTCTTGATAGTTTTTGGTTTTACGAATTTGTATCTGGTTGATGGAGATGCCTCTTTAGGAATATAAGTACAGAAGGTCAGGAGATCAAACCCCCAAAATCTGCAAATAAATTTATTTTACATTCATTGAGGGCTGAATTAATCTGGCAATGCAAACACACGCCATGCTGATTGGACTTCGAATCCAGCCATAGTAATTTGAAGTTAAAGAATATTAAATCAGATCTATAATGTCGGTACTTGCAGAATTTTAAGCATTCACTTAGATCAACATCATTTAGAAAAGCTTAGTTACCACCACCACAATTACACAGCCTGACAGCCAGCTACTGCTACACATATCTAGTGGTCATGAATGAAAAATAGTCGCGTGAATCTAATACAAAAGCTTAGTTACTACCACCACAATTACACAGCCTGACAGCCCGCTACTGCTATACATATCTAGTGGTCATGAATGAAAAATAGCCACGCGAATCCAATATATATGGCTGTAATGTGAAGATTTGATTGATCGGCACTTTTACAATCTGCCAAAACAACAAAACCTGTGTACCTTTCTCTTGCTTAATGAAGTTACTTCTAGAACCTTTTAAATTCCGCATGATATTATGAGAATTTGTGGACCATGATGCGAGAGATGTACCTGCCCTTTCTTGAATACGACGTTTTAGTGCAATAGTGCTAGAAGTAGACATTCTAGTTCTTTGTCGTTCAATTCGATACAGAATAAATGCATTCTGAAGACCTAATGGGAATTTGGTTTGTGACCCATGCACACCGATGCAGGAGACTTTCTCCAATGGCAATTTTCAAAGACGGCACCGATGTATTACCTTGGGCCAATACATCACCAGCAACGAAGCCCCAAACACAAACTGACAATTTTTAGGCATTCATATTTGGTTACAACGATAAGAACCAAGTGTTATCTCTATCTTGCAGGAGTACAACTGCTTTGTTTGGTTCGTACAGCGGCATTTCCTGCTTGTAATGGTGATTAATATTATTTTTCATGCTAAGCAGTAGAAATTTACTAGTAATCCATAGAGCAGGGTCAGCTGAGTCCAGTGCTTCTGAGTCGTCGATCACTATGTAAATTGCATATCGCTGGTGCTGCTACAGTGATCTCACGCATTCATCTTGATAAGAACAGCCATGTGCCGGCCGATACAATGATTGTCTAGACATTTGGAAGTACACTATCTGAGAAGTTGTTAGTACTTTATTTTTTTTTCAAGGGTATACACTATACAGTCTCAGTTACTAGCTACCAACGGCAGCTGGATTAATGCAGCTGCTATTGTGTTGGTTCAGAACGATCGGGCTAACCAGGAACAGGACTGAACACCAGACAAGCCATCGGGCAGTGCTCGCTCCAGCAGCCGGCGGGCTAACCTGTGGACCTGAATGTCACCCTGTCTTCGCATAGACGCTGTTCTTTGGACTTTACCTTCTCTCATGTTTGGCTCTTTCTTATGCTCCTTAAGCTACCTCGTCGATCAAGTTGCCAACCAGGCACGAGATATCTGAATGCCATCATGTTACTCTGTAAAACAAGCCATCCAGTCACGGGATACCTGAATGCCGTGATGGTCCTCTGTAAAACAACTATGAAGTTACTTGTGGTGGGAAAAAAGTGCCGACTCCACTGAAAGTGCTTGCGCATTCAAGTATTCTACTAAGTGTAGTCCAAAATATGGTTAACTACATATGACCCGGACACGAGTTGAAAAAACTACCTGCTTGATTTTATATTGTTTCCTATTAATGATATAGCTAGCGCTACTCAAATTATCGAAATATTAGTTGTTTTAGCTCTCTTTACATGTGTATATTATTGATGCGAACAATACTACACTTTGATCTTTGCCAATGTGACGAGAAAGGTTTTTTACAGAAATGAATCTGGTGCATCAAATATAGCACAAATTAATTTCCCATGAGAAATACATGTGTATCATCCGATTATGATATTTTGTATAAATAAACATTGAAGATAGATCCAGTTTACCATTTTTCATGCCACGTGTATCGTACCTGAACCCTATTTTGATGCTTACACATCATTAAACCCACAGTTCATTTTCTCGTAACTAAAACCGTTTAGGATCAAAAGTTTCGAAACAAAATGTAACTACCGCTTATAAATAGAAGATCCCAATGGTTCAGTATACACTTGTTGTACATACTCTGTTTGAAAATGTAAGGCTTATTTAGTTTTATTAGGACAAGTTTTTGACGAACAATTATTCTATAGATGCATGATTTTTGTAAAACAAACTCGATGCCATTAGATTTGTATAAAAAAAACTTTGTCATGAGTATTTTTTTATTATGACATATATAAATATTACTAGAGTAAACGATGGTTAAGATTTTTTTTTTAAAGGAAACCGATGGTTAAGATCTTGTTGTAACTGTACGAACATGTCACAAGTTTTTTTTCCCCTTGTCTCTCGTGAGCCATAATTCAGATAACATCTCTCTACCCTCCAACTGGCATGAGCTTGCATATCATTTATATTCAGATTAACCAAATAAAAAACGCTACTCATTAGAATCACCAAAGCACGGCCGCCCCACAGCAGGCCGGGAGGCGGGAGCTTCCTGATGATTTACTGGCACGCACGTTGAGTCGATCGATGATGACGCGACCAACCGCAGCTCAAGCTCAAGGCCTCGTCCCCTCCTCCCGGTCCGCGGCGCCTGTATATATAGAGCCCACCCGGGCCCGATGTGACGACGCACCAGCAGCGAGCGCCGAGCGGGAAGGAGCGGCCGGCGGCGAGCTGAGGCAGCGGCTCGCACCGCGCGTTCCCGGTCACGCACGACGATGGCGCCCGCCGCCCGCCACTCCCTGCTGCTGCTCGCGCTCGCCCTCTCGCTCGGCGCCGTGTCCGCGGCGCAGCAGGTGGACGCCGTGGCCGCGGCGCAGCAGGCGGCGGACCGCGTGGCGGGGCTCCCGGGGCAGCCGCCCGTGGGGTTCGCCCAGTACGCCGGGTACGTGACCGTGAACGAGACCCACGGCCGCGCGCTCTTCTACTGGTTCTTCGAGGCCACCGCGGCGCCCGACAAGAAGCCGCTCGTGCTCTGGCTCAACGGCGGTACGTACACACACCGACACCCCCCCTCCATCTCCCACTCCCGAGACCTCGCTCCGTTCAGCGTCCGACGCCTACCGCCGCCCGCACCATTTACTCCGCTGCCGCCCGCTCGTACTGGCTTCGCCATTGATTCCCGCTGCCTGCCGTTGCCGCGGCGCTTCTGCTCCATGTTTTTTTTTTCTTGAGCTCGCCGCGGCCGTGACTGCAAGTCCGCAACATGAATGCGGCTAGGAACTGAGAGATAGTGGTAGCCTGGTAGGATGACGACGTACGGCTAGCTGTTCGTCGTCACTGAAGAGCATTGTGGAGGCCTGCGAGTACTAGGAGCTAGCAGCTACTGTAGCTCGGTGCTGATGCTGGTTACAGCGTGCTCAATTGCAGGTGTAGACTAGTCCTGGTTGCAGTACCGCGCACTTTGCCCAACCGATTAGGCGACATTTAGAGGGGAAGTGACTAGTGAGGAGCTATATATCCCATCAAGTAATTGCGCTCACCATTAATTTGATGATTGCTGTTGGAGGTCGATGGTGTAACCGTCACTATTTCCAACTCCATTTAATTAGTTGAATGAACACACCTTTCAGTCTTTCACTTTACCGGTGACGAAGGTTATGAATTTTGTTACCCTTGTGCTACCGTAGCCAATTCCAGCATGGAAACATTGGAAAGCGGTATTTTTTTAAAAAAAATACATGCAGAGTTGAAGTTCTTCTTTTGAAATTCACGCAAAGCTCCGTGTGCTATGAGACTTTTGCACTCTAGACATTCCATCAAGTGGAGATAAATGGTGATAAAATTTCCAGCCATGCCCATCTAGTCTAGCTTCTTCCCAATACGAAATTGATCAATGCTATACATGGTGAGGCGCAAGACGACGCAGGACCACGCTGTCAGCGCTTCGCCAATGTTCCAATTGCTGACTGAGCCGCGGAGCCGCTGGTCAGAACTCAGGCCCCGTTTGGGAGGGCTTCACCGGCGGCTTCACGAGCGGCTTCAGGTGAAGCCCTCCCAAACGTTTGTTTTGGGACCGGCTTCACGTGTGAAGCCGGTCCTGAAGTCATCAGCGGCTTACACAGGCAAGGTGAAGCCATGAAATCGTGGCTTCACGCGGCTTACACATCAATCTAACAAGTGAAGCTGTTTTGCCAAACGTTTTCTAAAACGGCTCCAACTCCACCAGAAAAGCCGCTCCATCTGAAGAGCCGGAGCTGTTTTTGGAAGAGCCAGAGCCCTGCCAAACACACCCTCAGAAGAGAAACTGTACACTACTAGTATTACACATTGCCGGCGGGACCCACACACGACGCCCTAGCTGCAGCACTACACAGTACACGCTAGCTGCGCCCTTCCAGTTCCAGACCAGAAGGATTGGCGCGCGCTACGCACTAGCTGTCTAGCTGAGTGCAGCTGCAGCCCTGTAGCTCCTGTACATGGCGATGCTGAATTGCTGATGGCTGAAGCTCATCACTCGATCATCAGCTTGCTGCCTTCCACCACTGAGTGCTTTTGCTTGGTGGTGGCCATGGCCCATGGTCAGCTCCCAGCAGCCAGCTTAACGTGTTCTCGTTTTTAAGAATGGAAGTGGATCGGATTTGATATCTCCAATATCCAACTTTCTATTTTCTTCCCATCCCTACTCGTTTCTACTCGTTCGTCGGGATTTCCCGGCTTCATGCGTTGCCACCATCCCAAGCAAAGTGTCAGAGGGGTCTAGCTAGCAGCATAATTTTCCCGTTTACTTGCGCCGGCTGATCTGTTTTCGTCTTCGGACCCCCTGGTTATTGGAAACCTGTGAGTCTAGACTTGAGGCCTTGTTTAAATGCGAAAAGTTTTGGGTGTAAAGTACTGTAGCATTTTCATTTGTATTTGATAATTATTGTCCCGCCATGGGTTAACTAAGTTCAAAAGATTCGTCTCGCAAATTATAGTCAAACTGTGTAATTAGTTATTTTATTTAGCTACATTTAATACTTTATATATGCGTTCAAAGATTCGATGTGATGATGAATCTTGTAAAGTTTTGGAATTTTGAGTGCATCAAAACAAGGCCTGAGGGAGGAGCTCTCTCCGGCCTGGGGCTCGACGCTGCCGGTTCCGTCGCCGTCGTCGAGAGAGAGAAGAGGAAGAGGCCGGCGGAATAAGAGGCTGCCGGGGAGAGATGACTTTTTTTTATGAGCAACACCTGGGAGAGATGACTTGCGAGAGAGAGGAGGGGGGAATCCGACTCATGAAGTCTGGACCAATGGGAGAGCTGCATTTTAAAGACTTGGATTGATGACGTGGCGTGTTTGTTTAACTGACTTCTAATGCATTTTAATACAAGCAAATGAGTTCAAATGAAAAAGTTGTAAAGTACAAAGTTTTAGATCTCGTCGAGCTCTACAACTTTGGTATAGAACTTATTTACATCCAAAGCCATTTAGAAGTTCTAAAATTTATAATTTCAAATTAGATAACTTATAATGAGATTTTGAAGTATTAAACAATCTCAAATATAAAAGTTGAAAATACAAAATTTTATATTTTGTCAAGTTGTACGACTTTAGTATAAAGTTTCTTCATATGAGTTCATATAAAAAAGTTTGTGTTCAAAAAATGCATTCACTAACTCTCTCACATACAAGCACACATATAATTCTTGTGAGATATTTCGATTTTGTAAACGTCGTTATGACAAAATGTGCTAAATCTTCTCAACTTTTTATCATAGCCTCCACATGTGATGCCATCATATCATGACAAATCTCATAATTTTCTGACTTTATTTTCATTTTTTAGAATTTAAAAATCATTCGGACACATGTTAGTTGTCATATTTCTTGAACAAGATATTCGAAATTTCTTTTAATTTCATGATAAGGCCTCAAACTGGGCTAAATAACATGAATATAAATTTTCTACTCATTGTATTCCATTATTTGAATCAATTGCATTTCAAATTTGACTATCTATTTGAGGCATTTATTTGTAATGTTTATAGCCCAATCATGATGGTGAATTATCTTCATTATAAAATTAAACCATCTACTTATGTGCCACTTAAATTGAGGCTTAATAATAAAGAATTTTATGACCCATAAGTATTATCAATTATGTCAGCAAGTTTTACTCACAGGAATTGATATGCCCGTAAGTTAAGCATGAAGCTTAAGGCCCATTTTTAGGAAAGAATCAAATAATGACATTTTTTAATGGCCAATTTTCTAAGAAATTAAATAATGAACCATATTTATTTGATGCCATTAATACCTTTGTTTACATTTGGAAAATGTGCATTCCATAGATAAGATTATTAAGGAATCATTTATTATAATGTTTTGGGATGTACAAATTCTAATAATTAAGTGGCTCTAACTTATAAATAATTTTATCCCAATTTGAAATCAATCCAACGAGATATTTAGATTCATAATTAGAATTTCAATGGTAATTCATGGTTGTATTCTGACCAAAGTTGTTTACAATCATGGATTATCATGATTTGATTGATTTATTAATAAAGAATATATATTATTCTTAAGCAAGCATACTTAGTGAGTCCAATTTTGGACATAAATCTTAAAGCTAGCTTTTGAATATTTTCTTAATTGAGCCACAAATAATGTTGATAAAAATACTAAAGTAATATATGAGGACAAATTGAGTTTATTTTAATAAGATGTCCTCTGGTAAATGCATATTTGCTTAAAAGAGTTTAGGCATATCATGATTAATTGACTTGTGGCTACATACTGACCAAAGTTGTTTGTAGTCATATGTCATTCTCAACCCGAAGATTATGAATTGATTTTGTGACTCAGGGCTATATACTAACCGAAGTTGTTTATGGTCATGTGTCATTAAGATTGGCTGAGTTATTAAGTTGCCAGCTCTAGAGCTATTATGGGCATAATCATAAATTAAGTTTCATTAGACTAAGCTAATGATGATAATGTCAATAATGATTATGTTTCTAGAAAATAAGAAATCTCTTATTAAGAAAAATCAAAGAAGTGCCTTACTTAATAATTCAGCTATGAGAAATTATGTTGAAAAGCACATGGGTCATTTCCAATAAAGTTTCCGCTGCAGAAGGAATAACACTCTGATTAAGTGTGGCATATGTTCATCATTCTGGCCAATGCTGATTGATGAATGTGTGACTGCAAAATTTTGTTATTCCAGTTCATCTTCTGGCCAAAGCTGATTTTGAATTGGAGTAATAAAAGAAGTTTATACACATGATATTAAGTGTGGCTTGTACTTATTCTTCTGGCCAAAGCTGATGAATAAGTACTTGTTCACAAAATTTTGTTGTTTTTTTCCATTTCTGGCCAAAGCTAACTTGGACTGGTTTAATAGAAGAAGTTTGTGCTAATGCTTGTTAAAGCATCAAATGCCTCAAAAAGATTAAATCTAATGCGTGGCACTAAGTAACTAAATGGAAGTAATTATACCTCATGGAATGAATGTCCATTCATGGATGCAAAATCCAATTTTGTGAATTATCGCTATTGATAATAAGCATTAGTTAAGAATTACAAAAATCATTCTAAGCTTCAATTAAGTCATAAGTTCCTAAGATTGTTTGAGATACCACTATCAAACGTGAAGTGGTTTTACCTGCACCTCATTGTTTCTTAAGATCATAAATAAGACGACACATATAAGTGTCATAAGAAGTGTTGTTTCCATTAGAAAAATTTTATAATGAGAACAACGATAAGAAACTAATGATTTTATTGTTCATCAATGTCTAATGGGAATATATTAAGATAAGTCACTTATGGACATATATCAGAATTAGGGGGAGCAATCCCTCAATTCTAGATAAATATAAGAATTAGGGGGAGTAATCCCCAAGATAAGTTATATTAAAAAACATATTATTAAAGAATACATTTGACATTAATGGTGAGTTATTTCCTTCATATCAATGAGGGTAAGATAATATGATATGCCTCTGGACATGATTAAGTTCAAAGAAATAAGACTAAGATAAGGTAATAAGATGAGTCTCTAAATAAGAAAATTCTAAGTTTTAAGAATTGTTTTTTTATGAAAAGGAAGATAATGTTATTAGATTCTATTAGTATAAAATTATGTTTATTCCCTATGTATACATTGAAGATACTCTTATATGTTAGAATAGGGATAAACAAATAAATAAATAAAAGTTCTTCGAAATATGGTACTATTGCATAGTCCACATTTCGAGGGGGAGAGTGGAACCTTTATTAAGAAAAATCCACCTCCTTAAATCAGCTAAGAGTTACATTTTTGAGAAAAATATTAGATAAGTTTATCATGTGTTAGTTTCTTATGTTTCACATAATTGACGATGTTATTCTTATTATGAACTATATGCCATCTTTAGAACTGAATACTATTTCAGTATCGTATCTCACCACTAATGTCGCTAAGTTGAGAATTAGATGGGAGCTCAAAAGCGAGGAAGAATAATATTAAAAGAAAATTGTCTAAGCTCACTTATGAAAACTTGCTTTATCCTTTGGTGCTTTTGTGCCCACATGAAGATTTTTTTTTATCAATCCCACTTAAGTGAAAAGGGATTTATTATATAAGATATAAAGAATGGATGACACTCGTTGCTCATCATTTGAAAAACTATCGAGTCCATAAGTGATACATAAGTATAATGAGAAATAAGTTATTAAGTTTTTAACAATAGGGATATTGTATATAAGATCCAGAATTTTTTTATCTGGATATTAAGATTATTTTGGTGATATCTCTTAAGTTTTGAATGATGATATTCATTAATATAAAGGTCTAGAAAATGGGTTGATTTCCATTAAGGACAATAAGTTTGCTTATGTTGTAGCAGACATAAGCATTACGTGTTTAATTAAGTTATAAGTTGCCCTAAATATTATTAAAGAACCGGGATATTTGGGAAATTAAGTCTAGGACTGGACCCCTGGCAAATCACTAAGAATACTTCGTCTTATTAGCATAAGTGCGAAAGGTGTTGTGATACATGCCCACAAATAAGAAGTCCAATGTTTTGGACAATTATGCTACAAAAAGTGTTGATACTAAGAAATTCCACATAGAGTATTATCAACACTCTTGTGGGAGAAGTTATATATGGAAAGCTTCAACCAATACTTTACCTAAAAGCATCTTTAAAAGATGCAAGTTAAATTGTGACATGTTCTGATCTATACATCGTTAAATATGGATTTGTGTCCCTGATCCATATCATGTTAAAGATAAGAAATTGCCTTAAGCAATTTATCCTGGAAACTGTTAAATGAAAGAGTGCAATTTTGGATCAAGTAACATGTCAAGACCTAAGACATTGTGAAAGATCGAATCTAGAATCAAATATATATGTATATTTTCAAGGCCTAAACAAACAAAGTTTAAGATTAAGTGATGCTTGACAAATTAAGTATGGTATAAGTGTTGAGCATCAAATAAGTTTTAAGATTATGGTGCTTAATATGTAAGAGTTATATAAGTTCTAAAGATTGAGCATCATGTTAAGAGGCTTGCCTGGTATATATTTTGCCGGCATAAGAAATAAAAGGCAGCCAATTGCTAAGAGACAAGTTGTGGTTCTGGAAATATGTTGGTTCTCTTCCTCTTTTAAAAGTGCATGCACATAAGAATAAATATATGATGATAAATATATATGTTTAATACATATAAAGGAAAACCAACTGCACTCAGGGACTATAATAACCCCTTCTCCCCATAAGCCTAAGAGGAATCATTTTGATTTTGAACGGGAACCATAGTCACTTAGTCCTGTGGTACTTAATTGACTGCAGTGATTGATTGATTTGGTGTACCGTCTTTTGATAAATGTGTCCATAAGTTTTGAATAAGAATAAGCAATAAATTTTGGAGCTCCTAAGTTAAAGAAGTTCATTTGATATGAGGTGGCCTACTATAACAACTGGATTCAATGGTACGTATATGATTCACCATTGTAATGCTTTTGCTTTGGTGCGTCATTTCATTGAAAAGTGAACTTATAAGTTTAGTCTGACGATCAAGGGGGAGAATGTTAGTGTAAATAATGTGAACAAATGTGAATGTGATCTGTCACCCTAAACTAGCTGACAAAGCAACCAATTTTAACCTTGATTGGAGGTCAAATACTTTAGAACACACTAAAGGGGATGTCCCCCCAGTGTGCAGTGCCTATAAATAAAGGGGTAGCCCCTTAGGGCAAAAGAGTGAGATGATGAAAAGGCTCCTGTGTGAGTGTGCTCTGACCCTAAGGCTCTGCCCACCAAGAATGCCCAATCAACGTGGTGTTGTGAACACTGGGAAGGACTTCCCAAGGCCCTAACCGGCTAGATCAAGGAGGAGAAGAAGATGGGAGCTCAAGATCAAGGTATGAGACCTAATCCGAGCTCCTTGATGGTGGTTCTATTTTGAGCTAAGATCCTAGAAGTCCTAACAGCCCCCTCGCGGATCTGTGCCGCCGCCCCTGCAGGCCCCCAATGCAAGCAGCGCGTCAGGCCCCCAATGCTCACTCCCTCTCTGCATTTCCTCCCTCTCTCGCTTTTTACTCCCTAAAAGCTGCGTACTGTATGTGTTGCTCCTGGATGAATGAGTGTATTATTGGCTGCTAAATTGCACGTTTTGCTATATAGATGCTGCACACATTTTTTTTCTTCTTTGAGGTACTTGTTGCTAGAACAAATTTTTGAATATAATTATGTAGTCAAGATACTCAAAAAATATGAGAATTATTGAATTATTCTTTTATTTAGTAAAAAATGAGGTATCATCAGCCTCAGGAGTATTTCAGACATTTTACCACTCAATTCAGAGAATCGACTTAAAATAATTAGGATTGTCAAACACCCAACTTGTCCAAACAATCGATTCTCCAGACAGCTGGTTTATCTAATCTTGATTCTCAGAGAAGTAATATTCAGAAAAGCGGAAACAAGGCCGCCGTCGGCTTCAGTTCAGCAGTCGCCGGTCTTCCAGTGATGGGTCGCATGCATGGGCGAAGGATCCTACCGGTCCGTAGCCCCGTATAGGTTTCCGTCTCGTTGAAACCGCGCGAATGATTTTGTCCGATCCTTGTCCGGGCACGGCGGCGTCGCTGCTGCCACTGCTTGTCCGCTTTCAGCTCCATTCTCTAGCTAGCTGACCGGTCCACGGGCCTATGATTGGGGTGGGTGCTCATGTCCACGTCGCGGCGGTGGCGGGGCTCCGTTCCCACTCCGGCAACCCGGCAATCATGCATGAGCCGGCCAGGCCAGTTAGGTGTGCTTCGGTTTTCTTCATCTCGCGGTTCTTTCTGGATGCATTTCGCCTTGGCAATTCGAGGAAAAAAAGAGATAAGAATGCATGGCAGCTCGTGTGAAGAATTGTTGGTAGTGAACATTGCCAATGCTGGTGCTGATGCAGGGCCTGGGTGCTCGTCGATCGGGTACGGCGAGGCGGAGGAGCTGGGGCCTTTCTTGGTGCAGAAGGGCAAGCCGGAGCTCAAATGGAACAACTACTCCTGGAACACAGGCACGCGCTGTTATTATGATATAGGAGCAGCAATTTCGACTGCAGTAGTAGTATGTTGATGCTCATGTGTTTTAGTTTGCTGAAAGCTTTAAACCAAATGCATGCAGAGGCCAACCTGATGTTCCTGGAGTCCCCGGTGGGCGTCGGCTTCTCCTACACCAACACGAGCTCCGACCTGCTGAAGCTTGGCGACAAGATCACCGGTAAATCCATCGCCACACTTTTGTTGTCTTCCGGATGGATCAGAGCCGTATCTGAACTTGAGTTGGTTTTTAACTGTCACGTCCGGATGCAGCTGATGACGCTTACGTGTTCCTGCTCAACTGGTTCAAGAGGTTCCCGCAGTACAAGTCCCACGACTTCTACATCGCCGGCGAGAGCTACGCCGGTGAGTGTTCTGTACTGTTCAATCAACGATGGAGATCTGAGCGCCATTTTCGCAGCTCAGTCAGAGCACGCAACCGAGAAGAAAGCTGAATGAAAGATTGTGACACTTAGTTCGTTGCTCCTTTTTTTTTCTGCCTGCGCCTGCTTGCTTGTAGGGCACTACGTCCCGCAGCTGTCGGAGAAGATCTTCGACGGCAACCGGGCGGGCCCCAAGGAGAGCTACATCAACTTCAAGGGCCTCATGGTCGGGAACGCGCTCATGGACGACGAGACGGACCAGACGGGCATGATCGACTACGCCTGGGACCACGCCGTCATCTCCGACCGGGTGTACGCCGACGTCAAGGCCCGCTGCAACTTCAGCATGGCGAACGTCACGGACGCCTGCAACGCCGCGCTCCAGGAGTACTTCGCCGTGTACCACCTCATCGACATGTACAGCCTCTACACCCCCGTCTGCACCGACGGCTCCGTCTCGCCCGCCGCCGCGCGCGGCGGCCACCGGAAGGTCGCCGTCCATGGCGCCGCCCCCGGGATCTTCTCCAAATATGTAAGACCCGCTCGTCGTGCTGTGCCCCCAGGATCATCGTATATCTGTTGAGTTCATCGCGCGAGGTTGGACACAGTGGATCGTGATCGATCTCAAGGTTGCGCATCGATGTTGCGTTGCAGCACGGGTGGATCATGAAGCCAGCGGGCTACGACCCCTGCACGGCGGAGGACGCGGAGGTCTACTTCAACCGGCCCGACGTCCAGGCGGCGCTGCACGCGAACGTGACCAAGATCGGCTACAACTGGACGCACTGCAGGTGCTGCGTGGCTCACTGCCCGCAACTTGGCAGCAAGAGTTGCTGCCACATTTCTTCAGTTCTCAGAGCACTGACCGAAAGGGAACGAATGTGTTGTGCAGCGACGTGATCCCCACTTGGAACGACGCCGCCTTCTCCACCCTCCCCATCATCCGCAAGCTCATCACCGGCGGCCTCAGGGTCTGGGTCTTCAGCGGCGACACCGACGGGAGGATCCCTGTAACGGCGACGAGGCTCACCCTCAACAAGCTCGGGCTCAAGACCGTCCAGGAGTGGACGCCGTGGTACGACCACCTGCAGGTAACCCAACCAACCGATGATGTGCTTGTTCAGAATTGCAGAAGCAGCTCGTTGCTGAGCATCCAACTGACGCCTCTCTTGACCGAAACTTAGGTTGGCGGATGGACGATCGTGTACGAGGGCCTGACGTTCGTGACCATCCGCGGCGCCGGGCACGAGGTGCCTATGCACGCGCCGCGCCAGGCGCTGACGCTCTTCAGCAATTTCCTGGCCGGCACCAAGATGCCCCCAACGGCGTACCCCTAGTGGCCGCCCGTCGGCGGGCGCCCGGGAACGCCAGCTTGATCTAAAGTTTTTCCATTTTCGTTTCTCCCAAAGATGCAAGTGTAATTCGATTGGGAAAAAAATCAGGAATAAAAGTCATATAGTGCTGATCTCATTATTCACTATCGCAAATCTTGAATGCACCCTTGTGTGTTCCTGAAAATCGATACCACTTCACAAAAGGATTAGAGGTGCTCACAGGCATATGGAACAAGAGACCTTCAGAGAGCGTACAGCACAAACTGATTGAAACAGTAACTGTAGTGCAGTAGGTTACGGTGGCAACTGCCAAATTCCAGGACCTAATATATCACACACTATGCATTGAAAACACGGGTTTTCTCCCTTCTCACTCTTACTCACACATCTGAGTGTTAAGGAAACAAGCACAAGTTAAAACACAGACAGCATGGGGGCGGACCTGGGGCGTGTTTCCTTAGCACTTGTGCAGCTAATTTTTCTTTGGCATGGCCGCCAGCCTTGTATACATGCGGCCCATTGATTGATAGCCTCGGATATCACCCGACCTTAGGAGATTGCCTATTACCGTGCAAAAAGATGGCCAGAAAATAAAGACAGATTCAGAATAGCAGATAAGGTTGCCTAGGGAGCACATAATTAATCAGAATGGGATCTTGCAAAGTGCAGGTGCTAAATGTTTTGTTCCCCGGTGTTCAAATAGTAGATTCATCAGTTGTTATTCTTTCAATTCATCCATGTTTCATTTCACAATAAAGAACCTAGTTATATGATTGACAATAAAATGCACATTTAAAGGATCCTACTTCATGCTAGCGAAGAGCCCACTGATAATATCATATTAAAAGAGAGTAAATATCTACATAAATTTAAACAAACTAGTAAGGTCAAAGGTGACATCATCCCTTTTAGGGATAAGAAACCCCACACTGAACCATAAAGATATGAGCATATATATTGAGGAATGAAGACCACTTATTTTGGTAGGAACATATCGTAACAGTTTAGAGTAATTAGATCTAGAAGTTACAAAAGTTATAGAGTTGCCATGCAACTGTTCCATAATCTAATTCAGAAAGATTAGTAGAATGTTGTAGCTTTTCGTGTTGCAGAGTTTGATGTAGAGGGAGCATGGTACATACAAAGTCATAAGTAGGAACAAAGAGCTACCTGAATCACAGTTAAGTGGGCTGTCTGGTTCAGGATGGGCCATCAGAGCAATTATTGCTCTGCAAACAGACTGAAGGGTCCATGCAGGGCTCCATGCATTCTTCAAAATGTCCAGGCAAATTTCACCAGTCTAAAACAAAAAACGAGGGAAAACAAATGTAGCTAAACAGAAATTTTCCCTTCATTTTGTTGCTTAATCTTTAGAAATGATAAAAAACATGGTATCACATTCTTATATCACCTTAAAATGCACATTTGGGTGGAAAATTTTGGTCAGAAATCGAACTTGTGGAGGCAGCAAAGGATACTGCTCTGGAATTGCAAACGCAAGTTGAAAAACACCACCTTCATAAGGTGTTTCAGAAGGGCCCTAACCACATAAAGATAGACAATCAGAAGAGGCAATGGCAATAATTTATTAAAAGACTGATATTGCCTGTTTCTGCAATTAAAAGTTACCTTGACAAGAGCAGTCCACTTGAATATGTTTGAATCATCACAAATTAATTGGATATCAGGGTCAGCTGACTTCTCTCGCTGTACATCCTTATACTCCTTGAAAAGCCTAGCTCTAGATGTCTAGAGATATAATATATTTTAGAAAAAGTTCAAATTTCGCGTTAAGAATCGGATTCCTGTTCATTAAAAACACTTTGAACCACAAAATATCCTGTGGGCGTGGTGGAGCATTTGATGTACGATTTTGAATATTCACGGTTGACTATAACACTATATTAGTTAGCAGATACATTTGATTCCTCAGATACTTTTATATTTCAAGCAATACACAATAAACTAGAAGTATGGAAAAGGATAGCAAATTGCTTCATCTGAAATGCAAATTGCTACCTATAAAATCTTCCATGGGGGCATATGTTATGCATCAAGTAGCATAAGGAAAGATATTTATTCTATTTTTATGAGATGAATAACACATTGCACGGCCGTGCAATTAATGTGCTAATGAAATAATTGTGAACTCACCTGCATACTGTTTTATCTACCGATAAGTGATGACCACAGAGCTGATATAGTGAAGATGCTACTGCGTGGAAGCAAAATAAGAAAAAAGATGAAGTTAGAATGATCCAGTTAATATTCATAGTGAAAATGAACAATATGGAACTCTGCATGGAAAATTAATAGCAAACAAAGATTAAAATCCTGGGACCAGATTCATGGAGCTAGAAATAATCCACAAAGAAAACATGAATCATGCTACTCAACCACAAATTCTCATCAAACGGAAAATACTAGTACAACAAAACTGGACGTCTGGCTCCATAGACAAACATATATGAGGTTTGTCGATCATAAATATTTTTTTTCTTCTTCTGATATATAATCTAGCGAAGGTAACATCAGATAATCCCTCTAACTGTAATACAGAACACCCATATCTATGTTCCAACGCTGCAGTACATGAGCCAGAACTAAAACAACGGACATGTATGTACCGTCAAGCATCCACTACGGCTAATCAAGAACCTGAATCATTCATCCCAACTTTTGTCTTCAATCGTTCAACGTTAAATACAGGTACCACCGACCTGGGCATTTGCCTGCCGCGCTCATCAGACAGACCATCGCCCAGTGGGCAGCGCCGGAATCAGGACGCGAGACCGAGCGCCACAAATCGAGAACCCGGAATCAATCAGGAAAGTCAACTAGCAACAATCCCCTAACTCAACGACATGAGCAACTGCTTCCCAAGACGCCCCTAAATCCTCTCACAACCTCAACCCTACTCATATCAAAAGAAAAGATGGGGGCTGTTCGGAAAAAAAAATAGAGGCGTACCAAATCGGTGGTCCGGGCTTATGGCCCCGGGAGGTAAAAACCGGCGGTTGGAAGTCACCTGTCGAACGAGGTTGCTGCGGAGAGCTGGGATTTGGGAGGAGCACTGCCGACGGTGGCGGTCTGGCGGGTTGTCGCAGCGGCCGGCGGGTGACCGTCGTTGGGGGGAACTGGGGAAAGAAGGAGAAAAAGATGCCCGTGGGTGCGCGGTGGGCCCGGATCGGCCCAGGTATAAACTTCCTTTTTTGCCGCAAGAAACTCAGATAACCGGCCAATACATAAGGGCCAAATCCAAATCGGACTCCAGCCCAAAGCCTTCTTCTTGCGAAACACTCCACTCTCTCTCCTCCGATTCGACCTCCAGGCTCCTACTCCTACGGTCCTACCCCGTTTCGTCGTTCTCCTCCTTTTACTCAGCGCCCCCCAGCCGCCTCGCTTCCCTGTGCGCAGCAAAACCTTGCCGCGAATCGCCGACGCGAAACCCCAACCCAAAGGAGCCGACGAACTGGGCGCTAGCCGGCCATGGGTGACAGCCAGTACTCCTTCTCCCTCACCACGTTCAGGTTCGTGCCCCTCCTCGCTACATCTCTCGCTTGATGTCCCGTCTTTCGAGATCGGGGAGATTTAAGGCACTTCTACTGATTTGATGTGGGTTTTCTCGGTTAATTTCGCTGCAGCCCGTCAGGAAAGCTGGTGCAGATCGAGCACGCGCTCACGGCGGTCGGATCCGGCCAGACCTCGCTCGGGATCAAAGGTTCGATCCGCACCAATCCCCTCCCCGCCCTTGTGTTCTCTACCTTCTCTAATTTCACGTTACGAGGATTGATAGGGTAGGGGAGAATTTCCTGATCAATTTCGCCGGATTGAAACGGCAGTGCGAGGTTTTATCGAACCTTACTTCATTGCGGAGGGTTTAGACTTACGGGACCTGTTGGCTTGAGTACGATTTAGGGCTACCTCCGTGTGTTTGAGATCCTTGTTGATTCCTGCGCGTAGATTAGGGCTTCCATCCTATCTCGCAGAGATACTTAAGATGTAATAGCAACTGTGTATATAGTTGTGTATGTGTGTGTGTTTTAAAATATCTCCTGTATACCCTTACTTTAGCAACTGCCCTCCATTTGTACGGATGCCTGATTGGGGCTTGCTTTGTTCATAAGTTCCAAGGCGAGAGGTGCACCGAAAAAAAAACACTGACTAATTGTTTCTGCTAGTCGGAGATTTTTGCACCAGTATAGGATATTGACATTTATTTTCTGATCTAATGTCAGTTATGAAGTTGCATATAAAGTTGATTTTGTAACCTTCTTGATGACAATGAGGACTATTGGAGCTATTACATTTGACGAATTTGCCCTGATTTTCATCTTGTTGATGGAAGTGTCAAAGCATGCGCACGTTTAAAGCTGTATTCTTATATATTCTGAATGCCTATCAGTGCTGTAGAAGTTGGTGTTATTTGTATTGTAGATGTAGATCATTGCTGTTTGGATGTGTTTCAAACTATTTAATTATATTCCTTAAGAGTGTGACAATAAACTGCAAACTTGTTTGTCCAATTCATGTCAAGACACGGATAGTATACTTTCACAGAAATCAGCTAATGCTGCCACTCAGCCAAAGATGGGATGTGTGGAAGTTAATAAAAATATTTTGATTTTTCCTCTTGACTATCGTTTGGTATTTGCACTTCCTAATTAACCTAGTATTTGGCATTCCTTGTGAAGTCACCACAATACATTAAGTTCCTCCAATGTAATTAATTGTACATTACTAGGTACTAGGTATGAATTATACCATTCTGTTCTACTTTGTATACGTGGATGCTGGTTAGATAGTACAACCCTTTTACTTTCCTTTTTCCCTCTTTGATAATTCTGAATATGTCAATTTTTGCAGCTGCCAATGGTGTAGTCATTGCCACTGAGAAGAAACTGCCTTCTATCCTAGTGGATGAAACATCTGTAAGTGTAGCTAATTCCTTTTTTTATTTTGTCTTCTGCCGCATTCTGTTGTTATATTTTTCTCAGAAGTGCTAAACAAATACCTGTACGACAAATTCCAGGTGCAAAAGATTCAGGCTCTGACACCAAATATTGGAGTTGTCTACAGGTACTACACTTTCTTGGTTGATGTCGTATTCATTTTATTTTCATATTTTGGAATTGGAATGCACTGTGATCATTTTGAAGTTTATTATATTATTGTTGAAGTTATGGACCTTTGCTGCATCTTTTCAATTGCCAAGTCCATCTCTCATACTCTTCACCTTGGATTATTTTCAGTGGTATGGGTCCAGATTTCCGTGTTCTGGTGAGAAAAAGCCGAAAGCAGGCGCAACAGTATTATCGTTTGTACAAGGTATACTTTTTGGCAAACTGTTTAGTTTAGCCCCCTGTAATTATTTCTATATCAGAGTTTCTTTGGACCTTGGAAAGGGAAGACATACCTCAATTATATCTAGGGAGGGACTGACTTTGGGTACCTATATACTAAAATTGTTACATTAGGTACTAAATTCATGTTATAGTTTTTGTACCGTTGGTGCCTTTTAACGATGGTAAATATCTCATCTGATAAAGACATCATTTCTAATAAATGTGTAACTTGAAAAATGTGTACCCTTCTGCTCACCAGCCAAGTAATTTTGATTTTGCTAATCCTTTCATGTTGTCAAATGTAGGAACATATACCTGTTACTCAGCTTGTACGAGAGACTGCTGCTGTTATGCAGGAGTTCACGCAATCAGGGTATGTTACTAGACTTGGTAACTTATGTTGGTTCGTATGAGATGGCATGTGCTATCTAATTTATTCATAAAAGTTTAAGATGCTTTTATAGAACCTCTGTGTGCCCACTTAATATAAGTTGCATTTTGAATTTTAATATCCGAACTACTAACACATGATATGTGTGTAGCATTATAAGGTTGATGATTGTATTGTTTTAGCTGCTTGTTACTTTTAAGATTTATTAAGCAATTGCGTTTGATATTCTTCAGTAACCAATTAAGCAGCCAGCATCATGCATAAATATGGAATCTTTGACATTTAGTAGCCATCTTAACACCTACTAAATGGCTTGACCACAAGTTTAAGGTTACTGAGATTCACCATCAGTTAGAAACACACTATAGCCTCTAATGTTTGGTGTTTATGGTGATTTAAAATAGAAACACACTATAGCCTCTATTGTTTGGTGTTTATGGTGATTTAAAATGGAAGCCTGAAGAACTCTCTTACTCCACAAGATAGGTGTATATTAGTGTATTTTTCTTATGAACCTTGTTTGTTTCAGTGGTGTTAGACCATTTGGAGTATCCCTGTTGATCGCTGGGTATGATGACAATGGCCAGCAGCTGTATCAGGTATGCTAAGATAGAAACCTGTTATTTCTATTACTATATTTTATCTTCATTTAACATGATGATACATATCACAGTGACAATAATACAAATGTACTATATACTGTTTCCATCTATCAAGTCAAAACTTATAAGAGAGAACCAGTATTACTTATAAAGTAAAAAAATTGGGCTAATATTTCTACATATGGTATTAGGGCTTACTTTATAAGATAACCAGTATTACTTATAAAGTAAAAAATTTGGGCTAATGTTTCTCCATATTGTATTAGGGCTTACTTTATAAAACACAGCAGGTTGCTTGACATTGTTGGCTATTTCTTCAGGTTGACCCCTCAGGCTCATATTTCTCCTGGAAAGCATCAGCTATGGGGAAAAATGTTTCCAATGCAAAGACATTTCTTGAAAAGAGGTACACATAGTTTGAATGTAGTGTACCACTAATGTTGAGCATTTGTACTAGACTCTGCTATGGCTCAGAACTGCTAATTTCCTTCCTTCCATTTTTGAGTAAATTTCAGACTTTTATATACCTACATTGATTAATAGAAGCAGCAAATATGTCACAACATTTCATCATTTTGCCCCAGAGATTTCTGATTTCACTTGTATATGTGTTACCTTTATTTATATTTTCATTCATTGCAGATACACAGAAGATATGGAGCTTGATGATGCCATCCACACTGCTATTTTGACTCTGAAAGAAGGGTATGGCATCCCACTTGTAATTGCTTACTTATGAAACATCCATAGTTACTAACTGGTTCTGAATCTGGATCTGAACTTGCAGATATGAGGGGCAAATTTCCGCAAACAATATTGAAATTGGAATTATTCGTGCTGACCGTGAATTCAAGTATGTTGTACAGGCTCTTTTAGAGCCACTCTTATGTGATTCATCATTCCTGTCTCATCGAATGGTTAAATATGGCATCCTTCTCTAACATTTTTTTTGGAAAGAACATTTTCCCTAACTTGTGAGGATTATGATCTGTATTGTTCAATTCCTCTTGTTAATATGGAACCCCTTAAAATTTTTAAGCGACTAGCTAAAATTTACTATTCGCTTGGTCTTTCAGTTAGTGTATAACCATAGGTCTTTGTGATCTGTTGTGTAATTTCGGTATGCTTGTGTTTACTATACTTTTACTGTTGCAGCACTAAAGCTAGATTCCGAATGGTTTACTGAGAACTAATACTTTCCCACACCAAATGCAGAGTTCTAAGCCCATCAGAGATCAGGGATTTCTTGGAAGAGGTGGAGTAAGCTTGGTCATTATTTACTGTGTCAAACAGTGAAGGCATCACTCATGAGCAGCCCGCCTGAAGCTTTTCTTTTGGTTTATTTGCCACTTACTGTAAACTGATTTGCTCTAGTGAATGTGATGCTTATGTTTGAACCCCGTGGATGCATATTGTAGACAAGAATGATAACCAGGTGGATGTTCATGTTGTACTTGGCCGATTCCCTGCAGATTATTTATGTGATGCACGCTTCTTGGCCGATTTCTGGTGGTATTTACTATTTGTATTTGGGAATCGTTTCTTGAACTCACCTTATCATTGCAGGACCATGTCTACCCTTGCACTGTGGGCCTGTAAGTAATAATCTGATGCGTCAGTAATCTCGGTGCATGAGGCCATGAGAGGTGATATGGCTTCTTAGTATCTCAAATTTAGTACTCCTTACCTAGAAACTCGACTGTTCAATACGAGCGCGGAACATGCAAGTGTAAATTGGTGGTTCTTAAGTACATCTCCAACCATCTTTAGTTTAAATGTTTATGCTAATTTTTTAAATTGAGATCTGATTTTGAAGTAGTATCAAATTTTGAACTAAAAAGGATTAGAGGGGCAGTTAAGAGTCACCAATTTGCATCTCTAGTTCGTACATCATGTCCCCCCCCCCCTCTCACACGATTAAGATCCTATTTGGATGTGATTATAAGCTACTTATAGATGGACATAAGACACAATCCCATCCAAATACTTTGATTATTTGGAACACTGCACATCTACAATAGACTTGTAAAAATCCTAACTAAATGAGGAAGTAAAAGGTTAGGTAAAAAAATAAAAAGCTTCCAAAAGGGTGGCAGAACCAACAATCTCTCCAAATATACTCAAATCACATCCACGTGGGAACTTTTTGCTACCCACTCCCTTTCTACCTTTACTCACATGAGTGCCCCCTAGACCCATAGCAGCGGCTAATCAGAGGTCACCGGGCACCCGTGATGGGTATGACAGCGGCTGCTGGAGAGGCCGGCACAGGCCGCGCGAATGTAGCAAGGTGGTCGTCGGCGGTGGGTGAGCACCACAGAGGGGTGGTGCCACGGCGGAAGGAGGCGCCAGCCATGGTCAAGGCATGGAGCCTGCCGGCGCCGCCCTGTGGGGAGGACTCCATCACTCGGGGTACGGTGGCGATATGGGGAGTGGCTATATATATCACTTAAGGTGATAGGGATAGAAACCATCGCCTGAAGGATATATTAGATGGACCGTGATCAGCTCAACAATTGCAAGTTTAGCAATGATGATATCATCTATGTGCATGCAAATTTGAAATAAAAAAAGCTGCAATGATAAATTGAGCATCCAAATTAAATTCGGATTGCAAAGTTTAAAACTATTTTATTTTACACTAAGTAATTAATTTTGGATCCTGAGAACAAATAATTTAACAAGACGAACAAATAGTTATTTTAATGAATAAAAATTAAACATAGCAATACACAACAAAATATTAAACATAGCGAACAAATGGATCAATGTCACGGAACAATTTAATCTACAATGTGAACAAATGGATCAACGTCATAGAACATTTGATTGTATATAAGCTTTAGAATGAAAGAGAGGGAAATAGAAAAATAAATAATAAATAAATAATAAATAAAAAATAGTACAAGAAAAAATAAATGAAAACAAAATTAGAAAAAACTAGAAAATATAATGTGAAGCAGTGTGGGTTGACGTTCACATGCAGTAGTAGTATCAATTAATAAAAAATATAATTCAAAAAATTAACATAAAAGACTACAGCGTGGAGTAATCAACATGTTATTGGATCAAAATTAACCTCGCTGAGTCGCTGGCCACAATCAGTCTTCACGTGATGAATTTGGAAAATATCGCGCGCGTGATACATTGTACTTGCGGGCGATATGTACCCGCGGAGTATCAGGAAAAAAGAAAATTGCGAATAAATCGATACGTGGGCCGGACACGTATCTGTACGTTTTTGGGCACGGCCCAGTCGACGAAGCACTTCAGCCTCTTATCTCAGCCCCTGACCTAGCCCATATCTGCACGCCTGCACGCCCAGCACTCTCGCACTCGACGGACGCGCCGCCCGACCAACCCGCTCGAGCGCCGCCGCTCGCCGTTGCCGGCGACGAGCCGCCGCCCGCCGGAAGGAGGAGTGCCGGCTGCAATCTCCGGTGAGTTTCCCCTTTCCCGTTCTCGTTGTCCTCTCTGATTTTCTCCTCCCCGTTCCCGATGGCCCGATCTAGAGACCTCAGAGTATCGGACCTGTTCTTGCTTTCTTCTGACTTCTGTAGATGACTACATGTAGCAATGCTAGTGCTACTGCTGGAGGTGCTAGCGCAAGTGCTAGTGGTAGTTTAGGATCTGCATCCACGATTGATATAAAGGCTCCACCTCCACTGTGGGCTATGTTAACATTATAGAGAAGCCTAAAACAGGAGGTGAATGAAGCACCTGTTGAGGATGTAGAAGCATAAACTATGAAGCATTGAACTGCAAGCTGTCCTTAATAAACTATAGTAATTTCCTAGATTTACCTATGTTTGTTATGCACTGATTGCTATTTGCCTATGTTGAACTTCGATTTTTTATTGTTGTGAACTTTGGTATGCATTGTTCTTTATTTATTTGTTTAAAAAAATTCTGAAACGTATCCACATATTGGTTTTTTTTTTGGGGAAACTTCCATATCAGCGTATCCGTATCAGCCTTGATACTGATATGCCTATCCGTATCCGTGTAACTTAGTCTTTTACTACTTGACATAGACCAATCTAGTTTTATTTAACATACATGTAATTTACAAAGTAGAAATGCCATAGCGGTAGTTGATTTTCCTAATCCAAGTGTTCCTTCTGCCTTTTGGAATTTGCCCGTTCTGCATTGAGAAATAAAATGTCAAGTTACAGTGGAGGTAGATAGGAAACTCGACATTTGTAAAATGAGACTGCAAGCATGCACGTTTTGCTACTAGATGGATTGTTGTAGGTTACTGCCTTACTGGTATAACTTTTGGTATATTTGTGACGTTAACCTATATTTGATCTAATTGTGATATAATTATGTAGTCAAGATACTCAAAAAACATAAGAATTATTGACTTCTGCTCGTATTCAGTAAAAAAAAAGAGATATCATCAGCCTTAGGGGCAGTTCAGACGTTTTACCTCTCAACTCAGACAATCAATTCAAAATAATCAGGATCGCCAAAGACCTAGCTTATCTAGACAGACGATTTTCCAAACAGCTAGCTTATCTTAAAATCTCGCTTCTCAGAAAAGCGAGGTCCAGATAAGCAGAAACAAGCAGTGCCTACATCTTCCATGGCACTCGTCGTGATGTGTGGGCAGCCTTGCAGCGGCAAATCAGCCGCTGCTGCTTGCCTTGCTGCTGCACTGCGCACCTCCTCAACAGACCTTATTGTCCGTATCATTGACGAGTCATCACTCCATCTCGGACGCAATGATAGCTACAAAGGTATTGACTATTATGTGTCTTAACTATGCACTTCTATTTATGCTACTGTTCACCTTTGTTTTTGCACCTGTGATGAGCTTGTCTCTTTCTTTGTGATCATGTTTGTTTGTTCCCTTTTTAGATATGGTCGTGGAAAAAAACTTGAGAGGAGTTCTTAGATCAGAAGTTGACAGATCGGTGTCACGAGACAGCATAATTATTGTCGACTCACTGAACAATATTAAGGTGGGTAGTATCAAATTCTTCATCCTATTTTCACAATTTTTTTCTGTGAGTAATCAGTTCTGAATTAATAATATAATTCTACATGCTTTGTCTTTATCTGTCTGTCTGTCCATCTTGTAGTTTACACTATTATTCCTTATCACTGTGATGAACTGATGATCAGGGCTGCAGAATATTTGTTTGTAAGTTTCCCAGACCTTTCAAGGGAGCTGGGAACCAACTGGTTTATGGAGGTTACTAGATGGTTACATGTTCAATCCGGGCCATAAACTTTTGAAACCTTCTACAATTTTCTACTTCCAATTTTTTTTTACCCTGTTTAGTAAACATAACAGTAAAAAGGAAAACTTTTAAATTCCATTCTTTCACCAGGATTATTTTATCTTGGAACCTGTTGGAATTTCCAGTGACCCATGGTACTGCTGGTTATTACCCGAGTTTGGACCATTTATCTTTATTATCTGCAAAATATGTTTTAAATTTGCTTTAAATCAATATGGCATGATCACCATTTTCGCCATAAATAATAGAAGTTTACATGAATATTAAAATCATGTTATTATAAGCTGATCTTTTTTTCTATTATTGTTGTTTCTTAAGCTGTAAATCAAATAATCATGTAGCAAGTGATGAGCCTCCTTGTTTTGGTGGGTTATTTTGATTCAGTTCAAGCATTCTCAAAGAAGTCTAAAAAATACACAGCATTTAGCTTCTATGAATGTGGCATGAACAAGTAATATGACAATCTAGTTGCAAATGTTGCTACGTGCTAACTCTATTGACTGACGTTCATTGATTCAGTGATGTGACACTCAGTTGCAAATGTACTGGTCTTTCGGCTGACTTCCTTTGTTATTGTTACATTAAAACTGTTCTTTATAAATTCTAACATTACTTGTGATATAAAATAGAACCTGCAATTTGGGTTACATGTTTTTACAGTTGTGATGCCTTTGAATGAATAATGGTCTTGCAACATTATTGTGTATAGTTATGCAATTATTGTGTATGTATCTTAGGTACAGACAATTGACTTTCACCTGATGATGTGCAGGGGTACCGATATGAGCTGTGGTGTCTTGCACGTGCATCTGGAGTAAGATATTGTGTGGTAGCCACTTGCTCTCTTGTTTATGTACTTATTAGTATTTCGTGTTAGAGTAATGTTTCTGCTAGCATAATTCAAACAGGCTAGAGTTGTAGACGATACTATGTGTTCCAAAATTATGGATTTAGTTAACATAAGAGGCAGATGATAGTGTTGCTTGCATGATGAGCTAGACTAGCTTTTTTATTTATTAGAGTATCACCTAATTTAAGTTGCATGACAGAGCCTCACCTAACTCACCCAAATAAACTTATAAAGAGGATTTTGTTTAATACGACAACAAGTTGGAATTCATGACCATGTTCTGCCTGATATTTGTGTCCAACAACACCTATAGGAAAGCTTGGAAACTTTATTCTTCTTTGAACACTTCAGTAATAAATCATACTTCAGAAAGTGATTTCCTTTATACTTTGTCTTTTATTTTTCAGCTTTTTTGTGATACAGAAGTGGACCTTTGTAGGGAATGGAACAGTAACCGCCAGGAGAAAGGAGAACCAGCATACGATAGTAATATGTAAGTCACTTTTTTCTTATGGAGCTCGTTGACCTGAAACTACTAAGCGCTTGTTTGGATAGAAGATGATTGGAGGGGAATGAAGGGGATTTGAGTCTAAAGTGAACTAATTTTCTCTCCAATCCCTCCCATTCCACTTCAATCCACTAGTTTCCAAACAAGGCCTAATGGGTCCCATATTATTGACATTCTTGTTTTAAATGGACTCATAATTCTTAGGTTATAAAATCGTTAGTTACTACATTGGATTTCTGGGGGCCGGATAACACAACTGTGCATTTCTGTCTAAGTACTGCTATCGGTAACAGCTACCCTCTCATTTCCTTTTCTTCAATGATGACAGATTTGAAGATCTTGTGAGGAGGTTTGAGAATCCAGATAGGCGTAATCGTTGGGATTCCCCTCTTTTTGAATTGTTTCCATCCAGAGGTAACTGACTTGCTTTCTTTTTTTTTTTTAAAAAAAGAATAATTAACTTCTACACATGATCTTTTACTAATTACCCTCATTGTCAGTGTTTAATCTCTTAAAAGTTTCTTCTCTAGTGCTGCATATACTGTCAAATTTATAGCCGCTTCATTGCCCTGTTTTTTTTTTTTGTCTTAACAATGCAATTATTTGTCTAAAGTTGATTTGGAGCATTACATGTTTCACTACAACAAGTAATGATGAAAGGCACTAGCGCTTTGTGGACTAGTAAATAGCAAGGACATACTAAGCGTTCCTCTTTTGTAGTTATTTTAAAATATACTGTTTGAACTCAGCATTCATTACTGGTTGTTATCGAGACTAATAATAATAAGTATACAGTCATGTCCATTGTGGATGGAAACATAGACTCAGTAGACAAAGTTGTTGATTTCCTGTCATCATGGCTCTTTCTTGCATTTTTTAAATTGACTGCAGAAATAGATGCTGGAAATTGGAATTGTTTGTTGGGATAGATTTACTTGAGTACTGAGGGACAGGAAGAGAATGGGGTTCTGGAATTGGGCATGGGGAATGTCTCGATTCCCATGTGTTAGGATATGGGTACATTTTCATTCCAGCTATTAGCTCATGGTTACGACGTTGTCTGAGCCTCCAAACTAATTTGCCATTAATGCCACTGGTTCCAGCTTGCTGCCAATCGTCCTTGCCATCCTTTACCAGTTACCACGGGTGACCCACTCTTGTTCTCATCCACATTAGAGCCCCTTCCAAAGTTGCTCTTGAGCCAGCAGCCAAGGCTGTCGTTTTGCCCCATTGAGGCATTTGCACTACCCTCTCAAGTTATTATTGATGTAATTGCTATTGGTCTATTTATTCATTTGGGCGGGGCTTTATGTAAAAAGTAGAATGGATGCTTACCTGCAAATTTCAGTCATGAAAATTCAACCATACTCCCAAACGAGTCATTTCCAAGTGTATTAACGGTACCAGAGTCTCAGATTCCAGTTTTTAAACCCACCTCATATTCCTGCCACTTCCAATCCATGTCAAACACATTATCCGCATGCTAGCTTAGCAATAAGTACCACCCAACAAATTTGAACTATATGTGTTTTTATGGCTTTCAAATGGCTCCATTACAGGCTAAATAAATAAAAAAGAAAAACTGCATGGCTCCATTTGTTAGAGGTGGATTATAATAACTTTGTTTGTCAGAACTGCTTTTGAAATTTGGTGTTTGGTTAGCTACTTGTTTCTATACTATGTCCCAGGAAAAGGAGGTATAGCATCCCGATTAAGAGAATATCTGGAAGTAGTATGTAAAGATACTTTCATGTGAAAAAATAGGGAAGGATCGATCAAAAGTTTTTTAAAACTGTAATCTGATCTGCCTAACAGAGCGTTGGACTTTTCATATATTGCTTCCGCAGCAGCTTAAAAATATGTGCACACAGGACACTGCAGCAATGCATATTGCCTCAATTTTGTTTACATTGTGGTTGGAGCATAATTAAATTTGAGTAATCTGTTTTCTCTACTGTTTTTGATAGATGAAATAGTGGAATCAGCTCCTGTCATTGCCGAGGCTGTGTCGTATTTGACAAAGAAGGTGGATTCAAAAACAAGAGATGTAAAAGTTCTCCAACCTACAATTGCCACTCAGACTGTAAGTATAAACTCTGGTTGCAAGGATGAAGTTGAAATAAATGACAAGACTAGCGAAACTGCATTATGCTGTAATTTAATCTCCATAAACAATTTCTTCCTGAATTATTTAGTACTCTGATAATTTAGTGTGGTGTTGTAACATTTGGCATCTTATTTCAAAATGTTTAAGTGTATGCCTGTATTCTGTCAGGTGTCATCCTTAGAACCATATGCCAAACATATTCTTCTAATAACTGGATATGGATATATTGAACATGGATATCGCTAGCACACATTCAGTTAATTGCCTGTTTGGTGGTTGTTGGAATCTATAGGATATGTGAATGGTTATGTGGTACACTCTGGTTTTCTAATAAGCAAAAGCCCTAAACCTAGGACAGGTGTGATAATTTTTTACATTTTCTACTGCTGGATTGAACATGCTTGACTATCCTAATCACACGGTATGTTAAGTGTCTGGGCGACTATAGTTTTCAGATTTCTAGGTTGTTCAGTGATACAGATATCAGGATTAGTCCAGCCCAAAGATATTGAGTAAATACCATAGTTTTTTTAAAGGGAGTAAATACCATAGTTACTGAAATTGGCGATATCTGAAATGAAATAGTTCAAGAAAAAACTGGCAGCTTCGCTTCCATCATGTGAACTAACTTAGGATATCAAATGCTTTACAAATTTCCTTTCCCGTGTGACAGAAGGCAGTTTTAAATGTACATATGATGTTGATTTTCTTCCTAGATCTTGGCAATCACCTGAGGATTTTCCTATGGCATGATATTTCAGGTGAGAACATCAGAGGCTAATTCCCTTTATGAGATGGACAAAGCAACACAGGTACTAGCAGTTCTCTTGGTTGGTAGCTGGTCTCAAATCTACAAGCCTTGGTAATGTGCTGCGCTTTGCAGGAAGTGGTGAATGCAATTGTTGAAGCACAATCCTGTGGTCTTGGGCTCGCCATGAACAAGATTTCTATTGGACCTAACTTGCCAACTATATCCTTTGTTCATTGAGTAAATGTTATGGTAAATATTATTATTATTATTATTGACATTGTACAAATGCAGTCTCAGTGAGTTAATCCATAGGTTGTTTTTTTTTCAATTTAAGTTTGCTATCCAGTCTGCACATGGTATCAATGTAGAATTAGCTCCACAACTTCATATATTAGCTTGAAGGATTTCCTCTTCTGCATTTCTACATGCATAAAGTAAAGCGGGGAAAACTTCAGCTATCCTTGGTTGTTACTATTTGAATTGAGATCTTTAACTAATTGTTACATCAATCTTCAAAGATCTGTTGGCCTGCCTGAGCTCCGAAGCCTGCGACGAACTTTCATTAAGCTGGCGGGGCAGTACAGCCTGAGTGGCCCACCACCGCCGACTGATGCCGATAGTGCAAAGAGGATGTTTGTTGACTACTTAAACCGTGAAGTTGGTGCTTGATGGGTTTTCCTCTCTGATGCATTAATAATTTGGGGGCTAACATATACTTTTAGTGGCGTTGACTAGACTGCCTGCCCTGATTGTATCTTCGGTATAGGATTTCAATAATGCTGATATCATACAGGAATTCTTGTACCTTGTGTAAAACACAAAATTCTAGGGAAACTGAACTTGAAAATCCGCTTGTTTCAATTCATATTATTATTCTTACCACTGGGCCTTTCCCTTGTGCGACATCTGCTGACAATCTGAGTTTGAATGGTCAAGAACAAATAAATCTGCAAGTTACATAAAATTTGTTGAGCTGGTAGCTCGAACTAAAGGGGTACGAGTCCTGGTTTTTTCGCACACGTTCAATTTGGAAGTAAAGGCGTGTTTAGCTCGCAAATTTTTTTGGGTTTGGTTACTGTAGTATTTTGTTTTTATTTGGTAACTAGTGTCTAATTACTAATTAGGTTTAAAAATTTTATCTCATCATTTATAGCTAAACTATATAATTAGTTATTTTTTAAATTACATTTAATATTTCATACATGTATTTAAAAAATCGATATAACGGAGAATCTTGAAATTTTTTGGAAACTAGCCACAAATGTCATGGATCTAGATTGTGTTCAGTTCAAGGCCTGCGGAGTTGTAGAACGGTAAACGGGTGCTAAAAAAGTGAAGACTAGCCACAGCGGTGGCTTCCATGCCTGAATCAGGAGAGAGGGTTTGGGTATCGAGACAACTGCTGCAGAATCCAAAATAAAAGATACCGAGGTATGTGGGTGCGCCGAGGCTAGCAACAGCGGTGTGGGTGATGGATTGGTCTGACGAGTCGGTCCCATTACTAAGCATTGATGCCTTTGCTGTGTGCGTTTCTGATTTCACGGCATCGGCAGCGGTGGCATGGGTGCAGTAGTCTCAACATCGGAGCCACCATAGGTAGTCTAAAGCTCTACCAATTCCATAGAACTGTTCCACAAATTGGAGTCGGCCTATTTGGCTACCTCCATCTAACTCTATGCCAGAGTTAGGAGTTGGAACCATGCCAAAGAGAGCAGCATGATGTCGTCATGACCCATCACATAATAGGCAAGTATTATCCCGTGTGCACCAACAGTACACTGAAGGAGCCTTTGTCAAAATTCAAAAGGGTGAACTCATGGTCATAGCATTTGTCAAAATTCCAAAAGGGTGGACTCAAGTTGGATTAGGTTGTTCCGCACCCGCGATGCCACTGGCTGTACGTTTTTTTGGAAAGAGAAAGCTTTATTGATCTTAGACAATTATATCAAGATGATATAATTATGTAAGATTCAACCCGATCTCTGCATAACTAGGATACACATAGCCAATAAAAAAGAAACAAAAAAAGAACAGTATGACTAAAAAATCATGGCCCAACAAACTACAACATGCAACTTCACCTTAGCCCTCCACAATCATAGCAGCACCTAGACAAAGAATTATACTCCCAAAGACAATGCCTCCAACAAAGAAACAGCACATGTACGCACTGTTATTGTAGTGACCCAACCAATAAAAGACCAGATCAAAAGTTTTCACCCGAGGGAGCCATTCATTGGAATCCAAACAATGACTTCAGTAAGGCCATTGACAGATACAACCAGTTAAGGTTAGACCTAGGAATTTCTTCCCGGAGCCGATGAATAATGCCAAGTACCACAAAAACTAAGTCACTCGGTGCTGCTTCCACCTTCTTACCAAGCCAAGGCTTTCATATAGACCAGACTTGGTCCACTTCGATCGGCCACGAACTCCAATTCAAGCAAATCATCTGAAACCTTGTCACCCGCGATATCATGCTGCAGAATAGTCAATAGGTTCACGTGCATAATCCACTGAAACAATGCCGCCGTCCTTGAGCACGGGCTGTACGTGGATGCAGTTTATTGTTTCCGGAACATTCGAGGGTCATGCCCCACGCCAAGCCTGCATAATCCACTGAAACAATGCCGCCGTCCTTGAGCACGGGCTGGACGTGGATGCAGTTTATTGTTTCCGGAACATTCGAGGGTCATGCCCCACGCCAAGCCAGCCCAAAGTGGCTGAAATCGAGTTGCACGGTATTTATGTCTGAAGCCCTCAATCCCAAATCCCTGTTTGATTGTACCCTTGGACCTTGGTAGAGCATTTTGGTTTGTGGCTGACAAGGCTTAGCATTTCAGGTAGTAAATATTTTGTTCAGTAGCACTTTTCTCACTCCCTCTCTCAAGGCATAGAATATTCTAAAGTAAGGGATAGAGCATGCCATATACCTTATTTTACTCGTACAGAAGTAGAACTAGTCGAATAGAAGGAAACTACCCGATAGACATTGGGAAGGACTCCTTAAGTAGTATCCGGCTAGAATTTCTATGTAACCATGTCCTCCTAGACTATATAAGGGTGGGCAGGAACCCCCTTGAAACATATTAATCATTTAAGACAATACAAACAACACACATGACATAGGGTATTATGCTATCTCCTATTGCTTGGGGTATCCCTGAGCACGCTTGGAGGCTAAATATCGACAGCTGGCGCGCCAGGTAGGAGATTCGGCGAATCAATTGAAGAACTCGATGGCCAATTCCGACGACTTTAACATCGTGTCAGAGGGCACAACCTTTGTCTTCGGTTTCTAGGCCTGCATCCCCAATGGATCGGGTGGCTACACAAGTCAGCTGATCACCCCGGGGAGCCGGAGATCATCGACAAGAAGCAAGATCAACTCGTCGACTGCTCCGACAAACTCGACGAGATGACAAGAACTTGGGCGTCAGCCGCCCTTGAATCGGATAGCGATGGGAACAAGCCGGCTCCAACCCGCTTCGGCGTGTCAATCGAGTCAGATGTTATCCCTGATTCCAAGAATTTTCAATTTTCTGACACACTCGGAAAATATGTGGCTTACCTCAAGTCAATCAAGCGCCCCAGGGTCAGCAACTCTGAACTACTCGACGGAGTAGACCGAGTCTCGCGATCCATCGCGTGATGCATTGAGCTCGCTGAATCTGCCCTTGGGCAATCTAAGACACATCAAACCCTAGAGGATCCGAACCGACGGCGCGTTCAGATGAGTGATATCTTCTCCGGGTTTGATCGAGTCTAATCCACGCTCGCTGATTTCGTCAAGATGGCTAAAGATAGACTCCAAGAAGCAGGACACGACAGTAGAGCCCTATTGGAAACCCGAGAAGGCTGACCCCCGACTTGGTCGGATGGGAAAGCCTATCTCAGGGACCAACCATGCCAGCTCGTCAAATTCCTCTTACAACAAGACTCCATAAGCTACCCATCAATTTTCTAATCCCCTGTTTGATCAGGATTTTGACGAATTCATGGAAAGCCTCGACAACCTTGAACCCTTCGACGATCTTGAAGTTTTGTCAGATGACGTCGACTTGTTCATGGAGGCAATGTGTCATCCACTGCATATGGCCGACGTCCTCTGGCAGCAAGCAAAGCTCAAGAAGCAGAAGGAGAATTCCGACCTGTATGCAAACAACCATCGAAAACCCGAGAAAATCAACCCCCGACTTGATCGGATGGGTGACCCCATCTCTGGGTTAAGTTGGGCGGCTACAACCAAAAAAAAACACCACCATAAGAATCCAACCAGTCAATATTCGACAAGCGCTGGATTGAGGAACCTGAAGGATTAACATCAGTTCAATCTTATAATCACTGGATGAATGAAAACGCTCTTCGGATGGAGATGGGTATACCACTTGCCCCACATCCCAAGCTTACGTTCTCGAAGATCCACGGTTTAAGCGAATCCGAGTCCTCCTCCAATTGGGAAGACGAACTCATGAGCTACTCCAATTCAGTAAAGGCGCCCAAATCGAAGCCGACTCAAACAAGGATATTCAAAACGATCAAAACTCTTCTCCAACTCTGGTTATATATTGGGACCCTTTAGTCCCTGTTGGTGGCTTCAACTCGGATCAAAAGGATTGGTTGGTGGCTCCAACTGGGACTAAAGGGTCTTTCATAGTTTAGTTTAAAAGGAAGACATCCAATTTAAAGTCACATGCGCTATGTAGATAGGATGGTAAGGAAGCTACATCTCGAGTTCGAGTCCTGGATCGCATTAATGATTTTTACCTTGCAGATACCCTTTAATCACGATTATTGGATCTGGGACTAAAGACTAAGACCTTTTATCTTGGACTTCCTATCTCAGTTCAAAAACCGGAACTAAAGAGGGTTGGGATCCGGGACAAAAAGCCGTTGTCCACTTGTGTGTCAGCGTGGCTGGTGATGTGTGCTCGTAGTATGAACTAAATCATTCATGTGTAAAATCGCAGCTCATGGGTGTGTCGTGTATGATATGGCATGTCAGATTCTCAATTAATAAATAAAAGAAACCTACTTGCATTGGAATAGATAAATGCACGTGCTATGTTTCGTCGCAGAAAAAAAACATCTATTTAGATGCTACAGATTATTAACACACAGGGGTTAGAGCATATGTTTCCCCTTTTAATTATGGTATCCATATATTTTATATCATGATATACGGGGTAAGTTATATCAGTTTGGCAGTATGGATTTAGGTGGGTGTGGATATTTAATTGTTTGTTTTGGATATTAGTACCCTTAATTGTCTGTGGGCCGGCTTAGTGGATGTCAGTCGCGAACGAGCTGTTAGGGTTTGTTTGGAAGCTAGAGCCATGGAGCTACTTTTTGTGGCTCCACCATGCAACTTAAATATGGCACTCCTTTTGTGTTGCTGTTTGGTGCGGCTCCAACTTCTTCGGTGCCGAAGCGGCATACGGAGCCGGAACTCTCCTAAACATGCCCTTAGCTGGACGGTCGGTCCTCCGCTTGAGAGGCCACACCCGCCAGAGATTTCATTGGCGTTGCATCGGAGTAATAAAAAAAAAGCCACTTGTGCTATTTAACAAAAAATGCCCACGCAGGCGCGCCCTCGCTGCTGCTGTGGTTCGACCTTTTCTCGACCGAGAAAATTTCTATCTTTCTTGTAAAACCTCGGGGAGGTACCCACGGGAGTCGAGTTTTTTGAGAAGTAGTATAGAAATGTGATCATGATCCAACAACACTGGGTAGAATTGAGCTTGAGAACCCCGTTATTGGCCATTGCTTCCGGTTTCGTTTCTTCGTGGTACGATGCCTGGCTATCGCTCGCACATCAAACTTAACGCTAGGGAGCTTAGCATTGAGGTAAACGACAATCAACGGGAGCAAGACGTACAAAAAAAAATCTCCTCCAAATCCTAATAAGCAATCAATTACATGGTAATAATTAACATAATTATATCTCCTCATTATCCCATGCTTATTACGGAAAGAGTGAGGTCAGTTGGCTAGCCCTTTCATTTCATGGGTTCGTCGATCGCTCTCCGCCGGCGCCGAAACTTCTTTCTCCGTCCCGTGTCCGTCTCCTCACAGCTCGTACTGGCTGACCGCGGCACACAACGGACCGTACGCTTGGCGCGTTGCTTGTTTGTGTGCGCGGCTGTATCTTCTTGCTCGATTCAGGCGGAGCCACGGAGGGGAGGGTGCTGAAAAAGGCTTGTTTCTTTACTCTGCTAATCCATGTTGCATACTTGCATGCAAGCGCATCATCTGACTGAAACTTACTACAGCTAGCGGTAAACTCCACCGAAACACCGATCAAGTAAAGAATGGCGGCCTTGCGTCGCAATAGATAACAAGTTACCAATTCCAAACATAGTTGGTCACGACATGACGATTCTACAAGGGTAGCTCAGACGGACACACGTCGTTCACAACCTCACACCCAGGCTATAAATAGGGCAGGGATCTCCAGATCAATGCTCACAGCTTACTCGCAGTCACAACAATACAATCAAAATTCAGCAAGATGTCGACGGCCAGCCTCCTCGCGCTTGCTCTTGCAGGCCTCGTGCTCGTCACCTTCCCAGGCCTCTGCGCCGGCACCGCCACAGCTCACCGCCACTTCACCGACTGCCATCCGAGCGGCACGCTGGAGGGGCCGAGCACGGGCCACGTCTGCGGGGAGTGCTGCAAGCCGGGGCATGTCTACCCGAAGTACCGGTGCTCGCCGCCGGTCACCGCAAGCACCAAGGCCGTCATGACGCTCAACAACTTCGAGGAGGGGGGAGATGGCGGCGACCCGTCGGAGTGCGACGGCAAGTACCACTATAACACGGAGCGCGTGGTGGCGCTGTCAACGGGGTGGTACGCCAAGGGCAAACGCTGCGGCAAGAACATACGGATCAGCTCCAAGGGAAGGTCCGTGCTCGCCAAGGTCGTGGATGAATGCGACAGCCTGCACGGCTGCGACAAACCGCACGCCTTCCAGCCGCCGTGCGAGCCTAACATCGTTGACGCGTCCCAGGCGGTGTGGGACGCCCTAGACATCACCGGCGATGAGGTCGGCGACTATCCTATCACCTGGTCGGACGTATGATGACTTGATGAGTACATGGTCTCTGGCGGCTAGACTATGTACGACGGTTTTCTCAGTTCTTCGTGTTTGTGTTGAGTGTCCTGTGTGTCCTACACGTCGTGTTGTCCTAAATCTATCTTAATGAATAAACAAAGCGATAGGGAAAACCCGTTCACTCAACTTGCTATCTGTGTCGGCTAGATTTCATTATATAGTTACTAAGATTGAGATTTGGTAAAATAGCCTCAATGCACAATTTTATTACAGTTACAAAAACTAAGAATTTGGTAACTTTGCCGGTTGAATTTCATAGGGATGAAACTCGTCTCTCCCATCTCATGAAACTTTTCTGCATCTCTTCACATAATGACACTACTAAATCAGCAAACTTGCTAATATAGCATGCTATTTAATGCGTATAAATTTTTTGATGAAACACTCATTGAGACTAGCCTAATTGGACTAATCTTGAGGCATATCATGCTCACACAGCCGAGCCATATTAGTCAAATGGCCTTCTTTCTTTCTTTTTTTGAGAAACCAGATTTTTATTTCACATGAAAATCTTGGTATTACAGCCCAAATCTTACGAGGACCCCTGAAAGAAAAAGAAAAGAGGGCTATAAACTAGTCCGTAAACTCCTCGCTCCTAGCCTTCATCGCTGCCGGTGCCCGGAGCTCGAACCTTGAAACCGACCTCCTTCCATGCAATGGAAAGTAGGTTTAGTTGCCATCTTGAACAGCACATCGACTTCGACATGCCTTGAGAACGTTAAGTGACCTGGCCAAATCACATCACCAAGCACTAAGGAATCTGGCGCCTCTGCCAAGAACACCATCTCTGTAGATGACAGAATCACCCCAAATGGACGCTGAACCATCCAGTGGGAACAGAGAACCAATCCGATTCCTCATGTTGGGACACGCACCTCTCGGTAGGGAATGTGAGATCCATTAGCACAATCATGGTGTGGCTCACCTATACGGTGTAAGACTAGGGTATATGTTTCTACTGCTGTTGCTTTTGCGGTTGAGTATAGCTGAACTGCAAAGAGCCGAAACACCCACTCGATCTTTTACTCGAATGCCCACCAATGCCACGCCAACACGTACGCCGGTAGTGTTGCTGAAATGCGAAGGAATGTCTGATAAAAAGAACTAACTTGGAACTTAGCCATTTGTTCTGTTTAGAAGTTCTATAGTCACAGACTAAATTTTAGTCTATATCCTATTTGGATGGAGGGACTAATGCAGCTGCACAACGACTATAACCCATGCCCTCCTATCCTTGCTTGCCCCCACCTTCCTCCTTCCACCACAGCCGCACTCTCTCACTCTCCTTCGGTCCTCCCTCCCCCACGTCGACTCCGCCAAGCTCCAGCCCTCCACCTCCCCATCGCGAACCCTGATGGCACGCAACCTCCTCGCGGAGTGACCCACTCGCCCGCTAGAACTCCTTTCTCACCACCGCCATCGCCGCCGCCACCACCACCACCACCACCTATGACGAGCTCCGCCTCCGGGGCTTCCCGCGGGGTCTGCTCCTGCCCAAAGTGTGGGGCTCCACACTTGACGCCACGTCTGGGGACTTCATTGTCGACTTCCACTCTAGCTGCCAAATCGTGCCGCCTGCGGGGAGCTACCTCTGTGAAAGTATCTAGGCCCGTGGATGCTAAATAGTAAGTTTCGGTGATTAGTGATAACGTTTGTGACTAACGTGTGTTTTGAAGGAATTATCGTTAATCCGTTTAAGTCGCAAATGAAAGGAGACCCCTCAAAATTAACTCTCAATGACACGGACTCAAATTGTCAAGGCTAAGGACCTTTCTAGACTCAAGTGTCACAAGGAGATGAAGGACACTTGATTTAGTAATAGGTTTTATAGTTTCTAGCTCGTGACCGTACTATAAAGGGGGGTTCGAAGTTAGTAGCTTGACCATTCAAAGAGTTGGCTTTAGATTTCATGCACACTTGCTCAAGATCAGTTCAAGACCAGCAAAGAAACTCAGAAAAACACTTGGAAGTAGAAAGAATCGACGTTCAAATCAACTTCAAGTCAGAAAAGCAGAAACAGGAAATATTCAGTGGGTTCGGATAATCCGAATACCCTTGGGTCGGATAAACATATCAATGCCCTCGGATTATCCGACCCTACAGAATACACGTCGGATTTTGGGTGGCAGTATTACTCAGAGAGCTTGTTTTTCAAAGACTAAAATTTACTTCAGGCTCGGATTATCCGACGCTAGGCAAAATGAAGGTCGGACAAAAGCTTGGGTGATTCTGCAGAGAGCATGTTTTTCAGGTTGGGTTTTCTCTCTTTAGGATCGGATGATCCGACGTGGTTTTCTCTGAGCGTCGAATTAATGGTTAGGGGCAATGATCAATGCCGTTGATTGGAACTCAAAATTGCCCATTGGAACGGATAATACGACGCCTTCTTCAAGACATGGTCGGACTAAATACTTGGATAAATGACATCAGCACAGATTTAAAATATAACGGCTAGGGTGGAATTCACAGTGGGGTAGGATGATTCGACACCCTTCTCAGAGCACCATCGGATTAACCGAGCCTACTAACTTTTTGCAGAAAAGTTGGTAACGGCTCTCAGTTGTTCCCTAGCCTATATAAGGGGGAACCTCGGGTCTCTTGAACTGTCTTTTGAACCCTTGAACACCTGAGGCCACCCTAGTGCTGAGAGAAGACATCCACACATTGAGATCAACCAATTCATCAAGAATTTCAATCCTTGGAAGAGTGCAAGTGTGCTAGAACCTTAGGGCCAACTTAGTGATGGTCATGTGAAGGTTTAGGACTTGTTACTCTTGGTGTTTGACGACACCTAGACGGTCTTGGTGATCGGAGGCTCTTGGTGAGCTCTTGGAGTTTATGGGAGCCCCAAGAAGAGGGAATTGTATACGGTTTGAAGCCCGCCGTTCTGGAGTTGGAGAAGGGGTATTCTTAGTGAGTACTTGCTCTTCGTGATGTAAGGGAGCTTAAACCTTTGTGGGTGCTCCAACGTGGATTAGGGGGGGAGCGTCAACTCCTCGATACCACGGGAAAAAAATCTGGTTGTCTCTTGTCCATTCTCCTTTACATTCAAGCAATTTACTTAAGTGTTTTCAGTTCTTGCTCTTTACTTGTTTGTTTGGAATTAGGACTTGCTCTTGATAGTTTGTTTCATTTGGGCTAGCCTTTGCTTGTCTAGTGTGCTCATCTAGGATGATGGTTTTGTTAGTGTGCTTACCTACCTAGATTCATTATGTTAGTGTGCTCTAGATCCTAGGTCTTTGAATTTTAGGTTTGGGAAATACTAGTGGTAGGCTAAGGACGGATAGAAATTGAAAAGTCCCAATTCAACCCCCCTTCTTGGGCCACGATCCTTCCAATTGGTATTAGAGCTTAGGCTCTCTTTTCGTATGCTTAAAATCCTAGAGAATGGCCCCGGAGAGTAGTGGACCACCCAAGCTCGATGGATGAAACTACAGCTATTGGAAAGCCCGCATGGCGGGTTACCTTGAGGCTCTTAACCCTCTTGCATGGGAGGTTACCGACAAAGCCATTGGTGTTATGGATGAGGACCACACAAAATAGAATGCTAGAGCCAAAAATGCTTTGTTTGATGCTATTGGAGAAGAAATCTTTGCTCGTGTGCATAGCAAGAAAACCGCTCATGAGGTGTGGGAAGAGCTTGAGACCATTCATGTTGGGTCTAAGAAGCTCCGTGAAGAGAAGTACCAAGTGCTAAAGGAGAAACTCAATGAGTTCAAAATACATCCTAGTGAATTACTTGAACAAATATATACTAGGTTGAATGTACTTATTGAGGACATTAACGCACTTGAAATTTCTCCTTTGTCTACTAGTGACATCATCCGGAAGATTTTTCACTCATTGCACAAGCCCAAGTACAACATTGTGACATCTTTGGTCTATGAGAAAGATCTTTCCACATTGCAAGTGAATGAAGTGGTTGGGAAAATTCGGTCTCATGAGATATTTCTCTTAGGTGAAATTGATCCTCCTCAAGCCAAAGGTGATCTTGCTCTCAAAGCTAAAGGCGAAAACAAGTCAAAGAAGAAGAGCAAGGGCAAGACACCTATGTCAAGTTCAAGTGAAGCTAGTGATGACTCAAGTGATGAGGAAGGTGATGAAGATACCAAACTTGCTCTCCTCATGAGGAAGACCACAAAGCTCATGTCAAGGTTGAACAAGAAGGGGTACAATTTCGACCCCAAGAAAAACAAGTTTCGTATAAGGAAGCCCAAAAATGCCCTCAAGAAGATATGCTATGTTTGTGGCAATTATGGTCATCTCTCATATGATTGCCCTCAAGAATCCAACAAGAAGCAAGATGAGGACAATCAACCAAGGCACAATAAAGATCATGATCACAAGAAGGACCATGACAAGAAAGAGTACAAGAAGAAGAGGTCCTTCAAGAAGAAAGAGCAAATCAAGGCTTTCCTTGGGGAGTGGGTCATCGACAGCGAGACCTCAATCGATGATGATGATGATGATGATGATGATGATACACCAAGAACGTCGTTGTGGGGATCGCCATCCATGAAGATGAACCACCGCTACCTCCACCACCCATGTACCTCATGGCTAGAGGTAACCCCAAAGTGAATTCCTATGAGTCATGCTCTAGTGATGATGATAGTGATAATGAATTGTCTCCTAAAGATCTTAAGTTGCTCCTAGATGAATATAATGACATAATCAAGAAGCTTAAATCTAAACTCAAGTGTTTAAAAAATGTGCATGTTGAGCTTAAGACTTCGCATGATGAGTTACTTGTTAGACACAATGAGGTAGAAGAGACTCATGAAAAATGTGTTGTATCTAGCAAGCAACTTAGAGAGGATCATGGTAAGGTACTTGTTAAGCACAATGAACTAGTTGAAAAACATGATGAAGTAGTTGTGCTCAACAAGTCGCTTGAAGAGTCCAACAAGAAGCTTAAGCTTGATTATGCTAACCTAAATTCAAAATATCAAGAACTTGAGTTTGCCTTTGATGCTATTGATGATGAACTTGAAACTCTAAAAACTAAAAACATCAATGCATCAACTTATTGTGAAACCAATATGGAGACATCCAACTCTTTCACTAATCACGATGTCCCTAGTTCTTCCAAGACTAACCATGATAGGGAAAAGAAACTTGAGGAGGAGCTCCAAAGTTTGACCAAGTGCATGTTCAATGTGACAAGAGGAGAATACTTGCACAAAGAGATTTTCTTCAACAATGCAAGGCACTTTGGGGTCTTGGATCCTTCCCCAAGCCACCGGAGAATTGTCCAAGGTCTCTGGAGCTCAAGGATTGCTTCAACAAGGAAGTAGGCTCCTATTGTCAATATTGCCAAGATGTTGGACATTACACAAGGCAGTGTCCTATTCCTACTCGCTCTCTACCTACCTTGCCTCACAACTATAAGTCTCAATTTAGCAATCATCACTTTTTGTTGAGCAAGCTTAAGAATGGCAAGGTGAAGGCCAAGTTCATTGGCACAGAAAAGAAGAAAAAGCTACCCCGCCAACTATGGGTTTCCAAAGTCTTAGTTACTCACATCAAAGTACCCAAAGTTGCTTGGGTTTCCAAACCTCTAGAGTAATTCATTTGTGTGTAGGTGAACTACAAATCTGGTGGAAAGGATTGGGTACTTGATAGCGGATGTACATAACACATGACCGGCTATGTAAAGATGTTCACCTCACTAGATGAAGAAGTGGGCGATCACGAGCATGTCACCTTTGGTGATAATTCTAAAGGGAAAGTGGTAGGTTTGGGTAAGGTTGCTATCTCCAAAGATCTCTCAATTTCAATTGTGTTGCTTGTGGAGTCGGTAAGCTTTAATTTGCTTTCAATTGCACAACTTTGTGATTTGGGTTTAATATGTACCTTTAGTGATAGTGGTGTAGTTGTAACAAGCAAGGAGGATAAGAGTTTGATCTTCAAAGGCTTCCGGCACGGTAATATCTACCTTGTGGATTTTTCCTCTAACAATGCTAGTTTGGCTACTTGTCACTTTTCAAAGAACTCAATGGGATGGCTTTGGCATCGACGGATTGCTCACATTAGGATGAGTCAACTAAAGAAGGCATTCAAACGAGGTATGGTGGTTGGTGCTAAAGATGTTATATTTGACAAAAATAAGTTGTGTAGTGCTTGTCAAGCCGGGAAGCAATTTGCTTCATCACATCCCATGAAGGCGTACCTATCCACTTCAAGGTGCTTAGAGCTACTACACATGGACTTATTTGGACCGACCACCTACAAGTGCCTTAGAGGTAATCTTTATTGCTTAGTCATTGTTGATGATTATTCTAGATATGCTTGAATATTTTTTCTAGAGGACAAGAGCAAAACCGTCAAGATCTTCAAGATATTCATCAAGCAAGCCCAAAACAAGTTCGAGTCAAGTGTAGTCAAGGTTCGGAGTGATAACGGTTTCGAGTTTCGGAATACTCAAGTTGAGGAGCTATGCAATGAAATCGGAATCAAGCATGAATTCTCTTCAACCTATACACCTCAACAAAATGGGGTAGTGGAGAGGAAGAACAAGACCTTAATCACCCTTTCAAGAGCAATGCTAGATGACTATGTCATTTCGCAAAGGTTTTGGACGGAAGCTATCAACACCGCTTGCCATGCATCTAATCGGGTGTATCTCCACTAGTTCTTGAAGAAGACCCCTTATGAACTTCTTGTTGGGAGGAAGCCCAATATCTCCTACTTCCGAGTTTTTGGGTGCAAATGCTACATCTTCAAGAAGAGGAAGCACCTAGGTAAGTTCGAGAGTAGGTATGACGTTGGATTTCTAGTTGGTTATTCATCAAACTCCAAAGCATATCGAGTATTCAATAATGCCTCCCGCATGATTGAAGAAACTTATGATGTGGAGTTTGATGAGACTAATGGATCCAAGGGGAAGTTTTTTGCTTGTGATGATGTAAGTGATGAACCACTACAGGAAGTCATGAAGATCATTGCCATTGGACAAGTCAAGCCAAAGAAGGAGGATGAAGAGATCATCACACCATCCACTCAAGATGGAGCCCCTTCCAAGGATGACTCCAAAGAAGAAGCTTCACCAACAATCCATCATGATGAGTCATCCGATGAAAAAGATGAAGCTCCATAACCTCCTCCTCAAGATGTCCAAGATGAGCAAGTGGTTCAAGAACAACTCAACTTTGATGACACCCACATCACAAGTGAACAAGCCCAAGCTCAAGCACAAAATGTCGAACCACAAGAAGATTCATCATCTCAACCACAAAAGAGGCTAACAAGAACTTCAAGGAACCATCCCATTGACTTGGTCTTGGGTGATCCTACGGGTGGTACAAGAACTCGTAGACGTCAATATGCCTCTTTTTGTGAACATTACTCATTTGTTTCTTGCTTGGAGCCCTCTAATATAGATGAAGCTCTTGAGGACCTGGATTGGGTGATGGCAATGCAAGAAGAGCTCAACAACTTGACCCGCAATGAAGTTTAGGTTCTTGAACTATGGTGTGGAACTAGGTTGTGTAAAGTTTATTTACTAGTTTCATAACCATGACACGTATGAAGTAAGATGAAGACCACTAACTATACAGGGGTAAGTGATAAATAATAGATAATCAGGGGTAATGTGACACACACAGAACAACCAACTCTCATGAATAAAGAATAAACAAGCAATTCTAAAGTTAGTGGGAGCATAGGCATAGATTCCTATTACACTATTTATGCTAGCAGATAAGTTACGTTAGTCACATGCTTAGAACTGCAGGTGCTGGGAAATTAGGGACATCGGGGAGAATGACCCGCACTGGAGAACATCCAGTCCTATTTTATCTTTGCATGAACTCCTACACGATACTCGAACGTCGAGAAGTACGCTAACCGAGAAGCAGCTTCCCGGCGGACCGACAGGGCTGTCACCACCTGCGGTCTATCCCAGTCACACCGTGTAGCACTGTCATATCCGAAGGATCCCACATACCCGGGAACCATACCCGCATATGAGGTCACTACCCTAGCACCCCCGGGTCCCCCACCCTTCGGATGGACTGGTAAGATACTAAGGCAAGCTCGAAAGCACAACGAACCGATATCCTTACCCAGATCATCTGGTCTAAGCAAGCAACTAGTATAACTTGTTAAGGCACAGATCAAGGCTAAGCAAGCTATGAACATAGCAAGATAACCAAGAACGAACTCAATATGAATAGCATAATGAAAGTCGAAATACAAAGCCATACCAGAGGCCGAGGATTGCTCGCCGACCCCGAGGACGACTGGATTCGCTAAGGAGATGAAGTACTAGCCTAGCTCCACTACCCTAAGGAGTACAAGTCACAAATGAGAGTGTGAGAGAGGCCTTGAAGTGGTGTGTGTGGTGAGAGTGGTGGGAGGCCCCTTATATAGTGTTTGAGGTTGGTTCCTGCCAACTCTTTACATGGAAACATCCCTAACCGGCCTCTAAAGGATCAGATCAAGCTTCCCGCCAAAACTCAGCCTCATTGGCTGCCAGGTGGGGTCGGCCGACCCCTCTGTGCCGCCTCTGGACACCGCCCTTCTCTAGTACACTGCCTGGTGGGTCCTGATGTTAGATGGTTGGTGCCGGGGCTTGGTTGGTCGGTTTGGTCTGGTTTGTGGGCCTCCTTTGCTTGTGTTATGCAGGACGCGATCGTCCGTGATTTCTGTCTGCGTATTCGTTGTGTTTTTTTATTCCGGACTTGTGCTCCTGAAATCATAAATCTTCGAAAACAATTGTAGAGCTAGATTAGTGATACAAATATGCGAGTAAGAGGTATAATTTTCCTTCTTTTATGCGTATAGTTGACGGTCATATTTTGCACTTAACGACCGTCAACAGGTTGCGAAGTGAGCTTAACGTTTTAGATGTTTCTAATGTCATGTAATTGCCTTGTCATATAGTTGCATCTCATATGTACATAGTAGGGGCTTGTCTAACCTTGTCAAGATAGTGATGAACATGAGTTTTGCATGAGCCAGTGGATCTTTTGTTTCGCTCATGGCATGAAGAAAGATTCATCATGAAGAAGCTTGCCGAGGGTTCAAACTTGACAAGATATATTTAAATTTCTTGCAATGCATTCTTCTTGTCATATAGATTGCATTCATGTTTAATACTTGTCTTGCATAGCATTTGTAACATCCCAAAATTCGCTAAGTTAAATCGTAAGCTAATTAGTTTCAAAATCGAGTTTCCGTCGTTGAGCTCAAGTTCTTCCCTAAAGCCCTAACCCTAATATTTCGGGAACTTTCCCTGTTCTACCCAATCTCCCGATCCCTGAAAGACCTAACCCCGACAACCGAATCCAACACCCTATTCAACCTTGACCCGTGCGTCGCACACATGCATGCTCGGCGCCGAACATGGCCGACCAAGCGCCGCGTCACCGGCGCGAATCTCTCCCCCTCTCTCTCCTTGTTCTCTCTCCCCTCCTTTCTTTTTTTTCTTTTTCCTATTTTTCTTCTTTTCCTTTTCTTTTTCTTCTTTCTTTTCCTCTCTCCTCCCTCTCCTCTCTCCTTCCCCGCGCACTCGGCACTCCCTTCCCTCTCCTCCTCCCCGAGCTCGCTCGGCCCGACCCCCTCACCTACCCCGCATGCCACCCCGCCTCTCCGCACGCGCGCCTTGCTCATAGACTCCCTCCTTGACTGAGCGCCGCGACGCGCCCAGCCCGGCCATGCGCACGCGTGCGCGTGCTCGCGCCCGCCGTGCCGCGACGCGCCGAGCACGGCACTGACCCGCTGCACGAACACTTACCACGCGCACACGCCACGACGCGGCCTCGCTCGCGCGCGCACCCGCCGCGCCAAGCTGCCGCTGGCGCTCTGCACCGCCGTTGCCACCTCCACGCGCGCGCCCGGCCTCTGCTTGCTCGCCCACGTGCCGTGCTCCACCTCGGCCCGCGCACCCGCCACGCCCGCACCTCCTGCCCCACTGCGCATGGATGCTCGCTGCTCCACGCGCTCACGCACACCACGGCGTACTGCTCCCGCACGCGCCCGCGCATGCCACAACACTGGCCGACCGCCGTTGATGCCGCACAGCGCCGGCGACCTCGGCACAGCGCCGCCTGCGCCAGTCGCCGCCTGCCCGATGCGACGCGTCACCAGCGCTCGCCCCGCCACCGCCCGCCGTTGATGCCGCACAGCACCACTAGTTGATGTGATAGCCATCAGGAGGGCTGAGAGCAACGGGTGACCAAGGAGAAGGGATATGTTCAGTGTGACTTATACCCCGGTCATACCTCAGAGATAGGTCGATGACCCCTTGGTGAATCCCGTGATGGCGAATCAGGTCTAGCTAAGATGGGTAATGGCTATGTCGGGATCTACACCGACACTTCGGTGCTCGGGTTGTGGTACCCGCTTGTGGGTAAAGTTGCACACCTCTGCAGAGTTAAAAGCTATTCGAATAGCCGTGCCCACGGTATTGGGCGAGTTACGGTGTGGTCACATAACTAGTGTTTCATTGGGATGGACTGGTGTGGGTTGTTTTGGAATTGTGTCCGGCAGTAGTGCCGTGTGCTACGACGGACGGGGAGTCCGGTAGCAGTTTAGAACTTGAACCCCGTGTTACTCAATACAAAAACTGGTTTCCGAAATATTTTTCTGCTAAATAAACCCCTGCATAAAATTTAGCTTTCTGCAAATTAAACCGTAACCTTATCCTTGTTTTACCTGTGCATGTTATTCTGATATAACCCCCTCCGTGGGTGTGGTTGAACTTACTGAGTATGTCTGTACTCACCCCACTCTTACTTTTTATAGAGGAAGACCCAGACTTCGAACCAGACGACGCTGAGTAGGGTTATCGTTCTACACCCAACCTTGCCTGTGGAACCGGCCCTGTTCGAGATGTTTTCGCTGAAGCAGTACTCTGAGCCCGAGCTAGATCCCATGTGGGTCGCGCTCTGGTGTTATGTCGTAGCTTGGTTACTTTTTATTATCATCTGTATTGAGTGTCCTCCTCAGAGGTTTGTATGGTGATGAACCATCTGATGTAATAAATGTGGCATCAGCCTCCTGGGACTGATGTTTGTATCACATTTAAGTTCTCTCTTATGAGGGGACGCTTCAGATGGTATCAGAGCCGTTGGTTGGCCGTAGGACGTGACCCTAGGAGCGAAACCCTGCCTTAGGCCCTTTCACATTAGGAATATTCCTTCCTTAACCCTTTCTTCACACAAACACTCACCGCTGGTTCTTGCCCTGTTCCATATGGCTGACAATAGATGGATCGGCGGAATCTGTCACGCAGAGCCCGGCCTTCCTAAGTTGTTGATACTCAGCCTGGAACGCATCGAAGTTGTGGACCCACCAGAGTTTCTCTACCGGGAGTACGACTCCAAGGGCACTCTTCGGTGCGATCTGATGATCTTCGTGGCAAGGAGCACCCGCTACCCAGATGTGGACCCTTGGTTCATGTCCACCACTGGTTTTCGCTTCCCGGACACCTATCGAAAAGCCGCCCATAAAGCCCTGCGACGTCTACGCGTGATCTACAGGCATCACCTCCAGCGGACTCCTATGGGATTTTTCCCGCCGACTGAAGGAAGAGGACGCACATGGATTGCCCGGATGAGGGGACTTGGAAGAGAAGAAGAAGACCTAGAAGACACGGTCTCTCACCTATCCATCTATCTCACCGGCCTGGATGAGCTCTATCGCGAACAAACGGCACAACTGAAGCAACAAGTCCACAGAGCAGAGAAGGCAACCCAAGAGTTGGATGAACAACGGACGAGGGCCGTACACGCTGAGTATTCCCTAGCCACTCTCCAAATCCAAATCCAAGAGCGTGAGGCGGAACTAGAAGAACAACAGGCAAGAGCCACACGCGCCGAGAATTCCCTAGCCGCTCTCCAAGCCCGAATGCAAGAGTACGAGGCTTGCAGAGGAATAGGAGGATGGATAGAAGAAGAAGAAGAAGAAGAAGAAGAAGAAGAAGAAGAAGAAGAAGAAGAAGAAGAAGAAGAAGAAGAAGAAGAAGAAGAAGAAGAAGAAAAAGAACCCATGGAAACCCACTGGGATGTAGGTACTCAGACAGAAGAAGAAGAACCCGAAGAAACCCACTGGGATAAAGGTACTCAGACCGAAGATGATGCGCTAGATCAGTATCTTCCACTAAAGAAGCGCCCTATTAGGATCGAGGAATACTCCCCATGATTGGAGTAGCCCCTAAGTTAGAACCTCTGCTCTAATAATTGTGTACCCATAAAGTCTATATCCCACCATGTTGACATAATAAATATCATCTACCCCCTTTATGTACCTCAAATATTTGTGCAAGTTCTTCACCCTATCTTTGTTTTCAGATGGCTGAGGAAGGATGGACCCAGGGCGACTGCCAAGCTGCACCTGGTTTCCCCAGCCTCTTGATCAACGCCCTAGAAAGCCTTGGTGTCACAGAATGCCCAAGGTATTACAGCAGGGAGTACGAACATCATGGCACTCTCCGCTGCAGGGTGATCCTAGTCATCGCCAGAAGTGACCGCGACCCCGACATCCAGTCATGGCGAGTGACCGCTATAGGGTTTAGGCACCAGGACACCTATCCCTTAGCCGTCAGGAAAGCACTCCGTTACCTGTGCCGAATTTTTGAAAGACACCTCGCCCTCACACCAATGAGGTTCTTTCCGCCGGCCATCAGAACTCCAGTTTGGGAAGCTCGAATGAGAAGCCTAGAATGGCGCCGCCATGAAGAAGGCCCCCTGTACCAAGTGGCTACCTACCTAGCCTCCCTGGATCAGCTCTTTGACGAGCAAGCCAACTTGCTGAGGGAACAGACCCATCGAGCCGAGCAAGCAGTGCTCGCGGTAAGACTGCAACAGATCCGAGCAGTCCAAGCCGAGGCAAGGGCCGCAGCCGTGGTCAGCAGTGAAGCAGTTGCTCAGGAGAGCCTCAGGCAAGCCCGAGACTGGCATATGCAGGAATGGGCTAGAAGTGGAACCCCAGTCCCAGCAATAGGAGAAGACCATATTCTGCTCGGAACACCCGTTATAGGATGGGGACCACTCTTTGGAAACCCACAAGCCCCACCCGAGAACCCTGGAAGGTCTACGTCCGCCGCCGCAAGAGAAGCCACTACGCAACCCCGGGAAAACGGAGATCTAGAAGACGGTGAGCAAGGACCACTCATTCCCCTGGAAGACGTGAGTTCCCTTCTGAGGGAAGAACCCACTCAAGCCAATGAGTTTTCCTGAAGTGCTAGCGACCGTCAAGGGATGAAGCCGTGTGGTCCGAAGAAGATTTGCCCCCCCTTTCTTTTGATGTTGTGTACCCGGACGTGTAGTACGCGTTTGGCCTTGCCCCATGTTGTACCCTCCCTTGCAGTAATAAAGTTGTTTGTGTTTGTTGTTTGCTATGTGTGTGTGCTTGTTGTTTGTGTGCTTATCGACAGAAGGTAGATTCTGCCTTTTCAAAAATACGTTTTAAACAACTTAAACATCACTTAAATCCCAAACTCACAAAAACTTTACCCAATTTACAGATGGCTTCCCGAAGCGTCACGAGGGCCTCCCGCAACCGGATCCCTCCAGCCGCTGATGCAGGAGCACCGCCTCTTGAGCAAAACCCACCGCCCGTAGAACAAGAAGTGAGCCAGGGTAGAGGAGAAAATGATGATGGGCCACTACCGCCACCGCCACCACCCTTCATGGACCTGGCACAGATAATCCACAACCAGACTCTCATACTGGAGACACTGGCCAATGCTCTCGTAAACAAGCGGCCACGAGAGCAGACCTTTAATGACAAGCTTACGGCTTTTCTGAGGGCCAAGCCGCCCACTTTTGCCGGATCCAGCAACCCCTTGGATGCAGATGATTGGCTCTGTGTGATCCAAAGGAAGCTTGAGTCGTTCGAGTGCCAGGATCGAGATAAAGTTCTGCTGGCAGCACATCAACTCACCAGGTCTGCCTTAGCCTGGTGGGAGAATTACTGCGCTGCTGCCAAAGATGCCTCCACCATCACTTGGAATGAATTCGTGAAGGAGTTCCGCTATTATCACATCCCCTCGGCCACCATGAAGCGCAAGGCAAATGAATTCCGCGCACTTCAGCAGGGGAGTATGTCGGTGGAAGAGTATACTCACCAATTTATGGAATTGGCTCGCTATGCACCAGAAGAAGTGAATGACGACGAGAAGAAACAGGATATGTTCAAGAAGGGACTAAACCCAGAACTCAGGACCCTGCTCACCCCTCAGATCTATCCTGATTTCAACACCTTGATGAACAAGGCAATCCTCACAGAGAAGGCCAAGATTGATGAAAGAAAGGATAACAAGTGCAAGTTCCTGGAGAGCAAGTCACGCCAGCAGGATCGTTTCCAGAAGCCCAGAAGCTTCAGCTACAATGCACCAAGGTCCCAAGCCCCAATGCAGTACAGAACTCAGTCTCAAGTGACAGGACCACGGGCCCCTAACACCCAGCCCAGAAACCAGAACACCATGAGGGCCCCGCAGAGTAATGCAAGCCAGGTCACCACCAACAACAGCAATGTGAGGGCCTGCTTCAACTGCCGAGAGACGGGACATTTCATCGCCGACTGCCCCTATGCCAAAAACAAGCCAGCTACATCAGCCTTCTCCAACATGGTGAACGGACCAAAGCCAGTCCTGACGGGTGCCAACCGAATACCCATCCGCAACAACAACAACACCAACAATAATAGTCAGCAGATGAGGCAGCCTCAGCAGTCGTTTGGACGAGCCCACGTCAACCACATCGACGCACAGGAAGCTCAAGGAGCTCAGGGCGTAGTACTCGGGGAGTACCTAGTCAGCTCAACTCTTGCAACAGTACTGTTTGATTCTGGAGCATCACACTCATTCATATCCTCAAGTTTTGTGGAGAAACATAAAATACCTACAGTACTACTAAAAACACCCCTATTAACCCGGACACCCGGAGGTGACATCAGGTGTCAACTGGGTTGTCTACGGGTAAGGATCAACTTAAGTGGGGTAGAATTTTTAGCGGACCTAGTAGTACTTAGGTCAGAAGAGATAGACGTGATCCTTGGAATGGATTGGTTAAGCCGACACAATGGTCTCATAGGCTGTACTGATAAAGTGGTACACCTAACAAACCCAGGAGGAGTACGAGTGACCTGTCATACTCGGGAAAGTGGATCAAACCCAATGGTATTTAGCATGGAAGCCAAGTCCTTGGAATAAGTCTCAGTAGTGAATGAGTACCCAGATGTTTTCCCCGAAGGACTTCCCGGTATGCCACCAGATAGAGATGTAGAGTTTGTTATTGACCTTGTCCCTGGAACTGCCCCTATAGCCAAGAGACCTTATAGGATGGCAGCATCCGAGTTGGCAGAGTTAAAGAAACAACTAGAGGAGTTACAACGAATTGGCTTCATCAGGCCAAGCTCGTCTCCATGGGGAGCCCCGGTTCTATTCGTCAAGAAGAAGGACGGAAGTATGAGGTTGTGTGTTGATTACCGGGCACTTAACGAAGTCACTATCAAGAACAAGTACCCCCTCCTCAGGATCGATGATCTTTTTGATCAGTTAAAAGGGGTCAAGTACTTCTCCAAGATCGATCTAAGGTCCGGATATTTTCAGCTCAAGATTAGGGAGAGCAATATTCCGAAGACAGCCTGATGAGGACATGACCAATACGCATATGACCAAGGCCCAAGCGAAGATAGAGTTCAAAGCCCAATCCACATTGAAGTCCGATTTATTCGCGAGTCCGGTTCGGACTGCAGGAGCAGGCCTCACGAAAACGGACGCCTAGGCCACATACGGGCTCCGTTTTGGGCGTTCTATATATCGTTGGAAAGCTAAGGAGATAAGATTTCCAACCCAACTGATCCCATATCAAAATACGCTCGGAGTAGATAGGAATCGTCGAAACAATATGACGACCAGAATCTGCCTGGATGCAGCGACGCCAGTTTTTGGGCCCGAAGGCCTTGTACTCCCTAGGGTTGCCCGGCCACCCCCTTGGCCGCCCCCTAGCCTCTCTCTTCTATATACACAGCAGCCGCCATTAGGTTACTTGGGTTTTGCTTAGATTATTCTGTCGAGAACAGTTTCGCCGCCGTGTCGGTTTGTGAGACCCCAACTTTGAGATTAATCTATCATCTGCAGAGTCACTTCAATTGAGCTGCATTCTTTCGAGTTCTTGCTTGTGTTCTTCGTTGCACTTGCAAGGACTAGCCTTCTTGGCGAGGTCAACCGGGTTGTGACACGGTTGATAACCAGAGGAGTTGTGGTGCTAAGATTGCTGGATTCGGGTCTTAGGATTTGAAGCCGGATCGGTGTGTCTCGCTCCGCCTACAACGAGAGTTATTCAGAACCTGACGGGAGATCAGGAACCCACGTCCCCATTATTTGGTATTCAGAGACTCAGGTTTACTGTCAGGTTTCACATCTATCTTTAGTTTCATCAATTTCGCCATTGTCCCACAGTCCACCAAAAAGCCCTAGAAAATTTTGTATTCGTGCTGTTTTCCCATCCCATTAGCCCTTTTAAGCCATTGCATATTTTGATATCGGAGTCCGCATCATTGAGTTTGTGTCCATAGTCGTGGTCTTGTTGCAGGTTTAGATCGAGTTCTTAGATTGTTTTTGAGTTTTGCATCGTGTCACCGTGTCCTTTTTCATCCCGTCATCACGTCCGGTTCGGACTTGTCTCTGTCTAGTTCGGTATTTTGTTTATATCTTTCACATACGAACTCGGATTTTTGTGTTCTAGTACTTTCTGGAAAGCTTGTGAAATTATCTACAACTTTATCAATTGTGAGAATTCCAGAAAACGTAGTTATCTACGCCTAATCTGTATTGGAAGTCAATCTATTGGTGACCCAGAAATTTCTGAGTAGTCTGTATTTCGGGGTCAATATCTTCTACTTCCTTTATCCAAAAGAGACTTTCCATATATTTCAAAGAAAGAGAAAAGGAGGATCTATAACTTTCGTGTTGTAAGTTTTCTTGTTTGAGGTCTCTAAATTTGTCAAACAGCCTGTATAAGTTTGTGTAGCAAATCTGTAATTTACAGACAACAATTTTGTGATAGTGTGGAGTTGTCCCTTGCTCTTGTGGCACTTTTGAATAGAAAAAGAAAGCAAGAAAAAGGCAACTGCATAAAAAAGAGCCACACAAAAAAAAATCAGAAGTGCTTGTATCCTTTTGTGTCCTTTGTGCTTGGTATATGTCGCTTGCTTGCTTGAACTAGTTCTAGGAACACGTTTAGGCCAGCAACATTGATAAGTACTTTGGATATTTATTCAATTTTTGCTATTTGATTTTCAATTGTGCTAATCCTTGCTACTATATAAAGCCCCCCGAAGCTCCACATATTACTTCAGATCAGTACACCCAGAGGATCTTGCAATCTTGGTACCACTTCCTCACAGGTATCACGAACCAGCCACCGGTTGTACCATCCTCTGCTTTGCATTGGTAAGAACACTTGTAAGAGCTTGGTAAGACGTGCGAGATTGTGTTTCCACCATCCACATCCACATATAGTAGTTGATAGGGATAACCTTTTGTGTTTTCTCTTGTCTACTTACTAACAATGTCAGGAAACACTGAGATTACTCAACGAGTGTTGAGTTCTCAAATGGAGAAAGTGGAGCAAAATCAATTCAACAATTTGTTCCAGACTTTTTTTGCCGTGATGGAACGACGTTGCCGAGTCATCATTGATGGTGAGACTTGCACCAACCTTGCAAGTTTAGAGCTGGTCGAGAAGCTTGGTCTGACCACAAAGCCACATCCACATCCATACTACATGCAATGGGTAAATTCTTACGATAAGATTAAGGTAATTGAATTTGCACATATTGAATTTAGCATTGGTTTTTACAAGAGTAGGGCTGATTTTGATATAGTACCCATGCAAGCATGTCATTTATTGCTATGAACGCCATGGATTAATATAAATGATGTGGTACATTAAAAGGTTGTAAATAGATATTCTTTCAACTACAATGGTAGAAAAATTACACTTAAATCTATGACCGCAACTGAAATTTTAGAAGCCGATCTTGAAAGAGCAGAGAGAAGAAAGAATGAGACTTTTAGAAAAGAATGGATTATTTCAGATGTTACAATGCCTTCCTCTAAATCTGATTTTGTACAAATTAAAGATATCGCTTTATCTTCTGTTGGACCTAATATTTTGCAGCATGTATCTAAAACAGAAGACAAGGTGATAGAGAATGAACAGGTAATTGTCTCAGGTAAGAGCTCTCTTGATGTGCTAAAATTGTCCACCACTCATGCTATAATAGAGCAACATTTAGTGGACACCAAATATGAATTGACTTTGTCACATGATAAATATTCTACTGATTTTTGTGATAAAGAAGAGTTGTGTGATAGTTCTATGTTTATCCCTGTGCCACAACTTGTGAAGGAAACTGATCCTTTTGTTTTGGAACCAAAGACTTATGCTAAAAATAAACATTTGATTCCAATTGCTATAGAAAAGGATGAAAGGAAATTGTTGTCTAATTTAAATACTTTGGGTTATATAGAGTTTGATACTTTGTGTGCACTTAGTAGTTTGGAGGAGAAATTTAAATGTGTTGGATTGCCATGGTTATCTCGATGTACATATCACTTTATTGGCAATTATAATTGTAAAGGAGAGTACATGATGCATCGTGTTTATATGTGTTCAAATCTGAAATCTCCTTTTGCTGTGCAACAATTTGATGAAAAAGAGGGCTATTTTAAGACTAATCATATCACGCAGAGTTCCTCTTGTTCTTCTTTGTTTGTTTTGTCACAACAGGTTCAATTTCAAGAAGGGGAGCAACGCAGGATCATGTCAAGAATGGGAACAACTACTTCCGCAAGCATCAGCGATTTTGAGTCGAGGACGACTCAAAACAAAGAAGGGGAGAATGATGAGGACATGACCAATACGCATATGACCAAGGCCCAAGCGAAGATAGAGTTCAAAGCCCAATCCACATTGAAGTCCGATTTATTCGCGAGTCCGGTTCGGACTGCAGGAGCAGGCCTCACGAAAACGGACGCCCAGGCCACATACGGGCTCCGTTTTGGGCGTTCTATATATCGTTGGAAAGCTAAGGAGATAAGATTTCCAACCCAACTGATCCCATATCAAAATACGCTCGGATTCGATGGGAATCGTTGAAACAACTTGATGACCAGAATCTGCCTGGATGCAGCGACGCCAGTTTTTGGGCCCGAAGGCCTTGTAGTCCCTAGGGTTGCCCGGCCACCCCCTTGGCCGCCCCCTAGCCTCTCTCTTCTATATACACAGCAGCCGCCATTAGGTTACTTGGGTTTTGCTTAGATTATTCTGTCAAGAACAGTTTCGCCGCCGTGTCGGTTTGTGAGATCCCAACTTTGAGATTAATCTTTCATCTGCAGAGTCACTTCAATTGAGCTGTGTTCCTTCGAGTTCTTGCTTGTGTTCTTCGTTGCACTTGCAGGGACTAGCCTTCTTGGCGAGGTCAACCGGGTTGTGACACGGTTGATAACCAGAGGAGTTGTGGTGCTAAGATTGCTGGATTCGGGTCTTAGGATTTGAAGCCGGATCGGTGTGTCTTGCTCCGCCTACAACGAGAGTTATCCAGAATCTGACGGAAGATCGGGAACCCACGTCCCCATTACAGCCTTTGTCACCCGATACGGGCAGTTTGAGTTCACAGTGATGTCTTTTGGACTGACAAATGCACCTGCTTATTTCATGAACCTCATGAACAAGGTGTTTATAGACGAGTTAGATAAGTTTGTCTTAGTCTTCATCGACGACATACTTATTTACTCGAAGAGCATTCAGGAGCACGAGCAGCACCTGAGGGTAGTTTTGGAAAAGCTGAGAATTTATAGGCTATACGCCAAGTTCAGCAAGTGTGAGTTCTGGCTGGAGAAAGTAGCCTTCCTTGGTCATATTCTGACCGCGGAAGGAGTAGAAGTGGATCCCGAGAAGGTCGAAGCAGTTTCCAACTGGCAGCAACCGACTAACGTCAGTGAGATCAGGAGTTTTCTTGGATTAGCTAGGTATTATCGGAGATTCATTGAAGGATTTTCCAAGATAGCCCAACCCATGACAGAGCTGCTCAAGAAGGAGAAGAAATTCACCTGGACAGAGTCATGTGAAAGGAGTTTCTAGGAATTGAAGCAAAGACTGACGATCGCTCTAGTACTAACCCTACCGGACATTCATCGTGATTTTGTCATCTATTGTGATGCATCCCGACAAGGATTGGGTTGTGTATTAATGCAGGACGGGAAAGTCGTTGCATACGCTTCCCGCCAGCTCAGGTCTCATGAGCAGAACTATCCGACCCATGATTTGGAACTTGCAGCCGTAGTGCAAGCTCTTAAAATTTGGAGGCATTATTTGATTGGGAATAAGTGCGAAATCTATACCGACCATAAAAGCCTGAAGTATATCATCACTCAGCCAGACTTGAACTTGAGATAGAGAAGATGGCTGGAATTAGTCAAAGACTATAATTTGGAAATCCACTACCACCCGGAAAAAGCAAACGTAGTATCCGATGCCCTAAGTCGGAAATCCTATGGACCCAAGGATGATCATCTGCGAGAGGAAATGACACGATTAAATGTGCACATTGTCCCTCGAGGTTCCAGCCAAGTGCTGAACGTTCAATCCACGCTAGAAGACAGGATCCGAAAGGCACAAAGTTCGGATAAGGGGCTGATGGAAATCCGGAGGCAGACTGGAGAAAATAAGGCACCAGATTTTAGAGTGGATAATAAGGGAACCCTATGGTATAAAGATAGAATTTGTGTACCCCAGAAAGGAGACTTCAGGCAAATGATCATGGATGAAGCTCACAACTCGGCATATTCCATTCACCTAGGATCCACCAAAATGTATATGGACTTAAAACAAAAATATTGGTGGAATGGGATGAAGGCAGATATTGCACGATTTGTCGCCCGGTGCGATACTTGTCAAAGGATCAAGACCGAACATCAGAAACCAGCAGGGTTGTTGCAACCCTTACCCATCCCGGTTTGGAAATGGGACGAGGTAGGAATGGATTTTGTAGTAGGTTTGCCCAGGACTCAGAAAGGGCACGATTCCATATGGGTAATAGTGGATCGACTTACTAAATCAGCTCATTTCATACCCGTACGGACCAACTACGGCGGAGAGAAGTTAGCCAAGCTCTATGTGGAAAACATAGTGAAGTTGCATGGTGTGCCCAGCCGAATTGTTTCAGATAGAGGGACCCAGTTCACCTCTAGATTTTGGAAAAGTTTGCATAAAGCCATGGGCACCAAGTTAGATTTTAGCTCCGCTTATCACCCGCAGACAGATGGCCAGACAGAAAGGGTAAACCAGATTATGGAAGATATGCTGAGAGCGTGTGTCCTCACTTATGGCAAAGATTGAGAGCAGAGTTTACCCTATGCTGAGTTCTCATACAACAACGGGCACCAAGCAAGTTTAGGCATGTCACCATTCGAGGCCCTCTATGGAAGGAAGTGCAGAACACCGCTGATGTGGTCAGAAGTTGGAGAACGTGCCCTGGTCGGGCCCGCACTCATAAAAGAAGCAGAGGAAAGAGTTGCTGAGATTAGAGAAAAGCTAAAAGCAGCCCAGTCCCGACAGAAGAGCTACGCCGACAAGAAAAGACGGGAAATAAGTTTCAACTCAGGAGATTTCGTGTATCTCAAGGTGTCACCCATTCGAGGAACCCGAAGATTCCAGGTACAAGGGAAATTGGCCCCCCGGTACATTGGACCATACCGAGTTCTGAACAAAGTTGGAGCGGTAGCATACCGCCTAGAGCTACTAGAAGAAATGTCGGATAGACACCCGGTGTTCCACGTCTCACAATTAAGAAGGTGTTTGAGGGTACCCGAAGCTGAACACGTGCCAGCTGAAGCGATAGATCTGCAACCAGATCTACGATACCAGGAAGTACCGGTCAAGATTCTAGACACTGTCACTAGGAGGACCAGAAACTCCGAAGTATGGATATGCAGAGTCCAGTGGAGCAGACACAGAGCGGAAGAAGCTATGTGGGAACGCGAAGAAGCTCTAAAGAAGGAGTTTCCCCATCTGTTTAGGAACCAGCTGAATCTCGAGGACGAGATTCATTTTAAGTGGGGTAGGTTTGTAACATCCCAAAATTCGCTAAGTTAAATCGTAAGCTAATTAGTTTCAAAATCGAGTTTCCGTCGTTGAGCTCAAGTTCTTCCCTAAAGCCCTAACCCTAACATTTCGGGAACTTTCCCTGTTCTGCCCGATCTCTCGATCCATGAAAGACCTGACCCCGACAACCGAATCCAACACCCAATTCAACCTTGACCCGCGCGTCACGCCCACGTGTGCTCAGCGCCACGCATGGCCGACCAAGCGCCGCGTCACCGGCGCGAATCTCTCCCCCACTCTCTCCTTGTTCTCTCTCCCCTCCTTTCTTTTTTTTCTTTTTCCTATTTTTCTTCTTTTCTTTTTCTTCTTTCTTTTCCTCTCTCCTCCCTCTCCTCTCTCCTTCCCCGCGCGCTCGGCACTCCCTTCCCTCTCCACCTCCCCGAGCTCGCTCGGCCCGACCCCCTCACCTACCCCGCACGCCACCCCGCCTCTCCGCACGCGCGCCCCGCTCACAGACTCCCTCCTTGACCGAGCGCCGCGACGCACCCAGCCCGGCCGTGCGCACGCGTGCGCGTGCACGCGCCCGCCGCGCCGCGACGTGCCGAGCACGGCACTGACCCACTGCACGCACACTTACCAGGCGCACACGCCACGACGCGGCCTCGCTCGCGCGCACCCGCCACGCCAAGCCGCCGCTGGCGCTCTGCACCGCCGTTGCCGCCTCCACACGTGCGCGCCCGGCCTCTGCTCGCTCGCCCGCGCGCCGTGCTCCACCCCGGCCCGCGCACCCGCCACGCCCTCACCTCCTGCCCCACTGCACACGGACGCTCGCTGCTCCACGCGCTCACACACACCGCGGCGTACTGCTCCCGCCCGCGCCCGTGCACGCCACGACACTGGCCGACCGCCTTTGACGCCGCACAGCGCCGGCGACCTCGGCCCAGCGCCGCCTGCACCGGTCCCCGCCTGCCCGATGCGACGCGTCACCAGCGCTCGCCCCGCCACCGCCCGCCGTTGACGCCGCACAGCACCGCCTGCAGCCTGCCCGACGCGTCCCATCCCGCCTCGCCGCCTGCGCCGACGAGTCGCGACGCCGAACGCCATTAAAGGCGCGCCGTGCTGCTCACCGGCCGCCACCGATGCGCCCTCCCCCCCACCGACCTAGCGCGCCTATAAAAGGCCCCCGGCGCCGCTTCTCCGCTCCACACCCCAAGCCTCCACTGCCCTAGCCCTCTCCAGCTCCACAGCAACACCACGTCGGACTCCAGCGACCGCCGCCGCCCGCTCTCGATGACCCGCTGCCTCGCTCCACCTCAAGCCGAGCCAGGTGGGGGAATCGAACCGCCGCCTCACCCTCTCCCTTTCCCCTCTACCCCGGACCACCCCCGAGCCCCGGGCCGCCGGATTTGGCACCGCCGACGAGCGCCAGCCCCCTCCCCTGTTTCCCAGCGCGGGGGAGGAAGAGGACAGGACTTTTGCCCAAAACCCCCCCACTTTCCTCTCTAATTACTAAAGAACCCCTCCCTCTATAACACTTTTTCCAAAAACACCTTTCCTGTTTTCCTATTTTGCAAACAAACTCTCTACTATTTAAACTTAATAATGATTAGACCCCTACACTTTTCTAATAGGCCCAAACATTCTTAGAAAATTACAACCAAGCCCTTTCTACCCTAGAGAAACTTACAAACAAGTCTTTGAACCATTGATTTAACCCTAATTGCTTCGTTGCCCTATTATTTCATACCAAACGACCTCTGATCAACCCGAAACTTTACCACGCCTCTCTTAACTTAGTTTCGGCCAAGCTATTCAGAAACCACTCGAAAATATTACTCCGTGCTCCATATTTTATGTGTTTCCGATTCGAGCTCAACGATAAATCTTTATTTTATGTGTCTTGATTGTGTGCTTGTTTGTTTACGTCGTAGACCACGGTGTGAACGAAGGAGAGTTCGTAAATGAGCAGTACTGTGAGTAGGTGAACGAGGACCAGTTCTGCGACCCCGAACCCGAAGGACAGGACCTCTCCGAAGGCTACAAAGACGGCAAGTTCAATCCCACCCTTTGATGCATGTTTCAGTCCTAGTTTTTATAAACATAACCTATTGGCCTGCTTTATAAAATTGCATATGTTTTGCCAGCATAAAAACACGGTTGGATAGCCACCCCTTGATTTGTTATAACCATTCCTTGACCACCTAGATTAATATCTGATTTTGCTTGGACGTTAATCACTATTAGAACGCTTAGGACTCTACACTTAATGCTATTTGTTTTATAAAAGAAAATGCATGAGTATGTGGGAAGGGATAAAAGAGGTGTTTTTGAAAAGTGAGTTTAGACAGGATGGATGGCATTTCCGCGGGACTTGCCATTTGGTGTGCTCGTGCCTATGTAGCAGGGTAAGGAAGGGAGATATTCATCTTGTCACAACTAAGGACCGAGTTGGTGTGTCATCTCACCTAACTCCACTATCGTGCAAACCACTCGACCGTTGAATGGGCAACGGCTTAGCATAAACCCCACTAGTTGATGTGATAGCCATCAGGAGGGCTGAGAGCAACGGGTGACCAAGGAGAAGGGATATGTTCAGTGTGACTTATACCCCGGTCATACCTCAGAGATAGGTCGATGACCCCTTGGTGAATCCCGTGATGGCGAATCAGGTCTAGCTAAGATGGGTAATGGCTATGTCGGGATCTACACCGACACTTCGGTGCTCGGGTTGTGGTACCCGCTTGTGGGTAAAGTTGCACACCTCTGCAGAGTTAAAAGCTATTCGAATAGCCGTGCCCACGGTATTGGGCGAGTTACGGTGTGGTCACATAACTAGTGTTTCATTGGGATGGACTGGTGTGGGTTGTTTTGGAATTGTGTCCGGCAGTAGTGCCGTGTGCTACGACGGACGGGGAGTCCGGTAGCGGTTTAGAACTTGAACCCCGTGTTACTCAATACAAAAACTGGTTTCCGAAATATTTTTCTACTAAATAAACCCCTGCATAAAATTTAGCTTTCTGCAAATTAAACCGTAACCTTATCCTTGTTTTACCCGTGCATGTTATTATAATATAACCCCCTCCGTGGGTGTGGTTGGACTTGCTGAGTACGTCTGTACTCACCCCACTCTTACTTTTTACAGAGGAAGACCCAGACTTCGAACCAGACGATGCTGAGTAGGGTTATCGTTCTACACCCAACCTTGCCTGTGGAACCGGCCCTGTTCGAGATGTTTTCGCTAACGCAGTACTTTGAGCCCGAGCTAGATCCCATGTGGGTCGCGCTCTGGTGTTATGTTGTAGCTTGGTTACTTTTTATTATCATCTGTATCGAGTATCCTCCTCGGAGGTTTGTATGGTGATGAACCATCTGATGTAATAAATGTGGCATTAGCCTCCTGGGACTGATGTTTGTATCACATTTAAGTTCTCTCTTATGAGGGGACGCTTCAGCATTGCATTGCGTTAGTGGCTCACAAAGGAGAAATCACGCTTAGAGAATGTCATACATGCTCAATATGTTTTGACAACTCAACAAGAGTGATAAAACAAATATTGCGCTTTCATGCCTATTGAGTCATGTCCTAGCAAACTTAAAGTTTCAATCTCTAAGTTCATGCAAATGACTCATATATTCCTATTTTTAAGCTCTTAATTGCTTGGATCTTTGAGCATCTAAGTATGAGTGTTTGAGGGGTGAGGTTGTCACTCGAAAATGGTCCAAATTGAGCTTTTATTGCTTTGTTTTTTCGAGATTTGGATCAGAAGTAGAGGCTTAGTTCAGCAGAAAATTATCTTAAAGACCGGATAATCCGACACCTTGCACTCTCATCCGTCGGATCATCCGATCCCTTCATCTCATTCATGATCTAAGCCGTCTGTCAGTATTAGTCCGACCCCTTCTGATTCGAGCTATCGGATCAACCGACTTCTTTGCTCGGATTATCCGATGCAACGACCGTCAGACTAATGAGCGTGGGATCTTTGACTGCGACAGTTCTAGTCAAATTTGCTCCGACGCTTGGTGCTTTCACCCCATCGATTTATCCGATGCATTCATATTTTGCGGGCCCAGGATGTCAGCTCCACTTAATCTTTTCTGCGGGCCTCGTGCGTCAGTTTTATCCCTTCCACACCCGTACGCCACCCGACTCGACTCCGCCGCCCGTACACCGCCGAACCACTCCGCCGCCGCACCCACCCGTCGCTACATCGCCCCGCCGCCACTCAACCGCGCCGCCGCACCATCCTCGCGCCGCCACACCTCCACCACACCGCCGCGCCGCCGCTCGCCGCCACGCCTCCAACTAACCCTAACCCTAGCACCGTCGCCGCCACTATGCTAGCGCCGCCGTTCCGCAACACCGCCGCCGTCGCAGGCCGACTCTGCGCAGCAGAGCACAGCCTTAAGCACACACAGCCCGAGCTCGAGCCCCTGCGTTGCTTCTTTTTTCTTCCACCCCGAGCCTGCACGCCAGGTGTTCGGTGTTTTTCCTGAAAGGCAAATCTCTGCGTTTTGACTCTGATTTCTTCAGGATCCTCAGGGTATGGTTTGATTCTCGTTTTGGCATGTGTTGTACCTGTCGTAGATCAGCCTTTGCACACATGCCTTCACACACATGCTCACTCACCTAGCCTTAGATCCTCGCACTTGTTTTCATGTTCACACATACATCTTTTAGTGCACATCTTTTACCTTGTCTAGGAGTGCATGTTCACATGTTTCAAATTTTCTGTCACTCCTAATCACTCTCACGTGCACAAAACTCATTGCAAATCTTTTGAAGCAAGCACTCATCCACTAGATATCATGACTTAGGCTCATATCGCTCCATGCTTTGCTTAGGATCTTCTCGTCTCTAGATTATGATCTAGTACTTGTTATATAGCCCTATCTCATTCTATTATCTTCTACCGTTCTCTTTGAAACAGATGGCAGGTGACAGAAAGGGCAAGGCCAAGGTTGACGAGCAGCCTAAGAAGAAGAAGCGGCTCGTGTGGAGCGAGATTGGGAGCGTGCACACGCAGCCACAGCTATTGCAGACCACCCTCAAAGGCCGTTCTAGATGCAGCTACTCAGGGGGAGTCGGAGCCAGATGCAGAGGCACCACCAGGCACTCCAACTTTGCGCCATTCTGCGCGTACCCGGGGCCCAGCTCAGACCCCACCTTCTCGTGGTGGTGCTCGCACCCGAGGTGGACGCCCTCCAAGGCCTGGAGGCCATACTCAGCCACAGTCAGACACAGCTCCTCAGACAGAGGATCAGCCTGAGAGTGAGGCAGAGGATCAACTCTGGGAACAGATCAGTGTTTCTGATTGATGTTCATGAGTTCACAGTGGCCAGGGTGAAGAAGATGAGATATGTGGATGAGCAGACTTGGTTTCCTGAGCAGAGGGAGAGACATGCAGATCCGTTCTTTCACACACTCCTTTAGGAGTCTTTTTACCACAGGTACTTGCAGCTTAGGATTCTGATGAGTGAGCACCGGATGCTCCACTGGGGAGCCTTGAGAGTAGCAGCCAGGGGTGTGCGCATTCAACCTTTTTTGAGAGATACCCTGGCTTGCCAGAGCTCCTAGCAGATAGATGTCAGTACATCCAGGAGTGGGTGCGTGTGTTCTACGCCACCCTGTTCGTTGGAGAGGATAGGAAGTACATCATGTTCATGTTCAACAAGAAGATGTGGCGTTTGAACAGACAGAGCTTGGCAAGGAACCTCGGTGTCACACTATCAGATGAGCCGTACTCTCTACACTTCCACACTTACGGTGATGCCGACCGACCACGTCGCTCGAAGGAGACAATGTTCCCCTCCGACAAGGACATGAGTATCTTGTTCCAGCAGCCGTTCCTCCCAGGCACTCCCAGAGTTCCTAGCCGGCTCACTCCAGTGGCCTACGTTATTCACTTTGCTCTGAAGAGGAGCCTGCTATTCTGGATTGGATACAGTGAGGGGATTACATCACTCCAGCAGTTGCTACTGATCTACATCCTCGGAGGCACGCAGTTCGATATTGTTGACTTCTTCATTTGTGAGATAGAGGATGTGATCATGGAGGGGCTGACGTCGAGCAGGAGACAGCCTTACGCTCACTGGATCAGTTGGATCCTCGCTCAGCTCGATCAGGGTGCCATGATGCACGATCTAGAGATCTCGACCACTTCGTTCAAGGACTACTCTCCTACTTCTCCTAATGATGGTCGTAGAGGAGCTCGAGGTCAGCGCAGAGTCGAGCAGAGACTCAGAGAGCGAGCTCAGGCAGAGGCAGCAGTAGCCAAGGACCCTTTCGCAGCCGCCGATGCTTCACTTGTAGCTGCAGAGGCCCAGCTACCTCAGTTCCTTGCCACAGACTCAGAGGACTCCGAGGACTACGAGGACTTCACTCCCACTATTCCCGTCCGACGAGCAGCACACGACGATGAGGCCGGTACGTCAAGGGCAGGAGCACCTCGCCATGACCTTAGGCCCCCGACACCGCCTCCAGTTACAGTGGCTCAGGTTGCAGTGCCAGACACGCTTGCTCAGATACTTCAGACACTGACAGATAAGCAGCGTAGTTTTGCCGAGCAGCAGGACCGACAGGCAGAGACTCAGGCTCGAATCATGGCTGAGCAGGCTCGACAGCAGGAGGCCCAGACACTTATGTTCCAGGAGATGAGGCAGCACCAGGAGGCAGTCAGACTATAGCTTTTCCAGCAGCAGCAGCAGATGTTACAATACTTCTCAGGCTGTTTCGGAGCACTTTACAGTCATGTCGGACTTGCCGCACCTCCTCCGGCTCCTCTACTTCCTTCGGACCCAACAGCTCCTACCGGTCCCGCTGCCAGCCTGCCCCAGACACCCTTGGCGTCATTCCCGATGTCTCCACTTCTACACCCAGGGGTGTTTGGCTACCCTCAGCAGACGCCGATGACATCAGATCAGAGGAGACAGTTCCTTGAGCAGCAGCATTAGTTTCAGGGCTTCCAGCAGCTCAGCATAGCTCAGTCTCAACCTCCTGCTACAGTTGTCTCTACTCTACCGGTTGAGGCCCTGTTCGTGCCTCGGTGGACTCCACGCTTCTCACGTCTCTTGCGGCTTCGGTCGCTCCTCAGACGGAGTCCACGGTCGTGACGACGGAGGTAGCCGTCTCTTCAGCTCTGACTACTTCTGCTGCCTCGTCGCCCTTTCCGACTGAGTGTACCACTTCTACTTCTTCGGACGACGATGACGACAACGTCAGCCGCTACATCGCCGCTCTGAGCACGACGCCTCCGACTCAGTATCTCCGCCCCAGGACTAGTTCGCTCCAGCCTTCCTTTTTGGTGCTTTGTCGCCAAAGGGGGAGATAGATAGGGGGGTAGAGATAGGGGGTTCTAGGGGGGTTTGAGGCGTGTTTTGGCTTTTCATGGATCTTGATGTATCAGACATGTCATTTGGCTTTTGTGTATGTCTCTGTGTTGACATGGCTATACATGTGGCTTTCGTTTCAGTTAATTGTTTGCGCTTTAAATTCCTTATTTGCTATCTCTATCTTTGTGTTATCGCCAATCACCAAAAAGGGGGGGATTGGAAGCATCTAGGCCCGTGGATGCTAAATGGTAAGTTTCGGTGATTAGTGATAATATTTGTGACTAATATGTGTTTTGAAGGAATTATCGTTAATCTGTTTAAGTAGCAAATGAAAGGAGACCCCTCAAATTAACTCTCAATGAATATGGACTCAAATTGTTAAGGCTAAGGACCTTTCTAGACTCAAGTGTCACAAGGAGATGAAGGACACTTGATTTAGTAATAGGTTTAATAGTTTCTAGCTCGTGATCATACTATAAAGGGGGGTTCGAAGTTAGTAGCTTGACCATTCAAAGAGTTGGCTTTAGATTTCATGCACACTTGCTCAAGATCAGCTCAAGACCAGCAAAGAAACTCAGAAAAACACTTGGAAGCAGAAAGAATCGACCGTTCAAATCAACTCCAAGTCAGAAAAGCAGAAATAGGAAATATTCAGTGGGTTCGGATAATCCGAATACCCTTGGGTCGGATAAACTTGTCAATGCACTCAGATTATCCGACCCTACAGAATACACGTCGGATTTTGGGTGGTAGTATTACTCAGAGAGCCTGTTTTTCAGAGACTAAAATTTACTTCAGGCTCGGATTATCCGACACTAGGCAAAATGAAGGTCGGACAAAGACTCGAGTGATTTTGCAGAGAGCATGTTTTTCAGGCTGGATTTTATCTCTTCAGGATCGGATGATCCGACGTGGTTTTCTCTGAGCGTTGGATTAATGGTTAGGGGCAATGATCAATTCCGTTGATTGGAACTCAAAATTGCCCATTGGAACGGATAATCTGATGCCTTCTTCAAGACATGGTCGGACTAAATACTCGGATAAATGACATCAGCACAGATTTAAAATATAACAGCTAGGGTGGAATTCACAGTGGGGTCGGATGATCCGACACCCTTCTCAGAGCACCGTCGGATTATCCGACCCTACTTACTTTTTGCAGAAAAGTTGGTAACGGCTCTCAGTTGTTCCCTAGCCTATATAAGGGGGTACCTCAGGTCTCTTGAACTGCCTTTTGAACCCTTGAACACCTGAGGCCACCCTAGTGCTGAGAGAAGACATCCACACATTGAGATCAACCAATTCATCAAGAATTTCAATCCTTGGAAGAGTGCAAGTGTGCTAGAACCTTAGGGCCAAGTTAGTGATGGTCAAGTGAAGGCTTAGGACTTGTTACTGTTGGTGTTTGACGACACCTAGACGGTCTTGGTGATCGGAGGCTCTTGGTGAGCTCTTGGAGTTTGTGGGAGCCCCAGGAAGAAGGAATCGTACACGGTTTGAAGCCCGCCGTTCCGGAGATGGAGAAGGAGTATTCTTAGTGAGTACTTGCTCTTCGTGATGCAACGGAGCTTAACCCTTTGTGGGTGCTCCAACGTGGATTAGGGGGGAGCGTCAACTCCTCGATACCACGGGAAAATATCCGGTTGTCTCTTGTCCATTCTCCTTTATATTCAAGCAATTTACTTAAGTGTTTTCAGTTCTTGCTCTTTGCTTGTTTGTTTGGAACTAGAACTTGCTCTTGATAGTTTGTTTTATTTGGGCTAGCCTTTGCTTTTCTAGTGTGCTCATCTAGGATGATGGCTTTGTTAGTGTGCTTACTTATCTAGATTCATCATGTTAGTGTGCTCTAGATCCTAGGTCTTTAAATTTTAGGTTTCGGCAATACTAGTGGTAGGCTAAGGACGGATAGAAATTGAAAAAGTCTCAATTCAACCCCCTTCTTGGGCCACGATCCTTCCACTCTGCCGCCTTCAACGACCGCCTCACCGTGCGCCTTGGGAACCACTGTATCTCGAGCCTCACGCGGGCTTGCAGGAGACGGCGGCGGCAACATAGGACCAGGCGTAGGAAGGTGAGCCCCCACGGCGGTGCACGGCCGAGCTCCCATGGCGGCGGCGGCGGCAGACTTTGAGCAGTGGTGGCGGCGAGCTCCTCCACCGCGGCGGCAATGTGGATTCAGCGGTGTGGAGGTGCGGTGGTGGGTAGTTTTGAGCAGCGGCGGCTGGGGGTGGGCTCCGAGCGGCGACGACAGGCTACGAGCAACTCCAAAAGTCTCTATAAAATAAACTAAATTGGCAAATATAGCGAAACGGCGCAAAAAATACAATCCAACAGCCTTTGCATCCCGCTCGCTTGCCTATCTGGCCCGTTGTCCCCGCACCTTCCCTCGGCGAAAATCCCGAGCGCACTCACTCGCCATTGGCCCTCCCTCCCGCAAGAGCGCCCGCGCGTTCTCGTTCTCTGCCGCCTCCTGCGCCTCTCCTCGGAACGCTCCGCGGCGTCCACCAGAAATGAAATAGCTAAACCATTGTGTGATTATTAGAGTAGCTAAACCATTTTTTCTAATTTAGCTATTTCATTTTTTGTGAGCGAAAACTAGATTGTCTGATTATTAGAGTAGCAAGTATCTTGCTACTTAAAGATGTAGTTAAATTTAAATTTTAAATGATTTCATCTCCATTTACTTAAAGCCTTGATATTCTATCATATTAGACGCATGCCTATCTTATCCAATGATTCTACCAATTCTCTGGGATGCTTCGATGACATTTCCTTACCAATTTTGTTTTGCTTTAATTTTCTGCGCATGTCATTTCTAATTCCCGTAACGGAGATAGCTTTTGTGAGCTCAGTCAATGATGAAGGAAAAAATAATTTTCTGATACTTTCTAATTCCTGACAATCCTCTCAAATTATGGGTATTGAAGTGATTCTATTTTCTGTGAAAAAATTGTTTGATTCTATGGGTATTGAAGTGGCATACTTCTTGCTAAAGATGTGGTACGGTTTGATGGTTAAATTGATTTGTTTTCATTTACTTAAAAGTATAGATATTCTATATTATTAAACGCAAAGATGTAGTTAAATTTAAATTTTAAATGATTTCATCTCCATTTACTTAAAGCCTTGATATTCTATCATATTAGACGCATGCCTATCTTATCCAATGATTCTACCAATTCTCTGGGATGCTTCGATGACATTTCCTTACCAATTTTGTTTTGCTTTAATTTTCTGCGCATGTCATTTCTAATTCCCGTAACGGAGATAGCTTTTGTGAGCTCAGTCAATGATGAAGGAAAAAATAATTTTCTGATACTTTCTAATTCCTGACAATCCTCTCAAATTATGGGTATTGAAGTGATTCTATTTTCTGTGAAAAAATTGTTTGATTCTATGGGTATTGAAGTGACATACTTCTTGCTAAAGATGTGGTACGGTTTGATGGTTAAATTGATTTGTTTTCATTTACTTAAAAGTATAGATATTTTATATTATTAAACGCATGCCTACCTTTGCAAAGATATTACTATTTCTTGGTGCTTTTTCTTATAATTTTTTTGCTATATTTTTGCACAATTGCATGTCATTTATGATTCAACCACCGGAGAAAGATTCACGAGTTTATATTCATTCAATGAATCAAACAATTTTTTATACTATTTACTCCAATCCCTAGCAGTCTTCCAAACTAAATACCATGAATGCCTGCTCTAACATTTCTACAAAATTTAATTTGAACCTATTTCAACTATGAATATGATTTGCCAGTGGGAAGACTTGGAGCTTTGTCCTCTTATATTTGTATTTTATGTCAGGCTCGAATCCACATCTACGCGAAGTACAATAATAAAAAATATATAAGAGAGAAAATTTAGTGCATATATGCCGAGCAGCCGGGACCAAGGCGTGGCCGTGCGGGGCGCCGGGAAGAGCCGCGGTCTAGTCGGAGCAGGGGTCCTCGGGAGCCGAGGCGCAGGCGACGGTGCAGCGTGGGGCGAATGCGCGAGCCGGCGATGCAACGGCCCTGTGAAACCTTCTAGGATGCGGGCAGCAGCAGGTAGGGCAGCGAGCGACCGCCGAGTCGCAGGAGGTTGGGGGTGGCCGGCCTAGGTGCGACGGGAAGAGGAGGAACATGACTAATTTGGTGATTTGGGCTAGATTGGATAGGTGGGCCAAAATTTTGAAGTCAGTTTTTTGGGCCAAAGTTTAGGATAGCTCTTGATGTATGGACTACCTTTAGATTGGCAGCTGGATTATGAACCAATGTCGATAAAATTACCTAAATATGCACGGATACAGTTACATATATAAATATATATACATATATATGTAGAAAAATAGTAAAATAAAAATACATTCAAGGATTGGTTGGAAGGAAAAAATGGAAATGCATAGGAAGAAACAGCAAGAATATGAAAATTCTAGTAGAAAGAATTGATTACAACCAAAATTAGAATTATAGCAAATAAATAGTCTAGTTTCTAGGAGACACAATGTGCATGCAACAACCACATGCAGCCTCCCTATAAAGCACGGCCATTACATCCTTTGTTTCCTATGTATGCATATATACCGTGACTTTTCATTATGTTCATTTCAATAGCAATATGTATAAATTGTTGAGTGTTCTAATATGCCGGTACAACATGAGTCTCATCGTATTATTGGAACTTACAGTTATGAGCTATTTGAGAATAGGTTTTCAAGCAGGTAGTACAGCAACACATCGAACGAAGGCAAAAGTGGAGAAGGGGTGTATTGAAACGAAGGGAATGTCATGCTTATATAGGCATGAGATGGAATCTGGGATGCAATGGCCGTGGGAACATGGCAAAAAGAAAAAGACAGGAGCTAAAGAATCATACTGCAAGATGAACAGCCAAGTGAGGGGATGGATCGCTGCATGCAATAGTGCGTAACCCACCAATCTGCACCTCATGTCACTTTCAAGGGTCAGAGGAAGGACGCTAGCACTATGCACTGGTTCGGTGTAGTACATAAACAACACGTTATTTGCTATAGGAAATTTCCATGTCCATGAACAACTACATTTTTGTTATGTCACATCACATGCATGTACTATTGGTGTGATTACTAAATTTGGGTTGCCTAAATGTTCGCATTTGGTGCTTAACCAAGAGTACTTTTACCCTTTTGTTATCACATGCATGGCATTTATTGCTGGCCCACTATAGAAATATCATTGTATTAGGCGTAAGCGAATAGGAGAAATATATTCATCATGTCTCGACAGAGTACCTGCTAGATGACTGTTCACGAGAGCAATGGATCAATGCGGCAAATGCCGCTAAGTTATGAGATGTCCATAAGCCATAGCAAGAAAATCGGGACAAGTGGATCAAGTCATTCAAACCATATTAGATGAGCCACAAAGAAAAAACAACACAGGCATTTTCACTAGTACCGATTATCCTTCCACCATTCTCCCTCTCCTACATTGGCTAACAGGACATTGGGCTGACAGAGCGAGAACGGCGAGAACAGAACAGAGCAACCGATCTCTTTCCAGCCTTCGTCTTCCTGCGGCCACCGCCGTCACTCTCCGTTCTCCCTTATAAACCTCCCACCAACCCCGACGGATGGGGTGGTGCTCCCCGTCCACTCCCCGGCAGCTCCTCTCCACTGCCTCCCTCTTCGCCCTCGGCGCGGGCCTCCTCGCCTTCGGCATCCATCTCTCCTACGCCAACATCGAGCCCCAGCGCGCGCGCACGTTCGCTCGCGACCAGTTCGTCCGCGACTACCTCCGCAAGAAGCACGACAAGTAGCCCGCTCCCGAGCCCCGGGGTCCTCTTCCCCCGACCCGGGCGATCGCTCGGTACTCGGAAACGATGGCCCTGGCTCCAGCGGGCTCCGGCGGCGAATCCGTGATCGCGGAGGTGGAGATGAACGCCGGCGCCGACCAGGGGGGTGCCACCGTGCGGGTAACCGTCGTGCAGGCGTCGTCCGTGTTCTATGACACCCCTGCCACTCTCGGTGCGTGTGGTTTTGCTCTATCTTACCGTGGTTGCTTCAATTTTGGGAGTTGCGGCGTAGCGCACATGGTGCTCGATTCATTGTCTGGCCCGTGTGGCACGCATGCTCTGGATTGGTGCTGTGCGCAAGGAGCTTGATTGTTTGTCTCGCCAAAACTAGCATATTGAATTGTGTAGATTGATGGCTGATACTTGTAAATATTCATAACGAAATTGTTTAGCTCAATTGTGACAGTGCCATTATATGGTAGCTTTCATTTCTTTATTACTTATCGGTTGATTGACATGATGCATCTCTTCAAATAGACATTGCCGTGTATTTCCAGTGATGTTGATCTTAGTCATATGTAAGGAGCAATGGTTTTCTCAGGGTGAATGAACTAAATGGGAAAAGTAATGGATACAACTTTTTCTTAGATAGTGGTGGGTGAGTTTCGTGGACAGTTTTTCTTGCTTGGAGGATCAGGTCCGACACAGGCATTTAAATAAAATCTTCATCGTCGTACTATTATGTGCCACCTCAGTTCCTACCCAGTACTAGATCGCATCTTTTATACAATAATCCCTTTATCAGCTTTGTTAAGTCGGATATCTTTGGAAATGTGGCATCTGTAAATTTCCTCACCGCATTGTGCTACTGCTACGGATAAAGCGGAGAAATTGATGGCAGAGGCAGCTGGATATGGCTCACAGTTGATTTTATTTCCGGAAGTCTTCATTGGTGGCTACCCTCATGGGTCTACCTTTGGACTGGTTGTCGGCAATCGCACTGCCAAGGGAAAGGAAGACTTTCGAAAGTATCATGCAGCAGCCATAGATGTGCCTGGTATTCTAAAATGATGTTGATGTATCGATGTTTATTTTTCACGAATGTACACATCTGCTATTTCTACGGATCACTTTACAAACATTCTATTTGATGAATGCAGGCCCAGAAGTATCCCGGTTAGCTGCATTAGCTGGGAAATATAAGGTGTTTTTGGTGATAGGCGTGGTGGAAAGGGCAGGATATACACTATACAACACAGTGCTCACCTTTGATCCACTAGGAAAATACCTAGGGAAGCACCGCAAGCTCATGCCAACCGCACTGGAACGAGTGTTTTGGGGGTGTGGAGATGGATCTACAATACCTGTCTATGATACCCCTCTTGGAAAAATTGGTGCCCTCATTTGCTGGGAAAACAGAATGCCACTTCTCAGGACAGCCATGTATGCCAAAGGTATCCCAATTTCTTGCTTAGCCCGACATCCGAAACAGAAGGCAGGCATACATTGAAATCATAAGGTGTAATGCTGAAATGCACAATGTCACATTTACTTGATTTTATCTTCCATAATGAGTCTTTGTTTGTGCAGGTGTTGAGATATATTGTGCTCCCACTGTTGATTGCATGACAAGTTGGCAGGCTTCTATGACACATATTGCCCTTGAAGGGGGATGCTTCGTGTTGTCAGCAGTCCCGTTCACCCGGAGAAAGAACTATCCTCCCCCTCCCGAGTATAACATTTGGTGTCTTTGAGGAAGAGCCATCACCAGAATCTGTTGTTTGTTCTGGGGGAAGTGTCATCATTTCACCATCTGGAACAGTATTGGCAGGTCCCAACTATGAAGGCGAGGCCCTCCTTACAGCTGACCTGGGTAAGAAACCAAGGGATTCAAAATTTCAAATAGATTCCAGGCAGAATATCTCAGTTTCTATTTGTATCATATTTGCATTAGGACATGGTAGGTTAATATGTGCATTAGAGCACATAGAATTCTCATTGGAAATTGCTTGATATGGTTCACAGACCTTGGAGAGATCATTCGAGCCAAGTTTGATTTCGACGTGGTGGGCCACTACTCGCGACCTGAGGTGCTGAGTTTGGTGGTGAAAACAGACCCAAAACCGGCTGTCTCCTTCACTTCTGATGCAGAGAAGACTTTTGCTGGAAAGAGGGATGAGGTTTCGAAGACGACCTAATGACCACATATCTTTAATCTCCCTTTATGCAACGATTGCAAGTGGCCTTTGCATCACAATAATTGTGGGATTCTGTTGTACATTTCATAATAAACTTGTTCAGTTACAATGGATCCTATCCTTATCCTACAGAAAATCTGGCTAGAAAATCGAGAAAATCTGGACAAAGAGGTCCCATCCTCCTACCGATTGTGAGGAATGATATATTGTTGTCAAGTAATCTTGATAAAGTGATTGTGAGGACAGTGATGGGTTTGATTCTCACAGTCGGATCGATATGACCAAGAATAATGATGCTATCAAGGGCATGTGGGTCGAAACTCGAAAACGACAATCACTTCGTTATCAATCACCACTTTGTCTATTTTCGGCATTCTCCTCATCTGGACAAATGTAATAATTCCATCAGCAAAAAAGAAATAGAAAAGACATCCTCAGAACCATGGCCAGAGTATGTCATGAGATCGTGTTGAATCACAACCATTTTTCTTTAGCAACCAATATAGATGATAGAAATGTTTTAAGTAAAGATGATAGAAATGTTGCAAATGAACCTAATGACATCCAATAAAATAGCTAGTTTCTAGACTGGGTTCGTCCTTGCAAGTCTGATTTTCTACTCCTTTAACTGATTGATGACTATACATGTACAGGCAGGCATGTGTAGCCACCAGTAGCCCGTAGCCGCGACATCTTGGAATCTCACGTGACCTTGAGACCAAAGGAAAAGGTAAAGGTAAAGGTAAAGGTCAAGGGCCGTGTTTGGTTCGGCCGTTCTTTCTGGTATCTGGAACGCATTTTTCAAAAAAAAAAAAGAAATTTCACATGCATATAATACTAAATAAAATTTATTTGTAAAATCTTTTTAGGAATGGGTATAACTTTTCGCGACGAATCTAATAACAGTAATTAATCGATGATTTGCTACAGTGATACTACAGTAACCATCATCTAATCGCGAGGCCAAAGACCTCGATATATTTTTCAGGGTTACTAGCACAGGAGTTCTGAATTTAATTTTATAAATTAATTTTATTTGACACCGTAATTAGTTGTCAAATCTCATTCTAAGGCCCCCTTTGGCACACAGGTGAAGGAGAGGAAAACCGTAGGAATGGAAAGACGCAGGAAAGGAAACCAAGTTCGATTTCTCTGGAATCCCTGAGCTCCAACCGAATGCTACGTTTCCTGCGGCTACAGTTTTCTTCCATGAGCTCCAACCGAATGCTACGTTTCCTGCAGCTACAGTGAGATAACGCTCGTTCCTCTAAAATGGTTCCTATGTTTTTCCTCTGCCTTCCAAAGGCACGCTGACGTCAGTACAGGAATCTTTTTCTATTCCTTCAATTGCCCCGTGATCCAAAGGGGCCCTAAAATCTCTAGAGTACAAACCAAACAAGGCCAAGCTAAAGGAAGACATAAACTGAAGAAAAACAGAAAAGCCTAGAAGCGTCGTGATAGATCGTTCCTCTTCCAGTTCCAGTCTTCCCCCCCTTTTGACACCGTAATTAGTTGTCAAATCTCATTCTAAATCTCTAGAGCACAAACCAAACAAGGCCAAGCTAAAGGAAAACATAAACTGAAGAAAAACAGAAAAGCCTAGAAGCGTCGTGATAGATCGTTCCTCTTCCAGTTCCAGTCTTCCCTCCCCCTCGCCTCGCCAATCCAAAAATCCAAGAGAAACCACGCACGCGAACAAGGCACAACGACCCCGTGCTCCCCTGAGCTCGTCCCCCCACTTCCGCGTTGACCCCGAGCAAGCGGCAGTAGCAAGCCTCTCCGCCCACACTGATGGCTCTGGTGACCTCGGGCTCGGGCGCCGGGCCGGTGATCAACGAGGTGGAGATGAACGGCGGCGCTGACCCGAGCGCGACCACCGTGCGCGCCACCGTCGTGCAGGCCTCCACCGTCTTCTACGACACCCCCGCCACTCTGGGTACGCACGCGCTCGCGTTTCCCCCCTCTTCTTCCGCGCGTACAAGTGCGAGTGCGGCCGTGTACACGCACTTCTTCCCCTCTCATTTGCTGTCTGCAAGCTGCTCGCCCTATTGCCTTTGTAGCACGCAAGCTCAAATCTGGGATGTGATGGCGCGCCGCCATAATGCGGTTGATAGGTGTAGGCGAAAGGAGGGCAGATTCACAACAGTCTGCATCTGTACTCCTTAGATGGAGAGCGCCTTGCCCGAGCGATTTAGTTCTGCTTCTTCTAGCTCATTAGTTTTGAAGCTTGATGAGTAATGGTCAGCATTAAGGCTGCCTTTATTCATGAGTACGGAAGTCATTCGTTCTATTTGGCAGATTTCACTGGAGGATCTTTATGCAGCTTGCAGCAAACACATACTACTAAAGTTTAGCTAAGTTAGCAGGCATGGGAGGCATATGTGTCACAGTGTTTACGCGAAGCTTGTTACTCCCTCTGTTTTTATTTACATATTGTATTAGGTTTGTCCTAAGTCAAATTTGACTAACTTTGACCAAATTTAATTTATAAAAAAGTATAGCAACTATACTATCCAACATATGCACTATCAACATATACTTCATGGTGGATTCAGTGAAACAAATTTGGTATAGTAAATGTTATTATTTCTTTCTATAAGTTCGGACAAAGTTTGCCAAGTTTGACTTAGGACAAACCTAATATGACATGTAAATAAAAACAGAGGGAGTATTTGCTTGTCTTGTTGAAAGAAACCACATACAGTGATCTGAATTAATTGTTTTCCTATTAAAACAAATAAAAGTCTGCAAAACCAAAAAATGCATTTCAGTTGCACTTTCAAGATTTGTAGTTGTAGTATGCTGTGTTCTGGCCCAGTTCCCACGTTCCACATTGTCCATCACATCCAACCAATGCCATTGCCCCTGAGAGGAACATGAATGGATGATTCTCTACTTTTACCTGGATATGTATAAAGTTGTAGTATCATTGGTAAGATAAATGCATTTCAATGAACTTATACATATGGATTTGTTGTAAATAGTACTATTTTCGCTACAGATAAAGCAGAGAGATTGATAGAAGAGGCTGCCGGGTATGGTTCACAGTTAGTTGTGTTTCCGGAAGCTTTCATTGGAGGCTATCCTCGAGGATCCACTTTTGGTTTTGGGATCAGTGTTAGTATTTCTAATCCAAAAGACAAGGGAAAGGAAGCATTCCAGAGGTATCACGCAGCTGCTATAGATGTGCCTGGTATGTAGATTGTGTAAATACTATGGAACATATCTGTTCTTTATATTACTTCTCTCATCATTGTTGAACTGTCTCTTAAGGCACTTAGGTGTTAGCTTCTCCATAATTTTCTGCCTGAGTTTGGGAACATCATTATTTTTTGCATGCTTGATGTATGGCAATTTGTAGAAGGTTGGGTAGGAATAGGTTGTTCTACAGCCTTCCAAAACTGCTAACTATTTAATAGTCCTTACACTTTTCCTGATCCAATTGATGAACGATAGTGTTTGCAGTGCAGTATGTGGAAAATCATCTAAGTTGGTCCTTCGTTGGTACTTGGTAGTGATGCTTCATCTACTTGTTATGGCCATCTTAATCCATTGCTGACACTGATTCCTATTATCCAGTAATTTAAGATCCCTTTTAGGGTTAGTGACTATATTTGTTATATATTTGTATCACTGTTTTAGTTTTCCATTTATCACAGTATACATTTTCATTTTTTTCATTATTATAGACATGTAGTTTTTTTCAACCACAATTGTATATCTGCCTACTGAAGAAGGACCTACAGGTCCAGAGGTGACACGCTTGGCTGCTATGGCTGGAAAATATAAGGTTTTCTTGGTGATGGGGGTGATTGAAAGGGAAGGTTATACACTTTATTGTTCAGTGCTCTTCTTTGATCCTCTTGGCCGTTATCTGGGTAAGCACCGCAAGCTCATGCCTACAGCATTAGAGAGAATTATATGGGGTTTTGGAGATGGATCGACAATTCCTGTTTATGATACTCCACTTGGAAAGATTGGGGCCCTTATTTGCTGGGAAAATAAAATGCCACTTTTGAGGACAGCGCTTTATGCTAAAGGTAAGAAGTAGAATCTTGTGCTGATAAAATTTTAACAACTGCTATATGAATCATTATTTCCTGAGTTCATTGGATTAGATGCAAGCCTTGAAATGAGGGGGAAATATACTTTCAGCGCAAATCACATAAGTTCTTGCTGAAGGAGCGTCGGTACCACAAGTACTTGAGTTTCTTCTGTTATGTTATATGCAGGTATTGAGATATATTGTGCCCCCACTGCTGATTCCAGGCCTGTTTGGCAAGCCTCCATGACGCATATTGCCTTGGAGGGTGGATGCTTTGTCTTGTCAGCAAACCAATTCTGCTGCAGAAAGGACTATCCTCCCCCACCGGAGTACGAGTTTGGTGGTTTAGGTGAAGAGCCCTCTGCAGACACTGTTGTTTGCCCTGGAGGCAGCGTTATCATCTCTCCATCTGGAGAAGTCTTGGCAGGTCCCAACTACGACGGAGAGGCGCTGATTACAGCCGACCTTGGTAATAATGCAAAAAAACACAACATGCTTTGCTCAAGCATAGTTCTGTTTCCATAGTTGTTTTGGTAGTAATTTTGAATTCTTAAAAATTCATGTTATATTGTTGCCATTTGCAGATCTGGGAGAAATTGTTCGAGCCAAGTTTGATTTCGACGTGGTGGGCCACTACGCTCGACCTGAGGTCCTGAGCTTGGTCGTGAATGACCAGCCACAGCTCCCTGTGTCCTTCACTTCTTCAGCTGAGAAAACTCCAGCAATGAAGAGTGATAGCAGTGCTAAGTCTTACTGATTGACTATGACCCGACCATGAACCGAACCAATAGCTTGGTGGCTGGTAGGGTCTGTCTTGGATGGGAGTTGTAACTTTTGAACTCGTATCTCTCTTTAGTGAATGTATATAGGAAGGTGGAAAACATGGCAGACGCACCTAGTGTTCCTTGTTGCTTGTAAAGGAATGCACAGCGTCTCAATGATAAACAACGTCTATGCAGGTTGTGCCCTCTCAACAAAGTAGTCCTCGCAGCTGCGTGTTCATTTGCACGTGCCCTTTATGCGATAAACATAGACACGAGTCAAGGCGAACACTAGATTATAGGCCCACGCTGCCGCTTGTGAGGGCTTGTTCCTCTAAAAAAAAGCTTATTTGGTAGAGCTTCCAAAATTTGATCTAGACATTGAAATGAGCTAAGTGACTGAAAACTCGATAATTCAAATTTGATGACCTAGAGATTCACTTTCAGACACAATCACTTGTGGTTAGATAGTCACTGCAGAAGAATTTAAAAAAAGTCATTATAGAAGTAATACAAGTATCATGCATTCATGCATTTTCTGTTTTTTTTTTTTTGCAGCAAAACGACAGGCACGTTTCAGTTTCAGCTTTGCAGGGCGACAGGGCGTCATCGACGTGAGTCACGTGACCGACCAAAAAACATTTCACCTACAAAACGGGCCGAAAGAGGGTTCATGATTCGGTCCACTATGTCCAATATCGATCGGCCTAGGCCCAGGCCCAGCCACGGGCGAGGAACCGCCGATCGTCGGAGAAAGGACCAGAACCAGAACGCGTCGGCGAGGAGAGGGTCATGGAGCTGGAGAAGCCCGAGGCGGCGGCGAAGCAGCCGATGGAGGCGGAGGCCGGAGACCCGGTGGATCCGCGCGAACTAGGTGACTGCTTAATCCCCTTAGCATCTTCTGCTTCAGACGGCTTATCCTCATATAAACCCTTCTCTCTCTTTTCCCCCCTCCTCCGAGAACCCTACCTCGGCAATTTGCGCAAGAAACAGCGGATTTCCTATTCTTCTCTAGTGCCCTGAAATAATGTCTCTGATTTGCCTTTTTTTTCTGTTTCGTTCCGTCTCTTAATTTGCAGTGTCCAGCGACGACGAGATAGACTACTCCGTCGAGCCCGAGTTCTACGACCCCGACCTGGATGACGTCGATGAGCGGTGGATTAATAGGCAGAGGAAAGGCCGCACATCTGATGCCGTGCTCAGCTGCCCAGCCTGTTTCACTACCCTATGCTTGGATTGTCAGAGGTAAGCCATTACTGCTTGACTTAGTGCTCATTCAAGAAGGGAAATCATGGATCAGATGAATTTGTTTAGGTTACCCTATTTAGTTCTTGGTAACCAAAGTAAATTTCATTTTCAGTAATGATTTTTTCCTTATGGTATTCTATAAGCCTTTACAGTGATGATTTATGGTAATGAGCCTATCAGTTGACGGGAATGCCTTTGTGAAATGGAAGTGCAAACCATTGTCAACAATTAACCAATTCACTGGCAATTTCACAATTCTAGGAGATATCTCTTATAAACTCATGGCCTATTATACTATTATTTCTGAATGACATTTCTGTTAGTATGGGAGAAACACTCCTGGAAGTGGAGAACCACAATTGTGTTTACTTATGAGGAGCATCTAAGTAACTTTTCTGTGACGGACAATTGTGTTCTGCTGAAACTATTGTTTTACAAGAATGGGAATCCCAGATGTGAAAAGTACCAGAAGACACAGTCTTTTTATTTTTATTGTTCCTGATTATTCGGGTTATCTCTTTGAATTGCGAATTCTTCTCTGTTGTAATTACTGTCTCCATTTGAATATTGTTGAGAAATACCTTTTTTAAGAAGTTATCCCTATTCTTATCTGTCTGATCGAGTGTTATTCTGGTCCTATTGATCCATAGAACCTCCCAATGGTTAGTTATGGATGGCTTTGTTAGTATTCAGTTACGAGCTGGAATTATTCAGATTATGCAGTCATAAGACTTGTTTGTACTGAATATGGTTTTGAATAAGTATACCCATATAAAAAGAATCAGGGGTGTATGATGAAAACATGATGATGTTTTTGTTATCTTTGTAAGTTACTTGCATTGTTTCTCTCAGATATTAATCACTATGAAATTAATACTGATATTGTTGTTTTTTAGAACTTCTGATGCTTAATTGTTGAATGTTCTTTTGTTGATGTTCAGGCATGAGAAGTATGTAAACCAGTACCGCGCGATGTTTGTGCGCAACTGCAAGGTCAAGACTGATCAGATCTTACGAGAGGGCAAGAGCAAGAGGAAAAACCGCAAGGGGAAGGCTGCTGATCCTTCTACCACTACATCAGAGGCTGAAAGCAAGGGACAAGCTTATCACCCTGTCTGTTGCGAGGTCTGCTCAACTGAGGTTGGAGTGTTTGACGAGGATGAAGTCTACCACTTCTTTAATGTCATCCCTAGCAACTCCTGAATTCTGGTGGTGATGTTCTGGGGATTGCTGCTGTACAAGTTTGTCAATCCATACACACTGCGGTTGTACGGGATTGTATTTAGTCGCTGTGTCAATAATCACTCTGTAACGTCATGCTTCAGTAGCTCTGTTGCTCTTTGTCCTGAATCCATGCTTGTTATAGTGGCACTTAATGATTGGCCGTGCGAGATCATGGCCGATGAGGTATGTATGCGTAGGATGGCAAACAGATCCCAAAGCCAAGCCATGATGGCCATGCCTCCAGATCCCAAGCTCCAGACAGTGGTGCGTGCCCTCTGATTATTATTGGTGAACTGCTGCGCACGGCCAAGCAACATGAGCACCTTGGCATGTCTGGTTGAACAGAAGGACATCGAGACGGCTCGTAGCTAGCCTCCAGAGCAGTCAGTAGTGGGGTGCAGTTTCCAGCATCTGCAAGGAAATTTGTAGCACCTCGATCTGGAACTTGGAATGAGTCGAACGTTCGAACAAACTACTGCTAGTGATTTCTGCAATACTTGCCGCAATCATTGATGTGGACTGCAGTAAAAAAAATTAACATCTGGGATGGCGGCGTACGTGGACCGCCGACATGCCCACTTTGGGTCACAGAAACCATGGGGGGACTTCGCCGGGTGGGGCTCATCTCATCATCCCGGCAGGCTCGAATTAGTCTTGTTTAGATGCGAAAAATTTTGAGTGTAAAATACTATAGCACTTTCGTTTATATTTGATAATTATTATTTCGTTATGGGTTAACTAGGCTCGAAAAATTCGTCTCACAAATTATAGTCAAACTATATAATTAATTATTTTGTTTAGATATATTTAATACTTCATGCATGCGTTCAAATATTTGATGTGATAAATAATTTTATAAAATTTTAGAATTTTGTGCATCTAAACAAGGCCTTATACGCTCGCGAGCCAGGCGAGACATGAGACATGCAGATCATATCCAAAACTAGGAAGGCCGGTGGCCCGTCCATTCGCCATCCCTTTCGTCGACACAGGTCATGATCGACATGATGCCGCCCGGGCTCCGTCCGTCGTCCCCAATCCACAACGATCTACCCCAGCCAGGCAGCCACACACCCTGCCGCTGAAAAAACGCTAGCTCCCGTCCGTCCGTCGTCGTCGGCCAAGTCAACCAATCAGTGCACACAGCTCAGCCAAGTGAAGTGACTGGCAAGGAGCCGTGCCATGCCAGTGCCAGCGTGCCACCACCTCCGGCTCCATGCCGGCTTCGGGATCCCCCGCTTGGCCTGCGAGGGTCGCGCCGCCGCCACCGCCGCCATGCCGGTTCAGGTACCTTGCCCATGCACGTCGCGGTCGCTGCCCGTGCCCGGGCGGCATGCGCTTGGTCTGGCGGCGGCGGCGAACGAAGCCCCGGAACTTGCCCGTTTACGGCAACCATCCTTAATAATTCTTCTCCCTGACTCAGCTCAGCTAGGCGCTGGGTCGTCGGCACTCGGCAGAGTCGCGCGTCCAGCCGCTAATCCCCCTGCCTCCCGCGTCCTCTCTAGCCCCGGCGCCCCGGCGGCCCCGCGCGTCCCCGTCGTCCCGGGCGGGGACGAGCGCAGCCCTGGCCCGCGCGCCCCTAACCCCAAGGCGGGGGCGGAGCACAGGCGCGGCACTCCCCCCCGCATCGGCATCGCCCATCCAGGCGCAAGTTGTGGGGGAGGCATCTGTACGCGCGCACGCACGGCGCGATAACGATCTTTCAGCAGGGCAAAGGCCAAGCAGTGTGCCCCATCATCCCATGTCCACGACTCCTCGATCCCCTGCCCGCTGGCCGCTGCCTCTGCCTGAGCTTTCGGTCGAAAACGATGTCGACGACTCCATCTCCATGCACGGTGGTTCTTCGTTGCCACGCCAGAGGCCAGATCCCAGAGGGAGCGGAGCTGGAAAGATACGGGGAGGGAGCGGAGATTTGTTTCGTATTCGAAAACGTAAAATATAAAAATTTTATAAATCGCTTGCATGATGTATTAAATATAGTCAAAAAATAAATCGCATTATACAAATGGATTGTAAATCGCGAGACGAATCTAATGAGTCTAATTAGGACGTAATTAGACACTAAATTGTTACAGTAATACTACAGTAAACATACTTTATGATGAATTAATTAGGCTCATTAGATTCGTCTTGTAGTTTACAGACAAGATTTGTAATTAGTTTTGTGATTAGTCTATATTTAATACTTCGAATATTAAAAATTTTCTTCCAAAAACATAAAAATATAAAATACAAAATGAACTAAACACACCCTTCACCACCCATCCAAAAGATAAGCGGCCGTTTAGTTTCCAAAGAGTCCCAAAAATTTTCGGACCGGCACACGTTTCCTGTGGAACCAAAAAATTTTGGTCCTCAATACTGCAAGCGTTTAGATGGCGAAAATTTTTGACCTGCGCACTAGCAGCATTAAATGCGGGCGAGTGCCGCGAATGAGCCGGGGCCCTTGCAGCAGGGGTTCCTAATAGGTGCGGCACTGTAGCATGCGGGCGGCGAAATTTTTTTGCGGTGGCGACGTCCGGAGGCTCAAAGCCGGAAATTTTCGGGGCAGGGAACTAAACGGCAGCTAGAAAATAGAGATGAGCTCGATCGCTCGTGCCTGTCCAATCAGACCAGACCCTCAACCCGGCGACCAGTGACCGGGGCGACGTGATGCGATGGCCGATGGTAGCTCGGGGCTCGGGCTAGGCCGTCGTTTAGTTGCATTTAAAATTTCAAAAATTTTAAAAAAAAATTATGCGAACGAGTTGCAGTTTGTTTGGCAACTCGCCAGGTGCGTGAGGCTGCCGGCGTGTTCGACTCCCATCGGGAGCAACGCGGATGTCGCACCGGAACAGTATTTCTTCGGGTACTGTAGCATGTGTATGGTGTGTGTGGTGTGGTGTGAGTGCTGCAGGTGTGTTATGAGACTTTTAGGGAGCCTCATCTACGTTGAGTTCAGTCAGCGTGGGCGTCCAAAATTTTACATGACTGGTTTCTGGGTGTTATAAAAAAAGATTTTTTATCACATCGAATCTTTAAACGCATGTATGAAGTATTAAATATAGCTAAACAAAATGAATAATTACATAGTTTGTCTGTAATTTGTGAAACGAATCTTTTGAGTCGAATTAATCTATAATCGAATAATAATTGTCAAATACAAACAAAAGTGCTACAATATTTTACGCCTAAAATTTTATGCATCTAAATCAGGGCTAGGTTAGGCTGGCCCGCTGCTACTATTTGTAAAAGACCTGCAGATTCCAGCAAAGTGAGAGCCGATGGGCCCGGATTCCCATGTGCCCTGCCCCCCCCCCCCCCCCCCCCCCAGGTACAGTGCTACTGCTCCGCCTGCACCCCCGCCGCGGCCCGGCCCTCTTCCACCCCCCCTGCCTTGCACTTTCCTGCAATATTCCACTTCCACACCCTCTCTGCTGCCATCCACGGCCACTTTTCTTCTCGCTCTGGGTTTCTACTGTCTTTCACATTAGCGGTAAAAAAACTGGTAATGAACTAATGATACACGTAGACGTAGATGAGCAACACGCCAAGATGAAGAGTACGTGTGTTTTTATTTTAATGAACTTCAGCCTCAGATCGTAGCCGATGGAGTGAAGTCGAACTGGTACACTCTACTGTGGGTGCACGTCTGGTTCGACACTGTAACTGTTTACCGTAGTGTTGTGTGTGCACGCGCGGAACATGTGCGCCGGAATGTCACTAGCAAAGTTCAGAGCCTTGTAGACTTGTATAGACGGTAAAAAAACGCGAGGAATTGAATTTTCTACATCAACTCCATTATAAATCTACCCGCGTGTCCCTCTCCGCATCGCCTCAAAAACCTCTCAAACCCCACCGGTCCACCACCAGTCCACCACCACGCACCGTCGCGCTCAGGCCGCCAGCCCCGCATCACGACGAGGCCGGAAGGCGCCATGGCCACCACCCGCGACGTCTCCACCACCGCCGCCGCCATGTTCAACGTCTACCAGCCCCTGCCGGCGCCGTCCACGGCCACGCCCCGCGCCGCCGCGGCGGCAGCAGCAGCCGACGGCGGCGGCGCCATGGCGGTGGTCCCCGCGAAGCCGGTCAAGAAGGAGGGCGGCGGCGGGAAGGACCGGCACAGCAAGGTGAACGGGCGCGGGCGGCGCGTGCGCATGCCGATCGTGTGCGCGGCGCGCGTGTTCCAGCTCACCCGTGAGCTGGGGCTCAAGTCCGACGGCCAGACCATCGAGTGGCTGCTCCGCCAGGCCGAGCCCTCCATCCTCGCCGCCACGGGGTCGGGCACCACCCCGGCCGTCTTCGTCTCCTCCTCCGCGCCGTCCACGTCCTCCTCCTCCCACTACCACCAGCAGACCGTCCTCGGCAAGCGCCCGCGCGAGGAAGGCGACGCCGCCGGCGCCGCGGCGGCAGCGTCCGCGTTCTGGGCGGCCCTGCCGGCGCCGCCGCGGACGACGGAGGCCTGGGGCTTCTCGCCGCTGGAGGCGCAGGCGGCGGCCGCGTACGTGCCGATGGCGCAGGCGCACCACCACCACCTCAACCTGCTCGCCGCTCTCTCCGGCGCCGCCCGGCGCGCCGAGGAGGAGACCCGGTGACTCGATCCGCCACAGCTCCTGACACCTTCTACACCCGTCGCTCGCGCATTGATCTTTGTCCTTCTCTTCTTGGCTGCGTTCTTGGCTTGTTTTGTGCTTGATTGATCTCCTCTACCAGTCAGTCCGTCCATTGGCAGTGTCCTGCGTGTCGTCCAAGATTCGATGAAAGAAGATTGCTGTGGTGGTGCCTAGTGCTAAATGTAAATACCAGTCCTTGGTTAGATCTTACTTCTACATTCGGGTTAAACTAAATCGGGTAGCTCGCGTCGGGGTATGCCGGTCTGTGCTAGGTTTTGTGCGCCTTTTGATTCCATGGAACCTGTTTCGGTTAGCATCTTGTCTGTATCATCAGCCCAAGAAGTCATTTAGTACAAGCATAAATTCCTAAAGCTGGTATTCTTTTGCGGTCATTTCTTATTGTCACAGTCAATTAGCGATAAATTCTCCATCTGATCGCGATGCTAATCATGTACTCCGGCCAAAAAGCTCGCTAATTTCGAATTCCTTTGACCCTAGCCTGTTGATGCTGCACAAGAATCCATGGCCATTGGATTTTTTTTAGATGTGCAATGCCCATCAATCCAGGGTAGCTACAGAATGCAGATTACAGCAATGATAACACTGGGACTGGGGAGAGAGGAGACGACTGGACGAGAAGAGGAAAGAAAGAATCAAAGAATTCCCTTTCGCCCGGCCCGTCGGTCGCTTTTCCCTCGCGAGACCTCGCTTTCCCGCTGCGGCGCGGGGGGGCAAGCGGCGAAAGGCTGCGGCAGCGCCTGCGCGAGGCACAGTCGCGCTGCCGCGCTCTGAAAGGTCGAGGCCGTTGTGTGCCCTGTGGCTGTGCTGTGCACCTGCGCGCCGCGCCCACCCCGACCGACCGGGTTCGTGGCAAAGCTGGACGCAACTTCTCGGGCTCTGAACTGTAAAGATGCCCGGCCCTGCCCCTCTCGCGCAGCGTACCGCCATTCCACACAGCCAGCAGAGATGCCGTGCCGTGTGCCTCGTGCTGGTTCAGTACTACTCACCTTGCAGCACAAGGCTGGTTGACTTGCGCCTTGTTTAATAGCAAAGTTTAAAATTCTAAATTTTTTTTCGATACCTGCACGGAGACTTAAATCTAGACAAAATAAAAAATGCATTGCACAGTTTGTCTGTAAATCGCGAGACGAATGTAATGAATCTAATTAGACCGTAATTAGATGCTAAATTACTACAGTAATACAGAACAGTCTCTATAGATGTCCATGCAGCCCGCAGCCCGTTAGCCCGCCCGAAGCACGGCCAATTTGGCTCGGCCCAAGCACGCCCCGGCTCGGTCCAAATCGTGCCAGGGCTGGCTCGGCCCGCTCCCCGTGCCCGGGCTTGGGCCGTCACCCCAGCCCGTGAGCTGGCACGGCCCGGCACGGAGTTAGCAAGCCGGCCCGGTAGCGGCCCGCTAACTCCAAAGGCCTACAGAAGCACACAGCCCAGCCCACGGCTTTACAGCGACTCCACTCCCCCTCCCCCCGACTCGTCCTCTTCCCCCAACCCCCCACCCGCAACTCCACTCCCCCTCCCCTCCAGCACGCGCCGACGCCCCGTCTCCCTCCGGGCGCCGGCAGTGCCCGGGAAGCCGCCCCCCTCCGACGTTCGCTCCCTCCGAGGGCTCGCCCCGCCGTCCACGCCACTCCCTCCGGCCTCCGCTCCATCCGAGCCTCCAAGAGCTCCCCCCGTCGTCGACGCCGTGTCGCCGCCCCCTCCGACCCCGCTCCCTCGCCCCGCCATCCACGCCGCCCCTCCGAGCTCCGAGCCTCCGACCTCCGCTCCCTCGCCCCGCCGTCCACGCCGCCCCTTCCGGCCTCCGCTCCCTCACCCCGCCATCGACCGCGCACCCATTCCCCGCGACCCTAGCCGGCTAGATCTAGCGCCGCCGGACTGGGAGTGGGAGCTCTACTCGCGCCGCCACCCTACCTCGCCTCTCCGCCGCCGTCGCCGCACTTCCTCTCGCCCCTCCTGCTCTACTCTGGCCTCTCCGCCGCCGTAGCCTCTCCACCGCCGCCGTCGCCGCTCCCGCGACTGAGTACCGGCGCGGCGGCGCGCCCCATCGTGGGCCGCAGGAGGCCCGAGCCGACAAGTAGGCCGGGCTCCGCGGGCTGGCCCGGCACGAAACAGGCCCGTGGGCCCGTGCCTGGGCCGCCGGGAGAGCCCGTGGGCTAGCACGGCACGGCCCGCTGCGATATTGGGCCGGGCTAGGCACGGCCCGGCTATGAACGGGCCAGCCCGTGCTCGGGCCAGGGCCGGGCCGGGCGGCCCGAATGGCCATCTATAACGGTCTCCAACCAAAAAATGGGTCAGCAGACTGTCAGAAGACGGAAGACAACAATAAATGCAATGCGCGCTACTCAATAACTGGTGGGCACCCTTGCCAGTTCAGGTTCATCAAGAGCACTAGGGGTGTGTTTAGTTGGTGAAAAAAATTGAGTTTGGATAGTGTAGCAGGTTTCGTTGTTATTTAATAATTAATGTTCAATCATGGATTAATTAACATCGTTAGATTCATATAGTAGGAATCAGTCAGACTGTGTAATTAGTTATTTCTTTTAATTATATTTAATACTTCATGTATGTATCTAAAAATTCGATGTGACGAGTACTGTAGAAATTTTTTTTGAAAACTAAACGGGGCCTAGAAATGCTTGCATATACCTCCATAATTTCATTCAGTAATAATTCTTCCAAGGCATGCAGGGAAACAAAGGAATTGTTGAATTGGTGCAGATTTGAACTCCATGTCCAAATAGGTGGCGGCCAAACAGCAATCTGAAATTATTGCTGGAAAACATTAGCTTTGTGTTGGTTTCCACAAAATGAAGTCAAGACTCCAGGATCCCATGGTCGAGTGATGGACAAACTCAGATGTCGATCACTGAATTCATTTGTTACAGCAAACTTGTCTTTGTTGCCATTGAAGTGAGTATTTGATCATCCCGTGCCATCTTGAGCATGTTGTCATGAACTGCAACAGCTAAATCATCAAAAGGCCATGAAAATGGTAACACATCAAGCCCATAAGCTGCAAGATCAAAGTGTACAAGTAGAGGCCACAGATTCTGGTTGCCTCTGCCTCCCATAGACTTGAGATGTACTCCAAATGCACAGCACCATGAAAACACCCTTGAGAATCGCCGCAATGAAAACAAGTCAAGCTCATAGCACTCAGAGAATCGACCAGGTGGCGGAATGCATAACACTTGCTCAACAGTTTTCTTTGGCATTTCCACATGTGCAAGAAAACCCACAGAATCTAGCATCATTGAAGTTGGAGAAATGTGTACAATTGGCTTAGGCCCTGTTTAGTTTCCTTAGGGTGTAAACGCAAAATTTTTTTGCGTGGGAATCTTGCCAATTTGAAGTATTAAATGAAGTCTATTTACAAAACTTTTTGCATGGTTGGGTTGTAAATCGCGAGACGAATCTAATGATGCTAATTAATCCATGATTAAGCAATAATTAGCGGATGGTTACTGTATCATCACTGTTGCAAATCATGGATTAAGTAGGCTCATTAGATTCGTCTCGCGATTTACAGCACAACCATGCAAAAAGTTTTGTAAATAGACTTCATTTAGTACTTCAAATTAGCAAGATTTCTTTGCACTTTTTTACGTTCACGGTTTTTTTGCGTTTACGGGGTGGGAACTAAACAGGGCCTTACTGATGGAACTGCTGCTGGTTGAGGAAACATCATTGGACAGCATGGTGAACAAGTTGTGCTCCACTGTTTCAAGAACACCTCCCACGAATATGTCCTGTTGGGGCGGATTTTCGTCAAACACCTTCTGGGCAGCCATGGAAAAGTTGGATGGCTTGCTGGAAATTGCCAAAGAACTCGACGATGGCATTTGTGGAGTCACTGTTGACTTGCAGCTAGCCATCTTGGTGCTCGAGATTGGCTCCCCTGCCGCATGGCTCTGGGATGGAGAGGACATCGGTGGGGTTGCCGTTGTCTTGCAGCAGCATGCTTTGGCAGTCAAGGTCAGCTCCAGCGCCGGTGGAGCGCGTCCACCTCCTCGTCCCTGGGCAGCGGCGGCCTCTGCACACCCAGTCGCTCCCTCTGCAGGGAGGCGTACTGCAGCGCACGCACGCGCTTGAGGGTGGCCTCCGCCCGGCTTCGGGTCAAGGCGCGCATCTCCTCCTTGGACAGGATACTTCTGTCCCACCCCTTGCTGCCCGCCTGCTGCCGCCGCTGCTCGTGGACCGCGGTGACGTAGAGATCCCGGCCGTGGCGAAGCAGGAAGGCGTGGTCGTCGTTGCAGTCGTACGCGCTGTCGAGCGCCGCCGGGTGGTCGGGCCCGCCAGTCCTGGAGCGGTGTCGGGCCTGGATCCTCATCAGGGACTCGAGGCCCCGCAGTGTGGCCGTCGTCTGGCGCCGCACCGCCTGCCCGTGGATCAGCGCCTGCAGCCGCACCAAGCCCTTGAGCGCGCACATCACCCACCGAGCAGGAAGTCGGTGCAGCAGGTGGGGTTGGGGACACCGGTGAAGATGACGGAATCGAGGACGCCGACGACCATGTCATAGACGCGGTGGGATTGGGGGTGGTACCCATCCTTGAAAGCGCCTCCTCCATCTTTCGTAGCAACCCATCCATCCTCTTCGACATGGAATCGATGGAGGCAGACTCCGGATCGGCAGTGGTGCGAGCGGGGGTGTCGGTACAGTCATACAGGGTACCCTCTCCCACACAGGGTTTTAAAATCCTACCGGACCGGCCTAACCGCCGCCCTCCGGTACCGGTTTACCGGACCGGTTAGGCCGGTAACCGGTGGAAACCGGTTGAATTCAAATCCAAATTCAAATAAATTCAAAAACTCCCATGCAACCGGTTCCGACCGGTTTACCGGCCGGTTTGACCGGTTTACCGACCGGTTTTACCGGTTTACCGGCCGGTTTGACCGGTTTGAAATTCAAAAGCTCCCATGCAACCGGTTTACCGGCCGGTTTGACCGGTTTACCGGCCAGTTTGACCAGTTTGATCGGTGGGCCTTCATGGGCCGGCCCATTTTTTTCTTTTTCTTTTTTGATTTAACTTTAAATTCCCACAAACTATACTAAATGAATGAATTTTTGAGAAAATTTGACACCATTAGATTCATCACACCTTGAAGTATTTTTAGGAATTTTTTGGGAATTTTTCATTTTTTGAATTCAAATTTAAAATTTGAATTTTGGCTGGTTGGGTACCGGCCGAAACCGGAACCGGACCGGACCGGTTTGACCGGTAACCGGTCAAACCGGACCGGTTCCCACCGGTTAGGTTAACCTTGCTCCCACATCAACAACCCAAAAGACGCGAGGTTATCCGTAACCTCGCACTAAACCTCTGGGCACAAAAGCCCGAATCTGACAGTTGGGGACAACGACCTCCGGATCCGCTCCCCACGAGGTGGCAGGTCTGGCACTGCCACGTGTCCACCTGGACGAAGTGGTCAGGGCCGGCTTCCATGGGAATGTCGGAGGATTTCTCCAGTAGGGTGGCGGATTGCACCCGTCTAATCCTAAGTGCAGGATGAGCTTGGGGACAGCCAATAAATGCTCGATCTAGAGGCGTATGAACACGAAAAACACACAAGGATCTAGAGTGGTTCGAGCCGCCGGAGCGTAATACCCTACGTCCACTGTGAGTTGTATTGCCAGAGCTTAGAGAGTGATCTATGAGAGCTTGCTAGAGCCCTGGGCTTGAGCGAGAGTGTGGAGGAGGAGAGAGACCTGGAAAAAGTCCCGAGAACTTGTGTCTGTGTGAACTTGTTATCCTACCGTGCGTGCTCTCCCTTTTATATGACCAAGGGGAGCACGTACACTGAGCGGGGCCCCGACATGTGGACCCGGCGATATATTATCTTACAACATACGAATTTTCTGACCAGGCATGGTCTTGAGCTGTCCTGTCGGAGTAGAGTCTAGCCTCTGCAGCCGCGCATCGAGATCATGATGAAGCGCCGAACTACTGACTCAGTCCACTATAGTAGCGTGCACTGTTGCTCCAGTCAGTAGCTGGTCATCATGACTCGTCGCCCATGCGCGCGACATTGAGTCTTTAATGCTGGCCTTGGTAACTGACGAGCCGCCTCGGTAACTGGCGGGCTTACCGTGTTGTCATTCGTGCCTGTCCAACCCGTCAGAGGGCGGCCCATGCCCTGCTCTAACTGCGCACGCCTCCTCCGCCTGCATTTAATGCGGCAGGCGGGTTGGCTTCCGGCGGAAGGTTTGCGCCTGTGGGACACGTGTCGGCACCGGACCCGGAGGTCAGCGGTCGCGCCCACAGGGACACGTGGCGGCGCCGGACCTGGAGGTTTGGCGGCCACGACTACAGGGGCACGTGGCGGCTCCGGACCCCTTCCTGAGCGGGGAGCGGGGTCCGGGCGCCCTGACTAGCTCGAAGGCTCAGGCCTCCTGGAGGTCCGGCTTCCACATGTGGGGTTCCAGGACCAGCCCACAGGGGTTCGGGACCAGTCCGCAGGAGTCCGGACCCGTGGAAGCCGGACCTGAGCACTTCGTCCAGGTGGACACGTGGCAGCGCCGGACCTGCCACCTCGTGGGGAGCGGACCCGGAGGTCGTTGTCCCCAACTGTCAGGTCCGGGCTTTTGTGCCCAGCTGCCCAGAGGCTTAGTGCGAGGTTACGGATAACCTCGCGCCTCTTTGGGCTTGTTGCTGAAGAACAAGGCTCTGATACCAATTGTTATGATCCTCGACCTCCAAATCACAATAGCAAGATTACTTGGGTATTCTGGGTACAAATTTGAAGAAGGATTGGAGAGATTGGGTGGGAAATAGCAAGAACTAGGGTTAGGGATCAAGAATAGCAAGAGATACAAGGAGAATAGAGTTCTGAGGAGGAAGACGAGTTCGTCGATGTCTGTTCGTAGCCCTGACAATGGGCCGTGATCCTCTCCTAACCCCACTCCGGCCCTCTTACTCTAGGAATCAACCCTAATCCTTATCCAACCCATATATATATATATATATATATATATATATATATATATATATATAGTGCTATTCTACACCCTAGGTGTAGAATGAGATTCTACACATAGCCAACCCAACCAGCTAATCCAAACCAATCCAGCCCACCCCTCGACCCAACCCATCCCCACCTGTGCAGCTTCTCTATTCCGCGAGCACGAGCCGCGAGCGAGCGGAGCACGCGAGCGGCAAGTGTGAGACCACTCCGTATTGGCACCGGCGGAGGGGGGGCATGGCTGTGGCGCGGCGCTATCGGCGTCGGGGGCGGAAACGGAAGCGAGCGCGAGCCGCGAGCCGCGAGCCGCGCAGAACGCGGCGAGAGGCGAGCGCGAGCAGGAGGCACGCTGGGAGAGACTGGGCGGCCTGCACGGGGGACCAGCAGCGCGGCCTCGCAGGGAGCGGTGGCGGCATGGGGAGTAGCCGCGGCGGTCTCGCTTGCAGGGATGCTGCGACGCAGGGGAGCGCGGCCGCACGGGCCGGCGCAGGTGGGCGGTGGTGCCGCTGCTGGGGTGCTGCGGCGCTGGGGAGGCAGCCGGACGGGCCGGCGCCAGCCCACACGAGGTGCAGGCAGGCTGCGTAGGCTGCTTGCGGGGGTGCTGCGACACGGAGGCGGCCGCACGGGCTTGTTGCGGCGAGTGCCCCCGTGCCTGGAGATGTACCGTAGCGAGATTGGGGATGAAAAAATTACTGAAACCTTGCACTGAAAATCGAAAAATTACTGAAGAACTTGACTTCTTATCTCAGTCAATGAGCTACTACTCCTCCTGTTATAACTTCTCTCCGTGTATTTTGCTGCGATTGAGTTTAGTAATTTATGGCATGATTTTTAGTTTTTGTTCTTAGCCTTGGAGATCAGTATTTGGCTTTTTATGGTTCAGTAATTAGCCTATTCAAACTATGTTGCGGAGTACTCACGAGCTCAATAGTTTTTAGTTTTAGTAGTTTTTTTTTGTTACTGAGCTGTGAGCTCTATTCAATCTCATTTTGTTCGGTCATCTAGTATTACCAGATATACTAGATGATCACATTTAGTCTTGAACAAGGTAGAATAGATGGTTCAGTATTGTCCTATTCAAGCTATATTGAGTTACCAGATATAAAAATTACTAGTTCAATATTTTTTTACTTTTAGTAATTTTCTAGGAGTATCGGAGATCTATTCGGATCTCATGAAGATCAGTAGTCCAATATTTTTAGTAGTACTAGTATTCAGAAGCTCTATTCAATCTCAGGTCGTTCAATAGTTTAGTAGTACTAGTATTTTTTTGTCAGTAATTTCAATCCAATAGTTCAGTATTCTTGTTGGGGGGGGGGGGGAGTGTGAAACATGGCTGCAATGTAGTGATTTGCATTGGTTTTTCTTTATCTTTGTAGCACTCTGCTTCGATATGGAAGCCAGTGATACTGCAATGAATCAATTGAGGCCAGCAATCAGCCTTGTTAGTAGGCGCTTGATGGCGTCCCCGGTTTCTGCATTGCTATCAGGCGCAGCTACGCGGCCTTCCCCTGGCCCGGATTCAGCACCTGCGGGTGTATATATCTCTTGGCACACCTTTGTTGAATGAAAAAAATGATGTACTATGAAATAAGACGGTGTTAAATCCGTGAAAAAATTATTAGATGTACATAATACTGAACAGCAGGAAAATTAGTACAAATTGCATAAAAAACTAAGTAAGCTGGTCGATTTCCTCTGAGTACGGATGGAGGGTAACAACTCAGAAGATGATCTTGCGAAAAACAGGATTACTGAATGTGCATTACTGGATTACTGAATCAATGTGTCTGCTGAAAAATATTTATTACTGAGCCTCTATTTCTAAATCCAAACACAGAAACTAATTGTGAACGGAAAAACTAGCCATTCTGAAAATTTGATCTCCCTATTACTGGATGACAACTCAGAAGATGATCATGCAAAACCAGGATTACTAAATGTGAATTACACAGTCTCTATTTCTAAATCCAAACACAGGTCTACTAAAATTTTTATAACTGAGTCTCTATTTCTAAATCCAAACACAGGAATTGGTTGCGAACAAAAAAAAACAGCCTGAATGGTTCTGCGTATAAAAATTCCAAAAATTTGGATCTCCTTATTACTAAATCCAAATATGTACACAAAAGAAAAATAATGAATCTCCTGATTATTGAATCCAGACATGTACACAAAAGAAAAATATTGAATCTCCCTAATTACTGAATCCAGACATGTACACAAAGAGAAGGAGGAGGAGGAGCCCTTTCCTATTATCCACGGGCCAGACCCTTAGTTCCTATCCATTGGTTAGCATGTGCCAAATCCTAAATCCGGACTGCGCCAATCCTTTTGAAGCACGGTCCAATTCAATCCTACCCTTTAATCCTTTTGAAGCACGGCCCAATTCAATCCTACCCTTTAACTGATAAGCTCATAATGAGTTCTAAAATCTTGGCTTACGAGTTTGGAGGCCCACAAGGCCCTCGGATTTTCACGGCCCACCGTCAGGCCTATCTGTTCGATGTCCCTTACGGGTCCTGATCCTTTCCCTTTTGTATCTTCACCCGTTCCCATTGTCTGGCCCACTTGGCAGTTGCTCCAGAGAAGGCCTGTCCGTGACAGTCAGTCGCCGGCGTACGTGACATGCAGCAGGCAGTCGCGTACTCCTGCCGGCCGGTACACGGCCACGGTGGCGGCCAGGGCCGGCTTCGCGTAGCTCCTCGGCTCTCTGGTCGTAGCTCTTGCTCTGCTGAATAATCCCCTACCCGAGAGAGGCCGAGAGTGGGCTCGATCGGTTCGGTTAAACTTTAACAGGTCCGTCGCTAGCACTAGCAGCCTAGGATACAAGCGAATGCATGGGCCGGGGATTTGGAACAGTGTCCTTCTGTTCGCCGGTCACCTGCCTGCTTCATGCCCAAGCAGCCGTCCCGCCGGCCGGGGCCACCTACTGGCTGCTGCCGCTCCTCTGCGTTATTCCCCCTTTGGCCCTTTGCCAATCGCCATGCACGGCGCCGCCCTGTGGCCAAAAGCGTGGCCGCGCAGTGCTTCCCCCCGGTCCTCGTCTTGTTGGCAACTCGCAGAGCCGACTCTACTCCTGCTCTCAAACCTGCGGCCTGCGGGGGAGCCAACTGTTGGAACCGAGGATCGACGACATGGCGACCAACGCTCCGACCGCCGAATGGCCCGTATGTTGGTTTGTCTTATTCCATTCGGCTCCAACAATTGGTATCAAGAGCGTAGGTTCGTCATGGGATTCATTCCCATCGCCGGAGGCGCACTGGTGGTGGCCGGCGACGTGAGGGTGTTGGCGGAGGTGCGGCGAGGTCGTCAGGCCGTGTGTCGACCTGTGCATGCTCGCCAGTGGTGGCGCTGCGGCAGTGGATCGTGTGTCGATCCTACCCGGCGTGATGCGTTCAGTGGCATGTGTCGCCAGTGCCGTGGATGACGGAGTGTGTCGCCGGTGGAGAAGGAGCTCGGCGTGTGTCGCTGAGGAAGATGACGAAGGTCGTCGGGTGCCTGCGGAGGCGACGTATGATGCATGGTTCGCGTCGAGCGTGGAGGCCGTAGTTGCAGCTGTGGCGACGACGACGAGAAGAGCAGCATCATCAACTCCGGCAGCAAGCATGCAAGTTTGCGCGGAGACGGTGCATGCAGAGGTGGCCGCGTCTGGTCGAGGCCGTAGCGGCGGCCGTGGCGATGAAGACGACGGCAGCTGCGGCAACTCTGGCAACGACAAGTCAGGTTTAGGGGGGTGATTATGACAGAACTGCCAAGTTAAACGGATTAATTAAGCGTAATGACCATTATTTGAACGTATGAGGCCCATTAGATTAATTAAGTGTAACCTGACAGCCTGTTTTTAACCCACAGGCCGATCAAAACACACCAGAAGTCTCGCGCGATGGCGAGTGCAGACGGTACCAGCATGTTACAATTTTACAAAATAGTAAACAATATTAAGGTATTTACAAAATGACTTTTACAAATTAAAATTCACATAATAGATAATATCAACGGTGAGAGTCTAACCTGAGCAAGATTTTAATTAGAAACCAATTGAAATAAATTGAAATAAAGCGATAACTACGGAGACGTGAGGCCGTCACATCGAGCCCACCGATGTGAATCCGGGTTAGCTCCTATGCCAGAAATAGGGTAAACAACAAACCCTGAGTATACTAATACTCAGGAAGACTTACTCGACTAAAGGTATACTTAGCCCAATATCTAGACATGCAAGGTTTTTGGCTGGTGGGTTTGTTTTGCCAAAAAGTTAAAATAGATCCTTAACTTCAAAATTTTAGCTCCAAATTATAACAATAAATTGGCTAAATATCTATGATTTGCATATCTATAGCAACCAAGGTGGAAAACATAATTAATTAGATAACATCAACATTTAGCAACTCGTTTTGTTTCATTTCCTTACTACGATGTGACTCGGAGATCAAGGTGCTCATGTCCGAGAGCGACTAACGGCGAATCGATCCGATTTAACCTTGCAAGGTGAACCTAACCAACACGGCACGTATTAGCCCCGTCGGACCATACAGACCAACCATTCCCCTCCCCACTTCGAACTACAAAACCGCCCCACCTACATATAGTCAGCCGGGCTCAACGAGAGACCACCAAAAGTAAACATATGCATCCCAATTCTCTGCGACTACCCAACTCGCCCTAAGGGGTGGTGATGAAGTTATGTACTTTCGAAACAAGGCAGTACTAGGCTTACCGGTTTCGACTACCTCCTCCCGGCATGCGGTTAGTATAGTTCAAACATGATCAGCATGGCCAACAACGGTACGGTCCTCAATCGACACAGACGAGGCTAAGACACCAGGAACCCTGTCCTGTTGCCATACCTATATCTCATCATCATTCCCCCGTCCGGTCTCAAACTTCCATTCATTCCATATCGTATTCCATATCTCATATACTGGAATATAAAGATAACTATAAATCTCGCGAGGAAACGGAAATTACTCGACTTTTGCCCTATAGTTTGCGAGTGACAGGAAATCACTCGACTTCTACCGAGACTTATTTAAGCATAGCAGTGCTATCGACCTATCCATACTAGTATAAGACCAAGGGAACCTAGGGATCATGTAATTAAGGTTCCAAGCAACTTCTAACAACATAATGCACAAGTAATACACATATAATAATTCATAATTTAAAATAGTGGGTTATGCACCGGGGCTTGTCTAGGATTAACACTGAGTCAGTATTAGTTAGATGATACTCGCTTGGCAAGTACCTTCCTTCGGTCATGCACATCGGGATCCATTCATCCATCTTCTAGATGTGTCCACCATTCACCGTCTTCTGACTCGGCTCCAAAATCATGTACTTCACCTCCATGCGTTGTACATCTAGCGTACCTAAATGAGATGCACCAATGCGGATGTCTGAATGCACGACAGTGTAGTAGATGATACAGCAAAAAGGACAAGCGAGGCTGGCACAATGTCACGATTGCATGGACACGAGCATAATGCCATGTAATACGATACGATTAAAAGAAAGACATGATTGGGCAATTATTTATCGAGTAAACACAACAAACAAACTCAAAGGCAATTGGGTTGGTGCTGAAATACTAGAGTTCATTTAATTTATTTTAGCCTGAAGTATTTCCTTCTAGAAAGCATTACTAAACTTATTTAGAAAAGCCAAGCAATACGATAAAGCAAGAAGGATTAAACTAGAACTTGATGTAACAAGCGAGCAAGCATAAGCAAGGTAAATAAAGACAAACCACATTCTGATATTTCAGATTTAATATGATTTATACATGAACAAGAATTTAATAACTGAATTTACCATTCATTATAGTATTTATAAAGAAGTTTGCACAATTAGAGAGCAGACACAGACAACATACAGAGAGATGCTTATCAATAGTTGCATCAACCCTACACTAGCTTAACACACAAGCACTTCATACAACCAACAGGTCAGAAGTAATTAAAGTGTTTCAAAATTTTGTTAGACAGCTCATGAAAGCTAGCTCCGATGACTAATCATCAGTCATGACATCATATGTACAAAACAAATGTTTATTTTCTTCTAAACCTAATATCCATGTTCTTAATATTAAACAAGCCTATTATGAGGTAAATTAGTAACTCAGGATATGAAATTCTTACCTTAAACTACAAACATTATCACTAGTTTACCATGAAATTGCTAAAGCATTTGAATTGTTACAACTTCATTTAAAGAATTATTACAAATTATCCACATAAAGCATTAACAAGCAATTATTGATTTCCAACAAAACATTAAACTAAAGCATGCCATTTTATCTACCCAAAGCATATATCTAGTCGTGAGGAGCATAACAAAATAAATTTCATCACTTATGGTTCAAACTATAATTTACTAGGCATTAAACAAGTTTAGCACATTTTCTATTTTTACACCTTTCTATTATTCATAACAATTTATTAAGCACTATCCAACTTAAATCAATAACTCAGTCATACATGCATCAATAATTCTGAAATTTTTACCACAGAACATACATCACATGACTAACCTACTATAAAAATTTCACAGCAAAAAGGAGCAACATAACTACATATATGATTTTATCCCTAACAATCATGAATAAAATTCTAAGACAATATTTTCCTACCAGCACATGTCATATTATAGGTTCATTGCATATATCTAATCACAAGTATTCCAAAACATCTTTATTTTCTATTTTATGATTTTTCCATGATTTACTATGCATTTTCAAAGTTTACAACCACTTAAACTAATATTTAAACTAGAGAAAAACTATTTAGAAACTGAAGATCAACCTGTAAGAAAAGTTGTAGATATTAGAACAAGGAATCCAACAAATTTTAGTTTGCATTTTTTGATTTTTCTATGATTTACTATGATTTTTCAAAGTTTCAGCCAATTTATTACAAAATAACCCTTCGCAGCACTATTCATATGAGTTTACGGTTGCGCAGATAGGCCCCTGAACTTGTTTCAATTGTCGCGTGGAGCCCCTGGTCGCGATTTGGAGCAGAGGACCTTGGGAAAACGCCGATTCCGGCGATGGGGTGGCTTGCCGGCGGCGAGGGAGGGGTGAGGGAGCATGAGGGACATGAGAGCTACCTGTGGGTGGTCTCGGTTGATGCCGGGGTGGCCGGAGGAGGGCCGGCGACGGGAGCAGTACTTCGGATGGCGATGGTGGCGGCGTGTGGCGGCGCTCCGGTGAGTAGCCGGCGACAGGGCGGCCATGGGAGAGTTCAGCAGGGTCGGACGAAGTGTGGGCGCTCGGCGGCGCGGCACAGAGGCTCGTGCGCGCGGCTCGCGGCGAGCAACAGCATGCGGGCGGTGGCATGGCTCGGGATCGAGCGTGGAACCTCGTGGAACGCGATAAAATGAGGAGAGCATGAGCTTTAGCGAGTCGAGGGAAGTCGATTCTAGCCTTTGGTTGCCGAAGATGATGACCGGAAGTGGGAGTTCACCGCCGAGCAGATCTCGGTGGCCATGGCAGGCTGCGGTGGCGAGCTCAAGTGCGAGCAGGAAGGATTGGCGTGGTCTAAGGAGGAGAGGAGGGATGGGCACGTGCAGAAGGAGGAGGGGCAGCACGGCCTAGAGGAGATGAGGGTCGCGCGCGTCATGCACGGACGGCGCCGTGGCAAAGTTGGGCATGGGAGCGAGCTGGCCGGTTCGGGAGGCTTCGAGAGCGAGGATAGGCACGGGAGGAGGAAGAGGAGATGACAACTAGGGCCCACAACTAGGTAAAATATCTGAGATGTTACAGTGATTATTAGGAATAAATCTGACTGTTCGCGTGTGTGCGAGTGAGTCTGTTAGCTTGTTAGTTGTGCGTGCATAGGTTCAGGCTTGTTAGTTAGCATGTGTTAGTCGAGTTTGTGCTCGTGTGTGTGCGACGGGGGCATGGCACTTGTGTGTGCTCGCGTCGTGCATCCAGATCGATCGAGCTGGGAGTGGATGGCGGCGCGTTGGGGTTCCAAGGCGTGGCGAGCATGACGTGCGGCGCGAGCACACACAAGTGCCATGCCCCCGTTGCACACACGAGCACGAACTCGACTAACACATGCTAACTAACTAGCCTGAACCTATGCACGCACACACGCACAACTAACAAGCTAACAGACTCACTTGCACACACGCGAACAGTCAGATTTATTCCTAACACTCACAGTGGCCCACTGTCCCGCGCATCGATCGAAGGGCGCACGCGGCTCGTTCGAAGGGAGAGGTCCACCGGGTTCCTGGACTCCCGGGCACTCGCTGCTGGAGGCTTGGAGCGGCGTGCAAGCTAGTTAACCGTGCCGTGGTCTGGTGGTGAACCTGAACCTCCGGTGCCTGCGCCTGCGCGCGGCGGCAGCCGCCAGCCGGCAGTGGATAAGCAATAGGCGCGTTATTGATATTGGTCGATCGGGTGACAGTGGATAAACCGTTCTTGCAAAGCATCTCCATAGCGGCAAAGGAATAGCAAATCCCGCAGAGTTTCCCCTCTCCCGGCAACACGCACGCACACATGGGTTATGGTTTGAAGCCACTCGACCGTATCTCGGCACGTTTTTTTTATTAAGAATGATGCAATGGCGGATGATCTTGTCTCAATCTTGTTTCGAATATGTACCTCCAATGATCTTCTGTACCAATTTCCTATGGTGATTGATTTTCAATTTACAATACTAGTCTATCAAACCGTGCTTCCGCACGGGCTAATTAAAATTAATATAAAAATAAGGTCAATAGTTATAACTATCTTTCTCACGCTTTTTTCATCTATTAAATATTCTAACACATACTTTAAAATATATATTTTTATTGTTTAGTTACAATAGATTTCATTTGTACACCTATATGTTTAGTTGAACTATTTGTTCGTGAATTGGTATTATTATCTCTTCCATCATACATGAATATATGATGACATATAGCGTTGGTAGTATTTTTATATAAATAATATATTAATAGTGATAGTAACAGTAATTTAGAATTTATATTGGTGCACTTTAATATATTATTATAATTATATAATTTAGATTCAGATTTATGAATAATTTAACTTGTAATAATAGTGACATAATTGGATAGTTTATATGCAAATTTAGGAGGATATTTGTATTATTTTTATAATGGCATAGGTGGATAATTTACACAAAAATTAGGGGGTTACTTTAGTTTTTTAATAATGGCAGAGGTGGGTAATTTAGGTACATGTTTAGGGGGTTACTTTAGTCTATTTTCATAATGACAGAGGTGGATAATTTATTAGAAAAGATAACAGATCCGATGGTTATTATAATTAAAATTGTTGAATTGATGGCTGGATGTTTCTGATTTTTGTGAGAATTTATATAATTTCTCTATTTTTTTAGAGTGTCCACCTAGGATCCTAGGTGGCTTTAGGTGGAGGCTCCAAAGGAACCTCCAATTAGTATTATTAAGATGCTTTAATTAAATTTTCTGTACTGTGCTACCTGAACAAAATTAGCTCATCGAGTAATTTGAGCATTTGATTTTTTTTCCTTTAGATTACCATTGATATTAGTTGTTATTGGTACATGCATTCCCAGGTCAAGAATTTAAAACGTGCAATGAGATGTCAATGAAGTTGTCAGAGTGATTTGGTTTGTTCATTCATTCTCAACTAGAATGCGTAAGGATAGAACCTTCACTCTAACTCTACAGTACACTAATGAATGTGCTTACAGAGGATCCACTTGTCATGGCTAAAGGGTACCACAATTTGGAGATACAATCTACTGAAAACAGCCTAGCTATTGAGTCCCCTCTATCAGAGGTACAACCTGACTATTGTTTGATCTTCTTATAAAGTGGATCCTTATGCACTTTTGATCTCTCTTTATTTCTATGTTGTTATTAGCAAAAGTTGCACTTTTGATCTCTCTTTATTTCTATGTTGTCATTAGCAGAATGTATTAATAGGAACTCGTCGTCTGCTTGGTGATTTCACAAACACACGAGTACGTGCTCATGGTGGAGGCTGTAAGAGAACCGACGTCATTCTGTTCTTGATTCTTTGGTAGAGGGCGAGGTAGTTGTACATAGCTTCAACAGTGATACATCCTCCCTATAGTTTCAATTTATTATGCTGTAAAACCTTGTCCAATAATATGATATGATCTATAATTTTGTTATACCATATAAATCTTTAGGTGGTACTGGAATAGAAAAATATAGACCAAGGTGATGAAAGAAGAAAAAGAGGAGAGACGGTTACACAAGTTTGACGGAAGAGCAAAAGGAGGTCAAGTGTGCAAAGACTAGGGATAACTACCATCGCAGGAAAGCTGCATCCAAATCAAGCATAATGACTAAATGCGGCTCTAGTAATCAATGGATGATGGTAATTTGGTTAATGCATAGTGTTCATTGATTTGCTAACAGGCTGTGCGAATGAACAGGGACCATACTTTTAACCATCTTCCATTGAGTGGCACAAATAATACGTCACTCTGTACAGGCGTGTTTCTCATGAGACTAGTGTGCTCGCAAGGACGAACAAGGCTATTGATCCAACTGGGAAGAGCACCAAGAACATTGTCTATAGGGATGTGCTACCGTATAATGTGTATTCGGTTCTATTTTTATTGTTCATAACTATAAATATTTGCCCCACTCATCATATTATATTCAATATATTGATCTTACTTATTTTTTGCGAAAAGTAAAGTAGTCAACATCAAGATAAATTAATGTTTGCGTGGTACAACTGGTGTTTTTTTCTATAGTTATTAGATTAAAATATCACGTACATGAGATATCTTATATGGAAATAACATGAGCACAATTAAGTATCTCCTTTTAAATATTGTATCCAAACGATTAGGGAAGTATTGAACGGTAGCTCTACATATAGCTGAAGGCTAGAGCCTTACGTTAGTTAGCGAGTTGCTGTGTCATACTAGTTAAAATAAATATAAATAATAAAGCTAATATCGGACTTGTTTGGTTCCTCGTAGTGCAACTAGCGCTAGGAGGGAATCTTGTATGCATGCAATACTTATATGAAGTTTATTTGCAAAACCTCTTTATGGATGGGTGTATCTTTTCGCGATGAATCTAATAACGGTAATTAATTGAAGATTGGTTACAGTAATACTACAGTAACTATTCTCTAATCATGCGGTCAAAGACTTCATTAAATTCGTCTCGCGAAGTAGCGCAGGGATTGTGAAATTAATTTTGTAAACCGACTTTATTTAATACTTGTAACTAATAGTCAAAGTTAACTACAGATCTATCGCTACTAAACCAAACAAAACCCTAGATATACTTCTCTTTCCAATTATTTATCAAATTAAATCCACCTTTTACATGTGCATCACTTCATCCACCATCAACGTTGCTTGGGCGGAGTCGGAAAGAAATTTAAGAATATCTCGAGCTCAATCGAGCTCGGCTCGGGATGCTGCAGCTTGAGATGGCAGGCTCGCTCGAGGTCAGCTCATTGACAGCCCTCGGCTCCCGCTCAGGGCCTCAGGTTCACATCTCCTCCGGTTCTCTCTCTGTTTCTCCCTCTATTAAATTTTCCGTTCCCTAGCGAGCTGTTGTATTATACAAATTAAAATAGATATGAAATGATAAAGCTAAATATACACATACGTTTCTCTTTTTATTTATTTATCAAATTAAATTCATTATATATGCATCTCCTCATCTACCATCAACGATTCAACGCTGCTGCGGTGGAGTTAGAAAAGAAAAGAAAATCAGGTATGAACATCTCGGGCTCAATCGACCTCGGCTCGGGACGATCTAGCAGGCTCGCTCGAGGTCGGCTCATTCACAGCCCTCCTGGCTCCCGCTCAGGGCTCAGGGCATCTGGTTCACATCTCCTCCCTCTATTTGTCCCTTTTCTCGGACTCTCTCCTTTGCTCTTCCTTCCCTGGCGGCGACGACTGGGCGAGCGGTGGCGCCATTTATCACGTCTTTGCTAAGCCCTTTGCCGGCGACGAGCATCCTCCAGGTATGGCCGCCCCTACTCATTCCTTCTGCTATGTGAGAGCGAGACGGAGCACGCGGAGGCTATTCCTCGCGCGTGCTACTGCAGACTGATGTATTGTAGAAGGGGAGACGCTGTCCCTGGCAGGTGGGCCCGGCAGCACTGTGCTTCTTCCACCTCTGGCTTGCGATGGTGATGGCGCCGGGGTTAGGGAAGGGGATTGCCGAGGTCTAGGGGTGGTTGGTGGGGCGGAGCGGCCCTCGGCGAGGTCGCCAGCGGCTGGGGTGGCGGAGGGAGGCGGCGGCCTTTAGGGTTCGGGTTGCCGGGGGTGGGATGGCTCCATGGCCTCCGGCTATAGAAGAGGAGGCCGGCGGCGGCGGCGGTTGGACCGGCGGAGGGCGAGCAGGATTTACAAAACCGATCGGTCAAACCACCGCCCTCCGGTAGCGGTTTACCGGACCGGTTTGATCGGAAATCGATTAAATTCAAATCCAAATTTAAAAGCACATGTGTAACCGGTTACGACCGGTAAACCGACTGGTTTGACCGTTTTACCGATCCGGTCTGACCGGTTACCGGTGTTTTAACCAAAAAATCCGACGGTTTAAAAATGGTTTCCCGGTTTGACGGGTTTACCAGCCGGTTTGACTGGTTTACCGGTCGCCATATGAGGTGGGCCTTAATGGGCCGGCCCATTTTTTCTTTTTCTTTTTTGATTTAACTTCTTATGCCCGCAAACTATACTAAATGGACGAATTTTTTAGAAAATTTGATACCATTAGATTCGTCGCACCTTGAAGTATTTTTAGGAATTTTTTGAGAATTTTTCATTTTTTGAATTCAATTTTGAATTTTGAATTTGGGCCGGTTTGGTACCGGCCCAAACCGAAACCGGGCCGGACCGGTTTGGTTAACCCTGAGGGCGAGGCGGCGCGGGAGCGCCGCCGGCCGGGCAGGGCAGGGCAGGAGGCAGCGGCGGCGTGTTTGGTTTGGGTCGGCGGCGGCGGAGGCAGCAGCGGCGGCGCCGGAGCTGGGGGAGGCGGGGGTGCTCCTTCTATGATAGCTCCATGTTAATTCGCGTGAGTTAAGAATAGACTCCCCCGACGGAGCACCCCAAACCCTAACAAAACTATTTGTATTCGGATCCGAATCCAGTTACAATATACAGTATTACCTACTAAGTTCGATTTCGTTTGCAAAAATTATCGGGTGTACATGTGTACACCCATGTCCTATGCTGGGTCCGCCCCTATTTCTTACTCTTCTGAAGAGGGCTGATTAACCAGACTGGGCCAACAAATACTGAATTCGGAGTATACTGGACAACTAACTTGTAGACTGTTCCAAGATATGCACTCACACATTCTAGTTGGGTGGGGGATTACATAGCATAGGGCAAGAGAAGATGCAGTGTTTATATCCCTTATTATAGTTCATGAACGAATCCATAAATAGTTGCCTGGAAAATCATAATATGCTGATTCGCATCAAGCTATGTTAGTGGCTTACAGAAATGAGGCAATGGACATTTGATTTGAGTTATTTTCGTTTGGGATACAATTACGGTCTTCATTATGTTTCATGATCCATATCAGTTGGACATTTTTAGAAGTCATGAGGTGATGATATGCTTATTTCTCTGTTCATTTACGCATTCTGTCCTGAACTCCTGATTATGCCATTTTAGAGATCAAACTTATTCCATCATAACCAATTAATCTTGCTACCAGTTAGTTGGGCTGCGAGACAGACTAAACCAATGATGGATTCACGAGGAACCAGTGCTGCTCTTTCAAGAGCTGCTCGAATGAGGCAAAAGCTGCAGTCTGCCTTGGAGGCCAGTGCCCTAGAAATTGACGATGTTTCTTACCAACATGCCGGTCATGCAGCTGTCAAGGATAATGCAAACGAGACTCATTTCAACATCAAGGTAGTTTCTGTAACGAACATAGCACCATTTATGCCATTTCGAGTGATTTTGATGATCGTATGATAACATAATCAATGGAACTAATGTTTTTATTGAGTGAACGTTTCTAGATCCCAGGGATGAAGTAAAAAGACCATATAAAGCAAAAAATAAAAAAAGAACTCAAAAAATGCTGAATTGTACGAGGTCTACTGAAATCAATAGCAACGGAAGAACCGATGCCTATAGCATCGGTGCATCCGATGGTTGTCGGAAGATCCGACGCCCTGGCATTGGTGCAAGACTGAGCGCCTCTGGAGATCAAGTGAAGAAAGAAGTGAAGCACCAGTTGAACCGACAGTGTCAAGTCAAGCATCGGTGCATTCAACATACTATGTTCCAGAGACGATGTCAAGTGCCCAGGAGCTAAGTCTTCAGCACCGGTTTAACCGACGGTGCATCGGAGCATAGCGTCGGTTCAATGACGTCAGCAGAAGTGGGAGTTCCAACGGCTAGTCCTGGAGCTGTGTGTGACCGGTTTAACCGATGGCCTATGCATCGGTTTAACCGATGGTCCCTGGAGTCGCAGCAGCTGTGTCAGGAAGCCAACGGCTACTTCACTTGCTGTGAGTGACCGGAAGAACCGATGCGCCGGCACCGGAAATTCCGATGCCTACGCAGAAAAGCTGCTAACGGCTAGTTTGACTTGGAGGCCTATATATATGTGCTCCCCCAGCCATCTGAAGATTGCTGGAGTCCCAAGACATCACGCACACATCCAAGAACACCTCCAAGCCATCCAAGAGCATAGAGATCAAATCCTTAGTTCTTAGCACGTGCTTTGTGAGTGTTAGTGCTAAGTTAGCTCTTGAGTGAGTGTCGGTGTCCCGACCCGGGGGCCCGGATCCCAACTAGTGAATGCTGCGTGTTTTCTCGTCCCAGATGATGATGCAAGAGGCAATCACAGTAACGCACGGTTTATCCTGGTTCCGGCCGCGGGGCCGTACGTCCAGCAAAGGGGGTGTGCGAGGGCACTGTATTATCTTGCACCCGGAGTGCTTGTAGTAGGGGGTACAAGCGAGGCAAGAGAGGGAGAGAAGCTCCCAAGTCTCAGCTAAGAGTGGAGTCGGTGAAGATGAGTGCTCAGTAGTCCTTGTGCGTCCTCTTGAGGAGAGAAGCCAGAGAGACCAAGCAGACTAGAGTCCAGACCAGGGAGATCAGCCAGCCAGCCCCCGGTGAAGGAAGCCCACCTCCTCCTTTTATAGGTATAAGGAGGGGTGGTGTACACGAATGGGGGCATGGAAGTTGTCGTTTTCCCTGGAATCGCGGGGTTACAGTGGTCGGATACTGTAGGAAATACACTGTGGGAAGGCGGCGTGCGTCGCTGTTGTCCTGGATTTCGTCCTTCGTCCTGTAGTGTTCCGGCGGTAGTTATTGGCGCGGGATGGCTCCGGACCACCTGGTCGGGGCGCAGGCGTGCACACTAGAAGGCCCGGGGCACACGTGGTGGTCCCGGGCCTCTGAGAGAAGGGGGGAGGTCCGGGATCCCCACGCGTGTGTGATGCGCCGGACCCCTTCCCCAGAGGGAGGCGAGTCCGGGAGGTCGGCGGGAGCAGTACCGAGCCTGTCTTGTCCCGCGTCGCAGGTCCCAAGGCGCTGCCACAGCGTCCAGGATGGCGGTGTAGTGACCAGAGTCAGCGGATGGGACCCCGGTCATATCTACTGTGGGAGTGGTGGCCTGACGCCGCCCGTCCTTTGAGCCGTGGTGGAGTGGCTGGCTTTGAATGCCTTCGTACGACGAGCGGTTGGGCGGCGGAGCCATTTGTCCTTTGTGCCGAAAGACGGCCTCGAGCGAGGCGGAGATGAGACACCGCTCGAGGGTAGATCCACTACCCTCGAGCGAGGCGGAGGTGCGTTGCGTGATTGAGGGACTTTCGAGCGAGGCAGAGAATAAGTTACCAGCTCGAGGGTATATCCGCTACCCTCGAGCGAGGCGGAGATCGGTCTTCTGCTCGAGGGTAGTTCCGCTACCCTCGAGCGAGGCGGAGATTGCTCAGCGGACCCGAGAGGGACCCTCGAACGAGGCGGAGATTGTTCAGTGGGTTCGAGGGGAATGTGAATGGGCCGCACGCTGGGCTTCTTTGAGTCCTTTCCTTTCTTCCGGACGGGAAGCAGGCCGCGGGCCTTCGTGGGCCCAGTTGCTTTAACAGGTGTTTGTGTATTTTAAAGCAATCTTAGTACCCTGATTAGGGTGTCCCTAATTGTGGTACTCGACAGTAGCCCCCGAGGCTTTGGTCGAGTCAAGGGATTCGACCAAAGGGTATTTCGGCGATTTCTCCCTTGACGTGATCGGAGACTGCCGTGCCCCCGCCAGGCGCGCCTGGGCGCCGGCCCGGCGGATGTGACAACTCGTCAGACGGGGTAGTGCGCCTACGGGCAGGGTGCTCGAGGCGCGTGCCCTTTTGTTTGTTTGTTTGAAGGATGAAATGTGTCCGCGTGCTGAGGGGGGGCCAGGGCGACGGCGGCGCCCGCTGCTTGGCAGCTGGCGCTTTCATCACGCTGTCCCGCACGCAGAGCCTTGGCTCCCGCATTCCTGGTCGCCTTGCGGCGCGCTGTTCGAGGGCAGCCGGCCAGAGCCGACGCCGCACCGCTTAGCGTCCAAGGGCTGAGCTCCACTTTATTTCGTTCGGTCGTGTCTCGGTGCGGTGACCGAGGGCATCCTTTATTGGTGGATTGCCGCGCCGTCACGGGTAACACAAGCCTCCGCTCTTCGCCAAGCTTGAAGCTTTGTGCCCGGCGCAGCTATAAATAGGGATCGTGAGGTTCCCTTTCTTCTCCATCCTCCCAGCTCTTTCTTCCAGCGTTGCCCAACTCTTGTAATGTTTCCTTTGCCTTTTTGTGACCGGCCCCCAAATGGGGTGGCCTGGCTTTTTTAGGCTTTTGGCGCTAGAGGAATGCTTGCGAGCGGTTGGGGAAGACCGGAGTGGGCGTGCGCTCCATCCCTTAGGTTCAGTGGGATCAGCAGAAGAGCATTGGGCCCGTGGGATCCTGCTTCTGCGATGTCCCCTAGCCTGAAGGGGGATGGAGACGCCTGACCATGGCAGTTCGTGCCAGGTTGGGCGGTTGTTCTTTGCATCGTCCCCCCAGGCGACAAGGTTGCTCTCGGGGAGACGGTGCGGAGGGTGCTGTCCGCCAGCTCGACCCCCCGCATGGTCTTCGGTGGAGGAGACGCTAGAAGAAGGCTTGCGAGGAAAGCATCCCGCTGGACCCGTGTGGTCTGGGGGCTGGTCCTCGCATCCCTAGCAGCCTCGCTGTTGCGTTAGCTAGGGGCCCAGTGCCTTTCTTCGTCGCCCGCTCCTCCCCAAGACAGGGAAAATTGCCACGTAGGTGGCAACGTGTTTGTATCTTTCAGATGGCTTCGCGCCTGGTAACCGTTTGTAATCTTTATTCGCATTGAGCAATAAAGTCCCCTTTCTCCTCTGCGGGGAGGATTACCGAGGGTATAGGGGTGTACATAGAGTTACGACCCTCGAATATGTGTGAAGTCTCCTTCGCGGGGGCGCGTCAGCGCACCCGCGGGTGTAGCCCCCGAGGCCTTGGAGGAGCGTTTGTGCTCGTCCAAGGGCTACAAACGTTGTCCCACTGGGTAGCTTTACTGGGATGGCCGTCCAGCGTCTTTTTCAGCCAGCATCGGCACTTTTTCAACCGGCCTCGGCATTCTTAGTGCTGGTACAATGACCCGGCGTTCAGCTTAGCCATTAGGGGAGCGTACGTTAATAGCAGGAGGGTTTGATTAGACACATGGAGCTTCACAATGGACGGTTGTCGACTTATTCGAGGGTGTGGTTTGTACCGTGGTGTGCGGGGGGCCCCCGAGCCCAGGCCCGTGTGAAGGCGTTTAGGGGAAGCCTCGAATTCGATTACGACCCTCGTCGCCCTTCCGCAGGGAGGAGGGGTGAAGCGCACCATGCTACCCATGCCCGGGCCGCGAGCCATGGCTGCTTCTGTGAGCTATTAGCGGGTTGTTCAAGCGGACGTCCGTGCCCCGTTCGATAGGGGTCGGCTCGTGGTCCATGGACACGTCTCATAAAGCGCTCGCGAGGGTTCGCTAGGCGGGGCTCGAACCCGTTCGGTAGGGTTCGAGGGCTCGATGCTCTCCCTCGATGGGATCCCCCTTCTAGGCACCCTCGACTGGCCCTGAACACTGCGTAGGATGTCTCGAACTCCGCGTTCGAGGGTAGCTTGTACGGCACATCCCTGCAGTCCCTGACTCTGGTGATCTGGGGTGCCTGTCGATCCCCCCGAAGGGCCAGGCTTCGAACCCCTGATCAGCAAGGCCTCGAAATGCGATTCCTTCGAGGGTAAAGAGACCCCATAAAGGAATATTCCGTCGTGATCTGAAAACGTCGCAGAGTCGCGAGCCACGCGTGTGTGCGGGTCTTCCGCCGGTAGCGGGCGGCGTGGCCCGATTTGTGTGGCACGGTGTGGGCGCGCCTTTTCAGGCGACAGCCTCGGGCAGACGAAGCGGCGTGGGAGGCGGCTGACGGATGGGATAGCGCAACAGTCGCGCCGCGCCCGCCGGTTACCGTGCCGCATTTATTGCGGCGTGCGCGCGTGGGGGACTCCGCGATCGTGGGGCCTATCCGTCAGCGATAGCAAAATCTACCGCATTCAATGCGGTAGATTTAGGCCGTGGCTACGGATGCGCCCGACTAGGTGAATAAATACGAAGAGAAAGTGGGCGTTTTGGGTTCACCTGGCCTATTTGCCTTCATCCTGTTTCGCCTTCTCCGCCTCCGTCGCCTCCTGAACCCATAGCCAAGAGCGAGAAGGAGAAAGGAGAAAGAGAGAGAGAGAGAGACTTAGCCATTTCGGAGCCTTCCTTTTCGCATCCCCCCTCGACTCTCGGAGATGTCGGACATCCAGGAGCCCTTGCCATGGGGGAAGTCCTCCGCCACCGAGGCGGTGCTGGAGCAGCTGGTCGCCGAGCGGCTGCTGCCGCGGAACCCGGACTTGGGGTCTCCGGCGTGGATTTCCCCGCACCCGGACGAGACCGAGCCGATGCCCCCGCAGGGCTACGTCGTAAGCTTCGTGCGCCTCCACGAACGGGGCTTCGGCGTCCCCGTCAGCAAGTTCATGAGGGCCCTGTGCGAGTACTACGGAGTGGAGCTGCACAACTTCAGCCCCAACTCCATCTCGCAGGCGGCGGTCTTCGTCGCCGTCTGCGAGGGGTACCTCGGCATCGATGTCCACTGGGATCTCTGGATCCACCTGTTCCGCGGCGAGCTCTTCATCGAAAACGCGCGGAACCAGCCGAGGCGGTTCGTGCGCGCGGGTGGCCTGACGCTCCATGTCCGCTCGAACCGGAGGAACCTTTACATCACAAGCAAGATGACGACAAACAACTCTGGGTGGAGCCGAGGGTGGTTCTACCTTCGAAACTTCAGTGGCGCGCTCTCGGCGTTTACCAACAAGGTTCTTCGGGAGCGTCCTGCGAAGTGGGACTGGGGGGTGTCGCCCCCGGCGCAACAAGCCAGGCTCGAGGGCCTCACCGATGCGCTAGCGCGTTTGGCGAGGAAGGGGTTGACAGCAGCGGCCGTCATCGCGAACTTTCACCGGCAGAGGGTGATCCCTCTCGTGGAGAGGGCCCTGCCGATTTACCAGCTCACCCCCGGGAGCAAGGTCGAGGGCTCGAGGACGTCGAGTAAGCTTCTCTCCCACACCAACGCCGCCCGGAGGGCGAGGTACGCGGTGGCTGAGTTTCCCCAAGATCCCGCGGATCTTTGGAGGATCAAGATGCGCCCCGAGCCGGGGTATATTTCCCTGGTGAGTTTTGGCTTCGAACTCGTCGTGCATCGTGTAGTTCCCTTTTCCTGACCCCATCTCGGGTGTGTTGTATAGGGGTTGAGGTGCGGCATCTCGAGGCCCCCGGCCCCAGAACAGCGCCTGATCAATCGCCTCCACGCGGAGAAGATGAAGAGGCGGAAGGACGCGACGGAGGCAAAGGCCGAGAGGAAGAGGAAAAGGAAGGCGGCGCACGACAAAGCGCGCCAGCTCGCTCGGGCGGAGGGGAAGCCGCAGCCCGCCACACCTGAGTCCTCGGAGGAGGACGAGGAGGATGCCTCGGACTCCGAGGACCACGCTCCGAGGGGGGACGGGGAGGGCGCGTGCCCCCCACCGTTCTACCTGTGGGATGAGGAAGAGGGAGCGACCGTGGCACGAGAGGAGCCAAGGGCCGCAGGGGGGTCGTTAACGAACCTCTCCCTCGAGGGTGCGGCACGGGGGTCATCCTCGCCGGCGGCCGGCGAGGAGTCGCCTGCGCCCCAAGTGCTGATCCGTGGCCACGAGGCCGCGGCGGGAGAGGAGTCGTCCGCGCTGGCAGCCTCGAGCCACCGGGCCGACACGAGGGGGGCGGCTTCGGGGCAGTCTTCGAGAGACAGCACGATGCCCCGAGGCCGAAAGACCGCCACGAGGAAGCAGAGTATGCGCGCTCGATCTGGGTAAGTATTTCGGATCTCGTTTTTGTCACGTATTTGGCGGATTTCTCGATCCTGCTCAACTCGCGTCTCTTGATTTCCAGCCCCGGGGCCATTCCCAAGGATGCAGTGCGGCTTGCCCCGGCCAAGGCTCTCAAGACCGGGGCTTGTAGCACTCCGCACACTGCGCCGCAGCCCCCTCCTGCCGTGGATCTCGAGGCGGCGGCCGCTAGGCTACGGGAGGCCGTGGCCCGAGGGGCCCAGGCGGCGCAACAAGCCCGGGAGAAGGAGGGCGACGCCGGTCATAACGACGTCGGCCACCGTGGCGCCGAGGCGGCTGCTCAAGCGGCCGACGCCGAGGAGACCGGCCAGGGCGATGCCGGTGGCGCCGCCCAAGCGGTCATTGATGTTGAGGCCGGTCAGGGCGACGCAGACAGCGCCGCCCGACCGGACATAGAAGGAGAAACTGGCGGGGGCGCGCAGGAGCGCCCTGCCGGCCAAGCTGCGGAGGAGACCCTCGTCTTCGAGCCCCCGAGGGTCGAGGGCGAGGGCCTCACAGAGGCCATGGCGCAAGAGGCGCCAGAGATAGAAGGAGCCCCCATCTCGGAGCCCACCGAGGCCCGGGACGAGGGTACCGTCGCGATAGTGCCCGTGCCCACGGCGCAGGAGGGCTCAACGGCGGTGGTGGAGCTGCCAGACTGCAGCGAGGAGTACGGGGACTCGATGGATATCGACCCCGCTGCTGCGGCGAGCGCCGCCGCACATATTGCCGAGTTCGCGTCGGCCAGCGCGGGCGTGCTCGAAGCGGGGGCGTCGGAGGGGAGCCACCTCGGGGTTATCGTCCCGTCCGGTGTCCCTTCAGAGTTCCTTCGCAAGGAGCAGGAGGAGGAGGAGGCCTGGAACAAGCAGATGGGCATTGGGCGAGAGATCTTGCAGGCCCTCGACCGCGCTTATCAGCTTCATCAGAACGCGGATTACCAGGTCAGCCAGGTAAATATTTCCCGCTGAAAATTGATCGGATTTGGTTTTAGTTTTTTGCGTGTCTTCACCCACGCCGTCCCCCTTTGCAGCAGCTGAGGGAAATCTCGCGCGAGAAGAGCGCCGAGATGAACCGGCTGTACTCCCAGATGAGCCAGCTCGGGCAACACAACGCCGAGCTGGTGCTCAAAAATATCGATGCCAACACAAAAATGGCCGATCTGGGGGCACGTCATCAGGCGCTGGAGGAGGAACTGGCCCGGGTCACCGATGAGCGGAACGCCCAGAGGGCGGCAGCGGAGCAGAAGGCTCGGGAGGCCGAGGCCCAAGCCGCCGAGCTGCAGCGCCTTCGGACGGCGCTCGAGGAAAGAGCTCGGGAGGCTGAGGCGCAGAGCGCCGAGCTGCAATGCCTCAGCGCCACTCTCGAGCAGCAGAAGGCCGAGCTCCTCCACAAAGAGGTGGCCATGGTTGCGCTCACCGGGACCCTCCAGGAACAGGGTGTGGCCCTCGAAGAGAGGGAGGTGGCCCTCCAGAACATGGGGGCTAGCCTTAAGGAAAAAGAAGCCTCCTTGTCCTCGCTCGAGGAGGCCGCCCGTTCCCAGAGGGAGGAGGCGCAAAAGAACATGTCGGGTGAGTACCTTCGATTTTCCGTCGATTTGTTTCTTTTCGTAGCTAATGTTGATTTCCTTTACTCTGAGCTGAGGCAAAAGGTGGCGGACGAGACCGCGGCGAAGGAAGCGGTCCACACCGCGCTCACGGCGGCACAGATGGAGTTTGCTGAGCTGGAGCAGACCGCCGTGAGTGTGTGTCAAGAGCTCGAGGGGGAAGGCGTCGTCTCGGGCAGTTCGGTGATCAGCCGCCTGCGCGTGCTAGGCGGCCGGATTGCCGAACACGCCAAGAGTACCTTCCGCCTCGGTGTCCTGCGGGCCCTCGCCGTGGCCTCGACGCATTACCTCATGGATCTCCAGAAGGTGTCGTCGGGGTACGTCGTGCCCGATGATGCTGACGCGGACGCCGCATCGGCCATCATGGATGAAGCCGACGCGGCCGCGGAGGAGTTCGCCACCATCCTCGCCGAGAAGCTCGAGGCGGACATCCCTCCCATCGCCGAATTCGACGCCCCTGAAGACCCGCAAGGGGGGGATGGTAGCCTCTTTGATGAATCCGGCCGCCAGAAGTATCTGCAACTCCTCGTCGATCGTCCGGCGCTTGAGCTCGTCGAAGCGTCTTAGGCGCTGCTTCACCGGCTTGGAGTTGGGTTGGACATCAAGAGAGTGCTCGGCGACCTCCCTCGGTATGCCAGGCATGTCCGAGGGGCTCCACGCAAAGATATCTGCGTTGGCGTGGAGGAAATCGACGAGCACCACTTCCTATTTGTCGTCGAGGGTGGCGCTGATCTGCAACACCTTGTCGTCGGAGTGGCTTGGGTCGAGGGGTACTTTCTTGATACCCTCGGTGGGATCGAAGCTCCCGGCGTGTCGGTGCGTGGAGTCTAAGGCCTCGCTTGCCATGTTGTCGAGGGTGGCTGCGAGGGCCTCGTCCTCCGCTTGAGCTTCTGCGCGCTCAACGCACTCAACGTCGCACTTGTAGGCGTGCTCGAACGAAGAGCCAATGGTGATGACGCCCTTTGGACCCGGCATTTTGAGTTTGAGGTAGGTGTAGTTGGGGACGGCCATAAACTTGGCGTAGCAAGGACGACCAAGGATGGCATGATAGGACCCTCGAAATCCCACTACCTCGAAAGTGAGTACCTCCTTGCGGAACTTGGCTGCTGTGCCGAAGCACACAGGCAGATCGATCTGGCCGAGGGGTTGGACTCGCTTTCCCGTCGCGACGCCGTGAAATGGCGACTTGCTGGGGCGAAGCTTGTCCAGTCCAATCCCCATGAGCTCCAAGGTGGGGGCGTACATGATGTTGAGGCTGCTGCCTCCGTCCATGAGCACCTTGGAGAAGCGGGTGTTGCCGATGATGGGGTCGACAACGAGCGGGTACCGTCCCGGATGCGGGACGTAGTCGGGGTGGTCCTCGCGGCCAAAGGCAATGGTATCCTTCGACCAGTCGAGGTAGGATGGCGTGGCTTTGGTGACGGAGAAGACCTCGCGGCGCTCACGCTTGCGCTGCCGAGAAGTCATATTCGTCGTTGCTCCTCCAAAGATGAAGAAGGCGTTCTCCACTGGGAGGAACTCGTCATCTCCACCTTTGTCGCCCGCATCCTTCTTCTTGTCTTCGTCGCGATGTGCGACGCGGTTATAGTACTTCTTGAGCATTTCGCACTGCTCGAGGGTATGGTTGACCGGCCCCTTGTGATAAGGGCACGGTTTCTTAAGCATGTCGTCGAACTGGCCACCACCACCTCGGGGGGGCCTCGAGGACCTTTGCGGTCTGGGGCGGCAGCGAAGGCCTCCTCGGAGTCCTCCGCCCGCCCCGACTCACGCTGGTTTGGTGGGACCAGCTTCTTTCCCTTCCTCCCCCACTTCAATTTCTTGGCGGGGGTGTTGGGCTTGACGCTGCCGCCCTCCGCGGGCGCATCGTCTTTGCGCTTGCTCGATTTGTCGTCGAAGATGGCACCAACAGCCTCCTCGCCGGCGGCGAAGTTGGTGGCAGCGTCGAACAACTCATTGGTGTTAACGGGTCGGCTTCTCGCGAGCTCATGCACCAGATTCCTGCACGTCGTACCCTCGAGGAAAGCGTTAATGACCTCGACGTGGGTGACGCTGGGGAGCTCGGTGCACTGCTTGGAGAAGCGCCGCACGTAGTCACGCAGGGACTCACAGGGGCTTCTGACGACACCCTTTGAGGTCCCAAGAGTTCCCAGGGCGCACATACGTGCCCTGGAAATTGCCCACGAAGATATGGACCAAATCGGCCCAGTTGTGGATCTGATCCGCAGGCAGGTGCTCGAGCCACGTTCGTGTGGCGTCCGCAAGATGAAGAGGAAGGTTGCGGATGATGACCGTGTCCTCCATCGCGCCGCCTAGCTGGCACGCTAGGCGGTAGTCGTTGAGCCAGACTGCAGGATCAGTCTCGCCCGAGTATTTGACGAGGGTATTGGGTTGTCGAAAGCGCGGGGGAAAGGGCGCGGTCTGAATCTCCCGGCTGAACACCCTGGGTGCCCGGAGGCTCCGGTGACTCACCCCTGTCGTGCTCGGGGTCGAAGCGTCCACCCCGTCGAGGGGTGTACCTCCTGCCATCGATGACGTTGCGGGCGTCGCCGTCGCCAGTGTGCCCGCGAGTGTCACGGATTCGCTCCCTTACGGGAACTCTCCCGATGCGCTCGTGCACCGAGGGTGCCCTCGCGCCGGGCGCTAGCGGCTGCTTTGCCCTTCGCCGCTGGGGGTGTGTGCACGGAAACCTCACGGTCCTGGTGCGCAGTCCCATCACACCACTCCGGGGCCTTCGAGCGCATGCGAGACGCAGAACTCTCGGCCTGCTGCACGGCAGCTTGCTCGATGAGCTCCTGTGCCTCACGGCGCAGGTTGCGGCCCGAAGGTGTCGATGGCTCAGGCATAGCTTGGAGTAGGTAAGCCGCAGCGACGAGCTTCTCGCCCGCCGTTTGCAGTTCCGGAGATTTGTCGACGTCGGCGTCGGCCAGGATGCGCTCCCGGGCAACACGTCCCGCCGCCTGGGCATGTGTACCGCGCGCGGTACGCTGCTGCTCGAGTGCGGCGCGCAGCTCCTGGGTTTGTCGACGCTGCTCGTCGAGCTTGGCTTGAAGCTCTTTGAGCTGCGCCAGCTGGGCCTGTCGCGTCGCCGAGCTTGACGAGGAAGGTGCTGCAGGCGGGTTCGCCGGTTGCTTTGCCCGCGCGTCCGCCCCGGCTTCCCCATCGTTGCCCGGGGCGTTGTCGTTTTGCTCGTCCGCAAGGTCCACCATGAAGCACTCTCGGGAAGGATCGAAATCCCCCTCGCTGGAGTCTTCGGAGCAGGTGAGGCAGTAGGCCGTCGCCAGCTGGAACGAGCGAAGAGCGTCGGGGTCGTAGACCCCGGAGTAGTCCTCGGCCTCCTCGGCCGCGAAGTTGTTCATGAAGAAGTTGACGTCGTCGGCGATCGAGCTCGCCGTCTCGGGGTAGGATTCGTCGAGGGACGACGCAATGAGGTTGCGGATCGATAGAAGATGATGACCCGGCAGATCCTCATACTCGGTGAGGTTAGTGCTGATTGAAGAGGCGTAAGTGCGAACGGCAGTGTTGCGCATCCCGAAGGGGAAGGGCGAGGGCGAAGTCGAGCCCCCCCTGGGAGGCATTAGCGCCGCTGCAGGTGACGGTGCCGGCGCAGATGATGCCGAGGCACGCGGTGACGAAACGGTGGCCCCGTTCGCCTCGATGGTGGGTTGTGACATGCCAGCCTCGACCCACAGTGGAGGAGTTGTGACGTGCCGTGCGACGACGCTCCGCGCGCGCTTGTCGCGAACGCTGACCCAAGCGCCTGTCGTGCCGGGCTGGCGTAGTCGGAGCGATGGGGTTGCGTCTGGGCGAGAGGAGCCGCATGAGGTAACCGTTGCCGGTCGCTCTGAACTAGAGACTCCCGAACCGGATCACAAACCCAGCGGGGAGCGGATCCGATATACCCATGGGGCATGGGTTGGATCTGCTCGCCATCCCTGGAGATCAAATGGGAAAAAAAGAGAAAAAAGTCACGCGGCGTCCCCCTACCTGGCGCGCCAACTGTCGGTGTCCCGACCCGGGGGCCCGGAACCCAACTAGTGAATGCTGCGTGTTTTCTCGTCCCAGATGATGATGCAAGAGGCAATCACAGTAACGCACGGTTTATCCTGGTTCCGGCCGCGGGGCCGTACGTCCAGCAAAGGGGGTGTGCGAGGGCACTGTATTATTTTGCACCCGGAGTGCTTGTAGTAGGGGGTACAAGCGAGGCGAGAGAGGGAGAGAAGCTCCCAAGTCTCAGCTAAGAGTGGAGTCGGTGGAGATGAGTGCTCAGTAGTCCTTGTGCGTCCTCTTGAGGAGAGAAGCCAGAGAGACCAAGCAGACTAGAGTCCAGACCAGGGAGATCAGCCAGCCAGCCCCCGGTGAAGGAAGCCCACCTCCTCCTTTTATAGGTATAAGGAGGGGTGGTGTACACGAGTGGGGGCATGGAAGTTGTCGTTTTCCCTGGAATCGCGGGGTTACAGTGGTCGGATACTGTAGGAAATACACTGTGGGAAGGCGGCGTGCGTCGCTGTTGTCCTGGATTTCGTCCTTCGTCCTGTAGTGTTCCGGCGGTAGTTATTGGCGCGGGATGGCTCCGGACCACCTGGTCGGGGCGCAGGCGTGCACACTAGAAGGCCCGGGGGACACGTGGAGGTCCCGGGCCTCTGAGAGAAGGGGGGAGGTCCGGGATCCCCATGCGTGTGTGATGCGCCGGACCCCTTCCCCAGAGGGAGGCGAGTCTGGGAGGTCGGCGGGAGCAGTACCGAGCCTGTCTTGTCCCGCGTCGCAGGTCCCAAGGCGCTGCCACAGCGTCCGGGATGGCGGTGTAGTGACCAGAGTCAGCGGATGGGACCCCGGTCATATCTACTGTGGGAGTGGTGGCCTGACGCCGCCCGTCCTTTGAGCCGTGGTGGAGTGGCTGGCTTTGAATGCCTTCGTACGGCGAGCGGTTGGGCGGCGGAGCCGTTTGTCCTTTGTGCCGAAAGACGGCCTCGAGCGAGGCGGAGATGAGACACCGCTCAAGGGTAGATCCGCTACCCTTGAGCGAGGCGGAGGTGCGTTGCATGATTGAGGGACTTTCGAGCGAGGCAGAGAATAAATTACCAGCTCGAGGGTATATCCGCTACCCTCGAGCGAGGCGGAGATCGGTCTTCTGCTCGAGGGTATGTCCGCTACCCTCGAGCGAGGCAGAGATTGCTCAGCGGACCCGAGAGGGACCCTCGAACGAGGCGGAGATTGTTCAGTGGGTTCGAGGGGAATGTGAATGGGCCGCACGCTGGGCTTCTTTGAGTCCTTTCCTTTCTTCCGAACGGGAAGCAGGCCGCGGGCCTTCGTGGGCCCAGTTGCTTTAACAGGTGTTTGTGTTTTTTAAAGCGATCTTAGTACCCTGATTAGGGTGTCCCTAATTGTGGTACTTGACAGTGAGTGATCAAACAAGGTTTAGATCCTTGTGCTGTGGTTCTAGAGTGAACCAAACTTGTATCTCGATGCGCCGGCCTCCTTTGAGCATTGGTGGCTCGCCGGCAAGTCTACGACCCTCCGGCTTGGTGTGGAGCGGTGTCGACAACTTTGTGTGGGGGACGGAGACCCCTCCTTCGTGGGCAATCTCCCTTAGTGAAGATCGGGATCAAGGTGACCGTGATTGTGTTCACGGAAAAGACTTGATTGCCGGGAAGCGATACTCTTCATGAGTGCTTCAACAACGTGGACGTAGGGGCACCTTTGTGGCAATCCGAACCACGGGATAAATTCTCGTGTCGAAAGTTCGCTTCCTCTCATCTCTCTCTTTAAGCTTCCGCATTTTATATTGCAATTTATGTGCTTTTATTTTCTCAGTGTAATATCTTGCTAGGATTGGCTATAGGTTGCAAAACTCTTTTGTGATGAGGGTTTTACACTAAGGTGAACCATAGTTGCACATCTAGATAGCTTGTTTTTTGTTTAAATTTTGTGCAAACTAGTTGGAGCCATAGGTTAAGGTTTTTAGAGTGCCTAATTCACCCTCTCCCTCTCTTAGGCTAGAGCACCCGATCGCTTTCAATTGGTATCAGAGCCGGGACTCATTTTTCTCACAAAGAAAGCCAATTCCATTGCCAAATTTGTGTTTACCGGCTCATTAGATCGGTAGGGTTCACCGCCTAGTGAGTTATCTCTTAGGGAGAAAGAATGGATCCTTTTAGACCCGCTCCACGATTCGACGACGCGGGCTTCCAACGATGGAAGATTTTAATGCAAGCTCATCTCCAAGCAACGGGGTTGAATGTTTGGAGAGTTGTGAGTGAAGGTGTAAAAAATAATGGTCAACAAGAGAATCAACATGATGTCACCGTTAAATGCATAATCTTGTCTTCTCTTAGTAATAATGTGTTCAATCATGTTTATTCTTGTGAAAATGCTAAAGAGTTATGGAAGACTATCATTGAGAACCATGAGGGCACGGAGGATGTTGCCAATAAAAGATATCATGTTCTCAATGATAAGTTTAATAGCTTTAAGCAACTTGATGATGAGAATGTCGAATACATGTACTCACGATTGAACACTATTGTGAATGAGATCAATTCTTTAGGTGTGAAGCAAATTGAAGATACGAAACTCATTCGCAAGATCCTTCACTCACTCCGAAGGCCGGACTATGATTTGGTGACCACAATTCTATATGAGAAGGATCTCAACACTTTGACACTAAATCAAGTTCTCAACAAGGTGATTGCCCATGAGCTACGCAATGACATTAAGGCAAAGGTGCCATCCTCTTCACCAACGCATAGCACACTTACATGCAAACAACTCAAGAAGTTGAAGAAGATGGCCATCAAAGGTAGCTCAAGTGATGAGGAAGAAGAGGATGTAAGAAACTCCTCAAATGATGAAAAAGAGCCAATGAACTCTAACATCTACAAGCAAGTGAAGAAGTTGAATAAATGCTTGAAGGAAATCAATTCAATGGGGTATATGGTCTTCCTCAAAGATGGGCCTCACCATCAACTCATGAAGTTTGAGAATAAGTTCAAGAAGAACAAACAAAAGAAGGAGAAGAAGTCCAAGCACAAATCATATGTCATATTTGGTGAATGGGTAAGCGGTGGTGAAGAATAAAGTACAAGTTCAAGTGATGAATCAAACAAGAAATTCACCACCCGCATGGGATCATCATCCAACACTTGTTTTATGGCCAAAGGTATGGATAGCGATGTATGTGATGATGACTCCGACTCTCCTTCAATTGATGAACTTCTTGACTTAGTTCATGAGCACCAAAAAGTCATTAAGAAATAATCAAAGGAAATCAAAAACCTTAATGCTCTCAATGATATAAATGCTTCTCTTGCTACAAATTATGAAAATTTATTGTGCAAATTCAAATTGCTTAGCAAGGAGCATGAAGAGCTCAAATTAAAATTTGTGAGCATTAATGATAATGACTCTTGAAAATGAAGCAAACTATTTCTTGTGCAATTCCAATCTCTAGGGTAGATGCTTCAACTTCTTGCAATGATTTAATTGATGAATCTTGCTTTAACCCATGCAGTGAGAGATGCTATGAGAATATTATTGTAGAATCATGTGATGATCTCATTGCCAAGAAAAATGATGAGCTCAAGCAAGAAGTAGAAAGACTCATGAAGGACTTGTATAGATTGAAGGGCAAAGGCATAGAGAGCAATGTCCAACCTTCTCAAGATAACCGTGAAGACATGGTGAAGAAGCTTGAGAAGGGGTCCACCGTGACTTGCTCAAAGTGCCACAAAGAAGGCCACAAGTCCAACAAGTGTCCTCAACCAAAGAAGAAGCATCCGGATGAGAAGAACAAGAAGAAGCTCAAGAGTTCTCTCATCTACAACAAGCCCAACGAGAGTGAAAGTGCATCTCGGTCCCTAGTGTGTTTTGGTGGATTGATTGACACCACGATTAAAGGACTAACTATCTTATTGAGTATATGAGCAGAAATTGATTATCATAATTGTAATCTATGTGATGAAATGAATCAAGATTCAAGACATATACTCATATGACAAGATGAATGACATATTCTAGTATGAGAATATTAACAAGCAACAGCTGCCATGGAAATTGGGATATGTATCAACGATAAAGAATTTATTCGTATATCCAAATGAAGCTTGTTGATGTAAGTGAGATTTAAAGTGACAAGTAAAGGTTTTGTGAATGAGATGTGATATGCTTATGCATAATCTCAAATATGGAAGATCTTGTCACATGTGATAAATGGTTATTAACTAAAGAAGCAAGCAAGGCAAAAGAGAATGAGATATGAGTTGATGCATATATGATGTCTCAAATTGGAAAGCTTGCATATATGATTGAATTGAGAATTCAAACTGACAATGAAGACTTCATGCATGACACAAATCAATATGAGTTCAAGATGGACGGCTAGGATAAAGGTAGAGGACCGAGAGACGTGTTTCAAGAGGCTACGCAAACGACGGCTTGGGGGGAGCATAGAAACCGATACGGGTCAAAGGCCAGAGATCCTAGAGTCATGGAGAGCTCTATGTTGAAGAGTGTCATTATTCAAGTAAAGAAAGGGACTTGTGAATCAAGTTGGATTTTACTCCTATACAAATCAAAGATTCAAAGTCACTAGCTCAAAGCGGGTATGCTCAAAGAATGAAGATGTTGATGCCCACAAAAACTGAAGAAAGGACGGCATGATCAAAATGGATTTCATTGTAAGTTAAATGTCATACAAACCTACATGAAGCTATATGTGATGCAATGATGAAGAGTTGGAATTCGGGAATGGGTTTCTAGGTACTAAGCTTGGAGAAGTGCAATTGTGGTTGTGCCGAGGAACCAATGCTAGGGTGACGAAACGTTCCTTGGGTTCAACTTGAAGAATCTTGGTCATGTGTGGTGTTCATGTTGGCAAGTATCAATCTTTCTAGAATCTTGTTGTGAAGACGGTGACTTAAACTAGAAGTGGATTTCATTCAAGGATAAAGGTTCAAGGTCACTAGCTCAAGGAAAGATGTGCTCAAAGTAAAGAAGCCAAGTTGGATGCACACCTCAGATTGTGTTTAATCAACACACGGCATAAGATGAAAAGGAGTAGCTCAAGAAGTTGAAATGTAATTTATCTTTGATCTTGAGTTTAGGTATGCCGTACTATCAAGAGGGATGCATCACAATGGTCTTTGGTTTAGTCTCAGTGCTCAAGTAACCCATGTGAGTTGAGAGAGACACAAAAGCCTCACGTACACATTTTAACATTGCTGCCAGGGCAAATCCGGAAGTTCCGGATTTGACACACGTAGTACTAACGTCTAGTTGGTTTGAAAACCCGGAGGTTCCGGGTTGTAGAATCCAGAAGTTTCGGGTTCTAACTGTCACATAACGGCTAGTTTTGTTGGGACCGGCTATTTATACCCCTTACCCCCCTCCTTGGTGGGCTGCTATTCCAGGCTCTATTCTGTTGATTGTTGGTCGTCCCAAGAAGCTTGGTAGCCACAGTTGAGCTCTCCCCAACCTCTCTTTGTGAGATTGTGTGATTAGTGTATATCCTTGAGTTGGGTTGAGAGAGTGATTGCTTGAGAGCACTAGAGAGCACAGCAAACCTTGAGCACTTGAGATTAGCCGTGATTTGTGTGATTCGCATTTGTTACTCTTGGAGGTGAAGCCTCCTAGACGGCTAGGCGTCGCCGGCTAGCTCCCAAGGATTGTGGTGAGCAGCGGCAAGTTTGTTGCAGCACCGATCTTGTGCCATAAGGGCGCATGGTCATATAGTGGAAGGAGGAAATAGCTTGACCTTGGGGTCGATATAAGCTTCCTCAATGGAGACTAGGATTCACACGTGGGTGCACGGGGTGAATCTGAACTTCGGTAAAATAAATCCTTGTGTTCATTGCATTTACATTTGTTTTGTGGATTTGAGGAGCTCTCCATTAGACACTTGTGTCTTGGAGATATTGTTGTTTTGTATGTGCAGGATCTGCGTGAACCTACTCAAGGAACTTCTCTGAGCAGACTCTACAATTGGGGTTTGAATTTACATTCATTTATTAGCACTACTCTTATTGTGTTCACTCTGTTCTGAGTGAATTCGGAAGTTCCGGATTGACAAACCCGGAAGTTCCGAGTTCACCTACTGTCCAGCCCAAATTCGTAAGTTCCGGATTTTAAACCCGGAAGTTTCGGGTTTGGTAGACAGACAATTTTATCCGCTGCGTTTGAGTGAAAATTTGTATGTGCGCCTATTCACCCCCCTCTAGGCGACATCACGGTCCTTTCAGGGAGGAACAAAAGCAATAGCACCTCCTATGTGTTAAAAAAAGACCAATGGCAAGATGGTTGCTCACAAGGTTGGGAAGAAGGAAAGAAGTTGGAATCGCTCCATTTGGGTGCCCAAAGACATCATCACCAATATGAAGAGGCATCAAATAGTGTGGGTTCCAAAGGAGACTTGAAGTCCAAGAATGGCTACGGGGGATTTGGAGGCTTAGCTTACAAGTTGAAGTGAAGTTTCAAGCCAAAGCAAGCTAAGCTCACAACTTGGACTTTTGATGCCCAAGTCCCCCATAAGGTAATGGTAGCTAAATTTAAATTCAAGCATCATGTAGCTCCATTGCTTTTGCTAGGATGTTTGCATGTATTGCATCTCCTAGTGTTATATATGGTGGGTTGCTTGTGTCATGATTCTAACCCATGAGCAACTTACATGGTTTGATAAGTGTGTAGAAAACTACACAAAGTTACACTTCATGGTGCATGAACCTCATGAGATATGTATTTCATATGTGTATCATGAACACAAACTATAGGATAAACTTCCTAATTGTGTCAAAATCAATGTGCATACATTTTCTTGGTGATTCAAACATTAATTGCACACATTTAGGGGGAGTTCATCCTATGGTTTGTGATTTTGAGACTAACATATTTGCAAGTTTATCTTTTGTAGTCTCACGATGGAGTTAACACTCTAAGAGAATGTTATTCACAATCAATATGAACAAACAACTCTATAAGAGTGATTAGATAAATTATGCTTTCATGCATATTGAGCCATGCTCTATTGAACCTAAATGTTCATATCTAAGTTCATAGGCTATGTGCTCATACATTTGCTTAATCTTGGTGTACCAAGTGCTCTTCTTCTAAAGACTTCAATTGTGGCAAGTCACTTTTAATTGGTACATGCAATGTAAACAAAGTATCCCCGGAGATATGCAAGGTTCTAAATTCATTCAATTGGTATCATTGTCAATTTCTTATCATTTTTAGAGCTACCTCCGTGCATGATATAACATCTAGTTGTGCACTTGATTATCACATTATCATTTTGTGCACACACTTGTGGAAAGCTTATCTCATGGCATGCTAGTTTCGTGATTTTGTGATCCACTATAGTGAAATTTTCAATTGGTATCTTCATTGATATCATACAATTGGATCATAAGTCATGTCACTAACTCCCTAGGCTACTAATCTTCTCTTGAGCTATATTGTTTTGCAAGACCTTTTTAGGTGCAAGCCTTTTTAGGTGATTTGATTCCAAAGGGGGAGAAATGTGGATCAAAGCAAGGTATTTTCTCAAGGAGGAGAAGTATATCCCAAAGGGGAAGAAATGCTTAAGTGAGAAATACTTAAGTGAATCAAGTCAACTTATGAGGAAGGAGTAGCAAGATAGGGGAGGAACAAAGGGGGAATCATGGTTTTGGGGGAGGTCAAGCCGTCATTGGATGATAGAAAGCATCCAAGCAAGAGTAAGTAGTTCAATTTGTCAATTTTTGCAAATCTTATGCTTGCTTTGATTGTGTTGTCATCACTCACCAAAAAGGGGAAGATTGTAACGAACATGACACAATTTATGCCATTTCGAGTGATTTTGGTGATCGTTTGACAACGCAATCAATGGAACTAATGTTTTTGTTGAGTGAACGTTTCTAGATCCCAGGGATGAAGTAAAAAGGCCATACAAAGCAAAATACAAAGAAAGAACTCAAAGAAATGATGAATTGGACGAGTTCTACTGAAATCAGTAGCACCAAAAGAACCGATGCCTATAGCATCGGTGCATCCGATGGTTGTCGGAAGATCCGACACCCTGGCATTGGTGCAAGACTGAGTGCCTCTGGAGATCAAGTGAAGAAAGAAGTGAAGCACCAGTTGAACCGACGGTGTCAAGTCAAGCATCGGTGCATTCAACGTACTATGTTCCAGAGACGATGTCAAGTGCCCAGGAGCCAAATCTTCAGCACCGGTTTAACCGATGGTGCATCGGAGCATAGCATCGGTTCAATGACGTCAGCAGAAGTGGGAGTTTCAACGGCTAGTCCTGGCGCTGTGTGTGACCGGTTTAACCGACGCCCTATGCATCGGTTTAACCGATGGTACCTGGAGTCGCTGCAGCTGTGTCAGGAAGCCAACGGCTACTTCAATTGCTATGAGTGACCGAAAGAACCGATGCCCCTGTACTGGAAGTTCCGATGCCTACGCAGAAAAGCTGCTAACGGCTACAAACGGCTAGTTCGACTTGGAGGCCTATATATATGTGCTCCCTCGGCCATTTGAAGATTGCTGGAGTCCTAAGACATCACACACACATCCAAGAACACCTCCAAGCCATCCAAGAGCATAGAGATCAAATCCTTAGTCCTTAGCACATGCTTTGTGAGTGTTAGTGCTAAGTTAGCCCTTGAGTGAGTGATCAAACAAGGTTTAGATCCTTGTGATGTGGTTCTAGAGTGAACCAAACTTGTATCTCGGTGTGCCGGCCTCCTTGGAGCATTGGTGGCTCGCCGGCAAGTCTACAACCCTCCGGCTTGGTGTGGAGCGGCGTCGACAACTTTGTGTAGGGGACGGAGACCCCTTCTTTGTGGGCAATCTCTCTTAATGAAGATCGGGATCAAGGTGATCGTGATTGTGTTCACGGAAGAGACTTGATTGCCGGGAAGCGATACTCTTCGTGAGTGCTTCAACAACGTGGACGTAGGGGCGCCTTTGTGGCAATCCGAACTACGGGATAAATCTTCGTGTCGAGAGTTCGCATTCTCTCATCCCTCTCTTTAAGCTTCCGCATTTCATATTGCAATTTGTGTGCTTTTACTTTCTCAGTGTAGTATCTTGCTAGGATTGGCTATAGGTTGCAAAACTCTTTTGGGATGAAGGTTTCACACTAAGGTGAACCGTAGTTGCACATCTAGATAGCTTGTTTTTGTTTTAAGTTTTGTGCAAACTAGTTGGAGCCATAGATTAAGATTTTTAGAGTGGCTAATTCACCCCCTCCCCCTCTTAAGTTAGAGCACCCGATCGCTTTCAGTTTCACCAAAATTTGAGGGGCAGAACCTTGTGAAGTGTCACAGGATGGTTTTATGATCTTCTGTCTGATGAATTGAACTCAGGTCTCCATGCTATCTCCATTGTTGCCAAGACACCAAAAGAGTCTGGATCCTGATTGTCTAATGAGTAATAAGATTGTCTAATGTTTCAAAATAAATCGATTTTAGCAGTACCATGTAACCATGAATTGGCTCCAAAACAATGCCATGGCAATGCTGCTGTACTTATGAAGATCCTGTATTCAGATTAGACTGTGGCGCAGAATTTGTGTCAATTATTGCGATGGAATATCAATTATGGTCAGATGCTGGGCAAATTGCGTTTTCTTTGTGGTTGTGGGATTTTGTTTGTTCTTTTATAGTCAAGTGGTCATCTGACAGGATTTATTTTCTATTTGGTGTTGCTGGCAGCATTTATCAATTTAACTGTTTTGTTGGCAAGTTCCTGATTAGATGTATACCCATCCCCTAGCATGCTGTTTCTGATCATCAAAAGGATCCTGTTTCAGATAGTTTTGACTCAAAACAAGTACAGCTGAACAATTTTATTTCTAGCATATTGCTGATAAAACTATTTCAGCATGGATTATTGATTGATGGAAAGGAAGTAATCTCAACTGTACGGATTTATCATATGGAATCTCCTAATGTTGATAATGGTGTTTCGGCATCCCCAATCTTGTCATCATGCTCATGATTACCAGATGACTACTGTTGTTTGGTCCACTCGGCTACCAGTTTTCTCAGCAGAAATGCATCACCCGAGAGGGCATGAGTGCAGGCTTTTCTCAAGGCTGCAAGACTGCTGGATACAGTGACTTTTGATTGCTATGCACTTGCTGGAGAAACCATGAGCAGGAATGCAGGATTGCAGATTTGCAGTATGATGCTGCCACAGCTGCCCTTCGTACCAGCAGCTATCACCTTATCGAGCAAACATTTTTACCCTTTCTGTCTCGCGGAGCTGCGTCACTGGCCTCAGAGCTAGTTTTACATTTTTACTGCGTTTGCGATGTGGGGCTTGATTTACGCCCGAATTCCTGATGAGATTTTGCTGAGACAACAGGAAGCAGAAGAACCGCCACAGGAATGCCGGGCACCGGAGTCGCGTACCGACGGCTACTTGTGCACCGTACCGTTGGCGATTGGTCCAGTGAAATCTTATAGTAGTTTGGAAAGTGAAATCTTATAGTAGTTTGGAAGGATTAATATGATTGGGATTGACCAGGCTTTGACGTGCAGAAAAAGAGCAAAACGTACTAGTACGAAAATGATGGTAAAAAAAGGATTGCCCCCATGCAGGATCGAACTACAGACCTTCAGTTTACAAGACTGACGCTCTACCACTGAGCTATAGGGGCACGACTGCTAATCTTAATTAATCGACTAAGATCTCTGTTGTTGGAAGATCATTAGTCATGTCATCATATTTAATATTGAAATCTCCATGCTATGATAAAATGAAATGCTTTGGAGGCAAATAATGATAACGAATTCATTGCACAGGAATTAACAGAAACATCCAACAAAGTTCCAGGGGTGGTTGATAGTTCTCCAGAGGCATCAAATAAATAGTTTGGTTCAATTTACACCCACAAGATGGAATGTTTCCCTCAGTACTCATCTACTGCCGGAATACAGGAATTAAGATTCCGCAGAAAATAGCTCCCTGCAGAAGTTAAGAGGTAGCTATGACTTAATTTGGTTGCAGACTAGTGTTTCAAAAAAGAAAAACCTAGCCTATATAAATATCCTGCAGGACAAGCAAAGGCCAGTGGAGTACTAACAGTTGAATTTGCAAAATCATATTACAAAAAGCTACATGTAAACAGATGTAATAATGCAAACTAGGAAAATTTATTCCACATCTTCCTCCTTATGAACAACAAGCTCGCCTTCAGTGAATTCACATGGCTTGATGGGCACAGCCAATTGCTTGCGCATTTTCCTTGCAACGAATGCCTCGTTTTCTTCGCATATTGTGACCACAATCCCTTTCCGCCCAAGACGTCCAGTTCTTCCAGCTCTGTGGGCATAATGTGTAGAATCAGTTGGAAGGTCCAGATTAACCACAAGGTCACATTCTGGCACATCCAGTCCTCTGGCAGACAGCTCATTTGTAACCAGAACTCTGTATTCTCCGTCTTTGAACTTCTTCAAGACTGTAGACCTTGCAAGCTTCCCAAGATCCCCATGTAGCTCAGTGGATTTGATACCACGGGCCTCCAACTTAAATACAACATCCTTCAGTGGCTTTGTGTTGTTCATAAATGCAATCACCGTCTGTGCTTCCAGAGCATGGATGCATCTCCGTAAGGTGTCAACTTTGTGTTGTGCCTTGGCTGTACAGTAGTAGTGTTCCAATGATGGCGGCAAGCTGCCAACAGCAGCTTGGTTCACTGAGTTTGATGGAGAGCTGGAGTTAGCATCAGTTTGGGATAACGCAGGTCTTGGAACAGTGATTGAGTCAAGCGGAACTACACTCTTAGCTCTAATAAGAGCTGGATCATGACCCCAACTCCTTGCTGCTCGTATAACTGAAAATGGAATTGTTGCAGAAACCAAGATAGTTTGGCGCTCAGAACGCCTAGCAAGTGGGCCAAGAATATCCCTAGATGTGGAACCAGATTTCCTTCCAACATGCTCCAAAATTCTATGCATATCCTCACGGTAATTAAAAGACAAAAGCTGGTCAACTTCATCCAGTACAAGGAAGCGGCAGCTATGGGTGTGTAGCTTACCTGCTGCAGAAATTTCAGATATACGACCAGGTGTACCAACAACAATGATTGGCTTGTTCTTCTTCAATGCTTCTTCTTGTCTGGAACGATTAGCACCACCAACAAGTTGCTGGACAAGTCTCTTATCGTTAGGACCCAAAATCTTCTCTACTTCTCGCACAATCTGCATTCCTAATTCTCTGGAAGGAGCAACAATAACTGCTTCAATACCTGATCTTTTCTCAGAATTATCTTGCCCCATAGGCCTCGTCAGTGGGCCTATTTCAGAAAGAATTGGGAGAAGATAAGCAAGTGTTTTCCCTGAGCCAGTATATGATTGGATCACCACGTCATGCTTTTGTGCTATTATAGGAATAGCAGCAGATTGGACCTCAGTTGGCGCAGCTAGACCCTCCTTGTTCAACCGGTCAACAAGCAAAGGCGGCAAACCAAGCTCTTCAAATGACTTGGCAGAAAACAGAGCCTCATCTACCTTCAGTGTCTTCTTTATCCCAGCTGACTTTGGCAATGCAGTCTTCACTGGTTTGACATTAAGCAAAGAAACACTAGGTTTCACCTTGAGGGAAGAAGAACCTCTCGAACTTTGCTTCGGACCTCCAGTTCGTGCCATTTTTTCCTTATTCACATATTCAACCCTGTTTTGCACTTCTAAGCTAGCAAGAGTTAATGGCCCTCCCTTATCTTCTACAATTTGACTACCACGCCGAGCAGTCTGATGAAATCCAGCTGCCCGTGGTTGTGACAGCATCCTGAATGAAAGACGGTCTCCAAGAACAAAGCCCGACCGGGAAGATGCCAGCGCAAGAACATTTCGATGGACTTGTCCAATACTTAGCCTCATCTCACTCCTCGCAGTGAAATCAAACACAGCACCGCAATTATCCTTCCCTTCAAACCTGTTACAAGTTCACAGCAAGGTGCTATAGTGCCTCTCTAAATAATAACATAAAATAGATTATATAAGTTGGGATGAAAGAAGACTTAGAAGTTAGAGGCCACAGTGAAAGATCGCCACACAAAGATATACGGAAGGTAACGGTACATGGATCTTTTGTTGAATGCCCAATCGCTAACACACCATACAAACTCGGAATCTGAGAAGAGAAGGCAAGGCATACCGTGTGCAGGCCTTCGAGAGGACAGCGGCCGCGGGAGGTAGAAGGAAGACGGCGGCGTCCGGTTGGGAAACGGTGGTTGCGGTCGCGGGATTAAGGAGGGAGGTGGTAGAGAGGCGGGCGGCGTCTGATGGAGAGGGAGTCAAGCCTCCGCAGGAGCGTGGAAGAGGCTGTCGGCGGAGGGACCCCGTGGATGGAGGCCGGCGTCCTCCGCTTGTTTTTTTTTTAATATAATCGTCCTCCGCTTGTTGCGGGAGGCCGGGAGGGCGAGGCGATAGAGAGGGGGGAGAAGATGGGGATGAGATTTCGGGGACGATGTTTAGGGTTTTCGGATATGGCCCACTTGTCAACGACGAGGGTACGGCAGGTGGAGTTTATGGCTCTGTATGGTGTAGGGCTCCACTGATTTTGCATAAAATTGTCGCGGTCGGGTGACCCCGATGCCATCGCACAGCTTCGCCCTGATCGTGGGCAGCTTCACTCGAACATCACAGCTGTGGTACGCGGATTTTAGCTGCGAGAGTAAAAATGGATCTGTACAGACACGCCGACTCGTGGAGCTGGTGTGCCTTCGTGGGAGGGACGTGTGGATCCAAACCTACATGTCATGTCAGTGACAACTGTAGAGGAATTACATGGAAAAGGAGATCACGCGCTTGGTGGTTTCACGAATTTTTTCGTAGATGGATTCCATATGAACTATAAGAACATAGCAGTGAGCGAACACTGGTTTTATTCAACTTGTGCTCACACCACCCTGGCACCATCTGTTGCTTTGACTGAACAAGAGAGAGCTGAGAGCCTAAGAGCACAGAGAAAAGGAGATAAGGTCCACTCCATAATTTATTTGCTAATTGATGAATCGAATAGTTAGGGGCACAATAGACATTTACCATTTTTCTGTGTTTACTAAAATAAAATGAAGAAGCTGTTCCTCGCAAAAAAAAATGAAGAACCTATTTTGCAAAACTATTATCAAAACGGATTTAGCTCCACCAGAGAAGCCACTTCACCAAAAAGCTACAGATGGAGCCGAAGCAATAGCCCCTATAACTTCCCAAAAGAACCCCTCCAAACACTATGAAAATAGTTATGAAAAATTATGACAATTTTTATGATACTGAAAATTTTCTATCATCAATCGTCTCATAAAAATTCAACTGAGGCACCGACTTATGTATATAACCATTTTTATTGAAATTATAATTTTTTCTGGATTATTAGACATCTTTGCCTTTTGAATTACAAATGAGAGAGGCTTAAGACTATAAAATATTCAGCTGAGACCCCAGCAATTCTTCCACGCGGGTCCTATATAAAAAAATTCTTCCAGGCGGGAGCAGTGTTCTTGCTCAAGTCAACAAACAAAACACTACAACGCCAAATCAAAGATCTGTACAAGTGATGCAGATAAAAACAAACTACAATACATTTACGCAGGCATTATAGAGTGCACATGTTGAATTTGGATACACTCCGCTAGATTGGCACAACGCACAATACATAATGCATAAATATTCATTGTTCAGACAACTTATTTCATGGGCACCGGTACTATTTTCTACAGACTAAATCACATGCCATTTAATTGGGTTATGGCATATTGTTCATGGTTTGCATCTATCTATGGTGATTACCGATGCTTGCATGGGTTTGATGGTGAAAGCTGAACAACAGTGTCAAGCACTTGTCTACATGATGCAGGACCCTTTGAATCTTAGTTTCATGCTTCAGATTCACTTGAAAGTTGGGTGCAGCTGAGCTCACAGCTGGCACCTGATCTTAGAAGAACCTCTCAGCAGATGGATCAGACTCCAGCAAGCTTCCATAGAAATTCACCTTACATGCACTAGGAAACTGTATTCCAGCTTGCTCGCAGCTGTCCCTTGTAACCTGAGGACAAGACCTAACGTCCAGGTACTCAAGAGCCTTGAAGGATTTAATCACACTGCTGACCCCTGCAACTGTGAGCCGAACACAGCTGCTGATCTTCAAAACTTTCAGTTGAAACCCATTTCCTTTCCCATCCTGAAATGCAACGTCGGTTATCTGGTCACAGCATCCAACATCAATTGCCACAAGAAGTTTACAGTTAGACAGCAGACTTCGCAATGACGTGTCTGTTATTTTCAGGCACCAGTCCATTCTCAGGCTCCTTAAGCTGCTGGAGCAGGCAAGAGCCAGAGCTTGTATGGATGCATCGCTAATGTTCCGACATCCACCAATGACAAGAGTCTCTAGGTTACTACAGCACTTAGCTAATGAATAGATGGACCTATCTCCCACCTTGCTGCAGTCCAATAGCTTTATTGACACCAAGTGTGATGAAGAAACCTCAGCGACTTTACAGACTCCAGGATCACCAACTTTATTGCATTTACTTATGTCAAGGAATTTTATATGATGACAGCCATCAGCTAGAGCAGATATACCGGCATCTGTTATGCCGTTACATCCTGCCGCTCCAAGATTTTCCAATTGTAGACAGCTCTTTGATAGAGCAAGCAATAAATTATCAGTTATTAATCTGCATCCTGTGATATGCAACTGCCTCAATTTCTGGCACCCCAGTGCAACTGCATTCAAACCTTTATCACTCAGCTTTATGCAGCGAGCAACATCAAGGGACTGCAGAGATGGCAGTCCATCTCCCAATTTGGCAACTCCAACATCAGAGATACCTGAGACACATGAACTGGCACAAACTGTAATACTCAAAATAATTTGTTTAAGAAAATAGCAGGGAATTCTCACAAAAATCAGTGCACCAAAACAAAATCCACAATCTCCCATGTTGGCCATAACTTTTAGAGGATAGCATATCAGTACTATTAGCCACCATAACAAAAATCCAGGACCACCCGCTAAAGTTCACTTAAAATAATAGCAAATTAGCAGTATTAAACACTGTTGGAAATTGGATTTTTTTTTGAAATTGGAAATAGGATATCATAGAAGGAGACCATAACTTGAGTGATTATTACTATTGACCCATTGAATTGTAGTACAGGCTTACGTAGCCAAAGTACACAGATAAAATCAAAGTTGACGAGAAAGATCGAGTGTCTGAAATCTTAAAAGTTGAAGGGAAATCTTTGAGAACTGTACTGACAGAACCATTCTGATAGGAAAAAAGGTTTGCACACAACCTTTTCCTTCTTTTAGTAAGTAACTGCATTTTAGCAATATTGAGAAGACACAAAACATGATTTCAGAAAATGAACCCTGCTTTCCATGCTTCCTAGGATGAAATGAACCTTCAAAGGTACTTATTTTCAAAGATGTACAGTTCACATTTTTTTAATAAGTTGGAAAGTATTATCTCTTATAAATAGTGATAAACAGTTTAATGAATAAAATATTTTAATTTCTGAGCTGCAGATGTAGTAAATAGGATTCCCCTTTGCAAAGACAAGAAAGTTCTTTCACAAACAAAAGGACCACACACACACATGAACCCCAACATTTCCCGGATTAGAAAACATACTCAAAGTAGCATAACTGGGACTGAGTACACGTATTTCCCTAATGGTACATGAGCCTAAGACTCTCCAAATAGAATTGAATCAGTCTCGAACTAACGGTGTACTCCAAAATGCATATAAGGCACTCACTAAGAACTATCATGTGCACCAGGAAGAAACTAATCTCATTCACTAAATAGACAAACAACACATATGGCAGCGCCAGAAGAAGAGATGGCCGCACCTTTGCAATTCTGCAGCGCGAGGACACGCAGGTTGCGGAAGCTCCCGGCGATGACGTCGAGGTCGTCGTCGATGACCCCGGGGTAGAAGGAGCGGGAGGGGGACTGGGAGAGGTCGATCTCGAGGGCTCCCGGGAAGCGCGCGGCGAGGCGGCGCAGCATGTCCGGGCCGGCGCGCGCGCGCAGGCGCCGCCGCTCGGAGCTCTGGATCCGGAGCCATCGGCGGCACACGAGCCCGAAGGCGTCGCGCTCCACCTCGGGCCCCAGACGGGTGAGCACCGCGCGGAGCTCGTCGTCGGGGAGCACCTCGTTGATGAGGGCGCCCCCGCCGCCCGACGGTGGCGCCGACATTACAGAATTTACCCTTTCTCCCTTTTCCTCTCGGGAGTCGCGAGGTGCAGCAAGCCAGCAACAGCTCATTGTGATGTGATACGGTGATGTGGAGGGAGACTGGACTGGACCGTACTTGAATATCTCGTACGTGTTCTTTCTGGTCTTATTTGAGTATTGGACGGGCTAAGGCTGTCTCCGGCGGAGGCATACCGTGACCCAAACCCAAATAAGCGTCCCGCACAGTATTTTGGGTACTAAAAACAGCCTCCAACCAGGGTTTTATTTCCCAACCGGAAACCGGTTACCGCCGCCCTCCGGTACCGGTTTACCGGACCGGTTAGGCCGGTAACCGGTGGAAACCGGTTAAATTCAAATCCAAATTCAAATAAATTCAAATTTTCCCGTGCAACCGGTTCCGACCGATTTACCGACCGGTTTGACCGGTTTACCGGACCGGTTTACCGGTCGGTTTGACCGGTTTGAAATTCAAAAACTCCCGTGCAACCGGTTTACCGGCCGGTTTTACCGGTTTACCGACCGGTTTGACCGGTTTACCGGCCGGTTTGACCGGTGGGCCTTCATGGGCCGGCCCATTTTTTTTCTTTTTCTTTTTTAATTTAACTTTAAATTCCCACAAACTATACTAAATGAATGAATTTTTGAGAAAATTTGACACCATTAGATTCATCACACCTTGAAGTATTTTTAGGAATTTTTTGGGAATTTTTCATTTTTTGAATTCAAATTTAAAATTTGAATTTTGGCCGGTTGGGTACCGGCCGGAGCCGGAACCGGAACCGGACCGGACCGGTTTGACCGGTAACCGGTCAAACCGGACCGGTTCCCACCGGTTAGGTTAACCTTGCCTCCAACGAATGATGCAAACCGGCCACCCATTTTGCCTACCGGTCGGGGCGGGACGCAAAAATGCGTCCCTCTCTCTCCACGACGCATTCGGCCTTCGTCCCTCTCTCCAGCACGCGGCACCTGTGCTCCGTCCTTGGCTCCCCATCGTTGGCACCCGTCGCTGCAGCCCGACCTCCGTCGTCATCGCCGGCACCCGCCTCCTCCGCCCTTGTTGTCAGCACCTGCCCCAGGATCCCGCCGTCTGCCACCGGATCCTCGTCTTCTCCGCGCGGCGAGAAGTGGCCATCGGTACATGCAGCACCACGCCGCCGCCACCGGCACGGCGGTGGCCGGTTCCGAGGCACGGAAGGCCAGAGAGAGAGAGGTGGGGGAGCTGCGCGGGGTGGAGACGATGCTGGTGGTCCGAGGAATCGGCCCGGGACCACCTAAGGGCAGGATTTGGCGGCGGCGCGGAGCTTCTTTGTTTCAATCATGGCGGCGGTGGCACTGTCGGACGCAGTGGCGGAACGCGCGGTGTAAGAGGGCGGCGAGCGCGTGGTGGCGGCGCAAGCAAGAGCTCCAGAGCCCTCCGACAAACTCCTCTGTGGGGTCCTTTAGCAAAGAAAAAGGCGGCGGAATGGTCCTCACCGCGGTGTGGTCGGCGGCCATGGAGGCAGGCACGAGGTCGCCTTGGAGGGACGGCTACGGCTGCGGAACGGCCGGGCTGCCGCTTGGAGAAGGTGGCCGAGGTTGTGGGGCAGCTTGGGAAGGGAGGAATCGACCGCCAGCGAGGTGAGACAAGCTCGCGGCGGGGAGCGCTGGCGCGGAGAGGAGCTGGTGGCGGGGAGCAAGTCCACGGCAGGGCGCGGAGAAAAGCTGCCTGCGGGGAGCAGGTCCGCGTCGGGAAGCGGGGCATGGAGAGGAGTCGCCGGTGGGGAGCGGGTCTGCGGCAGGGCGTGGAGAGGTCGCCGGCGGGGAGTGGGTCTACGGTGGGGAGCTGGTCCACCGGTGGGTCTGTCGGATTTTGCGTCCGCGGTTGGAGAAGCAAATTTTTGGGTGACCGACTCTTCCCCTGTACGCAACCCAAATCATCAAATGCGTCGCTGTCTCCAACAGCAGACGCATAACGTGACCCAAACCCAAAAATGGGTTGTACACAATGTTTTTGGGAGACAAAACACACTCCAACGGAGGAGGCAAACCCATGACCCATTTTGCGTCGGAGCTGAGGGAGAACCCAAATATGCGTCTTCGCTCGGTCCTTCTGCGTCTCCACAAAGGGCCCACCGCTGGGTACGGACGACCAGAGCCACTCGCCCATGGCCAACACCATCGCCGCCGCCGAACGCAGGCTCCCCCAGGCCGCCGGGGTTGAGCTCCCCCATGGCGCGGGGGTCGAGCTCCCCCATGTCCACGCCAATGTCGAGCTCGCCCAGGCCACCGGGGCCGAGCTCGCCATGGCCGTCGTCGCCACCAACCTCGAGGCGGGGAGCTGCTGCCGGCCGGGGTTGAGCTCCCCCATGGCTGCCGGGGTCAAGCTCCCCCATGTCCACGCCAAGGTCGAGCTCGCCCAGGCCACCGGGGCCGAGCTCGCCATGGCCGCCGCCGCCGCCAACCGCGAGGCGGGGAGCTGCTGCCGGCTGGGGTTGAGCTCCCCCATGGCGGTCGGGGTCGAGCTCCCCCATGGCCGGGCCGAGCTCCCCCGTGGTCGAGCCGGGGTCGAGCTCCCCCAGGCCGCTGGGGTCGAGCTCCCCCATGGCCGCCAGGGTTGAGCTCGTCATGGCCGTCGCCGCCGCCAACCACGAGGCGGGGAACTGCTGCCGGCTGGGGTTGAGCTCCCCCATGGCGGCCGGGGTCGAGCTCCCCCATGGACGGGCCGAGCTCCCCCGTGGTCGCGTCGGGGTCGAGCTCCCCCATGGCTGCCGTAGACGAGCTCGCCATGGTCGTCGCCGCCGCCGAACGTGAGGTGGGAGAGGGGGGCCCCGCAGCGAAGGAAGGCGGCCGGCGCTCACCTGCTCGGCGGAGCTCGAGGGAGTGGACGGGGATGGAGCGGATCCACACCGCCGCCCACTGCGGACAGGGGAGGGAGCTCGGTGTGGATGCAGAGATGAGGATGTGGAGGAGTGGGGTGCAGCCGGCGGGGAGCGGGGTGGCGGCGGCCGGGGCCCCCATGGCGAAACGGCGCGGTAGGGTGTCGGTGGCAGGCGGCGGGGAGCAGTTGCAGCGAGGAGTAGGCGGCGGGGAAAGAAGAGAAGAAATGCATCCTCTGTTGAAGAAAGGGGATTTTGGGTGGGTGACTCATACACTGTAGTGCTACCTAAAACGTGAAATAGGTCTTGATTTTGGGTTTCTTTGTTGGAGATAGCCTTGCGTTCGTGCTGTTGGAGATAGCCTAAGCCCATTTATTTGGGCCGAGTGAAAAACTGTGATAAAACACCATTTATTTGGGCCGAGTGGAAAACCGTGATGAAACATTCATTCTTCCAGAAAACAATTGTGATGTTTTTTTTAAAAGGTTGTGATAATATACCAGCACTCCAAAGTCAAACTTAACAGCATCATTTATTTTTTTTAGATAATGGAAATACTACAGCCAAAACAAAGTTTGCAGCCCAAAAGACTCCGATCACTCACACAAGACTAAGCAAAAAGTTTGCAGCCAGCTAACAATTTGCTGAAAACACTTATTAAAAGCAGATTCTATTGCTAAACTTCCATCCATGGTTGGCAAAGATCTGCATGACCTGGACCTCCATGGTTCGACACGCCTCATGTAGCTCCTCTTTGTCTTCATCACACCTTTGTAGCCGAGCCCATAGCCTGAGCCAGTGTGTGCCCCGGTAAAGTACCTGCATATAAGTTTTAGATGGTGATCTGTCAAACACTATGTCATTCATACTAAGCCAGATAGCCCAACATAAAGCAGATGCTCCTGTTAGCATTTTTCTTTTTAACTTGGTTCCCACACCTCTGAGCCAATTACCAAATAAATGAGTAATACTTTGAGGTGGACTTAAATCAAAGGCATAGTGTACAACTCGCCAAAGGAATTTGGACACATGACAATCAAAAAAGAGTTGTTGAATAGTTTCATCACTAGAGCAAAAGCAGCATAGTTTGTTACCATTCCAGTTCCTTCTTATTAAATTATCTTTAGTAAGGATAACACCTCTTTTTAGGTACCACATAAAAATTTTAATCTTCAGGGGCATCTTTAGTTTCCACAGATGTTTGTCAAACTGTACATTACCATTACTAATAAGTATATTATACATTGAGCTAATGGTGAACGTACCGGCTTGAGTCAAATTCCAAGGAAAGGTATCAGCATTATTATTTAACTGGACATGACTAATGCGAGCAACCAAATCATGCCATAAATACAGATTGTGACCTGTCAACGTTCGTCTAAAGGACACGTTAAGAGGTACTCGATCAAAGACTGATGCTACCGTTGCATGTTTTTCCGCACAATATTAAAAAGAGAAGGGTATTGCTGTTTAAGTGTATGACTGCCTATCCATTTATCTTCCCAAAAACATATTTGATTGCCATCATTTAACTGAAATGACCCAAAAATTCAGGAAGGAATCTTTTACTTTCATGAGACCAGCCCAAAAAATGAGAGTCCCCTGGTTTCTTTTGAACTTGAGCAATAGTCTCGTTCGTTAAGTACTTCTTTCTTAATAAGTTCTGCCAAATACCCTCCTCATTAATAAGTTTAAACAACCATTTACTCAACAAGCATCTTTTTTGTATATGGAGGTTCTTAATGCCTAACCCCCCGACTTCTTTAGGTTGACATAAGATATTCCATTTGGCTAATCTATATTTCTTTTTATGTTCTTCCGACTGCCAAAAGAATCTTGACCGGTAATAGTCTAGTCTTTCCAATACCTGTTTCGGTACTTGGAAAAAGGATAACATAAACATCGCTAGACTAGTTAAGACTGAATTTATCAGAACCAAACGTCCTCCTACTGACATGTGTTTTCCTTACCAACTATTAAGTTTTTTCTCAAACTTTTCCTCCACGATCCGCCAATCTGCATTCCTGAGCTTCCTAAAATGCATTGGTATGCCAAGGTATCTAAAAGGATACATCCCAGATTGACAACCAAACAATTGCGAGTATTGGTGTTCCATCTCCTTAGCTTGTCCAAAACAAAAAAATTCGCTCTTGTGAAAGTTAATTTTAAGCCCAGATAATTGCTCAAAAGCACATAATATCATTTTTATATTAGTAGCTTTTTCAATATCATGATCCATAAATAGAATGGTGTCGTCAGCATACTGCAAAATAGACAAGCCACCATCTACAAGATGAGGAACAGTCCCAGTAACCAGACCCTCTTCCTTGGCTCGATTTATTAATATTGCTAACATATCTGCATCAATATTAAACAAAATGGGTGATAGCGGATCTCCTTGTCTCAGACCTTTCAAAGTTTGAAAATTTTGCCCTATCTGATCATTAATTTTTATGCCCACATGACCTCTTTGAATGAAAGCTTCAATCCATTCACACCATTTTTGTGAGAAACCTTTCATTTGCAATGTTTGTTGGACGAAACTCCACTTTACTTTGTCATATGCTTTCTCAAAATCTATTTTAAAGATGGTTGCACTCTTCTTTTTCCTATGTAGTTCATGAATGGTCTCATGTAAAACGACGACCCCCTCCATGATATTCCTACCAGGGAGGAATGCAGTCTGTGTAGGACTAATAACTTTCTGTGCTACCAGCTAGATCCTATTAGTGGCCACTTTGGTGAAAATCTTGAAGCTTACTGTAAGGATCGATGGACCAAGAGGGGGGGTGAATTGGGCCTTTTTCAAATTTCTAAAATAATTAAAACAACCTTAACCTATGCAATGCTAGTAAGGCTCAATTCACCAACCGGCTAACTAAGCAAACTACAAAAGCTACCAAAGATACAACAAGATATGAAACTGAGCAAGGTAGAGCTAAGTTATGATCTCTAAGGTCAAGCACATAAATAATTGCATGAAAGTAAGTGCTTAAAAAGAAAGAGTGGGCAAGAGACAACCGGATTTTTCCCGTGGTGTCGATGTGTTGGCACACACCCCTAATCCACGTTGTGACACTCACTAAGAGTCTTATCACCTCCCATGTCACCGAGACTTGGGCGTTCACTAAGAGTCTCCGTTCACCATCCCGGCGTGGTGGAGCTCAAGCTACGTACAAACTTCTTCGGGCTCCCACAATCATTGGCAAGCTCCGGAAGAAACACCTTCAATCACCAAGATCGCCTAAGTGCTGCCAATCACCAAGAGTAACAAGCTAGGGCCTTCACTTGAGCAAGAACCGATCACCAAGAACGGATGCACACAAGCTTCTCTCTACTCAAGTCCTTAGTCTTGCTTCTTGAATGATTGAATGAACAAATGTGTGAAAGATGAAGCTCAAGGTGGCTCTCAACAATAGTATAGTGTATGAATGTTTCCTGGTGTCAAGAGAGCTCAAAATGACCCATTGGAGGGGTATATATAGGCAGCTCACACGAATAGAGCCATTGGAGAAAAGCTGCCAGAAAACTGCTTAGCACCAGTTAATCCGACGAACCTCCAATAGCCAGCGTCGGTTTAACCGATGAATGTAAACTGCCCATTTGGAAAACTAGCTGTTACAACTTGGGCAGATTAACCGACGTATCATCGGTTTAACCGGTGAGTGTAGTTGTCCACTGATCAACTGAAAAGCCAACCCTCTGGACAACTGCACCGACGTTAACTCAAATCCATCGTCGGTTTAACCGGTGAGTACAACTTCTGAAATCCCTGGAAAAAACATCTCACTGGTCAATTGCACCGAAGTTTAATTTCAAACATCATCGATTTAACTGGTGTATAGAACCCTGAAACACCCTGGAAAAACCATCTCTGGACTAATGCACCGACGTTAATTTCAAACATTGTCGGTTTAACCGGTGTATAGAAGCTTGTCCAGACTCTGATAACTGCATTTAACCGACGTATAGAAAAGTTGAGTCGTCGGTTAAACCGGTGTATGGACTTTTTCTGATTTTGCCTTTTCTGATTTGAGTCTTGAATGAAATCCAAATATTCTTGAGATATAAGTTGAAAACCACTTATTTGAACTTCTTAGAACCTGAGTGACCATAGTGTGCATCCATTTTTAATTGACCATGTCCATGCTCAAGTTACTTGGCCTTAACCCCTCTTAATAGTGCGATCACTACAAAACTATAAAACCTATACTAACCTAAGTGTCCTTCTCAACCTTACGACACTTAGGACTAGAAAGATCCTTAGTCTTGATATATATTTGAGTTGAATACCGAGATCGCCTTTTTGAATAATAAAATTGAGGGGCCTCTTTAACAAAATGACCAAATGAGCGATAATATTTTATTAAGCTGCACAAACTCATTAGTCACAAAAATGGTTGTCATTAATCATCGAAACATACCTAGAGGGCCTAGATGCTTACAATCTCCCCCTTTTTGGTGATTGATGACAACACAAACATAAATATAACGAGAGAGCGACAAAGGTAATACAAGATAAACTCAAGCAAACTTGAAAGAGAACCAAGGAGCTCAACGGCTCAAATGAAATCCATAGATATGTCTCAAAGCACAGCATACTCAAGAGTCAAATGTACATATCCATGAACTAACATCAAAAGAGATATAAAATCAAAGTCCTGTAACTATGAGCTCTCTCTAGCTCTACCCTCCCCCTGACTCCAACTCCCCCTAACTCTCTCCCCCTTTGGCATCAAAGCACAAAAAAGGCGAGCTACTGATCCGGCTGACGTGGCACGGCGAGGAAGCGGTCCGGGTCGTCGTCGTCGTCGTCGGACGGAGAGTCCTCGGTGACGGACGGCAGCTGCTGGTTTGAACTGACTGGGGGTGTAGCTGTCGTAGAGGCTCTCGTACTAGGACTGCCTAGGAGAGGGTCCGTAGAAGTGGTAACCGGGTCAGCAGAAGATGTGTCAACATCTGAAGTCGTGAGTGCTGAAGCTGTCGGCTGTGTCGACTGCTGAAGTATAGACTCCTCTCCTCCTCCCCCTGAAGGTAGTGTCTATGGTACAACGGGGAGGGCGACTGACTGAACTGCCGACGGTGAGTCCTGGAAGAGTGTAGTCGTTGGCAGTGGTGAAAAGAGCGGACGACCGGCAGACCCAAGGAGTGCGGACATTGAGAACGTGGTCTCCGGTGTCGCCGAAGTAGCTGGAGCTGCAGTAGGGGCTGGAGCTGGAGTGACTGTAAGCTGAGGTGCTCCAACACCCTGAAGGCCTGGCTGCTGCGGGGCAAATCCGGTGTGAGTGTACAGCTGTGTAATCATCCCGAACATCGCCATCATGCCCTGCTGCATCTGCTGAAACTGAGCATCTGTCCTCTGTGATACTCGGTCAATGAGCCCGACAAAACGCTCCTCGGCTACAGCACACTCTCGGGCAGCCTCTCTCTGAATGGCTGCAAGCTGAGCCTCATGGGCTCTCCTAGCCTCCTCCTGAGCAATCCGATCCTCTCTCTGCTGAGTGACAAGCTGCTGAAGGAGAGAGGTAAGCTCGGACGGCTGAGTCACCCGGGACTCTGTGACTGTAGCAGCTGCAGGTGATGAGTGAGCTGGCTCTCTGGACCCTCCTGCCTCGTGGTCGTGACTGGCGGGTGCTGCAGGAAAGTACTCGGCATCCTCGGAGGAGTCTGACTCAAGCTCAGACCAGTGTATCTCATCATCTCCTCCTGGGAAGCTGTGCCTCTGCTGCCAGAAGTGTCTCATCCTCCTGTGCTACTCGGGCCTGTGCCTCAGGTGATAGCTGTGCCATAGCAGCTCTCACGGCCTGTCTGCCCCTCCTCCGGTCCTGGGGAGCTGTCGGATGGTAAACTGGGAACCGGGGAGCCTCATCCTGACGGTATACTGCACTGACGGGTGACTCAGCTGGCACAATCATAGAACAGATATAGCTGATCCAGTGAGCATAAGGAAACTGACGAACAACACCCATCCCATCAGTGATCACATCCTTGATCTCAGCTATAATGAAGTCAACAATGTCAAACGGCTCGTGAGTGAGTATGTGAAGAAGTAGCAGCTGCTGCAGACCTGTAAACCCCTATGGGTAGCCACTCCTCGGTAACAGAGTCCTCCGGAGGGCCATGTGAACTGCGTATGCCTCTAGGGTCAGCAAGCTGGGGACTCTGGCATATGACGCTGGAAACGGTTGACGAAAGCACTGAGAGATCGCCTCGTGAGAAGGTGCAATCCCGCCAATCATCGCCCTCCGCGGTGGATCTGCGTCTCCGTATACCATCTCATGTAGGGAGACATCGACCAAATCGACTCCGAGAATCCCTGCAATCGTCGCCCTGGACAAACCAAAGACCCGGCCTCCAAATACGAAGTGTACGGATCTGCGCTCGGGAGTGATCCAGGCTGTGGCATAGAACACTCTGACCCAGTCCTCGATATATATGTTCTGCTCCATCTGAAGTAGCCTGGGCAGACCTCTAAAGGGTGCAAAGTGCTCTCTAATATCTGCTCCCCCTGCAGCTGTCCTCAGTGAGACCCAGTCGAGCACCCTTTGTGGGAAGATCCTGTGGCCCCGCCTCTGATAGGTCTCGTAGAAACTGGCCTGAAGGAGTGTCCAGAACCTACGGTCGACCCTGCTGTCACGTGTCACGCGGAACCAGTCCTCCTCTGCTACACTCCACCTGAACCTCTTGACCTTCGCCGCATTGGCCTTGGTCAAGTTCTGGAGCAGCACACCTGGCTCCAGACGCACAATAGTGTCCATACGGAACACTGCACGCTCGGCATCTAGGGCCTCGGCTCTGCGAGCTGCTGCTGCTGCAGCTGTGGACCTGCGAGGCTCCTGTGGCTGGTGACCTCCTCGCATCCTCGGTCCAGTGCGACGCTCAGTCGCTGGTGAAGACTCTCCTGCTGGGGACGTCTGCCGAGTGCGGCCAGAACGTCGGGGAGTCGGTGACCCCTGAGTACTCTGCCCCTGAGTCTGCTCTGACTGCGCTGCATCTGAATCTGCATCTGAAACTGAGTGATCTGATTCTGCAGTTGTCGGCTCCCCCTCAGAAGAATCGCCCTCTGTCTGCTGTGTAGTGGCCCTAGTGGCCCTGGCACCTCGGACCCTGCCCATACCTCGACCTCTGCCCCTGCCCCTGGCTGGCTGCTCCCTGATCGCGAAAGGACGAGCACGGCCTGACGCCTGCTCCTCGGCGGCCTTGGCCACCATCTCGGCCCTCTCGGCCTCTCTCTCTCTACGCGGGTCCGCTTGCGGACGGGCTTCTGGACAACAACCTCCTTCCCCTTCCTCTTCTCGCGACCCATCTCGGTCAGGCAATCTGTCGAACACCTCGCGAGCTCTGTGTGACGACGGCTGCGGCTGCGACTGCGGCGTGTGGGATGCTGCTGCGAGGGCGGTGCGCGGAGTGACAGTGGTGGCGGCGTGGAGGCGCTCGGTGGTGGCGGCGCACGGGCGGTGCGGGCGGCGCTGGCGGCGGTGGTGTACGGGCGGCGCTAGAGTGGAGCGGCACGATGGTGCAGGCTGCGCGTGGCGGCGGCTGTGGTCCTGTGTTTTAGCGGCGGCGCGTGGAGGTGCGAGACGCGGTGGTGACGGCTCGGGCCGGCGGCGTGCAGGCGAGCGCGGGTGCGAGACGGCGGCGGCTGCGTGGACGAGTGGCGGCGGCTTGAGTCGGGAGGAATCGGGCGAAACAGAGAAGAAAGAGAGGACGGCGGCACGAGCAATACACATATATGACAAGTGGGCCCCGTGATTTTCCTTAACGCCGGTTAAACTGATGCCTAGGTTTGGAACGCCGGTTGATTGCATCGGTTCAGTTCACCCAAGACTGCAGCAGAAACTCATCTGAACGCCGGTTGATCCGACGATATGCATTTTGAACTCGCCGGTTGAACGCTACTATCACCGGTTGATTGATAGGTCAGATCAGTGTTATGTTCACCGGTTGATCCGATGTTCTGATATTTGCATACGCCGGTTGAACACCTGGTTTGACTGAGCTGAGGCAGAAACTTAGTAACTCCGGTTAAACCGATGGGTATAGATCCATTAAGCATCGGTTTAACCGGTGAACCCGAAAAACCTTTTCTCAGCTCACTCTTCTATGCTAAGTCCAATGAACTTATAAAATCCAACTAAACTCAAGTTAATGGACTTGCATAGGCAACTTTACCCCTCAAAAATAATTAGGATAGAATAGAGCTTAGTAGTTTTTCTTTTCAAACACAAGGAAAAAAGCAAATCGAGACAAAGCGCCAAATAAAATGTATGAGCCATGTCATAGGAATATTGAAGATAGAAAGCTTCAAACTCATCATGACATGACTCACTAGGCAATAACACACCTAACACTTTGCTCTTTTCACTTTTCATGAATTAAGATCTTGCATATGAAACAAGTCTCATTTTCATCAAGTGATCTCCTTTGTGACCCTTACGCATGCAATGATAGTGCAAGCTAAAACCACATGCGAAAGAAGAGTAAACATGAAGTGCACATCTATATGACAAGGAATGCATAACAAGAATTTAAGTTCTACTTGTCAAGTTTGAACCCACGGGAAGCTTCTTCATGATGAGCCTTTCTTCAAGCCTAGAGGAAAACAAATGGACCACCACCTCTAGCTAAACCCATGCTCATCACTATCTTACCATGGTTAGACAAGTGTCCTATATGTATGCATTTTTCTATATGACAAGGCAACTTACATGATGTTTGCCGCATCTAATACATTAAGCTCATTCCTTAGCCTAACAAATGTACTCTCGTCTAATGGTTTTGTGAAAATATCCGCCAATTGCTCCTCGGATCTCACACCTTGAAGAGATATGTCTCCTTTAGCTTTGTGATCACGCAAGAAATGATGGCGAATATCAATGTGCTTTGTGCGAGAGTGTTGAACCAGATTTTTGGCAATTTTTATGGCACTTTCATTGTCACAAAGGAGTGGTGTCCTATCTAGTTTTACACCAAAGTCCAAAAGGATTTGCTTCATATATAGGATTTGGGCACAACATGCACCGGCCGCTATATATTCCGCTTCCGCGGTGGACAAAGCCACAGAATTTTGCTTCTTACTCGACCAAGAAACTAGAGAACGCCCAAGCAAGTGGCAACCCCCGGAGGTACTCTTGCGATCCACACGGCTTCCGGCAAAATCCGAATCCGAGTATCCCAAGAGATCTAAGCTAGTGCCTTTGGGGTACCACAAGCCTATGCTTGGGGTGTGCTTGAGATACTGAAGGATCCTATTCACAGCCGAGAGGTGTGATTCCTTTGGGTTTGCTTGAAAGCGGGCACACAAGCACACACTAAACATTATATCGGGCCTAGATGCGGTAAGGTAAAGCAAATACCCTATCATAGAATGATAGATGTATTGATCAACCGGTTTACCGTCCACATCCAAGTCGAGATGCCCATTAGTTGCCATGGGTGTCTTGATCGGCTTGCATTCATCCATCTTGAACTTCTTCAAGATATCTTTAGTATACTTTTCTTGATGGATGAATGTCCCTTCCTTCAATTGTTTGACTTGAAAACCAAGGAAGATGGTCAATTCGCCGATCATGAACATCTCGAATTCCCTAGACATCATGATAGCAAACTCATGGCCTAGTAAATCATTAGTTGAGCCAAAGATAATATCGTCAACATAAATTTGACAAATGAAAAGATCCCCGTTAACGTCTTTTGTGAACAATGTGGTGTCCACCCTCCCGATCTTGAAGCCTTGCATGATTAGGAAGTCACGAAGCCTCTCATACCAAGCCCTTGGAGCTTGTTTGAGCCCATAGAGTGCCTTGTGCAACCTATAAACATGGTTATGATTCCTCGGATCTTCAAACCCGGGAGGTTGCTCAACATAAACTAGTTCGTTAATAACGCCATTTAAGAATGCACTTTTCACATCCATTTGATATAACTTGATATTATGATGTGAAGAGTAAGCAAGAAGGATGCGGATAGCTTCAAGTCTTGCGACCGGAGCAAAAGTTCCACCAAAATCCAAACCTTCGACTTGAGAAAACCCTTTTGCCACAAGTCTTGCTTTATTGCGTATCACCACCCCATGTTCATCTTGCTTGTTTCGGAAGACCCACTTGGTGCCGATGATGTTCTTGTTTTTCGGAGGAGCTTCGAGGACCCAAACTTCATTGCGGGTGAAGTTGTTCAATTCTTCTTGCATGGCCATCACCCAATCCGAGTCCTCAAGTGCTTCCTCTATGCTAGTGGGTTCAATACAAGAAACAAACGAGTAATGTTCGCAAAATGAAGCATGCTTAGAGCGAGTTCTTACTCCCTTGGAAGGACTACCAATGATTTGATCAATTGGATGATCCTTGGAGATACGACCATGCTTCATTAGCGGTTCATGCGTGGATGTTTGTTGGGGTGGATCATGGGTGACTTGTGCTTGTGGTGGAACATTTTGCTCTTCTTGTTATTGGACTTGGGGTGTTGTCGTTGGCACATTTTTTTGAGGTTGTGGATCATCTTTTTCTTGATCTTCATCCACTTGGGGTGCCGTGGAGGTGCTTGGTGTAGATGAGGAAGGTCCTCCCCCTTGATCATTGCCTTCATGCACCTCTTCCGGCTTTATATCCCCAATGGACATCTTCTTCAAAGCTTCATCAATCTCCTCATCACCTACATTGTCATAGCCAACAACCTCCTCTTGGGAGCCATTAGATTCATCAAACTCCACATCACATGTTTCTTCAACTAACCCGGAGGTTTGATTGAATACTCTATATTCTTTGGAGTTTGATGCATAACCAAGAAAGAATCCTTCATCACATTTACTTTCAAACTTACCGAGCCTTTTATTCTTATAAATGAAGCATTTGCAACCAAAGGCTCGAAAGTAGGATATATTTGGTATCTTCCCGGTGATGAGCTCATATGGAGTTTTCTTGAGGAGTCGGTGGGGATACACTCGGTTGGATGCATGGCAAGCCGTATTGATTGCTTCCGCCCAAAACTTCTTGGACGTGCCATAATCATCCAACATTGCTCTTGCTAGAGTGATGAGTGTCTTGTTCTTTCTTTCCACCACTCCATTTTGTTGAGGCGTGTAGGTGGCGGAGAATTCATGCTTGATGTCCTCTTCATCTCACCATTCTTCAATCTTCATATTCTTGAACTCGGTGCCGTTGTCACTCCGGATCTTCACAATTGGGGAGTTGTACTCCCTTTGAGCTCTTCTTGCAAATGTCTTGAAGACTTCCGGAGTTTCACCCTTATCGCCTAGAAACATGACCCAAGTATAACATGGAAAATCATCAACGAATACTAGGCAATAGAGGTTACCACCTATGCTCTTGTATGCAGTTGGACCAAAGAGATCCATGTGTAGTAGCTCGAGCGGCTTGGAGGTAGACAACATCGTCTTGATGGGATGATGTGTTGCAACTTGCTTCCCGTCTTGACATGCTTTGCATAATTTGTTCTTGTCAAATGTGACGTCCTTCAAGCCGGTGATCATCCTTCTCTTGTGGGCTTTCTTGAGGTTGCTCATGCCAATATGAGCAATTCTTCTATGCCAAAGCCACCCAAGAGACGACTTGGTGAAGAGGCATGCCATGGAGCTTGTTTGCTTTGAAGAGAAATCCACCAAGTAAATATTACCATGCCTAAACCCCGTGAATACCAATGACTTATCTTCTTCAAGAGTTATTACAACATCATTCTTGCCAAAGGTACACGTTAGTCCAAGATCACATAATTGAGCAATAGAAATAAGATTAAAACTAAGTGCTTCTACAAACAAGACATTAGAAATAGATAAATCTTTTGAAATAGCTATTCTACTCAAACCTAAGACTTTCCCCCTTGAGTTATCACAATAGGTGACATGTTCATGATTGCCGGGGTCTTCAAGAGAGGTGAACATGCTATCATTGCCGGTCATGTGTTGAGAGCACCGCTAACAAGTACCCAATGTTTTCCACCGGCTTTGTAGTTCACCTACACACATGAGAATTCACTTTTGATTTTTTGGAACCCAAACAAGCTTTAGGCCTTTCACATGTGTGACAAGAGCTTTTGGGACCCAAAGTTGCTTGGGGAGCTTCTTCTTTGACTCCTTAGTGATTTTGCCAATGAATTTGGCCTTCACCTTTCCCTTCACTTTACTCAAAAGAAAATGGTTATTTTGAAACATTGATGAGTAATTCTTTGGTAAAGTGGGAAGAGGACGTGATGGTAAGGTGCACTCCCTAGTGTGGTGCCCGGTGACTTGACAATGTTGGCAATATGAACCAACTTCCTTCATGAAGCTAGTCTTGATCTCCGGAGAAGGAGTAGTGCCTTGATTTGGCTCCGGAAATGAACCAAGACCTCTCTTGCCATAGTCACGAGCATTGTTGAAGAGAATTTCCTTGCGGATGTATTCTCCTCTTGAGAGCTTCTCCACACTACTCTTGAGGCTTGCCACTTGATCCATCAATTCCTTTTCCCTAGAAGGAGCAAGCTCAGGCACAATATTAGTGGCATTTGCATCAATGAGTAGGTCATCACATGAAGTAGAAGCATTGACATTTTCAATGGTTTCATTGACAAAGTTCTCAAGACTTGGGTCAATTGCTTCATAGGCAAATTCAAGTTCTTGATATTTGTGAGCCAACTCCCTATGCTCTTGTTTAAGCTTTTTGTGGCTCTCTTCAACTTGCTTAGCAAGTACAATTAACTCATTGTGCTTTTTGAGCAAGTCATTGTACTTGCCAAGCAAATCGGAGTGGGCAAGCTCTAACTTGGCATGAGTGCTCTCAAGAATCTTGACTTTGCCCTTTTCCCTCTTGATAACGGATGTATACTCATTAATGAGGTTAGTAAACTCATAAGGGTCAAGCTCTTCATCACTATCATTGTCACTATCCACCTCACATACCTTTGTGTTACCTTTTGCCATGAGGCACATGGGAGGCGAAGGTAGCGGTGGTTCTTCATTGGTGAGGGCGATAGTGATGATGTCTTCTTCATCACTTGAATCTTCGCTTGATGAGACATTGGTCACCCATTCTTGTTTTTCCACCAAGAAGCTTCTCTTGGTGTGGCCTTTCTTCTTTGGGAAGAACTTGGTCTTCTTGTCATGGCTCTTCTTCTTCCCAAGCTTCTTGTTCTTGTTCTTCTTTTCATCTTCATCATCATCGCTTGAGTCATGGCGATGTTTGCTCTTATTGTCCTTCTTTCTCTTGTCCGGCTTGGGGCAATCGGAAGAGATGTGACCTTTTTCTCCACAATTGTAGCATGTTTTGTACTTGACATCCTTCCTTGGCCGGAACATTCTTCTTTTAGGGTCAAAGTTGTAACCCTTATTGTTTATCTTGTCGCTCAAGCGTGTGAACTTTCTCATCATGAGAGCAAGTTCTCCATCTTCTTCATCATCGGATGAGTTTTCATGATGATCTTCTTCTTCATTGCTTGAGCTTGATTCTTGCTTGATCATCTTGAGCTTGCGGGGCTTGTTTGCCTTGGTTTTGAGAGCGATTGACTTGCTTGTAGTTGGCTCTTCGGACATACCAAGGATACCCATTTCATGAGCGCGAATTTCGCCCACAAGCTCTCCCACTTCTATCATATCAAGATTCTCCTTTTGAAGCATAGCATTGATGATGTTGTACTTAGGCTTCGGAAGGAGCATGAGAATCTTGCGATTGATGGAGCCACTGTCAATTTTAGAAACTTCAAGAGCATTAATGTCCTTGACAATGACATTCAAGCGAGAATACATATCATTGCAATTTTCATGAGCTAGCATCTTAAAGGAATCATACTTAGCTCTAAACAAGTGATATTTTTGTTCACGAACTTTTGTGGAGCCTTCATGAATTTCAATTAGCTCTTTCCAAATATCACTTGCTAAGTCCATGTCATTTACTCTAGCAAAGACTTCCTCACTAATGGCTCCGAAAATTGCATTTCTAGCCTTAGCATTCCACTTTAATTGTTCCGAAGTGGGAGTTCCGGTGAACCCGGTCTTAGTTGCTAACCACACTTCGGGGGCAATCGCATCAAGGTATGCGGCCATGCGAACTTTCCAATAGACAAAGTTCTTGCCCTCGAAGTGAGGCGGCGAACCACCCATCTTGGTCATAGCTCTAGGCGGTGAAGCCTAATGATCCAAATGAGCAACGAGGCTCTGATACCAATTGTAAGGATCGATGGACCAAGAGGGGGGGTGAATTGGGCCCTTTTCAAATTTCTAAAACAATTAAAACAACCTTAACCTATGCAATGCTAGTAAGGCTCAATTCACCAACCGGCTAACTAAGCAAATTACACAAGCTACCAAAGATACAACAAGATATGAAACTGAGTAAGGTAGAGCTAAGTTATGATCTCTATGGTCAAGCACATGAATAATTGCATGAAAGTAAGTGCTTGAAAAGAAAGAGTGGGCAAGAGACAACTGGATTTTTTTCCCGTGGTGTCGATGTGTTGGCACACACCCCTAATCCACGTTGTGACACTCACTAAGAGTCTTGTCACCTCCCATGTCACCAAGACTTGGGCGCTCACTAAGAGTCTCCGTTCACCATCCCGGTGTGGTGGAGCTCAAGCCACGTACAAACTTCTTCGGGCTCCCACAATCATTGGCAAGCTCCGGAAGAAACACCTTCAATCACCAAGATCGCCTAGGTGCTGCCAATCACCAAGATTAACAAGCTAGGGCCTTCACTTGAGCAAGAACCGATCACCAAGAACGGATGCACACAAGGTTCTCTCTACTCAAGTCCTTAGTCTTGCTTCTTGAATGATTGAATGAACAAATGTGTGATAGATGAAGTTCAAGGTGGCTCTCAACAATAGTATAGTGTATGAATGTTTCCTGGTGTCAAGAGAGCTCAAAATGACCCATTGGAGGGGTATATATAGGCAGCTCACACGAATAGAGCCGTTGGAGAAAAGCTGCCAGAAAACTGCTTAGCGCCGGTTAATCCGACGAACCTCCAATAGCCAGCGTCGGTTTAACCGATGAATGTAAACTGCCCATTTGGAAAACTAGCCGTTACAACTTGGGCAGATTAACCGACGTATCATCGGTTTAACCGGTGAGTGTAGTTGTCCACTGATCAACTGAAAAACCAACCCTCTGGACAACTGCACCGACGTTAACTCAAATCCATTGTCGGTTTAACCGGTGAGTACAACTTTTGAAATCCCTGGAAAAAACATCTCACTGGTCAATTGCACCGACGTTTAATTTCAAACATCATCGGTTTAACCGGTGTATAGAACCTTGAAACACCCTGGAAAAACCATCTCTGGACTAATGCACCGACATTAATTTCAAACATTGTCGGTTTAACCGGTGTATAGAACTTGTCCAGACTCTGATAACTGCATTTAACCGACGTATAGAAAAGTTGAGTCGTCGGTTAAACCGGTGTATGGACTTTTTCTGATTTTGCCTTTTCTGATTTGAGTCTTGAATGAAATCCAAATATTCTTGAGATATAAGTTGAAAACCACTTATTTGAACTTCTTAGAACCTGAGTGACCATAGTGTGCATCCATTTTTAATTGACCATGTCCATGCTCAAGTTACTTGGCCTTAACCCCTCTTAATAGTGCGATCACTACAAAACTATAAAACCTATACTAACCTAAGTGTCCTTCTCAACCTTACGACACTTAGGATTAGAAAGATCCTTAGTCTTGATATATATTTGAGTTGAATACCGAGATCGCCTTTTTGAATAATAAAATTGAGGGGCCTCTTTAACAAAATGACCAAATGAGCGATAATATTTCATTAAGCTGCATAAACTCATTAGTCACAAAAATAGTTGTCATTAATCACCGAAACATACCTAGAGGGCCTAGATTCTTACACTTACATTAAGCAAGCATATGGGTCTGTACTGTTAGATTCTAATGGCGTCTTTACACTTTGGTAATAAAATAATTGTGCCCAAGTTGAGGCTATAAAGAGGTAGCTCTTGTTTATGAAACATTGAGAACATTGCCACAAGGTCATCCTTAATTGTTCCCCAAAAAGCCTGATAGAATTCAGCCGGGAAACCATCAGGTCCTGAGGCTTTATTATGTTCCATTTGAAAAAATAGCCTCTCGTACCTCCGCTTCAGTAAACTCTGAAGTTAGGATCTCATTTTCTATATTCGTTATTTGGGGAATGTCATCTGTTCGAGTCTCATCCAGATTAAAATTATTATTATCTGATGGACCGAAGAGATCTTTGTAATATGTGGTGATATATTTCTTTAATTCATCATCGCCACTTACTGTATGGTTCCCATCCTGTAACTTATAGATTCTCATTTTCCTGTGTTTACCATTGGCAATCAACTGAAAGTATTTGGTATTTGAGTTACCTTCAAGTAACTCCTTAACCTTCGTCCGTTGATACCATTTAATTTCTTCTTCTCTAAGCATTTCAGCTAGCCTAGTTTTTAAGTATTGTTTTAAATCCACCTCTTGTGGTGATAGAATACATGTTTCCGCTTTTTTGTCTAAACTGTCCAACTTGTCCAAAATCTTCTTCTTTTCCTTTTTTAAAATTCCACTTGTATTCTTAGCCCATCCCCACAGGTGTTGACAAAGTCTCCTAATCTTAGTTTGCCATGTTTCCATTGGAGTGGGTCCCGGATCCACACTCTCCCATACCTCTTTTACCATATCCATGAAACCATCACGAAGCAACCAACCCAGTTCAAACTTAAATTGGTACTGGGTAGCGTTCGATGATGAATCTCTCGTGTTCAACAATAAAGGGGTATGACCTGAGATATCTCGGTTGAGTGCAATGACATTCGAAAGAGTGAATTTTTGCTCCCACTCTGTTGCCATTAAGATTCTGTCCAGCTTCTCAAAAGTAGGTTTTTTTAGAGAGTTAGCCCATGTTTATTTTCTGCCCGACATCTCTAGCTCCCGAAGATTAAGACCATCAATTATGGCATTAAAGAGAAAAGGCCAACGATGATCATACTTATTGTTATTTTTTTCATTCGGGCTTCTTAAAATATTAAAATCTCCTCCAATTAGATGTGGAAGTTGCTCATGGCTACACATGTGAACTAATTCTATTAAAAAAATTCTCCTTGAATTCAGCTTGCGTAGGGCCATATACTACTACCAGGGCCCACTTGAAGCTATCATTTTTATTGCACAAGTGGAATTTCACATAGTAATCTCCTTCATCTATTGCCCCAATATCGAAAACCTCTAGGTCAATACCAAGTAATATCCCACCTTATCGACCCTTAGGTTCTTTCACATGCCAAAGATAATTCTTGCCACTACAAAGATTCTTAAGGAAAGGATTAGTAAAACTTCTCCTTCCTGTCTCTGAGATAGCTATAAAACTCAAATTATGTTCTTTTGTTAAATCCGAGAGAAACCTATGTTTCTTAGGGGTCCTTAAACCCATCACAGTTCCAAAATACGCCTTTCATTTAAATAGATTGGGTTGTCTTCTTTGCTTTCTTTCTTTTACAATCAGGATGCTTGGTTTTGGATAGTGGCATAGTAAGATCATTAGGATCACTGCTAGCATCCATTACCTCATCCATTATCTCCCCACATAAGTGATTAAGAATGAACTTATCAATTTCTTCTTCCTCAGCCATATTTTTTCCCTCCTTATCTAAAAAAATCTGATTTCCAGTCTTTACTACGGGACTCATGCATCATTTTTCCTTCTAACTCTTTTAACTCTAACATTGATTTCCTAATACTAGTATCATCATAGCCTAAAGAAACACCAATGCTACTGAAACTAGAATGAATAAATTCATCAGGAAAAGAAGAGAGAGAGAATGGTTCGCATATGTCACCTTTAGAAGACTGATCTGTATTGTCCTTGTCTGCCCTCAATCTTGTGGCCTGCTGCAAGACCTCCCAATCGCTGGTACTTGCCACGCGCTTGCTGCGATGGAGCTCAGAATCCAACGCTTCCGGAATTGCCACAAGCTCTGCCGGGTCAGCAAAAGCCTTGTCTTCAGCCAACAGAACTGTACCCGCACTCGCCATAGTTGTCGGACGGGTAACAATGTGTTGGGATGATGGGGTTCCTTTGTTACTAACCGGCTGTGTGCTGCTGTTTTTTGCTTGCTTGTTTTTGTCACTATCAACAGATGTATGGTCTCTCTTGGTCAGATTGCCCGCATCAGCATCTCCCCCATTGTCATCAAACCCGAAATCCATATCCATTGGTTCGGGGTTTTCTTCATCTATGTTCTCTTCGACTTTAAACTAGAGACCATAGAGGTAGTCGCCAATCACCACATCCACAAAATTGAGGAATGATGTTAGGATCCAGCACAAGGACCTGTAGGCGACAGATATCATGCTTCAGTGAACTTCATATCCACTGCTTTTGACACGCCAAGTATAGAACCAATCGCCCAGATGGTTACAAACTCGCGTAGCTCCTTTGGTAGTCCTGTGAACTATACCCAGACTTTGGGCATAGCAAACTTGACCTCGTCTCCACCAACACTCTCTTCAAATCTCAGTGTTGTACCAGGGAATTTGGTGTGTAAAACACCCCACTCCACTATGCATTGCATCTCTGCCTTGGACGGGAACACTGTTCTGAAAGTATTTGCACCAGTTTCCTCTACAATCCAGCGCCACCCTCCTGGAAACAACCTTTCCATCTCGGAGGTCACATTGGCCGGTGTGAGAGAGCCACCACTAACTCTGATCACCGCCGTCTTGGATTCCACCTTGCTCTTAAAGCTTTCAGGTGAGTTAATGTAATAGAATCTGAGACCTTCAACAGCATAACCACACGGTATTGCAAAGGCATTGGCTTTTTTTGTGTCAGGCTGAACTGAATGGTAGATAGGACACCGTTCCATGGCATGCTCATTGCAATCACAAATATCACATTATAACTTCGTTGAACATTCTTCCATTTTGTGGCCCTTGGTGTGGCATCGGTAGCAATACGGGGGCTTGCCACTGCCCTTCATGGCCCCATGCACCGAAGACTCTGGTTTGTCAGGACCATGTGAATCCTTGGACAGTGAAGTAACTTGATCTACCTTGCCCAAGATCTGATTGCACTCAGTAGCCATGGCATTTTCACCCTGCCTCTGTGATGGTGTACCACCTTGCATCGCTACAAATGCTTGCTGTAGCAGGGCTGCCGCCTGTGCAGCTTGGTTAGCAGACAAAGTGCCCATGCCACCAGTTCTCCCAACCAAGTTCTGGCCCAGCTGTACATCAGCGTCTCCGCCACGAGCGCCTCTGTCGGATCGTCCGGCGAAACCGCCGCGGTGTCTTCCTCCAGTGCTGCGGCCACCAAATCTGCTGCTATTGAACCGACCCCTGCCTCGACCATCAAAACTGCCACCATAATCAGGATGGAACGTGGGTTGCTGCTGCTGAAAGCGACCACGGCCAAAGAAGCTAGACTGTCCATTGCCCCTGCCTCTTCCACGATTGGCATGTCCTCCCCGTTGAGCTCCCTGGTTCCCGTTGTTCTCCATTGCAGTACTAGCGACAGCAGAGTAGGAGGTCGCAAACTTGCAGGAGGCGGCGGAATGTGGAGCTCTAGGGTTTCGAGTTTGCGTTCCTGTTCGTGAGAACAAAGCGGCAAGGTCAGCGGTAGGCCGATACGGCACCGACGGACTAAGCTACATCTTCTTTGGGCCTTTCGATGGGCTAGGGCCCATAGCAATGTCCGGCTCATGTGACAAACCATGTTCAAAATTTGAACTCAACTGCTTCCCCAAATCCCGCCCGAGATCCACGCCTGAAGTCGGTCTCGATAGCAGCACCAACTCCGGCGCCGGCGAACACCTTGCCGGAGTGGAAAGCTTGGGAGGGAAGACGTGTGTCCTTGTGCTACGAACACATACCTTTGCCGAGGCTAATGCATCACCAAGAGTTTTCGGAGGGGATATTCTCGGAGCCAGAAGTGGTCCTCGCCATGGCCGCATCTCATTTCGGCGCCGAACCATTGCCTCTACAATTTCCTTGGCCAGCGAGGAATCCTTCTGTTGACCCACATCTGAGCATGCTTGAAGCTCCCTCTCCGCACTCACCAGCTGCGGGATCGTGAATCCCACCTCATGTGCCTGCTTGATGAATTCCGACGTGTCCAATGACTCCACTGAAGAAGCATCGCCGGACTCGGAGTCCGTTTCCAGCGCCCAGAACAGGGATCCCTTGGCATCCTCCACTCCATGAACGTGAGGTCTCGGTGTTTTCATGGCAGCCTGAGCAACCACCGAGACCTTGCCCATGTGTTCTCTAGCCCGAAAAAGAGACTCCTCCTGGATCTCCAACTTGTTCTTCGGCCCATCGTACTCCGGCGAGGTCACCGGGTTGAGGATAAGCCGACGAACACGAAGGCGGCCGGCACGTCACCAGTCTAGGTCGCCGGGATGAGGAACCCGGCAAGCCCATAGCCGGGCGGCACGGTGACGCCGTCCGCCTGCGCCGTCAATCGCCACCACGTCGCCAGTCGCCTCCGCAGTCGCCAAACACCTATCTCTGGACCCTAAACACGTGCCACGCTAACAGCATCATTCATGAATCATGATGTATTCTTTTTAGAAGAACATTCATGAGATCTTATATTTTGAGTTTTTGACATTATTAAGAGCGTACACATAGAAGAATGAATGTATCATCACAATTGTCACTACCGGATTCAGCCGCTTTGCCGAGTGCCGGTTACACTCGGCAAAGGCTGGTTTGTGCTCAGCAAACTCTTTGCCGAGTGTAACACTCGGCAAACACCACTCGGCAAAGCCTCCCACGGCACAGTGGTCTTTGTCGAGTGTCGGATTTCGGGCACTCGGCAAAGACTTTGCCGAGAGCCTTGGCACTCGGCATAGGAGCCACGTGGCGCGACCCTGGGCGGCATCTTTGCCGAGTGCCTAACGGCAGGCACTCGGCAAAATGGCCGCCCAGGGTCTCGCCACGTGGTCGTTTTGCCGAGTGCTGGGTGTGGCACTCAGCAAACTTTCAAATCTTTGCCGAGTGCCTAATGGCAGGCACTCGGCAAAACGGCCGCCTAGGGATGAGCGGGGGCGCGGCGGGCCGGGGCACGTGGATGAATAAATGAGTTAAGAGTCGGGCGCCGGGGGGGTTATCCCCGTTATTTGCCGTGTGCCTGGATCCGGCACTCGGCAAACTATGGCTATGCCGAGTGCCAGATCGGCGGCACTCGTCAAACTACGCCTATGCCGAGTGCCAGATCGCGGCACTCGGCAAAGGGTTTTTAAAAAATTTGATTCATTTCTTTGCCGAGTGCCGGACCAGGTGGCACTCGGCAACTATTTATTTTAACTGAGTTCCAAAAGCAATGATACTGAAATTAACATAATGTAAAAAAACATATTATTTCATGCATAACTATTCCAAACTCAAATTAACATAATTTTAATTTCAAGTTTCATGATTTTATGCAAGAAAACCTATTATTTCATGTGTTTCTAAAGTCGAATTGAATTTATATCAACAAATTCGTTTTGATGAGGTATGTATAAAAAATTTAGTGACTTCCAACTAAATAATTTGCCAAAATAAAACAACAAATTATGGTTCATGATTTCATGCAAAAAACCCTATTATTTCATGCGTTTAAAGATCAACTTAAAACTAAATATAATGATTTTCAATATGTGCCAAAAATAATTTAATATATAGATAACAAATTAAAAAATTAACCAAATTTTCACAAGACACATGTTTTGTTGTTATTTCTCTATATAAAAAGTTTCACACTGAAAATCATATGCGACTTTCATTTCAACCACAAATCCAACCGGATACTACACATCTCTCCGAAACTTCTTCGGAGATTCTCCGGCTTGTGAGCGGTGTACATTGTCATGTGTCCGAAATGCTATCAATTTTTTTCCACTCTATCCTCGCATGAAACCAAGAGTTTTACACAATTCCCATGATTTTTAGACATTGCATGCTATTTTTGGTTTTTTCCGAACGTCCGTGCACACGCATGTGATCAAGTTTCCTGATAAAGATGCTTCAACTTTTAAGTTCTTTCGCGCATATGGCATCAGTTTTGATTCTGGTACATAAATATCAAATTTCCATTCATTGATTTCGAAATTTTGACCCACTTCTAATTTAATATTAACTTCGAACGATTATTATCCGTCGACAAAAAATTAATAGAAAATAATAAACCAATCAATAAAAGTTTTTTATGTTACTAGGGATTAAATTATCAAATTTAACTAGAGACCAAAAAATTTTGAAGGCCAAAAATTTTTTTTTACCCAATTTTGCCGAGTACCTAAGCTCCAGCACTCGTCAAAAGAAAATTTGCCGAGAGCCAGGCTCGAGGCACTCAGCAAACTATCACCTTTGCCGAGTGTCAAGTGAAGGCACTCGGCAAAGACTTGACGCCATCAGCCCCCCCCCCTAACGGGCGGCGCACGGCGGGCGCGCGTGCTGGGCACGTGCGCCGGCTTTGCCGAGTGCCGCCGGTCCAGCACTCGGCAAAGGTGACAGTTTGCCGAGTGCCATTCGTTGCCGACGGCCGGCACTCGGCAAAGCTCGGGCATGCCGTGTGGCAGGGGTTTACCGAGTGCTCGTGTCCTGGCACTCGGCAAACCACATCTTTGCCGAGTGCCCGTGTTCTGGCACTCGGCAAAGGCCGAGACACTCGGCAAATTTGGGTTTTTCGGTAGTGTGTTTCCAGAAACATTTATTTGACGAGTGAGCTCGTTGTAAATAATTGTGAGATCTTATTTTATTATGTACCCGTAAATGATAATGGAATATGGCAATAGCAGGTTTGGTATTCAGGAAACTGCAGCTTCAATTTCCCATTAGATATGTCAAGTTTGTCTGTTTCTCACTACCGGAAACGACATAGTTGCCGTGTGCAGAAACTTTGTCATGTGCTCAAAATTGGGCACAGGGCAAAGACCCTTTTTGCCGTGTGCTGCCAGAGAGGCACACGGCAAAGTTGCTGCACACGGCAAAAAGGGCTTTTGCCGTGTGCCAGCTCAGGCACTCGGCAAATTTGAACATTTGCCGTGTGCTTTTTTGTGTTTGCCGTGTGCATAGTATTTAGCACACGGCAAAGTTTTTCAAAAAAAGTTGATTTCACACTCCCAACATTTTTTGGTATACACGTATTGTATATAGTGCTTTATGCTAACATCTGTAATTTTTTTTAGTCTCTTTTCTACATTTAGTCATTTAATTTCTTTAAACACATTTGTTGGAATTAAGTCTAATTTGAACTGCAAACAATTTGAATAAAGGAATAAAGTCCATCAAAAAATCATATTCATGTTATTGAGTCCAATCTGAGACCGTATTTATGAAATGGGAGGCAATATCGAACATCTTTTTCTCGAACCATAACCAGGAATATAAGGCCGAATCATTTTAAAATTCTATAAATAACATATGAAGTCTAAAAATCATAAAATTTGTCAAGATATCATAATTTCATGTTCTGAGTCTATGGTAAAAAATTGAGAAGGTTTCGCACACGTTTAGTGTATGCTCCTTACAGATCCAAACATATGCGGAGAAGATTCATAGAGTAGAGAATAAATCATTCAGATTTCGAGTCAAAGTGACGGTCGAATTGGGTTTTCAGGTCACAACTTTTTGTTTATGAAATACCCAACTTAGATTACTTATTGCTAAATTTTGGTATTTTTTGGATCTGTTTCTTAATTTTAATTTTTTTTCGCAGTTAAACCAGATCATATGATATACATTTAAATTGAGTTATAACTACATGAAATAGTAGTTTTGTTTCAAAGAATCATCAAACATAAATGTTTATTGGCTTCAGCAAAAATATTTAAAATTCATTCAATCAAATTTTGTTAAACACGTTATGAAAATGATTTAATTGAAACAAATGTATTTTGCCGTGTGCCTGACCAGGGGCACACGGCAAAGAGTCAGCCGTGTGTCCTGGATCAAGACACACGGCAAAGGTCCTCCCTCCATCCCGATAAGATCGGCCAGCCCCCCTCTCTCCCTTATCTCTCGCACACACACACTCTCTCTCCCCCCTCCTCTCTCTCTCCCCCTCACTTCATGGCCGGCCCCAACGCCGACCGGACCCGGCGGCGCGCACGTCCCCCAGCACCAGCTGGACTCGGCGGCGGCGCGCGCAACCTCCAGCACTGGCCGGCGAGGACCACCAGCGGCAACGGCGGCGCGGGCGGCGGCGCGGGCGGATCCGGCCCCGGCTAGGGCGGATCCGTCCCCGGCGGGCGGCGGCGCGGGCGGATCTGGCCTCGAGGAGGGCGGATCCGACGGCAGCATTGCAGGGCGGCGGTGGCCACCTATGGCGGAGGCGGGGGCGCGCGGCCTAGAGCGCGAGCTTACGGGGGTGGATCCTCGAGCGCGGGCCAGCGGGCAGATCTAGGCCCGGCACGGCCTCCTCTGGCGGCGGCGTAGCGGGGCGACGGCGCGGCCTCCTCCTGTGACGGAGCCGCGAAGGCACGCGGCGGGGCGGCGAGGCCTCCTCCGGCGACGGCACCGCGAATGCACGCAGCGGGGCGGCGCGCGGCAGGGTGGCGCCGCAAAGGCGCACGGAGGGGCGGCTCGGGCTCCTGCGGCGGCACGTGTTGGGGCGACAGCGGGGCGGCGGGCCGAGGCAGTGGAGCAGCGGCGACGGCGGGGCGGCGGCGACTTTTTTTCTTTTTTTTTATTCCTTTCAAAAAACTTCGCCGAGTGCTGAGAAATCCACACGGCAAAGTGTTTGCCGTGTGTCCGATATCCAGCTCACGGCAAAGAAGACCTTTGCCGGCCGACATATGTCGTGGGCACTTTGCCGTGTGTTACACACGGCAAAAGTTTTGCCATGCGTGAACCGGCTTTTGCCGTGTGCCTTTGGCACACGGCAAATGTCCTGTTTCCCGTAGTGCCCCTTGAAGGGTGGAGCCAGCCACGAGAGCCACTGATGTCAGTTTGTTAAAAGACTGGTGTCAGCTCCATGAGTGAATAGTGTGGAACAGTGTTTTGCCACTGATTTTACAGAAAAATGACGATGTCAGATGATAACAACAAAAAGCCCTAGCTCCGTCCCTGCCATTGATGGTTTCAAGCAACTACAAAGTCAGAAACGCAGTTAGTAGTAGGCAGGCAAATCCACCCTTTAACCCGACTCATAAGAGTGTTATAAATGCAATCTCTAGCTTTCAAACCTTAATAATGGACATTCTCATTTTAGATGAGACTCAAGGCTTACGACTTATGTACATACAGTCACTGTTCGGCACCAAATCAGCACCAGCCAGCTAGCAGTATTTTTCTCTCACACCAAATTAGCACCAGCCACTAGTAAGCTAGCAGTACTTTTCGCTCATAATAAATCAGCATCAGCCACCAGCCACGGCCAGCCGGACAGAGTTGAATTTCGAAACATGCCGCTTATTTTATTATGTACCCGTAAATGATGATGAAATATGGCAATAGCAGGTTTGGTATTCAGGAAATTGCAGCTTGAATTTCCCATCAGATGTGTCAACATATTAGAATTTCATGAATTTTTTCAAAACTTTCAAAATGAAGCCATAATTGGATGATCAAAATATCAAAAATATAAACAAAAATTTTAATTTTAAAACCTCATATTAAGGCATAGATAAAATCCCTTGACTCAAAATTTTAGAAAATTCTATTTAAATATTTGGAATTTCAATTCCCAATGAAAATACACGTGAAGTGATAGATCTAGGGGCAGTTGCCTTTCTCTCTCTCTCCCCAAATTCAGACGAAAAGTAGAGAACCGGCGCCCCTGCCACCATTGAGTCAAGGGACAGAGTTGAATTTCGAAACATGCCGCTTATTTTATTATGTACCCTTAAATGTGTAACAGAACCGCCCAAATTAAACCGGCTTAAGTGCGCTAACTATCATCTTAAGTGTTAATTAAGTAAACACACACTTAAAATGGTGTAATCCGGCAGTCTGTTGGGTTAAGGATCGAAAACACTGGAAGTCTCACCCGAAGGCGAGCGCAGATGATTACAAGAAGACATAATTTTCTCAGATTTTAAATTACAAAACAGAGCTTAACAAATGAGTCTATGTAATATATATCAGAGTTCTAAATGTAGCAGAATTTAAACAGAAGTTTAGTTTGAAAACCACGATAACTACGAAGACGTGAGGACATCACATCGAGCCCACCAATGTGAATCCTGGTTAGCTCCAACCAGCAGTAGTTACCTAAAAACAGGGTGACAACAAACCCTGAGTATACTAATACTCAGCAAGACTTACCCGACACGGGTATACTTAGCCCACTATCTAGATATGCAAAGCTTTTTGGCTCTGAAATTTGTTTTGCTGAAAGGCTATTAAGACTGGATCCTTACTTCCAATATTTTGGCTCAATTTAAGTTTACCAAGTACCAACTAGATTTGCTTAAGTATCTAGAGCACAAATGGTAGATCAGATTAATTCTTCAAAACAACAGAAACAACATTCCATCTTCACCTTTCAATGCTTATTCCACTTCTTACTACGATGTGACGCAGTGACCAAGGTTCTCTTAACCGAGAGAGACGGCGAATCGATCCGATTTAACCTTGCAAGGTGGACCTAACTCACACGACACGTGCAACCCCGTCGGGCCACACACGTCAACTGTTCCTATCATCACCCCGACGTCTGAATCACACCTGCCGAAACCCGGGTGAGGAGCCCCACACGGCGAACACCCAGTGGACCCGAGGGCGACTACAACACCCGCCATCATCCCACTCCCAGAGTAGCAAGTCGTGATTCAAAGTATCGTTGTGAATCAAGTAATGAGCTTACTGGTTTCAACTACCTCCTACTTCCGGCATGTGGTTAGTACTGTTCAAACTCGGTCAGCAGGGCCAACAACGGTATGGTCCTCAATCGACACAGGCGGAGGCTTACTTTCTCTCCATTCCATATCCAAAACCAAAACCATCTCCGCCCGGTCTCCATTTCTCTTTCCTCATTGATTCATTCTCAAGCCACATTGCCATAAGTAACAGAAACCTATAGCTCGCGAGTGACAGCAATCACTCGACTTCTACCAGATCCTAGTTAAGCATGGCTATACTAATGACACCTGTATACTAGTATAGACTCATAGGTACCTAGGGAGAAACATGCATACTAGGACTAGGGTTCCATACAACTCCTAAAAACGTAAAAGCACAAATACTTAAATAAACATTGAATACTCAAATTAGGGGTTATGCTCTGGGGCTTGCCTTGCAAGTCAGTGGGGTTAGCAACTTCTTCTGGCGCGTTTTCGACGGCGCCCTCCTGCTGCTCTCCTGCTTGCGGCTCCGGGACCGGCTCAGCAACCAGCTCGTAAACTGCTTCGTTCGCGGCGTCTACACGTATTAAAAGATGCCATGCAAAAGTTAAAGCGGTGCAATGAAATGATGCAGGGCAATCAGAATGCAATACGGCAATTAAAAGAAAGAAACGATTTGGCAACGGTTTATTAGAGATTTAATTACGAACAAGCAAATAGAACCAAATATTTCTCAAGTGCAAACTATTTTGATCCTAATGCAAGAACACATGGGCTAAGCTGGGACCAAACCTCTATTAAAAAGGCATATTGCGGAAAACAATTTACTTCATAACAGAAAAAAATAAAACTGCGGCTAGGAGCTAAACACTTGCAAATTCTTAACCTGCAGATATGACATAGCAACAAACTTTTACCAGCATGAAAATAAATTGATACCACATCGAAGAAAAATTTTATTAACAGTTATTGCGAAAAGAAAGCATTTATTTTGCCCCTAGCCACAATAAATCGAGCATAAAAAGATTTGCAACATACACAAAGCTTCTACACATGGAAATTTTTCAGTGGTCTACCCGTGCAAAGAGTAAGCTACTGCCAAAGTTTCATAATTTTCAGAGCATCAAAACAGTGGGAAAAAAATTAAACAACCTTAAGCACAAAACAAAATCTACTAGGGGCAAAACTGACATTTAACATGTAGGGGTATTTTTTCTCTGAAGATCTTGATTTAAGTAAACTAACAAACTTTAGTTTGCATTTTTAGCATTTTTATTTATTTTTTTATGGATTTTGCAAGCTTCACATGAAATGAAACAAAAAATCGCACTGCAAAACTACAGTGGCAGCTACCACGCCATTGCCACCAGGACCATGGCCGGCGGCGTGGCGTGCCTGGCTCGCCGACGATGGGCCAAGGCGGCGGCGGGGCAAGGCAGCACGGCGACCAGGGGAGCCCTGCGGCCCCGAGGCGCGCGGCGGGGGCGCCCGGGCCCGCGCAGGAGCAGCCCGCGGCGTGCGCCAGCGGCACAGCCCGGCAACCACGGCGGCGCGGCGGCGTTCCGACGGCGGTGGTGCCGGAATCGGGCGGGAGAGAGGTCAGGGAGGGAGAGGAGAGCACAAGGAAGCTCACTGCGGGGTTCAATCGGGCGGAGAAGGGCCGGAAGACGAGGATCGAAGGCGGGGCGGAGCTTCGGCGGCCAACAATGGCGGCGGCGGCCGGCCGATGGCCCTGGGCGGTGGCGTCGGGGCTCGGGAGCTTTGCTGGGAGGTGGGGATCCCGTTCCCGGGGTCGGTTGGGCAGACGGAGGTCGGAGGGTGGCGCTCATGGAGGCCGGCGGCGCCTCTGGGCGCGCGAGCAGAGGACTGAGGAGCTCGGCTCGGAGTGTGGGCGGGAGGGAAGAGGCGAAAACGAACTTGGCGACCTCCACAGCAACGACGGGGTTAAGCGGCGGTGGTGGTCGTCGGCGCGCGACGCGTGGGCACAGACGTCGAGAGCGGCGACGGCGACGGCGTTCGGCGGCGTGTCGCGCGGAGGGGCGTCGGGGCGCGTGGCAGCCGCGCGAGGTGCCAGAAGAGAGCGGTTTCGGGCGAAACCGGGGGCGTGCGAGGTGGAGTTGGCCGGGGGCACGTCGAGGGCGCGGCGCGTGGCCGACGCCGGCGGCGAACTCCGTCACGGCGGGAAACAGAGAGGAGAGATGTGCAGTGAGGGCAGTCTTGTAAATAAAGGAAAGTTCAAAATTTTCTTTTGTAAACTCAATTTTTCTCCACTTTCATGTCCTCAAATGAAAAACTTTTGAATACCAAACTTGCTTAAAATTTCGAGATCTACAACTTCCGTTTTAGTCACTTTTTCATTTGAAGCCTACTTTAAAAATAAATTTTAAACTCTTGCAAATTCAAAATATGGCCCTTTTCAAAATTCAAATTCTTCTCAAGTTTTTGCATGGCAACTTGAAAAACCACAAACATGAAAGTTGTTCACTGTTTAAAATTCTACAACTTTGTTTTTAGGCAAAAGTTCATTTGAGCAAGAATTTAAAAGTTATTTTCAAAGCATTTTTCATTGAATTTGAAAACTAGTCATCATTTCATGTGTTCACAACTAGCAAAAATGTAATTAAAAGATTTTATGCATGCAAGGTTAGTGTTAACAACGATATCAAATACACGATTAACCATAACTACATGTGATTAACACCTGGGGTGTTACAAAATGATAATGAAATATGGCAATAGCAGGTTTGGTATTCAGGAAATTGCAGCTTGAATTTCCCATTAGATGTGTCAACATATTAGAATTTCATGAATTTTTTCAAAACTTTCAAAATGAAGCCATAATTGGATGATCAAAATATCAAAAATATAAACAAAAATTTTAATTTAAAAACCTCATATTAAGGCATAGATAAAATCCCTTGACTCAAAATTTTAGAAATTTCTATTTAAATATTTGGAATTTCAATTCCCAATGAAAATACACATGAAGTGATAGATCTAGTGGCAGTTGCCTTTCTCTCTCTCTCCAAATTCAGACGAAAAGTAGAGAACCGGCGCCCCTGCCACCATTAACAGAGGCGTTCGGCCAGCATGCCCGTCTCAGAGGCCATTTTAAGTGCCTCCCTTAATCCCAAATTGTAGTAGTGGAACCGTACATATTTGAAATCAATAAATTAGTTAGCAGTGCATATGAGGATTGGATGTCGTGTTTGCTCAGCAAAATAAAATTCCGGTGACAAAATACCACTCATAATGATGGCATCGAAGAAATGCCATCTATATTAGCGAAATATAGGGACTCTTTGGTAGAGCTCCATCTGATTCTTATTCTACGTGGAAATTGATTCTTCAAGAGAAGTGATTCTATGACTGAAAGTGATTTTTTTATTCTCTAGCATAAACTCGTAAAATTAGAATGGAGAATCACTTCACACAATCAGGAGAAGCTACTATTTTCAACTCTCAGTTTTTTAATTCATTTCACGGAATCAGCGGAGAATCACTTCTCTTAGGAAAACTCTTTAGTAGAGCTTTTGTTGGATTCAATAGAGAATCAGCTCTGAGAGCTCTGCCAAACACACATATTGCCCCTTATTGGGGAAAGTAAAAGTCATACATGATACGACATAGCATAAACAAGACTTATTTATTGGTGCACGGCTTAAACAATGCAATGCTTAATGAAACATAATAAGCAACATGCATAGAGCCTATGAACGGCAAATCTATGCATTTGTGTGCTCTTTCTTGAACACGACCACAAAAGGCGAGGCACTTGTGGTGAGCCAGTTCTCCCCCTTGGAAGCATATAGTCCTAGGCTCTCACATGGTCCGGTGCCATTGCAGCAGACTAGCTTGTACCCCTTCGCTGCGCCATCGTCGTGCCTCTCGATGTGGAACAACATGTCCGGTGACGGCGGGAAGGGCATAGCAGCACCGTCGTCCTTCCCGACAGCAACATGCTGGCGTGGACGACTTGATGTCGACAATGGAAACCCGACACTGATGTGCCAAAACATGGGTTGCACACACACCGCGGTGACGTGGAATGTGATCATGACTGAAAGCGATCGGGTGCTCTAGGCTAAGAAGGGAAGGGGGTGAATTAGACACTATTAAAACCTTAACTTATGACTCCAACTAGTTTGCACAAAACTTAAACTAGATCAAGCTATCTAGATGTGCAACTACGGTTCACCTTAGTGTGAAACCCTCATCCCAAAAGAGTTTTGCAACCTATAGCCAATTCTAGCAAGATACTACACTAAGAAAATAAAGACACACAAGTTGCAATATGAAATGCGGAAGCTTAAAGGGAGGGATGAGAGGAAGCAAACTCTCAACACGAGGATTTGTCCCGTGGTTCGGATTGCCACAAAGGCGCCCCTACGTCCACGTTGTTGAAGCACTCACGAAAAGTATCGTTTCCCGGCAATCAAGTCTCTTCCGTGAACACAATCACGGTCACCTTGATCCCGATCTTCACTAAGGGAGATTGCCCACGAAGGAGGGGTCTCCGTCCCCCGCACAATGTCGTTGACGCCGCTCCACACCAAGCCGGAGGGTCGTTGACTTGCCTGCGAGCCACCAAAACTCCAAGGATGGCCGGCGCACCAAGATACAATATTGGTTCACTCTAGAACCACAGCACAAGGATCTAAATATTGCTGGATCACTCTCTCAAGAGCTAACCTAGCACTAACACTCACAAAGCTTGTGCTAAGGACTAAGAATTTGATCTTTATGCTCTTTGATGGCTTGGATGTGTTCTTGGATGTGTATGAGATGTCTTGAGACTCCAACAAACTTCAAATGGTCGGGGGAGCTCATATATATAGGCCACCAACTTAAGAGAGCCGTTTACTAGCCGTTGGCCAGTTTTCTGCGTAAGCATCGAAACATCCGACCATAGGGCATCGGTTCTTCCGGTCACTCTGCGCTCTGAACTAGCCGTTGGCTTCACTGACACGGCTGCAGCACCTTTAGGGACCATCGGTTGAACCGATGCTTAGGCGTCAGTTCTTCCGGTGACACTTGATCCGCAGATAGCCGTTGCCCTTGCTGACGTCATTGCACCGATGCCTTGCTCCGACGCACCACCGGTTCAACCGGTGCTGAAGGCTTGGCTGCTGCACGCTTGACAACGTCTCTGGAATATAGTACGTTGAATGCACCGATGCCTCTCTTGACATCGTCGGTTCATCCGGTGCTTTGCTTCTTACTGTGCCAAAGCCAGGGCGTTGAATCTTTCGACAACCATCGGATGCACCGATGCTGTAGGCATCGGTTCTTCCGGTGATACTGATTTCAGTAGAACTCGTCCAATTCAGCGTTTCTTTGAGTTCTTTCTTCATGTTTTACTTTGCATGGCCTTTTTACTTCATCCCTGGGATCTAGAAATGTTCACTTAACAAAACTATTAGTCTCATTGATTGCGTTGTCATACGATCACCAAAATCACTCGAAATGACATAAATGGTGCCATGTTCGTTACAATCTCCCCCCTTTTTGGTGATTGATGACAACACAATCAAAGTAAGCATAAAATTTGCAAGAATTAACAAATTTAACCACTTACACTCGCTTGAATGTTTACCACCATCCAATGATGGCTTGGCCTCCCCCTAAAGCCATGATCCCCCTTTGTTCCTCCGCCTATTTGCTACTCTTCTCTCATATGTTGACTTGATCCAGTCGGCATTTTCTCCCTTTGGAATATACTTTTCCTTTTTGGAACATCTCTCCCTCTTTGTTGGGAACATGCCTTGCTTTGATCCACATTTCTCCCCCTTTGGAATCAAATCACCTAAAAGGTCTTGCACCTAAAGGTCTTGTAAAACAATATAGCTCAAGAGAAGATTAGTGGCCTAGAGAGTTAGTTTCATGACTTATGACCCAATTGTATGATATCAATGAAGATACCAATTGAAAATTTACTATGGTGGATCACAAAATCACGAAACTAGCATGACATGAGCTAAGCTTTCCATAAGTATGTGCATAAAATGATAATGTGAAAAATCAAGTGCACAACTAGATGTTTTAACAAGAAAACTTAGATCATATCATGCACGGAGGTAGCTCTAAAAAGATAAAGATTTGACAATGATATCAATTGAATAAGTTTAGAACCTTGGATACCTCCGGGGGCTTTTGTTTACCTTGCATGTACCAATTTGAAAGTGACTTGCATCCAATTGAAAGTCTTTGAAAGAAGAGCACTTGGTACACCAAGGTTAAGCAAATGTATGAGCGCATAGCCTATGAACTTAGATATGAGCATTTAAATTCAATAGAGCATGGCTCAATATGCATGAAGCACAATTTATCTAATCACTCTTATAGAGTTGTTTGTTCACATTGAGCGTGAATAACATTCTCTTAGAGTGTTAACTCCACCGTGAGACTACAAAAGATAAACTTGCAAACATGTTAATCTCAAAATCACAAACCATAGAGTGAACTCCCCCAAAATGTGTGCATTTAGTGTTTGAATCACCAAGCAAATGTATGCACATTGATTTTGACACAATTGGGAAGTTAACCCTATAGCTTGTGTCCATGGTACACATATGAAATACATACCTCATGAGATCCATGTACCATGAAGAATAATCTTGTGCAGATTTCTACATACTTATCAAACCATATATGTTGCTCATGGGTTAGAATCATGACACAAGCAACCCACCATATATAACACTAGGAGATGCAAGATATGCAAATATCCTAGCAAGACTAATGGAGCTACATGATGCTTGAATTGAAATCTAGCTACCATTACCTTATGGGGGACTTGGGCAATAAATGTCCAAGTTGTGAGCTTAGCTTATTTTGGCTTGAACCTTCACTTCAACTTGTAAGCTAAGTCTCCAAATCCCCCGAAGTCGTTCTTGGCTTTAAGTCTCCTTTGGAACCTACACCATTTGAGGCCCCTTAATGTTGGTGATGATGTCCTTGGGCACCCAAATGGAGTGGTTCCAACTCCTTTCCTTCTTCCCAACCTTGTGAGCAACCACCTTGACATTGGTCTTCTTTTTTATCACATAGGAGGTGCTATTGCTTTTGTTCCTCCGGTTGGGCTTGGTGTAGATGAGAGAACTCTTGATTGTGAGTTTCTTCTTGTTCTTCTCATTCGGAAGCTTCTTCCTTGGTTGAGGACACTTGTTGGACTTGTGGCCTTCTTTGTGGCACTTTGAGCAAGTCACGGTGGACCCCTTCTCAAGCTTCTTCACCATGTCTTCACGGTTATCTTGAGAAGGTTGGACATTGCTCTCTATGCTCTTGCCCTTCAATCTATACAAGTCCTTCATGAGCCTTTCCATTTCTTCCTTGAGCTCATCATTCTCCTTACCAATGAGATCATCACATGATTCTATAATAATATTCTCATAGCATTTCTCATTGCAAGGTTTAGAGCAAGATTCATCAATTAAGTCAATGCAAGAAGTTGAAGCATCTATCCTAGAAATTGAAATTGCACAAGGGATAGTTTGCTCCATTTCCAAAAAGTCATTAGTATCATTAATGCTCTCAAATTTTAATTTGAGCTCTTCATGCTCCTTGCTAAGCAAATTGAATTTGCACATCAAATCTTCAAAATTTGTAGCAAGAGAAGCATTTAGATCATTGAGAGCATTAAGGTTTTTAATTTCTTTAGTTTGTCTTTTCATGACTCTTTGTTGCTCATAAATTAAGTCAAGAAGATCTTCAAAAGAAGGAATATCGGAGTCATCACCACTTACATCGCTATCCATACCTTTGGCCATGTGGCATGTGTTGGATGATGATGAAGCTCCCTTGTTGGTGCGGGTGGTGGTGCTTTTGATGGACTCATCACTTGAGCTTTTCTTTTCTTTTTTTTTATTCAACAAATGCAAGTTCGTCTTCGTGATTTGTCAGCTTGAGCTTGAGCTTGGTTCTACTCCATCATTCACCCATTCTCCAAGAAAAGCACGGCGTTCATTTTTGGGCTTTTTCTCCTTCTTTTGCTTCTTCTTTTTCTTGAGCTTTCTCTCAACCTTTTGGGGAAAATTAGATGGTGAAATATTTAACCCTTCCCCGTAGAGTTGTGAAGCCATTTCTAAGGGATTCATCCCTTCCCCAAAGAGCTAACTGACTAGACGGTGAGGCCTACCGATCTAATGAGCCGGTAAACACAAATTTGCCAATGGAATTGGTTTTCTTTGTGAGAGAAGTGAGTCCCAGCTCTGATACCAATTGAAAGCGATCGGGTGCTCTAGCCTAAGAGGGGGAGGGGTGAATTAGACACTATTAAAACCTTAACCTATGGTTCCAACTAGTTTGCACAAAACTTAAACTAGATCAAGCTATCTAGATGTGCAACTATGGTTCACCTTAGTGTGAAACCCTCATCTCAAAAGAGTTTTGCAACCTATAGCCAATTCTAGCAAGATACTACACTAAGAAAGTAAAGGCACACAAGTTGCAATATGAAATGCAGAAGCTTAAAGGGAGGGATGAGAGGAAGCGAACTCTCAACACGAGGATTTGTCCCGTGGTTCGGATTGCCACAAAGGCGCCCCTACGTCCACGTTGTTGAAGCACTCACGAAGAGTATCGCTTCCCGGCAATCAAGTCTCTTCCGTGAACACAATCACGGTCACCTTGATCCCGATCTTCACTAAGGGAGATTGCCCACGAAGAAGGGATCTCCGTCCCCCGCACAATGTCATCGACGCCGCTCCACACCAAGCCGGAGGGTCATTGACTTGCCGACGAGCCACCAAAGCTCCAAGGATGGCCGTCGCACCAAGATACAATGTTGCTTCACTCTAGAACCACAGCACAAGGATCTAAACCTTGCTTGATCACTCTCTCAAGAGCTAACCTAGCACTAACACTCACAAAGCTTGTGCTAAGGACTAAGGATTTGATCTTTATGCTCTTGGATGGCTTGGAGGTGTTCTTGGATGTGTATGAGATGTCTTGAGACTCCAGCAAACTTCAAATGGCCGGAGGAGCTCATATATATTGGCCACCAACTTAAGAGAGCCATTTACTAGCCATTGGCCAGTGTTCTGCGTAAGCATCGGAACATCCGACCATAGGGCATCGGTTCTTCCGGTCACTCTACGCTCTGAACTAGCCGTTGGCTTCACTGACACGGCCGCATCACCTTCAGGGACCATCGGTTAAACCGATGCTTAGGCGTCGGTTCTTCCGGTGACACTTGATCCGCAGATAGCCATTGCCCTTGCTGACGTCATTGCACCGATGTCTTGCTCCGACGCACCACCGGTTCAACCGGTGCTGAAGGCTTGGCTGCTGCACGCTTGACAACGTCTCTAGAACATAGTACATTGAATGCACCGATGCCTCTCTTGACATCGTCGGTTCATCCGGTGCTTCGCTTCTTCCAGTGCCAAAGCCAGGGCATCGGATCTTCCGACAACCATCGGATGCACTGATGCTGTAGGCATCGGTTCTTCCGGTGATACTGATTTCAGTAGAACTCATCCAATTCAGCGTTTCTTTGAGTTCTTTCTTCGTGTTTTACTTTGCATGGCCTTTTTACTTCATCCCTGGGATCTAGAAATGTTCACTTAATAAAACTATTAGTCCCATTGATTGCGTTGTCATACGATCACCAAAATCACTCGAAATGGCATAAATAGTGCCATGTTCGTTACACATGACATCAGTTGATAGAGGAATTGCAACTGGGTTAAGTCTCGAAGCGTTAGACGGCCGGATTCGCACGGCCATCCCGTCTTTGGCTTTGCCTTGTGCTTGGGCTATGAAGTAGTTGCAGGGTCTCCATTCGTAGGACATTATGAGGCCACTGCCATTCCCACCTTCTACTACCGGGAGAATGTAATAGGTGGAATTGCTCATCAGCTCGTGACCCTATGTGTCATAGACCAATTCTGTGGCATCCCCAACACTACAAGAGAGGATGATGGCGAGGAGCGGAATGAGGAGAAGTTTCATGACTACACCGATTCAGCTTGTGGTTTTCTATTGTCTTGTTGTGAGTATATATGCTCAAGCTGAATATTTGGATGAGGACTCTTTCTGCCTCAAAGAGTAAACAACATGGGCTTTATATATAGATAGTAATCAACCACGCTAGGCAGAATTAAATATTCTCTAAAGATCTTAGATGATATTATATCTTTCTGTATATATAGCTCATTAGGAACCATATCCAAATTCAGGGCAAAGATACTAGAGATCGGGAAAACATTAAATTCTGAACTCTAAAGGATATCCAAGCAAAAGAATGTGCCATGATTATTAAGTTTCCTCTATAAAAATGCATCCGTTAGTCATCAACCCACTGCTAAAATTTAAAAGGTTGATTTTATTGCATATTTAGTTTATAGGTACTTGATGGTTGATGTAGCGGCGTTGCTCTCACCCCCAGCAGTTTTTTTTGTTTGTCACATCATTTTCTAGTAGGGGTGCAAATTGGTGATCCTTAGATGCGCCTCTAACTCTTTTTAGTTCAAAATTTTATACTAATTTTCCAAAATGAGATATGATTTTGGAGAAGTAGTACAAAATTTTGAACTAAAAAGGATTGGAGGTGCACCTAAGGGTCACTAATTGACATCCCTATTTTCTAAGTTCAACATGTAGCTTATACACATAAATTCTTTTTGAAAAGCTACACATAAATTTCTAACATAATTGTTACAAAATAGTTCGATAGATAGAGTTAAATATTCTCTAAAGATCTCAGATGATATTATATATATCTTTCTGTATGTATAGCTCATTAGTACCATATCCAAATTCAGAGCAAAGATACTAGAGATGGGGAAAACATTAATTTCTAAACTCTAAAGGATATCCAAGCAAAAGAATGTGCCACGATTATTAAGTTTCCTCTATAAAAATGCATCCGTTAGTCATCAACCCACTGCTAAAATTTAAAAGGTTGATTTTATTGCATATTTAGTTTATAGGTACATGATGGTTGATGTAGCGGCGCTGCTCTCACCCCAGCAGTTTTTTTTGTTTGTCACATCATTTTCTAGTAGGGGTGCAAATTGGTGATCCTTAGATCCACCTCTAACTCTATTTAGTTCAAAATTTTATACTAATTTTTCAAAATGAGATCTGATTTTGAAGAAGTAGTACAAAATTTTGAATAAAAAAAAGGTTGGAGGTGCACCTAAGGGTCACTATTTGACAATCCTATTTTCTAAGTTCAACATGTAGCTTATACACATAAATTTCTTTTTGAAAAGATACACATAAATTTATTTTTGAAAAGATACACATAAATTTATTTTTGAAAAGATACACATAAATTTCTAACATAATGGTTACAAAATAGTTCGATAGATAGAGTTAAATATTCTCTAAAGATCTTAGATGATATTATATATATCTTTCTGTGTATATAGCTCATTAGTACCATATCTAAATTCAAAGCAAAGATACTAGAGATCGGGAAAACATTAAATTCTGAACTCTGAAGGATATCCAAGCAAAAGAATGTGCCACGATTATTAAGTTTCCTCTATAAAAATGCCTCTGTTAGTCATCAAGCCACTGCTAAAATTTAAAAGGTTGATTTTATTGCATATTTAGTTTATAGGTACTTGATGGTTGATGTAGCGGCGCTGCTCTCACCCCTAGCAGTTTTTTTTTGTTTGTCACATCATTTTCTAGTAGAGGTGCAAATTGGTGATCCTTAGGTGCACCTCTAACTCTCTTTAGTTCAAAATTTTATACTAATTTTTAAAAATGAGATATGATTTTGGAGAAGTATTATAAAATTTTGAACTAAAGAGAGTTGAAGGTGCACCTAAGGGTCACTAATTGACACCCCTATTTTCTAAGTTCAACGTGTAGCTTATACACATAATTTTTTTTTGAAAAGCTACACATAAATTTCTAACATAATGGTTACAAAACAATTTGGTAGATAGAGTTTATTTCCAAACACGGTGCGTGCCACAGCCCACTCACATAAAACAGTGGTGTGCACGCTAGTTCTTCGTGGTGGTTGCAGCTATTCGAATTGATATAAACTAGCCTATCAACTCGTGATTCCGCACTGGCTAATTAGATTAAGTATAAAATAAGCCTTATAGATAATAATTATAAATATCTATCGCACGCCCTCTTTCATCTATAAAATATTCTAACATACAATCTAAAATACACATTTATCATTATCTAGTTACAATAGAATTCATTTTGCATTACACCTCCATATGTGTTCGATATATATTTAATTGAAACATTTGTTTGTGAATTCGTCTTCTTATCTCTTACATCATATGAATACATGGTGACACATATTGTGCGCAGTATTTTATAAAAGAATAACATAAATAATATATTAACAATGATAGAAATTGTAAATTAGAATTTATGTTGATGCACTTTAATATTTTGTTATAATTATAGAATTTAGATCCATATTTAGGGTTTACTTTAACTTTTGATAATAACATAACTAGATAATTTATAAGAAAATCTATGGGTTTATATGTATTATTTTTCTAATGGCATATGTGGGTAATTTACACGAAGATTTGGGGTTGGGGTTACTTTAGATTTTTTATAATGACATAGGTGTGTAATTTAAATACATGTTTAGGAGGTTACTTTAGTCTGTTTTTATAATAAAAAAGTGAGTAATTTATTAGAAAAGCTAACAGATCTAATGACTATTATGAATTAGAGCTGTCCGATTGATGTTCAAATATTTCTGATTTTTATGAGAATTTCAACTATTTCTCTATTCTTTTAGAATGTCCACCTAGGATTCTAGTTGGTTTTACGTGGAGGCTAAATAAGTCTCCAATTAGTAATCAGTTAGTAATAATAAGACTACGCTGATGTGTGAATCTTTACATGCAGGGCATGAACAGCCTCCCCTTTTCGAGCTCACGCCGAGGGATAAAGAAAAAGAAAGGTGATTGGGATCTTATGTGGGCGTGGGATATGGTAGAGTAGCAGATCTCTGAAAAGGATGTTAGCAAGGTGAGTGCCGGAGCATAGTAGGAGAATCAGCAAGCAATGAGTCCACATAGAGACATGGGGTGGAGAAGTAGGAAGTATAGCTGCGTGAATCAGTGAACATCTATCGATTTGCTGGGAGGATATGTCGGAGTACAGGTATCTATTAAGCTTATTGTTTGAGAGAAGTGATTAGCTGAAAGTGATTCTCATTCTCTATGAAAAAATTCAATATGAGAAGTGAATCAGGATAAGCTACTTTTTTTCAACTTCTGGCTACTTAGTTCATTTAAGAGAATCGCTCCACATAATTGGAACCATTTTTTTTAGAAAAATTATTCGGATCCAACATAGAAACTGCTCGGGGAGCTCTACGTACAGAGCCACCTGTACGTTCTCTGACAAGCAAAGTGAAATTTAGAGACAGAAAATCGAGTTAAAGTAGTAGGTCAATTGAATAATCTTGCAATGTTAAATGGCTAACGATAAGAGTTTGGAGTGAAGATTATTCATTCCTAGTTCGGAAAATGGGTGTGAGCGAAAACCTAGAAGAAATGACATCATAGTTTGTCCTTGCATTGTCCATGCGGCACATCGAATGAAAGAAAGAAAAACTCAGAGCGGGATGAAAAAAACAAAAACTTAATCTTGTCATCCTGAGAATAATTCAAATATATTTTCATTTGGCGAAACCAAGTTCCTTGGTCCATCATCAATCCTACAGCACTAATTAACAGAACTTGGGCAACCACACAACACAATTGCCAACCAATCCGAATCGCATGCGGAAGGAACGTGCCCCCATCAAAAAAGTGGTGGAACCAGTTCGAGGCTACCAACGTTCCAACAAGACGTTGCTGCGCGTGCACAGTAGCCCTCAAACTTCATCACTTGTACTGCCTTACTGACAGGGCGCACGGACCTCCGATCCACGGCGACGACCCGCCGGACACGCCTCGGCCCCCGCCCGCGCCGCGCCGACCACGTCACAGGTCGCCGGAGGTCTCCATCAGGTACACCATGTACTTGCAGCATATCTGGTAACTGACGAACCCCGTGAACCAGAACTCGAAGCCGTCCACCGTGGCCACCTGTATGTACTTGTGCTCCGGCTTCTCGGCGTTCTCGCGGGGCCTCACCCGCTTGATCCGCCGCAGGGGGACCACCACCTTGTAGGGGACCCGGGCCACGACCTCGCCGGCCGGGGAGGTGACGGCCAGGGACCGGTCGCTGCGGAAGGCGATCCTGCGGGTGGAGACGAAGAGCATCCCGGCGATGGGGCCGCCGGTGGTGTAGAGGTAGCACTGGTGGGCCTTCACCAGCCGCTCGCCTCTCTCCGCCGGGAAGGCGTGCCGGAACGCGCGCTCCAAGCCGCCAGCCAGCAGGATCCTCGCTCCCAGGCTCAGCTTTCCCTTCACCGTCTCCGAGAGCTTCGGCCCCAGCGTCACTGCGCGCACGAAACACGTCAGCTCACGAACACGTACTCTGTTCCATCATCCACTGCCACTGTTGGCTACAACTCTACTCACCATGGTCCCTGAAGCTCTGAGCTCGTCTTCCCATCTTGTTCACCCAGTGGATCACCTGGCCCTTGCCTGAAAACCATAGCGTGTGAACTTCCTGTTAGCATCAAGCACGTAGCAGCTGATGATGCAAGGCAGCAGCAAGTCTTGAGCGTCGGATCGAGGACGTACCGTGCTTGTAGCCGATCAGCGAGACCGCGAGGCGATCGCCGTCCTTCTTAGCCGCCGCCGGGCGGTCCCTCGCCGCCTCCTCGATGGCGTACGCCTTGGCGGTGACGGGCACTCCGATCACGTGGCTGCCGCTCGAGCTCGACATCTTCATGGCTCTCCGGCCCCTTCCACGGCCTACTGGATTCTTCCTTGCCAACCACGGTGCGTGAGAAAGAAAGAGAGAGAGAGAGCGCTTGTGCGTTGGTGTAAGGTTAGGTGGCTCGAGACGGCGAGCCCGGGGCGCCGGTTTTATAAGCCGACGGGGTGATGAAATCTTGGGGCGAAAGGCGGGGTGGATCCGTGCTTAGTCAGCACCGGCTCACCGGCGCCGGAAAAATTAAAGCAGGCGGTGGCGGTCCAGGCATCCATGTTCGCGAAAAGGGCCAGGCTTTGGCGTGGGTCTGTGTCATCCGCCTCCGAGCTTTTCCGTCGATCGTGCGCGCGCGCGGCCTGCTGGAGGCCTGGAGCAGGATATTGCTTCTTTCCGCCGCGCGCCGCCGTGGAGGCCTTGCCGTATTTGCCGACGGCCGCCGCGGCGCGGGGACAGGTGGCTCGGCGCGGCGGATGGCTTGCCGCTTTCGAAGAAGCACCCCATGTGCTCGCACGATCCTCGCTAGCTTACCGTGCGCCGGGTTACGGGAAAAGATATGTGGTGCCATGCCAGGTAGGGCCCTAGGATCTAATGTATATATGGGGATTTTAGGATGCTTTAATTGGTTTTTTCAAGTACCTAGTACCAACCGTTAGACTTTGATAAGGAACATTTTATTATTTTTGATCAGTTTATTGTCGAGTATTTTGAGTTGAGAGAAACTATAGCAGGTATGTTAGGAACCTTCTAATCGAAACTGGAAAGAGAAGGTGCCAGTGTCAGGCCTCAGCATCGGAGCACTGCAGACTTGAGGGTAGGAATGCTAGCGGGGCGGGTTCTGCCGCAAATCCGTTGGGTTGACCCGCGCCGCAAACCCGCATCTCGCCGCGATCCAGCCCGCATCGGTGAAATGGCTGGCGCTAGGCTTCCTGTCCGCGGGGCCCAATGGCGCCGCGTAGCCCGCAAAAACGAAAGAACAGGAAAGAAGGCCGCTCCGTGCGTTGCGCCGTGGCCCCCCAATCCAACGACCGCTCGCGTGTGGTGCCGCCGCTATCCGTTTCTGCGCCGCCGCAGTCGTCATTCGCGCCACCACCGCCGGTCGCCGGGGAATCCACCGCTTACTTCGCCAGCGGATCCACAGGCTTCTTGCCTCATCCCCCCCCCCCCCCCCCCCTCATGTGTTCGAGCTGAGATTGAGAAAAGAGGGGCGCTGTCCTGGTCAACGGCGAGGCCGAGCGCGATCCGGGCATGACGGTGTTCGCCAAGGTCGCCACGTTCGAGGAGGAGCTCCGCGCCGCGCTGTCGCGGGAGGTGGACGCCGCCCGCGGCGCCGTGATCCCGAACCGGATCGCCGAGTGCCGGTCGTACCTGAAGACGAGGTCCTTCGACGAGGAGGTGAACAAAGTATTCGTGGCCGTGAACGCGGGAAAGCACATCGACGCCATGCTTGAGTGCCTCAAGGAGTGGAACGGCGAGCCCATGCCCATGACGACCGACCCTGCCCCATGGAGACGAATCGAAGCCAGTACAGAGATAGCAAGCTTTAAAGCTGTACAGAGATGAGAGATGGCATATGGGCACAAGCCCAATAAGCGGATGCGGGACGCAGCGGGCTGCCGCAACGCCCGCAAAAGGCAAACGGCGCCATGCGGCTGCCCGCGTGTGCCCGCGACTGGACTCGCGGCTTGTACGGACGCGGGGCGGGCAGCCGTAATGTAACGAACTTGGCACCATTTATGTCATTTCAAGTGATTTTGATGATTGAATGACAACGTAATCAATGAGACTAATTGTATTGTTAAGAGAATATTTTTAGATCATAGGGATGAAGTAAAAAGGCCATGCAAAGAAAAACACGAAGAAAGAACTCAAAAAATACTAAATTGGACGAGTTCTACTGAAATCAGTAGCACCGGAAGAAGCATCGGTGCATCCGATGGTTGTCGGATGATCCGACGGCCTGGCTATTAGCACAAGTCTATGCGCCCAGGAGAAGATCATTCAGCACCGGTTGAACCGATGATGCATCGGAGCAAAGCACCGGTGTAATGAAGTCAGCAGGAGAGAAAGAGGCCAACGGCTAGTTGAGTGCTGTGAGTGACCGGTTGAACCGACGCCATGTCATCGGTTAAATCGGTGGGGTCGCAGACAGTGCGTCAGAAGCTCAACGGCTACTTCGGGTCTGAGAGTGACCGGATGAACCGACGCTACCCCAGGCAGAGGCATCGGTTCATCCGATGGTACGCAGATTTTTGCTGACTGTTGGAGCAACGGCTCCACGATTTGGAGGCCTATATATATGGCATCCCCCGGCCATTTGAAGATTGTTGGAGTTGCTAAAAGTCACACACGCACACCCAAGATCATCTCCAAGCCATACAAGAGCCCATTGATCATATCCTTAGCCTTTAGCACTAGCCTTGTAAAGTGTGAGTGCTAGATTAGCTCTTAGTGAGTGAGATTGCAAGGCCTTAAGCCTTTGTGCTGTGGTTCTTTAGTGAACCAAAAGAAGAGCTTGGTGCGCCGGCCCCTTGGAGCTGTGAAGCTCGCCGGCAACGTCATCGACCCTCCAACTTGGTGTGGAGCGGCGACGACACTTTGTGCGGGGGACGTGGAGACCCCCATCCTTTGTGGAGAAGCTCCTTAGTGGAACCCGGAGGGAAGGTGACTGTGATTGTGTTCACGAAAGAGACTTGGTAGCCGAGTAGCAATACTCTTAGTGAGTGCTACAACAACATGGATGTATGTGTGACTTTGTGGCTAACCGAACCACGGGATAAACACCCGCGTCAAGAGTTTGCTATCTCCTATCACGCTCATTAAGCTTCCGCATTTCATACTAGCAATTTATATGTCTTTACTTTCATAGTGTAGGTTCTTGATAGGAAAGGCTATAGGTTGCTAAACTCTTTTTGGATAGGGGTTTCACACTAGAACAACTATAGTTGCACATCTAGATAGCTTGTTTTAGTTTAAATTTTGTGCAAACTAGTTGGAGTCATAAATCTAAGTTTTTTAGAGTGCCTAATTCACAACCTCTCCCTCTTAGGATAGAGCACCCGATCCTTTCACGCAACCCGCCCAACCCGCCCGCTTGCAAGCCTACTTGAGGGTGGCACGAGGTGGAGAGTGGAGACGACGTTGTTGTGGCGCATGTGGAGAAGCAGAGAACTATGCATGGAAATGACACAGGCCACTGGAGACATTATGGGAACCTTTTTCTCAAAAGAAAAACAAGGGGGGGGGGGGGGGGGGATAGGCCTTCCTCATAGGACGAGAAGATGGGAGGGCTATCTCAGTGGAGCAAGAAGTAGCGGCACGTAGGGGGCCGTAACTTAAATTTCTGGCAAAACAAAGGGACGAGGATGAAGAGGACACGCTGAATATTCAATGGGCTCGTAGTGACATAGTACTACTTTATCCACATGATCCGAGTCATACAAGAAGAAAATGTTCCCCTTCTCGTCCCAAAAGTGAACAGAAAGGGAGGAACTCAACTTGACTGCAAACTCAGGAGGACAGCAAGGCCCCTGGCCCCATGTCCCGTGGCCTATGGATGATGCAGAGCCATGACGATCCATCGTGTAAAACGACGCCCTTTTTCCAGCGAAAAATCTCTGTGTCTCGGTCCCTTGGGGATCGCAAGTTCAAGCCCCTACAAGTTCCGACTTCCGATCGGTCTCCAGTCTCCTTTCTCGTCCGGCTTCCCGCTTCCCTCCCAACCCAAGTCACCGCTCGCCACCCGGCCAGCAGAGGGACTCGGTCACTGACACGTGGGGCCGGGCCCACCCGTCAGTGACTGAAATCAGCTCTGCAGCTACTGCAGGGCTGCAGAGGATCTAGTCCACCTCTTCGGCAGTTCGGCCCACGAAGTCGGCCGTGTCCGGGTCGTTTCCCACGCGGCACCGATTCGGACTCAGCACGGCCGCCTCGGCCAGCTACGTGCCGAGCCCACGGCCCCGGCCGCGCCCGCCATAGGCCATCGGCGCCGCGCTGTCCTTGTCCGCGGTTGCGCCGGCAGGCGGAGGGGCTCCTCCTCTGCCATTTCTGCACTTGCAAAGCAATCTCCCGGGGGGTTTAACAAGTACGATCGCCGGCGCCGTGCGATGCGGAAAAGCTCGGAGGCGAGGACTGACGAGGTGGACCCTTTCGGCGTCGATCTCGGCAGATCCTAGTCATGGGCGTTCGTGTCGACGCCGCCGTGGAACTCTGCCACTGTAGGTAGTGGAAGCTGTTGGTTTCTGTCGGAGTTTCCTCGCCCTGGTGCAACGTCTTCAGTCCAACAACGCTGTCTTTTCAGCGTAAAGGACCGAAAACTACGCGAGATATCCATTTCAGAGTCCAGGCTGGCCAGCTTTGCAACTGCTTTGGAGCAGCAGATGCAAGTTGCAGGGATCATTTTCATTTCTAGAAACTAAATCAGAGGCGAGTTTTGTTAGGGTTGGAACAAATGCAATGCAAAGCGACCCACTTTCTCTTTAGGTTCCTCTCCCATTTCTGTAAATGAACCATGAGGTGATGCTGCTCCAATGGCGCCCTTCGCCCCTCTTCTTGGCGATAACTTCATGGCCAAGACAAACTGTGCTGCATGGGGCCCTTTTTCCCGTCCCAATGTGGGTGAAAGGCCCAACTGATAAAGAACATCTGATCGGATAACTGCGTGGAGATTCTGAAAGAGGGTTACCTGATTCTGATGGTCCAAAGCAGCCCGGCAGACAAAGCACCCTGTTCATCCAGAGATGGAAGTGAAATGACGGGACAAGAGGACCAAACCAAAGGTCGAAGCGCGTATTTTTTTTTAAGAAACAGGAGGGGTGTAATCCCCTACTGATTATATATATTAAAGCAAACCAAAAAGTCTAAGCAAAGTACAGAGTCTTAAGAATCAAGAGACGAAAAAAGTCAAAAAGAAAATCAACCAAATTACACAAGGGCTTCTAGCCATTCTAACATATGATCTTTATATCTTGCTTTTGCTCTTAGAGTAACCAGAGCAAAATCCTTCTTGAAAAGCTGCATGCAACATTGTGGAGATGGCTGTATCCCCTGGAAGATGAGGTCATTCCTTTGCATCCAAATATTCCAGCAAAAGGTGATAATAATGTCCATGGAGAAAGGAAGGTTGATTTGAACTTTGATTGCTTCTAGAATTTGAACTGACGAGTTACTCATAATCAAAATGTTCAGTCTGGCCCAGCATGCTAGGGCAAAGGGGCAGTCAAAAAAGAGGTGAGATAAAGTCTCTTCCATACCCAAATGACAACAGACACAATCATATGAGGGTAAGAACATGTGCCTTCTTCGAAGAATCTCCCTAGTGCTGAGTCTGTTATGTAAAAGTAACTAAAAAACACTTTATGCTTGTTTTGGCTTGCAGATTTCCAGAGCCATCTGAAAATAGGATGGGTGAGTCGATGGCCAGTAAGATGAGTGTAGGCCTTGGATGTGGAAAAGAAGGGTGAACCCCAAATATAGGACCAAATATCTGGATCATCTGAGTTCGGCAAAGTGATCAAGTTCTGGGCAATTTCAAGTAGCTGATCGGCAGCTAGAGGAGACAGTGGAAGGAGCAGGAATGTTTCATAACTATCAGTGTGCATGACCTCATGGAGGGTAACGTTTTTGACCTTAGCAAAAGAGAATAGTTGTGGGTAATAAATTCTTGGCACTTTATTAAGCCACATATCTTCCCAGAAATGACAGGATCTACCATCAAAGATGTTGATCATTGCTAAACCTTTGAAAGAGTCTAACAGCTTTAGTATATCTCTCCACCAAAAGGATCCAACTTTTTTCTCTGCTGAAGGTAGCTCTCCAGAACTGTAATGTCTTTCCCAAATTAAATTTACCCACGGTAGATCATGTCTGTTGAAAAATTTATGTAGATTTTTCAACAGTAAGGCTTCATTTTGGGTTTGGAGATTGAGTACTCCAAGTCCTCCTTCTTGCTTAGGCAAGCAAACTAATTTCCAAGCTGCCTTTGATGGTGATTTATCAGCAATATTTGCTCCTCTCCAAAGACTATGCTTTCTGTATTTATCAACTTGCTGGATAACTGTCTTGTGAAGGCTAAAGGTGCTCATGAAAAACATTGGGAAAGATGTAAAAATGGAGTTTGTGATTTCCAATCTACCAGCCTGGGATAGGAAAGCAGAAGTGTAGGCTAATCTTCTTTCACACTTGTTTACAAGAGGTAGGAAATCCACCACTTTAGGTTTAGATAAACCCAAAGGTAATCCCAGATAAGTAAAGGGCAAAGACCCTACTATACAGCCAAAGAGTTGGGCAAGCATGATTGTTTTAGCTTCATCCACATTAATTGGCACCATCATAGATTTTGTATAATTAACTTTCAACCCTGTTGATGAAGAGAAATCATGCAAGATATTCTTGAGATTAGCCATCTGAGAAGGACATGCTTCCATAATTACTAGTGTATCATCTGCATATTGTAGGATTGGGAAATCATTGCAGTATTGCAGTGGAATTGGTAGAGAGAGCAGGTTCTGGGATTGGGCTTGATTCACCATACTCTGCAACAGATCTGAGGTCAGTACATATAGGAGTGGTGATAATGGATCCCCTTGTCTTACACCTCTTCTGCAGTGAAAAACTTTCTCAGGAACTCCATTTAAGAGTACAGATGAAGTACCAGAAGCAAAGATAAGTTTCATCCAAGATAACCATCTATTACCAAAACCTTTTTGCTGCATGATTGCCAGCATTACTTGATGCTCTACTTTGTCAAAAGCTTTCTCAAAATCCAGTTTAAGAATAATAAGTTCCTTTCTAGATTGATGGCATGTGAAGATATTCCAAGGCCCATGCTAGACAATCCTGAATGGTTCTACTCTTGATAAACCCATATTGATTCTTATGAACAATCTGCTGAATCAGCTTCTGTAGTCTGTTTGCCAGTAATTTGGTGATGATCTTCATGGAAATATTCAGAAGTGAGATTGGCTTGAAATCATTTACCTTAGTAGGCCCATCTAGGGATGAAAACCGTAACCGAAAATCTCGTTTACCGGGGCTCGTTTTCGAGGTTTTACCGCTATTTCAAAGAAAACGGAAACGATAACGGTAACCGAAGAAACGGAAACGATAACGGTAAAAAAATACGGAAACGATAACGAAAATGATTTTACCTCTTTCCGATCATTTCCGCGTTTTATCGTATTTCCCCGGTAATTTCCGCCGGTATTTTACCGGGAAACCTTCCTCCGACAGGTACTCCCATTCTCCCAATCTCCCATCGAGCTCCCAAGGCCCAGCTCGGCCCATCTCCACTCCAGTCAAATAAATACTCTGCCCATCAGTTACCCCATCCCAGAAGGCCAGAAGGCCAGAACCCTAGTCAGCGACTCCTCGATCCTCGTCTCCTCGCCTCCTCGAGACCTCGACGCTTCGACTTCGCCGCCAGCCCGCCGCCTACCTTGGCCTTGGCCAAGCGCCTCGTCTACCACCAGTTTCAGACTCCAGCAAATCGGCATCGATGGCGCCTACGACAACATGACGTCGAGGACTAACGACGGAGGAATCGCTGCCATCGCCACCATCAACCCGCCGCCGACATCCGTGGCTCCAACAACCCGGTGGACAGCCGAATCTCCAGCAGCACCGTTCCGTGCGAGTGGTAAGCACTAAGCACTAAGCAGGGGGCCATGGTCCACTGGTCTCTTGAATCTTAGCTCAGCTCTGTGTGCGCCACCGCGGCCTTCAGCTCGGCCAGCACCCCGTGGTGCGCCGCGGCCGCGTCCACCATCTGCCACAGCTGCGCGTCCGCCGCCGGCGCCGGTGCCGCGGCGTGCTCCTCTGCCTCCAGCGCTGCGTAGGACAGTAACAGACGTACATGCATGCATGAGAGTGTAGACGTTGCATGGGTGTACTGCTTTGAGGCATTTCTTAATTAGTAAATCACGTGGACAACCTCCAGGTTTGTGTGAGCTGTAGTGCGATTTAGTTATTTATTACTTCAACACATTGACATGAGATGGTCTCTTGTCGTTTAGTGTTTAAAGTACAGTACGTTACTCCTCTTGTATTATATCCTATAATATTCAGAGTGATTACTATTTCACTTTTCACCTGTTATTTCTATATATTCCTTGTCATTTATCAGGCTATTTGTTTCCACTTAAATGACTCAATACTCATTAGCTAAATATTCCATTTCTCATTTCAGCGGAGAGCCAGACTGATCTGGCCGCCTCTTCAGGAACACCTAGAGCACCTGCAGCTTCATTGGACGTAGCATTAGTGCCAAGTCCTGCAACAGGCGGAAGTGGCACACAGGATGCTGGTGTCATCAATATTGAAGATGGAGGTGGGAGCGGTGACGATGAGCCTGCCGAGAAGAAGCAAAAGAAGTGTACATCAGGTGTTTGGGAGTACTTTGACAAGTACTGGGTGACAGTGGAGGTAAATGGCAAGAAGGAGCAGCAGCACTGGGCAAAATGCAAATTCCAAGGCTGTAAAAACAAGACCAGCAAAGGTAGATGTGAGAGCAGGTTTGGAACAACAGGTTTTTGGACTCATCTAAGGTATTATCACAGTATTGTTAAAGGCCAGCAGCAAATAAAAACAGAAAATGATGAGAAAAATGGTGTAACTATTGTTAAACCTTTCAAATATGATCAAGAAGAAAGTCTGAAGAAATTTTACATGGCCATGATTGTGCATGAGTACCCCTTCAATATGGCTGAGCATGAATTTTTTCAAGATTGGGTTAAATCCTTGCGGCCACATTATCCTCTTAAGTCTCGTGTCACTGTGAGGAAAGAAGTAATGGATCTCTGTATGCTAGAGAAGGAAAATATGTATGAATACTTCAAAACTATTAACTGCCGTTTTAGTGCGACTATGGATATGTGGACTTCTAATCAGAACAAGGGATATATGTGTATCACCCTCCACTGGGTTGATGATGATTGGAAAATTCAGAAGCGAATTGCTAATTTTCTCCATGTGAAAGGACGCCATACCGGTGAGAAGCTATCAGATACTTTCACTTCATGTCTTTTGAAATGGTATGTTGAAAAAAAAATGTTTTCTCTCACTTTGGATAATGCTGCTGCAAATGAAGTTGCTGTTAAGGATGTGATTGTAGAACTCAAGAAGCATAGTCCTTTAGTCTGTGATGGCCAATTTTTTCACGTGAGGTGTGCCAACCACATCCTTAATCTTTCTGCTAGAGATGGTATGCGTGTGATTCAGTCAACAACTAAAAACATTAGAGCATTCATAGTAGCTGTGAAGGGATCTACTGTGCAGTGGGAGGAGTTTCTAAAGTATGCTACTGAGTGTGGTTTGGACACAAACTCTGGGCTGTCACTTGATGTTTCCACAAGGTGGAATTCAACCTATTTGATGTTGAAGGATGCTATATATTATAGGCTGGCTTTCGACATGCTCACGTCATATGAACGCAAAAGGTACGAGCATATTTCACCTTCAGCTGAGGAGTGGAAGAATGCAGAAACTTTACTTCCATTCTTGAGAAAGTTTTATGACCTCACTGCAATATTATCTGGTATTTCATACCCAACTGCAAACTTGTTCTTTAGAGGATTTTGTGAAATTAAGCTCATGCTAAATGAATGGTGCTCTAGTACAGACCCCACCATTAGTGAAATGGCCAATGCTATGATTGTTAAGTTTGACAAGTACTGGAAGAAGTCCAATGTCGCTCTCGCTGTGGCGAATGTTCTTGATCCTAGGTTCAAGAGGAGAATTGTTGAATTTTACTTGAGAAAGCTATACAGTAAGTCCTATCAAGTTGAGCTTGACAAATTCAATGTTGTTCTTAAGAAGATGTATCACTTTTATGCTGCTGCTACTCCTTCCTCGTGTGATGCTCGTGCTCCTGCGGCTTCAATGGATGCAAATCAGATCGTGGACAGCATAGATACTGAGCTAGATAGCTTCCTATTTGATAATGCAACACATGGTGATGGCCCTGAGGAATCAAGTGAATTAACAAGATACTTGGCTGAACCAACCATTAAGGTTAGTAAAGCCAATCAGCATACATTTGACATCTTAGCATGGTGGAAAAATCAAAAGGATGAATATCCTATTCTCTCCCAACTTGCCCGTGATGTGTTGGCCATGCAAGCATCAATTGTTGCTTCTGAATCCGCATTTAGTGCTGGTGGTCGTGTCGTTGATCCATATCGTAGTCGTCTTGATCCTGAGATGGTAGAGGCTTTGGTTTGCACAAGAGATTGGATACTTGCTGATAAAAAAGTAAAAACATTAAAAAAACATATTGTATTGTATTGTATTGGTATTGCTTTGTTAGTTCCAATTGCCATTTTGTATAGTTCACCAATGGAGCTGTTGTTATTTTTTGTAGGTACAAGGAAGGTTTCTTCAATTGTTTCTGATCTTGAGGTCCGCGAGAATATGAAGATTCAACCTGAACTTGAGGTATGAAAAAAACTATGAAAAGTAAATTGACCGGTCATAAGTAGGTGTTACCACTATTTTATTGTTTGTAATATATTACCATTGCACTACAAGATTTTTGACTTGAATAATATATCCTCCGTGTAGGAGGAGGTCATGGAAATGGAGATGGAGGTGGCTGCGGATGATAATGACATGCCTGATGTTCATCTGTAGCAAGCTAGATGTCTAAAGCTTCATATGGCCAAATTTGCACTATTTTGTTTCTTTGTCAAATGCGTCAAACTTTGATATGTCATATGTGCATGTGTGTGTAGCAGCAGCAGCACTGCACTAGCACTACTATGTCACTTTTGAACCCTGTCGTGTGTTTTGTTTAATGGCTAAGGTTGAACTTGACCTGCTGTAGTGCTATAATATTCTATTACTTATGTTGATGTGTCGCCATGTTGAGGTGATGAACTGATAATATTTTCCGTATGATCTTGCCTTATTGAACCTATGTATTGTCATGTCTAACCGTTTTTTAACCTATAAATTATCGATTTTCGACCGATATCGAGCTATTCTCGATCGGATAGTTTCGTTTCCGAAGTTCCCGTATTATCGGTACCGTATTCGTTTCCGCCAATACTGTTATCGATATCGTTTCCGAGAAAAAATGTGAAACTGAAAACAATTGAGGCTTCTTCCGATCGTTTCCGACCGTTTTCATCCCTAGGCCTATCCACTTTTGGAATGAGTGTAATAAAAGAACTATTTAAGCTCTGAAGACAAATATTTCCCTCATAAAACTCCTGACAAAGATTATAGAAATCCTGCTTTATGATAGGCCAGCATTTCTTAATAAAATCTGTATTAAAACCATCTGGACCAGGTGACTTATCTGTTGGTAAAGATGCCACTACTTGATCAATTTCTTCAGATGTGAAAGGTTCTTCCAAGGAAGATAAATTTGGATTTGGAGAAAGAATCTCTTCCAAGTTCAGTTGCATTGCTGTAAATTCAGACTTGCCTAATCTCTCTTTATAGGCTTCCCAAAGAATGTGTGCCTTGTCTTGATGAGACCTGAACATGTTGCCATCAGAGTTCTCAAGGCAAGTAATCAGATTCTTTCTATGCTTTATGGTGGCATTTGCACGAAAGAATTTTTGCCTGCTTCTCCCTTAGTTACCCATCTAATGGTTCCTCTTTGCTTCCAATAAATCTTTTGTTGTCTTAAAAGAGAGATCAACTTTTGCTCCAAAATAACTCTGAAATTCCATTCATGCAGGGCTAAGTCTCTGAATTCTTCCAAGAATCCCAAGAAAGTGAGGATGAGCTTAACATTGGATATGACTGCCTTTAAGCTAGAAAGTTGGGATTGCCAAGCCTTAATCACCCTGCGCAGGTTTTTGAATTTTGCAGTAATGATTTTAGCAGTATCAGTCTGAGAAGTAGGCAAAGACCAGCCATGCTGTACAATGTCCATGAAATGTTCATGTTCCATAAGATAGTTTTCAAACCTGAAGACTTTACCCTTAGGTAGAAGTGTTAATTGATATGAGACATGGAACATGGTCTGATGTTTTCATGGCCATAGTAGAAACAAAAGAACTAGGGTAGTTGTTAGACCAAGATTGGGAGGTGAAAAACCAATCAAGTCTCTCCAGATGGGGTGAGGCTTGTTTATTAGTCCAAGTAAATTGCTTACCATAGAGAGGTAACTTCACCAGGCCTAGTGCGCTTAAGGCCTCATTGAAAAGGAACATATTTGTCAAATCACCACCAGGCTTATTTCTATTTTCAGGTTTTCTGATAAGATTAAAATCACCCACAATCAACCAATAAACTTCAGCTGGCATCTGAATGTTTTTGAACCAGTGTAAAAATGCATGGCTACCAGGGGCGGTGCAGGGTGCGTATATATTTGAGAGGACCCATTTGGAATCGTTATGCTTGGATGAAAATTCCACAGTTAGATTGAAATCGTTGCTAAAAACCAGTTGGCCATGAAAAAGATAGGATTTCCAGACTGTGAGAATCCCACCAGAGGCTCCCACTGATGGAAGAAATTCAAAACTGTCAAAACTACTAGAACAGAATTTCTTAATGAACTGGATATCAAAGTTTTCCCTTTTAGTCTCTTGGAGGCACAGAATGTCACAATTGCTTTCTACAATCTTATCTCTAATGGAATCCCACTTTTTATCAGAATTAATCCCACGAACATTCCAACAAAGAACCTTCCATGATCTAGAATTTAAATAAGTATCCATAAAAGAACCCAGATAGAGACAACCAAAGAGGATGCACAGGTACTATGCATCTTACAAAATAAATGTGACCAGGTTTTGACATTATTACAGACTCAAAGAGAGGAAGTCTTAAGAAAGAGAAGATAAAGTGAGAGGGAAAGCTATGGATGATCAGCCACTGGAGGTCGTCACTTTCTTGACTTCTTCTTGCTAAGCTTGTTATTATCATCATCTTTGGTGGGTGGTTTCTTCTTGGGTGGCTTGTTGCCCACAGGAGCAGGAGGCCTCCAAGCAAAAGATCGCCATTCGGCGCTTCGGTGCTAAGGGTTGAACGCTGCCGAGGATGTGCATCGGCATTGCCGACTTGGACAGAGTCGTCAGTCATGCATATGCATGGCTCCAACTTGACCCATTCAGGTCCGGGTAGTTTACAGCCTTCTTGTATTGTCGTACATATACCTCTAGAACATGGTTCAAGTGACCAAAATGGCATCTTTCAAAAAATAAAAGTGACCAAAATGGCAGCATTAGAATTTAGAATTCTGGTGCGAGGATGGATCAGAAAGCTTAGTTTGCAAGGTAACTGACTGTGTAGGTCAGTGGAAATTTGTTTTCTGTTTTTTCTTCGTGTCTGTATCTAATATGTGATAGTCCACTAATGATTTTCCTCTTGTTCACCTAACCAAGCTCGACACCTTGTTTGCTACTCCATCAGTGCAGCCACCTGACTGAATAAGACAGGTTTTTGGGAGAACCAGTGAATTGAGTTCAATTTAGTTCAGTCTGGATTTTGTGTGGAAACAGTGGATTGAATTCCAATCTTTTTTCTGTCGGATATGTGCCAACTTCCAGTCAGAGAAATGTGTTTTGTTTTTCTGACTTCGGGTGTCTGAAACCATTACGTGGTCCTCCCACGCGCTGATTCTTCTCCTGTTTACCTAACCAAGCTGGACAGTTTGTTTTCCACATCAGTACAATTATGCAGGGACCTGTGACTGAATAAGACTGGATTTCGTAAGGAAAAGAGGTGACTGAATTCAATTCGTTTACTATGGAATTTGCATGAAAGCAGTTAATTGAATTCAGTCTCTGTCAGATATCGTCTGCAGAGACTAGCATGCAAAGTGCAGTACTTGGACAGTCATATGTGCTGTGAACACGCTTAGTGTCGGAATTCTTCAGACATCACCTCAAAGCAACAAAGATACCGCAGCTACGAATCGATCTGGTACCATCCTGCACGACAATTTACACCAGAACTATAAGAAACATCTGCGTTTGCCACTGTGGTGCTAGTGCTACACCTTGAAGTAACAAGGCATCTCTGTCCTAAAACCGAAAATTTTCAGAGGCCTCTGATAGCCCAATCCCATTTGAGCACACCTTTTTTTCTTGAGAAAAGAATGGATATCAATGGCACTTTTGCCATCGGCGCACAACCATTATCTGATGCAAATTCATGAATTCTCCTCTTCCCCAACCCGCAAAAAGATCACATGCCCTTGATCGATCACCTCCAACCAACTTGCTAGCCACGGCCGATTAATCCACGAGGCGACCGATCCCCTACAACGACATGTTGCAGCCCTACACATACACAGACAGAGCTATCACAACTACACGAAGACGACACACGGCGCGCACATGAAGAAACCACTCCCCATCATCAGCCTACCAGCAGCAGCAGCAGCTCCACCACGCATGCGTCGAGCGCCCGCCGTCATTGCGCCTGCTGCTGCGCGTTCGCGACGGCCAGCTCCAGGTGCTGCAGCGACCGGTTGTAGCTGACGAAGCCCAAGAACCAGAACTCGAAGCCGTCGTTGGTGACGAGCTGGACGTACTTCTGCTCCGGCCGGTGCTTGTTCTCGCTGGGGCGAACCTCCTTCACCATCCGCAGCGGGATGGTGACCTTGTAGGGCACGCGCGCCTTGTCGCCGCGCGGGGTGGACACCGCCAGGGAGCGGTCGCTGCGGAAGGCCACCCGCGCCGTGGACACGAAGAGCAGGCCGGCGATCGGGCCGGCCGTCGTCGAGAGGTAGCACTGCGAGGCCCTGAGCAGCTTCTCGTTCTTGTCCACGGAGAACCACTGCTGGAACATCTTCTCCACGCCGCCGGCCTGGAGGATCTTGGCCCCCAGCGCGAGCTTCCCCTTCACCGTGTCGGAAAGTTTGGGCCCGAGCGTCACTGCAAAGATAACACATCGGAGCAGGCAAGCAACTTCAGCCTACTTTCCCAAAGCCATGGCCAAGGACAAAGCATCCTCAACCACTTTTCCAGCTGTCCCGTGTAGGAGAAAACAAGGATCGTAAATTACCGTGTTCTTTGATGCCCCGAGCGATCTTGTCTCCCTTCCTGCCCTGTTTGCTCGTCGGCCGGTCGGCGGTCGTGGAGCTGTTCGCATCTGAAAGGAAGCAACAAGTGCCTTTGATCAGCACATGCTTTTCTTGGTTTCTTCCTCCTCATCTCGCTTGCAGTGAACCGAAATCGAACAGATAAAGAACAGGGGTCCGGCAGCTCTCACCATAGCTGGACTGGAAGGAGCTCGAGAATTCTCCATGATCGGGGGTCTGCTGTTCGTCCAGGAACTCCGGCTCCTCGATGCCGTAAGCCCTGCTGCTCACCGGGATCCCGACCACATGCCCTTCAGTCGTCGATCCCTCCATCTCTGAACCTTTCTTTCCAACGAAAGACTTGGCAGCTGCCTTGCTTCGCTCTGTCCTGCTCTGTTCTTGCCTCGATACCTAACGTGCGGTGGTTGCGGGTTGCTCAGGCCCCAAATGAGAAGGGGGAAAGCTTCTTTTATAGCGTTGGTGTGCCTATCTTCTCCTCCCCCCCCCCCCCCCCCCCCCCCCCCGAAAGATCCAAAAGGCCCCGGTGGCCACCCAAACCAATTCGGCTCTTTGGAATTGGGAACGGATGCAGCAACAGTCCTCACCCTTTCATCATGATAAAAAGCTAGCTCGCGCGAGGAAAAGCTCGGTGGTGGCTACCTAATTCGCGAGGCCACCCACGGGGGCCCCATGGCTTTTGTGTGCGCTGTTCTGGTGCTAGTACCAGTGGTATTTTTGTATTCATGGCGCCTTTTTCTGAAAGTCACCTATTTGTCCAGCTCGTTTAGGGTAAGTGCATACGGAATTTGTGCTCTTCGGAGCATCCGCATGCGAGATGCGTTGAGGAATTCGGAGCTCACGAGATGGCACCAAATGGTTGGGGCTCGGCTGCTCGGGCTGCCTGTCTACTGTCTTGGAGTGCACAGCTTCACTGCCGGCGAGTCGTTTGGAGCTTGGCGTTTCGCAGAGTCCGCTTTTTGTTTAGGCCTTCCCGTCAGAAGCATCGAAATGGATGGGGTGTTTTGACCCGGCGTTGCGTTGCGTACAAAGAGAAAATGCTAGGGATTGTCATGGATTTGAATAGAAAAATGTGTCTGTCAGATGATTGCTTTTTCTTCTTGGATTCTTATCAAAAGAACATGGACCCTAAGAGGCAAGACAACTGAGTACAACTTTTCGTTGAGTAAGATTTGGGCAAGCATTTAAATTGTTGACTGTTTTTTTATTTCTTTTTGTGGGCACACTGTATAGGAATTTAGTTGTGCAATTAACAAAGTTCTAAATTCTTTCAACAAAAAAGCTTATAAATTCTTAGATCAATATGGGTCAGGGGATTTGAGTTTGTGAATTGAGACTAAATTCCCTATCTATTTCCTTATTTGAGCCCATCGACCTGTGCAGTTTATAATCTGCAATGGAACTCCATAAGGCTGAGTTTGACACTTGAAATCGTCTAACCGGCACCATTAACACATGTAAATATGCAACTTATTTGAGCCGAGGCTCTCGGAGGAAGGAGTATTGCTTATGACTTTTTCAAAATTTTGCCTACTGCATGCATGTGAATGCATGTGAGTATGAATTGCTTCGATACATGTGGACAGGGCAATCAAGTTGAATGTCAAACTTTTGTATTTCTAGTTTTATGTCACTTTGGAAAATCCCTTGAGTATTTTAATTGACTTGGTCTAGGATCTTATATTCAAATGTAGGAAATTTATATGTCTTTGAGAATTTTATGGCAAAAATATGCGGTATGGATCTTATGTTGGTGATACAAATGCAAGGATCGCAATGGTACAAGTATATCTTTAAATGGATATACGGGTTAAAACACTACTATTGCTAAATCCTCCTTTTCACTTGTTAAGAGTAGGGACATGCTAAAAATGGAGAGTGTGTGGTTGATTGTCCAAGTCAAAAAGAAAAAAAAACACCGACTCCTCTCCCTTTGTCGATCTCTGTCTACCATTGCGGAAGGAAAAAAGGAGGGCGGAGAATTGGTAAGCAGCAAGGGACGCGCGTCTCGTGGATCCATCCGCACCTTTTTCGGCTTCACAAATGGAAAACCGGCCATCTCTCTCTCCTCTCTCTCTCTCTCATCCACATTCGAGTTCGATTCCTTCCAATTCACCGCCTTCCCCACGTACCCTGGCCCCGCCGTGGTCGAGCCCAGTGGTAGCTGGCTCCTTGTCGATTTCTGTAACCAGGCCTGTTCTTGGAGCCAATTGAAATTCCCAGCGGCCGTCGGCTCATCTGCCATTCTGATTGTGCTGCTGTTTATAACATCATAACATGTTGGTGGCAATGCGTGGTTCGTTGCAGTGCTGCTATATGCTTTGAACAGATAAGACACCAGGATCCTGTAGTGAAGGCTGGGTGTTATTGCACTGTAAGATTTTTGTAATTTACCCACATTGTGATGCTAGTTGCTGTCGCTAATATTTTGAGTGTCACGTCTAGTTGCGGTTTGTGCAATTATTCCTTCTTAGGTTGGGTAGAGTTGATAATTTACCTTCCGTACTAGAGGTTGTTTTTCCGCTCCTCTTTCATGTACGTGCATTCATTGGTAGAAGTGGTTTGATTTAAGGAAAAAGGGTTTTTTTCATCCCTCACCGATCCCAAAAGTGTGATTTTTATAACTTACATTTTAATTACGACAAATCAACCCATCTGGCAGCCGCCAAGCGTCTGGGTGGCAATAAAGGGGAAAGCGATTGTTTTTACATTTTTAGAAAAAAATAACAAAACCAATTCTCACGGATTGTTATATTGATTTGTCTAATTCAACGTACAAACTGAGTATAAATATATTCTTGTTTCTTATTAGTAGGCTCATGATGAAGAAACTTATCTCACTCTAACAAACATGACATAGTTATACAATGATTTTCAAATGATTATTTGTCTTAAACTGTTGTCAAAATTGCACTAAATGGTTGTTAAGCGAGCATATGGATGATTTATGTACTGGTTGAATTAGGTAAGGGGTTTATTTACACCAATTGGAACTAAGGGATGAAAGTTAAGGGATCCTTAATTTAACACTTTCTAGTGATTTAGTTAGTGGTAACCTTTCCAGCATTGTCTATCACGAATGTCTTTTTATGAATAATTGCTTAATTCATTTTCTTTTGCATAAATTGTTATCTTTGACATATTAAAATATTTTAGTCTTTAGATTTTTAAAATACCTGGCTAGAGATTTTTGTCTTTTAAAACTAAAAACATTAGTTAATAGAAGGCTACAGTTTTTTGTATTTTTGAATGAATATATCGGTTGTCAATATAGCTAATATATCTAGATAATTACAAATTCAAATTCCACCATGAGTATAGGAAAAGTTGGCTTTTTTTTTTGCTTGTGTTAAAAGAGCTATTTTTAGCAAAGTCAATACCCTATATAAATACCCTTAGTTGTTCTCGAGAAATCTGAATTGCCTTTTCTACCATAGTGTATGGTTGTGTCCACTGAGAAGAAAACTGGAATGAGTAAGCTCTTGTATAGCTGTCTGGCTATCCCAAAGCTTCTTTATTTTGGCTGTAACGTAAACCTCCTTATAAATTCTCATGCTACCATTTATGCACTGCTACATCCACAATGAAACAATATTATATGTTTGTTCTTTTTTATAGTTGAACAATGTCTGCTCCACCAAAGAAGAGGACTATAGTGGAAACTGGAGATGGAGGTCTTGGTTTGGGCATTGCTGCATTTATTACAAATGGTGAGGATTTAGGTCCCATCATTCGCCATTCATTCGAATCTGGGAAACCTGAAGCTCTCATGCAAAATCTTAGAAGTATTGTGAAGAAGAAGGAAGTTGAGATTGAAGAGCTATGTAGACTTCACTATGAGGATTTCATCGTTGCTGTCGATGAACTACGTGGTGTGTTGGTCGATGCTGAGGAGCTGAAGGGGATGCTCTCTGGTGAAAATTCTCACCTGCAGGAGGCTTCTACCACCCTACTGTTTAAGCTTGATGAACTTCTTGAGATATATTCTGTCAAGAAAAATGTAGGGGAGGCCATAACAACACTGAAGATTTGTGTCAAGGTCATCAGCTTGTGCATGACTTGCAACAATTATATTGCAGAAGCTAAGTTTCATCCTGCACTGAAGACTTTAGATCTGATCCAGAAGGGCTACTTGAATAGTATTCCTTTGAAGCTTCTTAAAAAGGTGGTGGCGAGACAGATACCATTGATAAAGCTGCACATCGAGAAGAAAGTTTGTAGCGAGTTCAATGATTGGCTTGTTCATATCAGAAGAATGGCCAAGCAAATTGGCCAGGTCTCAATAAACCAAGCTTCCTTAGCGCGCCAGAAAGATGAGGAAATGCGAGCCCGGCAGAGAGAAGCTGAAGGGCATAGCCATGCTGGACCAGATGCGCATTTTTATTCATTAAATTTGGAGAATAAAGAAGAAGAATCAGCATTAGATTTTGATGTCACACCAGTGTATCGGGCACATCACATGCACATATGTCTTGGTATAGGGGAGAAGTTCAGAGACTATTACTACAAGAATAGGCTCATGCAACTCAACTTGGACATGCAGATTTCCACTTCACAGCCCTTCCTGGAGTCCCATCAACCCTTCCTTTCTCAGGTAGCTGGATTTTTTATCGTTGAAGAACGTGTTCTTCGAACTGCAGATGGATTGTTGTCTGAGAGCCAAGTGGAAACAACATGGGAGACAGCTATTTCCAAGATAACATCTATATTGGAGGAGCAGTTCTCACGCATGCGTACTGCCAGCCACTTCCTCCTCATAAAAGACTATATCACTCTTCTAGGTGCAGCTGTTAACAAGTACGGTTATCAAATCACACAGTTGATTGAAGTTCTTGAGAAAAGTAGGGACAAATACCATCAATTGCTTCTTCTTGAGTGTCGGAAGCAGATAGATGACATCCTCACTAATGACTCGTATGAACAAATGGTTATAAAGAAGGGATATGAGTATAACATGAATGTGACAGCATTTCATCTGGAACACGATGATTTGATCCCTGATTTTCCATATGTGGCACCATTCTCCTCTTCTGTTCCAGAAGTTTGTCGTATAGTTCGGTCCTTCATCGAGGATTCCGTCAGCTACTTGTCATATGGTGGTCTCATGAACATCTATGATGTGGTGAAAGTGTACCTAGACAGGCTGTTGATTGAGGTATTGAACGACAGTCTTCTGAACATGATATATGCTCGCTCGCTAGCAATGTCACAGATGATGCAACTTGCTGGTAACATATCTATTCTTGACCAGGCTTGCGATATGTACCTCTTGCACTCTGCCCATTTGTGCGGCATTCCCAAGCGAGTTGCTGAGAGGTCTCATTCTGGTTTGACTGCTCGAGCTGTGCTAAAAGCCTCACAGAATGCAGTGTATAATTCTCTAATTAACCTAGCCAATTTCAAGGTTGATGAGTTTATGGTTCTTTTGGAAAATGTTAACTGGATCACGGAGGAAGCCCCAGATGATGCAAATGACTACATGAATGAGGTCCTGATCTATCTTGAAACGTTAGTATCAACAGCCCAGTCAATTCTACCTTTGGAAGCTCTATACAAGGTGGTTTCTGGTGCAATTACCCACATCTCAGACTCTATAATGACAACACTTCTAAACGATGGTGTGAAAAGGTTCACTGTCAATGCAGTTTTAGGACTTGATATCGACTTGAAAATGCTGGAGGCATTTGCAGATGAGAAATTTGACACCACGGGTCTATCGGATTTGGGCAAGGAAACAACTTTCAGAGATTGTTTGGTTGAAATTAGGCAGCTTGTCAATCTTCTGCTCAGTAGCCAACCCGAGAACTTTATGAATCCGGTTATAAGGCAGAGGAACTATGGATCACTGGATTACAAGAAGGTGGCCATCGTTTGTGACAAGTACAAGGATTCTGCAGACTCCCTGTTTGGGAGCCTTTCGAACCGCAATGTGAAGCAAAATGCTCGTAAGAAATCTATGGATGTTTTGAAGAGAAGGCTTAAGGATTTTAGCTAAGCTTAGGTTTGTTGCATTCGCAAATAAGTTGCTGGTGCGATTTAACTTCGTAAGGATAGTTGACTAATGAAACTTGTAGTATATTTTTTTAGCACTTGAGAGAAAAAAGTTCATTTTACTCTTGCTTGATATACATGTGCAGTGCCTTCTTGCATCTTGTGGTAAAAGAAAGGATGAAAGCTATGATATATATCCTAGTTGCAGAAAAGTTATCTCTCAGCCACTTTAAAAGCTTGACAAATAGTTTGAATTGCGTCCCATTACTTGGATTAACTGCCATATCTAGTGGAACCTATATATCATCATGTCAACATTTCCTCGGTCGTTACAAACAAAAGAGCACAATGATGTTCTGAAAATAATTGCACGAGGTCGTGCAATTCACTTAGAATATTACTTTAGCAGACTTGGTTCTCAACAACACAATCTACCAACCAAGTGTTTGATCTCAACCTATGAGTCATCATCAATGGTTCTTCAAATATACACATGATGCCATTTCAAGGGTTAACTTGTACTGATTGGCACACTTTGACTCCATTCATGGGTGTTCAAAATTCAATTCAACCTCTAGAGAGCAAATATGAACGTGGTGTGTTCGAATCCTCACATGCAAATGTGTTTCTCAGATCATGCACGCAGAGAGCGCATAACAAAGCAACACAAACACACCTGCACAAAAGTCAAAACACAACCACCCCTGCACCTATCATTGGAGACCGTCCATCAGAAGCCCCCCCCCCCCCCCCCCCCCCCCCCCCCAATTCAAGCACCCTTCAACGAAACCGGTCGCTAGGCTGGCCCCCTGCTAGATCCGCCCGGATCCAAAGCTGGGCTCCCCGGGGATTGTCGCTGTAAAGAAGGCACGGGGGATGGCGACACCTTGACGAGGCCGTGGAGCCTACTCGCTCGCCACGGCGAGGCCGGGCGGGCACCACTTGCTTTTCGCCATGGGAGATCGGGAGACGCCGTCACGAGTTCGGCCGCCGCCGCCGGGTCCTCGTCGTCTTCCCCCAGCTCCGCTGCTTTTGTGGCCGGCCACGGAGGCCCGGGGCACTAGTCCGCGTCGCGTCCGATCCGACTCCCCGCCGAGTCAGACGGCCGTGGCATGGGTTCCTGTTTGGGAGCGTTGCTCTCTCTTGTTCTGGTTGGTTGGGTCTCGCTCGGTGGTGCGGTTGCATGTTGTTTCCCTTTTTGAAACTATTTTTTTATTTCGCCTTTAATTTTCTTTAGCCCTTGGTTTTCTTTTTACAACTGTCATTTCTCTCTCTCTCTTTTTTCCTGGCCATGTCGTGTAAAGTTTGATGTTGGACCATGCACTTACGTGGATGGGATCTTTTAAGTGTGCGCATTTCACAATAGTATGTAAACTAGTAGTTTCAGTACCCGGACTCCCCCCCCCCAAGAAAATGTTCATTATTGAAATTAGGTCATTTTGAGTAATCTAATGTCGTAGGCTAATCTGGTCTCTGATTCTATATGTGTTGCTTAGCGTACTTGTGTATTTGGTGCGCGTTGCGTGGGAAGGATGCCTGTCCGTTGCCTATAAGTCCAGCTAAAAAGATTACCACCACTAGTCCACTACTACTATATATCAAGATAAAGCAGGGAGCTTATCAGGCCACGACCGATGCGACCAGCAGGAGGCAAATCTGCGACGCATCACTTTGTCTCATGGGGAACCAACCAACCCCTAGCTAGGAGCACTGCCGCACCACTGTTCTTTCCTTAACCAGGAGGTGCAGCCGAGGCCATAGAAAGCAAGCAACCTCAACCCGTCGGCCCCCGGCGTTGGTGCAGATCTCGCGACGAAAGGAAAAGAAGAGGCTTTTGACGTTGACCCCCCACTTCTGAGCGTTCCCCCGGTTGCAGTATGACGGCAAAAGGCGGCCGCGCCTGTTGTAAAGGCGCCCCCGAATCGAAAGGCACGGCGGAAAGCAGGAGCGGTCGCAGATGAATCACCCGGGGGTCGGAAGGAAATCGCGATCCATGCGTGCGTGGGCTCGCGCGATCGTGGCCGCCCCTTGCGCTTGCGCTTGCGCGCGCGGGGGCTCCACCACCACCTCGGCTCCGGGGAGATAAGGATGGGTTCGGTTCCATTCCGTTCTCGGCGGCTGGCTTAACACGACGGGCTTGTTAGCTTTTGGGGTCGGGTTCGTGCGCTCCAGTGGAAAGCTCGCGGCGTAACTGCGATCCGACGCGGAAAGGGCGGGGGGGGGGGGGGGCCCGACCTCCGTGCGTCGTCGTCGCCGACTGGGCGAGGTGGGCCTTGGGCCCCGCCCGGCCTACGCTGGTCCGTGTCACTTCTGATTCGGTTCGGGATCAGTAAACTACTACACTGACTGCCGCTCGCCTTTCTGCGTGGCCATTGCCGGTGCCTCGTCCGCGTGCGGGGCACGCCGCGGCAGGTCGTTGGAGGGTCTGGAACTCTGGATCGTTCGGTGCCGGGTGGCCAAGGATCGGAGCTAGCTGTATACATGCTGGCCTGGGGGTCGGGACCGGGCGGCTCCTGCAGGCTGCAGCCTAGCTTGGGTGGCTTTTCGTTTTCGGTGTGCGAGTTCTGGGAACCACATGATCTGATGATCATATCCACATGTCGTCGGGTTTAGGGTCGTGGTGGTGTCCGGCCTTCGGCGCTGTAGGAGCAAGAGCTTGCAGGTGTGGTGTGAACAGGATGTATGTTAGTTCTGACATGGCCAACTGCCGATAGATCTTGCATTGGCAGCCACTTATCCTATCAGCATCAGATCATATGTTTGGTACGCTTTCTCCGACCAGAGATCCGGTGAGCGGCAGTGGCAGATCAAGAAGACGACTGCGGAATGCCCCCACGTGATAGGAGGGGGTGGGGGGCAAGGGACAGAGTTGCTTGCTCTTCGGAAATCTGGGGCTGCCTTGATATGGTCTGCAGTGTCGGACTGTCGGGGTTGCCTGTCACTGATTTCATGGAGCGTGATTGACAGTAGATGATTGTCTAGTGTATTAAACGAGATTTAATAAGGCACGTGCTGGATTTGATCATCTGGACACTACTTTAGGTGTGCAGGTAACCACTGTTCTTGCTCATAGGAGCGTTATAGCCTAGAAATGGTTTCATTTGTCTTCCTCATTCTATGGAGCGCACGAAAAACACGAGACAGCAATACGGGACAGACGGAATTTGTCTGCCACTGCCTAGGTGTTTGGTGAGATTGTTGCAACAAAAAATTGCACCTACGGCACTAGCTCCTATAGCAAGGAAGGGGGGGGGGGGGGGGGGGGGGCAGTCAGTCAGGCAAGCTGCTCCCGCGTTGCGTTGGCCGGTGACTCTGGATTTCTTGCGCCTTGTTGCTGCGACACTAGGGAGTTGGGACCGTAAGCGGCCTTCACTGTTCGAAAATGGAGTACAGCGATCACTGCTTCATGTTCGTGGGATCAATATCATTCATAGTAGTCGTTGTTGTAAAACAAATCAACTTTGGAAACAAGAATCCTAGAAGGAAAGGAAAAGACTGGAAGTCCTATTCCTAGTCCGGTTTGTTTGTGGGCTCTTACCGAAACTCTAGACTTTGATTGGAATATATATATGAGAGATATGTTCATTGTAAAAGAAAATTTGAGGAATAAAGATTTGTCTCTCGTACTTGTGTTCTTGTGTCTCCGTGTGTCCGTGTGATTGTTGAGAGAGAGAGAGTCGATCCGACGTTGACGACGTGTTTCACAACACTGCCGGCGAACAGGGTAAGCCGCCTGAACGCGACGTTCTGCCACTGATATGTGCGCGCTAGCCATGCGTCACCCCTCGGCTAAATTCGAAAACTTGAAGTTAACCATAGAACTAGCAGTTCAGATCATTAACATCTTTGCGGTAGATTATTTTTTTACATGCCTGTTTACCAACTGGACATTAGATATTGTTTTTTTGTTTATGTTGCAGGCATATGAGTTCTCTAAACCCCCCATGAGGCTCATATTTTAATTTTTCTAGCATGGTTTATTATTTTTGTTATTCTGCTAGAAAAATATAACTAAGATTATTTAAGCTTCCAAACCAATTTACTTTCTGTATACTACATGTTTACTAGCAGTAAACTTACTTACATATTTTTTTTCATCATATAGAAAATGTCTGATCTTGTGAAAAGAGAGATCACAGAGCTCGCCCCAAATGGCAGCAACTATCTGTCTTGGTCCTTAGATGCCGAGATTGTCTTGGATGGGAAAAATCTCCTGCATGCGATTAAACCCACCAATGACAAAATTGCAACAAGTGCTGAAAGAGCGCAAGCTCTACACTTTCTCAGGCATCACATAAGCTCATCACTGAAGAATGAGTATATGACTGAACGTGACCCTATAGTCTTGTGGAATGCATTGCATGAACGCTTTGAAAAGATGGAGACTGTACTTCTTCCTCGAATAAAACGCGAATGGCAGAATCTTCGCTATCAAGACTACAAGACTGTGGAGGAATACAATGCCAAACTCTATGCAATTGTTACACGCATGAAGTTGTGTGGACTTAAGCTGACTGAATCAGATCTCATAGAGAAAACCTTGTCCACTTTCCATCCTAAACAGACATATTTAAGCCGCCAGTATAAGAAAGAAAAATACAAGAAGTATATTGACCTTAGTAATGCTTTACAGCAAGACCAAGGTGAAGATGAAGAGTTGATGCAGAATCATCTAACTCGCTCTACTGGCAGCTTAAGTAGGCCTGAAGCAAATGTTGTTTCTTCATCACAGAAGAATGAAGGAAAAGGAAAGGAGTCACAGAAGGCACCTTGGAAAGGAAAAAACCAGAAGTTTAATAACTTCAAAAAGAAGGGACAGTGGAAATCAAAGAAAATTCCACCAGGGGGAGAATATGGCAAACAGGACCAAGAATGCTATAAATGTGGAATGAAAGGCCATTGGTCTAGAATATGTCGCACTCCTAAGCATATAGTGAAACTCTATCAAGAACTCAATGGTCAGCTCAAGAAAAGGAAGACTGAACATGAAGCTCACTTTGTCTCTAGCCGGAAGTTTGAACAAGGTGAATCTTCCAAGTCAAAGGAAATGGAGATTGACTCTTCAAAGCATGAAGAGAAGAATGAAGCTCCAGCTGCCGAAGAAAATCCTGAAGATATGTTAGTAGATATCAAACCTACTGACACTATGGATGAAATCATGAAGAATCTAGAGAATAAAATTCAGCAAGATGATGATGATGATCTTCTAGGAGAAGAGCTTGAAGATATGCATGGGGACTCTGTCTAAGTCTTCCAAATCGTTCCCAACTATCTAATAGTATAGTGGTCTTAATATTACATTAAGTATTTTAAAATTCCTGCATGAATTTTGTGGTTTGGAGTCAGCTCATGTAGAGCTTATTTATGTAATAAGAGTCTTGCAGACAATTTTTTTGCTTTAATAAATTTTAGTATATGAGTAATATTTTCGTGTATTCTATTTTTAAGCATATATCTATTATCTGCATAATCTGAACGAATTATATTGCTTTATTATAGAATTTGTGGAGTACAAATGGCTATGGAAGAGGAATTATGTCTCGTAGACAGTTGCACAACTGACACAATTCTTAGGGATACAAGATATTTTCATACTCTTAGAAAGAATGATGAAAATATTACTACTATCACTGGCAGTGGTATGCATATAGTTGGCACTGGTAGAGCCACTATAATCCTCCCTAATGGAACTGAATTAGTAATCCAAGAAGCATTACTTTATCCTGAATCAACCAGAACGTTGCTTTCATTCAAGGATATACGTGCAAATGATTTACATGTGGAAACAAATGATGATAATGGTAAAGAATGCCTAATCATGACTAAGAAAATAGGAGACAACAAGAAGATTGTCGAAACCTTTCCTTCCATGCGCCAAGCATTGTACTACACTTACATTAAGCCTATTCCCAAACATGTTACTATGCAAACAATAATTAGAAAAAATGAGTCATACAGAATATGGCATGATCGATTAGGACATCCTGGTCTAAGTATGATGAAAAGAATTACTAACAATTCCAATGGTCATAGTTTAAAGAAAAATGATTTTCCTAATCATGAAGATTTTGTGTGCATCGCATGCGCCAAAGGGAAACTAATAACTCGACCCTCGAAATTAAAAGTGAGAGATGAATCACCAGCATTCCTGAACCGAATTCAGGGTGACATTTGCGGTCCGATCAGTCCCCTGTCAGGGCCATTTCGGTACTTTATGGTGCTAATTGATGCTTCTACGAAGTGGAGCCATGTATGTCTTCTCTCTACTAGAAATCATGCATTTGCACGATTAATTTCCCAAATAATTCAATTACGAGCCAACTTCCCAGATTCAAGAATTCAATCCATCAGAATGGATAATGCTGGGGAATTTACCTCGAAGGTATTTAATGATTATTGCATGGCTTTGGGAATTAAAGTTGAGCACTCTGTGCCACACGTGCATACGCAAAATGGTCTAGCAGAATCATTAATTAAGAGGATCAAGTTTATAGCAAGGCCATTGATATAGAATTGTCAGCTACCTTCCACTTGTTGGGGGCATGCTGTACTGCACACAGCAGCACTAATACAACTTAGACCATCTGCATATCATGAAGTATCACCGATCCAATTAGTGCGAAAAATTGAACCGAATATTTCCCATCTGCGTAAATTTGGATGTGCTGTATACATTCCAATACCACCACCTCAGCAAACCACGATGGGGCCTCAGCGTAAGCTGGGAATCTATGTCGGATTTGAAAGCCCATCAATAATTAAATATTTAGAGCCATTAACTGGAGATCTGCATACAGCTCGGTTCGCTGACTGTATTTTTAACGAAGATCATTTCCCGGCATTAGGGGGAGGAAAGTATCTCGCTAGGGACGAATGCCGAGAAATAACATGGGAAAGCATAGGGATCCTAGGAATGGATCCTTGCACTAAAGAAACTGAACATGAAGTTCAGAGTATCATCGATTTACAAAGAATTGCAAACGAGCTGCCTGAAGCCTTCACTAATAATAAAGGGATTATGAAATCTCACATACCTGCAGTAAACGCACCAGAAAGAATAGAAATACCACATGAAGTGGATGAAATGGAATTCCAAGTAAAATCTACATTGACTCCTCATACCCTGAAGAGGTGGAGACAGAGTAGAAATACTAATAATGGTGCATCTACTCAGACTATAGCTTCAGGGAGACGTCCTAAGAAGCTTAAGACTGGGCAGAATGAAAATAATAATAAAAGTGAAGGTACACATGTAGTGACACCCAGTGAGAATGTGCGCACTGAAAATACTCACGTTGGGAGACCGGAAATTCCTGATTTAAATATAATAATTGATCAGGATGAATGTGAAAGAATATTGGAAAATTCAACAAATTATGTTGAAACAGAAGAAATATATGATAGAAAGATTACTAATGTCGATATATATTTTGCTGAGAAGATTGCAAAAATTGATCTAGATCCGGAGCCGAAGTCATTAATAGAATGCAAGAAGCGTTCTGACTGGCCCAAATGGAAAGAAGCAATCGCAGCTGAATTGTTCTCGCTTAATAAAAGAAAAGTATTCGGCCCAGTAGATCGAATCCCTGAAGGGATATTCCCTGTAGGACATAAATGGGTTTTCGTTCGAAAAAGAAATGAAAATAACCAGGTGGTAAGATATAAAGCGAGACTAGTAGCACAAGGGTTTACGCAGAGACCCGGTATCGATTTCGATGAAACTTATTCTCCTGTGATGGATGGAATCACATTCCGGTACTTAATATCTATGGCAGCAAGTATGAACTTGCAGATGAAATTAATGGATGTCGTGACAGCATATTTATATGGGTCACTTGATGCAAATATTTATATGAAAGTCCCTAAAGGAATTACTGTCCCTAACCCAACAAAACGTAACATGTATTGTGTGAAATTACAAAGATCACTTTATGGCTTAAAACAATATGGAAGAATGTGGTATAATCGTCTTAGCAATTTTCTCGAAGAAAAGGGATTCCTGAAGAATGATGATTGTCCTTGTGTGTTCATACAAAAATCTAACAAAGGTTTTTGTATAATATCAGTTTATGTTGATGACCTGAATGTCATAGGAACCACAGAGGATATTGAAGAAGCTAGTTCATACCTAAAATCTGAATTTGAAATGAAGGATTTAGGTAAAACTACATTTTGTTTAGGCCTGCAGCTAGAACATAACCAAGAAGGGATTTTAGTGCACCAGTCTGCTTATACCAAGAAGGTATTAGAGAAATTTCATCATGAAAATGCACACCCAGAACATACACCCATGATGGGGCGATCTCTCGACATAGAGAAAGACCCTTTTAGACCAAGGGAAGATGGAGAGGAATTGTTGGGATCAGGATATCCCTACTTAAGTGCCATTGGAGCTTTAATGTACTTAGCGAATGGTACTAGACTTGATATTGCATTTGCTGTCAACCTACTTGCAAGGTTCAGCTCGGCTCCAACCAAAAGGCATTGGAATGGCATTAAAAGAATCCTCAGATACCTAAGAGGTACGATTGATCTTGGATTATATTTCCAGAAGAAACAAGATCTCAACATAATTGGATATACGGACGCAGGGTATCTTTCTGATCCCCATAATGCACTATCACAGACTGGATATGTATTTCTTAGTGGTGGAACAGCTATTTCTTGGAAATCAGGCAAACTATGGTAGCGACATCTACTAACCATTCTGAAATTATAGCACTTTATGAAGCAGCCAAGGAATGCACCTAGCTTCGGCGTATTCATCAGCATGTACAGAATGCATGCGGAATAATGATAGCGCCTACCCCCACTATTATCTATGAAGATAACTCAGCTTGTATTGCACAAGTACAATCAGGGTATATAAAGTCAAATATCACGAAGCATATTTCACCTAAATTCTTCTACACGCATAACTTGCAAAAGAATGGAGAAATAAAAGTGACTCGTGTCAAATCGTGTGATAATCTTGCAGATGTATTCACAAAAGTAGTAGCTCCACCAATTTTTGAAAAATGTGTTTGTGGACTTGGCATGAGGAGACTGAGAGAAATACAAGAATCAGGGGGAGAACTCCTTGAGTAATCCTGATAAACTTATCTAGAAGACATAATGATTATTCCAGAAGAATATTCAATAAATATCTTGAAGATTATATAATTATTGTACTCTTTTCCTACTATGAGTTTTCCTGAAGTCTCTCATAAAGGTTTTTAATGAGGCAATAAAGTGCAATTAACAAGTACGGTATATATGTACTCTTTTCTCCAATGAACCATTTTTCCCACTGGGTTTTCGGATGGAGTTTTTGATGAGGCATAAAATATCGTTGGTAATCGCCCAAGGGGGAGTGTTGTAAAACAAATCAACTTTGGAAACAAGAATCCTAGAAGGAAAGGAAAAGACTGGAAGTCCTATTCCTAGTCCGGTTTGTTTGTGGGCTCTTACCGAAACTCTAGACTTTGATTGGAATATATATATGAGAGATATGTTCATTGTAAAAGAGAGAATTTGAGGAATAAAGATTTGTCTCTCGTACTTGTGTTCTTGTGTCTCCGTGTGTCCGTGTGATTGTTGAGAGAGAGAGAGTCGATCCGACGTTGACGACGTGTTTCACAACAGTCGTTAGCAGGCAGATGCCTGTGGGCTACTGGGCTGCGGCGGCCTATCAAGCGGCCTGCATATCCGTCCATGAGCGGCCGGCCGGATAGGATATGGGCCGCCAACAGCGCCGGGGGCTCGTTTCCTAATTGTATAGATAAATTAAGTTTCGAAATCTAACAACACGGGGTTGTAGCTCAAATGGTAGAGCGCTCGCTTTGCATGCGAGAGGCACGGGGTTCGATCCCCCGCATCTCCAGTTCTTTTTGGGCTTCCTCGTTTTTTCGTTTTGCTTTCCTACCCGGGCCGGGCCGACCACCTAAGCCAGTGCAAGTGAGCGATCGATCGATCTTCTAATTATAAGCAATTGTAACTTATGCAGATCATTTCCGTATCCGTTCCCAAATACGCTGATCGACCTTCCATAGTGAAACTGTGAAAGAACTATCAACAAGGACCTGACCACGTACGTAAGTCCAGTTGTCATACTTTCTTAAAAAATTTCAGTCCACACATCTTGATCTTGTGTGCTACCACATTACGCCACTCAACATCGACGGCTAGACCACAACCTTAGTACCTTACAACCTCTGGAGCAAACGCTAAATCTATTTATCGCGCTCGCGATATTTGCGCGGCGCGTCGCAGAAGGCCCTCCTCTGTTCATCTTCTTCCTCTAGACAGGAGAGGGGGGTGGTTGCTGGGCGGAGCGGCCGCCGGCGATCGGCGGCCGGGGTGGTGGAGGGCGGCGGCGGCCTTATGATTCGGTTTGCTGGGGGTGGGGTGGCTCCATGGTCGCCGGCCATAGAGGAGGAGGTCGGGGTGGCGGCGGCCAGGCGGTGGCGATGGTTCGTCCGGTGGAGGGCGCGGCGGCGCGGGAGCGCCACCGGCCGGGCAGGGCTGGATGGCCGGTGGGCGGTGCCGGCGGCGGGGGCGAGAGAAGACGGCGGCGCGCGACAGCGAGTTAGGTTAGGGAGGGTGGCGGCGGAGGGCAACGGTGGAGGTGCCGTGGGTGGCGCCGGAGCCCGGGAGGGGGGGGGGCAAGGCGGGGCGAGCACGGTGGTGCTCCTACGATGGGATTCCTTCCCATCGCTCCTACGATGAATAGAAGCCCCGGAGCAAACGTTCAGGACCGAGCTCGAGTTCGCGACTTCGCGTGCTGCTATATATATACTATGTACACGTACTGACGTACAAAGTAGGAAGTTCAAGCACTCGGTTACGGTGCGTGCACCATTCCCATACTCATCCATTTTCAAGATACGGGTGCTCCCTTTCCTTCTGGATAAGAAACATGAACGGCCTAGATAGACTAAAATTTCAAAAGCGAAATTTTACTTCAAGTTTCATACACATGGCCGATCGTAGTCATATCGACCTTCAGGGCCATTGAGTGGCAGAGGCAAAGCGGGCAGCCGCACAGGGCACCCACTCGGCGACGGCCCCCATCTTCTGACCGTAAAGCTGAGATTATTACCATTAATCCATGCAATTACCAAATAATTTGGTCAGCGGGACATTATTAGCTTGATCGTTCACCTCTCTGACCTTATCTCGTGCTGTCTCAGGTACTCTGATGTGAAGAGTAGATCGTATGATCAGCTTTCTTTAGGCGCAAGTGCATTTTTGTTATAAGCTTAAAGTTCTTGAGTATATGATTAGAATAGAATATATTGAATCCCCACGAGCCAATATAACTTTTATTCCCTTTTGACAAAAAAACATCAACCGGATGATTATCTTTTGAACTGGTAAAATAACTGTATTTGAGTAAGGAAAAATTAAACATCAATAGAATGAGTGTATTGTTATACAAATACGTAGAATAATTGTATTGGAGTAAATGAAAAATAATTTTCTCCATAGATATTTAGGACCCATTTCCATTTCGCTCCGGGGCCCCACATACGGATGAGTCTCCGCTGAAGTCAGCGGGACTTGGGCCACTGACGTGTGGGCTCCACATGAGCGTGGCCCACACATCAGCCACAGTGTCCCGTTGACTTAAAGTCAGCAAGTCAGCGGATCCGGTTCCCCCGCATACTGGGGTTCGGCCCTGCGTACGATGCGCTGGTCCCAAATTAACAGTTGGAACTTGGAAGTTGTCGTGTCCTGCAGCTTTCTCATCGGGCGCCGGTCGTCCCGCGTCTGGCGAAGTCCACTTCGGCGTCGATCCGTGTACTGTGTGTTACAGTAGTACGAGTACTCTCTAATAATGCTTCCATTGACATCGTCTCTGCACACCAAGTCGCCAACAAGGCGCCATGCGCAAAGCACAGAGCCCAAGAGCAAGTGGGTCGGATCCCCTGCTAGAGTACTAGACGTACGCATCCCAATCCCTTCCGCAGCTAGCCGCCGTCTCGTACTTAGGGCGCGTTTAGTTCCGTTTGCAAAAATTTTTAGGTGTCAAATCGATTTTTTGACCAGATGTCGGGAGTACTTTTCGGACACTAATTAAAAAACTAATTTCAGAACTCACTTGGAAACCGCGAGACGAATCTTTTGAGGCCTTTGACCGCATCATTAGCACATATGGGTTACTGTAGCACTTATGGCTAATCATGCACTAATTAGGCTCAAAAGATTCGTCTCGACGTGTACATCCAAACTGTGTAATAAGTTTTGTTATTCAATTACATTTAGTGCTTCATACGTGTGTTTAAAGGGGAGGTGAAAATTTTTGGGTGAAAATTTTTGGGAACTAAACGCGCCCTTACGTCACGCATCGATCGGCTTGACTTCTCTTACAGCGATTTTCTTCGAGTTCACCAGGACGGAGGAGGAAACACTAGTGTGAAGGATATGAACTGCACGAACGTACGTCCTCGATCACGGCGGCGCGCCGTGTTTGGTTTATCCGACGAAATTTTTTCAAAAAAGACGAATGGATGCATGAAGTACTAAACGAAGTTTATTTGTGAAATTTTTTCACGGGTGGGTGTAATTTTTCGAGACGAATCTAATGACAGTAATTAATCTATGATTTGCTACAGTGATGCTACAGTAACCATTCTCTAATCGTGCGGTCAAAAGTCTCATTAGATTGGTCTCGCGAATTTACCAGGAGTCCTGCAGGTGGTTTGTAATTAGACTTTATTTAATACTTTAAATTAGTGGTCAAAGGTGCAAAAAATTTTCGCGATTTTTTTTTCAGGCTAAACCAAACACGACTGACAACAGGGATCACCGGTCACAATTTACAACAAGCTAAGACAAAGATGTCGACCACCACCGGCCGCCTCGCCGTGCTCGCATTGGCGGCGCGCGGGCGTCCTGCTGGTCACATTGTCAGGCCACTGCAGCGGCGACACTGATCATCACCGCCGGCGCGAGCTCGCCGACGGGTGCCAGCCGAGCGGCACGCTGGGGTCTACCAAGGACGGCCCCTCGTGCGACGAGTGCTGCAAGGCTGGGCGGGCCTATCCGACGTACGCGTGCTCGCCACCTGTCTCATGGAGCACCAAGGCCGTCATGACGCTCAACGACTTCGAGGAAGGTGGCGACGGCGGCGATCCATCGGAGTGCGACGGAAGGTTCCACAGGAACTCAGAACGCGTGGTGGCGCTGTCCACGGGATGGTATGCTAAGGGCAGACGCTGCGGCAAGAACATACGGATCAACGCCAAGAGTAGGTCCGTGCTCGCTAAGGTCGGGGACGAGTGTGACTCCCTCCACGGCTGCGACAAGCCGCACGCCTACCAACCGCCGTGCCGCCCCCAACATCGTCGACGCGTCCCAGGCCGTGTGGGACGCGCTGGGAATCACAGGGGATGACGTCGGCGAGTACCCCATCACCTGGTCCGACGCGTGAGCCGTATGGTCATACGAGAGTAAATAAACTGCATGCTCTTTGCCGCAACACTACAACTGTAAGCATGGCTGGTGTTGTGTGCTCCTAGTATGAAATAAATCGTTCATGTGTAAAATCGCCGTTCATAGGATGCATGAATAAATAAAATAAACTTGCGTGCAGGTTTGTGTGTATCATGAGTATTTTACTGTATTTCGAAAAAATAAACATCAATTGTGCATGCCTATGTTTCCCCTTTGGATTATGGAATGCATATTTTGGATGGTGGATTCTGGGAAGCTGGTAATAAAAGTCTAAAGGTTAAAAAAATATATGAAATAAGTTATATGCTTTGTTTCTTCATGGTACGACGCCGGCTATCGCTCGTAGATCAAACCTCACGTTAGGTAGCTTGAGCTAAACAACCATCAACGGGAGCCAACGTAGCTAAATACTACCTCCATATCTTTTAGATGTTGTTTCAGACCAAATAATTGTACTAAAATAAACTAAAATTTTATGTTCTGCTAAAAAGATAGGGAGGGAATATCTCCTAATAAGCAATTAAGTACATGGTAACAACCTAATTAACTGGAGCACTTCATTAATTAGCCATTGTCCCATGCTTACAGAAAGAGTGAGGTCAGATAGGCTGGCCGTTTCATGCGCCCGTCACTCTCCGCCGGCGCCGAAACTTATTTCTCCGTCCGACGTCCCTCGAGCTCATACTGGCTGCCCGCGGCACGGAACGGACCGTACGCTTGGCTCGTTGCACGTTTGTGCGCGCGTTGCTCGAGTCAGGCGGAGCAACGGAGGAGAGGGTACTGAAAAAGGCTAGCGCTCTGCCAATCTAGGCTGCATGCCTGCATGCATCATCATCTGATTGAAAACTTACCGGAACTTCCATCAAGTAAAGAATGGCTGGCTTGCGTTGCGATAGAGAAGTTACCAATTCCCAACATTGCTGGTCACGACACGACGATTCAAAATCGCACAAGTAGCTCAGATGGGCAGACGACGTCGCTCACTCCCTAGCTATAAATAGGGCAGGGATCTCAGGATCAATGCTCACAGGCTCACAGCTTAATTACTCACACAGTCACAATTAACAAAGATGTCGACGGCCAGCTTCCTCGCGCTTGCTCTGGCAGGCCTCGTGCTCGTCACCTTCCCAGGCCTCTGCGCCGGCACCGCTGCAGCTCACCGCCTCGTTGCCAAAAAGTGTCACCCGAGCGGCACGCTGGAGGCGCCGAGCACGGGCCACATCTGCGGGGAGTGCTGCAAGCCGGGGCACTTCTACCCGAAGTACCAGTGCTCGCCACCGGTCACCGCGAGCACCAAGGCCGTCATGACGCTCAACAACTTTGAGGAGGGTGGTGACGGTGGCGGCCCGTCGGAGTGCGACAACAAGTACCACCTGAACACAGAGCACGTGGTGGCGCTCTCCACGGGATGGTACGCTAATGGCAGGCGCTGCGGCAAGAACATACGGATCAGCGCCAAGGGCAGATCTGTGCTCGCCAAGGTAGTGGACGAGTGCGACAGTCTGCACGGCTGCGATGAGACGCACGCCTTCCAGCCGCCGTGTGAGCCCAATATCGTCGACGCGTCCCAGTCCGTCTGGGACGCGCTGGGCATCACAGGTGACGACGTCGGCGACTACCCCATCACCTGGTCGGACGCATGAGGAGTACTCGGTCTTTGGCTAGACTGCATACTCGCTTTCTATGAACTACTACTGTTTACTGTGGTTTTTCTCAGTTCTCTATGAATGCTTTGAGTGTACTGTGTGTCCAAAATCTATTTAAATGAATAAACAAAGCGACGGGAAAACCCCGTTTGCTCAACTTGCTAAACTCTAGATTCTTTTGCGATCTTGATGCCTCTTTTTTTTAATTATGCATGGAGCTTTAGGTAGTATTTGGTTCATGGGACGAGGTGGGATAGAATCATTCCATCCTACTTTTTCATGTGTTTGGTTGGTAGAAGAGGTTGGATGGAGTGGCTCTCACAGGAGAATATTTCTCTTGATGCCGAACCGAACGTATTCAATGAAAATGGTGGAACGCAGCCATCCCAATTGGAATGTGTGATAATAACAATGGACCCAAAGCCCTATAGTGGGATAAGTTCAGTCCCAATCAGGCTTCTTTCCCCTTCTCTACAGTACACCAGGGTGAAAGCAGGGCGAACAAAGTTCCGGCGTCGATTTCGTCGCCTCCTCCTCGCCTCCGGTGGCTGCTCCGCTGCCGGAGGTGATGAGGAGACGCGAAATCGATGTTCGGTGTATATACCCCCTCCTTTTAGCTTATGCTTAGGTAGGTTAGGGGTTAGGTTTGCTCCCGGCGGCCGCGTCGTGTGAGCTGTGCTGCTTCCTTGCGTTCGCCTTCGGCTCCGGTTGGGACGCCACCGGCGAGCACAAGAGGATAGCTTGCTTCATGTGGATTGGTGGTCTTGATCCATCCGATGCTGATCCACAGAGGATTTTGACTCTCCAAAGCTTCTTCGGAAACCTTTGGAGGTGTGTGCTTCTCCTCTACTGCTGTGGGTTCGCTGGTTCTCAGGATGGACTCTGCTTCTTCTCTGGTATCGGCGGCGGCAACAACATGAGGTTAGTTCCCGGCAGTGCTTGTTTGGTGGGGGCAGCGCGGCCACCGTGGAATAAACTCCCCGAGGTCTCCGTCCACCTCACCGTCATGTGCTCCGTTGGCGGCGGCGGATCTGTGGGGTTTGTTCGTCTCGGTTCTGAAGCTCCTTGTCGGGATTCAGATGGAGTTGAATTGGGGCTCTTCTTCTTCTTCGACTCCAGTCTGTTCTTCCCCTTCTTGTTGCTGCTGGTCCTGCGTGTGCAAGTCGCTGGGCAAGAGAAGGCGTGTGGCAAGACCGCCTCGAAAGGCCCGACGGCTGATGGGCGGTTACGGAGGATGTGCTGCAGCTTTCCATTGTTTGCACCTTCGTTTTGGACTGATGGTGGAGGACTGCGGCTTGTGTGCGCGGTTTGGCGAACAGATGGGGGTTGATGGCCGGGTCGGAGGTGGAAGATCTACAGTAGCAGTAGGGACTTGGTTATAATTTTCTTATTCCTTGGGGTCCTTTCTGCAAAAGTTGGGTGTACCGATCCGTTTGCATCCTTTTAATATACATATATGTGCATCCTCATCGCAAAAAAAAGCCCTATAGTGGGATGGAGCCATCCTATTCCCAGAAACTGTGATGTAGTGATCCCATTGTTGTAAACTAGGATGGAACCGTACCGTTCATCCCCGCTTGCTCTCCAACCAAACACACCCTAGTATTCTGTTGGAGAGATTTTTTGGTTCACTCGAATTGCTACGCCGACAAATTATTTTCTTTCTAGTTTATGTCACTAGCTCTAATGTTGTCCATTTTGTTGGAAATAAATTTTCTGATAAGAATATTGTGATCTTCACTGTTAAAAAAACATTTAAGCCACCTAAACGTGATTAAGGAAATCTAATGATCAGCAGGCCTGTTTCCAGAGGCTGGCCCCCAGCCCCACAATGCCTATAAATATGAGGACAATGCCTATAAATATGAGGTCGTGGTTATCACCTTAATCACCCATTCATGTCATTCTATAGCTCTAGCCACCTCAAGTCTGATCGCTAAAGGTACTGGAGGGGTTTGGAAGACCAAGTTCTCGCGGTCAGTGCCGTTGGCACCCAGAGGGATGCCACTACGCTGCTGCATCAACACCGACAAGTACTGACTACTTCATCTACGGCTGAGGCATTTATGGCTGCTGCTACTGCTAACGCTGGTATAATAATCGACCAATTTTCCGCATTAGGTTGATTTGTCATGAACTAGGTTATGTAAAGATCCTGAAGTTTATGTGCCTCTAATGTTTAAGCTTGCAAATTCTAACACTTTTCAGTGAAGATCTAATTTTATTGATGGAGCCATATCGGGCTCACGGAGCTGAGTCATCTTGGTCAAATGGATTTCTTTCAGAAATCGACGGATTGGTGAATTGACAGACCACGAACTTTCGCTCTAGCTTTTAGCCTATTTTCACTATGGTCCATCTGGGGATGCCTAGGCGACCACTCTTTCCCTCCCTCTCCCTCTCCCCCTTTCTCTCTGTCCTACGTTGTTAAGGAGTAGGCCCATACTTTGTCCTACACTCGTGCATGCTTCACGAGTTTCTCAGTGCTCTTAGCGGAACGCGTATTCACCACTAACTTAGTGATGATCGAAGCAACGCGTTCTCATATGTTTTATGTTTCCTTCTTGGTCTTCTTTTACCTCACAATCTTCCACTTCTGAGCTCCCTGCTACCCATCCCCACCCCGCTGCCCACCTCCACCACCATCATAACTGGTGGTCACTCGCCGCCATGCCATGCCGCCGGCACCATCTACCAGAGATCCTCCCCTGCCCAGCTAGTAGCGCCATCACTGCCCGGCCTCCACCCCCACTACTACAAAAACGTTGATTTGTCCCGGTTGGGAAACCGCTGTTGTCCCGATTTCCCAACCGGGAACGCCTGTTCGGGACAAAAGGGGTGCCCTTTTGTCCCGGGTGTGGCAACCGGGACAAAAGTGGACCTTTTGTCCCGGTTGGTAACACCAACCGGGACAAAAGGTGCAGCCAGCGCCCACGTGGCTGGCGCACCCTTTTGTCCCGATTGGTGTTACCAACCGGGACAAAAGGTCTCTTTTTTTTCATGTTTTTCTTTTCTCAATTCTTTTTCTATTTCAATTATACTTTTGCATTTCAATTAAACTTATGTATTGGAATTCAGTGTGTATGATCTCCACTAATATATACATATATATATAGTTACTTATATAATATTTGTCCTATATAGTTTTCATATATAAATTAATTCACTTATATATATATATATGTATACACATATCTATACATGTGAATTCCTTTACATATGAAAATGTCTAGGACCAATATTATATAAATATATATATATATACACATATATATTATTGGAGTGCTTATATATATAATACATACATACTCCATCATATTTGCATAGGTATATTCGTTCTTAATTACATAGTAGAATTCGCCTTTTGGAAATTTAATACATACATACTCATAAATAGAAATTTAATACATAGACACACATATATATTTACATAGTTATATTCGTTCTTAATTACATATATATGCGTATATTGTCATATTTACTGTGATTGTCAATATTAGATATTCCATCATAGTAGAATTCGCCTTTTGGATCGAGGACTTGCTCAACAATAAATCCGGAGAATTGTTCTTGAATCGCCATAATCTTTTCCTCCGGTATGAGTTTATCGCGCATCTCCCCGACCTATGGAAAAATGGGATAATTAATTTCGACTAATTAAAATACGAGTTCAAATATTAACAAGTTTTTTTACTTACTTCCTCCTCCCAATCTGTCCAGCCCTTTGGAGGACCTACCAGACCATGGATGTTCTCGCATACATAGTATGCGCACAATACAGTGCCTGGTTTCTGCCTCATACACTTTAAGAGAGAAGAAATTATCAGGTATTTACATGAATATATAATAAAACTAATGAATCGTGCAACGAATCATCCAAGCGCGTACCGGAAAATCTGTCTTGATCTTCAATTCCTTGTCAAATTTGCCTGGTTGATTTTTAGCGAATTCTTTCCAAATCCTGTGCATGATTAGAACAATTATAGTCAAGTAACAAAGTGATTCAAATTATCGGTCATGGACGGAGTAGTGGTAGAATTACTTTTTCATCATGTTAAGAAGATTTTCGTATTGTTCTGGAGGTCTCCTCAATGAGTCCATAACCACGAGTAGGCTCTTCTCGGGAATTATGACAATTAGGACAAAGTGTTCACTGCAAGATTATAGGAGGCAGTTCTTGGTAGTTAAGGTTTAAACAATTCGATTATAGAATAGAAAGAGTTAGACAGAAGGAATCACTCACGCAAAATTGTAAGGAAACAATATCATTTGCTTGTTGTGATGAACGCTTATGTACTTGAACAAGTTTTGGAATATGTCATCGGGTTTGTCCCGTAGAAGCCTCCAATTACAAGTAATTGGGTCGATGAAGCCGAGGTGAGAGTATCCCTTTCTTCTGCAAGTATGTATCTCCATTCTACATGATACCGAATAAATCAAGAGATCAGTATGTTGAGATCATGCAAAACAATACGTAAGGAGAGTAAAATACTTACAGAACCCACAAGCCGACCATAGAGATGTCGAGGGCCTCCTGATGGAATAGTTGGTAAATTTCTTCCCAGTTTATCCATATAATGGCCTCCCCCCGTAAGAAATCGTCATCTTTAATCTTTGCGCCCTGCATGAAGATGCAATCGGCCATCGCACGCATGTAGTGCTGGTGCAGCTTATACATTTGTGTTGGAAGCACAGACACTACTTCGGGGGGTACAAGAGTTTTGCCGATCTCAAACGTCCATTTGACGACCACATCGGCCTTTGGAATATCTTCTCCCCCTGCAATCTGAGCGGCTGTCAGGTTTGATTCTTTCAGAAATGTAACAAAGTCTTGTTCTTGCGTCGTCTGTCCCACTACGAGAGGCTCTATTGATTGTTTCTTTTGGGCTCCGAGCTGTGGAACGTCGGACGACGACGACTTTGATTGTCTCTTCTTTTTCTCAGTAGTTTTGATAATTGTGCGTTCGTAGTCTGAAGGGGGGTCTCTCGGAATGAATTTTCTCTTATTTGCTTCGCACATTCCCTTAAAAAATTTCAAATCTATCGGATTTATGACTTTCTCAGGCTCCGGCTTCGGCTTCGGCTTGAAGTGCTCTTTAACTCTTTCTTGAGTTATCCGATCGCATTCTTCAAGGCTCATGTCCCAGGGTTTAATAGGAGCCTCCTTGGTTTTCTTCTTCTTTTCCTTCTTCTTTGGAGGCTCCCTAGCCGGTGCAGCTACCTTCTTTGCCGGCGGCCGTTTCTGCTTCTTTGCCGGCGGCGGAGGGGGTGACCATGGAGGCGACGGTGACGCTTGAGTGTTCATCGGCGCATGAGATGATGGTGATGGAGAATGTGCCGGCGAACCTTGCCGAGACAGTGCTGCCCTTGGGGAGTTTTGCGGAGATGCCGGTCTTGGAGAGGCATGCTGAGATGCCGGTCTTGGTGTTTGATCATCCGACTTTAGGACAATAGAGCGCTTATCCCATAGGATGTAGCCATGAATGGCTTCTGCTAGTGTCCTCTCCCCATCGCCTCCAGGAATATCAAGCTCGAGCGTCTCCCAACCCTGGCACACCTGCTCCACGCCAACTCTTGTGTATCTAGGCGGAATTTGCTGCCCGTGGTACACGTCGCCTGGTTCGGTTGGCATGGCGGTACCGTACGCAACAGTGAACATTAAGTTCTTAACGGCAGTCTGCAGGTCACAAGGTGTCCGGTGGGTGATCTCATCCACTGGAAATCGCTGCGGGGCCGACGCTTCAACTGCGGCCTGGATCCCCGTGGGCTCGGCGGCGGCGACGTCTGTGGAAGCGCAGCTGCTTTTCCGCTGAGACAGGTGATCGGCTGCGACACTAGGCTCTGGAGGCAATGTTTGCGCTTGCTGTTGCTGGCTCATTGCTACGGCCACTTGGCGTTGAACCTCTTCCTCCAGTCTTTGATCGTGTGACATGAGCCGTTCCTCTAGCCTTCGCAGGTGCTCCCGCTCATCATTCTTTCTTCTTTGCCGGCTTCTATATGAATCAATGTAATCCCTGAACCCATACTTCCACGGAACCACGCCTTTGCCTTTTGTGCGGCCCGGATGCTCTGGATTCCCAAGGGCGTAAGTCAGCTCATCCCTCTCTCTATCCGGCTGGAATGTTCCCTCGGCCGCTGCTTGTACGGCCTCCTGTAGTCTCTGGGCTGCTCGCTGGATGTTTGGCCCATAGATGCAGTCACCAGTCAATGGGTCCAAGCTTCCCCCGTGACCATAAAACCAGGTCCTTGACCTTTCAGGCCAGTTCATGGTTGCAGGTTGGATGCCTCTGTCAAGCAGATCCTGCTCCATCTTCTCCCATTTGGGTACTGCAAGCTTGTAGCCTCCTTGGCCTAGAGTGTGATGGTACACTTTCTTCGAGACGTTGTCTTTGGCCTTCTGCACCTTCTGAAGCCCAAGCTCTGAAGACTTGTATTCCACAAATGCATTCCAGTGACCCCTGAGCTTTTCGAGCTCGCCGGTAAATACGGGTGTGGTCCCGGTCTTGATATATTTCTTCGTCAAAATTTTCTTGAATGATCGCAGTTGTTCGGCCATCTTACTCAGGGTCCAGCGCTTGCATATCTCTTCAGATTCAGCTGGAACCGTGAAGTTTTTCTTAAGCTCCCGCCAGCACCATTCTTTTTCTCTTTCGGGTACCGCATCCCGTTCCTCGCTTGGATTCGAAGCTTTCCAGAGCCTGAAGCTGATCGGGATGTGGTCCCTGACAATACATCCGGATTGTCTTATGAATTTTTTGGCGGCAGCTTCTGGAGCGATCGGTTCGCCATCTGGACCAACTTCCGTTATAATGAACCGCCCTTCCAGTTTTTTTGTTGGGCCTCGCTTCGTCTTTTTCTGCTGCGACGATGATCCAGACGGCTATAAAAAACATTCATAGTATTCATATAGATTCAGATGAAAATATGATTGTCACTACAAATAATTATAGTTGTGATATGTACATTAACACTTTGTTCAGCAGCAGCGTCATCCTGAATAGATGGTGCCTCAATTCCATCACCGGACATATTCAAATATATGTCGGTATTGCTGCCATCATCAGCTTGTTCAGCGACATCTCCTTGACCTTCGCCAATCATATTCAACAAGAACTGTTCGTCTTCCGCGTCTGTGTGTCGCGGGTCCATCGTAACTAAAATATGAATACAAATAAAACCCTTAAAAAATTATCTAAATAATCCACATATTTGCGAGCATTTGACTAAGTACCGATCGATGGACGAGGTCGAGTAATATTCTCTAAGTAATTCAAGAAATGAACTTGAAATATTCTATCGATAATTTCACTAAGTACCGATCGATGGATGAGGTCGAGAAATATTTCACTAAGTAATTCAAGAAATATACATGAAATATTTAAAAGAAATTTAAACTCACTTTACACATACATACATACATACATTCATACATTTAAAAATTTGTAAATATACCTTTATTTACACAACAAATTATGATTTCACTCTTAACAACAAATTATGATTTCACTCTAAATAACATGAACTCTAAATTATGATTTCAAATTATGAGCATGTCCCAAAGTTACATGAGTGTAGCTTCATAGCTACTGAAAATGAGCCATAATTGGTCGACGATGTCGATCTCAGTGCTGCAAACACTCGACACACTCTGAAAACTAAAAATTAAATAACATTGGCGAACTATATATACAGAGGCAGGAGCTTCCCAACGTAGCGAGAGGTTCTGGGGTTCAATGGAATGGAGAAGGTGTTGAGGGGACTCTCGTAGTAGGACGATCTTTTAGGAGATGAAACCTCGGTGTCAAATGCAGTGGGATTCGGCCTTTCTCCAGTATGATTCCATCTATTTTTAGGTACAGGCAGCTTTAGTAGTTTATGTACCAGGCGGCTGCATTACTTTTACCTTTTAGGTATAACAAATGTATTGTTGAATGATTGATCGCTCTTATACTAGTTTACCATGCTTCTTAGTACACAATTCTCGTAATTTTCTAGACCTTCATTGATCCTGTACAATGCTAAATTAACCATATAATTTGCTACTTTCTTTGAATTGTGCCGATTTCATCAGGTTCTTTTGTTGTGGTTGATTTTATGGACTTAGGTCTAAGTAGCACGAAACTAAAAGTTTTTTTATTAGTAATTAATGTTATAGAAAATTTATGGATCCATGTTACTTACTTGCCAAGAGTTTTCTTTCTAGTAAATCGAAGTCAGCAATTTACGTCAATTAAGTTGGACCCTGAATGTTATTATAGTAAATTCATAGATTCATGTCAATTACTTATCAATAATTTTTCTCTCATGCAGATCATAATTAGAAAGTTATGTTAGTCATTGTTGTGGTACTGTAAGTTTGACAGATGATTTACACGGTGCATTTGTGTCGATCCGTGAGCTTATTTCCTTCATTTCCTATTTGTGACAGATGATTTAAGTCAGATTCAGGGTGAACACTATAATAGTTTTGTGAAGCCTCATTTCCTATTTGATGACCAAGCATCAATGCACCTACATTTGAGAGCAGCAGACAAGCATGGTGACCAAGCATCAATGCACCTACGTTTTGATGACCAAGAACAGCAAGAAAACAAGTGAGCTGAATGGCTCGGGCGGGGGGAGAGGGAAGGGGATAAGGGGCGCAAGGCCTTTTGTCCCGGTTGGAGGCACCAACCGGGACAAAAGGGGGGACTTTTGTCCCGGTTGGTGGTTCCAACCGGGACAAAAGGCTACGCGGGCCTTTTGTCCCGGTTGGAACCACCAACCGGGACAAAAGTCCCCCCTTTTGTCCCGGTTGGTGCCTCCAACCGGGACAAAAGGCCCCCGTCCCCCCGCTGGCCCGGCTAGCCGTTGGACCCGGGACAAAAGCCACCTATTGTCCCGGGCCCAAAGGCTGCCGGGACAAATGGCCAGGAACATAGGCCTGTTTTGTAGTAGTGCCCCCACCACCGGGCCTACTGCCATTGCCAATCTCCCCTTTAAGTTTGCTCGGCCATGAAGCCCACTGCCCACCTCGAAATTCAAATCCCTAATCCTAACCCCCTCCACCTAGCTTCAACATCCGCCCCTGTCGGCGATGACCTTGCTGCCACGCCTATCCGCCCGCCTTCCACTGCTGCCCCCTCCAAGCACCCTCCTCTTCCACTCTAACAGCAATGCTCTGGAGGATAATGAGCTCATTCGCTGCTATTGGTAGCAGCAAATGTTCACTATCTAATCTGCCATGAGCTTAGATAGTCTCCCTTTCATGTTGGCGCGTGCGCTCGGTATCAAATGTGGCGGGATCACCGGTCACAATTCAAAACACAATAAGCTAAGAACAAGATGTGGATCACCACTTGCAGCCATCTCGTGCTTGCATTGGTGGTGTCCTGCTGGTCACTTCGGCAGGCCGTTGGAGTAGGGGATTTTTACATAGTTGCCATTATAACGGTTGCCATTCGCCTGAAAACTACTCTTGGAAGGGCTCCTACATATTGGCCACATGAGAAAAGTTTTACTCTTAGCTTTACCATTTTTGCTTAGTTGGCACGCCACACAGGAACGAAAACTAGCGCCCAGTCAGCGAGGGCAGGCGAAATGTCCTCCCTACCCTTGACCTGCTTCTCTCTCTCTGATAGCCAGGTTCTGCAAATCCTCTCCCTGGTAGGTGGGCCCTACCCATCAGCTTTGTCTCCCACCCTCGGACCATCCACACTCGCCCTATTCGTCACACACGGATGAGCTCCGCCGCCTACTGCGGACCTCGACGAGATCCTCCACACGCTGTCCCCGACCCTTCTCCCTAGCACGCGATGGCCCCGACCTGCTCCTATTGTGCCGTCACCCCCAGGTTCTCCTTCGCATGCCCGAGCACCATCGTGAGCGTGCAGTGCCACGGACGGGCGTGAGCTCCTCCGCGCTCGGGCTCCGCTGCTAGCGGCCGCCACCACGGGCCCGAGCTCCACAACGCTCACGCCACTGCTAGCCACCGTGTGCGAGATCCGCCGCGGGTGGGCGTGAGCTCTACGACGGCCGTTGGCAGGCTTCGCCCGCCGCGTGCGGGCCACCGCGAGTGGGAATTCCACTCGCGGCACCGCCGACGCGACTACCGCCGGTGCGCGCATCCCGTATGGGGATTCATTCCGAGCCCGAGCCCCTCGACAAGTTATGAGACCTCGAGACAGCGATGCTCGGCGGCGTGGATAGTCCGGCGGCGTGGATAGTCTGAGGGTGGGAGACGGAGATGACATGTGGGGCCCACCAATCAGTGAGAGTATCTGCGGAACCTGATTGTTGAAGAGGGAGAGGACGGGTCAGGGGCAGGAAAGATATTCGCCTACCCTCGCTGACTGGGCGCCAGCGTTTTGTGCCTGCGGCATGCCAGCTTGACAAAAATGGCAAAACTAAGAGTATAACTTCTCTCTTGTGGCAAGTATGTAGGAGCTATTCTTAGAGTGGTTTTCAGGCAAGTGGCAATAGCTATAATAGCAAATATGTAAAAAAACTATTGCTGCGGGATGCCGACCACCGCCAGTGAGGGCTTAATGAATGGTGCCAGCCGAGCGGTGCACGACGTCCGACCAAGGGAGACCCTCCTGCGACGAGTGCTGCAAGGCAGGGCGGGCTTACCCGACGTACCCATGCCCGCAGTCGGTCACGGGGAGCACCAAGACCATCTTGATGCTCAACGACTTTGCACTACTGCAAAAACGATTTGTAACAATGCTCTGAATTTTTATTAAGGACATATCAAAATTTGACCTGTTGCTATAAATGGATCGAAATTACTATAGCAACAGACCCGTCCCAAAACTTGCATTTTTAGAGGCGGGTCACCCCCTCACCCACCCCTAAAAATGGTCCATTTTTAGGGGCGGGTGAGGGGTGATCCACTCCTTAAAATACATTTTTAGGGGCCGGGTGAACCACTCACCCGCCTCTACAAATTTTTTAAAATTTATTTTAGAAATCCATTTAATTAAAAAATAGCAAAACACATTAAAAAAGTGAAATTTGTACCATAAGTCTATTGTGATCTATAGAACTAGAAAAAAATATTAAAAGTATATTTCGATATACATAGTAATTATGTGTGTGGAAATCATAAAGTAAGTCTTGAGTTGTATGAGAGAGTAGAGTGAGTGAGTCATATATTATGGTTTCACACTCTTAATATTATTATGTACCCTGAAATATAGTTTTGATATTGTTGTTAAATTCTACATGTCATAGTAGGTTTATGGCAAAAAATTCACATTTTTTAAGTGTTTTGCTATTTTATCAAATTAATTGATTTTTTAGAATAAATTAGAAAATTATTTGTAGGGGCTGGTAGGGCCATCACCCACCCTAAAAATGATTATTAGGGGCGGGTGACGGCATCACCCGCCCCTACAAATCATCTTCAGTGTTAATATAAAAAATATCATACCATATGGAGTCACAAAGGGATTGTGTGGTGCGGTGGTAAGAAAGAAGCGCGAGGCATCAGGTAGGCGGTTCGAATCCCAAGTGATTCAAGTGTGTATATTTCGCCAAAAAATGGTATCTCGGTACTATAGGGCTTGTGGTGGTGGCTGGTTGCCTGAAATATTTTTTATTTTTATTTTGCTGTTTTCGATTTGTTTTTGAACTTTTTTGTTTTCGGGACATGGATTTGTACCGTCCCTAAAAATCAATTTCTAGCAACGGGTCACACCATGACCCACCCCTAAAATCGATTTTTAGGAGCGGATCATGTCATGACCCGTCTCTAAAAATCATTTTTAGGGGCGGGTGCGTTACCCGCCTCTAAAAATAGCATTTTTAGCATCCAAAACTAGAGGCCGGCCGGGTGCAAAGTCCGTCCTTAAAAATAGATTTTTATCCGACCCTACAAATTATTTTTGCAGTAGTATTGAAAAACGCGGCAACTGTGGCGATCGGTCGGAGTGCTGACAGTAGGTTCCACTGGAAGCAGCACATGGTGGCGTGGCACGGGGTGGTACGCAGGGGCAGGTGCTGCGGCAACATCATAATGATGAGCGCCAAGGGCAGGTCCATGCTCGTAAGGTTGTGGATGAGTGCGTGACTCCCTCCAGGCCTCCACGGCTGCGATAAGCCGTACTCCTACCAGCTGCCGTGCCGCCCCCAACATCGTCGATGCATCTCAGGCCGGATTAGAGATGGCAACGGGTACGTATCCGTCGGGTATTGCCTACCCATACCCGTACCCGCTAGAACTGAGTTTTATCCGTCGGGTTACCCGTACCCGTACACGGGTAGGAAAATGTTTTCATACCCGTACCCGCCGGGTAATTTATACCCGACGGGTAACCCGTACCCGAAAAGCATACCCGAGAATTACATATAAATATCACATATTCATATGAAAAATAATTCATTTCAAACTAAAATTGGAGTGAGTGTGGAGTAGGATTTGAAGGAGAGTTCAACAATATATATACTAGGAGAGATTAATTGGATTTGGGCCAAATTCATGGGTCATATGGGCTAAAATGAGTTAGACACTTAAGATGGCTTATTTTTTTTGTGCGGGTATTTCTTACCCGCGGGTAGGCGGGTATGGGTAGTATACATCGGCACTCGTACCCGCCATACCCGACGGGTACAAGATTTTGCCCAATAATATACCCACGGGTAGAAAACTCATTCCATACCCGTCTTATTATCGGGTAAAACCCGTCGGGTACTCGGGTTTCGGGTACCCATTGCCATCTTAAGGCCGGATGGGATAGGCTAGGCACCACCGGCCGGGGAGGACGTGGGCTTAGGGGTGGTAAAGAGTCTTACAATTTGGCCTAGAGAATTTAAGAGCCGGATTTTAAAGAGTCGGACTCTAATTTTATATAATTTTAAATTAAAATATTTAAGGGTCATGGTGGGCTATGAAGAAGCCATTAGGGCTATGGCCCATTACCACCCCTGCGTGGGTAGTACCCCCATCATCTGGTCCGACGCGTGAGCCATATGGCCGTTTGGGTAGACTGCATGTTCTTTACCGCATTTACTATAACTGTGAGCGTGGCTGGTGTTGTGTGCTCATAGTATGGAACAAACCATTCATGTGTCAATCCCAGTTGATGCGTGATATATTTAGTATGTCATAAATGAATAATATATGTACAATAGCTGATTTGATTCCTTAACTTTTTTACTTTAGGCTCATAAACTATAAAATTGGTCAACCTAATCCTCAAACTTTCAATTTAGGCTCGATTTCATCCCTAGTTTTATTTTGCGTAACATGTGATGTAAAAATAAATGAATAGATATAAATAAATTCTTTAACTCAGGGCCGGAGCCAGCTAACGTAGCCACCAAGCTAATAAGCTCTATTACACGTTGATGTCAGCTACACATATCAATAAAGCAAAAAAATGATTCATCATTGATTTTGCATAAAGTCACCCATGTCAGCCGAGAAACTATGGTTGACTGTAGCTACGCCTCAGCTTTAACCCCCAATTTTTTCACGTGTTCTTTGATATCTAGTAAAAAAAATGATTCGATAGTCAATTAGAATGCACAAACAAATAAAAGTGTAAACCATTTATTCATAGATATATGATCAACTATAACTTTATTTTGCTACATTAATGAATAATGTGTTGGTATAGCACTTGAATTGATACTTACGGCACTTGGTAACATATCAAAAACTTTACATGCATTCCGGGATGATTTGGCATACAACATAGACGTGCCACGTCACACTAAAGTTGAAGTTGGACCCAAATGAAAAGTTTGAGAACTAAATTGACCTTTGGTGTAACTTAAGGGATGAAATTTGCTTATTTGATCAAAAATATAATAAACTTATGTGCTTTCGCGTACATGTTTGTGAATATTTATGCTATGCAATACAGGTAACAGACTTGGGTCAGACACCATGCATATGAGAGGCTTAGAGGTTTGGTTAGGATATCTACGGTTTGCCTCTCTGAAGGGACATGGAACAAGTCTATGTGGCCTCTCTCATGATTGTCTCGCAGGAAGTGGAACCGGATATCTATGTGTTTGGTTCTGGAGTGTAGGACAGGGTTCTTTGCAATTCTAATAGCGGACATGTTGTCTACAAAGATGGGAACCATATTAAAACTCAGTCCATAATCCTGCAAGGTTTGTTTCATCCAAAGTATCTGGGAGCAACAGCTAGCAGCGGCAACATACTCAGCTTCTGTGGAAGAAAGCGCTACGCTAGCCTGCTTGCGAGAGGACCAAGACACCAAAGATGTATCGAGAAATTGACAAGTGCCGGATGTCGACTTGCGATCCAACCAACACCCACCGAAATCGGCATCAGAAAAGCCCACCAAAACCAGAGAAGAATCCGCAGAGTACCAAAGACCAAACTCAGGGGTGTATTTCAGATACCTGAAGATGCGTTTCACCACCTGCCTGTGGGAGGTGCGTGGAGAAGCCTGGTACCGCGCACAAAGGCCGACGCCGAACTGAATGTACGGCCGCGTCGCCGTCAGGTACAGGAGGGAGCCGATCATGCTCCTATATTCCTTCTGGTCCATCGCCTCACCGTCCAAGTCCTCATCAAGCGCCGTCGATGTGCTGATCGGAGTCGGCTGAGGAGACAAGTCACTCATGTCGAACTTTCGCAGCAAGTCCCTAGTGTACTTGGCTTGATGGACGAACGTGCCCTAAGGAGTTTGCTTGATCTGCAGCCCGAGGAAGAATTACAGCTCACCCATCATACTCATCTCAAACTCCCTAGACATCTGCTCAGAAAACTTGGAGACAAGAGCGTGAGAAGAACCACAAAAAATAATATCATCCACGTATATCTGAACTAATAGAAAATTAGTGCCAGACCGCATGAGGAACAAAGTTTTATCCACACATCCCATTTTAAAGCCCTGAGCCAGCAAAAATATTTTCAGTCTATCATACCAAGCTCTAGGTGCCTGTTTCAAACCATAAAGTGGTTTCTGAAGTTTATAAACACGGTTTGGAAACTTGGGATTTTCGAAACCAGGGTGTTGTTTCACATAAACCTCTTCTTCGATAAAACCATTTAAGAATGCAGATTTAACGTCCATTTGGAAAACTTTAAAACCCATAGAAGCAGCAAATGCAAGAAAAATCCGAATCGCTTCCAAATGAGCCACTGGGGCAAAAGTTTCCTCAAAATCAATCTCTTCTTTTTGGCAAAACCCCTGGGCAACAAGACGAGCCTTGTTTCGAACAACCAACATATCCTCACCTTGCTTATTTTTGAAAGCCCACTTCGTTCCGATGGGATTACAAGCAGGTTGAGGCTCGACTAAGACCCAAACTTGGTTTCTTTCAAAATTTTCGAGTTCCTCATGCATGGCATTGACCCAATTAGAATCAGAAAGAGCGTGTCCAATATCTTTGGGCTCAAAAGAGGCAACAAACACTGAATGAGCAAAGCCAGCGATACTTGTTACCTTGGACCGTGTGACTCGCTCGTTGAGGTCACCTAGCATCTGTTGAGGCGGATGACAACGCTGAATGTGTCGCGGTGCTTCCCTTGTCGAAGTCGCCTCCTCCTCAACCAAAACTGGTGCCTCCTCTGGTGCAGCTGGTGAAGGCTGAGTCACCTGCTCGACTGGCCCCCGGGAAGTAGACGTAGTAGGATCGGGGCCGTCATCATCGTCCGAGCTCGTGGCGGAGGCGACTGGGTCCACAGCACGCGTGGTAGCCTCAGCATCACCCTCCACAGCTTCTTCCTCCTCATCTTCAAAGATGGAGGTGCCGAGCTCATCCTCTCCTGTAACTTCAAAGATAGAAGCATTGCACGGTGCAGTCTTGTCGAAAGTGACTTCACACGTCTCTCTGATGATGTTAGAATCAATAAGCAACACACGGTATGCTCTGGAATGAGATGCATAACCGATAAAAATGCCGTCAGACGAGCGAGACTCAAACTTATAAGATTTCCTTCTTTCAGCACAAAACACCGGCAACCGAAAACTCTGAGATGGTCAACACGGGGCTGGTGTCCAAATCGCAACTCATAAGAGGTCTTGTGCATGAAAGCACGCAAGAAAATGCGGTTGGACACATAACAAGCGGAATTGACCGCCTCAGCGTAGTACTTTCTAGGTGTCCTATGCTCATCGAGCATCGTCCTAGCCGTCTCAACCAGCGTCCGATTCTTCCGTTCTATAACTCCATTCTATTGTGGAGTGTAGGGGGAAGAGTACTGGTGTTCAAGTCCTTGATCACTGCAAAAGGTGTCAAAACGAGTATTTTTTGAATTCTGTGTCATTATCACTACGAATTGCTCTCATGGCCTGGGGTATCTCGTTTTTCAACCTCAAGATCAAGTCTCGAACAAACTCGAAAGCCTCATCCTTGGTTCTCATGAAAAAGACCCAAGAATAGCGAGAAAAATCATCTACAATCACAAGAACGTACCACTTCCCACCAACTGACATTACCCGAGAAGGACCGACTGTGTCCATGTGTAGCAACTCTCCAGGGTGAGTGGTCATCACCTGATTGACAGACGGATGAGAAGCGGCAATCATCTTCCCGTGGTGACACGGATGGCAAACAAGGTCCTTTTCAAACTTCAATTTGGGCAATCCTCGGATTAGGCCAAGTGAGCTCAGTCTCGACAACAAGTCAAAACTCAAATGTCCAAGTCTCCTATGCCACTTCCACAGATCAGAAGAAGGACCAGCCAACAAGCAACAAGAAGGACCAAAAGGAGTTCCAGAGAAATCGACCAAGAAAACTTGGTCACGAGGAACGATCCGGCAAACCAGGTCTCCTCTGGAGTCCAAAACTCGAGAACAAATCTCCTTGAAGCGAACTTCAAACCCCTCATCAAGAAGTTGCGAAACAGAGAGCAAATTAAAGCCAAGATTAGAAACCAAAGCAACCTCTCTCAGGGTGAAACGATCAGAAACTCTAATAGCGCCAACACCACGTACCTTGCCCTTACCATTATCCCCAAATATGATGTATTCTTTGTGGCGCATTGGGGTGAGGCTGGAGAACCATTTGTCATTTCCGGTCATATGGCGCGAACAACCGGAGTCCATGATCCACCTGTTCTCCAAGCCTCCATTCTGCACATCAGTAGTGAGACAAAGGGTGAGCAAATGTCTCAACACTGGGGTTAGCAAAGTGTGAAGCAAACCAGTGTCGAGCCATTTGCTCTACAGAAGGGTTAGCAAAATCGGTAAAAGCGTATCCCCTGTCCCGTCTACCGCGAGCCTGACGACCACCACCGCGAGGAAAGCGTGGTGCATCGTAACCTCCTCCAAAGCCTCGGTCTCATGGTCCATTGCCGTACTGAGGACGACCAGGACCACGACCGGCAAAACGACCACCCGCTGGAGCACGGTAACCACCACCGTCTCCCTGTCCTCCACCTACACGGCGCGCCCTAGCATCTTGCCTACCACCACGCCGAGGAGGACCATGCACCCGAGCAGAGTACATGTCCGAGTTGCGTCTCTCCTGCTCACGCCTCACAGCCCGCTTCCTCCTGAAGCAAAACTCCTCCAGGTGACCCTCTCTGTCATAGTACTCGCAGTGGTACCTCACCTCTCTCTTGGGAGGTGGAGGCCTTACCTGCGGACGGGGAGGAGCAGCCCCCTTCTTCTGGGCAACCTGGGCTGTGGCAGTAGGGAGCGTATCGAGGGGATTCCTCAGCTCATTGGGCTTTGAAACCCAAACCTGCTTCTGTGGAGGTGCTTTTTATGGTTCTTTCAGCACATTATCCACGGGGTCAACAAGCGAAGGCTGCGTGCTCGTGCTAGCAGTGTTTAGAGCACTTGGAGCTCCAGCAGCCTTGCCGATCTTACCATACAGCTTGTCAAAGTCTGACTTCGTGTATGTGTAACTGACCCTAAAACCATCACCATGCTTAAACTGCTTGATCATCATGTCCAACTGCGGCTCACTGCTAGAAACCCAACTCCGAATCGAACTAAGATAGGTATTCTCATTCTCCAAGTTGGCTTTCTCTACCGCAAGATTATCCAAATTAGAAACCAAACCAGGGCAAATATTACAATTAATAGGTGGGCTAGACTTCCCGACCTTAGTCTTCCCCAAAGACTTAATCAAGGCGTTCTTCTCATCTAGCTCCGACCTAAGCATGGGACAAAGCTTACAGGCACCAAGCAGAACAGGCCTAGATCTAAGCTCCTCTAGCTCACAAACAACAGTGGCAAACTTAGACTGCAAAGAAGCTAGATCAGACTTAAAAATGGGACACTCATCGCATTCAAGCACATCACTAACGATGGGAGCGTCCTTAGACAGTTCAATCTCATGCTTGGCCTTAGCTAGCTCATGAGACACGTCAGCAAGCGAAGTCTTGGCAACATCCAAGTTCGCAACGTTCTCATCATGCTTGGCACAGAGAGCAACAAGATCATTCATGTGAGATATGCAGCCAGCACACTCATCCTCACCAGATTTCTCTCTAGCGCAAGCCAGCTCAGCCCTAAGCTTTCTACGCTCTCTAGATGCTTCCTTAAGCAGCCTCTTCTGATTGTCGAGAGCGGCGTACAACTCCCTAACCTTAGTATCAAGCAGGTCAATAGTGGAGTTTACCTCTGAATCACTCTCGGATCCAGGTGAAGAGCCGTCGTGCGTCAGTGTAGCATGTCCACCTGGAGACGCACGAGCACCATTGGCTTCACCCGCCATGGTGCAGAAACCCTTGCGCCGACCGGCCGCCAAGCAAAAGCCGATGAAGCCAGTGGCATCCTTGTCCTCCTCCTTCTTCTTCTTCTTCTTCTTCTTCTTCTTCTTCTTCTTCTTCTTCTTCTTCTTCTTCTTCTTCTTCTTCTTCTTCTTCTTCTTCTTCTTGTCGTCGTCATCAGAGGTCGGTGAATAAGAGCGGTCGGTGTCGGAGCCCTTGTCGTGGCCGCTGAGCTGCGCCAGAAAAGCCTTCTCCCGCTTCTTGGCCTTGTATTGGAAGCGCTTCTTGAGCGACTCCTTGTCGAAGCGTCCTCCCCGGTCACGACTGCGGTGCTTGTGGCACCGACGCTCCTTGTTGGACCCTCCCTCGTCGCGGTCGCGGTGGCTGTAGTAGTCGAAGTTATTGTTCTGGCCACCGCTAGACTTCTTGGGGCAGTCGGCGATGAAGTGGTTCAGATCGCCGCAGTGCTAGCACCCGGGGTTCTTCTTTCTCTGCCTGTTGTGGTAGACACGTTGGAACAAAAGGCAAAGAGGCAAGAGAAAAGCCAAGAGCAGAGTTAGCGTTAGAGCCTGATCCACCTAGACCAGTCACAAGATCGATGCTCTTGGAAGGAGGGGCACCATTGAGCTTGGCTCATGTCTGGTTATCCACCTCCGTGGCCTTGAGCTTGTTGAAAAGCTCATTCACGGTCAGAGTCTCATAGCCTTCAGACTCGATGATCGTGTTCACCTTGAAATCCCACACAGAGCGGTCAAGTTCGTAGAGCAACTTGAGAGCCTTCTCGTGCTCTGTGTAGTCAAGGGTATCAGCAGATCTGTTCGCACTGACTTTGTTCACAATCAATTGAATCCGACTGAACATATCGCCAATGCTCTCACCCGGCCCCTGTGTGAAGTTCTCATATTCACGCCGGTGAGTCTCGAACAGTCTATCCTTCACTTGAGGTGTGCCCTTGTGGTAGTTCTCAAGGCACGTCCAAACTTTGTGGGCTTCCTGAAAACCCTGGACGCGTGAGAACTCCGCACGAGAAATGCCAGTGAACAAGGCATTGACAGCCTTGGCGTTAGCCTCGTGCTTAGACACCTGAAAAGGAGAGGTCCGAACGGCAAGCACCTCATACGCCTAGTTCTTGGTGATATCCCAGACCTCGGCTCCCATGCTTTGCAAGAAGGCACGTATGCGAACCTTCCAATAAGCATAGTCCTCGCCGGAAAACACTGGGATCTTACCAAGACTCGCCATGGTCGCCATATGGTTTTCGAACCAGTTAAGGTACTGAAAACCTCAACCAAGCTCTGATGCCAATTAAGGGACCGAAAAGCCGACCAGAGGGGGGGTGAATGGGAGCCAATTGAAAATTCTTGCAATCGGAAGCTCAGCCTAAGATCTCAAGTTCGCACCCAACCCTCAAATCCTAGGTGAAGTGTAGAGTAGCTATGGAGAAGCTACACTAACACAAAACAGCCCTAGGAACAAGCGAAAAGTAACGCAGAAGCAAACAGCGAGAAGAAGCAGCTGAGGAACACACACGGTACACACACCAGTTGAACCGACGTGCACAGGGGCACCTCGTCGGTTTAACCGACGCACAGAGCCGGCAGCACGAGAACGCAAGCACCGGTTGATCCGACGCAATGGTTTGAACTACGTCGGTTCAACCGAAGTTACACACTGGATGATCCGGCAAAATCAAATTTAAACACCAGTGCAGTTGTCCAGAGAGGCAACAAAACTGAACCGAACACCCACCGGTTGAATTGACGTTCACCGAAGCCTATACGCCGGTCAAACGGGCAGAACAACACCAAAAAGACACTCGCCGGTTGAACCGATGCACTTGCGAGAGAAAGCACCGGTGCAACCAGACGACAAGCAGAAAACCCTAACGTGAGAAACACCTATACATCGGTTGATCCGATGCATACAACTTCAAAGCGTCGGTTCATCTGGTGCTAGATGAAATAGAGTCCAGAAACGCTTTTCAGCCCGTGTTCTTTTGAAAACTTGATGATCGAGTGACCAAATCAAGTTCAAAACTCACCAAATTTCGTAGGCATGATCACAATGGACTTGTGAATACGTCCACGGAAGGAATCGACGAATTACTACATGGTTTGGGAGAAATCGACGAAATTCGAAGCAAGATTGGGGTTTTCTTAAGAACGCAAAAACTTCGATTCGTGGTGACTCGTGATTCCGGGGGGTTTAGCACTAGGCTAGATGGTTTTGAATCACTACAAAGAGTCACGAAAACATCAAGAATCAAGTCATCAACTCGTGCTCATGAATCGACAAAAGAAAATCGAAATTCAATCAAACGAGGCACAAGATGAACAAGAACGAGATGAATTCAAAACCCCGGAGGGCACAAAGAGGGATGGGCCTCCTTTCCCGAACAATCTTAGTACAAAATCCTCAAGTATCCATGGCTAAAAACCCTAGGCCTAGAGAGGTGAGGGAGAGAACCGAGAGGGAGAGAGGGGGGTGGTGCCAGGAGAAGGGAAAGGCGGTTCTGTTCTGGTTAGCTGGCACACACGGAGAGAGAGGAGAGGGAGAGGGGTATTTAAGGTGCCCACGCAGGGGTCCAAAATACCCTCGACTCAAACTAGACACTAAAACGCCCGTAGGGGCAAAACCGGAAGTATGTACACGATCTCATCCGACGGCGGAGTTTCTTTCTTCGACTCGAAGCCTTCTCCGCGATGCCGTCATGTCGATGAAGATCCGGTTCGCAGTTTGGGGGGGTCCGCGAAACCCGCAGCGAGCCCCTAGACGCCGTCGACGCCCGTCGCCTCCATCAGTCCCGAGACCGACGCCCATGCCTCCACGACTTGGCGTCTTCAACCGCCGTCCGCCTCCTTGGTTTTGTGGCACAAACCAAGAAACCCGCCTTCCGTCACCGCTTGCGCCCTCGATCCAGGAGTGGACGCCACAGCTGCCGCCCGGCCCGAGCTCCAGTCCCGGCTGCCCTTCACCGCCGTCCACCGCACGGTCCATCGGCCACAGCACCTCCACGGTAGCTCTCCGTCGACCCTTGACGCACGTGTACCTGCAATCCAAAGACCAAGCGCACGATCACACCGCACGGTTGACAATTCACTCATCACAAGTAGGATAGAGTACTCAACATTCCTCATTAATTGTCTGTGGAACGAGTAGATAGATACGATGTCAGTAGGGTACTTAATTAATCAGTCATTATCCCATGCTTAGAAAGAGTAAGGTCAGTTGGTTGGCCCTTCCATGGGCCCGTCGCTCTCCGACGGCCCAACTTTTTTTTCCCGTCCGACGTGTCCATCTTCCTCGAACTCACAATGGCTGACCGCGCGGAACGGACCATGCACTTGGCTCGTTGCACGTTTGTGTATCTTGTTGCTCGAGTTATGCGGAGCCACAGAGGAGAGGGTACGGAAAAAAGCCTTGCGCTCTGCCTATCTATGCTGCATGGCTGCATGCATCATGGAAATTTAATGGAACTCCGATCAAGTTATACCAATTCTAAAGCACACGAGAGTAGCTTAGATGGACAGATGTCACTCACTCGCTAGCTATAAATAGGGTAGGGCAGGGATCTCCAGATCAGTGCTCAAAGGCTCACAGCTTACTCACAAGAATGAAGATTTATAGGACCAGGGTACTCGGGTACCCGTTATCTGTACCATTACTATTAATCCGAGATCTATGCCAGGGACAGCAAGCTGTCAGGTAGCGATGGATGTAGTCACGTCATGTACATAGCTACGGTATGGTATATGATGTAACATGTACCCATTAAGTATATGGTATCGATTCTGTACCGCACACTCCGTTCCTTTGTACAGATTTTATCCCCCAACCGATCATTTGAACCATTCCTCCCCCTCTCTCCTCTCTCTCTCTACACCGACAGTCGCTCTTGCTTCCACCATGGCGGCGGTGTTGGTCTTCTTGGCGGAGGCGGCGCGGCATACCAAGGCGATGGTGGCGACTCCATCGTGAACACCGCCCGCTCGGCGAGACCTAGATCCAGGGCCGGCGAGGCTGGATCCGGTGGCAGCGGGTCGAGATCTGGCAGTTGATGCGGCCGGAGGCGCTTGCCTCCCGAGCCTAGATTCGGCGCCGACGAGGTCAGATACAGTGGCGCGGGTCTGGATCCGGTGGTTGCCGTGGCCGGCGGAGCGTAGGCGGGGCGAGATCCGCGCTCAAGCTGCGGATGCGCGGGTGGCCCAGCTACCTGGCGCGGCGGTCGGCGCGCGGCGCGGATAGCCCAGCATCACGGAGAGCTGTGCGGCCACGCGGGAGGTGGCGCTGTCGTCCCCATGCGAGAGCTCCCTGTACCATGGGTAGCGTAGCAGCCTGTTGCTGATGTTACCGCCCAGGGCGCGGTGACGGGCGGGGACGGCGACGTCCGGCTGTGCTAGATCTGGTGTCGGCGGCCCGAGATCTGCAGGCTCCACGGGGTACCGTGGCGAGACGACCTCCCTCGAGCTTGTCCTCAACGGCGAGCTGGCACCGCCCCAAGAAGCGGACAGCCCAGAGCCCCCACGCTGCCACGCGGTGCTCACCCCGGCAGAGAACCTCTGGCTCGCCGAGGGCAAGGTAGTGCCCATCGCCACATCCGCGTCGGCGCTGTCCAAGGCCGCCGCGCAAGACGACCGAGCCCTCGGGTTGCCGCACCGCCGCCCAGGGTCAACGAGGCCGAGCTTGTGTGCCACCATCAGGCCCAGGGTCGCGTGGGTGCCCGTCATCGATCCGCAGGTGGACCTGACCGCTGACAAGCTACGAGCTCAGCCACACCCGCTTGCCCCATCCCGACGGTGACTTCATGACCGCCCCATCCAGCCACGGTGAGTCAGTGACCGCTCAATCGAGCTGAGCTCTCTCTCACTCTATGCGTGTGTGTGCGCGCATGTCAGCCAAAATTTGAGCAATTCATGTAGTAGTAGCATACTAGCATCCGTGTATGGGCCTCCAAAGAATTAGTGGAGATTAGCTCATTGAATGATTTCCTACTGAATAAAAATAGGTTATGGAGTTGGTCAGAATGGTTGGTGTTGCATGAACACAAGGAAAAGTTATCATTTTTTTAATTTTGATTCATGACTTTGTTTTTGGCTCATTTTATTTGCTCTGTACCAGCCCCAAAAATATCATGGATGTTTTGTGATTTTTGCCTTCCTACTTCACATTAGTCCGTAAAAAATGCTAAACACTATGAAACTCCGTGTGTTGGTGTGGTAGCCAATTTTAGTCACAAAGTTACAAGTCAGAACTATACATATGTTGGATCCTTTTGCACATCGACAGAATCAATTTGTTACGGTGGATCTGTTATGCTGGTAATCTATAGTGTGTAAATTTCATACTGGTACATGAGCCATTTTTTCTTGCCAATTGCTTTTATTGGGTGGAATTATCCTAATTTTTGTTCTGATATGTGTGCAGCTGGGCAACACCCCCCAAAACTTGATTCTCTTTGCTCCGCTTCCTGCCGTCCTTGCTTCCTTGACCTGACGTCCTCACCTCCGTGATCTCTCGTCGCCATGACCGAGTCCTGTGAAGGGATGGCCCCCCGAGCTCTGTACCAGCATGGCTCCGTTCCGTCGAGGCACACCATGACCACGACAGTCTGCTTACCGTGGAGTACATCACACTCCCAGAGGAGGTTTGTGCACTCCGCTGATCTGATTTTGGTTCTAAAAAAATTTTGATTCGTGAGTTGTAGATCTCATCGGCACTGTCGGAGTGTGGTTGTGGCCTTTGAGTGTGGTTGTCTAGGTATGTATAAAGTTCTGGATTGTGTAGTGTAATCAGCGAGAAAATGTGTATTGGCATGTATAAAGAAACATATGCGAAATTCCGGATCATGTAGATTAATCAATAAAATTCTCATCAGTTCTCTGGTATTTGAAGGTAGAAGGTATGCGCTTCATTTACGGATGATGTTTGTCCTTTCCCATCCTACTATTTTGGTTGGTTAATCGTCTGCTTGAGTGTACCTGCTCATTCAGTTTTTTTGCTTCATATTCAACATCTCTTTCTGTGTAAATTGCCTAAATGCACTCCTCTAAGGCTCTAATTGTTCAACGTCTCTTTCATGTGCGCATTGCTTCACGTGGTACTATGATTAAAGCATGTTGTTGTTTAACTAGTTAATCTTTCTCATTTGAGATGAATTTTTATTGTTGTTTTCAGTAATTCAATATTTAAATCGCTGCTTAGGTGTGCTATGAGGGATGAGGCAGTACTATCAGGGTTTGCTATCTGAATAGCAACCAACAGTCTGCAGATGTGACGCCTTGCCTGAGGCCACACTATCACTTTCTTCCCCTTCAAGCTGAGGGTGCTAGCTAGGCTCACCATCGAAGCCAGCCACAATCCTCATGCTCAGGTTTGTCAATTGTAGCAATATTTTGGTTCTTCAGGTTGGTCAGAATGTAGTTGAGTTTTGGTCTAAAATTCGCATTTTTAGTTCTCAGAATGTTTGTGCGTATTGGTACATGCACATTGTTTGTTTTGCTTAATCATTCAAGAGAAAAAAAACCCCGAAACAAGCATATTCTGACAATAATTGCATTATTGTTGTCTTCTTGTACAACATTTGTGCATTCATGTTTAAATAAAGTGGTACACATTGTCGTGGTGCTGCAAACCACAGCCGGGTGGTGGAAGGCACCCGCCCTAGCCCTGAGGGTGTGTACTCGGGGGTTAGCTGGTCTTAGATCGATCTCACTCAAGAACACGATGAACACAGCAGGATTTAGAGTGGTTCGGGCCGCCGGAGCGTAATACCCTACGTCCACTGTGTGTTGTATTGCCTTCCCATGAGAGTGAGAAGGTTGCAAGAGCTTGAGTCTGTCTGAGAGATCCCCCCATAGAAGGAGGGTGTGCTCTCCCTTTTATATGTCCAAGGGGAGCACGTACACTGAGCGGGGCCCCGACATGTGGACCCGGCGATGTATTATAAACTACACTTTGGCCTTCAATGCCTCAGATCCGGAGATCTTGTCATCGGCTTCTGTGTGTAGCTTCTGACCAGGGATGGTCTTGAGCTGTCCTGTCAGAGTAGAGTCTAGCCTCTACAGCCGCGCGTCGAGGTCATGATGAAGCGCCGAACTACTGACTCAGTCCACTGTAGCAGCGTGCACTGTTGCTCCAGTCAGTAGCTGGTCATCATGACTCGTCGCCCATGCGCACGGCGCTGAGTCTTTAATGCTTGTCTTGGTAACTGTCGAGCCGCCTCGGTAACTGGTGATCCACAGTGTGGACTGACAAAAGCTGCCCCGTGCCCAGAGGCAGCAGAGCCCACCTCAACCACTCGCACTTAATGCGGGTGGGTGAGGGAGCTTCCAGCGGAAGGCTTGCGCCCGCGCCCGCGTGACACGTGGCGGCTCCGGACCCCTCCCGAGCAGCTAGCTGAGCCGAGAGCTCACGGGGGTCCGGATAGGCACGTGGAGGTCCAGGACCCATCTGCGGGAGTCCGGATGGCACGTGGAGGTCCCGGACCCATCTGCGGGGGTCCGGATGGCACGTGGAGGTCCAGGACCCATCTGCGGGAGTCCGGATGGCACGTGGAGGTCCCGGACCCACCTGCGGGGGTCCGGGTCCGCGGCCATAGGTACTGAGTATTTCCACCTCTAGGACACGTGGTGACACCGGACCCGTCCCCGAGCGGGAAGCGGGTCCGGGACCGTTGGTCCGGTGAGATGGAGTCGGACCCCAGGGGTCCGGCTGCTCAGCTCCTTAGGGCGTAGTTACGGATAACTACGCGAGTCTTGGCACAGTAGGAGTGGGTACCCCAGTTGCAGGGTACCGACAGAGGCCCCCGGGCCCGCCTCGGGAGAGGCAACGAACCCGCAGGTGGGGCCACTACTGTGACCAACTTGGCTGCTTCTGGCACCCAGCGGTGCGCACCGCAAGGGTCTTGCCCCGCGTCGTCCATCCTTTGGGTCACCTGCTGCATCATCACGTTTGGACCTGCACATGACTCAAGGTAGATGCTTAGTAGCGTGCCCACGGGTCCCAAATCCTGTTGGCTGTAATCCTTTGAGATAGACAGCTAGGTTCAGTGATCGGAGCTCAAGGGGCCGGCCTTTAGGTTAAGAGAAAGTCCGGACCACCAGGTTCCCAGTCCTAGGTACTACGGCACTCATTCACAGGAGGTGGTGCGTGCAGGCTTAGGGTACGGAACCAGGCTAAGCGGCTACACGGCTCCGGACCTCCCCAGAGAATGAGTGCGCTTCCCTGAACCTGCAGGTTCCCAGGGGTCCGAACCCCTCTCTTCCATGAGGGGTCTCGAGCTAAGTCACTAACTAGCCAACTCAATTCGGACCACAATCACCGCACAAGAGTAAGAAGCCATGTGGGGGTTAGCGCAAACAGAATGCGTAGATCGAAATTGGAATGTAACATCCTTAGAGGCGAACTGAGAATAAACTTTTCCTTTATAACTAGATGTACATGAGATGTGCGATGTAAGCCAGAACACGGGTTTATGAGGCCGGAGCTGTCCGGACCTCCGGGCCCCCAGTCTTAGGTACTACGGTACTCACCCTAGGGAGGTAGAGCATGCAGGCTTAGGGTACGGAACCAGGCTAAGCGGCTACACGGCTCCGGACCTCCCCGGAGGGTGAATACGCTTCCCTGAACCTGGTTCGCAGAGGTCCGGACCCCTCCACGGGGGAGGCTCACCGAACTGGACCACACGGAAGTACTACATAGTTACAAAGGAAAAGGTTTTATTCCCTGCTGGGCCTCTAAGAGTAGGACTTACAGAGATGTAGAGTCGGGGGTACGACCGGAGTCGGCTTTCCGCCGGAGAGAGCCACTAGAGCCGGCTTTCCGCCGGAGCGGGCTTGGTGCGACCGGAGTCGGCTTTCCGCCGGAGCGGCTTGGTGCGACCGGAGTCGGCTTTCCGCCGGAGCGGCTTGGTGCGACTGGAGTCGGCTTTCCGCCGGAGCGGCTTGGTGCGACCGGAGTCGGCTTTCCGCCGGAGCGGCTTGGTGCGACCGGAGTCGGCTTTCCGCCGGAGCGGCTTGGTGCGACCGGAGTCGGCTTTCCGCCGGAGCGAGCTTGGTGCGACCGGAGTCGGCTTTCCGCCGGAGCGGGCTTGGTGCGACCGGAGTCGGCTTTCCGCCGGAGCGGGCTTCCTCACATGAGTGAGGTATGCTGCGAGCTGGGATTTGTCGCTCCGCCGCTCGCAGCTTGTGAGGGGGCCCTTGACGGGCGCCCTGACTCTTGCCGACGTGCAGCGCGCGCCGCTGCCGACGGTGGCTGCTCCACGGGCACGGTTGCACCTGGCGCAGGAAGGCGAGAGGCGTGTGGTGCGGATGACGCCACACCCTCCGTCATCTCCAAATGTCGTCGTGGTGGGTGTGCTCAACCATCCGAGCCATGGAGGTGACCAAGAGATGAACTAAAACTAGCTAAAGCACCCCCTACCTGGCGCGCCAAATGTCGTGGCGCTGCAAACCACAGCCGGGTGGCGGAAGGCACCCGCCCTAGCCCTGAGGGTGTGTACTCGGGGGTTAGCTGGTCTTAGATCGATCTCACTCAAGAACACGATGAACACAGCAGGATTTAGAGTGGTTCGGGCCGCCGGAGCGTAATACCCTACGTCCACTGTGTGTTGTATTGCCTTCCCACGAGAGTGAGAAGGTTGCAAGAGCTTGAGTCTGTCTGAGAGATCCCCCCTAGAAGGAGGGCGTGCTCTCCCTTTTATATGTCCAAGGGGAGCACGTACACTGAGCGGGGCCCCGACATGTGGACCCGGCGATGTATTATAAACTACACTTTGGCCTTCAATGCCTCAGATCCGGAGATCTTGTCGTCGGCTTCTGTGTGTAGCTTCTGACCAGGGATGGTCTTGAGCTGTCCTGTCAGAGTAGAGTCTAGCCTCTACAGCCGCGCGTCGAGGTCATGATGAAGCGCCGAACTACTGACTCAGTCCACTGTAGCAGCGTGCACTGTTGCTCCAGTCAGTAGCTGGTCATCATGACTCGTCGCCCATGCGCACGGCGCTGAGTCTTTAATGCTTGTCTTGGTAACTGTCGAGCCGCCTCGGTAACTGGTGATCCACAGTGTGGACTGACAAAAGCTGCCCCGTGCCCAGAGGCAGCAGAGCCCACCTCAACCACTCGCACTTAATGCGGGTGGGTGAGGGAGCTTCCAGCGGAAGGCTTGCGCCCGCGCCCGCGTGACACGTGGCGGCTCCGGACCCCTCCGGAGCAGCTAGCTGAGCCGAGAGCTCACGGGGGTCCGGATAGGCACGTGGAGGTCCAGGACCCATCTGCGGGAGTCCGGATGGCACGTGGAGGTCCCGGACCCACCTGCGGGGGTCCGGATGGCACGTGGAGGTCCAGGACCCATCTGCGGGAGTCCAGATGGCACGTGGAGGTCCCGGACCCACCTGCGGGGGTCCGGGTCCGCGGCCACAGGTACTGAGTATTTTCACCTCTAGGACACGTGGTGACACCGGACCCGTCCCCGAGCGGGAAGCGGGTCCGGGACCGTTGGTCCGGTGAGATGGAGTCGGACCCCAAGGGTCCGGCTGCTCAGCTCCTTAGGGCGTAGTTACGGATAACTACGCGAGTCTTGGCACAGTAGGAGTGGGTACCCCAGTTGCAGGGTACCGACACACATGTACTGAATTTCTTCTATATTTATCTTTACTCTTGAGTTTTGAAAATATTTCTGGTTTATAGTAGGTACACCGGGGCAGCTGGCAATCAGGGGGCAGCGTTGTGCGTTATGCGCGCGCTGCGATGGTCATCGGTACCACATCTGCGTCTTCCTCCGCGAGCAGCAGTCGATAGGTACTTCTAAGAGCAACCTCCTCTCCTTTTATGTCTTCACATTTTCTCGGTGTTTATATGCCAATATGTACTTGTATGTCATATGCTGATTTGTGTTTTGTGTTTCTCTCGGCATGTGGAGGAGGAAGGTGCGAGCAGTTGAGATTTGGGGAAAACAAAGAGCAGAGCGAGGAGTGCTCCTGCCCTGATACTACTATTTTCGTGGAGAAGAAATTGCTGAGACAAAGGGAGAAGACTTTCTTCGTGCTTGTCGATTTGAGAAATGAGAAGCAGATAGAGCTGCTTCTTGCTGTGCTTTGCCGGTGAGGAACATAGAGCTACATATGGTACTAGTGAGTACTTACACAGATGGTCCTAGTGCATTCAGGTACCAGCGAGCACATAAAGTTAGAAAAAAATATGGTATAGATATGATTTCAGGTACCAGTGAGTACTTATTTTTCTCCCGCTTGTTGCTGGGACTCCTGCGCTTCAGTTCCGTCTCGAGGCCGTGATCTCACGGAGCATCTGTTTTCGTTTTAGTTTGGTCCAGATAACTATTTCCATTTCCATCTGTAATCAAGTGGCAGTCGTTAAGTTGAGAGTTGAATGTATGCTTTCACGTTCTGTAGGTACCATCCCCTCCCCAGTGCTTCTCCAATTGTAGATCAATCATGTATTTTGCTACTAGATGGTACCGGATAATGTCTCTTAAATAGATGTTCTTGCTATTTTCCGAGAAGCTAATCTGTTCTTGTACGTCTGCTACTTCAATTCAAAATTCAAAAAAAATTGCAATTCAAAATTCAAAAAAAATTGCACTGAGTTTAGTTGGCTTCGTTCTATAACACTTGCTTAAAAGAACACTAATAAAGGTATCACAATGTACCATACAAATGAGTACTTGTATAAATGACACTAGTGTATTCGGTACCAGCACACGTAAATTCAGAAAAATGGTGTAAATGTGACACTACAAGTATTTATTGTTAAGGTAACAGCATGTATCAACCGGTACATGCTTATTCCACTATCAACAAAATATTATCGCTGGCAGGAACTACAGTCCAAAAAAATAATAAAATAATAAAATATTAGTAACAGCTAACCACAACCACACGTTAGTGAGCACGCTACTAAGAAAATATTATTGCTGGCAGCAGCTGCAGTACAAGATAAAGAGTTGATTGAACGGTTAATAAAATAATCTCCCACGCGTGAAGAACTGCAGAGGGGCTGGCAGAAACGGTCTGGCTTTCTCTCGCATCCATGCTGTCCTTCACTCCGTGCATAGAAGAAATACGTTAGTGAAAAAATAGAATACAAGGAAATACAGCCACATAGGACAAGAATGCACAGATCTCGGTGCAGACCGTGCGGACAGGATAACGACTACTCGAGTAGCCGGGCTTAAAAACGAGTTTTCGGACGGGTCACCGCATTTCGTCGACACCGTTGAGCATCATGACGTTCTTGGTGCTCACAGTGGCCGGCCGCGAGGACGCGTATGTGGGGTAAGCCCGCCCGGCCTTGCAGCACTCGTCGCACGAGGGGACGCCCTTGCATTGATCAGCCGCAGTGTGCCGCTGGCTGGCACCTGTCTGTCGGCGAGTCCTCGCTGGTGGTGGTCGGCATCGTTGCTGCAACGGCCTGCCAAGGTGACTTGCAGGATGCCAGCCAATGCAAGCACGTGACGTACAGCTTCTGCGGGTGGTCCACATCTTGTGCTTAGCTTGTTTTCTTACGAATTGTGACCAGCGAAGGTAAGAAGGTAAGAATGAAGCAAACATACCATAAGGAACTAAAGGCTAATCAATTGGAGACTAATCTATTTTCTTAGCCATCAAGGGGTGCACACGTTTTAGGTGGGAGAAACTGTGAAATGCAAAATGCATGATGGAAGAAAAAGAATGGATTTGTAGTGATAAGAACAAAGGAAATGGTGATTGGGTGAACTTGTACGGCTACTTGCTTGTTTGAGTTATTGGATGCTTTATATTTACACACACACATCGTACGCGCGCGCGCGCACACACTAGTAGAAGTATATTGGGTTGGGGACCCTTAGCATCATGGGCCCTGACGGTTGCCTCGGATGATTATACTACAGGGCCGGCCCTGGCCTTACGCTAAAATGGCTTCGTTGGTGAAACCAAGGCCGCTGAAGGGAAAAACTGGTTTCACCCGGCTTCTATTTTATTTTATCACTGACTTATAAACGGATTCATGCTATAGTACCTCGATTTGCGTGAAATGAAGCTAAAATAAGCCATATCAAATGGGCACAAAGTATGGGTCTAGGCGGTACGACAATGATACATAATGGGTTGAAGTGAAATCGGCCAAAAGCTAGAGAGGAAACTCGTGGTCGGGCAATCCACCAATCAGCTTTATTTTTCTGAGGAAGTCCAATTGACCCTTATACCTCTGCCCAGCGAGTCCGATATGCTTCAATTAGACCAATGGTCTAAATTGATGAAATGAACAAAGATAGGGCTCATGACATAAACTAGAAAGAAAATAGTCTATCAGCGTAGCAATTCGAGTGAAACAGAAATGTCCACAACTGAACACTAAACCTCTAGACATAATTTAAAAACCATCAGGAAGAAGAATCTCGCAGTTTAACAAGTTGAGTGAACAGGGTTTTCCCCATGCTTTGTTTATTCATTAAAACAGATTTGGTACAACATGACATTCAGGACACACAGAACACTCAAAACATTCACGAAGAACTCAAAAAACTGTAGTACACAGGTAGTTGTTTTAGTTCAAAGAAAGTGAGGATGCAGTCTGGCCAGAGATCAAGTACTCATCATGCGTCCGACCAAGTGATAGGGTAGTCGCCAACATCGTCACCGGTGATGTCCAACGCGTCCCACACGGACTGGGACGCGTCGACAATGTTGGGCTCACATGGCGGCTGGAAGGCATGTGGCTTGTCGCAGCCGTGCAGGCTGTCACACTCGTCCACTACCTTGGCGAGCACGGACCTATCCTTGGCGCTGATCCGTATGTTCTTGCCGCAACGCTTGCCCTTGGCATACCACCCCGTGGAGAGCGCCACCACGTGCTCTGTGTTCAGGTGGTACTTGTTATCGCACTCCGACGGGCCACCGCCATCACCACCCTCCTCAAAGTTGTTGAGCGTCATGACGGCCCTGGTGTTTCTGGTGACCGGTGGCGAGCACTGGTACTTCGGGTAGACGTGCCCGGGCTTGCAGCACTCCCCGCAGATGTGGCCCGTGCTCGGCCCCTCCAACGAGCCGCTCGGGCGGCACTTGGCAAAGAGGTGATGAGCTGCGATGGTGCCGGCGCAGAGGCTTGGGAAGGTGACGAGCAGGATGCCTGCCAGAGCAAGCACGAGGAGGCTGGCTGTTGAAGTCATTTTTGTGATTGTATTGTTGTAACTTGTGTGGGTGAGCTGGGGGCATTGATCCTGAGATCCCTGCCTATTTATAGGTAGGGAATGAGCAACGTCTGTCAATCTGAGCTAGTCCCGTGCATAGAATCGTCGTGTCGTGAGCAACGATGCTTGGAATTGGTAACTTCTCTATAGAGACGCAAGCCCGCCATTCTTTACTTGATCGGAGTTCAGGTGGATTTTACGGCGTTGTAAATTTTCAGTCAGATGATGCATGAAGACATTCAGCATAGATTGGCAGAGCGCATGCCTTCTGCAGTACCCTCCCCTCCGTGGCTCCGCCAGAGATGCAACGAGCCAAGCGTACGGTCCGTTCCGTGCCGCGGTAAGCCATTGTAAGTTCGGGGAAGGCGGACACGTCGGACGGAGAAAAAAAATTTCGGCGCCGGCGGAGAGCGACGGGCCCATGAAATGAAAGGGCCAGCTGCGAACTGACCTCACTCTTTCTGTAAGCATGGGGTAATGACTGATTAAGTACTCTAGATAATTGTGTTATCACTAGTAATTGCTTTTATTACGATTTTTAGGAGATATAATTATGTTATTATTTTTTTTAGAAAGTGTCCGAGTACGTATTTCATTATGAGGGAAGCAATAAGACCAGTACAAATCTTAATAGGCAGAAGCTATTAAGGTGGTTACAAAGCGCCACCAAGCAAGTGGCAGACGACCCAACATTGAAGCAAGAACAACGGGGGACACAAAGGAGCCGACAAACCTAGACACGACCGCAATTGAACCTACTATATGAAACACGAACATTAAAAGAGTGCAAAGGTTACCAAACTCAAAGGTGGCAAATCATCCACTCGACGAGCTAACCTAGGCAACAAAGCATCCGCTCGAAGCGACTAACAACTTGCACGACCACAGCGGCAAAGCATCAGCCAGTGACGAGGGGCGACAAAGTGTCCGCCAGCGAAGAGGGGCCACAAAGCATCTGCCAGATGACAATCTTGGCAACTGGACAAGGTGGACGAAAAAGGCAAAGGTAGGCCCAGAAGCATAAACTCCCCAAGGAGAGCTGACTACCACCACCAGGTTCAGGCGAAAGAGGGCTGACCAAGGCCGCGATTGCAACGGCAACCAGTAGATCTTCCAAGGTGATGCCTCAAAGGAGGGAGTGGCGCCACAGGTGCCGCCATTTTCCGACCAGTGGTCAAGGCTTTTGCTCGGAAAGCACACCACAAGTAGATCATGGGCTTTCCGAGCAAAAGCCTTGACCACTGGTCGGAAAATGGCGGCACCTGTGGCGCCACTCCCTCCTTTGAGGCATCACCTTGGAAGATCTACTGGTTGCCGTTGCAATCGCGGCCTTGGTCAGCCCTCTTTCGCCTGAACCTGGTGGTGGTAGTCAGCTCTCCTTGGGGAGTTTATGCTTCTGGGCCTACCTTTGCCTTTTTCGTCCACCTTGTCCAGTTGCCAAGATTGTCATCTGGCAGATGCTTTGTGGCCCCTCTTCGCTGGCGGACACTTTGTCGCCCCTCGTCACTGGCTGATGCTTTGCCGCTGTGGTCGTGCAAGTTGTTAGTCGCTTCGAGCGGATGCTTTGTTGCCTAGGTTAGCTCGTCGAGTGGATGATTTGCCACCTTTGAGTTTGGTAACCTTTGCACTCTTTTAACGTTCGTGTTTCATATAGTAGGTTCAATTGCGGTCGTGTCTAGGTTTGTCGGCTCCTTTGTGTCCCCCGTTGTTCTTGCTTCAATGTTGGGTCGTCTGCCACTTGCTTGGTGGCGCTTTGTAACCACCTTAATAGCTTCTGCCTATTAAGATTTGTACTGGTCTTATTGCTTCCCTCATAATGAAATACGTACTCGGACACTTTCTAAAAAAAATAATAACATAATTATATCTCCTAAAAATCGTAATAAAAGCAATTACTAGTGATAACACAATTATCTAGAGTACTTAATCAGTCATTACCCCATGCTTACAGAAAGAGTGAGGTCAGTTCGCAGCTGGCCCTTTCATTTCATGGGCCCGTCGCTCTCCGCCGGCGCCGAAATTTTTTTTCTCCGTCCGACGTGTCCGCCTTCCCCGAACTTACAATGGCTTACCGCGGCACGGAACGGACCGTACGCTTGGCTCGTTGCATCTCTGGCGGAGCCACGGAGGGGAGGGTACTGCAGAAGGCATGCGCTCTGCCAATCTATGCTGAATGTCTTCATGCATCATCTGACTGAAAATTTACAACGCCGTAAAATCCACCTGAACTCCGATCAAGTAAAGAATGGCGGGCTTGCGTCTCTATAGAGAAGTTACCAATTCCAAGCATCGTTGCTCACGACACGACGATTCTATGCACGGGACTAGCTCAGATTGACAGACGTTGCTCATTCCCTACCTATAAATAGGCAGGGATCTCAGGATCAATGCCCCCAGCTCACCCACACAAGTTACAACAATACAATCACAAAAATGACTTCAACAGCCAGCCTCCTCGTGCTTGCTCTGGCAGGCATCCTGCTCGTCACCTTCCCAAGCCTCTGCGCCGGCACCATCGCAGCTCATCACCTCTTTGCCAAGTGCCGCCCGAGCGGCTCGTTGGAGGGGCCGAGCACGGGCCACATCTGCGGGGAGTGCTGCAAGCCCGGGCACGTCTACCCGAAGTACCAGTGCTCGCCACCGGTCACCAGAAACACCAGGGCCGTCATGACGCTCAACAACTTTGAGGAGGGTGGTGATGGCGGTGGCCCGTCGGAGTGCGATAACAAGTACCACCTGAACACAGAGCACGTGGTGGCGCTCTCCACGGGGTGGTATGCCAAGGGCAAGCGTTGCGGCAAGAACATACGGATCAGCGCCAAGGGTAGGTCCGTGCTCGCCAAGGTAGTGGACGAGTGTGACAGCCTGCACGGCTGCGACAAGCCACATGCCTTCCAGCCGCCGTGTGAGCCCAACATTGTCGACGCGTCCCAGTCCGTGTGGGACGCGTTGGACATCACCGGTGACAATGTTGGCGACTACCCTATCACTTGGTCGGACGCATGATGAGTACTTGATCTCTGGCCAGACTGCATCCTCACTTTCTTTGAACTAAAACAACTACCTGTGTACTACAGTTTTTTGAGTTCTTCGTGAATGTTTTGAGTGTTCTGTGTGTCCTGAATGTCATGTTGTACCAAATCTGTTTTAATGAATAAACAAAGCATGGGGAAAACCCTGTTCACTCAACTTGTTAAACTGCGAGATTCTTCTTCCTGATGGTTTTTAAATTATGTCTAGAGGTTTAGTGTTCAGTTGTGGACATTTCTGTTTCACTCGAATTGCTACGCTGATAGACTATTTTCTTTCTAGTTTATGTCATGAGCCCTATCGTTGTTCATTTCATCAATTTAGACCATTGGTCTAATTGAAGCATATCGGACTCGCTGGGCAGAGGTATAAGGGTCAATTGGACTTCCTCAGAAAAATAAAGCTGATTGGTGGATTGCCCGACCACGAGTTTCCTCTCTAGCTTTTGGCCGATTTCACTTCAACCCATTATGTATCATTGTCGTACCGCCTAGACCCATACTTTGTGCCCATTTGATATGGCTTATTTTAGCTTCATTTCACGCAAATCGAGGTACTATAGCATGAATCCGTTTATAAGTCAGTGATAAAATAAAACAGAAGCCGGGTGAAACCAGTTTTTCCCTTCAGCGGCCTTGGTTTCACCAAGGAAGCCATTTTAGCGTAAGGCCAGGGCCGGCCCTGTAGTATAATCATCCGAGGCAACCGCCAGGGCCCATGATGCTAAGGGTCCCCAACCCAATATACTTCTACTAGTGTGTGCGCGCGCGCGTACGATGTGTACACACACACACACAATCAAACAAGCAAGTAGCCGTACAAGTTCACCCAATCACCATTTCCTTTGTTCTTATCAATACAAATCCATTCTTTTTCTTCCATCATGCATTTTGCATTTCACAGTTTCTCCCACCTAAAACGTGTGCACCCCTTGATGGCTAAGAAAATAGATTAGTCTCCAATTGATTAGCCTTTAGTTCCTTATGGTATGTTTGCTTCATTCTTACCTTCTTACCTTCGCTGGTCACAATTCGTAAGAAAACAAGCTAAGCACAAGATGTGGACCACCCGCAGAAGCTGTACGTCACGTGCTTGCATTGGCTGGCATCCTGCAAGTCACCTTGGCAGGCCGTTGCAGCAACGATGCCGACCACCACCAGCGAGGACTCGCCGACAGACAGGTGCCAGCCAGCGGCACACTGCGGCTGATCAATGCAAGGGCGTCCCCTCGTGCGACGAGTGCTGCAAGGCCGGGCGGGCTTACCCCACATGCGCGTCCTCGCGGCCGGCCACTGTGAGCACCAAGAACGTCATGATGCTCAACGGTGTCGAGGAAATGCGGTGACCCGTCGCAATGCGACGGCGTGTTCCACTAGAAGGAACACGTGGTGGCGCGGTCGTCCACAACGGTGGTACGCAAGGGCAGGTCATGCTCGCCATGTCGAGGATGATTGCGTGACTCCCTCCACGGCTACGACAAACCATATGTCTACCTAAATTATTATTATTATTAATTAGAGGTTCCATTGAAGCCTCCATTCTAAAAAAAATCTAAAATAACATCATAATCTTCAGATAAATTACCCATACTCACCTATAATATTATAAAAATAATACAAATAACTCATAAATCATGTATATAAATTATCAAATTATATCATTATTAAATAACCCCTAAATCAGAATCCAAATTATATAATTATATCAAAATATTGAAGTGTATAATAAATTAGTATAAAAATATTACCCTAATATGTGTCACCATGTAATCATGTACGATAAAAGATATAAGAATATCAATTCACAAACAATTGGTTCAATTAAATATATATCTAACACATGGAGGTATGATGCAAAATAAAATCTATTGCGACTAGATAATAATAAATATGTATTTTAGAGTATGTGTTAGTATTTAATATGTGAAATGGACGTAAAATAGATAATGATAATTATTAACTGTAAGTCTTATTTTTATATTAATTCTAATTAGCCCGTGCGGAAGCACGGGTTGATAGGCTAGTATAACAAACTTATGCGTATTTGCGTACATGTTTGTGAATATTTCTGCTATGTACTATAGATGCTACAGAGTAACACACTTCAGTCACACACCACGCATATCAGAGGCTTGGATAGGGATGGCTGCGGATGAGAAACCCGGTGGGGGGCAGGGGAACGTACCCGCGCCCACCAGGGTTGAAATTCCCCACCACCCGACCCGCGACTCGTCTCGGGTCTCAATTTCTCCCCATACCCGTCACCCGCATGCATAGTGGGTACCCATTGGGTGACCCACCCTCGAATAACAAACGCGAGACGAAGTCCCTAGCTTGGATTTACAGCGGTAACGGCAGCGAGCTGGAGCTCGGTGCTCCTTCTTTCGGCGGTGGCGGGCTCAAGCTGCCAGCTCCAACCACCAACGCCACCACCAGCAGGGGGCATGATTCACGGGCACGGGCTCGAGCCTCGAGTTCCAGCAGTCGAGCTGGAATAGGGAGGGCCGAAGAGGGGCGGGGCGTTGAGTGTCAGCGGCGTGCGTTACACCCCGGCGGCGAGCAGGAGCACGACGCCCCTTCTTTCGACGGTGGCGGGCTCGGGCTCCCGGCTCCAACCAGCGACACCATTAAAGGCAGCAAGGGCGGCGAAGGCCGAAGTGGGGCAGGGAGTAGAGTGCCAGATCCAGAGGCCAAAGTCCCTGGCGGCGGCTGGGTGGAGGGGTGGCGGGATTTGGATTGGGGTGGCTGGTGGGGAGTTTAGGTTAGGGTTTTTGGTAGATATATATACACAGGGTTTGGAAGCTGGGTCCACATGTCATACTAAAAATGATTGCCCCAATCGAGTAACGGGTCTAGCGTGTGAAAGAATGTACCCGCATCCGCTTCACCCGATGGGCGAGGAAAATACCCGTTAGCAAGCCCGTTGGGGCAAAAACTGCCCATACCCGCACCCTAATAGGGTTTTTACCCACGGGTTATCGTGTTGCGGGTCCCCATTGCCATCCCTAGGCTTGGAGCCTATGTTTCCACTAGGATTATGGAATCCATATTTTGGATGGTGGATCATGTGGGAAGCCTTATGGCACTACTACAAAAAAAGTTTGTAGGGGCGGGTGAAAATATATTTTTAGAGACGGGTACCACACCCGCCCCTGCTTTCCACAGCTAAAAATAGCTGTTTGCAGGGGCGGGTGCGGTACGCGCCCCTGGAAACCAATTTGTAGAGGCCGGTGACCCCCTCACCTGCCCTTGGAAACCAATTTGTAGAGGCGGGTGACCCCTCATTCGCCCTTAGAAACCGATTTAAAAAATAAAAAAAACACACCAAACGGTGCTGGCACGCGGTGCGGCGGTGGTCGGCGCCCTTGCAACTCTGGTCGACCCACACATCTTGCTCCGGCGTGTCCAGGAAGAGCTTCACGTCTGCCTCTTGCTCGCTCGAGCTTGACCTGGCCTCGCACCTTTGCGTCGGTCGGAGCACCGCCGCTGTGCCTCACACAGGACAGTCTCCGCCGACGTCCTTGCCGTTCCTGATGGCCACGCCGCCACCGCGGGGCCCATGATGCAGGTACGGCCGCCGTCGCTCGCCAGTCCGCTATTATATTGTGATCCAAATTCTGTACAAGAAAAAGGCCAACTTTCGACGGAGCGGAGCGGAGGCCCACGCCAAATGGTCATGATGAGTGGGTACTTGATTCTGTATGTTCCTTTCATATCTGCACTAACAGAGATTGGTTCAGTTCCTATGAGTCTTTGTTTTGCAGAACGGTGATTTTGTGCGCATGGGAGATGATAACCCGTGTGAAATTGTTGGCATCGACTCTGTTCAGATCAAGATCCATGATGGCATGATTCGCACATTGAAGAATGTGAGGCACATAACAGGGATGAAAAGAAATCTGAGCTCGTTGATCACTCTTGATAAAGAAGGACTCAAATACACCGGTTCAGGTGGAGTTGTGAAGGTATCTAAAGGTTCTCTTGTATGTTTGCTGGGTGATCTCAATCTTTCAAATTTATATGTTCTCAAAGGTTGTACTTTGCATGGTTCTATTTCTGCTACTGCTGTTACTAATGCTGAACCTAGTAAGACTGACCTTTGGCATATGCATCTTGGACACATGAGTGAACTTGGTATGGCAGAATTGATGAAGAGAAACCTGCTGGATGGCTGCATTCTGAGTGGCAAGAAGTTCTGTGAGCATTGTGTATTTGGTAAGCATAAGAGGGTCAAATTCAATACCTCTGTTCATACCACAAAAGGTACACTTGATTATGTTCATGCTGATTTATGGAGTCATTCTCGTAAGCCTTCATATGGTGGTGCTCGTTATATGCTTACCATTATTGATGATTACTCTAGAAGAGTCTGGTCTTATTTTCTGAAAAACAAAGATGATACTTTTGCTGCTTTTACAGAGTGGAAAGTCATGATAGAAAGGCAAACTGAGAAGAAGGTCAAAGTGCTTCAGAATGATAATGGTGGAGAGTTCTGTTCAGATGCTTTTGATGATTATTGTAAAAAAGAAGGCATTGTTAGGCATCACACCATCCCATACACTCCGCAATAGAATGGTGTGGCCGAGCACATGAACAGGACCATTATCTCGAAGGCTCGTTGCATGCTGTCAAACTCCCGCATGAACAAGCGTTTTTGAGCTGAGGCTGCTAATACTGCATGTTATTTGATCAACAGGTCGCCTTCTATTCCACTCAACAAGAAGACTTCTATTGAGGTATGGTCTAGTACACATGCAGATTATTCACACTTGAGAATTTTTGGCTGCACTGTTTATGCTCATGTTGATAATGGAAAATTAGAGCCTAGAGCTATTAAATGTCTGTATCTTGGTTATGGTTCGGGAGTCAAAGGATATAAATTGTAAAATCCTGAAACTAGAAAGACTTTCATGAGCACAAGTGTTGTTTTCAATGAGTCTGTGATGTTTACTGATAGTTTGTCCACAGATAATGCTTTAGTTGAGAAATTGCAGCCACAAGTTAGTGTGCAGGTGGGGCTTATGGATGATCAGAAAAATGAAATTGTTGGTAATGATGTTTCAGATAGTGTTCTTGATACTGTTCAGCACTCACCTCTAGTTTCACAATCTGGTTTGCAGCACGAGAAGGATGTAGATTTAGCTATTGCTCTTCGCAAATCAAAGAGGAGTTGTGGACCTCCAAATCATTTAATTGAGGAGTGTAATCTGACTTATTATGCTTTGAGTTGTGCTGAACAGGTGGAGGATGCTAGTGATCCAGCAACGTATTCTGAAGCCATTGATTCTGTTGATAAGAAGAAGTGAATCTCAGCTATGCAGGAGGAGATGCAGTCTCTTAAGAAGTATGGCACATGGGAGATTGTGAGCTTACCTAAACAAAAGAAGCCTGTTCGCTGCAAATGGGTCTTCATAAGAAAGGAGAGTTTGTCTCCTAGTGAACCTCCAAGATTTAAGGTAAGGTTAGTGTAACACCCCGGTGTTAATTTTGTGCTTAATTTGCTAATCATGATCCTAATTTGGTCATTAGAGTTAATTAAGCAAGCATAGTGTTCATCAACTTAGCTATGTTCGATCTTATTTTTCTCCCTAATCCGAGCTCCAAATCAACTTTCGCCCAAAACAAAAGTTGTAGATTTTCTCTTCCTCTACAACTTCTATTTTGGTCAAATTTCAAGTCTCTATATAAAATTTTGAGTTCTGGACGGTCATAATCGGGGTAAAATGTTTCAAGCATGGGCACTGTGCTCCCCTGTTCTTTCCCGTACGCTGCCCATACCACGACCCGGCGCCGACGACTCCACGCGTCACCGTGCCGGCGATTCTCGCTCTCCGTGCGGGCGTCCTTATCCTCTTCCCGAGGCCGCGTTGCCCGTTCCCGAATCTTCTCAAGCTCGCCTCCTCGCCACCTCCTCTGTGCGCTCGCTGGCCGCCTGCTCTGCACGCCGCGCGCGTCCCGTTCAGCCGCGCGCCATCCGCCTGCCTGCGCCCATGCCGCACCTGTGTCGCTGGCGCACGCCATGCGGTGCTCGCCCTGCCTTCCAGCGCTGAGCCATGGCCGCCGCGGCCACAGGCCGAGCTCGCCACCGCCGCACGCCATGGCCGCCGCCTCGCCGAGCTCGCCGTGGAGCCCTCGCTTCGGCCTCCCCCCACCCAACTGAATCCGTTAGCGAGCTTCCCCGTCTTCCGCGGATACTCATCGGCCCGGCCACCACCACCCAGGACCTCCGGTGCGCCGCCGCCGCCGCGACCAAAGCTCTGCCGAGCGCCGCCCCAAGCTCTGCCATCGTCGATCTCCTTCATCGACGCTTCTCCCCGACAACAAACTACCACCGGAGCTCTGCACGTGGTGAGGAAGCCCCCGGTCTCGTTTCCCCTCTCTCTCCTGCACCCGTGCCTCAGCAATTGCTCGCCGGAGCATCATGCCCGCACCCCGCCACCGACGGGCATGCTCCGGCCGTCTCCTCGCCGTTTTGACCCCGCCATCGCCTTCCCCATGCTATCCTCTCCCTCCCCGGCGTTTTCCCCACCCGAACCGGCCCCGGAGCGCCATCCACGGCAACTCCGGCATTCCCGCCACCGCACGTCGCCGACTGCCGGCGCCCCGCGCCGCTCGCCCGCCTGGAGCCGCCCCTGAGCTGCGCGCCGAGCCGCCAGCCGCCCGCTCGTGTCTAGAGCCGTCGAGCCGACCGCCCACTGAGCCGCAGCCGCGCCTGAGCCGAGTCGAGCCGCCTCAACCCTCGGATCTTGATCCAACGGTCTAGATCAGATTTAGACCGAGCCAACCAGAGCCGTCCCTGGTGCTTTTGCAAAAGAGACCCTATGTTTCTTTAGAATCAACCCGCAGTCCACACTAGTTCAAAAGTAATTCCAGGAAGGTCCTTTTCTTTCTGTTTTAGCCCCTGAGCTTTTTGAAAATAGAACCCGCCGTCCAGGACCCTCCTTTTTGCTATCTAGCCCCTGGATCTAACCTTTATTTATGTTCTAGCCCCCTCATTTCTTCAGATCCAGCCCCTGGAAGCTCTGTTTTTTCGCAATCAAGTCCCCAGAACCTTGTTTTAGCCATATCTTCCTCGTTTTAGCTCCGTTTAAGCTATTTCTTGTTGCGTTAGTTTTGTTTTAGCGTAAGCCATCTTTTAGTAGTGCAGTTGTGTCATGGTTCCTGGTTTTAAAATTAAATATAGATTTAATTTGATTAATATTCTCTCATCTAGTTTTTCTAATTACAAGTTAATTAGATGTTTACTTTGGTTGTCATAACTAGTGTTAATATGCTTAATGCTAATTTAAATGTGTTGTCTAATACTTTGTCTAGTTCCTAACTATAGTTTTCTTTTATATTGTTAGGTAAATCCTTTTTCTGCATGTGCACTTTTCAGAAATATATTTTGTTCAGTTGTAGGTTATTCCAACTCTGTTATGATCAGTTCGTAGGTTGCTTTTGTTGGGCTTGCTGAAGTTAATTGTTAGTAAAATAAATTGTTCTATTTGTTCTTCCTTGCTTTATATCCTTGCTTAGCCTTTTCTAAGCAAGCTAGTAATGCTTTTTAGTAGGAAACACTTCAGGCTAAAATAAATTGAACCTGAACTCTCGTATTGTAGCACCAACTCCTTTGCCTTTTGAACTTGGTTGTTGTATTCACTCGATAAATGATTGCCCAGTCATGTCTTTCCTTTAATTGCATTGCGTTTGCATCATTGCATATCATTTAGGTACACTAGATGTGCGACATGTGGAACCGGAGGGCAATGTTGAAGCCGAGCCAGAAGATGGTGCACGGGTGGACCAATCCAGAAGACGGAAGGACCGACTGGAGTGCATGCTTGGGCTGGGATGATGTCAAGCCGGTGCAAGATTACAAGCTAACTAACTGACTTTGTTTCAAACCCAGGCAAGCCCCGGAGCATAACCCTTAATTTCGGTATTCAATGTTTATTATATAATTATTGTGCATTTCCATTTCTAGGAGTTGATTGAAATCGTAGATGCATGATCCTTAGGTTTCCTCAGTTACTCTACTAGTGTGCAGGTCGTTAGTACTTCCATGCTTAATTAGGAATCGGTAGAAGTCAAGTGATTCCTGTCACTCACGAGCTATAGGTCCTTGTTACTTATGGTAAAGTGGTTTGAGAATGAATATGTGAGAAAAGAAGAATGGAGACCGGGAGGACAGAAATTGGATTATGGATATGGAATGTATGGAAAGTGGACCTCCGCCTGTGTCGATTGAGGACCGTACCGTTGTTGGCACATTGATCGATGATTGAACAGTACTAACCACATGCCGGAAGTAGGAGGTAGTCGAAACCGGTAAGCTGTAGACCTGAATTACAACGATAGCTCGAACTGCGACCTGCTACTCTGGGAGTGGAATGATGGCGGGTGTTGGAGTGTATGCCGCCTCCGGGTACTCCGGGAGTTCACCGAGAGGGGCCCTTCACCCGGGTTTTGGCAGGCGTGGTTTAGGTGTCGTGGTAATGACGAGAACAGTTGACGCGTGTGGCCCGGCGTGGTTTGCATGTGTCGTGTGAGTTAGGTCCACCTTGCGAGGTTAAATCGGATCGATTCGCCGTGACTCGCGGTTATGAAAGCCTTCATCTCTCTGTCACATCGTAATAAACCAGTGGAACGAAAATGGCAATGTGATGAGATATGTTTGGGTTACTCTTGAGAAAAATATAACGTGATACACCATGTTTGCTCTAATTGTTATGCAAACCTAGTTGATATTTTTATATTAAATTTGAGCTAAAATATTGAAAGTAAGGATCCACTATTAGTCGCTTTCAAGCAAAAATAAACTTCAGAGCCAAAAAACTTTGCATGTCTAGATAGTGGGCTAAGTATACCCATGTCGGGTAAATCTTGCTGAGTATTAGTAAACTCAGGGTTTGTTGTTACCCTATTTTCAGGTAGCTGTTGCTGGTTGGAGCTAACCAGGGTTCACATTGGTGGGCTCGATGTGACATCCTCCCGTCTTCGTAGTATCGTGATTTTTGAATCAAACTTCTATTTAAATTCCGCTGCTTTTTGAACTCTGATATTTTTAGATAAATTCATTTTGTTAAGCTCTATTTTGTAATTTAAATGTGAGAAACTTCTGTTTGCATGTAATCATCTGTGCTCGCCTTCGGGTGAGACTTCCAGTGTTTTTTGATCCTTAAACCGACAAACGTCCGGATTACACCATTTTAAGTGCACAGTAACTTGATTAACCATTAAGATGATAGATAGCGCACTTAAAACCGGTTTAATTTGGGCGGTTCTGCTACAGTTAGTTGCAAAAGGCTTCAACCAGATTTCTGGTGTTGATTATAATGATGTGTTCTCTCCAATTGTGAAGTATAGTTCAATTCAAACTTTCTTTAGTATTGTTGCTATGCATGATCTTGAATTTGAGCAGTTAGATGTGAAGACTGCATTTTTGCATGGAGAGCTTGAGGAGAAAATATACATGGATCAGCCAGAAGGATTCATAGTGCCAGACAAGGAGAATTATGTTTGCAAATTGAAGAAGTCCTTGTATGGTTTGAAACAGTCTCCTCGTCAGTGGTATAAAAGGATTTATTCATTTATGTTGTTATATGGTTTTAAAAGATCTGAATATGATAGTTGTGTTTACATTAAGATTGTTGATGGACCACCTATATACTTGTTATATGTTGATGACATGCTTATTGCTGCCAAGAGCAGAAAAGAAATCACTACACTAAAGAAATTATTGAGTAGTGAATTTGATATGAAGGACCCTAGTGCTGTTAAGAAAATTTTTGGTATGGAGATTACTAGAAATAGAATATCTGGTTTACTATTTTTTAGTCCGCATAATTACATTAACGAGGTTCTTTAGTGTTTCAATATGCATGATGCAAAACTAGTTAGTACTCCTATTGCATCTCACTTTAAATTGTCAGCCGCTCAGTGTCCTAGTTTTGATGAGGATGTTGAATACATGTCAAAAGTCATATATTCTAGTGCTGTTGGTTCTTTGATGTATGCCATGGTTTACTCTCGTCTAGATTTATCATATACCATGAGTTTGGTTAGCAGATACATGTCTAATTCTGGTAAAGAACACAGAAAGACAGTTCAGTGGATTTTCAGGTACCTCAGAGGGACAGCCGATTCTTGTTTGAAGTTTGAGAGAACTGATCAGGGACTCATTGGTTATGTGGATTCAGATTATGCTGCTGATTTGGATAGGCGTAGGTCACTCACAAGATATGTGTTCACTGTTGGCAGTTATACTGTGAGTTTGAAGGCTACTTTACAGTCTGTTGTTGCTATGTCTACCACAGAAGTAGAATATATAGCTATTCCTGAAGCGTGTAAGGAGTCAGTGTGGCTGAAAGGTTTGTTCGCCGAGCTGTGTGGAGTTGATTTTTGCATTGATCTATTCTGTGACAGTCAAAGTACTATTTGCCTCACAAAAGATCAGATATTTCATGAGAGGACAAAATATATTGATGTCAAGTATCATTATGTTCGTGATGTTATTTCACAAGGTAAACTAAGAACATGCAAGATCAATACTTATAATAATCCAGCTGATATGATGACTAAACCAGTTCTTGTAGCTAAGTTTGAGTTATGCTCAAGCTTAGTTGGTTTAACAGCATAACCCAAGAGACTATTTGGCGCCAGAAGTTCTTTTCTTTATTGTGTTCAGACGATGATGTGATATGCTACAAAATGAAATTTGTCTCAAGGTGGAATATGTTATATTGTGATCCAAATTTTGTATACGAAAAAAACCAACTTCTAATAAAACAGAGGCCCATCGCCAGGAGGCTTGGGCTAGATTAGAATTTGCTCCACAGTTTATTATTTCTCTTATAAGCCGCCGCTTGACGTTGTAAATACACACCCGATATAGTGAAGTTCTTGCTAGCTGTCGCCCGTAATTTTTATCCTTCGCATTGGATCTTTCTATTCTTTGTCGTTTGTTTCGTCGTCACTTCTAACATCCGCCGCAGCTCATCCAGGCCGCCGGCGCTTGCCAGGCCGCTGCCAGGCTCGAGCCCCCGTGGCCGCAGCGGCCTGCCTCGCGCTGCTTGCTCCTCCTTCCTGGTTCGAGCTGCACGTGCGTCCTTCCTGGTTCGAGCTTGCTCCATCTCGGGACGCTACGTGGAAGCACACGATTCAAACATCAAGCAAACGTCAAACTTTCTAACAAATAATACTCCCTCAATACTCCACTGATTCAAACAAAATTTGAGCCATAAATGCACGGTCACAAGATCTAATAGATCCAGGAAAAAGATCGCGAAACAATCAAGAAACCACTGTGAATCGAGTGAAATTCCGAACGTCTGTTCTAAGAACGTGATTTTGGGAAAACTCAAAACCCAAGCCGATTTGTGAGAGATTCGAGGAGGGATTAAATCAAAGATGCACACAAAAATCCTAGCAACAAAAGCCCTCAAACAATTTCATGAATCCGCACTGAAATCACCAGCTTCAGCGCGCCCAGCGCAGCCACGCACTCACCGGCGACCCGGGCAAGCTCACAGCGGGGTCGCGCGCGCCGGTACCCACCCGCCGCCGCTGAAGCTCCGCGCGGGCCGGGCCCCCTGCCTCCTGCGCGTGGCCGCCGGCTCACAGGAGAGAAGGATTGTTCGGGAGAGATAGAGTTTCGGTGAGAGGAGACGCAGATATTTCGAGAGTGAGGTGAGAAGATAAAGGCCAGCTCTGACAAGGCGCGTGCGCTGGGTTCGAAATTTTTAATGCGTGCCGACTGAGTTTTCCAGGGCCGGCCGGTGACATCACCCGTCCCTGAAAATCAGTTCTTTAGAGACGGATGGAGGCATCACTCGCTCCTGAAAATGAGTTCTATTTTCGGGGGCAGGTGGTGCCGTCACATGCCCCTGAAGATGCATTTTCAGGGGCGGACGAAATGCTACAGTATCAAGATTTTTTTGTAGGAACAGGGTACATTTGCACCCGTTCTTGGAAAAAAAATGAGACATCTCTAGAAATCGTTTCTGTAGTAGTGTGGTAAATGTCTAAAGGTTCAAAACATATATGATTAAGTTATATATCTGTTTGGCAAAATGTATATAGGTGGGTGTGGGTTTGTTTGTTGGGTTTGGCTATCAGTGCCCTGTGCCCTTAATTGTCCGTGGGCCGAGTAGACAGAGTCGATGTCAGTGGGTAATTTTCCATCAAGTTTTGTGAGTAGTAGTGTAGAGGTAAATGTGATCATGATACAACGAACTGGGTAGCGTTGAGCTTCTTCAGAACCCCGCTGCTCCGGTTTCGTTTCTTCGTGGCACGACGCTTGGCTATATATCACTCGCAGATCAAACCATCAAACCTTACGTTAGGGAGCTTCAGATAAACAACCATCAGGCCCATTGTGAGGGTGTGCGAGGTGAGGCTGTCTGCACTCGTTATACTCTAAATCTATCCTCTAAAAGTAATATTATATTCTAGTCATCAATATTCTCTTATCTATATTTAGTTTCCCTGCATACATTCATCCTCTATATTCATCATCTATACCAACTACTATCTGTGGGGTCCACACGATAGAATTATTTTCTCTTTTTTTTCCCTCCCACCCCAATCTCTCTCCTCACTCCCGGCCTCCTCTCTCTCTCCCACCCGCCCCCTCCCCTGTTCCGGCCAGCGGCCGTCCTCCAGCGGCGCCGCCCCTGCCGGCGGCTCCGCTCCCCTCCTGACACCAGGCAGCGAGGCTCCGCGGCGACGGGCGAGTGGGCGGCCGGCAGCACGGACGGCGGACCCTCCTTGCGGCTCGGCGGCCAGTGAGCGCGAGGCGAATGCGCCAAGGCGGCCGGCTGCCCTCCTCCCTCCCCATCGCCTCCCTCCCTCTTCTCCATGCCGGCAAGCTCGGCCACGACGGTGAAGACCATGGCCGCAGCGGTGTAGGCCGCACGAGATCCGGCCTCCCTACTGCGCCGGCCGTGCAGAGAGGAGTGGCCGCGGCGGGCCGACCACGGCTCGGCGCAGCGGAGAGGAGCGGCCGTGGCTGGCCGACCGCGGTGCGGCGCGGCGGAGAGGAGCGGCCTCGGCGGGCCAAGCGCGACGACAGGCGGAGCACGCGGCGGCCAAGCGCGACGGCAGGCTAAGCGGCGGCGAGCCAAGCCACAGAGGTGCGCGCACGGGCGGCCGGCTGGAGCGCCGTGGGCGGTGCGGAGGCGACGGCGGCTCGCCCTTCCCCTGCTCCAGCGGTGTCGACGTCGGGCGCGCGACGGGCAGCGCGGCGCGTGGATCTCGTGCTCACGCGCGCGGGGTGCGGCGGCGGCGGCCACGGTGGCAGCAGACGCAGATGACATGGCCGCAACTCTACGCCGGGCACGGAGCTCGCGCGCGTGAATGAGGACGGCGTGGCGGCCGTCCAGCGGCATCCGGGCATGGGAGGAGGCGGGGAGGAACTGTCGTAGGCGGGCCCCTCCTCCCTCGCCGGCGGCGGCCTCGTCCCTCATCGAGCTCCGCCGGCCTCGTCCCTCTTCCTCCCTCGGGCTCCGGCGGGGCCTCCTCCCTCGTGCACGGCGGAGGCCATGGTCGAAGCTCGGGCTCGGATCTGCGCACGCCGGCCGAGCTCCGCGGAGGCCTTGAGCGCGGGTCCATGGCGGCGGCCTCGAGCGCGTGGACCATGGCGGTGGCCTCCTCGAGCTGCAGCGCGAGGCGGGGCGGAGGTGCGCAGGTGCGGCGGTTGGGGACGGCGCGGGAAGGACGAAGGGCCCCGCCTCCGGCAGGATACCGGGTCGTCCGTATTGCGCTCTATTCGCCGTTTGAGCGGCCGTCCGGGACGAGTTGTGAAATTTTCAGTGATATAAATTGCTCTTAGATTTACTATATGAATGACATCTTTTAGTAGAACACTAGAAAGGCCCGCGGCTTTGCCACGCGGGACCCGTATTCCGTGACGTAGTAAGTAGTTGATGCAAACTATAGTTGATGCATCTAGCAGTTCCCGTCGCTTTGTTATTTTCGTATAGATGTCGTGGTATATATTTTAGGCATTTTGTATTTATTGTGGTAAAAGAAGGGGTGAAATAATTAATTACGGAGGGCGGTGGTGCGGAGCATATGTAGTTGTGAAAACATGACCTAATTAATAGGTGTGATGTTTTTTAAAAATTTTGTGGATATATTAAAATATATTGCGCTATTGTAGAGGTAGCATGAGAAGCTATAGAGAAATAGTAGTATAATATTACATTTTAATAAAATAAGATATTATGTTGATCAAATTATGAAAGTAATTGTGGTCAAAGGAGTGGTAAGATAATTAGTTAGATACTTAATGTATTATTGAAATAATTTTGCAATTAATAGTGTGTTATTTTTATAATGAAGCGGTGGATATACTAAATGTATGCGTTATTGTAGAGTTAGCATGAAAAGCTATAGAAGAACTGTGGCAATATTATATTATTAGCAATTTAAAATGTTATGTTTGGGTCGACCATTGCATAACTTGTCGCTTCAACTACCATCTCCTATCTTCTCATTTTTTTTATTTTTTCTATGTGCGCCATTCTTTGTTTGTCTTCTTTTTTTCTTTTTTCCCATCTATTTTTTTTCTTTTACTTTTTTCCTTTTCCTTCTTTTCTTTTTCTCCTCTCTCTATTTTCCTCTTTTCCCCACCATCGGCGCCTCCGACTCTCTCTCTCTCTCGCAGCTCCTCCTCCTCCTCCCTCTCTCTTTCTCCGTCCGCGGAGGTGAAGCACATCCTCCTCCTCCTTCTCCCTTTCTCCCCTACTCCCGCGCCGCCCTTTCCGCTGGCCCGCCTCCCCTATTGCCGCCGCCGGCCTCGGCTCCCCTACTCCCGCCTCCTCTGTGCCCTCTCTCCCCTGGCTCGGGCGCGGCGGCGTTGGGCGCGAGGGCGAGGACGAGCAGGCGGCATTGGGCTATCTCGGCGGCGGGATCGGGCCCTCCGGCTCCCTCCATCGCTATCCCCTGCGCGGCGGGCTGGCGGGCGACCGGAGGGGAGCGCGGCGGCCGGAGCGGAGGCGGCGGCGGCGCGCGCACGGCGGGGCTCGGGCGGCGTCGGAGTGGGTCCGCGGGCCGCGCGGCGGCGGCCAGCGCGGTCGAGGGCTGCGTGCGCTGCCGTTGTGCCATGCTCCCCTCCCTTCCCTCGGTCCCTCCCCGTTCTCTCTCTCTGTCTCCCGGGCTCGGCCGCGGCGGCGGTGGCCGCGAGGGTGAGGACGGCGAGGACGAGTAGGCGGCGGCAGACCATCTCGCCGCCTTGTTCGGTCCTCCTGCTCCCTCCATCCCCATCCCCTGCGCGGTGGGCGGAGCAAAGGCAGAAGTAGCGGCACGCGCACGTCGGGTCTCTGGCGGCAGCCCTCGGCCTCGCCGCGTCCAGCCGGATCGACCGCGATGATTTTTTTCGATGACGTGGCCTGCTTCTCCGCTCACCTTTTGGTCCAGGAATCGTAGTTAGAGATGAGATCGGTAAAATATTTATTTTTCTTAACTTTAATATCATATATACTTATAAATATAGTATGGAATAATATAAATTGAAGTTACGTAATTATCTTGATAAAATTATTTTAGGGCCTATTTTAATTTCGCACTGGGCTCAAATTTCTAGAGACGGCCCTGACGCGGCAACGTAGCTAAATATCTCCTCCAAATCCTTATAAGCAATCAAGTACATGGTAATAACATAATTATGTCTCCTCAAAATCTTAATGAGCAATTACTGGTAATAACACAATTAACTAGAGTACTTAATCAGCCATTATCCCATGCTTACATAAAGAGTGAGGTCAGTTGGCAACTGGCCCTTTCATTTCATGGGCTGGTCGCTCTCCGCCGGCGCCGAAACTTGTTTCTCCGTCCGACGTGTCCGCATTCCCCGAACTTACAATGCTGGTTGACCGCGGCACGGAACAGACCGTACGCTTGGCTCGTTGCATGTCTGGCGGAGCCACGGAGGGGAGGGTACTGAAAAAGGCTTGCGCTCAGCCATTCTATGCTGCATATGACTGAAAAATTACAAAGGTAAAATCCACCTGAACTCCGATCAAGTAAAGAATGGCGGGCTTGCCTAGTAAAGAATTGCGGGCTTGCGTCTCTATAGAGAAGTTACCAATTCCAAGCATCGTTGCTCACGACACGACGATTCTATGCACGGGACTAGCTCAGATTGACAGACGTTGCTCATTCCCTACCTATAAATAGGCAGGGATCTCAGGATCAATGCCCCCAGCTCACCCACACAAGTTACAACAATACAATCACAAAAATGACTTCAACAGCCAGCCTCCTCGTGCTTGCTCTGGCAGGCATCCTGCTCGTCACCTTCCCAAGCCTCTGCGCCGGCACCATCGCAGCTCATCACCTCTTTGCCAAGTGCCGCCCGAGCGGCTCGTTGGAGGGGCCGAGCACGGGCCACATCTGCGGGGAGTGCTGCAAGCCCGGGCACGTCTACCCGAAGTACCAGTGCTCGCCACCGGTCACCAGAAACACCAGGGCCGTCATGACGCTCAACAACTTTGAGGAGGGTGGTGATGGCGGTGGCCCGTCGGAGTGCGATAACAAGTACCACCTGAACACAGAGCACGTGGTGGCGCTCTCCACGGGGTGGTATGCCAAGGGCAAGCGTTGCGGCAAGAACATACGGATCAGCGCCAAGGGTAGGTCCGTGCTCGCCAAGGTAGTGGACGAGTGTGACAGCCTGCACGGCTGCGACAAGCCACATGCCTTCCAGCCGCCGTGTGAGCCCAACATTGTCGACGCGTCCCAGTCCGTGTGGGACGCGTTGGACATCACCGGTGACGATGTTGGCGACTACCCTATCACTTGGTCGGACGCATGATGAGTACTTGATCTCTGGCCAGACTGCATCCTCACTTTCTTTGAACTAAAACAACTACCTGTGTACTACAGTTTTTTGAGTTCTTCGTGAATGTTTTGAGTGTTCTGTGTGTCCTGAATGTCATGTTGTACCAAATCTGTTTTAATGAATAAACAAAGCATGGGGAAAACCCTGTTCACTCAACTTGTTAAACTGCGAGATTCTTCTTCCTGATGGTTTTTAAATTATGTCTAGAGGTTTAGTGTTCAGTTGTGGACATTTCTGTTTCACTCGAATTGCTACGCTGATAGACTATTTTCTTTCTAGTTTATGTCATGAGCCCTATCGTTGTTCATTTCATCAATTTAGACCATTGGTCTAATTGAAGCATATCGGACTCGCTGGGCAGAGGTATAAGGGTCAATTGGACTTCCTCAGAAAAATAAAGCTGATTGGTGGATTGCCCCGACCACGAGTTTCCTCTCTAGCTTTTGGCCGATTTCACTTCAACCCATTTATCTATCATTGTCGTACCGCCTAGACCCATACTTTGTGCCCATTTGATATGGCTTATTTTAGCTTCATTTCACGCAAATCGAGGTACTATAGCATGAATCCGTTTATAAGTCAGTGATAAAATAAAATAGAAGCCGGGTGAAACAAGTTTTTCCCTTCAGCGGCCTTGGTTTCACCAACGAAGCCATTTTAGCGTAAGGCCAGGGCCGGCCCTGTAGTATAATCATCCGAGGCAACCGCCAGGGCCCATGATGCTAAGGGTCCCCAACCCAATATACTTCTACTAGTGTGTGTGCGCGCGCGCGTACGATGTACACACACACATATTAAGCATCCAATAACTCAAACAAGCAAGTAGCCGTACAAGTTCACCCAATCACCATTTCCTTTGTTCTTATCACTACAAATCCATTCTTTTTCTTCCATCATGCATTTTGCATTTCACAGTTTCTCCCACCTAAAACGTGTGCACCCCTTGATGGCTTAGAAAATAGATTAGTCTCCAATTGATTAGCCTTTAGTTCCTTATGGTATGTTTGCTTCATTCTTACCTTCGCTGGTCACAATTCGTAAGAAAACAAGCTAAGCACAAGATGTGGACCACCCGCAGAAGCTGTACGTCACGTGCTTGCATTGGTTGGCATCCTGCAAGTCACCTTGGCAGGCCGTTGCAGCAACGATGCCGACCACCACCAGCGAGGACTCGCCGACAGACAGGTGCCAGCCAGCGGCACACTGCGGCTGATCAATGCAAGGGCGTCCCCTCGTGCGACGAGTGCTGCAAGGCCGAGCGGGCTTACCCCACATACGCGTCCTCGCGGCCGGCCACTGTGAGCACCAAGAACGTCATGATGCTCAACGGTGTCGACGAAATGCGGTGACCCGTCGAAATGCGACGGCGTGTTCCACTAGAAGGAACACGTGGTGGCGCGGTCGTCCACAACGGTGGTACGCAAGGGCAGGTCATGCTCGCCATGTCGAGGATGATTGCGTGACTCCCTCCACGGCTCCGACAAACCATATGTCTACCTAAATTCTTATTATTATTAATTGGAGGTTCCATCGAAGCCTCCGTTCTAAAAAAAATCTAAAATAACATCATAATCTTCAGATAAATTACCCAAACTCACCTATAATATTATAAAAATAATACAAATAACCCTTAAATCATGTATATAAATTATCAAATTATATCATTATTAAATAACCCCTAAATCTGAATCCAAATTATATAATTATATCAAAATATTGAACTGTAATAAATTAGTATAAAAATATTACCCATAATATGTGTCACCATGTAATCATGTACGATAAAAGATATAAGAATATCAATTCACAAACAATTGGTTCAATTAAATATATATCTAACACATGGAGGTATGATGCAAAATAAAATTTATTGCGACTAGATAATAATTAATATGTATTTTAGAGTATGTGTTAGTATTTAATATGTGAAATGGACGTAAAATAGATAATGATAATTATTAACTGTAAGTCTTATTTTTATATTAATTCTAATTAGCCTGTGCGGAAGCACGGGTTGATAGGCTAGTATAATAAACTTATGCGTATTTGCGTACATGTTTGTGAATATTTCTGCTATGTACTATAGATGCTACAGAGTAACACACTTCAGTCACACACCACGCATATCAGAGGCTTGGATAGGGATGGCTGCGGATGAGAAACCCGGTGGGGGGCAGGGGAACGTACCCGCGCCCACCAGGGTTGAAATTCCCCACCACCCGACCCGCGACTCGTCTCGGGTCTCAATTTCTACCCATACCCGTCACCAGCATGCGTAGTGGGTACCCATTGGGTGACCCACCCCCGCATAACAAACGCGAGACGAAGTCCCTAGCTTTGATTTACAGCGGTAACAGCGGCGAGCTGGAGCTCGGTGCTCCTTCTTTCGGCGGTGGTGGGCTCAAGCTGCCAGCTCCAACCACCAACTCCACCACCAGCAGGGGGCGTGATTCACGGGCACGGGCTCGAGCCTCAAGTGTTAAGCAGTCGAGCTGGAATAGGGAGGGCCGAAGGGGGGCGGGGCGTTGAGTGTCAGCGGCGTGCGTTACACGCCCGTCGGCGAGCTGGAGCCCGGCGCCCCTTCTTTCGACGGTGGCGGGCTCGGGCTCCCGGCTCCAACTAGCGACACCATTAAAGGCAGCAAGGGTGGCGAAGGCCAAAGTGGGGCAGGGAGCGGAGTGCCAGATCCAGAGGCCAAAGTCCCTAGCGGCGGCGGCTGGGTGGAGGGGTGGGGGGATTTGGATTGGGGTGGCTGGTGGGGAGTTTAGGTTAGGGTTTTAGGTAGATATATATACACAGGGTTTGGAAGCTAGGTCCACATGTCATACTAAAAATGACTGCCCCAATCGAGTAACGGGTCTAGCGTGTGAAAGAACGTACCCGCACCCGCTTCACCCGATGGGGGAGGAAAATACCCGTTAGCATAGGCCCGTGGGGGCAAAAACTGCCCATACCCGCACCCTAATAGGGTTTTTACCCACGGGTTATCGGGTTGCGGGTCCCCATTGCCATCCCTAGGCTTGGAGCCTATGTTTCCCCTAGGATTATGGAATCCATATTTTGGATGGTGGATCATGTGGGAAGCCTTATGGCACTACTACAAAAAAAAGTTTGTAGGGGCGGGTAAAAATATATTTTTAGAGACGGGTACCACACCCGCCCCTGCTTTCCTCAGCTAAAAATAGTTGTTTGCAGGGGCAGGTGCGGTACCCGCCCCTGGAAACCAATTTGTAGAGGCGGGTGACCCCCTCACCCACCCCTGGAAACCAATTTGTAGAGGCGGGTGACCCCTCACCCGCCCTTAGAAACCAATTTAAAAAATAAAAAACACGCCAAACGGCGCTGGCACACGGTGTCGCGGTGGTCGGCGCCCTTGCAACTCTGGTCGACCCACACATCTTGCTCCGGCGTGTCCAGGAAGACCTTCACGTCTGCCTCTTGCTCGCTCGAGCTCGAGCTGGTCTCGCACCTTTGCATCGATCGGAGCACTGCCACTGTGCCTCACACAGGACAGTCTCCGCCGACATCCTTGCCATTCCTGATGGCCACGCCGCCACCGCAGGGCCCACGATGCAGGTACGGCCGTCGTCGCTCGCCAGTTCGCTGTTATATTGTGATCCAAATTTTGTACAAGAAAAAGACCAACTTCCGACGGAGCGGAGGCCCACGCCGAACGGTCATGATGAGTGGGTACTTGATTCTGCATGTTCCTTTCATATCTGCACTAACAGAGATTGGTTCAGTTCCTATGAGTCTTTGCAGAACAGAGATTTTGTGCGGATGGGAGATGATAACCCGTGTGAAATTGTTGGCGTTGACTCTGTTCAGATCAAGATCCATGATGGCATGATTCGCACATTGAAGAATGTGAGGCACATACCAGGGATGAAAAGAAATCTGAGCTCGTTGAGCACAATTGATAAAGGACTCAAATACACCGGTTCAGGTGGAGTTGTGAAGGTATCTAAAAGTTCTCTTGTATGTTTGCTGGGTGATCTCAATCCTTCAAATTTATATGTTCTCAAAGGTTGTACTTTGCATGGTTCTATTTCTGCTGGTACTGTTACTAAAGCTGAACCTAGTAAGACTGAGCTTTGGCATATGCATCTTGGACACATGAGTGAACTTGGTATGGCAGAATTGATGAAGAGAAACCTGCTAGATGGCTACATTCTGAGTGGCAAGAAGTTCTGTGAGCATTGTGTATTTGGTAAGCATAAGAGGGTCAAATTCAATACCTCTGTTCATACCACAAAATGTACACTTGATTATGTTCATGCTTATTTATGGAGTTCTTCTCGTAAGCCTTCATATGGTGGTGCTCGTTATATGCTTACCATTATTGATGATTACTCTAGAAGAGTCTGGTCTTATTTTCTGAAAAACAAAGATGATACTTATGCTGCTTTTACAGAGTGGAAAGTCATGATAGAAATGCAAACTGAGAAGAATGTCAAAGTGCTTCGGACTGATAATGGTGGATAGTTCTGTTCAGATGCTTTTGATGATAATTGTAAAAAAGAAGGCATTGTTAGGCATCACACCATCCCATACACTCTGCAATAGAATGGTTTTGCCGAGCGCATGAACAGGACCATTATCTCGAAGGCTCGTTGTATGCTGTCAAACGCCCGCATGAACAAGCGTTTTTGGGCTGAGGCTTCTAATACTGCATGTTATTTGATCAACAGGTCGCCTTCTATTCCACTCAACAAGAAGACTTCTATTGAGGTATGGTCTGGTACACCTGCAGATTATTCACACTTGAGAATTTTTGGCTGCACTGTTCATGCTCATGTTGATAATGGAAAATTAGAGCCTAGAGCTATTAAATGTCTGTATCTTGGTTATGGTTCGGGAGTTAAAGGATATAAACTGTAGAATCCTGAAACTAGAAAGACTTTCATGAGCAGAAGTGTTGTTTTCAATGAGTCTGTAATGTTTACTGATAGTTTGTCCACAGATGATGATTTAGTTGAGAAATTACAGCCACAAGTTAGTGTGTAGGTGGAGCTTATGGATGATCAGAAAAATGAAGTTGTTTGTAATGATGTTTCAGATAGTGTTCTTGATACTGTTCAGCACTCACCTCCAGTTTCACAATCTGGTTTGCAGCACGAGGAGGATGTAGATTTACCTATTACTCTTCGCAAATCAAAGAGGAGTTGTGGACCTCCAAATCATTTAATTGAGGAGTGTAATCTGACTTATTATACTTTGAGTTGTGCTGAACAGGTGGAGGATGCTAGTGAGCCCGCAACGTATTCTGAAGCCATTGATTCTGTTGATAAGAAGAAGTGAATCTCAGCTATGCAGGAGGAGATGCAGTCTCTTGAGAAGTATGGCACATGGGAGATTGTGAGCTTACCTAAACAAAAAAAGTCTGTTCACTGCAAATGGGTCTTCATAAGAAAGGAGAGTTTGTCTCCTAGTGAGCCTCCAAGATTTAAGGCAAGGTTAGTGTAACACCCCCGGTGTTAATTTTGTGCTTAATTTGCTAATCATGATCCTAATTTGGTCATTAGAGTTAATTAAGCACGCATAGTGTTCATCAACTTAGCTATGTTCGATCTTATTTTTCTCCCTAATCCGAGCTCCAAATCAACTTTCGCCCAAAACAAAAGTTGTAGATTTTCTCTTCCTCTACAACTTCTATTTTGGTCAAATTTCAAGTCTCTATATGAAAATTTGAGTTCTGGATGGTCATAATCGGGTCAAAATGTTTCAAGCATGGGCATTGTGCTCCCCTGTTCTTTCCCGTACGCTGCCCATACCACGACCCGGCGCCGACGACTCCACGCGTCACCACGCCGGCGATCCTTGCTCTCCGTGCGGGCGTCCTTATCCTCTTCCCGAGGCCGCGTTGCCCGTTCCTGAATCTTCTCAAGCTCGCCTCCTCGCCACCTCCTCTGTGCGCTCGCTAGCCGCCTGCTCTGAATACCGCGCGCGTCCCGCGCAGCCGCGCGCCATCCGCCTGCCTGCACCCACACCGCGCCTGCGTCGCTGGTGCAGACCATGCGGTGCTCGCCTTGCCTTCCAGCGCTGAGCTATGGCCGCCGCGGCCACGGACCGAGCTCGCCACCGCTGCACGCCATGGCCGCCGCCCCGCCGAGCTCGCCGTGGAGCCCTCGCTTCAGCCTCCCTCTGCCCAACCCAACCCATTAGCGAGCTTCCCCGTCGCCCGCGGATGCTCGTCGGCCCGGCCACCACCACCCAGGGCCTCCGGTGCGCCGCCTCGGTCGCGACCAAAGCTCTGCTGAGCGCCGCCCCGAGCTCTGCCATCATCGATCTCCTTCATCGACGCTTCTCCCCGACAACAAACTACCACCGGAGCTCTGCAACGTGGTGAGGAAGCCCCCGGTCTCGTTTCCCCTCTCTCTCTCCTGCACCCGTGCCTCGGAAATTGCTCGCCGGAGCATCATGCCCGCACCCCGCCACCGACGGGCATGCTCCGTCCGCCTCCTCGCCGTTTCGAACCCGCCATCGGCTTCCCCATGCTATCCTCTCCCTCCCCGGCATTTTCCTCTCCCGAACCGGCCCCGGAGCGCCATCTGTCGTGGGCTTTTTAGGGGTACCCACAGCCGGGTGGCGGAAAGCACCCGCATAATCCCAGAGGGAAAGTACTCGGGAAAGTGCTGAGCGATTAGGCCAATCTAGCTTGGGGGAAAGAACACAAGAACACTCAGGTTTTTTAGTGGTTCGGGCCGCCGGAGCGTAATACCCTATGTCCACTGTGAGGTGTATTGCTCTTGGTGTGAACGAATCTATCATCTGCCCTTTCTCTAGCGAGCGTCTCCCTTTTATAGACCAAGGGGACGCGTACACAGGAATTCAGACCCTGACAGGTGGGTCTGACGTGGATGTATAGTATATTGCACAGAAAGCTTTAATGGAGCTACAGCGGTTGAGAATCTCTTCTTAGATACGCTTCATCACCCTGTCGACTATCTTGACCGAAGGGAGTCTTTATTTGTCCCATCAGATAGGCGCCCGTTGGGGCAATGTAGCATGCGGCGTAGTCTGTCGAGGCTACCATGTAGACGTCATAATAGGCGAAGCCGAGCCATCATGCCCAACTGGCATAGTAGGCTGACATACGCAGTGTGGGCTTCGCCAGCGACTGCATTGTGCGCCTTGGTAACACACGACCAATAGTGCAACCTGGCAAAAGCCGCCTCGGGCTCTGATGTGGTAGTGCGCACTTCCGCCTACCGCTTAGAATGCGGTAGGTAGGCGTGGCTTCCAGTGGAAGCCACGCGGCTCCACGCGCGTGCCCGTACCTGTGGGCACGTGGCGGCTCCGGACCAGCCCATGCGGGGTGTCGGATAGTATATGGTGATCCGAGACCCGGCGGGGGTCCGGTACTCCCTAGGAGGTCTGGGGCCCCCAGCTGTTTTGGTTGAGGGCTACCTTCCCCGGGACACGCGGCGCCACCGGACCTTCCCCAAGTGGGGAGCGGGTCCGGGCCGTTTGCCGGGAGAGTAGGGCTCCGGACCATAGGGGTCCGGCTGCTCGGCCGTCAGTGCGTAGTTAAGGATAACAATGAGACTCTTGCCTAAACACAGCAAGAGGGGGTATCCCAGTCCTGGGGTACCGACAGTGGCCCCCGGGCCCACCTCGGGAGAGGTACGAACCCGCGGGTGGGGCCACTATCATGATGCGTTCTAGCACAATTTGGCTGTGTTGGCGTGCTCATGTCGCGAGCGGGTGCTCCGGACCCCCTAATGGCCGGAGCATATGTTGCCAGGTTCGGGTACTAGAGCGCTCTCCGCAGGGCGGCGAAGGTGCAAGCTTAGGGTACGGAACCAACCTAAGCAGCTGCACGGACCTCGAACTGCCCAGGGAGCATGCACCACTTCCCTGTACCTGGCCCCAGGTGACCGTGGCGAGCGGTCTCCGCCGGAGCGGGCCACCGGAGTGGACTTGAGCCGACCGTGGCGAGCAGTCTCCGCCGGAGCGGGCCACTGGAGTGGACTTTGAGTCGACCGTGGCGAGCGGTCTCCGCCGGAGCCGGCCACTGGAGTGGACTTTGAGTCGACCGTGGCGAGCGGTCTCCGCCGGAGCGGGCCACCGGAGTGGACTTTGAGTCGACCGTGGCGAGCGGTCTCCGCCGGAGCGGGCCACCGGAGTGGACTTTGAGTGTTGCTGATGATCCCATGAATTACGCCACCGGGCCTTGCAGCAAGGTGTAGGAAACCAGACCTTATACTAGAAAGGAGCCCGGGACCTCTAGGGACAACAGTCTCGGATACTAGGGGACTCGTAACAGGGCAGTGAAGTACGTAGGCTTAGGGTACATTACCAAGCTAAGCTACGCGGGGCTTCTCTACCCCAAGATACGGGCACCACTTCTCCTGAGCAGGTCCCTAGGGGTCCGAAGTGCCTTCCAGCTAGAAGGGGTGTCCCCACCTGACCACAAGGCAGAAACTCAACTTGGATCGTTAGTAACTAAAGAAAAGACTCCGTTTGGGAGAAGGACACAATAAAACCAAAACGGATAAGAGTAATCACTGTAAAGTTTAGATAAGAATGAGAAAGCTATTCTCCTTTATTGCGGTTATCGTGGTGTACATCAGAGGTCGGGATTACGAGGCCGGACCTCTACCGCTCTGGACCACTTCCTGGTGTTGCCTGTTTGTGCGATGAAGCCAGAGGTCGGGTTTACAAGGGCGGACCTTTACCGCTCCGGACCACACGTAGGCACCATGTTATTACAAGGATGTACCCTCTTAGTCCTATCTAGGGGTAACCTTTGGCCGCCCTTCGTAAGGCATGCGCATTCCCTGCCGGAGTGGAATTGCCACCTTTGAGTTCTCCATAGTCATCGGAGGCGAAGGCATCCTGGACGTGCCTGAACTGCATCATCCAGTACCACCTCGGGAGCTCGGGGGGCCCTTCCCTGCCTAAGAACTGTCATATGCCTAGGTAGCATGGAGACGAATTCTTTGGCTTTGAATGGGAGTGGCCCAGCCGCCGCCGTTTGCCGCCGGAAGCCAGCCCGATGATCGCTCATCACGAGCTGGGTGCTCATTTGGATGAGCACGGAGCGTGGAGAAGGGCGGTCGTTCGCCGGCTCGACCTTGGTGCTGGCATTAGGCCCCCGCGCCTGGTGGTAGGATCCTGTCTGCAGCAGCACCGAGAGAGACTCGGTCCTGGCGAGGGAGGAGACGGCGGTAGACTTCCCCCGGGCCACAGCGGTCGGCTCCAGGCTTCACATTGAGAGAAAGCCTTGAGCCAACGCCATGTCACCACAGGGGAGTCCTGGTGGTTGCTTGATAGAAAACCTTGAGCCGACGCAGAGGTGTTGTAGGGTGACGTACAGCGGGCGTCTCCTCTGCTCGCCACCGTGCCGGCTCTGAGGTGTCGCAGTGGCGACGCACAGCAGGCACCGCTGCCTCGGCGCTGTGGCATGCGGCGTAGGTGCCGCCATGCCTCTCTTCTTCTTATCGTCGCCGTTGCAGATGATGAGCTCAGCCTCAGAAGCCTGGAGATCTAGCCAACGCTTGCACCTCCCCACGGACAGCGCCAAATGCCGTGGGCTTTTTGTGGGTACCCACAGCCGGGTGGCGGAAAGGACCCGCCTAATCCCAGAGGGAAAGTACTCGGGAAAGTGCTGAGCGATTAGGCCAATCTAGCTTGGGGGCAAGAACACAAGAACACTCAGGTTTTTGAGTGGTTCGGGCCGCCGGAGCGTAATACCCTACGTCCACTGTGAGGTGTATTGCTCTTGGTGTGAACGAGTCTATCATCTGCCCCGGGGGGGCCTTGAATTGCCCTTTCTCTAGCGAGCGTCTCCCTTTTATAGACCAAGGGGATGCGTACACAGGCATTCAGACCCTGACAGGTGGGTCAAACGTGGATGTATAGTATATTGCGCAGAAAGCTTTAATGGAGCTACAGCGGTTGAGAATCTCTTCTTGGATACGCTTCATCGCCCTGTCGACTATCTTGACCGAAGGGAGTCTTTATTTGTCCCATCAGATAGGCGCCCATTGAGGCAATGTAGCATGCGGCGTAGTCTGTCGAGGCTACCATGTAGGCGTCATAATAGGCGAAGTCGACCCGTCATGCCCAACTGGCATAGTAGACTGACATACGCGGCGTGGGCTTCGTCACCGACTGCATTGTGCGCCTTGGTAACACGCGACCAATAGTGCAACCTGGCAAAAGCCGCCTCGGACTCTGCTGTGGCAGTGCGCACTTCCGCCTACCGCTTAGAATGCGGTAGGTAGGCGTGGCTTCCAGTGGAAGCCACGCGGCTCCACGCGCGCGCCCATACCTGTGGACACGTGGCGGCTCCGGACCAGCCCATGCGGGGTGTCGGATAGTATATGGGGATCCGGGACCCGGCGGGGGTCCGGTACTCCTTAGGAGGTCCGGGGCTCCCAGCTGTTTTGGTTGAGGGCTACCTTCCCCGGTACACGCGGAGCCACCGGACCTTCACCAAGCAGGGAGCAGGTCTGGGCCATTTGCCAGGAGAGTAGGGCTCCGGACCACAGGGGTCTGGCTGCTCGGCCGTCAGTGCGTAGTTAACGATAACTACGAGACTCTTGCCTAGACACAGCAAGAGGGGGTATCCCAGTCCTGGGGTACCGACACCATCCACGGCAACTCCGGCGATCCCGCCGCCGCACGTCGCCGACTGCCGGCGCACCGCGCCACCCGCCCGCCCGGAGCCGCCCCTGAGCTACGCGCCGAGCCGCCCACTCGTGTCTAGAGCCGTCGAGCCGAACGCCCGCTAAGCCGCAGCCGCGCCTGAGCCGAGTCGATCAGCCTCAACCCTCGGATCTTGATCCAATGGCCTAGATCAGATTTAGACCGAGCCAACCAGAGTCGTCCCTGGTGCTTTTGCAAAAGAGACCCTATGTTTCTTTAGAATCAACCCGCAGTCCACACTAGTTCAAAAGTAATTCCAGGAAGGTCCTTTTCTTTCTGTTTTAGCCCCTGAGCTTTTTGAAAATAGAACCCGCCATCCAAGACCCTCCTTTTCGCTATCTAGCCCCTGGATCTAACCTTTATTTATGTTCTAGCCCCTCGTTTCTTCAGATCCAGCCCCTGGAAGCTCTGTTTTCTCACAATCAAGTCCCCAGAACCTTGTTTTAGCCATATCTTCCTTGTTTTAGCCCCGTTTAAGCTAGTTCTTGTTGCGTTAGTTTTGTTTTAGCGTAAGCCATCTTTTAGTAGTGCAGTTGTGTCATGGTTCCTGTTTTTAAAATTAAATATAGATTTAATTTGACTAATATTCTCTCATCTAGTTTTTCTAATTACAAGTTAATTAGATGTTTACTTTGGTTGTCATAACTAGTGTTAATATGCTTAATGCTAATTTAAATGTGTTGTCTAATACTTTGTCTAGTTCCTAACTATAGTTTTCTTTTATATTGTTAGGTAAATCCTTTTTCTGCATGTGCACTTTTCAGAAATATATTTTGTTCAGTTGTAGATTATTCCAACTCTGTTATGATCAGTTCGTAGGTTGCTTTTGTTGGGCTTGCTAAAGTTAATTGCTAATAAAATAAATTGTTCTATTTGTTCTTTCTTGCTTTATATCCTTGCTTAGCTTTTTCTAAGCAAGCTAGTAATGCTTTTTAGTAGGAAACACTTCAGGCTAAAATAAATTGAACCTGAACTCTCGTATTGTAGCAACAACTCCTTTGCCTTTTGAATTTGGTTGTTGTATTCACTCGATAAATGATTGCCCAGTCATGTCTTTCCTTTAATTGCATTGTATTTGCATCATTGCGTATCATTTAGGTACACTAGATGTGCGACACGTGGAACCGGAGGGCAATGTTGAAGCCGAGCTAGAAGATGTTGCACGGGTGGACCAATCCAGAAGACGGAAGGACCGACTGGAGTGCTTGCTTGGACTGGGATGATGTCAAACCGGTGCAAGACTACAAGCTAACTAACTGACTTTGTATCAAACCCAGGCAAGCCCCGGAGCATAACCCTTAATTTCGGTATTCAATGTTTATTATATAATTATTGTGCATTTCCATTTCTAGGAGTTGATTGAAATCATAGATGCATGATCCTTAGGTTTCCTCAGTTACTCTACTAGTGTGCAGATCGTTAGTACTGCCATGCTTAATTAGGAATCGGTAGAAGTCGAGTGATTCCTATCACTCGCGAGCTATAGGTCCTTGTTACTTATGGCAAAATGGTTTGAGAATGAATCTGTGAGAAAAGAAGAATGGAGACCAGGCGGAGAGGAATTGGATTATGGATATGGAATGTATGGAAAGTGGACCTCCGCCTGTGTCGATTGAGGACCGTACCGTTGTTGGCACATTGATCTAGGATTGAACAGTACTAATCACATGCCGGAAGTATGAGGTAGTCGAAACCGGTAAGCTGTAGACCTGAATTACAACGATAGCTCGAACTGCGACCTGCTACTCTGGGAGTGGAATGATGGCGGGTGTTGGAGTGTATGTCCTCTCCGGGTACTCCGGGAGTTCACCGAGATGGGCCCTTCACCTGGGTTTTGGCAGGCGTGGTTTAGGTGTCGTGGTAATAACGAGAACAGTTGACGCGTGTGGCCCGGCATGGTTTGCTTGTGTCGTGTGAGTTAGGTCCATCTTGCGAGGTTAAATCGGATCGATTCGCCGTGACTCGCGGTTATGAAAGCCTTCATCTCTCTATCACATCGTAGTAAACCAGTGGAACGAAAATGACAATGTGATGAGATATGTTTGGGTTACTCTTGAGAAAAATATAAGGTGATACACCATGTTTGCTCTAATTGTTATACAAACCTAGTTGATATTTGTACATTAAATTTGAGCTAAAATATTGAAAGTAAGGATCCACTATTAGTAGCTTTCGAGCAAAAATAAACTCCAGAGCCAAAAAGCTTTGCATGTCTAGATAGTGGGCTAAGTATACCCGTGTTGGGTAAGTCTTGCTGAGTATTAGTATACTCAGGGTTTGTTGTTACCCTATTTTCAGGTAGCTGCTGCTGGTTGGAGCTAACCAGGGTTCACATTGGTGGGCTCGATGTGACATCCTCACGTCTTCGTAGTATCGTGATTTTTGAATCAAACTTCTATTTAAATTCCGTTGCTTTTTGAACTCTGATATTTTTAGATAAATTCATTTTTGTTAAGCTCTATTTTGTAATTTAAATTTGAGAAACATCTGTTTGCATGTAATCATCTGTGCTCGCGTTCGGGTGAGACTTCTGGTGTTTTTCGATCCTTAAACCGACAGACGTCCGGATTACACCGTTTTAAGTGCACAATAACTTGATTAACCATTAAGATGATAGATAGCGCACTTAAACCAGTTTAATTTGGGCAGTTCTGCTACAGTTAGTTGCAAAAGGCTTCAGCCAGATTTCTGGTGTTGATTATAATGATGTGTTCTCTCCAGTTGTGAAGTATAGTTCAATTCGAACTTTCTTTAATATTGTTGCTATGCATGATCTTGAATTTGAGCAGTTAGATGTGAAGACTGCATTTTTGCATGGAGAGCTTGAGGAGAAAATATACATGGATCAGCCAGAAGGATTCATAGTGCCAGACAAGGAGAATTATGTTTGTTAATTGAAGAAGTCCTTATATGGTTTGAAACAGTCTCCTCGTTAGTGGTATAAAAGGTTTGATTCATTTATGTTGTTATATGGTTTTAAAAGATCTGAATATGATAGTTGTGTCGGGTACCACGATTAGGGACACCCTAATCGGGGTACTAAGATCATTCTAAAAAATGCAAACACGTGTTAAGGCAACTGGGCCCACGAAAGCCCACGACCTCCTTCCAACCTGGAAGAAAGGAAAAGACTCAAAGAAGCCCAGCATACGGCCCATTCGCACCCCTCTCGGGCCCGCGGGACGATCTCCGCCTCGCTCGAGGGCTCCTATCGGGACCCTCGACTGCGCCCTGCATCTCTGCCTCGCTCGAGGGTAGCGAATCTACCCTCGAGCGGGCAAATCATCTCCGCCTTGCTCGAGGGCAGCGAACCTCCCTCGAGCAGGTAACACATCTCCGCCTCACTCGAGGCCACCCCTCGGCGTAAAGGACAAGCGGCCCCACTGCTCAACCGCCCGCCGTACGGAGGCATTGAATGCCAACCACTCCTCCCCAGTGCTCAGGACAGACGGCGTCAGGCCTCCATTCCCCACAGTGGCCGTGGCCGGAGTCCCATCCGCCAACTCCGGTCACTGCTCCACCATCCCGGATGCTGTGGCAGTACTGTGAGACCTGCGACGCGGGACGCAGCGTGCTCGGTACTGCTCCCGTACCATTCTGCCAACTCCGGCCGTCCGGACTCCGCTCATCACACGTATGGTCCCGGACTCGCCTCCTGCTTGGGAAGGGGTCCGGCGACGCCACGTGCCCCTCCAGGAGGGACACTCAGCACATGCAGTTGTGGTCCCGGACCTGCCCCTCGAAGGGGTCCGGGACCTCCACGCAACCCTCCGACCTCCTTAGTGCGCGTATCGGCACTTTATCCAGGGAGGTCCGGGACCGCCGCGTGCCCCGCCACCATTGGAGCACGCAGGACCCTGACCTGCAGGGCCCACGGAATGCCACATCCGGGGGACTGAACATCCTACAGCGATGACCACGCCGCCTGTTGGGGTTGGCAGGATGCCGGCGCGATCTCCGCAAGACCACGGACGACATCCAGGACGACTGCCACGCCCGACGCCATGCCCTACAGTGTACTTTGTACAGTATTCGACCACTGCACCCCCGCGATTCGGGGGAGGACGACGACTTCCACATTCCCCCACTCGTGTACACCGCTCCTCCTTATGACTATAAAAGGAGGAGGCGGGCTTCCTTTAAGGGGGATGATCATCCACACTCGCGATCATCGTCACAATTTTAGCACCACTGAGCACTCAACTCAACCGACTCCTCTTCTAGCAGAGACTTGGGAGCCTCCCTCCCTCTCTCGCCTCGCTTGTATCCCCTACTACAAGCACTCCGGGTGCAAGATAATACAGTGGCCTCGCACACCCCTTTGCTGGACGTACGGCACCGTGGCCGGAACCAGGATAAACCCGTGCGGTACTGTGTTGCCTCTCGCATCAACATCTGGGACGAGGAAACACGCAGCATTTACTAGTTGGAACCCGGACCCCCGGGTGAGGGCACCGACAAGTTGTGTTTACATTAAGATTGTTGATGGATCACATATATACTTGTTGTTATATGTTGATGACATGATTATTGCAGCCAAGAGCAGAAAAGAAATCACTACACTAAAGAAATTATTGAGTAGTGAATTTGATATGAAGGATCTTAGTGCTGTTAAGAAAAATTTTTGGTACGGAGATTACTAGAAACAGAAAATCTGGTTTACTATTTTTTAGTCAGCATAATTACATTAACGAGATTCTTCAGTGTTTCAATATGCATGATGCAAAACTAGTTAGTACTCCTATTGCATCTCACTTTAAATTGTCAGCCGCTCAGTTTCCTAGTTTTGATGAGGATGTTGAATACATGTCAAAAGTCATATATTCTAGTGTTGTTGGTTTTTTGAAGTATGTCATGGTTTACTCTCGCCTAGATTTATCATATGCTATGAGTTTGGTTAGCAGATACATGTCTAATCCTGGAAAAAAAACACAGGAAGACAGTTCAGTGGATCTTCAGATACCTCAGAGGGACAGCCGATTCTTGTTTGAAGTTTGGGAGAACTGATCAGGGACTCATTGGTTATGTGGATTCAGATTATGCTGCTGATTTGGATAGGCGCAGGTCACTCACAGGATATGTGTTCACAGTTGGCAGTTATACTGTGAGTTTGAAGGCTACTTTGCAGCCTGTTGTTGCTATGCCTACCACAGAAGCAGAATATATAGCTATTCCTGAAGCGTGCAAGGAGTCAGTTTGGCTGAAAGGTTTGTTTGCTGAGCTGTGTGGAGTTGATTCTTGCATTGATATATTCTGTGATAGTCAAAGTGCTATTTGCCTCACAAAAGATCAGATATTTCATGAGAGGACAAAATATATTGATGTCAAGTACCATTATGTTCGTGATGTTATTTCACAAGATAAACTAAAAACATGCAAGATCAGTACTCATAATAATCCAGCTGATATGATGACTAAAACAGTTCCTGTAGCTAAGTTTGAGTTATGCTCAAGCTTAGTTGGTTTGACAGCATAGCCCAAGAGACTATTTGGCGCTGGAAGTTCTGTTCTTTATTGTGTTCAGACGATGATGTGATATGCTACAAAATGAAATTTGTCTCAAGGTAGAATATATTATATTGTGATCCAAATTTTGTACAAGAAAAAAACCAACTTCTAATAAAACGGAGGCCCATCGCTAGGAGGCTTGAGCCAGATTAGAATTTGCTCCACAGTTTATTATTTCTCTTATAAGCCGCCGCTTGATGTTGTAAATACACACCCGATATAGTGAAGTTTCGTCGTCGCTTCTAACATCCGCTGCAGCTCATCCAGGCCGCCGGCGCTCACCAGGCCGCCGCCAGGCTCGAGCCCCCGTGGCCGCAGCGCCCTACCTCGCGCTGCTTGCTCCTCCTTCCTGGTTCGAGCTGCACGTGCGTCCTTCCTGGTTCGAGCTTGCTCCATCTCGGGACGCTCCGTGGAAGCACATGATTCAAACATCAAGCAAACGTCAAACTTTCTAACAAATAATACTCTCTCAATACTCCACCGATTCAAACAAAATTTGAGCCATAGATGCACTGTCACAAGATCTAATAGATCCAGGAAAAAGATCGCGAAACAATCAAGAAACCAATGTGAATCGAGTGAAATTCCGAACGTCTATTCTAAGAACGTGATTTGGGGAAAACTCAAAATCCAAGCCGATTTGTGAGAGATTCGAGGTGGGATTAAATCAAAGATGCACACAAGAATCCTAGCAACAAAAGCCCTCAAAAAATTTCATGAATCCGCACTGAAATCACCAGCTTCAGCGTGCTCAGCGCAGCCACGCACTCACCGGCGACCCAGGCAAGCTCACAGCGGGGTCGCGCGTGCCTGTACCCACCCGCCGCCGTTGAAGCTCCGCGCGGGCCGGGCCCCCTGCCTCCTGCATGTGGCCGCCGGCTCACAGGAGAGGAGAGTTCGGGAGAGAGAGAGTTTCGGTGAAAGGAGACGCAGATATTTCGAGAGTAAGGTGAGAAGATAAAGGCCAGCTCTGACAAGGCGCGTGTGCTGGGTTCGAAATTTTTAATGCGCGCCGACTGAGTTTTCCCGGGCCGGCCGGTGGCATCACCCGTCCCTGAAAATCAGTTCTTTAGAGACGGATGGAGGCATCACTCGCTCCTGAAAATAAGTTCTATTTTCGGGGGGCGGGTGGTGCTGTCACCTTCCCCTGAAGATGCATTTTCAGGGGCGGACGATATGCTACAGTATCCAGATTTTTTTGTAGGAACAGGGTACATTTGCACCCATTCTTGGAAAAAAAATGAGACATCTCTAGAAATCGTTTCTGTAGTAGTGTGGTAAATGTCTAAAGGTTCAAAACATATATGATTAAGTTATATATCTGTTTGGCAAAATATATTTAGGGTCTGTTTAGATGAAACGCAAAAACTTTTTGTGTTAGAATCTTGTTAATTTGAAGTACTAAATGAAGTCTATTTACAAAACTTTTTACACAGATGGGTTGTAAATCGCGAGACGAATCTAATGATGCTAATTAATCCATAATTAATCAATAATTAACGGATGGTTACTGTAGCACTACTGTTGCAAAACATGGATTAAGTAAGCTCATTAGATTCGTCTCGCGATTTACAGCCCATCTATACAAAAAGTTTTGTAAATAGACTTCATTTTGTACTCCATGCATGTGTCGAAACATTCGATGTGACGGCTTTTTTGTGTTTACGGGGTTTATGGGGTGGGAACTAAACAGGGCCTTAGGTGGGTGTGGGTTCGATTGTTGGGTTTGGCTATCAGTGCCCTTAATTGTCCGTGGGCCAAGTAGACAGAGTCGATGTCAGTGGGTAATTTTCCAACAAGTTTTGTGAGTAGTTGTGTAGAGGTAAATGTGATCATGATACAATGAACTGGGTAGCGTTGAGCTTCTTCAGAACGCCGCTGCTCCAGTTTCGTTTCTTCGTGGCACGACGCTTGGCTATATATCACTCGCAGATCAAACCATCAAACCTTACGTTAGGGAGCTTGAGATAAACAACCATCAGGCCCATTGTGAGGGCGTGCGAGGTGAGGCTGTCTGCACTCATCATACTCTGAATCTATCCTCTAAAAGTAATATTATATCCTGGTCATCAATATTCTCTTCTCTATATTTAGTTTCCCTGCATACATTCATCATCTATATTCATCATCTATACCAACTACTATCTGCGGGGTCCACACGACATAATTATTTTCTCTTTTCTCTCCCTCCCACCCCAATCTCTCTCCTCACTCCCGGCCTCCTCTCTCTCCCACCCGCCCCCTCCCCTGTTGCGGCCTGCGGCCGTCCTCCAGCGGAGGCGCCCCCCCCCCCCCGGCGACTCCGCTCCCCTCCCGGTGCCGGGCAGTGAGGCTCCGCGGCGACGGGCGAGCGGGCGGCCGGCACGGATGGCCGACCCTCCTTGCGGCTCGGCGGCCTGCGCGCGCGCCATGGCGGCCGGCGAGCGCGAGGCGAATGCACCATGGCGGCCGGCTACCCTCCTCCCTCCCCATCGCCTCCCTCCCTCTTCTCCATGCCGGCAAGCTCGGCCACGATGGTGAAGACCATGGCCGCAGCGGTGGAGGCCGCGCGAGATCCGGCCTCCCTATCGCGCCGGCCGTGCTGAGAGGAACGGCCACGGCGGGCCGACCGCGGCGCGGCGCAGCGGAGAGGAGCGGCCGCGGTTGGCCGACCACGGTACGGCGCGGCGGAAAGGAGCGGCCTCGGCGGGCCAAGCGCGACGATGGGCGGAGCACGCGGCGGCCAAGCGCGACGGCAGGCGGAGCACGCGGCGGCCAAGCGCGACGGCAGGCGGAGTGCACGGCAGGCCAAGCGGCGGCGAGGCAGGACGCAGAGGTGCGCGCACGGGCGGCCGGCCGGAGCGCCGCGGGCGTTGCGGAGGTGATGGCGGCTCGCCCTTGTAAGGAACATGGCACCATTTATGCCATTTTGAGTGATTTTGGTGATCGAATGACAACACAACACTTAGACTAAAATGATTGTTAAGATGACCATTCTCAGGCTTTTAGGTTCAAGTGATGACAAAGAGAAAGAAAAGATAGGCACAACAAGCTCTTCGGTCTGAAGCACCGGAAGAACCGACGCATGAAGCATCGGTGCATCCGATGGTTGTCGGAAGAACCGACGCCATGGCAGAAGGGAATCAAAGCCAAGTCAGCTTATGGGCACCGGATGAACCGACGGGTCAAAAAGGGGCATCGGTGCATTGGGCGTCCTATGTTCCAGAGACGATGTCAAGAGCCCAGGAGAAGATTCTTCATCACCGGTTCAACCGACAGTGCATCAGAGTATTGCGTCGGTGCAATGACGTCAGCGCCCAGGAGAAGATTCTTAAGCACCAGATGAACCGGTGATGCATCGGTACAAAGCATCGGTTCAACCGGTGATCACTGCGTCAGTTGTTAGGAGTTCAACGGCTACTTCGGGTTATGAGTGACCGGAAGAACCGACGCTACATCAGCCAGAGGCATCGGTTCATCCGATGATACACAGATTTTCAGCTAACCGTTGGTGCAACGGCTACAAGACTTGGTGGCCTATATATACGCCTCACCCCGGCCATTTGAAGATTGTTGGAGAGTGCTGGAGACCAAGGAAGTATACAAGAGCCAAAGATCATCTCCAACCACCATAGAGCTTCATTGTACATCATATAGGCTTAAGCACACTTGTGAGAGTGCTTAGTGCTTGTAATAGGGATTAGTTCTTGCGAGAGCTCCCTTGAGAGAAGTCTTGCTGCGGCAAGCAACTTGTGATCCGTCGTGTGACCCTACGTCTTGGTGTGGAGTGGCAACGACACTTTGTGCGGGGGAAGAGGAGGCCCCCTCCTTGGTGGAGAAGCTCCGTAGTGGATTACGGCCGGGTGACCGAGAGAGACGGTGGCGGTGCACGAGACTCGGTGTCTTAGGGGCACTTGCCTTTGCTTGCCGGCATCGCCTTGGTGGCGTAGTGCAAGACGGTGATCTTTAGAGCCTCGGTGTCCCGTGGACGTAGGCGTTTGTGCCGAACCACGTTACATGACCGTGTCTACTCGGGAGTTTGCATCCCTCTTGCACTTACCTCTTTACTTACCGTATTACGCTTCCACGTTTACTCTATCTTGCATGCCTTTACCTTCCTAGTTAGTTTGATTAGGATTGGCTATAGGTTGCAAGTTTTTAGGGGTAAGTAGAGAGTAGCATAGATAAACCTTAGTCATAACTAGCATGTGTAGGACGTGTTAGGTTTATCTTATGCAAGTAGTTTGAGCCCTAGGTTAAAAAGCGATTAGCGACCCTATTCACCCCCTCCCCCTCTAGGGTTGGACACCCCGGTGATCCTTACAGCCCTTCCCCTGCTTCAGCGGTGTCGACGTCGGGCGCGCGACGGGCGGTGCGACGCGTGGAGCTCGTGCTCACACGCGCGGCGTGCGTCGGCGGCGGTGGCCGCGGCGGCAGCAGACGCGGATGCCATGGCCGCAGCTCTACACCGGGCGAGGAGCTCGCGGGCGCGGATGAGGACGGCGGGGCGGCCGTCCAGCGGCATCCGGGCGTGGGAAGAGGCAGGGAGGAACTGCCGTAGGCGGGCCCCTCCTCCCTCACCGGCGCCGGCCTCGTCCCTCGTTGAGCTCCGCCGGCCTCGTCCCTCTTCCTCCGTCGGGCTCCGGCGGGGCCTCCTCCCTCACGCGCGGCGGAGGCCATGGTTGAAGCTTGGGCTCGGATCTGCGCACGCCGGCCGAGCTCCGCAGAGGCCTCGAGCGCGGTTCCATGGCGGCGGCCTCGAGCGCGTGGACCATGGCGGTGGCCTCCTCGAGCTACGGCGCGAGGCGGGGCGGGGCGGAGGAGTGCAGGTGCGGCGGTTGGGGAGGGCGCGGGAAGGACGAAGGGACCCGCCTCTAGCAGGATACCGGGTCGTCCGTATTGCGCTCTATTCCCCGTTCGAGCGGCCGTCCGAGACGAGTTGTGAAATTTTCAGTGATATAAATTGCTCTTAGATTTACTATATGAATGACGTCTTTTAGTAGAACACTAGAAAAACTCGCGGCTTTGCCGCGCGGGACCCGTATTCCGTGACGTAGTATAGTAGTTGATGCAAACTATAGTTGATGCATCTAGCAGTTCCCGTCGCTTTGTTATTTTCGTATAGATGTTGCGGTATATATTTTAGGCATTTTGTATTTATTGTGGTAAAAGAAGGGGTGAAATAATTAAATACGGAGGGCGGTGGTGCGGAGCATATGTAGTTGTGAAAACATGACCTAATTAATAGGTGTGATGTTTTTTGAAGATTTTGTGGTTATATTAAAATATATTGCGCTATTATAGAGGTCGCATGAGAAGCTATAGAGAAACAGTAGTATAATATTATATTTTAATAAAATAAGATATTATGTTGATCAAATTATGAAAGTAATTGTGGTGAAAGGAGTGGTAAGATAATTTATTAGGGTGGGCGGAGCACAATTAGTCAGATACTTAATGTATTATTCAAATCATTTTGCAATTAATACTGTGTTATTTTAATAATGAAGCGGTGGATATACTAACTATATGCGTTATTGTAGAGTTAGCATGAAAAGCTATAGAACAACGGTGGCAATATTATATTATTAGCAATTTAAAATGTTATGTTTGGGTCGACCATTGCATAACTTCGCTTCAACTACCATCTCCTATCTTCTCATTTTTTTATTTTTTCTATGTGCGCCATTCTTTGTCTGTCTTCTTTTTTTATTTTTTCCCATCTATTTTTTCCTTTACTTTTTTCTTTTTCCATGTTTTCTTTTATTCCTCTCTCTATTTTCCTCTTTTCCCCACCATCGGCGCCTCCGGCTCTCTCTCGATCTCTCTCGCAGCTCCTCTCTCTCTCTCCCCTACTCCCGCGCCGCCCTTTCCGCTGGCCCGCCTCCCCTATTGCCGCCGCCGACCTCGGCTCCCCTACTCCCGCCTCCTCTGCGCGAGGGCGCGGCGGCGTTGGGCGCGAGGGCGAGGACGAGCAGGCGGCGTTGGGCCATCTCGGCGGCGGGATCGGGCCCTCCGGCTCCCTCCATCGCAAACCCCTGCGCGGCGGTCTGGCGGCCGGCAGGAGGGGAGGCAGCGGCGGCGGCGCGCGCACGGCGGGGCTTGGGCGGTGTCGGAGCGGGTCCGCGGGCCGCGCGGCGGCGGCCGGCGCGGTCGAGGGCTGCGTGCGCTGCCATTGTGCCATGCGCCCCTCCCTTCCCTCGGACCCTCCCCGTTCTCCCCCCCCCCCCCCCCCTCCCGGGCTCGGCCGCGGCGGCAGTGGCCGCGAGGGCGAGGACGGCGAGGATGAGTAGGCAGCGGCGGGCCATCTCGCTGCCTTGTTGGGTCCTCCTGCTCCCTCCACCCCAATCCCCTGCGCGGTGGGCGGAGCGAAGGCAGAAGCAGCGGCACGCGCACGTCGGGTCTCTGGCGGCAGCCCTCGGCCTCGCCGCGTCCAGCCGCGTTCCCATCTCTGCTCTCTATTTCCAGCCGGAGGCTGCGCGCAGCCGCTGCCTCCTTCTCTAGGGGCGCGAGAAGGCTCGGGCCGGCGCTGCGAGGAGCTGGCAGGGAGGAGGGGCTCGGCCAGCCACCGACTGTTGATCGCCGGATCAACGGCGACGATTTTTTTCGATGGCGTGGCCTGCTTCTCCGCTCACCTTTTGGTCCAGGAATCGTAGTTAGAGATGAGATCGGTACAATATTTATTTTTCTTAACTTTAATATCATATATACTTATAAATATAGTATGGAATAATATAAATTGAAGTTACGTAATTATCTTGATAAAATTATTTTAGGGCCTATTTTAATTTCGCACTGGGCTCAAATTTCTAGAGACGGCCCTGACACCCATCAACGGGAGCCAACGTAGCTAAATATCTCCTCCAAATCCTTATAAGCAATCAAGTACATGGTAATAACATAATTATATCTCCTCAAAATCTTAATGAGCAATTACTGGTAATAACACAATTAACTAGAGTACTTAATCAGCCATTATCCCATGCTTACATAAAGAGTGAGGTCAGTTGGCAACTGGCCCTTTCATTTCATGGGCTCGTCGCTCTCCGCCGGCGCCGAAACTTGTTTCTCCGTCCGACGTGTCCGCCTTCCCCGAACTTACAATGCTGGTTGACCGCGGCACGGAACAGACCGTACGCTTGGCTCGTTGCATGTCTGGCGGAGCCACGGAGGGGAGGGTACTGAAAAAGGCTTGCGCTCAGCCATTCTATGCAGCATATGACTGATAAATTACAAAGGTAAAATACACCTGAACTCCGATCAAGTAAAGAATGGCGGGCTTGCCTAGTAAAGAATTGCGGGCTTGCGTCTCTATAGAGAAGTTACCAATTCCAAGCATCGTTGCTCACGACACCACGATTCTATGCACGGGACTAGCTCAGACAGACGTTGCTCACTCCCTACCTATAAATAGGCAGGATCTCAGGATCAATGCCCACAGCTCACACACAAGTCACAACAATACAATCACAAAAATGACTTCAACAGCCAGCCTCCTTGTGCTTGCTCTCGCAGGCCTCCTGCTCGTCACCTTCCCAAGCCTCTGCGCCGGCACCGTCGCAGCTCATCACCGCTTCACCAAGTGCCACCCGAGCGGCTCGTTGGAGGGGCCGAGCACGGGCCACATCTGCGGGGAGTGTTGCAAGCCCAGGCACGTCTACCCAACGTACCAGTGCTCGCCGCCGGTCAACAGAAACACTAAAGCCGTCATGACGCTCAACAACTTTGAGGAGGGTGGTGATGGTGGTGGCCCGTCGGAGTGCGACAACAAGTACCACCTGAACACAGCACGTGGTGGCGCTCTCCACGGGGTGGTACGCCAAGGGCAAGCGTTGCGGCAAAAACATACGGATCAGCGCCAAGGGCAGATCCGTGCTCGCCAAGGTAGTAGACGAGTGTGACAGCCTGCACGGCTGCGACAAGCCGCACGCCTTCCAACCGCCGTGTGAGCCCAACATTGTCGACGCATCCCAGTCCGTGTGGGACGCGCTGGACATCGCAGCCGCACGCCTTCCAACCGCCGTGTGAGCCCAACATTGTCGACGCATCCCAGTCCGTGTGGGACGCGCTGGACATCACAGGTGATGAGGTTGGCGACTACCCTATCACTTGGTCGGATGTATGATGAGTACTTGGTCTCTGGCTAGATTGCATCCTGGCTTTCTATGAAGTACCGTGTATGGCGGTTTTTCTCAGTTCTTCACGAGTGTTTTGAGTGTTCTGTGTCTCCTGAATGTTGTGTCGTCCCAAATTTGTTTTAATGAGTAAACAAAGCGATGGGAAAAACTATTGTTGGCGCAGAACTAGGGCCAACACACGAAAACGCTTGAACGCGCAGCGAGCGACGGCACAATGCAGCGCCGATGCTCAGACCGGTCGGATATACCGGTCAGACCGGTTGTCGCCGAGCAGGCCGGCGGTGAGACCAACGAACGTCGCCCGGGAAGGACCCGTCGGGGCAGGCGCACGTAGGGTTGTTCTAGGATCGGCAGGCCACCTAGAATGCCCTCAATCGACGTAGAGACGACAGAGGAACAGCAAATAGTAGATTGGAAAATCTAGGGCAAGAGAAAAGTAAAAAGATAAAAGTTGTATTGATTTTATCGATTGGATACCCTAATCGGCCGTGACCCTTTATATTTATAGGGTGGGGTGGACTTATCCCGCAAGAAATCCTATTACAAGATCTAAATCTATTAAAATCCCTAGTTGTACTCGGATTCCACTTAGACCGGTCAGACCGGTCGACCCTACCGGTCAGACCGGTCGGCTGCTGTCGGACGGACTACAGCGTCGGACCGGTCAGACCGCTAGAGCGTACCGGTCAGATCGGTCGGTATTGTCGAATGCCAATTTTGGTTGTCAACATATGCCCCCCAGCGGAGTCGCCAAAAATATGTTGGCGCAAAACTAGGGCCAACACACGAAAATGCTTGAACGCGCAGCGAGCGACGGCACAATGCAGCGCCGATGCTCAGACCGGTCAGACCGGTCGGGTATACCGGTCAGACCAGTTGTCGCCGAGCAGGCCGGTGGTGAGACCAACGAACGTCGCCCGGGAAGGACCCGTCGGGGCAGGCGCACGTAGGGTTGTTCTAGGATCGGCAGGCCACCTAGAACGCCCTCAATCGACGTAGAGACGACGGAGGAACAGCAAATAGTAGATTGGAAAAGCTAGGGCAAGAGAAAAGTAAAAAAGATAAAAGTTGTATTGATTTGATCGATTGGATACCCTAATCGGCCGTGACCCTTTATATTTATAGGGTGGGGTGGACTTATCCCGCAAGAAATCCTATTACAAGATCTAAATCTATTAAAATCTCTAGTTGTACTCGGATTCCACTTAGACCGGTCAGACCGGTCGACCCTACCTGTCAGACCGCTAGAGCGTACCGGTCAGACCGGCCGGTATTGTCGAATGCCAATTTTGGTTGTCAACATATGCCCCCCTGTTCTTTGGTAAAACTTGCGTGCCAAAGAACACTCTTCTGAACCAAAATTGTCTAAGGGCGATAACGATTTATCGGCCGTATCTTGCTTCTTCCTCAAGTTGATGATGAAACAACTTGCTTGGGCTTCCATACCTGCTTCATGGTCGCCGACCTTGTTGGTATAACCTCTGCTTGCTGTTCCATGGACTCTTTCTTGCGCATCCTTTGCAGCCTCCTCTTTTGGGTGTGAGACAAACCTGAAGGACACCACTCCGGCTGTAGATATTTTGAATCTTGTTTTATGTTCTTCTTACACTCCTTGCTGCAATCAATGTTCTTTTTAACCAGATTATCGCTAATCGGTCTTTGTGAAGCAAAGCTCGGATATATAGGAGGATAATGAATATAATATGACTGCATGTGCATACTACTGTAATCCAAAGGCATATAACAAGGATACCAGCAATACCATGGAGCAATCGGTCCATTAAATGAATTACCTTGGCTCAAACTCGATTGCTCTTGAGACGATGACGGATTTGTATCCTTGACTTTGTCCGGCCATTCCCTCTGCCTCTGGACGACTCCTTTCTTCTCATATTTGGCCAAGAGTTCTTTAAAACTCGGTCTTTCTTTTTCTTTCTTGTTTCTGGAATTCTTTCCAGAAATTCCAGATCGACCGGTCAGACCGGTCTCCAGATCGATCAGACCGGTCTGAGCAGACCTGGCGCCCTTCTTCTGTTCTTGCCCCCCGAGCGTTGAATTCTTCAATGAATCTTCAGGGACCTTCTTTGCTGGAGCTTCCTGATAAGATTTCGAAGGCTCAGACCTTTCTTCACCAATGATTATATTTTTCCCTTTTATTGATTCGGCTTGATTTGGCCGAATTAACACTTTAGGATTACTCAATTCAAGCACATGTGTATGTGCAGGGAAAGGATTCTGATCCACCTTCATTTGTGGAACAATTATTCGGCCTTCATTAACAATCGATTGAATTTGTCTCCGAAGCACATTACAATCATTAGTCGCATGAGAGAAAGTATTATGAAATTTGCAATAAGCTCGCCGCTTTAATTCTTCAAGCGGCGGTATGACATACGACATCTTGATGTAACCATTCTTATTTAATTCATCAAATATCCTCTCACATTTGGATACATCAAAAGTAAATCTTTCTTGCCGATCTTTAGGAATCGGCTTAAGAGAACCGCAAGCGCAAGGTTTATCATTAGAGGACCAAACAAATTCAGCGGTATAAACATCTTTACCTTCATCGTCCGAACAATTGGAATCACACCCGAGCACATAAACAGGACGATTAGGTTTTTCATTGGACTTCTGAGAATCTCTAGCTTCTTTAGCTCGGTTTTCATTAGCCAGAGCCTTTTGTAAGGCTTGACTAACATCTAGAAATTCTTGTCCCTCTAGCTTTGCTTTATGAAAATCAAGTAAACCAGCAAAAGCTAGATCAGCTAAATCTCTATCAGAAATTGTCAAACTATAACATCGGTTTCTAGTATATCTAAATCTTCTAATATACTCAGAAACACCTTCATGTATCTTTTGCTTAACCGATGTGAGATGTGAAAATTTCAATTCAGTTTCACCACTAAAGAAATAATCATGAAATTTTTGCTCTAAATCAGCAAAAGTGAAAACTGAATTAGGTGGCAATGAAATAAACCATGTAAATGCAGCACCCGATAGAGACAAAGGAAATAACCTCAATTTGTAAATATCATTAGTGCTAGCTTCACCACATTGTATAATAAATTGACATATATGCTCCAATGTAGTTCTACTATCATCACCAGTGAATTTAACAAACTCAGGAATTTTAAACCCTTGAGGATATGCAACATAATCGTAATTCTCAGGGTATGGCCTTTGATAAGATCGGCATTTGGCTTTAGGCTCTATACCAAAAGTTTGCCGAAATATCTTAATCACCTCCTCTTTGATACTACCTGATCCAACATCATCGGCGTTAAGCCGATTTGTAATCGGTGTACTACCAAGTTGAGCAAAGTTCGGCGGTCTGGAATGTCGCAACGAACTTGCTGCCCCATATGGCACATTGGCATGAGGTGATGCATTATAATTAATTCGGCTTTGCTGATTATCCGAATTAGTCACAACAGCATTATTAGTTGGAATTGCCGAACCACGAATTGCCTTATCGGTATTAGATGTAGATGCATTATTACCGACAGACTTCATACCAAGATGTATTTCAATTCGGCTAAAGCGATCATCAAACATATCATGCATATTTTGACCAATAAATTCCAACTTATTATTCACATGAGAAGAAACAGCATCATCTATAGCATTAGCTATTTCAGAATTAAGAACGGGCTATTCGCTCTCATCGAATTTTACCTCAAACTGTGAAGCATCAAAGCCGGCATCCGTCATGACCTTCCCTTGTCGGTCGATGGAGAAGTGTGAGATGTACTGCTTCATGGCTTCTTCCTCCAGTTTCTGGATCTCCTTCTCCTTCTCCTCTCTGATCTTCTTCTGGATGTCATCAAGAGCCTTCTGTTGTTCGGCCGAAAGTTGCTAAACAGTCGGCCTTTGGATGTTGGCGGCATCAACATTACTAGGTTTAGGAATTTTACCGGCCATGGCAGCCGATTGATTCTTTTCCCCAGCGGAGTCGCCAAAAATATGTTGGCGCAGAACTAGGGCCAACACACGAAAACGCTTGAACGCGCAGCGAGCGACGGCACAATGCAGCACCGATGCTCAGACCGGTCAGACCGGTCGGGTATACCGGTCAGACCGGTTGTCGCCGAGCAGGCCGGCGGTGAGACCAACGAACGTCGCCCGGGAAGGACCCGTCGGGGCAGGCGCACGTAGGGTTGTTCTAGGATCGGCAGGCCACCTAGAACTCCCTCAATCGACGCAGAGACGACGGAGAAACAGCAAATAGTAGATTGGAAAAGCTAGGGCAAGAGAAAAGTAAAAAGATAAAAGTTGTATTGATTTGATCGATTGGATACCCTAATCGGTCGTGACCCTTTATATTTATAGGGTGGGGTGGACTTATCCCGCAAGAAATCCTATTACAAGATCTAAATCTATTAAAATCCCTAGTTGTACTCGGATTCCACTTAGACCGGTCAGACCGGTCGACCCTACCGGTCAGACCGGTCGGCTGCTGCCGGACGGACTACAGCGTCTGACCGGTCAGACCGCTAGAGCGTACCGGTCAGACCGGTCGGTATTGTCGAATGCCAATTTTGGTTGTCAACAACTATGTTCACTGAACTTGATAAACTGTGAGATTCTTCTTCTTGATGCTTTTTTAGTTGGCACCGTATCCTATGAAAACCAAGGTACTTATGCAAACTTTCGAAACTCCAACGAAGGCTACCGGATTCCCATCCGAGGGCGCTGGATAGAGGTGGGTAAAATTTACATCCAGGCGCCCGCCCTCACCCCACCGGTGCCTGGTTCTTTTGCACGTGCCCCCTCCATTCCGTTCCGTCTCCGTTTCCTCCACGCGACTAGGCGAGCGCATCTGCCCGGCCTAGGTCTTGCGCCAGCGGACTCGACAGCATCTCCGGCCTCCAACGCCTCCCTCGGCTCGCCGCCTCCCTCGGCTCGCCGCCTCCCTCGGGCCACCGCCGCCTCCTCCCTTGAGCCGCCGCCGCCGGCGTCGGGCCGCAGCGCGCCTTCTCTCTCGAGTCGCCGCCTCCCTCGAGCCGACGCCGTGTCTGCTTTTCTTGGTCGAAGCGAACCTCAACGCAAGGTGTACTAGCAATTATTTCCAACGGGAAGGTGTACTAGCAATTGAACAGCATCAGATGTCTCCACCAAATGTGTTCTGCCATTTGAAATAATTTAAATTGAATTGTGTTCAGTCCATTTGTAAAAGAAGAATTGATGAGATTTAATTGTGTTGTGTCATTTGAAGTGATTTGGATTGAATTGTATTCTGTCTTCCAACGCTCACCTTCAGCTTCCAAATTCTTCAGAGAAGTCTAATGTCTATCTGCAGTTCTGCACTACTTGCACTACGCATCATCTAATCAGCTCAGCTTAACATAAGATTTTGGAGGAAACAAGTCTTGCCTCGCTTTCGCAAACAAGATTTGGTTCCATCCAATTCTCAAATTCAACCGCCCAAGTTTTGGCTCTGAATACCGATGCTACCTACGCTAAGTCACCGTACCAATTTGATTCTGCAATGGCCCATGCCTACTGATAGAGGCACTGGAGATAAAGATGTTGGAGAAAACTGAACTGCTCAAACTGTCTGTCGTAGACAAAGGAAGAGTTCAGTTTCCTATAAGCTCATGCCCTGCCCTTTTATACACGTAGTTCAACCTGAGGATTATGTTCTGCACCATTATGATATTCCCTGTCATGAGTAGTGCATGTCCAGAAAAAAGCTCTTAAAGCAGTTCGGCACATTATAGTGCATGTCCAGAATAATAAATAGAGATAGAGACAAATTAGCAGGACAAATAAAGAATGAGTGTGCATGTGTATTCTGCATCCACAGGTGGTATTGTTATTGCAGAATCATATAGTCATCGTCAGAGAGTTGTATGGCAATGGCCTGTATGAATTGCTTAAAAAGCAGCAACGAACTGCAATGACCAGTGATTACATTCAGTATGACATTTTTTCTGAATCTTTACATGTCCATGTTTGCAGTGAGTTGTATGGCAATAGCCTGATCGGTCCAATACCAGCAATACTAGGCAACCTGACTAGTCTAAAAGTACACACGAGTGATGTTTATTATTCTCTAGGGCAGTTTGGACTTTTGACTCTTCTTTGCACAGGAAGTTGAACGAGAATATGCTGACTAGCACTGTTCCAATCGAAGTCCTCTCCCTTGCCATTGTTGGGAACTTGACAGAGCTGTGAGTAATAAAGCAATTTGAACACATCATTATCACTTCAGCATGGGTACATTGTATCACGGTATTATGTTCCAGTTCCATTAACTTGCACTGACACAAGAACAATTACCTGCATTTAGAAATATTGCAAGCAACAACCTGGATGGCACAGTGAGATCATCAGAACTAAGAGGTACTTTGTATAGTGTGCGTTTCTGTCAGCTCAATTGTAAATCTATTTAAGAAATCAATTGTCAGCTCTGCAGATTAGACAAAATATTGGTTCTACCAGAAGTCACATATTTATTTCCTTAAAGGATAAATGGTTGATTAGTACTGAATATTTTGAACATTTTGCACTGAACATTTTGCACTGAACATTCTGAACACTTCTGTACATCCCAAAAAGAAGAATTGAGCAAAGCAAAACCATTTGAATCATTTGATCTCAAGTCTGAATCAGGGGCACAGCAGAATCGAACTACACAACAGAGAGGTTCAGGGGCACAGCAGAATCGGCCGGGGGGCGGCCAGAGCAGGCAGCGCCAAATCACGGCCGGGGGCGCCAGGGCCATGGCCTCGAAGACGGCCCCGTTCTCCATGGCGGACGCCTGGTCCATGGCGGCGGCGCTGTAGGGCAATCGGAGGGCGGCGCCGTTGATGGAGATGGAGACCGGCGGCGCTTGTGTTGTTGCTGGAGGCCGGCGGATCCCTAGGGCCGGCATCTAGGGGGCGAGACCTCCTGGGCATCGATGGGGGCCGACGGGGGCGAGAAGCAAAGGACGTGACGAATGGAGGGGCTGACGGACGGAACGGAGGGGCTGACGGCGCCGTGGGGTAGCGGATGGAGGGATTTTTTTTGCAAAAAAAACGCAGGCCAGGTGGGGGTGAGGCGGGCGCCTAGATGTAAATTTACCCCAGATCTATCTAGCGCCTTTGGATGGGAATCCAGCGATCTGCGTTGGAGTTTCCAAAGTTTACACAAGGACCCTGGTTTTCATAGGATACTGTGCCTTTTTAGTTATGTCATCTAGAGGTTTAGTCATCAGCCCTAGCGTTGTTCAACGCTGTTTGATTATTTCCTTTTTAGTTTATGTCATGAGCCCTAGCACTGTTCATTTCATCAATTTGGACCATTGGTCCAATCGAAGCATATCAACTTTTTCAAAAAAAATCGAAGCATATCGGACTCGCGGGACTGAGGCATAATGGTCAAATGGACTTTCTTGAAGAAAAAAAACAAAGCAAATTGGTGGATTGCCAGCCCACGAATTTCCTCTCTAGCTGTTGGCCCATTCACCTCCGACCCATTATCTATCATTGTCATGCTCAAAAACTCAAATCCTTATTTTGGCTTCAGCTTCACCTATTTCGCGGAAATCAAGATAATATAGTGTGAAATCATTTTATATGTCTGTGCTAAAATGAAATAGAAGCCTGGTGTGACTAGGATTTTTTTTTGTACTTCACCAGTGAACCTGTTTTGGTATAAGCCACGCTAAGCAACCCCTTTGTCATACCCTCCTGCAAAAGCTTCACGAGTCTCTCGCATGTGTTATAATCAATCATTGTATATATGTATCTGCTCGCGCTAATCTACTTCATTAGTAACAATAAATTATTGCGTCTGAAACGCCTATCCATGTTTTGATTCTTTAGTCCCAACCATTTCTATTTGGAATCAGATATTAAAAGGGATTAAAAATCATTAAATAAATAGTATAAAAAACCATGTTACTTTTACATGAGTGAGGGTGGAGATGGTGGGGTAGCCGTTGGAAAAGTAGACCTTCCGTAGGTTTTTAGTCCAAATAAGCACCTCCAAAAGGGACATTTAGATTTTAGTCCCAACTTGCACTTTTAATCCCTTTTATTTTCTTCTGTTTGGATTCTTAGGGACTAAAGTGCAGAAACTTATGCATAAGTCCCATGAACCAAAAAAAAACTTAACGCTCTCCATTAGAAAAAGAAAAGAATCCGGTGATAGCTCAACACCGTCGCTTTTGGCTTTGGACGAAAAGAATCTACTTCCACTGGACTGGACACTGGACCACACCTGATGCCTCCTCCCGCCTGATGGCTGGGTCTCCTCAGTCCTCACTTTCTCTGCAACTAACAACTGCGCGTCCTGTCCTACTCCCTCTTCTTCCTTGCTTCCAAGGAATTGCGTCTGCTCCTGCTTTTATATATCATAAAAGAAGAAACTCGAAAGATGTGAATCGTGACGCGTCAGTCATCACCCTATCAACTTCCGCTCTCATGTGAAAACTGGAAAACCATCGGCTCATTTCAGACCAGCTTTGCTTTACCGATCTTCATTCCCATCTCCGTGACTGCATTTGTCGCGTTCTCCTCCCATTCCAGGATTGCCCGCTCTAACAGACTAGGGATTACCTTTTGCTTGTTCCTAACAAATGCTTGATCCTTCGCACACAAGTTCTCTTCTTTTTGGACGCAAAACAAACTCGCCCGAGAAAAGAAAAAAAGTAGTGCAAGTGTACCCGTGTGAGTTCTAAATCTGGTTCTAACTAGACTGCCAGTAACCTAAATGATCCAAAACGTTTTTCTTTTCTTTTCACCAAATGCGGTTCTAACCATCCTCTGGAGCAGAGTGAAGGTCACCAAGCAATTGTTTTCCTTTCTTCCACTGATAACAGTTCAATTCAGGCACTGCAGACACATCTAGCTTCAACGCGATTGCTGTTGCTCAGCTGAAAGAAACCTTCATGCATAGCGCGATCATCTTAACAATTGTAGCATGAACCGCAAGATGAAAAAAGGATCAGATAGCACAAGCAAGAAATCGAGCAAAGAAGCACCCTGAAAATCATGGTGTTAGAACTTGGAAGTACTAGGAAGAACGCTCCGCATCGCGGAGGCAATGGAGGATTTGCTTTCCCAACCCAACCACCGAAAGCCGCAGCATCTCCTAACAGTTAGTAGGCAACAAGATTCAAGAATCGCAGAACGCGAGGCCACACCATCCCCTACCATCTTCCACTACACAATCCTCTAGCAAGAAGCAAAACCGCAGGAGAGCCGCGCGCGGCGTCCGAACCCCCGCAGCAAGAAGCCCATGGGTTCCCGGCGAAATCGATCACCGGAGCGCGTCGCTGGGGGCGAGGACGAGGTCGGCGGCGGAGGCGGCAAGGCCGTCGTCGAAGTTGAGCGCGTAGCTGAGCGCGTCGTAGTGGAAGCTGAACCTCCGGCCGCGCCTGGCCCGCTCCGAGCGCAGGCGCCGCAGCACCGCGCGCAGGCGCCAGTAGAGGCCCCGCACCAGGCGGGAGCTGCAGCCCCTCCCGCTGGCCACCGCCACCACCCCCGCCTCCACCGCCGCCACCACGGCCGCCATCTCCCCCTCCCTCTCGCCTCTTTTCCCTCCTGTCCGCGCGCGCGCTCTCGCCTAGGGCTCTACTCCTCGGCTCCGCTCTGTACGGCTGCTGCTGCTGCTGCTGATGCTACTACTGTGCAGTGACCAGGGGTAGCCCGGCTGGCGCACGGGGCGAGGAGGAAGATGGCAAAGCGGGGAAAGCGTGGTCCTATATAACGACGTCTCGGCGCGTCGCCTTTTTCAACGCCTCCGCTGTCCGCTCGGCTCCGGTGACTAGGAATGACAACGGGTACCCGAAACCCGATGGATTTTTACTCTATTAGGGCAAGGATTTGGATCAATTTCTTGACCCGCGGGTCTGCTAATGGGCAAAATGTTAGACCCATCGGGTTTGCGGGCATGGGTCTGGGAATAGAAAACCCGAACCCGCGAACCCATGGGTTTATTATACCCGGTCCAATAGATAAATTGGCCCATGCCTCACCCCAAACCAATCCAGTTGGCCCAGCCCAATTAATTGAAACAAGTATAAAGCCCGAAAGCCAGCCCCAAACCCTAACCTCAACACCTCGTCCATTCACACTCGACCACTCCCTACCCTTGGCGGCGGCGCATCTAGGCGCTGCGCCCCTCCCTTGCCGCTCCGTCGCTCCGAGGCCCGACTCCGAGCAGCGCCCACCTCCGTCCGCCGCTGTCTGCCCCTCACCATCGCGCAGCTCCACCAGTAGCCGCCTGGCCCTCGCCATCGCACCTTCAGTCCTCTCCTCCGCCCAGCTCACCCGCCCTAGCAGTAGCGGCCGAGTGCCCCCTTCCTAGTCGCAGGTTCGCGGCATGGCACTGCTGCTGCCTGCCACGTTTTTGTCTCTGGCTCCAATGCCGATGACCGGTGAGAAGAACGAGCAGCCTGCTGCCTGCTACTTTTTGTCTCATCTCCTGCTACTCATGGTGGAACTAAGCAGGTTTAGGAATTCATTTCTTCAAGAAGTCCAATACTGAACACCGAACCTGGTAGTGCTATCTATTGTGCTTGATTATCACCCTGTTCGGCTGGTGGACAGCCTCCAGCCTCTACAGTATTTTCCTCTCACACAACTCCAGCTCCAGCCTCCAGCCACCAGCCAGACAACAGTGTTTTTCTCTCACACAACTCCAGCTCCAGCCTCCAGCTCCAACCTGCCGAACGGGGTGTATGTGTGCCATGAATGATCTGTATATGTATTGAACTGTTGAACTATTGACTTGTCTGTTGAGCTTTTGTGCAATACCGCACTGTATGTGTTGACGGGCACGGGCGACCCGTGGGTGCCCGTTAACCCGACGGGCACGGGTTTGGGAAAGATATTAAACCCGTGACGGGTCATGGGTTTTTTAACGGGCGGGTTTTTTATTCGCGGGCACGGGTTTGGACAGTCAAAACCCAGCGGGTTTGTGCCCGTTGCCAACCCTACCGGTGACCCTGCCGCGAGCCCGCGAGCCACACTCCCACTCCACTCTCCCGTGAGGCAAGCTGTGCCGTTGCACGGCGCGTAGGCTGGGCGCAGGAACATGCCTAGGGTGGGGCCGTGAGACGGGCGGGCGGCGAGGCTGTGGGTGGGTCACATGGGCGCGCAGCCGCTGCGCTCCGGCGGGGAGGGACAGAGCGTGGCTGGCCGGCCGCTGTGGATTGGCGAGAATTTCTTAGGCTGTCCACAATGGCAAGAGCAAGAGCAAATTTGCTCTTGCCTCGTTTCCCACGCCCTCTCTGTCTACAGTGCCAAACAGTACATCTATAGTGCCAAACAGTAGATTTACTCCTCCATTTCCTCCTATCGCTGTGGACGGTCTTAAGCTCCGCGGCGTGGATCCTCGGGCCAGGGCGCTTGGATTTTCATGTCCCCTCCAGGCAGGCTCCAGGCCCGGCGCAGTGCAGAGTGGACTCGCGATTTTCATGTCCCCTCCAGGCAGGCTCCAGGCCCGGCGCAGTGCAGAGTGGACTCGCGTGTCGTGCCCCTCGTCTCGTCGGCATCCGGCGCGGTACCAGGAAAAGGGGACTTTTACCGGAACCAACCAGGGCCGCCAGCGATGGCGACGGAGGCCCGCCTCGGTGAACACTGTAGCCTCTCGTGTCTCTCGGGAGCGGCGGGACCCCGGGGGCGCAGCGCACGGCAGGGTTGGCCGGTTGGGTTGGCAGCTGCGGTCTGCCGTCTGCGTCTGCGCCTGCACGGCGAATTGGGGATTAGGGGAGGGCCAGGAAGGAACAGTTACCGAATTCAAGGACGGGCAGAGAAATGGAATGGTGTGTGTCCTCCGCAGAAGCACCTGCCCCGTGCATTCACTCGCGGGGCAGCCTTGCCCGCGCTCCGGCAATTGGTGGGGTGGTGGTGGGATCAGCGACGCCTGACGCGGTCACGGGGCGCAGTTGTTGCGCTTGCGCTGCCCGGTGAGGTTTCAACGCCAGATCGACCGAGAACTTGAGGCGCCAGGGACACCACAAAATGAGTAGGGAATTGCGGTAAAAACAATGGTAGAAAGTGGAAACCGGCGACGGCGCTAGCAGCCAACGGTGCTCCCTGGGCAGTGTCGTGTCCGCTTACGCCCTGTTTAGTTCCCACTCTATAAACCCCTCAACGCAAAAAAACAGTCACATCAAATATTTCGACACATGCATGAAGTATTAAATGAAATTTATTTATAAAACTTTTTGCATAGATGGGGTGTAAATCGCGAGACGAATCTAATGAGCCTACTTAATTCATGATTTGCAACATTGATGCTACAGTAACCATCCGCTAATTATTAATTAATCATAGATTAATTAGTATTATTAGATTCGTCTCGCGATTTACAACTCATCTGTGCAAAAAGTTTTGTAAATAGACTTCATTTAGTACTTCAAATTAGTAAGATTCCAATAACAAAAAAAATTGCGCTGAACAAACAGGGCATTAATCTGTGGGGCGCTGAGATCAGGCACCGACAGGCAACCTCGATCGTGTGATCCTGCTTGACGGAACCCTGCCTCTCTCCTTTTTTCTTTTTTTTTTGACCCAACGCAATGCATGGATTTTCCGTTGGATCGACCCTCCAAAGGAATTTAGAAGTTATTGGGAGCTGCTGAATTGAAAATCAGACCGAGGCTGTGTTTAGATACACCAAAAACCCCCACAAAAACATCATTTTCTATCACATATCCATTACATCGAAACATTAAATGTAGCAAATGACCCATGCATGGAGTACTAAATGTAGGTAAATAAAAAAACTAATTGCATAGTTTTGATGTACGTTGCGAGATGAATTTTTTGAGCCTAGGTCATGGTAGGATAATATCTACCATAAACAAACGAAAAGTGCTACAGTGCGCTGCAGTGTTTTTCCCTAGCGCTACAGTGAATTTCAAGGGACTAAACACACCCCGAGACGTCGACTGTAGCCTGTCGTGATCACAAGTTCAACACCTTCCCTGGCTCCTTGAGTGGACAGGTGAGGTTGACGTTTCAGTGGTGTCAACTCGAGCGAATGGTCTGACCTCTGTGTAATACTCCGAGAACCGATGGCTGAAAGTGTGAAGTACGAACGAGAAATGGATAGTAGATATCTAAATTATTTGATATCTATATTTCTTTAAATATCAATATAGATATTCGTATTTGTATTCGAATTTAATGTTGTAGTAAAATGAATATATCTTAATTCAATTTTTATTGATTTTCTCTATTCGATTCTACGTCCATATTCGACAATATCCGATACTATTTGTATTTGTTTTCATTTAAAAACTATTTAGAAAATTATATTTATTTATCACCACCCATATTATTAATTTTTATAATAAAGGTGTAAAAAAGATTAAATTTACTTAATAAAGATATAAAAAATTTAAATTTACTTTTAAATATTCTTGTTTTATCTTAAAATTACTTCTATATTTTTTATTTATATTAATAAAAATTATTTATATGTTTGTTGCAATATATTTTTATTTCTAATTTTATTTTTATTTATTTATCAACATATTTATTGATAAAAAAGTTATTTTTAACTAGCTATCTTTATTACTTTAGTTACATGTATAACGATTTTATAATCTAAAACTACTAATAAAGAAAATAGCTAAACATTAGCTCATATATCAAATTAATATCTGAATTAGAATCTGAATCCGAGATATTCATTTTGCATTCGTATCCGAGAATATCTGAATCCATATCCGTATTCGATTTAAAATATAATAAATTGTGTTATCCGACTCCGATTACATACAAATCCGATCCGTTTCTATTAGTCTGAGGCATCCAACGTTCCATCGGGAGGCCCATCACGACTGTTGCAAAGCCAACACCGCGAGCGTATGTAAAATAACTACTGCATCGGGAAGCCACATGAAAATTATCTAGTACAAGTACTATCAAATGAATCACACCAAAAAGCAACAAGAGCAGTCGAATGAATCACATCAAATGTAGCGAAAATATCTTCGGATAAACAGAAAATCAGTCGAAAGATCTGCCAAATCAACAAGATCAAAAGCAAGTTGAGCACAAAAGCAGCAATGGCTTCCCGAGTAGACTTCACTAGTCGATTCGGATCAACTCCAGCGGAAATTTTTTATTTTATTCTGACTGCAAATTGAGGGGGGAATGTTCTTCACCTCCCACGCACGGGAAGAAGATTCTCACATCTATGGGCCAAATCTCTCGACCTGCACTGCTATTTACGCATGCCAAGCAACTGTACGCAAGTGGGCTGCTGCTATATGCTTTCTCAGGTCATTACGAGGTCGCACAGCGCGTACCTTTCTTCACCATGTTTTTTTTTTTGCCCCCGCATAGGCCTGACCTTTTTCCTTTTGAGCTCGGTCGTTTGGAAAATAAAAAGGGCACTGATCAATGGATGTGCTTTTTCGGGAAACACGTACATGAACATGATGATCTTATCCTGGTGGGATCGAAACTTTAGGTGGTGGAACGTAGGATCGGTTCATGTCCTCCAGATGGGATAAGGTGTGGGTGGACTCGAGAAAAGAAATGAAAAAAAGAAGAATATATCGGCAATGAAAAAGAAATGAAAGCATGAACGATGCAGCTAGTTGGACCACGAGAAAGAGAAAGCAGCAACAGAAATTGCTTTTGTTACAAACTCAACAGTGGTCAGTGGAAATCTGAAACAACGGTATTAGGTTTAGGCTAGATCAAACACCGCAAAACCCTTTTCTAAACAGCGTGGCATTTATCGCCAACCGCCCAAATAAAAAGTTCTGCGCCTCTGCTGGAGCCCAGGAGCTTTGATGGAGGAAGGACATGCACCGGTGGAGGTCAGATCAGCAGCAGGTGGAACACGACGACGCTCGCCTGGCACCGGATGGAGGATGGGTGTCAGGCTCCGGCAACGGCAACAGCCAACCTGAAAGAAGCCACGCCTTTTGAGGGCGGGGCGTGGGGCTGCCCGTGACACTGTGTGCTGTTGTGCTGCGCTGTGTGGTGGGCGCGCCCCCGGCCGGCGGCGAGGCGACGGCCACTTCGGCGTGCCGGAAGCCGGGCCCGACGGATGCATGGCGCCACCGTCCAGATCCTGCTCTAGATCTGTCCCCGTCCCTCCCCAACACGCCCAAACATGCCTCTACCGCGATGTACGCTACAGCCTGTGCGGGTCTCTACCGTAGCAGGATACGTTCAGACTGAAACTTTGTGCAGAACTACGCCGAGAGCCCGAGACCGGGCGACCTAAAAACCCAGCTCATTCGGTCCTTTTTTTTTCTAGGACGGAAAAGATTCAGGAAAGGAACGTTCTGTTTTCAGGACGGACAGGTAAGGTGATATAGCAAAGGTTAGCGTACGTGACAGCGATGTGCCCGAGCGAGAAGAGGTCCCGTGGTCCGGTCGGGACGTACGCGGGTAGGCGCGTAGCGTAACCAGCTTATTCTTCTCGTCGTCGTTCTCCCTTTTGTCATCTCCAGACTTCAGACTGTTCTACCTGGGCTCACGTTCTCGAAAAAAAGAAAGGGAGAACATGCTTGTTCCCAGCAACGTGACAAATGCTCGTGTGATCGTGTCTCGTTTTCTTTTTCTTCCTTTTTTGTTCCTCGTGTCGTGTTCGTGTCTCGGTGCGTTTGCCTGGCTCCCGTGGCTCCACGGTTCCACCGTTCATACTCATCTTCTACCTGAAAGGTGTGCGATTCCACGGGCAGGACCCGATTCACGTCGCACGTTAACCCGCCAGCCGTTGGATCTGGCCATGGAGCAATATCGGGCGTCGCATTGGGTACAATTTAACGGGCCGAGTGGATCGGGTCCGGCTTAACGGGCTGGTTGGATCGGGCGTCCCACCCGGGCACCATACGGCAGGAAGGTTCGAGAAGTACCGGCCCGTGCCGCCGAGATGCCCACCACCGCAGAGAGGAAGAGGAGCTGCAGCGACGCCGTGGAAGAGGAGCCGCCGCAACGCCGCGGAAGAGCTGCCGCGCACGGCCTGTGCCATCGTGAGCCGGTCCGCCCGAGCCCGCCATGCCTTGCCGTCGCGTCGCGCCGATCTGGCTGCCGGGCCACCGCGGGGGAAGGAGCCGCCACATCACGTTGCCGCGGAGGCGGAGTCCTCCGCCGGATGCCGCACCGCTGACGGGGTGTCAGCCCACCCCCGCGCGGCTGGCCGCCGGGGCCGGCCGCACCCGCCTGGCCACCCTGCGCTGCCACCGGAGCCGGACGCGCCGCCGCGAGCCGGAATCAATCCATCAAGCGCAGCATCCGGGGCCACCCGCGCCCTCTAGGCCTTGCCACCGCGTCAGGCATCACCCGTGTCGGGAGAGAGAGGGCTCTCGAGAGTGAGCGAGAGAGAGAACGCACTGCGATGGGATAGGGAAAGGAGATGAGGAGAGGAAGAGATAAGATACGACCGGCTGTGACCTTTCCGATTTTTTTAAGCATTGCAGTAAAAGGATCTGACCAGCTGCAGCTGCAGCTCCTCATCGTGGTGAAAAAGAGAGAGTGGACACTAGCCTTGTTTGGTTTCAAAGCGCTAGCTAGCGCTGTAAAGAGAATCTCGCATGTATGGTGTGCTAAATGAAGTCTATTTATAAAACTTTTTTAAACATGGGTTTAACTTTTCGCTACTGTGATGCTACAGTAACCATCCTCTAATCGTGTGTCAAATGCCTCATTAGATTCTTCAGGGTCATTAGCGCGGAGGTTCTGAAGTTGGTTTTGTAAACTGACTTTGTTTGACATCGTAATAAGCGGTTAAAATATCACTATTCACTAGCACGCTACAAACCAAACGGTGCCACTATGTGCACCACAGTATTTAACTTATTTCTTTCCGCTGAGTGAAATGTTATGTAGGGGCTGAACAAATTTGTGCAGGTAATAAAAAAAGAAATATAGGTTCATTATTATGATATTGACATCGTCTACAATATATAATTTAAACTAATCATATTTTACATAAATTATTCTGATCATATTTTTTATAATATTTTATCTGTGAATGTGACTACTCTAATTTTGTTTTCAATCTATATAATTCCTTCTTACGATTCCAGACGAGATCTAAGGCCAGCAAAGCAGGCCACGTAGCGGGCAACCCCTGTCCATTGGATGGGAAGACGGCTTAGATCGTGCGAACCCTTGTTTTCTGAAAAAAGAAAGCACTCGAACTTTAATCAAATCAACTCGCACTGCGAAGACTATTTCATATTAACATTTTTAAAAAAGAACCTCAATCTGTACCAAAATGAATCCGGCATCCAAACCTCCTCTCAGAAATTTTTCCGAAATTTCCCCTACATTTATCAAAATTAACCCACACTCCATTCTGTCTCAGCCCTTTTTTTTCTATAATAACCTCATAGTTTTATAGAATATAAACACAATATGTTGGATCAATTATATCATATAGGATCTGTTGAATTTAGAACTTGAACATCGAAGCAACTTCAAATTAAAATGTATCGAATATAAAAGATGATTAAAATTTCTAAAACTATAACCTCACTACATAACAAAAATTTGAAATTCAAAACTCTTTTATATTCACTTGCATAAAATTTTACATTAAAACAGAATATACACTTACAACTAGAACACCAAAATATCTTTAATTAGAATATAAATTATTTTAATCATATTTATAATAATGTTTTATCTATGAATGTGACTACTCTAATTTTGTTTTCAATCTATATAATTCCTTCTTATGATTCTAGGCGAGATCTAAAGCCAGCAAAGCAGGCCACGTAGCGGGCAACCCCTGGCCATTGGACGGGATGATGACTTAGATCGTGCAAGCCCCTGTATTTTGAAAAAAGAAAGGACTCAAATTTTAGTCAAATCAGCTTGCACTTTGAAGACTATTTCATATTAACAGTTAAAAAAACTCAATCTTTACCAAAATGAATCCAGCATCCAAGCCTCCTCTTCGAAAATTTTCGAAAATCCCCCCATATTTACCAAAATTAACCCACTTTCTATTCTCTCTTAGTTTATAGGCTCAATAATATCATATAGGATCTGTTGAACCTAGAACTCGAACACCGAAACAATTTCAAATTAAAATGTACCGAATATAAAAGTTGATTAAAATATCTAAAACTATAGTTTCACTACATAACTAAATTTGAAATTCAAAGCTCTTTTATAATTCACTTGCATAAAATTTTACATTAGAACAGAATATACACTTATAATTAGAACACCAAAATATCATCATATTAAAAAAAACGTTGCAAACGAAAGCTGCGGAATATTTCTAAATCTAAAACTTTTTAGTGGACAAAGCTTTCATATATATATATATATATATATATATATATATATATATATATATATATATATATATATATATATATATATATATATATATATATAACTACAACATGTTATTCTAGCAGGGAAATAGCAAAGGCAACAATAACTTGGGAATAAAACAAACTATACAGATTTCTAAATCTAAAACTTTTTAGTGGAGACAGCTTTCATATATATATATATATATATATATATATATATATATATATATATATATATATATATAGTAGGTCTATTGGGTACCTGGGTATGAAATAAGATACTACATGCCCGACCCAGCCAGCACCACCCAGGCGCACCGAGCATCCGATTGCCCCCGCGTTGCCCTGTTTTTCCCTCACGGTTTTGTTCCGCGTCAGCCCCATCCCCACCCGGCCACCCCACGACCCCCCGAAGCGGTTTCTCCTCCCAGCTCGTGGTTAGTTTTCCCGACACTACTCCACCGGCCTGCTCGCGATCTGTCCGCCCTTCCTCCCGGAGATGACCCCGGGACTGGCACCGCCGGTGAATCTCTGCGTACCCCCGCGGTCAAGGCGATGCCCTCCCGTTCCCGTCGCTGCTCACTCCTCCCATCGCCAGTTTTCCCGACGCCACTCCGCCGCCCAGCTCACGGTACGTCTGCTGTTCCTCCCATCGCCGATCCGGGGACTGGCGCCGCCAGCCAGCTCCTGTATGTCCCCGCAGCCAAGGCGATGCCCTCTCTTTCCGACGCGGCTCACTCCTCCCGTTGTTGTTCCGTGAGACCGCTCAATTCTCTGCATCGGCGGCGACGGCAACAGAAGCGTTGGACGGACAGTAGGGATCCAATCTTCTCCGCGACAGCTTGATATTCCTCCCGTGTAGATGCTCCAGCGAGTCATGTGCCCCATCGAGCTCCTCGCCCTGCGCAAGTTGCTCCTTGATCTACCTCACCCTGAATCCCCAAGGTGCGCAGATCAATCCAAGTATGCCCTGCGAGCATGTTTTCCATTCTAATTTCCTCTTTGCGAGCAGATAAAAGATTCTTGGAGAGGAGGATCTTAACTAGTTCTAGTTTATTTGGACCATGGCGGATGTGATTTCTGGATGGATATTGGTTGAGATTTTTTTTTTTCAATCGGCTGCTGTTTTACTCCCCGCTTGGTGCGATGGTGCCACCGCTGCCTGCTGGGATGACTGGATCTACCCTGGTGCCAACGACTATTCGACAATATGCTGAATGCCAAGACCTCCTTGCGAAACTATCAGGTGATGCTTGCCAGTGCTGGTTCAGTCTCGTTCCCCATTGTCATCAGTTTGTACTTCAGCTCCTGCATATTTTGTTCTGGCTCCTGCATGAGATGGGTCCAGGAAACTTCAGTCTTCTCTGCATTTATGTTTTTTGTTAATAGTTCAAGTTATGCAGTAAAGGTTAGATCAGGGTGCCAATTACATGATTTTCTTACAGAAATACCTTTTTGTTTCCTGAAATCCTATCAGTATGTCTTCTTAGATTGCACTGCACCTATTAAACTTTGGGCATAATATGCAGTATCGATCAATCTATACTTATCTATATATAGGTGTTGATCGTTCAGATTTGTGGTTTCTGATTGTTACACTTTATGGCATGCTTAGTAGAACTTCTTGTGTGACAAAGAGGTGCTCATATGCTCATAAATCTTATATCTAATGAACATTGTTGTCCATATGCATGCTTATGTATTCTCAACGGGTATTATATTTGGACAACCTACATCAGACACTCTCCCAGATGATTGGATTTCCACACTCCGTGTGAGATTCTATCATAAGTCCCTGATTGAGTGGCTAACAAATGCTGACCGAATTAGGTGCAGGGATTGAACCGATGCGTACAGTTTCCTACCAGTGAGTTGTTCTTCAAATTTGGTTGCTGGTCCAAATATTTAGATTTTTTTCCATTGTAGCTGATGAACTCATCTTGAATTGTGAATTGCAGTTTAAGCTGGGCAAGCACTTATCACGCTGCAGCTGGCAGTGCACCGGATGAATTTTGCACATGGACATGAAGTGCATCAGAGAAGGTAAGGTACATTCCACCAATTGCAAGTGCCTGCATTATCTTACTAAGGTTCATTAATATTTGTTATACTTTGTATGATTACAGAATCCCTGTTATGTCATATCACGAGCTCCCTAACTAATTGACCGTAAATAAGGTAGTATAGTATAGATAAAAGAACATGTTGTCTCTGTTATTTCAGCTGGCCTGATATTATCGATTAGTTCAGATAAAGTCCCTTGCTAGTGATGACATCCTAATAAATTTCCTTTTCCTCACACAATTGACACAAAGGTTAGTGCATATTGATTTGCTGACTGCAGTCTTAATTGAACCTGTCCACCTGGATTATCGATAATTAGTTCATCCTGAGTCTTAGATTCACATAGACTTCTCTGCAATTCTGCAGTTCATTGATGAGGTGACCTGCTGTTCTGAGCTTAGCCGCGAGCTAGATGTCATGTATAGCAGACTACAAAGTTTTGATTGGATGTACGGGCACCATAGGGTGTCCTGGTGCTGATTCTTGTGGCGACGAGCTGCCATATACTCGTTTAGCACATGTCTTTGCAATACCAACGGATGTTTCACCTGATACTGAATTTTTCTTTAGGGAAACTATTCAACTGAAACTGATTAGGATTTGCCATTTTTGGTTTATTATCCCATCATGTGTAGACCAATGTTAGATCATAGATTTACCCATCATCAACAACATCCACTAGTGAAACTGTATCCAAATGAACCATGCCATGAGATTAGGAGGCCGTGAGCATACGAACTATAGCAGATTGTGCAAATAGAGTCAATGAAAAATTAACTTGTGCTCTGTGTTTAGGAATGCAATCATGTACCAATCTTTAGCAAAATATACTCAATTTTGTTATTAAATTTTGGATGAATCAACCATATGTGTCGCTGCCCCTCCTCTTTCCTGAACGGTTGCTCTTTAGTTGGCAGCACGCCCACTCAGTCTGTAACTCTGCATCTCCCATCCAATTTGGGTGCACTAATACTTGATTTAATTCCACCTTAAATAAATCTAAGCAGACCATTTGAGATCTGATTGGTCTATATTGCTTCATGATGTAATTACATACCATTTTGCTGTTGATTGTCTCCTAGACCAAGCAATTTATTACCAATCATCGCTTTCCTGTAAAGTTTGACTGTTGAGTACCTGTTGTGAAGATGAGTGCCTGTTGAGAATTCAGATATACAACATGCTTTTGTTCAGAGACGGAGATGTCCAGATGCGCATTGTTGCAGCAAACTTATATTTGATAAGGTTTCTTTCTAGAGAAACTACATTTATTCAGACTCCTTAGATGCATACTGATGACTATCTACATAAGTGATAATTTTTTGGATAATAATATAGATTAATCAATAGAATGCACCTCGGGTACCCAGACCTATCCAGTTCAACTTCTATGCAATCATTTGGCAATGCTGATGTTATTAATGGCAAATATAGTCTGAATTTGATGGTACAGTCCTAATGTTTATTGCTGTCTATTCAATCATTTTGTGCAGCAAGTTGGACACCAGGACTGCTTGCTGTAAATTGCACATGCTGGAGTTGCTTGCTTGATGGAGATGGCGCGTGCACAGACTTTTTTTAGGGAGAATAGAGCTTCGTGCACAGATATTCGTTTGCCAATCTCAAACAATCATTTTCTGTACATAAATCAATCAGCCGTATGAGGGGCACCAGAACATGGAGTACAAACAACGGAATTAGTTTGCTTTGGATCGTAAATACTGAATTTCACAACATCGATGAATGACTGGAGCATGTGCATGCGATATTTGTGTTTTGGTGACTTTTTTTAAGATTTTGGTGACTTTTTTTTAAGAAAAAGGAAGAACGTTGGTAGCTACCTACCTGGTAGTATATGTCCCTAATCGGCTACTGACGTATTGATCACTACGGGTGAGAAATCATCGCACGCCATCAGCTTTTAATTTAAATTAGTCCAGCTGGTTCTAATTGCTTCGCAAGAGGAAACATCCATTGCACATCCCAGATAAAAACACGTCTCCGTGAATTCCTTCGAATAAAAAAAGTATTTAGTACTAGCACTCGTTGGAAAACCAGACAGGAAAAAGGAACATGTGAAAAACCGGTGCTCGGTGGAAAACCAGACGTGCGAAGGCAGGAAAGAAAAAAAACTGCGAACGTAGGCAGGAAAGAAAAAACTGCGAACGTAGGCAGGAAAGAAAAAAACTGCAAACGTGGACGCGGAACGTGGGGCGGGGGCGTCAGGTTGGGGACGGGCGGACCATCCTACAGCCGGACGGAACGGCGCACAGCAGGCTGGCTCGGGTATGGAATAACTATTCCATACCCAGGGTAGAGATTAGCCCTGGCCTATATATATATATATATATATATATATATATATATATATATATATATATATATATATATATATATATATATATATATATATATATATATACAACATGTTATTCTAGTAGGGAAATAGCAAAGGCAATATATATACAACATGTTATTCTAGTAGGGAAATAGCAAAGGCAACAATAACTTGGGAATAAAACAAACTATAACGAATTGACATATTCTTGCCAACTATATTGAAGTCGTTAACAAAATAGTGTATCAAGCTAAGTACGCTCTTATTCCATGCATGAAATAAAGCGATTTACCCACCTTACAATCCTTTAAAAAATCTATTCGCCTACACAAAAATAGTACCCGCATATGAAATAATAGTCCATCAAATATAGTAATGTAGTGTAAAACACAGGCACAATTAACGAACCCATGCTGCAACAAGTTTACCGAACCTAACCTTTTGCACATAATTCAGTTTATAAATTAAAATAATATACTTGCTCTACCACATCTTTGTTACATGCTCCCACTGGGGAATAATTTGGTCACCCAAAATTGAATACTAGGAGCTATTGCATACAATATATAATCAGTTGCACGATACTGGAATGACCACTTTATCAAATGTTGGCTTTTTCAGACAAGTAAACAGTACTTATATCAAAATTCTACTCAAATTAATTGTCAATTAGGTAAATCTATTAAATAAAATGGTCCCATATTGGTCTTGCGCGGCAAGGCCGCGTGCATTTTCTAGTTGGATCCGATCCGCCAGTACACAACCACGGCCACGGGCATGGGCGCATGGCGCGATGTGCTTCGTAGGACAAATGACGATGGGCCCTCCACTCATGTGGGCTGCTCCGCACACCCTGTTGAGTTCAGGCCCACTCGCACATTGTCATGTGAAGTAAATTGGGCCTAATAACAAATACTGGCTGTAGCCCTAAAAAAACAAATACTGCCTGCGGCTGTGCGGGCATTAGGCGTGACCAGTCCAACGATGTAATAGCACCACACCCCACACGAGATGGTATAGTAGGTGAAAAAGTTTGTATTTTGACACCGTAGAATATTTTGTTATTATTTAACAAATAATATTTAATTATAGACTAATCGATCGAAAACAATTGAAAACATTTTTTACTCGGAACGGATCCGCTGTACCCTTCACGCTAAGCCCACCGGTCAGAGTCGAGGAAGGTGAGAGAAGATAGAGACCCATAAAAATTGATAGCTAAGAGATGTTTCTGTCCAAAAACAAATTCTTTTCTCACCGTCCCGCATCCCGCATGTTACCCGCCCGCACCAGACACCCTTGCCTCGCCTCCGCTCAACCTCACCACCCACTGCCACGCGTGGGCCAAGGCGTCCGACACGAGCCAAAACACGTATCGGTTGCCGCGCGTCGGTGACCCCGCCGCCATGCGGGCACGACGCCTGCTCGCCCGCCAAGTGCCCCGAGCATCGGGGAGTCCGAGTACGGCATCACGCTCTCAGACGTCGCCGAGTACTGTCCTGAGCTCCTCCACGCAGTTAACGCGGGACGCCATGGAGACCTGCTCCGAACGTTTTACCTCTGGAACGTCTCCAGCGCCGGCGCCGGTGCTGAAGAGGTCAATGTTAAACGGCTTGCTGTCTTCACCGATCACCGTTTAGCAGGTCGTCTCATAAGCAGCCGCTGCCGAGCATGCCGGCGAGCTCGTTCAGGAGGACGACGAGCCCATCCACAGGCTGGCGTTCCTCTTCCTGCCCGATTATGAATGTGATGACGAGAAGATAGTTGTCAGAGTGGATGAATCATTTGTTAATTATTTATCATGATTGGTTTGCAAACGCAATTAAATTATTTGTCTTTCCATTGTTTCAGTTCAGGGAATTGGTGATGGCATACCATTGGGGCTGTTGCAACAATTCCTGAGATCACAGCCTGTCGTCTCAAAAAATCCAGTTCACTATGCTGGTGGATTGGCTGTGCTTATAAAATTGCTTCAGATTTACATTCTCACTTCATTATCAGGTTTTGGTTGTAGGTGCTTTTGATTGCCCAGGACGAAATACATACATTAATTTGTAAAAAGGCAAGTCGTGGGTACCAATGAAATTATAAACAATTAATTTAATATTTTTAAAAATACGTGCGGGACCGCACGTACACTTTACTAGTTAGACTTAAAAGATTCAGTTCGTGTTAATCAGTTAGACTGTGTAATTAGTTATTTTATTCAACTACATTTAATACTCTATGTATATATCCGAAGATTCGATATGACAAGTACTGTACAAAATTTTTTGAGAGCTAAACAGGGCCGGAACTCCACCAGCAGCTATCATGTACCGTTGTGGTTCAGAGCGGAAAGGGTCCCGCCGCCGGCTGCAACGTTCATCTACGCCTGATGCACGAACCACCGGACCAATAATATATGACTCACTCATTCTATTTTTTCCTACAACTCAAAATTTATTTTGTGGTTTCCACAGCCGAAGAACATAGCTAACTTACGGCAGGCCGTAATTTAGTCCACCTATACGGCCTACTCTTTTATAGAAAGAGAACCAGTTTTACGGGACTATTTTTTCTTTCTTAGCAAAGAAATTGTTTTTTGCTCGGATTCCGATTGCTCGGATTCTGATGCACTTGCATGCATGTGACACCGGATAGAAATAAACAAAGCATGCATGTGAGAGGGAGAAACGAATTTTGGATGACATCAACGCACGTAAGCGATTTTAAAATTTTAAAAAGCCATAGCCTCACAATCGAGGGTTCAAATCAAAATCTGATTGCATCATAACGTTCGTGTCAAACAAGAGCTTCAAAACTAGACCCCACATCAATATATTTTAGTGATATTTTTCTTAATAAGAAAATACTTTTTATTATATTCTAATCTGCTCACGACTTTTAAAATAGTTGCTCATGATGTTTTAAAAAATTGCTTCACTCATCTTATTTCAATTAAGTGGATATTGATGAATATCGTGAAGATAGATTGTTTGGTGTTATTAGTACACGTGGGTAAACAACTTTGTTGGGTAGTAGGTGAAGGTATATAACATGATTAATAATAGGCAACTTTAGTAGATTAATTGAGCCTTTTAACTAATTTATTATGATATTTTTTCATTATACATAAAGCAATTTAGGTGTCTTCGAAAAGTATTATCGAAACATATATAAGTGGGGTCTTGTTTTGAAGGTCTTTTTGAAAAAGATATAATTATGCAATCCGAATTTGAATCTGATTGATGGTTTAAGAATTATAACTTTTTTAAAATTTTGAAATTGGTTACATGTGCTACGGCATGTGGGGGTTGATAGTAGTTTTAGCCTGCCGTGCAATGGCATAAAAGTACGGCTGGCCATAATTAAGTTATTACCTAATAGTATATGACTCCCTCACTCTATTTTTTTTCCTACAACTCAAGATTTACTTTATGATTTCCACACTCATAATCACTATGTAAAGCAAAAATCGTGTGCCGCGTCTTTCGGCGCACCACGCTCGGCGAGGCAAGCAAGCGTGCGCATGTGGAACTCTTCTTCTCTCCCCACACTTATAGATTGGAGAGGTGAAAACAATTTTCATATTTATGTTGGCCATACTCTACTTCAACTAGCAAGATGAAACTAAAAAGTTATACCACTAACTCACTTTCTCATGCACACACGAGTCTTTGAAATTTATTTGAAATTTCTGAAACCTTACATGGACCAAACCCAAAATTTCATGAAGTCTTGGGGAACCGCGCTGGGCTCTCGTCGACACGAGCAACCTCGAAGGCGGCCGGCACGGCCGACATCTCTTTCAGCTCGGCCCCGGCTGGTCTGGTGTACGTGGTCGGGAAGAGGTGGATACCATTACCACTATAGTTTTCCATCAGGCCCGTGGGCCGTGGGCCGGCCCGAAGCACGAGAATTGGGCCCGGTACACGACCCGGCCCGGCACGGGCGCCGTGCCGTGCCTGGGCCGCGCCGCAGGCACGTGGGCCGGCCCGGCCCGGCACGGTTAGCGTCCGGCCCGACTCGGCACGTGGGCCGGCCCGTGAGCACGAAGCCCACGAAGCCCGCCAGCCCGAGCCGGCCGGCCACATAAGGGGGAGGGGGCGGCCGCGGGCGCTGGTAACCCTAACCCCCCTCCATTCCCCGCCCTGGCTCCTCCGTAGCTCCGCGCCTCCGCCTCGTCTCCTCCGCGCTCCTCGCCAGATCCGCTCCACGCCTCCACCCCGAGTCCCCGACCTCCACCGTCCACACCACCGCTCCGGCGTAGATCCGTCGCTCTCCGACCCCCTCCTGTCGCGCGGATCGCCGGTAACCCTAGGCCCCTCCATTCCCCGCCCGCCTGGCCGCCGCCTCGTCTCCTCCTCCTCTCCGCCTCCCCCGCTCCTCGCCAGATCCGCTCCACCCCGACCTGCGCCCCACCTCTCCCGCGTAGATCCGCCGCTCTCCGACCTCCTCCGCCTCTCCTCGGACAGATCCGCCGCTCCAGTGGACCTCCTCCGACTCTGCTCGGTCAGATCCGCCGCTCCCCTCAGGCCCTCACCTCCTCCCCTCTCCTTTCTTCTACTTCTTCCTCACGAATCCTCCTCTCCCCTCTTTGCGAGTCTGTGTGGCCTGCAACTCCGGTGAGGGCGTCGACGGCAACTTCGGTCTTCGGTGCTCCGGCAAAAGGTAAGTCAGAACTCGCCTTTCTTCTCATTCTTCCTCACGAATCCCCCTCACAGTCTCTCCTCCTTGTGCAGGCCGTGAGGGACCGAAGACCGGCGATGGCCGCCGACGACTCCTACAACAATGAGTTGCGGTCGATGGGCTTTCGCGGAGATGATGATGATGACCTGTCTGCGGATGCCGCTGAGTTGTTTGGGAGCAATGCTGCCATCGACCTGGATCCAGAAGGCCTTCCTCAGGGGACGGCCGCTGGATCTGGCACTGGCAGCGCGAGCACCGCCGCTGCCACTGAGTCTGGCTCGACCAGGAAGAGGAGGGCGTCCACCTCCAAGGTCTGGAAAGACTTTGATGAGATCTATGAGGTAATTGATGGTAAGGAACGTCGAACTGGTGCTAGATGCAAGCATTGCAAGAAAAACCTCACTGGTAAATCAACCCATGGTACTGGTCACTTGAAGCGGCACATTCCTATATGCCCTGTTTTGAAATCTCGTAATGCCATGACTCAAACTCAACTTAAGTTTAATCCTGATGGCTCTGTGCACCTTTGGGAGTACAAACCAGAAGTAGCTCGTACTGAGTTGTGTAGGTTAATTGCTCGTCTTGACCTGCCTATTTGCATTGGTGAGTCTGATGCTTTTGAAGAGTACATTACTACTGCTCATAATCCTAAATTTGCTAAGGTGTCTAGGCAAACAACCACTAGAGATTTTGCCAAGTACTTCACTGAACGTCGTGCTCAGCTTGTTGAGTGCTTGACGTCTGTATCCTCTGTTGCTCTTACTTCTGATATCTGGTCTGGCAATGCTAAGGAGGATTACCTTAGTGTGGTCGCTCATTTTGTGAATGCTGATTGGCAAATAGAGAAAAGGATCTTAGGTCTCAGGTTGATTGATGTGTCTCACAATGCTGAGAATATTGCTGAGCGTATTACTTCTGTTATTGCTGATTATGGGTTAACTGATAAAATCTTTGCTGTTACACTGGACAATGCTGCTGCTAATACTAGGGCTATTAATCAACTTAATCCTGTTTTGTCTGGTTATGTTGGTAGCTTGTTCCTGCATCAAAGATGTGCTTGTCATATCATAAATCTTATTGTTAAGGCTGGTCTTGAAGTGTTTAAGCCAATGCTTGGTGCATTTAGATCTGCTATATCATTTCTAAACTCATCTAACCAGCGCATTGCTGCATACAAGTCATATTGCATTGCTGTTGGTGAAAGACCTCGCAAATTTGGCTTGGATATGGATGTGAGATGGAATTCTACCTATCTTATGTTAAAACATCTCCTGCCCCATAAGGCCACATTCTCTGTTTTCATCACTACTCAGCATCCTTTGGTTGATGGTCAGCCACTCCTGACAGACCAGCACTGGTATGTTGCTGAAAATTTTTTTGAATTCCTTGAACAGTTCTATGATTCCACTGTTGTTATGTCTGGTGTTTATTACCCCACATCTCCATTAATATTGCATCATGTTCTTGAGATAGCTAGCCATCTAAATAATTATGAAAATGATAGAGACTTAAGATCAGTTGTGGTTCCTATGAAAGATAAGTTCTTGCAATACTGGTGTGACATACCCATGCTCTACTCCTTTGCATTTATACTAGACCCTAGGGCTAAGCTGAAAGGTTTCACCAATGTTCTTAGACTTCTATCTCAGCTTAATGGTAATGATTACTCATGCTACTTGACTGAGGTAAGGGCTGAGTTGTCTGTTATTTTTGCTAAGTATGATGACAAGTTTGGTGGTGTAAGGTTGCAAAGGGCTGCCCAACCAGGCCCTACAGGTAAGAGAAAAACTGTTTGGGGAAGAATCTTTGGTGGTGAGTCTTCTTCTTCTGGTTCTAGTTTGTCTGGTACTACTCTTGGTTCTGTTACTAGTCTTGGTTCTGGTTCTACTTCCTCCTTGCATAGAAGAACCTCTGCTAGTGCTCTGTTGCAAGCTGCAACTTCTGGTGCTTCTCTATCATCTGGTTCTGAATTGTCTGCCTACCTGGACAGTGATACTGTTAACCAGTATGATGATGATTTCAATATCTTGAACTGGTGGCATGAGCATAAGCTATCATATCCTGTTCTTTCAATTCTAGCTAGAGATGTAATGACTGTTCCTGTTTCAACAATATCATCAGAATCTGCATTTAGTATGACTGGCAGGATTATCGAGGAGCGACGACGCCGTCTGGGCCCTGAGGTCGTGGAGATGTTGGCTCTGATCAAGGACTGGGAGCAAGCCGATGCAAGACTTCAGCATCTCATAGAGGATGAAGAACTTGAAGAATCATTTAAAAACTTATATCTAGATGTTGAATCTGTATAACTATGTAGTGTGGACTGTGGACTGTGGACTTGAACTTGTGATGAACATTTGAACATTTAGAGCTGGCTGTACTCTTTTCCTTTGTAGGGTTTTGTCCTCACGAGGTGTGGGGTTTTACCTACAAAGGTTTTTAACGAGGCAGCACCCAAAACAGCTCAATAAATTTGTTATCATGAAATGTGCTTCTGTTTTGTGATCTTTTGTGAATTTGAATTTTAGATTTGAAATCTTGAAATCATTCTGAGTTGAGAGAGTGGCAGCCTGGTGGCTGGTGCAGATGCCTAGCCGGGCTCGGGCTGGCACGGCCCACGAAGCCCGCCCGGCATATCGGGCCGGCCCGGCACGCCAAACAGGCCCCCGTGCCGTGCTCGTGCACAAAGCTAGGCACGTGGGCCGGCCCGGCCCGGCACGATTAGTTATCCGGGCTAATTGTGCCGGGCCGGATCGTGCCGGGTCGGGCCGGGCTCGGCCCGTTGGACAACTATAATTACCACCAACCCCTCTTTAGAGTTCTTTCTCGCCCCATCCAGCGACGAGTCAACGACCGCCACGGACCAGGATCGGGTGCAGTTGTAGCAGTGACTGCAACTTTAGCAGTCGCAGCACAGATGCCGTCCAAATATGATCCGATGTATCTTTGCAACAGAGCACTATTCATCTTCTTCCTTTCTCGCACGCTATTCTTCTTTCTCATCCCTATGCGCCCATGGCTGGCTCCTCGATCCCTCGAGTTGCGTGTAATGCCGCTTCAGCTCCGGCGTGTTGCACAGCTGTGCCGCCATCTTCGGCGCCGGGGCGTCGCCGTCGTCACAGGTGTTAGCGGATAACCTTCTTGATGGACTCCGATCCGGCACCCTGATGAGCTGCCGCCGTCGCCCTTGACGTACTCACCGGCGCTGGCGCCGGCGCAGCCGACAGGACGGCAAGCTTGGCGGCGGTGAGCACCTTGAGGGACGGGAACGTTCCCGCGGCGTGGAGCACGAAATAGGTCCGCCTCACTGCCTCGGCAGGAGCTCCTCGGCTGGGGACATGACAGGGATCGGGAGGCCCACGAAGAAGGCGATCGTAGGGTAGACAGCGTGGTCCATGGCCGGGGTCGGGAGTTCCACCGCAACGCCCCCGATCATGAGGCAGGCGTCACCGACGACCAGCCTCACCCGCCCCCCCCCCCCCCCCCCAAGTACACCAGACTCTCCGGCGTCTGCAGGTGTAGGCATGGGGTAGGGATTGTCCGTATGTAACAGGATCGGCACTAATGGACTTGAAGTGAGATTGCAAATGGATGGATGGACTGCTGAGAGAGAAAAGGAGAGGAGATCGAGCTTGGAAATTGAAAGCGGAGAAGCCTGCAGGTCGTGCAGTCTGAGAGAGAAGGGGGAAGAAGATGAATAGTGCTCTTTTGCAAGAAGACGTCGGATCACATTTGGACGGCATCTGTGCTGCGACTGCTAAAGTTGCAGTCACTACTACAACTGCACCCGATCCTGGTCTGACGGGCACCACCACGCTGCCGGGATCCTCATGGTGCGCGCCAGCAGAAACCGCCGAGGTCAAGGCGTTCGAGGTGGACGTGGACGGGCGAACTCTGGTCCCATGTCCCGGCGAGCACCGTCGGGGCTGGCGGCTGTCCTCGGCTCGGTTCGGGTGCTGTCCGTCTCCACCGAGCTGTTCCCATCCGTCGCCGCCGACGCAGTGTACTTGTGCACCGGAAGCAGCCAAGCAGGTCGATGAGCCGCCTGCTGTTTCGCCTTTCGCGTCTTCCGCATGGACTCGTCGGCGGGCGATGGACGTGGTGGGGTGGCGCACGGATGGCGTCTGTGGGCTGGAACGTTTGCTGGGCCCGTGCAGCCTCGACGTCTGTCTGGCTTTCTGCGTGGATTTACTCGATCGGCCCAAATCGAGCGGGCCTTCTTACCTTGCGGCCCAGTTAAATGCAACGAGCTGTGCGGCACCCTGCGGCCGACGGCACCGAGCCCGCACGAGCGTCCCCAAGTCCTAGACGCCGCTATCGGGCCGGCGGCTGGACGAGGAGGAGAGTTTTTTTATTTTTATTTTTATTTTTTTTTCGATTTTTCAAAATATATGTCTTGTTTTTTTTTCAAAAATGTCACCCAGCCGCCGGTTCGTCCGGCGGAAGGCTGTTACCGCCGGATGAACCGGCGGTAGGATGGGTCCGCTGTGGACCGTGGTGGGCCGAGACATACCGCCGGTTCAACCGGCGGTAGGTGGAACCTACCGTCGGATCATCCGGCGGTAAGGTCCGCCCCTTAAAACGCGCCCCGCTCCCCCAGCGCCGCTTTTCCGCGCCCTCCGCCCGCCCGCGACGCCCGGCCGCGCCGCTCCCTGTCCGGTTCGTCCCGCACGCGCACCGGCGCTCGCAGCGCTCCGCCCGCGACGCCGCCGCCCGCTCCAGGTATAATTTTAATTTTATTAATAATAGTTTGTATATTAGAATTAGAAATATTAGTGTTTTTTAATATACTTTTATGTGTAGAAATAGTTTTTAGCGTGTAATTATTTGAGTATAGTTTGACTTGTGGAAATTATTTTTTTATATGTAGAAATATTAGTTTATATGTAGAAATTATTAGTTTATAAAATCGTAGAACATGTAATTAAAAATATTAGTTTACATACAAATATAATTGAAAATATTAATGAGTTCAAACAGACATATTTGTCGCATAAAAACTAATATTATATTACAGAAAAATAGAAATTGTTGTCAGTAATAAAAATTGTAAAGAAATAATTAAGATATATGAAAAATAGCAGAATAATTTTTTAGCGTTAATTAAAATCTAAGGAAGAGTAATTATTGTCGTAAATATTGGCAGGCATGTCAGATGATTTGTATTTTCAAGTGTTCTATGGGTCTGGAGAAGTTAGATATGGTCCTGAAGGGGTAGATTTGTCAGAGTTTAGCTCGATCACAAAAAAATACCCCGAGCTAGAGAGAGGACTTGGATTTCAATATCCAATTGGCTATTTAAAGCTTTCGGCCTTAGTCGAGATGAACATGAGATCTCTGTCATGGCAGTGGTTAGTCGAAGGGAACCAGTATTTTGGGAGCTATTGCCGCTTGAAGGGACGCAAAACTGGAGGAACTATGTCAATATAAGTAGTAGCCGAGGCTTACCGCTTGTGTTGTTTGTTCAAGTATTCGAGAAGATTAGTTTAAGAACTGAAGCGGGCGGGGATCATGAAGGCCAGGGAGATATAGTTTCCGAAGAAACTGAGACGATGCATGAATCTCATGAAGAAGATGGTGAACTTGAGATTTTAGAAGATGATAGACATGCTGCACACGAACCTCGTCAAGCAACTGGTCAGGCTGATGAAGGGGAAAACATTCCAGAGATAGTTGAAGAGTTTCAGAGGGAGAGTGAAGAACAGCACAATGCAATGAATGATGACTCCTCGGATGATAATGATGATGACGACGAAGATTATCATGTCCCACACAATTGGTCCGGTTATGAATTTTCAAAATTAAGTGTAAATGAAGGTGAAGCGGTGTCTTGGGAGTACAGGTAAAATGAGGTATGCATCGGTTCGATGTATGCTAACAGTGACAACATGAAGGAAGCTATAAAACGTTGGTCGACTCTCTCTTTGCAAAGACAGTTCAAAGTTCTCAAGAGCAGTCCAAGAACATATGACGTGCGTTGTGTGAGAAGCAAATGTCCTTTCAGGGTGTATGCTTCTATGGGCAAGTGGCAGGATTTCTGGGAGGTTAAAAAAATTGTGGAGCACACATGCCTGCTTGAGCAATTAGAACCACAGCACCGCAACCTCAGTGCAGGTTTCATAGCTAACTACATGTACCCTTTGATCGTGGACAATCCTAGTTATGAACCTAAGTCAATCATTTGTGCTATTGAGGAGAAGTTTAAATATAAAATTAGCTACAACAAAGCTTACAGAGCGAAACAGAAAGCGCTGCAGATGAGGTGGGGGACGTATGAAGCTTCGTATCACAATATACCGGCATTGCTGCACACTATATGTCTTAGAAATCCTTGTAGCTACTATGACTTGAAAACGTATCCATGTGCCCAGAAGCCTGGAAAGCAGGTACTCCAACGGTCGTTCTTGGCCTTGGGCGCTTGCATTGAGGCGTTTCCGCACTGCCGGCCAGTCATTTGTATAGATGGGACATTTTTGACAGGAAGGTATAAAGGCACAATCCTCACAGCTGTTGCAGCTGATGGTAACAGACAATTGTTGCCTTTGTGGAGAAAGAATCAGGGGATACTTGGTATTGGTTTTTGCAGAGGGTGAAGCAGATGATTGTTAAAGATGTAGAGAACGTGTGTTTGATTCATGATCGGCACAAGGGAATATTACAAGCAATTGATGACATATAGAATGGTTCTACTGAGCGTAGTAGGACTGCACTTTGGCCGGACCTAAAGAGTAGGTGGTGCATGAGGCATATGGGGGCAAATTTTCATACCCAGTTCAAGAACAAAGGAAATTCAACTTCCTATGGAAAAAATTGGATGAGCTAACAAAAAAGCAAACGGCGGAGCTAGCGAGGAGATCTGTCAATACAGAGGACGACGACCAGGTCTCGCTTGAAGATGTGGGCTTGGACGGTCCGAATGTCAGGCGCAAAAGGAGAAAGGCAATTAAGACATTCTCTGAGTGGATTGAGCACGAACCAAAAGAGAAATGGGCTTTACTGTTTGATGAAGGAGGTGCTAGGTACGGTTTAATGACTACGAACCTAGCCGAGATATACAATTGGGTGCTGCGTGGTGTAAGATCATTGCCACTTGTTGGGATCGTGGAGTTCTTCTTGTATCGCACTTGCGAGTACTTTAGGGATCGTTACGCTGTGGCACAGAAAGATATGCTTGATAATCGCAAAGTTTACGGATACAAGGTTACGGAGCATATGGAGAAAACTTTCAAAAAGGCCCGTTTACATCGGGTGACTCCAGTTGGCTCTATGGAACGTCGGTACGAGGTGATGTGTAGGGACAAAGGCCGAATGGGGGGCCGGCGTGAGAAGCATGTGCAGGAGTGTGTTCTCCGTCCTGATGCTTGTATTTGCTCATGTCATAAGCCAAAGCTGCTGCACCTGCCGTGCACACATGTCATTGCTGCCTGTTTTGAAGCTGGTGGACTACAGGCTCGTATGTATGTCTCAAATTACTTCATGAAGGAAACTATTTGGATGACTTGGAGGCACGAGATATATGGGTTTCGCATTCTTGGAGACTTCATAACTGATCCTGGACACAATGCAACTTACATTCCAGATCCAGATCCAGAAATGTTTCAAGGGGTGGGCCGACGCAAGAAGAAACGCATTAGAAATAACATGGATCGCTCGGAGGCTGGTCGAGATGTCCGCCTCTGCTCGAAGTGCCATGAGACGGGTCATACGTACAAGTATTGTACAGCATTGAGTTATGGTGGCCGCACAGATGGAGCGGGCCCATCTGAAGCTGCTCAAAATCGTGGCCGCCGTCCTAACAACAATGGCCTTATTTGATCGATGACGATTGTCATTTGTGTCATTCGCTATTCAATAATGTTCGATGTTAAATTATGTAATATTAAGAACTAATATGTCGTAAACTGAGTGTCATTCGTACGAATATTTGTTGTAATATGTGCCCCAAATATATGTTCAACTTTATTGCTGTAATTGGAATTTAAAGTTATATAATATGTAATTTGTTGTGCACCATTTATAAGTTATTACGTTATGTTTTATTTAGTATTTTATTAAAAATTTGTTGTATTACTTAATTTATGTTCTGAAATTTTATTTAGTATTTTTTTACGTTAATGTTATTATGCTTAATATTGTTATTTGTGTTCTCATTATACAGGTATGGCGCACGAGGACGGAGCTACCCCTGAGTTGCTAGATGCTCTCGTCGACAAGCGCCACCGGTCGTACATGTCTGCGGTCCGTGGCATCAGCTTAGGGACGTTTCGGGCTCGTGTGCCCATGTCGACGATGCCGATACACCATCGCTGGGTTCTTAGGTACGGAATACATTTGTCACATATTTTAGTTGTTTCCTTAACCGTTTGTTCTAACTTAATTTTCATTTTCGCGATGCAGGTTACGCGCTTCAGGTCTTCTCCCGATTGCACGACTTGTGGAGGGAGATATGGCCGACCCTGCACGTCGACCTAGGGACAGGGCTCCACGGTTCCAGTTCGACATGTCCCTCCTCGCGGCACTTCTCGACCGTTGGCGTCCGGAGACGCACACGTTTCACCTACCGGTTGGTGAGATGACCCCTACTCTTCAGGACGTGGCGATGCTTCTAGGCTTGCCATGTGCTGGACGAGCTGTGGGTGCAGAGGACGTGGGACTCTCGTGGCGCGACGACCTTTTGGCTCGGTTCACCGGGGTTCAGCGCAACGAGCTAGCATTGCCGTACCGGCCCTTGCCTGCGAACCACGCACACGGACCGACAAAGAGGTGGCTTCTACAGTTCAGTGTGAGTACATAAATGTAAATTCTTTCCGTACTTATATTGATACGTATTTGCATTGACGACTCGTACCAATCTTGAAGGCGGACTACATGAGGGCAGACGCAGACGACTTTACGGTTGCCAGGCACTTCGAGGCGTACTTACTGTGGCTGTTCGGCTGGGTCATGTTCTGCAGCTCGCAGGGTGACTCGTGCCCCAAACAGCTCATTCCTTTGGCGAGGTCGATAGCTGACGCTCCACTTCACGAGATGCCATAGTTCAGCTGGGGTTCTGCTGTTTTGGCTGCGAGTTACAGGGGTCTTTGCATGGGCGTGACGAAGGTCTCAGCAGAGGAGCCCATTTTTGTTGGGTGTCCTCTACTGTTACAGCTCTGGTCTTACGAGCGCTTTCCCGTCGGTAGGCCAGAGATGAACTTCGAGGCGTACGTCCAGCTGTCCGCAGACCACGACGATGTCGACAGACCTACGATGGGTTCGTTGTGGTGCCTCAGGAGGGTACGTAACATCGTTTGTTTTACTTATTGTTACATGCGTGCACAAATGTACGATTTATTGGTTAACTTTTTTTTCATTGTACAGCCTTCTTGGGTCGGCGTGCAGACGAGGAAGTCGTACCACGACTTCGTTGGTCAGTTTGACGCTCTTGTGGACACGGACGTGAGGTGGACTCCGTACACTGCAGCCGACATTTACGCCCGGGCACCGAGCGGTCTTTCGTCCTTATGCCTGCGAGATCATGAGTACTGGATGACGAGGAAGCCGATCCTTTACGACATCCACGTCGAGGAGTACCACGTTGATCGGGTTATGAGGCAGTTCGGTCTCTACCAGCAGACCCCGGTCCCGATTGTGCACTCAGTGGAGGCCCACGTCCACAGGTACCGAATAAATAGTTTTGTTAATAATTATTCATTTTTTAACCTACCATATAGCATTAAATCGCTCAAACTTTCTATTATAGGTGGACACGGCAGGGTCAGCCACCAGGCTCGCGGTGGGCCGACAAGGTCCGTCCTTACGTCGACTCTTGGGCCGCTGCCCTCGACGACGTCGTTTTCGAGGATCGGCCGCACAGCGACGAGGCGTTCGCGGACTACCTACGGTGGTACCTGCCGAGGACGCGCACACGTGTTGTGCACGTTCCACCAGAGGCTCCGATCGAGGCCGCAAGGGTGTCGGAGACGTACCCCGTAGTTCGAGATCAGAACTTCGCCATAGCGGTACGTTTCTCTGATTGAATTTGCAGTAAAAAAACTGGTTGCATATGATGTTACTACTTTCTCTGTACAGTACGATGTCATACGGGCGATTGAATCCGAGGCTTCGTCGAGTATGGGCCAGTACCATGACATGACGCCCGCCCAGCACCAGAGCACACTGCAGAAGATCGTCGATATGTGCAAGCGATTTCGACGAGCCGTGACCTGTCGTGACGACGACACCTTCCTCCCACCTCGCAGTTCGGGGCCGGTTCCTGTGACCGATCCATCGTCACGATGGTCTACACCCGCGGCACAGTCAGGTCCACCGCCACCGCCACCTCAAACGATGACGACACTTTCGGGTTCTGCCGTTCGGCCCACGTACGTGCCGCGACCGGCACTTTTGTACTCGGCAGGTAAATCATACTCCAACCTCGTGTCACTTACAATACCATATCATGTAAAACTTTATTTATTAATTTGTACTTATTCGTGTAGCGCCCGGCTCGTCGCTGGATCCCTACGGCGCTGGATCTTCGTCTCTTCGTCGTCCAATACATGATTTAGGTACGTCTAAGACCAGTTGTTAATAGGCGGTAACAAGTGTATTTTTAATTGAATATTGATGGATTGAAGTTTGTGAATCAGATTACCGGCAGGTAGGAGGGACAGACGACGATGAGGAGATTGAGGAGGTAGACGACCTCTCGCAGATGGAGTGGGTGAACACGTTCTTCTCTTCTGCACCGACGCAGGAGGTCGTCGGCACTTCACAGCTGGGGGGTGCCCCACTCGCGACGCAGGACTACAGTCAGGTGGAACATACGCCTGTTCCTGAGCAGGGTCGTCGGTCCACTAGCCAGACCATCCCGCCGGAGCCACTGACGTACTCACAGCACCACACTAGGGCGGGTCAGGCTGCAGAGCGACGTGGCAGGAGGAGAGGGGGCAAGCGCGGACGCATCTAGTTTACAGGTTGTAGCTTGTTAATTAATTTATTCCGTCATACTATCTTATGTATGCCACCAGATTGCTATTGCCAAATGCGTTGTGTTCCGAACATATCTCGTGATTACGAGACTTTTGGCCAGAGATATTGGTGTTGCAAGAATATCGACGAAGTCCAAAAAAGAGGTGCAACATCACAGGTATAGATTAATTTGTAAATATGCTTTTATTATTTTTATTAATTTTGAATCGTTTTTTGTTTGCAAAAGTACGCTGTTGATGACACGCATACTCATTGGTGTCATTTCCATGAGTGGATTGACACGTGGATCACCCATCGTGATCAGCGATATATGGAGTGGTTAAAGAAGGTGAATGAAGATTTACGCAAAGGCGAGCGTGCAAAACCAGACATCGCGGGACGTGATAAGGGTACTGCCCGTGAATGATTGATGTTGTACTGCTCCGTCTGAATAAATAATGTAACGTTTGTTCGAATTACCTAAGGCATGTTAGTTTTAGTATTGGACCTCGTTACCGTAGTTTGCAACAGGTCCTGACATGCCATGTCATGTGTTCTGTGCGTTGAATTGTGTGGACCACTATTTAATTTGTGTTCAATGTTTGAACGGTGATTGTTTTAATTGTTTTTATTGTCTGTACTGGCCGATATATGCCAACGGAGTTGTTATCGCGTCGGTCTGAAAAGTTTATTTGTAGGGAAATGCTTCTGAATAATTTAATTGCAGCTAGTACAAATTACACAATGCCGATTAATTTGAGATTGAAATTACAATAACAATTGCACTGGCATGTACATGGAACACGCTAATGTCGTGTTCCATCTAGACCTAACATGCCTTAGGGAATATGAAATTCGAACATTACATGATAGTCAACTACTGAGTGCACCGAGGATACTTCCCCTTCCTAATAGCCTCGGGTCCCGCCTCCTTCGCACGGCGGGCCCTTTCTCGCTTCCTCTCCCTATCAGCTTCACGCTCCTCCGCCTGCCGACGTTCAACTTCTGCGAACCTCTTTTCGATCTCTTCTTTATCTTTCTTGCGCTTCTCCTCCATTTTTTCCTCTTGCAGCATTCGCTGCCACCTTTCCGCAGCCCACCTTGCTTGCCGCTCAACATGTTCCTTAGCTTCGGTCGATTGCTCCGTGTCTAGCCACTGTATGAAATCACAAAGAGGTGGTGGACTCTATTTCCAAGCCGAGTTAGAATTAACATACTGAACTCCGAAGGCGCAAACTAGATAGTGCGAGGTGATACCTTCGCTTTGTCCTTGCCGTAGCGCTTTGGCGGATCGAACTCGTAGTTCTCACACATGAAGAACCTCCTGCCGAAGTCATCGCCCAAAACTTTGGACTCCATCAGCTTGCAAAACGAACCGCAGAAGCATATTGGAACCTGCACTCCTTGAGGCACAGGTTCTCTAATTTTGTTCCACGGAATGTAGGTAGAACCAGAGGAAGACATGGTGGCCGTGCGTGGATGGCTAAAGACTCAGTATGAGATTGCTACTGACTTCATATGAGATGGGGCGATGTTTTATTTATAGATGGAGATATTTGGTCTATAGGCATGGTTCACGCATGTCTATCGCCGTTTGAAACGGCGGTAAGTACTCCCATATTTTTAATTATAGGGGGGTGCAGAAGAATCTGATGCAAGATGACAAGACATCGAAATAGTAATTGAAACTCATGAATATCTCATGAAAATATATTTTCACAGATTATTAGAGTTAAATCTAATTTGTATAAATTTTTAAAAAATATTTCCCCAACCTCCGCTATCTCTATTATTTTCTGAAATATCTCTAAATGTAAAGATAATAATTAATAATTTTTAAAATAATTATACAAATATTTATAGTAGTGAAAGCTTATAAAACGTTTAAAAAAAATATGGGACACCTACCGCCGTTTAAAACGGTGGTAGGGCGCACGGCTGTAGCAGCCGGCTATAGCCGGGCTACAGCGCGGCGGTAGTACTTACCGCCGGATCAATTGGCGGTAAGGAGGTACCGCCGTTTGATCCGGCGGTATCTTCCCTCGGCACACGGCCCATGGAAGGTACCGCCGGATCAAACGGCGGTACCTCCTTACCGCCAATTGATCCGGCGGCATGGTGACATTTTTGAAAAAAAAATATACCAACATATATTTTTGATAAATCGACGAAAAAAAATATAAAAATAAAAAAATTCCGAGGAGGACCAGGGCCGCCGCGCCACGTGGGGCGATGAGGCCGCTCCGGCGGAGGACGGCGATGCGGTTCCCCTCCCCATGGTTCGTGGCCTCGTGGGTGATGTCGACTGAACGAGCGAGAAGGACTCCATCAGCAATCCTTTTTATTTCGACTTCTTTTCAATTCAATCCAACAAACTTTCGGCACCTGCATCTGCATCCGCGGGACGTGCGCAGTCGTAATCTCGGTGTCGCTCGCGTGCAGGCAACTCCTGTTGCGTTTCGGGTAGGCAACGTACGTGTACTCTCGTGTGGCCGCCCCTTTGATTGATGCTACTACTATACTTGCACATTGCTCATTTATGTTGACAGTAATTTTTTTTGACACGTTGGCAGACAGCTTTTTTGTGATCCGAGAGTCTAGTGTTCGTTAAAAAAAACAAAAACGATCTCGGGAGCCTTACAGAATGGCCAGCTACGTTCCTCTTCGAAACAAAACTCTGATCTGACGTGATGCCGACAGAGAGAGCTGGCCGGCCGTGGCGGGTTCTGCTGGAGGTCTTTCCTTCACTTCTTCCGACGACGAGACTGCCGATGTTCTTTCAAAGGCTTAAATCCATTTCGGTTGGAGCTCTGGGATGGTGGATGATGCGGCTACACCAAGCTTTGGGGTCTGTCGGCGGAAGATCTGGAGGTTTTGGCTTCGTTTGTGCCCATGCTGGTTGCCTGGGTCGAGCGGAGTCGACGAAGAAGATGAACATGGCTTCTAGGGGCTTCTATGTAATTTTGTTTTTCTTTGAGGTCCTGTGTGTAAATTTGGGGAGATACACTGTGCTCCATTTTAATTAATATATCTTCTCTTTCGCAAAAAGAAAAAAAGGTCAATGCAGAAGCAGCTTCCACAGCCAGTTAATTCAGGCAGCAAATCCGATACTGAATTTTTGCTGGCCGTGTTTATCGTTCTAAAAAAATTTTGCCGGGCGTATTCATTAGTGGGAGGAGCGCCACTCCTACCTAACCGGCGATGGATTCCGCTGTCGCGAAAGCGGCCTGCGGGGCATTCTGAGCCGCTGGACGTGCCGCGGCTTTCGCTCTTGTTGGACCGCCTGCCTCTTTCGGCGAGAGGCCGGGGCTCTCCTATGCCACGGTCAAGAAAATTTTGGCTGGCTTCAAACTTTTTGAAACAAAACAAGCACGAGATAGTATCCCTTTCGTTTACAAAGAAGTGAGCCAGATGAGGAAGCTTTTGTTCTCCATCCATAGCACACGTACATGTACATCAAAAGAGACACTTGGGTACGTACAATGGATGAGGCAATTTGCCGTCTCCATCGAATACTCAAGACCCAGAAAAGGTACACGACGTAAGATGTTGGGAAAAGGAGTACGTTTATGAAAAAAATATGTAGGGATTGTTTCCGTCAGCATTTTGTTGCAAGGATTTTTTTTCATTAGAACTGGTGTTAATGGAATTGTCGTATGGGGTTTATTCGTCTTGTCGTGCCTGGCTGTTCCATTCCATCTTTCATGGCGACGCACGGACCTTAACCTTGTTCTACTCCAGCGGCCTCCAGCCAGTCAGCAGTGTTTTCCTCTCACACCACTCCAGCAGCAGCCTCCAGCACCAGCCAGCTAACAGTATTTTCCTCTCACACCACTCCAGCAGCAGCCTCCAGCACCAGCCAAGTGAACAGGGCTGACACGTCATGGCTAACACTGCCCCCCCCCCCCCCCCAACCCCTACCCAAACATCCGGTTCTAATTTCCCAGATCCGATTTCATTCCACCAAAATTGTTTAGTAGAACTCTAGAAGCATCAGCATCAAATATTCGTATTCAAATCTGATATCTTGGCAAAGACAAGGTAAGCTGATCTTATCCTTCTGAATTTCTTCTCCTCGAAAATAACCCTGAAAGAGTGCGGACTTCCATTGATTCTAGACTGATTGAACTAGTAAAAGAAACGCAAGTATCAGAATCATGCTACGCATCAGATGATGCACTACTTCTGTAGCAACAGTACACGTACATGCTTGTTAAATTTTAAGATAACCTCAACTTGCTATTGCTCTCTCATCTCAGTTGGCTTCCAACGGAGGAACTGCCAAATTGTACATAAATTTGGCCAAGTCGCTCCCTCCTGTTGATGTTGGTTTGGTTGGTCTGTCATAGAATAAACAATCTTCCTTTCGTCCTTCCACTCCACTACTTGCTTGCATAAACTTGAATGAGTGGCAGTAGTTTTGCAGAGAGCAAGCAGAGTTCAAGCTTCAGATTTTGATCTGTATATTGCGCATTTGTGCAAGTGACTGAAGGACGAACCAAAGGTAAGATTCTTTTAATCACCTTTCATGTTCTTGTTGCTGTGTCTTCTCTCTTTCTTTTTGAAAGAACAGTGACTTATCTTCAGGCTTTACCTTGGGAAAATTTTGATTCTTCGTCCTTACTGAATCCATAGTTTCATTTCACAAAGTTCCTTGCTATAAACTCCTTGTTAGCTCTTCACGACATCTTCATGCTGATCCTTCCTGCATCTGTATGGTTCTTGCCTTCTTGGCTTCTTCCAGATAGGAAGTATCCATGGGTAATGTTTTGACTTTGACGGTCTTGGCTTTCGGTTAAGACGGGGGGCCTGATCCCCTTAACCTCTAAAAAAAAGTATCCATGGGTTGTGGGGCATCGAAATGGAGGGATCCTGGTGTACACCAGAGAAGTCTGTCAAGTGTCGGCGATGTGGTTGTCTTCCTTCCGGGTCTCCGGGTACCAAGAAACATAGACTTCTCAAGAACACTCGGTGATCACCTGGATAAAAGCGTAGTGGAGAGGCTGACAGCTCTGAGGGAAAGAGTTGTGGTAATGGCAACGCAGGAATCAGCAACTGCCCTGAAGCCAAGGCGAAGGGTTGCGACGCGGCATGGTGAGTCGGGTCGTTGCAGCATCTGAAACCTGTCCAACTTGTTCCTGCTGAATGTGAATACCAGAATTTTTTGCTTTGACAGTAGTCTTTGGTTTTCAGGAGGGTCCAGCACTGCTAATCTCCTCCAGGCTCTAGAAGAGTACTTGCCAGCTCTGATAGGACTAGCAAAAGAAGGTGATTACCTTAGCCAATATTCCTAGAACTGTTGTTAATTAGCACCTTTCCTGATTTGTTGCGATTCATGCATAAATGTTGCAGGGAGTGAGCTGAGAAACAAAGTACAGTTTGTATGGGCTAACCAAGAAGATATGGCTGAGGTAAGGACGGGTCCCCATCTATATGCATCTATGCAAATCCTTCTGAAAGCTTCAGAGTGGTGTATTACGGAGCTGCAGGAGACATCCATGGCAGATCCTTGGTACGAGGTGCTGTCCGTGCTGCATTTGATGGCCATGGTGTGCTTCGTGCAGGCTAACACCCTCCTCCTTCCCAGGTCCTATGCTGACGGTCACGGACCGAGAGTTTCTGAAGGTTGGTATAGATCAGCATAAACATACACCTGAAACCTGAAACAACTTCAGACTACTGTTGACTTCATTTGATATTGTGCACTGTAATGACAACACAAACTCATGTGATCACGAGCAGAGAGCAGGCAAGCCACTGTTGATCTCTTCTTGAAGGCAGCTGGATATTTGGACTGTGCAATTCATCATGTACTTATACATATTCCACCTGAAAGAAGGTTTGACGCCAGAGGATCCGAGATTGTGAATATCAGAAGCCCAAATTGCCATATATATACTTAATTATGCTGTTTCATGTTTTAATTTCAGAAGAGAACTTCCAGTAGATCTAGCTGAGGACAATCTTAAAGCACTTAGCTTGCAAGGTCTTAGTCAGGTGCTGAACGAAACTCTCATATACGGTTTAAACAGATATTCCAAAGTAGCTATAATGTTTAACATAATGCTAGGTATGCTTTGATTGCAAGTAAATCTGGATATTCAGGGTTTAGCTGGAGCCATTATTCATCTTAAAATTCTACAGGGGGTAGATATGCAACTTGGACTGGCAATCGATAACCCAAAGGCAACATTAGCAGTAAAAAGACGCTTAGCTTGTGAGATGACCAAATGCTGGAAACAGGTATCTTTCTCAGATCTAATGTCAAGCCTCAAATCTATTCTTTTGTATCATAGTTTCCCTTTTATTTGTGCTTTTTAAATAATTACGTAACAAAATTGTTCACCTGTATATCTCAACTATTGTTCAACAGGTAAAAGATAGCATCCCAGAACTTCCTTTGTCAGATGGATGGGGGAAAAAGCATGCACTATTTGTAAAGTGGAAATATGTCGAAGCGAAAGTACGTAATCGAGCCCTCTTTCTTTTTCCAACTATTTTCCAAATTGCATTTATGATTGACTACTAGCAATCTTTATTAATGCTCTGAGTAGCACGAAATCATTTCTCCACTACAAAATTATCTCCAACCATCGTTTGTGTAAATTTAGATGATTCCGTTCTGATTTTTCCCCTTGCTAGGCTGCTGCTTACTACTTCCATGGATTCATTCTTGATGAGGGAGAGACTGAGAAAGCCCAAGAGATGGCCATAGCTTCTCTACAGGCATCAGAAGAGTTCCTCAATGAGAGCAAAAGAGCTTCTGAGGCCTTCCACACTGCTCCTCCAGCATCAAGGTCATTTAGCAGTTCCCTTCTCTTGCTTCCTATGCTTGAGGCACCTAAATTTGACTCCTAGACCACTTTTTTTTTAAAAAAAATGCTCCAAGTCTACTATTGTGCCATATATATCAGTGAAATATTTAAATGCATTTTGTTTACCAATTTACCATACTCTGCAGAAGCCCAGCTCCTTTTGGAACAACCAAATATCTCTTGGACATGATCTCAAAAGATGTACAAAGCAAGGTCCAGAGCTACCAGGACCTGTACACACAACAAGGGTAAGAATTAGACTCAAAGAATGAGGCAAAGAAATAGCTGTCACCGTATATGCTAATTTTTTTTCTTTCTTGCCTAAATTCAGAGCGTCGAACATAGGAGTCAGCAAGATCATCGCAACACCACCTCCATTGCCAGATTTTCCATTGGCCCTGAGCCCTGAAGACTATGAGCTCCCACAATTAGATCCGCTGTGGAAGGGAGCTAACCAAAGATAAAGTTCATTGCCAACCTCAGGCCTGTTAGAAAGCTTGTTCTGAAAAGAACTGAACTCAAGGCCTGCTGATAAAACAACAAAAGTTCTGGACATTGCAGAAGACTAGTACTAACAAAACCAAGGTGATTTTGGGAAGAGGAAATTGCTCTTATACCAGTGACCAGTTCAAATGAATTTGTTATCTAGTATAGTTCAATTGTAACCTCAAGAACATTTAGTCAGAAGACCTTACGAAAAGATAATTCAAATGCTTTCCATCATTTTGGTGCTTAACTAAAATACAGGCTGTATTTAATTTTGCGCACTTCTGCAGCATTTTTTTTCAGTAATGATAAAGATCCATAGCCTTTTCAAATGTGAGAAAAGCTAAAACCCCCAACATCTGTACAAGACACAAAGAATAACAATGAATTCCTTATGGTCCTCCAATATATGAATGCTGAGTATTTCAAAATCAAGTAATCTGTCATATCAGCGATTAATTTCACTCCGATTTTGTTATCATTCAATCTTACACAATGTTACAGATTTAAGGATCCTTCAAATCTCAAATCATCAAAACAAGCTCAAATAGAGGAACAATATTGGCTTGATGGCTTATACATGTTACATGAAAACATTACAGCTATTACAGGTTCCATCTCAGTAAGACAGGTTACAGGACAATTTCTGAGAATGAAGATCATTGTGATTCTCTTGAGAGTGCTGTACTTGGATTTACAACACCACAATTTACGATAAGCAAAAAAGGCCAAAAAGAGTGAGCTGTGATGTGCTATGGATAATTGAGCCACAAAGGTGATCAAGGGGAAAATAGCAGATATGCAGCAGTTGTTCAACCTTATCAGGCTGTCACTGTGACATGTGAATCACACACCGCAGGCACTTGTTTTCTAGCATCAGTTCAAGTGCATGGTTGATGTCACCGAATGGTATATCATGCGTGACTAGGCCATCAACTTGGATTTCCTGATAAGTGATGAGATATAATAGTCAATACAGGCTTATGCTTCCTAAATCATTTTTCAGCTAAAAGCATCCAACCCATACAAAGATGAAATAAAAAGAGTAAATTATTTTCTGGCATTCTATCCCAAGTGTCACAGCAATGGATAGTTTTCTACTTTTCTTGAATCAGTTGTGTGCACAAGGACGACCCATTATTTCAACATGTATATTGAATATAATTTTTCCGCTTGCCTCTCCACCTCACATCACTCTGAACAAGTGGCGGTATTACTATCATTATTTTTCTCCTTTTTAAAAAGTAGTTTCTATCGGGGAGAGTTTTCAAAGAAGTTATGTTCGAAATGCTCCTCCCCCCGCGGGAGGCGACGCCCATGGCGACAGCCACCCACCCTCAAGATCCACCGCTAACAGCTCAAACCCCACCCATCCCCCACCAGATCCAGAAGCGCATGAGGAAGGGCTTCAAGACCTTGGCTCCCCCATCCCAAATGGACCAGCGACGAGGGAGATCGAGTTGGAGCATGGGCGCTCAGAGAGTCTGGGATCCGATAGCCGGGATGCAATGGAGGCACGGCGGTCAGCAGCCAGAGGACCGCAGGTCAGATCAGAGACAGCCTTCGTCCTCCCGGATCTTGCAAAGGAAATCCAGCTGCAGGAAGAAAACAAGTCCAAGCGACGCGACACAGAGCTTGGGAATCAACACAGCGACGACCCTCTGCTTTTGGACCTCATTCAAAGATTCAACTACCCGGAGATCACACAAGATACACCAGCAAGGGGCGCATTCAAGTCCCCCCCAAGCAGAACCATCAGAGTTATGGAGGAAGAGAGGAGAAGATTCACCACCGCGGAGAAAGGAAAGAGCATTGAATCGACTACACCGCAGCACCAGCAGTCTTCTTCTTTCAGGCACAGAGAGGAAAGAGACACGGCGGAGCTTAGAGAGTTACTGCTGGACGAGAGCTCTCGGGCCGGCTCCAGGCCATGGGGCGGCGAGCGACGACCTCCTCGTCAGGTCTCAGCGGCGAGGGAGATCGAGTTGGAGCATGGGCGCTCAGAGAGTCTGGGATCCGAAGGCCGGGATGCAATGGAGGCACGGCGGTCAGCAGCCAGAGGACCGCAGGTCAGATCAGAGACAGCCTTCGTCCTCCCGGATCTTGCAAAGGAAATCCAGCTGCAGGAAGAAATCAAGTCCAAGCGACGCGACACAGAGCTTGGGAATCAGCACGGCGACGACCCTCTGCTTTTGGACCTCATTCAAAGATTCAACTACCCGGAGATCACACAAGATACACCAGCAAGGGGCGCCTTCAAGTCCCCCCCAAACCGAACCATCAGAGTTATGGAGGAAGAGAGGAGCAGATTCACTGCCGCGGAGAAAGGAAAGAGCATTGAATCGACTACACTGCAGCGCCAGCAGTCTTCTTCTTTCAGGCAGAGAGAGGAAAGAGACACAGCGGAGCATAGGGAGTTACTGCTGGACGAGAGCTCTCGGGTCGGCTCCAGGCCATGGGGCGGCGAGCGGCGACCTCCTCGTCAGGTCTCTCCCCCTGGAAGACGGCAAGATAACTTGCGACGGTCTGAGCAAATTGATGAGCAAGGCTACCAAGTGGTGAAACCTACATACTGGTGGCGCAAATTGGAGACGCATTCAAGGAGGGGGCAGCAAAGCCACCGATCAGAGGAAGACGAACAGAGAAAGAAACGATATCTAGCACATATTAAAGGAAAATGTCATAATTGTCTCTCAACACAGCACAAGGTGTCTGAATGCCGATACATCACTAAATGCTGGAAGTGTTTGAAATCGGGGCACAAGGCTCAAGCCTGTCCATCCTGGAGCAGCAAATTTATGAAGCCCGCTGGCGAGCAACAACAGCAACCCACGACATTTTATCCCAGAGCCACCACCACCGGCACACCACCTCCCAGAACTAATACCACTGGTTCAGCAGCTCTCACGGCCGGCCGTTCCTACCTCCAGGCAGCCAAAGGCGAGACGGCGACCATGGCGACCTACCCCGGCGACCCGCTTGCACGCCCCGACCAGGCTGTCTGCGCGATCTCCGCGACCGGCGCCATCAAGCGCAAGAGGGAGTCCATCATCGGCAAGGCGGCGGTCTGTTGGCTCAGCAGCAACAGCCACGATTCAGAGCCACACCACGTCGCCGACGCCCTCGACGAACAACTTCGCATCAGCCGCCACGAGATCAAGGTTGTCAAACACTACCCCGAGCAGTACCTGGTCTTCTTCACCGACAGTCAGGCCTTTCAGCGAGCCGTGAACCACCTTGGCGTCCGGAGCAGGGGTCGAACCTTCAACTTCGAGCCCTGGACTGAACGCCGCCACGCCGTGGAGAAGCAGCTTGAGTTCCGGGTGCGGCTGCGCATTGAGGGGCTGCCGGCTCATGCCTGGTCGGAGGAGGTTGCAGCAAAAATCATCGGGCAGCACTGTGCCATCCACTACGTCGAGAGACAGTCCCTCCGCCAAGACCGCACAAGAACTTACGATCTGTGGGCATGGTCTGCAAACCCCAGTAAGATCCCCAAAATTGTTCTTCTCACCCTCACTGACCCTGACAGGGAGCTTGCACATGGCGGCGACGTTGAGCTCTACCACGACCCTCCCCGAGGCTACAAGGGCGCCTACGACTACAAGCTACACCTCCATCTAGATGTGGTGGAGGACCTCTCCTTCTTTGGTGGTAGAGGTGGTGGTGACGGGCACAACAGAAAGCCTCGTCGCGAGTTCCTGTGGAACTATGGCATGCCGGACTACCTTGGCGAGAGACGCTCCAACCAGCAGCACGACAACTACGCCGGGCGCGAGTACCACCCTCGCCGCGATAGAGACGACCACGACGACAACTTCAACCGCGGAAGGCGTCGGCACAGGAGCCAGTCATCGTGGGGAAGGATGACCCGCTGCCGTGGGGTGGTGGAAGACTGCTATAGCTCCTCCCGCTATCGGGGAGGCAATCATGGGCACCGCAGCAGGCCGGTGGCACCCGGGGGAAGTCAGCTCACTTGGCGCAAGAAGATCAACTCTGCCAAGAAAGTCACCTTCGCCAACCCACTGTTCCAGGTTTTGGGTGAGTACTCACATGAGACTGATTTTTCCCTCAACCAAGTTGTTATTGCATCAACCACACCATCCAATTGGGAGGACTGGTTCGATCCCATGAGAGAAGAGTTGTTCATTCCTCCATGCTATTCAGGTCAACTATCCAAGGAGGAACGCATAAGAAACCTGCTGGTTTCGGCTCCAGGTTGGGCTCCAATCGCCTCACCAACGCACCATAGCGATTCTGCGGAGGAGGGCCTGCAGCTTGGCTGCACGGAGACACTGCAGGTTAGCTACATGCGTGCATTCCCTTCTAGTCCCTTACCACATACAGCCGTCTTGGAGAATGGTGAGCAGGAGCTAGAGCACACAACAACAGCACCCGGACAAAATTCTGATAACTCTAATACTCAGCCCTCATCAGTTTCTGCACACCGCCTTGTCGAAACAGCCCAGCAAACAGATGCTTACGAGCCTACTGAACAGGAACCAAGCATTGAACACTTCCCAGTTGAACAATCCCCACTCAACTTAGACACAGAGGGTTTGAATGATATGGAACAGAACCAACCCATCAATGGCCAACAAACGATAAACCAGCTTAGTGCAAATGAGCCTGTTCACCAACCGGGGTTAGCTGAACAAGACACAATTGATGATTTAGCCTCCTTTATCGACTTCATTTCTTGCACACCCCCAGCACCAATTCTGAATAGCCCACCAGCAACCAACCCTATACCTCAGCCTGAAACATTTGCAGAGCCACAAACAACACAGCGGAAGAGTAGTCGTTTAGCCAACAAAGCAAAGCTACACCCAGGAAAGGATAGTGTCCAATTAGCACAGAAAGTATTGATCAACAAGTTGGGGGAATTATCCCCTGGCGTGAAGGAACAAGCTAACTCTAACACTGATTTCAATAAACTTGCGCAGCATCTCCCACAGCCCCTGACGAGTGTAAAGATGGAAGCTATCAAGACTTTGGTGGAAAAGGGGAACCAGCCCAAGAACAAGAAGAAAAGCAGGGTCCTTCCGGCGCCGGAAACAACACTGGGGGCGCACGAAGTCTAAAGGACAGCGATGGCCTTTCCCCATCAGTTATCGAAGTTGTCTCTCTTTTTCTCCATGTTATGCCAGACTTTTCAGAACTTCTTAGAATTTGTACTAATTATTAGGCCGGCAATTTGGCCTTGCGACTTCAGCTATGCTCCGGCCAAGTTGTGCTTGTGCCCGGCATGGACGCTCACGAAGTACGCCGAACCAGATGCACATCGTTTCCCTAGCTTTGTACCTGGCCCTAGCGCCCAGCAAGGAAGCTCCAGTCAGCAGTTTCAACATTTTTTCTCTCTTCTAGTGCAAGTTGTTGTCCCTTTATTTATGTCACAGAAGGATTGTAATATGCTGAGTTGGAATGTCCGCGGGCTCAATGCAGCGGCACGGAGAGCGAGTGTTCGCAATACGGTCCAAACGTCAGGTGCAACCATTGTTTGCCTTCAAGAAACTAAAATTGCCCAATGGACGGCACGACTTGTATCGGAAACCCTCGGCCATGATTTTGCGACTAATTACGTGACACTGCCAGCAGATGGTACTAGAGGAGGGATTCTCATGGCAGCGACAGACAAGCATTTTAGTCTACAGGCCACGCACAACACTGATCACACAGTGTCCGCCACCATTACCATGAAAGCTGATGATATATCTTGGACACTAACAGGGGTGTATGGGCCGCAAAACATTCAGGACAAACTTTTGTTCCTAGATGAACTTAAAAGCTTAAAAGACCAAGTGCTCGAGAGGTGGCTTATAATTGGAGATTTCAATCTCATCTACAAGGCAGAAGACAAAAGTAATGACAGGATAGACAGACGCATGATGAACAAATTCAAGCAAGTGCTAGATGAAAATCAACTCATGGAAATTGATCTACGAGGAAGGCGCTTCACTTGGAGTAATGAACAAGATAACCCAACTTTTACAAGGATAGACCGATTCTTTGGTACACCCGAGTGGCTCACCATCTTCCCAAACCTCGACCTACACGCGCTTCCCACCATGGGATCAGACCACTGCCCGTTATTGTTAGTAGGGGACGTCACCAGGCAACATTACAGGGGCTTCCGTTTTGAGTCGTTTTGGGTAACAATGCCGGGTTTTATGGAAACCATTCAAGAGGTGTGGAGCCATCCGGTGAACACACAGGACGCCATACTACGATTCCACGTGAAACTCACCAGAGCAGCAAAGGCTCTTAAACTATGGAAGAGACAAAACCTTGGCAACCTAGCACTAAGATTAACCATAGCCAATGAGGTCCTGCTTTTCCTCGACACAGCACAGGAACAAAGAACGCTCACTCCTGAAGAACTGGAGTTTCGCCGTTTTTTGAAAACTAAAGCTGATGGCCTAGCTGCAATACAGCGTTCACGGGCAAGGCAACACTCCCGCCTCACATGGATCCGTAAAGGGGATGCTTGCACACGGCTGTTCATGCTACACGCCAATAACAGAAAAAGGAGACTGCACATTCCGTCACTAAATACCAGGAATGGTATTTCCACCAACCACCAACAAAAAGAAGAGGCAATTTATGAACATTTTGTCAACTTAATTGGACAGACACAAGAGCGTTCACTTGGTCTAAACTGGGAGCACTTGGGATACCACCCCCACGACCTACACGAACTAGAGGATCCTTTTGACGAAAGTGAGATTAAGCAAGTAATCATGCAATTACCTTCTGAAAAATCGCCAGGGCCTGATGGTTTTATTGGCTTGTTCTACAAAAAATGTTGGTCAATCATTGAACATGATCTAATTGCAGCATTACAAGCTTTCCACTCCCTGAGAACACGAAGAATCGAGTTGATTAATGAAGCGAACATCGTCCTTCTTCCGAAAAAAGAAGGAGCAACTAATCTATCGGACTTTCGCCCGATCAGCCTCATCAACAGCTTCGCAAAAATAATCACCAAATTATTGGCCGACCGATTGGCTCCACGGATGAATGAGCTGGTTTCTGGAAGCCAAAATGCTTTTATCAAAAAACGTTGTATACATGACAACTTTGTTTACGTACAAAGTGTGATCAAGGCTTTACATAAATCAGGGCGACCGGCCCTCTTTATAAAATTGGACATCTCCAAAGCATTTGATTCTTTGAGCTGGGTTTTCCTTCTCGAAGTGATGAGGGCATTGGGTTTTGGCCAAAAATGGAGGGACTGGATCACCACACTACTTGCAACTTCATCTTCAAAAGTATTGCTCAATGGGATACCCGGGAAAAAATTCAAACACGCTCGTGGAGTACGCCAAGGCGATCCACTGTCACCACTACTCTTTATCCTAGCCATTGACCCCCTTCAAAAAATAATAGAGCTAGCAGCCCAAAGAAACATAATTCACCAGGTCCTCCCAAAGGCGGCAAAATTAAGATGTTCCCTATATGCAGATGATGCAGCCCTCTTTGCAAACCCGGACCATGAAGAATTGAGTCGCATTGGCCAACTGTTACAAGTCTTTGCGAGATGTTCGGGACTAAAGGTCAACATGAACAAAACAGAAATATTTCCGATTCGATGCACCGAGGACATGATATCCAACACTTTGATAGATTTCCCAGGGAAAGTTTCCTCATTCCCCGGCAAATATCTGGGCTTACCACTACACACTCGCAAGCTCCGGAGGGTAGATGTGCAGCCGCTCCTTGACAAGATTGGGAAGAGATTACCAGGGTGGAAAGGGAAAATGTTATCAACGGCAGGAAGAGAAACGCTAGTCAAAAGCGTGCTTACATCGCAGCCAATCTATCATCTAACAGTGTTCCCAACCCAAAAATGGTTGATCAAACAAATCGATCGGATGAGAAGAAGTTTCCTTTGGAGAGGAGATGAACCAGAGAAAGTGAACGGAGGTCATTGCCTAGTGAGATGGCCTTCAGTGTGCACACCAAAAGACTTGGGGGGACTTGGGATACTCGACCTTGATCGGCTAGCAAGGGCACTCAGACTTAGATGGCTTTGGTTCCAATGGAAAAACGAAGAACGGCCATGGACAGGACTAGCGACCCCTTGTGACAAAACAGACAAAGATTTGTTCCATACCTCCACGATTGTCAAAGTGGGCAAGGGTAACAAAGCACTTTTCTGGCATTCGAGTTGGTTGAATGGTTCATCACCAAAGAATTTAGCACCACATCTATTTCAAAAATCAAGAAGAAAAAATATTTCGGTACAAAAGGCGCTGCATGGAAATCACTGGATAGACCTAGTCCGCCCATTGACGACGGGAGTGGAAATCAGAGAATACGCAGAGTTGTGGGAGGTGATTCAGCTGCAAGCAAGAGACACCAATGCAGATGATGAGATTACTTGGCGATGGACACCTAATGGAGAATACACAACAAAAAGTGCATATCGTATTCAGTTCATTGGCCGCACCAGAACGTCATTGTTCCACCCAATTTGGAAGGCCAAAACCGAACCAAAATGCCGTTTTTTCGCTTGGCTCCTACTCCAAAAAAAGATTTTGACAGCAGACAATTTGGCGAAAAGGGGCTGGCCACAAGACACGCTATGCAAGCTATGTAATAGTGAACCAGAAACGCCGACACACTTATGCAAAGATTGCAGTTTCACGAGAGCGAGCTGGGATAGACTCATAAGTTGGCTACAAGTTGGGAGTCTACCACCAACCACGGTTACGACCACTCTGAAGGGGTGGTGGAAAAAATGCAGAGCTGGTTTTGACAAGCATAACAAACCTTTCGTCGATGGCATTATCATTTATTTTTGGTGGAATATTTGGAAAGAACGCAACAGAAGAACCTTCAATCAAGTATCAAAGTCAGAAGAGGAAGTGGCCCTCCTAACAAAAGAAGATTTCCAGCAGTTCAGTTTAGTTTAGTTTAGATTTTTCTTAGTTGTTGCCCCCGGCGCCCCTATTAGTTGATTTGTTTGTTTGGTTGTTAACCCCCCACGGTTTCTTTATTTTTTTTTTTCCTTTGTTGCAGTGAGTTGCTTTCCTGGGGGTTTTTGTTTTGTTTGAGGGGGCTCTTTGCTCTCTCTTTGCTCTCATCTTCTAATAAAAATTCGGCAAAACTCTTGCCGTCCGTTCAAAAAAAAAAAAAAAAAAAGTAGTTTCTTGAGAAGTTTTTGTTGGAATATAAGTGAATTGCCTACCTCTCCCCATCAGCTTAAGCTTTTGGGTTGAACTGGTTGGTGCATACAACTCAATATGGTATCAAAGCCAGAGGTCTCGAGTTCGAATCCTGGTTAGCGCAATTAAATAAAATAATTGTTGCTCGCTCCTATTCCACGTCTGAGGCCTGAGGAAGCCTCCACGTGAGGGGGAGTGTTGGAATATAAGCTTTTGGGTTGAACTGGTTGGTGCATGCAACTCAATAGTTTTCATAAGTACCTTGTCTGCATACTTATCTACCAATGAAGGTAGGTCAGATTTAGGTCTCCATCCTCCAAACAAAGATCCCTTCAGTGTCCTTCCAGAGAGAAGAAATGCATAATGAGCAGACACCTCTGGCTTTGCTTTTGGTACACCAAGAGTTACGGTTACTCCCCAACCCTGGCAAGTGGGAAATGCATATGAATAGACGGGAATAGAATATGTGAACTGTGATATGTATGCAAACAAATGTGAGAAGAGAAATATAAGTGAACTGTGATATGTATGCAAAGAAATGTGAGAAGGGAAATTACATCAGAACATGATTGAAGCGCAGTGGAAACTACGCCGGTATCACCCACACATTCAAAGGAGTAATCTGCCCCTCCATCAGTCATTCTTTTGATTACCTGCAAACATGAAAGAACATTATACTTAAATCATTATTTTGCATAAGCTTCAGCCTAAATGGCACATGATTCGTGAAGCACATCGCTTTTAGATTGTGCATTTGAAAACTTTAGCTTTGAAAACATTGCCCTGTCTTGAGTCTGAATGATAACTCAGCATTTTGTTCATGTAAGCAGTCAAGAAGAATGGCATAATCCCAAATGGAGAGTGATGAGCAGGTGCCCAATTGTGTGCTGTAAAATACCTGCTGAACAGGCTCGCTCAGTTCATTCGGGTTAATAAAATCTGTGACACCAAAAGCTTTCCCTGTACCATGAATGAAATAAGTAGCAGGAGGAGTGCTCATAGGAGAAGTGTATAACTTGACAGTGCAACATACCCTTTTCCTGCTTCTCAGGATTAGTATCAACTCCTATGATCTTGGATGCCCCCCGAAGCTTAGCAGCTTGAGCAACCTAACCCAGCAAACGTAGGTCTTGTAACTCCAGTTCTTGACGTATGCTAATGAACTTATAATGGAAGCTTATGTGGATACTCACAGAAAGTCCTACAGTTCCAAGACCGAAAATAACTACGCTTGAGCCCTCGGATACATCTGCAACATTCCAAGCTGCGCCGAGTCCTAGAGAACAGAACAATGAGGGGATGATCAGATAAATATGTGAAACGATTCGAGGTACCTAAGGCACCAATCCCTCCAACCAGAAAAATCAAACACAGCTACTCTCAGATCATCTGAAGTTCTGAGCCTTAGGATTTACCTGCAGACACACCGCAGCTAAGCAGGCACACCCTGTCCATTGGCACTGTCAGGCCGACCTTCACAGCACATCCTGAATGAACAACGGTGTACTCGCTGAAGCTTGACACTGCACAGTAGTGGTACACGGGTTTCCCCTTGATAGAGAAGCGGGTCTTCTGATCGCTGTGCATGACGCCCTTCCTCTCCAGACCGAGCTTCTGGCACATGTTACTCTTCCCCGAGATGCAGTGTTTGCAGCTCTTGCATTCCCCGATGAAGACGGTCAGCACGTGATCTCCCACTTGGAACTCGGTCACCTCTTCACCCACACCCTCTACCACTCTAGTGATCATTGGTATTCAAATGTCAGTTTCACAAGCAATTCGCAAGGCTCAGCAGTATGGAGGGAGTCAGGGAGATCAGGGAGCGCACCCGGATGCCTCGTGGCCAAAGATTCTGGGGAACAGATCAGGTTGCGCCTGCGTAATGGAATCGAAACAGAAAACAGATAATGAGAAAAGCACATCCACATTCACAGAGATCGTTTGTCTCCTCATGCTCCCAGCGGAGGAAGGGAAATTAAGAGACCGGACATTTCAATCCACCCGTAGCAAACGCAACAGAAGCTGCTGCTGCTGCCGTGGTGCGTACCTTGGACTGCCACGCGCTGACGTCGCTGCGGCAGACGGAGGTGGAGACGACCTTGACGCGGATCTCCAGGGGCCCCGGCGGGGCCACCTCCACCTCCTCCATCACCAGCGGCTGCCCCGGCCCCCACGCCACCGCCGCTGCGCGCAAGCCATACACTTTTACGCCGCGCTACAAGCAGCTGGTATACAGAGCAAGGGCAATTCGGCAGAAAAACAAGTCGCCGCGAGAAGTCGGGCAGGGTGGGCTCGTACCTCGGCAGGTGATGGCGGCCGGAGGCGACGAAAATGCAGCGTCAGCGGCCATTCCGGTAGATCCTCGGCGGGGGAGCGGCTCCTCTCCTGAGCGAGGTTGGTATGCAGACGGCAGATGGCCAAGACTGTAGCGCCCGCTCTGGAGAAGGGTTAGGTGGCAGAACTACCCCTACCTACCACTGTTGGAACCCACCGCCAACGCTGCACAAATATGAACTTGATTACTACTAAAAAAAAGAGATGAACTTGATTACTTGAAGAGGTGTTGATGCCTTTTCAGAAGCAGGGGCAGAGCGCTCGAACAAAGAGATTCCAGTATTTCACTGGATTAGTGACTATTCCCTCTGTTTTCAAATACACGAACGTGCATGGCAAAACTAAATAGCTTGTCGTAAACCGTCATAGGTTTTAAAACAAGACAGAAGTGCTGAGTGATATGATCAACCACCTCAGTCCAAATTGTTCAATGCAGGTTAACCAATGAATCAGAGCTCGAGAACCTTATCATGCTAACTTCACGGAACTAGGCTGTTCGGCTGATCTGATGAATAGTGTTCAATTGGTAGAATGAATAGTATTATGTGAGAGGAAATAAGCCAAAACAAGTCGAGACAAGCCGAGAACCGATCAGCCGAACAGGCTCAATATCTTACAATCAAGGAGGGGATCCGCTTTTTACAGTTGGACGTCCATGGCAATGCCTCTGTACACGTTGGTTATCTGGGTCAGTCGGTAGCTGTTTGACTACAACGCCGAGCAATCAGGATTAAAATCTGGATAGGTTAGCTGGTCAGGTTGAAACGGGAATTTTGTGGACTCCTTTTCCCTTTCGAGAGCCCGTGGTCACCTCTTTTTCTTTGTTTCGTTAGGTCTGATCATCTTCACAGGTGCAGCTGGAACGCGAGCCCACCACTCTCTAATTCGCCTGCGGAACTTCTCAGTGTTCTGTTTCCTTAGTGGCATCTCCCTCGTGTACAACTCCAGGGCTACCATAAGTAGCAGATGCCTGGAAGGTACGACGACAAGAAATATAGCTGCGGCAATAAGTATCGCCGCAACCACTTCAGTTGCCTGCATTGGCAAAAGACAGACATTAGCATTTGCCGAGATGGAAATCTCTTGTACAGAAGACTATTGTTTTATAATTCTGCGCAATAAATCATATGTAATGTTGCAAAGGCAATTCATGTTGGGCTAGAGTTTCAGAACCAAATATTTGAAAAGTTCTAAACAATGATTCATCACCAAGTTGTCTGAGCTTGTAAAACAAATATTGGGTTAGGCATGTCAGGAGATTGTTTATGATAGGTATATATATTGATGTGCAAGGAGCTTGCTAGCCTGTGTGTGCCAAAATGGACTGACTACTGAGAGTTCCTACCAAGATATGGGAAGCCAAATATGTCAAACAACAAGCATCCAAAGACAAACCTTAGGAACAGAGGCAAACAAGACAGATCTGAACTTCAGAAGAGCAATATTTACAGCCTGTAGAGAATCTTCTAACTTGGATATACCCTCCTGCAATGTCAAGATTTGCTCAACAGCATTTTTACTTGGAGGAGGTTTTACTTCAAGCACTTCCAACAGTTTTCTGCCTCCAATATACTTATGCCAAAGCATGACAGCAGCAAAAGTTAAGAAAACAAAGGGCACGACATAATTGACAAGACCCCTGTGAAACCAAAAGTGAAAAGTTAAATTAATGTGTATAAGCATACTTGATAAGATCTGAAGACCACAATGAAATTACCTTTGAATAACATACAACATAAAAGCTAAGAAAAGAAGTGATTTCAAAGGATCTTCCCACTGACTGAGAGAGTAAACAATCTTGCCTACTTGAATGAAAGGGAAGAGTAACTCCTGCAATATAATGTGATCTGTCAGAATGCAAATCATGGTTTGACAAACAGGCTTGGCAATGTGAAAAAGAAAGGAATTCCATCAAAGAACTAAGATGAAGTATAAAAGTATTTCATCCAAATCAACATGTTTTATGATTGAATCCACGGCAACAAAGAAGCTTAGTTCCTTCCCATTGCATGTGCCGAAAAGGCAAATATTAAGATGACCGAGCCAGGTAGAAATTTAAACTAATTTATAATACACACCTGCATGAGAGCAAGATTTGCATCAATGCCTTCCACCTTTACTTGGTCTATTGTAGCGCGAGCTGACTCTATTCTCTCAGAGTAACAAATCGACTCTTTCAGAGCAGCCTCTAGAGATTTTGTTACACCAAAGCAAACAGCACAAAAGCTTATTTCCTTTTCAGTTTCATCTTTTCTCTTCAGCAGAAGAAAACCCATTCTAGAGAGAGCATACAAGGAAAATGGTACAGAATGGTTTTCTGACATTTTATCAACTGCAGAATCAGTTGCTAAATGGCTCAGTGAAGGGTCCAAGAGTTGGAAGTAGTTATTATACAACGATTCTAAGACCATGTCTCCTTTTGGAAGCTTTTCTGCCAAGCTAAAAGTAAGTGTTGTCTTGAAGTGGGAAGGAGCAATATGAAAAGCTTCTTTGACAGCAGAGTATCTCAAGATGCCCAGGATAGCTTTTGAGAGTGCTTCAGCTCTCTGAACATCTCCAAGATTGAACTTCCTGATAAATCTGTTTACCTGCAATACTTCACGGGTGATTGCTAACCAATAGTCTCTTCGTGAAGGGCCTCCAAATTCAGGGAAATCAAAATAAATTGGTTCTGTCCTGTAAAATAAGGTGTTTTAGTTTTGAAGGCAACCCACCCAATGATAACTGCAGAGTCCAAGAAAATGGGTATTGGAGAATGCCTTGCCCTTTCAATACTTACAGAATGCTTGATTTGTACATCACAGCTTTATCAAAGAGGCGTACACCCAGTGGTCCAGTCAAATCACGCTTTATTACTTGATTTGAATCCGTAGCTAAGTCATATTTAACAATATTGTCACAATAACCCACTCTGATACTCTGAAAATAAAGAGCATGTGTTGTGAGGACCAATTTTCCTGCCAAAAAGAATGAAAATATTAATGGCTTTCCAAAGTGAAGCTGTGCCTGTCAATTGAGAAATTGTATGGCAATTAATTAATTCACCTGGCCATGCTGATATCCCGATATGTTGCAGTACAGGATGAATAGGCTTGTCTCCATCAATAGCTAATATACACTCTCCAGCATCAAGATGAAAACTCGAAACAAGTGGAGATTGCATGATACCTTTCACGGACCTCAGTTCCCTACAAATAACATCGCTAATGCTCTTAGTACCTCTTATTGGATCAATCATAGCATCATGCACTATTAAAGTTCCACAGCCCCTAAATCCCCTCTTTTGCTCTATCAAATAAATATCCTGAATTCGAGATCCAAGTGCAACCATCAGAACCTAAGCACAGTAGTACAACAATGAAATGTCTTTCGCAACTTCAGGCACAAAGAGGGTTAACTAGGTTTCTTACCTGGAATCATCATTTCAATTTTCAATCGTGAGGATTTCAGATGCATATACATAAACACAATACATGCATTAACCAAAGACAGGCAAGACATCTTAAAATCTCAACAATCTAAGTAGTTTATTCATTACCTCTCTAGACTCCTGAGATACTTGTCATAAACGAGAAAGTGCAATCGGCCTCCAGATGAACTTGTAAGTGCATCAAACAGATTGTGTACAGTGACCAAGTCAGCTATTATTGGGCATGAAGGTGCTATTTGTGCAAAAGCATTTAGCCCGACAGTCTTCTTGTCATCAACCTAAAATGAACACCAGTAGATTGTCATTTGTATTGCCACAGAACAAATATTTGCGAGTATAGAAAAAAGAGAGAGATGCGGATTCAAAAAAGAACTAACTTGAACAGCCAATCTTGTGGAATTTGCATAAAAAATTGACCCCTCATCCACATCTTCAATATCAAGGGAATCACGCACAATAGAACCCTGACCATCACAAAAGTAAGAGAGAATAACAAATTTTATCAAGTAAACTAGTAGAACACTGTGAAAGCTATCTAAGGAAAATGAAGACATAATCACGGATTTATTAATCTATTTTGCTTTCAAAGGTGTCCATATGATGAAGAAGGCACCGAAAAATGGTTGCTAACAGAAGAATGGAGCCTTGAAGATTTCTCACATTTTCTACTGATGCATCCTCAGAGCCTGGGGTTTCCCATGCAAGCATCATATCAAACATCAAGCGGCGAAGATTCTTATCAGCCAAATAGTCTGGACGTGTAGTAACTTCATGAAGAGCTTTGTGGCAGCAATACTCTAAAAGCTCTCTTGCATATGTATTGGGCTCATTACAATTATGTGGGAAATCAGTCTCAAAGCTTTGCTGTAAGCTTTCAGTTGAAAGAGCAAGAATCCTGAAATTTTTAAAGTTAGGAAACTAAGCACTTCACTTCATAACTGAGCAATTTGACAGGATGTGGAAAAAAGAGCTTGTCAACAACAACATTATGGTTAAATGTGAGTTTGAGGAGACATAGGATCACATGTTGTTTTAAATATTACTGTTAATTACGACATCCATCATAACATATAATTTGGTTTGTTAAAAGAAGGGCGGGCCTGGTGCAGCGGTAGAGCCTACCGTCTGTAACCGGAAGGTCCCGGGTTCGAGCCCCAGCCTCTGCACATTTGTGTGGGTAAGGCTTGGGGCTTAAAAACAACCCTTCCCCAGACCCCGCACAGTGCGGGAAGCCTACGGCACTGGGTACGCTCTTTTTAATTGTGGCTACTTCGTGTTGCTTGCTACCCCCATTCACAATACGCCCAAACTTAGTGAGGGTACACCATCTAGAAATTAAGTGTGAACTCTAGCAAAAGTATTGAAATTGAAGCGTGAAATACACATGTGCAGCAATAGATACTGTCACTCTTATTAGATTGCTGTAAGGGCTAATTCAAAATGACTGGTGTAACTATGTTGTGTGCTCCATTCCTTTCGCCAATTCACCAGAAGAATAAACCTTGCCAGAGGAGCAATATATCAAATTACGAGCAAAACGTCCACAAGGGTTCTATGTAGTTCAAGTACCAATTCAAGTTTGGGGACAAAAGCAACCTCCTGCATTTGGGCGTAGTTCTAGTGCGATCCTGCGGGTTTGCGGTAACTACCCCAATCAGGATCGCAATAATCGTCCGTGCGTAGCCTTGGGTAATCAATCGGTGGGTGGTAGCTTAGATCAAACTTCTATGCCCAGCCCATAGCGGAGCAGACTCGCGAACGCGTACCTCGAGCAGCGGGAGACGACGGAGTTGGCGATGGCGGAGAGCTGCGGGATGCTCTCCTCGCCGCCCCCCTCGCCGTCGAGGGCCGCGGTGGCGGTGGCGGAGTCGAGGAAGGCGGCCGCCGCCGCCCCCCGGCGCTGGGCGAGGCGGGCGAGGAAGGTGCGGATGGGCTTCTCCCGCACCCACGCCTCCACGATCCCCATGCCGGCCGCTGCTGCCGGCTCTCCCGGTCTCTCCCCGCTTGCGGCCTTGCTTGCTTGGACTGGAAGCCTCGCGTCCGTGCCTTCGTTTACTCTTGCAAGCGCAAGAGGCAACTCGGCGTTCCCGGCTCCGCCGCGCCGTAACGGCACAGACGCACGGTGCACTTCGCGTGCTTGCGGCTTCGTGTCGAGCACGGGCTTCCGCCGCCCTCGGCTGGCTCTGCACGAAAGCTGAACCGCCGGCAGGTGCGGTCGATGCTTGGATGGATGGCCAGTCGGATCCTGGCTTTTCTGATGCTTCCACCGACCACCGTGCACGCTGTTTTTTTTTTTAAATTAAACGTGCACGCTGTTCTTCCTGCAATCCTGCTGGATTAGGACGCCTTTCCACAGATAATAAAAGTCGTGTTGCTGTTCTTGATGCTGCCGCTGACAAATACTCCCTCCATTCAGTTTTAATTTGTATATTTTCATAGTATAGCACAATGTCTAAAGTCACCAAGTGTGCTTATCAATCTAATAAATACAACATATATTTTTTTTCTTGGTTCTCCAATATTCTAACTAGGAATTCCTCATTACTAATGTTATTTATTGTCAAATTCATGTCAATAGCAAATATAGCTATTATTTTTGAACAATTTGAGTTCTTGATATATATAACTATCAAAATTGAATGGAGAGAGTAGCAGAGATACAGGCATTACGCATTAGATACATGATTGCAACACGAGCTTATTGGTGTATAAAACGAAAATAACTAAATACTCCGAATTCCCTAGGCCAGCTTTATTGACTGTCTGGAGTACATCCAAATTCCCTAGGCCAGCTTTATTGACTGTCTGGATTGTGTCCTCAAAAATTTGCTTTTTCACTCTATGATTTCTTCTGGAGCAGATCCATGTTTTATACGGAGCTGCCTTAACTGATAACATGCTTTCGCTTTTCGATCTCTTGATATTTTGGGCATGACAGGATGAAGAAATAAGAATGGAAAATGCACGAGCACATAAAAGAAGTGGAGAGAAAGGGGTGTGGCTATGGTTCCAAACAAGACGATTTTGTACGAAACCTGCTAGTGAAAACGATAATTGCCAAAAAAAAAAATGTTGTCCACATCAAACATCGAGCCTAATTGTTTGATTTCAAAATATGCGGTGCCAAAATATAGGTAGGCTCATAAATTTTGATGTTCGTCTGATTGAATTCAAATGCTTAAATTTATTAACAAATCGGCATTGTTCAACTCGTCCTTATTTTGGCTGCTCGTGCCACACCTCCTCTTAGGTATTTGTATTTTGGCATCAAACCAATCGATGATAACAACTTTAGCTATCCACATCTTGGCACCCAACTAATTACTATTCTTGCTTACATTTTGGTAAATAAATTTGGCATGTCCATATTTTAGCTTGCCCATATTTTGTGGGGCAAATTTTAAAACCCAACCAATAAAGCTTATCATCCATATCCATGACAGCGTCCCACGTGTACGATCAAAGGAGTCAAGGAAATATGTGACCACGCGCAGTTCGAAAGGGGAAGGAAGGAAAATAGTTATTGCATTTAGTGCCAGCTTATTTTGATGCTTAAAGTTGCCTAAGTTTATCCTAATGAAGTGTACCACTTTCTATTGGATTTTATTATTGATTGGATCCCTCCAAAAAAATTACATGAGACAATAAACTCTAATTACACTTAATGTTTAGGAATTCGCAGCTGCACCTTCATCCTCCACCAAATCTCGAGGCCCTCGAGCTAGAGCTAAGTAAGGTCCGTCTTTAGTTGAGAAAAAACTTGTTGGTCAGGGTGGCCCAATGTGAGCGACCAAATTCAAAAGGAAGTAAACCGAAGAAGTAAATAAAATAGTTTAGCGTAAAACTTGCTAACTAAAAGATTAAATAAAAATATCCTAAAGAAAACAAACATCAGAAAAATAAATATTTATATATTCTTTCTTAAATATGAAAATAGTTATACAGCTATAACGGGAAAAAGAGAAAGAAATAGGAAAAAAACTGAATTAGGCAGCCCATCACTTTATCTGGGCCGATGGTGAATTCTGGTAGACAAAAAAAAAGCTGAACGAGCATGCTACTTTTTTGTGGGTCGCTGAAACGAGGTCCAACTTTCTTCCAGCCCAGACGACCCGCCGCCCCCAAAGTCTCCAACTCGTCAACTCGAACGCCAAGTTCTCCAATCTCCACGCCCCCCAGCCGCTGGTCGATGCAAGATCAAGACTCCCCCCCGTCCCCCGTCTCGGCTACTCCGGTGCTGGCAGTGGCAGACATCTGTTCACCTTCGCCTTCGCAACCGGTACGGCCTCCTCACCGCCTATCCTGCCGCATGGACCAAGACGGAAGCCGTGCTGCCAGCGGAGAAGGGCCACCGGCGGCGGCAGCCGGGCCAACCCCTTCATCTCGCTCTCCTCCGTCGCCCGGCATTGAGGCTTTGGCCGCAGGTGATTCTATTTCTGTTCCTACTTCTTGTGATTCCCCACTTTATCATCCTTTTTCTCTCCCGACTATTTTTACTTGTTTCCTATGCAAAGAATCAGACGCCCGGTGCATTGCGTCTCTCCTAGATTCGTCATTCATAACTACAGTTTTAAAAAAACTCGGCCTGCGGAGGAAGAAACCACCGAGTATTCACGCAGTCCGAGAAAATCCTTGAACCCTGCACTACCTTTATGCACCACCTGGGGCGCCGTTACCTGTGTGAGTCCGGGCCGGGATCTTCCTTTCGTGTTTTGGCATGACGGCGGGCGAGGGGATTTTTTTAAACCCAGTCTGAAATTCGCTTCAGCTGGAAGTCAAATCTAGGACTGGAAGAGTGCTACCGAGGTCACCTAACCAATCCGGCTAGGCACCCATTCACAACTCCAGTTTAATATAACTACAAATATACTGATTAGCATATAAAAATGTGTATATCATACATTATATGCATTTTATGATAATGCAGTACGTGTTGGTTGAGGATTTCAATATCTTTCTATTTTACTCATCGAACGCTAATTTTAAATGGTTTTGGACCCTTAACTCGGGCACCCGGATTCCGATTGGGACTCCGATTGACGGACCAAAGAATCATTTCTTGCTAGATTTAGATATAGAGATTTAGTGCAGTATGGGTATCACGGTATTGTAGCACTGCATTGAGCCATCCCAAAATGCAATCCTTGGCCACAAGGCTATGGAACTGTGCCTTACGACATGAGATTTGTCTGAGCTGCCTAGGTAGCTCCTTCTAAAGCTCTCACGGCTTTTCGATTTGTTGCTACATAATTGTTTGCTGATGTTTTATTAAAAATTCACATTATCAGTCATCAAACTTGAATACATGATACATGTAGCTTTACACTTATTCGTGTCATCTAACTAGCCTAATCACATGAACGCCTAGTTACATGAATGCTTCAACACTTAATTTAACTGACCCCTGCTCATACTTATTCTCATGTGAGTTGTTTTGCTCTATGGATGAGCTGCAACGTACTATCCGTTAATTTTATGTGCTAGTTGAAAACAGGATTTACGCATTATTACTGAACCAATAAAACAAATAGATAGATGGTTTATTCTGTTCAGCATAGTTGTCTTATAGACAATTTTCAGTGAGTTCCGCAGGTAGTTCACTGAAGAACAGTCAGTTTTCTGCTCAGTAGTTTGAGTTTATTTCGAGTTCAGGACCCATGAACAAAATCCGAGTTTGGGTAATGGAAAACTGCTAAATCCCTTCATATTCTTTTTAGATAAAGGAATAACATTATCCCAGACAATGTCTCAGCCAAGGTTATCCCTTCATAATTGTGAACCTGTATAGAATATCTTACTTGGCTTGGACATTTGGAGTGTGCAATAGCATTCATAGCACTAATTCATATTTTAAATGCAGAAGCTTTGGCTTTTGATGGACAAAGCAATGAGGAGGTAAGAACTCTTATATTGATTTTAGGTTGATGTGCACGTGGTCATCTTTAGAAAATATGGAGACAAAACTGTATTTGAAATTGTTTCATTGCCTTTGCAGTCAATTGATGTCAAAGTGGAGAAAGCTCTGGAGTGTCCATGTTTAGATGACTTGAAAAGAGGTCCTTGTGGAAGCCAATTTATTGATGCATTTTCATGCTATCTCAAGAGTACCAAAGAAGAGAAGGTTGAATATTTTAAATTTCAGAAACCTTTCTGACTTACACAGGGTGAAAGTCGTAGATGAAATCCTAGTAATTCTGCATTTTAGTAAGCTGCTTGTTTTCTATACTTGTCAAAAGAATTTGTTGTTTTAAGTTCTGATATCCTAGTTACAATGGATTGATGGTACATTAGAAAAATCTTTTGAAGCTGATTCTCATATGTAAAAGATTATTGGAGTAGTGATATTAATTTAACTTTCCTGGAAAAGGGAAGCTTGTTGTATTTTTACTTCCATCATCTTCAAAACTTGCATAATTTTATTACTAGGCTTACTCTCGTATCCAAATTGTGGGTGGCTATCCACTTTGTTGTAGCTGTTCATTTCTGCTAGATTTCTCCTTGATAGAAACAACTTGCTTGTTCTTGCTCTGCAGGGATCAGACTGTGTCGACCCCTTCATTGCCTTACAGAACTGCATTGGAGAAAACAAAGAGGCGTTCATCAAGGAAATTCTAGAAGAAGAGGAAAATGATGAAGCTGAGAAGTCTAACCTCAAAGTTCTGCCTCCAGCATGGTCCAGAGAACCAAAATCAAAGACACGAGGTCGTTCGAAATAAGAGGGGTACTCTAAGCGAAGTGACATTCCCATAGTCTGAGATACTTTTCGCCACAGTTCTTCTGCAGTTCTCCAATTTGGTCAGTTTCAGGGAAACCGGAGCAAGTGATCTCGTATCATACACGGAAAGAAATAGGAGCAGACGTAGCCAAAATATTACACGCGTCAAATATAATGACATATTGTATTACGTCGGAATCATTGTCTGGCAATTATAGATTACGCTGATGGATTGTATCAACTGAAGACCAGATGAAAATGTTGCTCCTTGAGACAACGGACCTTTTATTGAACAAGCAGATTCCTAAGGTTGTGGTTTTATCACATCGACGCTACATGTTGTTGCATTTACAAATGGTTGCACTAATGATACAAGCTGTTACATTACATGAACTTATATACTGTTGGTCGTAGGATAGGATTAATCTGCAAGTACTGAAGAATATGTGGCAATCAACTGAACTGCCACGGATCGGTCCAGTTTTGGGCCTCAGGCCCAGGGCCCAGTCCTCGACAGAGTCACTTGCGCAGTTGCCACAACAGTACAACACCGCGCGCGGGTCAAGTCAGACCACCTCTTGTCCTCTTTGTTCCCCTTCTCTATCCTCAGACGGAGGCGCCCGCGCGACTAATCTCGAAGCTTCCGCTCGGAGCCAGGGTTAGGGTTTCATCCCCGCTCGTCGTGAGACCAAGCCATGTCCGGGCGCGAGGTCCGCGAGTACACCAATCTTAGCGACCCCAAAGGTGTGCGCCTCCTTTCGCGCCCACCAATTCATCGAGTTACCCTAACCCCTACTTTTTTTCCCCCTTTCCGATTTTCTCATCGAATTCCTGAGTGAGGTTTTGGGCCCTGTGCATGTGCAGATAGGAAGTTTGGGAAGGGGAAGGATAAGATCGACGATGAGGACATTACCTTCCAGCGCATGGTTGCAAAGGTTAGACCGAATCGTCTTACCGCTGCAGCGGCATTACCCTTTTGCTGTGCTGTATATATCTGTATGTTCATTTTAGGATTTTCTGGCTTAAATGTAGGCATGCTAAACTATGTGGCATCATTTTTGTTAGGCGTTTAGTTTTCTATTTCTGTTGAATGATACTCTCCGGGCAGGTTTGCTTTAGAAGTACAGGCAATTCTTGTTGTTGGTTGCTGATAACTAAGTTATGCAAGTATCACGGTGAACAACTGAACATGCCAATTTCGTGTGTTTGTTGTGTCTTGGTGTGGCCTTGGTTTTTTACATGGATTGGTGGAGAAGTAGATAAGGCAGGACATGAGGACACTACACTACATTTTGACTTGTTTTTACTGAGCCAAATATGTATCAAATGAGGGTTAAAAATCAATTTTGAATTGTAACAGAAAATTGTAGCTTGCCAATGTAGTTCGCTTGTTGACACCTATAATTGGAAATAAGCATAGGCCTTCAGTTTTTATATCTAGAAAACATTGTTGTGTCTCAGTCAACCTTCTATGTATTTGAGCTGTTTGTGACTTCTGAGTGCTTTGTAGATGCTTCTGTGTTGCATCTGCATCCTTGAGGTATAACTGGGTTGGCTTCTCCATTGTGAAAAAGGTAAAATTAAAGGTCTTAGAGTCAGCAGCATGCATTATCTGCTCAAACCAATGCTAGTGTTAGTAATAACAATATCACATTTCAATCATTTGTTGGTCATGGGTACATGAGGACATGGTTCTCATGGCGTCGCCTAGGCGTCAAGGCACTCCCCTTATTTTGGGCTTAGGCATCATGGGCGGCGGTGATTCACCACACCTCGCCTTACCGCCGTAAGAACCATGCATGAGGATATCTTGCCTTTTCTTGAAATATTGATTCCATCATCACTATGCACTTCCATTAGGCATCAAAGTACAATGTTCTTATAACATGCCCTGACAGGGATTTTGGCTCTCTACTCCGCGGTTGATACCAACAGATGCAAGAGGTTGCTGGTGAAAGAGGAGGCTATCTTCATGGACGAGGAGGTATTTCATGCTTCTTTTATTGGAAAATTCATGTAGGCTCATTGTTAACCTTGTCGTCTGTACCATTGTGTTCTTCAGCATTGGATAGTGATGATCTGCTTTACCTGAAAGAGCAAATGGAAGCTGAGGAAGATGCAGAGCGTCTTCTCCGTCGTACGGAGAAGCGGGCATTTGCTGCTTTTAAGATATCCCTTATTGAATATTGTAACTTCACTTTTCTGGTTATACACTTAAGATAAGAATATAATATGATCAATATCATTCAATTAGTTGTCTACATGAGCGTGAAACTTTGCACATATCGTTTGATTGGAACACTGCAATAGAAATAACATGATGTATAAGATCCTTTCTGTCCTTGCTTTCCTTAACTCTAACATTACAAAGCAGCAATCTTAGCTGATTCTACACCTGCTGTCCCTGTGGCCCTCCGTGTTGAACCAAAACCCAAAAGTGATATAAGGTAAACTGCCTGCAACACAACCTCTACTTCCATTTACAATTACCCTTTTTGTTCTTATTATGGGGTGCTTGCTTTTTGGACAGGCAACAGGACCTCTTGAAGAACATTGTTGGGATCAAACCAAAGCGGCCAAAATTTAGCAGCCCCTCACAGCCAGCAGATAGCAATAATATGAAGCAATGTGAAGAAGATTCTGTCAGCAAGTTATCTTCAGTGCAGAATCAATTGGAACCACCTGTGGGTGAGAAGGGATCATCTCATGGGACTGTCAATGCTGAGCACACAGTGCCAAGGCCAGATGAGCTAACGGCGGAGAAGCAAAATGCTGCTGGAAGCTTGCTTGGCTTAGCTTACGAGAGTTCTGATGAAGAATAGTCTCATGAATGCCCTGTTTAGGATGTGTAAAATTTCCAAGATTTCTGTGGGGTCTGAACTGTTTTCCTGTGAGATTTCTTCATTTGAAACAAATCACAGAAGGAATCTCTAACGCCACCTGTAGATTGTATATTAGGTTTTATTATGCTATGTTTTGAACCAGGATTTGTTGAAAAAGCTGCTGTTATGTCGCTGCTTCCATAGAACCTGTTTTTTTTTTTTTGTAACAGCACAGGTGAACGCTAAATTCGTTTTACAATCCATCAATGTTTTTTTTTATCAGATTGATACCGGCTGCCCAAAGAATGCTCTTCACGTTTCCGTGTGTTACTTCAAGAATGAAATTCAAGGAAAAGAATTACTGTACCTGAAGATGGTACAAACTCAGTTCGGAGGCAAAAGAAAAAAAAGGCAGCCCAAGCGTTCAATTGGCATGGCAAACAAGTATCACCAGCATTTGGATACCATGTGAACTATGCAGTACTAACACTCCTATCTAGCTTTATCAAAGCATCATAGCGGGGGCTACCATCGTGTACCATAAAAAAGAACTTTACAAACTACTCCAGTATCACAAACGCTAAACCAGGGGGGTAAGGTTATTAATTCTGTAGCCTTCAGAAAATTTACAATTTGGTCCAGTGGCTTAGAAATCGATGAAGCCAAGAGGGGGGGCTCCATGCATGTTAGATTGCAGCTGAAACGACGACAGATTTACAGCTTTTTCCAGAAGTTCCTTAAGCCATAAGCAAAAGATTTCAAACTGCCAAAAAGACCTGTGCTTGTGGATTCCTCAGGCTCATGCTTTGGGTTGTGTTCCCTGCATAACACCAAAAAAGAAAATACAGAAAAAGTTACCATGCCATCTAACATCAAAATATAAAAAGCAACAGGTTGTATCAAACAAACTGAGGCTACTCCACAAAGCTTCCCTGTTATGCATCGAACAATATGAAATATATGAAGTTTCACAATCTCTTTGACACTGAGAATAAGAAATTAAATATGCCCTGTCCTAACTATGAACTGGCCAGGATGTGTTTAACTAGCCTAGAGACTCGACAGCTCAACAAAATAATATTAGCTATGCGTTCCGACCCAAGGTTTTTAAAGCTATGCAAAACCTAGTTCCTGGTCTGGGTCACCTCCATGATGTTCAGGCAGTGAAGTGCCCCTGACCCATTGAAAAACTGGAAGTCTGGGTCAAGTCAATCAGAAACCAACTGATTCAGCCTTTCTGGGACAAACTACTGACTCACAACTTCTTGATAATCCATAAATGAACTCCTCTCTCAAATATCAGAATTGATGTGAATCCGCAATGACTTGGAATAAATTGGTGGAACCAGTCATTGATATAAATCCATGGAATCCAGGAAATATACAATCACCAGCTAGTTTACAATTTTTTACCTGAGTCCAACGGAAGATTCATCTTCCATCATCTGAATTAGCTATCTGAATGCACTAAATGACTGAAACAGTCCTCTTGCCAAGTCCAAGTAGTTGATCATACCAAAAGAACTAAACTACACAGGCATGGCATATCATATCCTACTAATGCTTGGCAAATTACTTGTTGTCTCGTTGATGTGTTGGTTCTAATGGCATTGAAGAAAAGACGATCTTGTGTAATAAGCTAATAGGGTAATAATACCTGTCATGTATGTTTGCCTTGAGCACATTGTCACTTCCACTTTGATCTGACACAATTGATTCACTTGCCTTCAGGATTTTTTCTGTATTCTCCAGAGCTAAGTTTTTAGCTTCTGTTTCCCTTTGCTGGTTTCCAAGGTCTGGTTTAGCCTCCACTCCCAAATATATGGAAGATTTGTCCTGCGCATGTATGATGATTTTGAGAGAAATGTCAACAAAAATCTTTGTTACACAAATTCATGTTCTCCAGAGGATATTTCAACTTCATACCTTTATGACCTTCATGCCCTCACTTTCTGTTTGATCGGATAAAGTTGGGCCATCTGCGGTCTTAAAAGTTTCTGAAGTGTTCAAATCATGCTTACCAGCTTCTGTTTCTACATTGTGATGAGAAGAGCCCACAGATTCCCAAGTTTCAGTCTGCATAGCAACATAACATTACCATTTAAAACATAAGGCTATTGGCGACAGGGGAACATAACTAGACATACTGAACCATGAATTCAATTGTACAATAGAATGTTTAACAAATGCCAAATGAGACTGCCAACAGAATGTTTTGAGGATAAATACAACAAAGAAGGGCAAACCTTTTCCACAATTCCAGTGCTTGTAGCAGCATCTTTTGGGGATATTAGCACATCATCTACATCTTCAATCTCCTGACCACTTTTGGAGCTGTCACAATTGTATGGATTCTTTACACAGTCATCATTAGGTCTTGAGTGCTCAGAAAATTCAGGTGTTCCTTCAAGTTGAGCCACCAAAGCTTCATCCTTAGGCCTGGCGTGCTCAGCAACTTCAACAGTTCCTTGAAGTGGAGCTGCCTTAGCATTACCCAGTGGTAATTTTGTACAATTATACTTCAATTCTTGAAGTACCTCACGCACCGTGTAGTGGGAGCCTCCAACTTGCTGACAGACATTTATTATACTAGGAAACTTCTCATCATTTGAAGCCCTAAACCTGCACTAAACAGACCACATAGAAACATGCGGTTTAAGAGTTCTGAGGCATAACTGAACCAGCTAATGAAACAAGGATAAACAATACGGGAATGCCAATCCTTAATGCACAAATAGCCGAAGTGTCCATTAGCCAGCTTAAATTTAAACCAAGTTGAAATCAGAAATGCTAATGAGCCGAGAGCTACACACTTGCTGCTTTTGGACTAAAAGAAAGGCTAAAACCAGAAACGAGGGTGAGAAAAGGTCACATACTTGTCAACAAATTCCACTATCCTGACCTTCCTCTCCTGCTTGCTAATCCTCTTCCGCCCCTTCGGTGGCGGCTCCTGCGCAGACAGCGGCACCGCATGCGCCTTCCCCCGGGTGGTCCGGTAGCACGACCGTGTGATCGCGCTAGAGATACCAGCTATAACTGGAAAAAGGGGGGGAATCAGACCGAACTTATCATTATGCAGCGGCTCAAACCTCAGAGCTTCGATTGAATATGGGGGGGGAGGGGGGCGGGCAAGCCACTCACCCTTCTTGGAGGCGGCGGAGGACGAGAGGCGCGCGGACGCCTGCATCGGGCGGGCAATGGCGGATCGCGCGGACGAGAGGCGGGGGGGGGGGGGGGGGGGGGGGCACCTAGGGTTTTACGGCGAAGGCGAGGCCGATGCGGACGGACGGCCGCCAGGCGGTGGCTTCTGGGTGTTGGGGCCGTGGTCCAACCTCGTTTGTATACTCGGCCCATCCAGTCAACTTCGGCCTCGTACAACCTTTCGAAAAAAAAACTTCGGCCTCGTACGTTTGGAACCCAACGCAGCGGGCCAGCGGCCGACAAAGAGTTGCGTGGCCAATCGGTTGAAGAAGGTGCTCCCGGATATCATCTCTGAGTAGCAATCAGCGTTTGTCTCTGGAAGAATCATCACTGATAATGTCCTTGTTGCGTATGAATGTCTACATTATATGCGCACAAATCGATCTAAAAGTAATGCTTTTTGTGCTCTCAAGTTGGACATGACAAAAGCATATGATAGAGTGGAGTGGAAATATCTTGAGGCTGTAATGCTTAAGTTGGGCTTTAACCAAGCCTGGGTGAATAAGATTATGAAGTGTGTCACAACAGTGTCTTTCTCGGTGCTATTTAATGGTGAAAAACTTCAAGAGTTCAAGCCAACTCGAGGAATCAGACAAGGGGACCCTATTTCTCCATATTTGTTCTTACTTTGTGCAGAAGGTATTTCATGTATGCTCAAGGCAGAAGGAAAGAAGGGAAATATTCAAGGTATCCAAGTCTCACAGACAGCTCCAAAGATAGACCATCTTCTGTTTGCTGATGATAGCATTTTGTTCTTCAAAGCAATAAAGAAGAATGCTATTCCTCAATGAGGCTGTTCGGCTGATTTGATCTACAGTGCGGCTTGGCTTATTTCGGCTTATTTCCTCTCACACAATACTATTCATTCTACCAGCCGAGCACTATTCATTTTATCAGCCGAACAGGTATATTGGGATAAGGCTGACCGGATTTTTTGTTTAAAGATCTATGATGTCTTATATTTGGGTACAAATTTTAAACCCGTTAATACCTTATATTTTAGTACGGTGGGAGTTGCGGCTTGATGGGCAAGAACTTAACTCAGGTTTCTTAGCCTCAACATAGTAACTTCTGGAACCAATTCTAAGGTTACTATGGAGTCAGCACTCAACAGTCAACCCCTCATAGAAAATGTCTCAATATGGAGAGACACTTGAAACAACCAACCAACAAAGTGCTAGTTTCCTCTGCTAGACGACCTATATCGATTAGGAGAGGACTTCTGGAGGGAGAGGACTATCTGGAGAATTTGTTGGCTGTTGAATTTTAAACAGCTTAGCGACTGCGAAAAGATCATTTCCTTTCTCGTAAAGTAGCAACTGATTGAAGAAAATGATAAGCATTGCGATTAAAAGCAAGTATTATGATGGACGAGGAAGTGACGAGATGCTATGTGGAGGAGAGAGTAGGCGAGAGAGTGGAGCGAGTGACTAGCCAAACACCGGCAGAAAACGGGTAAAGAGCACTCTTCTCGATTCTACTGGCTGCTGCCACTGGCGCGCTGCATCAAATGCGGTGTCCACGCTGGATTTTATTTCGCGCGCAACCATTAACCCTGCTCTAATGATCTTCTGCGGTGGTCGAAGCTGATAAATATCAACGGTCATAAACGGTGCACAAGAGATTTTAGGCAGACTTTCAGCCCTAACAGAGTATTGCCAATGTCACACCATGAAGCAGCAATCCATCTGAACAATGCTTCGCTAGTAAAGAAACACGAACACATATGTGAAGCAGCAATCCATCTTGCCACTACCAGCAGAACACCATCACCATGCTGCAACGACGCAGCAACATGCCTGATCTAAGAAGCAAGCCTCATCCACTACGAGGCCGCCGAGACGACTCGAACACCGGACCGGCCGCTCGCCACGCTGCTACTGCTGCGATGTGCGCTGCGTCCACGGTGCAAGGTGCTGCCGCCGTTGCCGGAGCCGGCGCGCGACCCCCGGCCGCTGGTCTCGGGCCGCGACGGCCGCTGCTTGCTCTGCTGGGGCCTGTTCATCGGGCTGCAGCGCCCTCCGTGGCTGCCGGGCTGCTCGACAACCTCGTCGCCGGTGCTCCACGTCCGGTCCGTGGACTCCACCGAGGTTGGCTCCCAGGAGGGCGTCCACGGGTGGCCGGAGACGCTGTTGCTCCCGGCTGACTCCTGAGGCTCGGTCTCCGCGCGGATGTCCCGCACCGGCTGCACCGGCTGGCGCGCGGCGCTCGGCTCGACGCTGCCCAGCGGCGCGTTGACGGAGCCCTTGTCGTCGGCGGAGAGGCCGGGCTCGTATTCGTAGGTGCGGTTCTCCGACGAGGAGTTGAGGTCGGCCACGGCCTCGACGATGGAGCACGCCTTGGCGACGCACGCCGGGAGCGAGAAGGACGGCGTGGCGGGGACAGCAACAGAGGTGGATTGCTGGTGGTAGCTCTGGATGTCCTCGAGGAGCTGGGTGGTGTACGAACCGGAGTTCTGGTTGTCGAAGTCGCGCGACGCCCGCCGCGACCTGCTGCTGCCTGGCTGCCCCACGGGTCTCTGGCTCAGGCTATCGGCCAAGATGATGCTCGCCGTGCGCGTCGCGGTCGTATTCGACGAGGGCGCTCTCGTCATCTCTGCTGCGGTGGCAACGGTGGCTCCGTCCTCTGCGATCTCCGGCTTCGCCATCCCAGAACGGCAACTTGCTGCAACCGTCGGCTCCTTCCCGCGCTCCATGGCTTTCTTCTTGGGCGTGGCGGCGACGGCGTTCTCAATGGATTTCTGGAGTCACGGCAAGACTTTGAGCGAATTGACCGAAAAGAATTGCAAGAAATAAAAAAATCGAGCTTTATGTGATCACATCTTTACCTTCTGCGGCTTGGCACTGTGGTTGCTGTTGTTACGGAGCGAGTTCTCGTCGAGCTCGGCCATGGGGTTGCGCCTGTACGGGGACTGCTCCGCCTTCCTGGACGAGCTCCAGCTCAGCGCTGGCGTCGGCCCCGCCGCCGGCCCGCAGCCAGCATTCTCATTCGCCGGTACCATCCTCGCGGGAGAACTCGACCTCGGAGACGCGCACCTCTTCGCTGACGCCGCTGCGGGCGAGGGCGCGCGCCCCTTCTCCCTCGCGGGCACGGACACCATCTTCCCGGGCTGCTGCCTCGCGCGCTCCCCGCCGCCGGACGAGCCCGCCGTCGCCGCAGAGGCCGCGGCGCCATCCGTGCGCCGCCCCGGCGACCGGCTGGCCCTCCGGCTCCCGCTCCCGCCGCCGCCGCTCCTCTCCCGGCTCCCCGACCGCTTCCGCTGCGGCGAGCCCCGGTGCGGCGACGGCCTCGACACCGCCGCCGCCCCCTGCCTCTCCCGATCCTCGTCCGCGCCACCGCCGGACCGCGCGTCCTGGTCGAAGTCGTAGCTGCGCTTGGACTCGGAGCACCTCCTGCGATGTCCGCCCGCCGCCTCGCTCGACGCCGCCCTCCCGGCCCCCGACGAGCTCCTGCTGAGGCGGCCGCACTGGATGAGGATCGCGTCCACCTCCTCCTTGGTGCAGCTCGACGTGCGCACCGGCGCCGAGGGCACCACCACCACGGGCAGCGGCTTCTCGGCCGCCGCCGGCTCCTGCGATCCCGGCCGCTTCTTCCTCTCCTCCCCTCCCGGCGCAGCGTCCTTGGCCCTCACGACGAGCACCGCGGCCTTGCCTGCCGCGTCCGGCTCCCCCGCCGGCTTGGCCGCCCTCTTGGGCTGCTGCGCCGTCTTCTTGGCCTTGTCGTCGGCGATCTTGCCGGGCTTCTTGGCGCCACCGGCCGGCGTGGCCGGTGGCTTCTTCTTGCTGAAGCAGAGGCCCATGGCGGGGCTTCCGGTGGTGCACACTCGACTCTTGAGAGGAACGAGCTGCTCGGACCTTCGATCGAGCTGGTCGGCTGGAGCTGAGGGGAAAGAGTGACCCGGGACTGTGACGTGGTGGTATTTAAGCAGCGCGTGGGGGAGGTGCGATTAGCGAATTGAGGGTGTGTTTAATTCACTTTGTATTTTGTATTTTTATGTTTTTAGAAGAAAAAAATTTAATATTAGACTAATCATAAAACTAATTATAGGTCTCGTCTGTAAACTACGAGACAAATTTAATGAGTCTAATTAATTCATCATTAGAGCTTGTTTACTGTAGTATTATTGTAATAATTTAGTGTCTAATCATATCCTAATTAAGCTCATTAGATTCGTCTCGCGATTTACAGTCCATTTGTGTAATGCGATTTATTTTTTGACTACATTAAATACATCATACAAGCAATTATAAAAATTTTACATTTTGCCTTTTGAAACCTAAACAAAGCCTGATTACGTGTTAGCGTGCGTGGTGCTCCGTGCTAGTCCCCTCCTACCGTGCGCCCGATGAGCAAAGCTGACGCGATGAGAGGCAGAGATTTCAAATCGCCCTCCTCCTCTCGGGAACGAGATCCGCTGCAATTGAGTGCCCTGAAGTGGTGTCCCTGACACGTGAGTTCTACACATACAGGCCCATCTATCAGTGGTCCAACTGCATGCTGCCGAACTGCAGCCTCCTCTCGCGGTCGCGGATCGCGTCGAGGCTCGTGCGCGCACGCACGCACGTGGGGAGGCGTGAGGGGGGGCGTCGTTGGCTGGACACGGTGCGGTGGATCGACGGGGCCTCGGTCGCAGGAGGACCGGACGCTCGGTGGACGGGTGCACGAGGAACGGGTCCATGGGGCCTGCTGGCGGTTTGGTGGGGACGCTATCCGTTAGAACCTCGCGCGGGCCCTGGATCTTGATCCTTGATCACCTCATCATCTCGCCTTCAAAAATGCTCCGCGGCTGTACCACAGCCCGGCCCCGCCAGCGTACTGGTAGTACTACTCTGCTGATATGTAATGGGAAATGAACGGGGGGAAGCGATAGCTTGCGAGTTTGCGAGCAAGCTTTGTAAGACGGAAATAAAATTTCTTTCCAGGTCACCAGAAAAGTTCGTTTCCATTCCGTGGCCGTTACACTTTTTCTTTCTCGTTTCCATGCCTGCTGCCCCACAGGGTTTACGTTACCAACCGGTCCGACCAAACCGGTGGGGTCCGGTACTGGTATACCGGACTGATTTGGCCGGAAACCGGTCTAAATTGGTCGAAATCAAATTTAAATTTAAAATTCTCTGTGCAAACGGTTCGTACCGGTATACCGGCCGGTTTGACCGGTTTACCGGTCGGTTTGACTGATAATCCGCCAAATTCAAATTTTTTTAGTTTAAATTCAAATGCTCACAAAGTATGTTAAATGAATATTTGTATAACATGTTTTAGCCTAAATGAACCCTCTAACCCTCTTTTGTACTACTTTTACATTGTATTTGTATATTTTTATGCACGCTTTTTTGTTTAACTTCAAATCCCCGCAAACTATACTAAATGAACGAATTTTTGAGAAAATTTGACACCATTAAATTTGTCGCACCTTGAAGTATTTTTAGGAATTTTTTTTGGAAATTTTTCGTTTTTTTGAATTTAAATTTGAATTTTGAATTTGGGCCGGTTTGATACCGGCCCAAACCGGAACCAGCCCGGACCGGTTTGACCGGTAACCGGTCAAACCGAACCGGTTCCCAACGGTTTTGTGAACCCTGGTGCCCCATGGGCCCCCGGTGTCAGGAATTAGCCGCTCTACGGCATCTGAATGGTTAGTTGGCGACCAACCACACACCACGGCGATTCAAACGGCGGACGTTCCAAACGGGCGTCACCTGCGAGCAGCAGAGCCTCACCTCACCTAACGGCCAAACGAGCGATCGAGTCGCATCGCAGCCCCTGGTGCCCGGCCCTGGCGGATCCAGGGATTCCTTTTGCCGCGCGAGCTGCAAGCAGCGGAGGCCGACCGTTGCGGTTACCCTAAAATACTCCTCTCTCTTTTTTTTTTTTTGCGGGTAAAATACTCCTCTCTTTTGAACGAGAGCCGACCGTTGGAGAGCGCAGCGCGTGCGTGCAGTGCGTCACCTGCCGATCCGCGGCATCTCCCGTCGGTTGCGGCGGCGGCATCCACCGGAAGGGGATCGGGCTCGCCTGATCTCTCACGTGACGGCCCGGTTACCTGATGCCTTCTTAATTAACCGGATCCACCAGCTGTGGCTGGCCACAGAAAACAACCAGATCCAATGCCGCTGCAGCTACTACCACTATGCAATGCAATTGCATGATTACGTACGAGCGGCCACCAGTAAGTATTGGGCCCGATGGATGGCCCAGGTGGCGCCGTAATTCCTACACGGCCCCAGCAGCAGACACGAATTGAAGAGCTGCGCACGACATGAAATGAAGAACTGCGCATAAATGGTCCCGGATCCGATGAAACTCGGACGGATGAAGGCAGGTCGTTGTAAATTCCGTGCACAGGATGCCAAAGCCGCGACCTGAGATTCGCAGAAATGCATACGCCCGAAATTCTGGCGAGGAGTATGTGGAAGATTCGAACGGAGGTCGTCCTCGGTGCTGCGACATGATCCAATTCGACTTCAATTCCCCGCGCCCGCTGCGCCTAAAGTCGGAGGACATTTCGGTGCCCAGTCAGAGCACTCTGTTCCGCAAAGGCTGAAAACGTGAGACGAAAAGGAGGCGGGCTGTTTTTCTTTTCTTTTACAGGCCAACCAGCGAGGTAAAAAAAAAAGCTGGCTTCGTGACCTCTCACTCCAGTCTCCACTGCTTTCGATGCCTTCGACGCAATTCGTTGGAATATGAGCGGATCCAACTGGAGCTGAAACATTTCCTACCGCCAGAGAAGCCAGATAGTGCACACGTACGCCATTCCCATACGCTAGGAGCACAGGCCTGCAGCCTAAAAAAGAGGAAGAAAAAAATCAGAGAGATGCGAAAACTGAACGAGCATTTTGTGTTGTAGAGAGCTTAAGCAGCTCCAGCTTATAATCCTATCAAAACATATGAAGATGGACACATCATCCAGGTGCTATTTATTTAGAACAAAATGCTCCAGCGTACAGTTGAATAAGCCATCTGCTATTCCATAGAAAAATAATGCTTACCAACTTTCCCCCACCAATAGCATCATACTCTTGTGAAGATGATAGATGAAAAATACTACTTTAATTGAAGCTCCCGGTGCAAAATGAAACACCCAAGCTAAGGTGGTGCTTCCCAGCACCACTTCCTCTAGCGTGTAGCTTTGGAGAATCTTTCTCTGACACCACATAGAAGTGGTGCTTAGAGCAACTCTAGTGTATAATCTTTTTCCATGGTGCTAGTCTAAATATGACATGAGGTGCTACCTTAGCTTCAAATGCTCCAAAGTTTAGTTCCCTCAGATTTTGTAATGGTGGAACCCACAAGGAATAAAATAGATTTTCTTCTCCATGGAGTTTCATGACATTAAATATCATCAATTTTGCTGACATGGCAATGAAAAAGAAGAATGAAGTTTCATGGTATATGAGGAGAGTTTCATCACCATGAAACTCATCTGATATAGTTACATAGTTTCTGGTCTAGATAATTATGCCCATAAAACTTCCACAGAGACTGGCCTAATGTTCGTGTGAGCTCAAATGGTGGACATGAGAGCAACACGTAAACGAGAAAGAAAATAAGCATTTTTTATTTAGGGCACCCGGTGCAAATTCTGGCTTCGGGTGCTAGCATTTTCTTCATAGCTCTACCTGTTCCAGTGTATCGCACCTTATAGTTCTCTCTCCTCGGAGCACCCCATAAAACATCACACTGGAGCTGCCCTCATGGGCCAAACATTCAGTAGGCCTGCAAAAACAATGCGGCCTGGGCTGGAATGCAGCACTGTTTCGATTCTGTCTAGTAAATGCTAAGCTTTGTGCATCTCGAAAGAGAGGCTAAGTTTTGTTCTGGTTGTCAGATTGTTCCCGGCATCCTTCTCGATCTGTTTGTACATCAATTGCCGTACGCTGGAATTAGATGGCGCTGAAAATGTTTAAGATCATTTGCTGCCACCAGATCGGTTTCACGGTTCTGTTAAAGTTGCTCGTATGAGAAACACTTTTTTTTCTCGAGCATATTTTCTTTTTGGCAAATACTCGAATATAATACCAGAAACCAGCACGGGATATTTCATCCATTCCAAATCAAATCAGTAATCTGAGAGGAATGGCGGATTTTGTTTTTTAGCGCGCCCAACTGTCGCCGCTGATCAAAGAGGACAAGAACATGCGCAAGATGGCTTGTCGCCTCTCCTAGTATAGTTTTTCCTGTCTTCCCGTTCAAAGAGGACTAGAGGAGCCCCATAGTTCCTTACTAATTTGTAGCACTTCATTTCATCTTCAATAAAATGAAAATTAATTGAAAGATCAGTGTTCCTGCTCACCCCATTTTGTTCCAATTCCACATGCCATCTGATCTCATATTTCTCAACTTTAAGGTCATCACAGACTGCAGCCGGTAAGTACAGCGTACTTTCTACTTATTATTAGGTTAGAGAACAAAGCAGGGTTTTCTGACGGATCAGTAGCTCGGTACGCAAGAGGCATGTCATCCGCAGGCATTATATGGAAGAGGCCGGCGTGAGCTAGTATAAGGCAAGTTATAAAATCACACTGTAAGTCAAACTCTACACTGTAACAACAATAAACATTGTTGGAGACTACCAATTGGTACTTGCAGGGCGGAATAAATTTTGTGGAAATTCCACTGCTTTGTGGTGAACAAAAGGAATTCATAAAGCCTATAGATTGTTCATTCTTGCAAGTGTCCAATGAGTAATCAGAGAACTTAGCATATAAACATTTATCTATTATATTATTAAAGGAGTGTTAAAGGAAGCCACCACGTTCGCCGAGAGGGTCTAGAAATTTCCATGTTAATCTAAAAACGAGAAGAATTTGTACCGTTGGATTTTATGAACATCCGACGGTCCAAAATACTCAAGGGTCCATATCAAATACATGAGTTTTGCTCCGGGTCATAGAAACATACAACAGGTGATTTGCTTATTAGAACATGTAGTTTCTTCATTAATTGCTAGAACCAAACAACTTTGGCATTACTATCCACGACAGATGGAGGATGCAAGGCATCCCCATCCCTAAAGCCATGTAGATGCAACACGCTATAATCAATCACAAACAGATCGCATCTATCATCGCCATCCCGAACCTTCATTTGGAGTATGATGGAGATGAGCCGTACAAGTCAACGAAATCAGTAGCCGGACCTGAACACTGCAAAACGATAGGCAAAAAATGATGTGCATTCGTGTAGATCAAAGCGGTGGCCAGACGTTGCTCGTAGTCGACCTGGATGCTGGCTGGAAGTCGACTGGCCGCCGCCGTCGCCTGCGTCCAGACTCAGCACGAAAATAGGTCGAAGATGAGTGCGGATTCGGGAAACAGTATGGGAAGAGATTGGATTCACCTGCGTACGGGCTGGGCACGAGTAGGGCCAGACCCAGATAAAACCCAGACGAAAATAATTTAGAAAATAATTAATTGATGATTTTTTGCTTTAAGATTTGTATAACTTTTATGGAAGGGACCATGAGAGTAAATACCTACACTACATTCGCTGAGAGGGTTTATAAATTCCCACGTTAATCTAAAAGAGAAGGATTTACACCGTTGGATTTTATGAACATCCGACGGTCCAAAGTACTCAAAAGTCCATATCAAATACAATTAGTAAATAGCTAATTTCATATTTAAAAAATAAGGAAATTAGGACATGACTAAAGAGTCCTTCCCAAAATAAGAAATAAGAAGCTAATTTTAGTCTAGGCTAACCTAGAGAGTCCACGTTCGACAAAAGAAATAAGAAATTGTCTTATCAATCGGATAAGGAAAACGCTAGAATTTATGAGAAAAATTGCTCCGTTGTTTCAACTCGGGCACTCATCCAACTCAAATACCTGCACGCATCCCAGGTCAAAACACTGAGCAAGGCACCAAGACAAGCACCTCTTGCATCAGCCGCAGTCCATCTCACCAATAATCCTCAGCAGTCATGAACCCATGAAGAAGCTATCCTCACCATCCTTGTTCTGCACACGCAGCCACGGATGCAGGGTGCATGAGTTGGCACGCGAAGCTATATCGCCATATTGACAATCGTGAGCACGCCATCATGGACAAAAGCGAGCGCGGCCTGGTCTGAAAGGTGCACAGCAAGGCCCACTGTCGGCCTTATAGCGCGGGAATGCACGGAGCATGACAAGGCGCGCAAATCCATTAGCATCGTCGAGGAGCCACTATCACAAGTGGTAAGAAAGTTGCATGGCACAAGACCAAGGAGCAGAAGGTGAGCACAGATATGGTAAAAATGGGGTCGAGGAGCAGACCGAGGTCAACTACGGTGCGGAAGTCGGCAGACGAAGTTGTACACGGTGCCGGAGCTCGAAAAGCCTGGATGAAATGCTTATAGGGTCAGTGATTAGGTAAGTGTGTGGGCTTTTCTCTTTTCTCGAAGTTAATGTGGAATGGTAGGTGCAAATAATAAGTAACATTTCTTTCAATAGTATTTTTCTAATAATTAGATTTTTTATGGATCCAATTTTTCAAAGATTAAAATATTAATCTAGAAAAAGAAAAGGATATATGAAGTTGGATTTTATTATTCTACAATAACTTAAAGAGTCCATGTAAATAATAAAACAGCTCGATACCCTTATCTATCTACTCCCTCCATTTTTATTTGCATACCATATTAGGTTTATCCTAAGTCAAACTTAACTAACTTTGACCAAATTTATAGAAAAATATAGCAACAACTATATTATCTAACATATACACTATCAACCTATACTTTATGGTGGATTCAATAAAACAAATTTGGTATTGTAAATGTTATTATTTCTTTCTATAAATTTGGTCAAAGTTTGCCAAGTTTGATTTAGGGCAAACATAATACGACACAAAAATAAAAATAGAGAGAGTACTTAGTATAAAAATTGTTGTATAAAAATATTAACTACCATTTTAATGTTGTGGAATAATAAATTATCAATTAAAAGGTGGTAAACACAAGCATTTTAGACCCTGCTCGAACTTATTCGGTCTTGCCCTGCCCACACCATTGTAGGGTCATGATTGTCAGAGGAAACCAGATTTGAGAATCAGCCTCATGAGAGCATGACCCGATATTATAATTTAATGATTTTTCAACCAAAAAATAGTGGAAAGCTCGAGCTTGGTTGGAAAGTTGGCCATAGGATGGAACTATATGCGAAGTTTGGACCGAATTTAGTTGCATACATTTTGGGCCTGACTTGAATAATGCTCAGATGTAATCGGTGGAAACTAGGGAAACTATATATTGTTGGTAAGAATATATGCAAGTTACAACCGATAGATGTATTAGAAGAATATATAAAAAGAAAAAAAGAAAAAGATTAGATTTATTGTAGTCGTATATGGATTACTATGACTTAGATTCTATATGGAAATTAAAATTTGCGATGAAATAGGATAGAAGGAACTCTTCATTGTAAGGAAACAAAAGAAAAAAAAGGCATAAACCGATGTGATCTATCTATTATCACAATCACATTGTTACATAAGGAGCTTGCAACGATGAAACCCTCAACTTCTATGATGTCGTCACCTACATCGGTGGCTACCGCGGCATGAGGCACCATGGATGCAGTTATGGCAAACACATCCTTCAGCAAAGTATGTCTCTTGACACCAAAATTGAAGACCCAATGTTGCTATGACTACAAGGCCGATGAATGCATCCGCCACCGCCAATACAAGATTGAATAGAGAAGTCAAATATAGGCACCCTAGCTAGATATAAGAATTTGGTTGAGTGAGGCCAGACTACATTCACAAGCTTTTATTCTATACGCACTACACAAAACTACTAACACATTTATACTTCTAACCTTAAGAATAGCTATCACCGTACCTAAAACTCTCTACTAGGAATTCACATTATAAGACCAAAATTACAATACTTTCAGTAAGAATAAAAGATATATTTCTGCATAATGTATTACTTTTACTAAGAATTCATCTTCCACCAAAAATATGAAGATAAAAAAATGTGACTCCATGGTCCGTGCTATTTGAACAAAAGAATAACAATGAAATCAATAATATTTGGACAAAATATTTTGAAGTAAAAGACTTAAATGTTAAAATGAAAAAAAACTAGTTACCCGCGCTATTTGCGCGGGGCACCTTGCTAGTTATCAGATGATTTGACAGTTTCAAGGATTCAAAGGACCAACTGATGAAGCAGGCAAGCATATCCTGAATTTTCTACGCTGAACAGAGAACAACTGGTCAGCAAAATCTGTATGCTCTTAAACTATAAGATGATAAAACACTGCACTAGTCTGCACTAGTCTGATGTTAAGTGAAACAGAACTGAGTTTCACTTTTCATTATAGCATGAGGCTCCAAATGTTCTAGCAAGTAGCATCGGCAATAAGTTTTGCTTGCTTAACCAAATTCCTAGCTCCTGCTAAGTAGAATATGACATCCTAAATATAAAATAAGGGCCAAAGATTGTACAGCATCCTAAATATAAAGTAACCAACGATCTGTCCAAGCCAAGGATGCAATTAGTTGCAATGCATAATTGCATATTGTACCAATCAGACAAACAGATTTCTTGGAACAATCAACAAAATAACTAAGAACAAAGTATAGCCAACAAGCAGCAACAAAAATTGTCACTATTATAACTATCGATCATCATCAACATCCGAATAATTCCCCACATCTGAAAGATAGACGTCGAACCGAAGGAGGAAGAAACAGCACAACAGCAGGCAAGCAAAAAACTTACATGCCTTCCAAGTTCCTACCCTCTTGCATCCCTGTCACCGCACGCCGTCAACAATATACACAAGCCACCGCCGCGGCCATGGTTATTATTCTATAAGAACGGCGCTACCGCTTACACGTCCACAGGCGCGAGAACCGCACCTCGAGGCCGTTACTCCTCGTCGACGAACTCGAACTCGTCCTCCCGGAGGTGGGCGAAGAAGCGGACGGGCTTGGGCTGCCCCTCGACAGCGATCTGGAACTCGACCTTGAAGGGGAGGTTGGCCGTGATGCGCTTGCCCTTCCAGACGCCGACGTACTGCTTGACGACGCCCTCCATGCCCTGGATGTCCAGGTCGGGCGCCTTGACGATGTGGTGGACGCGGAGCGGCGCCGTGACGCGCACCCGCCGGCCGATCTTGGGCGCCGCCGCGGCCTCCTCGGCCGCCACGTCATCCGAGGATACCTCGCTGGTGAGCGCGACCTGGAGGAGCAGGCGCGCGCGGCGGGGCTGCTGGGCGGGGCGGCGGCCGGAGGCGGGGGACGGGGACGGGAAGCGGCGGAGCAAGAACACCGAGGATGCGGTGGAGGTGGAGGGCGGCGCCACGGACGCGGCGGCGGGCGGCGCCATTGGGAGCGGCGGGCGGGAGGGCTGACAGGTGGAGGATGGGGAGTCGGGTCGAACAGGTGGTGCGCGCGGGAGAGGCCAGGAGAGCCGGCTGGGGAGGATAGAAGCGGGGGGAAACGAAAGGTGGAGGAGCGGGTAAAGAGAGGCGCGCGACGCTGCAAGCTGCGTAGCAATGCTTCGCCGCGGCGAGCGCGAGGTGGATGGATGCTTTGCTTCTTCCGTGTGGTTTGCTTGCGCGCTGGCCCCGGGGAAATGCTCGGAATTTGGCGAGTTGTGCGCTGCGTCTAGCGCGGACTCAGCTGGATAAGGCGGGAGCGCACGCCTGGCTGTGGTTGCTCGCCGTGGCCGACCCAGGCAGGCAAGAGCGAGGGCGACCTGGCTTTGGGCCGCCGCGTCGTCGTTCGCCGTCCGTTTTCGCCGCTTGCCGCCGGGGGCTTGCCCAGCCCGTGCTACCGAGAGTTGACAACGCACACGCCAATCTGTTCGCCGTTTCTCCCGCGAGATCGAAACGGGCGCGCTGGTTTGTTGTCCAGCGCGGCCCGACGACAACGACGCTCGACGCAGGTAGACCAGATATTTGCGCAGATACTACCCGGTGACTGGTCAACAGCTCTGAATATCGACGGCGCAGGGGTACATTGCTACGATGAAACAGTAGCAAGAAAGCTAAGCTATTTAAGTAGTTTTTGCCGAAGAACATAGTGCACAACACATCTTGCTTAAAAGATTAACAGCAAAAGCGGATGGCTGGTCCAAGAGCAAGAAGAAAAAACTCCTACTGTTCCAAACTATAAATCATTTTGACTTTTCTAGATATATATATACATATATATTATATCTAGATACATTGGAAAAACTATATATATATATATATATATATATATATATATATATATATATATATATATATATATATATCTCTGAAAACTCAAAACGACATAATTGGAACGGAGGAAGGGAGTACTAGGTCCACAAACATGTATAACATATCATGAACACGCAAATCTTAATTGCACCTCCACATATATAACTAGTTACCAGTACAAAATTCTGCACCCATTTAGACAACTATGAATAAAATAATACTAATAATAAACATTATCGACCCTCCAAAATTTTGCAGCGACGATAGCCTTTACATCCAAATGGAAAAGGTAGTGAGCGTGACCTATAATTTCACAATCTCAAAGCATCCATTTATGGAGATTGAGTGAGATTTTCTGACTTTACCTCTAAGATCTCACTCAGGGATGCAGAACGGACAAGGGAAGCTGCTGGTAGAGAAGCTAATGATGCGGCAGCCGGGATACGGAAAAGATAGACCCGCGAATTCTCTTTTTTTGCTGTCTCTAAGCTCTTGTTCATATCCTGTTCTAGTATGGAAGCATAATCATACAGAGGTCCAGGGGCTCCTCTTGCAGTTCTCTTTGTATCCACAATTGCATTAATTCCGACCTGCAATCGAGCTACCTCCTCACCAATTTTTGTCTTTTCATGGAGATCAATAGCGTGCCTATAGCAAGCTTCTGCATTGAACAGAGCAGCCTTCAATTGGACCTGAGATACCCATGATCTTTCAAAGTGGTTCTGAAGTGGAGGAGCGACAAGTGCAGCATAAGCTTCTTCGTAGTACAGGGCAGCCTGCATATAGCAAGACACGTAATGGTTTAGCTTTTTCCAAAGGTGGATATTTTCCAACACAAGAAACAATATAGTAATTTTGAACACTGAGCAATCTATATATATGTATTCATTTTGCCACTTCAATAAATGACAAAGTAGTCATGCACAACCACTACAAAAGGCACAACTTGAGACGGTAGTATCATCAATATATGAATTAGGATCCTTCATTTATTTCTTTCAATGTGTTATTACACTTCAAATTTCACGTTAGCCTTTTAATGATGAAGCAAAACTGAATTAATTCAAACTCTATGGTTTCTCTTCCTTTCCAAGTGAGTTTTCCCCTTACCGTAGCCGTGCACTTTCTGTTTCATTACCCTCAAATTTCTAAGGTGTTCATAGAAGACTTTACCTTTCAGTTTAGCGCTTCATTTTCACAACATCTGCCTAAGGATACTATTGTTTGAATCTTGCACCATGCAAATGTAATCTTAACTAATGATCAAAATCTCACTTAGCCAGCTAACCTTTCTGCTTTGCTCTGTGACATGTGTTGTAGTGATTATAGAACTAATATATTGTATCCTAACAAGATAAAGTGAGCAGCATATAGCTGAAGGGTCAACAACAAGCAGCTCAAAGACAGAAATAACAACAAATCACATAGCATTCATTTTCATTTTGAACATATCATGAATCTTTGAAATTTCTTATTAAATCTTCCTATTCGATTAGATGATTACTTGGTTTTGAATTTTAATTGTTTAAAAAGTATTAAAAATGGACCATGCTGAGACACGAAAGTAATTTTCATGACAGTCGTTCTAATTTTACAGTGTATATCTTTGGAGCAGCTTGTGAACTTTCCTCGTCAACTATGTGTTTGGAAATTAATTTGTATTTCGTAAAATGTGTCAAGTTCCAATAAAATTAGTAACAATAAATCTTGGGCATCTCACTATACTAGTATAGTGCCTTGCATTCCTTGCATGAAGCAAAAATCCGGAGAAGAAATATACTAATCGATGATCGGTGTGACATGGGAGATGAAAAATGGGCGGATGGTGTATAGAAATGCTAGAGAATTACTACAGGCTATACATTAATTACCACAACTCAACAAAAATAAAGCAGTTTAATCAATTCCTAATTTGGTGGACGTATTATCCAAACTTTACACTTTTCTATACATATTTCATAAATCATTGGTGGAAGGAGTTCAGAATCCAGGTTGCTTCACAATCACCAGAAATGAAACTCAAGCAGTCAGGTCTTGTCTCTATAGATACATATCAGGGACTATAATTTGGATACTGCAGTTGGCACATACTCAAAATTAATGGCTTGTTCCAAAAAATAATTTTAAGCCCTCCATCACCTTAGAATGCACATGGTTCACTTAAAACACAAAATGTTTATTTCGAATTGAAATTCTTTGACCTCCTTTACGAACCTTACATTTAGAAGGCATTCCTAGCTTTTGATTACTACTCACTCATACAGCTTTTGCTTACTCTTTCAAACTATGTCCCTTCATAATAGCAAATACAAAGTTTTCTGCATATTATAACAACAACGAATTTTCTTCTTTTGATAGAATAAAGAGACAATTTTGACACTACGACATGGGTTAGAGCTTAATAGACTATGTATAACCCATTTTTCCATTTTGCAGAAGTTCCGATTTTTGCAGTTGGGCTAACCGCAGTGCAGTCAAACCCCAACAGGGACATAACAATCGGGATGCATCTAGGAAAGATATGGAAGGGTGGGTAGTCAGTCAATCTCACCTGCCTGGCCACCTTGGAGCACACCGCCGGCGACTTACCCCCTGCGAGAGCGCGCTCGAAACAGCACTCCTGCGCCTGCGCGAGCATAAGCCGCTCCAGCATCGCCGAGGCCTGCGAGCTCATATCCACAGTCGTCGCCGCCTCCTCTTCCATCATCTCTCCTACCGCGCGGAACGCCCCCGCGGCGCGCTGAAACTCCCAGCACGCCGCCCTGACCCCTTCCTCCGTGACCCGGCTGTGGGCCGCCGCGATCCTCGAGGCGGCCGCGCCGATGTTGAACACGAGGGCGGCCTTCTCGAAGCGGAGGGACGCAGCAGCGTGCTTCAGGTGGGCCCGGAAGGCATCATGCCAGGTGAAGGAGAGGTTCTCGTCGAAGGCGCAGGGATCGTCGCGCGCGGAGAAGAGGAGTCGGTGGTAGCGGAGGATCAGGGCCCGGCGGGAGGCCGGGGGCTGGGCCTGCGGGTTCGGGACGGCGACGGCGGCGCGGGCATCGCGGATGTCGGAGAAGGTGGTGGCACCGAAGAAGTGGCGGTCGCGGAAGAGCTCGGCGGCGGCGGTCTTCTTCTCCGGCACGCACAGCATCGGAGGCGGCGGCCGGGACATGATTGGACCCGCAATGATGAACGGGTTGGAGTCCTTAAAAGAAGCACATGTATATCGAGCCGGACTGAACTTTCCGAAACCACTATAATCCTACCCCGAAGTTTTACATATTTAGACCGTTCACAGTGGAGAGAGCAAATGTACTGTTTGGCACTGTAGATACACTGTAGACAGTAAATATGTGAGCGGGCGTGGGAAACGAGGAGGAGGAGGAGCAAATTTGGTCTTGCCGTTGTGGATAGCCTTAGGCCCAAAGTCAGGCGCGCTAATCTAAAGTCCGGATGCAACTTTATTACAATTTTAGCGAGGAGGTGTTCCTGTGAGTATGTGACAACCGTGTATCCTACCGTAATTTTTTTCTTACACACCTTCCCGTGTTTGAGATTCGTGCAATCAATCTCAGTTATTAGCCCTGGGCGTTCAGGTAATTCGGGTCGGGTAATGAAAATTCGGGTATCTAAAAATGCTACCCGAAATTGACCAAAAAAACAATACCCAAAATTTCGGGAGAAATACCCGATCAATTGCCAAATCATTGTCTCTCCCATTAGGCAACAAGTAAAAAAGAGTGAAATACAAAAGTAAGATCAACATATCGCTATTATTGCACAAATCAAATAAACAAGCAATCAATAAATATAACAATTAAATTTTTTATTGGGTTTTTGGGTCAAGTCAGTGGATTAGGCCATAATCTATGGGGTTTTAAAAGAGTTCGGGTAATTCGAGTTTCGGGAGTCAAAACTCAAATTACCCGAATTAAATTCGGGTTTCTCAAGTTCCTACCCAAAATAGTGATCGGGTAATTTGGGTTGGCGTAATTTGAGTTCGGATTCAGGAAATTGTGCCCACCCCTATCAGTCATTCATCCCTTCCCTCAACCCTAACTCTACCCCACGCACTCTTTCTTCCTACTCACGTGTGCGCCGCCACTGCCCGCCGCGCCCCCCTCTGCTTCGCCACCACCGCGCACCCCTACGCCGCTGCACCACGTGCCCTTGCGCCCGCCAGAGCTACCGCCAATGTCGGAGAAGAAGGTGAGAAAAATGTTGAGGTTAAACATTTTCAAAATATTGGTTCAACATTTTTCAAAATCCCAATTTAACATTTTCAAAATATTAATTCAACATTTTTGAAATGTAATTCAACATTTTTCAGCAAATGGATGGATTTTAATGGACTTTATAGACGATCTACTTAACCGTCCTCCACAAGATCTATACGACCCTCTCAAAAAAAAATGCATAGGCGCCCCAACCACTAAATAGATATGGTGGTTTGATAATAGGGAGAAAGCGGTGACGCTGAAGAAGTGGTGGTGGCGAAAGAGCTCGGCGGCGGCAGATGCCGCCTTCTTCCGCGGGACGGCGAGCACTGGCGACGGTGGCCACGACATGATTGGCCACGCAATGAACGGGTTGGACTCGTCAAGATACTAGACTAGTTCAGTTGAGATTCGCCGAAGTATGTGTATTACCGGGCCGGGCTGATCATTTTGACAAGCAATGTTGCCTTACAATCTGGCCCAATGTTTTGCATATTTGGGTCCAAATTCAGACGCTCTTAATCTGAAGCCCCGATGCAACTTTGTTACACTCTTAGAGGGAGGAACTTTTTTCTTTTTTATATTTAAAAAAAATTAAAATTTCAAAAATATATGTCCGTTTTCAAAAATTTCAAAAATATACCCCGGTCGCCCTCCCATAGGGCGACAGGCCCAATGTGTAATTTTTTTTTCAAATTTGCAACGAAGTCCCTGGAGAAAAAAAAACAAGCCCTGTCGCCCGTTGGGGGGGCGACAGGGGCCTGTCGCCCGGCCCACGGGCGACCGCCGCTGGGCCCGGCCCACAGTCGCGGCAGGGGGCCTGTCGCCCCCCCCCCCCCCCCCCCCGCGGGCGACCGGGGTCTCCCCCCTTATAAAAGCCCCAGTCCTCCCCTTCCCTCCTCATTTGAGCCCGAAAATTCCACCAAAAATCCAGAAAAAAAAGAGAGGAGTGAGGAGAAGGAAAGCGGCGAAGCCCTGCCGGATTCAGCACTTGTGATCTGCAGGTTAGTACATTTAGTTTAAATATTGTTATATTTAAGTACTACGTATTTAAATATGAGTAATTTAATTTAATTAGTGTTATAGTAGATCCATTTAAGTAGGAGTTCAATGATACTTTAGTTTGTAGTTACGTAGTAGTAAATTAGTTTAGAAAATTAGTTCTACGCATTTATTATTACAATTGCAGTGCTATTAGAGACATGTTTATAAATTAATTATGATTTAGAATAGAATTTGGCATATGCAGTATAGAATTCGAGAGTCATCACGTAGTTATGAATACTTATACGTTATAGTTGAATTCCATACTTAGTTTTTACGGATTATTGAATAAGGTAGTGAAGTAAAGAGTATAACTCGATAAGTATTATGTGATATACAGATATGTCGAGCAAAATGCAGTTTCAAGTATTTTATGGTGAATACAATGTTATGTATGGGCCAAATGGAGTAGATCTTTCTGCCTTTAAGCGCACATCTAGCAGCATAGATAAACCTCTGGAAAGGAGTTTTGGTTCCATATGTAAGTGGCTGCAGCGTGGGTTCCATGTTGATCCGTTGACACATGTGATCACTGTCCAGTCTCTTGTTAATTGGGAGGTAGAAAGTGAATTATGGGAATTAATGATGAGGCGATCTCTATACACCCGGCGAGGCGATCTCTATACACAACGATTGGTGTGACCGGTATGTAATGAAATATTATTGTTTATGACTTATGTATTCGCCGGTATTCCTTTGTTTCGACATTTTTTGTTTTTTTCCAGGTTACGTGAGGCCGGCCTACTGACTCTGAGCCGTCTTGTCGAGGTTGGGCCTATTCAGCTCGACCGATCCCTCCTGACGGCGCTCGTTGACAGATGGAGGCCGGAGACACACACGTTCCACCTCCCGTGTGGGGAGATGACTCCTACGCTGCAGGACGTGGCCTACCTCCTCGGCCTCCCTATCGTCGGGGAGGCTGTAGGTCCGCGTGTGGTGGCGGCCTCATGGAAGGATGAGCTGGAGGCCCGTTTTGCTCTGGTTGACCGCGTGGATGAAGCAGGTCCGATCAACCCGCACCCGCGAGCAGCAGGTCCTTCGAAGACCTGGTTCCTACAGTTTACAGTACGTATTCATTCCAAATATAAATTTAATTGTTACAATTCACATGTTCCATTGATAGTTGAAACTATTTATCTTAATTGTTTATGCAGCCTGCCCTTTTGGCTGCGGATGCCGACGAGTACAGTGTGACCAGATCGCTGGAGGCGTACCTACTTTGGTTGTTTGGTTACATCATGTTCAACAACACTCATGGCAACTCGGTCGATAGGATTCTCCTTCCGTATGCACGGGAGATTGCGGATGGGGACGAGGACGTACCGCCCTACAGCTGGGGTGAGGCGGTACTTGCAGCCACTTACCGTGGACTCTACGATGGGTGCGTGAAGACACATGGGAACGCTATCCTGTCAGGGTGCCCACTACTGCTATAGCTTTGGTCGTACGAGAGGCTAGCCGTTGGTCGCCCCTTGGTCAGCCACGAGCCTTACCACGGGGGCATGTACGGCGACGAGGAGGACGAGAGGCCCACTATGGGAACTATCTGGATCTGGCGTCAGGTATGTTCGCAACAAACCTAATTTTGTTATTCATTGTTACATGATGTATTAGCGCACTTTTAATTTTACTTATTCGGAATGCAGAGGTCCTGGGCACATGCGCGGGTTAAACACGCATATCCTGAGTTTGTTTCGGAGCTCGACATGCTGACGCCCGAGGACGTTGTCTGGGAGCCTTACAGCCCAGAGGCTGTGGCTACCCGTGCACCAGCAGGCCTGTCTTCGCACTGCTCCGCGAATGCGAGCCTGTGGCTTACTTCCGCCGTCCTGGTTTATGACATCGCGGTTGAGGCATATTGCCCCTGGAGAGTCAGGAGACAGTTTGGGCAGCGCCAGGAGTTTCCGGTGCCCACCACGTTGGAGCGTGTCAGTCGCCAGGACCACAGGTAATTATGAATGAACTTGGCTCATACATTCGTGTCGATTCTAACGATTCTTCGTGGTCCACTTTGTAGGTTGTCAAGGAGTGGCTTGCCGTGCTCTGATGATTGGCTCACCAAGATCCAGCCGTGGGTGGACCAATGGGAACAGGCAGACGAGCACTTGGTCCATCCAACAGGACCACACACAGATAGCTCCTTTAGGGCTTACCTCACCTGGTACTTACCCCGGACTCGGGCTCATCTGGTTTTTGTTGACACTCACCCGCAGCCACACCAGGCGAGGCCTCAGGATGGCTATGCCCGGCACCACGTGGAGGCACTAGCTGGCGCGGTGAGTCTCTTGATCATATTTGCATATATATATATATATATATATATAATCATATTCATAAGATAATTCATGTGTTTGTAACTTTACTGAATTGATGCAGTTTCGCCTTTGCAACATGATGGAGACGGACTGCTCGACTTACCTGACGAGGGTACGTGCCGGATCCCCAATGACCTAGTTTGAGCAGATAGAGGCATGGTCGAGGCAGCGTGATCAGTTGCGTCAGATAACGCACAACTTCGGAAGCCGTGTGCAGTACGAAGACAGCCACGGGTCGTCTCAGGCGTCGTCGTCGTTCCCGTGTCCGTCGACCATACACGGGCCGACGTCGCAGTTCTTCCCTAGTACAGGTAACGTACATATCTCTTTAAAATTACATCAAGTGTTCCTACATATTTACTAATATCACATACAGGATACGATCCAGCTACTACGTTCGGCCATACTGAAATGTTTAGAGGGACAGCACCAGTTGGCGGACCGTATCCAGGGATGGTACCGGGGCCACAGATACCGGCGTGCACAGGTTAATTTATGTTTCGTATTTCGGTTTCTACATGTCATTACGAAATATACGAGCGTACGCTAATATCCATATTTTTTGCGTAGGATTCTACCCCGATGCGGGCGCCGGACCTTCTTCTTCCTCCTTTCGACCAGATAACGAGACATTCACCTTAGACGACTTCGACAGCTTGAGTCCAGAAGAGCCTGCCGCGCAAGGTGACCCCGATGTCTTGGGGTATTCACAGCTAGGAGGAGCACCACTTGGGATCTCTCAGCAGCAGACACCGCAGCCCCTTGCGCGTCCTGAGCGACAGGTGAGGTCTCCGGATGTTCTCACCTACTCTGAGGGACATGTCCGTGCCCAGCAGAGGGCTAAGAGGGTCCGACGCCCTAGGGGTGGTTAGATGTATATGATGTTTATTTGTAATGAGATAGCTGTGGACCGCTTATTTGTATCCGATGTTTATGATTGTGGTAGGTTACTTGTCATTTATTTTTATAGATATTATTTATGTGAACTTATTATGTTTGTGGGTTCCATAATGCTCGTGAAATAAGGGAAGTTCTTGCGATTTTTTTTCCGTGATTTAATGAAGGACAAGTAACGTGCGGTAGGAGTTAGCGGCCGAGATCTTGCCGACGATGATGACGAATACACGCTCGAATAGCTCAAAATAGGTCCCTGCAAAAATAAAAGTCCGAGAGAAAAAGGGGGGCTGTCGCCCCCCCAATGGGCGACAGGGGAGGGCGACAGGCCCCTGTCGCCCGTTGGGGGGGGCGACAGGTCCCCCGCCTTTTTTTTTCTCTCCAGGGACTTCGTTGCAAATTTGAAAAAAAAATTACACATTGGGCCTGTCGCCCTATGGGAGGGCGACCGGGGTATATTTTTGAAATATTTGAAAACGGACATATATTTTTGAAATTTTAATTTTTAAAAAATATAAAAAAGAAAAAACGGCTAGAGGGAGCTGCTCGTGTGAGTATGTGACCACAAAGATTTGAACATGGTGATTCGGTAATAGGGAGAAGACGATGGCGCTGAAGTAGTGGCTGTCGTGGAAGGGCTCAGCGGCAGTAGTCTTCTTCTCTGGGACGGAGGGCATCAGGGCAGTGGCCGCAACCTGATTGGCCACGCAACAAGCGGGTAGGACTCATCAAGGTAGTAGACTAGTTCAGGTGGGTCCAACATAAAGCATTTCCAAGAGTACCCAAGCTTTTTACTTCGAATAATATTATATTGGGACCTTCTTAAAACATTTTCGATACAGAGAAAATACCTCCCTAGTTCCAACTGAAGTTGCAAACAAGCTGCAGCCATACGGTGCGAGCTCTTTCACTTCAATTCTATATAACTAAAATGGCCGATGTTCCTTTTCTCTGGCGGACAATTTCAACCTCAGTCACTGGTTTTTTTCCACATGGATTGGAGCTTAAACGTGATTCATAACACATGCTTAAGATCTCAAGGTATTTGGAAAAGGCAAGGCAGCACGAGCAATTCTTCAGGCTAAAGTTCAATATTGGGCCGATAAGGCAATACCTATTTCAGATGATGATGGATGCAAGGATCAAAACAGCACCTCTATGAGAGCATTGTATCGATCACTCTCACTCATGGTCATGGATACGCAAAGTTCTAGTAATAATGAAAGATGATTGTAGAATCTTTGTGGTGCTTCTTCAGTAAGTATGTACAACATGATCTGCGCAAGCTTCAGCAATATAATTGACTCTTTAAAGTGAGCAAAGTGCACAACAAAAGTTTAAATTCAGAAAGACAGTTGTTTTATTACCGCAACAGTAGCCCTGTTAGTAAAGGTACCAAGGAGAAGAGGGGCAGTGAAAGGCAGTATCCAAATGAAAATTTTGAATAGCCACGCTGAGTGCAAACCATAGGGAAAACAGTCTGCATAATAAGGATAGTTAAAACACATCAGACTTTGAAAAATATCTACTACTATTTGCAGTAGAATTGTCAAATGTAGAACTATCAAATTAAACATAATGTTCTCTACTCAGAACAAAATTGTAATATGATAAGTGATATGCTGATAATCAGTTACATGGTCACATGGTTTCCTTTCCTATACAATTTGAACGAACTGATGAGCTCAGTAGGGCTTGCATCTGTGCCCAGGGAAATATCTTGCATCTTTTTTAATCAAGCATATCCCTTTTTTATGATTTGTTTCCATTATAAAGCACACACTAGCAAAAAAAATGAATTTGACATCAGTAGCCCATTTGTATGTATTCTCTCATTCTCTGGTATCATATTCAAACTCCCAGATTCCTCAGGTTCTTATGACCACATTGTAATTTATTCAAGTATTAGAATATACACAAAGAAATTTTGGGCTCCAAAGATGAATAGTAGTAGCCCTCAACTGATTGATCATTGCTAGGTTGTAATATTGTAGTCCACTTGTTATTGAGCTAGTTACAGTTACTCAGGCATTTAAGCTACTGAAAGGATTTTTTTTCAGATATGTAAAAACAAATTTGCAACCGTAAGGATTTTTTGCAGAGATGTAAAAACAAATTTGTAACTGAAAGGATTTTTTGCAGAGATGTAAAAACAAATTTAATTATAATGACAAAGATTTGGTGCAGTGTAACATGGAATAATTGAATTTCTCAAAATGTGAGCTTGCTGCTTGCCTGGTCAACATAGAGTGCAGTAAGGGTGTTTGTAATAAACTATGTGAATATGCTATTCTCGACTGTTTCATGGATAGAGGTGTCTGCATCTCACAAACTAACAAAAAAAAATATGAAGATTTTGACGGGCCCTTTCTTTCTCGCACCTCTTGCCTCTTGGTGCTTGCTTTCCCTTTCTTCCACCCGTATCAGGAAGCCATTCATTTCCTACTGTTATGAATGCAATCTCAGGCTTGCATTACGATCTCTCAAAAGATTTGCCTATAAAAGGATCCAAGCTGCAAATTGCTGCTTAAATTCTTTCCAACAATTCCAACCTTTCAGTTGCGTCTTCCGTGAGACGGCTACCTCTGCACCAGATTGAAACATCATCGTCAAGCCAATTCCATTATGCCCAGCAAATCACTTCAGTTCATGTCAGAAACGGCGCCGCGGTGCTCCATAGGAAACACATGCCATAATCGGAGTTATGGACACAAGCACCCCCATTTCAGACGCTCTGAATCTCAAGCTTCCTGATGCAACTTATTGTTACACATTCCTCCCAGCAGAGAGCTGCTCATGTGGTCACTTAAAACTGGTGGACATGATGCGTCTGGTGATACGGAGAAAAGAGCACTTCAACAATTCTTAAGCAACTGCAAATTCATCAAACATGAAACTGACACAGCATAAAAGTACTTTGGCTGATGACTTACATATTCCAAATCAAGACACACAAACACTGATCCTCATACAAGTACTAGTACTATGCAGTACGTGCAGAAAGCATGGACCTCAACTAAAGAGCAGGGGAGAGCATAAAACTCGTCTCCTCCTTCCATGCCTTTAGGAATCACTAAAGGCAGAAACACTACTTCATGCAGCTATGCAACTACAAATCCTGCAGCAAGCGAGCAAGCTAGAAATACCTAAATAAAGATCATGTGCGAATCATGAATCGTCATGGAAATATCAACAAGGGTGGCGATTGAAATAGAGGCCACCCTTGTCCCGGCCTCAAAAATGCAGCCGGGATTCCTTGTGGTGTTTCAGGAGAGGAAAGTGGTCAGAGAGAAAGGTCCAGGTAAAAATGGTGGTCCTTCAGATGCTCCTGCTTTGTGAAATGGTGATAGTGATCGTGCTGCGCGATGCCACAAGCTGTCTCTTAAAACCTGCAGCCTGTGCGCATCCCGCATCCTGGTTACTTCCTCTGTGTGAGGATCGTGTGCGATGCTCAGTCCTTCCACGTGTAGGCTGGACTGCGGGGAGGGGGAGGAAGAGAAATGGAGGCAGCAGAGGCCATGGCAGTCCCTGCCACCGGTGTAGCCGGGGCAACCGGCGCGCTGGACTCGTAGTCCATGCTGGCCGCCTCACCGGCGAAGCGAGACTGGAGGAAGAGGCCGTGGGCGTTGTCCATGTCGTAGTCCCAGACAGAGCTGCCCGGGCCCCAGGCGCTCAACCACGCCTCATCGGCCGGACCCCACACGCCGCCGGACGTCACCGACGGCTGCAACATGGCCGCGTTGCAGTCACCGCCCTGATGATCGACCGGTTGGAGCTGAGGATTCGACTCGGGCTCCGAGTTGTTCGCCTGCTCTGTTTCGGGGAGCAGAGGCTTGGCTTCACAGCTGGACGGCTGTTCCCCGTGATGCTGCTGAGCTGGATTCGTGTTCGTGTCGTCCGGCGTCGGCGGGGCGGAGGACGAGGAGGATGAGCAGGACGCCGCCGCGCTGGCGCTGGTGCGCCCGCTCCCGCCGACGCGGCCCTTGCCGAGGAACAGGTCGGGGAAGTTGAGCTTGGCGTTCTCGCCGCGGAGCTTGAAGGCCTCGCGGTCGTACGCCATGGCGGCGTCCTCGGCGGTGTCGAAGGTGCCGAGCCACAGCCGCGTGCGGTTCCGCGGGAGGCGGATCTCCGCCACCCACTTCCCCCAGTGGCGCTGCCGCACGCCGCGGTAGAGCTTGGGCGGCCCCGCCGAGCGCCGCAGCTGCTGGTACAGCGCCGGCGGCACGGCCCCGCCGCGGAAGCCGCGCGGGCTCAGGTTCAGCGCCTCGCTCCAGTAGCGCAGCAGCATTTGCTGCTGCACCTCCGGCGCCACGAGCTGCGGCGGGAACGGAGGGCTCGCCGGCGCCCCGAACGGTGGCTGCTGCTGATGCTGCTGGCTGCCGCCGAAGGAAATCATCTGCTGGTGCTGCAACGGCTGCTGTTGCTGCGGGGGCAGGGGCTGGTGGTACACGCTGGAGTACTGCAGCAGCGGCAAGAGCCTCGGTGCCGCCGGCGCCGCCGGAGCCGGATCGTACGCGAACGGAAATACGTGTCGCGTGGACGGCAACGTCGTGGCCGGCGGCGACACGGGGTTGGAAAGAGAGGACGACGAGTCGGGGGACGCGGGAGCCGGCGAGGAGAGCGTGGACAGGGAGCGGTGGAGGCTGCGGATCTTCTTCAGGGGCCGGAGCAATGCGGCCGCCGGCGCGTCTTCTAAAACGGGCGCCAGCTGCCTCCCCGCGGCGGGGCCGCCCGAGGTCACGGCTTTCCCCTTCCACCCCCTCCCGCGCCCTCCACAGCCCCTGTCCGCCGGCTCCATCCCACCGCGGCGAGCTGCGAGGAAACTATGTTGCGTGTCGTGTGGGTGTGCGTGGGTGTCCCGGCCGACCGCTGCAAAGTGTGCACCGAGGAGCCGCCGCGCGTGGAAAACGGGGAGAGAGCGAGGCTCTGCCAGTGCCAAGGAAGCGGGGCGGGCGACCCCGTGCGAGGCGCGCGCTTATAAAGGTCGGGCGCGCCAAAAAGGCAGGCCGATTTTTTTGCTGGTCGCCGGGGCGTTCCACGGGGGAGAGCCGGAGTGGAGGAGATCAGGAGAGAGGGAAAAAAGGAGGGCGCGACGTCTCTGTGTGGCCGGAACGGGATCGTGGTCGGTGGTCCGGGCCCCACGCGCATTGACCCCCCTCGCCGGCTCGCCGCCGCACGCCTCGCGCCACGCCGGACGCCGCGGATGCGTGCGCGGGCGGAGAGGCGCCGCCGCACGGATCGCCAGGCGTGCGCTGGGCCGGGGAACGAGTAGTAGCTTTCGGCTGCTGTCGCTCGCTCGCGCCGCGGCAACATGGGCTGTGGACGGCACCGATCGAGAAAGAACCCGTGGAATCACACCGCGCTCCCGTGGTCCCGTTCGTCCTCCGGAAGTCGCCTCCGGTTTTGTTCTTGCTCTCTCTCTCTCAGTCTCAGTAAGCGAATGCTACGTCCTGGGCTGGGATAGACTTCTGTGGACACCTATGCGACACGGATACGGATACGTGTATCGGTATCGAAAGGATATGGATACGCGGATACGGAATTTTCCCAAAAAACCCGATACGGATACGTTTTGAATTTTTATGTAAAATAAATAAATAATATGCATATTAACTAAAAAAATAGCAAATTAGTGAATTGCCTTGCGATGGTATTGTCAATGTCCACCACAATACAATGCTCCTTCTCCAAGTCCGCAACCGGCCAACCGCATCTTTTACATGCAAACTTGCAAAAGCAATATAAATGTATAAGAACTAGAGAAGTGTAATTTCACAATTTGGAGACTTAGAGTATATCAGTACATCACCTTTGTAGTTCCAGGCTTTCAGCAGCCTTCCTCTTTCATAATAAGTGATTGAGTGAAGAGAAAGAGAAGTACAACTAACTCATGAACTCAACATACAACAAGGCAGTACACTGATCACACATCACAACAACATGATATTACAGGAAGCACATCACAGAACACACTGAGCACAGCCACATGATATTACAATAGTACATAGTCCAAGTTTAACATATGCAATAGTTCACAAAACATAGAACATGATAGTGATAGTCTGATAGATAGCAGTCCACATAACAAACATAGAAAATCATGATAGCAGTCTCTAATTTAGGAAATAGATAAAATCAAGTGTGGCTGCTAGGCATAGGCTCAAGCTTCTTGGTCTTCCTCAATTGTTTCACTCTCCTCCACACCTTCAACCTCGGCATCATCCAATCCAAATGATACAGCATCCAAGTGCTTGCGGTCTTCCAATGCCCGAGATTTTTCCAATATAGAAGCAGGTCCCCTCTTCTTCTTGCTGTTATTGACTGAAGGAGCTACAGGCAAAGAAACTGTGCGTTGCTTCGCTCTTTCCACTAGCTCCTGGCACCTTTCCACGTCCATCCTCATCTGACTCAGCATTTCATATGTAACCTTTGGACATTTGTCAATCCCCTTCCCTGATTTCTGCAGCAAATGAGCTTCAACTCTAGTGTAGCTGGTGCATTTTTCCAATCCACAATAGTTGCATCTCCATGAAGCATTTCCTCCACCAGCTTTAGGCCTCTCTAGAATGGTGACATGATCCCACAGCGGAGCCTTGATATCAGTTGTTCTTGTGGCCCCAGATCCCACACTACCACTAGCACTAGCAGTACCACTTCCAGCACTACTCAAATTTGGAGATGCCATACTGGACAATGAGCATTGGACAAAATCAATAAGGCAGGGCGCACTGGTTCATATCTAAATTGGATTGGGGAGGGAGAGGAACTCACCTAGTCACCTAAGCAGGGGGCACGAGGCAGGGTGCACTCACGGAATCGCCGTCGAGCGGGGCCGCGGTGACGGGGAATGAATCGAGAGCGGGCTTCGTGGGCGGCGGCTGCGTGGAGGCGAATCGGGGATGGCGAGGCGCTCCCCTCCCGGTTTGAGCAGGACGTTGACCGGGACGGGGAGGCGGGGAACTTCCGGCTCGAGGATGACGGCGACGCGACGACGAGAGCGAGGAGGAGTAGGACGGCGGAAGCAGGACGACGGTGGGGGGGGGGGGCGCCTCGTCTTGAGCAGGTCGTCGGCTTCGATCTGAGGGCGACCGAGGAGGGTCGCCGCCTTGGCTGCCCCGATCTGGGAGTCGAAGGGCGACTCGGGGAGGGCGACGCCGCCGCGAGGAGGACGGCGGCGCGAGGAGGAGCGCGAGTCGGCGGCCGAGGAGGGGGCCCAATCTAGGAGGCGAAGGGCGACGCGAGCGCCGGCTTGTCCGCGTCGATCTGGGAGGCGAAGGGCGACGCGGGAGCGGCGGCGTCGATCTGGGACGCGAACGGCGAGGCGAGGCGAAGGGCGACGGGGAGGAGGACGGCGGCGCGAGGAGGAGCGCGAGACGGGGAACTGCCGATGCCGTCCGGCCCTTTTGCCTGTGTGTGAGGCAGAGGCGGCCGCGTGAGATCGGGACTCGGGAGTAGGTCACGAGAGAAAGAAAGGAACGGTGCAAACTCGCGACTGGGCCGCTGGGCCGTATTGACTGGGCCGAGACGTCTCCATTCTTAAGTTTCCGACCCACATAACCTGGGATACGCGGACACACCGCGGATACATATCCCGGCCGTATCCTAGGCGTATCCGTATCGGATACGTCTCCGACACGGGATACGGGACTGCAGTGATGTATCCGTGTTTCTGAGGTGGACACGCACTAATTTGACGGTACGTCGTCGACCGAATCAACCGATCGATCGTTTCTCATGTCGCGACGAAGTGTGTGTGACCGATGAGAAGCGACCAAGTGTGTAGTTCGCACATTCACGTCGCGACGGATTGCTGCGTTTGTTTTTTTTTCAAGGGCAGATCAGATTGTTGCGTTTGTTATGGGGGTGATCGATCAGTGTGTGCATGATTTGGGTTTATCTGAGAGCGCTGCATGCCGAAAGGGGAGTGGACCGGCAGCTCGATCAGCTTATCAACTGGATTGTTTACGGAAAGCTGTGGCTCTAATTGGCATTCAGAAGGCTGAACCTGCTTGTAAGTTTCTCCACGCCAGTAGTTTACGACCTCCTGTCCCGTCCTGCTTATAGTACTTGATCGTTCGGCCATACGCGTGACGCCCCTTGATCCATTCGTTCCTTCTTCCTACGCATTGAGTTCGTGGGGTGCTTGTGTAAGCCCATGCGTAATCCTTCGATCGAACTGATCAAAAATAGAAGAAATATAATAATGCATCCCAATGTTCATTCCTCCTCCAAAAGCTAATGGCGCGTAGCTTTTAATTAACTCTACTGCAGTGATCGAGCTAGGCACTCCTGCTAAGGAAGCAAGCTAATAAGGATGGATAACCATGAGCTGCACTGACAATTACGGCTTTGCTAGATGAACAATTTTTTTTTTGAAGCCATCTGGCGCCCTTTATTGATCTTCAAAAAGCATTACATCGTTCACCAGACTTGCTAGAATAAAGCTAGGGGGTTCATCGACCCAATTACAAGATAATTTTGATTGAAAAGCTACTCTCGCTATTTCATGAGCTACTTTGTTAATCTCTCTATTACAATGCTCAATTGAAATACTTGTGAACTCTTGCCATAACTGAACACATTCTTCGTATATTGCAGCACTCGCTGTTGCAGAGAAACCCCCTTGTTTCATTGTTTCAACCACTTCCGAGCAATCTGACTATATCAAGAGTTTACTGCATCCAATCTGCTGTGCCAAGATGATCCCCTCCCTGAGTGCCAATGTCTTGGCCATAGGAGCATCCAGAATATTTTCAAAGAATCTAGCACCAGCAATCACAAAAGATCCAGTATGGTATCTGATTACAGCTCCCGTACTTCCCATTCCTCTATCAGGGTTGTAGCTTGCATCCACATTCAGCATTAATAAATTCTCAGGAGGCTTCTTCCACCCCACCCTCACTTTTGTCGAGGCAATTGCCTTCTGATAATTCATAGTAAGCGTGACAATTGACATGGCCGATCTTGTCGGACTTTGAACAGTGTTCTCATGAACCATCATCCGGCGCTCCCACCATAGATACCAGCTACCAGTTAGGATTAGTTCTGCAAGATCAACTTTATTCAGATGTGCCAACTTCTTTGGATATCTTATAACTTCAGCTAAAATTACTAATCCTGATCGATCCACCTGCAACAGTCTATGTACTTCATCTGAAATTCCCAGTAATCGCCATATTTCTTTTGCTCTGTTACAAGAGAATAAGAGGTGTTTAATATCTTCACACCCTTCCTGGCAGACTGGACAACTACTCACGTTGCCAATGTGTCGATTTGCCAAAATCCCTCTGCAAGGCAACAGGCCGTGCAGCACCCTCCACCCAAATATTTTGATTTTTGCAGGTACTTTTAACTTCCATAAATTCGCCCATACTCTTTCATCTCCCGCACTCCCAGCTTGCTGAATCAATTTGTTGGCTCCAAATTTATGTAGCCATTGGGTGTGATAAGCTGATCCCACCGAAAAATACCCATTTCGGTTATAATGCCAAGCTACCACATCTTCTCTTCCTTGCACAAGTGGGATCTGCAGAATCCTATGAACATCCACTGACCAGAATATATCCTTTATCAAATCTTCATCCCATCTTCCTGTGATTGGATTAATAAGCTCATCCACGGTTGAAAGTAAATTATGCCCCCTTGGTGTTAGTATCTTCAAGTTGTGGCTCGCTGGGATCCACTTGTCCTCCCAAATGTTAATCTGTGAACCATCACCCACACGCCAAATATAACCTTTTTTAAAACATTCCAACCCTGCTAATATACTTTGCCAAGTGTACGAACTACCACTTTTTTGCTTCGCGTTCAAGAGTTTCCCATCAGGGTAGTATCTTGCACGTAACACTCTCGCGCATAGAGATTCTGGTTCGAGCAGCAACCTCCACACTTGCTTTGCTAGCAAGGCTCGATTAAAACTTTCCAAATCTCTAAAACCCATTCCTCCTCTATTCTTTGGAATACACAATTTCCACCAAGCCTTCCAATGTATTCGTTTATGGTCATCGTCATCACCCCACCAGAATTGTGATATGGCATCTGTCATCCCTTTGCAAATGTTTTTTTTTTGTTTTTGAATACCATCATCGCAAATACCGGAACGGCCTGAGCAATAGCCTTAATTAGAATTTCCTTTCCTCCCATACTTAGCAGCTTCTCTTTCCACCCTTTTGTTTTAGCTCGAACTCTATCAATCAAGTGTTGAAAACAATCACTTTGGTCTATCCCCACCAAGGCTGGTAGACCTAAATATTTATCACTTAAAGATTCCGTGATAATATTCAAAGCCTCGCAAATCTCTGCCTTTACTGTAACATTTGTGTTTTGACTGAAGAAAATGCTGCATTTCTCTTCGCTCACTTTTTGTCCAGAATTTGCACAATATCTATCGAGTATACTCTTCAATTTCACTGCATTCTCTCTTGTCGACTCCATCAATATCAGAGAGTCATCTGCAAATAGTAAATGGGATATCGCCGGTGCGTCTCTACAGATTCGCACTCCCTTCAACTCCTCTCTAATTTCAGCTCCTTTCAATAAGCTTGACAAGCCTTCAGCTACCAACAGAAAGAGATAGGGAGATAAGGGGTCTCCCTGTCGAATTCCCCTTGTTGGTGTAAAAGTTTCAGTCTCCATGGAATTTACTCTGACCTTGTATTTAACAGTCTTGACACATGCCATAACAAGATCAACCCATCTCTGAGCAAAACCCATTTTTAACACGATTTTCTCCAGAAAATTCCATTCCACTCTATCGTAAGCCTTGTGCATATCCAATTTAACTGCACATAAGCCTCTCTTTCCACGTTTCTTTTTGATAGTGTGAATACTCTCATAAGCCAATAATATATTATCAGTAATAAGTCTTCTCGGGACAAAAGCGCTCTGGTTATCACTAATGACTTCAGGCAAGATAGATCTTAGTCTATTTGCTAGCATTTTAGATATGACTTTGTACACAACATTGCACAAGCTGATAGGCCTGAATTGTGACACCAAAGTAGGATTTGTTACCTTGGGAATTAAAACAATTGTAGTCTCATTCCACCCTTCTGGAATTTGTGCCAAATTCACCGCCTCCAACACCTCCTTTATCAAATCATCACCCAAAAGACCCCAAAATCTTTTATAGAATTTTGCATGCATACCATCTGGGCCTGGAGCTTTAAGATCGCCTATATGAAATAATGCTTTCTTCACATCTTCCCCACTAAATGGGGCTGTCAACTCCACATTCATCTCAGGTGTAACTTTTCGGCATACATCTGCCAAAATATTATTGTCCATCTCCCCTACCTCTGTTGAGAACAGGTTCTCAAAATAGTTCTGAACAATATTACACATAACCTCCCCATTCTCCTGCATGATCCCGTTGTGATCAATTAGCCCCTTTGTGGTATTTTTCTTTCTTCTTTTCGAAGCATAATTATGAAAGAACTCTGTGTTCCTATCGCCCTTCTTTAGCCAATTTACCTTAGCTTCTTTAGCCAATTTACCTTAGCTCTTTGCATCCAATATATTTCTTCCTGCTCCAGCATTAGTTCAAGTCGCACCATCAGTTCCTTCTGTGATTCAGAATTTGCCTCTGTCATTGGTCCTCTTCTTAATCTCTCTAATTCTCTCTTAAGTTCAGCCATTCTCTTTTCAGGTCTCTTCAACACTTCCTTATCCCAGACATGTAGTTCCTCATGGACATCATTAACCTTCTCTAAGAAAGTCAGCCCCTCCCCTCGGGCTTTTGCTCTTGCCCATGCTACCTTAATCATCTCCTCTACTGTATCTTCTTGCAACCAACGGGCTTCAAATTGCTTCTTTCTTCTTCCCCCTTGGGCCGGTGCCAGATACTGAGTGTCCATCAGAATAGGACGATGATCAGAACAAGTCATCTCACTATTTATCAATGTTGACAGTGGGAAACAATTAGACCACTGTACATTTACCACTGCTCTATCAAGTCTCTCCCTGATTTGGCCCCTCTGCCAAGTATACATATCGTAGTTTTCATCCTCCGTCCAAATACCGCGACCCCCACTTCTACCTCTTCCCCTACCTCCTCTACCTCTCGCTCTTCCTCCACGATCATCCCTTGCTGTTGCCGGCGCCATGAATGGAACTCTCAACCAGTCCCCCCAATCACAAGTTTCTTTTGGGTGGACTCCATCCCCACATTCAGTCACCTCATGTCCCAAGCAGACGCAAAAGAAACAAAAGCTGGGTAATTTTTCATATTGGACCAAGCACATGGTCCTCTCCTTTAGCGTGATTGGAACAACATGCACCAGGGGCTTCTTGAGTTCCAACCAGATTCTCACCCGCAAAAATGGCGTAGAATTAATTTTCCCTTCATTCACAACCACTTGTATGATTTCACCCACCTTCATCGCAACTTTCTCAGCCAATTCCTTTTTTCTCACCAACAATTCTGGAACCCCATGAATTCTTGCCCAGATTGGAATCCTGTCCAGCTTGTACGATTTGAAGTTCGAATAGCCATCATATTCTTCCATCACTACAGCCGCACCTCGAAATAGCCATGGCTGTCCCTCCATGATTCTCGACCAATCTCCCAGACAATGAAGCTGGACCTCAAAAAGATTCGAATCCAGCACTTTGAATGTTACCTCTTTTGCTGTGGCCCATGCGTTCCTCAACGCGTTGAAGAGAGCCGCATGGCTGAAGGGCTTTGTCGTATGAACCCTAAAAAGGGCTAGCCAGCGAATCTCCTTCACAAGGTCCTCTAGTTCTCCTGAGAAATCAAGGTCTTCTTCCTCTTCTCCATGCAGTTTCATCCCTTGAAGGTGCTTCTCCAGACTCGTCATCCCACGTAGGTCTTCCTTTTCCTTTTCCTTTTCCTTTTCCTTCCCCTTCCTCTTCTCCTGCCCTCCTTTGTCCGCCATGCACAAAAGCTACGATGGCACTCCCCCTCCAGAGAGGGAAGTCCCCGTCGTTTGTCGAGAGGATCACGTCGGGATCGACGTGAGATGGATTGACTCCGGCGTCGCCGCCGAAGGATAGAGAAACCCTAATTTAGGGGATAATTGCTAGCACATCTTGCTAGACGAACAATTAACTGTCCATTTCCTCGTCCCCTTGCTGATCCAAACATGAGGCCGAGGTGCATCCAGTGGCGTACCTAGGATTTAGAGAAGGATATGCCATAACAAATTTTTTATATATAATTTGCTATAATCTTTATATTTTACTTTAGTAATAAGATCTTAATTGTATGACTAATGAGCTTAGATTAGATTTTTAGGTATGCCATGGCATATGTGGCAACCCACTAAGTACGCCACTGGGTGCATCCCTTGAGCCGTCCAACAACTCGCGCAGAATAATGCACTGGACCGAGTTGGACCACTCATTAGCACCGATTATTAGTTTTTTTTTGGCTCGGCATGATCTGCTGCATCCCTTCAACGAAAGTGTCGGTACTGTTTCTTATTCCATCACCCCAAACCAAACATCCTAGGTTGCTCGTGCCGTCCATGGCTGGACAGCAACCCTTCGCTTAGAATTCTCGAGGATCTGAGGACACACGGCACTGTTTCTAACCCGCCTGCCCGTCAAATAAACATCAGCTCGATCGGGTTGCGCGTGTCATCGGTCACCGAAACTGCTGTTGATGATGAGCTACCTAAAGCAACGGTGATGCTACATGAACATCCGTTGTTCCTGTGGTTAACTTTCCGGGTGGCCGAGACACGCTACTAGATGATCGATCGAGCTTGATGGCTACCGGCGGGGCCAGATGATGCAGGTGCGGACGGGGACGCAACGCCAAGAAATCGGAATCCCAGCAGATCTGCAACGCCGCCGCAACCTTACGCACGCGCGCACAGCGTACCTTCGCGAGATCTCCATATTCTTTTTATATATACATTGAAAAGGACCCCACAAAAAATTTACCAAATTGCACAAAACTTAAGCAGTTACAAAAGACTCTCTATATCTTTCCTTATTATTAGGAATAGAGATATTGATAGAAAAATACTCTCCAATAGCTTCTCTAAGTGGTTATCCAAATATAGCCATCCTCCATTCTGCATTTCTCGCTAACTAAAATTAATAATAAAATAGCTTTCTAGAGTGTACACAAGATATACAAATGAAAAAGTCCGGTCTACACCCTTGAATTATCACAAAACTTTGATTTTCAACCTTAAACTACAAAACTGGATAAGACATGACATTCAACTATCGAAACCGGGCAAATTTGGCCCTCGGGGTGGTTTTGAAGGCGGTTTTGTATTTTAAGAAAAATAAAAAATTCTAATGAGATCTATAAAATCAAATCTAATTTATTTTAAAATAGAAAAAAATATGAAACTAGTATCAATTTTTTTTCTAAAAATGTAATCTATATTATTGTTCTATTTGAATCTTATTTATTAAAAAGTAATACGCATAACTACAAACAACCAAATACTATGAACATAAAAAATGGATTCAAATAAATGACAAGTACAGTGACAATAGATAGGTTACATTTTTAGGAAAATTTTGATACCCATTTCATATTTTTTATGTAAAATAAATTAATTATAATTTATTAGTTTAAATTTGAATATTTTTAATTTTCTTCAAGTGTGTAAACTAGGATTTTCCCTAAAAAAATTGTTAGAGTGAAAACAAATAGAAAATAAATTTTACGCAGAAGGGTCTCCAAATGTTAACTAAAATTTAGAAAGCACTCTCTTGGAGATGATCGTAATAAGTGCTGGTACTATGTAAGACTCCCCTTTCTATACGAGTGAGGTATGTCCAGCATTTTTCGTTTCCGAGGAGAAAAATGTAAGACTCCCCTTTAACTGAAATCTTTTTGTGCAAGAGCCTAAACAAAATGCCGAGATCCATAATAAACAGGAGCAAAATAGAAAACGATGCGCGAAAATGCTAGATCATCCGCCGTGGCGTGTTTAGTTCCCAAAATTTTTTGGGACAAACTACTGTAGCAATTTTCAGCTAAAGATTAAGAGGACTAAACATGATCTAATTGTAAATCTAACTACACGAATGTACGAGAAATCACGAGACGAATCTATTAAGCTTAATTAATCCGTCATTAAAAATTGATTGCTGTAGCTTGACATTGTCTAATCATTGCATAATTAGGTTTATTAGATTTGTCTCGCGATTTTGTCCAAGGGTTGTGGAATAAGTTTTGGCAGCTATTCACATTTTTTTAGGGACTAAACGGGACCTAGGATGTTTCCCGAAAATGCGACACGAACAGTTGGGCATGCACTGCTCCACCACCGCCTTTTGGGCACCTCAATGCGCCGCGGCAGGCGGCACGCCGGGTGAGTGGTGACAAAAAACTCCCGGCAGGGCCCTCGGTCGTCCGTCCCGGCACGCCCCCGACCCCGCGCGCACCTTACTTTCGGCACGCACGATCTGGGAACCGGTACCGCGCGCCATGCATTTATTCCTGTAGCCCCCAAGTCCACGCCAGCAGGCCCGCCACCGCCGCCCGGCGACCACCACGTGACGGAGGACCGCCGCCCAGCCCCACCCACCCACCACCGAACCCCTCCAAACTCCCCCCGATCGCGACGAGCCTGCCTGGCCGCGGGGGGAGTCTCGCGTGTGGCTGCCGCGCGGGACGGGGGTCCTCCGGCCCCGGGTCTCAGTTGGTTCTCGGCCACGTGGCGTGGACCGGCGGCCGGGTCGCGCTCGCGCGAGCGGAGCTGGGCTGACTTGCGCGCGACGCACCTGCGCGCTAATCATGCCGATCCCCGCCGTGCCAATCGGCATCGGCATGACAGTGTCAGTGGTGGTAATGGATCATGATTCAAATGCTTTCTTCACGATTCTAATTAGTTTTTATTTTTTTAGCTTAAAATTAAATAAAATTAGAGTCCGATTTTTTTAGAATCGGACTCTTAAATTATCTAAACAAAAAATTAAAACCTTTTACCACCCCTAGGCAGTGTGTTTCAAACCCTAGGAGGAGTTCGGAGGCTTGCTGCACCGTTGGTGAGCTGGCTGATGTTCACGGGGCACGTACCATGCCTCCAGCAAGTCCTTGATGGATGGGTACCGGCCAGCTGCTAGTGCGCGAACTATCCGGGTTCCAGAAAGTTCCGTGCCGATGGCCGAAAGGGACGCGGATAATCCCGTCGCTGGGCCGTTCCCCACACTATTCTGGTCAAAAGTTACAGAATTCAGATCTCGGGCGCGTGTTGGTGCGTCCCGTAAAGAAATTTAGCAAATCCATGGATGCGCCATTAAAATTTGTTGAGCTGGGCCAAGTCATCACTTCACCGATGCGAAGTCGATCACTAGATTCGAGAAAATCAAGATTAGTTTTATTTTGAAAGAAGTCAAATTTTGCATATTTTGACTAAGGCTTAATGGTTGATTAATAATATGTTTCATGTAAAAAATCTTATACAGCAAAAATCATATCTTAAATCCATTCCGCACTGTATTGGTTTCGAAGCTGCTAGCGAGGGACTGTACTTCTATTTCGATAGTTGTGTTCTTATTACAACGTTGCTCTGTGGAGCGATATCGATCTCGATGGTGTCAATCCAGCATACATTTTTATTTTTATTTGGCGAAGAGCATACATAAACTAACATACTAGTACTACATAGACACAGACACGACAAAAAAAAGGAATGCTTCGCTTGCCCTCAAACCTAACTCCGGCAGACCTATCAGACCTTTCTAAGACACTCGCAAACACACCAAATAAGGATGGATCTAGACATCCGAATTCTTAGAATAAATTTAATATTTTAAAATAGATATGCTTAAAATTTTATGCTAATCTTTTTTTATATTATCAAGCATATTATTACACATAAGAATAAAATTTTGTATAGATTTTTTATGTATTATTTGCTCCCTACAATTAAAAAGGTGAAAAAAAGATTCGAATCCGTATCCGATCCGTATTCGAATTTTTATATTTATTATTTGAGAATATATATGATAAATTTGAGGTTTAGTTTTTATGAATCTTTACAAGATTAATGTTAAATACAAGACTACGAATTTACATAGTAAATTCTATATCTTATTTGTCCATAATCGAAGAAAAATAACCAAAAATCTGACATTCGAATAAACATCCGAATCCATCCTTACACACCAATAATCATTTCAAAACACACACACACCAATAATCACTACGAGTAGTTGGGGAAACTTACTCTCTCCATCACGGACAAATTAAACACATAGTTTAATCGGCGCATCCTGATCGAACAATCCGGATTACGCAACGCATAATCATGCACATACCAGTAGTAGCGATAAGTCAATACTCTCGCACGAATAGCACCACTACGAGCGCGCAATGATTATGCGCTAAGTGTGCCGCTTTCCATTGTTTAGCGCCTTAATCCGCCATCACGGCACACAACGAGCCTTATCTGCAAGTACTAGCTTAGGTACCTGCAGGTGAGCTCGTTTATTTGGCCTCGTTTGGTTCGCGTTAGGATTTTAGCGTGCTAATAAATAGTGATATTTTGACCGTTAATTACGATGTCAAACAAAATTAGTTTACAAAAGCAACTCCAGAACCCCCGCGCTAGTGACCTTGAAGAATCTAATAAGACCTTTGACCGCGCGATTAGAGGATGGTTACTGTAGTATCACTGTAGCCAATCATCGATTAATTACTGTCATTAGATTCGTCGCGAAAAGTTACACCTATCTATAAAAAAATTTTACAAATAAACTTCATTTAGTACTTCATGCATGCGAGATTCTCTTTTCGAGAAACGTGCGCGCTATTTTTGTAGAATGACAAACAAAACCTTTATTTTTGAGCTGAGCTCACTGACAGGGAAGATCAGCTCGAACTATTAGGATATTTTTTTTACCTCAGAACACAGGACGAAGCACGCATCTATCTGGAGTTCTGGACAAGTCTCTGGCGCGTTCCGGCGCCGGGCCGAACGGATTAGCATCGGAGTGCTTTGTTTAATGCGGGTGGTGGTGTGATCTGATAAAGCCATCGCGTTTCAGTTTGCGTTGTTAATTGTTACGCAAGTCAACCCCGGTCCTTTGATCCCACCTTTTTTTTTCTCTATATAAAGAGGTTAGTGCTTGGGGTGGCAGTCTGGAAGAGATGGCGTCACTATGTTTGTAAGGACTTGCTCGACTTCTTTCTCAAGCAACAACAAAATACAACCTTGCAAAAGCAAAACAGCTGCTCGCATGTCGTCATGTCCGCTCGCAGATATTTAGAGTGGCAGCTGACCATACAGTATGACACGGGCTGCTGAAGTTTAGGGTACTTTCGAGACAAGTCTCCCTGAATGAATAGGCAAAAAAAAAAGCGTCAATTAGGGAGTGTTGCACAACGTCCCAATTCGTGTGTGTGTTTTCTCTCACGAGGATACCAATTCTAGTTAGTCTGACCTGAAACTTGTAGCAAGATAAGATCCCACGATCGCTTACTGGAACCCGTGGCGTCGCAATTTTTTTTTCTTTTTCTTTCAGAGGATGATCGGCATTGCGATCGCAACTGCAATTTCAGTTTCTACAGAAACTGTCCGTGAAAGGCCAACCAATCCGGGGGAGCATATTAAAGACCTCTCTCGCTACTCCGCCAGAGGCCCTGTCAAGTTGGAACAAATCCTTGGCTTCGACGCAAAAAGAAGTGCTACACGGACATCGACACAACGACGGTAGACGAGCGAGAACGTGAGACACTGGAACGCCAATGTCACGCAGTCGTTTGCTAGTCGTCAGACCCAGATCCAAGCGTGCTGACTGGGTTGAAAATATCTGCCAGCGAGTCCCCGGGAACGGACAAGAGATGGGCGGCAACGGCAACTGGGCGCGCTGATTTTACAAATCGCTCCGTTTTCGAACAGTACAATGTTGGATGACACCTGACCTAACCACACTGGCGACATTTGAAATTTTGAATGGTTCGGTATTTGTATTAGGAGGTGGTGGGATGATGCGGCCGGCGGAGCCGAAAAGAACATCGGAGGGGAGATATTTTACCTAACACAGCCTTTCTTCAGGTTCAGGTTGAAGCATCGCCTTGCAAATTTTTTTATATTCGATCGTGCTGCGCATCTTCGTATTTAATCAAACGGATTAGTATGGCTCGGTGATCGTCTTTGATTATGGCGGAGTGTTGCGGGCATTCTGCATTCAGGAATATATATATATATACACACACTAGGCTGCCTTTAGCTTTTCTCCATAAGCACAGCTTGATCTGCTGGTGCCTACCTCAAGAGTCAAGAGACAGGGCAGGAAGGAAGGAGCCATTCAGATTCAGTTCAGCAGGGCTTGCTTGCTGGCGTCTGGGCCGGGCAAACAAAAGCCTGCGCATTCTTTAGCGGGCTTCACTTGCTGCAGACGGCATCACGCCACTGCGGGCTTTGACTATCCTACGAATTTCATGCAGTTTGCCAGCATGCATTTCGTTCAGACTACAGTTCCAGTTGCGAGGTTTCATGGAAAGAAGTTAAACAACTTCACAGAGAAATTGGAGATACAGTACCAATTTTTTTTTCATTTCGTAGCCCCATTTTGAGCGTAGATTTTTCAGCTAATCAAAGATTTGGGGGAAAAGTTGGACCCAAAAGAGAGAGAGATGCGGAATGGTCTGATTTCGCGCCAGTGTGTAGTCGCCGGCGTGGCGGCTCAGGCGCTCAGCTCGTCCGAGAGCCACACGAGCCCCCACCCTGCCAAGGTCCATGCCGGGCCACCTCCACATCTCGGCGTTGCACAGGACGTCAGCATCTTTTGAACGCTCTCGTTAGCACCAACTAGCAAGTGCTCCGCGCTAATAGTACGGGCAGCTAGTTTTTTATTTAATTTTTTAAAAATATTTACTTGTACAAAAGAAATATATTTGGTAATTTATTTACCTCTCGTTTGCTCTTGTTGAATTCTACTTGCAGCTTTGTATATATAGGAGTTCATATCAATCATCAGTTTCTATGTTGCTTTGTTCTATATTATAGTTGCATATTTTAGTATTTAAATCTGCAAAATCTAAATTTGAGGATTGAATTCAATTTTGGGTCACCTTGAATATAGATGCATATTTGAAGCGTCCCCTCATAAGAGAAGACTTAAATGTGATACAATATTAGTCCCAGGAGGCTGATAACACATTTATTATATCAGATGGTACATCATCGTACAACTCTACGCGGTAACGAGCAGTGAAACGCCACTAACGCGAGGACAATAACTACAACCCAAACAAAAACGTGAAGCACGAAGAAGTCATCAGAGTCCTGCGCCATACGGAGCTCCTGCGGGTGACCCTATCCACAGGCAAAGTTGGGTGCAGAACGGAACCCCCTACTCAACGTCCTCGGGAACAAAGTTTGAATCTTCCTCTGTAAAAATTAAGTAAGGGGTGAGTACAAACGTACTCAGCAAGTCCAACCACACCCACGGAGGGGGTATAGACAGAATACATGCACAGAATGGATCAAGGATAAGACTAGGGTTTAATTTACGGAAAGCTAGTTTTTATGCATGGGTTTATTTGAATTTTTTTTCTTAAAGCAATTCTTTTGTAACCGGGTGAGGTTGATCCACACAGGATCCCAGTTTATAAGTTGCTACCGGACTCCTCATCCGCCATAGCACACGGCACAACTGCCGGATACTTTTCCAAAACAACTCACGCCAACCCATCCATTCCCAGAAGAAATACTAGTTGTGTGACCAAATCATAACTCGCCCAGTACCGTGGGCACGGCTATTCGAATAGATTTTAACTCTGCAGAGGTGTGCAACTTTACCCACAAGCAGGGTACCACAGCACGATCACCTTAGTGTCGGTGCAGATCCCAACAAAGCCATTACTCACCTTAGCTAGACCTGACTAGCCACCATGGGATCCACCAAGGGGCCATTGACCTATCTCCCAGGTTTAACCGGGGCATAAGTCACACAGAGCTTATCCCTTCTCCTTAGTCACCCGTTGCTCTCAGCTCTCCTGATGGCTATCAGACTAACTAGTGGGGTTTATGCTAAGCCATTGCCACATACAACGGTCGAGTGGTTTGCACGATAGTAGAGTTAGGCAAGATGACACATCAACTCGGTCCTTAGTTGTGACAAGATGGATATCTCTCAACTTTGCTCAACCACACAGGTACGAGCACACCTTTTGGCAATTCACACAGAAGTGCCATCCATCTCGTCTGTACTCATCTTTCTTTTGGTTTCCAAAAATTCCACATTTTCCCTTCCCACACACTCACACATTTTCCTTTTATAAAACAAGTTGTACCGCGTTTAAGGTCCTAAACGTTCTAGCAGCGATTAATGTCCAAATAGAACAGATCACATTTAGACATTAATCTAGGTGGTCAAGGAAGGGTTATAACAAAACAAGGGGTGGCTATCCAACTATGTTTTCAGCGGTCAAAGCATATGCAGTTTTGTAAAACAGGCCAGTAGGTTGTGTTTACAAAACTGGGACAAAACATGCATCAAATGATGAGATTGAACTTGCCGTTCTCAAAGCCTTTGGGGATGTCCTGATCGAGGTACTATCCTTCGGGTTCGGGATCGCGGTACTGGTCTTCGCACACTTGCTCACGGTACTACTCGTCGACGGGTTCTCCCTCGTTCACACCGTGATCTACGACGCACACAACAATCACACAATAAAGAAAAAGAAATAAAGAGTTTATCGTAAAGCTCGAATCGTAAACAATTAAGATATGGAGATAGGAGTAATATTTTTGGGTGGTTTTCTAATGGCACGGCCGAAATTATGTTAGGAATGGTGTGGTCGAATTTCGGAATATTTGGAGGATTCTTGGTGCATGGAATGATGAGTTAACGAGAGGTTTATGGACTAAATAAGGATCTAAGGGCCTATCTGTAATTACTTTTGGGAGGAACAGGACTCGATTAGAATTCTAGGAATTATGGGGGTTATTCTAAAAATAGGTAGGGGTCTATTTATAATTATTTCTATATAGTGGAGGGACTAATCCTTGAAACGGAATAGAAGAGGGGCTTCTTTGGAAATGGATTAGAGAGGTGGAGGGGTTCTTCAAAGAAAAGAAAGAAGGGGAGGGGCTTTTGGTCAAATCTGCCCCTTTCTTCTTCCTCTCGACAGGAAGCAGGGGAGGGGAACAGGAGGTGCGGCGCACTTGGGATGCAGCCCTCCGGGGCACGGCGGCGGCTGGGGAGGAGGGGAAAACGGAGAGGAGAGCGTGGGGATTCGATTCCCGTGCTCACCTTGGACTGGGCCGGCTTGTGGAGGCCGGGTCGCTAGGACCAGCAGCGGCGGGCAGAGGAGCTCTGGGCGGCGGCGCTGTGCAGCTTGGGAGGGGGCCAGGGGCAGTGGTGTTGTGCTGGTCGACGGGTGGCGCGGCGAGCTTAGAGCGATGGGATGGGTCGGGCAGCGGCGAACGGCGCGGCGAGCATCCCGGCACGTGGAGCGCGTGGGAGCGGCCGGGAGCAGGGACACGCGCGTGCGGTGTGTGGGGCTCAGGGCGTGAGCAGGCAGAGCAGGAAGAATAAAGGAGAAAGGAGGAGGGAAAAAAAGAAATGAAGAAAAAGAAAAAGGGGAAAAAGAGAAGAAGAAAAGAAGAGAGAGGAAAAAGAGAGAGAGCGGCGGTCGGCGGGATTCGCGGCGACGGTCAGGAGCATGCGACGGCTTCAGCGAGATGCGACGTACGCGGAACAAGGAGAATAGAGAGATGAGACAGTGATTGGTGTGGGTGTCGGGACGGCGGATCGCTGGAAAGGATTTCGAAGGATTAGGGGCTCCGATGGAAAAGGGGTTTAGGAATGATTTGAGCTCAGCGATGAAAGGAAATTTTGAATATTATTTTTAGCGTGTGATTTATCTTGGTAAATTTTTAGGATGTTACAAACCTACCCCACTTAAAATGAATCTCGTCCTCGAGAATTGGCTGGTCCCTAAAGAGATGGGAAAACTCCTTCTTTAGCGCATCTTCGCGTTCCCATGTAGCTTCTTCCATTCAATGCTTACTCCATTGGACTCTGCAAATCCGTACTTCTGAGTTCCTTGTCCTTTTTGTGACAATGTCCAGAATTTTGACCGGTACTTCCTGGTATCGCAGGCCTGGCTGCAAATCTGTTGCTTCCACTGGCACGTGTTCTGTCTCGGGTACCCTCAAACACCTTCTTAATTGTGAGACATGGAACACCGGGTGTATGTCTGACATTCCTTCTGGTAGTTAGAGTCGATAGGCTACTTTTCCGACTTTCTTTAGCACTTGGTACGGTCCAATGTACCGAGGGGCTAACTTTCCGTGCACTTGAAACCTTCGGGTCCCTCGAATAGGTGAAACCTTAAGATAGACGAAGTCTCCTGGATTGAAATTTATTTCTCGTCTCTTCTTGTCCGTGTAGCTCTTTTGTCTGGACTGGGCTACTTTCAACTTTTCACGGATTTCTGCTACTCTTTCTTCGGCTTCCTTTATGAGGGCTGGTCCAACTAACAAACGCTCTCCCACTTCTAACCACATCAGAGGGGTTCTGCACTTTCTCCCATAGAGAGCCTCAAATGGCGACATGCCTAAGCTGGCCTGATAACTGTTGTTGTATGAGAATTTTGCATAGGGTAAACTTTGTTCCCAATCTTTACCATAGGTAAGGACACATGCCCTTAACATGTCCTCCATAATTTGGTTTACCCTTTCAGTCTATCCATCAGTTTGCGGGTGGTAGGCCGAACTAAAATTCAGTTTGGTCCCCATGGCCTTATGCAGACTTTTCCAAAACTTGGAGGTGAATTGGGTTCCTCGATCTGAAATGATTCTACTAGGTACACCATGCAGCTTTACTATATTATCCACATAGAGCTGGGCTAGCTTTTCTCCTCCATAGTTGGTCCGTACGGGTAGGAAGTGAGCGACCTTGGTGAGCCGGTCCACTATTACCCAAATGGAGTCATACCCTTTCTGGATCTTGGGCAATCCTACCACAAAATCCATTCCTATCTCATCCTATTTTCAGACTGGGATAGGTAGGGGTTGTAGCAATCCTGCTGGCTTCTGGTGCTCAGCCTTGATCCTTTGGCTTGTATCGCACTGGGCAACGAACTGGGCAATGTCCGACTTCATTCCATTCCACCAATACTTTGGTTTTAAATCCAAATATATTTTGGTGGATCCTGGGTGAATGGAATATGCCGAGTTATGAGCCTCATCTATGATCATTTGCCGGAAGTCCCCTTCTTTGGGCACACAAATCCTATCTTTATACCACAAGGTTCCCTTATCGTCCACTCGAAAATCCGGTGCTTTGTTCTCTCCGGTATGTTTGCGGATTTTCATTAAATCCTCGTCCGAACCTTGGGCCTCTCTGATTCTGTCCTCTAGTATGGGTTGGACGTCCAGTGTGTGACTGGAGCCTCGAGGGATGATGTGCACATTCAATCGTGCTATTTTCTCTCGCAGATGGGCATCCTTGGGTCCATAAGATTTCCGGCTTAAGGCATCGGCTACCACGTTAGCTTTGCCAGGGTGGTAGTGAATTTCCACATTGTAATCCTTGACCAGTTCTAACCATCTTCTTTGCCTGAGGTTTAGATCTGGTTGGGTAAAGATATACTTCAGGCTCTTATGATCCGTGTATATCTCACACTTATTTCCAATCAGATAGTGCCTCCAAATCTTGAGGGCATGCACTACGGCTGCAAACTCCAAGTCATGTGTTGGGTAGTTCTGCTCATGAGGCCTGAGCTGTCGGGAAGCATATGCAACTACCTTCCCGTCTTGCATAAGGACACACCCTAAACCTTATCGAGATGCATCACAATAGATGACAAAGTCCTAATGAATATCCGGTAGGGTCAGCACTGGAGCGGTCATCAATCTACTCTTCAATTCTTGAAAACTTTTTTCACATGACTCTATCCAGGTGAATTTCTTATCCTTCTTGAGCAGTTCTGTCATGGGCCGGGCTATCTTGGAAAATCCTTCAATGAACCTCCGATAATACCCAGCTAATCCAAGAAAGCTTTTGATTTCACTAACATTGGTCGGTTGCTGCCAGTTGAAAACTGCTGCGACCTTCTCAGGGTCCACTGCTACTCCTTCTGCAGTCAGAATATGACCAAGGAAGGCTACTTTCTCAAGCCAGAATTCACACTTGCTGAATTTGGCATATAGCTTATGTGCTCTTAGTTTTTCCAAAAGCACTCTTTGATGTTGTTCATGCTCTTGAGCACTTTTGGAGTAGATGAGTATGTCGTCAATAAAGACAATGACAAACTTATCTAACTCGTCCATAAACACCTTGTTCATGAGATTCATGAAATAAGCAGGTGCATTGGTGAGTCCAAAAGACATCACCGTAAACTCAAACTGCCCGTAACGGGTGACAAAAGCTGTCTTTGGGATGTCACTTTCTCTAATCTTGAGCTGATAATATCCTTACCTCAGATCAATCTTGGAGAAGTACTTGGCTCCTTTTAGTTGATCAAAAAGGTCATCAATCCTGGGGAGGGGGTACTTATTCTTGATGGTGACTTCGTTCAATGCCTGGTAATCTACACACAATCTCAAACTCCCATCCTTCTTCTTGACAAATAGGACTGGGGCTCCCCAAGGCGACGAGCTTGGTCTGATGAAGCCACTTCGTTGTAGTTCTTCCAGTTGCTTCTTTAATTCCGCCATTTCAGAGGCTGCCATCTTATAGGGTCTCTTGGCTATTGGAGAGGTTCTAGGGACAAGGTCGATGACAAACTCTATATTCGTATCTGGTGGCATTCCGGGAAGTTCTTCAGGGAAAACATCTGGGTACTCATTTACTATTGGAACTTCTTCCAAGGACTTAGCTTTCATGCTAAAAACCATTGGGTCTGGTCCATTTCCCCGAGTATGGCAGGTCACTTGCTTCCCATCTGAGTTGGTTAGGTGTACTACCTTGTCAGCACAATCTATGAGGCCATTGTGTAGGCTTAACCAGTCCATTCTAAGGATCACGTCTATTCTCTTAGACTTAAATACTACTAGGTCCGCTAGGAATTCTACCACACTTAAATTAATTCTTACCCGTAAACAACCTAGTTGACACTTGACGTCACCTCCAGGCGTCCGGTTTAATAGGGGTATTTTTAGCAGTACCGTAGGTATTTTATGCTTATCCACAAAGCTTGACGATATGAATGAGTGTGATGCTCCAGAATCAAATAATACCATTGCTAGAGTTGAGCTGACTAGGAACTCACCTAGTACCACTCCTTGTGCCCTTTGAGCCTCCTGCGCGTTGATGTGGTTGACGCGGGCTCGTCCATAAGGTTGCTGATTGTTGTTGTTGCCCTTGTTGTTGCTGCCATCGGGAACACGGTTGGCTCCGGATGCAGGTGGCCTAGGCCCATTCACCGAGTTGGAGAAGGCTGATGCAGCAGGCTTGTTCTTGGTATATGGGCAGTTGGCAATGTAATGCCCTATCCCACGACAGTTGAAACAGGCCCTAGCATTATTGTTGTTGGTGGTGACTTGGCTGGCGTTGCTCTGCGGGGCTTTCATGGTGTTTTGGCTCCTGAACTGTGTGTTAGGGGCCTGGGAGCCTGTCACTTGTGACTGGGTCCTATACTGCATTGGGCCCTGAGATCTTGGTGCAGTATAGCTGGAGCTCCTTGGTTTCTGGAAGCAGTCCTGCTGGCGGGCCTTGCTTTCCAGGAACTTACGCTTATTTTCCCTCCTTTCTTCAGCTTTGGCCCTTTTCTGTGAGGATGGCCACGTTCATCAGAGTATTGAAGTCTGGGTATATCTGAGGGGTAAGCAAGGTCTGAAGTTCTGGGCTCAATCCCTTCTTGAACATGCCCTGCTTCTTTTCATTCTTATCCACTTCTTCTGGTGCATAGCGAGCGAGCTCCATGAACTAGTAGGTGTACTCTTCCACAGACACGCTCCCTTGCTGTAGTTCGCGGAACTCATCTGCCTTACGCTTCATAGTGGCTGTAGGAATATGGTAGCAGCAGAACTCCTTCACAAATTCATCCCAAGTGATGGTGGAGGCATCTACAGCAGCGGTACAATAATTTTCCCACCAAGCTAAGGCGGTTCCGGTGAGTTGGTGAGCTGCCAGAAGAACCTTGTCTCGGTCTTGGCATTCAAATGGCTCGAGCTTCCTTTGGATCACATGCAGCCAGTCATCTGCCTCCAAGGGGTTGCTGGATCCGGCAAAGGTGGGCGGCTTGGTTCTCAGGAAAGCTGTCAGCTTGTCATTCATGGTCGGCTCTCGTGGCCGCTTGTTGATGAGGGCATTGGCCAGAGCTTCCAGTATGAGGGTCTGATTGCTTATCGCCTGTGCCAGGTCCCCGAAAGGAGGAGGCGGTGGTAGCGGCGCTTCTCCTTGGTTTTCTCCTCCGTTCTGGCTCACTTCCTGATCATTTTGCAGAGGGTTCTGCCAGTTAGGCGGTCCTCCCGCGCTAGCGGCTGCAGGGGTCCAGTTGTGGGAGGCTCTCGAACCGCTTCGGGAAGCCATCTGTAGATTGGGTAGAGTCTTTATGAGATTGGGATTAGGATTAAGTGATGTTTAAGTTGTTTAGTTCTTATTTTTGAAAAGGCGGAATACACCTCCCGTCGAAAAGCACACAATAAACGAGCATACAGACTAGCAAACAATAAGCACAAACAACTTTATTACTGGAAGGGGGGTACACACTGGGGCAAGGCCAAAATGCGTACTACACGTCCGGATACAAAGGCCACAATTAAGGGTACAACTTAAGCCAAAGGGACTGGGGCTTCTTCTAGGGTGGCTTCGGGGCAAGCTACTCGCGGGGCGAGCCTTCTTCTGGGGCGGAGTATGCTTCCAGGGGAATGAGCAGTCCTTGCTCGCTGTTCTCTAGGTTTCCATTTTCCAGGGGTTGCTCAGTAGCTTCTCCTTCAACGGCGGCGGTAGACCCTTCAGGGTTCTCGGGTGGGGCTTGTGGGGTTCCCAAAAGTGGTTCCCATCCTATGATAGGCGTCCCAAGTAGGATATGGTTTTCCCCAATTGCCGGGACTGTCATTTCACTTCTGGTCCATTATTGCATACGCCGGTCCCGGGCCTGCCTGAGGCTCTCCTGGGCAACCGCTTCGCCGTTAACAGCGGCTGCGGCTCTTGCCTCGGCTTGGGTCGCCCGGATCTGTTGCATTCTTACCGCGAGCTATGCTTGCTCAGCCCGATGGGTCTGCTCCCTCAGGATGCTGGCTTGCTCGTCAAAGAGCTGATCCAAGGATGTTAGGTAAGTAGCCACTTGGTACAGAGGGTCCTCTTCATGGCGGCGGCGTTCCAGGCTTCTCATGGGAGCCTCCCAAACTGGGGTTCTGATGGCCGGAGGGAAGAACCTCATTGGTGTGGGGGCTAGGTGTCTTCCTGATGGCCAAGGGATAGGTGTCTTGGTGCCTAAACCCTGTGTCGGTCAGTCGCCATGGCTGGATGTCGGGGTAGCGGTCACTTCTGGCGATGGCCAGGATCACTCTGCAGTGGAGGGTACCATGGTGCTCGTACTCCCTGCTGTAGTACCTTGGGCGTTCTGTAACACCAAGGCTCTCCAGAGCGTTGATCAAAAGGCTGGGGAAGCCAGGTGCAGCTTGACAAAGGCCCTGGGTCCATCCTTCCTCAGCCATCTGAAAAACAAACATAGGGTGAACAAGCTTTGCACAAATACTTGGGTACAAAGGGGATAGATGGTACTTATTTTTACAACATGGTGGGGTACAGTTTCCATGGATACACGATTATTAGGATAGAGGCTCTAGCTTAGGTGTGCTACTCTCCTATCATGGGGACTCTTCCTCGAACTGGATAGGGCGCTTCTTTGGTGGAAGACAATGCTCCAACACCTCATCTGCTGTCTGAGTACCCTTACCCCAATGGGTTAATTCGGGTTCTTCTTCTAACCATCCACCTGCTCCTCTGTGAGCCTCATGGTTTTGCCAATGGGTTTGGAGAGTGGCTAGGGAATTCTCGGCTCGTATAGCTCTTATCCGTTGTTCCTCCATCTCTTGGATTGCCTTTTCCTCCCTGCGGATTTGGTGCTTCAGTTGTGCCGCCTGTTCGCGGTAGAGTTGGTCCAAGCCGGTGAGGTAGATGGATAGGTGGGAGACCGTATCTTCTACTACAACCCAAACAAGAACGTGAAGCACGAAGAAGTCATCAGAGTCTTGCGCCATACGGAGCTCCTGCGGGTGACCCTATCCACAGGCAAGGTTGGGTGCAGAACGGAACCCCTACTCAACGTCCTCGGGAACAAAGTCTGGATCTTCCTCTGTAAAAATTAAGGGGTGAGTACAAACGTACTCAGCAAGTCCAACCACACCCACGGAGGGGGTATAAATAGAATACATGCACAGGATGGATCAAGGAAAAGGCTAGGATTTAATTTGCGGAAAGCTAGTTTTTATGCATGGGTTTAATTGAAAAAGATTTTTCTTAAAGCAATTCTTTTGTAACCGGGTGAGGTTGATCCACACAGGATCCCAGTTTATAAGTTGCTACCGGACTCCTCATCCGCCGTAGCACACGGCACAACAGCCGGACACTTTTCCAAAACAACTCACGCCAACCCATCCATTCCTAGAAGAAATACTAGTTGTGTGACCAAACCATAACTCGTCCAGTACCGTGGGCACGGCTATTCGAATAGATTTTAACTCTGCAGAGGTGTGCAACATTACCCACAAGCGGGGTACCACAGCACGATCTCCTTAGTGTCGGTGCAGATCCCAACAAAGCCATTACCCACCTTAGCTAGACCTGACTAGCCACCACGGGATCCACCAAGGGGCCATTGACCTATCTCCCAGGTTTAACCGGGGTATAAGTCACACAGAGCTTATTCCTTCTCCTTAGTCACCCGTTGCTCTCAGCTCACCTGATAGCTATCAGACTAACTAGTGGGGTTTATGCTAAGCCCTTGCCACATACAAAAGTCGAGTGGTTTGCATGATGGTAGAGTTAGGCAAGATGACACATCAACTCGGTCCTTAGTTGTGACAAGATGGATATCTCCCAACCTTGCTCAACCACATAGGTACGAGCACACCTTTTGGCAATTCACACAGAAGTGCCATCCATCTCATTTATACTCATCTTTCTTTTGGTTTCCAAAAATTCCACATTTTCCCTTTCCACACACTCACACATTTTCCTTTTATAAAACAAGTTGTACCGCGTTTAAGGTCCTGAACGTTCTAGCAGCGATTAACGTCCAAATAGAACAGATCACATTTAGACATTAATCTAGGTGGTCAAGGAAGGGTTATAACAAAACAAGGGGTGGCTATCCAACTATGTTTTCAGCGGTCAAAGCATATGCAGTTTTGTAAAACAGGCCAGTAGGTTGTGTTTATAAAACTGGGACAAAACATGCATCAAATGATGAGATTGAACTTGCCGTTCTCAAAGCCTTTGGGGATGTCCTGATCGAGGTACTATCCTTCGGGTTCGGGGTCGCGGTACTGGTCTTCGCACACTTGCTCACGGTACTACTCGTCGACGGGTTCTCCCTCGTTCACACCGTGATCTACGACACACACAACAATCACACAATAAAGAAAAAGAAATAAAGAGTTTATCGTTGAGCTCGAATCGTAAACAATTAAGATATGGAGATAGGAGTAATATTTTTGGGTGGTTTTCTAATGGCACGGCCGAAATTATGTTAGGAATGGCGTGGTCGAATTTCGGAATATTTGGAGGATTCTTGGTGCATGGAATGATGAGTTAACGAGAGGTTTATGGACTAAATAAGGATCTAAGGGCCTATCTGTAATTACTTTTGGGAGGAACAGACTCGATTAGAATTCTAGGAATTATGGGGGTTATTCTAAAAATAGGTAGGGGTCTATTTATAAATATTTCTATATAGTGGAGGGACTAATCCTTGAAACGGAATAGAAGAGGGGCTTCTTTGGAAATGGATTAGAGAGGTGGAGGGGTTCTTCAAAGAAAAGAAAGAAGGGGAGGGGCTTTTGGGCAAATCTGCCCCTTTCTTCTTCCTCTCGACAGGTAGCAGGGTAGGGGAACAGGAGGGGGCGGCGCCCCTGGGATGCAGCCCTCCGGGGCACGGTGGCGGCCGGGGAGGAGGGGAAAACGGAGAGGAGAGCGTGGGGATTCTATTCCCGTGCTCACCTCGGGCTAGGGCGGCTTGTGGAGGCCGGGCAGCTAGGACCAGCGGCGGGGGGCATAGGAGCTCTGGGCGGCGGCGTTGCGCGGCTTGCGAGGGGGCTAGGGGCGGTGGTGTTGTGCTGGTCGACGGGTGGCACGGCGAGCTCAGAGCGATGGGATGGGTCGGGCAGCGGCGAACGGCGCGGCGAGCATCCCGGCACGTGGAGAGTGTGGGGGAGGCCGGGAGCAGGGGCGCACACGTGCGGTGTGTGGGGCTCAGGGCGTGTGCAGGCAGAGCAGGAAGAAGAAAGGAGAAAGGAGAAGGAGGGAGAAAAAGAAAGAAAGAAAAAGAAAAAGGGGAAAAAAAGAAGAAGAAAAGAAGAGAGAGAGAGAGGAAAAAGAGAGAGAGCGGCGGTCCGTGGGATTCGCGGCGCCGGTCGGGAGCATGCGATGGCTTCAGCAGGACGTGACGCACGCAGAATGAAGAGAACAGAGAGATGAGACGGTGATTGGTGCGGGTGTCGGGACCGCGGATCGCTGGAAAGGATTTCGAAGGATTAGGGGCTCGGACGAAAAAGGGGTTTAGGAATGATTTGAGCTCAACGATGAAAGGAAATTTTGAATATTATTTTTAGCGCGTGATTTATCTTGGTAAATTTTCGGGAAGTTACAGTATTGTACATATTTGTATTCATATAAAGTTTTTTATAATTATGAAATATATTTATATGTATTTGTTAGTTATGTTTGCTAACAATCTGTAACTTAGATGTTGGAGATCAGCATGGATTTTTTGTCATGCCCTAATTTTTCATAATTTTTAAATTCAAAATTAGCAATTTATTAATCATATTTGATATGGACTCTTGAATTAGTTTGAACCGTTAGATCTTCATAAAATTCGATAGTACAAATCTTTCTCTTTTTTAGATTAACGTAGAAATTTCTAAACCCTCTCGTCGAACATGGTGGTTTATTTTAACACTCCCTTCATAATATAATAGATTTTATACTTCTAATTTTGAATTTAGGTATTAGGCTAATTTTAATTTTTTGTCGAGTGCTAATGCTAATTTTCTTAAATTTATAGTTCCGAAATTGCCTATTTAGTATTTGTATTCAATTGGTTAAGTCCTAATTTTCTTATTTTTTTAATTCTAAATTAAGCTATTTACTAATCGTATTCGACATGGACTCTTTGTCATGTCCTGATTTTTCTTAATTTTTTAAATTCGAAATTATCTATTTATTAATCGTATTTGAAATGGACTCTTGAGTTGGTTTGAACCGTTAGATCTTCATAAAATCCAACGGTGTAAATCCTTCTTTTTTTAGATTAACATAGGAACTTCTAGACTCTCTCGACGAATGTGGTGGCTTCTTTTAACACTCTCTTAATAATATAATAGAATTTATACTTTTAATTTTTAATTTAGCTATTCAGCTAATATTAATTTTATAATTCAGAATTTCCTATTTATTAATTGTATTCAACATGGACTCTTTGGTTAAGCCCTAATTTCCTTAGTTTTTTTAATTCTGAATTAAACTATTTACTAATAGTATTGGGCATGGACTCTTTGCCATGTCCTAATTTTCTTTAATTTTTTAAGTTCGAAATTAGCTATTGATTAATCGTATTTGAGATGAACTCTTGAGTTAGTTTGAACCGTTAGATCTTCATAATATCGAACGATGCAAATTCTTCTCTTTTTTAGATTAATGTGGGAATTTTTAGACCCTCTCGGCGAACGTGGTGGCTTATTTTAACACTTCTTTAATAATATAATAGATGGCATTGGGAGCAAGCTGCTTGTCCCATCGCATCGCATGCCTCCTGTGCAGTCACGGTCCGGTTTTCACCGTCGGCGTCGGGAGGTCCCGGGTGAAAGCGTGCGTCCAAGCATGAGGCTGCTGCCCCGCACGGCGAAAACACGACGTCCGAGTCCGACTGGGACGCGTGCTCCCCCCATCTTTCTGCGCGTCGCGCGCGGCGCGGTGTCGAGCCCGGCACGCAGCCTGCAGGGCAAAGCGGCGATCGGGAGCACCGCGAGGGCGAGAAAGGCCCGCTTGCATTTCCAAATGGGCCAGGCACGATGGGTGGCCCGATGCACGACACTAAAAAGCACGGCACTAGCCTGGCCCTAGGCACGATCCATCGGGCCGCGGGCTGGCCCGGCACGATGGGTGTTAGTGCCTGGGCCGCCACTTCGGCCCATAGTGCTGGCCCGAAACACGGCACGATGATGGGCGGCCCGATTCATTTAATAGCCCAGCAGCCCACCTCCTCTTCCCTCTTCCCCTCCAACATATAAAATCATCAAACCCTAATTTTCCCCACCCCCCACCCGGCCACCCCACCCCAGCCGCCCCTCCCTCTCTCTCCTCCAACCCTCCAACCCCCACGCCGGTTGCCTCCGCCCCGGCCAGCGCCCGCGCCTGTCGCCACCCGCCCCGGCCGCCTCCGCCCCGGCCGCCGCCGATGCCCGGCCGCTTCGGGCCGGGCCACATCTGGCTAGGGCCGGGCCGCCCATTTGGAAATCTATACTTGCGTTGGCTCGAGGCGCGGACGGGATAGCCGGTGTGGGCAGCAGGGGGTGGCACCGCAGGCTGCACGGGCGCACCATTCCTTCGGGTTTGCATCAAAACATCCTACAGCAAATAACAGACGTCAGCATTTTCTGACAAAGTTCAGCACACATCCTAATTCATGTTCTTGCTTTGACCTTTGTTGTAAATTAGCAAAATATTTTTGGATGTTTTTGAACTGACCATATCGTGCTCAAGGTTATACGCCCTGTTTGAGAATGCTTATGATTAGATTTTGAGCAGAATAAGCAGAATAATCCCGCCAAACGTCCTCCTTATCAACATGCTTATTTAGAATGCCACAGCGAAAAAACTATCCCCAACACTGCTTATCGAATCGCGGCTCCCCCTTGCTTTTCTCAGAAAAGCGAGACTTTTCCCTTGGAGCCCCCCTCGGTCTCCTCCCTACCAGATCTGGATTGGAGCCGCTGGCACTCTCCTTCCTCCCTGGCGCCGTCCGCCGGCCCTCTCCTTCCTCCCTACCTCCGGCCGCAGGCCCTCTCCTTCTCCCTGCCATTGTCGGCCATCTCCTCCTCGTTGCTGCGCCCGCCCGCCCTCCTCCCTGCTGCACCTGCCGGCCGTTCCACCCTACTGTGCACGCCGCCCGCCCCCCACCGGTCGCTAGAGGTGCGCCTAGGAAGCAGGCAACGCCGCCAGTGCCGCCTCCTCCCTCCTCCAGAACAGTGCATCGAAAGTGAGCACAAGATGCTATGGAAAAAGAGTCAATTCCTTAAGTGCCACTGAAAAATACAACGCATCCCTTATGTGCCATTGAAATTTACTCCATCCCTTTTATGCCATCATTTATAATTTTTCATCCCCTACATGCCATTGCCGTTAAAATACACTAACGGAACTATTAAAGGTTACAATGAAAAGACAAGAATACCCCTTTTCTAAAATAGAAGTACCCTCACCAGTTTCTTTCCCGGAGCGCTCTCCACCCCCTCCCCATCTCGACGCCACAGGAACCTCCAGCTGCAACACTAGATCTCGCGCGAAGGAGGAGCCCCCAGCCGCGTCCCTCTCTCGCAGGCACAGCGCGAACGCGTGAAGGAGAAGCCCCCAGCTGCACCCCTCTCTTGCAGGCGCAACGCGGGCGCGGGCGCTGCGGCCGCGTGGTCCTTGCGGGCGGCTCAGCCCCTCACAGGAGCAACATAGGGTGCGGGGGGTGCGTGCCCCTCACAGGAGCAGGGCAGGGTGCTGGGGCTGCGTGCCCCTCACAGGTGCTGCGCGTGGGCGCTGGGCGGCTGCTCGAGGGGCGTCTATATATCGCGCGTGTCGCACACGTACGGTGTCGAGCTCCGGTGGCCGGACATCGGCGAAGGCGGAGGCGGCGGTAGAGGGCGACGACGGTGCAATCCACCGGAGGTGGAGGGAGCAGTGGCGGAGACCTCTGCAACGCGGTCCTCCCCCATCGCATATACGGGGAATAGACCCCCCCCCTTTCCTAGCGCGGGTAGCGGACGCTGAAACCTTGTGAGGTTGTTGCTGCTGCTTTTGGCATGTATGAACAACACTGGTTGCTAGCAATGGACATCAAAAATTAGTTGTATGAACAAAACTCGCAGCTTGCAATGAATTTAATATATTTAACATCTCTCTGTATGAGCTGTTTGGTCATTGTGTTCGCACTCCATCTCAATAACTAGGTCATTATACACTGTTCTTGTTTGTAATGGCATAGAAGGGATGAAGGCCACAAATATGTTTCATCCAAGCTAGGGGTATTATTATCTTTTCACCATACCCAAACAGCTCTGTTAGTGTATTTTAATGACAATGGCACGTAGGGGATGGAAATTATAAACGATGGCATAGAAGGGATGGAGTAATTTTCAATGGATCATAAGGGATGAGTTGTATTTTGCAATGGCATATAAGGAATTGACTCATGGAAAAATTACAAATTGGTGGAATTTGTGCAGTAGAAATCTTGTTACTTTTTTGTGCAGTAGGTGCTGTAGATTTATTGTTGTAATTTTCAGTATTTTGTAGCACTTTCAATTGTTCAAATGAGAGTTAATTTGAATTGTTTTGTACGTTACGATTTAATAGAACTAGATTTGTATCTCAAACTTCACAAAAATAGTGAAAATTGTCTTTACATCAGTGGTACAAACCAGAAAAGCTATTATCAGCCTCAGGGGTATAACCGTACTTTTTACATTTTAACCTTTAAAAAAACATATTTAGATCTCTGAAGAAATAAATTGCGTCTTTGGACCCAGGGGGTTGGCACCGTGACCTACGGCGCTGAGATAACACGTCTCGGCGCCATAAGTCATGGCGCCGAGGTTTGCGAGCTGATTCAATGTGGCAGTCGACGTGGAAGCAGTTGATGTGGAAGCGACATGGCACCACTTCGGTGCCACATATCTTGGCACCGAGCTCGGCGCCATGGATTTTGGCATCGAACTCGATGCCATACGTCTCGGCACCGAAGCTTTAACCTGTATATTTTGTCATTTGAAATATATAAGTAGTACTGTTCTAGTAAAGATACAAATTGTATGCTCTAGCTCAGATGGTGAAGTTGCTAGCCTCCGTCCCTGAGTGCTCAGGTTCAAGTCTCTAACCATGTATTTATTTTTTGCATTCCTTTTACTCCCTTTGTTTTCATTTCTTGCTCTGTTTTCGTTTCTTGGGCGTATGAGCCTCTACTCTTTTCTTAGAGCAGGTCTTATAATTGCGCCTGGTACCGGCTGCAACCGCGCACGTCTCGACGCGCAAGGGTGCAGACCCCACTAGTATTTAATGATGTTGCAGGAAACTCAACCAATAGAAGGCAGCATAGCACGTCCCAGCCGGCTTGAGCGGGCGCCTATTGAGACGCCGGTCTTCTCTCTTCGTTACTCTCTCTTCCACGTAGATCCCAGCCTTCCTACCGCCCATCATAATACTTGCTCTTAGGCATATCAACCTCTACTCGAGAGAAAGAAGAGAGTTAACTAAACGTGCATCAACTTCCAAGGATCCATAATTGCAGGCGGCCACTTTTCTTCCTTTTTGCATGCAGCCATCGAGAGAGAAAAAATAAAATGAGCGGAGTACAAGGGCGTGGAGCATCGGAAGATTTATCCCAATTAAATTGCACTATAGGTCCCCAAACTTGTCCCCAAGTTCCAGATAGGTCCCTGAAAGTGCATCTAGGCCCCTAGTGTGTTTTGGTGGATTAATTGACACCACGATTAAAGGACTAACCATCTTGTTAAGTGCATGAGCAGGAATTGATTATCATAATTATAATCTATGTGATGAAATGAATCAATATTCAAGACATAGGCTCATGTGACAAGATGAAGGACATATTCTAGTATGAGAATAGTAACAAGCAATGGTTATCATGTGAATTGGGATATATGTACATCGATGATGAAGAATATATTCTTATATCCAAACGAAGCTTGTTGATATGTGTGTGTGGAAATCAAAGTGACAAGTCAAGGTATTGTGAATGAGACAAAGGTGTATGCTTAGGCATAGTCTCACATTTGGAGAAATTTGTCACAAGAAATACATGAGATAGTTGATGATCAAGCAAGCATGAAAGAAATAGTTTTCATTATAATGACAAAATCAATGTGAGTTCAAAAGGGCTCTTGAGAATAAATGGATGTGATCGAAAGGCGTGTTTCTAGAGGCTATGTAAGCAAAGGCTTGGCATGAGCAAGGAAACCGATAATGATCAAGTCCAAGAATTCTAAGAGACAAGGAGAATTTCACATTGAGAAGCATCATTTATTAGAGAAAAAAAATAGCTTGAGAATCAAAATGAATTTCATTGTGAGTTAAATATGATACAAGCCTACATGAAGCTATATGTGATGCAAGGATGAAGAGTTAGAATTCGGAAATGGGTTTCTAGGTACTAAGCTTGGAGAAGGGCAATTGTGGTTGTGCCAATGAACCAATGCTAGGGTGACGAAATGTTCTTTGGGTTCAACTTGAAGAATCTTGGTCATGTGTGGTGTTCATGTTGGCAAGTATCAATCTTTCTAGAATATTACTGTGAAGACGGTGACTTGAACTAGAAGTGGATTTCATTCAAGGATAAAGGTTCATGGTCACTAGCTCAAGAAAGATGTGCTCAAAGTAAAAAAACTAATGTAGATGCCATCCTCAGATTGTGATTAACCAACGCACGGCATAAGAAGAAAAATGAGAAGCTCAAGAAGTTGAAATGTAATTTACCTTTGATCTTGAGTTTAGGTATGCCGTACTATCAAGAGGGATGCATCACAATAGTCTTTGGTTTAGTCTCAGTGCTTAAGTAACCCAAGTGAGTTGTGAGAGACACAAAAGGCCTCAAGTGCACTTTTGACTGTTTTGCCAGGACAAATCCGGAAGTTCCAGATTTGGCACACATGGCACTAATGGCTAGTTGGTTTGAAAACTCGGAGGTTCTGGGTTGTAGAATCTAGAAGTTTCGGGTTCTAACTACCACATAACGGCTAGTTTTGTTGGGACTGGCTATTTATACCCCTTAGCCCCCTCCTTGGTGAGTTGCTGTTCCAAGCTCTATTCTGTTTATTGCTGGTCGTCCCAAGAAGCTTGGTAGCCATAGTTGAGCTCTCCCCAACCTCTCTTTATGAGATTGTGTGATTATAGTATATCCTTGAGTTGGGTTGAGAGAGTGAAAGCTTGAGAGCACTAAAGAGCACAGCAAACCTTGAGCACTTGAGCTTAGCCGTGATTTGTGTGATTCGCATTTGTTACTCTTGGAGGTGAAGCCTCCTAGACGGCTAGGCGTCGCCGTATAGCTCCCAAGATTGTGGTGAGCAACGGCAAGTTTGTTGCAGCACCTATCTTGTGCCACGAGGGCGCATGGTCATATAGTAGAAAAAGGAGATAGCTTGACCTTGGGGTCGATATAAACTTCCTCAACGGAGACTAGGATTCACACATGGGTGCATGGGGTGAATCTGAACTTCGGTAAAACAAATTCTTGTGTTCATTGCATTTATATTTGTTTTGTGGATTTGAAGAGCTCTCCATTAGACACTTGTGTCTTGGAGAGATGATTGTTTTGTGCGTGTAGGATCTATGTGAACCTGCTTAAGGAACTTCACCGAACAGACTCTACAATTGGGGTTTGAATTTATATTCATTTACTAGCACTACTTTTATTGTGTTCACTCTGTTCTGAGTGAACTCGGAAGTTCCGTATTGACAAACCAGGAAGTTCCGAGTTCACCTACTGTCTAGCCCAGTTCCGGATTTGAAATCCGGAAGTTCTAGGTTTGGCAGACAGTGAGTTTTATCCGCTGCATTTGAGTGAAAATTTGTAGGTGCGCCTATTCACCCCCCCCTCTAGGCAACATCAAGGTCCTCTCAGTCCTTAAACTCTCAAATCGTGAATCTGGGTCCCTAAACTCTATTAAGTGGTTTATCGGAGGTCCCAAACGCACCACGTGAGCTTCCCACACTGATGTGGCATGCCAGGTGGCACCACGATGGACAATATTTACAAAAAGAACCTCTACATTGATTATCTTCTGCTATTTGGTCCTTTCTCTCTCCCCCTTCACTAATCTCTCTCTCCCCATGATCTCGCGGTGGCCAAGCTGCCGGCCATTGCCCGCACGGCTGCGGGGGAGCTCAGCGGCCCCGCTGTGCGGTGACGGACCTCACGCCGCATCGCCCTCCGGCCCCCGCTGAGCCTCACACATGGCCTCATCTCCCTTGGGCCGCCACCACATCTCCCATGCCTCGCTGCACCGCCACATCGCACGCAAGCCGTCGCTGCCGCGAGGGAGGAGGAGAGAGAAGGATAGAGCAAGGCCGCAAGGGAGGAGGACGGGGGATGGAGCAGGGCGCGGTGGGGCGAAGCGAGGCAACCGTGAGGGAGGAGAGCCACCCGCCCTCGCCTGCAAGGGCTGCCACAGCTTCCTCTCCTCGGTGCGGCACCCGCTCCATGGCCGCCGCCGCCATGGATTTGCCATGGCCACCGGTCCACACGGGAGGGAGGCGCAGTGGAGGGAGCAAGGGCAGCGCGGGTTTGGCTGACGCTATAGCTGCGAGGCAGGATGGAGGAGGAGCGCTGGAGAGGAAGGAGGGGCGCCGGATCGAGCTCGAGGTTCTCGGCGCCGGATCAGGCCGTCGGAGTGTGAGGAATGAGGAGGGATGAGGACGCCGGTGGCCTCCGCCACCGCGCCATGGCCTCCACCACCGGTGCGCCATGGATGTTGGCCTCCATCGCTGCCGCGCCTTCCCGGTGGCTGCCGCCGCACAGACCAGAGAGAGAGAGAGAGAGAGAGATTGGAGGGTGAAGAGGAGAAAGGATCAAATAGCAGAAGATAATTAATATAGGGTTTTTTTGTAAATATTGTCCAGCGTGGCGCCATGTGGCATGCCACGTCGGCGTGGGAAGCTCACATGGCGTGTTTGGGACCTCCGATGAACCACTTAACAGAGTTTAGGGACCCAGATGCACGATTTGAGAGTTTAGGGGCCTATGTGGAACTTGGGGGCAAGTTTGGGGACCTTGAGTGCAATTTACTCATTTATCCCCAAGGCGCGACGACTTGGATTCCCATAAAACCGATTAAATGTATCATGAATTAAGTATCGTGGAGTACCGAGGTCAACGGAGCTTTCCAAAGGGGCGCGCCCTATAAATGTAAAAAAAAACAAAAAAAACTGTGATATGTCTAAGAAATAAAAACAGAGGGAGTAACTGCAGAGGAATTATTAAGCACAAAAAGTAGGAAAAAAATTGCAAAACTAGGACTTGAACTTAGGTCTGCAAGGCAAAAACCAAACAAAAATGAAGGGAGTGAGTGCAAAGGAATTATTAAGCACAAAAGTAGAAAAAAAAATGCAAAACTAGGACTTGAACCTGGATCTGCAAGGCTAAAACCAAAAACTTAACCACTTGAGCTACAAGGTAGATCATATAAATACTTGGAAGCAGTTTTACTTATATTAATTTGCAAGCCAATTTTTTCACCGAGCTCGGCGCCACAGATCTTGGCGCCGAGGTGGTGCCACATCGCCTCCACGTTGGCTGCCACGCTAAATCGGGTCGCAAAGCTCGACGCCATGACTTATGGTGCCGAGACGTGTTACCTCGGCGTCGTAAGTCATGACGCCGACCCGCTGTCCAAAAATGCAATTTGTTTCACCAGAGGTCTAAATGTGAAATTATATTTTGTAAAAAATGTCAAAATGCAAAAAGTGCGAGTGGTGTAACGGTCATTTCATACTTAGGCTAGATAATCTTTATTTATGCCTTTAGATTGAGAAAGAAAAGGTTTTATCTTTCCTAATGATTTCCATTGGTTATGAGGGGAAATGAACCACAGCTAGAAGCACAACAATCTATAAAGATTAGCTACTTGCATAAGTCCAAATTTCTCCAATCACTGCAATTTAGAAACAACCTTTTTAGATGTCAGTGACTGAAATTAACCTGACATACTTTCATATTTCTCCCATCACTGACATCTAAGTGAGATCGGAATATTCAGAAGTTCAAGGACAATGCAAAGGGTAAAAATTTGATAGTTAGCTACAAATAACATAAGATAAGATGTAGTGTACCTGCCGGAGGTAGTGTTTATTGTGCAGTGTTCTGAAATTTCTCCATAGCAGCGGGCCAGAAGGGGTCGTCGGAGGCAGCGCCGCCTCACAATTACCGGTGGCAATTTTGCTGGCCAAATATTTTACAAATTACCCTCTGATTTGGATGATTCGGATTGCAACTATTATTTTCATAAATCCCTTTGTTTGGATCACGAGTAATTTTCCCTCTGATTCGGATCGTAACTATTAATCACAATCCAAATCGGGAGGTTTATGCAAATTATTTTTCATTTATATCCTTGGTGGCCCAGTATTTTCGCAAAAAATCCAGCCGCTGCCATTGTTTTTGCCGACACATCACCGCTCGGGAATCTAGTGGAAGCAACCAGCAGCAACTATCCGCTCCTCTACTCTACATCTGTAGAATGGATGATCATCGGAAGCACTCAATTCACCGGCACATCTGAGCAGCCACGCTCTTGAGCTATGTTGCCATTGCCTTGCCTTGCCACATGAGCTGCTGCCTTTGGTCTACTTGTCCTCAAGTTTGTTGGACAGGAAAAAAACGGGTCGTCATCATGTACCTGTGCTGCTTCACCGGCGACTGTCCCCGTCAATGGTGCCGGTGGCTTCCCTGGGTGGATTACACGTACAACACCACCTACCAGTCCTCGCTCAAGGACATGCCCTTCCGGATCGTCTACGCCCGTGACACCCCCCCCCCTCTCTCCCCCGATCCGATCCTACGAGCCAGGCGAGACTCGGGTTACAGCGGTGGCCAAGAACATGGCGGACAGGGACGAGTTCCTGGCTGACGTCCGCTACCGGCTCGAGCAGGCACATGCGGTCCAGAAACGCCACTACGACAAGAGCCATCGAGCCGTCTCCTACGCCATTGTCCACTGGGCCTGGCTACGTCTTTGACACCGTGCACCGGCCTCCCTACCGACCGTCATGCACGGCAAGCTCAAGCCGAGGTTCTGCGGGCCTTATCGTGTCATCAAATGCATGAACGACGTCGCCATTCACCTACAATTGCCACCTAGCGCACGCCTCCATGACGTCTTCCACATCGGCCTCCTGAAGAAGTTCGTGGGCGCGCCACCGTAGGCACCGCCGCCGCTGCCAACCGTCCACCATGGCGCGGCTGTCCCTGAGCCGGAACGTGCAATACACGCTCGGCTGGCGCGCGGCGTCAGGTAGGTCCTCATCTAGTGGAAGGGCGAGCCGGCGTCCTCGGCGACCTGGTAGGACATCGACACCTTCATCGAGCAACATCTAACGTTCCAGCTCGAGGATGAGCTGCTTTTCAGGGGGGAGATGTCATGTGGGGCCGCCAGTATAGCCGTCGGAACCGCCGGCCCGCAACAGCTGCTGACGACGCGGGCAAGGAAGCTGCATGCGTGGCTCTGGATCAGCCCGCCGCCAAGCCTGATCTAGGATTTGTTTCCTAGTTTGTTGAGGGGGAAGACTCTATTTATTTGGATGTAATGGTGTGGATCAATTAAGCAATAACAAGCTCCTTCCAAACCCCTCTCTTCTCTAGTCTCCCTCCTGCTCACCATAGATCGGCCGGAGCAAGCTCCGGGCGACTGTACCGGCCGTAGCTACGAGCTTCGTAGTCTAGGGCCAGCTACCCTAGGTCTCAACGCCCTTGACATAAAACTTATGGGTACTCTTGCAGTGGCGGTGGCAAAATTCAGATGGTCTAAGATTAAGGCAAACAATTTGATGAAACTGTTATCATCCTTCTTAACTTTTTATGAAGTCTAAACTTGAATTGATAATGAACTCTTTATTATCTAAGTTTCTGGAATTTTTCTTGAGAAAATTATATGTAACTATGCTTTGACAAAGGATGAGCAGGAAGCAAGGTTGTATTAATTTCTGACAGAACTAGGTGGTCTGCTTGGTGTTTGTAAAGATAAATAGCCCTGAAGGTAGTAAGGTACATGACTATGCTTCTCTTTTTTGTCGACGCCATTTCGTGTATATCATGGCGTCAATATAACCTGCAGCAAGAAGACCACATGCACTATAACATTGAATTATATGAATTCTATTATTAAATAATTTGTATATGTCTCTCAATAGTAAATTTGACTACTAAAGTTTTATTACTTCCATGTGTAATCTGAAGTGTATCTTCATTAGTGCATGATCTTTTATATTGATTATTTATTTACATAACGATTGCCTATTTAAAAGGTCTTAAAATAGGTTCTCTTTGTCTGTGTGCTTATTCTTAGAAAATACTTCTCCTGTAATGTTGAATTGAAAATAACTTCATGTGTATGTCAGCTTGTTACTTACCCAAGGAGCTTGTGACTTACAGCTACTACTACTTGTTTCAATAACCTCAAATAATTGAATCATTCGATCAACTTCTAAGTTCTAATTATCAGATGTTTTATTGATCTCTTTTATATTTGTGATAGGGCCTTGACGAGGAGGAAGAGGTTTGAGGTGTTGGACGAGAAAGACCTAATGGTGATGGCTATCATTCCCGAAACTAAAGTAGAGCTTGTTGTTATGAGTGCTATATTTGTAGCAAAGAAACTTTAAGGTTACTTTAATGGTAAACCATGATGGTAGCTAGGAGACTTCATTCACGTGAGGACAGTTGTCAAACATGTGTAAACCTGCTGAAATATAATGATTTTCTGTTCCTTGATTATGTGTACCATGCAAACTCCACTTATGAAATTGTCATTCTACATTGCTATGTTGGTTCGTCTATTAATTTATATTAGATTAGATTCAATTGCTATGAAATTAATAATATTTTTAATTTTTAGCAGTCATTTGATACAATCCAATTATTATAAATATTTTTTCTTTAAACATGTGTCTGTGGCACGTGCACCTCCACTAGTTGAGATAAAAAAAATTGGCAAAATAGTCATTTTGGTTCCTCAACTTGGAAGGGTCAAATTCGTCCTTTAAATTTCAAATTGACCAACATAGTCACTAAACTTTTATTTTAGGGTTATACACATCCTTATGCTGATATTATACTCCATAATAATATGAGATAAATGCAAGAAGTTCGTTTTACCCTTGGTTCCTTTTTTCTCTCCTTAATTTCCACACTTCATACGCTCGCAATAAAATGTGATGCATAGACAAATAAAATTCTATGTTCCAAATTTAACGCTTGTGATGTTCACCTCCTAAATGCATTGATGCTCCCACTACACTTATTTGCTTGCATTGGCTAAATATTTAGAAAGGGAAGGACAAGGGTAAAAAAGTCATTTTACATAAATCTCATGTTGTTATGGAGTATAATATAGCACAAGAATAAATTTGACCTAGAAACGGAAGTTGAGGAGCTATATTGGCCTATCTGAAAGTTGATGTATGAACTTGACCCTCAAATCAAAGTTGTGGGAGCAAAACATATATTTTTCCTTCAAAATTTACCCCAAAATAAATGCACATTTATACATATAAGACCACCTAACTCTAGTTTTTCTTTTATACTTTCTCTCTTCCCAAGGTGCAATAATTATGTATTTTCAAATGTACTCCCTCGTTTTGAGTTTGTTTTAAGTCAAATATTTAAACTTTGACTATAAATAATTTTTTATTTGAGTTTGAAAATACGAAAGTGATATAAGTAAATTCATCTTGAAATGTAGTTTCGTAAAAGTATATTTTAACTATATTTTATAATTTTTTTGTAGTAAAAAATATATTGGTCAAAATTGTTTTTAGAGATTGTGTCAATATCCAAAGAGACTTCTTTTAGAATAGGATGAATATGACTTCATATCATCCTACCGTTGGTCCATGGAGGGTGAAAAGGTAAAAAATGCAAACAAATAAAAGAAAATTGAAAATTCGCACCCCGCCTCCTCGGCTCCAACCAACCCCCCACCCCCAAAACGCCTCCTAGATCTCGTCTAATCGGAGCCCAGGATCTAATCAGCAGCACCACACTAGCGGCGATGATCCAGCTGCTGTTCCTTGTGCTGGTGGCGGAGGTGTCCGTGGTTGCAGCGCTGCTATTCAAGACGCCACTGCGGAAGCTTGCCGTGCTAGGCATCGACCGCCTGAAGCGCGGCCGCCGCGCGCCCGTCGCCGTCAAGACGGTCGCGGGCGTCGTCCTCGCTATTCTCGCCTCTACGCTCTACAGCATAGCCGAGATCAGCTGCCGCGCGACCGACCCCGACTCCGGCGGCGGGCTCACGCCCACAGATCAGGTCCTCTTTTCGCGTCACCTCCTCGAGGCGTCCCTCATGGGTAGGTCCTTGGTAAAAGCATCCCCCCAGCCATGTTCCCCATCTTCAGATTGGACTCGCTTCCCTGTTTGATGGGTTCTTAGGTGAGTTTGGGGGATCTTAGTTTTATAGATAGTCTTGCTTTCTATTCCTTGACCTTGCCGGGGGAAATGCTGACTACTATGTACATTCGTTAGTGAATAAATGGAAAATTCTTATGGTCCAACTGGTTATTTATCTTATGCAGAACTCAGTTGGTAAAAAACATGGGTTAGTTGGATCCATGCCACTACAATTTCACGAAGTTGGATTTCATGTTGAAATCCATGCCATTGAGTGGCATGATTTTCAACGTGAAACCCAATTTCACGGAGTTGTGGTGGCATAAATCGAATTTTCCCAAAAAACATAGCACGAACAGATTGTTGATTGAAAAGTGAATACTTAATATAACATTTACGAAGCTGCATTATATTAGAGATTACCTTTCTCTAGACACTAGTAATTTCACAGAACATGAGGATTAAAATTTAATTTTGATTGTCTATAGGGGATTGGAATTGAATTTTGATTATCTATCTACCTATCTCATCACAATTGAGAGCAGACTGAATTGTTTCTATTGGTTCATGTTCCATCACTATTGAGAGCAGACCGAATTGCTTCTATTGATTTGTTCTGTATATTCATGTTGTGCTGAGATTTCTAGTTTGTATATGACTCCAGTTGAATGTGTTTATCTATATCTTGCCTCTTTTTACATATGGCCCATCCACAAATATCATGCTAAGCGTTTCAGCACTCAATTTGAGCTATCTGCTCTAGGTCCAAATCTGAGCACATTACTATTCTTTCAGGGTACTCCTTATTTCTTGTGATAGTGATTGACCGGCTTCACCAATACATCAGAGATTTGCGTGCCTTCAAGAAGAACTTAGAGGCTGTATCGAAGCATAATAAAATGTTGGAGGAAGCAAAACATGGAATTTCAGAGGAGACAAAGAAGTATCAGGAAGATATTGCCACTCTGAACAAGGAGATGAAGAAACTGAAACTACAAGTCCAAGAAAAGACAGAAGAGGTCAATGTTGCTGAGGACAAGGCACTTGCTATCCAAAAGCAATCTGAAGGCTTGCTGATCGAATATGATCGCCTGCTGGAGGACAACCAGCATCTTCGGATACAGCTGCAGTCAATTGACCTCAAGCTTTCCAGTTCTTCTTGAACGAAGAGTATTAAGTCATAAAAATATGGGTTTTTTAGTTTCTTGGCTAAAAATATTGAGCTTACTTTGTTGCCCCTTTTCAATTGAACTTTGCAATCTAGCCTTAAATCGAAAATCGTTTTGGTTCTTAGCCCTTCCGTTAGTTTGACACAAGATAGCAGTGTTAAAAGTAACGTGAAATGACTCTTTTGCCCCTGCCACCAAATGAAGCACTACAGCGTATAATAAATTCAAACAAGCATGGAAACTCTAAACCCATAAATTCAAACAACGCGACCATAAATTGGTGGAAATATCACATGCACCAGCCCGCTGGTGAATCTTGTGCTGTTGCAACAAATTATTTGTTGCAGTTTGGTAAGAATCTATATTTACTCTTTCATGGGATACTAAAGATATTCTTGGTGGTAGATTATCGGATGTTAGCACCCAAAGAGCATGCCAGCTATCACCTTTCTCACCTCTCTTTCTTAACATCTTTATTTGACTATCTGTTGCATCTCTTATCTGTTCTGATTACTAATTTTTAGTGTGCCATAGGACTACTATTTTAGTGGAATGTTATGATTATTTCAGATGGTATTCACATGTTCAAAATGTGAGAATCCTAGTATCATGTGTTCCCAGATCGTCGAAATAGGTTTTGTTGATTAAGCATGTTAGAAAAAAACCAATCAAGTTCACCCTGAAGTAATTGAATGGATGCTAAGCATGGCTCTATGTCCAAGCTGTAAATGTAAACATGCCTGACACTGTTATATTGGTGCGAGGTTCTTCGGTTTGTTCTGATTTATAAATAATCATGACAAATCAAATAATTGGGGGAACAAAATTCTAGATGGACTGAGTTTTTAAGCTACTTAAATTATCCAGAATTGAAGTTGATTTGGATACACGAGAATTGGATACATTCATTTAAGCTAAGTAGGCCGATCATCAAAGTACCTTGTGGTAACAGGACTGTATGCATGTAGCTCGAGGTAACAAATAGAACTTGATGTTCAAAAGTTCAGCTATTACATGATTGAGGGCACGGCAACCTGATGCAATCAGCTGATCAACTGGAGCCACCTGGGCGCTCAGAGTTTCTTTCTCTAATGATCCTTGCCTTATTATCTTCTGTAATGAACCTCAGAGTGTTTGCTGTAAGACCTTGGCTTCTAGGGGTCATGTTCCCAGTAGTTTTAGTTGGAGTGTTGTCATCGATGCATTAGAGCTCTGTGCTCTCCCGATGCATGCTAGGAAGACCGTTCAGTTAGGTGATATCTGTGCCATAACGTTGTGTTAATAAAAATGCTCTAATTTTGTTGCTTTGCATGAATTCAGGTGCTCTCTGCTGTTGGGAAACAAAGTTGTACCATTAACTAGACTTTTATCTATTTCCTTTAGCAACTGTAGGTGCATCCCATGTTCAAACAAAGCATTGGACTTGCAATGTTTGTTTTACGTTAATTGCCACTGGAGTTCTTGAAAAAGATATCCAACAGAAGTAATTTCTTACATATGAGGATTTGGTCATTCAGTTTCACGGGCTATTGTGCAACTATGCAAGTATCCATTAGCCTTTTTATGTTTTCAAACTTGATTTGGTTGGTGGAAATAAAGTGTTTCCTAATGGTTAAATGATAGATGTGGGGCAATAACTAATCAGCCATAAGTTCTTTTTAGGGATGAACAGCAAAATGAAACCAAGGGAAAACTCTGTTGTGTCAGATTATTTGATTGATTGGATGGTCAAGATTGCATTCGATAGCATCTCTAGCAAATTACTTATCTCTCATATTTTATATATTTTCACTCTCTCCATCACCAATAATACTTTTTACATAGGGTGGATGGAGGGATCCCCTACATTTAAGTAAGAGGAAGGCGTGTTTTGGCGATCACCAAAAAAATTAAGGTATTGACGATAGAATCGGTAATTTACAGGAGCACCTCACATTACCAAAAAGACAGATTTTTGGTATTGGGGAGAGGGATGAATAATCTGCTGGAGATGTTTGATGTGTTATTTACTTTCTTTTTCAAACATATGGAGCTGAAAATCCACGTAAGGATGAACGTTTAGATTGCTGCGATATTCCATCCAAGTTTAGCTAGGTTCGAGAATTTCTGTATTGAGAGTGGTACTTTATTTTTGCAAGAAACTGGCCCCTTGTTAGTAGATTCCAATAACGACCGCAAACCATGTATTGCTACTAGATGCTTAATGCAGCACGCTAGTCCTTGAGCAATGCCAGAACAGGGATTAATATGTCTGCTCTCAAGTTTCAGCATTTCTGTGACCTCAATGTAGGGGCTTGGGATTAATCTCAGAGTTGTACTGTACCATTAATGTTTCAAAATCTGTATCATACAAACATATAAAATCTGATAGTTATTCCACATGATCAACCTTTTTATTATAATCAATCTGATGAAATGGCTAGTGAAAAAAATGGTTTCCAATCACTATTTCATTGTAATGGGTATCCATTTATCTCACAAATGTGTTTTTCACAATTTAAATTATTCTTGATGTTCCACTACGTGTAAAACTTGCGCTCCCAAGGTCGTATCATAATGCTACAATTGGCATCTGGGAAATGATCTAGTATGCTTGAATGGTTGTTTTTTTATACTGATGCTTGAATGAAGATTAAACGCTTCTTGCAGATAACTTGGTAGCATTTGCTCCAATGTAGACATTTACATGGTCAGATTTTAAATTGTGTGAAGATGTGTCCAGGTGGTCAGATTTTAAATTGTGTGAAGTTGTGTCCAGGTGTATAGTTTCTCCTAATAGTCCTGTACCTTCTCACTCCAATCCAAAGCTAGCGGTCCCAGGGTCTGTGGGATGCTGGATTTTGGAGACGAGCTGTGCTGAAATCCTTGGGCCTTTTCTTCTTCATCTTGTTCGGCTGGCTGGTCAGCCAACGACCAATAATGCTTTTCTCCCACAACAAGTCAGCACCAATCAGTCAGCAGTATTTTTCTCTCACAACAAATCAATACTAGCCACCAACAGCCGAACATAAGTAATCAGTGAAAATTTGTGCAAAAAAGATAGTGTTAGTGGCAGGTTGATAATTTGTGACGTACTAACAATAACAAAACTTCTGCCGAGAGAATAAACTAAATGACACATGCATAAAGCTCCAGTAGGTGAAATCATTACGGTCTTACTGAATCTCATACTATTTCTAATTTAAGGCTCCTTGTTAAAACTACCGCGTGAAACCATCTAGAATTCTAGGTGGATACTTAAATGGAGAAATCCTCAAAATTCTCAGAAAAATCATAAACATCCGGCCATCAATCTTTCTAACAAAATATCCACCTCTGTCATCATTATGAAAATAGACTAAAGTAACCCCTAAATATGTAGCTAAATTAACTACCTCTGTCATTATAAAAAATCTAAAGTAATTCCTAATCTTCATGTAAATTACCCACCTATACCATTATAAAAAGAATGCAAATAAGCCCCTAAATTTGCATATAAATTATACAATTATATCATTATCAAAAGTTAAAGTAACTCGAATCTAAATTATATAATAATTATAACAAAATATTAAAATACACCAAAATAAAATTATAAATTATTATATCTATTATTACTAATATATTATTTTTGTTATTGCTTATATAAAATGCTAGTGTTACAATGTATTCATGTATGATGGTGTTATTGCTTATATAAAAATGCTACCCACGATATGTGGCACTGCTCCAGCCAACCAATCACGTGGAGGACAAGTGGCGTAGTGCTACTGAAATTATATTGCACATCTCAAAAGGAAAATATGCGATGTTGATAATTGATCGCTCAGTGGAAACTTATTCAGACATTAATCATGGTCATAAACCATTGGCACCAGTGCCTCTGAAAATTGTTTAGTAGCGTCAGAATTGCAAAAGGCTGACAGTTGGAACAATGAGAGGATAACATTGTTTCAGCACTCCTGTGTTCCATTACTTTAGGCCCAGGCCCGTTACGATTTGGGCATAAACCATACTAAAGGCATCCGACTACCTTTCTCTCAGGCAAATATATAGCCTGCATCCTCTAAAACAAAGTAGCATGGTCTGGAAATTGGAAATAGAATATGCATAACTCTGTTCATTTGGCTTGTTAGCCAACCAACCAGCAGTGTTTTCCTCTCGTATCAAATCAGCACCAGCCATTAGCCACAGAGCAGTATTTTTCTCACATAACAAATCAGCGTCAGCCACCAACTCCAGTCAAGCAAACGAGTGTTGTCTCCTTTTTTATTTCTTAAATAAACAATAGCCATCAGGCCAAGCCAAGCAAGCTCTTCATTTGGAGCAGAACAAACACACAAAGCTCTCGAACTGAAATGATGGAGAGGCGCCACAGGCAAAATTCCCTGGGCATCTGTTCCTCATCCGGTACCAACGCAAAATGCATCCCCTAGCTTGTGTTCTTTGTTTTTCAAACTTCTATCCTGTTTGGAACAAGCGTCCTTACGGTGATCACACTTAGTAGGATCCTAGAGAGCGCAAACCATTTTTGAAACTCCTCTCCTCGCAGCGATACGAACGCGTCGAACGCCACCGGATCGACGTACTCCTACCAAGTACCAACAGGAAACAAATGACTGTTCAGAGATACGGACATCACATTCGTATTTTATCTGCAGATCATTTATGCGCGTGGCGTGCATGGTCATGAGCCAAACTCCACTCCATGAATGTGTGTGCTCATGAATTCAGACGCTCTCACCGACGGGCGACGGCGTCCATGACTCCATGTACGCCTCCTCTGCAGCTACCGTCCGCCCCCCTTGGAAGCTGCAGCAGTGCCAGTGAACTGCCTGCCGGCTGCTGGTGCCCTCCTCGAACTCTCAAACTTTTTTTTTTTGAAAGTTGTCAGGAGCACTGGCCCATCATGTAAGACTCGTATAGGCACCTGTGCTGACCGCACGCTCAGACACAGACCTCCTCGAAGTCTCAAACTTTTTTTTTTGAAAGTTGCCAGGAGCACTGGCCCATCATGTAAGACTCGTATAGGCACCTGTGCTGACTGCACGCTCAGACACAGATGAGACTGCCGAGAAGTCTCGGAACGCGTCTACCGCGGCACACACACGCACTCACGCAACCCCACACAACACTCTACCTACACAGTGCCCGGTCCTCTCAGGGGAATTAATCCCCGGTGCGACACCGCACGTCGTCCCAGCCGGGGATCGAACGCGGGTGGGCAGGCTGGCCACTGCCAGCGCTACCACCGAGCTACACGCTCGTTCGCTAACAGCCTACCACACGCTATCCTAATCCTTTTTTGTCGGCACAAACTCGCTGCTTCTTGTGCTAACAGCCTAACACTAGCTCCGGAACGGACTGTTCCTGCTCACCATGCACGCAGGCACGCAGCCGGCTCGCGCGCACCTCGGATCCGGTGGTGTCGGAACGCCCGGATCCCAGATCTGGGACGTGCCACGCGGCAGCCCTGGCGGGGCTGATTTCGACCGCGCGCGCCTCGCCTCGCATGCTGCCCCCTCCGCCGGCCCGGCCCCCTTTGCTCCACCGGCGGCGGCAGCGGCATGGCTCCGACCCCGAACATGTCATGCCGCGGAGGAGGCACGCACACCTGCCTGCGTGCCTAGCTCGTCCTCGCTGCCTGATCGCGCGCATGCACGCACGCCAACGGCACGTACCGCTGCCGCAATAATGCGGTCCGGACCGCCTGGTTTCCGGCGGCGACGAATCGGCGGTCACGGGCTGCGGCGGGTCACCAGCGCTAGCTAGCTCCGACGACGGCTTCGAGAGGCACGGGACACACCCGATCGGAACCGCGCGCGGAGTCAGTCGTCGCTCATGATTACCACCACCGGCCCCGTCCGGTCATTGTTTAACCCTCCTGCCGGCTGCCGCTGCCCCCGCTCGATCGCCATGCCGCTGTTTGTCAATGGAGAAAAGGCCGGCGGGCGCTCGGCAGAGGCGGGGTCCGGAGTCCGGACCAAAGCTCTCGGATGGTGGTGGCCGGCCGCCGCGGGCATGTGACGGCCCCAGTGTTTTCCTTACCGATCGGTAACCGCCGGTTACCGCCGATTTTTACCGATACCGCTACTAGGCGGCAACTCGTACCGGCGGTAAATTTCGAAAAATTTCGCCCGAATTTAAAATTTTCAAAAATATTTGAAATAAAAAAGGAAAAAATATGGTAAGAAAGTAGAGATGACATACATCATTCTAATATAGAACATGTTCAAATATTTGACTGTTTGGGCACTCAAAAAAATAAAAAAACTTTCGGACCGGTAATCCCGAGCGGTATCCTCTAATCCCGAGCGGTATTCGGCGTTTTCCGAGCGGAAATCGGCGCGTTTGGACCGGAAACCATTTGCATTGTGAGTATTTCTTGAATTTACATTGATTTTTAGATGTTTGTTGTGTAGTTATATTCAAAAACATGTGTTCATATTAGCTATATGGATCCATTTGTTCATGGTAGTTGGATGTTAATTTGTTCATTTTAGCTATATGTATATATGTGTGTTCATATTTCAAATATATACATATATTTTCATTTGTTCATTTGGACCGGAAACCACTACTATGTATTATATATATTGACGATGATGGTTTGTGAGGACTATGGTTGTGATGATTTGCATGGACTATTGTTGTGATGATCTATATGGACTATGGATGTGAATTTCTATTTTTATGGATATGAACTTCTATTCTATGTATGTGTAAATGTTATATAATTGTTTGATATATACCATCAGTAATGATATTTACAAAATTACGGTGAAATGCTGCCAAAATTTTTAATTTTCCAAAGTCATACGGTGTTTACCGGTTAAAAACGACGGTTACCGGTCGGTAAACATCGATTACCGGTCGGTAAACAACGGTTACCGGTTTTTTAATTTGAATTGTCATTTCGAGCGGTTTCTAGCGGTTTTCGGCGATTTACCGCCGGTTTACCGATACCGCTAGTTGGCGAAAATCGCTTTACCGTCGGTAAGGTGAACCCTAGACGGCCCCCTGACACCTGCAACCGAAAGAAAGATCCATCCAGGGGCGTAGACAGGGGGCGGACAGGGGCTGGCCCCCCTATGGTCCCCAAATTTTCATTGAACATTTGAATTTTGATTAAATTTTTCTATAAATTAATATGATTGGCCTCTCCTAATAATGAAAAAAAATTCCTGGCTCCGCCCCTGGATCCATCTGTCCCTCGCCCATCTCTTCCTTTTTGCTTGCCCAATCGCCCTCATCCCCCAGATGCGTCCGATGTTTCCTACTGCCCCCCCTCCCCGCCGTCGTACGTGCGCGCTTTTTCCTTTCCCGTCCAGGTGGCCGCGGATTCACCCCGGCTTCTTTAAAAAAAACTTGACCTGCGGGGGGAAGATCTCCCCCACGGCATTATATTAAGAAGAAGACTTTCTCACACAGGTCGAGAAAACTCTCGAACCCCTGCCCCCACCTGTACACGGAGTCCGTCGCCTTGTGAGTAGGCCAGACCAATCACCCCGACTTCCTTGCTCGGCGCTCATGGGTGGCGGTCGGCATGTGACCCAGATCTACTCGCAACCAAGTTGCTGCACGGCACATCAGAGAGATAGCGAGCCGGGTGGGTGGAGACGTGGAGTGGTGCTGGATCCTGCCGGCCCAGCTGCCGCTGTGTTCCTGCAGTCCTGCGGCAAGTGGCGCGTGCAGGAGCGTGCTCGTTGCGCTCCAGCGTTGCGATCTTCGGGTCAACTGGCAGGGAGGCGCGCGCCAGCCAGCTAGGCTAGCGATCACGCCTTCTGTCTGGTGACGCGAACGCGATGCGGCGGCATTCGGTTTTCAGGAAGTCGTTGGATCTCGAGTGGCAGCAGGTCGCAGAGGCCACAATTTTCTCAACCGTAGTTTTTCAAAAAAAAAACAATTTTCTCAACCGTTGAAATCTCATACAGAAGGAGTGGGCAAGGCCGGCATTAAGTGGAAATGGAACGGTGCCCTGTTTCAAACGACTACGGGTGTATGCATGGTACAGCGCAGGAGGGACGAGATGCAGGAAAAAGAAAGGCCGGAGTGGTAGATCGATCGGCGAGGACCACATCACAAATTCACAACCAGCTCGAAGTGACACGGTACCAGATGAGATCGCGCGGTGGAGGTGGAGCCTGCTGCCTAGATCGCCTCCTCCTATCTTTTCTTTCTTTTCAAGACTAGGGAAGATGTAGTGCCACAGGCATATATTTAATTTTTCTTACATCAAACAATGATGTTATTTTTTTCCAAAAATAATACACGCCTTTTTTTCCTTCTATAAACAATGATGTCAATTATTATCCTTCCAAAAAAATGACGTGAATGATGGGTGTTAGTATGTGCAAAGAAAAGTATGTGTATATTAAAGGAAAGTAATACATTAATACATGTCTTTCTTTTCGTTCCATAAACAATGATGTTAATTATTATCATTCCAAAAGAAAAAATGACGTGAATTATAGGTCAATGTATGAGCAAAGGAAAGTATGTGTATGCTAAAGTAAAGTAATATGTGGGTACAAGAGGTGGATATAGAAAATTGCTAGTGTAAAAAGTAATATAATTTTGGTGGAAAACATTGACGAAACCAATCTCCCCCTCCCTTTCGTCAAGCCTTTTGGCCTGACAAGTGGGACCTCCGTGAGGGGTACAGTGGACCTAATCTTGGTGAGAAATATTTTCAATTGTTTCAACTTTTATAGTATATAATAGTATAGATTGTACATGATTTTGATTCAGATATTTGAACTCACTGTATATTTAATCTCTCTTCCATTTATAAAATTGAGTAAAGATGAACCCTCTCATCCTCGGGAAAAAATATATAATGGTAGAACCACCTCTTCTTCCATCTGAGTAAATGGAAAGAGGTTCCTGGGGTGATTGCAAAGAAAAAGAAATAATCAATCCAAATGAATGGAAAGATGTGTCATTGCCAATCCAAAATAAATGGAAGAGAGATGCCAGCCGTGATTGTCAATCAAAACTAATGGAAGGAGTCATCGTTGATTGCTAAAAGGGAGGAATTGCCAATCCAAACAATTGGAAAGTATTATGCGGGTAGGGTGGGTATGGTAGAATTTTTAGTGTAAAAAGTATTAGCTTTTTGGTAGAAACATTTTCCTTCTATCAAAAAAATGGGACTTCACCCCTTTTCGTCAAACTTTTTAGTCTGACAAGTGGGACCTCCGTGAGAGATACGGTGGGCCTAATTTTGGTGAGAAAGAATTTCATTTTTTCAATTTTTATAGTATAGATTGGAAGAATGAGAGCAGAGAGTTGTCGTTGTGCCACCGCCATTGCGCGTGGTCGGGCCGGGCTGCTCGATATCCTCCATGCCCCATCCCCTGTGTCACCAGTCACCCTCGTCAGCATTTTGCAGAGAGCGAACATTCCTCTTCCCGAATCGACCAACTCAACCGACCGCGCGCTTGCACGGTGGTCACTTACGGCTTGGGCCCAAGAACAGTCTCAGAAAGCATGCAGCCTGCAGCGGAAAAAGGCACGAGCTGTTCCTGCTGCAGATCACAACAACAGCATTGCAGTCCACTACTCCAGCTGCAGTCATCTCGTTGTTTCCTGCTCACGTCAGAGCCGCCCTGTGCAGCCATACAATCGCAAGATCAGCGGGTGCAGGGTCGTTTCAACTGTCACGTCGCCACCGGCCGGGGCGGCGGTTACCAAAATGATCCCGACACTGATCTGTCCTGCTGATCCTGACAGAGCGCGCAGCGAGCGACTGAGCGAGAAGGGACGGCTTCTACACGCTGCTCCCTCCGCACAAGATGAGCGAGAAGGCCCAGCACCAGCACCAGCAGGCCTTGCTTATTGATCAGCTGAAACAGCAAAGCTTTCACCTCATGCTTGATCAGTCGGCCTCACTGCAGCTCGTGATGTCTCAGCCAATTATAGAGGATCAGGCCCGCCGAGCTGGTGGAGTACGGGCACATCCTCCGCTCGCCATCGGCGGAGGAGCTCACTTGACACGTGATGAAGCCGGCGGCGAAAGATTGATCGGCGATCGACGACGGTGGTGACCAGACCGGGCTGTTACTACCCTGGTGTGGTGGCTAGGTGCGTGCACGTACGTGGCGGTGGTGCTGGCCCCGGGAGAAGGAACACCTGTACGGCGCATGCACGGGTGGTTCAAATGTGCGCAGCTAGCTGGTGCTCTGGAGCAGCAGGGTACAGCGGCAGACCGATCCGGGGCGAGGCGTGGACGCACGTCGCCGTGTAGCTTGCTAGCCAGACCGAGCGCTCAGCTGGTAGCGAGAGCTCAGATCGGAGCCGGCCGGGAGTCGCATTTGTTTCGCGCGAGCCGTGTGGTCGACCGCCGTACCGTACGCCGTGGTCCTCGCGACGTGCGCGCCGGCCGCCACGGCCACGGCCAGCTAGTCGAGACTTGAGCCCGGCCACAGGACGACAGATCTACATACCAGCAGACCGCCACCAGGCCGCGCCGGGCTAGGGGTTGTAAATTGGTGATCATTAGATGCATCTCCGACCCTGCTTAATTTAAATATCTATATTATTTTTTAAAAATAAGATCATATTTTGAAGAAGTAGTACAAAATTTTGAAATAAAAAGGGTTAGAGATGCATAAGGATCGTCAATTAACACCTATTCGCGTATCTATCCACGCATCCCTCCTCTGATCCTCTCCTCTCCTTTCTGAAAATTGGAAACGACTGCATGCGTCCTGTTTTGTCACGCCAATTCCTGATGTACTGATGTGTATGTGTACATGGATATCCGTTGAGAACGTCACACTTCGTGACTCCCGGCCACTACGGCGACTATCTCCCAAGAACAAGCAGTGGTGGTCTGGTGGGTTATCTGGTCATCCATCGAAGTTACTACCAGGTTATCCATCGAACTTAGGGCGCGTTTAGTTCCCCCGTCAAAAAATTTTGGATGTCAAATCAGCACTTTGACCGGATGTCGGGAGGACTTTTCGGACACTAATTAAAAAACTAATTTCAGAACTCACTTGGAAACCACGAGACGAATCTTTTGAGGCCTTTGACTGCGTCATTAGCACATGCGGGTTACTGTAGCACTTATGGCTAATCATGCACTAATTAGACTTAAAAGATTCGTCTCGTCATGTACATCCAAACTGTGTAATTAGTTTTGTTATTTAATTACATTTAGTGCTTCATACATGTGTTTAAAGGGAGGTGAAAATTTTTGGGAACTAAACGCGCCCTTACGGCCAATGCAACTTGTCAGGAAGACAAGTCCTGCAAGATGCACGCAGATCCTGCCTAATTGATGGTCGTTGGATGCACTGCGTTTAGCACCAATAATATATCCAACATTATCCTCGCTCCTAGCCTCCTACACGCATGCAGGTGTGCAATTTGACGCATTGTTTAGTTTTCTTTGTGCGATGGACATGCATGTACGCCTACCGCTACCGGAAGCTGAGGGCGGAGGCGGCGCGCTCTGCTGGTGCTGATGATGACATGACATCCTTGCTGACCAAAGCTTGACAGCTTCATTTTATAGTACGCGGAAGGGATCAGCAGTTGAGCACTGGCGGTGAGAGTGGAGGCGGCATGGGGCGGGCGGCTGGCTCCGCTCAAGCGAGAGCAGAGGGTACACTACAGGAGAATAGAAAGGGCGGCCACCACTTGACGCTGCGCGTCTTTGTCAATGCGGATACGCACTGTGCGTGCCGGATCCTTTTACTGATGATCACATGCTCCATCCTCCGCTGCGCCCCTGCCTCAACTCTGAAGCATCACGGAGACTGGAGCGGCAGCACAGGGCCGTCGAGTATAATCGGCCGGCGTACTACGTTCGAGACATGCGGTTACCATGTCATCACCACTCAAGTCCGGCATACGGATCCGTAATCCCCGCGCGGCCCAGCGAAGGCTACTGGCGACTTGGCGAGGGAGAGGCATCGCATCTTCGTCGCGCCTTTGGAGGAGATCGCCCAGCTGCCCACGCGAGCTCCGACAGGGCGCGTAATGGCCGGGGACCCCGTGGTCCATGCATGCGTCCCCTCCCGCCCGAGATCCACCACCGATCGATCGCCTAGCTAGCCACTACTCCTACTACTACTTGGATCGATCCCTGGCCGCTCTACGGGCAAACTTAAAGCGTCGTCCCCCCGTGACCGATCGAATCGACCCTAAGCTACCTGCCGTCGTCTGCTGGGCTGATCGATACTTCGCGTGCAGCCCAACCTACCTAGGCACGGAAACGTTCGCCGATCCATCGACCACCCCCCGCCCGGGTGGTCCAGCGCTCGCGGTGTCCGTTGCCCGCGGCCTCGCAGGGCGCCGGGCGCCGGGCGGGGGAGCTGTGGCTGCTGGCGCCAGATCGCGCGGCGCGTGTGCCGCGCGCGTGGTTGCGTGTTGGTGTTTCGTCGCGCGGGGCCGCGCCGCGCATGGGCATGCCTCTTGGGGTCCCGAGCCGGATCCGGGAGCCCGTCGGCGGCGGCGGCGCCGTTGCGGAGGTGGACATGCTGTGCTGAGGAGGTGGCCATGATGGATTGATGGGCTCACCGATCCAAGGGTTTTTCCTTTTCCCTGCCTGCTACTAGTGGTCCTGTATACGTGTCCGGCATCTCTCTTTGCTTGCTTTGCTGCTGGATGATCGTCTGGATTTTCTTGTGCTAGTAACGAAATCTCAAATCTGTACGATTACGGCAATGAAGCATGTAGATGGTTAAAAGCGGGGTTGTTGGGGTCCTAGGATTTGGCCTGGGGGTTGCTGATTTCATATGTCAATTGTCTATAATGCCCCTACACTACTGGAAAAAGGTCCTTAGGCACAGGTTGAATAGGGCCTTAGGTACCGGTTTTTTCCAACCGGTACACCGCAACCGAGACCAAAGGCTTTTGGCTTTAGCACCGGGTAACACAACCGGTACCAATGGCATTCATTTTTGTCAAAAATATGCATGCGGTGGTGGCTGGGATTCGAACTTGTGACTTCTTGCGTCAAGTGCACCTTTCTAATCATTTCACCTATACATCACTTGTGATGGGAAAAAATATATTTTCCTTTTGAAGTAACCCTTGGATGAGCCTTAGGTACCGGTTGGTTTATGGGCCATTGGCTTGTTTTCTACTACTGCTAGTTACAAGCGCGGCAGGTGAATGTACTAGCTAATTTCCACTTAATTTAATTCGGTAGCCTATTCTTTTTGCCATGCACACTCTGACTCCGTACGGAGAGAGTTTATTTACGAGATTCCTACAATCTGGGATTTTTTTTTTCAAACTACTACAATCTGGAATTACAGTCGGTGGCAGTGACCGATCAAGGTGAGCATCCAAAATTCACTAGAGAGAAATGGATTGTCAGTGAGTCTTATTTTCTTAGACTCTACAGTGTTACATAAACTTGTATTGTTGTTGGAATATCACCTCAGCGGCATTGTGACATGGTTAGTTTATGGGCCATCATTTAAGCCGTTTGTAAATTTTGAGATATTTTGATAGTCTACGGTCAAATTTCTATTTAAAATGAAAAACGTTGCCAACATTTTGCCCCTTTTCCCCACGAGTAATAGTAATAGGTTACCTTTCACAAATGCAACTAATAACATTGCATCTTCATGTCAGTGTTTGTCGTCGGTCGTCGTAATTTGGCTTATGTTCACGGGAGCCCCAACAACCCATCATATAGTCTCCTAAAAGTAGTTTGTCTAGATTTCCTCGAGGGAATTAACTTGACCCGGCCGGTCAATATCTTTTCTACTAGTACGTTCTACCTTTTGAATGCTAAAAGCATCTCCAAGAGACTCTTTATATGTTTTATATGTTTATTAGGAATAGAGATTTTGGTTAAAAATTACCCTCGAACAGCATCCACAATTGGATATTTAAATGTATACATTTTCTATTCCGAATTTCTCGCTAGCCAAAGATGAAGAGAGAGAATTACTCTCTAGACCACACATAAGACATAGAACAACTATTGGAGAGTACAATAATATAGAAAATAATTTTTACTCAAATAATGATTTAAAGAGTAGATTTTAGAAAAACTGTTGGAGATGCTCTCAACTAACCCGCCAATCATCTTTCGGAAAAAACTAACCCACCATTTAGATGAACCAAGCCAACTGTTTCAGTACGGCAATTAAAATACTCAGTAGGTGATTGTGTTTATGCTGAAATAATAATCTAATTTACACGAAAAAAGTTCTTCGAAAACATCCATGCTCAGCCACAGCAGGTCAGCAGCCGAAGGCACAAATTTGCCCTGCCGCAACCGTATGCTGTCCCCGCAAAACGGGAGGGACATTACCATACGGGACGCACGGGAGCCGTCACCTTCATCCTTCCCTCTCTCTACCACCACCTCCCATAAACCCGCCCGCCGAAAGGCGCCGTCGGCGTGACCGCACGGGCCGGCCGGTTGCTCTTTCTCGCCACGCTTCGTCCCGCTCCGCCGTCACGCGGAAACGGGAACCGCCCCGGTGTTACCCCACTGACACAGTGGTCCCACGGGCCACGGCCGCGTCCGCTTGCTTTACCCCCGCCGGTTACAGCTGTAGCACCGGGTACCGACAGGCGACAGCGGGCGGTAATTAACCGCGCCGGCAAATCCCGCCACCATTAGCCGGGGGGAAGCGGGCAAAGAGGCGATTACCGCGACGACAGGCGACGGCGACGCGAGCGGGGCAGCGAGCACAGTCACCAACCACCCTTAAGTAAGACGCGGGCGGGGGCGGCGCTGCGCCGGGCGGGCGGGGAGATCGGAGGAAACAGCGAGATCGCTCGCGGTTAGGCTGTCGTCGCGCGCGGGCGGGCGGGGGCGTGGCGGATCTCATCTGACTCCGCCACTTGCTGCTACGACTTCCCCATCCCTCCCTCCCCTCCTCCCCCCACACCGTCCCGTCGCCTTTGCCTCCCTCTCGCGCAATTCGCCGAACACGCCGCGCGCGCCTCGCCTCGCCTCCCCTCCCGACGGCGGCGGCGGCTGTCAATGCTGGCGGCGCGATGAGCGTGGAGGAGGAAGTGGAGGAGCAGGAGGGGGAGGAGGAGCTGTTCTACGAGTCGCTCGACCGCATCCTCTCTTCCTCGGGCTCCTCCACATCGGCCTCGGACGACGACGGCGCCGACCGCCCGCGCCGCCGCCGCGGCTGCGATGCGTCGGCCGCGGCGCTCGACCTGTGGACCTCCCAGCCGGCGCCCGTCCAGGAGCGCCGCCGCCGGCTGCTCCAGCTGTTGGGGCTCTCCGGGGACCCTTCCCTCGCCCGATTCGGGGCGGGCCGGTCCGCCTCCGACGCCGCCGCGGGCTCGCTCCCGCCATCTCCCGTCTCGCGTTCCAGATCGGGAGAGTCTGCCCTGGGCTCCGCCGCGAAACCGCCGCTGGGGAGCGGCCGTCTGCGGCCGTCGTTGTCCGACGCGTCGGATGCCGCGCTGGAGGCGGTCGAGGAGGACCCCAGGTGCTTGATCAGGAACCTCGACGATGGCAGCGAGTACGTGGTGAGGGAGGAGTTCTTCCTCCGCGAGGTCGGCACGGGGCGGCAGCTCACCGTGGAGGAGCTAGGCCGCTCCCCTATCGTTCAGGAGCTTATGCGCCGCCAAGCTTTCAGTACTCCCAACTCCAACTGCAACTCGAATTCCCAAAGTGGCGCCTCTACGCCCATCGAGAGGTCCAGCTCCAGCTCCAGCTCCAGCAACGGCGGGGCGCGCTCCAGGCGGCGCAGCAGTTGGCTCCGCAGCATCCGCTGCGTAGCTGGCTCCATGGCCACCCACTCCCGTGACCGCCGCAGCAGTGACGAGAAGGACACGTCTTCAGAGAAAGGTGGGCACCACTCCGGCTCTGCGACGGATGGCAGCCAGGACTGCGTTCCACGCCATGGCCCTGCCCGTGTCAAGGTGCGGCAGTACGGGAAGTCTTATAAGGACCTCAGTGGCCTATTTACCACACATGAGATACAGGCACACAATGGTTCCATCTGGAGCATCAAATTTAGTCCTGATGGCCGTTACCTTGCGAGCGCTGGGGAGGATTGCGTAATCCATGTTTGGGAGGTGTTAGAGTTTGAGAGGGTGGGGAAAGAGAATGGGGTGGAAGAGAATGGGGTGTGCAATCCAGTTGCCATGGTGTGCAATGGGTCATCAGAGCTGATTGTGTCATCAGCTGCTCCAAGTGGGAGCCATTGGGAAAAGAAGCTGGGGGCAAAGGTACTGCACAGTGGAGGGTCGGCGAGCTCAGACAGGTTGATATTGCCTGAGTATGTGTTTGCACTGTCCGAGAAGCCTGTTATAACCTTTGCAGGGCATTCAGAGGATGTGCTTGATCTCAGTTGGTCCAAATCTCAGGTAATGTGCACACATTTCTAGTTTTGCTTCAATTCCAATGTGTACTATTATATTTTCAGTGTCATTGCCAAGTGCAGACTGTAATAGAATGTAGAATGACTGGCACCAGAAAGTAGGATATAATTATATATATTAGATCTGAACTTATTTTCTATTGTTAAGAATGCAAATGTTATGCAACAATAGTCACATTAGAAACATTATGATCACATACCAGCTAACCTTATTTACTTTTGTTGGGTTTGGGCATACCCTAACTTGGCATCCAGATCTGGCATAGTACAACTGGTGCACTGATTGGAAAGGAAAACTTGATCAGTTGCTATTTAGGCATTTAGATTTTAGGATAAATAAGTTGACCTTATTGCACAAGTGTGCCCCAGCTTTTACCATGTGCTATGTCTTAACTAAGGCACGCTTCCTACAAGCTTTCAGATTGCCACTTTACTGTGGTTTCAATTTCCTTCTCAGTTTGTCTACAAAGTTCAGCACGAAGCTTACTAACTTTTTGGCATTTGGCAAATCTATTATCTGGATGATATGCTGCCTTTTGTCAAAATGTAGACATTTGAATCTCAGCTAACCAGTTTCATGGTACTAAACTGCAAGTCAAGGGTGTTTCATTTCTTCGCTGTATTTGCAGCTCTAAGGTTCTGATTTTGTTAATCGATATTTGGTCTTTCTCTGCGTCAGAGCAAAGGGCGTATTAACTAAAGTTGTTTCAAGAAAGTTGTAATTTAATAAACATAATGAGTTAATATTGGTGTTGCCTACAAGGCTTGCTCTGGGACACCTCTTTTAGAAGAGTTTATGGATCTTGAAACAAATGAATTTGACAAAATCATGAATAGATATATATCTCTAAGATGAGATGAGATTTGTCTTCTTCTAAATAGATTAAAAATGACGTTGATATACATGATGGTAATTATGGGGTTTAAAAGTGCAAATTAATTATTCCACCAGAGTTTTTATGTAGGAATTAGTGCCCGTAACTAGTCAAGGTACTGCGTACTCAGATACACTGACAGCAACACACACAACATTTTTTGCTAGGCACTTCTCTTGACACCTCTCAGTCTACTTGCTGCTATCGATAATTCAATTGAATTTAAATGATTCTAGGCAGCATAACTTCTTATGAATTGATTTTAGTTTCAACTATTTCAGCATTCTTTAGCTCCATTTTTTTATTCCTGCAGTATTTGCTTTCTTCATCAATGGATAAAACAGTGCGGTTGTGGCACATGTCAAGCACTTATTGTTTGAAAACTTTCTCACACAGTGACTACGGTATGAATTTCACTTCAGAATCCCAGCCCCTCTCTATCTCAGCACTGTATTATAGTTGTCCTTCTGATAACATTTCTTTTTGGTTAAGTGACTTGCATCCAGTTCAATCCTGTTGATGATAGATACTTCATTAGTGGTTCCCTGGATGAAAAGGTTCGTATCTGGAGTATTCCTAAACGCGAAATTGTCGACTGGGTCGATCTACATGAAATGGTTACTGCTGCCTGCTATACCCCAGATGGAAAGGTTTGAATTTGATCTACTTCCTAGTTTCTTAATTTTGGTCAACAGGCCCTATTAATTTATCCCATGCTCATCAAATGCTCTAATGCCTTGTCTTAGGGCGCACTGATTGGATCTCACAAGGGCAGTTGCCATCTGTATGATACATCTGGTACATTGGCTTGCATTTTAATTCTGTTCTTACCTCTCATTCAAAGACCTTATTCTGTGTCTTGCTAGCCTAAACTTATATTTTTTTCCCTTTCTTCTGACTAGATGACATGCTTTGCTACAAAAAAAGAATCGATCTGCAAAACAAGAAAAGGAAATCCAGACAGAAGAAAATCACTGGATTTCAGGTGCTTATTTCGAATAAACATATGTTGTGATGTGAATCATACTGCACCAGAGTTGAGATAATGCTGCTTTGTTAAACTGAATAAACGCAGGCGCTCTCGCGGGCTGCTGGCTAGTGGAGCTCGCTCTCAGCCAGCAGACCCGGGTTCGAGTCCTGCCTTCTTCTAAGTGTAATGCGGGGAGGCAGTCTGCCTCTTTCGTCTCGTTTTTGTTAAACTGAATAAAGTTCCTCAAATAGTTTGTCTCAGGGAGTTCTTCAAAGGTCATAATCACATCTGCAGATTCAAGAATCCGAGTTCTTGATGGTTTTGAGCTAGTCCACAGGTTTAAAGGTAAATAATTTCTTATCAACTATTTCTTCATATACGTAAAAACTTTATGCTAGTTCATATCATGGTGCAATCATTATTGAAAACTGAAGATCAATTGTATCTGCCTTGTTCTTCATTTCAAGAGCAGTGCTGGAACATGTCAGGTTCCACATTTCTGCTATGATGGCTCTGTTGTTCACTTAACATGTTAAAATAGTTCGTCCCTATTGATAGATCTTAACGGCTACATAGTTAGTTTTCTGTGCATGTCACTCTCTGTCTGTTTGTTATTAAGAAAAAGAATCCTTGCTCAATTTTCGTCTTCTGTTCTGCTGGTTGGTCTCAGTTACATAGTTCTTATGTCTTGCCATATTCCAGGATTCCGAAACACCAGCAGCCAGATCTCAGCCTGTTTAGCTGGAAATGGACGGTATATTATCTCTGCAAGTGAGGATTCCCATGTTTATATGTGGAGAAACAATGATGATTTCGAGCCAAGCAGAAAGAAGGGCACTGTTTCTGTCACAAATACCCATGAACACTTCCACTGCAAGAGTGTGACAGTTGCTGTTACCTGGCCTTTTGCAAGCACCAAAATGGCTTCTAACAAACAAGAAGAGCTGGATAATGGGTTGGAGAATGACCATATACTGCAAACCAAACCTGCAAAAGCACAAGAGATGCCAGATGTTAAGTACCAGAGTACCAACATCGCAAGCAACAATTCAAATCATAATGGTGACAGATCATCTGTGACTTGGCCTGAAGAACTCATCACACCAGCAAAGCAGAGTCACAGGCCTACTACCTACCTTGCCGACGAGGGAGATCAAGCTCCAAATGTGTCGGCTTGGGGCCTAGTAATTGTCACAGCAGGCCGTGGAGGTCAAATCAGAACATTTCAAAACTTTGGTTTTCCTGTTAGAGTATAGCATGAATCCGAATACGTAAGATAGTCACTGCCATTCAGTACTGTAGTTTGTGTATAGATAGGAGATAGTGGTCGAGTTTCACACCATTCAGGGATTGGATTTGATTGTTCCTTGGTGCGCCTGCTAGATATCACAAAATCGTAGGCTAACATACACTGTCAGTACTCCTGAACTTGGTATGCCAAATTCATTTAGCCCTAAACTGTACATGAAAGGGAAAGCCCTACAGAGAAATAGCATCAGCTGAGTGAGAGATCTTTCATCCGTCAGCTTCAACCTTGTTCCACTCTCCATCTTTGGCGATTTCACATTCTGGCTTTGTGATCTCATAGTGCGGTGAATGATTTTTTTACCTGGAGCTTTTTAAACAACGCTGGCAAATGCAGTTTAACAGCATCTAATAAGTCAATAGTGAGCCTTAGCTTGCTTCACATTGTTTCGCTGCTTGTGAACATAATTACAATTTCAGTTTAAATAAAGATAGGATGATATGTAACTCTAGTTATTGGATTTTACTTTTGAAGTAAAATAGTGAAATATGGTAAAATATTTGCCACAAATTTAAAATCCATTGGTCTAATACATGAATTTCAGCGCTGATGTGCGATTTCAGCGCGATTAGGCATGAGGGGGGAGACGTTAGTCTAGATGGACAAGTGGTGGTCCAGAAGGATACTTTTCGGTATTTAGGATCAGTGCTACAAAAGGATGGCGACATTGATGAAGATGTTAGGCATAGAATTTCAGCTGGCTGGTTGAAATGGCGACAAGCTTCTGGCATCCTTTGTGACAAGAGGGTGCCACAAAAGCTTAAAGGCAAATTCTATAGGACAACAATTCGTCCGGCGATGCTATACGGTGCTGAATGTTGGCCTACAAAAAGGCGACATGTCCAGCAACTGAGTGTAGCAGAGATGCGGATGTTGCGGTGGTTTTGCGGGCACACAAGGAGGGATAGAGTCCGGAATGAAGTTATTCGGGATAGGGTCGGAGTGGCACCAATTGAGGAGAAACTTACCCAGCATCGGCTGAGATGGTTTGGACATATCCAACGAAGGCCTCCTGAAGCGCCGGTGCGTAATGGGGTTCTTGAGCGGGTCGATAATGTAAAGAGGGGTAGAGGTAGACCTAAACTGACGTGGGATGAATCGGTTAAGAGAGACCTTAAGAATTGGAATATCTCTAAAGAGATAGCTTTGGATAGGAGCGCTTGGAGACTAGCTATCAATGTGCCTGAACCTTGAACTTATTTCTTTCGGGTTTCATCTCTAGTCTGCCCCAACTTGCTTGGGAAAAAAGGCTATGTTGTTGTTGTTGGTCTAATACATGAATTCAAAATATGTGCTACGTTTGACTGGTTCGGTGCAAGTTGAAAATATACACTGCAAGACTAAATTATATATCCTCACATAAAATAATTCAAAATAGGGTGCTGGGGTATTTTCTTGCATCCAATTTTCACCCTCCTCCGACATCCCGGTGAAATCAAGTTGATTTGGTGGTGAGAGCCACCAAGGCTGGCGACTGTCTCCAACAATAGAACCCATAATACGAGACCTATTTGAGGTATGGGTCACAGTTGTTCAAAAAAAAAAAGAGATATGGGTCACAGTGAAATAAAAAGGTCACGCATCTAAACGCTGCATTCTCTAACAATGGATGCAAAAGGAAGTCCTGGCGGCACGGAGGCCCCTGCGGGAAACGTAGAAAAGGGAGCCACCGACTGCGAGGTAGCCGCCGGAGATCAATCAGCGTCACAAGAGCTTTTGGTGTCCTACAAGCTAAGTGGAAAATCTTGCACATACTAGCTCTTTTATGGAATAAACAAATACTTAATTCAATAATGCGTGCTTGTATCATACTTCACAACATGGTAGTTGAAGATGAGCGCGCGGTTCAGCTAACTAATGTCCACCCATCAGAATGGCCTGGAGTGGCTGATCCACCAATTAACCAGGCTATATAAATCCTAGGAATTGAGAAACTTATTGATGCTCAAAACACCATTCAGGAAGAGAGATGGCAGCTTAGCTTCAAAACGACCTGACCAATGCTCTGGTCCTTTTGGTCCTAATAACAGGAACTAAAGTCTTTAGTTGTACCATTTTGTTGCTACTGAAAGACTAAATTGATCATTGACAAACTAAATCCGTCACTTGACATACAAAATTGGTCAATGCACAATATCAATTGACTTGAGCGACTAAATTGGTCAATGCACAATTGACAGACTAAATCAGTCAATTACTAAATTGGTCAATGCACAATTGACAGACTAAATCGGTCGATGCACGTTGAATTGAGCACGCTGAATTGAACATCAGTGAACGACAATGCATCTCATTTTTCTACTTTTGTTGTTACGCACTCATTTTCATTTGCTTCTTCTGAAGATTGAAAAGATCCCTATCGTGGCGAGCACATGGCTCTGGACAACGCACTCCGAGGTACGAACGAGCAAGCACGGCGCCAACAAACGTCTGAGATGGCTACTCTGGCGGGCACACGCGGCGGCGTGGATGAGCAGTGTCGGTGGAAGACGATTAACATCACATTAGTTTCATTAAACCCACCATAAAAATATATCTTGATAGCACAATTATTTTGTCTTAAAGATGTTAATATTTTTTTGTAGATTAATCTAAAATCGAAAAGGTTGCCCCATAATAAAATCATCGGTAATGCTAAAAGTAAGGGCATCCGGACTTTAAAAGAATTCAGAGGCTTTGACATATGCTGCAATAGTTAAGTATCAATGTTGTAATCATTATATCTACACGTTTCACAATGGATATTGCATGAAATATACTGTTCATGTTACGGCGGACATTTTTACATACATTTTTTTGCATATTACAAATAGTGATCTCTGATGGTTAATTTCTAATGTTTTATCGGAGCATCTGGGTCGCTAGCAGCGCGGTAAAATCAAAATATCTTACATTAAAACGTATCCAGATTTCAACCATGATATCTTGATTTCCTTGATTCTTTAGTACAAGGAATAATTATATCTTTTACCTAATATATCAGGAAATCCTCATTAATGGATCCGAAATTTACTTGTCTCATAATCATATAACAATTTTTTTTGAAGGTAATGTACATCGAGAAAAGGACGCCGATCTCTCTCGTTTGCTTGACGCTGATTTTGGACGGCCAGTGGCCAACCACGTACCTAACCATAGAAAAGCGAGTAAAAGAGGTCAACTACCTCCCTGGCCACCACCAACACGTGACGTGCCACCTCGCCGGAACCGGCTTTCGGCGAGTCGAGAGAAAGAGACACGCAAATATGACGCAAAAGGAAAAAAAATCAAATTAAACTGCAAGAAATAAAACGCAACAATAATAATTGCTTGGCGATAATCCCAACCCTCCACCGCTACGCTACCCTCCCCCGCCACCTGCCAAAATAAATCCATCTGCTCTCCAACTCGGTATCGCAATCTGATCAGACGCAAGCCTCTCTCCCACCCCACCTCCACCTCTCTCCCTCCCTCCCTCTCTCTCTCTCTCTCTCTCTCTCTCTCCACAACGCGCCCGCCATTGATGCGGTAGCGCACGAACTCCCCCTGGATCTGAACAAGCCACCCGCGAATCCTCACCTGTCGCACCAAATCTGGTCAGAAACGGTGAAGAATTCGAACACGGTCTTAAGAATCGTTCACTAAGGCCACACACGTCTATCTGCTTTCCCCTACCTGTTTTTGTGGTTTTTTTCTCGTTCGAACGATTCATAAGAACAGATCCGCAAGGGGGCTTGCAGATCCTGGAGATCTACCTGTGTGAGGCAGGCCCCTTGTTTTGGATGCCCAGAACGAACCCTTGACCTGAAGATCTGCTTGATCCTTTTGGGATCTGCTTGTTGTTTTTTGTTGGATCTAGAGAGAATATGTTCAAGTCGATGGTTTATTACGGGAACACCTCAATCGGAGAGGTGGAGGTGTGGCCGAAGGGCGAGGCGAGCGCCGGCTTGGCCGTGGCGGCGTGGGCACGAGAAATCCGCGTTGACCGCCTTTCCCCGCCCAGCGAGCGATGCCCTCCGCTCGCCGTCATGCACACGGTGGCCGTCGACGCCCGATGCCTCGTCATGGAGTCCAGGCCGCCCGCCGGCACCGACGTGGCGCCACTGCCGCTCGTTGCCATGCACGCCGCTTGCCTCAGGGACAACAAGGTATATGCAAATTATTCCTGACATAAATAGAGATTCACATCCAGAGTCTAAAAAGAGGAACAACCTGCACACATGAAAGAATCTCTAATTTTACATGGACAGTTTTGATGGATGGAAAGTTTTTTATTCGTACGAATACGTGACAAGTTTACCGGACCATAATTAATCCTTACTAGGTATGGAGTAATTTTATTAATTTTACTTGAACGATCACTGTGGACAAGGATTTTTGATAGGATGAGGACGGATGACTAAATATGCACTGAAATTTTGTCAGTGATGACACCAACTTGAACTTGCATGATTATCACAAAGTCTTATGTTATATGGACATGGACTCATTTTTCACGCTATAGAGTTTTAACATGACTTTACTGAGGCTAGTTGGAACGACATATGAAACAGAGGTTTAATTTTCAGAACTGGACAATCAGCCACTGGATGTCCTAATGACATGTACTGGTTCTTTGGAATTGAGGCACACCAGTCTGATGACATGTTGCATCATTGTCTTTAGCACTAGTTGACAATTATTAACATCGTATCATCACTTTAATTGCATCTAAGTATTGAATCCTGAATTCTGTCAAGTTGAGGGAACATGTAAAACATAATCCGGAGCATCTCGATCTATCACGAAGTTATTGTTACTCTCAAGTGCTTCTTTTACGGTTTGTCTGAACTTAAGAACCTGTGCTAATGTTTTTCTCTACCATAATTCATTGGTAAATGTGGTTTTTGGCACCTTTATATTTCGTAAATATTTGTGGGAATTTAAGATCCACCTTATATATTATTAGTTATCTCTTAGAGATGTAATGCTTTTCTTTAAACATCCGCCTTCAGCTATTTATAATTTTATACTATATACATTACATTGAACCTTTTAATTCCTTGCCTATGCAGACCGCAGTTGTTCCTCTAGGAGATGAAGAATTGCATTTAGTTGCGATGACGTCGAGAAGAAACTTGACAAATCATGCATGTTTCTGGGGCTATAGATTGCCATTTGGCTTGTACAATTCTTGCTTGACCATGTTAAATCTTCGATGCCTGGGTATTGTGTTTGACCTCGATGAGACATTGATTGTTGCCAATACATCACGGTCTTTTGAGGACAGAATTGATGCTCTTCAAAGAAAGCTGAATAATGAGACAGACCCACAGCGTAGAAATGGTATGCTATCAGAGGTCAAGAGGTACCAAGATGATAAGTCCATCCTAAAGCAATATATAGAAGGTGATCAGGTCTGTGATGATGGAAAGGTGTATAAAGCGCAACCTGAGGTTGTTCCACCATTGTCTGATAACCAGCAACCAATGACACGTCCAATTATAAGATTACAAGATAAAAACATTATCTTGACAAGAATAAATCCTCTGGTATGTGTTAAATTGCTTGAACTTTATTTGGGGCTGTCCATGGCAGCATATCTTTATCAGCTCATAGATTTATAATAACTGCATAGTGCGGTGTGCTTTCTGTTTGGATTTTCGTTGCACATCAGTACCCTAAGCGAATGCCATATTTGTTCTACCTGGAACGTGATAAACCTGCTTCTTTTCTTTGCAGTATCAAACTTTCTCATAATTTTTTATAAGGCAAAAAGATCCTAAAGGTCTTTTATAAAAGCAAAAGCTCTTAAGTCATGGGATTTGTAGTACCTCCATACCTTTCTGTTATAGCAATTATCAGTCAAATACTCAAATTATTTCATTTTGTGTTAGGCCTATGGATGAATGTATGAGGAGATTTGTATTCTTGCTTAGTAATAGCAATTGTTTAGTATCTTACTGATTTGGTGATCCAAGCTTATTGTTTGCACTCACTGTTTTGGTTGCACAAAAGATTACCAAACGGCCAGACTGATCTGTACTGTTTTCTGTAGATAAGGGATACGAGTGTTCTCGTCCGTTTAAGGCCAGCCTGGGTGGATCTTCGCAGTTACTTAATTGCGAGAGGGCGCAAGCGTTTTGAGGTCTATGTGTGTACGATGGCAGAGAGAGATTATGCTTTAGAAATGTGGAGATTGCTTGATCCAGATTCAAGATTGATTAATTCTGTTCAACTTCATGATCGAATGGTGTGTGTAAAATCTGGTATGCTATTTCTCTCATTTCTTGTTGAATAGTAGATGGGAAGACTTGATTGATTCTATAGGCCGTAGCCCAGGTGCCCTAACTGTTTGACACCAGATCTTATGACCGAAGTGTTGCATATATGCATCAACCAAAATTTCTGAACGAGTACAAAAGGAGCATAGTGTAATTTGACCTAAGTGTTGTCATTATGAGAAGCTGACAAACTGTCAAAAATAAGCTCAAGTTTTAAATTTGCTTTATGCACATTTTCTTGTTTTTTTTCCTAGTTCCATCATACTGATGTTAATGTCAAAGTTGCCATCTACAGGTTTGAAAAAGTCCTTGTTGAATGTTTTCCATGATGGTTCTTGCCATCCTGGAATGGCATTAGTAATTGATGATCGCCTAAAAGTTTGGGATGAGAAAGATCAATCTAGAGTTCATGTGGTTCCAGCATTCACTCCATATTATGCTCCTCAAGCAGAGGTGAAGTTCATAGCCTGTAGCCCTGTACCACTACGAATATATCATTTGGTCACTAACAAAGTTTTCACCTTCTAGGCAAATTGTTCCATACCAGTTCTGTGTGTTGCCAGAAATGTTGCATGCAATGTTAGGGGTAGTTTCTTCAAGTAAGATTGTTTTTTCTCTAATGCTTCTCTAGACTTTTGTGTGTATTTGTTTTTTGTAACATACCACAGTGAGTCCAGCAGATTTTTACATAGAATTGCATGGCTCAATTGACAGAGACTTCGATGAAGGCCTCTTGCCAAGGATTAGTAATATTTCCTATGAGGATGAGAATGATATCTCATCTGCTCCGGATGTTGGCAACTATTTGATAGCAGAGGTAAGTTCAGAAAGTTTGTTGCTTCTGTGTTCGCTTCTCAGTAAATAACAGTTCTTTTCATCTTCTTAGGATGAGAATGTTGCAGCAGTGAACGGAAATAGAGATGCATTGCCTTTTGATGGTATGGCAGATGCTGAGGTCGAGCGGAGGATGAAGGTTTGTGCTTTTTATGACTCAAATTTTGGTTTTCTTTTCCTGAACTCATCGATTTTGCAAAAAAAAAACACATCCAATAATAATCTGTGGCAGCTATTAGCACAATTTCTGAAAAAAATTGTTATATATATTACTAAATCATTTGACAGAAATTTTAGTTTACAGAACATCTTATATCATGGAAGCACAAATCACATATGTCCATAACAAACAGTTTTCAAGAAAACTTTTCACTTTCAGTTCAACAAAGATTCTAACATTGCCTAAAAACACAAAACAGTTCTTACTAAGATGTATTTGTTCCATAACTAAGCAGTATAGATATCTGTTTGTTAAAATTATGATTTGATGTCTGTTTTGAACGGTTTTGAGTAATTTGTTTATTTGAAACACATGACAACATGAAGAATTTTTCTAGTGAGATGCTGACACTTTTGGAGTCATTTTATATTTTACGAAATCAACTCCCAATGCATCATGATGTTCCCTTATTTTTTAGTTCTTTATGCCCCCATTTATTCTCTTGTATCCATATTAAATTCTTAACTACTTCCAGGAAGCATCAGGCAATTCTCAAGCATTCCATCCAACAGTGGCGAGCTTTGTCATGCCAATGGCCCCTGCCCAGAATTTAGTTTCGTCTTCAGTCGCACCAGTTGCCCCACCCCTTGGCATGACGCCACCTCCATTCAACCAACCAGTTGTTCAACCAGGTTTTTCAGATCCACTGCAAGGTTCTCCAGCTAGAGAAGAGGGTGAAGTTCCTGAGTCTGAGCTAGATCCGGACACAAGGAGAAGGCTTCTCATATTACAGCATGGTCAAGATACAAGAGATCCTACGCCTCCACTCCCAGCAATACCACCAGTGCAAGTCCCAGTTCCACCAGTGCAACCTCATGGGAATTGGTTTCCCACAGAGGATGGTATTAATCCAAGTAATCTGAATAGAGGTTCAGCAGGTTTCACAGTACAATCTGACTCTATGTTCTATGAGAAAAAGCAGCCACCTCATCCTTCATTCTTTCATGGTGGGGATAGTCCTATGTCCTCTGATAGATTTAGCTATCAGAACCAGAGGTTTTCCAGTCAGGTAGGTGATTTGAATAAATTTTTTTGAGTCTGTTTGCTTTGCTAAGTATGCACATAGACACTTAATGACAACATTTGCTTGATGTAGCTACCGCATACTGAGGATCACAACATGCTTCAAAACCATGGACCTCCAAAATACATAGCCTTTTCGGGTATGTTTTATCAATTTACACCCCACCCCTCTTTTAGTGTTCATGTTGAGAGAGCGCTTTTCTTGTCCTCTCTTGTCATGTGTTACCACACCTATGCTTGGTAAGATGTTAGGTATAAGTTTGGTCAGTAACTTATCTCTACTACTTAAGGTGATGATCCAACATACAATTCGAATTCTGAAACATCTATAGTATATGGCTGCATGTCGGGATTTTTTTTTCAATATTCTTTTTCTCATCATCACTGCCACTGCATGCTACCAAGCACAGCTCGTACTCATTGTACCTATATTTTTTTCATCCTCTATATGGTTGTCACTTCAACACATGATTCACCTTGTTGGATCTTTGGGCATCATAAAAATATGGCAGCTATGGCCTTGGTAAATAGGGAGAAGCTTCTTGCAATTGTTGCAATTATCCTGCAACTAGATATGACAAGCAATATGCAGATGATTTTGTGATGAATTACTGCATTAATGTGAAATAATTAATTATTCCACATAAGGACCCACTAATGCTGGCAAAATTAAGGAAGGTAGTAATTCGATAGACCAACAATTTCGCTTTTGTTGAGCACATAGATGGGTAGAAATATGATGTTCTTTTATGGATTATGCTTAAGTTCATTTATGCCATGAAGGTGAGGAGCTATCAGCTCGGCATGTTCCCTCAAGGAGAAACAACCAGCTAGAATCAGGAAGACACTTTGCACAATATGCAGGGACCTCTGCTGGCATACTAGAGGGAATTACGCTGAAGTGTGGATCCAAGGTAGTGTGTAGCATTCGATACTTATGGATCAGAAGACTTGTCTTTAATCTTGGTTGACATTTCCTTTTGTGTTTAGGTCGAGTACAGGTCAACATTATGTGATACTCCAGAGCTACAGTTCTCTATTGAGGTAGATTAGAATCTCTTCTCTTAATTGGTTTCATCATATCAGCAACTTCATCTAACAAGGAAGTCCATGGCTAGAATAATTGGAAGTTGTGAAAACGGATGTGCTGAAATAACTATTTTTGATAGAATTTCCTACACTGCAATACACCTCAATATAATTCCCAGGGGAGATTCATAATTCTGACCGACAACTGAAATTTATTTTGGCATCTGACTTTCCATTGTCTATTTGAAGGAAAACTTCCCTGAACTATCATCTGCTTGCAATAATTAAATGTACTTACTTTATTTCCCTCCCTCCCTTGCTCTGTTTTATTGTACCTCGTCCAGGTTTGGATTGTTGGGGAAAAGATAGGTGAAGGAATTGGTAGGACAAGGAGAGAAGCACAGGGTCAAGCTGCAGAGATGTCATTAAGAAACTTGGCTCGTAAGTTTTATCTCGTCTTATTTATGTCATTGGTGTTGTGCAGCCAATTGAGTTTCATCTCCACGAGTGGCTTGCTTAACTTTAGTTCTTTGACAACTAGGTAGAGCTTGTTTTCATTTTATATACGTTGAACAAGGCAAATTGTCGACATTCTTGTATTTTGCTCATTGCTAAAACATTTTTATCATTTTATGCAGTAGTCTATTTTATTGAGTTTGACATAGTAAATTTTGCTGCAGATAAATACCTGTCATCTGATCCAAATAAGATGACTGATCTGAAAGAAAATGGTTTCGGTAGCAACCGCAACTATTTTGGATACTCTGGAAATACGAGGGATGATATGTTGCCAGTTTCAAGCACTTCTGAGGAATCTCGCTTTATGAAAATGGAGGATAATAACTCCCAAAAAACAGGAGGTTCTGTTGCTGCTCTCAAGGAACTTGTAAGTACCTGGTCGATTATTAGTTGTTTGACTTGATCTTTTATAACACAAACAAATGATATATATGAAAACACATTTCAGTGCACGATTGAGGGATATAACTTAAATTTTCAAGCTCGTCCGTCTCCTCCAGATGGCTCACTTGGGAAAGAATCTTATGCTCAGGTAGAAGTTGGCGGACAAATTCTAGGCAAAGGAGTTGCGCTAACATGGGAAGAGGCCAAAATCCAGGTAATAAGCAGTTTCATACCGAATAATCAATTTGTTTTCCTTTCGTTAGTTTAGTTTCCATGCCCTAAGAAAGTCTGGATTCATCTAGTTAATCAAAAGGTTAAGTAACATGGAAAAAAGGTGGTTCATTGTTATTCCGTTGAAGGTCAAGTGGCATGGCGAAAGGTGGTTCATTGTCATTCCCACAGGGCAGAAGTTTTGTAACACATGATTTTGTTATCAATGGGACTAAGAGATGGGCCTGGTAGACAAATTGGATAGGTTCTGAGATCATTAAAAGTGGTTTGATTGAACAAGTTCAATAGTTTGTGAGATTATATTCAATTGCCTTCACCTCAGATGTAAATTAATGTTTCAATCAAATCATCTTCTAGATTTTCAGAAGGGGCATTTGTACCCCTGCTTTGAAGTTTAATTGCGATTTTGCCCTTATTTTTTCAACTGTGTGATTTTGCCCTTTATTTTTCACAAGTTAGTGCAATTTTACCCATAGTCAACGAGTCAAAACAGGGCAAATATGCAAAGACCAAGGGCAAAATCGCAATGACTTGTGAAAAATAAAGGGTAAAATCACATAATTGAAAAAATGAGGGTAAAACCGCAATTGCACTTCAAAACAGGGGCAAGAACACCGAAAAACAGGGAATGCATTTGGAGTAGAAACAATATATTCTATTTGTATGTGAGGTTTTAATCTATAATGGGTTTTCCTTGATTGGATACAGTAATTTTGTTTCTTGATTGGATATAGCTTAAATGTTATGTTTCTGCCTTGAAGTTCATATATTTTTTTTTTTCACTTTGCAGGCTGCTGATGAGGCTATTGTAACTTTAAGATCCATGCTAGGTCAACTTGGTCATAAACGGTCTGGTTCTCCAAGGTGATTATTTGTTGGTCTTTGGGTATTTGCATATCTGATATCTTTTGGTGTTAATACCGAAAAAGACCTATCTTGGCTGGCTGATGAACCGGCTATAGGACTTCTGTATTGAATGGAATGGCAAGATGTTTCTTGGTTCCAACCTTTTCGTTTGCTAGCCAGTAGGTCTAAGTCCATATTCATTAGACTTTTTGTTGCTACTAAGTACTAACACAGTGGTTCCATATAGCAAAGTGGTGGTCAATGGTCTAATTTGGTAGGTGAGGACACAGTGCTGTGCTTGGTGATAATCTGGACCGCACTAGTTCTAGGTTATTTCAGATTAGGGAAGTGTCCCAAGGAAAAAAATCGTGGTGTCTTTGCTGGGTGGAGTCATGTATGTAGAATGTCATCTCATGTTCCAGTCACGATTTGACATGAAATTTTTTCGGTGCAGATTGTAGTTTTGCAGCTTTTGATATGTATATCACTGCGTCAGATTAGATTTGATCATTGTCTTTCATTTGTAGTCTTCCTATTATAATTTCAGTATGATTTAAATGACCATATAATTGTCATTTACCATAGGTCATTGGCACCCAATTTTAATAAGCGCTTCAAGCCAGATTTTCCAAGGGTGCAGAGGGTTCCTTATGGAACATACTCCAGGATCGAAGGCCATGTTCCTTGAGAGTTTCGCATAAATGATGTGCCTGGGCACTGGACTTTTGAACTGGATAAGACTATGAGCTGTCAGACAAGCCGTTCGAACAATGGATTCCTGGCATCTGGTGGACTTCCAAAGCTGTTCCCGCCACTGGTGATGAAGACTGTTATGGGAGTGCCAAGAGAATTGAAGTATTTATGGTGGCCATGACTTCCTACAAAATTTTGGTCTGGGCTTCTTCCTTGATATGACCGGAGTCGCACCATGTTGGTGTAATCCTTGTGGATCTGGAAATTTGAAGCTTGAACCGGGAGTTGATGCAGCACCAATTCATTTTGGTGATCGAAGAGCAGAGCTGTAGCTGGTGGGCATTTTTTATCTCGCTCAGGAAAATCTGGCCTGTTGGGTGCCGATCCACTCGATTGTATGCTATGCATTTGTGACAAGGGGAGGTTCGGGACCTCGGGTTAGATCATAAGTGAAATATCAGGCTAAAGTTGGTACCCAGGCACCCAGCGACCTGCATACTCGGGGTCCTAGCTGTAGATTGACAGGTTTAGTATTAGTTTCTCAGGCTACGTTGCGCATAACTGATCAGTTGAATAGGATCACCAGTATATGTTGATGTAGTGTCTTTTATAACAATAGGTACCATCTTTGTAGCGGTTGATGAATTCAGTAGCTGACAACACTCAATTGTATGTTGTAGACATCGGTGTAATATACTGTGTGCATATTTTTTCCCCGAAATTTCCAGATGTATTGCACAAAAAAATAATAAATTCATAGTGATGTACATTATTTTGCAAGAACACGGGATGAACTTATAATTGCAATGCTATTTATTATTCAAAATGCACATATATTCATCCTAATTGATAGTTTATAATAATAAATAACATTAATATATTATTTAAGTAATAAAATATTAAAACTATTCGAAGAATGAAATGCACGTATTCTTGTGCACATAAAAATCATCAAAATTAACATAAAAAGTGTACCCAAAAATATCCAACAAACATTGTGATGCACTTTCTTTTTGTAAACCAAGAAAAGAAACTAAGAGATAGTGTAATATACTAGGATGCACATTTTTTACACAAAAAATATAAAGAATGTACATATTAAAAATATTTAGCATAAATATTAAAATTATTTGCCTAATACGCAACTTTGGTCATCATCAACTAAAGATGAACACTCCAAAAATTACCAGGAAGTACTTATTCGCTCTGTTTGGCTGGCTATGGCTGGTAGCTAGTGCTGATTTGTTGTCAGAGAAAAATATTGTTGGCTGATGCTGACTTAGTGTCAGAGAAAAGCACCGCTGACAAACCAGCTGAACAGAGTAATTCTATGTATCTCAATTAAAATATCATTCTCTCTCCTCTGAACATGCAGCACGTCAGTCACAGTGGACACTGGGTGTGCAGCAGGAGCCAGGAGAGCTCCTAAGGATGAAAATGAACGGGCAAAATCATGTCCCATCCCGTCCGTATTTTTATATTTTTGCCGCTCAATTTTCGTATTTACGGACAAATACGGAAATAGGACGGGAAGCGGGAAGAAGTATATCTCGTCCATATTTGTGGGATCCCATCTTAAACCGGGATGATCCCGTATTAATTCTGTATTTATAAAATCCAAAAATAATGGGATTGATTCCGTATTAATCCCATCTTTAAGCGGGAAAAAGATTTATTAGGTATACTATATATCATCTCTTGTTCCACAACATCAATCGGTGTATTTCACATTTACACATAGGAAACATGAAATCTTAATCATATTTTTTTTAAAAAAATAACTTGCATAAAGGAGTGTGTAGTGTTATATTCATATAAGGTGAATGGAGACTAAAAAATAATGTATTTCGGTAAATTTTCCGGTTTCCGCCCATTTACTTAACCGGTATATCTCGATTTCGCTCTTGTTTCTTATTTTTTCCGCTCCCTCTCCTATTTTCTGTAATAAAATACGGAAACGGAAACGGTTGAAGTTTTCCAGCTCGTTCCCATTTTCATCTCTAAGAGCTCCTGCCATCTTGCACGGATACCGATAAATCATCACTGCTTATAGATCCTTTTAGATCAGACCGATGCGGAGATGGGAGTCAGGGAACGTGAGATCCGCGGTTGATTTGTACAACTTTATTAATATAGTTAGGTCGAGCGCTACCAGCTACAGGTGGATTTGCATCAACCTCATCCCTCTAGCTGCTTACCTCGCATCAGTCACTGATGAGATGGAGTTCATGTGTTTGGGAGTTGCTCTGCCACGTCTGCGCCAACCCCACCAACCAGTAGGATTAGTTGTGCGAGCGATCAGGATGGCGGATCCAGAATAATTTTTAGGAGGGGCTTTTTTCTACCTCTAAACAACTTTAGCCTCTTCTCGTAGTGTATTCATGTAAAAAAACTAGGAGAGGCTTAGGAGGGGCTCCATGGATCCAGCGGTGGGTCTGGAGGGGCTCCAGCCCTCCAGGCCCACCACTGGATCCGCCCCTGATCGGGAAGGACGTCCCAACCAGTTTGTCTAGTGAACAACTAACACCGTGATGGATCGCATGGTGTTCACCGCCTAGAATGGTGGGAGGTGGTAAGAGGAAAGGATCCGCAACAAGATCGGTAGAAAATAACAATGCATACAGGTGAAGATTCTAGAAGAATTTGGAAATAACAAAAGAGGGGACTTACCACGTTTTATGATAAAATAGGAATTCTTTAAAATAAGATATTTTGCACGATTGAATAAACATTAGAGATAATTCTAGAGTTAGATTTTTTTTAAAGCAGAGTGTGGAAGTTGCCACATGGTAACACTACAACACTCATGAGCACCTATAAATACAGGTGCTCCGCTCCCTTTTGACATGCCATGGCATAAGATTTCTCAATTAGAAGATGGCATTATTGTCATATAGTGTAGTTATATTATGATAGAGTAGACATATAAAGAGTACAATAGTCTTGTCTTATTTCAATTAGCAGGTGCTGCAGCCACAGCTCTACAGCTAAGCCGCAAGAAGGGTAGTTGATCTCTCATGTTAAGATTTAGGTGAAGGGCAATATAGTGTGTGTATAAGGTTCGTAGAAGAAAAGGTATCATACTACTTTGGTAGTGTTAAGGTTAGAGCATCAAGTTCTCAATAGGATCGTAGCGCACTATGGAGCGGTCGCCAACATTTTAGATACCTAGGTTCAGTTAGGCTGATCTCTTAATGTGCCTTCTTCTAAGAGCAGTTCGCGTATCATTGCGCCAAGACAGTTGATGGGATTGTATAAGATTATGTTTGAACAATACGAGTGCTTTCGCTTGGGGGTGACACAAAGGTGGCTCAATTAACCTCGTATAGACTGCACAGTCCCTCCCTCACAACAACTGAAGTAACACACAAGCTTGCGTACTAGCTTGTAAAAAGCATTAGTCATATTCTTATTATTACTAAAAATTTATTTGAATGGAACTTGACTGTAGGTTGATGTATATTCTTATTATTACTAAAAATTTATTTGAATGGAACTTGACTGTAGGTTGATGTCAGAAAGTTGTTTTTTAGTGATGATGCTATAGAGATGTGAGAAACATTAATGCAGCTATGGTATTTGTGCCCGGGAATACATTAATGTAGTTATGGCATCTGTGCACGGGGATACCAGACACTAGCTCAAAGCGCTCCCAACATGCGAGGCGGGCCACAGCTAGGTTGCACAGTTACTAGACAACCAGTGTATGTTGATGTTGTCGTACGTCTTTGTAACTATAGGCAGCCAATATTTACGGTTGATGAATTCAATATATCGGTTTAGTTTTAGTATATGATTTGGTCTCTTCGTCTGCGAATTTGGAAATATGCCCCTGTAAAACCTTTGGCCCTTTTGCATCCGCATCACTCCAGTTTGTGGCGTGCGTTTGATTTAGAAAAAAACGTATTTTTTATCCTTCAAGTGTTATAAAAGTGTGACATTCATCCCTGATATCTTATATGGTGCAAATTAACCCCTTAATTAACTAAATCGGCGCATGTATCATCCTCACCTTAGTTTAACAATGGTTTAGTCCTATCTAATTAAAATTTATGCCATGCAAATCATCTGACTAATCCCTGCTTGACCATATAATTTGCTAAGTTGAAGATATAAAGCCCATAAAAAATTCAGTAAATCCTTTAAATTAGGTACCCATAAAAATTTATCCAAAAAAATTAACAGATCCAATTCACACCAATGATTATAGCGATTGACTCAACATTAGATGTGGCAAAGCAATGATTAATTTTTTTTTTGAGAAGCTCAGTGCAACCCCTTGTTACAAAAGGGCCCCTAAGTAATATAGAAATGATATCGAGGTCCTTCTTCCTCCTCACATCGCCATGCCGAAGAACCCACTGAAACGCCAACTCTAAGGTCCAGAGATCACCTCCACAGTCTTCGCCTCGTAATCATATCAGGAAGCCGACCCAAATGAAACCGCAAGAAATCCTTGGGACTAGAGCATCGACAGTCAGGCCTCCCAATCAACAACCCCACCTCTCCTCCTCCGGTGAAACTTGGATCCCAACGCAGGTGAGCCCAACAAGCAAGCCGGCACACGAAGAAACAAACCGCAACCATAGCAAAAAGCTCAGGCCCGGAAGAAGAAGCTCACTGGGACGACCCGAATTCATTGCCATCCGCAGCGAAGAACTTGTCGCTGATGTAGAGGAACAAAACTTCGCCAGATAAGAGGGGAAGGCCCCCTCCAGACCCAAAGAAGAAACTTATTCGCCTTCATCGCAGCTCCATCGCCGCCATCACTCTCGGCTCCGTTATCGCCACCACGAGCGGAAACCCTAGCTCTGTCGCCAACTCCGGCGACAAGCAAACCCTGGGACTAGATAAACCCCTACCTACCCTATATACAACTGCACGCCACATCCACGGTTCACCTCCCCCTCCAACGCCGGTCCGGCCGTCGGAGAGGAAGGGGACCAGCGGACACGCCGTCGAAAGACGGAATCGCCTCAAGTCGGAAGATGGAATCGCCTCGAGTTCTCCCTTTCTGCCACTTTGCACTGTAGTTGGGGATAAGGATGACTCGAGCGAACTTCAATCCGTTAAGCAATGATTAGTTAGATAATTACTTAACCCAAACCAATATTATATGATACTAAACCATTATTAAGCTAAGGTGGGATGATAAATGCATCGATTTAGTTAGCTAAGGGGTTAATTTGCAACAAATGAAATATGAGGGATGGATGTTATACTTTTGCAATATTTCAGGGATGAAAAATACACTTTTTCTTTTGATTTATCTCGCCGCATCACTCCAGTTTGTAATCTACATCGAGGGATGAATGTTATACTTTTGCAATATTCTCCACCCGATTTCTCGAGTTGGATCACAATTCCCCTGGCCCCTGGTATGACGGCTACCCTGAGCGCACCGCGCCTGTAATCTACATCGAGGGTCGAGGCAAGCACAAACGCCGCCTCCCGTACGTGCAACTGCTATGTACAGGTACATTGCCGAGGCCGACCTCGGGCGTTCAACTTGGACCTGCTTCGACCGCCACCAAGCTGCCTACCGCGGAGCGACCTCGCTGCACGTGAACGAGGCAGAGCACACGGGCCGCGACAGGAGGGCCACCACCTGGCCCATCGTGGGGCGGCTGCTGGGCGCCGCCTGCGTGCAGGCCAGCCCCACCCTGAGGTACCGCAGCACCTCCTCCTCCTGGTAGTCCTCCATGCGCGCGTCCACCATGTCCAGCAGGCTGCCCTGCTGGTACAGCACCCATGCCTGCAGCCGCCAGTGAAAATGCGAGAGGTTTATTGCAAACAAGTCGCGTGAGCAGAGACGAGCGCTGACCGACCTCTCGCACCAGGAACATGTCTGAGTGGATAGTCTGCGAGATCCTCCTCCCGCTGATGATCTCAAGAACAAGCACGCCGAAGCTGTAGACGTCGGCCTTCTTGGTCAGCTGCCCATGCACAAAATACTCAGGCGCCAAATACCCACTGCAGAGAATCAGACAACAAACGTAGGTCACGAACAAATGTTTTCAGATTCTTTAGAATTTTGTTAAGGCTTCTTAAGATTCTACTTCTCAGAAGAAGAAGAAAAAAAAAGATTAGTAATCTTCAGCAGTGTTTTTACCACGTTCCGACCACGCCCGTGCTGATGTGAGTAGCATTGTCCGGAAACAACTTTGCCAGCCCAAAATCTCCGATTTTCGGCCTGTAGTCTCTGTCGAGAAGAACGTTGCTGGCCTTGATGTCTCTGTGCACGATGTTCGGCTCGTGCTCCTCGTGCAGATAGCTCAGCCCCTTGGCAGTGCCCACGCAGATGTCCGCCCTCGTGCTCCAGGTCAGCCTCGTCGCTCCGTTCGCTGAACCTAAGACTAAAACAATAAGCACGTGCGATCGAGAGGAATGCATTCCAGCTTCAAGTAGGATGTCAGATGAGGGAGTAGTTCGATGGTTCAGTTACCCTGCAACTGCAACGCATGATCAAGGCTGTTGTTCTCGAGGTATTCGTAGACGAGGATCCTGTTTTTCCTCTGGATGCAGCAGCCCAGCAGCCTGACGAGGTTCGCGTGCTTGGCTTCAGAAATGCTCTCGATTTCAGCTAGGAATTCCTTGATCCCCTGCTCGGATTCAGAACACAAAACCTTTGCAGCAAATGCGGTGCCATCTCCCCATACTCCCTGTGTTACAAAAACATCTACACGGTTTCATCTAAGAATCTCTCACTCTTGCTTTCTTTCTTCTTTCTTAAAAAAAACAATTTCTCACGCAAGGGAGGATCTGCTTGCAGTTGAGATTAGCAAAGAATCAACGCATAAAATATCTTGGGCGCAGTACCTTGTACACAGTTCCAAAGCCACCTCGTCCTAGCTTGTTACTCCGGTCGAAGTTGTTCGTTGCTGCTCTGATCTCCTTGTACGAGAACAACCGGAGATTCTCCAAGTTGAGAAGCCCTGTTTCATCATAAAACAAGACAGCAATCCTAGTCAGCTGTGGACGGCTAGCCCTTCAAACGAGCTAGATAATGAAACTTAAAAGTTCTCAACGCCATGATTTGGATTCTGCAACATCGTTGTCGGAAGATGTAAAAAACAAGAGAAAACATTGGCAGAAAATTATTACTAATTCATGTCCCGTAAAAAAGCATGAGAACTACTAGTAAGCAGGGGGAACATGGAGAAGCATCGATCGAGCAGACAGTCGGTTACCTCTGAAGTCTTCCTCGGATCTGCAGAGGCATCCCCTCAGCAGCGCCATCGTCAGGCTAGAGCAGCTAGCGCCGTGGAAGACGGGGTTTGTTGGCGTCTTGGCGAGCTAGCAGCCGTGAGCCATAAATAAATTCGCCATGGCGGCTGGGAGCGAGAGGAAAGAGCCGTGCAGCGGTGGTCACCTCGCGTTCACGCCGGCGGCCGAGCTCGTCTTCACTGATGATAAGGGCTGATCCAGAATTTATGGCGACAACGCCGAAGAGCGTGGTGGTGGAGGCCCGAGCGCAATGAATGGTGAGCGGGACGGCGGTGGAGGAGTCACTTGTCCGGACGGCTGGCTTGACCACCATGTTGACTCATCGGTCGCCGTCAGCCGGAGACGGCATTGCTGGCGCGGCGCAGTTGGGTTTTTGGGAGTTATTGGTCCGTTTGGTTTCTCCTAAGATATTTTAACCGCTAATTATGAGTACTAAATAAATGTAGTTTATAAAACCAACTCAAGAACCTCCGTGTTAGGAGTCCTGACGAATCTAGTGAGATATTTGACCGCGTAATTAGAGAATGGTTACTATAACGTCACTGTAGCCAATCATCGATTAATTACTTTCATTAGATTCGTGGCGAAAATTACACCTATCCATGAAGAGGTTTTGCAAATTGACTTTATATCTTCATGCACACAAGATTCATTTCTTGGAAGGTGTGTTCTAGAATCCTAGAAGGTGTTTGGCAAAATTTTACGCAAAAAGACGAATGCACGCATGGAGTACTAAATAAAGTTTATTTGTGAAATCTTTTCATGGATGGGCGTAACTTTTCGAGACGAATCTAATGAGCCAAGTTCCACCATGATTGGTTACAGTGATGCTACAGTAACCACTGCAGATCATCCTCTAATCATACGGTCAAAGACCTTATTAGCTACAGCACATGCTACAGTACCATATTTGTGAAGATTATTTTATAATTAGACTTCATCTAATACCTCTGGTCCTAGAACGGAAACCAAACATGGCCCTAGAACGGAAACCAAACATGGCTATTGCTGCCGCTGGAATCTGAACGTGTCGCTGCGACGTCGCTGGAGGTCCCACGCATTTAATGTTTGGTGCTTGGGAGTCAAGGTTTCCTCTCTTTTCTTCTTTCTCTTCTTCACGTCAACATTTATTTAGTTGTAATGCCAGTTTTAATGGAAAGTACTATCATCGGACAGTTACCAAAATTTTGAATTAGTTAACTAAATATCGAGCCGGACCAATATTATGGTGATGATATTTTTTCTCACATTCTATAATACTTTTCATTTTCTCACTTGTATCACGTAAACAAATTTAATGCCGTGAGAGCGCTGTCAGCGTCGGAGACGAGGACTCCGAGGAGCGTGCGGTAGGCGAGAAACCAAAAGCATGTTGGACTCGCAGACTCGCAGGTTGAACTCTCAGCCACAAAACTTTTGGTTGGCCATAAAGTATTGAGATTTTCCTTCCTAAATTTTTGTCAGGTCAACTTTTGGTTGACCTTGACTATACCGCCGCATGTTGGAATTATATGAATGTTGGGCCTTCTCATTTTTCAACTGCATTTTGTTCCCCTGGACGCACGTGCGACGGTGCGAGGCTAACATGTCTGCGTGATTCTGAGCAATCAGCAGGATGGGGATCTTTTAAAGAAAAATCAAAATGGGATTGTTCTTGACGAATGAATACCATACCTAATATTTGAAAACTGGATCAATAAATCTAAAGATTGATGTAGCCATCATAAACGTTTCATTATTAGTGATATTGTTGATGGACATATTACCTACGACATACTCTCTCCGTTCCAAATTATAAGTCATTCCAAAAATCTTGGAGAGTTAAAGTTTTTCAAGTTTGATCAAATTTATATAACAAGATAATAACATTTATAATATCGATTAAGTATTATTAGATTCTTTGTTAGCTATATTTTCATAGTATACTTTTTTGATGTTATAAATATTTGTGTTTCTCTTTATAATTTTGGTCAAACTTTGAAATGGTTTGACTCTCCAAAATTCTATAATTTGGAACGGAGGGAGTATGTATCATTAATGTTGATAAGTCTAACAAGATACGAGCATCGGCATGTTGATAAGTTGATACCAGATGGATATGCTCCACCACAAGAAATCAAACGAAGTGGTAAGGTAAGTTCGCAAAATTCAACATGGGATTGATGATTGATCAAATGCGGTGGCTTATAAAAGCATCTTAAGAGTGAAAAAAAAATAATCCTAACATTTGATATTAGGACTTTGCTAAAAAGTATTAGGAGGAAAAAATAATCTCACATCCAACCAATAAACTAGTTCAAAAAAAAGATTTAGTTGCTGCCACATCATCAATTTGTGGGCCCAATAACTGATTTTCTCCCATGCGTGAACATTAGCTCGCAGAAGTTTCTTTGTCGCCGTTGTTTCCGTGGGATTGGGAGCACAGAAAGAAGGATGGAATTTGGCTCATGATAGTGCCAATATCGGATATGGATAAATTCTAGGAGTAATATTAGACACCTGTTAGAGCATTGTTTTTTATGAGTGACTACACAACAACATTAGATTATTTGAGCCAATGAAATGGTGCCACATGAACAATTTCCAGCTGATAAAAACCGAGTGATGACAAACCAAAAGTCAGTCGATTATTTAATGAAACACCGGAAGGGAGAATTGAAAAAGAAAAGTTAAAAGAAATCATCCGAATAGAAAAAAAAGCAGACCCGATAAAAGGGGAAAAAATCCGTTAAAGCTTTCCTTGTGGGTCAAAGAAAATCATCAGAACGCAGCGGGGGGAGGAGGAAGAAAAATTGACCAAAAAAAACCTGAACGGTCGGCGTTGATAACGACGCGAGGAACGAGGAAAAGACAAAACAATTTGAAAATTATCAGATTCGTTTGGGGGTGCGGCGGCCAAAAAAATCGATGTAGACTTTGGGCCATATCTGCTCATATTGGGTTTGACAATAAAGAATTCCACACATAAAAATCGACTGGAGATAGATACGAGTTTTTACTCGAGTGATATCTAGAAATTGCTTTGTTTTTTCAACTTCGTTCCCAAAAGTGGTTATTAGGAATTTTTATTGGACAATCTTGGAGGAATGCAGGATTGTGTGCATCCCTTGGCGGGCTTTTGTGACGGTCCTCGTCCATAGGCCAGTATGGCCCAGTTACAAAACGTTCTGCAGTTTCATCTAATGTGGGCTTCTTATCAGTTTCTTCTAGTGTGGGCCAGTATTGGGTTAGGTTGTCAATTTTGGAATTGCTTTCGTTTGAAGTTCGCTATTCTCTATCAGTCTTGCTCTCGCCATCATTCGTTCCGATCGTTGCCGTCCACAATTGTCAATTGGTGTTAGGTACTCCTCCAACTCTTTTTAGTTTAAAATTTTGTATTAATTTTTCAAAATATGATTTTATTTTGAAGAAATTGTACAAAATTTTGAACTAAAGAGGTTTTGAGATGCACTTAAAAATCACTAATTAACACCCCTATCCAGGACTCCTGAACCTGCACTGCACGTACTTGCGCCATCGTCTGGGTGCAACCGTGTGCAAGGAGGAAGCACGGCTCCTTGTCTTTTTTCTCAGCTAACTAAATACTATTAGGTAACCAAACTGTTCATATATGTTTAAATTTAGATAGGATTCATATAGAAATATCCTTTTACCCATATTGTTATTGTGTCTATATATGTATATTGAAGGATAGTTTGGTCTTTTCGCAAATCGCAGATTGGTAGTTCAAATTAGGTGGATTTAAAAACTATTGGACAAAACTCTAATGAGGTGGAACTAAATTTTAGTTTACATTTGATCTACCTGTTTAGGTCACCTAATAATGGACTAAAAAGGGTTGGTAGGTATGATGACGCGAAACGGGACCGAAACCACGGCTCCCGCCTGATGACGCGTAAGGTGATAATAGGCGCCTGCGAGGTCCCCTGCGAGGTTAGTAAAGCACATGGGTTAGTAGGGCATGTCGCCTCGCGGCGCCGCCGTTTCGTCCGCCGCCGTCGCATCGATACGGACCCCAAGAGCCAACTGCCGCCATGTGATCTGCCATTTGCCATCCCGATACGTACGGCGTGCCAAGCTGTTCACGCACGGCTAGCCGACGTGCTCCATGAGGCCATGACCGGGCGGCGGCTTTGGCCGCTTTCGTAGAGGCGGCTGGGCTGCATGCCCTCCTCGCCGTCCACGGTCTCGGCTGTGGATCTCAGGATCTGCGATCCTCTCGAAACTTTATCATCCCGCCGGTTTTCTTTTTTTTTCTTTTTTTTTGGCACGCAGCCATCAGTACTTGGGTTTTGGAAGGCACTGCGTTTGAGGGGACAGCCCGCATCTTTCGTCCGATTTAGCCGACGGCGGTCCGGTCGCCACGAATATTCAAGTGCTGGTAACAAGTTCAGCCATGTGCCTTTTGGCCCCGAGTTGCTTCGTTGCCTGCGTGTGTAATATATAAGTACACTAGAACCAAATTCAGCCAGGACGCTACGGACTTGATTGTATTGAGCCTTGGTATAGAAACCTGCTAAGTGGTAACTTCCAAATTCAGAGAAACCCTAGAAGAAAAAATGGGCAATCCTGAGCCAAATCCCTTTTTTGAAAAAACAAGTGGTTCTCAAACTAGAACCCAAAGGAAAAGGATAGGTGCAGAGACTCAATGGAAGCTGTTCTAACGAATCGAAGTAATTACGTTGTGTTGGTAATGGAACTCCCTCGAAATTATAGATAGAAATACCCCTTTAGCAAAGAAAAGTAGACACGATGTCGCTTTATTTTATCGCATTGGAAAAAAAACTTTTCATACATATCCTATGTACCTAACCCTTCCAGGGGATTCTATGTCAAAAAGCGTGAATATTTATTTCATTCCATTAAAATAACAAGCCAATTCTGTTTGTAAGAAGAAAGAGAAGCAGATGTATTCTATACTCGATAAGTGTCAATATGCAATGGGTAGCTTGGGCTATTTGGGAAAACAAAGAATAGATCTAGGGGTGGAATCGAGCCGAGCCTCGACTTTTTTCGAGATTTCTTCGAAATCAATATATTCGTATTTATTATAGTCTCCCGCGTTGTTTGATATGCAACTTCAAATCGAGCATAACGAGCCGAGCCTGCCAAAATTGACTTTTGTTCCAAATCGACTAATCTTTATTTTAAAAAAACGAACGTAATCGGAGCAATTTTGAAACGAGCCACCGAGCCAGCTTAACGAGCTTTTTTTCCAGCCCTAAATAGATCTTTAATCCCTCTTTGTTTATCATTCGAATCACGGATTCCTTTTTCTTTATTCAATCTTACCTTCCTTATATGTATAATCTTTCAATCTATGTATTAATAGAATCTATAGTATTCTTATAGAATAAGAAAAAAATGAAGATAATAAACTGTGGATTCTTTTTTTATCTTTTATTCTTACGTTTCCATATTAAAGTGTAGTTTTCTTAATTAAATTTAATAATATTAATCTAATATGCCCATTGGTGTTCCAAAAGTACCTTACCGAATTCCCGGAGATGAAGAAGCGACTTGGGTTGACTTATACAAAACCCATTCCATAACCCACTGGTGAAATTGCGAAACGAATCTAATGAACCTAATTATGCAATAATGATAATGTCGTGCTATAGTAAACAACCTCTAATGACGGATTAATTAGGCTTAATAGTTCACCTCGCAATTTCCTGTCCATCCGTGTAATTAGTTTTATAATTAGTCTATATTTAATACTCCTAATTAGTGTTGTAAAAGTACCCAAAAAATTTTGGCTAAAAAATTTCCGTAACTAAACTGGCCCAGATGAAGGTAGTTTTTTCTTTAGCTTCACCGGTAAAATCGTTTGAGAAAACCCCTCTCAAACGGCCATAATATTGTTACGTGCTGCACCAACTACCGGCCAAACATTAGCATCTTTCCAACTCATGCTCACCGGGGACCAGCCAGCACATCAGCTTTTCTGCCAATTATAAATAGCCTTCACCTGCATACGCGCTCAGCATCAACCCAAGCTAAGCTTGCACAAGCACATTCGTTCTCCTCTTCGCGCGCCTCGATCAGTAGCCCTCCGTCGGTTTCCCCGATCGAGCGAGCTGCGCAAGCGCGTGCATGGCGGCGACCCTCCTGTCCCACGTCGTCTCCGACCTCTGCATCGGCAGGCCCAGAGTGCTCACGCTGCCGCCGTCCACGCCCGTCGCCGCCGCGCTCCGCGCCGGGGCCGACCCGTTCGTCTTCGTGGACGCCGAACCGCCCGCCCACCGCGCGAAGAGGGGAGCGGCGGCTACGGTGTACGTGAAGGTCAGCGTCGCGGACGTCCTCTGCTACGTCTGCGGCGACGCGGGCAACCTCAGGGACCCCGCGGCGGCGCTCGGCCGGCCCGTGTCCGCCGTCGCCGCCGCGGTCGCGGGCGGCCACGGCGTCACCCACCGAGTGGACCCCCAGACAAGGTGCGTGCACATGACGGCCGCCGTTTCCGGAGATTCTTGTTTTGTTCGGAGCTGTCAATTCTCAGTCCTAGTAGTAACGAAGTCGGCTAAATGATTTTGGTCAAACTTTGCAGGCTGCTCGACGCCATCGACGTGCTGCTGACCGACGGGTGCCAAGGCCTGCTCGTTCCCCTCCACGCGCGCGCCCGCAAGCGGCATCACCAGGTCCCCTCCCCCGCCGCCGTGGCGGCGACATCGTCCGACTGCTGCGTGCTGACGCGAGAGGACATCGTGCGCCACCTCTTCGGCTCCATCTCCCACTTCTCCCCGGTCGCCGCGCTCACCGTCGCCTCCCTCGGCCTCGTCCGCCGCGACGTGCACGCTGTCCGCGTCGACGACGACGGGCTCGACGCGATCCCGCTCCTGCGGAGAGCCGTATCGGACGGCACGGCCGTTGCCGTCGTCGCCGACGACGACGCGCTGGTCGGCGAGATCTGCCCCGGCGTGCTCGCATCGTGTGACGTCGAGTCGGTGTCGGCCGCCTTCGCCGCGCTCTCCGCTGGCGACGTCATGACGTACATGGACTGCTCTCTGACGCACACGCCGCCGGAGTTCTTGCTCCGCGCCATCCGAGCCCAGCTAAAGGACAGGGGCCTCGACGCCATTGCCGAGCTCATGGACACCGCGGACCCCGCCTCTCTGCCCTCGACCCCTTCGTCGTCGACCTCCTCCGACGAGGACTCATTGTCGGGACGCGGACGACGCCCGAGGAGGATGTTGTCTGGGAGCTTCGGGTGGCGGTCGACGGAGGACGTGGTGGCGTGCCATTCCGGGAGCTCGCTCGTAGCCGTCATGGCGCAGGCCCTCGCGCATCGTGTCGGGTACGTCTGGGTCGTTGATGAGACCAGCGGCACGCTCGTCGGAGTAGTGCGATTCGCCGATGTGCTCGCGGTGCTCCGGGAGCATCTCCGCCCTCAGTCCCAGGTGCTATGATGATAATCAGTGATCTGCGTATCAGCTTATGCTCACAGTTTGGATTTTTTTTTTTTTTTGAGAGAGAGATGGTTTGTGTCGGAGTTGTTTACATTCTTCTGTCAATCCGTCTCTGTCAAAATCGAACTGAAGATTCCGCAAAAAAAAAACGAACCGAAGGAGAGGTCAAAGTTTGTTTCGACGAGACCGTACTGTATGTAACTCGGCCCATAAGCCTGAAAATGGACTAACATAACTGAGCCCATATCCAAGTGGACCGATTGAAGTGTTTCGCAAGGAGCAACTTTTACCCCAGAAGCTAAAAATTGGCCCAAAACCTTAATTTGCCCGGAAGCCACAATGTGGGCCCAGGGAATCGTGGTCTCCCATCCCACTGCTTTGGGCATTTCTAATACCTTCTATAAATCTAACTATCGTTTTTTTTTTCCTTTGCGGAAGTAGGATTGTAGGAGTGCTGACCTCTTGATTGAGAGCACTAGCACTACCACGCGCTTGCTGAGAGCAGCTAGAGATTTTAGGACTAGCACGGTTGTCTGCAACTTCGAGCCTTTATTGCCGGACACCTGCCTTCGTACTTGGGCGTCACATTCTGCTCCAACATGGGCATGGCTCGTTACGGCGTTACCAAGTGCCAGTACCCAGTATTATCACCTCCTGTACCCAAAAGCGTGCGCAGATCGCAGGAGCTAGTGCTACGAAAGCGAACACGCCGCGCCTTCTTTTGAGCGCAGCCGGTCAAATTGCGCCCTGAACATGATGCCGCCGATCGGGCCGGCGACCGCCGCCGTGCGTGCCGCGAGCACGCCCAAAAGCCGCCGTTCCCGTCCGTCACCGCCGCGCCCGCGCGCTCTTTTCCTCTTTCCCCACCTAAAGAAAGGAGCCGTGCCCTCAAATAAACTCACTTGTCTCCTTGACCCTCCCCATCACTAGTACTCTTGGCGGCGCCCGCCTCGCCTCAAGCCGCGGCCTGCCCGGCTGCTGCGGAAGCCTGTCAGAATCCACACCGGACGCCCACCTGATCTCGGGCCCGGGAAAGAATCGAAGCGAGGAGGAACGAGCCCTTCGAGAGTTGGAGTGGCTAACCACTGCACATCCCTCGATCTACGACCACGATCAGATCGAAAACTTCTAGCGTCGCATGCAGCGCCGGGAACGAGCTCGCAGGCACATTATTCGGCCTTCACGTGGTTGCATGGCAGGGGCGCGGTGCCAGGGATCGGTTTCGAGCTGGGTGCCCGTGCTCGGGGAGAACGAAAGAACGGACCGGGCGATCGAGCACGTACGGTACGGCAGGAATGGATGGACTCACGCGGTGGCCCCTCTCCCACTCCCCTGTCTGTGTCGTCTGCTCCAAGGAAGCCCTCGCAGTTTTGTTTGGACTTGTTTGGATCACGTTAAAATTTTTGCGCACACGATTTTCCGAAAAGAGAATCTCGCATGTATGGTGTACTAAATGAAGTCTATTTGTAAAAATTTTTCAGGGATGGGTGTAACTTTTCGCGACAAATCTAATGACGGTAAGTAATCGATGATTTGCTACAGTGATGCTACAGTAACCATCTTCTAATCGTACGGCCAAAGACCTCATTAGGCTTTATTTGACACCATAATTAACAATCAAATATTACTATTCCTAGCACTGGCTAACATGACAAAAGACCTTTATCGGCACCTTGCCGGGTCCAGCTGCCTGAATTAGCTCTAAAAAAGGGAGCTGCCTGAACAACTCTGCCGCTCTTGCATTTACTCCGTCGAGATCGAAAGAAATTTCAGGATCCGATTGGTTCCTTCCTAGCCGAGCCTGGCTCGTAGCAGTGAACCAGCCAACCAGGCCACGGTTGGCTAGGCCCCGTGCATAAGTCTGATTGGTTGTAACCTTATTATCAGTTCAGACGTGTGCGACTGCGCGCAATAGAACCACCAAATGAAATGAAAGCACTCTTGATTGTGGTGCCTCCTTCAGTCGTTCTGACCGTATGCATGCCTTTGATTTTTGGGTGTCACGTCAATGTTTGACCAGATGTCGGGAGAGTTTTTCGAACACTAATTAAAAATTAATTTCAGAACTCACTTGGAAACCGCGAGACGAATCTTTTGAGGTCTTTGACCGCATCATTAGCATATGTGGGTTACTGTAGCACTTATGGCTAATCATACACTAATTAGGCTCAAAAGATTCGTCTCGTCGTGTACATCCAAACTGTGTAATTAGTTTTGTTATTTAATTACATTTAGTGCTTCATACATGTGTTTAATGGGGAGGTGAAAATTTTTGGGTGAAATTTTTTGGTAACTAAACGGGCTCTGAAATCGGAGTACGCGCGCACCGGGGCTGCCACGCATCGTCCGTCCGGCGTGATTCTGCAGCTCCGACGTTCTGCCCCCGTCCTTTTCCTTGTGCACAAGAAAATGTTCTCTTCAGGAGTGGCACGTACGCTGCATGCGATTGCCATGGGGGGGGGGGCCAACATGTGGCGACTACGAATCGCAGGATTGGATGGCAGGCAGGCAGTAGGGTGGCGCACTGGCACTGGATTAAAGAAAAAGAAAGCAAACCTACATGAATTGAAGTAAAGGATTGGAATCGTGAACTCGACATTTCGGTGGGAAAAAAGAAAAGACCAAAAGTAACACGCAGTCTTGTAATAAATTCACTTCGGCACCGTATTATTGCCGCGTTTAGTTTCGCATCCAAAAATTTTTGGATGTCAAATCAGCACTTTGACCGAATGTCGGGAGGACTTTTCGGATACTAATTAAAAAAACTAATTTCAGAACCCACTTGGAAACCACGAGACGAATCTTTTAAGGTCTTTGACCGCGTCATTAGCACATGTGGGTTACTGTAGCACTTATGGTTAATCATGCACTAATTAGGTTTAAAAGATTCGTCTCGTCATGTACATCCAAACTGTGTAATTAGTTTTGTTATTTAATTACATTTAGTGTTTCATATATGTATTTAAAGGGGAGGTGAAAATTTTTGGGAACTAAACGCGCCCAAACCAGGAGCTATCTGCCATGCCACGGGCGGAGCTCTCCTTTCCCTGCGAGGGGAAGGGGAAGCCATCTACCCTGCCCACTGTTTGTCCGATCGCTTCGCGAACAGGCAGGCAAGTGTACCCTCAGATCACCCACCGTCTTCACTGCGCTGCACACCTGCCCGCTGCAGGCTGCAGCGTCGCTCCTGTTCCGCGGCCGCTACGCTGCTCACGCGCGGCGGCGCGAGAGCAAAAACCCTGCTCGTGTCGTGTCGTGCGGTGACGTCGACCCGCCAACCACCCCGGACGCTCCCCGCAGCCACCAACGTTCCCGCGCCCAGAGGAACCCCACACCACCAACGCGCGCGTCGCGACTCGCGCAAACCGAACGGTCGGCGAGGCGACCGCGCCATTTCGGCGGGGCGCGCGGATACTGAGGTGTGTTTAGTTCGCGAAAAATTTACGAAAAAGTTGTTGTAGTACATTTCGGTTTTATTTGATAATTATTGTTAAATTATGGAGTAATTAGTCTTAAAATATTCGTCTTGTCATTTACAACCAAATTGTGTAATTAGTTATATTTTTAAACCACATTTAATACTCCATACATATATCATAAAATTCGATGTGATGTACATCAGTGAAAATTTTTTAGAAATTTTCGCGGAACTAAACACAAAACACAGCCACGCTAGCCGCAAGCCCGCAACGGCCCGGCGCCGGGCGGGCGAGGGCGAGGCCGCGCCCGCGGGCCAGCCCTCGGTGACCGATCACGTCCGAGCGCCCGCCGCCTCCGTCCCGGGGGGCCGGAGCGCCCGCGCGCACATGGGGAAGGGGGAAGAAGGGGAAAAGGCAGCGCAACTTGCCAAGATGCGGATAAAAACGCGGTGTCGACACGGGCCCGTGGCCGTACGCGTGATTCGGCCGCGCCCGCAGCGCCATCGCGGCCCGTGCTTTCCCATCGCGTTGCGCTCGGATTTGCCCCCCCCCCCCCCCCCCCCCCCCCCCCGGGCTTCCATCTGCCTGCCACTCCGTTCTGGAGTATGGATCCAGGGACGGGCGCGCAGGCGAGCAGCCCCGGCCGCAATGCATGTCGTTCCGTCTCAGGGTTCTGGGTGGATTCACACATGTGGATGGAAGTGGTGCGTCGAGTGTGTACAACGGACCCCAAGGTGCTTGGGACTTGGGAGGTGTAGCCAGTAGCCGTGTTGGACGTATTTTCTTTCTTTCAAGCTAGTGTAACTTGTATTATTGTATAATCATAGTATTTTTACTGGATGCAGCCGCTGGGGGCCCTGATCAATCAACATTTGGATGCGTCCAAAGAAAGGAAGATTTTTTTCCCGAAAAAGGTTTTACCCTGATTTTATAGAAAACAAATAAGTTTGGTACGGAAAAAAGAAAGGTTATTGTGTAAAATGATCATTCAAATCTTGGCCGGTTATGTAGGGCATATAGAAATTAAAGAGCCACTCATAACATCGCGCTACTACTAGTTCGGCTACCATTTGCGATTAATACCTTCACTAGCAGCTGCACTGCGGTTATCAATGTCTAAACGTCATACTCTGTTCATAAAACGATTTTGATTAGTCATTTTAAACAATATGCATTGTATTTTTCTCGATTATTTCATAATGAATAGCTGGATATATTCAATATTTATACTTATACAAGAGGGGGAAAGTAACATGTCCGGACTAGATTTGCAATAAAAATAATTATTTCAAATGATAGTTGTTCCATAGAAAATGTTGGGTAAATCCATGCTCACAACGTCACTTTTATCAACGAAAAAAGTATTTGAGTAGTATGTCTTTAATGAAAACCTTCAACTTTTGAAACCATAATGTGCACCAATAAGCAAGGCCACCCCTCATCATGTGCCAAAAGCCAAGCTCTCCATCATAGCGAAAACGGAAAACGGATGCCACCGGGCCAGCGAGGGGCACTCGTATCAATCAAACAGCCATGCAGAAAAGCTAAACGTTCCTGTTTCCCTCAACCCTTTTGTCCACATTATAAATCCGGCGAGCCACCACCCTACCCTCCCCGCGCTCGCCCCTACTCGTGCATCCCCATTGTCCCTTCCGCGCCATTTGTGCGGGGGGGGGGGGGGGGGGGGGGGGGGGGGGGGGGGGGGCAGCTCTGAGCGCTCTGCGCATCGGGGACTGGGGCTTCTCGAAGGCTTCAGAAAGAGAGGAGGGGTGGTGGTGTAGGCTACCACCGCAGCCATTCCTGCTCGGGACAGCGGCAGTGTCGGGAGGTGGTCCGCTCGCTGCGCTGGTTGCGCCGCCGTGTGCTCTGTTCTTCACGTGCGCGCGCGCGCCATGGCCGGCTCCTCCTCGAGGTCTTCCGGCGCCTGCTTCTTCTCCGTCCACGGCAAAGAATTAGCAATGGCGAGTGCGTTGCAGCTTCACTGGCTGCACCCAAACTTGTGTTCCATTTTCTTCTTGCTGTTAAAACAGCTAGCGGGCAGTAAGCGTCAAACTACTAAACCATTGGATTCGCATGACTGTTACTGTTTTTCCTTTTGCAAATTGTCCTGGCCGTTGCAACATTTTTGGCGGTACCTCGGCGTATCCATCCTGCCTTGAGGTCCGACGTAGAGAGAACTTTGGCAATTGTCAAGCTGAGAGCCTTTAAGATTCGTGCGTGCGATTGCGGCCGGCAACGGAACATGTGGCCACTGCCGTGCTCCACTGTGTCGGGCGTCCTTAACTCGCCGCTTTTACTAGGAACCAACAAACATAATCCACCGACGCTACATGTACGGAGGTGCCGGTCAAAAATTGCAGCTCGTGCTACATGTACGTGCAGTGGTCAGTGGATCGGAGGAGCTCTGGCCTCTGGAGAGTCCAGAGATGACGGCGCGGTCACGTTAGGTTTGTTCTTTTTTTACATGGAGGTACCGTGGCATCAGCGGCGTGGTTTTTACTCGGACCAAAGTGTACTAGTGTGGAACGGGCCTGCATGGCTGCATGCAATATGGGTTATTTTTGGGAGTCAGTTTGGTTGCTCTCAGCTCTCCACGGAACTGCTCGCCTGCACTGCAGTCGCATGCTGCTCCCGTGTCCATACTCCATACTAGAACCAGTTGCATTTTTCAGCGTCCCCACAAATACTATTCTGTTCCCGTCTGTCTACCGTGATTGGTAGTAGATCTGAAGCACGCAGTAACCACGTGCATATACTCCGTGCTGGTTTTACCTTTAGTTTTGTTCTGTACTTTAACTTTCTATATAGACTTTTGTGTGAAACTGACAATGATGGTAACTTTCGCAAAAAAAGAAAGAAAGATGGTAGCGGCTCTCTGATCTCTATCGCCGTGTTGATATGCAGGCGGCGCGTGCGGGTACGGGACGCTGGTGGACGTGGTGCCGATGAAGGCGCGCGTGGGCGCGGTGAGCCCCGTGCTGTTCAAGTCCGGCGAGGGCTGCGGCGCCTGCTACAAGGTCCGGTGCCTCGACCGCGGCATCTGCTCGCGCCGCGCCGTCACGGTCATCGTCACGGACGAGTGCCCCGGCGGCGTCTGCGCGGGGGGCCGCACGCACTTCGACCTCAGCGGCGCCGCGTTCGGCCGCCTCGCCGTCGCCGGCGCCGGCGGCCAGCTGCGCAACCGCGGCGAGATCAACGTCGTGTTCCGCAGGTACGTACATGCGACGATCAGCATCAAACGGAATTACGCATGCTGTAAATAAAAGGGTGAGTACTAAAAGGCACGCGGGCGGCGGCTATTGCCGTTGCGGCCAGCCGTCTCAGGCGAAGCGCGTGGCCTGCGTCTGACGTTCCTAGGAATGCAGGCACTCGAACCCTGTCACTGTCAAAAGGAGATTCTACAGTACCGTATTTTCATGGTAGTGGCTGGTACCACAGAGACTCAGAGAGTAGTAGTGTCTGACGAGGACCAAGAGGTACATCTGCAGCACTGCCTGCACGCAGTAGTTGGATCTTGGACGTGCCATGGCCATGGGGTGCACCACGCGGAAATCAATGCGCGCGCGACAGAGTCCACACTGTCCGTACTCGCCCATGGCGTGCGACGGAATGAATAGTAGCCCGCAGGTTACAATGAGCAGCGACGGCCGCCACTAGTAGTGTCTTGCGTGCGTTCGGCTTCGGGGTAACCAGCGTCGGCCCGGTGGTGAATCTTGACTCTTGAGAAAGGAAAGGTGTTACAGCTACCTCGTGTACTGACGGCCGTGACGGGTGGGGTTTGTTTGGTTGGTTGCATTGCAGGACGGCGTGCAGGTACGGGGGCAAGAACATCGCGTTCCACGTGAACCAGGGCTCCACCGGCTTCTGGCTCTCCCTCCTGGTGGAGTTCGAGGACGGCGACGGCGACATCGGATCCATGCAGCTCAAGCAGGTAACAACACATCACCCGGACCTTTTCTTTCACACTTACGCCTCGCACAATACAAGTCGAGTCCATGTCCATCTCTCCGCCGGTGCAAGTGCGATTCGAGGGCGTTTTTTCCCCTAGGTAATCTTTTTTTTTAGGGTAATCACCGGGGGGGACGAAGGGTCCCCACCTGAATAATCTTTCATTGATGCCGGCAAGCCGGTGGTGAAAGTTGTGTTCAGAGCAAGTTACAGGTGGAGCGAATGCAAATGAAGTTTACAGCATTGAGTTTCGTACTACATAGTAAACAAGGAGCACTAGTGCGGCATGTGAGCGGGAGTTGGCGATTTCTTTTCCTAGGGACAGGCAGGTGTTCGTGGGCAGCGCTAGTGCGGCATGTGAGCGGGACCCCCTCTTCTTCGCATGCGGCTAGGGCCTAGGGGGGACACGGGCGATGGTTTTCTGGACGGATGGGCCAGCATGGGCCGCAGCAGCTACAGGCCTCTTCTGTCTGTTCCCCCTTTCCTGCTTGCTCGCGACTTTTCTTTCATCGACTTTGCCGTGCGTTGGCCATTGCCGGCGGAGTAATTTATCTAGGGTTCTAGAAATCTAGAATCACACGCAGGTCCTTTCCTCTCCCGGACGAAACAACACCACGGGGAGCTAGCTGGTAGAAGGAAAGACTAGACTAACTTGATACTGTTTGCAGCTTTTGCCGGGCAGGTCTAATGGTATGGCAACACGGTAGAGTTCTGGAACCCCCTACTACGTTAGAAGTAAGGGCGTGTTTTCGCGAATTTTTTTGGATTTTGTCTACTGTAGCACCTTCGTTTTTATTTAGTAATTAGTGTCCAATCATATACTAATTAGGCTCAAAAGATTTATCTCATCATTTCCAACTAAACTGTGTAATTAGTTATTTTTTAAAACTACATTTAGTGCTTCATGCATGTGTCCAAAAATTTGATGTGACGGAGAATCTTGAAAAAATTTTAGAACTAAACAGTGCCCAAATTGTACTAGTATTCCTTATCCCCCCGCGTGACAATGGGCAGTTGAGTTGACAGCTACACATGCCCCTGTTTATTTTGCTTGTTTAGTTGTATAATTCAAAATTTTAATTTTTTTTTCTGGCACCTGCATGGAGACTTAAATCTAGACAAAATAAAAAACGCATTGCACAGTTTGCCTGTAAATCGCGAGACGAATCTAATGAACCTAATTAGGCCATAAGTAGACGCTAAATTACTACAGTAATGCTACAGTAAATAATCTCTAATGATGGCTTAATTAGGTTCATTAGATTCGTCTCGCGATTTACAGACGAGTTCTGTAATTAATTTTGTGATTAGTCTATGTTTAGTACTACAAATATAAAAAGATTTCCTTTTCAAAAACTTTACACGAGACAACAAGACCTCTGTCGAGAGAACAATCCGTTCCTTTCCCCTACGGCGCGCTTCTGCTTGAGCAATAATGCTCTGCATTTCTGCAACCTTTTAACAACGTTCCTCCTCCCATCATGTGGGGGCTAGAGATGTCATGAACTTGTCTTCCGGTCTCACGAGTGACTGCAAGTTGCAGCATTTCTGCAACCTTTTAACAACGTTCCTCCTCCGGTCCTCCCATCATGTGGGGGCTAGAGATGTCATGAACTTGTCTTCCGGTCTCACGAGTGACTGCAAATTGCAACTGTGGATGCAGGCAAACTCGGCGCAGTGGCAGGACATGCAGCACATCTGGGGGGCACGTGGAGCCTAACTCCGGGCCCGCTCGTCGGTCCCTTCTCCGTGAGGCTGACGACCCTGACCAGCAAGCAGACGCTGACGGCCCAGGACGTCATCCCCAAAAACTGGGCCCCCAAGGCCACGTACACCGCGATTTTTTCTTTTTTATATAAAAAAATCAAAATTTTAAAAATATATGTCCGTTTCGAAAATTTTCGAAAATATATCCCGGTCGCCCTTTGGGGTGGCGACAGACTCTAAATGTAATTTTTTTGAAACAAATTTGCAATGAGGACCCTAGCCGGGGGCGCGTGGCGACAGGGGGGCCTGTCGCCCCCCCGCATCGGGCGACTGGGGTGCCCCACCCACGGGCGACACGGGGGCCTGTCGCCCCCCCCCCCACGGGCGACAGGGGGGCCTGTCGCCCCCCCCTCGGGCGACCGGGTCTTGCCCCCTATATAACCATTATACTCCCATTCCCTCCTCGTTTGAGCCCAAAAATTCCACCAAAAATCCAGAAAAAAGATAGGGGTGAGGAGAAGGGAAGCGGCGAAGTCTTGCCGGATTGCGCACTTGTGATCTGCAGGTAAGTACATTCAGCTTATGTATTTTTTCATTGGTATTGTAGAGTAATTTAATTTAATTAGTGCTATAGTATAACCATTTAAGTTAGAGTTTAATGATACTTTAGTTACGTAGTAGTAAATTAGTTTAGAAAATTAGTACTACGCGTTTATTATTACAATTGCAGTACTACAACATATAAGTATTCATAACTACGTGATGACACTCAAATTCTATACTGCATATGCGAAATTCTATTCTAAATCGTAATTAATTTATAAACACGTCTCTAATAGTACTGCAATTGTAATAATAAACGCGTAGTACTAATTTTCTAAACTAATTTACTACTACGTAACTAAAGTATCATTAAACTCTAACTTAAATGGTTATACTATAGCACTAATTAAATTAAATTACTCTACAATACCAATGAAAAAATACATAAGCTGAATGTACTTACCTGCAGATCACAAGTGCGCAATTCGGCAGGGCTTCGCCGCTTCCCTTCTCCTCACCCCTATCTTTTTTTCTGGATGTTCTCCTCACCCCTATCTTTTTTTCTGGATGTTTGGTGGAATTTTTGGGCTCAAATGTGGAGGGAATGGGGTAGAATGGTTATATAGGGGGGCAACACCCGGTCGTCCGAGGGGGGGTGGGGGGCGACAGGCCCCCCTGCATCCGCACGCCCCCGGTCAGGGACCTGTTTGCAAATTGGAAGAAAAAAATTACAAACAGGTCCTGTCGCCACTTGGGTGGGCGACCGGGGTATATTTTCGAAATTTTTCGAAACAAACATATATTTTTTGAAATTTTTATTTTTTTAATATAAAAAGGAAAAAATCGCCAAAAGCGGGAGAGAGAGCGTGTGGGCCGCAAGCTTCCTGGAGGCTAGTTCCAGTGAAGAGCGGCAGGTTGTGATACTTTTATTTCCGCGTTTTTAATTTGTTGTGACCGTTACTACAATGCCCTTATTACATGGGTTGTAAGTGTAACTTGTGCACCGTAAACTATATCTTGTGTTGTTCGTACACGTTATCTGTCGAAGAATGGTGCCATCTGAGAAATTATGCAAGCTCACATGATCCACTGTTACTGTTTCACTGTTACAAATCTGTGTGTTATTCTTATGAATTCGGCCGTGTTTGGTTTTTTACCGGCACGATTCTCGAGAAGAGAATCTCGCATGCATGGAGTACTAAATAAAATCTATTTGCAAAACTTTTTCAGGGATGAGTGTAACTTTCCGAGACGAATCTAATGACGGTAATTAATTGATGATTTGCTACAGTAATGCTACAGTAACCATCCTCGAATAACGCGGTCAAAGGCCTCATTAGATTCGTCTCGCGATTTACACGGGGGGTTGTGGAGATGGTTTTGTAATTAGACTTCATTTGATACTCTAAATTAGCGGTCAAAGCGTGCTACAGTAATTCCACGAAAAAAACCAAACACAGCCGAAGTCTGAAACAGAGCACTGTCCATTAACATTTAGCACTTTGGCAGCTGAAAAGATTTACTGAAGCCAAGTTTTGTTTCTGCACTTCGTTTTCAATGAATGGGTGCATGCGCATCAGAATCGTATCAATGGCAGTAAGTTGGGATACCATCGTCACGTTGTTTGTGCAGGACTTCAGCAAAAGCTGATGGATGCTTCCGCACTTTCCAACGATCGGTGCAATCAGCAATCACGCCACATGCGCCGCGCATGAGTAAGTTCCCGTGCGGTTTTCGTACCGTACTAGAAACTCTGGCGCGGCCGTTGCCGTGCCCACCCGAGAACTGAGATGACCAGTGTATTTTGGTCGTTTTTGCGTCCTTGCTTCATTATAGTTGATGTGGTAACGATCCGTTGAAGCAATGGAAATGGTATTTAGCAAGTAAAAGACGAAGATACGCATCAAGAATACTTTTTTAGGAGAAGCAGTGTATCAGGCAGATTTCTCAAGTAATATTTAATATATATTGGTTGAGTGAACCAGCGTATTTCACAGCTTGCCGCTATTCAGAAAAACAAAATTGCAAAATCTCGTTTCCTCAGCCATTTCCTAGCAGTGGTGCCTTCAGAATAACATCTGCTTGTTGCAGGGGATCAACCATAAATTTGAGCATAGTAATCAACAAAAAATAAATAGCGTATGCAGAAGATTGAAAGCTTGCGTAGTAGTTTCTAAAATTATGCTTTAACCAAGGTAGTAATTATTTACCAAAGCAAATGAAAAAAACAGTTATAAATCAGGGGTTAGATCACAAATGGCAGTTCATGATCAATGTAAAATGAACCATGCATTATATGGTCAATGTAAAATGAAAAATTAGCCACGCGTTATATATATGCTCAACATAGCTGGTTCATGATCATCAAACAATATGCTATATGCAACATAAGGCAAAGGAAATAACAGGAATCTGAAATACTGATGATGCTCTGTAATTGGGGAGTAATAATTTGAATAGAGGGTCATGTTTTGTGCTGTAGAAGTCTTACCTTGCTTTCTGATTTTCATACATCATTGTAGCAGCAGTAGATGTTTTCCTTATAATGGCTATCTGCAGAAATAATTGGTAAGGCTCAAATTATTTTGGCACACAATTAGCAATTCTTCCTGTCAAATGAACTCTAACATTAGAAAGTTTGAAAGTACAATTATTTGGTTGTTTTGGAGCCAGAAATATTTGAACATTGTGTAAATTACAGAGCATCTGTTGTAGCAATATATATAATTTGCAAGAAAATCTAGCCAAAGATTGATGGGAAAATGGAATCCAATCAAAGTGAGGTAAAAAATGCGAGTTGGATGCCTTTAGCTATTTCATCGAACATCTGATATGCATGAACATTAACACATAAAAGAAAAAAACAGAAATCGATTGAGTATGTAGAATACACGGAGCAGCATTGGACATGGAGCTCCAATCATGAATTGGCCTATGGCCGCTCCCTGTTGCCGCCGCCACATCCGTTGCCAACGCCGTGGAGGTCAGGCCTGAAGCCCAAAACGTAGTGAGTTCGGTCGTCGATGGGCACCCCCAATAACCTCTTGCTACGCACGCCGCGTCGTCGCGGTCTGCGCGGTCGACTTCCTTGCAGTAGTCCACCATCATCGCCTGCGCGGCTACCGCTGCAGCTGCCGCCGTGCAAGAATCAGAGAGATCGTAAGTCTGGGAGCTCGGGGATGGAGAAAACATGGCACCTCTAGCTTGTGCTGCTTCTGCTGCAAGAGCAAGCTCAAGCACTTGCTCACCGACGAGCTTTGGCTGTGTCCGCCGCTGCAGTAGCTGGTGCTCCTCCTCTTCAAGCCATGTTTACATGATAGAAACACTACAAATCCTACAAATTACACAGATTGCAAATCCTACAAATAGCATGTTTCTGGAACATAGATAGAATGATTTTGAAGACTTTGTAGACTGCAACAAGAGTTTTCAAGCGGTGGCGGGGGTTAAATCAAGGGAAAGAACACACATAATTGATACTACCATAACATATGCTCAATGCATTTAGGGAAGTTCCACTCGCATTTGCAAGCAATGGTATATCACATTGCACAGTAATAGGAAAGTCCAATCAAGAGACTTCGTTGGATAATACAAATACAAGCATTCGCAGATGAACGGGTCAACTTGACTGACTAAAATGCAATAAAATATAATTCCTATTCATAAGAATAACACACAGATTTGTATGGATGCAAGTGGCATATAAATATAACACTAATGACATCAGAAGCAGCGAAGTAGAATGAGCATTAGATAATTGGAATTATGTTACTGAAGGAAATACATTATTTGCTGTTATTTCAGTTCAGAACAGGGTACCTTGCTGATGAGCTTCTCAAATGCTTCAGGTCCATTTTGTTCAATATATCTCTCTGCAGCTGACAGTACATCATCAGGTTTACTTGACTTCTCATTTCTTGGGACATACCATATGTTTACTATTTGACGGTTCACAAACATTGGCCGCACAAAATGGTCGTAAACATAAGCAGCACCGTTAAATCAAGGTAAGACCAACTAGCAGTTGAAGAACAGCTTTGCATATGACCAAAAGGGAAGCCTGCAAATCAACATCTCAAGTAAGCATATATAGCTCTCAATTCACTAATTTGATGCATCAAACACAGCAACACCCACATATCAAAGTCCACTAAAAAAATGAACACAATGGATCAGGACCAGAAGTGCTACTTACCACTCAATAATTGGAGCAAAAGTTAGCTCAAACAAAGTGATAAACGAGTACAGCACCCAGTAAGTGAGCCATTGCTGATCATCTACAGGATTTTTTTTGTCTCTATTGCTCTAACAAAAGCATACCTGCAAAGGTGCCAAGATACAAAAGTGATTAGAATTATAACATAGTATCAAACCGAGACATGGAATCCAATAAAGGTGATACTTACAGAGGATAAGCAAGTGATATTATTAGCCTGAAAAGAAAACAATATTTGAAAAAGAAACTCAGTGTCAATACGAAGGACTTGGAACTTAGAATTTACATGAAAGCATTTGACAATCTATCCAATTGTAACACTAATAAGCACCACATTTACTTCCCAGAGTAAGCTCTAAATCCCAGATAACAGTATGTTGTATGTCACAATGTGGCAGTGCCATTTACTAAGACAAATAATCTTCACTCAACAGAAGTCAGCTCCATCCTCCATAGTACATAAAGATGAAAAATGCGAATGAGTATGACATGTTCATAGTTCACAGATCACAAATCCTATAAATCACAAGCACATATTGTATAAGTTTAACTAATCAACTAATTCATCCCCAATCTCACTGGTTAGAGTTAGAAATTTTGGGGGAAAAGCTTGGCATACCTTTGGGAATTGGGAGAGGGGCCAGCCACCAGCCAGGGAGGAGGAGGGAACCGCACAGGGAAGCAGGGAAGCGCCGGGCGTCGAGAGCCGGGAGGTCGGGGAGCGAGCCGGCGAGGAGCAGCTGCGGTGGCAGTTTGATGGAAGCTGCGCAGCACAGCCGCACAGGGGAGCAGGGTCGGCCTGGGAGCGGGGCGACGGCCGGCGAACCGGCGGCCGGCAACCGACGCTCGACAGCCGGCAGGGTCGCGGGACGGAGTCCCTGGCTCGGCTCGCCTCCGCCTCGCCTGTCGCGTGTCGCCTCCGCCTCGCGGTCGCTGAGAGGAGACGAGTCGAGACTCGAGCAGGTTAACCAAACCGACCGGTCCGGTCAAACCGCCGCCCTCCGGTAGCGGTTTACCGGACCGATTTGACCGGTAACCGGTGGAAACCGATTGAATTCAAATTCAAATTCAAATAAATTCAAAAAATCCCGTGCAACCGGTTCCGACCGGTTTACCGGCCGGTTTGACCGGTTTACCGGTCGGTTTGACCGGTTTGAATTCAAACCCAAATTCAAAAGCTCCCGTGCAACCGGTTTACCGACCGGTTTTATCGGTTTACCGACCGGTTTGACCGGTTTACCGGCCGCTTTGACCGGTTTACCGATGGGCCTTAATGGGCCGGCCCATTTTTTTTTCTTTTTTTGATTTAACTTTAAATCCCCACAAACTATACTAAATGAACGAATTTTTAAGAAAATTTGACACTATTAGATTTATTGCACCTTGAAGTATTTTTAGGAATTTTTTAGGAATTTTTTATTTTTTGAATTTAAATTTAAATTTTAAATTTTAGCCGGTTGGATAGTGGACCAAACCGGAACCGGACCGGACCGGACCGATTTGACCGGTAACCGGTCAAACCGGACCGGTTCCCACCGGTTTGGTAAACCTTGGACTCGAGAGGTGAGCAGGGTTCAAAATTTCGGTGAAATTTCGGCGAAATTTCGGTATTTTTTTCGTTTTCGGTAGTTACCGGGAAGTGAAATTTCGGTAAATTTCGGTAAATTTCGTTTCAAAATTCAAAAATTCAAAAAAATTTGTAAAAAAATATGTAAAAAATATGATAAAAAACTAGGTGTTTTTCTAAGCAAATAGGACTAGAACACACTCAAATCTAGGATCATTTGCTAGGCTAAAATTAACATTTGAAATCGTAATTTGAATGACTCGGCATTTCATGTGCAAAAATTTGTTTTCCCCCCTCGACTTCAACTAGACTTTGGTTTATCATGATATTGGTGAGGTACCTATTCAATTTCATATGCATACCTACAACTAGGATGATGATCCATCGCCGGCCCGGGTGGACTATACTCTCATCAGTAGACTAGTAGATCTGGTTTCCTCGTGCTGTCCAATTAGGCTCGTCGTCAATCTTGCTTCGCTTTTGCCTTTTGCATCTGCTTTTATATTATCATCTAGCAGCTCTTTTCTTTTGTATGTAGCGGTGAGATCGAATGAGATGGCAGCTAAAGCCCTCTGTCTGCTGTAGTCTATTATTCTTAACCAGGCCCTCGATCTGGCTCTTCTTCTAGCTTTGTAGCCGGTAACTGTGGAGACTTGGGAGTTTTTTTTTTTGAAGTTGTGGCCATTGCTGATACGTGTTAAATTCCATTGGCAACTGCAGATTAAGTCAGTTGTGGCCTTTGATCTGCCCCCACTTCGTGGAAGAAAGCTTTGCATTGCAATAGTAGGTCGGTGACTGTAACCTTATTCCAGTGAATTTCCTCCGACGCCATTCCAGTCCCGAGGATAAGAAGAGAAGGTCAAATTCTTGCATCCACAACATGCATGTGACCAAAATCTTAGGCCACAAGAGAATTGTCACCATCTATAGAGCAGGGAAAAACTTTCCATTGGAAAACTGCCGGAAAACACACCTTTCAGAATGCTTTAACAATTCTCTATACAAATTGAATCAAACAAAAAATTCAAACACTGTCACATGAATTGATAACCAATTCAAATCATGTTTGTCCTGGATTTAAAACAACTTTCAATTGGATCAACTAATGTCCCTAAAAATTTATAGGAATATCCGCCATAACAAGAATAATAAAAGTCCAGTTGAGGCCTAAGAGAGAAAATGAAAGTTGTCACATGAAATGACAAGACTTTTAATTGGTAGTTTTTGAAATAATTAAATAACTTTCAAACCATTGCTCAAATGAAAAAGTTCCTGAAACAAAAGTTGTAGATCTCGAAAAACTGAACAAAGTTGGTATTCAAAAGTTTTTCATTTGACCTCGGGAACAGTACGAAAATCACAACAGACATCATTTTCCGGTCGAAATCACCGAAATTTCGGTCGAAATCACCGAAATTTCGGTCGGAATTCACCGAAATTTCGTTTTTTGAATTTGAATTCTCTTTCCGTTCGGAATTAGCGAAATTCGGCGAAATTTCGGCCGAAATTTCGTTTCCGGCAAATGACGGGATTCGGAAAAAAAACGAAAAGGTAAACCCTGGAGGTGAGGCCGTGAGGGCGGCTCGGGATTTTTTTTTCATGCAGCCAACGGAGGGGAGCAGCGGGGAGGTCAATGTCTCGCGAAGCCGTAGCCGTGGCCCTTGGTCTTCCGCGATCCCAGCCATCCATTGATGATCCGACGGCTGAAGTTTGCAGGCAACGTGGCCCAATGATATGCGCGATCCAGGGTCAGGTTTTGTCTTTTAGAGATCTTCAACATGAAAGCAGCACGCTAGGAGATGACCACCTGATCTGATACAACGAAGGTGCCGATTCAACGCTGAGCTAATCTTCTGAAAAAAAATTAGACTTCTAACTTTTTTTATAGGATGGACTGAATACGCGACATCCAATCATCATCTGAGGTCTTGTCACTTGATATTGAAATCGATGGCAAAACTCCGATCTGTTCGCTTGACTCACATCACAATTCACAAATGTGGTTTGACGAAGAACCTAAGGCACAGTTATCTCGCTTTACTCCGTTCATCTTCTCAACTTCACAATCCCAAATAATTCGCTTAGGAGGACTTTCCTCCTTTTTCATGCCTCGTGCAGAAGATTCCTATGGTATAATTTACCTTTCTTCTTTCCTTGCAACCTTGGATCGCTAAAGGATAGAAAATATTCCCTGCCTTCTTTTCATCTGGAACGCCTATCTGGAATACAAAACCGCTCGATAATCGCGATTATCGGTGAAATTTATCGTTACCGATGCAAGCTGAAAACGTAAACCGACTGGAATTTCGGTGGATTTCAATGGAAAATTCAAAAATTTAAAAAAATTCATATAAAATAGAGAACTTATTTTTATAAAAAACTAGACCTTCTCTTGATTCCAGAGCATGGAATACAAAATCGCTCGATAATCACGATTATCGGTGAAATTTATCGTTACCGATGCTAGCTGAAAACGTAAACCGACTGGAATTTCGGTGGATTTCAATGGAAAATTCAAAAAATTAAAAAAATTCATAAAAAATAGAGAACTTATTTTTATAAAAAACTAGACCTTCTCTTGATTCCAGAGTGTTGTCACATGTTGAAAGCAACAATTGATTGCTTAGGGAAAAAATATTTTTCGTGCGATTAAGTCCGATAATCGATATATATGCGGCGATTATCGATGATGCTGCAGCTGGGAGCGAGGGAGCTGTGATCGTGGCGTCGATAATCGAGGTAAATCGTTGATTATCGATTTGTATCGGATGATTTTCAGTTCAGGTCAGCTTTTTTTGTATTTCTACTCACCGATTTGGCCAAATATACTACATTGGTATACAATATTCCTTGGATGGTTGGTTGTATCACAGATCTAAAATCTAGGCTACAGTTTTAGATATTAGTCTCGGAGAAAAGTTTATTGTTGTACAATATGCTATGTTAAATAGGAAAACAAGGTGCATGCCTTTACTTTACATTGTATGCCTAAATGGTACAAATTAAGAGTGAGTATCATTTATTCGTAGCATAATTTTGACATAGACATGGTTTGATTTCCCTCTTGCAGGTGAATGTCTGATAATCAGGACTTAGTTTGGGAACATGGAGAGAAGATTGGCATTGGCTTCAAGTGCAAAATTGTGCATATATGTGTAATTTATCTAATATAATACAATACATAACCTAAAAAATTAAATGCTATCAAACCTTTATATTTTTTCCACTGCCAAAACATATTTTCAGTAGGCGAAGCGATAAATCGTTCGGTTTGCATCGATTATCGACGATAAATTGTCAATTTTCGTTTTTTTGAATTTGGGTCCCTTTACCGATCGGTTTTGGCGATTTTCACCGATTTTCAACCGATTATCGTTACCGGAGCTCACTGATAAATGTTGTATCGCCGGTAATGTAATCCTTGATGATCGGTGGGCCATGTGACCTTTGCATGAAACATGGGTCTCACGATCACGTGGCGTATGAAAATGGCCAAAACTTTAGGACATGTTTAGTTCCATGAAGGTGTAAACGCAAAAAAAATTTACGACGGAATCTTGCTAATTTGAAGTACTAAATAAAGTTTATTTACAAAACTTTTTGCACAGATGTGTTGTAAATCGCGAGACGAATCTAATGATGCTAATTAATCTATGATTAATCAATAATTAGAGGATGATTACTGTAGCATCACTGTTGCAAATCATGGATTAAGTAGGCTCATTAGATTCGTCTCGCGATTTACAGCCCATCTATGTAAAAAGTTTTGTAAATAGACTTCATTTAGTACTTTAAATTAGCAAGATTCCTTCGCAAAATTTTGTGTTTTTGCGTTTTTGCGTTTACGGGGTCGGAACTAAACAGGGCCTTAGTTGCCTCGTGTAAAGTTTTTGAAAGAAAATCTTTTTATATTTGAAGTATTAAACATAGACTAATTATAAAATTAATTACAGAACTTGTCTGTAAATCGCGAGATGAATCTAATGAGCCTAATTAATTCTTCATTAGAGATTATTTACTGTAGTATTTGAAAGTGATCGTGTGCTCTAGCCTAAGAGGGGGAGGGGGTGAATTAGGCAAATAATAAAAACTTAGACCTATGGCTCCAACTAGTTTGCACAAAACTTAAACTAAAACATGCTATCTAGATGTGCAACTAGGTTGTTCTAGTGTGAAACCCCTATCCCAAAAGAGTTATGCACCCTATAGCCTTTCCTAACAAGAAACTACTCTATGAAAGTAAAGGCACAAAGGTTGCAAGAAATAAATGCGGAAGCTTAAAGAGCGGGATAGGAGATAGCAAACTCTTGACGCGGGTGTTTATCCCGTGGTTCGGTTAGTCACAAAGGCACACCTACATCCACGTTGTTGTAGCACTCACTAAGAGTATTGCTACTCGGCCACCAAGTCTCTTCCGTGAACACAATCACGGTCACCTTGGCCCCGGGTTCCACTAAGGAGCTTCTCCACAAAGGATGGGGGTCTCCACGTCCCCCGCACAAAGATGTCGTCGCCGCTCCACACCAAGTCGGAGGGTCGATGACGTTGCCGGCGAGCTCCACGCTCCAAGGTGCCGGCGCACCAAGCTCTTGTTTTGGTTCACTAATGAACCACAGCACAAAGGCTCTAAGCCTTGCAAACTCACTCACTAAGAGCTAATCCTTCACACAACACTCTCAAAGTGTGCTAAGGGCTAAGGATATGATCTTGATGCTTTTGTATGGATTGGAGATGTTCTTGGGTGTGTGTGGGGTGTCCAGCAACTCCAGCAATCTTCAAATGGCCGGGGTGAGGCGTATATATAGGCCACCAAGTCTTGTAGCCGTTGCTCCAACGGTTAGCTGAAAATCTGCGTACCACCGGAAGAACCGATGCCTCTTGGCGGGGTAGCGTCGGTTCATCCGGTCACTCATAACACGAAGTAGCCGTTGGACTCCTGACGGCTGACGCAGAGACCACCGGTTGAACTGATGCTTTGCACCGATGCCTCACCGGTTCAACCGGTGCTGAAGGAATCTTCTCCTGGACGCTGACGTCATTACACCGGTGGTATGCACCGATGCCCCGTCGGTTGAACCGGTGCTGAAGAAACTTCTCCTGGGCACTTGACATCGTCTCTGGTACAAAGAACGGCCAATGCACCGATGCCCTTTCTTGGACCGTCGGTTCAACCGGTGCCTGTAGGCTGACTTGGCTTCGATTTCCTCCTGCACCAAACATCGTAGCGTCGGTTCTTCCGACAAGCGTCGGATGCACCGGTGCCCCTGGCGTCGGTTCTTCCGGTGCTCCTGATCCGAAGAGCGGAACCCCCGTAGGGGCTGCACTTCGGGCCTTGCTACGCCTATTTTCTCTTTCTCTTTGTCATCACTTGAACCTAAAATCCTGAGAATGATCATCTTAACAAACATATTAGTCCAAGTGTTGTGTTGTCATTCGATCACCAAAATCACTCGAAATGGCATAAATGGTGCCATGTTCGTTACAGTATTACTGTAGCAATTTAGAATCTAATTACGGTCTAATTAGATTCATTAGATTCGTCTCGCGATTTACAGGTAAACTGTGTGTGGCAGAACCGCCCAAATTAATCCGGCTCAAGTGCGCTAACCATCACCTTAAAGGTAATCCCGGCTAACACGCACTTCAAACGGAGTAATCCGGCAGTGCTGTCGGGTAAAGTCCCGAAGAATCCACCTGAGCGTCGATCGAACCCAAAGATTACATGCAACTCACACGAAGGTGAGTCCAGAGAGTACAATATTTCACAAATATATTACATTATAGAGTCTTAACTTAATTATTACAAACCAAGTTCGAAATCTCAGAAAGGTACTTGAAATTCAAACTGAAAGTAGTTCAAAGTTTAACTGCAGCGGAAATAAAGCGAGTTCTAAACGACGATACAAGATGTCATGATGAAGCCCGTACATGACATCACTCGGCATTGTCATCGTTGGCCAGAGTCGTATCCCACTCCACTGACCAACCAGGAGGTAAAGTACACGGCCAAGTCATGCTAGCTATCTGATCTTCAAATGTATCACCTGAAAACAAAGTTGAGCCACAAGTAAGGCTGAGTATACTAATACTCAGCAAGGCTTACCCGACTAGGATATACTTAGACCTCTAACTAGACATGCAAGGTTTTTTGCTGGAGGGGTTTGGTTTTGCCGAAAAGCAATAAAGAGTAAGTCCTTATTTTCAGATTTTAGCTTTCAAGTACTAGTTCACTTAACCATTCTACATTAGCATCTATCCAATAGCATACATGGTAGAAAAATAATTATCTTTCATCATCCAACCAGACTCATCATCATACGTTCCACTTGTTACTCTATGTGGCAAAAAGGTTAAGCAGTCCCAATATCCGTGACAGGCGGACAATTCGAATCGAATTTGTTAACCTTGCAAGGCAGACCTAACACACACGCATGGGGACCCAGTCACCCACGCAACATTTCCCCTTTCTTTCCGGCTTATGGATCAAGGTCACCCCCTTCGACTACAAGAGCCCCACGCCACGGTCGACACCGGATCGTAACCACGCTTGCACCCGCATGTGGCCACATGAGAAACAACGTTCAAAGAGGGTGAGGGAAAAGTCCACTCCCCGGTCCGATCAGGTACTTAATCTTACCGATTACCATATTTCTTGGCATGTGGTTAGTACGTTCAAACGCTTAACCACCACTACCACACACCGCAGCCTTATCCATTTTCACTAAACAGACGGGGTATCACAAGTACAACAACCCCGCCCGTAAACCTTATATTGTAGTGTGTAGTAAACATCCAACTCCAATAATTCTCGCGAGTGACAGGAAATCACTCGACTTCTACCGAACTATTAGCATAGCCAACTAGCGACCTATACATGCTAGTATTCAAACATAGGTACTTAAGATTATGCAACTAGGGTTCCAAGAAATTCCTACTAACTTAAATGCACAAGTAGATAGGAATATAATCAGTTGCATAAATTTACAATAGATAGGACATGCTACAGGGCTTGCCTTGCTAAGCAAAGTTAGCCTTGGGCTCTTCCGAACTTTGGTTCGGGTATTCGGCGGCTTTAGTTACATTAGCTTGGGCTTCACGCTGCTCACTCTCGGACTCCGACACCAGCTCGTACGTACCGTCGGCTAGAGTAGTCAAATCTATATGAAATGCACATGCATGAGTTGTGGTGATGGTAACAAACTTAATTTAATTCACTATAGAGTTGTAATCCAACACAACTCAAGTTAAGTTGGAGAATATTTTATATTTATTGGGCAATTATTTATAGAGTACTATCTAACATGATTTTGTTCATAAAAGAATTAGGAGTTTGCTGTTTTTTTATTTTCTTGACATGTAGAACTGGTATTTTCTTTAATTAACACTATAATAACAAGAAAAAAAAACCATAACTAGGGTTACATATAATTTCTGGTACTAAAATTTTTATTCAAGGTACATATCGGATTAACATGCCTACTTTGAAATTTTGAGCTAATTTCATGTAGCATATTAACCGTGAAAAATAAAGTAAGCAACAACTGCTAGAAACAAAAATAAATTTTACAGGTCAAACTATGCAAGTAATGGTAATGAAACTTAAACTGCGTGTTGATGATCCTATTATGAAGCTACTGTAAAAATTTCAGATTTAACTAAGTATTACACAAGCCATGAAAAATAGCACAATATATAGCTGTATGGAGCAAAACTAAATTCCATAGACTGTTATACCAAGATTTTGAGTCTCAAAATTTATAGGAATGGTTCCCAACTTAATTAAAGACTGTAGTAAAAATATTGGATTTTTCCAGGTAGAGTAACTATTTTTCATGATTTAGTAAATTTCATCCTACCATAAATTATTTGGACCAGTTTGACTTAACTAAAAATTGCCAAACTTTTTCTGAAGACAACATGCATCGCAATAGAGCAACTACAAAAGTTTCAGCTCATGAATCACATCATAACAACTTGGATAAATAAAACTATTTAACCTAGGCATAAATCAAGATCTATTAAAACCTATAGCTAGATTTCTTCTATGGTCATGAAATTTTTACACAGAGCCATAATATTTGGTAATACAACACTGTCCAAAAATCAGAACTAGAACATGCATATAACTTGAGATACAATAAAAGCTACCTATTCTTTGTATTTTAAATAAAGCAAAAACTATTGATCAAATGAAAAAGTTCATGTAACAAAAGTTGAAGATCTAGTCACAAGGATTCCAGAAAAGTTGATTTTGCATTTTTATGATTTTTCTGCGATTTACTATTGATTTTAAAAGTTTGCTATTTTTCAAAACAAAAGAAAAAGAAAACAGAACTTTGCAGTTGGGCCCCTGGAAGATTAAAACAAATTGCAAGGAGGCCCCTGTGTAAGGATCGATGGACCAAGAGGGGGGGTGAATTGGGCCATTTTTAAATTTCTAAAACAAAATAAAGCAATCTTAACCTATGCAATGTTAGTAAGGCTCAATTCACCAACCGGCTAACTAAGCAAACTACACAAGCTATCAAAGATACAACAAGATATGGAACTAAGCAAGGTAGAGCTAAGTTATGATCTCTAAGGTCAAGCACATGAATAATTGCATGAAAGTAAGTGCTTGAAAGTAAAGAGAGTGCAAGAGACGACCGGATTTTTTCCCGTGGTGTCGATGTGTTGGCACACACCCCTAATCCACATTGTGACACTCACTAAGAGTCTTGTCACCTCCCATGTCACCGAGACATGGGCGCTCACTAAGAGTCTCCGTTCACCATCCCGGTGTGGTTGAGCTCAAGCCACGTACAAACTTCTTCAGGCTCTCACAATCCTTGGCAAGCTCCGGAAGAAACACCTTCAATCACCAAGATCGCCTAGGTGCTGCCAATCACCAAGAGTAACAAGCTAGGGCCTTCACTTGAGCAAAAACCGATCACCAAGAACGGATGCACACAAGCTTCTCTCTACTCAAGTCCTTAGTCTTGCTTCTTGAATGATTGAATGAACAAATGTGTGGAAGATGAAGCTCAAGGTGGCTCTCAACAATAGTATGAGTGTATGAATGTTGCCTGGTGTCAAGAGTAAGCAAAATGACCCATTGGAGGGGTATATATAGGCAGCTCACACGAATAGAGCTGTTCGAGAAAAGCTGCCAGAAAAGTACTTAACGCCGGTTAATCCGACGAACCTCCAATAGCCAGCATCGGTTTAACCGATGAATGTAAACTGCCCATTTGGAAAACTAGCCGTTACAACTTGGGCAATTAACCGATGTATCATCAGTTTAACCGGTGAGTGTAGTTGTCCACTGATCAATTGAAAAACCAACTCTCTGGACAACTGCACCGACGTTAACTCAAATCCATCATCGGTTTAACCGGTGAGTATAACTTCTGAAATCCCTGGAAAAACCAACTCTCTGGACAATTGCACCGACGTTAATTTTCAAATAGCGTCGGTTTAACCCGTGTATATAACCTTGAAACACCCTGAAAAACCAAAGTTCTGGATAACTGCACCGACATTGATTTCAAATATCGTCGGTTTAACCGGTGTATGTACTTGTCCAGACTCTGCTAACTGCGTTTAACCGACGTATAGAAAATTGGAGGCGTCGGTTAAACCGGTGTATAGATTTTTTCTGATTTTGCCTTTTCTGATTTTAGTCTTGAATGAAATCCAAATATTCTTGAGATATAAGTTGAAAACCACTTATTTGAACTTCTTTAGAACCTGAGTGACCATAGTGTGCATCCATTTTTGATTGACCATGTCCATGCTCAAGTTACTTAGCCTTAACCCCTCTTAATAGTGCGACCACTACAAAACTATAAAACCTATACTAATCTAAGTGTCCTTCTCAACCTTGCGACACTTAGGACTAGAAAGATCCTTAGTCTTATTATATATTTGAGTTGAATACCGAGATCGCCTTTTTGAATAATGAAATTGAGGGGCCTCTTTAACATATGACCAAATGAGCGATAATGATTCATTAAGCTGCACAAACTCATTAGTCACAAAAATGGTTGTCATTAATCACCGAAACATACCTAGAGGGCCTAGATGCTTACAATCTCCCCCTTTTTGGTGATTGATGACAACACAAACATAAATATAACGAGAGAGCGAGAAAGATAATACAAGAGAAACTCAAGCAAACTCGAAAGAGAACCAAGGAGCTCAACGGCTCAAACGGAATCCATAGATATGTCTCAAAGCACAGCATACTCAAGAGTCAAATGTACATATCCATGAACTAACATCAAAAGAGATATAAAACATCAAAGTCTTGTAACTACGAGCTCTCTCTATCTCTACCCTCCCCCTAACTCCAACTCCCCTGACTCTCTCCCCCTTTGGCATCAAAGCACCAAAAAGGCGAGCTACGGGTCCTGCTGTCGCGGCACGGCGAGGAAGCGGTCCGATTCGTCGTCGTCGTCGTCAGACGGAGAGCCCTCGGTGATGGACGGGAGCTGCTGGTCTGAGCTGACTGGGGGTGTAGCTGTCGTGGAGGCTCTCGTGCTAGCACTGCCTGGGAGAGGGTCCGTAGAAGTGGTAACCGGGTCAGCAGAAGAAGTATCAATATCTGAAGTCGTGACTGCTGAACCTGCCGGCTGTGTCGACTGCTGAAGTATAGACTCCTCTCCTCCTCCCCCTAAAGGTAGTGTCTGTGGTACGATGGGGAGGGCGACTGACTGAACTGCCGACGGTGAGTTCTGAAAGAGTGTAGTCGCTGGCAGTGGTGAGAAGAGCGGACGACCGGCAGACCCAAGGAGTGTGGACATCGAGAACGTGGTCTCCGGTGTCGCCGAAGTAGCTGGAGCTGCAGTAGGGGCTGGAGCTAGAGTGACTGCAAGCTAAGGTGCTCCAACACCCTGAAGTCTTGGCTACTGAGGGGCGAGTCCGGTGTGAGTGTAAAGCTGTGTGATCATCCCGAACATTGCCATCATGCCCTGCTGCATCTGCTGGAACTGGGCGTTTGTCCTCTGTGAGACTCGGTCAATAAGCCCGACAAAACGCTCCTCAGCTGCAGCACGCTCTCGGGCAGCCTCTCTCTGAATGGCTGCAAGCTGAGCCTCATGGGCTCTCCTGGCCTGCTCCTGTGCTATCCGATCCTCTCTCTGCTGAGTGACAAGCTGCTGAAGGAGAGAGGTAAGCTCGCACGGCTGAGTCACCTTGGACTCTGTGACTGTAGCAGCTGCGGGTGACGAGGGAGCTTGCTCTCTGGATCCTCCTGCCTCGTGGTTGTGACTGGCTGGTGCTGCAGGAAAGTACTCGTCGTCCTCGGAGGAGTCTGACTCAAGCTCAGACCAGTGTATCTCATCATCTCCTCCGGGAAGCTGTGCCTCTGCTGCCAGAAGTGCCTCATCCTCCTGCGCTACTCGGGCCTACGTCTCAGGTGATAGCTGTGCCATAGCAGCTCTCTCAGCCTGTCTGCCCCTCCTCCGGTCCTGGGGAGCTGTCGGACGGTAAACTGGGAACCGGGGAGCCTCATCCTGACGGTAAACTGCACTGACGGGTGACTCAGCTGGCACGATCATAGAGCAGATATAACTGATCAAGTGAGCAAAAGGAAACTGACGTACAACGCCCATCCCATCAGTGATCACATCCTCGATCTCAGCTAGAATAAAGTCCACTATATCAAATGGCTCGTGAGTGAGGATGTGAAGTAGTAGCAGCTGCTGCAGGCCAGTAAACCCCTCTGGGTAGCCACTCCTCGGCAACAAAGTCCTCCGGAGGGCCATGTGAACTGTGTACGCCTCTGGGGTCAGCAGGCTGGGAACTCTGGCATATGAGGCTGGAAACGGCTGGTGGAAGCACTGAGAGATCGCCTCGTGAGAAGGTGCAATCCCGCCAATCATCGCTCTGTGCGGTGGATCTGCATCTCCGTATACCCTCTCGTGCAGGGAGACATCGACCAAATCGACTCCGAGAATCCCTGCAATCGTCGCCCTGGACAAGCCAAAGACCTGCCCTCCAAACATGAAGTGCACGGCTCTACGCTCGGGAGCTATCCAGGCTGTGGCAAAGAACACTCTGACCCAGTCCTCAATATACCTGTTCTGCCCCATCTCTAGTAACCTGGGCAGTCCTCTAAAGTAAGCAAAATGCTCTCTGATGTCTGCTCCCCCTGCGGCTGTCCTCAGAGAGACCCGATCTAGCACTCTGTGTGGGAAGATCCTGTGCCCTCGCCTCTGGTAGGTCTCGTAGAAGTTGGCCTGAAGAAGTGTCCAGAACCTACGGTCGACCCTGATGTCATGGGTCATGGGGAACCAGTCCTCCTCTGCTACACTCCACCTGAGCCTCTTGACCTTTGCCGTATTGGCCTTGGTCAAGTTCTGGAGCAGTACACCTGGCTCCAGACGCACAACAGTGTCCATACGGAACACTGCGCGCTCGGCCTCTAGGGCCTCGGCTCTGCGAGCTGCTGCAGCTGCAGCTGTGGACCTGCGAGGCTCCTGTGGCTGGTGACCTCCTCGCATCCTCGGTCTAGTGCGACGCTCGGTCACTGGAGAAGACTCTCCTGCTGGGGACGTCTGCCGAGTGCGGCCAGAACGTCGTAGAGTCGGTGACCCCTGAGCACTCTCTCCCTGGGACTGCTCTGACATCGCTGCATCTGAATCTGCATCTGACTCTGAGTGATCTGACTCTGCAGCTGCCTCAGTCATGGCCCTGGCACCTCGGACTCTGCCCATACCTCAGCCTCTGCCTCTGCCCCTGCTGGGCTGCTCCCTGATCGCGAACAGACGGGCACGGCCTGACGCCTGCTCCTCGGCAGCCTTGGCCACCATCTCGGCCCTTCCGGCCTCCATCTCTGCACGGGTCCGCTTGCGGACGGGCTTCTCGACCACAACCTCCTTTCCCTTCCTCTTCTTGCGACCCATCTTGGCTGGCGGTGGCTAGATCATCGAGCAAATTGTCGAGCAGTTGGCGTGTGCGGTGTGAATGCGTGAGTAGAGCACAGGCAACGTGAGCGGCGGCGATGCGTGGGCGTCGGCGTGCAAGCAGTGGACGAGTGGCGGCGTTGCGCGCGGCGGTGATGCACGGGCGGTGCTGGTGAACGAGCGGTGTGCGCGGGCGGCGTAGGCGAGCGGCGCAGGATGCGCTGCGGTGTGGGCGCGGTGGCGAGGATGGCGCGCGGTGGCGGCGGCTCGGGCCAGCGGCGTGTAGGCGGTGCGTGCAGCGAGCGGCGGCGTGAGTGTGGGTGAGCGGCGGCATGGAGTCGGCAAGTGAGGGCGCGATGGCGTGAAGAGAGAAAGGAAACAGAGGTCGGCGGCGCGGGCAAGAAATATATATGACAAGTGGACCCCGCGATTTTCCTTAACGCCGGTTAAACCGATGCCTGGGTTTAGAACGCCGGTTGATTGCATCGGTCCAGTTCACCCGAGACTCCAGCAGAAACCCATCTGAACGCCGGTTGAACCGACGATATGTATTTTGAACTCGCCGGTTAAACGCTGCTATCACCGGTTGATTTGTTTGGTCAGATTAGTGTTATGTTCACCGGTTGATCCGATGATGTGAAAAATGTATATGCCGGTTGAACGCCTGGTTTTGACTGAGATGAGACAGTAACTAGTAACGCCGGTTAAACCGATGGTGTTGATCCTTTAAGTGTTGGTTTAACCGGTGAACCCGGAAAAAAAAAACCTTCACTCAGCTCACTCTTCTATGCTAAGTCCAATAGACTTATAAAATTCAACTAAACTCAAGTTAATTGACTTGCATAGGCGACTTTACCCCTCAAAATACTTAGGATAGCACACTAGCTTAATAGTTTTTCTTTTCGAATACAAGGAAAAACCGCAAAGCGAGACAAAGCGCCAAATAAAATGTATGAGCCTTGTCATAGGAATATTGAAGATAAAGAGCTTCAAACTCATCATGACATGACTCACTAGGCAATAACACACCTAACACTTTGCTCTTTTCACTTTTCATGAATTAAGATCTTGCATATGAAACAAGTCTCATTTTCATCAAGTGATCTCCTTTGTGACCCTTACGCATGCAATGATGGTGCAAGCTAAAACCACAAGCGAAAGAATAGTAAACATGAAGTGCACATCTATATGACAAGAAATACATAACAAGAATTTAAGTTCTACTTGTCAAGTTTGAACCCATGGGAAGCTTCTTCATGATGAGCCTTTCTACAAGCCTAGAGGAAAACAAGTGGACCACCACCTCTAGCTAAACCCATGCTCATCACTATCTTACCATGGTTAGACAAGTGTCCTATATGTATGCATTTTTCTATATGACATGGCAACTTACATGACGTTTGTCGCATCTAATACATTAAGCTCATTCCTTAGCCTAATAAATGTACTCTCGTCTAATGGTTTTGTGAAAATATCCGCCAATTGCCCCTCGGATCTCACACCTTGAAGAGATATGTCTCCTTTAGCTTCGTGATCACGCAAGAAGTGATGGTGAATATCAATGTGCTTTGTGTGAGAGTGTTGAACCGGATTTTTGGCAATTTTTACGGCACTTTCATTATCACAAAGGAGTGGTATCCTATCTAGTTTCACACCAAAGTCCAAAAGGGTTTGCTTCATATATAGGATTTGGGCACAACATGCACTGGCAGCTATATATTCCGCTTCCGCGGTGGATAAAGCCACGGAATTTTGCTTCTTACTTGACCAAGAAACTAGAGAACGCCCAAGCAAGTGGCAACCCCCGGAGGTGCTCTTGCGATCCACACGGCTTCCGGCAAAATCTGAATCCAAGTATCCCAAGAGATCTAAGCTAGCGCTTTTGGAGTACCACAAGCCTATACTTGGGGTGTGCTTGAGATACCGAAGGATCCTATTCACAGCCGAGAGGTGTGATTCCTTTGGGTTTGCTTGAAAGCGGGCACACAAGCACACACTAAACATTATATCGGGCCTAAATGTGATAAGGTAAAGCAAAGACCCTATCATAGAGCGATAGAGAGATTGATCAACCGGTTTACCGTCCACATCCAAGTCGAGATGCCCATTAGTTGCCATGGGTGTCTTGATCGGCTTGCATTCATCCATCTTGAACTTCTTCAAGATATCTTTAGTATACTTTTCTTGATGGATGAATGTCCCTTCCTTCAATTGTTTGACTTGAAAACCAAGGAAGAAGGTCAATTCGCCGATCATGGACATCTCGAATTCCCTAGACATCATGGTAGCAAACTCATGGCTTAGTAAGTCATTAGTTGAGCCAAAGATAATATCGTCAACATAAATTTGACAAATGAAAAGATCCCCGTTGACGTCTTTTGTGAACAATGTGGTGTCCACCCTCCCGATCTTGAAGCCTTGCATGATTAGGAAGTCACGAAGCCTCTCATACCAAGCCCTTGGAGCTTGTTTAAGCCCATAGAGTGCCTTGTGTAACCTATAAACATGGTTAGGATTCCTCGGATCTTCAAACCCGGGAGGTTGCTCAACATAAATAAGTTCGTTAATAACGCCATTTAAGAATGCACTTTTCACATCCATTTGATATAACTTGATATTATGATGTGAAGAGTAAGCAAGAAGGATGCGGATAGCTTCAAGTTTTGCGACGGGAGCAAAAGTTTCACCAAAATCCAAACCTTCGACTTGAGAAAACCCTTTTGCCACAAGTCTTGCTTTATTGCGTATCACCACCCCATGTTCATCTTGCTTGTTTCGGAAGACCCACTTAGTGCCGATGATGTTCTTGTTTTTCGGAGGAGCTTCGAGGACCCAAACTTCATTGCGGGTGAACTTGTTCAATTCTTCTTGCATGGCCATCACCCAATCCGAGTCCTCAAGCGGTGGTTCTTCATTGGTGAGGGCGATGGTGACGATGTCTTCTTCATCACTTGAATCTTCACTTGATGAGACATCGGTCACCCATTCTTGTTTTTCCACCAAGAAGCTTCTCTTGGTGTGGCCTTTCTTCTTTGGGAAGAGCTTGGTTTTCTTGTCATGGCTCTTCTTCTTCCCAAGCTTCTTGTTCTTATTCTTCTTTTCATCTTCATCATCATCGCTTGAGTCATGGCGATGTTTGCTCTTGTTGTCCTTCTTTCTCTTGTCCGGCTTGGGGCAATCGGGAGAGATGTGGCCTTTTTCTCCACAATTGTAGTATGTTTTGTGCTTGACATCTTCCCTTGGCCGGAACATTCTTCTTTTAGGGTCAAAGTTGTAGCCCTTCTTGTTTATCTTGTCGCTCAAGCGTGTGAACTTTCTCATCATGAGAGCAAGTTCTCCATCTTCTTCATCATCGGATGAGCTTTCATGATGTTCTTCTTCATTGCTTGAGCTTGATTCTTGCTTGATCATCTTGAGCTTGCGGTGCTTGTTGGCCTTGGTTTTGAGAGCGATTGTTTTGCTTGTAGTTGGCTCTTCGGACATACCAAGGATCCCTATTTCATGAGCACGAATTTCGCCCACAAGCTCTCCCACTTCCATCGTATCAAGATTCTCATTTTGAAGCATAGCATTGATGATGTTGTACTTGGGCTTCGGAAGGAGTATGAGAATCTTGCGGTTGATGGAGTCACTGTCAATTTTAGATACTTCAAGAGCATTAATGTCCTTGACAATGACATTCAAGCGAGAATACATATCATTGCAATTTTCATGAGCTAGCATCTTAAACGAATCATACTTAGCTCTAAACAAGTGATATTTTTGTTCACGGACTTTTGTGGAGCCTTCATGAATTTCAATTAGCTCTTTCCAAATATCACTTGCTAAATCCATGCCATTTATTCTACCAAAGACTTCCTCACTAATGGCTTCGAAAATTGCATTTCTAGCCTTTGCATTCCACTTTAATTGCTCCGAGGTGGGAGTTCTGGTGAACCCGGTCTTTGTTGCTAACCACACTTCGGGGGCAATCGCATCAAGGTATGCGGTCATGCGAACTTTCCAATAGGCAAAGTTCTTGCCCTCGAAGTGAGGCGGCGAACCACCCATCTTGGCCATAGCTCTTTGCGGTGAAGCCTAATGATCCAAATCAGCAACGAGGCTCTGATACCAATTGTAAGGATCGATGGACCAAGTGGGGGGTGAATTGGGCCTTTTTTAAATTTCTAAAATAAAATAAAGCAACATTAATCTATGCAATGCTAGTAAGGCTCAATTCACCAACCGGCTAACTAAGCAAACTACACAAGCTATCAAAGATACAACAAGATATGGAACTAAGCAAGGTAGAGCTAAGTTATGATCTCTAAGGTCAAGCACATGAACAATTGTATGAAAGTAAGTGCTTGAAAGTAAAGAGAGTGCAAGAGACGACCGGATTTTTTCCCGTGGTGTCGATGTGTTGGCACACACCCCTAATCCACGTTGTGACACTCACTAAGAGTCTTGTCACCTCCCATGTCACCGAGACGTGGGCGCTCACTAAGAGTCTCCGTTCACCATCCCAGCGTGGTGGAGCTCAAGCCACGTACAAACTTCTTCGGGCTCCCACAATCCTTGGCAAGCTCCAGAAGAAACACCTTCAATCACCAAGATCGTCTAGGTGCTGCCAATCACCAAGAGTAACAAGCTAGGGCCTTCACTTGAGCAAGAACCGATCACCAAGAATGGATGCACACAAGCTTCTCTCTACTCAAGTCCTTAGTCTTGCTTCTTGAATGATTGAATGAACAAATGTGTGGAAGATGAAGCTCAAGGTGGCTCTCAACAATAGTATGAGTGTATGAATGTTGCCTGGTGTCAAGAGTAAGCAAAATGACCCATTGGAGGGGTATATATAGGCAGCTCACTGTTGACGCTCCTTAGCGCCCCCGATTTATATACCGCAAGCGCACGGTTTCGTGTAGCTTTTCCCTCAGAGTATTCCCCCAAGGTTTATCAATCCACGGAACCAAAGAGACAAGAAACAATCTACTAGCATAGAGATTCCTTTATGTGAGATGGTGAAAACGAATCTAATCTACTAAAAATACGACAAACACCGAAGGTAGCAAGAGAAAGTTAGAGATAACCAATCTTGATCACCTAGATCATGCATATGTTGTAGTTCCAGCTAGATAAAGTGAAGTAAGATAGATGTGAATCTCAATGAAAAGCCTCTTTAAACCCAAAATCTCCAATCCGATCCCTCGATACCCAACCTACTCTGTGGAGACGGCCTGTCACGATGCCCCCTTTTCAACGGGATACCCTGAAGCAAGTCGAACTCACTTTGGTAGTTCCGCCATGAACCTCTAGCCACCATGACTACAAGATCATGCTAAGTGATCTATGTCGATAATAGATCTAAGATGAAGCGAACCCAAAGAAAAGAACGAAATCGAAAGAGGAGAACATGGTCGCTAAACATTCAGAAACACAAATAACTTCACCATGAATGATAGTACATCACAAGATCACAACCGGGGCCCTACCTTGATCTTGATGATCCTAGCTCCAGAACTCCGACGTGGTCTTCCTTGCAAGGTTCCTATGTCAGCTAGGGCAAACCCTAGACAACTAGCACAACCCTCGGCTCTCCGAGAGGTGTCCCTCTATCTTCTCTGCTCCTTGGCGTCGTCTCCCGAATTGCTCTCTCCGTGAACCTTGGGAAGGGGTCTTTAAATAGCCTCAGGGAACCCTCGGTCAAAGGGGAGGTCGAACCGACCTAAAAATAGGCTGGGTCGGCCGGCCCAATGAGCCTAGGCCGGCCGGCCTGGGTTTTTCCTTCGCCGGCTGGTGCTCAACTTTCTCCCCAAGTCTCCTGGAATCTTCTAGAATTTATGTCTTTCACGATTGCACCCCTTTAGACGTCGTTATCTTCGAGATTTCTTTGAGAAGAAGGATAGGATGGAAAATCCTTCCTTAAATATCTCTTTGCTTTGCTTAGCCCCGAAGCATCTCAATCTTATCTTGTGGGCTTCGTCTTTTGGGCTTCATTGGAGGGTGGATGTACATGAATGTGCCTCTAATCATCATGGCCTTCGATCGTTTGTTCGGGCTTTGGCCTTCGTCATTCTTCGTGTCATCGCGTGATCGTGGGCCTCGCCATTTCATGCTCCAAAATTGGTCAAAAACCTGCAAAAACGAAGTACCTCCAAAATATATGTGCAAACGCGAAAACGACCAATAATTGAGCCGAGGTTAGGATGGTTAGTGATTTTGATATTAAATTCATGCCATTATCAAGGTTAAACAGGGGATAAAATGGATACTTAAGGAGCGCCAACATTCCCCCATGCTTAAACCTTGCTCGTCCTCGAGTAAGTCTTTGATAAAAATCAGCACTGCCTTTCAGTGTCCAATCCCTGCACTTGATCATACACGAGAAAACACAATGCTCCCAAAAACTATTTTGTATTTATTAGTTCAAGTTGTACCCAGCTTTTTCAATGTGGAAGGTAGATACAAGTTAAATGCTTCCCCACAATTATTAAGCACATGCTCTCAAAATTAAACAAGTCTCAGGAGTAAGAAAGTAAGTTCCATAAGTAATGCTAAACCAAGATCAATAATTCAAACCTCATTGCAATTTGCTCATGGAAACTCTCAGCTCATCTTGTCTCTCAAACTTGCTGGAACTCTCTCCTTTCTTTCTCTCATATGTATGTGTGAGGCTTTATCTGGAGCTCTGGAAAGGTTAGTCCTAACAAAAGATATTATAATCAAGATATTATCAAAACAAGAAATACTTCTTATGGATTTACCGAGACTCGTCAAAAAGACCATTGGAAAATAATTTCTTTGTGGAGAGGGAGAGAATGGAACACACACTTTAGATGGTGGACATGTGCAAATGGCAACGATTGATCCCAAGGCACGACTGAAGTCCTTGTTATCGGATTGCACATGGTTGGAATAATTGAGTATAGAATAATCTTCAAAGTACCTGGAGTTTAATGAAGCAAACGGAACCGAGGAGCTTTTCATCATTATTTATTACGTTTTTTTTCTTTCTTCCTCTTTTTTTTATTTCTTTCTTTTTGCTCCTCAGAACCACTGGCAACATAATGCACTTACTCCACCTCCCCCCCATGCTTGAACGTTTGCTTGTCCTCAAGCAATGAAGTGATGATAACTTGATGGAGTGAGTGCACAAAACTTCTATCAATTCTCTGGACATAACTTTGGAATTCAAGGGAGCATCTCCTCGTGAAAGATTGAAGACAACAGAGGAGGAAAAGGGGCAGGCCGTCCGGCCTAGGGGTGTTGAGCCGGCCGGCCTACTACCTGTAGACCTCCACTTCTTCGGATTTTTCTTCTGCGAACTCTTTGATGCTTCCCAAGCTTATGTTTTACTGAATTTTGCTCTTGATTCCACTGTTTTGCCATCGAAATAAATATATATACTCAATATATAGGTTGTGGTCAAGGAGGTGTTTCACAAAAAGATGTTTTTGGTTAAGGGTGGATATCCAGCGAGGTTTGCGATGTTCCCGGTATAGAAACTCACAATGCATGGATAGAATGGCTAGCAAAAGATAGGTACGCAAAAATACGGAATGGTCAACTTCTTAGTCTCGTACCAAAGAAGATAAATCCTGAATTAATTCACCTGAAAATAATTCTTGCTCTATGGTTTTTATGATATATCATTTAAGCTTGTAGAAAAGCTTGTTGAAGAGTAGAGCAAATGCAAAAGGTATCATTGACAAGGTTAGCTCAAAATTAAATCCAAATTAAATTTTCCTTGACAAGCTTAAGTAAGAGAGCAAGAGTAAAAGATATGGGTCCTAATTTATCATAACCTCCACAATTGAATTAGCCGGCATTTAATTAATTTTCAGATCATGTTAAAGAGAGCATTAGTTTAATCATGCATAGACCAAGCACAAGAAAGTAGACAAAGCGGCAACAATCATCATATTTTAACATGGCACAGACTTTCTATCATCATTACTAACCATAACATTAAAGCGTGGGTGATGCATTTATTTATCATGGTGATGAAGACAAAAGAAAACAAATTGCACACATGCTGAAATAAATAAAACAGAAAATTGCTACGCACACACAAGCTTGCACACATGCTGAAAATGAATGAAAAGAAATAGAAAATCCAAACCACACGTGCGAGCATTTTATTCTTGGTTATGCTTGTCGATCAATCTCCTTGATTGGCTCTTGCGTTGTATCCTTGATCATAATACTGCTGAAATGTTCCTCCATTAAATTGTTCCGGTGGCGCCAGACCTAGAAGTCCCATTTGATATGCAATTCATATAGTTCCATCTTCTAGTTGGGTTGTATGCCTCCGGATGGCATCTATATCTTCCATATTTCTTCTCGCATAAGCACCCATAATTCTCATTCCTTGTTCTGGTTTAGGGAGGTCAAAATATTGTGCTCCAAATGACGGGTCAGGCATCTCTCCTTGATATGACGAGGGTGGGCATCCGTAGTTGCTAAATGGTGGGGGTGCCGCCACAGCGTGCCCCCATGCTTGTTCTTGGCTTCCTTCCCATTGACTCGTCCATCCTTACGGGTATCCCTGTCCACTTGATGCACCTTGAAATTTATTTCTCCAATAAGCAGAACTTGGCGGTGGAAGATTTACTTCCAAGTCTTCTTAATGTGCCGATGCCGATGTCCCTTCAATTAACCTTCCTCTTTTTGATTTCTTCATCTTTTTTCCAATATTTTCAACTCGCCAATCAGTCCTCCCTCTTGCAAATAATTTCAGCCTTTGATCGGGGAGGGAAATATCCATCTCAGAAATAGTAAAACCCTTCTTTTCATCTCCTCCGATATAATGGCCTTGCCTCAAATGATCAATCCCAATATCTCTTCCCGGGACATAAAATTTTTGGATCACTCGTAACCTCGGATTCATTGCTCGGGCTATCATTGTGAGATAACATCCCGAACCAACTTCTCCCGTACCGGATGATGCTTCACAAAGCCACCTTTCAACCATGATGTTGGTGGGATCAATTACTTGCTTCTTCACCAATGCAGCATACATCCAATTTAATTCCTGGTCGGTGACCTTTGATTCTCTCATCCTCCCGAGAATTCTTTTGCTCAACCAAGAGTGGAATATTTGGAGGGTAACATTACTTATATTCTTTCTTTGGCGGTTGACATCTTTTGCTATTTTTGTCCAAAATTCATCAAGCTCTCCATCTTCAACTTGCACCATTTCATATGCATTATTTTTGAATCCGAGCAAGCTTCCTATTTCACCATAGGTGATTACTTTCTCTTCATTCTTGAGCCTAAATTTCAGACATGAAACTTCTTCACCATCCACCACTTCCGTTGATTTTTCTAATGTCATGAACATCTCAAGAGCCACTTCTTCTTGCATATCAACCGTGACACCATCGGAAAATAACTTCCAACCGATGTTCTCCAATAGCTCATAGATGTCATGATGAAATCCCAGCTTCACCAATGCTTCATCATCAAAATCATAATTAATTTGCTCGTAGTCTTCCCTTCATGAACTTGAGCCTTTCTTCTTCTTCCTTCGACAAGATAATAAACCCATATTCTGAATTCTTGGGCTTGTATGGTGGTGGTGTGGATGACCTTGTCGAACGCCGTGGAGGAGGTGGCATCCCTTCGGTGAATCTCATGGAGGAGCTTCTCGGGTCTCTCATCCCACCAAGGAGCAACATGTCGCTCCTCGGTGCGGGGTTGTCTTCCTCCATGCTCCGCGGAGACTCGGAGACCGAGTGCCTCCGTGAAGAACTTGCCGATGCGTCGGATGTTGATGAACGTGTCCCTCTCCTCCCGACGATGAACTTCATGAGGCCACTCATGGTGACTCCTTACTGCACACACTCAAAAACAAACACACCGGGGGTTTCTTGCCGCGGGAGAATAATATATCGAAGAGTGGAACAAACTAGGAATTGTGGTGAATTTTCTGAGATTTTGGGAGTAGATTTTGGTGGACGAATTTTTCAGGGCTCTAACTGATGTTTCTGGGCAAAGAGCTTGAATAACATAAGTAAGGAAATGAGTGAGGAGCATACCTGCCAAAGGGGAGCACCAGAGGGCATAAATAGGGGCCAGGCCGGCCGGCCTAGGGCCTTGGGGCCGGCCGGCCTAGGGTGTTTTTCCCTCTTCTCCACTTCAATTTTCTCTGGTGGATTCCTGGTACAATTATTTGTTTCTGTCCAGTACATCTTGTATGCTTTGCACCGCCCAAATCATGTGAACCACTCCTTCTTTGCCTTTGATGTCCACTTGCAACATTATTTCTCCATTTTGTGTCATTCACCTTGTCCCATGCTTAATCATTCATCACATGGTGCCATCTTTGCTGAAAATCACTTGTCCTTCCCATGCATGGCTGCCCCCTCCTTTGAATCATTTGCATGTGGTGGTAGGTAGAGAGTACAACTCTTTCCCGTGAACTCACTTTGATCAATGGATGTTAATCAAACACATAAACCCTTTCCAAATGATGCTTAGATGTTTAATCCTCCTCTAACTTCGAAATTTCAGAATTGACTCAAAGCATGCAATGAGTTTAAATGAATAATTAGAGGGGAATTGAAACATCTTTACATTTGTAAGTCGAAAAATATTTCCCGACTACGTTAATTTTGGTTGCACCGGAACCGTTCACTTTCATGAATCGATAGCGAACAATCTCGAATTCAACCGTGGGTCTTGGGTTTAGGTTCTAATTTTTGCCAAAGTGAGAGAGAATTTTGAAAAAGAGAATAATTAAGGTTAGGAAAATTCTAGTCCAATGGTAATGAAACTAAAAATTCTCTCTATGTTTGTGTGAACCTACGCATCAAGAATTTAAGTAACATAGCGTGGCTCTACTCGTGTGTTTTAACTCAACTTGGTCCGGCCGTCATGGAGAGGACGGTCGCCAAAAATAGGTATAGAATTTTGGATGTGGCTTTCTCAAGAAGAGGCAAATAAATCTTATGATGGCTCATGTCATTGGTTTTAAAATAAGAAATAACATTGGAATGACCGAGCGAATAAAATCCAAATTGAATTGTTCGACCGAACGACCAATTGTTCAAAAGTATATCATGTCCTTGCGTAGCAAAATTCTCGACTCACTTACCTAAACTTTTCACGGGTTGTCCTCCCGGTAGCTTATTCTTGACTCGACGAACGGGTTGAACTCCCCGCAGCTTTATTCTTGACTCGACGAACGGGTTGAACTCCCGGCAGCTTTATTCTTGACTCGACGAACGGGTTGCCTCCCGCAAAGAGCTTCGTTTATAGTCTATAGCTAGACTTTCTTCTTCTTCACTTCGGACCAACGCTCGATGATGGCGCTGCAGTCTTGGGTACCCACTTCCGCACAATCCTTGGTGCGGGTTTGTCTTCTACGTTAGTCGTATTTTTGGTCTTCATAGGCGGGCTTTTAGCTTTCTTCTTGACGGGTGCAACGATCTTCTTTGTCGCGATGGACGCGATGACTTCTATCTCCTTCTTCGCTTCCTTCTTGTTCGGCTCCTCTTCTTTCTTTGGCTTCTCCTCTGTGACACGGCGGTGAGGCGGAACATATTTAACATTGATCATGTTGCATACCTCGAGGCGTGGACGAAACTTGAATTCGCTTGTGGTGCCATTGATGTCAAACTTTATCTCCCCCTTGCCAACGTCGATGTTTGCCCTTGCGGTCTTGAGGAAAGGCCTCCCAAGTATGAGAGGCGCCTTGCTCCCTTCTCCCATATCGAGAATCACAAAGTCAACGGGGATTAAGTGTTCTCCAATCTTCACGGGCACGTCTTCGGCGATTCCCAAAGGATAGCGAACGGAATTGTCCGCTAACTCTAGGCACATGGCGGTGGGTTCCAGCTCCGGTAAGCATAGCTTCTCGAACACATTCTTTGGCATGACGCTCACACTTGCACCGAGATCACAAAGTGCTCTTTCGAACATAAGAGATCCAATGGAACACGGGATGGTAGGACATCCGGGGTCCCTCTTCTTTTCTGGAGCTTCATTAGCGATTGCCGCGCTGCATTCCTCAGTTAGCTTGACAGTGCTTGGCGGTATCTCGTGCTTGTTTCGCATGATGTCTTTGAAGTAGCGAGAATACGTCGGAACTTGTAGAGCGTCCAAGAGCGGCATATTGATGCTCAACCTGCGTACCATCTCAACAAATTTGTTGAATTGCTCATCTTCGTGTTTACCTTTGCGGTATCGTGGCCTTGGCGGTAGAATCTTGGTGTCTATATCATCTAGCTCAAACTCCGGCTCTTCGGTGACTATCTCTGGCATAGGAGTAGGTGACTTCTCCTTGATGATGGTCTCCACTTCAACTCTTGGCTTAGGCTTCCTTGCTCCCGCTGCATGTTCGGGTTCTTCGGTCTCCTTTCCCGAGCGAGTTTGAATTGCCTTAGCTGTCTCCGGACTTTGAGGTTGCCCGGGCAATTTTCCTTCGTTGCTAGATTGGCGTCCGGCGAGCTGGGCTACTTGTGTTTCTAGCATCTTCATCATGTTGAGTACTTGAAGATTAGAGCTCCCGACCTCTGTCACCTTGCCATCAATGTTCTCCAAAATCTTGTCCATAGCCTTGAACTTGGTGACGGTGTCCTTGTTGATCTTGCCTTGCTCCTCCATAAACTCCTTCAATTGTATACGAAGAGGCACCGAGTTTTGAATGGAAGAGCTTGCATTAAATTGGGGTCTACCTTGCACGTAGCGGAAGTTGGTCGGCGGAATCTATTCTCCCTTCTTCATGTAATCGAGCATCTTGGCTTCCTCCGGGCAATTCTTTTGCACATGGCCGTACTCTCCACATTCTTCACATGTAGACCTTGCTTCGGCCGCCTTCAAATCGATAGCTTGGGCTTCTCTCTTTTCCACTTCCATCTTCTCCAACCTTCTCATGAGCGAGTCGATCTTCCCTTCTAGCACTTCTTCGCGTTCCACTTGTAATACACTCTTCGCGGCGCCCACGGCTTGGAGTGGTTGCAGGCGCCCCGATGATGCCCATGCGTCATTGTCCGCCACCTTCTTGAATAGTTTGAAAACTTGAGTAGGCGTGAGTTCAATGATAGAGCCTCCGGCCGATGCGTCAATGATCCCCCTTGATGCAGTAGTGAGGCCTTGATAGAACTTCTGGACCACACCCTCCCTTGAGAACTTGTGATGAGGTACGGCGCGGATGTAGTCGTTGAAGCGCTCATAGGCTTCGGCAATAGTCTCTGTCGGGGCTTGCGCGAATGTTGCAATCTTGTTGCGCAGAATCTGGGTCTTACCCGGCGAGTAGAACTCCGTCATGAATTCTTTCATCAAGGACTCCCAATTTTGCACCGTGTGCGGTGGTAGAGAATGAAACCATTGCAGCGCTCTCCCAAGTAGAGAGAATGGAAAGAGCCTCGCTCTTATTTGATCTTGAGTCATCCCTTGCATGTCGAAGGTGCGGCATAGTTGGAGGAACGCTTGAAGATGTAGATTAGCGTCTTGTTTTCCAGTGAAGGGCGAGCTTTGCACCATCCTTACGATTGAAGTCTTGATCTCGAACGGAACTCCGATGTTGTCGAGATTTTGGATCGGCAAGTCCCGAACGTCCGGAGTGCATAGCTCTCCGATCGTACGCTCTGGCTCCGGTAGCGCCATCCCTTGGTGAAGTGGCGCCTCCTTTGGACTTGTTGGTGGAGTTGCTTGAGGTGAAGACGATGAATCGTCGGCTTCAACTTCTGGATCTACTAGTTCCGGCTTCCTTGATCGTGCTTCTCGTCTCCTTTGCCTGTAAATTTTTTTGGATCATCCACAAAATTTTCGGGTTTGTTGGAGAGGCTCCCGTCCATCTCCTGTTAGGGGTTAGTGAAAAAGAAAAATATATACGAGATCTAAAAGATGAATGTACAAGATCTAAAACATAAAAGAAAAAATAAGCAAAAATAAAGAAAACTCTAGATTAGATTGATTTTCGTGGAATAGATCCGTTTTTTAAGTTAGCTCAGAAAAAATAAGAGATCTAAAAAGAAGTCAAAAAGAAAAATCAAGAAATATTTACGAATGCAAGTAAGATTGGATCTTAAATCGATGGTTCCCCGGCAACGGCGCCAGAAAAGCTTGTTGACGCTCCTTAGCGCCCCCGATTTATATACCGCAAGCGCACAGTTTCGTGTAGCTTTTCCCTCAGAGTATTCCCCCAAGGTTTATCAATCCACAGAACCAAAGAGACAAGAAACAATCTACTAGCATAGAGATTCATTTATGTGAGATGGTGAAAACGAATCTAATCTACTAAAAACACGACAAACACCGAAGGTAGCAAGAGAAAGTTAGAGATAACCAATCTTGATCACCTAGATCATGCATATGTTGTAGTTCCAGCTAGATAAAGTGAAGTAAGATAGATGTGAATCTCAATGAAAAGCCTCTTTAAACCCAAAATCTCCAATCCGATCCCTCGATACCCAACCTACTCTGTGGAGACGGCCTGTCACGACGCCCCTTTTTCAACGGGATACCCTGAAGCAAGTCGAACTCACTTTGGTAGTTCCGCCATGAACCTCTAGCCACCATGACTACAAGATCATGCTAAGTGATCTATGTCGATAATAGATCTAAGATGAAGCGAACCCAAAGAAAAGAACGAAATCGAAAGAGGAGAACATGGTCGCTAAACATTCAGAAACACAAATAACTTCACCATGAATGATAGTACATCACAAGATCACAACCGGGGCCCTGCCTTGATCTTGATGATCCTAGCTCCAGAACTCCGACGTGGTCTTCCTTGCAAGGTTCCCACGTCGGCTAGGGCAAACCCTAGACAACTAGCACGACCCTCGGCTCTCCGAGAGGTGTCCCTCTATCTTCTCTGTTCCTTGGCGTCGTCTCCCAAATTGCTCTCTCCGTGAACCTTGGGAAGGTGTCTTTAAATAGCCTCAGGGAACCCTCGGTCAAAGGGGAGGTCGAACCGACCTAAAAACAGGCTGGGCCGGCCGGCCCAATGAGCCTAGGCCGGCCGGCCTGGGTCTTTCCTTCGCCGGCTGGTGCTCAACTTTCTCCCCAAGTCTCCTGGAATCTTCTAGAATTTATGTCTTTCACGATTGCACCCCTTTAGACGTCGTTATCTTCGAGATTTCTTTGAGAAGAAGGATAGGATGGAAAATCCTTCCTTAAATATCTCTTTGCTTTGCTTAGCCCCGAAGCATCTCAATCTTATCTTGTGGGCTTTGTCTTTTGGGCTTCATTGGAGGGTGGATGTACATGAATGGGCCTCTAATCATCATGGCCTTCGATTGTTTGTTCGGGCTTTGGCCTTCGTCATTCTTCGTGTCATCGCGTGATCGTGGGCCTCGCCATTTCATGCTCCAAAATTGGTCAAAAACCTGCAAAAACGAAGTACCTCCAAAATATATGTGCAAACGCGAAAACGACCAATAATTGAGCCGAGGTTAGGATGGTTAGTGATTTTGATATTAAATTCATGCCATTATCAAGGTTAAACATGGGATAAAATGGATACTTAAGGAGCGCCAACACTCACACGAATAGAGCCGTTGGAGAAAAGCTACCAGAAAAGTACTTAACGCCGGTTAATCCGACGAACCTCCAATAGCCAGCGTCGGTTTAACCGATGAATGTAAACTGCCCATTTGGAAAACTAGCCGTTACAACTTGGGTAATTAACCGACGTATCATCGGTTTAACCGGTGAGTGTAGTTGTCCACTGATCAACTGAAAAACCAACTCTCTGGACAACTGCACCGACGTTAACTCAAATCCATCATCGGTTTAACTGGTGAGTATAACTTCTGAAATCCCTGGAAAAACTAACTCTCTGGACAATTGCACCGACGTTAATTTTCAAATAGCGTCGGTTTAACCCGTGTATATAACCTTGAAACACCCTGAAAAACCAATGTTCTGGACAACTGCACCGACGTTGATTTCAAATATCGTCGGTTTAACCGGTGTATGTACTTGTCCAGACTCTGCTAACTGTGTTTAACCGACGTATAGAAAATTGGAGGCGTCGGTTAAACCGGTGTATAGACTTTTTCTGATTTTGTCTTTTCTGATTTGAGTCTTGAATGAAATCCAAATATTCTTGAGATATAAGTTGAAAACCACTTATTTGAACTTCTTTAGAACCTGAGTGACCATAGTGTGCATCCATTTTTAATTGACCATGTCCATGCTCAAGTTACTTAGCCTTAACCCCTCTTAATAGTGCGACCTCTACAAAACTATAAAAACTATACTAATCTAAGTGTCCTTCTCAACCTTGCGACACTTAGGACTAGAAAGATCCTTAGTCTTGTTATATATTTGAGTTGAATACCGAGATCGCTTTTTTGAATAATGAAATTGAGGGGCCTATTTAACATATGACCAAATGAGCGATAATGATTCATTAAGCTGCACAAACTCATTAGTCAGAAAAATAGTTGTCATTAATCACCGAAACATACCTAGAGGGCCTGGATGCTTACACCCTGGCCGGAGTTGAAACAGAGGAGGCGGCAGGCGGCCGAAATCCCGGCGAGGAGCTCGCCGGCGGCGAGGGCTAGGTGGGGGAAAGGCAAGAGGGAGGCGAGCTCTACCCCTGGTCGGCTCGGGTTGGTCTCGGGGTGGCCGGAGGCGGCTCGCCGGCGTGGAGCAGGGCCGGTGGCGGACGGCGGTGGCGCCGCTCTGGCGGTCCGGGGCGGAGGCGAGCGGGTCTGGGAGCTTCACTACGGCGAGAGGAATCTTGCTGCGGGGTCCATTTGGGGCGAGGAAGGGCGGAGGAGGGGTGCTCCACGGTGAGGTAGGGGCGGCGGCGGCAGCTCTGGGCGCGCACGTGCAGGGCCAGCTGGGTTTGGGAGGGAAGGAGAGTGGAGAGGGGAGGAATGCGCAGCTGCTGCGCGAGTAAATGGTGGAGGGGAGGCGCTGTAGGGCGAGGGGCGCGGGGTGAGGGCGCGGCGCCGGCCTCGGTGGCCGACCGAGCTGCGCGCGGTGCGCCGGGGATGCTCGAGCATGGCGAGGACGTGGCGAAGGTGATGGGACAGCTCGGGGACCAGTGGCGAAGCCAGCCCAGAAAATGACCTAGGGCGGACTTTTACGATAAAATTTTTGCACGACCAGAGCGAGACGCCGAGACTTGCTGCCCGGCTGCAGGCGCCCGCGCCGGCGGCGCACGGGATCTGTTGTCGCCACCGACGGGCGCCGAGATGGGGTTGCTGAACGGACGGGCGTGGAGTGGCGTCGCGCAACGGCATCGACACGCCAGCGTGAGCGCCTGAGCGGGACTGCAGGGGGGTAGATGGTGAACTGTCGAAATTGGCAGTGGCATCTGGTGGCAAGATGTAGTGCTGGGCTGTGGCGCTAGGTTGAACCATTTAAGAGGCCGCAGCCCACTCGACCTCGCGTTCGGGGGGCGCCGCCGCACCGCCATGAGCCCCTGCCGGAGTTGAGAACAGGGATATTGTCAGCACCCACGAACCAGAGAAAGCATCTCCTACTATGGGCCGCCGCACCAGGAAGCCTAGTGTCTGTCTTGGCGCGAATGGGTTCGCTAGATGTGCCTGCGCGCACGTATCAGGCCAAGCTCATGTAGACGCAAGAGAGTCGCTAGTTAAATACTGAGTGCGTGCGAGGAGGAATGGTATCGAACAACTTATTTGAACTCTTACTCCTTTCTCAAGTAATCTATTATGCGAAAGCTAATTTCCTGTTCTCTTATATTTTTCCTATGTTTTTCAGATCCATTCTTCTCTTTTTCTGCTACCTCTACTGTTAATAAATATATTCTGGACTTCACTTAGAGGGACCTAGGGCGGCCGCCCTGGCTCGCCCTAGTGGTGGCTCCGCCACTGTCGGGGACGGTGGCGTGCGCGCGGCGTTGAAGGCCGGCCGTGGACAGGGGCTCGGGTGGGCGCGCGGCCGGGCTCGCTTGTCGCTACAGCGGCGTCGCGAAGCGGCATTGAAGCCGGGTCAGGGGCGCAACGAGGAGGGAGACATGCTGCAGCGGTGACGGGATGGGAGGGAAGGTCAGCGGGGGCGGGTACTCATGGCCAGGCAGTGGCCGCAGCGATGGCGCAGCGAGCTGCGGCAGGCGGCGAGCAGGCGCGCGTGCGTCAGGGGCAATGATGCCCTGCTCGGCAGTTGTGGCTGATGCGCTGTGCTCTTGGGTTTGCTAATGTGATTATGTGACAAGCTTCCTTTATTTGGCCCCAATTCTGTAGGCGAATGTGTGAAGTTGCGGTTGCATGTCGTTTGTTGGTTATTCACCTACTGTGACACATTAGTATCTGTGATGATCAGATTGCTCTCCTATCAACTGTTCGGGTGTATTTATTTTTGGTTTGGGGATGGTTAGGGCCTCAAGGAATGGGTAGTGTGGTGGCATTGGTTGTGCTGCAGTGTAATGGTCATCTGTTTGCTAGGAATTTACAGCTTGCTTTTGCTTGATCCATACAAGCGACATGGTGATGTCCAATATTTCTGCGTTGTTTGGATTATTCTCTTTTCTTTTCGGTTTTATGTTTGGGTTCTTTTTAGCTTGTGACGATTGGTCCTGTTAATTAGTCCAGGAGGGTAAATCATATGCTTTTTGCTGGTTCTGTGAATTTTATACCAATTTTGGTGGGATATATATATTTCCATAGACACTATTTTCATCAATATGTCAATATTTGATGTTTTGAGAGACATGCTCATCATGGTATTATTGTGAACATTCACGTTTTTTCTGTGATTGAGTGCTAAGATTATATCAGATTCTTCTAAGGTTAAAAGTTGCCGTCCTGAAATCATGATCACAGCAAATAGTTTGTTTGCAAAATTGTTCGCAGCTAGTGGTTTCAATTTTGTTATTATACCTATCGGCCAATGGTTTCTGTACATTTTTCTTAAACCCAAACAACAACTTGGACGAAGGAGCGCTTGTGAGACGCCACTGAACACTTCCTGGTTAGCTTAGTTCATGACCCATTTATAGCTCTTTAATATATGAATCAGTTTACTGCCCAATTGCCATGTCATGTATTTAAGCTTTCCAACCATCTTTTTTCAACATTCTTTATGGTTTCTTGTGCTGATAACACTAGTTCTACACTTAATGTTTTTCCTTTTATATATCCTTATCATGCGATGAACACTCACTATTCTTTTGGTGGGCAGGTCTTACAGTTTATAAGAACCTTTGGGAAAAGGTCCCCACCATGGATCTTTCGCATTCACTAACTTCATCCAGTGACAATGAAACCAGGGCCCTTAACACATTGCTTGATGTGTTTGGATGTGCCTTTTCACTTGATGATATAGCTTATGCGTATGTCAAAGCAAAGGGTGATGTCAACAAAGCTGGAGATTTCTTGACCGACCTTCAACTTTCGATGCCTCATATCAGTGATGTCGAGCCAAGTGTTGAGACTAACATGTCCCGGACTGACAAGGCGGTTGAAGAAAACAATATGGAGAATCCAAGCCAACCAAGAACTCTTTCCCAGATTGAACACGCAATTGAAGAAAAGCATACAGATAATCCAGATCAAACAAGAATGCCTGTAAAGTTGCAAAAGTCTAGTGCTGCATTTGGTACTGTCTCCAGCATGGTAGGAAAAGAATCTGCCAGAGCTCCAATAACAGTGAATAGAGCATCAAAAAAAGACAAACCACTAAAGGTTGAACTGCCCGAATACATGCGTGATGATTTTAAGGTGAAGTCTGATGAATCTGTTTCTGCACCAAGGAGAGAGACTTTGAAGAACAGGGATGTTGAGGAGTTTCTGTTTTGCATGCTTGGTGAAGGATTTAAGCTCAATATGGAAGTAATTCGTGATGTTCTAGGTTAGCATGTCTACTATCTGACCTGCATTTTGCCCACTCATTTCATTATTCCAAGATATGTCTTGACTGTTTCTAATTTCCTTTTGCAGGTAGCTGTGGATATGACATTAAGAAGGTACTGATACATCATTGTTGTTATTGTATATTTTGTGTCACTCCTAGCGAAAGGGTCTAGAATTTAGACTTAACTCTTACATTTTCTAAGAAGAGTTTTGACTTTAGGTTACATAGTTTCATCTGTCATTACATTTTCTTCTCGGTCTATTAATATAGCTGACTAGCTGTGCTTACATAGTTCTATTTGTTATCACATTTTCTTATTGGCCTACTGATATAGCTGTGCTGTTGTATGCAGAGTATGGAGGAATTGATGTCATTTTCTGAAAAAGATCTAGACAAAAGGGCAGAAAGCAAAAGTAATGCAATACAAGTAAGACTTCTTCTGGCCTGTTCATCTCTAACTTCTAAGCTCTGCTTCTGTACCTGTGCAACTTGTTAATTACTCGACATTGTACTCTATATTTAGGTGTGCCATTACATTTGCTTGGTGATCTTTATCCTTAACTCTGAATGTAGCTTTTCTGCTATCCATTTTTGCCAGGTTGGATTACCCACCATTTCTTGTACTGATACTCAATGGAATATATATAATACATAAAAATTACCATTTGCTGCTGATATATGTACTGTATTTTGATCTGTAGCATATATCTTTTAGGCATGTTTTTAGGGCCACCCTTTCTTGCTTGGCATGGTATATGATTTGTTGTGTTCGTGTCAGTTAAGATCTTGTTTTGGTCCTTCCGAATGGTAGTTCTGTTCCCGATCAACTGTTGGTCATTTTACCGATGCTCCTACTGTGCTACTTAATATAATACATGAGAGTTCCCTCTGGATGCATTTGGCATTTGTTTCGTTTGGTATAAATATTTGACTGATTGTAGCCTATAATATATCTATGGTGCAGGATGCGGCAGTAGAATGTTCTATTTCCAAGGGAAAATACAGCTCAGAGTCAACCCTTAGGTTCTATTTATTCTCATTTATTGCCCCCCCCCCCCCCCCCCCACACACACACACACAGCTCCCGCCCCTCTATTTCCATCGTGGAGCTTATAGTTATTTTGCTTTCATAACTCTTTTCTTTGCAGTACTCATTCTTCGCAAGAGGGGATGCAAAGGTCAAAACCACATATTTCTCCAGGAGAGTTGATAGAAGCAATCTTCACCGTACCTGCAAGATTGGAGGAGGAGCCAAAACTAAGAAGATATGAATTGGGTGCAAATCGAAGCAGAGTCCCGGGTCAGAAACCAGTCTTGAAACCTCTTGAAGACATTTCAACATATTCTACTGATTTTCCTGTCAAAGTTACTGTAGGTAGCAAAGGTATACTACTGCTCTCCCTTTTTTTTTTTAAGAATTCAGGTTGATTATGCATTTTATGAGAAGTATAGTGAGTAAATCTTTGTCCAGTGGCCTGCTACTATTTCTACACCTTTAACCTTTTGCGCCGACATAGGACATACTCAGTTAAGCCTGTAACATTTGCTATTTAGACTTGAAAAGGAACAATGTAAGATCTCTAAAGTGAGTTGATAAAACCAACCATAATACAACCTTACCAGCATCTTGGCATATGCTGATAATTACAGCCAACATCAGTATCAATCTCTCAGTCATATTAGTTCTTTTATTCTGCTTTGTTGTACTGATTTTTTTTTCTGTTGTAGTTCTCTTTACAAGTGCGTCCACTTTCAATGTTGGAAATGTAGTCTGGCTATTTTTTCTTTTGGTACTGAATTCTGCTGAAACTTAGCAAACCAGCAAGTTCTCACCTGTGTTACCATGTGTAAGAATCACCGGGGTGTCCGACCCTAGAGGGAGAGGGGGTGAATAGGGTCGCTAATCGCTTTCTATCCTAGGGCTCAATCTATTTGCATGAGATAAACCTAACACGTCCTACGCATGCTAGTTATGACTAAGGTTTATCTATGCTACTCTCTACTTACCCCTAAAAGACTTGCAACCTATAGCCAATCCTAATCAAACTAACTAGGAAAGTAAAGACACGTACGATAGAGTAAATGTGGAAACGTAATACGGTAAGTAAAGAGGTAAGGGAGAGAATATGCAAACTCTCGTGAAGACACCAAGACATACGATTTAACGTGGTTCGGTTAGGACACCAAGTCCCTCCCTACGTCCACGGCCACTTGTCTAACAAGAACAAGTGTGATGCGAAGTCTCTTCGCTTGATCACTGTCTTGCGTTCGCCACCAAGGTTTCCAGCAAGCAAAGGCTAAGTGGCGCCAAGTCACCAAGACAAGGCCACCGCCACCGTCTCTCTCAAAGCGTCACCAACGGCACCGTCTTCACTATTTGGAGCTTCTCACCAAGAGGGGTCTCCTTCCCTGCACAAAGTGTCGTTGCCGCTCCACACCAAGTCGGAGGGTCACACGACGAGTACACGGTTGCTTGCCGCAGCAAGACTTTGCTCAAGAGAGCTCTCGCAAGAACTAATCTCTATACAAGTGCACAAAGCACTCTCTCAAAGCTTCTCACAAGCTAGATATGACACTAAGCTTTGCTAGGATGGTTGGAGATGTTAGTTTGCTTGGGCAACACTTCCTTCAACTTTTCTGGCGTCCAACCATATGCAGCAACCGGCCTTGGGGGGTATATATAGCCCACATACCCCAAAAGAGCTATTGGAAAAGTGGCTGACAAAAAGCGCTATCACCGGTTAAACCGATGATCCACTTTGTGTCATCACCGGTTTAACCGGTGAGCACCTTTTTCCAACTAGCCGTTATACTTCAACGGCTATCTTAATCAACCGACGTAATCAACCGGTGAATGTATCTTCATCGCCGGTTTAACCGGTGCATGTAACTGTCCCAGAGTTCCCGAAAACCAACTCTCTGGACAACTACACCGACGTTCACTTTGCCTTGATCGCCGGTTTAACCGGTGCCTGTAAAACTCCTGCTGCTTCTTCGGCCTCCAAGTCCATTACACCGGTGAGTGTAAAACACCCAATGCCGGTTAATCCGGTGCCAAACCCTAGCTCGTAGCTTTTGTGTTCATTGCACCGATGAGTGCAATTTGCTCATCATCGGTTTAACCGGTGATAGCAAATTGTCTTCGTTTTGATGTTTTTGACTTGGATTTCTTCACGGTCTCTTCAATTCTTGTCCTTTGAACCGAAGAGGTTTCAGGGCACTGCCCTGAGACCCGCGAGGGGCGGCTCCCCCTCGACCCCCGTCCGCTAATCGGTTAGTGGAACTACCATAGGTGCGGCCCTTCGGGCCTAGCTACGCCTATCTTCTCTTTGTCATCACTTGAACCTAAAAGCCTGAGAATGGTCATCTTAACAATTATATTAGTCCAAGTGTTGTGTTGTCTATATTAATCACCAAACCATTATATTGAAATATGGCATGAGAGGCCATTTTCGCTACACCATGCTTTGTCAAACCATACTAAGGATGCTTGTGTTTACAGCACAAAACGTCAAAACATTTGTCCCGAATCAGATCAAGTGCTTAAATGCTTTTGTGTACATGTTGATAACTTGGGTTAGAACAGCTATCAAAGCCTATGTTCATACTTTGTGTCATAATGAAATGTTTATCAGATGATATCATTCTGCATTTTATGGAAAATTCTTGAAACTTATTTTGAGTTGTAAATTTAGAACCAGCTGTGAATGAGGAGGATTACCACTTACCAGAACTACCGTAGGGCTGCAAAGCAGCATTGGGATATGATGAAGCAGTACTATGAGAAGGTAAGGGGTTCCAAGATGATCATTTTTCTGAACACGGACATCATCCATTTGTTATTTCACTTTTGTTAAATATATGGTGTTTATTTATCACTTGTGCTCTTCTGAAATTGCAGGCAGCTGATGCTTTTAGGGAGGGTAACAAGAAAGAAGTCGACTATCTTATACAGGAAGTAAGTGTCACCCTTCTTTTTGGGGGAGAAGAGAATGGGTGGAGACTACTTTACTTTTGGGTAACATGCATAGGAACTGCATATAGCTGTTGGAGATTTTGTTGTCGACCTCCTTAATGCCTTTGAGCTACTCTAGATTGTAATAAAAAGGTGAATAATATGAACTGTGGTCAAAATTATTAAACATAAACATGCTAAGGTTTTATCTTGTCTGGTTATGATGGCTACATAAAGACCATAACATGATTTAAGAAAATAAATTACCGACTGAATATATTCTATGTTAGATATCAAGGGCAAGCGCTGTTACCAGATGGCTCGACTGGCTAATGAGAAATCTGCTGGGGAGATTATCAAGTCCAAGTAAATCTACTATTCCTCTTGTATCTTGGTTGGAATTATTGGTCTATTTTGTTTTTTTTTTGTATTGAATCTGTTTGATCCTTAACAGAATCTTGGCTCAATTTACTCCCCCAAACAATTTGAATTTCTCAAATCTACCCCCTAATGAGATCTTTTGTCTTTTTTTTTTGGTTATCACTATGTCAAAGTGGAGGTTTAAGTCCAAATTTTGTGAGGTGTAAAATGACATGATATCCTTTGTTAGAAAAATGTTTCAGGAATTTTTCATCATCTTTTGGCAAAAGAGTCATGTAAGCGGCCATTGCAGGCATTCACTGCGTTCTGTAGACTGGAGCTGGATGCCGGAGCTGGTGTGGTGTGAGAAAAAAACACTGTTACCACTGGCCGGTGGCTGGAGCTGGAGAGATGTGAGAGGGAAATATCCAGAACGAAGTGATTCTTGTTGTGCGCACGTTGCAGACGTTTCGAGTTAATTGCTACGACCCCAGAGATGAGAGCGAACACAGGTGGTCGTCTGGCAAAAATAGTAGTTTATCAGTTACATATTGAAACATTACCAATAGGCAATAGCTTCGAGTGCGCATGAACATATGGACAATATTTTCTGATCTCTACTTCTAACGGTCGGTCCGTTGCAGTTTCCAAACTGATTCCCTCTATTCTTTCTAGGATCAAAAGCTGCGGTCATTGGTGGTTTTCAATTTTCATCTTGAACGCTATCCTGCAATAGCCACAGCTCTATCACGTTCACATCTATGTACAGACTACAGAGCACGTCAGCCATTCGGTTCTCCCGTTTCTGCACATGGCGCACGGCAGGTTGTGCTTCAGAAGTCAGAACAGGAGCAAGCAGAGCAGCACGAACACGAAGAGGAAGAACCATATCTGATGCAGAGATCTTTCGACCTCCATGTGCCGCCGTCTCTGCCTGGGGTTCATCAGGTGGTACGGGTTCCAGTGGTACGTGCCCGGCGGCTGCGCCTGCCCTCGGAGCACCCACGGCAGCACGGCCACCGCCATGCCCCCGAGCACCCCTCCGGCCGTCGAGTGCATCATCCCGCGGTCCCCAAACGGCGGTGGGAGGAGGGCATCGTACTGCGCGGCGTCGGCGTGGTGCCGCGCCTGCAGTGGTGCCCGGGCCGGTGCGTCGGTGTCCACGTTCCGGTGGTGGTTGCCGCCGCCGTTGTCGCTGTCTTGAACTCTCCGGCGCAGAGCCGGCCGGCGCGGGATGCTGCCGGCCAGGCCGCGCGGCGGCTTCTTGGCGCGGGAGCTCCCGCCGCGGCCGTAGAGCGGCACGAGCGCGTCGGGGGACGCCGCGGCCTTGCACACGGGGCACCGCCGCCTCGCCGTGCCCGCGTCGGCGTCGGGGCGCAGCCACTCGTAGATGCAGGGCCAGCAGTAGAGGTGGCCGCAGAGCGTGACCACCGGCTCCGCGGCGCACTCGAGGCAGATGTTGCAGTCGAAGCAGCCGCCTCCAGTCGTCGCCACCCCGGCGGCCGGCGCGTCCCCGCCGCCAACGATCCTCTTCGCGGGTTCATCGCCGGCAGCCGCCGCAGGCTGCTCACCGGCGCCGGCAGTGCCCGCCTGATCCATGTCCTACATGCGCTTTCAGCAAGCACAAGGCTGGTGGGTCTCTGGCACTCCGGCTTTGCTGCCTTCCTCTTTTGTAGCACTGCAAAACAAACCAGACGGACAGACGGTCATGCCCTCGCCGGCGAGGGGTGGGTGGTGACGAATCAGAGGAAAGGAAAGGCGCACATCACAGGGCACCGACTTGAATGCCGCATCTCACCAATCAAGACGTACGGCCGGACTGTGCGAGGCGACTGGTGAGGCAGCAGCAAAACAAAGGAGAAGGATAAAGCGAGCCACGTAACTTCACATCTGCGGCCTCGCCGTGCTGGGTCACCGAAAGGAAGGACCATTGATGAATACAAGAAGAGAGTAGCGACGGGAGGGACCAGAAACTTTCAGGAGGATGAGTCGGATGTTTTTTTTTTTTTTGAGCGAAGGATCAGTCAGATATTGCTCAGCAGCCAGCACATCCTATCCGAAACTGTCATGTTTGGTTTGTGCTGTGTTTAAATAGTGACATTTTGACCGTTAATTACGATGTCAAATAAAACCAACTTCAGAACTCCTGTGCTAGTGACCCTAAAGAATCTAATGAGGTCTTTGACACGCGATTAAAAAATGATTACTGTAGCATCAATGTAACGAATCATCGATTAATTAATATCATTAGATTCGTCGCGAAAAATTATACTCATTTAAAAAAAAATACAAATAAATTTTATCTGATCTTTCATGCGGAGACTAGAAGAGACGCACTAGAATGCTACAATCCTGGCACGCGAACCAAACGAAGCCAAGTACACCGCTCGAGACGAGCAAACAGCAACGCAGACGACAGCTACTGCTCGAGCCCAGAAAATGGCCGATGCCCGATGGTAACCTGACAAAGAAGACGTGCTTTAACCGCAATCACCCTTGCTGTGTCCGCAAAAGATCTTTTTTTTCCACCGCGCCTTGTTGTCGTCTGATGTTTACCCTTCCCTATCCGGCACCACCGCCACGGTTGGCCTGATACAGACATGTCCTTGGTGGGAACGATCAGACTCCACACACACAGGTCAAGACTGTGGTAGCTGTCACCCAGCGTCCATGATTGCCTTGCCTTGAGATGAAGGTGCCACGCATTCAAAGTTTCTGCTGCTCAATCGGATCAGGCTGCATGCCTCCCGGACTTGATTTCTTACAACTATGCAGATCACTTGGACAATGACAGGAATTTTTTTAAGATTAAGGAAGGCAAAATAGCCAATTTCATCCCTCAACTTTCCTCCAAGGCTCAAATGCGTCCTTGAACTATCAAATGGTTCAATTTAGTCCTCAAACTTATGATTTAGGCTCAATTTAATCTCTAGGGTGATGTGGCATGCCTATGTGGCATACTAAGTCATACCAGAGTGCATGTAAGGTTTTGGATGTATTTTCAAGTCCAACAGCGGGATCAACTCAAGTGGTATACTAACTCATAATTCACTAATGTAGCTAAACATAAGTTATTGATGATCTTGTGTCTACGAATAAAAGGTTTACACTTTGTTTATTCATACATTCTCATTATTTGTTGAACCATTTTTTTTGTGAGACGTCGAATGTTAGAAAAATTAGAGGTAAAGGAGTCTATTTATATCTATTGTTTCACTTTTACTCACCAATTGTTGACTAGGCATGCCATGTGGCATGGCATGCCACATAGGACCAAGGATGAAATTGAGCTCAAATAGAAAGTTTGAGGATGAAACCGGTCAATTTCATAGTTGAGGGACGAATTTGAGCCTAAGGTAAAAGTTGAAGGATTAAATTGGCTATTTTGCCATTAAGGAAATAGTTCCGGCCTGACAATGACAGGATTAACTCCTGTTTTCCGTGAAGGAGGAAGAAAAGACCAGTGGAGCTTAGTTGACCACACAACAACCGGTAGGAGGAAGGAGGAGAATATAGCCGTGCATCTGTGCTCTCAGTCTGATCCTAGTCAATCAATTATTGCTATAGCCTATAGGAGCAATTGACAAAATACAAGCTACAACAAGGCAGGGTACTCGGTTACTGATAGATGCCGAAATAATTATGAATTAACTCGACTATATAACACCAGATGTTCAACGGGGATGAGCACCGAAATGACTTGTTTTTAATCATATCTACTGATCAGATAATGGTTGGTTTCACCTTGAGATAAGATCTGGAAACAAGGAATACTTTTCTCAACAACTATCTCGAGGATTCTCTTTTTTCTTCAATCGGGCAGGCTCCATACTCAGAGTCAGACCATAATGGGCTTGACACAAACACACAGACAAGTGCGATAGGATCGGGAAAAATTGCTCAATTTGGCCAACAACTTGGAGGAACTTTTCTTAAATTATGCAGGCTCCACACCCATGGAGGCAGCATCATATATACAGATAAAATCAAGTGTTTACATGCAGATTTGGTTCTCTGTTATCACAATCGCGCGCACTCTGTTTCTATTCTGATCCAATCAGTAGCTCGAAGCGAGCAGCGTTTCTATAGCGTTCAACAAGCCAAACACACACGGATTCAGTCTAAGTTTGATGGTTTACACTATCAGTCAATACTAAGGTCAGACGGTTTAGTGCACTCCAAAACCCATGTATAGAAATCATGATCTGCACACGTATCAATGATTTGGATCTAGTTAACCATAGCACTACTTTCAAAACAAAAAAGTTAAGCATAGCACTAATACACCTTGCCCGCAAACAAGGCGCCGTTAGCCTCTCAGCTTTTCATTAGGTGCACTCAACATTTGCCCGATCCGATTATTGTTGTGTAAGACTGAAGCAACATCCTGAAGTTCTCTTCTACTCCAATATTGTGCGGTCAATTATATTTCGTATACAAATTAATGGCAGTCGGCAGAACAATTGACAAAACGTAAAACACACCTGTTTGGCTGTTTCAAATGGGATGCAGATTCACAAACAGAGAACCAGGATCGCATCAGGAAACTAGGATGATTCACAAACGTTTGGTTTCCTTGCCAAACATAAAATGATAAACAAAACAGCAACATTTGACGTCCACAAAAAAAAATTTGTGCACGCATCCCGTTAACAACTGCACCAAGAAAGTAAAAAAGAGGACCATGTATAACCACAGCAAGTCAAGAACAGACCCAGTAGCCAGATGGCCCAGATCCGTGGCGATTCATTCCGAAACTTCATGCTGGCTAAACGGCGTGGGAGTGTTTGTTGACTCTTGAGAGAGGAAATCATGTTAAAACGGGAGTAATTCAAGAGCAGAGATGCTACATCGATCCCCATGGAAACGACCCCACAAAAGAATGCGAAGCAACAGGACCGGAGCAACCGAAAGCTGCTGATCCAAAATTCCAAATTACCATGAGAATAAACGCAACAATAGCACAGAACTTTTTCCTATTTCCTAGCACGAAAGAGAGAAAAAAACACTCGGATCATCGCATCAACATGAACCACGGAACCAATAAGAGCACGAGAATAGACGGCGCAGGAATCATCGGCTGACCTGTGCCAGCAGGGTGGCTCGAGTGCAGGCGACGCCCGGGCTCTCTATGACTCTATCCGTCTGCAGGTTGAGGAACAGAATGGTGGTGGCGTGGTGCAGATGCAGAGGAAAGATGCTGGCACCGGCACCGGCGCTAACCGCTTTTGTGGTTGCAAGGGACTGCCGATTCCAACGAGGAGATGAGGCGGGCGGCGGCGGATGCGCGCCGACGTCAGCCGCGAAGGGTGCGCAGGGGATAAAAAAGATGGAGATGGAATGAGCGGCAGCACCAATTGGTTGGGTCATTGGCTGCAGATTTTTCTTTAAACTACTACTTTTTTAACGGAGAAACTTGCTCTTATCCGGGAAGAAACAGTTAGAAAATCCCTGTAGTTTATCGGCTTGTGTGATCATCCGGCCGCGGAAAATCTATCCACGAGCGATCCCGAGAGAGAGCGTGCGTCCGCGTCCGGCCTGCCTTTGCGTGAGAGCCTGGGCAAGGGCAATGTGCACATCAAGTCATTAATCAGCTCGGGCACACTACTCTGTCCATGGGTCGGCTCGGCAGTGGGCGCGGATCCGGCCGGGAGATGCGGCAGGACCAGACGGTTCGCCGCAGCCGCGTCAGGCCGAGCTCCCTGCTGCAACGGCCGCGCAGCTCGCAAGTAGGCGTGCGCCGCCGCATTTTTCAGCTGCAGCTCGTCGTCTAGATCATCACCTCTGCTGAAGATCACAAGTTCACTTGTGTGATGTGCTCTCAAGCGTCGGAGACAGTTGATCACCTGCTAACTGCCTGTCCGTTTACTAGAGAAGTTTGGTTTCGCATGCTGCGCACACTTGGGAGACATTGGCGCTGGACACTCAATCCACTTTCTTTATTCCCTAGTGGTCCGCTGGGAGGAAACAAATTTCAAAGAACAACCGCCGCTGTTTGGACATCTTAGTCATCCTCACTTCTTGGTTGCTATGGAAGGAGAGAAACCATAGGACTTTTGATCAGCGAGTGCGTACGGTCGATGATGTACTCACATGGGTGTATGATGAGATTGTTGCTTGGTTTCAAGCAGGATATAGGAGTCTTGAGTTGGCCGTGTGTAAACTAGGTAGGCTTCCGGGTCGCACAACGGGGGCTGTGTAGTCGTGTTTGACTGATTGTTTAGAGTTGATTTTGGTTCTAAAACCGACTCTTGTATAAATTTTTTTTTCTCTTCTTAATATAAAACGTGCCCAGACACGGTCGTGAAAAAAAATCACAAGTTCACACCGATCACGAGTTCCCTGCTGCAGAAGCCAACCTAAAAAAGAAAAAAAAAAGAAATGAAAACCTGCTTCCGAGATCAACTTGAGAGTTGAGACCTCTGGGGCGGCTCACCATGCTCCAGCCGGAGCCGGGAGTGAAAGTGACAGTCTGAAACCTCTCCCTCTCGGTCGCTTACCCTTATCAAGTGAAGCCTCTTGGCAGCCAGTGTGCTTTATCCGATCGCACCAACTCCGGCAGAAAGGCCACGGCCACGATAGGGGGGGGGGGGGGGGGGGGGGGGGGGGGGGGGGGGGGGGGGGGGGGGGGGGGGGGGCTGCGCGATAAACACCGGTAGCTCTGCCGACGTAGTGCCTAGTGCCTAGACGGAGTAGACCTCCACGTCTAGCCTGGGGGGCGGGCGAGCATCGAGTTGGGTGGCAGGGCACCAAGGGTTGTCTGCGGCTGCGTTTCGGTCGCTTCGTGCCGAACTGATGACGTGAGCGCGTAGCCGGCATCAACTTGTGTGTACTGAACTGCAGTCTCTGTTCGCATGCAGCGAGCTTCTTCCCATGTGCAGCAGGAGGAAGGACTACTCGTATGTTTGTACTTGGACTCCACTACAAGCTGCGATTTGACCAACACCATTGCAGTATCAGTCTCCAGTGAAGTTTGAGCTGTCCTCCGAGTCCCAGGGCTCTCAATTGCACAAGTTTGAAGAACTTGTTCGGCCGCACTTCAGCTTTTTTTTTAGAATCGCTAGAAGCGAGCTTTATTGATTGAGGATGGTTACATCATTAGCTAAAGTATGAAGAATAAAATTAGGGGGATTATCGTCCCAAATACAATTCTCCTTTGTGATCATAGCTCGCCTAGCTAATTCATGCGCTACTTGATTAGCTTCTCTGTTCAGATGTTCCATCGAAACCTTCTGAAAGCCACTCCAAATAATATAGCATTCATCATATATTGGTGCTGCTGAGTTGGCTGTGAATCCCTCCTTCATAATATCAACAACTTCCAAGGCGGGGATTATTATACGATGGTTAACAAAAATAAAACATTGCTCATTGAATAAAGTTCCAGTGCCAATCTACCACTCGGCCGAACACAAACAGGCCATGAATCCCTGCAAACCCCACGCAAGCATCACCGGCGGCAATAGCATCCAGGCCCAGCTCTCCTGAATCCTGATCCACCAACTCGGTCAGAAACAATACCATTAGGATCAGGTGGCTACTGTACGATTTAGCATAGGGGTGCTTCTAAGAATATTCACGGCCCTTCTTTAGTTCAAAAATTTATACTAATTTTTCAGAGCGGGAGCTCAATTTGAAAAATTAGTACAATTTTTTGAACTAAAGATGTTCAAAAATTTATACTAATTTTTCAGAGTGGGAGTTCAATTTGATAAATTAGTATAATTTTTTGAAGTAAAGAGGGGCAATAAATGATACCCTAAGGGGCACTTATTTGCACCTCTCATTTAACAAATTTCTAACAAATCATCTTTCAGTTTTCTGGCATAAAATTTGTTATTTTTATATCTTACAAACGAAGTCGAATTTGGACAGGATATTTTATAAAGTTGTGTATCATCATATCATCTATATGTGTGATTTTTTGGTGAATTTAGATGACTTTTTTATCGTGATTTGCACGAGTTTTCACAGCAGGGTGGTTTCCATAGCATACGTTGCCATGAATGAAACATGGAGCCTTTGCGCTTCCTTCCATCCAGAGGGCTTCTCATCCTTGAATCGCATTTATTCCATGTTATCTCACATTATTATCTACTTATAGCTACTTCAGCAGCAGTTCAGTGACAACGGTATACCCATACATACCCATCCATCTACATATTGTAGTCCAAGGCTAAGCGGCTCAGATTGAGTTCGATTTCACCTCCCGTCAACATACTTCTCGATGCACGTGATCAGGGTGCTCTCGGGCACGGCCCCAATTACAGCATCCTTCTTCTCGCCGTTCTTGAATATCATCATTGTGGGGATGCTCCGGATGCCAAACTGGGTCGCGATGTCAGGGTTCTCGTCGGTGTTCAGCTTGTAGCATTTCAGCTTCCCTTCGTACTCCTTTGAGAGCTTGCCGACGATGGGGTCTATCATTTTGCACGGTCCGCACCATGAGGCCCAGAACTCTACGAGGACTGGCAGCTCGCTCTCCACCACAAGCGATTGCCATGTAGATTTGCTCACATCAGGAACTGAAAAGGAAGGAGGTTTGGAGTATATAAGATGAACATCAAACACCATGACATAGGACAAAATAGAAACTACTCGATGCTGCTAATAGGGCCAACAAATTCCACATCAAAGTTGACACACAACTATTCTACAAGCAGTCAAGAGAAATTTACCTCTGTGCCTTGAACTAAATGAATGAATGGTAAAAGTTTATGCAGGTGGAGATTCTTTTAAAAGGGCGTACCCAGTGCCGTAGGCTTCCCGCACTGTGCTAATAGGTGGAGATTCTTTTACTTCTTTAAATTTGAGGATTCTACTTTGCATGCTTAGCATTAGGATTTTTACCAGAACTCTATAGATTTGCACAAGTCTAGCATAGAATTACATGAACAAACCTAATGACTGCAAACACTAGATTTAAGACCAGAATATGAATTCAAAAGTTCAGATACAAGTACCTGAATACAGATTTCCAGACATGAACATCAACTGTATCATTACAAAGAAAATTTTAAACAGGTACCTGAATACAGATACCTCCAACATGATTTCATACAGGAAAAATGTGTTGCAGGCAACTAAAGGTGCATTTGAATGCGTAAGGAAACTTTAAGCAGTGGTTCTACGAAACAGATAAGGAACCATCTTTAATGCTCAATAAGATCATCTGTAATAGAGAAGGAATGTGATAATTATTGTGCTGGCACTGATTCAGCACTCATAGCTTTCTAGCTCAAGATGCAATTCACAAGCATTTTTCCGAAGCTTATGAGAATCGGTCTTGCTAAAGCAAACTCTCTGTGTCCCGTATCAGGCAATATAGACTAATTGTTTTTCCCCCCTTCCGAAACAATGTATGGCCATGATATGCATTCCACCATGCAAATACGTTATAAATTCAATACAGTATGCACCATATTTTCAACAAGGAGTTACGAGATTAATACCACAATGTTGATTTGACTCTGCAATGCATCAACTGAACAAATGATGCATCTCAACTGTGTTCTTCACAACTACTGCTAGCCTCAGGAAAACATTAAGGTAGCTCAAAGCTTCGTGCACCAATATTTGTTATTAGCCAGTGTCAAAGACTAGTGGAAGTAGGTATCCTAACTTATTACGGTAAAACAAATTCTATCATATAGCTGTGTGCTTACCGATGATTGAATTTAGACACAAGAAACAATAACAACATTAAAGAAAGCAATCACACTTAACCTAGCAGTTTTACCTTAATGAAATGGCTGGCAGCTCTATGAGAGCTAATTTTCATAGAGAAAAACATGAATACATATATATATTACCATATAATGGCAATGAATCAACAGTTGGCCTAACAATCACATCATACAAATTGTGCAGTTACAATGGACCAAGAATCAATTTTCCGCATTCTAGTAAGAGTACCAATATGACAAACCTCTAACTCTAACATACCCAAGATCCTAAATTTGAAATATGGAAATATTTTTATTGCTACATCTCACAAAATTCAAGTATGGTCCAGTAGCAGTGTGCAACAATTACATTTTTAGGGTGTGGGGTGTGTTCGGGCCTATGTATGGCTATTTTCTTATGGAAATATTTTTATTGCTACATCTCACAAAATTCAAGTATGGTCCAGTACAAGTGTGCAACAATTACATTTTTAGGGTGTGTGGGGTGTGTTCGGGTCTATGTATGGCTCTTTTCTTCTTCTATTAACGCAATGATACGCAGCTCTCCTGGGTGTTCGAGAGAAAAAACAATTACCATCGAAGTTAATGGCTACATAAAAAAAGATTTAGAATAAAAATAATACCATGTCTCAACAAACATACTTACGTGAAAGAATAAATAGAGCACTCTTATCTAATTGTACGCCACGTTGCCTGCATTTGGTCAACTTTGAATATGGCATGTTCTCGTATTTTAGGCACGTGGCGCCAAAAGTCGGTGTAAGTCAGCAGCCATAAATTATGATGTTCAATTTATAGCTTTCTTCGCAGAACACGACAAAGCAATGCTACACATGGTTAAGTGTTTTCAGGTTTTAACTTCAAACTAGCTTGCGCGCCTTTGCGTACATGCAAAGGAAACCTAGAGTGCATACCCACATACATGCATTGCAGAATTGGTTACACATGATGCCCTTATGTACATCTCCTGTTATGTACCTATGTTCAATGAGCACATAACCAGAATGCATTATAATGTTCAATTTATAGCTTTCTTCGCAGAACACGACAAAGCAATGCTACACATGATTAACTGTTTTCAGGTTTTAACTTCAAACTTGCTTTCGCGCCTTAGCGTACATGCAAAGGAAACCTAGAGTGCATACCCACATACATGCATTGCAGAATTGGTTACACATGATGCCCTTAAATACATCTCCTGTTATGTACCTATGTTCAATGCCAGATACATGCATTGATGCACAAAGGCATATGTGATATGTCTAAGCTGCACAAAACAGTAGGTGATGCCGCTTGGTTATATAAACATAACATACATGCATGCAGGAATACAGATACTCGAACAAGCCGTCGCTCATTCACGGATGCTTGCTTCACCATCTCATTGTTACCCTGCTACCTGCTGTTCCTACTTCCTGTTTGTCTATAAATCAGTCCCAACATGGCAACATCCAAGCAACGAAAATCGCGAAAATATAATTACGTTTAAAAAAACTCCCAACCACACGACAGATCACTAACCAACAGCCTTAGCAATTTACTCGCATCACAGGGCAGTTCCACTTCCAGAATCCAGATCAGCGGCCCAGCGCCATTTCATCTCAGATCGGTACATGGAACCAAAGCCTGGGGACAGGAAAGTAACCTACGCGAGCATCAATTTACCTTGGATGGCGGTGTCCTGGCCGCCCTGGGCCTGGCACACGACGGCCGGGCCGCGGGAGCGCGGGCGGGCGCGGAGCGCGCGGCACATCGGCGGGAGGCCGCGGCGGAGGGCGACGCGGGGCGGGGCGGCGGCGGCGACCGGGGAAGGCGACGAGGCGGGCGCGGCGACGGAGACGGAGACGGCGACGGCGAGGCTTGAGGCCATCGCGGCAGATGGGGACGGGAGTGAGCGGGTTGGGAGGAGGCGAGGGGAATCGGTGTGGAAGGGAAGGTGGTTGGGAGTTGGGAGGGAGTCGAGTGGAGCAGTCAGATGGATGGGTGGACAGATAAGTATAAATCGGCCGAGGGGCCCCGCGGCGGGGGACGCCGTGCTGCCGACGTGGACGCGTGAGCAGGGTTCGAGTTACCGACGGTAAGGCGGTTCACGATTTTTTTTTATCGGTAAATCGACCGGTAAGCTCGGTAAGCATAAATACCGGATGAAATTTAAATTTAAATTCAAAAAACGGTAACGGGTGCTTACCGACCGGAAACCGCTGTTTCCTGGTCGGTAACCTCTGATTTTTACCGGTAAACACCGTATGACGTCGGAAAATAAAAAATTTTGATAGTATTTCCCCGTAATTTTATAAATATCATTGCACATGGTATATATCAAACAATTTTATAACATTAACACATACATAGAATAAAAGTTCATATACATATAAATAGAAATTCACATCCACAATCCATATAGATCATTACAATAATAGTCCATACAAATCATCACAACCATAGTCCTTACAAACCATCGTCGCTAAAGTTCATAATACATAGTAGTTCACACGATACATACCACATGGAGTTTATTCTTCAGAATCATCCTATTGATATGAGCCATAGCCATAGCCTCCATAGGCCCCATATGCGCCATATGCACCATATGCCGCATATCCTTCATCCTGCATAATGAAGGTGATGAAATTTCGATGAAACAATCAAATTAATACAAACTAGTTGCTAAACCGCCATTTACCTGCACATTGGAAGCATCTTGCATGTTGGGTAATCTATAGCCAACATATGGAGGTGGCAAATAGGGTAATGTTGCATGAGGATCAGATCAAATATTTTTTTTGAACATTTGAACATGTTCCGCATTTTTTAACGGGTTCCGTATTTTTTTTAACATGTTCCGCATTTTTTTTAACGGGCCTTAACGGGTTCTGCATTTTTTTTTATTTTTTTCCGTGCCCAAACGTTCAAATATTTGAACATGTTCTATATCAGAATGATGTATGTCATCCCTACTTTCTTACCATATTTTTTCTTAATTTATTTCAATTTTTTTTGAAAATTCTAAATTTCGGTGAATTTTTTAAAATTTACCGCCAGTACGTGTTGCCGCCTAGTAGCGGTATCGGTAAATTTTAGCGGTAACCGGCGGTGTTGCCGCCTAGCGGTATCGGTAAATTTTAGCGGTAACCGGCGGTTAGCGACCGGTAATTCAAACCCTGTGCGTGAGTCGCCCATCGCCATTAGAATTCGCACAAAATCTCACGTCGAGTTGTGGTGGGCCGGTGGCCTTTCGAGCCCGCGGTGATTAAAACCCCATCAGCACGAGAAATGAGCCCAACTATCTTGGCCCAGCCCACATCGGCGTGTACCAGCCCAGCCAGCGCGATTTTTTTTATTTTTTATTTTCGTTTTTTACAAAAATATATTTTCATTTTCGAAATTTACAGAAACATACCCCGCCGTCCCGCTGCCGGGCGGCCGGGACCTGGTCGCCCCGCTGCGGGACGGCAGAGGCTTTTCTACAAAAAATTTCGTGGAGAATTTGTGCTGAGGCCCCTGGAGGACCGGTCGCCTTGCAGCGGGGCGGCCGGCTGCCCCTCCACTATTTAAGGGTTGGCTGCCCCCCTCCACCCATCATTTGCATCACTAAAATTCCAAAAAAAAAGAAAAGAGAGGGAGGGAGGGAGAGAGGCGAAGCCCTGCTGGATTTTCAAACCGGCGATTGCAGGTAATCAAAATTCTTCTACGTTTTCAAGTTCATTATGGTGACTACTATGTCAATAAAAATAATTACAACATAAACTGTTTGTAAAGCTTAGAAGAATTTTGGTTACCTGGAGTCGCCGGTTTGAAAATCCGGCAGGGCTTCGCCTCTCTCCCTCCCTCCCTCTCTTTTTTTTTCTGGAATTTTAGTGATGCAAATGAGGGGTGGGGCAGCCAACCCTTAAATAGTGGAGGGGCAGCCGGCCGCGCCCGCTGCCGGGCGGCCTGGGGGCGACCGATCCTTCAGGGGCCTCAGCGCAAATTCTCTGCGAAAATTTTTGCGGAAAAGCCTCTGCCGCCCAGCAGCGGGGCGACCAGGTCCCGGCCGCCCTGCAGCGGGGCGGCCGGGGTATATTTCTGTAAATTTTGAAAACAAAAATATATTTTTGTAAAAAATGAAAATGAAAAATATAAAAATATAAAAATCGCCCCAGCCAGCTGCCGGCCTCGATGTGTTAAAAAAAAACTGCCCGCCTCGAGCCCTCGACCGGCGGCCAGGTGGTGCTTCGGCTTCAACCCCTGACGCGCGGAACTGGCGGTGGCGGGCGAAGCTAATGGCCGTCCGTGCCATGCCGCCTCCGTCTCCATGCCGGGCAGGTAGCGAGACGCGTATAAAGGGCAGCCAGAGATTCGGATCCACCTGTCTGCGTCTCCGTTCGTTCGCGCCACAGGCAAGGTACAGGGGCTTGTGAGGAAGAGCGAGGAGGAGGACAATGGTGCACGGGACGCTGGAGGTGCTGCTCGTTGGCGCCAAGGGCCTCGAGAACACCGATTACCTCTGTACGCACCGGCTAGATCTTGCAGATTGTCCCTTTTCCTGTTATTCATTCAGTCTAAATGTTGTGGTCCATCATTCCATGGGGGACCCAAGCGTTTAGAGTCTTAGACTAATAATAATCGCTCAGCTAATCTTTATTTAGCCCTATTAATTGCGTTGCTAACATAGATTTGTTGATTAATTCAACGTTACTCGAGTACTTATCCGGCCTTCGGTGGCTGTGTTAGGGGAAAATCATTTTATGGGTTATTTTTAAGGAATAGTTTCTTTTTTTCCTACCATTGAAAAGGGCCCAATGATTTTATGGGTTCTTGGCACACGTGTTGGCCTAGAAACTCCTGGGAGATTGTGGATTTTTGGCAAATATTAGTAGATTTCACATTTTAGGGTTTGTCATTCTTTGTTTGTGACTTGTGAGGATCACTGGATCAGTAGCAAAAGACCACAGATAGGAGATGAGAGATTTTCTTCACAATCAAAAGTTTCTCAAATCAGCAGCGGCTCTTGTTTATCTTTTCTCTTTTTCTTTTTTCTTGAATGCTGGTAGGCTCTTTTGTGATGAGTTTTTCAATGGCATTTTGATCCTGCAGGCAACATGGATCCGTATGCGATTCTCAAGTGCCGATCACAGGAGCAGAGGAGCAGTATTGCTGCTGGTGCATATCCTCATCTATGTGTACTTTTTCCTTGTCATAGTTGGATTACTTTCTTTCCTCATTGTGCTTATGCATTTTCTGAATATTTCCATGTTATCATATTATTGTGTCCTAATGAGATCTAATGATGTAATTTGATGATCAGAATTCAGAAGTACACTAAAACATTGCATTATCTTGTTAAAATTCTGTTTTGTGGAATATTAGAATGCAGGCTGTAATGTAATGTAATGTAACGTAATGGAATCTCCTTGAACAATAATAGACATCATGTAAAAGTTGTAGTATGATGCAAGTCAAATGATAGTATCACAAAGTTTCAGGAATTTAATGACATTCCCTTAAAAAGGGAATAATTCATATAAGATAACTTATTAAGCTAAAATAATACTAGGATGGTAATAAAGTAGTGCTCATAAGTTACATGAAGGCAATTATGTGGTAAGAAAAGCTTTCTACTGTGTTGAACGTTTGTATCTTGGTTAACTAATGCAAAAAAAATTCATAATTATTCTGCATACAAAAATGTTAGGTGGCTCAAATTTCTATTTATGATTACATATATAACTTCTCTAAGGTGCTGTCTGATACTAACACTAGCAACTATAACACGATCATGCATACAGGAAAAGGAACTAACCCTGAGTGGAATGAAAACTTTGTCTTCACTGTGTCCGACCGAACTACAGACTTAATAATCAAGCTTATGGATAGTGATACAGGCACAGCAGATGACTTTGTAGGTGAAGCAACGTAAGTAAATATTGCAGTGGAATTCCTATTGTAAATCATGTCTGCAATTCTACTTTCTTTTTGGAACAAATCAACAATTGTGAATTGGTAATGTTGGTATTAAATTCTTCATAAGCTTCGCAGAGCATATTTTCTGAAGTTACTACTCTTTGTTCTGTCGTAGTGTTAATGTTTTTTTTTAAACTACGTAGTGTTAATGTTAATTAGTAAATTGCGGTGTTGTAAGTGATTCAAATTTTAAAGAGCCCAATCGAATTGGTTTCTGCAGGATTCCGCTGGAAGCAGTCTATTCGGAAAGGAGCATTCCACCAACGATCTATAATGTTGTGAAAGGTGAAAAGTACTGTGGCGAAATCAAAGTTGGTCTCACATTTACTCCCGAGGTAGTTTCTGAAAACTTGCCTCTATGTTTATATTTAATTGAATATTAAAATTCCTGAATCTAACTTTTAACTCGAACACCCTTTTGGGTATGCACTATGTACATCTCCTCACTTTTGACTGCCCATTTAAAAGTTAACACGACCTCGGATATTTATGATTTTACCATAATCTATTATATTATTTAAGGAGTGTTAAAAGAAGCCACCACGTTCGCCGAGAGGGTCTAGAAATTCCCACATTAATCTAAAAAAGAGAAGAATTTGCACCGTTGGATTTTATGAAGATCTAACGGTTCAAACTAACTCAAGAGTTCATGTCAAATACGATTAATAAATAACTAATTTCGGATTTAAAAAATTAAGGAAAATTAAGACATGGCAAAGAGTCGATGCTGAATACTATTAGTAAATAGTTTAATTCGGAATTAAAAAAAAGGAAATTAGGGCTTAATCAAAGAGTCCATGTTGAATACAATTACTAAATAGGAAAATACTGAATTATCAAATTTAAAAATAGCATTACCTCTATTATATTATTAAAGGAGTGTTAAAAGAAGCCACCACGTTTGCCGAGAGGGTCTAGAAATTCCCACATTAATCTAAAAAAGAGAAGAATTTGCACCGTTTGATTTTATGAAGATCTAACGGTTCAAACTAACTCAAGAGTTCATACAAATACGATTAATAAATAGCTAATTTCGGATTTAAAAAATTAAGAAAAATTAAGACATGGCAAAGAGTCCATGCTGAATACTATTAGTAAATAGTTTAATTCGGAATTAAAAAAATAAGGAAATTAGGGCTTAATCAAAGAGTCCATGTTGAATACAATTACTAAATAGGAAAATTCTGAATTAAAAAATTAAACAATAGCATTACCACTAGATAAAAATTAATATTAGCTGAATAGCTAAATTTAAAATTAAAAGTATAAATTCTATTATATTATTAAGGGAGTGTTAAAACAAACCACCACGTTCGTCGAGAGGGTCTAGAAATTCCTACGTTATTCTATGACTGTCCAACTGTTGTCAGTTGACTAATTTTTTAGTATGTCATATTGTTAGTACATGTTAAAAGTTTTGCAAACGGATTATGCATTCTGGACGATTGAAGAAGAGGGGGGCATGGGTAATACGTGAGCTTGATGGAAAAACATATGTTTTAGAATTAATCTGGACGGTTAATACCTCTTTGCAAAGATATAATGTTGACTTGAATTCCTAGCAACTACTGGTAGCTAGCAGCACGGTGGTCGCAGGCAACAGGCTGGCAGAGGGAGCCTCCAACGCGATGTGCCCCCGGTGTCGTGGCACTGCCCCGACGTGAAGGGATGTCGAAGATGGATGGACGGACGATTTCGTGATGATGATGGAGTAAAGAAACGCGATGAGATGTCAAATACGATTAATAAATAGCTAATTTCGAATTTAAAAAATAAAAAAAGACACGACAAAGAGTCCATACCAAATACGATTAGTAAATATAGCTTAATTTGGAATTAAAAAAAGGAAATTAGGACTTAACCAAAGAGTCCATGTTGAATACAATTACTAAATAAGCAAATTCAGAATTATAAAATTAAAAAAATTAGCATTGGCACACGACAAAAAAATTATTATTAGCCAAATAGCTAAATTTAAAATTAAAAGTATAAAAAAAATTGGCATCAAATATCATTAATAAATAGATAAATGCAAGAACTAGAATAAAAAAAATTATTGTTGATATGTGTAGTGATTATGAATCATATTAAGAAGAAAAATAGCTAAATAAATAGTATCAAATGCAATAATAAAAATCCAAGTTTGAGTTTCATGGCAAATAAAGTTAATAAATACTCCAAATTAACGAAGATCTAAATAATATTTGTGTATAGGATTTACACCATTCGATTTAATGAAGATCTAATGATCTAAATTAATTTAATGAGATGCAATATTTTAAACTACCAAAAAATGTCGTATCCAATTAAAGTTAAATACAGGGTCCGCATGACATAAAAACTCATGTTACCATCTGTCTCGCATTAACCTTCCTTAAAGAAGCAAAAAAAATGGCAGCAGTATAAGCGTGACAACACGACCATAGTTGTATTGTATTGGTACTATTGAAAGAGATAATTGCTTTGAAAAATCTTTGGAACGCCCTGCACTACGACGCGACCATAATCTTTGCCCGAGATTCCGAATCACAACTTTTTGAGTCTCAAGAACGTCATGAAGTACATGCAGCTGCATGAAGCACACTGGATTCTACTCAAAATCATTGCCGAACTCAATCAATCCATTTCTTCTGGAGCAACCAAACATCAAGATAGGGACGAAAAAATAATGATGATGCGCAGAGTTTCACATATTGCAATCTATTGCAAGACCATCGGCACCTTATGATTGTAAGTGTGGGCCAATGAATACGCAGACGAATTAATGTGAGAGAAATATCCGCTAAAGAACCAATGCTTTCTCCAAACAAGAATTATCATCATAAATATTGCATATTCTTGAACAACTTTAGTTATACAAACTAATCTGATGGTGGTCAACAAAGAATTATGATTCTATGGGCATATAATAGTTCCATACAAGTAATAATCACTGGGATAAAGGGTAAAGCACCGAAACCTACAAATAAATGTGACTATTATTAGCTCAATCTAAATAGATACATGGGAAAAATCAGGGAGTTAGTCATGTGAGGAATCAAATAGCATAGATAATTATTAACATTATTATCCCCATCTAATCTTCTATAAGTACACACTAGGCATGGAACACAAATGTGATCGATACCTCTAAAGAAGTATAGAGAAAGAGAAGAGAAAAAGATAAAGAAGCACCAAGATTGAACGGGTAAGGAAAGTAGAAAAAGGAGAATAGAAAAAGAAGAATAGAAAAAGAAGGCAGGAAAAATGAGAAAATGAGGGCAAAAGAAAAGGACAAAAGTGAATTTATTGGTTTAGTCTATAAACAATATCATTAGAATGAGAAAAATATTAAATTATAGCCATGTCCTGTTGGACATTTGACATCTTTCATATATTCATGAAAAAATAGAAGAAGCGGTTCAACCGAACGGTTTTCAAAACAGCTCTATATCCATAAAAAAGCTGCTCCATCAAAGAAGCCACAACTGAAATTATTTTAGCCATAGATACAGGCCTGAAGCCCTGCTAATCTATCTCAAAATCGATTGCCTACAGTACAAAATCAAATGATTCAAACAAATGTACGTTGTCGATGCTCCTCTTCGCTCAGAAAAAAAACCCTGAGGCACAATACTAAACAGGAAACTTCTCCATTAGATGCATCGGATGCGATACACACTAATCGATTTCAAATATACCGAGGAACAAAATACAAGACAGAGAAATCAATAAAAATTGCTAGAGAAAATGAAAAATAAAGAAAAGAGTTAGAAACAACAACAAAGATATATATGGAACTATCTATCACCGAGATGACAAAACTCTAAAGTAGACCAATATATGCAGTCATATGGGCTAAAAACAAATAAATTGTGCAGTAACCAAACTGGGAAAAATAATAATAGGTTCGGTTAAATAAAAATTTTAAAACATATATGCATTAACATAGTACGCATATATATAAGTTTTGTATAACATTTATTTACCAAAGCCAGCAGGAGGCCTCAACTTATTTTTTAACATAACTTTTTTTGTCTAATCCATGATCATTTTTATTTCGCTCCGATGATGAGTCAGGTCTAGATCTGCTAGATGCTACTTAAGTGCTCTAACAACTACACTAGATATATTTTCGCTAAATATTAATCAAAATATTGTAAGATACAAATCGAACTCCAACATCTAAGTTATAGATTGTTGGCAAACATAACTATCAAATACATATAAATATATTTCATAATTATAAAAAACTTTATATGAATACAATTATGTACAATTTGCTCCGTATTCAAGGTGGTCCAAAATTAAATTCAATCCTCAAATTTAGATTTTGCAGGTTTAAGTACTAAAATATGCAACTATAATATAGAATAAAGCAACATAAAAAGTGATGATTGATATGAACTCCTATGCATAGAAAGCTGCAAGTATTATAATATTCAACAAGAGCAAATGAGAGGTAAATAAATTATAAAATACATCTCTTCTGTCAATGTAAATATTTTTAAAGAATTAAATAAAAAACTAGCTACCCGCGCTATTAGCGCGGGCCACCTTGCTAGTTTCTATTATTTGATTGTTAAAGTTACCAAAGTAACAGTTATATGTAAGTATGACTAAGAATGAATCCTTCAATACTATTTCGTATTACAAATTTAATTTACTTCAGTTTTCCTGTGTATATATGCCCATCAAGGATTCAATTTCGTTTTGTAAAAAGCTATGTAGCACAGAATTAATGCAGATACAAGTATTCATTGGCACCTCATGATTTTTGGCAGTTTTCTACATTAAATTATAATGTTTCATAATTCTTAGCATTTCAGCCTGCTGACCACTTTCACATTATGGTGAAAATATGAACTATGTACCAACCTGTTTGATATTTTTCTGCTGTCCAAATTTCCTTATCTGTGGTCTTTGCATAACCTGCAAACTACCGAGGTTCATACCCAGTATAGGGCAAGGGTTTCTTTTACAACATCCGAGGCTCCCATTGTTTCAATCGATATAAATTGTGATGAGTTCCTACTTTTTAGGCAAAACTCCATAATTGAGGATATTAGCCTGAGCACCCTCCGGTTTCTAGCCATGCGATGCAGTAGTGTCAAGTACTGCCAATTATACATCTGTGCTGAGATACAGTTAGCAGTACGGAAGCTATTGGACCATTTGCTGGAAATATTTTCATTGAATGTGCAACCTTGGACCTGAACGTGCATTTTCAGTCTTGTAGCTTTGTTCAATGTTCATCTAACATGAGTAAACATTAGATGCTATTTTACTCGTCAGTTGCTCACATGAAACCTGGTTGCAGAATACCATGGTTTAATCCTTACTTTGCCTTGATACGCTAGTATTGAGCTGCATACAGAAAACGCTGCAGCTTTTCAGTAGTTAACTGTTGTTCTTTATATAGGATACTCGCCAGAGGGGTCTCCCGGATGACTGCGGTGGATGGAAGCAATCTCGCTAAGAAGAGCAGCAAGATCTTTTGATGTTTCACCAGAGCACAGCGATAATTCGTGTGCTTGAGGCATTCAGCACTCGAACACGTTCATGCTTGTGCACCATGAAATTCAGTTGATTTGGCTTCTTTAATTGTTTGAAAAGATGTGTTATTAGTGAGTTTAAACTAAAAACAGCTGTGTATTGTTGTATCGATACAGTACCTGTTCCTCATGATTGGAAATTTCAAGGGTTGTCCAGGAAAGGAGAAATTTCTCGTTTTCTCCAATGAAATTCCACCGTTCTAGTAGATGGAACGAGTAATTTCAGACGTAACAGTGTCACTATTTCAATGACAGTGTGCAGGCTTCCCATTTCCCCCCACTAGCGTTGCGGGTGGGCACTGGGAACGCGAGCAACAGAACTAAGAGCTGGTCATTCATAGTAGCTGATGAGATATGACAACTCGACAGAACTTAAGCCTGACCAGGTTATTCCCCATGTCCCTTTGCTTCTCTGATCACAACACAACACACGGCCCCCTCAAAAATCACGCACCACATCCACCACCACCCCAAGAAGAACAACAACAATGCAGTCTGCTAAAGCCTCAAAACTCTTGAGAGAAATTTGGAAAGGGTGTGACTCCACGACCTTTCTACGAAGTCTTACATCGAAATGGCATTAGTACATCTTGTGTTTCCATGTTCTTCTCTATTTTTGTTAAGTGCTAACTAATTACAACGCCAAATTGTATGCTGCATCCTCGGTACGGTGTGCTTTACGGCACAAGAACGCAAGAAAAACCAGAGAAGAAGAAAGCAGCAGAAGAAGAAGCGGGTGCACGCACTCATCAACAAATTGCAGTCCTCTGCATGACAGCACGGGCGCACGGTTAGAGTACCTGAGGGCTGACCCGCTGAGGCTTGAAACCTAGTTGTGCAGCGGATTGGGGCCCTGGGGAACCAGCCTCTTCGATTCACCTTGCACCGCCCACGCGCCGACGTCGCCGCCGCCGCCGCCGCCACCGACACCGGGCGCCGTCCGCGGCGGGGCGCGCGCTGCCCACAGCGCAGCACCTCCGTGCTCCCGCGCCGCGACTGCCACGTCCGACTTCAGACCTCTGCCGCTGCAGGTGAACGTGGCCAGCTCGATCCCCATAAGCAGCAGCAATAGAAGCATGGCCGGCGATGGAGCGTGCCTCATGGTTCAGGAGCTCGCTAGCTGGAGAGCGGATCGGAAGGGTGGTTTTCCTAGCTTCTCTGCGGTGGCAGCTCTGCAAGTGCAAGCTAGCAAGAGAGAGATCGCCTGACGGCCACCTGGAGCTGGAAGTCGATCTCAAAAGTCAGAAGCTTCAGCCCTCAGATAGTCAGATGTCAGATGACCCATGGGCGGCTCGGGTGAAGGCAGCACATGCACGTTTATATTTATTTTCCTTGGTTCGTGTGGTCATTTACATGCATTGAATATGGTGGTGCCGGTGGTAATTCGATACAAGCCATGCATGAGAAAATGCCCGTATGGTTGTTGCAGGAGTTTTGCATATTTCTATAATAGCTTAATTAGCCTATAGCTTTACTAGTCTCTTTATCTTTTTTCAAGGCGTATTTTATTCCGTTAAGGACAAAGTTTTGACCCGTAGTTACTTCTTCACTAATTGTTCTTTTTACACGGCATATTTTATTTTGTTAGGCTAGCCTCAGTGGGAGTGTCATGTCACAGTTACCAAGACTATAAACTAGGTAACCGAGCCGGAGAAGTGTCATCACCACGACATTCCTCTCACATCCCATGACACTCCCCTTTCTCTTTTATGTCATGTCAACATATTTAATACTTATGACACTCCCATGACACTTCCATTCGTTGTGTTCGCTTGGCTGTGGCTGATAGCTGGTGCTGATTTGTTATGAGAGAACAGTACTGCTAACTGGCTGGTAGCTGGTGGCTGGTGCTGATTTAGTATGAGAGAACAATACTGCTGGCTGGTTGGCTGACAAACCAAGCAAACACAGCGATTGAAATCGGTCTTAGGACTAGAAATTTTTTGTGGTACGAAACTATAATTATAAGGCACATTATATTTTAATATGAATCCAATTGACAGCAAGGTTGTATCATAAAAGTTATATATCTATGCAATAATTGTTGGTCAAAGGCTTGTCCTAATGAAATGAAATAAGCCCTTAAAGAGAATATTTTTTAATACAAATATAAAAAGATCAATTTTGTGTTATGAAATTTTATTAATAGAGTAAATTCTGGTCAAAGTTCCTCCGAATGAAAAGTACAGTTGTAGCTTCGTACCGATGGAGTACTTCATTTCATCACAAGCATCCATTAGGATATTTGTAAAATTTCCATATAACAATTTGACTAGTAATAATATAAAATATATTATATCAAATAGAAATGATTATATATTATAAGATATTGTAGTCGAGTTCCGCTAACCTTGTGCTATCAATATATCTGAAATCTTAGATGTTAGTTATTAAAAAATTAACTTAAGATCAAATCTAACTAATACTTAAGAAGGTTCTATAAAAACTGAGATATTGCAAGAGTCTAGCTGTCATGCTTTATGGCAAGGCTAGGATTAAAAAAAAAAACTCGACCTGCCGAGGTAAGATCTCTCCGAAGGCATTGTGATTAAGATAGAAGACAACCTCTCACGCAGATCGTGAAAAATCCCTGAATCTCCACTCCACCCGTATACAGTGGCACCGCAACCCATGTGAGACTGGACCGACCTTAGACCTGTGCTTTCAAGTGGAGCAGGCGAGGGGATTTTTTTTTTCAACGCGTAGATAAACTGCGCCACCTCCGGCCAACAAATCCGCCCTAGGGGGATCGAACTCTGGACGGAAGGGTGCAAGCGTGCAGCCTAGACTAGCTGGACTAGGTGTAAGGCTAGGATTGGACAGCTAGTTTTATAACAAATTAGGGTATGTTTGGCAGAGTTTCGGCTCCTCTAAAAACGTCTCCGGCTCTGGCTCCTTTGGTGGAGCGGCTTCTCTGGTGGAGGTGGAGCCGTTTTGAAAAACGTTTGGCAAAATAGCTTCACCTATTGGATTGAGGTTGTGAAATGTCTAAATTATCTTTCCCTATATTCTTCTTTCACCTTTTCTTCTTTTTTCTTTTTTCTCTTTTCCTTTCCTTATCTTTTTCTCTCCCTTTTGCTTTTTCCTCCTCTCCTCTTTATCCGCCTATCTTCCTCGCCTTGCTGCGCATCCCAGCCTCCGCCAGCGCCGCCGCCTCTCGGTGTCCGCCCGCGCCGCCACCTCCCATCCTCCGCCAGCGCTGCCGCCTCTCGACGTCCGCCCGCGCCGGCGCCTCCCAGCCTCCGCCAGTGTTGCCGCCTCCAAGGTCCTGGCAAGGGCAAGGCGTTCCAAGGGAAAGGGAGGAGCTCCGTGGAGCCGCGTGGAGCCATGTGGCTCCATCTCTGTCGAGAAGGGCTCCATCCCGTGTGTGCTCCACCCTGTTTGGCAGGGCTTCGTGTGGAGCCGAAGCTGGAGGTCCTTTTGGAGCCTTGTCAAACAAGACCTTAAAATAGCACAGAACCTAAAAAAAATTCTAGGGAATAGACACACACATTGAACCTAGAAATGTTTGCTCGGAGTAGTACGGCCATAAGATCTACTATAGAAGAACTAGCACCATATCCGTGGTGGTATCATTTCTCAAGAGTCACTATTTAGGTTGGATGCAATTTGAACAAATATAAAACGGTTAGGGTTAAAGAAAAGGAGTATTGGTGTCGAGCATTTTTCAACCTTGTTTGAAAAGCCTCTAGAGGTGAGTTGGGTAGTAGGCTAGTCAATGTGACTCTTCCGGTCTTCCCTTCTACAAAGCACCACGAAGGGACACACACACACACACACACACACACACACACACACACACACACACATCTCCATCGATATTTTTTTAGTAATTTAATTTATTTATGAGCAGATCTCCAACACCCAGGTTTGAGTGATTTTGAACTTGAACTTAGATATTCTTCTTTTCTCTGACTTGGATCTCCTTCCATTTTGTACAAGAGACAACGTTTTGCTTTACTTGCCCACATTGGCCTCGTGTCCATAGACTTTTAGTTAGCTACAGCAGCTCCAACTATGGTACGCGGCAAATTATTGGAAGTAGTGGCTCATCATGCCCACTCATCGTAGCGTTTACCCTGCTGCTCACAGGATAAAGAACAAGCTTGGTGTATCATTCACTTTAAATGGCTTTAATATTGTTAGGAGTGGAATGCTGATGAACCATTTTACTCCTCACTTTCTTGTTTAGTTTGAGAAATACGGTGACCATGAAAATTTTTGTCATCTTTTCAAGTTCATTGGATGATTTCACTTTAGACCACGTCACGAAGAATCAATTGCGGAACAGACCAAACACCTCTTCATCAAAACTCAAAAGAAATACTGTAAACAGAAAGCATACTGGAAACAGCGAGCAGTACTCTGTATTGATTAAGCGTATCGATGAAGGCTAGTCGCCCAAACTGTTGGCTCTAATTGCAGGCCCAAGTCGACGACGGAGCCTCGCGTTCAAATGGCTGTGTGCATCGGTTGCTGCCGCTGCCGGCCAATTTATGTGGCTGCCGGCCGCTTGATTGCCATTAAAATCCTTGTACCCCGTAGTTGCAATGAGCTGGGCGTGTAGACTGGAAGGGACGCGCTTCTTTGATGGATGCTCAGTGATTCCAATTGCAGAACTGGCCGCTACCCCACTCACATTTCTATTGGGCTTGGGCATCGTCACTCCATTGCCATCGGGACATCGAAGCAGATCCGATTGAAGAAGTGTCACATCGGGTTTCTTAAAAGGAGGTGCCTCCTCCACGCACGTCCGCAATTCACGGTTCTGTTTTGCTTCCGCTTGAGGCACGTAGCTACCTCCATGGTGAGAGAAACACTACACATTTTCCAAAAAGAGAATCTCGCATGCATAGAATACTAAGTGAAGTCAATTTATAAAACCTTTTCAGGAATAGATGTAACTTTTCACGACGAATCTAATGACGGTAATTAATTGACGATTGCGCTACGATCCTAGTGCGCACGTTTCCCGAAAAGAGAACCTCGCATGCATGGAGTACTAAATGAAGCATATTTTCAAAACCTTTTCATTGATAGATGTAATTTTTCGCGACGAATCTAATGATAGCAATTACTCGATAATTGACTACAGTGATATTACAGTAACCATCCTCTAATCACGCGGTCAAAAGCCTCATTAGATTCTTCAGGGTTCCTAGCGCAGGGGTTCTGGAGTTGCTTTTGCAGACTAGCTTTGTTTGACACCGTAATTAGCGGTCAAAATGTTACTATTCCTAGCACAAGAACTAACCAAACAAGACCCTAGACTGTGAACTAGGTAACCGAGCCGGAGGAATGTCATGTTCTATGACACTCCCCCTTCTCTCTCTTATGCCACATCAGCAAATTTAATGCTTATGATACTTCCATGACCCTTCCACTGAGATTGGCCTTAATGTCGATGTGGCCATTTAACGTGAAATGAGACCATCGAGGTGCTTGAGGTGGGAAGTGTGGAAAATATATCTGAGCAACTTCAGCAGCATATCTAATGGGGTGTTTGGTTATTTTAAACCGTGTCTCACAAGAGTATTTTGATATCAATTAGAAAGACTAAGCATAAGCTAATTTGTAAACTAACTGCATAAATCTAGGGTTTAAACACGAGATGAATTCATTAAATCTAATTAATCCATAATTAGCATATGTCTACTATAGCATCACATGAGGTTTTATAGATTCCTCTCGTGAAAAATTTTAGGGGTTATGGAATTTATTTTCTCATTAGACTATATGATGGGACTAAATATAATAAGTTCTAAGGGAAACAAACGCCCCCCAAAACACAATACCTAATACATATATCTAAAACTCAGAACACCTAAACCCCAACAAAAATTACTCCAACAACATATGATATATGGATGACTATATAATACCTGAAATTTTTAGATCTCAACCTTAATTTCTCTCTTCCAAACCAAAATATAGCAATCAAAAGGGCAGATACCAATTTCCTTCCTATCATGCGCGGAAGAAAAATAAACGACCTTTCCCGGTCATCGCATCCGACTACCGTGCGGCCGCCGTTGCACCGCCAACTCCCTGGCCAGGCTAGGCGACTAGGAACCCCGAGCCGCCAATACCAGCTCCCCCTGCCATCTGCACCTCTGGCTGCCGCCCCGCCCTTCCAACAATACCTCCAGCCACCGTTTTCCCCTGATCTCTCTGCCTCCAACCGCCATGGATGGGAATAGGGTATCCCATGCGCTACTCGGGCTTCGCCCGGCTCGAAGCGAATGGTGCAGCGGCGACTGGGGCTAGCGCCACCCCCGCTCCTGGCCACCTCCAACACGATGGCTGTATAGTGTGATCTTCGTATCAAAAAAACCTGGAACAGTGAAAGCTGAGATTCACTCATCCAATCAAATCAGGGAGCAGTTGGGCACTATAGATTTTTGCACGAGCTGTTGGTTTTTGCCGATAGACAATGCAATGCAATTTGCTCGCTGTTTAAAAATATTACTATACTAAGAAATTCTCATAAACTTGCTTGTTGTTCAAAAATGTTGCTACGCTCGGTTCCTAATTTATGCTTGGTGTTGGTAAGCTTCAATTTCTGCTGCTATATAGGTTCCTATATTTATATATTTAAATTTGCTATCTTATGCTATTTACTTATGTATATTAATCTGTTTTATTTTAAATTAAGAAACTGATGATACGGCGCGCAAAGCGCGCGTTATGTTCTAGTGGATTAAAATTGGGATAAGGGGATGGCACGAGGGACGGTTCTTCCACAACAGCTGGCTCTAGCGTGCCCTTGAAACAGGGCTGCAGGACTATACAGGTGTAAGAGGCGTCGGTGCGGCAGCCGGCGATTCTTCCTTTCCTTCCATGCGCGTGGCGTGGTGGGCTGCGCGCAGGCTGCACAATCGCACAGGCACGCGTTAACCTGAGGCACTGGGGCAGGGATCCCCGTCGTTAACCTGAGGCACTCCATGCTTGCACAGTCGCCGCCGGCGAGGCTCGCCGCACGTACGCGGCGGTCTCGGCACCGCGCCGATGGGCCGAGTGGCGCAGTTTTTTTTTTGAGAGGGGGCCGAGCGCGCTTTTTTTATTTTTTTATTTTCGTTTTTTACAAAAATATATTTTCAATATTACAATTTACAGTTTTGTACCCCTACCGCCCTCCTGGGGGACGGCAGGGGGCCTGCCGCCCCCCAGGAGGGCGGCAGGGACTTATTTGTAAATAAAAAAATTTTATTTGCGCGGACGCCCTTGGCGGGAGCCTGCCGCCCCCCTGCCGGGCGGCAGGCCCCCTGCCGCCACTCCACTGGGCGGCAGGGGGCCTGCCGCCCGGCAAGGGGCCTGCCGCCCGGCAGGGGGGCGGCAGGCTCCCCGACATATTGCCCTGCCCGCTGTGCCCATTAAATGTGTTTTAGATATGGATACAAATAAAAATACATTAGTAAAGAATATGAATATGAAAAGTATAAGCTAGCAATTCACACACATACGCAAATGAGAACGAAATAGGTGATGTATGAGAACGAAATAAGTATAACATGATGACATGTCCATAACAAAAATACAGAAACAGCTAGAAGCACATCCTAACCACCCCGGCCACCCCGGCCGTGTCGACCTCTTTTACGCTGAGCGTGGACGTGGTCTGTAGAGTAGGTGTGTCGCTCTGGAGGCCCTACGTCTCTACCTGGACGTCCGGTGGGCACAGGTGTCTGGAAGATAGTATCGGCCTGCGGGTTAGGTGTAGAAAATAACCGACTCCAATCTTCGAAGTTCGCCTCAAAGGTATCCTGTGTGGGCCATATACAGTAGCAATTAAGATATCTTAATCATCGTCTTATAAGTCATATATTTTGGTATATATTCATCATACGTACCTGGTGGTGGTGGATACGATGAATGACCCATATCAGGAAGCTGGTGGTGCGATCCTGTAAACCGTTCAAATTATTTAAAATATTCATACAGATAAGAAGCACATTATAAATTCGGGCTACAGATTAGGTATTTACCTTGCGTTCCTTCTGCTGTCGCCGTTGGTTGAAATGACATCCCTGCAGCTGGTGCCATGGTACTAAACTGAGTCCCTCCGTGAGGTTGGTAAGGTGGGTGTGCATCACCTGTATGCACTGAGAATTAATTGTTGGCTTCGAAGTAGGAAGTTAGTAAGTATCCTCACGTACCTGGATAATGCTGCTGAGACCAATAAGGTGCTTGGGGAGACTGCTGCTGTGTGGGACCACAAGAAAACGAGGTCGAGGCTTGAGACGAACCGTACGAGTCATCGTACGATGTCCGGCTACCAAAGGCTTCAAGCATGGAATGGGCTCTTTGTGAAACTCGGGTCCAGGCCGACTCTTGCTCATTCCTATCCATCATAGATCCCCCTCGAATCCTCATCAAATTCGCCCTGGCATCTAAGTCCATCAACCTGCACATTTCAAACTGCAAGCAAGAAAAAAAAAGACATTAACACTGTAATCCAAAGTATTTGAAAAGCGATGATAACTTTGACTCACCGCCCCAGCTAATGCTTCATCCCTATGTCGTGCGTACCCATCCTGTGCTGTCGCAACATACGGCTGTGGTTGCATGTCAGCATATATCAAGCGGCAACGAGTCTGAGGCTGGTACCAGCTCAGGTACGCCCTGTACGAAGCCTCCGTGTGTGCAGGGGTCGCAAGCGCCACGTTCTCCTCTGCCTGGTCCCAGGCATCGACCCAAGGCTGCACCCTTGTCACCCACATGTTGGAGAAGGGTTGCCCAGTCCTCGATAAACTAAATATTGAAAACAATTTAGTCAAATATGATTAGTTAACCATATAATGCATAGTCACTGAAATAGTATATGAATTGTTACCTGTGGTCATGGCGTTCGACCCGATCCAATGCTGACGGCACAGGATACAACTGCCTTTGACCGAACTGTCTCCTGACTCTGTCCGGGCAGTGAGCCTCAATGTAAACGTCGTACACCAACGCTGTAGTTGTCATCCATAAGGCCTGGTCCTGAAAGCAAACCGAAGATATCCCGATCGGTGCACGAGTGTTTATAGCCAACTCGGAGTAGGGCTCCCACACGACGTCTTCAGGTGTCAACCGATCAAACTCAGCCACAAAATCAGGATAGGCCCGACGAGACTGTACGTGGGCCCACCTCTTCTGCACAAAATTAATAATAATATGTACAAATAAGAAATACAAAGAGGGTAAAATAAAGCAATAGAATTGCCAACAGAATAGTACGAGTAGCAGTCATTTCCGTACCTGACGAGCGTACCAGACAGTCCCCATGGTGGGCCTATCGTCCTCGGTGTCACCGTACATATCCAGCTCATACGGTGAGTGGTCGACAAGCGGGCGACCAATTGCTATCCTCTCGTACGACCAAAGCTGTAGCAGAATTGGACATCCTGTAAGAATTGCATTGTGCTTATTTTGCACCGATGCCTTGCAGAGGCCACGGTACGTGGCTGCAAGTACCGCTGCACCCCAACTGTATTGAGGCATTTCCTCCACAGCTGCCTCTGCGATCTCCAGTGCGTAAGGCACAAGCACCCTATCCACATAGGCCCCGTGTGAGTTGTTGAACATTATGTATCCAAACAACCACAACAGGTATGCCTCAAGGGATCGAGTGACGCTATCATCATCAACATCATGTGCCAAATTGTCGGGCTGCATAGAAAAGATGAACATTTATGAGTACGAGATCAATTATAAAATAAAACCATATTTGCACTAGTCAAAAGCATAACTCTAACATTAATCGTAACAAAACAAGGTATGTACCTGGAACTGGAGGATCCATGCCTTGGCAGGGCCTGTTGCTTTTGGGTGCTCTTCTACATCAATCGCGATGTCAATATTTGCAAAACGCTCTTCTAGATCGTCCAACCACGTAGGCGGGACGACACGAGGCCCTACGGCATCCCCACTGATAGGAAGACCCAGCAGCATCGCAACGTCCTGTAGGGTCGGTGTCATCTCCCCACAAGGGAGGTGGAAGGTGTTTGTCTCAGGTCTCCATCTATCAACTAGAGCCGTCAGTAGGGACCTGTCCAGCTGTACTAAACCACTCTCAGCAAGACGATCTATAGTAAGAAGACCAGCCTCACTCAACCTGAAAAATAGAACGATCAAATGTAAGTACATTATGTACGAAACATGTACGAAACATATACGAAACAAACGAATTTTTAAAAACATAATCCGACGACATATCACCTAGGCACCCATCGTGGCTCAACAGGAATAAACTCCGCTGGTGGACGTGGACGCAGCACGTTAAGTTTCACGCGCTAAACCACAGCAAGAAAGGACCGGTGCGACGAGTCTATGACTCCGTCAAGTAGAGCTGGCGTATCTCCGGCCATACCTAATACAAAAAATATAAGTTTTCTGCATTTTCTACAATTTTTCTGCATTTTTCTAATATTTTCTAAATTTTTCTGCATTTCCTACAATTTATCTGAATGTTTCATATACTTTTCTAACATTTTCTACAATTTATCTAAATTTTTCTGCATTTTCTATAATTTTTCTACAATTTATCTTAAATTTTCATAAACTTTTCTAACATTTTCTTGCATTTCCTACAATTTTTGTACAATATAATTTTATAAATATATTTTTCTAATATTTTCTCGTATTAAACAAGTACTCAATACCACAAAATTTGTTGGTAAACCTAATTGGTTTTTCTAAAAACTAATCTTAATTCTACCTAAATTATATTAAAAACATTACCTAAATCGCTAAAATATCATTACTGCTGCTTACACTAATTATAGAATTAAACATACAATAAATTTAGATCGAGAAAGTTGAGAAATATTTATTACCTGCGGTTAGGATCCAAAATCCGGTAGGGCTTCGCCGTTACAACTCCCTCCCTCACCCCTCCTCTCTCCCTCCCGCTCTCTGGATGTCGTGGGAAGCAAATGAGGGGGGAGGGGAAACCTTTTATACAGGACGGGGGAGCCTGCCGCCCCCCTGCCGGGCCGAGCGGCGCAGCTGGTGGGTTCACTGGGCTCCCAATACCATCCGGAGCCTATAAGGATTTAACAAGTGGGCTCGCATTTCGCTCGGCCCAATAAACAGTTGGGACCCCATCACCTTCGTTCTCCGCTCGCTGTGACGGCGAGGCGAGAGGATTCCGGCGACAGACAGATGCGATGCGAGATGCGAGAGGGAAGAAGAGAAGTTTTATTCATCAGACAAGGCGAAGGGGGGAAATCTCAGCCGAGACCATCAGGTACAGCTCCCGCAGTGTGATTTGGACTCAGCTCCTACGCCCCCCCTCCCTGCGCCGCGACCTGAGCTCTGCTCCCACTTGCCGCCTCAGGTGATTCCGTCCCTCCCTCACAATCTAGCACTCAGCACCAATTCTCTCTCTCTCGGCAAGTGAATCGGCTGCTTAGAGCGTGGAGCTCGTTGGTTAATCGGTTGTGATTGCTACTGATCCTGCTGTAGGAACTGGGAAGTAGGTAGGCATGTTGAGCGGCCACGCCGTGACGCTGAGCGAGAGGAGCGCCCCCGGGCCGCGCTTGATCGAGGATGTCCCGTCGGAGGCCGGCGACGAGGAGGTCGAGTCCACCGCGCGGGTGCTGTACCGGGCCTCGTTCCAGGAGCTGATGCCCGGGTACCTGCAGTACGACACCATCATCTGGGCGCTGATATCCTTGGTGCTTGTCCTGGCGTGGGGGATCGGTCTGCTCCTGCTCCTCTACCTGCCGTACAAGAGATACGTGCTCAAGAGGGACATCCTGTCCCGCCAACTCCATGTCACCGAAACTAACATAGTGTACAAGGTAACCTTAAACGGCAGTCCTGCTGTATCGATTGATTGGTTGGTTGTGCTGTTGAAAATTGGTGCTCGATGAGCTTGAAATGTTCGCAGGCGACCAGGCCTTCCTATTTGCCGTTCATGGGGATAGTCAAGAAAGAGATTAAAGTACCTCTCCATTTCATCGTTGATGTTATAATTGAGCAAGGTAGATGGCAGCATAGGAGCCTATTTCGATTTCAACTACTGGCATAGTGACATGTTACTTCTTGTTTAGGCAAACCAATAGTAGCAATGCAGCTTCTGCATTTTATTATGCTGAAAATACTGTATGGTGCCATTCAAGATTCATATAGTGAAAGTCTTCTTTGTGACGGATGAAGCTTTGGAAACATCTATTTTGTTTCTCTCTAATTGACCTCTATACTATCTTGGTGTTTCTTTTGCAAACTGTATCTACCATTTCCGTTACATACTTTGGTCATGTGCTTCTTTTTTTGTTAAACTTCACTGAAGAAGCACATGCCAATGAATTCTATTTATGCATATTTAAGAGAATATCTGCTTTTCGTGCAGTTCATATTGCATACATGAAGTTGAACAAAAAGCTGTGAAACAACCTTGTTTGTATGTTTCTGAAAAGGAAAATCAATTATGCAGGCTGTCTACAAGCTGCTTATAGCTTATACACATTTAGAATAGAAAGCATAGCCCATGGGAAACCTGCTCCGGTGGATGAACTGCAATTTCATGGTGTCCATAATCCAGATCTTCTCAGAAAGGTATTTAATGTATGCCATTGCCAATAACGCACTTTATAAGATGTATTTTTAACAGTTAATTTCTTATACCACCTTATATCCCTAGTACTGTTTTTATGATTAAAAATAATAATCCAGTTTGGGTTTTTCTGCAGTCATAAGATTAGCACATGTATACATATTCTTAGCCGATTGTTTTCTGCTGTCTGTTTCATTATTTTGTGAAGGTTATTATCAGAGAAGCTTCCAGGAGAAACCAAGAATTTCATATTCAGAGAACTAGATTGTATTCTGGGGAAGGCCCTTCCTATATTCCACCAACTAGTGGATTCCACACTCCTAGTTCAAAGGTAGCGCTTTGCCCCTGTCATGCGTGCATTGCTCCTGCTAGGTGTCCTTTATTCTAAGGGTGGGAATTAGTATGTGCAGGTCAAGGCTTCCTCAAGCCATGATGTCCTCTATTCTAAGGGAACAATTCCTGACAGTATATTACTCCACAAGCTTGAAGAAGTTAGTCGATCAGTAAAGGTACGAGACTTTAATCTGTTATCTGTGTAATGCCATATCATGTAATTCCTGGTGATAGCTTAACATACTCTGTTGTCCTGTTGCTTATGCAGAATCTTGAGTCTCTCCTCATAGGATCACATTCAAGAGAATGATCTGATAGATGATCAACACATATTCTGATATCATCTTCTATGATTTACTCTCAAACATGGAAACAACAGGAGGAACGAGTCGAGTCCTGCAAAGACCATGGAAATTATGGAACAACTTTTGGTACTGAGAACGAGTTTCTAGTTTGATTTCCTGGCAGGTATTTGCTGTACATAGGTCATGCTGATTCTTCCAAGTTTCACAATCCATATACAAAGAAATACAGAATCAATGGGTTGGGTTGCAAAGTAGATCAACATACATGTAAGCTTTGTTTACTATCCAAAATGGTATTTGGTGTTAATATCTTGCCTGGTGTGAATATGCTTTGTCAGGCTCTAATTCGGTGGTGTAGAAGCATAAGATCTTTGAATGTGAATATTGAAGAGTTATGCATGGTGCAACTATTATGCTCGTTGAACTCAATGCTGAAGCCTGTGGTGATGATTAAATTGCGATTTTGTAGTATAAATGGTGTCCAATAAGAGGTAACATCATTTGAAGGTGTAGAACTGCATGCTTGGTCCTGCAGCTTGTTCTAACCTGATTATTATCTGCTCGTTATCAGTCAAGTACTCCTCTGTTCTTAAATACATTATGTTTAAGACAAGCTAATTAGTAAAGCTTGTCTTAAACATCACATTGTACGATTCTGTCTAAATTCAAATAATGTGCACATTTTCCAATAGTTTCTCCCCTTCCTTAGGTAACCAATGAACAAAATCAGTATGTAATTGCTGATTACAGCTTTCCCAGTTGATACTTTCATGCTACATAAGATTGAAAATATTTTTTAAAAAAACTCAAACACACAGAAGAGCTGTGTATCTTTGTATTAAGAAGAAGAAATGGTCCAATTACAAAACTCCAAGCACCACCTTGGACCAGAGTGGTGTTGGAGTAGACTGAAATAAACCAAGAAAACTAATACAAGAAAAAAACAACTGAAGGACTGACCTGACCACCAACACACATAGTGCATAACACTACTGATCCCCTCGGTCAACACCGAGATTGAAAATGTTTACATTTACTGTACTAAACTAATAGCATGCATAATTGCACTCATGATGCAAATGTGAAGGACGGTTCACCTTGATCGGAATGTACATATAGTTTAATAATTTAGTTCTAGGTTTAAGTGTTATACCCTATACAAGGATTTATAACTGAATCCCGACCACAATGTCCATTTCACTTTATTATGCTAACTGCAGACAGCTAAAAAGCTTCATGGCAGCAGTCACAAACTCTATGCATTCTTGGCTTCCGCATCTGAAGTTTCCTTCAGCTTCTCCTCACCATCTTGACTACTGCTTACATATTTGTCATCTATATTCCGTGTTTCCTTTGATTGCCCAGCATCTTCATGGCTAGTTCTGTTTTCCAAACCTACTGCATCTGCTGCTTCATTTGACTTCTCGGTTGCATCTTCAGGTTTACAACTATTCTTCCTGTCTACTACCTGAGGTGTTTCCTTTGGCTCAACTGCTTCTTCAGTGCTACTACAGTTCTTTACAGCCGCTTCTGGTGTTTCCTTTGGCTCAACTGTTTCTTCAGGACAACTGTTCTTTATGGCCACATCTGGTGTTTCCTTTGGCTCAAATGCTTCTTCAGTACTGCTGTTCTTTACAGGCACAACTGGTGTTTCGTCTGGCTTCTCTACTGCATCTGCTTGGCTACTCGCATTCGTGCCATCTGAATCCAGCAATTCCTTTGCCTTCTCCACGTAGTTTCTTGTGTTCACATCGACATCTGGTGTTTCTGTAGTCTTCTCCGGAACGCTCCCTTGGTTTGTCGCTCCAGTTTCTTTTGGTTCTGGCACATGGTTACTGTCAACAATGCTTGCATCGATGTCTCTTTCAGTTGTCACAGTATTCGTTGCAGCATCTCCCTCAGTTACCGGAACAGTCTTCTTGATTGTTCCAACCGTAATGTATTTGCTCTTGAATTTGTACTCCCATTCTTGCAATGCCTCGGCCTCAAAAGGGCCTAATCCTGAAATGTCACTAGTTAAATCACTTGGTTCAAATGACATCTTTGCCAAAGCCCTACTTGCGTCTTTGCCTGCGAACAATGCATATGGGCCACCAGGTCCATAAAACATCCTGCAAATGGGAGATGAAGATGAAGAGCATGTTGCAACCAGGGATATGGAAAGCTCAGGGCGCTCTATCTGTTCATGTAAAAATCAGTTGCGGAAAAAGAGCTCAACTTGGACGAAAACGAATATGTATAGTGTCAGAATCTAAACTATGGAGCTTTCTAAAAAAAAAAAATGAATCTAAACTATGGATAAGTCCTCGCATATAATATTGCCCAGAACCAAGTAATTTGATGTTACTTGGTTGACCATCCAACTCTTATCATGCTATCCAGATAAGCTGTTCCTTTTTGTTGAATCTTCTAAAAGGGAAATCATACTCTATCTCAATTTTTAAATCTATGATGTTAGGGCAAGCTAATTAGTTCAAAGTCACATATTTAAAAAAACAGATGGAGTCCTTATTTTTCTCTGAAAGGCCACATCATTTGATTAGACGGGGAATCACTGGAATTTCCTAAGCTCAGATAGCTACAGTTGCACATGAACAGTCTAGAGTTTGACAATGGAAAACGCATTGCTGAGTTTAGATAGCCTCAAGCACTCTCTTTCACATGAAAAGTGAATTTATTTGGGACTATCAGCATCTAAAAACCAAAAGCATGTTTCTACCTCAAATATTTTTAATTCACTATTTGTATCTCTTGAAATTAAGCCAAATAATTACAGAGCAACCTCCTTCACGTTATTCGGGCTAAAATGCGAACAACATAGATATGCTCATTTCAAGAACAGAGAATTAAGGTGAATAAAAGCAAATATGGAGATTTTTTCAAGAACAGTTGTGTTCGCTTGGCTGTGGCTGGTGGTTGTTGCTAATTTGTTATGAGAGAACAGTACTGCTAACTGGCTGGTAGCTGGTGGTTGGTGCTGATTTAGTATGAGAGAACAGTACCATTTGCTGGTTGGCTGACAAGCCAAACGAACAGAGCGAATTAAGAGAATTAAAGCATCCATACAAAAGTTGATTTTTTTCCCTCCTGCAAAACAAGAGATTTTTCCTTTGATTCACACGTTTGCAAATATGGAGATAACTAAATGAAAAGACTTCATCTTCCACAACCGCCATCCTTTTGCTAATTCACTTTTTGCACACATGAAGCAATACCTTAAAAATTTGTCCTACAAGAGCTTACTGAAGCAACATCATACAAAATTTCCCTTTGGTCTTCATAATAATAAAAAAACAAGCACCAAAGATTTCTTGCTCCTTCTACGGGAGGAGTTTAGTGAAGTGCTGGTGTCTCTCCGGTCCAAATTTTTCCATCAGAAACAAAACTGAAACCTTGCAAGGTGGGCAACAGCGAAGAACGCACGTACCTGCTCTGCGTGACGTCGTAGATTTGGCCCTTGATGGCCATGAGCAGCGGTTTCTTGGGGTCGGACCCATTGTAAGCTCTCAGCTCCTCCTCCGTCACCTCCCCGAGCTGCACCGGTGGCGGCAGCGGCCCGAACGCCATTTCCTCCCGCTCGTCCTCCGCCTCTCGCCTCCTCGCTGACACATGCGCCGGCCACCAGCTACCAGTCAGCAGTATTGTTCTCTCGTAACAAATCAGCACTAGCCATCAGCCACAACCAAGCGAACACAGCCAAAATCATCTACAACCACATCATGCCTGCCAGAATTATTCACAAGACAGTCTGCAACCATTGTCAAATCAAATCAACCACTGGAATTCTAGGTATATACCTAGTCATACAAGAAACATGTCTTGGACATGCAGCTCCATTCAGCAATCGAAGGATCACTACACTAAACGATCTTGGCATTTTTCTTGCAGTCTGCGGAGAGCCGTGGAAGTGCGTGGTATGAACTCTCTCCTCTTTGCAAGAATAGCGACAACAATGACACATAGGAGAGAGCCGCGCCACCGGAATGCAGCGGCGTTGGGGGAGAAGATGCGGCGGCTGTGATACGAGAGGAAAGAGGTGTAGATAAGGATGAAAACGGACGGAAAGAAATCTCATCCTACTCCGCCTTATTTCTATATTTATTCTATCCATTTCCGTATTTAAGAAACAATACGGAAATAAGAAGGAAAGTGGGAATGTGTTTGTCGGTACCCTATAGCAGGGATACCCACTCCTACTGTAGCAAAACAGGACTCGCGTAGTCGTCTATAACTACGCCCTAAGGGACGGAGCAGCCGGGCCCAAGGGGTCCGGCTCTTACCTCACCGGGCCAACGGCCCCGGATCCGTTCTCCGCTCTGGGAACGGGTCCGGTGACGCCACGTGTCCCTGAGGAGGGGAAGCTCCGCGCCAACAGCCGAGGGCTCGGACCCCCCATATGGGTCCGGGACCTCCCCGCATCCGTCCGGACCTCCCACGCGCGTAGAACCAATATACCGCCGGGGCGGGGTCCGGGGGTGCCACGTGTCCCGCAGGCGCAGGCGCGGGCGCGAGTCTTCCGCTGGAAGACTCGCCCACCCACCGCATTCAATGCGGGTGGTTGAGGCGTGCTCTGTCGCCGCGGTACGCGTGGCAGCTTTTGTCAGCCCTCACTGTAGACCGCATATTACCGAGGTACACAGTGCAGCTGCATGCGCCGCATCCGCGCAGAGCCCGTCTGCCGCATTAAATGGATACGACGGCACGTCACCCTTTCATCATACCGCCTACGCAGCAAGCTACACGGCTCGTTCAGCTATGCGGCAGGCTACGGCAAGCTACGCCCTGGCGCCGTTTCGACAAGACAGGGCATGGCTATGCCGGACGGAAGATTCCCACGGGCAAAGCAAGAAAATCCAGGAATAAGGTCTCCGTCGCCTGCAACGCCATAATGTCTGGACAATATATTATTTTATACTACATCGCGGGGTTCATCTGTCGGGGTTCCAATGGCTATGTACACTCCTCCCTTGAGATATAAAAGTGAGGAGTACGTAAAGCCAGACCAAGTGAAGGCAGACACAACACAAGCTCGGATTCACTCCGAACAATCCCGTTTTCAACCTCTTGAGAGCACAAGCAATACAACACACAGTGGACGTAGGGTATTACGCTCCGGCAGCCCGAACCACTCTAAACCTGCTGTGTTCATCGTGTTCTTGCATCTAGATCGGACTAATCCTAGCTACCCCCGAGTACTCACCCTCTGGGTTTAGGCGGGTGCACTACGCCACCCGGCTGTGGGTTTGCACACCACGACAGTGTGTATCTCGCCGGGATCCTATTTTATTCGGGATGATCCCGTATTAGTATCATATTTATAAATCTGAAAAAGATTTATTAGGCACACTATATATTCTCTCTTATTTCTCAACATCAATCGGTGCACTTCACGGGTTTAAACATAGGAAACATGAAGCCTTAATTATATTTTTTAAAAAGAAGTTTGTGCAAAAGAGTGTGTAGTGTTATATTCATGCAAGGTGAATAACGATTAAACAATAATGCATTCCGGTAAAGTTTTTGGTTCCCGCTCATTTCCGTAACCCTTATATTCTGTTTCTGTTACTGCTCCCGATTATTCTGCTCCCGCTTCCGTTTTCCTTAATAAAATACGAAAACAAAAATGGTTGAGGGTTTTTCCCGCCTGTTTCCATCCATTTTCATCCCTAGATATAGAAAATTGAACTGAGCCGAGCTAGGACCCGTTCGCGGTTACACCGGATCAAAACCAGCCTAAAAACTAATCCAATCCAGGCCCGTTGAAGAGGGTGTACGAGGTGGGCGCTTGCACAGGGCCCCCAAATAGATAGGGCCTCCAAGCCTAGATATAGGTATAGTAGGTCTGTATTTCTGTGCATGACACTCAGCACGGACTGTTCATCAAATACTCAGGTATTTTGAAAATTAGCTATCCAACTTATTGGTGCTTTGATAAAAATCAGTTGATAAGTCAATAATAAAATACTCGAACCAAGTTGTAAGTAATCACTTATATCATTGCTCCTTTTCAAAGATTAAAAATAAAAACATCTCATAGGTTTAATTAGTGGTTAGATTAATCAACAATAGCTTAAGGTCCTGTTTAGTTCCCAAAATTTTTTGGGTTTTGGAACTGTAGCGCTTTCGTTTTTATTTGGTAATTAGTGTCCAATCATTAACTGATTAGGCTCAAAAGATTCATCTCATCATTTACAGCTAAATTGTGCAATTAGTTATATTTTCAACTACATTTAATACTCCATGCATGCGTCCAAAAAATTGATGTGGCAGGGAATCTTGAAAATTTTTTGGAACTAAACATGGCCTAAATGTTTTATTTGTTCTATAATCTGATAATTATACCCGCCTAGTGGTTTAATTAGTGGTTAGATTAGTTCGAAAGCTTTAAAGGGCGCGTGGAGGCATCATCCATCCCTAAAAATAGCTTTATTTTCAGGAGCGAATAATAACATCACCCGCCCTAAAAATACTTTTCTAGAGGCGGATCAGGTGCTATAGTAGCTCCGCTCCCTTTGTAGGAGCGGGTTATATTTTGATCGCTTTTAGAAAAAAAATCCTACAAATCGTTTTTGCAGTAGTGAAAGTTGTTGTAAAATGTATAAGAAGAGACAAAGAATACAATCATCTGCTCAATTTTAATTAATAGTATTAGACCAAATATTTTTTACAAAATTTTAGGACCCCCAATTGCATTTCGCACTGGGCTCCCAAATTCCTAAAGACGGCCCTGAACTAATCCAGTCTAGGAACAAGTGGATCCACATGAACCAGACCTTTCAGCCCTGGATTGAATCCGGAGGGTGAGACGTCTGGTTGCAATTCAGGCAAGTGAGGAAGAGGGACGCCTAACCGGATCAGTCTCTAGTCCGAACCAGGTCGAAATGAATGTACAATCTATCTCTCATCCGATTTGCATCCGAACTGGCGTGTTCGTTTGGATGGAAACGAACATCAGACCGTTCCGGATGGAAACGAACGGGCCCCTATTGAGCCGAGCGTGTGGACAGCAAGCGCCTGGAGCCGAACCAAGCCGTCCTTGTCTGATTCCTCCAGGTCGCCACGCGTCGTACATCTGGGGTAGGGCTGAGTTTGCAGCCGGTCTGCACCCAAAATTTTTCCGAAGGCGACTCTCTCTATTTTTCCTTTCAAAAATTGGTGGGCTGGCGAAATAACAGTATTGGGCTTTGGGAGACGTTTGTGAGGAGCCGAGTCCATATTGTGGGATGAGCCCAATAGCCAATTGATTGGAGAAAACAGGTCTGTTTGGACCGTTCTTTCTTGAATCCTCCTTCAGATCACTGTAGATATGGCCATGTGCCCATGTAAAGACTTAATGCATTCTGAATATTAATTCTTCGACGAATGGACAATTTCAAGGGTCACTGCCTGACAAGATCTAGCTTGAATACACGGTCATGGAATAAGGCCGCATCTACATGGTCTGAGTTTCATCCAAGGACAACGAATCCGATTATTAGTATCTCGAGTGTGAAAGGAGCCTTGTGGCGGGCGCTGCTAGTCGCGCGTGATCAGAATGCATTCGGTCGCAGAAGCCTTCCCCGTCTCCGTAATTTATTTCTTCGTTACCTTGCTGGGCCGACAGTTTTGGGTCCGTTGATAATTCCGCGAGCGCGTCTAGCGTCGCACGGTCATTTATTATTATTTGCGCGATGGATGTATACTGCTGACGCACTTGAATTGGATCTTGGTAACATCACTTTATTCGTTGAAGAAGCCAAGAGCTTATGCACGGCCAGCTTCTGAAACCAAGCTGTACTACCTGAGAAATAGGTAAAATTCAAGTAGTATTTGATGGTAGAAATAAATAAAATCATAGAGTAAAGTGTTTTAAAAAACAAGCATGGTAGCAAAGATAAACTAGAGAGAAATATTGTTGTTGCAGGAAATTTAGGCTGGTCAAATTACGTGACAACTTTGCCATTAAAATACTAAAAAAACAACATGACGCAAAATCTGCAATTCAAAGGCGCGGAACAAATTTTAGAAAACATTATATTATTCTTGCATTATGAAAATTTCAACAAAGTATAGTAGACAAAAAAAAGAAAAAGTAAAATGTGTGTTTATTTACTTAGGGTAGCTTGGTCAAACTTCCACAGAGACCATAAAATCTCAAGTCTGCATGTGTTCTATTTGTGGAACAAAAAGTTGTACTATTTGGAACAATAGATTTCATCCCTTAAAGCATGTATTTCAAACTGAAGGAATAAATCAATATAGATTTATCCCATAAAAATAAATATTTTTACCTTGCCGAGAATCTTTTACCTACTAAGGGCACCAGCAATGTGCTAAAAAATCAGGTAGTAAGCAATAAATGCAATCTTGTTACCAGGGAGTAGCCATTGTGAGAGTAGGTAGTAACTATAGCTAGGTAGCAAACTTACTACTACTAGGCAACAAGGAATAAACTATTGTAAAGGTATTGCAAGTTGCTTCTTACTTCTCTCTCCTATGTTATTGCAGGAAATGGATGATGGAGGCTGAAAAATATTATTTTTTTATCTTAAAAGGGCCCACCTTATTCCTTACCCTATAAGTAACCATTGTGGAATTTTACATAGCTATTTAGAGCTCCTTTGGGTCCCACTCTTACTTACCGTTTGGATAAGATACATTGCTCATGCCCTAAAGCACATATTGAAATTATGTCACGGCCACCTAAAAAACCGCACCGCCAAGATAACTAGAATTTGTGTACCCAGTGAACGTACCCAGAAAAATAGCTATATTAAAATCAATGGCTAGCAAACATTCAACAAAAGATATGATGGCTACGGATCAGAGGCTTCAACACCCCCCACCACCTTCAACGCTCGCTCGCACGGGTCGGGGGAGCGTTGCCGCCGGCCCGCTCTTATGACTCCCACCCACCCGCGGCGAGCTGCTCGGTGGCTCCCGCACACAAGCGCGGGAGCTCGCCTGCGCGCGGCAGGGGGAGTGCCACCGGAGGCCATTCCTCGGTCGGAATCACCTCCACCCCTGCTCCAGCTCCAGCAGCAGCAACAGCCATAGCTCCAGCTTGCCGAGCACAGCGGCCTAGGGTGCGTGATCATGTAGGGGAAGTGACAGAGTGCCGTGGTTGGAGGGGATAGGCGGCAGGGTTGGAGGGGAGGCAGAGGCGTAGCTCGATTTGGAGGCGGCGGTGGTCGATCTAGAGAGCGACATAGGATAAGCCTAAAGCTTAAGTAAAGAAGTGAAAACTCAAGAAGAGAGTGAATGTGGGATGTCTCCTTTCTCAGCCCTCCTCTCATATTTAGATGAGGGGGCCATGGCCTTTTTGGACGCGAGTTGGAGCCCCGGCCTCCCCGAACTGACATTAGCATCCAATTAGAGAACTCCACATGGAAAAGGTAAGGCGGTGGCGCCAAAACCCGGTCGGCCGAGCTAGGTGGTTGGCCGATTTGTTTTGGTGGCCAGTCGACCTCAGTTTTGTCCAAGAGGCTGCCACATGAGTCCTCAGGTCGGTTATGGGTGGCTTGGCCTGTCTTAAGTCTGTTTGCTAGCTTTGGTAGGCTATGGATCCTTTTGCTCGCGCCTGATTGGTCGAGAAAGTGTTGCCTTGGATTGATGACATGTCACATTGCTTATGGATTGTGCTTCCTTCTCATTCCCAAGCATAGGCAACCTGCATACAAATATTCACCAACACTTTGTGGAATTTGTTAGTAATAACTCCTACTATTAATATTGACACTCATCTTTTATGCGCTCATGCAGGAGCTATGGCTTGCTCTGATCCATGGAAGGAAAACTGACATGCTCTAACTAGTTAGGTTTTGTAGCTTGCAGCTTGGAGCGTATTTTAACTGCATTTCTGCCCAAATTCTGATATATCAATATTTTCAAGGGGAAACATGGATTTGGTCCTTTTTAAAGTATGCAGGCATGAGATTTTAATTCTTATAATTTTTAGCTTAGATTGACGCTTAACATGGGTCATTATCGAGCATCAACAGCGACCGCCGGTGCAGGGAGCGCCGCTGCGGATGGCCGGGGCGGAGGAGCAAGGGCGACACGGGTGGGAGCAGGGGAGGGGGCAGCATGGGTGGGAGATGGGAGAGAGAGGAGGGAGGGAGGAGAGAGAGTGACCGGGAAGGGAGGAAGAAAGGAAAAAAATTCTGGCACGTGGGCCCCATGTTCTGGTGGTTGGTATTGAGGATGGAATATAGAGTATGATGAGTGGATGAGAAACTGGTATAGAGGATATAATTTTAAGTTACAATTGTGTTAAAATTTTAAGTTTGATTTTGCTCTATGGATGTGATTCTATAATCAACACAATAACGTTATGTTACCTATCATATGTTCTTTTTTGTACTTTTGAAATACAGTAGTAGCGTTAGCACGGGCACACTTACGAGTAGAAAGGGCATGTAGCCTAGTGATTACACGAGCCTCAGTAGCATCTTAGGTCCTGGGTTCGACTCCCTATGAGAGTGAATATTCTAAAATTTAACAACATTGTGCTTTCAGTGATAGGCGATGTTCCCGTCGTCAGCGAGGCTCATGTGGTGACTTTGTCAATCTCGAGTATGCTCATAGAGGTATAATTTGCGTAGTGTGTTCATAGGGACGAGTGTGTGTGCGCGTGCTGTGAGTGTATGAGTTGTACTGTGTAATCTAAAAAATCCATATAAGATAGAATAAAAGAATTAATAACATGTAACATATTTTTTTTCTAGTGGAACAAATATAGATAGCACGTGGAACTAGCAAGAACTGATAGTGGGTGGAACAAAAGATATACTGATGTAGAACAATTTTTTTAATGAGGTGGAACAAATTTCGATATGCGTAGAACAAACTCGTATTGTGAGCAAACGCAGAAGCATGAATTACATTCACATTAACTAAAAAGGAAGAAGAAAAGGATGCACATGTGTAAACAGAGCAAACTAAGATACATCCTAAATCTTGATGAGAAAATAAAAGCTTGAATGCCACCTTAAGAGCCCGCGATTTTAAAATGTACCAATTCAATTATGATATGAAAGCGCAACTCCAACACTGTTTTTACATGTAGGAGTTGAGGGACCATGCAGATGCAGGGAAAGCGACGAAGCGGCCCTAGGATCCAGCAGCATCGAGAGAAGAAGGAAATATGGAGGAGGAGCGCTTGGCTAGAGAGGACTTCCATGAATTTCTTGCTCTCAAGTCCAGACTCCAGATTACTTCATTTGGATGAGTTTTTAGTCAATCTAGAGAGCCGGAGAAAAGAAAACTTGCATCCTTGCAGGATAGGTACCCAAGAGCTATCATGACAAGTATAAAGTTTGGATACATGAGGTATCATTTTTTTTAGTAGTCGAATATTAAAACCTACTAGGTTACAATTTATATAACTCAAGGTGTGTCGCAGCAATCCAAACACTGGATATGTACACAGGCACTTCTGGTCTTCTTTTCTTTTCCCAACTAGCTACCAACTCATAATCGTGCCCCGTAGCTGATAGCCACATTATGTATTGAAGAATGCCAGCGCTGTGCTGTATCCATCGCTGACGATAACAACGACCCTGTATCTGCCCTATTTGTCTTCATTTCCTTGCACTCCCGGCCCCGCTCCCGTCAGTCTATTGCGCGAGGGAACTTCAACGATATCCGGCGTGATCATATGAACGTTGCACGCCGGAAGCAATTCCGAAAGTCGACTAGCAATGCATTTTTTGTTGTTGTTGTACGAAACCAGCAACGAAGATCATATCAGACCTGATATTTTGGAAATTTCCAAATAGTGGTTGCTGTTAGCCCGTGTCATTGTGTCACTATGTCCTAATCAAACACACACCCATTTTCAAAGGATTTTGACATCTACCGCGAACGGCCTATAGTTTGGTAATAGAATCAGAGCGTCCAATGCTAATTTTGCAGTCGACTGTAACTTCCCATCCTTCCGGTCAATTCTCCTCGTGCTTTATTACTCTCAGCAGCACATGGTCGAAGCCCACATTTCCTATCTCTTTGCTTTCTTTTCACCTCTCTCGGTCTCTCCTCGCCCACTCCAAATGGCAGGAATGGAAACCTCCGCTGGGACTCTAGAGGCTACGGCACAGCTAGCCCTTCGTTGGGAAAGGCACCAAGCGGTGGTGCTGGTGCAGCTTCACCCCTGTTGATTGTTGATGAGCCGCGATGATGGTGGCTGGCCACAGTTCACCTCTACTGTATTTGACAAGTGTCACCTGCAAAGCATGACGGGAAGCAGCGGCAACGAGGCTTGCCTCCGCCGGGGAGGCCGCCGTCTGACGGCGGCCGCTCTCTCCTTCCACGGGATCAAATGGGAACGCCCCCGACAGACCCGACAAGCAGCTCCCGGCTGCGTGTGGTTCCCTTTGGTGACCCAACAAAAGTTTTCTTTCTCTTCTTTCTTTTTGTAGATTTCTAGGCAAAGACTTGTAAAAACTTATCAATGCAAAATTTTTTCTTCAAAACTTTATTTACCATTTTTTTGTGCAGGATTTTTTCTAATGTTTTTTTCATAAGTTTTCTTTAAAAATGTGTTTGAATTTTTGTTTTAAATTTTTTTTTGCAAAATTTTGAAAAACTTTGCTCTGCGGATCTTCAGTTTTTTTCTAATAAATTTTTGTTCCAATTTTTTTCTTCAAAAACTTTCCCCTAAATTTGTTCGAATTTTTTTTGCGAATGTCAAAATTTTGTATCTAATTTAAGGTTTCCTATTCTTTTTTTTTTTAAAATCACAAATGCTATTTTTTTTCTTGTTCATTCCAGCGTGATTTATCGGTTTGTTTGGATGGGGACTCTCGTGCATGGCCACGTGGTGTACTAGGTACGTGATAGAAATCAGAAAGAGAGAGGATTTCTACTGCGGTCGAAAATCGACCGTGAGAATGCTTGTACGGGCAAATCAGCGTGCCCCATCAGAGCGTTAGCATGTCTTGCCGTCGCTAGACGTTGCAGATTCTTCCCGTGTTTTGCAGCCAACCTCAAGTCTCTTTGCGTGTTTCCAGAGACGTCAATATTCACCGTGTTCGGCAGGCTGGAGCTGGAGGCTGGAGCTGGAGTAGTGTGAGAGAAAAATACTGTTACATGGCCGGTGGCTGGAGGCTGGAGCTGGAGTGGTGTGAGAGAGAAATACTGTAGGGCTGGAGGGCTGTATACCAGCCGAACACAGTGATTTAGATCTCCCGGAACAAGTAGATTCGCCGAATCAAAATCGCAGCTAACCACCTTGAAATGAGAAATTTAAACAAAGAATTGCAGAGGTCGTTGCTAAAACTTTCAAGGAAGTTCACCACGCGAGGATGAAAGTTTCCTTCGCGGTCTGCTCATCTTGCTGCAGGGACGTCAGAGATGTTGCCGGCTACGGTCGATGGCGAAGAGTGTGGGTTCAGCACCTGGTTTCGCCGCATCAGATCCTGCAGGTTGAAGCCTAGGTGTGCCTCCGACAGCTCCGGGAGCGGCGCGCTACCATCCAGGAACTGCGTGATCTGCCGGATGCCGGGGCGCGCCCCGGGCAGCGGGTGCGAGCACAGCAGGCTCAGCTTCAGCACCAGGCTCGCCTCTTCCACGGCGAAGTCACCCCGGAGGCGCGGGTCGACGGTGTCGACCACCGTCCCCCGGCGCCACTGCTCGGCCACCCAGTCTACCAGCAGGTAGTGGTCGCCGTGCTCGTCTTGCACGACCGGCCGCCTCCCGCAGGCGACCTCCAGCATGAACACGCCGAAGGCGAACACGTCGGATGCCTTGGATGCCCTGCCGGTGTGCCCGACCTCCGGTGCGAGGTACCCCATTGTCCCAACCACGTGCGTGGTGTGTGGGTCGGTGCCATGGTCATACAGTCTCGCCAGGCCGAAGTCGCCTAACCTCGCGTTCATCTCGGCGTCGAGGAGCACGTTGCTCGCCTTGATGTCCCGGTGCAAAACCACTTGCTCCCAGTCTTCGTGGAGGTACAGTACGCTGCACGCGACGCCTTTGATGATTCTGAACCTTTGGCCCCAATTCAGAATAAGACTGTTTCGATGGTGCAGGAACTTGTCGAGGCTGCCATTGGGCATGTAATCGTAGACCAGCAGGAGCTCACCCTGTCGCCGGCAGTAGCCAAGCAGCTGGACAAGGTTCCGGTGCCGGAGTTGGCCAATGGTGACCACCTCGGCGACGAACTCCTTCATCCCCTGCCTCGACTCATGGGACACCTTCTTCACCGCAACCTCCACGCCGGACACGGGAAGCACTCCCCTGTACACCCTCCCGAATCCGCCGATGCCAAGCAGGCGCTCGTCGCAAAACCCTCTGGTGGCATGGAACAAGTCCTTGTATGAGAATCGGTGCGGGCCGAATGTGGCCTCCCAGTCCTCTTTAAGCTCTGCGTACTTGTGCCACCGCCGGCGGATCACGAGGACAGCGATGGCCAATGCCAGCACGAACGCCGCTGACGCAATCGGCAACACGATCTTGAGTGTCTTTGACGGATCAGGCTTGGGGATCGCCACCGGCAAGGCTGGCAGCTTGGAAATGTTCAGCGGCGGGGCCGGGCCGTCCATCTTGAAGCTCCAGGCGAGCACGTAGTGGCGGCTGGACACAACGCCGGTGGACGACGAGAAGCCGACGAAGGCTTCTTCGCCCTCGATGATCGCCGAGAGGTTCACCGCGGTGGAGAGCAGCGGCTTCCTGGGCTTGGGCAGCTCGAGGGGAGCCATGGTGACGTTGACCAGCGAGGCGCGCGCGTCGAAGTCCACCCACACCTGCTCCGCCGTGCGGTTCAGCAGGCTCATGTTCCGGAACGCGCCGGTGCCGTCCTCGTAGTAGCCCGCGTTGTCGGCGACCCGGGACACGAGGCCGTTCACGTTGATCCCGACGTGGTTGTTGCTCATGTCCCCGAACTCGGCGTTGACGATGGTGTCGAGCTCGACGGCCAGGAAGTGGTTGGTGGCGTTGCCGTTGTTGGCCGCGTTGGCCAGGCCCATGTATTGGCTCTGCAGCGCCGCCGAGAAGTCCTTGCTCTTGGCCACGACGAAGGCCAGGCCGGGGCTGCTCAGGTCGGCGTACTCGCTGGCGATGCCGAACACGAAGGCGGCCGAGAAGGACCGCGCGCCGCCGCCGCTCGCCGCGTCGCGGCGGAACCGCAGAGGGGAAGGGTAGAAGGCGTGGCCCTTGAGCAGGGTCGTGCCGTTGGTCAGACGGAGGAAGCCGTCCGCGGTGACCGCGGCCGTGCCGTCGAGCGTGAGGTTCGCGCCGGCGAAGCCGTCGAAGGTGAACTGATCAACCGCCGCGGCCGCCAAGCGAAGGCGATGGAGAGTCAGGAAGAGAAGCAATGCAGCGTGGAGCATGATTGGCATGCTAAGAGCTAGGAAGAACGGAACGATCGGTGTGATTAGACCATGGTTTATCCTAGACCTTCTGATAGACAAGGGATGGAAGACGATTAGTCTGCTATCAGCTGTGCTTGGACTTTGGGTGAGCGAATTGTCTTCTCATTTCCCTTCAGCATGACCTAAAAAAAGAGAGTTGAAACCAGCCAAAAGCCCAAAACTTATCTAGTCATCGTTGAACGGTCATCCATGAAAGATACGGTTCTGCTAACCAAATCATCTACAACTCCATATTGACCTACTCTGCTAGAACGCGCCACCTTCAGTTTTTCTAGAGAGAGACCCATCAATTCTGTTACACTGTTTTACGCACGCTGATAGAGAAACATATGGATTCTATTCTCTTTGCAAATTACGCTACACAGGGCCGTACCGGCAAATTCGAAGGCCCTGTGCGAAATTATGAACTGGACCCTAGTACCATCGTTGTGCCTGCGAGTGCCTGCGAGTGCCCAGTGAAATCCGGAAGGTGTAAGTGCAAACGTGACTTGTGTCGTGCCTGGCGAGCGGTTATAGTGGAAGCGAAAAAGATTGCACTGCGATTTGCAGATTTGATTGAAAGACAATGGTCAAGCGGCATATTTCCTCTTCTATGACATATTTGGGCTACAGTTTGCTTCGTATTAGATCAAAATATAACTAAAACAAAATCTACTATATAACTATACTTAGTATACTCATTATATTTTGGGGCCCCTAAAATTTGGGGGCCCTGTGCGGTCGCACGGCCCGCACGGGCCTAGATACGGCCCTGACGCTACAATACCGAAATGTTTCCCCGAAATTGAGTTGGATCAACGTGTACTTGTCAGTCTTGCCTTCTCTGCAGAGTACTTTTTATTTCCATCTCAAGCTAAAGGAAGTACTAAGGGGTGCTTAGATCCAAGTACAAATATCCAAAAGTTCTAAAGTTTAGCACTAACTGATGAGTGGACTAAATTTTAACCAAGACTTAAAAACTTTAACAAAAATGCTAATAGGTGCTAAAGTTTTTTTTTTGAGCAACTAATAGGTGCTAAAGTTTAGCATCCAACTTTAGATCACCAGAACATACGTCTAACTTTGAGCCCCTGGGATTTGTGGGCCCACTGAATGCAGATTTGAAACCGAATTTCTAATATGAGTCGGCTAAAGAGAACACGGTGCCAAAAAGACTCCGTTTGATCGTTCTTGTCTCATTGGCCCCATTTAGTTTCTCGTTCTTCTGAATTTGTTCTGACATCTTGTTTTTTAGGGTTCTTTTGACAACTTAAATTGGCGCGTTTAGTTCCCAAAAAATTTTGGGAAATTTTTTTTGGCATCTTTCACAACACTAATTAGAAGTATTAAATATAGACTAATTTTAAAACTAATTACACGAATGGACGAAAAATCGCGAGGCGAATCTATTAAGGCTAATTAATCCATCATTAGATATTGTTCACTGTAGCACGACATTGTCTAATCATTGCATATTTAGGTTTATTAGATTCGTCTCGCGATTTCACCCAAGGGTTGTGGAATGAGTTTTGTCAGTTATCTATGTTTAATACTCCTAATTAATGGTCAAATGTTCAAAATTATTGTAGCGCTGGAAAAATTTTGGGAACTAAATGGGGTCTTAGTTTTTTAGGGGTTCTTCTGACAACTTGTTGATCAAGTCGAAAATGTCACGACGGCCCACTTTCGTGAAATAAGAGCCCAGCCCACTCTGGTTAGCAGTATACAACCTCGTTTGGAATTTGCGAAGCGAGGCGTGCGCCTATATAACATGGGGAAGGAAGTACGAGTAGGAAGTATTATTAGACAATATTAATAAATTAATAATACTTCCCAACTAATGAGACAAGACAAGATGGATTTATCCACAGTTCTATATATCTATACGACTATATCTATCTATATATATTACAAAAATTGAAAATTATTGAAAACGATTCTCATCTAAATTGAACCCGCACCTCTCAACCTGACCCGCCCGGACGTGGGGAGGTGGTGAGCATCAGCATGGGGCGCACGAAGGCGCCCGTGCACCTGGGGTCCACCCCACCATTATGAAATAACAGCCTAGCCCATGATCACCAGACGTCGACCTCGACGGAAGAGAAAAGACTCATTTCCCTTCAGTTTCAAAGTTGCATGGGGGGAGGGCTCGGAGCATCTCCAAGAGACGCTCCAATTTCGACTCACCCTCACTTATATGAGTCGGCTAGAAACTCAAGGATTGGCCTTCTGTGGGAGAATGCGGAGTCCTTCCCAAAATCGTCTGGATCAAGACACGAATGGTTTCGTGTTCAAACTGCACGACATGGTAGTAAGGATCGAAAAGGAAATGTCCAATAACCACAAGATATTTGACTCTCTATTTGCCTCTCAATAAAGATTTCACTCTAATAGACTCTCCATTTCCCACACATCAAATTCCAACAGCTACATTCAACTCTCCCACGGCATGTGAAAGGATCTTGGTGACCCCTAGAGGGGGGAGGGGGTTGAATAGACGAACTTGCAAAATTTAAAAAATTCTTCTCACAAGTTAAATCTATCGGAACTTCCAACCCTGTGTAGGAAGTTTCGATGGGTCAGAACTTTCGACACTGTGAAGGAACTTGCGAAGAAACAAAGAAACTAGTACGAGATTCAAAATCTGAGATGAAACTAAAAAACCTATTTGAATCAAAAGTTCACTAAGGTTTCGTAAATAACCCTACAAGTGATCTTGTGCACAAGACGACTCGAGAGAGTAGATCAGGACAAAACAAGCTCAAAATCAACAAGAACAATATGAAAGCAATAAGAACAAGTTGACATGAGATTTATCCTGAAGTTCTCTCCGACTAAGGAAGCTACGTCTCCGTTGAGGAGCTCACAAACAACAGCGTTTTCCACTGACCCTTTTGCCTCTCCCAATCAACCACAAAGGAGGATTGGGCTACTTACTAGCAAAGTCTACGAAGGACAGGGCAACACAAACTTTCCGGAGCGCTCACACACGAGAGGGCGCTCCACGGGGGACGCCTAACCGTCTAAAAGCAAGCTTCAAGAGTAACAAACGCGAATCGACGAATGGAGATGCTTCTAGTGTTCTTGAGATGAACTTGGCTGCACTCACAAGTCAAAGGTTCAAGCTCACACTCAAATCTTGTTTTCACCCAAGCCCTAGCTCGAATCAACTCAAGGATTATCTCTTGGAAGGATTGGGGAGAAGTTTTGAAAGCTTGAGAGTGAGTTGTGTTCATGTAGTGTCAACAGCCCAGCACTGAAGGGGTGCAGGGGTATATATAGGCGAGGTCCAAAAACTAGCCATTACTGTGTTGTTAAAGTGATTATCGGAACTTCTAACACAAGGTCGAAACTTCCGACCTATGTTAAAAAGCTGGCCGAGAACCCTTTGTCGGAAACGGCATGGGACCTCCGAGATGGGGGAAGGGGTCGAAACTTCCGACCCTAGGTCGGAACTTCCGACCCACTAAAAACAGCTGGCCGAGGATCCATTGTCGGAGGGAATACAAAACTTCCGATCCCTACAGAAAAACAGGGGTTAAGTGCTCAAGTGAGTGCATGCGACTCTCGTGGGTTGTTAGCATCTCAACTAGACACTTTGGCATCTCCATGTTATCTTTTCACATCTTAGTAGTATGATGTTTCCTATACTCAAATTTAAAATAGAAATTTATAAAAAAAATCCTAAAATGAAGCTAAAAAACAACGTCTCTTTCAAATATGGCATTGTTAATTGCTTTTTTTCATTTCAATGATTTTTTATCCTGCTCATAGCTCAATAAACACATTAGCTCCTTAATTATGTACATCATTAACACCAAAATCCACTTAGGGGGAGGGCAAATGCACTTACAACATGTGGGGCCCATACTTGGCTAGCTAATTTGATTAGCCGGACTGGCTAGCCAAGTTTGGCTAGCGAGTTGGAAGAATCCGTGACCGGATTGTAGCGCACTTTGGAGAGGTCTCCGGCATTGTGCTTGTTGAAAGTAGCAATGCATACTTGTGAGAAGTTTCTAGAAGATTAAAGAGTATGCATGAATCATGGTTGCCATGCTTCATGGTGAAATATGGAATACTCTAGAAACAAGATATTGTATGGTTCAATAAGCATGAGGAAAATTATAGAGTTAGATATTTTGTAAGGAAGTTTGTAGAAAATGGACATAGATAAATCCATATGAGCCATGGAGTCCTATAAATAGGGGTGATCTCCTCCCCTCTTGTCATACCATGGCATAAGAGGTCTCGAGTATGTGAAAGAACACCTAGGCCCCTAGTGGGTTTTGGTGTATTGTATGACAACATGATTATAGGACTAATAATTTGGTTCAAGCATATGAGCAGGTTTTATGGAGATTGTCGAATATCAAAGTAATCTTTTTATGGTTATTTATATATGAAGCTCATGTGTTTAAAAGATCAAGGGTGTAATTCCATATGACACGATTGAGATGTATTACAAGCAAAATGAGAAATATCATTGAGCAAATAATTATTGAGAGATATGTTGGCTCTAAGATTTCAGAGGATTGTATGGTTGCAATGGAATTATTTATGAAAGCAAAGTTGTACAAGGAAAGCAAGCAAAGCATATGAGAATGGGACATGTTTTGTTGCATATATATGGTCTCAAATTGGTTGAGCTTGCTAGTGATGAGGAATATTGGAAGAAATGGGTTTCATAGTTGATTTAAATGTGATACAAGCTTTGATGGAGCTCTATGTGATGCAAGTATGAAGAGTTGGAATTCAGGATAGTGTTTCGAGGAACTAAGCTTGGAGAAGGGCAATTGGTTTGTGCTGAGGAACCAATGCTAGGGTGAAGAAACTTTCTTTGGATTCAACTAGATGAATCTTGGTCATGTATGGTGCTCATATAAGCAAGTGTCAATCATTCCAAGAATTACATAGTGAGTTGAACTAGAAGTGGACTTTATTCAAATACAAAGGTTCAAGTCACTAGCTCAAGGTTAAAATGCTCAAATAAAAAGACATAGCAAGATGCTAACCTCATGAAGCTGAACTGATTAAGTGTGGCATGACAAACAAGAAGAGAAGCTCAAGTGGTTAAATTTGTATTTTAATTTGACTTGAGTATATGTATGTCGTACTATCAAGAGGGATGCATCATAAGGAGTCTTGATTATGTCTCAGTGCTCAAGTAACCCAAGAGAGTTGATGACAGACACAAAAGCCACACGTACACATGACTCGGGTTTGACAGAGGCAAACCCGGTGGCACCGGTTTTGTGTCAGCTGAGCCAACGGCTATTTGTTTGAAATCTCGGTGACACTGGTTTCGGGAAACCGGTGGCACCGGATTTCTCTGGGTTGCAATGGCTAGTTTTTGGGGGAATGGGTATTTAAGGCCTTGGTCCCCCACCGTGGCTTGCTGCTGGTTCTGAGGTTATCGCTGTTATTCCTTGCTGTTCTAAACCAATCCAAAGCTCATTCTAGCTCTCCCCAACCCCTCTTTGTGAGGTAGATTGATCTTGTGTGATCCTTTGAGTTGGGTAGTAGAGAGAAGCCTTTGTGAGCAGATCTGAGAGAAATCAAACACCTTGAGCACTGTTGGATGTCATTGAGCTCGTGTGAAGCATTTGTTACTCTTGGAGGTGATCCTCCTAGACGGCTAGGTGTTATCCAAGAGCTCCCAAGGTTGTGGCGAGTCTTGGAAAGTTTGTGCAGGTTGCGCTTCGCCTCCGCAAGGGAAGTGAGGAACGCGATTGAAAGAGATTGCGACCCATGAGAGGGAGTTGAAATAGACTCGGACTCAACGGGAATTCCTCAACGGAGAGTAGGTCCACTGTGCTTGTGTAGCGCGTGCTTGTGTAGCACAATCAGTGGACCGAACTTCGGTGAAACAAATCTTGTGTCTCCTTGCTCTTACTTGTGAATTTTGTGAAGTTGCTCGTTTGTGTTGTATATGCTTTTTGAGTACAGGTACTTGGAGATATAGGCAAGGAAGTCACTCTGATCACCATCTCCAAGTTTGGTTTGCAACTGAGTTCATTAGCCTCACTTTTGGTTTTGAGGGGTTCACTGCTCTGAGTAAAACCGGTGGCACCGGTTTTGACTGGCAGTGAGTTTTAATCCGCTGCTTTAGTTGTAACTTTTCAGATCACGCCTATTCACCCCCACCTCTCTAGGCGACATCAAGATCCTTTCAGTATGAGATGATGTAAGGATTGTGGCCCAAGAAGGAGGGGGGGTTGAATTGGGACTTATTCTTCCTCTCCACCACTCCATTTTGTTGAGGTGTGTATGTTGATGAGAACTCATGCTTGATGCCGGATTCATTGCAATATTCCTCAACTTGGGTGTTCCCGAACTCCGTTTATTGAGCTACTTTCATTGCAATATTCCTCAACTTGGGTGTATGGAGATTTTCAATTGAGATTGAAGAGCACTGAAAATTAGCGCCATCCTGAGGCGTCGGAGCTTCCAGTGCAGGGTCATCGGAACTTCCGATGGCCCACCGGAACTTTCGGTGTTGCCGATTTTTCTGTTTTCTATCCCATTTGACTTGGATTTGATTTCTTCTTCGATTTTTTCTTCTTCGATTTTTTCTTCTTCCAAGTGTTCTTTTGAGTTCTTTGGACTGTCTTGAGCTGAACTTGAGCAAGTGTGCAAGATTTCTAAGGCCAACTCAATTTGGATCAAGCTACTAACTCATAAACCCCTCTTAATAGTATGGTCACGAACTAAGAACTATAAAAATCTGAACTAACTCAACTTTCCTTCATCTCCTTGTAACACTTGACACTAGAAAGGTCCTTCATCTTCGAAATTGAGTCCGTGGCTCGTTGATCATGAAAATTTGAGGGGTCTCCTTTCATATTTCATATGCGACTTAACCGGTAAATGATAATTACTTCAAAACAAATATAAGTCACATATGGTTGTCACTAGTTATCGAAATTTACCATAGTGCATCTATCAGCCTAGATGCTTTCAGATGGCATGGTTGCTATGTACTCTCTTCGTCCTAAATTATTAGTTGTTTTGGTTTTTCTAGATACATAGTTTTTGCTATGCACCTACACATAATACATATCTAAATGCATAGAAAAAACTATGCTCCTAGAAAAACCAAAACAACTAATAATTTGGAATGGAGGGAGTAGTATATTACTGTCATCGTAAGGTAGCAACATAGAGAGTGCAAGAATTTTGTATTGTACTAAGTCACGGTGAATAAAGAGTTGAGTTCCCATGTAGAGTTGGTCTCTCATATTGGTGTCTAGATGAAGATCTTCTTGGTGTAGTGTGGGTATAGGGTCCGCGGACGAAGTGGTATCACACTACCTTACTATTTCCCAAAACTCGTTGTTAAGGTTAGGGACATTGATTTTTCAACACTACATACGCAGGTTCTCTTCACGTGATCCATCGATTTGACTTTATTCCGCGGTGTTGTTTGGGCGTAGAGGAATCCCATCATTTCGATTTTGTTACGCAGTGTTGTTTGGGTGCACAGTGTTCTTCTTCTAAGAGCCCATGGGTTCGATTTGGTTAGTGTTGTTTGGGCGCAGAGTATTCTTTTAAGAGTACGATACATGTAAATATTTACTGATTTTGTAATCATACATTCTCGATATGCAGGTTCAGTTTGCCTGATGTAATGCCTGCTTCTTCTTCTTCTTCTAAGAGTTCCTGCTATGCTAGTTTGCTGATGTTCTCGCACGATGTTGTTCTTTCTCGCGTGATGTTGTTCCTTCTTATGGTAGTAGATGTGATGAATTAGGTAGGTGTTGTAGCGCACGCTGAACTTACACTGGTGAGAAATCTTCGGGTTTGATTTTGTGAGTTAATCTCACCGTGAAGTTGACATGAATAAAACTTGTTCCCCCTCCTAATCATCTTGTTATGCAATGTCCTCTGAATATGGTGCATGCTTCATTTTCTCCATTTACTTCTTTTTATGTGAGTTTTCCTGGCCACATGTAGTATTTGATCATGATCTCAGCACATATTATCCATTGTAGTAGTAACCATCAGAGTCGATTGAGAAATGGTGTGCGCAGCATTTGCTTCCTTTTAGGTGCAAGTTTCTTATCCTTGTCAATCAGTCCCATCTAGTGATTAGTCTGCATCTGTATCTAGTTATGCTCTAGGTTAGTGTTGCCCAGCATGCATCTCAGCATTTCAAGGTGAAACTTTAAATTTGTTAGTAGTGCAGGGTGATTATGACAAATAAATTGTATCAGTGATCATGGAAGGGTGCATTACTGTAAGTTCAACGCATATCACATTGGATACATCATTTATCTCAATGGTTATGCTTCAAGCAGCCATTGCACCTGATCATACTTTCAGAGATCCAAGCCTACATTTAGGGCCAGCAATGGGTTATCCTTCTAAATTCCTAATATGGAATTTGGATGATCAAGAAGCATGTGTTTTTGTGACTCGTAGATCTATATATATATACTATAAAGATAAAAAATAATTGAAAATTTTTCTCACCCAAATTGGGTCCGCCATACCCCTCTCATTGGGTCCACCTGTCAGGGCCAAAGAAGGTGTGAGGAGATGGAGACCCATAAAAACAAAGTGTTAGAGGATGTTTCTGCCAAAAACTAAGGCTCTATTTGGATGTCGATATTGGAGCTCTTGGCATTGAATTGGTTTCAATGCCAAATCAGACTAGTATTGGTATTGGGTTACAATACCAAAGTCATTGTTTGGATGGAGATGAAATTGCTAGATGGAATCAAGGAGCAAGCGAATACCAATTCGTGTTTGGATGTTCATACCTGTGGCATTTGAGGGAGGACGGGGGCGGCGCGGCTCGCCAAAGGAGGGAGGATGGGGGCGGCACGGCTCATCGGATGGGAGGAAGAAGAGGAAGGGCGCCGGACGGGAGGAGGAAGAGGAAGGGTGCCGGCCGCGAGGAAGAGGAGGAGAGGCGCCGGTCGCCAGGGACGGAGATGGAGGAGGGCCGCGTCGGCAGAGATGGAGGAAGAAGAGGAAGGGCACCCGCTCCGCCGCGGCGAGCCGCTCCCCATCGCCGGCCGCGTCCTGGCGTGCCTGGACGGGGTGTCCAACACGCTCCACGCGCCGTGCGCCGGGCACCACCTCTTCGATGGCGATGGGATGCTGCAGGTGGTGCGGCTCCGCGGCGGCCCTGCAAGATGCGCGCGACAGAGAGGAGAGGGGAGCGGGGAGAGGGAGAAGGGAGCGAAGAGAGGGAGAGAGATGCGGGGAGGAAGAGGGAGCGAAGGCGAAGCTCAGGGAGAGGGGGAGGAAGAGAGGAGACGCGGGGAGGGCGATTCCACACAATACGGAGGGGGAGAGCTCGATATTGCGGGAGGGGGTGCGGCGGTACGCTGAATTCCGTTCGGTATTGGTGCGAGTTTGCAATGCCGATTCCTGGAACATCCAAACAGCTGGTATTAGATACCTTCAATGCCAATTCCGAATTCCGAGCTTCAATGCTACATCCAAACGGGGCCTAATTGTTTTTCTTACCGCGACCCATATACCCGCCCGCCATACCCACTCACGGTCGCCGTTTCCTTCCCCTCCCCTCTGCTCCACATGGCCTCGAGCCTCTCCGTCGCGGCGTCGCCGCCGTGGGTCTTCCCTCCTCTGTGCAGCCTCCACCACCACGCCCCGTTCCCGGGTTTCTCCATCCAGCTCTCGCAGCGCGCGTCCCCTCTCCCGCTCCTCCTCCACTAGCCCATCCAGGCCCCTTCTCCTCCACCCTCGCAGCCGCCTCGGCTGCATCTCCCCCGCCACATCCGACTGTAGCTCTGGCAAATCTACAACAGTTGCATCGAAGCCTGCCATAGATGTCACCCAGCTCTTTCCAATCTCCACCGGCCGTTGGCCCCTCCAGCAACAAGCCCACTGGCATCAAGAACTGTCTCAAGGCGAGGAACCAGGCCTCGTCGGTTCCAGCTTGATGTTCCGCCGGAGGAGATGATGCCGAAGGAGGAGGGAGAAATAGCAGGAGCGGAATGGGTGGGAGGAGATGAGCCTGGCCAAGAAGGCCGTGGAGCTGCCTGTACGTCGAGAAGGGGCTGCTCTTCTGGCTCAACAAGTTTGCCTACGCCTCCATCTTCATCATGGTTGGCGCCTGAATCCTGTTCCGCTTCGTCGGCCCGTCGCTCGGGCTCTACCAGCGTGGGCAGCTTTTCTTGCATAGTGGTAGTGGAGTACTGTAGGTAGCTTAGCACCTTAGCGTAGTGGATAAGAGGACAAAGATTTGGCAAGAAGATGAGGACGCAAATTTAATAAAGCGTGGCTGGTTTAATTCGGCAGTATGTGCATTGTTACCACAATTGGAGGAATGGATTGCGCTTGTGCATTTTTGAAGTAAAAGTTCAATCTTTTGCTTGCAATTTTAAATTGAGGATGCAAAGATCTTGTAGCTTCAAGGCATAGGGTATGTGTGCATGATAGCTTGATGATTAACATACATATGATTGCTTTCAAAGTTTTCTATACTAGAAAATGCTTCACTGCAGATTCCGTAAAGGTGAATAACAAACTATTGACGAGGACTTCTCTAAATGGACCATAATCATAATGATATTTTTTTCTTTTTAAGTTATAGTGCAATGTTATTTGTTTTATTATGAGCGCGTTTAGTTCCCAAAAATTTTCACCTTGAAATTTGTGCCTCTTCTTTTGAACACGTGTATGGAATACTAAATATAGTTAAACAATAAAACTAATTGCACAGTTTGGATATACACGACGAGATGAATCTTTTGAGACTAATTAGTGCATAATTAGCCATAAGTGCTACAGTACCCATTTGTGCTATTGATGCGGTCAAAGGTCTCAAAAGATTCGTCCCGCGGTTTCCAGGTGAGTTCTGAAATTAGTTTTTTAATTAGTGTCCGAAAAATCCTCCCGACATCTGGTCAAACTGTTGATTTGACAACCAAAAATTTTTTGTTTGGAAACTAAACACGCCCTATGCGAATAGCAAGTATAAATAATTCATCCCGTCGCTAAGGTTGTTTTCAAAATATGTGCGTGCCCACGTACATCTTGCTAGTACAAAGAAAAGAAAGAAAAAAAAACAGCACTTATGAAGCCGCACCCACCGCGGGGCAATCTTCGGAAATGAATTGTCTGAGGTGGTGTTGAGCAATGTGGGCACTAACTCAGGTGTTACAGAAGTTGGCTCAAGCATTGATGGTTTTGTTGCAAGCATAGTTGATTGGGACAGTCTTCAAATAGAACCAATTCCAGAGGAGCAAATAGGTGCTGCAGTATCTTTCATGGACGAAGCAATGTATGAGTTTGTTGGCCTTAGAGAAGAGGATGAGAGAGCAGAAAAAGCTAGAATTGCAGCTGAAAAAGAGAGGGAAAATGATGCTAGTGCTGGTGTTGATGACTTAGATGGTGCTGATTTAGCAGTGCATGACTTGATTCCTGGGGAGGATGCTGTGGATTATGATAGGGAGAACCCTCCAATGAAAGTTGGAAGCACATATGCTACCATGAGTGAATTCAGAGGAGCCGTGAGACAACATGCTATAAAGGAGAAGGTCAAAGAAGGTGGCAAGGAAGAAGCAGAGGTGACAGAGATCACTCAATCACAAAAGATAATTAGACATGTTGTCAATCTTAAGAATCACACTTGCACCTGCAGAGAGTGGCAAGTCTCAGGGAAACCATGTCAATATGCTCTAGCATTGATAATAACATACAGAAATCCTAAGATGGAAGATTACCTTGATCCTTACTATTCAGTCTACCATTTTAGGCTCGCATACGGTGGTGTCATTAGGCCACTAACTGACAAATCTCAGTGGGCCAAAGTGGATATTGGGTTCAAGTTGCGGCCACCTCTAGCAAAAAGGCACGTTGGGAGACAGAAAGAATAGAATACCTAGCTGCTTGGAGAGCAAGGGCAGCAAGCCTAGGACAAAAGGCATGTGGCAGGTGCAGTGCCAGAGATGCCTTGGTCGTGGGTACAGAACGACGTCCCCCAAATGCCCTCTCAATGGTACAAAAAAGAGGTAAAACTGGTGACATTTTCTATTTGTTTGTTGACTCTTTTCCATGTCAGCTCAACTTGTTGTAATTCCAATTGCAGGAAGAGTCGTGCCAAGGTAGGAAGGCCATTAGGTTCAAAAAATGAAGTAGGTACTAGTACTCCTAAGAGGCAGAAGGTTGGAACATCAGGAAGTCCTATTCCTAGTGCAACATCTGGTAGTCCGGGGCCTGTCACAAGAAGGTAAAGACAAATTTCATAATTTTTTTGTAATCATTACTACATCTGAATTTAAATATCTGCTCTCTTTTTCAGTCAATTAGCGTTGAGCATGGAAGGTGGCCCTAGTGCAACATCTGGTAGTCCTGGTCCTGTCACAAGAAGGTAAAGACAAATCATATTTTTTTGTAACCATTACTAGATCTGAATTTAAATATCTGCTCTCTTTTTCAGTCAATTAGCATTGAGCATGGAAGGTGGAGGTAGTGAAACATATTGTAGTCCTGGTCCTGTCACAAGAAGGTAAAGACAAATTTCATATTTTTTTTGTAACCATTACTAGATCTGAATTTAAATATCTGCTCTCTTTTTTTCAGTCAATTAGCATTGAGCATGGAAGGTGGAGGTGGAGCATTGGAAGGAGCATCGACCTTCCCTACTACCCCTGCAAGGCCAACAAAACTCCCAGCTAAAAGAAAGAAGGCAGCTGTCAAGAAGAAGCTCACTCCAAAGAGGCCGACAAAGTGATATGTGGCATGGCCTGATGATTTTTGTTGGTCTGCATGTAGGCATGACCTTATTTTGGCATTCAGCACCTACGTGGTGTGCTTTATGTTGGCATTCAGCACTATGGCATTCAGCACTATGTGCTTTATTTTGGCATTAAGAACCTATGTGTTCTCTTTTAGAACTTATGTGTTCTCTTTTAGAACTTATGTGTTTTGTTATGGAACCATGAATGTTGGCTGGAAACTGAAATTTCAGAATGTTATGTCAATTTCAGATGCTTATAATGTGATTTCTGTAAACTTAAATTGTGGGTACATGCTGCCGAATTTTCCAAAAAAAAAAACAGTAGCCTGGGAGTTCGAAACAGGGGCGAGACATGCGGCCCATGCCTGGGAGGCAGCGATACAGCGCTGGGAGAGGTCCTGGGAGCAGGCGTGAGGGCAATACAGCGCTGGGAGAGGGCCTGGAAGCAGGCGTGAGGTGCCAGGGGCATTTTGGTCTTTTTACCTGGTCTGGAGACTAAAAAGAAAATGCAAAAGAGAGAAAATGGAGAAAATAGATGAGAAACACATAAACGGAAAGAATTCGCAGTTCCAGTGTCAAATTCCGAAAGACATGCGAATTGAGTGTCAAATTCAGTGAGGCGCGCGAATTAGGCGTCAAATTCTGAAATTTCTTGAACCCGAGAGATGGCAGAATACGTACTACTGCTAACTACGTTTCTTCGGTGTCAAGACTGTAACAGGATAGTCGGGTGCAATCCCCTGCAGAAAAGCGAAGACAGCTTGCTCCCAAACAGACTGGAAGCAGCAACGAAATGAGGTTTTTAAGTTTCCAAGGTAAGAGGTTTGGGTAAGTTTAGAAGCTACAAACAAGTGTTGGCCCTCCCAAAGACAGGCTCCTGTCAGCACTTCCGTGAGTGTATACCAAACAAAGCATCAGTCGATGAAATCATCGATGCTCTACTCTGAATTAGATGCGCGCTTTTATTATTTATATAGTTCAATAGTTGCCCTGCCGCTTCCCTCCTCTCACAATACCTCATCACCCTTCACCAGCATAGGCAGTAGCAATGGCAACCAGGTATTGCAAGATGCTGCTTAGTAAACCACTAGCTTGAAAGATGCTTCTCTAGCTCTGACGGGCGTTCATACATCACCTGACCTCAGGGTTGCTGTGGTCACCGGAGGGAACAGAGGAATCGGGCTGGAGATCTGCAGGCAGCTCGCGAGCAGCGGCGTCCTCGTCGTGCTGACGGCGCGAGACGAGGGGAAGGGCTCGCGGGCTGTGGAGGAGCTGCAGAGGTCCGGCCTCCCCGACGTGATCTTCCATCAGCTGGACGTCGCGGACCGGTCGAGCATCGCGCGGCTGGCGGAGTTCGTCAAGACCAAGTTCGGCAAGCTCGACATCTTGGTGAGTACGGCCAGGTTTCCTTTCGAGCGCAGCAGCTTCAGGCCAATCGTTACACTCACGGTTTGGGTTCTTCAGGTGAACAATGCAGCCATTGGTGGAACAACCATCGATCCTGAAAGGTTAAAAGAGCTCCAAAAGCAGAATCCTGAGGCAAGCCTTCCGGCGAATAGATTGGATGTTTCCTTGCATTTTGCAAAAAAAAAAAAGTGCATATGACAAGATAAGCTGGATTAACATGTTTATGCAGGAGGATGTAAGAACTTTTGTGGATGGTTATTTGGGAAGCCTGCAACAAAATTATGAGCTGGCCAAGGAGTGCCTGGACATAAATTTCAACGGCACAAGGGACGTTACAGATTGCCTGATCCCCCTCCTTCTGCTGTCCAAGTCAGGAAGGGTTGTGAATATCACTTCACAAGTTGCGCAGCTTAAGGTAGCTTTAACCACCAAAACAGCTGTAGTATAAATCTTAGCATCTACAGCTATATTCAAATTTGAAAGACGTAGTATCTGTGCAAAAATTGCACCTAAGCTGGCAAACCAGACAAGGAAACATTCACAAAAATGAAGTTTGTGTAAAAAAAACTTGAACAAATTCATATCACAATAACCCTGTTAGCTCCTCTAGGATTCATCTATTACTAACGCCAGAAAACGAATGACGTTCTGCAACTCTTTTATTCTCTCAGTTCATGTCAAACGAGGGGGTGATAAAGGTGCTAAGCGACATCGACAACCTGTCGGAGGAGAAGCTTGACGAGGTCAGCAGCACCTTCCTGGCGGATTTCAAGGACGGCAACCTAGCGGCCCGTGGGTGGCTGCCGGTGGCGTCGGCCTACGCCGCGTCCAAGGCGCTGGTGAACGCCCACTCGAGGCTGCTCGCCAGGAGGCACCCCTCGCTGGCGGTGTGCTGCGTCAACCCGGGCTTCGTGAGGACCGGCATGAACTACGGCATGGGGCTGGCCTCCGCGGCGGAGGGAGCCCGGCCGCCCGTCGCGCTCGCCCTTCGGGACGAGCCCGGCGACTCCGGGCTCAACTTCGAGCTGTTTGATCCGTGCGAGTTCTGAGGGAGAGCTAGCTGCCTGCTGGGGTGGTGCTGGCATGTTTGGGCCGTGACACTGACACGCTGCTGTTCCTAATAAAACCACGATTTGAGACTTAGAGTTCAGATTCAGATTTCGGGGCCCGGGGCGAGATTTGAGACTGAGATTTCGGGGGCCGGGGCGAGATTTATACTTAGGGGCTCTTTAATAATAAATAAATAAATAATATATGAATAAATAGTTTTTTGTAATATTTTTAGATGCGAAGTCGGTGACGATAGTGTCAATATCGATTTCATCCAATATTTTTTTCTCAATACATAAAATTGTCAAACCATTTAACCTTTCTTGAGACATTGTGGACCTCATATAATTCCTCAATAGCTTCAAGTATGAAAATGTTCTTTCAGCTAATGCTACAGTGACCAGCACAGTAAATAAGATCCGGTAAGCAACAGAAATATTAGGATAACAGTCCACTTCTCTAACATACTCAAAAAACTGCATGGCCCTCGTGATCTTTTAGATTAATGTTTGGATGTTCCTCCACAGGCACTATAGCCAAAGCCAACTCATCCGGATTTCTAGAAGTGCTTGTATTAGTTCTAATAAATTTATCAAGAGCTTCTCTCTGTTTTTCAATGAACGCATCTGATTGATTCCTCTTTTTCCTTTTCTCACTACCGGATGGATATTTTTTAGATGACATGATAGTACTTTATAAGTTAGTCATGAAGTACTTTATAAGCCTCTCAAATCTGCTGATGTCTAGAGAGAAGAAGAAAAAAATGTTTGAGATCGAGCTGAACGCCTGAACCTGTCGTGTAAGCAGAGATGGATATGAAGTTTCGAATCTTCAGTTGGTTCCTGATCATCGCTTGTTAGCCGATCAGGTGATCAATGTGTTGTTTGGGAGTCGCAGCTTTCTGGTGCTGACCACGTGTTGGTTACCACGGCGACCTTGAGTTGGATGTGTGTGGATACCGGATTGCCGCCGGTGCTGGTTTGCGCGGCGCCGCGGCGAGAGACCAGCTGGCCGGCCGGCGGCCGGCCGCCGGCCGCCGGCCGCTGAATCGGGGGGCAATCGCGGCATTGGGCGTGGGCCGCCGGGCCGTGCGTCGGACTTTTGAGTGGGCCACGAGCCCTGCACTGTGGGCCGTTCTTTCGATCCGCACATACCCACCATCTCTAAGTGACGAAACCTGCGGACGATTCTTGAGCGGGCATTGGGCCACGTCGCTCCCAAATTCTTAACCGTCAGATCTTATATCTATGGTTAAAACTGAAACCCTCGGCCATCTTCTGGATGCTTCGTCCACACAACGACTTTTTCTTGCCTCGCGGCCGCCGGCACGACCGTTCTTCTCCCTCGCCGCAATTGAGAGCATCCAAGGGCAGGGCCTTCTTCCGTCAGCGTCGGCGTCACCTCGCGGCCACCAGACACCAGCACATACGCTCCCTCCATCGGAAGGGGAGATGGCGGCGGCCTAGTGCTGAGGCTGCATGTCGACTTCAGTCAGCCCTCGAGATGGTTTACCCCGGCGACCAGCAGAAGATGAGATTGCAAAAAATAGCTGCCTACTGCTCAAGATCAAAAAAAAAAACAAATCGAATCCATTCTCTTCGCAGCTCCAATTTCTACTCCACGAAGATGGCTGGTGGTGCTGTGATTACTTGGCATCGAGGAGCTAGCTCATGTTAACGCAGGCGAACGCACGCGGCGGTCGCTACAGACGTAGCAGCCTACGAGTATATGCTACTCGGCAGCCGGCAGCCGGCAGCCGTGGGCCTGCGTGCCCATTGAGGAATCACACCGATGAACATTCAGATTCAGTTCCAGAATGTGCAGATGCGTGCAGGTGCTTCCTTCAGTAGAGAAGCAGCTTGTTTGATTCGCTGGATTCGAGATTAAAGCATATTGTTTTGCGCGACAGGTCAGTAAGCAAATGCTGACTGATCCCTTTGATTGAGCTGTGCAAATCTGCACACACTTGATTGCTACACTCAAATTGGCTCAGTTATTTCTTTGATCCTGTATAAAGTTTTTTCTTTTATCATTTGGTATATATACTGTATCCGCAGCTATGTGGATATTATCTTTTAGTAGTTTCCCGAAAGTTAGTCCATGTCCTCCATCCCCTTGCCCTGCTACATAACAGTGAGATATGATCGATTAATCATTTCTTTATTTCTTTTAGCTTATTTCAAATGGATGCCAGTGTATCTACTTATACCATGCATAAGGCACTTTTGTGTCCATGGAGTTTGGGAACTTCCACACATTATGTTCTTGCATACACACCAGGATGGCTAAAATCTCTGAAGCATTAGGTCCAATGTTTGTAGGAGCACATATGCATGGGACATATCTCATAACTATATAAGTCATTTGTTGGTCAATAGTCCAATGCTACTAGGTCATGTTAAAAGGCGCGGCAACGCCGCGGCCCTATTTCTAGTGTCACTCCAATTCAGCGGACGGGCCAATGGCCTAGTGGCAAGCTCCCCGGGATGGGAGGCAGCCGGCGGGGGTTCGAACCCCGCACCGCACCGCACCGCACTTGGCCGGGATTTTTCCAGATTTTTTACTCGAGGAGCCTCAAGCGCCGGTGGACTACAATGGGATGACGTGTCCGTCATTGCACTCAGCAGGCGTGAGTCCAATGGGATGATGTGTCCGTCATTGCACTCAGTAGGCGTGTGTGTATAGGTTGTAGTTTCTAATTAGATAGGGAGTATGTGATGACGTGTCTGTCATTGCACTCGGCAGACGTGTGTGTATAGATTGTAGTTTCTAATTAGATAGAGAGTGTGTGGTGTGAGTAGCAGGCGTGAGTCCAATGGGATGATGTGTCCGTCATTGCACTCAGCAGGCGTGTGTGTATAGGTTGTAGTTTCTAATTAGATAGGGAGTATGTGATGACGTGTCTGTCATTGCACTCGGCAGACGTGTGTGTATAGATTGTAGTTTCTAATTAGATAGAGAGTGTGTGGTGTGTGGTGTGAGTACAGATACTATAGTTTGTACCTAGTTGAGGCTTTAAAAAAAATGGCCTATGGCCTAGTGGCAAGCACCCCGAGATGGGAGGCAGCCGGCGGGGGTTCGAACCCCGCACCGCACCTGGCCGGGATTTTTTCAGATTTTTTTCTGGAGGAGCCTCAAGCGTCGGTGGACTACAATGGGATGACGTGTCCATCGTCACATGTATGTCATTGCACTATGTGTGTATAGATTATAGTTTCTAATTAGATAGAGAGTGTGTGGTGTGAGTACAGATACTACAGTTTACAGTTTGTACCTAGTTGAGGCTTTAAAAAAAATGTCACTCCAATTCAGCCGGGCCCTGGAGTCCAGTCCGACTCGGACCTTCGTCGAGACGAGGCGCAATAAAATAAAGGCAAACCCCCAAAGATCAAACGGAAAGAGAGGCTCTTGCTGCGACTGCGAGCCCTAGTTCGGGAGGAGCGCCGCCGCCGGCCGCGCTAACCGACGATCAAGATGGACAAACAGATGGTCTCCACGTTCATGGAGATCACGTCCTGCGAGTCACAGGCGCACGCCGTGCAGCACCTCGGCTCGTGCCGCTGGAACCTCGACGATGCGATCAATATCTACTTCAGCACCGGCGGCCCCTCAGGTGCGCCGGCCCCGATCTTGCCCGAGGAGGAGGTGTTGATTGAGGAGAAGGAGGAGGAAAACGACGACCACCACGTTGAAGCGACCGGGTGGGGAGAGGGAGACGCGGAACCCGGCGAGATTGAGCCGACCGGGTGGGGTGAAGCGGAGCCCGGCTATGGCGGGCAAGCCGGAGGGGAAAACGTGGACGACGGCCGCATGGGCGGCAGCAACGAAGACGACAACGATCAGTGCAGCAATATAAGCTACAGTGACAACGAGATGAGCGACGACGGCTACGGGACCGACATGGAAGAAGACGACTACTCCTACTACGACGCGTCTCTAGCGGAGGACGGCACAGAGGAGGGCGGGGAGCAGCCGCAGCCGGCGCGGCGGCCGCAACAGAACTCGCTGGCGGAGATGTACCGGCCCCCGTTCGACCTGATGTGCGACGGGTCCTTCCACGACGCCAAGGTGCGCGCGGCGAGGGAGGACCAGTTCCTGCTCGTCAACCTCCAGACCCGCAGCGGCGCCGGCGACTTCCAGTCGCAGCTGCACAACCGCGACCTGTGGTCGGACGAGCGGGTCAAGAACGTGGTCAGGGGCGGCTTCGTCTTCTTCCTGGTCCAGAAGAGGAGCAGCTACCTGCACCTGGACGAGTGCGCCAAGGTGGCCTCGTTCTACAAGCTTGAAGACGACCAGCTGCCCGCCGTGCTCGTCCTGGATCCCATCACGGGGCAGCTGCTGGACAAGCGGAGCGGCGCCATGACGCCTGACGAGTTCATGGAGTACGTCGACGGGTACACGAAATCCAAACCGAGCACGATGTCCATGCCCAAGTTCGTCCAGAGAACCTCCGCCGCGCCTGCGGTTGCGGGCGGCGGGCAGGAACGGCTGGCACCGCCTGCATCCGCCGCTGCAGCCGTCGAACAAGAGCCGGCAGCGCCAGAGATCTCTGCACCTGCCGATGCCAGCTGCAGCGAGCAAGAACCAGCTGTACCTGTGGCCGAGACCGACGCGCCCGCCGCCGCCGCCGACGAGCTCATGGAAGGCGAGAAGATGTACAAGGTGAGGATCAGGTTCCCCGACGGCACCACCGTCGCCAAGGAGTTCGGCTGCAGGCGGAGGGTGGTGTCGCTCTTCGCGTTCTGCAGGTTGGCCGGGCACGGGCACGGCGGAGGGGAGGCGGAGGAACAGCACAAGGCGTTCCGCATCATGCGGTTCGCCCGCGGCGGCTTCGAGGCGCTGCAGGGCGGTGGCGGCGCGACGTTTGAAGATTTGGGGCTGAACAATGCGGCCGTGTCGGTTGTTTTCGATGCGTAGGCTTGTCCTTAGAAATTAGAATGGGCACGAGAATAATAGCAGTCAACGTCATGTAGTACTGCTACTTGATTCATTTATCCCCGATGCATGGGCAGTATTATGATTTTTTTTCTTCTTCTACATTTGTACATTTGTACTCACTGCTGTTTTTTTTTCTTTTGAGAGCACTTATTGGGCTGTTCTTTGTTATGAAAAAAAAATACTTTGTCTGCCCCGTGATGTTTGCTCTGAATGCATAAATGATACAAAGTATTGACAATTTTCATCATAAAGAACAGACAAAGTAGGCATAGTTGTATATGTACCTCATATACTCTAACTCCTATACACCGTGGAGAGGGAGCCCTCTCTGCGCTCCCTTCCCCCGGTGGCGACGCGTGGCGCCATAGGAGAAGACGCCCGATGCGGGCCGTCCGATCAGTCGCAGGGAGTCGATCCACGCCGTTCCTTGGTCTTTTTGCGAATAGACCCTTCAAGTTCTTTTATTCAAACCCGCCGTCCATATATTTTTGCAAAAACCCCCTGCCGCGCCACCCTCGCTACAGCCTCCCGCCCCCAGCGCACCCTACCCCGACCTCCCCCGCCCCCTCCCTTAACCCTAACCCTAGCGTTCCTAGCCGCCGCCCCGCAGCCCTCCGCCCCTCGCCCTCCTCCCCTGCTTCCGGTCGCCTCCCTTGGCCGCCGAACCCTCCCCGGTTCCCCACTCCTCGACCCCCGCCGCCACCGCTGTAAGGATCACCAGGGTGTACGACCCTAGAAGGGGAGGGGGGTGAATAGAGTCGCTAATTCGCTTTCTAACCTAGGGCTCAAACTAATTGCATAAGATAAACCTAACACGTCCTACACATGCTAGTTATGACTAAGGTTTATCTATACTACTCTCTACTTACCCCAAAAAGACTTGCAACCTATAGCCAATCCTAATCAAACTAACTAGGAAAGTGAAGGCACGCAAGATAGAGTAAATGCAGAAACGTAATACGGTAAGTAAAGAGGTAAGGGCAAGAGGGATGCAAACTACCGAGTAGACACGGTCATGTAACGTGGTTCCGCTCAAACGCCTACGTCCACGGGACACCGAGGCTCTTCCGATCACCGTCTTGCACTAGGCCACCAAGGCGCACCGGCAAGCAAAGGCAAGTGCCCACAAGACACCGAATCTCGTGCACCGCCACCGTCTCTCTCGGTCACACGGCCGAAATCCACTACGGAGCTTCTCCACCAAGGAGGGGGTCTCCTCTTCCCCCGTACAAAGTGTCGGGACCGCTCCACACCAAGTCGGAGGGTCGTCGACGGGAATGCTTTGCTTGCCTCGGCAAGACTTCTCTTAAGCTAGCTCTCTCAAGAACTAAGCCTATACAAGTGCACAAAGCACTCTCTCAAAGCTTCTCACAAGCTAGATATGACACTAAGTTTTGCTAGGATGGTAGGAGATGATGATTTGCTTGGGCAACACTTCCTTCAACTTTTTGGCATCCAACCATATGCAGCAACCGGCCTTGGGGGGTATATATAGCCCACACCCCCCAAAAGAGCCGTTGGGAAAGGCTGACAGAATTCCTGAACGCCAGTTGATCCGACGCTCCAATTTTGTCATCACCGGTTCAACCGGTGAATGCTTTTTTCCAGCTACTGGCCGTTACTGCTCCAACGGCTACTTGATCAATTGTACCGACGCTCTTGAAATCATTGTCGGTTTAACCGGTGAGTGCAAGCTCAGAAACCCCCAAAAATGGAGTCTCTGGACAACTGCACCGACGCTCAATTTGAGCATCGCCGGTCTAACCGGTGCTGAACCCTAGCCTTCGCTTCTGGATCCGTTGCACCAATGATACATCTTTTCCCATCGTCGGTTCATCCGGTGCACTCTGTTGATTTGGTCTCTACTGAGCCCATTGCACCGGTGAGTGTAATTTGCCTCACGTCGGTTTAACCGGTGAGTGCAAATTACCTCTGTCTTTGTCCTTTCGACCTGATTTCTTCGGGGTTTTGTATCTTTTCATCCCTTGGACCTATAAGCCTGATAATGATCATTTTAACATATATATTAGTCCAAGTATTGTGTGTCATCAATCGCCAAAACATTATATTGAAATATGGCATGAGAGGCCATTTTCACTATAATCTCCCCCTTTTTAGTGATTGATGACAACCCAACCAGAGCAAGCAAGATGAATTGCAAGAATAAGAAATTGGTACCAAATTGGAAAGTTAGAAACTACTTAGCTTGCTCGGATGACATTTCAATGCTCATTTTAAAAGCCACCGGCATTTGATTAGTCCATAGGACGAAATGCTTCCGGCTTGATAGCAATTGTGAAACAATGGCTTGTGGCCAATGTAAGACAATTGTGTGGTTTGAACCATATGACCAATGAAAATTTTTGTACCTTAGTCCATGGGATCATCAAATTATACTTCTCCCCCATATTGACTAAGTACCTCCCCCTATCACCATGCATCCTTTTGCATTGCACTTTTCCATTCCTCCCCCTTGCTAATGGCATCATTTACTCCAAACTATTTGCTTACTTTTAGAGTACATCCCCCCCCTTTGTCATCAAACACCTAAAAGCTCCATAACCACTAATAGCAAGGAGCATAAGTAGCAAAAGGAATTTACTAGTGATAGAGTGTTATACCCACTAAATTTGGCATATCTCCCTTTGTTTGAACAAACTCCCCCTTTTTCAAAGCTTGTGGCACTTCTCATCTTAACACCAATTGTGATGCCAATTGTGACTTGTAGGGGTAGTGTTCAAAAGAAATTTGAACTCATGGAGATAGCTCTAGGTGACTACAACAAATAGCACTTGTAAAGCATATTAGTCACACAAACGTAAGTTATAGAGTTAGCTCCCCCTAAATGTGTGCATTAGTGTTTGAATCACTTTAAACAAATGTATGCACTTGTAATTCACATAATGGGGATTTAACTTCATAACTTGCTAATCAAGGCATCATAAGCAAGCAATTGATATCAAAAGCATTTTTACCACGAATATGAGAGATATCAAATTCAAGATATGCTATGGAAGACATATGCCATGTGAGAGAATCAATTAAGCTCATGTAGGTTACAACAAGATATGAATAAGGCATGCATAACCTACCATGTGAAATTTTTAGGAAGGCATATCAAATGAAAGATACCAATAGTAAAGATAAGATCATGCAATCCTAGAGAGGCATTGAGCTACAATGATGCATGAAGGATATCAAATGAATTGAGATCATCCTTTTACCTTGCTCATTACCTCATATGTAGGGGAGGGAAATTTGGGTCACTAATCTTTAATCCATAACTTGGCTTTAATTCAACTTTGCATGATACATCCCTACTCATGCATCCCAAACCTTGCCAAGCCTCCAAATTCCCCGCTGTGCTTGTTTGGCGCCTAAGTTTTAGGGACCCAAACCTTTTGAGAGCCATCCATGGTATGAATAATATCCTTGGGCACCCAAATAGGCCGGTTCCATCCATATGTTCTCCACCCCATGACATGAGCTACCACCTTGCCATTCTTCTTCTTTTCAAGTATGTAGTGGTTGCTCTTTTGCTTGTTCTTGTGGGTGGGCTTGGTGTACATGTATGACGCCTTCAAGTTTGGAGATGTGTTTTTCTTGATCTCCTTAGCCTTCTTGTGTCCCTTCTTGCTCTTGTTCAAGTTCTTGGGCTTGCCATTTTCTTTGCCCTCTTTCTCCTTGCATTGGTAGGACTTGTGGCCTTCTTTGCAACACTTGAAGCAAGTCACAGTTTCTCCCTTCTCAAGCTTCTTCACGCCCACGGAGGTGTTATCTTGAGAAGGTTAGGCTTGCTCTTGAGTGTACTTTTCTTTGAGCCGCCTCAAGTCCGTATATAGCCTTTCTACCTCTTGCTTGAGCTCACCATTCTCCTTGGCAATGAGATCATCACATGTTTCTACAACCACATCCTCATTGCAAGGGGTTAGATCACAAGAGGTAGACGCATCTACCTTGACAATGGGAATAGCACAAGGAATATTGCAAGGAAATGATTTATCCGATGATGATTCACTTTTAGATTCAAGACTCTTATATTTCATTTTAAGCTCTTCATGCTCATTGTCTAACAAATTGTATTTGTTTAGCAAGTTCTCATATATTGAGACAAATGAGGCATGAAGTTTTTCTTTAGTCTTGAGAGCTTTGATTTCTTTATTTTGTTTAGTGAGATGTTCTTGTTGATTATGGAGAAGTGTCATCATCTTACTAATTTCATCAGTTTCAACATCGAATTCATTATTGGAGGAGGAGTCATCACTTAAATCGTTATTATCTTGTACCATAAGACACATGGGAGGTGGTGATGATCTCCGAGGGTGATGGGTGGTGGAGCTCTTGGAATTTTTCTTGTGACTTGAGGTTTCACCACTTTTCTTGGGCTTGTAGATGGCAGAGAGAGCTTGGGGTCTTGACTTGTTCTTTTTCTTTGCCATCTTCTCCATCCCAACCGCACTCCCTCTAATGAGTGTTTTGTACCCAAGCTCATAGAGCTCATGTACATGCTCGGCAATCTTGTGGTGGTGGTATAGCACGGCCCTTGGATATTCTTCATCACTTGAACTTGATTCATCATCACTATCTTCCTCATCCTCTTCTTTTTGTTCACTTGAGCTTGATGAGTCTTGTCGCCTTGGTTGGTGCTTGCATGAGTGCTTGGCGGCGAGACTCTTGTGGCTTGAAGAAGAGGTGGACTCTTGCTCCTTCTTCTTTGTCATCCCCATACTATATTCATGGGCGATGGTTTGATTGATGACTTGGTTTGGTGTAAGCTTGACCAAGTCTTCTTTTTGCAAGAGTGAGTTGATGATGTCGTAATCGGGCTTGCGAAGGCTTCGGAGGATCTTCCGGTTAATCTCCCAACCCTAAACTTGATTGAGACCTAAGGCATTAATTTCATTGACAAGAATATTTAATCGTGAGTACATGTCATGAGCATTTTCATTTGGAAGTTGTTTAAAGCTACTAAGCTCCTCGCCGAGAATATGATATTTTTGATTGGCAACATCCTTTGTGCCCTCATGATTCTCGACGATTTGCGTCCATAGCTTATGAGCATCTTCACAAGCATAAACACGATTAAACACGCTATCACATAGAGAAGACAATAGAATTGATTTTGAAATGGCATCATATTGTCTCTCGGCCTTAGTCTCATTTTTCTTGCCTAATTCGGTGACACGCCAAACATTAAGCCAACGGGCTTGGAGATGTGCTTGCATAAGCACTTTCCATCGAGGAAAACCCGTGCCATCGAAAAATGGAGCCCTATCGGTACTCATCCCTTCCCCAGACATGATACTCACTCGACGGTGAAGTCGACGGGTCTCCTACGAGCTTTCTCACAAATTTACCAATGGAATTGGCTAATCCTCGTAAAAGGTGTGTGACCAGGCTTTAATACCAATTGTAAGGATCACCGGGGTGTACGACCCTAGAGGGGGAGGGGGTGAATAGGGTCGCTAATTCGCTTTCTAACCTAGGGCTCAAACTACTTGCATAAGATAAACCTAACACGTCCTACACATGCTAGTTTTGACTAAGATTTATCTATACTACTATCTACTTACCCCAAAAAGACTTGCAACCTATAGCCAATCCTAATCAAACTAACTAGGAAAGTGAAGGCACGCAAGATAGAGTAAATGCGGAAATGTAATACGATAAGTAAAGAGGTAAGGGCAAGAGGGATGCAAACTCCCGAGTAAACATGGTCATGTAACGTGGTTCCGCTCAAACGCCTACGTCCATGGGACACCGAGGCTCTTCCAATCATCGTCTTGCACTAGGCCACCAAGGCGCACCGGCAAGCAAAGGCAAGTACCCACAAGACACTGAGTGTCGTGCACCGCCACCGTCTCTCTCGGTCACCCGGCCGAAATCCACTACGGAGCTTCTCCACCAAGGAGGGGGTCTCCTCTTCCCCCGTACAAAGTGTCGGCACCGCTCCACACCAAGTCGGAGGGTCGCCGACGGGAATGCTTTGCTTGCCTCGGCAAGACTTCTCTTAAGCTAGCTCTCTCAAGAACTAAGCCTATACAAGTGCACAAAGCACTCTCTCAAAGTTTCTCACAAGCTAGATATGACACTAAGCTTTGCTAGGATGGTTGGAGATGATGATTTGCTTGGGCAACACTTCCTTCAACCTTTTTGGCATCCAACCATATGCAGCAACCGGCCTTGGGGGTATATATAGCCCACACACCCCAAAAGAGCCGTTGGGAAAGTCTGACAGAATTCCTGAACGCGGTTGATCCAATGCTCCAGTTTTGTCATCACCGGTTCAACCGGTGAATGCTTTTTCCCAGCTACTAGCCGTTACTGCTCCACTGGCTACTTGATCAATTGTACCGACGCTCTTGATATCATCGTCGGTTTAACCGGTGAGTTGTCACACCCGGTTTTAAGGACAAAACCGAATGCATAACTATATGTATGCCAGGATCAAGTTTCATACATATAGAGACATTGTAAGTGAATAATCAGCAACAGTGTCACGTAAAAGAGAAAATAAAACAATTAAAAGACTATCAGTGTTATACAGCTTATCCTAGAAATGAAGGCTTCAAACTTCACAGGCAATCAACTGGGGGTTGCGTACGCCTAGAACTCAGCAACATCTTCAAAAGACTTCACCACAACTTTCTCCTTCTGAGCAGCAGTAAGCAAGGGTGAGTACACTTATGGTTGGTACTCAGCAAGGCCACAAGAAATAACCAGAAAGTGATTTAAATCCATCTTTAAGTTTATTAATCATGTGAGGGTTCAAGCCGCTCTTGACCGTGAGCACGGCTAACTGGTTAGTTTTAACTCTGCAGAGGTTGTACACTTTCACCACAATTCGCGTAAAAATTCCGAAGAACTTTGAACCCAACCATGCATGTGCCGGCCAAGCACGTTATCACACTTCCTTAGGTGTGACTGCATACAGTGGCGGAGCCAGGAATTTGCGGCTGGGTATGCCAGACATAAAAAAAATCGAAGCTAATACACAATATAATGGACAATTAAGTTATCACGGCCATAACAAATCCATAATAATAAATAGTGCCAGCCTCCTTCATGCTGGTGCTGGGGCGCTGGCGCTGGGATGGCGAGGCGCCTGCGGTCTGCCACGCCGGAGTTGCCGTTGCTGAGATGGGGAGGGAGGGAGGAGGGAGCCGAACTGTAACGCCGGTTTGGGGGACAGGCGGAGGGCCGAGGGCCGGAGGCGCACTAGAGAAGACAGAGAGCCGGGGGACAGGGGCTCGAGGCGAGCTGCAAGCAAAGAGACAGAGAGAGCAATTCTTTTGCATGTTGGGCTTTTTTTGCTAGGCTTTGTTGAATTGAGACTATAAGTTGTATATGATACTCTCTCCATCCCAAAATAAGTGTAGTTTTTGGCTTTCAAATTTTGTCCCATAAAGAGTATAGTTTTAGCTTGTTATGAGATCCATCTAATTAAAGCAATACCAAGTATACCAAGAAAGCATTGCATAGGAAACGTATAGAACCAATAAAATATTCAGTAGATATTACTTTTCTAGTTCCAATGTGTATGCATTCATTGAGGATCCAGAAAACCAAATAAATAACACGGTTTTCAATCACAATTGGTAGAAGTAATTAGGGGTAACAAAGTCATTTCTTCGCATGAGTAATGTACCTGAAATTTTCTAAAACTACACTCTTTATAGGATGTAAGAAGTAGTATACATCTATGAATACGTATTAGTATTTTTCTCCAAATCTTGGGTATGCCTAGGCATACAGGGGCATACCCCTGGCGCCGCCACTAACTGCATAGGGACGCTACGAGGCCTTTACAAAGAATATAACTGCATAGGGACGCTACGAGGCCTTTACAAAGAATTCATATATGTAAGTGTTGGTCCCAACAATTGCAGTCCCTTTGATATGCCCACGCCGACCACACCATCAAGTATACCGACTACATCAAGCAAGATGGAACAATCATCAAGTCAAGCTGCACCAGCTCATGTCTTCGATGGACCAATTACTCGTAGCCGAGCTAAACAGCTACAACAAGAGGTGCACGCGCTACTTTGTGAAATTCCATTTATTAATGAGAATTATATACTTCCTAAATCGTGCATGTTGCTATTACTCAGGTTCACCAAGGAGGATGACAAGGACACGCCGAGACTGAACCAGAGAGGAGAACTACGTCGAACCAGTTCGGCCTGGCAGAACTGTCATGAAGAAACAGTCATATCTCTTGATTCATAGAAGCTGTGAAGGTCCATGAGTACTTGTTGGAAAGGTGTTGAAGTCAACCTTCTAATGCCACTAAGTGCGGAGTGCTTTAGAGCTTCCAGCTTGGCAGCCAAGTGCTTTTGGTGCAGACTGTTCAGAAGATCAATAGTCAGCCTGATATCCAAGTTCCCGTGAGAAACTGTATCGCTCTACAATATTTCGTGAAGCATGCTACACATGGTGTGAAAGGTTATCAAATTAGCTTTCCAACGCATCTGGTCCCGCGTCTTTTGGATGTTCCTAGGTGGAGTTATGATTAAAACATTGAAGACCACTCAAAAGGCCAGAAGACATGCGGGAGATTGACGACCACTGCATGAATGATCAAACCAGTTGGCCTTCCACCTTCCCACGTGGCTCTTTCAGTTCACATCTATTTTTAGAGACTAGTTATTAGTATAAATACCCCTTATTTGTAAGCCAAGAACAACTTTGATGAATTAAGATTATTCCAGTGATATTTGCAGCCGAGCTGCTTGAGTGTCTTACTCAACCCTTGTTCTTCCTTGTTCTTCTTGAACTTGTGGAGAGATCTCTCTGAGATCCACTAATTCGTGCTCTGTGGGTTCCAGTACGGCTGCCCCGTCTTGTGTGGATTAGCTCCGGTTGTGGTTCTGCGGTCGTTCGGAGATCGAGTCGAAGTCTTCGCGGTTTCGGTGTCTCTCTCCTCGTCGCTTGGTCGCATCCAACCTTGGCCAGGTGTAAAGCCTTTTACGCCGCTGAATTTTTTTCAGCAAGTTATCCCCGTTACCAAAACCTACTGTCGTGAAGATCGGGCCAATTCGCCGAACCAATTCGGTGCATATCATGTGGTAATCAGAGCTATCGTTGTCACGGTAGGTTCATTTTTTTTTTCACCCACCCTCCCACCCTTTTCAATCTGTTACAGTTTTCACCATCCACATATTCATCCCTGTGTTTATCTTTTACATATATTTGTTTGTCCTATAGTCCAAAGCCTAAAAAAAAACCTATAGCCCTTTTGACGGTACTGTTATCTTGTGTTTGTGTTCTTCCAGTTGCTAGTCACCACCGTTTACATATATCTTTTGTAATCAGCACCCCTGTTAGTGTTATAAAAAAAAGAATAGTAAAAAAAAAGAAGAAAGAAAGAATACAGTAAAAAAAAGGAGAGAGCACAAGTGAAAAGATTCTGAAGAATTTTGTGTTACGGTTGGTTGCTGAAATTTTCAGTTTTCATATCCAAGTTGGTGGTAATCTTGATAGCAGCAATTTTTTTTATTTTTTGAGCACATCTTTTTCACTTGATTGGCAGTACCGTAGCCCTCCTTGTTCAGCCACCTATAGCTCCACCAAAACCCTGAACCGGGACTTTCGATTTGAAATCCTTACGACCTCTTTACCACCTCCGTTGAAGCTGTCACACCAGCACCATCACAGTTCTTGAGATCAGGCAAGAACTTGGGTAAGTAGGAGGTGAGATCGAGTGTGTCCACATATTTTTTTTTTCTTTCCACATTTTTTTTCTTGCTGCTCCTAACATGGCAGACTCAGATTCAAGTGTTCATGGTGGACACCGTGGTGATAGGGAACCCCCTGTCTCACGGGATGAGATGCGTCGCATGGCTGATTCACTCATGGAGGCCATGGGCAGGCTGCTCGATGAGCGTCTTCCCGCGGCTGGAGGACGTAGAGCACGTCGTGATCAAGAGGACCATCATCGAGCGGAGTCCGGTGATGAGAATTCTGGTTTCGGCCATGGATTCAATCGTTTCGGAGATGGCCCTGAAGGATCTGTTGGTGGTCGCCATGCTGATTTTAATAATTACCATGGTGGGCGTCGCGCACATAGGTGTAATGCTGATGGTCGCCGTGTGCATTTTGAAGACGAAGAGTTTGAAGATCAAGATCATGAAGAAGGATCTCATGATGATGAAAATCCTTTCGGTCAAGGTGGCAGGTTTGATTGGCGTCATCATCGCCGGCCTGCTGATTTTGAAGAAAGGGAATACCATCGTGGTCGTCGTCCTCATGACAATCCAGATAACATTGCTCGTGTCAAGTTGAGTATTCCAAAGTTTACTGGAAAGGAGAATCCTGATGAATTTCTTGAATGGGCTGAGCAGTGTGATCAAATATTCCGAGTACATAATCTTTCAGCTCAGCGCCGTGTGAATCTTGCTTCGGTGGAACTCTCTGGATACGCTCTCACTTGGTGGAACCAAGTGCAGGAGAATCAACGTGATTTGGGACGCGGATATATCAATACATGGGAGGAGATGAAGCAAGTGATGAGAAGGCGATTCGTGCCATCTAGCTATCAGCGTGATCTCAGGAACCGGTTGCAAATGTTAAAGCAAGGGAAGAGATCAGTTGATGAGTATTTCAAGGAGATGGAGCTACTGTTGGTGCGGGCTGGAATAAGAGAAGATGCAGAGTCAACAATGGCAAGATTTCTAGGAGGTCTTAATGAAGAAATTTCTGGTTTTGTGGAGATGTTTCCATATCGTACCTTGCAGGATCTTGTTGATCAAGCTATGCGAACAGAGCAGAAGATTCAGCAAGAGTCACGTGGCAAATCTTATGGCAGTCATTCTATTGCTGCCCCATGGCGCAAACAGCAGTCAAGTACTTCCTATGGTGGTGGACGATCTCAAGGCGCTGCAGCCAAGTCTTCTCAATCATTTGTTCCATCGAAGATGGCAGCCTCCACAGCGTCATCACCAACAACTCAGCAGCGACCCGCTGCAAGTTCAGCAGCCCAAAGCAATGTCTCGGGAGCTACATCTTCTTCTCGAAGCAGAGAAATTGTATGCCATAAATGCCACGGCCGTGGGCACATTGCTGCCCAATGCCCAAGCAAGAGGACCATGTTGTTGAATGAGAAAGGTGAATGGGAATCCGAGAGTGATCCGGAAGATGCTGGACCGATATGTGATGAAGAAATTGAGGAGGAAAGGAATGAGATCCAGCCTGAAGAAGGAGAACATAATTGCTTTATTTCTCTACGAGTGCTTAGTGTAACAGCAGAAAAGGCAGACAATGGGCAGCGACATAATTTGTTCCATACCCGTGGACTAATCAAAGATAAGGTGTGTCGCATCATCGTTGATAATGGCAGCTGCAACAATATTGCTAGCCAAGAATTGGTGGACAGATTGGGACTGAAACCACGGCGTCATCCTAGTCCATACAAGATGCAGTGGCTTAATGATTGTGGTGCGCTGCGTGTCAGTCATACTGTGACTGTACCATTCTCTGTTGGTAAATACAATGATCATGTGGAGTGCGACGTGGTGCCTATGCAAGCCTGCCAGTTGCTGCTCGGTCGACCATGGCTATATGATCGTGATGTTCAGATTTTTGGACGGACCAACAAGCTGTCTTTTGTGTACAAAGGAGAGCGAATTTCCTTGCTTCCTTTGACACCGGAAGAAATTTTGAAAGATGATATCAGGAAGAAACAGCGCGAGAGCGAGCACCACTTGCGAGTGAGCCACAAAAATAGTAAGGAAGAGTGTCCACAGCCAAATCAAACCCCACAGCTGCAACGAACCCAGAAACCGGGAAAAGAGGGTTTCGTAATGATGGCTAGGAAGGGGGATATCAAAGCATTGAGTGAACCCGATGCCATGTTCTTTGTACTTATGTACAAGGACACTTTTCTTTCTACTAATGCCTTACCCTCTACCCTACCGAGTACTATTTTGAATGTCTTGCAGGAATATGAAGATGTCTTTCCGGACAAAGTACCACCAGGACTGTCACCTAAGAGAGGGATCGAGCATCAAATCGACTTGGTTCCTGGTGCGTCACTTCCGAACAGGGCTGCATACCGCACCAACCCAGAGGAGACAAAAGAAATTCAGCGCCAAGTGGAGGAATTGATGAAAAAAGGGTATGTACAGGAAAGTCTTTCCCCTTGTGCTGTCCCTGTTCTTTTAGTGCCTAAGAAAGATGGGTCTTGGAGAATGTGTGTGGATTGCCGCGCAATTAACAACATCACAGTAAGATATAGGCATCCCATTCCTCGCTTAGATGATATGCTTGATGAACTTAGTGGTGCTATTTTTTTCACTAAAATTGATTTAAGAAGTGGCTATCATCAGATTCGTATGAAAGAAGGAGATGAGTGGAAAACAGCCTTTAAAACAAAATTTGGATTGTATGAATGGTTAGTGATGCCCTTCGGTTTAACCAATGCACCTAGTACATTTATGCGATTAATGAATCATGTGCTTAGAACTTTCATTGGTAAATTTGTTGTGGTTTATTTTGATGACATCCTAATCTACAGCAAGACTCTTGAAGAACATGTTGCACATATCCAGAGCGTGCTTGCTGTCCTGCGTGAACAAAAATTGTACGCTAACCTTGAGAAGTGCACCTTCTGCACCGACAAGGTAGTTTTCCTTGGTTTTGTTGTTTCAGGACAAGGCGTGGAGGTGGATGCTGAGAAAGTCAAGGCTGTACACGAATGGACGCCACCACAGAATGTGAGCCAAGTGAGAAGCTTCCTTGGACTTGCTGGTTTCTACCGGCGATTTGTGAAAGATTTCAGCACAATCGCTGCTCCAATCAATGAGCTGACCAAGAAAGACGTACCTTTCAAATGGGGAGAAGCACAACAAAAGGCTTTTGAAGAATTAAAGACGAAGCTCACAACAGCCCCAGTCCTTGCACTTCCAGATTTCAACAAGACATTTGAAATTGAATGTGATGCAAGTGGAGTTGGGATTGGAGGCGTGCTGATGCAAGAAAAGAGACCAATTGCATTCTTCAGTGAAAAGCTAAGTGGTCCAACTTTGAATTATTCAATTTATGATAAAGAATTATATGCTCTCGTTCGAAGTTTGGAAACTTGGCAACACTACCTTTATCCTAAAGAATTTGTGATACATTCAGACCATGAATCATTGAAACATCTTAAGGGACAACTAAAACTGAATAAACGACATGCTAAGTGGAGTGAATTTATTGAGTCCTTTCCTTATATTGTCAAATATAAGAAAGGTCAAGACAATATTGTAGCTGATGCTTTATCTCGACGTCATGCTTTGGTCACACAACTTGATGCTAAAATTCTTGGGTTGGAAAGTATAAAGGAATTATATGCCACTGATTCGTACTTTGCTGAACCATATGCCAAGTGTGGTAATGGCAAAGGATGGGAAAAGTATCATGTGCATGATGGATTTTTATTTCGCGCTAACAAACTTTGTATTCCAGATTGCTCTGTTCGAATTTTACTCGTGCAGGAAGCTCATGCAGGTGGACTTATGGGCCATTTTGGAGCCAAGAAGACGGAGCAAGTGCTGGCCGACCATTTCTTTTGGCCAAAACTGAGACGAGATGTAGAGAGACATGTTCTTCGCTGCGAAAACTGCCACAAAGCTAAGTCTCGTCTGAACCCTCATGGTTTATATACTCCTCTTCCTATTCCTAATGCACCTTGGGAGGACATTTCAATGGATTTTGTTCTTGGGTTACCACGGACCAAAAGGGGAAGGGATTCAATTTTTGTCGTGGTTGATCGTTTCAGCAAAATGGCACATTTTATTCCTTGCCACAAGAGCGACGATGCTTCCCATATTGCTGAATTATTTTTCAGGGAAATTGTGCGACTACATGGAGTACCACGTACCATTGTGTCGGACCGTGACACCAAGTTCTTAAGCTACTTTTGGAAGACATTGTGGGGCAAACTTGGGACAAGACTGCTGTTCTCCACAACATGTCATCCGCAAACGGACGGCCAAACTGAAGTTGTGAATCGCACACTATCAATGTTGCTGCGAGCTGTCCTTAAGAAGAACCTAAAACTATGGGAAGAAAGCTTGCCACATGTTGAGTTTGCATACAATCGGGCAGTACACTCGACCACTAGATTTTGTCCATTTGAAATTGTATATGGATTCAAACCCACTGCTCCCATAGATCTTTTGTCTTTACCCATTCAGGAACGTGTGAACTTCGACGCAAGCAACCGAGCTGAATTTGTCAAGAACATTCATGATAGAGCTCGGGCCAATATTGAAAGGATGACCAAGAAGTATGAGAAGCACGCTAACAAGGGTCGCAAGAAGGTGTTGTTCGAACCAGGGGACTTGGTTTGGGTGCACCTTCGAAAGGATCGTTTTCCAGAGCTGCGCAAGAGCAAGTTGCAATCCCGGGCTGACGGACCATTCAAAGTTCTACGCAAGATCAACGACAACGCTTATGAAATTGATCTGCCAAGTACTTATGGTGTGAGTACCAGTTTCAATGTGTCCGACCTCTCTCCATTCTTTGGATTGGACGAGTCGAGGACGACTCTTTTTCAAGGGGGGAAGGATGATATGCCCATGCCGACCACACCATCAAGTATACCGACTACATCAAGCAAGATGGAACAATCATCAAGTCAAGCTGCACCAGCTCATGTCTTCGATGGACCAATTACTCGTAGCCGAGCTAAACAGCTACAACAAGAGGTGCACGCGCTACTTTGTGAAATTCCATTTATTAATGACAATTATATACTTCCAAAATCGTGCATGTTGCTATTACTCAGGTTCACCAAGGAGGATGACAAGGACACGCCGAGACTGAACCAGAGAGGAGAACTACGTCGAACCAGTTCGGCCTGGCAGAACTGTCATGAAGAAACAGTCATATCTCTTGATTCATAGAAGCTGTGAAGGTCCATGAGTACTTGTTGGAAAGGTGTTGAAGTCAACTTTCTAATGCCACTAAGTGCGGAGTGCTTTAGAGCTTCCAGCTTGGCAGCCAAGTGCTTTTGGTGCAGACTGTTCAGAAGATCAATAGTCAGCCTGATATCCAAGTTCCCGTGAGAAACTGTATCGCTCTACAATATTTCGTGAAGCATGCTACACATGGTGTGAAAGGTTATCAAATTAGCTTTCCAACGCATCTGGTCCCGCGTCTTTTGGATGTTCCTAGGTGGAGTTATGATTAAAACATTGAAGACCACTCAAAAGGCCAGAAGACATGCGGGAGATTGACGACCACTGCATGAATGATCAAACCAGTTGGCCTTCCACCTTCCCACGTGGCTCTTTCAGTTCACATCTATTTTTAGAGACTAGTTATTAGTATAAATACCCCTTATTTGTAAGCCAAGAACAACTTTGATGAATTAAGATTATTCCAGTGATATTTGCAGCCGAGCTGCTTGAGTGTCTTACTCAACCCTTGTTCTTCCTTGTTCTTCTTGAACTTGTGGAGAGATCTCTCAGAGATCCACTAATTCGTGCTCTGCGGGTTCCAGTACGGCTGCCCCGTCTTGTGTGGATTAGCTCCGGTTGTGGTTCTGCGGTCGTTCGGAGATCGAGTCGAAGTCTTCGCGGTTTCGGTGTCTCTCTCCTCGTCGCTTGGTCGCATCCAACCTTGGCCAGGTGTAAAGCCTTTTACGCCGCTGAATTTTTTTCAGCAAGTTATCCCCGTTACCAAAACCTACTGTCGTGAAGATCGGGCCAATTCGCCGAACCAATTCGGTGCATATCACCCTTAGAAGACACAGCTTCCTTCACCTGCTCCACCACACAAGCCCAAACACCACCAAACGAGCCACCCCAACACCACATATAGTTCATTTAATTAATCAGCCAAGACCAGAGCCATATAGTATTGTGGTTGTACTATTTTCCTGGGTGGTTCTCCATGTTCCAATTAATTCATAATACTCTTGTAAATAAGCACAGATAGAAGTATGGTTAGGGTCACTTGCCTTTCTCCAACGAAAAGCTACTCTTACTGCTCTTCAGCTTTTGCTCACTTGGAACTCTTGATCTTCGATCTTCGAACAATGATCCTTCTACTCGGAACAATCATCGGGCAAACATACAAAGCAAACAAGAAGATACAACTAAGAACAATATACCAAAACAAAAGAAAGGCTTTAAAAGAGCGTACTAAAGGATAGGGGTCGCTGCTACGGTTACGAAAGGGCAATAAAAGCAGAAAACGGAACTAAAACGGCGATTCTATAGACTAAACAGTGCTTCAGGGATCTAGTCGCGATTAACTATAGAGTTGAAGACTAGCGAGAAAGATTTGCAAGACACAGCAAACTGTGGTCACATAGAATAACAAGGTCATAAAGCTATCGCACACATTGCAAGGATCACGTGAGCGCAAGAATCGATGAAAACGGAGTTAAAACAGAAAAGTTATGGCTAAAACAAGGTTCCAAAGACTTGTTTGCGATAGATCTAAACTTCCAGGGGCTAGCTCTAAAGAAACCAGGGACTAAAACGAGATTAAACCTAAACTACAGGGGCTAAAAGGCAAAACAGGGCTCCTGGACGTCGGGTTCAATTAATAAGAATAACCGGGGCTAAAACAGAAAAGAAAGGACTGATTTGTTAACACTTTTGAACTGCTGTGGACTGCGGGTTAATTTTGTAGAAACAGAGGGGCTCTTTTGAAAAAGACCCTAGGGTTGACCGGTATAAACTTGGTTGACCTAGATTGCATCTAATCTGGGCCGTTGGATCTGATCTAGACGGCTGTAGCGAAAATGGCCTCTCATGCCATATTTCAATATAATGTTTTGGCGATTGATGACACACACAACACTTGGACTAATATGATTGTTAAGATGACTATTCTCAAGCTTTTAGGTTCAAGTGATGACAAAGAGAAGAGAGGCGTAGCAAGGCCCGAAGGGCCGCCCCTACGGGGGTTCAAGGGACAAGGATTGAGGCATTTTGCTATCATCGGTTAAACCGACGTAGGGCAAAATGAACTCACCGGTGCAATCACAGAGAAGGTCTGCGGGCTAGGGTTTAACACCGGATTAACCGACGTTGAAGAAAATATATACGTCGGTGCATTGGCAGATGAAGACCGAGGAAATTACATACACCGGTTGAACCGACGATGCATCGGTCAATTGCATCGGTTCAGTTGTCCAGAGAGGTGGTTTTTGGAGGAACGTGAAGAAGTAACAATCACCGGTTAAACCGACGCCAATTTTACATACACCGGTTGATTGCATCGGTTAAACCGGCGATACACCGGTTAATTGCTAACGGCTAGTTTTTCACGTAGCAGTTTACATACACCGGTTAAACCGATGATGGCTTTTGGGGTACGTCGGATTAACCGGCGTTACGCAGTTTTCTGGCAGCTTTTCTCCAACGGCTATATTTGCTTGTGCTGCCTATATATACCCCCAAGGCCGGGTCATTTGAAAGTGCTGGAGTTCAAGGAAGTATACAAGAGCTAAAGATCATCTCCAACCACCATAGAGCTTCATTGTACATCATATAGGCTTAAGCACACTTGTGAGAGTGCTTAGTGCTTGTTTAGGCTTAGTTCTTGAGAGAACTAGCTTGAGAGAAAGCCTTGCTGCGGCAAGCACCTTGTGTACTCGTCGTGTGACCCTCCGACTTGGTGTGGAGTGGCAACGACACTTTGTGCGGGGAAGGAGGCCCCTACTTGGTGTTAAAGCTCCAAGATAGTGAAGACGGTGCCGTGGTGACGCTTCGAGATAGACGGTGGCGGTGACCTCGTCTTTGTGACTTGGCGTCACTTAGCCTTTGCTTGTCGGGAGCCTTGGAGGCGTGGCAAGACGGTGATCAAGCGAAGAGACTCGGCATCACACTTGTTCTTTGTGAGCAAGTGGCCGTGGACGTAGGGAGGGACTTTGGTGTCCTAACCGAACCACGTTAAATCGTGTGTCTTGGTGTCTTCACGGGAGTTTGCATATCCTCTCCCTTACCGCTTTACTTACCGCATTACGTTTCCGCATTTACTCTTTCTTGCTTACCTTTACTTTCCTAGTTAGTTTGATTAGGATTGGCTATAGGTGGCAAGTCTTTTGGGGTAAGTAGAGGGTAGCATAGATAAACCTTAGTCATAACTAGCATGTGTAGGACGTGTTAGGTTTATCTTATGCAATTAGATTGAGCCCTAGGATAGAAAAGCGATTAGCGACCCTATTCACCCCCTCCCCCTCTAGGGTCGGACACCCCGGTGATCCTTACAACGGCTCGGGTTCACTCTAGATGAGATCTAATCTCATCCACCAATCTTGGATGGGACGGCTCTGGGCAAAGGGGGCAAACGGCGTCGGCGCTTGATCGGTGAATGACGGCGCGCGACGGCAGATCGCCGGCGTATGGCCGGAATGGCCTTCCGGCGCTTGATTCGAATCGGGCTCGGGGAGGCTGTGCGCGACGCGGGGAGACCAATTGCAGGCTCTGCGAGACGCGGTGGAGGTCGGGCGTGGGTGCGCGGCGGCGAACGGCGAAGCAGAGCTCTGGTGAATCGTGCGCGCGTGCGCAGGAGAGAGAAAGGAAGGGGAAAAACGGTCGACGGGGTTCCTCACCGTGGCGCGGATCTCCGAGGACGCTCGGCTTGCGAAGGGCTGCAGCGAGGAGGTCGTTCGGCGGCGGCCCGAGCTCGAGCAGAGCTCCAATGGCAGCGGCGAGGCTAGGGTTCTGCGCGGCGGAAAAAGGCGGCGGCCTGGCCGTGCGGATCAAGGGGTGCGGGGGCGATGCTATTTATAGGGCCCGAGGGACCTCGGCGTGTGGGCCCGGGCTCGAGGTACGGCAGGGCGCGTACGACGGCCGGATTCGGACTAGCGTTCGATTCGGTTGCGAGCTCGTGGGGAAGAGGGTCCGGGTCGGCGCGCACGCGGGGCGGAGCTGGAGGGGGCCTCGGGTTGGCCGGCTCGGACAGAGGCCCACGGGCAATGGCGGAGCGCGGCGCGGGGCCAGAAGCAGAGACACGGCAAGGGCGGGAGAAGGAAGTTGACCCTGACAGGTGGGCCCCACCTGTCAGCGGCAAATCGGGTGATGGAGCGGCGTCGGGCTGGAGAAGGAGGCGGGCCGCGGAGCTGGGCCGCGCGGAGAAAAAGTGAAAAGGGGAAGGGAACGGGCCGGCTGGGCTGAAAGTGGAAGAGAAAATCTTTCTATTTTCTTGAGAAGAGCAAACACATTCAATTTAAATTCGAATTTAAGAATTCAAATTCAAACTGAACAACAAACAATAAAACAATGCAAAAGCAACATGAATGCAACACAAGAAGAATAACCTTATTTAATTTTTGAAAACAACCAATTATTTTAGTATTTACATACTAAATTCCCTGTGAAGAAAATAAATGTTGAGAAAATTTTAAAATTATGAGAAAATTATTGTTTTATTTTTAATTTTAATCACATCCTGAAATTTAAAAATTTCAGGGTGTGACATGAGTGCAAGCTCAGAAACCCTCGAAAAATGGAGTCTTTGGACAACTGCACCGACGCTCAATTTGAGCATCGCCGGTCTAACCGGTGCTGAACCCTAGCCTTAGCTTCTGGATCCGTTGCACCGATGATACATCTTTTCCCATCGTCGATTTATCTAGTGCACTCTGTTGACTTGATCTCTACTGAGCCCATTGCACCGGTGAGTGTAATTTGCCTCACGTCGGTTTAACCGGTGAGTGCAAATTACCTCTGTCTTGGTCCTTTCTACCTGATTTCTTCGGGGTTTTGTATCTTTTCATCCCTTGGATCTATAAGCCTAATAATGATCATCTTAGCACATATATTAGTCCAAGTGTTGTGTGTGTCATCAATCGCCAAAACATTATATTGAAATATGGCATGAGAGGTGTAAGCATCTAGGCCCTCAAGGTATGTTTCGGTGATTAATGACAACCATTATTGTGACTAATGAGTTTGTGCAGCTTAATAGATCATTATCGCTCATTTGGTCATATGTCAAAAGAGGCCCCTCAATTTCATTATTCAAAAAGGCGATCTCGGTATTCAACTCAATTTTATGTCAAGACTAAGGATCTTTCTAGTCCTAAGTGTCATAAGGTTGAGAAGGACACTTAGGTTAGTATAGGTTTTATAGTTTTGTAGTGATCGCACTATTAAGAGGGGTTAAGGCTAAGTAACTTGAGCATGGACATGATCATTTGAAAATGGATGCACACTATGGTCACTCAGGTTTCTAGAAGTTCAAATAAGTGGTTCTCAAACTATATCTCAAGAATATTTGGATTTCATTCAAGACTCAAATCAGAAAAGACAAAATCAGAAAAAGTCTATACACCGGTTTAACCGACGCTCTCAATTTTCTATACGTCGGTTAAACGAAGTCAGCAGAGTCTGGACAAATTCAATACACCGGTTAAACCGACGTGTTTGAATTTAACGTCGGTGCATTGGTCCAGAGTTGGTTTTTCCAGGGAAATTCAAGTTCTATTCACCGGATTAACCGACGCTGTTTGAATCAAGACGTCGGTGCAATTGACCAGTGAGATGGTTTTTCAGAGGAATTTAAAAGTTGTACTCACTGGTTAAACCGACGATAGGTTTGAGTTAACGTCGGTGCAGTTGTCCAGAGACTTGATTTTTCAGTGGTTCAGTGGACAACTACACTCACCGGTTAAACCGATGCTACGTCGGTTAATCTTCCCCAGTTGTAACGGCTAGTTTTCAGAAGAGGCAGTTTACATTCACCGGTTAAACCGACGATGACAATGGGGGGTACGTCGGATTAACCGGCGCTACGCAGTTTTCTGGCAGCTTTTCTCCAACGGCTCTATTTGTGTGAGCTGCCTTTATATACCCCTCCAATGGGTCATTTCGCCCACTCTTGACACCAGGCAACATCCAAACACTTATACCATAGTCAAGAGCCACCTTGAGCTTCATCATTCACATACTTGTGCATTCAATCAATCAAGAAGCAAGATTAAGGACTTGAGTAGAGAGAAGCTAGTGTGCATCCGTTCTTGGTGATCGGTTCTTGCTCAAGTGAAGGCCTTAGCTTGTTACTCTTGGTGATTGGCATCACCTAGGCGATCTTGGTGATCGAGGTGTTTCTCGCGGAGCTTGCCAAGGATTGTGGGAGCCCGGAGAAGAAGATTGTACGTGGCTTGATCTCCACCACGCCGGGATGGTGAACGGAGACTCTTAGTGAGCGCCCTCGTCTCGGTGACTTGGGAGGTGACAATACTCTTTGTGAGTGTCACAACGTGGATTAGGGGTGTGTGCCAACACATCGATACCACGGGAAAAAAATCCGGTTGTCTCTTGTCCATTCCTTTCATTCAAGCATTTTCTTTCATGCAATTTACTCATGTGCTTGACTTAGAGATCATAACTTAGCTCTACCTTGCTAGGCTTTACTTTGTTTTAGCTCTCTTAGCTTGTGTTAGTAGCTTAGTTATCCGGTTGGTGAATTGGTGCCCTACTAGCATTGCATAGGATAAGGTTGCTTTACTTTGTTTTAGAATTTGAAAAAGGCCCAATTCACCCCCCCTCTTGGTCCATCGATCCTTACAATTGGTATCAGAGCCTCGTTGCTCATTTGGATCATTAGGCTTCACCGCCTAGAGCTATGGCCAAGATGGGTGGTTCGCCGCCTCACTTCGAGGGCAAGAACTTTGCCTATTGGAAAGTTCGCATGGCCGCATACCTTGATGCGATTGCCCCCGAAGTATGGTTGGCAACTAAGACCGGGTTCACCGGAACTCCCACCACCGAACAATTAAAATGGAATGCTAAGGCTAGAAATGCAATTTTCGAAGCCATTAGTGAGGAAGTCTTTGCTAGAGTTAATGGCATGGACTTAGCAAGTGATATATGGAAAGAACTAATTGAAATTCATGAAGGCTCCACAAAAGTCCGTAAACAAAAATATCACTTGTTTAGAGCTAAGTATGATTCTTTTAAAATGCTAGCTCATGAAAATTGCAATGATATGTACTCTCGCTTGAATGTCATTGTCAAGGACATTAATGCACTTGAAATATCCAAAATTGACAGTGCCTCCATCAATCGCAAGATTCTCATGCTCCTCCCGAAGCCCAAGTATAACATCATCAATGCTATGCTTCAAAAGGAGAATCTTGACACAATGGAAGTAGGAGAACTTGTGGGCGAAATTCGCGCTCATGAGATGAGTATCCTTGGTATGTCCGAAGAGCCAACTTCAAGCAAATCAATTGCTCTAAAGACCAAGGCAAACAAAGCCCGCAAGCTCAAGATGATCAAGCAAGATTCAAGCTCAAGCAATGAAGAAGATGATCATCATGAAAGCTCATCCGATGTTGAAGATGATGGAGAGCTTGCTCTTATGATGAGAAAGTTCACCCGCTTGAATGACAAGATCAACAAGAAGGGGTTCAACTTTGACTCTAAGAAGGGAATGTTCCGGCCAATGGATGTCAAGAACAAAATTTGCTACAATTGTGGAGAAAAAGGTCACATCCGTCCAAATTGCCCCAAGCCGGACAAAAAAAACAAGGATCACAAGAGCAAGCATCGCCATGATTCAAGCGATGATGAAGAAGAAGAAAGGAAGAATAAAAACAAGAGACTTGGGAAGAAAAAGAGCCATGACAAGAAGACCAAGCTCTTCCCAAAGAAGAAAGGGCACACCAAGAGAAGCTTCTTGGTGGAAAAACAAGAGTGGGTGACCGATGTCTCATCAAGCGAAGATTCAAGTGATGAAGAAGACATAGTCACCATCGCCCTCACAAATGAAGAACCATCACTACCTCCACCTCCAATGTGCCTCATGGCCAAAGGTAACTCTAAGGTATGTGAGAGTGAAGATGATAGTGATGATGAGCTTGACCCTAATGAGTTTGCTAACCTCATTAATGAGTATACATCCGTCATCAAGAGGGAAAAGGGCAAAGTCAAGATTCTTGAGAGCACTCGTGCAAAGTTAGAGCTTGCCCACTCCGATTTGCTTGGCAAGTACAATGACTTGCTCAAAAAGCACAATGAGTCACTTGTACTTGCTAAGCAAGTTGAAGAGAGCCACAAAAAGCTTAAACAAGAGCATAGGGAGTTGGCTCATAAGTATCAAGAACTTGAATTTGCCTATGAAGCAATTGACCCAAGTCTTGAAAACTTTGCTCATGAAACTATTGAGAAGGTCAATGCTTCTACTTCATGTGATGACCTACTCATTAATGCAAATGCTACTAATGCTTTGCCCAAGCTTGCACCTTCTAGGGAAAAGGAATTGATGGATCAAGTTGCAAGCCTCAAGAGTAGTGTGGAGAAGCTCTCAAGAGGAGAATACATCCACAAGGAAATTCTCTTCAACAATGCACGTGACTATGGCAAGAGAGGTCTTGGTTCATTTCCGGAGCCAAATCAAGGCACTACTCCTTCTCCGGAGATCAAGATAAGCTTCATCAAGGAAGTTGGTTCATATTGCCAACATTGCCAAGTCACCGGGCACCACACTAGGGAGTGCACCTTACCATCACGTCCTCTTCCCACTTTACCCAAGAATTACTCTTCAATGTTTGAAAATAACCATTTTCTCTTGAGTAAAGTGAAGGGCAAGGTGAAGGCCAAATTCATTGGCAAACTCACTAAGGAGTCAAAGAAAAAGCTCCCCAAGCAACTTTGGGTCCCAAAAGCTCTTGTCACACATGTGCAAGGCCCAAAGCTTGTTTGGGTTCCTAAAACTCAAAAGTGAATTCTCATGTGTGTAGGTGAACTACAAAGCCGGTGGAAAATATTGGGTACTAGATAGCGGTTGCTCTCAACATATGACCGGCAATGATAGCATGTTCACCTCCCTTGAAGACCCCGGCGATCATGAACACGTCACCTATGGTGATAACTCAAGGGGAAAGGTTTTAGGTTTGGGTAGAATAGCAATCTCTAAAGATTTATCTATTTCTAATGTCTTGTTTGTAGAAGCACTTAGTTTTAATCTCATTTCTATTGCTCAATTGTGTGATCTTGGACTAACGTGTACCTTTGACAAGAATGGTGTTGTAGTAACTCTTGAAGAAGACAAGTCAATGGTATTCACGGGGTTTAGGCATGGCAACATCTATTTAGTGGATTTCTCTTCAAAGCAAACAAGCACCATGACATGCCTCTTCACCAAGTCTTCTCTTGGGTGGCTTTGGCATAGAAGAATTGCTCATATTGGCATGAGCAACCTCAAAAAAGCCCACAAGAGAGGGATGATCACCGGCTTGAAGGACGTCACCTTTGACAAAAACAAGCTATGTAAAGCATGTCAAGCCGGGAAGCAAGTTGCAACACATCATCCCATCAAGACGATGTTGTCTACCTCCAAGCCGCTCGAGCTACTTCACATGGATCTCTTTGGTCCAACTACATACAAGAGCATTGGTGGTAACCTCTATTGCCTAGTAATCGTTGATGATTTTTCACGTTACACTTGGGTTATGTTTCTAGGCGATAAGGGTGAAACTCCGGAACTCTTCAAGACATTTGCAAGAAGGGCTCAAAGGGAGTACAACTCCCCAATTGTGAAGATCCGGAGTGACAACGGCACCGAGTTCAAGAACATGAAGATTGAAGAATGGTGCGATGAAGAGGGCATCAAGCATGAGTTTTCCGCCACCTACACGCCTCAACAAAATGGAGTGGTGGAAAGAAAGAACAAGACACTCATCACCCTAGCAAGAGCAATGTTGGATGATTATGGCACGTCCGAGAAGTTTTGGGCGGAAGCAATCAACACGGCGTGTCATGCATCAAACCGAGTGTATCCTCACCGACTCCTCAAGAAAACTCCATATGAGCTCATCACCGGGAAGAAACCAAATATATCCTACTTTCGAGTCTTTGGTTGCAAATGCTTCATCTATAAGAAGAAAAGGCTCGGTAAGTTTGAAAGTAGATGTGATGAAGGTTTCTTTCTTGGTTATGCATCAAACTCCAAAGCATATAGAGTATTCAATCAAACCTCCGGGTTAGTTGAAGAAACATGTGATGTGGAGTTTGATGAATCTAATGGCTCCCAAGAGGAGGTTGTTGGCTATGAAAATGTAGGTGATGAAGAGATTGATGAAGCTTTGAAGAATATGTCCATTGGGGATATCAAGCCGGAAGAGGTGCATAAAGGCAATGATCAAGGGGGAGGACCTTCCTCAACTACACCAAGCACCTCCACGGCGCCCCAAATGGATGAAGATCAAGAAAAAGATGATACGCAACCTCAAGAAGATGTGCCAACGCCAACACCCCAAGTCCAAGAACAAGAAGAGCAAAGTGTTCCACCACAAGCACAAGTCACACATGATCCACCCCAACAAGCATCCATGCAAGTACCGCTAGTGAAGCATGGTCGCATCTCCAAGGATCATCCAATTGGTCAAATCATTGGTAGTCCATCAAAGGGAGTAAGAACTCGCTCTAAACATGCTTCATTTTGCGAATATCACTCGTTTGTTTCTTGTATTGAACCCACTAGCATAGAGGAAGCGCTTGAGGACTCGGATTGGGTGATGGCCATGCAAGATGAGTTGAACAACTTCACCCGCAATGAAGTTTGGGTCCTCGAAGCTCCTCCGAAAGACAAGAACATCATCGGCACTAAGTGGGTCTTTCGAAACAAGCAAGATGAACATGGGGTGGTGATACGCAACAAAGCAAGACTTGTGGCAAAAGGGTTTTCTCAAGTCGAAGGTTTGGATTTTGGTGAAACTTTTGCTCCGGTCGCAAGACTTGAAGCTATCCGTATCCTTCTTGCTTACTCTTCACATCATAACATTAAGTTGTATCAAATGGATGTGAAAAGTGCATTCTTAAATGGCGTTATTAACGAACTTGTTTATGTTGAGCAACCTCCCGGGTTTGAAGATCCGAGGAATCCTAACCATGTTTATAGGTTGCACAAGGCACTCTATGGGCTCAAACAAGCTCCAAGGGCTTGGTATGAGAGGCTTCGTGACTTCCTAATCATGCAAGGCTTCAAGATCGGGAGGGTGGACACCACGTTGTTCACAAAAGACGTCAACGGGGATCTTTTCATTTGTCAAATTTATGTTGACGATATTATCTTTGGCTCAACTAATGATTTACTAAGCCATGAGTTTGCTACCATGATGTCTAGGGAATTCGAGATGTCCATGATTGGCGAATTGACCTTCTTCCTTGGTTTTCAAGTCAAACAAATGAAGGAAGGGACATTCATCCATCAAGAAAAGTATACTAAAGATATCTTGAAGAAGTTCAAGATGGATGAGTGCAAGCCAATCAAGACACCCATGGCAACCAATGGGCATCTCGACTTGGATGTGGACGGTAAACCGGTTGATCAATCCCTCTATCGTTCTATGATAGGGTCTTTGCTTTACCTTACCGCATCTAGGCCCGATATAATGTTTAGTGTGTGCTTGTGTGCCCGCTTTCAAGCTAACCCAAAGGAGTCACACCTTTCGGCTGTGAATAGGATCCTTCGGTATCTCAAGCACACTCCTAGCATAGGCTTGTGGTACCCCAAAGGCGCTAGTTTAGATCTCTTGGGATACTCGGATTCGGATTTTGCCGGAAGCCGTGTGGATCGCAAGAGTACCTCCGGGGGTTGCCACTTGCTTGGGCGTTCTCTAGTTTCTTGGTCAAGTAAGAAGCAAAATTCCGTGGCCTTGTCCACCGCGGAAGCGGAATATATAGCGGCCGGTGCATGTTGTGCCCAAATCCTATATATGAAGCAAACCCTTTTGGACTTTGGTGTGAAACTAGATAGGATCCCACTCCTTTGTGACAATGAAAGTGCCGTAAAAATTGCCAAGAATCCGGTTCAACACTCTCGCACAAAGCACATTGATATTCGCCATCACTTCTTGCGTGATCACGAAGCCAAGGGGGACATTTCCCTTCAAGGTGTGAGATCCGAGGAGCAATTGGCAGATATATTCACAAAACCTTTAGACGAGAGTACCTTTGTTAGGCTAAGGAATGAGCTTAATGTGTTAGATGCGGCAAACGTCATGTAAGTTGCCATGTCATATAGAAAAATGCATACATATAGGACACTTGTCTAACCATGGTAAGATAGTGATGAGCAAGGGTTTAGCTAGAGGTGGTGGTCCATTTTTTTTTCCTCTAGGCTTGTAGAAAGGCTCATCATGAAGAAGCTTCCCGTGGGTTCAAACTTGACAAGTAGATCTTAATTTCTTGTTATGCATTTCTTGTCATATAGATGTGCACTTCATGTTTACTTTACTTTCGCATGTGGTTGTAGCTTGCATTATCATTGCATGCGTAAGGGTCACAAAGGAGATCACTTGATGAAAATGAGACTTGTTTTCATATACAAGATCTTAATTCATGAAAAGTGAAAAGAGCAAAGTGTTAGGTGCGTCATTGCCTAGTAAGCAATGTCATGATGAGTTTGAAGTTTTCTATCTTCAATATTCCTATGACATGGCTCATACATTTTATTTGGCGCTTTGTCTCTCTTGCGGCTTTTCCTTGTGTTTGAAAAGAAATTTATTTAAGCAAGTGTGCTATCCTATTTATTTTGAGGGGTAAAGTCGCCTATGCAAGTCCATTAACTTGAGTTTATTTGAATCTTATAAGTTTATTGGACTTAGCATAGAAGAGTGAGCTGAGTGTGGGGTTTTTTGCCTTCACCGGTTAAACCGACGTTCAAAGGATCTATACCCATCGGATTAACCGGCGTTACTAAAGTTTGTCTCAGTTCAGTCAAGTTTCAGGCATTCAACCGGCGTATACAAAAGTCAGAGCATCGGATCAACCGGTGATAGTAAATGCAAATCAGACCTAGCAATCAACCGGTGTTTTGATCTATCAACCGACGAGTACACTCTTGACATCATCGGTTCAACCGGCGTTCAAAAACAGATCTGGTAGAGTCTCGGGTGAACTACACCGACGCAATCAACCGGCGTTCAAACCCTAGGCGTCGGATCGACCGGCGTTAAGGAAAATCGCGGGCCCACCTGTCATATATGTGTTTTGCCCGCGGACGCCTGGCTTCCTTCCTCCTCTGTTTCGCCCGACTCCTTCACGCCGCCGCCACCCGACTCGCTCCCATCGCGCCGTCGCCTTCCCTCCGCACCGCCGCCGTGCGCTCGCGCTGCCACCACCGTGCGCCGGTCTCGCACTCTCACCGCGCCGCCCGCGCAACCGCTTGCGCCGCCTGCGCGCGTAGCCGCCGCCGCCGCCGCTTGCACCGTACGCCGCCCGCACAAGTCTCCATCGCCAAGCGCCGCCGTACTCCACGCCATCCACGTGCTCAGAGCCGCAGCTTCCACACATCGAGCAGCCCACGCAGCCGCGCCGCCTTCGCTTTTTCACGCCGCAGCCGCAGCCGATCCGTGCACGCCAAGTGTTCGATCGTTTGCCTGTTCGAGATGGGTCGCGAGAAGAGAAAGGGAAAGGAGGTCGTGGTCGAGAAGCCCGCTCGCAAGCGGACTCGTGCAGAGAAGGAGGCCGAGAGGGCCGAGATGGTGGCCAAGGCCGCCGAGGAGCAGGCATCAGGCCGCGCTCGTCCGTTCCAGATCAGGGAGGACCCCAGAGGCAGAGGCAGAGGCAGAGGCAGGGGCATGGGTAGAGTGAGAGGTGCCAGGGCCACCAGAGCCGCAGCAGCAGCAGCAGCAGAGTCAGATCAGTCAGATACAGCTGCAGATTCTGACTCAGAGGCAGCACAGTCAGAGGGGCAGAGTTCTCCACAGCAGTCGTCTGAGAGAGGTTCCCCGGCAGCGACAGAGCGTCGCACTGGACCGAGGACTCGGGGAGGACACCAGCCACAGGAGCCCCGCAGGTCAGCAGCAGCAGCAGCTCGCAGAGCCGAGGCCCTAGAGGCCGAGCGCGCAGTGTTCCGTATGGACACTGTTGTGCGTCTGGAGCCAGGTGTGATGCTCCAGAACTTGACCCGAGCCAATGCGGCCAAGGTCAAGAGGCTCAGGTGGAGTGTTGACGAGGAGGTCTGGTTCCCAGTGACCCGAGACAGCAGAGTCGACAGGAGGTTCTGGACTTTGCTACAGGCCAGCTTCTACGAGACTTTCCAGCGGAGGGGCCACCGGATCTTTCAGCACAGGGTTCTTGACTGGGTCTCACTGAGGACAGCCGCAGGGGGAGCAGATGTGAGAGCACACTTTGCTCACTTCAGAGGTCTGCCCAGACTGCTAGAGATGGAGCAGAACCGTTATATCGAGGACTGGGTCAGAGTGTTCTACGCTACAGCTTGGATAGCCCCCGAGCGCAGAGCCGTGCACTTCATGTTTGGAGGGCAAGACTTTGGTTTGTCGAGGGCGACCATTGCTGGTATTCTTGGAGTTGACCTGGTCGACGTCTCGCTGCACGAGAGGGTTTACGGGGACTCAGATCCACCCCGCAGGGCGATGGTTGGCGGGATTGCTCCTTCTCACGAGGCGATCACTCAGTGCTTCCGCCAGCCGTTCCCAGCCTCTTACGCCAGAGTGCCGAGCTTGCTGACCCCAGAGGCTTACGCTGTTCACATGGCACTCCGGAGGACTCTGTTACCGAGGAGTGGCTACCCAGAGGGGTTCACAGGTTTGCAGCAGCTCTTGCTCCTACACATCCTCACTCACGAGCCATTTGATATAGTTGACTTTATTTTGGCTGAGATCGAGGATGTGATCACAGACGGGATGGGTGTGGTGCGACAGTTTCCCTATGCGCACTGGATCAGTTACATATGCTCTATGATAGTGCCAGCAGAGTCACCCATCAGTGCCCCTTACCGTCACGACGAGGCTCCCAGGTTCCCTGTCTACCGACCCACAGCTCCACAGGACAGGAGGAGGGGCAGACACGCAGATAGAGCAGCGATGGCTCGACTGTCACCGGAGGTTCAGGCACGAGTGGCAGAGGAGGATGAGGCACTCCTAGCAGCAGAGGCACAGCTTCCCGGGGGAGATGATGAGATTCACTGGTCTGAGCTTGAGTCAGACTCCTCCGACGACGTTGAGTACTTTCCTTCAGCTGCCCCAGCCAGTCACGATCACGAGGCAGGAGGTTCAGGAGAGCCAGCTCCTCCGACTTCAGCAGCTGCTACAGTCTCTGAGTCTCAGGTGACTCAGCCGTCCGAGCTCACTTCACTACTACAGCAGCTCGTGACCCAGCAGAGGGAGGACAGGCTTGCACAGGAGGAGGCCAGGAGAGCTCACGAGGCTCAGCTTGCTGCTATACAGAGAGAGGCCGCCCGAGAGCGAGCTGCGACCGAGGAGCGTTTTGTCGGGCTTATCGACAGAGTTTCACAGAGGACAGACGCTCAGTTTCAGCAGATGCAGCAGGGGATGATGGCGATGTTTGGGATGATCTCACAGCTTTACTCTCACACCGGACTCGCCCCGCAGCAGCCAGGACAGCCAGGCCTTCAGGGTGTTGGAGCACCTCAGCTTGCCGTCACACCAGCTCCTCCTCCTCCAGCTCCTACTGCAGCCCCAGCTACTACAGCGACACCGGAGACCACGTTCTCGATGTCAGCACTCTTTGGGTCTGCCGGTCGTCCGCTCTTTTCACCACTGCCGGCGACCACACTCTTTCAGGACTCACCGTCAGCGGTTCAGTCGGTCGCCCTCCCTTCCTCACTTCAGGCAGCACCTTCAGGGGGAGGAGCAGTAGAGGAGTCCCTGCTTCCACAGTCGACGCAGCCGGCAGCCTCAGCAGTCACCTCTTCAGATATTGATACTTCTTCTGCTGACCCGGTTACGACTTCTACGGATCCTCTACCAGGCAGTGCCAGCACGAGAGCCTCCACGACAGTTACTCCCCCAGTGAGCTCAGACCCAGACCAGCAGCTTCCGTCTGTCACCGAGGGTGAGAGTTCTCCGTCCGACGACGACGACCCGGACCGCTTCGTCGCCGTACCACGACAGCACGACCCGTACCTCGCCTTTTGGTGCTTTGATGCCAAAGGGGGAGAGGTGTTAGGGGGAGCACCAGAGTTAGGGGGAGGGTAGAGCTAGAGAGAGCTCGTAGTTATCAGGACTTTGATTCTTTGTATCACATTTGGTGTTAGTTCATGGATATGTACTTTTGTCGCTTGAGTATGCCGTGCTTTGAGACATATCTATGAATTTCGTTTGAGCCGTTGAGCTCTTTGGTCCTTCTTTTCGAGTTCGCTTGTGTTTATCCTGCTTTATCTTTGTGTTAAAGCTCCAAGATAGTGAAGACGGTGCCGTGGTGACGCTTCGAGATAGACGGTGGCGGTGACCTCGTCTTTGTGACTTGGCGTCACTTAGCCTTTGCTTGTCGGGAGCCTTGGAGGCGTGGCAAGACGGTGATCAAGCGAAGAGACTCGGCATCACACTTGTTCTTTGTGAGCAAGTGGCCGTGGACGTAGGGAGGGACTTTGGTGTCCTAACCGAACCACGTTAAATCGTGTGTCTTGGTGTCTTCACGGGAGTTTGCATATCCTCTCCCTTACCGCTTTACTTACCGCATTACGTTTCCGCATTTACTCTTTCTTGCTTACCTTTACTTTCCTAGTTAGTTTGATTAGGATTGGCTATAGGTGGCAAGTCTTTTGGGGTAAGTAGAGGGTAGCATAGATAAACCTTAGTCATAACTAGCATGTGTAGGACGTGTTAGGTTTATCTTATGCAATTAGATTGAGCCCTAGGATAGAAAAGCGATTAGCGACCCTATTCACCCCCTCCCCCTCTAGGGTCGGACACCCCGGTGATCCTTACAACGGCTCGGGTTCACTCTAGATGAGATCTAATCTCATCCACCAATCTTGGATGGGACGGCTCTGGGCAAAGGGGGCAAACGGCGTCGGCGCTTGATCGGTGAATGACGGCGCGCGACGGCAGATCGCCGGCGTATGGCCGGAATGGCCTTCCGGCGCTTGATTCGAATCGGGCTCGGGGAGGTTGTGCGCGACGCGGGGAGACCAATTGCAGGCTCTGCGAGACGCGGTGGAGGTCGGGCGTGGGTGCGCGGCGGCGAACGGCGAAGCAGAGCTCTGGTGAATCGTGCGCGCGTGCGCAGGAGAGAGAAAGGAAGGGGAAAAACGGTCGACGGGGTTCCTCACCGTGGCGCGGATCTCCGAGGACGCTCGGCTTGCGAAGGGCTGCAGCGAGGAGGTCGTTCGGCGGCGGCCCGAGCTCGAGCAGAGCTCCAATGGCAGCGGCGAGGCTAGGGTTCTGCGCGGCGGAAAAAGGCAGCGGCCTGGCCGTGCGGATCAAGGGGTGCGGGGGCGATGCTATTTATAGGGCCCGAGGGACCTCGGCGTGTGGGCCCGGGCTCGAGGTACGGCAGGGCGCGTACGACGGCCGGATTCGGACTAGCGTTCGATTCGGTTGCGAGCTCGTGGGGAAGAGGGTCCGGGTCGGCGCGCACGCGGGGCGGAGCTGGAGGGGGCCTCGGGTTGGCCGGCTCGGACAGAGGCCCACGGGCAATGGCGGAGCGCGGCGCGGGGCCAGAAGCAGAGACACGGCAAGGGCGGGAGAAGGAAGTTGACCCTGACAGGTGGGCCCCACCTATCAGCGGCAAATCGGGTGATGGAGCGGCGTCGGGCTGGAGAAGGAGGCGGGCCGCGGAGCTGGGCCGCGCGGAGAAAAAGTGAAAAGGGGAAGGGAACGGGCCGGCTGGGCTGAAAGTGGAAGAGAAAATCTTTCTATTTTCTTGAGAAGAGCAAACACATTCAATTTAAATTCGAATTTAAGAATTCAAATTCAAACTGAACAACAAACAATAAAACAATGCAAAAGCAACATGAATGCAACACAAGAAGAATAACCTTATTTAATTTTTGAAAACAACCAATTATTTTAGTATTTACATACTAAATTCCCTGTGAAGAAAATAAATGTTGAGAAAATTTTAAAATTATGAGAAAATTATTTTTTTATTTTTAATTTTAATCACATCCTGAAATTTAAAAATTTCAGGGTGTGACATGAGTGCAAGCTCAGAAACCCTCGAAAAATGGAGTCTTTGGACAACTGCACCGACGCTCAATTTGAGCATCGCCGGTCTAACCGGTGCTGAACCCTAGCCTTAGCTTCTGGATCCGTTGCACCGATGATACATCTTTTCCCATCGTCGATTTATCTAGTGCACTCTGTTGACTTGATCTCTACTGAGCCCATTGCACCGGTGAGTGTAATTTGCCTCACGTCGGTTTAACCGGTGAGTGCAAATTACCTCTGTCTTGGTCCTTTCTACCTGATTTCTTCGGGGTTTTGTATCTTTTCATCCCTTGGATCTATAAGCCTAATAATGATCATCTTAGCACATATATTAGTCCAAGTGTTGTGTGTGTCATCAATCGCCAAAACATTATATTGAAATATGGCATGAGAGGTGTAAGCATCTAGGCCCTCAAGGTATGTTTCGGTGATTAATGACAACCATTATTGTGACTAATGAGTTTGTGCAGCTTAATAGATCATTATCGCTCATTTGGTCATATGTCAAAAGAGGCCCCTCAATTTCATTATTCAAAAAGGCGATCTCGGTATTCAACTCAATTTTATGTCAAGACTAAGGATCTTTCTAGTCCTAAGTGTCATAAGGTTGAGAAGGACACTTAGGTTAGTATAGGTTTTATAGTTTTGTAGTGATCGCACTATTAAGAGGGGTTAAGGCTAAGTAACTTGAGCATGGACATGATCATTTGAAAATGGATGCACACTATGGTCACTCAGGTTTCTAGAAGTTCAAATAAGTGGTTCTCAAACTATATCTCAAGAATATTTGGATTTCATTCAAGACTCAAATCAGAAAAGACAAAATCAGAAAAAGTCTATACACCGGTTTAACCGACGCTCTCAATTTTCTATACGTCGGTTAAACGAAGTAAGCAGAGTCTGGACAAATTCAATACACCGGTTAAACCGACGTGTTTGAATTTAACGTCGGTGCATTGGTCCAGAGTTGGTTTTTCCAGGGAAATTCAAGTTCTGTTCACCGGATTAACCGACGCTGTTTGAATCAAGACGTCGGTGCAATTGACCAGTGAGATGGTTTTTCAGAGGAATTTAAAAGTTGTACTCACCGGTTAAACCGACGATAGGTTTGAGTTAACGTCGGTGCAGTTGTCCAGAGACTTGATTTTTCAGTGGTTCAGTGGACAACTACACTCACCGGTTAAACCGATGCTACGTCGGTTAATCTGCCCCAGTTGTAACGGCTAGTTTTCAGAAGAGGCAGTTTACATTCACCGGTTAAACCGACGATGACAATGGGGGGTACGTCGGATTAACCAGCGCTACGCAGTTTTCTGGCAGCTTTTCTCCAACGGCTCTATTTGTGTGAGCTGCCTTTATATACCCCTCCAATGGGTCATTTCGCCCACTCTTGACACCAGGCAACATCCAAACACTTATACCATAGTCAAGAGCCACCTTGAGCTTCATCATTCACATACTTGTGCATTCAATCAATCAAGAAGCAAGATTAAGGACTTGAGTAGAGAGAAGCTAGTGTGCATCCGTTCTTGGTGATCGGTTCTTGCTCAAGTGAAGGCCTTAGCTTGTTACTCTTGGTGATTGGCATCATCTAGGCGATCTTGGTGATCGAGGTGTTTCTCGCGGAGCTTGCCAAGGATTGTGGGAGCCCGGAGAAGAAGATTGTACGTGGCTTGATCTCCACCACGCCGGGATGGTGAACGGAGACTCTTAGTGAGCGCCCTCGTCTCGGTGACTTGGGAGGTGACAATACTCTTTGTGAGTGTCACAACGTGGATTAGGGGTGTGTGCCAACACATCGATACCACGGGAAAAAAATCCGGTTGTCTCTTGTCCATTCCTTTCATTCAAGCATTTTCTTTCATGCAATTTACTCATGTGCTTGACTTAGAGATCATAACTTAGCTCTACCTTGCTAGGCTTTACTTTGTTTTAGCTCTCTTAGCTTGTGTTAGTAGCTTAGTTATCCGGTTGGTGAATTGGTGCCCTACTAGCATTGCATAGGATAAGGTTGCTTTACTTTGTTTTAGAATTTGAAAAAGGCCCAATTCACCCCCCCTCTTGGTCCATCGATCCTTACAAGAGGCCATTTTCGCTACAACCGCTCCGACCCCGCTGTCCAGTCCACCCCGCCACCGGCGGGGGATCCAACCGGCGGCGTGCCGGTGGTGGATCTGGTCGGCTCCGCCCTCCGGCGCCGTCGTCCGTCGAGGTCCCCGCCCCCTCCCCACCTGTAACACCCCAGGTGTTGATCACCTATAATCAAGATTAATCACGGGCTTAACTAGTTAATTAGAGACCTAATCCCTCGGGTACAAATCGAGTCACCAAAATCGACTCAAGTTCAGTCCAATTTTCTGGTGCTTGGGAAAACCCGGATATTCCAGAATTACCCAGATACTCCGGAGTTCAGCTCTTCTCTATTCCTCACTCCCTCACGAGTTCTCCCTCTCCCCTTGGCCCTAAACTCCAAATCCTTCCTTCCAAATCCATTCCAAGGCCAAAGAAGCTTCTACCGGCGTGGAGAAATAATCTTTTCTATGTGTTTCACCTTGTGTTGGCTTTGATTCAAGTTCTTCGGGCAAGAAAGGTGAGCTCAAGGTGCTAAAAGCTAGGGCTAGCTGATTTGGGTGTTTTAGGAGGTTTTGAGTGATTTCTCTTGGGTCAATTATCGCCATACGAGTCGTTCTACCAGGGTCTAGAAGGGTTTCAATTTTTGTGGGGTAGTTTTGCCAAAATAAGAATTTCAGTTTTGGGGGTGAAAATGTTGTGAAACCCGAAAACTCCGGGTATTAACCCGGATACTCCGGGTAATCCGGAGATTCCGGATAGGAATCCGGATATTCCGGGTTACATTAGGATGGCTAAGTGTAAATTGTGCAAACTAGTAGTGTTTATACTCGGTACTTGTTAAGTTGTTGTTGTATATCATATTTGCATTCTCATGTCATGTGCATCTCATGTAGATGCGCTAGATGTACAATGCGTGAACGTGAAGCACGCGATGTTGGAACCGAACCCCAAGATGGTGTTCGGTGGACATCTCCAGAAGATGGAGGGACCCTAAGGGGCAACCGAAGACCCGGCCCAAGGTCGGAAGGGCCCAAGGCCTTGATAGCTTTAACACTAACTTAGTGTTACCCCGAAGGCAAGCCCCGGTGCACATCCTATTATTTTAAATTATGACACATATATCTGTCTCTATTACTTGTGCATTAGGTTTAGGAATTATTTGGAACTCTAGTTGCATGATCCCTAGGTTCCCTTGAGTTATACTAGTATGTATAAGACGATAGAAGTGATATGCTTAATGGTTCCCGGTAGAAGACGAGTGATCTCTGGTCACTCGCGAGAAATAGGATGATTAGAAGTCGAGTAATTTCCGGTTACTCACGAGACGTTTAATTATTTATGTACTTCAGTATTGAGTTGTGGAATGCAATGTGGAATTGATGAAAACTTGAGACCGGACGGGAAATGATGATGGTGTATAGGTATGGCAGCAGTACAGGGTTCCTGGTTGTCTTAGCCCCGTCTGTGTCGATTAAGAACCGGTCGTTGTGGCAGTGCTGATCGGGGATTGAACTGTACTAACCGCATACCGGGAGTAGGAAGTAGTCGAAACCGGTAAGCCGAGTACTGCCTTGCTTCGAAAGTGCAGGAACCCGCACCCAACTCCTGGGGTAGTCAAGTAGTCGCAGAGAAATGGGAATGCACATGTTTACTTTTGGTGGTCTCACGTTGAGCTCGGCTGACCATATGTCATTGGGCTGGTTCCTGTAGTTCGAGGCGGGGAGGGGAATGGTTGGTGCATGTGGTACGACGGGGCATACGCGTGCCGTGTTGGTTAGGTTCACCTTGCAAGGTTAAATCGGATCGATTCGCCGTGTCTCGCGGTTATGAGGGCCTTAATCGCTTTGCTGCATCGTAGTCTCATGATAGAATGAGGAGGATATGTATGAATATGACAATGAACACATTGAATTATTATTTGATTGCACCACCATACTTGCTATAGTTGATTCATGCAAATATTAGATTAGAGTTAATTTGTATAGAATCTGGGGCTAAAATACTGAAAGTAAGGAATTACTTTAGTCGTTTTTCTGCAAAATAACCACCAGCCAAATGCCTTATATGTCTAGGTATGTGGGCTAAGTTATACCCACTGGTCGGGTAAGTCTTGCTGAGTATTAGTTGCTCAGGGTTTGTTGTTACCCAATTTCAGGTTTAGGAGCTAACTAGGCTTCACATCGGTGGGCTCGATGTGGCGCCTTGTCTTCACGTCTCGGTAGTTCTCGACTTATTTAGTTCGTTTTATTTATTCTCTAGTAAAAATGTTCTGTAAGTTAGATTCTCTTCCGCTGCTATTGTCTATTATGTGCATTTTAAATTTGAAGCTGTTTTGTAAAAGTCTTAATATTATTTACTATTTTTGTAATATTTTATCATGCTTCATGCTAGTACCTTCTGCGCTCGCCTTCGTGCGAGACTTCTGGTGTGTTTCGATCGGCCTGTGGGTTGGAAATAGCCTGCCAAGTTACACTTAATTAAGCTAATGCGCCAAATGATGCGCTTAATTAAGCGTTTTAACTCGGCGGGTCTATCACACCACCCCCGCTGCATCCCGGTCGCCGCAGGCCTCCACCCTGGCAGATCTCGGCGCGCTCCCCACAGCCTAATGGCCGGCGACACCTCTCCCCCATCGCCCCCACGTGCCGATGCCTCTCCCCCATCACCCCGCCGCCCCTGGGCGGCCCTCCTCTACTGACGGCGCATTGTTCTGCCACCAGTGCCGCCGCCGCCCTACGCGGCCCTCCCCTGGCGACAGCCGGCCCTCCCCCACCGACGAAGCCATCCTTGCGGGCCACCACGGACCGCGCGTGGGGGTCCCCAAGGCCGGTGCCTTCCATGCGCGCATCAGCAGGGCCGGCGCCCTATAGGGCTGGCGCGCTGGCTCTTGCCAGCGGTGCACCCCCCCCCCCCCCCCCGGCGTCCTGCTTCTTCGGCTCCACTGCTGTCCCATCTTGCGACTCCTCCATTCCAGTGTTCTCTGATGCATCCACTTGAGATACCCCAATGGTAAGAATCAAACCATAGGTTGCTCTCTCTATCTCTGTGTGTGTGTTATTGCACATAGTTCCTCTATGGTTTATAGTAGATTAGTTATATTATTGAAATTGGATGCAAAATGCACTTGAAATCAGATTGTGGACAGACATTGGTATGTATTGCATAGGGTCAGTAACGAATGATTCTACGGGAATTGCGACAAATATGACCTTATGTTGACATCTTGACAAATTCTACGGGCATATAATGGCAACACAGGTCTGTTTCTGGACTTGGTAGTTTAATTTGATCTGAAATACAAATCAAGTGGTTACACATCCAATATCTAGCTGAGTTAGTCTAACCTTCTTGATTGTTAAAACATTCATGCTGGGAAGGCAGAGCATTGCAATGGTAGGTAAACATGAATCCAGCTATACTCCGTTCAGTGCAGACAGTACAATTTTGATGTAAATGGTTTTGTTTGATTTTTGTTTATATGACATAAAACTAAACTCCTTGAGATAGCAAGCAAACCGGAGGGAAGGACTACTCAGGTTTAGGATGTACACTTGGTTAGTTAGTGCTAAAGGGTCGATAGACCAAACTCGCAAGTGTATAAGTCTTCGAGTGCTTATCGCTATCGACACAATAGGTAATTTTGAGTCTTTGAGTGCTTATCAGATTGAGGTGAAGACTAAATTCATGTATAAGTCTAGCAGTTTGGAGTTAGAGAGATCGGAGTAGTGGTTCATTCAGAATTTATAGTGTGCTCCTAGAAGCAATTTGTTTTTACCTTGCATTGACTTTTACTTTATTATTTTTACAAAGGCAAGAAAAGGAGCACGGTGTAAAAATAATAAAGTAAAACAGATCTGCTCCTGTTTCTTTTATCCATTTCTTCTGCTCCTATTTTAATGGTTTTCTTTTATTTGCAAGAACAGATCTGCCATTACAAATTATTTCAACTACAAACTGCAGAGTACTTGAACATTTGATTTCACATCTGGCATTACCTCTAATTGCAATTACAAATAGGTGCCTTTACTTCTGCATAACAAATAGAAGTACAAAGTGCATAGTTGTATTTCTGAAGATACCATTGAACCAACAGAGAAAACTTTATTTCCAAATTGAAAGTATAAATGATTAGGCTTAACAGTTTATTTATAGAGAAAAGTGCAACATGTGGGTGCATTTTTACCCTAACTTGAAATACATGACCCATGTTCTAAGATATCCATGGTTACATGACTTTTGATTAGTGGATCAGATTGGCAACTGTGTCATAACATGTGATTGATGGGTTTTTCTCTAAATTGGTTTCTACTGCAATCATTTTTATGCTGTTAATAATCCTAGAACTTTATTGTCATTTACATAGTTGGTTGATAGTTATGGTACACAACCTACCAAATAAAAATATTCTCAGAATAGCAGTAGGGAGACATGGCAGAGTATCGCACCATAGACGCTCCATTCTCCCGGCGTGGCGTAGCGCGCCATCCTTCCTAGTTGCTCATAGTAGGCGTCTTATTATTGGAGCATGGAGTTGCAGAGAATAGAGGATCTGAAAACCTTGAAAGAAAGGAAGTTCAAAAATTATGTTGTTGCTGATCTCGTTGAGCAGATGAGTCTTTTCCCAGAGGGCCGAGCAGAGGCAACGTTGAAAAATTAGTCTTGTTTCCAAAAGTTTGGAATGTGGCCCGAGTTTTCTCCGTTCTTCCAATCCATATCGAAACCTTGAAAGAAAGGAAGTTCAGAAATTACGCTGTTGCTGATCTCGTTGAGCAGATGAGCCTTTTCCCAGAGGGCCGAGCAGAGACAACATCGAAAAATCAGTCTTGTTTCCAAAAGTTTGGAATGTGGCCAAGTTTCTCCGTTCTTCCAATCCATATCGCATGGATCCTGTTGAAATATGCAATGCATATTAGGAATATTCTAGAAGATTGTGAAAATTACAAGAAACTAACTTTGCAATGTATGAGGATAAAATCATGCCAAAGTAAGAAGATTCTAGAAGAGTGGGGAGCAAGTATGAGTAACAATTATCATGCTTCATGGTGAAGTGTAGAACTCTCTAGAGGAAAGATATTTGTATGATAGGATAAAGATGGAGAAAACTCTAGAAAACTAGAAGAGTGTAGAAGGTGGATACATGGCAACACCATATAAACCATGGAAATAGGGGTGTCCCCCTCCCCCTTGCCATACCATGGCATAAGAAGTCTCAAGTAGGAGATGGTAAGGTTACCATATAGTGTAGTGGTATCATGGTAGAATAGCCACATAAAGAGTATAAGTGTCATCTTGTGTTGTATCAGGTTGAGTTGTGATTGAGTTCCCTTATAAGTGTTAGTCTCCCAGTTTTTAAGAACTTAGTGTATAAGTTGTGATCTATCGTAGGTTGGCTCTGCCACCGGGATCACAAAGGGTCTGGACTTCATCGTAGGAAGGCTCTGCCTCCCGGAAGCCAGGTTCATCTGTTGGTAGGCTCTGCCACACGGAAGGGAGAAAGCGGCTCTACCGCCAAAAGGATCTTATACACCAAGTAGCTAGAAATTGAAAAAGCTAACTGACTCTAGAGTGAGTTGGTGTGTCTTAAGTGTAGGTTTCTATATAGTGGGTATTAGGGCGATCTCGGTTCCTAACATTTTCTTTTGAAAGGCTCCAACTAGATTGAGTGGCATGAACCGGGTCCATAATCGATTTACATTTCTTTAGCGAAGAATCGTCGTACCCAAGAGTCACGTGCACAAAATCTGCCCTAAAAAACCCCTCTATCATCACTAATCTTATAGGTAGCATAAGCCAGAACAAAGCGCAGAAAAAAGAGCAGCACACCGCGACTCCTGCTCACGCAACTCTATTCTGGCACGTCGCCACAGCCTTGTTGGAGGTCAAGGCTGTGACCTTTGGCCTCTCGCGATTCTGCGCCTACCTTGTGACGTGCCATCCAGAGCTAATATCGGGCGACGATGAGTGGTGCAATAAGCTCTATTCTGACATGAAGAAAGGGACATGCCCCCTACCCCCCCCCCCCCCCGCTGGTATGTAGTGGTGGATCTAGGATGGAGCTCATTCTTTCTCTTCTTCCTCCTCTTATTCCTATCCTTTTATCCTTCCTCTTCTTCATTCATGGTTGACAATTGTTGGGGGGGGGACTACATGAGCGGGGCCAAAGCCCCCCTGCACCCCTCCCCTGTTGGTATGCAAAATTTCTATTAGTTAAATAGTAATTTTCACATTGTTCATTGCCTTAGCGGCTCAATTAACAAAGATTGCCCCCCCCCTCGTTCTTTGGTCAGGCTTCGCTACCAGCCACAATGGCATCGGAAGAAAGCTATGCGCAGCTCTCTGAAGCCCTAAACGCAGAGTCCAACCATAAACTGCTCAAGAACGCGCGATGCTCGCAGAGACGCTGATTTCTTTAGAAGTAACATGGGAGGCGTTGGCGAGGTTCTGGCCTGATGTGTTGCTCTACCTCGCCTCATCCGACAATATGCTGGCGCACGCAGACCCCATCAGCCGCGGCGGTAAGCTGCTGACTGCTCACTCACCCTGCTCTGGGCACTGCTCGGACATGCCGGGTTTGTTTCCTCTGCCGACTGGCTTTAAAGTCTCAAGGTATACAACATACAACATAACAATTTACTGTATGTGTAGTACACATGTAAACAATATATGAGACTATTCGGCCACTCAGCCAAGGACGCTAGCCTTGTTTTCTTAGCCTTCCCCGTATTTGGCCATGTATTGCATTAGAAATAAAGTCCTTCAATATTGATATATATTTGTTGTGAGAAGCAATTTAGATAAAGGATGAACCGACCTCTATATCGACAAGCTGGATATATATAACCACTGTGAGAAACAATTTACCTCAGTTTTTGTAATTGCGTGGTTGTGCTGCCGCACTGTGGTGTGGTTGGTGGTTCAGAATAAGAAATAGAGGTACCACCCTATTCTTAATTACTCCATTCACAAATGATAATCTTATTTGGGATGGGTACAATGACCAAGGTAAAAAAAACTTTACTTATCAATCCAACTTATCCCGTTATTATTTACCTAGTGGAAAGAAGAGATTTTTAATGGTTAAACCTCGTGAAAACAAATTGTCTTTAATGCCCCTTCTGCATGTAGCCAGTTTTTATCGCATTGCATCATTTTTTGAGGCACAGTTTTAGTCCTACGTAGTTAATGGGCATTGAGCCCGAGAGGCAATAGGTGGTGGGTTCAAATAAGACTATCAATCAGAGCTTAAAGCAGGAATACTAGAGATACTATACAACCTGGAGTTGAACCTCTGGGAGCAACTGTGCCTCTGCGGAGTGACGTGTGGCTGGCGAAAAAAAATTTACTGTATATACTATACACCCTGGAGTTGAACCTCTGGGAGCAACTGTGCCTCTGCGGAGTGACGTGTGGCTGGCGAAAAAAAAATTACTGTGCCGCGGCGAGAGGCGTCAGACGCGGCCCCTGGATTGGGCATCGTCCCCTGCCGCGGGCCCTCGCTGGGGTCGTCGTGTCCCGACCGACCAACAACGGGTCCAGGGGGTGTCTGCGTTGGTTCGCCGCCACGCCTTGCTGCCGGGTGGGGGTAGCCGGCATCCGATGCCGCGGTCTTCAAAAAACGGCTCCACGGCCCGTTTGCACCCCGAGCCCCGCACTGCCTGGCGCGGCGCAGCGCGCTTTTTGGCTAGTACTCCTCTATTTACTTTTGATAGCTATATTTCAAAAACTTAAATGTTCAAAAATGATAGCTATATTTACTATTAGCATGGGTATTGGCAATAAATAGCACTAGTTATAAGGAGTTCCTAGTTAAAATATTGGATGACCAACAAAAAAGTCTGTGGCATTTATTAGATTGATAAGCACACTTGTGGTGCCCTTGGTCATTGTGTCATATGGAAATATATCTATCAAAACTGAATGGAGGGAGTACCAGAGATGATAGTTACAGGGAAATCTCACGGCACAGAACAAAGCAGTAGTAGTCACCAGGGTTAACAATTTCGGCGAAATTTCGCCGAAATTTCGGAAATTTTTCCGTTTCCGCTAGTTACCGGGATTCGAAATTTCGGTATTTTTCGGTATATTTCGTTTTCAAATTCAAAATTCAACAAATTTCGACCGAAATTCAACGAAATTCGCCGAAATTTACCGAAATTTCGGAACGGAATTCCGTTTCCGCTAAACACCGGGATTTGACCGGAAAACGAAATGGTTAACCCTGGTAGTCACACAGACCGCACACAATCTCCGAAGAGACACGCTAATCAATGACTGCTGGTAACACAAATTCACAGGCTACCCATGCAAAAACCGCAAATAGTCGTCACAGCACACACCAAATGTCCCGAGACAAAGACAAACTAAGCATCACTGTGACTGCTGCAACGGAAATGCACGTACCAGGAGCTCAACGGAACCATGCACTGACTGCATTTGCGAGGCTGAACCCGTGAGCAGCGTCGAGGGCGGCCTGAGCTGCTGCCGCCGCCCCCTCCTGCACTGCTGCCGCCACCGCCGCAGCCGCCTCAGCCTCCTGCGCTGCGGCCCGCTTCATGCGCCAGTAGGTGATCGCTGCCCCGCCTGCAGCACCCACCAGGATGCAGAGCACCGAGTTGAGCCCCATGTCACCGTCGGTGTGACACATCGCTGGTGCGGGCTCTCCGCTCTCGTGTCTCGGCGCTTCGAGTTTGATGCGTTGCAAGGAAGAAGCCGAGAAGAGGGACGCGGTTTGGTGGTCTCTGTGTGAAATGATAGAGTGCAGGAGCGCCTCTTCTTATCTGAACAAGAATTTACCGAATTAGACAAAAGTAATACCACCATCTTTTCTGAATTGTTGTTAAATGAGGAAATGCCTATCATGTATTATTTTTTCTAATTTCATGAAGAAAGAAATTCGCCTAATTGAATCATTAGTACCAAAGTGTTTTTTGGTTACAGCACAGCTATAATTGAATCGCTAATCTGAAGAAATTGGCTGCTAGTGACCTTAATAAAAAAACATGCTTAGCTAGCATTCCAGTCCATTTATTGTCCTTTCTTAAATTGCCAAAATGGGCCTTGCAACTGCTAAACACCCATATGGATTACAATTTGAGTTGGATTGTAAGCTAGCTGGCTATACTATATATGGCTATTGTACTTTCACAGGGAAATCAACCAATCAATACATCAACCTGTTATCTCATACTGTGGGACCGAAGCCGGCGACCAGAGAGGGGTGAATGGGAGCCGATCAAAATTTCTTCGAAATTCGAATCGTCGGCCTCTATCCCAAAATCCCCCAAACCCTCAAGCGTTCTGACCAAGTTTTGGAATATCTATTGAAGAGCTAAACCAACATAAAAGGCCGCGAATGAGCGAGCGAAACCACGAAGCAAATCGGAAGCGACTCGGAAAAACAGCCGACCTGATCTGCCTGGACCGGTCTGACCGGTGTACTGGACCGGTCTGACCGGTCTCGGCTGTTCAGGAACTAGCAGACCGGTCTGACCGGTCTTGCCTACCGGTCTGACCGGTGGCACCCAGAACCCCCCCCCCCCCCCCGAAAACTTGGATTCAAACGAAGAATCTCAACCAAACGACCACGAAAATCGATGAAACTTGGGGGATAGCTTCGCCCCTACCCCGTGAACATATCCCCAAAAGATCTCGTCCTAAAGATCAACGAATCTTGAGAATTATGGAGGAGATCAAAAGGGATGGGGTTTTCTCTAGAACTTAAGAAATCGAATTCGAACGAGCTAGTGATTCCAGAGGATTTAGGACAGGGCTAGAAGCACGGGAATCACAGCAAAGAACTCGTAGCCTCCTCGCAATCGTGTGCACCAAAAACGAAACCAAAATCCATCACAAACGGGCTTAAAAACGAGGGGATTGAATCGAATCAAAAACCCAGAGGGCACGAGGAGGATAGGGCCTCCTTTCCCAATCAAATCCCACACAAGGTCTCAACAATCCATGGACAAAATCAACTCAAACGAGAGGAATAGAGGGAGAGAAACACAGGGGCGGCGGCCTGGAGAACAGAACAATTCACGGACACAATACAAAAGCCGCACTTGACCTAACACAAGTGAAGGGGTATTTATACCAGCAGGACCGGTCAGACCGGTACGCTGGACCGGTCAGACCGGTTGGTTAGACCGGTCAGACCGGTGCCAGGGACCGGTCAGACCGGTTGGCCTGCAGCACCCCCTGTACATGATCTCATCTGACGGCCGAGGTTCTTTCTTCGAAACGAAGTCTTCTCCGCGATGCCACCGTCTTGATGAAGATCCAGTCCGCGGTTTTGGAGGGCCCGCGAAACCCGGGTAGATGGCCGGTTTTGAGAAAACCGCCAAAACCTCACGCGCGGGAAGATTCCCGCCTCCACGCCGTGGCCCTAGACGCCGTTCCCGCCTCGGCCTTCTGACGGCCCTATATGCCGCCCGACGCCCATCACCTCCTCGCCCGCAGCGAGGCCCTAGACGCCGTCGACGCCCGTCGCCTCCGTCAGTCCCGAGACCGACGCCCGTGCCTCCACGACTCGGCGTCTTCAACCGCCGTCCGCCTCCTTGGTTTTGTGGCGCAAACCAAGAAACCCGCCTTCCGTCGCCGCTTGCGCCCTCGATCCAGGAGTGGACGCCACAGCTGCCGCCCGGTCTGAGCTCCGGTCCCGGCTGCCCTTCACCGCCATCCACCGCACGGTCCATCGGCCACAGCACCTCCACGGCAGCTCCCCGTCGACACTCGACGCCCGTGTACCTGCAATCCAAAGACCAAGCGCACGATCACACCGCACGGTTGACAATTCACTCATCACAAGCATGATAGAGTACTCAACATTCCTCACATACCTTATTTAAAAAGTGCATGTGCTTATAAGAATCAATTACTGCCAAATATGGGTAATAAATAGGGGAAAACATGGGCATTTCATTTCACCGGTCAAAGGGTGAGTAGAGAAGTGCATGACCGGATTTAAGATAGATGGTCATACTATCAAGAGGGGCAAACTTATTTTCATATCGGTCATCTAGTGCTACTTGAGCGAGCTAACTTTGCATATGTTGCTAGGATCAAGCGGCGTTGAAAGTTTTATGAAAATGATTTGAAAATGCTAACTAAGGCTTAAAGGTGTTGATCATCCTTTGGGAGATCATTTGGAGTTGGCATGCTTTGAAAAAAATGGTTTTTGTTGTGCTCCTAACTATGGGTTGAATCTTGGAATGGAATTTTGGGTTGATCCATTTTGTTTTGGATCATTTATTCAGTTGGGTTGGGTTGTCCTCTGAATAAGCTTTCTATAGTCTAAGATCACCTAATTTTGTTGACGGAGTCAAAAGTTATAAGCGTTTTACCAAGGTTCGTTTCTACTAGAAATGGACCTGTCGACGGTCCGCTTCTGGATGGCGGACGGTCCGCCGTTGTCTTGTTTGAGCTCGAACAGAACCATTCTTGGCTCTGGGTGGTGTTCCAAATTGTACTGCAAACTGTTCGGCCCTTGAGGGCAGACGGTCTGCCTCCTGTTGAAAATTCTAGGATAGAATGTTGAACGGCGGATGGTCCGCCCCTAGAGTGCGTGCAGTCCGCCGGTCACTTCCTGATTTAGTCAGAGACGTTTGCAACTCATTATGTTCGAGTTTTGAACCGCGGACGGTCCGCCCTAGGGGTGTGAACAGTCCGCACGGGCCTCTAACGGTCGACTCTGACACGCAATCATTGCAGTTCTAGCCGTTGGGTTTAAATGGCGGATAGTCTGTGAAACCTCTATTTTCACGGGATTTGAATGTAACAGCTAGTTTGGGGCGTTCCTCTATAAATAGAGGTGGTGGTCGGCCATTTGAGGTCCTGAGCACCTTGGGGACTTGGTGTTTTTATGTGAGAGTGATTGGGAGCGCTCCAATTCACTTGTGGCTAGTGCTAATCATATTCGCTAATTGAGAGAGCGATTCTATTGCGTTTTATTGAGAGTTTGCAAGAGATTGGCACTAGGTGATCAAGGTGTAAGCTCGTGGTGCTTGTTACTCTTGGAGATTGCCACCACCTAGACGGTTTGGTGGTGGTGTGTCTCCGTTGTGAAGCCCGCAAGAAGATTGTGCGGTGCTCTGGAGAAGTGATGGTGAGGGGTATTGTGCTCACCCCACCAGAGCCGCAAAGAGCAACATGTGGTCCGATCAGGTCAAGTGCTAGAGCTTGTGGTAAATACTCCACGTGGGGGAGTTGGAGCTGGGGACGGCCGCGCGGCTCCACGGTTGTGGCGACGCCATTCGGGGAGGCGGAGCTGGGGGCGTCCGCGTGGCTCCGTGGTGGTGGCGACACCGTTCTGAGAGGCAAAGCTAGGGACGGAGCGCGGCACCGGGAATGGAGGCGGCCCGAGCTTGAGAGAGAGAGTGCGAGGAAGGGGACGGGCAATGGGGGTGGGATAAAAAATGGATAAAATAAATCTGACGTATGGGATCCGCAGTTAGTAGTTGATATAGAGGATGGATATAGAGTATGAATGGGTGCAGGGGAACTGGATATAGAGGAGAGAATATTGATGACCAGGATATAATATTTCTTTTAGAGAATGAATTTAGAGTACGACGAGTGTGGACAGCCTTATCTGTTGGCCATCTGATCCACACCATGCGGAGCTAATATGTCAGCCCATCCAACTTCATATTTCACGAGAAAAAATCCGATTTACACCCTCAAACTATCGCAAAAGTTCAATTTTCAACCATCAACTACAAAACCGAATAACATAGATGATCTAACTTGGCAGATTTGGCTCATAGGGTGGTTTTAAAGGTGGTTTGTATTGTTTTAAAAAATCTAATTATTTCTAAAAAATCAAAACTAATTTATTTTAAATCAGAAAAATATGAAACTAGTACCAAATTTTTTCTAAAAAAGTAACTTATCTATTATTGCTCCATTTGAATCTTAGTTATTTATATAACTATAAGCAACCAAATATTATGAACATAAAAAAAGCGGGATTTAAATAACTGACAAGTACTGTGTCAATAGATAGGTTAGATTTTTAGAAAACTTTTGATACCTATTTCGTAATTTTTTTACTTAAAATGAATTACTTATGATTTTTTGTTTAAAATGAAATATTTTTAATTCTTACAAAATGGAAAACTAACTAAGAGGCTAAATTTCCTGGCTTCAACAGTTGGATGATCTCTGTATCCGGTTTCGTAGTTGAATGTTGAAAATCGGATTTTTATTGTAGTTCGAGAGTGTAAACTGATTTTTCTCTATTTCATGCTACTAATCTCGATTTGAAATTTACTCTTTTTTCTGTCTGTGGACAATCGAGGTCGTGTTTTCTGCCACTTCAATTCCCTTTTCCTTTTCTGTTACCAGCACCCCATCTCTCTGTCTCTCCCTTCTCCCGCATATCGGCCGGTGCAAGCTTACGCAAATTGCTAGTGCAGAGGTGGGGCGAACTCATGCCTGTGCGACAGGTCTGGCTTCCTTTTTTAACCCAAATTTTTGCCCTCATAACAATTTTTTTTGCTTGACTCAAACAAGAACAATTATTTTCTGTTTTAATATTTCTACTTTCTTTGTTCTGAAACAATTTCTATCTGTTGTTGGACGCCTGGCCTGCCTTCTCAAGTTGGGCTTGGGCAAAATACGCAAACAGGGTATCTTTGTGTTCACCCACTTTTTTTGTCAACTAGGTGGATATGTACATGCCACATGCACGTGTTTAAAGTCAAATGGTTTAAAATTAATTGGATTGCATCGAACTACTACTAAAAAATATCATTTGTTGTGTGGTGGAATAACACAACAAAGAGAAATAGAGGAGTTTAATGACTTACATCTTACCAAAGGCCCATCAACCTCCTCTATCTTCTTTGCCATATAGACGCTCCACCAAAGCGAGAGCAAACTTAATTGCTGTTTCTGGACCCCGGCTGGTCACGGCATTCCGATTCACCAGACATCACATCTGCAGTGAACTTCTCCACGAATGATGGATAACAACTTGGGCACATATAATTACACATCTAATTTCACAAAAAAAAAAATTATACCCTAGGGATTGGTGCTAAAAAGCTTGCCGATATGTGCTCTAAGAATTCATCGCCTGACGCATGCAAGCAAATTAAAAAAAATAAACATTGCTAATTAAAGTCCCTAGACGATCGATGTTGCTTGATGTCCTACTCCATGGAGAAAATAAATACCTTGATACAACATGCAACTTGGGGGGTCACGATCTGTTGGGAAACACAGGTGGATCCTGACAGTGCCCTGATTTAATGAAACAAAGGACAAATATGGAGGTCAGCGATCTCGACGGCAGTTAACAAAACAAAAAAACATCGCTAGACAAATCTTGTACGCCATGAAGAAAACATGCACCATGGCCAAGGTGCAACGAGGGGAGGGGTGGCATCCTCACCACTGATTTAATGAATTCAAGATCAAAGATGAAGGTCGGCACTTACCTGGGGTAGTCGGCCATCGCGACGACAGCATGTTGCAGTGGGTGCTAGAGAAGGCGGCCCGGCGATAGTGTGACGGCTGCCCGGGAGCCAATCTCTGTCGAGCGTGGGAGCGGCGCACCTGATGGAGCACAAAAGCCCTCGATCAACCAGCGCACAACACAAATGGAAGGTTTGGAACTCAATCAACCAGCGCACAACACAAAAAGAAGATAACCAAAAGAGGGTTAATCAGCTCACAACAATAAAGAAATAAAAGAAGAGATTTTAGGATGTCTTACCAAAAATTATGGTTGCCTCATCTCTATACAATGGAAAGTATCAAGTGGGCAGGTGGGTAGATAAAAGTGTTTGGTGTAAAAAGTATTAGGATTTTGGTGGAAACATTTTCTTTGTATCAACTTCGTGGATCTACACCCTCTTTCGTCAAACCTTTGGGCTGATAAGTGAGACCTCCGTGAGGAGTACGGTGAACATAATCTTGATGAGAAAGGATTTTAATTGTTTCAACTTTTATAGTATAGATATATACTTTGTAAGCTTCACCGTCATACTCGTGGCTCCTGGATCAATCACCCCGACGTTGGCAAACTCAACTTCGACAAGAGATGCACTAAGCTAATGCATGATGCCAGTGGCGGATCCAAGATTCATGGACAGGGGGGCTAACATCCTTCTTCCTCCTCCAGCCCCCCCTCTCCTTCTTTCTTCTCTTCTTCATCCCCTCATTCCTCCCCTATTTTTCCTTGATGTGCAAGCACGTAGGGGGGGCTGGCGCACCCCCAGCCCCCACGCTAGATCCGTCCCTGCATGATGCTACCATCTGGCCTTGAGCCGTGACCGTGAGACACCTCGGCTAGCCGGCTTGGAATGAATCTGCCGACGGGCTTGCCGTGCCGGTTCTGAAGCGTCAAAGATGAAAGGTCAATCACACCCCTCAAATCATATGACCTACAAAATGCTGCTTGTTGGAATTGATCTCCAGAGGGCCGATCCAAAGATCGGGCTGATCCCCTTGATTACGCCTTGATCAGGGGCGTCCAGTCAAATATGGCTGGTAGGCCCCCGTCGCCCGCGCTATATATAGAATGGGAGAGGGTCCGGGGCACACGACACGATGTTCACCGTAGCCACAACCCTCTCCCACATCCTGATCTGATCTCGGGATGCGCGAGGCCGACGGGAAGCGCCACCAGCGCCTCCTCCACCATGACGACCATCTCCGCTGCCGGATCCGCTTCTCCGCGACCGCGACTTCTTCGCCGCCAGTCTTCGCGCAACACGCCGCCGATGGTCTGCGCCTCTTTCCCTTACCCTCTCTCTCTCTTGTAGTAGATCAAAGATGAACCACTTGTTTCACTACTCAGATCCATGAACCCCATACTCGATTTGTATGCCTAGATTGATCCTTGTACAGAAATATAGAGAAGAAAAGAATCTAACATTGGTATCAGACGCCGATCTAGTTGTAGATCGAGGTTTTGGGGTAAGTATACTCAGATCCGAACTCAGAAAAGAGAAGGAGATGAAAGAAAATGCAGATCGATCTCAGATCAATCAAGAACACCAAGAAATACCAGCCCAGAACCAAGAACCCTAACCCTAACCCTAGAAACCGTCAACTCAGAACCGAACCGGCCAAGAAGAAGGGGAAACCTACCTCGCTGCCGGCCGCCGCCCTCGCCGGCGTGCGGAACAGAAGCTTGCAGGACCTCGCCGTTCGCTCCACTCACGTGCGGGATCCGGCCCGGACGCCGATGCTAGGCCGCTCGACGGCTGCGCGCCCGCACATAGGCGTGCGCGTGTGCCGGCGAGGGGGCCGGCGGCGGTGTCACTCAATCTTCCCCGACGCAGGCCGCCACCGGCGGCGCCGCCGCTCACTCCACGTGAGAAAGAAAAGGGGGAGGAAAGAAATGCATTAGGGTTTGAGGGGGAGAGCCGGCGCCGGCCGGTTTTGTCCGTGCGAGACGCGCGGTCGGCCGTCCAATCTCACCCCGAGCAGATCGACGGCCAGCGTCGGTCGGCAGCCGCGCAGGCCAAATACAGCCCAGGCGGGCACGGCGCGCGGGCCGCTTTCCCGGCCTAGGCCCAGGTTGCTGCCTGGGCGCGGGGGCGCGCCGTCCGCCGCCTGTGGGCCGCGGGCCAAATTTGGTTTTGGGCCGAATATTCATAACTAGAATGCTTTTTCTTTTCCATTTTCAGAAGCATTTTGAATATGAATTTCTTTAGAATTCAAATCTCTGTAAATAAATGCACCAATGTGTATTATTTAAAGAGCAGAAAATTATAGAAATATGTTCATGAATATTTAGTTTTTCACGTATTTCCGCTGCGAAGAATTTAATTTGTTCCTCTATGTTAATTTGAACAAACGTGATAATTAATATAGAGGCATATAGAATTTCGTTCTTGAATTCAAAAATTTTGTAAATTATGATATTGTAATTTCCGACCAAAGTTGATATTGCAATATTATAATTTTGCCCAGAATTTTTTTATGCATTTTCTCTATCTCTACCCAAAGGTGATTTAGACTTAATGCACAGAATATTGTATATTTGATTTTTGAATATAGAATTTCGACTTGAACGCAAAATTTTGTGAATTATGATATTGTAATTTCTGACCAAAGTTGATGTTACAATATTATAATCTTACCCAAAAATTTTATGTATTTTTTCTATCTCTGCCCAAAGGTGATTTAGACTTGATGCACAGAATATTGTATGTTTGAATTTTGACCAAAGTTAAATTTAAACATGCCATTATTGTTATCTTGAATTTCTACTCAAGTTTTCGTATTTTGTGATCCAATGCTATGTCATATGTGAATGCCATTCCAGAATTAAATGGCCAGAACTATGGGAAATGGTTTTCAGAAGTTACTAATTGCTCTGGCGATGAATAATATAGATTTAGCCATCATAATGCCAACACCAGAAGAACCAGAAAATCCCATAAGGACTCAGAACAAAGCAGACGATGCATGGGTTATTCAACAGAAAGCCCATGACATTACTTGGACCAAAATAGAAAATTCAGTAGGCATGTTGGAATATTTCAAACCGCAAGTGCCTGATGATCATCAGAGGTACCATTTCCGATGGTATAAGAATGACAATTCCAGAATGAGCCGCCGCTACTAAGTATCTAGAATGGTGAAGAGTCAGATCACTGACTCACTGATTCTTCCAAGCTTATGCTGCCACTGTGGCTGAGCAGCATATGACCATGAAATATGCTGGCGATGGAATAAGATAATAGATTCTAGAAATGAGCCACATGGCAAACAAGTTTAAGACAATGAACATGCCTCTTCTAGATGCTTTCATGGTTCAGCTGGTGTTCAAGTCTATTCCCAAGGACTTTCCGACTTTTCATGTCAATTAGAACACTCAGCCAGAAAATAGGAACATTGAGAAATTGTTTACCATGTGCAGTCAAAAAAATATGATAGACTCAGGGCCGCCAATGGAGGTGAGCTTGTCTTCCATGTTCAGCAGAAAAACAAGAACAATCAGAACAATAAGAAACTTTTCCACCTAGTACAAATCAGAAGGAATTCGATAAGTGTATCACGATCAGATGATGACTCTATTGATTGTCATTTTGGTGATGCCAAGTCTGAAATACAGTTTAACAAAGAATGTGTTGGTCTTGCCTTCCGACAAGACAAGATATACTTGCTTTAATTATCAGAGAATGTGAATGTTGCAAGTTCTAAGTATAAGAATTCTTCCTCATATGAGAATGTTACAAAGAAACGCAATCGAATTGATGCAATCTCGTCGAAATTATGGCACTATCGTTTAGGCTATATTTCGAGGGGAAGAATAGAGCGCTTAGTGAAAGCATCAATTCTTCCGCCAATAGAATTTTCAGAATTAGAACAATGTATTAATTGCATTAAAGAAAATTTGCTAAGAAAATAAAAAAAGACTGGAAGCATTGGATAAATTCGAGATACTTAAAGCAGAAGTAGAAAATCAACATGATTTAAAGATCAAGATAGTAAGATCCGACCGTGGGGCAGAGTACTACGGTCGGCATACCCCATATGACCAAGTTCCTGAACCTTTTTGTGAGGTTACTTATGAAAAATGGCATAGTTGCCCAGTATTCTACACCGGGCGAGCCTCAGCAGAACGGAGTAGCAGAAAGAAGAAACCGTACCCTGATGGATATGGTCAGAAGTATGAATTATAGATAGAAAGAGAACCCTCGCTTAATCACTTTTGTGTCTGGGCTTCAACTGTGGCTAAGGTATTTAATCCAAATATTGGGAAATTAGATCCCAAGACAGTCAGTTGTCATTTTATTGGCTATCTAGAAAAGTCTAAGGGACATCGCTTCTTCTATCCCGACAGACACACGAAATTTATAGAAACAAGACATACTGCCTTCTTAGAAGATCAAATGATCAGGGGGAGCATGGTAGCCAGAAAAATTGACCTTGAGGAGATGCGGGTATTCGTTCCCACTCCGATGACTCAAGAGCCTTATTTCTCGTTGTCTGTTGTTGTGGCACCGATAGCGCAGGAAACTGCAGTGCCAACGCCTATTGTTAGTTCTCCTGACGTGACAGCAAATGGAAATGAGGAGCCTGTTCCTCAAGATCCAATAGAAACAGTTGCCACGGATGAGGGGGAGCAGCAACAGCCTCCTGTTCAAAAAATGCCAGTTGCAGTGGACCCGAGTAGGTCACAAAGAATTAGAAAATCAGTTATCTCTGATGACTATGAAGTCTATAATAGCAAAAAAATTCAAATGGAGGATGATCCCACCTCTTTTGAAGAAGCCATGAGAAGCGTGAATTCATCCAAGTGGACTACAGCCATGAAAGATGAAATGAAATCTATGAGTGCCAATAAAAGTTGGGACTTAGAAGAAATTCCTAAAGGAGCCAAAATAGTAGGCTGCAAATGGGTCTACAAGACTAAATGTGACTCCAAAGGGAACATAGAAAGATTTAAAGCACGACTTGTGGCAAAAGGCTTTACGCAAAGAGAAAGGATAGATTACAATGAGACATTTTCCTCGGTCTCATGTAAAGATTCTTTCAGAATAATAATGGCCTTAGTGGCACGTTATGATCTAGAATTACATCAGATGGATGTGAAGACGGCATTCCTGAATGGAAATTTATATGAAAATGTCTACATGGCACAACCGAAAGGTTTTGTAGTGGAAGGCAAAGAAAACTTAGGGTGCCGCCTGAAGAAGTCAATTTATGGCTTAAGCAAGCCTCAAGGCAGTGGTATTTGAAATTTAATGAAACAATAAGAAAGTTTAGATTTAAAGAAAATGAAGAGGACAATTGCATTCATGCAAAGTTCAAGAATGGGAAATTCATTTTCCTCATCCTGTATGTAGATGACATTCCACTAGCTAGCAGTGATGTCGATCTACTATGGGAAACAAAGAAATTTTTGTCCTAGAAGTTTGATATGAAAGATCTCGGTGAAGCTTCATTCGTTTTAGGAATTGAGATTCATCGAGATAGAAGAAATGAGGTGTTGGCATTATCACAGAAAGCATACCTAGAAAAGATATTAAAGAAATATGGTATGCATAAGAGTAAACCCACACCTGCTCCAATAGTCAAGGGTGACAGTTTCGGGAAACATCAGTGTCCCAAGAACAAGTACGAGCTCGAACAAATGAAGGCAATGCCCTATGCTTCAGTTGTCGGAAGTTTACAGTATGCACAAGTGTGCACATGCCTTGACTTGAGTTTTGTTACCGGGATACTTGGCAGATACCAGAGTGATCCATGCATAGAGCACTGGAAAATGGTAAAGAAAGCTTTACGCTATGTAAAGGGTACAACAGGCCTCATGCTGACATATAGAAAATTAGAATCTTTAGAAATAGAAGGATATTCAGAATCAGACTTTGCAGGAGATGCGGATGATAGAAAATTCACGTCTAGATATATCTTCACTCTTGCAAAAGGGAGCGATATCGTGGAAAAGCTCCAAGCAGTCAGTCATAGCATCATCCACGATGTATACTGAATTTGTAGCATGTTATGAGGCCTCAAGGCAGTTCACATGGCTTAAGAAATTAGTATCCGGATAGAAAGTGGTCGACATCGTAGAAAAACCACTGAAGTTATACTGCGGCAACGAGCCAGCAGTATTTTGTGCTCATAACAACAAGTCGAGTGGTGCTGCCAAACACATCGACATTAAGTTTTATGTTGTTATGGAGCAGGTCCAGGATCAAATGATTTGTCTAGAATATGTCAGAACAAGCAAGATGTTAGCTGATCCGCTTACAAAAGGCCTACCACCCAAAGTGTTCAGATAACACTTAGCCGGCATGGGTTTAAGAGAAAGCCTATGATTTCTGGACAAAGAGGGCTCAAGAATAAGACTCTGTTACAGACCGGAAAGGTAATTGTGGCTGTTAATCTGACGGTAATAACTGTCATGACGAGACACGCCCTATACACTGATCTGCGATGGGATGGACCAAACTCAGATAAAGAATAAGAATAAGAACAATGAGATATCAAAGGGGGGAATGTTGAAATTAATCTCCAGGGGCCCGATCCAAAGATCGGGCCGATCCCCTTGATTACGCCCTGATCGGGGGCGTCCAGTCAAATATGGATGGTGGGCTCCCGTCGCCCGCGCTATATATGGAACGGGAGAGGGTCCGGGTCACACGACACGATGTTCACCGCCGCCACAACCCTCTCCTACATCCTGATCCGATCTCGGGTTGCGCAAGACCGATGGGAAGCGCCACCAGCGCCTCCTCCTCCACCACAACGACCATCTCCGCTGCCGGATCCGCTTCTCCGCGACCGCGACTTCTTCGCCGCCAGTCTTTGCGCAACACGCCGCCGATGGTCTGCGCCTCTTTCCCTCCCCTCTCTCTCTTGTAGTAGATCAAAGATGAACCACTTGTTTCACTACTCAGATCCATGAACCCCATACTCGATTTGTATGCCTAGATTGATCCTTGTACAGAAATATAGAGAAGAAAAGAATCTAACACTGCTGACCCGGCCGGCATTCTCTCGTCAACACAAGTTTTTGCAGACGACCGTTAGCATATAAACGAACCGCATGTCCGCATGTCTGTCAGCAGATGCAATCGTTTCAAGCCTGATCGGCCATATCCACTCGACAACCACAGCCCTGCCCCTGCGCCGGATCAGCCGAAGATCATGGAAGGAGCCATCCCCAAGCCATCAGAGAAGAGGTGCAGTGCAGGAACTCAGCAAGATTTTCTGTCGATCGGCGATCAGCAGCGGCTGAGCGCTGCATCTTCACTCCATTTCTGTTTCGATGCGCGCTGGACCTCACCTACCGACTAATTATGGTCAGGGTCGCCCTCGTCACCGGCGGGAACCGGGGCATGGGGTTCGAGATATGACGGCAGCTGGCGTCCGGCGGGCTCGCCGTCGTCCTGACGGCGCGGGACGAGAGGAGGGGCGCCGAGGCGGCCGCCAGGCTCCGCGGGCTCGGCCTGCAGGACGTCGTGTTCCACCAGCTGGACATCGCGGAGCCCGCCAGCGCTGCTCGTCTGGCTGGCTTCGTCAGGAACAAGTTCGGCAAGCTCGACGTACTGGTATCGCTCGTTCGGCTTTCCCTGCCATGAACAGATGAACTGCTTCTTCTTCTTTTTTGTTTGAATACTAACCGCAGGAGCGCTGCTAAATCATATAAGAAAGAGAAGCAGAAGTTAGATGAACTGCTTCTGACGATCATCTTTGGTGTGCATAATTCTTTTCTTGCATACCTCGGTATGTTGGCCTAATGGCTTCTCGCGCTCTGCAGGTCAACAACGCAGGAATCATGGGGGTGACGATGGAGCTTGGCAACGAGGCAGCCGTCAAGGAAATAGTGGTATGCAGGCTAATTTGTATTTGGATTAGCATGTAAAGTATCAGTACTTTTGATGTCAACCCCTGACCAAGTTTGGCTGCATCAAAACAGCGTTCGGGCAAGGGTCAGAACGAGATCGCAGATTGGCTGAAGCAGGGGACCACGCAGACCACACAGCAAGGGGAGGAATGCCTGAAAATCAACTACCACGGCACCAAAAACGTCACCGAAGCTCTGCTCCCACTCGTCCGATCCTCCGCCGATGGAAGGATCGTCAACGTCACTTCAGCCTTTGGGCTACTCAGAGTACGTGCCTTGCTACATCACAGATCATCACACTCGCAGGTTACTAGAACAGAAATAAAGTCTAAAAAATCAACCCAAAATCTTACATGTCTCCTGCTCTTCTCGACTGGTCCAGTTTTTCAGCGGTGAGGAGCTCCGGCAGGAGCTGAGCGGCATCGAGACGCTGACGAAGCAGCGGCTGGACGAGCTGTCGGCGCTGTTCGTGGAGGACCTGAGGCGCGGCAAGCTGGGGCGCCGCGGGTGGCCGGCCGACCGGGTGTACGCGGCGTACCAGGCGTCCAAGGCGCTCGTCTGCGCCTACACGAGGATCCTCGCCAGGGAGAACGCCGGGGTGCGGGTCAACTGCGTGCACCCGGGCTACGTCGAGACCGAGATGAACTGCAACACGGGCAACCTGACGGCCGCGGAAGGCGCCAGCGTCTCCGTCGCGGTCGCTCTCGCCGAGCAGGGCGGCGTGACCGGCGCCTACTTTGACCGCACGGAAATAGCACCTTTTGTCTAAAATATATAAAAACCCTGGAGTACTACTCGCAAAGAGAAAACAACGTACTCCAGCAGATTTATCATTTGACCCTTGTTTTGCGACAGGAAATGTTAGTTAAAATATCACCAGCCTGAAGAATGAAAAAAGAATACACCAAATGAAAGTTTGTTGAGAAATGTTCAGAAGGAAAAAAATTATTTTAACATTTATTTGTTTTATTTATTCTGCCCATCGCTCGCCTCTTGCCACCCTCGGCTCTCCAGCTGGTAGCGGCACCGTCGTGCCACACCGGCACACCGCCACACTGCAGCCCACCGCCGATAAAGCCGCCAGCCATGGCCTTCCTCTAAGCCTTGCCGCAGCATCACACCACAATCCGCCACCAATCAACTTGGGGGCTTTGCATTGGTCTTCCTCCAATCTCGCCCCTGTCAAAATCCCTCAAATCCAATCTAGCTATGGCAAAGCCTTGCCAGACGGCCAGAGCAATCACTAGAGATGGAGGAGCTCAACATGGTTCTAGGCTTCTAGCCTCTAGGCTCCGACTGTGTAGATAGAAAGTGGATGTGGGGAGGAAAGAAGCCCCCAGGTGCGATCTAGCATTCTCTTTTTTTATATAATAAAATTTCAATACCCAAGCAACGGTACTTCTACACGATGGGGAAAGACGAGAGGCCAGCAAAAGGGGCGCGGCATGTTGTGGTGGTGTCTTCGTCATCGGTTAAGGACTTTGGCTTATATATGCTGTGTGCGAGAAACCATAATGTTGGGCTGGCCCAAACCAATCCCTTTTGTCTGTTGTGTTTGTGCTACTAGTCTACTTACATGTGAAAAACGAAGATAACCTGAGGGTTAAATTATAATACCGGCTAGACTGAAGACTAGTCTCTCGCTGTCTAACACTGGTCTAAAAATGTCATTGCAACTTGTAACCAATCAGCCGTGACTTCAGCGAGGATATTGTGTCACTCGGTGCGTAAAACTATCGGCATGACGAGAGGGGTGACGACATCACCAGGATGGGAGCCTAGGGCGCACCACTACATATTGCTGAAGAGCCTGCTGACTGCTGTCGGAGGCGCACCACTACAACTCTTGTCTCCGCACAGTGTCTCACTCTGACTTGCACAAGACAGACCTCGGCCACCGAAAAAATGGAAGGAAAAGTACGCTGCCAATATGAAAAAGAGTGAGCATTTCGCAATTTATGTTTTCTTTTACACGTGCTCTGCACACCGTTGATCTCTCCTCCAGAATAGCATATGCAATTTCTCAGTCAAAAGCACATAGTACAACACAAATAGTATCGATCTTAATTAATAGATTGGTTATGAAAAATAGTTTCATGACATGTAGTTGTTTTAATTTATATTGATATAATTGTTCAGATAATGGTACTCAAATTTTGTAGCGGGGATAGTAAATCGATTGTCTGATCTAGCCTGTACTGTAGACATTAGCCTCCTAATTTTCTGTGTATGAGAACCGTGCGTAGCGCGGAGGGCAGGGGCCGGTGGCTGGCTTCCTGCCGGCCAGCGTTGGATTCCCACTCGGCGCACCAAAAAAATCTCCTCGCTTGCCTCATGTGCCAATGCACAGTTGGGTCCAACCCTGGTCGCTGGTCCCCCTATGTCCGTGTATCGCCCATTCTCACAGGTTGTGGACACTGTGTATGGATGAGGCAGGGGTTTGGAGATTTTCTCGACCTGTGTGAAAAAGGTCTTTTTTCGTGAAAATGTTGTGGGGGCGGTTTTCCCCCACAGGTTGAGTTTTTTTAATTTTCTGTGTATCCTAAAATTTCGAGACGCCTATTTCCCTGTTTTTTCAGGGTTGCCGTGGTTACAGGAGGGAATAGAGGGATTGTATTAGAAATATGCAGGCAACTTGCTTCCAAAGGAGTCACGGTAGTATTGACAGCGAGGGACGAGAAGAGAGGCGCAGAAGCAGTCAAAACCCTTGGAGCGCACGGCCTATCCAACGTCGTGTTCCATCAGCTGGAGGTTGGCGATCGGTCGAGCACGACACGCCTTGCTGATTTTATAAGGGAGAAGTATGGCAAGCTGGATATATTGGTAGTGCCTTTGTTTCTTTTCCAATGTCATTACGTGTGAAGGATGCTAGTTCTGAATTTATCATCATTGGTAGTTTGCTGGTTTGATTCTTTGCAGGTCAACAATGCAGGAATTGTCGGGACTACAGCAGAGATCAGCGACCCAGAATCTTTTCAACAAAAGGTCAGCTAGCTACCTTGTAACAATCACAATTCAAAGTTCACTACCAACTATGTTTATGTGCATAATTTTAAACTTTGACTATAGTAGAAGGGAGTAATTTAGACTTTTTCCTTTAATATATTTACCTTCTTGATAGCTCTTACAATAAAAAAGAGAATAACAATTTTTGCTGCACGGAAATAGCTCGCAGGCATGGTTGGCATGGAAAAGCTTGAATGGATCAGGAAACACACCACGGAGCCTTACGAGAAAGCAGAGGAGTGCTTGAGAACAAACTACCATGGCACCAAAATTGTCACAGAAGAACTTCTTCCTCTCCTTCAATCCTCATCACATGGAAGAATAGTTAACATATCGTCTTACTTTGGACTACTCAGGGTAATCGCCTTTGAGAAATGATATAATAGTTAGATTCAGGTATCGCATTTGTATTTGCAAAATACTAATCTTTTTGTACGGCTTCAGTTTTTCAGTGGAGAGGGACTTAAAGGGGAGCTCAACAACATTGATAACCTATCCGAAGAGAGATTAGATGAGCTATCAGAATTGTTCCTCAAGGACTTCAAGGATGGTCAGCTGGAACCCCATGGATGGCCTGCTGAAGGAGGGTACCCTGCATACAAAACATCCAAGGCTCTTGCCAATGCTTATTCGAGAATCCTTGCCAAGAAGCACCCAAAGTTATGCATAAATTGTGTGCATCCTGGCTACGTCAGTACAGACATCAACTTCCACACCGGAAATCTCACGGTTGAGGAGGGCGCAAGGGGAGCTCTGATTCTGGCTCTCGTACCCAAGGGAGGCATGACTGGAGCGTTCTTGGATTGCACAGAGGTCGCTCCCTTCGTGTAATTCTATACCAGGAATGGATACGCTTTAATGTAGTCAATTTCATGTTTGAAAAATATATTTAGTTCCAAAAAATAATAAATTGTTCAACTAAATGTCCTCGATGTACCCACAGCTCCAGCCCTAAGAACACAGGCTAGCATATTTTGGGATAAAAAGAGAATTTGTGTTCTGCGAAACATAAATTACCAAGTATTTTTGAAAAAAAAATGATAATGATGTAAGTATCTACTATCTAGAATAGGAGCACAGAGGTCACTAAGAACGTTAGACGACGCCTCACCCCGATCTCTCAAGTATTGCTCTGCTAGCTAGCAATAGCAATGGCGCGCTATAGTTCAAATGGACTGGGCTAAATGGGCGGTATGAAGCACGGTCTGGTCTGGAAAAGCACAACCCAGGCACGGCCTGGCACGATCGTGCGGGCCGTGTCTAGGCCACCATTACGGCCGTAGTGCCGCAGTCCATTAGAGAATCAGTTCGATGTAGCTACAGTATGCGCGAAAAATATTGTAGCGATCAGGTGTGGGACGGAGTTTAGTCCCATATATACTGCTGGCTGATAGGTGGACTGAGCCAACTTAAATAGCTAGACTGTGAACACATAGTAATTTCGATTGCAACTTTTTGCACGAAGCGAGGATGAAAGTGTAAAAGAGTTATGCGTAGATGTCGCCCACTCAAAATGTAGAAAGGGTCTGAGCCATGTGTCGGGCCTAGGTCATTACCTGACTAAGAACCAGGCCCGACAGCAGCCTATTTCTCCTTATCTAGTCGATATCACTCTCTTTCGTCCCTCTCCCCACAACTAGTGGGACCTATTTCTCCCTATTTAGCCGACATCACTCTCTTTACTCCCTCTCCCACGAGCGTCAGCCATCCCTCCCGCGCGGACTCTCCGCCCCGACAACCACCGTCCATTCTCCCGTCGGTCATCTAGCCTCTGCTTCGCTCGATGTGTGACCTCCACGGGCTAGCAGCCTGCCACTGGCTGTCGAGCTCGTCAGCCCAGCCCAGCATGTTTAGATGGCCATTGTGTCGTGCCTAGACCGGTGGTGCGGCACGTTGGGCGGCCCTCCACGGCCCGTTTACATGGTCGGGCGGCTCATATGACAGACTGACGTCATCTGGCCTCTGCTCCGCTCGATGTGTGACCTTCACAGGCTAGCAAGCTGCCACGGGCTGTCGAGCTCATCAGCCCGGCCCAGCATGTTTAGATGGCCATCGTGTTGTGCCTAGACCGGTGGTGCGGCACGTTGGGCGGCCCACCACGGCCCGTTTACATGGCCGGGCGGCTCATATGACAAACTGACATTTGGAGACTCGCTTCGCTTGATCCTGCTTAGCAGCTCCGGTGCAGCGTTTCTTAAATAAGACCTCCTTTAGAAGATGAAAAAATTACAAAGATTAACTTCAAATCTTCAAGCGAGATTCCACAAAATACTTTAGGCAAAGGAGAAGAGAGGGACTGTGGGAGTAAGATAGTATTAGCCTTAATTTTCTTGGGTTGGGCCCCGGGTTGTTTGTTGGGCTGGGTTCCTTTCCTTACCGTGTATTTGGATGGGGACCTAGTGGGTTGGGTTGGTTCCATCCCTCGTTTTAGGGATGGCTCCGACCCCTCTCATGCTTGGTTAGCGGGATGGGTTCGTTCCAATCTTTTGTTTGGTTGAAGGGATTGAAAAGTATGGAACGGATGGCAACTTAACACCATTAGATAGAGTCCCAGCCGGGACCCACATGTCATCCACTAACCCCTCTCATCTTTATCTTCTTCACCCGGCACCTCGCCCGCAACGCCCACGCCTCCGCTCCTGGCCGGCACCGCCCCCTCCTCCGACGCCTCCAGGCCGGCGCCGCCCGCCCGTCGTCCCCTCCTCCGCCTCCAGGCCGGCGCCGCCCGCCCGCCGCCCCTCCTCCGCCTCCTCGCCGGCACCGGCCCCCACCCCCTTCTCCGCCTCCTAGCCACCCCCCCCCCCCCCCCCCCGCCTCCACGGGCGCGGGCGCGGCCTGCACGGAGGTCCGCCCGCGCGGGGCGGCCTTCTCGACGCGGCGGAGCGGCCAAATCCGGTGGCCCCTGCTCCTCCCGCCCGCCATGGCCGTCCTCCTCCCCCCCCCCCCTTCTCCCTCCCCTCCCTGGCTGGGCGCGAGCCGCCGCGGGCGAGCTCCTCCACCGCGGGTCGGGACGAGGACGGGCGGCGCGGAACGAGGTCGACGACTGGTGGAGCGAAACGAGGTCGAGACGGGGACGGGCGACGCGGAACGAGGACGACGACGGGTGGCACGGAACGAGGTCGAGACGAGACGGACGCCGACGGAACCCGTCCAGGTTAGCTCCGTCCCTCGAAATTCGACGGGAGGAGCGAACCCGCATCTTGCGGGAATATCCTCTCCTGGAGCCGCTCCGCTCCCTTTGCCCCTCATCCAAACAGACCAAAAGTGGGTCGGCTCCAACCAGATTCGCTCCGCACCTCCAACCAAACACACGGTTAGACTGCCATATAAACGTGATATCACGTAAAAAGGGGAAATGCGAAAACAATATGGAAAATACCCAAACCGTTTTCGTGCCGAACTTTTTTTTTGAGATAAGTGCCGAATTTGTATTTGATACCACTTTCGAGTTTGTCCGAAAATACAAGAAAGAGCGGGTACAATATAGAAAACGGAGCACGATGGACTTTATCCCGACCGTTTTCACCTCAAACTGGAAGCTTTACAAACCAACCAATACCAGGCGTCCGGCGCTGGAAAAATCTTGCACAGCAGCCTTTCGCTCCCTGCCTAAGCACTTACTTAGCACCTGTGACGAATGCAGTGGCGTCCCCTGCATGGTGTTATTCCACGGATTTTTTTTTTCTTCTTCTTTGTGATTATCAAGCAAAACCTGATCCAAGTTCCAACGGAAAGTGATGAATTGGTCAAGAATTTGAAAACGATACGACCTTTGTACCGGTGACGAGAGGGGTGACCTCAAACAGACAAGCAGAGCCTCCAACAAGCATGCAGACCACCGGCGCCTATATATGCGGACTGGATCCTCCAAAGCTCAGTCACCCAACTCCTGTCTCCACTCTCTAATCTACTGCTCGCCTGACTACTTACACCATCTTGCGCGAGAACCAGCTCTCCGTTGCGCATGGAAGGAAACACAGGCAACCAATCTGAGTGAGCATCAAATCTCTTTGGCAGTAGTACTGTAGTAGTACTATAAGCAATGTCTAATTCATATATAAATCTTTCCATTATCAAACAGAAAAAAAAAGAATCTTTCACATGCCATCTGTGGTACTAATGTAATTTTTTTTCTTTGTTTTATAGGGTCGCCGTGGTTACAGGAGGGAACAGAGGAATTGGGCTGGAAATATGCAAGCAACTCGCTTCCAATGGAGTCACGGTGTTACTGACGGCGAGGGAGGAGAATAGGGGCGCCGAAGCAGTCAGCATCCTTGGCTCGCTTGGGCTGTCCAACGTTTTGTTTCATCAACTGGACATCAGCGATCCATCGAGCGCTCTACGCTTAGCTGATTTTGTCAAGGAGAAGTTTGGCAAGCTGGATATATTGGTATGGACGCATGGTTTCGCTTTCTTGTACTGCAACTGCAACCGATGTGTAGTATAGTTCTTACATGATTTTGCCAAGGAGAAGTTCTTACATGATTTTGGCTTGCATTACTGGTGCTTGTCGGCTTTATGCTTTACAGGTCAACAATGCAGCAATTGCTGGGACGATAAGTGAGATTGGCAACCCCGAAACTTTTCGGCAAGAGGTTAGTTAACCCGTAACGCAATCCTCAAACTGAGTTTTTGTGTACATATTTACAAAGAAACAAAGACATAATTTTACTATCAGAGAGTAGTATCTTTTTTCAGTTTTGAAAAAAAAAGGAACTAAATGTAAAAGAAACTAATGTTTTTTTCTTGCATGGAAACAGGTTAAAGGCATGGAACTAGTGGAAAAGATTGGTAGAATCAGAGAGCACATCAGGGAGCCTTACATACAAGCAGAAGAGTGCTTAAGGACCAACTACCACGGGACCAAAGCTGTCACAAAAGCATTGCTTCCTCTCCTACATTCCTCATCCCATGGAAGAATAGTTAACATATCGTCTCGCTTTGGACTACTCAGGGTAACTACCTAGTACCTACAGGGAATAGCATATATTTATTTTACAACTCATCTTTAAAATTATAATCAAATTCAACATTTATATTTCCATTCTGCTCCAGTTTTTCAATGGAGAGGAACTCAAACAGGAGCTCAACGACATCGACAAATTGTCTGGACAGAGACTGGATGAACTGTCAGAATTGTTCCTCAGGGACTTCAAGGATGCCCAACTGGAGAGTCGCGGGTGGCCTACGGAAGGAGGGTTCATTGCATACAAAGTGTCCAAGGCTCTCCTGAATGCTTACTCCAGGATCCTTGCAAAGGAGCATCCATCGTTGTGTGTCAATTGCGTGCATCCTGGTTTTGTCCAAACAGACATGAGCTTCCAAGTTGGAGATCTGACGGTCGAGGAGGGCGCTAGGGGAGCTCTCATGATGGCGCTCGCGCCGAAGGGAGGCATGACTGGTGGGTTCTTGGACCGCACAGAGGTCGCCCCATTCATGTAATGTTCTTGCAGCTATGGGATCATTACTGGACCGTGCTTACTACTTTGCTATGTGGCGAACAGAGGTATACTAGCTACTGTAAGAGAAGAGCTGAGCTTTCTTTTTGATAGACTGGTTTGGTGTTGATCTTTTTTTTTTCCTTGTACGTATTTCCAGTCAGCTTGTTAAATTCTAGTCACTCTCTTAAAGAGGTAAAGATATTAGAAAGTGTAAAGGTCGGATATTGCATCCATTATCTAAAAAGATAATAAAAATGGCTATTGGTAAGCCTCCTCTTTTTCACCCTTCACTTTCATGGCATGTCAAGAAAAACTTCGTGCAATGGATTACGAATGAAGAAGAATGTTAACACCAGTACTCTCATTTCATAGTCATGAATCCAGAGCCTCTCATACAGGGAAAAGAAACGTTCATGTGTTACAACCACAGACTGACAAAAACCAAGCTGTCAGAGGCAGAACAAGAGAAGGCGAGGAAGAATAACATATATTTGCAAACTACTAGCTGAAAATTGCAGGGATCGTGTATATAGATATATGGTTCTATTTTTCTTTGCTTCACTGGTAACGGTTGTTCTATGCCGCTTGTGGGGGAGGCGCTTCCTACTCCGCCGCCCCTGCATCTGCCGCCGGCTCCAGCGCAGCCTCCGCGGACTCGTTCTTCTTCTGCGCCGTCTGGATGAGGTGGTTGTAGCTGCCCTTCTCCTTGAACAGCTGAGAGAAATGGATCTTGCAGTAGAGGATGCCGTTGAGCGCGGCGTAGGAGGAGGTGGTCAGGATGCAGCCGCCGTGCGAGCACTTGAAGCAGCTCTTGTGGTACGACTCGCCTTCCAACGTCATCTGAACAAGAAGATCAAGCGTGTTGACATTATTAGCTGTTCTGATTTGATCAGGTAAATTAGATTTTTTTTTGTTAACAGATCTGTTGACAGCCTGATATCATGTGCTGCTTTGTCAGTCGCTGAACAACATTCCTGTACCTTCTCCAATGGATACACAGTTTTTTGGCAGGCTGCGCATTTATCTTGAGTTCCAGAGAATGCAGACGATAGCTTGCTCGGCGCTTTTGCCTGCAGGGGAAAAAGAATCAATTTTGCAGTGCAAATACCATTCAATTACTATTGATGCTGAGAGCCTAGGACCAGAAATAATTTTAGAACTCCTGAAATTTGGATCATCAGTGCAAGAAGATTTGCTGAACCGTACCTGGTCGTTCTTGTTTGAAGATGCACCACCTGAATGACAAGAGGGGGCAAAAGGATCAGAACGCTTAAGTTACTCTGTTGTCACATGACGTTGAAAATTTTCTGATGTCTGTTACCGCATTACCTTGGAATTTCTTGGAGAATGTCCCTGTCTCCTTGAAGAGCTGCTCAAAGTGGGTCTTGCAGTACAGGACACCATCCATGGAAGAGTAGCTGCTAATCTACAGGGGATGCAAACACACGTTTCTTTTTCAAGATCAGAAAATCCCAACGCAAATGTAGAAGTTTCAGGGGTGCACGCGTACCGAGAGCGTCCCCTTGCAGTGGCTGCACTTGAAGCATGTCTTGTGGTAGGAGATCCCGTCGGCGGTGAGGAGGTCGATGAAGTGCACGGTCTTGTCGCAGGTTTTGCACTTGTCCTGCGTGCCGGTGAAAGACATGGCTTCCTATCTGCCAACACGCCGGCCCGGGCAAAGCCTCTCTCTCTCTCTCTCTCTCTCTCTCTCTCTCTCTCTCTCTCTCTCTCTCTCTCTCTCTCTCTCTCTCTCTCTCTCTATCTCTCTCCGTGGCTTGCTTCCCGTCTCAGGCGCGCGCGTCCCTCGGCCGGCCGGCCGGCGATGAGCAAAGGAACGGCGCGGGTGGAGGAGCTAGAGAGGTTCGCTCGATTCGGATCGCGAAGCAAGCAAACGTCTCGCGGGCGAGATGGATGCTATAAAGGGCAGGGCAGGCGCGAGCCGCGGAGCGAAGGTAGGAGGTGCGAGCGGCTGCGAACCGCGGGGACGAGGGTCAAGCGAAGCCTGTTCTTTTTTAGCTTGGGGGAGATGGAGGGGGTGACGCCCTCGTGCCAAGCCTCCATGGCCCATGCATGCCAACCTGCTGCGGCTTGTCCCCCGTTTACTTCTCCTGTTCTCCAGGGCGGGCGTGTTGTCTGGACGTGGACGGACGAGACGCTCGTTCTTAGGGGAAGGTGTGTGCGAGCCACGACCACGAAGACGACGTGGTGGGATGGTTGTTCTCCTCCCGTTCCCGCTGCCACCGGTCGTGTCAGGCAGTTCTTCCCCGTTTCTCTATTTGGCAGCAAAAAAGTGGGAGAACGTTGGGCCGAAGTGCGGTCCGGAAATTCTGACACGGCCCTTACAGCACACACAGCACAGCAGCAGTCTATTAGTTCATTTGGCCAAAAAAATTTGGAACGAAATCTTGTTATTTTGGACTACTAAATGAAGTCTATTAACAGAACTTTTTGTATGGATGAGTTGTAAATCGCGAGACGAATCTAATGAGACTACTTAATTTATGATTAATTTATAATTAGCGAATAATTACTTTAGCATCATTGTTGCAAATCATGTATTAGGTAGGCTCATTAGATTCGTCTCGCGATTTACAATCCATCCATGTAAATAAATTTATAAATAGAGTTTATTTAGTACTTCGTGTATGTGTTCAAATGTGTGATGTGATGTTTTTAACCAGTTTTTTTCTTCTTCTAAACACGGCGCTATGGGCCGCAAACTCACGGTTTTTTTTCCTGGATTTGCGAGCCCTCTCACGGGCCACAGGATTGAGAATTTGCTGATCCAAAAGCATTCCCAGATACTGCTGGTGATCCAACTAGGACGATACGCAAGGGCCCAAACTTCTGTCAATGCCAAACTCAGCCCATGCTTGTAATTTGTTGCCCTCAACGTCGACAGCAGTTGCCTGAGTTACCGTGGGCTGATTCTTCGTTTGTTCGTTTGTTGAGATAAAACTAAGAAGCTAGGTTGGTCCAATATATCCCGTTTATGGTGAATATTAAAAGTTTATTAAACCATTTTTTAAAATGTGAACAAATTTTTTATTGTTGGAATAATTATTTTAGCAATAAAATAAATTATTATACATGTGTAATGGTTTGGCTACCAATCACACGTGGGACTCCTAATATTTACTCTTTTATCATCTAGCTTTTTTTAAACCCATCACAGCTTTGTTATCCAGCATGTACAGATAGAGGAGAGGGAGTCGAAACTTCAAAAATTACATGGAGAAACATAAAAATAAAATGGTAGAGTTCACACAAGCTACCCTCCCGGAACAATCTCTCTTAGGTTTATTCAGGTCATTATATTAAAAAGCCGGACGAACTGATGGGCCAAAGTAAATGAAGTTTGCTTCACGCCGGTTGTTTATTGTCACTGTGAGCCTGATTGGTTGGGTATTAAAATCTACCCAGCTAAAATTCGGGCAAGCCTATAATTTAGCACTCGTTTGGTTGGAATATAAAAAATATCCACCTGAACAAATATTATTCTAAAATTACCAAGATTTCAATAAAAAAATTGGTATGCCTATATTTTGATATTATGTATAATAAATTTTAGTATCCAACCAAACAAATCCTATATTTCTAGCTAGTGTCTCCGTCTCTCCGATGTCCTCTCAGGCTCTCAATCCTCCCCTATCCCTCCCAAATCCCAATCCGCGAGATTCATTGAGCAAGGCTCACCACCCCTACTCGCAAAGCCGCCGCAGTGCCCCCCTTGCCGGAGGGCGTATGCACGGCCGCCGGCGGCAATTAGGCCTGCCACGTGCGTGCGACGCGTTGCCGGCCAAATACAGTGCTCTAGCGCGCACGCTTGTAATTTTTTCCTTTTGAAACTCGCACATGATCCGTTTAGCTCCCTGTTAGCCTAATCTACTTTTGAGCTCTGCTAGAGCAAGTTTGATCGTAGCCAAAAACACAGACAAAACGAAAGCAGGAATCATAAAGCAATCTTAGCCGTCAAAAGTACCTGAAAACAGCAACAATTCATAGCAAGGTAGAGCAAACAGAAAATTCTTTTTTCCTCTCACTCCATCATCAATGATTTCCAAACTAAGCGTAACAAAGTTCACTAGATTTCTTAAGGTGAAATCTATCCACCTGAGTTTGAATCATGGACTTAGCATGAGGGTATTTGCATTTTTCTATATTTGTTCTAGAATTAACCACGATGTTGTTCCAATACCTGAACTCTCTCTCTCATCTCAAAAAATTCCCAAACCTGACACCGATGTTCTCCAGCTTGGGTTGGTGTGCCTCTGTCCAGTGTTCGGGTTGGTGACAATGATTCCATTCATAAAGGTGAACGTGTGTAAGAATAAAGATCTGTTACTATATTTTGAGGGGGCGAAACACAATAGAGGCTCATCATTCTCGTGCGATCATTGTCTCAAGAATACTATTTTCAATCCAGCAAGAAACCACTTGTTAGTCAAAAAGAGTGCGACGTCTAGATAAGAGTTAATTAAGAGATATTTACGGATCTACCTGAAAAGTAAACGAGATATAGCAGAAGGAAGAGACACCGACTACAACCAAAGCACGAAGCGTATCGACCTGAGTGTGAGCAAAAGATCGTTACGTTAGTCATTATCTAATCATGCATCGTGCAAGATTTTCCCGTGATAAAAACGGCCTATGTACTGGTCGGTACTGCAAATTGCTAATACTTTACCAATGCAAAAGGTAATCAAGCAGCCACGTTTGGCCCTCATAACCGACAGCATGGTGGCTTTGGTCTGCGTAACCGTAAGTAACAGTTGTGTAACTTTCTAGTAGGAGCCTTTTGGGTCGCCCATTTGTACGCAAAAGTCGTTGAAAAACTTCTGTGGACGGGTAAAACTGACCTGTCTGGCTAGTACCTGGTCACTGTTCTGTGATCGACTCGGCGAGAGGTACATACCACCCGGTACTTTTGTAAGTACGCCAAGGTAGTCGGTATATGGACAAAGGTGAAATCATTTTCTTTGACGTGGAGAAAGCCAGAGAAGTATATTGGGGTCGGTAGAATCACCGGCCAGCGACTGGAAGCAGCATGCACATAACACATCTTCTTTCTGCAGAACACAGATGAGAGGGAAAACGGACTAATTCCTGGGTAGCTAGTCGCACCATGTTTCTGCAGAACAGAATGAACGCAGTCTGGTCTAGCTATTCAGTTTGCAGTACAAAATAGGAGTACAAATCAAACTACTTGGCTGACTTTGTGAAGTTGTGATGCTCCGTCTCAAGAACCTAATGATGCTGTTCCCAGTGATGTGAACGAACAGCTTACCGATATCGTAGTACTTCCTCCCACCACTAGCTAGATCGATGACTAGAATATCCAGCATGCATGGTCTGAAGAATCGAATCACTCCACTTCACCTCATCAACAACTCCCATTATGGGAGTGTCTAGGTAGAGCCTGCATGCAATTCCAATTCCAAAGTCCGATTGGTACTGCAGCCAGCGGTCAGCGTCGCAGTTGTTGTTGCGGACCAACCCTGCCGTCCGGTTCCGGTACTAGGTATATACAAAACGGCTAGCCAAGGAGAAAGCGAGATGCATGGATACGTCTAAGTCCTGACATCAAGCAAGTCCATTTGTCCATTTTTATGTCGCTACTATTAGCTCGTCCACTGACATCGTCATCGCAGAATGAGGTGGTTGGATTGGATGCCCTGCCATTTTCATGAAGTTGTGCAGTGACTTCAGAAACATTGATGCCTCACGACCTGCAGCACATTGGCCCCACAGCAGGAAGCACACAAGTCACGCTACCGTCGGTCGCCGCATGCGTCCGCCCGCTGCCCGCCGCGAGTCCAAGTCGCCGCCGGCCGCCCGCCGCCCGCCGCGAGTCGTCCAAGCCGCCACGCGCCGCCACGTCCCGCCGGCCGCACACGCCCGTGGCCGCCGCTTCGGGGCCGCGCTCGCCGCTCCCGTCGGCTCTCTCCGGCCGTGGCCCTCCGGCCAGGCTCTCCAGGAGGCTCGTGGCCCTCCTGCCGCCGCGCTCGCCGTGGGCCTCGCTGCGTCGGGGCAGCACGGATGGAGCAAGAGATGGGGAGAAAAGGATCAGAGAGAGAGATGAGGGGGAGCGTGTGTGGTGGAAGACGAAGGAAGAGAGATGAGAGGGAGCGTGTGTGGTGGAGTTAAGTCATGAGCCGTAGTTCGCTGGTGTCAAGATCCAAAACACACAGCGAAGTCTTAGTTCGCCGTGTGTCACTATCTAGACTCACGGCAAAGTTAATTTCTATTATTTCATGTCCACTAGTTTGATAATGAAATATTCAAAAATTAACTAAACCTAAATACTCATATTTTTTATACGGCCTCAAATGACATGATAAATATTTTTTGACTAACTCAAATTTCATTATTTCATGTCATTATTGATTATATTTTAATTATGTCAATTAAAATAGTTTACTTACAATTAATACATTAAAAATACCAAATGGACTCGGAAAATATGAAAATTCAACATGAAGCAATCATTAATGCATATTGTCTATAGAAAAAGTTTAAAAGTCAAACTCAATTTTTTCTATCATGACACGTACAAATCTAAACTCATTCTCTTATTCTCTCTGAAACTTCTTCGGGAAACTCTCAATTTGTAAGCATCATCGTGACAAAATATTTGTATCGTGCTCAAATTTTTACCATACAATCCACGTATGATAGCATGAAGCTGCGGCAAATCTCATAATTTTCTGACATCATTCTAATTTTATAGAATTTAAACACTATTTGCCACCATGATCGTCGTAATGTTTCATTACCAGAAACTTTAAAATTTTGTTTGAACTACTAGTTAAGGTTTCACACTACAGTCAATATCATGAAAATCATTTTTATAAAAAAATTTCCTATTATTTCATGCACTTTTCATTAAAAATTGATTTATACCACAAAAATCATCTAAATGAAATAAATTAGTTAAATAGAACTAACATCTCTATAAAAATCTCATATTCAAACATTTAGTACCAAACAATATATGGACGATGTAGAAAAATTTTGGGAGGAAAAATTAAAACATTTTAATTAAATTTGCCGTGTGTTCAAGGGTGGCACACGACAAAGGTTGCTTTTTGCCGTGTGCCAGAGATGGGGCACACGGCAAATGGTGTTGTTCGTCGTGTGCCTCTCTGGGCACACGGCAAACGCTGACGTCCGTCAGCCCGAGCGACGGGGCTTGACAGCGGGAGCACGAGCCATGCCCGTGTTTTGGTTTCGCCGTGTGCCGGAGCCTCGGCACACGGCGAAAATGGTTGTTTGCCGTGTGCCGGAAAATGGTTGTTTGCCGTGTGCCGGCACACGACGAAAATTGCTGTTTGCCGAGTGTGTTTTATTTGCCGTGTGTTTTCTACGAGGCACACGACAAATAGTACATTCGTCGTGTGCCAAAAAAAAGCACACGGCAAAAATTCAGGCACACGGCGAACAGCTTTTTTTTTCCGGTAGTGTCAGATGGAACAGGCAAAGTGTCACCAGATCGTAAGGACCCGGAGCGGAGGAGCTTCAAGGCATAATGGTCGTACTGATGCTGGTCCAGGGCTCCAGGCCCTGCAGCACGACTCGAGATGGAGTTGCTGATTTCGGAGGCAACGCTAGCTGCTGCTACAGCAAGAGTCCTACTCCGTCCTGCCCGTCCATCTCACGTCGCCAATGGGTTGATCGATGAAGTCTGAACTCTGAAGTGCACTGCTAGCTGGGCCACACCAATAAGGACGGAGGAGATCGTCGCCAATAATTGACGTTTCTAGCACTTAGCTCCACTAAAAAAATCGCTTGGTTTCTCCTTTTCAATGAGTGTGGTTCGAGACCGTACCTCCGACTACGGTGAGACAGCACGCAACCCTCAAGTTTGTCGCTCGTTTTAGTTGTGCTTCCGACTACTCCTTGCGACGCCAATAATCATCCGCTACAGTCGTGATGAACCGGCTGGCGGCTGCGTAATGAGGTTTCCCTGTCCGTGCATTTCAGGCGATGCGAACTTCACGCCCACGGAATCTGGACAAGTTCATCCATTCGTCCAAGCAAGAAAGTGCAGGGTTTTGTACAGAAGAAATTAAAAATCAAAACTGTAGTTGACTGTGACTGAGAGAGGGCCATTGTAGCTTGACTACCACCTACTGACGCAACTCATCAGTACCATAGATCGATCATCGACTAGAGAGTTAGGCAAGGACTTATGGGAGACCGCAACACGTGTGTGTGTGTGTGTGTGTGTGTGTGTGTGTGTGTGTGTGTGTGTGTGTGTGTGTGTCATGGCTGGAGTTTTAGCAACTGATTATTCTTAAGGCGAATGTTTTCTATTTGATTAAGTACTTTGTTCTCTTGAGTACTATTTGAAGCAACTATTTTTTTCGAGACGGGCACACCCCATTTCCATTAAACGATAACGGAAATACAGCAGTTCAGAGACAGCAAAAGAAGAAGAGAAGGGGAGAGCGTTTAACCCGTCAAACTCTAGAATCACGCGATCTGATTCAGAGCACGCGACCCGACCACCTTACAGTTTGCAACAGAGTTCCCAGGATTCCCAGGAGCGCTACAAAGTTCGAAAAGCAACTGAGACAGGCACGCAACACTGAACAAGAGCCAAAACAGCTAGGCGCCGGAGATCAATCCTCATCTTCTTCCTCCATCTTGTCGTCCACAGTCGGGGCAGGCAGGATCCTCGGGATTGCTTCAGGTTGTATCACCACAGCTCGATGAACGCACGCTAGAAGAGTCTTGACGCCCTCCAAAATCTTCCCTTGCATCTCTGGAGGGTAGAGACCTGCCCAATAGACCATGAAAGAACTAGTTTGGACAAGACATTATATAAGATTGTGTATCATCATATCATCTACATGCGTGATTTTTTTGATGAATTTAGACGACTTTTTTTGCCGTGGTTTACACGGGTTTTCACGAAAACTGTGGTTTGCACTAGATACGTTTCCCTAATTGTTCCACATTGTATAATAATAACCAATTACTAGTGGTCTACTTGGACGAACTTGAGGTTGTTTAGTTTTCCCCCTTACTCATGAAAGGCATGCATCTAGTTAATCTGCACGGTCATCAGCGACGTAATAGCACCTTGTCCACAAGCTTGTAACCACCAATCCGCAAATTAATCCCAACGGCCGGCTTCAGGACCTGTGTCATAGGCGCGAAATTTCCCAACACTTTCTCATGAGAGGCATGCATCTCTGCATGCAGCAGTTAATTTTTTAAAAAAATGGTTACACCAGAAATACCCATTGGTTAATCAGCGCATGGCACCTAATCCACGAGCTTATTATTAACATCAGGCATCAGTCAGCAGATCCAACAGCTTCACGATTCGTCGCTTTCCCGGCCCCTCCCAGTTTATATCCCGTAGAAAAGATTCGTGGGTCTCGATCTGAACCGACGGCACCAGTATTCCGCTATGTTTTCTTGCCTCGGTTTGCAACACGCATGCTGCATTTGCAAGCTTTTTCTTTTCTTTTTTGCTCTCTACTATCGTGTGGACATGATCTCACTCTACATAGAGAAAAGGATGCTGGTATGCTTGCTCATTGTCTGCATACGTACAGCCTCTTTTTCTAGCTGACAGTAGCCGGCAGAAACTGCGTTCCATAAGACTAGCATTATTTCTGGCCGTTAGAGAGTATCGTCCGGATTGTGACAGTATACTGCACATGCCCATTTCTCTATGTCCCTCGTGATGGTATACATTTGCATGCCTTGCAATCCGTATTTAAAAAGCTACAAACTGGGAAGAGTAGCTCAAGATGTTCCAAGACGATTTCTGCATGCAACCTCTGAAGAATCGGTGTTCAGTACACGGACAAGGACAATTCTATGAATGATTGCATTGTGCTGGCGTCTCTGTTCAGCTGGCTAGAGCAGTGATTTTCTCTCACACCAAATCAGTGGCGGAGCCACCATTAGGGCGAGGCAGGGCGGCCGCCCTAGGTCCCTCCGGGAGACGTTCAAAGCATATATGTTAACAGCAGAGCAGGAACATAGAAAAAATAGATGAGAATATTGAATTGTCTTTCGAAGGACAAGTTACTCTTGAGAAAGGAGTAAAAGTTCATACAAATTGTTCGATACCCTTCTTTATCGCACACACTAAGTATTTAACCAGCGACTCTATTGTGTTTATATGGGCTGGGCCTGATACATACTTACTCGCAAGCACATCTAGCGAACCCATTCGCTGCTGTCAAAACGGACACTAGGCTTCCTGGTGCGGCAGCCCACAGTAATAGATGCTTCCTCCAGTTCGTGGATGCTGACAATATCCCCCGTTCTCAACTCCGGCAGGGGCTCATGATGGTGCAACTGTGCCCTACGAACGTGAGGACAACGGTCCTCTACCGTCGAGAGTCGTGAGACTCATATTGGGTCATTGGGTCATTAGGCGAGAGGACTTTGTGATCTCGTGGACAGTCTGGTCGAGTGGGTTGCGGCCTCTTAAGTGGTTCACCCTCGCTCCCTAGCCAAGCACTACGTCTTCTTGCCACCAGACGCTGTTGGTGACTTCGACAGTTCACCATCCACCTCCCGCCTGCAGTCTTGGTCAGGCGCTCATGCCGGCGCGTCGCTACTGTTATGCAACGGTGCTCTGCGCCCATCCGTGCTACAACCCCGCCTCGGTACCCGCCAGCTGCGCCAGTGGATCCCTTGCGCCGCCGCCGCGGGCGCCTGCAGCTGGGTAGTAAGCCTCGGCGCGTCGCTCTGACCGTGCAAAAATTTTAAAGTAGAACCGCCCTAGGTCATTTTCTGAGCTGGCTTCGCCACTGCACCAAATCAGTATCAGCCACCAGCCACCAGCCAGTTAGCAGTACTTTTTTCTGACAACAAATTAGCACCAGCTACCAGCCACAACCAGTCGAACAGAGCGACTGTACTACTCCCTCCATTCCACTTTGTAGATCGTTTTGGCAAATCTAGATAAATAATTTTTACCATGTATCAAAATATAGTGTTTATTAAGATACACAACTATATTTAGATACGTAGCAAAATTTATGTATCTAGATTTGTCAAAACAACCTATAATTTAGAACAAAGAAAATATATATGCTTATTTTGCTTGAGTGTAAGTATATTTTTCGGTAGTTCTGCGTTGCCATGACTTCCATTAGCTCTTGTCCTGGACGATATGGCCATCAACTGGATATGTCTGTATGTATGTGTCCGTTGTGTTAGAGTATACTACGTTGACACGGACACTGTACCCTACATATACGTCAAGGGCTCGCTGGCCCATTAGTTTCCTGCCACCTCTTGACCCATGGGACGGATTCCGATGGAGTTCGCGTGTCAGTTTCAGATGCTGTTGCAATTGAACCTCTCCTCGGTTGACTCTGCAATCTGATAAAAATTTTGAACAGAGGAAACAAGAAACCCGCCCTTCAGTCGCTCCACCACCAACATTTCAATCTCGGCGCAGATCTGGTCACAGAGTCACGTTTTGTTTAGTCTTCGAGATAAGATACACCTTGATTTAGTCGGATTTTCAGTTTCGTGCATTGAATACAAGAGGACCGAGCTAAACATTGAGTTCTCTTCCTGACGAAACATATATACTAGGTGAAGAACACGCTCCGCCGCGTAGGAAGAAAACTGAAAAGGGAAAAAATTGAGGGAAAAAAGGAAAATTGAGAGAGAGAAAAAGGAAACACAGCACCGCACGGCGGTGGACGACACCGGGTGTTCCTGCCGCCCGCGCCTCTGCCTGGATGTAAATCCAGCACAGGTTCGCCGAACGCCGCCGCCAACGGCCGGATCCGCTGCTCGCGCGCCTCATCCTCCTCACCGCCGGCCAGATCCGCCAGCGGTCGAATCTCGCGCCTGTACGCCGAGATCCGCCAGGGCGGAGGTCGGCTGCGACCAGGATGGAGCGGGAGGGGGAAGGGGGCGAGAACCTCGGCGGACGACGGCGCCGGAGGGCGGAGCGGACCAGATCCGCCACCGGTATGCCGCCGGTCGGAGGGGCGGCGACGGCGGGAGTCGAGAAGTGGGCAGCCCGGGAGGGGGCGGCGGCCAAGGACGGCGACTGACGGCGGGGTCGAGAGGTGGGCAGCCCGGGAGGGGGCGGCGGCCAAGGATGGTGACCGACAACGGGGGAGGAGGGCGAGGGGCAGAGGGCGGCGCCGCCGGCAGGGCGGAGGGCAGCGGGGCGGCGGCGGGGGATGCTAGGGTTAGGGTTAGCAAAGGGGATAGAGGAGGCCGGAGAGGGTGCGACGCGGGTTGAGAGGGGGTGCGTGGCGGGGAATGGGGTTGTTGGGAGGGTAGTTTGCAAAAAATATGGACGGCGGGTTCGAATAAAAAAATTTGAAGGGTCTATTTGCGAAAAAACTAAGGAACGGCGTGAATCGATCTACTGCGACGGATCGGACGGTCAGTGTTGCGCTACTTTTTTTCGGGGACACGTGTTGTGTAGGGGGAGCCGGGTGCTCCCATGCCTCCATCTCCATGGTGTATAGTATATACACTATATCCCAAAACACCATACCATCATCATACTCTGGATCCGAAAACTAAGGTTATATAATATTGAGGCATGCCTTCAGTTAACTAGAGATATTTGCTCGTATCAAAATAAGGAATCTGAAGCGCTATATATGTACAGACGGTATAGGACCATTGTCCATTGGTTGTCAGAGAGGTCCACAACTAACCTGGATTTTAAGTATGAGAAGTGGCAGTTCAGAAATGATGATAAGGAAGCTTCTTGTACCATGCATTTGTTGGCAAGTACCACTCATCTATGATCTATCTGTAGTTACCTGTAGCGGCATCTTTGAAACAGTGTAACGATCCAACTCTTTTTTTTGTGCAGTTGTACTTGTTCTTGAAAAAAGAATTGAAAGAAAGGATAGCCCCGGTACTACCGGAGAGGCCGGCCACTCTGCATGCCGTCGTAAACTAGCAATCATGGGTGGAACTTCTGTAGAGTGGGATGGGCCTTGCTCCCAGGAGCAATCATTCAGTAGTGGCGGCTACTGTGCATGTTGTTAACAGGTGATGGTGGAAGGTAGTGGTCATATATAAATTAAAAGTAGTTGAATTATTGTATACAAAACTTGATTAAACTCTGCATGTGGGGTGGACTACTGGTGATATAGCTGATGCGGTCCTTCCATTGTTTACCCAGTTTTTGCCAGTGATAAACTGAAACATGTATGTCATTAGTAAGACTAAGATACTCTGGTTTCAGCAGTCAATGTTCAGATTTTTGGAATAGGTTATGGTTGGACAAGGACAGTCGTCACACAGGCACATAACACATACTCCTCGTTTAGTTGTGCGTGTAAAGTTGTAAAAATAGAATCTTTGCACATTTGAAGCACTAAACATAGACTAACCACAAAACTAATTTCAGAACTCGTCTGTAAACTACGAGGCGAATCTAATGAACCTAATTAATCCATCATTAGAGCATGTGTACTATAGCAATTAATGTAACAATTTAGTGTCTAATCATAGCCTAATTAGACTCATTAGATTCGTCTCGCAATTTACAAGCAAACTATGCAATTCATTTTTCATTTCATCTAGATTTAATACTCCATGCATGTAAGATTCTCTTTCGATGTAATAGATTTGGAATTTTAAATTTCGCAACTAAACAAAGCCCTGGTTTAGATGCAAAATTCAAAATTTCAAAACTATCACATCGAATATGTGCGACACATGCATAGAGTATTAAATCTAAACGAAATAAAAAACTAATTACATAGTTTGCTTGTAAATTACGAGACGAATCTAATGAGTCTGATCAGGCTATGATTAGATACTAAATTACTACAGTAAACATGTACTAATGATGAATTAATTAGTTTTAATAAATCCATCTCGTATTTTACAAACGAGTTCTATAATTAATTTTATAATTAATCTATATTTAATATTTTAAATATCAAAATATTCTTTTTCAAAAAATTTACATCCTGCATTTGAACGAGGCCTTACAACCATGCCGCCATCAGCTCCTCACCGGAAATGTTCGCGTGGTGGCGCTACGACGTGCTACGTTTACACCGCTAGCAACATTGGAGCGAGGCGCGCCTGGAATCTTCCTCGGAAAGCGTTGCGCGCTAGAAAATGGCGGGAGGGGCGCTCTCGCGCGTTCCATCAAGCGGAAAAATCCAGTGCGCGGTGCGGGGCCACCCCTGCCCTGCTGACAGTGCGGCTCTATGCGTCATCGGCTCATCGCCGTGGCGCGGGACGACCTCCCCACCCACGCAGAGGATGTCGCCACTCACATTCTACCGTGAGTTCGATTCATGCCACTCCAATTTCTTAAAATTAGATCTCATGTTAAAAATCATGTCATTAAGTGGCATGATTTTCAACGTGACACCCAATTTCACGGAGTTGTGGTGGCATGAATCGAATTTTCCCCACATTCTAATATTGTAGGGCTATGTTTAGATGAGGGGAAAGAAGGAGAAAAAGTCACATCAGTCACTGTAGCACACTGTAGCACTTTTCGTTTGTTTGTGGTAAATATTGTCCTATCATGACCTAACTAGTGTCAAAAGATTCGTCTCGCAACGTACATCAAAACTATGCAATTAGTTTTTTTATTTAACTATATTTAGTACTCCATGCATGGGTTATTTGTTATATTTAATGTTTCGATGTGATAAGAGATGTGATGGAAAGTTTGGAAATTTTATGGCAACTAAACACACCATAGGAGTTGTTACGATCTCAGACAGAGCGTGGATGGCTGTGCAGATCAATCATCTCATAGAACTTTCATGGCCCATGCATGCATCTACGTCACGGTGAGCAGAGCACTGTGCACCGCGCCGCTCCATCTTGCCGTCTGTCCCCCTCACAAGAATCCGAACGGGACAGACTAAGGCCTGTTTACATCTTTACATGTAAACGCAAAAAAACCGTAAATGTATAAAAGTGAAACGGAATCTTACTAATTTGAAGTACTAAATGAAGTCTATTTACAAAACTTTTTGCATGGATGGGCTGTAAATCGCGAGAAGATTCTAATGAGTCTACTTAATCCATGATTTGCAATAGTGATGCTACAGTAACCATCCGCTAATTATTGATTAAATATGAATTAATTAGCATCATTAGATTCGTCTCGCGATTTACAACCCATCTATACAAAAAATTTTACAAATAGACTTCATTTAGTACTTCAAATGCCTTGTTTATATTTTTACAACTTTTTGCAAAATGAACTAAACACACCCTAATTTAGAGAGAGCTGGCCTACGATCGATCTTCCCACCGTTTCCTTTTTTCTTTTTTAGTAATTTTGTCGTTTCCTTTTTTCTTTTTTAGTAATTTTGTCGTTGTTTTTTATAAAAATATTGAAAAAAATTGGAGAGGTAGAAGAATTTTTCAAAGAAAAAATTAGAAGAGATAGATAAATTCAAGGAAAAAATTGGAGAGATAGAAAAAATTGAAGAGAAAAGTTTTACGAAATAAATTGAAAAAAATTAAGAGAAAAATTTTTGCATCCAAAATTAAAAAAAAAAATTGGGTAAAAAAATGTTAAAAAGTTTGAATAAAAAAATAAAAAAACTACGGGGAGCTCGCCGCCACCTATGCCACCGGCCCACCGCGGCGCCTCCCCGCCACCGGCCCTGCCGTGCCGCCCGTTGCGCCTCCCCGCCGGCGCCAAGCCAGCTCGCCGCACCCGAGCTCGATGTCGCACGCCTCTCTCGCCGCCACCCTCTATCCTCGCATGATGCATGGAGCAAGGAGCCACCGCTCGCCAGCCGCGCTGGGGCGCTGGCCTCGGGGCGCACAGGAGGACCGTGGGGCCGGCGAGAGAGAAAAGAGACTGGGAGCAGGAGACCACGAGGCAAGGCGTGATTCATTTGGAAAGTGGGCCCCCACGGCTGAGATGGTTCCATGACCGACGGCGAGCTGGTAAACGAGCGGTCGATTGTAAATTCATCATCGGCATTCGAACGCTTGCAGAATGGAGACCGTAGACTTTGGTTGAACTTCATCTGGTCACGACTGGGACATGATTCATCTCGCAAAAAGAAAAGGGAAAGTAAAATAAATAAAGCGTCTTCTGGTTGCAATTATAGGTGGCCAACTGGGCCGAGCCCGCTGGGCCGGCACGGGCACGGCCCGAACACGGGCTGGCCCGTGGCCTCGTGGGCCCGTGTCGTGCTCGTGCCAGGCGCCGGGCCGTGCCTGGGCCGCAATCCCGGCCCGCAGCACTAGCACGGGCCCGGCCCGGCTAAGGCATCAGCACGGGGCGGCACGGCCTCGGCCCGTGAAACCCCGCGTCGCTCCCCCCTCCCATCTTTATCCTCGCGACAGGAGACTCGCGTCGCTCCTCTTCCCCCCAGCCGCCACCGAGCCGTTCCCCATCCGTCCGCCGCCGCAGCGCCGCTACCCCCCCAGCAGCCGACCGACGCAGCGCCGCTTCACCTCCGGCCGGATCCGCCGCGCCGCTCCCTTCCTCCCGTCCGCGAGCTCGAACCTCGCGTCCGGCGTGCTCGTATCTCGCCTTCGTCCGCGAGCTCGGACCTCGCCTCCGGCCGTGTGCCCGGACCTTGCCTCCGCCCTTCGCCGACCGCTTCCTCACTCTCGGCCTTCCGCCGTCACTGGTTGTCCGCCGCCCCCGCCCCCGCGCGGACCGCCGCCGCCCCTCCGGCCTCTCGTGCTGTCGTGCCTCGGGAACGGCACGGCATGCCGGCAGCCTCGTCGGGCCGTGCCTGGGCCGGGGTGCCGGCACGGCGGCAGCCTCGTCGGCCCATGCCAGTGCCGGCCCTGCTCGGGCCGTGCCGTGCCCGGGCTGCCCGGTTGGCCACCTATAGTTGCAATGATCATTTGGAAACCGATTATGTTATGGTTTTGTCAAACTTCTTCCAGCGCCTGGGTCGCTCCCCCGCGCGAGCGACCCAGCTCCCCGAAACCCTAGTGCCGCTCCCGCCCCACTCCCCTCCCTCCTCACCTCGTCGCCGGCGGAGGAGGCCGCCAGAAGCCCGCGCGCGCTCCCAAGGATGGTTGCGGCGAGGATCTCGCCTGGTGGACCGCGGGTGGCCGGCGCGGAGGGGGCGCCCGGCGGTCTTGGCGCTCGGGGAGAAGGACGGCCGCGAGGAGGGCCGGCGCGGCCGCGCGGAGGAGGCGGAGAGGCGGCCGGACGCGAGCGTGGTGGCCGTGGAAGCCGCGGCGGTGAAGGCCATCGGTGGCCACGAGGAAGGATGAGCGCCGCGGCCGGCGCGGGGGGGGGGGGGGGGGGGGGGGGCGCCGCAGTCTGACGCGGCGGGACACGGCGGAGCGGCGGACGAAGCGCCTGGGTTGTGGTGGACATTGGCGTACGTTGGCAGGCTCCTCCTGGCTGCGGCGACGGCGGGTCCTGGTGGCGCGGCGGTGGCGTTGCACGGCGGCGCCGTCGGTTCGCTGGCAGGGGGCCTTGGGGCGCCAGGTCCGCCGCCTAGGTGGGCTAATCTGGCTCCCCCGAGCCCGGTTCTGTGCGCTCCGGCCGTGCTGCGGCTGTGCACGCGGTGGTGGCGAGGCAGACGGCGGTTGGCGACTCTCGTTGGCGGTGGGGATGGAGGTGGCGGAGGGAGGCTGATGTACCGTCCCTGTGGTGCTCCTCCTCTTCTCGTCTCCGGCGGGCCCTGGTGACACGACGGTGGTGGCGCCGCTAGGGTTTGCTGGGGGCCGGCGGCTGGTGGCGGCGGCGCGGCTGGTGGCGGTGGCGCGTGTAGGGTCGAGATGGCGGACTAGAGGGGGGTGAATAGTCCTTTCTAAAAATAATCACGCTGGCTAATCCGAAACTTATGCGGAATTGAAACTATTCGCTTAGTCAAGACTTCACCCCTATAACTATGACTCTAAGGCACCTCCAAAAAGATCCTACACAAAGCAAATGGAGTGCCAAGCTAGCAAGAACTCTCCTGACAATTCTAATGCCAAGCCACACAAACCTAAGCACTAGTACTTCACAAACCGGAGGAGCTCCTACACAATTCTAATGAACAAAAGCACAAAACCAAACCTAAGCTCACTAGATGCTCAAGGACAAGGATACACAATCCAAATCCAAGAGCTCAACTTGCTTAGCTACACAATCTAAGTAAGAGCAACTAATTAAGCTACATAAGCTAACTAGTTACACTAGAGAGCAACTACACAAGCACAAGATATAGATGAATGTAAATACAAGGCCTGTGATTTGGAGAATGCAAACCACCGAGAAGAGTAGACAAAATTGACACGGTGATTTTTATCCCGAGGTTCACTTGGTTGCCACCAAGCTAATCCCCGTTGAGACAAGCTCCAAGTTTGTCGCCGATCCTCTTGCTAGTGGTGACTCTCAGGTCACACTCTCCCACGTGGAGTGCTCACACCGAGCTCTAGTACATAATCGCTCAACTAGAGTTGCTATTCGCGGCTCCCGCGGGGTGAGCACAATACCCCTCACAAACTCTTCTCCAGAGCACCGCACAATCTTCTTGCGGGCTTCAACAGAGCCTCTTGCCACCAAGCCGTCTAGGAGGTGGCAACCTCCAAGAGTAACAAGCACACCGGCTTGCAACACGATCACCTAGTGCCACTCGATGCAATCTCTCAAAGCAATCGCACTAGAATCGCTCTCTCACTCGATCGGATGATTACTATCAAATTAGAGTGAGTAGAGGGCTCTCAAGCACTCTCACACAAGGATACCAAGTCCCCAAAGTGCTCAACCACCTCAAATGGCCGGCCACACCCTCTATTTATAGAGGAAGGCCCCAAACTAGCCGTTATACTCCAAACCCTTGAAAACAGGGTTTTCGCGGACTGTCCTCCTCACAAAAACCGGACTGTCCACCATTCAAACCCAACGGTTAGATCTGCAATGATTATGTGTCAGAGTCGACCATTAGAGCCCTTCGCGGACTGTCCGCGCCCTTTTGGCTGACCGTCCGCCGTTCAGACACTTCGAACACTCAGAGAGACAGCATCTCTGGACAAACTTAAAGTTTGAGGGGCGGACCGTCCGCACCCCTTGGGTGGACCGTCCGCCCTTCACATCGTGCAACCCACCAGAAGCGAAATCGTCTATGGTCATTTTCTCAACCGACCGGCAGACCGTCCACTCCCCAGAGGAGGACCGTCCGCCCTTCACTCTTAAAACCCACCAGAGACCCAACACGTCTCTGGTCAAATTGTTAAGTGACCAGCGGACCGTCCGCTCCCCTTGGCCGGACCGTCCGCAGTCCAAGCCAGAGAAACAACCTCTCTGGACGATTTCTTTAAAACACCTGCGGACTGTCCGCACCCCAGGGGCGGACCGTCCGCAGTACGACCTTCAATCCCAAATAGAGCCGCAATCTCTCTGGACAAAACAGAATTATACTGGCGGACCGTCCGCCCAACATGGTCGGACCGTCCGCCCGTCATTTCTTTTTCCCACAAGTTGATCAACATCAACTCCAACACCTTCTTCTTTGCAAATGTGCCAACACCACCACATGAACAATACCATGTGCATGTGTGTTAGTATTTCACAAATATTTTCAAAGGATTTTCACTTGATCTCACCACGCCACTCAATCCTAGCAACATCGCAATGTTAGATCGCTCAAGTGGCACTAGATGACCGATATGCAAACAAGTTTGCCCCTCTTGATAGTACGGCCATCTATCCTAAATCCGGTCATGCACTTCTCTACACAACCTTTGACCGGTAAAATGAAATGCCCTACAAGTCATACATTTGCCTTGCGCATTCCATTTCATCTTCCCAAATATTGATGCCACACAAGCATCAAACTCCATCAAGCCTTTTGATCATCATCATGAGTCAACACTTGGCTTGATCTTTCTTGAATGATATGATCCACTCTATATCATCACATGACCTCTTTGGTCCATCGATCTTGACCTTGCTCGTTCTTCACCGTTGCCTCGGTCCATCGGCGCCAAATCTTGCCCAAGCTTCACCGCATCGCGGTCCCTCGCTTCAAAGCCTTGACTTGCCCTTCTCCATTGCAACCGGTCCATCAAGCCAAGCCTTGTCTTGATCTTCCCCACTTTGGTCATATAACTCCATGTCATATCTCATATGCAATGGGCTCCTCCATCACACTATATGAGCATAGCATCAACCCTTAGTCATTTCTCCTCCATGGCACATGTTGCTCATACTAGTGTCTTTGTGTGGACTAATGTCCTGTGTATCTCAACATAAACACTTATTAGTCCACCTAAGTTGTCACTTAATTAACAAAACCAAACAAGGGCCTGTCAGCGTGGCGGCCGGGTGCTTGCTGGTTTCGGCTCCGCCATGGTGGCGGGGCCAGGATGGCCTGTGCTGCATTCTGCGGCACCGTGGTGGTGCTACTGCGCCTTGCCGGGGTCACCCCTCCGGTGATGCACTTTGGTCATCTCGTCCGTCGGCTGGCTACCGCGGGGCAGGTCGCTCTCTTCGTGCAGCAGGTTGGGGCTGCTCCGGGCGAAAGCCTTGGTGATGGCGCCCTTCGGCGTCGTTCTCCCCGTTGGGGGCACCACTAGGAGCCACTCTACCTGTTGCATGAGAGGTCTTTGGGTGAAAACCATGTCCACCTTTGGACGAGCGTCGGCGGCGCCTTTGGCGTCGCGTCCTTCTTGGAGGCGACGTCTCTTGAGACCGAGTATGGCTTGCAGTGGTCGCTGTGTCACCATTATGGGGGGAGATGGCTTTGGGTGAGTGTGGCCTGTTGGGTGGTGGTGGTTCCTCCGTGGTTGTGTTGGGAGATGCTGATGGGTCATAGTTGTTGTTGGCTTTGGGTCGATGTTTGTGGTGCGGTGGCGATCCTGGTGGTGGCATAGCTTTTCTTGGAGCCACGGCGGCAGAACAAGTCTTGGCGAAGCAGTGTCCAGCGGCGGGTGTCGTTTCAAGGTGGTTTGCTTCTGTGTTGTGAGGAGTATGGCTGGGCGTTCGGGTTACCCGAAAATTTCGGGTCGGGTAATTCGGGTTTCGGGTATTTCGGGTTTCCAAAAATACTACCCGAAATTAGCTTGGAAAAAGAACCCAAAAATTCGGGTACCCGAAAATTCGGATTCGGGTTCGGGTTTACCCGAACAACCCGAATTAACAACACAGCGGTGGCAATGGCGGCGGGCGGGGCGCACTTGTGCGGCGACCGGCGGGCTCCTAGGCGTTGGGCGCGGCGGCGGCGGTGGCGGCCAGCGAACCCTGGAGCGTGGGCGCGGCGGCGACGGCAGTGGCCGGCGGACCCCTGGAGCGTGGCCGGCGGACCCCTGGAGCGCCAGCAGATAAACCCCTTTTCCTAACTCCTGACAGCCAGGCACCACCTCGCCCTGGAGTCCGGAGCCGGGACAAATCGAAGCATCCGCACACGCATGCGCACCCCGTGACACGGACCGGCGGAGTCAGTGGCAGCACCGGCTGGGAACGGGCGCCGCCGCCCGCCGATGAGTTGGTGCGCGCGATCCCCCTGGCCGGCTCCGGCAGGCTAGCTAGCTGGAGCGCGCCCGGCCTCCGCCTCCCCACTACGCTCCCATGCATTGACCAGACGCCCGTCGGTGACGGACGCTTCGCGGCGCGGGAGAGGAGGAGACCACCGCGGCCGCGTGCCCCTGGTCTCGTGGACGCTTCGCCCCCGCGCGCTTCGGGCTCGTGTCGTCCTTGGGTCCGCGCTCGGCAGGTGCGTGCGAACGCGTACCTGCGTACGGCTCCGCGCCGGCCGTGCGCGCGTCGGCGGTTCCGCTTGCCCCCACCTAAACACGGGCCCGGCGGCCGCCGCGCTTACGGCCGGGCACGGCCGGCTTAATTGGGAGTGGCGCGCACGGCGCACCGGCGGTACACGCCGGAGTTGGCCAGCGAATCGTGCGGGGGGTGGGCGCGCCGCGCCCGCGCGGCGTCCCGAGCCCAACGGTCCGATTTGAAACCAAACCAAGCCTCCAGCCTCAGGCATGGGCGGAACTGCCTGTCCTGCAATCGCAAGGAGTTGAATAGTTGGGGAACGTGATGGCCTTCCCCGGCGCCGGGGACTTGGTGCACGCCTGCGTTGAATGCCGGGCAAAGGACTCGGCGTTTGAGTGAGAGAGTCGGTCATCTCCTAGTCCTGGGCTCATTGGCTGGCTAAGCTGGAACGCTAAGCTGCTCGTTACATTCTTAGCTTCTATTTGAAGCAAGTCTCTTTCCGCTGTAAAGGAAAGGATAAATATTTTTGCTTTTTAGACCCTGCCGCGCGCTTTAGTAGCAAATGAGGGGGGCGAAATGCATAAGCGTGAGGAAAGAAACGAAGAATAATCCAGGGCCTTGTTTGGTTCTTCGAGCACTTCATAGCGCTAGAAGAGAATCTCGTATGCATGAAGTATTAAATGAAGTGTATTTACAAAACTTTTTCATGGATTGGTGTAATTTTTCGCGACGAATCTAATAACGGTAATTAATCGATGATTGGCTACAATGATGCTACAGTAACCATCCTCTAATTAAGCAGTCAAAGGCCCCATTAGATTCTTCAGGGTTCCTAGCGTAGGGGTTCTGTAATTGATTTTGTAAACTGACTTTGTTTAATACTATAATTTGCGGTCAAAGTATTACTATTCCTAGCATTCCAAAAAACCAAACAAGGCCCTGGAACCAATGACGATTCTGGGCTACAGCCTACATGACAGGTGTCTTCCCAGTTACGGTGGATGCCGATTTTACCGTTCGATATGGCCACTGGGGTCAGACGCGTCTCGTACTACTAGTAGCTGCCAGTTATGTAGAAAGTGACCCACGTCCAATACGAGGAAAATTAGTCGAGCCTAGGAAAGTGACGGCCTCCGGGAGTCGTCGTCGTCATCGTCCCAGCCTCACAGGCTCGCTCGCTCACTCACCGGCGCGCGCTCCCCCCAGCAGGGGCGCGTCTCGAGCTGCATGCTACGTCACATCCTCCACTGGAAAATCTCCAAAGCTCTTTGATTGTAGTAGCGGCCAGTGCTTACTTATTCTGCACTTACAAACAAAGGCCGCTCTCTCGCAGCTGGCCTCGCTTGGTACCGGATCACTGGAGCTGGAGCAGTTGGGCGTGTTCGCGTGCCAGCCCCGTGACTAATTCCAAGGCCTTGCATCGCACGCTGCGTGCTTAATGCCTCGCTGCCTGCGAGTACTGGAACTCTGAAGGCAGATGCAGGAAATTCAGAGAACGCTGATTAAATCGTCCTACCAACGTCTCGATTTTTTCCGTAATGCAACGGACAGGTAACGCGAGGAAAATTTTGCTGTGATGACAGCTCGTTTTGTTTATTTCGGCGGCAATAGTGGGGCGGCCTTGGCCTTCAGGAAGGGTTTCGTGCCTATAAAAAGTCCTACCAACTGCGCCTCCTGTTGACAGGCCCCAGAGCGCTCCATTCCGAAGGCGTGTAGCCGAAGCCCCTCCTGTAGCGGCAGCTACCTAGCTGGTCGCCCCTCTCCCTCTGCTCTGCTGCTGCGGCTGCCTTCCTCCTGCTGCTCGGAGTCGGGGGCTCGGCTCAGCGAGCTCGAGGTGGTGGTGGGCATTCTCCGGCAATGGGGTGCAAGGCGTGCGACAAGCCCAAGCCCAACTACCGCAAGGGCCTGTGGTCGCCGGGGGAGGACCAGAAGCTCCGCGACTACATCATCCGCCACGGCCACGGCTGCTGGAGCGCGCTCCCCGCCAAAGCCGGTAAGACCAACCACCCGCCGCCGATGCGCGCACGCGTCTGCATTTCTGTCGGTTTCGAGGGGAGCGTAATTCAGGAGGTGTCTCGGGTGCATTGCACCCGGAATTCAGAGCTTGAGCGGCGGCAATTGCCGATCGGTGAGGGCAAGAAAGTAAAGAAGAACGGGGTCGTTATCCGGAGGAATTCCTCTGGGCCGCCGGCCGGCTCATTCTGAACTGGCCGGCTCTGAGAGAGGAAGCTCTGTCGCTCTGAGAGAGAAAGCTCTGTATCAGAAGCAAATGCGCATTGGTCTTGGAACTGAGAATTCTCCGTGGCGTCGGTGTGCGTGCAGGGCTCCACCGGAACGGCAAGAGCTGCAGGCTGCGGTGGATCAACTACCTGCGGCCGGGGCTGAAGCACGGCATGTTCTCGCTGGAGGAGGAGGAGACGGTGATGAGCCTCCACGCCACGCTCGGCACCAAGTAAGCGCACTGCAGCCTGACCCTGACGCCGCCCGTTCTTGGTCATCCACGCCCGCCCGCGCCCGCGCAAATGATTGAGGCGACGCACACACTTCTCCACGTTGCCCTGCCTTCCCCCTCTCGCTTTTCGCTGGCATAATTTTCGACCACACTGCTAAGTAGGGCGCGTTTAGTTCCCAAAAAATTTTCGGAAAAATTACTGTAGCAATTTTTAATCGAAGATTAAGAGATCTAAGCATGATCTAATTGTAAATCTAATTACACGGATGGATGGAAAATCGCGAGACGAATCTATTAAGCCTAATTAATCCATCATTAGAGATTGATTACTGTAGCACGATATTATCTAACATTGCATAATTAGGTTCATTAGATTCGTCTCGCGATTTTGCCCGGGGGTCGTGGAATGAGTTTTGTCAGTTATTCACATTTAACACTCCTAATTAGCGGTTAAACATTCGAAGTTACTGTAGCGCACGAAAATTTTTGGGAACTAAACGGGCCGTAGTAGCAGCAGCAGTAGCAACTAGCAGTAGCTGCCGCCGCGCTCCCTACCCTTCGATTGTCCCTGCTGTCCCGGACTCCCGGCTCGGCACGACGGCACCGGCCGAGCTGGCGACCTTCTGGAACACGCAGAAGAGAATAGGCGGGGGGACTGAAAGGGAGAACCGGTGACAATGGCCGCCGGGAGGAGGGGGGTCCTTTTTTCCGTAGTGGAGTCGATGCTGACGTGCACCCTCCAAGACGCTGCGCATTCGAATTTCGGGGGAGATCTTTTCCCGTTCCTGCTCCGAGAGCGCACGTTGCGAATTTGATGAATAGAACGGCTCTCTTTGGCGTAAACATTTGTTTATTCCGAAAAAGTGTGGGCCTCTTTAGTGGCGCAACAGGGACAAATTTTTTCTTTTCTTTTTTTGAACAAGAGGGACAAGTTGTGCCGGCGAAAATAATTCGGACCTATAGCTTGGAGACGCTAGCTCCTAACATGCCATACACACTACAGTGTGGAGTTGCGTCCGGCAGCAAGTTATCGAAAACCCGTTTCTCCTCTCTATTTTTTTTTTGGTTTGGCCTGCATGAATTTGTTTATCCTCCTGTTTTATTGGGTGTCCAGGGAATCGGAGCCCTTTCGATTCGTAGAAACAGCGACGATAACATGCCGTCGACTTCCACGGACAGTTGGACCAATCCGTGTCGGCCTGCGAGTTAATGAAAACAGCTGCTTTGACAAAATCCGAACTGGCACGTAGCAGCCAGGAGGCTCACGAGAAAGATTAGATTCTTTATTGGGGGGCCTCGCAATTATGCCCGCCAAAAAAATCAGAGTCCCCGGGGGGGCCGCGTGAATAGACTACGTACACGCTTGTCACTCTCAACCAAGTGACACATTTTTCTTTAGGCCATTGGCGGCACGGGGAAACCTCCTCCTCTCCGCTCGTAATGCGAAAGCGGGGCGTTCCCACTAACACCCCCCACCGACAGAAAACGGAGCGCTCTTGATTGAGTGAACCGCAAGGCTGTGCGTGGTGACATGCGAGCCTGGCTGTCTCTTTGCAACGAAACGAGAAGAGCGGCTTGGCGTCTTGGTGTTTGGTTCGTTGACGCGCCGGTTGGTTTTCTGGCTGCTGCAGGTGGTCGAGGATCGCACGGCACCTGCCTGGCAGGACCGACAACGAGGTCAAGAACTACTGGAACTCGTACCTCAAGAAGAGGGTCGAGGGCGCCAAGGAGGGCCCGAGCACGCCCGCGACCAGCTCCGGCGCCGACACGGAGGACTCGCATCAGAGCGCCAAGCCCGGGGAAGACGGCGCGGCGGCCGCCGACCGGACGGCGGACTCCGGCGGCTCGTCGGAGCCGCGCGAGTCGTCGTCGGCCGACTCGAGCTGCCTCACGGGCCCGCCGCGCGCCGCCTGCAGGCCCCACGCGCCGCCCAAGGTGATGTTCGCGGACTGGCTGGACATGGACATGGACTGCCTCGGTGGTGGCCCGGGCGCGGCAGCACCTGGTCTGGACGCTGCTGCGGGCGTGTTTGGTGCGGGCGCCAGCACGGGGGATCGCGACCAGCACCACCACCAGGTGATGAGCCAGGGGTCCGTGCAGGTGGATGGGCCGTCCGGTGTGGATGTGTCCCTGCACGGCTTCGGCGACAGCGGCGCCAGCTGCTGGGAGTTCCAGGAGCACTTCGACAGCATCGATCAGATGAGCACCACCGGGTTCTGCGACCTGCTCTCCATGAGCGAGTACTTCGGGCTCAACTAGACTCGCCGGGTTGGCGGTGATCGTTGGTGAAGGGATTTGCGGAGGTTTTTTTTTTTCGAAAACTTTATTTAGAAGTTTCGGTGAAAGGCTTGTTTGTGATTGTAAATTATTGTCGTGTACGTATAGAGGAATTTAAAAGCAGATAAAGTCAAGGGCCATGATGATTGTTGCTACCGTGTAAAATATTGCCGTGTTTGTTGCGGTTCGCTTTGGAGAGTACAGCACCGACGGTATAAGTCGGAAGGGAATGAGAATTAGGAATAGAAGAGTGCTTATAGGAGTTGCACGCTTGCCTCTAGCTATTGGGCTGCACGATTTGTGGTTTTGTTAATTCGAAAATGGGACATCATCTTTTTGTACCTTCATTTCATTTCTTTTCTTTTCTTTTCTTTTCTTTTCGGGGTGATGGGAGATTGTTTCTTATTGCAATCATCTTTGTTATTGTTAGTACTGTATCAAAAAGTATCATCTACGCAAATCTCACTTTCACGGGGCCCCTTCGAGGTGGCTACTTTCTTTTTCTCCATTTCATTGGCGTAGGGACATTAGCTATAGTACAATATAATATCACCATGTATATATTTGTATTAAAATATTGTTATGATAATATAACTTTATTAGGATAAAATGTATAGTTTTGGAAATCGAAGTCTTCATTAAAAGCCAAAGATGCATGCCTTCGGATATAAGGTTGTCTAAAAGGTTAGTACTGAGTAGAAAATAGATAATTACACGTTGAATAATGTCAAGTGTGTGTGTGTGGGGGGGGGGGGGGTCATCATTCGAATTGTTAAGAGTTTATGAACCTTCTTAATCGCAAAGTTATTAGACGATGGGTCGCGCTGATGCACGACCACGAGACGGTACAGCAGCCCCGCTACGGTATACACACGGTCTATATCTTCATGCCTTTCCGTCTCCCTCGCATCTCTCCCTCCATCTTTTTGCATGTCTTTATTTTTAATCAATCTTGTCCATAAAAATGTTTTATCTTTTTCGTATGAGCTCCGTTTTGAATACAAATTGTACTGTTGTGTTATACATGATAAGGTGAACAAAACTAGATCCCTCTTCCGTATATTTTGAAGATATTTAACACGGGTAGCAACTTATGTGTAAATTTGAATTTCGATATTATTGAAGAAGTTTGCTACGATATACATATATAAGTTGCTATTGTTTTAGTTGATAATCACATACTGACAACTAATATATATTGTAGCAAATACTTCAATGATGTTAAACCTAATTTACATATAAGTTGCTACTAGTGTATAAGTTAATATATAAATTATCGTAAAAATAAAATTTTCACACTTGTAAAATAAAAGTTGCTACAAAACAGAATCTATTATACATACGAGTTGTCATGTATATAAGATATAAATTACCACAAACAAAATCAATCATACACTCATACATATAAGTCAACACAAAATAAAAGTTACTATACACATAAGTTGCCATAGTAATTCGATATATACATAAGTTGTTACAGAAAAGAGCAAATCGTCACATTAGTCGGTACTGGTGCAAAACAACATTAAAACATATGTTCGTGTAACACCCCAGTGTTACGTTTTGGGTTAATCATATGCTTTAGTTGCTAATCCTCACTTAAACATTGTCATTAATGTTAAACTTTCTCACTTAGTGGCATTTTATGTCAGCTGAGCTTTAATCCTTATTTTTTTTGTCAAATCTAAAGCTCAAATCAAGTGTTGCCTAACATCAAAGTTGTAGATTTTTCCTTCCTCTACAACTTTTGTTTTGACAAAAATTCAAGTCTCAATGTGAAATTTTGAGTTTTGGACGGTCAAAGTCGAGCTAAGTTTCATTGAATCATTTTCTCCCTCTGTTCACTGCTCCCGTCTGGCACCCATGGTCGCTCGACGCGCGGCGACCGCCTGCTCGCCGTCGCCCTGTGCCTGCCCATACCGGCCGCTGCTCGCTCGTCCTTGTGTCGTCCTCGCCCTTATCCCAAGCCGAATGGAGTCGTGCTAAAGTCGTCCACGGCGCCGTCTATGCGCAGAGCGCGCGACGCGCGTCCCCGCCATGCCGTGCCGCCTCCTCTTCTTTTGCTGCTGCTACTCGCCCGCTAAGCGCACGCTCTCATGCCGCCCGCACCGCCCGCCTGCGTCCATGCCACGCCGTCGCCCACCCGCATCGCCGGCGCACGCCACGCGCCGCACACCATGGCCGCCGCCTCCATGGACAGCTCGCCCTGGAGCCCCTACCCCGGGTCGCTGTAGTATCAAGAACACCGACTAGAGGGGGGTGAATAGGCGGTTTTAAAATCTAAAGTAAACAACACTAGAGAAATTTAATTAGTACCAAAGGAAAGCCCTATGTCAAGCTATTACTATCTCTAGATGTGTTTGCAACCTAGGGTGACAAGATGCAAAACAAGCTCTAGTAAAGTAAATTGCTCAAAGTAAAACAAGAATTAAAGAGAGCAAGAGAAGTAACCAAGCTTGACACAAGAGTTTATCCCGTGGTGTCGATGACTTGCCGGTCACCCCTAATCCACGTTGAGGTGGATTCCAAGAATCAACCGCTCCTCTATCAAGAACCTCTTGATCTTGAGCCGGCTTGAATCAAGGAACCGCTCCACACCTCGATTCCACTAGAGTTGCTCTTCACCACTCCTGTGAGGTGAGCACAAGACCTCTCACAACCGAAATCGGGGCTCCTCAACAATCTCCTTGGAGGAGCTCCACGAAATCCTCTTCTCCAAGCCGTCTAGGGAGCAGCAACTCCCAAGAGTAATAAGTTGATGACGCTTGCTTGAAGTTTCCCTAATGCCACAAAGCTCAAACTCTTGATGCAATGCACTAGGAAGCTCTCACACTCTCAAGAATGCAATCTCTAAACAAGTGTGTGTGAGAGAGGGATGCCTTAGCTCTAAGATGTCAAGTATGCAGTCCAAAATGGCCAAGAGAGCCTCCCAAAGGCCGGGCAATGGGTATATATAGACATCCCTCCAAAAACTAGTCGTTACACTCTTTTCTGCGAAATCGCGGACCGTCCGCATTTCAAAAACCGGACTGTCCGCCGTTATAAACCAGTGAGTCAGAGTGCATTTAATGCGTGTCAGAACTAGCCGTTAAGCCCTGGCGGACCGTCCGCGCCCCATGGGCGGACCGTCCGCAGTTATGTGATCCACACCACCAGAGACCAACAACGTCTCTGGAACAACTTTGAAGTTAGCCTGCGGACTGTCCGCGCCTCAGGAGCGGACCGTCCGTAGTTCTCTTTTCAGCCCAAACCAGAGAAACAATCTCTATGGTACAAATTTGGGATTAGCCAGCGGACCGTCCGCGCCCCATGGGCGGACTGTCCGCCGTTTAACTTTGAAGCCCACCAGAGAGACACCCACGCTGGTACAAATTCTGAGTAAAAGTGGTGGACCGTCCGCCCACCAGGGCCGGACTGTCCGCCAGCCCACCAGAGCCTCTGCAAGCTCTCTGGAACGGGATCGGACTGTCCGCCCCTCGGGTGCGGACTGTCCGCCAGCCCACCAGAGCCTCTGCAAGCTCTCTGGAACGGGATCGGACCGTCCGCCCCTATGGTGCGGACTGTCCGCCGTTACTCAGTCAGCTCTCAAACTTAGTCTTTTTCAAATCTTTTCAAAACGTTGTTAGCCCTCATGCATGCAACTAGACATTTTGAGCAAAAAGACACTAGAGACCCGTCAAGCATGAGTATACAACCCCTCTTGATAGTACGGCTATCTATCCAACAAATCCGGTCACTTTTCATCCACTAAACGCCTTGTGACCGGTAAAACGCAAAAGCCCTATTTTATACCTTTGCCTTGAGCCCGAGCTTTGCTTATCATCTCCAAAACTCCATATGTTCACGACCAAATCTCTTTCATCCGTGGATCAACCTATACTCATTATCTCAAATGAAATCGTTAATCCACAGACCGTTGTCATTAATTACGAAAACTCGAATTAGGGGCCTAGATGCTTTCAATCTCCCACTTTTTGGTAATTGATGACAACACTTAATTTTGGAGTGATAAAAGTGTTCAAGTCAACTTTATACACTAGCCATAAGGTGGACTTGGAATTGAACTTTGGAAGAACTTACTGATTTTCTTGAAAATTTCAGAATATGGTATGAATAAATTCATCAAGTTCGATGAGTAGAGAGAACTCCCCCTTGATATGTGCATATAAATTTGCATGAATATCATGTACACATATATATATATATTTGACACTTTTGACGGAGTTTTCCCTACAAGTGGAAATCGAGGCATACAAGATACAAGATATATATGATATGAATTTTAGCTTGGTTAGCACAACCTCACAACCACAAGATGAACATAAATAGATAAGAGTAGCACAAACCAACATAGTTCATCACACATTACAAGCCAAATGTTCAAATCCAAACACAAGTCTTCAAACCAAGTTCATGCAAGACACAAATCAAAGACATGTAATGCAATAGTTCAACACAAATAAACATGAGTGGCAAGCGGAAGCCGAAAACGAATGATCTCCATGAGAAGTCCATGAGCTCCCCCTAGATCCAAGCACTCCAAAGCTCCTTCTCCCCCTTTGGCATCAATTGCCAAGAAAGTCAATCCATCGGCGGTGGAGGAGGTGGTGGTGGGTAGAACGGCTGGTGTGGGTAGAACTCTGGAGGCGGCACTGGAGCCGGAAATACCGAGTAGAAGTGGTCAGAAAACCCGGTGAAAGCTGTGCTGAACGTATCAAAGCGCTGCTCCAGCTGCTCCTGTCTCTGCTCAAGCTGCTCAAACTGCTCAGAAGAGGGTAAATCCTCAAAACGTGAGTCAAGAGCTGCTATATCTGAGTGTAAACTTTCCTGAAACCCCTGCATTTGAGCCATCATGGGCTGGAACATCTGTTGCTGCATGTTCTGAAAGTTGAGGTTCATCTAATTCTGCATCTGACTAGCCAACTCCGCAATCTGAGAGGATATGCTCTCCTGCATAGATGCAAAGTATGGGTCAAAGTAACCAGCTGGAGGAGCCCACTGCTGTTGTGCTGGAGGATGCGGTGGTGGCATGGCATGCTGAGCTGCAGCTGCTCCCATGTGAGCATCATCATCATTCCCCTGTGCATCAGCATCCATATCATCTCCAGGGAAAGGAGTCAGAGGCCTCAAAAGGAAAGTATTGTCATTCTTGAATGGCCTGAAAGGTGTGTGCTTGCTTTCACATAACCCTCTGAAGCTAGACTTAACCTTGATGATTGACATAATGTATGGAGCAAAATACAAGTTCATCTCCATGTTAAGCCTCAAATCTGCAAGCTGATCCATGATAAGAGCAGTGGCATTTATTCTATTTCCATTCATGACATGAGATATCACATTCCAATAGTGTCCTCTAATCTTGTCCTTGTTGCCACTCTTAGGCATGAATGTGACTGTAGCAATCTTATTGATCACTGCAGGATGATGCCTCAGACTATGGCTGGGCAGAAAACCCGATACCCGATACCCGATACCCGAACCCGAAAAACCCGAGCCCGAACCCGAAAAGTCCGAACCCGAAAAACCCGAACCCTAATTCGGGTTCCAACCCACGGTACCCGAAATTAATACGGGTAGTTCGGGTATTGGGCCACGGTACCCGAAATACCCGAACAACCCGAAATGATTTGTTTTTTCATCTATGATTTGATTTGTGTGCTTCAAAACTATGTTTATTAATTGTGATATGTGAAGTGTGAACTGTCACGGTTTGGACGTGTGAAGTGTTAGTTAATTTCGTTTGAACTGTCAGTTTGGACGTGTGAACTGGATGTATGGTTGGGTGTATTTGATTTGATTTTATACTGCATATATGGAATTCCAGAATTTCGGGTAATTCGGGTAAAACCCGAACCCGAACCCGAATTTTCGGGTACCCGAATTTTCGGGTTCTTCTTTTTCCCAACTGATTTCGGGTATCATTTTTGGAAACCCGAAATTCCTAAAACCCGAACTACCCGACCCGAAAATTTCGGGTAACCCGAATGCCCGGCCCTACCTCAGACCCTGAGTGCCCCCAAAACTTCTAGCAATTCCAAGATGTGCAGGCTCATAGAACATGGGGTAGTCATTCTCATCTAGAGGGTTTTCTAAGACAACATTCATACTTTGCTCACTAGTGATGAAATTATAATCCAACTGGTTAGCCTCAGCAAACTGTGTAAATGTAGCATAATATGTTCTCTTGCCAGTTGTCCACCTAAATATCTCCTCAACCATGTTGATCTCTAGAGTGGCATAGAACTGACGTATCACAGTTTCATTCCAATCACACCTATGTTGCAGAAAATTTGCTAACCCCATTTGCTGAAATCTATCTACTAGAGCAGACATGACTTGTTGTTGTCTCATATAGCCTAGGTCAATAGTCTGATGTTTGAAAACATTCTTCTTAACTAGATGACCAAAGTAAACATCTTTTTGTACCTCAGTTTTGAAGAAGAGAATGTTGGTGTCACGAGGCAAGCTGAATTGATCCACTGTTCTTGCATTTGCATAACTCTCTGCAGTCCACTGTCAGCTAGTTAGATCTAGCCCCATCAAATCTGTAACATCATCATCAACCCCCTTAGTCTCTTCCTCTGAAGACTCATCACCTGCATCTCCTACTGAAGAAGCTGCAGCCATCTCACTGACATTTGGAGCATAGTCCACATCATCGGAGTCATCACTGTCTCTTTGTTTTTTGGAAGTCAGAGCCTTCTTGATTTTAGAAGCAGTGACCTTGATGATCTTCCGGGGTGGCCTGAGATCAAGATTTAACCATAAGAACAATTACTAGAGCAATAGAATCAATCCATAATGATATAAGTCAATTCAGCATTCATCTGAAAAAACTGACAGTGGCGGACCGTCCGCTCTTCTGAACGCGGACTGTCCGCCGTTCCTGAACTACCACAGCGGACCGTCCGCGTCCATCAGGCGGACTGTCCGCGACCCATCTGTTCTGCGCAGGAACACAAAATCGCCCTCATCTTTGATTCACCCATATTTTGAGTTTCAATTCAAATCCACCAACCAAATTTTAACCATAGCATCTCCTCATCACTAGGAACAAGACCCCCCAAGTATTTTCAAGAATCCATGGTCCAAAAACAGATCGGAGCATCTAACCCTAACTCTTTCCAATAAAGAAATCCAAGAACAAGAGTTAGGGATTCGTCAAAATACCGAGAGGACATGATGCACAATCTTGAGAAGAGTCCGGGGATGTTCTCGGACCGTCCGGGAACCACACCAAAAAGCCTTGACCTTGTCGTCTCCCCCACGTGCTTGAGAGAGAAAGAGAGAGAGCTTTTTGACTATGTGTGCGGTTTGGTGGGGGATTGTGAGAGGGACACCCCTTATAAGTCAAGTCTGGCCGACCCCACCATTCTGTCCAGTCACGGACTGTCCGCGGTTTCCTGGCGGACCGTCCGCCTTTGAATTTGTTCACCGCAACCTGACTGACACTGCCTCTGGCAAATTCTGCCCAGCACAGGCGGACCGTCCGCGGTCCTTTGGCGGACTGTTCGCGGTGTATTTTTGCGGTTGACAACTTCTCTGAAGACCTTCTGGTGGACAAGTCTCACGAACGGCGGACTGTCCGCCTCTTACCCGCGGACCGTCCGCGCTACCAAAAATCTGACAAGTCTGAAATCTGCCAATTTTCTCAATTCCAACTCCAATTTGGGATCATTGCTCATATAAAAATCCAAAAATCTCAAATCTTGCATGAAAACCTTCAAAAGACTCATATGAGCAAGTTACAACAAAAATTCAAAAATTAATCGAATAAAATCATGAAAACTCATAATTGGCTCAAAAATACCTCAAAAATTCAGAAAAATAAAACAAAGAGTGCATGAAAGAACCATATGCCACATGTGCTAGTTTTAAAGCCACATTTGATAAGTCAATGATATTTAACTCATTTCTTAACTTGCAAAACCGAGATTCATCCAAAGGCTTGGTAAATATATCGGCTAATTGATCATCCGTGCGAATACCATCAATCTTGATATCACCCTTGTTCACATGGTCTCTAAGAAAATGATGGCGGATATCAATATGCTTGGTTCTTGAATGTTGAACCGGATTAGAAGCAATCTTCACGGCACTTTCATTATCACATAACAAGAGAATTTCATCAAATTTCACACCATAGTCAAGAAGAGTTTGCTTCATCCATAACAATTGTGCACAACAACTTCCGGCCGAAATATATTCCGCCTCGGCGGTTGAAAGAGCCACGGAATTTTGCTTCTTTGATGACCAAGATACAAGAGATCTTCCAAGAAATTTACAACCACCGGAAGTGCTCTTCCTATCAATTTTGCACCCCGCATAATCCGAATCCGAGAATCCAACCAAATCAAAATGAGCACCCTTGGGATACCATAAACCAATATTGGGAGAATATTTCAAGTATCTCAAGATCCTTTTGACGGCGGTCAAATGACATTCTCTAGGTGCGGCTTGAAATCGTGCACACATGCAAACACTAAACATGATGTCGGGCCTAGATGCGGTCAAATAAAGCAAACTACCAATCATAGAACGATAAAAGCTTTTGGTCAACCGGGTTACCTCCCTCATCTAGGTCGAGATGCCCATTGGTGGCCATAGGAGTCTTGATTGGTTTTGCATCTTCCATACCAAATTTCTTCAAGATATCCTTCACATATTTTGATTGACACACAAAGGTGCCTTCCTTGAGTTGCTTGATTTGAAGTCCAAGAAAGAAACTCAATTCACCAATCATGGACATTTCAAATTCCCTAGACATCATTTCACCAAATTCCTCACAAAAACTTGGGTTAGTTGAACCAAAAATAATATCATCAACATAAATTTGACAAACGAACAAATCTTTACCAATATCTTTAGTGAACAAAATAGTATCAACCTTATCAATTTTGAAGCCCTTAGATATAAGAAAGTCTCTCAATCTTTCATACCAAGCTCGTGGAGCTTGCTTAAGACCATAAAGAGCTTTAGAGAGCTTGTATACATGATTTGGCTTCTTTAGATCTTCAAAACCGGGAGGTTGCTCAACAAAAACAAGTTCACTAATCTTGCCATTCAAGAAAGCACTTTTCACATCCATTTGAAAAAGTTTTATGTTGTGAGAGCAAGCATAAGCTAATAAAATTCTAATAGCTTCTAATCTAGCAAGCATAAGCTAATAAAATTCTAATAAAATTCTAACCTTCGACTTGAGTGAAGCCTTGAGCTACCAATCTTGCCTTGTTTCTCACAACCATTCCATCTTCATTTTGCTTGTTTCTAAAAACCCATTTAGTGCTAATAACATTATAATTCTTGGGCCTCTCAACTAAATCCCAAACTTGATTTCGGGTGAAATTATTTAATTCTTCATGCATAGCATTCACCCAATCCGGATCTCTCAATGCTTCATCTACACGGTTAGGTTCAAGAAAAGATACAAAAGAATAATGTTCACAAAATGAAGCAATGCGAGATCGAGTTTGGACACCCTTACTAATATCACCCATGATTTGATCCACCGGATGATCCTTTGCAAGAACATGATGAATTCTTTGAGGAACAATGGGTTCTTAAGTTGATGAAGAAGGTGCACTAGATGAACCAAATTGATCTTGTACTTGAGAATCATCATTACTTGAATCTTGTACAATTGATTGTGCTTGATCATTTGAGATAGAAGTTGAAGGATTAACTCTAATCGAGATAGAAGGACCATCTTCATCTTCATCTTCTTCTCTTGGTCTAACATCACCAATTGACATATTTTTCATTGCATTTCTCAAACCATCACTTCTCACATCATCAAGATTTTCTTGTTCATTGTGAGACCCATTGGTTTCATCAAACTCAACATCATATGCTTCTTCAACAATGCCATGTGTCTTGTTGTAGACCCGATACGCCTTGCTACTAGATGAATATCAAATAAGAAACCCTTATCACATTTGCTTTGAAACTTTGATAACCGAGTTCCCTTCTTGAGAATATAACATTTGCAACCAAACACTCTAAAATATGATATATTTGGCTTCCTTCCAATGAGCAACTCATATGGGGTCTTGTTATGAAATCTATGGCAATACAATCTATTAGAGGCATGACAAGCCGTGTTGATTGCTTCGGCCCAAAAGCTATCCGAAACATTGTATTCGGAAAGCATTGATCTTGCCATATCAATCAAGGTTCTATTTTTCCTCTCAACAAGACCATTTTGTTCCGGAGTATACTTGGTTGAGAATTCATGCTTGATTCCTTTCTCATCACACCATTCCTCAACTCTTGTATTCCTAAACTCACTTCCATTGTCACTCCTCACTTTCTTCACCTTGAGCTCAAATTCATTTTCGGCCCTTGAGAAGAATTTCTTGAATGTCTCATATGTATCGGCCTTGTCATGAAGAAAGAAAACCCATGTATATCTTGAGTAATCATCCACTACCACAAGACAATAGCAATTTCCACTAATACTTCTATATGTTGTAGGACCAAATAAATCCATATGCAATAATTCCAATGGTCTCTCGGTTGACATGACACTCTTAGTGGGATGAGTATTTGCAACTTGCTTTCCGGCTTGACATGCACTACATAGCTTATCTTTTTCAAACTTCACATTCTTCAACCCAACTACTAAATCATGCTTCAAAAGTCGGTTGAGTTGCTTCATGCCAACATGACCAAGTCTTCTATGCCATAACCAACCCAAGGATGATTGAGTGAACAAGCAAGTAGACAAATTTGCCTCTTTAGTAGCAAAATCCACAAGATATACATCCTCATGTCTAAATCCCGTAAAGATGTGATCTTTTCCATCCAAGCTAGTCACTACAACATCATCTTTAGTGAAGCTACATTTATATCCACAATCACAGAGTTGAGTGACCGCTAAGAGATTAAACTTGAGAGAATCAACCAACAATACTTTTGAAAGAGAATGATCACTTGAGATAGGAATTGTACCAACTCCTTTGACTTTGCCCCGGCTATTGTCACCAAAGATGATGTCACTATAGCCACCCACATTCTCATCTAGAGAGGAGAACATCATTGGATCTTCGGTCATGTGTTGAGTGCATCCACTATCAAGCACCCAATGTCTTTCTCCGGACTTGTAATTCACCTACAAAGAGGAAGTAACTCTTTTAGGTACCCAAACTTTCTTGGGTCCTTGAATGTTAGTGACCACATTAGTGACCAAGACTTTTGGCACCCAAATGGCATTCTTTTTAGCACCATTAATAGGTATCCCAACAAATTTTGCACTAACATTGCCATTTGAATTTTTCATAAGAATGTAACTTGAATCAAAGGATACGACTTTCTTGTTGGTGCAATTCTTCTCAACATGACCAACTTTCTTGCATTTTTCACAATATGGCTTACCACTACTCTTCACAAAAATAGTTTTGGTTTGCACAAAAGCCTTCTTCCCTTTCTTAGGAATGTATCCAAACCCTTGCTTGTTCAATGTGAACTTTTGACTTGCCCAACAATGATTAAATTTGGCTCTACTATCGTAGCACTTTCTCAAATCATTAGTGAAGCAAGTAATCTCTTTTTTTAACAAATCATTTTCCATAATGAGAGATTCATTGCAAGATGAGTTATCAATTTTGGTGCAATAAGTACTAGTAGAGCTAGAGCCACAAGATTTATCATCAATTAAATCACAACTAACACCAATGCTCAATGTTGCTTTTCTTTCATGATTAAGCAAGGTATTGTGAGCTTCCTCAAGCTTCTCATGAGTTTCTTTGAGATTCTCATGAGAAGTCTTTAGCTCCTCATAGGAATCTTGAAGAGAAGTAAACTTCAACTTCAAGTCCTTCAACTTAGCCTTTTCTTTTGTCATGAATTCATCGGCATCATTAAGCATTTCCACAAGATCATCATATGAAAGTTCATCAAGTTCACCATCTTGTTGTACCTTTGCACCACCCTTTGCCATAAGACAATGTGGTGTAGAGAAGAGTGATAGAGCCTCCTTGATGGCGATCCCGGCAACTCCCTTGGATGGCTTGTCATCATCATCATCATCATCATCATCATCATCAGAGCTTGCATCGGAATCCCATTCAACAAAATAAGCTTGGTCATTCTTCTTCTTCTTGATGAACTTATTCTTCTTCTTTTCATCATTTTTCTTGTCCTTTTTCTTGTTTGGACAATTGACAATGATATGACCTACTTCACCACAATTGAAGCAAGTCTTATCCACAAAAGGATTCTTTCTTGATGATTGACCTCTCTTGCCAAAGTTCTTCTTGCTCATCATTCTATTGAATCTTTTGACAAAGAGAGACATATCCTCATCCGATTCTTCTTTTTGGCATCCACTTTCTTCTTCATTTTTGCTATCTTGAGCTTTGAATGCCACACTTTTTTTTTTCATATCAATTTCTCCACCATGAGCTTCATCTTGAGATTTCTTGAACATGTCATGGGTGAGAATTTCTCCCAATATTTGTGTGGGAGTTGCGGTCTTCACATTTGACCTTACAAGTAAGGTCACAATTGTGTCATATCTTTTCGGAAGACATCTAAGAAACTTGTGGTTGAAATCCCCATCCGGTACCTCAAATCCAAGTCCCTTGAGGTCATTCACAATGTCATTTAGCCGGTTGAACATCTCGGCTATACTCTCATCCTTCTTCATGGTGAATTCACTAAAATTCCCTTTAAGCAAATATAACTTGTCCTCCTTCACTGTTGATGTGCCCTCATGAATTTCCATGAGCTTCTTCCATATGTCATTTGCATTTGTGAGGCTCTTGACTCTATCAAATTCATTCACATCAAGAGCACTAAAGAGCACATTAACCCCTTGATCATTTAGTGTCTCATTTTCCTCATCTAGGGGTGTCAAACTCTTTGGGTCCAAAATGACATATCCATCATTCACTACTCTCCATAGCTTTCTACTCATGGCTTTGAGATGAGCCGACATCCTAGTCTTCCAATAATCATAATTGTTTCCATCAAAGAACGGTGGCTTCCCAACATGAATCCCATGATCACTAGTCATTGTTCTACTCCAAGATGGTTAAATCCACAATTAATGGAGTACTTAGCTCTGGTACCACTTGTAGGATCAAGAACACCGACTAGAGTGGGGGGGTGAATAGGCGGTTTTAAAATCTAAAGTCAACAACACTAGAGAAATTTAATTAGTACCAAAGGAAAGCCCTATGTCAAGCTATTACTATCTCTAGATGGGTTTGCAACCTAGGGTGACAAGATGCAAAACAAGCTCTAGTAAAGTAAATTGCTCAAAGTAAAATAAGAATTAAAGAGAGCAAGAGAAGTAACCAAGCTTGACACAAGAGTTTATCCCGTGGTGTCGATGACTTGCCGGTCACCCCTAATCCACGTTGAGGTGGATTCCAAGAATCAACCGCTCCTCTATCAAGAACCTCTTGATCTCGAGCCGGCTTGAATCAAGGAACCGCTCCACACCTCGATTCCACTAGAGTTGCTCTTCACCACTCCTGTGAGGTGAGCACAAGACCTCTCACAACCGAAATCGGGGCTCCTCAACAATCTCCTTGGAGGAGCTCCACGAAATCCTCTTCTCCAAGCCGTCTAGGGAGCGGCAACTCCCAAGAGTAACAAGTTGATGACGCTTGCTTGAAGTTTCCCTAATGCCACAAAGCTCAAACTCTTGATGCAATGCACTAGGAAGCTCTCACACTCTCAAGAATGCAATCTCTAAGCAAGTGTGTGTGAGAGAGGGATGTCTTAGCTCTAAGATGTCAAGTATGCAGTCTAAAATGGCCAAGAGAGCCTCCCAAAGGCCGGGCAATGGGTATATATAGACATCCCTCCAAAAACTAGCCGTTACACTCTTTTCTGCGAAATCGCGGACCGTCCGCATTTCAAAAACCGGACTGTCCGCCGTTATAAACCAGTGAGTCAGAGTGCATTTAATGCGTGTCAGAACTAGCCGTTAAGCCCTGGCGGACCGTCCGTGCCCCATGGAACAACTTTGAAGTTAGCCTGCGGACTGTCCCCGCCTCAGGAGCGGACCGTCCGCAGTTCTCTTTTCAGCCCAAACCAGAGAAACAACCTCTCTGGTACAAATCTGGGATTAGCCAGCGGACCGTCCGCGCCCCATGGGCGGACTGTCCGCTATTTAACTTTGAAGCCCACCAGAGAGACACCCTTCCTGGTACAAATTCTGAGTAAAAGTGGCGGACCGTCCGCCCACCTGGGCCGGACTGTCCGCTAGCCCACCAGAGCCTCTGCAAGCTCTCTGGAACGGGATCGGACTGTCCGCCCCTCGGGTACGGACTGTCCGCCAGCCCACCAGAGCCTCTGCAAGCTCTCTGGAACGGGATCGGACCGTCCGCCCCTATGGTGCGGACTGTCCGCCGTTACTCAGTCAGCTCTCAAACTTAGTCTTTTTCAAATCTTTTCAAAACGTTGTTAGCCCTCATGCATGCAACTAGATATTTTGAGCAAAAAGGCACTAGAGACCCGTCAAGTATGAGTATACAACCCCTCTTGATAGTACGGCTATCTATCCAACAAATCCAGTCACTTTTCATCCACTAAACGATTTGTGACCGATAAAACGCAAAAGCCCTATTTTATACCTTTGCCTTGAGCCCGAGCTTTGCTTATCATCTCCAAAACTCCATATGTTCACAACCAAATCTCTTTCATCCGTGGATCAACCTATACTCATTATCTCAAATGAAATCATTAATCCACAGACGGTTGTCATTAATTACCAAAACTCGAATTAGGGGCCTAGATGCTTTCAGTCGCCCTCCTCCCAAACCGGTCACCCTGCTACCTTCCCCTCGCTCCCAGGTCCGAGCCCGCCCCGAATCGGCCGCCGGACGGCAGCCGCCGCCGCTCACTACCACCGCCGCGCCCCTGCTTCCATGGCGAGCCCCTCTCCGGCCGCCTTCCACCGCGCCGAGCACCTCCCGAGGTAGCCCCCGACCCCCATCTAGCTCCTCCACCCCGGGCACCTAGCCGCCGGCGAGCCCCCTCGCCGTAAACCGGCCGGCAAGAGCCGCCCCCTCCTCTGTTTTCCGCCCAAGGACCTTGTGCAGGAATTGGAACAAGTCCAGGGGGCTATCTGCGAAGTTTGTGACTCGGATGAATAGTGTCGCGCTGGACTTTTTGAAAGTTTAGCTGCAAACTTGAAAATCCATAGTAAATCACAGAAAAATCAGAAAAATACAAACTAAAATTTGTTGGATTCCTTGTTCTAAGATCTACAACTTTCCATACAGGTTGATCTTCATTTTCTAAATAGTTTTTGCTCTAGTTTAAATGTTATTTTAAGTAGTTGCAAGTTTTGAAAATGCATATTAAATAGTAGAAAAATGAGAAAAATATAAACCCAATTGGGTTAGTTTTGTTTTGGCTGGTAGAACTTAGAAAAAATATTTAACTTCTATTTGTTTAATGTTTCTATGATATATTGATTTTAATCATGAATAATGCTTGTTTAAAATTATTTATTTAAGATCTACAGTTCTGGAAGTCGAAAAATTATGAAATTTATGCAGCAGCTTACTCTTTGCATGTTTAGTTCACTGTAAAAATTTCAAAACTAGAAGCTATGTGCATGTTTGTAAATCTATTTTTGTTTAGTTTGTCTTGTTGAGGATAAAATAAATACTTTATGTTATCAATAAATATTGGTTAATTGTTTTTACACTCCTTCTCAGTATCTTATCATGCTGGTAAAATTTGGTTACCAGTTTATGAGTGCAAGTTATGTTTTTACTTTTTGTTTGGTTCCTAGTGTTAATTTTCCTTGTATGCGGTTAATAGGAAATGCTTTGTTGCGTGTTAACTCATTTAGGATCATATGTGGTTTGCTTTATATCTCTTGGTTCAACTTACCTCTCATGTTCCTGCATTAGGATCAAAATATGGTTCATTTTCAAACAACTCGGTTCTACTGCTTGCAATAGTTTGACTTAAAGTAATTGATTACATATACTAAAGGGCCAAGAATCGGCGCGCGCTCGTGAGTTGTGGCCCCACGTGGGGCCGGTGCTGTTCATGCGGGTCCCACATACTATTCACGTGGGATCCACGTGGGGCCCACGTACATATACTAAGGGGCCAAGAATCGGCGCGCGCTCGTGAGTTGTGGCCCCACGTGGGGCCGGTGCTGTTCATGCGGGTCCCACATACTATTCACGTGGGATCCACGTGGGGCCCACGTACTATTCAAGCGGGACCCACGTGGGACCCACGTACTATTCAGGCGGGACCCACATGGGACCCACGTACTATTCAGGTGGGACCCACGTGGGACCCACGATTCTATTAACTTAGTCTCTTTATCTTAAAAAAATATTTTCCTTTCATTATTTGACAATACAAAATATATTTAACTACTTCTTACCTACAAAAATAATAACTAAACTTTGTATACTACATTTACATGTGGTAGTTGTACTACTTCTTGGGTTTTAATTTCCCTCCGTAAACCCACAAAATATAATTAAACTGTTCATTCATTTCTAATCTTACTTTTTTTCCTACTAAAGTAATTAAACTATACCTACTGACACAAAAAAAAATCCTAAGAAAAAATTACCTGTACCGCTGTACTACAATGCTTGAGATTGGCGCACTCTCAGACACAAAACTACTATGCCGCTTTAATGTAACTTTTAGATCCAACTCAATACATCAATAAGATGTTGCTTCGAACATAGTAACAGATAATATCTTTCTATTAATATTTTAGGTCCACGTTTTTGGTATAGGCACGCGTAGCGCGTCAACCTGACTAGTTCATGTTGATCTTGCATAATTTAAGTTAATTCCTGAGATCAGATTGTGGGTTACTTTCATGTCACTTGGTCTTATGTGCTTTTTAGTTGAATAAAAATATCTAGTTACCGTCTTGCTCTGTGTATTTGCTTTGTTGTTCTAAGCAAGTTTAGTAATACTTTTGAAGGAAACATTTCAGGCTAAAATAAATTGAATGAACTCTTGTTTTGTAGCACCAACTCATTTTGCCTTTTGAGCTTGTTTGCGGTGCTTACTCGATAAATGATTGCCCAGTCAGGTCTTTTTTGTAATTGCATTGCATCATGAGCACTAATGCATCATATGTTGTTTTTTTATGTTCATGCACTCGTCTCGTTGCATATTATTTAGGTACGCTATACGTACAACGTGTGGACGTGGAGCACGTGCTGACGGAACAGAACCACAAGACGGTGTTGGGTGGACGCATCCTGAAGAAAGAAGGACCCGCTGGAGCAACAGAAGACCCAGCTCAAAGTCGAAAGGGCCCAAGGCCTTGTTAGTACCAACACTAGGTTAGTGTTACTCCCAGGCAAGTCCTGAAACATAACCCTTAATTTCAGTATTCAATGTTTATTATATAATTATTGTGCATTTACGTTTCTAGGAGTTGATTGGAACCGTAGATGCATGATCCCTAGGTTTCCTCAGTTACTCTACTAGTGTGCATGTCGTTAGTATTGCAATGCTTAATCAGGACTCGGTAGAAGTCGAGTGATTCCTGTCACTCGCGAGCTATAGGTCCTTGTTACTTCTGGCAAAGTACTTGAAAATGAATCAACGAGGAAAGAGAAATGAAGATCAGGTGGAGATGATTTTGGTTATGGATATGGAATGGATGGAAAGTAAGTCTCCGCCTGTGTCGATTGAGGACCGTACCGTTGTTGGCACTATTGATCAAGGATTGAACAGTACTAATCACATGCCGAAAGTAGGAGATAGTCGAAACCGGTAAGCTAATTACCTGATTTGCAACGATACTTTGAATCGCGACCTGCTACTCTGGGAGTGGTATGATGGCGGGTGTTGGATTGTATGTCGCCTCCGGGTTCTCTGGGAGTTCGCTGTGATGGGCCCTTCACCCGGGTTTTAGCAGGCGTGATTCAGACGTCGGGGTGATGATAGGAACAATTGATGCGTGTGACCCGGCGTGGTTTGCATGTGTCGTGTGAGTTAGGTCCACCTTGCAAGGTTAAATTGGATCGATTCGCCGTGACTCGTGGTTATGAGAGCCTTGATCTCTCTGTCACATCGTAGTAAACAAGTAGAACGAGAATGGCAATGTGATGAGATATGTTTATGATACTCTTGGAAAATATAATGTGATATACCATGCTTGCTTTAGATGTTTATGCAAATCAAGTCGGTATTTGTACATTAAACTTGAGCTAAAATATTGAAAGTAAGGATCCATTATTAGTCGTTTTCCAGCAAAAATAAACTCCAAAGCCAAAAGAATTTGCAGGTCTAGATAGTGGGCTAAATATACTCATAGTCAGGTAAGTCTTGCTGAGTATTAGTATACTCAGGGTTTGTTGTCATCCTGTTTTCAGGTAGCTGCTGCTGGCTAGAGCTAACCAGGATTCATATCAGTGGGCTCGATGTGACGTCCTCACGTCACCGTAGTTAATGTTGTTTTTCTAAACTAAACTTCTATTTAATTTCCGCTGCATTTTGAACTCTGATATTTTACGAAAACTTGTTTGTAAAACTCCGCATTGTAATTTAACTTTGAGAACTTTTGTCTGCTTGTAGTCATCTATACTCGTCTTCGTGCGAGACTTCCAGTGTTTTTCGATCCTTAACCCGACAGACGACCGGATTACACCATTTTAAGTGCGTGGTAACTTGATTAACCATTAAGATGATAGTTAGCACACTTAAGCCGATTTAATTTGGGCGGTTCCGTTACAGCTCGTCTTGTTACATAGAACACAATAGTGTAATCCGTTCACAAAACAGAGTTAATACGGAGATAAAATATTTTTATAAACAAGGTTAATGCAAAAAAAGAGCAACATGGGAGAGAGATAGAGACAATAGACCACATGTAAGAATGGGGAGGACGATAGATTATAATAGGGTTGTCCCTTAACTTTCCAAAGTGACTTGGCTATTATCCTTTTATGATTAGAAGAAGAGAAGAGAGAAAGGATGAGAGGGTCGCGCGATCGGGTAACCTGCGACCTATCGTGGGTTAACTCAGTTCTTAAATTTTACCAATCTAACACCTGCAATTTCTTATTTGATGTCAAATTATATATGAGCTGGAAATCTGATTATATAATCGCTGGGCATTGAGGGCTTGTTTGAATGAAGCCCTCACCTAGGCAGCTGCTGCCAGGCAGCCATCGTGAGGGATGGCAACGGGTCTAAACCCATCGGGTTTTGCCATCCCAAATCAAAATCCATGAAAAATATTTGAACCCACTAAAAAATCCATACCCGTGACGAGTTTAGAATTTTGCCTAAACCCAAATCCATCGGGTTAGCGGGTACCCATGGGTTACCCGTGAGTCTACACTTTACTATACAATTTTTTCTCAAGATCAATAAGGTTAACATAGTAAACATCATTTGTAGCGTATTATGAGTAAGAAATCTGTGTTCTCTAAAAATTACAAAAAAAATAAAAATATAAATAACAAGCTCTATATTTAAATGATCATAACACCATACAAAGTCACAAATCCATCATATGTATATACAAACACGACAACTGCATAGCGAAAACACCCATACCCACCACTTAAGGGTTCACTAAAATAAGAATAGGAGGAAAGGGGTTAAATTTGTTATAAACTCACAAATAAAATGAAAATTCTCTATATTGGATCGGGTTTAAAAAACCCATGGGTTCACGGGTTCGGGTATTATAGTAACAAATCCGTGCCCATAAACCCAACGGGTAGGACTTTGTGTCCATTAATAAACCCACGAGTTTAAAGTTAATCCAAACCCGTACTCTAATGGAGCAACGCCCTCATCCCAAACCGGTCACCCTGCTACCTTCCCCTCGCTCCCAGGTCCGAGCCCGCCCCGAATCGGCCGCCGGACGGCAGCCGCCGCCGCTCACTACCACCGCCGCGCCCCTGCTTCCATGGCGAGCCCCTCTCCGGCCGCCTTCCACCGCGCCGAGCACCTCCCGAGGTAGCCCCCGACCCCCATCTAGCTCCTCCACCCCGGGCACCTAGCCGCCGGCGAGCCCCCTCGCCGTAAACCGGCCGGCAAGAGCCGCCCCCTCCTCTGTTTTCCGCCCAAGGACCTTGTGCAGGAATTGGAACAAGTCCAGGGGGCTATCTGCGAAGTTTGTGACTCGGATGAATAGTGTCGCGCTGGACTTTTTGAAAGTTTAGCTGCAAACTTGAAAATCCATAGTAAATCACAGAAAAATCAGAAAAATACAAACTAAAATTTGTTGGATTCCTTGTTCTAAGATCTACAACTTTCCATACAGGTTGATCTTCATTTTCTAAATAGTTTTTGCTCTAGTTTAAATGTTATTTTAAGTAGTTGCAAGTTTTGAAAATGCATATTAAATAGTAGAAAAATGAGAAAAATATAAACCCAATTGGGTTAGTTTTGTTTTGGCTGGTAGAACTTAGAAAAAATATTTAACTTCTATTTGTTTAATGTTTCTATGATATATTGATTTTAATCATGAATAATGCTTGTTTAAAATTATTTATTTAAGATCTACAGTTCTGGAAGTCGAAAAATTATGAAATTTATGCAGCAGCTTACTCTTTGCATGTTTAGTTCACTGTAAAAATTTCAAAACTAGAAGCTATGTGCATGTTTGTAAATCTATTTTTGTTTAGTTTGTCTTGTTGAGGATAAAATAAATACTTTATGTTATCAATAAATATTGGTTAATTGTTTTTACACTCCTTCTCAGTATCTTATCATGCTGGTAAAATTTGGTTACCAGTTTATGAGTGCAAGTTATGTTTTTACTTTTTGTTTGGTTCCTAGTGTTAATTTTCCTTGTATGCGGTTAATAGGAAATGCTTTGTTGCGTGTTAACTCATTTAGGATCATATGTGGTTTGCTTTATATCTCTTGGTTCAACTTACCTCTCATGTTCCTGCATTAGGATCAAAATATGGTTCATTTTCAAACAACTCGGTTCTACTGCTTGCAATAGTTTGACTTAAAGTAATTGATTACATATACTAAAGGGCCAAGAATCGGCGCGCGCTCGTGAGTTGTGGCCCCACGTGGGGCCGGTGCTGTTCATGCGGGTCCCACATACTATTCACGTGGGATCCACGTGGGGCCCACGTACATATACTAAGGGGCCAAGAATCGGCGCGCGCTCGTGAGTTGTGGCCCCACGTGGGGCCGGTGCTGTTCATGCGGGTCCCACATACTATTCACGTGGGATCCACGTGGGGCCCACGTACTATTCAAGCGGGACCCACGTGGGACCCACGTACTATTCAGGCGGGACCCACATGGGACCCACGTACTATTCAGGTGGGACCCACGTGGGACCCACGATTCTATTAACTTAGTCTCTTTATCTTAAAAAAATATTTTCCTTTCATTATTTGACAATACAAAATATATTTAACTACTTCTTACCTACAAAAATAATAACTAAACTTTGTATACTACATTTACATGTGGTAGTTGTACTACTTCTTGGGTTTTAATTTCCCTCCGTAAACCCACAAAATATAATTAAACTGTTCATTCATTTCTAATCTTACTTTTTTTCCTACTAAAGTAATTAAACTATACCTACTGACACAAAAAAAAATCCTAAGAAAAAATTACCTGTACCGCTGTACTACAATGCTTGAGATTGGCGCACTCTCAGACACAAAACTACTATGCCGCTTTAATGTAACTTTTAGATCCAACTCAATACATCAATAAGATGTTGCTTCGAACATAGTAACAGATAATATCTTTCTATTAATATTTTAGGTCCACGTTTTTGGTATAGGCACGCGTAGCGCGTCAACCTGACTAGTTCATGTTGATCTTGCATAATTTAAGTTAATTCCTGAGATCAGATTGTGGGTTACTTTCATGTCACTTGGTCTTATGTGCTTTTTAGTTGAATAAAAATATCTAGTTACCGTCTTGCTCTGTGTATTTGCTTTGTTGTTCTAAGCAAGTTTAGTAATACTTTTGAAGGAAACATTTCAGGCTAAAATAAATTGAATGAACTCTTGTTTTGTAGCACCAACTCATTTTGCCTTTTGAGCTTGTTTGCGGTGCTTACTCGATAAATGATTGCCCAGTCAGGTCTTTTTTGTAATTGCATTGCATCATGAGCACTAATGCATCATATGTTGTTTTTTTATGTTCATGCACTCGTCTCGTTGCATATTATTTAGGTACGCTATACGTACAACGTGTGGACGTGGAGCACGTGCTGACGGAACAGAACCACAAGACGGTGTTGGGTGGACGCATCCTGAAGAAAGAAGGACCCGCTGGAGCAACAGAAGACCCAGCTCAAAGTCGAAAGGGCCCAAGGCCTTGTTAGTACCAACACTAGGTTAGTGTTACTCCCAGGCAAGTCCTGAAACATAACCCTTAATTTCAGTATTCAATGTTTATTATATAATTATTGTGCATTTACGTTTCTAGGAGTTGATTGGAACCGTAGATGCATGATCCCTAGGTTTCCTCAGTTACTCTACTAGTGTGCATGTCGTTAGTATTGCAATGCTTAATCAGGACTCGGTAGAAGTCGAGTGATTCCTGTCACTCGCGAGCTATAGGTCCTTGTTACTTCTGGCAAAGTACTTGAAAATGAATCAACGAGGAAAGAGAAATGAAGATCAGGTGGAGATGATTTTGGTTATGGATATGGAATGGATGGAAAGTAAGTCTCCGCCTGTGTCGATTGAGGACCGTACCGTTGTTGGCACTATTGATCAAGGATTGAACAGTACTAATCACATGCCGAAAGTAGGAGATAGTCGAAACCGGTAAGCTAATTACCTGATTTGCAACGATACTTTGAATCGCGACCTGCTACTCTGGGAGTGGTATGATGGCGGGTGTTGGATTGTATGTCGCCTCCGGGTTCTCTGGGAGTTCGCTGTGATGGGCCCTTCACCCGGGTTTTAGCAGGCGTGATTCAGACGTCGGGGTGATGATAGGAACAATTGATGCGTGTGACCCGGCGTGGTTTGCATGTGTCGTGTGAGTTAGGTCCACCTTGCAAGGTTAAATTGGATCGATTCGCCGTGACTCGTGGTTATGAGAGCCTTGATCTCTCTGTCACATCGTAGTAAACAAGTAGAACGAGAATGGCAATGTGATGAGATATGTTTATGATACTCTTGGAAAATATAATGTGATATACCATGCTTGCTTTAGATGTTTATGCAAATCAAGTCGGTATTTGTACATTAAACTTGAGCTAAAATATTGAAAGTAAGGATCCATTATTAGTCGTTTTCCAGCAAAAATAAACTCCAAAGCCAAAAGAATTTGCAGGTCTAGATAGTGGGCTAAATATACTCATAGTCAGGTAAGTCTTGCTGAGTATTAGTATACTCAGGGTTTGTTGTCATCCTGTTTTCAGGTAGCTGCTGCTGGCTAGAGCTAACCAGGATTCATATCAGTGGGCTCGATGTGACGTCCTCACGTCACCGTAGTTAATGTTGTTTTTCTAAACTAAACTTCTATTTAATTTCCGCTGCATTTTGAACTCTGATATTTTACGAAAACTTGTTTGTAAAACTCCGCATTGTAATTTAACTTTGAGAACTTTTGTCTGCTTGTAGTCATCTATACTCGTCTTCGTGCGAGACTTCCAGTGTTTTTCGATCCTTAACCCGACAGACGACCGGATTACACCATTTTAAGTGCGTGGTAACTTGATTAACCATTAAGATGATAGTTAGCACACTTAAGCCGATTTAATTTGGGCGGTTCCGTTACAGCTCGTCTTGTTACATAGAACACAATAGTGTAATCCGTTCACAAAACAGAGTTAATACGGAGATAAAATATTTTTATAAACAAGGTTAATGCAAAAAAAGAGCAACATGGGAGAGAGATAGAGACAATAGACCACATGTAAGAATGGGGAGGACGATAGATTATAATAGGGTTGTCCCTTAACTTTCCAAAGTGACTTGGCTATTATCCTTTTATGATTAGAAGAAGAGAAGAGAGAAAGGATGAGAGGGTCGCGCGATCGGGTAACCTGCGACCTATCGTGGGTTAACTCAGTTCTTAAATTTTACCAATCTAACACCTGCAATTTCTTATTTGATGTCAAATTATATATGAGCTGGAAATCTGATTATATAATCGCTGGGCATTGAGGGCTTGTTTGAATGAAGCCCTCACCTAGGCAGCTGCTGCCAGGCAGCCATCGTGAGGGATGGCAACGGGTCTAAACCCATCGGGTTTTGCCATCCCAAATCAAAATCCATGAAAAATATTTGAACCCACTAAAAAATCCATACCCGTGACGAGTTTAGAATTTTGCCTAAACCCAAATCCATCGGGTTAGCGGGTACCCATGGGTTACCCGTGAGTCTACACTTTACTATACAATTTTTTCTCAAGATCAATAAGGTTAACATAGTAAACATCATTTGTAGCGTATTATGAGTAAGAAATCTGTGTTCTCTAAAAATTACAAAAAAAATAAAAATATAAATAACAAGCTCTATATTTAAATGATCATAACACCATACAAAGTCACAAATCCATCATATGTATATACAAACACGACAACTGCATAGCGAAAACACCCATACCCACCACTTAAGGGTTCACTAAAATAAGAATAGGAGGAAAGGGGTTAAATTTGTTATAAACTCACAAATAAAATGAAAATTCTCTATATTGGATCGGGTTTAAAAAACCCATGGGTTCACGGGTTCGGGTATTATAGTAACAAATCCGTGCCCATAAACCCAACGGGTAGGACTTTGTGTCCATTAATAAACCCACGAGTTTAAAGTTAATCCAAACCCGTACTCTAATGGAGCAACAATCCATCGGATTTCGGGTACTCATTGACATCCCTCCTCGTGACCCATGCTCACGAAATTGATGATCTGGATGAGCTTCCGGGTCCAGGCAACTTTCCCATGGTGTCATCCAAATAAGCCTTGAAAGCCACGCTAGACAACTTGTATATTATCCTCGGAGTCAGGCTCTATGATGGTATATTATATAGCATCACACATGAGTTATGGATGCCAAAATAGTGGAAAAAAGATATCTATGGAGTTTTTTTTTGTGTTGTTCAATGTGAGTGTGTGCGTGCCCACAGGCTTTTGTAGCTTATATTCAAGTATATAGTTCGAATATATCGTAATTTCGTTCTGGTGTCTCCAGACCCGAAACAACTAATTATACAGACGTTGGGGGTGTCTCTACAAGTTTCACCGTAAAGACTGCAACGCGCCTAGCCCGCCTACGCAGCGGAAGTGCGGAGGTTGCCAGGGCCATTCTCGTAATTCCTCCTCCAATAATCCTAACCCACCGTCGCCCTAGCTTCGACGATCCGGCCACGCTCCCCTCCTCTCCCCCTCTCCCCGTCCTCCGCTCCTCCCTCTCCTCCCCCACCCACGACCCCTCCTTGAGGGGCAAAAAAGGGGTTCGAATTTGCTCCTGATCCAAGCGCCAAACACCTAGATTCCCCTCCCAAATCATCTTCCCGATCCGATCTGCCAGTTCCCATTCGATCCCGCATCCCCCAGCCGATTCCTGCGAAGATCCGAGTCCTCGGCACCATGGATCCGCGCGCCAGGTACCCTCCGGGCATGGGCAACGGCCGCGGCGGGAACCCCAACTACTACGGCCGCGGACCGCCGCCGCAACAGCCGCACCAGCACAACCACCAGCACCAGCAGACCTCGGGGGCGCATCACCACCAGCAGTACGCGCAGAGGCAGCAGCAGCAGCAGCACCACCACAACCACTACCAGCAACAGCAGCACCAACACAATCACCACCAGCAACAGCAGCAGCAGCAGTGGCTGCGGCGGAACCAGTTCGCCCGCGAGTCCGCGGGCGCGGCCGGTACTAGCGCGCCGAAGGCCCTGGTGCCATCCACGGCCGCCGATGGCGTGGATTCGAGGTGAGACGACTCGAACTTAGGGTTTTGGTGATAGGCTGTGTTGTCGTGGTGCGTGGTGCTCTTTAGCATGCTGGAATTTGTCCCCCTGGCGAAACTGAACCAAATGCAGCTTGACGCTTGCTATATGTGCGCGAACCATGATAATTTATGTTTCACGTAGGCAATTCTGTGGTTTGTAATGCCCAAACACGTGTTCTGACTTCTGATGCCACATACGTATGGATGGGATAAAACTAGGGTTTGCTGCACTTGAAGTTTGTAACTAAATTGGGCCGGTAGTATTACCCTGTACCTGTAACTACTGATATTTCACAATTGTTTGGTTGATTTATTGCTGATGTCACATGATTATTAGCAGTCACTCTTGTGGAAATATTTATTCAGCAACTATGTTTGTTTCTGTGCAGTTCACAAGATTGGAAGGCTCAATTGAAGCTGCCGCCTCAAGATACACGCTACAGGACAGAGGTAACATGGCATTCCAAATCTCTACACCCCCACCCCACCCTGCCCCGAACACAACACACAGAAACTAATTATATCACACTAGGCGAAAGGGCCTCTAGCCTAGTGGTTAGAGCACCCGAGTAGCACCCAGCAGGCACGGGTTTGAATCCTAGTTGGAGCGAATTTACAGAGTGGGTGTTAAAAAAAAATCCCCTCGCTGGCTAAAGCCGGGGTTCGGGAATTTTCTTGATCTGTGATCAAGGTTGTCTTCTACCTTAATTACAATGCCTTCGGGGAGGTCTTCCCCTGGCGGATCAAGTTTTTTTACAATAGGCATAGAATCATTTAGTTCTCTTCTGCACCTTGCCCAGTTATTGATTGTTTATTCTAGGGGAAAAAAAATTGACGCAGGGCTCCATTTTTTGTTGTCCCAGTTCTTTGTCCATTGTGCTGTTTTAGAAAAATTTAGAGAAGTTTTTTTTAGTTTTTAATGTCTTACATTACAAAGTCACAGTGGAATAGTAATTCTGATCACCTGACATTTCTGAGAGACCTACTCATCCAAGAATTATCTTCAAATACACCCATATTGTGTAGTTATGTGTCACATGGGTGGTTGATATTAGCTATTTATATTACCAGGATCCACTTCAATTCATGTGTAGTGATGCCAAGGAAACATGATTCAACTATGCAATTGTATGTCGGCACTAGGAAGTTGTCTTGATTATGCATTTGCACTGGTACAGTTTAACTCATGAATGTTATGCTGCCTCGCTTTCTAAAGTATAAGTGAACAAGACATGCTTTTTGAATAAGGGAATAAGAACGTGTCTTTTTAGTTTTTGTTTTTCCAAACAGCAAAAGAAGTTCTGACCAGCTATGATTGGATTCGCTTTCTAAAGTATAAGTGAACAAGACATGCTTTTTGAATAAGGGAATAAGAACGTGTCTTTTTAGTTTTTGTTTTTCCAAACAGCAAAAGAAGTTCTGACCAGCTATGATTGGATTTTTATGTTATTATTATTCCCCCCATTCTTGCTTTACTACCTACACATTTGGTCTTATGTGGAGCCTTATCCAGTGCATGTACCACTCTGCAGTCTGCATGCCTGATTTATTATCTTCTTTTCCTTTCCTTTTAAATTTTGTTCAGGATGTTACAGCCACTAAGGGAAATGAGTTTGAAGACTACTTTCTCAAGCGTGAACTCTTGATGGGGATATACGAGAAGGGATTTGAAAGACCCTCTCCTATCCAAGAAGAAAGCATTCCTATTGCTTTAACTGGTAGTGACATTCTTGCAAGAGCGAAGAATGGAACTGGCAAGACTGCTGCATTTTGTATTCCTGCTCTGGAAAAGATTGATCAAGATAATAATGCTATTCAAGGTCTCTTCTAGACTCTAGAACATTATTTGATATCGAACGACTTTTCTATGGTATAAGCCTCTAAGGTGTTAGCCGTTAGGCAAACCTGAGCCCATGTGAATGCAATAGTCTAATAGTTGGTGTAAGATTGATCTTGTGTACAGTTGCGTTATTCTTTTTTTTTTCTTTCAATTATTCAGGTGCCTTTTGTTTATGTTCATGATTTTTCTTTGATATTTAGATGTACTTTCTTTTCATTTCATTTTTTATAGCCATGTTTTATGCTTGAATAACGCCTCTGTATGAATTGCAGTTGTTATATTGGTTCCCACAAGGGAATTGGCTCTACAGACATCACAAGTTTGCAAGGAGCTCGGTAAACATTTGAAGATTCAAGTTATGGTTACCACTGGTGGAACCAGCTTGAAGGATGATATTGTTCGTCTGTACCAACCTGTACATTTACTTGTTGGAACACCTGGGCGTATTTTGGATCTTACAAAGAAAGGTGTTTGCATTTTGAAGGACTGTTCGATGCTTATTATGGATGAGGTAATTTATTTTAAGCTTTGTCTAAATGCTATCGTGTTGCTAGTTTGCTACTCACGTAAATGACCAGTTTTACCAGTCTTGTGCTACATGTTATTCAGCAACGTATCTTGCCACTTGTTTAATCCATTAATGTCTACCCTTTTGGAAGGAGATATTCAACGTTACATTTTTCATTAACAACCAACACTAATGACCACCAGAAGCAAAAATTATCAAGCAGCTGCCGAACTATTGTTGGAGTTGCACACTAAATAGAATACCTAGTGTTTGATTCTTCATGCCCCTATCGAGGTCTGGATTCCACCCTGAACTTGTTTGTCAACTAGCTGCCTTTTGCAGTTCAACAGAGAATGGGATTTTTTTTTAAAAAAAATCTGACAGGGAAAATCTGAATATTATATCTAACACATAAGTAGCAGGGGTTTGTGTTGTATGCACGGTGGTGGTAAGCTCTTTCTTGGAACCAACCTGTTCGTTGTGTCTGTCATTTGGTCTCTGTTAAGTTTGTTGCATAAGATGTGTAAAATAAGAAAGAGCAAGGTGGCTAGAATGATCATGAAAAAGATCATGCGTCTAGATGCTAACGAGTCCATTTAAAAGAATCAAGTATGAACCTATGGTTCTTAAAGCCAACAGTAAAGTTGCCACTGAACTTATTTTTAGACTTCTGTTGTTTTGATTGTTTCATTATTGGGATTTGGTCCTTCAGTCTCGGTGTTTCCACCAAAATAATACTTGTCCTATTTTCCAGGCAGACAAGCTTCTCTCTCCTGAGTTTCAACCTTCAGTGGAACAGTTGATTCGCTACCTCCCTGCTAGTAGACAGATTTTGATGTTCTCAGCAACATTCCCTGTGACTGTTAAGGAGTTCAAGGACAAATATCTGCCTAAACCTTATGTGATTAACCTTATGGATGAACTTACACTGAAGGGAATTACACAGTTCTATGCGTTTGTTGAAGAAAGACAGAAAGTTCACTGTCTTAACACCCTCTTTTCCAAGGTTTTGCTGATGGTTCCTCTATCATTTCATGATGTTTATTTGACTTGGCAATGGCATTTTTCTTCCCTCTTAAATCATATAGCTTACGTGCCATTCATTTCTTGATTCTTTTGGTACAGCTTCAAATCAACCAGTCAATAATATTCTGTAACTCTGTAAATCGTGTTGAACTATTGGCGAAGAAGATCACAGAACTTGGTTATTCTTGCTTCTATATTCATGCGAAGATGCTGCAAGACCATCGTAATAGAGTTTTCCATGATTTCCGTAACGGGGCGTGCAGGAACCTTGTTTGTACTGGTATGTTGTTAATTTTCTCGTGGGCTCGCTCTCACGTAGACCTTCTCCTTGTATGCAAGCTTATCGGTAGTTTAATGTCAGTTTTAATCACTCATTCCCTCCCTGTTGCCATTTGCCAGTTGGTAGCATAATTCTGAACCATTAAATACCGTTAGGTTGTTTCATAGCTCACAATACACACTAACCAAGGAAGTATTAGACACAAGCAATAAATCAGTGTGAAATAATCATCCATACCTGTACTGAGTGACACAATACAACCCGCTTTCTTCTTCCAAAGTAATTCAAGGTAGAGAGGGAAACATCACATTTTATTTTTTTACTCTAACTATGCTCTTTGTTTCCTCAATAAAAAAGGGCGTACCCAGTGCCGTAGGCTTCCCGCACTGTGCAGGGTCTGGGGAAGGGTTGTTTTTAAGCCCCAAGCCTTACCCACACAAATGTGCAGAGGCTGGGGCTCGAACCCGGGACCTTCCGGTTACAGACGGTAGGCTCTACCGCTGCACCAGGCCCGCCCTTCTTCTTTGTTTCCTCAATAGGCAAACATTTTGAAATTTATTCTCCCAAGGCTGTAGACAAGAATAGTGAAACAGAGGGAGTGCAATATGACTACAAACCTTTCTACTAATTTAGTTCATGCAGTGAAAGCTGAAATTAGAGATCCTTTCCATGTTTTTGGCAACTTTTTGTTATATTTATTGGTTGTTAGAATGTTAATAAGTGAGATTATTAAGAAATGGATGAATGCCATGCATTCTGTTAAAAATGTAAAAGAGCGTTCTTAAAATCTTCTTCTAGCTTTTGTAGTTAACTAGCATGTAGGTAGTTTGGTGTACTTTGGTTTCTGTTTCTAAAAAGATTTCTGACCCTTTTCTTTTGCAGATCTTTTTACAAGGGGAATAGATATTCAAGCTGTCAATGTCGTTATCAATTTTGATTTCCCGAAGAACTCTGAAACATATCTCCACAGGGTAGGATTGAACAAACTGCGCCTTTTATTTTGACTCACAATCTGTTTTGCAGTTTTGAGGCACCTTGAAATATAAAATGCTTACCATTTATTATGTAACAGCTTATCCTTGTTCATATTTAGGAACCAAATATATGACTTGCATTTTGCTCGTGGCTTCCATCTCTGGCAATTTTAATGCCTTTTTTTACCAGGTTGGTAGATCTGGGAGGTTCGGACACCTTGGTCTGGCTGTGAATTTGATCACCTATGAGGATCGGTTTAACTTGTAAGAAGATTTTCCCACTGCAAGTTTGTTGACCTTTTTTATTCCCCACTTTGTTCTGACTGTATCATTTCCTGGAACAGGTATAGGATTGAACAAGAGCTTGGGACTGAAATAAAACCAATTCCTCCTCAGATAGACCAGACTATATATTGCCAATAATCTGATAAAATTTTCACCTTCATTCATTTCTCCAGTAGTAATAAGGAGACAACTTTTGTAAATACCAGCTCATCAGGTAAACCTTTTTTTTTATAAAAGAAAATTGGGTGTGTAGCCTTCATGATCCATTAGCACCTGGTACTACGTTCTTTAAGCATAACTTCACAAAGGCCTCAGCAATGCTGTTTCATCTGATCTTTTTGTGCATGGATTTGTTGCCAGATCACTTAAAAATTGCTCATAATCTTTGATAAAATTCACAGTTTTGAGTTGTATAATGCTAATTTTTTCCCTTTTAGAAGTACATGTGGAAGTATGAACTAAGTGATTTTTACTGTTGGCTGCTAGTATGTTTTGACCTGCAATTTCTACATGTTATTAGTCTAGCTTTAGTTTCTGGTTCCTTGGCAACTGAGTTCAGACCTGATCTCCAATGAGCCATCAACTTTCTTTAACTGCTTTACACATTTAATATCTTGCCATTCACGTAGCGGCGGAGCTTTGCATTGTTGTTGTAGATTATTTATTTATGAACTTAAATGGTTCAAACTTCAAATCTAAATTCAAACCTGAAAATCTTAACATTGTTTCCCTGAAATTTCGTTGCTGGAGGTAATTTAAATGTCACCCATTTGGTTTCTACCCTGAGATCAGAATATATGCAATATTTCAGTTGGTTGTGTTTTATGTGTTTCGTGTGTGGGAAGAGCCAGTATCCAAAAGCTTAGTTGACCTTCTGTTATGTATGCAGGTTTTATGGTGTGAACTCCTGTGGCGCATCGAGACAATTTTATGTTGGTGGATGACGTGAGATGAGGCATCCAACTTTTCTGAAAACCTTGTTATGCTGACACTATTATGACTATCAGAGGGCAAACGTCCTGCCACATTTAGGCACATAGTAGTGTATATTGCTAGGTGCCTGTTCCTAGGGCTGTCCTGGTCTAGTTTCTTTGCTTGCTTTTTTTTTTCTCGATTTGTGTCGTTAGCTATTTCTCACAGGACATTTTAACCCTGTTGCTGGTTCTGGGCTTGTGGTCTTTGGGTGCACGCAAGCCTGTTTCCCAAGTCCAACTTGGTGCCATCTCTATGTGCCGTGGATGGGTAATTGGGTGTGACGAGTCGGCCTCTGAACTTGAGGTCAGAAGTCTGAACTGTAGTAATTGCCTTCAGGTATGGGTCGTGTGGAGTGGAAACAATTTGCCAATAATCCGTGGTACGCTGCATCATGGTACGCAGTCTTTCCCTTGCAGCCATGCCACTTGGCTTGGTGCCATGGTCGTCATTTGGATTCTGCAGTCCTTAATTGCGCATGTAATTGTCGGATGGAATGTTCTTAACCTGTCCACTGTCTTCTTCAGAATTGATGTGTCAGGCACAAGCAACTTGTCCAAGTTATGGGTACTAAACTGTTTCATGATGTTTCTATGATAATAAGATACTTTTGTATTCTCCGGTGGTGTTGTGCCTAAATTACTGGGCCAGGTGTGCTCTGGTTTGAGGAATCCAAGAAAAAGTTGGTTATCATATTCCTGGTTGCCCTTGTTTTAACGATCGTATTCCTTGCATTAACAATGAATCCTTTAAGTTAACAGGGATGCTTGTTTATTTAAAATGGTTAACGTCAAGTTGCTCGTCGATCAATCAGTTTGTGTTCATAAATTTGATTGACTCTGTTCCTCGTCATCACGCACATAGTGGCTGGTGGGATTACCTTATCTGTGAAGGTCCGCATATGGTTCAGAAATCTCAACATGTTGGTGCAAAGAATAAAAGGGGAACAAGATCATACGCAATGAATGATGCAAGTTTCGTGGGTTGTGCATTGATTCATCTTCCCTATTTGGACGAACCCTTTTTTAGCCATGGCTTTTGCCCGGTGAGTTGAAAGTGGCAAAATGATCTCTCCCTCGTGACACGCCTTTCTTGCTTCAGTCCGGGCAGCATGAGGGTGGTCAAGCACGTTATCTTGGGAATATTCAAACACCCGCTTGACTCCCATGGAAGCAAGAAATAGCCATATGCTTCTGCAGTCCCTTTGCATGCACTGATGCACACAGCATCAGGTCTTTCCTTATTCCTCCTTTTGAATTTGCAGTTTGTTTTGAGATTCGAAGCGTTGCCTGCCAACCTCTTTTGTTAGATAATTTTCTGTCTGTCACCATTTATGAGGGCAGCAACAAATAGTAGTACGTTGGCTTCACAATTTGATGAGGTTAACTTGCATTTGGACTACCAGATGCAGAGGAGCAACCGAAAGAACCACCGAATTTAAATTGTGCACATATGGGATCTCGATCCTACGTACTCCCTCTGTCCCTTATTAATGTCATTTTTTATTTCCGTGTCACCATTTTGACTAGATTTGTACAAAATATATACAACATTTACATCTCTAAATAAATTTATTAAAAAACTAGATTCAAATATCTATTTAATGATACCAATTATGTATTATAAGGGGGTGTTTAGTTCATTTTGCAAATTTGTGTAAAGATGGCATTTGAAGTACTAAATGAAGTCTATTTGTAAAACTTTTTGCATAGATGGGTTGTAAATCGCGAGACGAATCTAATGATGCTAATTAATCTATGTTTAATTAATAATTAGCGGATGGTTACTGTAGCATCGTTGTTGCAAATCATGGATTAAGTAGGCTCATTAGAATCGTCTCGCGATTTACAGCCCATCCATGCAAAAAGTTTTGTAAATAGACTTCATTTAGTACTTCAAATTAGCAAAATTCCGTTTCACTTTAATACGTTTACGGCTTTTTTGCAAAAACCTGTAAAGATCTAAACAGAGCCTAAATATCAATCTATTATTATAGAAAATTAATCAAACTTTTTTCTTGGGAAGTGGGAACGACATATATATAGGGACAGAGGGAGTACATGACAGCAGGACTAGATGTTCTTACCCGAGCACAAGTCTACAGGTGGTGATTCTGAGCTCTGGCGACTTCATGAGGTTCTTGAGTTCCATCAATACGCGTAATCTCATCGGGAAAGTAGTAGAGCTTCTCGTATGATTGAGCCAGAAAACTCGCAACACTCCTGGCACCGCGGTCTGGACCATCCATCCTTTTGAGAGAGAGAGAAAAAAATACTACTAGTAGTGTACCAGTGTGTCCAGTCCACGCTACAGACCCTGTACACACAAGTACCTTGTACCGCCAACAAATTTAAAGTGAGCAGTAGCAGTGTATAGCACTACCAGCGTTGAGCGTACCTGCGTACGCATACATCCAGCCAGCGCCCAGCGGAGAAAAAGAAACCTAGCAGCGGCAGCGGTGCGGTCCTGACGTCCTGTTGTGTCCTGAGACCGCGAGCACCTGTCCGGCCGCATCATGATGGCGATGCACCTCGCCAGTCGCCACACTGCGGCTGCCACTACGCTACGGCAGGCCAGCAGCAGCGACGGCCAGCGTCCGCAGCGAGACAGGAACTCTCCGAACTCCGCATTTACTCCGACCCCTTGCTCAAAATCCGAGCTACATTCGTAGGTCAGGCCCCCGCATTGAAGGCCACTCCATGCCCTTTGCGTCTTCATCCCCGCGTCGTCGTCGTCGCCGGCCGGCCCGATTTATTTACTCGGCCGCAGTGTGGTACACCCCTGCCCCGCCCTGCTCATCACCGTCCCGTGTGGACGTGCGATGCGGCGGCGCCTGCCATGCCCACCCACTTGTGCGCCGGATCCATGGCGAAGGAAAACCGTCGAGTTGTGTGCAGGAAAACCGTCCTCAATTTTGAAATGGAATTTTTTTACATTTAAAATGTTATAAGTAAACTAAGAGATGAATCTAATGAAACTGCGTCACCTGGAGGTTAGACACGGGAGCACACTCTACCTCCTCTCGGACCGCCTTCTATCCTAGCGAACGCGTGTCCAACGGGATTTGAACACGGACTGGTGGACTGCATGCTCCAAAGCTGCAGCAGTTACCCACCTAGACCGGGCGCGGTTAGTCATCGCCAGAAGTGATGGAATTCGTCGCTATCGCGTAAGGGTGTGTTTAGTTCCCACCCGGTAAACGCAAAAAGGCAAAATTTTGTAATAGAATCTTACTAATTTGAAGCACTAAATGAAGTCTATTTATAAAACTTTTTGCATATATGGGCTGTAAATCACGAGACGAATCTAATGATCCTATTTAATCCATGATTTGCAACAGTAATGCTACAGTAACTATCCACCAATTATTGATTAAATATGGATTAATTAGCATCATTAGATTCGTCTCGCGATTTACAACTCATCTGTGCAAAAAATTTTGTAAATAGACTTCATTTAGTACTTCAAATTAGCAAAGATTCCGTCGCAAAATTTTTTTGCGTTTACATCTGACTGAACTAAACACGGCCTAAGGATCGGAGCTCAACATCGGAGTTAGTTGGGCTGATTTGTGCCCAATTAACTAATTCTGCTTTGATAATTGTTTGGACTTGGTTTTATTGGAATGATACGAATGTGCGGTACTACGGGAAGAAGAGAGATTGCATATCTGCATGCAAGGTAAGGACAGAATCGATGATATCATCGTGCATGCATAGCCCTGGGCAAATAAAACCAAGAACCGAACAGGAAAAATTGAGAACCGGAACCGAACCGAACCCGAGAATTCGATTATTCTTCGCTTCTTGGTTCTCTAGAACCGAAATACTCGATTCAATTTCGGTTCCTAGACCGATTAACCGAAGAACCGATCTCATTCTAGATTCAGCTCATTAACTTGTTAGGTTGGCCCAAGGACCAAACAAAATCATACATCAATATCTTACTCGTCCACTCGCCCACTCTCAACCTCGACCCCCGCTCCCTGCCTCCGCTTCCCTCCCGCACACCATCGCACCGCCGCACCCCTGCCATCCCGTAGGGGCGAGATGGCGGACTAGAGAAGTGTGAATAGTCCTTTCTAAAACTTAAAACGGTGCCGGCTAACCGATACAAGTGCGGAATTAAACTAATCGGTCTAGTAAAGACTAAACCCCTCTATCTAAAACTTGCATCTTACAAAGGATCCTAATTGAGCAACTAAGATGCCGGGCTAGGTAGAGCACACCTACACAATTCTAATTTACAAGATCACACAAGTCCATGCAACTAGTACTCAAACAATCAGGGAGCTTCTACACATACTAGTATGTAAAGTTTACAAAATCTAAACACAACTAGTAGTTCTCAAAAGTAAGGCTACACAAGCCAAACTAGAGAACTCAAAATTACTTAGCTACACAAACTAAGCACGACAACTAATTAAGTTACACAAGCTAATTAGCTATACTAGGATCTTTACTTCTATGCTATACAAGTAAGAAGATGATTAGCAAGCTACACAAGCTAACTAATCACTAGAGCAACTACACAAGCACAAGATATATATGAATGTAAATGCAAAGCTTGTACTTTGGAGAATGCAAACCACCAAGAAGAGTAGACAAAGTTGACACGGTGGTTTTTATCCCGAGGTTCACTTGGTTGCCACCAAACTAATCCCCGTTGAGACAAGCTCCAAGGTTGCCGCCGATCCTCTTGCTAATGGTGACTCTCAAGTCACACTCTCCCACGTGGAGTGCTCACACCGAGCTCTAGCATATGATCCGGCCGTACCACTTGTTGCTCTTCGCGTCTCGCTCAACTAGAGTTGCTCTTCGCGGCTCCCGCAGGGTGAGCACAATACCCCTCACAATCACTTCTCCGGAGCACCGCACAATCTTCTTGCGGGCTTCATGAAGGAGACACACCACCAAGCCGTCTAGGAGGTGGCAACCTCCAAGAGTAACAAGCACCACTAGCTTGCAACTCGATCATCTAGTGCCAAACTCTTGCAATCTCTCAATGCAATACACTAGAATCACTTACTCACAATCGGATCACACTCTTTGCAAGCACAAGTGAGTTAGAGGGCTCTCAAGCACTCTCGCACAAGAACACCAACTCTCCAAGGTGCTCCACTTCTCAAATGGCCGGCCACTACCTCTATTTATAGAGGGAAGCCCCAAACTAGCCGTTACACTCAAATCCCGTGAAAATAAAGTTTTTGCGGACAGTCCACCACACAGGGCCCGGACGGTCCGCCATTTCAAACCCAACGGCTATATCCTCAATAAATGCTTCTCGGAGTCGACCGTTACAGCCTGGGAGGACGGTCCGCCTCACAAATAACGGACGGTCCGCAGTTCATTTGGACACCCAAAACAGAAAGACCAAGTTTATGCGCCCGTTTCAGTTTTAAAAGGCGGATCGTCCACCCCCAGGGGCCGGACGGTCCGCAGTTCACTTTGGACCACCATCCAGAGCCAAGAACTGTTCTGTTTGAGCTCAAACGAGATGACGGCGGACCGTCCGCCCAACAGAAGCGGACCGTCTGCTGGTCTATTTCTAGCAGAAATGTACCTCGGTAAAATGCTCATAACTCTTAGCTCCGATGTCCAAATTAGGTGATCTTGGACTTTATGGAAAGCTTATTCAGAGGGCTACACAGCCCAACTGAATACTTGATCCAAATTACAGTGGATCAAAGTAGTATTCCACTCCAAAAGCCAATATAGTGTCCGGAGAACACCGAAATGCCTTTTTTGCTTCCCCAAGTTGATCAATATCAACTCCAACACCTTCTCCTTTGCAAATGTGCCAGCAACACCAAGTGAACAACACCATGTGCATTTGTATTAGCATTTTCACAATCATTTTCAAAGTATTTTCTCTTGATCTCACCACGCCACTTGATCCTAGCAACATCGCAATGTTAGATCGCTCAAGTGGCACTAGATGACCGATATGCAAACAAGTTTGTCCTTCTTGATAGTACAACCATCTATTCTAAATCCAGTCAAGCACTTCTCTACTCAACCTTAGACCGGCGAAATAAAATACCCTAGGTTATACCTTTGCCTTGCACATTTCCATTTCATCTCCATTCATCAACTCCATCCTCCAAGTGTCGATGCAACCAATGCACCAACACAATCATGGATGATATGATCCAATCCATATCATCACATGACTCCTTTGGTCCATCGATCTTGACCTTACCCGCTCTTCACCGTTGTCTCGGTCCATCAGCGCCAAGTCTTGCCCAAGCTTCACCGCCTTGCATTCCGTCGCTTCAAAACCTTGACTTTCCCTTCACCATTGCAACCGGTCCATCGAGCCAAGTCTTGTCTTGATCTTCTCCACTTTGGTCACATGACTCCATGTTATGTCTCATATGCAATGAGTTCCTTCATCACACTATATGAGCATAGCTTCAACACTTAGCCATTTCTCCTCCAAGGCACATGTTGCTCATACTAGTGTTTTTGTGTGGACTAATCACCTGTGTATCTCAACATAAATACTTATTAGTCCACCTAAGTTATCACTCAATTACCAAAACCAAACAAGAGCCTTTCAATCTCCCCCTTTTTGGTAATTGATGACAACTCTACAAAGATATGTAAATTAAGCATATTCCAAGCTAGCACTTCACACACGTGTAAATAGCTAACTTGGTTTGGATTTTATGTTGCTTATCCACCATTAAGACCACTTATAAAAGATTGGATAAGCACCATAAAAATCTAACTTGGTAGTGATAACTCCCCCTACATGTGTGCTCAAGAGATTTGGTTTTAAACTCACACACATGCATAAATATGAACTTTGTGGGATTGTTAACACTACTAAGTGATGCTAAGATATATAGGATAAACCTTTGAAGTGTGATCCCAATCGGAGTTGCATCCTTGAAGTTCATTCCTTAGCATCAATGAGTAACTAGACATGCATCAAAAACTCAAGATACCTCATGAGATCAACATTATTAGCAAGGCTCTTGATTCACTTGTAAAAATAACATGTCTAGCTACAATCTATGCATGCTAGTTATCAAATCATCAATCAAGTTCTATGACTAGCATATCACACACAAGCATTGCATATATAAATTTTAAAACTCATGCAAATGCAAGCAAGCACATGAATATGCACATATCAAATGCGAACAACCAAGTTCATGAGCTTGCTCCCCCTACTTGTGTGCTCATCTTGTCCAAGAATATTGATCCTCCTCAATATTGCTCCTTCTTGATCCATGTCATGTCCATGCTTGCACTCTCATCTCCCTTATATCTTTGTCCAGAAATTTTATATCTTTGTCCAAATTTCTCCCCCTTTATCATCAATGACCATAAAAGACCCGACACCACATGAAATTTGTACCATGTGAAGATCAATGAATACCACTTAAGGTTGTGTCATGAGAATCTCTAGTGGCTTGATGCAAAGAGTTGGACTGGGGTAGATGATTGAATTTTGAACTTTTATTTTTGATGGACACTACCAATTGATTGGAATTAACACCACTTGTAACTACCACATGTGGAAGCATGAAGACCACCTTGAAATGCCACATGTAGGCCACTTGTAGGATCCTTGACCTAGATACCTTGTTGTGGGGCTCCTCCCCCTATGTCAAAGCATATGTCTATCCACTTGAAACTTGAGCTTTTGTTAGTGAGGGTAGCTTTCCTGATTTGAATTGATCACTTAAAATTGAGGATCACTTGTGGAACCACGATTTGATAGACTAGATACCACTTGAATGAAATACCACGTGTAGGAATGACACCACGTGAAAGAGAATGATAATCTAGCCATGTCTTGCAAGGTTGATCTCGCTTGTTGGCGACGGTGTTCGGGGATCGACGGCTTGGCGGTACGCGGCCGTGGGTGAGCGCGGCAGCGGCAGATCGACGGTGCGGCGGCCAGGGGAGGGCGCGGCGGCGGCAGATCAACGATGCGGCAGCCATGGGAGGGTGCGGCGGAGGCGGATCAATGGCACAGCCGTGGGAGCACGCAGCAGCTCGTCTCACCGACGATTTTTTTTTCTTTTTTAACCGAACTAACCGAAACCAAATTTTCTCGGTTCCCATTTCTGAGAAGAACCGATCGGTTCCTATTTTTGGGAATCGAATTTCTGTAAAAATTGAGGAACTAAACCGATCGGTTCGGTTCTAACCGAACGCCCCGGCCTATGCATGCATACAAAGTGCAAACGTAAAAAAGGTCATAGATTCTAAACTAATAATCAAAATTTAATTTCAGTTGCACTATTGAGTTTTTTTGCAACGAGATCTTTAAAATAAGACCACATTGCATACGTTTGTGTGAATTTTTTAAAAATATTTTTTATACTAAATAATTAATTTTGAATACTAGGAACAAATATTTTAACAACACGAACAAATGATTATTTTTACGAACAAAAACTAAACATGACGAACAGAACACTAATGTATTACAAACAAAAAAATTAAGCATCGAACATTTGTTTGTATAGGATAAATAATGAAAAACAAATATCACGAACAATTGAGTCAACGTTAATGGACAATTTAATCTAGAAATCGAACAAATAATTTAATGTTGGGAACAAATTAGTCACACAGAAATAAATAATTTTATATGTAGAATAAATACTTCTACATTGGAAAAAGTTATTTTTATAATTATTCACGAGCTAAAACAAGTTGTTATATAAAGTAAATAAATTATTTCACATACTAATAATAAGACTACAATAACAATAAATTACTATACATTGAGCAGACTCACTCTTAAATTGAACAAACAGTACATCTAAGTATAGATATGTTAATATTCACTTGTATAAAAGCAATCATGGTTGATATGAATTACAAAATGAATAAACTATAATTCAAATAAAGATTATGGTACATGAGGTTCACAATCAATAAAGAAAATAAATGTAATGTATTACAAATAAAAAATCTAATTAATTAATGCTAAAAAATAAAAATGAATTAAACTTAAAACTAAATAAACATAAAGGTACAAGGAAATAAAATTGGAAAAGTAGAACGGAAAGAGAAGAAAGGAAAAGGAAAAGAAAAAAAGAAAGAACGGAATGCTAGATAATGGTCAATTCATTTGGAGCGTCAGCTAGGAAAAAATAAATAAAAAAGAAAATAAAATAAAAGAAGGAGGAAAAAAGAAAAACATTCCATTGATCTATGAAGTTAATGGACTCTGCTGCTCACTCTCCACACGTACAAGCACAAGCTCCACCAGTAGCATGCATGGTAACCACGTGAGTAAGCAACAAACATCGAGAGTCCATAACAACAGAAAATTTGGGCCGAAATTACTCCCGTCAGCCTATTAATATTTATTAATATTGTTCAGGTGATGGGAACAGGTTGTATCGCTCGGGCGTTATATAGCCCTAGCGCACCTAGACCTCCTCAGAAAGGTACGCTTGACTTTAGCTTTGTTGTAATTCGGAACTGTTGCTACCTCTTTTAGTTAACATCATAAATATGTTTCTTTCAAGCTCCGTTCGATCCTAAATATAGTCTCGTATATATCTTCATGATTTTAAGAATATATATAAGGGGCCATCTGGATCACCCAACTAGAGCTAGCTAGCTAATCTTAGTGCTACCTGATTCGAAGTTAATTTTCATCTAACAACTATCTACCTAGACTAGATACTTCCACCTAGTAATTTCAGCAAACCATTAGTTTTAGACGATCCAAACATGGCGAAATCAATGTACATTCATGATAGCTGTTCACCTTTCTTTCATGTTTTGACTTTTTAGTTGCTAGGCTAATAACTGAGCTAAGGAAGAATAAAAAGACTACTACCTCCGCATCGAGTTGGCGCGAACCAGTGGGATCCGCCGCCGCCGGCCTTCTCGTACGCCGGGGGCGCCGCATCGTTGCGGGGAGGGGGTGCGCGTAGCGGGCTACGGAGCTGCAGCGAAAATGGCGACGGCGTGACCTGGAACTGCAAGCGCGGGGGGGGGGGGGGGGGGGGGGGGGGGTGCTGGGTGGAGGTGGGGAGTCGGACAGTGCGGGATGTTGGCATGTTGTTGGTATGTTGCAACAGGTATTTTGAGAAGTTTTGGATAGTGTTTCTATAATATTGCAAGATTGATTCTCAAGATGTTCTATATTATGTTCGCTTTTTTTTAGTTACAATATTTGACCTGAGATGTTGCATCAGTGGATTTTTTATGTTGCATGGTTGACGATGATTTCTTTTGACGAAGGTTCATGATGATTTAATTATTGGATTTGGGATGTTGCAACTGCAAAATCGAGATGTTGTATTAGATGATGTTTGATGTTGCACAAGGTCTTACGACATGAGTATTTTTTCTTTATGTGTTGCATGCAACATGGGACGCATGTTGCTGCCGGATTTTTTTTCCTACTTCCCAACCGTCCGACGCTAGCGCCCCGGATCGGACGTCTAGGCGCTAACAGTTCCATTTCTTAAACCCAATTCATCGAACGAATAAGCCCATAGCCTCGTAAAAGCTGAACCATCCTCAAAACTCTAACCTAACCCTTCCCTCCACTTCTCCGTTCAGCAGCTACACGTAGGGGCGACGACGCATATGGCCTCAACATCCCACACGTGCGCACGCCCCGCCCGCATCGTCCTTGCACGCGCTCATCCCGAGGCCGCGATCCAGCCCACCTGAAAGGACCGACACTAGGCCTAGAGCGGGGGGGGGGGGGGGAGGGGGGGTGAATAGGCCTATTTAAAAATTTCCTGAAAAAACTTGGCAGAAAATCGTCAGGTCCGGATGATCCGGCCCTATGTCAGATCTTCCGGTCCTTCTCAGGCTCGGATGATCCGACCGAGAGAGAATCTTGCACTAGATTTAAAATCTACTTAGCTTTTGACGAATCCCTTTTAATACAAAGTTGACAAATGAAGTAGCTAAGCCTGTGAACCAGTTTAGCATAAGAGGAATGCAACTAATGAGTAGATCAGGTGTAACGTCCCGCCTCCCCGAGGCCGGGCCCGCTTACATCTGGCTGCTTTCTAGGACATAGACTGTCCTCACAGACCAACACCAGTCTTTTCTGCACACTTTATCCTCACTCGTGCACACCCGGGAAGAACTTCCCAGTCGGTCACCCATCCCCAAATTTATCCGGGCCAAGCACGCTTAACCTCGGAGTTCTTTGGAGACCGGCTTCCGGAAAAGAAGTTGCAACTTGTTAGTATGAGTATCGTATTAATCCTATTAAGCCCTGGGCCGGGGTGTCACATCAGGTCAAGAATAGCTCAAGAGCAATAAGAACAACAAAAATAAAGGAAACACAAGATTTAACCAGAAGTTCACTCCACAAAGGAGCTACGTCTCCGTTGAGGTGCTCACAAAGAGCAGGGTTGCCCTATAACCCTTTCCCTCACTCAATCAACCACGCAGGAGGATTGAGTTGCTCACTAGCAAATGTCCACGAAGGACGGGGTAATACAAACTTCCTGAGCTCAACCACAAATGAATCAAAGGTTGCTTCAAGTGCTTCTCGAGATGAACAAGTGCTAGCTCACGGAGTGTTCTCAAATCACACCTCGAATCTCATTTCCTCTCAATTCCTAGGTGTTTCCTTGCAAGAATCAAGCTCTAGGATGGAGAGAAGTTAAGGAATGAAGGCTAGGGAGGCGTGGTTGGTTGGGGAAAGAGAGAGGAGTAAATGAAGGGGGTGAAAGGGCATTCATTTTATTCCTATACACACTTTTTTGAAAGCATCATATCCCCAAATTGTGATTGTCAAAAATCACCAAAATCATTTAGGGGCCTAGATGCACTTTCAATCTCCCCTTTTTTGGTGATTGATGACAATACTATTTTGGGCTCAAAATGAGAAGAATAAAATACAAGAATTCTAATCAAGAGATAGAAGAGCTCCCCCTAAATATGTGCATGAATATTTCAAAGTGGCCTCAAATGCCAATGCACATATTTAAGTGAGCTCCCCCTACATCATTGCATACATGTGCTTTTGTGTGATGAAATAACCATGACAAGATGACACACCAACTCGGTCCTTAATTGTGACAAGATGGATATCTCCCTTCCTTGCTCAACCACACAGGTACGAGCACACCATTTGGCAATTCACACAGAAGTGCCATCCATCCCGTCTAAACTCATCTTTCGAAAATTCCACATTTTCCCTTCCCACACACACTCACACATTTTATTTTTATAAAACAAGTTGTACCGTGTTTAAGGTCCTAAGCGTTCTAGCAGCAATTAATGTCCAAGCAAATCACATTCAGACATTAATCTAGTGGTCAAGGAATGGTTATAACAAATCAAGGGGTGGCTATCCAACCATGTTTTCAGCAGTAAAAACATATGCAGTTTTGTAAAACAGGCCAATAGGTTATGTTTATAAAACTGGGACAAAATATGCATCAAAGGATGGGATTGAACTTGCCGTTCTCAAAGCCTTCCGGAAAGTCCTGATCGAGGTACTGTTCTTCGGGTTTGGGGTTGCGGAACTGGTCCTCGTTCACTTGCTCGCAGTACTGCTCGTCGACGGGTTCTCCCTCGTTCACACCGTGATCTACGACGCACACAAGCAAGCACACAATCAAGAAAAAGAAATAAAGGTTTTATCATTGAGCTCGAATCGGAAACAATTAATATATGATAATAGGAATAATATTTTTGGGCGGTTTTCTAATGGCATGGCCAAAATTATATTAGAAATGGCGTGGTAAAGTTTCAGGTCGATCGGAGGATTTTTGGCGCATGAAATGACGAGTTAAAGAGGGGTCCAGGGGTTAAATAAGGATCCAGGGACATATTTGCAAATATTTTTGAGGGGCAAGGGCTTGATTGGTATTTTAGAAAATATCCGGGCTATCCTGAAAAAGGTCAGGAATTTATTTAGAATTAAGCTTATATGGTGGAAGGGTTTATTTTGTAATATAATAAAGGAGAGGGTTTATTTTGCAAAAAAGCTAGAGAATGGGAGGGCTCTTAATGGAAAAGGGAAAAGAGCAGGGGGGTATAGGCAAAATCACCCTCTCTTCTTCCTCCCCTCGCTGGAAAACAAGGGAGGGGGGGGGGGCGGAGCGCCGGCGGTGGCCTGGGCCGGCGGCCTTGGGGGCTCGTCGGCACTGGGGAAGTGGGGGAAAGGGAGAGGGAGTCGCGGTGGGTTGTTTCCCCCATCTTAATTTGGACGGAGGTGAAGCGAGGAGGGTGGCACACGGCGGCGGGCGGCGGCGAGCGGCGGCGACCATGGTGGCGGTGCTGCAAGGCTCGGCGGTGGCCCGGAATTGGGGGAAAAGGGGAAGGGGACCAAGAGGGTTCTAACCCCTACCTTGGTTCGGGCTGGGGCGTAGCGAGGTGAGCGGTCCACGGGAGCCGGTGGCGGCGGGCAGAAGAGCTCTTGGCGGCAGCGCTGCAGAGCTAGGGAAGAGGCGGGTGGCAGCTGAGGTGGCTGTGGTGCTCCGAGGCGAGGTGGAGGGCCCTTTTATAGGAGCTGCAAGGCGGTGGAGCGGGCGGGGCGCGTTGGTGCCGGCCGGCGAGCTTCGCGGGGCGCCTTTAATGGCGTTCGGCATCGCGGCGCGCAGCAACGCGATTCGCGGTGGCGACGCGATGGCTCAAGCAGGAAGGACGCGCAAGGGAGGGCGAGCACGTAGCGGGGCCGACTGTGGGGCTCGGCGTCGAGCAGAGCGGCGCGAGCGGCGAGGCGGGGTGTTGTGCGGTCGGCGGCATCGCTGTGCGCGAGCTGTGCGGCTCGGGCGGCGAGGCGTTGGCGCTGTGCGGTCGTCGGGCTGCACGGCGAGCGGTGCGGCCGCGTGGAACACGTGCTGCGCACCGGGCGCGCGCGTGCAGTGCGTGTGGATGGCGTGCCGAGTCGGCAGCGGCGGGCGGCGCGGCGAGCGGCACGGCCGCGTGGTGCGCGTGCGCTCGCGTGGGCAGGGCGCGCGCCGAGGTGGCAAGGGCACTGCGGTGCCTGCGGGATGTGCGGGGCGAGCAGAGAGCGGCCGCGAGCGGGGAAGACGGTGGCCGGGGCTGGGCGCACTCTGCGCACCGCGCGTGCGGGAGAGGAGGGAAGCAGGAAGAAGCAGAAGGAAGGAGGAAGGAAAAGAAAAAAAAGGAAAAGTGGAAAATAAAAATGGAGAAAAAGAAAAAGAAAACAGGGGGAGAGAGAGAGATTGTGGTGTCGGGTTTCGCAGTGGCGAGCGCGACCGGATGAGCACGCGCGCCGGTCGGGCGTGATGCATGGAACGAGGAAGAATAGGTAGACGGGACGGCGATTGGATTCGAATGCCGGGACAGGTTTTTTGGGAGATTGGGAGATCGGGCGGGGGACGATTTCGGATGGATTGAGCTCAACGATGAAAAGAGATTTGAAAATGTTTTTAGCGCGTGATTTATTTTGGAAAATTTTCGGGCTGTTACTCATGACCTCTCACATTCCTCTTGGACATGCCCTTCTTTGTGCTTTGCTTAGGCCTCACATAGACCTCTCCATCTGAACTGGTCTCATACTCATCAGGAGAGTCAGAGTCAGTGGGTGGACCCTTCTTCTTGGACACTTTAGTTTTCACCATCTAGAATAAAAGATATGCAACCAAGATTTAGGATATGATAGAGAAAGAATTGTGAATTCAATGAACAAGTAGTTCTTTCCTGTGCATAGTCGGATCATCCAGGTATGGTCCGGATCATCCGGCTCTGCTCGGGAAGAACTTCAAATTCACGAATCCGAGGATTTAGCAAATAAAATCTTATGAAACTCTAGGCATGACCTCTAGATAGATAAAGGAGATGATTCACCGGAGGAAATCGCCTAGAACTTCCTACATTGAGAGATCGGGGTGAGGAGATTTTGAATGAAATACCTTTGAGATTCCCGCGCGAATCGAAAGAGTTCCGGAGGTGTCCGGATCTTCCGAGACGTGGAGAATCAAAGGCACAAGAAACCACAAAGAAATCCCGGTCGAAACGCCAAATTGCCGCACGAGGTTTTTGGGGAGAAAAAGGGTGGTGGAGGTGGAAAAAATAAAGAGAGGGTTAGGGTACCCCGCGGTCGGCCTATATATACTGAAACTGCCAGGGCCGGATGATCCTTAGTAAGGCCGGATCATCCGGACATGACCATAGAGGTTTTGGGCGCAGGGGCCGGATGATCCGGGGAATGTCCAAATCATCCGGAGATCTCCATGTTCAGATGATCCAAAGTGGGGTCGGATCATCCTGGTTTACTTAGTAAGGTTTTGGCCAAAAATGTTGGACGATCTGGGGTATGGCCGGATCATTCGGGTTTGTCCAGAGAGTGTTTGCCAACAAAGATAGATTTGATGAGAGATTTTTGATCCGATGTGATAGAGAATAATGTATGGACATATAAGATCCTTGACTCAAAATGATCAGGCACAATCAACAATACATAACAATGATCATTTGTGGTAAGGGATGATCCAACGATCGCAACATCAAAATTTTTGAAAATAACTCACACAAATAGCATTTTTCTCTAGTCTAGGCAACAATATAAGATATGTGCAACATGTCAAACCAAGTTACGAGAATCCAAGATATTTGGCTCACTCCGAAGAAAACAAAACCTTTGCTCATCAAGGGGCTTTGTGAAGATATCGGCTAGTTGTTTATCAGTACTCACATGACATAGAGCGATATCTCCTTTGGCTTCGTGATCTCTTAGGAAGTGATGCTTATGTCAATGTGCTTGGTTCTTGAGTGTTGGATGGGGTTGTTGGCTAGTTTGATGGCACTCTCATTGTCACACAAGAGAGGTATCTTTTTATACTCACAACCAAAGTCACTCAAGATTTGCCTCATCCAAAGTAGTTGAGCACAACAAGCACCGGCTGCAACATACTCGGCATCAGCGGTGGATAGCGCAACGGAATTTTGTTTCTTAGAGCTCCAAGACACCAAGGACCAACAAAAAATTGGCAAGTCCCCGTTGTACTCTTTCGATCAACTTTGCAACCGGCGTAATCCGAATCGGAATAGCCAAGTAAATCAAAAGTGCAGCCCTTGGGATACCACAAGCCAAGGTTTAGAGTTAACACTAAATATCTCAAGATTCTTTTAACAGCTACCAAATGGCATTCCTTAGGATTAGCTTGAAATCTTGCACACATGCACACACTAAGCATAATATCCGGCCTAGATGCACAAAGATAAAGCAAAGAACCGATCATGGAGCGGTATACCTTTTGATCCACGGATTTTCCATCTTCATTTAGATCAAGATGTCCATTCACGGCCATGGGAGTCTTGATGGATTTAGCATCGGCCATGTCAAACTTCTTGAGCATATCATTTGTATATTTAGTTTGACATATGAAAGTCCCTTTCTTCATTTGCTTGATTTGAAAACCAAGGAAGAACTTCAATTCACCCATCATGGACATCTCGAATCACTTGGTCATGATCCTACTAAACTCTTCACAAAACTTTTCATTAGTAGAACTAAAGATAATGTCATCAACATAAATTTGACAAACAAAGAGATCTTTATCTACTTTTTGAGTAAAGAGAGTAGAATCGGCTTTGCCCGTTATAAAGCCGTTCTTGAGAAGAAATTCCCTAAGGCATTCATACCATGCTCTAGGAACTTTCTTAAGCCCATAGAGAGTCTTGTGGAGCTTGTACACGTAGTTGGGATGCTTGGGGTCTTCAAAGCTCGGGGGTTGCTCTACATAGACTAGCTCAGAGAGTGGTCCATTCAAGAAGGCACTCTTGACATTCATTTGATATAACTTGAAATCATGATGAGCGGCATAGGCTAGCAATATTGGAATTGATTCAAGCCTAGCCACCGGAGTATAAGTTTCACCAAAATCCAATCCTTCAATTTGAGTGAAATCTTGAGCAACCAATCTAGTCTTGTTTCTTGTGACAATGCCATGTTCATCTTACTTGTTCCAGAAAACCCACTTGGTTCTAATGATATTTTGCTTGGGTCTTGGCACTAATTCCCAAACTTCATTTCTTGTGAAGTCATTCAACTCTTCTTGCATAGTCATTACCCAATCGGGATCAACATGTGCTTCATCTACCTTAAGAGGTTCCAAAGAGGAAACAAACGAATAATGTTCACAAAAGCTTGCTAAACGAGAATGAGTTGTTACCCCTCTTCGGATACTCCCAAGAATATTGTCAACGGGATGATTCCGTTGTACACTTTGATGCACTCTTAGATGAGACACTTGGCGTTGTGGTTGAATAGGTTCACCATCATCATTTTCAACTTGAGGTGCTTCTTCTTGAGCTTCTTTACCTTGTGCTCCCCCTTGATCCATGCCATGATCATGATCGTCACCATGATCGTGACTTTGATCTTGAGAGACTTGAGAGCTTGATGGCTCAACTCTAGTGGATGATGATGGGTCGTCATTTCTTGCTTCAACCGTAGCATTACTCTTTTCTTCTCGTGACCTTACTTCACCTAAACCCATCCTCATGATTGATAGATTTAGAGATTCTTCATCATCTACAAGGTTCATATCAACTTGCTCTACTTGAGAGCCGTTGGATTCATCAAACTTCACATCTACCGTGGTCTCAACAACACCGGGGGTTTTGTTAAAAACACGATAGGCATGTTCATTAGTACCATAACCAAGTAGAAAACCTTCATCAACCTTTGGTGTAAACTTTGAGCTTTTGGCTTTCTTGTTAAATATGTAACATTTGCAATCAAAAACTCTAAAGTAGTGCACCTTAGACTTGTTACCGGTGATTATTTCGTAGGGTGTCTTGCCCAAATACTTGCGGATATAGAGACGATTGATGGCATGACACGCCGTGTTGATTGCTTCGGCCCAAAAGATATCCAGTGTCTTGTACTAATCAAGCATGGTTCTTGCGGCTTCAATCAATGTCCTATTCTTCTTTTCCACAGTGCCATTTTGTTGAGGTGTATATAGAGCGAAGAATTCATGCTTGATTCCTTCTTCATCAAGAAATTCTTCAACATTGGTATTTCAGAATTCCGAGCCATTGCCACTTCTAGCATTCTTGATCTTCAACTCAAATCCATTTTGAGCTCTTCTAATGAATTTCTTGACAATTCCTTTTACTTCGCTTTTGTCATGCACAAAGAATACCAAAGTGAAACGAGAAAAATCCTCAACAATTACAAGACCATATTTGTTACCGCCAATGCTAATGTATGTAATTGGGCCAAATAGATCCATGTGAAGAAGCTTCAATGGTCTTGACGATGTCAAGATGTTCTTGGCGGGATGTGGAGCACCAACTTGTTTCCCAGCTTGACATGCGCTACATAACCTGTCTTTCTCAAACACAACATTGGTTAGTCCTAGGACATGCCCGCCCTTTTGAAGTTTGGCCAAGTTTCTCATGCCAACATGGGCTAGTCGGCGATGCCAAAGCCAACCCAAGTCGGATTTTGCCACTAAACAAGTCTTAGGCTTAATTTTCTCCTTAAAGAAATCGACAAGATAAATTTTGCCCTTTAAATGACCCGTAAAAGCAATAGAGGAATCCTCCCTTCTAGTGACGGTCACACCCACGTTAGTAAAGAGACAATTTAGCCCATCAAACAAAGTTGTGAGACGGACAACAAATTGTATCCCAACTTTTCAACCCAATAAACATCATTAATTGAATTATTATGAGCAAGAGCAATTTTACCCAAACCAATCACTTCTCCTTTGCTATTGTCCCCAAAGACAATAGTTTCTTTGGACATATCATCTGTTTCCAATGAAGTGAACAAGTCCTTCTCCCCGGTCATATGATTTGAACAATCACTATCAATCAACCATGCACTTCCACCAGAGGAGTATGCCTACAAAATAAAGTAAGGCTCAAGTTTTAGGAACCCAAACTTGTTTGGGTCCTTGGAGGTTAGAATAAGCCATCTTGAACACCCACACACTCCTCAACTTCCTTGTGTGAGCACCAATGTACTTGACCACCATCTTTCCATTTTGAATCAACACGGTGTAGTGAATGGTGTAGTTGCGTGATATGGGAGGTGACACGTTCTTGTTGCTTGTGTTGACCTTTGTTGCACTTTCAACCTTGTTCTTACCTTGGTCAACACCCAACTTTGTGCCATAGTGAGCCATGTTCATCAAATCACCAAGATTGGCTCTTTTCTTCCAAAGTGGGATGGAGTGGACATTCACAATATTAAGCCATTTGTCTTGTTTCCTCTTGTGTGGCCAAGTCCATCACTAATGCTTGGGAACCTTCTAGCCTTGTCATAAGTCAGGTGTGACTCAAAATCACTCTTTGGCTTGAGATTTCCCTTTCCAACTACAATGTTCAACTTGTAAATTTGAGCATCTTTAGCCTTGATTGCTTCTTCTAGCTTTGCAAGGTTAGTAACACAAGCATTTATATCATGATTATGACATTTCGAGCATCCTTTGCTAGTGGAGGCATTAGAGTCAAGAGTAGCTTTGGAATTAGACTTGGTACTCTCCCAAAGAGTGCTATAGTTCACTTCAAGATTTTTGTATATATCTTCAAGGCGTGAATGCCTCTCTTGAAGGTCACTATGAACATTCTTTAGGCTAGCAAGTGAATCATTTGCCAAGGCATAATCCTTTGACACCCTCACATTTGAGTTATTGGAAAGAGACAAGTCCGTTGCCAATTTTTCAATCTTATCTTTTTCCTTGGCTAAAGACTCTTCTAGAACAAGGTTTCTCTCATTCTCAAGGATGAGCAATTCTTCTTGTTCTCTAAGAATCTCTTTCTTTTACTCTAATTTCTCCATAAATTTTTTATTTGTTTATAACATAGTTTGCCAAACTTCTTTATCATGTTTTCTTTGAGTTGAGCCTCCTCTATCTCTAAGTCATTTTCTACTTCACTAGATGTGGAGGTAGGAGAAGATGGAGGGTTGGCATAGTTTGATACCTTAGTCCTTTTGACCATAAGGCACATAGGGCCTTCATCTTCATCATCGGAGAGATTGTTGAAGAGTTTTGGTGTTGATGATGTAGAGAGCAAGGCAAGAGATGTCGTGCCCTCATTGTCGGAGTCGACACTAGACTCCCATCCTTCACCAACACAAGCCTTGCCATGCTTCTTCTTGTACTCTTTGCTCTTCTCTTTGTACTTTTTCTCCTTGTCATAACTCTTGTCCTTGCTCTTGCCTTTGTACTTCTTGTCTTCATTTTCATTGTTCTTCATTTTAATGACTCTCACGGTTTGGGCATTGCGAAATAAATCATGCTCATGTTCCGGAGTAGCCACTTCGCCTTCTCCAAGTTGAAGCACACCTACACACACAATGGTCCAAAGATGTGGATTAAGTCCATATAAATGCACTTGCATGTCTTCGCTCTAACGGGCATAGTCGGTTCCATCAAAGTGAGGAGGTTTGCCCATTGGAACGGTAGAGAAAAAAAGGTTGGAGGATTGGAAATTTGAAGTCTCATATGTATGAGACATCGTGTGAAATTCTTGTTGATTCTTCTTCTCATTTTCCAACTTCATTCTTTCATTGAAAAGAGCTAGAGCCTTCTTTTCAACTCTCTCATTCATCTTTTTCTTTATCTTCTTTTTTCGCTTGGTTGCCATTTCTTCCTCAGTCATGTCACCTTCAACATCGCTAACCTCGAAGTCACTATCATTGACTTCGTATGCGGAGGGAGCACCACCACCACTTTCGAACGTCTCACCGGCCATAGTGCTTTTCCCTTAACGGTTAAGACTTAATCAAGAGATTAGGCTTTGATACCAATTGAAAGGATTGACACTAGGCCTAGAGGGGGGGTGAATAGGCCTGTTTAAAAATTTCCTGAAAAAATTTGGCAGAAAATCATCAGGTTTGGATGATCCGGCCCTATGTCGGATCTTCCGGTCCTTCTCAGGCCTGGATGATCCTGCATAGGGTCGGATGATCCGGCAGAGAGAGAGAATCTTGCACTAGATTTAAAATCTATTTAGCTTTTGACAAATCCCTTTGAATACAAAGTTGACAAATGAAGTAGCTAAGCCTGTGAACCAGTTTAGTACAAGAGGAATGCAATTAACGAGTAGATCAGGTCAAGAATAGCTCAAGAACAATAAGAACAACAAAAATAAAGGAGACACAAGATTTTAACCCGAAGTTCACTCCACAAAGGAGCTACGTCTCCGTTGAGGTGCTCACAAAGAGCAGGATTGCCCTATAACCCTTTCCCTCACTCAATCAACCACGTAGGAGGATTGAGTTGCTCACTAGTAAATGTCCACGATGGACGGGGTAATACAAACTTCCGGGACTCATCCACAAAGGAATAGAAGCTCACCGGCACCTCTAACCATCTAGGAGCTAAGCTCCAAGAGTAACAAATGCTAATCGATGAATCAAAGGTTGCTTCAAGTGCTTCTCGAGATGAACAAGTGCTAGCTCACGGAGTGCTCTCAAATAACACCTCGAATCTCACTTCCTCTCAATCCCTAAGTGTTTCCTTGCAAGAATCAAGCTCTAGGATGGAGAGAAGTTAAGGAATGAAGGCTAGGGAGGCGTGGTTGGTCGGGGAGAGAGAGAGAGGAGTAAATGAAGGGGGTGAAGGAGTGTTTTGTGAGTGAAAAGTGTGTCTCTCAAGTATGTCATCTCAAATGAAGCATTTTGACAACCTAAAATTCATTCAAATGCGTCCCCCTTCATAGTACGGTGAACCTATACTCAAATTCAAAACGAAAATTAAAATTAAATCTCCGATAGAATCCACCATACTTAATTTGAAATTGGGGACCTTCTTTTCATCTTCTTGATTTTCTCATTTTATTCCTGCACACACTTTCTTGAAAGCATCATATCCCCAAATTGTGATTGTCAAAAATCACCAAAATCATTTAGGGGCCTAGATGCACTTTCACCACCCCTTCATCCTCCCGCGCTGGCCGCGACCTCCACCGTGCGCTCTCTCCGCCCGCCCGGCGCGTTGGCTTGCCCTGCCGTACCGCGCCCTCGCTCACCCGGCTTGCCATGCGTGCTTGTCCTATTGTGACGTCCTCGCCGTCTTGTCCGCGCGCCCCATCTTCATGAGTGGCGTCCCCTCGGCTCAGCCTCCGCCCTACTACCAGCGTGTGGCCACCCTAATGATTCTATTCAGTGGCGTCTCTAGAAATAATCAAGGAGGGGCTAATTTTCTTCTACCTCTTCATTCTCTTCTTCTTCCTCCTTCTTCGTCCTCAAAAATAGAGGAGGAGCTCAAGGGGGCTTCATTGTTTATGGGGGTCTAGAAGGAGCTGAAGTCCCCCTAGACCCACCGTTGGATCCGCCCCTGGTTATGTTAGGGACGAGTTTGAGCACAAAATTATACCAAAGATCGCCGATTTCTTAACAGGTAGAACTTGTATTCACAAGCATAAGTTTGATGAACTCACTTCGCTCCCTGTTGAGCTAAGGAGCGCAACAGGTAGAAGGGCCCCCCGCATCGCTCTCTCCTCGGGGCGACTCGGGCGGCACTTCCGTCCATCGCCGCCGCAGGGGCCTCCCCCACGCCTCCTTGGCCTGGCTGCCACCAGAGCTTGAGGCCGGAAGTCCGGCGGAGAGCAAGGACAGCGGCGGCTAAGTTCTTCCTACTCCCTCCTCTCCCGTAGGGGAACCGGCTGTCGCGGCTAGATCTGGGCGACTTTTTGCCAGATCCGGTGAGTGGGGGATGGATTCGGCTGCGCATGCAGCTTCGTCGGCGGTGGAAGCGGTCCAAGTGCAGATCTGGAGCCTGGGCGCCCGGATCCACCGACGGCACCGATGGCAGCATGCCATGGTCAGACGCGGCGGGGAGCTCTTCCGGCGGCTGCGTTGGCGGGCTCTTCTCGCGTCGCTGGCCACTTCTGAGCGGCGCCTGCCAAGGCAGTCGTGCGCCCGCTACGCGGCGGCGGCATGCCTGCTGGGTCCCGTCCGGGGGCTGGCGTGGTCATGGTGTCGGCGCGATGGCAGGGTGGGAGGCGGCAACGGAGACCCAATCTCGAAGGTTGGTTGGCCGCCGGTAGTCGCTCCTGTGGGCGCATACGTGCCTAGGTGTTTTCCGGAGTGCAGGGAGAAATCCTAATCCGGCATCACGCCGACCGGCAATGGCGACGCTTCTTGCGCCGATTTTCTTCTTGGAGACATTGATAATGCACTATTTATACAAATTTGGATGGATCTCGGGTGAAAACCTAATTCTAGCTTGCTGGATGAGGCGGCGATGGCATCTTTGATGTCGTTTTCTTTTTGGAGCGTCGTCTTGGAGATCCTTCGATCGACTTTGTTACCTCGACGGCATCGAACGGATTCATACATCAAGTTTCTAAGAAGACGAGTGATGTGATGATTAGGTGCTGCTTAAAGATTTTGCAAGGATGGAACGTGGACGAAGAGAAGGATTGAAGTTTAGTCTTCTTGATTTCTTTCTTTGTTTTAGGGTTTTCATTGTTGTTTTAGATCCTCATTTGGGGTAAGAACTCTTATAATATTAGGCTGAAGGTATTCACTTATGAATGTTCAAGGCCGGAATTCCTCTTTCTCTAAAAACAAGCATAAGTTTAACCCATCCCTACTCTCAGCTCAGCCCAGCGCCATATCCAATCAATCAGCCAGCTCATGAGTATGGCCCGATACGCAACGCCAAAACCACTGCCTCCCTCGGCCCTCTCCCACGCCACCCTACGCCGCCGTCGTCTCGTCGCAGGCAGCAGGTGAAAATCTCCGGCATTTAAAGCGCGCCCCGGGGATCCTCCTCGGCCACAAACAAAACCCTCCTCGTCATCTGCGCCTCGCTCCCTCTCCCCCTGTCTCGCCACAAGCAAAATCTTTTTCTTCACCACACCTCTCCCCTGCTCTCACATCACGCTCCTCGCAGGCTCACAGCACAGAGCGCGTGTGCGCGCCGCGCCATCTCTTGTGCTTGGCGTCAACGCGTTAGTTTCAGCGCGCGCGCGCGCGTGCGGGAGCGGAAGGGGGAGCGCGGGCGGTTCGGCGCCCGGCGGCCGATGGGGAGGGCGCCGTGCTGCGACAGGACCAAGGGGCTCAAGAAGGGGCCCTGGACGCCGGAGGAGGACAAGCTCCTCGCCGACTACATCCAGGCCAACGGCCACGGCAGCTGGCGCCTGCTCCCCAAGCTCGCAGGTCAGGATATTCCAGATCAATCTGTCCAACAACCCCTCTTGCTGCTCCTCCAGTTCTTCGCAGTCGCAGTCTGAGCCCCCCGTCTTCTTCCGAGTTCTGCTGCTCGGCCTAGATCGTCGCCTAGCTGCTGGCCCCGTGCCCTTGTCCTTGTGCGTGCTAGGCAAAAATGTTCGGTTTGTCCCGTCAAAATTCCTCGTCGGTGTCATCAATCATGATGCGTATTCTGGGCATGGAATCGTACTAGTCAATCCGTGCTCTGTGCTCATGCCACGGGCTCGCATGATCCCAGGCAGCTAACGGCCCGCGCTTGCACGCGTGCAGGGCTGAACCGGTGCGGCAAGAGCTGCCGGCTGCGGTGGACCAACTACCTCCGGCCGGACATCAAGCGCGGGCCCTTCAGCCCCGAGGAGCAGAAGTCCATCGTCCAGCTCCACGCCATCGTCGGCAACAAGTAAGACCAGCATGCCGTGCCGAACCCCGCCCGTTCCCCCTGCGATCTGGCAGACCACCAGCACGTTTCCTCTCTGATGATGCACTCGCACGGGCAGGAGTACTGCCCGGGGCAGCGTGTCACTGTTGCTCAAAGCATCGCCGCATTGAATGGTGGCGCCTCCGCCCATCGCGTCGAGGCCCAAACCGGTCGCCTTGAGCTTGCCGGATGTGTAGCTCAGTACTCCGTAGCTCGTATTTACTGGTGATGGTAAATGGTAAATGGTCTTTGATTGGTCTTTCTGGTGATGGTTCTGCTAACCTCAGGTGGTCCATGATCGCGGCGCAGCTGCCGGGGCGGACGGACAACGAGATCAAGAACTACTGGAACACCCACCTCAAGAAGCAGCTGCGGCGGATGGGGCTCGCCGAGCCCCCGCCGGGCCCGGCCGCCGGCTGCCCCGCCGCGCGCCACATGGCGCAGTGGGAGACGGCGCGGCTCGAGGCGGAGGCGCGCCTCTCCCTCCTCGCCTCGTCCTCCTCCGGCGCCATGTCGGCCACCGCGGCCACCACCACCACATCCGCCTCCTCCTCGTCGACCTACGCCGCGGGGGCCGAGAAGGCGGCGTCCGAGCCTGCGGACATCTTCCTCCGCCTGTGGAGCTCGGACATCGGGGACTCCTTCCGCCGCCGCAAGACGGCCGCACCGCCGGCGCTCGTCAAGAGGAAGGACGCGGCGGTCATCAAGCAGGAGGCGCCGGCGCTGCCGGGCCCCGGGGACGACTCCTCGGCGGCGTCCAACGAGAAGGAGGCGCTGGAGGTGTACCAGATGCTCCTCGACTTCGCCGGCGAGGAGTTGGGGCTGTTCCATGGCCGGCACGGCGGCTTCTCGCTGTTCCCGCCGCACGACGACGTGCTCACCGAGGCGTCCCTGGACACGGCGTTCTGAGCTAGTGAAGACGACGATGTGGCGATCACCACGTGCGTACGTGTACGTGTACACGTCTACGGCCTGCTATACGCCTCCGCATGCGCACATGTATGCATGTATATACGTACGCATGTGTCTCGCGTATCGCATACGTGGTCGTGGTACGCACGTGTGGCTCAACGCATTTGGGAATTTTGGGGTTATGACAGCAACTGCCCGTTTAGCTTGTTAACTGGGGTAGGCTCAGCAGGACATCATGGTGTATTATTGCTTGTATTGGGATTCTCCGGGTGCATGGCACTGGAGATGCTTTAATACATCTAGTGATGTTCTTCAGTTGATTTTGGAACTGCCTTCTGCATGGAGTATCTTGCGTGTGAAAAAAATTTCGCGAAAAGATAATCTTACATGCATGGAATATTAAATAAAGTTTATTTACAAAAAAATTTCACATATGGGTGCAATTTTACGAGCCGAATTTAATGAGTCTAATTAATTCATGATTTACTACAGTAATACTACAGTAATCTTACTCTAATTATGCGTCAAAAGCCACATTAGATTCGTTTCGCGAATTTACCCAGGGATTCTACGGGTGGTTTTTTAATTAGATTTTATTTAATACTACTAGCTAATTAGTGGTCGAAAGTGTAAAAAAAATTCGCACATCCCAAACCAAACACGGCCCTCATCAGTTCAAATTCTTGCATCCTTCGCAACTGTATGAGTCACTTAGTACTGCAGAGGGACTAGGGAGTAGGGACTACTTCCTGGGCATGAATGTCTCATAGTCACTTATTAGCACCCTCGCAGATATTAAAAATGTACTCCCCAATAATTGACGTTTTGGCGTTTATTTGCTTGTCTAGAGAAAATTTTCATTTTGGTTATTCTAAGTAAGCCATTTCAAACTTTAGTTGCATATTATTTCAGGATTTATGTCTGCCAAACTTTTTAAAATTTGAGCAACATAATTTGACATTTGATATATTACTGTATTCAACACAAAAAAAACACTTTCAATCCATTTCTTTGACATATCATATCTTTATCAGAATCATTAGTGAAATGTTCACCTCATAGATCGAGTTGAAATCCTAAACAACATGCATTTTGAATCAAACATGTTGAGTTTTGATATTGGAAAAATATATACTTAATATGAGTAGATTTGTCTACATAAGTAGATTCATGAAAGAATTAAATTGCATTAATAGTATTATGTCAAATTACTTCCTGTATCACATCATGAACAGTGCAATTTTGACACTCAAAATTTCCCTCAAAGAATTCTATATTAGATATCGGACCTCCTCGTATTGTACATGAACTGAACAAATTTGATTCCCCATCAATAATTATATGCATACCTAATAAACTCTACACGATATTGATGAAATTTGATTTTCCATCCTTAATTACTCACTCCGTTGCAAATTGTAAGCCATTCCAATTTTTTTTGAAGAGAGTTAAACTATTTTTATGTTCAACCAAAACTATAGAAAATATTACAAAGATTTATAGCACCAAATAGATATACAATGAAGGCATGTTTAATGACAAATCTAATGATACTTTTTGGTATCATAAATATTGGTACTTTATTGTATAAGCTTGGTTAAGCTTGAAATATTTTGACTCTCCAAAAAAGTTAGAATTACTTAAAATTTGGAATGGAGGGAGTACATGCATGTTGGTTAAAATGCTTGTAGTTGTAGTACCAAAAAGGTAGTGTTATTTAGTTATTTGGATGAGTCTACTTAATAAGGACACCAAGTCAATTCTACAGCAGTACGTGCTAATCTATCTGAAAATACTAGAAGTGCTTTTTAGGACATTTGGTTTTGAGAATTTTTTTAATATATATATATATTTGTGTTTTCAGTAGTAACTTTGTGGAGATTGAAAATGTAAAAAGCAGCCGGTGGACATTGGCCTTGTTTGGTTAGGCGCGCTAGTAGTAACTTTTCTAGCGCGCCTCTTCTAGTCTCCGCATAAAAGACCAAATGAAGTCTATTTGTAAAATTTTTTCAGAAATGGGTGTAATTTTTCGCGACGAATCTAACGACAATAATTAATCGATGATTTGCTACAGTGACGCTATAGTAACCATCTCTAATTGTGTGGTCAAATACCTCATTAGATTCTTCAGGGTCACTAGCGCGGGGATTCTGAAGTTGGTTTTATAAACTGACTTTATTTGACACCGTAATTAGCGGTCAAACTATTACTATTCATCACTAGTACGATGCAAACCACAGGGCTATTGTACGGGAGTCCGATGGTCCAATCTTGTGCTGTTGTGCATGCATGTGCCCCCCGCCGGATGGTCGGCTGATGCAACCGCACGAAAAAGGGCCATCATCATACGATTCAGGCCCCGTTTAGTTTAAAAAAATTCATACAGTACATGTCATGTCAAATCTTCGAACATATGCATAAAACATTAAATATAGTTGAACAAAATAACTAATACACTGTTTAACTGATTACCACGAGATAAATTTTTGAAATCTAATTAGTTCATGATTAGATATTATTTATCAAATAACAACAAAATATACTATAGTGTCAAGACCCAAATTTTTTCACCAACTAAACACACCCTCACTTTTGCTGGGAACCCTTCCCTGTCGCCGCTGCCGCGCCATACCTGCATGCCCTCCAGGGGATTCGATCATTGCGTCCATCCTAGCGTGCCATGTATGAGTACATGCTGAATTTTCACCACCAGTCTACTGATGCTACAGTATTGGCGCGAATAATGCCCGTTCCGGTGTCTAGAGTGCCTGTACGCAGCCAGCCTCTCTCTCTACCCTATGGTCTGCCCACGGCGCAGGAAAAAGCTAGGCGGCCAGCCTGAACTCGATGCGAAGAGATTACGCGTAGGACGAGGTTGCTCGAACCCTGAAACGGGTTCAGCGTGGGGATCGGATACTTGTTAACCATTCGTGCACACGAGATGTGTATCGAGACAGGGCATTATTCAGGTAAGAATTCCAACAGTTGCTGCATCGCGACGTTTGTGGTCACGATGGCAGGTGAGTAATACTAGTGTCTGTGCTAGTATTGCCGTCGTACGTACAGCTGGTCCATTGTGACATGCTTGCATGCGTGCTGGTGCTGCTGGCGCCCAACGATTTAGGATCTGTGCTAGACCAAGGCTGAATGGAACGTACAATACGATCGATGATGCTCATCATGTAAAAACTGTCCTACTACCGAACAAGCTCAGAGACAAATACATTTACTCTCGGAAGAAACCAGGCATGCGCAGATAGGCATTGACCACCACATTGCTAAAACTTTTTTTTAAAGGGAAACAGCAAAGCACTGCTGTATCATTTAAGAGAGGAAGCAAGCAACATCATACAAAGTTTGATTACATAATAAAACTAGAAAACTCAAAGAACTCAACAGAACAAAGGTACTTGATTATGGAAAGTTGGAAACAAATTAAACTCTATCCGCTCTCCCGCTTCATCTCTTCTTCTACCTGGGCTGGTGTTGCCCTCAGGTTTTGGAACACTTGACAGTTTCTTGCTTTCCATATGTTTCATGTTGTGGACATGAGGATCGATGCTTTGGGTCTCTCGTCTCCATAACTCTTTAGGGTGTGTTTAGTTAGTGAAAAAGTATAGGTTTTGGTATTGTAGCACATTTCGTTGTTACTTAACAAATAATATTCAATTATGGACTAATTAGGTTTAAAAAATTCATCTCATGCTAATTAGTTAGATTATGTAATTAGTTATTTTTTCAACTGCATTTAATGCTCTATGTATATGTTCGAAGATTTGATGTGACGGGTACTGTAGGAAAATTTTTACCAACTAAACAGGGCCTTAGCATCTGTGTACATTGCTAAATCTACACCAAATAGATCGAGATACTTCACTGTTTTTCCGGTTTCCTTTTTCACTGTTTTTTTTCGATCCTGAATCCTAACTCGTGCAGTAAAACCGTGTGGGCTCTAAGCCGCAGCCCACAGGGGGTGGGGGTCCCCAGCGAACGGCTGTCTTTGACTTGTTTCCGACGAGAGATAATTCATTGCCGAGTTCAGGCAAGCGGCCAAAACGGGAGCAGTGAAAAGTTTCCCAAACACCTGCAGAACAGAAAAGATGCAGAGCCTCAGCTCGTGCTCGCCCCCCTGCGCCACGGCTAATGATTATTTCCTCTCCGAGATATTAAATGCCACAGCAGCTGCTATCATGCATGGTCCTGAACCTGAAGTCGCGCGCTGCTGTAGCCTGAGTACTGACGGGCGCATTCTTATTACTGGGATAATTAGCTGTAGATTATGCTAAGTCGAGGACTGCTCACAGTGTTCCACTGCAATAAGCCCAACAAGATGAGCTATAATTATTTCGCAAAACATATATATATATACTTCTCCTAATAATATCACAATTTAGAGCCATACAAAATTAAAGATAAAAATAGCTAGTACGTAAGTTGCAAAATGGAAAGGACGAACTTGAAAATATAAAGCTCAGCTCGCTAGTTTTTAGGTAGCTGCATGGTGCCAGGTGCGAGGCTAGGGTAGAAAGGTTGTCGTAAAGGAAAATCATAGCTGTCAGATCTAAAACGGAGCGTTGCGATTGCGAAGCAGATGAGTATGGCAATGGAGATGCGGGAGAGACGACGCGTCGGCTAGGGCAACCTTGGTCTTTGGCTGCGTCGACCAACGGTTGCGAATAGTCAGGTGGAAACTGTATGGCGGCTGCTGGGACGCCGTCGGAGCTGGAGGAAGCGGGCGGAGTGTGGTAGCAAAGCATGCTAGTCTGAAGCGATGACTGGGTTGTGGGTTGCATGCTAGACGGAGGTGGAAGAAGCACAGCGCCGCGAACGATCGAGCCCGATTTACTTTCTCATCCAATTGCTCTGTTAGTCTGGTACTCTGGTACTCTGGTTCGTCTCCGAAGATTAGCAAAATCTCAGCCGCAAGGATAGCGTCTCCCGATTCAAAAAGCCCATTCTGCCCCGTTCTATTTGAAAACGTTTTAAGAAAGTTGAAAAAAAATACCACGTCAACCCCGACCTTGTCGAGTGGGAGCAAACAAACAGGAGCACGAGTCCAATGAAACAGCGTCACCGCACAAGCGGAAACGGGTCGACCGTCAGCTGCCGAGCTCTGGACGAACGGAACGCAAGCGCGGGCCAGGCAGCAGGCTCCCTGCCTCCAGCTACAGGCCGTCTCAGAGCCGAGCTCGTGGCCTCGCAGCCGCCCCAGCCGGCCCCCCGGAGCGGCCGCGACGAGAGTCCGAGACGAGCCCACGACGGGCCCGCGGGACGGCCTTAAATGCGGCTCTGGGCATCACGCATTGAATGCCCGGAGAGCGGACAAGGGTGGGGGAGCCGGCGGGGAGGGAGGGAGGCCAAGGGCCCGAGCCCAGAGGCCGTGTCCCCGCCTCCATGGCCGTGCGTGCCCTACGCAGCGGCGACGCATCCGCCGCGGCGGACAAGCGTCGGATGGAGCAGCCGGCCGCAACAGCGTGCGTGGGGGCGAGCGAGGAGAAGAGATTTGCAGGCTTGCAGCCCGCTGCTGTTGCTGCAGCAGCAGGGGATCATTGATTGCTTGTGAATGTGCACTGCCTCTGCCACCCAAGCCAAAACGGGGAGCACGAGCAGCCGCCTTTTTGCTTTTTGGCCCTTCCCGCGAAAGAAATTCACAAATAAACTCCTGGCGAAACTTTTTTTTTGCAATGGACCCTAGGGTCGGCGCCATGGCCAGTGGCGCCGAGCTTTAACGTCTCGGCGCCATGGCCTGTGGCGCCGAGATATCTGCCAGTGTATCGTCCGTGTCGACATGGCTTATGACGTGGACCTAAACCTCGGCGCCATAGATTTTGGCGCCGAGCGTAAATATTTATACACTCATTTCCCTTTCTTCCCCGAGGTTCCATCCATTCTTTCACCATCTTCTCGGTTAGTTTCTCAACTCCCACTCGCTAAACCATCCGAATTGAGAAATTGGGCCTTGGAAACTCCTATTGAAACCGCGTATTTGCAAGAGTAAGGTATCCTCTATCCCCTCCTATATTTTCACGGATCGATTTGGTATACGATAGGTGCATTATTGAAATCATTGTTCGTCATTTGGCGCACCACACTATAGCGCCAATGTCTTCGTCAGGATCAACCTACATTCCGTGGAGCAAGTGTGAAGCCACCGTACCCGAAGGAATTGATGTGCCAATGTGCTTCTGCGGTTCGTTATGCAAGTTCATGCAATCTAAGGTTTTAGGAGATGACTACGGCATGAGATTCTTTATGTGTGAGAACTACGAATATGATCCACCTAAACGATACGGCAAAGACCGGGCTAAGGTAGCAGGACAACAGACACAATTTTTCTTTGTGACCTAACATTGAGTTATGATTCTAACTTTTGTTGGACAAAGTCTCCTCCGCCTTTTTGTGATTTTATGCAGTGGTTCGACACCGTGCAGTCGCAGCAGGCAAAGGACTTTGTGGAACAACAAGCAAGGTGGGCTGCAGAACGTTGGCGTCGAATGAAGCACGAGGAACATCAAGAGGAGAAGCGCAAGAAAGAGCAAGAAGAGATCTGCAAGAGGATGGAGGAGGTGGATCGTAAGGCGGCGGCGGAACGTGAAGATGACAGGGAGAGAAAGCGAGAGAGGGCACGTCATGCGAAGGAAGCCGGGCCCGAAGCAATTAGGAAGGGCAAGTATCCTCGGTGCACTCAGTAGAGTAGTACCATGTAATCCCGGCATTTTGCATTCCCTAAGGCATGTTATGTTTAGATGCAACAAGAAATTACCTTGTCGCGTGCACATGCCACTGCAATTAGTTGTTTATATTTTCAGTTAAGAGCTTGACTCTGTGTGTTGTAATTTTTACCATTAATTTGCAGTTCTAGCCGAGAATCTATGAAACTTTTGAACTTGTCCTTAATATTTTCGGAGCTTTTCATGTCACTAGAATACTAAAAAGCACACATTTAATTAATATAATGATAAGAAATAAGAACTAAGAAATGCATTACATAATGTGAACCATCAAGTTTACATCATAATACAATGGTAATGAAAAACACATCACACATGCAGTGGCATGACAGAACCCGTTGCAAACTATGGTAAATAGATTCTGAACTAACCTAACATGCCTTAGGTCATTTAAGAAAACACAACAAACACGATGATGCAGCATGTCACTAGCAGTAGGGTAGTTCTAGTAGCCGTACCCCCACACAGCAAACTGCGTTGAGCCTTCTCCGCAGTATCCACCCATTGCAGGTGGTGCAGGCGGTGGTGACGGAGGCGTAGGGCCCTTTTTTCCTGTGAAAAGGGCAGTTGCAGTAAGGAATAGTGCATGGGACATCCTGTGAAGCGGCCGCATTGCTTCTATCATCATCTTCGTCGTCTTTGTTAGCCTCGCTCACTTCCTCGTAATGGTTCACCTTGCATTCTAGATCAAAGATCTTTATCTGGAGGTACTCGATGAACTCCTGAACTGAATGAATTGGTGCAGGATCGACCCACCTAGTAAAACCACAGTTTTCTGGAGCATCGGAAGAATGCAAAACAAATTTCATGTAAGGTGTCTCAATGAAGATACAGAAATGAAACAACCGAGTATTACCCATGCGCGTGGGCATTTGAAGAAACGCCGACCGCCATCCATCCCGTCGGTGCACATCTGTACTAAACAGTCCTCACCATGTCTGCATTTCGGCCACGGTTCTTTATGGTCATCGTATTGTCTAAGGGGAGTTTCATTGGTAAATTCACTCTTGTGTTGTGGTGGAAACTCAGAAACTGGTTCCGGAAAGGAATCAGGTCCAAGAGTCTCGTCCCATATAATGGGATCTCCCTTTCTTCCCCCTTTTCCTTTCCCAAAACCGTAGTAATTCTTCCCGCTAGACCCACCTCCAGACATTGGGTATACAATGAGCTTCGGTGTTTGAGTGATGCTAGGAGTTCACCAACTTGTGAGTATTTATAGGTGCATAAAGATCTGATACCCGGAGTGTGGAGTGTAAATGCGCCTTAAAAGCCTAGATGACAACACACTGAAAAGGCTAGGCTGTTCGCGCCGAAGCTTGGCGTGCGAGCTACAGTGTCAATGCTTTGCATGCATGCACCGAGTTGCAGCGAGTATTGAGTAGACTTTTCAGTGTCCGGTCATCTATGGCGAGGATGATGGGCCTGATGGTATACAGCGAAGGTCGGTGGCGTGTAGTGGGGAAGGCGGCACCTAGGCGCGATCGACCGAGTGGCAACAATGCAGTGGCAAAGCCTGCTTTGAAGGTGAGATGGTGCGCTTGCCGTGTTGTCACATTTATCTGCAAAGGCCGAAGAACACCGATGTCATGTATGCCTGGGCAAACGATGCCACATGTGGGCAACCCATGATGGCCATGTTCAGCAGTGCCAACCCGTGATCCCGTACTCGTACCTAGAATCACCTATCAAAGAGTACCTCTGGTTAATCTACCTACCAAAACCACTTCGTAAATTATCATCAGCTATGTTTATGTTTCTTCGCAAATGGTTTTTTTAGAACACAAACATCTCTTAACTGAGTTGAGTTTATCATTGCACCCCTAATTACTGAGTCCGAAAACCGCACAATTGCTTTGTTGAGTATGACTGTTTCACAAATAATCCACACCTATTCCGAATATATTTTGACCATTTGATTTCTTTTTGTAAGACCATTGCTATTCCGTTGAGATGAAAAATATACAAACATGTCACAAAATCACACGGAACTCATGATTGTAATCTTTATATGCTAAAACAAAAACATGTCTATGTGCGGTTGCTCTTAGCCTACTCCTACCAAACAGGATGATAAAACTAGATTAGGAAAATCCTTTGACTTCAGATCCAATCAGCACCTGATGACCTGAAGACTGAAACATGCAAGCCTGAAACCCAAGTGCCAAGCGGCGAGCGGCCATGACCCATGAGCTGAGGCCATGGCATCACCTCACCTCGGCCACCAATGGCCACGCCTCGCCTAGTTGCCTTGCCTCCTCTTCCTGTAAACCGCTACCACCGGTTCCCTGACCCCAACACACGCACGCGCCCGCCCACACACACATCGTCTGCCGCCTGGCTCTGGCCGGCGCTCGCTGGCGCCATCGGCGAGAGAAGGCCGCTAGGCACGGCGGCGGCCGCGGCGGAGGTGACCTCAGATTCCAACCCGTGATCCCGTACTCGTACCTAGAATCACTTTTTCCCGTACTCATTCAATTTGTCATTGATTAAATCACGAATTTTTTTTTGCAAAAGTTTCCCTTGTTTCACGAACATTATGGAACCCAAAAACATAACAAATTGACATCGATAATATCCATGAAACCAAATGATAAGTACAGTACAGCCAAAATAAAAACAGACAGCACAGTCCATAGTGTTCAAACATAACAGTCCATAGTGTTCAAACACAACAAATAACATCCTAGTCCATGAACTGAAATAATGAACAAGCTCCATATTACATAACATCCAGAGTCGTACCAAGCATAGTCAAACACCCTCACTGTCTCCTAGTCTTACCCTTGCCCTTGCGTCCGAGGGCGTCGGTGCCTGGAGTGTAACAATCGCGAGGACGACGTGCTCTCTGTGCTAGAGGCTGGGACTCCTGCGTGGAAGGAGCTCCCTGAAGCTGAGTCTGTCCAATCTTCTCGGCCATGTCATCGCCGCTACCTGCCACAGTGTCCTAGACTGAATCCCTTGTGCTCTCGGATGAGCCTTGGCCTCCAGAGGGTCCTGCATGCAATGATGGCTGTTGTACGTCCATCGCACCCACGGTCCTGCACCCACAACGAGCGGCAGCACGCCGTAGTCTATGTGCTAGTCGCTGTAGTTGAACGTTATAATTTGTTCAAGTTAATGGAAACTGACGAGTGAAAGAGGTGATATAAAACTTACGGCAAGAAAGTTCTTCAAAGTTGGCTCATCTACTCCTGCCATTGGAAACTGTTCAATGTCAACAACGAACTGCTTCAGCGCGTTGCCCTGGAAACAAAGAGAAGAAAATACAGATTCTGATCAAATCTTGAAACTGAATGATAGTCATTGGCTAATTGAAATGATCAAATTTGTTTTTGTTAACCTACCACTCGGTCGAGGATAGGAGCAGCCTCAACTACCGTGCCACCTCTGGTCGCCAAGTCGTAGGACGTGTCTTCGTCTTCGGAAGACTGAATGTCCCCATAGTCCGCCTGTGTGCACTGTCCTTTGAGCTTCGGCCGTGTCGCACTCAAGTACCACCCGAGATACGTCCGGAAGTTCTCATTGCTATGTGGATCCTCCTCTAGAATGATGTTGTCCGCGGCAAGATCCCATTCTTCGATGTAGCTTTGGTGGAGCTTCGCAAAATCAGTGGTCTTTTTCTGTCTCTGTCGATCCACCCTGCATCATGAATAGTGGACAAAATTTTGATAAATAAGTTAGGGGTAACTAGAACATTGTACAAACTGACACTTCAAAAGACTAAAACATCTATTTACTTCATATGTTCTGGACGACATGCAAAGATATCATAACTTAAAATAGGATACTGTTCATGGAATGGAAACTTACTTGTGCAACTCGACGGAAGTGGACAACGGACGCACTAGCCACTCCTGTCTGAAACCAAATTGCCGTGCAACTCTATGCGCCAAGTGGTACTCAACAGCATAAAAGCATATGAGAGGGCACGTCATCGTATACAAATCATCATCGGCAAAGCACATGCTGCTGAATTGGATATCAGCTTCCTCCAGGCCATCGTACGGATCCCAAGTGACATGTGAAAGTTCAAAACTGAATCAAAATATGTCATACGTCCTTATACATGTAATTCTTGCATTCGTATGACAGACAAGTTACTAACCATCGAGTGTGTCAGCGTGTCGAGCTCGTTGCCGTACTCCATGTAAGCCCGAGCCACTCTCGCATAGTTCACTGTAACCTGGTCCCAAAGATATGCAAAGGTAGGTCGAAGTCGGGGATCCGCCACATTGAACCACTGCCGTCGATCAAGAACCATGGGGCGTCCAACAGGTATACGGGACCACATCCAAATCTGGAGAAGGTAGACACAACCCCCAATAGACCCGTTCTGCGAGGTGCGTCGGCATGCTTCGCAGAGCTGGCGATACAAAAAAGCCAGCACAACGGATCCCTAGCTGTAAAACCCCACCGTGTCCCAGTCAGTCAAGCAAGGAAGGTACATCCACAATGTGTTGTCCCCTGCAGATTGGCCAATGTGTCAGTTTTGATATGATCTATAATTGTAAATGCAGAGTATTAACAATTGAAATGAAATAGTACATCTTACCAGTAGCATCTAGGAAAAGAACACACCCGAACAAGTGCAGTATCCACTCTCGACAGTACTGTGAAATTGTCTGCGCATCAGCATCTGCCGGACAGTGGCCGAAATGTTGCTGAAGCCAACTGATAGGCACTCCTGAGGTCCGAGTTCTAGGTCCTGCTTCAGGAAGCTCAACCCCGAGGAATCCCTCCACCCGATCCCTCCAACCGTCAGACCTGCACTGGCCTGTAACTGCACGGCCTCTAATTTTGAGGCCAAGGATCTTCTGGACGTCCTGTAGCGTCACTGTCATTTCACCACAGGGTAGGTGAAATGTATGTGTTTCATGCCTCCACCTACACAGCAAATGGAAAATTGTAAGGGTATCTCTCCGAAGCATTCTCAAATAACGTAATAAATGGCATTCTGTGTTGCAAAGAGAATGTACCTGTCAACCAAAGCTGTAATTGCCGCAGGGTTGAAGTGAGGTAACCCGCGGTGAACCTGATACGATACGACGTCAAGGCTTGCCCTCCTCAACAGAGGAGTGTACCTCTCATCGTACCGCATCTCCTGCAACCCGTCATGGGTTCGAACACGAAGGGGGCAGCTCCTGCACAAAAGTGATAACACGTTATAGAAGCATAAGTATAAGATAAAGGGAATTGAAAAAGTTATGACTGTCCTTACCTCCCCCTCCGCGGTGCGTCATCCTTGGTGGTTGTGATCATAGTACGGATCTAGAAGGTGCGGAAGCTCCATCCTACAACATTAAGTAATCCATTAAAATAAATTCAGACTAAACATTAGTTAAGAAACCAAGTACTTTGATTTCTAATCAAAAAATTAATTATGTAAGAAAGCAAGGACTACTATTATGTAAGAAAGCAAGTATTACGATTAAGTAACAAAGCAAGTACTCAAGTTATGTCAGAAAGTAAGGCACATAATTTCAGTAATGGAAACTTCAAATAATTCAAATATGTCTATTACCTGACTAAGCGGCCAACTGCATGTACGTGTATTGTGGCCTATTCTGCCGCATCTACGACAATTGATTGGCTCAGGGTCTTCAACAAAAAGTCGTGCTCTACCCCGCCTAGTTCTCCCAGAAATTTGGTCCATACTCATGTCGTATCTCGATCTCTTTCTAGAACCACGCTTGTTCCAACGCGTACTAGGATCGGCAATGTATACCGGACCCGTGTATGGTGGCCACTGACCTTCGTCTAGGTACGGCTCAAAATGAGGTGCCCATGTATGGACCATGCTGTCAACACTTAGCTCCCATGGTATCTTGCTCTCAAAGTTGTAGTTTCGGTGCCGAGCGGCCGCAACAAAGTGAGAACACAGAAAGTGGAACTGTCTAGTTCTCCCACAAGTACATGAGAAATCAATCAATATAACAACATAACTCCTTGAAGGCAGGGACTCTCCATCTGATGTTGTTCCACCCCGTTCCATGACCTGATACTTTCCTGTGGCGTGGTCAAAACACTCCACTTCATGTGTGTGAGCCTTATCCTTTGCCTTTGCAAGATGACCTAAAGGTTTATCGGGCCATAATTGGTTCGAACTCTGCAGTTGTAGTGCCAGCTCATGTCTCTTATTAAACCATGCGACCAACCATGAGAAACTAAATGCTACAATAGCATTTACAGGCATGCCACATATGCCTTTAAGTACACTGTTGAACGACTCCGCCATGTTGCTAGTATGAAACTCCCACCTCCAGCCACCATGATCATAAACCCTTGACCATTTCTCACGCTCGCTCAGCAATCCTCTAAGCCACTGCTTACCTTGGTCGTTTGTTGCTGTTTTTAGCTTCTCCAACTGCTCCTGAAAGAATTGCACCTCTAGCTGACAAGCCACCAGCTCAAATAACTTAAAGTTATCCTTAATGTGATCTTTGTCAAACAAATTCTAGGCGAGATGACGAGTGCAGTAACGCTGGTGCAATGGGGCATATCCCGGGATCTGCTCCTGGACCGTACTTAGGATTCCTTGGTGTCTATCAGATATTACGCCAACCTCCCTTCCAGGACCAATGACATGTATTCGAACAAGCCGCAAGAACCATCCCCAGCTGTCTTTGTTCTCCCTTTCAATCAAGGCAAATGCTAGAGGAACCAGCGCGTTGTTGGCGTCACATGCAATGGCTACCAAGAGTGTGCCCATGTACTTACCCAAAAGAAATGTACCATCGATGGACAACACTGGACGACAATGCCTGAAGGCCTCGACGCTCTGGGGGAAGCACCAGAATGCTCGCCAGAAAAATTGACGTCCGTCCTGCGACCATGCATTTGGTTTTAGGATGTACTCATAATGCATGCCTGGATTTGCTGCTTTCATTGCATTCAACAAGGCAGGCAATTTCTCAAATCCCTCCTCCCAATCACCATATATCATCTTCCATGCCCTTTGCTTTGCCCACCATGCCTTCCCATATTTTATCATGTATCCAAACATGTCCTCAACATAGTTTATAATCGTCCGAACCGACAAATTCGGCTGATCCTTCAATGTGCGGCACAACTTGTTGGCTATGAGGGTCGAGGTCAGCTGTCGATGCTTAAGCTGCAATTCATTTTCTGCACATGTGTGTGGACCAGCAACTTTGGTGATATTGAACTTTCCTGTGAGTTTCTGTTTCCGAGCACATACCCGCCAATTGCAATCAGCCTTCTCACAAACAACTGTGTAACGTCGGTTCACATAAGAATGCACAACTCTGAATGGCCTTTTACATTTCATAGAGTACTCTTGTAACCATTTACGAACAGAAGCCAAGTCCTTGAATAGAAGACCCTTTGCAAGTTCCGAACGGTCCCCTAGCTCATGAGGCTCTAGCAACTCGTCCTCTCTTCCTTCAGCAAATGCACCTTGGCAATGTCTGAGATCGCTAAATTCAGGCACTAGTGGATCACGGTCAGGACATAATCATTTGAGGAGCTCCCTTTCTTCTTCAGACAATGGTGCTGTACCAACATAGCGGTCATCATCAGAATCAACAGCTCTTTCCGTTTCATAAGGCTCCTCATCATCCTCAATTTGAACTTCCACACTGTTAGAAGCCCGGTCGGTACTGGTTGCTGGAGGAACAACAATATTATATACAATGTCTCCTGCATTGACGCCAGAAAGAAGTAGGGTATTGGCTAAGTGAGTTAAAAACATTCGGATCATAGTGGAAGCATCAATTGGAATGAACATTGCCAAAGAGCACTGCACTTACTTGGATGATTCTGGCTCAAAGGAATCTCCTAAGCGGGCGTTACATCATCATGGTTATGACATTGTGCGGCAGGATCATGAGATATGCCATCGAAATTAGGGCCGGATTCTGCATCAGGGACAGCAATCGTATGTTGCACATTTCCAGAACGGTTTGCTATTGGAGGATCGGGAGGTGCAGGAAACTCTTTTTCAGGCGATAACTCACGAGGAGGTGAATGGCAATTATTCCCGGGAGGAGAATGCATATGAGGGCTTGAATCATGTGACAACTTGCACACAAGCAAATCAATTAATGGAATTTCATTCTTCATGACACCATTTACGTAATTCTCCCAATCATCCCCGCATGCTATTGGGAGCAGCCGTCTATGATAAGTTAAGCCCGATTTACCATAGTAAAGTACCCCCTCAACTTTGATTTCACTGTCATTTGAATTGCAATGAATCAGATCACTAGCCCTTGCAAGCACCTCTGCAAACAACGGTTGCCCAACAAACAACATAGGGGCCCTTTGCATTCCAACAAATCTAATATTTACAAAATCATCTTCCTCGACACTTCCCCCATGATAAACGGTTACTACATTGTCCATCTAATTGTATGCACAAGACGACAATAATTACTCCATCAATGAACAAAACTGCAATTGTTCATGTATGTAGACTTCCTATCTAATTTCTATATAATCTGAAGCTAAATTTATTGCATGCACAAACTTAGTAGATATGTATTCACCTAAATTTTAATGTACCAAGCACATTGCCAACTAAATTGGTAACAATTGCACACTGTATTGGTATTGAGCATCGAAGGCAGTAAAACTAAATTTGATATCTTGAATGAAAAAAAAACATTGTATGAAGTCTAAGCTGTGCAGGTAGAAATTTAATGTTCTAGCACAAAACAAAGAGGAAGGAGTCAAGGTAGCAGTGTCCATATTTCTGAGAGACACTGAATAAAATGGCAAAGATTATGGGTTCATGCTATAGCAAAATCTGCATCGGCTTTATGCCCCTGGCTTCAGTTGTCAACCACCCATAGAAAGCTGACAGTCTAGCAACACAAACTTGGATAAATAACTCCTCTTACAAAGACTGTATATTAAACAGGTTTAAGATGCACTCTCTAAATCAAGACATGAATAATCATGGGCCAACTTTACAGAAAAACTGAGCAGGAATTACCTCACAAACTGTGTAGAAAGCAGGTGAATCCAATGAGAAACCAAGTTTGATTAATGCCTGTAGTGAAGATGGATCATGGATGTAATTAATAATTAAAAAGGAAAGGTCTATGATATGATTCTCATACAAGGAAAAGACCAGCATCGAGGATGATAACAATGCTTTTAACTCAAACAAAGAACTTCGGTGCTATGGAAGGATGGAGTGTTGTTTGATGCAACTTTATGGAGGTGATTATGGACGGGTCATAGGGAGATGGCCAAGGAAACTTCATGTTTCACAAGGAAATACAGTAGTGTTTTCTAGCTTAAAGAACACGTTGAATTATCATCTTTCTAGCCTAGCTACAAGATATCACATACAGAAGTATCGGTTATAGGTTCTTAAGAAGCACATTAAAAGACACTAAAACTCATGAAAATTGTAGATTATGACAAACGCTCAAGTAAGCACATCAACATTTTCTGTGCTTGACCCTCAAAAAGTAAACATTTCTGTGCTAGACATGACACTATTTCTATAACACAAAACATAATACCAAGCACATTGCCAACTAAATTAGTAACAATTGCACACTGTGCTACAGTACTAACTAAATTGCTAACTATATTGCAATATCAAATTTTGCTTACTAATTTGTAACTTACATGTAATCACAAGCTAAAAGAGCAAATGGAAATTTAGAAAGAAAATTATATCTTGAACGAAAGGGAGCCGACGAGGGCCTACGCGGCCGGCCTGTGCGGCGGGGCAACGCGGCCACGCTAGGCCGAGCAGCCAAGCATCGCCACCGCGCCGGCAGGGGCGTCCAGTGGCGCGGGAAGCCCGGCAGGGCCGGGCGCCGGAAGGATCGTGCGCCGGCAGGGGCCTCACGAGCCGCCGAGGCTCGGCGGCCGCCGCTCCAAGCCGAGAGGGCTGCCGCGCCGACCCTCCGCCAGGGGCCGCGCCGAGCCTTGGGCGGCTGACGCCCCGAGCCTCGGCCGGGCGCCGCGCGGAGGCCGGGGGAGGCGGCGGGGCCGGGCCCGGCAGCCGGGCCAGGCTAGGGCACCGAGCTGGGCCGGCCGCCGCGCCGACCCGGGGCGGAGCCCGAGGGACGACCACGCTGGGCGGGCAAGGCGGTGGCGCGGCGAGCAGGGCGGGGGCGGGCGGGCGGGCCGGTTGGCGCCGGGCGGGGGCGGTCGGCGCCGGGAGCGGTCGACGCCGGCGGGCGGGGCACGCGGCGACGAGTCGGGGCAGGGCCGGAGGGCGGGGACGGTCGGGGCGGGTGGCGGTGCGGTCGACGTCGGCGGGCGGCGGCGCGTCGAACACGCGGGGAGGACTGAGGAGGCCGCGCCTGCTGCAGGAGATATGGACAGCGGACCTCGGCGCCGAGATCTGTGGCGGCGCGTCGAACACGCGGGGAGGACTGATGAGGCCACGCCTGCTGCAGGAGATATGGACAGTGGACCTCGGCGCCGAGATCTGTGGCGCCGAGCTCGGCGCCATTGGATTTGGCGTTGAGCAACGCCCACGTCGACGGCTACGTCAGCGGTTACCTGGATTATTTTTGCCGACCTCGGCGCCATGGCCCACGGCGCCGAGACGTTAAATCTCGGCGCCATGGGCTGTGGCGCCGACCTCCAGAGTCCAAATACAGAAAACGTTTTGCTAGGAGTCTATTTGTGAATTTTTTTCGCGAGAAGAGCAAAAAAAAAAAAAGCAAAAAAGGCGGCACGAGCAGCGAGCGAGCGAGCGACGGAGCGGCGCGGACGTGGGCGTCTGGTCTGGGCGAGAGCGCCGGGCGGCCAACCAGACGGACGGCGACACCGAGGCAAGCGGGCCGGCGAAGCTGAAGCTCCCTTGGTGCACGAGCGTCCGGCGTCCCCCCACGAGCGATCCGACTCGGCAGCACCACCGGCGATCGGCTGCGTGCCCGAAAGGAAGAGGAAGACAGCGCAGAGGGCAGGGCAGCGCAGGGCAATTACTCCGGCCGGAAAAAGGTGCGCTGCGCCAGGGCCCAGGGAGAAGGGGTCGAGGGAGAGCGCGAGAGGAAGAGGAAAATGCTGTGCTGATATGGTGGCATTCAATGGGGGGAGGCTGTTCGCAAGTGAACAACGTTTTCTGTGCTCCTTATCCTGAGCGAGGAACACAGCACGACACAGGAAGTTGGCTGTAGGAGCTTTACCGAGTGTACTCATCTCATGATTTGAATTGATTGGTAATAGGATTTCCGGTCCGGTTTCCACCACTTGCTTCTTTGGCTAGCGATTTTTTGAAATTCAGATTAAAACTGGCCTTTTATATCAACCAATCTTAGGACCCCTTTGGTTGGGCTCCAAAATGGGCTCCATCCCCCGGCTCTACGCGGAGCCTGTCAAACGGGGTGCTCCAGCGGCGGCTCTGGCAGGTGATTTTTAAGAGAGCCGGAGCTCCTTTTGTGGGGTGGTCTTGTTTGTCAAGGTTCCAGCTACTCCAAAAACAGTTTCGACTCTGTCTTCTTCTGTGGAGCGGTTTCTGTGGTGGAGTTGGAGCCGTTTTGAAAAATATTTGGCAAAACGACTTCATTTGTTGGACTGAAGTAGTAAAATGTCTAAATTACCCCTTTCATATTTTCTTTTTTCTTTTTTTCTTCTTATTTTTTCATCTCTTTTTATTTTTCTCTCCCATTTTCTTTTTTCCTCCCGTCCACCTTATCCACGCCGCTGCCTCTTCTCCTCTAGCTTCCTCTCCTCCTTCACGCCGCCACCGCCCTTCTCCACGCCGCACTCCTTCACGCGCGAGCTCCCTCCGCTGCCGGCTGCCTCCACGCCACGAGCTTCCTCCGCCGCCGCCCTTCTCCATAACGCCGGCCATCTTGAGGCCCGCCTCGGCCGCAAGCTTCCTCCGCCGCGCCCTTCTCCACGCTGTCGGCCGCCTCGGGCTCCCCACCGCTGCGAGGTCCCTCCACGCCGATGGCCGAATACGGCCCGGCATCTCCGGCCGCCGAGCGCACCCGCAGCCCGGCATCTCCGGCCACCGCGCGCACCAGCGGCCCCACATCTCCGGCGGCCGCGAGCTCCTGCAGTTGTCCTCCCAGCTCCCACCCCGCCGTAGCGCGCATGGCGCGAGGAGGTGCTGCGCGCGCAAGGGCAAAGAGGGCAGGCATCTGCCGGAGCCGCTTGGAGCCATGATTTCGGGCTCCGCCCCGCCTTTGGAAGCCGCTACCGGCTCCATGGGCAGCTCCAGACCTGGAGCCGGTGCATTTTGCACCGTTTGGCAGGGCTCCATATGGAGCCGGTTTTGGAGCCGCTCTTGGAGCCCTGCCAAATGGGGCCTAAAACTTGGCTCCACAAGCTCCAGTTCCAACTCCATCCTTCAAGATAAACCTTCCGAACGGGCCCTTAAGCTATGAATGGGATGAGATCGAGAAGAAAATCTGATTGTTCTGTCCGTCTTTGTGCTTTGTTTATCTTCGTGAAACTCTGTGTAAAAAATAACTAATGAAGTATCTCTGTGTAAAAATAACTGGTACGCCCTTTTTTCCAAATTGTAGATTGTTTTGATAATACTACTACAATATTCTTTACTGAGATGGACAAAAATGATTAATCAAAGCGTTTTTCGCAACCATCTCGGATCAAATATCAGGATAAATAACCTATTTTTTGAGGCAGTTTGCTGCTCGCCTCGGTTAATCAAATAAAAAAGAAAAAGGCCGTCGATGAGTCCATCGACGATCCCGCACTTGCCCTGCCTACGCCTCGCCCCGCTGAAGCCGCCACTGCTCTCCGCGCCGCTGGCCTCGCGATGTCACGGACCTGCGCCACCGCTCTCCTTGTGTCGTCGCGGCCTCTGAGCTGCCGCAGACCCAAGCTCCTTGCTCCGCGATCCCGCCAAGCGCAGCCACCGCTTCACGCGGTCACGCCTTGACTAGCGTCGCAACCCCACCGCGTGCCGTCGCAGCCGCACGACACTACGGGCCACCATAGCCACGGCCGCACCGGTTGAGTGCGGTGGAGAAGGAGAGGGGCGCCGGCGGCTGAGCGTGACAGATAGGAAGAGAAATGTGAGAGTCCAAACCCTAAGAGGTATATATGGACTAAGCGAGATATCGAATCAAGATGTGTTGTTTAGGCTCCAAGTTGGATCTGTATTTGCTGAGGTGGTCCTTATAACCCACCTCTAACAGATTTTACGATGCCATTAAAAAAATTGTCTTGTTTAATAAAAAATAACATCCTCAATTAATGCTTGATGTTAACGGAGGCGGTTGAAATTCATGCTCGCCTCGGAGGTGTTTAAAAAGAGTCTGTAAATTAGTGTAAATCTGAATATATATTGATTTTACTATACATTTAGATATAGATCGAGTATAGATATATATAAAAATTTATATATTTAGATATATCAAAACGATCTATAATTTAAAATTGAGGTAATATGTTGCGTCTTATTCCTTAGACGAAAAAAATCCGAGTGGTATTTTTTCTTGTGATTTGTCCTTTCTCCGTGCTCATTGATGCATCTCACTGTAGCTCTACTACTGTATGCCTTGCCCTCGTCAGCGGCCGGTGAGAAAAGACCAAACCTTAGGCACTGTGCTCTCAGCAACTGGGACACATCAGTTTCACTGTACTAGGAAAAATGAGAAAAATCCCAAGTGAGCTAGACGCTGGCATGGGACGGGAATCATGGCGAGCGCTCCGTATCCAACTACAGTCACACTGCGCCACTTCACTGTAATGCTACATATTGCAGACTCGCAGTACCACAAGTAATCGCAAACTACAGGAACATTGTAAATAGAGCAGAAATGGTTCGGGAAAGATGAATCTTTTAACTTCAAATAAAAGACGAATCTTGCGTTTGCTTGTCTTTTCCCTACCCCTCCGCCATGGCCAAACTATATGTTCGGGCGCAGTGCTTGTGGAGGAGATTCATAGCTCTGTTTGGCGGTATGTGGTTGATGCTGATTTATTGTAAAAAAATACTATCGTCTAACTGGTAGTTAGTACTGATTTGGTGTGAGAGAAAAACACTGTTAGCTGGTTGGCTTGGCTGACAAGCCAACCAAACAGAATAGTGGTTATTCTTTAGTACTCGTTTTTAATACAAAGATACACAGCTCTTCTAAGTATTAGAATTTTTTTTGATTTTATGGCGCCTTTTAATCCAAAGTTTAGATCTTTTGAAATCTTAGAGAAATTAATAATAACACAGCGGTACAATAGTTTATTTTTGACGAAATTATCAAATAATCTGAGACAGCTTGAGTACGATCAATTCAGGTAGGGCCGTAGGGGCGACGTCATTTTTTTTTTAGGGAAAAGGGCAACGTCATCTAGAAATGCACACGGGTATAGCCTGGGCCGGCGGCCTACACGACGGTCCAAGCAAGAGGCTCTAAGCCCAGCTCTCTCGTACCCTGCCTACAAAGACATTGACACAGCCCCGTCTGCTTATGCGTATGCAGGGGCCCAGCCTAATCTGGCCCAGCTCTCGTAGCCTGCCATGGTTTGTACTGGGCCACTTGCGGCCTAACGGTGTGGCCTGTCGAAAATCTAGCCCGGTCCACCACCCTACTCACACCGGCGCCCACGTCGCCGCCGCCGTCGGCCGCGCGCGTACCCGACCGGCGGGCGGCTCGCCGGCTCCCGTTGCTCGTGTGTGATTGGTCAGACCACGCGCGCAGCCTCGCAGTTTTCCGGCGCGGGGTGCTCGGCTCGATGCGCAGCGTCCACAGACGTCGAGGCGCCGCCAGATCCCATCCGTAATCCGGGTCGCACCGATCACACGCGCCGCCGCCGCTCTGCACGCACGCTCGGCTGAGAACCGCGCCGCCATGGCGCCATCCATGTTCTTGTGATCGACCACCTGGAGCCGGCGTGATCGACCCTGCTGCAGCGTCTGCCCGCCAACTCGCGGCGCGGCGCGGCCGAAGCCGCCCATCAATTCGCGCGCGCGGTCCTGCCGACGGGAGACCATGCACCTTCTGAATTTTGATTTTCCTAGGTTTACTTTTCCGGGTTGTTTGCCCCCTTTGGTATATCAATATATGATCTGTGTACTAGAACATGTTTGAAGGTTTCAATTCATATCAAGTTGTTCGTGCGCAACTTCTGAAGTTCTGAATCTTGACACAAAGGGAACGGAACAAAATTGCGATCTGCAGTGACTTAGAGCGCGGGCTTATTTTTTACTGCACATGTGAGTGTTCCTTGCCTTCTCACATTAGTAAACAATAGTTATACTATATATTTACCGACAAATTTCTGTCTCAGGCACAGCACATTTTGCAACATGAAGGGGTAGGCTTTACCTTTAGAGAGAATATAAGCAGGGCACATTTACATGGTATGAGTAAACAGCACCATATACTTGCAGCGAGCAAAGAAGCCAATGACTTGTACATGTGGCCATATTACCTCCCGGGCCCGGATCATCAACTTGAGACGTTTCCTTATGCCCCAAAGCACCCAAGAAATTTCTTTGGGGCTACCCCGGTGGCGCGGTACTTCGCCGCCATCTCCTCGACCTTGAGAACTTGTTCACCACGCTGGGCCATAACCATCGCTCTCTTCTCTTCGGCCCGCCTGTGGATGAATGCCTTCTTGTTCTTCATCTTCTCAGCGTATTCAGCCTTCTTCTTTTCTAGTTCTTCCTGAACATTAGCACCGAGAGGTCAGACTAGATGTAATTTTCGCTTTAAAAAACATGACATGTCTAGATTATGATCTGCCTATAACCAGCAGTTTTTTTTTCCTTCTGAAATACAACTAGAACATCAACACTAAAAACTAAACCTTTTCTTTTCTGTCAAAATAGACACTTTTGAAGACCGTAGGGATAACATATACGAGTACTGAACAGGATAGACTCATTGGTGAAAACAAGATGTAACAAGAACAATGAAATTGACAGCTTACTTCCTTATTTTTCAGCTGAGCATCTACGACTGCCTTCTTCGTGTTCTCCCATGAAAGTATAGTGGACACTTTCTTAGCAGCCCTGTAAGATAGGTATTAGTTTTTAGATTATGGAAAAAGTTCCAGCCTTGAAGGTCGGTATTAGTTAATTTATCTAAAGTCTACACACACAGTAAGGCGTAATGTGATTAATACCATTTCCTGCATAAATTTTGTGACCCAGCTTACTATATGTTTGTTTCTTGGTAGCATTATTTGAATTTAAAAAATAAATATATAGCACGGAGGCCATATTTAATAAATAAAGAGGGAAATTTTAGTTGCCATCAATCAAAAAGTTTTGTTATAGCATTTTCCAGGAATGGGCAATATTGGTTTGTTTGAAGAACAATTGTGCTCAAAGAAATAACCGAAGGATAAAAAACATACTTGTTCTCTGCTTTTGCCTTCTCATTCTCTTCCCATGCTTTAATCAAAGAGTTCCTCTTTTCTGCTTCCACCTTTCCGAGAGCAATGTCTAAGCGTAGATTACTTCAATTAGTCAATTATTCAGGGTTGCATTCAGTAGGAAGAAGAAGAATGGCCAGTTACTTACATCTTTCATTTAAGTTCCTCGGAGTGTTCTTCTCAGCACAAGGTTTGTCAGCCACCTCTGGGAAGCATAGAAATGTATGAAAATAATTCATAACTTATTTTAAAATAAATGACTTGACTGAACATATGGAAACAGGTAATAGCGTTCACGAAATCATGCATACATGAACTTCAGGCACCTTTTCTGAGTAATCATACATTGTTGAGAATTGTTATAAACTCAGACATACTCCTATTTACTAATCGCAAGCCTATGATGTTCCAACTTCCAAATTGGCGTCAAAGTAAGGTTCTCTGAAACAACACTGCTATGGATTGGACAAGGCATTGTTTTGCCTGCACTTTGATATATAGCCTCCAACATTATAGTACGATAGATAATTAGTAAATTTCTCTATCTCTATCGTAGAGTACCTTGCAAGAGATGTGTCAGTGTTTCACTATTTTAAGGTTTGGAGTGAGATTGGTTGCTAAGGAATTGGCAGGATGTTAGTTCACCAGCAGGTCTTCAACTTGCTGAGAAAACCAGTTTCTGAAATGACACGCACAGGCCTGAAGCTATCTGTTCTGGTCAGTTCCGTTATGCCGACAATTGCTGAATTATTGCAGTAGGTAGTCGTGATGTAGGAAAAAGGTAGCAGCAGAGGAAAGGCTTTTTGGAGACCAAAACATGGACATATCAGTCTGAAGAGATTAACTATTGACAACCTTTTTCATTCAAGGACTATGATCTGCAGAACAGATGTTTCTTGGCTAACTGGATTGATACTATCTGGAAGGAAACTAAATTTTATAGGATTGAACAACCCATGCAACTAACTGTCGGCGCTCTGGAAATCCACGAAGAAAAACCGCATGTGCTTTGTTCTAAGAAACTGAAACTCGCATGTCTCTGCTGCTGCTGTTGATGCTACTACTGGCAGAAAAGTAGGTGAAAGGAAGAACCGGTAGCGAAGTACTACTTACTGTCAGCGACGACAAGGGCCTTGGAGTCATCGGCCGGCGGCCCGGGAGCCGGGACGTCGGCCTTCTCCTCTCCCACCTCCTTCGCCGCCTCCGCTTCCGCCTTGTTCGGCCCCTCCGCTGCCATCGCCCAGCTCTCGCGCGCACACACGCACAGGCGAACCCGCGCACGCTGCCGAATCTTCTGGAGTTGTTTTCGCCGCTGCTGGGCGTGTACGTGGGCGCACGCTGGTGCTCCCTGATAATATATAGAAGCGTTGCCCGCGCCGGCCGGGTCTAGCTTGGCTGGCGTCGGGGCGAGAGGCTCGGAGCTTGGAGAAAAAAAAAGGGCTTCGCGAGCCGGCGTGCGGAAGTAAACGCGAGTTGGCGCAGCCGTAGGACACCCGCTGTGCAACGGTCTCAACCGCTCGTTCCAGAGCAGCAGACAGCTTTGAGAGCCATCGTCCGTGGAGGCTAAAAAATTCTGGATCTGTATCACAGCCGTGCATGTGCACTGTACTTCTGTGGCTAGTGCAATGGTGCGCGCATTTGTCGCCGCGGCGACGGCCGTATCGGAGCTCCGACGGCCGGCGTTGGCGCTGGAGTAGTTGAGCTGTGGAAATTTTGACGGGCATGGTGCCATTTGATTTGCCGAGTTCTTCAGGTGGTGTGGCTGTTCAGGACTGAAAATCGATGCAGCTTCCAGACAGGTGACTAGGTGACTGAAAGACGGGTTCTTCGTTTTTTTTTTGTGGAATCAGATGCCATTGTTTGACAGCTGGGATACGAAATTACGAATGATTGTCGGCGTTAATCGAGCTTGGATCCAATGCAAAAGTTCAATCATAAGCCTCGTTCTCCTTCCTTTCAGGTTCCTGCATCCGTCTTTTCTCGTTTTATTTCAGGCACATGCTGATAAGCTGCAAAACAATCGCACAACAATCGGCTCCTTTTTGGCACTTTATTTACGCGTTAAATCCACGTCAGGACGCACATTAGCCTATTGTTTATGCATTGCATAGTCTGATAATCTCTCGGGTAGTGTTCTTCTATCGCGTTGTCTCCCTCCAACGAACTTTCTTCAGAGACCTTTTTCCCCCTTTGATAAAGACTTCCGTTTCTCAATGGTCATGAGTCGTGACAGTATGGAGGATATCTGGCAATGAGCTCCTGATGGTAACGGGTTGTCGATTATCATATTCTGAACATATTCTGACAACTTTAACGCGCTACAGCTAGCTTTAAAAAGTGTATGAATAATCGTTCATTTTTTAAGACACTCGAACTTGGGAGGAGTTTATCAACTGGCCACTACAGAAACTTCAGCAGAAACATGTATGAGTTAGTTCTGCACAGTAGTTGCACAACTTCATCGCCAACGCATGGCAGTTTTTGACGAACCTGTTCGTGCTTGGATAGGCAGGCTTCCTATCACGTTCCCAGCGTGAGCATCTCGTACTTTTGTGGTTGGAAAAACTTGGAGCGCGTACGTGTCTAGTACAATAGTACTGTGTTCGATCCAGCGCAGGATTGGGTCACTCGTCAGTTGTCACTGCAATGTGGTGCACGGTCTCCGTGGCTTGTGTTCAGCTTCTTTTTACTCACGAGATCGACTGGCTTTTTCCTTGGTGGACAGAGCGTCACATCAAGTTATGAGCGTCATGATGATATATGAAGCCTGTCTATCCAAGCATCTCAACACCGAAGAAGTGTCTAGTGATGACGTTGAGAAGAAGTTTTTATTTTCTATCGATATCCTCTAATCGATCAACGTGGTTCTGTTTCTGTAAGGTGACTGAGGGGAGAAAGCTTCTGAAAATGCAAAATTTGCTTTCAGGTTACACATCACCTCATGGGGTCCAACGGTTGGAGGATCTATTCATTAGACCGGTAAGCCCATGAGTGTTCCCGGGCCAGTCTAAGCCCGTAAGTAAGGTTCATGCTAACTTGTCCTCACAGTAAGTTCAGGCTTTCTTCTAAAGAGAATGCTCAGATTTCTTCCATAAAATGAATTTGCATCAGGATTTTGTAGTAGTATGTTGCATGCCACAGTGCCATCCGGTAGGGCTGCTTTTACAATGAAGAGTCGACTAGGGTGCTATCCAATTTCTGCAGACAGAAGTGGACGTGCCTTTATGGTGAGTCCCCATTTCTAAATCACACCATTATGTAGGGTTTTAAATAAGTGGCGCATCACATACATCTCCAATTGACAAATATGCCGCCACCATCTTATCTTATAGCATATAGATAAAGCATAACACCACTATTAGGGGTGCAAATGGGTGACCTTTAGGTGCACCTCCAACCCTCTTTCTTCACCTCCAACCCTCTTTCTTTAGTTCAAAATTTTGTACTAGTTTTCCAAATTGAGATATGGTTTTGAAAAATTAGTACAAAATTTTGAATTAGAGAGAGTTGGAGGGGCACCTAATGGTTACCCATTGGCACCCCTAACCACTATGCTTGCCCATGGATTAGCAGATTACAACAAACCATTGCAAATAGACCGGAACAATAGGTAACTCAGTAATGATATGAACTTGCATATAACATCTCTTTCTGCTAGGCAAATCAGAGGCTGCTTCTGAACCAGGACAATCCAAAATCAGCTCAATTTGCATTTTTTTTTAAAAAAACAGCAAAACAATAGAGAGAGTACTTTTACCAAGCAGGATATCACTCTTGCATATATTATACTGAAATTTTGAGTATCACAGAATGTATATACACACACAATGAACATGCATTATCTTCTTATTGTGACGATTCCCGGTACCTTTTTTATTTTAATAAAGAGATACGAATATCTTGTCTCCCTATGGTAACAGCCAATCCTGTCGACTGTATATGCTGTACACATCATTCGTACTAGTTTTCTGGGATTGGAGCATAACCCTGTGGTTCTTCCAGGCGAGCCGGAGCTACAGCAGCTACCACAACAGAAGCACCAAATAACACGACAACCAATGCTGTGAAGTTTACCAAGAATGCCTCGGTGCCATATTTGTCGAGGCCTGAGCTCTCGAGAAAAGTGAGCTTCTCCAGAAAGCCGAGTTCTGCATTAGCCAGTGCTAAGATGTAGACGAATAGCCCAAACAGAATGTGCCAAGGAAGGAGGCTCCTCCTCAAGTTTGGTGCAGCACCAGGGAAGAAGAATGTAACAAATCCAAATATCCACTGTGATAGATGAGGAAAACATAAGGACATACGGACACTAGCATAGACATATAGTGTCTATTCTTGGGAGAACTGAAACTAAAATTTCGTTTCACAGTTCAGTAATTGTGTTATTCTATCTTTTAACAACAACAACAACATAGCCTTTTTTTCCCAAGCAAGTTGGGGTAGGCTAGAGATGAAACCCAAAAGAAATAAGTTCAAGGTTCAGGCACATTGATAGCTAGTCTCCAAGTGCTCCTATCCAAAGCTATCTCTTTAGAAATATTCCAATCCTTAAGGTCTCTCTTAACCGACTCATCACACGTCAGTTTAGGTCTACCTCTACCCCTCTTTACATTATCGACCCGCTCAAGAACCCCATTACGCACCGGCACCTCAGGAGGCCTTCGTTGGACATGTCCAAACCATCTCAGCCGATGCTGGGTAAGTTTCTCCTCAATTGGTGCCACCCCGACCCTATCCCGAATAATTTCGTTCCGGACTCTATCCCTCCTTGTGTGCCCGCAAAACCACCGCAACATCCGCATCTCTGCTACACTCAGTTGCTGGACATGTCGCCTTTTTGTAGGTCAACATTCAGCACCGTATAACATCGCCGGACGAATTCCTGTCCTATAGAATTTGCCTTTTAGCTTTTGTGGCACCCTCTTGTCACAAAGGATGCCAGAAGCTTGCCGCCATTTCAACCAACCAGCTGAAATTCTATGCCTAACATCTTCATCAATGTCGTCATCATTTTGTAGCACCGATCCTAAATACCGAAAAGTATCCTTCTGGACCACCACTTGCCCATCTAGACTAACGTCTCCCCCCTCATGCCTAGTCGCGCTGAAATCGCACATCATGTACTCGGTCTTGGTCCTACTAAGTCTGAACCCTTTCGACTCTAACGTGCGTCTCCACAGCTCTAACTTCCTATTAACCCCTGCCCTACTCTCGTCAACTAGCACCACATCATCAGCAAAGAGCATACACCAAGGAATCTCACCTTGTATATCCCTTGTGACCTCATCCATCACTAAAGCAAATAAATATGAGCTCAATGCTGACCCCTGGTGTAGGCCTATGTTAATAGGAAAGTCAGTGGTGTTGCCATCACATGTCCGGATAAACGTCGTCGCATCCTTGTACATATCCTTAATGAGGGTAATGTACTTAGTTATTCTATCTTTTAGCTCTGAAAAAAATCATCAGTTCCTCATTACGGTTGGTTGTTAACCTAACTGAAAAGAACAATTCGAAAGCTCACTAGCTCAAGTGACAACACATGCCAAGCTTTATATAGAATAAAACTGCATATCTAGGTTTGATATCAGTTCAACAGAAAAATAACAGTCAATTCATAATAAGATAAATAGTGTATCAATTCATAGTCATAGAAGGAATCCAAGTTTGCAAGCATGAAGTATTACCTGAATACCATACAAAGTAATTGTTCCGATCCCAAGCCAAGAATGCAGACTGTAAAGGTTGGCAATCCCACTTTCATTGTGATTTTTGAAAGCAAAGTATATTCCAACCGCACCAAGGACAAGTGCGATGCCATGTAGGATGAGATGGACAAGCTTAGCCGTGTCATGTTTCAACGTTGGAAATACCTTGTATACCATTATAGCTGCCAAAACAAAAGATATTACTAAACTGGAAATTTTGTTCATGTCCCTAGGCCTGAAGACATTCTTATCATTACCTTCACTGCCGATAATAATATATCCAATCAGCATAAGAACAGGATGAACCTGCAATATATCAACATCAGATATATTTAACATGTGCTGGATTTTGAAATGTTAATGTAAAGTTAGTCAATATTAAGATGCATTGGCAAGTAATTAGGCGATGGTTGATGACTACCAACAGAAGCATGCGGCAAGTTGTCATTTAAAATACAAGTGTTTTTAGTTGTGCTCCGTTTCTGTTTGTATATAGCCAGCATCCAACCATGATTGGGAGTCTTCTCTCTTTTCCCATCAGGTGGCCAACAATGGCGTGTGTTGACCAACAATGGCCAATAAGCATCCCCCACCCAATTCCTAACCAAGACCAAAACAAGGAAACAAATGCTAGCGCCTTCGAGTAAATAAGGAATCCTCTATTGATTATTTTACCTCTTGTAGTCACCAATTCAGAACACACTAACCTGCTAACTAAGCAACCTCCTTGGAAAATCTGATGCTAGGCTCAAAGTGTGAAACAGTACAGGTCTGATGTTCCTATTAAGCAACTCATGAGCCACGTCCATCAATCAGAAATCAATGTTCACGATGCTTTGGTCAGATAAACTCCTGCTGATTAATCACATCCCCATCCTGAACAGATTGGCCCAATTTGATTATTTACCTAGCTATGACTCAAGCACAGACAGAGTCAGTCATCGTATCATTTTATCACCAGGTACCTATGAATCACCGATACTTTACTAACCCAGCCGTACCCGTATCCGATACTTCGATACTCTCTCTATACTACCACTATGTCATTTTTCAAACTCACGTATTCGATACCACCATACCCGTATCGCCGTACCATATCGGGTATCAGTGACACATAGCTAGGTACCACTAAACAGAGCCTTCATATGAGAAAGATAAGAATCAGTTAAACTCCCAAAAACCAATAATCGAAATGACAAGACTCTAGACTGAAGTTCACAGCAGACGGGTTAAACATATCGTCAGTACTATACTATTCCTTTAAAAAAAATAATCAACACTAAAATTACTGCACTTTTTAGCTCCTGAAACTGCCTAGCCTCACTCGACGCGACATCTATCTAATCTTCCTGATACAGGACAAAAACAAACAGCGCCTTATCCAATCCAAGAGCACGGGGGGAGGCGCCACTCACGTTGAAGATGAGGTTCTTGTTGGTGGCCTCGATGGCGAGCCCTCCGCGGAAGTGGATGGCCCAGACCAGCACCATGACCGCCGCCGCGACGGCCAGCGCGTGCGCCACGTACGTGAAGGGCGCCGCCCGCACGCCCAGCCCCATCGCTCCCCGACCCTCTTCTTCCTTCCTGCCCACCCTCCTCGCCTCGCGGCCCTGGCCCCCCTTGTTCCTTTCCTGCGATGCTGCTGCTTGCCAACGGCAACGGCGACGCAATGAGTGGAGGGGGGAGATTGCGGGAGCGTGGTGTCCCTCTCCTTCCCCTATAAATGCCAGGAAGTTTGGGGATATTTTATCTGGGTATCTTTAATTCTTCTCAGAGTTTTTTTCTGAAAAAAATCGGTTTAAAGGAATGAAGCTATTTCAATTCAAAAAAAAAAATCAGACGCCAAACTGATTTTTCTTGATGCTGTTCGTGCTGGGTCGGGGGGTCGATGCGAGCAAGGGAGATTATTTTTTTCATGCTTTGTCACCCTCCGCCACAAAATAATACGATTCTCGATAATTCAAATAATTTAAATTTTAATTAAAGTTACGTAAAAAATAATAACATTAATGATATAAAATAAGCACTATTAGACTAGTTATAGAATGTTCGGAGACATAAACGTTAATAATATTTATTATAAATTTAAACTAGTTTGATAAGTATGGTTTTTATAATTATATTCTTTTGTAGATGGGGAAGTAGCTTTTTTTTAAATGAAATTTGTAGAAGAATCGCACGCTCATTGCTGCTGCATCCCTGTCCACGCAGATCTAAGAGCATCTCTAATAAATTACTCATCTCTCTTTCTAATTCTAAAAATTGATATTTTGATGATGGAGGTGCTCTAATCTCTATTATCTATAAATTTTGAGTAATCAGCAAAGCAAACCTCCCTCTATCCTAAATGCAGGGGGGTTTTCCTCTACCCTATTCTCAGTGATTGTATTTTGATAGTACGCTGCAACAATATTATAAAAAACATAAAGTAGTTATTGGTAGTAGAGAGAGGATATATTTTAAATATAAAATATGAGTAATTTGTTGGAGATACCTTTAGCAGTCTACACTACTCAACTGGTTCTTCTAGCCTGATCATTTTTGCAAAAGCTACTTCTAGATCCGTAGCGTTCGTGGCCACGTCCGTATAGGTCGAAGACACGTCCGCGGGGCCCAACAGAGAAAGCGACGGCGAAATCGGGGTCGTGGAACGACCAACACCGGGCAGCCGGCGACCGGGAAGGTTGTTGAAACTTGTGAACAGGGCGGCACACCCTGTCTGCTGCGCCCTCTGCAAGCCAAGACCAAAGAGGAAGCCGTTAGCCGTCGCCCCGCCGTGCTTATCTGAAATTGATGGCGATTGACGCGGTAAGTTAGAATCGCCTGCCCCTGCCCGGGCCTCGAGCGTTCTGGAGCTGGCGCCACCTGCTTGTAGCTCAGTAACTGCGTGAGATTTGCATGCAGGTTGACGGTGACGCGTTGTCCTGGGATCTGAGGAGCGTCCCGCTGGCAGTAGTCCGCCGTCGCCGTCGGCGCATCATGCCCCGGTGTGCTCCTATCTAACTTTGCGGCGCCTCGTACTTCCTCATGCAGCTGATTGTTTTCAGAAAGACCGGGACGCACTTCTAATTATGTAAGTTAACAATAATTCAAAACAAAGGGCATTTGGTCTAGTGGTATGATTCTCGCTTTGGGTGCGAGAGGTCCCGAGTTCGATTCTCGGAATGCCCCACTTTTTACGGTTTACGGATGATTTTTGCACATCTTCCGTTTTGGGCCAATGAGTGCCCCACATTGACATGCAAAATACGATATCATCTGCTTTCTTCTATTGCAAAATAAATTGATGGATTGCTGCAAAAAAAATCCGACCCGGCAGGCACGAAAATAAAGGATTATAAAATCTGAAGAATAAATTGAATTTTATTCTTTTCTTCGTGTCATGTGAAGTTCACTAATTGACACGCAAAATATCATCTATATCTTTTAAAAAAGAATTTCTATTTTGCAGGATAGGACATCCAAGTGACCATACGCACAAAAGGTCCTAGCCCTACTGTGCTAGCCTAGTCTACAGAGTTGTATCTGACTTCTCATCGCATAGAGCTGGACTGAAGAAACTGGGGCACCCTCCTCTACTTTGATTCGCTATCGTTGGCGCCAACGGAAGTGCTGCTTGGCTCGTTCACCTGCTCCGGGGCGCCGCTGGTCGCACCGCCCGGCTGCGCCGTCGTCTGCGATTCGCCGGCATCTCCGTCTACCGCCATGCTGCCCTCGTCTTCTTGCACGTCACTCTTGGCGGCCACGGGGGGCGCCGCCGCTGCCGCGACCGCGCCCTGGCCGGCGCTCCCCGCCGTCGTCTTGTTGGGAGGAGCCGCCGCCGCGCGCGGGCCGTACGGGAACGAACGTGGCGGGCCCTGGCGCGGCCGCTTCGGGAACGGGCCGGGGCCTCCGTGGAATTGGAACGGGCGCGGGCCGGCGAACCGCCGATGCGGGCGCTGCTGGAAGCGGGTGCTGGCGGGCCGCGGTGCGACCACTGGCTGGCGGTGCTGCTGCTGCGGCGGGCCGCGGCTTTGGTGGAAGCGGGCCGCGGGCAGGCCTTGCTGCTGGAACGGGATCGGGGCCGGCGGGCGGTTCTCCAGCACGTCCGGAGGCAGGTCGCCTCTGTCCACGAGGTACTCCGCGGCGAGGCGGCCGGCCGCCATCAGAACAGCTTCCCTCTGTTGCAGCGTCATCTGCCGCTGCTCGGGCGGCCGCGGCGGCGGGCGGTAGGGCTGCTGGCCTCCCGCCTGGCGGAAGCCGCCGCCATTGCCGTTGCCGTATCCGCCGAACGGGGCGCTTGCACGCGGGTAGTAGTAGCCTCCAGGCCTCATCGGCCTTATTAGCTAGATCGTCGACGAGCGTATAATAAAACAAATAAATAAATTTCAGATGAGACGGGCCGGGAGACGAAGCGTGACACGATCGAACTTGACGCGATGGTGCTGCTGCTGCCGAGTTTTTAAAGGGCGCGGAACAACGAGCCCGCGTCGGATTTGGGCTGATGGTGTCCTGTCGTGGGCAGCGTAGACGGGCAAAGTCCGACTACGAGCAAGAGGTGTCGAATTGATTCCGGAGATTGTAAGGCAATGGAAACCGTCCTCGTCCCGACCCCGTTTGGATCCATAACGAAGCTATACCCTAAAGTTTACTCTATTAGGTGATCCAAAAAATGGACTAAAACGTAGATTAAAGTTCAGTTCTACTCCAACTACAGTTTAGTACGTTAATAATCCTTAAAACCCACCTAATTTGAACTAAACCAACATCCGAACTGCAAAAGGACCAAACTACATCTCACTATGCGCATGTAGACACATCAGCAATGTATCCCAAAGGTAAAAAGGGTTTTTCCTATATAAGTGTCCCACCTAAAGTTTAGTCCATGAATCCAAACAGATATGGACTAAAATTTAGTCCTATGTGCAGGACCTAAGCAATGTGGCCTAGCATCTGTAAATTTTGAGTTATTCGTTTAATTACCAAAAAATGGAGGCAGAAAATCAAACCTCCCGGGGTGTTTGTGCCGTCTCGTAAAGAAAATAGCCCAAAGGCCCATCGGCCAACATTTGACGTACCGAAGTATATCGAATCAAGCTGCAGGCTCCTGTGCTATGATTCTGAGAACTTTTCAATCTCTGGTGTGATGGCATGCAGTTAAACAGTGGGATAATAAAGCAGATTCGAGGATACACAGGGTAGGCGACATGCCATATCCCCAGAATTCAGGAAAAAGTAGCGGCCAACTAATGCAAATATGTTTTAGCAAGATTACCGAAGTGAAAAATCGTATCAATGTCATGAACGAGCCTATGGGCCGATAGTGGCAGAACAATATCATAGGCTCAAACGGACAGGAGCCTTGGGCCAAGGATGCAACATTCAATCATTCCCAGGAGTGCTAAAAATAATATCAAGCATGAACGGATGATGGAGTGACAAATGTACGCAATCCATCTCCTGCGAGGTTCATGATGGTTCAAGTTCTGGCTGAGACACAGTTCAGATTATGTTTGCCAATTTAAAACATAGAACTTACAGCCACCGTTTCTTCCAAACGACGTGCCTTTGTGCCCAGAACGTTACCGGACTCGATAATTTACATACCTTCTTCCCGGTATCTTTTCCGGAAACCACAACCAACACCAGGGCTGCTTTGATGTCTCCAGACCAGCTTGCTTTGTTTCTCCTTTCCGTACGTTGCAAATGAAAGTTTCTGCAAAAAAATATCCAGAGTAACTTAGTTGCATCCTAAAACTAGCATATACAGAAAAAAACAACAGTATATGCAGTGTGTGTATTCATACGTTTACAGAAGGTAAAATTGGATCCCTAAATTTTTCTTACATAAAATTTTTCAATCTGGTAAGAAATGAAATTAGTACTATATAATTTAGATGTATTGTAGACACCAAACGTACCTGTCTCGCTCGCTTGTCAAGAGGAGTCCATGTAGGCTCGATGGACGGCACTATGGTCTTTTCATGATTTATACTTGGCTGTGCCTTGAAATCCATTCTTATGCTATGGCTCTGTGCTTTAGTTACTCCTCTGCCTTTCCCATGCCTTTGAGCCCCATTTGTAGGGCTCTGATTCCTCACAGGAGTGTTTATATTTCTTCGATGTCTGAAAGATTCAGTATTTGAAGGGTTCTGGTCCCTCAAAGGAGTGTCTGTATTTCTTTGATAACTGAAAGATTCAATAGGAGGAGCACTCAGAATTCTATATGAGCTCTCTCTCATTCTTGAATTTGACATTGCTGATGAAGCATTGCATCTAGATCGCTCTTGGCGTGCTATTCTATTTTCATTCATTTGCCTTAGATAATCCATTTCCCAACCTGAGCCTTGTGAAGCTCCATAATAACCGAAATCCTGTTTCAGAAAAGAAAGAGAACTTGCTGGACTCTGCATTGTTTCCTGTCTTGATTCCTGATACCTGCTGGCTAGATCATTTCTGCGAGAGCTTGTGGCGATATCCCCATCCAAATGACCTGTCCATGTTTGATTTGTACCGCACCAAACATCCCAGTCACAAGGGTCGCTATTGATCTCTAGTGCTGATGGAAATGTTGGATGGCTGGAAGCTCTGCAGAATGATGATCTGCTGGTGGGAAAGGAACTTCTGATTGGCTGCTTAGCTCCCGATTCGGCATGCCCAGAGAAATTGCATGTGTCCACCATACTGCTAGTCCTTTCATTGTATGGTCTGAAATTTGGAGACAACTCGGTGATGAAGTCATCATCTATCATCTGATTCCTAGCAACTGTGTCCACGCCATGTTTTCTTGGCTTATAAGAGACACCTTTCCTCCCCATATTCAAATTTTGATCAACAATAAAGACTTCTGGGAGCTCAGGCATTGTATCCTCTATGTGAGAGAATTTCCTTAACATAGGTGGTGGCAACACCTTGTCATGTTCATAATCACCACACAATTGATCACGAGGATTAGGGCAGGCAGGATCGTTGATTGCTACTGAAAAGTCCACAACACGCTTTTTCTTTTTTCTTGTGGACTGTAATAATGCACTACTGATATCTGAATCTACAGAAGAGCATTCAGTCATTACGGACCTTGATTCACCTAACTCACCAAATTTGCACAAAGCACTGAAGAGATGGATGTTCTGTGGTGGCAAACAATACTTTTCAACAGCCTGAGTGCGTTGCTCATGTGACCATCCGAGGAAATCCACAAGACTACCAGAAGAAAGTATCATATGTGCAGACAGAGGCATAATTGAAGGGAATGCTGTGAGAAATGATTCGGCCAAACTTTCTGATTCAGGTATATCTGGAGGAGCTTGATTTTTCCTAACAACATTCCTGGTGCAATTGAGAATGATTTGATCTGTTGATTTGGGCGTTTGTGAGAAAAATAGCTGCAAATTCATGTCCAAGCTAGCAGCTGAAGCATATAGAGAATCAGATGCCTCCATTACAGAAGAAAGGAAGCGGTTTTCAACCTCGAAGACCTGCAAAAGTGGAATATACAAATCGTTCTGTTACAATATACCAAAAATAGCACAAAAGAATAAGACAAACAAGTGTAACATATGTGCATTCATAAGCTCTCAATGGCGTGGCATGCCAACTCTATTTATGGAAAATCAAGTTCTCCAACAGGAATGAAACCTATTACCATTATGCAGCCACTGAAACAGAAGCTAATCGGCATCAGAATGTTGGCACAAATGTCTTGTATAAAATTTGTTATAGTGGATGTGTCCGCTGATATTGTTAATTCGCTGGACCCAAAGGTTCTGGTATCATACCATAGTACACAAACTGCAGCGCCAAGTATTAGGTCCACAGGCAGATCAACATCTCGCTCTACAACCTGCATTCCTTCTTTCTCCAAAGCTAGTATCTGCTGATAAGATGATCTTCGAGAGAACAGCATATGCTTTCCATGATTTACAGTATTTACAACAATCACTACCTCTGGGGCAGACAATGTTCCTAACTTGGTGCTGTCAGTTTTCACACTGAGAGGGAAGTCACTAGCTGACGCTGATTGGTTGTCTTGGGGTTTTTTTAGCACATTGGCAGATACAGAAGAAGTGGAGCTACTCTTCTCAACTGCAGGCACAATTTTTTGTGAATTGACAAAGGTTATTTGGTTCAAGGTATTGAGCTGTTCAGCTGCAGGCAGAAAGTTATGTGAATCAACAATATTCTTTTCATCCAAAATTCCCTGATTCTGTAGTTGACCATCCACAGGGATTTTTTTTGATGGATCAGCAGCGAGGTGATTGCTCAGCTTTTCCTGCAGATGTTCCTGTTGGTTTGTTGTTGGTACAAAGTTTAATGAATCAACGATACGCATTTTGTTCATCTTTTCCTGCAAGTCTTTCTGAAGTGTATGCACAACAGCATCCTGCAAATAATCATGAAAGGAAAACTTAGGCTCTTCGGTGTTAACAAAAACATTTGCTGCCCCATTAGTCATTTGAGACCTTCAGTGTGGAGTGTGGACCCTCAAAATCCATACCACTTTCATTATCCAACACGTAAAATCCATGCTCATCAAAACTAGACATCATGGATACAAAGTTTTATGAGTAAGTTGATAATATAGTTATTTGCATTTTTCCATTACACATATGAACACATTTTGGTGAGTGACACATAGAAATGAAAAAGGGAAAAAAGGGACACATTTTTACCTCCATCTTTGGTGTAGGAATTTATGGAACACCTAGAGAGAAAAGAGATACTCTAAGCTTTATATGTAATCAATAAGTTTTATAAAGAAAATTAACTTGAATGGATAATAGATGTACCAACAATTAAAAGAACCAGGCCCACATTTCAATGCATGTGCGCTCATAAAGCAGAAGGCAAGTTATGAACAGAAGGACCAAAATAGATATAAAGATTGAATTAGTTCGACTGGAAAAGAGTGATTGATACCAATGTGGATTTCAGATCCTTGTCTGTGTGATTGTCTTCGACAAGAGCAACTGGAAAGTCTTCATCATTGAGTGTGACATACAGGAAATGCAGTGGTGGCAAATCATCTAATTTGGGAGACAGTGATAACAAGGTAGATGATTTATTTGGACCTCCATATTCCAGTATCATGCTAAACTCACTGAAAGGGAATGAAGCTGGAATGTTCCTTCAGGATGGAAAAGAAATGAGTGACCTATAATATTTTTTTCTTGAATGCGAGCGATATGATATGTGAGAACAGAAAAACTAATAAAATTATAAAGCACACAAAAAAACTGTCTACAGAAAGTGATAAGAAACTTTTTGGATGACCTATATGAGATTTCTAAGATGTTACACTATGCACTATCTGCATATGCTCCAAAATTTTCAAAGTGCTAAAGTGTTTTATGATTTCATTAATTATCAAAAGAATAAAAGGTCAGGTGGTAATAAATGAAACTAGACTGGCAAACAAGCAGAAAAGGTTGATCAATTCATACCTTCCATACAGTTAAAAATTATGTGAAACATTCACCTAGTTTTAAATTATAACCATGTGTAGTAGATTCTTAGTGTCGTAATAGACTGAATTATTTATAACATTTTTATATCAAAAAAAGAACTAGGAACTGAACATGTGTACTGTAATGCTGAAACGAGAACTGATTGCATCTTACCATAAATTACATATTCTTTGGACAAATTTCTAGTTTATACAAAAGTTGGAGAAATAAATTCACCAGTTATAATCAATTAATCATATCACTCATGATCCTACCAAAACTAGGCCTTTAGGATCCTTCAATCCAAAGCATATTTTTATACATCTTTTATTACATATGAATAGCGGCATACCATGCTTAAGAGTATAAATATGAAAAGTTATCATGAAGATTAAATGGCTAACTGCAAGAACCAAATAATATGTTTTTATACTTTTGTAGTAACAAAACTGAAGAGACAAGGAAAAAGCGCTGATAATTGGCTTAAATGCGACCTAATTCCAATCCATATGGACTTACTTGTTATCTAGCAGAATGCAGTCTGATTTCCATAATTCTTCTAGCATCCAAGTTTTAGAGTTTGTCTTGACCACTGGATCTGAGTAAGTTGCAGAAGGGTATGTTCCAACCTCAACAGATGTCATCTTCATAGCAGTTAGCTTTCGACCCAATGGCAACCAGAATGTTCTATCAGAAACTATAAGAATCTTTTGGCCGATCTGAGTATTAGATTTAAGGATTGTCTCAATGTCAGACAATGATGGATGAGACTCAAACAATTGCTTCTCAGCTTTCAAACGTGCTTCACCAATGCAGCATTGAATATTTCTTAACCCCTCAGGAATACTTTCAAAGATTGCAGTCAAATTGCCTATATACAGATAGGCAGCATGCAGACCAAAGAAGCAAAGGTAATATGCAACCTGCTTCAATGCATACAGTACAATAAGCTCCATTTTATCTTCATTTTTACAGTGATTGTACAAACCTTCTGAACTTTCTCCAGTTATCAGTTCAAGAAGTTTTTGCTTTGAAATGTTTAAACCTTGCCCATCTGAGAAAGAATGTCTGAAATATGTACTTACTTGCAAAGCAGATGAATAATTTACATGGATGTCTTTGATAAGGCCTCGGATAAGATCTGAGAGCCTGACAGGATGAATTTCTATGAGTTTGTCAACTTTTGGTCTGGTTGAAAAGGGAATTGCTTGTTGTTTTGAAGGGGGGATGTCTGAAGTAAAAGCATTCTCATTATTCCTTACTTTATTGGTTCCATTCTTGACATTCAAGTAGTAGTTTAGTTCATTGGATTGTGACATTGACTCAAGCAAGGACGATTCCTTTTCTGAAGGTCTCTCCATATGGCTATGACCTGTAACATCACTTTCTTGTTTATACTTCTGAGCTGCTTCCAACTTAGCTGAAGGATCATGAGATATAGGTTCAGGAACATATATCTCATTCTGCTTGTCCTCATGTTGAAGCATTGCACTTTTCTTAAAATCCTCCAGAAAATCAATGCCAAAAGCTGGTGTCTGCTGACAACTAATTTGCAGCTCAGAACTTAAACTGCAAGGTTTTACCTCCTCAACCATGCTCGCATGAGTAGAGCAGCTCTCCCGGCTGCATGGCCCTTCCGATAGAAGATGCCAATCCAAATAAATTCCATCTGCTGCAGATAGAGGAAGTGGTTTCAGGGAGCATAGTACTTCTTCTATAGGGGGGAACATAGATCTCACTGCTTTATCATCATTTAAAATAGGAGTAGGTAGTGATTTGAATGTATCATCAACTAAAGCCAACTCAGAGCTAACCACCGATTCATAGAAACGCCTTGCTTGATCAAAGTCATCTTTGAATATTTCATCAGACGTATTCATCTCAGCCTTCTCTGACTGAACAAGCATCTTGAAGGCATCATCAGAAGGAAAGTCGGTTATCTCTGGTTCCTCGAAGAGCATGAAGCAAGGCAAATCTGAACAGGTGCCATCAGGTTTGAGAGGGTAGAATGCTGACTTTTTCTCGAGTAATATATTATCATTGATCCTCACAAGATCCATTTCTGCTACATCCTTTGCTGTAATTGGTTTATCTGCTTGATACTCCACATGTGGGGCATCTTCGCAAACAAAGGCCAACATGTCCATATCACGTGATCTCAAGAACTCAGTTGAGTCAAATGATGGAAGATGAACTTGTGCTCCATCATTTAAGTTTTCAGCAATATTAAGAAAAATATTGGATATCACTGGCTTTGCTGGGCACTCATCAAGCTCCCAAGAATTCCTACTGATCTCCAATTGAGGTACTATTAAGCCATGCTCTAGACCCGCGATTTCCAAGCAGTATCCATCTCTTGCATAAGGACAGTCCTCATCATCATCGTGTTTTACAGGGATTTTTTCTACTTGATAAATTGACTCTGCAACTTCAGCTGGATATGTTATTGTTGTCTCAGTGTCAATATCAATGAAATCCTGTGAGAAATCAGAAGGAAGTTCAGAGTCCATGAGAAAGAGAAACTGAAAAATTATATAGTATAAGAATGCAATACTTTTCACAATCACGAGGCATCAGATCAGCAAATGGACATCCTAATCATCAGGTGTTTACTCTTGAAACCACAAACACAGAACTGAAGAAACCTTGTGTTATATTATCGTGCATACATGATGCATCATGGGTATAGTATAAAAATAGGTGACCATCAACTTTTATTGAAAAAAGTAGACCTTAATTATTCCCATTTAACATATATGTGCCAAGAACTTATGGGTCTAAGGCTCTAGGCACAATACTTCATCCCTCTCACAGAACCAAACTGCAGCTCCAAACATAAAAGTAGATTAGTGATCCTAAATTCCTAATTAAGATGTGACATCCCAAGAGCTTGTGGATCTAAGCACAATATTTTCATTCATTTCTCACAACTAAATTGTACCTCCAGACACAAATGTGGAACACAGAGTAAATATCTTAAAATTTAGATGGGATGATGCAGAGTACCAGATGGATTTTCACATCTGGGACACCAAATGAAAACATGACACCACCATCTGGGTCTTCATCATCAAACGATGCAATTTTTCTCTGCAAAACCTTTAATACCACGAAACAACAGAGTTTGAGCTAGAGCAGGAAACTGCATGACAGTATAGGAAATACCACTTAAAATACATCTTACCGGTAGGACATCGACCTCTACAACCTCAAACCTGAGCTCCTTCAACAGCTCCCGTTCCTAACACAATATTATGCAAAAATTACATAAATCTCCTATGAAACAATCACATCATAAAAGAACAAGCAGAAACTTCGATCACCTTCTTAAGTGCGAAGGGCTCCAAACTGGATCCTTCTTCCTTCTCACCCTTGTCGCGGCTCATTTCGTCCAATCCCTTGAACAAACACACACAACTTTCAGAAATGCTCCACGAGGGAGGGTGGGCGCAGAGCCCAAAAATTTACGGAGTGCAAACATACAGCTTCACTTGCCTTGGGGATTTTGAAAGCAGCAGGATCCGTCGAGCTATAACCCTTGCCATACACACCCCTACCGTGGAGATAATCATCCAAGCCCTACGGAAAACCCCAGGGCTGTAGTGATTCACAAATGTCACAAAATTCCACACATGGAAGCACGGCATTGATCAAAACCACACAAATCACCAGTTCATCACCAATTTGGGCTGCCGTCGCTAAACCCACACAACAAGAGTAAGAGAACCCCAAACGCGCGGCGGGCTCACCTCGTCGGCGGCGGAGATATCCGGTACAGGTAGGGGATGCGGGACGACGGAGGCAAGGAACTCGGAGAGCGCGGAAGCGACGGGGAGAGAGTCGAGATCATCCCCACTGACGCTCGCGACGGGGAGGAAATCGGCGGGGAATGGGAGCGGGTCGGGGAGGTGAGGCTCGGGAGGAGTCGAGACGGGGATGTAAGGGAAGGGTAAGGACGCTAGGGCTAGGGCTCGGTCGGAGGAGGCGGCCGCGGCCGCCGACGGCGACGGCGCGACGAAGTCGTCGGAGAGGAAGCGGGTCCGCATGGCGTGCCGCGGGGAAGGGAGGAGGTAGGGAGCGGTGGCAATGGGAATGGTCCGTTGACGCTTTTGGAGCAAAAGCGACAGGCTGTCCGCACTTCAGACTTCAGAGTTCAGAGGAGGGACGGTGAATTCGAAGCTTCGAAATTCAAAATTCGAATTCGAACACGCCGTTGAGGAACTCGCGTCATGGGCCGACTGCCTTCTCATTTTGAGGAAAGGCCGACTGCTTGTAGAAAAATTAAATTGGGCTGATAAAGACATGTACAAAATAAATAGTCTTTGCGGGCCCAGCCCACGAGACATAGGCTGGACGGTCTCGGATTTACCGTTCGATCTAAAAGGCGACTGTTCTACATAATCCGAAACCTATCCGGTCGAAACATTCCTTGTTGAGTTATTTATATAAAAATACACGGTAAGTCTATAGTCTAGAAATGTTTGAAGCAATAAAAGCAAGCGGTAATATATACAGTCTTTACCTGTAGAGCCGCGCCGGAATATTTACCTATTTAATGTATGTGTGGAGAAAATAAGGAAAAAGGGAAAAGTAGGGGAATAAGAAAAAAATGAAAGAAAGGATAGAGATTAGGTTCGAATTTGAACTTGAAATGTTGCTGAATCATGTCGGGGAAATATAAAAAGTTCTATTTGTTTTATGATGTGAGAAAGAATAGAATTAAAGAAAATGAAACATAACAGGCTTGGAGCTTCTCCTAAAACAACTTATAGGGACTAATTTAACAATTTATAGGAACGCATATTGCTTGAGATACTTTCAGAACTATTGGGGCTTGGAGATACTTTCAGAACTATTTGTTTTATTCAAGCATCCATTTTGTTAACTTGCTTTGAGTGCTTGATGTGATCGACTATTGACCTGGAAGTGGCTGAAACTGACAACCCATTGACATGCCAAACAACGATGCCATTTTCCTCTTTCATCATTGAAAGTCATTAAAAAATCATAAATTGAATTTGTGCTGTTCCCCTTGTTCTGCAAGCTGTATAAAGCAATGACTTGTTAAATGTAACCATATAATTCATGCATACGCCAGATAATACCGTTCTAAATGTAAATAATCGCAGGACTGAAAACAACTTAGTAATTACTTTATATAAAATCTATGAGGACTGAAAGATAAAATCTATTAGTCATAAATTTATATTTAGACAAAAAGAGACAAAACAAAAAAGATTAAGATATATCAGCCATGATTTATTTTGCAGAACTGTATTTTATAGTCACCAACATGATTTGGTAGGTGATTAAAAATACATACCAAGTTGGGAAATAAAGCATCAGGTAATCAGAAAGAACTACATTCATATCTTCAACTTCATCAGCAGGCGGTAGCAAGCTGCATAAAGGAAAAACAGAGTTTGAGAACATGCATCCAAAACAGATTCTTAGCCACCCCCGCAAAACTTCGTTAGCATCAAGGAATACAAAAAAAAGTAATAGCTTTAGAAAAAGCTTAACAAAATGATGTTTGTAACTATAATTAACTCCGATAATGTATTGCCTAAAATGAAACTAATCTAAATTTTCGTTAGTAGTCAACCTCATATAACAAGTGGCAAATAAGCAATGCGAACAAGTATTATGTTAAGAGAATACAACATACCAATTGTTCACCCAGTTATGCAACATTTCTACATGGGCTTCTAAATCAAACGGCTTGTACAAAGCATCCTTGTCTTGATCAAGAAGAGGTTTAACCTTGCCATCGAAAACAACTCGTGCCTCCACAAACTGCTTTTTCCCAATGAGATATGAGATCTGTGCTTGGTAAAGGGTGCAAAACAGACCCGGGTGGGGATAGAACTTCTCGCCTTGAACACCGATCAAGAACTCAGCAAGACAAGTCTCCAGCCTATCCCAATCATGATTGACAGCAAAACAATTGGGAAGCAGTCACACTGAAAACATAAAAGTATGTCTGCCCAAGTCCATTGAGTTAAGAACAATAAGTTATTTCACACTGTTAGCTTTGCTAATTATTCTACAGGAAGAACAAATGGCTCACAATATGGAACACGGCTGCATGACTGCATGGCAAAGACGAAGATGAAAATGCAATTACCATAACATAATATAACCACAAGTTCTTGTAATACTAGCAAGAAGGCAACAAAATCAATTCCAACTAAAATACTTCATTAGGGGCAGCAGGCTGAATTATGTAAACTCAAAAAAAACATATTGTATTGAAAATGTGTAGCGAAATCTTATTGGAATGATAATAATTCATCTATCCAGCCACAGCCAAAACTATGAACAAATCATTCATTTTTTTCTGAAATTTGAGGAATATCTTCTATATTTAGAATGCATCTTCACAATCTTATATCTTTGACTATGTTCTCAGTTCCTCGAACCAATTATAAAGTCATCATTCATTAGCAACAGTAAAGAAATATACAACGACAATAAGCATAAGTTCACAATAATTTATTGGTGTTCATTATTAAAACTTGCACAAACACTAGATAGTATAGTAGTAGTACTACAATACTACAATACAGAACTAGTAGTCAGCTATCCACAAGTAATTAATTTCTAGCTACATGCTAGTATCATTCAAGCTCAAGCAAATTTATGCCCTTCGTGCATAACTTCATACGTGTTGTGTACTTACCTGGGAGGGGGCCCTTGGTTCCTGGGGCCAGGGCGGCCGCCCCTCTTGCCCCCCTTAGGACCGGCCCTGTCACCATGTCTCCTTGATCATCTCATCGTCTCCGATTCGACAAGAAAAATGAAGGGGAAACGGAGCAGAAAAAAAAATGTCTTCTCTCTTCTCAGATTCCTCCCTCACATTCGTTTTGATGGGCGTCCTACATGCAGAGGCCGTTGGATTGAAAACGAACCGTGCTGAGCCTTATCAAAAACACACAAAAAAATGTGCTGAGAAGGGCGGGGTGTTGGGAGGAGGACTAAAGTCCAATCACAACGGATCTTCACACTAACTAAGAGTATTAAATATAGAATAATTATAAAACCAATTGTATAAATGGAGGAGAGACGAATCTATTAAGCATAATTAATCTAATATTAACACATATATATTAGCACAATATAGTCAAATTATGGACTAATTATGTTTAAAATGGATTCGTCCCGTGAATTATCCTCCATTTATGCATTTGATTTTATAATTGGTATATATTTAATACTTCTAATTCGTGTCTAAACATCCGATGTGATTGAGAATTAGAGTTCAGACCCCTTGTTAAACCGATAACCCTGCGGTAATATGAATTTATATTTTTTTTCATAGAAAAATACGCATGAGTTAAATCTAATTCAGCACTCCCTCAGTTCCAGAATATAGCTATGTTTAGATTTTTCCATAGTCCAACTTTTAAACTTTGAGCAACAATATCTCGAAACTAAAAAATTTAAATAGAAAAGGTTATATATTATAATAGTTAGTTTCAAGATAAATCTACTAACATAATTTTTATACTGTTATTCATTATCGTTATTTTACTACTTGTAGTTAAAGTTAATATAACTAGCAAGGTGGCCCGCGCTAATAGCACGGGTAGCTAGTTTTTTATTTAATTCTTTAAAAATATTTACATTGACAGAAGAGATGTATTTTGTAATTTATTTACCTCTCATTTGCTCTTGTTCAATATTATACTACTTGCAGCTTTCTATGCATAGGAGTTCATATCAATCATCACTTTTTATGTTGCTTTATTCTATATTATAGTTGCATATTTTAGTACTTAAACCTGCAAAATCTAAATTTGAGGATTGAATTCAATTTTGGATCACCTTGAATACGGAGCAAATTGTACATAATTGTATTCATATAAAGTTTTTTATAATTATGAAATATATTTATATGTATTTGATAGTTATGTTTGCCAACAATCTGTAACTTAGATGTTGGAGTTCGATTTGTATCTTACAATATTTTGATTAATATTTAGCGAAAATATATCTAGTGTAGTTGTTAGAGCACTTAGGTAGCATCTAGCAGATCTAGACCTGACTCATCATCGGAGCGAAATAAAAATGATCATGGATTAGACAAAAAAGTTATGTTAAAAAATAAGTTGAGGCCTCCTGCTGGCTTTGGTAAATAAATGTTATGCAAAACTTATATATATGCGTGCTATGTTAATGCATATATGTTTTAAATTTTTTATTTAGCCGAACCTATTATTATTATTCCCACTTTGGTTACTGCACAATTTATTTGTTTTTAGCCCATATGACTGCATATATTGGTCTACTTTAGAGTTTTGTCATCTCGGTGATAGATAGTTCCATATATATCTTTGTTGTTATTTCTAACTCTTTTCTTTATTTTTCATTTTCTCTAGCAATTTTTATTGATTTCTCTGTCTTCTATTTTGTTCCTCGGTATATTTGAAATCGATTAGTGTGTATCGCATCCGATGCATCTAATGGAGAAGTTTCCTGTTTAGTATTGTGCCTCAGGGTTTTTTTTCCTGAGCGAAGAGGAGCATCGACAACGTACATTTGTTTGAATCATTTGATTTTATACTGTAGGCAATCGACTTTGAGATAGATTAGCAGGGCTTCAGGCCTGTATCTGTGGCTAAAATAATTTCAGTTGTGGCTTCTTTGATGGAGCAGATTTTTTATGGATATAGAGCTGTTTTGAAAACCGTTCGGTAGAACCGCTTCTTCTATTTTTTTCATGAATATATGAAAGATGTCAAATGTCCAACATGACATGGCTATAATTTAATATTTTTCTCATTCTAATGATATTATTTATAGATTAAACCAATAAATTCACTTTTGTCCTTTTCTTTTGCCCTCATTTTCTCATTTTTCTTGCCTTCTTTTTCTATTCTCCTTTTTCTACTTTCCTTACCCGTTCAATCTTGGTGCTTCTTTATCTTTTTCTCTTCTCTTTCTCTATACTTCTTTAGAGGCATCGATCACATTTGTGTTCCATGCCTAGTGTGTACTTCCATGCCTAGTGTGTACTTATAGAAGATTAGATGGGGATAATAATGTTAATAATTATCTATGCTATTTGATTCCTCACATGACTAACTCCCTGATTTTTCCCATGCATCTATTTAGATTGAGCTAATAATAGTCACATTTATTTGTAGGTTTCGGTGCTTTACCCTTTATCCCAGTGATTATTACTTGTATGGAACTATTTATATGCCCATAGAATCATAATTCTTTGTTGACCACCATCAGATTAGTTTGTATAACTAAAGTTGTTCAAGAATATGCAATATTTTTGATGATAATTCTTGTTTGGAGAAAGCATTGGTTCTTTAGCGGATATTTCTCTCACATTAATTCGTCTGCGTATTCATTGGCCCACACTTACAATCATAAGGTGCCAATGGTCTTGCAATAGATTGCAATATGTGAAACTCTGCGCATCATCATTATTTTTTCGTCCCTATCTTGACGTTTGGTTGCTCCAGAAGAAATGGATTGATTGAGTTCGGCAATGATTTTGAGTAGAATCCAGTGTGCTTCATGCAGCTGCATGTACTGCAGGACGTTCTTGAGACTCAAAAAGTTGTGATTCAGAATCTCGGGCAAAGACTATGGTCGCGTCGTAGTGCAGGGCGTTCCAAAGATTTTTCAAAGCAATTATCTCTTTCAATAGTACCAATACAATACAACTATGATCCTGTTGTCACGCTTATGCTGCTGCCATTTTTTTTTGCATCTTTAAGGAAGGTTAATGCGAGACACAGATGGTAACGTGAGTTTTTATGCCATGCGGACCCTGTATTTAACTTTAATTGGATACAGACACTTTTTGGTAGTTTAAAATATTGCATCTCATTAAATTGGACATGGACTCTTTTGTCCAATTTAGATCGTTAGATCTTCATTAAATCGAATGGTGTAAATCCTATACACAAATACTATTTAGATCTTCGTTAATTTGGAGTATTTATTAACTTTATTTGCCATGAAACTCAAACTTGGATTTTTATTATTACATTTGATACTATTTATTTAGCTATTTTTCTTCTTAATATGATTCATAATCACTACACATATCAACAATAAATTTTTTATTCTAGTTCTTGCATTTATCTATTTATTAATCATATTTGATGCCAATTTTTTTATACTTTTAATTTTTAATTTAGCTATTTGGCTAATAATAATTTTTTTGTCGTGTGCCAATGCTAATTTTTTTAATTTTATAATTCCGAATTTGCCTATTTAGTAATTGTATTCAACATGGACTCTTTGGTTAAGTCCTAATTTTCTTATTTTTTAATTCCAAATTAAGCTTTATTTACTGATCGTATTTGGTATGGACTCTTTGTCATGTCCTTTTTTAAAATTTTTAAATTCGAAATTAGCTATTTATTAATCGTATTTGACATCTCATCGCGTTTCTTTACTCCATCATCATCACGAAATCGTCCGTCCATCCATCTTCGACATCCCTTCACGTCGGGAGTGCCACGACACCGGGGGCACATCGCGTTGGAGGCTCCCTCTGCCAGTCTGTTGCCTGCGACCACAGTGCTGCTAGCTACCGGTACTTGCTAGGAATTCAAATCAACATTATCTCTTTGCAAAGAGGTATTAACAGTCCAGATTAATTCTAAAACATATGTTTTTCCATCAAGCCCACGTATTACCCATGCCCCCTCTTCTTCAATCGTACAGAACGCATAATCTGTTTGCAAAACTTTTAACAGGTACTAACAATATGACATGCTAAAAAATTAGTCAACTGACAACAGTTGGGCAGTCATAGAATAACGTAGGAATTTCTAGACCCTCTCGACGAACGTGGTGGCTTGTTTTAACACTCCCTTAATAATATAATAGAATTTATACTTTTAATTTTAAATTTAGCTATTCAGCTAATATTAATTTTTATCTAGTGGTAATGCTATTTTTTTAATTTGATAATTCAGAATTTTCCTAGTAATTGTATTCAACATGGACTCTTTGATTAAGCCTAATTTCCTTATTTTTTAATTCCGAATTAAACTATTTACTAATAGTATTCAGCATAGTCCCTTTGCCATGTCTTAATTTTCCTTAATTTTTTAAATCCGAAATTAGCTATTTATTAATCGTATTTATATGAACTCTTGAGTTAGTTTGAACCGTTAGATCTTCATAAAATCCAACGGTGCAAATTCTTCTCTTTTTTAGATTAATGTGGGAATTTCTAGACCCTCTCGGCGAACATGGTGACTTTTTTTAACACTCCTTTAATAATATAATAGATAATTTTGAAAAAAAATCTAAACGTAGCTATATTAGGGAATACAAATTACCGGATGGCATAAGAATCGTGATTAGAAGGCCGGTTGGTCGAGCCTATGTCCTATGATGAAGCCGCTGGTGGAGCTGTAAAAACTCTAGCAGCAGACGTTAACTCCACCGCGTTCGGCAGGCTGGAGTTGGAGGCTGGAGCTGGAGTGGTGTGAGAGAAAAACACTGTTACCTGACTGGTGGTTGGAGGCTGGAGCTGGAGTGGTGTGAGAAGAAATTACTATGAGGCTGGAGCCCTACCCAACAGCCGAACACGGTGAGTCAGCAGCAGGCACGCCATGCGAGGATAAAAAAAGGTCCCTAAAAAAAATTCTCGACTTTGATTTATTGATTCAGTCTGACCGCTTCCATGTCCTGGGAACCCGCGGCGCCCGCCTGAGAGACCCTCCCTACGCAGCACACGTGGGCGCGGCCTCCTGAGTGATCGACGGGCACGCAACGTTCTCCAGCAACTCCCGGTGCTCGATGCCTCGATCCAGTGCCCATCCCGTCCTTCTCTTCCGGGGGGCGGAGTCTGACGGGCCGGGAGGAAACAGCGGGCTCTGATCGCCGAAGCGAAGACGCGGTGAGCAAGGGAGGGGAGCAGCCGCTCGGCGATGGCTTCGGCGGCCGCAGCGGCGGTCCCCGACGGGCGGCGGTGGAGCAAGGGCGGCGCGAGCTGGCCGTCGTCCCCGGTGACCACGGCCATCTTCCTCTTCTTCTTCATCGTCGTCGTCGGCGTCCTCGTGTCCGCCCGCTGGATCACCACCACCGTGAGTGAAGACTGAAGAGTTTGTTTGATATTTCACCTTCTCCCCCCATCGCCATCTGAACTTTGTTGCATTTTCGGCTGTTCGGCGAAGATACGTTCGCTGTTTTGCATCGATTTTTGAGGATTTTTGTTTTTGCTTGTGTTTGATTCTCGGAGTAATACAAAGATTAGTTTTACGGGACCGAGGCATGACTGCATGAGTAGTCGAGGACGTTCTTCCTAGGCACTCACTAATTGACAATTAATTTAACATGCGTGCAGACTCATCTGACAATCACCAATCTGGATCAGTGGCGCTCAAAGCCGGTAGGTAAGCTCCATTCATTTTTCTGCAACAAAAAATTTACACTCACCCAGGGATGTTAATCAACACATACTCATATGGGGTTAGTGGATGTCAATTGTCAATCTGCACGTATCAGCCATTTCAACACAGAAGTTATAGTCCATAGAACAAAAAAAACACAAAGGAATCGATTAAAATTTCCTTGTTATGAAAAATAGAACTAATTAAATTTCTCAAAAAAACGCTCGCTCACGAGTCAGGGTCACACCGTTGATCATTGTCTTCCACTCTCTTCCTCTGCCTGCAGGCAATTCTGACCGCGACGCGGACCGTCTCCATCCCGGCCATCCCCGACGCGCCGCCGCCGCCGCGGCCGACCTACTCGCTCTCCTGCTCGGCGCCGCCGCTTCCCCGCGACCCGGACATACCCAGCAACATTTCCCAGACCCTCGACCTCGTGCTCTCCCCCAACGCCTCCTCCGCCTCCACCTGCGCCGCCATCCCGGACCCGCCGCCGCTCCCGGCCACCGCCAACGCTTCCTCAACCTGCCCCGACTACTTCCGCTTCATCCACGAGGACCTCCACCCATGGCGCGCCGCGGGGGGCATCACCCGCGCCATGGTCGACCAAGCACGCGCCACCGCCAACTTCCGCCTCGTCGTCATCCGGGGACGCGCCTACATCGAGCGCATCGCGCCGGCGTTCCAGACGCGCGACCTCTTCACGATCTGGGGCATGCTGCAGCTGCTCCGGCGCTACCCCGGCCGCGTCCCTGACCTCGACCTCATGTTCGACTGCGTCGACTGGCCCGTTGTGCACGCTGACCAGTACGAGGGGGAGAACGCCACCGTATTGCCTCCGCTCTTCAGATACTGCGGCAACAATGAGACGCTCGACGTTGTCTTCCCAGACTGGTCTTTCTGGGGCTGGTAAGCAACCGACCCTAGCTTTTTTTTTCTCACCACAAATTAGTTTTGCTTCTTTCGTGCGTTGGCATGATTCGATAAGTATTCACTGCACTCCGTTGATAATTGTGAAGAGAACCAATTGCAGAAGATCAGTTTCATTTCTGATGTTTGTATTTTTAAGGGCTGGCAAAGCGAAATTGTTGTTGATAGTTTGTTCTTTTGGGTTTTGATGTTCAGACAAAGGCACAACCACATAATAAACTGTTTGTGATGACTGGTGACAGGCCTGAGATCAACATAAAGCCATGGAATGCTCTGCAGAAAGAATTGGGCAGGGGCAACAAGAGGGTGAAATGGATGGATAGAAAACCTTATGCTTACTGGAAAGGGAATCCAGATGTTGCAGCTACAAGGCAGGGGCTCGTCAAGTGTAATGTCTCCAGGGAGCATGAATGGAACGCCCGGATTTACAAACAGGTACTTTGCTTGTCTTTATGTCACACTGAAGTTTCTTATACTTAGAGAAATTATAATAGCCCATTCTCTTCTGTCTTCTCACAAGTTACCTTCATTAAATTGTTCAACTCCATCCCATAAAATGCTTAAAACCTTCATTATTAGTGGATGACCACTTTTCAGTGAAACAGTTCTGGTAATGGTGATTCATCATTGATTAGCTAATTCATTTTTTCTATCATTTAGGATTGGCTCAAAGAGATCAAGGCAGGATACAAACAGTCAGATTTGTCTGGTCAATGTGCCCATAGGTTTGTTTTCTTTTCTTACAGGCAAGTTAAAATTTATGTTGTTCTGCAGTAATGCTGACCTTCTTTCTTTGGGTGACAGGTACAAGATATATATTGAAGGATCTGCATGGTCAGTCAGCGAGAAGTATATTTTAGCTTGTGATTCAATGACACTAGTGGTTACACCAAAATACTATGATTTCTATTCAAGGGTGCTGATGCCCATGCAACATTATTGGCCCGTTCAGGATGACAATAAGTGTAGTTCAATCAAGTTTGCTGTTGACTGGGGCAATTCTCACAAACAGAAGGTATTTGTTTGTTATATGCCTTTTATATATCAGTAATGAAGTTTGCTACACTATACCATAACATACTCTTCCTTATTTGTCTGAATTGGAACACATTGCTTGTAAGACGCTTAGTGTTATCTGAACTGCATTGCTTGTAAGACACTTTGTGTTATCTGAACTCAAGAGATATCTTTAAGGACACCTATATTAATCAAACTACCGCGGAGTGATTTCAACATTATTTATTCATTTATTTGTTGTTCTTGCTTTGATAGATGCTTTAGTTAAAAGCATAGAACTTTCAGTTATAACATATTAACACAAAGGATACAAATATTACAAGCTCAAAGTTTGCCGGCAAAAGCTTCCTATGAGGAATACTTGCCTACCTGTCCAGTTCGATTGTATGTGATTTTCGCAACTAATCATATTGGAGTCAAGAACACCCCTTTTCTGCTATAGAGAACATTTTGTTATGTGCATTTGTAAAGGATTTGCATTTTTTATAATAACCGTGTCCATGCATCTCCTCTTAAAATATAGGCACAGAAAATAGGGAAGCAAGCAAGCAACTTCATTCAAAAAGAACTCAGTATGGACCATGTATACGACTACATGTTTCACCTCTTAACTGAGTATGCCAAGCTCCTAAGGTTCAAGCCAACCAAACCACCTGAAGCTGTTGAGGTCTGTTCCGAGTCTTTGGCTTGTCAAGCTATAGGCCGTGAGAAGAAGTTCATGGAGGATTCGATGGTGAGGTCTGCCAGCAATGCTGGCCCATGCAATCTGCCCCCACCTTTCAGCCCTGAGGAATTCGAAGCGCTAAAGCGTAGGAGAGAGAAGTCAATGAAGCAGATCGAAACATGGGAGCACAAAGTTTCCAAGCCGGTGGATAGCAAGCCCTGAGAGCTTCATGCATTCCCCTCCCCAAAAAGATTCATATAAAATGCATGGTACATACCGCATTTTTTAAGTGATAATAATCACAGGCATTTGCTATATGAAGATTGAATCAACTGTGTTACATCTAGAGTAGTCACATATGTTTTAGTTCATCTCATCATTGTACTTTTATTTTTCTGTACTCTGGTTTAGCTGTAGCAATATTACTCTGAAAGCCTTTAGAAAAAAATTAGGATCTTGTCAGAAGGCAACCTGGGGAAATTCTGGAAACAAATTCCTTGATTTCTACAGTATGTTTTGAGGATTCAGAATGATGCTTCCAATTATGTCAATGCCCATCATGGATACACCGTTATCAGATAGTACTACATACTCCTATCACATGATCTGGTGTACTGCCTTTTTCGTATTTGTGACCTCAGGCATACAAGATCTGCTGAGGTTTGTTTTAGTTGTATTAGGCTATTAGCAGTGGATCTTTTAAGGCTCGGATCAACTTTCATGTAAGCTTAAAAGGCTGAATAGTTACTTGTTCTTTACCAACTTAGCATGGAAATATTAAATAGCGCAGATACACTGGCATCTGTAACAGGACGAATCATTTCAGCAAGCCACACATCAGTCTGAATCTCTTTTAGCACTATAATAATGTGGATGTTCTTCAACATCGTCACTATATGACAGTGACACTTCTCCGTGCAATATACAAAGCATCCAACCATTGTACGCAACAAGCCACAATTTCAAAGAAACAATTCTGTTTGTATGTACAAAAGGATACCAACAATTAGTCAATCTTTCAAATTTCAAAAGGCTAAACCTCATGTCAATAGCAAGCTGGTAGCAGCTCGTGTGTAGGGGAACTATGACTTATTAACTGGCTAAACTTTATAATTTGAATCAGAAAATTACAAACAGACCAGGATCGGAGTTGTACAATACTACAATAGCAAGCACACAGAGAACACGTACAATTTGTTTAGTTCTTGAAAGAAAAGCCAAACAAGATAAATCGTTATGCACTTATCTCTTCATGAGGAAACCTAGTAGTATTCCCATAATAGCAACCACCAGTACTAAAACTAATGAGAAACCACCGTGCTGCCTGCTGATGTCTCGCCTCAGAAGATCCTGTTAAAATTCCAACAAAATTATTATCAGCCAAGGTCTGTACTGCCACTGAAATTGATCCAAGTATTCAGATATCATTGTTGCAGAAAGCAGTACAGCAGTACTCCCTCCGGCCATTATTTCGGGCATATTTTGGTATGTAGTAGTTATTAAAAGCAGATTTCGACCTTTAATTTCTCTTGCAGCACTTTATAATGTTTGATTCAAATAAAAACATTTTATATGGAGGGAGTATACGAATATGCACAGCTTAGTTGATAGATATGTAATTCTGCACTTGTGGAAATAATTGAAGGCCATTAAGCCAAAGGAAATACGGAGAGTCGGAGACAAAGCTACATATATTCAATGTAAACCATATGTACAGGAAAGGAAGCAGTGCACAATCTTTGTATTGAGCATTTGAAGAGAAATGCACAACAGACCAATACCACTACTTTGTCTAGCCTAGAAAATAAAACCTCAAGAATCTGAATGTAGTGCCTACAGTCAAAGGGGGAAAAATGCACTTGAGTTTATTAACTGTTTTAGTAATAAGCTAAAAACACTAACCAATTCTTGCCGAAGCTTGTTGTTCAGTTCAACAGCAGAATTCTTCTCCTCCATCAGTTTCGAAATCAAAGCAAATGGCTACAAAGACATAAATAAACCATGTCAAGGCTCAATATATCACTGGCATCTAGGACACCTACTAAGGCCTCAATCACTTTGTTAATAAGATTTTGTTGAAATGCTGAAGAATTCGGTATTGGTAGAAATGCTAATATAGGTGAGCTTCATGAATTGGTTAGCTATTACCATAGGAAAATGCAACCAATTAACATATGTTTACATCTAAATTTACACAGATAAAGGACCAATAATTAGTGAACCAAAAATTATGCAGTAAAGCTTATTGATATAATCAAAAGACTGCATATGTCAACTGTGAGGAGAAAATTGATCAAATACAGTTAAGTCTGTTGTCAGTTATAACGTCCAATATATATAAACAGTTTGAATAAATGTTATAGGCTTTAGCTGAATGCTATTAGAGATGTTAGTCGTAGTGTATGTCATTCGGAAACAAGTAAAAGAGAAGAAATATTCCACGTCAACTTCTTTAACTTAGATGCCATCTCTAATCTATGAATCTTCTCTAATTTCCATCAAGTGACTGAACAATACAGGAATGAGCTCAGGTGATATTATACAACAATGGTTAGCTCCATCTAGTTCAGAGCAATATGTAAAGTCTGCACTAGTACAACATCTAGAATCATTAGTAGATGTAGCTTGTTTTTTTATATAAAAAGAGGTTCACCTCAGAGATTATTTTTCTTGTTCTTTAGTTTCTTTTGTTTCCATTATTTTTTTTCTTGTTCAATAGGTACATTATTTTATTTCTTGTTCATTAGGTTCTTTTGTTTCCTGCAAAGAACGATCGACTCTCAAGTCAAGGTTGGCAGCAGGTAATTGATGATCGCTGGAATAGCTTATCAGTTTGGCAGTTACAGAAAATAACTGTAACTACTCCATCAGACAGTTAACAGTTAGCACATATTGCTAACAAGCGTGGCTGTCAACTATAGAACAATTGCTCCAAGATCATAGCTATACCTCTTGATAATTCAAACTGCCCGCAGAACCATCCTCAAATCCCTCGCTTTGGGTGGATGGCGTGAGATAAACCACCTTCAATTTCACTTCATCAACCACATTGCCTGATTCTTTCGTAAACTACAAAAATTGAGTACGATTTTTTTTTAGTGAAGAAGAGAGGCATTCTGTTACTAACTATATACTCCCTCCTTCCCCGTTTATAAGGCATGATGGAACATGACACGGTCTTCTAAACAACATTTTGACCATTTATTTATCATATATTATATCACTTTTGATTATAAACTTATAATCATTGTAAAATATATTTGATTATGAATCCAATCATATGAAATTTGCATTATAAAAATAAAAATTTAATAGTCAAATTATTGGTCAAAGATGACAAGGTTTGAATCTTGATATACGTGTATGCCTTATAAACAGGGAAGGAGGGAGTAATATATAAAAAAGAAACTGCAACTAAATTAAAAAATGAGACAAAAAAACTGCCAATATAAATACTGAACCGCAAAATACCATGTCTCCGGTGACTTCCTTGGGCACAATCTCCTTGGCTACAATGGCGCTCTGCACAAGGAATTTGTCCTTGCATTGCATGTCCGGTGGCGCCTCCCGCTGCGCTTGCATTGTAACTGAATCAAATAATTTCACGGCGCATGTAAGATGCTAATGCCTAACCAGTTGTGTCAGGATAATTGATTGGTTCACGAAATTACCAACAACATCGGCTGTGGACCGGGGTGCCACAATGCCATTATTCGGCCGAACACAGTACTTCTTCGGGCTCGTTGTCTTGACCTACAGCCGCAATGTTGCACGAATTTCAGTCCCAGCGCTGCCATTTTCGCGTAATTACAGAGCTTTTGCCTGAAGAATTCACGAGAATGATTCGTTTTACCTTGAACGCGACCTGCTTGTCTGTCTTGTTCGTCAGCTGCAGCGTGCACGAGATCTGCTTATTTAATTCGACTGCATGTTTGGGAGAGAGAAAAAAAATAGAGAGACATTAGGAAACAAATAGTACAGGACGATCGCGGATTGACCTCAAAATGAAGACAAATCGATGAAGAAACATCGAAATCAACCCAGAAAGGAAAAAATTTCGGGAACCCGATAAACGTCCCATAGAACAAATCATCGAATGGAAGCTCCACGCGGAGCGTGAAAAGTTCCCCGGAAATCCACCGAAACTACCGCGATTACCGACATGACTTCCAAGGAAACCGTAAGAACCCGCGGCGAAGGGGGCGACAGACAACAACAGGAAGAAGACACATACAGGGGAACCGGAGCTCGAGGGGGTCGATCCCGAGCAGCTCCCCGGCCTCGGTGCTCATCCTGGGCAGAGAAGACAACACTCCCGGCCTCCTGGGGCAATCGAACGGGACGCGGTCGGCGCCGGTGGGAGCGGCGAGGTGGGGATTGGAATTCGGGCCCTCGATGCCTCGCCCCTCCCCCCCTCCTCCTCTGTTTTTTCCTCCGGCTATCTATATTCCTGGAGTGGAGGAGGAAGCGGAGGCGAACGTGGAACTCGGAGGCTCGGAGCCGGGGAAAATTCGGGTTTCGGAAGGGGCGAGAAGGCTGCCTGCCCTGGTTGCGGCACCGGCGGCGTGGCGACGCAGGATATTCGTGGGAACACCACACAGCACAGGCATCCATACCATTCGGGCGTGAGGCTTGGCTTGGCTGGCTGGCTGGCCGGCCGCGCGCCGGTCGCTTTCTCTCCTTCGTCTCTTGCACTCCCCCAGCTCCCCTTCCCGTTTCCCTCCAGCTTCCCGTTTTTCCTCCGGAGGCGGCGGAACGAGCCAACGAGGGGTCGGACCGGAAATCCAGTACTACAAGCGCGCGCTGCAAGCCTTCTTGGCGCGCGATGTTACAGCGGGAAAGCATCTGTCACTTTGTCTTCACGCCACCAACCTCCTGTGCTCGAGGTATTTACTTGGTTTATCTCATTTTCCTTTCTACTATTTTTTCATGTTTTTTTCTTTCACCTTCTATTATATTTTCTCTGGCGAAGTTATGTTGACAACTACTTTATAAAAATTGTACAAAAAGAATATTAAGAATATGATTAGAAGTTGTATGGTAAACTTGTGTGTAAAACATTGTGCGAGAATTCTTCTTGATAACATCTTAATATAAACTTAAGATTATTCTCTATAAGATTTCTTAAAAAAGCTATGCATCAAAGTTTTATGAATCGTGAAAATTGTATAAAAAATTTATCCACTAAGAAGCTAATAAGAAAGAATTGTACTTTTCCGTTATGTGTGTAGTATAAGTTATGATGAGAATTCATCATATTTAAAGTTACGTGCAAAAGATTGTGCACAAAATCATATTCATAAGAGCATCTCCAGCAGTCCCCCAATCTCCAATCCAATTTATCATATTGGGAGAGTAGATAAGAAATTAGCGCTCCAGCAGCCTCCCAAAACATTCCCCTTTTCTAATAATTATTGGGACATCCCAACAATTCATCTCACCTCTCCCTAAATAAAGAGAGGAGTTGTGACTATCCCAATAAGGTAGTTGAATAGGGAGAAAGGTATTGAGAGACTGCAAAATCAACTCCCCTAATAATTCTAAAAAACTGCTATTGGAACATCTCTCAATAACAGTTATTGCGAAAGGTTTATTGAGGAACTGCTGGAGATGCTCTAAGTTGTAACTACCTAATATAGAAAGAAATGGAGAATAATATTGTGCGCAAAATCATGTTCATAAATCGTAACTTACCAAATATAGACAGGAGTGGAGAAAATATTTTCCAAAAAAAAGAAAATCATGTAAGGTCGGAGAATCGGGCTCCTTAGCAGGCCCTGGTCAGGACTCGGTAGGCGGTCTCTCCGCAGCATTTACGTCGGAAGGCCGTTTCGGGTCCGCGCGCGTCGCCTGGTACTCGTGCCGGTGCATTTGCGCCGAGCCTGCAGCCTGCTTGGATTCGATCCGATTCCCACCGGCCGCCACGCCCGCTCCGGCTGCTCGAGTCCGTGACTGACCGGCCGGCGTCAACGGTGCCGTCTTCCCTTGCCTTCTGGTTCTGGTGCTGCCGTGGAGTCTCGCCGCCGAATCACGGCCTCGGCACGTTCCCGTTCCCGCTGGCCGGCTGGCGGCTCGAGCGAAGGGTGTCGCGGCGTGTCGCGCTCCAGCCTCCAGGCCACACGTGCCGCGGTTCGGTTCCGCGCGGGTCGCCTTCGGACGATCATTTATTTGTACAGCCAACGGGCCAGTGCGACGTCAGAATTGACAAGCACGACGAGCTGTCACGTGCAGGAGCAATACCACTACGGCACTACCAGTACCAGCAGCGGGGCGCGTCTATTCGACTATCCATCCCAACAAACGCCCCCGCCTCCCCAGCTCCAGCATCGCCTCCGCCGCCGCCGACTCTAACCAAGTACGCCGCCGCACCGCCCGTCCACCACCTCACCCTCGCCGCCGGCCACCGCCCACCGGAGATCCTGCCCAGGCCGGCCAGCGGCGCTCTCGCGCCGCCTCACCCTCCGCCGGCCGAACCGCCGCCGCCGCCCCCAACAATCCGAAACCCTAAAGCTCCGCCGCCTCCCGGCACCACCCGGCAGCCGGCGAGTCACCAGTGCCCCCCCCCCACACACACACAACCAACTACCACCAGACCCTTGCATCCCCCCTCCAGTAATCTGGCGGCCACCACCATCGCGAGGAGGAAGAAGAGTGCACGGGCCCAACTGCAGTGACCACCGGCGTCCTCTCCGTTTCACGCGAGCAGTGAATAGATCTGGCGCCAGCGTGCGTGCTGGCTGGTCTTTTCCTACAAACAGAAACAGGTGCGGTGCGTGTGTCCGACGATCCCCAGAAAAATTCGGAGTTTGCAACTTGAAGCAAAACCTGGTAGGCTCGCCTCTAACTTTCCTTTCCCGCGGCTTCTGGTGGGGACTTGACTGACCAATCGGGGATCCCCGGCCGCCAGTGTTGACAGACAGGAAGATCCGGTGATCCTGTCTGACAAGAGAAGACAACAAGCTAAAGCAGCCAACAGCAGTGCTAGTGTGCTACCTGACAGTTTTGGGTGTCGCGACAAACGATCCTAGATGCACATGCTGAGATATGTAGGGGGAAAAGAGGGAATTGATGATGGTCCTCGTGGCGTTGTCCGTTTGTTAGGACCATATACAAGAGTTGTATCTCCAAAGACCAAAGGATTAATCCTGGTCACCTTTTGCATGGAGAGGCATCAGGGTTCAGGCTGTAGGAATGTTGTCTTTTTTTTCGTTAAGGAAACTAGCCTATCAACCCGTGCTCATGCACGGGCTAATTAGAATTAACATAAAATAAAGTTTATAGCTAATAATTATACTTATCTATTTCACGTCCTCTTTGATCTATTAATATTCTAACACATGCTCTAAAATACATATATTTATCATTATCTAGTTACAGCAGATTTATCATGCATCAGACCTCCATATGTATTTGGTATATATTTAATTGAACCATTTGTTTGTGAATTAGTATCTTCATCGTCCATGAATACATAGTGACACTATCATGGGTAGTATTTTTATATAATCAATAACATAAATAATACACTAACAATGGCAGAAATAGTAATTTAGATTTTTTATACTTTAATATTTTGTTATAATTATATAATTTAGATTTAGATTTAGGGGTCACTTTAATTTTTAATAATGATTGATAATTTATATGTAAAATTAGAGTGTTATTTGTATTTTTTACAATGGCATAGGTGGTAATTTACACAAAGATTAGGCAATTACTTTAGTTTTTTTATAATGGCACAGGTGAGTAATTTAGAGATATGCTTAGGAGGTTACTTTAGACAATTTTTATAATGACAGATTTCTCTATTTTTTGAGAGTGTCCACCTAGAATTCTAGGTGGTTTCACATGAAGGCTGAAAAAGAATCTCCAATTAGTAATAGTAAGATTATTCGGTCCTCAACATTCACAAGTGATTGTGTACGGCCACAAAGAAACTAATCCGGCCACCTAGCTTGTAGATACATGAGTACTTTAACTTCACTCCTCAACATGAGGAATAAAGAAAAAAAATAAAAAGCAATCAACTGAGAAAGAAAGTTAAAACGACTAAACTTCACACCTCTTCTATTGCTTTTACGAGTCCTGCACAAATTTAAAGAAAATTAAGTTCTCGTGTATTCCTATAAAATTCATTTATTTTTTCTCTATGGATCCTAAAGTCATTGCTCGAGGGATAGAATCCTAGGCCTATAAACTCAGCCATCATCGGTAGCCTCTGTGGTTGAGTGAGGATTCTTGACATTCTTCAAACTCCACTTGCTGGCAGAGTAGCTGTTTTAGGGGAATTGTCAAGGCTGACATTACAGCACAACAGACGATGCAATACGAACTCGCATCCTCTGGTAAGTGGTAACAGCGTATACGCTTCTTTCGGAAGTCATGACCACCAGGGGCGGATCTAAGGGGGGCTGAGGGAGCTCGAGTCCCCCTACCCCCTGCGGAGCAGTGGATCCCCCCCTGAGCCCCCCCTTGATTTTTCTCGCCATTGTTGCAAGGTAGGAGGAGCTGAGATGCCGTTCTGAGGTTGAAGACGACCCTCCAGCCCCCTCTACTTTAGAATCCTGGCTTCGCCCCTGATGACCACTGACAAGTAAACTATCCTGATGGGCGATGGCCATCAGACTCTTGCGTCTTCATCACCAAGAAGGGGCATTCGCTGGTCACGGTCCAACAGTGCGACGCGATATTGCTAAAAAGTCCCAGTCCAGGTCCAGTCCGCCATAATACAGTACATTCAAAAGGAGTACCCCCCTCGCTCCCGCAAGGCGACCAGGGGGCTCCCTCGCGCCGCCGTTCAAGCCGCCCCCACCCCCAGCCTCCTTCCCCCCTCGCCGTCGCTCGAGCAGGCCTCCGGAAGCCTGACGGCCGGCGAGGAAGGCGACGGCGGGGCGAAATCGGCTCGTGGGGGGCTCGGGCGCGGGGGCGGGACGACGCTTGGTCCTCTCGGCATGGCGGCGCGCCGGGGCTTCGCCGGCGGGAATCTGGCCTGGCCGTGGGCGGATCCGGCCTGGCTGCGGGCGGATCCGGCCCGCACGAGGTTCCTCGGCGCGTGCGGCGGCGGATCCTGCTGCGCGGTTCGGCTCGTCGGTGCGTGTGTACAGCATGCGGGTCTGGCGGAGGCGGCGGCTTGGGGCACCAGTCCCGCAGTGGCTGCTTAGTGCCGTGCGCTGGCTGGCCCAGGGGCGGCATGACGCGGCTGTGCGCGGGGGGCGAGCCTGCGACCATGTGCGCGCGGCAGCGGCTGTGGCCGGCGAGCGCGACAGTGGGGCAGCGGCGCGAGGAGAAGATGCGGCGCGGGCCGTGGCCGCGTTGCCCGTGCTGGCGGTTTCTGCCCGGCCGGGAGGAGGTGCGGTGGTGCGGCGTGCCGGGAGGAGGTGTGGTGGTGCGGTGTGGCGCCGGTGCGTTGCCGAGTCGCGAGGACGGCGGAGGGAGATGGAGCTTCGGCAGTGGGCTTTTGTGGAGTTGTGACAGTGGCGTCCCTCGGTTGGGGCGGCCGCAGTGATGGTGCCGGCTTGAGGCGACGAACGCGTGCAGTGGGGTGCCGGCACTCCGGGCGCAAGCCCTCGCCAGATTCTTTCTGGTGAAATGGCGGCGGCGCCTCCGGGCGTCGCTCTCCCTGTTGAGGGCGTCATTTTGGAGTTACAACCCTCCTGCACGAGGTCTCTGGGTGAAAACCCGGTCCAGCTCCTGGACGAGCGACGGCGGCGCCTGTGGGTGTCGTGACCTCCTTGGAGGCGTCGTCTCTAGAGACACCGTTCGGCGACTTAGCCGGCCTACTGCTCGCGATTTTCTTCGGCCGGTGGTGACAAATCTATCGGAGGGCATGCGGAGAAGGGGGTTGCCTACCTCACGCCAAGACGCCTGCTCTTCTGTTGGTGGCCGGGGGTCATCACTCGGCTGTTGTTCGCCTGCTTGCAGCATTCCGCGGCGCCTGGAGCTGCGTGGCAGTCTCCAGTGCGGTGCGGGATAGCATTTGAAGGATGGCGCTAGCGGCAACGACAATCAGTGACGACTTGGCCTGCAGCGGATCGCGGCGGGGTGTTCAGCACGGCTGAACCCTTCTGGTGCGGTATAACATCGGAAGACGGTGCGGGCGACATCTTCGGTCTTCTGGCTCGAGGGCGGCGTCTTCGTGCGAGGGGGAAAGCAACATGATGATTTCGAACCACGGAGGTGGTCTGACGGCTTGGTTCAGTTCCCGGGGGTGGGGCACCTCTTCTTGCTGCCTCGACGGCAATCCCTGAAACGAGTACGGAGTGTCGTGCCGTGTGGCGGGTTGGAGGTCCCCGCACACGAGAGAGGCGTGCTGAGTGGCGGGTTGGAGGTCCCCGCGCACGCGAGAGTGGCGTCCAATGGCGGAAGTGGCGAGGCCCCCGCGCGTTGGGTTGCTCTGGACTTGGTGTTTTTCATGCCGTCGGGCGGTCGGTTTGGGTGCAGCAGCACTGCGGCGTTGGGTCCTGCACGGCAGTGGTCTCCTGGTGTGGTGGTGTCTACCCCTTCTGCTCCTCTATCAACGCTGGAACACTTCAGTTGTTTCGATAGCTGCAAGAGTGCGAGGGTAGGTGGAAGCTGCGGTTGTGCCTTTTCTCCTCTGTCGTCGTTTGTGTTTAGAGTTTGGCCGTGTTGATGTCCCAATCCAACCGGTCAGTGAGTATAGTTGAGCAGAGCAGTAATTCGTATTGACGTCCCAATCCAACCGGGCGAGTTTGTTCGTTTCTTTTTTTTCTTTTTTTTTTCTGTCTATGATATTCCAGAACCGTAGTCTTGTATTCTTCTGCTATATCAATAAAAACACACTCGTCGAATGCCGTTCGTTTAAAAATAAAAAAAAAGTCCAGTCCGCCGCAGCCCGCAGCGGTAGGGTGCGGAAACACACAGATCAAGCTAGCGCGTCCATTTCTTCCTGCTTCCGGATCTGCTCCCGTCATGCCCAGGTCCATCGCCATTCTTGCCGATGGCTGAGCGAGACCGCCGGTGTGCCTAGGCGGCCGGCGGCCCCCGCGCAGGATGCGTCGGATTTCCGCCGTGCTACTATGCTAGCTCCCCCCATTTGTGTGGCTGCTGAGGGATTTCGCCATTTCGGGGACCAGCCGGCGACGACGGCCGGAGATGATGATGGGCTCCATCACGGACGCCCCCGACCGCGCAGGGATGATGATGGGCTGCCGCGCCGCCCCTGTCGGCCGAGCCCGTGGCTGCAGCTGCAGGCAGGTCTCTTGAGGCTGGGCCTTTAATCCTCTCTTGGTGGGCTGAAGGAGTACTCTTTTCCTGAGGGTGGGCTCCGTGGAATATGTGTACGGGCTACTTTTCTCTGGGCCAACCGTCTGATGACATTCAACATTACGGTGTTTTTCTTTTTTTTTTATTGGCTGACCGCACCGCATCCATCATCACACAGGCCCGTGGAAAGGAATGCGATTGCGTGAAACGAGTGTGTGCCTGTGTGTGTGTTTGCATTGTTTTCACTCGAGCTCTCACTCACGTTAACGGTTTGCGCCGCGCGTTGACGCGTACTGTGCGTAGTACAACGGCAAAGGCCCCACCGGTCAGGCGTGACCCGCGCGCGCGCGCGCTTCGGAATCCGACCAGAAACCAGCGAGTGACCAAGCAGCAGGCAGGCAGATCAGTAGTCACGTCACGGGAGGCAGCCAGGCAGAAGCCTCATGATTCATGGGCATGCAGGAGAGCGCCCCGAGCCCCGGACATGCTCCGCCGCAATAATGCGTCGCCGGATCGCACGCACACGTCGTACACAGAAATCACGGCGCCCACACTTCGTGTCAAAGGAAAGCAAAGCGGCCGGCCAGGGCGCGCGGCAGGCTTGCGGCTTGGCGGTTGGCGCGTTGTGGCGTCTCTCTCGGCTCTCGTTCTTTGCGTTCGTACGTCCGTCTGGGGAGACAACAATAGCAGAAAGCAGGCGGACTCTGTGGCTCTATGCATGGTCGTCCCTTTGCATTGGATGCACCGGCTGGTGGCGGTCCCGGTAGGACAACGATATATACTACGAGCTTCATTTTGGCACGTTTCGGACAATACTACTGCATTGCAGGGTGGGCGCAAGCTTGTACACCATGCAATGCCCTTGTTTGGTCGCGCTAGGATTTTAGCGTGCTATGAATAGTGATATTTTGACCGCTAATTACGGTGTCAAACAAAGACAGTTTACAAAACCAACTCCAGAACCCCCGCGCTAGTGACCTTGAAGAATCTAATAAAGTCTTTGACCGCGCGATTAGATGATGGTACTGTAGCATCACTGTAGCCAGTCATCGATTAATTACCATCATTAGATTCGTCGCGAAAAGTTACACCCATTCCTAAAAAAGTTTTACAAATAGACTTCATTTCGTACTTCATGCACGCGAGATTCTATTTTCGGGAAACGTGCGAGCTATTTTTTTTTAGAATGGCAAACAAGGCCAAGAACCAGGAGAATAGGGATTAACTGTTTTAGTGGTATTGAAGCAAAAATAATCACTGATGTATAACCCCATACGGGGGGACATGCAAAAGTAATCACTGATCTAAGACAAACTATTCTAAATTTGATCAAATTTACAGAGAAGAGTACTAATATAATATACCACGTCAAGTAAGCTATGAAGATATATTTCATTACTGATCTATATAATTTCCACATTTGATATAATAAATATTATTGTATACTACTAATTTGGTCCAACTTGAATATTTCAACAAACTCAAAATCTCTTATACTTTAGGATGTCAGTAGTAGTCTAGTGAAGTGTCTAGGAGTAGCAACATAGATAGCAATGAGAACTTCTATGACTTTGTGAACATGATCAGATTACAACTAGACATCAAAACATACCCCGCCCCGCCCTCCACCCCCCACCCCAAAAAAAAAACCCCATTCCCAATTAAAAACAGGATTATCTTAGTTCACAGGACACTATCCTCAAGCAAGGGGTCAAGAATGTTTTTTATAGTTCAAAAACTCTACCTAGAGGTTGTTTAATAACAAAACCAAATTGATTGTTCATTACTCAATATTTGAATAATTTAAGTAACACAAATATATTATATTTATATTTGTAGAATCAAATAGGATATGCCATAAGGTTTGATCAAACTCTTCATTTGACAAATCTTGGATACCAGCACCCTTTTCCTAGCATCCTTTTTTAGACAACTTTTGCTAGCATCCTAAGACCAAAAAAAAACAACATTGCATGTGTTTGGATTGATATTGTATCATGTTGCTTTCCATCTTAGCAATAGAAATTCCTGCGGGAACGCCCTTAACTAGTGAACACATAAAATAATCTCATTAACAAGTTCTTTGTAGCTTTTTCAAACCATACAATACAAAATTTTATAAAAAGTATACATGCATGTTATAAGTACTCCCTCCGTTCCAAAATAAATGCAATTCTAAGATCATACATGCAAACCAATGCATGGTGTGAAATTACAAAAATACCCCTTATCTTTTGTGAGAAGGATCCGGACACTGTCTGACTCCGGATACTCTTGTCTTTTATGGTAGTTGGGTCAAAGTAACAATTTTTTGTGGGACAAATTTCAAACTCTACATGTGCAATTATTTTGGGATGGAGCGAGTAGATGTTATATTTCAGAAATTGCTACACTAGATGAAATATAATTCCTATATATGACCAGCATACATTTTTTAAACAAGGGGGTTTCCCATTTATATTCATGGAAGTGTTTTTTTTTAAATGATTCTATAGGGTCCACAATCATACAAAACTTCTGCCCTACTTAACTAAACAGTATAGTTCATTGCTGAATTTAATTCAATTTTCCCTCTGAATTTAGATCATATGCATGCATAGACCAACTACCCACGTTAGTATTTTTCAGGCCGCATTTAGACTAACCATAATTAAACTCATCAATCTTGGCTGTTTTGAATTAAGAGTAAATAATATGATTGTTCCTAAGCTTTTGTTAGTTCTTTAAATTGTAGAAGACTTGCAAAGAATCTCGGTCCTAGTTAACTACTCCCTTCTTCCACGTTTATAAGACATGGTAGAACATGGCACGGTCTTCTAAATAACACTTTGACTATTTATTTATGATATATTATAACACTTACGATTATAAACTTATAATCATTGTAAACTATATTTGACTACGAATTCAATCATATAAAATTTACATTATAAAAATAAAAAATTAATAGTTAAACTTTTGATCGAAGATAGGAAGGTTTGAATCTTGATATGCTTGTGTGCCTTATAAACATGGAAGGAGAGAGCAAATAGTATAGTCCACTTGGCCATAATTCGAGATCCTTTCTGAATTTCATTTCCAGGGGAACAATGTATCATCAATTAATTATCAGTTAAGATCAATTACCTTATTATTTTAGCCCCTATTTTAATTAAAATTATGCCGATCATTATAAATTAAAAATTCCAGAGAATAAACAATGACTATATGCAAGTGGACAACAAGATTAATCACAATGCATGCAAAAACCAGGCTGAAAGAAATCAACACCCATTCATGCGAGGAGGAAGGACATACCGGCACTGTCGCTAGATTTACTAGATGCTCAGCTAGTTGTCCATGGTAAAAACATGTTCTTGAACAGACACAATCATGGGACCGGAGGAGGCACACAACGACTTCTCTACAGGCGGATAGAAGGGGTCCAGGAATAAAAACGAGAAAGGGGTCGAACTGAAAGCTAGAGGAAACAGGAACTGAAAGGGGTCGAACTACCTAGAGGATCACAAGACAGAGGCCTAGGTTCTCTAACAGCTTGATTCTCCATTTCTACCCCGTACTGGAAAGTACTCTAATTAAACGCGATATTGAGATCAAGATCTGAGACGAAACCCTAACGCGGCACAAGGGCAATGGGCGATGGCCACTGCGTGCGCAGAACTTGTTAGCTGGAGCATGCCTAACCAAGTAACCAGCTAGAATGGGGTGATGCCCATGTTGGCGGCTGCTGCCGCTGCCGCCGCTGCTGCATAGAGGCCATCCTTGAGAAGCATGTCTTCAGCGCCATCCTGCCATAAATCACAGACCAAGAAACAGCTAGTGATCAATAAAGGTGACTGAACATCGAGTTGGAGAAGCACATATAGTAGCTAGTATTGCTTGATGCTCTGAAGAAATCTGTCAGGTGAGCATTTCCAGGCATGTAATAATACAGCTAGGTTAGGGTTCCAGTTGTGCTTTGATATATAGATACCTGAGTCTTGAAGGTCTTCTTGAGGCCCTGGTCCGGCATGAGGCCGAAATGGATGTGCGGGAAATGTGCCCACTGGGTTGCAAGAAACATAATTTAATAAAGGCAAAGAAATTAAAGCCAAAAAGCAAAGTAATCTGCAGGTTTCGCATTGGTAATAAAGCAGCCTGAAGCGAATGCAAAACGAACGCTAGCTGCAAGCTTGCAACACGCTGTGCGGGTGGGGCTAAAGGCTCCCACAGAGGCACAGCAGAGCCGCACAGGCATGCCCGGCATGCATCTCGCTCACGCGCAAGCTAGCAGCCGACCGGCCGGCGCCGGACACAAACTGTGTGCCTCTGCTGACATTGTAAAGTGATGGGTCAAATCACTAGACACGCAGACAGCTAACTAGCCACGAGAGTACGCAGTTGTTACTGCTGTGCTTCAGGGGAGAAGAAAGTTACATTCTTTGCGGCTGCGCTGAACGCCTCCCGGTGGGTGATGTCCGGGTTGCCGGCCTTGATGCGCTGGATCTCGTCCCTGCGCGCCGCACAGCCACAGCAGCACATTAAAACTAGCTAGAAAGAAGACGAACCAGGCGCAGGGTTAACTTTATCGGTAAGGAAAAAAAACTGGAGGTGGCCGATAAACGCGTTTATCGGATTTCTCGGAAATGTATCGGATTTGCCATTTCTCTTTCGGACAAAATTTATAAAAAAAATTCTCAAACTTTATACAAAATAATCAAGATGATCTCCAAACAATCTAATATGAAAAACAAAACATCACAATGCTTAGAAATGAGAAGATATGTAGCTTAGAGGGTACGAGGTGAGTCCGAATTCAAAATTATTGATAATTTTTATCAAACCGCTCACCACCGATAAACGTGATTATCGGTTTTCTCGGAATTTTTTCGTCGATAAAATTTTCCCTGACCAGGCGGATCAGCATACGCTAGAGCCAACTGTTAAAAGGGGAATGCATTTTATTTGCTGCAGATAAATAGAATCTTACTTGATGAACCGGTTGTACGCCGACGGGACTCTCTGCCGCTTCTCCGGAGCTGCAAAAAGTTAGATTTGTAAGGTGGGTTCGAGTCAGCATGCATCCGTATAGTAGCTAGGGAACATGGACGAATGGGTGAGCTTATCCAGCGAGCAACTACTCTACTATACACGCCGACTGTTTGCAACTGAAGAGCAAAGGATGGGCAACACGGCCTGCCACAACAAGACATGATTGTATGTCGTCTCGTTATCCACCGATCGACAAGGCCTCGTTTTCACCCCCTATGTTTCATCACACGGTGAAAACTAGCTTGTTCCTCATCGAGTTTAAATTTCTAAGCACAAAAGCGTTACTGTTAGTTTATTCCAGCTGACTGCACGGACACTGTTAAGCTGAGGTGATGTGCCCCTACTCATCCTCTTGTGTTCTAAATTCCCTGTCCGATAACCACCCAATGCAAAGAACTGTAAAACAACAGGGGGAATGTACGGGAAGCCTGAGCTAGCAGGGAGAGGGGGCGATTGGGCGGTGCTGCTGTGCTCCCGGCCGGCAACAGTGCGGTGCACGGCTTGCCGAGTTCATCCTCTATCTGCAGCTGCACGCTGCCTTTTGACTAGTGATAAACTGATAAGTATCCTTGGTTTGGAAAAGTAACGCAGAAGCACCAAGAGATTAGAGGAGAGAACAGCAAGAACTAGTCCATAGGAAGGCAGGATGCAAGAACGAGTCCTTACGCCTGTTCACCGACGGGGCGCTCTTGGGTATCTCGGGCTCCTGCTGCACGGGCGGCTTCGCTGCCGGCATCGGCGGCGCGGCGGGCAGGTTATTGCTGGCGCAGCTGCTGCTGTTGCTGCGGCCAGTGATGGTGTTGCTCAGGTTGGCGCTCGCCTGATCCATGAGGAGGCTCGGCGTCTGGAGCGCGAACTCGTCCTGAGCACGAACAAACACATTGGCTCAGTGATCTAAGCTGTCTGAGGTGCAAACAGCAGGCTAGTTAGAACTAGCTAGGGAGGGAACATGCACTACTACTAGGTTAAACAAATCAAACAATTAAGTTGGGTAGGTTTTGCCCATACATACCAAGAGGCCATGCGGGGATGTGGGGGAGAGCAAGGAGTGGCCGCCGCCGCCGCCGAAGCTGAGCTGGTTGGCGGGCGGTGCCGCGGGCGGGAGCAGGAGGCCGCGGAGGTTGACGGAGAGCAGGTTGGCGCAGTGGCCGCAGCGCACCGTCACCGTCTTGAACAAGCTGCTGCACGGCACGCCGACCTGCGCGCAGATATGAGAGAGCGAGATCACATCAACACATCGGAATGAATGGATAATATGTAAACCGTCAGGAAGCAGCAGAACAAAGATGGAAGAAGCAAACACAAGGAAGCAAGCAAGCAAGCAAAGCAGCTAGCAAGCAGAAGAAGCAGAAGGAGAGCGGTGTCGGTAGGTGGGTGTGGGGCGCTCGCGCGCTCGGTGCCACCCCGCACGTACGGCGAGGATGGTGTCGCAGCAGTTGCAGTGCACGTAGCAGAGCTGCTCGGTGGGGGACGGCGCGAGGTGGTCCAGCGGGAAGGCGGCCGACGACGAGGACGACATCATGATAGATTTCGGCGACCGAATGAGGCAGCTCCGGCACCTGAGGCGCTGGCGCTGTCGAGATCGACGACGGGGGATCGGAGTAGTCGAGGACGGACGGCGAGTACGTACAGCCTCGATCGCTCGATCCGGCCGGCGGCTAGCTAGGGCAAGGAACGGATCGCAGGGGGAAAGCAATAAGCAGCAGCAGGTAGCGGAGCGAGCTGCGAGAGAGAGATCGGAGGAGGAAGGGGGGCGGGACGGAGGAAGCAGAAGGGGGGCAGAGCCGAAAGGGAAATTTTATACGACTAGGCCGGGGAGAGCGAGGAGGCAGGAGAGCCAGAGATATCCTTTTGGTCCCCTTTGATTTGATGAGTGTGATTTGATGGCTAGCCGCAGCTAACTTGAGATTTGATGGACCTGCCCGATTCGAGAAAGCCTCGGATCTGTCGTTGTTCCTGATTTGAAGCCAGCCCAGCCGATCGAAGCACGCAGCACCACCAGCAGCAGCTGCTAGTAGCAACAAGGGAGCTGAACTGAGCTGAGGCCAGCCAAACTCCTCCTCCTCCGATCCTCTTGCTACTACCACTACTGCATGTGGATCTTGCCGGGAGCGGCGAGGGAAAGGCGGGCAGGGAGGCAGGCTGGCAGGCAGGCTGGGACGAGCAGGGCGCGGCCGGTGTGGTGGGGTGTGGACCGCGGCAAGGGCAGCGCGGTGGATATATCGCCTGGGCAAAGGGAAAGCGAGCTGGAGCCGTTGGTGTATGCGACGGGGGCAAAGCGACACGCCGGGCGCCACCTCCCCCCGGCCTCGCCTGTCTCCACGCGCGCTGCAGCGGCCGGTCGGCATCTCGAGACTGTTGGCGCCTGGAAAAAAGCGGGGCGGGTGGTGGGGGTCGCCCGGGCCCCCGGCCCGACTGTGCCACGATGCGCGCGGTCTCCCTCCCCTGCCCGGACCGCCCGGCCGGCCGGCTCTCCGGCCGCCGCGGCGGCCGATCGGCAGTGCCGTGGCGCGACGCGACCCGGCCGTCCGTGCGTGCGTGCGTGCGAGGGGATATACGGAGCGGCGAAGCCCGTCGTGGTACTGTCTCATTAATACGCCTGGACTGGACGGGCTAGCTCGATCTGTGTCGCCGCTCGGGCAGGCACGGCGTAGGTGTCGCCGGATCGAGAGGGCGCGCGCGCGGCGGCCGATTTGACCGGTCCGGCCGTCGAGCGAGCGGGCGAGAGGCCGGGCAGGCGCGGGCGTTTCTTCGGCTTGGCTTTTGGCGTGACAAAAAGCCTGGCCCCGGTCTGGCTCGATCTTCCCGGGCATGGTGGAACCGGAGGCTTCAATGGGGGGCCGGCGGGGACCAGGTACGCCTACGTAAAGCGCCATGTCCCAGTACGTGTATACGTACACTGTAGGCCCGTCGTTTCTCCCCGAGATATTACGGCTGATGTTGCGTATCCTACGTACGTACGTGTGCGGGCCGAGCGTACGTGCGGGTCATCGACTCGATCATCTGCTGGTCGGGTAGGGTAGGGAATCTCGAGCTAGATGCCAACTATGTAAACGTACAACGGTACGACCGGCGTACATATGGGTCTCAAACTCGTATGTTGGAGGCATATTTAACATTTTTTATCCGGTACCTGTTATACATCGTGTCGGTTTTAGTCTTCTCGACTTTTATGATTAACTAGGCGTATAGCCTGCGCATTTGCGCGGCTAGTATTAAAATTCAAATATTTACATATTGTTGTACCCTTACTTTAATATTATACTAATTTTTACCATACATCACCCTGATAGTTATCGTAAATTATATCTTATTGTTGGTTAAAACAATTCAAATATGGTCTACCTATAATAACAAAATTTGATTTATTGAGCTTTAATAATATTATGCATATAATTATTCTTATATTTATTTTATTTTGACTTATTGTTGTTAGCTTTAGTTTTTATTAATAGTATATGTTTGAACTGATACGTAGCTAAATGGTATTTTATATTTAATTTTTCATAATGGCATTGGTGGGTGATTTTTAATTAGATATTTTATTATAATGACAGTGATGGATAATTTTTATTTTTCTATTTTTCTCCGATTAACATGGGAATTTCTAGACCTTAAGAGCGAACTTGGGGGCTCCGTTTGTTGGCCAAATAATAAGATAATAGATCCTAGATCTAAAATATGTGCTCTTTTCTCCTTTCCTTGCCCCTCCTTAAGAAATACTAACCCTTTCACAAAATCAATACTTAAATTGTCCCAGTAGTTAACATAATGATATGCGATCTCCTGCCTGGTGGTTACAAGAGTCTCAGTAGAACTTTAGGTCCTGGTTCTGATTCCCTGTGGGATATTTGATTTACCTTACCAGTGTCCACTTTTGTAAGTTGTACTTTCTATTAAAAAAACTCAGCCAATTTATAAGTATATACGGAATACACTTATGTATAAAAATGAATGTACAAATTTTTTTTCTAAAATGCTTTACTATTATGTCTTTTAAAACCATAGTGGAGCTTTATTAAATGACAAATAAAAGTCACACCATCAACAAGCTTTGGTACAATAAAGCCTGGATGAGTTGATATCTCACTAAGAATGGGTAAGTATATACCATAAAATTTAATTGATTTGAACCAACTTTTAGCTTATGTATGAAATACAAGATAATTAGGGCCTGTTCATTTGAGCTTCTGGCAGCTTCTCAGCGTGAAAACAGAAGCTCAAATAAGACCGGCAAGAGACCAGATTCGCGCGCGCGGTCTCTTACCACAAGGCACAAGCTTGCCCACGACCAGACTGCAAGAGAAAGAGATCGAGCAAGTAGCTAGCCCCATGTCTGGCAGTATGGCCGCCGTGTATTGGAGGCTTGGAGCTAAGTACACGAGTTCCACGAACGACCAATAAGACCGGCCGGCCGGCCGATCGTTCGTCGTCGTCGACTCGACCGATCCCGACAGCGGCAACCACATTGCCCTACTGACATCTCGGTTCCACAAGCACGGCGCGAGCTAGCTAGCGATGATCAGAGCAGGGCAAGAGCAGGGACGGACACTGTATGCATGGCGGCTCAGCTGCAGGCCATCACATGCGCGCACGCATGCACGCTCACTGGCGGAGCCTCGTGGAGGTGAAGATGGGCTCCGGCCCCCCTTGGTCCGAAAGGATTTCTGAAGCTTAAGTAGTATACTTTGCTACATATCGCCTAAACCTTCCGCTGAGAAGCAAAGAGGACCATGCACGCACCGTCCCATTGCCCGGTTTCTTTTCTTGCTCGCAGCTTGCATCACACAATTGCTTGCTGGCTTGGTGCATCGCGTTGCTCTTTTCTCGCTGTGTTCGCTAGCTGCTAGCCCGCTGCTATCTCGCCGGCTACGGCACTCGCTAGGGGCACCATCACGCATCACCTAGACTCTCGGAGCCCAGAAGAACAGCACAGGCTTGCTACGGGGGTGACCTATAGCTAGTATATTTGTCAATTCTTCTCTGACCTGATCGAGATGCATGTAGATGAAGATGCTTCACACCATCATACATTGTTCGGTATTTTAATTTTTTCTGACCAGACTAAGTAATTTTGTTGATGCCTCAAGCATGCATGACTTCTTTGGTTAGTTTCTGCGCTTGCCACCGATGCATAGCATTGTTGGTGAAAATTGTGATCAACATGCATTAATATATGTGTGTGTGAACATAAGCTGCACTGTAGCAGCCTCAATTTTTGACTCTCAATTAATGGCTTTGATTGGAAGCCTTGAGAAGCACCAGGGTGTACCCCTCCAGTGTGCTGCAGCTATAAAAGAAAGGGCAGAGCCCTCTATGAAGTTTATGTGTGGTTCATAAGAGAAAAACTAGAACCCTCTGCCCATTTATGCCCAATCGATCATGCTGCTGCAAACACTGGAAAGGTGTTCATCCAAGCCCTAGAAACCAAAGACAGAGCATGAATGGAGATGGAAAGCTCAAGTAAACAAAGGTATGTGCTGATTTCATCAAGTTTATGTGGTTCTATCTTAAGCTTGTGATCCAAAACATCTAACAATGGCACCAGAGCCACCTAGCTCTAAGATTGAATCCTCTAAAGTTTCAATTTCAAGACAAGAAGTTCCTGTTAACATATATGATCATGCTTTTATGTTTAAGATCATGTTCTTCCTTATGTTCATGTGTTAAAGTTCATGCTCCTCCCCGCATACATGTGCTGTGCAAGCAAATCATCATGAATCTCATGTTATTATCACCAATTTCATGTTTATGTTCATGTTGTTCATAAAGTCCATATCAATTAAGCCCTCTGTTTAGTGCTTAATTACTCAAGTTCAAGCCCAAATCATGCAAACCGTCTGCATCAGTGGCCTATGAGGATCTAGGGTTTCGGTCTATGCATACTATTGAAAAGGGGATTGAAGAAATTAAGAGCAAATCCTAAAGAAATCCCCAAAACCCGAAACCCTAGCTACAGGAGAATCCCCAAATCCTAAGAACTCTAACCCTAATGGATAAGGGCGTGCGGGTGGTGCTGGCTTACCGGTTGAAAGACCCGAGCCGCCGTAATTGTCGCCGGTGCCGGCGACGTTGCCGCCTCGCCGCCATCAGCTCGCGCCGTCGGCCTTCGACTCATGACCGTAGACGCCGCGGGCCATGAGCATCCCGGCTGCGCTGCAGCCGTCGTCGTTGCGCCGTCCCGCGGGAAAGACGCCTCCGGGCCGCTGCCGCCCGGATCTGTTCCGGCGTGCATGCGCGCGCGCCGGCGGGCTTAGCGCACCGCCGAGAGCCGCTCGACGGAGGCGCGCGCTGGCCGAAGCCGGCACGCGCGCTCCGGCGAGGGGGCCTCGACGGCGCGACCCACCGCCGCCGGCACGAAGGCTCCGGCGGGAAGGCTCCGCCCTCTCTCTCGCCGCTCGTTCGCCCGTCGCCGCCGTGGGGTGAGAGAGAGAAAGGGAGAGGAGCAAATGAAGTTAGGGTTTGGGGCGCGGGCGGCCGAGCGGTCCTTTTGTGCGGCGCGGGCGCGGCGGCGACCGTCGGATGAAATCTGACGGCGCGCGCGTCTTGAGGCCCGAACGGTCCGGCACGGGCCGCGGCAGGCCGGCCGGGGGCACGGCACATTCCCGGCCCAGGCCCAGGTTGCTGGGCTCGGGGCCCGGGCAGGAAGGCGGTGCTGCTAAGCGGGCCAGGCCGAAATCGGCCCAGCTCGGAATAAGTTCTTTTGGGCCAGAGATTTTATGTTTTCTTTTGTTTTCTTTGGACTGCACAAAAATGGGCCTCTAGTGATGGACCAAAATTCATTATTGGGCTAACAGTCCACTAAAATTAAAGACATATATGTATCAACTATTTTCATCTATTAAGCTATGATTATGGTTATTATTTTATGTTTGAAATCTTAAGGATCTTTTATTATGCCCTAGTTAATAATGATAAGCATAATGAATATAGCCATTATGTGATGAAATTTCCATATTTTTTTTTGAAATTAATTATTATGTTTATGCTCAAAATTAATGAAATAATATTATACAAAATTAAGTTTTGTTTTTGAGTATTATTTTATGCAATTATAAGCTTTTTGGCCCATAAGAATATTAGGGTCATAGACTAATATGATTCATGATTTGAGATCTAATATTATTATTTTGGGCAATAAAGTTAAGTTTTGAGCCATTTATGCTTATTCTCCATAATAAGAAATCATGTCCCTTTTATTTATAATATATAGCCCAAAATGAAGTAATTAATGTTTGATGCCAAAATGGTGTATTATTTGAATAATGCCTTATATGATGAATGATTTCTCTAAATTTAATATTAATGATTGATTTATTCCTAAGAAAAATAAGTGGCCTCTTATGATTACTTAAGTGTCCAGACCATGATTAAACCAATAGAAAATTTAGTTCTGGACTAAAGTATTGGGCTTAAGTATACCTAATGTCAACTTTTCATGGTTGTATTCCAACCAAAGTTGAGTATAATCATGAATTGACATGATGTCTTGCCCATTGATAAGGATTTTATTGTTCCATGAGCCATGCAAATTAAAGGATTGTTTTATTAAAAACATGTCTCGAATTCAATTAAGTGTGGCTTGTATTTATCATTCTGGCCAAAGCTGATTGATAAATACTTATCCACAAAATTTTATTGTTCTTGTCCATTTCTGGCCAAAGCTGATGTGGACTAGTTCAATAAAAGAAGCACATAGAGACATGTGATTTCAATTAAGTGTGGCTTATATTTATCATTCTGGCCAAAGCTGATTGATGAATATTTGACCACAAAATTTTGTTGTTCTTGTCCATTTCTGGCCAAAGCTGATATGGGCTAGATCAGTAAAAGAAGACGAAAGTCAAATAAAGTGTGACTTGTATTTGTTATTCTGGTCAAAGCTGATTAATGAATACTTGTTCACAAAATTTTATTGTTCCTATCTACTTCTGGCCAAAGCTGATGTGGATTGGATCAATAAAAGAAGTTAATGATCTGGGAAAATCTTAATGGATGAATGGCTTTTGGATTTATTTCTTATATAAGGCCACAATATGATTGATGTATTATTGGGGAATTATGCAAAAGGCAAAAGGTTTGAGTAACCATAAGAGAATATTAACAACTAATGTTTACGCTTCCGCAAATAAATGCCTCTGATTAAAATGTTCTTGAGACTTGATAAATTTTATGATTATATATGTGACTTATGACTATATTATGACCAAAGCTGTTTATAGGCATGTGTCATTATTTAATTCCCAGATCAATTAAGTTTTCAAGTCTCAAGCATGATCAAAGTTGATATAACATTCCCTGAGTATTAATATTTGTATAAGAAATTTTTATGCCTATTATAATAAGATGAAAAAATTATTAATGTTTATTTTCATATTAAGCTCTACTTTGTTTCTGCCCAAAGGTGATGCAAAGTAGAATAATTAAAGTCTTATAAAAAAAATTATCAATTAAAGTGTCCCTATTGATAATGGTTTGAATTTAGCCATGATTTTCTTGGCTATTTTAAGTACCCTCAGTAAGAAATAGACTAAGTGCATAAGAATATATTGTTCATGAGGTCATTAATTATGATTGCGTGGACAAACGCAATAAGCTCCTATTAGAGAAGTTTTGCTAATTAAGAAATTGATAAAAAATCTAATGGATTTCTTGTCTATTAATATCTAATGGGAGCAATCTAAAGAAATCTATCTTATGATCAATGTCAGTAAAGATCTGGGGGAGTAAATCCCTTGGTACAATTATGTTAAAATTTCCCTAGCAATAATGGAGAAGTAATTCTCAAAGCCTAAAGATCATAAGAATAAAGCTAACATATGAAGGGTCATTGGAATCTTTTTGAGTTCATTCTATCATGTTGCCAATCATAAAGCATTATGGTTGAAGCTCAAACAAATTTATGCTCATAAGACATTATGAGTATGATGATTCTATGGCCTCATGAATATAAAAGTTTTGAGATAAAGTTCTCAAGTGTTAAAGAATGGTTTGGAGGTTAATGCTAAAGGCTATTGGAATTTTTCCTAAGATTTCATTCTCCATTCCAATAATGAAACAGTTGTTATGAAGTTCTATCGAAATGTGAGAATTGAACTTCCCATTGAAGAATGAAATGCTTTATCAGGTACGCTTATATGTATTGTGTTTTTTTTCTTTGTGATGTTTTATGGATACAAATGAAGTAAATTAAGAAATTATGTTATCAAAGATATTAATATTAAGACATTTATGCATATGTGAAATTATCTCTTTAAGTACCTGACTTTATTAAGTATATTTAGCTTCTATACCTTCTTCAAAGGGAGTATTGTCACTAATATTGTTTAAAACATTTAAATCAAAAGTGATTAAAGTGATGTTTGTTTTTAAGAATGAGTGTTTGTTTTAAGACAAAAGTGATTAAAGTATAATTAGATTTATCTTTTAATGCTAATGGCCTAAGTTAGTCATCTTTTAATAATAAGCCTCACATTATTGCCTACTAACTAAGATATAAGTTTTAAGAATCCTTTCCATCTCAATAAGAAATTTTGAATTAGTCAACGTCTTGTTGACAACAAGCAATAGGGATATTATATATTAGAAAGAATGAGTTTTATCCTCAGGGAATTAAGTTTATTCTTAGTGATGTTCCTTACGTTATTTAAGTATTAAGATTCACCAAGATTGGTCCAGAAAATGGGAGTATTAAGTATTATCCCCAAAACTATGTTTACTCCCATTAAGGGCAATAAGTTCTCTTATATTGTGCTGACATAAGTGATGTATATACCTAAGTTATGATATGCCCTTAAAATTTTGAAGACCGGGATATCTGGCAAACATAAGTCCAGGACTGGACCCCTGAAAAATTGTTCAAAACATATTGCCTTGTCGGCATAAGTGCTAAAGTAAATTTTGTGCTATAAATATAGCACTAAGGGGTTACATGCTCATTTTGAGAAAGTCTGGTAACCACCAAGTTATGGGGTATTCAGACAATAATATTTCTTAGCAAAGGTGCATTAATGTCCACAAAAATTGCACCCTTGTGGGGGAGCCATATTGTGGAATGGCTTCACTCAACTCAAGACATCATCAATGATCCAGATTAAGTTATGGCATGTTAATCCCATTATTTTCTTAGATATGGATTTATGTCCCTAGTCCATATTTTTTTTGAAGAGTAAAGTATTTCTTTTAAGAAAATTATCCCGAAACTCATTATGTAAAGAGTGCAGTTTTATTCGAGTAACATGTCAAAGGGTATTGCCAGACCCAGAACATTGTGAAAGAATCATTCCAGAATCAAACATTACATGTTTCAAGGCCTTAATGATGTATTAAGATCTTAAGTTTTAGTGCTCAACAAATAAGTGTTAAAGACATAAGTGCTGAGCATCATATTAGAGTTTAAGAGGCTTGCCTTCTAATATTGCCAGCATAAAGATTGAATGGCAGCCTATTATTTAGGGACAAAATTATGATTCTGGAAATATATTTGATTTTCAATTTTGAAGTGCGCACATAAAGTTCATAAGAATATATGTATATATATGAAAAATAAACTGCACTCTGGGGTATTTGAGCACCCTCTCCCCAAATAATAAGGAGAATTCACTTTGAGATTGAATGGGAACCATAGTCAATTAGTTCTGTGGTACTTAATTGACCTCAGCAATTTATTGGCTTGGTGTACTGTCTGTCGAAAAGTGAGTTCATAAGTTTTAACTAAAGTTTAATGATTAAGTTTCGGAGCTCCTAATGTTGAAAAGCTTGCTTTGATATGAGGTGGTGCACTATAGTGACTGAGTTCAATGGTATATTTGATTCACCATTGTAACGCTTTCATCTTGGTGTATCATTTTCTTGATAAGCATGCTGATCAAGGGGGAGAATGTTGGTGAAAATTGTGATCAACATGCATTAATATATGTGTGTGTGAACATAAGCTGCACTGTAGCAGCCTCAATTTTTGACTCTCAATTAATGGCTTTGATTGGAAGCCTTGAGAAGCACCAGGGTGTACCCCTCCAGTGTGCTGCAGCTATAAAAGAAAGGGCAGAGCCCTCTATGAAGTTTATGTGTGGTTCATAAGAGAAAAACTAGAACCCTCTGCCCATTTATGCCCAATCGATCATGCTGCTGCAAACACTGGAAAGGTGTTCATCCAAGCCCTAGAAACCAAAGACAGAGCATGAATGGAGATGGAAAGCTCAAGTAAACAAAGGTATGTGCTGATTTCATCAAGTTTATGTGGTTCTATCTTAAGCTTGTGATCCAAAACATCTAACAAGCATGTCATCGTAAGTTAGCTCCTTAAGCTCGAGCAATTGGGATTTGCCCCCCCCCCCCCCCTGACTTTGCACGCTCCGCCACTGTGCACGCGGCTGGGAGTGAGTGCGTGCGCTTGCGCGGCAGCCGGCCGCCATGTTCGCGGCCTGGCTCCCGCCGGGGCACTCTGCGCGCCATGCGCGGTGGTGGAGGACGGTACGGTGATCCCCGTGACACATGCTCGATCAGTCCGGGTACGGCTGCGCGTCAAAAAGATTATTCGCCTGATGCGGGCGCACTACTGGTTTCTGGCACTTTGCCGAGTGCCAGAAATACTCGGCAAAGGCCGGAATACACTCGGCAAAGCCCACTCGGTGAAGCCAGTGATGGCGTGCCTTATCTTTACCGACGGCCAGCACTTGGCAAAGAGGCTTTTGCCGAGTGCCGTGTTCTGGCACTCGGCAACTGTGCGGTTTTCGGCAGTGGTGCGCAGGACCGGCCGGCTGGTCGGCGAGGGCATGTTGTGGCGCGAGGAACAGGACGTCATGGTGGGATCGGATTGGGCCGATCCATCGACAATGCATCATGCCCCGGATGTGGCTGGGGTCGTAACTTGTGGTACCTGGCGCGCGTCGTTTTTGCCGTGCGCATTTCCACGGCCGGCTGGCCGGGCTGCACATCTCAGCCAGGCACCATGACCAGCACCTCCGGGCTCCGGCCGATCGGACACATAGCTGAAAATTGAGCAAATGTTGTTTGCGCACAACAAGCCAGGTAATTCTAAGATTATGACGTACGGTTTCAAAGAAAATCTAACATCATGACAAAGACATTTGCCTACGACCTAGCTTCAGATTCTTGCTGCTTTGTAATTGGCACACGCATAATTGTTACGTTACTCCCTCCATTTCAATCAAGCTATTGTTCCTTTTAGTTCCTCTATATCAAATCTCAAATTTCGACCAAGTGTATAGGAACAGGAATGCATCAACATTTACAACATCCAATTAATTAGTTCATCTATCAACTGACTCTGCATAAAATATGTCTTCTCATAGTGTATTTGTCTGGCATATATTGTTGGTATTAGTATGTTTTCTAAAATTATCAAAATTAGAGAAATTCAACTTATTAGGACAAAACTAAGGTAAGCTATATATTTTGAAATGTTGGGATGCTGCTAGCTATCACGCGATGGTAGCCAATCAAAGAAGGTTGAGGGAAAAAAAATTGAGCGTGCACTTTGTTGTTATGAATTCCTACTGATGATTGATTTATCCATTCTTATTTCGTTAGGATGAAATCAAAAGGTTAACCTAGAGTTTTATCATGCTGTAATCTCAATTAACTTTTTATAATTGTGACATGATTTTAGCCATAAGTTGTTGTAGTTTAATTATCTTTCTCATAGTTTAAGCTTTTGGATTGAACTGGTTGATTCGTACAATTTATTATATAAGCAATTGTAAGCTGTTGGTAAAAGCATTTTTTGCTTAGTTAACCCACACTTCCACATTGCCACCAAAGAAACCATTGCTTATATATACAGAAAATCACTAGGTGAAAAATCACTCTCCTTAGGTTTAACTGTTCGTATCAACTACAACAATGACTCGTGGACTGTTGGGGTCGAAGTTTGCTTGCACGAGACGATTCACTTTGTTGCTATATGATAAGAATAATAAATTAGTGGTGAGTGCAGCACACACTTGAATTGTCTGGTACTGTAGCACAGTAACCGTTCAGCAGTTGTCCCAAAAAGAAAATGTAATCAGGAACAGTGCGGCATCAAAGCTGCATAATGGAGCACCGAGTTTTACAGCCCACCGGCTTGACAAAGGACGACGGAGACCATACTTGCAGTGTATGTATCAAGCGGGTAAATAATATATGCGAATTTACCCCCAAAAAATTGACGGAGTAGTAGTGGCCAAATTACTATACGTACACTGACTACTACTCTACTATCTAGTTGCAATATATAAATCACCACCACTATATGCAGCATACGAGGACTGTATACCATGCATTTTAGAGCATCATATCGCTAGTTGTTTAACCCTTGGTACATACTGTAATTAGTACACATATACACTTCGATTACCCAAGTCCTGGTGCAGACTTGCCCGCTTGTGGTAATAATTAAGTTACGCACCCTTGGTAAAAATAATGGACGCGCGCCCTTGGTAATTAACACACGAGAAAATGCACAGGTTCGTAGCTAGCTCGATCGCTCCCGCTGGCCAAGCTGGGATGACGATGGATCAGCCAAGCAGTAGACGATCGTTATTCCCGAGTGGCGCGGCTGGCAGCGGCAGCAGGAGCAGTGCGCTGCGCCGCTACGCACTGCACAGGGCGGCAGAGGTGGGGGGACGGAGAGGGGAGGAGGAAGACGATGGAGCAGGGCGGGGCGACCAGGAGCCACGCGCCGGGAGGGAACCAAGGAAAAAACCTAAAGAAAGCGAGACGAAAGGGACGTGTGCATGAGCCGCCGGCCGGGTAGCTTTCACGCGCTAATCAGTCTCGGCCCATTTTGGTCTGTCTTCTACTCTTCTCTCATCGGAATCGCCGGCGGTTTGCCTAGAAACGCCGGCTCTCTGGGTTCATCGCTTCATCGCCGAGCAGGCGGCCTGTAGATCGATACACATGGATGAGAATCGAGAATGAAGGAAGTGGAGGCTCGTCATTGCATGTGTATACGTGTATGTGTACATATGCCATGCGTAGGCACACCTGTTTGCTCTGCGTTTGCATGTGGCGCGTGCAGCCTTTTCCTCCCCTCCAATTCGCCGTCGAGGTGCTCGATCAGAGAGGCCGGCCGGCCGGCCGGTGGCCACAGTGGCCGCAACAGTTGCCCTAGCCGTCTATGGCCGGTCGCTAGCTAACTATAGCTACAACGTATTACTCACATCTCCAACTGGTTCCCCCTCTCGCGCTGCTCCTGCTGTAGCCTTGTAGACGGACGCGATGGATACCTTTGCCGCGATGAAAAGCTCGTGCGACGGGTGCATCGAAGGTGGTGAATGAATGTACAGGCCGGAGACAGACAGAGAGAGAGTTGCTGGAGAGCGAAAGTGAGAATGAGAGAGAGAGGGAGAGAGGGAAGGCATGCAATTATAAAAGAAGGGAAGGCTTTTGCAGTACTTTGGTGATTTGACCTCACACTATCCCATCAGCCCCGGCCCGCCTCTCACACACCTCGCTCGGCAACAAAAGAGCGCAGCCAGCCAGCAGCGGCGGCTGCAGCGCACAGGACAGAGATCCTCTATGCACACTGCTGCATGCCGCTTTCTCTTTTCTCTCGCTCGCCATCGCCGTGCTACGCTTTTGATTCCTCAAATTCCGCCCGCCCTATGCTTTCCCTGCCGACTGTCCGCTGCCGAGTTGGTCTCCCGGGACGCGTACGGATCGGAGGCACACAGGGGATCTTTTATTATACCGCGCTAGCTGTGCATGGGATGCTGGCAAAGCTACAGCTTGTTGCTTGGCTTTTTGGCGTGGCGTCGCGGATGCATGATCGGCGCCGTGATGGGATCGATCGCAAGTAATCTGACCTGCCGATGATCAGCAGGGGGCTTTTGTTTTTGCGTGGGCGAAGCATACGATACCGTAAATCGTCTTAAGAACGAACCCCTTATTTGATGCGAAGCGGTGGGTCTCGCCTCCCTGCGCCGGGTGGACTACACAGTGGCAGAGCCAGAACAAAGAATCAGGGGTCAATCTTTGGTAATTGAGGTGCTAAACCAATAAAGAGTGTCAAAATTACAGTTCATCTAATGGAACTTTTGCATGACAAGAGGGTGTCATGGCCCACTTTTGCTGACACCTAGCTCTGCTCTGCCAGTGCGACTACGCGGTTCGGGTCTTTTTCGATTGGGTACCAAACAAATACTACTCAACATCCATTTCTTGTAATTATTCAACAACAAAATCCATTCCTTGTGTCAGACATGGCATACAAGTAAGAATGTAAGAAGTAAGACTATATATATGTATGTAGGTGATTTTCATAAGAACATATTAATTAGTTGTAAGAGATTAATTTTTTATCAAATACGCAAAAGATTTGCACATCTTAGTAATTAAGGTAGAAGAAAGTAATCATACAAACGATGCGCTTTTTGAAATCGCTCTAGCCCCTAGGAAGTCAACAAGAATGGCCAGAGTTGCAGGACCGTCCTAACATACAATAGATTCAGGATTTGATATTAAACAAGATATACCACCGAAACATGCGCAACGGAGCAGAGCAACCTAAGAGGGTGCTTTGCATCCTGGCTCCTGCCTGCACGGCCCTCTTCCGGCATCGTTAAAGAGCGCGTCCAAAACCTTAATGTTAGTAGCGGTGCCATCGAAGAGGTTGTACTATGCCTTCAACATCAGTTCTCAGAAGTAAGACTATACATATACAAGGAAAAGAGAAATTCTGTTAGAAAAGGACACGTAAATGATTGCAAATACGTGAAATAGATGCCACGAGATATATGTACCCACAATATGCATGTAAACCATCAACTCATATGATCAATATATCTGATCCATGTTTAGGTGATTGGAAATTACCATCCCATTTCTTGAGGGTATTTGAATTTTAGAATCTAGTCCTGTTTTACTTGTAACTAGGCGTACAGCCCGCGCATTTGCGCGGCTAGTATTGAAAATTCAAAATTTCGCATGTCTTTGTATCCTTACTTAAAGATTATACTATTTTTTTTATCATACACCACCTTGTTCATTATCGTAAATTATGTCTTATTGTTGGTTAAAACAATTCAAATATGATGTGCCTATAATAATAATTTGATTTGTTGAGCTTTAATAACATTTTGCATATAATTAATCTTATTTTTGTTTTATTTTGATTGATGGTTGTTACATAGCTAAATGGAATTTTATATTTAATTTTTCATAATGGCATTGGTGGGTGATTTTTAATTAGGCACAGGGGTATTTTAGGCTAATTTTTATTATAATGGCAGTGGTGGGTAATTTTTATTTGTTATTTTTCTTCGATTAATGTGGGAATTTCTAGGCCTTGAGAGCGAATGTGGAGGCTCCGTTTGTTGGCTAAATAATAAGATAATAGATCTCTTCTCATCCTATACGCCATTTTATTTTCACAAATCCGGGTCTGGTGTAAATTTTTTTCATCTTTCTCAAAGTTCAAGTCAATCTGATCCTCCAGCCATATCTCCAATGCAACTTCCTCCACATAGTCCCATCCATTCATCCTCCGACTTTTTCGATAGATGCTAGTGCTATCTCTACCACAATCTTTCCACGTTAACTAGGTTAACCATTACACACCCCTCGCTGCCACTACCCATCGCCATCCCTATTAGTGATCCACCTTCAGTTGTCGAACCTATATCTAATCCACATTCTCCACACTGTTGAACCTAGAAGCCAATTAGGCAAGGAAATGGTGTTGGCGTGTTGCCTAAGAAGACATGCCTAGATATAATTTGTGAATTATAAACTAAAGGAGCCTTTGCAGGTTTCCAGATCATGGAGTTCGGAAACGGATGGTCCTGCCCATCTACAATTTCCTTATCATTGATGAGATAAGCAACTTGGATATAATTAAATAATACAGCAGCGAGGCTGGTTGACCACAGGCATGCATGCTCTTAGATTTGCCTGATCCACAAATCCAGAAGTACTATGTTACATCACATCATGGAGATCACTTTACACTGGAGCTAGCTGTTCGTTGTTGTCTTCCATCGAGTTTCCATCCTCGGTGTTGCTTTACTCGAGCATGTGAAACTGGCCGGCCCCCATCCATAACCCATTGCTCTCTGTTCCACAAGCAATGCAAGCTAGCTGCCAAACAAAACCAATAATATAAAAAACCACATGAAGCTGCCAAAAGCAAGGGAGCACCCACATGGAAGACCAGCATTATCCCAACCCATTATTTCTCCCAACAATCTTGTCCTCCAATATCCATGCCCTCATGGGGGTATGTAGACTGTAGACACATCACACAAAGCATGCATGGGTGCTAACAATAATCCGGAGCCCTAGCCTGCTTTATTTCACCATTTCACACTAAAGCCCTGCCGGGTGCTGGACGCTAGCTAGCTCCACGGCCTCCACGCGAACCAAGAGATATGTCCTTGCGGTCGTCCATCTTTATTCCTTTCTCAGCTAGTGCCCACACCTGTTGTTCGTGGACAGGGCGCACAGGTAAACCTTTTCAGAACGTGGGGGGTCACTAGGGATTGCTACAGCAAGCTAAGTTAGTGTGTCAACTGCCTGGCGATGCTCGTTTCTTCTCTAATTAGCACGGTAAAATATCAGAGAGCAAGGAAGCGAGGTCTCTAGCTCTTTATCAATCTCGATAGGTTCGTTGGGAGATAGATAGCGATCTGCTAGAGCTTCTGTATTTGCAGAAACATTGCAGTTGCAGACCAAGGAAGCAAGCACTGGGCAAGCTCCTGCAAATTGCATGCAGAAATATTTTTTGAGGCAGCAAAATATGTTTTTTTTGGGGTGGGGGCATGCAAAATTACAGAATGGCAGAGCAGATTTGCAGATTACAGGATGGCAGCAGAGCAGAATGGGTTAGGAGTAGCCTCTATCTTGTGATGACATTTTTCTCTCTCTGAGGCCTGATGCACATGCATGCATGCTGCCATGCTGGCCTCTGCAACAGCGATGGGCCGATGCTACTGCCGGAGCTAGATTCCATGTCCTTCCGGAAGCCGCTAGCTCCCGTCAGTCCCACGAGCACGCAGCCGGTCCCCGTAGCTATAGGTGCCCGTCGTCCGTGCCACAGTCCACGGCTAGTACCCTCCCCGGCCCTAGCACTCTCTTCCTTCAATTGTTCTCGCCTTCTCGGAGGAGGGAAACGGACAAGAGAAAAGCTCAGCTCGGCGCGCCCGATCGAACGAGCCAGCCACGCGGCGTCGTCGTCCCTGGCGTGGCGTGGCGCGCGGCCGGGGACCAACGCGATTGTTCGAGCTGGTGTGCGCGCATGTGGCGCGCCGCTGCAGCCGCATGCGCACGTACAGGGGCACCGCGCACCCATGTTCCCGACGCCATGCAGGGAAGAGACGCCGCCGCAGATGCCAGGCCGGCATGGGCGCGTTGCGATGCAATGCAAGTGTGGCGCGTGCGTTCAAATGTTCAATGACGACCACCCTTGCTGCATCTCCATTTGTAGTTGTGAGTCTCTGACGACTTGCAAAAACTACTACCGGCATTACTGTGTCGATTTGGAACCAGATCAACCGATACTACTAGTTGTGCGGGCAGGAACCTGCAGGAAGCATGCATGCATATGAGCATGGTGCAGTTGCTTGGCTTGGAGTCGGTGATAGCTGAGAGCGCGGCTGACCGAAACGGCGTAGGCTGGCCGCTGGCAGGCTGCATGCTGCAACAAGCTATGCGCGCGCGGCTGCTTGCGCGGTGCCCTCTCGCTCAGAAGTCATCAGAATGCGGCAGCTACGCCGCGCAAGGCCACAGGCACAGGGCTTGCGGTAGGAGTTTACTAGTATAGGATAGGGATCCAGAAAAGCAAGGTGTGGCCACGCGTGCATGCAGTAGCCGTACGATCGGCTAGGTCGCAAGGTCAACTTAGCTGCAACCTACGGATGCAGGAGCCATTCCTAGCTTGAGCTCGATACATCTCTCTCTCTATATATATAGATAATTAGGCCTTATTTAGATGCACTCAAAATTTTAAAATTTTACAAGATTCCTCATCACATCAAATCTTTGAACGCATGCATAAAGTATTAAATGTAGCTAAACAAAATAACTAATTACACAGTTTGACTATAATTTGCGAGACGAATCTTTTGAGCCTAATTAACTCATGGCGGAACAATAATTATCAAATACAAACGAAAGTGCTACAATACTTTACACCCAAAACTTTTCGCATCTAAAAAAAGCCTTAGATAGGGTGCCGCAGAGGGTAGAAGCTACATATAATTATAATAAGGGGAGCTTTCTATTCGTTATGATCAGATGGATCGATCAGACTATGGGCAGGCCGCCACAGCCTGATCGGGATTCAGAAATGAGTTGACAGTGGTGCCGGTGTTGGAGCAGATGGGGTCGATTGGAGATTCCAATCCAGGTCGACTCCGCCGCTCTCCGCGAAAGACTGAATTAAAGCAACCTAGCTAGCTTACAGGCAGCTAGCGATCGAAAGCTAGCTCGCGACGGCCGGCTGGCCGTCCGTACCTAGGTTACTAGGATGGTGGGCGCGCTAACGCCGCGCCTGTAGAGATGGCGTGGATGGTCTGTGTTGTCAACGTTATACCATTAGTGTAGTCATTGTGTCCGATAATTATATCTGGGTGTAGGTTTGTTTGTCCCCTTTTAATCATACAATAGTTCAATCAAAAGGAAATTGCAAGGTCATCCTGATGGCAGGGAGAGTTTTGAATAGTGTGGAAAGGACGGGGTAGGCTTATAAATAGTATGGAAAGGCACGAATCATAGTTTAACCATAAAGATGGCATAATAACTAGTTATTCAGATTTGCAAAGGCTAAAGAAACCTGCGTTGATTAAGAGCTATAGGATTTGCAAAGCATAAATGACTATATCATTGCATAGACACAAATTATAATAAAAAGTACCAGTACCATGTGCTGTAGGCAAGCAAAAAGATTTAACCTATTACACCCTTCTTTGTGATAAGAATAATGCATAATGCAAATTACCTCTTTCACCTTTTAAAAATCTACTCATATGAAAAAGGTTTCGGTTCACCATGGTTGCGAAAATGAAACAACTAACAATAGCTCACAAATATGGTATAAGGTACAGATGTATATGGTTTCACTTAATGGCTCTGCTTCATGCTGCTCTTGGAGGTGCCTTCATGTTGTTGTAACTCTTGTCAGCAACTATCCTTTTAAAGCGGAAGAGACAAATGGGAAGGTAGGCATAAAACTGTTTAAGGACCCCCCCCCCGTCGTCTCTCCCCTGGGAGGCGACTCGGGCGGCACCCCACTCCCCTCCGCCGTCACCCCCTCCCAGGCATCCTCCCCGCCTCGCCGCCGCCGGAGCAGGACACCGGAAGTCCGCGTGCCTGCTAGGAAGGCGACGGCGGGGCTTCTTCGTCGGTAGTGGTGCTCCCGCACAGGTGGAGGTCATGGCGGCGCCGGCCATGGCGGCGGCGGCGGCGCCCCGGGCTGGCTGATCCGTTGCCCTGGTGGCCGGATCCGGAGCCTACGGGGGTGGATCTACACGGTGCTGCAGCAGGGCGGCCCACTGGTGGGACTGGTGGGGTGCGGCACCGGCGGCGGCTGTGTGTGGCTAGGTGGCGAGCTCCTTGCCGCGTGCGGCGCCACCCCGGCCTGAGGCATCGTGGCTTCACGGCGGCGACGGCCGGCCGCGGACTACAGGTGGTGAGCTGCGACGTGGCCCAGGTTGGCGGGGCGACTGAAGCGTCCCCTCATAAGAGAAGACTTAAATGTGATACCAACATCAGTCACAGGAGGCTGATGACACATTTATTACATCAGATGGTTCATTACCGTACAACTCTACGCGGTAATGGGTAGAGAAGCGCCACTATCGCGAGGATTACAACTAAAACCCACACAACTACATTCACTACGAAAAGGGGGTCATCAGAGTCTTGCGCCATGCGGAACCTCCTGCGGGTGACCCTAATCCACAGGCAAGGCTGGGTGCAGGACGGTAACCCTACTCAGCGTCGTCAGGAACGAAGTCTGGATCTTCCTCTGCAAAAATAAAAGATGGGGTGAGTACAAACGTACTCAGCAAGTCTAATTGCACCCACGGAGGGGGTATAAACAGAATATAATGCACAGGGTAAATCAAGGATAAGGCTAGTGTTTAATTTGCGGAAAGCAATATTTTATGCAGGGGTTCATTTGAAAGAAAGCATTTCCAAAACTAGTTTTCTTGCACCGAGTAACACGAAGGGTTGATCCATACAGGATCTAAGTTTTAAGCTGCTACCGGACTCCTCATCCGCCGTAGTACACGGCACAACTGCCGGACACTTTTCCCAAAACAACTCACGCCAACCCATCCCTTTCCAGAATAAACACTAGTTGCGTGACCACACCATAACTCGCCCAGTACCGTGGACACGGCTATTCGAATAGGTTTTTAACTCTGTAGAGGTGTGCAACTTTACCCACAAGCGGGGTACCGCATCTTGATCACCTTAGTGTCGGTGCAGATCCCAACAAAACCATTACCCACCTTAGATAGACCTGACTAGCCATCACGGGATCCACCAAGGGGGTCATTGACCTATCACAGAGGTTTTAACCGGGGCATAAGTCACACAGAGCTAATCCCTTCTCCTTGATCACCCGTTGTTCTCAGCTCTCCTGATGGCTATCAGACTAACTAGTGTGGTTTATGCTAAGTCGTTACCCATTCAACGGTCGAGTGGTTTGCACGATAGTGGAGTTAGGTGAGATGACACACCAACTCAGTCCTTAGTTGTGACAAGATGGATATCTCCCTTCCTTGCCCTGCCACACAGGCACGAGCACACCAATCGGCAAATCACACAGAAATGCCATCCATCCCGTCTAAACTCATCTTTCGAAATTCCACATTTTCCCTTCCCACACACGCACACATTTCCTTTATAAGACAAGTTGTATTGTGTTTAAGGTCCTAAACGTTCTAGCAGCGATTAACGTCCAAACGCATTCGGACATTAATCTAGGTGGTCAAGGAATGGTTATAACAAATCAAGGGGTGGCTATCCAACCGTGTTTTAGTAGCAGGCAAAAACATATGCAATTTTCTAAAATAGGCCAATAGGTCGTGTTTATAAAAACTAGGACAAAACATGCATCAAAGGGCGGGATTGAACTTGCCGTCTTCAAAGCCTTCCGGGGGTTCCTGATCGAAGTGATGTCCTTCGGGCTCGGGGTCGCAGAACTGGTCCTCGTTCACTTGCTCGCAGTACTGCTCGTCGACGGGCTCTCCTTCATTCACACCGTGATCTACGACGCATTCAAACAAGCACACAATCAAGAAAAAGAAATAAAAGCTTTATCATTGAGCTCAATTCGGAAACAATTAAGATATGGAGATAGAAGTAAGATTTTTGGGCGGTTTCCTAATGGCATGGCCAAAACTATGCTAGAAACGGCGTGGCAAAGTTTCGGATCGATCGGAGGTTGTTTGGCGCATAAAATGATGGGTTATATAAGGGTTTAGGGGCTAAACAAGGAGTCAGGGACCTATTTGTAATTATTCTCGAGAAGGCAGGGGCTTGATTATAATTTTTTTGGAAACATCTGGACTACTCTGGAAAGGGGTAGGGGCCTTTCTGGATTTTTTTTATAGGGTGGAGGGACTAATTTTCTAATAAATTAAAAGAGAGGGTTTTCTTTGCAAAATAATTAAAGAAGGGGGGACTCTTTACTAAATAGGCAGAAAAGGAGGGGGCTGGGGGCAAAATCGCCCCCTTTCTTCCTCCTCTCGCCAGGAACAGAGGAGGGGCAGGGGAGGGGGGGGGGGCGCTCCTGGCGCCGGCGGCCCAGGGCTCGGGAGCGGCCAGGGAGGAGGGGAAAAGGGAGAGGAGAGTGAGGGGGTTTGATTCCCCACCTTGGCTCGGGCTGGGGTGGAGCGAGAAGGTGGCTCCGCAATGGCCGGTGGGAGGCGGTGCCTATGGTGGTGGTGACGGCGCTGGATTATAATTTTTTTGGAAACATCTAGACTACTATGGAAAGGGGTAGGGGCCTTTCTGGAATTTTTTTATAGGGTGGAGGGACTAATTTTCTAGTAAATTAAAAGAGAGGGTTTTCTTTGCAAAATAATTAAAGAAGGGGGGACTCTTTACTAAATAGGCAGAAAAGGAGGGTCTGGGGGCAAAATCGCCCCCTTTCTTCCTCCTCTCGCCAGGAACAGAGGAGGGCAGGGGAGGGGGGGCGGCGCTCCTGGCGCTGGCGGCCCAGGGCTCGGGAGCGGCCAGGGAGGAGGGGAAAAGGGAGAGGAGAGTGAGGGGGTTTGATTCCCCACCTTGGCTCGGGCTGGGGTGGAGCGAGGGGGCGGCTCCGCGATGGCCGGCGGGAGGCGGCGCCTATGGTGGTGGTGACAGCGCTGTGGGCAGTGGGAGGGGCTCTGGGGGTAGCGGCCAGGGTTGTTGGGGGCAAAGGCGACGCCGAGGGGCCTTTTATAGGCAGGGAGAGGCGGTGGAGAAGGGAGGGCGCAGGTGGCTGGGCTCGGCGGCCATTAATGGCGGTTTGGCCTCGACGAGGTGTCGTGGAGCGGCGGCACGATTCGCGGCGGCGGTGTAGACGATGGGACGGCTCGGGCAGAGGCCGAGCGGCGAGCCGGGCACTGCAGGCACGTGGGGGGGGGTGCTGTGCGGGCACAGGAGCGACGGCACGAGCGGCGAGGGCGGGGCGCTGTGCGCGGCTGGCTTGATGACGGGCGGCGCAGCGAGCAGGAGCGCGCGTGGAACGCGTGCTGCGCGCTGGGCGCGCGCGCTGTGCGTGGACAGGCGGCGGTGTCGAGCTATGCAGCGAGCGGCGCGGCGAACGGCGCGGGCACACGGTGCACGCACAAGCGGGGGAAGGCACGCGTGCGCGTGCTGCGCGTGGAGTCGGCCGGGTGTGGGCGCGCGCGAGCGTGGCGAGGAGCAGGGCCGGCGCTGGGCAGGCGGGGTCGGGCGCGAGCGCGGGCCGGGCGGTCCTCGGAGCGTGCGGGAGCGGGGCAGAGGAGGGAGAAGGAGAAGGGAGGAAGGAAAGAGGGAGAGGGAAAAAGAAAAATGGAGAAAAGAAAAGAAAATGGAAAAGAAAATAGAAAAAGAAATGGAAAAGAAAAGGGAAAAAGGAAAATAAAAAGAAAAAGGGAAAGGGAGAGAGAAGAGAGAGAGGAAGGGAGATTCGCGCCGCACTGATCGCGGCGTCGTCCGCGGGGCCGGTCGGCCACGTTCAGTGGTCGCGTGCGCGCGCTGACGAGGCCACAGGGAAAAGGGGTCGGGGGTGTTGGAGATCGGACGTTTGGAACAGAGAAAGATTCCGGGAATTAGGGTTCAGGGTTTTTAGGCGGATTTTGAGCTCAACGATGAAAAGTTTTTGGAAAAAAAAATTTAGCGCGTGATTTAAATTTTGTTAGATTTTTGGGATGTCACAAACCTACCCCACTTAAAATGAATCTCGTCCTCGAGATTCGGCTGGCTTCTAAATAGATGGGGAAACTCCTTCTTTAGAGTGTCTTCGCGTTCCCAGGTAGCTTCTTCTACTCCGTGTCTGCTCCACTGAACTCTGCAAATCCGTACTTTGGAGTTTCTTGTCCTCCTAGTAACTGTGTCCAGGATCTTGACCGGTATCTCCTAATACCACAGGTCTGGCTGCAGATCTATCATTTCTATTGGCACGTGTTCCGCCTCGGGTACTCTCAAACACCTTCTTAATTGCGAGACATGAAACACTGGGTGTATATCCGACATTTCTTCTAGTAACTCCAGATGGTATGCTACTGCTCCAACTTTCTTCAGAACTTGGTATGGTCCAATGTACCGAGGGGCCAACTTTCCTTGTACTTGAAATCTTCGAGTTCCCCGAATCGGTGAAACCTTGAGATAAACAAAGTCTCTTAGGTTGAAGCTTATTTCTCATCTTTTCTTGTCTGCGTAGCTTTTCTGTCGAGATTGGGCTGCTTTCAGCTTTTCCCTAATCTCGTCAACTCTTTCTTCTGCTTCCTTTATGAGTGCGGGTCCGACTAGGGCACGTTCTCCAACCTCTGACCACATCAGGGGAGTCCTGCATTTTCTGCCATAAAGAGCTTCAAATAGTGACATGCCTAAACTCGCTTGATAACCGATGTTGTATGAAAATTCCGCATAGGGTAAACTTTGCTCCCAATCCTTGCCATAGGTAAGGACACATGCTCTCAACATATCCTCCATGATCTGATTCACCCTTTCTGTCTGGCCATCCGTTTGCGGGTGATAGGCGGAGCTAAAATCCAACTTGGTGCCCATAGCTTTATGCAAACTCTTCCAAAACCTAGAGGTGAATTGGGTCCCTCTATCTGAAACAATTCTGATAGGCACACCATGCAACTTTACTATGTTCTCCACATAAAGCTTTGCTAGCTTTTCTCCACCATTATTTGTTCGTACGGGTATAAAATGAGCCGATTTAGTGAGTCGGTCCACTATTACCCATATGGAGTCGTGTCCTTTCTGTGTTTTGGGCAAACCCACTACAAAGTCCATCCCTATCTCATCCCACTTCCAAACCGGAATGGGTAGGGGTTGCAACAATCCTGATGGCTTTTGATGTTCGGCCTTGATCCTTTGGCAAGTATCACAATGGGCGACAAACCGTGCAATGTCCGCCTTCATTCCTCCCCACCAATATTTTTGTTTTAAGTCCATGTACATCTTGGTGGATCCTGGGTGGATGGAGTAGGCCGAGTTATGGGCTTCATCCATGATTATTTGCCGGAAGTCTCCTTTCCGGGGCACACAAATTCTATCTTTATACCATAAGGTTCTCTTATTATCCACTCTAAAATCTGGCACCTTATTTTCTCCAGTTTGTGTTCGGATTCCCATCAAGTTCTTGTCCGAACTTTGAGCCTTTTTGATTCTGTCTTCTAGTGTGGATTGGACGTTCAGCACATGGCCGGAGCCTCGAGGGACAATGTGCACATTCAATCGTGCCATTTCCTCTCGCAGATGATCATCCTTGGGTACATAGGATTTCCGGCTTAAGGCATCGGCTACCACGTTAGCCTTGCCAGGGTGGTAATGGATTTCCACATTATAATCCTTAACTAATTCCAACCACCTCCTTTGCCTTAAGTTCAAATCCGGCTGGGTGAAGATATATTTCAAACTCTTATGGTCGGTGTAAATTTCACACTTATTTCCAATCAAATAATGTCTCCAAATCTTAAGGGCATGCACTACGGCTGCAAGTTCCAAATCATGGGTTGGATAATTCTGCTCATGCGGCCAGAGTTGGCGGGAAGCATATGCAACAACTTTCCTGTCTTGCATGAGTACACAACCCAATCCTTGTCAGGATGCATCACAATAGATGACAAAATCCCGATGAATATCCGGTAGGGTCAGCACCGGGGCGGTCGTCAACCTATTCTTCAATTCTTGAAAACTTCTCTCACATGACTCTGTCCAGGTGAATTTCTTCTCCTTCTTGAGTAGCTCTGTCATGGGCCGGGCTATCTTGGAAAATCCTTCAATGAATCTCCGATAATACCCAGCTAATCCGAGAAAACTTCTGATTTCACTAACAATGGTTGGTTGCTGCCAGTTGGAAACTGCTTCGACCTTCTCGGGGTCCACTGCTACTCCTTCCGCGGTCAGAATATGACCAAGGAAAGCTACTTTCTCCAGCCAGAATTCACATTTGCTGAATTTGGCATATAGCCTATGTACTCTCAATTTTTCCAAAACTACTCTCAGATGTTGCTCGTGCTCCTGAACACTCTTCGAGTAAATAAGTATGTCGTCGATGAAGACTACGACAAACTTATCTAACTCGTCCATAAACACCTTGTTCATGTGGTTCATGAAATATGCAGGTGCATTGGTGAGTCCAAAAGACATTACGGTAAACTCAAACTGCCCGTATCGGGTGACAAAAGCTGTCTTTGGGATGTCGCTTTCTCTAATCTTAAGCTGAAAATATCCTGACCTTAGATCAATCTTGGAGAAGTACTTGGCTCCTTTCAGTTGATCGAAAAGGTCATTAATCCTGGGAAGGGGGTATTTATTCTTGATGGTAACTTCGTTCAGCCCCCGGTAATCTACACACAACCTCATACTACCGTCCTTCTTCTTGACAAACAGGACTGGGGCTCCCCAAGGTGACGAGCTTGGTCTGATGAAGCCAATTCGTTGCAATTCTTCTAATTGCTTCTTTAATTCTGCCAATTCAGAGGCTGCCATCCTATAGGGTCTCTTGGCTATAGGGGCGGTTCCAGGGACAAGGTCGATGACAAACTCTATATCCCTATCTGGTGGCATCCCAGGAAGTTCTTCCGGGAAAACATCTGGGTACTCATTTACTACTGGGACTTCTTCCAAGGACTTGGCTTCCATGCTAAACACCATTGGGTCAGATCCACTCACCCGAGTATGGCAGGTCACTCGTATTCCTTCTGGGTTTGTTAGGTGTACCACTTTATCAGTACAACCTATGAGACCATTGTGTCGGCTTAGCCAGTCCATTCCAAGGATCATGTCTATTCCCTTAGATTTAAGTACTACTAGGTCTGCTACAAATTCTACCCCACTTAAATTGATCCTCACTCGTAGACAACCTAGTTGACACTTGATGTCACCTCCAGGCGTCCGGGTTAATATGGGTGTTTTTAGTAGTACTGTAGGTATATTGTGCTTTTCCACAAAACTCGAGGATATGAACGAGCATGATGCTCCAGAATCAAATAGTACTGTTGCAAGAGCTGAGCTGACTAGGTACTCACCGAGCACTACTCCCTGAGCTCCTTGAGCCTCCTGCGCGTTGATGTGGTTGACGCGGGCTCGTCCAAATGACTGCTGGGGCTGCCTCATCTGCTGATTGTTGTTGTTGGTGTTGTTGTTGTTGCGGATGGGCACTCGGTTGGCACCTGACAGAACTGGTCTTGGTCCATTCACCGTGTTGGAGAAGGCTGATGTGGCAGGCTTGTTCTTGGCATATGGGCAGTTGGCAATGAAATGTCCTATCTCACGGCAGTTGAAACAGACCCTAGCATTGCTGTTGTTGGTGGTGACTTGACTGGCATTGCTTTGCGGGGCCTTCATGATGTTCTGGCTCCTAAACTGTGTGTTAGGGGCCTGTGGGCTTGTTACCTGTGATTGAGTCCTATACTGCATAGGGGCCTGGGATCTTGGTGCAGTATAGCTGAAACTTCTGGGTTTCTGGAAGCGATCCTGTTGGCGGGACTTGCTTTCTAGAAACTTGCGCTTGTTATCCTTCCTTTCTTCGATTTTGGCCCTTTCTGTAAGAATCGCCTTGTTCGTCAGAGTATTGAAGTCAGGGTAGATCTGAGGGGTAAGCAAGGTCCGGAGTTCTGGGTTCAGTCCCTTCTTGAACATGTCCTGCTTCTTTTTATCATCGTTCATTTCTTCTGGTGTATATCGGGCCAACTCCGTGAACTGATGGGTGTACTCTTCCACTGTCATGCTTCCTTGCTGTAGTGCGCAGAACTCATCCGCCTTGCGCTTCATGGTGGCCGAGGGAATATGATATCGGCGGAACTCTTTCACAAACTCTTTCCATGTGATGGTGGAGGCATCTTCGACAGTGGCACAATAATTTTCCCACTAGGCTAAGGCAGTCCCGGTGAGTTGGTGGGCTGCCAGAAGAACTTTGTCCCGATCTTGGCATTCAAACGGCTCGAGTTTCCTCTGGATCACACGAAGCCAATCGTCTGCATCCAAGGGGTTGCTGGATCCGGCAAAAGTGGGCGGCTCGGTCCTCAGAAAAGCTGTCAGCTTGTCGTTCATGGTTTGCTCCCGTGGCCGCTTGTTGACAAGGGCATTGGCCAGTGTTTCTAGGATAAGAGTCTGGTTGTGTATTATCTGGGCCAGGTCCCCGAGGGGTGGTGGTGGTGGCAGTGGCCCTTCTACTTGGTTTTCTCCTCTGTCCTGACTTACTTCCTGATCTTCCTGAGGGTTCTGTCCATTAGGCTGTGCTCCTACATCAGCGGTTGTAGAGTTCCGAATGCGGGAGGCCCTCGTAACACTTCGGGAAGCCATCTGTAGATTGGGTAGAGTTTTTGTGAGATTGGGATTAAGTGATGTTTAAGTTGTTTAATTCGTATCTTTGAAAAGGCAGAATCTACCTTCTGCCGATAAGCACACAACTAACAAGCACACAAACATAGCAAACAACAAGCACACACAACTGTATTACCGCAAGGGAGGGTACAACACGGGGACAAGACTAAAACGCATACTACACGTTCGGATACATGTTCACACTTGAGGGTACAACTTAAGACAGTGGGGCTGGGAGGTACAACACTAGGGTGGCGTCGAGCATTCTACTCGCGGGGCGAGCCTTCTTCTGGGGCGGAACGTGCTTCCAGGGGAACAGACAACTCGCCGTCCTCTAGGTTCCCATTCTCTAGGGGTTGCGTAGCAGCTTCTCTTTCACAGACGGCAGTAGACCCTTCGGGATTCTCGGGTGGGGCTTCCCCAATTGCCGGGACTGGGGTTCCACTTCTGGTCCATTCTTGCATACGCCGGTCTCGGACTTGCCTGAGGCTCTCCTAAGCAACTGCTTCACTGCTAACTGCGGCTGTGGCTCTTGCCTCGGCTTGGGCTGCTCGTATCTGTTGCAGTCTCACCGCCAGCTCTGCTTGCTCGGCTCGATGGGTCTGCTCCCTCAGGATGTTGGCTTGCTCGTCAAAGAGTTGATCCAAGGAGGCAAGGTAAGTAGCCACTTGGTACATGGGGTCTCCTTCATGGCGGCGCCGTTCCAGACTTCTCATGCGTGCTTCCCAAACTGGGGTTCTGATGGCTGGCGGGAAGAACCTTATTGGTGTGGGAGTGAGGTGCCTTTCAAAAATCCGGCACAAGTAACGGAGCGCCTTTCTGACAACCAAGGGATAGGTGTCTTGGTGCCTAAACCCTGTAGCGGTCACTCGCCATGGCTGAATGTCGGGGTAGCGGTCACTTCTGGCGATGACCAGGATCACCCAGCAGCGGAGGATACCATGGTGCTCGTACTCTCTGCTGTAGTACCTTGGGCGTTCCGTAACGCCAAGGCTTTCTAGGGCATTGATCAAAAGGCTGGGGAAGCCAGGTGCAGCTTGGTAATTGCCCTGTGTCCATCCTTCCTCAGCCATCTGAAAACAAAGATAGGGTGAACAAATTTTGCACGAGTATTTCGATACAAAAGGGACAGATGGTATTTATTACTGCAACATGGGGATACAGATTTCATGTATACATGGCTATTAGGATAAGGTTCTAGCTTGGAGTACTACTCCTATCATGGGGACTTTTCCTCGATTCGGATAGGGCGCTTCTTTGGTGGAAGGCACTGATCCATCACATCGTCTTCAGTCTGAGTACCCTTATCCCAATGGGTTTCTTCGGGTTCTTCTTTGGTCTGAGTGCCTATATCCCAATGGGTTTCTTCGGGTTCTTCCTCTATCCACCCACCTATTTCTCTGTGAGCCTCGTATTCTTGCATTTGGGCTTGGAGAGCGGCTAGGGAATATTCGGCGCGTGCGGCTCTTGTCCGTTGTTCCTCCAGTTCTTGGGTTGCTTTTTCTACCCTGTGGACTTGTTGCTTCAATTGTGCCGCTTGCTCGCGGTAAAGTTCATCTAAGCCGGTGAGGTAGATGGATACGTGGGAGACCGTATCTTCCAGGTCTTCTTCTTCTCTCCCAAGTCCTCTCATCCGGGCAATCCATGTGCATCCTCTTCCTTCAGTAGGCGGGAAAAATCCCATAGGGGTCCGCTGAAGATGATGCTTGTAGATCACACGCAGATGTTTCAGGGCTTTACGGGCGGCTTTTCGGTAGGTGTCAGGGAAACGAAATCCAGTGGTGGAGCTGAACCAGGGATCCACATCAGGGTAGCGGGAGCTCTTTCCCACGAAAATCATTACGTCGCACCGAAGAGTGCCCCTGGAGTCATACTCCCGGTAGACATACTCTGGTGGATCCACCACTCCAACGCGTTCCAGGCTGAGTATCAATAACTTCGGAAGGCCGGGCTCTACGTGGCAGATTCCGCCACTCCATCCATTATCAGCCATCTGGAACAGGGCAAGAACCAGTGGTGAGTGTTTGTGTGAAAGCAGGATTAAGGAAGGAAAAGTCCTAGTGTGAAAGGGCCTGAAAAGGGTTTCGCTCCTAGGGTCATGTCCTACGGCCAGCCTACAGCTCTGATACCACCTGAAGTGTCCCCTCATAAGAGAAGACTTAAATGTGATACCAACATCAGTCCCAGGAGGCTGATGACACATTTATTACATCAGATGGTTCATTACCGTACAACTCTACGCGGTAATGTGCAGAGAAGCGCCACTATCGCGAGGATTACAACTAAAACCCACACAACTACATTCACTACGAAAAGGGGGTCATCAGAGTCTTGTGCCATGCGGAACCTCCTGCGGGTGACCCTAATCCACAGGCAAGGCTGGGTGCAGGACGGTACCCCTACTCAGCGTCGTCAGGAACGAAGTCTGGATCTTCCTCTGTAAAAATAAAGGATGGGGTGAGTACAAACGTACTCAGCAAGTCCAATTGCACCCACGGAGGGGGTATAAACAGAATATAATGCACAGGGTAAATCAAGGATAAGGCTAGGGTTTAATTTGCGGAAAGCAATATTTTATGCAGGGGTTCATTTGAAAGAAAGCATTTCCAAAACCAGTTTTCTTGCACCGAGTAACACGAAGGGTTGATCCACACAGGATCCAAGTTTTAAGCTGCTACCGGACTCCTCATCCGCCGTAGCACACGGCACAACTACCGGACACTTTTCCCAAAACAACTCACGCCAACCCATCCCTTTCCAGAATAAACACTAGTTGCGTGACCACACCGTAACTCGCCCAGTACCGTGGGCACGGCTATTCGAATAGGTTTTTAACTCTGCAGAGGTGTGCAACTTTACCCACAGGTGGGGTACCGCATCTCGATCACCTTAGTGTCGGTGCAGATCCCAACAAAACCATTACCCACCTTAGCTAGACCTGACTAGCCATCACGGGATCCACCAAGGGGGTCATTGACCTATCACAGAGGTTTTAACCGGGGCATAAGTCACATAGAGCTAATCCCTTCTCCTTGATCACCCGTTGTTCTCAGCTCTCCTGATGGCTATCAGACTAACTAGTGGGGTTTATGCTAAGCCATTGCCCATTCAACGGTCGAGTGGTTTGCACGATAGTGGAGTTAGGTGAGATGACACACCAACTCGGTCCTTAGTTGTGACAAGATGGATATCTCCCTTCCTTGCCCTGCCACACAGGCACGAGCACACCAATCGGCAAATCACACAGAAATGTCATCCATCCCGTCTAAACTCATCTTTCGAAATTCCACATTTTCCCCTTCCCACACACGCACACATTTCCTTTATAAAATAGCGACTGCGTGGTGTTGCCGGCGGGTGGTGCTGCAGTGGTGCAAGCGCGGGAGTGGTGCCGGCCGGCAGTGGCCCTGCGCGGGTGGCAAGGGCGTGGAGGAGGTCATGTAGCCGAAGTCGTCCGGGGCTGACGAAGCGAAGGTGGAGCTACGACGGCTTGTTGTGTGTAGGCGCGGCGGCGGCGTCTCCCCGGTCGGGCTGCCGTGGTTGTGGTGCCCAAATGTCGCGCCGTGCACGTGCAGCTTGGGGTTTGGATGCTTCGGGCGAAAGCCCTTGCCGGCGTTCTTGTCGGTGGGATGACGGCGGCGTCCCTGGACGTCATTCTCCCTGTTGGGGGCGTCATTTTGGAGCTCTAACTCTGCTACACGGGGTTCCCTCCTTGGAGGCGTCGTCTTTAGAGACCCAGCTCGGTTGTGGCGTTGTCAGTCCATTGCCCATGGGGCTTATGCCGGTGTCGATAATTCCGCCGTGTGACAAGCTCGAAGGGTGTTGCCGAGCCCGCGCAGCAGCAATCATGGTCTTGGTGGCGACCAGGGGTTGGCACATGATTGTTGGTTGGCTGCTTGCAGCGGACTGCGGCAGCTGGCGTTGCTTGGCGACGGTCAGTGCGGTGTGGGACTGCGTCGGAGGACGGCGCTTGCGGCAACGGCATCGTGGGTTGACTTGGCTTGTAGTGGACTGTGGCGGGTTGCTCAGCTTGGCTGGGCCACTTGGTGCGGTACAACGTCGGAAGATGGCGCAAGCAACTTCTCTGGCTCGCTACTCTGTCGGTGGTCGCTAGGTGTGAGGGTGAAGCAACGAGGTGAAGTCGACCGGCTTGGTTGTTGCTAGAGATCGTAGGGAGCGGGGCATCTTTGCTCTCCTTCTCGACGGCGACTTAAGAAACGGATCTGGAGCGTGGAGTACTGTGGCAGGCATGGCGAGGCCCCCGTCTGCAGTGTTTTTCTCGAGGCGACGAATGAGAGGTGGAGTCCAACGGCGGGTGCGGCGAGGCCCCCGCGCGTTGTGTTGTCGTGGTGGCGACTGCGAGGCAGCCTGCGAGTGGCTTGGATCCGATATTTTTTCACCCTTTTGGGTGGAGTGTGTTGTTGCAGCGACATCGCGGCGTTGGGTCCTGCATAGCAGTGGCCTTCTTGGTGTGGTTTTATCTGCCTCCTTCGACTTCTACTGCAGCATGGTCACGCTTCAGGTTTTCGACGACTACAGGGGTGTGGGTTGTGGGTGGATGCTGTGGTAGTGCTTCAGTTTTGCTCCTGTCCTCGCGTGGAGTGGCGGTCTTGTAGAGTAGAGCTTGAGTGGAGTTGTGTGTCCGTGTTGATGTCCCAATCCAACCGGCAGGTGTGTCTTTTTTCTTTATTGGTTGTGCCCAATCTGGGTGTTGTTCCTTCTTTTTAATATAATCGGCAGCTCTCCTGCCTGGTTTGTTTCAAAAAAAAACTATCCTTTTAAAGCAGAGGAAAGCCCCATCCCATCTGTGAGTTTCATGGTCGGAAAAAAAATCTGCTTCTACAGGCTGAAGTAGACATGATGGGTACATATATAATTTTGAACACATATACAATGGCTGAGGGCTTAAGAAAACCTATAATATGCAAGTATCTGATATTAGCATGGAACCGTATGAGAATGATTTGAGTTTCAACGCATATCAGGCAGCCAAAAAAAGATAAACTTGAGGGAAAAAGAAGTAGAAACCTTCTGAAGCTAACTTTACGAATAGAGGAAGAGATGAACAATCGATGCATAATCACCAAAAGGGGTTATCAATTTCATTAAAAAAACCAAAAGGCATTATCAAAGCCATTGGCTGACCTGATTTGCTTCTTCTGAATCCTATAGATAGATTTGATTGTTCAACAAACTTATGCCGATTGTCCATCGTTGAACCTTATTAGCATACTTCCTCAAAAATACACTATTCCGCCTCCTTGCATTGGACACCCGAGGACAGCAGGAAAGAATTCATGCGCTCACCACTAACCTTTGGATGGCATATACATATATTCTCTAGAATAAAATCTGATGGAGGCAATGACAATTACGTGGAACAATGTAGTTAACGATAAGACAATAGTTTATTTCTGATCACATAATTGTACAACAGGACAATTGAAAAGGCAATCTTCAAAAAGCGGAACTATGTGAATTGCTAAATTAGATATCACAGTATTGTATCCTAATATAAAGTTGAAGCAGTTGTTGAGTAGATAATATGATATGAGAAAAACTCAGCATATATGCATGATGCTAAAGACTTCTGGTTTGCAACAATCTTTACCAATTAACATCTTGTAGGATGGATAGACAGTAAGCATCAAATCTATTCACAAACAAAACATCCTTGAAGGATTAGCAGCGGAAGAACTTGGCACAATTTTCCTGGCTAATCGGTTGAGTCATATGATGCATAAATCTTTGGGCAATGAGGCGGATTGTGCTACGATTGGGATTGGAACAGAGCTCATGTTAATATATATTCACCAATCACCATATACCACAAAAAGCATTGAAGAGATTAAATGTAATAATAAACAGAAAAGGAAATAAACCAATCAGCAAGGCATAGGCACCGTACCCCTTACCTCTCCAAACTTTGCCGTCAACGCCGAGGAGATTGTCAGATTGAGAGCTGAGCAGAAGGTAGGAAGCTAGCTGACGTCATCTTCAACCGTGAGCAGGGCCGTGCATGGTTGACGCAGGCAGCCAGGCACAGCAATGGTTGATGGGTTCAGGGAAGACCGTGTGCCGAGTTACCATGACCGGAGACAACTGTTGCGCCGCGGATCTGGCGGTCGGGCTTCCAAAGATCTGGCAGCCAGGGATCCTGCTACACCATGCTCCACTCCCAATCGTAGAGGAGCATCCTGGCAGTTCCTCTCTCATATCAGGGGTGGGGGAAAAGAGGAAGGAGGAAGGCCACGTCGGGAACGGTAGAGGAGGATGACCGTGAGGTAGCCAAAGCGTCGGCTCGAGGACCCTGACGATGGTGGGGAAGGCAAGTGCGAGGAGGCGGAGATGAACCAGATGGGGGCGATTCTTTCCGCAGTCAAGGACGGCGCATAGATCTCCGTTTGGCATCGTGTAGAGCTGACGTGACTGGCGGACCGACGACGTGTGGCGATGCTCTCCTAATCCCCATTTTTTCTTTAGCGTCCTGTACCCGGCTGCTGCGCTGCGCCAGCCGTGCGGGCCGCCGCGCTCACCGGCCGTGCAGGCCGGCCCCGCCACCGCTGCGCAGGCTGCCGTGCAGGCCGGCCCCGTCGCCGCTCTCGCCGGCACTGCCGCCGTGCGCCGGCCGCGCCGGGCGGCCCCGCCGCCGCCGCGTAGTGCGATAGGACGGAGGCAAGCTGCGGGCCGTGGCGCAGGCAGATCTGCGGGAGCTCCACCAGGACGGAGGAGGGAGGAGAGCCGCGGATCCATGCGGAGCTGGCCGCCTGCGAGCTCGGGAAGGGAGGATGCGCCGCTGCGGGGAGTGGCGCCGCCGCGAGGAAAGATCTGGCCGCCGCCATGGAAGAGGGGTGGACCTCGTCGGGGGCGGGGCCCTTGCTCCGCTACACCGCCGGCCCCTGCTCTATCACCGACGGCCAGCGCGCACGCGAGCTTGACCACCGTGGCCGAGAGGGGGAAGGGGGAGCGGAGGTCCGCCGCGCCGCTAGTGATGGAGGGAGCAGGGGAGGAGCTGGCACCCGAGCGTCCGCCTCAGCGCCGGTGGCCGGAGAGAGGGTGGTGGAGGTGGCCGGAGGGGAGGGGTCGGAGGATGCCACGAGCCGTGGTGTTTCGATTTGTTCGCGAGGCAAGGACGGTGCACCTGTACACACGTTTCGGAACTTGTGAAGAGAGGACACGAAGCAGCTCATCAATTGAGCGGTCAGAGCCTCCCAGCGCGACTCGAGGGCTGTAATCGCGGGCTGAGCTACAGCGTCGTCCACACGCGATCCAGCAGCACCACGCGGCGCAAAGACATTGATCAACACGATGCTGAGCGGCTGAGGCTCTCGCAGGTCTCTTTTTGGTTGGGCGATATAGAGTTACACTAGAAAAGTACACGCGCTCCGCTGCGTGGGCTTCACCAGCACAGGTCCACCAGACGCCGGGCTCGCTTCGAGATGGTCTTCTAAACATCAACAACGGCGCAAGGGTTGCCGACCACCGCAAGACCGTCAGCGAGCCCGTTCCAGACCTTTGCAGATACTGCTTTGTTGAGAACCCGTAGCCGCTCGTCGCTCGACGATGTCGGCCATGGACGGCCGCCGCTCCCTGCACGAGCGCACGCAGCTTGCCGCCAGTGCGGCCAGGTCCTTGCGGGTGGCCGGGTCCCGGGCGGCGCCACGCGCGAGTCGAACAGAGCAATCACCCTGCCTTTGAGCAGAAGGGGGCCCGCCCACTCGACGACGGACGACGGCGAGTGCTGGACGTCGATGGCCTTGCGTCCGCTCATGATCCCAACAACCCAGAGACGTCTGCTGCCCACCACCACCGCCGCCTGGAGCTTGCCGCCGCCACCCCTGCTAGGCTCGCCCCCACCCGGGCTCGCCACTGCAGCTGCCTGGCGTACCACTGCGTGTAGCGTGGCGTCACCTGCGTCGGCGGCACGGCCACCGCGATCGACCTGTTGAGCCGGGGGCTCCGGGGGGACTTCGCTGCCGCCGGCGCGCTCCCCGCGCTCACGCGGCTCGACATCTCCGCCAACTCACTCCGCAGCGCCGTCCCGGCGGCGCTCGGCGCGCTCGCCCGCCACGAGTTCCTCAACCTCTCCATGAATGTGCTCGCGGGCGCCGTCTCCGCGGCCCTCCCGGCGCGTCCGCCCTCCGCTTCCTCAACCTCTTGAACAACGCGTCGTAGGAGATCCGGCCGTGCCTCGGAGTCCGCTCACGGAGATCCGGCCGCGCCCCGGGATCCGGCCGCGCCATGGAGGTTCGGTAGCGCCCTCAGCCTCCCACGCCGCCGCCTCCTTTGGGCCTCCAGGCTCTAGGCTCTAGCCTTATCTTCTTCCTTGAGTGGGCACAGAGAGGGATGGGGACGGGCAGACGGTAGCCCTCCGCCGGGAGACCTCGAGGAGGAGAAGCTCCGTGTTTGAGCCGCGCGCACGGCTGCCGGGGACGACCAACGCCACCTCCCTCCCTCCCTCCTCGAGTGCGCGCGCGCCATGGCGGGCCTCCTCGAGCTCCGCGACGTGCCATGGCGGGCTGCGTCGAGCTCCGCGATGCATTGTGGCGGGGCGCGTCGAGCTCCGCGGCGCGCCATGGCGTGGGAGGGGAGAGGAGAAAGGCGCGGCGAAGAGGGGGAGTGGCGCCGAGGAGCAGTGGGGTGGTAGCCAAGGACGGCGACAGGTGGTAGGGGAAGAGGGCGAGGGGCGGAAGGCGGCGACTGCCGGCGGGGCCGGAGAGCAGCGCGGCGGCGGCGACGGACATTAGGGTTAGGGCGAGGGGGCAGGGGAGGCCGAGGGAGGGTGCGCGGAGGAGGGGGGCGCAGTGGGGCTCGGGCGGACGGTAGGAGGGTAGATGGCGGGGGTTTTTTTGCAAAAAGACATGGACGGCGGGTTCGATTAGAAACAAACTGAAGGGTTTATTTGCAAAATAACCAAGGAGCGGCCTGGATCAACCTCCTGAGCCGGATCGGACGGTCCGTGTCGGGCGTCCGCTCCCGTTGCACCACGCGTCGCCACCGGGAGAAGGGAGCGCGGAGAGGGCTCGCTCTCCACGCTGTATAGGAGTTAGAGTATATGTACAGCGTCCATCGGGTCTACTAAACCAATGTGTTAGCTGCGTCTAGTTGAGGAGACAAGCATGCGTGAGGCCACAGCAAACAGCTACGATATAACAAGTTGCTCATATTTTTCCCAACACACTTGACGATTGTGAATCTTACTGTTACTAATTGGAGGTTTTTTTAGAGCCTTCATGTGAAGTCACCTAGAATCTTAGGTAGACACTCTGAAAAATAGAGAAATCTTATAAATTCTCACAAAAATCAGAAGCATTCAGTCATCAATCCAACTACTCTAATTATAATAACCATCAGATCTGTTATCTTTCCTAATAAATTACCCACCTCTGTCATTATAAAAATAGACTAAAGTAACCCCCTAAACATGTAACTAAATTACCCACCTCTGCCACTATAAAAAAATCTAAAATAACCCCCTATTTTTTGTGTAAATTACCCACCTATGCCATTATAAAAAATAATACCAATACTCCCTAAATTTGCATATAAATTATCCAATTATGTCATTATTATTACAAGTTAAATTACTCATAAATTTGAATCTAAATTAAATATTTATAATAATATATTTAAGTGCACCAATATAAAATTCTAAAATTACTATTTCTATCATTATTAATATGTTATTTATATTATTATTTATATAAAAATACTACCAACGATATATGTCACTATATATTTATGTACGATGCAAGAGATAAAAATACTAATTCACAAACAAATAGTTCAACTAAACATATATTGAATACATATGGAGGTGCACAAAATGAAATCTATTGTAACTAAATAATGAATATATATATATATATTTTAGAGTATGTGTTAGAATATTTAATAGATGAAAAGGGTGTGAGATATATAATTATAATTATTGATCTTATTTTTATATTAATTCTAATTAGTCCGTGCGGGAGCATGGGTTGATAGACTAGTTAAATACTAATTGTGGGATTAAATATTTTGCCGCATTTTATAGGCTTCAAGTAACTTAAATATGATCTTGTTATTACTAATTGGAGGTTCCTTTGAAGTCTCCACATGAAGCCACCTAGGATCCTAGGTGAGCACTCTAAAAAAATAGAGAAATCCTATAAATTCTCACAAAAATCAGAAAAAACATCTAGCCGTGAATCTAACAACTCTAATTATAATAGCCATCGGATCTGTTATTTTTTTTTATAAATTACCCACCTCTGCCATTATGAAGATAGACTAAAGTAATCCCCTAAACATGTATCTAAATTATCCACCTATGCCATTATAAAAAAAATCTAAAGTAACCCCCTAATCTTCATCTAAATTACCCACATATGCCATTATAATACAAATAGCCCCCTAAATTTATATATAAATTATCAAATTGTATCATTATTAGAAGTTAATTAAATTACTCCTAAATCTAAATTTAAATTATATAGTTATAATAAAATATTAAATTATCAATATACAAATCTAAATTATAATTTCTATCATTACTAATATTATTGTTTATATAAAAATACTACCCACGATGTGTCACCATGTATTTATATATGATGGAAGAGATAAGACTACCAATTCACAAACAATTAGAACTAAATATATATATCGAATACATGTCGAGGTGGATGCAAAATGAAATCTTTTGTGAATAAATAAGGATAAATATTTATATTAGAGTATATTTTAGAATATTTAATTGATGAAAAAGAGCATGAGATACATAATTATAATTATTGATCTCATTCTTATATTAATTTTAATTAGCCCGTGCGGGAGCACGGGTTGATAGGCTAGTTTTTAAATAATTATAACATTTACACGGCCACTGCCCTTTAGGCTGACTTCAACAGAAAAGATAAACGCATATATACATTTCGGAGCTGTAGTATGCATTACCAATTCCTCTTCCAACAGACGATGCAAATGAGCATGCATTTTTCCTTCGAAGGAGAGGGGTGAGTAAAAAATGCAGTCCCTCTCTCCTTCTATGCATTTGATGGAGGGATCTGTTTTCTTCTCTTTGCCCGAGATGCATTTGCTGTTGGAGACGAGTCATGAGAAGGAAAGACAAAATACTTTATAAGTTGTTTTTTTTGTGGAATACTGTATAAGTTGTTGGAGTCAAGTCTTACGCATGGTCGCCATCTTCGTCATATCGAGCACCTCGAACAGCACACCGCGCCCGCCGGTGCGTTGTCTTGGCGGTTGCCGCCGTCGCCTCCTCCTGAGCTCGACGTCCGCGGTCACCATTCAACAGTTATAGCAATTCAGGTCTTGTTTAGTTGCGAAATTTAAAATTTCAAATCTATCACATGAAAATAGAAATTTTACATGCATGGAGTATTAAATCTAGATGAAATAAAAATGAATTACATAGTTTGTTTGTATATTGTGAGACAAATTTAATTAGATTATGATTGGACACGAAATTGCTACAGTATATATATGCTCTAGTGATGGATTAATTAGGCTCGTTAAATTAGTCTCGTAGTTTACAGACGAGTTATGTAATTAGATTTGTAATTAGTCTATATATATAATACTTTAAATGTGTAAAAATTCTATTTTTATAATTTTACACGAGCAACTAAACGAGACCTGAACTTGTGTCAACTTGCATGCATGGATCGTTTTTGTGTCAGCTTTGCACGCCTGGATCGAATGGGAGGAGGAGGGGAGTGGGTCCGATCTACCATATGCAGAGATGTCACGCTCTTGCGTATAGCGTCGCGTTGTATCCATGTCCCTCCCAATTTTTACAATCCAGTTTTCCACATCCAATTTTTTACAGCGCGGTTGGGGCGCTACTATTCGGCGGCATACCCGTCTGTGGGCAAGTGGTGGTTCTTTGGATCCTTAAAAATAGTACAAAGAATTCAAATTGACAGAAAAAATTTGTTTGTTTGCTTCTCTGAATTTTCTAGGATTGCTAAAGAATTGCTGAGATAAGAATTGGGCTTGGCCCATTGAATTTCTAGTCACGCCCAGCGAAACAGGGTTTGGGCCTCCGAGTCCTGACAGCCCCCTCACACGCCGCCTGCGTCTTCTTCCTCACCATCTACGGCGAGGTGGGGTGGTCCTTGTCGTCCCAATCGGAGAGCTGCCTCCCGCTCGCCGTCACGAGCGGCACTTCTCGTACGCCGTACGCGCATGCCCCCCTCATCCACCTCCTCCGCCCCCTCCCTCCTGCGGATCTGGCCTTTAACCTCTGTCTCCGTTTGCAGCTAGCGCAGACGCCCCTTCCTCGCCTCCGCCCGCGGGCGATGGAGGGCGGATCCAGCTCGAAGAAGAGGAGATGGAGGAAGCGGAAGCTCAAGCAGGAGCGGAAGCCGAACCCCGCGACGCAGCTCACAGACGACCTCCTCGTCGAGATCCTGTCGCGCGTGCCGTACAGGTCCCTCTGCCGCTTCCGGTGCGTCTCCACGCGCTGGCGCGCGCTGATCTCCCACCCCGACTACCGAAGGAGGCTCCCCCAGACTCTTGCCGGCATCTTCCACCGAAGCCCCACCGCAGGTTGTGGAGTTAGTTTTGTAAATTGATTTTATTTAGTATTTTTAATTATTAGTCAAAATTTGTGTGCTACTTCAAATCAAACGGGCCTGCTACCATGCCCGATCCGACGACCCAGCTGCTAGCCAATGAAACGCGAGCGCTCGCAGTAGAAGTACACACACCCCAGGCCTAGCTACAGGTGCACGCTCGATATCCAGTAGCTTATTGGCCTCCCTCTTCTCCGATCCGATCCTCTACGTCCCCTGCGTGCAGTACAGCACAGTGTAGGTGCACACAAGTTGTTGTTGTTGGTGATATGTCTAAGAATCCATCGTCACAATATGGTTTAAAGCCCAAGAGGATATTGATTCAAGAGGAATTAGGGTTACTAATGGGCCTATGAGATAGAAGACCATTAGTACGCCCTATATATACGAGGGAGGGGCGGCACAACCGGTGAGCCCCGCCACCTCCCTAGCCGCCGCCCCCCTCTCTCGGCCGCCGCCCTTGCCGTGCGTGTGATGCTAGCACACCGACGCCCGGCGTTTCATCCCCGTACGTGTGGACTCCGTGGAGGTGCTGCTGCGACTGCTGCGCTGATCGGCTGCTGGGATCAAGGACGAGGAGTTCGGTTCGTGGGACGTGATCGACTACTTCCTCTACATCGACGCGCGACTTCTTTCGCTGCGCTGCGCGTCTAGTGGTAACGATCTATGATCTTCTACTCGCAAGTATCTTGGGTATATGCGGTAGTGATGGTAGTGTAGCCTACCCGTTTCCCTACAGTGGTACCAGAGCCATCTTGCATAGTTTTTGGTCTGGATCATTAGCATATAGGTGATATGTTGTTGTAGTGGATTGGATCTATTACTTTTGCACGATTTGATTAGATCAATTGGTCATAAGGGATTAAAACTGGAGCGAGTTGATTGCGTGGCATGTGACAAAAATATTAGTTTGTGTTCTTTCTCTGTTGTGCATACGACATGTCCCTACCGGCTGGAATCATCATCAGGGACTAACTGTGTGTATAGTCAGCAGATTGAACCAACAGATCGAGGTCATGGGTAGATGCAGTCATCTCAAGTGCAAAGTTTGCACGGTCAATGTGATTGACCTAGTGAAAATTGAGGCATTATGAATGGCTCAGATTTGTGGTGATGCGATCACTCTAATGAGATTTTCATAGGGATTCCATAGATGCGATCTGTGTAATTTCGTGAGGTTTTCAGGGCGCTGCCCTGAGACCCGCGGGGGCGGCTCCCCCCTCGACCCCCCGGGACCGCCGTTGCTTTCTCGCTATAGCGGCTTCCTAAGAGCTACTTTGGTAGAACACGTCGTACGCCTAATTTATTTTTGCAGGGTGTGATGTGAATGGTATGGCCTCAATGTCATGTGATGATGTATGTGATGATTTGTGCGGCCTGCGTGTCGCAAGTTAACACAACCGGGTTGAGATTGCACCATTATTGTATAACGACCTGCGTGTCGACTTGTGATGTTTGAATCCTCATGTAATTATTTCACTAGCTATTAGATGTAGTAGCTTAGTATTTTTTCATGGAGGCTTCAATCATGATGGCGATGATGATCACCACAAGACAGGACGGATAGCAATGGAGGTCACATTAGAGCCATGGCGATGGAGTCCATTGTAATGCAAGAGGCCATACTATTCACAATATAATATGATTATATGCCGGTGATGTTTATTTTCCTGTTATACTATTCTTTCATGCTTTTACATATGGTGGATGTTTTAATCATGATAGAATACCTTCTCTCAGAAAAGGTTGATTTTTTTATGCCTTTTACCAATAGTTGAACCTATAAATTTTGATCGTTGTGTGGTAGGTTTACCAAAGTAGAGTACCCTCAGCTATCACTTTTGTATAGGGTGGATGTCGGACATTCACAAGCATAGTATTGGTTTACTCAGCAAAACTATCAAAACAGTTTTGGCCTTTAAGGCATAGGGTTGGGGCCGGGGCTTTGGATGCCACCCAACAAACAAGATGTAAGGATCACCGGGGTGTCCGACCCTAGAGGGGGAGGGGGTGAATAGGGTCGCTAATCGCTTTTTAACCTAGGGCTCAAACTACTTGCATAAGATAAACCTAACACGTCCTATACATGCTAGTTATGACTAAGGTTTATCTATGCTACTCTCTACTTACCCTTAAAAGACTTGCAACCTAGCCAATCCTAATCATACTAACTAGGAAAGTAAAGGTACGCAAGATAGAGTAAATACGGAAACGTAATGCGGCAAGTAAAGAGGTAAGTGCAAGAGGGATGCAAACTCCCGAGTAGACACGGTCATGTAACGTGGTTCGGCACAAACGCCTACGTCCACGGGACACCGAGGCTCTTCCGATCACCGTCTTGCACTACGCCACCAATGGCGATGCCGGCAAGCAAAGGCAAGTGCCCACAAGACACCGAGTCTCGTGCACCGCCACCGTCTCTCTCGGTCACCCGGCCGAAATCCACTACGGAGCTTCTCCACCAAGGAAGGGGCCTCCTCTTCCCCCGCACAAAGTGTCGTTGCCGCTCCACACCAAGACGGAGGGTCACACGACGGATCACAAGTTGCTTGCCGCAGCAAGGCTTCTCTCAAGGGAGCTCTCGCAAGAACTAATTCCTATTACAAGCACTAAGCACTCTCACAAGTGTGCTTAAGCCTATATGATGTACAATGAAGCTCTATGGTGGTTGGAGAAGATCTTTAGCTCTTGTATACTTCCTTGAACTCCAGCACACCCAAATGACCCGGCCTTGGGGGTATATATAGGCAGCACAATCAAATATAGCCGTTGGAGAAAAGCTGCCAGAAATGTGCTTAACGCCGGTTAATCCGACGTACCCCAAAAGCCATCATCGGTTCAACCGGTGTATGTAAACTGTCACTTGAAAAACTAGCCGTTAGCAATTTACCGGTGTATCGCCGGTTTAACCGATGTAATCAACCGGTGTATGTAACATTAGCGTCGGTTTAACCGGTGAGTGTAACTTCTTCACGTTCCTCCAAAAACCACCTCTCTGGACAACTGAACCGATGCAATTGACCGATGCATCGTCGGTTCAACCGGTGTATGTAATTTCATCGGTCTTCATCTGCCAATGCACCAACGTATACATTTTCTTCAACGCCGGTTAATCCGGTGTAAAACCCTAGCCCGCAGACATTCTCTGTGATTGCACCGGTGAATTCATTTTGCCCTACGCCGGTTGAACCGGTGATAGCAAAATGCCTCAATTCTTGTCCCTTGGACCGAAGAGCTTTCAGGGCGCTGCCCTGAGACCCCCGTAGGGGCGGCCCTTTGGGTCTAGCTACGCCTATCTTCTCTTTGTCATCACTTGAACCTAAAAGCCTTGGAATGTTTATCTTAACAATCATATTAGTCCAAGTATTGTGTGTGTCATCAATCGCCAAAATATTATATTGAAATATGGCATGAGAGGCCATTTTCGCTACACAAGAGTCGCATATAGATGTGATTAGCAATTTGTTGTTTACCTGTATCACTACTTTTCTAGCTGTGATGCTAAAGCTCACTAGGATTTTAGTGATTATGGATCTTGAACCAATATATGTCATTAGAGGGAAGATGACTTTGATATAGTAGGTTGTCTTTTGTTAAATTAGTTAATGAAAGTCTTTACATAAACTTAGTGCTGAAATCTTGCTTTACTTTTATGTTGTAGATCATGTTTGCCAGTAACAATTCCGCTTTCAATTTGTGTTCTGTTTTTGAGAAAGAAAAGTTGAATGAAACAAACTTTATTGATTGGTACCGCAACCTGAGAATTGTTCTCAGGCAAGAGAAAATGGAGTATGTTCTTGAGCAGCCATATCCTGATGATCTCCCTGACAATGCAACTGCTGCTGATCGCAGAGCTTATGAGAAGCACTGCAATGACTCACTTGATGTCAGCTGTCTAATGCTCGCCACCATGTCCCCTGATCTGCAGAAGCAGTATGAGCATGTGGATGCTCACACCATGATCGAGGGGCTGCGTGGGATGTTTCAGAACCAAGCCAGGACTGAGAGGTTCAATATCTCAAAGTCCTTGTTTGCGTGCAAGCTGCCATAAGGTAGCCCGGTCAGTCCTCATGTGATCAAAATGATTGGTTATAATGAGACTTTGGACAGACTTGGTTCTGAACTTCACCAAGACTTGGCTACTGATGTTATTCTCCAGTCGCTCCCGGCGAGCTATGAGCATTTTATCATGAACTTTCAGATTGATGGTTTGGATAAAACATTGAGTGAGTTGTATGGGATGCTAAAGACAGCAGAGGAGAGCATTAAGAAGAATCCCAACCATGTGATGATGATTCAGAAGGGGAACAAAAAGAGGAAGCGTTGGACGCCTCCTAATGCCAAAGGTAAAGGCAAGGAAAAGAGTTACAGTGGTGAGTCCTCGGGCTCTAAGCTAAAGCCAGCACCTAAGGCCAAATCGGGCCCTACTTCTGAGGATGAATGCTTCCACTGTCATGAAAAGGGACATTGGTCTAGGAACTGCAAGAAGTACTTGGAAGAAAAGAAGAAGAAGGGAAGTGAGACTTCCACTTCAGGTATAAATGTTATAGAAATTAATATTGCATTATCTTCCAGTGCATCATGGGTATTTGATACTGGATCGATGATTCACACTTGCAAATCGTAGCAGGGTCGAAGTGAGACTAGAAGATTTGCAAGAGGCGAGTTGGACGTTCGTGTCGGCAATGGCGCAAAGGTTGCGGTGTTGGCGGTCGGCACCTACCACTTGTCTCTACCCTCCGGATTAGTTTTGGAATTAAATAATTGTTATTGCATTCCTACTTTGAGCAAGAACATTATTTCTTCTTCATGTTTGGAAGAAGTTAATAATTTTAAGATTGTAATAGAGAACAAACGTTGTTCTATTTTTTGCAATGGCATTTTTTATGCTCATTGTCCATTGGTGAATGGATTATATGTTCTTGATCTTGAGGATAAATCTGTCTGTAACATTAATACTAAGAGGCTTAGACCAAATGATTTGAATCCCACTTTTATTTGGCATTGTCGCTTAGGTCATATAAATGAGAAGCGCATTGAACCGCTCCATAAAGATGGATTGTTAAGTTCATTTGATTTTGAATCATTTGACACATGTGAGTCTTGTTTGCTTGGAAAGATGACCAAAGCGCCTTTCACTGGTCATAGTGAGAGGGCGAGTGACTTGTTGGGACTTGTACATACCGATGTATGTGGACCAATGAGCTCAATAGCCAGAGGTGGTTTTCAGTACTTCATTACTTTCACTGATGACTTTAGTAGATATGACTATATCTACTTAATGAGGCACAAGTCTGAATCGTTTGAAAAGTTCAAAGAATTTCAGAATGAAGTACAAAATCAATTAGGCAAGACAATTAAATTTCTGCGATCTGATCGTGGAGGAGAATATTTGAGCCTTGAATTTGGTGATCATTTGAAGCAATGTGGAATTATTCTGCAGCTAACTCCGCCCGGAACGCCTCAATGGAACGGGGTATCCGAACGGAGGAACCGAACCTTGTTGGACATGGTTAGGTCCATGATGAGCCAAGCTGATCTTCCATTGTCATTTTGGGGTTATGCTCTTGAAACTGCTGCGTTCACACTGAATAGGGTTCCAAGTAAGTCTGTTGAGAAGACACCATATGAGATATGGACTGGGAAACGTCCCGGATTATCTTTTCTCAAAGTTTGGGGATGTGAGGCTTATGTCAAACGTTTGATGTCAGATAAGCTCACTCCAAAGTCAGACAAATGCTTCTTTGTGGGGTATCCTAGGAAAACCAAAGGATATTATTTTTACAATAAGGCGGAAGGCAAAGTGTTTGTCGCTCGCAATGGTGTTTTCTTAGAAAAGGAGTTTCTCTCAAAAAGATTTAGTGGGAGCAAGGTGCAACTTGAAGAAATTCAGGAAACACCCGAAACTGTTTCAGCACTCACTGAAGATCCACGGGATGTGCAAGATTTTGCACAACCCGTAGTTGAGGCACCAGCCCCACGAAGGTCTATAAGGGCACGTCGCGCTACTGACAAGCTCAACCTCCTTATTACGGAGGAGCGCCACGTATTATTGATGGAAAATGATCAGCCCTTGACCTACAAAGAAGCAATGATGGGACCCGACTCCGACAAATGGCTTGAAGCCATGGAATCCGAGTTAAAATCCATGCATGATAATCAAGTTTGGAACTTGGTCGATAAAATTGACAGTGTAAGACCTGACGACTGTAAGTGGATTTTTAAGAAAAAATTAGACATGGATGGAAATGTTCACATCTATAAGACACGATTGGTGGCGAAAGGTTTCCAACAAATTCAAGGTGTTGACTATGAGAAAACCTTTTCGCCCGTCGCAATGCTAAAGTCTGTTCGGATTCTCCTAGCAATTGCTGCATATTATGACTATGAGATATGGCAAATGGATGTCAAAACCGCTTTCCTTAATGGACATCTAAGTGAGGATGTGTATATGACACAGCCTGAAGGTTTTGTTGATCCTAAAAATGCTGGGAAAATATGTAAGCTTCAGAGGTCCATCTATGGATTGAAGCAAGCGTCTCGGAGTTGGAATATTCGTTTTGATGAAGTAGTCAAAGGGTTTGGCTTCATCAAGAATGAAGATGAGCCTTGTGTTTACAAAAATGCTAGTGGGAGCGCACTTGTGTTTCTGGTCCTATATGTGGATGACATATTACTGATCGGAAATGATATTCCAATGCTTGAAGCCGTTAAAACCTCATTGAAAAAGAGTTTTTCGATGAAGGATTTAGGAGAGGCGGCTTACATTCTGGGTATTAGGATCTATAGAGATAGATCAAAAAGGCTAATTGGATTAAGCCAAGACACGTACATTGACAAGATATTGAATCGGTTCAATATGTAAGATTCCAAGAAAGGTTTCTTGCCAATGTCACATGGCATTACTCTAAGCAAGAGTCAGTGTGCTACGACACCTGATGAACAAAAGAGGATGAGTACGATTCCTTATGCTTCAGCCATAGGGTCGATCATGTATGCTATGCTTTGCACGCGCCCAGATGTTTCCTTTGCTCTAAGTGTAACGAGCAGGTATCAGTCAGATTTCGGTGAAGCTCACTGGACAATTGTAAAGAGTATCCTTAAGTACTTTAGAAGAACTAAGGATATGTTCCTAATATTTGGAGGCGAGGATGAGCTCCTTGTAAAGGGTTACACCGATGCTAGTTTTCAAACAGACAAAGATGACTCCAAATCGCAATCCGGTTTTGTTTTCTGCCTCAATGGTGGGGCAGTGAGCTGGAAGAGTTCCAAGCAAGATACGGCGGCTGATTCGACGACACAGGACGAGTATATTGCAGCTTCCGAAGCTGCAAAAGAAGCTGGATCAGAAAGTTTGTTTCTGACTTGGGTGTTGTTCCTAGTGCGTCCAATCCAGTGGACCTCTATTGTGATAATAGTAGTGCCGTTGCACTAGCAAAGGAGCCTAGAATAACTAAGAAGTCCAGACATATACTGCGGAAGTATCACCTCATCCGTAACTTTGTTGAGAGAGGTGATGTGAAGGTTTGCAAGGTGCACACGGATTCAAACGTTGCTGATCTGTTGACGAAGCCTCACCCACAATCAAAGCATGAGGCGCACATGAGATCTATGGGTATTAGATACTTACATCAGTAATTCTAGTGTGCGTGGGAGATTTTTTGTGTCATGAGTATGTTTATGTAATGATGAATAATTGTTATTTGTTCCATGGATGATTATTTTACATTGATTATCAAGTATGTGACTTGTTCGTGAAACTCTTTGTTGACAATGATATGATTCTATATTATCCCTAGTTTATGTCGTTATGTGGGACAACAACGACGTTGAGACTAGCACATGCATTAATTGATGATCATGTTTCACGGATCATGGATATGGAGATATCGGATTAATGATGTGGACACATGTTGGTGAACATGGTGTTGGATTGACCCACTCCAAGACAATGTTGGGATTGTTATTTTGTATGTGCCATCAGTTGTTCTTGAGTGTTATACCTACTGGATCCCTAGACCTGAGATCGCCATTGTTTCTCACTGTGTGTAGTGCATCTTGGGGCTGCTAAACGCTACTCCGTGACTGGGTAGTTACAAAAGTAGCTTACAGGTGTGTCATGAAACATGGAATGGGATGTGAGCGGATCAAGATGGAATTTGCCCCTCCTAGATAACGGGAGATATATCTCTGGGCCCCTCGAGATAGTTAGATTTGAAAGTGCATGACCATGCCAAAGTGATTAAAGAGTTAATCATGATGAGTAAATGTTAGTTATGAATAGAATCCACTATTAGATCGAGAGAATGGTCAAGCTATCACAAAGGTGGCACGCATCTCGCCTTGAGCTTGACTGGTATCGTGTGGCAAAGGGATCGGTGTATGAGTATATCTAAGGTTCGGCCGATATGATCTTTATGTGTATTTATGAGTCACTATGCCTTGCTAGGTGCCGCTATTGACTTGTGATTCGGAAATGATTTCCGATCACGACCACCTACACATGAACCTAACGGGTCACACACTTAAGGGGTTTGGAATGTTGAAAAGCTTGCCTGTATGATTGTCTCTAGTGCAAGTGGGAGATTGTTGGTGATATGCCCAAGAGCCCATCATCACAATACGGTTTAAAGGCCCAAGAGGATATTGATCCAAGAGGGATTAGGGTTACTAATGGGCCTATGAGATAGAAGCTCATTAGTACGCCCTATATATACGAGGGAGGGGCTAGGGGGCGACACAACCGATGAGCCCCGCCACCTCCCTAGCCGCCCCCCCTCTCGGCCGCCGCCCTTGCCGTGCGTGTGGTACTAGCACACCGACGCCCGGCGTTTCATCCCCGTATGTGTGGACTCCGTGGAGGCGCTGTTGCGACTGCTGCGCTGATCGGCTATTGGGATCAAGGACGAGGAGCTCGGTTCGTGGGACGTGATCGACTACTTCCTCTACATCGACGCGCGACTTCTTCCGCTGCGCTGCGCGTCTAGTGGTAATGATCTATGATCTTCTACTCGCAAGTATCTTGGGTATATGCAGTAGTGATGCTAGCGTAGCCCACCCGTTTCCCTACAGTTGTGACGTGCAAGGCATGGCCGCCGCCGCCGCGGGGAAGAAGAGTAGTAGCAGCGGCATGCCGGCGCTGGGGTGGTGGCTCATGGCGGTGGGCGCCCTCCGCGTCGGCCTCACCTGCTCCGGCTTCTTCGGTGCCCATCCTATCCTTGGGGCTTGAGACTATAATTTGAGAGGGTATGAAGAATAAGAGCCTATTTAGAGAGTCTGTTGGAGTTTGTTTTCATCCTAAACTCTCAAAATTTAGAGTAGGAGCTAAACTCTCAAAATTTAGAGTAGGAGCTCAAATAGGGGCTTGGACTGGAGTTGCTCTAAAAGCATCTCCAGCCCACTTCCTATTTGGGTCCCTACTCTATTTTTTAGGAGTTTTAAAGAAATGTTAACTCCAACAAAATTTCTAAATTGACTCCTAGGTATTTTAGAAGAGCTCTCAAACTACAAAGTAAAGAACCTAGCAAGGAGGGCCTGATCCGCCCTCCCATCGGCTGATCGGCCCGGCACGCCTGCCTCTCGCCCCGACGCCTCCCCGCCCCGCGCTGCCGGCGCGCCGGCAGCCACCCCGCCTCCCAGGAGGGGCACGACACTGGGCGCGCGCCAGGACACGGGGCCGGGGGTAGCCCGCGCACGGCGGCCGGAAACCCACGCGAAGCACGGGCGCCCGTCTCGCCGGCCGCTCCCAGGTCGCCGCCCTTTCCCTGGCCGGCAGCCCGGCGCGTCGAACTCTGCCGCCCGGGGGCCGCCCCCACTCCGCGCGCGGAGCACGACGCTTGTGCCCCACGAGGACCGGCTCGCAAGAAGGTGGCCCTGCAGTGGATCACCAACGACTCGACCCGCCGCGCGACCTTGAAGAAGCGCTGCAAGGGCTTGATGAAGAAGGCGAGCAAGCTGGCTACGCTGTGCGACATCGACGTCCTCTTTGTGGTCTACGACGGTGAGGGCGAGGCGCGGCCGGAGGTGTGGTCGGGTGGCCCCGGTGAGGCGGAGCGCATCGCCGCCCGCTTCAAGGCCGTGTCGGAGCTGGACCAGTTCAAGAAGAAGCAGGACATGAAGGGATTCCTCACACAGAGCAACGACAAGCTCAAGGATCAGCTGCGCAAGACGCAGCACGAGAACCGGGAGCGCAAGGCCTCGTGGGCTTCTCCGTGGAGGAGGTCGTCACCCTCGGCTTGGTGGTGGAGCAACGCATCCAGGCCGTCATGGACGCCATCGCGCGCCTCCAGGGGGAGGGACACGACCTTTCGGCGGCGGCGGCGGCGCTGCCGCAGCCGCCGCTGGCGCCTTTCATCACCGGGGCCGGCCACAGGGACATCATGATGCAAAAAATTCTCTAGTTTGGTCTTTAGAGTTTATATATTGGTAATGGATACTGCTCTACTGTTTATGGCCATCTGAGACTGAATTTTGTTGAAAAATTCTCTAGTGTATTATTATGAAGTCTGAACTGAATGTTATTCACTACTGAATGTTCAAATGGGTTCAAGCAATATTCAGTTGTGTGCTTTTCGGGAATGCATTTGTGCACAGTTCTACTGTGATGTTTCTTTTGTGTAAATTTAACCTCTGCATTGTTCAGAGCAATATTCCTTGTGTAGCATGCTGATGCTGGTCATTCAGAGGGTTGGTTGTTGGACTTCTGTCAATTAACAGAATGGTCATTATTCTGAATTGGTTGTTGTACTAAATCAATTAATAGAATGGCAACACTTGGGCAAGAAACAGTGCTAGTTCAGATTGTTAACTGAACTGAGCATGGCTGGCTGATATGTTGAACTGTTACAGTGTTGGTGCCCACATTGTTCTGTTAGTGATGTAAAGCATTGTAAGTATCAGAAGTAACAGGCCGAAAATAGTGAACCTGCCAATAATTTAGAGAACATTTAGTTTATTATGACTAACACTTACACTTACAGCAGAGAACATATATGACTAACTTATAAATAGGAAACAAATCACCAGATATAAATATCACAATTCACCAGGATTCTATTCTATTTTCATATACTGTTAACAAATGGAACTTTTCAGTTGTCTGAACCATATTCTGTTTTTTTCAGTTGGAACACTAACAGTTTGCACACTCCACAGGAATATAGAAGCCAATCCCTTTTGAGCGAGAGCTGCTGTAGCACTGCATCTGCACATGCAGATAGAAAAGGCCTGCAGAAAATGAACTTTGTTCTGTCTGTTGAACTAAGGCCCTGTTTAGTTCCAGCGCAAAAAATCTTTGCGTTGGAATCTTACTAATTTGAAGTACTAAATGAAGTCTATTTACCAAACTTTTGCACAGATGGGTTGTAAATCGCGAGACGAATCTAATGATGCTAATTAATCCATGATTAATCAATAACTAGCGGATGGTTACTGTAGCATCACTGTTGCAAATCATTGGTTAAGTAGGCTCATTAGATTCGTCTCGCGATTTACAGCCCATCTATGCAAAAAGTTTTGTAAATAGACTTCATTTAGTACTCCATGCGTGTGTCGAAATATTTGATGTGACGGTTTTTTGCGTTTACGAGATTTATGGGGTGGGAACTAAACAGGGCCTAATGGACTTTCAGAAACAGAGATGCAGCTTACCTGAAAATGCACATTACCTGAAACCAGCTTACCTGAAGACAACAATGCACATTATCTGATTCAGTTTACCTGAAAATGCTTCATGCTATCTCTCTGAATATGCTTGAGCAGTCACAATGAGAAATCAGTTGGCAGAAATCAGTCACAAAGAGAAACAGTGCTAGTCCAATACAGCATGTCCATTTCTGAAAATGGACGCGGCATGTGCTCTGATCATGTGTTCTGTCAGCTTCATTGCAGTGTAGTTGCCAGAATGGAACACTTCATTGAAGTATATTCTCTGCACTCAAGTCTCAAATAAACACTTGACAGAATGGAACAGAATGCTGATAGCATTGCAGTTCATTTGTGCCATTTCATTTTCCAGAATAACATGAACACTTCATTTGTTTTTCAGAATCAAACCACTGAAAGTTCAAATATTGTGCTATGCTTTACAATCTGTGAGCTATTTGATTCTTGATAGTTGAAATACAGTGTGCAAATAGAAATGAGCCCAGAAGGCTCACAATCCAAAGTAAAACTCATAGCTGCTGAATGTTCTTTTTTCTCTCATTCTAAAGCAAAACTCACAATCCTGTACAGCCTTGGCAGCACACTAAAAAACACTTTTTGATCCAAACAAATGGGCACTGAATGTTCTTGATTTCTCTGTTCTACCCACAGCTGCAGAGTTCATCAAACATGTGCTGGGAAGAGGAGACAAAGGCGGTGCCGCCACTGCCGCCGCCGCAGACCGGCAGCTCCACCCCTGCTCCTGCGTGTCGCCGCCGCCCAGACTGGGCCAGTAGCACCGCTCCTGCTCCGGCGTGCCGCCGCTGCGGACCGAGGCCGCCGAGGACAGCGACTAGGCGAGGGAGCACTTGAGCTCACCCACGCTCGCGCCATGCTGCGGGCCTCCGCACCAGAGAGAGCACCTCAGCTCGGCCCTGGAGCCTTGGCCTCGCCCAGGCAGCGAGTGGGAGCTCGAGAATGGAGCCCCGCAGGCCTGTCCCAAGGGCCACCTGAGCTCGCCCATGGAGCCTCGGGGGCCTCGCCCAGGCAGCGCGTCGAGCTCGAGCATGGAGCCAAGAGAGAGGAATCGAGGGGAGAAGGAGAGAGATGGAGAGAAAAATTGAGATCCTGATGTGTAGACCGAGAGAGATGCGAGAAGGAGAGGGATGCATCGGGAGGAAAAGGAATGGAGATGCGCAGCAGCAAGATGGGCGGGCAAGGCGGTCGGGGGCGGGCCGATTCCGCAGAGAGTGGGCGACGGCGACGAGTGGACGCGCGACGGCGGCGGTCGAACTGACAGATGAGTCACACGTGAATAGGGGCTTCAGTTGCAGGCCCGGCTGGAGTTGGGCCTCAAATTGAGCCCTTATTTATTGCAGGCCCGGCTGGAGATGCTCTAAGAGCAACTCCAGCAGACTATCTAAATAGCCCCATATTCCAAGTTTAGAGGGCTAAACAAAAATATTGGACTCCAGCAGACCTTTTACTTCACCCTCTATTTTGGGGAGGCCTCCAAAATCTCTTCTCCACCCTCCATTTCTAGGGGTATCTAAGGAGTCCTCTATTATATATTGGAATTGAGATCTATTGTTGGAGTTGAAATAAATTTAAAAACTTCTAAAAATAAAAGAAACCCCCATTTAACATTTAAAGGGTCTGCGCGCCTCTTGGCGCCTGTAGTTGTGATCTCTCTGACGACTTGAAAAACTACTACCGGCATTAGTGTGTCGATTTGGAACCAGATCAACCCATACTAGTTGTGCGGTTAGGAACCTGCAGCAAGCATATGCATATGAGCATGATGCAGTTCCTTGGCTTGGAGTCGGTGCTAGCTGAGACCGGCTGACCGAAACGGCGTAGGGTGGCAGCTGGCTGCAACAAGCTATGCGCGCGCGGCTGCTTGCCCGGTGCCCTCTCGCTCAGAAGTCGGCAGAACGCGGCAGCAACGGCGCAAGGCCTCAGGCACAGGGCTAATCGAGTAAACAAAACAAAGATTGCGGTAGTAGTTTACGATCGGCAAGTATAGGATAGGGATCCAGAAGAGCAAGGTGTGGCCACGCGTGCATATGCAGTAGCCGTACGATCGGCTAGATCGCAAGGTCAACTTAGCTGCAAGCCTGCAACCTACGCCCGGATGCAGGAGCCTGGAGCCATTCCTAGCTTAAGCTCGATACATCTCTGGCGGTGTTTGGTTTCTACAGTAATTTTTACGCACATGTTTATTAGAAGAGAATCTCGTATGTACGGAGTACTAAATGAAATCTATTTGCAAAACCTTTTCAGAAATGAGTGTAACTTTTCGAGACGAATCTAATTACAGTAATTAATTGATCATTTACTACAGTGATGCTACAGTAACCATCCTCTAATCAAGCGGTCAAATGGCTTATTAGATTCGTCTCGCGATTTACATGGGGGTTGTAGATGTAGTTTTGTAATTAGACTTTATTTAATACTCTAAATTAGTGGTCAAAGGACCAAAAAAATTTCGCGAAAATTTTTACACCCCAAACCAAACACGGCAATTAGACAATTAGACAGGGTGCAGCAGAGGGTAGAAGCTACAGATAATTATAATAAGGGGAGCTTCTATTCATTATGATCAGATGAATCGATCAGACTGCAGGCAGGCCGCCAGATCGGGATTCAGAAATGAGTTGACAGTGGCGCCGGTGTTGGAGCAGATGGGGTCAGATTGAGATTCCAATCCAGGTCGACTCCGGCACTCTGCGAGAAAGACGAATTAGAGCAAGGGCAATGATTCCGCCCGCTCGCCGGCGAAATAAAACTCCAGCGTGGCTGGTAGCAGCATCGGGAGCTGCGCAGCAGCCGCATGCGGGGCAGGCGAAGGGAGCTCTGCAGCGCATGCAGCGAATGGGATCGCAGTTCGCCCGCTTTCGGCCGGCGTTTCGCGAGACGCCCGCGCGGCATTCTCTTTCCTTTTCTCTCTTTGCTAGCGGTGATTCAGCCCGCTCCGCGCCCTCCACTATATTTGCTCTTAAAGCGACCTAGCTAGCTTACACACAGCTAGCGATCGAAATTAACCTTGCTCTGCTCACGACGGCCATCCGTACCTAGGTTATGTACAACATCTATCATGTCTATACCAATGTGTTAGCTGCCCTCCCCCCCCCCCCGCCCCCGCGTCGTCGTCTCTGGCGACTCGGGGGGGCGACGCCACGCCCCTCTCGCTCCCTCCCCAAGGCCGCCTCCGGTGGCCGCCGCTGAAGTCAGCTCGGCTTGCCTTCCCTCTCCCTTTTCCTCCCTCCCTCCCTCACTCTTTTCCCTCGGATTCTCGAACCCGGCCGTGCGCCGCCGCAGGCCGCCGGGGACCGGATCCGGTGTCCCCTTCGCCGAATCTGGGCATCCCCGGGATGGATCTAGGCCCCTGCGGCAGGGCTGGACGGGGGTCGGCCCTCCCTCGTTGGGGCCCGCGGCCTGCGACCGGCCTGTGGCCGATGGTGCCCCCCTCCCCCTCGTCGTCGCGGCGGCGCTGCTGGGGCTTGCGGGCGCGGGCACTGGTGGCCCTCCTTGCGGCCGCTGGTGGCGCCGCCGACGCGGTCTTCGGTTCCGTTTGGTGGCGTCGCGGGGCTCGGCCATCGGTGCCCCCCTCCCACTCGCCGGGGTGCCCTCCGGCCCCTCTCCCTCGTGGACGTCGTAGGGATTTGCCCCTGGTGGCAGCTGGTGGCGGTGGCTGGCCCGTCGGGCGCTACGCTGCTCCACCTTGCCGGGGCATCCCTCCGCATTCTGCCCCGTCTGGTCGGGGCGTGGCTTGGTGCGCCGCCACCTCCCTAGCGGTAGGGTGTGCGGCCGCGCCTTCTCCGGCGGTCCCTTGCTCCCTTCTGCCACTTGGTGGGATGGGTGCCCTGCCCAGGCGTTTCGGCAGTTTCTTCGGTTCCGAGGAGGGAGTGGGCGAAGGCGAAAGCCTAGGGCCTGCTTGCGGGCCGATGACGGCGCCGCCCTCGGACACCGTTTACCTTCTTGAAGGCGTCATTCGTTCCCTATTTCCCTCCTCTCCGGTGTGCTCTTCAGGTGAAAACATTGACCACGTTGGTCGGACGACAACGGCGCCTGTGGCGTCGCTCCCTCGTTGGAGGCGTCGTCTTGGAAGCCAAGCTGGTTGCCGATGAAATCGGTGTCGCCTGGTCCTGGTGGTGGTCGTCGGCTCTCCTCGGAGAGCTCCTGCTTCTGTGCCTAGCTTCGCCTTATCTCGTCCACCTCGTCCGAGTTGCTTCTGTGCAAGTTGTCTTTTGGCGGATACTTTACCGCCCTTCTTCGGTAGCGGATGCTTTGCCGCTCCTCTTCTCTGGCGGATGCTTTGCCGCCGTGGTCGAGCTGGTTGTTGATCGCTTCGGGTGGATGCTTTGCCACCTTGGTTGGTTAGTCGGTGGATGCTTTGCCACCTTGAGTTTGGAGACTGTTTGCTCTCGCGACGATGGTGTATCTTTAGCAGGCTTAGGAGTTTGGTCGTGACTGGGTTCGCGGGTTCGTGTGAGTTTCCCTCCCCCTGTTCTTCTTGCTGCTCTTGTTCTATGTTGGGGTCGCCTGCCACTTGCTTGGTGGTGCGTTGTAATCGCTTTAATAACCTCTGCCTATTAAAATTTGTAACGGTCGTTTTGCTTCCCCCTTAATGAAATACGTGCTCAGACACGTTCGCGAAAAACCAATGTGTTAGCTGCATCTAACGAGGAGACATGCATGTACATGTACCACAACAAACACAGCTACGAACAAGTGGCTATAGCTGCCCGGCCGTGCAGTGCCCCCATCCAGCTCGCAAGTTGCACAACGACTTATCAGATCGCCATCGCCATCTGCCCATCTCTCAAGTTGGACGCTTCTGGAGTTGGGAGCTACTGCCTACTAGTAGTACCCAACAAAGCCTTAAATCAGTCACACAAAAAAAAAAGCAAAGCCTTAAACCACTAAGTGCATGCTGCAAATGGTTGTCATGTTTATCTCAACACACTTGACGATTATATTTATTAACTAATACAACTAGTACTTTTTTAAATTAAATATGCTACTTGTGGAATTAAACATTTTTCTCACATCTTATAGGCTTCGAGTAACTTAAATATAACTTTTTATAATTAACATTTCTTCACGCACCACCCGTAGTTAGGGACTTTAGGGTTGGGCTTGCACGAGAAGCCCACTAAAATCACGAGAAGCTCACTAAGGCCCAAATGCCACACACAAACAGTATCGGCCCAATATCCACTGGATTTTTTTCTCCGGGTCCGTGGCCCGACGGCGGCAAGGTTTTCGCGTGCGAGCCACCACCCGTCCCACCTCACCCAGTCTCAGTCTCTCTCTCTTCCTCTTCCCCACTTCACCTAGCGGCCACGGGCCACCGACCGCTCGTCCGCTCTTGAACCCAATCGCCGCCACCGCCATGACTCTTGCATCCACCTCCCCTCTCGCAGCCGCCCCCGCCCGTCCCACGAAACTCCCTCCCTTCTCGCGCTGCCCCCCTCGCCGCCTCCTGCGCGTCTCCTGCCAGGCGACGCCGGCCGACCCCCCGGCCTGCGGGGGCGGCAATGCGTCGAACGCCTCGCCGGCGCCGCAGCAGCCGAGGTGGCGCGCCGCGCTCTCCGCCGCGCTTGCCGCGGCCGTGGTCGCCGCAGCGGTGCCGGCCTACGCGGACCTGAACAGGTTCGAGGCCGAGCAGCGGGGCGAGTTCGGCATCGGCTCCGCCGCGCAGTTCGGCTCGGCCGACCTCAAGTAGGCTGGCGACTCTTTTTCTTTTGGAGTTGTGGGTCTCTCCGTCATGCTCATTCAATCGTTTCTATCACAATGTGGTGCTGATTTGATTGTTATGCGAATGGTTTTGCAGGAAGGCCGTCCATGTTAACGAGAACTTCAGGTGTGGGTTCTAAATTTCACTTGTTCAATATAGAATTCCTCATTTCTTCCATGCCAACTTCTGCTGTAGCTGATAAATGTTGTGAATAGTCGATGAAAAGGACTCCTGTTTCTCAACTTCAGTATTGAACATAAGTTAGTAATTTTGCGCCTCTAAATTTTAGGCATTAGCTTACTTCATACAGCTTCACTAGTTCCTGGATATAATGCTGAAAACCGTGTGTCTATAAATTGCTTGTCACCATAATAGTTAAGCATGTTGGTAATTGTGGTCGGAAAGTCACAATGTGTAAGTATGCATTTTTGCTATTTTCTGAGTGTTGCTTTAACTCATAAATGGAAACCTCTTGTTCTATAAAATGACCATGTATGGAGAAAACGTGGAAAGGGATATGCTACAAAACTTACTGTAAATACACCAGAGTTAAACAATATTTTAGGAGAATAGTTATTTGTGATATGGAAACTAAAGAAATAATAGATTTGTTAGTCCTTGTCTCTTCTTTACCTAATGCATCATCCATTGGTATAGGCGTGCCAACTTCACATCTGCTGACATGAGAGAGTCAGATTTCAGTGGTTCGACATTCAATGGTGCTTATCTTGAAAAGGCTGTTGCTTACAAAGCAAATTTCACTGGTGAGCAAAATAACAACTTTTCATTATGCTGATGTGTTATATTCGTTGTCTATATTCTCGTATATGATGTCTGTAGTGTGCTTGATGCACATAATTACCTTCCTTTAGTGGTCAGTGGTCCATTTGATGTACCTTACCAGGGAAGCTAGTCAACAAGAGATAACATAGATTCCATCTTAACTGCTACTTCAACAACCACCACACTATCATCAAAGTATAAAATCACAACAGGAAGCTAGCTGCATTTTGTTTTTGTTTCAAGTTGATTCATCACAGCACTATTTATTTTCATAGTTTGGTAGTACTTCTGAGCTTATGGCATTCCCTTAAGAGGGGAATTGACTCAAATCTGGCTGAGTTCTCATATCTGTGTGCTTAACATAATGTCTAGGAGATTATTGAATCATAGTTAGAAACCTCTCTTATTCTTAGCCAAAAACAAAGTAAATTACAGAAGTGGGGCTCTATATCTGAATTTTTGTATCCTAGTTCTAGTGATGTATTTTTTTAGTTCATTTGAGGGTATGACCTTAAAACAACTTAGTATGTTCATTCAGTTATTTTGTAATTTATTTTTCTCAGCACTATTATTTTCTCCTTTTCAGGTGCTGATTTGAGTGATACATTAATGGACCGCATGGTAAAACCTGAATTAGTACTTTTAGGCTAGCTTTGTCATATTATTGCACCGTATCAATATTTTGTCCAAATCAATGTGATATCTTGTGTTTGTTGAAATATATGGTCCATATTTCCATTGATTGTAGGCATAGATGGAGCATACACAGCTAAATTCTAGGTCACCATTAAACGCTGCCCCTATGCTTTCTCCTTTTTATGTAGTAATAAACTGCGATGGCGATAATTCTGCCTGATTTTTAAGGTTAAAAGATATTTGAATAGAACCCAAGTTGGTGCACGTGTTATCTCCACTTTTAGTTCTAATACTAATAAGTAATAACTGTTGCGTTGGCTTCCTCTGTTTCTAGTATCACTACAGCAAATCTTCAAATAGCATGGAGAAACCTACTTCGCTGGCAGTTCAGAGTTTCAGGGGTTGTAGAATCAGATAGAAAGTACAGGATGTTAAAAATGAATGTAATGAAGCATAATCTTGGTCAGAGTTGTTGTACTTTTTTTTCCCCAGAAAATTATATGTAGCAGAGATATCCACATAAATATAGCCATATGAAACCAGATGTAGTAATAAAATCTTATACTTGTGCTGGTGTTATATTGTTAATGCTTGCATTGTTAGACCTGCAAATGTCGATTTTCAAGATTTGGAGTGCTACATACCATGGCAACTACTGGAGTCTATACTCCTGTTCTGAATTTGTCTAAATACATATTTTCCTGAAAGATTTGCAGTTCAAACAAATTTTGAGACATCATATGCTGCTGACAGGTTCTCAATGAAGCCAACCTTACAAATGCTGTTCTTGTACGGTCAGTCCTCACACGTAGTGACCTTGGAGGAGCGATCATTGAAGGGGCTGACTTCAGTGATGCTGTTATTGACCTACCACAGAAACAGGTATATAATTAATTAAATGGCAATGGAACATGGTTGATTTTTGTGTGAGCTCTTAATTTCTGACACTGTTTTTGCAGGCATTGTGCAAATATGCAAGCGGGACCAACCCCATAACAGGGGTAAGCACCCGAAAAAGCCTTGGATGTGGCAATAGCCGTCGAAATGCATACGGGAGCCCTTCATCCCCTCTGTTGAGTGCCCCACCACAGAAACTTCTTGACCGCGATGGTTTCTGTGATGAAGCTACTGGTATGTGCGATGCAAAGTGAGACATGATTGATCCAGCATGGAAACTAGTCATGGATGCGTATATACATTGGAGATCGAGTGAAAGAGCAGAATAGTGCAGAGAACTCGTCATTTTTCTTCTCCTGATGCAATTGTTGTAAGTTTGCAGCAGAATCAGGTAAACTTCAGGATGCAGATGAGAATATGAGATATGGGCACTGAGCACTGAACGCCATATATAGCATAGTAAGTATATGACATAGATCATGTCCTGTGTTTTCAGAAGCCAGTATATCCAAAACAGAAGTCCAACACGGGAGTGTCTCTGTAAATAAACTTTCCACTCCATTTCACAAATATTGCTGATGCATCGGCAGCGACCAGAGAACTGCCGTTCTGGACGATGGACCGCACAAATAGACGTCCATCGGCAGCTTGACTATTTTTACAAATTGTCAAGTCAGTTACTGAAGCTCCTTAGCTTCAGCTTTCAGCTAGCTACATACCTTATTAACATCAGATCCTGAGACCTGATGTCAAATATATATATATATATATATATATATATATATATATATATATATAACCACTTTGGTTACTTGTTTATTGTGCATAAGTATATCTTCATGCGCCATGACATGTATTGCCTGCTATATATATTTGTACACTATAAATCAGATTTGGGAGGTATATAATATTACTTTATGCGGCATTCAATGGGTTCGTGTACGTTCTTCAGCAGCTATTTCCACAGGTCAGCCTCGCTGCCGCCATTGGCAGACGTGGAGGCATAGTCCAGTGCCTCTTCTCTCTGCTTGTTCCCGGCGTGAAACATCTGCGCGGGGTTGGAGTGAGCGGCCACTTTCGTGGTGCCATCGCCGTGGATGAACAACTGAGACGCGACGAACTTGTCGAACACCCTCCAATCGGTGACCGAGTCGTCGTCGCCGGCGGTCATGTACGCAGCCTCCATCGCCGGTTGCTGCGCGGCGTACCTGGAGGCCTCGTCGGAGGGCTGGTGGCTGGAGCTCCCTTGGGCAATGTAGGCGGGAGGCTTGGGGCTCTCCAGCTGAGGAAGCTGCTGCAGGAAGGCCGCCTCTTGGCTGGGCAGGAGGTGATGGTACTCCAGCTCCGGCTTGCAGTGGTAGAGCTGCTGGCCGCCGTACGCCGCCGCCGCTGATGCGCTCGGGGGGTGGTGGTGCATCATCAGCTGCCTCGGCGAGCCGAGGTCCGGCATGAAGCCGGCGACATGGTCGTCGAACCAGCACGGCGCGCCGTCGGCCATCCTCCGCACGGTCGCCACTCGCTTCTTGAACACCCGGCAGACCACCCATCCTTCCTCCTGAACCATTCATGCACGGCCAAGCAGAAATCAAGTGCTGTCAGCTGAAATGGTGTTCTCGATCGACGATCACACATTGGAGACTCGTCTTTCGGGTACGCAGGCAGAACGCAGGCTCACGTACATGGGCAGTGCCGTTCTCGGCGGTCTCGAGGCGGTACTCGTGCATGATCCAGTCGGACTTCTGGCCGTTGGGCGCGCGGCCGCGGTAGAAGACGAGCGTCTTCCTCATCCCGACGAGGCAGTTCTTGGTGTAGATGGGCTTGTCCCGCCCCGTCGCCTTCCAGAACCCGGCGGAGGTCGCCCGGTTGGTGCGGGTGCCCGTCGGGTACTTCTTGTCCTTGTGGCTGAAGAAGTACCACTCGTTCTGCTCCTCCATTCCGATCTTGCACTTCTCTGCCCATTCCAAATGCGAACGTTTTTTTTTTGTTGAACGGATTCAAATGTGAATGTTATGTAAACTGAATGTGTTTTCTTATTCAATCTCGATCTGCAGTATGAAATATTTCTGTCATCAGAATGTATATTTCTTACCTTGGAGATCCCAAGGCTCAATTTTGTACAGATCGATGACTTTTATGACGTCGAGGTCGATCTTGTTCGACGCCACCTTCTTCCTCAGGTAGTAGTCGACGAGTTCCTCGTCGGTGGGGTGGAAACGGAATCCAGGGGGCACATGGGAGAAAGTGTCCATCCTATTCCACCGAGCCCCAGTAACTGCACGTACGGTGTCGCATAACAAAAAGATCAGTACAAGAGTTCATATCATCAGCAATTTAACGTGCCATTACCATGCAGTTAAACTCAAAGCCACGTAGTAACAGGTTGTCTAGCTAGTCATTTATTAGTCATCTTATATATAGGGCAGACATACATATATACTATATATGATCATGTACACAAACCATGTCTACACACAGACACCAGCAAGAAGCACGCATACATATCAGGATCGAGCACAAACCTAAGCATTTCAGCTCTGGGCATACTATACAGCAATGGATCAGAAACCATGATCAGAAGTTATTCTTTCATTTCCATTTGGATGATATTTTCAGGAAAAGTGAGCAATCATGGCAGTAGATAAAAAGTACCATATACTTTCATCATGTATACGATTGCCAGATTAATTCATTGGGCCGTTTGGTTCCTTTTGTGCCAAGGAAGCTAGCTAGTAGTGCACATGAGGACCTTTCTGCTGAAAGAAATGTATATACTAGCTAGCTACTACATGCATGATCTAGTGATCTAAACAGCATGGATATGCATCAGAATGGATAGATTATATGGCTAAATATTTCTAAAAAATGTTAATTACATTAATTAGGAATATTGGTTTTACTACATTTTGGACAAAGGAAACTTAAACCAATGTACCTACTTAGCCTACCACTGTGCTAAAAAAAACTACACATTTACAGAAGATACATGGAGGGTCTAATCTGACATAAAATAATCTATTAATATGCCATCATAAACTGAAAAAACCTTCGTATGAGACAAAATTTCGCAACTAAATAAAGAAGAAAGAAAAAGAGTGGTGCGGGTTTCGTTCCTTCAAAAACTGAAATTTGCAGAAATTTCACAATAAAAGCAGTAGTTCGAATTTCAAACAAGAATTGGGATATTAAACTTGTGTTCAAATTTCAATTCAAGGTGCTTATATATACTTACGTAATGCTAAGGATCTCAACTGTCTAACCCTAGTCGGTTTTATGCAGGAACAAACACACATTAAACAGACCTTATTAATTAGCTTATTCAGGTGCCACGAGTTCGGATTTATGAAATACCATATAGCACTTGCCGATGGCTGATGTATCCGAATAAAATTCCTCAAAAGAATGCACGAAACAAATTAACACCTATACTAGCTAGGTCAGTGTTACCGGGCACTGCCAGTGTCTGTCACTACATAGCAAAAAGTGTATCCGATCCACAAACTAGGTAAACGAAAGAAAGACGAAAAGAGAAGAACACAGGGAACTGAAGATGATGAAAACAGAAGCCTCGATATCTTACAGTGTACCGCAGGAAGAGGGGAAGCAAGCCTCACAAAGCTTTGTGCACCAAATCTTGTTCGCCGGCCCAGCTATTAGCGAGTCCTCCAAGCAAATCACAGACCAATCAGACCTACTAGATCGAGCACTGTCCCAAACACACACAACTCCTCAGATGATGCTGCTTCAACAGCTAGACAACACGCAGCACCGCGCCGAACTTGCTGTAACCTTCGGCCTCAGCTGAGGTGGATCGTCAGCTGAGACGGGGATAGAGCTGGAGAAGAAGAGAGGCGAAGAACATGTATGGGACTACGAGAGAACGGGGCTTACCACCAGTCTGTAGTCCGCCTTCACTTTATATACCAGCGGAAGCTGTCGAGGTCAGGCCAGCACCAAGGCAGCACGCCCGGCTGGTCTCTTTCACCGCCGGAGGGGGAGGAATGGAAGGAGAGCGACGACACGGCGGAGGGGGGGGGGGGGGGGGGGGTGACGCGGACCGGTGGGGCGGAGGGTGAGCTCGAGGAAAGCGCGGATGGATTGCGGGCAAAGTCTGGGGCGCGCAGAAATCCTGGGATCCCTGGATCCGCCTGTGCCTTTTCCCGATGGATTGGCCGCCCGCGCGCGCGCGTCCCCTTTCCCCCACTGTAACCGCCACCACCTCCACCCGCCACCAACAGCGACCGCCCGCGCGCGGGCCAGCAGCTAGCTAGCCAACCCCGGCCTCTTCCTCGTCCGCGCGCGTCGTCGGCACCTCGCCTGCGATCGATCCGCGCGCGTGATCGAGGCGCCGGCCCGGTCGGCCTGCTCGTCTGATCTATCTAACCCTAGCTAGCTACTAGAAGCCGCGCCGCGTCCCTCTCGCGAGGCGAGGGGGCCGGGAGAGAGAGAGACAGGCAGGGACGGCGGGGACGCGCCCACATATATACGGGTGGTGCGGCCGCTGGAAGCTTAGCTGGAGACGGGAGCACACCACTACTGCTAGTGCTCTTCAGGCCATCAGCCCGGCTGGCTCTGCGAAATGCCACATGAACCAGGCAGCCGTAGGCTCGTCGCACTCCAGTACTCCATGGACAGGTTGAGGTCGATCGGTGCGTGCCTTCTCCCGCCGGCCACTGCACCCTAGCTAGTTCGTGGCCTCGTCGGTATAGGGCACACCACCCTGGCCGATCGTCTATCCAGATATAGTATAATTTTGAAAAAAAATAATTTACACCTTCGAACAATCACAAAAGTCTGATTTTAACATTCAATTACAAAATTAGATAACAGAGCCTATCCAATTATTGAAACTGAACAAATTTGGCCCTTGAGATGGTTTCTAATGTGCTTTTTCCATTTTTTTAGAATTAAAATGTTCGAATTTTAATTAAAAATTCATAAGTAATTTATTTTAAATAAAAGATATGCATGGGTATCAAAAGTTTTTCTAAAAATGTAACCGGCTATTAGCATGATACTTGCTAGTTATTCAGATCTAAAAGTTTTTAGATTCATATATAATAGGTTGTATGTAGTTATGCCTATTACTTTTGAATTGAATAACTATTATTCAAATAGAGTAGCAATAGATAGGTTAAATTTTTAGATAAAATATGGTACTAGTTTCATATTTTCTGATTTAAAACAAATTAGTTTAATTCTTTTATCTATGAATTTTTAATATTTTTTCAGAAAATATAAAACTATTTTCAAAACCACCTTAAGAATCAAATTTGCCCGGTTTTGAAAGTTAGATGGCCTCTGTTATCCGTTTTATAATTGACGGTTGAAAGTCAGATTTTTAGTTTGAAGGTGTAAATCGGTTTTTCCCCTATAATTTTCAATTCCATCCCTGATCACGGTCGCTCTGTCGATTTGCCCTGGACACGATCGGTCTACTTCCGAGACGACTAACCTAGGAGCATCTTGATGGCGACCCTTCTCCGATCCAGATGGAAAATCCAGTGTAAAGGAATTATAGCCAAACACACCTTATCCCTGTCGATCGATCGATTTAGCCTTCAATCAGATCTGGTGCCGCAATTTTATTATAGTAATCAAGTACTGGGATAATCAGTGCTGCAATTATACAGCCTCCGGTGCGACAAATTCTAGCAGGTCCATTGTGATGCTGCCCGGGTCATCAATGCGTGCTGGAATAATAGCAATCCTACCCCAGTTGGTGAAAACTCGCAGCATGCGCCATGCATATGCAGTCACCTACCATGGCAGTCGACTAGTCGAGTCGATGACCATAGCAGGGCAGGGTAGTTATGAACGAGCGAGCGAGTCGTATGACAAAAGGACGAAGAGATCGATCGAGCTGGATCAGAAGCATGCCCTGTATATATACTATACGTACGTTAGCTAAAGGGATAAACAATGTCTATATGCTAGGCGAATCGAAGAGGCCGCGCGTCGTCGATCGGGTCGGGCGCGCGCATGCCGAGGCCGGTAGGAGGAGTCGGTCAGGCAGCGGCGGCGGGTGGTCCGGCGTGGGCTCAACCTGATGATGAGCTTGGTAGCGTGGCTCCGATCGCCGCCGCGTTGCGAAACAGAGCTCCGCCGAGGGGGTCAACGGTGAAGTCACCTCTCCGGCGATGCTCCGCCCAGAACCTGGTGCGCAATCGACGCACCACTTCACCCTCAAGCTCACCGAACCGCTCACTTAATGAATTAGGCTACACACAGAGATAATTTGGCGAGGTGAGAGGAAGAAGATGAACAGTGCCCGCGGGACAATTCGCGCTCAAACGCACGGCGACGGACGCCGTTCTTCAATTGCTTGCGGTAGCATGATCTAGAGGTTACACAGAGGCTATATAGCCGAGCGGACACGCCCCACGACCACGCGCTGCCCTACATCGACGCCGATCGGACCGCGCTGCTCTGCCATGGCGCCCACGACGCACTCGCTACGCGCACGCCACGGAACAGAGACGTTGCGGCCAATGCGAGCGCTCTAACTACCTCAACGGCTCGCACGAATGAGCTCGATCACCCCCCGATCTCGACTCCACTCACGCCACGACGATCGCCACACACGATCACGTTCCGCTCGTCCCAGCGCACACACATGGCCGGACCCGAGCTCACACCCGCGCGCCCACATGCGCGCACACGCACCCCCCAGCCGCGAACACGATCGCGCTGGGTTTATTTCCAACAATCACCCCCCTAAACCCAGCGCCGCCTACGCCGGGATCTTCATAGCAATGTTGGCTCGTCGTCGACGTCCGCCGTGGCAGCCATGACAACCTCCTTCTTGGGCTTGCGGCAATCCCGGGCGAAGTGGCCGCGCACGCCGCAGTTGAAGCACTTGTCGATGCTAGACTTCGCCTTGCGCCGCGCCCTCTACTCCTCCTCTATGAGCAGAAGCCTCTCGCCGTCGCCATGTCCACTTGACGATCCCTGACCACCGGGCACCGCCTGCCTGCCGGTGATCTGTGCTCACCACCTTGAACGCTCGTCGAACGCCTTGAGCCGCACGAGCGCCTCCTCGAATGGCATTGTCGCCTCGTCACAGAACTGCTCGATGCCCGCCACCGCCGGGTACAGCCGGTCAGGCACGGTGTCGAGCAGCTTCTTCACCATGGCGGCGTCGTCAAGCGTGGACCCGAGGCTAGCGAACCTCGCGGCCATGCCGCTGATCTTCCCAGCGTGCTCGTCCAGCACGTCGCCGTCCGCCATGAGCAGCTGGTCGAATTCCCCCTTGAGCGTGGCGAGGCGCGCCGTCTTGACTGGATTCGCGCCCACGAACCGCGTCTTGAGGCTCTCCCAAACCTCCTTCGCCGTCGTCTTCGTGGACACCTGCATGAGGATATCCTCGGGCAGTGCTTGAAGAAGCTGCGCGCGCACCGTCTTGTTCTTCCTTGCGTCGACCTCGGCATCTGCCGCCGGAGCCACGGCCTCCCAGAGGCCCTGCGCGTCGAGGATGGCCTCCACCTTGATCGCCCACGCCGTGTAGCTCACTGGCGACAGCACCGGGTAAGTCATCGACACCGAGCTCCCCCCGGCGCCTTGCGGAACCAACGCCATGTCTTCTTGCTCGAGGAAGTAGCGCAGGATCTTGGGCATCCAAGCTCTGATACCAATTGATGGCGTGGCTCCGATCGCCGCCGCGCCGCGAAACAGAGCTCCGCCGAGGGGGTCAACGGTGAAGTCACCTCTCCGGCAATGCTCCGCCCAGAACTTGGTGCGCAATCGACGCACCACTTCACCCTCAAGCTCACCGAACCGCTCACATAACGAATTAGGCTACACACAGAGAGAATTTGGCGAGGCGAGAGGAAGAAGATGAACAGTGCCGCGGGACAATTCGCGCTCAAACGCACGGCGACAGACGCCGTTCTTCAATTGCTTGCGGTAGCATGATCTAGAGGTTACATAGAGGCTATATAGCCGGGCGGATGCGCCCCACGACCACGCGCTGCCCTACATCGACGTCGATCGGACCGTGCTGCTCTGCCATGGCGCCCACGACGCGCTCACTATGCGCACGCCACGGAACAGAGACGCTACGGCCAATGCGGGCGCTCTAACTACCTCAACGGCTCGCATGAACGAGCTCGATCACCCCCGATCTCGACTCCACTCACGCCACGACGATCGCCACACATGATCACGTTCCGCTCGTCCCGGCGTGCATACACGGTCGGACCCGAGCTCGCACCCGCGCGCCCACATGCGCGCACATGCACCCCCCAGCCGCGAACACGATCGCGCTGGGTTTATTTCCAACAGAGCTAACCTTGCTTTCCGTGGATAGCTTCCTTCAGCTTCTCCTTCAATACTGCCCTGATCTGCCAGTGCTGAGCAGCTGCTGATGAACCCTGGGCTCCACACCCGCACGAGGCCGATTGTCCCTTTTGCAGAACGGGAAAAAAGCGGGGCTCTCGAAGACTCCGGCCCTACTAATCCGTCGTCGGTAAGTTTGCCAAACTGATCTATCGACCGAGGGCTCTACACAGATTTGTGTCGATGATCATATCGTTGGTGGAGGAATAGATGGTCCTGATGATATGAACAGCACAGCAAAGTTAGTTTAACATCAAAATGTGGAGTACGTAGTATATACCAAGGTGAGACTAGACGAAGATCAAGGTGTGGCATGGGAACCCTACTAGCTAGATAGCACTCGATGCAAACCTTTGTGGGCACGCATATATATAGATCGTTCATTCGGAGCATTATAACTGTTTGTTTGTGTAGTGTGGTCCTCAATGTGGCATGCACGCGCTTTGCCCGCACGCAAATGTGAAACAATTAGGACGTCTAGATGGCTGGAAAGAGAGGTTTTGTTGCACATGCATGTTTCTTCTCTCAAGAAGATGGACCACGCGGGGCTTTTGGTTATGACTATGTACTCCTCACGTGCACAACTGTTGCTCTATAGTTCAAGCCACAATCCAATGCTTTGATATGCAGCAAGCTCTTTGTGAGACTTAATGGCCTCACAAAAAAAAAACAGGACTTATTTGTCAGTTGATCTAATAAAATGCTACCTAGTCAACATGCATGACTAGCTCAGCCGCCCTACATCTTTGTTGGGTGTGGGAGGAGCCATAACCGAGGTTTTAGGATTTCATTTTTTTTCTTTTTTAGATAATCAAATTATAAAACAATATAATCATGATTATATTAGGTTTGAAAAAATACAAATATTTTATTTTAAACTTGTGATGCACTATAAAATATGGAGCCAATATTTTTGACGAAACATAAGCTAACATATGTTCAAATATGCATGCCCACGCACCGTGCTGACTTGTAGACCCGAACCTGGATGGGCATGTTCTAACAAAGTAACCTAACTGAGCAAATATTGATTCTGATTATTTTAACTGAATTATGTGAACTTTAGTGCACTTTTTAAATAACTTAATCCTGGAGGTCCCAAATACAAATGATTACATTAATTTAAGGTTACAGCATGTAAACGAATAAAATTCAAATGAAACTTAATTCCCATAGACACTGTCTAGTTTTAAATTTTGATAAAGTTTCTTGTTAGACCGGGATCCTATCTAGTCCTATCTAGGATCGTACTTACAGAACTCTCACATAATACAGGATCACGATATGAAACTAGCAGGATATACGGTGGGATCATGCATGGTAATTTTGGCATTATATAACTGTTAGATTAAATTTTAAAGGATTTTGTACATATCGGGATCCAGGCAACCTTGATCATTGTATGTAGTATCCTCTCATCATCATCACCCGGATTCAAAAAATCTTGCTGCCCCAAAAAAAAAAAATCAGTCGCGTGACCCATGTGTGCTAGTGCTAGTGTGGTGTGGCCCATGCACACGTAGGATATTATTATTGTTCCAGAAATAAAAAAATGCGCAGACACATATAATGCTGTTCTTTATTAATCATTATACATTCCATTATCCTATATATAGTAGCTATAGTACCAACCGCATGACTAGCTAGGGCTATCTATATATGGGTCCGATGCAATGCAAGTTGACGGATTAATCAACAGACTAAACAATAATATAATAATGTTGATGTCCCACTCTGATGAACCCGATCGTGTTCCGTTCGACACGTATGCAGGGGCGCGCTCGACCGTGCGAGGCTCGGCATGATGGCGATGTCGGGAGCAGACGCCGCCACCGCTCGCGACGATCGAATGGGTATAAAAATAAATCAGACGCACGCCTGGCCGGTCTGACGGCGACCGACTGATCTATCGACCCATCGAAGAGGCACAATATATATATATATATATTGTCGAAGAGGCACAACATATATATATATGTTGTGCCTCTTCGACACACACACAAGTTGTATTAATCCTCGGAAGCATATTTGGGTGGACGCTAGCTAGCTAGCTATTGGCTGCACCTTTCTATGCACTAGTATATATCTATAGATCGATCTCTTGGAGAGAAGTGAAGCAAAAGGTTAGGATCGTATCGGTCTGTTGCTGTGTATATATACGGTGTGTCAAATTGCGTCATTGCTTTAATGTGGATTGATTCGCCGAAGTATGTCGGCTAGCTGTTTGATCTTCCGGCCCTGCGACTCGTGATTTGGAACTTAATTTGTAGCCAGGTTTAAGGCCGGGCTTGTCGATCGGTTTAATTAGGAGCTTCCGTGCCTTTCAGGAAATAGTAATACGGTGTATGTTCGCGGCTGCCCTAGCTTCCGGCCGGCGGCCACGTGCGGTGACAACGGCGCGCTGTCAGACTTGGCACTGGAAGAAGCGGCCAGAGCCAGCAGCAAGCGTGAGGCGGCGGCGCCTGGCCAAGAATTCTGCGTCGTGCTATAGCTAGCTACTTCCAAATACCAAATTTAGACCAGGCTAGGCTACCAGCTTCCCTCCTGAAAAAAAAATCGATGTCAGGCTTCGTTTGAAATAATAATGCAGGATTTTCATATAAAAATTGCTGAAATTAGTTCGGGAGCAAGGGAGCTTGTGAAATAATACTAGCATTCTAGATGGGCCTCGGCGCCTCGCTCGTTGAATACATAGGAAGCTTGTAAAAATAAAAATGTATTGCTTGTAACTTCAAATCCTAGTCGTTGCTAAGGCACACTACCAGTTGCATTGTGATTTGCATGGCCGATGGCCATGCATTATTATTGCATGCTCATCACTAATAATTTGCCTCGACATAGTTCTGATGAGTAGAGTGTTGTGTTTTATACTGATCTTTGTTTCAAGGTTCACGTTTTGTCCTTTGAACCTGTTGTAACAGAGTGCAATATTTCGCCACTTATAGCTTCATGGCACATAAATTAGTGTGACCAAAGTGTTATAATATTGTTAGAATTAAACAAACCGTTGGCCAAAGTGGCCATTTATAACAGAGTGAATTATAATATTGTTAGAATTAAATAAACCGTTGGCCAAAGTGGCCAAAGTGTGATTTTGAACAGTTAATTTACTGCACCCACTAAAAATGGAAATGTGGTTAGAGAACTTTCTCCAAAAAAATAGGAATAATTCCTCACATGCCATTGGTTAAATTCTAAATCCTTTATATACCATTGTTAGTGACTGTGAGAGAACCCACGTGTCATAGACGCAACAATAGCATATATGGGATTACAAGTTTTTCACGTGGCATGTTAGGCAATTGTCAAAAATTAATAATACGAATGTAGATATTATAGAAATCAAAAGATATGTACCATATCACACCATATCATATTAAATACATTATTAATGTGTATGTAACAAATTTTTTTTGCCAATTTTATGTATGTATATGATTAGATATCAAATAAAAAAGGTGCTTCATTAGCTTGAGTGGATGGCCGTCATGTCGATTTAGTGATCATCTTGCACACATATTTACATTGCTCGCTGCGCATTGACATGACACATTGCATTATATTCGCTCCATTTGGATCCAAATGTTAATGGGTGAATACGAAACTTTAGCAATAGTCCATCCAAACAGGAGTGCTAATGGGGTGGGCTAAACTTCAGCCAAGACTCAAAAACTTTAGTAAGGATATGAGTGCTAAAGGTTAGCACTCAAACTTTAGCACATCCAAACAGACTCATTATCCATCGATGCAACGTCCGCCTTTCTTTTGCATCTTGAAAACACGGGACCCGGCACAGACACAACATCTTATATATCCACTTGTATGCAAAATTATAGAAAGGCCGCCCCAATGAAGAGCACAAGCTGTAACTTTCGCTCCCTTTCTTCTACCTCATTGAGTGCCACTCACTGTAACTTCCATCGTCGTCAGGTAAGAAACGAGATCACACTGCCAAATGCGCGGCACCGCCAGCCACAAGCGCGCAAGGATCGCGGACACCCAATGCATTGCAACAAACTGCCACTCGTCCCGGATCGGAGTAGTAAATCTTCGTTTGATGTGCTACAACGAAAGATCTTAACATTAATTTGTGGTGTCCGCATCACGGTAAAAAAGTGAGACGCGATCTCCTCGAATCCATAAAATTGATCCTGGCATAAATAACTCTACTCTATCTATTTGTACATGCAGCAATTTCTTGCTATCTAACATTATCAGTGTGGAGGTAGTTAAGCTCAATGATGCTAAGGCATCATGGTAACCCCAAAGCAAGCCGGCTAATGTTCTGGGAAAAAAAAGCAATCCGGGTAATTACCGGGGGGCAAATCACCCATGGTCGGGCCGCCACAAATCATTAGCCGGTCGACGTGGCGCTCCCCGGTTGGTCACGGTGGCCCCCCGCCGGGCCAATGGGGAACTCGGGAAGGGGACGTTGCGGGCTGGCCAATCGTCCTCGGGCCCCACCTGAGCTGCGCGCACCCACCACCTGCTTGGCGTACGCCATCATGGCGGCCTACAGCTCTACGCCACCAACTATACATACCGGATACAGTACGTGTACGCACATGTAAAACTGGCGAGGAAAAGCACGCAGAAAAGGTAAAAAAGCTGCGGGACCCGCACCCGCGTGCCCGCAGATATTTACAGATCTATTTCCAGGCCCGCCACGCAGTAACTCTGGGGCCTCCACGGTGTCGAGGTCCCACATGTCATTCGCAGAGATCACAGAAGAAGCCCGGGGGACAGGCGCGTGCAGCGCTGCAGGTACGCAGGCCAGAGACCGGTGTGCTCATGTGGGCTCTGATTTCTGGTGTACGTCTCTGGCGCCTGGCACGTATTTCTACAGCCTTTTCTTGCGCCGAGCGTATTTGTACAGCTTGGCACGTACAGGCTCTGCAAACTATGTGGTCCTGTACTGATCACCCGTAGCTTTCTTTTATGTATACTATCATAGAAGAACATACAGGCTAGCTGCAGATCGATGGAGCCAGCTAGGTTTTCCTCTTACCACCTGCTAGGCTGCTACCAGCTGCTGCTGCAAGTGTTTCTGTGTGGCTGCCATTGGTCACTTGGGAGAGCAGCGATCGCGCGAGCTTGCAAAAAGAAACTCCAAAAAGAAGATGTTTGGTACGAGTGTCTGTGGGGTGGCTACTCAGTCTATCTCCAACCATTCCCCCCATCCAACTCCCCCAAACGTACTATTTACTATATTTTACTACCTTTCTCCAAAAGATTCCTCCCCATATAACTCCTCTCCAACCATTCCCCCCATATTTATTCCCCCTATATACTATCACTCATTAACTAACTATTTATTTAACGTTTTTGAATTTAAAAAAATCATACAGTATTTATACTGTCATAATATGCATTATCATCATGTTACGAGACTCAAACATGATTAATATCGCGAAGAAACGGTGTGATTAGAGATATATGGAGAGTTGGAGTTCACCCTATATATAGGGGGAGTTTCAACTCCCCCGTATATAGGGGGAGTTTTGGGGGAACTGTTGGAGGGAATTTCCCCCCAAAGCTCCCCCTACATAGGATGGGGGTGGTTTACAGGGCGCCGTTGGAGCAAGCCTCATGTAGCTGCTATAGGGTGTATGCGTCTAGTGTACAAGGCTTGCTCGATCTGTATACTGCTAGTGCATTTCTCTGTCAGGGATTCAGGATAGATTATTGTACTTTAGTTAATCTGATCGATCTGCCTTTTTGTGGTCCTGTACGTGCCTTAGCTTCCCCATTTGGGCGTGTCATACATTAGACATTGACATGATATGGTCCTCCAATAGGGCAGCGTCAGGCAGGCTAATTGAGCTAATGAGTGATCCAACAGCAAGTGATGTGTGCAGTATGGGCTTAAGTATCCTGGAAAGAGTATGAGAGTTGGTTTGGTCGTCAGCTCCAGCAGGTGATGTTTGCCTGAAAGATATTTGACACATAGGGCTGCATGCTACTAGATACGATGTGTACACTACTAGTAGTATACAGATGGAGAGGTACTATCGTCGTCATTGTAAAGGTAAGTTGGTAAGGGTGAAACGTTGACATTCATTATTATTGCAGGACCGACAGCTGTCGATGACCCTACTGAGGTCGACGATTGGAAACTTAAATCATAGTTTGGTATCGCTGTCAAAATCATTAGAAGCAACCGGCGAAATCTGCAGGCTTGATAATTAGAAACAACTGGAACCACCTTTTTTTTTTACCTAACAACCTTGTACACTGACCTACTGTATCTAATGTAATGATGAAATTAACTTTAGTTGATCATCATCATCAGGTGCCATATATTTGCCTTTTCTTTGGGAGAGGGTATTCAGTATTAATAGGCTATAAAAATAATTGAGCAAAGTACAATGTCCGGGCAAAGGGATATCTTTTTTGGGGGAGAATGTGTACCATCAGGTCATTTTGAAATGAGAGTTGGCAACGTGGCAAATTTTGAAATGAAAAGAGAGCTGACAATTCGTGGGCCAACAACATTCCTGAAAGCCCGATTTTTGCTCCAAGCGAACTTTCGAAGAGGAACCAGCAGAACAAGGCCTACTTGTCTCCGAAAAGCCCAAATTCAGCCCATTACATTGCATAAGAGCCCATTGTTACTTCTACGTTTTGCAGAGGCTTGTGTAACTGATCAACGAGGATGCAGGGCCCGCAGCTGGTCTAAAAACACACTACGATGCAGCTACCAAACCCTGTAACATCCAGATTCGTGTTTACCCGTAACTTCATGTCATGAATCAGTATCGCCGAACAAACTTTTCAAAAACGTATGCAGAAACCTACAGAAATGGTGACCGAATGAAAATCTCGGTGAGAGTGTAGTAGATTCAGTCGCAATCACACAACCGGATGGAGGTGGAGGCAAGGCGCAGATAAACGATGGGGGCTAAAAGCCGAAAACCCGCCACGAACGACGCTGGTTTACTGCCTTACTGGTCTATTTTCGAAATAACTGAGCCGCGACGCCGACGTCGAGTGCGACGGCGACCAGGGATTAGAGAAGAAGGAAGCTGACGCGGAACGCCCATCGGCACCGAGCGGAATCACGAGGTCGCGTCGCGGTCAGCCGGTCGCGTGGTCAGGGACGCTGCGATTTCCCCTGCAGCAACTTGTGACCAGCAAATTGGCAAGGGTCAACGTTATGTTAACCGCATTAGAAACTCATTGGAGTAAGCTCGAGCAATAATTGAGGTCTGCGTAACTGAAAGGGAAAAATATCATTTTTCGCGACCGTGCCTGAGCACGTTTTTCATTAAGAGGAAGAAAGAAAGTAGCTACAAAAGGAACCAGTCACAGTTGGGACCGGTCCTAAGCGTTCTCCTCGGTCCCTATTACAAGGCCAAATTTTCGCGACCTGGCACACCTAAAACTGCAAACGATTCTAACTGTCTAAACCCAGCTTGTGACCAAGTGATGATCTCATCAAAGACCCTTCTCACTACATCGTCGACCGTGTGACTTCGGCGATTAAAAGTTCTATCATTTCTTTCCTTCCACAGAAGCCAACAAATGAGCACCGCTAGAGAGTCAAATCCCCGACGCCAAATTTTGGGAAACAGCTTCCGTGCATGTGCCCACCAATCCAGGATGTAATCAGACTGAGCCTGATGCAAAAGTCGCTCATATCCCAACCGGCGCAAAACCTGAAACCATACTTCACGAGAGAAAGTGCATGAAAGCAAAAGATGATAGATAGTTTCAGAGGATTGGTCACAGAGCACGCAAATGTCATCATCCTGCAGCCCCCGTCTTTTCCTACGAGCGGCGGTCCAGCACCTGTCATGGATGACGAGCCAAATGAAGAACTTGCACTTTGCCGGAGCTCGCGCCCTGCGGAGCAGCTTGGCTCCCTCAACTGGGTGCTGTCCAATGAAGAACGTCGAATAAGCCGAGGAGGTGGAGAAGACCCTATCCGAAGTCCACCTCCAGCAAATCCTATCCGGCTGATCCGCAGTGAGATTGATCTGCCTCACGTGATCCCAAGTTTGCAGATATTCCAATAAAACCTGAACGGTGAGAGCCCCAGAGATATCACTGATCCATTTGTCATCGAGCAAAGCGTCTGCGACTGTTCGTTGCTGCTTGCAACGAGAACCAACAGCGTTACATAAGCAGGGCGCCAGGTCTAGCAAGGATTGACCTTGCAACCAACGATCTGTCCAAAAAAGCGCCTTCTTGCCGTCACCCAACTCCACATAAATTGAAGCCTGAAACATCGCCTCCACAAGGCGCTCACCCTCAGCAGGAAGCTCCAGCCATGGCCTTAGGTGGTCAGTTCTCCTCAGCCAGAGCCATCTCATACGTAGAGCATACCCAAACTTCTGTAGATCAACAATCCCAAGTCCACCAAGCTCAGTCGGCCTACATACGCGGGGCCAAGCCAGCAAGCAGTGTCCACCTTTGGCCTCCTTGGATCCTTTCCACAGAAAATTTCGTCTACAATTATCGATGCATTTGATCACCCACGGAGAGAGGTTAATAGCAAGGGCCGTGTGTGTGGGGATGGCCGAAAGTGTGCTCTTGATCAGCACGACTCTGCCGGCCTTGGTAAGCAACCCTGCCTTCCAGGACGACAGACGATTTGCCACACGATCCACCAGAGGTTGCAAATCATTCTTCGTGAGGCTTGTTATACCCAGAGGTATACCAAGGTAACGAATGGGAAAGGGTTCAACTGTTGCAGGGAAATTGGTGAGGAGCGTCACCGTGCTCTCTAGATCACACCAGATTGGGGAGATCAAGCACTTTGCCAAGTTTGTCCTAAGCCCCGACGTTCCTGCGAAGATGTCTAGAATTGTTCTCAGTATAACCAAGTCCTGCCGATTGGCCGTAAGGAAAATCGCGACGTCATCGGCGTACAAGAAAACCCTTTCCTTGATCTTGTGGTGTAGTGACCTTAGTAAGCCCATGTTGTCAGCAAGACGAAATAAAGCGTTGAGGGCTTCCATGACGATGACAAACAAAAGTGGGGACAAAGGATCTCCCTGGCGCAGGCCCCTAGCGTGGCAAATCCGCCTCCCCAACGAACCATTTGTCACTACCCGTGTGCTTGCCGAGGAAAGAATTAGCGCAATCCAGTCAAGCCACCGCCTGGAGAATCCAAGATGTTGGAGGAGTTGCAGCAGGAAGCGCCAGTCGACCGTATCAAAAGCCTTGGCAATATCAATCTTAATGAGTGCACTGGGAATCTTTGCACGGTGTAAGAGCCTAGCTGTCAGCTGCACCGCCCTATAATTCTCATGAATCAGTCTGGATTGAATGAAAGCGCTTTGATTATGCCTAACAAGCTGCTGCATCAAAGGAGCCAAGCGACGTGCCAGGACCTTGGTGAAAAGTTTGGCGAAGCTATGAATCAAACTGATAGGTCTGTAATCGCCAATACCCGAAGGCTCAAGCTTCTTGCGTAGCAACACCATGTACGCCTGATTTACTAAATAAAGACTGCGACCATCGACAGACCAAAGAGCCTGGAACGCTCTGAAAATATCACCTTTAATGATCGACCATGTTGTTTTATAGAACAATCCTGTGAAACCATCGGGTCCCGGCGCTTTATCGGAAGGCATGTCCTTAATCGCCTGCCAAATTTCATCTTCGCTAAAACACTGGTCCAGTTGAGCATCTCCAACACCATGTAGTGTCAGTTGACTGAGATCCAAGTGTAGGGATTGATCACCACTGGAACCAAGCATCGAGTTGAAGTGGGTGAAAATGGCATCTGCCATCTCATCATTCTTTACAAGGACTGCATCAGCAGTGGAGAGCTTAGCAATGTGATTTTTGCGGCTTCTATGGCAGGCCTGAAGATGGAAAAACTTGGTGTTTGCATCCCCCTCGGCCAGGTACGTGATGCGAGAGCGTTGCCGGATCAGCGTTCGTTGGAGAGAAGCAAGCCCCAGAGAACACAGCTTAGCCTTTCTCCGTAGGGCCATCTCGTGTGTTGCTAGCTCTCTAAGATCCTGGGCAGCGTCCAGGCGGAGGACGATTTCCCTAGCGATCGCTAGCTGCAAGCGGATGGACCCAATTCTCTTGGCGCTCCAGCTTTTAAGTGCTTTGGCCGTGTTCCGCAACTTGAAATCTAGGCACCTGAAGGCATCTGCAGGCGCGTCCGACCAGGGCGGAGGTGTGTTCCAAGCCTCCTCAACCACTTGTAAATAGCCATCACAATTGGCCCAATAATTCTCAAATCGAAAGCGCTTTAGGTGAGGGAGGGTGCAGTCGGTTTGGAGCAGGAGTGGTGCATGATCAGAACACTCAGAAGACAAAGCTGAGAGTGCGTGATCAGGAAAATCAGCAACCCAATCCTCCGAAACAAAAACCCGGTCGAGTCTCTCAAGCGTTGGCGTGGCGCGCTCATTAGACCAGGTGAAACGACGATCAAAAAGATGCAGCTCTTGGAGATCCAGATCATCCAAGAAATGGCGGAAGGCGCTCATTGTACGCCTGTTGAGACGACCATTGCTCTTGTCCTGGGCTTGGTAAATGAGGTTGAAATCGCCCCATAGAAGCCACATGCCTGGACACGCCTCACGTATCTGTCTAAGTTCCTCCAGAAAAAGAAGTTTATCTTGGTCAGATTGAGGACCATAAACGCAAGTACACCACCAGGTTACATTACAGTGGAGCAAGGTGATTTTCGCTGTCAAACTAAACGACCGAATCACAGGCGAAGTCACCGACCAAGCATCACGCCTCCAGGCCAGAAGAATGCCACCACAAGTATTCACCGCAGGTTTACAAATGAAATCAAAATCAGCGCCACAGGTCTCCAAAACTAGAGGCAACGTGCAATCTTGTAACTTCGTTTCTTGTAGAGAAAGCAAAGAGATACGTTCCTGAGTGACCAGATCATGCACAACATTACGACGGGCACTAGAGTTGAGACCACGCACATTCCAAGTCATACAGTTTTCTCCTAACATGATTCACAGTTTGTGCGACCAAAAGAACAGGAACGACAAGTCAGGACACCAACATTGGTGCAACCACCTCAGTTGCCAGGGATCCCATCCCAGTTGGCAGAAGTGCGTCTAGGGCTTCACAGTGTGCCGGTGTTAGAGTTGAGGAGAACGTAGCCGTAAACTGCTGGAAGGAGGAGGCATCCGGAGGTCGGCTGTCCGAGGTGAATCCCAGCTTTTTCATCATAACGTTTTGCGCCTGAATGGTAGGCTTCGTGGCTCGGTGACGCGACTTCCTTGCGAGCCTCTCGCTTCGCCTGATGGTGAACTCTTGTTGCTGCCTCTGTGAAGTCCGGCGGGGTGGGGAGGTCTGCAACACTGGAGTTGGTGCGGCCCTGCACACAGTATTCGCAAGATTAGCGGCCGAATCATTCTCTGTGTTTTCTTCATTAGCAAAGATGTGGAGAGGGAGAGTCTGGCGTGTCCCCCGGGCGACCGTTACATTGCGCAAGTCGGCAGTCGTGGTTCGAAGCACTGAAGGAGAGCCCTGAACATCAAAGCGCACCGGCTCGAGCTCAGTCAGTGACTGAGAGAAGCACTCGGCATCAGGTGCTGCGGCCACTTCTCCCGAAGCCACCCCAGGCGGCTCAGAAAAGGAGGCCAGTTCCAGACGGCCAATATGAACGCGTCCATCGTCCACCCTCAGGGCACGACCTGCGGCGTCGGCCTCATCGTACATGGGATCAAAATCCCGGCACGGCGCCTCAACAGGTTTCAGACGAGCAGCCAATTCAAGCAGCATGGGATCTGCATGAACCGGATGGTGGACGTCACCACGGTCCATGCAAAGCAAAGTAGCTGCATCATCGTTCAAGGGTAAGAGGTGCCGAGGGGTGCCAGACGGGTGGCACAAACAGCCCAGAGTTCCAAACCGTAGAGGGCAGGAGAACGGCCTAGAAGCCATCATGTAGGCACCCGACGTTGGCCCACACGCATCAGCAGCATTACCTGGGGCCGATGCAGGTGCACCACCCCCATCAGTATTACCAGTACCATCTCCGTAGCCAGGGGACCTAAAGACAGTCCGCCTAGGCCACGGGCGGTATCTAGGATTTAGATCAAAATCCGGGTAATCCTCGTCTGAATCAGAATCGCTGAAAACACGATCAGGTAAAGGTCCGCCACCATCAGACGAACCAGAGCCATTCCAGTCCTGTATCTCAAGAATTTCAATTTCAACATTATAACGGAGAAGACGTAATTCATGATGTATAATCTCCTCCGGCCGAAGGAAAAGGTTGTTCCTCCTCATGTCGTCAACCTTCTCAGGAATGCGGATCACAGCAGCATTGGGGATGAGATCCGGGTCAGTGCACCAAATAGCCGTCTGAAAGCGACGCAGGTCCGCACGAGCAGCAGTGGTTGGAGTGAGCTGAGGGATAGCACAAGCATCGCCAAGAAGAGCTTGAGCAGAGGTAGCCGACCATGCGTGAGCTGGCAAGCCTCTGATTTCAAGCAAGACCCTGTAACGCATGACCTCTGCATCAGCTGTCGAGAGGCGATTCCAGCGACGAAATCGGAGAATCATGTCTGCCTGAGGCAGAGGAGGAGCCTCCAGGACCCGGCGAAGATCCGAGGTATTGCGGAAGACGACCAGGAAGTCCTCCGGACAGTAGCGATGTAAGGTGAAATCGGCACCGGCCACCCCGAAGTTGTCCTGAATGAATCTGCGCACTTGGAAAGGGGCGAAAGAAGGCCTGGTACCAAGGACCAGGATCACCAGGGCCCTGTTGATGAGGTCGTCTTCATCGTGTTGGAGGTCAGAGGTCCTGGGCACGGTGCGAAACACCATCGGGGGGCGCCGAGAGGGGTGACCCCGTGGGAAGCTCGGGGGAGAGGAGCAGCCCGAAGGTGACGCCGGAGGGCCAGTCGGCGACGGAGAACGATCCACCGGCGACGGCGCGCAAATAGTCGGGGGACCGGAGTAGGCGCGGCCGGTAGAAGCTGAACCCGAAGACGCCGTGGATGCCGAGGCAGTCGAGCGACCCATGCCTCGGCGGTTGGCTGCCACCGCCGCATCCGCACCAGGGCCCGCACGCCGGACCAGGCGACCACGACCCTGCAAAGGCCTGACCGGGTAGCGGGGACGCTTGCAGTTCTTAGCGACATGGCCGATCTGCTCGCAGCGCAAGCAACGGGAGGGATTGGTGCATTGCGAGGCCACATGGTCGGTTGCCAGGCAATTGAAGCAACGACCCACCAGGTCAGCAGGGACCGGCCGGCGAGCACGCGGAGGGTGTTGGCGACGAGCGTACTCCCGGAGCCGACGCCGGCCAACCACACGACGGAAACCATCGGCATCGACCAGCGAGGGGGGAGGGGAAGGCGACCTGTGCCCCCGACGCACCGCCTCCGAATCGCCCGGAGGGGGGGAAAGCGACCTGGGTCCCCGGCCGGCACGCCGTGCGTCAGCCATGAAACCGCCCGCTGCAGGGACCGGGGATGCGGATCTACGCCTCCCGTCGACCGCGACACCCTTCCCTTTAGGGGAATTGCAGGGGGGGATCCAGTGGAGCTCCTCCTCCTCATCTTCATCGACCTCGGAGCCCGAAGAGACGCTGAAGCAGATTCCCTCCGGGGAGGCCTCCGCTGGCCGCGACGGACCAGATCCAGGGGAAGGGGAGAAAGGGGCGGCTTCAGGATTTAGTTGTCGACGTAGGTCAGGAGCGGATCTGGAGTTGGGCCGGAGAGGGGGTGGGGGTGGTGGGGGTGGGGAAGGGGGTGGCGAACTACCCATCGCGAGGCGAGAAGGGAGCAGCCAGAGGGGGAGGGGTGGCCGGAAAAATATCATTGATGGTACCCTGAGTTCAGACTCGATGGGTTTCAGAATTCAGATAGCATTAACTAACTGCTGCGTACTGGACTACTGGAGAGCATAGATGGTAGACTGTGAGGAAGCTCCGATGTTAAGGCACTGGTTGCTCTTGCTGCACAGAAATGGCCAAGCAAGAGCACGGCCTGTTACATCCAACATGACGTAATTCTTGCACTACTTGTGGTGGTGCTTCGTCGTGCTGCTGTGTGCGTCCTCTATCAGCCAGCAATCTAGCATGGTTAGTCGCCAAAATGGGCGCCAAAGGCCGAATTAAACCCAAATGCAGCGCTTGAAACGGAGCATAGATTACTGGCCCTCCAGGCTCCATAGAGTCAGGGGGACAAGGATGCCTGACAGGGGATAGGTCACTGGCCGGCACAGGAAGACTGAACAGAGTATTTGATAGATAATGTTCAGTAGCAGGTTACCAGGGGAGATTTGAGCTGTCCCCGCTAAACAACAGGTCACTGTTGGGAACAGGTGAGTTGGAATCACAGGTGCGATCTCGGCAGATCTCTGCGATGCAGCTGTGGCATCGTTCTGGCTCGGAATCATTCGGTGACTGCGACGACCGAATATGCATGGATCCTCGTTGATCCGGCTCAGATTTTCTTTTTTCAGCTCTGTTCATTTTACTGTTACTCTAAGTTCAGTAGTAACATTTTCTTTTCTAAAAAAAGCGCTACTTGGTGATCAATGAACGTTAGTTGTAATCAAGTACCAATAATGACTAACCGGTCAATGCTTCATTCAAAAAAATGTCAGGGCATCCGAATGATATACTGTACCTTCCATAACTGATGGTCTATGATAGTACTTGGTTTTAGAACTCCTTCTCTTAGACTACAACCATCCGATTCCTTTTATGTTTTACTCCACATTGGTAGCACTTGCCACCGATCTCAAGTTGTTTAGAGAGAGAGAGAGCTGACCTTTTGCTCGGCAGGGCGCCGCACGTGCTGGGCCGACATGCCGTCATGCCGATGCCCACCAACCGACGACGGTTAGCGAAGACGAAGGAAGCAGAACGCGCCACCGATCATGCTGATCGATCCGTTGTGCATGCAGGGTGCGTGCCCCTCCGCCAGCAGTTGCCACCGAACAGACCGGACCCGGCATTCCTGTTGCGATTCCGCCGCCGAATGATTTCGACGGCGGCTGGCCGGCCGGCGTCCTCACCACGGAGTTGCAACACATCGTATGTATTCGTGTTAAAGTAGGAGATCGAGTGCCGTACGGTTCGTCCTCGGCGATTCCTTTCCATTAGCCTTTGACGGAGCTTGCGTTGCGTCTGCCTGCAGGTGAGAGAGATATAGGACCTGCTTGGATTGGTGTCAAAATTTTGGCATGCCAAAGTTTTGGCTAGCCAAATGTTAGGCAAAAAATTTGCCCACATTTTAGTAGAAAAAAATGTGAGAGATAACCAAATAGTGGCCAAAATTTTGACTTGCCAAAACTTTGACATGCCAAAATTTTAGTATCAATCCAAACAGGCCCATACTCATCTCTTCAGATAAAGAAAGCCTACTCCGGCGTTCCGCGGGCCCTGCTGGTCCGCGAATTGTTGTTTGTTTTGGCTAGAGGAGGAGGCAGAGCAAGCCACGGAATTCCGAGGTTCGTACCGTGCCGTACCGCCAGACCCCTACTGCCACCCCGTTGATTGGCACACGATGAGACTTGTGGTGGAGCAAAGCAGAGAATGGACACGCAAGTCGAGCTCCGTCTCTCTCCATCCACTTCAAAGCTGAGTTTTCTTGGACCATCCAAGAGGTAGAATTTAGGTGGTGTTTAGTTTGCACCCAAAATTTTTTACCCATTACATCAAAAAGAATCTTACATATATAAAATATTAAATATAAATAAAAAAATAATTTATTACATGGATGGACGAATTGAATGAACCTACTTAATCCTTAATTTGCAACGGTGATGCTATAGTAATCATCTGCTGATCATAGATTAATTACCCTCTAATTATCCTCATTAGATTCGTCTCGTGATTTCTAGGCAAGGTATGTAATTAGTTTTATTATTAGAGCGCATTTCGCCGCTTTCAGTTTCTTGATTGACTCAGATATAGGGCGTTTCTCACGTGGATCATGGGAGCAGAGACTTCGAACTTATCGCATCGTCATAGAGTTGACAAGCAGCTTACATAATCTGCGGAAAGTCTCCTCGTCCCCGGGAAATATTGGTTTAGGACTATACGAATGAGTGATGAATGTACTTGTCACGGAAGCGCGATTCCGGTTCTGCGCGCGAGCGCTAGCAAGCATCGCAGCGCTCGATTTTCGGACCGTCTCGAGCTGCTCCACACACTCCCATGTGCGTGGGTCCTACCAAATATTAGCTGTTTTCCTTTGTTCTCCTTCCCGCTTCACTCGTCTCATCTTTTCTCAATCCTATTTTTCCCTCTTTAATCTTTATCCATCACATCGGCGGACCTGGGCCGCCCGCCGAGTTGTTGGGAGCGACGCGGCACGAGCACGGCGAGCGGTGGGCCGGATGCTTGTTTTTTCCTTTTTTTTTCCTCCCAAAAAATTGCTGCAACGGATGCATAACTTTGTTAATGGAGAAATTATATTTATGTTACTTTTATTTTTCTATATTAGTTTTGGCTTCTCTCTGCATAAATTATATACATAACTTTTTATATAATTATTTAACTTATTTTGCATAAGTTATATCAATATTTCTCCCTTCTGAGAACTATCTTTTGCACAACTTTTTTCTCTTCAAATTTGTTTTGCAACAAAGTTTTGATGGGAATGTTATATATACGATTCTTCCCATAAAAGTTATGCAACAAAGTTTATATGATTCTTCCCATAAAAGATATATATAAATTCATCATATAAACATGTTTTCATACTTTAGCTACATAAGTTTGTTGTATAATATTTTTCCTTCTTTTGTGATACATCTAAGTACATTTTTTTCTTTATACTTTTTTATGCATACTAATTTATGTATATAAATTATACATATAACTGTGCTGACCTGCATGCAGTAACGTATGTGGGGGTGTGGGTGGCGAAGTCGCCCAAAGGAAAATTGAGGCTGGTGTCAGGTGTCGTTTTTAATTGCATCGTGAAGCGTGCGAAATCAAAATGCAAGAAATTCCGCGGGAATGACTCCTGGGTGCGAGGCCGGGTGGTTGCGACTTGCGAGTGCGGGTGGAGCTAGCCTAATTGACCACGGAAGCCGAAAAGCGAAAGGGAATGACGTGGAATCCAAAAATGGAAATTTTTGAGCTGTCAGAAATCGTTTGCTGGTTGAGCGCCTGGCGCGCGCGCGAATTAGGAATCCCCTCATGGAAGCGTGGAGAGCTAAAATGTTTGACCAACCAGTTGATGCTCCTAAATGGCGTCCATTAGCACCTACACAACCAACCCATTTGTGCTTCCACTTCATTATCCACCTTACCGCGCATCCATAGCTTCGATGCTGCTCCTACTTCGAACACTAGGACTTGGTCAGCTCGTATGGCATGTCCTGAGGTGGGTGGCAAATCACGAAGTCCTCGATTTATTCCTTCAATCCATTGATAATCTTAAAAGTTTTCATCCCCAATTAAAAACTTCAGCTACTACTAGCTTCCAGTAGCACTGAACGCCAGGATATCATATTCCTGACAGAACCTTTTGATTTTACATGATAGTGCAGAGAAAACCCCCAGCAGGGCACTGAGAAACTTCCTTGTTTTGGCATGGCCACTTCTCCGAAATGGAAAAAAAAATGCCGTGATCAGAGCACCTGACACTCCCCAGCTGTACCTGCTGCCATCGCTGCTCTCAAAATATGCTCGGAGCTGTAACATCCGAGGCGAATCGAAGCCACATAAAGACAGGATAAAAAACAGTCACATTTGACGCGCAGAAACCGAATCAACAAACGAATCTTTTCTTTACCAAAAAAAAAAGAAAGAAAAAGAATCCACCACAACCATATAGGCAAGCAGCAAGCAGCAGTAGAACCAGTGGCGGACCTAGGATTGAAACTTAAAGTATGACATGTTAAAATTTTAACATACAATTCGGTATTCGGTACAATCTAAAAAATTTGATGCACAATAAAAAATTTCACGAGCAATTCGGTATACAAGTAATTAGGTTCAATACTTGCATAGATTACAATATAAATAATAGAAGCAAATTAAAGGTGTGTTTGGTTGAGCTGTGACTTTTGGAAAAGCTGTTGTGAGCTGTGGGCCATAAAAAACAGCTGTGAAAAAAAGCAGAAGGTCATCTAGTTCGGCAGCTGTAATTGTTTATCAGAAAACTGTTAAGGGGATCCATATATCATCCACAATCATCTCGATGCGGCCCTCTCAAGGGAGGGGAGCGCGTGGGGGGCGCGGAGACTCAACAACGATGAGGGTAGAGACACGCACTCATCAGAGCAGGGCCGGTGGTGCACTGGCGGGAGAGGAGGTGAGGGGCGCCGAGGAAGCGGTCGCGAGAGGGAGGAGAGAGCGACATAAAAAAACACAAATCGGTATCTACATAATCAATGGTAAGTGGGTAATTTGTATGCCCAAAAGTCAGTAAAAGTAGGAGAAAGTACTTTTGGATCTATACTAATGAAAAACTAACTTTGGAAAAAAATGTTGCCACCGGTAGAAACAAGAGTAATTTTTGAAAATTGTAAACTATATCATAAATCTTATGCCTCCCAATTTGAACTAGAACTAAGAGGTCATCAAGATTGGTAAGCCCTTTGAAGCTGTCCTCATGTCTAGTGTCATCAATATGATTGTCAAGTTATAATTCAATTTTATTAATATCAATCAAAGAAATCATTAGAAAGAGAAGGACTGGCTTAGGGAATGCCACGTCGTACCCTGGCCACCCACTGGGTCCGCCAGTGAGTAGAACAGTGGAAATCTCTCGTGTCAGCCGCCGCGCACGAACCCGGCGGACACGGCGGCGCGGCTGGGATCTCCATGTCGATCGCCGGCAAAGTTGGTGATCACGGAGGCGGGAGGCCGCGCCGGGAATCAAGCACGCCCGGCCGGCCGGGAATCGAAAAGCGAGGATAAATATATTCGGCATGTTGCTCGTTTTTGTCCCGGCATGCACGATACACGCCCGGTTCCGTGCATCCGTCGTGCGTTGGGAAAATCCTAGAACGGCGGCGTACGGGCACACCCGGCCTGTCCGGTGGCCGCCGGTCTCGGTAGAGGTGCTGCAGGTCTGCGCGTGTGCTAGAATAGCCTAGTGCTCGTCCCTTTGTGCCGACCATCCCCAGGCGTCCCTGTCCGCCGCTTGCATAGATACCGACGTGCTGCGGACTTATAGTCGTACGTACGTACGTACGCACGGAGGCGCACGCCGTAGATCGCAAGACGTTTTCCTTGAGGGTTACTGGTTACCCCTCTGTGTTCAAGTTCAACAGCTTACAACAACACTGTACATAGGGGAAAAAACTTTTTTTGTTCAGGAGAATGAAACGGTGTTAAGATGGAAGAAATCGGATGGCTGGGCCAGCCTGCTGCCTCCATCTCGAACGGTCTTCCAGGAAAGTCGGGATGTTTAGTTGCCAAATTTTTTCTATAGTATCCGTCACATCGAATTTTCGGACACATGCATGAAGTATTAAATGCAGTTGAAAAAAATAACTAATTACACAGTTTAATTGATTAGGACAAGACAAATCTTTTAAGCCTAATTAATTTATAATTAGATATTAATTGCTAAATGTTAACCAAATATGCTATAATACCAAGATCCAAACTTTTTCACCAACTAAACACCTCGTCAAGTGGACTTTGCAGTTTGCAGCAGCAGCAGCCACTTGCGGAGATGGTGCCGAGGTGGGACCGGATCCGCGTCCTGCGCTTTGCTCCGTTTCGTATTTTCTTTTTATTTTGAAAAGCTCCGTTTCGCATTTTCGACGGCCAACGCAATCTCACCATGGACATGGAGGGCTAAAAAAGATCTGACGAAATGTACTTGGAAGATTCATTCGGGCCTGCAACTTGCCGAATATATTTATCCTCGCTTTTCGAATTTCAGGCTCCAAGTTGCTCTCGCCTTTGGTGACGAGCATCCAGTCGCGTGCTTTACTGCTGCACGCTCTCCTCCTCTTTTTGTTGTCACTGGCTTGATCTATCGTCTACCCATCAACTGCACTTTTACATCCACCGGTAAGGTTGTGGTTGTCATTAATTTTCTAAAGGGAACTGAAGAAAAGGATCTTTAATTTCGAAATAGACGGTGAGAAAGGACACGAGAACATGTACGCGGTGTCGTCCATTTCGTGAAGAAGCTTTCCGTGCACGTTCGAAGATATGGTAGAGTAGAGGTCGGTATTATACAAGAGCATCATATATATGTCAAAGTCAAATAAAAAAACATCCAATCAAAATTTCTTGAATAGGAGGTCCACGTACCCCTCCGCGTCGTCTCAGGGCGACGGGAAGGGCGGAGCAGTCCTCGCCGGCCGCGCGGATGACGTGCCCGCGGTGGCAGCCCGCGGCGGCGTCGAAGCCGGCGGCCACCCGCAGCCCTCTCCTCTCCTCTCACTTGCACCTTTCCTCTACGTCTTCGACCTCAAATAACCTCCAAAATCCGGCGAGGGACAAGTCATTCTCGAGCACCGGTGGGCTCAGCTAGATCTCCTTCCACCAGATCCGGCCTCTTGTAGGCCTGATCCGGTCGCTCCTGGTGGGAAGTGGGCGCTCCCGCCTCCCGCGGTTAGGCGCCACAATTTCGCTGCTGCTGACCGCCGGATCCGGTCCTCCTGGATCTGCGCGCCCCCTTGCCCGTCTGCGGTGAGGGCCCTTCCGGCCCGACGACGTCCTTGCGCAGATCTGGCTAAGGGCGGTGGACCCGGCGCGCATGACGCACGGTCTTGCTTCCTCAAGCCGCGCTGGCTGTCGGGTCGGGGTGCTTGCCACGGAGCGGAGGCGCCCTCTCACGGGGGCGGTCCCCTCGTGGCCTGTGCTTGTGCTGGCGGCGGCGGCCTGGTCGGAGGGGTTGCACGATGCAGCTGTGCGGCTGCCGCATGCAGCCGGCGTGTCGATGCCCTCTTCTGCGGTGTGCCTCGCTGCAACGCGCGCGCACGTGCGGTTCTTCAGCAACAGCAGGTCAAATCTTGTTGCTGTCGGTGTGATCTTGGTGATTGATGGGTGCTGGACGAAAGCTTTGCCCGGTGTAATGCCTGTGCCGGCGGCGGTGATGTCCTTGGGCTTCACATTCCGTAGATCCCCTAAGCCAAGTTCCATTATGAGGGATTTCAGGTGAAAACCCATTCCGATCTTCCTATCTCGCGGTGGCGGCGTCGGTTCGACGTCGTTTCCCTTGGTAAAGGCATCGCTTGGGAAGATCCCCTCATGCCGTTGTTCACAGTGCCCCTGTGCTCCTAGCGATATCAGGTGCTTTGTTCTCCTTCTGCGGACATTCTTTTGGAACTGCTGATACAGGACGTTGGCTTGCTTTGTGGCTGGCGAGTGCCTCCATTTGGCGCCTCTACTCCGTCGACGCTCCTCTTGTTGATGGTGTCATCATATCTTATGCCGGGTGGTGTTTCCATCTCTTCTGTCATTCCCCTACGAGGCTTCCTCCCCTTGTACGGCATTGGATGGCGGTGGGTGGAGCTCGAATGTGCTACGAAAGGTGTTACCATCAGCTTCAAGGGGGATCTTCGTGTCCCGTGAGTCCTGGTTTGCGCACCTTCTACCATCTTTAGTCCCCATTCCGCTGGCCTGATCCTCAGATGGAGGGTGACAATGGAGTGGCGTAGCTACGAGGGATGGTATGGATGTGCAACGGTTATGACTTTCTGGGCGAGCATGTTGTTCAATGGTGGTTCTAGTCAGCGATTGTTGCTCGTTCTCCAGCTTGTACCGTATCTTCTGAAAGTGTATATGTCACTGATGTCCGGGTGTATTTTTTCCTCCATTTTTATTGCTGAAAATCTTGTAATATTTTGACCTACCCAAAGTCCATTAATGAAATTTAAGTGGGGATTCTCTCCCCCCGTGACCCTAAAAAAATCAGAATTTCTTTAAGTACGCATGAAATTTGGCAAATGCTCATTGGAACACGTTAGCATTGCTGATTTACCCTGGCGAGATAAAAAAAAACACCCAACCGACTGAGGTTGAGCCGTCCGGCTTGGTAGCACGCGGTGTGCGCGCCGTGCGCATCCCACCGTCCAAAACCACCAACCGGGACCGGCCGCCGGCGGGGGAGCCCCCGGAGGTCGCCACCTCGAGGCGAATCTCGCCATGTTCCGCCCAAAACCCCGCTGGAATCACGCCCGGACCGATCGAAATCCCGCACGGGCCCGGGCCGAGAGCGCAGAGCAGTCGGCTCGCGTCGCGCGCCCCACGCGGCCCCGGCGCCGCCCGCGTCGCGCCCACACGCTCTCAGGCGGCCAGGCCGCGGGCTCCTCTCCCTCTCCTCCTTCCCTATAAGACAACCCGCGCTGTCGCGCTCCCTTGCCATTAGCCATCAGGATTCAGGACGTCGCTTCCACTCGTCGTAACGCAACGGCACGAGCAAAGCAGGCAGCAAAGCGGGGAGCCGGCCTTTGCGCGAGTGCGCTCTCTTTTCTTAGCTCTAGCTAGCTAGCTAGCGGTGGGATGCCGACGAGGCGGCGCGGTGGGTTCCGGCTCGGCCGGAAGCTGCTGAGCGTCTGGCGCTGGGCGCTCTGCCACCGCCGGCGCCGGCGCGGCCGCGGGTACCTCCGCCTGCGGCCGTGCCGGGGAGGAGGCGGGGGCAGCGACGGCGGCAGGTCGCCCCTGCTGGCGGCGCCCGCGGCGTGCGCCACCAAGAAGCACCAGCAGCAGTTCGTGGCGGGGGCGCGCGACGACGAGTACGCCTCCTCGCCGCGGGTGCTGACGTGGGGGCGGTCGCTGGCGCGGCGGATGAGGCTCCTGCGCCGGCGCGGCGGCGGGGCGGAGCGGCTGCTGGAGGACGCGGCGGAGGCCACCACGCCCAAGGGGCAGGTGGCGGTGTACGTGGGCGGCGCCGAGCCCGGCGGGGAGTCGATGCGGTACGTGGTCCCCGTGGTGTACTTCAACCACCCGCTGTTCGGGGAGCTGCTGCGCGAGGCCGAGGAGGAGTTCGGCTTCGAGCACCCCGGCGGGATCACCATCCCGTGCGCGGCCTCGCGGTTCGAGCGCGCCGCCGCGGCCGCCGCGGGCGGCGGCGGGAAGAAGGTTCCCTGCTGATGGTAGCAGTAGCAGCAGCACGTGGCCGCCCCAGTGGCCGGTGTACATACACACATGCCCCTCCGGAGAGGAGGATCCCGATCCAGCCCATGGGGATCATGGATCGGATCCTTCTGCTATTTTTTCTTCTTCTTCTTCTCAAATTAGTTTTGACTTTTTTTTTGGTTCCTTGCGCCCCGAGCGACGCCCCGGTTCCTTGTGTGGATTGAGCATGTGCATGGGATGCGAGGAGGCATAGCCAGGGTTTACGTTACCGACCGGTCCGGTCAAACCGGTGCGGTCCGGTAGCGGTTTACCGGACCGATTTGACCGGAAATCGGTAGAAACCGGTCAAATTCAAAATCACATGTTCAACCGGTTTCGACCGGCTTACCAGTCGGTTTGACTGGTAATCGGCCAAATTCAAATTTTTTTCTTTTTTGGTTTAAATTTAAATGCCCGCAAAGTATACTAAATAAATATTTGTATAATATATTTTAGCCTAAATAAACCCTCCAACTCTCTTTTGTACTATTTTTACATTGTATTTGTATACTTTTGTATGCACGTTTTTTTGTTTAACTTCAAATTCCCGCAAACTATACTAAATGAATGAATTTTTGAGAAAATTTGACACCATTAGATTCGTCGCACCTTGAAGTATTTTTAGAATTTTTTTTTGGAAATTTTTATTTTTTGAATTCAAATTTGAATTTTGAATTTGGGCCGGTTTGGTACCAGCCCAAACCGGTTTGGTTAACCCTGGGCATAGCTAGTCTGAGAGATGAACAAAGGAGTATTATTTAGTAGCTGCAGTTAGGGTCAGCATGCAAAAACATGTCCTGATTCCCCCCCAACTTGCAAGTCCATGTTAGAAAGCATCAAATTTGTACGGGTGTGTGGTCTGGTGATTCGTTCTCTTGCTTGTTGGAGCTAATTAACCCACACCTCCAGCTCTAATTTCTTTTCTTTATTTACATAATATGTTGAAGCGATGTTAGTTTGCACTGAGAAGGGAACAAACATCTGGAGCCCATGATATTATCTTGTTGCTATTCAGCTGCTGCCCTGCCCCGGTGTTCAATCAGCTAGAGACCTGCTGTTCTCTACTGTCCCCAAAATCAGAAACTCTTCTCTGCAGGCAATGCTCAGCCTAAAGGGAAGCTGACGAGATCAGTAGTATGACTCGAGTCGTCCGTACAACCGGTCGGAATGTATTGCAAGCAACCTCGGCGGATCGCCTGTCCCTTCAAAGGCTTAGCTAAAACAGTTCGCGACCTTTGTCTGATGCTGCACCCCGGTATGCGATCACCGTCGTGTTTCTTTCCTCTTGTATATGGGAGGGGTTGGTATCCGTAGTCCTCCACTCCACGGTGCGATCCAAGCAAGCAAAGCGATCATACCATGCCATGGGCCCAAATATAAAAAGATGTTGGAGAGAGCTGTTAGAGCTGAGGTTCAGGTGAGATGGCCCCATCCATAATCCATCCTAGCTAGAGTATTTCCGGGTATCGCCGGTGCGTGTTGCATTGAACTAGGACGGGTTCTCCGATTAGCTAGTTCTTCACTGTCTGGCGTGGCGTCTGCACATCTTGGAATGCCAAGACTGAAAACTCCCAAGTGGGGCATGCAATGCAATCAATCAAGCATGCCTTGTCCATCTCTGAACGAATGAATGAATGAAGGAGACACCGGGGGGTCCTTTTTGTGGCTCTCGCTAGTTTCCACCGAAGCTGACTTCGCCGTGCGCCATTCCTATTCCCCCCGTGGCCGCGGGGGCTCCACGACGACGCAACGCAACCGGAGGAGGAGGAGGCTGGGGTGCCGCCGTGCCGGCGGCGGCTAAGGTGTCACCTATCTTCTACTTGGACCGCAGCGAAGGGATGCTGGATGAACGGAGCGGAGTAGCGTCGCATACCGTCCACAGAGGCCGCCAGAGGGTTTCCAAATTCCAACTGCTGCTTCTCTTTTACTAGCAGCTAGCGGTAGGCTACTGGCACTCGTCGCTCAGGTGAAGTTCGCTCGCTCCGCCTGGATCGTGGTACTTGTGTACTTCGTTGGACTGTTCGAATTGCCGTGAGAGGTACGGGGAAAGCGAGTGATCGAGCGCGACGGTTGCGACAGTGGGAAAATATCGTACTACACGGCTGGGGCTTGGCAGATCTCTAGTTGTGTGGCGAAGGGTGAGCGGACTGTTTGAGAATCATGGAGCAACTTTCCAGCGGCGTCACTTGCTCTTGTTTCAGAACGGAACAGGGGAAGGAAGATTCTTCAGGAATCTGGAACTCTGTCCACAGTTACAACGAGTGGCTAGCTCATTTGCCGGCATTTATGGTAGGCTGATATTTGTAATTTATGGAGTAAGATAGGGCACATGGTCCTAACAAGATCGGCTAATTGAAGAGGTAGGACAACGGTCATTTTCAGTTTCCTTTCCATTTCGCCGAGAACTGGTGAAGCCAACTCTGCTCACACCTGCACCTCTGCAAGTCATGCAGCGAGGACGTAGGATTAGTGCCTCGAAGCAGATTGAGCAACCACGCTTCTTGACTTGGCTGTCGACATGTAACTAGCCTGCGTATTAGCTGCATCCAGGATATTACTGTTACCCCAGCTGTTTCTGTCTTGATCCTTTCTTCGTTCACGGTTTCATCATCCAGATCAATACATTCTTTAAACTAAGCATGCTCCAATTTTTCATCGACCCAGCTGCTCCTACGGCTACATAGTCAGTGCATACAATCAGAGTAGCGATCCACACATGCGTCCAAGTCCTAACCTGAACGGAGGCGAACAAAATGGCATGAGAGGCTGGCCTCATGGGAACTTCAGGCTAGGAAATTGATTGGGCAGGAATTCCTCACAGAATGAGCGTAGATTGAGCTGGGAACGCCAGCAAACCTGCTCTGTTGCAGTGGCTCGTAGTAGTGCACTCCCAACATGGTGATTGGTGATCAGGAGGAATATCCTAGCTTCTTGCTCTCACATGGCCATGCGGTTAGCGAGAAGCAAATTGAAGCTGGCAACTACAGGGCCAAATCCTGCGCTGCTCGTTGACGGATGGGAACATTTTCAGCATTGAATCTGATAGGTGCTTATTTACCCAAAAGAAAATCTGATAGGTGCATCGATTGGCTACGGAGACATTTTAGCACTGAATCAGTTGCAGCGCCTTGCTGTCATCTGATACGTGTAAACGCTGAATGTACAGTGGATCAGCAGCAACGTTACCAACGCCATTTTTGAGCAGTTGATGCGCCAAAGTCCAGCCCAGCCCAGCAGAGTCTTCACCTATCAGCAAGCCCGTTAGGCCCACGTACAAGTGTCCCCAAATACGGACCAGAGTCTTATTCGCTTATGATCAGTAGTAGGCCAGGCCTGTTAATCCCACATACAACAAATGTCTCTGCATAGCCCATAAGCTACTCAACGCTCCTCCTTGATCAGGACATGGTGGCGTCTGTCCGCAAACTCGTCAAAACCGCAGCAACTGCTGCTCGCTTGCTCTGGCTTGCCTACTGGCTCACACCAAAGTTGCCACACCCACGAGGCCACGAGCGCGCCGCGCCCACCAGCTCGCCGCGCCCCAGTAGATGGAGTTGTTTTTCGTCGTGACGGTGTGTAAGAATCTCTGATGCGAGCACCACTGCACCAACCGTTTTCAGATCGACGATCTATGTACACCCAGACAGCCAGAGCACGCCGTGAGCCGCACAAACTTCCAGAGAAAGAGCTCGCCGTAGAAGCCCACACGTACGTACGCTGCAGCAATCGAGAACCGAATCAAAAGCTCGAACGAGTTCGCATGTCCTAGCCTTGCCCTGGTAGTGTTGTCCAAGAACAAGCAGCTTCCACCCATGCATCCGATGATCAGCTGCCTCGCGGCAGTCCTCCTTCTCCTCCTCCACGTCGGCGTCGCGCCGGCGGCCAACGCCGCGCCGGGCACGTTCGTGCATGCCGGGTGCTCGCCGTCCAGGTACGCGCCCAACACGGCCTTCGAGAGCAACCTCAACTCCCTCCTCGCCTCCATGGCTTCCGCCGCGTCCTCCGGCGCCACCTACAACAGCTTCACCTCTGGCGCCGGACGGGAGGAGGCAGAGGCAGTAGTGGACGCCGCGGCCGATGGCGCTGGCGCGGCGTCGTCGGCCGCCTACGGCATGTACCAGTGCCGCGGCGGCCTGCGCCCCGGCGAGTGCGTGTCGTGCGTGCGCGACACGGTGGCGCACCTCGGCGCCGCGTGCGCCAACGCGCGCGCGGCGTCGCTGCAGTCGGACGGGTGCCTCGTGCGGTACGGCGCCCGCAGCCTCGTCGGCCGCGCCGCCGACACCTCCGTGGCGTACCTCCGGTGCAGCGCCGGCACGAGCGGCGACGCCGGGTTCCTGAGCGCCCGCGGCGCCGTCCTGGCGGAGCTGCAGCGGGGCGTGGAGGAGGCCACCACGGCCGCGGCCTCCTCGGGCGCGTACAAGGTGAGCGCGCCGGGGCCCGTGCGCGGCGTCGCGCAGTGCCTCGGCGGCATCCCGGCGAGCCAATGCGCCGCGTGCATGGCGCAGGCGGTGGCGCAGCTTGGGGGCACGTGCGGCGCCGCGCTCGCCGCCGACGTGTACCTGGTGCAGTGCTCCGTGAGGTACTGGGCCAACAGCAACAACTACCGATAGTCCCAAGGTACGTGGATGGAAAATGCGGTGATCACACTGTTACTAACCAGCAACCACCGAGTGTGAAAAAATGGAAGAGACAAACTACACTACATTTTCTATATAAGCTGAAAAGGACAAAGTTTGGCGATTTTAACATTATTCTTTTACTGTTTTTAACACAAAAGATGCTATTTTCACGTTCTTTGATTACTAAATTTGGAGGCGCACGAACTCGAATCTGTAGGACTGAAACATGTTTGACGTCAAAAGTCCAGATCTTAAAATTATTAGAACGAGAGCAGGGGGTCCAATAGGCGTGCGCATTAGTCGCTGGCAGCAACTAGTGTGAGTGAGGCGATAAGGAACCGAGAATAGATTCCGAACTGGTAAACTTCCAAAGCTGCTAAAGAGGACAGGGAGAATATGTGCCCAGGACATAAACTTTGCGGCCTTTTGGTCGATGTTACAAGCAAGCACACTGTAGTGCCACTACTCCCGAGCTTGATTAGCTTAGCTTAGCTGGCACTTGCGAGTCTTTTATATGTTTTGACCTGCCATTTTAGACCTATCCAGATGTTAGTTTTGACTGCGTGCATTCTCCTGATGCAGAGGCCAGGAAAATCTTAGCTTAGTTGAAATACTGAAACCGATTTATCTATATTTTTTAAAAGAAATAGGAAGATAGCAACATCATCAGAAAAGAAAATGATGGGCCGCAGATCAAGGTTGATACTTGTCGGTGTCCCGACCCGGGAGCCCGGATCCCAACTAGTAAATGGTGCATGTTTCCTCGTCCCAGATGATGATGCAAGAGACAACACAGTAACACACGGTTTATCCTGGTTCCGGCCGCGGGGCCGTACGTCCAGCAAAGGGGGTGTGCGAGGGCACTGTATTATCTTGCACCCGGAGTGCTTGTAGTAAGGGTACAAGCAAGGCGAGAGAGGGAGAGAAGCTCCCAAGTCTCAGTTAGGAGTGGAGTCAGTTGAGATGAGTGCTCAGTAGTCCCTGAACGTCCTCTTGAAGAGAGAAGCCAGAGAGACCAAGCAGACTAGAGTCCAGAGAGAGCCTAACCAGCCAGCAGCAGCCAGAGTCCAGCCCCAGCTAAGGGGAGCCCGCCTCCTCCTTTTATAGTCACAAGGAGGGGCGGCGTACATGAGTGGGGCATGGAAGTCGCCGTCCTCCCCTGAATCGCGGAGTACAGTGGTCGGACACTGTAGGAAGTACACTGTGGGAAGGCGGCGTGTGTCGCTGTCGTCCGGATTTCGTCCTTGGTACAGCGAAGATGACGCCGGTTGTCCGGTAGTGTCCTGGCGGTAGAAATGGCGCGGGACGGCCCCGGATCCCCTGGTCGGAGTGCGGTCGTGCACACTAGAAGGTCCGGGGGACACGTGGAGGTCCCGGGCTCCTAAAAAGGGGAGGTCCGGGGCCCGTCCGTGTACGCTGAGCGCTCCGTTTGGGAGGACACGTGACGTTACCGGACCCCTTCCCCAGTGGGAGGTGAGTCCGGATGGTCGGTGTCGGCAGAACAGGAACGGGGGCCGTGCCGGGCCCGTCTTGTCTCGCGTTGCATGTCCCACAGTGCCGCTACAGCCTTCTGGATGGCGGAGCGGTGACCGAAGTCAGCGGATGGGACCCCGGTCACATCCACTGTGGGAGTGGTGGCCTGACGCCGCCTGTCCTTTGAGCCGTGGCAGAGTGGCTGGCTTTCAATGCCTTCGTACGGCGAGCGGTTGGGCGGCGGGGCCGTTTGTCCCTTGTGCTGAGAGACGGCCTCGAGCGAGACGGAGATGAGTCACCGCTCGAGGGTAGATCCGCTACCCTCGAGCGAGGCAGAGGTGCGTTGCGTGATCGAGGGTCCCGAAGGGAGCCCTCGAGCGAGGCCGAAAATGAGTCACCCGCTCGAGGGTAGATCCGCTACCCTCGAGCGAGGCGGAGATTGTCCAGCGGGCCCGAGAGGGACCCTCGAGCGAGGCGGAGATCGTTCCGCGGGTTCGAGGGGGATGTGAATGGGCCGCGTGCTGGGCTTCATTGAGTCCTTTCCTTTCTTCTAGATTGGAAGGAGGCCGTGGGCCTAGTTGACTTAACAGGTGTTTGTGTTTTTAAAAGCGGTCTTAGTACCCCGATTAGGGTGTCCCTAATTGTGATACCCAACAATACTCCCTCTGTTCCAAATTGTGGAACTGTAGGTTGTTTTGGTAAACCTAGATACATAATTTTTACCATATTTAGATATAGTATTTATCTAGATACATAACAAAATCTATATATCTATATTTGCCAAAATGACCTACAATTTGGAACGGAGGGAGTAACTGGTATTATCCCGTAGCTTGGTGGGTGTTTTGCTAACGAATACAAACTCCAAATTTGTAAGGTTGGAGGCAGGCAGTTCCTTTTATTTTAGGAAGTACTATCGCAGTTGCATTAATTAAAGAGAACTAACACAGAACCCATATGATCCATACGTATTGATATTAACGAGGATTTTTCTAAGGGGAGCAAATGCTTTCTTGATGGGTTGGTAGAGGCCCGTGGAGCAGCGTAAACAAAGAGCGCACTTCACTGATATGTTCCGCTTAATTTGTACGCAGTTATGCGCTAGTCCAGTTTCCTTTTGCTATGATATGCTACTACATTTTCGCTTCTGTTTGGTGACAGATAATTCGGGAGATGACGTTGGGAGGACCGTGGCGATAATAATCGGTATCATGGCTGGTTTAGCGCTCCTCGTGGTGTTCATCTCCTTCCTCAGAAAAACTTGTAGTTGAGCCCTCTCTTGATTCAACTGGCTCTTCTTGCCTTGCTCTGGTTCTGCTTGAGCCAAGATATGAGCAGATGGGCAGACTAGCTAACCCGGCCACACAGCAGAGAGGACCGTGCACCACTCGTCTGCTTGGAGCCATGGAGCTCGTAGCTAGCCACCACGCATTTTGTCGGTCGGTGACATGGATTATTCAACATCCTAGATTCTTCAAATTGTTTGGACAGCGGTTATGTTCTGTTTTTTTTTTAATCTTAAACCTGGCCTGTGGATTTCAGCCTTGCAAGTTGCAACAGCATTCATCCGTCCACTTCTTATATTCTCACTGTCGCACTGACAAAAAATACAGACACACATCATTAGACACTACAACTTATGGCATAGACAAAATAAGGTAGGTTTTGCAGCGCTTTACAGACGAACTAGTCCTACATACACTGATACACATACGTATTATAGACATCCATGTAAGTTGGGCCTGGGCAGACTAAGCAAGGTAAGCAGTAATAGTCCTTGACGCATTGCTTCCCATAACCTGTAGAAGATCATCAAGCGCTGTAACCCTGGACCAACGGGCTCCATCTCGCAGAGTTGTAGCTGCCGCAAGCACTGATGCTCGCTTGCTTCACCGCGGTGGCAGGAGTGCCACTGTTGCAAATGTTCGCGAAGGCCCGCATGTGCTTCATACCGTACTGAGTGAGCGACCCACAGTGGGATTCGAAGATCCGTACCTGTAGAAGCTCTCGTCAGAACGAGTTAGTGCACTTCAGAGCAAGCAACGACAGCCAAGATAGCTCTCATATAAAAACGAGGACGATTCGAGTCTAAGAAGAGTCTCTTAACTTACCATTCGCTTCAAACAGTCCCAATCATCAACGAGTGGCTGGCCAGGAGCTCTAACGGCTCCAAGCGTGGAAGGCCCATTTTCAACCCCAAAGAGAAGCTTTCCGATGAAATCAATGCTGCTGTCGAGATGCTTCCTATGCGTTACAGTCCCAGTGATCTCCCTCAGAACCTCCAGCTTCTCTCTAGATTTTTCATGTAACAGCTCATACTGAAACCAAAGCAAAAAACTGTAATCATTCACCGGTGGCATGATGTGAACCACCGTACCGACTGCTAACAGAATACCAATAGACGAAAAATCCACCGTGTAAAAAGATCCTAATGCAGCGTGTCCACAAAAAATAAACACAAAAACAATATGACAGGCTGTCAGGCTTAGTTGTTTTGTCAGTTGGGTAAGAGCTGAGTCGAGGAGTTGTTTTCAGCCTTTCATCGTAGGGTACTCTGTACTGCACTTTTTTTTTCTTTTTCTCGTCTCATAAAACCTGCGTCAAATCTCTTGCTGAATCTCTTGCGGCGGTCCTTTCGGAAAATGACAGCCCTGCTACGAAACCATGTCACCTTGGTCCAGAACTACCCAGATAATCCATGCAAGTAGCAAATTTAGTCACGGAAAAGTGGTAGGATCTATCTAAACAACACTCATTTGAAGATATACATAATTATAAACACGCCCCTTATTTTTGTCTGTGAAAATATTGGTTGCACGAGGAAAAAATAACAATGTAACAAACAGGAGCAAACAAATTGTCAGAGTACTAGACAAACAAGTACATTTTCATATTTCAGGAAGGAACAGAACAGGCTATTGAGTTACTGGTATAGCACAAGAACTTACCCTCTTCCAAAGGAATAGAATATCAGCATCTCTTTGGTTGACGACAGCCTTTTGGCCTCGCCAAAGTAGCTTATTTGTGATGTTGACACTTGCAGGATCGAAACCTTGATAAAGGTAAAGCTTCTCGCCCTTGAAGGTCTTGTCCCCATACTCCATGACATGAGAGCCTGCACCATAGCTGTTTGAACCTGAAGTACGCTCCTTCACCTGTGCATGATGCTGTGACTAAGTTTGGTTTCATCCATGAAAATGAAATGCCTAGAAGGCAACTTGAGACTCACCGCTTCATACTGTTCCTTTATTGTTTCCTTCTTCAGATTGTGAGTCTCACTGTCAAGTAATATCACGGTTATGCGTCACGCTACCCAGTCAAGACTTCCAAACTAACAAAATATGCTTCCAAACTGACATAAATATGCTTCATGGCTAAGCAATTAACACATGGAGAGTTCTACATTTATCCAGAATTGGTACCATATTTTGATCCGAAGAAAAGTTTCAGTGTTTTTAAAATAGCTATTCTAGTGTACCAGTTCCATACTGTACTCAGCTATTCTAGTATTGTACTGATTCTATGTGCATACATAGATTAGAACCGCAAATGCACAGCATGCCATACAGCCATAGTATTTCTTCATAGACTTTGCCTGTGACTCCCAAATTATGAAACTAAATTTCAGGTAAGATTGCCCCACTAAAACACTAATTGCTACCAAACGGCTACCAAAGACAGCACCCATATTATATGGAGCCTATGTCTTCCATCCAAGAGACGCTATAAAGATCACCAAGGCAGGTAATGTACTCAGAAGGAGGCGATGGTTCCATTCCTGGACAGTATGTACCCCAGCTACTTTCTTCTGCATTGGATGCCGTCGTGACATAAATATTCAGGTCTTCTGGCATTAAGCCCTCAAATATACTGCCACTTTCACATGCTTCGACATATATAACCTGTCCACATGATTGTGTTCAGAGAGGCCAAATTTCCTGACAACAAATAAATGAGAAAAATCTTACCATTTTTGCATAGCTGTTGGAAGCATGTTTTTCTCTTAACACCTTTATGAAGTCGCCAGCATAAAGATATGGTAGATTGGGCATACCTGCCAATTACAAACATCAATCTATATTACTACAAAATTTATTTGATACAACATAGAAGCATAAGCAATGTCACATACCGAGAACACCAGGGCCCCCGTGATCTGAATAATAGATAAAAATATGGTCATTCGGTTTGCTATCGATAACCTTCCTGCTACCTCCGGTGACTGCAGCTTTGTCACCCAAGAGAACCGCATAGAAGTTTTTAGTGGTGACTTGGTCGCCAGTGTAGTCCTGGTATTAGAAGCTATGTTAACAGACCAAGATAATATTTATGCATGAATCCTAGTCTAGCAAGTCCTACGCAGCTAAGCGAGAAAGAGTGGTGAACCACTAGAAATAGAACACCTTAAAACACATGGTAAAACAATAAGGCTTCATGCCATGGTTTCTGTCTAGAGCACTTGTATATTTAATTGAAAAGCTAACTCAACCAGGTTTGAAAAAGGCTCAAGCTTGGTTGGAATAAAATGTTACAATCCAAGTACTTCACAGTAGTCTAAATTTTATAAGAATATGCATGCTGCGTGCACGGTGCGCACGATTGCAATTTGAACTACTTTAACTTATGCTGTGTTATGTTGATTGCCTATGCAACACAATCATAAAGAATATGTACGAATCCTACAATGTTTTCATTGTGCCCACCAAGAAAGATGATGTACAATCCTAGTTAACGCATCTACAGCTAGAAACTAGTTGAAAAGGTAAGTTTGCCCACAGAATGATCCCAATGGTCCCATCTTACTATTGAGAAAAATCCACAAATACCTTTGGCACACCAGCATAAACATCTTCACCCTCCGAATGGTTGATGATAACCCCTCGCCTTGGGTTGAGTGCACTATTGGCAACATCATCATACATAAACACCACAATGTTCTCCTCTTTTAGCCCTCCCTTCTGCAGTATCTGGTACGCATGGCATATATCAGCCTGCAATACAACAAAATCACATCAACCCGTAAGCAAAGGCACCATGGAAAACAATTGGTTGATGATATCTGCTTCCTGCTACTAATGAGACAAAACAATGTGAAAATAATGAAACATCTGCTGAATCAGTACGCATATTCTGACAGTTAATAGGTAGGCACATAATTACAGTAAAAGTCACAGTGTGAAAGTACAAGTACCAGCCAGCAAATATGTTAGCTGTTCTTTCAACTTTTAGCTCAAATTTTTGTAACACTTCAACCTTGGTATAGAAATTTGGAAGCAAAATTTGCGAAATTCCATATCCCTTCCTGTTTCCGAATCATATCGCTGCTTATACATTTTTGCTTTCATGAAAACGACTACTTGACAAAGACTACTTCCTAAAGAAGCAGGCAACCGTGGCTTGGATGGTGATGTGTCATTAGACCCTGAACCATCAGTTGTCACTCAATACTCGCCGCACAGTCACATGATCCTTAAACCCATCTAAAACCTTTGGGCCGAGCACGAGCAGTTCTGCCCCCAACTCCGTTGAACCGACAACTAAACCAACCCAAGATGTACAAAGGATCCGAGATGCAGTATTTAATTCGAAGCACCCTTTAGCTCAACTCAGAACCCCACAAATTGAGCACCTAAAATCGCAATTTCATGGTTCCAGAACAATTTCTGAAGCGCCTTCTGAAATCTGAACCACGCAACGAACTGACGAACAAACGCATAGCAATAAAATCTCGCACCGCCCTTAGAATCCAAGTTAACGAACGCACACGCGCAACGCGCACGTTAGTGAACGGCCTCGGATACCGCGCTCACCTGGTGCCTGTAGTTGCCGTAGCCTGAGGAGCCGGCGACGAGCACCGCCCACCTCGTCCCGACGCCGTCATCCGCCTCCTCGTCGAGCCGCCCGCCTCCCCGCGCCGCGGCCGGCTCCTTCCCCCCAGGCATCCGAATCACGGGGTCCCACTCCCCCTCCTCCGCGCCGGCCCCCGCCGCCGCGGCCAGCGCCACCACGAGCAACGCGACGCACCACCGGACCGCCATCGCCACTTGCGCGTCCCTCCTCACAGCTAATCAATCCAGCGGCGGGCCGGCGGGGAGAGTAGGAGTGTAGAGTGAGAGCGGCGCGGGGGTTTGGGAGGGGAGGAGAAGTAGGCGCCGCGCGCATGCCGCCATGCATGGCGGTGCGCCCTGGAACGCGGACGCGTGGGGCGTGAGCTGGTGCGGCGGCTCGTCGGCTTGCGCGGGCGGTTGCAAGGTGCAGCAGCCGCTTCAATGCTTCGGCGTCACCGCGTCAGGGAGTGTGGGGTGGCCGGGTTGGGCTGGACCATGGAATTTTTTTTTTGTCTAAATCCTCAACCGTTCTTGGGCTGGATCTCGAGATATTTGCCTACCTCGGCCTTTAGCCCATTTAGTCGGCCCATCAACTTAGCGAAGCCAACACATTCGGGTTAAGGACAGCCCAAACATTCGTAAGAGTTCAGAAAAGGCCCGTTAATATGTCCGCTTTCCGCTTCAAGAGGCGTAAATTTGGCCGAGTATAATTCCATCGGGTCTTCTCTTCCGTTGGCCTAATCCTGCTAAGCCACTCTGTGGCGGCGGAACCTTCGAGACCTCTTGAGAATTGGGGATCCAACGCCGCTGAGCTCCTCCCAGTTTTATAAAATCTCAACTGGGCTCCCCCAGACTTTTCCGCGAGCGCCCTCCCAGCCGCCAAGCCTTCGAGAACCCTCCGGAGCTCGCTCGATCCGATCGCACCCCGCGCGGGCTGCCGCCATGGCCGACGAGGCGAAGGCCAAGGGTAATGCGGCGTTCTCCGCCGGCCGCTACGAGGAGGCGGCGCGGCACTTCTCGGACGCCATCGCGCTCGCCCCGGGCAACCACGTCCTCTACTCCAACCGCTCCGCCGCGCTCGCCTCGCTCCACCGCTACTCCGACGCTCTCGCCGACGCGCAGAAGACCGTCGAGCTCAAGCCCGACTGGGCCAAGGGCTACTCGCGGCTCGGCGCCGCGCACCTCGGCCTCGGCGACGCCGCCAGCGCCGTCGCCGCCTACGAGAAGGGGCTCGCGCTCGACCCCACCAACGAGGGCCTCAAGGCGGGGCTCGAGGACGCCAAGAAGGCCGCCGCCGCCCCGCCGCGCCGCGGGCCGTCCGGGCCCGACGCCATCGGCCAGATGTTCCAGGGCCCCGAGCTGTGGACCAAGATCGCGGCCGACCCCACCACACGCGCCTACCTTGACCAGCCCGACTTTATGCAGATGCTGCGCGAGGTGCAGAGGAACCCAAGCAGCCTCAACATGTACCTCTCCGATCCCCGCATGATGCAGGTGCTCAGCCTCATGCTTAACATCAAGATCCAGAGACCCGAGGCCTCCGAGCCGTCACAGTCTACCCCGCCGCCGCCGCCGCAGCAGCAGCAGCAGACGCCTCCTCCTGAGACGAAGGCAAGGGAGGTTGAGCCGGAGCCGGAGCCAGAGCCTATGGATTTGACTGATGAGGAAAAGGAACGGAAGGAGAGGAAAGCAGCTGCTCAGAAGGAGAAGGAAGCAGGCAACGCAGCTTACAAGAAGAAGGACTTTGAGACCGCAATTCAGCACTACACTAAAGCCTTGGAGCTTGACGATGAGGATATTTCCTATCTGACTAACCGAGCAGCAGTCTACATTGAGATGGGAAAGGTGAGGCTTTTCTATTTCACTGGTTTCATCCATAGTTGGGGATCTGATTTTGTGCTCCCACTGTTGTTACATTCATTCGCGCGGTTATGCAATGTGCAAATCAGTAGTGGACCATTAGTTGCTCTGTTGAGGGATTAAATGCTTGACCTGATACTTATGAGTGGCCATTATGATGATTAATTATTTTATTGTCTGCACGCATGCTAATTGTGCAAAGTGCTTAGTTCAGAAGCAGTTGTATAGAGCACATTGCTAAGTTTTGTTTTAGGCTTATAAGAGTGCAGCATTAGGCCTTAAGTCCAACTTTGAACATCTTCCAGGATTTAGCAGTATGGCTTGTGCATGAAATATGTTTGCATATTTTGTTACTTGCTTGTGTCTCTAGCCTTGCCACCTTACCTCACTTTTGGTAACCAAAGTTATCCTAGGAATGTACTAATATTACTTTCTACCTGCAGTACGATGAATGCATTAAGGACTGTGATAAGGCTGTGGAGAGGGGGAGAGAACTCCGTGCTGATTTCAAGATGATCTCAAGGGCACTGACAAGAAAAGGAACTGCTCTAGTCAAACTTGCTAAGAGCTCTAAGGATTTTGATATCGCCATTGAGACCTTTCAGAAGGCTCTAACTGAGCACCGGAATCCAGACACTCTTAAAAAGTTAAATGAAGCTGAGAAGGCAAAGAAAGAGTTGGAGCAACAAGAGTACTATGATCCAAAGTTAGCTGATGAGGAGAGAGAGAAAGGTATGATAAGCATTATAATGTCATCTCCAATTCCTGCTGCTGGTGGAAATCTTTCTGCTATAGCTATGTAATTTGTCTTTTGATTTGTAGGTAACGAGTTCTTCAAGCAGCAAAAATACCCAGAAGCAATAAAACATTACACGGAGGCTCTTAGGAGAAACCCGAAGGATCCTAGGGTAAGTTTTCTGCCTCTGTCTCTTAATTATTACTATCTGCCCTTGTTAGAGTAACGAATGAAACATTTGGGATTGATGCTGCTTGGCTTGAAGAGTAGGGAGAGTAGAAAGGAGAATATTGCTTTTTGAGAATAAGAATGATGACTAGAAAAAAAGGGCGCACCCAGTGCAGTAGCCTTTCCCACACTGCACGGGGTCTGGGGAAGGGTTGTTTTAAGCACCAAGCCTTTCTCGCACAAATGTGCACATGCTGGGGCTCGAACCCGGGACCTTATGGATACGTAGGCTCTACCACTACACCAGGCTCACCCTTCTAAAAATTATGACTAGAAGATACGAGACTTGTTTATTGCTTGATCTTTGTTCTTCTATGAAGCTACCTAACACCTAACATTTGAATTTCAATTTGGATTATGCAAGCTGCTGTCACTCTTTTCTTGCTTGTTGAATATTCATATTTTCTTCCTCTCATTACTTTCCTAGTTTGACTCCCTTGATTCAACGTTTTAACTTGTAACCATCTGCTGCTGATCAGAACTGAGAAGAGGGGGGGGGGGGGTACTCTGTAGTAACTGAAGTTACACTTATTATAAACATCAGTGTTTGCAAAATTGGAACGCAGCAAGTTGCAGCACATGAGCTCTCTATGTGTTGCTGTACTGACTTTCTGTTAATTCTAGGTTATTGTTAGTTACTTGTTAGTTGATTCTGAATTAATCAATTAATAGCTGATCTATTTAATAATTTAATCCATAATATGTTGTCACTCTTTGAGTCTTTATTCCTTTGTTTTATCAGCTCATACGTGTGCTACCTGTAGCCTGTAACTGACCTTAAAATGTTATTATTTATCAGGTATACAGCAATAGAGCTGCATGCTACACCAAGTTAGGAGCCATGCCTGAAGGTCTTAAAGACGCAGAGAAGTGTCTTGAGCTAGATCCCACCTTCACAAAAGGGTACACACGGAAAGGTGCAATTCAATTCTTCATGAAAGAATATGACAAGGCCATGGAAACCTATCAGGCTGGCCTAAAGCATGATCCTAATAACCAGGAACTGCTTGATGGTGTTAGGAGGTAATGAAGCTATGCAATACCAGTAGCCTAATTGTTTAGTGTATGTTTGCATAAACTTACAAACCAGCATTTTTAACCTTTCTCTTGGTGCAACATTTGCAGGTGCATTGAACAGATCAACAAGGCCAACAGAGGAGAAATAAGCCAGGACGAATTGCAAGAAAGACAGGTAACCATGTTGTAATATGCTTTCGTGTTCTTTCTGCATCTGCTGCTTCAGATTCTGTGTTGTTAACCAGTCCTCTTGGTGTTTCTGCAGAATAAAGCTATGCAAGACCCAGAAATCCAGAACATCCTTACAGATCCTATCATGCGACAGGTATCATCGAATCCACATGCTTTGTTGGAATCCTGGTGTCAAGCTGATTATATATGGTTGTTAATTGATTTCCTGTTTTGCAGGTGCTAATTGATTTCCAGGAGAACCCCAGGGCCGCTCAGGAGCACCTGAAAAACCCTGGAGTTATGCAGAAGATTCAGAAACTCATAAGCGCTGGAATAGTCCAGATGAGATAATGATGCGATTGTACCCACCTGTTTGTGTCTTGTGCTGGGCTTGTTAATTCACATGCCCCGTTCGTATCTTCCAAAAATGTAGCCGTGGCAAAGGTTCATCAACTTATTGGGGGCTAGTGTCGTCCTTTTCCCATTGGAGTGTAAGGGCAGTGGACATTGGATTATTCATGCTTGTGGTACTGAGTTATAGGCGACGTCGTTTTCTATTGATCATCCTAATCGTACAGTCTTGTTACATGAACGGATGAACCGGAGCTGGGTTCGGCAGGATCTGCAACAAACAGCAAGTTCCTGCTTTGATGGCATGATCCAATCAGCCATCTGAGCCAGGGGACAAGGTTGAATGTGTATGTATTCAAGGTTGCGGTGGACCAGCCTGATAGCCTGAATGTTTTGGTGCGCTGGAAACACGCGAGGGCAAATTGTCCGGCATGGGGGAGGCTGCCGGAGTGGCCGCTAGGGGTGGTAATAGCGATGCTCTCTTCGCAATTCTACTTGGTACTTAATTTTTTTATAATTTAAGATTAGAGCTCGGGTTTACCACTTCTAGTGACCGCTGAGTTTACGGTTCATCTTCTCGCTCCAGAGATTTTTTTTTCTTTTCAAAAAACGCTCCAGAGAACTTGTGCCGTCTCGCCGCAGGGGCCGGAATCATTCACTCCGTTCGGCTGCTGCTGGCCGAGTGCAGAACCAGCCGAGGCCCGAGAGCAGCCGGCCGAGCACCAGCCGAACACTATGATTGTAGGCTGCCGTCCCGCGCTTGATGGGATTTAGGGTCCGCGGCCAACCTCTTATGGGCCTCAGGGCTAGTTCCGCGCTTAATCCCCATGGGCTGGGCCTTAGGGCTAGTTTCGCGCTTAATCCCATGGGCTAGCGACGAGCCCTGTGTATGTGGCCCGGTGTAGCCTGCCTGTAGAGACTAGCGATGAAAATGGTCGGAAAACGGTCGGAATATGTATTTTATAATATAGAAAATGGTGGCGGTTGGTACGGTCGGAAACAATGTCATAAAACGGAAAACGGTGTCAGTCGGTACAGAAATTTTCCGTTCTATTTTCGTCCCTACTAGAGACCAGAGAGACAGCCATGCGCGCGGATCGGCGCAGCGCGACGCAATCGCCTGCAAACCGTACTATAAGTCTATACCAACCTAACTTAGTAATTTGGTCACTTATCGTGAGCATATAGTTAGCCCAACGATTTTTTAGTCCGGTCCAAGTACGGCACGGCACAGCAGGGCCGTACCGGCAAATTCGGAGGTCCTGTGAGAAACTATGAATTGGGGCCCTAGTGACAGACATAGCCACCGCACCAGCCAGAGTGTCAGGCCACGCGAGTGGGACATCTAGGCATTGCATCGCTCGATTGCCGCTCGGTCATTGCAACCTGCGAGTGCCTAGCGAAATCTGGAAGGTGGAAGTGCAGACGTCGCGACTCACATCATGTCTGGCGAGTGGTGACGGTGGAAGCGGAAATGATCGCACAGATTGGATCGAAAGACAACAATTGAGCGGCGTGTTTCCTCTTTTGTGGCATATATTTGGGCCACAGTTTGCTTCGTATTGGACCAAAAGACATAAAATAAATACTAATATATAACTATACATAGTATACATATTATATTTTTTGGGCCCTTGAAATTTGAGGGTCCTGTGCGGTCGCACGGGCTGCACGGCCCTAGAAACGGGCCTGCGGCATAGGTCTAATCGTGCAGGAGCCGGCACGGCACAAACCTTGGTGGGCCGTCTCCTTAGCACGGCACGGACCTTTTAGAGGCGGCCCGAAATGGCACGATGGGCTGGCATGGGTCCACTTGGCCTATAATAGCCCATGACAGCCTGCCTCGACAAACCCTAATCCCCCATTCGAATCCCTCCGCTCCTCCAAACCCTAGCCCCTACCGGCCACCTCTAGCTTGTAGGCCACAGCCCCCATTTCTCTGATCCTCTCCTGTCCACCGTCGCCGACCAGACGGATCTACACCTCCAGCCTGCGGATCTACACATCCGGTCGCTGAATCTACGTTGCGTGCCTCTAGTCTCCGCTGCCCGGATGGTCGGATCTGCGCTGCCGGACGCCATCGTGCCGTGAGTCTGTGGGCCGTTTCATACTCTCCTTCCTCTACATCGCTCTCTAGTATGCGGATCTACACCGCGCACACCTCCACCTCGACGCTTCCCCTTGTCTCTTGTCGACGGATATATGCCAAAACCCTAGCTTGTTGTTGCCCTCTTCGTCTCTGTTGGCCAGACTCCGTTGAGGGACTTGAGGCCGACGACGATAATGGAGCCCGATCCAATCTCACACAACAACGACAATGAGGCAACAAAACAAGTAGCTCAAAATAATATTTGAAGACTTTTGAATTATCGTGTGTGATCTGTGATGCGTCTATATGTATATTTCATTACTTGTGCATGTTGCTTTAATTTGAAATTATTATCAGTTTCATATTTGGAGTATTTGAAATATTTGTGAAATTTGAAGCTGGGAAAGATGTGTATGATAGGGCGGGCTAATGGACCGGCACGGGCACGGCAGCTTAACGGGCCGTTTTGTGCCAACGGGCTAGCACAGCACACCAAAACGGCTACCATGGGCTGGCACGGCACGGCACAGTTACTAACCGTGCCTAACCGAGCTAGGATGAATTATGCCTGGACTGGGCTGTGCCGGGCCGCCCATTTGCCAACTATACGCGAGTAGAACCACAATTGTCCACAAGAGTGTGGAGTTGAACATCCGAGCGACGTACAAAATAGTGTTGGATGACAATCTTGGCAGTAGGTTTTGATCGATCAAACAAAAAAAATGGCAAAGATGAATAATATTAATAGGTACGTTTTAGAATTTAGAGTATTTTCAACAGATTACCCATCCCTCTTTTCAATAAAAAAATTGATGTTTTGATGATCGGGGTGCTCAAGCAAATTACCAATCTAATCCATATTATCTATTTTTTTATAATTATCAGAACACACCTCTCTTTCACCCAAATGAAGGGGATTCATCCCTCTATCCTATTTTAAGTGATTAAATTTTGGTAGTCTGCGGTAGCAATTATATTATAAAACATATAAAGTAGTTATTGGTAACTGAGAGAGTGTATTTTAGAGGTAAGGTATGAGTAATTTGTTGGAGATGCTTTTAGGCTAGAAGATCGTGTTCGATTTTGTTTCTAATAAGTAGCTCAGCCTACAATATAATGTCCACAAGCCACATTACGCACATTAAACTATTCCCAATCAGATCGACTGACTGACAAGGCCGCATGCAGCACATAGAGCCGTGCTATACACAAGATGACATTCAACGATGCAACATTGCCATCGCATCGATCGGGAGATGCATCTTTGGACGTCGACACATGTCCAATGCACGTAGAACTTTTTGCACGTACAGTAGCGTGTGGGACTACTATGCCTGCTGCATGCGAGAAGCTTGCTTGAAACATAGCCAGGGGCCAAACTGAAGCGACCGTGCACCCTACTAACCAGGCGCGGGTCATTCCGCCAAACCAAAATAAAGATGATGATTAATTGATTATACGGCTACGTATACGAGTTGATGAAAAACAGTTAAAGAAGGGGAAGGTACTGCGTGGGATACGGGGTGGATGGGTCACTTGTCGTGTATGTGCCCTTCACGTCATAATCCATGCACGTTTCTATTCGATATGAGTCGGTCTGGTTCCAAACACTCTTTCAATATCCATGTGAGGTATGTCATTTCTGTCCTTCACGTCGTCTGCACATGATTGGATTAATTCGCGCAGTTATCCACTGAAGCCAATAGAGGTGGGTATTTTTTTAAAAAGAAACGTAATAATAAAGATCCAACGATTACATTTATCAATGATTTAGAGCCTACAGAGTTGATCTGCAGGATCCTTTTGAATTTTGCGAGAATTTCTAAGATCTATTCTGTTTTCTAATCACTACTACAGAACATCAATGTTGTTCCGGTTGGGAAATCCTTTTTGTCCTGGTTTCCCAACCGAAAACGCCAGGCCGGGACAAAAGGGAGTCTGGCAACCGGGACAAAAAGCACCATTTTGTCCCAGTTGGCAGCGCCACGTGCCTGGTGCACCAACCGAGACAAAATGTCCATTTTTTGTTTCTCTTTTCTCCTTCTTTTTCTATTTCAATTATACTTTTGCATTTCAATTAAACTTATATATTGGAATTCAGTGTGTAAGATCTCCACTAATATATACATATATATATATATAATTACTTATATAATATTTGTCCTAGATAGCTTCCATATATAAACTATATATACACATATATATTATTGGAGGGCTTAAATATATAATACATGCATACTCATAAATAGAAATATAATACATATACACATATATTTACATAGGTATATTCGCTCTTAATTATATATGTACGCGTATATTATCATATTTGCTGCGATTGTCAATGTGAGATTGTCCATTATAGTAGAATTCGTCTTTTGGATCGAGGACTTGCTCAACAATAAATCCGGACAATTGTTCTTGAATCGCCATAATCTTTTCCTCTAGTATGAGTTTATCGCGCATCTCCTCGACCTATAGAAAAGGGGGATAATTAATTTCGACTAATTAAAATACGAGTTCAAACATTAACAAGTTTTTTACTTACTTCCTCCTCCCAATCTGCCAAGGCCCTTGGAGGACCTACCAGACCGTGGATGTTCTCGCATACATAGTATGCGCATAAATTAGTGCCTTGTTTTTGCCTCATACACTTTAAGAGAGAAGAAATTATCAGGTATTTACATGAATATATAATAAAACTAATGAAACGTGCAATGAATCATCCAAGTGCGTATCGCAAAATCTGTCTTGATCTTCAATTCCTTGTCCAATTTTCCTGGATGATTTTTAACGACTTGTTTCCAAACCCTGTGCATGATTAGAACAATTATAGCCAAGTAACAAAGTGATTCAAAGTATCGATCATCGACAGAGTAGTGGTAGAATTACTTTTTCATCATGTTAAGAAGATCACTGTATTGTTCTGGAGGTCTCCTTAATGAGTCCATAACCACCATCATGCTAATGTTGACAAGTATGAGCATTAGGACCCAGTGTTCACTGCAAGATTATACGGAATAGTTAAGGTTTAAACAATTCGATGATATAGAATAGAAAGAGTTAGACGGAAGGAATCACTCACGCAAAGTTGTAAGGAAACAATATCATTTGCTTGTTGTGATGAATGCTTATGTACTTGAACAAGTTTTGAAATATCTCATCGGAATTGTCACGTAGAAGCCTCCAATTACAAGTAATTGGGTCGATGAAGCTGAGGTGAGAGTATCCCTTTCTCCTGCAAGTTTGTATCTCGATTCTACATGATACCGAATAAATCAAGGGATCAGTATGTTGAGATCATGCAAAACAATACGTAAGAGAGTAAAATACTTGCAGAACCCACAAGCCGACCATAGAGATGTCGAGGTCCTCCTGATGGAATAGTTGGTAAACTTCTTCCCAGTTTATCCATATAATGGCCTCCCTCCGTAATAAATCATCATCTTTAAACTTTGCGCCCTGCATGAAGATGCAATCGGCCATCGCACGCATGTAGTGCTGGTGCATCTTATACATTTGCGTTGGAAGCACGGACACTACTTCGGGGGGTACAAGAGATTTGCCCAGCTCATAAGTCCATTTGACGACCACTTCAGCCTTTGGAATATCTTCTCCCCCTGCAATCCGAGCCGCCGTCAGGTTTGCTTCTTTCAAAAATGTAACAAAGTCTTGTTGTTGCGCCGTCTGTCCCACTACGAGAGGCTCTATTGATTGTTTCTTTTGGGCTCCAAGTTGTGGAACGTCGGACGACGACGACTTTGATTGTCTCTTCTTTTTCTCAGTAGTTTTGATAATTGTGCGGTCGTAGTTAGAAGGGGGATCTCTCGGAATGAATTTTCTCTTATTTGCTTCGCACATTCCCTTAAAAAATTTCAAATCTCCCGGATTTATCATTTACTCGGGCTCCGGCTTCGGCTTCGGCTTGAAGTGCTCTTTAACTTTCTTGAGTTATCCGATCTCATTCTTCAAGGCTCATGTCCCAGGGTTTAATAGGAGCCTCCTTGGTTTTTTTCTTCTTTTCCTTCTTCTTTGGAGGCTCTTTAGCCGGTGCAGCTACCTTCTTTGCCGGCGGCTGTTTCTGTTTCTTTGCCGGCGGCGGAGGGGGTGACCAAGGAGGTGTCGGTGACGCTTGAGTGTTCATCGATGCATGAGATGATGGTGATGGAGAATGTGCCGGTGAACCTTGCCGAGACAGTGTTGCCCTTGGGGAGTTTTGCGGAGATGCCGGCCTTGGAGAGGCATGCTGAGATGCCGGTCTTGGTGTTCGATCATCCGACTTTAGGATGATATAGCACTTATCCCATAGGATGTAGCCAATAATGGCTTCTGCTAGTGTCCTCTCCCCATCGCCTCCATGAATATCAAGCTCGACCGTCTCCCAACCCTGGCACACCTGCTCCACGCCAACTCTTGTGTATCCTGCCAGAATTTATTGCCCGTGGTACACATCGCCTGGTTGGATTGGCATGACAGTACCATATGCAATAGTGAACATTAAGTTCTTCTGATTCAGCTGGAACCGTGAACTTCTTCTTAAGCTCCCGCCAGCACCATTCTTTTTCTCTCTCGGGTACCGCATCCCGTTATTCGCTTGGATTGGAAGCTTTCCATAGCTTGAAGCTGATCGGGTGTGGTCCCTGACAATACATCCGTATTGTCTGAAAGCGATCGGGTGCTCTAGCCTAAGAGGGGGAGATGGTGAATTAGGCACTATTAAAATCCTAAACCTATGGCTCCAACTAGTTTGCACAAAACTTAAACTAGATCAAGCTATCTAGATGTGCAACTACGGTTCACCTTAGTGTGAAACCCTCATCCCAAAAGAGTTTTGCAACCTATAGCTAATCCTAGCAAGATACTACACTAAGAAAGTAAAGGCACACAAGTTGTAATATGAAATGCAGAAGCTTAAAGGGAGGTATGAGAGAAAGCGAACTCTCGACACGAGGATTTATCCCGTGGTTCGGATTGCCACAAAGGCGCCCCTACGTCCACGTTGTTGAAGCACTCACAAAGAGTATCGCTTCCCGGCAATCAAGTCTCTTCCGTGAACACAATCACGGTCACCTTGATCCCGATCTTCACTAAGGGAGATTGCCCACGAAGGAAGGGTCTCTGTCCCCCGCACAATATTGTCGACGCCACTCCACACCAAGCCGGAGGGTCGTTGACTTGCCGACGAGCCACTAATGCTCCAAGGAGGCCGGCACACCGAGATACAAGTTTGTTTCACTCTAGAACCACAGCACAAGGATCTAAACCTTGCTTGATCACTCACTCAAGAGCTAACCTAGCACTAATACTCACAAAGTTTGTGCTAAGGACTAAGGATTTGAACTCTATGCTCTTGGATGGCTTGGAGGTGTTCTTGGGTGTGTGTGTGTGATGTCTTGGTACTCCAGCAAGCTTCAAATGGCCGGGGGAACACATATATATAGGCCACCATATCAAGAGAGCCGTTACTAGCCGTTGGCCAGTTTTTTGTGCAGGCATCGGATCTTCCGATGCATAGAGCATCGGTTCTTCCGGTCACTCTGCGCTCTGAAGTAACCATTGGCCTCTCTGACACGCTGCAGCAACTTCAGGGAGCATCGGATGAACCGATGCTAGGGCGTCGGAATTGTGACAGCCCAAATATTTAACTAGCTAATCCTGGATTGTTAGCATTAAATCATGCGTCATTCAATGAAGTTTTGCACATAAAATGACAGGTCAAATGAATCATAGAATTCGAGGTTTTAAACACTCTTTCAAACTTTAAACAAATATGCTTTAAAAATAATTTCTAAAATATAGCTCAAATGAATTTTTGCCCAAAACCAATGTTATAGGTTTTTGAATGACGAACAACTTTCGTGTTCAAAGTTTTTCGAGTTGCTACACAAAAACGGGAGAAAAAGTTGATTTCCCAAGCGTATACGACATTTTCAAATGCATTCAAGTTTCAATTTTTATCTTTTAAACAAAGCCTCAAATGAAAAAGTGCCAAAAACTAAAGTTGTAGATTTCAAAATTTTAAGCAAGTTTCGTATTCAAAAGTTTTTCATTTGATCTTTGGAATAGGGAGAAAAACTGAGTTTACAAACTGGAATTTTCAACTTCGAGTTAATTACAGATTTGCCCTCACTCCATCTCCCTCTCTGTTTTCTTGCCGTGACGGCGTTCGTCGCCAGCGTCAGCCACCGGCCGTCCCACGCGTCGCGCCCCCGGCCAAACCCGTCCTCCGCGCCCCTGGTTTCAACGAAACCAGCCTCCCTGGCACCTCCCACGCGCGACACGCCGTCGAACGTCGTTGTCTCACCATCGCCGCTCTCGACGTCCGAGCCATGCGTCGCCACGCCTTTGCCCTCGCTGCCGTTCCAGTCATCTCACGAAGCGAACTCCGATTTCTCCTCAGCCTCCTCCTCGCGCTAGAGCCAAAACTCAGAGCCGAGCTCCCCTTCTCCCTGTTGCTCAGCAACGCAGCCGCCCGCCGTTGCTTGCCGTCGAGCCACCTCCACGCGGAGCCCCTCCTCCGCTCGTCCTCGCCCCCAACCAAACCCCTAGCGAGCTTCTTCTCAACGTTCTGCAGCTCCTCGGCCCGGCCATCGGCACCCAGACCCACTGGAACGCCGCCGCCGCACGCCATGGCCGCCGCCCCGCGCGAGCTCATCGTGGAACCACCACCCCCGGTCCTCCAATGCCCAAATTGAACACTCCACGGCCGTCTATACCTTCCTTGTATGCTCCCACGCCCGACCCCCTCCACCATCCCTCACCAGAGCGCCGCCTCCATGGCTCAGTTCGCCGCCGGCCGCCCCTCTCCGCGGAGCCGCCTCCTCCAAGCGCCTCCCCGCGACCCAAGACCTTCTAGAGGTAGTCCTCGGTCCCCTCTCGCTTTTCCCCAGTGGGGCCCCCACCGCCGGAGCCTCTCCTCGCCGGGAAAAGCCGCGCCCTCCCTCCTCTGTTCTTCACCCGACCAGGGACCTACGCTGAGAAGGAGACAGAATTCCAGGAGTCCAAATGTAAAAACGACAGGAAGCTATAGAACTCAAAAGCTGCGAACTTTGAAAATACCTAGAAAATCGTAGAAAAATCAGAAAAATTCAAACTAAAATATTTTGGAATACTTAGATCAAAACCTACAACTTTTGTTACAGTCACATGTTCATATTATGCTTCTATTGTAATCTAGGATAAAGATTAGATTAAATAGCACACAAATGTATCTCCTATTGTAGTCATGAACTAAGGCTAGTTTTTTGACAGAGTCCTACACCCTAGATGAATAGCTTACTGTAAAAATTTGAGGACATTTTGAAAACTCTAGCTATAGGTTTCATTAGATCTTGGTTTATGCCTAGGTTAAATAGAATTAAATCCACAGGGTTCTATTTTAGTTTTCCTGAGCTGAAATGTTTACAGAAGGCTTACTTTAGTTTCTAGATTCTATAGAAAATTTTTTGGGAATTTTTAGTAATGTATAACTAGTCCTTTGGATTTAATCTTGAATAAACTTTGTAAATCAAAAACCCTAGTTTACTTCATTAGAAAAATCTCATAGTTTTACTAGAGCTTGAGTTTGAGTAGATGAACCTGCATGCCAAGTTTGAGAATCAATAACGTCCTACTTTGTCCTGTAAAAATAGATCTTTACCCCAGCAAAAGTTGTTTAATTTACTATTCATGTTTAATCTGCTTCATGAAAATAGATGAAAATTTTATTGTAAGTTGGTACTTCAGTTTTGTTCCTTGCATCAAAATTTCAACCCCATGACCTATGGGTAATTATAGTTTTGGACAAAGCGTGTTATCTTTAGTTTTGTTAGAAGAAATAACTTTTGTATGTTTTGGTATATAATGAAAACCCCACTTTGATTTTATGAACGAAGTTGTGTTAAATAACTACTCTATAAATGACTGCCCAGGAAATGTTAATTAAGAAGTTCACATCCAAACTCACATCATGTTGGACTACAACTTTATCGTGAAGGAAAAATAATAACATCTACATTGTTGAGCAACTCAAAACTGTGCATTCATACATATGCATTGCTGCATTTCATTTAGGTACGATAGATGTACTGCATGAAGGATGTGATGTTGGAACCGAGCCAGAAGACGGTGAATGGTGGACACATCCAGAAGATGGACGGATGGATCCCGATGTACACGACCGAAGGAAGATGCTCGCCGAGCAATCACCTTCTAACTAACACTAACCTAGTGTTAATCCCAGGCAAGCCCCGGAGCATGTCCTATCTATTTTGAATTTATGGCACTTATTATTGTTTCTATCTACTTGCGCATTTAAGTTTACAGGAGTTGCTTGGAACCTTAGCAACATGATCCTAGGTACCTATGCTTGAACACTAGTATGTGTAGGTCGCTAGTTGGCTAGGCTAATGGTTCGGTAGAAGTCGAGTGATTTCCTGTCACTCGCGAGAATTATATGAGTTGAATGTCTTCTACATACTGCAACTATAAGGCTCACGGGCGGGGTTGTGGTACTTGTGATACCCCATCTGTTTAGTGAAAATGGATAAGACCGCAGTGCGTGGTAGTGGTGGTTAAGCGTTTGAACGTACTAATCACATGCCGAGAATATGATAATCGGTAAGCTTAAGTACTGGATTGAACCGCAGCCGGAATATACTCCCCACCGTCTTGAACTCGTTCACATCTAGCTAATGGCGAGTACAGAGTCATCGTACTGTTGTACTTGAGGGCGGTGGGCCTGTTCCGTGAAGCGGGAATTGAAGGAAACTGTTGCGTGGGTGTCTCTGTTCCCATGCGTGTGTTTAGGTCTGCCTGGCCAGGTTAACAAATTCGATTCGAATCGTCCGCTTCTCATGGTTTGGGACTGCTTAACCCTTCTGCTACATAGAGTAAGAAGTGAAAGATGATGATGATGAATATGGTTGGTTGAATGTTGAAAGATAATTGTTTCCCACCATGTATGCTATTGGATAGATGCTCACCTAGAATGGTTAATTAAACTAGAACCTAAAAGCTAAAATTCGAAATTAAGGATCTACCCTTAATGCTTTTCGGCAAAACAAACCCCTCAAGCCAAAAGCCTTGCATGTCTAGATAAAGGGCTAAATATACCCTTAGTCGGGTAAGCCTTGCTGAGTATTAGTATACTCTGCCTTGCTTGTGGCTTTGTTTTTCAGGTGGTACATCTGAGGATGTGGTTGACGTCATGTACGGGTTTCATCATGACGTCTTGTTTCGTCGGTAGAAAATCGTTCATTTCTCCGCCGCACTTAAACTCTGTTGTCTTTTTATAAAATTCAAACTCGGTTTGTAATAATAATTCAGTTTCATACTTTTATAGTAAAATTTGCGGAATGTTGTATTCTCTGAACTGCTTTGTCGATCCTGTATCAAGTGGTTTAATCGGGATTTTACCCGACAACACTGCTGGATTACTCCGTTTTAAGTGCGTTTTAACTCTGGTTGCTGTTTCGGTGACGATTAGCGCACTTAAGCCAGATTAATTTAGGCGGGGCTGCCACAGGAACTTCCGGTGACACTTGTCCTTCATATAGCCGTTACACCTTGCTGACGTCATTGCACCGACGCATTACTCCGGTAGCCGTCGGATCTTCCGATGCTGAAGGCTTGGCTGCTGCATGCTTGACATCGTCTCTGGAACATAGTACGTTGAATGCACCGATGCTTAACTTGGCCTCGTCGGTTCAACCGGTGCTTCACTCTTTCTTCACTTGATCTCCAAAGGTGCTCAGGCTTGCACGGATGCCAGGGCGTCGGATCTTCCGACAACCATCGGATGCACCGATGCTTAGGCATCGGTTAAACCGGTGCCCCTGTTTTCTGCCAAACTCATCCAATGCATCACAGCGATCAATTGGATTTCCACTATGATTTGACATCTCTACGGCGGATTGGACTTGTCATCTTGATGGTGGATTGGACTTGGCGTCTTGACGATAGATTAGACATTGCGTCTTGACCATGAATTAGACATGTTGACTCATATCCATGAGACCTAAGAACTCCTACAAGTGTGATCTCACAAACTTGTTAGTCCCATTGATTATGTTGTCACTCAATCACTAAAATCACAAACAATGGCCTAAATGGGGCCATGTTCCTTACATTGTCTTATGAATTTTTTGGCGGCAGCTTCTGGAGCGATCGGTTCACCATCTGGACCAACTTCCGTTATAATGTACCGCCCTTCCAGTTTCTTTGTCGGGCTTCGCTTCGTCTTTTTCTGCTGCGACGATAATCCAGACGGCTATACAAAAACATTCATATATTTATATAGTATTCATATAGATTCAGATGAAAATATGATTTTCAATACAAGTAAGTATAGTTGTGATATGTACATTAGCACTTTGTTCACCAACAGCGTCATCCTGAATGGATGGTGCCTCAATTCCGTCACCGGACATATTCAAATATATGTCGGTATTGCTGCCATCATCAGCTTGTTCGGGGGCATCTCCTTGTGCACCACCACCTTCGGCAATCATATTCAATAGGAACTGTTCGTCTTCCGCGTCTGTTTGTTGTCGCGGGTCCATCGTAACTAAAAAAATGAATACAAATAAAACTCTTTAAAAAATTCTCTAAAAAATGCACATATTTGCGAGGATTGGATCGGAATTCGTTTACATGGACGAGGTCGAGATGGGGACTACGTTTGGATCGGACTATGTTTGGATCGAGAAGGGGACTACCCTTAACTAAAAAATGAATACAAATAAAACCCTTAGGAACCAGTTTTCCAAGCGGTCGGAATCGGTGAGAAGGAGACAACGAGAGAGAATTGAACAAGTGAGCGAGCGAGCGAGCGTGTGTGTGTGTGTGTGTGTGTGTGTGTGTGTGTGTGTGTGTGTGTGTGTGTGTGTGTGTGTGTGTGAGTGAGTGAGCGAGCATCGGTGAGAAGGAGAGAGCGTCCGTGAATATAAAGAAGTAATATAAATGACACCTTTCAATTAAGAATAAAGAATACATGTAATTAAAGTCTTTGAATGACATAATTAAATAATAAATATATAATAAATTAAAGTCTATGAATGACATATGTAAATAATAAATACATTATACACTCTCTAATTCTCTAATACATTATACACCCTCTATTTAAATAATTAAAAGCATTTCCTTCTCTATTTCTCTCGAAATTCTCCATAATTCTCACTATATCTAATGACTAAATTCTAGATTATATCAAATAATGGAAACCTTATACCTTAATTAAATTCAACAAAAATATCTCTATAATTAAATTGTAGTTAATATTTACTAATAGAAACAAATAATATATATATAATTCTATAGTAAAAGAAAAAAAGAAATGGCCGGCGGCCCATGCCACGTAGGGGACAGGGACGGCGCGGCATCGGCGTTGGCGTCGAGGCGTGCCGGCGGAGTTGCGTCGAGGCAACGGCGCGGCGACGTCGAGGTGTAGCAGGCGGCGCGCAGGGGCGGGGGCGGCGGCGTCGAGGTACACGGCGTCCGGCGCGACGGAGGCGGGGCCGGAGCGGGCCAGTGGAGGTGCGCACAGGGTGGAGGAGACGACGGTGAACCTCACCGGCGACTCCAAAGGGGCAGAACGGCGGCGTGGAGGCGGCCCGACGGCACTCGGGCGGCGGAGCTCGGGCGCGCGGCGCTCGGGAACGGGATGGGGGACGTCGACGACGGCGCTCGGGGAGGGCGAAGCTCGGCACCGACGGCGCGTTGGGGCGGCGGAGCTCGGGCGGTGGAGGTCGGCGGCGCTCGGGGACGGCGGCGGCGGCAAGCAGGAGGTGCGGTGGGAGCAGGGGACGGCGGCGGCGCGGCGCATATCAAGAAAACCACCAAGTGTTGGGGAAGAGGAGAGAAAGAAGGGAGATATAGGGGTGGGGGCCTTTTGTCCCGGGTAGGGCCACGACCCGGGACAAAATGTGTTTTTAGACGGGCCGGGAAAATTCCGAGCCCGCGGCCCACCTTTAGTTTCCTGAGGATCTACCACCCAGGACAAAAGGGGTCCGTTTTTCCTCATTTCCGCCAAATCTTTTGTTTGTTTTTGGTTCTTTTTACTTCTCTTTTAAAATAGGCTTTCATTTGTTAATTTAGTTACAAAATTATGGTTCCAAAAATTATGGAGCAAATTTTTTTATCTCTATATAGACTTGATACACGCAACAAAAATATTTAATTTTCATTCAACTGATTGGGTCAACGAAATATCTAAATTTTTTGAAATCATATTTTTTATGTTGACCATGCAAAAATATATTAGGTGAATAAATTTTTTCAAACCTTTGCTTTTTGACAGAAAGTGGGTTCTGTCACAATATTAGCGTTTAAAAAGTGAGTTTTACATAAAAATAAGCAATTTCATGACATTAATGAGTAGTTTGTGAGATAGCGTGTGTGTTAGTGAGATAGTATAGTGTGTTAATGTGAATGTAATTTCATGAAATAAATAAAATTAGTTGAGTAATCCATATTATTGTATGAAAATTATACTTGAGTCTGATAATTAAGTGAAAACTATAAAAAAAATAATATATATATAACATAATACATAAAGGATAATGGTACAGTACATATATAATAAAAGTATTCGAATTGTCATTACTTTTGTATAGAATAATAGAAAATGATTCAAGTACATGAAATATTAGCGGTAACGGATTTTCTCTTGACAAATGTCCCTTAATTATGATCACGGCACAAGTATGGAGCACCATCATTGGCCAGCCGGATGCATGGATCAGCATTTACTTCGAAAGGTGTAATGGCAACAAAGTTATTATATTCTTCTGACAAGTCTGTCTTGTCCTCCACTCCAACGATGTTTCTCTTCCCTGATAGAATTATGTGTCGCTTAGGCTCATCTTTTTACTTGTTTATCTCCTTCTTTGGCTCGCTGGACATGTCTTTAATGTAGAAAACCTGAGCGACATCCTGGGCTAGGACAAACGGCTCGTCTCTATACCCAAGATTATTGAGATCAACTATTGTCATCACATACTCATCTTTTGTTACCCCTCCTCCAGATAGCTTAACCCATTCACAACGAAATAGAGGCACTTTGAAATTGAGACTGTAATCCAGCTCCCATATCTCTTCAATGTAGCCGTAGTATGTGTTCTTTTTTCTATTATTGTCCGTGGCATCCATACGGACACCGCTGTTTTGATTTGTACTCTTTTTATCTTGGGCTATCGTATAAACTGTGTTACCATTTATCTCGTACCCTTGGTATGTTAAGATATTCCAAGATGGTCCCCTAGCCAATAAGAACAGTTGTTCACTTATATCCAAGTTATGCATTAGATGCTTCCGCAACCAGCTGCCGAAAGTGTTCATGTGCTCACGTGTAATCCATGCCTCAGACTTTTCCGGGAATTTGGAGAGCAGAATCTTCTTGTATTCTTCGATATACGGGTCAACCAAGGATGATTGTTGAAGAACCGCATAAAGCGCTTTCTTGAATGAAAAATCATCGGTGCAGACATAAAATTTCTTTTCTAATGTACCATTTCCATTTAGTCTCCCCCTCATATCGCGATTCAGGGACCCCAATCGGTTTAAGGTCATCAATAAAGTCAACACAAAAGTCAATGGCCTCCTCAGTTCTGTAGGCACTGGCGATGCTTCCTTCTGGACTAGCTCGATTACGAACACATTTCTTGAGTACCCCCATGAACCTTTTGAATGGGAACATGTTGTGTAGAAATACTGGTCCGAGGATATCAATCTCTTTCACAAGGTAACTAGAAGATGTGTCATGATGTTGAAGAAAGATGGTGGAAATATCAGATCAAAGCGAACAAGGCATTGCACCACATCATTTTTGCAGCTTTATCAAATTGTTCGGGTCAATTACCTTCTGAGAAACTGCGTTGAGGAAGGCACATAGCTTCACGATAGTTAACCGGACGTTATCAGACAGAATCCCCCGCAGCACAACCGGAACAAGTTCGGTCATAAGCACGTGGCAGTCTTGGGACTTGAGATTTGTAAATTTCTTCTCTGCCAAATTTAGGATTCCTTTTATATTGGATGAGTATCCAGATGGAACTTTTATACTGCTCAAGCAGTCAAAATGCTTTCATTCTCTTCCTTGCTAAGAGTATAGCTAGCAGGACATAAGTATTCTCATCCATTATCTCACTGTTGTGGATGTAATGCATCTCGTTCTTCCATACGTTGCAATTCTTGACGTGCTTCTAGTGTATCTTTTGTCTTTCCGTAAACTCCCAAGAATGCTATCAGGTTGACGCAAAGATTCTTCGTGAGATGCATCACATCAATTACATGACGAACATCTAAGACTTCCCAATACGGTAGCTCCCAAAATATAGATTTCTTCTTCCACATGGGCGTCATTCCGTTTTCGTTCGGAACAGGTTGGCTACCAGGTCCCTTTCCAAAAATAACTTCTAGATCTTTTACCATGTCGAAGACGTCTTTACCACTACGGTGCATCGGTTTTGTTCGGTGGTCCGCTTGGCCTTTGAAATGCTTGCCCTTCTTTCGTACCGGATGCCTGATGGGAAGAAACCGACGATGACCCATGTATACAATCTTCTTACAGTGAGTCAACCATATATTATCGGTATCATCTAAACAGTGTGTGCATGCTTTATATCCCTTGTTCGAATGTCCTGACAAGTTACTAAGAGTAGGCCAGTCATTAATCGTTACGAACAGCAATGCTCGTAGGTTGAAGTTTTTCTGTTTGTATTCATCCCACATCCGTACACCTTCATCGCCCCAAGCAATAAAAGTTCTTCGATCAATGGTCTTAGGTACCCATCAATGTCATTTTCTGGCTGCTTTGGGCCCAGGATAAGCACTGGCATCATGATGAACTTCCGTTTCATGCAGAGCCATGGTGGAAGATTGTACATACAATGAGTCACAGGGCAAGTGCTATGACCACTGCTCATCTCACCAAAAGGATTCATACCATCCGTACTCAAACGGAACCTTATGTTTCTCGCATCCAGTTCAAATTCAGGGTACGTTCTATCTATTTTTCTCCACTTCGACCCATCAGCGGGGTGTCTAAACATCGAGTCTTACTTGCGTTCCTCTTTGTGCCATCGCATCAACTTAGTATTATCTTTATTTCTAAACAGACGCTTCAAACGTTGTATTATAGGCAAATGCCACATGACCTTCGCAGGAACTCTCTTCCGGGGACGCTCCCCCTCGACATCGCCCGGATCATCTTTTCTGATCTTGTAACGCAATACACTGCATACGGGACATGCATTCAAATTCTCATACTCGCCTCGGTAGAGGATACAGTCGTTGGGGCATGCATGTATCTTTTGCACTCCCAATCCTAGAGGGCAAACAAGTTGTTTGGCTTCATACATTGTGGTAAGCAATTCGTTGTCCTTAGGAAGCATTTTTTTTAACAAGTTTAAGTAATTCACCAAATCTCTTGTCGGATACACCATTTGTCACCTTCCATTGCAGCAACTCCAAGGTGGTGCCAAGCTTCTTCAATCCATTTTCACAATCTGAGTACAACAACTTATGGTGGTCCTCTAACATCTTCTGGAACTTCAACCTCTCCGTTTCACTCTCACAGTCTGCCCGCACATTGTGCAGTGCCTGCCCCAGATCATCGTTGGGATCATCTTCTGCTACATCTACTTCGGGCTCTTCCATGGGAATATCGTCATCGAATGCACCGAATTCAGCATTTCCGGGAAAGTGGTCGTCAAAATCTTCTTCTTCATTGTCTTCCATGGTAACCCCCGTTCTCCGTGCTTCGTCCAACAAACATACTTCTCCATGAAACCATTTGCGAAAATGTGGCTGTGTAGGATTCTTGAAGAGGAGTAATCCTTGTTATTCTTGCAATGAACACACGGGCAGCACATAAAACCATTCTGCTTGTTTGCCTCAGCCACAGACAAAAAATAATGCAGGCCTTCAATGAATTCGTTCGAACGTCGGTCAGCATTGTACATCCATTGCCGGTCCATCTGCATTTTAAAGGAATCAATTTGAATTCTTTACACATATCGAATAAATAAAATATATCAAACCTAAATTAAACTAAATGTAACATAACATGAATAATTAAAAGATCTGCAATATCCATCATACATCATGATTAATTAAAAGGAGTACTTAATCCATTACAGAACTTAACAAAGAAGTACTCAACATGCAACTTAAAAATTCGCACAACAACACATAGGTTTTCAACCGTCCTTGCGTGGGAAAGCAGAATGCTCTGACGGATTTCTTGCTGGCGCAGAAGAAGATGGCGGAGCTGAAACCTCCGAGTTTGGTGGTGACGAACCGTAACGCCGCAACAAATCCTCAAGATCAAACGGAGGTTCCTCGCCCCTTGCCACACATTCTCTATATTCTTTTTCTAAATAACGGAGTGCTGCCCTATGAAAAGCGCTAGGTTTCTTGCACTGACGACCTACTGGAGTTGTGCCATTCTCTCCAGAAGGACAACGATCACCCCCACCGGCACCACTCCCTCCAGCTGCTGAAGCCATATTTTACTGGAAAACACTTTTATTTTTCACAAAATTATAAATTCTTGCAATTACAATGCAAATATTATTTACTATTACAATTACAATTACAATGATCAGATTAATTACTTTTGCAAATAATAATGAAAACATATAAAAAAGACAAAATCTCTAATTAATTGAAAGAAATCTTTATAACTCCTAATTATTTTGACACCCTTCAGTTCCAGAAGAACACTCTTTTCAATATCCAGAAACCCTCTAGAAGAAAAAAAACTTTATTTCAGAAAATGTATATGTCGGCAACCTCGACTCTGCGGTGATGACACTACCTTTCGGGGGGACACGGTGCTGTACAAGTACGTCACCAATAGGCCAGTCGCAACACCAACATTTACGGTTGATAGGAACACGGCACTCGGCACAAACAGCATGCTCGTTGATATGCACTCAGTGCAACAACGGCCACGCTGACTGTGCCAAATGCTATGTTCGTATTAACCGCAAGTGCTGGTGTTCCGACCAGCCCATTAGTGACGTCCTTATAACACATCATGTATCCCCGAAATGTAGTGCCATCACCGTTGAATGGAGATTAACGACGTATACTTATTTCGAAATAAAGATTTTTTAAGCTTCTAGATGGTTTCAGTGTGAGCATGAACGAATACATCACTAGAGTGTCAAAATAATCCATTCATAATACAAAAAATTCTAATATACTCATTTCATTAATCCATTCATTAATACAAAAATCAACTATCCACAATATGGTCATATATACAAGTAAATCACATGAAGTGTCTACACTCATTCTAAAAATTTCTATTATCCACATACTCATCTAAATCTAAAAAAAATCACACCTACATATGCAATCTAAATGTCCAAGAAATGAGCTACACATTTTCTCTATTTCTAAAGCATGAAATGAGCTACACAAGCAATGGAAGAAGAGAAAAACAAGCCCCAAACCTTTAGCTCCGATGGATGGACGGGGGAATCAAAGATCTTCACAAATGTGGTGAAGAAATGAGTAAGAACTCCCCTCTCTCGAGCCAAGAACAGCAAGAACAAGTGAGCTGAATGGCTCGGGCGGGGGAAGAGGGAAGGAGATAAGGGAGCCAAGGAGTTTTGTCCTGATTGGAGGCACCAACCGGGACAAAAGGCCCCTGTCCCCCCGCTGGGCTGGCTAGCCGTTGGACCCGGGACAAAAGTCACCTATTGTCGCGGGCCCAAAGACAGCCGGGACAAATGGCCTGGAACAAAGGCCTGTTTTGTAGTAGTGAATACGCCTTGACTTATGAGGATTAACATGGAAAGTTCAAAAGGTGTCTCCACGGTAATATAAGATGAAGTTGGTGTTGGTATTATAATACAATTTTGGTTTCAGATAGTTGTCTTTAACTTTTGATGTGCGCCCCCACATAATTAACCTTTATTTGTCATCTTTTCCTAATCACCGTCAACTAAAGAAAATTTGGAGCCCCTCCTCGCCGGCAAGGAATATGCACCCTTTATGTTTCTTTTCTGGTACAAATCGGACCCATACAGTATACATATACGCCACAGGCACAACCACAAGGGTACACCGTAGCAAGTGTTTTAAACATGATTATTTTAATTAGGTCCAACATGTACCGGCAGTGCACCAACGTTTGCACGTATATATTCTCGCCTATCAGATCGAATTAAAAATCTCAGAAGAGAATGTAAGCATCCGTGCCAAGTATGAAGACTTATCGAACGAAAGCGTGTTTGCTCATCTCACACTCATTTTTCCTCTTTAATTAAACGGGCATGTCGTTCCTAAACATCGCAAGCCGTCCATAGCGCAAACAATAACGAGTCATTCTCTGTACAATTTGTTTGAAGTGTAAGTTGGACGGCTTGTTATTCTTTTAGTCGTAGATGGCACGTACTACGCTCTCTTTGTTGCCTGAGCCACCACCTGATGAGATGCGCGCGCACGCTAGAGATCGAGTCTCATCAGTAGCAGCATCACGAACTCTGCTGATTTGGTCACGCGCATTTGGGAGATCCAACGTTTCCCGGGAGAGGAAGAACTCCATCACGTGCTACCTCCGTCCCCATCCTCGACGATCATCTATCGGTGGTCTCGCCACCACAATCTTTATTTTTTGTCCGAGTTCTCGCGCCCATCTCTCGCATGGAGTTTTTCTTTTCCTTTTTCGATCTCATCTCACATGGAGCGAGCACCTCGGATGCTGCATGTTCCCCGGCAACCGCGTTGCGCCGTGCGCGGCGGATCCTTCCTCGATCTCGATCATGGTTGCCACGCTCGAGACGGGCTCGCGTCGCGCGTGGCCCTGCTACGGTTGCCTGATGCGCCATGCACGGCGCTGGCAAGTTCTTCCTGGAACGTGTTTCTAGCTAGGCTGGTCGCCGGGGGCTTCGGTAGCAGCGTTGTTTGTTTGTGCGACGAATACACGCGACTGACACAAACCCATCGCCCATCCACGCGACGGGCCGGGGTGGATCGAACGCCCGCGCGCCGCCGCGCCCGATGCGGCCGGCGGCGTTGATCAGAGCGCGCGGCAACGTCGTCACGGCTCTCGCGCGCGTACGAGAGGAGAGGGCGGGCCGGGGCCGCGTGCGCGCTAGGTGGTGGGTGTGCTCGGAGGGAGTCAGGGTGCGAGGACCTGTAACAATCCAAAAATTTGGATTCAAATTAAGAAATTTCCTTACACGTGGACCCCACCTGTCATACAACCACCTCCCATCTCCCTGTGCTGCACGTCGCAGTAATGGCGCCCCGAGCTCTCCCGAAGCCTCCCACCGCCGTGCGTGTCGTCGTGGAGGCCGATCCCGGTTTCCCGGCCGTCGGTGACGCCGCCAAGTCGACCACGCCGCCTTCCCGAGCTCGCCACCTGCCTCACTGCCTTCTGCGCCCTCGGTTCCTTCCCTTCCTCCTCCCTTGGTCGCCATGGACACAGAGTGAGCGAGCTCACTGTCTCCAGCCGATTCGCGAGCTACTCTTCATGGATCCCAAATCCTTCGCACCCGTAGCTCCACCACCTCCCTAGCTTCCTTCCCGACACCTCCAAACTTAGCTCCAAGCCCTATCTCGCCAGGAATCGAAGCTTTTCCGGCCGTCAGCCATTAAAGCCGGCCGAGCTCCGCCTCAACGCCGACAACCCACCTCCGACCACCGTTTTCTTCGCTTGACGGCTCAAATCGACCTTAGGTGAGCCGCTGGTGCTCATGCTCTCCACGTTCCTCCGCGTTCGCGAGGTTTCCACGCTCGTTCCGCGCCATGCCGCCGCCGGCCACCGTGCTCGCCGCCGCCGCACGCTGCACGCCACGCTGCGCGCCGCCCCCCGCCACCCTTGCGCGCGCACCAGTGCCGCCTGCCGCCGCTGATGCTCGCACCGTGCCGCTTCGCCGCCGCCTGGCCCCGCCGCCGCCAGCGCAAGCGCGCCACCGCTCCTCTGCTTAGCGCCGCCGCCGCTAGGGCTCGCCAAGCCGGCCGCCCCGCCGCCTGGGGCTGCGCGCGCGGGCCCCACCGTGCAGTAGCTGTTGCGCTACCGCGCAGGACGCCGCCGGCCGCCGCCGCCGCGGGCCTCGCCCCCCCCCCCCCCCCTGCGCCGGCGAGCCGCGCCATGGCGTGCGCGCCTGGCTGGGCCGCCCCTCTGTTTTGTCCCACTGACCAGTGGGGCCCACTGGTCAGGGGGTTAGGGGGTTTTCTTTTATGTATTTTGTGTTTAGTTTCGGCTGAGATTTGTAAACTCCATATAAATTCAAGGAAAAATGCGAAAATATGAAATAAATTTTGTTGGATTTGTTAGAGTAAGATCTATAGAGGAAAAATATCCACAGTGGCAAAATGACCTTTTTACCCCTGCAAGAATTTAGATTGTGTTTAGTCTTGCTTAATTAGTTTCTATAGATTTGTTAATCTAAAAATTATGAAATTTTTGCAGTAACTTACTTTAAACATGAGTGATCCACCATAAAATTTTCATACTCATAGGACCTAGTTTAGTATATGAATATAATATGCAACCAAACTTAAATATGTGTATAGGTATAATAATATTTATTTTACATGTAAATTTTTATACAAATTATGAGAGGCAAATAATATTGTCTTTGCTATCCATATTTTATTTTATAGTAAATCATACTCTAATTGATAATTTGGCCTCTAATTGTTCCAGCACTAGGGTTAAAGTTAATTATCACCATACCTGCGTCATTTTGTGTAAATTGTGAATTTGTGTAATGTTTATCTTCTAGTGGCAAAGTCATTTTAGCGTATACTCCTTGTCTCATATGCATGGCATTTACACATTGTCTTATGTGCATACATATAGAATCCGCGACCGAGGAAGTCGTGTACGAGGTGATCGCGGAGCCGCAGGAGCAGACGGAGCCAGCCCCGCAGGCGTTTCGTGACGACTCGGCCCAAGGCCCAGTGGACCCTAGCTCTGAGCAGCAGCCCGCAGGCAAGCCCCGGTGCACATCCTATGATTTCAATTTATGACATCTATATATGTTTCTATTAATTGTGCATTAGGTTTAGGAATTATTTGGAACTCTAGTTGCATGATCCCTAGGTTCCCTGTAGTTATACTAGTATGTATAGGACGATAAAAATGCTATGCTTAATAAGATCTCGGTAGAAGTCGAGTGATTTCTGGTCACTCGCGAGATATAGGATGTATCGTTATTTTGAGTATATGTAATAATGGAATAGGTTGGAGAAAGAAAAGAAAATGGAGACCGGGCGGGGAAAGGCTAGCCCGTCTGTGTCGATTAAGGACCGTTCGTTGTCTGGCCCTGTGATCGAGTTTGAATTGTACTAACTGCATGCCGAGAGTAGGAGGTAGTCGAAACCGGTAAGCCGAGTACTGCCTTGCTTCGAAAGTACAGGACTCCAACTCACCTCCTGGGGTAGTCGAGTAGTCGCGTAGAAATGGGATTGCATATATTTATTTTTGGTGGTCTCACGTTGAGCTCGGCTGACCATATGATGGTGGGACGGTCCTGTAGTTCGAGGCGGGGAGGGGAATGGTTGGTATGTATAGTCCGACGGGACAAATACGTGCCGTGTTGGTTAGGTCCACCTTGCAAGGTTAAATCGGATCAATTCACCGACAGTCGCTCTCGGATAAGAGCACCTTTATCACAGCACTGCATCGTAGTAAGGATATGGAAGAAAATAAGATGATAAGTATAGTTGTACCTAATCAATTATTTTTCCACACTGATTGGTATAGAAATGCAAACCGTAGAAAATAGGTAACCATTCCTAATCTTGAGCTAAAATATTGAAAGTCAGGGCTCACTCTTAAATGCTTTCCGCAAAACAACCCACAGCCAGAAAGCCGTGCATGTCTAGATAGTGGGCTATGTATACCTATAGTCGGGTAAGTCTTGCGGAGTATTAGTATACTCAGGGTTGTGGCTCAAACTATTTCAGGTCAGTATGAGGTAGACTTCTGCCCTTGTTGTGCTAAGTTTATACAGCTTGGCGCGGATGGTTGGGAGGTGGCCGGACCAGATGCTTAGTCGTTGCCAGTTTCCAAATCACACAACCGTGGGCTGATTGTGTGATTCGGTACGACGCTTTATGTATTATAGACGTCAGGTTTCTATATCGGACTTTGTTTTAAAATAAAGTTGCTCCTGTACATTATTTATGTAATTAAACCAGGTCTGTAGAACTTAATGTACGCTACTCGGTATTGTAATCATATTGATATGGACTCATCATGTTTGTACTACCTGCGCTCACCCTCGCGTGAGACTACTGGTGTTTGTTTCGATCGGAATGACGGTTTCGAAAGGACTGTCAAATTGAACCGTTAAACCAAATGTGCCTGATGTGTTCAAATGATGGCCATTTAGCTTAATTTGAGTTTTAATTTGGCGGTTCTGTCACGGGACCGGAGGAGAGGGTACGTGTTAGGCGGTGGTACTCGAGGACCGGAGGAGAGCTAGGGTGCGTGCTCGCTCCAACACACGGAACATGCGGTGCCGCACGTCGTGTGAGTGTGCCTGACTGCCTGTGCCGAGGTCCCGCTCTGGGTTCTCCAAGTACGTACGTACGTGCCGGAGCCATGCCAGTTGAGCCCGTGCTACCGTGTAGCACGCTCCTAATACATCAATACAACAAGCTAAGAAAATTGCGATGGCAAAGATTAGCAAGCCGTAAAACGGACATTGATTGACATCAACTTTCATAGAAGTATATATACTAATGTTAATCAATGTTGATCTCCTACTAAATAAGCCCAACGGCCTTTTAGGCCCTTGATCCGCGCCCTGATCGGGGGCGTCCAACCCTTAATGGTTAGTGGGCCCCCGCTGTACAGCGCTAGATTAAAAGAGGGTGAGGGGCCGGGCACACAGCACGAGGTTCGTCGCGCCGCCAGCACCCTCACCCACATCCCTAAACCCTAGCCGATCTAGAGGGAGCGCTGGAGCAACGGGAAACCCCACCTTCATCGCCTTCACCGCCGCCAGCTCTGTCCCGTCGTCGCGGCCAGCGACCACGACGCCATCGCTCCGGCATCGACTTTATTGCACCAATCGTCGCCGCCTTTGAGCAGATCTCATCAACGAACCCGTGATGGCTGGACCAAACTCTTCTGCAGGCACTGAAGGTCCTCTATCTCGCTCCTCTCTCTTTTCTCTGTGTCATCGTTGTAGATCTAGGACTTTGTTGTACTCAGATCAAGAAAAAAAGAGAAATCCTACTCGATTCGTGCACTGTGTGATCCTAGAAAGTAAACACACATAAGCTGTCGTCGTATCCTCAGTACGTACGTACTACTACGTAGTAATAAGTTCAGTGCTGCCACTATGTCCCAAGTCAGACCATGGACAATGCAACAAGTTACACAAGTTTTGTACTAGTATCTAACGATGTAGTGCAAAGTGCGTGACGGGCCGAACCATTCTACCAAACCCCGTGCCCATCATCGACATACATACCGATCGTTTTATTTACTGATATAGATAGAGGACACGATTGATTTACGCGGACATGACCTGCGTCTTGAACGCCAGGCTGAACATCTTGAGCACCGCGAAGGTGACGGCCATGGCGAGCCAGCCTCCCAGGAGCACGCGGGCCCCGGAGCGGACCGCGCTGGCGCCGCCCAGGTACGCGCCCGCGGCGCCGAACCCGGCCAGGCCGAGGCTGCTGGAAGCGCACACCGCCGCGACCCTGGCCGCCCAGTGCCGGAGGAACCCGCCCGACAGCAGCGGCAGCGCGGCGCCCGCCGCGAACGCCAGCGCCGACGCGCCCGCGGCCTGCGCCGGGCTCGGCAGGCCCTCCTCGGCTTCCTCGCTGCTGCTGCCGTCGCTGCAGGCCGGCCGGCCGCGCTCCGAGTGCGCCACCTGGATGTCGTACTGCGCGTACACGGACACGAACTCGCCGATGGCCATGCTGCAGGCGCCGGCCACGAGCCCCGCCAGGCCCGACACCAGCATCGCCCGCGCGCCGCCGTTCACGGCGCCCACGCCGATCATGAGGGATGCCACGGAGACGAGCCCGTCGTTGGCGCCGAGGACGGCGGCGCGGAGCCACTGAGCGCGGGCCAGGTAGTTGACGCGCCCGTCCGGCCCGTCGTGGGCCGCCGCCTCGACGTCGCCGGCGACCTCTCCGTGCTTCGGGTTGGAGGGGAACTGCGGGGCGAGGTCGGAGCCGAGGTTGGGAGCCATGAGATTGGAAGCACGATCGCGCAGGCGCAACGGGATGGGCAAGGAGCAGCTGCGCTGCGAATCGAGAAGAAGGTAGGCGGAATGTGGAGGCCACACGCTCCGATCCGGTGGCGGTATTTATAGGGAGAAGGGGCTTTCGGGATGGAGGATCCGCTTGTGCGGGCCACACGCCTGTTCACATTCACAACGACCACTGCAAAAGTGGGCGCTTCGATTCGATTTTCCCGGGCCCTGTTGAGCCGGGTGCATGCCTCGTGGCTTGGCTTCCAATCCAACTCCAACCCAAACAAATCCTTGCGCTTTTCTTCATCGCGAGTAAAAAACGAGAGGAAAGAAATGCCCCAAGTTTGTATGGAACAAAGGAGCTACTCCGACGTTCCTCCTTTACTAGCTGGGGAAAAGCTAGCTGGGACTAGGAGACAGGTGTTCGAGCGCTCGGTGCCCGCCGGTGGCTGGACCGTGGACGGCCGCGGGTGCTCGGCGGCCAGGGTCGCATGGAGTTTTTGGCGATGCAACCGGTATCCCATGGTGTTTTTTGGACCGACTATTGACTTGCCCAGTTGCCCTTTTTAGTTCATTTCTCTCCTGTAAATTAAATTAATTACGCGGCAATATCATTCACTTCGTTCGGCTAGCTGTGGCTGGCTAGTTGGTGCTAATTTGTTGTGAGAGAAAAACACTGCTGGCTAGCTGGTGCTGATTTGTTGTGAGAGAAAAATACTGCTAGCTGGCTGGTGCTGATTTGTTGTGGGAGAAAAGTACGGTTGGCTGGCTGATGCGAACAGAGCGATTGTGATTTGTTTCACAATTTTGGATCAATTCAATGTACTAAAATGTATGGATATCGCATCCCTACTCGCGCTTCTCACTTTACAAATTAGACAGTAGTGTTCATGGAACTTACTGGAGCTCACACAGCACAGCTTATCTCATGAACGATCTGTTATGTCACAACAAAGTGCGTTTTTACTGGCAACACGCAAACGGGATAGAAAATTTCGGGATAGTATAAAGATGCGCGGTGGCGCTTTATTCTGAGAGATGTTTCTTCGAAGGATGTCACACGTCTAATAAAGAGAGAATATAGGATGCTAGTGAGAATTGGCAATGAGCAACGAGCTGTTGGTTGCATCTCGGACCTTCGCCTTGGAATGAAAAAGTAATTACCTAAACTGGGATTGATCACACGGGATATGAATGTAGAAGCTGAAAGATATACGGAAATCAACATTCCTATACAGTTAATAATTTGCAGCTTTTCGGGGGCATTCACACGTCCAAAAGGAAGAGAGAAAAAAAGTTCACAAAGGTTCCATTCTCATTCAACCGAAAGGAGAACAAAAATGGGATAACTGAGTACGGCCTATGCATCTGTTCCAATCACAGTAAGCAAATCCCAGTGCCACCATGAACATAGCTAAATTGATGGAACAAACACAGAGACTTAAGACAGGATCAATAAACAGTTAAGTCTAGAACATGCTAGATGATTTCACACGCCTATATTCTAGCGGTCACAGGTCCCCCCCCCCCACCAGGCATGCAATCTGTTCTGCTCGTATACAAACACTATGAACAAAGGTTGGCAGTAGTCATGCTTCAGTTTAAGTATGAGAGGCAATTTCCAGTTTTCCACAATAGAATCAATGCCCTGGATATTCTACTTCAGAAACAAGCGCCAGTTGATTAGTTATTTACATTGACAAGTCTAGAATAAGTTGCCAAACCTCATCATGTAGTAAACTCTACAGTTTGGATTCTTCACCGGTTAAAGAATATGGAATCAAGGGCAGCATTGACGCTAGGGTTTATCCAATGAATCCTGCAGCTTAGATCTACTACGTGCTAGCAGGTTCTCCTTTATTTCTCTGAATGATTCAAGTTCCTCGAGTGCATCAGATGTCCTGCGGGACATGACGGAGCTTGTGCTTGCTGCTTCAATAGATTCAGCCCTTGATGTATGAGTTGAGTAGCTAGAATCTCGCAGTGGACGTGCAGACTTTAGCAGGTGGACAAGATAACCGACCGCAGCGTCTTGTGATTTATGGGATGAGGAACCTGCCTGATCACCAGCGTCCTTCCCACCACTACTCCTGTAAAATGCATGCAACAGAATCAGAAAGATTTACTCATGTGGATTGCAAAGGTTCCCAAGCAGTATGATCATTGGACATATAGAGGCAGCCCATGTTGCTTAAGAAACACATTGCATAAGCAAGTAAAAAAATCAGTTTGCACATGAGTACATAATGATCCAGGAAATATGAAATAGGAGCTGAACATACCCTGGCCGGGAATCTGGATCAACATCATCCACAGCAAAAGGAAAATCTGCGTCATCAGTATCATCCTGCATAGACAATCTGCTTGAACTTCTCGAGAACCCAAGTCGTGGTGAACCACTAGAAGAGAAGACACCAGAGAACCTGCCACTGCCAGATTCATCCCTACTGTCTTTAATCTGCAGGCAGAGCAAAAGTATTAAAGCTAAAAAATTCAGTGAACATGTAATACAATTCAGGCACTCAGCATTGCTTTGCTTTGTAAGATGCACTAAATGATTGTCCAATACATCTTGGTCAAAATATTTGACATCTTGGACATGCACGATCTCCAATGAGTACCTTCGATCACTATTTTCTACAAAAGTATATTTAGAAAATCCAATAACATTATGATATTATGAAAGTATGTTTCAGGACAAATATACACCTAAGATTTTTCGTGTATCTATTAATATATACTGTTTTTTATGGTCAAAGATTCTCAAGTTTAACCAAATCTTTTCAAAATGTAAAGTGTCTGTAACATGAGGTAGTAGATGAATTGCATGGGGCAAAGAGTAAAATAAACAGCTATGCCAAATCACAATTCAACAGGAAACAGAGTTCCATGAACAGGTTGCAGAGCTTGCAAGAAAAATAAGGAATTAGATGATGATAGTAAATCTAAAGGTATTGTCAAGGCGTAGTTTGTCAACTAGTCACAAATAGTATTCTGGTTACAAGTAAAGAAGGATATATGGAAAAGAAGTTATAGGGACTGTCAGAAGCACAAACAATCTCTTGATTGTTTAGTATGCCATGAGGCATCTTGTCAAGAATTAAATCAGCTTCATACATTCCCATGGCAGCAGTTTGGCCATGACTTCAAACTATTTCTACTATCATAGCACCCTGACTAAAGGTTGTACCCAGTGCGAAAGCTCCCACACAAGATGGGGTCTGTGGAAAGAATTCCTAATATTCAAGCAATGAAAAAATAACAACTTCAAAGGCATCTTTTTCCTGTTTTGCCTTTTGCCTAATCAATTGAGTAAACATGTTAGGACATTATAATTCCTGCGCCTGAGAATACATGGACTTTTATTTGGAGTCATAGGATGTAGCAAGAACATGGAAAATAACACATTCACTGGCAAAAGAATACCATTCTTTGTACCTAACATGGATTGATCAGAAATTCTGACGGGTCTCTAATTTGACAGTTTAAATTCAATATGTCTCTAGTCCTAGCAAACTATGCAAGCTTGGCTAAAATCTTTACATTTTGAAAGGATCTGGTCAAACTTTAGAATTTGAGCTGTAAAAGAATACACATGCATTTCTTCCATGTGTGTCTAAAATATTTGAGAATTTGAGCTGTAAAGATCTGGTCAAACTTGAGAATTTGAGAATTCAATAGTCTGTAACATACATAGATAACAAACTTGAGTTCAGAATCGGTCGATTTCAACAATGAAATTTTATTCCTGGTATGTCTAAAATATTTCAAAATGATCTTTAACTTTAACCTTACCATCAGCTAGGGAGAACAATCTAAAAGCTCATTTACATGTGACTAAGAGGCAAAAAAACTAGTAACAAGGCATACAAATGGTTCTAGCAAACAATTCTGAACATGAACTTAGGCACTCAATTACTCAATTATACATAGAGGGCGCCATCGAGAAACTAAATGTCGATCAATTTTTTAAGATTTATCATGTTGCTGCATACTGCCTGCCCGTATGAGATATGAATAATTGAATATCGTACTAAATGGCCATCAAACCGAATCACCAGCTAAACTTCAAAACAATTGCATAAAAAAAAAGAACATGTCATTTGTTGCTAGCAGGACCTTAGAAAATCGTAACTATGCTATACGCATGCTGGGGTTAATCAGGTGTGTAACAGTATCAACAAAATCAAATTTGGTGGACCTAGACAGGGAATGTCTAGCCCACGAATCAGCCTCACAGGGGGGCCAAAATACACTGCACTCAGCCTGGGAAAGCCAAACCATGGCTTTGATCCAAACATTGTCCTCACAGACCACACCTATGTTCAACGACCAAATTTTGGCCAGGTTGCTCCAAGTGCTCATCCAAACACAGCCTAAAGCTGTGGAGGGCGAAATACAGAGAACCCTGGCAATTTTTTTACATGGATCGAATTTTACAACAGTGAATAGGATCCTAACTACAGATGGTCTCATGTTAAGGGGGAGGTCCAATGAGTCTGTATTACTGTATTCACAAGTAACTATAAAGTTCTGAAATTTGACAGAAAAATAGTTTGGTTTCAAGCATACCAGCTAGGCAGTACAGACTGCTAGTTCATGGTGACTACATACATATCCAAAGAAAGATGGTGGGATTTCAGAGTGCCTATCATCTACAATGGGTGGAACATTTGGAAGGAAAGAAACATAAGTATCTTCCAAAGTGGCACAAGAAGTGTCCTTCAAATAGCAAACCAAGTTCAAGACTACATAGGGCTAGTGGAGACGTAGTTTAGCTGCTATAATTTTAGCATTGCCTAGCTTTCACCTATTGCCAATTTGGTTACAGTGGTCAACTTCTGCTGTTGCTTTGGGCTTGCTATCCCTTTCATGTCTAAAATCAGTACTGACCTTTCTAGATAAAGAAAAATGTTACACTTATTAGCCTCCAACAAAAATGACAGCCCTTAAATTGAAGGTCTGACGAATGAAGAGAAGAGTCAATTTTTAACAATATGCCTTTCTGATTTTGCACAAATATTTTCTCTACAAGTCTTCCATTAAGAGCCCAAAAAATAGTGATACTCGAACACTCACTGCACTATCATACCAAGGCCTCATTCAATTATTCAGATATGATACTTCTTTAGAGTCTATATGCTTCCATCTAAGCAAAATAGCAAATAAGCAACATCAATTAATGTTAAGGACAAAAGCAAGCAAGCAATCACCTTTGAACCAGACGGCAAGTTAGCATAGAGATTGCCCATCCGGATGCCATCCACCCTCTTGAACGACCGATTGGCCTCGGTGGGGGACTCATGCATCCCTGCCTCCCCCCGCACACTCTTGGGCGAAGGTGGAGGAAACATGAAGGCTCGAGTGGGTTCCGACATGTTCCGATGGTGCACAGGGCCCCTGCTACCGCCCACCTGCGGAATGCTCATTGGCGCAGTCTCGCCGCTAAACCGCGAGTGCAGGTATCCAAACGTGGGCGGCGAAGGCGTAGGGGACGCGTAATGTGTCGGCGGCGGCGAGAATTTTGCCTGCTGCCCCGGCATGTGCGGCCAGGGCACAGGCGACGCCCAGCTGTTGGGGCGCCGCGATGGCTGCGGGAAGGCCGAGCCGGCGGGCTCCGTGAGCGAGGCCGGGAAGGCGCGCATAGGCTCGGCTGCCGGGCTGCCAACGTAATCCATGATGATCGCGGCGGGCGCGAGGGAGGTGACATCGAAATTGAAGGCGGCGAGGCTGGGGCGGTACTGGACGGAGACGACGAGGCGGCCGAGCTGGGTCTCGACGGGGGCGAAGCGATTGGTGCGCATGGCCGCCTCCTCGGCGCGGGAGAAAGGCGCGGCGAAGGAGCCGACGCGGTGGCCCATCTCGTAGTTGTAGACCTGGCCGGAGGACGCGCAGAGCGTGCGGAAGGCACGGTACGCCGGGAGGAAGCGGAGCGCGGCGTAGAGCGACCGCAGCAGCGTGATGCAGCGCTTGTAGGCCCGGTTGACCGCCAGCCCCTCCCCCACGGCCGCCGCCGCTGCGGCCGAGGGCCAGGGCTCGCACGCCACGGTCCACCGCTCCACCACCTCCTCCGCGCCGGCGCCGCCGCCCGACGGGGCCAGGTACACGTCCACGACGAGCGGCTCCCCGGGGGTCGGCTCCGGCAGGTTCTCCGCCGCGGGCGGCGGCGGCGGCGCGTGGAGCGGCAGGTGGAACCACTGGTCCCGCCTCCGGAACGCCGCCGCCGACGAAGACGACGCCGGGGGCGCGGGCGCCGAGGCGTGCGGGCGCGGCGACCGCACCGCGAGGATGGCGTGCAGCGCCTTGTGCAGGAACTGCGGCACCATCAGCTCCGCGCCCGCGCGGCCCCCGCCGCCGGCTGCGCCCGCCGAATCCGACAGGCTCGCCATTGCCGATCCCGATACCGGTCCCTCCCCAACCCCGCCCCAGCAGCAGCAGCAGCAGCAGTAGTCAAACTCGACCGCGAGCCGCCGCTCTGCATGGCTGCATAAATCTGGGCACTGCGGGTGGCCTGGAAGCGCGATCGAATCGGGACGGAGGGAGGAGAAACAGATCTGCGAGACGGGGTGGGGGGGGGGGGGGGGGGGGAGGGGAGCTCGTGGGGCAGCCGGCCGGCCTGGGATCGGACGAGGAGTCGTGAGGGATTGGGGATGGATTCCGCCCCGGTTTTGAATCAGGCTAACGGGTCGCTGTTGGTGCCGTCACGGCACGGCACCCACGAATTATTACTGGTATTATTTTGGCCTTCGAATGATTTGGCGTCTACTCTTGCTGGTTGCTGCGTCTGCGAGGATTAAAGTGGCGAGGGATTTCCTGCTTCGCTATCGCGGAGGTTGTTGGCTTCGGTGATAAGCAGCGAAAAACGGACTTTCCTTGCCATTCGGTCCATTGGTTTCCTAGTTTAAATAGAAATCTAATTGCAGTTTCGGGATTATATAATTCGGGACACATTTGTAAGTTTAGGAATAATAAGTACAAGATGAGCTTGTAGCATAGTGATATTGGGTGTGTTCAGATCACTATGCCAATTTTTTTTGAAAGGGAATCTTATTAATTTAGAGTATTAAATAAAATTTAGTTACAAAAATTTTTGCACGGATGGATTGTAAATCGCGAGACGAATCTAATGAGCATAATTAATTTATAATTAAACTATAATTAATGAATGATTACTGTAGCATCACTGTTGCAAATCGTAGATTAACTAGGCTCATTAGATTTATCTCACGATTTACAACCTATCCGTGCAAAAACTTTTATAAATAAATTTTATTTAATACTTCATGCATGTGTCCAAATATTTGATGTGACGTTTTTTAGTGTAAAATTTTGGGATCTAAACCCACCCATTCAATATGGTGAGGGTGTCTTCCCTCCCCGATCGATTTTTTATAAATGCAATATTAAGTTTCATAATATTTGTATCGGGCCTTGATCATTTATTACACTAACTTTATTTGAACTCGTATGAGAAAGATTATTCTATAATAAATGTGAACTTTCGTACTTAGAACAGTGCATCAACGTATCAAGAGACTAGTGGAGTGAAGATATGGTTTGATAGCAGGCCCACATAGCTAGAAACTAAAAGAAGTGATAAAAAGAAAGAAAAGGAAGTTGTTTCACTATGCTGCCTCCAAGAATGAGTATCATGGTACGGGGTGGTATGGAATGCCATCACTGGATGGAGAACACTATAATGAGAAAAACAACCATACTATGATTTATCTACTACTTTGGCTACCTCCAGAAGTTAAGTTATTACTGAGCTTTTATCAATGATACACTCATTTTTTTAGATTGGTGGAGTTCAAACGATGGCCCGATCAGCTATTGAGTTAGAGTTAGTGCAGTGAAGGCTCTACTCACATCCAATGCTAGTATCTTTAGAATGTGTCCTCACCGTGGGAAGTCAGGGTGGGCATGCAGTTTTTTCGGAACAATTCGGTCGGTATCTCAGTTTTTTCAAGAAATTCGGTTCTTAAGAAATATGAGTCGATCAGTTCCAATAAATTTCAGGAACTGAATACTTCGGTTCTCGGTTATTCCGGTTTGGTTTCGGTTCTAACCAAACTAACCAAAATTTGTTTGCAGAAGCTAAAATAACAAGAAAAATATACATGTTTTATAGCAAATTTAGACAATACTTCCTCTACTTTAGAGTATAATGATTGAGAAGGAAACAATAATGATATAATAAGAGAAATACATAGCAATTGAATATATGATATATCACAAATAAATTATATATACTCTTACAAAATGCAAGGTTTATGTAATTGGGATCTTTCGATTAATTCAGTTAACCGAGAGTAGGAACCAAACTTTTTCGGTTATTTCGGTGACATAGTTTCCGGAAGCGAATAGGGAACCGATTTTTTGGTTTTGGTTATTTTGCTTCGGTTCCGATTATTTCGGTTCTCAGTTAATTATTCCCACCCTGAGTGCAAAGGTACTGAGCGGGACAATCCATGTTAAGGCGGCTGATGTGACTCCAAGCCGGCAAGCTGGCAACCACCTCCTCAAAACACACTGCATTGGGATAAAGCCACATGCTTAATGGAAAACCGAGATGAAGGCAATCTAGGCAGCGCTATTTCTTTTGAAATACAATAGTACAAATAATGCTATTATGCAGGAATCCAACCACGACAACATCACTGCTTTCCCATCGTGATCAAGTTGTGAGGCAAAGGCAAGAGTGTGTCAAACAACTTAACAGTTCTAGATAGATCTTTAGCTCATACTCGAATCCGGAGGGCTTGCTTCTTCTTTCTCCTCCATCTCCACCTCTTCTTTAACTTTTTCTTCTCATCTTCTTCCTTTACATTTGGGCTGTAGGGGGGCTCCAGCCCCCTCTCCCATAAATCTGCCACTGATCCTATCTGCCCTGCTCCAAATGAAATGCTTGGCAGAGGCAACTATCTTTCGTGCTATGCCATTCGATAGCTTTAGAAAGGTTGCCGTCGAACGTGTTATTTTGGATAGTGACTGTAGACTCGTCTGGTTTCATAGCAACAATATTTATCGAAGCGTCCTTCGGAGATAGCACAACAAGCTCCCTCGTGAAGTAGTCAAGCATGCACCAATCACAGAACACAAAATGTAGTGTCATGTATGGTTTGTGGCTTCAAACAGGACGCTATATATTGTGTTACGTGAAGTATCCAAATGTGCACCGGTCACGAGACCCACAGGTAGTGCAGCTCTTGCATTTTGAGACAGAGTCTCCTAGGCACTAAGCAACCGTTTATACTGTTGTTGCTTCCTCCCCGCGGGTCTCGTTGGTAGGGGTGGTAAAGGGCCCAACATTTTGAACTAGGAAATCTAAGGATCGGGCCCTAAAAGGGCCGGGCTCTAAACATATGTATTTTTGAACTAAAAATTTTAAGGGCTTTATTGGACTGTGAAGAGGCCATTAGGGCCATGGCCCATTACCACCCCTACTCGTTGGCGGACAACTTGCTTCCTCGCCTCGGGTCTCATTGTCGGACAACAAAAGGGGAGGATGTCACTTTCTTAGGGCGTGGGGTAGGTGTGGGGAGGGGGGCAAATGTACCCCCAACACTGATCCGGAATGTCAATGTTTTCACCATCCATCCCAAGAGGGTGTGTGCAAGTTAGTCAGTCCCGTACATGCTGCCTGGTTCCCATTAGCACAGTAGAATCTGCCCATTTCCCAGTGCGAATTGCGTTGCCACAAGCAAAAGAACTAGCAATAATTTCACCATTTTGACCTGAAAAGTAGACACTAATACACCAGCAAGTTACATTATTTTAACTGGAGAGGTGGAAAAAATAAGGGTGAATTAGTGCTTATTAGCAGCTAATAAATATAAAGATAATAAGTAGTTGTGAATGAAATGAGCACTGCAGCTCAACTCCTAAGCATAGCAAAATGTTCGGTTTTGGTCAGCGAGCAGCTTAATCCCGAATATGTAGGCGATCTTTCAACATCATGTAAGTAAGGAGATAAGTCCCTGTGCACGGCTATTGCTGGATTGCTAGCCAGGTTCTTAATTTCACCAACATGATGTTGAGGAGATAAGAGTACCATACTTAGAGCAAGGTTGGGCGAGTACCAGCCAGTTAAAGCCCCGATGGGTGTGCTGATGGGGTGCGGACATGCAGTAGTGAACCTGAGAGAGGTCATGTGCAAGCGATGGTCATTCCCAGCTAATTCTCAGCAGAACACAACATTGCACCTTACTAGATCAGAGAGTTGGTTGTTGAATGTTGTGGCACGGTGCCAATCAGCATCAGTAGTGGAAGGAACCTCACTCACCTTGCTAAGCTAGCTACTAGTAGCTGAGAGGATATTGGTTCGACTATGGCTCCTTGATGATAAATCTCAGTAGCTAAGTTTCAGAAGCGATTATAGTTTCAGTAATGGAAGAACTACGCAGAATATTGACAGTAGCCAGTCTCTCAACTGTTTCCATTCGTCTCGCATTTGCGGAGAGTGTTCTCCCAAGAGATGGTCCCGAACTTGACCTGTTCTCCTCCAGTGAAGCCCACATATGTGAGCTCTCCTGCCCTATCCCAAGAAGACGCAAGGGGGGCGCATCACCTTGTCTTGCAGCATGGATAGTGCTTGGTCTAGGATGGCCAAGTCTCCATCCGCAAACAGCACGCGCCAGTTCTTTATTGTGTTGATCAATCTTCTCAAGAGCAGCTTTTTCCATCCACATTTTGTCCTAAAAGCACATTTCATTATTAAGGGCATGTTTGGCATGGCTCTGGAGCTGAACTCCAGCAGCTCCAAACAATTTTGTAGCCAAACAGTCCAAGCACATTTCATTATTAAATTTCCATAAGCACCACATCAATGCGCCCGAGAACCTATTCATAACCTTATATTTATTGTTGCTAACGCACCAACGGGCTATAGGTTCATAGTCATTACCAAAGTCAATATGAAAAGTATCAGAAAGATAGGAGCAGAGCACTTTGGCAACACAACAGCCAAAACAAGCAAGAAGTATCATCAACATTTAGCACTCTTGGCTAAATTCATTCTAGTCAAAGTTTTGTTATTCGAGAGCAACCAGAGGAAGGTATGAATGCGAGGAGGTACACAAATATTCTGTAATGAGTTTTACGAAATGGAATAGATAAAAAAAAAACCAAACTCAAGTGTTGGACACCTTGAACAAAAACGAAATACGGCCAGCCCACCACCGGCAATATCTGACGGAGGCGGTGACTCTGGTGGGGCATGATAGGCAGCGCCAGTTTCTTCATCGAAGCGTGCTTGTATTCTGCCCAATGGGCAATGGCAGCAAACTACCTGAAAATCACGTAATGGTAAATTACAAAATAAAACTAGAATGCAATACATAAATTTTTCATGAATATGTCCGTGAATCATGTAATGAGCATCATTCTATTTTCAAATCTAACTTACCCTGCGATTCCGTCGCTGGTTTGAACTGCGCGTGATTTCTCCGGACTAGTGGAGAAGCACATGTAACAAAAATATATTGAATAAGAATTTTGTATTTACATAAAATTATTAAATAATAATTTTTTATTTTAAAAAGATCTAGTAAATAAAGTTTATATAAAATGAATGATGGCAAAGGGACTTGATGGCTGCTAATGTGCAATTTATCCGCTGTAGACGTTATAGGTCCAGATTCAGTTTTAACCTTTTTTGCGTTTTTGGGTTGGTGAACTGCGAGTGCGAAGGGGCTTCAAATCAAATATGGGTCGGCGCGGCGTGAGACCAGGCACTGTCGTGCGCGAACGTTTGTTTGCGATGTTGGACTTGGGTTCTTGCCGGGACGGGGGCCGGGGAGGGAGGATGCTTCCAAGGGAGTGCACGATCTGCGAGGGGGGGAAAAAAAAGGGGAAATCTATCGATTCGCTCGTTATCCGCGGCCGCGCTTGCGTTGGCGTGTGAAGAATCGCAAGACGGCAAGAGCCAAGAGTGCTTGCTTGTCCGTCCGTTGGAAAAGGCGCCGTGTGCTCGCGTTGGACTTTTGGCCGGCATGGAGATGGAATGGAGACATGGAGTTGAGTAAGGTCTACTAGACTCTAAAGCGTGTGTGTGTGTGTGTGTGTGTGTGTGTGTGTGACGACGCCAATTGTAGTTCCTGTGCTCTTTGGAGTTTTGTGTTGTCGTTTGCAACAGTTTTTGCAGGTTTTCCACTCTTCCATTCCATCCTGTGTTGTCATGCAGTGGCGGTGTTGACTCCGTTAGTTATGAGCTCCAAGCTTGCCTCCGAAGCACAAATTCGCCAGCCTTTCTCACACGGTGACACTTGTTCGGTCCAGAATTCTTCTGCCTGTTCCAGCTCATGTAGCCTACTACTACAAATAAACGGCACTGCAACTAATTCACGTCATGTAAAAAAGAAAGTAAAGAAGAGATGGAGTGGACTAGTTTGATATATTGCATTAATGTGAAACCGAGAAACATTTCCAAACTTATATGTCATCGGCTTCCAGACATGGGCATGCGGTACAAAAATCTTAGCAAGTTTAGAATAACCTTTAACCAAACGAGTGCCAAAATTTATAGGTTTGCCTATATATTAGCATGCCAATATTTTGGAAGCGAAGCACTAAGACTTTATTCCAATTCTACGGAAGAATACCAGATTGATCCAACTGATAAGTATTGAGGTGTTGGTAAGAATTCACGCAAGGCAATTAACACCCCCAAACCGGTTTGAAGACGTCGTGTGTTTGGACAGGTTAAACAGAATCCTTATCTCTCCAGGCCACTAGCTCGAAGTGACAATTTCCTCCCGTTAAATATTCTTTCCCGCCTATCCCAAGCCTTCCCCCAGCTCCATTACGCTATTAGGAGACGATTCCATGTCATCTTCGACAAGGAACACCAGTCGTCAGATTTTAGGTACGGCAGAAGGATCTACGTAGTTCGTCAGAGAAAAGATGGGGAAATGGCACCTCCGATCTCAACGCGCGCCTCATGATCCCAATCAAAGACACCCTGCCGCCAAATGTGTGGCTGAAGAAAGACACCGGACCCAATCTGCGCCTCCCGTGTTTGCTTTTGCTTTAGCTACGTGTTGGATTTGTCCATTGTTAGAGTGATTATTTGGTCCAGCTGCTCCAACCATTAGAATGCATCTAATCTAAGCAATCTAATACCCCCTTGAAACCTTTTTTTTAGCAGGCTATGTTAGGATATACTCCAGCTAAATGATTGTTTATTCGATGATGCACTAGGACCGCTCTGTTGATAGGCTTGCATAGTCAAATCCCTCAGGTTTCGTAGGCCCATGGCAACTGATTGAACTGAGACCGGGGGAAGGAGCCGTGACAGGTCTGGGGATGGAGTAGAATGCTACTGGGCGTGGGCGCGTGGCGATCATGTCGTGGGGGCACGCTGTTTTCAACCGGCTCTACCACCTCTACCAAGGATATACTGTCAACTTTGGTATCTGCGGGCGTGGATGATGATGATGACTTGCGACCAAACTAATAAAAATGGGGCAGGGCATGGTTGCCTTTTCTTCTACAAACACTTTGCGACCAAGCTTGTGATACGGCCCCGCACAGGCACGAAGCATGGGCTTGCATTGGGGAGTTCGATCAGGAACGGGAGCGCACCACGCCAGCAGCAGAGTTTTTTATTTTTATATTATTTATTTTTCAGATCTAAAACTTAAATTTTTGGTCTGAACACTAGACAGTACATTTTCAAAAAATCATAATTAATTTATATGAATTTGTATGGAGATAAATTTTATATAGAAATTATAGAAATCGACAATATCTACAACTTTGTAGTTCAAAATTATTTCATTCGAAGTCATCTTGGTGCTCAAATAATTGTCACAAGCTTCAGATCCAAAATTAAATTTCAGATCTAGAGCATTTATCAATTATTTGAGCACCAAGATGGCTCCAAATGAAAAAAAAATTGAACTACAAAGTTGTAGATCTCGTCAAGATCTATAATTTTCATATAAAGTTTATCTCCATTCGAGTTCATATAAATTAGTTATAATTTTTTGAAAATAAGCTGCCCAGGTCAAAAAAAAATCCGCCGGATGAAACGGCGATAACATCGCTACAGTCCCCTACCGCCGATTCTGGCGACAGGAGGCCAGATCTGCAAATTTATTTTTGCAGTATATATTTTTGAAAAATTGAAAAAAAAATAAAAAAAGCTCCCAGCAGCAAGTCCATCAGAAATTCAGAATCGAAACCCGGATTGTTCATGGACGGAAAGTGTGAACAATAGAGAGGCCCACTATCTGGGCCTCGCTCTTCGGCGCGCGTGTCCGCCTATACCGGGCTGGATTATATCCAACCAGAATTTATAAGCGGCCCGCGAACGCCAGAATTTCACCAGACTCCGACACCAGGATCGCTGTACCCAGCAAGGATACAGAAGAAGAACGAAGCGACCACCGGAGTCGTGAGGAGAAAATGGACGGGGAATTGGAGAGGACGGCGACGATACTGGTACAGGTACTCCGCCCAGCGACCGAGCACGAACAGTGCCCTGCCTAGCTACTACGCCGGACCCCCCCCCCCCCCCCCCCCCTGGCGCCCCTGCCCACGGACCGACTCCACGGCGACACCATCGCCGGACTCCGATGCTTCCTGCCGCGCCAGAACCCAACCGCGCCCACACTCCGGTCGTAAAAGCGGGGCGCGGGGTGGCCCACCACCACCAATATTCCCCGCAGCGGCGGCAGAGCCCTAGGCCATTCCCTGCTTTTGTCATCTTTCCAAGCTCTCGTCGTCACCCTCCCTGTCTGTCCCCAGGGAATCCGGGGCGGCGGCATGCGCTGTCAACTCCGCACTGCACTGAGCGACTCAGACCACGACGAGCTAATCGGCCTGCGTAATTGCAGTCAATTCTGGTAGTACAACGACCTAATCCCACAGTGCGAGCTCCGCATGACATGAAACACAGATAACTCGATCCGCATGCGGCAGCAAGAAGCCGGCGGTGAATTTGCATTGGTTTTAAGCGATAATGAAACGAACGCCATGGATCGGAGGCGCCGGAGCAAAGCTTGCTCCACCAGAACGTACTTGCCGTCGCTTCTTGTCTGCGTCGCCGACGGAGCGCCGCCCTGTGTGAAGAAGGCACGGCGGCACTGCAGCAGCCTGGCTACGGGCTACGGCTCTCCCGCCCGCGGCGGCCGGTACGGCGCGCGGCAGGTGGGGCAGGACGCGCGCGCCGCGAGCCAGCCCTCCACGCAGGCGCCGTGGAACCCGTGCCCGCACGCCGGGAGCACGCGGACGCGCCCGCCGCCCGCCAGCTCCGACAGGCAGATGGCGCACTCCGCCTCGGCCCACGCGCCCGCTGCGCCGGGGGCGCCGGCGCCTGCCGCCCCGGCGCCCGCGGCGTCGGCGGCGCTCGTCGGGAGCTTGGGCTCGTCCGCCCGCGCCCGCGCGGCGCGGCGGCGCGCGAGGCAGCGGAGGACGAGGCGCGCCGCGCCGTGAAGGGCGAAGGCGAGCAGAGAGACGCAGGCCAGGATGATGAGGATGGTGGCCACGTTGGAGAAGAAGGCCCGGGAGCTGGCGTAGGGGCCCCACGCCCCCGCGCCGGCAGCCGCGGCGGGAGGAGGCGGCCGAGGCGGAGACGGTGAGGAGGCGATCACGGCCGCCGCCGTGGCCTTCGTCATGGAGGGCGAGGCAGTGTGGTTGCTCGTGCGCGCCATGGCTTCCTCTGGGCTGGCTGGCTGGCTGGCCCCGTGTTCTGGTGGTGTGTGGAGGCAGTGTGGCAACTAACTGACACCCGCGATCGCGAGCGGGCGCCGCTGTCCGAGTAATTCCTTTGCCTTTTATGCAGGAAGCCGGAAGCGGGTGCTTCGTCTTCCCCTGGTCTTGGGAGTCGGTACTTGGAAAAACCACTAGTCCACTACCACAGTGCATCACCTATCTACTATCTACTGAAACGAACTGTCAAAGCGTGCCTGTGCGGCCGTGCCGCTTCCGAAAGCAGCATTTCTCTTCAGAATACGCGTAATTTCACGTAAAAAAAAGGAACAAACTGGCTTTGAACATGAACAACATGACAAATTGACAATCACCCAGGCTCGCTGGTTTTTTTCAGTATAAAACTAGGCGTCAGTTGGGCATGAATTCGGCTGCAGGACTCAAAGATTTTGCTTCCCTGAAGCAGCAATTGACAGTAGATTAACTCCGGTCAATGTTTGCATTCTCCTGTACCAAGAAGGTCCCATGGGCCGATGGGCGACAGGTCTCGAACTCCTCTATCAAACTTTAGGCCCCTCGTCCTCATCGCCTTTTTTTTTGCGAAGGGACAGGAAGCCCTGGGAGCACTGTTAAATCCTCATCGCCTTATCGAAGGCATCAAACAAGAGGGAAAAGAAGGGCAGGCTCTTTGGCCCGGTTCCCTACGATTAAAGTCGCGAGCGTTCGGTGCGCCGTGCGCGTGGCCGCGGGGGCTGTTACACGTCGCGATTGCGCCACCAACGGGCGGTCACGTCGTCAACGGCGTGTGACACGGAAAAAATATTCGCTGCATCATCTGCATCTGATAAACTTTAAAATAAAAAAAACTATTTTCGTGTACTTTTTCTGGCGCTATATCTTCGAAATAAGATCAAAGGTGAGTTTGCCCTGTTTGGTTTGAGGGACTTTTGTTGAAGTCCCTAGGACTTATGGGACTTTTAGTGATTTTTTTAGGGTAGAGACTTTTTTGAAGAAGACCCTCATGAGAAGCTTTTTAGGAATTTTTTTCTACAATTCCACCTACTGCCCCCTACCCTATCCGCATGTATGTAGGGAGAAGAGGTAAAAATGTCTTTTGAACACATCATTTAATGAGGTTTAGTCCCTTTAATCATTGAAAACAAACAGGGTGTGACTTTTTTTTAGACTCAGGGTCTTTTGGAGGGGCTAGAGTCTTTTGTAAATCAAACAAGGTCTAAGTAATATTTTCTCCCCGTGACACATAAGCTGGTACTAAGGCATGCCCCATCATCCTAATAGTGAGGGTGCGTCCATGAACGTGAGAGTCTGTGTTTGTATTATATTTTTTTTAAAAAATAACTAGATTGTAGCGTGGTTATACGAATACATTAGTAATGAAGTGTTCCCTCCATAAACTTATACCGAAGTGAAAAAAAATACCTATCAGTCTTTCACAAAAAGCAGTCCGACTACCTAGCGCGTACAGTAATCCGCAGCCGTAGCTGTTTACCTTGTGGTGTAGTGTACTACATATTCAAGATTTTTCTCAATAAAAGAATAGGATATTCAAGATGCAACGGAACTACTTCTTCGGTACACCGAGCTACATACGGCGCGAGCAGGCGTGGAGGTAGGGTGGTAAATGGCTTTGAATTTTGATTTAGATAATTTAAGAGCCGGGTTCTAAAAAGATCGAGTTCTAATCCTATACAATTTGAGATAAAATTGTATAAGAGTCATGTAGATTATGAAGCATGGCCTATTACCACCCTGCCACGGAGCATCGGCGCTGCACGGCATTGTCGGCGTAACTCGCAGTGTAGCTGCGACGGGTGGCAATGAAATAAGTGGAGGGAAGGTCAACGTACGTGACACAGGTACCTCTCTACAAGTCCACGGCTACAGTACTTGGAGTACCGTCCCTACTGACTGCAAGACACCCGCGCACCACTCCAGATCGACTTGACCAGCTCTGCTCCTCCTGCTCCTCCGCACCTGCCCAGTCGCGAGCGTGGCTCGTGGGGGCTCCGAGAGCACGCGCAGGATGCACAGCAACAGCAGACGGTGGAAACGCATGGGCAATGCGGCGTTGGGCTTTAACTTTCCGCGCAGCAAAGGCGCGAGCTCATCATCACCGTACCGCCGGCCGCGGCCGGGGCTCACGACTGTCGGCGGCCGGGAGCCGGGGACCAGCAAAGGAATCGAGGACGGGAGGGGGGATCCGAAGCCGGGGGGCTCATGTTGAGGGGCTGCACCGCACCCGACACCGGAGGCTGGGGATCATGCAGAGTGGCTGCCGCTGCCGCCTGCCGGCCCGCGCGCGCGTGCTCCTCCTGGAGCTGGAGCCTCCCGTCCCATCTCTTCCCGCCGGCGCATTCCCACCCAGCCGTCGTCTACGGCGTCCAGATATGAAGGTTTCTCTGCAGCGTCCCCGTCCTGTGTTCCGCTCATGGTTCCAGACTTCCAAGTTCCAAACATACTACTGAAAAGATGAACGCATCGCGGCTTCGTATTTTCCTGGCATTGTGCTCGTTGACCTACGCCTCCTATTTCGTCGACATGTTCGTCGTGCTCTGCCCTTTGTAAGCTCCGAAGACCAAAAGTCAAGTCCAAAACGTGGAGGTGCACTGCCGACCATGCATGCTCACGGGCACGGAGCGCCGGCGCGAAGCACCCGAACAGGCGTGTCAGCATTCACCATCCAGCACGTTGCGCTCGGGCGCCCGCTGCTGTTCCTGCTGGTAGCGGCGGCGGTTGCCGTCCTCGACCCAACCGAGCGCGCGTCAAAATCCTTCCGCTTCCAGCCCACCCCGCCGGGCCACACGGACCTCGAACCACAGAGGGAGTACAGAGTGCTCAAATTTTAATCTAGATAATCTAAAAATTCTAAAAAAAATCGATCTTTTATCTCATACAATAATTTTAAGCTAAAAATATTGAAAAATCAAGTTGAACTGTAAAGAGAATATGAGAACGCTAGAACCATGATCCATATCATTACCATCCGGGGAAAGGATTGAGGGGCACGGTCCAACGGGCACGGGGGCAATCTCGGACAAGATGGCAATGACATATTACCATCGCACCACACGTTAAAGTTACACAACAGCGTCCGAAATTACGGTCGTAGGATGGTGTCGTCAGCAACTGGGGCTGAGGCGGCGGCGGCGGCGGCGGCTAGGCAGAAAAGCATGCAAGCAGCCAGCCACCGGAGCACAAGCGAACGGCCCGGCGAATGTGTTTCCTAAGATCCTACTCAAATCAGAGCCAAGATACACCACAACAAGTGAGGAAAAAGAAGAAACAGAAGGGAGAAAAGTTACAACTCTCTGGTCAGTCGTCGATCGTGCAGTGTCGTGTCATGAGTGGGTGTTGATCCGATCAGCCGAACGAAGGTAACCCGTATTTCCAGCCGTTGGAGGATCGCCGGCGAGGGGGCAGCTGCTGCTGCGGCGCGAAGCTGAGCCCGAACATCTCCCGGAGGACCTGCCCTGGCTCCTGGAGCCCGATCAGCCTGGCGACCAGGGAGGCGCTCTCCCTGACGTGCTCCAGGTCCTTTGTCCGCGTCCAGAGGCGGCGAGCCACCTGCAGCTTCCTCTTCTTGGAGTCCAGAGAAATGCCCCACTTGGTGTACACGTGCTCTCTTTCCACTGCCGTGAGCCGCTTCTGCATCTGCCTCGCAAGCATCTCCCGCTCGCGCTGCAGCTTCTTAGCACTGCGTGAAGCATATCAATGGATCAATAGTTCTCATTCTAAGAGGCGGCTGTGTCCATTGAAAAGTCATTAAAAGGGAAAGTGATGTTTACTCACCTCGCAGCTGGGGAAGAGTTCAAGCTCCCTACTACCACATTGCTAGGGGTGCTTCCCCGAGAATAAGTATCGCTGAGGAATGACAGCCTCCGAAGCTCCACTTCCATGTAGATTGAGTCAGCCTGATCTCCCTTGAATAGCAAGAAAAAGTAGGTCCTGTGGACTAAGGAAATACTGCATGAGTGCCAAAGCTCAATGATCTCCTGCTGTTTCTTCTCGAATTCCAATGGCCAGCGAGATGGTGATTGTGAAGCATCAGCAATCGGGTCCAATCCAATGCTCTTTATGGTCCCCTCTCCAAATTCTCCATTTGCATTCTGTAACATGGATTAACAAATTATTAATATAATGAGTCGATAGAAGAAAAATCAGCAGATTAGTACTAGTTTTAAGTTTGTCTAGAGTTTTCCAATAATAGGTGAAGTACTAAGCTAACACTGTACAAAGAAAAGATATAGAAAGCATGTTGTGCATAATGTGAAGTTGAATAAATCCTTAGCATGAAATACAATTTGGCGATAGACATACTATTTCATGGGCTTCAGTGACAAGAGCAAAAAACCTATTTTATGATAATCAGACAGTTTTGTACCTGACCACCATACTGTTTCTGATAATGAACCTGAGCCATTTCCTTCAATTCAGCAACAAATTCACCTATACCAGTGAACTCTGCATCGCATGCACCATTCGTCTTGGTTGAAACTATTGATCCTGCTCTTGAAAGAGTTTCACTTTCTACATCATTGTTCAGTGCAGATCCCCTTCTATGATTCCCTTCAGGCCCTCCTGGGAAACCAACCAAACTTCTATGCAGCGGGGTGTCATCATCCACCTCCATGCCATCAAACATAGTAGTACCTGTAAGTGATCTACAGCTCCTGCTTCTACCAAGAATTCTGGAGCCTGATGAGTTACGTGTCGAAGATCCTAGATCTCTGCCAACAGTGGCAAAAGGCCTTCTGATATTCTCCAAATGCTGCTCCAACGTGATAGGAGATTCACCAAGGAGCCTTGAATGCCTTGAATTCACTGACGTATTTGAACCATTACCACACAAGCTAGAATTCATGTTTGAACCTTGTGGACTACTGCTTTCACCAGCTGACATATCCAACTGTTCATTTCCTCCTGTTCCACTGGTCTCAATGCATCGCACTTCCTTGTAAAGATCTGAATCATCATGAGAGATCTGAGAACTATCATCCCTGCTGATGCTTGGGGGCATTCCAATTGATGGAGGACTTCGGGCTGAACGCTTTCCTGAGCCCTAAGCACATAAAAGCAAATTCATCTGTGAGGAACAATAAATGAATACTGCTACGAAACAGAAATCACAGAAGTATACCGAGTGCTTCGGGTGGTCCCCAACAGTCTGCAGCAGATTCTGCAACCTAGATTGAGCCAAATCACGCTGTGACTTGAGTTCTTTTATTTCTTTCTCCATCTGCAAATGCAAGTGAACAGCATGTCATGGATATATGGAAACAAAGCGACGATGATTTTCAAAACAGGTGGCACTGTGCTGTCTGCTAAAATATTGGAAAGAAGGTGTCTCCACAGGAAAATACAAATAGGGTCATGCGCCAAAAAATGGTTTTGAGTAATTTTCCATGGATCAACCGTGAAAGAAGAGCAGAAAGGTAAAACAAAAGGTTGGAAGCAGAACCTTTCTGATTTGGTTGTCCTTTTCCTTTACTAATGCTTCAAGACTGGAATTTGAAGCTGGTTGCCGCAACTCACTCTCCAGTCTAGCAACTTCCTTTTGCAAATGTTTAACTAGCGCTTTATCAGACATGACCACATTGACTTGGGCATTTGTAACTACTTCCTTTGCACAGCTCCCAAATAATAGAGTATTTCTTGATTGCTCAATATGACTGGTGGCTGGGCTCAGTGTACAAATGATGGCAGTTCTTGCATTACCTCCCAAAGATGGTTGTAATATGCGTGTGAGCTTTGAATCTCTATATGGTATATGTGCATTACTCCCCATGCTGCACACATAAAATGATCAGACTTAAATTATATTAACCAACTGAGCATTTAATACTGGATTAGAGAAGCCATTCCTCTTAGCATGCGAATTGAATAGATGTAATGAGAGTCGAGATAATAACCTTAGTTTCCTAATGACAGTGCCGAGGGCAAGCAAACTTCTGTTAATATGACAACCTTCTTTTAGTCTTGTGCCAGCAGACAACGCCTGCGATGCACGCTCACTTCCTGCCAGATCAACAAAGTTCTGCACAGAACAAATAATGCTCATGATTATTTTGATATAAAAAAAATTCCATCACATATTTGCTGGATGTACGTACTGCACTAGCAACAAGTGTAGTTGACTTGTCCTTCCCTAGGAACTCCCGAGCAGAACTTTCAACTGTCTGAATTAATACATACAGATTTCAGGAAAAAGCATACTTCCATGCAATTGATCAACGTAAACAAGTAGAGGACAAACCAATCTCAGTATCTGATGAGATCTGGAGCTTTTTTCATTTAAAAAGGTCTCCCCTGTCCTTCTTTGAGCTGTTGCAATCACATAATGCACAAATGAGACTACAGATAGGCACCAGCTACAATAATTTAAGGCACAGCAAGAAACCAATATTGCACCTTCGCATACAGAAATAAGCCCCTTGAGGTGGTTCCAGTCCCTTAATACAACCTCAGTAAGGTTCTCCACATAGGTGCCCTTCTGTCTCACAAATACCACTTAAACATCAATAAATGCAAATCTAGGAGAATTACAATCTATAGTGATAAAATGGGAATCTGTTTTTCACCTCTGCATCGTCCCAGAGTCTAAGAGGAGTATTTTCCGCGCTAAGAAGATCCCTTACAACTTCATTATATATTTCGATTGCTGAGAACTTTAGAACAAATGCTCTCTCTTCATGCTGAGAAAAGAAAAAACATGCATCTTAGGCTGTACTTTAACTTTCTTTTTTGAGGACTTATTATAGCGGCAACGAAATAAAACTGACCATGCAACCTGAGGATGGATGAGGATTATTCTTACCTTATTAATGTAATCATATATGTCTGCTACTGTATACTCTGTTACTCCTGTCATGGTATATGTCTTTCCGCTACTCGTTTGTCCATACGCAAAAATACTTGCTGCCAAAGGGGAAAAAACTTTAATTTAGAGCAGAAGCTTTGTCATTTGAGAAATAGAAATATTTTTGTTGTATGGTCTACACTCACAGTTAATGCCACTGACTACTGATAGAACAACTTCCCTAACCCCTTCCTCGTAGACTTCCTTGGTACTGCAGTCAGAATGAAAAACCCGATCTGCAATTAGAGCATTTCTGTTAACAGTCATAGATGTGACCAAAGGGCAATGTGAAAAATGATGCCTACTTTTCATCTGTATAGTTGCCAGGATAAGCTTATAATAAGAGAGGAAAAAAAGCAAGATCTAGTATGTCTGGGAGGACTGTTGGGCTGATATTTATATGATGCCCCAACAACAGAATTTGAAGGTCTCAGATGGTGCCATTGTACAAAATTTATACAGGTAACACCATCGCTCTCTCACATCACCCAGGGTGGCTTTTGCAGGCAACAGCTTCACCACTTTAATATTGTACATTCTATTTACAAAGAAAAGAAAAGGTACTTTAAAAGGCTACTGTAACTATTGAAGTCATTCTTGACCATCTGGGTTACTCTCATAGAACTGAGTACATCAAAATTCTTCAGAATAGCAAAAGATGGTGCTGTAACATATATAGTGAGTGTATAGTGTAGTCTGGTGATAATCTACTGGTAGTGGTAGGGGACTTAAATGTAATACAAAAAATGCAACTAAATTGTTTAAGGGATTAAACTGTTTTCGGCTTTGGGTGGTAATCCTAGAACCAATGGATGCCTGGGTTACAATAATATAAATAATAAAGTTTCCCAAATTGTAATATAGATTAGCTAAGGATAATGAGGCACAAAACAACAGCCAACTACAGAAAATGTTGCATCAAATGAAGGGGCAAGGTCCACCAGACCAAATGTGTAACATCTGTGGTCTGGTGATAATCTACTGCTAAGGACCTTAAATTAAATTTAAAAAAATACTCGCATTCGCAAACAAAATTATTGAAAGGTTTTACTGTTTTAGGATTTGGGTATTACTCCAAGAACCATTGGGTTACAATAACAGAAATAAGAACTTTCCTGAATTAGAATATAAAAAGCTAAGCATGCAAAGGCACAAAACAGCGGCCAACTACAAAACAAATGTAGCATCAAAATAAGGGGGGCAAGGTCACTGACCAAATGTGTACGCCGTCGGGGCTGTTGGTCGGTCCGGGAAGGTGCTCCGGAACATGACGGTGGTGTCATTGATGCACTCCCACTCCACAGGTTCCCCCCTCGCAACCTCCTTCTCGCTCAGCGGCCTAAGCCTGACCAGCACCTGTATCCTGTCCATCCTCCCCACACCTCCTCCGCCTCCATTAACCGCCTCCGGTCCAGCCATCTTATCCCACTGCACCAGCTCATCACCCCCAATCGCCCCCATTGTCGCTCACCTTACCTCTCCCCCTCCTCCTAACCTTTCCTCTTCTACAACACCTGCCGAAATCGCAGCGTCATCATAAGATATTAAGACGCGAGCAACAAGCAAAGCATATAAAATCTGAACAAAGAGCAACATGAGAAGCTAGGCAGCTGAAACGCACGAATCTGTCCTGTTCCCGCGAATTTGAGTGCAGGGCAAGGCTGTGCAGGGAGCTGGTGGTGGAGGAGAAGGCAAGGCATGAGCTCCAGTGGACCCTAACCGCCGAACGTAATTAGAGCAGTGGTTAGCACGTCGTTACTACGGGAGAAGCACCGATTAGTCCAAATCTATCACCACCCGAACCCCGCAGCTGCTCATTCCGTTCCGATGCCTTTAACCATCCGCCAACCCAGGAATTCCTAATTAACAGATCTGTGCGGTGCGGTGCGAAGGCGAAACAATCCCCCCAAACCTAACAACCAATATGGCGCAGGATCACATCACTAACCACCAGTAAACGCAGCAACCTATCTCTGGCAAGTAGGAACAAGAGACACCCAATCAGTAGCAGCAAGGGAGCGGGCGATTACCAGGACCGGGCGAAGACGGTTGCTCCCGGAAGGCGAAAGCTCGACTTGTCCGCGGACGGTGCAGCGGCGGCTGAGCCCGGCGGCCGCGGCCATGTTTGCAGTGCAGAGTGCAGCAGACCTGCCTACCTGGCGGAGTCCGCTCTGATAGCGCCGCCTCACCGCGCGCGAGAGCGAGTGCCGCCCACGACGATCTCGCTCGCCCGGTGATTTGGGGGGGCAGGGTCTCTTCTGACTCTGGAGTGCAGGAGACGGCGCCGATATTTTTTTTTTCTTTTGTTTCGCTGCCAGCGGACCGTTGCGATGATTCTGTAGTGCTTCGCCTTTCCCACCGTGGGATGGCTTTCAATTGTTTGTTTACTCACTCCACGGTCGGTGGATTGGTGTTTTTGCGTGCCGGCCCTATGTTTTGTGCTCGTTTCGACAAAAGACCTTTCACCATTTTGCAGGTTTCCGGCGGTTCTTCAATAAATATCTTCCGTAAAATAGTATTTAGATGCCTCTGTGACATTTATATTGATTATTAGAGGAGGTTTTTTTTATAATTCTCCAATAATTTTATCCCAATACGAATAACTTGATGGGAGAATAAAAGTTCCACCTTTGTTTGAGGAAAGCTGGAGTAACATATTAGGACAATTCGGTAGGAGAGATTTTAGATAACTGTTCAAATATATATTGTTCCAATATTGGCTGTTTACTAAGGAAGTGTAGACTGCTAGAGATGCTCTTTCATACGGCTAACAGTCCGCGTCGATCAGCTGAACGAAAACGTCGTCCATTTCAAAATCGTACTGAAGTGGCACTGCATAATACCATTGTCAACACTAGCTGCACGTTGTTTTCGAAAGAAAAAAGACACTAGCAACACGTCCTAACAGGACTGCCGAAGGGAAACGAATACTGATGATGAAACGAGGATATGCTAGAGAGGCACATGATGATACACACATGTGACAAAGCACATGACGGTTCCTCCACGCCTAACCAATATTCCAAACTCTCTCGTCTGTCGAATTTGGCATTAGCATTCTGCACATTGTATTCATGCATACGGTCATTTTCATATGATAACGATGTGCTACACCACCGGCGATGTACATGTCCGCGTTCCCGGAGAGTGACGACGACTTGCCTTGGAATTGATTCGGTGGCACGCATGGTACTGGCTCGGAAGATACGTACAAGAAGTTGGAAGAAATGAGAACGGGATGCGCCATACCATACGTACAAGGGTACAAGAACCTTGGATGCCGTGGAAGTAAAGAGAGGCACCGTCCTGGTCAGATTCAATGCGGGGGAACTAGTACGACGAAAGACATAGAACCCAGGAAATTACCGAGCCGTGGAAACGGTAACCCGAGGAGGCGAGGACCCATTCGCCAAATTCCTCCGAAACCGGCCGTCGCCTTCGGGTCTTCAGTGAGCGCATATCTGCAAACAAATTCAAATGATTTTAAACACACCTGCAGCATCGAAAGTGCAGTTCAGCCACTAACGAAAGCTCATTTCTGCAATCAGGTGTTGGGTTGCAGCTGCTGCTCTGAATATTTTAGTCTATTGATGAGTCGAGCATGACCCTCCTTCTCATATTGACATCAAAATTTGAAGTCAACCCACCACCCCCTCGTCAAGTAAAGATCAAAACAAGTTTTTTTTTTCTGAACAAGGATCAAAATAATAAAAAACTTCTCTTGTGGGGGGTAGTTGCTCCAGCATTTTGGTGGCAGGTTCCTTTCCAGAAGGAAGCTGAAAGTCTCCGGATCGAGCTCCACGAAGTCGTGCCGGGACGCGTGTTTTCAAAACAGCATTACTGCACCGCAGATTGCTAGTACGCGTCTCCCATGTGACCCGTAGGCCGTACGTAGCACACGCGAATCCTCGGCGACGGGCGCAATAAGAGCAACTCCAGCACCTCTATTTAGATGACTAAATTTATATTTTAATTATTTTGCTCAAATTTCCATTACCAGTAGGGTCTCTATTTCGGTGACTAAAATGAGGGAGTGACTAAATTTTCTCTCTCACTCCCTCAAATTATTCACCCTCTACTTAGGCTACTAAAAGTAGGACCCATTATTTTTTTCTCCTTTTAGTTTATTTAGAAGTCTATTTAGTCGGTGCTGCTGGAGTAGAGACTACATTTTAGATGACTAACTTGGAAAGTGTGGAGTCGCTCTAAAACCAACCACAGACACGCGCTCTCGTGACCAGTCTGACAAACTCCCCCGAGCCCAAGTAACTGGTGTGAGAACTGCCCAATTTAATATTATTTTAAACGAACCGCCGGTCATTATCATCCAAATGAGAGTTAACACGTGTTTGCCGGAGAGCGTGCCACGTGTTATCCCACATCTAGAGACACCAATAACCGACACGTCATCCATCCAAAATAATATCAAATCCGGTAGTCCCGGTATGTGCTCCAACATACGCCCAGAATCAGCATATGCACATACCATTTACAATCGAATACATCGCCAATAATCCACAAAGAGCAGTTTTATCAAAAACAGAGTTCGAAACTTAATATTATAAGTTCAATATAGGTGGGTTTCAGGCTTCACTTACAAGCCTTGGGCTCACGAAAGTCATATTAAATAGAAACATAAAGTTTATTGCATTTGCACGCTCTCACGAAGCTCGATTACGATAAAGTCATACTAAGATGATGATGCCTGGCTCAAAGACATCATCTCAACCACAATGACATACTCCTCCCCCGTATTTGGATCAGCGGGGTAGAAATGGCCGAACACCACTTCCGGCTCTCCTGCAACTAGGTTAAGAAAGCAACCTGAGTACAAAAGGTACTCGCAAGACTTACGCGATTAAATAAACAAGGATCATGCAATAGCTCAAGTAAAAGCTTTACGGTTAAGTAATTATTGCAGAAGCATTAGCTCTGTACACTATCACCTATCAGAATTAATTAATATTGCCCAAACCCCCCCAAACAATTTTAGTTGATTAAGAGAGTAATATAATTTATAACTGATCATAGCTGTAACATGAACCATTCTCATCATAATCGAAATTCTACGAGGAGTTCATGGGATAAGGAGCTTGCTCATAACCGAGAGCGCGGCAATTCGAATTGATTAAAACCTTGCAAGGGTGTACTACTTTACCCACACAACGCGAGGACCATGCGACTCATCCAACCGATCATGCCGGGCAAGGGGGTACTCACGTCAACCGTTTCCAACAAGGCTCGATCATTGAACCTCACACCTAACTTACGAGTAGAGACTTAGTTCCACCAGAGACATCTCTAAACTTTCCTACACATAGGTCCACCTGGGGACACACTAAGCCTCTCTGCATAGTCCGTAGCCACGTATCTAGGACTGCACATCAATGATCAAGTCAAAGAAGGTAATTGGCTTATCCGTGCCATTATATTGGATATGTGGTAGCACGGAAAGGTGCTCAAAACCGACGTCATCCACGGACGGTCCTTAAACGATTCAAGCGGACTATACTCATGTGACTCCATTCTCTAGGCCCTACCATTCCGCTCGAATATTGAGACTACCAAACTCTTAACAACCCAACCGAACCAGTGCGATCAAGGGTAAACGGTAAATGTGATTCTCCAAACCATTCCTGTCTAGCGAGAAATATAAGTATTCTAAGCAGGGCTAAGCATCTAGTCAAATTAAGTAGTTCATTGACTAACAAGTGACAAAGACATGGATAACAATTCAAGGAAGGATAGTGCATCAAATCAGGTACAAGAATGCAATACATACATAATATATATAACCCAACATTACCCTAGTGAGATAACTAAGCTAGCCAAATTAGATAGGTGCAAGGAATTATGCTTAGCTGCTTGCCTGGGTTAACTTCAGGCTCGACCACGAACTGGACTCCGGGTTCAGGCTCAATGAGCTCGGCGGGCTCCACGGGTTCGACCTCCGGCGGTTCGGTCACTATAATGCATGAATGAGATGCAAGAATTAAGAAATGAACTTAACAATAAGCATAAATCACCATTAAAAATGACCATGCAGAGAACATGGCAAAGAACTCATGAAAATTGGTTTTGCAGCAAAAGCATTTTACTATAATTAATCATAAATATATTAATTTTCAGCCACTCTAAACAAGGTAAAACAGAAAAGGAATGCAAACTAAACTAAACAAATCCAAGAAAATTATATTAGATACTAGGCATGAAAACAAGGCTAACAAAATAGGTTTTACTATTTTCTCACTTTCCAGCAAAAAGTTCTATATTAAACCATTTTCAGATAAAGCATAAGAAAACAAGCTAAAACTTTGATAAACAGCAAGGAAGCATGTGAACAAGTTGCACCACTGAAAACTACACCTCACAAGGAGTCTAACAAAATTTGGTTTGGAATTTTTAGAGCAATACACAAATAAATAAGCATTTTAATCACTTTTGCAATATGAAACCATAGATAAATCTACAGCAAAGTAACATGCAAAAAAATATTTTTCATGAGTAGATCTAAGCTAGAATAAACCAACAAAATAAATTTCATAATTTTTGGAGTTATACACGAATTTCTACATATTTTGCAAGATTGCAGACAAAAACACCTAAGAAAACCCTAGCAAAATCGCTAGGTGCACCCGGATCCAGCCACACCCGCCAGGCCAGAGGCCGACAGGTGGGCCCCACGGGCAGGCGCCCCACCCAAGCGGGGTCAAGGCAAGGCACGCGCCTTGACCCGCGCGTGGGCGCGGCGACGCGGCTAGGCGAGGCCGGAGCAAGTCGGGGGAGGCGCGCACGGGGTGGAGGGGATGGCGGCGAGCCTCACCGGCTACTTGGATGTCGGGGAACGGCGGCGGAGGGAGCTCGGGGCGGCGGTAATGGTGGAGGGGAACGGGCTAGGGTTCGAGAGGGTGGCGTAGAGGATAAGGCCGCGTCGTCGTCGTGGAGGATAAGAGCGAGCGGAGGACACGGGCGGCACGGCTGCCGAGGATGGCCGGCACGTGTCCCGGGGACGAACACCGGCGACGGGGCAATGCGTGCGCGCCGCGAAACAGAGCAGGGAGGAGGAGAAGGGTGGCTGACAGGTGGACCCGGCGTGGGAAAAAAATTATTTCTCTTTTTTTTGGCTGTGACAACTCTCCCCCCTTAAGAAAATCCCGTCCCGAGATTTAGGTAAGCAAGAGGGGAAGGATAGAATTCGGACTAGGTTGAGGCCATATTCACCTAGACAGGGTAAACATCTAAGAAATGGTGCACAAAGGCAGGGATGATGTGGTGTGAGACATTCCTAGGGTTTTCTTGATGGTGACTGTGTACACATAACAATATCTAGGAAAATGAACTTCATCAAAAAAGTGGAGTACGGTAGGGAGAGAACTTACTCATCGGAAAAGAATTCCGGGTATTCTTGACGTAATTGATCTTCACGCTCCCAAGTGGCTTCATCTTCGGTATGATTGCTCCATTGAACCTTTACAAACTTCACCATGTTACGCTTCACCTTTCTTTCATCTCGGTCAAGAATGGCAATTGGGTGTTCTTCGTATGTAAGACCCGGTTGAAGGTCAAGTGACTCAAGGTCGTTGGCGTCAGTTGGAACACGATGACATTTCTTGAATTGAGAGATATGAAAAACATTGTGCACGGCGGAGAGTGATTGAGGAAGGTCCAATTGATAAGCCACGGCTCCAACCTTCTTGATGATCCGAAAGGGTCCCACATAGCGTGGCGCTAATTTTCCTCTTACTTGAAAACGGCGAGTGCCCTTAAATGGAGAAACCTTGAGATAGACATAATCACCAATTTTGAGGTGGAGTTCTCGGCGACGACGATCAGCATAAGTCTTCTGGCGAGATTGAGCAAAGCGAAGATTCTCACAAATAATCCTGACTTGATCCTCAGCATCTTTCACCAAATCTGGACCAAAGAAAGGCCTTTCTCCAGATTCAGACCAATTGATCGGAGTTCTGCACCGTCTTCCATAGAGAGCTTCAAAAGGTGACATTTTGATACTTGCTTGATAACTATTGTTATAAGAGAACTCTGCGAACGGCAAGCATGTAACCCATTTCTTCTCATATATGAGAGCACAAGCTCGTAGCATATCTTCTAGGATTTGATTGACCCTCTCGGCTTGACCGTCGGTTTGAGGATGATAAGCAGTACTATAGGTGAGATCAGTTCCCATGGCTTGATGAAGACTTCTCCAAAAGTGAGCAACAAACTGAGGACCACAATCAGAGACAATTTTCTTAGGAACACCATGCAGACAGACAATACGAGTGAGGTATAACTCCGCATATTGCTTGACGAGATAAGTAGACTTTACCGGAAGAAAATGAGCCGACTTTGTCAAACGATCAACGATTACCCATATAGAATCATACCCTTGAGAAGACTTAGGTAATCCAATGATGATATCCATTCCAATTTCTTCCCACTTCCATGATGGAATAGGTAAGGGCTGAAGAGTACCAGCTGGTTTGAGATGCTCGGCTTTAACCTTCTGGCAAACATCGCATTCGGCGACATATCGAGCGATTTCTCGCTTCATGCGAGTCCACCAAAGCCTTTACTTGAGATCTTGATACATTTTGGTACTGCCCGAATGAATGGAGAATTGAGAACTATGGGCTTCATCAAGGATAATTCGCCTGAGGTTATGATCCTTAGGCACCACAATTCGCTTCCCAAAGAATAGAACTCCATGATCATCCGTAGAGAAACACCGAGCTTTGCCCTCCTTCATTAGTTCCCGAATTCGAGCCATACCCTTATTCTTCTTTTGGGCTTCCTTAATTTGATCATAAAGGTCAGATTTAACCGTGAGAGTAGCAAGATAACCTTTCTTGACCATAGAAATTCCGAGTTTTCGGAGATCATCACAGAGAGTATGCAAAGGAGGGGCTATGGTCAAGCAATTACATTGAGCCTTCCGGCTTAGTGCATCAGCGACGACATTTGACTTACCAGGATGATAATGCACTTCAAGATCATAATCCTTGATCAGTTCAAGCCATCAACGTTGCTTCATGTTGAGATCAGATTGAGTGAAAATATACTTGAGACTCTTGTGATCAGTATAGATGTTGCAATGATTGCCAAGCAGATAGTGATGCCATATTTTGAGAGCATGGACAACAGCCGCAAGCTCTAAATCATGGGTAGGATAATTTTCTTCATGTCTCTTGAGTTGTCGAGAAGCATAGGCCACTACTCGGTCTTCTTGCATAAGGACACAACACAGACCGATGCGAGAAGCATCGCAATAAACATCAAAGCTCTTGGAAATATTTGGCTGAGCAAGAATAGGAGCAGTAGTGAGACGATCCTTAAGGGTTTGAAAAGCTTCTTCATAGGCTGGGGACCACTCAAACTTAATCACATTCTTCAGTAACTCGGTCATAGGCTTCGCAATTTTTGAAAAATTCTCTATGAACCGGCGGTAATATCCCGCAAGTCCCAGAAAACTCCGAATCTCATGGACATTCTGAGGTTGCTTCCAATCAAGAACATCTTGCACCATACTAGGATCTACAGCAATACCATCCTTGGAGAGAATATGACCGAGAAAAGAGACCTTTTCCAGCCAAAATTCACATTTGCTAAACTTGGTATAAAAACGATGTTCTCTCAGCTTTTGAAGGACAATATGAATATGACGAGCATGATCTTCTTGAGTCTTAGAATAAATGAGAATATCATCAATGAAGATGATCACAAAGACATCAAGTTCCTCCATGAAGATGCTACTAATCAGATACATGAAATAAGCCGGTGCATTGGTGAGGCCGAAGGACATGACAGTGAATTCATAAAGACCATATCTAGTAGAGAAAGCCGTTTTAGGAATATCTTCTTTCTGGATCTTGATTTGATGATAACCTAACCTTAGATCAATCTTGGAGAAATAATGAGCTCCCAAGAGTTGATCAAATAAGATATCAATCCGAGGAAGAGGATATTTGTTCTTGACAGTGACTTCGTTTAACGGACGGTAATCAACACACATCCGTAAACTATCATCTTTCTTCTTCACAAAAAGAGCCGGGCATCCCCAAGAAGAGGAGCTCGGACGAATGAAACCCTTATCCAACAGAACCTTGAGTTGCTCCTTCAATTCTCTCAGTTCATTAGGAGGCATTCGATAAGGCTGTTTAGAGATAAGAGCAGTCCCGGGCATGAGCTCTATAATGAATTCCACCTCACGATCAAGAGGCTTACCCGGTAATTCTTCCGGAAAGACATCTGGATACTCACACACCACAGGAATATCTTCCAAAGCAGTAACTTTAGTACTCTGCAAAGCACATAAACAAGATTCCATCTAGGCAAAAGAGAGTAGAACTCTACTCCCTAAGGGATGCAAAAGATCGATGGTGCGGGGCCCACATTTGATAACTCCATCATGCTTACCCAACCAATTCATCCCAATAATCACATCTAACCCCAGCTTGTCTAGAATGAGAAAATTGGCTCGAAAAGTAACTCCCTCAATGAGAATTAGAACCTCATTAACAAAGTGTTTGGCAATGATTTCCCCACCCGGTGATTCTATATGGTATGGCACTTGTAGATTTTACATCTCAAGCTTACTATGTAGTATAAATTTCTTGCTGATGAATAATAAAGTTGCTCCAGAATCAAAAAGAACCATAGCAGGGTGAGAATTGATTAGGAGCGTACCCATAAGAACTTCGGCATTCTCCAGAATTTCTTCAGCAGTGGTGTAGTTGAGGCGGCCACGTTTAGGAGCTTGTTGTGGCTTGGCTTCTTGGCGCTGTGCTTGAGGTAGAGGGTTATTAGGCCTGGGTGCATTTGTAAGGATCGATGGACCAAGAGGGGGGGGTGAATTGGGTCTTTTTCAATTTCTAAAATAAAGTAAAGCAACCTTAACCTATGCAAAGCTAGTAGGGCACCAATTCACCAACCGGATAACTAAGCTACCTACACAAGCTAAGAGAGATAAAAACAAAGTAAAGCCTAGCAAGGTAGAGCTAAGTTATGATCTCTAAGTCAAGCACATGAGTAATTTGCAAGAAAGAAAATGCTTGAATAAAGAGAGTGGACAAGAGACGACCGGATTTTTTTCCGTGGTATCGATGTGTTGGCACACACCCCTAATCTACGTTGTGACACTCTCAAAGAGTCTTGTCACCTCCCAAGTCACCGAGACGAGGGCGCTCACTAAGAGTCTCCGTTCACCATCCCGGCGTGGTGGAGATCAAGCCACGTACAATCTTCTTCTCCGGGCTCCCACAATCCTTGGCAAGCTCCGCGAGAAACACCCCGATCACCAAGATCGCCTAGGTGATGCCAATCACCAAGAGTAACAAGCTAAGGCCTTCACTTGAGCAAGAACCGATCACCAAGAACGGATGCACACTAGCTTTTCTCTACTCAAGTCCTTAATCTTGCTTCTTGATTGATTGAATGCACAAGTATGTGAATGATGAAGCTCAATGTGGCTCTTGACTATAGTATGAGTGTATGGATGTTGACTGGTGTCAAGAGTGGGCGAAATGACCCATTGGAGGGGTATATATAGGCAGCTCACACAAATAGAGCCGTTGGAGAAAAGCTGCCAGAAAACTGCGTAGCGCCGGTTAATCCGACGTACCCCCCATTGTCATCGTCGGTTTAACCGGTGAATGTAAACTGCCTCTTCTGAAAACTAGCCGTTACAACTGGGGCAGATTAACCGACGTAGCATCGGTTTAACCGGTGAGTGTAGTTGTCCACTGAACCACTGAAAAATCAAGTCTCTGGACAACTGCACCGACGTTAACTCAAACCTATCGTCGGTTTAACCGGTGAGTACAACTTTTAAATTCCTCTGAAAAACCATCTCACTGGTCAATTGCACCGACGTCTTGATTCAAACAGCGTCGGTTAATCCGGTGAATAGAACTTGAATTTTCCTGGAAAAACCAACTCTGGACCAATGCACCGACGTTAAATTCAAACACGTCGGTTTAACCGGTGTATTGAATTTGTCCAGACTCTGCTGACTTCATTTAACCGACGTATAGAAAATTGAGAGCGTCGGTTAAACCGGTGTATAGACTTTTTCTGATTTTGTCTTTTCTGATTTGAGTCTTGAATGAAATCCAAATATTCTTGAGATATAGTTTGAGAACCACTTATTTGAACTTCTAGAAACCTGAGTGACCATAGTGTGCATCCATTTTCAAATGATCATGTCCATGCTCAAGTTACTTAGCCTTAACCCCTCTTAATAGTGCGATCACTACAAAACTATAAAACCTATACTAACCTAAGTGTCCTTCTCAACCTTATGACACTTAGGACTAGAAAGATCCTTAGTCTTGACATAAAATTGAGTTGAATACCGAGATCGCCTTTTTGAATAATGAAATTGAGGGGCCTCTTTTGACATATGACCAAATGAGCGATAATGATCTATTAAGCTGCACAAACTCATTAGTCACAATAATGGTTGTCATTAATCACCGAAACATACCTTGAGGGCCTAGATGCTTACAATCTCCCCCTTTTTGGTGATTGATGACAACACAAACATAAATGACGAGAGAGCGAGAAAGATAAAACAGGATAAACACAAGCGAACTCGAAAAGAAGGACCAAAGAGCTCAACGGCTCAAACGAAATTCATAGATATGTCTCAAAGCACGGCATACTCAAGCGACAAATGTACATATCCATGAACTAACACCAAATGTGATACAAAGAATCAAAGTCCTGATAACTACGAGCTCTCTCTAGCTCTACCCTCCCCCTAACTCTGGTGCTCCCCCTAACACCTCTCCCCCTTTGGCACCAAAGCACCAAAAGGCGAGCTACGGGTCGTGCTGTCGTGGTACGGCGACGAAGCGGTCCGGGTCGTCGTCATCGGACGGAGAACTCTCACCCTCGGTGACAGACGAAAGCTGCTGGTCTGGGTCTGAGTTCACTGGGGGGGGTGACTGTCGTGGAGGCTCTCGTGCTGGCACTGCCTGGTAGAGGATCCGTAGAAGTCGTAACCGGGCCAGCGGAAGAAGTATCAATATCCGAAGAAGTGACCGCTGAAGCTGCCGGCTGCGTCGACTGTGGAAGCAGGGACTCCTCTACTGCTCCTCCCCCTGAAGGTGCTGCCTGAACTGAGGAAGAGAGGGCGACCGACTGAACTGCTGACGGTGAGTCCTGAAAGAGTGTGGTCGCTGGCAGTGGAGAGAACAGTGGACGACCGGCAGACCCAAGTAATGCGGACATCGAGAACGTGGTCTCTGGTGTCGCTGAGGTAGCTGGAGCTGCAGTAGGGGCTGGAGCTGGTGTAACGGCAAGCTGAGGTGCTCCAACACCCTGAAGGCCTGGCTGTCCTGGCTGCTGCGGGGCGAGTCCGGTGTGAGAGTAAAGCTGTGAGATCATCCCGAACATCGCCATCATGCCCTGCTGCATCTGCTGGAACTGAGCGTCTGTCCTCTGTGAAACTCTGTCAATGAGACCAACAAAACGCTCCTCTGTCGCTGCACGCTCTCGGGCTGCCTCTCTCTGAATAGCAGCAATCTGAGCCTCATGGGCTCTCCTGGCCTCCTCCTGAGCAAGTCTGTCCTCCCTCTGCTGGGTCACGAGCTGCTGTAGTAGTGAAGTGAGCTCGGACGGCTGAGTCACCTGAGACTCAGAGACTGTAGCAGCTGCTGGTGACTCTGGAGCTGGCTCTCTAGACCCCCCTGCCTCGTGGTCGTGACTAGCTGGGGCTGCTGCAGGGAAGTACTCTACGTCCTCGGAGGAGTCTGACTCACGCTCAGACCAGTGTATCTCATCCTCTCCTCCAGGAAGCTGTGCCTCGGCGGCAAGCAGTGCCTCGTCCTCCTGTGCTACACGGGCCTGTGCCTCTGGTGACAACTGTGCCATGGCAGCTCTCTCTGCCTGTCTGCCCCTCCTCCGGTCCTGTGGAGCTGTCGGTCGGTAAACTGGGAACCGGGGAGCCTCGTCGTGACGGTAGGGAGCACTGATGGGTGACTCTGCTGGCACAATCATAGAACATATATAGCTGATCCAGTGTGCAAAGGGAAACTGTCGCACCACACCCATCCCGTCTGTGATCACATCCTCTATCTCAGCCAAAATAAAGTCAACTATGTCAAACGGCTCGTGAGTGAGGATGTGTAGAAGCAGGAGCTGCTGCAGTCCTGTAAACCCCTCTGGGTAGCCACTCCTCGGTAGCAAAGTCCTCCGGAGTGCCATGTGTACTGCGTATGCCTCTGGGGTCAGCAAGCTGGGAACTCTGGCGTAGGAGGCAGGGAACGGCTGGCGGAAACACTGAGAGATCGCCTCATGAGAGGGTGCAATCCCGCCAATCATCGCTCTGCGCGGTGGATCTGCATCTCCGTAAACCATCTCGTGTAGGGAGACGTCAACTAAGTCAACTCCGAGAATCCCTGCTATCGTCGCTCTCGACAAACCAAAGACCTGGCCTTCATAAACAAAGTGTACTGCTCGACGCTCGGGAGCAATCCAGGCCGTGGCATAGAAGACTCTGACCCAGTCCTCAATATATCTGTTCTGCTCAATCTGGAGTAACCTGGGCAGGCCCCTGAAGTGAGCGAAGTGCTCTCTGACATCTGCTCCCCCTGCGGCTGTCCTCAGAGACACCCAGTCAAGCACTCTGTGCGGGAAGATCCTGTGACCCCGCCTCTGGTAGGTCTCGTAGAAACTGGCCTGAAGAAGCGTCCAGAACCTACGTTCGACTCGGCTGTCACGGGTCACGGGGAACCAGTCCTCCTCCTGAACACTCCACCTGAGCCTCTTGACCTTCGCCGCATTGGCCTTGGTCAAGTTCTGGAGCAGCACACCTGGCTCCAGACGCACAACAGTGTCCATACGGAACACTGCGCGCTCGGCCTCTAGGGCCTCGGCTCTACGAGCTGCTGCTGCTGCAGCTGTGGACCTGCGAGGCTCCTGTGGCTGGTGACCTCCTCGCGTCCTCGGTCCAGTGCGACGCTCGGTCGCTGGTGAAGTCTCTGCTGCTGGGGATGTCTGCCGAGTGCGGCCAGACCGTCGTAGAGTCGGTGACTCCTGTGTGCTCTGCCCCTTAGACTGCTCGGACTGCTCTGCCTCTGAATCTGAATCTGCAGTTGTATCTGACTGATCTGACTCTGCTGCTGCTGCTGCGGCTCTGGTGGCCCTGGCACCTCTCACTCTACCCATGCCCCTGCCTCTGCCTCTGCCTCTGCCTCTGGGGTCCTCCCTGATCTGGAACGGACGAGCGCGGCCTGATGCCTGCTCCTCGGTGGCCTTGGCCACCATCTCGGCCCTCTCGGCCTCCTTCTCTGCACGAGTCCGCTTGCGAGCGGGCTTCTCGACCACGACCTCCTTTCCCTTTCTCTTCTCGCGACCCATCTCGAACAGGCAAACGATCGAACACTTGGCGTGCACGGATCGGCTGCGGCTGCGGCGTGAAAAAAGCGAAGGCGGCGCGGCTGCGTGGGCTGCTCGATGTGTGGAAGCTGCGGCTCTGAGCACGTGGATGGCGTGGAGTACGGCGGCGCTTGGCGATGGAGACTTGTGCGGGCGGCGTACGGTGCAAGCGGCGGCGGCGGCTACGCGCGCAGGCGGCGCAAGCGGTTGCGCGGGCGGCGCGGTGAGCGTGCGAGACCGGCGCACGGTGGTGGCAGCGCGAGCGCACGGCGGCGGTGCGGTGGTTCGGCGGCTGTGCGGAGGGAAGGCGACGGCGCGATGGGAGCGAGTCGGGCGGCGGCGGCGTGAAGGAGTCGGGCGAAACAGAGGAGGAAGGAAGCCAGGCGTCCGCGGGCAAGACACATATATGACAGGTGGGCCCGCGATTTTCCTTAACGCCGGTCGATCCGACGCCTAGGGTTTGAACGCCGGTTGATTGCGTCGGTGTAGTTCACCCGAGACTCTACCAGATCTGTTTTTGAACGCCGGTTGAACCGATGCTGCCAAAAGTGACCTCGTCGGTTGATTGATAAAAACACCGGTTGATTGCTAGGTCTGATTTGCATTTACTATCACCGGTTGATCCGATGCTCTGACTTTTGTATACGCCGGTTGAACGCCTGAAACTTGACTGAACTGAGACAAACTTTAGTAACGCCGGTTAATCCGATGGGTATTGATCCTTTGAACGTCGGTTTAACCGGTGAAGGCAAAAACCCCACACTCAGCTCACTCTTCTATGCTAAGTCCAATAAACTTATAAAACTCAAATAAACTCAAGTTAATGGACTTGCATAGGCGACTTTACCCCTCAAAAAAAATAGGATAGCACACTTGCTTAAATAAATTTCTTTTTAAATACAAGGAAAAGCCGCAAGAGAGACAAAGCGCCAAATGAAATGTATGAGCCATGTCATAGGAATATTGAAGATAGAAAGCTTCAAACTCATCATGACATTGCTCACTAGGCAATAACGCACCTAACACTTTGCTCTTTTCACTTTTCATGAATTAAGATCTTGTATATGAAAACAAGTCTCATTTTCATCAAGTGATCTCCTTTGTGACCCTTACGCATGCAATGATAATGCAAGCTACAACCACATGCGAAAGTATAGTAAACATGAAGTGCACATCTATATGACAAGAAATGCATAACAAGAAATTAAGATCTACTTGTCAAGTTTGAACCCACGGGAAGCTTCTTCATGATGAGCCTTTCTACAAGCCTAGAGGAAAACAAGTGGACCACCACCTCTAGCTAAACCCTTGCTCATCACTATCTTACCATGGTTAGACAAGTGTCCTATATGTATGCATTTTTCTATATGACATGGCAACTTACATGACGTTTGCCGCATCTAACACATTAAGCTCATTCCTTAGCCTAACAAAGGTACTCTCGTCTAAAGGTTTTGTGAATATATCCGCCAATTGCTCCTCGGATCTCACACCTTGAAGGGAAATGTCCCCCTTGGCTTCGTGATCACGCAAGAAGTGATGGCGAATATCAATGTGCTTTGTGCGAGAGTGTTGAACTGGATTCTTGGCAATTTTTACGGCACTTTCATTGTCACAAAGGAGTGGGATCCTATCTAGTTTCACACCAAAGTCCAAAAGGGTTTGCTTCATATATAGGATTTGGGCACAACATGCACCGACCGCTATATATTCCGCTTCCGCGGTGGACAAAGCCACGGAATTTTGCTTCTTACTCGACCAAGAAACTAGAGAACGCCCAAGCAAGTGGCAACCCCCGGAGGTACTCTTGCGATCCACACGGCTTCCGGCAAAATCCGAATCCGAGTATCCCAAGAGATCTAAACTAGCGCCTTTGGGGTACCACAAGCCTATGCTAGGAGTGTGCTTGAGATACCGAAGGATCCTATTCACAGCCGAAAGGTGTGACTCCTTTGGGTTAGCTTGAAAGCGGGCACACAAGCACACACTAAACATTATATCGGGCCTAGATGCGGTAAGGTAAAGCAAAGACCCTATCATAGAACGATAGAGGGATTGATCAACCGGTTTACCGTCCACATCCAAGTCGAGATGCCCATTGGTCGCCATGGGTGTCTTGATTGGCTTGCACTCATCCATCTTGAACTTCTTCAAGATATCTTTAGTATACTTTTCTTGATGGATGAATGTCCCTTCCTTCATTTGTTTGACTTGAAAACCAAGGAAGAAGGTCAATTCGCCAATCATGGACATCTCGAATTCCCTAGACATCATGGTAGCAAACTCATGGCTAAGTAAATCATTAGTTGAGCCAAAGATAATATCGTCAACATAAATTTGACAAATGAAAAGATCCCCGTTGACGTCTTTTGTGAACAACGTGGTGTCCACCCTCCCGATCTTGAAGCCTTGCATGATTAAGAAGTCACGAAGCCTCTCATACCAAGCCCTTGGAGCTTGTTTGAGCCCATAGAGTGCCTTGTGCAACCTATAAACATGGTTAGGATTCCTCGGATCTTCAAACCCGGGAGGTTGCTCAACATAAACAAGTTCGTTAATAACGCCATTTAAGAATGCACTTTTCACATCCATTTGATACAACTTAATGTTATGATGTGAAGAGTAAGCAAGAAGGATACGGATAGCTTCAAGTCTTGCGACCGGAGCAAAAGTTTCACCAAAATCCAAACCTTCGACTTGAGAAAACCCTTTTGCCACAAGTCTTGCTTTGTTGCGTATCACCACCCCATGTTCATCTTGCTTGTTTCGAAAGACCCACTTGGTGCCGATGATGTTCTTGTCTTTCGGAGGAGCTTCGATGACCCAAACTTCATTGCGGGTGAAGTTGTTCAACTCATCTTACATGGCCATCACCCAATCCGAGTCCTCAAGCGCTTCCTCTATGCTAGTGGGTTCAATACAAGAAACAAACGAGTGATATTCGCAAAATGAAGCATGTTTAGAGCGAGTTCTTACTCCCTTTGATGGACTACCAATGATTTGACCAATTGGATGATCCTTGGAGATGCGACCATGCTTCACTAGCGGTACTTGCGTGGATGCTTGTTGGGGTGGATCATGTGTGACTTGTGCTTGTGGTGGAACACTTTGCTCTTCTTGTTCTTGAACTTGGGGTGTTGGCGTTGGCACATCTTCTTGAGGTTGTGTATCATCTTTTTCTTGATCTTTATCCATTTGGGGCGCCGTGGAGGTGCTTGGTGTAGATGAGGAAGATCCTCCCCCTTGATCATTGCCTTCATGCACCTCTTCCGGCTTGATGTCCCCAATGGACATCTTCTTCAAAGCTTCATCAATCTCCTCATCACCTACATTTTCATAGCCAACAACCTCCTCTTGGGAGCCATTAGATTCATCAAACTCCACATCACATGTTTCTTCAACTAACCCGGAGGTTTGATTGAATACTCTATATGCTTTGGAGTTTGATGCATAACCAAGAAAGAAACCTTCATCACATCTACTTTCAAACTTACCGAGCCTTTTCTTCTTGTAGATGAAGCATTTGCAACCAAAGACTCGAAAGTATGATATATATTTGGTTTCTTCCCGGTGATGAGCTCATATGGAGTTTTCTTGAGGAGTCGGTGAGGATACACTCGGTTGGATGCATGACACGCCGTGTTGATTGCTTCCGCCCAAAATTTCTCGGACGTGCCATAATCATCCAACATTGCTCTAGCTAGGGTGATGAGAGTCTTGTTCTTTCTTTCCACCACTCCATTTTGTTGAGGCGTGTAGGTGGCGGAAAACTCATACTTGATGCCCTCTTCATCGCACCATTCTTCAATCTTCATGTTCTTGAACTCGGTGCCGTTGTCACTCCGGATCTTCACAATTGGGGAGTTGTACTCCCTTTGAGCTCTTCTTGCAAATGTCTTGAAGAGTTCCGGAGTTTCACCCTTATCGCCTAGAAACATAACCCAAGTGTAAAGTGAAAAATCATCAACGATTACTAGGCAATAGAGGTTACCACCAATGCTCTTGTATGTAGTTGGACCAAAGAGATCCATGTGTAGTAGCTCGAGCGGCTTGGAGGTAGACAACATCGTCTTGATGGGATGATGTGTTGCAACTTGCTTCCCGGCTTGACATGCTTTACATAGCTTGTTCTTGTCAAAGGTGACGTCCTTCAAGCCGGTGATCATCCCTTTCTTGTGGGCTTTCTTGAGGTTGCTCATGCCAATATGAGCAATTCTTCTATGCCAAAGCCACCCAAGAGAAGACTTGGTGAAGAGGCATGTCATGTTGCTTGTTTGCTTTAAAGAGAAATCCACTAAATAGATGTTGCCATGCCTAAACCCCGTGAATACCAATGACTTGTATTTTTCATGAGTTACTACAACACCATTCTTGTCAAAGGCACACGTTAGTCCAAGATCACACAATTGAGCAATTGAAATAAGATTAAAACTAAGTGCTTCTACAAACAAAACATTAGAAATAGATAAATCTTTAGAAATTGCTATTCTACCCAAACCTAAAACTTTTCTCCTTGAGTTATCACCATAGGTGACGTGTTCATAATCGCCGGGGTCTTCAAGGGAGGTGAACATGCTATCATTGCCGGTCATGTGTTGAGAGCAACCGCTATCAAGTACCCAATGTTTTCCACCGGCTTTGTAGTTCACCTACACACATGAGAATTCACTTTTGAGTTTTAGGAACCCAAACAAGCTTTGGGCCTTGCACATGTGTGACAAGAGCTTTTGGGACCCAAAGTTGCTTGGGGAGCTTCTTCTTTGACTCCTTAGTGAGTTTGCCAATGAATTTGGCCTTCACCTTGCCCTTCACTTTACTCAAGAGAAAATAGTTATTTTGAAACATTGAAGAATAATTCTTGGGTAATTTAGGAAGAGGACGTGATGGTAAAGTGCACTCCCTAGTGTGGTGCCCGGTGACTTGGCAATGTTGGCAATATGAACCAACTTCCTTGATGAAGCTTATCTTGATCTCCGGAGAAGGAGTAGTGCCTTGATTTGGCTCCGGAAATGAACCAAGACCTCTCTTGCCATAGTCACATGCATTGTTGAAGAGAATTTCCTTGTGGATGTATTCTCCTCTTGAGAGCTTCTCCACACTACTCTTGAGGCTTGCCACTTGATCCATCAATTCCTTTTCCCTAGAAGGTACAAGCTTGGGCAAAGCACTAGTGGCATTTGCATTAATGAGTAGGTCATCACATGAAGTAGAAGCATTGACCTTCTCAATAGTTTCATGAGCAAAGTTCTCAAGACTTGGGTCAATTGCTTCATAGGCAAATTCAAGTTCTTGATATTTGTGAGCCAACTCCCTATGCTCTTGTTTAAGCTTTTTGTGGCTCTCTTCAACTTGCTTAGCAAGTACAAGTGACTCATTGTGCTTTTTAAGTAAGTCATTGTACTTGCCAAGCAAATCGGAGTGGGCAAGCTCTAACTTGGCACGAGTGCTCTCAAGAACCTTGACTTTGCCCTTTTCCCTCTTGATAACGGATGTATACTCATTAATGAGGTTAGCAAACTCATTAGGGTCAAGCTCATCATCACTATCATCTTCACTCTCACATACCTTAGAGTTACCTTTGGCCATGAGGCACATTGGAGGTGGAGGTAGTGATGGTTCTTCATTTGTGAGGGCTATGGTGACTATGTCTTCTTCATCGCTTGACTCTTCGCTTGACGAGACATCGGTCACCCACTCTTGTTTTTCCACCAAGAAGCTTCTCTTGGTGTGCCCTTTCTTCTTTGGGAAGAGCTTGGTCTTCTTGTCATGGCTCTTTTTCTTCCCAAGTCTCTTGTTCTTGTTTTTCCTTTCTTCTTCTTCATCATCGCTTGAATCATGGCGATGCTTGCTCTTGTTGTCCTTGTTTCTTTTGTCCGGCTTGGGGCAATTTGGACGGATGTGACCTTTTTCTCCACAATTGTAGCAAATTTTGTTCTTGACATCCATTGGCCGGAACATTCCCTTTTTTGAGTCAAAGTTGAAACCCTTCTTGTTGATCTTGTCATTCAAGCGGGTGAACTTCCTCATCATGAGAGCAAGCTCTCCATCATCTTCAACATCGGATGAGCTTTCATGATGATCATCTTCTTCATTGCTTGAGCTTGAATCTTGCTTGATCATCTTGAGCTTGCGGGCTTTGTTTGCCTTGGTCTTTAGAGCAATTGATTTGCTTGAAGTTGGCTCTTCGGACATACCAAGGATACTCATCTCATGAGCGCGAATTTCGCCCACAAGTTCTCCTACTTCCATTGTGTCAAGATTCTCCTTTTGAAGCATAGCATTGATGATGTTATACTTGGGCTTCGGGAGGAGCATGAGAATCTTGCGATTGATGGAGGCACTGTCAATTTTGGATATTTCAAGTGCATTCATGTCCTTGACAATGACATTCAAGCGAGAGTACATATCATTGCAATTTTCATGAGCTAGCATTTTAAAAGAATCATACTTAGCTCTAAACAAGTGATATTTTTGCTCACGAACTTTAGTGGAGCCTTCATGAATTTCAATGAGCTCCTTCCAAATATCACTTGCTAAGTCCATGACATTAACTCTAGCAAAGACTTCCTCACTAATGGCTTCGAAAATTGCATTTCTAGCCTTGGCATTCCATTTTAATTGTTCGGCGGTGGGAGTTCCGGTGAATCCGGTCTTAGTGGACAACCACACTTCGGGGGCAATCGCATCAAGGTATGCGGCCATGCGAACTTTCCAATAAGCAAAGTTCTTGCCCTCGAAGTGAGGCGGCGAACCACCCATCTTGGCCATAGCTCTAGGCGGTGAAGCCTAATGATCCAAATGAGCAACGAGGCTCTGATACCAATTGTAAGGATCGATGGACCAAGAGGGGGGGTGAATTGGGCCTTTTTCAATTTCTAAAATAAAGTAAAGCAACCTTAACCTATGCAAAGCTAGTAGGGCACCAATTCACCAACCGGATAACTAAGCTACTTACACAAGCTAAGAGAGATAAAAACAAAGTAAAGCCTAGCAAGGTAGAGCTAAGTTATGATCTCTAAGTCAAGCACATGAGTAATTTGCAAGAAAGAAAATGCTTGAATAAAGAGAGTGGACAAGAGACGACCGGATTTTTTTCCGTGGTATCGATGTGTTGGCACACACCCCTAATCCACGTTGTGACACTCTCAAAGAGTCTTGTCACCTCCCAAGTCACCGAGACGAGGGCGCTCACTAAGAGTCTCCGTTCACCATCCCGGCGTGGTGGAGATCAAGCCACGTACAATCTTCTTCTCCGGGCTCCCACAATCCTTGGCAAGCTCCGCGAGAAACACCCCGATCACCAAGATCGCCTAGGTGATGCCAATCACCAAGAGTAACAAGCTAAGGCCTTCACTTGAGCAAGAACCGATCACCAAGAACGGATGCACACTAGCTTTTCTCTACTCAAGTCCTTAATCTTGCTTCTTGATTGATTGAATGCACAAGTATGTGAATGATGAAGCTCAATGTGGCTCTTGACTATAGTATGAGTGTATGGATGTTGCCTGGTGTCAAGAGTGGGCGAAATGACCCATTGGAGGGGTATATATAGGCAGCTCACACAAATAGAGCCGTTGGAGAAAAGCTGCCAGAAAACTGCGTAGCGCCGGTTAATCCGACGTACCCCCCATTGTCATCGTCGGTTTAACCGGTGAATGTAAACTGCCTCTTCTGAAAACTAGCCGTTACAACTGGGGCAGATTAACCGACGTAGCATCGGTCTAACCGGTGAGTGTAGTTGTCCACTGAACCACTGAAAAATCAAGTCTCTGGACAACTGCACCGACGTTAACTCAAACCTATCGTCGGTTTAACCGGTGAGTACAACTTTTAAATTCCTCTGAAAAACCATCTCACTGGTCAATTGCACCGACGTCTTGATTCAAACAGCGTCGGTTAATCCGGTGAATAGAACTTGAATTTCCCTGGAAAAACCAACTCTGGACCAATACACCGACGTTAAATTCAAACACGTCGGTTTAACCGGTGTATTGAATTTGTCCAGACTCTGCTGACTTCGTTTAACCGACGTATAGAAAATTGAGAGCGTCGGTTAAACCGGTGTATAGACTTTTTCTGATTTTGTCTTTTCTGATTTGAGTCTTGAATGAAATCCAAATATTCTTGAGATATAGTTTGAGAACCACTTATTTGAATTTCTAGAAACCTGAGTGACCATAGTGTGCATCCATTTTCAAATGATCATGTCCATGCTCAAGTTACTTAGCTTTAACCCCTCTTAATAGTGCGATCACTACAAAACTATAAAACCTATACTAACCTAAGTGTCCTTCTCAACCTTATGACACTTAGGACTAGAAAGATCCTTAGTCTTGACATAAAATTGAGTTGAATACCGAGATCGCCTTTTTGAATAATGAAATTGAGGGGCCTCTTTTGACATATGACCAAATGAGCGATAATGATCTATTAAGCTGCACAAACTCATTAGTCACAATAATGGTTGTCATTAATCACCGAAACATACCTTGAGGGCCTAGATGCTTACAGCATTGAAGGCACCGCCACGCCTCGGAGAGGGGCAATCCCTGGAGAAATGGCCTATACCACCACAATTGTAGCATGGACTCTTTGCGGCAACATTTGGATTGCTCCAATAGGCATTGATCGGCCTAGGAGCTTGTCCTTGAGGAGATTGAGGGTGACACACAATCCACATAGGGTGGGGAGGTCGAGTACTCGGTGCCCGAGGTGGAAAAGGAGAAGGCCCCAGACGTGGACGTGAGGAGCTACCGCCCGCAGAGGTAGGAGCAGGACGCTTGTTCTTTGCCTCAAGATTCTTCATCTTGTGCTCAGCTCTGATAGCGATATTCACCAAGTCATTGAAGTCTTAAAACTTGGTAGTGGAGAGCTTGTCTTGCAACTCTGCGGAGAGCCCATCGTACATGCGTTCTTGCTTCTTGGCATCGGTGGCCACTTCTTCAGGTGCATATTGATATCCATGATACCCTTGGGAATATGGAAGGAACGAAAAGTTGTGCGGAACTCCTCCCATGTTAAGCAGTAGTTGGCAGGGTGAGATGCCTTGAAGTTCCTCCACCAAGCCCCAGGGGCATCATGCAGTTGATGAGCAGCAAATAAAACCTTCTCATATGGCTCACACTCAACGAGACCCAATTTCTCTTCAATGACATTGAGCCAGAAATCCGCATCAAGAGGATCCTTAGAGCCACGAAAGATGGGCCGGTTGGTGCGGAAGAAATCCCCAAACCTGTTCACTTGAGGCTCAGCCCTTGGACCATGATTGCCGACATTGCCCATCTGATTGACTAGGTGCGCCATGAGTTCAGTTTGTCGGACTAGGACGTCCGCGAGGCTTGGGTGAACGGGAGGATTAGGGAGGGGAACCTCGTTGTTGCGGTTGTTATTGCCACCCGAACCATTGGCACCATCCCTCTCGGTTCCCGAACGCAACACCATCCTGTTAATAAACAAAACGGTTAGCGGTCAGGAATGAAAGATGGAGAATGATACTCAAAGGCAGGGTGGAAAGACAATGTGTAGATAAAAATCTAACACATAACCAACACTAGAATAACATATCTAAGAGAAAGGGTAGATTTGGCCCACTAAAATGAACCAAAACCAACTAGACAAGATCTTGACAGCAGTACACTAGATTGATCAAGTACAAATTTAGAAACCACAGGAAAGAGTATGCATGCATGCGAGGTATGAATGCAACATGACATCTCCTCACATCGTGATCATGCCTTAACGTTCTAACACTCACTTACGACCCGAAACAACCGCATTGCCCAGCAGCGCTACAACCCTCCTACTAGCACTTAGGACAATGGGTGATTCCCACCTTCTCAACTCCGGTAAAAGGCTCAAAAGATTTCCAGCAGGTGAAAGGGTGTTCTTACGCGCCCGCTACCCATGAACGTAAGAGAAGTTATGCATATCTTAATTAAACAAGTGAAGCAATAAGGAAGAATTAGCTCTAAGACGAAGAAAGAAAGGTAGCATTTCACCTTAAGTTCAAATTTTTAATAAAAGTAAATCTTAGTGCAAGTGATCAAATTTTATTTTACTCTCACCCCACTAAGCAAATTTTAGATTCACTTCATGGAACCTCAGCTCTGATACCTGTTGTGAGAACCGACCAATTTGATATTATTTTAAACGAACCACCGGTCATTATCATCCAGATGAGAGTTAACACGTGCTTGCTGGAGAGCGTGCCACGTGTTATCCCACATCTATAGACACGAATAACCGACACGTCATTCATCCAAAATAATATCAAATCTGGTAGTCCCGGTATGTGCTCCAACATACGCCCAAAGTCAACATATGCACATACCGTTTACAATCGAATACATCGTCAATAATCCACAAAGAGCAGTTTTATCAAAAACAGAGTTCGAAACTTAATATTACAAGTTCAATATAGGTGCGTTTCAAGCTTCACTTACAAGCCTTGGGCTCACGAAAGTCATATTAAACAGAAACATAAAGGTTATTGCATTTGCATGCTCTCACGAAGCTCGATTACGATAAAGTCATACTAAGATGATAATGCCTGGCTCAAATACACCATCTCAACCACAACGACCTACTCCTCCCCCGCATTTGGATCAGCGGGGTAGAAATGGCCGAACACCACTTTCGACTCTACTGCAACTAGGTTTAGAAAGCAACCTGAGTACAAAAGGTACTCGCAAGACTTACGCGATTAAATAAACAAGGATCATGCAATAGCTCAAGTAAAAGCTTTACGGTTAAGTAATTATTGCAGAAGCATTAGCTCTGTACACTATCACCTATCAGAATTAATTAATATTGCCTAAACCCCCAAACAATTTTAGTTGATTAAGAGAGTAATATAATCTATAACTAATCATAGCTGTAACATGAACCATTCCCATCATAATCGAAATTCTACGAGGAGTTCATGGGATAAGGAGCTTGCTCATAACCGAGAGCGCGGCAATTCGAATTGATTAAAACCTTGCAAGGGTGTACTACTTTACCCACATGACGCAAGGACTATGCGACTCACCCAACCGATCACGCCGGGCAAGGGGGTACTCACGTCAACCGTTCCCAACAAGGCTCGATCATTGAACCTCACACCTAGCTTACAAGTAGCGACTTAGTTCCACCAGGGACATCTCTAAACTTTTCTACACATAGGTCTACCTGGGGACACACTAAGCCTCTCTGCATAACTTGTAGCCACGTATATAGGACTGCACATCAATGATCAAGTCAAAGAAGGTAATTGGCTTATCCATACCATTATATTGGATATGTGGTAGCACGGAAAGGTGCTCAAAACCGACGTCATCCACGGACGGTCCTTAAACGATTCAAGCGGACTATGCCCATGTGACTCCATTCTTTAGGCCCTACCATTCCGCTCGAATCTTGAGACTACCAAACTCTTAACAACCCAACTGAACCAGTGCGATCAAGGGTAAACGGTAAATGTGATTCTCCAAACCATTCATGTCTAGCGAGCAATATAAGTATTCTAAGCAGGGCTAAGCATCTAGTCAAATTAAGTAGTTCATTGACTAACAAGTGACAAAGACATGGATAACAAATCAAGGAAGGATAGTGCATCAAAGTAGGTACAAGAATGCACTACATACATAATATATATAACCCAACATTACCCAAGTGAGATAACTAAGCTAGTCAAATTAGATAGGTGCAAGGAATTATGCTTAGCTGCTTGCCTGGGTTAACTTCAGGTTCGACCACGAACTGGACTCCGGGTTGAGGCTCAACGGGCTCGGCGGGCTCCACGGGTTCGACCTCCGTCGGTTCGGTCACTATAATGCATGAATGAGATGCAAGAATTAAGAAATGAACTTAAAAACAAGCATAAATCACCATTAAAAATGACCATGCAGAGAACATGGCAAAGAACTCATGAAAATTGGTTTTGCAGCAAAAGAATTTTCCTATAATTAATCATAAATATATTAATTTTTAGCCACTCTAAACAAGGTAAAACAGAAAAGGAATGCAAACTAAACTAAACAAATCCAAGAAAATTATATTAGATACTAGGCATGAAAACAAGGCTAACAAAACTATTTTTACTATTTTCTCACTTTCCAGCAAAAAGTTCTATATTAAACCATTTTCAGATAAAGCATAAGAAAACAAACTAAAACTTTGATAAACGGCAAGGAGGCATGTGAACAAGTTGAACCACTGAAAACTACACCTCACAAGGAGTCTAACAAAATTTGGTTTGGAATTTTTAGAGCAATACACAAATAAATAAGCATTTTAATCACTTTTGCAAGATAAAAACCATACATAAATCTACAGCAAAGTAACATGCAAAAAACTATTTTTCTTGAGTAGATCTAAGCTAGAGGAAACCAACAAAATAAATTTCATAATTTTTGGAGTTATACACGAATTTCTACACATTTTACAAGATTGCAGACAAAAACACCTAAGAAAACCCTAGCAAAATCGCTAGGTGCACCCGGATCCGGCCACACCCGCCAGGCCAGAGGCCGACAGGTGGGCCCCACGGGCAAGCGCCCCACCCAAGCGGGGTCAAGGCAAGGCACGCGCCTTGACCCGTGCGTGGGCACGGCCACGCGCGCATGCGCGCCGACGGCGGAGCGAGGCGGCGCGGCGAGGCGAGCCCAGAGCAGGCCGGGGGAGGCGCGCACGGGGTGGAGGGGATGGCGGCGAGCCTCACCGGCTACTTGGATGGCGGGGAACGGCGGCGGAGGGAGCTCGAGGCGGCGGTAATGGTGGAGTGGAACGGGCTAGGGTTTGAGAGGGGGGCGTAGAGGATAAGGCTGCGGCGTCGTCGTGGAGGATAAGAGCGAGCGGAAGACGTGCGCGGCACGGCTGTCGAGGATGGCTGGCACGTGTCCCGGGGATGGACGCCGGCGACGGGACAACACGTGCGCGCCGCGAAACAGAGCTGGGAGGAGGAGAAGGGTGGCTGACAGGTGGACCCGGCGAGGGAAAAATTATTTCTCTTTTTTTTTTGCTGTGACAACTGGCGTCCGGGGACCAGCACGGATAATTCGGAGGCCGGCTGATCATGCCTAGCTGCTGCTGAAACGAGAGAGAGAGCAGGGTGCAGTGCAGGGAGACATCCACATCCGGTGGCATGGATTCGTTCGTCCGCGCTGAGCTTGAACCGGCCCCCGGCCGGGAGCGCGTCAGGTTCGGCGGAACCGCCGTGTTTTTTACTGCCGGGGGGCATGGAGCTCGCCGCACGCCGGTCTAGTTAATTCGGCGGCGAGGAGGTCCGGGCGCACGTCTTGTCGGTAGCGGTGGCGGCTGCCCCTAGTTTGCTCATGGAAGTCTCGCGTGTTTCTGCAGGGCACGGTCCATGTCTTGGAGGGAACCTGAACATTTTTATCTGAGCGCCGCAGCTCAGCTAAAAACTAGCGGCGTTTCTCGCGATTGATTTGAAGGGGCAGCTATTTTTCCAGACGATTTGCACGTGTTGTGCCAATAGGAAACACTACAGGCAACAAAATAGCCTACACTCCAGTGATCCAGTGACACGATGACAATATTCATGGCAGTGACAAGAGCGGGGAAAAAAAAGCACACTTCAGCAATCTTTCTGTCCTGTCGTAGGAGATCTAAGCCGCCGCCTACCCTAGAAGAAAGAGAAGAGAACCTTGTGCTGGGCTCGAAATGGACTACAAGAAACCATAAATGCCGGGCCCAACCCCCGGACACGGCCTCGTTGGAGTGTTTGGGCCGCCGAGTGATTGAGCTGGGCCAATCGGGCTGGTCTATCAGCACCTGGTGGGCTAGTCTGAGCTGTGTTGTGGCAACCCGTAGCCAGCAGCCGAGAAGATGTGCCTTGCAAGCGACGCGAACCGCGCGGAGCACGAGCCCGAAAAAGGCAAAGCGGAGGGGCGATTTTCGGTTTTATCGACCCGGTGTGTTGTAGCCCCATGCATCCCCGGCCATCGCCGCCTCGCCTAGCTAGCGCACGCGCGCACGCTTCCACGGCACCGCTCGTGCACGTCTCTTTCCGTGAAATGGAGGTCCATGGCCATCCTAGCTTGGTGTAGTGTCACTAGTGTCTCGTGAAGCTATGCTCCCAGTGGAGCCGCACCTTGTGTGTAGAGTAGTACTGGCACTAGCATGCTATTATTGACACATCCTTTCTTTGGTAACTTCTGAATGATTCCGTTTTGAGCATGTGAACTCAGTGGCGGATGCAGGATTGGAGGCAAGGGGGGCTGAAACAATAAAGATGTTGATTTGTGTGAAAATTTAATGGTGATTTGAAGATCTTGCTACAGTGTTTTACGTGTAATTAGGGGAGCTTAGGGGGGCGAGCCCCCCCTAGCCCCCCTCCTGTATCCGCCCCTGTGTGAACTTGTGAAGTCGTGAAGACCAAGTTGTGGGGAAATTTTGCCCGTGTTACCGGAGAGGCAGGTTATTTTTGTGTCTCGATGTTCGCACAGTTTGTTTTTTTTTTCCTTTTGGAAGACCAATGTTTGTCACGAGGAAAAGTGCAAGGTCATGATATCCGGCGGGCGCTTTCCCTTTTCATTGGATTATCTTCACCTTTCCTCTCTCTTTTTTTTTACCGGTCGTCTTTTTTCTTTCGGTGATGACAGGGGAGCTAAATTTGACGATGAAACCATCAGTAGTACGCTTTCCCTGTTTTCATCTAAAGAGCTGCGCCATATTAATGTTCAAATCTTCAAAGGTTGATTGTGAGTGAGGATGAGATCCATTTCAGAGTCGGCCTAGTCAACTTGTCCAATGTGCTGAACTCCTCTGAAGTCTGACCCCTTAGTCCATGCAAGATGACAAGGCGCAAGAGAGCAAACTGGTGATCTCCAATATATCCATCCACTCACTCTGGCCGAACGAACTGCATTGTATCTCTTGGGGAGAGAGAGAGAGAGAGAGAGAGAGAGAGAGAGAGAGAGAGAGAGAGAGGTGCAGGCCACTGGCTTTATTTTCTTGGAGAGATGTTTGCAAGCCCATTGATCGGAACCACAAGCGCTGTGCGCCCGCTTGGTAGCATCATCCATTTCAGTGAGAGCGGAGCGGCGAAGACCCGGTCCTAGGCGTGTCCGTCGTCGTCTCGTCGACCGTCGGGACCTGTCGTCATCCACGCGGCCGCTGGCGGACAGTGGGACATGTGGAGGAGGACTACTGGACTAGTGTGTCCAGCACTCAACACAGAGCTAGTGCTAAGCATTATCCTCAAAGGCTGAAGAGAGAGCCTAATCGTAATCCTGCTTGGATTTGCCGCTTATTACCAAGGGGCTAGGCGAATGCTCACCGCGCTCTGCTCCTGCTCCAACTGCCACTTGATCCGAATCCGAGGTCCACGCGGAAGCAGGCAGGTGCAGCCGTGGGGACGTACAATAATGCACCGCCGGGCACTGTAGCAGCTGAGCTGGACCGTTCGAGGTGGAACGGAAGGATCGGATTGCGTGCAGTGGCACCATATCAGCACGTCCCGTCGCTGTCCTAGGCTCCCACCTCAGACCTCGTTGCGCTGATCGGGATGCCAATAAATTCGCTTTAACGGTAATAATACAGGTTTGGCCGTCATGGATACTCTTCTTTCTTCAATGCAACCTGGTCCACAAGTATGTCTAAGGATTTTGTAGTTAGTTGCCATTGGGTTTGCATCGATTGATAGGCCAGTTGCCATGAAATTCTTATTTTACTAGTAGTAATTAGTGACGTGGAAAAACACATCATTTATATTGTGTCCATGATGTGAACATATTAGTTGGAGGCCTTTGACCCCTGCGCTACTTCGCGAGACGAATCTAATGAGGCTTTTGAACGCACGATTAGAGGTTGGTACTGTAGCATCACTGTAGCAATCATTGATTAATTACCGTTATTAGATTCGTCGCGAAAAGTTACACTCATCTTGAAAAGATTTGGCAAATAAACTTCGTTTAATACTTCATGCATGCAAGATTCTTTTGTAGCGCGAGGAGCGCTACCGAAACCAAACGGCCCCCAATCCATCCTGCCATCGTCGTTTCTATCTGCCCCCTCCCTGATCCACAGTAGATTTGTATTATTTTATTTCCTATGGGAGGTCTCTAAGCTTATGGCTACCTGCAACTACGGACTGCTATATAGATTAGTTGCACAATGTATTTGGACTAGCTGTAGGAGTTGTTTATTGGCTATGGACTGCTTTTGTCTAACATTGTGGATGCCCTCAATGGAGTAAAGAAAACCAACAACTTCTATTTGATCACATCCTATGTTGTAGTATCTCTTGGTGTGTGCTCACTAGTTCACCTGCCGCCTGTGCCGATGCCACCCGGTGGCCACATCACTGAAATGTGTGGGCTCGAGTGTTCATATTCGCAGCGAGATCAGGGGGCGTCTATTCATCACTTTTGGCAATTTGTGGTGATTTCATCGTGGTAGTTTTCTACGTGCTATCTCGCCTCTCCTAGCTCCGACACTGCCTCCGATGCCACCACCACCCTCCATTGTCACCGCCGCTACTCAGCTTCGATCCAAGCTCTCCCACCAAGTGTCTGGCCTACCAATTGTCAAATTGCTCCCTCCGGCCAACGGCGCCTCACCGCCCTGCAACCTATCACCACCAGCGGTCGTCCCTACTATCCGCCGCCCTCTTCTAAGGGCAGGGTTAATAACCCAGCCGGCGGCATGCACTGCCATACGCCAGCTTTGGCACCAGCAGCAGGCTGGAAGCCAGCGCCTGGGTCTAGCCAGGCCCACGAGCAGAGATTAGAGTGTCCCTTCCAGCCGGCGGTAAACAAGACGCCCACTTTTTTCTCTCTCCTCTTCTCTCTCCTCCACATAGATTTCAGCCTACTTGCAGCCTACTATAATATTTGCTCTAAGGTCGCCGATGGCCACAGGACCTCGCAACCCCCAATCCGAAGTTCCCGTACCGAGTACGCGGCCGGCTTATCAGGGAAGATAACCAGTAGCGCCCTTCTACGTCAGGCGCGAGCCTACTCGCGGATGCGATAAATAGATTCTCCGGCGAGACCGCGCTCCGCGCGGCCGCTTGGGGAAGACTCGACCGGCGACGCGCGCCGTTTCAAATTCGAACGCGCCTCGGGTAAAAAACCAGGCGGAGACCGAGAGCTGCCACGCCTGCCGGCGCGCCCGCCACGTTGGATGTGGACGCGCCGGTACCCGCCAGGCCGCCACGCTCCGTGACGCACGGGCGGCCCCCGCGTCAATCTGAGCTCCCTACTGCCATTCTGCCAAGCTGGCTCGACGCGACGCGAAGGTCACCACCCCCCGCGGCTGCAGAACCGGCTGGGGCCACGCGCACGTCGCCGTTTACCCGGCGACGGCGACGACGACGACGTCGTCTCACACACTTCCCTCACTCTCGCTCTCGCGCAGCACACGGTACACAGCCGCCCGAAACTGCCCTCGAGGAGACCGGAGAACCAAGCCCGGCGCGCGCCCTCTCGCCTCGGGGTGAACGGGGCGGCAGCGCCCGCTGTCCCGCCGTGCCGGGCCGGGGTTTTCCTTTTTTTTCCCGCTTCCCCTCCGCTGGCGTTTTGGTAACTTCGCCACGCCGAGGGGCCCCCGGTCAAAATTGGCGCCTCCTTGCAGTTTTCCACAGCCACCACCAGGCGCGCACACGGGACTACGGGAGCACGCTGCAGCAGCGTCAAGGCGTCAACGCGTGCAGAGCAGGCCGCGGCGGTAACTTCGATTGAGATCGGAGCTTAAAAAATTATTCGTGTTTCCTGCTCCATATGTGACGAGGGTGAGCGAAAAATTGAAAGCTGGACAAGGGAAAGGGGTCAGAATCGTCCTCGCTGTCACGTTTAATTTCGGTTCCGTAACAACAACTTTACGTGCGGAAAATGGTAGTGCTGCGTACTAACTACGAACTAATCAACTAATGATGTGACGGACAACCTTTTGCGTCGGCTGCCTTGTGTTAAGAAACCCTAACGAAGGGTTATGTGGGCTTTATACCGAAACTACCCCTGAAGGGCCATCTACCTCTATATATATGTATAGCATCCTGTGTATTATGACTAATGAAAAAAGAGACCAGAAGCTCGACCTATATCCTGTGTTCATTGTGTTCATGAGAGAGATGGAAAGGGAAACGGGATTAATCTACAGCTCCTCTACGTCTATGTGCTACTGGAAGGGAGGGGGACGGATCTGGTGATCCGTGATTATAAACACCCCGTTCGGCAGGCTGGAGCTGGAGTTGTGTGAGAGAAAAACACTGTTGCCTGGTTGGTGGCTGGAGGCTGGAGCTGGAGTTGTGTGAGAGAGAAATACTGTAGAGGCTGGAGGCTGTCCACCAGCCGAACGGGGTGAAAGTTTCTCAACACCTTGAACCCTTTGATCCTTCATTCAGAAGACGGGAGGGAGAAAAAAACACAGAGCTTGCACGTAAATCATCGGCAACCTGCTCCTAGTCCTAGTTATTGCTTTCCGTTTGACTTCCGAAATCAGCATCCAAAGTACGCAAAATCGTTCTCGATTTAATTCTTAAAAAAATCACCATATGATGCCAGTGGTTCTGATAGAACGGACAACACTTTTTTATTGCAGACATGATTTTACCCAACCTGACCAAGGCCAAGCTTTTAGAAGAAAACTAGAACCTCTAGCTATAAATAAACAAAAAAAAACGAATCGTAGCACGATTAAAGCAGTAGCATATCCTTGTACAAGCGGCCAGGCTTCAATTTTCCCGATCTAGCACGGCAGGTTCCGCAAAGCCGACACGGCGCTCCGAGACTCTGGCCAAAACTATATGGAGGCACGAACCAAACCCAGGCACCCAGCCGTGCCTAACAGCACACAGCCGCCCCTGCTCGGCTGCTCCACACAATGTGCGCTGCCGGCGCCACGGCCGGCAAGCGCGACGGACGGACGGAGCAAGCGCCCCCTCTGTGCTTCAGTGCTTGGCTGGGTGATGGCCTCATCCGGAGGAAGCCCGCGCTCCGACTTTCCGAATCCGGATTCCGCGGACGGCGTCCCCTTCCAATCAAGACGTGAGCCACTCAAAACGGGTCACTTATAGAATTAAGTTGTATATATTATTAATTAAATTAATTAAAAAAGATTAAGTATGTTATAGTGCAGCAACCTAACACAACTAATCAAAATGCAACCCAAGGGATAAATATAAAGGATATAAAGTGGCTAAGAAAGTCTTTATAAGCATACAGTATTAAAATGCAGTATGAAAATGTATTTAAAGTGATAGGCATTGTTCATGTTATACTTGTCTTCCTCAAACTCAAACTGTTCAAAAGATGGTGGCTGCTCCGGATACTAGTGCTGAGTCTCCTCGGCAGGGATGGACGGGGGCATGGGCCCCGGGCCCGCGTGGTGCGTGGGTGGCCCACAAGGAGATATCCGGAGCGCACGCCGCACTGCGCTTGATGGCTTGGCCACTTCCTCCGCTGTTGCCTTCGTTGCCTGTGCTGCTCCCCGGCGGAAAAGCCACCGGCGAAATAATAACCTGAATAATTGCGAGCCGAATTTGATTGTTTCGGCTAGTCACAGTGAAGAGAACATGTTCCTGATTAGTGATTCCCAACCGGGTGGCTCCGGTTTTTCTGCAAAGACGCGCGTAAAAAGTTAGTAGGAGAGCCGTGATCGTACTAGTACCCGTACTCGGTCGTATCGGAGCACAGTAAAATTCTTTAATGCGGTACCAGACATAATAAATCCATTATCTTGGAGGACTATTATAGATATGGAGTTCGAATTAAAAGTCTAAATTACTTTTTTGAACTATAGCTAAAGCCGGAATAACCTACAAAACTATGATTTTGTTCATTTTATCCTTCAAACTATACCCTTTGATTCAAATTAGGAAAAGTTTATAAAATCTCTTGACGCATCAATGGTGAATCACATCAGCCCTTGAACTACAAAATCAGGTTTCTAACCTCCTCATCTTTGCAAAACCAAACATTTAGTCTCAGGTGGTTTTGCACCCGGGGTTTGCTACGATTGTGCGGTTTTGTTTTTTCTTTTTTATTTAATTCCTTTGTAAATCACAGAAAAATTATAAAATAGAAAATCCAATTTTATTAGACTCTACAAAAGTATATGTACACTGGAAATATATAATATATTATGCTTTACAAAAAATGATGTAGTTTTATATCTATGCTTTTCTATAAGTAATTATAATAATTCATAAATGCAGCTTCAATGGTCCAATTATGGTGAAAATTTGTATGGTGGGCTTATTATAGTATGCTTGAATTGTAATAAAAATTTCATATTTATTGGATCAACCTAAATAAATCTATAAATAAATTATACATGATTCAATCAGTATGAAAATTTTACTATAGTTCGATAATACAATATTCGCTCACTATAAAAACTTCACCACAATTGGACCATAGAAGCTGCATTTATGAATTATTCTTATTAGTTGCAGAAAAGCATATATCTAAAGCTATAGCAGAAACTATGTGCTAAAGCATATTATTTGTATGTTCACTGTGTAGATCTACTTATGTGGATTCCAATAATTAGATTTTTTATTTTAGAATTTTTGATTTACTATGATTTCTTAATGATCAGCAGAATTAAAATAAAACAATGGACAAAAATGTGGTACTGTAGCAAATCCGGCTGCAAAACTGCTGGGGGTAAATTTTTGGTTTTGAAAAGATACGAGGGGTCAGAAACCACATTTTGTAGTTAAGGGGATGATGTGAACATACACAGTGAACATACAAATGGTATGCTTTACCTATGCATTGATAAATGGATATAGTAAAGCATACTATTTGTATGTTCACTGTGTAGATCTACTTATGTGGATTCCAATAATTAGATTTTCTATTTTAGAATTTTTAATTTACTATGATTTCTTAATGATTCAGCAGAATTAAAATAAAACAATGGACAAAAATGTGGTACTGTAGCAAATCCGGCTGCAAAACTGCTGGGGGTAAATTTCTGGTTTTGCAAAGATACGAGGGGTCAGAAACCACATTTTGTAGTTAAGGGGATGATGTGATCCATCAAATTATCACATAATGTAATTAGTTTTATCCATTTATCAATGCATAGGTGAAGTTTTAAAATGAATCTTACAAGATGTAAGATGATACATTATAAGTTCATAACAAATGTTAGAGGAAATACATCATAATTTTTTATTATTATTTTGATAGGTTAGGATATTTATAGCAAATTAGTTACTGGAGTTTAAAATTATATAAAATAATAATAAAAATTATAATTTTTATATTATGCATTGTGATGTCCATTACTATTTTGAAAAAATTAAATTTAAATCCACCTTATGTAGCGAGAAAAAAATATAAATTATATAATCGGATAAAATAAACTAAATTACATATTTCAAGAGGTAAAATAAAATAGTTGAGAGGGTTATTCAAATTTTTAATAATATTGAAGTAAATTGAAAATTTTACGACCACCAAAGACGACTTCTGTACTACCCCAATCGAGCAGCTACCTGTAAAAGTGGGGAAAAGGAAGAGGGTTAGTGGGGAGGGAGGGAAAACCACAGTGCATTTGTTGCGCGCACGGACTTTCGCAGCCATTCAATGACCCACCAGACCACGCTCATCTCTTCCGCCCCCGCTGCCTTTTCTGCTTCCCACTCCCTCCACGCCTCCCCGCCTTTCCTTTTCAACCGCACCCCGTCGTCTCCCTCCTCCAGCCCACCCCCCCCCCCCCCAGCTGCTGCAGCTGTAGCCCCCGCCATGGCGTCGTTCGTCGCGCACCACCACGGCTCACTGGTAATCTCTCTCTCCCTCGCCCAGACGCGCACGGCGGTTGCTGCAGGAAGAAAGTTTGCTTTTTTAATATTTTGTTACTGTACTCGTGGAGACTGATGGGAGTTTTGCTTGGTTGGTTCCTGTGCGCCGGTTGCAGGGGGAGAGGGAGGGGAGGATGGCCGCGCTGAGGAGTAGCCTCAGGCCGTGCGAGGCGGCGGAGGAGGTGGACGCCGCGCCGGCGGCGTGGGGGCCGGCGGAAAGGGGTGCCGGCCTTTTAGGGGACGGGTTCTCCGTCGAGGACCTGCTGGACCTCGAGGACCTCTGCGAGGTCGACAAGGACTGCACCGAGCTGGTGGCGGCGGCGCCAGCGCCGGCGGCCGTGGAGGACGACAAGCTGTCCAGTGACTCCCACGGGTCGTCGGTGGTGTCGTACGAGCTCATGCCGCTCCCGACGCCAGTGATTGACCTCCCGCTGCCGGTATGAGTTTGACGACTTTGACCCCGTCCTTCGCCGGCAAGGCGGCGTCTTTTCCTCTTTTCTTTTTCCTGCACTTGGTTGTGGAGCGTTTTTTGTGCGTGCCATGTGCAGGCGCATGACGCGGAGGAGCTGGAGTGGGTGTCCCGCATCATGGACGACTCGCAAGCCGAGCTCCCGCCGCCGCCGAAGCTACAGGCGGCGGCCGTAGCAGCGGCCGCAGCGCGGCGTCCGCTGGAACGCGCGGTGCCAACGGCGGCGGCGGACCCTATGCGGAGCCCGACGATTTGCGCGCTGTCGACGGAGGCGCTGGTGCCCGTGAAGGCGCGGCGCAGCAAGCGCTCGCGCGCCTCCGTGTGGTCGCTCTCCGGCGGCGCGCCGCTGTCGGACTCGGCGTCATCGTCCTCCACGGCCACCACGTCGTCCTGCTGCTCGTCCGCCTCGTTCTCGCCGTTCCTCTTCCTGCCGGCGGACTCGCCGCCCGCGTTCTGGGCGGCGCACCTCCTCGGCGAGGCGCCGCGCGGCGCCTCCAAGAAGTCCAAGCACGGCAAGAGCGGCGGCGGCGGCAAGCCCAAGAGGCGCGGGCGCAAGCCCAAGCACCACCCGGCGTCGCACCAGTTCCGGGCCTCGCCCGCCGCGGGCCCCGGCGACCGGCGCTGCAGCCACTGCGGCGTGCAGAAGACGCCGCAGTGGCGCGCGGGACCCGCGGGCGCCAAGACGCTGTGCAACGCGTGCGGGGTGCGCTACAAGTCCGGGCGGCTCCTGCCGGAGTACCGGCCGGCGTGCAGCCCGACGTTCGAGAGCAGCATCCACTCCAACTCGCACCGCAAGGTGCTGGAGATGCGGCGCAAGAAGGAGGGCGTCGTCCTCTTCCCGCCGGGCCCGGCGCCGCTCCCGGCCGCCGCGCCGGCCGTCGCGTCTTTCTAAGCCGGCGCTGTACATTTTTTCAGCCTGTCGTGTACCGTACCTGGATTTTTCCCCCCTCCCTTCCACCTTCTCTATTATCGTATCGGTTGTACTAGTAGCTAGAACTCAGAACTCTAGGAGCTTCATTAGGTCGAATTAGGTGTAGGGATTAAGATTTCCATGGCTTATTATTAGCTAGGTTTGCTGGGGTATGCTTGGCTCTAGTAGTTGTGCCAGTAGTGAGGGTCTTCCCGAGAAACGACCGAATGAATTGGAGGTCTTGCACTCTTGCTGGATGGCGAGGTTAAGGGTTCCCAAACCGGTGGGAACCGTCTGATTTGACCGGTCCGGCCCGGTTTTGGTTTGGATCGGTATCAAATCGGTCGAAATTTAAATTTGAATTAAAATAAAGAAAATTTTCTAAAAAAATTTCAAGGTGCGACGAATTTAATGGTGTCAATTTTTTTAAAAATTTTGTTTATTTAGAATAGTTTGCGGGGATTTGAAGTTCAATAAAAAACGTGCATATAAAAGGATACAAATACAATATAAAAGTAGTATAAAAGAGGGTTGGAGGGTACATTTAAGCTAAAATATATTATATAAATATTTATTTAATATACTTTGCGAGCATTCGAATTTAAACTAAAAAAGAAAAACCGGCCAAACCGACCGGTAAGCCGTTCCGAATCGATTGCACTGTGGTTTTTGAATTCAACCGGTTTAGATCGGTTTCTGATCAAACCGGACTGCGACTGGACTGGTCGGTAACGTTAACGCAGGAGGAAGGCGGAATTGACAAATGGGGGGGGGGGGGGGCACTTCACGCTGTTGGTGCCATATTTGCAATGAAATCTTACTAATTTGAAGTATTAAATGAAATCTATTTACAAAACTTTTTGCACAGATCGGTTGTAAATCGCGAGACGAATCTATTGATGCTAATTAATCCACGATCAATCAATAATTAGTGGATGGTTACTGTAGCATCAATGTTGCAAATCATGGATCAAGTAGGCTCATTAGATTCGTCTCGCGATTTACAACTCATCTATGTAAAAAATTTTGTAAATAGATTTCATTTATTACTCCATGCATGTGTCGAAATATTCGATGTGATTTTTTTTTGTGTTTACGGATTTATTGGGTGAGAACTGAACAGGTCCTGTGATACATGGATACAGTACACCAGTCGAATCGCTCTCGCACATTTTTTTTTTTGCCCTGTTTAGTTCCCACCCATCACCAGTAAACACATAAAAACATCGTATCGAATGTTTCGACACATACATGGAGTACTAAATGAAGTCTATTTATAAAACTTTTTGCATGAATGGGCTGTAAATCGCGAGACGAATCTAATGAGACTATTTAATCTATGATTTGAAACAGTGATGCTATAATACCATCCGCTAATTATGGATTAATTAGCATCATTAGATTCGTCTCGCGATTTACAACACATCTGTGCAAAAAGTTTTGTAAATAGACTTCATTTAGTAATTCAAATTAGGTAGATTCTTTTAAAAAAAATTTTGGGTTTAAACTAAACAGGGTTTTTTTTTTCATTTTTACCTCTACTATCTCCGACTGCTACTGCTACGTCTGGTGTACCGTGTACGAGGGGGGCACGCATCGTCAGGCATGGTACCTTGCGTGCATGGGCGGGGGGCGATCAGCCGATCACTTCCGCCTTCTTCGGCTGGCTGGATGGCTTACTGATTTAGCGTGAGAGGAAAATACTGCTAGTTGATTGGCTGATTTGGTGTGAGTTCACTTCTCTGAAACCAAACAGCCTTCTTCTTTTCTTTTTTTGGTCAGGTGCCTCGGCTCCTGTGCGTCGTGCAAATGCTTTCCGAGAAAAGAATTTTATATGAATGGAGTACTAAACAAAATTTATTTGTAAAAAATTTTCACGGATGGGTGTAACTTTTCACGACGAATCTAATGATAGTAATTAATCGATGATTGACTACAGCGATGCTACAGTACCATTCTCTAATCGTGTGGTCAAAGATCTCATTAGGTTCGTCTCGCGAAGTAGAATAAGACTGTAGAGTTAGTTTTGTAAATTATTTTTATTTAGTATCCTAATTATTAGTTAAAAATTTTGTGCTACCTGTGCTGACCCAAACTAAACACGGCCTAGCAGCGGGGCGCTGGGGCGCTGCCAATGCCGGCCCTCGTGACGTGATGTGCCGTGCTGGGCACCACCAGTGGTCCGCGCGCTTTGAAAAATACTGTTGCACGCGCACGCGCTTTGTGTAAACCGGAATGCGTGTTGCTATCAACCGTCTGTTTCAAATTATAAATCATTCTAAAATTTTTGGAGAATCAAACCATTTTAATGTTTGACTAAAATTATAGAGAGAAATACAAAGATTTATGATATCAAATAAGTATACTATGAAAATATAGCTAATAAAAAATCTAATAATATTTAATTTGTATCATAAATGTTATCATCTTTTTATATAAATTTGGTCAAATTTTAAATTTTTTAACTCTTCAAAATTCTTAGAATAACTCAAAATTCTTAGAATAACTTATAGTTTAAAACGAAGGGAGTACCGTGGTAATCTCGTGGGGTAGAGAGTAGTTCGCTGCCGACTCCAAACTCGTGTGACCACTAGGTTAGGTGACAGGGCGAGCGAGGAAGGAAGGGCCTTCCCCAGTACGAGGAGGAGGGCAGGGTTTAGTTGTTGCAGCGACAAGGATGGCCACGTCGGCCAATGCAATGGCCGGGAAGATGTGGCGTGAGCCGCGTGAGACGATGGCAGCGCTCCGCGAACACAGGGGCGCGTGAAAGCAAATATGGGATTAGCAGGAGACAGTTGGACGTCTGACGGGCCTTGAATTGCAGCCAGGATTCGAAAGATATATGGGGTTTCTGTTGCTTCAGAAATCAGATCTGGCACTGCCATTGCGTTGCATTGAATCAGATCTGGCACTGCTTCAGAAATCACTTCTTATGAATGAAATAGCCTCATGCCTCATAAAAAGGTTACATTGGGGCATTAATTATAAGCCACAGTATATGGTACAAATATAATTGATGACATGCCCTTCAGGTTAATGGGACTGACCCAGGACTACAGCAAATTTTGTCATCTCCATATTTGATTTTTTACAGGTATGTTGTTGCATGTGCAACTCCAAGAGGCATGTTCTCAAGATCGTGGGATGAAGTTCTCAGAGTCTTCTGAAAAATGAGATCCCAAATAACATAGAGCCCACGTCCTGCAAGTAAGGTTCTAAATGGTGGGGGCATTGCAACATGATTGAAGGATATAGATAAAGGCAACACATGCTATGTAAACCACTTTCGTATGCAAACTCCAATCTGTGCCATTTGATCAACATCTAAGGGGATGGGCACAGAGGGGGGATTTGCAAAAGTGTGATTACCCAATCCAAGGGCGGGTCCAGATTGTAAAATTATCCCATCCCCCATGTAAAATTACCCAATCCATGGATGTTGATCCGATAACTCAGATTGGAATTTCTATAATTTGCATACGAAGATGGTTTGCATAGCATACGTTGCTATAGATAAAACCCTGCTTCTAGATGTAAATCGTCGTGAGTCATGAGAAGTTGAGTCTACAACGCTTGGAATCACGTCTACAAATGGACTTTATATCAACACAGGTTGAAAGTCTTCGAGCTTTCCAGAACAGAGAGTTCTCTAAGTGATGTCCTCATGGCAATGAGATATTATGTTATTGGTTTGCTCTATGAACCCCAGGTCAACCGTTGTATAATTTTTAAGCCAGTGCCTTAGGACCATATACAAATGACAATTCAGCCCCTTAGGTCAAGTGCGGTTGACCGTGGGTTGAGCAAGAACGGTTTTGTCCATAAGAACCGCAATATCTTTGTTGTGGGTATATTTGGTTTCGCTTAATTTATCCGTCAATTGTTTACCTAGAAAGTCTATACTTAGGGTGTTTGGATACTCGGTTGTTAAACAGGCTATGCATGCCACATTTGTGTGACAAGAGAGACTACAACCCCAAAATACGCCCAAGTTGATGAAAAAAGTGCGAGTTCAGGGCGCCTCATGGATCACAGAGGTGCAAGCAACTTTGCCTCTTTCATCAAAAAAAAAAGCAACTTTGCCTCGTTATAGGTATGGTGAAGGTTCGGCACGACCAAAAGCTTAAAGTGGAGTGACTGGTTATGATGTTTAGGCACGGAATCAAACGCCCCCTTGTTATGGCAAGTGGGCAACCAAAATGGCAATAGCGGGGCATGAATGGTGAGTGAGAGACCGAGAGAGGTGGCACTCCTTTCGCTGCTTTGGTTTGCTTTGCACAGCTTCACTGCACCTATGGATCCTTGGTGCAGAATGAAATCGTAATACCTACACGTACCATCAGGTTCTTTAGCCCCGTCCGGCCTGATCGCAGTGCACGATTGTTCCTTCTCGCTACGTACGGGCTTCCCCAATGTGCAGTCAAACTTGGTCCTGTAGACTAGGTGCTGGTCCTACAAATAATACAAATCGGTCTATAAAAAATTGTTCATGGACCTGCTCGGCAATGGTAAAACCTGAAATAGCAGTAAAGATGAGGTATGATTTCAATAAAAAAAATCCTATTTCAACCACCCTCTTGATGCCACGTTGCATGTTGGAGAGAGAATGAACAAGATAGGAAAAACAGATTTAATTTTTTTATCCTCTTGTGGTGCACCATAAGCTAAATGCTAACTTTTACTACTGCTACTCTTATGGCCTCCATTGTGGCTGCCCTCCTGATCTTCTCTCCCTTCTCGACCGTGTCCTGTCACGCGGCATCAGCAATTTGGCTTCCCTATTTTTAACTGACATGTGGGTCCAACTCCTAGAATTAAGGTGGTTCAAAACCTTTGCTACAGGTTAACAGACAACCTGATGACCAAGCTGTGTTGCATACTTCTTCCATACTGGAGATGTCGAAATGAAATGGCAAGCTGCAGCCAACCATAAGTGCCATTCCCGCAATTCGCGTGGCAGAGCCAGAGCATGTGCATCTTGAATTCCTGGAAGAACCGCCGGCAGCGGGAGCGCGGATAACGGGATAAGGAGAGCTAAGTGCGTGCCTGCGTATGGGCAACGGAGACGAGGCCGTTCCGATCTGCCGCCGGGTTGGGTGTCCGAGGAGTAATGCGAGTGTGTGGGTGGGACGCGGAGGCGGGGGTTTGGGCGGAACAAGCGGATCACGCGGAGCGGGGGTCGCCGTCGCCGTCGCCGTCGCGGGCGGCCACCGCCCACCTGTCCCCGGCGGTAAGGGCCGGCCGGGGATCATGAGATGGGACGGTTGATGACACATGCCCGCAGGCGGGAGGGAGGCCGGCCGGGAGCGGTGCACCTCGCACCAGTTTCTCCGTCATGTGACCCGCTGACCCCACCGCCGTCGGCCGCCGCGGCGGCGCGTTGGGCGTCGGCGGATTAAACTACCCCGTACGCCCGGGTTTGTTAGCCGTTTATTGCTGCGCCGCCCGTAGTAATAAAGCAATCCTAGGCGGTACGTAGCCACGGATGGAACCCTACTCGCTGCCATTCATGCCCTTCCTAGTACAATTTGTTTTTTTACTGTGCTAGGTTTGGGGTGGCATCCGAGGTCTAGCTCTGCTCAATTCTCTACCGAGGACATGGCGTAGGAGTGAGGGAGCTTTTCCTGCATTTGGGGATGCGTTTCTCTTCTTTTTTGACTGTGGCTTAGTTTAGATCACCATAAAACTCATCTGGTACACTTATCTAGTTTTCAATATAGATAACTATGCCTATAAAATTCCAACTCAGACTGGCCTAATGCGCACCGCGGAAAAGTAGTCATGGGGAGCTGTCCCCGGTCCGCCTTGGAACTGGCCAACTGGGGGTCGTGAGACCGATCGATCAGGCCGCCGGCGCTCGGTTCCTAGCGTGAGAGCTACTGCTACTTGTTTGAACTGGTGGGCTGTAATCAGAATACTGGACATAGCGTCCTTCTAGAGACTGGACAGCGAGACGAGTTTCTGTATCTTTTTTTTTTAAAGATGGGAGGTCCCTCCCCTCTTATCTTTTTTTATGCCAACCTTGCCATCTGGTTTAAAATGGTATTTTGCCTTAATATTGTAATTAACTTATTCCACACCTTCAAATTATGATGCTAGTTGCAGTTCATTGGGAGCATTTTCTGTTACACATGTTACTTCCAAGGTAATGGGAATATTACTATTACTAATTGGAGACTCTTTTGAAGGCTTCACGTGAAACCACCTGGCTACCTAGGTGGACACTCTAAAAAATTCTCGAAATTCTCACAAAAATTAGAAACATCTAACCATAACAATTCTGATCATAATAGTCATTGGATATGTTATCTTTCTCATAAATTACCCACATTTGCCATTATGAAAATAGGCTAAAGGAACCCTCTAAACATGTATCTAAATTACCCACCTCAGCCATTATTAAAAAATCTAAAGTAACCCTCTAATCTTCGTCTAAATTACCCACATATGCCATTATAAAAAAGAATGCAAGTAACCCCCTAAATTTGCATATAAATTATCCCATTATATTATATTACAAGTTAAAGTAATCCTTAAATCCGAATCTAAATTATATAATTATAACAAATTATTAAAATGAGTCAATGTAAATTTTAAATTAATACTTCTATCATTATTAATATATTATTTATGTATTGTTTATATAAAAATACTAGCCACAATATGTGTCACCATGTATTCATGTGTGAAAGAAAAGATAAGAATACCAATTCACAAATAAATAGTTCAATTAAATATATATCAAACACATATAGATTTGTGATATAAATGAAATCTATTGCAACAAATTATAAGATTTAATTTTATATTAATTCTGATTAGTTCGTGCGGGAGCACGGGCTGATAGTCTAATACATGAGTAAATGGAGGGCCACAAACCTGAAAGCAAAAGTTACTAGTACGCAGCCTGTATCAGTAGCAGGCCAATAAGGTGCTTCGACGACTGCTAACAGTTTGAAGGATTGTTCCGGTTTCCATCGATTAATGTGAGAACTTTTATGATTTCCTTCTTCTCAGACTAACACCTACTAGTAGTAGGGATTTCTTGTCCTCGGTGGGAAGGACTTGTTCAAATCCACTGGTTGGGTTAGACATGGAATGGCCACAGCTGAGCGGGAGTGACACTGAGCTTTCAGGCCAGCCTAGAATATCTCTAGAGCAGCCCATACCACGTCCATCAAATCGACAGGTCTAAAGGAAACCTCTTGGGAAGGATCAGCGCTCTCCAAGCGAAGAGAAGTGGAGATTTTGAAACGTTTAACGTGTGGCTCTGATTCGTTCGTCCTGATGACGCGGTTAGGCCACATGCTTCGGATCATAGTCACAAAGTTCCTGGGTCGACCGGGTCGAGGAACGGGGTCGAGGGTCGAGGGTCGTCACTTTATAAAATTATGGTACGAAGGGGGTATACATCTATGGAACGATAAATTATTATGTGGGACGCGACCCTGATTCATCGGGGTCGATATCTTCGGGTCGATAAAGACAAACTATATATATGCTACTAATGAAGAAACTAATCTGCACAAGCATATAAGAAACATATAAAAGAGTACATTTAGACCATGCTACACGTACTCAGCTCATTGTATAACAAAAACCACACCAATCCACTGTCCTTAACCTCCTTATCCCAATTAAATCTGCTAGCAATGGGGCTGCGACCCCTTTCAAACCGGGACGCGATCCAACCTTGAATGGGACACTGACCCTCTTCGACCCCGACCCTCGAATCGGAACGACGTTCCCGGGTCGAGGGACGAGGCATCGACCCCGAATCCTGTGACTATGCTTCGGATCCATTCGATTGCAGCGGCCACCCCACCGGTGGTGCTGGCCGGGCGCAGTCATATGATCAGGGGCCGGCCAATCAGCTGGGCCCGTGTATTGCTGGATATCTGCAGTCCTTGATTAGTACTCCCTCCATCCAACTATGCAAGATCTATTTTTGATTGGCTCAAAGACCAAAGGAAGCACTCACATCATTAGTTTTTCTTGAGAAAAAAACAACCAGCATTTATTACGGATTTGATTACTCTCTGCATTGTCTTTCACTCCCGAGGCATGCATGTGATGAATTACTGCCGCACCGATTCCCGAAACGTCACTCTTGTGTAAAAACCAAAATAGGACTTACATATTTGGATTTTTCAGATTTCGTAATGGGCCTTGGATAGTTGGATGGAGGGAGTACAAACAAAACCAACTGTCAGGTTCTTGTCACTTCGCTAAGGCGTCGTTTAGTTACCAAAAATTTTCACCCAAAAATTTTCACTTTCTCTTTAAACACATGTATGAAGCACTAAATGTAATTAAATAACAAAACTAATTACACAGTTTGGATGTACACGACGAGATGAATCTTTTAAGCCTAATTAATACATAATTAGCCATAAGTGCTACAGTAACCAACATATGCTAATGGTGCGGTTAAAGGCCTCAAAAGATTCGTCTCGTGGTTTTCAAGTGAGTTCTGAAATTAGTTTTTTAATTAGTGTCCGAAAAGACCTCCCGACATCTGGTCAAAGTATTGACGTGACATCCAAATTTTTTTTGTTTGGAACTAAACGGCCCCTAACTGCAGTGGGGAAGAGCCCAGGTCCAAACTGCGTGCTTAGTCAAGGCTAATGGATGTGGCGATGAGTTCAAAGAAGTGGATAAGTGCTGGATTTCCGATGGACTTTTTAAAAGATTGATATCAAAGTTTGCTCGCTTTTGGCCTTTGCATGGATCATCGACCAAGTCTGACAAAGTCCAGCAGCAAAACAACACACAGGTGATGTTGCAGTCCACTTTGGTCAGGTACACTATTTTGCCCGCATGGTTGCATGTTCATGGACCAGCATCAAGGCCATTTTTTGGATAGTGAAAGCTTTGTTACACGGTTACCAGTGTCGAAACAAGGCGCCGGGCTTGATTGCCGGAACGAATCGGATGAGGAACGATCGAGGGGGTGCAGAGTCACCGGTAACGAATGCGCAAGGGAAACTTTTGGCCTGCAACGACGTCGACACACACACACAGACGTCATGTTAACCCCCGGTAGATTAGAAGGCACGGGAACGCCAGACTTGTGAGTAAATTGGTTGCGCTCGCACCACGGCTAAGCTAAACACATTTCGATCGGTGGTTGGCTGGCCGACGCCGACGCCGACGCTGACGGCAATCGACAGCAGCTAGAGTTCGCCTCCGACCGATCGGTGACAGGACATCGAAGGTTCAGGCTCCAGGGGTAGCTCACCAGCACAGCCGCGGTGAGGTCACCCGGCCCGGGAGCAAGCGGCATCAGGCGGACCAGCTGCTGACTCGCTGCGGGCCTGTCGCCTCGCCTGTGGGTGGTATCGTGGTGAGTGGTGACGGCGAGTGCTTGCCGATCCTTTGACTCTTTGCCCTGAGCGTTTTCTGAAACGTAGGATGGATGGAGCGACGCCTGAAGAGCCGTGGTGAATCCGTGAATGATGCAGACTTTGTGGTGCCAAGTGCCGAGATGATCGACCAAGTGAAATGATAACTGAACTGAACTTAGTGGGGAATCGAAAGATGTGTGTCCTCGCCGCTGATTCAGAAAAGCTAGCTCGATTGCGTGTACTTTGCAGGACACCTTGGTGCGGTTTTTCCCTGGCCTTTTCCTTTCCTTCTCCTTTCGGTCGGTTGCGCTATCTCTGTGTAATTTGGCGAATGGCTAAGCTTGCCCGCCAATGCCTCTCGCTACGATTAAGATGTTGCGGAGTTGGTTTTTTTTTTGAGGGGATGTTGCGGAGTTGGTGATCAACAACGGGCCGAAGCGGATGTGTGGTATCCTTGTTTTGGGCGGTTGGGCCATTGATGGAGCCCACTCAAACAGGTGGGCCTGCAAACTCAGTCCAAAGAAAATTTAGCCCACCGGCCACCGCACCCTTCTACCGGTGCGGAGTAGCTAGCCAATTATCGATGATATTTTTTTTATAAATATTGTTTGTGAAAGTGTCATATTAAAAAAGGCTGTCTATATATTCTGACAATATGCAAATAATGATCAAATCTTAAACTCTCAAACTATAAATAACTGTGGATACAAATATACGTGTAATTCAAACGCAGACTCATGCAAGCTTGAGATTTGGGGGACCTTCACCGAAACTGTTCTTTGATTTGTGCCTGTTCTTCTCAAATGAGACCACTCTTAAGTTAATGGAAGTCCAACAAAATACGCCTACTTGTTGCCCCACGTTGATCTGCTCAACCCCACGCGCGCATGTCAAACATGCAAACAGTAAAAGAGCACAGTGCGCGTACGAACCTGACATGAGACGTACTTAACGGATTTGACGCAAGACATCTCACCAGCTATCTGCTTCGAAAAGGATGGACGTATGGCCACGGGCCGTGCCTTTGCTAAGCTTCGACAGTTCGACTATAAGTAGAGGTGGAGTGCGCATGCAATGGCATGTGCTGTGATCCATTCATCTCGATCACCATGGTGCCATCGTTCGTGCTAGCTGTGGTGCTATCCTTCTCTGCCATCCTCGTGTTCACCCATGCCCTCTGGCTAGCAATCGACGGCCGCCGCCGGCGTCTTCCGCCCGGACCCTGGACGCTTCCGGTCATCGGCAGCGTCCACGCGGTCAGGTGGAGCAGGCCGCACCGCTCGCTCGCACGCCTCGCCGAGCGCCACGGCCCGCTCATGTGCATCTGGTTCGGCCGGTGGCCCGGTACCCCGTCGTCGTCGTCTCCACGCCGGACGCCGCGCGCAAGGTGCTGGCCTGCTCCGAGCTGGCGGGCCGCACCGTCATGGACACCATGCGCGCCGAGGGGCACGCCGGCAACTGCGTCATGTTCCTCCCGCCGGGCCCCAAGTGGCGCGCGATCCGGAAGCTCGTGATGGCCGAGGTGATGGCCAGGTCCCAGCTCGCCGCGCGGGAGGAGCTGCGGCAGGAGAAGGCGCGGGAGGAGCTGGTGCGCCACGTCGCCGAGCGCGCGGCGAGCCCGTCGACGTCGGGCACGCGGCGTTCGTGACGGCCGTAGACCTCGTGTCACGCACCTTGCTCTCCATCGACGTTGGGTCTCGGGAGATGCGGGACAAGGTGAAGGAGGGCTCGCACCTGCTCGCCACGCCGACGATAGCGGACATCTTCCCGTGCTTGGGGGCCGCCGATCTCCAAGGCGCGCGGAGGAGGCTTAGTGCGTTGCTCAGGTACGCCTATGGGATTGTTGATGAGGAGATTGAGCGTAGACGGCGTGGTCGGGACGCCGGTGAACCAAGAAAGAATGACATGGTGGACTTGGTGATAGACAAGGAGTGGAAAGAAGAGGGCAGCCAGATATGAATTATGATCTCATCAGAGACTTGATCACGGTATGTGTATCCACGTATATATCTATTGGACTATTGACGCCTTTGATACAGGAGGTGATGATACCAAATAATATATTGACCCCCCCGGAAAAATGAAAATTCGCATCCCTAATAAGCCTACTAGCTAGGAACGAAACTAGCAGATCGTCAATATACAAAAGGCAACTGCTAGGCACGAGAACACTGAATTTCTCCCACTCTCATTGCAGAATAACACCGATGGAATATGCTCTCTCCAGAATCCTAAACCCAACGTTTATTATGTTATTTCCAAGAGTTCCACATCAATTAATGAAATAGAAAAGAAACCATGGACAAAACTCCATCAACACAAATGCATAGTTTCAGCTTTGCTATATTTCATATGCACCCGTGCCAATGACTTATGAAGAGTTGGAAACCGTATATGTATATAGTTTCATCTAGATAGATGAAATTGGTTTCTTATCGCTCTCTTCTTTACTTTGAAACGTTGAGAAAAAGAAGGGTCAATAGTAATATGATAGAAATATTTCAAGTGCCATTGCCGTGATCGGTTTCGTTGCTTCTAATCAATATATTTCAGGATTTATTCCTTGCAGGAAGTGAAACAGTTTCAAGTACGGTTGAGTGGGCAATGGCAGAATTACTGCAATGTCCAAAATCAATGGAGATGGTAAAGGAGGAGCTCAAGGCGGTTATTGGCACTAAAGGGCAAGTTGCGGAGTCTGATATTAGCCAACTTCGGTATCTACAAGCCGTCGTAAAATAAACATTCCGACTTCATCCTGTTGCTACACTAGCACTTCAGCGAGCAATGGCTACTGTGGAAATAGAAGGATACATCATCCCCAAAGGAACCAGCATAATAATAAACATATGGTCACTTAGTCGAAAATCTAAAATGTGGGTTGAACCAGAAAAGTTTATGCCCGAGAGGTTTATCGGCAACGACATCAGCTATTGGGGCAAGGATTTTGAGCTCATCCCATTCAGTGCTGGGCGTCGTCAGTGCCTTGGGCTGCCTTTGGCACATAGAATGCTGCATTTGATTCTTGGGTCACTGTTGTACCATTTTGATTGGATGCTTCCTACTGATGTCAAGGACAATGGTATTGACATGAGCGAAAAGCCTGGAGGCATAGTTTCTATGGCTACTCCACTCAAAGCCATAGCTAAAAAGTGTGACCAATAAAATGTTGTAATTTTTTTTGAACGAACGGGCACGAGATTGTGCCTATTTCATTGATAAAGAAGAAGAGTACATCCGGCTAACCGGAAAGAAAAGCGAAAAGGATTACTCTCTCCGTATTAGCGACTCCAGATGTTTGGCTCCAGTGAGAGCCCAAGCTGCAGCCTCACTCTTTATTTTGGAGAAAAGCCCTGGGGCTGACATTTCCTGCTTCCTAAAAATTCTGGCGTTTCTCTCACACCAGATCTCCCGGATAATCAAAAGGGAGAGGGAGAGAATTGCTTTCCGTGGGACGTGTTCACTTGAAGTGATGTTGGTCCACCATTGTAGAGTGTCCTCAGTCGGCCTCCACTGCTGCGGGCACAGAGCGGGCTGTGCCATCCATGACGCAACTAGGCTCCACACCTTCTTGTGAAACGGCACTCTACCAAAAGGTGAAAAGCGGTCTCTGAGGCACTTCGGCAGAGAGGACAGGAGGGATCGTGCGGCCATCCCCTATGTTGTAGCCTGTCCGAAGTCCACACTCGATTTTGAGTCACCAGCCAGGCGAAGAATTTACATTTGGGCGGCGCCCAAGCCCTCCAGATCCTTTGTACTTTTGGCACTTTGACATTGCCAATAAATTGTGCTTTATAAGCTGAGGCCGCAGTGTATTCTCCAGTCTTCGTGAGCTTCCACTTGATCTGATCTTCCTGATTTTGATTTAGCTATGCGTTCCGAAGCATCCCCCATAGCTTGAAAAATTCGTGGACGTGGACAAGAGCAAGCCCCTCTGCTCTTCGTATGTCACGTATCCAAGTATGACGCTGTAGTGCGGCAGCCACTGTTCTATTCTTCAGACGGGTAATTTTGAAAAGGTTAGGCGCTATGTCTTTCGGCCTGCAGCCATCAAGAGTGCCAGAAACTCGTCCTGTTACCATCACCGACTGAAATTGTCGTGCATGCCGCGAAGAGAAGACCATCGGTGTCATCACACGGTGTTTTTGTTCCTACCCAAGCTTTTTTAGAAGACAGCCATTCATGCCATAGCCACTGCAACCTGAGAGCTCTGGCAAATCTTTCAAGGTTCAGAATGCCCAAACCACCATTTTCCTTGGGCATGCCACATTTTGTCCAGTTTACTTTGCATTTCCCTCCCGTGAGAGTCATGTCGCCTGCCCAGAGGAACTTTTTTCGTGCTTTGTCAAGCTCGTCTAGAATGTCCTTGGGCGCTTTCAGCACTGATAGCAGGTAAACATGCAGCAAAGAAAGCACTGATTTTGTCAAACAGACCCGTCCAGCCTAAGTGAGATGTCGCCCGTGCCAGCCCGCTAACTTGGAAGTTGCCTTTTCCAGCAGCGGTTGAAAATCAGATTTCCGCAGTCTCCTTATAGTGAGTGGTAGCCCCAGGTATTTTGTAGGGAAACTGGTGCGCACGACAGGGAATCTAGCTAGAATGTCATCCAGGTTCATGCCCTCACAACTGATTGGTGTAACGCTTATTTTCAGTAAGTTCGTCGTAAGGCTGGTGACTTCGCCAAAGTTCTTGAGGATGAGCGCCAAGTTACTGATGTCCCTTCCAGCTGGCTTTACGAAGATCACCGCATCATTAGCATACATGGAGATCCTGAAATGGGCGGCCCCTCAGAGCTTATGTAGCAATTTTAGCTCGGTGGCCTTTAGAAGCAGCCGCAGTGGGTCGAATGCAAGGATGAATAGAAGTGGGGAGAGGGGGTCCCCCTGCCACAGGCCGCGACTGTCACAGAACAGTCCAAATAATACCAATCAAGTGCAGTAATTAATACTTAAACTTAATCCAGAATTACTGTACTCAACCAGTACACTTAGCGATGGAAGCGGACGGAAAAATCTCATTTCTACTTCCGTTTCTATATTTTTTTGGCGGAAACGGGATCGGGTTCGTAAAATACGGGTACGAAAACGGAATCGGGTTACGCGGAAGTATGGAAACGAACCAATACGGACATTGAGCCGGAAAGAATAACGCGATCAAATATTCTCGAGTATACATTAACAAAGTCACAAAATAATATACACGTACAAAGTTATTAGTCCAATATTCACTAGTATGCCATGTGTTAACATGTTAACATGCATACTTAGTGATTGGTATGTTTTTGAACATATCAATTTTTAGACATATCTTATGTAGATTAAAAACGGGATGAAAAACGGAATAAATACGGGTCAATTCCATGTAAAAACGGGATTTCTCGGAAACGGACGGAGAAACCTCATTTCTACTTCCGTAAATACGGAAACGGGATCCCACAAATACGGAAATGGGCGGACAAAAATAGAAAACGGAACGGGTCGGAACGGGAATATTTCCGTCCATTTTCAACCTTAAGTACACTCAGACTGCCTGTTGTAACCAGGATCGATTACACTGGAACTCTCGCCAAAAGATGAGCACAGAGGATTACAAGCAACAAAAGCGTTCAAATTCATTTACAACCAGAGTTTAAAACAGAAGTACCAACTTAATTTACAATAAGTGTTTACAAACCAGTTTTACAATTCAAACCTCAGAGTTCAAACGCAGCGGCAAGTAATTTAGAGTTAAAACAAGTTTCAAAATACAATACGATAGATAACGTCGACGACAGAAGACGAGCTTCACATCTTGCCCACTGATGTGAGGCTCACCTGCCCGAACTTCACGGAGAAGACGGGACCCATCGACCGACCAACCCGGACGAAGTGGTTGACCGATCCATGAGGCGCAGATCTCCTCGAAGTCCTCCGGAACGCATCCTGCTAAAATATATTACAACAACAAGGCTGAGTATTCTAATACTCAGCAAGGCTTATCCGACTATTGGTATATACTTAGCCGACTCCTAAACATATAAGGCTTTTTGGCTCTGTAGTTCTTTTGCTGAAAAGCCACTAGTACTGGATCCTTACTTTCAATATTTTAGCTCCAATTGAGTTGACTGCTATACACTAGGTTTGCCTAGTTCTCTAGAGCATATATGGTTGATCATATTAATCTTTAGTAACAAACAACTCAACCTTTCCATTCCAGTCTTATTCCACTTCTTTACTACGATGCGACGAAGTGACCAAGGTTCTCATAACCGCGAGTCACGGCGAATCGATCCGATTTAACCTTTCAAGGTGGATCTAACTCACACGCCAAGTGCAACCCCGTCGAGTCACACCGAGCAACTGTTCCCATAATTACCTCGAAATCTGACGCGCGGCCGCAAACACTCGGATGATGAGTCCCACACGTGCGAACACCCGGTGAACCCGTGGACGACTACATCATCCGCCCTCGCACCACACCAGTGTAACGGATGGAGAGTCAGATTCCGTTGCAATTAGGTAATCAGCTTACCGGTTTCGACTACCTCCTACTTCCGGCATGTGGTTAGTACTGTTCAAACTTGGTCAGCACGGCCAGCAACGGTACGGTCCTCAATCGACACAGGCGGAGACTCAATTTTCCTTTATTCCATAATCATGCTTACAGCACTATTTCTCACTTCTCTTACTGAAGTAGCAACCCTATATCTCGCGGGTGACAGAAAATCACCCGTCTTTTACCGGGTTTACTTAGCATAGCAGTGCTAGCGATAAACTGAACTAGTAAAGACACTGGGTATCCAAGATTATGCATCTATGGTTCCAATCAACTCCTTGAATGTAAATACACAATACTTTAAGTAAAACATGGAGTACTTAAAATAAGGCATATGCTCTGGGGCTTGCCTTGCAGGTCAGCAGAGTTAGTGATTTCTTCTGGCGCTGGCTCAACTACTTCTCCTGACTGCTGGTCTCCTGCGGAAGGCTCCTGGACCGGCTCGGCTATCAACTCGTAGGCAACTTCGGTTTCAGTGTCTACATGAATAAAAATATGCCATGCATGAAACTCATGAAAAGATGCAATGCAATACTTATACAAAAAAATGCAGAGCAAAACGGGAAAGTAACATCCTCGACTAAGGTTCAAGGGATGATGAAATGCTGAGGTGGGGTTTTAGTTCCAGACGCCTTTTAGCCTGAAGTGTCTCCCTCAAGAAGACTGAAGGGTGTATCGAATTAGATCAGGCTCAGTTCCATGACCGAAAGAATAGTTCTAGATTTTTGCTATTACTAAACAAGAACAAGCAAAACCATCAAGCAAAAATGATGGAATCTAGCTAGTACTTGGTTCTAACAGATAGAACACGGAATTATGAAGCTAATGCAACTGGTTTTGCCTTTTTAGGATTTTTCTACGAATTTCTAGGAATTTTGGAAGATTTCAGCCATTTATTCAACAAATAAAAAAAACTAAACCCTAAACCGGGCTGACAGTTGGGCCCCACAGGTCAGTGAGAGGCCCAGGCCAGCCCTGGGAGCGCGCACGCCCGCACGCCATGGCCATGGCCGGCGCGGCGTCGGCGGCGGTGTTCCCACCGGCGCGGGACCTGGCGGCGGAGCCGAGCGGCGGGGACGCGACACACAGAGGCCGGCAGTGGCGGGGCGCGCGGCAGCGTCGTGCGAGGCTGCGCAGAGGTAGCCCGCGATGGGCGCAGCGGCAGCCATGGCGCCTGTGGCGGCGTTCCGCCGGTGGCGGCGCGAGAAGGGGAGGGGAAAGGGGTCGGGGAGGACGAGGGGGCCTCGGGCAAGCTCACCACGCGGCCGAATCAGACGGAGGGAGGCCGGGGAGGGGAGCTCGACGGGAGGGGCGGAGGCTTGGGGTGGACGACGATGGCGGACGGCGGCCCGATTCTGGCCGAGGAACGGCCCAATCGAGGTCGGGGCGGGGCGGGGGAGATGGAGGACAAGGTGGATCGGGGTTTGGGAGGGTCGGGGCGCGAGGAACAGCGCCGGGGCGGCGAACGATGGTCGTCGCGGCGAGCGGCAGCGCGCTGTTGCTCTACTCCGCTTCCGTGCTCCGCGCGGCGCGAGGAAGGGGAACGGAAGCAGCAAAATCGGACTTGCCCAGCGAAGCGGCCATGAGGAACTTAAGCGGTGGGTGGGCTCGCCCGCACGGCGCCGACGCGTGGCGGCGCGGGCACTGTGGCCGCCGCTCAAGCGACAGGGCAAGCACAGTGACCGTGTTCAAAGTTTTTGAGCTGATTTTGAGCATCCAAATCTCGAAATTTCACATTGGCACTTGAAATTTGGTCAAAATAAAAGTTGTAGAGGAAGAGATGCTCTACAACTTTGATTTTTGGCGAAAGTTGATTTGGAGCTTGGATGAAGGAGAAAAACATGCTCTAACTCGGTTGAATGTAATACACTGTGCACTTGATTAGCGCTAATGACTTTGATTAACCCTGATTAGCGACTAAACCCATGATTAGCACCAGAAATTAATCCTAGAGTGTTACAGCGACCATGCTAGATGTGTTCGGTGGGAGTTCCGTTTACTAGAATTGTTGAAGTAGATGTGGAAAGAATCACGGCTATCCAGTTTATCCAACGCTTGGGGAAACCTCTATGCTGCATCAGGGAGAGCAAGTAATCCCAGCGTATTGAATCGAAGGCTTTGGAGATGTCAAGCTTGAAAAGCAGTGAAGGCGTCCCGCTCCGGTGGAAGCGTTGTGCTAAGTTCCTGACATAGAGGAAGTTGTCGTGTATGCTTCTTCCTTTAATAAGGGCGCTTTGGCAAGTAGATATGAGTTCCTGCATTTTCGGTGCAAGCCGGAGAGCAAGGATCTTGCTAATGATTTTCGCAAAGGCGTGGATGAGACTGATCGGCCAGAAATCCGAGATGGACTCAACCTCCTCTTTTTTTGAAATGAGGACGATATTTGCATTGTTTAGCAGGTTGAGGTTTGCACATCGTCCCATGTGGAAGTAATTGATCGCCGCTAGAAGGTCGTGCTTGATTAAGTTCCAGCATTCTTTGAAGAAGCAGCCTGTGAGGCCATCCGGTCCCGGTGCCTTGTCATGTGGCAGTTGTTTAAAGGCAGTCAGGACCTCATGCTCAGAGAAGGGGTCGGCCAAAGCAGTGAGGTTGACCGAAGGCAGGCCAAGGGCATCCCAGTTGAAGTCCCGAGCACGCATCGGCGGATCCACCATAATAGAGGAGAAATGGTCATGGATGTGTTGTTGCTTCTCTTGTTGAGCAAAAACCCATCCCTGTCCATTCCGCAGGCGTTGAATGAAGTTTTTTCGCCTTCTTGAGGTTGCCTTAAGATGAAAGAATTTGGTATTGGTGTCGCCTTCCTTGAGGTAGGAGATTCGCGAGCTTTGTCGTTTCCTGGCCTTCTCGATTATTGCCCAGCCAAGAATGCGCTTCTTGAGCTTGCACCAGAGACGGTGTTCTGAATCCGTGAGTTCTCTAGATTCTTGAGCGATGTCCAGCCTCAGGATGACTTCTTGGGCCATGTGTAACTTTAGTTTGGCGTCTGAGATTAAAGCTTTGCTCCAATTACGTAGGGCTTTTGTAGTCTCGTGAAGCTTGTAGCCAAACCGATGAAAAGGCTCCGTGTGCGACGTTGGTTGTGCCTAGGTGCGAGCCACGACATCCTTGAAGCCTGGGAGTTTCACCCAGAAATTTTCAAACTTGAAAGGCGTCGGCTTGCGAAAGCCCTCGTGATACGCTAGCAGTAGCGGGCAATGGTCGGAGTGTGACGACGATAAAGCATGAAGTGAATGACTCTCGAAAGTTAGATCCCAGCTCTCGTTGCAGAACACCTTGTCTAGATGAACGAGCGTCGGGCGCCTCCTCTCGTTGCTCCACGTGTATTTGTGGTTCTGTAAATGTATTTCTTTTAGCTGGCAATGGTTTATTGCTGCTCGAAATCTCCTCATCAGCTGCAGGTTGAGGTTGCTGTTATTTTTAGCTCGTGCTCGGTAGATGATATTGAAATCACCAAGGATGAGCCATTTGGTTCCCGTCAATGGCTTTAGGCGCCTCAAGTGCTGCAGGAACGCCTCCTTCCCTCTTGCTCTAGATGGGCCGTAAACTGTAGATAGAAGGAAGGAGTCAGATGCATGTCGTCGCAGCTGTACTGTCGCCGATACCGAGAACCGCCCAATAGCAATGTTCGAAAGATCGACTACCTCGTCATTCCAAAGGATTAAGATTCCACCTTTGGTTCCAACAGAAGGCTTGTAAGTGAAACAGTTAAGTTTGTAAGCACCTAGGAAGCGTGCGAGGCCGTCATCTATGTGCTAAAGTTTTGTCTCTTGCAGGCAGGCAATATGACATGTGTTCGCCGCAATCATTTCATGCATCGCTAAACATCTTGCCGCCATGTTTAATCCTCGAACATTCCAAGAAAGGATATCGAAGTCGTTGTGACTCATGGAGACCGAAGGAGGCTCTTCTGACATGGAGAGGAAGTAGGGAGCTCATGGCGGCAGGGGGAGTTCAAGTGTTGACGGTAGTAGCGCCGTGCAGCAGCAACGGTATGTGGTCGAAAGTCGCATCCGCCAAGGTGGGTATGTAGGAAGTATAGGAGTTTTTTGGAGCCCGAAGGTCGCAGCCAGCAGGGCGAAAGTGCAGTAGTTAAACAGAGTTCTCTAGTGCCCGAAGGTCGCAGCCAGCATGGCACGATTACGCGGAGTAAAACAGATACTTGGACATGCCGAGACATAAGGGTGCTGGATGCTCATGACCTTGGCTGGGGCGATCAAGCCTGCTCAGCCGCAACGTCTTCCTGGAGGTCCTCAATGGTGGCTCCCGCGTGTTGAAGCAGCGCGTCATTGACGTTCTCTGCCTCATCATTGTCAAGATCGAAGATCGCCGTCATCCCCGCCACTACTTGTTCTGGGAGAGGCCCTGAGAACATGTTGATGAAATCATGTAGGAGTTCCTCAATAGGGCGCAACTCGTCCTCAGAGAGACCCAGCTTGCTGATGAGGTTTCTCTGGGCGCGCTGGATGGCTGGCATGCTTGGCTTTTTGGCTAGGCGTCCGCTGCGGCGCACCCCTGACATGTCAAAGGTGCGACGCTGTTGCTGCGAGCGTTGTGGCTTCTCGATGACGGCCGGTGGTGTCAGGGCGGTGAAGAGTGAACTCCTCCCTTGGAGCGTGTGCGCCCCCGAGGGCGGCCAGCGCCACGCCGGCCCCCTGGGCATGCACGCCCGCGATGTCAGCCGGAGCGTGTTCGCCCACGAGGTCGGCCGACGGCACGCAATCCCCCTGGGCATGCGCGCCGATGGCGTCGTCTGGCGAACTGGGTGTAGCAGCCACCACCCCGCTGGCAGCTGCATCTTGAGACACCGTCGCTTGAGTGGCCTGGGTTGCTTGCAGCACTTGGGCCGCAAGTGTGGTGCCGGAATCCCCCTAGTGTGATGTGGCCGTCGAGGTGGGCGTGGGCGGCCCATGGATTGCCGGCACCGCGGCATCAGTTGTCGCCGCCATCCCCTGGATCTCCATGAGCCGGAGAGCTTGCTCAACCTTGGTGATAGTTGGCGCGGTGGAGATTTTAATCCTGTCAAAAACACGCTGCGAAGGAATTAGTGACTCTAAATGCACGGACCAGGCTGCATTCCTGGCATTAGCGTGCAGGCGCGGCAATGGAGCAGGCGAGCCCACGATGCCCAGACGCTCTGCCAGGAGACCCGCTTTGTTGATGTAGTCCAGGGCCCCATGAAGCAGCGCATCCTGCTTGTCGCCGAGAAGTGCCGCCATGCCATGCTTCAGACCGTCGGCCATCGCACTGAACAGCGCCTGGACCTGAGCCTGCGATTTGGATCGCAGCTCTTCCACCCTAGGTAGAGGAGGGTAGAAGGCGCCTAGGTTAACACACGCGTGCGTGCGTGGTGGTGATATTGTGCATTGTGGCCCTTCTTGCTCCGCCCGGTGACGCCCTCCCCGGAACTCGACGTCGCGGCGCCGCGGCGAGCGCTTCCGCTCGCGCCGTACTTCCTCGGTGTTCTTGTGCGCTCGGCTTTGATGGTCGCCGCGCCCACCGCGGCCAGGATGGGCATAGTCGTCGTCGTCGTCGTTGCCGTCGTCGTCGTCGTTGCGGCGCCTAGGCCAGCTGAAGCCGTCCTCCTTGCAGCTTCGGCCACCAGCGTGGTGCCGAGACTCGCCACGCGTGTTACCCCTCCTTGTCCTTTGCCTCCCGTCTCTCGCCGACGGCCATCGCGCTTGTGTGCCGACACTTGGGGAGGCTGAGGATGGCATACCGGGAAGCGAGACCTTGCATCCGACGGCGCCCCATCGATGAGGCAATAAAGCCACACATACGAACGCCGGATTGCGGTGAAGGCCGCTGGGTTGGCCACAGCACCAGGAAGATCCGTAGCCGCGGTAGAGTAATCCTCCACGAGGCTGATGTGGAGGAACACCTCATATCGGACCCCCTGTTGCCAGCGCTCCTGCAGTTCACGTTCCCGCGTGACGACGAACACCGATGGCGAGGCCGAGGACCTGTCGGACGGCCTGTGCGTGAACACCAGCCACACCCATTTAGGAATGTCGCACGGGTTGACAGTCCACGCCCACAGGTCGATGTGCCTCATGTCTGTGGGCTGGACTAGATCGGTGTTGATGCACTGCAGGGCACATCTGCTGCCGATGACGCGCTCGACGATGTCCGACGTCCAGGCATGGTCGGGGATGCCGTCGAGGTAGAGCCGCACCCTGAAGAAGATGCGCTTCCCCAATGCATGCGTGAGGCTGCGCCAGCGCCGCACACAGATGTCGATGTCGTTGCCCGTGAAGCGGCCGCGACGTCGCGCCTCGTCGCAATGTGTGGCGTTCTCGAACCGGATGAGGTAAGGCTCCGGTTAGTTGACGAAGACAGTGACCTCACCACGGCTTAGGTGCAGCTTGTCCATGAGGAGGTCTTCGATGTCCTGGGCCCCCGCGCCCCGTGGGAGGTGCATCGCCCACGGGACCAAAGCGCAGCTCTCCCAGTCGCAGTTGTCGCGCTCCATGTCGAAGGAGTTGGGGACGAAGACCGTCTACTCCTTCGGGCTGTGTTGGGGCCGCCCAGAGCCATGGGCACCACGTCCTGTCGAAGAGGCGGAGGTGGTGGCGGCGGTGAAGGAGGCGGCGGTGGAGGTGGTGGCGGCGTCCGCAGTGGCCGGAGCTGGGGGCAGGGCTGATGTCACTTATGGAGGCGGCGAGGCAGAAGGGAAGGATAGGCTCGCTCTCGGTGCCCCGAACGGCGACAGCGGAAGCACTTGACCGGGTCCCTGCAGGCAGCCGCGCGATGGTCCCTTGCCAAGCAGTTGAAGCAGCGCCCCGCGGTGGCTTGGATGAAAGCCTGAAGTGCTGGGGTAGGTGATTGCCTTGAAGCCTTGAAGGTGGCCGTGAAGGCTGGTAATGTCGGCCATCCCGTCGAGGAGTCCTGGGCGGCGCGCGGCGCAAGGTGCTTCTCCCACGGCCCTTTACCTTTGTCCAACCGGGCTCTAGCTCAGTGGCACGTCCACCGCCATCGTTGCCATGAATGTGCCTCCCCCGCAGGGGGCGTTGCGGCGGAGTAAAGGCCGGCGCATGGTGGCGTCCTGGGTGTCGTGCAGGCCTGACCGGTGCAGATGGGTGACGACTGACGAGCGAATCTGGCGGAGTGATGACTCTGGCAACGCAGCGGAGTAATTGCAGGAGATGCCGGCCGTTGGGCCTGCGTTGACTTGCCGAGACGGACCGCATCCGCGTAGGAGATGGGCGGGAGTGAGGCCGCTGGGGCTCGATCTGGTGAAGTGACGCTCTGATCCGGTGTGGGAGGAACCCAGTCGACCTCGTCGACTAGCGGGCGCCCATGGCGCGGAGGCGGAGGTGGGGAATCAAAGAGCGCCGCAGCAGCAGCTGGCTTCTGGATCTGCGGGCTTGGATTTGTGGGAGGGGATTCGCGGTGCAGGATCTTGGGTGGGGCGTCCGCCGGCGATGGGCGGCGCCGGGTCAGGGGAGGGGGGGGGGGGTGTTGGGCGGGGGTCGGGCGGCATGGCAGAGGGTTAAAAAATATAAAAGGTTGTAATAAGTCGACTGTATCATCATGACTATTGTAGACCGAGTCATTACTTCATGGTAAGATGTAATGATGTGAGAATATGAAAAACACATACCGCTTTGTTCTAAACCTAGATCGAAAAATCCCTCCATATGTAACAAAAGGTGAGCTACCTAGCAAGTGTGATTCACCAGAACTGCAGCCAAATATATATTACTACTGGAACTGGTGTAATAAATTTAGGTGGATGGTCCCCTCTTTTCATGCGCTACTATTGATTTTTCTGAATTGGTCACTGGGTCTATGGAAATGAAGCCCATCAGTTCAATGCCGCCTCTAACCATCAAGCGGCATGGTCGGGAAGAAGAGCTCTTACTATAGCCATGACTGGAGGAGCTGCTCCAACTCTTTCCAAAGCTCAAAAAGTCACGTATCGAACCGATCTTGGCTTTTGCTCAAGCATCAAACATTAAACGAATATTTATGTACAGATCAAGCACGCACTCAATTCCCAAATAGGTCACATGAATATTCATCTCAAAAATAAACTATGACCACCATTATATTAGTGATGATATATACCCTTCACTGCCGGTTGTCAGTAGTGCTATATATCCCCTTTACTAACAACCGTTAGTAAGGAATATCTTCAACAGTTCTCATTTACCCAATTTTCATGCTCTACTATTGATTTTGTTGAACCTGTCTCTGCAGCCTGCACACGGCACCCGAGCTTGCTTGCACGCGTCGCTGCCAGAATTCACGTGGTCTTGAGGTCGCTCTCGTTATCTCCGTCATTTCACGCTCCACGACCACCACACAGGAGATCCTCCTCCCCTCCGCCGTGCTCACGTGCTCACGCGAGAAGAACGTCATTGAAACTGGGACAAGTCCGTCCGCTCGATTTCCGGAGACGAGCTTGTTCCGCATATCATAGGAATATTTCTTTTACGAGGATGGTCATGTCCCTCATTTAAATATTTTTGGAACCAAACTGTTTAGTTCCCTGTCAAAGAAAGTGTCAGCCACAGTGTTCTCCATCTTTCGAGATTACTGCAAAATTGCCTTCCTCCAAACATAAGGTCAGCGGTGAGGAAACTGCCTTCTGGGCAGCAACATCATCGCACCTTGGGCTGAATCTGTACATTGCACTGTACCTTCAAATGGGCCTAACCGGTCTAACCTTAGGCTTAATTTCTCGCGAATGGTTCGCTTGCTGATCCGTGCACGATGCAAGCCTGCAACGCGCCAGGCACCCATGAGTCCATGAGCAAGGCCCTGTTTAGATTTTTATCTGTAAATCTCGTAAACACAAAAAAATGTCACACCGAATGTATTGATATATGCATGGAGTACTAAATAAATTTATTTATAAAACTTTTTGCATGAATGAGCTGTAAATCACGAGACGAATCTAATGAGCCTACTTAATCCATGATTTGCAACAGTGATTCTACAGTAATTATTCTCTAATTATGAATTAATCATGAATTAATTAGTATCATTAGATTCGTCTCGCGATTTACAATCTATCTGTGCAAAAAATTTTATAAATAGATTTTATTTAGTACTTCAAATCAGCAAGATTCCTTTACAAAATTTTTAGATGTAAACAACTAAACAAACCCTACTAATAATGCGTCCTGCCAGTGCCAGATGAAACGTTTTTAATGCACAAGTAAACCGCTCGTTTGGCCGTCAACACGATTCGCAATCTGAGAATGCGGCATGCACATCGGCACATGGCTCGGAACAATATCTTCCAGTGTGCGATGCGATAGCAAGATATGCGAGGGATCGAAAATGGCGACCAGAGAGGGTGAATGAGAGCCGATCAAAATTTCTCTCGAAATTAATCAGTCGGTCTATATCCCAAAATTCACTGAAAGCCCTCAACCTAGGGTATGAGAGAATAGCTATGGACTACCTATCTCACAGCAGCACATCCTTGGAAACTTCGCGGAAGCAAAACGGGAAAAACTCCTCAAACAGCAGCACTATTGAGTCAGACCGGTCAGACCGGTTGGGGCTGGAATTTGAATTTCCAGACCGGTTAGACAGACCGGTCGGTTCCAGACAGGCCGCAACCAAAACTCCAAACGGCAAATCTCGAACAAACGAAGTCTAAATCTAACGAAACTTGGAGGATACCTTCACACCTAACCCGTGAACATATCCCCAAGAGATCTCACCCAAAAGATTAAAGAATCTCGAGAATTCGGGGAAAGATCAAAGTGGATTGGGGTTTTCTCAAGAACACAAAACCTCCAATTCGTGTGAACTCGCGATTCCAAGGGATTTGGCACTAGGCTAGGTGGATAGAAATCGTCACAAAGAGTTCGGCAAAACACGAATCCATGGTCTTGATTCCTCTAAACACGAAACATCTCAAGAGAGGAGAAATCAAGTCCAAAACACAAAAGATGAAGGGGAGGACGAATACTCAGTGCACAAAGGTGAATCTCAACAAGATTTCATTCATAAATTCCAGAGGAATTTACCATACAAAGCTAGAGTCATCCGCCCATCATCCTACCCACTAAAATTGAGATATTAGCTAAATCCTAACCCTCTTTTGCGTTGGAGTCCATGGCCCTAACCTGGAGCAGGGGCAGGGAAAAGGAAAAACGAAGAGAATACAAAAGACTCAACAGACTCAACCAGCCACGGGCTAGGTGGGGGTATTTATACCCAGCTGCTGCGGCCAGCCCGGTCAGACCGGTCCAAGGGACCGGTCAGACCGGTCGGTTCTGCAGCAGCCCGCTGTACAGACTCAATCGACGGCGGAGTTTCTTTCTTCGACTCGAAGTCTTTGCTGCGATGCCGCCACGTCGACGAAGTTCCGGTCCGCGATTTTGGAGGGTCCGCGAAACCCGGGCAGGTGGCCGGTTTTGAGAAAACCGCCAAAACTTCACGCGCGGGAAGATCCCCTCCTCCACGCCGTGGCCCTAGACGATGTTCCTGCCTCGGCCTTCTGACGGCCCTAGACGCCGTCCGACGCCCGTCACCTCCTCGCCCGCAGCGAGGCCCTAGACGCCCGTCGCCTCCGTCAGTCCCGAGACCGACGCCCGTGCCTCCACGACTTGGCGTCTTCAACCGCCGTCCGCCTCCTTGGTTTTGTGGAGCAAACCAAGAAACCCGCCTTCCGTCGCCGCTTGCGCCCTCGATCCAGGAGTGGACGCCACAGCTGCCGCCTGGCCTGAGCTCCTCCACGGCAACTCTCCGTCGACGCTAGGCGCCCGTGTACCTACAATCCAAAGACCAAGCGCACGATCACACCGCACGGTTGACAATTCACTCATCACAGGCAGGATAGAGTACTCAACATTCCTCAATCTCCCCCTTGATGAGTGCATTGTCAACACACCACCTAAAAACAGAGAAGTGATAAAATACAAACAAGAAAGTGAAGAACTCAAGCAAGTGACAAAAAGCTCAGAAAGGCAAGAACAGTCACTTACTCAAGCACAGATCGATTCTCTAAGACAAGGGCAACGGTTCGACGCAATCGATCAAAAGCCAAAACATGACTCCTCAAAGACAGAGGTAACGCTCGACGCAGTCATGCAAGAAGCAGAAGGAAAACGAGGAAACCAGGAGCCAGAAACAAAGCAGACACTCCCAAACCAAAGCTTTTCCCTCTCTTAAGTGCAACTCTCCCAAAATGATGCACTCTCAAAGCCCTGTGCACAATAGGTTTTTCAAAAAAAATCAAACAAGTCTCCCCCTTATTCGATCACTTCTCCCAAAAATTCTCCCCCTTGTTGGCACATGCACACATCAAGCTCCCCCTGAAACTGAGACTCCCCCTGAACAGATGCTATGCAATGAATGCAATGCAGGAGGTGTAAGTGAAAGCATTCAGGGATACAAAGATATGAGCAACATCTAGTCACAATCACGTGTGCATCCATAGACAAGACCTGTATCTAGCTCAACAGGGTATATCAAATCAGTCTAGAGCTAGGCAAGTTCAGTTTAGGAGTAATAAAAGCATCACCCATGATCTAGCAATAACAAGTAGGGAATGGAAAGCAGTGCTAATCATACTCATACATGTGAGCCAAACCAGCCAAAAGCATGTTGCAAAACATTTATTTTTCAATCAAATTATATCAATCAATTCTTAATGCCAGGGGTTGAAAGTTTGTCATGCTTTACTTAGCAACGAGGCCAAGCCTATGCCAAAGACAATCAGAAGCTTAAGGCACTCGTTTCAGTCATTCACAGTCTTGTCCGGGTTCTCACAAGTGCAAAGTGAGCCGTCCCGAAAGCTCGATCAGTGCGACAAGCAATCCCACCTGGATCTTTTCAATCCATTTCAAAAACAGTTCAAGCAATTTTATCAAATTTAGATCATTTCAAGTAGAATTGCTGAACGAAAGGCTACACTAGCATGAATAAGATAGCAAAGCATATCAACACGCCCTAACATGCTAGTAGCCAAGACAGGGTGATCATGTTTTCAGATTTTCAAATCAAAATAGTTTAACTCAGATGATGTCATATACACAGTGGAGCAAGCTATACATGATCAAATTTATCAATTCACACTAACAGGCACTAGAAGATTATAGCAATGTATACAAGAATGCTAGTGCAAGTGAGGCCATGCAAAATGCAAACATGTACAATGCATATGCACAATGCAACTACCAAACCTAGAAAACAAAAAGAAGAGCAAACAAGACCTACGAAGCTAACCAAAGAAAAGTCAACGATCAAAAGGGGTAACAAACTCCAAGCTCCCCTCGCAAGCGAGCAAAGGTGTCCTGCTCAAGCGGTTTGGTTAGGATATCTGCGGTTTGCCTCTCCGAAGGGACATGGTTCAAGTCTATGTGGCCTCTCTCTCATGGTTATCTCGCAGGAAATGGAACCGGACATCTATGTGTTTGGTTCTGGAGTGTAGGACAAGGTTCTTTGCAATGCTAATAGCGGACATGTTGTCTACAAAGATGGGAACCCTACCAAAACTCAATCCATAATCCTGCAAGGTTTGTTTCATCCATAGGATCTGGGAGCAACAGCTAGCAGCGGCAACATACTCAGCTTCTGTGGAAGAAAGCGCTATGATAGCCTGCTTGCGAGAGGACCAAGACACCAACCGACACCCACCAAAGTCGACATCAGAAAATCCAACCAAAACCAGAGAAGAATCCGCAGAGTACCAAAGACCAAATTCAGGGGTGAATTTCAGATACCTGAAGATGCGTTTCACCACCTGCCTGTGGGAGGTGTGCAGAGAAGCCTGGTACCGCGCACAAAGGCCGACGCCGAACTGAATGTCCGGCCGCGTCGCCGTCCGGTACAGGAGAGAGCCGATCATGCTCCTGTACTCCTTCTGGTCCACCGCCTCACCATCCAAGTTCTCATCAAGCGTCGTCGATGTGCTGATCGGAGTCGGCTGAGGAGACAAGTCGCTCATGTCGAACTTCCGCAGCAAGTCTCTGGTGTACTTGGCTTTATGGACGAACATGCCCTGGGAAGTTTGCTTGATCTGCAGCCCGAGGAAGAACTGCAGCTCACCCATCATGCTCATCTCGAACTCCCTGTACATCTGCTCAGAAAACTTGGATACAAGAGCGTGAGAAGAGCCACCAAAGATAATATCATCCACGTATATCGGAACTAATAGAAAATCAGTGCCAGACCGTATGAGGAACAAAGTTTTATCCACACATCCCATTTTAAAACCCTGAGCCAGCACAAATGTTTTCAGTCTATCATACCAAGCTCTAGGTGCCTGTTTCAAACCGTAAGTGCTTTCTGAAGTTTATAAACACGGTTTGGAAACTTGGGATTTTCAAAACCAGGGGGTTGTTTCACATAAACTTCTTCTTCGATAAAACCATTTAAGAAGGCAGATTTCACATCCATTTGGAAAACTTTAAAACCCTTGGAAGCAGCAAATGCAAGAAAGATTCGAATAGCTTCCAAACGAGCAACAGGGGCAAAAGTCTCCTCAAAATCAATACCCTCTTTTTGGCAAAACCTCTGGGCAACAAGACAAGCCTTGTTTCGAACAACCAACCCATCCTCACCCTGCTTGTTTTTGAAAACCCACTTCGTTCCGATGGGATTACAAGCAGGTGGAGGCTCGACTAAAACCCAAACTTGGTTTCTTTCAAAATTTTCAAGTTCCTCATGCATGGCATTGACCCAATTAGAATCAGAAAGAGCGTGTCCAATATCTTTGGGCTCAAAAGAGGCAACAAACGCTGAATGAGCAAAGCCAGCGATACTTGTTACCTTGGACCTGGTGACTCGCTCATTGAGGTCACCTAGCATCTGTTGAGGTGGATGACGACGCTGAATGTGTCGCGGTGCTTCCCTTGTCGAAGTCGCCTCCTCCTCAACCAAGTCTGGTGTCTCCTCAGGTGCAGCTGGTGATGCCTGAGTCACCTCCTCGATCGGCCCCCGTGAAGTAGACGTAGTCGGATCGGGGCCGTCATCATCGTCCGAGCTCGTGGCGGAGGCAACTGGGTCCTCAGCACGCGTGGTAGCCTCAACCTCGCCCTCCGCAGGTTCTTCCTCCTCATCTTCAAAGATGGAGGTGCCGAGCTCATCATCTCCTGCAACTTCAAAGACAGAAGAATTGCACGGTGCAGTCTCGTTGAAAGTGACTTCACAAGTCTCTCTGATGATGTTAGTATCGATAATCAGCACACGGTACGCTCTGGAGTGAGAAGCATAACCGAGAAAAATGCCATCAGACGAGCAAGACTCAAACTTATCAAGATTTCCATCTTTCAGCACAAAACATCGGCAACCGAAAACTCTTAGATGGTCAACACGGGGTTGGCGTCCAAATCGCAACTCATAAGAAGTCCTGTGCATGAAAGCATGCAAGAAAATGCGGTTGGACACGTAACAAGCGGTGTTAACCGCTTCAGTCCAGTATTTGCGAGGAGTCCTATGCTCATCGAGCATCGTCCTCGCCATCTCAACCAGCATCCGATTCTTCCTCTCTACAACTCCATTCTGCTGTGGAGTGTAGGGAGAAGAATACTGGTGTTCAAGCCCTTGATCACTGCAAAAGACGTCAAAACGAGCATTTTTGAATTCTGTGCCATTATCATTGCGAATCGCTCGCATGGCCTGGGGTAGCTCGTTTTTCAACCTCAAGATCAAGTCTCGAACAAACTCGAAGGCCTCATCCTTGGTTCTCATGAAAAGACCCAAGAATAGCGAGAAAAATCGTCCACGATCACAAGAACGTACCACTTCCCACCAACAGACATCACCCTAGAAGGACCAACTGTGTCCATGTGTAGCAACTCTCCAGGATGAGTGGTCATCACCTGATTAACAGGTGGATGTGAAGTAGCAATCAACTTCCCGTGGCAACACGGATGGAAAAGAAGGTCCTTTTAAAATTTCAATTTGGGCAATCCTCGGATCAGTCCAAGTGAGCTAAGTCTCGACAACAAATCGAAGCTCAAATGTCAAAGTCTCCTATGCCACTTCCACAAATCAGAAGAAGGACCAGCCAACAAGCAACGAGAAGGGCCAAGAGGAGTTCCAGAGAAGTCAACCAAGAAAACCCGATCGCGAGGTGTAATCCGGTAAATCAAATCTCCTCTGGAATCCAAAACACGCGAACAACCCTCCTTGAAGCGAACCTCAAACCCCTCATCAAGAAGTTGCGAAACAGAGAGCAAATTGAACCCAAGGTTCGAAACCAAAGCAACCTCTCTCAGGGTAAAGCGATCAGAAACTCGAACAGTGCCAAGTCCACGTACCTTTCCTCTTCCATTATCCCCGAACACAATGTACTCCTTTGAGCGCATCGGGGTGAGGCTGGAGAACCATTTGTCATTTCAGGTCATGTGGCGCGAACAACCGGAATCCATGATCCACCTGTTCACCAAGCCTCCGACCTGCACATCAGTAGTGAGACAAAGGGTGAGCAAATGTCTCAACACTAGGGTTAGCAAAGTGAGAAGCAAACCAGTGTCGAGCCATTTGCTCTACAGAAGGGTTAGCAAGACCAGTCAAAGCGTATCCCTCTTCCCGTCTACCGCGTGACTGACGAACACCACCGCGAGGAAAGCGTGGTGCCTCGAAACCTCCTCCAAAGCCTCGGTCCCGTGGTCCATAGCCGTACTGAAAACGACCAGGAGCACGACCGGCAAAGCGACCACCCGCTGGTGCACGGTAACCACCACCGTCTCCCTGACCTCCACCTACACGGCGCGCCCTAGCAACTTGCCTACCATCACGCCGAGGAGGACCATGTACCCGAGGAGAGTACATGTCCGCGTTCCGTCTCTCCTGCTCACGCCTCACTGCCCGCTTCCTTCTGAAGCAAAACTCCTCCAGGTGACCTTCCCTGTCATAGTACTCGCAGTGGTACCTCACCTCACGCTTGGGAGGTGGAGGCCTAGCCTGCGGACGGGGAGGAGCAGCCCCCTTCTTCTGGGCAACCTGGGCTGCGGCAGCAAGGAGCGTATCTAGAGGGTTCTTCAGCTCATTGGGCTTTGGAACCCAAACCTGCTTCTGCGGAGGTGTTTTCGGTGGTTCTTTAAGCATACCACCTCGCGGGGTCAACAAGCGAAGGCTGCGTGCTCGTACTAGCAGTGTTTCCAGTAGCCTTGCCGATCTTACCATACAACTTGTCAAAATCTGATTTCGTGTATGTGTAACCGACCCCAAACCCATCACCACGCTTGAACTGCTTGATCATCATGCCCAACTACGGCTCACTAGCAGAAACCCAACTAAGAATCGCCCTAAGATAGGTATTCTCATTCTCCAGGTTGGCTTTCTCTACCGCAAGATTATCCAAATCAGGGATCAAACCAGGGCAAACAGAGCAGTCAATAGGTGGGCTAGACTCCACGACCTTAGTCTTCCCAAAAGACTTAATCAAGGCGTTCTTCTCATCTAGCTCCGACGTAAGCGTGGGGCAAAACTTACAAGCACCAAGCAAGACTGGCCTAGACTTCATCTCCTCTAGCTCGCACACAACAGTAGCAAACTTAGACTGCAACGAAGCTAGATCGGACTTAAAGATAGGACACTCATCACATTCAAGTACATCGCTAACAATTGGAGCATCCTTAACCAGTTCTAGTTCATGCTTGGCCTTAGCAAGCTTATGAGACATGTCAGAAAGCGAAGTCTTAGCAACATCTAAGTTCGCAACATTCTCATCATGCTTGGCACGGAGAGCAACAAGATTGTTCATGTGAGATATGCAGCCAGCGCACTCATCCTCACTAGATTTCTCCCTAGCACAAGCCAGCTCAGCCCTAAGCTTTCTACGCTCTCTAGCTACTTCCTTAAGCAGCCTTTTCTGGTTGTCGAGAGCGGCGTACAACTCCCTAACCTCTGTATCTAGCAGGTCGATAGTGGAGTTTACCTCTGAATCACTCTCGGATCCAGGAGAAGAGTCGGCGTGCGTCGGTGTAGCATGTCCAACTAAAGATGCATGAGCACCATCGGCTTCACCCGCCATGGTGCAGAAGCCCTTACGCCGACCGGTTGCCAAGCAAAGGCCGATGAAGCCGGTGGCTTCCTTGTCCCGCTTCTTCTTCTTCTTGTCGTCGTCGTCGGAGGTCGGTGAAGAAGAGCGGTCGGTGTCGGAGCTCTTGTCGAGGTCGCTGAGCTGCGCCAGGAAGGCCTTCTCCCGCTTCTTGACCTTGTACTGGAAGCGCTTCTTGAGCGACTCCTTGTCGAAGTGTCCTCCCCGGTCACGACTGCGGTGCTTGTGGCACCGACGCTCCTTGTTGGAGCCTCCGTCGTCGCGGTCGCGGTGGCGGTGGCGGTAGTAATCGAAGTGGTTGTTCTAGCCACCGCTGGACTTCTTGGGGCAATCGGCAATGAAGTGGTTCAAGTCGCAGCAGTTGTAGCACCCGGGGTTCTTCTTCCTCTGCCGGTTGTGGTAGACGTGCTGGAACTTGCTGATGAGGAGGCACAAGTCGTCGTCGCCCAGCGTCTCCAGCTGCTCATCTGTAACAGAAGGCAAAGAGGCAAGAGAAAAGCCAAGAGCAGAGTTAGCGTTAGAGCTCGATCCACCTGGGCCAGTCACAAGAGCGATGCTCTTGGAAGGAGGGGCACCATTGAGCTTGGCTCGTGTCTGGTTATCCACCTCTGTGGCCTTGAGCTCGTTCACGGTCAGAGTCTCATAGCCAGCAGACTCAATGATCATGTTCACCTTGAGATCCCACACAGAGCGATCAAGTGCGTAGAGCAGCTTGAGGGCCTTCTCGTGCTCTGTATACTCAAGGGCATCAGCAGATCTGTTCGCATTGACTTTGTTCACAATCGATTGAAACCGACTGAACATGTCGTCAATGCTCTCACCCGGCCCCTGTGTAAAGTTCTCGTATTCACGCCGATGAGTCTCGAACAGTCTGGCCTTCACCTGAGGTGTGCCCTCGTGGTAGTTCTCAAGGCACGTCCAAACTTTGTGGGCTTCCTGAAAATCCTGGATGCGTGAGAACTCCGCACGAGAAACGCCAGCGAACAAGCCATTGACAACCTTGGCGTTAGCCTCGTGCTCGGACACCTGAAGAGGTGTGGTCCGAACGGCAAGCACCTCGTAAGCCTGGTTCCTGGTAATATCCCAGACCTCGGCTCCCATGCTCTGCAAGAAGGCTCTCATGAGAACTTTCCAGTAGGCATAGTCCTCGCCGGAAAACACTGGGATCTTACCAAGACTCGTCATGGTCGACAAGTGGTTTTTGAACCGGTTAAGGTACTGAAAACCTCAACCAAACTCTGATACCAATTGAGGGACCGAAACTAGCGACCAGAGGGGGGGGGTGAATGGGAGCCGATCAAAATTTCTCTCGAAATTGATCAGTCGGCATATATCCCAAAATTCACCGCGAGCCCTCAACCTAGGGTATGAGAGAATAGCTATGGACTAGCTATCTCACAGCAGCACACCCTAGGAAACTTCGCGGAAGCAAAACGGGAAAAACTCCTCAAACAGCAGCCTTGCTGAGTCAGACCGGTCTGACCGCTAGCTCAGACCGGTCAGACCGGTTGGGGCTGGAATTTGAATTTCCAGACCGGTCAGACCGGTCGGTTCCAGACAGGCCGCAACCAAAGATCCAAACGGCAAATCTCGAGAAAACGAAGTCTAAATCCAACGAAACTTGGAGGATACCTTCACACCTGACCCATGAACATATCCCCAAGAGATCTCACCCAAAAGATTAAAGAATCTCGAGAATTCGGGGAAAGATCAAAGTGGATTGGGGTTTTCTCAAGAACACAAAACCTCCAATTCGTGTGAACTCGCGATTCCAGGGGGTTTGGCACTAGGTTAGGTGCATAGGAATCGTCACAAAGAGTTCGGCAAAACACGAATCCATGGTCTTGATTCCTCTAAACACGAAACAACTCAAGAGAGGAGAAATCAAGTCCAAAACACAAAAGAGGAAGGGGAGGACAAATACTCAGTGCACAAAGGTGAATCTCAACAAGATTTCATTCATAAATTCTAGAGGAATTCACCTATACAAAGCTAGAGCCATCCGCCCATCATCCTACCCACTAAAATTGAGAGATTAGTTAAATCCTAACCCTCTTTTGCATTGGAGTCCATGGCCCTAACCTGGAGCAGGGGCAGGGAAAAGGAAAAACGAAGAGAATACAAAAGACTCAACAGACTCAACCAGCCACGGGCTGGTGGGGGTATTTATACCCAGCTGCTGCGGCCAGCCCGGTCAGACCGGTCCAAGGGACCGGTCAGACCGGTCGGGTCTGCAGCAGCCCGCTGTACAGACTCAATCGACGGCGGAGTTTCTTTCTTCGACTCGAAGTTTTTGCTGCGATGCCGCCACGTCGACGAAGTTCCGGTCCGCGGTTTTGGAGGGTCCGCGAAACCCGGGTAGGTGGCCGGTTTTGAGAAAACCGCAAAAACTTCACGCGCGGGAAGATTCCCGCCTCCACGCCGTGGCCCTAGACGTCGTTCCTGCCTCGACCTTCTGACGGCCCTAGACGCCGTCCGACGCCCGTCACCTCCTCGCCCGCAGCGAGGCCCTAGACGCCGTCGACGCCCGTCGCCTCCGTCAGTCCCGAGACCGATGCCCGTGCCTCCACGACTTGGCGTCTTCAACCGCCGTCCGCCTCCTTGATTTTGTGGCGCAAACCAAGAAACCCGCCTTCCGTCGCCGCTTGCGCCCTCGATCCAGAAGTGGACGCCACAGCTGCCGCCCGGCCTGAGCTCCTCCACGGCAACTCTCCGTCAACGCTCGACGCCCGTGTACCTGCAATCCAAAGACCAAGCGCACGATTACACCGCATGGTTGACAATTCACTCATCACAGGCAGGATAGAGTACTCAACATTCCTCAATATCTTACTAAAATCACGCTAATCAGAGGAACAGGACAAAAGTTAGCTTTTGGAGCCCGGTGCCGGGAAATGGAGCACATGCCACGATTTCCCCCTTCTAAAATATTGGGGGTTCAATGTTCCTGCACAATTAAGACCGTGTTTAGTTGTTTACGTGTAAAAATTTTGCAAAGAAATCTTATTTATTTGAAGTACTAAATGAACTCTATTTACTAAATTTTTTGCACAGATGGGTTGTAAATCGCGGAACGAATCTAATGATGATAATTAATCTATGATTAATCCATAATTAGCGGATGGTAACTGTAGCATCACTGTTGCAAATCATGTATTAAGTAGGCTCAATAGATTCGTCTCGTAATTTACAGCCCATCCATGCAAAAAGTTTTGTAAATAGACTTCATTTAGTACTCCATGCACGTGTTCAAACATTCGAAGTGATATTTTTTTTGTGTTTACAAGGTTTACGAATTGTGATCTAAACATGGCCAAAACAACTATTAGCCACACGGATTCCTTTGCAAATTGCTCCCGATCGAGTAGGGGGGAAATAGAGGTCCCGATTGGGAAGCGAAACCTGACGAGACGGCAAGAACAATTGTTGTTGTACTGTGCCGGGAACCTGCGCTAACAGGATACCTAGAGTGTTATTCTAGGTTAGGCTACCATGGATCTTGAGTTTAGGGGGCAACTCTTCCTCAGGGTCTTGTTTGGTTAGTTTGTGTTACTTTCTGGCGCACTTTCCGTTTTATGTATGGAGTATAAAACAAAATTTATTTGCAAAACTTTTTTCACGAGTGGGTGTATTTTTTCGCGACGAATCTAATAATGATAATTAATCAATGATTGGCTACAGTAATACTACAATAACCAAAAAGGACCTAAGGTCAAGAAAATGACCTTAATTATTGGTCAAAATTTATGCTACGTGTGCTAGGGCTCAAACCAAACAGAGTCTAAGGCCAAGAAAATGAGGACCTGCTTCGTAGAGTTAGCTATCTTCAGGTTCAACAAAGACGATTCGCAGAGCCCGTAACTTCTTCGGCGCCGCTAACACCTCAGGAGAGCTTCTTTCTAGAGGCAGGCTTCTGGAGCCAGCATGGCCGGCCGGGCCGTACTTTTTGCAATTTAGCTTTTTTCGAAAGATTTTCATATTTAGGCCTTTTTTAAACGATTTGCGTTTCTGGACCCTGGACCTCAGCGCCACGGATCGTGGCGCCGAGTTAACACATCTCGGCGCCACAGCCTGTGGCGCCGAGCTGTCGGCACCGATCCAACTAAGCATCCACGCTGGCGTGACGTGGCAGGGAGGTCGGCGCCAAGATCTGTGGCGCCGACCTCCCTACCATTAAATCGCGCCCTCTTCCCTTTCCCGAGCGTGGCTCCATTGTTCATCCTCTCTTCTCAGTTTTTCTCTCTCCCTCAACTCGCCCAACCATCTGATTCGTCCTATTTGACCGTAAAAACTTCGATTTTATCCGTAGATCGTCAAGAGCAAGGTATTCTCTCTCACCTTGTGAATTCGTGCGTTTTCATTTGGTCTATTGTACGTGCATTTTCGAAATTTAGGAACTTAGGGTTTAGGGTTTAATTGTTGTAACATGTATTATGCAACTAGGATGCCAAGGCAGGGGAAGTCAAAGAAACATTGTCTAACCAATCTTATCTAATCGAAATTGAGTAACAAATCTTATCTAACATTGTACCTTCAGATTTGGAGCGGGGAGGAAGACAGGGGCGTTGGCGGCCGGCCCGGGTGGCGCGGCCGCCCCAAACGACGACGGCGGGGCCGAGAACCGCGGTCGGGCCGAGCGCCGCCGCCGCCCCCAAGACCCGGCGGCGGGCACGAGCGCCGGGGCCGGCCAGGGGAGCCCCGCGCGCTGGTGGCGTCGCCGGCTGGGCGGGCGCCCGGCGAGGGCCCTGCGGCGGCGAGGACCAACGGGGACGGGGCCGCGGTCGGACGGCGACGGCGGCGACGAACCGAGCGGGCAGATGTCAAGGGCGGTGGGCGTGACAAGTCAAAACGAATAGGCCCTTTATGAATTAGCCTCGGCGCCAAGATCGATGGCGCCGAGCTCGACGCCAAGATCTGTGGCGGAGCTCGGCGCCAAGATATGTGGTGCCGAGCCTCCTGCCACGCTGGAGCCACGCTGGCGCCACGCTGGATGCCTGCCCAGACCTCGGTGCCGAGGTCCAGATTCCAGAAATGCAAATAGTTTAAAAAAAGTCTAAATGTGAAAATCTTTCGAAAAAAGAGCTAATTTGCAAAAAGTACGGCCGGCCGGGCCGTGCGCACCACCTCGCCCTGCTGCCTCTCGACCATCCAAGCTGTGTTTAGTTTCGCAAAAAGTTTTCAAAATTTTTCACTGACGCACATCACATCGAATCTTACGATACATATATGAAATATTAAATGTAGTTAAAAATATAACTAATTGCACAGTTTCGTTGTAAATAACGAGACGAATATTTTGAGACTAGTTACTCCATGGTTAGACAATAATTACTAAATAAAACCGAAATATGCTATAGTAACTTTTTCGCAAACTTTTCCGAACTAAACACAGCCGCAATTGATAATGGTAAAGCGCAGCGCGAGCCCATGCCCTGGGGCAGAAAAGCGCACAGGAAAAGCAACCAAAGATCTATATATAATGCACTAATTAATTTAAAGGCCTAAAAGCTTCGCCTTTGACCTGATCGATCGGTGGCTTTCGCCTTTCAATGCTGTTCATACCCGGCCGGCCGGCGCGCCGTGTGTGGCCGGGCGTGTTCTCCGGGTACCTATCGTCCGGACTCCGGACAGCGATTCCATGAACAGTTGCGGACAGGCTTGTGCGTCACATCCGGAAGGGGACGGCACTGTTCGTTCGCTGCCCAGGCAAGTTGCTTGTGGATAAACGCTAAGCATCCATGATACACTTGTGGGATAATCCTAGACTAAGTGCCACGCTGTTACGTCGAAATTAAATATTCTTTGCCTTCTTCTGCGAAACTAGCATGGTTGGTAAATCAACAAAGATCGACAGCCAGCATGCTGTGCTTATAAAACTAAAACGAAGTTGTGATGATATCACTCGGACTTGGCCATTTCTGAAAGAAGAAGAATAAAGGTGGGTAAAACACGGGTGTGTTTGCTAGGACACAGAACTCTCTTTTCCCGATCGAGCTAGGAGAATTGTTGCGTTCTCAGGTAGTCGATGGAGTCATGGAGAGCAGCATGCATGTCCCCAAGTTTCTCGGAATCATTTGTAGTCCTTTTCCTCCTTCCACCCGAAGAAAAAGGGAGGCGTTGTACTATGCATCAATTCCCTACTGTACGCTTGAAGAAATTAGTACCAGTGTGTAAGCCTTGAAAGCCTTGTTTCTGGATGGCAGCAGCATTCCACTATGACCAATGCCGAAGCTAGAGCAAATCGGAGGGGAGTGCACTTGTCTCGTGGGTGCATAAGGTTGAGTTATGTGGGTGCAAATATGGTGAAAATTTGAGCATGATCTGATCACTGTTTTTCTTTTCTAGGGGTGCATTAGCACCCGCTAATCACAACGTAGCTTCGCCCCGGACTATGACTACGCAGCTCAAACATGAAACCACAGATAGAAAAATAGAAACAGAATGGAATTCTCCAAGGAAGATCGAAATGGAGTGGGCGGTACCGGAGGAATGCGTCGGCGCCGCCAGTACTTGCATGAATTCCTTTTCTCCCCGAGGCGGTGGCTGTGACATTTCCAAAGACGCGGACACCGGTACTTGCATGAGCAGTTTCTTCTTCTCTTTTGAAAAAAACGAGGGAATTCACGTACGCAAGTACTCGCGCAACAAGTGCGGCCTCTCTAGCAATCGTAGAGTGTGGTTCTGTTCTGTCTGTGCTCCCTTTTGCCTGGCAAGGGCACTCCAAGTCTCCAACGTACTCCCTCCGACCAAAAAAAGACTGTAATTCTTTGATTCTTAGAAACTGCGTTTGATCATTCATCTTATTTAAATTTTTTATATATATTATAAGACAAATAAAATATTATTAAAATATTATTAGTGATGTAATAAGTCATAATAAAAGTGATAATATTTGTAAAAGAAAGTTGAATAAGACAAGCAGTCAAATGCAGTTTTTAAGAGTCAAAGAATTACGGTCTTTTTGGGGACGGAGGGAGTAGTACTAGAGAAGAGAACAGCAGCAGAGTTCGTCTTTGGGCTACTACAGTACGAAGTACGAGGTAGAAGAAGGCTCCAGGCTTCCAGCCCCAACGCGGGCGTCGATCGGGGTCAAGTCTCTACCTGCTCGAACGGCCTGCTAATCGAGGGTTGGCCACTGGCTGCCTGCAGTGCAGCAGAGAAGGGGCCGCGGCCGGCGGAGCCGAGCCGAGCTGGGGCGCACGTCACGCGCAAGCGCAAGTGGCTGGGGTGGTGCCTGGACTGGATGCGATGAGATGGGAGACGTGCCCACGCGCTGCCAGCGCCCGCCACCGCGTCGCCCATGCCGCAGCCGGGCAAACGCGGTGCGCGGATACCGCCGGAAAACCGTCGCGAGAGCCAAGCCCGGCACACGCAAAAGGCATGGGGCGGATGACAAGATGAGCCCTGCGACGGCCCCCGTAACGGACGTTGCCGCACCACATGGACGCTGCGAGGGGGACGCGGCGCCTACCACGTCAGGTCGGCACGGTCGCCGACGGCCTGTGATCTCGTCTGATCATCTCCCGGCCGGGCGGCCCTTGACCTCGCGACCTTTCAATGCCGGGCGGATCCCCCACCCGCAACCTCGCTTAGCAAGCAGCAGCACCCACCTGATCGCTCGCGGTTAGCGCGCAAATTGCCCCGTGCGATCTCGTCGCGGGGGGTATAAGAGCGCACCGCCCCCACATACCGTTCCACGCTAAGACCGGGCCGGCCTGCTAGGAGGAGTAGTAGCGACTTTTAACACTTTTCCTCCGCAACACCATTGACCGGATCAGCGAGCTCGGAGCTGACCCGCGCGCCGCGGCCCCCGTGGAGAGAGCGATCGATCGTCGATCGGTAGCTGCGGCAGGGGAGGAGAAGGAGCCGAGGATGAAGGTGCAGTGCGACGTGTGCGCGGCGGAGGCGGCGTCGGTGTTCTGCTGCGCCGACGAGGCCGCGCTGTGCGCCGCGTGCGACCGCCGCGTGCACCGCGCCAACAAGCTCGCCGGCAAGCACCGCCGCTTCTCGCTGCTCGGCCCGGCGCCGCCGTCCTCGTCGCCGGGTCAGCAGCAGCAGCCGCCGCCGCTCTGCGACATCTGCCAGGTTCGGCCCGTGCGCGCATCACAGTCATCCGGTCGCTGCTGTATGCTGGAGCGCCGCTGCTCCGATCGCGACGGCTGCCCAAGCTCGATGCGTGTTCTGATCGGATCGCGCTCCATGGCTGTGATCTCTCGTTGCAGGAGAAGAGGGGCCTCCTGTTCTGCAAGGAGGACCGGGCGATCCTGTGCCGGGACTGCGACGTGTCGGTGCACATGGCCAGCGAGCTGGCCATGCGCCACACCCGGTTCCTCCTCACCGGCGTGCGCCTCTCCGCCGAGCCGGCCACCTGCCCGTCCCCGCCGTCGGACGAGAACAGCAGCGACAGCCTCTGCTGCAGCGCCGGCGGCGCGGCCCCGCCGCCCGCGCCCGCCACCAGCCACGGCAGCGACAGCAGCAGCATCTCCGAGTACCTCACCAAGACACTCCCCGGCTGGCACGTCGAGGACTTCCTGGTGGACGAGGCCACCGCCGCCGCCGCCGCCGCCGCCAACATCGCCGTCTCCGCGGACGCCTCCTATCAGGTTGGTTGCCGTGACGACGAGTAACCTATCGCAGCAATAGCTAGTCGTACCGCCATTCTCGACGAAGCTCGACACGTTCCTGAGCTAGCGGTAGCAGCGAGCACCGCCGCCGAAAGCGCCCGATCACGTCGGCATCGGCGTTAGTGCCATCGCTTCCAATCCAACCAGTGCCCCACCCATTATGGGCGCGCTGTACGGTTTGGAGCAACGCTCGCAAACCCTCGCTGGTCCAGGGTGTGCGTGAGCGTAATGTCTCCAGGAGCGAACTCTATTTTATCTCGCGGGCCCGTTTAGCCACGGCGCCCTCAGGCTACAATACGAGTATATTATTGCTCTGCATCACTAGATTGACTAGCAGTTTTAAAGACTACTGGACTCTGATTAATTAACCTGGTTTCTGTTCCGATCGAGCAGGGAGGGGTAGCTCGGGTCGGCGGCGTGCCGGACGGCGGCTACGCGGCCTGGATGGCGCAGGAGCAGCTCTTCGGCGACAGCACGGCCGCCGGCGGCGGCGCGCGGGCCAGCCGGGAGCGGTGGGTGCCGCAGATGATGTACGGCGGCCCGGAGGTGGCCGTGGCCGGCAGCAAGCGCTCCAGAACCGCCGCGTCCCCGGCGGCGTACTCGTACTGGTGATCCCATCGACCGGCGGCGGAAGACCCGCAGCGACCGACTCGCCGTCGCCGTGCCGCCGTCCGTATTAAGCACCGGCTGGTGCACTAGCGTACTCGCTGTTTAACTGTAACTGAAGTTGTTTCCGGGCTCATTTTACCGCCGCAACCTTTTTTTACGCTCTTCCGGGCGTCGTCGATCGGATGGATGCCCGGGAGCGTTCGTGCCTTTTTGGCGGGGTGCCGGAGGGAAGCCTCCTCCTGCACCTCTGTATCTGTCCTCTTTTTTGCTCGGTGCAACTTCAATCGGAGCCTATCGCTGTCCACGTTCTCCTAGATCTGCAGCAACAGTGTTCTTCGCTCCCTTTCTCCCTCCGCGCAGGGCTCTCAAGGCTATCTCCAATCATTCCTCGTCCAACCCCTCCAAACGTACTATTTACTATATTTTACTACCTCTTTCTAAAAAATTCCTCCTCTTATAACTCCTTCTCTCCAACCATTCCCCTCATATCTATTCCCCCTATATACTATCACTCATTAACTAACTATTTATTTAACGTTTTTGAATTTAAAAAATCATACAGTATTTGTACTGTCATAATACGCATTAGCATTATCATCATGTTACGGGGCTCAAACAGAATTAATATCGCAAAGAAACAATGTGATTAGAAATATAGTGGGAGTTAGAACTTACACTATATGTGGGGGAGAGTTTTAACTCCCCCATATATAAAAGGAGTTATAGGGGAAACCGTTGCATCGGATTTCCCCATTACCTCCCCCGATATGGGGTGGGGGGAGGCATACGGGGCACTGTTGGAGCACGCCCACGTGTGGAAGCCGCGATCCCTGGAGTTGCTCAACGTGCCGTTGAATTCCGATGTGTCGGATTGATGGGGGCGTTCGGTGCCGCGACCTAGTCAGAACAGAGTACGGTCACGTCCTGGAAATTAGGGGCGATATGTTCACACCGTGGACATCATATACAAGGTCTGAAAATGTCAAGTACTGTACCGTGCGCACCTTTGGTATTTCACAGAAAAAAATGAAATCAGGTTGAATAAAAAAAAGTGAATCCAATCATCTAATAGGTAAATATGAAGGTGCATAGCATAGGGTCATATTTATTTATTTATTTTGCGGGTCATATTTAGGTTCCCTAAATATTTAGGTTTCCCTAAATTAGAATCATATAAAACCGTCCAGCAAATTATTTCAAGACAAACCTTTCGTCCAAGCAGAGCATTTGGTTTCTTCACAACACTGACAAAGCAGTACGCCTACTAGACTATTTGTCCTCTTTTTTGAAAATTCTAAGTTGGATTTCATTCACTGTGTTCATTTGGCTGTGGCTGGTGGCTGGTGCTGATTTGTTATGAGAGAATAATACTATTGACTGGCTGGTAGCTGGTGGCTGATGCTGATTTAGTATGAGGGAACAGTACTGCTGGCTGGTTGGCTGACAAGCCAAGCAAATACAGCGATTGTCAAAACCAAACATTTTAAAAAAGACGAGATTAAGGCGCGACCGGTCGTGTGGGAGGTGCGTGTGCGGCATCTTCTCGTCCTCTTTTACCTTCCATATATAATATATTATAAAACTGCAGTAACCTTTTTAGTATAGAATAACTTTCTAAAAAATGTTATCTCCTCTGTATGAGCTTCATTTTGAATACCAATTATATCATTATATTCTATGTGATGAGATGGTCAAAACTAATTCCCACTTACATATATTTTGAAGATGTTTTGCACTAATAACAAGGTCGCTATATGTTATACATTAAATTGCCATAAAATAGAAGGTTTCATACACATGAGTTGTCACACATATAAGATATAAGTTGTGACACATATAGGATAAAAATTATCATAAAAATATTTATAAATTATCACAAAAATAAATTACCACAAAAGTATAATATGTTATAACATATGTTGCTACGAAAAGGAGTAAGTCGTCGTACTCGTAAATTCATATACAAACTACAAAAATAATTTTTTTCATATATGTAAAATAAAAGTTACCACAAAACAGCATGTATTATAAACATGAGTTGCCCTATATTTATTGTCCACATATAAGTTACAAATTACCAGGGGCGGACCTGCGACCCAGGCCACCCGGGCCGTGACCCTAGTCGTGGCCCAGCAAAAAACCCACCAGCATCTTGAATTATAGGCCCAAATGAGGAGCAAGTGGCCCACTAGGACAAACCGCAAGCCAATTCCAGGCCGACAGGCCCCAGCAGCTCGCGAGCGCATCTGCAGCTACTCACGGCGGCGGCCGGGCGGCGCACTAGCGACCGGCGGCGCGACGCGGCTCAGCGACTCGCCAGTCGCGACTCGCGAGCGCTTCGTGCTCAGGCGCTCAGAACCACTGCGTGAGGCAGTCCTGGCGTGAGGGGCTGAGGGACGACCGGCCAGAGGGGGCGAGGGGGCAGTCGGCCAAGGCGCCAGGCTGCTGGCGGCCGGTTGCCGGCGCATCTGCTCGCGGCGGCCCACCGCCCAGGCCGCCGCCGCGGACTGCACAAGAGCGCAAGCCACCGCCGGCCGTGGAGCTCTCGCCGACTCGCTGCTCGCCCGTCGTCCGCCTGCCATCACCCATCAGGTTGATTTCTGATTTTTTTAAGTGTTTATCTTCAGTTCTTCGCCCTTTCTAATTTCTATTCAATTTTGTTAATTGGAATATTAGCTTGAAAGATGAAGAGGAGTAGACTTGCTTTTACTTTATAGTTCGTTATCATGTCTTATATGCGGTATTTTTAGATGCTGATTTTTTACCGCTGAATTTTGGCCCTAGTCTTAACCAAAAGCTGGGTCTGCCACTGCGAGTTACTACAAATAAATTCGATCATATACTGATATACATAAGTTGATACAAAACAATAATTGATATACACATAAGTTGTTACTACATTAATATGAATAGTTGCTAAAAAGAGAGCAAGTCATCACATAAGTTGCTACTAGTATAAAAAAATCATTAAAGCATATGCAAGTGGAGTCTAGTTTTATTCTTCTCATCACGTAGAACACATTGATGCATTAGTTCTTGAAACAAAGGTAATATAAAGTAAATAAAATATTTTTAGATAGCTTCATACAATAAAAGAGATCCATTTTCTCATCACGGGTGTCTGAGCATGCAAATGCAATAACAGCAGCGCGTAGGGGCGTGTGAGGTTGTTGGACCATGGGTGCAAGACAGATTAAAGGATCTGGCACACATGGGGTTTGCGCGAGTGGTGGTCCGTTATAGTTTTTTATTTTAAAAAGTTGAGAGTTTACTGTACATCTTATGCGCCGCAAGCTAATTTAGCCCAAAACGTGAAAGCCCAACAGGCCTAAACTGTTTTAGATTGAAAAATAGAACATTCCACGATTCCACTTAAACAATAAAAAGCAGAAAAGAAAAGCAGGGTGCTTGCAGCCCCCCCCCCCCCTTCAAATATTACTCCCTCAGTCCTAAAATAATTACAACTAGAATTCAAAACTTATCGTATAAAAATTGCTAACTTTAACCCACTTATCACAAAAAATATTTTTTAAAAAAATTCTAAGAAAAGATAACTAACACGACATTCACTTATCACAAAAAACAAATGGTATATTTGTAATTTTACATTTAGTATTGATTTCTGTGCCTGGTTCTAAAATTGTATTTATTTTAAGACGCAGAGAGTAGATAGAATAGGCCGAGTGGAGTCGCGCACGGTCGATCGACCCATACGCTGGCCGAAACAACTCCTTTCTGGTGGTTTGTCTTTCCTAGCTTTGGCTTATCTGACTGGAAAAAATACAGAGGAAATATCAAATACTTATTCATGATACTCTTTTTCTTCCAAATTATAAGTTATTTTAAGAATCTTGGAAAGTCAATTTTTTTCAAATTTGATTAAATTTATCTAATAGATTTTTTTGCTAGCTAGATTTCTGAAACAGTTTTAATTTGAAATACAGGGATCACGTCTTTTTTGTATTTTCCCTCTTTTTTATGTATTTCCTTTTCTTCTTATTTTTCCCTTCCTTCCCTTCTGTTTCCTCCTACCGCCTCCGCCGCCCCCGGCGTTCTGCCGCAGACCCCCAGCCGGCTGCCGCCCACCTACACGCGCGCCCGGCGGCCCGTCTCTCGCCCGCCGTGCGCCGCCGGCCGCGAGCTCCGGGCCGGCCGCCTCCCGCCCACGTCCGCGCGCGCCGCAAGCTCCCAAGTCGAAGTGGGGATGGCTGTGACCAGATTGGCGTTCCCCCTCTTCATCCTCCTCGCCGCGGCGGGGGTCGCGGCGGCGACGCGGTCGCCGTCGGCCTTCGTGCAGAACGCCATCTACTCCAACCGCATCACCATCTTCTCGAAAACCTACTGCCCGTAAGTCCTCCCTCGCAGACACCGACGACTTCATGCCGCTCTCTTTTGCTTGCTTGCTCTCGGTCCGGAAATCTGGCGGAAGGACTCGTGCGAGGGTTTGGTGCGCACGGGCAGCCGAGCGTCACCGTGCGCAGAGTTCAGATCCCAGGAAGTTTCGGGTCTAGCCGCTGTTGCTGTTATGCTTGGCGAAGGCTTTGGTGTATCGTGAATTGGGTGGATATAACGGGTGATTAGGGGTGGGGAATTGGACATTCCCCTTTTCAATTGAGCCGCAGGAAGCCGATATTGGTTTAGGGTTTGCTCATTGGTGTGGCGGAATGGGTGCAAATCCTGAAAAATGGAAGCCAGAAACTGTTTCATGTTGGTGGAACTTGGGGTTAGGTTCGGTGAATCTGTACTGTCACCACGGGACATGCTTCATTCTGCAGATTATGCGGCTCTAGTTTATGGCCTAAAATGCTGGTCTAGACTCTATTACAAGTAAAATAGTCTATAGCCTATAGGTTCAGATCATACTACTGTTTATGAATCGGCTGCTATGTGAATTATGCAGTGTACTATTGTACCATGTGGGTGAACTGTTGTGTTCACAGACTCAACACTCAACTGTCTTTAGCTGACCAGATGCCAGTTGGCCTGTTACTTGCAGAGTGGGGACTGGGGATTTAGATTGAACTGACTTGCTGTATGTTTATACCCAGACATGTATGTTGTAACGTGGTGAAGTGAGGCCGCGTTTAGTTTGCAAAAAGTAGGGTGAAAAGTTACTGTAGCATGTTTCGTTGTTACTTGACAAATAATGTCCAATCATGAACTAATTAGGCTTAAAAGATTCATCTCGTGCTAATCAGTTAGACTGTGTAATTAGTTATTTTTTTCAACTACATTTAATACTTCATGCATGTGTCGAAAGATTTGATGTGACGGGTACTGTAGGAAAATTTTTGGGAACTAAACGGGGCCTGATTTCACCATGGGTTGTTTCCATCTTAGTTTTCAACTTTTCATGACAAAGAATATGGATGAGCCTGAATTCCGATTGTAATCAGAATTTCAGGCGTCACCATACACCATAATCTACATGGTAATATTCATATATTATTTTCATGTTTTTCTTGCATTATGTGAAACCTAGGTGTTCAGTTTTTTCCTCTGCAATTTACTTGTCAGAACATGAAAGGTAAATACAGAGAGCGCAACTTTTGGTTTAGGTAAATGTGCTTGCTATGCCGATTGTGTATATTGACCTAGGGTACCTTGCAGTTATAATTCTAAACACTTTTTTGTGAGAATCCTAACCCAACTGAAGTACCTCTCAAAACTAACTCATCCCCTGGTGAATCGGAAAACAGTCAGAATCCTCACTTATTCTCACTAGCGATTCATGGGGAAAGGGGTATTCTTCTTTTTGGTATTTATCTGTTTAATTGCCTCTTTTAGCTTATCCATCCTTCTCTCCAATGGTGGCATGATTTCTACTGTGCCCTTTCTGCTTATGGGCAAGATGCTGATTATTCTTTCATCCCATTGCTCAAATGTAGTGTGTCAGCATAAAAACCCATAGTGGCTGCTGTTGCTTTATCGGTTTCCCCTATCTTGTTCCTTGCTTGGGTATGGATATTCGTCTTTGGCACTTGGGCTACTGTTCTAGAAGCATAGACTGGACTATTACTCCAATTTTAAGGTCAAGTAAGGCTATCAGTTGATGTGATGGTATTGCTGCTGGATAAACTGAAGTCCTGCCCTTGTACATGAATATAATGTTCGAAAAGAAAACACAACACTTTTTCTATGGCCTAGTTACTTTTGCAATATTAAATACTAGTTGCTCACTTTTGTTACTAAATATCTCCTTACTTTCTTTCTCGTAGGTACTCTATCCGTGCTAAGCGCATATTTCGAGATCTCAAGGAAGATCCATATGTTGTTGAACTAGATCTCCGAGGTAATTATCTTTGATTCATATGCAATTTCGATCAAGTCACATACTTACAGGAATTTGCCTGCAAGAATTACAAACCTAGTATACACATGCCGTTCAGAGGATGGGCGTGACATTCAAAGTGTTCTTCTGGACCTAGTTGGGCGCCATACTGTGCCACAGGTGTTTGTGAATGGCCAGCATGTTGGTGGCTCAGATGGTTAGTGTTTGAACCTTGGGCACCATTAAACCTTCTAGCTGCACTGTCTTTTACATGTGAGCATACAGCTACCTTGGTCGATATCATCTATCAACATTTTTCATATATATTTGCAGATACAGTAAATGCTCTTTCAAATGGACAGCTTGAGAAACTCCTTGGTAAGAGTCAGTCACAGTGATGGATCTCCCGGACAGGCTCGCACTGTCAAGAACACATTAGTGACTCATATATATGTACGGAAGGAATATGTACGGGAGGGGTTTTCTTCTGTGTTTAGGACCGCACAGAATGTTGTATCTCATATCATATGTCTAATGTTTTTTTTGGGGTATGGTAGTTGTGACAAAAATCTGTATGTACTTATATGTGTGATCTGCTCAATTACATATACATTGTACAATCTTTTCTAGTTCCCCTTCTCTTGTATATGAATGGAATTTCGTTGGTTTACCTTCATTATGGAAATTTTAAGTAGCACTGGGAGGACAATTCGCTGTGTTCGCTTGGCTTGTCAGCCAACCAGCCAGTAGTACTGTTCTCTCATATTAAATCAGCACCAGCCACTAGCTACCAGTCAGTCAGCAGTACTATTCTCTCATAACAAATCAGCCACAGCCAAGCGAACACAGCGAATGAAAATTTCTAAACTTCCATTGACTATGGCTATCTTCTTAACATGTTTGGAACATCAAGAGTTGTTCCCCTTTTTTCTTTAAAAAAGGTGGTAAATGTGGCAAAACGTGGTGGCTGTCAATGAGAAAAGCACAACTGAAAGCGCAATCCATTATGAAATCTGTTGGTGCAATAACTGACGGGAACGTATATAAACTGATAATATAGAGGCTTTGGCGTATGCAGGGTACATTGACACAATAATCAACCAGTATACACAGATCCATAGTAAGTAACAGTTGCTGCTCACGCACTAGAACATCAGCAACGGTAGGGACAGCTTTGTGTTTGCTCTGTTATTCATCAGTCTCCACCGGCCTCCTCCCCCGGCTGTGTTTCTTCACCTCCTGAGGCCGATCAGCGCGAGGAAGAGCGAGACGTAGTCGAAGCGGTAGACGTGCCTGAGCATGCCGACCTTGCTCTCGTCCCACGGCGGGTACCGGAACAGGAACTCGATGAGGAAGCTCCTCTTGAGCACCGCCTTCTTGTGGCTGAACATCTCGAACGAGTACTTGCCGTGGTACTGCCCGAACCCGCTGTGCCCGATGCCGCCGAACGGGATGGTGTCCAGGCCGTACTGCAACCAAATGTTTTTTTTTTGCAGAAGGTTCAGAATTCAGAAACAGCGCGCATCTATTCAGTGGGGAACAGAAAAAAAAATGAAGCTCAGAGCCTCAGACACTGCAGGAATGATGCATACCTGCACGATGGCATCGTTGAACGTGACGCTCCCGGACGACGTCTCCTCGATGATCCGGCGCTTCAGCTTCTCGTTCCGGGTGAAGGCGTAGATCGCCAGCGGCTTCGGCTTCGATTTCAGGAACATGATGCTGTCTTCGATCTTCTTGACCTGGCGAAAACAGATGCAGGTGCCTGCTCAGCAGCTAGCGGCATCCACTCAGATTCAGCGAGCAACGCGTCAGCGAACGTTCACGCGCACCGTGATGATCGGGAGCAGCGGGCCGAAGATCTCCTCCGTCATGATGTCGGAGTCGAGCGGAGGGTTCAGCAGCAGCGTGGGCTCGATGCTCCTGCACAATTGGGGGAACATCGCGTCAGGCATCGGCGCCGGTTTTCTGTGGTGGCACTGCACTGCCATGGCGATTTCTTACAGCGCCTTGGGGTTGCAGTGCCCGCCGTGCACCACGGAGGCCGCCACCCTGCGGTCCGCCAGGAGGTTGCTCAGCCTGTTGAAGTGCTTCTCGTTCAGGATGCGAGCCATGTACTCCGGCTTGGTGAAGAACCTCTTCAGGGTCGACTTGAGCAGCTCGATCTTCAGGAAGAATAGGCGTCACATCAAGTCAGAAAACGTGTATGCCCATCGGATGGTACACGGACTGAACTGAAATACTATGCCCATCGGAGAAAACTGAAACTGACCAGAGTGGGCGCGAATTTCTCCTCGACCAGCATGTAGTCGATGGCGATGCAAGCTTGGCCGGAACAGGTGGACCATTTGGCCCCAATTATGCGGTTCACAGCTACCTGAGTATAATCAGCGTCAATGTCGTTCTGCCGTGGAACACAAGCTGGTGTCCTGTCGCGGAACTGAAGAACAAGAAGAGCACAAGGGGGGCGTACCTGGCTGTCCCTGCTGCTATCGAGCCAGTCGACGATGCACGGGCACTTGGAGCCGAGCTCGAGCGCCACCGGGGTCAGGTGCTTGGCGGCCTTGGTCATGATGAGGCGCCCGACACGGCTGCCGCCTGAGAGACACCAGGAAAACGGGCATCGTCAGACGATACGTTCAGGCGATGACTGTCAGTGGCTAGCTCATCTCTGTTCAGAGAGCTTGTGTGTGGTCGGATTGTATTACCGGTGAAGAGGACCTTGTCCCATCTGTGCTCCATGAGCTTCTCCCCGACCTCCGGCCCGCCCTCGACGACCTTCACGGCCTTGGCGTCCAGGTACCTTGGGATGTTGGCCGCCAGGAACGCGGAGGTGGACGGCGCGAGCTCGGACGGCTTCACCACCACGGCGTTGCCGGCCGCCAAGGCTCCGGAGAGCGGCTCCAGAGCCAGGCCTGCGTGCGCGCAAGCATGCCGAAACAAACGGTGAGTTCTGATCACAAAAACTGTGTTCAGTAACACGCGCAGAGATGATATGGTTGCCGATCACGTCTCTTTTCCGATCACAAAAACACTGACAGTAGCTTCTGAATTCGCAGCTGGTTTCACCCTCCTGCTCCTGATGCCGTTGCGCAATCGTTCACAGAGCACGGTCCCGGTCGTTGACAGGAAACAGTTGGTTACTGCAGGTTTAGTTTCCTTTTTAACTGCACCGTGCGTCCACCCAATCCTCCCAAGGACAAGAAGAACACGTGCGAGATCTACCTGTCACAAAGGTGACTCTTAACCGACCAACCAGGCAACCACACCGGTGATCTAGCTCAAACAGCGTCGACGTCAGACAGGCTGGTCCAGTCACGAGCCACACCATTACGCTGGCTTTTCGCCATCATGACACTAGCTTTGTCGTTGTCGAAGTACAAGTGCAGCTAGAGAGTAGGAGTAGAGCGTGGCCACATACGCAGTTTTGTTGCGAGCCGCAAGGATAACGGGGAGCAATTGCAGTTAGTTGCGGTGGGCAGGGGACTTGTAAACAGTAAACATCTCTGCAGTTGCACTTTGGAAGGACCTTTAATAAAAGACGTCTAGACCGGACCATATTAAGGCCTCCTCCAAAGGCTGTCGCTGTCGCCAACGAAATTCATTTTTTTAATTGATGAACAGTGCCCAGACCATCTCGCTAGCGCTCTGCTCCCCGCCTAGCGCGAAGCACCTCCCGCGAGTTAACCTAACCGGTGGGAACCGGTCCGGTTTGACCGGTTACCGGTCAAACCGGTCCGGTCCGGTTCCGGTTCCGGCCGGTACCCAACCGGCCAAAATTCAAATTTTAAATTTAAATTCAAAAAATGAAAAATTCCTAAAAATACTTCAAGGTGTGATGAATCTAATGGTGTCAAATTTTCTAAAAAATTCATTCATTTAGTATAGTTTGTGGGAATTTAAAGTTAAATCAAAAAAGAAAAAGAAAAAAATGGGCCGGCCCATGAAGGCCCACCGATCAAACCGGTCAAACCGGCCGGTAAACCGGTCGGTAAACCGGTAAAACCGGCCGGTAAACCGATTGCACGGGAGCGTTTGAATTTCAAACCGGTCAAACCGACCGGTAAACCGGTAAAACCGGCCGGTAAACCGGTCGGAACCGGTTGCACGGGAAAATTTGAATTTATTTGAATTTGGATTTGAATTCAACCGGTTTCCACCGGTTACCGACCTAACCGGTCCGGTAAACCGGTACCGGAGGGCGGCGGTAACCGGTTTCCGGTTGGAAAATAAAACCCTGCTCCCGCCTCACCCGCACGCACCCCGAGCTCCATCTTTTACTGTGTTGGCCTCCTCTCTCTTCCACGTTTGCTAGCGAGGTCGCCGGTACCGCTGGAGGAGGCCTAATGAAGTGGGCCGTAACAACTAGTACAACATAAAAGTCTTTGGCTAGTTATGCTATGCCCTATGAACGTGCCTCCATTTCCTACATCTCTGAGTGTACTTCAGCAAAAAAAAAAAGGAGAAGCAAAAAATATCTACCAGTTAAAAAAAACTCTACCGGGAGTGTGAAACGGCACTACCGTTTTTTCATTAAGAGGAAGTCTAACCGGTTTACTCGGGTAAAGAAACCCCCCTACCCTGGCTCATGCCCATGAGTGCCAAGTCTTGCGGCGAGCACAGCGAGAGGGGTTTTTCTCTCTCAGCAGTCTGAAATTCGCTTCTGATGAGAATCGAACTCAGGACCTGCTGAGAGCGCGACGCTACCGGGTCTGGGCTAGCCAACTGGCCGCCGGACCTTTGGCAAAATATCTACCAGTTTAAAGCCTATTTTCCTGCCTTTTACATTTTTAAATACGGTGAATAGACTGGATGTGAAAAATTGTATCTACTATCAGGATCCAACTTGGATCTAACCTAACCGGGGATCTTTGCAAAGATTATGGAGCTGTACCTGTCAAATCTGCCCCCACACACCTACTGTGTTTCTGAAGTGTCTTGGTCTCTAGGATACGTGTGGTGCTGGTGACCGATGGGCCTCAAGCTCCAATCGACAGCTCCGAATTACGCAGCTGATGCCACGATCGATGTGATGTCTAACCTACGCAATTACTCTCCAATACTGCTTTTGGCGTGTCTGCTATTTCTTAGGCTGAGGTTTAATTTTAGAGTAAAATACACCGGTAGTTCCGGATGGATGTGTCACTTAGATTCATAGTCTTCGAAAAAGTATTTTTAGATTCATAAATTTTTGAAGGTATTCATCGCAGGTCCATACGTTCCCAACTATATGTTCCCGAGTCTGCTAACGTGGATTTAATGAGAATTAACGCATTTGCCCTTGGCTTTCTTCTCCACCATGTCATCTCCTTCCTCTAATGAGTCTAATCTTCCTCTGAGGCTAGCAGGTCGTTTGTGGATCCGCCACTTGTTAGGGCGCGCGATGGCCCGAGCGAGGTTTGATCGGAGAGAGTGAAAGAATAGTGAGATAAGATAAGAATGTAAAATCAGCATGCTTTGTCAGTATTACATGTACACGTGGATATATATGTATGCATAAGTAGTGATCAACTTAATAAGTTTGCGGATCTAGAAATGCATTTTCAGAGTTGACGGGGTAAATAACACACCCTCGTAAGTTTAAGGACCGTTGGGTCGGTCCTATGTTCATCGCAAACGCCTCTGCCTAATAGAGTGGAGCAAAGATCTATCGGTCTCGTTCTCACCTATTGGGAGGTTCCAGCAGGAGAAGATGAGCACGACCCCGAGCGGCTCCGGCACCAGCAGCGCGGTCGCCGGGAAGGCAACCAGCGGCGTGTGAGCCTGCATCCTCAAAATAAACCACAGGTGTTAAATCCATGACAACCTCATGCAGAGAGCCACGACGAACTGACTGAAACTGAATGCTTTCATGCTGGTACAAGGCGCTGGAGAGTGGAGAGTGAGTATTATTAGCAAGAGCTTGCCTTCTCGGGTGCCGCCCAGTTCTTGAGGTTCCGCAGCTTGTCGACGACCGACTTCTTCAGAACCCCAACCTGCGATTGAACCAAGGGGCGAGCGTAATCAGAGAGGGGGGTTTCGCAAACCCAAATGGACGGAACACGAAGCTTTGCGTATGAAAATTGGAACACCGAGGAAGGAAAGGAAAGGCAACCTCGTCTCGGAAGGACTCGGCGCGGTGCTTGCCGAGGTCCTCGCGGAGCGCGTCGAAGATGTTCTCCTCCTTGTCCTCGAGCAGCCTGACGAGGCCCCGGAGCTGCGAGCGGCGCCACTCCAGACCCCGGGTCCTGCCGCTCTCGTACACCTCCCTCAGGTCCCCCACCAGGCCGCCGAAGCCCAGGGCGACCTCCTCCGGCACGCTCCCCATCGCCGATAGCTCTCGCTCTCGCTCGCTGCTCGAGTGCTGGCAGTGGCAGCTTCTCTGGGTGCCCTCTCGACGCATGCAAAGCGTAGTAGCCTGGGCTGCGTTGCCTCCGGTGCACGCGAGCATGTGTTAAATAGTGTGCTGGCCCGTGGCCGGCCGCGTGGTTGGGCTGGACCTGGACTGGTGCAGCCGTGGCTCATCAATGGAGCCGGGCGGGTTACCAGGGCTCGCTCGAGTGGTGGCTACGTTATTGGGGGCCCGACATGGATGCGGTTGTGACCGCTGGGTCTGCAGAGCCTGGGTGACAAGACCTGGAGACGCACTGTTGTGCTGGCTGACCCAAAAGGAAAATAGAAATTCAGATTCTGCTTGAGCACGGCATATCATGCATTAACAATTCCCTGTACATCCAACTGTGTTTCTGGCTGACCCAAAAGGAAAATATAAATTCAGATTCTGCTTCAGCACGGCTGCCGCATGCATACCATTGACCATTTCCTGTACATCCACTTGTGTTTCTAGGAGACTGTAGACGAACCATGCGATGCAAGAACCGCCGGAGGGGCAGAGCCGTGTGCGCCCACTCCTGCCTCCCGTGGGACGACGACGCGAACGAACGCCACGAGCAGACCCCGTCCGCCTCGAGGCGACACGTACGGCGACGCCGGCCTGTCGAGCCTCGTGTCCCGGATCGGTGGTGCCGGCAGGTACACCGGTATGTTCAGTTGGGGCATCAATTTGCAGGTCCCTCTCCGGCGGATGGAATGGAAGCTGACTTGGAGCATCGCATCAGCATCCGTCGCAATAATACTGTTAGAAAAATCGACAATTGTACCAGTTGGGAACGTGGTTTAATACCGGGCGCCCGCCCGTACTAGTTGTCCGGTACTAAATGAGACGTCATTGAAGCGTCCCCTCATAAGAAAAGACTTAAATGTGATACAAAACATCAGTCCCAGAAGGCTGATGCCACATTTATTACATCAGATGGTTCAAAACCTTACAAACCTTGGCGGACACTCGATACAGATAATAATAATAATTAACCAGGCTACGACATAACACCAGACCGCGAACCACATAGGGTCTACTACGGGCTCAGAGTACTGCGACAACGGAGGCATCTCAACAGGGCCGGTTCCACAGGCAAGGTTGGGTGTAGAACGATAACCCTACTCGGCGTCGTCTGGTACGAAGTCTGGGTCTTCTTCTGTAAAAAGTAAGAGTGGGGTGAGTACAAACGTACTCAGCAAGTCCAACCACACCCACGGAGGGGGTTATAACAGAATAATATGCATAGGTAAATCAAGGATAAGGTTACGGTTTAATTTGCAGAAAAACGACATTTTATGCAGGGGTTTATTTTATGAAAAACCTTTTAGAAATCAGTTTTTGCAGTAACACAGAGTTCAGGTTTTAAAACTGCTACCGGACTCCCCGTCCGTCGTAGCACACGGCACAACTGCCGGAACCAGTTCCAAAACAACTCACACCAGCCCATCCCAAAGAAACACTAGTTATGTGACCACACCATAACTCGCCCAATACCGTGGGCACGGACTATTCGAATAGATTCTTAACTCTGCAGAGGTGTGCAACTTTACCCACAAGTAGGATACCACAACTCGAACACCGTCGTGTCGGTGTAGATCCCAACATAGCCATTACCCACCATAGCTAAGCCTGACTAGCCATCACGGGATGCACCAAGGGGTCATTGACCATTCACTTAGGTATAACCGGGCATAAGCCACTCGGGGCTTATCCCTTTTCCTTAGTTACCCGTTGCTCTCAGCTCTCCTGATGGCTACCACACCAACTAGTGGGATTTATGCTACGCCGTTGCCCATTCAACGGTCGAGTGGTTTGCACGATAGTGGAGTTAGGTGAGATGACACACCAACTCGGTCCTTAGACACGACAAGATGGATATCTCCCTTCTTTGCCCTGCCACACAGGCATAAGCACACCAGTCGGCAATTCACACAGAAATGCCGTCCATCCCGTCCATACTCATCTTTCAAAAATCCACGTTTTATCCCTTCCCACACGCACACATTTTCTTTATCAAACAAATTATGGTATGAGTAAAGTCCTAAGCGTTCTAATATCGATTAACGTCCAAGCAAAATCAGACATTAATCTAGGTTGTAATTAAGATTAAGTAGGCAGGGGCTTGGTTTATATTTTTAGAAGTTTCTTGGGTTAATTAAAAAGGGTCAGGGTTTTATTTGTAATTAAGTTTATAAGGTGGGGGGTTTGTTTTGGAAATATAACAAAGGGTAATGGTTTAATTGCAAAAGGGCTTAAAAGGGCGGGGTTCTCTTTACTGATTAAAGAAAAGTGGAGGGGGTTATGGGCAAAAACGCCCTTTCTTCCTCCTCCCCCCCGACGCAGAACAGGGGAGGGGTATGGGCGCGCCGGCGGCGGCCGATTCGGCCGCCCTGGGCCTCGACGGCGGCCCGGGGTAGAGGGGAAAGGAGGTGGGGGCCCTGCGGGGTTGATTCCTGGCCTCACCTTGTGCCGGGGTGGGGCGTGGCGGCCTGGCCACTGCGGCCAGCGGCGGCGGAGCTACAAGGTAGGCGGCGGCGGCGCTAGGGGAGCAAGGAGTGGCTAGGGCGGCGGCTGCGGCTCTTGGTAGTGGATGTGGCACTCGGGGACGCTCCGCGGCCCTTTTTATAGGCGGCCAAGGCGGTGGAGAGGGGTGAGAACGGGGTGGCCGGCGGGGCTCGCGACGTGACACCTCGGCGGCGTTAATGGTGTGGGGCGGGCGCTGCCGGAGCGGTCTTGTCGCCGTGGCGGTGCTGCGTCGAGCGCGTGGTGGCCCGGCGTCAACCCGAACAGCGGCGGCCTGTTGCTGAGGCGACGGCGGCGTTGAAAAGGCAGCAGCGGGGCAGGTTCGGCCGGCGGAAGGGCTGCGGCGAGGCGGGAGTTTGGCGAGGGCGGCACGGCGGCGTGCTGGGCGTTTGCGTGTGGCAGGCGGCGGCGGTGTGCGGCCGTCAACGGCGGTGTGCGCGGGCGGCAGGGCGAGCGGGACCGGCGATGTGGCGTGCGCGGGCGCGTAGGTCACGGCGTGACCGCGCGGGCGTGCAGAGGCGGTCTGGGCGGGCGAGCTCACGCCGGTGGTGCGGGGCCGAGGTGGGGCTTGGCGCGCGGTCGAGCGGGCAAAGGCCGAGTGCGCGCGCGGGAAGGCGGCCGGGCGACGTCGCGGCGCGGCGCGACGGGCGCCGGGTGTGCGAGCGCGCGGCCGGTCAGGGGCGGCGCGCGTGCACACGGTCGAGCGGGCCGAGCAGAAGGCGCGGAGCGGGGCGGCCGAGCAGGGAGGGCGACGCGGTGGGGTCGCGCGGCAGAGGGGAGCGGGCGAGCGGGCGGTGCTCGGGAGCGGGCAGAGTAGAGAGGGAGGGAGCCGAGCGCGCGGGTAGGAGAGAGAGGGAGAGGGAAGGAGAGGAAAAAGAAAAGAAGAAAATGGGAAAAAGAAAAAGAAAAAGAAAAGGAAGGGAAAGAAATAAAGAGAGAGAGGGGGCGAGCGCGTCGGCGCTGATCGCGGCCGCGGTCGGCCACGCGTGTGTCGGCCGCGTGCGACGCGCAGGCCGAGGGCCAAACAGGGATGGGACAGCGGAAGATTGGGTGCCGGCTCGGTTCCTCGGGGTATCGGGAAGTCAGGCGGAAGATGAAACAAGAAGGGATCGAGCTCAACGACAAAACAAGGATTAGCGCGTGATTTATTTTTGTTAGATTTTTGGGATGTTACAAACCTACCCCACTTAAAATGAATCTCGTCCTCGAGATTCGACTGATCCTTAAATAGGTGGGGAAATTCCTTCTTCAGAGCATCTTCGCGTTCCCACGTAGCTTCTTTTACTCCGTGTCTGCTCCACTGAACTCTGCAAATTCGTACTTCGGAGTTTCTGGTCCTCCTGGTGACGGTGTCTAGGATCTTCACCGGTATTTCCTGATATCGCAGGTCTTGCTGCAGATCTATCGTTTCAACCAGCACATGCTCTACTTCGGGTATCCTCAAACACCTTCTCAACTGCGAGACATGGAATACTGGGTGGATATCCGACATTTCTTCTGGTAGCTCCAAACGGTATGCTACCGCTCCAACTTTCTTCAAAACTCGGTATGGTCCAATATACCGAGGGGCCAATTTTCCTTGTACTTGGAATCTTCGGGTTCCTCGAATAGGCGATACCTTGAGATACACGAAATCTCCTGGGTTGAAACTTATTTCCCGTCTTTTCTTGTCCGCATAGCTCTTTTGTCGGGACTGGGCTGCTTTTAGCTTTTCTCGAATCTCGGCGACTCTTTCTTCGGCTTCTTTTATGAGTGCGGGGCCGACTAGGGCACGTTCTCCAACTTCTGACCACATCAGAGGGGTTCTGCATTTTCTTCCATAGAGAGCTTCAAACGGTGACATGCCCAAGCTTGCTTGGTACCCGTTGTTGTATGAGAACTCGGCGTAGGGTAGACTCTGCTCCCAATCATTGCCATAAGTGAGGACACATGCTCTCAGCATATCCTCCATGATCTGATTCACCCTTTCTGTCTAACCATCTGTCTGTGGGTGATAAGCGGAGCTAAAGTCTAGCTTGGTGCCCATAGCTTTATGCAAACTTTTCCAAAATCTAGAGGTGAACTGGGTTCCTCTGTCTGAGACGATTCGGCTGGGCACACCATGCAATTTCACTATGTTCTCTATATAGAGCTTAGCTAGCTTCTCCCCGTCATAGTTGGTCCGTACGGGTATGAAGTGAGCTGATTTAGTAAGGCGATCCACTATTACCCATATGGAGTCATGTCCTTTCTGGGTTCTGGGCAAGCCCACCACAAAGTCCATTCCTACTTCATCCCATTTCCACACCGGGATGGGTAGGGGTTGCAGTAATCCTGCCGGCTTCTGGTGTTCAGCTTTGATTCTCTGGCAAGTATCACAACGGGCGACAAATCGTGCAATATCTGCCTTCATCCCATTCCACCAATACTTCTGTTTTATGTCCATGTACATTTTGGTGGATCCTGGGTGAATTGAGTAGGCCGAGTTATGGGCTTCATCCATGATCATCTGCCTGAAATCTCCTTTCTGGGGCACACAAATTCTGTCTTTATACCACAACGTTCCCTTATTATCAACTCGAAAGTCTGGGGCCTTATTTTCTCCGGTTTGCCTCCGGATTTCCATCAGTCCTTTGTCCGATCTTTAGGCTTTCCTGATTCTTTCCTCCAGAGTGGATTGAACGTTCAGCAATTGGCTGGAACCTCGAGGGACAATGTGCACATTTAATCGTGCCATTTCCTCTCGTAAATGGTCATTCTTGGGCCCGTAGGATTTCCGACTTAGGGCATCGGCTACTACATTGGCTTTACCTGGGTGATAATGAATTTCCAAATTATAATCTTTGACTAATTCTAGCCATCTTCTTTGCCTCAAGTTCAAGTCCGGCTGGGTGAAGATATACTTCAGACTTTTATGGTCGGTGAAGATTTCACACTTATTTCCAATCAAATAATGCCTCCAGATCTTAAGTGCGTGCACTACGGCTGCAAGCTCCAGATCATGAGTCGGGTAATTTTGCTCATGAGTCCTGAGCTGACGGGACGCATATGCAACGACTTTTCCATCTTGCATCAATACACAACCCAATCCTTATCGGGACGCATCACAATAGATGACGAAATCCCGATGAATATCCGGCAGGGTTAGCACTGGGGCTGTCGTCAATCTTCGCTTCAACTCCTGGAAGCTCCTTTCGCACGACTCCGTCCAGGTGAACTTCTTTTCTTTCTTGAGCAGCTCTGTCATGGGCCGGGCTATTTTAGAAAACCCTTCAATGAATCTCCGATAATACCCAGCTAATCCAAGAAAACTCCTGATCTCACTCACATTGGTCGGCGGCTGCCAGTTGGATACTGCTTCGACCTTCTCGGGGTCTACTGCCACTCCTTCTGCGGTCAAAATATGACCAAGGAAGGCTACTTTCTACAGCCAAAATTCACACTTGCTGAATTTGGCGTATAGCCTATGCACTCTCAGTTTTTCCAAAACTACCCTCAGGTGCTGCTCGTGCTCCTGAATGCTCTTCGAGTAAATAAGTATGTCGTCAATGAAGACTACGACAAACTTATCTAGCTCGTCCATAAAAACTTTATTCATGAGGTTCATGAAATAGGCCGGTGCATTTGTCAGTCCGAAAGACATCACTGTGAACTCAAACTGTCCGTATCGGGTGACAAAGGCTGTCTTCGGAATGTCGCTTTCCCTAATCTTGAGCTGAAAATATCCGGACCTTAGGTCAATCTTGGAAAAGTACTTGGCTCCTTTTAACTGATCAAAGAGATCATCGATCCTGGGAAGGGGGGTACTTATTTTTGATAGTTACTTCGTTTAGTGCCCGGTAGTCTACACACAACCTCATACTTCTGTCCTTCTTCTTGACGAATAGAACCGGGGCTCCCCAAGGTGACGAACTTGGCCTGATAAAGCCAATCCGTTGTAGTTCCTCTAGTTGTTTCTTTAATTCTGCCAACTCGGAGGCTGCCATCCTATACGGTCTCTTGGCTATGGGGGCGGTTCCAGGGACAAGATCAATGACAAATTCTACGTCCCTATCTGGTGGCATACCGGGAAGCTCTTCGGGAAAGACATCGGGGTACTCATTCACTACTGGGACTTCTTCCAAGGACTTGGCTTCCATGCTGAATACCATCGGGTTTGCTCCACATTCCCGGGTATGACAGGTCACTCGGACTCCCTCTGGGTTTGTTAGATGCACTACCTTGTCCGAACAACCTATGAGGCCATTGTGTTTGCTTAGCCAGTCCATTCCGAGGATCACATCTATCCCCTCTGACTTAAGTACTACTAGGTCTGCTAAGAACTCTACCCCACTTAAATTGATCCTTACCCGTAGACAACCCAGTTGACACCTGATGTCTCCTCCGGGCGTCCGGGTTAATAGGGGTGTTTTTAGTAGTACTGTAGGTATTTTATGTTTCTCCACAAAACTCGAGGATATGAATGAGTGTGATGCTCCAGAATCAAACAGTACTGTTGCAAGAGTTGAGCTGACTAGGTACTCACCGAGTACTACGCCCTGGGCTCCTTGAGCTTCCTGTGCGTCGATGTGGTTGACACGGGCTCGTCCAAAAGACTGCTGGGATTGCCTATGCTGGTTGTTGTTGTTGTTGCTGTTGCCACGGAGGGGCACTCGGTTGGCACCGGTCAGAACTGGCTTGGGTCCGTTCACTGTGTTGGAGAAAGCCGAAGTAGCAGGCTTGTTCTTGGCATAGGGGCAGTCGGCGATGAAGTGACCCGTCTCACGGCAGTTGAAGCAGGCTCTCACGTTGCTGTTGTTGTTGGTGACCTGGCTCGCATTATTCTGTGAGGCCCTCATGGTGTTCTGGCTTCTGGCTGTGTGTTAGGGGCCCGTGGTCCTGTCACTTGAGACTGAGTTTTGTACTGCATTGGGGCTTGGGACCTTGGTGCGTTGTAGCTGAGACTTCTGGTCTTCTGAAAACGATCCTGCTGGCGAGACTTACTCTCCAGAAACTTGCGTTTGTTCTCTTTCCTTTCATCAATCTTAGCCTTCTCGGTGAGGATTGCCTTGTTCATCAAGGTGTTGAAATCAGGATAGATCTGAGGGGTGAGCAGGGTCCTAAGTTCTGGGTTTAGCCCCTTCTTGAACATGTCCTACTTCTTCTCGTCGTCGTTCACTTCATCTGGCGCGTATCGAGACAGCTCCATAAACTGGTGAGTATATTCTTCCACCGACATACTCCCCTGCTGAAGTGCGCAGAACTCATCTGCCTTGCGCTACATGGTGGCCGAGGGGATGTGATAACGGCGGAACTCCCTCACGAATTCATTCCAGGTGATGGTGGAGGCATCTCTGGCAGCAGCGCAGTAATTCTCCCACCAGGCTAAGGCAGTCCCGGTGAGTTGATGTGCAGCCAGAAGAACTTTATCTCGATCCTGGCACCCAAATGGCTCGAGCTTCCTCTGGATCACGCGAAGCCAGTCATCTGCATCCAAGGGGTTGCTGGATCCGGCAAAAGTGGGTGGCTTGGCCCTCAGAAAAGCTGTCAGCTTGTCATTAAAGGTCTGCTCTCGTGGCTGCCTGTTCACTAGAGCATTGGCCAGTGTCTCCAGTATGAGAGTCTGGTTATGGATTACTTGTGCCAGGTCCACGAAAGGTGGTGGTGGTGGTGGCAGCTGTGCACCATGATTTTCTCCTCTGCCCTGACTCACTTCTTGTTCCTCCTGAGGATGGTTTTGCCCGTCAGGGTGTACTCCTGCATCAGCGGCTGAAGGGTCCCTGACTCGGGAGGCCCTTGTGATGCTCCGGGAAACCATCTGCAGAACGAGTGGATTGGAACTAAGATTAGGTGATGTTTAAGTTGGTTAAGTCATATTTTAGAAAAGGCAGTATCTATTTACTGCCGGCAAGCACACAATCAACAAGCAATCATCACAAACAACCAGCACAAGCAACTTTATTACAGCAAGGGTGGTACAACAAGGGGCAAGGCCAAACGCGTACTACACGACCGGGTACACAACTACAAAAGAAAAGGGGCACAGATCTTCGTCGGACCACACGGCTTCATCCCTTGACGGTCGCTAGCACTTTAGGCTGACTCATCGGCTTGAGTGGGTTCCTCCCTCGAAAAGGAACACACGACCTCCGGGGAAACGAGTGGTCCCGGTTCGCCATCCTCTAGACCTCCGTTTTCCCGGGGTTGCGTTGCGGCTTCCCTTGCGGCGGCGGCCGTAGACCTTCCAGGATTCTCGGGTGGGGCTAGTGGGTTTCCAACGAGTGGTCCCCATCCTATGACGGGCGTTCCGAGCAGAACATGGTCTTCTCCTATTGCCGGGACTGGGGTTCCACTGTTAGTCCATTCTTGCATACGCTGGTCCCGGGCTTGCCTGAGGCTTTCCTGAGCAACTGCTTCACTGCTGACCGCGGCTGCGGCTCTTGCCTCAGCTTGGACTGCTCGGATCTGCTGCAGTCTTAGCGCGAGCTCTGCTTGCTCGGCTCGATGGGTCTGTTCCCTCAGTAAGTTGGCTTGCTCGTCAAAGAGCTGATCCAAGGAGGCTAGGTAGGTAGCTACTTGATACAGGAGGACTTCTTCATGGCGGCGCCGTTCCAGGCTTCTCATTCGAGCTTCCCAAACTGGAGTTCTGATGGCTGGTGGGAAGAACCTTATTGGTGTGGGGGTGAGGTGTCCTTCAAAAATCCGGCACAGGTAACGAAGTGCTTTCCTGACGGCTAGGGGATAGGTGTCCTGGTGCCTAAACCCTGTAGCAGTCACTCGCCATGACAGGATGTCGGGGTGGCGGTCACTTCTTGCGACGACTAGGATCACCCTGCAGCGGAGAGTGCCATGATGCTCGTACTCTCTGCTGTAGTACCTTGGGCGTTCCGTGACTCCAAGGCTTTCCAGGGCGTTGATCAAGAGGCTGGGGAAGCCAGGCGCAGCTTGGCAGACGCCCTGGGTCCATCCTTCCTCAGCCATCTGAAAACAAAGATATGGTGAAAAACTTGCACAATCATTTGAAGTACACAAAGGGGTAGATGATTTTTATTTATGGCGTCATGGGGGTACAACTCCATGGGTACATGATTATTATTAGAGCAAAGGTTCTAGCTTGGAGACAACTCCTATCATGGAGACTCTTCCTCGATCCTAAGAGGGCGCTTCTTCAGTGGGAGATACTGATCCATCATGTCATCCTCGGTCTGAGTTCCTTTATCCCAGTGGGTCTCTTCAGGTTCTTCTTCTTCAGTTTGAGTTCCAACATCCCAATGGGTTTCCATGGGCTCTTCCTCTTCGGGTTCTTCTTCTGCGTCTTCTTCTATCCATCCTCCTATTCCCCAGCGAGCCTCGTACCTCCGCATACGAGCTTGGAGAGCGGCTAGCGAGTCCTCGGCGCGTGTGGCTCTTGCCCGCTGTTCTTCCAGTTCTTCCTCTTTTTCAACCATTTGGACTTGGAGGGCGGCTAGGGAATACTCGGCATGGAAAGTCCTCGACCGTTGTTCCTCCATCTCCTGGGTTGCTTTTTCTGCTCTGTGGACCTGCTGTTTCAGTTGTGCTGCTTGCTCGCGATAGAGTTCATCCAGGCCGGTGAGATAGATGGATAGGTGAGAGACTGTGTCTTCTAGGTCTTCTTCTTCTCTTTCGAGTCCTCTCATCCTGGCAATCCATGTGCGTCCTCTTCCTTCAGTCGGCGGGAAAAATCCCATAGGAGTCCGCTGGAGGTGATGCCTGTAGATCACACGCAGACGTCGTAGGGCTTTGCGGGCGGCTTTCCGATAGGTATCCGGGAAACGGAATCCAGTGGTGGAGATGAACCAAGGGTCCACATCAGGATAGTGGGTGCTCCTTGCTATGAAGATCATCAGGTCACACCGAAGAGTGCCCTTGGAGTCGTACTCCCGGTAAAGAAACTCTGGCGGATCCACAACTCCAATGCGTTCCAGGCTGAGTATTAACAACTTAGGAAGGCCGGGCTCTGCGAAACAGATTCCGCCGATCCATCCATCGTCAGCCATCTGGAACAGGGCAAGAACCAAAGGTAAGTGTTTGTGTGAGGAAAGGATTAAGGATAGAAAAGTCCTAAGGTGATAGGTCCTGAAAACGGGTTTCGCTCCTAGGGTCTTGTCCTACGGCCAACCTACGGCTCTGATACCACCTGAAGCGTCCCCTCATAAGAGAAGACTTAAATGTGATACAAAACATCAGTCCCAGGAGGCTGATGCCACATTTATTACATCAGATGGTTCAAAACCTTACAAACCTTGGCGGACACTCGATACAGATAATAATAATAATTAACCAGGCTACGACATAACACCAGACCGCGAACCACATAGGGTCTACTACGGGCTCAGAGTACTGCGACAGCGGAGGCATCTCAACAGGGCCGGTTCCACAGGCAAGGTTGGGTGTAGAACGATAACCCTACTCGGCGTCGTCTGGTACGAAGTCTGGGTCTTCTTCTGTAAAAAGTAAGAGTGGGGTGAGTACAAACGTACTCAGCAAGTCCAACCACACCCACGGAGGGGGTTATAACAGAATAATATGCATAGGTAAATCAAGGATAAGGTTACGGTTTAATTTGCAGAAAAACGACATTTTATGCAGGGGTTTATTTTATGAAAAACCTTTTAGAAATCAGTTTTTGCAGTAACACAGAGTTCAGGTTTTAAAACTGCTACCGGACTCCCCGTCCGTCGTAGCACACGGCACAACTGCCGGAACCAGTTCCAAAACAACTCACACCAGCCCATCCCAAAGAAACACTAGTTATGTGACCACACCATAACTCGCCCAATACCGTGGGCACGGACTATTCGAATAGATTCTTAACTCTGCAGAGGTGTGCAACTTTACCCACAAGTAGGATACCACAACTTGAACACCGTCGTGTCGGTGTAGATCCCAACATAGCCATTACCCACCATAGCTAAGCCTGACTAGCCATCACGGGATGCACCAAGGGGTCATTGACCATTCACTTAGGTATAACTGGGCATAAGCCACTCGGGGCTTATCCCTTTTCCTTAGTTACCCGTTGCTCTCAGCTCTCCTGATGGCTACCACACCAACTAGTGGGATTTATGCTACGCCGTTGCCCACTCAACGGTCGAGTGGTTTGCACGATAGTGGAGTTAGGTGAGATGACACACCAACTCGGTCCTTAGACACGACAAGATGGATATCTCCCTTCTTTGCCCTGCCACACAGGCATAAGCACACCAGTCGGCAATTCACACAGAAATGCCGTCCATCCCGTCCATACTCATCTTTCAAAAATCCACGTTTTATCCCTTCCCACACGCACACATTTTCTTTATCAAACAAATTATGGTATGAGTAAAGTCCTAAGCGTTCTAATATCGATTAACGTCCAAGCAAAATCAGACATTAATCTAGGTGGTCAAGGAATGGTCATCACAAATCAAGGGGTGGCTATCCAACCGTGTTTTCATGCAAGTATAACATATGCAATTTATAAAACAGGCCATTGGGTTGTGTTTATAAAAACTAGGACAGAAACATGCGTCAAAGGATGGGATTGAACTTGCCGTCTTCGTAGCCTTCGGGGAGGTCCTGTCCTTCGGGCTCGGGGTCGCGGAACGGGTCCTCGTCCACCTGCTCACAGCACTGCTCGTCAACGGGCTCTCCTTCGTTCACTCCGTGGTCTACAGCGCACACAAACAAGCACACAATCAAAACAAGGATTTGTCGTCGAGCTCGAAACGGGAACACATGAAATATAGAGCATAGATTGTTATTTTTGAATGGTTTCTGGATGGTATGGACACAACTGAGCTAGGAGAGGCGGGGTAAAATTTTAGGTTAAACCGGGGTCGTTAGGCACATAAAATGATAGGTCAGGGGAGCGTTTAGGCCCTAAACAGGGGTCCAGGGACCTAATTGTAATTAAGATTAAGTAGGCAGGGGCTTGGTTTATATTTTTAGAAGTTTCTTGGGTTAATTAAAAAGGATCAGGGTTTTATTTGTAATTAAGTTTATAAGGTGGGGGGTTTGTTTTGGAAATATAACAAAGGGTAAGGGTTTAATTGCAAAAGGGCTTAAAAGGGCGGGGTTCTCTTTACTGATTAAAGAAAAGTGGAGGGGGTTATGGGCAAAAACGCCCTTTCTTCCTCCTCCCCCCGACGCAGAACAGGGGAGGGGTATGGGCGCGCCGGCGGCGGCCGATTCGGCCGCCCTGGGCCTCGACGGCGGCCCGGGGTAGAGGGGAAAGGAGGTGGGGGCCCTGCGGGGTTGATTCCTGGCCTCACCTTGTGCCGGGGTGGGGCGTGGCGGCCTGGCCACTGCGGCCAGCGGCGGCGGAGCTACAAGGTAGGCGGCGGCGGCGCTAGGGGAGCAAGGAGTGGCTAGGGCGGCGGCTGCGGCTCTTGGTAGTGGATGTGGCACTCGGGGACGCTCCGCGGCCCTTTTTATAGGCGGCCAAGGCGGTGGAGAGGGGTGAGAACGGGGTGGCCGGCGGGGCTCGCGACGCGACACCTCGGCGGCGTTAATGGTGTGGGGCGGGCGCTGCCGGAGCGGTCTTGTCGCCGTGGCGGTGCTGCGTCGAGCGCGTGGTGGCCCGGCGTCAACCCGAACAGCGGCGGCCTGTTGCTGAGGCGACGGCGGCGTTGAAAAGGCAGCAGCGGGGCAGGTTCGGCCGGCGGAAGGGCTGCGGCGAGGCGGGAGTTTGGCGAGGGCGGCACGGCGGCGTGCCGGGCGTTTGCGTGTGGCAGGCGGCGGCGGTGTGCGGCCGTCAACGGCGGTGTGCGAGGGCGGCAGGGCGAGCGGGACCGGCGATGTGGCGTGCGCGGGCGCGTAGGTCACGGCGTGACCGCGCGGGCGTGCAGAGGCGGTCTGGGCGGGCGAGCTCACGCCGGTGGTGCGGGGCCGAGGTGGGGCTTGGCGCGCGGTCGAGCGGGCAAAGGCCGAGTGCGCGCGCGGGAAGGCGGCCGGGCGACGTCGCGGCGCGGCGCGACGGGCGCCGGGTGTGCGAGCGCGCGGCCGGTCAGGGGCGGCGCGCGTGCACACGGTCGAGCGGGCCGAGCAGAAGGCGCGGAGCGGGGCGGCCGAGCAGGGAGGGCGACGCGGTGGGGTCGCGCGGCAGAGGGGAGCGGGCGAGCGGGCGGTGCTCGGGAGCGGGCAGAGTAGAGAGGGAGGGAGCCGAGCGCGCGGGTAGGAGAGAGAGGGAGAGGGAAGGAGAGGAAAAAGAAAAGAAGAAAATGGGAAAAAGAAAAAGAAAAAGAAAAGGAAGGGAAAGAAAAAAAGAGAGAGGGGGCGAGCGCGTCGGCGCTGATCGCGGCCGCGGTCGGCCACGCGTGTGTCGGCCGCGTGCGACGCGCAGGCCGAGGGCCAAACAGGGATGGGACAGCGGAAGATTGGGTGCCGGCTCGGTTCCTCGGGGTATCGGGAAGTCAGGCGGAAGATGAAACAAGAAGGGATCGAGCTCAACGACAAAACAAGGATTAGCGCGTGATTTATTTTTGTTAGATTTTTGGGATGTTACAGTCATTTAGTATCGGTCAATATGCCCGGTACTAAACGACTCATTTAGTACCGGTCGGTATTACGGACCGGTACTAAATGGTTTTCTACCCAAAAATAAAGGAAAAAAATTGACGAACACCCGGGAGGCCCGCACATGCCTATCGTCGCGTATCCGGAGTTTGACAAGCCAATCAAAACAAGTATTAAGAATGGAAGTGCCGAAATGAGAATTTTAAGCCGTGGTTGAGCTGTCGTTTCATTTTTTTTAATAAGTCACAAGTCACGCGTAAATGCGCATACGCGGTTGCGAGGATTCGAACTCATAACCTCCAGCCTCGCGTGTTACTTCCCTACCATCTCACCTACACATCACATGTGACTAGAGAGGAGATGCATTCCTTTTGAAGTAACCCGTGGATGACCATTTTAATACCGGGCCAAGACACCGGCCGGTACTAAATGTCGCATTTTAGTACCGGCCGGTGCTTTGGCCCAGTACTAAATGGCCGCGCCATTTTAATACCGGACCAAAACACCGGCCGGTACTAAAATACGACATTTAGTACTGGCTGGTGTCTTGGCCCGGTATTAAAATGACTCCGGGCGCTTTCAAATTTGAGCCCGGTACTAAAATTGCCCCGTGGCAATGTTTGTACCGGACTAAATCATGCCCAGTACTAACTGCCATGGACTAATGATACTTTTTCTAGTAGTGTAAGTCGTTCATCTTGGGGGGGGGGGGGGGGGGGGGCGGGGGTTACCAGTCCTGTCTCCGTCCACATCATCCATCGGCGCGGCGGATAGATGCGACGGTGCGCCGTTGTACTTTGGGCTTCTACATGATACGCCTTCCTTCTTGTGATGATCTTCCATGTGTTCCTCGCCGATGCCTCTTTTTTCTCTCTCTCTCTTGGGTGTCCTTCCTGTTTCTTTTGGATTTTTTGCGCAGCTGGCCGCATGGACGGGCCGAGTGAATCTTTGCTGGGTGGATCAGACTATCAGAGGATGGATGCACCACGCACTGTCTTCAGATCATGTGTGCCTTCTGTTTTGTCTTAAACTTGGATGGTCAAACAGAGCTGCTAGGGTCACTGTTCCTTCCTATGCTCCTTAATCCTTACTTTTGCAAAATGATGAGGTGGTGTCACAGTCCCAGATATCTTCATCAGTAGAGTCACCATGTATTAGAGGAGCTATCTTCTTTTGACTTCTTTTATAACATGGCTGACAGCGGTGGTTTTATCTTGGGAGTGGTTAATTGCTGGCAGTAACAGAAGTGCATGCGGATAGAGCTTGGGACGGCGACGGCCATGTAAAATCACTCAATTTGGAGGTTTGGGGGTGAGGGTGATGTAATTGGAGGCTATTTCCAGTCACCAGTGCGTCTGAGATAGGACCCATCGCAGAAGCATCTCCCTCACTTCGTTGTCTTCCTCCCATCTTCCCTGCCCCTGCGGCGCCGGCCTTCCACTCGGGTGACGAGTGCTGCCGCCACGCCGTCAGCCTTCTACCCTAATCTTGCTTTTGCCTCTGCCGCCGACCACCACCCAACCGGAGGTCAAGCCCCGTCCGATCGACGGCGCTCCCACGCTGCCTCGCAAATGGAAGCCGCCCCAACATTGGAAACCCAAAACCCTAATCTCGCCACCTCAATCTACCACCCCCGGCCAGTGACTACTTCCCCTGGAACCCTAACCTCTGCGGCATGACCGTGATGGGAGCTTGCTGGACTGGAGGTGCGGCGTGTGGGCCTTCTGCGACCAATCGCATCCCACTCGTGCGCTACTCTTAGGCCATGTTTAGTTCGCGATTTTTTTTTGAATTTGAGTATTGTAACACGTTCGTTGTTATTTGGCAATTAATATCCAACCACGAACTAATTAGACTTAAAAAATTTGATGTTAACATTTGCTATGTAACTGTACAGCCTGCGCTGAGGAATAGGCGACGTGACCAGGCACGTTTTGAAAAAAAAAAGGAGAATAGGCGACGTGGCAGCGAGAGCTCACTTATCTGCCGACGATCGTCTATTTTGTCTGGCTGGGAATGTGACACGTTGGAAGTCCACTGTGAGCCATGGCAACTGTAGCGTGGCCGGCCCGGCCACTCACTCACTCAGCAATTATTTCTGCGAAACACGAAAATAAAAAAATTTAAAAGCTCGGCACCCGGCGCACACATGAATCAATAGTCATGGGCTGGAAGAGCCCGCCCATATACAACAACAAGCTCTAATTACACCAAATTGGTGGAAATTCAGGCCCAACAACTTGAACGAGCCACTTCCGCGCACGGGAGGCCCAACTAGCAACTTGCCCCGTCCGGCATTTTTGTCCCTTTGGACCAGGGTCCTGTAAAATAAAATAGGTTCCTGAAAAGAAGTGGTCTGCTTTGCATCCATTAAAAAAAACCGAAATAGCTGCATGAGAAATTGAGAATATTACCCCGACCAGAGCACCCCGATGCAATTCGTAGACCTGTATGAGAAGAACCACGATAAAATCCACAATGATGAATACACCGTCACAGCTCACCAACCGCGTTGTCTACGAAGCTCTAAACAATCACCCCAAAAATCCAAACTAAACGTCTCTCTCTTCTACCAGCTTGCACACAGTTATTATGTTATGATCCAAATTCATTGCACAAGAAAAAGACCGACTTCCGACGGAGCGAAGCGGAGGTCTGTTGTTAGGCGTTGTAAAACATACACCCGATATAGTGAAGATTTGTGAGGAATATTGAGTACTCTATCCTGCTTGTGATGAGTGAATTGTCAACTGTGCGGTGTGATCGTGCGCTTGGTCTTTGGATTGCAGGTACACGGGCGTCGAGTGTCGACGGGGAGCTGCCGTGGGGGTGCTGTGGCCGATGGACCGTGTGGTGGACGGCGGTGAAGGGCAGCCGGGACCGGAGCTCGGACCGGGCGGCAGCTGTGGCGTCCACTCCTGGATCGAGGGCGCAAGCGGCGACGGAAGGCGGGGTTCTTGGTTTGCGCCACAAAACCAAGGAGGCGGACGGCGGTTGAAGACGCCAAGTTGTGGAGGCACGGGCGTCGGTCTCGGGACTGACGGAGGCGACGGGCGTCGACGGCGTCTAGGGCCTCGCTACGGGCGAGGAGGTGACGGGCGTCGGGCGGCGTCTAGGGCCATCAGAAGGCCGAGGCGGGAACGGCGTCTAGGGCCACGGCGCGGAGGCGGGAATCTTCCCGCGCGTGAGGTTTTGGCGGTTTTCTCAAAACCGGCCACCTACCCGGGTTTCGCGGACCCTTCAAAACCGCGGACTGGATCTTCATCAAGACGGCGGCATCGCGGAGAAGACTTCGTTTCGAAGAAAGAACCTCGGCCGTCGGATGAGATCGTGTACATAGGGTGCTGCCAAGGTTTTCCTTTCCGGAATTTAAAAAAAATCGGTGACCACCGAAAAATGTGAAATATCGGGAATATTGGGACAAATTCAAATAAATTTAAATTTTTTAAATTTTTTTTGCAGAATTTCACTAGAAACTACGTCTAGTCCACCCTATATCATAATTGTATATAAAAACAAACAAATAAGACCATTTCACATGTTATAGCCAGATTAGATAGCTTCAAGCATCTCAATATGTCAATGACTCATCAATTCTAAATGCAGTACCAGACTAAACTGTCCCCACAAAATACAGTCCATATTACAGTCCCTAGTACATGCTTGAAGCACAGAGCACCAATGTAGATCCCAAATGAACATCATTTCCATTGCAAAATACAGGAGCGCACATCAAAACCAAAAAATAGACTTGGACAAAGAACATGCACCAACTAGGAGTGTTCCTGCCGCATCTGAACCAGGAAGCCTACAAAATAGACATGAAAATTTTCAAAATCTGAAACAAAAAATGGCCTAAGCATGCTCTTGCTGTTGTTAAAACAATACTTTGCATTTGTAGGCCTTGTTTGGTATAAGTTCGACAAACTTTCTATTTACTTCTAATGATCATAGCATATATGAAAGAGGAATTTCTCATCTTGAACATGTAAGAGGCTCACATAAAAAATCTTTTACTCTTGAAGCGTCCCCTCATAAGAGAAGACTTAAATGTGATACAAAACATCAGTCCCAGGAGGCTGATGCCACATTTATTACATCAGATGGTTCAAAACCGTACAAACCTTGGAGGACACTCGATACATATAATAATAATAATTAACCAAGTTACAACGTAACACCAGACAGCGAACCACATAGGGTCTAACACGGGCTCAGAGTACTGCGACAGCGGAGGCATCTCGACAGGGCCGATTCCACAGGCAAGGTTGGGTGTAGAACGATAACCCTACTCAGCGTCGTCTGGCACGAAGTCTGGGTCTTCCTTTGTAAAAAGTAAGAGTGGGGTGAGTACAAACGTACTCAGCAAGTCCAATCACACCCACGGAGGGGTTATATCAGAATAATATGCATAGGTAAATCAAGGATAAGGTTACGGTTTAATTTGCAAAAAAACGATATTTTATGCAGGGGTTTATTTTACAGAAAACCTTTTAGAAAACAGTTTTCGTAGTAACATGGAGTTCAAGTTTTAAAACTGCTACCGGACTCCCCGTCCGTCGTAGCACACGGCACAACTGCCGGACACAATTCCAAAACAACTCACACCAGCCCATCCCAAAGAAACACTAGTTATGTGACCACACCGTAACTCGCCCAATACCGTGGGCACGGACTATTCGAATAGATTCTTAACTCTGTAGAGGTGTGCAACTTTACCCACAAGTAGGATACCACAACTCGAACACCGTCGTGTCGGTGTAGATCCCAACATAGCCATTACCCACCTTAGCTAAGCCTGACGAGCCATCACGGGATTCACCAAGGGGTCATCGACCCAACTCTGAGGTATAACCGGGGTATAAGTCACACTGAACATATCCCTTCTCCTTGGTCACCCGTTGCTCTCAGCCCTTCTGATGGCTATTATACCAACTAGTGGGATTTATGCTACGCTGTTGCCTATTCAACGGTCGAGTGGCTTGCACGATAGTAGAGTTAGGTGAGATGACACACCAACTCGGTCCTTAGACACGACAAGATGGATATCTCCCTTCTTTGCCCTGCCACACAGGCACGAGCACACCAAATGGTAAATCACGCAGAAATACCATCCATCCCGTCTGAACACACTTTTCAAAAACACCAGATTTTGCCCTTCCCACATACGCACACGTTTTCTTTATAAAACAAATGGTAATTATGAATAAAGTCCTAAGCGTTCTAATAACGATTAACGTCCAAGCAAAATCAGACATTAATCTAGGTGGTCAAGGAATGGTTATCACAAATCAAGGGGTGGCTATCCAACCGTGTTTTCATGCAAGTAAAACATATGCAATTTTAGAAAGCAGGCCATTGGGTTGCGTTTATAAAAACTAGGACAGAAATATGCATCAAATGATGGGATTGAACTTGCCGACTTCGTAGCCTTCGGGGAAGTCCTGTCCTTCGGGCTCGGGGTCGGGGAACTGGTCCTCGTTCTCCTGCTCACAGTACTGCTCGTTGGTGGGCTCTTCTTTGTTCACTCCGTGATCTACAGCGCACACAAACAAGCATCCAATCAATACCCAGAAAGCAAGGGCCCATCGTTGAGCTCGAAACGGGAACACATGAAATATGGGGTACGGAGTAATATTTTCAAATGGTTTCCTAATGGCATGGCCAAGACTTTAGTTATGAGGGGCGTGGAAAAGTTTCGGGTTGATCAGAGGTCGTTTGTTACATGAAATGATAGGTTTTATAAAGGTTCGTGGGTCGGTTAAGGGGTCAGGGGCTTAGTTGTAATTATTCTCGGGAAGGCAGGGGCCTGATTGTAATTTTTGGAAACATCTAGGTTATTCTGGGAAGAGATAGGGGTCTTTCTGGGATTAATTTATAGGGTGGAGGGACTATTCCTTTAATAGAACAAAAGGGAAGGTTTTCTTTGCAAAAAGATCAAAGAGGGGGGTGCTCTTAACTAAATAGACAGAAAAGGAGGGGGCTGGGGACAAAGTCGCCCCCTTTCTTCCTCCTCTCGCCAGAAACAGAGGAGGGCCGGGGTGGGGGGCGGCACTCCTTGCGCCGGCGGCCCGGGGCGCGGGAGTGGTCTAGGAGGAGGGAAAAGGGAGAGGAGAGTGAGGGGGTTTGATTCCCCACCTCGGCTCGGACTGGGGTGGAGCGAGGGGGCGGCTCCGCGAAGATCGACGGCGGCGGTGGGGGTGTGTGTGTGGCGGCGGTGCTGCAGGACCGAGGGAGGAGCTGGGAGCGGCGGTGGGGATGGCTGCGGAGCGCGGGGGCCCTTTTATAGCCGATGTAGGTCGGCTGGGGGGGCCGTGGCCGGTGGCCGCGGCGTGGTCACCCGGCGAGCTCCGCGGGCTCCATTAATGGCGATTGGCGGCTTGATTCGCGGCGTACAGTGGCGACAAGATCGCTCGGCAGCGGTGAGCGGCACGCCGGCCACTGTGACACGTGGGGTGGGCCGGGCACCTGTGCGCGTCGCCAAGCGGCGTGAGCGGCGAGGCGGCGGCCTGGCGGTGGCGCAAGCGGCGAGCGGCGCGGCGGCTGGCCCGGCCGCGTGGAGCACGCGTGGTACGGGCGCACGCGTGAACGGAGAGCGGCCGAGCGGGGCGTGTCGCGGCGCGCGCGGGCGGCAGCGTGGCTCGGCGCGCCGGGGCTCGGTACGCGCGAGCAAGTCTGGCAGTGCTCGCGCGGCGGGGCAAGCGAACTGGGCCGAGGTGCGGGCGGTGGCGGGCTGAGCAGCGAGCGGCGTGGCGGTGCACGTGGGCACGCACGCGGGTGGAGCCGTGGTCTGAGCAGAGTGTCAGCGGCGGGTTTGGCGCGGCTCGGGCGCGGCGAGCGCTTGGCCCAGGGACGGCTCGGCACGGCCGGGGAGGCGTGCGCGGGAGGGGGCGGTCGGGAGCGGGGTGCTCGGAGCGGGAAGCGGCCCGGGGCAGGCGCGACGGGGAAGGAAAAGAGGAAAGAGAGAAGAAAGGGAGGAAAAGAAAGAAAAAGGAAAAAGGGTGAAGGGAAAAGGAAAAGAAAATAGGAAAAAAAAGAAATGAATAAAAAGAAAATGGGGAAAAAGGGAAGGAGAGAAAGGAAAAGGAGGGGGCGGTGCGCGCCGTGGGAGATGGGGCACGCGGCCGGAGGGGAGAGAGAGGAAAAAGTAGAGAGGGAAAAGGAGGGGCGAGATTCGCGGCGGTCGGACGCGACGCGTCGCGTTGGATGAAAAAAATGGATGGGATGCGAATTGAATTCGTGTGTCGGGTTGTTCAGGAGAAATTCTGGGGCTTAGGTTCAGAGCTTAAGGGGAGTCGAGCTCAACGAAAAATAACTTTAGCGCATGATTTATTTTAGTGAATTTTCGGGATGTCACAACTGTGCATCAAATGAAAACTGAGCAAGTGTTAAAAGCATTGTAAAGTAACCTTTTAGAGTTCGAAGACAGCCTTGAGAGTTGACTTCTTCTTCCTAGTTGATCTTGGACGGATAAAGCAGCTTGGCCTTCCAATTGTAACTCCTGAACGGCAGGCTGCACCACCACCACGGACTCTACGTCCACTACTTCCAGCGCCTATCCCAGATCATATTTTTCAAAAAATAAAGAAACAAGAAAGATAACAATAATCAGTTCTTGAATTTGATTGAAACTCAGTAACTCACCATGCTTTTTTGCTACCTCACCAAAGGCTATACCACCACCAGATTGATCTCCCCCCACATCATCAGCACCTATGCAGCAAATAAGGAAAAAAAATTATGTTGTTGACCATTTATCAGAATTACTCAAGCTAATAGAAACTCACCATCACCATCCTCTTCAGAGGCGGAGCTGCTGTCCCCTGTCTCAGCATACACAGGGCTACCATGTGCAGAATCTGACTCATAGTCATCTACGAATTCTTCCTCATCATCCAATCCCACATTCCCTTTCTTCTGACCACCATTTCTACCAAAATAAAGCTTCCTCTTGAATGCAGCCACTTCTTCTGGTTGCATCTGTAGCTCATCAATGAGGAAGCCACCAGGTGTGGTCCAATCATCATCATAGTCATCATATTCATCCAGAATTGGTGCAGATTCAGTCATGGAGTTGGACAGCCAATCCATAATTGGATTTTCTTCATCGAATAAGGCAACATCCATCATCATGCTACATGGATCTACCTCCTTGTGTTGTTGAAGGTTCTGGAAATCTATTTCAAACTGTTGGATAGACAACTTTAAGTTATAATGCATATATACTAGCTTATGCAGCTTCTCATAACCTAATCGGTTTCTCAATTTAGTATGAACTAAAGCAAATGTGCTCCAATTCCTTTCACACCCACTGGATGACATGCATTGTGAGACGATGAGTTTTGCAAGTTTTTGTAATTCTTTGCACTGTCCTCCATATTGAGTCCACCATTGAGCTGCAACGAACTAAGAAAATTAGCGATTGCACAATAAAAATATGCAATCTGATCTGTCCAAGAAATAATACACTACCTGCTTTTGTTTGACCACGAAGTGCCGAACTCCGAGCCTCAATTGATCCAAACAACAGTTTCTTTTCACAAAAGATATTTGCATATTGGTCAATCGCGATTGATGCCTCTGTAGGTGAGCTTGCTACCTTCTTAAGTGCCATTGTTACTGCAAACTGAGCACTGTGATGCTTTGCAAAATTTTGTTGACAGAGTGATTGAGGATCAAGGGCAGCCGCTACGATGGGAAAAAAAGAACATAAGTATCAGAAAAAACAACATTAGTTCAGCTATTGAAAAAGAAAGCAAATAGCAGCAGCAGTTCATAAAAGGATACAAGTGATAGGTAAAATCCATGGAATAATTGTCATTTAAATTTTTACCTGCAAGCATTAGAGTCTCATTGAGAAGATATCTTGTCCTCCTATTGATTACTTCGTTTATCCTATCTAGGAGACTTCTTGTCACACGTTCATCATGCTTTAAGGTAGCAAATATATCACTTTGTGCCTTCAACATCTTTGGGATGAACCCAGAAATGGTCCCATTCTTCTGCTGGTCAGCAAAGCGAAGCACTGAATAAAGTGGTGTGACAACTTTCAAAACCAATTCGACATTATCCCACCAAAGCCTACTTGTCAAGCAATCATATGTGAATTTGTGGTCTTCCTCATGTCTCCAATCATTATTTTTCCAGTCACTAGATATCATCCATGCTTCAAACTTATCTGGCTTATCCATGAAACTTTGCAGGAACAAGAAAATAGTGCCAAACCTGGTGGCATTCCATCGAATCAACTCCCCTGCAATCTTCTCTCTCATCATAGCATGAAGCCTGAAAAGATAGAAAGAGGTGAGTGCACTTGTAAAAAGCATATGTAAGACCACTTGTAAAGATAGAAGAGTCACCTGTTATGGTTGTACAAGAACCTGCAAATCCTTTTTGCACTATCCACTACTGTCTCAACCTCAATAAAATGTGCTATCTCCTTCAACATCAAGTTTATAGTGTGGGCTGCACATGGCTGCCAAGTGATATGTTTATACTCAGCTGTGAGTTGCTTGCATGATTTCTTGTAGTTGGAACCATTGTCAGTCACAATCTGAACCACAAACTCTACTCCAATCTCTTCAACAACTACTGTTTTGATACAATCATAAACAAATTCAGCATTTTGAATATAGCCAGTTGCATTGACAGTCTTATGGAAGAACATTTGGCCATTGCAAAATATCATGAAGTTAATAATACAGATCTTGGTAGGTCCTGTCCATGAATCACACATGACAGTAACCCCAAAATGACTCCAATTTTCCTTATAATCTTCCATGCGAGCCTTTAGGTCATTGTAGTTCATGTCTAGTAATGGGCCATTTATATCTCTTCCTGTCGGAATAGACACACCCTCACCAAGCTGTTGAGCTAATTTACTGGCTGCTATAAAATATGGGTTATCTGCTTTCCTACCAGGAATATCATCAGAATGGAACCACTTGGCCAAAGCTTTTCCAAGTCTTGCTTTGGCATCCCCCCCTTGCAGCATAGTGTCCACTCTAAGCTGTTGGGTGCAATGCTACGTGCCAAATCTATATCAAATGGAGCTTGTGAAACACTTGGACTCCGATAAAACCTATCCATTCTTGTCTGAGTACCCGAGCAACTTGCTCTACCCAAAGGCGGGGTGCTGCTACTTGCCCTACCTAAAGGAGGGGTACTGCTACCTACCCTACCAAAAGGAGGGCTGCTACCACTTCCCCAAGTTTCCCTCAATGATTCTTTTAATGCCCAATCAATCTGCCCCGCTTCATCACGAGGAATGTTGGCATTTCTATATTCCTCATATGCTTTATCCTGAATTGCTTTTTCCACATAGAGACGATGTTCTTTTGTATCAGCCCTCCTTTTTCTCCCTTGTGCATCATTATCCAACATTATCCTCCTCACAAACCTTGGTACATTAGGGCAAGGCACAACATCCCCTTGTAAACCAGCTAGATGATTTCTGAGACGAGTTGCACCTCCACTTCCCTTTCTAGCTATACAGTAACTACAACTCCATCCAGTTTGTTTCCACTTCTCACCATGGCTCCATGGATTCTCAATAGGTCCTCGCAGCTTTACCCGAGCTCCTGAAATTCAAAAGAAAGAAATTTATGTTCACAGATCCATCCATTTCAGGGCAAGGCCTACAAAATGTGCCAAGGCCTACATGGAAAAATGTTAACTGAGCAACCTTTATCCATAGATTCATCATGCATAATAATAATCATTATCATTTCAGGGCTATATGCTAATAATAATCATCATCATTTCAGGGCTATATGCTAATAATAATAATCTAAGAAAGAAATAGACATGAAAGAAATTTAACTGAGCAACCTTTAACCATAGATTCATCATGCATAATAATAAGCATTCTTCACAACAATGAAAATATTTTCCACTAGAGAACGTACAGAAGCTTACCATTTTTAGCAGTCACAATGTCATCAGCACCACTGGCTGAGCCGACATCACCATCGCTGAAAGGTACCTCCCTCCCCGTCCCATTGTCTTGGCGCTGCACCCTCTCCCTATCCATGGTAGTGATGGTTCACTGGCACAGCCGGCCACATATAAGAATAAGATTAGCATTGGCAGCAATTTTTTTATCATATTCCTAACAAGAAAAATATATCTATGGATAAAAGTTGCTCAGTTAAATTAGCAGGGCACTACATGGAAAGGAAGCACTACAGTGAATCAAAATTAGTTGGCACATGAATCGATCTCTCAATTTAGCATATAAAAATTAGTTGGCACAAGAATCGATCTCTCAAATTAGCATATAGCTCATAGATGCAGGCGTTAGCTTCTAGCGAACACAAGAACAAATCAAATCTTAGAGATACACTTGCCTGGGTGAAGAACGGCACAGTCGCTACTTGCTCCTGTTGCTGGCACAGTCGCTACTTGCTCCTCCGGCTGGCACAGTCGCGGCCCTTGCTCCTGCTAATGCTGGAACGAGACTGAAGAAGACCCAGCTGCAGCATGGGCGGCCGGCCGCCGCCGCCCGGCGCCTGCGTCCGAGCGGTGAGCCTTGCGAGCCGCAAGCACTGTGGGCCAGCCAACACCAAGGGAGGGAGGAGGTTCCCGGGATGAAGGCGAGAAGGAGGAGACCTAGTTGCGTGGGCGCTCGGCAGTCGGCACACGGCCGCCGCCGCCCAGCGCCTGCGGAGTGCGGACGTGCGAGCCGCCGCCGCAAGAGATGCAGATGGGGAATATGAAATTTGGGGGCGATTTTAGGGTTTGGGGGGTCTTTAGGCGCGTGGGCCGGCAGGGAAAGACATTTCGGGCCGGATTGGCGCGGTTCTGGGGCGGGAGTCCGAATTCGCATGAAATTTTTTGGCCGGTTTGTTTTTTATCGGGGCCCACCGATATACACGATATATCGGGTGTATCGGCGAAATTTCGCCGAAAATGTTTTCCTTGGGTGCTGCAGGCCAACCGGTCTGACCGGTCCCTGGCACCGGTCTGACCGGTCTAACCAACCGGTCTGACCGGTCCCGCGGATATAAATACCCCTTCACTTGTGTTAGGTCTAGGGCGGCTTTTGTATTGTGTCCGTGAATTCTCTGTTTCCCCAGGCCGCCGCCCCTGTGTTCCTCTTCCTCTGTTCATCTCTTTAGGGTACATTTGAATGTTGTTTGTGTGAGAACTCTTGTGGATTTGATTGGGAAAGGAGGCCCTAACCTCCTCATGCCCTCTGGGCGGTTTGAATCAATCCATCTCCTCGTTTTGTGCCTTGTTTGATGAAATTTCGATTTCGTTTTTGGTGCACTTGATTGCGAGGAGTCCATGAGTTCTTTGCTGTGATTCCCATGCTTCTAACCCCGTCCTAAACCCTCTGGAATCACTGACGTGTTCGAATTCGATTTCTTGAGTTCTTGAGAAAACCCCAATCCCTTTTGATCTCCCCCATAATTCTCACGATTCGTTGATCTTTAGGACAAGATCTTTTGGGGATATGTTCACGGGGTAGGGGCGAAGCAATCCCCCAAGTTTCATCGATTTTCGTGGTCGTTTGGTCGAGATTCACCGTTTGAATCTAAGTTTTCGGGGGTTTTCTGGGTGCCACCGGTCAGACCAGTATGCAAGACCGGTCAGACCGGTCCAGCGCACCGGTCAGACCGGTCCAGGCAAATCAGTTCTGCAGTTTTCTCGATTCGCTTCCAATTTGCTTCGTGGTTTAGCTCGCTCGTTCGAGGCCTTTTGTGTTGGTTTAGCTTTTCCATAGCTATTCCAAACTTTGGCCAGAACGTTTGAGGGCTTAGGTGATTTTCGGGATATAGGCCGACGGTTTGAATTTCGGAAAGAAATTTAGATCGGCTCCCATTCACCCCCCTTCTGGTCGCCGGCTTCGGTATTTCAATTAGTATCAGAGCTTGGTTGAGGTTTTCAGTACCTTAACCGGTTCGAAAACCACTTTGCGACCATGACGAGTCTTGGTAAGATCCCGGTGTTTTCCGGCGAGAACTATGTCTACTGGAAGGTTCGCATGAGAGCCTTCCTGCAGTGCATGGGAGCCGATGTCTGGGAGATTACCACGAACCAGCTTTACGAGGTGCTGGCTGTTCGGACCACGCCTCTTCAGGTGACCCAGCACGAGGCTAACGCCAAGGCTGTCAATGCCTTGTTCGCTGGCGTTTCTCGTGCGGAGTTCTCACGCGTCCAGGGTTTTCAGGAAGCCTACAAGATTTGGACGTGCCTTGAGAACTACCACGAGGGTACACCTCAGGTGAAGGTCAGACTGTTCGAGACTCACCGGCGTGAGTACGAGAACTTCACACAGGAGCCGGGTGAGAGCATTAACCTGATGTTCAGTCGTTTTCAGTCGATTGTGAACAAGGTCAATGCGAACAGATCTACTGGTGCCCTTGAGTACACAGAGCACGAGAAGGCTCTCAATTTGCTCTACGCACTTAACCGCTCTGTGTGGGATCTCAAGGTGAACACGATCATTGAGTCTGCAGACTATGAGACTCTGACCATGAACGAGCTTTTCAGCAAGCTCAAGGCCACGGAGGTGGATAACCAGACACGAGCCAAGCTCAATGGTGCCCCTCCTTCCAAGAGCGTCGCTCTTGTGACTAGCCCAGGTGGATCGAGCTCTAACGCTAACTCTGCTATTGGCTTTTCTCTTGCCTCTTTGCCTTCTGTTTCAGATGAGAAGCTAGAGACGCTGGGCGACGACGACTTGTGCCTCCTCATCAGCAAGTTCCAACGCGTCTACCACAACAGGCAGAGGAAGAAGAACCCCGGGTGCTACAACTGTGGCGATCTGAACCACTTCATCGCCGATTGCCCCAAGAAGTCCGGCGGTGGCCAGGACAACTCCTTCGACTACTACCGCCACCGTGAACGCAACGAGGGAGGCTCCAACAAGGAGCGTCGGTGCCACAAGTACCGCAGTCATGACCGGGGAGGACGCTTCGACAAGGAGTCGCTCAAGAAGCGCTTCCAGTACAAGGCCAAGAAGCGGGAGAAGGCCTTCCTGGCGCAGCTCAGAGACCTCGACAAGAGCTTTGACACCGACCGCTCTTCTTCACTGACCTCCGACGACGACGACAAGAAGAAGAAGCAGCAGGACAGGGAAGCCACCGGCTTCATCGGCCTTTGCTTGGCGGCCGGTCGGCGCAAGAGCTTCTGCACCATGGCGGGCAAAGCTGATGGTGCTAGTGCGTCTTCAGGTGGACATGCTTCATCGACGCACTCCGGCTCTTCTCCTGGATCCGAGAGCGATTCAGAGGTAAACTCCACGATCGACCTGCTTGATACAGAGGTTAGGGAGTTGTACGCCGCTCTCGACAACCAAAAGAGGCTGCTTAAGGAAGTAGCTAGAGAGCGTAGAAAGCTTAGGGCTGAGCTAGCTTGTGCTAGGGAGAAATCTAGTGAGGATGAGTGCGCTGGCTACATATCTCACATGAATGATCTTGTTGCTCTCCGTGCCAAGCATAATGAGAACGTCGCGAACTTAGATGTTGCTAAGACTTTGCTTTCTGACGTGTCTCACGAGCTAGCCAAGACCAAGCATGAGCTTGAACTTGTCAAGGACGTTCCCATTGTTAGTGATGTGCTTGAATGCGATCCGTGTCCTATCTTCAAGTCTGATCTAGCTTCTTTGCAGTCCAAGTTTGCTACTGTTGTTTGTGAACTAGAGGAGCTTAGATCTAGGCCTGCTTTGCTTGGCACTTGTAAGCTTTGTCCCACGCTTAGGTCAGAGCTAGAGGAGAAGAACACTTTGATCAAGTCTTTTGGAAAGACTAAGGTCGTAGAGTCTAGCCCACCTATTTACTGCTCTGTTTACCCTGGTTTGATTTCTGATTTGGATAATCTTGTGGTAGAGAAAGCCAACCTGGAGAATGAGAATACCTATCTTAGGGCGATTCTTAGTTGGGTTTCTGCTAGTGAGCCGCAGTTGGGCATGATGATCAACCAGTTCAAGCGTGGTGACGGGTTTGGGGTCGGTTACACGTACACGAAGTCAGATTTTGACAGGTTGTATGGTAAGATTGGCAAGGCTGCTGGAAACACTACTAGCACGAGCACGCAGCCTTCGCTTGTTGACCCCGCGGATGGTGTGCTTAAAGAAACACCGAAAGCACCTCCGCAGAAGCAGGTTTGGGTTCCAAAGCCCAATGAGCTGAGGAACTCCCTCGACACGCTCCCTGCTGCCACAGCCCAGGTTGCCCAGAAGAAGAGGGCTGCTCCTCCCCGTCCGCAGGCTAGGCCTCCACCTCCCAAGCGTGAGGTGAGGTACCACTGCGAGTTCTGTGACAAGGAAGGTCACCTGGAGGAGTTTTGCTTCAGGAGGAAGCGGGCTGTGAGGAGAGAGCAGGAGAGACGGAACGCGGACATGTACTCTGCTCGGGTGCATGGTCCTTCTCGGCGTGGTGATAGGCGAGATGCTAGGGCGCGCCGTGTAGGTGGAGGTCAGGGAGACGGTGGTGGTTACCGTGCTCCAGCGGGTGGTCGCTTTGCCGGTCGTGCTCCTGGTCGTTTTCAGTATGGCTATGGACCACGGGACCGAGGCTTTGGAGGAGGTTTTAAGGCTCCACGCTTTCCTCACGGTGGTGTTCGTCAGTCACGCGGTAGACGGGACGGGGGATACGCTTTGTCTGGTTTTGATAACCCTTCTGTAGAGCAAATGGCTCGACACTGGTTTGCTTCTCACTTTGCTAACCCTAGTGTTGAGACATTTGCTCACCCTTTGTCTCACTACTGATGTGCAGGTCGGAGGCTTGGAGAACAGGTGGATCATGGACTCCGGTTGTTCACACCACATGACCGGAAATGACAAATGATTCTCCAGCCTCACCCCGATGCGCTCAAAGGAGTACATTGTGTTCGGGGATAATGGAAGAGGAAAGGTATGTGGACTTGGCGCTGTTCGAGTTTCTGATCGCTTTACCCTAAAATAAGTTGCTTTGGTTTCGAATCTTGATTTTAATTTGCTCTCTGTCTCGCAACTTCTTGATGAGGGGTTTGAGGTTCGCTTCAAGGAGGGTTGTTCGCGTGTTTTGGATTCTAGGGGAGATTTGGTTTGCCGGATTACACCTCGCGATTGGGTTTTCTTGGTTGACTTCTCTGGAACTCATTTTGGCCCTTCTCATTGCTTGATGGCTGGTCCTTTTTCTGATTTGTGGAAGTGGCATAGAAGACTTGGACATTTGAGCTTCGATTTGTTGTCGAGACTAAGCTCACTTGGCCTGATCCGAGGATTGCCCAAATTAAAGTTTGAAAAGGACCTTGTTTGCCATCCGTGTCGCCACGGGAAGATGATTGCCGCTTCTCATCCACCTGTTAATCAGGTGATGACCGCTCACCCTGGAGAGTTGCTACACATGGACACAGTTGGTCCTTCTAGGGTGATGTCTATTGGTGGGAAGTGGTACGTGCTTGTGATTGTGGACGACTTTTCTCGCTATTCTTGAGTCTTTTTCATGAGAACCAAGGATGAGGCTTTCGAGTTTGTTCGAGACTTGATCTTGAGGTTGAAAAACAAGTTACCCCAGGCCATGAGAGCGATCCGCAGTGACAATGGCACAGAATTCAAAAACACTCGTATTGACGCCTTTTGCAGTGATCAAGGGCTTGAACACTAGTATTCTTCTCCCTACACTCCGCAGCAGCATGGAGTTGTAGAGCGGAAGAATCGGATGCTGGTTGAGATGGCGAGGACGATGCTCGATGAGCATAGGACTCCTCGCAAATACTGGGCTGAGGCGGTTAACACCGCTTGTTACGTGTCCAACTGCATTTTCTTGCGTGCTTTCATGCACAGGACTTCTTATGAGTTGTGGTTTGGACGCCAGCCCCGTGTTGACCATCTCAGAGTTTTCGGTTGCCGGTGCTTTATGCTGAAAGATGGAAATCTTGATAGGTTTGAGTCTCGCTCGTCTGACGGTATCTTTCTCGGTTATGCTTCTCACTCTAGAGCGTACCGTGTACTGATTTTTGATACTAACATAGTCAGAGAGACTTGTGAAGTCACTTTCGACGAGACTGCACCGTGCAATTCTTCTGTCTTTGAAGTTGCAGGAGATGATGAGCTCGGCACCTCCATCTTTGAAGATGAGGAGGAAGAAGCTGCAGATGGCGAGGCTGTGGCTACCACGCGTGCTGTGGACCCTGCTATCTCTGCTACGAGCTCGGACGATGACGACGGCCCCGACCCGACTACGTCTACTTCTCGGGGGCTGTTCGAGGAGGTGACTCAGGCTACACCAGCTGATCTTGAGGAGACACCAGCTTTGGTTAAGGAGGAGGCGACTTCGACATGGGAAGCACCGTGACACATTCAGCGTCGCCATCCACCTCAACAGATATTAGGTGATCTCAACGAGCGAATCACCAGGTCCAAGGTAACAAGTATCACTGGCTTTGCTCATTCAGCATTTGTTGCCTCTTTTGAGCCCAAAGATATTGGACACGCTCTTTCTGATTCTAATTGGGTCAATGCCATGCATGAGGAACTTGAAAATTTTGAAAGAAATCAAGTTTGGGTCTTAGTCGAGCCTTCACCTGCTTGTAATCCCATCGGAACGAAGTGGGTTTTCAAAAACAAGCAGGGCGAGGATGGTTTGGTTGTTCGAAACAAGGCTCGTCTTGTTACCCAGGGGTTTTGTCAAAAAGAGGGTATTGATTTTGAGGAAACATTTGCCCCTGTTGCTCGTTTGGAAGCTATTCGAATCTTTCTTGCATTTGCTGCTTCCAAGGGTTTTAAGGTTTTCCAAATGGATGTTAAATCTGCCTTCCTGAATGGTTTTATCGAAGAAGAGGTTTATGTGAAGCAACCCCCTGGTTTCGAAAATTCCAAGTTTCCAAACCGTGTTTATAAACTTCAGAAAGCTCTTTACGGTTTGAAACAGGCACCTAGAGCTTGGTATGATAGATTGAAAACCTTTTTGCTGGCTCAGGGCTTTAAAATGGGATGTGTTGATAAAACTTTGTTCCTCATGCGATCTGGCACTGATTTCCTTTTGGTTCAGATATACGTGGATGATATTATCTTTGGTGGCTCTTCTCACGCTCTTGTCTCCAAATTTTCTGAGCATATGTTCAGGGAGTTCGAGATGAGCTTGATGGGTGAGCTGCAGTTCTTCCTCGGGCTAAAGATCAAGCAAACTCCTCAGTGCACTTTTGTCCATCAAGCCAAGTACACTAGAGACTTGCTGCGGAAGTTCGACATGAGCGACTTGTCTCCTTAACCGACTCCGATCAGCACATCGACGGCGCTTGATGAGGACTTGGACGGCGAGGCAATGGACCAGAAGGAGTACAGGAGCATGATCGGCTCTCTCCTGTACCTGACGGCGACGCGACCGGACATCCAATTCGGCGTCTGCCTTTGTGCATGCTACCAGGCTTCTCCGTGCACCTCCCACAGGCAGGTGGTGAAACGCATCTTCAGGTATCTGAAATTCACCCCTGAATTTGGTCTTTGGTATTCTGCGGATTCTTCTCTGGTTTTGGTGGGTTTTTCTGATGCCGATTTCGATGGGTGTCGGTTGGATCGCAAGTCGACATCCGGCACTTGTCAATTTCTTGGTACATCTTTGGTGTCTTGGTCCTCTCGCAATCAGGCTAGCGTAGCGCTTTCTTCCACAGAAGCCGAGTTTAGCTTTTCTATAGCTATTCCAAACTTTGGCCAGAACGCTTGAGGGTTTGGGTGATTTTCGGGATATAGGCCGACGGTTTGAATTTCGGAAGAAATTTAGATCGGCTCTCATTCACCCCGCTCTGGTCGCCGGCTTCGGTCCTTCAATTTGCTGGCTGATGCCGTAGTTTTTTCATTTCCATATTGGGAGGGTTTTCCACATTAAATCTTCGTATATTTTGTAATTGATCTTATTTGTTCTTCATCGTTTATTCGTCTACGCTTCTAACAACAGTTTCATCCTCAAGTCACCAGCGACACCAGCCACGCCCATAAAAAAAAGTCACCAGCCATGAACCAGACACTTTCAGAGCAAGCAACCCAAAATTGCACAGACAACTGGCCAGTTAACCACGGCTTAATTGCTACTTATGGCTGTCAAAAAGATTCTTACGAATTTCTAGAATCTTAGCCTGTACAAGAAAGAAGATGAAGCCAGCCTAGAGTGATGAACAGTTGAACACGCCGTCACAAGTCACCAACCGTGTCGTCTTTTTTTTTTTGAGCAAACATACCTGTATTCCAAGTTAAGGAAGCTGTACAAAGACACGTACGAATACAATCTTAAGAAACTTCATTCACTGAAATGGCAGATGTATTCCACAAAATTGAAGCAAGTGATCACGTTTTGGGCCTGTAGAACGTTTTGTTCCATCGCGCGTACGTACAGCTTCCTTTCCATTTTTTAGCCCATCATATTTTGGTCCTCTTTTCTGGCCCAACAACATTTTACTGTTGCTTATTTCAGCCCATGGAAATGGAAACCAAGCACCAGGGGACGAGGACGCCAGCAAAATGTACGTACCCTTTGACAAAAAAAAAGAAAGGAAAATGTACGTGCCCTGTAAATTCAGTATTTTCTTTCTTTCTCTGTTTTTTCATTATAACCGTGGTTCCAAATCATTGTTGCTAGAGGAATAAACATATCAGGGTCCAGCTTTCCTGGACTTGCAAACCCTTTTTTTTTAACATTCTTCAAACTGTACCACAATTCTCTTTCCGAAATAAATAAATAAAGAAACAAAAAGAACCCAATAATGCAACACGCAATCCGTGGCCTCACTCATCATAAACTAGTACGAGGCTTGCCCGCGAGCACAGCGGAGATCTAACAAATTCCCCATGTGGCACCAACAGCGCCGGAGCTTAAACTAATGGCGCTTCCGCGCTGAACCAGCCTGGTGCGAGCGCCGCCGGTCGAGCAAACTATCACCCTGGAGACACCGCCAACGCCTGTTCTTCCCAAATCGCGTTTGGAGCAAACAAGCTTCAAGATAGGGGTGGTAAAGGTTTTTAATTTTTTACCTAAATAATCTAAGGATTGAATCTTAAGAGAATCAGACTCTAATCTTATATAATTTTAAACTAAAAAATCAAAAGTTAAATATGATTGTAAAAAAAGCATTAGAGCTATAGCCCATTGCCACCTCTACTTCGAGACCGATCGCGAGGCTTCCTCGCGCCGACGAGATCTGGCTCGCGTAGTCGCATGTGATTGGTGATCGAGCGAGCGAGGAGAAAAGCCCTCCACCAGCTTCGCCGCTCTGAATTGAAACGAGAAACCCCACACCTGTCGCTGCGGTGTTCAACCGCAGAGGTCTTCGTCCCCGCCAGCCTCGCGGTGCCGTTCCAGGAAGGGCGACGGCGACAGGCAAGTACCCTTCAGTACGCATCTTTCCGTGCTTCACTCTACCCAACCGCCGCGCTGTACTGCAGTGTTTCGGACTTTGATGTGCCTACAAAAATCCCTGTGGCACACCACACACCAGCAGCTCAGCTGCCCAGGCAGGGAAAGAAGACGGCGAGTGGTGACCTTTGGGCTTTGGTCCTTTTTTTTTTTTGCGAAAGGGGCTTGGGTCCTTTGCCATGTCCAATCATTCGTTGGACTTGGAGGCAAGACAGTTAACCTCAGGGGGAAAAAAATGGGGTGCGCCCCTCGCGCACGGACGCTCCCGTGCGCACCCAGCCCCCATGCCGTTTCTTTAGGATCTGACGGATGGCGCAGTGAACGGCTCGGCTTCCTAGCAGGGATCGACTTCCGCGTGACCTCGGCTCGTTGAATCGAATAGCCGCCCGGCTCCGCTTCATTGCTCCCGGCTTCTCCAATCTAGCCATGACGCTCCAATCATCGGCCCAGTAGTGCAGCGCAGCCCTAGCTGCCGCGCAGGCCGCCGTAGTGCAGGCGCGCCCAGAAGCGGACGGCAGGAGGAGGAGGACGCAAGGCTGCGGCGGCCGTCAGCAACGTACAGCAGCCATCCAGGAAGGTTGACGTCGCCGCGGTCGGGGCGGAAGGGTGTTGCCGCGAAGCCCTACCGGCCGGTGATCGTGTGGCAGCACAGCACTACTGCCCACGGCGGAACAGTGGCGCCAGAATAGGTGCCATCTCAACTATGGAAGAAGGGCTGCGCTGCGAAGCCCTACCCGGCGACGGCCAGGGTTTACCTAACCGTCGGTAACCGGTCCGGTTTGACCGGTTACCGGTCAAACCGGACCGGACCGGTTCCGGTTTGGTCCGGTATGAAACCGGTCCAAATTCAAAATTTAAATTTAAATTCAAAAAAAATAAAAAATTCTCAAAAAAATTCCTAAAAACACTTTAAGATGCGACGAATCTAATGGTGTCAAATTTTCTCAAAAATTCGTTCATTTAGTATAGTTTGCGGGGATTTGAAGTTAAACAAAAAAACGTGCATACAAAAGTATACAAATATAATGTAAAAGTAGTAAAAAAAGTTGGAGGGTTCATTTAGACTAAAATATATTATACAAACATTTATTTAGTATACTTTGCGGGTATTTGAATTTAAATAAAAAAAGAAAAAAATTTGAATTTGACCGGTTACCAGTCAAACCGGCCGGCAAACCGGTCAAACCGGCCGGTATACCGGTCTAACCGGCCGGTATACCGGTACGAACCGTTTCAACGGGGGAATTTGAATTCAAATTTGTGTTTGGCCGGTTCCGACCGGTAACCGGACTAACCGGTCCGGTTAGCCGGAACCGGAGGGCGGCGGTTAGGGGCGACTGGTCGGATATTTTAACCCTGGCGACGGCCACGTCGCGGACGGAGCAGAAGGCAGTGACGGCCACGCTGTCGACGGAACAGCAGGCGGCGACGGCCACGCCACCGACGGGGCAGAAGGCGGCGTGCCCGCGACGTCCCTGGGCGATCGCGAGCAAGCTATTCTGTCGTCGTCGATCCTCAGGTAACTTGTAACTTGTGTGGCTGCTCCTCGCTTCATCATGATCCCCATCCATGTCTTGGTTATTGATCCATGTTGTTACTCCATGAGGAAGCTCCTGCGATCCCTCATGATCGTTAGGGTTTATTATTACACCTCACTATCAATTTTCCAAATGTAGATTAAATGCTCCTTCTGCGAATCATGATGTTGCTTGTGATCGTGGAGAAGAGGAACAACAAATACCACATGTTGGAGCAGTGGAGATTGAAGTACCAAATGAGGTAAAATAAAAGTAACAAACTTCACAAACGATATCTAATATTTTTTGTTATGTTAGACCTTTAATTGATAATTATTTGTACATGATGTGGTTGATAAATATGCTGAGATGGCACATAAAGTTGGAATGACTTTTGACTGTGAGAAAAAAGCTTATGAGATGTACAATACCTATGCTGGACTTGTTGGCTTCAGTGTTAGAAAGCGGAGTGGGCAGCGTCGAGGCCGCTCTTCTCCCGCTCCACCAGCTCTTCGCTCGCCGCACCACCGCAAAGCCTCCCACCGTCGCCGCAGCCGCCGTTGCCGATGATTGGAGCGTCATGGCTCGATTGGAGAAGACGGGAGCAATGAAGCGAAGCCGGGCGGCTATTCGATTCAACGAGCCGAGGTCACGCAGAAGTCGATCCCTGCGAGGAAGCCGAGCCGTTCACTGCGCCATCCGTCAGATCCTAAAGGAACGGCATCGGGGCTGGGTGCGCACGGGAGCGTCCGTGCGCGAGGGGCGCACCCCATTTTTTTCCCCTCAGGGAACCTGTAAACCAGGCACCAACTTGCACATCTACTAAACCAAGCTTAGTAGTGGCTAAGCTTGAGCTAGCTGCTAGCACCAACTTGCACATTAGTTGCAGCGACCGCTGCATCGCGCAGCAATGCACAATCTTGCAACTTGCAGTCCGCGACCAACAGCAACTTAAAGCACCCGATCCCCTTTTTAATCTGCTCCAAGTTGCTTCGATCGACCAGACGCTGCCGAACTAACTTCTTCAGCGCCCGGCGGGTCTCTTAACTGTTACGATTGCACGGCGCATCCGTTTCGCGTTGGCCGTATATGGCGCCTCGTTCTCGAAGGCCGAAGCCGCGAAGGATTAGTGCAGTTGTTAATCTGGTGGTGGCTTTGCAGATCGTCGTCTCGTCTAGGCTGTTCTGTTGGTTGGGGTGTCACCAGCAAGCAGCAACAGCAACCGGGGCACCGGGCTGGCACTGCGGCTGCGTGCCGCGGCATTTCCGCGCGCTCTTCTTGACCCGGTCAGTTTCCGTGCCTCACCCGTCGCATGGCTCCCTTTTTAAAGGTTCAAATGATCCAGTCGACATGTGTGCGGAGTGGATTCGTGGACAACAAGAACACGGCCTGCAGGCTGCAGCATGCATAAATTCTTTTTCAAGGAATGTGCAAGTCGTAAGGTGAGTCGGCGACCAAGACGGAACATGATTTATACTACTGCTCAAATTCATGTTAAGGCAGTTAAGCTATTTTATTTAGGAGTAGGAGATGGTGCACATTTAGTTTTTTTTTTTTTGAACAGCTTTGAACGACGACTCTGCTATCAGTCTGATGACGAAATGGAAAGAAAAAGGACATCAAGCATAAGACCAAAAAGCCTCCAGTACAACACACTTGTTGCACACATCAGCTTGATGTATAACAATTTGGCGTTTTACTGGTGTCGATCCATTGCATGACGAAGGCAACATTCGTTGTGTTCGCTTGGCTTGTCAGCCAACCAGTCAGCAGTACTGTTTCTCGTACTAAATCAGCACCAACCACCAGCTACCAGCCAGTCAGCAGTACTGTTCTCTCATAACAAATCAGCACCAGCCATCAGCCACAGCCAAACGAACACAGCGAATGTAGAAGAAGTTCAACTCTCCGGACGACGTTGGATTGTAGCTTCTGTCAACCATCAGCTGAAAAAACTTCTGAAACTAATGGCATGTTACATGTTGCATGTTGTTGCTTAGTGGAGACCTACTTGCATGTTACATGCAGACCGATCGAGATCTACTCAATTCCTTATTGTTACTGAAGATCAACTTGACTTGCAATCAACAAACCCCGTCTGAAAGTACGCGCAGGATCACGTCACATGTCCTAGAATAAACTAAATCCCATCAATCTTCAGCAAAACGGACAAGATCAACTTGGCGATTTGATTAACGAGACACTGCAAAACCTCTACAACTACAGCCAACCCTGACGTCACGAAAACCTTTTCTACGCGATCCAAATGCTTCAACAACTACTAATCCACCGCTACATTATTGACAAGTTACTAACAAACTGAGTAGAAAACCTTATCGTTACCATCTACCATCCCTAAACAACGTTACTGGTATTTACATTCTCTGCATCGTACAGCTCACGAAGCCGCCTTGCCGGCCGGTTTGCTCCCGGCGGCGGAGATCAGCGCCGTCGTCTTCTCCTGGAGCTCGCGCACCACCTCCGCCATGGACGGCCGGAGCCCGGGGCCGTCGCTGACGCACCGCAGCGCGAGCGCCGCCGCGGTCGAGGTCTCGTGGGCGTCGTACTCGTCTCCTAGCCTCCGGTCCACCACGTCGGCCACTTTCCCTTCTCTGAGCGTGGGCCCCACGGCGGCGGTGAGCCGGCACCCCGTGTCGGCGCAGATGGCCTCCCGCCCGGTCAGGAGCTCGAGCAGCAGGACGCCGTAGCTGTAGACGTCGCTCTTCTTGGTGGCGACGCCGGAGCGGAGGAAGTGCGGGTCGACGTAGCCCGGGGAGCCCATGACGGGGCGCGCGGACGCCCTGGACGCCGCAGCCTCCGGCGGCGGCTGGAGCGCGGCGGAGAAGCCGACGTGTGCGAAGCCGAAGTCGCAGAGCTTGGCGTCGAGGTTGGCGTCGAGAAGCACGTTGGAGGCCTTGATGTCGCCGTGGATCACGGGCGGGTCGCGGGCCTCGTGGAGATGCTCCAGCGCCATGGCGACCTGGAACGCGATCGCCATGCGGCGCGCCCACGGGAGCGCTGGCTTGCCGCGGCCTTGGAGCCTCCCGTGGAGGTCGCCGTTCGGGGCGTACTCGAACACCAAGACGCCTTCCTCTGCGCGCGTTGGGAATTCTGTTAGGTCCTTGTCTCACTTTGAAGCACCCGCCGGCACCTAGCTCAGTAGAGCTGATCAGTTGTCGATGGTGACCGAGGAAGTTTACCTCGTTCGTCGCAGTAGCCGAGCAGGCGCACGACGTGCGGGTGGCGGAGCGAGAGGAGCACGCCGAGCTCCTGGCGGAAGGCGCGGTGGAGGCGCTCGCTGCTGCGCTGCACCTTGACGGCGCCGAGGCGGGAGGAGGAGAGGCAGGCGAGGTACACGGTGCTGAAGCCTCCTTGGCCGATGACGCGGGACGAGAAGCCCGCCGTGACGGACTCGATCTCGGCCCACGCGAACCGCCTGGCATCCCCGCCGCCTCCCTTGCTGGCCGGCGCGGCGGACGACGCGCCGGCGCCCGGCTCGTCCGCGACGCGGGGGTCCAGCCGGCCCGCCTCGCCGCTGTCGCCGCGGAGGCACGGGAGCAGCCCGCACCGGTGCAGCATTCTCGCGGCGCGTAGCACCAGGCACGACCGCTCCCGGCTCCGCTGGCTCGCCGGGGGAGGCTGATGCTGAGCTGGGCTCGATCTGCCGCGCGGCGTTGGGGCGCCTTTTTGGCCGCGCTCGGGAGGCCAGATCACGGAACGGCTACCGGCACCCGCCGCCGCGTTATATACGACGCCGGGGGTGGACCTCCACTAATCAGTGCGCGGGCGGGCGCCGCGCATAAACAAAAGGGCGCCGGGCTGAGCTCAGGTCCTCCGTCCTCCTCCCCGTCGAGATGCGTGATGCTTCCGCGCGCGATCGTCACGGTCTCACGCCCACAACCCCCCCAATATAATTCTTCTTCCGCCGGAGCGTCACGCCTGCATCTGCATGTCTCATGCTCACTCTCGGCATGTGTTCCGCGCCGGTAAACTACGGACAAAATGCGCTCTGACACAGTGTCCGGAATGTTGATCTTGCCCGTATTTTTCCCGTGTCAGCAGTGGGGACGCGACGATGGGGTAACGTGGAGGGCGACGTGCTACCGGCACCAAGTTGAGGGCTATTTTTTCTCTCCCCGGCTGCCGTCTGTCAGAGCAGAGCGCCCGCCCATCGCCTCCGGTGAGCGGTGGACAGTCGACGATTGACTGCATGGAATCCGATGGCGAGCGGAACGTCCCAAGCGGAAATGTCCGGCGACAGGCGTCCCGCTTTTTCAACGGCGTGCTCTGCTCCGCTCGCTTACCGCGGCGGCCAGGGAGTGAAACCCACTGCCGCGCGGGCACATCACATGCCCCCACTGAGATTCCTGTAGCCCGCCAGATCTCGGCGCCCGGCCACTACCAGTCGTCTCGTCACCGGGTCTTGCTGGGAGCCTGGGAGTATGGGAGATAACGGTTTGCTAGAGTACGGAACGCACATGTTTTTCCGGGGTAAATACGGAAGTGGAGATCACGTTCACACGCCGGACTGCCGGTGAAGAATTTGCTGTGCAGGGTTCAGAAACAACGGGGAGGACGCCACCGCCACATGCGAGCCCCACCCCACCCGCGTGCACGCGCTTGTGGTGCTGACTGCCCGTGCAGCTCCATGAAACGGGAGCTGCAGGCGGTGCAGTTTGACTAACCGGGAGCCCCCACGGCACTTGAACATGCTTTGGGAAGATTAAACGCGTCTACCGTTCGCAGAAAACGTGGCTGTTGGTTCTGAAGAAAACCCGAACTCGCAAATTTGCATTGCTTGCCGGCCAGACGGAAGCTGTAGAGCAGATCGGGGGACTGCAATGCAACTAATCTGATTGGGACATGTGGCATGCGGCTAATTTACATTGATCTTTTCGTCATTTCGTGTCCTTGATTACGATTTCGTTGGTTCCTGCAGGTTTCTGTTTTGTTTTTGAGCTTTGTTACCATGATGATTGTAAAATACCAATGGCTACTTTCATTTACTTTTGCCTTGAAATTTTTTCCAACCATTGATCAATAGAAGGTATTTACAAAAAATAAATTAAATTAGTATTTGATCCTATTTTTTAGTATTTGGTTTATATTTTTTACCACTGGATACTTTAGTCTAATTACTTCCGGTAGTTCCTACCTTGACCACAGTACGATTCTATTAAATTGACGGCTCTTATTTTTTCAATCATTGTTAAAATTCTCTTTGTTTTCTTGTCTTCCGCCGCTCCGGTGCCATTTGATTTACTAGAAGAGAAAAAATCCCAACAGAATGAAGCGTAGATCTTAGTATCTTATGCCGATCGCGAAACTGGCGCTTAGAGATTTGTTAGTTACTATGAGTCTGCGACATTAGGGCCGCCTAAGAGCATCTCCACCAGTCTTCCAATCCCCAATCCAACTACCGTATTAGGAGAGTAGATATGAAACTAGTGCTCCAGCAGTCTCCTAAAACCTTCCCCTTTCCCCAATAGTTATTGGGACATCCCAATAATTCACCTCATCTCTCCCTAAATAAAGGGAAAATTGTGACTCTCCCAATAAGATAGTTGGATTGGGAAAAGGTTATTGGGAGACTGCAAAAGCAACTCCCCCAATAATCCTAAAACTGCTATTGGGACATCTCCCAATACTAGTTATTAAAAAAAGATTATTGGGAGACTGGTGGAGATGCTCTAATGTCGGTCATCTGAAACGGTGATTATTATGTGGTTCACAAAACGGGCTGTACTTATTTGTCGTACAATACACTCTTCAGCGGATAGTTTCCTTTTGCTTTTTACAGTGTCCAATTTTTTTTATTTAGGCTTAACAAATCGTCTGCAATGTACTCGATCATGCTCCGTCCACGGTGGCCAAAAGTTGCCACCCAATAAAAAGGAAGGTGAAATTATCCATAAGAATTAGTAGTTGAACAACACCTAAAGGTATAAGGGAGAGGATAATGTCAAACTGATGGTCTAGTTGTTGATCGAGAGCATAGTCTTCTCGCCGCAAGATGGGGACGGAATTTAACCAAACTAAATCTAAAATGATGGCTACAATAACCTTTATGAAGCCATATATCAAGGAGAGCTAAGGATGGTGGCCACTAATTTAGCAAAGGAGAGCAAAGGTCTCTTGACATGTTTCATGTAGTGCCAGAATATTCTTATTATTGTTTAAACACCAAGAATTGAGAGTTTGAGACCTGAACTTCGACGCCATGGAAAAAAAAATCTTTATGGCATATCAGTGTTTCTGAAATCATGAGCATGCTGCAATGCTTGCTGGATTATCTGTTTATTTTGTTGGAGCTATACATTTATCTGCAATGCATGTTGTAAGCAATATTTTTCTGCTCGCCCTGTGCCCGATCAAAGTTGTGCTTGATTCATCATTGATTAGTGTTGGATTTCTAAAGTGCTTCAGGTAACTCTGTGCTAATTTGGTATGGCCTACAAAGTTTATGACACAGGGATTTCAATATGAATTACTCAGTTTGATAAGCCAAATCCATGTGTGATTGGAGACATGGGGAGAAGACTATAGCAGAAGAGTCAAATCCAACATAGATTGCATCCATATTTGAGCTACACATACCTATGCTCTTGCGATACGATTGGATTTGGTCATCAATTAACCTCTGGATTTGAAGCTTTGATCTTCAGGGCTATGCATAGATGGCGACAGCTCGATTGCTTCAGCAAGTCCAAGTTGAGTGCAAGGATATTGATCATGAAATACAACGTTTCTAAATGTACAACTTAAGACTGGTTTTGTTATAGTTTTTTAATGTAATTTTTTTTGAACGTAACTGGTTTTATTATAGTAACATTGGTTCAATTCTGAACTTATATTTTCTTTTCACCTTCATAATTCATAGCTCATCTGTGCAGTCTAATGATAATGATTTGGTAGGAGTACAAATAAGAATATACTTTTATTTCTTAGATTGTAACACATTGAAAACTTGGTTTCTAGGCAATTGCGTCCAGATCTTAAATCAAATTAAATCTACAGAAAGCTCTGTTTGAATAGGAAACGAAGATGTTAAAGAAATCTACAGAAAGCTCGACTGCAGTCTTACATGGAGTCATGGACAATTTTCCCCATGTGTAATGGTCGATGTGCAGTTACTGTGTAATTGGTTTTGCAATGGCAGACTTATTGAGATTCGTACAGTTACCGTGTGCATGAACCGATGAACTCTCTCAGATGAAGTTATGATGAATTGATGTTTCACTCCCTGTTATAATCTATAATGTATATACTTGGATATGATTTATGCCCATCTTGAGTTAAATCTGTGGTGATGTGGTGGCTCCTGTCGTCAACTGTTTGGCATGTCTGTCTGTTATCACGCCTCATGTTTTAGTTACCATTCATTAGGACCAATGTCCCTGATGCACATGAGTAAGAAAGGACTGCATGTAACCAAACACCCTAATGAATGGAACTCAATTCGAATTCGCAACTCCATGTCCAGTACCTGAAACGGGACCTAAGCCTGACAACAAGGCCAGAAACCGGCAAAATGTAATCTGAAACATCCAGAAATAGCTGAAATTGGATGCTCCAAATTCCTGACCAAATTGTATTGGAAATTACTACAGAAGTTAAGACTGTCACATGAATGTACAATTGTTGGAAATAAGCTAAGTATAACATGAACTATGGTAAGGGGAAAAAAGAAACTTTTTGTTTAGGCGCCTCTGCTACCTCCTCTGTTCTTCAGTCTCACTCTCCTTGTTTTTTGTCTTTCATGATTGGATGCTTATTGGTTATTGCAGAAACAAATCAAATAAATGGTATGCGGATGGTGCCAGTATCACAGGCAGAACAAGTATAATTGGTGATTATGAGCCGGAAAAGGTGGTGATGCGCAGGTGCTGATCAGCTGGCTTCGGGTCCGGCAGCATTGCCGTCTACTGAACGGCAAGGAAGGTGCTGCTCGTGGGGGCAGCTGAACTCGTCGGTGCCGCAGCCGTCGCTGGTGGTGCAGGTGCAGCATTGTTGCCACTGCTCCCGATCACATTAGGCTTCTGGAAGGCCATCTTGTACTTCATTTGGTCTTCATCGTTGCTTTCTTCAGTGTAGTCGCCTCCCATGTCGTTGTCGTCGCTCTCCGTCTCGTCTGCCGTCTGTGCAACGTCAATTCTGAATTTTGATTAGCCAGAGAGCAATTAGTTGATTTCCAAGTATGGAAACCTTCACGGTACGGGGAGTGCTTCATGGAGTACTACCTTGTTTTCGGTGGTCGTTGGTGCCGTCTCGCCGTTGCCGGGACGGGGAGGAGCATGCACGTTTCCCTGCCCATCGTTCCTCAACCGGTCAGCATCGTTGCTGCTCTTCCCCTCGAGCTCGCGCAGGTTCGGTTTCTCCTGCAGTGTGACGGCACCGGCGCCGGCGCCGGCGGCCTTATACGCTCCCGGTGCGGCGCTGCTGCCTCCGCCGGCGAAGCGTTTCTTGCGGTGCATGGCGTCGAGCTGGTGGAAGTAGGGACAAGTCTTGGAGTCCTCGGGGCGCCTCTTGTTGCTCTCCTTCACCTTCTTGTAGTACTTGTTGATATTCTCCCACTTCTCCTTGCAGCGCTTGGCGCTCCGGTTATACCCGATCCTACGCATCCCGGCGGCGATGTCCTCCCAGAGCGGCCCTTTGCCCCCCGCGTCGTGGTACTGCTCGTCCTTCTCGGTCCGCAGCTGGATCAGCGCCTGCACCTCCTCCTTGGGCCACCGCGACGGCATCGACCTGCCGCTACCCTCGCCTCCAGCCCACGCCCGGGCCTCCTCCGGCTTGGAAGGCGCGGCCGCGGGCACCGGCTGAAGCGAAGTGGCCTGGACCGCCGCGTCATGGCGAGGCGACGGAGGGGTGCGGTCGGGCATGGGCAGGGCGACGGCGACCGGGGGAGGGAGCCGCACGGGCTCCCCCTGCTGCCCCCCGCCGACGCGCTGGAGGAACGCCATCAGCGCGGCGTCGCGGGAGGCCGCGGCGGCGCGCTCCCTGGCGAGCTGCTCCCGCTCGCGGTTCATGCGGGCGACCTCCTGCCGCCGCCACGCCTCCTCCCGCGCCGTGCGCTCCGCCTCCCACCGCTCGAGCGTGTCCAGGAACACGCGCTGCATCGCGTCCTGCTTCTCCGTGACCTGCCTCATCATCCCCTCGAAGATGGCCATCATCTCCCCGTCGTCGCCGCCGCCTCCGCCGCTCTCGCCCTTGTCGGGGCCCGCCACCCCTGCGTCGAGGTCGTCGTCCGACTCGGACTCGGATCCGGACCCCGACATGGACGAGAAGCTGAGGTCCGGCAGGCCGGCGCCGGCGGGAGGGCCTGCTACCTCCGCAGGGGCAGCCGTCCACGCCATTGTTGCCGACGGCTGATGGTCGCCTCGCGCCGCGGCCGCCATGCCCGTGGCCTGCCGCTGCGCCGCGGCGTGGAGCGCCTCGAGCTGCGCGAAGAAGCGGTAGCTCCTGCCGTCCTGGCGCCCGGCTCGGGCGTCCTTGGTGCGCCGGTAGTACTTGTCCACGTTCTCGAACTTCTCCTTGCACTTCTTGGCGCTCCGGCGGTATCCCAGCCCCGCAAGCTTCCTGCAAAACGCGCGCGCGCGCACCCGTTAGCTCTTTCTCGCGTTCACGTCTCAGCCAAGCGGGTCATGAAGTGGTGATGACTTGGTTGTACGCGCAGTGCGGACAAGTATCTTTCATCAAAGAGAGTGCAGGGGGCGAGTCAGAGCTCACCATCATCATCCCGTCCTCCTCCGCTGTGAAAGGGACCGGACGTACGCGGAAGGAGGAATTGGAATTTGGAAGCGGATCCCAGACAGGTAAAGCGACGACGAGGAAAAGGAAAAGAAAGCATCAGCGATCACCGATCACCGATCAGCAGCGCTGGTGCTAGCAACCAGAAGCGGAGATGTGGTGATGAACTGATGATGTCAAGTTGATGGCATCCTGTCCGAGGAACTTAAACTAAGTGAGGCGGTGACGGCAGCAAAATGGCTCCTTTCATCTTCTTCCTTGATGAAAAACCTGAGCGCATCTACCGTAGTGCTTTAAGAGGACGAGAGGAATAGAAAAAAAAAAGCAGTGCAGCTAGCCTGCAGGCTGCAGCTGCTGCCATTTCTGTGCGGCCTGCCGCTGCACGACGCACAATCACGCCGCGGCGCCCAGATCCTTATCCTACCACTTCACTACTACGCACCAGTGTCTCACAGAAAACGGGGAGCATTACGCCAAAAGCGCCGGAAAAGGAAAGTCAGGGGGTGGTAAAGAGATGACAGGATAGCTTCGCCATCATTTCACCAGCGACGCCGGACGGGGAGGTGAATTCCGGGGAACCGTTAGCCTAGCCGCATTCCGCAGGAGGGAAAAGAGAGAGAAGGGGAGGAATTGCGGCGTGCTTGATTCTCACCTGGCGACGTCCTCCCAGAGCGGCGCCTTGAGGGGGGCGTTCCGGAAGTCGGCGTCCATCTCCGTCCGGATCCCGATGAGCGCCAGCGTCTCCTCGCGCGGCCACCGGTGGCCGCCGCCGGAACCCGAAGCTCCCGCGCCGCCGGCGCCGACGACGTCGGCTGGCAAGTCGTCGTCCTGCAGGCCGGCCGCGGCGGCTGCGCTGGGGCCGCCCGCTGGCAGCTCCTCGAAATTACCCCTCGTCGTCCCCGCAGCCGCAGCCTGCAACACCATCGGCGGCGGAGGGATGATGGCGGCGACGGACGCGGGCCCCGTCGGCGTCGGCGAGAACGGGTCCGTGCCGGCCGTCGTCGGGGCCATGTACGGGGACCCGGCGCCACCATGGTGGTGCAGCATGGCCGCCGCCACCTTTCCTTCCCCTGCCCAAGACACGAAATTCCGTTGATCTACCACCTCGCAGGGGCCTAGGCAATAGAAAATTGCAGCAGCATCACTTGACCGGTGCAGCGACTACCCAGCAGTGACTCTCTCGCCTCCGGCCTACAAGTACGTCCTACCAACTACAATTAGTCAGGAGAGCAATTCCGGGCTCTGAATTGGGGAAAATTCTTGCTTCTGCACCCATCTCTCTCAGCCCCCGTTTCCCTCCCGTCTCTCTCTCTCGGCACAGGGAGAGTGAGTGCCGCAAGGAAGATTAGGGACTTACCCTGGATGGCGGGTTATGATGAGGGGAAGTGGCCGCGAGGGGCAGTGCAGCTAGGGGAGGAGGAAGAGGGACGGTGGTGAAAGGGATGGGATGGGGTCATGGACAACTGGAAAGAGGCAAAGGAGGGTGGAGGGCAGGCAGAGAAAGCCAAGAGCCTCTACAAAGGGGAGGCTGGGGTATGGTACATGTGTAAACTCCACTAGATACTAATGCCTTTAAGATTTCTTGTATGTATGTATGTATCTCCCTCACAAGATTTATTTATAGACTATGCAAGCAAGATATATGTGCTTTTTATAAATATTAGAGATACCAAATATGGCCTCGCTTCCCTGGAGTAATTATATGTGCATATCAATTAGATTATTCAAGCTCTAGGACATAGAAATATCAGCATTTTTTGTGTCAATTGGATTCCTTTCATAAATGTTAGATATGGGTATGCCTCTGTTGGGAGATTATATATATGTCTCCACATGAGATACACAACTTTGTAAAATATCTTCATTTTAGTCAACCATTCATTCAATAAATGTTAGGGATAGGATGGGTCATTCCATCTTCAAGAGTAAGTATAGGTACCTCCTATAAAAGATATCCAAGTTCCAAGAACAAAAGGACATAGATTTTTTTTTATCTGTCTAATTCATTTCATATATGTTAGATATATATAGATAATGTGTGCTATATACGCCTATATCTATCTTTAGATACAATTTTATTGAGAAAGAATGTTAGTTATAATTTAATATGTAAATTATAGAATTTTAGACTTCACAACTATTGGTTCAACCCATTCAAAAGTTTAGATTCATATGCTAGATTGAATAATGAATATATACCTACAAATAATGTCCTGAATTCGACAGTTGTGTATCATAGGTGGGTGTTGGATGGAATTACAGAAAGATATTTCTTTTAAAAATTGTAAACACAACACCCAAGGGCATGAATTTGAACTAAATTCATGGTAATACACCCATATACAGTTTAAATGTGTGAAATCATTGCAATGTCCTCAAATTTGATTTATTACTCATTTGACAATGTGTTTTGTTTTTAATTATTTCAACATGACAGTGTAGCAGTATCGATGTATGCATATATATTGGCCAAGGTAAGTAGACTTGAGCATGAACCAAATTCCCATTAATCATTGTTTAATCTGATCTGTTTTGGCAATTCATAATTTTCTAGGACATAAGACATAATTCATTTTTCCTCATATTTTTGAAATGATAAAAAATCATGATTTTGCATTCGGAAGCACTATTCAATTCTAAGTTTTAATAAAAATTAGCATATTAATGATCTTATTGAGCCTTCAATTCTCTCAAACACATCATAACCTCATCACTATCGACTTCTTTATGTAGTGCATGAAAGTTTATGTAGACTACAACCCGATGTGACCAATGTTTATATTTATTTCTATTTAGAGAGGAAGGGGCCCAATGACAACCATTGCTAGACACAGGTTTTTAGAGTTTACAACATCTCCCAAAAATTACTCTAAGAAAATAGTCTAGTAAAAAATATTATAGTACACAAGTACTAAGAGTTGCTCCCAAATTTTACAAAAAAAAGACAAACATGCCCTCCTTAGGCCCGTCTAGTAGCACAAACTATTTTCTTGCAGCCTCTCTAACATAGCAAGAAGCATCCTCATCAGGGTTGCCCACACATTAGCTCCTTGATAAGTACAGTGTAGCGGTTGTGAGCAGTGCATGTGGCAATGTGGAAGTGGACATGGGCGGACCCTAACGGTGGAGAAAATTAAAGGGGACTCAAGCAAAATGTTTGGAGGTGGATGGGTCCGTCCGATCTACATAAGGAAGTGCAAAATTCGAGAGTAAAGAATTTTGTTTGCTTGCTTAGAGCCCTCAAACTCTCAAATGCATACTCATCTTTGGAGATTGGGCATTAGACATCCGATTGTGAATATGGGCCAACGGGAGAGGTAGGACAATATATTCTGCTAGCTTAGCTTAGAGCAATGATAATAATTTAGCCGGCTGCAGGCTGCAATGATACTTGCAGCCTCCATCTCAGCCCACTCGTATAGTGATTAGTTTGTTCATCATTAATATATGGTCCACGTGTCTCTTTCAAACAAATTTTTTTGGTGCTTGTGTCGAAGCTAGCTGTAAGTTTAGAGGCCGCTTCCTCTCTCTCACACACACATCATTCAGCCTACTATAATATTTGCTCTTATTGGTGGGAGCATAAAAACACTTTGTGAGTTCAGACTCATAACTAGATCTAATCATCCTAGTTAGTATATCATCCTAATTATGATTTTTTTTAAAAAAATTGGATGCACATTTGTAGATCCATGTCACATGACTACATTGCACAACCATCCATGGTAACTGCGGAAAGTGGATAGAGTTAAAAAAAAAATATCATTAGTATCTGTGACATCTGGTGCGTCTGGTGTGTCCTACGTCTCATTTTGGCATTGGATGTTATTTCCACGTTCCCGCACTTGTCAGCTGCTACCAAGCTAAAGTCCTCTTCATGTTATTTTCAAAAAAAAAAAGAGACTGCCAAAGGCAAAACCAAATGTTCGAAAAACATGGCTACACTTAGTACGATAGATGCTGCAAAGCTGCGCTGCACAACCCACATGTTTAATGAGCCAAATTAACGCAATCATAGAGCAGCGAGCGAGTGGATAGATGGCCAGATGTGATCCTGTCAGACAGATGCGTGATCCAAGGAATGAAGGAAACGCCCCGCTGCAGGCGCAGGCGGTGCGCGCGAGCCGGCAGGCCTGGGGGAGGTCAGAAATGCATGCCCGGCCGGCCGGCCCGGCCGCAGGCACCCCCAGCCATCGCTCGCGACACCGGTGGGGGGCAAAGGAACAGGGGAGGGGAGGGCGCAGGGCGCCATCAATGGACGGGCACCGGCGCCGGGAGCGGCCCGCCAGCGCTGGCTCCCTTTCCCTTCCTTTGCCTGGCGTGTGGCCTCGCCGCCGTGCCGGGACCCGGCCAGCCGGGGCAGGGCCTGCTCCTCTCCGGTCTCCGAGGCGATAAGAATTTGGAAGTGAGGGACCGAAGCCGACCAGAGGGGGTGAATGAGAGCCGATCAAATTTTTTTCGAAATTCGAATCGTCGGCCTATGTCCAAAAATCACCCAAACCCTCAACCGTTCTGACCAAAATTTGGAGTAGCTATTGAAAAGCTAAACCAACACAAAAGGTCTCGAACGTGCGAGCGAAACCACGAAGCAAATCAGAAGCGAATCGAGAGAAACCGCAGAACTGATCTGCCAGGACCGGTCTGACCGGTCTTGCCTACCGGTTTGACCGGTGGGCACCAAAAAACCCCCCGAAAACTTGGATTCAAATGATGAATCTCAACCAAACGACCACGAAAATCGATGAAACTTGGGGGATAGCTTCGCCCCTACCCCGTGAATATATCCCTAAGAGATCTCGTCCTAAAGATCAACAAATCTTGAGAATTCGAGGGGAGACCAAGAAGGATTGGGGTTTTCTCAAAAACTCAAGAACTCCAATTTTGAAGAGCTAGTGATTCCAGAAGGTTTGGCACGAGGCTAGAAGCAGAGGAACCACTACAAAGAGCTTATGGAATCGTCGCAATCGTGTGCATCAAAAACGAAACCAAAATCCATCACAAACGGGCACAAAAACGACGAGATTGGATCGATTCAAAAGCCCAGAGGGCACAAGGAGGATGGGGCCTCCTTTCCCAATCAAATCCAATACAAACTCTCACAAATCCATGGACTAATTCTACTCTAAAGAGAAGAACAGAGAGTGGGAGAACCAGGGGCGGCGGCCTGGAGAACAGAGGAGTCCACGAACAGATTATAAAAGCCATACATAACCTAACACAAGTGAAGGGGTATTTATACCCGCGGGACTGGTTAGACCGGTACGCTGGACCGGTCAGACCGGTTGGTTAGACCGGTCAGACCGGTTGGCCTGCAGCACCCCCTGTACACAATCTCATCTGACGGCCGAGGTTTTTACTTCGAAACGAAGTCTTCTCCGCGATGCCGCAATCTTGATGAAGATCAGGTCCGCGGTTTTGAAGGGTCCGCGAAACCCGGGTAGGTGGCCGGTTTTGAGAAGACCGCCAAAACCTTACGCGCGGGAAGATTCCCGCCTCCACGCCGTGGCCCTAGACGCCGTTCCCGCCTCGGCCTTCTGACGGCCCTAGACGCCGCCCGACGCCCGTCACATCCTCGCCCGCAGCGAGGCCCTAGACGCCGTCGACGCCCGTCGCCTCCGTCAGTCCCGAGACCGACGCCCGTGCCTCCACGACTTGGCGTCTTCAACCGTCGTCCGCCTCCTTGGTTTTGTGGCGCAAACCAAGAAACCCGCCTTCCGTCGCCGCTTGCACCCTCGATCCAGGAGTGGACGCCACAGCTGCCGCCCGGTCCGAGCTCCGGTCCTGGCTGCCCTTCACCGCCGTCCACCGCATGGTCCATCGGCCACAGCACCTCCACGGCAGCTCCCCGTCGACACTCGACACCCGTGTACCTGCAATCCAAAGACCAAGCGCACGATCACACCGCACGGTTGACAATTCACTCATCACAGGCAAGATAGAGTACTCACATTCCTCAATCTCCCCCTTGATGAGTGTATTGTCAACACACCACAAACGAACCAAGAGAAGTGAAATAAAAAAAGAACAAAGAAGCACAAGCAAGTGACGAAAAGCTCAGAAAGGCAAGAACAATCACTTACTCAACCAAAATCGATCCCCTAAGACAAGGACAAAGGCTCGACGCAATCGATCAAAAGCCAAAACATGACTCCTCAAAGACAGATGTAACGCTCGACGCAGTCATGCAAGAAGCAAAGGGAAAACGAGGAAAACCAGGAGCCAAGAACAAAGCAGAAACTCCCCAAGCAAAGTTTTTCCCTCTCATAAGTGCAACTCTCCCAAAATGATGCACTCTCAAAGCCCTGTGCACAACAGGTTTTTCAAAAATCAAACAAGTCTCCCCCTTGTTGGATCACTTCTCCCAAAATTCTCCCACTTGTTGGCACATGCACACATCAAGCCTAAAAAGACCTAAAACTCCCCCTGAAACTGAGACTCCCCCTGAACAGATGCTATGTAATGAATACAATGCAGGAGGTGTAAGTGAAAGCATTCAGGGATACAAGGATATGAGCAATATCTAGTCACAAGCACGTGTGCATCCATAAACAGGACCTGCATCTAGCTCAACAGGGTATATCAAATCAGTCTAGAGCTAGGCAAGTTCAGTTTTAGGAGAAATAAAAGCATCACCCATGATCTAGCACTAACAAGTAGAAAATGGAAAGCAGTACTAATCAAACTCATACAGGTGAGCCAAACCAGCCAAAAACAAGTTGCCAACATCTATTTTTCAATTAAATTTATAGCAATCAATTCTTAATACCAGGGGTTGAAAGCTTGTCATGCTTTACTTAGCAACGAGGCCAAGTCTATGTCAAAGACAATTAGAAGCTTAAAGCACTCATTTCAGTCATGCACAGCCTTGCCCGGGTTCTCACAAGTGCAAAGTGAGCCGTCCCGAAAGCTCGATCAGTGCGACAAGCAATCCCACCTGGATCTTTTCATTCCATTTCAAGAACAGTTCAAGCAAATTTTTTTTATCAAATTTAGATCATTTCAAGTATGAATTACTGAACGAAAAGCTACACTAGCATGAATAAGATAGCAAAGCATATCCACACGCCCTAACATGCTAGTAGCCAAGACAAGGTGATCATGTTTTCAGATTTTCAAATCAAAATAGCTTAACTCAGATGATGTCATATACACAATAGAGCAAGCTATACATGATCAAATTTATCAACTCACACTAGCAGGCACTAGAAGATCATAGCAATGTATACAAGAATGCTAGTGCAAGTGAGATAATGCAAAATGCAAACATGTACAATGCATATGCACAATGCAACTACCAAACCTAGAAAACCAAGAGAAGCAAAACAAAAACCTACCAAGCTAACCGAAATAAAAGTCAACGATCAAAAGGGGTAACAAACCCCAAGCTCCCCTCGCAAGCGAGCAAAGGTGTCCTGCTCTAGCGTTTTGGTGAGGATATCTGATGTTTGTCTCTCTGAAGGGACATGGATCAGGTCTATGTGTCCTCTCTCATGGTTGTCTTGTAGGAAATGGAATCGGATGTCTATGTGCTTGGTTCTGGAGTGCAGGACATGGTTCTTTGCAATGCTACTGGCTGACATGTTGTCTACAAAGATGGGAACCCTACCGAAACTCAAGCCATAATCCTGCAAGGTTTGTTTCATCCAAAGTATCTGGGAGCAGCAGCTAGCAGCGGCAACATACTCAGCTTCTGTAGAAGAAAGCGCTACACTATCCTGCTTGCGAGAGGACCAAGACACCAAAGATGTACCGAGAAATTGACAAGTGCCGGATGTTGACTTGCGATCCAACCGACACCCACTGAAATCGGCATCAGAAAAGCCCACCAAAATCAGAGAAGAATCCGCAGAATACCAAAGACCAAATTTAGGGGTGAATTTCAGATACATGAAGATGCGTTTCACCATCTGCCTGTGGGAGGTGCGCGGTGAAGCCTGGTACCGCGCACAAAGGCCGACGCCGAACTGAATGTCTGGCCGCGTCGCCGTCAGGTACAGGAGAGAGCCGATCATGCTCCTGTACTCCTTCTGGTCCACCGCCTCGCCGTCCAAGTCCTCATCAAGCGCCGTCGATGTGCATATCGGAGTCGGCTGAGGAGACAGGTCGCTCATGTCGAACTTCCGCAGCAAGTCTCTAGTGTACTTGGCTTGATGGACAAAAGTGCCCAGAGGAGTTTGTTTGATCTGCAGCCCGAGGAAGAACTGCAGCTCACCCATCATGCTCATCTCGAACTCCCTGGACATCTGATCAGAAAACTTGGAGACAAGAGCGTGAGAAGAGCCACCAAAGATAATATCATCCACGTATATCTGAACTGAAAGAAAATCAGTGTCAGATCGCATGAGGAACAAAGTTTTATCAACACATCCCATATTAAAGCCCTGAGCCAGCAAAAAGGTTTTCAATCTATCATACCAAGCTCTAGGTGCCTGTTTCAAACCGTAAAGAGCTTTCTGAAGTTTATAAACACGGTTCGGAAACTTGGGATTTTCGAAACTAGGGGGTTGCTTCACATAAACTTCTTCTTCGATAAAACCATTCAAGAAGGCAGAATTCACATCCATTTAGAAAACCTTAAAACCCTTGCAAGCAGTAAATGCAAGAAAGATTCGAATAGCTTCCAAACGTGCAAGAGGAGCAAAAGTTTCCTCAAAATCAATACCCTCTTTTTGGCAAAACCCCTGGGCAACAAGACGAGCCTTGTTTCGAACAACCAAACCATCCTCACCCTGCTTGTTTTTGAAAACCCACTTCGTTCCGATGGGATTACAAGCAGGTGGAGGCTCGACTAAGACCCAGACTTGGTTTCTTTCAAAATTTTCAAGTTCCTCATGCATGGCATTGACCCAATTAGAATCAGAAAGAGCGTGTCCAATATCTTTGGACTCAAAAGAGGCAACAAATGTTGAATGAGCAAAGCCAGCGATACTTGTTACCTTGGACCTGGTGACTCGCTCGTTGAGATCACCTAGCATCTGTTGAGGTGGATGGCGATGCTGAATGTGTCGCGGTGCTTCCCGTGTCGAAATCGCCTCCTCCTCAACCAAAGCTGGTGCCTCCTCAGGTGCAGCTGGTGAAGCCTGAGTCACCTCCTCGATCAGCCCCCGGGAAGTAGACGTAGTCGGATCGGGGCCGTCGTCATCGTCCGAGCTCGTGGCAGAGACGGCAGGGTCCACAGCACGCGTGGTAGCCTCAGCCTCGCCATCTGCAGCTTCTTCCTCCTCATCTTCAAAGATGGAAGTGCCGAGCTCATCATCTCCTGCAACTTCAAAGACAGAAGAATTGCACGGTGCAGTCTCGTCGAAAGTGACTTCACAAGTCTCTCTGACGATGTTAGTATCAATAATTAGCACACGGAACGCTCTAGAGTGAGAAGCATAACCGAGAAAAATACCGTCAGACGAGCGAGACTCAAACTTATCAAGATTTCCATCTTTCAGCACAAAGCACCGGCAACCGAAAACTCTGAGATGGCCAACACGGGGCTGGCGTCCAAACCGCAACTCATAAGAAGTCCTGTGCATGAGAGCACGCAAGAAAATGCGGTTGGACACGTAACAAGTGGTGTTATCCGCCTCAGCCAAGTATTTGTGAGGAGTCCTATGCTCATCGAGCATCGTCCTCGCCATCTCAACCAGCGTCCGATTATTCCGCTCTACAACTCCATTCTGCTGTGGAGTGTAGGGAGAAGAATACTGGTGTTCAAGCCCTTGATCACTGCAAAAGGCGTCAAAACGAGCGTTTTTGAATTATGTGCCATTGTCACTGCGGATCGCTCTCATGGCCTGGGGTAACTCGTTTTTCAATCTCAATATCAAGTCTCGAACAAACTCGAAAGCCTCATCCTTGGTTCTCATGAAAAAGACCCAAGAATAGCGAGAAAAGCCGTCCACAATCACAAAAACGTACCACTTCGCACCAACAGACATCACCCGAGAAGGACCGACAGTGTCCATGTGTAGCAACTCTCCAGGGTGAGAGGTCATCACCTGATTAACAGGCGGATGTGAAGTGGCAATCATCTTCCCGTGGCGACACGGATGGCAAACAAGGTCCTTTTCAAACTTCAATTTGGGCAATCCTCGGATCAGGCCAAGTGAGCTCAGTCTCGACAACAAGTCAAAGCTCAAATGTCCAAGTCTCCTATGCCACTTCCACAAATCAGAAGAAGGACCAGCCAACAAGCAACGAGACGGGCCAAGAGGAGTTCCAGAGAAGTCAACCAAGAAAACCCGATCGCGAGGTGTAATCCGACAAACCAAATCTCCTCTGGAATCAAGAACACGCGAACAGCCCTCCTTGAAGCGAACCACAAACCCCTCATCAAGAAGTTGCGAAACAGAGAGCAAATTAAAGCCAAGATTCGAAACCAAAGCAACTTCTCTCAGGGTAAAGCGATCAGAAACTCGAACAGTGCCAAGTCCACGTACCTTTCCTCTTCCATTATCCTTGAACACAATGTACTCCTTTGAGCGCATCGGGGTGAGGCTGGAGAACCATTTGTCATTTCCGGTCATGTGGCGCGAACAACCGGAGTCCATGATCCACCTGTTCTCCAAGCCTCCGACCTGCACATCAGTAGTGAGACAAAGGGTGAGCAAATGTCTCAACACTGGGGTTAGCAAAGTGAGAAGCAAACCAGTGTCGAGCCATTTGCTCTACAGAAGGGTTAGCAAAATCAGGCAAAGCGTATCCCCCGTCCCGTCTACCGCATGACTAACGAACACCACCGCGAGGAAAGCGTGGAGCCTCAAAACCTCCTTCAAAGCCTCGGTCCCGTGGTCCATAGCCGTACTGAAAACGACCAGGAGCACGACCGGCAAAGCGACCACCCGCTGGAGCACGGTAACCACCACCGTCTCCCTGACCTCCACCTACATGTCCGCGTTCCGTCTCTCCTGCTCTCTCCTCACAGCCCGCTTCCTCCTAAAGCAAAACTCCTCTAGGTGACCTTCCCTGTCACAGAATTCGCAGTGGTACCTCACCTCACGCTTGGGAGGTGGAGGCCTAGCCTGCGGACGGGGAGGAGCAGCCCTCTTCTTCTGGGCAACCTGGGCTGTGGCAGCAAGGAGCGTGTCGAGGGGATTCCTCAGTGCATTGGGCTTTGGAACCCAAACCTGCTTCTGCGGAGGTGCTTTCGGTGGTTCTTTAAGCACACCATCTGCGGGGTCAACAAGCGAAGGCTGCGTGCTCGTGCTAGCAGTGTTTCCAGCAGCCTTGCCAATCTTACCATACAACCTAAGCGTGGGACAAAGCTTACAAGCGCCAAGCAAAGCAGGCCTAGATCTAAGCTCCTCTAGTTCACAAACAACAGTAGCAAACTTGGACTGCAAAGAAGCTAGATCAGACTTGAAAATAGGACACTCATCGCATTCAAGCACATCACTAACAATGGAAGCGTCCTTGACAAGTTCAAGCTCATGCTTGGCCTTGGCTAGCTCGTGAGACACGCCAAAAAGCGAAGTCTTAGCAACATCTAAGTTCGCGACGTTCTCATCATGCTTGGCACGGAGAGCAACAAGATCATTCATGTGAGATATATAGCCAACGCACTCATCCTCACTAGATTTCTCCCTAGCACAAGCCAGCTCAGCCCTAAGCTTTCTACGCTCTCTAGCTGCTTCCTTAAGCAGCCTCTTCTGGTTGCCGAGAGCGGCGTACAACTCCCTAACCTCTATATCAAGCAGGTCGATCGTGGAGTTTACCTCTGAATCGCTCTCGGATCCAGGAGAAGAGCCGGAGTGCGTCGGTGTAGCATGTTCACCCGAAGACGCACGAACACCATCGGCTTCGCCCGCCATGGTGCAGAAGCTCTTGCGTCGACTGGCCGCCAAGCAAAGGCCGATGAAGCCGGTGGCTTCCTTGTCCCGCTTCTTCTTCTTCTTCTTGTCATCGTCGTCAGAGGTCGGTGAAGAAGAGCGGTCGGTGTCGGAGCTCTTGTCGAGGTCGCTGAGCTGCGCCAGGAAGGCCTTCTCCCGCTTCTTGGCCTTGTACTGGAAGCGCTTTTTGAGCGACTCCTTGTTGAAGCGTCCTCCCCGGTCACGACTGCGGTGCTTGTGGCGCCGACGCTCCTTGTTGGAGCCTCCCTCGTCGCGGTCAAGGTGGCGGTAGTAGTCGAAGGAGTTGTTCTGGACACCGCCGGACTTCTTGGGGCAATCGGCGATGAAGTGGTTCAGATCGCCGCAGTTGTAGCACCCGGGGTTCTTCTTTCTCTACCTGTTGTGGTAGATGCGCTGGAACTTGCTGATGAGGAGTCACAAGTCGTCGTCGCCCAGCGTCTCCAGCTGCTCATCTGAAACAGAAGGCAAAGAGGCAAGAAAAAGGCCAAGAGCTGAGTTAGCGTTAGAGCTCGTTCCACCTGGGCCAGTCACAAGAGCGATGCTCTTGGAAGGAGGGGCACCATTGAGCTTGGCTCATGTCTGGTTATCCACCTCCGTGGCCTTGAGCTTGCTGAAAAGTTCATTCACGATCAGAGTCTCATAGCCTGCAGATTCAATGATCGTGTTCACGTTGAGATCCCACACAGAGCGGTCAAGTGCGTAGAGCAACTTGAGAGCCTTCTCGTGCTCTGTGTACTCAAGGGCACCAGCAGATCTGTTCGCATTGACTTTGTTCACAATCGACTGAAAACGACTGAACATCAAATCAATGCTCTCACCCGGCTCCTGTGTGAAGTTCTCGTACTCACGTCGATGAGTCTCGAACAGTCTGGCCTTCACCTGAGGTGTACCCTCGTGATAGTTCTCAAGGCACGTCCAAATCTTGTGGGCTTCCTGAAAACCATGGACGCGTGAGAACTCCGCACGAGAAACGCCAGCGAACAAGGCATTGACGGTCTTGGCGTTAGCCTCGTGCTGGGTCACCTGGGGAGGTGTGATCCGAACAGCAAGCACCTCGTAAAGCTGGTTCGTGGTAATTTCCCAGACATCAGCTCCCATGCTCTGCAGGAAGGCTCTCATGCGAACCTTCCAGTAGGCATAGTCCTCGCCGGAAAATACCGGGATCTTACTAAGACTCGCCTTGGTCACCGAGTGGTTTTCGAATCGATTAAGGTACTGAAAACATCAACCGAGCTCTGATACCAATTGAGGGACCGAAGCCGGCGACCAGAGGGGGGGTGAATGGGAGCCGATCAAAATTTCTTCGAAATTCGAATCGTCGGCCTATGTCCCAAAATCACCCAAACCCTCAAGCGTTCTGACCAAAGTTTGGAGTATCTATTGAAAAGCTAAACCAACACAAAAGGTCTCGAACGTGCGAGCGAAACCACGAAGCAAATCGGAAGCGAATCGAGAGAAACCGCAGAACTGATCTGCCAGGACCGGTCTTACCGGTGCACTCTGACCGGTCGCGGCTGTTCGAAAACTAGCAGACCGGTCTGACCGGTCTTGCCTACCGGTCTGACCGGTGGCACCCAGAAAACCCCCAAAAACTTGGATTTAAACGATGAATCTCAACCAAACGACCACGAAAATCGATGAAACTTGGGGGATAGCTTCGCCCCTACCCCGTGAATATATCCCTAAGAGATCTCGTCCTAAAGATCAACAAATCTTGAGAATTCGAGGGGAGACCAAGAAGAATTGGGGTTTTCTCAAAAACTCAAGAACTCCAATTCTGAAGAGCTAGTAATTCCAGAAGGTTTGGCACGAGGCTAGAAGCAAAGGAACCACTACAAAGAGCTCATGGAATCGTCGCAATCGTGTGCATCAAAAACAAAACCAAAATCCATCACAAACGGGCACAAAAACGACGAGATTGGATCGATTCAAAAGCCCAGAGGGCACAAGGAGGATGGGGCCTCCTTTCCCAATCAAATCCAATACAAACTCTCACAAATCCATGGACTAATTCTACTCTAAAGAGAAGAACAGAGGGTGGGAGAACCAGGGGCGGCGGCCTGGAGAACAGAGGAGTCTACGAACAGATTACAAAAGTCACACATAACCTAACACAAGTAAAGGGGTATTTATACCCGCGGGACTAGTCAGACCGGTACGCTGGACCGGTCAGACCGGTGCCAGGGACCGGTCAGACCGGTTGGCCTGCAGCACCCCCTGTATACGATCTCATCCGACGGCCGAGGTTCTTTCTTCGAAACAAAGTCTTCTCCGCGATGCCGCCATCTTGATGAAGATCAGGTCCGTGGTTTTGAAGGGTCCGCGAAACCCGGGTAGGTGGCCGGTTTTGAGAAAACCGCCAAAACCTCACGCGCGGGAAGATTCCCGCCTCTACGCCGTGGCCCTAGACGGCGTTCCCGCCTCGGCCTTCTGACGGCCCTAGACGCCGCCCGACACCCGTCACCTCCTCGCCCGCAGCGAGGCCCTAGACGTCGTCGACGCCTGTCGCCTCCGTCAGTCCCGAGACCGACGCCCGTGCCTCCACGACTTGGCGTCTTCAACCGCCGTCCGCCTCCTTGGTTTTGTGGCGCAAACCAAGAAACCTGCCTTCCGTCGCCGCTTGCGCCCTCGATCCAGGAGTGGACGCCACAGCTGCCGCCCGGTCCGAGCTCCGGTCCCGGCTGCCCTTCACCGCCGTCCACCGCACGGTCCATCGGCCACAACACCTCCACGGCAGCTCCCCGTCAACACTCGACACCCGTGTACCTGCAATCCAAAGACCAAGCGCACGATCACACCGTATAGTTGACAATTCACTCATCACAGGCAGGATAGAGTACTCACATTCCCCAGAAAGTCAATTAGGCAGGCCGGATCACTGCAACGCCAAGGGCCCTGTTGAGACAGATACTGGAGCTGCTTACATTTCCCTGCGAGATCGAGGCGGTTGGTGCTGTGTTTGTACATTGACGGAACTATGTGTGCAGAGTTTGTTTTGCAAATTTTGGGATCCGTAGGGTGCCAACGAAAGAGCTACGGGAGGTGGTCATCATGTGGTGCTGCAACGTCTCTGTCTACGCATCCTTGAATGTGTCACACCCCTGCATTACAGAGGACCACTCACTGCCTTGTTCTTCTTCCCCCCAATGCTTTTGGACACTACTTTGCTGGTCCTAGACGTACTACTCTGATATTTATTTTCGTTTTCCTTTTATTTGTGTCGAGGCAGGCTGTATAGGCCGTGTGCCCGTGTCGGAGTGTGTCCACTTGTTTTCGATCAGGAATAATACCAGGCTCCAAAGTTTCAAGAAAGGAACCGTGCATTATCAATTCTAATGGTTAAAGAGCTTGCTCCGCGCGCGTTGCATGCCAAGAAGCTTGGTTTAAGCATGCCAGAGACGAGAAGATTGGAGTATAAATTTCAGACAAGGTCAGAAGGGAAACGTGCCCACTAATTGCAAACGCATGTAGTACACTTAACAACATTCCCTGGACGGTACAAAATCTATTTTTTTTAAAAGCATCCAGGACCATTGGGAGTCATGTAACACACTGATCGGACTCAATATAGACGAGACTCTCACACTGGGAATCATGGGCCGAGCCATGCTTGAACCCACGATCGGCCGCTCCACCACCTGGAGCGCTAACCGCTTGAGCTACGGCTCAATCCCTGCTACAAAATAATTGAAGTGCGAGTTCACTCCACATTCGTTCCATTCATCTTTTTAAGGCAAGTCTTAATGAAAATTTCATAAAGAATTTCATAGCATTAAATATCATCAATTGCTGATATGGTAAGGAGAGAGAAGGATAGAATTTCATGGGATATGAGGAGAGTTTCATCACCATGAAACTCATCCGGTACAGTTACCTAGCTTTCAGTCTAGATAACTGTGCCTATGAAACTTCCACGAAACTGGTCTAAAGATGAATGAATGACCATGTTTCAAACAGATCCCACGGGAATTAATGGCACACGGAATTCTAGTGGTAGTGGCAGCCGCCATTTGCCTTCGTTTCCGGGTGTCCGGCATCGGCAAGCTCTGACGACTCCGAGACCATGCGCGCACGCACGCAGAGACCCGTACCCAATCATCATCTATCCTCTCGGACGACGGCGAGTTTAATTCGCGGCGTAGTAAATCGCTGCACACGCCAGGCGTGAACGATCGAGACCCTGCATGCCGGCGACCCGTAGTAAAAACGGTCGAATAGCCCCCACGTGGTAGGCTAATACAACGGCCGCCTCCCGATCGACCCGGTCCCCTCGCCGGCCGGCCCTGCACACGTACACGCCCCCCTACCGCCCTACGCGCCCGTGCGGCCGTGCCGTCGAGTCCCACCAGCTAGCGTCGGGCCGGTTCCTCTCAGCGGCACACGTCGGCGCTTCTCATCAGGTGCCTGCAGCGCAGGCTTGGAACGCTGGAGAGCTACACTGTTCTTTTTTTCTTTTTCCTTTTTTGAAACGAAATGTTGAGCTACTACGTACTGCTGAACTTGGGAGTGGTTGCAGCAGCCTGCTAGCTGGCAGAAACGCATCCTGGCGCGGTGCACGGAAAGGCACGGAGCATAGCGTGTGTTACTTACTGTTCGCAAGTCCCTGAAGGTACTGCTTTGCAATTCGGCTTGCAGGTGGGGCAGGTTTTAAAATGAACCCGCAAATCCGCCCCGCAAAAATAGGTTTTGTGGTCAATGCGGCCCAGCTGCAATATTTTTGTGTCCCAACATTGAACAGCTCGCTGAAGCCCGTGAACAATAGATGAAACCCGCAAGAGCTGCAACAACCCTAGCGCCGCAGTCCCCATCGCAGCCGCGCGCGTGGCCAGGGCCGGCGCGAGCTCGCCCGCATCTCCGCCCGCCCGCCAGCGCCGCATCTCCAACCCGCGCGGACTACATCCAGTAGGTCGCGCCGCAACGGCCTGGTCAAGAAGGCCTACGAACTCTCCATGCTCTGCGACGCCGAGGTCGTGCTCATCATCTTCCCCAGCCGCGGCAAGCTCTACGAGTTCGGCACTGCCGGGTAAGCGATCGATCGATCAAATTAACACGCGAGCGCACGACCACCTAGCTAATTAATTTTCTGCTCCTGCAAGCAGATCTGCAAAAGTGAAGTCACCATTGGAGGATTTATTTTCTGCATATCTCTAACTTACGAAAACGCCGCGATTCCCGGGCCGTGGAGCGGGGCCACGTCGCCTGTAACCCGTTAACCGTCCGATCCACCTAACTCGCTGCCTCGACCGTCCGATGCGGCTCGGGCTGGGTCTGTCGCCCGTTATTCCACTCACCCGGGGACTCGGGAACCTTCGCGGACCCGCTCCGAGGCCGGCCTATCCCCTCCACGGCCGCCGCTTCTCCCCCACCGGCTGGCCGAGGCCCCCCTGTGGCTGGCTCCTTGTGGCGATGGCCGAGGAACACGCGGCCGGCTCCTCCAGCAAAAAAGCAGCGAGCGCGAGGGGAGGCCCCCCCGCAGCTGGCTCCTCGCGTCGGCGGCCCACGGCCACGCCACCGGCGGCTCCTCCAGCAGAGCGGCCCCAAGGTTGGGGGAGGGGACCCAGTCTCCCCTGCCTTTTTCTCTTGCCCAGATCTTCGCAAGGAACTCCGAAGGAACACCGTCGCAAGCTCTTCGCTGGGAGCCTGGTACCCAACCACCATAAATTGTCTAGGTAATTTGTTTTCCTCTCTGCCGCCTAGCTGTTAGAGATCACTGTGGCTGCCCTCCGCTTAGTTTAATCTGTATAAATTAGTACTATTCAGTTAATGTGTAGTAATTTTGTAGCCTGACATGCAAATCGAATTTAGTGCTGCGGCCTCATCTCTATTGTGTATCTTTGGTTAGATTTGATCTATCCTGTAGCACTTCACTGGAAACCAATCACTAATTGTAATGCGTGTTTATCTATACTTACAGTAACAATATAATAATTCAAATTTGCTTTGTACTTTCAGGAAGCCAAAAGAACAACCTATCCCAAATTAAAAAGAAATAAAAGTTAACAGGTATGTAACATAAACAAGTTTGTTCTTGATGCATCATGAAAAGATAAACTGTTGAATTACTATCGGTAATCGTGTTGGTGCTATCATTCAACTCAAACAGGACAGATGAAACATAACTTCCAAACACTCGAACTCGAAGTAGTATGCAATAGTCAACTTTGATCTTATCTTACTTGTGCCTTCTGTTGTATGTTCCCTGCCACTCTTACCTCAGGCTAGGAATAGTTAAAGCTATCGAGGAATTTAAGACTTCAGTCTATGTTGAAAATTATGACCAAGAGGAGGCTGAATTTCACAAGCCAACAACATCTTTATCATACTTTTAAGTTTTAAGCACTTATTCTTTTAGTTAGATGCATCCATTACCAACTCTAGATGATTCATTGCTTCTGGTATAATGGCTCATACCCTATTGGATGAGGCTCACCACCTACCATGATCATTGAAGTTGTCTAAAGCATGTTGTTCAGTTATGTGCTTATCAAAAATCTTTGTAAGATATCTTTCCTATATCCAGCAATGAAATGTTTGCGTAGTAGTATCTGGCACTAAGAAGACAAGTCTTTTGACAATATATTTAGGTTCCTGGAATTGTCTTTGCAAGAGGACCTGCATTGCTGTGTTGATTCTACTGAGCAGGTATAATATCATGATTTAGGGCACATAGATGATGTTCAGTTAGTAAATTCTTCCATTGACACAGCTCCTAAATTTCTAGGTTAGAGTTATTGGAAATTTTGTTTGGAACCTCCAACTGGAATGCTAGATGATGAAAAAGGTTATTTTGTTGGCACCACAGTCTGTGAGGTTAGCAACTTTTCTTATCCTAATCTAACGAGTATTTAAGTTCAGGTATTATTTTTAGGGAATAAGTCAGGCTTGTTGGTCCTGCCTGATATTGGTTCACATTTGACATACCACAATATATCATTGTTGCTGTCATATTTCCTACTTGAACCTGTAAAGCATGATCTGTAACTGCTGACTGGTTAAAGAAAAAAACTGGTAACCTTTTTTTTCAGTTTGCTAACCTCTGATGCAATCATGCAGCTTCTATTCCAGAAAAGAATTGTCCGAGTAGGCCGGGTAACTCAATTTTGCCGGAGATTAGGCAGCATTGAGTAGGTAATCTTTATTTGGAATCTTACATGAGCATAATTTACTCCTCTTGAGAGGTTAGCACTGCAAGATCGGTGCTGGACTGGGGAGCGTCGGCGACGCCACAACCTTCAGCAGTCAGCGGAGTGCGCCCTCTGCGCGCAGGAGGACGAGTCCATCGACCACCTCCTGCTTGGTTGTGTCTTTAGCAGGGAGGTTTGATTCAGGACTCTAAACCCGCTGGGTTTGGCCGCTCTAGCTCCCTTGCCGGTAGATTCACTTGCAGATTGGTAGCTTGCAGCTCGGAAGCAGGTCCCAAAGGCGCATCGGAAAGGGTTTGACTCCCTTGTCACCCTCGTCTGCTGGTCGCTTTGGAAGGAGCGTAATAGTTGTGTCTTTGAGGGTAGATCGGAGCAGCCGTCTGTGGTTTGCTCCAAGGTAGCGAGCGAGATCTCGGTGTGGGTCTTAGCTGGTTTTGTGTCCCTTAGGTCGCTCAGCGTTGTTGTGTAATTAAACCTTAAAGATAGGGGGCGGCGCTCGGCGCCATGTAATACTCTTAAGTGCCAGGATCACTTAGGTGATCTTAGTACTTGGTCGCTCTCTTTCCGCTTAATGAAATAACGTGCTTCGGCACGTTCGCGAAAAAAAGATATGAAAAATGTGACCAACTGTGATATGGAGCATCAACCGAATTACAAGTTGCTGATTTTTGCAAATTCAGTCTGTAGCTGCATCTGCCAACATTCCTGCAAAGCTTTTGATTTCATGGTAAAGTTGGAAGGGTTAAAGCATCATGCTACTTGGCATTTCTGAGAAGTTCGCTTGTAGCGGCAGCCATGTGGTTCTCAGAAGTGCCGGGAAGCTTTTCCGAGCTTGACGGGAGCCACCGATCACCAGGATGCCAGCAACATCGACATCCACTTGCCCAAGCTAAAGCCCCAAGGTGAGAGAGGGCGTGGACAACACGGTTAGTCGGTCGACTGCAACGTCTGTGTATTATTTGCTTACAATACAAATAAGTATGGGGTCTCCTACGAGAAACATCTAGAGTACTTAGCTAATATTATATATGTTTGGTTTATTCTTTCCGGCAATCTAATTATTGGATCATCCACTACAGAATACACAACTCTCGATAATTCGTTGTCATTATTATAATTCTTTCGATCAAGTGGATGTTAGTGAACAAGCATGGTAAATAGCCATTCATAATACTGACCTCCATAAAGAAGATCAGATGTTAATAACATCCTTGTCTGTTGAAATGTCCTTTTTATTTGTTTATTAAACTTTGTGAGACACATTCAGTAGGACTTTTTATATCATGGGGGCAAGGCCTCAACTACACAACTAAATACAATCAGCTTCCGTAAATATACTCTGTCTCTACTGCCTGTATAGAGTGAATCTATCTTTCTTAAACTCAATTCCTATGTATATGTTGGTTAATTTGGGAATAGCAGATAGGACGTAGCAACTACAATGCATAGCAGTTTATGTAGGCAATATGTTCAACCAAATGCCTTCAGCTAAAAAGATTTCCTCTTCTCCATAAGCTTGCTGATGCCCTCTATCTAAAACAATGATCTTTTGCGTGACAGGGGACTGCTCCACTTCTTTGCCGTGCGCAGGGACAAGGCAATGCTGTGGTGCAGCACGTCAAGGAAAGGGGCTATGCTCGCCACCAGCGAGGAGGCTCAGGTTCAATGACAATTTCCCCTGCGCGAGCCATGCCAGGAAGATATTTGTCGATATGGATAAAAGAGGTTTATATATGACAACTGTATGCACATTTCGTAGTAATGAATTTAGTTCTCTGTTGGACTCTTCAGTTTCATACAGTATTGGTGGTCAACAAGATGTTGTTAGTAACATAGCTGTTGTTTGAACAAATATGACTACTGAATATGCATGAAACTCACTTAAGAATCTCAAACTTGAGCCTTCATATTTGGTTTCTCTATGACTTGGTTGTATCAGCTATATCTATTGTATCGTGCTCTGCTATACAAATGAAAGTTTGGTTTCAGGAACTGCCCTCCGTAAATTCGCTCTTTATTTTCCCTCAAGGTTACACACGGCTTAAATATTGGTCCACGCGACAAGGCCGCGTGGTCTTTCTAGTTCTTCAGAAACACCTGATGCAAACAACAACTATCAGCCACAATCCAATGATGAGACCATCCATGAAGATGACCCCTGGGCAGACCGAGAACAACACCTTACTGCACAAAAAAAGAACGCAGTGAAAAATGAGCTTCAAGTATATTTGCAAGATGACCTTTTTCCTCGACAAAAGGATTTCGACATTCTACAATGGTGGTGGATGCACTCTGCTAAATACCCTGTGCTTTCGCGTATGGCAAGGGATCTATTTGCAGCACCTGCATCAACTGTAGCTTCTGAGTCTGCATTCTCTACTAGTGGGAGAGTTATTAGTGACTATAGAAGCCGGTTGACAAGCAAGAATGTAGAAGCATTAATTTGCCTCCAGGACTGGTTGAGAGCAGAAGGTAACCTTTTGCTAATTGTTTAAATAATATGCTTGTTCAAGATTGTAATTCTATAGTATATGCTCACCTCTTCATTTTATTTCAGGCCATACTAACTTCAAGATTGCAGAAGGTGATATTAGCGATGATGAGGGTCAGTTAGAATAACAGGTATTTTTTTCTTCTTGAATCTGTTATGCAGCAGAGTTCCTTCTCTGCTGTCCTGTTTTGGACATGAGAGAAACCTTGTAGCTGTTAGTTAGCTTTTCTGTAATTTGTTTATACTGAAAATCAGTTGCCTCATGTATGCAACTAGCACCTGTCAATTCCAGTCATAGAGCACTTGTCAATGCTTGTGGTCACTCGAATGTTTAATTAATCTGGAAAGTATGCTTGGTAAAAAAAATTCAGATAGCAAGCAGTGCCCTGTTCTTTAATTTTTGGGAGGTCCATTTCAATCTTATATGGGGCCGAATTGACCTCACCTACTGCCAGGTTCCTTTTAAACATGGCTGTAAGCAACTATACCATTTTTATTCTGCTGGTGCCCCTACAACCAGAAAAGATGTGTAGTTTGGTTGGCACAAACATCATATGCTTGCACCATATAGACCATATTTAGCAGCACAAGGGTAGTTGGTATTGAGAGGTATTATGGAAAGTATATATGCTTGGTAAAAAAAATATTCAGATAGCAAGCAGTGCCCTGTTCTTTGCCGTTTCAGCCACTTGTGAAAGACTGAGGTACTGCTGTTCGGTAGGATGGCTATAGAGTATTTTTGTTGTTTCCAATTGATCTTGATTAATTTTCTAAGATAGCATCTATTTTCTAAGATCTTTCAGCATCAAGTAGCGTGGACAGCATCAAAATGATGTAATGCATGTTGAGTTGTGGTGCATACCACAGTTTATCAGTTAGTAGCTTTATTAGTAAGCTGGGTCATTCAACTTTGGCAACCTAGTTAACTCTGTGCTGGTTGTTAGCTAGAGAAGAGAGAAGCTTGTGTGGCTTTAGTCAAACACCCTTGATACTTGTTGCGGAGTGTGGTTCGTGGATAGCATTCTCTGTGCCATTTCGAGGTTTTTTTTGTTTGGCTCTTGTGTTCGTGGATCGCTTGTTTTTGGTATGTATCATTGGTCGTCCTTACCTTTAATCTTTAAATATGAAGTCGTTTGCCTTATCTGTCTCGGCTCATGATGTCTTCTTTGTCTTGTCTGTCAATTCAAGTCTTGCTTTCTCATATTCATTTTTGAATGCTACTTGTATGCGATGCGATGGTGGCACCGTACCTTGCGGGTTGCCGCGTACATGCCACTAAGCCCACCGGATGGAAGCAAGCGGCTTAATTATTTTGCGGACAGCCACAAACCCGCTTAATTACTTTGCGCAAGCGTAGTGGGCAAGTGGACAGCCGCAACCCGCCCCACCTGCAAGCCGATTTACAATCTTGGAGCGGATTGCTCATTGCTGGCTGCTGCAGTAGGATGTGCGTTGTGCTAGGGCTAGGGCCGGGCAGCACAGCACAGTGCGCATCTAGCAGCAGCAGCAGCAGCTCACTTTTTCAAAGTCGTTGCTGTGCTTTGTAATTTTGTCCAGCAAATCTATGGGCCGAAGAGAAGGGAAAGGAGGAGTTTGGGCCCCTGATTTCGGCATGGTTGGGCCATCGGCAATGCCGAGGCAACTCATCATAATACAGGAAAGGCTTTCGGTACAGTACCACATCGGTGATGCAGACGGGCACCTCGTGGCAGGCGTGGTTAGCAGTATCAAATTTGTTAATGGTTTCTGATTCCGATGAATTCTGAATGAAAGTACACCACTTGTTGTGCTTAGCATTTTTCATTCCAGTTTTTACCTCCCTAGCTAATGATCTGCATTTCCTTTTGAGCAGCTTCCGTTGCTAACATCCGAGTCTGCCACACAAAACTCCCACCACAACATATGCAACATAAAAAAAAACTGATGCAACATCAAAAAAGACATGCAACATCACAAAAATTTATTTTTGAGTGTAAAGTTATCAAGTTGCTATATCACAGGTGAATCATCACAAAATCATTGTTAGAACATCACAAAAAATTCATGTTGCAACATCTCAAAATCAATTAAGGCCGCGTTTAGATTGCGAAAATTTTTGGCCAAAGCAAAGAATCTGACACTGTCAAGATGCCATGGAAAGTCTGTTCGCGATCAGGATTTTGGGTGGCGTTTAGTTCGCGATCTGACACGATCGAATGGATAGGGTGGGGGGAGGGGGAAAATCGCCGATGGGTGGGCCGGCTGCCTGTATGTCCCGTGAATGAACAGTAGAAGGCCGAGATTTTTTGGCCACCGTTTAGTTCCCAAACAGGCGTGTGCGAAAATTTTCGGGCCAGGTTGAAAATTTTCGCAATCTAAACGGGGCCTAAAAGTCAAATCATGACCGCAACATGGTAAAATCATGTTTGCAACATCTAGATAAGGCGACGGGCTTCCCGAGTGGAGGAAGGCTGGGCGGCGACAGGCTTCAGGGGCATGGCGGCGACAGGCTTCAGAGGAGGGACCAGGGAGAGCATGCCGCACCGTCCCCTGTTGGCCCCAATGTACCCGCCGACCGGGCCTCCGCATCACAGCCGAGCTGCCACGAGGCATTAGGCCGGGAGCTTCTCCAGGACCGTTGGCTCAGCATCATCTCCACTGGCTCGAGGGGAATGGAGAAGAGAGAAGTATCAGCCATGTCATGATTATGGAGGATGGAAGCTCGTGAGAAAGGGAGGAGAGAAGCTGACAGATGCTTATCCTTTTGTCTAAAAAAATAACATGGGAGACAACAAACGATATGTGGTGCTCGAGGCAACAAAGGATATGTTGTGCTGGAAGAGCCACGTGTCCGTCTGATTTTTTGTTGCCATCGGACGTATGAGGTAAAGCATTCTCATTTCCTTTTTGTTATTTACTGTGAAGTATGACTGTAGTAGTGGTTGCTTCATGTTTGACCCACCAAATCATTTGGCTACCTTCTGTAAGTGAAGACTATTAGGTCAGTCTCAATGGGGAGTTCCATTGCACGGTTACCAAAACTGTGAACTAGGTAACCGAACCGGAAGAGTGTTATGGTGATGATACTCCTCTCACATCTTATGACACTTCGTCTTCTCTCGCTTCAGTCATGCCAGTAAATTTAATGCTCATGACACTCCTATTGAGATTGGCCTTTTAGCATATATGTTTGAGGATCTTTTAGCATATTTTTATTCAACCTATCAAGCCATGTACAACGCCAATAAATAAAAAATCATTTACAAGATACTCTTGCTTTGTAGAGAGAAGAGAGGGTATTTTAGTCTAGCGACCATCATAAGATCTCTTTCTACTTAAGCAATTTTATTAGTAACTAATAAAAGAAACTACTAAGAAGTTGCAATGTGGCCTGTATGTGCACCTTAATCCATGCCACGTGAGAAAGTAAAAGGAACTACGAAATGAAGGTGCAAATTACAGCCGAAAACTCTTCACAGTGTTTGCAGGAACTGTTTGACCAAGACTTGTAGCACTGGAAATTAACCTCGATGAGGCCGGTTGTAGCTTACGGTGTAGGTCAACTAAAGTATAAAGTACAAAAGGCAACTAAGGCTGTGTTTAGTTCTAAAATTTCTCTCTCCAAACTTCACTATTCACCTATCACATCAAATCTCTTACCTCATGCATGTAGCATTAAATGTAGGTAAATAAAAAAAACTAATTGTATAGTTTTGATGTACACGACGAGACGAATCTTTTGAGCCTAGTTAGATCATGGCAGGACAACAATTACCACAAATAAATAAAAAATACTACAGTGTGCTACAGTATCCGATGTGACCTTTTTTACCATCATTTTACGGACCTAAACAGAGCCTAAAAAAGTTCAGGGCTGTGTTTAGATCTTTGGAAAACAGGTATAAAAGGTCACATCTGACAATGTAGCACACTGTAACACTTTTTCGTTTGTTTGTTGTAAATATTATCCTATCATGACCTAACTAGGCTCAAAAGATTCGTCTCGCAACGTACATCAAAACTATGCAATTAGTTGTTTTATTTACCTACATTTAGTACTCCATACATGGATCATTTGCTATATTTAATGTTTCGATGGGATGGAAAGTTTGGAAATTTTGGGCCGTGTTTGGTTGCGAAAACCAAAATTCCAAAAAAAAATTCCGGCACCTGCATGGAGACTTAAATCTAGACGAAATAAAAAACGCATTGCGACTGCTGTCTGTAAATGGCGAGACGAATCTAATGAACCTAATTAGGCTGTAATTAGATGCTAAATTGCTACAGTAAATGACCTCTAATGACGGATTAATTAGTCTCATTAGATTTGTCTCGGGATTTACAGACGAGTTTTGTAATTATTTTTGTGATTAGTTTATGTTTAGTACTTCAAATATAGAAAGATGTATTTTCAAAAAAATTACGGGAGCCAACTAACCACGCCCTGGAGGAGTTTGGGGATCTAAAACACACCCCAGGTCTCATTCTCTCAAAGCAGTCAGTCAGTCAGTCTGCCGCATTGGCCCCCCTTCCGTGTTTCTCGGTGTTAGACCGTCCACAGTGGAGGGAGCAAATGAAGGAGCAAATACACTGTTTGACACTGTGGATGCACTATTTGGCACTGTAGATAGAGAATGCGTGGGAAATAAGGAGGGAGCAAATTTGCTCTTGCTCCCTCCGCTGTGGTCAGCCTTAGCTCCCTTTTCAAAACCTGCCAGCATTTGATTGACGGATGCTGCAAGCTACGTATAGCTTGCACTGTACCTTTCCAGCCGCTCTGAAGCTCGCCTCTGCCTTTTCCATTTCCTTTCGCAAGTGCCACACGCCAAACCTTCAGAAACTTGTCCGATCCCTACTTCACTGTAGTATGAGTAGTACTAGCTTTTCTATTGTTTGCAGAATTGCAGCAGGCAACAGAAAAAGGTCGAAAACATTGTTTCAGAAGAACTGCAGCAAGCGAAAACGAAAGGCAGGAACTTTGCTCTCAGAGTGGATGCTGGGTAGGCAGAAGCTGACAATTTGAAGTGGTTAGTCCGGCTGATGCAGCTGCTTGGACGTGTGCTTGCTGCCATTGGGAAGTCAAGTGGTTGCACGGTTGAGCTCTTCCTTTTAATCTGATCATGGCGTCGATTATTTGGGCACGTCATCCCCTTCTAGTACTGGTTCTACCCAGACGAGTTAGGCCGCACACACGCACTGTAGTTTTTTTTTGGGCACACACGCACTGTAGATTTGAGGAGCATCCCTCCTGACTCCTGAGTTTTTGTTCATGCTAGTAAAAAACAAAGGTCCCTTCGTACCACCCACTGGGCCCTGGGTGAAATGGAAGCGAGTCTGGGCTTGGATTACTTTAAGGCCCGCACAACCATGAGAAACAGTTTGGGCGACGCGACGTTTACGTGCTGCCGCTTTGGCCGGCCGCCCCGCGTTGACGAAGGGGAGGCGGTGGAGCCCGCCGCCGCGATGGCGACCGAGATGCTCTTCTGCGGCCGGGGGCACGGACGCACCGTCGCTGCCCCTTCGTTCCTGTGGCCTCCACGTCCCCCGCCGTGCGTTCCCAGTCCCAGCGCTCGCCGGGAGAGCGCGCGGCAGGAGGGAGGAGGGGACGCGTGACTGGTCACTGGTGTGATGGCGGAGAGCCGGAGAAGAACCGCGCGGCCGGCGAGCCGCGGGGTGGGCAGGTGGGGACGGCGTGGAGCGGCGGGAGGAGTGGGCGGGGCCGCGGGGGTAGCAGAGCCTGGGCGCCCTTGCCGGCCCTGCGCGGGACAGGCCCTGACCTCGTCACGTCTCCTCCACTTGTTCGCGCCCCTCCACCCCGAGCGGCAGAGAGCCACCAGCCATGTGAGCGGCGCGGCGCGGCGCGCCACTGGGGTGTGTTTAGATGCCCAAAAACCCTCCCAAAATCCAAATTTTCCATCATATTTCCATCGCATCAAAATATTAAATATAGCAAATGATTCATGTATGGAGTACTAAATGTAGGTAAATAAAAAAACTAATTGCATAATTTTTATGTATGTTGCGAGACGAATCTTTTGAGCATAGTTAGATCATTGTAGGATAATATTTACTACAAACAAAAAAATACTACTGTGCTACAGTATCTGATGTGACTTTTTCTACCACTTTTTCATGATATAAACACAGCCTGGGAACGAACCAGGACAACCGACTTGACGCGACCCGCGCGCGCGGCGCAGCCGCCTGAGCTGTGACCAGGTCGCGGCGTGGTGACCTGATCAACGGCCGGCGCGGCGCGGCCGCCTGATCATCTCTCTCACCTGACTCTAATCGCCAGCCCTTTTGCCTGGTCTCCTTGTGTTTGCATTAGGCGGGCGCTGCTGCTGCTGCTGTCCTGCTGATAATGCAGCGATGCAAGATCCTCAAGTAGGCACGTTCCATTTCGCCTTGAATAGGCCCGGCCAGCTAGCTTTTCCTAGGTCCGGCGGTGCTCCGATCCGGTCCACGGCAGCGTGCGCGCCATGGAGGCGGAGCCGAGCTCGATCGCCCATTCAATACGCGGCCGGGCCGGGCGTGGGGCCCGCAGGCAGGCAGGTCGACAACGTTGCATGGAGGCCAGGCCGCCGCTCACGTCGCTGCATGGATCGCGTCAGCCCGACGGATCGGAGCAGACGGAGATCGAAATCAATTCAGAGCCAAGCTAGCTACCCGGGCCTCCCTGCAGCGGCCCGGTACGTACGCCAATTCAAGGCGAGTGTGCATGCCGACGCACGTACACGCTGACAAACTAGCTCCTGCTAGACAGCACGTGCAGACATCATGCAGTCGAGTCGAGCTGTGAAACCAACAAAGCGGTAGTCAAAGTCTCGTTCTCACCTCAATTAGTGTTTTGACAGTAATTAATCAACTATTAATTAATTAATGCATCATAAGAGACATTCCCAGTCGTCCTTAATCCTCTGTCGCCCAGAAGAAAAAAAGAGAGAAAATGTATATTTAGATCCAGGAGCCGGATCTCGTTAGCCCATCCGATCGAATCCTATGGCCGGCCGCGCCGGCCCCGGCCAACGCGATCGCGATCGCTTTCGCGGTTGCCTGCGCGAGAGGGAAACGATCGAGCTCGATGCCCATGCCCGGACAACCAGCTTGCAAATGCCATGGGACTATGGGAGATGGAGAGAGTCCTGTCCATGGTAGAGTACTAACAAGATCGGGCAGTATCTTGGTGCACATCGCATTGACGACGCAGCTGCGGGCTCTGATGACCCATACGCCTACGCCTGGTCGTAGTCCGGCTCGTGTCCCTGTCGCTCTGGACAGCACGACCGGCACTCCACACGACCACACGTAGTATATATAGTACACGTACGTCTCACACGCAAGCATGTCTGAATGTCTCTGTTTATTTGCAAGCTCTTTCTCAATCCTTCCCTGCCAAATCACAGATCACAAAACCAATCAGTTTATGAATCTTTCTTTGTCAGAAAACTTGATCAAATAAATCAGTCACGCACACATAGCTAGCAAGATCCAGCCCAACACATCGCTCCTTTAATTCGCTGGCCGGGTTCGCGAGAACCAAACATGATTTCTCACCAACTTTCCGGGACCTCCATTTGTGAAGCTCGGTATTGCTAACAGTAAACGTAGAGCTGGGCCACGCTAGGGCCCGGGTTAGCTCAGCTTCTCATCACGATGTTCGTAAATTAAAAAGGCACGTCATTTTTGCTGGTTTTGTTGTTCCTTTCTTGAATTTGTCCCTCCGTCCCCAATTCTGACTCCGGCCCGGCCCGGCCCCTAAATGCAATGATTTCACTTATGATGATAGCGCCCTCTCTCTCTCTCTCTCTCTCTCTCTCTCTCTCTCTCTCTCTCTCTCTCTCTCTCTCCACCCCACCTTCTTTATAGATACCAACAGGCCATCGTCCTCGCCAGCTCTGGCCTCTGGCGTCTCCCCCCTTGAAACAAGCCGAGTCATGCGGGGGGAAGAACAGGAGGCGGCCGGAGGAGAAGGAATCGCAACAGATCGGGAAGGAAAACGAGGGAGCTTTCTTACTTTGAGGGGAATGTTGTCTGGCTCGAGGTGCGCAGAAATTAAACCTGGTGATCGATGGAGATCTCATCGATCTAGGTTGATCTCGGACCAGGCTTCATTCCCCTCAAGTAGAGCTCCCGGTTGTTCCGCGCGCGCCGATCCCCCTCTTGTTCTTGCCTCGCGCTCGCATGGTGAGTTTCTCTCGGTCATCGATCTTGCGCGATTTTCTAGATCTCTTGGCCGGTTTGAACATCTGATGGCTCGCGTGATCTAGCTAGGTTATTGTGCCCACGCGCGGCTGCAACCATGCATGATTAGGATATGATTATCTCGGCGAATGTTTCCCTTGTGTTGGGTTTCGTGCGATCTAGCATGCAGCAGATTGGTGCAATCATGAGGATTCTTGACTCTGAATAACCTGCATGCTTTCTCCAATTCTCCTCTTTCTTTAAACTATGGCATGTCATCTTGCTTGTTAGTTGTGGTCTTTTTCCCATGCCCACTTTTTCCGAGATCCCTAATCTGACAGGAGAAAGATGGGGGGAAAAGTTTGTGTATCATCGATGACTTTTACATGAAGGATCTTCTTATCTTCTCTTTTGATCCGTACTATAGCATCTTTATCTTTCTCTCTCCTAGACCTAGCTGCGCTAATCTCCCTTTTCATGTCAAGAGATCTAGTGTTAACTAAATCCCCATCTAACGCTAGTCATATTGCATCAATCTGTATAGCTGGTACCATATATATATCTCCTGAATACCAAAAGTTCTTTCTCATAAATAGCTAGATCAATCCAACAAGTGTTGCTAGTTCCCTATTTGATCTCCACAAACTAAGAGCAAGGGATAACTTAAAAGAACGATACTGTATCCGGCCCGATGTGTGTTTCTGAATAGTGAAGACGAAGGAGCATACAACATGCGCACCTTTTTGCCTGAGCTCATATGTGTGTTCTCTTGATGCAGAATAAATACTGCCATCTACTAACATCAATTGCAGATTTGTTTCTTCGGAAGACCAGGCCAAAAATTAACGTACTGGGGTGTGGTTCATGAGTAGTTGTCCCATTCCCTTTGTTTCCTCATACATCAAAGCAGGACACATCATGCTGCTGATGAACCTGTCCCACGGGGGGCATGGCCATGGGGCAGGCTCCAACAAGCTAAGTTAAGCAGGCCTGTAACTTTGCAATTCTGCATTCACCCCCGCCATGTGCTATACCTTCCAACTATGTGCACGTTATCATGAAACATTCCATGAATGTTTAGCGGTAGAGCCTACATATATACAACTATGTAAAGGGCTATCGTAATGGCGCTTTATGGCTGTTCTAACTATACCGCTTATAGTGTGCTAGTAGGAAGTGATTATTCCATATGACATCGTATGCATTTATTTGGATAAATCAAAAGTGACATAAATCACATTGTTGGTGGCTCACTTATATGAAAGAAATGTCTCCGAAGACCAAAACACATGTTAGTAACGGCACCCTACAAATGGTTTTTTGCTTAAGTTGTTTCTCGATCATATTCACATTCTTGTGCTCACAATGTTGATACACATGCAGCGTACTAGTATATACTCTTTCAATATATGCATCTGACTGGCGCAGGTTAATGCACAAAGGACGCAGATTTTAATATATGCAGGTAACTTGTTGTCAGGCGGCACAGCAGCCAGCTGGTTAACTTTTTTGGCAGGTCAGGAGTGAGTACGTCGTTTGAGGTTTGTGCTCAACAAGTTCATGTGCGATGCTTTCTTTCTTTCTTTTTTTCTTTTTTTGCTAGGAAGTTCATTTGCAGTGTTGATTAGCTGTGGTGTCCTTTTGAAGAAGGGACAGGTAATTCTGCAGTCCCATATATAGACACTAATAATGTCACAAGTTTACTGTTGGAGATTATGTCTGTGTATGCAAAAGAAGTACAAGCAAGACTAGTCCATACAATCAGATTTGTATTCTCATGACTGTTTTATTAGCTGCCTTCAACTTTCACATGTGATGCATGTCCACACACGGTATTACCACCGTTATAGTACTTCTGTAGCCAAATGACAAAATTGAAGACAGAAATGGTCGTAGCATTAGGCAAAAGAAAGCATGAAATAAAACAACTAGTGAATGATGTGGTTCCACCCGTTCGAGAAAAAAAATGATGTGGTTTGTTTGTATGGAAGTACCAGAGATTTACTTTCTTTTGAGATGACACCGCAACTTTAGAGGCAGGTTTTGGAAAGCTGAAAGTTACTTTTTTGTAGAGGTCGGGAACCTTCAGGCAACACAAATTGGAGAAGCGGTTGAGCAAGACAGTCACGTGCATGCAATGGAATTATCCTTTTTTAAGTGTGTGCATCAAGTACCATTGTCTTGTTGGAGATTCGGAGGAGGTGACATGGGGCAGGATATAATTAGGTGTACCAAAACCCTAAAGTGAGCCAAGGCATAGCAATGGTTTAGGTCATTAGGTGTCCTTGTTCTGCGCACCGTACTAAAATATACTCCTTGGTGGAATTGGTGTTTCAGGCTTCATATCTATCCGTGGATGCCAATTTTTGTCTACAACATACATTGGTTAGAACTCTGAATCAAAGAGGATAGTAAAGTTTCTCACTCCAAATACTAGATTCAGAACTCGGATGGGTTAAAAAAAATAGAGTATCCTTGACTTGTGCTACGGGTATTATTACTCCCTCCCTCTCTCCCACGTAACACTTTCGATTCATAACTTTGAGTTGAGAAATGAAGTGCTAATTTCTCTCCCATCTCTCTCTCTCACACACACACGTGATGTGACTATACTGTGAAGGAGAGAACGAGAATAAAAACATGATGTGAAGACACGGCACTGGCGCGGCATACCAGCATTTTACAGAATATACAGTAGCGTCCCATCTTATCTGCAATAAAGGCGTGGCATATACAGTAGCGTCCCATCTTACCAAGCAGAAGAAGTTCTTTGCGAGTATACGACGGATCGGTTGACAAGCATGAAGCATCTGCTATCGGTATCCGGTAGTACACTAGTACTGAAGAAAGGGGGAACAAGAGGACATACAGTATGTCTTCATGACGACACGACACGGCAGTTCTTTCTGATACTTTTGCGGGGAAGCACGGCGCATGAGAACACATATATCCCCTTCTCTCCTAATTCTCTGAAAAAAAAGCTTGGGCCTGAATAGGAACTACCGCCTACGCACCTAATCTCCTGGACTTGAAGCAAACCAAAGGAGACCGAGGCTTGTGCACTGCTACTGCTGCTGCCACCACCACCACCAGCCGTCTTCGAGTTCCAAATCCCAAAAGCTGAGCTGGTGGACGCGTAGCTGCGGAAAGGCACACCGAAAAAAACCGAAACCGAATTGCTAGGTTCTCAGATTTTCTAGGAACCGAACGGTTCTCATTTCTGGAGAACCGAAGTTTGCTAAAAAACTGAAGAACCGATCGGTTCGGTTCGGTTAAACCAAATGCCCAGGCCCAGCGGAAAGGCACATCGATGGAAGCAAAAATCCAAAGAATGACCACAGCCTCCGAGCCTTTTTCGTGTGTCCCTCTCAAGCAAGCTTCCACCCCACTGGTACTGCTCCTGCCCCCCTAGCTCTCCAGAGGGGGCCGGGGCGGGGATGGCGGAAAACAAGGAGCCAGCCTTTTCTGTGCGCGGCAGCTGCAGCTTTGGCCTTTGGCCTAGTCCCCTCCCCTGTGCCGCCGGTGGTGGACCACCGTCCACCGCTTCGCCGGTGCGTAATGGCCGCGATCCATGGCCGCTGCATGCGAAAGACCAAATTTGACAGTTCGCCGCGGTCTTGGCGTACCACGCTCCTGAAGTCCTGATAGATCAGCGGCCATCCTGGACGAGCTACGAAAGCCCTGGCCCCTGGGCCTGGGGAAACCATGCCCTCGTTTAACTGCTTTGTCAGTCAGTCAGTGGGCACTGGGCACACTGAAGGTATGTATGCACCACAGTGCTTGCGCGCCGAGTTTATTCCTCCATTTTCCTGTCTGGTGTGAACTATATGGGCCGGAATAAACCGTTTTTCTTCGTGTTTGAGGGCCACGTTGAACCATATTAGTAACATTCGCGTTTTTTTCATTTCTATATTAAAAATAAAAAAATCAAAAATATATGTTGTTTTTGTAAAATTTCAAATATGGGGGCCTGTCATCCAGGTAAGGAGCGACAGGCCACCTGCCGCCCGTGTAGTAGGCGACAGGACCTATGTGTAAAAACAGATAGGTCCCTGTGCAGAAACGTTGCGTTGTGGGGGGACCGGTCGCCCCCCCCGGGCGACAGGGGGTGGGGCCGGTCCCCCCCCCCCCCCCCCCCCCCCCGCCCCCCCGCGGGCGACAGGGAGGCCGGTCGCCCCCCACCGGGCGACCGCCTCCCCCTCCTCTATATAAGCCGTGAGGCCCACTTCTCTCCTCATTTGAGCCCAAAAAATCCACCAAAAATCCAGAAAAAAAAAGAGGGGTGAGGAGAAGTGAAGCAGCGAAGCCCTGTAGGTAAGTATAATTTTTTGAGTAGTTAAATATAGAATTGTAAATTCTGAATTTCACTCCTTTATTGATATTGCAGCATAAGCCAATGGATGCCTCCAATTCTGGAGGTACATCAAATGTTAGCGGCCATGGTTTGGGGGGCATGAAATCATCTAGGTCGTCATCCCAGTTAACAGAAGTAGATGCTGGAGGTGGTGCTGAATGACTCGACGAACCTTCGGTTCTCTGTTCATGCGGACGACAAGTACTATAACCCGAAGATCTTCTCGACCACCTTCGTCTAGTTTGCGGCATAACTCCACCGAAGATACATACCAATTTACGGAAATTTGGTATTGATTTGTTAATCACTTCCGTATCGTCGGGGTAATCCTTGCATATAATTACACAACAATTTGAGAGTTTGCTATATATATTTTCAAATAACTATAAAGATTAGACGTGAATGAGAGTTACCTTGATGTGCATATCATACACCTCGGACTGCATCCATATCTTCGAATCACTTTGTATGAATCCGATAACATTAGGATGATTCGCAAGTTCACATACCCTCATGTATATCTTACGGCGTTCTAGCAGGTGTTCCTTCACATCTTGCGTTGTTATACCTCGAAACAATGTCAAATCTTTAAAATCTAGTACTTTGGACACTACTAAATCTATCGTACCATCCGCTAATGGATCAAACTTCTTCTTCAGTACAAGATGTGTCATAATTTCAAGTATTATACTAGATTTTTCTTCGGTCCATAAAAATCCTCCAGAATTGGAGGCATCCATTGGCTTATGCTGCAATATCAATAAAGAAGTGAAATTCAGAATTTACAATTATATATTTAACTACTCAAAAAATTATACTTATCTGCAGGGCTTCGCCGCTTCACTTCTCCTCACCCCTCTCTTTTTTTTTCTGGATTTTTGGTGGATTTTTTGGGCTCAAATGAGGAGAGAAGGGGGCCTCACGGCTTATATAGAGGAGGGGGAGGCGGTCGCCTGGTGGGGGGGCGACCGGCCTCCCTGTCGCCCGCGGGGGGGGGGGACCGGTCCCCCCACAGTGCAATGTTTCTGTACAGGAACCTATCTGTACAAAAAAATTTACAGATGGGTCCTGTCGCCTACTACACGGGCGACAGGTGGCCTGTCACCCCCTACTCGGGTGGCAGGCCCCCATATTTAAAATTTTACAAAAACAACATATATTTTTGTAACTTTTTTTAATTTTTAATATAAAAATGAAAAAAATGCAGTAACATTCAGGCTTCGCAAGAAAAAGAATATTCAGGCCCAATATGTACGATGATACTATGCTCCTCCCGTCGGAAGTGAGTAACTAGGCCCAAAATGAGTAACCTGGCCCATTTATAAAATGAAATGTTTCCCACTTTCTAGCCCACAAAGAAGAAAGAACATGCCTAGCAACGGGCCACAGTGCGGTTTAGTGTCGTCATGACTGACAGCAACAGTGAGCAGTAGATTGATTGGTCAGTCAATTGCATGAGTGACAGTCCAGGTTTTCGCCCACGAGATTTGACGGTAAAATGCTCAGAAAGCGTCAGGGCCTCGAGTAAGGCCGTGTTTAGATGCTGTAAAGATAAAACGTAAATTTTTTTATAAATCGTTTGCATAGTATATTAAATATAGTCAAAAAATAAATCACATTATACAAATGGACTGTAAATCGCGAGACGAATCTAATGAGCCTAATTAGGGCGCGATTAGAAACTAAATTGCTACAGTAATGCTACAGTAAATATGCTCTAATGATGGATTAATTAAGGTTATTAGATTCGTCTCGTAGTTTACAGACGAGATCTATAATTAGTTTTGTGATTAGTCTATATTTAATACTTTAAATATTGAAGATTTCCTGACAAAAACGCAAAATGCAAAGTGATCTAAACACACCCTAAAACGGGAAAGAACCTTTTGCCAAGCGAACAGATCAGGTGAGAAAGGCTCCGCGTCCTAACAACATCGCACTCACATCGATCAGCAGACGTGATTTGTCGTTTAAGAATTGGTTCTGCGGGTCTTGTGCGCGATAATGACAACAGGGAAAACCCATGATTTATCTTTATTCGGGTATACTAGTAGTACTGGAGTTAAAAAAAATGAAGTTTAAAAAGATATAAATCTGCTAACAAATAATGATATTTATCGTATATAATATAATGTTGTCGCTCCAAAAAATATTGAGATAAATCAAATCCATGTGTACACTATTATCATCAAGGTAAACTAAACATGTAAAGTATAAGCTGTCTGGATTGATGTCCAGCACTAAGCACGCCGGTGCATATGATTTCTTTGAATAAGCTTTTACATAGTATAGAACACTTGCGTAGTATGATAAAAAGACTTGTATACATCTTCCAATTATAGAATTATAAAATGTTGTAAATATGAATATATATTACCTCATCTATAACGTTGGTACCTCCAACACAATATTCTTTGTGTACGTAAGTCAGTTTATAGTGTACCAACATCGATATCTATCTGTTATGGTACCTTCACGAGTACATAAATGGTATGTAGTTCCCTTATGGAATTTGAATCTAAGATCTCTTACTTCACTCATAGTTTCTTTACCATCCTAACTATGCAACACATGTGACCCTAATAAGGATACTATCATTTTGAACTAATCTGTGGAGGACCCTTTTATTCAGATTGGTATTACCAACTATGACTAAAACTTTGGAGTTTTAGACCCTGTTGGAGCCACCAACTGGAACAACGCTATTGTTTTGAACTAACTCGTGGAGGACTCTTTAGTCCTAGAAAGTTTGAAATTTTAGTCTTGGCTGCTCCCACCGGCCACCTAGCTAACCGTCGGATCCGGGGCTAAAGTCTTCATTAGTTCCGGTCCAATAGCAGCCGAGACTAATGTCAAAGATCAAAAATTATTTCCTTAGTATTGTTTTTTTCTAAAAAATGGAAATAGACTGCTATGGCATTTTGTCTCGTAATTTTTTTGAAAAAGTATAAATTGTCTAGTGTAATGTTTTATCTATAACAAATGTAATATCATTGGTTATGTGTTGTGCTGTCAACCTATTTAACTTTTCATTACATGTTTATGAGCTTAAGTTAAAAAAAGTTTGAACCTTGGCGCAAGCAACTGATTCCCTTCCGTCTATGATCTATACGTATCTCCAGTTCTCCACTGCTCCTAGCCGCTATGCTCTGTGAGGTTGCTCCCCCAAAATTGGCCCACGAGAATTATTCCCCGGGGAACTCGTCGGGACATTTAGGTACTTTGATTCGCTTCGGCGTCGCTTTCGCGTCCGGCGAGCCGTTTCCACCAGCCATCTGGCCGCCGGGCCGCGCATCCAGAACCTTCCTAAATTCTCGCGTGACATCTCGAAAATCTATCAAAATTAAATCACGCGTTAAAATATTTTTTTTCCAAAAAATTTTCATCGTTGAGCTCAAAATCCTCCTAAAACCCTGAACCCTAATTCCCAGAATCTTTCTCTGTTCCAAACGTCCGATTTCCGACCCCCGACCCCTTTCCATGTGGCCTCGTCCGCACGCGCACGCGACCGCTGAGCGTGGCTGACCGGCCTTGCAGTCGTCGCCACGATCAGCGCCGGCGCGAATCTCTCCCTCTCTCTCTTCTCTCACTTCCCCTTTTTCTTTTTCATTTTTCATTTTTCCTTTTTTTCCATTTTCTTTTCCTTTTCTACATTTTCTTTTTTCTTTCTCCTTCTCTCTCCCCTTCCTCCCTCCCTTCTCTGCGGCGCACCGCGCACCCCGCCTAGCCCGGCCACACCCGCACGCCGCTCCTGCACGCGCGCCCCACCCCGGCCGACCCCATGCGCGGCCCGCGCCCCCACACGCGCGCGAGCACCGCCGCTGCCGCCCTCTGCCCACGCCGCGCAAGCCGCCGCTGCGCGCACGCGCTCGCCGCGCCGCTCGCCGGCCGCCCCGGTCCCGCTCGCCTTTGCTCCCGGCCCCGCCCACGCCCACGTGCGTTCACCGCGCCACCGTCGCCTAGCTACAGCGCCGCCACGCGCTCTGCCCGCGCGCCAGCGCCCGCGCGCGCACGCCGCACGCCGCCGCTGCCCTGTGCTCGCCACTGCTGCCGCTCCCGCTTGCTCGAGACGTCCCGTCCCCGCTACGCGCCACCACACCCCACTGCTCGCCTCGACGCTCGAGCAGCGCAGCGCTGAGCCGGCCCCGAATGCCATTAATGGCGCCCGCGATGCTCGCCGGCCGCCACCACCGCCTCGCCCTCTCCACCGCCTTCCCTGGTCTATAAGAGGCCCCTCGCGTCGCTCATCACCGCCACAAACCACCTCCACTACTGCGCAGCTCTCCCCAAGCCCCTGAGCGCCGCCGCCGCAAGTTGCTCTGCTCGCCTCTGCCGTCCACCGTGGGTGCGCCTCTACAATCTGCTCCTGCTCGAGGTGGTTAGGGGATGGGAACCCCCTCGGTCTCCTCTCCGCGTTGCCCCTAGCCCTGGCCGCCGCCAAGCCCCGCAGCGTCGCCGTCGCGCCGGCCAGAGCCGGTCGCCGCCCTCCGCCTTGGCGCCGCCTCTCCAGGCCACCACCACCCGAATCGAGAGGGGGAATCACTTCTCCTCGTCACCCTCTCTCTCTTTCCCGACCTCCAGGCCGCCGTCGTGCCCTGGGACGACGGAGTCGGCCACCGCCGGCGTCTGTGACATCCCAGCCTTGTTAAGTGGGCCAGTGGGACAAGTTGAACAATGTTGGGCCTCGGTACTGTAGCAATAGACTGTACTGTAGCTCGGGTACTATAGCCGAATTGGCCCGGGCCTAATATCGGGTAATGTATCACGTCGGGTACTGTAGCTCGGGTACTGTAGCATCGGCACTATTCATCGCGGAACACTGTAGTTCGGGACCGATGATCCCATACTGGAAATTGAGAAAGGGACAGACCAGCTTAAATAGCCGGTCGCGGGAAGCTAGTTAATTCCGGATCGATCCTTTTTGTGCGAAGCGAGGACGAAAACGCAAGAGAATTAATTAGCTGGTGTGGTTTACTCAACTTGTAGAGTAGATCTTAGCCGTTATCCCGGATCGGGTCGTTACAGCGCCCCAGACCCCCTCCTCTGTTTCACGGGAGAGGAACGGGAGGGAGGTTGAAGAAGGGCTATTTTGCCCAAAACCCCCCTTCCCTTTCCTCTATTCTATAAAGAGCCCTTCCACTATTTTACCTTTTTGCAAATGAATCCCTGCCCTTTATTATATTAGCAAATAAACCCTTCCAACATAATAGCACAATTTCAATTATACCCCTACACTTTTCCAGAGTGGCCCAATATTTTCAAAAATTACAACCAAGCCCTTGCCCCCTCAAAAATATTTACAAAAAGGCCCTTGAACCCCCGCTCGAGCCCTAAACCTCTCTGTAACCCATCATTTCACGCGCCAAACGATCTCAGATCGACCTGAAACTTTACCATACCTCTCATAACATAGTTTTATCCATGCCATTAGGAAACCGCCCAAAAATATTACTTCTATCTCCATATCTTAATTGTTTCCGATTCGAGCTCAACGATAAAACTTTTATTTCTTTTCTTGATTGTGTGCTTGTTTGTATACGTCGTAGATCACGGTGTGAACAAAGGAGAGCCCGTCGACGAGCAGTACTGCGAGCAAGCGAACAAGGACCAGTTCTGCGACCCCGAGCCCGAAGGACAACACTTCGATCAAGAACACCCGGAAGGATTTGAAGACGGCAAGTTCAATCCTGCCCTTTGATGCATGTTTTGTCCTAGTTTTTATAAACACAACCTATTGGCCTATTTTACAAAATTGCATATATTTTGCCTGCTGAAAACACGGTTGGATAGTCACCCCTTGATTTGTTATAACTATTCCTTGACCACCTATATTAATGTCTGAATGTATTTGGACGTTAATCGCTGCTAGAACGCTTAGGACCTTAAATTCGGTACAATTTGTTTTATAAAAAGAAAACGTGTGAGTGTGTGTGTGGGAAGGGAAATGTGGAATTTTTGAAAGATGAGTTTAGACGGGATGGATGGTATTTCTGTGTGATTTGCCGTTTGGTGTGCTCGTGCCTGTGTGGTAGAGCAAGGAAGGGAGATATCCATCTTGTCACAATTAGGGATGGCAACGGGTGCCCGAAATCCGAAACCCGATGGGTTTTTGCTCTATTAGGGTGCGGGCATAGACTAAATTCTATACCCGCGGGTTTCTTAATGGGATAAACTTCATACCCGTCGGGTTTGCGGGTGCGGGTTTGTTCTTCAAGTACACAAACCCGCAAACCCGTGGGTATAATAAATCCGACAACATATAACCTAAAATACTAATGTTTCAAAGTCTTGTATCAAAATAAGGTCTAATCACATGCTAAGAGAGATTTAGGCTCATGTACTTCCATTCTCATCGATGATTACCTATTCATAGACTCATTTGGCTATAATGCATTGTGTATTTGTTTATGTTTTCTATTAAATTTTGTTGCTTCTTCTATCGGGTACGGGAAACCCGTGTGTACAAAAAAACCCGCACGGGTACGGGTACGGGCATGAAATCATACCCGCGACGGGTATGAGTTTTTTAACGGGTACTATTTTATCCTGGCGGGTGCGGGTTTGGGTTAGTGATACCCGACGGGTTTGTACCCGTTGCAATCCCTAGTCACAATTAAGGACCGAGTTGGTGTGTCATCTCACCTAACTCCACTATCGTGCAAACCACTCGACCGTTGAATGGGCAACGGCTTAGCATAAACCCCACTAGTTAGTCTGATAGCCATCAGGAGAGCTGAGAGCAACGGGTGATCAAGGAGAAGGGATTAGCTCTGTGTGACTTATGCCCCGGTTAAAACCTCTATGATAGGTCAATGACCCCTTGGTGGATCCCGTGATGGTTAGTCAGGTCTAGCTAAGGTGGGTAATGGTTTTGTTGGGATCTACACCGACACTACGATGTTCGAGCTGTGGTACCCCGCTTGTGGGTAAAGTTGCACACCTCTGTAAAGTTAAAATCTATTCGAATAGCCGTGCCCACGGTACTGGGCGAGTTACGGTGTGGTCACGCAACTAGTGTTTCTTTAGGATGGGTTGGCGTGAGTTGTTTTGAAAAAAGTGTCCGGCAGTTGTGTCGTGTGCTACGGCGGATGACGAATCCGGTAACAGCTTAAAACTTGGATCCTGTGTGGGTCAACACTACGTGTTACTCGGTGCAAGAAAAACTTACTTTGAAAATCTTTTTTTTCAAACGACCCCTGCATAAAATATTGCTTTCACTAAATTAAATCCTAATCTTATCCTTGATTTACCCTGTGCATTATATTCTGTTATACCCCCTCCGTGGGTGTGGTTGGACTTGCTGAGTACGTTTGTACTCACCTCATTCTTTATTTTTACAGAGGAAGATCCAGACTTCCTTCCTGACGACGCTGAGTAGGGGTACCGTCCTGCACCCAGCCTTGCCTGTGGATAGGGTCACTCGCAGGAAGTTCCGTATGGCGCAAGACTCTGATGACCCCCTCTTCGTAATTAATGTAGTTGTGTGGGTTTTAGTTGTAATCCTCGCGATAGTGGCGCTTCACTGCCTATTACCGCGTAGAGTTGTACGGTGATGAACCATCTGATGTAATAAATGTGTCATCAGCCTTATGAGACTGATGTTGACATCACATTTAAATCATGTCTCGCGAGGGGACGCTTCATCTCGCCACCTCTCTTCTCCCCGCGACAACGCCCGCGCATCTTCCCTTTTCTCCCCCGCCTTGGCGCCCCCGCTGCAGCAGCGCCCGCCGGGGACGAAGGGAGGCGCGACACGGCGAGCGGATCGGCTGCTACCTTCCAAAGGAGGGACAAAGGAAAATTCGGATCATCTCCTGTGCGGCGACAGGGACGACCCTGTCCCCGCCGAGAGCGACGCCTTCCTCGTCGTCCTAAGGCGCGGGTACGACGACGACGAACGCGCCGCTGGACTGATTGATGGCCGGCCTACAGGGGGCGACGACGGCGAGCAGAGGCACGTCTAGAACATGCGAGCGCAGCCAGCAACAGAAGCATCAGCAGTGCATGGACCACGTCCGACATCCGATCGGGCTCTGAACTTGTGAAGAATCTCGATCGCTCGCGAACATGGATGAATCCTAATAAACGCTGCAAAACGCGGCCGAGGACCCGTCGATCCCTGGTGTACAATGCCATGAGCGCATGGAAGCTCCCAGGCCGTCGGCGTCCAGAATTCTTGTCTGCCCAGTTTCTATCTGTTCTGTTCTGTTCCGATCCCGTCGATCTCTCTCGCCGCATCATCAGCCGCGATCACTTGCTAGTGCAAGCTATAGCTAGCTAGAGAGCAACATGAATCCACGCGTACGCTATCATACAGACTACAGAGACACGAGTAGAGTACACGGATGCTATATTCATTCTCCCCCGTCGTGATGGTGGTGGTGGGGGGTTGCTTTGCTCATGCAACCGCGTTCCACTCCAGCAGCGGCCATGTGTCCCACAGCTCCGGGGTGGTGCAGAACGGCTCGGGCAGGCCCCCTCCGTACGCGGCGTGGTCGTAGCAGTACTCGGCCGCCGCCGCCGCCGATTCCTCCGAGGCGGCCACCGCGGGCGTCACGGCGCCGTCGTCCTCCGCCACGCAGCTGGCGCTGTTCCTCCTGTCGTCGGCCGCCTCCGCGCCGCCGTTTACCTCGCAGCTGCTGCCGCTCGCCTGGTCTTGCCGCCCGCTCAACCTCCCCTTCAGCTCGTCCACCTGCGCGCGCCACCGATCGAGCGAACATGATCAGCAATGGTGCTCGGAATGAGGAATCGATCGATGGATGGATGGAAGGGCACCGTCCGTACCTGGGCGGCGAGCGCGAGCTTCTCCTGCCTGAGCGACTCGACGCGGGCGTGGAGCGCGTCGTACTGCGCGCGGAGCGCGGCGTAGTCGTGCTCGAGCTGCTTGGAGCGCCACCGCGCGCGCTTGTTCTGGAACCAGATGGCCACCTGGCGCGGCTGCAGGTCCAGCTCCCGCGCCAGCTCCGCCTTCTCCCGGGGCTCCAGCTTGGCGCGCCGCGCGTGGAACGTCGTCTCCAGCGACCGCACCTGCTCCTCCGTGAACCGCCGCTTCCTCTCCCCGCCGCCACCGCCTCTCCCCGCGCCGGCGGGGTCGATGTCCCCGGCCACCATCACCTGGTGCGCGAACGGGCCCTCCTCGTACTGGCCATGGCGCGGCCGCGGCGGCGCCACCACGAGCTGGCACTCCCGCTCCATCTCCTCGAGGCCGAACGCGCCCGGCCGATCGCGCCGACCGACGCGGAGCGCGAGTTCTCAGCTCGCTGTCGCTGCCCGGCCGAAGCTTTGCCAATCTGGCTCTAACAAGCTACCTACTTCTAGTAGACTTGTAGCAGTAGTAGCAGTGGAGTGGCGCTCGGGGCACGGCGCGGCGGCTCTTATACCGGCGCCCCGCGGGCGGGTCCGCCGGCGCGGTGCTCACACGTGGCGCCAGCCCTGGCGACGGAGGACATGTAGGACCCCCCGACGGCTTGGCGCCGCGTCCAGGTGTTGCGCATCGGGGCGGTCGCCCGGCGATCAATCACCGCACGCGCGGACCGCGGGCGCAGTGGTTATCCGTCTCGAGAGTCGAGACTGATTCGGGCCGGACACGTGGCGGCTGGAGCGCGCGGGCTCCCTCCTCCATTGGCACGGCCAGGTTCCGGCAACAGGGAGGGAGGGGGCAGCGGCGTCGAAGTCGTCCGGCGACGGGGGGAGCTTCTCCGGAACGGGAGGCCGAGGTGGCGGTGTGGACGGGGACGGGGACGGGGACGGGACGCCCTTGTCGCGTTGCGCGAGCGCGCTGCGCTGGCTGCGTGGAAAGCCGCCATCGTTACGGCGGGGCATGTCTGGGTGAGGGGTCGTTGTTCTCGTCCAGCCGGTGGCCGGAGCCCAACACGTCGCTGTTCGGTGTTCAGTTCCGAACGCATCTCCTCCTCCTCCTCCTCCTCCTCCGCCTCCCTTGTTCTCCTCGGAGCGTTGGAAGTCAGATGAGCTTATCTCTCCCGGCGCGGCGCGTCGCGTTTACGTGTCCCGCGAGCCGCTCCGCGCCTAACAGATGGGCGAACCGCCGTCGATCGCCTTCTTATGCAGCTGTTTTCGGACATCGGACTGGCTGGTGAGTGGTGACGTGGAGCCTTCAGCCGTTTTCTGCACGTGCCCCGGAGTTATTCGACGGATCCAGAGTTGCACGGGGGTCACGGTTGAACTGAAACGGTAAGGAAACGGATAGAGTGAACACACCGAATGCGCAGCGCACGCCTAGCTCCAGGGAAGGAAAAAAAGAGAGAAACTGAGTTTCTCGATCACGACTAGCTCGAGAAGAACTGGTGCGCGTGGCGGGCGTTCATGCGCTTGTACACGCGCATCCATTGACGCGCAGATTAATTAATTAATCAACTCTCGTCATCAGGAGGGAAATCGATATATTAGAGAGAAGCCCGATTCGTAGAGCAACGCCTGGCTCGAGAGGAACTGGCAAACATGTCGGGTGTTCGTGCGCTTTGTCGGCTCGTGCACAACCACTGACTTGCAAATCAGCTCTCGTCATCACGGGGTTGAACTGAACCCCTTGTGAAGTTGCGGCAAGTTCCAGCACGTGATTTGCGCACCGGTCGGTCAGCCCCTGCACCTGAGCTCAGAAGTAGCGCTCGACTACAATACGATTATACGAACACTGGCTTTGCCTTTCCGGAGCCACAAATTCCAGGGCGATGCGGCGGCAGCCACACACATCGCCACCACCAACCCTATAGGTGGCCAAATGGGCCAGGCCCGCTGGGCCGGCATGGGCACATGCCGAAAAAGCACGGCACTGGAACGGCCGGGACCGTGCCAGCACGGCCCGACCAGGTAAAACATTTAACCCACTTACCCATCCATCAAACTCTATCTTCATTCTCCACTCTGTCCTCTCTCTTCACGCGCCGACGCTGGCGCCCCTCCTACCGCGCACCTGCCTGTCTTCGTTCGCCGCCGCCGTCCTGCCTCCTCCTGCCGCCGCCGCCGCCACCTGCGCAGGCGGTCGTCGCCCTCGGCAGCCGCTACGCTACCTGCGCAGGTCGTCCCCGGCCGCCACCGCCGTCCTGCCTCCTGCCACCGCCGCCTGCACAGGCCGCCATCGCCCTCACCAGCTGCTGCGCCGATCGTCCCCGACTGCGACCATCATCCCTCGCGCAGGCCGCCGTCGCCGTCATTCGGCCTCCCCTCCTCCCTACTCCGCGCGGGCTGCCGTCGTCCCCCACGCAGACCGTCGCCGCCCCTCCGGGCTGTCGTGCTGGCGTGCCCCGGGGCACGGCACGGCACGTCGGTGCCCTCGTAGGGCCGTGCCTGGGCACGGCGACACTAAACGGCATGACCGTGCCCGGGCGACCCGTTTGGCCACCTATAACCAACCGGCACCAGTCTGAACACGACGCGATCCGTACCGACTGGGCATCTCCCGGGGGTCGTAGTTTTTGTTTTAATTAGCAGGGGCGTACAATAAAAATGCCATCATCGTACGCGATGCCTTGCGCGACCGAGCTTGCAGCCCCGCACGCCGCGGCTCCGACACCTGTGCCGCCTCCGAGGTCACGGCTCACGAGTCACGAGCACCCGCGTCGTTAAGGATGACCTGTCGCCTCTGAGCCAATGGCTAGCGCCGATGATTAGCTTGGTTAATTACTCCGGTCCACTCGATTATGTATCGGGCAACCGCCACCTCCGGGCCCCGCCCCGCGCGCGGGGGGCGGGCGGTGACGTCGACGGGCCGCGCGGCACGCGGCCGCGCGCGAGTGGCGCGGAGGCCGGGTCAACGTCGGGCGGGCGGGCCTCGTGGGTGTGGTGCGCTCGTCGACGGCGGCCGGCGCGGCGCGTGGACGGGAAGCCTTTTCGTCTCCCTCGGCTTTCGCCTGGCTTTCCGTTTTTTGCTTTTGGGCAAGTGCTAGCTTCCACCCAGCGAAGTGCTCGCTGGGTGCACGCACTTTGGGGAGGATCATAATCTCCGGTCATTGGGAGAAAGTTGCGACTTCCAGCACGCATCTGGCGAAGCATCCGTCATACAACAGTACGGTCTATTTCTGCCAGAATACTGACACGGCTGTGCGTATCATCCGATACCTGGGATTTCTGGTGTTAATGCGTCCGATAAGTAAAAGAACTGCATACTGATATATGTAAGTGACAGTATATTACCGGAAGTGTGTATGGAAATCGATGCTCACTTTGGAGCGCGACCAAGTTTTCTATGCTGTCCAGTGGAGTCTCAACGGCGACTCTGGCCTCTGGGTGCGCCAACAATTGGACAACTAAGGCCCCGTTCACTTTCCAAAAAAATTTCTACAGTATGTGTCACATCGAATTTTCAGACACATGCATGGAGCATTAAATGCAGTTGAAAATAATAACTAATTACACAGTCTAACTGATTAGCACAAGATGATTTTTTAAGCCTAATTAGTTCATGATTGGACATTATTTATCAAGTAACAACGAAATGTGCTACAGTCCCTTTTCGCAAACTGAACGGAGCCTAAATATTGTTTCCAGACCTCAGAACCGCAGCTGTCTTCTCTTTAGTAATACAGAAATCTTACGAATTTTTTATTTTTTTTAATACGATTTTTTATTGAAATTACGGAATAATATCTTGGATCTGAGAAATTTCAAAACTAGTATACTGTCGTCTGTCCGGCAGACGCCGGGAAGACGAAATATATAGATTTTAATATTCGTCCACCCATTAGACGAAAATACATGGAATTAGAAGAAAATGCATGTAATTTATGATTTTCGTAGACAAAACTAAATTGGGTACATGAAATTTATTTTCGTCTGCCCATCAGACGAAATTTAGTTAGATTTTTTTTTATTTTCACCTTTTTTATGACTCTCAGTATTCGACGGCAGCCTCGTCAGGTAAAAAAAAAAGTTCGTGCGTCATTTTTTTACCTTGCCTCCACATAAACCTTTGCTGATGACTGATGGAACAAATCGATACTACTCTGCTGCCGAGTTTTTTATTTTGTTCAAGGGAGCAGGAATGCACGTAGCACACGCTTTCAATTTGCAATCATCACACATCAGATCAGTCTGCTGCCGAGTTTTTTATTTTGGCCGTGTTTGGTTACAGGTCTTGTCAAGGTTATAGGTCTATTTGCAAAACCTTTTCATGGATGGGTATAACTTTTCGAGACGAATTTAGTGGCGGTAATTAATTATTGATTTACTACAGTGATGCTACAGTACCATCCTCTAATCGCGCGGTCAAAGGCCTCATTAGATTTGTCTCGCGATTTACACGGGGGATTGTGGAGGTGGTTTTATAATTAAACTTCATTTGGTACTCTAAATTAGCGGTCAAAGCGTGCTACAGTATTTCCATGCAAAAAACCAAACACGGCCTTTGTTCAAGGGAGCAGGAATGCACGTAGCACATGCTTTCAATTTGCAATCATCACACATCAGATGAGGCATCAGCAAAGAAACATGTGGAGGCAAAGTAAAAAAAATGACGCACGGACTTTTTTACCTAACGAGGCTGCCGTCAAGTTCTGAGAACCATAAAAAAAGTGAAAATAAAAAAAAATCTAACTAAATTTGGTCTGATGGGCAGACGAAAATAAATTTCATCTATTCAGTGGACGAAATCTCTATTTTCGTCCGCCGGGTAGACAAAAATTTAGTTTCGCCTACAAAAATCATAAATTACATGTATTTTCGTCTAATTCCATGCATTTTCGTCTAATGGGTGGACGAATATTAATTTCGTCCGCTGAACGGACGAAATCTATATATTTTTGTCTTCTCGGGCGACGAAATTTGAATTTCGTCTGCCGGACAGACGACAATATACTAGTTTTGAAATTTCTCATATCCAAAGTATTATTCCTTAATTTCAGTAAAAAAATCGTATTAAAAAAATAAAAAATCGAAATCTTACAACACACTAGTCATCTAGACCTGCACAAGCAGAGCAGGCAGAGCTAAGGTATAAAGACATGAAGTATTTATGAAAAAACAACAAAACAGAATCTTAGGACCAAAATTACGGGGCGTACCTCTGTAACAATATGCCAATCCCGCCGGCAGAGTAGACAAGCTAAATGATCTAACTATTTGCATATGAGATACATAGCCAATGGGAGCATTCGGGGAAGGGAACTATTACTATGTTTGTACATGCACGGTCAGATGGGGTGCTGATGCCTCTGAAACACCTTGCTGATCATAGGGTATGTTGTTTTTGGTACTTGAGTTCTTTTCGCTCTGAAGATATTCTAGATATTCCATCACAATCGGGTCAGTCCAAGGACATCCGAATGGAGCTTCATCACCAGCTACCCATCCAAGATGGCCACCCTTCGGTGTTACTATAAGTAGGCAATTCGGATTTGCCTGAAATAATAGGGAAGACTCCTTTACTCGATTTTTAGTTCTAATGCAGCACCAAACAAGGAACCAATTTATAGAACAACTACAGCTACCAGCTTGAACTGTGACATGTAATTTCTCTAATTTTGGCACAAATCTCTGAAGTGAAAACAGGTCATTCTACTTCCACTCAAGCTCATTACCCCATAACAAAGTTGTTAAAAAGACGAATGCTCCAGATTACTGAACTTATCACAGTCAACATGATCTTGTCCTAGACAGTGGTTATGTTCTTTATGTTGACTTTTCGAACTGACATTATTTTGTTATGGTTAATCAGTCGTTAGAATATGACATCAAAGCCAATTATCTAATCTTTATTCAATGTATGTGTGGTTAATGAACGGAAATTTTCTCATCAGATCTCCTCCATCCCAGCTATAGTTCTCCCTTTAGTCAAAAAACAAAGCATCAGAATTGTACATTAACCAAATAAGAGAAATATAACTACATGATTGACAAAGCTGCACACTTAAATATGCAGTATGACTGCAATTTGTTGATTCAATTAAACTCATGGGGCTATAACTCATGGGTTAGAGTGATATATATGTAGGGATTATTCAAAATATCAGCAATGAGTCATTAGGTGAAAAAGGTGTGAACACTAGTAAGTACCTTGATATCTTCTCTGGGAATTCCCCTAGATGGAGCAATTGGATCATTATCCGCCTGCACATAATTAAGTTATAATAGAACCGACATAATTTTACTTTCACACTGCATCTAATAAACACATTCACAATTGAAATAATTAAATCCCCTTCTTCTTGCTATAAAACATTATCATGCCCACTGTTTTGTAGACTTAAGAGAACAAATTTACCATAAATTCAACCAACTTTATATCAATCAGGCTTCTAAATATGCTAGATAGGTTTATCGAGGTTTCATTTCATTGGTTGGAACAAAAGGACAAAGATTAAACAGCACTGCAATATTCTTAATTAAAACAGTTTAATAACTTTGACTAAACCTTAAGTTGTAGTACTAAGTTAGCCACATGATCTTAAACTAAGCAATGATGTAGCTCTCGCACTTGATTCACTGTATCTGCTACTCTTAATGTAATATAGCCTAATAAGGCACTGAAAACTGATAGAGTGAAAGTTTCACCTGTATGCATAATAAGGGTACACAAACATTTTTAATGGAATCAGAGCTGCTTGAATTGGAGTAATAATCATCTACTGACTTGAAACCAAAAGAAACTGCAAAGCGAAAATGATTAGAGTGGGGCTGGGAATATGAAAGCCACAGAAATTACAAATGCTACATTTCAGTTAAAGGATGCTGCAAACCTCGGGTTAGTCCCTCATCAAAATCTCTAACAGTCCTTGCATTCGCTGCCTTGGGTATATCATATTCACCCTCAATATCTTCGAAAAGGAGTGCATGCCTAAAATTTGATCATGTCCCTAAAGATCAGCTGTTAGAATTCATAAAAAGAGTGCAAATATCATCAAGATTTGAGGAGAGGTGAACAAAATTTGTACTTCTTAAATATAGTTCTCAGAGCCCTAGCCAATGCTTTATCATAGACGTTATTAAACCCTTTGTGGAAATCTTCATCTGCAATTACCAAGTTAAATGGATTGCACAAGGAGACTGCACCAGATAAAGGGCATTTATCAGTTTCCTGAAAAAATAAGCATAGAACAATAAGTTAGATGGTGGCAATAGATATTTGTGATCCACCTACATAGTTTTATGCAGAAAGAACAAGAGAAAGACAAAGAAGTATCAGGGGACAAAAAGGGGTTGATGCATATGAGAGAAAACTATTAATGATTTTCCATTATGCTCAAAGCAAATAAGTGCATATTTGATTTAACTATTAATCATTTTCCAAGAAAGATGTGTACAAAGCATGGAACTTGGAACTGGAATCTCATAAATATGACAATGCAAAGAACTCTTGTAGATTGTTTAACAGTGGGTGAAGAACTCACCTCGCCAAGGTAGCGCACAAGAATATTTGCTCCAAGAGACCAACCAACAGCATAGACATTAGATTGGGGATAGTGGCATAAAACATGATCAATTACTTGGCAGAGATCCCCAGTAAATGAAGCAGAATAAAACTGTACATCACAGAAGTGTCGATCAACATATGCCAAAAAAACGAGAAGTTATAACAGAGTTTCAGGCCCGCGTTGTCTGATTTGCTATTGTCATCTCCTTATTCCTTATGTTATACGCTCTGTTAAACCCTCCCTTTCCTCAATAAAGTTTATCCATTGGTAAAAGATGCTGATTGAGAACATGCATATTGCCACTTTATTGTATGCATCATGATGCAGCTTAAAATGTTATGTCAACCAAATAAGTTCAACAACATAAGGTGGCCTATTTTACTAGGTTAGCAAGTAGCCACAAAATGGAATCTAACCTTTCAATAGTGAGCTAGTGCTGCCAATCGTAAACTTCAATGCTGTTCATCATTTTTCTACCTTTTGGTTTGAAACCCCCATTAAGTCAAGTTTTATAGTAAGTCAGTTTGCTCACCATTTAGTTTCTAGCTTCACCCTAAGTTAAAACAGTCTCAGCAAAAGAGTACACAGAAGCAATGAAGTATAGACTACATTTATTGCATCAGATGAAATCATGAAAGCCCCAAAAATATTTGGATAAGCTTGCATATATGAACTGGAGCAAACCTGCTTGCAGGTCTCACAGTCATGGTCAAGTTAGGACGATGGCTTGCACTTTCCATTTCTATCTAGCGAGAACAAAATGAGTGGTATCTACAAAGGTGTTGGTAATCAACTTATATTCACCGATAGTCTTCACCTCATTCGATCAAACAATGTAAAGATCTTAGCACTTCTCCTATACTTCAAAAGGAAAAACACGGTCCGTGTATACCTTATGTTTGATTCATGGATTATCCAAGCTACATGTAAGCTTACCATAATGATAAAAAAAATATGAAGTACTTGAAGTACCTTGGGTGTGGTCACAGGACTTTCTGCACATCCTCGGCTATTAAATACCACAACACGCCATCCCTTGCTTCTAGCTCTCATAAGCATATGCCTTACATATGTATCATCACTTCCCCCTGTTAGGCCAGGCTGCAAAGGCACAGAACTTACATTAGGCTAGAAGCTAAACGAAAATGACAATAGAACTTTTCAGGCACACATCCTTTTACTTGCTTCAGGTGAAAGTTATTTTTAGATCATTTTAATTTCGTTTGCATTTTATAATGAATCAACTATAACTCAATTCCAAACCATTGCGAGTTTGCGACAAGTAGTATCCTCATGCCCTAAACAGAGTGAAGAAATGATCTGGTGCATATTTGAACAATATATCAGCATCTACCATTGACATGGGGTTCATCATGTATTGATTGTTTGTTTATATCAAATCTGCTGTTAACATGCTAACTGCTAAGACTCCACATTAGAAACAGATTATGCAATTGAAACCTAATGAACCTCTTAGATCATAACAATACTGCATCTTGAGATCCATGTGTCCATGTACTAGTGTACTACAGCAGTACTGCATGTCAACATCCAATTTCACTGAACAACCTAAACATATGCAAGCAATGTCAAAATTACTCGATAGTTTACTGTTACTGATTTGCTTCATGAAACTCAAGACTATCATTGTTTTTTGAAGAAAACAATACTATCATTGTAAGGCAACAGCAACACCAGATGCCAGCTAAGCCATTGCTAACATACAAGGCATTAGCTGTCTGACAGAGAGATATCATCTTAAACTCTGCAAACTTCGTTTACACCCCTAATATGCTTGCAGCCCCTTCTAGAATATATGTATACCGTCACGACAGAGAAATCTTAGCTTTAGCTACATTACGCCTTGGTTAATGTCGATTTAAAAGTATGCCCCTGTTCGTAACCTACAAAAGCTCATTAGCTCAATTCCAAATCTATCCAAAGTCTAAATCACAGACGTCATTTGCTGGCATTTAGTAGCCGAGCGCCCTGGCACACTTCCAGTATGTCCAGTGAGGAAATGCACAACGACGAGAGCGGGTAAGGAGAACCATACCAAGAGTATGAGCACCGGCGCATCCCTGGGAAGCACGCGGTCGTCGCCCGCGACCCAGTCGAGCGCGACGGCTCCGTCGTCGGGGGCGCGGAGGCACTCACGCCGCAGCTTGACTGCGGGAAGCGACCGCGTGAACGCGGCGAAGATTGTCTCGACGTGGCGGTTCGACGCGAGCACGGGGAACGCGCGGTACGGGGCGCGGAGGCTGGCGAAGCCGGAGAGGAGGCCCCGCCGCGCCCCGGAGATCTCGAGGGTCGAGTGCGGGAGCGGGGGCGCCTGCGCCTCCTCCCCGGCGCCGGAGCTGGGGTTTGGGGCGGAAGAGGCGGCGGATGACATGGCGGCCCCGGGGATGAGGGAGCGGAGGCGAGGGGCGAAGCGGCGGGAGGAGGCGACGAATGGGGATGGCGTGGGCGCGGCGGCGGCCATCGGGTACTCTCGTTTCCTCTGCTTTTCGACCTGTCTCGTGGGACTGTAGGAGGGACAGGTAGGAGCCAGTAGGATTGGTGGTTGGTTCATCGCCACGTGAGCTTTTGGCCTTTTTTTCGAATGGAAAATTAGTCACTGAAAGAAGGCAACTTCCGCAAAATACAACTAAAAAATATTGGCCCCCATAAAATACCATCGAAAGTATGCGCCGTCACCTGAAAATAACATTATGTCACAGAAGCCGTCCGTCTAGCTCACGGCCATCGTCCCGCTAGCTCACGGCCATCGTCCGCCGCAGAGACCACGACCAATGAGCTGACGTAGCCACGTAAGGGATGAAATCGGCGTAGCAGCCACTGCCAGGGACGAGGCTGATGGTGCACGTGGTGTGTCCTTCGAGTTCGAGGTCCATGGCGACGACCATCTGTGCCGTGCGGTCCCACAAGACGACCTCGGCCTTTCCCTGCGAGCGCAGCAGCGTGACGTCCTGGCGTCCCCTGAGGCATCCCCCCTCGAAGTGGCCCGCCAGAGTCCATGCGACGCCGCCGCTGATGTTGCGGCGCGCGAAGTCGAGGCAGATGACGACGACCGCGCCGACGCTGTTGTCCATGCAGGCCGCTGCTCCCAGACGGGCCACTGCTGCACCTCCATGGGCGCGGGGACGAGGTCCGAGCACCCCGAGACGGGCTCGTAGCAGAGGAAGAATCCCATGGTGGTGCGCTAGAAGGTGCATCCGTTCGCGCCGACCCCGGACAACGAGACAACGGTCTCGGCCGCGGCGACCCCGGTGCCGATGGTCCACTCGGAGGTCCTAGACGAGAAGGACTCGAAGGCGTAGATGGCGACGGCGATGTGGTAGTGGTGGTAGAAGCCGGGGCCGCGCTCCTCGTCGGCGTCGTCGCCGCCGCCGCGGTCAACGTCGTCGTCGCCGCCGCCATCGACGTCGAAGGTGATGACGACGGTGGGGTCCCCCTCGGCGAAGTGGTGGCACGCGGGGGGCGGGAGGCGCGCGCAGGTGAAGGCGAGCGGGTTGGCGACGTAGTAGTCCCTGGAGGCCTTGCCGCGGAGGCAGACGAGGTCGCGGGTGGAGGCGAGCGCGGTGGCGTCCTCGCGGATGAGGGAGGACCGGAGGAGAAGGTGGGGTCCGGGACGAGCTGTTTGGCGCCGTGGTGGTCGTCCCCGAGCGCGGCGGGGTCGAAGGCAGCATAGCGGACGGCCCCGGCGAGCGTGTGGTGGAAGAGGCCCACGAGCGGCCTGGGCAGCGGCGGGGCCGGGGCAGGTGGGCGTACTCGTCCTCAGCATCGTCGGCGAGGAGGTGGGCGGAGGCGGAGGCGACGGAGTCGGTGGCCGAGTCCGGGGTGCCGCAGGCGGAGGAGAGCGCGAGGACGAGGTCGTCATCGTCGCCGCTTGACGGATGGCTTTCGTGACGGTCCGTGACGGAATGCTATTTTCAGGTGACGCCGCACACTTTCGATGGTATTTTACAGGGCTAATGTTTTTTAGTGGTATTTTACGGAAGTCGTCTTCTTTCGATGCTATGAGACCAATTTTCCCTTTTTCGAAAGATAGCTTTTGGGCTTTGGTGACCTCAAATCTCTATATTACGAATCCTGCACCAAAAGCGGGCTAACGGATAGGGCCACGTCACCCGTTAGCTCGCAAACCGTCGGATCGGGCCAACTCGCGACGCAGGCCGTCCGATACGGACCTAATTGGATCTCTGCCTGTTAAGCCACAAATCCGCAGCCCTCGAGAAGCCTCGCGAACCCGCCTCCCATGCTCACCTTCCCCTTCCGGCCGCCGAGAAATTTGCAAAAATAGGACTGCAAACATTGGCCTTTGCAGTTTTGCCATTGGCCCCATATTTCATAGGCACAAATGGTCCCACCGTGTCATTTACTGGGAGTGGCAAATTCACGAGTCGTCAGTGTTTGAAGTCCTAATATTGGAATTTTTTTCCCGGCCGCCGCCCTATGCCCCTCCGCCTACCGCGCCTCCCTCCGCTTGCAGGATCCAGCACGAACTGCTGCCCTCCGCCGAGTACCTGCAATCGATCCCGACCTGACCTCATTCTCCCCTGCCCGTGCCACATATCGAGCGCATCTACGGGCGTCGCAGCATGTGGAGCGATTGGCGGCGTTGCTTAGACTCCGCACATGGGTGACTCACGCTCGCATGCCATGGTTGGATTTGGGGGCGACCGCTCCATTCAGGGCCTCACCACTCGCGCGCCCATGGCAGCCACAAAGGTCCCGGATGGCCCTCCTGTGGAGGACTGAGGAGGACGTGAGGAGGGCAACGCACGAACAGTGTGCGGGGGTGGAGGCCACCGGTACAGGAAGAAGAGTGGCTATACTGCTTCCCTGACTCGCTCATCATTGCCTCGTGGGTAGCCATACTCAACTCTCTCGATGGACACGGCGACGGCAAACAAGGTAAACTCAACTACCTCTCGTCTCACCCTTTGCCTTTACCATTTTCCAATCCATCTCAAAGAGCCTCTTGCTGTTGTCGAGCCAACCTTGAATGAAGGCTCTGTTAATCCTGCTATATGGCATGGGAAGAATTTGATAATCCTGGTAATATACTTGTGTTAAATCTGACAAAAATAATATGCTTTCAGAGGTAACACTAATGCAAGAAGATCAATTGCGCTCCAGCAAATAGGTGCGCACTGAGAAAATATAAGCTACAAGATAGCCAGGTTGATTTTCCGGAAGATCTAGTTGCGGATCTTCCTCAGAACGGATGTTGATTGTCAAATTCGTATCAAGATAAGAGCAATTGCTGAAAGGGGACCTGATGTTCCTCCTGCAGCAGCAGAGACCGAATCATGCTCCTGCAGCCCCTGCAGGGCAAGCAAGCTAAGGTACTGCCTAACCACTTGCTCATATTCCAGTAATTACTGCTTACGGCAGAGGCAAGGTATGCTGAGAGAGTCTAAGGCTTGCAACCCAAGAAGGACAATCCAAGGGGGAAAAGAAACATAGAAATAATGTTTTATTACTTGCTATAGTAGCAATTACCATCTAATTAAGACTGTTATCAACACAACATATGCAGGGCAGGTACTATTTGTTTATATTGTATAAAGATACATATGATGTGCCAGTTCTAAACCCACAGTAGAATTGAGAAACATGGCAACAGTGTGCATTTTTTTTTCTTTTCATCACCTATCTTGTCATATATAAATAAACACATGGATGTTCTGTTAGTCTGAATATATTATAATTTCCAGGGGCATTTACTCAATGGATCATGCTAATTATGTGAAATGGTATGGTTGTCGAAAATTGCATGTTCTCTTGCTGTCTTTACATTCTTAGAATAATAATATATATCTACTTATGCAGGGCATCTAGACTTGGCCGAGCATCACAATAACCTCGCCGAAGTTGCTCATTCGGTGATTATGAATTTTAATTCCCATCTGAAATGTTCTACGTTCCTTTCCATTGTTTTTTTTAAAAGACTCCTTGCCATTATATATATGCATGTCTTATGACTCAGATGTACAAATATACCTTGTAAGATGCCGTTACCCCATAGCATATGGGGATCCTTCAAATTTAAAAAAATATTCAATACAAATGTTGCTCATATTTCAAAATTGTAATATAAACCCTACTTTCTTAGAAAAAATACTGTTTTTGTAATGGTTCAATCTGCACCATTTGTTGTCTTTATATTTGGTGCCATTTCTACTATATAGTGAAATGATATGTTTACACAGAATTGCCCGAGAGCAAAACAGTCTCATACAAAGTTATCAGACAACTTTCTGATATACCATGCATTGTTATTTCCTTTGTCACCTCAGAATTAAGTGCTATCAATTAATACATTGACTAATTTCACATGCTACATGAATTGACAGTGGTACACAGTGATAACACAATCAAATCGAGCAACACAAAGAATATTTGATTATGATGAATTCAACGAAACAAATTTGGTGTTATAAATATTATTATTTTTTTGTAAATTTGATTAAAATCACCAGAAATCTATTTGGATCACAAGGCAACTCACCTGTGGGCGCTGCAAAGCCGCGCATGTGTTTCTAGTTTACATTACTATGAAAGAAGCAATACGTTACGTTGGGCTGCTGGGTCACGCTGGGCTGCACGTTCGTGACATGTTCCTCGTGGGCTGGCTGAATGCCTGAAGATATGATTCGATATATTTGGAGATTTACTGAGTCTAAAAAAACATATTTGGAGATTTACTTAATTACCTTGCTGTTAATAGGCATGTAGTCTATCGTTAAAAGAACAATTTACTAAAAATTATAAATATAAACACCCGCACTAAATTGACGAACCCATGTGAAAACCTAACCAACTATACAGTAAGCATTTGTGTTTCAATAGAGTAGGAGCAAATATTTAATAAAGTATCTGACTTCAAGACATATGTCTCGTGGCATTTTCTCTCAGTTATAGAATTAAAAAATATTATTGTTTGACCGCATTTTTGACCGCGTCTATACATATGACAAAGCATGGTTCGAGTTAGCTTTCCGTCAAAGTCATCAATTACCTACCAAGCTACCACTATCTTAGATTAGTCATAGGAAAATACTATGTATTAATTATCTACAAGGCTACAACAGGAAATTGAAAAGAAGATATTGCAGTTTAATTAACCCGTGCACCCACAGTCTATGCTCTACAATATAAGGTACCCACATAATTTAGTAGTTGGATAATAAGGACCAATCATCTAACCATGCTCTACCAAGCTTGAGCATCTCCAAGAGTTGGTCATCTCTACTTGGCATCCATCTTTTTTTTGGCAAATCAAGAAAAAACAGCCTCCAATAGTTTGGCATCCAACTTGGCAAGTTTAGGAACTTGGCAAATCTCGCCCCCTCCACGCGCAAATATACGCACTCGGGAAGGTCTTGGCATCACGGTCCGTCGTTCTCCTTCGCCCGCGCGCGGGAAGAAACTTCATCTGGAGTCCTCACGCGCGACGAATCATCATTGACGCCGCCGTGCTCTCTGCTAGGGTTCACGGTATAAGTCAGTCAGCTGACGGTGTCAATAGGGTTCACCGATACGTCGATCAATTGACAATATTAGTCGGTCAGCTGACGATTGCGATTGTGATTCAATGGCATGACTCCTGATCGGCAGTAGATAGATCAAGAACACTAGATCACGCAGGAAGAGATGGCCGACTGGAGGCAGGAGATTACTCGCCCTCTTGCGAAGAACAAGCGAGTAGCCTGGCCTTGCAGGGAGCAGGGCGGCTGCTGGATCACGCCGGCAGCAGGGACACGTCGGCAGCATATCGCGTGGCACGCAGGAATACGCGGTGGCGGCGGTGGCGCGCGTGAAGCAGGATGCGACTTCGCGCGCCAAATAGGAAAATGCCGGCAAAAAAAATCTTGTGGGCCTTCTTTTTACATTTTGCCAAGTCTAAAATAGCAAACTATTGGAGATGGCATTTGTTTTTACTTGGCATATAGTTTTGGGAGTTGAGAAATCACAAGATTTACCAAACTGAATTCGCCAAACTGGCATCATTTGGCAATTGGCACATCTCCACCTCTGATTTGCAGTTGGTAACTTGAAATCAAAAGCCTTAAGGCTATATATCTTTATTATAGAATAGAAAGAAAATAACAACCCCTAACTTTTTACTATGCATGTATACACGGCAATATGAATATATGTACTATATTTTTAAAAGCATCTCAAAGAGAATGACTCCGTAGATCTTAAAATCAACAAAATCATTACAACTGCCTTGTTGCTGATGGACACATCACCTACAACATCATCTACCGAACAACATTGATACAATATTCATCTCAAAGAAATATTAGAAGTGCAAATAGACTCTACCAGTGACGAATCTAGAATTTGGATTTAAGGAGGGCTCATCTTCCTATTCTTTTCCTTTTCACTCTTTTTCTTCTTCTTGCTCATTTACCTCTTCCTCTTCATGATTCATGATTGAAAATTGTAAAGGGCTTTAGGGGGCTCTATGAGTAGCAGGGAGTGTGGAGCACACCCTGTCTCCGCCGCTCGACTCTACATCACGTGATTAGGGGAGCATCTATGTTACAGTCTATGAAATCAGCTACAGGTACTGAAATTTAAAATCAAATCGACTCCTTCCTAGGTGGTTTATATTTGTTTTTCCTTTTACATGGTAAGAGTCTAGGGTAGATACGCTACTTTCAGTAAGCATAAGAACAAAGTGGGGCCACGGTGACAACCGACAAGAGAGGTGTACGCTAGGCCAACGGAATTAACAATCTACAGAGTACGTACAGCCAATCTAAATTGAGTAAATTCACACGGCATCAAAAAAAAATCTAAAATTCACACTTTTCCTCCTAGATCGGAATTAAATTCAATAAACTTTTGTTGGTTGTAGGAGATACGCCCAAATTTCTGTGGACATCATAAGCTCGACGTGCTGCGCCATCCGGCCCGCCAAATATCTCGAGTGGCCCACTTTCTGACAGACACGCCCCACTGTCGCTGACACCTCAGGTCTACAGCTCGTCCCCACCAATCCCGTTGCCTCGCCGCCGCGGCTCCGTCCGATATGTCAAACCAAACGGATAAGCCCCGGCAGCCCACGGTGAAACCAGGTACCAAAGAAAGGAGCCACTGACCGTGGGCCTACGATCCCCCCGCTTACTCATGCAGGCCCATATGTCAGCAGGAATTAAGAAAAATTGGTGGGTGGGCTTAGGTTTCGTAGATGGAGTTGCCTTAACAACCCGGCGTGACGGCGTGATACGCGACTAACGGCCACCCCCTTCCCTCCATGCCTCTCGTCTCGGCCTCTTCCTCTGTTCCTCATCTCTCTCTCCACCACCCTCGTCTCCTCACCCCGACCCCCGCCCACCGATTCCTCCACGCCCCGCGCGCAACAGCGGTGGAGCTGGACGAGCTCCCTGGCGGTGCTTCTCGCCCAACACGGCCTAGGGTTCGGGACGGGGCTGCCTTCCTATCCGCATGGCCTTCGCCGCCGCCGAAACCCTGGCCTCGTTCCCAATCGCATCCCCGTCCCGCTCGCTCCTCCGGCCCCTCCCCCGGCGGCTCGCCGCAGCCGGGGGAGGCGCCCCGTCGATCCGGATATCCGCCGTGCCGCCGCGGGGCCTCCAGGTGGCGCTCGTGCACCGCCGCGTGCGCCGCTGCCCGCCGGCGGCGCGCGCGAACGTCGAGCGCAACGGCGACCAAGCCGGCGCCTCCGGGAATGGCGAGGCTTCCTCCGCAGGAGATGGCGACCGCGACGCGCCTGCGGAGGCGGGGGCGGATAGCACCGGCACCAGCACCACGAGCGCGGCCGCGACGCCGCCGCCACAGCCATCGTCGAAGAGGGGGGAGAACAAGTGGCGGCGGAGGCTGCTTAAGGGAGGCGGCGTCGGGCGGTGGCTGTGGGAGCCCATAGTGCAGGGGCGGGAGATGGGGTTCCTCCTGCTCCAGCTCGGCTTCGCCATATTTGCGCTACGCATGCTTCGACCGGAGATCGCGTTGCCCGGTTCAGAGCCCCGGCCGCAGACGACGTACGTCAGTGTACCGTACAGCGACTTCCTGGCGAGCATAGACAAGGACCAGGTGAAGAAGGTCGAGGTGGACGGGGTGCACATCATGTTCCGGCTCCGGCCAGAGGTTGAGGCCGGTGTGGTGGAGCAGACACCAGTGCAGCGTGGAGCAGATGTTGTCGTTGATAGCGCAGGAGTTTCCAGGAGAATTGTCTTCACGACCACTCGACCAGTGGATATAAAGACACCATACGAGAAGATGGTGGAGAACATGGTTGAATTTGGATCACCGGACAAGAGGTCTGGCGGCATGCTCAACTCTGCCCTGGTATGGCACTTGTGCTGAAAGATATTTCTGATACAATTGCATACTTTGTGGCTCGAAATCAATGTAGGAGTAGTATTAACCTCACCAGATTAGGAGTTATGAAATTTGTGTCTAAGCATGTAGAATGACAGATTAGAGAGTCAGAGATCTTCTGAGCATCGAAATTGATAGATGAATTTGACAACGATCTTTGAAGAGTTGATCCCGTAGACCCAGTTTGTGTGAGCGTTTTAATGTGAGGCAGAACATTAGATATGGTATGCTGGCTTGTAATAAGAAAAAAATGTCGAAATGCTCACTCTATATGTAAGGTTATGTTTGTACTGACTAGAATCCAAGTGATTTCCACAGATGAGACAGAACCGCATGATCTGCTCTATTTTTTTTCCTAGGTTATTCAGGAAATAACATTTTTAGTTGATCATACTGCTATAACTAATGCTTCATATATGCTCAGTGTTTGGATTGTAGATAGAATGATAATTTATAATCATTGCACAAGTAAAATCTCACTGAAGTGCTGAGGTGGCCCCCATTGTGAGTTTGTGACTCTGTTTTGTGTTAACAGCTGTGCCTTGGCAGTTATTTTATCACTTCTTCAGTTTTGCTATATTTTGGTTTTCTAACATGCATGGCTCACGTAGATGTTCTTTTATACCGTTGTTATACACAAAATTCAAATTACAAGTGCAGTTTCAAACATTAAGGCTTATATCCTTTTTACCATCTGCCATCTGCATTGCTCTCGTTGCGCAACCATGATAGCACTGTATTCAGTAAATCTTGTACCATATTTTTGGATGGCCAGTAAAAAAATCTACTAGATAGACATTAGATGAGAAGCTTACTTGCAAAGTACATTCAACATTCTACAGTTACATATGGATGGTAGCTTTAACGTTTCCATGATTCTTGAACTAAAAAGCAGAATGAAATTGGAGCTTCATTGTGCTCATGCTAAAAAAACAAGAAACTAGACTTGAGGTCTGATCTTGGAACCTACAAATGAAAACACATGAAGTCTTCTTTGACCTAATATTGGACTGTGGAAGCTTAATTGGGAGTTGTGAATAAGAAATTAGCATCATGAAAAGTTAGGGACGGGACTCTCATCTGTTCTTGAAACATAGAAATGAAATGCCTGAAGTCTCCTTTAACCTAATATCTGAACATGTAATCTTAATTGCAAGTTGTAAATAGGAATTTGGTTCACGTAAACTCCCAGCCTGATCTGGAACTGACCAAAAAAAAAATGAGGTTTTAGTTTCTTTATGACCTAACCTAATACAGGAGCTGGAATCCTAATTGAGAATTGTAAAGAGTAATTTGACAGGATTGAAAGTATATCCCTACCAGCACTATAGTTTTATTATACATGCTTGCATTTATTTATATAAATATGACTGTATTCTTTGCGTTTAAATGTGTAACTCTCTCTTCAGTAAGGATGGATTCGGATGTTTATTCGAATGTCAGATTTTTGGTCATTTTTCTTCGATTATGGACAAATAAGATATAGAATTTACTATGTAAATTCATAGCCTTGTATTTAACATTGATCTTGTAAAGATTCATAAAAACTAAACCTCAAATTTATCATATATATTCTCAAATAATAGATATAAAAATTCGAATACGGATCGGATACGGATTCGAATCTTTTTTCACCTTTTTAATTGTAGGGAGCAAATAATACATAAAAAATTCTATACAAAATTTTATTCTTATGTGTAATAATATGCTTGATAATATAAAAAAAGATTAACATAAAATTTTAAACATATCTATTTTAAAATATCAAATTTGTTCTAAGAATTCGGATGTCTAGATCCATCCTTACTCTTCAGTTGTACCTTTTGGTCTAACTACCCTTATATTTTGCAGGTGGCTCTTATTTATGTTGTATTAATTGCAGTAGTTTTGCAGCGGTTGCCGATTAGCTTTTCTCAGGTACTGATGCACGGCTTCAATCAAACGGCAAGAACACTCATTTATTGCATTTCATTTGTAAGTATCTAATTTCTTCTGTAAACTCAGCATTCAGCAGGTCAGCTGAGAAATAGGAAGAATTCAAATTCCAGCGGAGCAAAAGTTTCTGAAAGTACGGATATAGTTACATTTGCTGATGTGGCTGGAGTAGATGAGGCAAAAGAAGAGTTGGAAGAAATTGTGGTATGGATCCTACTGTTTGTTAGTAGTACATGCAGCAATAATATCATCTATATATTCAATTGAAGGGAAATAAGCTGGTTCCATACATACTTTCTCTTCAGGAGTTTTTAAGGAACCCAGAAAGGTATATTCGTCTTGGTGCACGTCCTCCTCGTGGAGTCTTATTGGTTAGTTCTACAATTGTTTTTAGCAATGGCAAGTACTGCTCCACAATTTTGTTTGTTACCATAATGTAACTCTTTGTCTACAGGTGGGTCTTCCAGGGACTGGAAAGACACTTCTTGCAAAAGCCGTAGCAGGGGAAGCTGAAGTTCCATTTATAAGTTGTTCAGCTAGTGAATTTGTGGAGTTATATGTAGGCATGGGAGCAGCTCGAGTGCGTGACCTATTTGCTAGGGCCAAAAAGGAATCACCATCGATTATTTTTATTGATGAGGTAACCTACACATCCAAGATATGATCTAGCTTCATACTGAAATGTATGCTAACCCCTTTCTGTTTGGCCTGTCTTTGTAGATTGATGCTGTTGCAAAAAGTCGTGATGGTCGATATCGCATTGTCAGTAATGATGAACGCGAGCAGACACTAAACCAATTGCTCACGGTAGGACAGTTCTCTTTCTTATTTCTTGAGTGTTAACAAAACTAGTTGCATCGCAAGTTGGGATCCAATTAAAGCTTCTTCTCATACCTCTATTGGCTGTTAAGTGATTCTATGCTCTCAGGAAAACTGAAAAGCAGAACTTAAGCATATTAAGGGATTTTGAGCTCCACACATTTTCAATACTAAGATTACTGCTTTATCATGCAATATAGTTTTGTAGAAAGAGTAGAACACTATATTATTGGGTTTGCTGCTTTTAATTTCGGGGTTTCCCAGGAAATGGATGGATTTGACACCAACTCGGCTGTTATTGTACTGGGGGCAACGAACCGAGCTGATGTTTTGGATCCTGCCCTTCGGCGCCCTGGGAGATTTGACCGTGTAGTTATGGTTAGTTTCTCTTCTCAACAAGACATAGTGCTATAGTGTCCATATCTTTGTCTGATTGTCATTAATGTCTACATAACAGGTTGAAGCTCCTGATAGGTTTGGTAGAGAATCAATTCTTAAAGTTCATGTGAGCAGAAGAGAGCTTCCACTTAGTAAAGATGTAGATCTTGCTGATATTGCTGCAATGACAACTGGTTTTACTGGGTAAAACATATATTCTATCAATTTCTGCATCTTAACCTTGTAGAGCTTTCAAAAATTGACATGTTAATTTTTTATCCTATGCAGAGCAGCCCTTGCAAACTTAGTAAATGAAGCTGCTTTGTTGGCTGGGAGATCAAATAAAGAAATAGTGGAAAAGATTGACTTCATCCGTGCGGTTGAGCGCTCTATAGCTGTATGTTTTTTTTTCTATCTCATATTTTTTTCCGTTGTTTAGTTTCTACTTAAAGCACTTGTATACTATGGAGTTTGAAATTTCCTTTCCGGACTGTATTATACTTAAGATACAAAATTATCTTCTCTGTATTTCTATCTTTATTAAATCATGCCATGCACAGAGTTCTGCACACGTTCTCCATCTTTAACAAAGATCTCATTTTTTGTTTACTTCTCTGCATATGGCATTTGATATGTCGATTGTACCTAATCATGTCCAGGAAATTCTTTTAAAGGGATTATTTTTTCTGTTGATGTCCCCTCTTTTTCTATATTCTAGTTGTCAGACATGATAGTTCTTCATGCTATTGTGCTGGAAGCTAATTTTGAAGCCTATGTTATCAGGGGATAGAGAAAAAGCATGCAAAACTGAAGGGCAATGAAAAAGCTGTTGTCGCGCGGCATGAAGTTGGTCATGCACTTGTTGGGACTGCTGTAGCAAATCTTCTGCCTGGGCAGCCACGTGTGGAGGTTTGAACTTAAGCAACTACAGTTAGAACAGTCTGAAAAAAAAGGATTAAATTTGACTTGCATTTTAATGCTGAAATTTTTTAACAGAAATTGAGTATATTGCCAAGATCAGGAGGTGCATTAGGCTTCACTTACACCCCTCCCACCACAGAGGATAGATATTTGCTCTTCGTTGATGAATTACGTGGTCGTCTAGTAACACTTCTGGGCGGGCGGGCAGCAGAGGAAGTTGTTTTAGCAGGACGAGTTTCTACTGGTGCGCTTGATGACATAAGGCGTGCTACTGACATGGCCTACAAAGCTGTAGCAGAATACGGTCTCAATCAGCGCATTGGTCCAATATCAGTTGCTACTCTGTCAAATGGTGGGCTAGATGACTCTGGGGGCTCTCCATGGGGAAGGGATCAGGTTTGGCTCAACACTTTTCCTGCACCTGCAAGTGAAACTAGTAAGGTACCGTATTCAATTTCTGAGTTCAAATTTTGAAAACTGATGGCAGGGCCATCTAGTTGATCTCGTCCAGCGGGAAGTAAAAGCACTTTTACAATCGGCACTTGAAGTAGCTCTTTCAGTTATTCGTGCTAATCCTGCAGTTTTGGAAGGTCTCGGAGCATATTTAGAAGGTAACTCTACCAATTATCCGGATGCCTCTACATTATGGTCTCCTTTGTGCCATTTGATTTGCTTTTTGCTTCATCAGATAAAAGTTAAAGTTGCTTAACACATGCTGTGTAACTGCTGGTTATCATACCTCTTCCAGAGAATGAAAAAGTTGAAGGCGAGGAGCTTCAAGAGTGGCTAAAGTCAGTCGTTGCACCAAAGGAGTTGACTTCTTTTATCAGAGGACAGCAAGAGCAAGTTCTTCAGCTGGAAGCAGGCTCCTAGCATCTGGGCTATACAGTGAACTCCTAATTTAATTACGTAACAAAACTAGCTCAGAAATTAAAATATACTCCATGAGTTCCGTGGTTTGCAATTGAAAGCCTACACACATGCTGGGAACAGAGATGTGGCCTCGTGGTGGTCTGTTTAACCTCCCAACCACCCGGGCTAAGTCGTCAAACTGGCTCGGATGTCCTCCAATTCAGCCAATCCAGAGCTTCAGGATATTTCAGAAAAAGGAAATCTGCAGGCCCAAGTGATGATGTATATATGGTTGCCGTTCCTGGACCCTGAACTACAAAAGATTAAAAAAAAAAGATTCATATTGAGTTGTAACGTTGTAACATCAACCTCTGGAATATTGTTAGTGATTCAGTTTCACATGTTGTTCATAGATTAGGTGCGTGTTACACATGTAAAAGATTTTCTCCTCTAGGTTCTTGTCTTCACCGTATTGAAAGTTTTTTTCCCTCTCTTTCCATTGCCATCTTAGACACATCAATAGGATATTACATATATGAACTATGGTTCCTGTACTGATATACTTTTCTCAATATACATCGGGCTTCAACTCCATTATTTGTGGACATTCCTGCTAAGGCTGGACACGTTTTCCACATTTTGTGTAAATGCTCTTCCGAAAGGTGATTCTTTTTTGAACTAAGACAAGGGTGATTTTTCTGAACTTGAAGTCCAATGTTCTCTGAAGCAAGAGTGCGTGTATGAAGAAGCCTCTTGCGGAAAATTGAAATTTCAAGTGCTTTGGTTTTGAATAAAGGGTGAACTTATGAAGTTTTCAGTGGGAAATTTTCATGTTTTTGTTTATACAGTTAACAACCACCAATATAGCGCTTCTTTCTGATATCGCCAAAGAAGCAATCAGAAGTGGGTTTTCTCCCCCTTCAGTAACAGGTAATGAGGAACCCACGATCACTTACCCCGAAAACAAAATTCAGATTATTTTTTAGAAACCACGAAAACGTGATTAGCAGTACACACCCTGTTCGACATACATATACTTCGTCACAGTATCCAGGAATTCTTAAATTTAGCATACGCAGCAGTTGAGGTGGACCACATCGTCACAAGCAAACACATCAACTAACTCCCAGATGCTTCCAAGAGGCTGCAGCGATGCGGCCCCGCGGAATCAACGACGGCATCTCGTGCTCGCCGTCTACTCTGCCTTGACCTTGCCGTAGGTCTGCACCCCCAAGGCCAGCGCCAGCAGCAGGAGGGGCGCGGCGACCTGCAGGAGCGTCGTGGCCCAGGCGCCCGAGCCCGTCGACGGCTTCTCGAGGCTCGCGTCGCTGGGGTAGGTGTAGGTGAGCTTGGCCGGGACGGTGGCCGCGTCGACCTCGCCGATGCAGTACTGCGCCATGAGCTCCTTGGCGGACTCGCTGTGGCCGATGTCCACGTAGTCGGCCGTCGCGTCCTTGCCTGCGCGAAACGAGGGCGGCGGACATGTCAGCTACCTACCTCGCTCGCTCGTCCCCGTGCTGGAGGTTGAAGAGGGTTACCTGTGCACGCCAGCAGGACCTCGTCGCCGCCGGGGTGCTCCTCCATGAACGGCGTGACGTCGTACACCTGATGAGGAGAACATGGCCGGCCGGTCAGGCCAGGAAACTTGCATCGGGAACGATCGACAAGGAAGATCGATGATTACCTTGCCGGCGATGATGAGCCAGCAATCCTTGCGGTCGTTGTGCTTCCCCACCTCCTGGAACGAGTACACCTTCGCTCCCGCCATCTCAGGGACAGAGAGGACACTTACAGCTAGCGATCGATGTGTGTGCTCCGTTCCGGCGCCAGGGATGGCTGCCTGCTCGAGCTAGAGCTACCCACCGTTTCGCTACTGCCGTGTACTACCCGGGCCGCAGCGCCGGCCGGTGCTGACTAGATATAGCCGTCGCGGCGCCAGTCATCCCACGTGTTGGCGTGGTCAGGTTCGGTGTTGACCTGGCGCCGTGCCAAGCCGCCGTTTCCACTGCGAGGCTCAAACGTGCCAGGACTCGAGACCTTTGGGGCCGGCCGCCGCCGGGTTCACGGCGGACGGGGCGGACGGCGCGGTCGAGATCGGTGAGAAGCACCCAACAAGGGAAGGGACATTTGAAATGGGACGGAAATTTCCCGGCTCGTCGCCATCTTACTCTACCGTATACTCAATAGAGCAACTCGCACCACTCACTTCCTTTGTGTAGGTCATTGCGTTTGACCTACCAACCCTTTGTGTAGGTGATTTCGCTTGATCTACCTCGGTTTTTTTTCAAACTAGCAAATATGCCCGTGCCTTGCTATGAAAAACCATATAAATATATTAACTAATATTTTAAAAAATATATATACACTAGATGTATTTTGTAATAACATTGTATGTGTTGGTCAACTTTGGCCGGTCTTTCTCTATTTTATAGACGCGAAGCGCTAATTCTTTAGAGTCAGTCTATTTTAGAATTCGATTCTTAAATTATCTAAGTCAAATTTTAAGACTCTTTACCACCCCTGTACATTAGCGATCTGGTGACAGGCCGTCGCACGGTCTGGTGCGAGGTGTTTCCACGGACAAGTGAGTCCGAGGCCCTGAGTGCCAGTGTAGCCAACAGCCCGCGCCACCTGTTGCCGCCAGACGCCCCCCGATCTAGGGGGAAAGGACAGCAGAGGATGAGGGTAAGGAAAGCACGGGACGGGGTGATTTCGTTGTGTAACCAGGTATTTCCATCCATTCATGTAAAAACTGGCAAGCTACACTCAATTGTTAACGGAACATGCTAATAGACTAGACGGTAATGTCATTTTAGTAATGAAAGTTTGATAGTGCATATAGAGAATTTTCAACTTTCGAGGATTTTCAAAGGTCAAGAAACGAATTAGTAACTTTAGTAGTGTCAAATAGAAAATTTCTTTTTTTTAAAATAAGACACAACACAACGACCGGGGCGGCTGTGGAGGTGGGTCGCACGGTCTTCCTTCCACGCGAGGTGTTTCCACGGACGAGCGCGGCGGGGATGGCGACGGCGAAGAGGGCGGCACTGTCAGCCGCCGGTGCACGCCTGCTACGGGACTCTCCTCGAATTAAAATAAGTGAGGTCCAGCAGCCTTTGTCGCGATCGGGGAAGTTCCCGTGCAACGCGACGGGCCGGCCGGGAAACGCACCGGGGAAAATCTCGCTCGCGCAGCGCGAAAACCATGGGCGAGAGCGCAGTTTGGCACCGCGAACCAAGGGCGCGGGACCTGAGCGGACTCCAGCCACCTACATTTTCCTGGCAGGGCCGGCCACACACGCAGCGCTGTACCCAGTCGCACGCACTAGCAGCAGACTAGCTCCCGGGCGTGAACTGCGTGATGCAGACCGGCGGCGCTTTGCGTGCTCCGCTCAGCGCTCAGGTGGCGCTCGCTCTTTCTCATCGAAACGGAAGGCGACGGGGAACTGAAATCCCCGGGGTTTTGCTTGCACATACCTCCGCGCGATCGCTCCTGCGGTTATTCCCCGATCAGTGCTGATGATATTCCGTCTGGGTCTCTCCGGCCTTTTCTGGACGGAGATGGGAAAAAGACTGAAGAACGGTCGGTGGTGGACGGCAGGCTGACGGGTGTCGATCGGGATGGGCTTTCATTCTTTCAACAACAGTTTCAGCAGCAGTGGAGTGGCATGTGTGAAGCTCAGATTTCTGATTCAAGATGTGTGAATGAATTGCGAGATTGTACCACTACTACTACTACTCTGATCGGGCATAATAAACCCGTATAAGTGTAGACGGTAACACTAGTGTGCTCTCCATGTCCAAATGGTCAGTGTCATCCAGAAAAATGAAAAAGTTGCACGCAGTGAGTGCTTCTCAAGGTCTGCCTCCGCTGAAAACACAACCATGAATCCAGCTTCATGCGACAAGGCCATCCATCCTATTCACTCGCCGACCACCGCCTCTCCCCGTCGCGAGCACTAGCTCCCGGGCTGTGTATCTCTGCACTCTGCATCAGTGTAGTGTAGCAATGCAGAGGAGGTAGCTAGGAACAGAGGGTGCGGCAGCTCTGGATGAAGCGTGGTTTGGTTCACTTCCTGTGTGTACGCCTGTACGGAATCTCACTTGTGAATAGAGAAGTTCATGAGATGAGCATCTGCTGTTTGCAAGAAAAATCTCGGTTGTTCTGTCTTTTGTTTACCTCGGCGGCTCAAACTTTGTGCACTGCTTCGCTCAATTTCTTGCTCTGCTTGAATTGACTGACGGCACCGGTACTCTCGCCGGGCCGTCGTGGTTGACAAGTGACACCGCCCCCTCTCGCCGCGGGAGACACCGAGGCGGCTCTGCGTGCGGCGACACGTTGCTCCGGGCGACCGCTTGGCTGATGCCACGCAAGCCCAACGGCTGCGTCAGGAATTTTATACTGATGTATGGTCCTCAGCCGTTTTGCTTGCATTCTAAAAAAAGTCGTTTTGCTTGCATCGCATTGCTTCTTAGCTGGATCTTCTGTTTGGCAGCAATCACAATGCAGGGAGGATTGGATGGATACACCTGCTGTGTGACAGGATGCCCAAGACAGAACCGTCGGTATGCATTTGTGCGAAAAGAGTTGTTAAGAAGCAAGTGCACATATGTAACGTAGAGTACGAATTCTAATTTTGGGATTGACCACTACATAAGAAAATAATGGTTCAAACACTTCCTAACAAAATCGCGACCATGACGCCGAACACGAGGAGACTCTTGGCTCCTGCGAGGCGGTGCGCGGCAGCACATAGAAGACGAGCTCTCTGCACGAACATGGCTGCTAAAGACGTCGTGGTCTGTGAAGTAGTAAATCAAGATAGCCCATCAATGATCTGCACCATGGTCATTGGACCGGCATGAGCAGCCAACTCCACCACGGTGATGTTGGGTGTACCCTAAAGGAAATAGGAAAAAATGATTTATCTAAATATTAGCAAAACAATTGTAAAAGTTGTGCAAATTTGACTGTTTGAGTCTTATTATTACCCGGATGAGACAGAGACTATGATATCTCTTGAGGACCTGGAACATTGTATCGCACGAAACTGCGTTGGTCCACGCTCCTTCACCAGCAATGATCATAGCGGTGACTCCAGTTGACGAGAGTATCGGTCCACCTGACATACCATTGGCGGAGACCATTTCCAGATGAAGATTGGAGATATCAATACCCCCACTGAACCAGCGTTCTCTGTCGAACTTCAAACAAAACAAACATACACAACATAAGACTGGTAATTGTAAACTACGTCGCAATTGGGATGCGTTGAAACAGAAGTCAATACTTACACAACACCGCCCGGTGATAAATCAGGGATGCGTTTGCACTCCATTGGGACACCAGGGAAGAGATCCACTGGATGAGCGTGCCCGATCCCTATCATACTTTCCCCACTGACGAATGTTGGTTCGAAGGTCAGGTGCTGATCAGTGTTCAAAAAAGCAGGCTAAGACATTTAACGTTTGGTATTTGTAGAGGTTAAGAAAAGCTATAGAGGGTTATAGCCTAGCTAACCCATTTAGTGGTTCTGTAAATACTATGTGTTGAGAAATCGGTACCCGTAATCTTGGCACCGACTTCTGTGAAGTTGTACATAAGTATTTTGATACTACTTTTTTCATGGACCCTATACCCACACTACACCAAGAAGACCTTCACCTAGACACTATTATGAGAGATCAACTCTATATGAGAACTCAACTCTTTATTCACCATAACTTAGTACAACACATGGCTATTACACTCTTTATGTGGCTATACACAGCAACCTTGCCATCTCCTACTTGAGACCTCTTATGCCATGGTAGGGGAGGGGAGTACCCCTATTTATAGGACTTCATGGCTCATATAGTTGTTCTATGTGTCCATCTTCTGTACACTTCTTTACAAAAATCTAACTCTAGAATTTTCTTCGTACTTATTTAACCAAAAAAATATCTAAATTCTAGGGTATTCCATATTTCACCAAGAACCATGGTGACCATGGTTCATATATACTTTCTAATATTTGAGGAGCTTCTCACAATTACGCATTTCTACTTCAAAATCATGCATAAATCTCTGAGTAATTTTACATATAAATATGAAATTAATAAAATTTCATATACCGAAGACATCTTGGACTTCATTCCCTCGTTACATCGTTGACAAAATACCAAAGTTTGTAAATAACAAAATTCAATACTAAACTAACAATAAATAAAGACTAATTATATGATTTACCTAGTTAAATAACCCTTAATTTAGTGGCTATAGCGGGATATAGCCCACTATTAGCGGATTTAGCCTTTCAGAGCTAAGAGACGGATGTCCTAGCTTTCTCCTCTCCCAAAAGCTATAGCAGGCTATAGTGGTGGCTATAACCGGATATTTAGAACCTTGGTGCTGATAGAGAACATCGATAGGTTGTTAAAGCATCCTCCAGACGTACAATCTGTCGCCGGGCACCGTTTCTTCGATCACGTGGTTCGCCGTGAGGACGATCGAGCCCCCGCAGTCACTCTTTATCACAAAACCAGTTCCGAATTCGACATAGTCGCTCTTGATGATGATGACAGCCAGCACTGCCTCCCTTGCGAGCTCCGCATTCGCCTGAACCGCCGGATTTGGATTTGTCATCGACATCTGTTAAAACATGGTCACCAAATGGTTTTCGAACCGGTTAGGGTAATGAAAACCTTAACCAAGCTCTGATACTAATTGAGGGACCGAAAAGACGACCAGAGGGGGGTGAATGGGAGCCAACTAAAACTTTCTACTTGGAAAGTTTGACCTATGATCCCATAAGCACACCACAAATCCTCTCTTTTAGAGTATGCAAAGTGTAGCTATAGCTGAGCTAGACACCAAGCAAAAACTCTAGGAACAAGCCGCGAAGAGATCGGATCAAAAGCAGCGAGCAAGCAGCAGAAACAGCACGGTATATGATCACCGGTTAAACCGACATGTGAAGAAAACCCTCACCGGTTTAACCGATGTCACAGAGCCGGCAGCAGAGATGAAGCAAGCACCGGTTGATCCGACGTATAGGTTCCAAAAATTTTTAGGAACCGAGTATTTCAGTTCTCGGTTCTTTTGGTTCGGTTTCAGTTCTAACCGAACTAACCAAAATTCTTTAGCAGACGATAAGATAATAAGAAAAACATACATATTATATAGCAAATTTAGACAATACTTCCTCTATTTTAGAGAATAATAGTTGAGAAGGGAACAATAATGATAGAGTAGGAGAAATACATAGCAATTGAAATATAAAACATCACATATAAACTAAATATACTCTTATAAAATGCAAGATTTATGTTATCCGGTTCTTTTGGTTAATTCGGTTAACCGAAGGTAGGAACCGAGCTTTTTTCGGTTTTCGGTTCCTTGCTTTCTGGAACCGAATAAGGAACCAAATTTTTTGGTTTTGATTATTTCGATTCAGTTTTCTCGATTAATTATGCCCACCTTGAACAGTAACATGCGCTAATGATAGATTAATTAGATTTAATAGATTCATCTCACCGTTTATAGACGAATTATGTACTCCCTCCATTCTCTTATGATCAGCCCATTTCCTCTTGCCACAATGACCAAGAAAAAGCAACCTTGCTTATCATCTAATTAATGTAACATAAGACTTTTTGCTAGTCCTCCAATGTCTTTGCTAGAAACTCCTCGTTACTGGTGCTGTTTATTGCCATGGTTCTTATCAGTAGCAAATAGGACTATCATTTGTGAATATTTAGATTTTAGAAATAGTACTATCAAAAGAGAATGGAAAGAGTAATTAATTAATTAATTAATTAATCTATATGTAATACTTCAAATGTGTGCTGATATTCTTCAAAAACTTTACAGAGAGCAATTGAATAAGATCTTAGATAAGGTAGAGATATAGAGATCTTTTTACGCGCTCCTTCCTCGCTCGCTAGGTGAAACTACATCGGTAAAATTAATAATTTATTAATTTCGCGTAGAGTAGTAGTAAAAATGCAGATGTCAAAATAAGGTTGGCATGGCAAATAGTTATCCCGCACGCAAGTGGTCCGGACTCCGGAGAAGCAGGCGCTGCGGAGAGGATGCCAATGTGGGCGGTCGCAAGGGGATAGCGGGGCTTAGGGCGGACGAGTTGGAGCGCGAACACATGGCCGGGGGAGGCAGCTGTGATCGCCGGGGCACCGCCACACTCATCGTGAATTCGGCCGTCGCGTTGAAACTTTGGAGTTGGGCTTCGGGCCCAGGTTCAAAAAACGCCGCGCTGACCCGGCATATAGCTTACTAATATTCAATTCCAGCCAGCTGGATGGTCCGGATCCGAGGTGTCAATTTCAAATTTCGAACTGAAATGAAAAAATGGCGCCGGAAATTTCGAACTTTGTGAGATTTAGCGAGCGAGAAATGCACGAGGCTTGAGAGAAGGACGAATCTTTTGCATTTCAAAAAAAACACTGCCCCAGTATGAACACTAACCCAACATTATCGAGTAACAGAGATCTGCAGTTAGAAAAGTAAACATGGATCGATTTCATTCATAACCTTCGGGATCCATTTCTCATCACAGAACAGATGACTTTGCACAAAACAGACACGGACTCTTCCCGACAACTGATGGAACGAGAACGCCTACCACCACTGCTAAACCTAGCACCGTCTGACCAAAAGCAGGAGCGCCGCCGGAACGGAGAGGCAGAGCTCAGCCGCCGAAGCCGTAGAGGGTGCGGCCCTGGCGCTTGAGCGCGTAGACGACGTCCATGGCGGTGACGGTCTTGCGGCGGGCGTGCTCCGTGTAGGTGACGGCGTCGCGGATGACGTTCTCGAGGAAGATCTTGAGCACGCCGCGGGTCTCCTCGTAGATCAGCCCGGAGATGCGCTTCACGCCGCCCCTGCGCGCCAGCCTCCGGATCGCCGGCTTGGTGATGCCCTGGATGTTGTCGCGGAGGACCTTGCGGTGGCGCTTCGCGCCGCCCTTGCCCAGCCCCTTGCCTCCCTTGCCGCGGCCCGACATGGCTCCCTCGGAGGTGGTGAGATTGAAATCGAGAGCTCGGTGGTGATGTGGGGGACTGGGGATTCGTTGGTGAGGAAGGGGGGTGGGTGCGGGGCCCATTTATAGCTGCTGGAGGGGGTGCTGGACGGGTGGCGTTGCGTGAGGGCAGGAGGGCCGGATCGGTGACGTGGCGGGGGCAGAGGCCGATCCGCGGGAGGTCGTCGTGCGTGTTTGATTGGTTCGTGGGAGTGACGACGGATCGGTGACGTGGCGTTGGTGCTTCGCCAGGAGTGGGCTTCCGTTGGTGGGCCGAATAATGGAGATTGTTGTTGTGTTGCCAATTGAGGCTGTGTTTAGTTCTTTTTTAAAAAAAAATTACAAAAAAATCTTACTAATTTGAAGTACTAAATGAAGTCTATTTACAAAAATTTTTGCACAGATGGATTGTAAATCGCGAGACGAATCTAATGATGCTAATTAATCCATGATTAATTAATAATTAGCGGATGGTTACCGTAGCATCACTGTTGCAAACCATGGATTAAGTAGGCTCATTAGATTCGTCTCGCGATTTACAGCCCACCCATGCAAAAAGTTTTGTAAATAGATTTCATTTAGTACTTCAAATTAGTAAGATTCTTCCGCAAAATTTTGCATTTTTGTGTTTTTGCGTTTACGGGGTGGGAACTAAACATGGCCTGAGTTGGCAGTTCAGGCCTTTGGTTTTCTGGTATGCACAACCTTTCTTTCGGGTAAATAAAACGAGAAAAAAAATCAAACAAGATTTTACTTTTTTTTTAGGGAAACAAGATTTCACTAAACTGCAACCGCGACACCATCAGTGTCAGTAAGGCCTTGTTTAGTTTTTTTGGCGAATTTTTTTTGAAATAGAATCTTCCTATTTCAGAGTACTAAATAAAATTTATTTATAAAACTTTTTGCACGAATGAGTTGTAAATGGCGAGATAAATCTAATGAGTCTAATTAATATATGATTAACGGATGATTACTGTAGCATCAATGTTGCAAATCATGGATTAAGTAGGCTCATTAGATTCGTCTCGCTATTTACAACATATCTGTGCAATTGGTTTTTCTTTTTACTAACATTTAATACTCCATGCATGTCCAAATATTCGATGTGATGTTTTTGTTCAAAAAATTTTTAAATTTAAACAAGGCCTAAATCAAACAACATGTCTTTGTGCCCCCTGCTCACATGTTTTTTGGGCTCTGTTTGGTTAATGTAGCCAATTATGGATTAATTAAACTCATCAGATTCGTTGCGCAAAATTACATCCATCCGTGAAAAAAATTTGCAAATAAATTTTGTTTAGTATTTTATGCATGTAAGATTCTCTTATAGCCATAGCCCTAGGTGTGCTAGGGAGAACCAATCGGGGTCTTATTTATACGATCCCTATCTGATCTTCCAGAGTAATGACTATGCCATATAAGTTACTTTTCTCCATGAACGACAAAATCTGGTCACTCATAGTGGAGAGAGCCATATAGGACATCAATTGATTCACACTCGGTTGCTTACCTAAAACAAACAAATAAATAAATTCATCACTCAAATATATTGAACATGTGTTCATGGTTCATTTCAGGTGCATATATCCTGGTGGCAACTGGCAAGTGTGGAGGATATCAATCTTCTATGTACAGGCAAGTTTCACTCAACTTAATAGCCGATGTTAAACATATCATCGCCCAATATCTGGCTGCAAACTGAACCTTTCGAACATCGACTTCAATTCAGAAGCCAGATCGCCCCTGCCCATCTTGTGCAGATCTTTGGCCACTTTAACATAAGCAGAATGGTCAGGCCTGAGGCCTTTCTCCATTAGCTCATATAGAACTCTGCCTGCGTCAATGGTCCTCCCTGACTTCCGAAGCAGATTTGCAAGCAAGCTGTAGTTCCGATTTGTAGAATATCTGTCCCTGGTGCTCATGTCGTTGACATATCTGTGGGCATCTTCTATTCTCCCACTGTAGAAGTACCCCTTGATGAATGCAGAGTGTATGGTGATCCTGGGTGTCAAAATTGCCAAAAACATCTGATCGAGAATCCGCATTGCTGAATCCATCTTTCCAGCCTTGCAGGCATGGTTCGTGAGAATCTCGTATGTGAGTGAGTTTGGGACTTCACCAAGTTTAGACCTCTCCATGGTCTCCACAAGGCCGCACGCTTCTGCGGTTCTCCCGTTCTTGAGCAGGCAGCCGAGGAGGTAGTTCCAAGTGTTGGCGTCCGGGTCGCACCCCGACGTCCTCATTTCGTCGAACACCTCGCGGGCGCCAACAAAGTCGCCGGCCTTACACTTGGCCGCGACGAGGACGTTGTAGTAGCGCGCCATCCTCTGCGTCTCCTCAATCACGGATACCGCAGCGTCGAACTCGCCGGTGGAAGCCAGAGCCTTGACAAGCGAGAACACGCCAGCCGCGCCATCCTCTGCGTCTCCTCAATCACGGATACCGCAGCGTCGAACTCGCCGGTGGAAGCCAGAGCCTTGACAAGCGAGAACACGCCAGACGCGCGGCTGGGCCCGCCGACGTCGACCAAAACCCGCAGGACCGCTCTCGCTGCATCCTCGACGCTGCTGCTCCGCGACGACCCCGACGGCGCCAAGAAGGCGAACGCTCGATCGGTCAGCGAAAGCCTCTGCTGCGACATGAGCGCGAGGGCGCGCGACATCGCCCGGTAGTCGGCCAGCTTCCCGGCATTCTCGACGAGCAGGTTGTGTGCGTGGGCGCTGGGGGAGAAGCCCCTGCGGAGGGACGCCCACGAGAAGAAGCACTCCGCGGGCAAGCCACGGTCCGTGAGCTCGCGGAGAGTGCTGGCGACGAGGCCGTGGGAGAGGGCGGGGAAGAGGCGATCGAGGTCGGCCTCGAGGCTGCCGCCGCCTACGGCGACGAGGCGAACGATTGCATCTGAACCGGCGGCGTCGGTGCTGGCATCTGCGTCGCTGCCGCGGGGAACGAGGGGCCTGGCAGAGAAGGCCGCGCGGCCAGAGGCGTGGCGGAGGGTAGCGCGGACGAGGCGGGGGCGGAGGAACATCAGACGGGGCGCTGAGCCGCTGAGTGGCACGAGTGGAGGTGGCCTGGCAGTAGTTGCTAAAATTTATCCAGCTAATAGATCAGATTAGACCTGAATCAGTATGCAAAGTCCTTCACAAAACAGACTCCAAAACGACTTAGAGCATCTCCAGCAGTCTCCCATTTCCCAATAATCCCATAATAGACAGCAGTGCAGAGGCTCGTTCTGTGGAACGCTGCGCTATTTCGTCACATGTAAGCGACTAACAGTATAGCTAACCTCCATGGATACTTACACATCAAATTAGCTGGATACACAATCAGCCACATATCAATATGTCAAAATTAAGGAATGTCACAACTACAGCTAAACCGTTGAGATATACACCAACAACAGAGGTCAACACAGAGATATATACATCGCTACTGCTAACTGAGAATCCAGGATCAATTAAACTAATAAAGCTGCCACAATCACATCCCTGCATTTGGATTGTTGCCAGCAAGGATAAGTGAAATCTCTAAACCTCTGCTGAAAGCCTGGTTGAACAGAAGACGCGTCTGGAAAGTAGATATGAATGGAAACCACGAGCAGATCGCTATGGGAACAAAAATGACCATCCCCATTCCAGCATCGTAGAGGCGGGCTAGGGAGCACATTGTTTTCCACAAACCTAATTTCTTCACAATTGGTTTCCATGCCACGGCAATCTGTAAAACAAAAAAAATGTAAATGACAGGTTTATAGTGTACCAAGGAGTGCAAAGCAATTGGAGTGAACAGCAAACGAATGCTGCATACAAACGTATAGAGTGTACACTCTTGCATGTGTTATGCAATAATTCAGAGTTTCAGACACAACTTTAAATGTCAAGTTTTTGCAGTGAACCTATAAAGGGGAAAAAAAACTGAACACACATACTTTCATGGATATAGAAGTTGGCAACAGAAAACTCACCGAAAGAATTCCCCACCCAGTTGGCACAAATGCTAGAATGGAAGCAAATACATCTGTGACACTAAGGTTCGTAAACACAATAGCCACAATCAAACCAGCCAAAACCATCGACAGTGCTATGCTCTTGACCAGACGCAGGAACAACTGAAAATGTACCATGGCCTTGGGGTTTAAACACTGCGTAGTGAGTGGTGACCAACTTACTAGCAACATGGCCGCCCAGACTAATTGATCGATACAGAAAGGAAACTCTGGAAAGTGCGAAATCAATGGCATAAACCTAAATTTTCCACACACGCACAAAGGACCGCATGTTTAGCACATAGCAGTGCTTGCTGCATACAGATTTTAGTAATAAAACCGCTAACCACATACTTTCAAAGCACGGCTTTGCTTACAACGAATTACTTTTCTCGAAACCAATATCACTCTTGTCGCAAAATTTTGTTTTCTCAACCATGATCACCATGGAAAGATAGTAAAATCTACACAAGATATTGGTATATGATAGATCTCTTCAGTCATCATCATTGGAGTACATTGCAGACCTTTCAATGAAAAGGCAGCACCTGTATTCCTAGTCCTAGCCATAGCATCAACATAACTTCGCTCCTGGCAACATGACCTGTGAGAATTTAAGTCTGCAAAACAAAGTATGCTGTCAGATAATGCTGCTGCTGACGCATTCGGTGCAACAGTATAACCAGTTTAATGACAAATTGCAGGCAGCCTATATTCAAAATTACAAACACTTGACATTTGTTAGCACAGTTTTATGAAACCACGGCCCACAGGCATCATTATGTATTTTGGTCAAATTGTCGATTTATACGAATGGTAGGGAAGGCAGAAAGACAACAATTCCAGCACAACCATATTCATGTAAAAACTAAAAACTTGTGCCTACATCCAGATCAAGAAAGAATTGCCAATTAAGACAATACTTATATATATATATATATGTGGCACCGTATCCTATGGAAACCAAGGTACCGGTGGAAACTTTGGAAACTCCAACGGAGGCCACTGGATCCCCATCCGAGGGCAGCGGACAGAGCTGGGGACTTTTTTCATCCAGGCGCCCGCACCTCCCCCAACCATTCCCTTTGTGTTTTGCAAATCCCCCCCTCCGTTCGTCCGTTTGCCTCCATCCGTTACCCCTCCGTCACACGGATCCACACGACGGGAGTCGGACTCCCAGGCGTCGTTCCGAGATCCTCCCTTCGGTCGCCGCCGCCGGACTCGAACTGGGTCGCCGCAGCCTCCCTTGAGGCGCCGCCGCCCTCTGCTGCACTGGCTGCCTTCGTCGCCGCCCTGGGGTCGCACGTCCTCGAGTTCCTACGGTACCTCGACCAGTTCGAAGCTCGGTTCCTGGGCACGTACGTCCGCGCGAGCCCTAGGTACGCACGGGTCGCCGCCGCCCTCCGCAGCGGGGCCACCTCGCCCACGTCCATTCTCGCACGGCCCGTGGTCTTGCCGTCGGCCATGGAACCGCCGGCCGCCGGCAACGCGATGGAGTTGGGAGCTGCGTCTTCGGGAGAAGGCGCCAACTCCGACAGCCTCGTCGCCGCCCAACAGACATGGAGCCATCCACCTAACAGCGCTGCTCTCGACGCTCCCATCATTCAAAGCCGCCCGTCCGCCATGGAGCTCCTCGCCGCCATGGAGCAGCCGTCCGCCATGGAGCCGGCGGCCGGCAGCCACGTGAACTTCGGCGTTGGTAGTGGCAGCCATTCATGCCGGCATTATTTTTTTGTTCAAAATTAATCTGATAATTGCTAACGTGCATGCATGCCTACAGTGGATGATCATGATGGCATCAACGTCGACGCCGGAGTTGAAGCCCACCCTGACCGTTCAAGCACACCACAACACTTGAGTACAGCAGTAAGTTCATCTACTGTTCTCTTCATGGCATCGAGTGATTTTATTATGAATTAATACAATTTATCACTTCCGTAGGTCTCTTGTACAAGTGACAGAAGCAACACAAATCCCAAAGAACATTTGAAGCCAAATCTTGGAATGATATTTGATACACTCAAAGATGTGGAGGAATTCTACAAGTCGTATGCACATGAAGTTGGTTTCTCAGTTCGTGTTGGTCAGCACAAGAAGGGAAATGAGGAAATATTAATCAAGAGGTATTATTGTTCAAGGGAAGGGTATAGAAAGGAGAACGTACCAAATGCAAGTGATGAATCTGGGGAAAAAAGGAAGACACACAATGTGATGGAAACTAGATGTGGATGTCAGGCACATATTGTTGTCAAGCTTGGCAGTGACAAGAAGTATAGAATTATTTCAATGGTTGAGGAGCACAGCCATGGGTTTGTGTCGCCAGATAAAAGGCATTTGCTAAGATCCAACCGGAGAGTCAGTGAGAGGGCTAAGAGTACGTTGTTCAATTGTCATAAGGCTAGCATTGGCACCTCACAGGCATATCGACTTCTCCATGTTAGTGAGGGTGGGTTTGAGAATGTCGGGTGCACAAAGAGGGATTTACAAAACTATTATCGTGACCTCCGAATCAAAATCAAGGATGCAGATGCACAAATGTTTGTGGCACAACTTGAGCGAAAGAAAGAAGTAAATCCTGCCTTCTTTTATGAGTTTATGGTGGATGATGAAGGACGACTTGTTCGTGTATTTTGGGCAGATGCTATATGCAGGAAAAACTATAGTGTTTTTGGGGATGTGGTTTCGGTAGATGCGACATATACCACCAACCACTATAACATGAAATTTGTGCCATTTACTGGAGTCAACCATCACTTGCAAAGTGTTTTCCTTGGGGCCGCATTCTTAGCAGATGAAAAGATTGAGTCATATGTATGGTTGTTTGAGACCTTTCTTAAGGCTATGGGCGGAGTAGCACCTCATCTAATCACAACAGATGAAGATGCAAGCATGAAGGCTGCTATTGCTCAGATTCTACCATATACAGCTCATAGACTTTGTATGTGGCATATCATGGAAAAGGTACCTGAGAAGGTCGGGCCCTCTTTAAGAGAAAATGAAGGGTTTTGGGAAAGACTAAACAAGTGTGTTTGGGGTCCGAGAATTCAGATGAATTTGTGTCACAATGGAATTCTATCATGACAGATTATGGATTAATGGAAAATGATTGGTTTTCCTCTAGGTTTAACATTCGCGAATCATGGATTCTGGTATACTTTTTGGACATACCTCTAGCAGGAATGCTTAGGACAACATCACGATCGGAGAGTGCAAATTCCTTTTTTAACCGTTTCATTCATAGGAAGTTGAGCTTTGTTGAGTTCTGGCTAAGGTTTGACACAGCTTTGGAGTGCCAGCGCCAAGAGGAGTTGAAAGCCGACAATGTAAGTCTTCACACCACTCCTAAAATGATGACACCATGGCCCATGGAGAAGCAATGTAGTGTGATATATACACATGAAGTCTTTAGTAAATTTCAGGAACAAATCGTAGTTGCAAGAGACCATTGCATTGTTCAAGGTATTGAAGAGTGTGAAGATATAAAATGTTTCACCATCAGTAGCCTATCTGGAAAAGAGCGAGTTGTTCAGATGAACAAGATAAACATGTTCGGTAGGTGCTCCTGTAAATTATATGAGGCCTATGGCATCCCGTGTCGGCATATCATACAAGTGCTTCGCGCCGAGAAGCAAAATGAGGTACCATCGAGTTATATTTTGAAGAGATGGGAGACAAGATGTAAAAGGTGTGTATTGTATTTTTTTTCCTTCTGTACAGTCCCTTTTATATTTTATACTATCAGTCTTAATGACCTCTTCAAGTTTACAGGGAACTATTCTATGATCATGAAGGTAACCTACTGGATGAAAAGCCAAAGGATCCTAGGGAGGTGGCAATGCGGAAAAAGATTTCAGAATCGCGCAACAAGTTTGAAGACCTTATCCAAATGGCCAAGAACTCTGAACAAGGGATGTACTTTTTATATTCGAGTTTATCGAACCTAGTAGAACCTCTCCAGAAGATCACGCCTGCTACGAGAGTTGATAAACAGGATGAATATGAATCTTTCCTGGGTAATAGAATTCCAACTGAAGTCGATATACATCCACCAAACGATATCAGGTCGAAATGGAGATCCAAAAGAATTAGGAAGAGCAAGGAGCCTAAGACCGGAAGTGGAAGTAAGGGTAAGAAGAAGCGCAAGTGTAGGAAATGTAAGCAAGTAGCTGATCATGATGCACGCAATTGCCCAAACAATGTGGTTGGCTGATTTTTCAGTTTCCTGTAACCGTATTGGTGCTAGGTGGATGGTTTGCCTTTCTTTTATGTGTTGCTAGGCTCTTTTTTTTTCTTCTGTTAAGCAATATACTGTTTGCCGAATGTTTTTAAACATTCATTATGACCCTTATCACTGTACTGTTGGACACCGATATACAGTTGTTCTTTTACTATTGTTCATATAGTTTGATTGGTACTGTGTCTTTTGACATGACAGGACAAAATACAAATTCATAGTTTGGTTGGTACTGTGTCTTTTGACATGACAGGACAAAATACAAATTCTGTTAGCCAATTAGCATTCTGTTATATTGTCTCCCCCCTCATGATGAGACTAATACAGAATGTTTTCACCTGTATAAAACTCTCACAACAAGCAAGAATCTGGTTTGCACTTGAGTCAATCTCATTATCAAATGACAGAACACAATTCCATTACATATTTTCAGATGATATAGTACAATTCAATCTAAATCATTTCAAATGACATAACACAATTCAATCTCATCAATTCTTTTTGGTACAAATGGACTGAACACAAAACTTGGACTTGAAATTCTTCCATGGGAACGTCTGGCTGGTAGGTTGAAGTCATCCCACTGCGGGTCGACGGTTTTGGAGAAATATTGTTCGACTGCCTCATCATGCACTTGTTCCATCCTTGGAGGCATCCACTGCAATATGAAATTATCTGAACCTTTGGACAAATTTCATTCATATTCACGAGATAGTACAAACTTCACTGTACAAATGGACTCCTAATAGCTCTGTTTTCCTTTTTGTACAAATGGACTGAATGTACAAACACCGGGACAATCATTTTAGTTCACAAGACAACTGATTCAGCAAGATTCAGTTTTTCTTCCCTCCTGCATTGCTGGACAGCAAAGCAAAAATGCTGACCATCTTCTGTTCATGGCCATGATCATGTGACAGTTCCAGCAGGCCAGTCACTGATTGAATGAGGCTGCTCAAGGTAGATACTATGATGGACTGAATGTTTCACGTGAAATTGTCATGTATTGTTTATCTTCCCACAATATCAGGCTTGTCGTGAAAATGTGATGAATTGAGAAGCCATGTTCAGTTCTTCAGTCGTTCAGTTCTTCAATTCTTCAGTCGTTCTCACTGGTAAAATGAGATTGGCAGCCTGCCTGATAGAAGAACTAGTAAACAGTTTGGAAAAACAAAGAATTCAGGGTAGTAAGACAATCTAGAGGATATGTATTTGAGATGATGTAAAGCTAAAACATGATCTGAAAAGGGAAGGAAACAGAGCAACTGAAGACTGACCCAAGTTACAGAGCCAATAATCAGTTCCATGTGGCGATGGGGGCCTTGGCACAGCGATGGGGCGAAATCCACAGCAGCAGCGGCAGCTTGGCGAAGGGGCGGCGGCGGCGCGGCGAGGGGGTGGCGGCGGCGAATCGAGACGAGGGCGCCCCATCACGACATAGGGCAGGCAGTCGCACCGGAACGGAGGCGAGGCCTGGGGGAGACGCGGTTGTGCTGGAGCTTGTACCCGAGGGAGGCGGCGTTGGAGGAGCCGCGAACGTGCTGGATGTCGTACGTGACGGCGGCGCGGCTGGAGCTCGAGGCCGGCGGCGCCTAGGGAAGGCCCTGCCTGGGGGAGACGGAACGGGTGCGGACGGAACGGCGGACGGCGCGTCGGATGGAGGGGGTGATTTGCAATAGTACCAGGCAATGGTGGCCGGTGGGGGAGAGGCGGGCGTCAAAATGCAAAATTTCCCCAACTCTTCCCATAGCCCTCAGATGGGGATCCTGTGGCCTTCGTTGGAGTTTTCATAGTTTGCACAAGAGCCTTGGTTTCCATAGGATACGGTGCCAATTATTAATTAATTAGATTTAATAGATTTGTCTCACAAACTAGTATAGGCGTTGTGCAATTAGTTTTATCATAAATTTACATTTAATACCTCTAATTAGTATCCAGATATCGGATATGATTGGGCTAAACTTTTGTACGGGAACCAAACGGCTTACTCCACCGTACCGTATAGTCAATGGAGCAACTCGGACCACACACCACCCTTTCTGTAGGTAATTGCGTTTGACGTACCCCGTTTTTTTTTTTAGATGATAAGACACCACACAGCGACCGGGGGGCAGCCGGCGCGAGGTGTTTCCACGGACGAGCGCGGCGTGGACGGCGACGGCCGCGAAGAGGGCGGCACTGTCCGCCGGCGGCGTGAGCCGCGAGCGGAGCCAGCGGCGCACGCCTGCCCCGGAACCTCCGTCCGATCGCCGGGCGCCGCCACCACGGTCACGGTCACGGCCTCGCCCTTTTTTTCCCCGAATTAAATAAAATAAGCTCTGTCACGGCCGGGAAACGCACAGGGGAAAATCTCGCGCAGCGCGAAAACCACGGGCGCAGGTTTCAACTGCACTAGTCTACTGCTTTGACGAGTCGAACCCATTCGTTGCGTGGCCAATCATGTATGTCGCGGCCACCTCCCCCGATGCTCTCACCGTAAGAAGCGTCTAATTTGAAACCATTTTAAACAAATCACCAGTCATCATCTCTAAGAAATCGTTTTAAACAAATTGCTTGACATCATCTCTAAGATGAGAGTTAGCACATGTTCGCTCAAGAGCGTGCCACGTGCTACTCCCTCTGTCCAAAGATATAAGGTGTGGTCAAACTTGACACAGTCTTCAATAATAATATTTGATTTTTAATATCTTCTATAATATAATATTTGTAGAAATAAAATCATAGTGATACAAAACTGCTTTTAAATATGAGTACAATGATATGATTGTTATAAGACAATTTTTATTATGCAAGATTAATTGTAGGGTAAATTTTTAAAGTTTGAATCTTAAATTATGTGCGCGCCTTGTATTATGGGACGGACAGACATACCTGCATACAGGAACTGTTTTGATATATGAGCTGTTTTGAAATAGCCCAGTATTGAACTAGCATGAAGAATTGTTTATGCTGCCTGTTTTTTTCCAAATACCTTGAGATCTTAAACAATAAACATGCGTCGTGAATCTCTTAAGTTCGAATCCATGTGAAAATACCAGTGACTGAGATTAAAATTGTCCACCCGAGAAAAAGGAACATCGGCTATTTTAGTTATAGAATTGAAGTGAAAGAGCTTCTACCTTGATCGCTTGCTGCAGGATTTGTAGTTGCATAGGGACATAAAAGTAGTGTTCTGCCTTTAGGGATCCCTAGAGGCATGGAAGGAGGAGATGTATTTTCTGGATGTGCTGCATAGTGCCATAGTACCGCTACTTGCACGAGAGTGCTTGTGTAGTTGTGTGTCTTGATTTGGAATAATATGCAAGTCCAAAATTACTTTTTTGCAGTGTCTGTTTCATGTGTTATGAATTTGCAGTTGCTTAAGAATTCTCGGATGAGTCTCTTCTGCAGTACTGCACCGAACGCACCAATCATCGTGTCCATCAGTTTTAAGTGATCAAATGAGCAGCCCCTTGCTGACAACAATGTGTGGCAATAGGTTGCATCAGGACTTCAGATTCAGACGTCTGAAATACGTACGGGGGCTTCTTGTGTCCATAACTCTGATTACGGTATGCATTTCCGATGATACGCCAACCTCGCGGCGTAGCCCAGCAGGCAGCAAGGAAAAAATGATCAACTAATGCGACTTAAAAAAAACTGTGGGAGACAAACGACTGCATTGCTAGCTCTGGAGACAGACGAAGACAAACAAGTGCAGAGCATCACTCGTTTTCAGGTGGTGCTCTGCTCCCTCACGATCGAAACCGAAGGCGACAAGGAACTGAAACCCCCGGGTTTCTGCATGCACGTTCCCGCGATCTGTTCGTGCAGTTATTTCCTGATGAAGCGAGGATGGGGTTCCGTTAGGGCTCTGATGAGTCCGGCCAGGTGGGATTGGATGAAAAGTCCGACACACCGATTCGGATTCCCCGAATTCCGCAATCTTAGTACCGGCAGCCGAAAATACTACGCACCGATCCGGTCTACAACGCCACTAGGGCTTCTTGTTGTGTCTCGGCAATCTTAGCACCGCACTCCGGCGCACCCACTCAGGAAAAAACCCAATCACCACAAAAGACTAGTCCGATAGATGAAAGGTGGCTCTCCCTTTTAAGGTGGTTTCCTCCTCCCAAGCTAAGCAAGATGAGATTATTTAGAGGCTCACACGGTCGCCGCGCGACTACAACTAGGCCACTTTTGACCCATTTTTTTACGTCTTTGCCAACGGGTAATAATGGATGATGTCCTCATCATTCCCACCCCTTAACATTCCCCGAATCCCGCAATCTTAGCACCAGCAGCCGAAAATACGACGCACCGATCCGGCCTACAACGCCACTAGGGCCTCTTGTTGTGCCTCGGCAATCTTAGCACCGCACTCTGGCGCATCCACTCAGGAAAAGGCCCAATCACCCCAAAAAACTAGTCCGATAGGGGAAATGTGACTCTCCCTTTTAAGGTGGCTTCCTCCTCCCAAACTAAGCAAGCTGAAATTATTTAGAGGCTCGTACGGTCGCCGCACGACTATAACTTGGCCACTTTTGACCCATTTTTGTTGCGTTTTTACCAGCGGGTAATAGTGGAGGATGTCCAGTCTCTTCGGCCGTTTTTGGACGGAGAGAATGAAAAAGACTGAATGCTACCAAATTAGCAGCGGCGGCATCGGCGCGAAATCTTCAGACGAAACGGTAGAAAGTGGAGGAGGAAGTGGACGGTTCACGAACAGCTTCAGCAGCATCGCGTTCACACTTGTATCTGGTGGTGACAGGGAAAAAACTTGCGAGCTCTAAGGTTTCTGATTCAGATGTGGTGGAATGAATTGCAAGATTGTACTACTGTGATCGAGCGTCAACCTGTAACTGCTGAAAACGGTCGGTGTCATCCAGAAAAATGAAAAAGATGCAGGCCACATTTCGTCCATCTCCAAGGTCTGCCATACTGCACAAATTGCATGCAGTGAGTGCCTCTCAAGGCCTGCCTCCGCTGAAAACACAACCATGAATCCAGCTTCATCATGCGACAAGGCCATCCATCCATCCATCCTATTTACTCATCGATTAATCCGTCCCGGGCGTGAACTTCATGCAGACCGGCGGCTTCACCTTGGCGAGGGAGAGCAGGGAGGACGGGAACGTCCACATCCCGTCTCCGCAGATGAAGCCCGACGCCACCGCCGGCACCAGCAGCGCCGCCTCCTCGCCGTCGACGCTGCGCCACGCGAACACCACCAGGCTCCCCACGCACATGTCGACGGCGAAGTTGGCGCCGACGAGGAACGGCACGGCCATCGCCGTCGGCAGGGGCACGCACGCCCCGTACCTCCGCGGCAGGAGGTCCCTCGCGATGTTGGCGAGCACCGCGAGCGCGAAGAGGCCGGCCGACAGCTCGAGGCAGTGCGCCGGCAGCGCCGAGACGCCCTCCAAGCCCAGGATGGCCATGTTCCGGAATATCAGCGCGTAGGGGGCCTTCCAGTACCCGTCCGGGTTCCCGACGTCGAACGCCCTGAAGAAGAGCGTGAAGGTGAGCGGCGAGACGACGCAGCCCATGGCCGTGCCGATCACCTGCCCCCACGAGCATGGATCGCGGCGACGTCAGCGTCAGGTGGCCCGTCTTGAAGTCGTGCATCAGCTCGGCGGAGACCTGCACCAGCTGCTTCACTATCCCGCAACCGACAAGCCCGGCGATGACGCCGTCGTCCTTGCCCCCCCAGGCTGCAAAGATGAAGAGAGCAACCTTGCCGTAGTTGTAGCTCATGTTCATGTCAGTGAGCCCGGTTCCGTAGGCGTTGGAAAATCCCAGCACTGGAGCAAGAACATAGGCTACGATCACGTAGTACCATTTCACCTGTCGGAACATTATTGGTATGGCAATTACTGCAATGATGCTTAGTAAGGCATATCCAGTATATGCAAGCCAGTTTGGGATGGAGTCCGTATTGAAGGCCTCATCGTGCTTCATCATGTCATCTGCTGCAATAGTATCATCATTTTTCACTGCAATACACCCACTCAGCATCAGATGAGGGTTTTTGCAATAAAAGGCGGAGAGATCAGGGAATGCTTGGTTTTCTCAATGCACATTTACCTTTCTTAGTATGTCCGTTCCAGGGCCGTTCGTGTAAACTATTAACAGTGATAACCATGACTTTGATGAGGTGGTAGAGACCATCTCCCATAATCAGAGCTATACACAAAAAGGACTGCACCAGGAACACAGTGAAAGTATTCTGTAAAACCTTTTTTCATTCCAAGTAGTCTGATTTGAAAGAACGGTAAATGCTCAAGCAGACCTTGTAACCAAACAAGCTTGTCATGCTGCTCTCTGGTACATTTGCTGGGTACCAATTTCCCTTTTGTTTACTGATGAGTGGCCACAATATCCCCCAAGAAAGTATAGCACCAAAAACGGTGAAACGAACATGGCACTATTTATACCATTTCGAGTGATTTTGGTGATCGAATGACAACACAACACTTGGACTAATATGATTGTTAAGATGACCATTCTCAGGCTTTTAGGTTCAAGTGATGACAAAGAGAAAGAGAAGATAGGCGTACCAAGGTCCGAAGGGCCGCCCCCACGGGGGTTCCGCTACCCGGTTAGCGGACGGGGGTCGAGGGGGAGCCGCCCCTCACGGGTCTCAGGGCAGCGCCCTGAAAGCTTTTCGGTCCAAAGGACAAGAATTGAAGAGACTGTGAAGAAATCCAAGTCAAAGAAATCAAGACAGAGATATTTCAGTAGCACCGGAAGAACCGATGCTATAGGCATCGGTGCATCCGATGGTTGTCGGATGATCCGATGGCTTGGCTTTTGATGCAAGTCTGTGAGCCACCGGTTGAACCGACGGATCCACGAAAGGCATCGGTGCATTGGGCATACCTTGTTCCAGAGACGATGTCATGCGCCCAGGAGAAGATCCTTCAGCACCGGTTGAACCGGTGATGCATCGGTGCATACCATCGGTGTAATGACGTCAGCAGAAGAGTTGAGTGCTGTGAGTGACCGGTTTAACCGACGGCTAAGCATCGGATGAACCGGTGGTCACTGTGTCAGCTGACAGAAGCTCAACGACTACTTCGGGTCTGAGAGTGACCAGATGAACCGACGCTACCCCAGGCAGAGGCATCGGTTCATCCGATGATACGCAGATTTTCTGCTAACCGTTGGAGCAACGGCTACAAGACTTGGTGGTCTATATATACGCCTCACCCCGGCCATTTGAAGATTGCTGGAGTTGCTGGACATCCCACACACACCCAAGAACATCTCCAAGCCATACAAAAAGCATCAAGATCATATCCTTAGCCCTTAGCACACTTTGAGAGTGTTGTGTAAAGATTAGCTCTTAGTGAGTGTAATTGCAAGGCCTTGAGCCTTTGTGCTGTGGTTCTCTAGTGAACCAAAACAAGAGCTTGGTGCGCCGGCACCTTGGAGCTTTGAAGCTCGCCGGCAACGTCATCGACCCTCCGACTTGGTGTGGAGCGGCGACGACACTTTGTGCGGGGGACGTGGAGACCCCCATCCTTTGTGGAGAAGCTCCTTAGTGGAACCCGGGGCCAAGGTGACCGTGATTGTGTTCACGGAAGAGACTTGGTGGCCGAGTAGCAATACTCTTAGTGAGTGCTACAACAATGTGGATGTAGGTGTGCCTTTGTGGCTAACCGAACCACGGGATAAACACCCGCGTCAAGAGTTTGCTATCTCCTATCCCGCTCATTAAGCTTCCGCATTTCTTACTAGCAATTTGTGTGCCTTTACTTTCATAGAATAGCTTCTTGATGGGAAAGGCTATAGGTTGCTAAACTCTTTTGGGATATGGGTTTCACACTAGAACAACCTAGTTGCACATCTAGAAAGTATGTTTTAGTTTAAGTTTTGTGCAAACTAGTTGGAGCCATAGGTCTAAGTTTTATTAGTGCCTAATTCACCCCCTCTCCCTCTTAGGCTAGAGCACCCGATCACTTTCAGAGGGTCGAAAGGTTCACAAGGTGTGAGCAGATCATTCCCGCACCAACGTAAGTGAGGCTGAAATCGAAGAAAAACCTGACAGCCAAAGAATTCAAAATTTAGGAGACTCTGACATGAATGATGGATTAGTATGGAGCAGCACTACAAGCAATAGAAATTAGAATAACCATTGATATACGTTTGTTTCCAAGCCTTTAGACCAAAAGTAGGGAATTGAAGAAATACACAACCCTCGCCACCTGTGTAAAACCACTGAAAGAAGCTCCATAGGAGGCTGATCCCGAAACACCACAGGAATCCACTGACTTGCTTCCTAACATGGAAGGTAAAAGAATAATACTGGTTGTGAATTCATCACTTTGTTTCAAAAAAAAAAAATTTGGCAGGAGCTCAGTCTATTCACTTAGGGAGTGAATCAACTGGTAGCTAGCACAAAGTGAGTTCTGTTCCATACTTTGCATTCTCTTCTCCTCTAGGTGTGTGGAATCCATTTATAAGAATAGCAGTTGCAGTCCCACTTGGATAAGTCAATTTGTAGTCTATGACCAGAGCCTGAAATGTTATGCAAATAATGAGATGCAACTTACAAATGAAAGAAGATAGAGGTTTATGATCATTTTGTTGAGCGAACACAGCCTGAAAGATGAGTGGGGGCTTTTTTTAATGACTCGGCCTTGGCATCTTTATGAAAAAAGGCCCAAGTTGTTTGAAAAACAGGAATTTAGGAGGGAGCATTTGCCGCCACTTGACCGTTACTCATCTGCACATGTAGGCAATGCAGCTGACAGTTGTATTCTAGGGCGCTACTTTTTTGCAAGGAAAATGCTAAGGGAGCTGCCGAACAGGCCAAAAATTAACAAACTATCAAATGAGGCTAAACAATGGTGTCGTGGGGATTCTAGGGGTACCCACAGCCGGGTGGCGGAACGCACCCGCCTATTCCCAGTGAGGGAGTACTCGGGGAAGTACTAGGCGATGGGGCTGGATCTACACTGAGAAAGGGGACTCAAGAACACACGATTTAGAGTGGTTCGGGCCGCCGGAGCGTAATACCCTACGTCCACTGGGAGATGTATTGTTCTTGGTGGTGTGTATCAACCTATCCTCTGCTGGCCTTAGTTCTTGCGCAGCCTGAGGTTTTCTAGGGGCGCTCCCTCCTTTTATAGATCAAGGGGGAGCGGATACATAGAACGTTGAAGCCCCGACAGGTGGGCCCAACGTGACTGTGGCTCAGTGGTAGCGAATCTTTCCTCTGAAAAAGCGTACTGCTGCTCCTCTGACACAGGGGGGTCTTCTCTTGTCCCGTCAGCTAGGTGCCCGTTGGAGTAGCGTAGCTTGCGGCGTGACCTGCTGAGGCTATTATGCAGCGTCATAAAGGGCGAAGCCGAGCCGTCGTATCCATCTGTTACGGCAGCCTGGCAGACGCGGCGTGGGCGGCGCCAGTGCCCCCACTACCTTGGTAATACGCGATCAATAGTGTCCCCTGGCTAGTCAAACGCCTCGGCTTCTGCTATATCAATGCGGACGTCCACCTACCGCAATGAATGCGAAGGTAGGTGGACCTCAATACGGAGACCAAGGGCCTCATACACGTGTCGGCCCCGGACCATCCTGAGGCGGGACGTCGAAACCTTCCCTTGGAGGGGGGTCCGATTGCTATGCTGGGGGTCCGGGACCCTATGAGGGGTCCGGGACCCCGCGGGGGTCCGGACTCCTCGGGGGGTCCGGAGTCCTGGCTGCTTGCGCTTGAGCGCCTGTCTCTCCCCGGACCTTCCCCGGCCGTGGAACGGGACCGGACCATTGTCGGGAGGACAGGACTTCGGACCGCAGGGGTCCGGCTGTCTAGTTGTAGTCAAGGATGACTACTAAGGCTCTTGCCTAGACACAGCAAGAGGGGGTACCCCAGTTCTGGGGTACCGACAGTGGCCCCCGGGCCCACCTCGGGAGAGGTACGAACCCGCGGGTGGGGCCACCACCGTGATGTGTTCCTACGCAACTTGATTGCGTTGGTGTGCTCTTGGAGAGTGCGGGCATCCCGGACCCCTGAGGCCGGTATGCCTGTTGCCAGGTTTAGGTACTAGAGCGCTCTCCATGGGGCGACGAAGGTGTAGGCTTAGGGTACGGAACCAAGCTAAGCGGCTACACTGACTTCGGATCGCTCAGGGAGCAAGCACCACTTCCCGGACCCGGCTTTTGTCGACCGTGGCGAGCGGTCTCCGCCGGAGCGGGCCACCGGAGTGGACTTGGAGCGACCGTGGCGAGCGGTCTCCGCCGGAGCGGGCCACCGGAGTGGACTTGGAGCGACCGTGGCGAGCGGTCTCCGCCGGAGCGGGCCACCGGAGTGGACTTGGAGCGACCGTGGCGAGCGGTCTCCGCCGGAGCGGGCCACCGGAGTGGACTTGGAGCGACCGTGGCGAGCGGTCTCCGCCGGAGCGGGCCACCGGAGTGGACTTGGAGCGACCGTTACTGACAATCCGATGAAGCATGTTACCGGACCTCATAGTAAGGTGCAAAGAAACCAAGCCTTATACTAGAAGAGAGCCCGGGACCTCTAAAGACAGCAGTCTTGGATACTAGAGTACTTGTAACAGGGTAGTGAAGTACGTAAACTTAGGGTACATTACCAGGCTAAGCCACGCGGAGCTTCTCTACCCCAGGATACAAATACCTCTTCTCTAGAGCAGGTCCTTAGGGGTCCGGACTGCCTTCCAGCTAGAAGGGGTGTCTTCACCTGACCACAAGCCAGCAACTTAACTTGGATTGTTAGCAACAAGGGAAACTCCGGTCAAGAGGAAAGAATAGTTAAACCAAGGCGAATAGATGTAATCAGGGTGGAGCCTAGGTAAAACTGAGAAAGAGAGTCTCCTTTATTATTGTGGTTGTCACGGTATACATCGGAGGTCGGGATTACGAGGTCGGACCTCCACCGCTCCGGACCGCTTTTGCCTGTTTGTGTGATAGGGCCAGAGGTCGGGTTTACAAGGTCGGACCTTGACCGCTCTGGACACACACGTAGACGCCACACTATTACAAAGGAGGAATTCTCTTAGTCTTTTCTTAGGAGTAACCTACGGCTGCATGCTATACAGCGTGTTCTTCGGAGGTGAAGGCGCCCTGGACGTGCCTGAACCGCATCATCCAGCATCACCTCGGGAGCTCGGGGGACCCCTTCTTGCCTAAGAGCTGTCACATGCTTACATGGCATGGGACTAATTCTTTGGCTTTGAATGGAAGAGGCCCCCTCCCCCTGCCGTCGCCGTTGCCGATGGAAACCAGAGCGCTTGCGCAGCAGATGGACCGGCGCGATGCGTGGAGAAGTGCGGTCGTTCGCCGGCTTGTCCTTGGTGCTAGCGCCAGGGGCCCCCGCACGAGGAGGCGGGGTCCTGTCTGCAGCAGCGCCGAGCAACGCTGAGGCGGATCTCCGGCGCTGGAGACGGCAGGACGACACGGTCCACTTCCTCCGGGATGGCCGTCGGCTCCGGGCTCCATGTTGAGAGGAAGCCTTGAGCCGACACCATGCCACCGCAGAGGAGGTGTGGCCGTTGCTTGAGAGAAAACCTTGAGTCGACGTAGGGGCAGCTGCGCCCAGCGGCGCCTCCGCTGTGCGCCGCTACGCCGGCTCCGAGGTGTCGCAGTGGCGACGCACAGCAGGCGTCGCTGTCGTGCGCCGCCGCACCGAGGGCGTTGCTGCGCCGGTGCCAAGACAGGTGGAGTGAGTGTGGCCCTGCCTTCCTTCATCTTCTCGCTCGTCGTTGCAGAGGATGAACACGGCCCAGAAGCCCGAAGATCCAGCCAACGCCTGTCCTCCCCACGGACGGCGCCAAAATGTCGTGGGGATTCTAGGGGTACCCATAGCCGGGTGGCGGAACGCACCCGCCTATTCCCAGTGAGGGAGTACTCGGGGAAGTACTAGGCGATGGGGCTGGATCTACACTGAGAAAGGGGACTCAAGAACACACGATTTAGAGTGGTTCGGGCCGCCGGAGCGTAATACCCTACGTCCACTGGGAGATGTATTGTTCTTGGTGGTGTGTATCAACCTATCCTCTGCTGGCCTTAGTTCTTGCGCAGCCTGAGGTTTTCTAGGGGCGCTCCCTCCTTTTATAGATCAAGGGGGAGCGGATACATAGAACGTTGAAGCCCCGACAGGTGGGCCCAACGTGACTGTGGCTCAGTGGTAGCGAATCTTTCCTCTGAAAAAGCGTACTGCTGCTCCTCTGACACAGGGGGGTCTTCTCTTGTCCCGTCAGCTAGGTGCCCGTTGGAGTAGCGTAGCTTGCGGCGTGACCTGCTGAGGCTATTATGCAGCGTCATAAAGGGCGAAGCCGAGCCGTCGTATCCATCTGTTACGGCAGCCTGGCAGACGCGGCGTGGGCGGCGCCAGTGCCCCCACTACCTTGGTAATACGCGATCAATAGTGTCCCCTGGCTAGTCAAACGCCTCGGCTTCTGCTATATCAATGCGGACGTCCACCTACCGCAATGAATGCGAAGGTAGGTGGACCTCAATACGGAGACCAAGGGCCTCATACACGTGTCGGCCCCGGACCATCCTGAGGCGGGACGTCGAAACCTTCCCTTGGAGGGGGGTCCGATTGCTATGCTGGGGGTCCGGGACCCTATGAGGGGTCCGGGACCCCGCGGGGGTCCGGACTCCTCGGGGGGTCCGGAGCCCTGGCTGCTTGCGCTTGAGCGCCTGTCTCTCCCCGGACCTTCCCCGGCCGTGGAACGGGACCGGACCATTGTCGGGAGGACAGGACTTCGGACCGCAGGGGTCCGGCTGTCTAGTTGTAGTCAAGGATGACTACTAAGGCTCTTGCCTAGACACAGCAAGAGGGGGTACCCCAGTTCTGGGGTACCGACAAATGGAATAAGGAAATGTCGTTGATCCTTTTATTTACAAAATATTGCAAAGTACTATGTGTAGTGTATCCTTCCAAAAATGCTAGTTATGTTTAGTATATCTTGATATCCAACAAATTGGTATGAACAGGGACACTATTCCCAAACTAAGTATCGATATTACAACATGAGTTAGCTATTCTAATAATATAAAGACACAGATCTGATTGGTATATTATCTTTGCAAAACAATGAATAATCTGTGACCAATCTCTTTGCAAAATCATTGCCAAGATTAAGCTTCGAGGAAAGCATCAGCAGCTCATCTCTGGTTGGAAAACTTCCTTAGCACCAGCTACTTCTTGTTGGCCTTTCACTATCATTTTAACTCTCTATGGAATATAAGTTCTCCCAGCCACTGGATCCTTGTCCTTGCTGTGCTCTTTTTTTTAAAATATTTTTTTAAAAAAGAAAATTATGGACAGCTAGGCTCATTGTTGCATCTTAAACCCCAGCATAGTTTCTCCTCTTGTTTTGTTCCCTTTTTCTTTTTTGTAACATATTTTCTTAACTAAATAACAGATTGCCAGCTCTTCTGGTAGCAGAACTGCAGAAAGCTAATCTGGATAGAAAAGATTGGCAATGTACCGCATGCTGTCCTAATGATCCATTTAAATCATGCAAATTTTGTGGGGGAACAACAAAGGAGGCACCTTTCTGAGCGGGAGCAAGTTGAGGAGCCCAACGAAGCTAATCGCGAGGAGGAATCCGGTCATCCACCCGACGCCAGGCTCCTTGTAGCTCCCCGGCGCGTTGCCCGGCGTGTTCACTCCGGCCAGCTCGTATGTCTTCTTGTCCAGAGCCAGCAGCGAGGATCCAAACCCACCTGCACAGCACCAAACTCCAATTTTTATATGTGAAATCAAGAAGCGACACGTGAATTTATTACTAATAAAAGACTGGATAGGGGAGGTGATTGGGAGTTTCGGACGGGAGCGCACCGCCGAAGGCCATGGTGTAGCACGCGACGGCGCAGGTCTGGACGACGGTGTTCTCCTGGCGGGTGAAGGGGCGTGGCGCGCCGGCGCCGCCGAGGCGGAGGCGGCCGAGCGCGCGCGTCCAGCCGCCGAGCGCGAGGAAGGCGAGCAGCGCGGCGGAAACGTTGAGCGTGGGGATGATGCCCGTGGTGAGCGCCAGCTTGAGGACGATCACGGTGTAGACGAACCCAATCAGCAGCGCCGCCACCAGGCCGCGCACCGTCACCTGCTCCCTCCACGGCGGCACGCGCTCCTCCTCACGCAGATCCGCCGCCGCCACGGGCTCCGACTCCACGTCCTCGGTGTCGGCGACGGACTTCTCGATCTCGGGCGCCGGCGCCCCGCCCCGCGCGCCAGCGGCTTCCATGGCTGCCGAGGAAGAAATAAGTTTCGCCCCTTTCTATAGAGGAGAGTAATGAGGAAGGCTTGCCTGGCCGAAGGCGCGCACAAGAAGTCAAGAAGCAAGCAGAGTGAGGGCAAGTAATCCAAAGAAGCCGACCCAGCTAGGCGGACAGCAGAGCTACACAAGCACACTGCACACAAGGTACAATGCCGTGCCGTGCCGTGCTACCTCAATGCGACCTGCCAATTTCAACAAAATGACAATGCATTAGCGTCGTTCTTTAAGGAAAAAATTAGCGTCGTTCTTTAAGATTAGCCCGCGGACTACTCTTCCTTTTCTGGAACACACGAGGATTGCGGTCATAGTCACTATCCACCGGTGAAATACAGTAAATCTAACTATTTTAGTAGTACTTGGAAGTTGGAATAGAACAAGTGCTTGATTGATGTAATGCAAGTTTTAGAAACAAGGAGGCAGTAGATGTCACTTTTCAGTGGATGCATCTCACAAGTCACATCCCAAGTGTTTTTGGCAACTTTTTGAGGGGAAAAATGCATATGTGCATGTGTTTAGCATTAAAGAGCATTTGGAGAGATTTTAGAAACTAGTGAGAGAGTGGATGCAATTTTTAGTGTAGCTGCCTAACATCACCGAGCATTTTGGTAATTTTTTTTAAACAAAGGTTGGTTGTCACATTCAGCGTAGATGTCAGACATCACACTGGCAAGCTTTTGGAACCAAAATAGAGAGTAGTGAGTGGATGCCGTTTCTGACATCAACAAGCTTTCCTCGAGCTCTCATAAACAAAGAAAGGAGTGTATGTTATTTTTAATGGAGGCATCAAAAGTCAGAGAGCATCAATTTAACATGAAGAAGACGAAACAATAAATATCCCACCTAGACGTGTGCTCCGAGAAACTATATAATAAAGTTGTACATTTTGAAATTCTGAGCAACTTTTGTATTGAATATTTTTTTAATTTGAAGATGTTTTGGTGTCCCTATTGTAGGTACGACAGATCACATGCAAGTATTTGTGCAAATGAATTGCAAAAGCCTTAAATTTTAAAATTTGCTCTATAATGAAGTTGTAGTTTTTAATTTTTTTATCAAATTCTATATTGAACACCTTTTGATTTAACATGTTTTGATATTCAAATTATATGTATAATGTTACTCATGTACAAGTAATGGATGGAATAGGGTGTGGTTTGATTTAATTAAATCTGAAGGGTTTTAAAAAAATATTTTGAAAGAAGATGTGGACAACGGGTTGATTTTATAAAAACCTAAGATTTTCTTTGCAAGTTTCCCTAAACCGGGAAGACTGGACTGCGGGTTGTTTTTACAAAAATTTGACTTTTTCGCAAAATTATCTGAGAGAATGTCGGACTACGGGTTGATTTATTTAAAGTTCAAGAGTTTTTTTTTTGCAAAATGAGTGGAACACATCATGTGTCTTTTGTGCATGCAGTCGTTATTATTCTGCTGCATGTCTTGTTGATAGACTGATTAATCCCTCATCTTATGATGAATATTGGATAGATGAGGGATTAATCAGTGTATTTTTACTGCCTTTATCGCAACATAAGAGGCTCATCTTACACCAGAAACACAAGTACCACGCTTTTCATGCACTTGAATCCTGCAAGAAAGTTTTTTTATTTTTCACGACCGTTTTCCCTAAAAGAAAGAAGGAAGAGAATTCAGTGCAATCAGAGCCATGGAGGAGGACAGCATCAAGTCAGCACCCGAACATCCATACATGACAAGAAGTCCATTATTTCTCTAGCTTCCAGCTGTGAATTTCATGCAGATCGGGGGTTTGATCTTGGCAAGAGAAAGCAACGACGAAGGGAACGTCCATATGCCATCCCCGCAGATCAGGCCCGACGCGACCGCTGGCACCAGCAACGCGGCCTCGTCGCCGTCAATCCGGTGCCAGGCAAAGACCACGACGGTCCCCACCACCATGTCGATGGCGAAGCTGGCGCCGACGAGGAACGGCACGGCCATCGCCGTCGGCAGCGGCACGCACCTCCCGTACCGCGGCGGCAGGACGTCCCTCGCCGCGTTGGCGAGCACGGCGAGCGCGAAGAACCCCACGGACAGCGGCAGGCAGTGCCTGGGCAGCGCCGCGAAGCCCTGGACCCCCAGGAGCGCCATGTTGCGGTAGATGAGCGCGTACGGCGCCTTCCAGTACCCGTCCGGGTCGCCGACGTCGAACGCCCGGTAGAAGAGGAGGAAGGTGAGCGGCGTGACGACGCAGCCCATGGCCGTCCCGGCGGCCTGCGCAGCGAGCATGGACCGCGGCGACGTCATGGTCAGGTGCGCCGTCTTGAAGTCGTGCATGAGGTCGGCCGAGATGAGCACCAGCTCCTTCACCAGCCCGCAGCCGACGAGGCCGGCCACGACGCCGTCGTCGCGCCCGGCCCACGCCGCGAGGACGAAGAGCGCGACCTTGCCGTAGCTGTAGCCCATGTTGATGTCCGTGAGCCCGGCGCCGTAGGCGTTGGAGAAGCCCAGCACGGGCGCCAGCGCGTACGCGGCGACCACGTAGTACCACCTCACCTGCCGGAACATCACCGGGATGGTGACCACGGCGACGACGCTCATCAGGGCGTACCCGGCGTACGCGAGCCGCGCCGGGATGGAGTCCCGGCTGAAGACCTCGTCCCGCCGCAGGTCGTCGATCGCGGCCGCGTTGTCCAAGTCGGCCACTGCATCTCGTTCAACCATCCATCAGAGTCACTTTGATTAGCACTGAAGATTCAGGTATAAAGAAGGTGGGGGTTGTTTAATTTCTTGCAGTCACCATTTCTGCTAGCTCGGTTGTTGCTGCGTTTGAGTTTCGATTGTTCATGCAAGCTCTTGGCAGTGACGCCGAGGACCTTGACGAAGTGGTAGAGGCCATCGCCCATGATCAGAGCTATGCAGAGGATGGACTGCACGGCAGAGCAACCAAAATGCTAAGATGCACTGCTACATATCAACGCTGCATATCCAGCACTCACTGGATTGAAGAATTCAGGTGAAGTATAGCACGAATCAGCAAACCTTGTAACCATACAAGCTGCTCATGCTGCTCTCCGGCACGTCTGCAGGGTACCAATCCCCCTTGCGCTTGCTGATGAGTGGCCACAGGATCCCCCAGGAGAGGATCGCGCCGAGGAGGGTGGCAAGGTTCACAAGGTGCGGGCAGATCATCCCGGATCCAACGTACGTCATGCTGAAATCGAAGAAGAACCTGATCGCAGCCACGGCCCATGAACGACAGAGTTCAGAGAGATCGCCATTTTTGTAACAGAAAAAGTAAGGTGAGCGTCACATGAGGACTATTACGATTGTTTCCAGGCCTGGAGGCCAAACGTAGGGAACTGAGCGAATCCGCAGGCACTGCCGCCGGTGTAGAACCACTGGAAGAAGCTCCACAGGAAGCTGATCCCGAAGTACTTCAGAAATGCACGGACCTGCTTCCTGCAGTCGAGTATCAGTCAAACCATTCAGAGTTTCGAATCATTTCCTCCAAAGATGCATACTGATCAGCTCCGTAACACTGATCATCTAAGCATAGAAATGGAGACAATCTCTGCACGTACTCTGCATTCTTGTCTCCTTGTGGGCTGTGGAACCCGTTTATAAGAACAGCCGTCGCGGTGCCGCTTGGGTATGTCAATTTGTAGTCGATGACCAAGGCCTGAATGCGACATAACACGGTACACTTTCAGCAGTGAATTTTCCAGAACAGGATTTCAGTCTGTGAAATGAAGCACCTTTCTCAGGGGAATCAGGGTGAGCAGGCCGCCGAAGCTACTCGCCACGAGGAACCCGGTTATCCACCCGACCCCGGGCTCCTTGACGCTCCCCGGCACGTTGCCCGGCGTGCTCACCCCGGCCGCCTCGTACGTCCTCCTGTTCAGGCCCAGCATGGACGACCCGAACCCTGCGCGCACACCAACCACCAACTCACGGGTCACGACACGCGCCACCGGCCACGCCAGAGCAGGCAAGCGACCGGCTGGCAGGTTTTGGCACGTACCGCAGAGCGCCAGGGAGTAGCACGCGACGGCGCAGGTCTGGACGACGGTGTTCTCCTGGCGCGTGAAGGGCCTGGCGGCGGCGCCGGCGGAGGGGGAGCGCGCGGCGAGGCGGGCCAGCGCGCCCGTCCAGCCGCGGAGCGCCAGGAACGCGAGCAGCGCGGCGGACACGTTCATGGTGGGCACGAACCCCGTGGTGAGGTTCAGCTTCATGACGATGACGGAGTACACGGACCCGATGAGCGCCGCGGCCACCAGGCCGCGCACCGTCAGCTGCTCGCGCCACGGCTGCTGGTGCTCGAGCGCCGCCGCGGCGGATGACGCAGCCCCGGGCTCGGGCTGCGGCCCCGTGTCGCCGCCGGCCTCGCACTTGCCGATCTCGTCCGCGTGGTCGGCCTCCATGGGAGAGCGGCGAGAGAAGAAATCTGAAGTGGTTACTGTGGTTCAGTCAGTGCCCCGGCCTGTGCCCAGCCATTATATTCTGTGGGCAATCCTTTTGGTCCTCGGCATTTGCAAACTTTTCTGTTCGAGGCGAGATGACGTAGAAGCAAAAGTTATTAAAAATACGTAGGAAATCCTGAAGAAACGAAAGGAGCTTACCCAAAATGCCCGTTTCCTCTGACGGGAGCAAGAGGCAGCCAAAATCTGTCTTGCAGATAAACGAAAGATTTGGTCCCAATCGAAAATTACTAAACAAGCAAAATTCACACACCTGTGCAAGCACCAATATCTTTCGGGGAAAAAAAACACATTAGTGGTTTGGACTGTACGTATTTATAATCTTAGTAAAATCTACTCTTCACTTATAGTAAAACTAGTTTGGTGACCCGTGCAAAGGCTAGTATTGATATTCTAAATATATCTTGCATTTTTATCTAATTATTATTCATAAACTTAAATCTTTCTCGTCACATGCTACTTGCTTCAATAATCAAAAGTGCTTCTCTGCTGCTAGTGCAGTGGTCTTCTTTTGCCTACATCTTTTTTTTGTCAGTGATGTGGCCTCATGCCTCATGGCAAGCACACAGCCCTAATCCTGTCACGACTTCCTATCTCCTCGATCTTAGCTACTACCATTCGCTGTAGTAGTAATCTGTTTCTTATCTACCAGCCCTTGCAGTAATGCTGTCCACTGCTCAATTCAACTGATTTAGTTGTTCTTTTGCTAACTTCTCTATTTTATGATCCTCTTGGTCGTCTGTTGCTACTATGTTTAATTCTGTCGTTTGTTGCATGGTGCCATGTCTCCATGGCAAAGTTTCTTGCTTTTTGGAAGCCAACAAATCTCCATAGTGCAGAGGTCAAGCCTGATAAGCTTACTATACCAATCATGGCATGATTAATATTGTCTTGGTCCCTGATCTGCTTGTGGTGTTAATTTTTTTTTGAGCTTGTGGTGTTAATTGCGATGTACGGTAGTGTCTTGTAGCAGCAACAAACTTTTGGAGGGTGGTAGTCTAATATAGTGCAAAGCCTAGAATTGTCTTATTTATTTTAACTAATAATAATATAATCGTGAAGGTGCATTTGAAATTTTGGTAATATAATAAAATATATGTGTGGTAAAATATATTAAGTGTTTGTGTAGCTAGTATTTTATAGGTATGTACGATATGTAGCTTGATATGCAAAACGATGGATAGATTTATATTTATAAATATATTTTAATGGTACTGGTGGGTAATTTATAAACTTGTTTCATGGGAGAGTTTGTACTGTTTTCGCTTTTCACAAACTATTTTTAAAAACATCCTTGTCTATCGTTGGATGGTTAATGATAATCTTAGGGAAACTTTGGTGTTTGACTGATCAAAAGTCATGGTAAACTTTCTTGCCCGTGTACTGAATGATGGGTTTGTTAGTTAAACAAAGATCTGGATGCAAGGTGGTTCTTTTAAGTTCAGTGCAGATTTGCAGCTTGTGGGACGGTGATCAAAAGTCATGGTAAACTTTCTTGCCCATATACTGAATGATGGGATTGTAAGTTAAACAAAGTTCTGGATGCAAGGTGGTTCTTTCAAGTTTAGTGCAAATTTGCAGTTTGTGGGACAGTTTCTACTTGTCCAACTTGTGAACATTTGCATGGAAGTGTGATAATAGCTTATCGAGTGATCTAACAACTAAAGGACAAACATGTAGCATTAATCAATCTTCCTACTATAAAGTTAAAACAAAAAAATATGTAGCATTACCTCTGTTGCTGCCTGCTGTAATTAATTGTAGTTAGCGTTACCTTTGTTGCTACCTGCTATAATTAATTGTAGCACTCTGGTTGATGCCACTTTGCACAAATTGTTCACTGAATATGAGAGTTTCATCAACAAAGATGCTTTGCTTTAATAAATTTTATTACTTAACCCATCCCCATATATTCATGATGACCTATGGATGAATATGCAAGCATGAGAGTACCTTTGCAGGGGGGTTTATTACACTGACGCCGCAGCGCATGGAGAGGTTGAAAGTTTCGAGTAATTTGATGTTCAATGCTTTGAAAATCTTTGGCGAGGTGTAGAGATTGCAGAGGCAAGTTCTAGGCAAGTATAGGAACTCCGGCGGCGAGTCGTAGAGATTGCAGAGGCGCTACGTTGTGGAACTCTAGCGGCGAGTTCTACAGATTGCTGTTATGAAGTCAACATGCTCTCGTATGGGTTCTGTTTGGATTTATTTTTTTTAAAAATAAATCTGGCTCATCTATGGAAACTTGACGTCAACTCTAGTTTAACTGTCACAGATCCTATAATTGTAATTTCTCATATTCTGAAAAAAATAGAGTCCACTCATGCGTTGCATACCTTCGTCTTCAGCCGATCTAGCTTCATGAGGAATCTGTTCTCGTATAGGTTCTGTTTGGATTCTTTAAAAAAAAATTTTGTCTTATCTTTGAAAACGTGACGTCAACCTATTTCCATATAGATTTTAAATTTTATTATAAGGGGTATTAAAATAAGATAATAAATTAACATGTTTGGGTTCATATGGAATCTGTTTCCATATGACGTCAACCTGTTTGGGTTCGCGTATGGAAACGTGATGAGCCTGGTTAATAAAATAAGGGTATTTTTTACTAATATTATTATAATGACAGTGGTGGGTAATTTAAATTTCTCTTATTTTTTCTGATTAACGTGGGAATTTCTAGGTCTTGAAAGCGAACGTGGAGGCTTCGTTTGTTGGCCAAATAATAAGATAATAGATACTACCTCCATCTCAAAGTGTAAGTTGTTTAGATATGCCATAAATCAAACTTATCTAATTTTAATCAGTTTATAGGAAAAATATATTATCATATACAATTTCAAATAAATGTACTTTCAGGATATATTCAATTGTCTATCTAGTGAAACTCGTTTGATATTTATATATTTATGCATTTACTAAACAATTGCTACTAAGGGTACTCCGAAAAATCTCTAGTAATCTATTTATATCTTATTGGGGTATTATGACATTTCATGTCTGCACGAGTTAGTTCTGCCCATGGGATATGCTAGAGATGATATCATCGTATCTGTATACACTGTTGTTGACCCTTTTTTTTCAACTCTAGAACTACTAATGACTAGTTTTGGGTTTTCTCAACATATCTTAAGTGTAGGTTGTAAAACTCAATCTAGGCCATCCATGAAACTTTTAGCGGTTAGGGAGGGCTTGCTGGCCTCCTTAGCTCCGGGGTTGGGTTGGTTTTGATATAGGGATGGTAGCTAGGTTGGGGAGGGTGAAGGCCCTTATCCACTTTTTAAACCATAAATAAAAATACAATTTAAATATCTAACCATACGATGTTGATTCTATAACTCGATATTTTTTGTAAAAAAAATGTTTCTAGCCCCATCGACATAGAACACAATTTTAGACTTCCAACATGTCGGAACTGAGAAAATGGAGGGCGTAAAAAAGAAACTTGCACCTTTATCTTAGTGGAATCAAGCTTATTAGGAGGCTCTGTTACTAGCAGGGTAATGGGAGAGGATTGGAGAAGAAGAAGGGGGAAGAGTAGAGAAGAGAATTCAGTTCGGAGGAATGATTAGTCATAAGAGAATATTGTCTGTTACAAAATATTATGCCTCCTCACGAGTTCTCCCCTCTGCCTATACGCGGCAGCTCGCAGGTGTGCCAAACTCACACGTTACTCCACTCTAGGCTGATGACACGGGTTGGGCTTCCTGGGCCTTGTGCTCACCCTCGGCCCACTCTTCCCTTGGATGCTGTTTGATTGGGTCGATGGTGGAATTGTAACAATCCCCGCGTTTTTTTATTTTTATATTTTTCAAAATCGTTTTTACATAAATATATTTTCGGTATCATAATTTACAGATTTATACCCTTACCGCCCGGCTGCGGGGCGGCCGGCCTCCTGCCGCCCTCCTGTCGGGCGGTAGGGACCTTAATGTAAATAAAATTTATTTTTAATCGCATTTTGGCCCCTAGGGGAGGCTGCCGCCCGCCGCCCGGTGATGGGGCGGTAGGCCTACCCGCCGCCCGGCAGCCGGGCAGCAGGTACCCGCCGCCTGGTGGTGGGGCGGTAGGCCTACCCGCCGCCCGGCAGGGGGGCGGCAGGCCCCTCCCGCAGGTTAAACCTTGACCGTTAGTGCGGTTATGCGGCATTAGATGTGGTTTTAAGTATTTTGGATAGAAATAAAAACCGTTAGTAAAGTAGATGAATATGAAAAGTATAACTTAACAATTCATACACATACGCAACTGAGAACGAAATAGGTGATGCATGAGAACGAAATAAGTATAACATGACGACATGTCCATAACAAAAATACAGAAACAACTAGAAGCACCTCCTAACCACCCCGGCCATGTCGATCTCTTTTACGCTGTGCGTGGACGTTGAAGGTTTCATTCATTACAACCAAATTCTATAGAAATACGCACTGCCAACTAATTAAACAAGACATTTAGGCATACTACATACATAATATACTTAGTTTCGTACAAACAAATACATTGGAAGGTGTGTCGTGCACAGCTACATGCGGTGAATTCTTGTAGGTGGAGCCGACCCATCCGTTGGATTCCCGGAAGGTCCAGCCTCGGCAGCAGCAGTGGGTACTGAAAGCTGTGGGCAATCCTTGTAAGTATGACCGTCCGCTCGACACAAGTTACAACATTTTTTCTTCATTCCAGCCTCGGACTCGTCCATTCCGTTCCGGATACGACGTGACTGCCGTCGGCCTATGCCCCTATTCATAGCTAGATTAGGAAAGAGCATTGGATGGGGATTTTTTTGAGTGAATGGGTCTAGAATATCGATGCCGTATATCTCATGACACCAAGTCTGTGTTGCGACTTCTTTTGTGAAATATTGAGAAACATATGACGCAGCATCTAACCCAGATACAGAACAAGCCGCGATGACATGGGAGCATGGTAAGTGATGCACCTTTGGCTTCTGGCATCGGCAGAACACCCTCCCGTCAATGGTTATCAAGACTTCTTGAATTACCCTTTGCCTGCGGACACCCTGTCCGGTCCTGTCCCTACATGATACCTCAAATCTTTGCTCCTTTGTGCCCATCGATATGACTGAGTGAAATCGAGCTTTTCAATTTTTTTCTCCATGTACTCATTGACCCTTCTGCAAAAACACACTCCTAGATCATGAAGTAAGGAAGCGGCTGATGCGTACCGCTCCCTAAAATACCTTATACATCCATACATGATGAACTCAACAATGCCAATAATAGGAAATCCACGAACACGACGCATTACCATATTGTAACACTCAGCATGGTTGGTCGTCTGGATTCCGTAACGCCTCCCATCTGTGTCATACAGAAGTGACCACTTCTCTTTAGGCGCACCATCAATCCACTGTGAAAATGGCTTAGCATGTCCAACTACTGAATCTGTAGAACGTCCCCTGCTGGATGATGAGGCCTGGCTCTTAAGCAATTCGGCGCTCATATCTCACAAAGCATCGAACTTCCTCTACTGATTCTGAGCGCACAATCGCTTGAACAAATTCATCAGATCCTTGTTCTTGAATCGCTCATAAAAATTAGCAGCCATATGCCTCACACACCACCTACTGACAACATCTGGCCATATAGGAGGTGAAAATGGACTACCTTCTTCTAGCTGCCTTATAGCTGCAAGGAGACCTGCATGTCTATCACTGATAAGGCAAACATTAGGCCTTCCAACAACAACGTGATTCTTCAGACATTCAAGAAACCAGTACCAGCTTTCTATATTCTCATTCTCAACAAAGGCAAAGGCGATGGGAACTATCTGCTTGTTGCAATCAATTCCGATTGCCGTCAATATTGTTCCCTTATATTTCCCTGTCAGGAAAGCGCCGTCAATACACAGAATAGGAAGGCAGTAAATGAATGCCCTCACACATGCTCCAATGCAGAAGAAAGCTCGTAGCAGAATGCTTGGCCCCCCTGATAAGTTTGGTACACTGTATGTATCAAAAGCACTTCCAGGATTTCTGTGCACAATTTTTTCAAGCATACGAGGTAAGTTGTCATATGATGCTTCATAAGTGCCAAACCTCATCTCAAATACTTTTTGTTTAGCCCGCCAAGCCTTTGCATAGCTGATCACATACTGGAAATTCTGTTCAATGTCTCTAATTATCAATGCAGGCTCGTAATCCATTTTGTCAAGAATCACCACATACATCTTCTTAGCCACGAAAGTTGATGTGATATTACGATGATGTCCCACAACACCTGTCAATCTACAAGTATGTGGTGTAACAATTGAACATTCCCAGTGTGTCTTGAACTTTCTCTTGTAGGCATGCACTCGCCATGTACAGTCTCTATCTGCACACCTCACCTCGTATTCTTTGCTGCTAGACTTCAGTACTCTGAATTCCTTCCTCAGAGATACAACCCAGAGCTTCACAGCATCCTTCACATCCTCGATGGTACGATACTTTGCCCCTTGTACAACCTCATTCACTCTGTATTCAAACTCCGAACTCCTAATATCTTGTACCACTGGATTCCCAAAACCCTCTTCACGCCATTCACCTAGCACTGGGAAGCGCTCATCGTCCTCATCGTCCGATGAGTCCCCACATTGCTCCATTATTCGCGCATCCTGGTCTTCTTTCTGTATGTCCTCCACAATTCTAGGTATCCGCTCGCCTTCATCTGCTAAATCTTGTGGTTCTGGTTCTGGAGCTTGCACGTTCTCTTCTTCTTTATCCTCTTCCATCTCTTCATTCCAGTCAGATGTTGTGTGTGTTGACCCTTCACCTAAATCACCGGCCTTCTGGTGAATCTGAATTACCATTGCGAGAGGCCACCCACTTTCAAGAGCTGCGTGCATGTAATGTTGTCATTCTTCCGTACTACTTATAGGTGTCAACTCCAAGAAATCCCCATTAGTTTCCCAGGAATTCAAGGTATGAACCGTAAGCAAATGGGTCTTTGGATTCACATTGAACTTCCTGTGAAGACATTTCCGTATGGTCTCAAAACTCCTCTCTAGGGGTTTATCTAGACTGCACTGTCTTCTTTTCAATGTTGATAGATTTACTCCATAGGAATCATGAGTAATTCTATAGAAGTCACCGTAATGAACTTGAAATACCACCTTGCTCAACATATCTGGCCATCCAAAAACTTTATTTTAATTAATCCAATATCTAGAAACATGGTATGGCTTCAATTATAACCACTAATCCGAACCTTAAGTGCTTGCAATAATAAAAATACTAATCATAGAATTAAACATACAAAAAAATTTCAATGAGAAAGTTGAGAAATATTGGTTACCTGCGGTTCGGATCCAAAATCCGGCAGGGCTTCGCCGGTGGAATTACCTCCCTCACCCCTCCTCTCTCCCTCTCCCTTCTCTGGATCTCGTGGGCAGGAAATGAGGGTGTAAGGGAAGGGGCTCAGCTTTTATATTTGGGGGGGAGCCTACCGCCCCCCTACCGGGCGGGGCGGGCTGTCTGCCGCCCCTCCACCGGGCGGTAGGTGCCTGCCGCCCGGCTGGGGGGCGGCAGGCTCCCGCCAGGGGCCTCCGCGCAAAAAAAAATTATATTTATTTACATATAGGTTCCTGCCGGGCGGTAGGGGTATAAAACTGTAAAATGTGAAACCGAAAATATATTTCTGTAAAAAATGTTTTTAAAAAATATAAAAATAAAAAAGCCGCAACAATACCCCCTCTATTGAGACGTCGCTTGCCCCAAGTAGGAGTTAAAGGAAATGATGCACTAGATCCTCGAAATGTTCCCATGTAGCCATAGAATCATATCCTCCATTGAGACGCCACTTGCCCCACGCTGCACCTTACGCCTCTGCAAAACCAATTCAGGGAATACAAGGAGTATCCAGATCATCTGGTAGAACTGATGATACCTGCTGAGCACCAGTGAATGCCATCTTCAGTTGGGAGACATGGAAACCAAGTGTATTTATGCAGAAAGCACGGAGATCCAGCTCTGATATCATTTATTAACAACAGGGTAACAGGGAGAGGATTGGAGAAGAAAAAAAGGGGAGGAGTAAGAAGAGAATTCAATTCGGAGGAATGATTAGTCACAAGAAAATATTGTCCATTACAAAAATGTTATGCCTCCTCACGAGTTTCTTCCCTCTCACTACTACAGAACAGGCCTTTGATCCAAGCCATCTGTCCCGGTTGTCTTTGGACCCGGGACTAAAAGTGGCTTTTGTCCCGGGTCCAATGGCTAGCCGAGCGGCCGGGGGAGACAGGGGACTTTGGTTCCGGTTGGAGTCACCAACTGGGACAAAAGGCTCTGGATATTTAGTCCCGGGTGGTAACACCAACCGGGACAAAAGGACCCCCTTTTGTCCCGGTTGGTGGCTCCAACCCAGACTAAAGGGTCCATCACGTGTTAGTTTAATAGTAATGCATTCATTCTAAAGTCACATGTGGTGTGTAGGTGGGGTGGTAAAGAAACTACACATGAGGCAAAACATCTCGGGTTCGAGTTCTGGGTTGCACAGAATATTTTTTACGTTACACATGGCCTTTAGTCCCGGTTATTTCACCCGGGACTAAAGGGTCTGGGCCTTTTGTCCCGGCTTCATTGTCCCGGTTCCAAAACCGGGATGAAAGGGGGGGTTTGGAACCGGGACAAAAGCATGTTTCTGTAGTAGTGTCTGCTTATACCCGGCAGCTCCCAGGCATGCCAAACTCACTGAGGGACCGAAGCCGGTGACCAGAGGGGGGGTGAATGGGAGCCGATCAAAATTTCTTCCGAAATTCAAACCGTCAGCCTATATCCCTAAAATCACCAAGCCCTCAAGCGTTCTGACCAAAGTTTGGAATAGCTATGAAAAAGCTAAACCAACACAAAAGGCCTCGAACGAGCGAGCAAAAACCACGAAGCAAATCGGAAGCGAATCGGGAAAACAGCAGCCCTGTCTGCCTGGACCAGTCTGACCAGTGCACTGAACTGGTCTGACCGGTCGTGTCTGTCCAAAAGCGAGAAGACCGGTCTGACCGGTCTTGCCTACCGGTCTGACTGGTCGGTACCCAGAAAACCCCGAAAATTTTGATTCAAACGAAGAATCTTGACCAAACGACCACGAAAATCGATGAAACTTGGGGGATAGCCTTGCTCCTACCCCGTGAATGTATCCCCAAGGGATCTCGCCCTAAAGATCAAAGAATCTTGAGAATTCGAGGGGAGATCAAGAAGGATTGGGGTTTTCTCAAAAACTCAAGAAATCCAATTCGGAAGAGCTCATGATTCCAGAGGGTTTGGGACAGGACTAGAAGCACGGGAATCACAACCAAGAGCTCGTAGAATCCTCGCAATCATGTGCACCAAAAACGAAATCAAGATCCGTCACACAAGGGCACAAAAATGAGGGTATTGGATTGATTCAAAAAGCCCAGAGGGCACAAGGAGGATGGGGCCTCCTTTCCCAATCAAATCCAACACAAGGTCTCAACAATCCATGGACTAATCCTATTCTAAAGAGAAGAACGGGGAGAGAGAGACTCAGGGACGGTGGCCTGGGAGAAACAGAGGAGTCCACGAACATATTACAAAAGCCGCAATAACCTAATACAAGTGAAGGGGTATTTATACCCGCGGAGACCGGTCAGACCGGTTCCATGGACCGGTCAGACCGGTTGGTCTGCAGTATCCCCCTGTACACGATCCCATCTGACGACTGCGGTTCTTTCTTCGGAATGAAGTCTTCTCCACGATGCCGTCATCTTGATGAAGATCTGGTCCGCGGTTTTGGAGAGTCCGCGAAACCCGGGTAGGTGGCCGGTTTTGAGAAAACCGCCAAAACTCCTCGCGCGGGAAGATTCCCGCCTCCACGCCGTGGCCCTAGACGCCGTTCCCGCCTCGGCCTTCTGACGGCCCTAGACGCCGCCCGACGCCCGTCACCTCCTCGCCCACAGCGAGGCCCTAGATGCCGTCGACGCCGGTCGCCTCCGTCAGTCCCGAGACCGACGCCCGTGCCTCCACGACTTGGCGTCTTCAACCGTCGTCCGCCTGCTTGGTTTTGTGGCGCAAACCAAGAAACCCGCCTTCCGTCGCCGCTTGCGCCCTCGATCCAGGAGTGGACGCCACAGTTGTCGCCCGGCCTGAGCTCCGGTCCCGGCTGCCCTTCACCGTCGTCCACCGCACGGTCCATCGGCCATAGCACCTCCACGGCAACTCTCCGTTGACACTCGACGCCCGTGTACCTGCAATCCAAAGATCAAGCGCACGATCACACCGCACGGTTGACAATTCACTCATCACAAGCAGGATAGAGTACTCTCATTCCTCAATCTCCCCCTTGATGAGTGCATTGTCAACACACCACCTGAAAGCAGAGAAGTGATAAAAAGAGAAACAAGAAAGCGAAGAACTCAAGCAAGTGACAAAAAGCTCAGAAAGGCAAGAACAGACACTTACTCAAGCATAGATCGATTCCCTAAGACAAGGGCAACGACTCGACGCAATCGATCAAAAGCCAAAACATGACTCCTCAAAGACAGAGGTAACGCTCGACGCAGTCATGCTGGAAGTGGAAGGAAAACGAAGAAAACCAGGAGCCAGAAACAAAGCAGACACTCCCAAACCAAAGTTTTTCCCTCTCACAAGTGCAACTCTCCCAAAATGATGTACTCTCAAAGCCCTGTGCACAACAAGTTTTTCAAAAATCAACCAAGTCCCCCCCTTGTTTGATCACTTCTCCCAAAATTCTCCCCCTTGTTGGCACATGCACACATCAAGTTTAAAAAGATCTAAAGCTCCCCCTGAAGTTGAAACTCCCCCTGAACAGATGCTATGCAATGAATGCAATGCAGGAGGTGTAAGTGAAAGCATTCAGGGATACAAAGATATGAGCAACATCTAGTCACAAGCACGTGTGCATCCATAAACAAGACCTGCATCTAGCTCAACAAGGTATATCAAATCAATCTAGAGCTAGGCAAGTTCAGTTTAGGAGAAATAAAAGCATCACCCATGATCTAGCACTAATAAGTAGGAAATGGAAAGCAGTGCTAATCATACTCATACAGGTGAGCCAAAACAGCCAAAGCATGTTGCAAACATTCATTTTTCAATCAAATTATATCAAGCAATTCTTAGTGCCAGGGGTTGAAAGCTTGTCATGCTTTACTTAGCAACGAGGCCAAGCCTATGCCAAAAGACAATCGGAAGCTTAAGACACTCGTTTCAGTCATGCACAGCCTTGCCCGGGTTCTCACAAGTGCAAAGTGAGCCGTCCCGAAAGCTCGATCAGTGCTACAAGCAATCCCACCTGGATCTTTTCAATCCATTTCAAGAACAGTTCAAGCAATTTTATCAGATTTAGATCATTTCAAATATGAATTGCTGAACGAAAAGCTACACTAGCATTAATGAGATAGCACAGCATATCAACACACCCTAACATGCTAGTAGCCAAGACAGGGTGATCATGTTTTCAGATTTTCAAATCAAAATAGCTTAACTCAGATGATGTCATATACACAATGGAGCAAGCTATACATGATCAAGTTTATCAACTCACACTAGCAGGCACTAGAAGATCATAGCAATGTATACAAGAATGCTAGTGCAAGTGAGGCAATGCAAAATGCAAACATGTACAATGCATATGCACAATGCAACTACCCAAGCTAAAACTAAGAGAAAGACAAAGACAAGCCAAAAACTAAGCAAATGAAGCACTCAGCAAATACATAGGCTCAAAGACACACAGGACTAGACCAAAATGGATCCAACTGAGTACCATGAAAAGGTAACAATCAGAAAACCACAAGTCTATCCTGGGAAGAAATCGTACAAGTCAAACACTTACATACCTTGATGATGATCCCGCTGGACCTAGAGCATAGCAAGCTCGAGGTCACCTCCCCTGCGTCCTCAGTGGGTCCACGTCCTGTTCGACCAAATCCATGTAGTCGAAGTAGGAAGGGGATGGAGCCTGCAGCCAGCGCAGTGACTCCAGACCATCATCAGCACCTGAGGTAGAACTCCCCCTCAACAAGTGATACCTAGCACAAGAGAAGCTAAGACACAAGAAGATAGCAAACACCAAAGGTCCAGAGCAAAACTCAAGCAAATGGTTAGGTGTTAGTCAAGCCACATGCAAGGGTATACCAAAAGACACTCTAGAACATATCAAGACAAAAGATATCCCTAGAATAATCTAAAGGCACTCAACAACATGAACCAAGGCAGCAAGACTATATGAAGAAGATACTTGAGCTAGCAACCAGAACTAAGGAGCAAAAGCTACACAAGCATGAGGGGACTGGACAAAGCACACACACTGAGCTAGCAAGAGTCATGACAAAATGAAAATCACAAAAACTAGCATATAGAGTGGCTAGTCCACCAAAGCACAAGCACAGACCTAGCAAGCAAAACAAGTAGAGATGTAGAATCTACAACATGTCATACGCAGAAAATGTACAAAGAACTCAAAAGACAAACTCAAATGTACATAGGATACAACAGCCACCATGGGCTATCCATCAGCCTTGGAGAACCATCAAGTCTTGATCAAACCTGCATAAGACCAAGATCCATGGAGCACTTGTTCTCCAGGCCTCCAACCTGCATCACCATCGAGACAAAGGAGGAGCAAATGTCTCGACACTGGGGTTAACAAGTGAGAAGCAAACCAGTGACAAGCCATTTGCTCTACAGAAGGGTAAGCAAAGTCAGGCAAAGCGTATCCCCTGTCCCGTCTACCGCGTGACTGACGAGCACTACCGCGAGGAAGGTGTGGAGCCTCAAAACCTCCTCCAAAGCCTCGGTCCCGTGGTCCATAGCCGTACTGAAAACGACTAGGAGCACGACTGGCAAAGCGACCACCCGCCGGAGCACGGTAACCACCACCGTCTCCCTGACCTCCACCTACACGGCGCGCCCTAGCATCTTGCCTACCACCACGCCGAGAAGGACCATGCACCCGAGCAGAGTACATGTCCGCGTTCCGTCTTTCCTGCTCTCGCCTCACAGCCCGCTTCCTTCTGAAGCAAAACTCCTCCAGGTGACCTTCCCTGTCACAGAACTCGCAGTGGTACCTCACCTCACGCTTGGGAGGTGGAGGCCTAACCTGCGGACGGGGAGGAGCAGCCCCCTTCTTCTAGGCAACCTGGGCTGCGGCAGTAGGGAGCGTGTCGAGGGGATTCCTCAGCTCATTGGGCTTTGGAACCCAAACCTGCTTTTGCGGAGGTGCTTTCGGTGGTTCTTTAAGCACACCATCCGCGGGGTCAACAAGCGAAGACTGCGTGCTCGTGCTAGCAGTGTTTCCAGCAGCCTTGCCAATCTTACCATACAACCTGTCAAAGTCTGACTTCGTGTATGTGTAATCGACCCCAAACCCATCACCACGCTTGAACTGCTTAATCATCATGCCCAACTGCGGCTCACTGCTTGAAACCCAACTCAGAATCGCCCTAAGATAGATATTCTCATTCTCCAAGTTGGCTTTCTCTACCGCAAGACTATCCAGATCAGCAATCAATCCAGGGCAAACAGAGCAGTCAATAGGTGGGCAAGACTCTACGATCTTAGTCTTTCCAAAAGACTTGATCAAAGCATTCTTCTCATCTAGCTCCGACCTAAGCGTGGGACAAAGCTTACAAGCACCAAGCAAAACTGGCCTAGACTTCATCTCCTCTAGCTCGCACACAATAGTAGCAAACTTGGACTGCAACGAAGCTAGATCGGACTTAAAGACAGGACACTCATCACATTCAAGCACATCGCTAACAACAGGAGCGTCCTTAACCAGTTCTAGTTCATGCTTGGCCTTAGCGAGCTCATGAGACACGTCAGCAAGCGAAGTCTTAGCAACATCTAAGTTCGCGACGTTCTCATCATGCTTGGCACGGAGAGCGATAAGATCATTCATGTGAGATATGCAGCCAGCGCACTAATCCTCACTAGATTTCTCCCTAGCACAAGCCAGCTCAGCCCTAAGCTTTCTACGCTCTCTAGCTGCTTCCTTAAGCAGCTTTTTCTGGTTGTCGAGAGTGGCGTACAACTCCCTAACCTCTGTGTCTAGCAGGTCGATCGTGGAGTTTACCTCTGAATCACTCTCGGATCCAGGAGAAGAGTCGGCGTGCATCGGTGTAGCATGTCCACCCGAAGACGCACGAGCACCATCGGCTTCACCCGCCATGGTGCAGAAGCTCTTGCGCCGACTGGCCGCTAAGCAAAGGCCGATGAAGCCGGTGGCTTCCTTGTCCCGCTTCTTCTTCTTCTTCTTGTCGTCGTCGTCGTCGGAGGTCGGTGAAGAAGAGCGGTCGGTGTCGGAGCTCTTGTCGAGGTCGCTGAGCTGCGCCAGAAAGGTCTTCTCCCGCTTCTTGGCCTTGTACTGGAAGCGCTTCTTGAGCGACTCCTTGTCGAAGCGTCCTCCCCGGTCCCGACTGCAGTGCTTGTGGCGCCGACGCTCCTTGTTGGAGCCTCCCTCGTCGCGGTCGCGGTGGCGGTAGTAGTCGAAGTGGTTGTTCTGGCCACCGCCGGACTTCTTGGGGCAATCGGCGATGAAGTGGTTCAGGTCGCCGCAGTTGTAGCACCCGGGGTTCTTCTTCCTCTGCCTGTTGTGGTAGACGCGCTGGAACTTGCTGATGAGGAGGCACAAGTCGTCGTCGGCCAGTGTCTCCAGCTACTCATCTGAAACAGAAGGTAAAGAGGCAAGAGAAAAGCCAAGAGCAGAGTTAGCGTTAGAGCTCGATCCACCAGGGCCAGTGACAAGAGCAATGCTCTTAGAGGGAGGGGCACCATTGAGCTTGGCTCGTGTCTGGTTATCCACCTCTGTGGCCTTGAGCTTGCTGAAAAGCTCGTTCACCGTCAGAGTCTCATAGCCAGCAGACTCAATGATGGTGTTCACCTTGAGATCCCACACTGAGCGATCAAGTGAGTAAAGCAACTTGAGAGCCTTCTTGTGCTCTGTGTACTCAAGGGCATCAGCAGATCTGTTCGCATTGACTTTGTTCACAATCGACTGAAAACGACTGAACATCAAGTCAATGCTCTCACCCGGCTCCTGTGTGAAGTTCTCGTATTCACGCCGGTGAGTCTCGAACAGTCTAGCCTTCACCTGAGGTGTGCCCTCGTGGTGAACCGAAGCCAGCGACCAGAGGGGGGTGAATGGGAGCCGATCAAAATTTCTTCCGAAATTCAAACCGTCAGCCTATATCCCTAAAATCACCCAAGCCCTCAAGCGTTCTGACCAAAGTTTGGAATAGCTATGAAAAAGCTAAACCAACACAAAAGGTCTCAAACGAGCGAGCAAAAACCACGAAGCAAATCGGAAGCGAATCGGGAAAATAGCAGCCCTGTCTGCCTGGACCGGTCTGACCGGTCGTGTCTGTCCAAAAGCGAGAAGACCGGTCTTGCCTACCGGTCTGACCGGTCGGTACCCAGAAAACCCCGAAAATTTTGATTCAAACGAAGAATCTCGACTAAACGACCACGAAAATCGATGAAACTTGGGGATAGCCTTGCTCCTACCCCGTGAACGTATCCCCAAGGGATCTCGCCCTAAAGATCAAAGAATCTTGAGAATTCGAGGGGAGATCAAGAAGGATTGGGGTTTTCTCAAAAACTCAAGAAATCCAATTCGGAAGAGCTCATGATTCCAGAGGGTTTGGGACAGGACTAGAAGCACGGGAATCACAACCAAGAGCTCGTAGAATCCTCGCAATCATGTGCACCAAAAACGAAATCAAGATCCATCACACAAGGGCACAAAAACGAGGGGATTGGATTGATTCAAAAATCCCAGAGGGCACAAGGAGGATGGGGCCTCCTTTCCCAATCAAATCCAACACAAGGTCTCAACAATCCATGGACTAATCCTATTCTAAAGAGAAGAACGGGGAGAGAGAGACTCAGGGGCGGCGGCCTGGGAGAAACAGAGGAGTCCACGAACATATTACAAAAGCCGCAATAACCTAATACAAGTGAAGGGGTATTTATACCCGCGGAGACCGGTCAGACCGGTTCCATGGACCGGTCAGACCGGTTGGTCTACAGTATCCCCCTGTACACGATCCCATCTGACGACTACGGTTCTTTCTTCGGAATGAAGTCTTATCCACGATGCCGCCATCTTGATGAAGATCTGGTCCGCGGTTTTGGAGGGTCCGCGAAACCCGGGTAGGTGGCCGGTTTTGAGAAAACCGCCAAAACTCCTCGCGCGGGAAGATTCTCGTCTCCACGCCGTGGCCCTAGACGCCGTTCCCGCCTCAGCCTTCTGACGGCCCTAGACGCCGCCCGACGCCCGTCACCTCCTCGCCCGCAGCGAGGCCCTAGACGCCGTCGACGCCGGTCGCCTCCGTCAGTCCCGAGACCGACGCCCGTGCCTCCATGACTTGGCGTCTTCAACCGCCGTCCGCCTGCTTGGTTTTGTGGCGCAAACCAAGAAACCCGCCTTCCGTCGCCGCTTGCGCCCTCGATCTAGGAGTGGATGCCACAGCTGTCGCCCGGCCTGAGCTCCGGTCCCGGCTGCCCTTCACCGCCGTCCACCGCACGGTCCATCGGCCATAGCACCTCCACGGCAACTCTCCGTCGACACTCGACGCCCGTGTACCTGCAATCCAAAGACCAAGCGCACGATCACACCGCATGGTTGACAATTCACTCATCACAAGCAGGATAGAGTACTCTCATTCCTCACTCACACGTTACTTCACTCTGGGCCAATGACAAGTGGGTTGGGCGTATAATGCGGCCATCCAGCCAAACGCAAGAGTATAATGGTAATAGAGCTCATAATCTGGTGAAAAAAGGTAACCAAGGAATTGAGATCAGGTTGGGTAACCAACAACAATAATGTCCCACAAGAACTGAACAATTGTTTAGGAACGAGCAACCAGTTATTAGAGGGTAATTTAACGAATAAGAGCAACTCCAAGAGCCAGGTATAGTTCTAGCTAAATTTAGAGTTTTGGAGAGCCTATAAAAAAAATAGAGAGATTCATAATCAGAGGGCAAACCAACATTCTCCAAATCTACAACCATGAGGTCCCCTGATTTTGCACTAAACATGCTAGAAAGAACTTGGGGTTTGCAATGTAGTCCCCAAGCATGGCCGTGGCGATGGAGGTGAAATTCCGCCAAGGGGAGGGCTTGCTGGCGGTGGGGAAGTGGTGGGGGAGCACGAGGGGATCACCTGTGATCGATTTGAGGCAAGAGCCGGGGTTGGAGGAGGGTCGTCGGCGTACAGGGGCTCGAGCTGTGGGGACGGAGCGAGAGCGTGGGACGGTGGCGGCTGCGCGGGTGCGACGGCATGAGGGTGGGTGGGGGGGGGAGCAGAGTGAGAGCGTGGGAGGACGGGAGAGACGCCTGCCGAGCGAGATGACGAGTCCACCCGCTCGGTGTAGATTGAGACTGGGGGATGCCGGGCGGGATACCAAATGGAGGAAGATGGAGAGACGGTTGGATTCTGACTTTTATAAAATTTATCTCTTTTTACCTATCCCATCAGAGATACAGAGACTATTCTAGATGCTCTCACGTACCACTTGCTAGCAGAAAGTCAAGTGAGAGAAACATACAATTAACAAGGACTAAACCCAGTTGTGAGAAGGGTATTTAGCCGGCATGACAGGGAGTGTGGTAGAGCAAGCAACTCACCTTCTGAAAGTCAACCGAGAGAAATGTACACTTGGTACACCAAGATTCGAGGCAAGCAGAGGCAGAATGCTAATGTGGCGAGCTATCAAAAGGAATACTAGCACGATGCCTTCTCAGCTTATGCACACAAACATGATTGCAAAAGTACAAGCGCACCGCGCACGCGCGCCCACACACCAGATCAATTAGCATGGAAGTGTTGGTTAGCCCTACTGCAACACATCACCTCTAGAAATCTTGAGTTCTGTAGCTTCTGTAAAACAACGAATAACTGTAATCAACGAGACTTGAGTTGAGAAATTTATTGCATCAATCACAAATCATCACTGACCCCTGGGCTGTATCTCCCATTCTCCATCCCTGGATCCCTGCCCAATTTCTCTAGCTTCCAGGTGTGAACTTCATGCAGATTGGTGGCTTGATCTTGGCAAGGGCAAGAAGGGAGGACGGGAACGTCCATATGCCGTCCCCACAGATCAAACCGGAGGCGACAGCAGGGGCCATGAACGCCGCTTCCTTCCTGTTTATCTTCTCCCAGACAAAGACGATCAAACTCCCGACGCACATGTCAATCGCGAAGCTCCCGCCCACAAGGAACGGCACCGCCATCGCAGTCGGGAGAGGCACCAGCCTCCCGTACCTGCGCGGCAGGACGTCCCTCGCAACACTAAGGATGAAGGCGAACGCGAAGAACCCAGCGGACAGCGTCAGGCAGTGCTTCGGCAGCGCGGAGAAGCCCTCCACGCCGAGGATCGCCATGTTCCGGTAGATGAGCCCGTAGGGGGCCTTCCAGTAGCCGTTCGGGTTCCCGATGTCGAACGCGTTGTAGAAGAGCAGGAACGTGAGCGGCGCGACGACGCAGCCCATGGCCGTCCCGACGAACTGCGCCGCGAGCAGGGACCGCGGCGAGGTCATGGTCAGGTGGCCCGTCTTGAAGTCGTGCATCAGGTCCGCGGAGGCCATCACCAGCTGCTTCACCAGCGTGCCGCCGGCGAGCCCGGCGATGACGCCGCCGTCCTTGCCGGCCCAGGCGGCGAAGATGAAGAGCGCGATCTTGCCGTAGTTGTAGGCCATGTTGATGTCCGTGAGCCCCGTCCCGTAGGAGTTGGCGAAGCCAAGAAGAGGAGCGAGGACGTAGGCCACGATAACGTAGTACCACTTGATCTGCCGGAACATGATCGGAATGGTGATCACCGCGATAACGCTGAGCCCTGCGTATCCCGAGTAAGCTGCCCAAGCGGGGAAAGGACCCTCGTTGAAGACCTCGTCGCGTTGCAGATCGTCGAGCGGGACCATCTCATCCCCATTCGCCACTGTTCGTTCGATCAAGATAACCAGCACGCAAGTCATTTTCCGAAGTGATGGTGAAATGGTGCGTGATTCAGGCTCCGTAATCGAGTTTCCAGCTTTCTTGTTTCCTCACCTCTGTTGCTAGCACGTTTCCGGGTTAGTCGCTCATGCAGGCTCCTAGCGGTGACACCAAGGACTTTGAAGAAGTGGTACAGACCGTCTCCCATGATCAGAGCTATGCAGAGGAAGGCCTGGAAATGCAAAAAATTGACATCTAGTTAGTGGCATATTACTACTATATGACTAGAACATTTTAGTGTCTATGTAAAAAGAAGCAATATGACATTGGTCTATCTGCTAATGGCTTATCCAACTTGTTTCAAGAGTACATAAAAAATACTCACACCACCATATCATGTGCCTTGGTGGACTACTAGTTGCACCCAACACACTAGCCATCTGGCCATAGGCCAACCTCCAAGTGCTTATAAAGCTAGACACTTGTATCCGTCCATATCTTTTTGGGTTCGAATATTTTTTCCACCCACATGGAAAATTGGGGAACATGATATGGCCTCCAAATATTCATTCAAAATGTAATAAACAAGCAGTAAAAAGAAGTTGAGAAGAGGGAGACCTTGTAACCATAAAGGCTTTTCATGCTGCTTTCTGGTACATTTGCAGGGTACCACTCCCCTTTCTGCTTGCTGATGAGTGGCCACAACATTCCCCATGACAAGATCGCACCAAGGAGGGTGGAGATGTTGACAAGGTGCGAGCAAATCATCCCCGCACCAACATATGTTAGGCTAAAATCAAAGAAGAATCTGACACCAGAAAAAAAATCGAGAATTAATTAGATAGTGTTACGTTCTGCAAAGCGTGGAGATATCTGACGAACATTTAGCAGAGTGTGTGTGCTTACGTTTGTTTCCAAGCCTTCAGACCAAATGTAGGGAACTGAACAAAACCGCAAACATCGCCACCTGTATAGAACCATTGGAAAAAACTCCATACGAAGCTGAGCCCGAAATACTTCAGAAACCCACGGACTTGCATCCTGTCATTTGGGAAGAAAACTAGTTCATTTGGATCGGTCACTCATCAAGGGATGATTGAGCCAACGGCAGCCTGAAGATGAACATAAGAGAAGAGAGGTGGGGGTGATGAAATCCATACTTTGCGTTCTTGTCTCCTTGCTTGCTGTGGAAACCGTTTATGAGAATAGCAGTTGCGGTTCCGCTCGGGTAGGTTAACTTGTAGTCGATGACTAAAACCTGAAGACGCCATGTAAAATTGAGTGACACTACTGATGAACAGAACTCACCCAAAAGCCCAAAAAAGAATTCTGTCAGATTTGTAAACATTGTAACTACCACTATAAAAATTGAGAACCTTGATCCATTAGTTCATTTCCACAGTTGTCTAAAGAAGGCTTTTCCACACGTTGGTCAAATCGCGATGGAGACGAATGGGGAATACAGAGAGGAATTGAGTGAGCATTGGCACCTTTCTGAGGGGGATCAAGCTCAGGAGGCCCGAGAAGCTGATTGCCGCCATGAATCCGGCCATCCAGCCGAACCCAGGGTCCTTGTAGCTCCCCGGCACGTTGGCCGGCGAGTTCCCGGCCAGCTCGTACGTCTTCTTGTCCAGGCCCAGCAGCGTGGAGCCGAACCCACCTGCAATCGCACGCTCGAGTCAGTCAGCGATGCACCCCGGTCGGAGAGGACGCGCCGCCGCAAGCTGAGCTGAGCTGAGCAGAGCAGCTGACCGCCGAACGCGATGGTGTAGCACGCGACGGCGCAGGTCTCGACGACGCAGTTCTCCTGGCGCGTGAAGGGGCGGTGCGCGACGCCGAGGCGCCGCAGCACGCGCGTCCACCCGCGGAGCGCGAGGAAGGCGATGAGCGCCGCGGAGACGTTCAGCGTGGGCACCAGCCCCGTGGTGAGCGCGATCTTCATGACGATCACCGTGTACATGAATCCGATCAGCAGCGCCGCCACCATGCCGCGGAGGGTCACCTGCTCGCGCCACGGCATCACCTGCTCCTTCTCGGCCGCCGCCGCCGCGGGGTCGGACTCCATGTCCTCGGGCGCCGGCTCGTGCTTCTCGATCTCGCCGCCGCCCCGCGCGCGGTCCACGACGCCGTCCATGGCGGCGCTGCTGCCTGCCTGCCTGCCTGCCTACCTCCTGGGCAGCGAAGCCACTAACCGAGTGAGGAGCAGAGGCTGTTGTCAATAGTAAGGGGGTTTTAGGCTTTTAGCCCCAATGCGAATTGCAGTATTGCAGTAAGCCAGTAACAGACGGTGAGGTTGCGATGCCAACAGTGACGGGGCTCATTATATAGAGAAGAAACCTTTGCTAAAATGTCAACTCCTTTGAGAAAATTATCCCGAAATCATTTTTCTTATGTCGAAGTAGTTTTTTTTACCTTTGATGAATGGTGCAAGCGAATGTTATCACTAGTCCAAACCCTGGAGTTTGTTCGTCGTCGCTTGCTAATAAGAAATTTTCAAGTCGTCGCAGAATTCGCTGTCGACGGAGTTGTTAGGGGAAGAGTGAAAGCAACATGAGCGAGTTGATCGATCAGTGGCAGCATTTTTCTCGCCGTCTTATACTCTTATCTGCATAATTCATCTGTGAGGAGAGACATTGACGGATCTGGATCGTGGCATATTTTGGACGTGGTGATGATGATATTTATCGGGGACGGAATAATGTCCAATTCCCGGTAGACGTAGACCAGCAAAGAGGTTTGCCTGCTTAGCCTTGCTGCAACTGGAAACCTGCTTCAGAATCAGCAACAAGGGACATCCTGATTTGATAAAAAACAAATATATATCACAGAATTGCAGAAAGTGAACCAGAGGCAGACGTGTTGCTTCTCTTGGTAAGGTGAATCTTATCAGATCATCTATCAAAGCACAGCTTGGGAAGTTGGTGCAGTTTTTTTTTTTTCAGGGATAAAATAGACTAGAGGAACGGGCCTACTTCATGCCGTTTTGCTACCAGGATCGCTGACTTTTGAATGCCAATGTTGCAACAAGCCAATCAGTGCTCTGCTCCTTTGACTTCGCCTCACTAACGATAAATTAAAGAAACAGTATCTTTCCGGCTTAAGCCATTGGAGGGAATTCATGTGCCACTGTTGCCACAGAAATACCGGCGAGGGAGCATACAAAATGGGAATAATTCACGATCAATTTGTATCATTGTTTGATGCTAGGGAAGTGGTCATGTCTCCATGTTCGGGCCACCTGCCAAGTCCAAGATTAGCGGCACTGTTTGTGTTGTCCTTGAGAAAGCTATAATCCTTCAGTTGACTTCCAGCAAAAAGAAAAAAGAAAAAAGAAAAAAAGAAGACGATTATTTTCTTTATGGAATCAGATCCTGAGGAAGGAAACATCGATATCGTTTTTTATTGGCCATAGTCTCATGTATTCAGAAGTAGAAAATTTAATAATAGACAACCAATATTTTCTTGTGCAAAATAGACAGCCCATATAATCTATCTATTATATTATTAAGGGAGTGTTAAAAGAAGCCACCACGTTCGCCGAGAGGGTCTAGAAATTTCCATGTTAATCTAAAAAAGAGAAGGATTTGCATCGTTGGATTTTATGAAGATCTAACGGTTCAAACTAACTCAAGAGTTCATATCAAATATGATTAATAAATAGCTAATTTCGTATTTAAAAAATTAAGGAAAATTAGGACATGATAAAGAGTCCATGCCGAATACGATTAGTAAATAGCTTAATTCAAAATTAAAAAAATTAAGAAAATATTATTAAGGGAGTGTTAAAAGAATCCACCACGTTCACTGAGAGGGTCTAGAAATTCCCACGTTAATCTAAAAAAGAAAATAATTTGCTTCGTTGGATTTTATGAAGATCTAACGGTTCAAACTAACTCAAGAGTTCATATCAAATACGATTAATAAATAGCTAATTTCGGATTTAAAAAATTAAAAAAATTAGGACATGATAAAGAGTCCATGCCGAATACGATTAGTAAATAGCTTAATTCGGAACTAAAAAATAAAGAAATTAGGGTTTAACCAAAGAGTTCAGGTTGAATATAATTACTAAATACACAAATTCGGAATTATAAATTTAAGAAAATTACATTAGCACTCAACAAAAAATAATATTAGCCGAATAGCTAAATTAAAATTAAAAATACAAAATTATATTATATTATATTATTAATGGAGTGTTAAAAGAAGCCATCATGTTTGTTGAGAGGCTCTAGAAATTTCTATGTTAATCTAAAAAAAGAAAGATTGGCACCGTTGAATTTTATCAAGATGATTCAAACTACTCAAAAGTCCATATCAAATACGATTAATAAATATATAATTTCGAATGTAAAAAATAAAAAAAAATAGGACATGACAAATAGTCCATGCCATGGATTATCGTCATAAATGTTGCATATTTCTGAACAAATTTAGTTATACAAACTAATCTGATGGTGGTCAATAAAGATTCATGATTCTGTGGGCATAGAAATAGTTCTATATAAGTAATAATTGCGGGGATAAAGAGTAAAGCACTGAAAGCTACAAATAATGACTATTATTAGCTCAATCTAAATAGATGCATGGGGAAAAATCAGGGATTTAGTTGTGTGAGGAATCAAATAGCATAAATAATTCTTAACATTATTATCCTTGCCTAATCTTCTATAAGTACATGAAAAATACTAGGCACCAAACACAAATGTGATCTATACCACTAAAGAAGTATAGAGAAAGAGAATAGAAAAGGATAAAGAAGCAGCAAGGTTGAATGGGTAAGGAAATTAGAAAAAGGAGAATAGAAAAGGAAGGCAGGCATAAATGTTGCATATTTCTGAACAACTTCAGTTATACAAACTAATCTGACGGTGGTCAACGAAGATTCACAATTCTATGGGCATACAAATAGTTCCATACAAGTAACAATCACTGGGATAAAGAGTAAAGCACCAAAATCTACAAATAAAATGGAAAAAATCAGGGACTTAGTCGTGTGAGGAATCAAATAGCATAAATAATTCTTAACATTATTATCCCCATCTAACATCTAATCTTCTATAAGTACATGAAAAAAAATATTAGGTATGGAACACAAATGTGATCTATACCTCTAAAGAAGTATAGAGAAAAGGATAAAGAAGCAGCAAGGTTGAATGGGTAAGGAAATTAGAAAAAAGAGAATAGAAAAAGAAAACTAAATTTATTGATTTAGTCAATAAATAATATCATTAGTCACTACTATGTTATTTCATATGAAGTTATGTTATTACGAAATCATATATAGATTATGAGAAAAATATTAAATTATAGCCATGGCATGTTGTACATTTGACATCTTCCATATATTCGTGAAAAAAATTGGAGAAACGCTTCTACCAATTTCAAAACGGTTCTATATCCATAAAAGAAGCTACTCCATCCAAAAAGCCACCACCGGAGTTATTTTAGCCACAGCTACAGGCCTGGAGCCCCGCTAAACCAAAGTTGATTGCCTACAGTACAAAACAAATGATTCAAACAAATGTATGTTGTTGCTACTGCTCCTCTTCGCTCAGAGAAGCACAATACTAAACAGGGAACTTCTCCATTAGATGCATCAGACGTGATACACACTAATCAATTTCAAATATATGGAGGAACAAAATGGAAGATAGAGAAATCAATAGAAATAGTTAGAGAAAATGGAAGATAAAGAAAAGAGTTAGAAACAACAACAAAGATATATATAGAACTATATATTACCGAGATGACAAAACTCTAAAGTAGGCCAATTATGCAGCCATATGGGCTAAAAACTAATAAATTGTGCAGTAACCAAAGTGTAAAAAATAATAGGTTTGATTAAATAAAAAATTTACAACATATATGCATTAATATAGCGCATATATATATAAGTTTTGCATAACATTTATTTACCAAAGTTAGCAGGAGGCCCCAACTTATTTTCTAACATAATCTTTTTTGTCTAATTCATGAATATTTTTATTTTTCTCCCATGATGAGTCAGATCTAGATCTGCTAGATGCTACTTAAGTGCTCTAACAACTACACTAGATATATTTTTGATAAATAATAATCAAAATATTACAAGATACAAATCGAACTCTAACATCTAAGTTACAGATTGTTGACAAACATAACTAACACATACATATAAATATATTTCATAACTACTTATAAAAACTTTATAGAAATACAAATATGTACAGTAGGCAGCCGTATTCATGGTAACCCAAAATTAAATTGAATCCTCAAATTTAGATTTTCCAGGTTAAAGTACTAAAATATACAACTATAATATAGAACAAAACAACATAAAATTTAATGATTGATATGAACTCCTATGTATAGAATGCTGCAGGTAGTATTTTTTTTTAGAGCAATGCAGCAGGTAGTATTAAAAAAGAGTAAACGAGAGGTAAATAAATTATGAAATACGTCTCTGCTGCCAATTTAATTTTTTTTAAAATTAAATAAAAAACTAGCTATCCGCGCTATTAGCGCGGGCCACCTTGCTAGTTTTTTATATTTGAGATCAGACAGCTCACATAATTATTTATAATCGTCTTGCGCGATGCATATTGGAAAAGCTCAGAAGAACTGAGGTCATCCAGCCAATAAAGCAGTGGGAACATAACAGCCCAATCGGAATATCCAGCGACCAGCCTAATATGACTGGGGCCCAAAACACACGTGACCTCAAGTGCGCAGGCCCACGGTGGCGGTTGACCAGGAGACCGCCCTGGTGTTCGCGCCTTCGGCTTGCTTCTCCTTCTCAATCTCACATCTCAGGCCAATCGCCCCCACCGACCAACTCGAATTGTCAACTCAACTCCGAATCCCGCACGCCACCACATGGATCCACCGCCCGCCGGCCGACCGCTCCCCGGGTCGCAGATCCCGAGCAACCATCGGATCTCCCGTCGGCCGCGTCATTTCCCGTTTAAATCCGCGGGGCCAACCGAGGAAGAACGGGGAGGAGCAGAACCAGACTCAGACTCGGCGCCATGGAAGGACTCGTCAAGGGACTGGAGGGTGTCGCGCTAGGCGACGCGGTGGAGGGGGCTGAGTCGAGGAGGGACCGGCGTGCGGGTGCGGCTCCGGTGGATTGGGACCGGGAGGGTCCGGCACGATCGACGTGGGCCGAGGTGCTCGTCACCTGTTCGATACTACGCCGGAGTGCAGGAATGTGAGGTTTAGAGAGTGGGTCTCAGCGGACTAAAGGGTGTTTGCTCTGCAGGTTGCCTCCGAGGAGAAACGGGGGGCTCAAGAGCGGGGGTGGGAGAGCGTGGAGCATGACAGGAAGCAGCAGCAGCAGCATATTCCCGCACCCACTCAGTGGCACAACCAGGTACAGGGATTTGGGACTTCTTATTTCTCGCAACCTTGTTTATGAATCCATTGTCTATCTGATTGCATTGTATGTAGCCCAGTCATTACTGCAGGATGAGGGAGGTGAAATGATGGGTGGGGGATCAGATGGCGCCACTGGCATTGGCCACAGTGGGCAGCGACTACAGACTTCGCAGTGCGGAACAGAGCGACAGGTTCATATATGCTCTGTTTCTGCTCTCATGGTTATTTTCGCTCACTATCACTTGGCCCGTATTATTGTCATGAATTTAGTAATGGCTCCATGGTTTGAGATGTTAGGATGCACAAGAGCGAAACTGTGGAGGTTGGGTGACCGTGGGAGAAAGGAAGAATCACAAAAGATCACATCAGGTTAGCCTTCAATTTTTGTGAAGAACAGCTTCATGCCATTGGCAGTTCCTTTCTCTCTTTTTTTTTCTCCTCCAAACATAAAATTACTGTAACTAATTGTTCGTAAGTATATACTATATTTGAAAATTTGCATCTAAGTAGTATAATTTTTCCTATTTTTCTATATTGGTTTTTTGTTGGTACAGCTTATCACATGCTGTTTGATTTTAGTAAAGTACATATCGTATGTGCTCATAACATCCTCAGACCAATGCTACAGAGTTTTTCCTTCAATCTCATATACCTTTTCGTATAGAATATGTGTGGTTCTCTATGCAGTCAAACATTATTACTTTGATTGACTACCAGTATCTCTATGAAGAATTATATCCACATGAAAAAATTATAGTTAACTTATCCAAAGAAATACTAACACAATAATAAAATTCAATTTTTATTTTTAGGCAATAGCAACTGCTAATCAAATTTGTATTTTGTAATCTGTTGTCAATGCGTGAAACGCCACTCATTTGTAACCGGATGGATTAGTGTTTTAAATATTTACGTTTCAACCACATGTATGTATTTTCATTCTGAAGTTCTCATAATAGTGGTATAGCAGGAACTGAAAGTTGCATCCTATATGAGAGTCTAATTATTATAGTTTTATTAAATTCTCACAGATATATTACAACATGGCCTGAAACTTGCATCCTGTGTTGAGAAATCTCAGTATGTGGTGGTTATAGTAATAGTTTCTAAACATTATTATCTTTTGTTAACTCTGAACTATTAACTGTGAAGCACTCTGAAGAATGGAAGAGATATAAAAGACTACCATCCGAACAAGAATATTCTGAGGATGTCAGTCATATCCACCATGGCCTAAATGTTGAGCCCACCAGGGAAGAACTCGACCATTTATCAAAAACGTGCGCTCGGCTATGGGAACTTGATCTAAACCGCCTCACTCCTGGCAAGGACTACACAATAGAGTGTGGTGAAGGGAAGAAGGTTTATCATAAGGGTGATAAGGCATCTGAAAATCTGTTCAGCTGGCTGGAAGACAGTGTACTGAGGAGGCCTACATACTCCCGTTTCTGTGCACTTCTTGACAACTACAACCCCCACCAAGGATACAAAGAACCAGTCACCCAGCAGGACAAGCATGAAGAAGCTGCTTTTATCGAGGAGATTTCTAGGAGTGCTCCCATCAAGTACTTGCACCGGTATTTGGTGATGAAGGAAGCTATGTCTCAGGACTATGAGGACTTCAAGAAAGTGCTAACATCCCCGTGGTTTGATTTGTGTGGAAGAGGGGGCTGCTCTAGTAGCTCTTCTGCCTTTGAACATGTGTTTGTGGGAGAGATCAAGGGGCAGAAGCAAGCTGAGAATGAAGTGTCAGGCTTTCACAACTGGATTCAGGCAAGTCCTTGACTTCTCTTAGTGCTGCAGCATCATAATTTTGTTTGTTTCCATATTTGAAAGTGATTATGATGGTCTTGTTGACTAATATGTAGTTTTACCTTGAAGAATCCAATGGTAATGTTGACTACAAAGGGTACATATTCCCAAGGAGGCGTGGGGAGCTGGTGAGTATCATCCGAACATATTTGTGGTATGCATATATTATAAAGGAGCTAAACTTTTTAGTTTATTCTGCAGCCAGACTCTGAAACACAGCTGCTCACCATTCAATTTGACTGGCGTGGTGTGTTAAAATCTGTGTCCAGCACATTGATTGGTGTCAGTCCCGAGTTTGAAATTGCACTCTACACTCTCTGCTTCTTTGCTGGAGGGGGAGATAATCATGTAGATATTGGCCCATATTCGGTGAATATCAAGTGTTACAGGTTGGGGGATAATAAGATTGGTTCAGCTTTCCCAATTGCAGCAAACTGATTGTTCTGGTGGCCATGTACGGAAAGGTCAGTTAGGTTTCAAGTCTGTTTCTATCAGCAAAAATAAATTGTATTGTATTGCCCAAGAATTTGTGGATTTATTACAACCACATCATGCAGTATAGTGCTTGCAAGGTCACTAGAGACCAAATAATATTGCTCACTCCATAGCAGCTCAAGCTAGAAACTGGAATCACTCTGTAACTTGGCCTTTATCTTGTTCAAATGTTACCCATTCCAACAGCTGCCCATTAATTTTCGGCAGTGCATTTTCCTTTTTTGGCACAAGGTTTTACCAGAGCAACACATTTTTCCTTTGTTTTTATTTACATGTCGTATTATGTTTGTTCTAAGTCAAACTTGGCTAACTTTGACCAAATTTATAGAAAAATAATAAACATTTACAATATCAAATTTGTTTAATTGAATCCACCATAAGATTGATATACCTAAAATAGAGGGACTTAAAAGTAAAGTTAGCGACTATAGAATTTTTAGTCAGTAACAAGAAGTGAAGTCGAGTATGAACAGGAACAATTTGGCAACTTTATCACTACACCTACTTTATCACTACAAAAAGTGAAGTCGAGTATGAACAGGAACAAAAAGTGAAGTCGAGTATGAACAGAAACAGGAACAAAAAGTTGCAGTCAAACATAGAGAATCCCTAAGGGGAAGAAAGCTTTACAATAGAAAACCTATAGAAAGTACTGATCGGAAGAAAAAAAAAAGAATGTTTGATCATCTAATAGATGTACACTGACAAAGGGAAAACGTCACCAACGAGCCTATCTTCATAACCACATAAGAAAGTACAGAGTCAAAAGAAAAGATCACAACTGAAGATTATGTAGTAGTTGGAGGAGCGGCGGCCCTCATGAGCATGAATCTCGCCTTCGCAATGCTGTTTGCATTCTCACCTAGGGCAGCCAGATGAAGCATCCGCCGCCTTGCTGATGCCACGGCAACATCCTCTGTTGTTGGTTTCCCCGATACCTCATCAGGTGGTGAAGTCTCACCTGAAGCCCCTGCATCGCCATCTAACTCCTTGTGCTGCATTGCTTGCTTCAGGCTCTTGACCACTTCTCTCATTGTTGGACGGTCCCTTCTGTGCTTTGCAAGACAACTATTGGCCAACTTGGCGACTTTTCTAGCGCCCTGCTTAGAGTAATGGCCTTCAAGCCTTGTATCTATAATCTTGCTGAACTGCTTACTTTCGACAGGATACTGCCTCACCCATTCAAGAAGTTTCTGCTCATTCTTAGGACGATTCCTCTCCATTGAGCGCCGTCCAGTGAGGATCTCATATAGAACTACCCCAAAGCTCCAAACGTCACTCTTTGTAGTGAGATGGCCGGTCTCAATATAATCTGGAGCTGCATAGCCCAACGTCCCCATAACCTGATTGCGAATTGTTTTCAATGAGATATAGAATCAAAGTTCAATGGGGAAAATTCTGTAAGATGGACATGCATGAGGGAAGTTAAATCATCTTGATCTATGGAGTAAAATCAACACGTACCGCTGTCGAGACGTGAGTATGATCAGCAGATGGCCCTTCCCTTGCCAATCCGAAATCTGAAAGTTTTCCTCTGAACTCCTCATCAAGCAGGACATTGGAAGCTTTGAAGTCACGATATATGACCTGCAATTTTTCTTGATTTTCAGTGCCCAAACACAAGACATCTCATTCTTTTTCCAGCAATGGAATTGAATCATACAGACAAATCAGTACACATGGGAAGATGCACACTCCTTGTGAACACATCTGTGAGTAAGAAATGGTATTTACAACACACATTGTTCCTCCTAACCATTGTCCATTCAACCAACATGATCACTCATCCAAGAATACGGACAACAACATAGTCCTAGGTTTCAGAATATGAAAAACAGATAGCTGCACAGATATTTCAGTTTTCAAGAGTAATTGGAGAAACAAAGACTGAGTAATGTTTTCAGACCTGATTGATGCTAGATATATTGTAAATCTTCAGTGATTCAGTTCGGATTACCTCAATCAGCATGTTCAGAAATGATTCAGTATGGATTACAACACTTCAGCATTTTGGATAGGATATGATACTACAAGAAATTGAGCATATAAAACTTGCTGTGACTTGCAAATCAATTATTAGTTCATTTTATACTACAACATGGTTTCCTGTGACCCAATCCAACACTCTTATAGAAATATTGTTTGGTATGGTTCACAAAATAACTGTATTTATTTGTGGAGTGCCAACTGTCAAGCTGATACCTGAACTTCCAATCCCTCGTGGAGGTACATCAGTCCCTCAGCTGCATCGAGTGCTATTTCCAACCTGATGTCCCAAGGGAGGACAGGGTATGCTTTATTGAACAGATGATCGTCCAAGGTCTTGTTCGCCATGAACTCATAGACCAGCAGCCTCTGAGGGCCTCTTTCACTTTGCGCGGCGCAGTACCCGATGAGCTTGACGAGATTTGGGTGCTCAACAACCCCCAGAAAATGAACTTCTGCCAACCATTGCTTGTGGCCCTGATCAAGTTAGGAGGAGGAAACAAAATAATTTACTCAAATGCTGAAACTCTGAAACAATCCTAGCAATGCACAAGTCAATCCACTGATGTAAATTAGTCGTTTGGAGAACATGTGACTACTTGCTTCGTTACAGAGTGCAGATGATTATGCAAAATGGAAAATGATTTTGAAGTTCTGAAATGAAATACTACATTACTATGCTTATCATACATGTTAGTATGCTGTTTTAGTGGATAGCATGGCACCGTAAGGCTTGCAGCCATTAGTGAAATAGTGTAAACTACAGAATCATTTAACCTGTGTTTCGATTCAGGAACCAGAAACAGAGTCTCACTTGTAATTCTAGGTAACCACAGTATCACAGAGAGATTTATGCAAATGGCAAGCACCAAGCATTAGACTGTAAATTAAATGCTGATGATTGATAGATTCATGATGAGCCAAGAAAACACAGATGGGCACCTGATGGCCTTTGGGATTGAGCTTCTTGATGGCGACCACCATGCCACCCGCAGGCCCGCCAGGGAGCCGGATGACGCCCTTGTAGACGCTCCCGAAGCCGCCCTCGCCGAGCTTCAGCAACCGGCTGAAGTCGCTGGTGGCGGCCCGGAGCTCCCGGAACCTGAACTCGAGGAGGCTGTTGGCGCCCCTCTCCTCGTACAGCTCCGGGATGCTCCGCGCCGACGAGACCGACACCGAGCCCGACGACTTGCTCGTGCCGACGGCTGACGACGCCGTGGAGAAGGACAAGTTGGAGCGCGCTCCCGTGGAGGGGAACGAGGCGGGCGCCGGGGACGCCGGCGCCGCGGGCCGCTCCCGCCTCTTCCCGCCCTTGCCCTTCTTGACCTCGCTGCTTAAGCAGCAGCGGAAGCGGAAGCAGGCCATCGCTTGGAGCAAAAGGAGGCGGCGGGGCTCAGCTCACGGTGACTTCTCGCCTCGTCTTCCCCATCGCCTCGACAGAGCTCAAAATCGAGACGGGAACAAGCAAAGCAACACAAACTCCTGAAATCAAAGCCGATCAGAGGCAAACAAGCTTTTGAGACACAAAGCTTTCCCGGTTCACGGCCTGACGGCGCAGCGAGTGAAGAACTGCGTCTGCGTCGGGTGTCAGCACGAGGCCGGGGAAGAAGACGTCAAAAGATTGGTGCAGAATTGTTTGACGCCAGCTAGTCCAAGATGAACAGGATTCAGGAAGCTGCGAAACACAGAGGAATTCACCCACGCTTCTTTGTTGTCCAAGGCGGCTAGGCACAAGCAGCAATGAAGCCGAGAGGGACGGAGGTGGTTGGAACTTGGAAGTATCGATCACGCGCGTAGGCTTGTGCCGAAAATGATAAAGAAAACCGACGAGTCAAACCGAAGGTACTCTGAGAGCGACGGCAGGTAGAGGTGATTCGTGGGGATGCAACTGCAAACCTTTTGATCTCTTCTATAGTCAACGTAGTAAACGGTCGTCTTGTCTTATCCAATCTCAGTATCAGTTACAGAAGTGTTTCTGCAAGGTTATCAAATTGCTCAGTTATTACTCCCAACTCTGGTGTGTTCTGTGTTCAACTACGAACTGTGCCTGTCCTGTGGGCACGCTGCGCAAACTCAAGCTGATCCGGTTGATTGCCATTTCGGTCGCCGTATTCACCAGGCACTTCCGGCGGCCGGAAGTCCCGGGCCCCCCGTTCTTTTTTAGTGCTTTCCTTTCTTGTAAATAATGAACGACTCACCTAGTGAATTTCTGCTGAGTACTTTTAACCAATCTCAATAAAGTGTCATGAGCATTAAATTTGCTAATATATGATAAAAAAGAGAGAAGAGAAAGTATCATGGGATATGAGAGAAGTATCTATCATCATGATGCTTCTCTAGATTGGTTAGTCTCGAGGGTTGTGCGGTGATATTCCCCACTGAGACTGGCCTTAGAGCAAGGCTTATGGTGCATCCGGCAGCTGGCTGAATGAAAACCAACGTGGAGAGTATTTAATGCAGTAGTGGGCAGCAGAAACGCAGCAGTAGCCCAGCGAATAGAAGTTGCACGCGTTTGCATCCGCCCGCTTCAGCCGGCGTTTGGTGAGCCACCCGCTCCAAACTCTCTCTTTTTTTCTCTCTCCGCCAACAGTAATTTTTCTTATGTGGCTGTGCTCCCTGCCAGCTTTGCTGCCCACTATAATACTTCTCCTACGGGAGAGAAGTTGTAGATGTCTGGGAAGAGGCAAGCTGCAATAACACAACCAATCATCATCCCTGTAAAAGCATTCAATGGGTAAGATCTTTTTTATTTAAGCAACCGGCAGAAGTTTTTCTTCGCATGTATTTATTGAGAAGGAAAACGGTGAGAAATTTGAGTATTTTGCAAATAAATTTCACAAAATAGTATGAAACCACTCTTCAATATTTGAGCCCTCTTGACTCACAGCTCGCTCATTTTGGCACTTTACATGTTGAGGTTTCGTAATACATGTACTCTCTCCTTCCAGATTTATAAGTCATAGTATAATATGACACGGTCTTCTAAATAACATTTTGGTCATTCATTTATCATGTATTATATCACTTATGGTATAAATTTATAATCATAGTAAAATATATTTGAATACGAATGTAATCATATAAAGTTTGCATTATAAAAATAAAAAATAATAGTCAAATTATTAGTCAAAAAATGTAAGTTTTAAATCTTGGTAGGAGCCGGTGCATCTTTTCCATCATCAGAGAACCTGCATGCTCTCCTCCGTCCTGCTGCTCCCTAGCGGCTCGATCAAGGCGCGGCACCGGCGACCTTTTGACCCACATGGCCAGGCCAGATCAGTCTCCGTCGTCTTGTCGACCTGCCTAGCTGGTGTGGTGACCGAAGGCACATCCTGTCTGACACGACAATCTGAGATCATGGCCCCACCGTCTTGGCCTGCACCCCATGGTCATTTAACACCAATCGACGCCTCATCTTCTATATATGGTCCGGGACACGAGCGATCGAGTTTCGGTCTTGGACTAGTAGCACTGGCACGTCTGCGTCATCATAGGAATCACAAGCAGAAAACGCATTTGCATTTGCAAATTGCGAGGGCACGAGATGATACCGGGGCAGCAACGAGATGTTTCTGAATATAATCGTCATCCCACTTTACGGACCGGAAAGATGGATCGAAAAGCTAACCATTCATCAATCCGTATGCCAGCCATACGATATACAGTATAGAAATAAAAAGAAAAACCGTGTAGGATGAAACATAAGTCAGGTCCCCTCCTATACACGCAGCACAGGATCCGGATCTCGGAACCAGACGGCCAGGGTTCCCTGCGCTAGAAATAAACTCTTCATTCTCGGGACGTACAGCAAATGATGTCTCACGGTCACGGAGTACGTAACGTCTGGTTGGGGAGATGAAAGATCCATCCCCCGCCATTGGCCGATCGCCACCAATGGAATACGCCCCGGCTCCACACCACGAGCCTAGAAAAGCGACGCTAGCAAAAGACCTGCGCCTCGCCTGCTTCCTCCTCCCTACGGCGCGGCGCGGGGCCCGGGAGAATAGGAGATCCACTGACATCTGATGCCGATGCGCGACGCCCAGAGTCTGGCCGACCCAAACTCCCAAAGACTCGACTGCTGCAGAGTACTACCGCTCGTAGAGTCCAGCTTCTGCTTTTCCGCGGACCAAAAGAGAGCCTCTGTCCCAGCCCCTGATGACCACACAACGAACTACTGGCCACCACGGAACCACACAAGGAGGGTACATGGGCGGTTTGGGCAGCTGGGTGACCGATCTTTCCAGTTCCGATCATGGACAAACATCTTGACCTCTACTACTAGTACTTCCCATCCGCGGCCATCTGTATGTCCTCATGACTTGTGTATAAAGGGAGACTGGGAGAGGTGCCACCGGAAATTCCAACCCAAGCTTGAGTTCGTGATGAAAATTTCTTTTGTAAGAAATACTACCAGCAACAGGTAAGATGGTTCGTTTCATGCCGTATCAATCCTCTGGTGAGCCGTTTCCATCCAGAAGAAATAAAGTAGGAGTATCCCTTTGGCAAGCAATAAATTTAGTTGGTGGCGCGGAACCAAAGACTCCAAGCGTGGTCGTCGAGTTTTTATGTGATAGTAAATGATGGGAGGCTCACCAGCAAAACCGAATTGGCCTTTGTCCTTTTAAAAAAACGGATGGGATGGGATGGGATGGGATGGGCTGACATTTGTGTAAATTCAGTCCAAAGGGCCCGTTTGATACACATGGTTAACTGCCACATGCTAAAAGTTAGCCACAGCTGATCTATGTAGGAGAGCTAATTGTTAGCCAAGGTTCAAGTTAACTACTATTAACCCGTTAACTGACCAAACTCGGCTAATTTAGGCTGAAATGAGCTGATAGTTTGCATGCAAAAGATCACTTTTACCTACCTATCCATCCCTACCTTCCACCCACCAATACCGTGTTCGGCTGGTCCGTTGGCTGCTGCTGTGGGCTGCATCCAGCTACTGGGCTCCGGCTGTGCAATCAAGCCGTTCGGCTGGAGGGTCTAGAGCAGCCGCCCCAACGGCTACTGCACATGAAAATGTGACACATGAAAACAGCAGCCGTGCTGCTGGGCGGCCGCAAAAAGCAGCCGGCTACTGCACAGCTGCTTCTGGATGCAGCAGGAGCAGCCACGAGCAGCCGCAAGCAGCCGCCAATGCACCAGTAGAACACAGTGCAAGTGTAAAATGAACTTTTACCATGACTCCATCTAACTATTAACTCATGTATTATTCAAACAACATATGGTTAATTTTAACAAACGAACTGTTCCTGTCCAAATAAGCCCTAACATTCGAGGAGGAGTGGAGGACCTAGTTCATTTTCTCTCTCTTCCTGCATGCCCAATATGTGTGGCCGGTAAATGGACCCCGCGACAAATAGTGTGAAGTCTCTCTTCCTATTCAAACTTCAATTGATCTCTGCTTCTTGTGTTCATATATTCCTGCTTGGTTTATCAACTCTAGGCGGCGATTCTAGGTTGAGAGATCAATCAATGCTCATCGTATCTGGCAGAGCACTGTAAGACAGATATATCACATTTTCAGAAAATGCCAACAATTAACCAGTTAGCATGTAGATCCAAATCATTAGTAACAAACTTCACGTGAAACTCAATGTGCAGCTAAACCTTTTCATAAATCATAACAGAGTGTTTTTGTTTGGGTTGGTGGTGTTCCATTGAAAGCCTCGGATGTACTCCGTAGTTCACATTTCTATGCTTTCCATAGAAATAGTACCATTCACTCACAAACTTGGGGGGCGTTTAGTTCCCAGACATGAAAATTTTTGAGTGTCGCGTCAATATTTGACCAAATGTCGGGAGGGATTTTCGAACACTAATTAAAAAATTAATTTCAGAACTCACTTAGAAACCGCGAGACGAATCTTTTGAGGCCTTTGACCGCATCATTAGCACATGTGGGTTACTGTAGCACTTATGGCTAATCATGCACTAATTAGCCTCAAAAGATTCGTCTCGTCGTGTACATCCAAACTGTGTAATTAGTTTTGTTATTTAATTACATTTAGTGCTTCATACATGTGTTCAAAGGGGAGTTGAAAATTTTTGGTAACTAAACGGGCTATTGCTAACCTGCGGGTTTACCACCACCACTACCAGTTCTACAGATGCCATTTTGAGGCCAGCCTACCAGGAGTAAAAGCTGTGTGGCCCTGTCCTCATACACACTACTCACACTGGCAATCTAGGCCCACGCATCGAATCAGCAACTCGGGCCCGCAGTCTACAATCTACAGCAGCACGCTCCTCCAGCAAGCCTCGTGATGATCTCCGCCAGCCCACCACACGCCGTAACGCCGATGACAGGTGGGCCCAGAGCGCACGAGAAACCTTTCCTTTCCCTGCTCCCGTTGCCTTCCAACTCTACGCGCGCGCACAGACAGCCAGAGCCAGCCCCCCCTTCGGGCCGAGAGCAAAAACCCTCTTTCTCCCCTCCCCTCCCCTCCCCTCGCCGCGCCGCTCCGTCTTCCCACCGCCGGCGACGTCCGCGCCGCCGTCCGCAGGGTGGCCCCACGAAGCATGCCGCGCGTGATCATCTTCATCGAGAGCGACGACGAAGAAGAAGGCGGCGGCGCCGCCGCCGGCCAAGCAGGGCGCGCGCTCGGGAAGGGAGCCGCGACCGCGGGCGGCGGCGAGGCCCTGAAGCTCGTAAAGCCGGAGCCCGTCGACGATGTGGCCTTCAGACCGCTGGGTCTGGCGGCGCTGGGGCCCGCGGTGGTGCCGATCCCGCCGCGGACAGAAAACCCCCGCGCGCTGTCGTCGCCGCGGGCACAGAGCCCGCGCGCGCCGTCCCCGGCGCCGCCGGGCGCTGCGGCACGCCCGGCCGGCCCGCCTCAGCCCGAGATCGTCGACATCTCCGAAGAACGCGAGGAAGATTCCGGGTTCCGTGGCGCCGTGCCGCGCCCGATTATCAAGGGGAGCGGCAGTGCCGTCAGGCGCGTCAAGGACGAGCCTTTCGACGATTTCGGCAGCGATTGGGTTCCGTCCCCGGCGGCGAAGCGCGCGTCGGTGCCCGGTACCTCCAGCGCGAAGAGGAGACGGAAGAGTGAGCGCCCCAGCACCAGCAGAGCCAAGCGTGATGCGCGCGGCGACAATCACGCGTTGGACGGGAGCTCGAGCGCATCAGGGGCTGGGCGTCGCGCGGTGGGGAGGCCTGATGAGGCCAGGACCTCAAAGAAGAGGGACGATGTGAAGAACAGAGAAACAGGCAGCAGAAGCGCGGGTGGCCGGTCGCTTTCGACCAAGAAGGCCCTCGTGCCCAGCGAGGAATCCAGGGGTGCCCCCGGGAAGGCGAGGCGTGGAGGGAGCACGAGAAGTGGCCGGAAGAGCAGTGGTGCATTGCCGCCGAGCTGGAGCGGGACCACGGTGGGGTCCAGGATCCGGTCAAGGTCGCGTCAGCAGGGGAGAGTGCAGCATGCTACGTATCCTGCTCGAGTGTCATCCGAGGAAACAGTGGAGGAGGACGTTGAAGAGGAGGTGCAGAAGCAGGAGCAGATAAGAGGGGAAGATGTGGTGGCGATGGAGGTGGATGACGATGAGAGCATTGGGGTTGCCAATGAAGTAGCCCAAGAGCGTGATCAGGAAGAGGATGTGGAGGGAAGAAGCAGCCAGGACGGCCGTGGCGATAGTGAGGATGAATACAAAGAAGGCAAAGATTCTGCTGCTGTTGATGATAGTGAGGAGGAGGCGGGGGTAAAGGAATTGTTGGAGGACGAAGGTGACGATCAAGAAGACAGCCATAGAATCTTCGACGACCAAGAAGAAGATGAAGATGACGAATCTGACGATGAGCAGGAATTGGATGAAGCAGAGGGGATGCAGCCATTCACGCCTAGCAACGCTTCGGCAGGTGGCAGTGTCAGGTCAGGAGCCGATGGCCCCCGAGTCTTCAGGAGAAGGATTTTTGAGGGGATACATTTGCTTGAAAACCCCCACAAGACTGTTGGCAAGGGTATTGAAGGGAGGACACGATCAAAGCGAAAATGCAAGGACAAGAAACTGCTCAGACGGGGAACTTTCAGTAAACCTTACAATATTGATATTCCAGACTCAACATCAGGTTCTGAAGAGGATATAGTTGTACCACCAGAGCCGCAGCCAGTGCTAATGTCATCAAGTGACGAAGGCACCAGGATTTTTGGCAAAAGAAAGCGCAGAAGGGCAAGAAACAAGGGACGGCATAAAAGACTGAGTACCAGTAGTGATGAGTCTATGGAGTACAGAGCATATGCAAGGGATGCTAGGCAGCCTTTTCAGAGGCTGAAGAAGGGCAAGGATGGTTCAAATCCTGAATGTGCCAAATACAATGGCCCAAATGGTCGGAATCCGACGGGCATGACCAATACACAGAATGATATTTCCTTCAAAAGAAAGGCACATATGATTAGGATGAAGAAGCGCGGTCGAGCAGCAAGAGCTGCTTATGATGAACTACTCAATTCCTTGTTTGCCGAATGGGAGAATCATATAGATGTTCCTGATCATGCAGAAACTGGAAATAGTTTGCCTTTGGTGTTCTCATTCGGAGATGAGGTTGAACCATACGAAAAAACAGAAAATGACAAGTATCTGGAAGATCTGTGGAGGGAATGTGACATTGCTTTTGAATCCATAAATATTGGTTCTCACGCTTGTCAAGAGGTATTTAACATCTGTTATGTCATTCGGTCTATATTTTGTTTATAATAAACGTGTTTCTGAGTTCACAGATATTGCATTTAGTTTGGAGTAGTTATATTGTGTTTGAGTTCCCCTCAGAAAAATGCTCACATTGATGGATTCTGTGGAGTACGCAATTTCATTTACACCAATTGATTTACAATCCCAATAAAAGGCTAATGCTTACCTTATTGTGCTCAGGATGGGAAAGAAGTTCCTCCAGTGGAACAAACTTCATGCAAAAACGGGAAGCATGAATTCATTATCGATGAACAAATAGGAGTTTGGTGCAAGCATTGTCATGCTGTCGATCTTGAGATCAGACATGTACTGCCTGCTATGGTAAGGAAAATGTTCAATACTAGTATACAACATGTTTCACATGATTATGCTTCTCTAGGTAGCACCAATTTCCTTATCAAGATTAAATTTACTTTCCTTGTCCAACAGGGGAAATTTTCTGCAGAAAGGGAATCGGCAATTGAACCTGAGTTGGACTGGATGTGTAAGGAAATGCTCAATCTTTTTGAAGAAAATGATGTGCTGCTATCAAATGGACGTGAAGTACCATGCAATTTTGGTGGTCATAAAGCTGGTTCAGTCTGGGATCTCATTCCTGGAGTCAAGGAAGACATGTTTCCACACCAGCAGGATGCATTTGAGTTCATGTGGACCAAGCTGGCAGGACGTACTACAATTGAACAGTTAAAGCACACCGCGAACACTGATGGAGGTGGTGGCTGTGTTATTTCTCATGCCCCTGGAACGGGAAAGACCCGACTAGCAATCACATTTGTTCAATCCTACCTTGAGGTTTTCCCGCACTGTAGCCCCGTGATCATTGCTCCAAGGGGGATGTTAGCTACATGGGAGAAGGAGTTCAGGAAATGGAAGGTGAAGCTCCCTTTTCATGTACTGAATTCCACTGAGATCAACTGGAGTGAAGATAAGACCATCCAAGAACAGGCTGCAAAGAATGGAGCTTTTCATCGGAGGTTATTGACAGAAAAAATGGATCAACATTATAGGAGATTGGTGAAGCTAGGGTCCTGGATGAATGGTACCAGCATAATTGGTGTGAGCTACTCGCTTTTCAGGAAGCTAGTGAATGGTGAAGGCATGGATGGGGATAAGGTGACAAAGCTCCTTCTTGAGAAACCTGACCTGCTTGTCCTTGATGAAGGGCACACGCCAAGGAACAAGAAAAGCCTTATCTGGAAGGTTCTTAGCGAAGTCCGCACTGAAAAGCGAATAATTCTGTCGGGGACTCCATTCCAAAACAACTTTGAGGAGCTTTATAACACCTTGTGTCTTGTCAGGCCAAAGGATGCAATTCTTTTGGAGAAGGATGAGGGCAAAGATTTCTGGGCTTCATTGAGATTGAGTGACATCACAAAGGCAAACATAGATCAAGTAAGGAAAAAACTCGACCCTGTTGTGCACATCCATAGTGGTAAATTTCTTCAAAAGTCTCTGCCAGGACTGAGAGAATCCGTTGTGATTCTGAACCCTCTTCCTTATCAGAAAGAAGTGATTGCAAGTATGGAGAAGACTATGGCAATAGGTCTTGAGGCAGAATATAAGATCTCACTTGCATCAATACATCCATCCCTCGTTGCCAGAGCAAAATTGTCTGAGAAGGAGGAGTCTATGGTGGACAAGTCCAAGCTAGAGAGTTTACGGTCCTGTCCATCTGAAGGGGTTAAGACGAGGTTTGTTTTGGAGATTGTTAATCTTTGTGAAGCGTTAAATGAGAGGGTGCTCGTATTCAGTCAATATCTTGATCCACTGTCCTTGATCCTGGAGCAGCTGAAGGCAAGGTTCAATTGGGCTGAAGGCAAAGAGATCCTGTTAATGAGTGGAAATGTCCGGGTTAAAAATCGCCAAACCATGATGGAGGCTTTCAATAACATGAAAAGCAAGGCCAAGGTAATGCTTGCATCAACTAAGGCATGCTGTGAAGGCATTACACTTATTGGGGCATCACGTGTGGTTCTACTTGATGTCGTGTGGAACCCTTCAGTTGGAAGGCAAGCTATCGGTCGAGCTTACCGAATTGGTCAGGAGAAGATCGTGTACACGTACAATCTGATTGCAGAAGGCACAGCAGAGAAGAGCAAATATAACAGACAAGCTAAGAAAGAACACATGTCTAAATTGCTCTTTTCAAAAGAAGCAGAGCACGGAGACTTGCCACCAGAACTAACATTCAGTGATAGGATTTTGGAAGAAATGACTGGCCGTGAAGACCTCAAAAAATTGTTTGTAAAGATTTATGTTGATAATCAAACAGATGGGTCACCTGGTAAGTGAAGATTCTGATATTTCCAATCTTATTATTTGCGCAGTAGATTCTGTCTTTTTTTTGTGTGTTACTTGTTATTTGTCTTACATTTTGATAATGTTTTATGTTTATATGCTACCCATTCCTGCTTTATTATTCTTTTTATTGAAACTTGTAAGTTTAGAAGAAGATGTGTGTCCTTGATAAGTACGTGTAGTACAGATGACTACGAACCATCTGTACATCATGCCGTGCTAGTAATGTGGAATTTTTCATTTTAATTGTTTGAAGTACCTGTCATGATGTTGTCTTCTTTTCTGTGGATGCAGAAGAGATGGAGAAGAACACTACATGTCCAGATACCTCATAATATGAAACAGAACGCAAGAAATCGATGATGATGAACCCTAAAACAGATGACAGACTATCGAGATGTTGTTGCTGCCAGGGAAATTTGATGGATTTTTTGTGCTCTAAGGCCTCAGATCCATTAGCATTCCAAGCTAGAGTCAAACAGGATGGCCTCTAGAAGTTCATCATGACACAACACCATTAGATGATCTGTGGCTAAACCTGCGAAGTGGATTATGATGATTGTGTCATGCTTGTACTGTATTGATTGCAATTGCTTTCTTTCTAATTTTCCATTCTGGTGCATTGATGAATATGATATGCATAGAACACAGCTATTTATTCTAGCTGGTATTTTCAATGTCTTTATTAACAAGCAGTACCCTCCGCAGTTTCAACACTTCTTGCATTTCTGTTACATGATTTGGAATTTTTATGATGATAACAATGTTCATTTGTTTTTGTGTTTCGTATGCAACGAAACTGTACAATCTAGTGCCATTTACATGAGCAGGTGAAAAAGTTTACCGTACCAAGCATAGAGCTAAGGTGAACAAGATCAATGTCCTCATAAACAAAGCTGCACTCACTGATTACCCTTTTTATTGATATATTGGCATCAGTATGCCTTTCATTTAACTAAGAATTAGAGTACACAAAGTGCCTGGCCAAATATCTTCAGTAAATTGTGAGTGGGCAGGTAACTGCTAATTCAGCATCCGACAGTAAGAATTAGCCGTCTCCTCTGCATGTTCCACTTGCCAAATTTCTGTCTAATATGCTCTTTCCAGGATATCAACCTGTTGAGCATTTGACATTTGTAACTACTGAATGTCAATAATTCACACGATGCAACAGGCACATGCATGGTCATCGCCAGAAACAGTCAAGGAAGCAGATTCAGAGGGCTGTGTTGATCAGGTATAACCATTTGTATTTGCTCAGTTCAACTCAGCAGAAGTGGGTGTTACATAAGAAATTCTAGTTGGGGAGAGCTAAAAACGGTTGCAGAATCAGAGTTTGCTCTTTTTTGTACCATAGCTATTACCGTATTTCAATAGAGCTCTTTATCATTGCGATCAATGTGTGAATTGCATGGGAAAATTTAACAGTAATGGCAATGTGCTGAAGAACATAACTTTGTATTTCACTGTTCCAGTCACGAGAATTGACCCAAACTAACAGATGTCAGTACCTCAAAGCTTCATAAATTGTAATTCATGTGTGTTTCAATCTGCAACTTCACAGATATCATGCACCTTCTTACCTACTTTACAAACTACACGACTGAACTCGCATCGAACATTACATTTTTGTAATGAGCTCATACTGCTCTGATATTTTTCAATGTCCTTTATTGCCTGCTTCAGTTTGCCGCTGATATCACCCAATGCCCACACCAACGAAATATGTGGCCGTGGATTCTGCCAAATGATCAGATGATAGTTAAATAATTTTGATTAAATTTGGTGACAATATTAGAAGTATTTTTATGAAGTTCTAGTCATTTTAGTCTCACAGAGATTCCTGATTATTTCTTCACGTAGTATGTACTGATATTCAAACCCAACTACTATTAGATATACATAAAAAAAACATCAGCTTCCTTTTTGCATCCCATTGGCCTTAGGTAAATGTCAGACAATTCCACCGTGAGGAACTATGGATGAATTGACAATTGAAGCTCCTTGCTTTTGTTTACGAACAAGGTGCTGGATTTATCTGTTCATATTAAGTTATGTGAAATCAAGGAAAGCTACATGTCCCATATTATCCTATCACTCATCCAAAACACTCAAAGAATGCATAACTTGAATATCAATTACCTTGTAAAACTCAGGAAGACCATGCAATCGATATACTTCATCTACCATAAGTATCTGCTTACTTATCTGCAAAGAAAATTGGGGTAATGAACAAAGAGTGCAGCGCATAAGGTTCTGGTCTCATGAAAATTCAATATGAGACAAGACACTAGGCAGACAAATTGAGCCATAATGCATATAAACACAAGAATGTACAGACATATACTGTAAATACCTCCGGCAAACCAGTTCTTGTAACTTCTAGTGAAAGAAACGATCGTGTACATTCGTCATTGACAAAGTGCTCCCACTTATTGAAGTCCATCCAGTACCTTCATTCCACATGTATAAAGCATCACCATCAGTGACAACAAGACAAATAAGTACAATAAAGTATACTGGGCAACTAGAATCCTGTACAGGATAATGCATCCACAGAGGGGACAAACTATAAGTCACTAAGCAGCTAAGTTCAAAGAGATGACTGACCGTTGTTGTGACTGGAACTTTTGGCGAAGCATTGCAATGAACGAGTCAATTTGATGCACCTGAACTGCAACAGGTCTTCCTAAGCTTACATGAAACTCCCTGCTCAGAAGCACTTTCTCAAGCTTATGTTCATCTTTGCACAACTCAGAAAGTGCATAGTCTGCATCAACAGCATAAAGATCTGGCACAAGAGATGCAGCTCTTTTCATAGCAAAGGCCAGCTGTTTCTTTGCATCAGAAGGTATAACAACTGCATAAGACAGCTACATATAAGTGAGGAGCAGTTCTAGATGTTTTTTTTAAGAAAAAGGTCGCAATTCTAGTTCTACAAGTGAGTTCAGTAAACATTGCGGCAGTAGCATCATACGCTGAGTGCAATTTGAAGCCAAACTGGGCGGCTAATAGCAGACCTCCCTGTTGTAGTTTTAGTGTAGTCGTAGAAGTCTATGTTGCTAAATTTTTATTGCCAAGTTCTTCCTAATCCGTTTCATTGAACCTGAACAACCAGGTTGAGCTAGGATCCAACCTATAAATTTGATCCTAGATATCTCAGTCATTGCACATGCACATCGCAGGACGACAACATCAACATGTTTAGCGCGGCCAACAAGGAAAAGCACAGACCAGGGATATAGACATGTAGCGCGTAGTTGCCTTCCACATGTGGGAAGCTCCGGACGCGACTCCCTTGCGCCATCGCTGAGTAATCTGCAACAACAGGTGGCCATAGTCCCCATATACCCGTCAGCACATCAGCAGCGAATGCTCGAAGAGAAGGGGGAGCGAGGAATCATGCCTACGAAGTTGGGGGGCTGGAGGAGTTCGGGGGGAGGCGGAGGGAGCAGGGCCGAAGGTTCCGGAACCTCCGGGGCGCCGGCGGGGACGGCCGCCGGCTCGCCGCCGTCGGAGTCGGAGTCGGACGCGTAGTTCGCCATGAGCGCGTCCATCGTTGCCTTGAACCCAGCAGCGGCTGCCTGGATCGGATCGGCTCCGGCTGGACTCGCCGGCCGAGTCGGTGGGGTCGGCGGCGCGCACGGGACGGAGGTCGCGGAGCGCCGCGCTCAACGGCTCAAGTGCAGTGCAGGTCCGGCCTGCTGCGATTTGGATTTGGAGAACCGGGAACTATTTGAGCCAGACCGAGCTCTTAATTTTTTTTTTGCCTGGTTCTTAATTTTTTATCTACATAATCTAAGAACGGGATCTTAAAAGATCGAACTCTAATCTTATACAATTTTAATCTAAAAATATTAAATATCAAGTAAGATTGTGAAAAAAGTATTATTACCATTGCTCATTACCACCCCTAGCTCGAGTTGAATGGCCAAGCAGAAACGGCTCAGGAGTGAAGAGAGCATCAATGACGCACCAGCTCAAGGAGAGCATCAATGGCATCGACCACCACATTTTTTTTTCGTTCAGGATGTAAGAACACGTACTGCATGAGTAACCGAATTCATTCATGAAGTTTGATATTGAATCATTAGCATTGGATAAACCATACGAATTAATGTACTAAGTGCAATGCAAAATACAGTTTATTCCTTCGGACAATGTACACCTCTCTGCATTCTTCAGTTCATCCTATTCGTACCGTACAAGGATCGAATATGGCGTGGTGCTGTGCTACACACGCCAGCAGTCGATTCAGGTTCGGCCTATCCGTGATTCGTTTGCCGATGCTATTATCTACAAGCAGCTTCCACAGGGTACAAGAGTTTCTGGACTAGGGCATGCCTCAAATAAAGGGATCGATCCGGGGGTCATGCTCGCTTGCCATTGCCATCCCAGTGCAGAGGCATGTTGGGCACATCACCTGAAATTTACACAATTGATTGATGTGTGATCAGAGTCTGCATTGAGAACTGGATCACCGTGTAAGAAGCCAACTTACCTTTCCCGCGCCTGAGCAATTTGGGCATCTCTCTGTCCTTGGTGCGGACAAAGGCTGATCATCATCACTGAACGTCGAAACTGGCTCTGTGAGCACAAGGGCGCCCGTGCTTGAACAGCGGGCACAGGCCAGGTATCCTACAGCCATGGACATGGAACTCTTAATGTCCAAACAAACAGTAAATTCAGCTTACAGACAACATATAGCTATGCATTAAAATTCATCCTAATATTATAATCCAAGTGTCAACATCTTCCAACTGCACTAAAACTGAGAAAGCAACGCACTAAAAACAATCCATTTCAGACTTCAACGAGTGCTTCAGGCCAGGACAGATAATCTAACTGGACCATATAGCTGCAGAAAGATCAGTGACGTACGCAATCCTCCCTAGAAACCATGTTCATTACCAGCAAGAAAAAGTTTTGGTGAGGAAAACTTACCAGTTCCTAAACAATATTTGCACCGTTTATGCTCCTGCTGCTTCACATTGTTTATCTCAACAACCATTAGGGCAGAGATAACTCCAACCGCACCGCCTGAGAACGATGCCACAATGGGATCTACCTGACTGCAGTGCAGGTAGACAAATGAAGAGAGAAACAAAGTAGTTGTGGTATATCAGTCTTAATTTCCTCAGATAGATATTTCTTATAATAGTTTAGTGGGCAACGGAACAGTGGTCCTACCTCAACTGCATGGGCAGATGAACGCTGCGGATGAAGTCTTCATAAGATGTGCCCCCTATACCGAGTTTAAGTTCCAGCTGCACAGAGCACGTCAAGTTGTTAAGAACCTATGCATTTTGTATGACAATATAACCATTGGTGGCAACATCGGTAATTACAAAATTGAGAATTGTGACTTACTATTGGTGCAAGAAAACCACCAAACACCATTATCCCAGCAATGAGGGTGAAACATGTAGCATAGTAGACCTTTAGATTAGCTGCACTCTGTTCACACGAAGTAAAATTTTGGTACCTCAGTAAACAACATGCATCATAGTGTCAAATGTAGAAAAGGAACAAATATGTACCAGCGGAGGCAAGAATGGAATAAATGATGGAAAATCTGGAAGCTCCCGATCAGGTTCTTCAACTGAAATTCCGAGTTCTGCATTTTTTATTCTTTGTTGTATTCTCAGCCGGCGAATCTATGAACAAGACAAATGAAAACTAAAGATATAAGAGGCCAAAAAAAAAAAAGATTGTGATACAGCCTTTGGCACCAGCACCACTACAACCAGAATTCACTAGAAGATGTAACTAGGAGAACTCAATCTGAGGTACATAGTGCAATAAGATCCACAAGACATGCACATGCAAAGATCAGTGGATGTCTCCAGTTCAGCTCACTATAACATGGATGCCTAGAAGAAAGATTCTCTATCAAACAGCAACCATATACCCAATTTACACTACACTTGAGTCTAATTTGAAATAAAGCGCGACTAGTTTGTCCTAGCTCTGGATCACTGGATCTGACCATTCAACCTTAATTGTGTGGCACTAACATATGATGGTACCATTTTATTCAGTATTAGCTCTTTTGACAAACAATTCCATACATGCCAAGCTTCCAAAGCTACAGTTTAAGACAGTAATATGTATATGACAAAGAAATCAAAGTTAACACACCTCCTCCATGTGCAAGAAAATCTTGTTTCGGCGGCTCCTAATGTTATCCTGAATCTCCTGCAAATCCAGCTTTGCAAAATCCTGTACTGTCTCAGGTCCCTCAATGATGCAAAACCTGCAAGCCAAGCCAAGCAGGGTTCAATGTTATTGCTCCTTCACAAAAGTAGCTCCTTCCAACAGAAAACCACACCAGAATGCTACTGCTACATGTACAAGACTACAACGTATTCATCAAGAGTTCAAGGACAGCATTTCATCAGTTAGATCCAACAGAAAGTCCTAATTTGACCCGACATATTCAATTTGTACTTGATCGATACATCAGAAGCTGCGTAAGCAACAAGGCCATGACTAATCGAGACTCAAAGCCTACTCCTGAGTCTAAATCGGTAAATCTGCAAAAAGATAGCCGTGCTCGCGGGCAGCAGCACACCCACGGAAAACAGCATGGTTCACTCACAGCTCACAAGCAAGCAACAGCCGAGAAGCGAAACTACCAACTCCTCGCAAGATAGCACTTTTACCCTGGCGACAAAGCGGCCTGGTCGTCTCCGCCCCCGAACGGTGGTGTAGGGGACGACGACGACGACGGCAGGTCGGGGGAGCCACCGGACGCCGCTGCGGAGGCCGCCACGCGCCACCTGCGGGCGGGCGGCAGCGGGCGCAGCCGCTCGGCGTGGGCGCGCGGCGGCCGGAGCCGCCCGGGACCGAGGCCACTGCAGGCCAGCATGCGGCCGGAGCAGAGCATCGCCGGCGACGCGCTCCTCGCTCGAAATCAGATTTTGCTAGTTGTTTTGCCTATGGATAGAGGAGCCGGCACCTCGACGGCGACGGATCGGGCGTGAGACGGGTTGTCTAGCAGGTTGGGGTTGTCGGCAACGGCGGAATCGGAGGGCGGAGGCGGTGGCTCGAGGCCTGATCGGTGGAGCGGGGAAGATGAGCGTGGCGGCAGCAAGTAGTGGAGCTCGTGTTTTCTTTTTTCTAGACGAATTTTCTGCTCTCGGAAAAAATGGCGAGTGGGATTGGTGAAAAAAAAATATATCCGGGATTGATTAGTGGATTCTGATGGCGGGGCACTTAAGCTCGAGGACACGCCTCGTGGCCTCCAAAGTAGTCCAAGCGCCGCCCAGCACTGGGAGGTGACCACCGCAGCAACCAAGAAGGATGGCATCATTCATCTTTCCACTCTTATTTTTCAAGTTTACTATGGTATATCTCATTATATTCTACTTGGTAATTTCGAATTCAACGATTTAACTTGCTAAGCTCAAACTACTACTCTGTCGTTTGAAAAAAATGTTACAATACAAATCATTAACCGAACCAAATCTAAAACACAGCATTATTTCGCTAGACATGTGCATATGATCATATAGTCAGCGTAATATCTTTATTCTTCTCTTTTTCCAAAATACAATATCTCGTTATCATTGTTTTGTGGGCAAATTACGCCGATCCGTCAATCTAATGATAGAGCCCCGTACGGGAAACGCAGCCCACACCCTTCTTCTGGTGACCTACGGAAAACACGGCCCATGGCCCAGCCCACCAAGCCGCCACGGCCCACGGCCGAAACGTCCGCTCATCCACACACACCCGGCCCCGGCGGCTCGAACCCTAAACCCTAACTCACCAATCCCCTCCATATAAACGCCGCCTCCACAGATATCCCCTCCATCGCCGTCAAGCTCTAGGTTTAGAACACCGCGCCTCCATCCTCCGCCCGCCAATCCAGATCTGGCGACTCGTTGCTTCTTTCGTTTTGCGATTCCTTTTCATCTCGATTGGTTCTCCATCAACGGTGTGATGGCAGTGACGACTCGGTAATATTCAAGCTCAACAGACCAAATCACAGGTCTCTCTCTGTACATGAGATTGATCTGTATGCCGATTACCCCGCTGAACTGAGCCATCTGATTTCTCTTCGTTCTCGGGTTTATTTGCCTCTTTTTTTTTGCTCTAATCTTCTCGTCTAGAGATTTCTTTTTCGTTTCCTCTGGTGGAGGAGGTTGTTGCGATGAGGATAACAAGCTCCCTCTTCTGAAAGCATTGAGGACACTCGCTGGCAGAATCGAACCAATAAACCTATTGCCACCACTGAGTAACTGCAGACCCCTCCACTTTCTTTTTTCTTTTGCTATTCCTCGATTTTATTTTGGACTGAGGATTTTTTCTGAAAGCTGGATAGTGAAGATCAATTGACGCATAATCCAACACTTGATCCGAGGCCGGCTTGTGCCGTGCGAATGATGCACAAACATCTTTGCATCTGAATCCATCAGATCTTTTTTTTCACTTTTATTTGATTTGTTTTCTTTGTCTTTGTATCATATGATGAAACCTCGAAACAATCTTAGGACACCTTCTGACACAGTGCTATTACCCTGTGCTGTGAGTGAGAAGGCAATTCTTATCTGATGGTACTACAATTTGTCCTTTTTATTGACATCTGGATTTCTTTGGGTCTTTATTTTAAGCAGGAATCTACGCATGCTTGTTGCATTTGGCAGGTAACGCGACAACCTTAGTTTCATGGTTTCTGTGACCTGATGTTACGCCAATGATGATTAGCTATACATCTGGAATTACCGTCAGATTTACTTGTGACGAAAATTGTCTGGCTTGCTGAGGCTTATTCAAGTGTTACAGTTCTTTTGTTTGGTATTGAGTCTAGTAATGTACAGGTTGTTCTGTTACTTAGTCCCAGGGAGGATCTCAAGACCTACCGATAGGAAGTGCCGTTTGACACTGTAAACAGCAGCTGCTTCTCTCTGCTGCAGGTGTCCATCCTTAGACCATAACCTTTGTGGTTTGGTCTATGATGGAGCTCCCATCTGCAGTTGTTTGATTCAGGTGTGGTGTGTGATTTAAATCGGGTCTCTGAGGGATTATACAGAACTGTCTTTTAATTCTTTCCTAGACTTTTTTTAGTCTTTGTACTGTTGGATTGGATGAAATTTGGGCCTGATGCCACGTCTCCGGTAGCCGAAGTGCATTGACCGGAGATGCTTTGATTAGGCCAAAACAAAGTTGTTTCAACATTTCACATGTTGATAGGAACCTGGGGACTGCATTTCTATCTGTCCACAGAGCCGGTTTCTGTGATAACATTTACTTCATGTACCTTCTGTTTTTGGTTGAATTATTCAGATTAACTTTTATATCTGTTTTTGGTTAAATTAGTTAGATTAACTTTTATATCGTGATGTTGATGAGGGCTAGTTCTGTTAATTCCTTCCTTCGATGTCTGAGCCTACTTATTTCCCTGTAAACTTTTTTCATGTTCAAGGTTAAGTCGTATATGTGTTTGCTTGCTAGTTTTTCCTTGCTAATGTGCATTGCATATGATGATAATATCAAGGCTTGTTTCTCTACATTCGCAGTTGCCGCCTAAGAGCTTTCGCCCTGCCAGGCTTGAGAGCTGATGCTGCTTAATCCTTCCTTGGATGTCTGAGGGTATATTGCATTTTCTCTTGATGTCAAAACTGTTTTGTTGCTTCTCTTAGTCATTTTTCAGGGCAGTCAGGTTTTGTGATATCTCCAAGTTGTGAAGGCAGTGGGAGTTGCTTACTGTATGAGGAATCTACCCCATAGATTCAGTTTTCATATGCTTTTTATCGCAGGGATCAATTTGTAGTTTGTAATTTATTGATTCACGCTTGTGGCTTAAAATTCTGTACTATTTAAAGCATGCTCTGAGTTTTATCAATTCCTGTTGTCAGTCTAATTTGTATCGAAGCAAACTGTTCTCACATCCCATGAAATTTCATCTTTCTTTCTCTTTGCTAGGTTAGCAAAAGTGATATTTAATACCATAAAACACTCTCATTGAAACGGGTCTCAAAGCATACGAGGTTGTGAGGTTTGGTCGTGCTTATCGTTATGAAATTTTGTTCTCCAATCTAAAATTGCTATGAGGTTCTTTGATAATTCGGTGCCCCGCGTACAGAAGGAAGAATTAGGCCCTGCTGCCCATGCGAAGTCGACCAGCACCAGAAAATAGCCGTGCTAAGCGATCTGCGTTTGGAAAAGCTTTTTTTTTATTTTTGAATAAATCAAGCTTTGTATTTTCGGCCCCATTGGCCCATTGTGATCAGTGAATGTTGCCACTCGCCGTCTACGTTCGTGGCGGATGTGGCTGGCTGGCCGAGCCATGCGTTCTCTCGGAGTCTTACTTTTATACTATTAAAAAATGGTGCTTATTGTAGCATTAAAAAATTTGTCAGTATTTGTGTACCATCACGTGAACTTTTTTGCCCTGTATACCATTTTGGACGGATAAATAGGCTTATTGTAGCATTAAAAAATTTGTCAGCATTTGTGTACTATCACGTGAACTTTTTTTTTGCCCTGTATACCAATTTGGACGGATAAACAGCTAACAGAGGCTAACGGAAGTGTAAAAAGATCATTATATCCTTCAGCGTCTAAAATTAATTTGCCCTCCATACCATTTTGTTGTGTGCTTCCAGATGCAGTTTACTGCTCTGCATGTGAACCAAATATAGTAGAATAGTGATATTTTCTTTAAAAATCGTACACATAAATCATGGGACGACTTTTATTTTCTTTCAATCATAGTAAAGATTCTGAAAAGATAAAATTCGTAAAACAATATAGATTCCTCGCATGACGCAGCAAAATTCGTAAAACAATATAGATTCCTCCCGAGACGCAGCGTTTTCCGTAGTCCTAAGGGCCTCTCCAGTGGTTGAATCGACTTTTCGGCACCGTGTGCGTGATTGGATTTCAAAAACGTTTCTTTCTTGCTTGCGCTGCTCACCATCACATGTGGGGGACCCAATCAAACTGAAAAAATATCATATGCAGAGAGAGACAGGCATGCCTTGCATTTGCTTCTCACCAGAGCCGCCGTCCTTCCTACGCGGCCAGTGCAATCAACCTAACGTCGGCCCTTAGGACAGTCAAAGGCTTGCACGGCACGACACAATCGAGACGGAGGGGAGTATAAAAAAAAGGGTTTGGATCGGATCGGAGCGTCTCGTTTAGATCGGATCAATACGAGCAGCACAGTCCATTACCTGCCTTGTTTAGATGTATAAAAGTGAATTTGTAAAGCACTGTAGCACTTTCGTTTGTATTTGGTAATGATTGTCCACTATGGGTTAATAACCAGGCTCAAAAAAATCGTCTCGTAAATTATAGACAAACTATATAATAGTTATTTTATTTAGATACATTTAATACTTCATGCATACGTTCAAAGGTTCGATGTGATGTGGAATTTTGTAAAATTTTGGAATTTTGAAAGGAACTAAACAAGGCAGAGGCGCAGAGCAGAGAGCATAGGCTGGCCGTGCTTCCAAACGTATCCTTACCTGATGTGGATCGCTTTTCGCAGGAGGTTCCTAATCTCCCATGGACTGGCCGATTTGTTGCTCCACAAATCGGCTCCCCGGTGACCGCCTTCTTGTTGCCTATCCTCTTTTTACTCACAACCGACCCCTTGCCTTTTATAGAGGGGCGGAAGCCCTACTTATAGGGGTTCGGTTTATGGGCTGGACACGGGATCCGATAATCCATACCTGCTAGTCTTGAGCTTTTACCCTCTTTGGCTGGCCTTCGCCTCACTTACCAGCGCTACCGCTTCTGTAAACAACGCCACTCCCAGTAAAGCTTTTTGTTCTCAGGGAGAAAGCGTGTTGCTTTTAAGTAAACTTCTGCCGATGTTACCTAGTTTATGACAGGTACGAGTTGCGACTGTACAAGTTTTCACTCGTTTTACCATCGTCGCCTGGGTCGGATAAGCTTGAACCAACTCGTAGGCTGGCCGTGCTTCCAAACGTATCCTTACCTGATGTGGATCTCCCCAAAAACAAGTTTTTTGTGCGTGGAGGGAGCCTGACCGAGGACCACTTCCGTCCGGGTCCGGCTGGACAAAACAAAGCGCCTAGAGGGGGAACAAAGGCCGTTACTTGTTGTGGAGAGAGACGAGAGGAGAAGAGATGGTGTGCGGCCCTCCCTGCAGATAATAAGTAGCAGAGAAACAAGAAGCAAACAGGGGGGGCTAGGGGGATTAAGCCCCCCTATCTCCCTAAAATCTAGGAAAAAGTCTATTTAACCCCCTGAACTATCAGTGGTAGTCTACTTCACTTCTAACTTTAAAACCGTCTACTTTACCCCCCAAACTATCCAAAACCGGTTAAATAACCCCCTCAGGCGGTTTCGGACGGCGGTTTTGCTACAGCAACACAATTTTATCTTTTTTCATTTATTTCCACTAAATCTTTGAAAAATCATAGTAAATCACAGAAAAATTATAAAATAAAAAATCTAATTTTGTTGGACTCTACATGAGTAGATCTACACAGTGAGCATATAATATGATATAGTTTTGTACAAAACTTTTGATGTAGCTTTAGATATATACTTTTCTATAATTAATTGGAATAATTCATATGTGCAGCTTCTATGGTCCAATTGGGGTGAAATTTTTATGGTAAGAAAATTATTGTATGCTTAAACTGTAATAAAAAATCATACTCATTGGACCATATATAATCTAGTTATAGATTTATTTAGTTTTATGCTCGTTAAATCTATGCTCCAAATCTATTAAATCTATAACTAATTTATAATTGATCCAATGAGTATGAAATTTTTACTACAGTTCAAGTATACAATAATTTTTCTACCATAAAAATTTCACCCCAATTGGACCATAGAAGCTGCACATATGAATTATTCCAATTAATTACAGAAAAGTATAGATCTAAAGCTATATCAAAAATTTTGTACAAAACTATACCCTATTATATGCTCACTGTGTAGATCTACTCGAGTCCAACAAAATTAGATTTTTTATTTTATATTTTTTAGTGATTTACTATGATTTTTCAAAGATTTAGTGGAAATAAATAAAAAAGAAAAAGATAAAATCGTGTTACTGTAGCAAAACCGCCGTCCGAAGCCGCCTGAGGGGGTTATTTGACCGGTTTTGGATAGTTTGGGGGGTAAAGTAGACGGTTTTGAAATTGGGGGTTGAAGTAGACTACCACTGATAGTTCAGGGGGTTAAGTAGACTTTTTCCCTAAAACCTATGAATACCTCCCTAAGTCCCTCCTTTATTTTTGGGATGAAACATTGAAGAAGAAGAGTGGAGGAAGAAGAAGAGAAAGGGGAGGAAGAAGAAAAGAATGGACATTAGCCCCTCTACAGTTTTTGGCTAGATTCGCCACTGGAGGCAAACCAAACTAAATTAATTCCCCTTCCCTGCCGCTTATCACTAGCTTATACATAGGCATATACAAGTTAAAAAATCCATGAGAAACTAGATAGTCTCTCCTTCAAGGCACACCTCACAAAGGCTGTCTATATTGATTTGATTTCAGATTTATTTTGTTGCTGGCATCACAATCTTTATTTAACAAACTAGAAGAGCAAACAATGAGGAAACTAAAATAGCTTCTTGGCTAGTATACATGTAGAAAGCAGGTAATGGAGAGCGTAGCACTAGAGAATACAGTGGTTGGGCGGTACGAATTATGCTGCTATATGTGGGTAGTAGGTGAAAGAGAAGTCCATGTCCTCAGTTGGGAGGCGCAGACTTACTACATGGGTTCTACCAATACCCAAACAAATTTTGCTCTACTAGGTTAGGGAGGTCACAATTAGTACTAGCACCACCATCCAACATCCATCACAATGATGAAGGTGCATGCATGCTTTCGTGGTGGCTGGTTTGTGGTTTGGGGAATTCAGGGTAGTACTCCACCTTGTTTCTTGGATGAGTAAACTTTGTGCAAACCACATCCAAGGATGCCGTGAAGTCATATAACAACAAAAAGCCCATGATTTGAACGAAAGAAACAGTAATGGTGTCGTACCCATTAGTAGAATTGAGTGTAGAGGGTGAGTCGTTAGGCGACAGCGTTTCGAGCTTCGACGTATCTACAATTGCAAGCAGGGGCGGAGCCATTGCCCCTACCAACAGGAACTCAATTGGAGCCCCCACAAACCCCTCCTACAAATTTGAGGAGCAAGAAAGAGGGAAGGGGAGGTGGGAGGAGGAGGAAGAAGACGAGAGTCCCCCTAGAGCCCAATCCTGCATCCGCCACTGATTGCAGGGCCAATCTCATTGCTGCTCACCACAGCGGCATCCTCCTCAACCCACTCGCCTCCCGCCCGCGCCCTCACGTGATCCATACTCGCGACCACCTCCTCTGCCTCCTCGTCTCGCCTCTTCTCGCAACACAACTATATCAAACACCAAACACACCCAACTCCTCCCTTAGCCGGCGTCTTCGTCACCCCTGCGGAGGGAGATGGTCGAGGCGGTGACCGTGGTGGTGGCGCGGGAGTACCACGGCGACCGTGATCGCCGCGGCGTCGAAGCGGAGTTCAAGCATACAATAATTTTTCTACCATAAAAATTTCACCCCAATTGGACCATAGAAGCTGCACATATGAATTATTCCAATTAATTACAGAAAAGTATAGATCTAAAGCTATATCAAAAATTTTGTACAAAACTATACCCTATTATATGCTCACTGTGTAGATCTACTCGAGTCCAACAAAATTAGATTTTTCATTTTATATTTTTTTGTGATTTACTATGATTTTTCAAAGATTTAGTGGAAATAAATAAAAAAGATAAAGATAAAATCGTGTTACTGTAGCAAAACCGCCGTCCGAAGCCGACTGAGGGGGTTATTTGACCGGTTTTGGATAGTTTGGGGGGTAAAGTAGACGGTTTTGAAATTGGGGGTTGAAGTAGATTACCACTGATAGTTCAGGGGGTTAAGTAGACTTTTTCCCTAAAACCTATGAATACCTCCCTAAGTCCCTCCTTTATTTTTGGGATGAAACATTGAAGAAGAAGAGTGGAGGAAGAAGAAGAGAAAGGGGAGGAAGAAGAAAAGAGTGGACATTAGCCCCTCTACAGTTTTTGGCTAGATTCGCCACTGGAGGCAAACCAAACTAAATTAATTCCCCTTCCCTGCCGCTTATCACTAGCTTATACATAGGCATATACAAGTTAAAAAATCCATGAGAAACTAGATAGTCTCTCCTTCAAGGCACACCTCACAAAGGCTGTCTATATTGATTTGATTTCAGATTTATTTTGTTGCTGGCATCACAATCTTTATTTAACAAACTAGAAGAGCAAACAATGAGGAAACTAAAATAGCTTCTTGGCTAGTATACATGTAGAAAGCAGGTAATGGAGAGCGTAGCACTAGAGAATACAGTGGTTGGGCGGTACGAATTATGCTGCTATATGTGGGTAGTAGGTGAAAGAGAAGTCCATGTCCTCAGTTGGGAGGCGCAGACTTACTACATGGGTTCTACCAATACCCAAACAAATTTTGCTCTACTAGGTTAGGGAGGTCACAATTAGTACTAGCACCACCATCCAACATCCATCACAATGATGAAGGTGCATGCATGCTTTCGTGGTGGCTGGTTTGTGGTTTGGGGAATTCAGGGTAGTACTCCACCTTGTTTCTTGGATGAGTAAACTTTGTGCAAACCACATCCAAGGATGCCGTGAAGTCATATAACAACAAAAAGCCCATGATTTGAACGAAAGAAACAGTAATGGTGTCGTACCCATTAGTAGAATTGAGTGTAGAGGGTGAGTCGTTAGGCGACAGCGTTTCGAGCTTCGACGTATCTACAATTGCAAGCAGGGGCGGAGCCATTGCCCCTACCAACAGGAACTCAATTGGAGCCCCCACAAACCCCTCCTACAAATTTGAGGAGCAAGAAAGAGGGAAGGGGAGGTGGGAGGAGGAGGAAGAAGACGAGAGTCCCCCTAGAGCCCAATCCTGCATCCGCCACTGATTGCAGGGCCAATCTCATTGCTGCTCACCACAGCGGCATCCTCCTCAACCCACTCGCCTCCCGCCCGCGCCCTCACGTGATCCATACTCGCGACCACCTCCTCTGCCTCCTCGTCTCGCCTCTTCTCGCAACACAACTATATCAAACACCAAACACACCCAACTCCTCCCTTAGCCGGCGTCTTCGTCACCCCTGCGGAGGGAGATGGTCGAGGCGGTGACCGTGGTGGTGGCGCGGGAGTACCACGGCGACCGTGATCGCCGCGGCGTCGAAGCGGAGTTCAAGCATACAATAATTTTTCTACCATAAAAATTTCACCCCAATTGGACCATAGAAGCTGCACATATGAATTATTCCAATTAATTACAGAAAAGTATAGATCTAAAGCTATATCAAAAATTTTGTACAAAACTATACCCTATTATATGCTCACTGTGTAGATCTACTCGAGTCCAACAAAATTAGATTTTTCATTTTATATTTTTTTGTGATTTACTATGATTTTTCAAAGATTTAGTGGAAATAAATAAAAAAGAAAAAGATAAAATCGTGTTACTGTAGCAAAACCGCCGTCCGAAGCCGCCTGAGGGGGTTATTTGACCGGTTTTGGATAGTTTGGGGGGTAAAGTAGACGGTTTTGAAATTGGGGGTTGAAGTAGACTACCACTGATAGTTCAGGGGGTTAAGTAGACTTTTTCCCTAAAACCTATGAATACCTCCCTAAGTCCCTCCTTTATTTTTGGGATGAAACATTGAAGAAGAAGAGTGGAGGAAGAAGAAGAGAAAGGGGAGGAAGAAGAAAAGAGTGGACATTAGCCCCTCTACAGTTTTGGGCTAGATTCGCCACTGGAGGCAAACCAAACTAAATTAATTCCCCTTCCCTGCCGCTTATCACTAGCTTATACATAGGCATATACAAGTTAAAAAATCCATGAGAAACTAGATAGTCTCTCCTTCAAGGCACACCTCACAAAGGCTGTCTATATTGATTTGATTTCAGATTTATTTTGTTGCTGGCATCACAATCTTTATTTAACAAACTAGAAGAGCAAACAATGAGGAAACTAAAATAGCTTCTTGGCTAGTATACATGTAGAAAGCAGGTAATGGAGAGCGTAGCACTAGAGAATACAGTGGTTGGGCGGTACGAATTATGCTGCTATATGTGGGTAGTAGGTGAAAGAGAAGTCCATGTCCTCAGTTGGGAGGCGCAGACTTACTACATGGGTTCTACCAATACCCAAACAAATTTTGCTCTACTAGGTTAGGGAGGTCACAATTAGTACTAGCACCACCATCCAACATCCATCACAATGATGAAGGTGCATGCATGCTTTCGTGGTGGCTGGTTTGTGGTTTGGGGAATTCAGGGTAGTACTCCACCTTGTTTCTTGGATGAGTAAACTTTGTGCAAACCACATCCAAGGATGCCGTGAAGTCATATAACAACAAAAAGCCCATGATTTGAACGAAAGAAACAGTAATGGTGTCGTACCCATTAGTAGAATTGAGTGTAGAGGGTGAGTCGTTAGGCGACAGCGTTTCGAGCTTCGACGTATCTACAATTGCAAGCAGGGGCGGAGCCATTGCCCCTACCAACAGGAACTCAATTGGAGCCCCCACAAACCCCTCCTACAAATTTGAGGAGCAAGAAAGAGGGAAGGGGAGGTGGGAGGAGGAGGAAGAAGACGAGAGTCCCCCTAGAGCCCAATCCTGCATCCGCCACTGATTGCAGGGCCAATCTCATTGCTGCTCACCACAGCGGCATCCTCCTCAACCCACTCGCCTCCCGCCCGCGCCCTCACGTGATCCATACTCGCGACCACCTCCTCTGCCTCCTCGTCTCGCCTCTTCTCGCAACACAACTATATCAAACACCAAACACACCCAACTCCTCCCTTAGCCGGCGTCTTCGTCACCCCTGCGGAGGGAGATGGTCGAGGCGGTGACCGTGGTGGTGGCGCGGGAGTACCACGGCGACCGTGATCGCCGCGGCGTCGAAGCGGAGTTCAAGCATACAATAATTTTTCTACCATAAAAATTTCACCCCAATTGGACCATAGAAGCTGCACATATGAATTATTCCAATTAATTACAGAAAAGTATAGATCTAAAGCTATATCAAAAATTTTGTACAAAACTATACCCTATTATATGCTCACTGTGTAGATCTACTCGAGTCCAACAAAATTAGATTTTTCATTTTATATTTTTTTGTGATTTACTATGATTTTTCAAAGATTTAGTGGAAATAAATAAAAAAGAAAAAAATAAAATTGTGTTACTGTAGCAAAACCGCCGTCCGAAGCCGCCTGAGGGGGTTATTTGACCGGTTTTGGATAGTTTGGGGGGTAAAGTAGACGGTTTTGAAATTGGGGGTTGAAGTAGACTACCACTGATAGTTCAGGGGGTTAAGTAGACTTTTTCCCTAAAACCTATGAATACCTCCCTAAGTCCCTCCTTTATTTTTGGGATGAAACATTGAAGAAGAAGAGTGGAGGAAGAAGAAGAGAAAGGGGAGGAAGAAGAAAAGAGTGGACATTAGCCCCTCTACAATTTTGGGCTAGATTCGCCACTGGAGGCAAACCAAACTAAATTAATTCCCCTTCCCTGCCGCTTATCACTAGCTTATACATAGGCATATACAAGTTAAAAAATCCATGAGAAACTAGATAGTCTCTCCTTCAAGGCACACCTCACAAAGGCTGTCTATATTGATTTGATTTCAGATTTATTTTGTTGCTGGCATCACAATCTTTATTTAACAAACTAGAAGAGCAAACAATGAGGAAACTAAAATAGCTTCTTGGCTAGTATACATGTAGAAAGCAGGTAATGGAGAGCGTAGCACTAGAGAATACAGTGGTTGGGCGGTACGAATTATGCTGCTATATGTGGGTAGTAGGTGAAAGAGAAGTCCATGTCCTCAGTTGGGAGGCGCAGACTTACTACATGGGTTCTACCAATACCCAAACAAATTTTGCTCTACTAGGTTAGGGAGGTCACAATTAGTACTAGCACCACCATCCAACATCCATCACAATGATGAAGGTGCATGCATGCTTTCGTGGTGGCTGGTTTGTGGTTTGGGGAATTCAGGGTAGTACTCCACCTTGTTTCTTGGATGAGTAAACTTTGTGCAAACCACATCCAAGGATGCCGTGAAGTCATATAACAACAAAAAGCCCATGATTTGAACGAAAGAAACAGTAATGGTGTCGTACCCATTAGTAGAATTGAGTGTAGAGGGTGAGTCGTTAGGCGACAGCGTTTCGAGCTTCGACGTATCTACAATTGCAAGCAGGGGCGGAGCCATTGCCCCTACCAACAGGAACTCAATTGGAGCCCCCACAAACCCCTCCTACAAATTTGAGGAGCAAGAAAGAGGGAAGGGGAGGTGGGAGGAGGAGGAAGAAGACGAGAGTCCCCCTAGAGCCCAATCCTGCATCCGCCACTGATTGCAGGGCCAATCTCATTGCTGCTCACCACAGCGGCATCCTCCTCAACCCACTCGCCTCCCGCCCGCGCCCTCACGTGATCCATACTCGCGACCACCTCCTCTGCCTCCTCGTCTCGCCTCTTCTCGCAACACAACTATATCAAACACCAAACACACCCAACTCCTCCCTTAGCCGGCGTCTTCGTCACCCCTGCGGAGGGAGATGGTCGAGGCGGTGACCGTGGTGGTGGCGCGGGAGTACCACGGCGACCGTGATCGCCGCGGCGTCGAAGCGGAGTTCAAGCATACAATAATTTTTCTACCATAAAAATTTCACCCCAATTGGACCATAGAAGCTGCACATATGAATTATTCCAATTAATTACAGAAAAGTATAGATCTAAAGCTATATCAAAAATTTTGTACAAAACTATACCCTATTATATGCTCACTGTGTAGATCTACTCGAGTCCAACAAAATTAGATTTTTCATTTTATATTTTTTTGTGATTTACTATGATTTTTCAAAAATTTAGTGGAAATAAATAAAAAAGAAAAAGATAAAATCGTGTTACTGTAGCAAAACCGCCGTCCGAAGCCGCCTGAGGGGGTTATTTGACCGGTTTTGGATAGTTTGGGGGATAAAGTAGACGGTTTTGAAATTGGGGGTTGAAGTAGACTACCACTGATAGTTCAGGGGGTTAAGTAGACTTTTTCCCTAAAACCTATGAATACCTCCCTAAGTCCCTCCTTTATTTTTGGGATGAAACATTGAAGAAGAAGAGTGGAGGAAGAAGAAGAGAAAGGGGAGGAAGAAGAAAAGAGTGGACATTAGCCCCTCTACAGTTTTGGGCTAGATTCGCCACTGGAGGCAAACCAAACTAAATTAATTCCCCTTCCCTGCCGCTTATCACTAGCTTATACATAGGCATATACAAGTTAAAAAATCCATGAGAAACTAGATAGTCTCTCCTTCAAGGCACACCTCACAAAGGCTGTCTATATTGATTTGATTTCAGATTTATTTTGTTGCTGGCATCACAATCTTTATTTAACAAACTAGAAGAGCAAACAATGAGGAAACTAAAATAGCTTCTTGGCTAGTATACATGTAGAAAGCAGGTAATGGAGAGCGTAGCACTAGAGAATACAGTGGTTGGGCGGTACGAATTATGCTGCTATATGTGGGTAGTAGGTGAAAGAGAAGTCCATGTCCTCAGTTCGGAGGCGCAGACTTACTACATGGGTTCTACCAATACCCAAACAAATTTTGCTCTACTAGGTTAGGGAGGTCACAATTAGTACTAGCACCACCATCCAACATCCATCACAATGATGAAGGTGCATGCATGCTTTCGTGGTGGCTGGTTTGTGGTTTGGGGAATTCAGGGTAGTACTCCACCTTGTTTCTTGGATGAGTAAACTTTGTGCAAACCACATCCAAGGATGCCGTGAAGTCATATAACAACAAAAAGCCCATGATTTGAACGAAAGAAACAGTAATGGTGTCGTACCCATTAGTAGAATTGAGTGTAGAGGGTGAGTCGTTAGGCGACAGCGTTTCGAGCTTCGACGTATCTACAATTGCAAGCAGGGGCGGAGCCATTGCCCCTACCAACAGGAACTCAATTGGAGCCCCCACAAACCCCTCCTACAAATTTGAGGAGCAAGAAAGAGGGAAGGGGAGGTGGGAGGAGGAGGAAGAAGACGAGAGTCCCCCTAGAGCCCAATCCTGCATCCGCCACTGATTGCAGGGCCAATCTCATTGCTGCTCACCACAGCGGCATCCTCCTCAACCCACTCGCCTCCCGCCCGCGCCCTCACGTGATCCATACTCGCGACCACCTCCTCTGCCTCCTCGTCTCGCCTCTTCTCGCAACACAACTATATCAAACACCAAACACACCCAACTCCTCCCTTAGCCGGCGTCTTCGTCACCCCTGCGGAGGGAGATGGTCGAGGCGGTGACCGTGGTGGTGGCGCGGGAGTACCACGGCGACCGTGATCGCCGCGGCGTCGAAGCGGTGGATCGCGTGTGCGAGGTCAGGTCCAGCGACGGCGACAAGATGTGCCTCTTCGCCGACCTCCTCGGCGATCCGCTCTACCGCATTCGCCACTCGCCGGCCTTCCTCATGAGGCTCTCCTGCTTACGTAGTGGCTGCGGCGAGGCTAGGCAGCTGGCCCAGCTAGATGCAGGAGGCCGGCCGCACCCCCCCCCCCAGCCTTGGCCGCCTCAGCTCCTGACCTCTCGTCTCGTCTCGTTTCCTCTCGGCAAAGCATGGTCCGGATGGAGAAGAGAAACCAAACTAATTAATGGACTGCCCGAAACGCATGTTTGAACTGTGCCGAAACACAGCAAGGGTTTTCATTAGAGCTGTCAGTGCAGACCAGTCAGACCGGTTCCTTAGACTGGTCTGGCTTGAAACTAGCCATTATGCCCAGGGACCGGTCAGACCGGTCAGGGCCAGAGAACTCCAAACCCCTGTTAAAAGTCTCTTCTTGGTCCATCAAGTCAAGACTTGATCATCCAAAAATTACTAAGTTAGTTCTTAGAGGTTTTCTCTCAGGATTCTCACGTGGATGACCTATGAGCACTTTTGACCGAGTCAAATAATAAATGTTGCATCTCTCTTTATAGTACGGCATACATATACTCAAGATCAAATATAAAACACACTTCTACCACTTGAGTTTTGAATCACTTCAGTCTTACCATACTTTGACTTTGTCAATCTTGGGATTTCAACATTGCATTCTCTTTTCTTGAGCAAATCCATACTTGAGCTAGTGACTTAGGAATTCCATCTCTTAGGAAAATATGTCCTTGAATCCAAGTCACTCCATAATATATTTGATGCATTTCATTGCTTCTCCCAACAAGGCTTAGATATGATACTTCAAAAACCCCACGGATACTAGCAACTTCACCCTAATAATTCGCACATGGTAAGCTGTCACTTCACCAAAACTTGCTTAGTCCCTCGCACTAGTCATCTTGGTTGGTTTCTTCACCACTTACCCTTGCCACATTGAGTTAAGTTTTGCACATCAACAATGAATTCCATTGAACTTTCTCTTTGATTGCATGAACTTGATCTCATAAGTAATATTCCATATCTCAAGTTTCCACCAAGCGTCAATGACTTGAATAAGAAATAAGCTCATACACATGTCTTGCTTTGTAATCATTCTTCTCAATCTATGCCAAGCCATATATAGAAACCACTTGTTGTCATTGCATGAATACTTGTTTCTTGTTTATCTTCTCAACATGCTTGACTTTCAACTATATTTGCCTTTTGTTTGATTCTATATCACATGAATCAATAACAATAATTGATTTGCAAATAAATCCCTGCTCATGACAACCTCAATAAAATTGTTAGTCCTTTAATCATATTGTCAATCAACTCACCAAAACCCATCATGGCCTAGATGCACTTACAATTTCGCCACGCCACGCCACGCCCGGTGAGGCGAGCGAGCGCGCGTGTGGAGATCCCCTTCTCTCCCCACACACATAGCTTGGAGAGGTGAATACAACCTCCATATTTAAGTTGGTCATACTCCACTTCAACTAGCAAGGTGGGACTAAAGGATTGCACACTAGCTCACTTCCTCATGCACTACATGGGCCTTTGAGATTTATTTGGAATTTCTGAAATTGCTCAGGGGTCAAGCCCAAATTCCATCAATCCCCTACCAGATCTCAAATACCCATCAGAGATTTTGTCTATTTCTCACTACTGTTTATATACCAGTATTTCACCAAGGGATGTTAAGTTGAACTCTCGCTTAGAGCTTCATGCTACACTCATTCACAACTTGAACAATGGACTAAGCCTTGAGTTGCAAGTTTTGTGCGAACAAGATCCACTCAAAGCCCGAACCAGTACATGACAGCCTTGCCTGCTCCGCGGGTGGAGCATATACGTTGTACTCCCTGGTTTCTTCATGAGTTTACTAGAGATCACCCAAATCTCACAGACTGCGACGTTAGACAGTCAGACACATATAGGTGTGTTCTTTCAAGAATGCTCTGTAGGATAGCATCTTTGCTCATCAGAGCCAACAGAAACACATTAAGGCAAATAGCCAACCTGCCTTACAGCAACTGAGATCGAGTATTGCATCTTCACTCAGAGAGGGTATAATCATTACTCTCCTCAGTTCATCGACAGCTTGTTCTTCCCAAATCCTAATTCACGGGATATCCGATCACATAGGTTGGGTTACCACTCTGGCAACTTATACGGGTTTCATACCCATCTCACTTGATGCACTATCTATCACATTCCATGGTAATTCTTTTGTAGAGGGATTTGCCAGGTTTTTGTCTGTTTAAATATAAGTCACACTTATCACTCTGAAGTTTTTCAACTTCCTGACAGACATTAGTCGTCTCTTAACATGTCTTGATGACTTTGCTTTATCCTTACCATTGTTCACTTTGACTATCACTGTTTGATTGTCACAGTTCATAACGATAGCCGGCACTGATTTCTCAACCACAGACAAGTCCATCAAGAGCTCACGCAACCACTCTACCTCAACAGTGGTTGTGTCCAGAGCAGTAAGTTATGCTTCCATGGTTGACCGCGTCAAAATGGTCTATTTGCAAGATCCATGATATCGCACCACCTCTAAGGGTAAACACATACCCACTCGTAGCATATAGATCATCAGCGTCAGAAATCCAGTTCAAATCACTATATCCCTCAAGCACAGCAGGGTGCCCAGAATAGTGAATCCCATAACTCATAGTACCTACTAGATAGCGCATAACCCTTTCAAGTACATGCCAATGATCAGTACCCGGGTTTGGCATGAACCTGCTCAATTTGCTCACAGCAAAAGATATGTCGGGTCTCGTTGCGCTAGCTAAGTATATGAGTGAACTAATAATCTGTGAATATCTCAGTTGATCTTTGGCAATTTTCCTATTCTTTCTCAGCATCACACTGGGGTCATAAGATGTTGGAGAAGGTTTACTGTCAATATAGCCAAAGCGGCTCAAGACCTTTTCCACATAATGGGATTGTGAAAGAGTAATCCCATTCTCAACCTTAATAAGTTTAATGTTCAGAATAACATCAGCTTCTCCCAGATCCTTCATATCAAAGCTCTTTGATAAAAAGGACTTGACCTCATTGATCACATCAATGTTTGTGCCAAAGATCAGTATGTCGTCCACATACAGGCATAATATAACTCCTCCACCCCAACCATAGCGATAGTACACGCATCGATCTGCCTCATTAATGACAAAGTCCGCAGAAGTTGAAGTTCTGTAGAACTTCTCATGCCATTGCTTAGGTGCTTATTTCAAGCCATACAAAGACATCAAGAGCTTACACACCTTGTTCTCTTGACCCTTCACTACAAATCCATCATGCTGATCCATGTAGATCTCCTCATTCAACTCTCCATTTAGAAAAGCTGTCTTAACATCCATCTGATAAATGATAAGACCATATGAGGCAGCCAAGCAAAGTAGTGCTCGAATAGTGGTCAATCTAGCGACAGGTGAGTAAGTATCGAAGAAGTCTTCGCCTTCCTTTTGTGTGTACCCTTTAGCAACAAGCCGAGTCTTGTACTTGTCAATAGTGCCATCAGACTTAAGTTTCTTCTTGAATATCCACTTACAACCCACTAGTTTGCAACCATAGGATCGTTCAGTGAGCTCCCATGTACCATTAGAAAGAATTGAGTCCATCTCACTTTGGACAACTTTTTTCCAATCATCTACATCTAGAGATGCATACACCTCGACAATAAACATGGGAGTATTGTCCACAAGGTACACAGTGAAATCGTCACCAAAGGATGTCACAATCCTTTGTTTCTTGCTCCTTATAGGAGCTTCACTGTCATCCTTCTCTAGGACATTCTCATGCTCATCAGATTGTTCAGAAGACTCGATAGGTGCAGCTGGTTGAGGAGTTATCTCTGTAAAAAATCTAGAATTGATATGCATATCTTTCAAAGGAAAAATATTCTAAAAAAATATTGCATTACGAGATTCCATAATAGTATCAACATGCACAACAGGGACCTCAGATTTAACAACTAAAAATCTATAAGCAACGCTCCTCTAAGCATATCCTAGGAAGACACAATCCATTGTCTTAGGCCCCAACTTGCGCTTCTTTGGAATAGGCACATTAACTTTCGCTAAGCACCCCCAAATGCGCAGATAGGAAAGTGATGGTTTTCTCCCATTCCACATCTTATATGGAGTTTGATCTTGATTCTTGCTTGGAACTTTATTCAGGAGATGACACGAAGTCAATACGGCCTCCCCCCACCATGCCTTAGAAAGACTAGCCGTGTCTAGCATGGAGTTAACCAAGTCAGTCACCGTGTGATTTTTCCTCTCGGTAATCCCTTTTGATCCGGGAGAATAGGGAGGCATCCTCTCATGAATAATTCCATGCTCCTCACAGAATTCATCAGATATTTAGGAAAATACACGCCACCACGATCTGACCTTAGACGCTTGATCTTTTTCTTAAGTTGATTCTCAACTTCGGCTTTATAAATTTTAAAGTAGTCTAATGCTTCATCTTTAGTTCGCAACAAATAAACATAGCAAAATCTAGTCGCATCGTCAATCAACATCATGAAGTATCTCTTTCCACCCTTCGTCAAAACACCATTCATCTCACATAGATCAGAATGTATGAGTTCTAGAGGTGCCAAGTGTCTCTCCTCAGCTGCTTTGTGAGGCTTCCGAGGTTGCTTTGATTACACACAGCTATGGCACTTACCTTTGGCAATGGTGGATTTCAGAATTAAACACATGCTGGAAAGCCGAGATATCAAACCAAAATTAACATGACACAAACGTGAATGCCAAACACTCGCATCGTTGCTAACGTTGCCACAAATATGGTTCACAGACTTATTACAGAATTCAGCAAGAGAGAAGCGGAACAAGCCTCCGCAATCATAGCCTTTACCAATGAATTGTCCATGTTTCGACATGACAAATTTATTGGACTCTAACACTACCTTAAACACGTTCTTGCATAGGACTGACCCGCTGACAAGATTCTTGTTGATAGTAAGCACATGCTACATGTTTCTCAGATGCACGATCTTTCCCGAAGTAAACTTCAGATCTACCGTGTCAACACCATGAACAGAAGCATGTGACCCGTTTTCCATCAGCACGGAGGAGTCCCGGACAGTTGGTAAGAAGAAAATATGGTGCTGTCAGTACACACATGAACATTAGCATCCATATCAAGCCACCAACTCGTGGATTGAAAAACTGAAAGAACTGTAGGTAAATTACCATATCCATCTCTGGTGCTGCCCATGGTCACCATGTTGACATTTTTGGACTTATTTGCTTTCTTGGCCCTACGATCTGCCCGATCTGGGCACTCCTTGGAGAAGTGTCTAAGCTTAACACAAGCATAACATTTTTTTCAAATCCTTGTTCTTCTTCTTCTTGAAGGTAATGGTCTTTTTAGGCTTGTTGTTGTTCCCTTTGTTCTTATCATGTGAGAACTTCTGAACCATGTTGGCGCTGGACTGACCTTGATCTCCTTTCTCAGGTACGTCCTTCTTCCGAGCCTTCTCCTTAACATCAAGAGTTGCTATCTCCTATCTCTTGTGTTTCAGAATTGTGGCGAAGTTCCTCCACATAGAAGGCAACTTTGCATTGATGCAACCAGCCACAAACTTGTCGGGAATAAGACACTTAAGGAGGTCAAGATTCTTCACAATGAACTGCACCTCATGTGCCTATTCCACCAAAGAACGGTTGTTCACCATCCTATAGTCATGGAAACTCTCCATGAGGTATAGTTCATTTCCTGCATCTGTTGCATCACACTTAGCAACCCACAGCGCCTTCGCCTCTGTCTCATCAATGCACACACTGACCAAGCCGCTGATGGATTGCTAATGATACATCCCACAAAGAGATTAATGGCATCGCCGTACTTCTTCTGTCTTCAGCAGTAAGTACGCCCACATACTTGCCAAGTCTCATGTCCCAGATGTGCATAGTAGTAAACCAGAGGCGAATGTTTGATTTCCAGATCTTAAAGTTCACACCAGTAAACTTTTCTGGCCTTAGTGACTCAGCGAAACCAGCCATTGTTAAATCAACAGATTGCCTATAGTCAGGTTTTTGGATTATTGGAAAAATAAACAACTGTAAGTTTAAATTCTGAACTAGATTAAACATGACAAGAATAAAATCTAGCATGCAATAACATACTAGATAGAACGAACATCATAAACATGATCTCAGAAAACATGATTATAAACTGGATCCTTTGAACAGAGCTCAATAACCGGCGGTACAGACGATGGTACGGCGCAACAGCTGACTTGGACGGAGGATGAGCCGTGGCGAAGAAGATGAGCAATTGCACTTGGCGCTTCTCAAAAACCTGATTCGTCCTCTCCCAGTGCAGAATCAGCAGAGCGAACGTTCTAGAGACCTGCTCTCCGTGTCAGACCATTCACGCGGACGTGATGCAGCCGTGTATTTGGCCACATCCACGACTACTTCGCCGAAGTCCTTCGCCCCAACACCGGCCACGAACCCTTCATCGGCGCGCGCCACCACCGTGGTGCCCACACCATACGCGCCGACTCCACCCACCACCGTGGTCGCCATCTCAGTTCGGCTTCCGCTGCCGCCGTCCCTCGCTGCGAAGAAGAAGATCACCAAGATGACCATGAGGGAGCACCGTGTCCGCACGACCGTCTTCGGGGCTGCGGGTGCCACACGGGAGGCTCGTACCGCTGTCGCAGCCAGGCAGGTTCGCGCGCAAGTTCGAGCAGCATCTATCGCGGCCAGCTGACCAGGTGCGACACTACATCGACTTCGCCACCGGAACCACTGCGCTCGCATTCATCCACGACGACGAGGATCGGGAGCACCTCGGCCTCTAGTCCGACCGAGACGTGCTCGTCTCCATTGGCATCGCTGGAGGGAGCGACGCGACAACACGACCGTCTTCCTCCGCCATGACTTCTTCGGCCTCGCCTCCATTGCGTCCTCGCCGCTCGTCACCAAGAACCATGGTGGTGTGCTCCTCTCTCTCGCCGTCGGCATGGAGGCTTCGCTCTTCCACCCAGAGCAGCTCATCTCGAGGAAAGATGAGGTCACCAGCATCTCGCCCACAACATGTTCGATGCAATGCCTCAACCACGACATCACTCCGGTTTTGTGTGCTCAGCTGTTTTCCCACTCGACGTTCATAAGGGTTGCATACTCAAGTGCGGGAAAATAAGGTACATCAGCAGCTGCTATCCTCCCCACTCGATTGGCGCTGTTATGGTTAGTGTTGCCATCGATGTTCTTAAGGACTACAAGGGGCTTGCGGTAATGACTGAGCCCAATAATCCAGCAGTTCCTTGGCCTTTTCCTCGTCAGGGTAGCAACACTTTAATTTCTGAAACAATCCTGCTGTGCTTCACTTTCTGTGCTATCATTGTTCGTGAGGACTATATGATGCTTGAAATAATGACTGATCCCAATTCAGCAATGCCTTGGCCGCCTGCTAGTCAGGACCGTTTGCTTTTTGACACAATTCAAGTATGCTTTATTTTCTGGTCGCCATTCAGTTGTGGCTGGGCTCGGGTGCAGCAAAGGCCACCATGGCCACCTCTTGTGCAGTTGGAAAAATTACTGTCATTGGTGTTTTGTTGTTCAGAGAGGGAGTGCAAGATGAGGTCCCTCCATTATCAGCTCAATAATGATTGCGGGACACATTGCATTGAGTTGCTTGGGAGTTATCATAAGTACATTCAGTCGCTGTCTTTTGCGCTACGAAAAACAGATTCTATCTTGAGTGCTGAACTGCAATTTCTGTTTCTATGGCCATCACCTCAAATCAGAATGGTAGTTCTGCATTTTGATGCTGTAGAAAAGGCTATTGACGAACTGCAATTGAGAAGCAACATTTGGGATTTCACTGAAGATCAGCAAGTTGATTGCATAGACCTACAATTCATTGAAGCGAAATATAACACACGGCTGATAATTGTACTGCTGAATGACTATGCAGTTGCATGTGGCCTTAGTAGACATTCAGAACAAGTTGAGAGCATATTGATCCACACAAAATTGAGAAATGCTTGTAGTTGTTTCCTTCATGGTCGGAATGAGGTTGATAACACCAAGTTGTGCAGAAAAGAAGTTTTCCATGTGCAAGACATATCACAGTTGCTTTTGAGGAGTGGATCCAAATGGGTTTCTTTTCAGCTCAGAAGTGCAATAATTCTCACAAAACTGTGCAGGCTTCCGTTCAGTGTAGAAATGCCCCACATTGTGCAGTGTGCATATCAAATTATGCAGCCTTGGGATCCAGGTGGTGTAAAGCATAACTCCTCGAATTACTTCACATCGGTTTGGAGGCAACCTGTGCAGTGTGAGATTCCAGAGCCATGTCAACGCCAAGAAGATAATAGTGATCTTCAGTTTAGTGCAAACTTGGCCTGCAAGTGGCTGATCATTTTTGTGGCTATGGACTGGCATCATGATATATACCTTCTCAACCTGATTGCTGTGAAGCTACAGTGCATGACAATGAATTTAAACAGCAGTAGCTCCGTTCATCGGCAATGGTGCAACCACTCAATGATGGAGATGGTAAGGTCTCTTGGGAGTTGTCAAGGATCAGTGCAGGTGGTCATCTCCACTTGAGCCAATTGTTTGCTGAATCATGTCAAGATCACTCAGCCAAAGACGAAGCACTACTTCAAATTTCAATGGGAGCCCGGTGGTTGCGGCATGAGGGCAAGCCGCATTTCAAGCGGTGGGGAATGTCACAGACAGGGACTCTCAGGAGTGGTTGCCAGGTATGGCCAGGTATGGGAATGGCAAAAGCTACAAAAGCAGAGGATCAGGACTCGAATGGCATCGAACAAGAAGTGAACCTGTCGTCTCCTTCCTTCCGTGAAGAACTCTGTCTCTGTCTCTTGTTGTTCTTGCTGTTCTTGCTACCCATTCTCAGATCCTTGCTATTCCCAGTCTGAACTCCCTCTAATTCTCTGGATATTGTATCAGTTACTTTGTAATCGTTATCCAGTAGTCAAGGATCATAACAGTCAAGTTCTTCCCTGCCGACATCGACGCCATGCTGTCCAACGATCTATCGCTCCGCACGTTCCTGGTCGTGCCGGCGGGGAGCGCTGGGAGGGCGTGGAGGCGTTCCTGGCTGCGCCGCCGCTGTCGTGGGTTGTGCTCAGCGTGTCAAACTGCATGGACGCCTTCCGCCTCGAGGTGCGCGGGGCACCGCGCCTGATGCGCGCCGTGGCGGGCGCCACGCGCTTGGTGGACCGCGCGGCGCCGTGGCTCGGGATCCCCTCCATCCCCAACCTGTTCGCGCCGTTCGGGCTCTACTTCCTCTACGGCCTTGGTGGCGCCGGCGCCGGCGCCGACGCCCCCCGGCTCGCCCGCGCGCTGTGCCGCCACGCGCACAACATGGCACGCGACGGCGGCTGCGGCGTCGTGGCCACCGAGGTCAGCGCCTGCGAGCCCGTCCGCGCCGGGGTGCCGCACTGGGCGCGGCTTGGCGCCGAGGACCTCTGGTGCATCAAGCTGCTCGCGGACGGCTACAGCACCGGGCCGCTCGGCGACTGGACCGAGGCGCCGGCCGGGCACTCCATACTCATCGACCCGAGGGAGGTTTAGGCAGATATAAATCATATGCTTAGGTCCAATTCCAGCTCAACATTTTGCGTGTTCAAACATGTGCTGGTACGTTTAGGCGTAATTTCTGCTAGAACTATTAGCTAGTTAACGTTTCCTTTGTTTAGATGTGAATACAGCTGCTGTTCCATCTACTGGGAGCAGCTGCCTATAGTTGTAACCGGTTCTTGTGGGGCCAGAGTGGGGCCCAGTGTAATCCAACTATATTAAGTGGGTCGAGCTTGATTACATATTAACATATTAGAGGTGTGGTGAAGTCTAGAGTCTAGAAATTGGAATAAGGATATCTTCTGTTGGACTTGGCATGCCCTTCCTCCCCCATCTTTGGTTCTCGCTCTTTACTACGACAGCCACCTGCGCCTTTCACTTGCACCGTTGTAGGGGCAGCACACAACTGGGAAAAGGAAAAGAAGTAGCAGTGGGCGCTCGTGCCTAGGGGTGCAAATGGATAAGCCTTAGTTGCGTCTCCAACCTTCTTTAGTTCAAAATTTTGTACTAGTTTTCTAAATTGAGATATGATTTTGAAAAATTAGTATAAAATTTTGAACTAGAGAGGATTGGAAAGGCACCTAATGGTTACCCATTGACAGCTCTACTCGTGCCAAAGGCCATAAGCCGCATCCGCCACTGGCAATACGCGTTGGCATACTACTGCTGAAGCTTCTCATCGAGCACAGAGACCATTGTTTGGAGACGACTGGTGCCATGCGTAAACGCCGCAAAGATGCCCCATGCCGAGCGAGTGCGACCACGCGACTGCATGCTGTGGCCAACAGCTAGTGCACCCCAGGCCGTTTGGGGCTGCCGCCGCAGCGTCCACGGCCACCCAACATTTGGCGGCGGACTCCATGCGAGCACCAGCAGTCGCCACGCCTCGGCACTGGCATCTTGCGGTGGCATAAGAATGGAGATGACTCGTGGTATGGACGGACAGGGTGGGGTAAATAGCTAGCTGCGCCTGTGCGTGTGATTTGTTTCAAACAGAAACAGATTTGTTTCAAAAAGAAACAGGCCACAATCTGATGATAAATCTGGTCTACTGTGTCAAAGTTGGATCAAATTGAGCTAGAAACCGAACTGAACAGAATGGATTTTAATATGATGATTTGGTCCGGTTTGAAATTTGTATCTGGAAAGAATATAGTGGTGTGCGACGGGAGTAGGACTGTAGGAGAAAAAGCTGCGGACCGGATGGTGCTGGGCGGCGTCCTTGTCGGAGGACACGACACACGAGAGGAAAGCGAAAAAGCAGTTGGACTGGGAGTGCATGCATGCATGCAGATGCAGTTCAGTTCCGATGTTTCCTTCCTTGTACCGGTCAGCCTGGGCATAATTACCCGACAACGGAAAACCGAACCGAATTAACCAAAACAGATAAAATCAGTTATTAGTTCGGTTCTAACATCTAACTAACTGAAATAATTTCGGTAATTTCGGTTTTGGGCCTCGGTTAACCGATCTAACCAAATGGCCGAAATAAACAAAGCCCCAACACAGCCTACTAATTTCAGCCCAGCAGCCCACCTTCTCAAGCCGGCCCAAGAGCCCACCTACCGCCTCCCCAAACTCGGCCGAGACCCAAAACGCGCCGCCACCGCTGCCTCCAGCCGCTCGCTCGCTCGCTACCCTGCTCGACTCGAGCAACGCGCGACGGCGGCGGCCGCTCCCCGGCGACCCCTCCCCTGCAGGTTTCTTCCGCAGCAGGCAAGCGCGCGCAGTTGCAGGTGTCCTCCGCCCCGGCATTCCCTGGAAGCTGAAGCCCTCCCTGTAGAAGCACGTGCTCCCTGCAGGAGCGCCGGCTGCAGGACCTCCTCAGCTCCAGGATTTTTTTCGTGGCTCTTACTTCTCGTGTTGCACATCGGGGCTGATTGGATTTTGGAAACTGTGCTTTGTTGTCGTTATTGAGTCTGCCCATGTTTTATTGTATGCTCTAGACGATTTTTGCCACATCCATGTCGATCTGTATTTGTTGTACCAATACACCGAATTTGCTGGGTTCCCAATTTTGTTAGGAACCGATCGGTTCCAATTTTGAGAGGGGAGAGGAGGAGGAACCTTCCTTCTTTGTATGGCCAGACCGGAGAGGGGAGAGGAGGAATCTTACTGCAAGCGGAGGGGTCTGATATCCGTTCCGATCCGATCTGTTTCTCTTATCTTTCTGATGCTAGGAAGGAAGGAACAGGATGGTCTCGGTGTTACCGTCACGCGATCGAGACGACGGATCTCCTCGGTGAAACTAACACGCGTGTTTGCATGCAAGCAACACTAGCATAAAAAAGCCTTCTAGCATACTATTTATTATCGGAAACAACATGGTCATAATTTGAATTAACATCGGATTATAGCAACTGACCTCGCGGTAACCAGTGCCGGAAGACGATGGCGCTATATAACTCCTTAGATCAGCGCCGGAAGACGATGGCACGCTGTAACTCCTCACGAGCCGCACGCCGGTGCAAACAGCGACAAGAGGTCAGAACCCTAACTCAGAAACTGCCTTTAGGTTTCCCAAACCGAGAGGCCTCCTATATACAAAGAGTCTATGGTGCGACTTTTTTTATTAGGGGACAGTTTATATTAGTATGGAGGAAAACCATTACGTTCTCGTCCATGAGCAATATGGACTAATAGATGGTGACTACGCCTCCGACGCTAAAGGGCCTCGACTTTTTTATTAGGGACAGTTTATATTTGTATGGAGGAAAACCATTACGTTCTCGTCCATGAGCAATACGAGACTAATAGATGGTGACTACCCCTCCGGGCTGCTAATGGGCCTTTCTAGTGCCGCCTATAGGGGTAGGCCACCATGTGCGACAGCCGAGAGCCCAAGCTAGGAAGGGGCCCAAGCTCATGTATATATTATGTACGTATAATACGGCTATTGACCCGTCTATATGATCGCAGTCTAAGAGGTCAAGAGCTAAGCATTAAAGGTGCTACAAGTAACTTTGCTAGATTCTTTGATGTCAGCGCTTGAGATTCTGAAATTTATTATTGCTGCAGATTGCTATCCAAATATTTTGGTTGTTTATCTAATCCTCTTAACTGTATTTATGACTGTAGCTTCAGCTTAAAGAAGTTTCTTAAAACTAAAGTTGTTGAACAACTATTTGAGATGAACTATGTCACAAGAAAAATTAGATGTGTTTTGCAATGTGCAACATCGAGAATGCTATATTGGACACTATTAATCTCAATACCGTCTTGCATCAAGAAACGTCAGAAGAAGTATCTTTTTGTGAGTCAATGGATATTATGGAATGTAAATATATGGTAATCAAATTAATTTCTAGAAGTACAAATAAGCTATTGTTTTAGTGTAAATTATAGACGTACAAATAAACTATTGTTTTAGTGTAACACCCAAAATTAATTTTTGATTTTGTTTGAATTCAAAATAAATCATTCAAATGGTGTTGTGTTTGAAAAAAAAAACTTTCTTTCCTCTCCAACCGGCCCAGCTTCCTTCTTTCTCTCCTGCTCAGCCCGCTTGGCCCATCTCCCTGCCGGCCCATTCCCACCTCCCCTCTCCACCCCTCTCTGTGTCTGGCTGACAAGCGGGCCCCGCCGTCAGCACCTCCTTCAACCTCCCGCCTCTTCCTCCCCCCATGCCCGAGCGCCGCCCGGCCGCTCCCCTTCCCGCGCCCGCTCACCGCCCTCTCCACCACCGCCGCCTTCAATGCCCGGGAAATGCCGCCGCAGCCCCCTCGCTTCGCTTTCCTCCCTCAGCCGGTAACGGCCGCACCTTCATGGCCTTAATGGCCGGCCACCACCGAGCTCCGCCGCTCTTCCCCTCCCGGCCGCTCCGCTCCATCCCTCGCCCTTTAAAACCTGCACCCTAGTGCCGTTGCGCCCCTCTTCTCGTTTCCGCACCTCTCCCTCGCCCTTCTCCGTTCTTGCAGCGCCGCCGCAAGGGTTGTCGGTGCGCCGCCACCGTCGATCCGCCGCCTCGCTGCTGATCCTCGAAGGAAAACCACCGAAGGAGCTGCGCGCCGTGGTGAGGAAGCCTCGCCCCCATTTCCCCTCTTTCCATTGCCTTCTCGCGACGGCAATTGCTCGCCGGAGTTGCCTCGCCGCCCGTCATCGCCGAGAGCTCCTCTCCGGCCACCGCAGCGCTACCAGGGCCCCTCCATCTTCTTATCCGTCGTCTCCTCTCCCTCCTAGACCTTTCCCTGTGCCGAACTGAGTCCCGGACGGCCGATCCCGGCCATCCGCCGCCGCGCCGCTCGCTGCCGGCGATTTGCGCCGCCGACCGAGCCGCCGGCTCCATCCAGAGCCGCCAGCTGTCTAAGCCGAGCCCGGCCGCAGAGCCGAACCGACGCCCGCGTGAGCCTAGCCGAGCCCCACCCAGCCTATCCAACCGCCTGGAGCCGCAGCTGAGCCGCCCTTTCCATCCTCATCCGTCCGATCTAGATCGGATGGCCTTGATCCGCCCTGGACCCGAGTCAATCATCAACATACCGGTCAACCCTTGGAACTTTTGCAAAATGGCCCCTGTATTTTCGGATAATCAACCAGCCGTCCTACTCAGTTCATAAATAATTTCAACAAGGGCCTTGATTTTCTGTTTTACCCCCATTCTTTTACAAATTTGTACCCGCCGTCCATATCCTCTCTGTTTTCAATCTAACCCTTTCATCCAATGTTTAATTATGTTCAGTCTTTGGTTTCTTTCAATCTAGCCCCTAGAAGTTTTGTTCCGTTGTAAACTACACGTCGTTTGAGGGGAATCAAGAACAAGTATACGAGGAAGAGAATAGAAGTTTGGCAAGGAAGGCAAGTGGACTTCTCCCCCTGCATATTCCATTTTGTCTCAATAATAACATGATAATTCACTTTACTTTATTGTTGAATTGCATAAATTTGATGGGACACCTATTATGGACTTTACCTAGTCTTTTACCCCAAAACCTTGAACACCGAGTTTAATATATCTGTTGGGTAGAAATGCTTAGTTGCTTAACCTTGGGAATGGTGATATCATAATCTTTTGAGAAATGTTAATCATGATTTATATATGCTGTTATGTTGTGGTTAATTGCAAAATCATATAATTTTAATTGGAACATGGAGAACCACCCAGAAAACAGTACAACCACAAGGACCACATGGCTCTGGTCTTGGCTGATTAATTAGAAACCCTAGCTTGTGATAGTCTTACCGAAAGGGCAAGAGCGGAAGCATCGATGGAGTATAGTCCGGTCCTTTTGGGGTAGCAGCCTTTGCTAAGGTGCTGACCATTAGGGAGGTTTATGCTCTGCTTTGACTTGAACCCTTAGTAGGTTGTCACTTATTAGGGAATCTTTGTAGGCGTCGTAGCATTCCTATGCAACCACACCTCGGTAGTGTGGTATTGTGCCTGATCAGCACAGCGTGGTTGGGTCCAAAGTTCTTTTGAACTTTTATGCGACTTGTGGGTAAAGTGTACAACCTCTGCAGAGTGTTTAAAACTGATATATCAGCCGTGCTAACGGTCATGGGCCTGGACCCTCACACGATAATTAAACTTGAAGAGTAATTTAATCTGTGGTGCTTTGGCTACGTAATGTGGATCCTTTATTATCTTATGCTTAAGTGGGATGGTATAAACTTATATATAGTAAATAGGTGCTTACTAATAAAATTTGACCAACTAAAATGCTAACTGCTATAAACCTTACCCTTTCCTTGATAGCCTTGCATCTTCCCCCACTTGCTGAGTACCAACCGTAAGTGTACTCACCCTTGCCTAATTGCTGCTCAGAAGAGAACATTGAGGTGGAGAACTACAACAACTTTAAGGAGTTCTAGGTTTGCGTTCACTAGTCAATTGCCTGTGGGATTTGATGAAGCTTTGTTGAGGATCTCGTATAGAATATCGGTGGAACGTCTAAAGACCTTCGTGTCTATTTATCGGAGTGTAATAGTATTATGTACTCTCTCTTGCTTACGTTTTGGACATTGTCTTTGATATATTTCACTTATGGTGTCTATCATATGTGTGTAAACTTGATCCTGGTGTACATATGAGATGCATCTGATTTCTTTCTGAATTCGAATGGGACATTTATTCTACAATGTTCCCCGATAATTATCAGACATGTTAAATGTTGGAAGAATACAAATCAACCTTATAGAGTATTCTCTACAAGGCAATGCGAAGATATTTTCATGGAATATTCTTGAATTAATAATAAAAAATTAGAAAATTTTATAATATTTAGGAATCCTCTAGAAGGGGGACACATGTCACCATCCTATGATCCGCCTTGGCCTATAAATAAAGGACCCCCTCCTCACAATGTCATCTATCCAAGAGCATGTTAGATGAGAAAGGTGAGTGCTAGGATAGCCATAAAAAGAGGGTGTGTTGTGTACTCTTGTATAATACTATTGTGTTGTAATAAAGCAAGTGTTTTGTAAGTGTTAGTCTCTTATTTTCTAAGTACTTAGTGTATAAATTATGATATATCGTAGGCTGGCTCTGCCACCCGGGATCTCTAAGGGTCTGGATTTCATCGTATGAAGGCTCTGCCTCCCGAAAGCCACCTTCATCTGTTGGTAGACTATGCCCCATCTGTCCTCGAAAAAACTAACCGACTCAAGAAGAGTTGGTGTGTCTTAGGTGTATGTCCTCAGCTTAGTAGGTATTAGGGTCACCTCAGTTCCGAACATTAAATTAAAAAGATATCAATATATTTGTTTTCGTTTTATAAGAAAATAATATATATATTATAATATTGTATATAAAGTCTAGAATTTAGAAGGGGCATCACGATGAGTTTGCCAGAGGGCCTTCAAAATCTTAGGGCCGACACTGGGCCTTTCGATGTTTATTATTGGGAATTATATATATAATATCATGTCCATCCCGCGCCGTGTCGGTCGTATCCGTAGATGTCCGGGGAACGGAGAGGTGCTGAGCCTTTATAGCCCAGGAGTGTGCGAGAAGTGCGGTGAGTACCGAGTAGGACTTTTACAAACAGAGAGACAAGCAGCCCGGCAACCGTGTTGGCCTCGCCAGCCCGAGAAGATCCTGATATAAGAACGAATTCATACGGAGCTGAATTCATACGCACCGAAAATTATATCCGCCACCGAATACTTTATATATCCCCTAATCGCGCCGAATACAATACTCCTTAATCAAGCCGAATAAAGAATCCGTCCAAATATAATATCCGAATACAATATAAATCGCGCTTGATTAGTGCTAATCGCCAAATACAATAAAGAATTCTGTTTATTATTTTGGTTTATCTGGTATATATATATATACACACATATATATATACACATATACACACACATATATATAACAGAAAGATTCGATGGTGGACTTACAAATCTCTCTATTCTGTTTAGTGTGTTTTTTCTAATCTAATATTACATCCGTCCTGAAAAGAATGATATTCTTGGTGTACTCCAAATCAAACTATATTAAGTTGAATCTATAGAAAATGTTATAAGCATCTATGGCTTCGATTAGATGTAATATATGCAGGATGGACTAAATCCCACCTGCTAATGACACAAGCAAACCAAACTAAAAAATTTAGGTGGATCAAACAAAAACTTTTGGTGAAGATTTTACATGATTTAGAAATAGATATATATGTACGTGTAACACCGTACAGGACAAAGAGCCACTTGGATCCGTGTGTCAGTAGAGCACGTCGAGCGTCGGCCAGTGGTGTCGACTGTCGTACGTTACGTGGAGACCAGTGGGGCGATCGTGCAGGCAGCAGGCCCGGACGGATGCATGCATTGCGATCCGAGGACAGACGACAGGTGCGGCCGGCGGCCCTATGCTAAAGCTCGCCCCTGGACGTGTTTGAAACGGGGAATCGAATGACACAGGAAAGCAGGCCCGGACGTGGGGGAAATGTATTTGTCGCGCGAGCGGCCGGGAGGCGACGCGTCGCATAGGCGTTGTTCATCTTCAACCTTGCGATACGGGGCGACAGGGGGAGGCGGAGCAGCGGCGGCGAGCTAGGGGAGGGAGAGGGGTGGCCGGGAGGGGTGGTGGGTGGGCGGAGCGGCCGGCGGCGAGGTCGTCGCCGGCCGGGGTGGCTGTGGAGGCGGCGGATCTTTAGGGTTCGGGGGAGCTCCATGATCACCGGACCTAGAGGAGGGGGCTGGGCGGCGGAGGCGGTTTGGCCGGCGGAGGGCGCGGCGGCGATCCGCGCCGCCGGCCGGGCGGGGCCGGACCTCCAGTGGGCGGTGCCGGTGGCGGGGGCGAAGAGAAGACGACGCGGCGGTGGCTAGGCGGCGTGGTGGCGGGCTCGGTTAGCGAGACGGCGGTGGAGGGCGGCGGCGGCGGCGGCGGAGGCCGCTGGAGGCGGGTGCGGCGGAGGCGGTGCTCGCTTCTGCGATTGGACGCCTTCCATTCCAATCGCAGAAGGCGATGAATAGGCCCCCCGGGTGTTGAATGTGGAGCACGTACGAGCCCCCGATGGACACCAAGGTCAAACTTATCGGCTGCCTGCCCTTTTTAGAGCTTACCACTAGCTTGATGCCCGTGATCATGGCCGTGCATGTCATCATGTCGGGGCTACTCGATTACGACCTTCGGACACGCCACATTGGTTACGACCGCTGTTAGTGTTAGTATTACTAGTAATATTGGTTTTTTTATCTCGGTATATGAGTTTTTTGTGTGACTTTCTCGGTATATGAGTTAGGACTGATACATACTCACTACTACAGAAATCTTAACGAAACAGTTAAAAAACTATTAACCGAGACATGCAAACCCAACCGCCTTGGAGCACAGGTCACGATTAATCGGACCTTTTCCGAGACTGTTTTGTTGCCCGCCTCGGTTAATCAAATAAAAAAATTAGAAAAAAAAGAAAAACCCGTGACGAGCCCGTTAAACCCATCACGGGCGCGCCAAAGCCCATCTGAGCTGTTGTGCTGAGCCCCGCGGCGTCCTGCCACCCGCCGCGCCGAGATGGCCGGGGTGAGGGCTCGCCTGCGCCAGATCCGGCCGCCGTAGCAGCTCCGCAGCGGCGGATCTTAATTTTTCTTCTTTGATTATTATGAAATTTGCAAAAAGAAAAAAACTTCCGAAGTTATACAGTTCAAGTTTTACTATGCTTTTCCCCTTCGTATGCTTATTTTCTATAGCAACTATTATCACGTTTTCTATTGTGCTGAGTGCAATAGTTTTATATTTTGCAAAACAAAAAACAAGTACAAACACCAAATATCTAAAAGTGATGCTGCCTCTTACCCTCACATTTCTCTATTTTGTGTTATATATCAATCCTTCGGCACACCCTGTTGTTTCCATATTCAGTTCTTCCTTGCCAATGCCCCTCGCCGGCAGCAACGAGCGAGATCGGCCACCTCTCCTGCCTAGCAAACCGAATCGATCTCGGAGGTGGCACTCGCTGATTGGGACTTCACCCATTTGCGGGCCACCGAGCACTAGTCTAGACTCTCCGCTCCAGGAATGGCAATGGATGTGTCTCTACTTCCATAGTGATATCGCCACAAAATGGTGGGCGCGTGACGCTAAACGATACCGGCCGGTACCCTGTACGTGTTCACGGGGCACGATAGATGTAGACGCTTTCAGCGCCACCGCCAATTCTCGGAGGACGAACGCAGCCGAGCCACCTGCACAAAATCTTCTCTGCAACTTTGGGAAAGCATGTCGACACTAGCCAACGGACAACAGCTACCGGATTCTTCAGGTCACGGGCTCACGGGACTCGGAGCAGCAGGGAGTGGGAGCGCTCGGCATCGGCGACCGGCGCCAGCACGCACACCGAAACAAAAACAAGTACTCCGAGCAACGGATAAACGAGCAAGCTTTCCCTTTCATGCAATTCCAGTGCGGTCACGGAGGAGATAAGCCTGAAAGCTACCTTTGTGAGAGATCTTCAGTGTTTACGCCGGCCGGCGCATGAGCACAGGGAGCACGAACGATCGCGGCAAAGCGGATGCCAAAAGCAGCAGCGGCGGCAGATCGCTCCTGAATGGGCCGGTGGTGCGCGATCTCGTGCACAGATTTTTCTTTTTCTTTTTTCTTCTTCTTCCCCTCTCCCAGTCTCCCCATCCCAGCGCTATAAATTAGCCGCGGGGCATCCATTCCACGGTAACAAAGCACAAGCCGAGTGCTGGAAGCTTTCGAGCAACACCACACACACACCACAACGAGGCCAAGAAAGAAGGCCGGGAGGCCGGGAGCGGCGAGCGATGGGGAGAAACCGTGAGCAATGGCGGGATCGGGCGCTGGTGCTTGCTCTTGCCCTCCTCGTGTTCACGTTCGCGCTCGTGCCGTGCGCAGGCGCCGTCGCCGGGGAGGAGGAGGGAGGCGGCCCGGCGGAGGCGAACCCCGCGACGGGGCAGACGGGGCCGCCGTTGCCGCCCGGGTGGACCGGGGACTCTGGGTCCGGCCACGGGTCCAGCCCTGGCGGCGGTTCTTGGGAGTATGGCTGGAGCTGGGCTGCGGGGCCTGATGGAAAGGGTGGCGGGTTCGGGTTTGGTTATGGAGGCAGCGGCGGCGAAGGCGGCGGCGGAGGTGGAGGCGGCGGCGGCGGCGGCGGAGGTGGTGGTGGAGCGGGAAGTGGAAAGGCGTTTGGTTTCGGCATTGGCGGGTACAAAGATCACCATGGCGGCTTTGGAGGTGGTGGCGGCGGTTCTGGAGGCTACAGGGGTGGCGACGCTGGTGGCTTCGGGGGTGGCGGCGATGGTGGCGGTCAGCATGGAGAAGCTGGCAACGGCGGTGGAGGATATGGCGGCTACGCTGGCGGTTTCGGCGGTGGCAGCGCTGGTGGATACGGCAGCTCTGGTGCCGGAGACGGAGATGGGGCTGGATCCGAGGGACACTTCAGCGGCGGAGGCTGGAGCAAGCGCGGCGGAAGGTCAGCGCAGAACGACGGTGGCGGCAACAACTGAAGCCGCCCGTCGTTGTCTCCAACCACAAGAAGATGATAACCAGCGATGGCAGAAAATGTGTTTGGTCTAGCAATCGCAGAAAATATGTAGCTACGCGCGATGTAGTATAGTGCCTCTGGTGTTATCAGCCCTGCTTCTCGTTACGACTCATAAGCGTCCTCATGCGAAGTGTTGAGGCGCTGTTTAGATCTTTACCCGTAAACCCCGTAAACGCAAAAAAAGAAAACATCACATCAAATGTTGGAACACATGCATAGAGTACTAAATGAAATCTATTTACAAAATTTTTTGCATGATGAGCTTTAAATCGCGAGACGAATCTAATGAGTCTGCTTAATCTATGATTTGTAACAGTGATGCTACAGTACTATTCACTAATTATGAATTAATCATAGATTAATTAACATCATTAGATTCGTCTCGCGATTTACAACCCATCTATGCAAAAAAAATTTGTAAATAGACTTCATTTAGTACTTCAAATTAAAAAGATTCCAACACAAAATTTTTACATATAAAGAACTAAATACGGCCTGAATACTAGAGTTGTAAGGAGCTTCAGTTTGCGCAGCAGAGGCTGCACAGCTATATGATGCTTCAGGGGGCTATGCAACTGATGTTTACCTTTCCCTGGCTGCTGCCAGTGCAAATCACTCCGGTGCCTGATGTACAATAAACCAGCAGAAGGTATTGCCAATTTGCTATACTGCAAAATATCTCCCCTACTGGCATCACTTTCACCAATTATGATTCTTCATCAGACATCAGTAAAATTGTTGAACGAATGCAAAATAACTGGATCCCTGAAGGAGGTTCTAAAATCAAATGTAAGCTTAGGACCAACCAAAAGCAGACAACTCTGAAGGTAATGCTTACTCCCTCCGTACCGGTATACAAGTTATCCTAAAAATTCTAGGACAAATTAACAGGAAGATAAAATGACCATGTTTGCCCCTATTTATTATCCATATTTAGTAATAATTGATTCTTACATGTACATGCACTTTCTAAATAGAGTAAGATGACTTGTTTTTTGGGACAAATTTTGAATCCTAGAATGGCTTGTTTTTTCGAACTGTTTAAGTTCAGGAACTTCAGACTTTGCACATAGACATAGGGGCAACTTAATATAGACATCCCAATGTTCAAGAAACACCCAAGACGCTAATCAATATTCCATCCAAGATGACCAAGGTAGCAATAGGCAGCATTTCCTTTATATACCCTCCTCCAGGAGACTGTGCCCATAAAGGTATTAACATATATTCCAAAGAAGCATCCAGAGGACAACAGCTAGTTTGAATTGATTCTTTATTCAGGGTATTAGCTCGTGCAGTACTAGTTAAAACTATGAGCAGTGTACCAGGTTGGATTTAGGTTCTGACATGTGCTTTTCAGATCCAGAAGACACTCCACACTAAGCAACATATAATTTGAACAAAAGGAAGCAGCAATCAAAGATGAGCATCATGGATAGATCATAGGACGCACAATGATAATCTTGGATCATTGCTGGTAGTGGGTCAACATGATCCCCCTTGATTCCCTTTGATTTAATACTAGACACATTAAAATGTAATTAACCAATGTGGAAGTGTTACACAGACGGGCACTAAATAAGGTATTTGTTAATGTGGATCACATGGATTGAGGTTAGCAAAAACAGTAAATCTGCATGATACCAGTTATTCCGATGCTTAAAGAAAGAACTGTTTGCAAACTAAATAGTAAAATTACAAGACAAGTAACATGCAGAAAAAAGTCTCCATCTAGACAAAAAAGGTACAGTACATTAATTAGATAGACAAAAAAAACAAAGGTTTCCAAGGGACTAAATTTAATACAACCGTCCAGTGCATTCAGTAGATCCACAAAAACATGGTTTCATCTTGATGTTACCATCAGAATCATAAACCTTGTCTATTTCATAATTGTAATCATATGATAGCTCTTTAAGGGGAGGAATATCCTCATGAGCAAAAAACATGATATGAGGCATACTTATGTTCTCATGATCATGGAGGACATTCTGTGGGTAAAGGTTGGGGGTGCAACTATGGTTGATGAACCTTACGAAATTGCCCTGATTCAGTGCATCAACAGCAAAGCCATTTTCATCATCTTCACTAGGGCCATTCTGAAGGGAGGGAATAGTCTTGATCTGGGCCTTCCAACGAGGTACATCATGATACTTGTTTCCAATAGCAAAAAGATATTCATCATTCTTCCTTTTTTGTGCCTCTTCATCCTTCAGTAGCTCTCCTATGTATTCACATACAAAACTTCCAAATGGTATGAAGTCAAGAGTTCTTACTCCCCATCCCATTGAGTTGGTTTTGAAGACCTGGAGGCGAAACTTCATTCCATGCTGGCTAACTCTATTGCGACAAGTAGGAGGGCACTTGCACGATGGCCCACATTCATAAATAAGAGGCTTTTCTTCTATATTTCCACCAATATCATTGTAAGGGAATTCCCCTCCATTTTTCACTAGGCATGCACATTTTTGAGAGACTGAACATCCACCAACACAATCACAACCTAATGGAGGATCTGGCCTACAGTTTAGGGGATACTGTATTTGTGAAATGTAGCGAAATGCCATCAGGCACTCGTTTGATATAGAGTTAATAGCAGAAATAGGAACCTTCTCAAGACCTCCAGATATGTCTACAGTGAAAGTGCCATAAAATGATTCTGGCTTTTTAGTTTTCAGAACTTGTATGTCGATTTGTTTCTGCCCTGCCATTCTTCTTAGATGAAAGGTATTAACATACTGACCTCCTGCTGCTTTTTCTCTGTGGAATTTCTCAACCAAGTATAAACCACCATATACATAAGTAGTAAGCTGTTTAGGTCGGCAGTCATCACCTAACTCATCAGTTACTAATGCATGAATGACGCGGACAGGCGTATCAGTGTCCATACTCTCCTGTAGTGCCATGTCAGCACCTTCTAGCTTCTGATCACACGTGGCAGCCACGGATCCAACATGTAAGAGGAAATCCAAACTATCAAAGGCAGAAGGTTGTGCATACGACACGACGCTGACAGCTAGACACGTCCCGTCTTTCTTTTTGATGTGATCAACTAGCAACGATTGTGCACGGTGTATACCAACAACGGAAAGTTCCATGACAGAATTGAACACATCACCAATACGAACTCCTGGAATGCTTCCATCATACCTCATGTCATCATTATCAGCAGAGAACCTCTCCCTGAAAATATCGAAAGCAGCAATATCAGGCCTCACACCATGCCATTTTCCCCTACACTTGAACTTTTCTTCCTCCAGGAGCTTCTTGTAAATTATCCGAAACTCCCGCAACTTAGTCAACACATTTTCCCTGACCAAGGAAATTCTGTGATCATCCTTGTCAACTTTCCTCTTCTTCGGTGCTGGACCAGTTCCTTTCTGAACTTCCAAAGAACGCTGTCCACCAGAAGCCGAACCACCTTTGAGATGAGGGCGATTGCTTGCCATGACAGGAGAATGCTTGCTCGATCCAGCTCTGACCGTGAATGCTGGCTCTTCAGCTTCTCCTGATCTATTCCCTGATAACAAATATTGTGCCCCTTTGGGCTTGTACCCAGTCTGGAACCTCCATGGGGCCACTGCCTTGCGCCCCTTCCTTAAACCTGGTACACCAGTCACGAAATCCACCAAATTGCAATCTTTCCCCACAAAATTGCTCTGAGCATCGTCACCAGTCCTGGAACCCTCCAAATTGCAATCTTTCCCCACGAAATTGCTCTCCTCAGCATCGGCATTGCAGTTTAAACCCGGCAGGTTGCTAGGTTTAGCCCCATGTGGCTCTGCGGTGATTCCATTGTTCTCCAGACCCTCATGAATTTCGCAATCTTTGGGCAGCGAACCTCCCTCTTTGGCGTTGTCAAGTTCCTCGTGAATTTCGCACTCTTTGGGCAGCGAATCTCCCTCTTTGGCAGGTGAATTACCCTCTTTGGCAACTAAATCGCCGTCGACGCCATCCAAGCCGCAATCCCCTCCGACCCCGCCGCCTCCTCCTCTGGGGACCTCATTATCCCCGTCGCATGCGGGGACCTCCAACTCCCGATCCACGCCGCCTCCGCGGCCCAGCGAGTCGGAGATCCCGCCGCCCGCCGCCGTTTCGCAGCTCATCTGGAGCGTCTCCGAGCCGCGGAGATCCCCATCGAAGACAACGCCCGGGTTCGTCTCCCGCCGCACGAAGGCGCTCTGGAAGCGCCACGGCGCGAGCGCCTTGTGCCTCCGGGCGCCGCACGCCATAGGCGACACCCGCGCGCCCCCGCCCTCCATCCCGGTGGACGCCTCACGCCGTAAGACTCAGCAAGCGGCCCGCGGTTCCTGCATGCGCTAACCGTCAGACAAAACCTAGGTAGTGGGGAGTGGGCAATGGGGAGGGGCGGAGAGGGCCGTTCGGCGGGCGGTGCCGGTGGCGGCAGCATACCTGGCGTGGCGCCGCGGGGGGACGAGGGATGGGCGCTTCGGAGCTCATGGCAATGGCATGGGGGTTCGGTGCGGTGCGGTGCCGTGCGGTGAGGCCACGGAATTTGGAGGTTTCGGAACTCGCGGGTAGCGCGGCAGCGGCTGTGCGAGTGCAAGTGCGACTGCGCCGTCGTGCCTGGTCGGCGAAGAAGATCCCACCCCTTCCTAGGAACCGGGGGAGCGAACAAATCTATCCGCAAGATCGCAGATGGACGGTGATGGTGGGGCGTGTTGGCCAGACCTGGGTGGGCCTGACGAGCATTTTGGACTGGGCCTAAGCAATGGTCGAGTTGCCAGAAAGGCGTGGTTTTTTTTCGTTTTTTACAAAAATATATTTTCGTTTTTGAAATTTATAGGAATGTACCCCGGCCGCCCCGCTGTCGGGCGGCCGGGACCTGGTCGCCCCGCTGCTGGGCGGCATGGGCTTTTCTGTAAAAGTTTCGCGAAAATTTTTGTAGAAAAGCCCCTGGAGGACCGGTCGCCCGGCAGCGGGGCGGCCGGCCCCCCCAGGCCGCCCAGCAGCGGGGCGGCCGGCCCCGGTCGTCCGGCAGCAGGGCGACCGGCTCCCCCGCCCTTATATAAGGGTTGGCTGGTCCCCCCACTCCTCATTTGCATCACTAAAATTCCAGAAACCAAGAAAAGAGAGGGAGGGAGGGAGAGAGGCGAAGCCCTACCGGATTTTCGAGCCGGCGACTGCAGTTAACCAAAATTCTTCTACGCTTTACAAATAGATTATGTTGTAATTATTTTTGTTGATATAGTAGATTAGCAATCAGTTTGTGATACAGTACATTAGCAATCAGTTTGTGATATAGTACATTAGCAATCTGATTGCGCACTTGTGATTGCCAGAGCTCAACACCATGGCCTCCTCAGGATCCACCTACATTCCACGGAGTAAGGTGAGGGAAACAGTCCCCCAAGGAGTCCAGGTGCCTATGTGCTTTTGCGGATCCTTGTGCAAGCTAATGAAATCTAGGGTTTTGGGGGGACGATTTTGGCATGAGGTTCTTCATGTGCGAGAATTAGGAGTATGATCCGCCCAAGTATTACGGCAAGGATCGAGCAAAGGTACTACAAAACACTATCAGAGTTTGCCACTTTCGGATCTGGTAATGACTTCTACCATGATTTGGGGAAAGACTCCACCGCATGTGATTTCGTGCAGTGGTTAGACACCGAGCAATCTCAGCAGGATAAGGACCATGTTGAGCGTCAAGCAAGGTGGGCTGCACAAAGGTGGCAACGAATGCTGCATGAAGAACAGATGGAGGAGAAGCGCAAGAAAGATCAGGAAGAGATTCAGAAGAGGATTGCAGAAGTGGAACGTCAGAAGGCAGAGGAACGTGAAGCTGACAGGGAGAGGAAGCGAGAGAGGGCCCGCCGTGCTAAGGAAGTAGGGCCTGAAGCTATTGTACTATATCACAAACTGATTGCTAGTCTACCGTGTCAATAAAAATAATTACAACATAATCTATTTGTAAAGCGTAGAAGAATTTTGGTTACCTGCAGTCGCCGGCTCGAAAATCCGGCAGGGCTTCGCCTCTCTCCCTCCCTCCCTCTCTTTTATTGGTTTCTGGAATTTTAGTGATGCAAATGAGGGGTAGGGGGACCAGCCAACCCTTATATAAGGGTGGGGGAGCCGATCGCCCTGCTGCCGGGCGACCGGTCCTCCAGGGGCTTTTCTGTAAAAATTTTCTTAAAATTTTTGCAGAAAAGCCCCTGTCGCCCCGCAGCGGGACGACTAGGGTCCCGGCCGCCCGGCAGCGGGGCGGGTGGGGTATATTCCTGTAAATTTCGAAAACGAAAATATATTTTTGTAAAAAACAAAAATAAAAACAAAAAAATAAAAAAACCACCCTGAAAAGGCCCTTTTCAAATTGGGCCAAGGCCAATCGTGGCCTAGTCCGTTTGCATCTGAATTGTAGCAGGAAATGAATAATTTCTCTGATCAATTTTTCAGATTGCCTTGCCATATAAAGACTTTTTTAGATTACACTCCATTCAAATTTGAAACAAATTTCTCTGATCAATTTTTCAGATTGCCTTGCCATATAAAGACTTTTTAGATTACACTCCATTCAAATTTGAAACAAACTACTTTTAGCGCCCGGGCGAGGAGCCAAGTGCCCAAGAAGGGTCACACCACTACACGGTTAAGCCTGATACCTGGTAGTGTTTGGTTCCAGATTTGTAACGCAGACGGTAATTAACAGGTAGCTACGTTTGAAATTCGAGCAAGTGATTACACATTTTCTTTGGTTTATCTCCGTAACGGCTTCTGATACAATTTCCTTTGATAGGCCATACGCTTGGCTAATTGTTGCAATTTTCATTATTCAAGATCTGGTAGCTCAGTCTCTCTCCCCAAGACATCCAAATATAGGGTGTTCATTGTTTGTACAGTATATACGTTTAACGTTTTGTAGAAAAAAGAGGTGGAGAAATTATGATCGCAGCAAGTAAAATGTTGCTAAGATCCTTTTTATCGGGCGTGCAGTGTCCCTGTACCAAAGATTTGGATGCTTGCACGTAATTATTGCCATACGGATCGGATCTTTGGTGTGAGCCCTACTGCCCCTCCTTGCTATACAATACTCGGTCCTCACCTTTCAAGTAGTGGTTGGCGCATCGCTGCATCCAACGGAGACACGGCATAGCGCCAGTAGCACGTCGTAGTGGTACGGTCTCTGCCCGTAGGCCCACCTCAGTGCTTGTTAAAGTTACCTTTGCCATCAGACTACGCACAAGATTCAGAAGTCACCACCACTATATATACAAAATCTACTGCTGGTACAGTTAATCAAGACTGTATGTCGTGCTTGATTCACCTACACCACCACCACCACCACTACACCAAACAAAAATGGAGGAAGAGTGCACATCAAGAACACACACAGCTGCCACTAGCTGCTGGCCACGCACGGCGCCACCTGCTACCGGTCGATCGGTTTCATGCGGCGAGCTGCTGCTGGGCGCTGCATCCGGCGCCGGCGTCGTCGTCGGAGAGGCAGCAGTGCTGCAGCCTCAGCGGCGGCGGGGGCGCCTCCGCGCACAGCAGCTCGGACTGCAGCACGGCGCAGTAGTCGGCGAACGTCTCCGGCGCCACGTTCAGGTCGAAGCCGACGCCGAACAGGAAGTCCACCTCCAGGTAGTTCATCTCCACCAGGCTGATGCCCCCGACCTTGGCGAAGTAGGCGTTGTTGTAGCATCTGCACAGATGCAGACCGACTCACACGTCAACTCTGACTCTCTCTCTCTCTCTCTCTCTCTCTCTCTCTCTCTCTCTCTCTCTCTCTCTCTCATTCAGAGTTTCAGTCCGCAACTGTTACTTCTCAGCCTAACTTTTACAGAGAAATACTGCATCGATCCCTACATTGTCAATTTGCAACCGAACAAAACACGACCAGAATTTTTCCTATGATTGAGTTTGGCCAATGATTGACGGCACAATCACAGTAACAGCGTCAGAATGATAATCATGCAACCGAACAAAACACAACCAGATTTTTACCGGACCAAACAGGCACCGAACCGAATCTGTTAAGAATGGCAAGTTGCCCAGTAAGCCGGGTGCTCCTGGGACCCTGCCATGAGTAAGTGAGCTAGCGGCAAACATCAGCAGCAGATGGCCGTGGCAAGTTGGCAGTCCCAATCCCCTACAACTGGCGCCGGATTAAATTCCAAGCTGCAGAAAAAAAGCAAGGTGATGGGGGCAATTCTTGTTTACATCTTCGGGTCCACGGTGGATGTGTGTGGTTGGATGGATGGACGCAAATCAACTGTGGAACCACCGGCACCGGGGGCCGGGGTCGCTTTGCTGGACAGGCATAACTTTGTCGTCCGTGGACGACGCCTTTGTTTGCAAGGGGCGACAAGCGCCTGGATCGCCCAATGCATGGCCTTGTTTCACTGCTTAGTTGACTGTAGATGTGAGAGCCTACTCCTTTACCTTTTTCTTGGCTTGGTGATCATTGCTTCATTAGCACTGTAGTGTTTGTGTACGGCAATGATTGCCGGGAGTTTTGAATTTATGCGTGTTTTCCACATTTTTTTGTTTTGCTACACACTCAAGGAAAAGGTCTTGTATAGGTGTTATTAGAGCACCGACACTTTGACGCTTGATAGTGTTTGTTACTTTGTTATCATGAAGTAACCTTTTTTTTTTGAATCCTATGAGAAGTAACCTCATTGGACACTTACACACAACAAAGAAAAAAAAAAGAGACGCAATTCTGCTAGGGGTGGAAATGATGCTTGAGTTACTTGGACGGCACTCTCAAACTATTCTTGGCTACTCTGAACTTGGGAAGCTTGGAAGAGATGGGGACAGCAGAAGATGCCTATTATGTCGAAGGGTGATAAAGCACTTTGTCACACAGCCACTCTTTGCATAAGAATCCAAAGCGTTTGAATTTTCTATGGTAATTCTGAACCCCAGATGAAGAGAAGTTCAGGTGGCCCAATTGATTTCTTCCTTGCATTTCAGCATCAAGGTGTATAGATACAGCTATTCTTTGGCTCTTCGCAACGCATGGAAAAATCAGAATCAAGAACGTCCGAACAAACCAAGAACAGAGTGAACTAACCGCGCCTAGTTAATTGACTCATGTGTTCCCAATTATAGTCCGAGACCAACCAAAAAAAAAACTAATCAAGAAGATGGTCATGCGCAAGTACGCCACAAATCCAGCTATGTTTTCGGTTAACTTGATCAGGGTACGATAGGCATGGAGAGAGTGACTCACATGTCGTCCATGAACTTGACGGCGGCGAGCACGGCAGTGATGAGGAGGCGGTGCACGCTGTACGAGTCGACGGCGAGGGCCAGGCGCCGGCCGCGGCGCAGGAGGCGGTCGAGGTAGACGTAGGCGACGACGTAGCACGCGGGGCTGCACCCGGCGAACCGCGCGATGCGCGCCATGTACGCGCGCACCGAGATGCCCGGCTTGGTCGTCGCCCGGAACGCCGACGCCGCCGGCGCCGCCACGGCCGAGAGCTCCGCGGCCGCCGCGGCGTCGTTGCGCTCCGCGACGCGCTCCAGGATGCCGGCGAGGGCCGCCACCACGCGGGGCACCTCCTCGGCGCCGCCGCTCTCCACCAGCTCCTCGCACTCGGCCATGGCGACCCTGGCCTCTGGGTGTGGTGTGCACGCGTTGAGCTCCGGGGCTGGTGGAGAGCAGGTGGGGGAATTCTTCAGAGCCTGTCTTTATAGAGCGTACACGAGAACAGTTTAATTTCGTTTTCGCCGTTTTTTTTCTTTGTGCTGGTTTTGGGGATTTTAACCTAAAATCATTAGTTCGGCATCTTGGGTAAGAAAGTTAGTCTAGCTAGCAGCGGTAGGTTAGAAGTTGGGTTAAGTCAACGTGATTGTATTACTCGTTTCTTGTGTACGTATTGTTAGGAATACATACACTCCAATTTCCCTTTCCATCGAGCACACACTAGAAGGACAACAAACAAGACGCGTGGATGTATGGTAGAGTTAGTTATCTTTAAACTAACGAAGGTGCACCCTTCGAAGGCAGAAAAAGGTAAATGAGCCAAATCAACACCCTAATTGAAAATTCTAAACATGCGAGAAAATAAAGTCTGACTTTTCAAGTGAGACAAGACAAGATGCAGATACACCGCACCATGCATTTCTTCTAACGAAAATAGTATTGTTTAGCAACATATGGAAAATTTTACTATACAATAAATAACTAGAAGTAAAATTTAAACCTTTGAAACGAACATGGCACCATTTATGCCATTTCGAGTGATTTTGATGATCGAATGACAACACAACACTTGGACTAATATGATTGTTAAGATGACCATTCTCAGGCTTTTAGGTTCAAGTGATGACAAAGAGAAAGAGAAGATAGGCGTACCAAGACCCGACGGGCCGCCCCCACAGGGGTTCCGCTACCCGGTTAGCGGACGGGGGTCGAGGGGAAACCGCCCCTCGCGGGTCTCAGGGCAGCGCCCTGAAAGCTCTTCGGTCCAAAGGACAAGAATTGAAGAGATCGTGAAGAAATTCAAGTCAAAGAAATCAAGACAGACATACTTCAGTAGCACCGGAAGAACCGATGCTATAGGCATCGGTGCATCTGATGGTTGACGGATGATCCTATAGCCTGGTTTTTTATGCAAGTCTGTGAGGCACCGGTTGAACCGACGGATCCACAAAAGGCATCGGTGCATTGGGCATACCTTGTTCCAGAGACGATGTCAAACGCCCAGGAGAAGATCCTTCAGCACCGGTTGAACCGGTGATGCATCGGTGCATACCATCGGTGTAATGACGTCAGCAGAAGAGTTGAGTGCTGTGAGTGACCGGTTTAACCGACGGCTAAGCATCGGTTCAACCGGTGGTCACTAAGTCAGCTGTCAGGAGTTCAACGGCTACTTCGGGTATTAGAGTGACCGGATGAACCGACGCTACCCCATGTAGAGGCATCGGTTCATCCGATGATACACAGATTTTCAGCTGACCGTTGGAGCAACGGCTACAAGACTTGGTGGCCTATATATACGCCTCACCTCGGCCATTTGAAAATTGCTGGAGTCCAAGGAAGTCACACACACACCCAAGAACCACTCCAAGCCATCCAAGAGCTTAGTGTTCATATCCTTAGCCCTTAGCACACTTTTGAGAGTGTTGTGTAAAGGATTAGCTCTTAGTGAGTGAGATTGCAAGGCTTCCAGCCTTTGTGCTGTGGTTCATTAGCGAACCAAAACAAGAGCTTGGTGCGCCGGCACCTTGGAGCGTGAAGCTCGCCGGCAACGTCATCGACCCTCCGACTTGATGTGGAGCGGCGACGACATCTTGTGCGGGGGACGTGGAGACCTCCATCCTTTGTGGAGAAGCTCCTTAGTGGAACCCGGGGCCAAGGTGACCGTGATTGTGTTCACAGAAAAGACTTGGTGGCCGAGTAGCAATACTCTTAGTGAGTGCTACAACAACGTGGATGTAGGTGTGCCTTTGTGGCTAACCGAACCACGGGATAAACACCCGCGTCAAGAGTTTGCTATCTCCTATCCCGCTCTTTAAGCTTCCGCATTTCATACTAGCAATTTGTATGTCTTTACTTTCATAGAGTAGTTTCTTGATAGGAAAGGCTATAGGTTGCTAAACTCTTTTGGGATAGGGATTTCACACTAGAACAATCATAGTTGCACATCTAGATAGCCTGTTTTAGTTTATATTTTGTGCAAACTAGTTGGAGACATAGGTCTAAGTTTTTAGAGTGCCTAATTCACCCCCTCACTCTATTAGGCTAGAGCACCCGATCACTTTCAACCTTCTCTATCAGGGGTCATCTCCGACAGGTTAGGCTCATGTATTTGGAGATTCGAGGATGGATATTGGCTCGGTGTGAACGACGGTGAAGCGGTGAGGGCAATACCAGCTAGGGTAGCAAAGTATGGCTACTAGGAATGGTCCAAGCGAGTGGGGGAGGTGGTGGAGAAGCTCGTCGATAAGGAGGAAAAATTATAGTAATGAGAAGACCAGATAAAAAAATTTGATAACCATGTTCATATTTCAGTATTTCATAATATTTCTATGATAAAATTAATTTTGTGGCTACATAAATGATTTATTGTGTAAGGAAACAATACTAAAAGTCTGACTTTACACTAGAGCAAAACAAAATACACCATGTTTTTTTTAATCCATGTTTAAAAAATATCGAAATTTTGACCTGCAATAAAATAGCTATAAGTCAAATTTAAACGTGGTGTCCATAATATCCTACTCGCCTTTTTCCATTGAAACAAGAGGAGGAGGTCCTACACACCTGGCACATGGATTTGTTTGACAATCCCTTTTGTTTATCGCAGTGCATGCAGCACGCTCGCCACACGTTAGAAGCAGTATGCAGCCCAAGCTGCTTTTGCATGTAGGATGCAACCTTACCTGCCGATTCGTGCAACGTTACAGGATTACATCCCGCTCAGCAACAGCAGACCTTTTCCCCGAAAACAAACGTGTGCACCGCTAGGCGCTAGCTGCAAGGAGAAAGCGAGCAAGAGCCGCACTTGACTTTCATCTGGCCGGTGAACGGTTGCAGTCTGTCAGTGTAACTGCTGTGCTGCCGGTGCCGCATGGTCCTTGTTCCAGACGTGCTCATGTGCATGTACGTAATCAGGGAGAGAGAGGGTTGAGGCTGTCATCGTAACCACTTTCAATTTGTAGTCTCTCTCGTTTCCTTTCCCGTTTCCCCATGTTTTTTTCTTTAATTTTGCAGTAGTACTGTCATCGGCATGCTGATAAATTAGCTGCTTTCGAGAGAAAGAGATTGCTCAGCAAAACAATCAGCTACTGTTTAGTAAGAGCGGATGAATGGAGAGCCGGCGAGCAGCGGTCCCTGTCAAAACCGCTAACCGACGGTTCACCTGCCATTCTCACGATGGGATATTTCTCCTCTGGCGCGCAAGGATTAGGATGCAAGTTTTGGAGCTGCTTTTTGCAGTGCAGGCGATCGATCGCCGCGCAGTTGTCTTCGGAATCTGCACAAGAACCGCACTCCAACCAGCGCAGATCGATCGTAGAAGCTCCGGATGTGCTAGTGATTATGCAGAACGCGAGAAGATGCCAAGCGAAAACTGCGGGAACAGCGGATTTTGACTTGGGGGACGGGCTGCCAAGTGAAAACTGCGGGAACAGCTTTGGGCGATTTCGGTACCCCTCCCCGGTACGGCCCAGCAAGTAGGAGCTCTCTGGGCGGAGCAGGCATCTCGATCGGATCGATATGTTTCGAAGCCGGAGCCCAAAAGAATGTGAGCAAGACTGTCGAGACCAGCCCACGCGCAGCTCAGTGAATCCACGAGCCCATGTTGCATCTCCTCTCTTCCCCGTGCCGGCCGCGGCCGGGAGTCCGCAATGACCATGTATCACGGGCACTGCAATTGCAGGATGTATCAACTGAAGGCAATTTGCAGACCGGCGAGATTAATTTTAGTCTAATAACACTTTTCGTCGTTCCACACTGCGGTTGTTTATGTTGATTTTTTTGGATTGTATTTTTTTATTAACCGATCTTGCTACTACATGTAAACGTTGATCCACACTATTTCACGTTGCATTTTTTCTATTTTTTTGTTTTTTATTTTCTATTTCCCTATACTGTTATCTTTTCTAATAAATTACACACCTCTGTCATTATGAAAATAGACTAAAGTAACCCCATAAACATGTATCTAAATTACCCACCTTCACCACTATAAAATAAAATCTAAAGTAACCCCCTAATCTTCATGTAAATTACCTATCTATACCATTATGAAAATAATACAAACAACCCCCTAAATTTGTATATAAATTATCCAATTATTATATAATTATAATAAAATATTAAAATGCGCCACTATAAAATTCTAAATTACTATATTATTTATGTTTTTACTTATATAAAGATATTTTTCCATGATATTTGTCACCATGTAGTCATGTATGATGGAAAAGATAAGATAAAAATTTACAAATAAATGGTTTAGTTAAATGTATACTAAACACATATGGAGGTGTGATGTAGAATAAAATCCATTGCAACTAGGTAATGATAAATATATATTTTATAGTATGTGTTAGAATATTTAATAGATGAAAAAGTGTGTGAGATAGATAATTATAATTATTAGCTATAAGCTTTGTTTTTGTATTATTTCTAATTAGCCAGTGGGCCAGCACGGGTTGATAGGCTAGTAAACCAAAAGATAATACATATCATAGTAATAACCCAATCAATCCAAACTAAAAGTCATGTCATGGTAATCGTCCAAACTTTAAAGAACAGAAATTACCATAATGATATCAGCAAAGCTGAATTCCAATAATGAGCAGCAAATGAACATGTAAAAACCTATCAAAGACGGATAAAAAAAACGGACTACATTGCATTTTCCGATTCAGCTTGTGCCACTTGCTTCCAAGAACGCGCGACAGTCTGAAACAACAGGGGCGATACATTCTTGTGCCACTTGCTTCCAAGAACTTGTTTCCAGTGGTTCGGTAACAACATGACTTCATTCTTTGCCTCCCTATTTCAAGTTTTACACACAATTTATAGTATGCACATGGGAGATCGGGCAATAAGTATCACGAACTCCTCATAGCCTGAGGGCAAACAACGCTTACCTAGAGAAATACAACTTGATCCTACCAAGAAATAGCACACTGCTTATGACTACCATCTTCTAGCTTGATCAAGCAGAAACCAGGAAAAATGATTGTAATCAGTCTTTTCCTGAGAATGCAATCCAAGCAAAGCAGTGAGACTACCAACAATATATTCATCAAATGATTTAATGTAATAATGTGCCCATTCACGCTCAAGCAAATAAAAAACACAAATTTTCTTGTCATGCTTCATGAATAAACCTATTTGACTTTGCCATCTTGGACCTTGGAATAGATGTCATGTTTCTCAAGATTCTTGCAACATAGATTCAATGCTGGTCCTAAAGAGATATGCACCATTAAAAAAAAACAGTTATACACAGGTGGTACTCAAACAAGAAGCCAAAGGATGATATATTCTTCTAAACGAGATAGATTTATTTTAGCCATCTTCTTGCCGTTTATTCTTCTAAACGGGAGGGGGACGGGCCAAAAGTATTACGGTACGGGCACACTCCCAACATCGCAACGAAAGGATCAAACCATATAATACACAGACACATACAACATACAATGAGTGTTGTTAGCTACTGAATTCATCAACCGCTACAAAGATTGGCTGCCTACTGTTACAAAGACTGACTCATAAACATATACAGGTGATCCTATTCAACCGATCAGTTTTGCGCAACCTAGCATGAGAAACCAATACTAAACTTGTCAATCTACAGCTATGACCCAGAGTATAGGCCTGCTAATGGGTTGGGTTGAAATGGGTTTTATGGGTGGGTTTTGAAATGAAGTGTGTTTGGATGAGTTAAAATGGGTTGTATTAGTTAATGGGGTGGGTCGGGGCGGGTTCTATATAAATGCGGGTTGAGGCGGGTTGGGGTGGGTTGAAATGGATACATTTTACAAAATAGTATAACTATATATAAATATGGGTCCCACGTGAGAGCTGGACTCTGAAATTAAAACCACGTGTTTATATCAGAATTTTTTATCAAAATTGACTGAATTTTGTTGGAGATGATTCAGTACGACTGGCAGCTATTTTGTGCAAAGCAGTGTGGCTAGAACTACCTGTGGGCCCCACATGAAGAGACGGACTCTGGAATTAAAACCTCGTGTTCACACTATAAAATTTTATCGAAATTGACTGAATTTTGTTGGAGATGACTCAGTATGACTGGCAGCTACTCTGTGCAAAGCAGCGTGGCTAGAACTACACATGGGCTCCACATCAAGAGCCGGACCCTAGAATTAAAATCTCGCGTTCACACTATAAAATTTTATCGAAATTGACTGAAATTTTTAGAGATGAGTCAATATGACTGACAGATGCTCTGTGCAAAGTAGTGTGGCTAGACATATATGTGGTCCCCACATTAAGTGTAGAACCACTAAATTCCTTTGCATAACCCATGTGTTTTTATGGGTTACCCGTTTATAATGGGGTGGGTTGGTTAGAATTGAGAAATTAACTAATTGGGTTGGGTGGGGTTGGGTATCTAAATATGTTAATTTTGGGTGGGGTTGGGTATGGTGCGGGTTCCAACCCATTAGCAGGGCTACTCGTGGATTCGCTGCGCCGCGCGTGGGCTGGCCTCGAAAGTCTGCTCACAAGTTTTTGGGCTCGGCTTGGACAACATATCGATCCGGAAGAAGTCCTTTTTATCTCCTAGTATGCGCCGCCGCCGCATCTGGCTGGGATGATAGGTATGAGAGCATATGGGGCGATGCAAGCGTGGAGAGTGGAGAGGATCGAGAGGTGCTCTAGGCGAGCGGCATCGTAGGAAGGAGATGGTGGTGATTGACTATAGCTGGCCATGCTGCACGAGGCACGGTGGCCCGGGCCGTGGCACGGTAAATTGGCACGGCACAAGCACGGGCCGACACGAACACGCCTGCAAAGCGTGCCTGGGCCGTACATTCAGCACGGTGGGCGGGCTGACCTGGCACAACACAGTTTGGGCTCGGCCCATTAGGCACGCGAAGCGGCCTGCGAATACATTTGACCCGCCAGCCTGCCAGGCACGGCCCCCACCCCCGTCACAACGCCCCGACGGCTCCCCCCGTCACAACGCCCCAACGGCTCCCCCCTCCCCCCTCCCAACAGCTCTATCCCCCTGGCCATATAAAATGGGCGGAGGCGGACGGGGGAGGCCGATGCAAACCCTAGCCTCCGCCCTCCGCTCGCTCAACTCGCTGCCAGGCGCGCCGCCTCCGCTCTCCCAGTTCTGGACCTTGCCACCGAGATGCGACCGGCCGCCGCGCACGATCTACGCCATCCTCTCTCTGATCTCGACTCTCCCTCTCCGTGCTACGGACCTCCGGCCTCTCCCCTCTCGGCCTCTCCGGCTCTCTCTCTCTCAGATCACACCATGTTGGTGTAATCCTTGTGGATCTGGAAATTTGAAGCTTGAACCGGGAGTTGATGCAGCACCATTGCACCAATTCATTTTGGTGATCGAAGAGCAGATGTAGCTGGTGGACATTTTGATCTTGTTCAGGAAAATCTGGTCTATTGGGTGCTGATCCACTCATCCTATGCGATGCATTTGCAACCAAGGCGAGGTTCCAGGTTAGATCATAAGTGAAATATCAGGCGAAAGTTGGTAGCCAGGCACTCAACGACCAGCATACTCGGCCCACGAGCCCACGCTGCATCTCCTCTCTCCCCCCGCCTCCCGTACGTGCCGACCGCGGGCGTCCTCTCCCCTCCCTCCCTCCGGCTCGACGACGACGAGTCTACCACGCGCGGTTGCGGGTGCCGGAGTCGCCGTTCTGCGAGCCGTACGTGCCCTCCCAGCGCGCGCGACAGGCCACCACGGGGTGGCAGCCTGTACTACTACGGCGTTGTTTGGTTTGAGGGATTTTTTTTAAGTCCTTGAGACTTTTTAGTATTTAGAAGTATTAAATAAATATTAATTATAAAACTAATTGCAGAATCCTGGGGCTAAACTGCAAGACGAATCTAATGATGTATCTTAATCTATGATTAGCGAATGGTTACTGTAGCATCAATGTAGCAAATTATGAATTAATTAGGCTCATTAAATTCGTCTCGCGAAAAAGCACTCAGCTGTCAAAAAACATTTATAAACAGATTTTATTTAATACTATAAAATAGTAAGATTCCTTTTGATGTGATAGGGACTTCTGAAAAAAAGTCCTGGAGCCAAACAAGGCCTACAGAATATGATTTTGTTCCAAGTCATTTATCCCAGTTACTTTTGGACCCGGGACAAAAGGTGGCTTTTCTCCCGGATCCACAAAAACGGGGGAACATGGGCCTTTTGTCCCAGGTGGAGCCACCAACCGGGACAAAAGGCCCCCCTTTTACCCCGGTTGGTGGCTCCACCCGGGACAAAAGGTCCAACCCTTTTATCCCGGTTGGTAACACCAACCCGGACAAAAGACCCTTTTTATCCCGGTTGGTGTTACCAACCGGGACAAAAGTCCCCTCCACGTGATAGTTCAAAAGGGAGTTATTATTTACTGAGTCACATGTACTACTTAGGTGAGTTGGCAAGCAGGCCATGCGCTAGCCAATAGGTCTTGGATTCCAATCCCGCAGGGCGCAAAGATTTTTTAGCGCGAGGGACATTTTGTCCCGGTTCTACCACCTGGGACTCCGGCGGCCGAATCCCGGTTCCAAAACCAGGACAAATAACCCTTTAAAACCGGAACAAATAACCCTATTTGTAGTAGTACTGGCAGCAGCAGGAGGAGGCGCGCGGCCCGGACGCTAGAGCTGCCGAGGCTCTCGTATCCATCCATGATCCATTCGAAGTTGACCTCGCACCTTCGGACAGATCGTCGCGCGGGACCACCAGGCCGGCCGGCTCCCATGTCCGTCGGCCATGCATGTGGTCGAGCTCAGAGGCTCGCGCGCACGGCCATTATCGTGTGGCCTGTGGGCCTTGCTTATTAATTAGTGCGTTTTCAGTTGAGCGCCTACTGTATATATCTTCTGCGATCAGCTTCGTCAGATTCGCTAATTTGTTGACCCCCTGGGATCGCCGATCAAAGGTCGAGACGATTATAGCCTAAAATGTAGTGTCTACTCTAGTGGAGTGACCAAATGATAGCCCTAAATCAATCTGACTAGTGGGACCTAGCTGTCAGCTAAACAAACTCTCCCCCGCACGAACGCTCGCTCTGCTCGCGCTACGCCGCCGTCCTTCCTCTGCGCCGGCGACCTCGCGCCTCGTCGCCATCCTCCCTGTCTCCCTCCCGCACCCGCGGCGAGTTCGTGCCGGGGGTGCCGGCGAGTTCCTCCCGCACCCGTGCTCATCGACGCGCTCTCGGCGCTCGAGATCTCGCCTCCTTCTCCGTCGGCATCGACCTCGCCAAGTGCCGCGAGCGCGGGATCCGGGTCACCAACACCCCTGACGTCCTCACCGACGACGTCGCAGACCTCGCCGTCGGCCTCGCCATCGCCGTGCTCCGCAGGGTTCGTCGGTTTGTTTCCTCTTCTCAAAACCAAATTTTTTCTTGCTTCCTGCAAATATAATAAAGGGGTCATGATCCGGGACACAATTTTTAAGAGAATCAAGGATTATTGTTTCATATCATTTGTTGTCTTTCTTCTGGGGAAGTATTGATTAGAGGGTATGAATAATTATTCTTCGATACCTTGAGGAAAACCGTCCTTTGAACTTGACTTCCTTGGTTTCCATTAGACAGAGGTAGTTTCTTCTTCCAGCAATGTCCATCCTGATCAAACACTGCAGCAGCACAGAAGCAATCGGTCAGGCATAAGTTTTTGCAAGTAGTCTTGTTCATGGAGAAGTACTGCTCGTAGGCACGAAGAGGCCAATCAATGTTATTCACTGGAATCTTTTGAAACTGCTCTAGTACTTGTGCCTCCCTCAAGTCACAGCTTTGCAATGCAAAGTCTGATTTGCACCCTTTGCATTTTCTTTCTGGATCAAAGAACGAATAGTTTGGAGCACAAGCACATTCTGTGTCTGTCTGGTTCCAGTTGAACGTGCAATAGCTGTTGTATCCACACACTCCACTGCCAAAATTTGAGTACATAATGGTGCAGATATTTGCCGGCACTGCTTGCACTACTGTCAATGCTGCAGGCAACCCACTGCTTACTACTCCTTTTTTTGGCTGTAGAATCTGGATTCTATGTGACTGAAAGCTCAGACTTTGTTGAGGAGGTCTTGACCTTCTTAATTAATAGCCAGAAATGTAGCTTCCGCTTCTGTATAACTGAAGATAATATCATCAAAGTCAGTTCAAAACAGTTCAATATTGTTGAAGATAATATCATCAAGTGTACCCAACCTTGTCATTTCTTGTATGCTAATTCAGTGTTGCATTTTGTTGGTGCGGCAGATGTCGAGGTCCGAGAGGCTTCAGCGGTGGCGGGAGGAAGAGGAGGAATCCGATGAAGATGATGTCGTCTTCCTTGGTGCTATGCTTGCGGCATTGAAGAGGAAGAAGAACAAGATCGTCTGTTTAATGTAATAACTTGTATTAATGCAATAACCTGGTGGCATAACCATCTTTGGATTTTGGAGATCAAAATGTTCATTTGAATGAATAACATCCTGTTCATATTCCTGCTATTTCAATCCAGTGGTCGAAACAGAAATTGTTATCATCCAGACATCTATTGCAGTAACAAGGAAAACATGACCGGATACATGGCTCCAGAATAATTAGATAAAAGTGGGAAAAGATTATGGAGACACTCTCCCAGGTCTATTGTGTTACAGGAAAGCTGTGTGTACTGTAATAAGCTGTAGATACATGGCTCCAGAACAAACTAAGCAACATTGAACTGAACAAGCCTTGATACAGTGAACTGAACAAAGCAGTGAAATCAACTCATGTTCTGCAGTGTTGATCCCATCACAAGAGCTTCAGTACTGCCATCCATGCTCCAGTGCCGGAATATACAGAGAAACAAACAGAAAAAAAGACAGCTAGCTTAGTTATAATCTTAAAATACAGTGTTGATTATTCCCACTTGCCCATGGGCATCAGAAAAATGTACCAGCTGTTATAATCTGAAGCTGACAGCCCAGATAGCTTCACAACACATCATAATTCAGAGGCATAGGAAATGATAAATCTTGCTCAGAGTTACATAATTCAGAGGCACAGCACAGCATCACAGCACAGCACAGCATAATTCAGCATCACAACACAGCATAATTCAGAGGCATCACAGTTACATATGGTAATTATTAGTGGTTCATTAACCTTAATATCAGCAGCTAGCTTAGTTAACCCCCAGCACAATACAGTAACAGTAAATTCCATGATCTTCAAATTAGAGACTCAGCTTCCTCAGCATCCCCTTCGCTGCCCTGCTCACTTGTGGAACCTCCCCCCGATGCCTTGAGTAATGCTTCCTTGGCTGTTGCTATTTGTTGCCTCATTGCCTTGACATATGCTCTTTGGCTTTCATCCATGTTGGAGGTGTTGCAGAACATGATCTTTTGTTCTTGATCCCACAGCAACTTCCGTTCTTCGAGGTCCTTCTCAGCTTTCCATCTTTCTTCGCGTTTCTGATGTTCTTCTGACTTCATTTGTATAAAAGTTGCAAGTTGCACGGCATATTCATCTTCTCCATCGTTCCTCTTTTGTTTCTGTTTTGATTGTTTGCGACCTGGAGGTCGCTTGAAAGGTTCACAATCATCTTCTTGTGCTTCTTGCGATGGGGTCATAGACGCTTTGCCTCTTTCCTTGGGCTTGTTTCATTGCTTCATATACTGATTGAAACTTCTCGGTATGGCGGACCTCCATCCAGCAGTGAAAGTAAGTAAAACCTTTGGTCTCATCATAGGATTTTTGCGCTAAATTGATCTGCAACAAAGACGAAATCAACAATTAGAGAATGAGAAGTATTTGATGAAGTCATGAATTTACGAACTTACATATCCTGTATGGGGAACACCACTTGGACGGAGACGTTCTATCTTCTCGATACATTCTTGAAACCGAATGCATTCCCTTTGGATGCCATTCCACCTTTTTTCAAGGAAGGTAACATTTCTATCAGAGACAAAAGTCTTGTTCTCATGATAGTGTTGTGCTATCCGATTCCAATATGTGCCTTTTGGTTGATCACTTCCTATTCTTGGGTCAAATGTTATGGCCATCCAAGACCAACACAACTGGATGTCTTCATTGTGATTGTAGTTTCCTCCCCGCCCTCTGCTACTGCCACTATCTGGGATTGGTGCTTGTGTGAGAACCTCCAGATCGGCTTCAGAGTCTTGTGTCAGCATGTCAACCAATGGCTGAGAGCTGTCCATTGTGTCCTATAATGGAAACATAATACATGGAATAGGTTACTACTTACTGAGAACTGTCCATTGGGTACATGACATTAGGTTTATAGTAGCAGTGAGTCAAACATGATTATTAGATCAAGGAATAACTTTTCAGTCAAATGTTTTTTGAGTAAATGAGACTTTCCTCCCTTCATTTTGCAACACTGATTTAGGGTATAATAAAAAAGAAACTTAATACTAGGTGGAGCCTGTTGAGTAGTAACCCACTATGAATACACTTTACATTATCTTTTCTATATTCTGGTATCACTATGAGTGTCTAAAAGGTTAGTTTAATTTTCTGTTTTTCTGTTTTCAACTCTTTACAGGTAATTACTTATGTTTTGACAAGGCCTGGAAGGGAGTTGTTATTTACAGTTGTCTCGCTGGATGAAAAGTACAAAGCCAAGGTAAAATTTATGCTCCTTTTCCTAATTTGACCTTGATGATCAATGGCAAATGGGAGCACCATGACTTGGCACTCCATAGAAAACGTTCTGTATCTCATTTACGTTGTTCTGAGTTCCTTTTGGAGAGGTTAGATATTATTATTTGAAGTAAAATGGTAATGACATTTTGCATACAGAGCCATATCTCTTGAAAAATGAAGTTTCTAAACGAAAGCTAATTCAAGGATCTAACATTTGCAGTTAAAAGATCCAGGGCATTCTAAAACATGAGAACTAAATGATATATCACCAATCAATGCGTGTCTGGTTAAAGCAAACAATATCAAAGAACTAGGTGGAGTTGCTACTACCTGCATGGTGTTGTCGGCAGTCAGGGTAGGGCTCCAGTCATACAATGGCATCGAGGAGGAGCTGAAGTAGTCGCCGTCGTCCTGGAGTGAAGTCCTTGAGGCGGCTCTTCGGGTGTCCGAGGCAGTGGCGGCGACTTCCCTTGACGTCTTCTGGACTTGGTGCGACGGAAGTTGTGTCGGCTCGGAGAAGCTCGACGTTTGGGCCTTCCTGCCGGCGCCGGTGAAGACAGAGCCGCGATATGGTTCATGGCGCAGGGGAGCGGGCAGGAAGGGGCCGGGTGGAAGCGATTGGAAGGGCGCGCGAGGCAGCAAGGCGCCGGGTGCGTCGGGGACCTGGCGTGGCCGGACGCCGCCGGGATCGACCCCGGCGTCGTGGTTCTGGCGAGGTAGGATGCCGCCGGGATGAGGACCTGCCGCCGTGTGGGTGCCACGAATGTCGACCAGCATTTTTTGGATGCCGAGGTAGGCGCGGCCGGCCGGGGAGGGCGCCCGTCGCCGGAGATGCCGCGAGGCAGCGGCGCCCCGTCCAGGCGCGGCGGCGGCCTGGTCCGGCTCGGCCCGTCGCCGTCGGTGCCCTAAGCCGGCCGTCGGTCCCCAGAAGGGCGGATCCGGTCATGGCGGGGAGTCTACCGGCGGCGGGCGAGGATCTTCGGCTACGGCGAGGCTGGATGGTGGCGTCGGCGGCCGGCCCGCGAGGGGCGGATCGAGCGAGCGAGAGCGAGCGTCGCTGCGTCGCAGGAGAAAGACGAAAAAAAATAGATGTGGGACCCACGTGTCGGGTGAAAATAGAGGGCCTTCAATTCTAGGGGCCCTGAACCAAAATTTAGTGGCCTCCACAAAATAGTAGCCCATTTAAGGGCCCGGCTAGAACTGTTTTTTTCACTTGGGAGATTAAAACAAGGGATAGAAGCCCATATAAGGGCCCGGCTGGAGATGCTCTAACCCCACACGCTCGATCCCGCAATGATATGATTATTCCGCTCCGGCGACCACGTCTGGGAACCTGGTCCAGGCCGGCCAGGTTGCACTTCGCACCTATGCATCATGACGACCCTGCAAGCTGCAAAGCCACCAGCCATGTCCCCCCCCCCCCCTTCTCGCTGGTCTCTCTGAACGAAACCACATCCGAATTAATGGCGGTTTTTGTTCGGGAGCCCGTGTTCGTTTTCGGCCGTCAGGGCAACAGGCCTGTTCAGCAATCATTATTAGCCAGCGTTGCAACAATGTACATGCATGTACACAAGTATATATAGAAAGTGTTCCTCGCGCTAGCTAGCTCCTCTTGCCGCACGTACGTTAACGTTAGGTGGCAGTATAGATGGCCAAATAGGCCGTGTCAGATGGGCGTCACGAAAAGCGGCACTAAAAAATACGATACGAACACGGCACGACACGATAGATTTAGTGTCAGTGCCAACACGACACAAGTGTAGTGTAGTGTGCGGGTCGAAACCCCAGCACGTAGTGTCGGGCTGCCGGCACGGGCACGATACGGGTATAGGCCAGTACAGTCCTAGCACGGTACTAGACTGCTGGCTGTTATATAGTAGCCATTAGGCCTACTAGCTGTTAGCCCGTTAGTGGCCTAGCGGCCCACTAAAAGCCCACCATGGTGGCTCCCTACATAAATCGATTCTACCCTCACAAACCCTAACTCTCTTCATTCCCCTCGCCTAGCCGCCTCTCCGCCTCTTTCACCTATGGCGCCGCCCTCCCCACGCGTGCAGCACACCTGGCCCTACCCGCTTCGGTCGTCGCTCACCATCGCCGCCACGAGCAGCAGCCTCCCCGCGCCGCTCGCCGTCGCCGCCATGGGACCCCACTGCCAGGGTGGCCCGCAGCCTCCCCACGCCGCTCACCGTCGCCGCCGCGGGCTGTAGCCTCCCTGCGCCTCTAGGCCCTGGTCGGCACAAGCACGCCAGGCCGCCGAGCCCATCGTGCCGATACGGCATGACCACGCGCGCGTCGTGCCGTGCCCTGGGCCGCGGCGGCGGCCCGGGCACGGCATGCCACGATTAGCCAACGGTGTCTTGGCGTGTCGTGCTCAATCGTGATGTGCCGAGCCGTGCTCGTGCCGTTGCCGTGCGGCACGTTTGGACATCTATACCTATACGCGGCAGGTAGTACGATCTCATCACAGGAACGCAAATACAGGCCAACCCCCGGATCGCCAGGGAACACCGTACACGTATACGTAGATCGTCAGCATCTCCATTATTATATTCCAGTTTCAGCCAAGCTAGCACACGCACTTGCTTGTTTTTATATCTTTCTGTTCCGTCCTTCAGCGTGGTTCACAACTACTAACTAGTAACTACTATCCTTCAGCCAAGCATGCAATGCGCTCGATCTGGCTGCTTCTGATCGACTTTTGACTGCCGGCGGCGGATGGTGTATAGGTTCAGAAGGAGCTGAAGCAGTCGGTGTGGTCGCCGGAGGAGGCGTCGTCGCTGCAGGGGGAGTGCGTGTGGCGGCCCTCGTACGTGGTCATCACCATGCGGCAGTCCGTCGACAGCCGCTCCACCCGCTTCTTCACGCGGCAGTTGCTGTGCGTGCACCGGAAGTAGCTCCTGTCATGCCATGCAGGCAGCATATTTAACTTTCAGTCTGCTGTCTCTATGGATCTACTGAGTTTAATGCATACTATATCTCCATCTAAATTTACTGTACATGCATGTTTTATATATATCATGGTCATCTATCTTAAATTCACAATTTCCTCACAAAAAGTTTTGCGAAGATATATTCTCCATATTAATACACTGTTTAATTAATATGGTCAACTAGCGAGACAGCTGATTGATTGTTTATTTTGCTAACTGACCCCATTTAACTAGGATATGTGGAATTTACCTTTGCTTCCAGGTAAATATATTTGCCTTCCAGTTAAATATATTTGATCTTTACTAATAAATAAATGGGTCATTACATTTTTCTTTATCTAAACTGAGATAATACTCATAATTTATCCAAAAGATCGAATGTAACTCTTCAAATGTGATATCTTCTATATATGGTTTAGTTGTGGACTCAATTTGTCATCGTTAAGCACTATTAGATGATGATGATGATTCAATTAACACATACAGTAAAGCCCAATTATTTAATGGTAGTATTAATAACATATAATCTAATATTGTTATAGGATCCCCCTTTTGGAATAGTCAAGATTTTTATTCAAACCATGTATATTTGCAGGAAAACGATAGGATTCGTGCATTGTCTCCTAAACCTAGGCTGCTAGCAGCTATCTCTAGCCAAGTACCATACTTTTGGGCACTAGCTATAGCATGCGTGTGCATCTGATCTTTGCAGAAACACAAGCTGTCTCTGCATGTGCACGCACGCATGTACCTGTTTGTCATAGCTGATAGCTTGTAGCTAGACCACAACTACGATCTAGATATATATGAACTTCTGATCGACTAAGTTCCTACTATACTACCTCCTCATGTACGATTCCTGCCCTTTGTGTAATGCAGGAGCAGCTAGATGTAATGCGGCATCATTAATCTTTCCTGCCCTTTGTGTTTCTTCTCTTCTACTTATATATGCTTGCAATAAGTTCACTCTTTAATCCGTTTTATACTTAATTAAAAAGTCTGGGATCGGACAAGACAAAGTCACAAACTAGTACTAGCACGCAGGAACAAAAAAAAAACCCGTACTGGTAGGTTGATTAAAGTGATTAGCATAAATACATATTATATGCCCATTGTATTTATTGATCTAGCATTGGAATAGATACTAGTTAGAGATCATTGGACCTATATACATAGTACGATTTTGTATAAGATCAAATCGAAAATAGAACTTGAATGTTAGCACATATGGAGTGCAAAAAAGACATGCATATATGCTTCCCATTTATATATATTTTGACTGTCATATGTATGCTTTCATGGAGGCTTTGCTTATAGACACATAAACTGAAAGCATTTGCAAACTCAGCTAGCTTCCTAGCTAGCACACAGCTTCACTATCAGCTTACATATTGTATCAGATAAGAGATTTGTTTATGGGACATCTGCTGCTAATCGATCGCATCATCAACTATCTACAACGACAGACCTGCTTCTATATATCATCAAGAATCTTCCAAGAGGCAAGGTACGTACTACTTAATTAGATCCCCCACCACATAAAATTTACCATCTGAGATCGCTTGTTAATTTGCTAGCAAATTAAAGGCGCCAGGGCATGCATGGAGTAATAGAGCCATCGACGACAACTTCTATATGCAAGTAGTTCAAAAAATATGATGTATATTATTGGTACAAAATTGCAGATACCTCGGATGGAGGCTGTTCTTGACAACCTTCTGCCCGTACTTCCTCCACTTGTAGCCATCATCCAGCACATCCACGCCGCTTCTAGTCTGGAAACAGAACCTCGGCTCCCTCATCTTCCTCCTCACCTTCATCTTCCCTCTCTCCGCCATGGTAGCCGAGCCCTTCCACCTGGACACTCACACATGGACACCACATGCACCATCAATCAAACCCTAAAACACGGACAAATATCTCAGGACGAAACATCGCAAGCAAGAGAGAGCATATATACCATGTGCTGGTACTGATCTGGTTGCAACCTTTCGTCAGCGAGGTGCAGACCTGTAGAATGAATTGAAGAAACAAAGAAAAGTGTGGCGTCATATATGTGCCTGTGTATATATCCACAAAAATCCTGAAAGATCACCTCACCTCATCAGCGCTAATAGTACTAGGCATGAAACCCGCCGTAGGCTTCCCACCGCAGGCGGCTGAGGCGGCGCCAGAGCAGCCCAACGGCAGTGCCGGCAGCTGGTATAGCCCACAATGGTCGGAGGAGAGCATCACGCCATGGTTCTCAGCCTCTTCCTGGTCAAACGGCATCTGGAGAAGTTTGTTTGGTTGGCTCGGTAGTTGAAGTGGAAGAGGAAGAGGGAAGGCGTAGGCGTAGTGATCCGGCACGAGGAAGCTAGGAAGGCAAGCACCCAGCTGGCCTCCCTCCATATATGCCTGCTTATGTGCTAGTGATCGATCGATGGATCAAAAGTGGTTCTTGAGGCAGAAAAATCACAGGATAGATCTCCCTTTTGGTGTCGACTGAGATAAGGTTGACGATGACGATGATGCTTTGAGGTTAAGTGGTGGTGTGGGATCTATGGCCCTCCGGACGGCTGGAGGATGGGGTAGTACTATGGGGCATGGACACTGGAGCAGCCTAGGCACTGCCCTTTAAAGGGCCTCGAGCTCAAATTGTGCCGTGTGTACAGTACTTGCTTCAGTACTGGCTGTTGCCCTGTCCCAGCTAGTGCGTGCTAATTCAGCAGCAGCTTTCATATGGTGTCAGAGATCTGCCTTTCCCTAGCTCATCTATCATAGATGCGTTTGCTGCATGTAAAGGTCTAAAGGAAAACTAATTGTAATTGATCACGTTTGATTCCTGCCAGAAGCACGGGGGAAATCCGCTTTTGTTGTGTTAACCGGCCCTGTGATTCCCCTGAATCCCTGATCAGTCGTGTTGCATATGCTTCTAGCACTGCAGCTTTTGCTTTCCGAGCTAATTGCGCCATCAATGGCGCTTCAACCGCGGCAGAGTCTTTGAGGCGGGGCATGTATATTATTGCAGCGATTGTTCGGCGAACAGAGGAGGGGGGGATAGCTAGCACTGACTGTACCTTTTGTCCCCTGCGATCGATTGCCCAATCGACCGATCTGCATGTCCTTTCAGGGATGCTCGGCCTCCTCGCAAAAAGAGCACTGGTTCACTCGTTTTCAGTATTTCTGTAGCGCGCACATTTGACTCCGGTCTCTCCCGGAATCATCACCGTCTTGGGTACGTGTATGTTCAGTGGAGGATGGGTCGTCGGGGCAGGTTTTGCTTTTCCACAACCCTCCCGAAAATAAAAAAAGAATCGACCATCCACTTGGCGCCATTGATTTGAAGGGAAAATATCTAGCCATGCGCACTATTTCTTCAGTACAACGCATTTACCTACTTTTCAAGATAATATTTACAGCCGTCGATCTGATGTTACATGGGTGCATCAATGGCCTTATATCCTCCCCTACCCATATTGCATCAGACGGGGTTCGAATTGTTGAAAAGGGTAAACGAGAAATAGAAACAAAACATATAGAAATTATTATTTATTATTATTGGACCATGTAGTGCTGAGGAAGTGGGGCTGCAAAAGATGTTGGCAAACCAAACACATTGCTGCCGGCAGCTGCTGCCTGCAGGCACGCACATTGATGTTTCCAGATTGAGCCACGGTTCTGCAGCAGGGCAGGGTGAATTCCTATCATTGCGAGCTGGTGCAAAAGCCTCTTCTTCAGGTCCCCCGCGGGGCACTGCTCCCGTGCAATAGGCGATTTCAAATATTGCTATCATTTGATCCCCAGATCAAACACACGTCTGAATAACTTTCCAATGCTAACTGCATGGCCCTGCAATTGCAAATCACGTACTCCCTTCGTTCCAAAATATAAGTCGTTTTGGTTTTTTTAAATATATTATATTTGCTATGTATCTAGACATAATGGTGAAGTTCCTCTGTATATACTTCCAAAGAAAATTGTCCATGAAGGAGCAGAGAGATATATCATGCATGCGACATGCGAGAGCTAGCTAGCGTGGCTGTACGTACTTGCACAGAATCCCCGAGGAGTCGCATCGCATGGCGTGCCCTAGAAAGGGGGAGCCGGCGAGGCCCAAGGATTTGCTGGCAACCGTGAACAGGGTACAGGAGCGCGTACACGTATACCCTGCCGCGTACTGCCCAGACAATCAGCGGCGGCAGCGGCAAGAAAAGAATAGAAACCCTAAAGTGGCGGCGGTGTCGTCGTCGTAGCTTACGCACTGCGCGCGTTGTGACAACGGCCGGCGCAGGGAGATGATAGCATGCGAGCATGGAGAAGGGGCGAAAACGCAAGGCGACACGAGGAAAACGAAACGAGAAATACGCACGTACGAATGATGGCTGCCGCTGTCGTTGTACATGCGTCTCTTGTGTGTGTGTGCACAGCACACTGATCCTTTGGCTCCTTGTTTTTCTCTCTCGCTTTTGCCGCCTGCCCTGGATCGCTGCTAGCTGCTTGTTGCTTTCGGTGTCATTTGCATTTTTGCAAGTTGCGAAACAAAGGAACAAACCCTCACTGTGTCTTGATGAAAAGAAAACAGTTAGTTACATGACCGCCTTCTCCAGGTAGCTAGTAGTAGGTCTAGAATCGTCACTTTTCTGCTAGATCTAGGATATAGTTGGCCATTTGACCCGAAGCCCATCATGGGACACGAGGCCCGGTCCAATTTAGCCCGGCCCTAGCCTGAGGATTTTTGTGCTCAAGGCGGCACGTGCCCGATTGCCAGGCCGTGCCTGGGCCTCATTGTCGGCCTGCTGGATATGTCCAGGCACGGCCCGAAATAGGCAGCTTGATCGGTCCGATGGGTGGCACGACAGACCCATTTAAATATCAGCCCACCCTATTATCGAATTCTAGTTATCAAATCACTCAACCCCCACTCCCCATTCCTTCAAAATGGCAGACAGCCGCTGCCAGCTCCCTTCTCCCTCCATGCTTGTGTCGTGCCGGCCGCGGAGGGCTCCCTTCACCATGGCGGCGGCGAGCCGCGGCCGAGCGAGCGGAGGACGGGGCCGGGAGGTGCGGCCACGTGGGCGGAGGATGGCGTCGGGAGGTGTGGCCACGCGAGAGGAGGACGGCGCCGGGGAGGTGGGGCCGCACGGGCAGAGGACGGCGCCAGGGAGGTGGGGCCGCGCGGGCGGAGGACGGCACCGGGGAGGTGCGGCCCCGCGAGCGGAGGACGGCGCCGGGGATGCGGCCGCGTGGACGGAGGATGGCGGCGGCGAGGAGGGAGCGGCGGCCGCCGACGGGAACATTTGCAGCACGACCGGGCTGTCAAGCTAAACGGGCCGATCCGACACGCTTAAAGCACCTTCAGACCGTGTCTGGGCTGGCAGTTCAGTCCATTGACAGACACGGCATGGCCCGTTTATTAACTCGTGTCTCAGCAGGCTCGTGCCGGGCCGCCCGTTTGGCCATCTATAATCTAGGGCGGGACGGGAAGAAGGCATGCATGCGGAAGCACGGCATGGCTTCTTCCGTTCTATGCTCATGCATATCAGCATATGTTTTCCCATACCCATAGCCATGCTTATAGATGATGCATATGGTCATCAGCTATTTCTTCTTTCCTCTTTCTTTTTGCTACCCTCAGGAAATCACTGACATGAGGTCACCTGTATATTTGGATTCTCGAGCTTGCAAGCAAATGCCCTATTTGTAGCACAAAGAATTTTGGTCAAACACACTATTTGTAAGCTGAATGGCCCTGGTTTATTTGGTTCTTAATTTAATACCAAAGGCTACTAGCTCTACTAATAATGAATAAAGGAAGACTGAAGGTATATCAAAAATATTTGAAGCTAAGGATAAAGGAAAATAAACTGGACTTATCCCGTGAATTTGAATTGTTCTGATAATATATGGTGACATGTTGTGACTTCATCCACCTCAAGATATGCAGACCTATCGTTTTTACAGAATATGAGACGTCCATACGTTCGTAGCTCTGAGTCGATGTGTGTTGTATGCCTAAAAAAATATTAAATACCTATAAATGAAATAGAGTTTCAATGATCTTTTAACAAAAGTGCAGTAGAATTTGGGTGGATGCACAGTACTGAGCCGCTGACGCGGGTGCCATTGGCATTGGCAAGCCCGCTGCCAGGCTTTCGGCGCCCCCCCCCCCCCCCCCCCCCCCCCATATGGCTTCCTCAGGAACCGCATCATTTCGGCGACAAAACCAACGAGCGCGCACGAAAAAAAGAAAGAAAGAAAAAACTCGAGACCAAGAGCGGCACACCACCGCTCCAACGCGCTGCATCTGCCGACCTGCAGCTGCGTGCCTATCCCCACAGCCCGCGGTCCCGGCCACAGCCAGCACGCTGCCGCCGCCTCACCTCGCCGCCTCTGAATCTGATCTCCCTGCCACCGCCCGCTCCGTCGTCGTCCCGTTCGCATCGTCAAATCACGCGGGTCTCCCGGCGGCATAATGCCCCCGGCCCGCCCCCGTCCCTGCCCGCTACGCGCGCGCGGACACGGGCAGGCAGCAGCATCCCCGACCGCGTGCGCGCGGGCATGCATGCGGCTGCTGGTCCGGACCAGGTCGGGCCTCTTGTTCGTGTCTCCTCTCCTGGTGGACCCCTCCCGGCTTCCGACTTGGAGCACTCAGCTCAGCTGTGGATCGGAAGATATTGATGTGATGATGTGTAGGGTTCTCTTGGGAAAACTATCCGTTACTCACTTGCGTTGGGAATTCTAAATTCTTGGAATGATGTACTCCCTCCGTATCAAAATCAAAATAGATGATACCGTTGACTTTTGATCTCAAGTTTGAGATTTCGTCTTATTCAATTTTTTTTAAAAAATCTTATGTATGACTCATTTCATCATCTAAAGTATTTAATCATGATTTTGCTAAAAAAATATTTTAATCATGATACAAAAGTCAACAGTGTCATCTATTTTGATTACGAGGGAGTATCATGTACTAGTTGGGTGGTGGGTAGGGCTGTAGGGCCCTACTGATCTTTTCGACGTTTGTATGTCGGGGTCCATTTGGTTTCGTCGCGCTACTTGCGCTACAAAAAGGATCTTATATGCATGGAATACTAAGCGAAGTTTATTTGCAAAATTTTTTCACATATGAGTGAAATTTTTTGGGATGAATCTAATAACGGGAATTAATCGATGATTCGTTACAGTAATGCTACAGTAACCATTCTCTAATTTTGTGGTCAAAAACCTCATTAGATTTGTCTCGCGAAGTAGCGCATGGGTTATGAAGTTAATTTGTAAACTGACTTTATTTATTATCTTTAATTAATGATCAAAATTTATTACACTAGCTTGTACTACAAAGCCCGGAGTACGGGCACAGTTAGGGTCGGTAAAACACGGAAGACCTTCTCTGTCTCATGTCTCCTTTGCATGTCTCCGTCCGTGTCCCTGTGCACGTGGAGGCCATCCGTTGGCTAGCTTTCCAAGCTCTTAATTTTTCCATCCACGCCACAAGAAACGGAGAGAAAACGGAACCGTCAGTTGCACACTTGTTTTTTTTTTGGCCCCACCGAACGGTTAGGTGAAATTAATGGAGGGAAAAGCTGCCTGATTCTAAAAAAAATGGCGCCAGTTACAACCAGCGTCGGGAGGATAATTATTAGGGCGCTGTTTAGTTGAAAGGCAAAACTTTTTTCGAAAGAATTTTGCTAATTTGAAGTACTAAATAAAGTCTATTTATAAAACTTTTTTCACAGATGAGTTGTAAATCGTGAGACGAATCTAACGATGCTAATTAATCTATAATTAGCGGACGGTTACTGTAGCATCACTGTTGCAAATCATAGATTAAGTAGGCTCATTAGATTCGTCTCGCGATTTACAGCCCATCCATGTAAAAAGTTTTATAAATATACTTCACTTAGTACTCCATGCATGTGTCGAAACATTCGATGTGATGTTTTTTTTGTGTTTACGGGTTTATGGGGTGGGAACTAAACAAGACCAAGATTTACAACTTTCCTCTTCCATACAACAGCAATGGCATCTCAGCCAGACCATCACACGTTTACCAATGAAGCCAGCTACATGGATCTGTCACCGCAATGTAACATCCCGGGGTGAAAACTTCTAAAACCGGAACCTCCAGGTTCCAAAAACCGGAACTTCTGGTTTTACTCTGCTTCGTGGGCAGAGCACGAATCGCGGCGCGCCGCGCGTCGCCACCGCCGCCGGCCATCCTCGCTACACGCGCCGGCCATCCTCGGCTGTCGTGCCGCCCCCTCAATCCTCTCCTCGCCTTAAGGCCCAACCGACCCTTCCCCTCAAACCCTAACCCTATCCCTAGTCCCAACCCGCCATTGCCGTTGCCGTCCGAGCTCCGCCCTCACCGTCGATTCGTCATCTCCGGTGAGCCGTGGCTCGATTCCTCGCATGGGGAGCTTCCTTGCGTCGTCCTCCTCCGATTTCCATCCTTACCCGGCCCCTTCCCTCGCCGTGCAGAGCCGCCGGCGTCGCCCTCCGCCGCCATTCGTCGTCGCGCCGCCCCGCCGTTGCTCCCCTCCGCTCGTGCCGCCGTCGGTGAGACTCGCCGCCGCCTGGGACACGCCGTGCGTGCGCGCCCTGCCCCTCTCCAGCCTTGCCTCGCCGCTCCGCCTCGCGTCACCGTCGTCGTGCGCGACGCGCGCGCGCGACGTGGCCGCGTCCACGCCGTGCCGCGCACGCCTTGGCAAAATATGGCTGAACCCGGAACTGCCGGTTTTAGAAACCAGAACATCCGGTTTTGTCAGGCCGGAACCTCCGGTTTTGTCAGGGTTGCATATCCAAATTGTTATCTCGTGTACATCTTTTCGCACATATCATTTCATGCATTTTATTTTATGCATAAGCGTATCATCGCACTAATGCATGCATCGCATTCATGCATTATAGTGACCGAATCGTCGGATAACGAACCCGTGGAGCCCGCCGAGTCCGTCGAGCATGAACCCGGAGTCCAGTTCGCGGTCGAGCCCGAAGCTAACCGAGGCAAGCAGCTAAGCATGATTCCTTGCTCCTATTTACTCTGAGTTAGATAGTTATCTCACCGGGTTATGTTGGGGTTATATGTATATTATGTATGTATTGCATCCTTGTACATATTTGCGTGCATTATCCTTCCTTGATTTGTTATCCTTGTTCTTGGCACTAGTTAGTTAGACAATTACTTAACCTGACTAGATGCTTAGCTCTGCTTAGAGTACTTCTTCTCCTCACTAGACAGGAATAATTTGGAGGATCACATTTACCGGTTATCCTTGTTGCACTGGTTCGGCTTGGTGGTAAGAGTTTGGTAGTATCGAGATTCGAGCGGAATAGTAGGGCCTAGAGAATGAAGTCACATGGGCATAGTCCGCTTGGATTGATTAAGGACCGAGTGGATGACATCGGTTTTGAGCACCTTTCCGTGCTACCACATATCCAATATAATGGTACGGATGAGCCAACTACCTTCTTTGACTTGATCATTGGGGCCCGGTCCCAGATACGTGGCCAAGGGCTATGCGGGGAGGCTTAGTGGGTCCCCGAGTAGAACTATGTATAGGAAAAATTTAGAGATGTCCTCGGTGGAACTAAGTCTCCACGCGCAAGTTGGGCGTACCCTCAACGGTTGAGCATTGTTGGGAACGGTTGACGCGAGTACCCCCTTATCCAACTTTTGCGGGTTGGGTGAGTCGCATGGTCCTTGCGTCGTGTGGGTAAAGTAGTACACCCTTGCAAGGTTTGAATCAATTCGAATTGCCGCGCTCTCGGTTATGAGCACACTCTTTATCCCATGAACTCCTCGTAGAAGTGCGGACATGTGGAAGTGGGTTTTAGTAACTCGGGAATAACTATGTTATTCTTATTATGTTCTACTAAAATTTAATGGGGTTCGGGCAACATTAATTAATTTTGCTAGGTGTTGGTTTAGAGAGCTCATGCTTATGTAATAATTACTTAACCTTAAAGCTTTTACTTGAGCCTTTGCATGATCCTTGTTTATTTAATCGCGTAAGTCTTGTGAGTACCTTTGTACTCAGGGTGCTTCTAACCCGAGTTGCAGGTGAACCGGAAGTGGTGTTCGGCCACTTCTACCCCGCCGATTCAAGCGTGGGGGAGGAGTAGGTCGTTGAGGCTGGGATGGTGTCCTTGAGCAAGACATCATCATCGTAGTAGGTTTTATCGTAATCGAGCTCCGTGAGAGCATGTAAATATAATAATCTTTAAGTTTCTGAATAATATGGCTTTCGTGAGCCCAAGGCTTGTAATGGAGATTAGTTTGAATCTTCCTATGTTGAGCTTGTAATGTTAAGTTCCGAACTCTAGTAATGTAAAACTGCTCTTTGTGGTTCATTGGCGATGTATTCGCTTGTAAACGGTATGTGTATATGCTGATTCTGGGCGTATGTTGGAGCACATACCGGGACTACCGGATTTAATATTATTTTAGGCGAATGACGTGTCGGTTATTCGTGTCTCTAGATGGGAGGTAACATGTGACACGATCTCTGGCAGGCACGTGTTAACTCTCATCTGGAAGATAAGGACTGGCGGTTCATTTAAAATAGTATTAAATTGGGCGGTTCTCACAACGGGTATCAGAGTTGAGGTTCCCATAAAGTGAACCTAAAATTGGCTTAGCGGGTTGAGAGTAAAATAAAATTTGATCACTTACACTAAGATTTATTTTTGTTAAAAAGTTGAACTTAAGGTAAGATGCTACCTTTCTTCTTTGGTCTTAGAGCTAATTCTCTCTTATTGCTTCACTTGCTTAATTAAGATATGCTTAACCCCTCCTCTCTTCATGATTAGCGGGAGCGTAGGAAAACCCTTACCTGTTGGAAACCTTTTGAGCCTTTTACCGGAGTTGAGAAGGTGGGAATCACCCATTGTCCTGAGTGCTAGTAGGAGGGTTGTAGCGCTGCTGGGCAATGCGGTTGTTTCGGGTCGTAAGTGAGCGCTAGAACGTTAAGGCGTGCTCACGATGTGAGAAGACGTCATGTTGCATTCATATCTCGCATGCATGCATACTCTCTTTTCTGGTCTCCAAATCCATACTCAGTTAATCTAGGGTGCTACTGTCAAGATCTTGCTTAGTCGGTTCTTGTTAATCTTAGTGGGCCAAATCTACCCTTTTTCTTAGGTATGTTATCCCAGTGTTGGTTATGTGTTAGATTTTTATCTACACATTGTCTTTCCACCCTGCCTTTGAGTATCATTCTCTATCTTTCATTCCTGACCGCTAACCGTTTTGTTTATTAACATGATGGTGTTGCGTTCGGGAACTGAGAGGGATGGTGCTAATGGTTCGGGTGGCAATAACAACCGCAACAACGAGGTTCCCCTTCCAAATCCTCTCGTTCACCCAAACCTCGCGGACGTCCTGGCCCGGCAAACTGAACTTATGGCGGCCATAGTCAATCAAATGGGCAATGCCGGCAATCATGGCCCAAGAGCTGAGCCTCAAGTGAACAGGTTCGGGGATTTCTTCCATACCAATCCTCCTATCTTTCATGGCTCCAAAGATCCTCTTGATGCGGATTTCTTGCTCAATATCATTGAAGAGAAGCTTGGTCTTATTGAGTGTGAGCTATATGAGAAGGTTTTATTTGCTGCTCATCAACTGCATGACGCCCCTGGGGCTTGGTGGAGGAACTTCAAAGCCTCTCACCCTGCTAACCACCGTTTCACATGGGAGGAATTTCGGACAACTTTTCGATCCTTCCATATCCCCAAGGGCATAATGGATATCAAGAAGAAAGAATTTCTTAATCTTACTCAAGAAAATCATGATGTGATGGCATATGTGAATATCTTCAACACTCTTTCCCAGTATGCACCTGAAGAAGTGGCCACCGATGCCAAGAGGCAAGAACGCCTGTATGATGGGCTTTCTGAAGAATTGCAAGACAAGCTCTCTACTACCAAGTTTGAAGACTTCAATGACTTGGTAAATATCGCCATCAGAGCTGAGCATAAGATGAAGAATCTTGAGGCCAAGAACAAGCGTCCCGCTCCTACCTCTGCGGGCGGTAGCTCCTCACGTCCACGTCTGGGGCCTTCTCCTCTTCCACCTCGGGCGCCGAGAGCTCAACCTCCCCGTCCTATGTGGATTGTGCATAATCCTCAACTTCCTCAAGGACAAGCTCCTAGGCCAGTCAATGTATATTGGAGCAACCCAGGTGCTGCTGCAAAGGGGCCATGCTACAATTGTGGTGGCACAGGCCATTTCTCCAGGGATTGCCCCTCTCCGAGGCATGGTGGTGCCTTCAATGCACCCAGGCCCAATAACCCTCTACCTCAAGCACAGCGCCAAGAAGCCAAGTCACAACAAACTCCTAAGCATGGCCGTCTCAACCACACCACCGCTGAGGAAATTCCGGAGAATGCCGAAGTTCTCATGGGTACGCTCCTAATCAATTCTCACCCTGTGATGGTTCTTTTTGATTCTGGAGCAACTTCTTCATTTATCAATAAGAAATTTATGCTGCATAGTAAGCTTGAGATGCAAAACCTACAAGTGTCGTACTATATAAAATCACCGGGTGGAGAGATCATTTCTATAAACTTTGTGGATAGGGTTCCAATTCTCATTGAGGGAGTTACTTTTCAAGCTAATCTTCTCGTCCTAGATCAGATGGGTTTAGATGTGATTCTTGGAATGAATTGATTGGGTAAGCATGATGGTGTTATTAAATGTGGGCCCCGTACCATCGACCTTTTGCGTCCTTCGGGAATAGAGTTTTACTCTCTCTTGACAAGATGGAATCTGGCTTATATGCCTTGCCGAGTACTAAAGCTACAGCATTGGAAGATATTCCTGTGGTATGTGAATATCCAGATGTCTTTCCGGAAGAATTACCGAGTATGCCTCCTGATCGAGAGGTGGAGTTCGTCATAGAGCTCATGCCCGGGACTGCTCCTATCTCTAAACAGCCTTACCGAATGCATCCCAATGAGTTGAAGGAATTAAAGAAACAACTCAAGACTTTATTGGACAAGGGTTTTATTCGTCCGAGCTCCTCTCCTTGGGGATGCCTGGCTCTCTTTGTGAAAAAGAAAGATGGTAGTTTGCGGATGTGTGTTGATAATCGTCCGTCGAATGAGGTCACCATCAAGAACAAATATCCTCTTCCTCGAATTGATATCTTATTTGATCAACTCTCGGGAGCTCGTTATTTTTCTAAGATTGATTTAAGGCTGGTTTATCATCAAATCAAGATCCGGAAGGAAGATATTCCTAAAACGGCTTTCTCTACTAGATATGGCCTCTATGAATTCACGGTCATGTCCTTCGGCCTCACCAATGCTCCGGCTTATTTCATGTATCTGATGAATAGCATCTTCATGGAGGAACTTGATGTCTTTGTGATCATCTTTATTGATGATATTCTCATTTATTCCAAGACCCAGGAAGATCATGCTTGTCATATTCATATTGTCCTTCAGAAACTGAGAGAACATCGTCTTTATGCCAAGTTTAGCAAATGTGAGTTTTGGCTTGAAAAAGTATCCTTTATTGGTCATATTCTTTCTAAGGGTCCAACTTGGGTGCAAACAGCACACCCGTGCAAGGGTGCAAGCAGTGCCCCTGGGCCGCCCGATGGTCATCCTACTGTACCTTGTATTTTCACAAAGAAGCCCCCGACGGTCCTCTCTCCAGTGCAAAGGGAAATCCCCAAAACCTCCCTTCCTTTGCATTCATTTGCGTTTGAGTACTTCCTCTGTTCGCTCGGCCTGGGACGACCTGCGCCGTCGCCGTCGGGCGTCCCTGTGCCGTCGCCGCCGGGCACGCCCAGGGTCTGCGCCGCCTCTAGAGCCACTGGGTCCACGGGCTTGCACATGTCTCGTGGCCTCCTGGCCGTCAATGGAGGTCTGCTCCTTCCTCCGATATGCACGGTAGTGCCCTGCCCCTAGTCCGCCGCCGCGCTGCGGCCAGGGCAGCTGCGCGGCCACGCCGCCGCCAGGCGTCCAAGGCAGCCGCGCCCTCACGCCAATGCGGATCCACCTGCGCAGCCTCTCCTCCAAGCGGGCGTGTAGTACCTCCATCCGAGCTGGCCTGTAGGCTTCAATAGGTCTGCCCCTGGGCCGCTGCTGCGCCGGCGCCGCCTCGAAGCTGATACACCTGCGCCACCGCTCCTCTAAGACGGCGTGCAGCGGTGCCCCTCCATCCAAGCTGGCATGTAGGCTGCAGCGGTTGCCTGCAGGGATGCCCGTCTATGGAATGGAAGATGTTACTGTGTAATTGTTGCTCTCGGCTGTGAGATGATTGTAATCGATTTTCTGTTATGTGGTGTGAAAAAATAGCATGCACATCATTTGGAATGCTGCAGCCAATAAAAAGTTCATGTTCTTCTTGTCTGGTGCGAGAGCAAGGCTAAAACAACAATGATAGAGATTCTAAATTTTGTAACAGACTATCCATGCCCCCGTCTTCCTTCTCAAAGCTAGCAGCGGATCATACTTGGCCACATATTTGGAGCAGAAATTTGCTTGCATTTGTGCAATCAGTGCCCTAGTTCATCACCTGACAAGCAGAACAATGTGAAGACAACCAACTGCAACATGCACCGCAATAGCGTGCTGGGATGATCACAACATGAGGCTGCGCTCCATGCGCAGGCCTTGTCAGGAGCGCGGCTACAGTTTTGGTGGCGCCGTCGTCCAGTTGACAACGACGACGCGGCAGCCAAGATCGAGGTCGCGCACTCGCGCGGCAGCAGTTCCGATGGCGCCATCCAGTTGACGACGGCGGCGCGGCAGTCACGATCGAGGTCGTGCACTCCCTTCCTTTGCAGTTCCGGTGGCACCGTCCATTTGACGGCGGCGGCGCGGCGGCCACGATCGAGGGCGCGGCAATCACGATCGACGTGATCTTCTGGGTTTGGTCGTGGGCTAATCACATTAGCAATTGAGTAATTGAAGGGGTTATTGGCAACTTGCGCGTGAGACTGAGGGGAGAAGTTGAGGGGTTTATGAGCAAAACCTGCATGCACCATTGGATGAGGATCGTGAGGACGGAGTGCACTGCTTGCACGATTGCATGAAAGGCGTGTTTGCATGCTAGTTGCCGCCTCTTTCTAAAGATGGTATTGCTGTGGATCCTGGCAAGGTGCAAGATGTCCTCGATTGGAAGCAACCTCAAAATATCTCTGAGATTTGGAGTTTTCTTGGACTTGCGGGATATTACCGCCGGTTCATAGAGAATTTTTCTAAAATTGCGAAGCCTATGACCGAGTTACTGAAGAATGGGGTCAAGTTTGAGTGGTCCCCAGCCTGTGAAGAAGCCTTTCAAACCCTTAAGGATCGTCTCACTACCGCTCCAGTTCTTGCTCAGCCAAATATTTCCAAGAGCTTTGATGTCTATTGCGATGCTTCTCGCATCGGCCTTGGCTGTGTTCTTATGCAAGAAAGCCGAGTGGTGGCCTATGCTTCTCGTCAACTCAAGCGACATGAAGAAAATTATCCTACCCATGATTTAGAGCTTGCGGCCGTTGTCCATGCTCTAAAGATATGGCGTCATTATCTGCTTGGCAATCATTGCAATATCTATACCGATCACAAGTGGCTCAAGTACATTTTTACTCAATCTGATCTCAACATGAGGCAACGTCGATGGTTTGAATTAATCAAGGATTATGACCTTGAAGTTCACTATCATCCCGGTAAGGCGAATGTCGTCGCCGATGCACTAAGCCGGAAGGCTCAATGCAACTGCTTGACCATAGCTCCTCCTGTGCATATTCTCTGTGATGATCTTCAGAAACTCGGAATTTCTATGGTCAAAGAAGGTTATCTTGCTACTCTCACAGTCAGATCTAATCTTTATGATCAAATTAAGGAAGTCCAAAAGAAGAATAAGGGTATGGCTCGAATTCGGGAATTAATGAAGGAGGGCAAAGCTTGATGTTTCTCTACGGATAGTGAAGGAGTTCTATTCTTTGGGAAGCGTATTGTGGTGCCTAAGGATCATAACCTCAGGCGAATTATCCTGGATGAAGCCCATAGTTCGCAATTCTCCATTCATCTGGGAAGTACTAAAATGTATCAAGATCTCAAGCAAAGGTTTTGGTGGACTCGCATGAAGCGAGAAATCGATCGATATGTCATCGAGTGCGATGTTTGCCAAAGAGTTAAAGCTGAGCATCTCAAGCTAGCTGGTACCCTTCAACCGCTACCTATTCCATCATGGAAGTGGGAAGAAATTAGAATGGATTTTATCACCGGATTACCCAGGTCTTCTCAAGGGTATGATTCTATCTGGGTAATTGTGGATCGATTGACGAAGTCGACTCATTTTCTTCCAGTGAAGACTACTTATCTCGTCAAGCAATATGCGGAGTTGTACCTTACCCGCATTGTCTGTCTTTATGGCATTCCTAAGAAAATTGTCTCGGATCGCGGCCCTCAATTCGTCGCTCACTTCTGGAGAAGTCTTCATGAAGCTATGGGAACTGATCTCACCTACAGTACTTCTTATCATCCTCAAACCGATGGTCAAGCTGAGAGGGTCAATCAAATCTTAGAAGACATGCTACGAGCCTGTGCTCTCATATATGAAAAGAAATGGGTTACTTGCTTGCCATTCGCAGAATTCTCCTACAATAATAGTTATCAAGCAAGTATCAAAATGTCTCCTTTTGAAGTCCTCTACGGAAGACGGTGCAGAACTCATATTAATTGGTCTGAATCCAGAGAAAGACCTTTCTTTGGCCCGGATTTGGTAAAAGATGTCGAAGAACAAGTCAGAATTATCAGTGAGAATCTTCGCATTGCTCAATCTCGCCAAAAGACTTATGCCGATCGTCGCCGCCGAGAACTCCATCTTAAGATTGGCGATTATGTCTATCTCAAAGTTTCTCCATTTAAGGGCACTCGACATTTTCAAGTGAGAGGAAAATTAGCGCCATGTTATGTGGGATCTTTTCGGATCACCAAGAAAGTTGGAGCAGTGGCTTATCAGTTGGAACTCGCTCAATCACTCTCCACAGTGCACAATGTCTTTCATATCTCTCAATTGAAGCAGTGTCATCGTGTTCCAACTGACGTCATCGACCTTGAGTCACTTGATCTTCAACCGGGTCTTACCTATGAAGAACACCCAATTGTCATTCTTGACCGAGATGAAAGAAAGGTGAAGCGTAACATGGTGAAGTTTATAAAGGTTCAATGGAGCAATCATTCCGAAGATGAAGCCACGTGGTAGCGTGAAGATCAGATACGTCAAGAATACCTTGAATTCTTCTCTAATGAGTAAGTTCAATCTCTACCACACCCATGACTTAATACATCATCTCCTAGATCTTTATCTCGTCTAAGCTTGGCGCTTTATCCTTTCTTCTCTGTCTATCTAAATCTCGGGGCGAGATTTCTTTAAGGGGGGGCAGATTGTAACATCCCGGGGTGAAGACTTCAAAACCGGAACCTCCGGGTTCCAAAAACCGGAACTTCCGGTTTTACTCTGCTTCGTGGGCAGAGCACGAATCGCGGCGCGCCGCGCGTCGCCACCGCCGCCGGCCATCCACGCGACACGCGCCGGCCATCCTCGGCTGCCGTGCCGTCCCCTCACTCCTCTCCTCGCCTTAAGTCCCGACCAGCCCTTCCCCTCAAATCCTAACCCTATCCCTAGCCCCAACCCGCCATTGCCGTTGCCGTCCGAGCTCCGCCCTCGCCGTCGATTCGTCGTCTCCGGTGAGCCGTGGCTCGATTCCTCGCATGGGGAGCTTCCTTGCGTCGTCCTCCTCCGATTTCCTTCCTTACCCGGCCCCTTACCTCGCCGTGCAGAGCCGCCGGCGTCGCCCTCTGCCCGCCGCCGCCGTTCGTCGTAGCGCCGCCCTGCCGTTGCTCCCCTCTGCTCGTGCCGCCGCTGGTGAGACTCGCCACCGCCTGGGACACGCCGTGCGCGCGCCCCCTGCCCCTCTAAAGCCCTGCCTCGCCGCGCCGCCTCGCTTCACCGTCGCCGTGCGCGCACGCGCGCCCCGTGCCACGCACGCCTTGGCAAAATCCGGCTGAACCCGGAACTGCCGGTTTTAGAAACCAGAACATCCGGTTTTGTCAAGCCGGAACCTCCGGTTTTGTCAGGGTTGCATATCCAAATTGTTATCTCGTGTACATCTTTTCGCACATATCATTTCATGCATTTTATTTTATGCATAAGCGTATCATCGCACTAATGCATGCATCGCATTCATGCATTATAGTGACCGAATCGTCGGATAACGAACCCGTGGAGCCCGCCGAGTCCGTCGAGCATGAACCCGGAGTCCAGTTCGCGGTCGAGCCCGAAGCTAACCGAGGCAAGCAGCTAAGCATGATTCCTTGCTCCTATTTACTCTGAGTTAGATAGTTATCTCACCGGGTTATGTTGGGGTTATATGTATATTATGTATGTATTGCATCCTTGTACATATTTGCGTGCATTATCCTTCCTTGATTTGTTATCCTTGTTCTTGGCACTAGTTAGTTAGACAATTACTTAACCTGACTAGATGCTTAGCCCTGCTTAGAGTACTTCTTCTCCTCACTAGACAGGAATAATTTGGAGGATCACATTTACCGGTTATCCTTGTTGCACTGGTTCGGCTTGGTGGTAAGAGTTTGGTAGTATCGAGATTCGAGCGGAATAGTAGGGCCTAGAGAATGAAGTCACATGGGCATAGTCCGCTTGGATTGATTAAGGACCGAGTGGATGACGTCGGTTTTGAGCACCTTTCCGTGCTACCACATATCCAATATAATGGTACGGATGAGCCAACTACCTTCTTTGACTTGATCATTGGGGCCCGGTCCCAGATACGTGGCCAAGGGCTATGCGGGGAGGCTTAGTGGGTCCCCGAGTAGAACTATGTATAGGAAAAATTTAGAGATGTCCTCGGTGGAACTAAGTCTCCACGCGCAAGTTGGGCGTACCCTCAACGGTTGAGCATTGTTGGGAACGGTTGACGCGAGTACCCCCTTATCCAACTTTTGCGGGTTGGGTGAGTCGCATGGTCCTTGCGTCGTGTGGGTAAAGTAGTACACCCTTGCAAGGTTTGAATCAATTCGAATTGCCGCGCTCTCGGTTATGAGCACGCTCTTTATCCCATGAACTCCTCGTAGAAGTGCGGACATGTGGAAGTGGGTTTTAGTAACTCGGGAATAACTATGTTATTCTTATTATGTTCTACTAAAATTTAATGGGGGTTCGGGCAACATTAATTAATTTTGCTAGGTGTTGGTTTAGAGAGCTCATGCTTATGTAATAATTACTTAACCTTAAAGCTTTTACTTGAGCCTTTGCATGATCCTTGTTTATTTAATCGCGTAAGTCTTGCGAGTACCTTTGTACTCAGGGTGCTTCTAACCCGAGTTGCAGGTGAACCGGAAGTGGTGTTCGGCCACTTCTACCCCGCCGATTCAGGCGCGGGGGAGGAGTAGGTCATTGAGGCTGGGATGGTGTCCTTGAGCAAAACATCATCATCGTAGTAGGTTTTATCGTAATCGAGCTCCGTGAGAGCATGTAAATATAATAATCTTTAAGTTTCTGAATAATATGGTTTTCGTGAGCCCAAGGCTTGTAATGGAGATTAGTTTGAACCTTCCTATGTTGAGCTTGTAATGTTAAGTTCCGAACTCTGGTAATGTAAAACTGCTCTTTGTGGTTCATTGGCGATGTATTCGCTTGTAAACGGTATGTGTATATGCTGATTCTGGGCGTAAGTTGGAGCACATACCGGGACTACCGGATTTAATATTATTTTAGGCGAATGACGTGTCGGTTATTCGTGTCTCTAGATGGGAGGTAACACGTGGCACGATCTCTGGCAGGCACGTGTTAACTCTCATCTGGAAGATAATGACTGGCGGTTCGTTTAAAATAGTATTAAATTGGGTGGTTCTCACACGCAATTACTACCACAAGGGACGAGCCTCATCATACCGCTGGCTGCTCCTCCCACATCATTGCCAAATTTCTCTGGGATCAACATTCCTTCTGTTCACACAGAAAGAATAGAGTTAGAAATTGTAAGTCATACTCCACCTATGTAAATATGTTTTAATTCTACCCTATCCTGCAAGTTTCCCTTGATTTCTAACTAACTGCTCATGGAACCCTTTGTAAACACAACCAGGAATCTAGTAGCAAACCTGAATCCACTACCCAAGTAGAAAATTCTCTATAAGATAGTATACCAAAGATTGGTATGAAATTCTGTACAGAGCAAGAGCCGTATTACTTTTACAATGCTTATGCTCGAGACAAGGGTTTCAGCATTCGAAGGAGTAGTTCACACAATGTCAAAAATACGACAACAATAAAGAATAGAACATTCTGTTGTTCTCGTGCAGGTATTAAATTACATCTTTTATATTACTTTCTTCATGGCTGGGGATACAATGTCATTATATCAATTATTTTCTTTACCAATAGGTATTCGGGGTACTGATAAAAGAGAAGAAAATTCAAAGTATAGTAGACCCGAGACACGATGTATGTGTCAAGCACGTATGAAGATAAGTCTCACAGATGGGTTGTACTACGTCTATGAATTTGAGCCTGAGCATAACCATATTCTTGCTATTGCCAGCCAAGCCCATCTTTTGAGATCTCAAAGAAGCATAACCACAACACAACTTGCAAGTGTCGAACCTACTAAAGCAGTCGGCATATCAAATAAAGCCACTTTTGATCTCATGGCAAAAGAAGTTGGTGGAAATGAGAATCTTGGATTTACACGTGAAGATATGAAAAATAAATTGTATTCAACGAGGTCATTGAAGATAAAGCAAGGAGACACTGGAGGACTGTTAGAATATTTGGAGAAGAAAACATCAGAAGATTGGAAGTTTTTCTATTCCATTCAGGTTGATGAGGATGAGCTGATAACAAATATTTTCTGGACTGATTCTAAAATGGTTTCAGACTATGAAGTTTATGGTGATGTCATTTGCTTTGACACAATATACAGAAAGCTAAATGATGGGCGTCCATCATTGTTCTTAAGGTGTCGTCTAGGCGACGCCAAGGCGTCAAGGCGCTCAGGGAGGCCAAGGCGTCGCCGACGCCCAGCAAGAAGAGAGGAAGAGCAAGGGAAAGGAGCGACCGGGAGATGAAAGGAGGAGCAAGAAGGTTACCAGAACTAGCAGGCGACGACCTCCGCCTTCCTCATCCTCGACGGCACCGGCGCCGGCGAGATCTGGCCCCCCAAGAGAGAGGGTGTAGGCCGCCAGCACATGGAATCCTCGGTGGCGGTGCTCTGCTCCGTCTCTGCCTACCTTCCGGCACCCCTTCCTAGAGCGGCGGCGCTGGTGCTCCATCTGGGGGTGGCTGCGGCAAGGAGGAGGATTGGCGGCGCTGGTGAGGAGGACCGGCGGCGCTGGTGCTCTGTCTCGGAGGAGCGGGCGAGCGGCGGCGCACGATGATAGGGTGGAGAGGGTGGGCTCACGGGAGGACTGGATGAGTAGTTTATGGGCTGGTAGTGACTTGGTGGGCTGGGCCTTACATTCTTCTCGGACCTTTTCTCTTTTATTTCTTCTTTTCTCATTTCTTTTCCCTTTATACTGCTAATATGCTGCTTTTACGTTGGTGTATGGCGTCGCCTCGCCTCGCCTAGGCGTCGCCTAGGTGTCCAGAGGAGGTAGGGCACCACACCTCGCCTCAACGCCTTAAGAACAATGGCGTCCATTCGGTTTGCTAGTTGGAGTGAACAGTCATAAGAAAACAACAATTTTTGGTGCTTCACTTTTGTATGATGAAACTGCTGAAAGTTTCATTTGGATTTTCAAAACCTTTTTAGCTGCTATGTCAGGAAAGAAGCCTCAGACCATTCTGACAGATGAAGATGCAGCAATGGCAAAAGCAATCAGGATAGTACTACCAGAGAGTCATCACAGGATTTGTGTTTGGCATATGAACCAAAATGCATGCAAGCATCTTTCTGGAGTTGTGGAGGATTATAAGAAGTTTAATGTAGATTTTCAGAACTGTATTTATGATCAGGAGGATGAGGACGATTTTATAAATGCATGGAACAATTTGCTAGACAAGTATAAGCTACGAGAAAATAAATGGCTTGAACGGTTATTTGATAAAACAATTTGCTAGTCAAGGTTAAGGAGAAGGAAATTCATGGATGTGATAGACCAATTGGTGGATTTGAGAAGGCAACACAAAAGAAAAAAAAGACCAGGAATGATACAAAGGCATCTGCTTCTACAATGGAAGCAGATATTGGTTGCGCATCTAGTTTTGAGATGGCAACACAAAAGAGAAAAAAGACCAACAATAAGCCAAAGACATCACATTCTGCTATGGATGAAAATATTGTGACACACTTGCAGCCACACATCGTATTGGTATAAGATTTCAACAATATTGTTCATATCAAGATAGGTCATATACTCATTACCGATAGTACTATTCCTTTTTTTTATTGGAACAGGACCATTTGGGGGCTAGTACACACCAACATCCCATACAGATACCAGGGTGCTATCCAGGCTACTATCCAGTTGGGAATGGTTTCATGCATCCATCATTCAGTTCATTTTTTAGCACCCCTAACCTTGGTCAAGATACACAACAAGGAAATACCACTTGGTCATTTGATGCAAATCCCTACAACAATACTTTTCCTTAGTTCAATTGATCTCTTGAAGCAAGGTCACATCCATATAGCTATAGGAGAATGGATGCGTTCTCTGCACAATCCATCAAATCCTATGTATGCAGCAATTTATCTTAGCAAGAATTAACTAGATTTTCTATGTTTTTAAAATTGTTCAGGAACTTGGGTTTCAACCACACTGGAATGTTCCAATAAAGATCTCTATTTTTTTCTAGTGTGGTGCAAATTGTACAGATATGAAAAATCCAATTTTGCATCTTCTTACGAACTAATCAATCGATTGGAAGTGCATATTTCTGAAAAAAAAAGGAAAAGCACAAGACAACCAACCAGTCTAAATTTATCACGGAACTAAAATCACTTGCTATTAGAGAAGGACCTTAAAGAATAGAGGCTATTCCCTTGGAGCCATTATAAAATTTCGCAATTCTTTCTGCGCCACTAAAAAAGTTAGAGCTCCCACCCAACCACTAACCCAATTTTATCTGGACTTCCAGACCACTGCCGTCCAAATCCGTCACGTTGACTGTCGGTCAGACTCGTCGGGAAGCATCAGCAGTTCCCATTTTACCCCTCCTCACCTTGACCCTACCTTACCCCTCCTGCGCCGCCGCCCTCCTTCCTGCTGTGCGCCGTCACCGCCTCCTGCTTGCCTCCCTCGCCCGCCGCCGGTCCCAAGCACGCACGAGCGCTGCAGGCCGCCCTGCGCGCGCTGCACGCGGCCCCGCCTCCTGTGCGCCGCTGGGCCACGCCATGGCTGCTGCCTAAGCGCCATCGGCCGAAGCTGCAGCTCGCCCCCGCCCGCCTCGCCAGCCGGAGCCGCAGTTCGCCCGTGCAAGCCTCGCCGGTCGGAGCCACAGCTCGCCCCGCCCACGTCGCCGGCATGGGCGGGGCCTCGCCACAGGTGCGCCATCCTCGCCAGTCACCGTCACGCGCCGCCAGCTCCATTCCTACCATGTGGCAGAGCACCTCTGCGCCGGCGAGCCACGGCGAGCCAATCCCCGGCCTCGCCTGCGCCCTCGCCACGACACCGCCCCGCTCGCCCACTCCCCGTGTGCTCGAAGCTCCGCTCCCCTACGCAAATCCACGGCGCCCATCCCTTGCTCCGCGTCGAGCGCACGTCGCGCCGACGTCCTGCTGGCCACCACGGCGCCGAGCGTCCGTGGATGACCTGCCCAGGACGGAGAGATGATGAGGAATGCGTTGAGGTTTCGGCAGCTTGCTCCAATCGTGCGAGGGAGGCATTGGTTGTCGCGTCGTGTAGGGAAGGGAGGTGCTGCAGACAGCAGCGGCGATGGCCTCCTGGTGGCGGCGCTGCGTAGGCGTGGGCGCTTGCCCTCTTTGCGCGCACGACATGGAGGCGCAGGCAGCCGGGTTCTGGGGGGGCAAGGGCGATGCAGGAGGCTCCGGTCAGCAGGGGTCGGCAGCGGTGCTAGGCTTGATGCCTGGTCTTCTAGCATCTCGCAAGCAAGAGAGTAACGGAGGACTCGTGTCACCGATGCAAGGGAAACTCGGCTAGGTCTTGCTTGGGACCCCGACTTGCATGCTGGCGTGTGCTACTTGAACTCGGAGGGGAGGTGTGCAGTCCTCTGGCGTGCTCGCTGCGGAGCCCCCACTTTCTCCCTCTCTCCGCCCGAGCTGACCCTCCCAAGAGCTCCTCCACCTTCCAAGGAAGCTCTTAGGTCCGGCCATCACCACTCCCCTTCACCGAAATGCCGCCTCCGCCGCCAATCGCCGCTGCCGGAGCAACAGCTCTGCGGGGGACCCCCAATCCGGTCGCCTCCTCCCCAACCGAAGCCTTGGAAGGGTAGATCTCATCTCCCTCACGCTCCCCCACCATTTTAAGCTGCTGCAGCGCAAATGGGCACGCCACCACCCCTTCCATCGCCGAGCCCGTTGAGGAAGAAGACCGATGTGAGGGGCAAAAGAGACATTTTAAGCTGCTGTTAGCTGCCATTCCACCGAAATCTAACAGCAGTGGCACGTGAGTCCAAACAAAGTTGGGTTGATGGCTGGTTGGGAGCGAGAACTTTTCTAATGGTATGAAAGGAATTGAAAACTTTTTTAATGGCCCGTACGGAATTGCCTCTAAAGAATACACCGTAGCCTTCATGTTGTCACCAAGGTCATGCCTGAGCAACTCGGACTCGTGGATCCACGCATCCTAGCTCAATGAACCATCATGGGACCTTGACTCGACGTAGCAATGAGGAACACCAAAAATTGAACTCTTCACTGCACAAATCGAGATCCTGCATCACGAATCGAGATTGTGACCACCCGAATTGAAATGTCACAACCGAAATCGAGGTTCATAAGAAGAATCCAGAAGGCGCCGCACAGCATACCAGAAGAACCCGTGGAGACCCCGTCGGAGACCATTGTCGCCAGCCTCTTGCCAACCAGCTCAAACCTCGCACCGCCGCGGAGGCCGCTACGCTGCAATGCCGAAGATGATGGGCGTCAACACCAAGGCGGAGGTGGCCCGCGCGGCGCGGCGGAGGTGGAGCGCCGCAACCGGGAGGGGCGCGCCCAGGAGGAGGCCTGCTGGCATGCTGCGGAGGGCCCCAAGTCGCGCTCGGCGTGCCACCGCGAGGAGGACGCCGAGAAGCGCGTTGAGGCGGCTGCCTGCCATGCCGAGAATCACCACATCGCCGAGCTCGAGCAGCAGCAGCTTGCCGCCCCCGCGCGGAGCCCCGACCGCAAGGCCACGCGCGTGGGTAGGCCCGCCGTGCCGAAGGTCGCCGAGGCCGAGCTGGCGCACCACCGCGAGGAAGAGCGGCTCCGCTTGCAGTGCAAGGCCAAGGCAGCGAAGCAGCGGCAGGCGCGCACCACCGAGATTTACCTAGCTGCTGCTCAAATAAATCATATTGCTGCCGAGCGTGAAGTTCGGATAAGCTCTTCGATTTTTTTTGAAGGAGTACCTGTATTAATAGTTAAGGAAGACATACAAATACAAGTAGACCGTACAATGATATGGAGTACAGCTGTCCAACCCAGATTGCAGAAAGGGCCACAAGAAAACAAAAATTACATCTAGGTCCCTGGACCCTATTGCAGGCCGAACTTGCCGAAGATCCCCACCGCGGAGGATTGCCAGCTCCGGCCGCCGCAGCACCACGCCAGATCGGAAGGTGCTCCATCGCACAAACGCTTTGAAGAAGCCGCAGTGGACACTCGTCCCAAAGAATGAGATGAGGCCATCGCCGAGACGCCCATCGGCCGGGGCCACGCCCTTAGTAGCCATGTTCCCGTTTCTGTTCCCGGAACCGAAACGTTCCCGGAACGAGGAACAACGCTTATGAAGGATTTTTACACTAAATTGTTCCCGGAATGTTCCTGTTCCCATTCCGGAACGAGGAACGTGGCCACGTTCCACGTCCTCGGCTTCTATGGCCACGCCCCAAGCACCCTGGATCTTGGAACGGACCTTGCTGACGACGACGTCCGCCACCGCAGGAACCTCGAGCCCAAACCAACCACCAATCTTCCACAAACCTAGCAGTCACCTCCGCACCTCGGAAGTAGAAAGCCGGCGACCCCATCAACCCACGAAGGCAACGAGGCACCACCGACGGACTCCTGTACAAAGACTCCACGCAGAGAGACCTACCTCCACGGGCTCGCCACCGGTACCGGAGTGGAGCACCAACGGGGCGAGAAAGAGCCCGAGAGGACTTATTCCACCACGCCGCCGCCGCCGTCGCCTCGCCAACGTCGTCTGGAAACCTAGACCTAGACCCCCTAGGACTAAACCTAGACCCTACTAAAAGCGATCGGGTGCTCTAGCCTAAGAGGGGGAGTGGGTGAATTAGGCACTCTTAAAATCTTAACCTATGGCTCCAACTAGTTTGCACAAAACTTAACCTAAAACAAGCTATCTAGATATGCAACTACGGTTTACCTTAGTGTAAAACCTTCATCCCAAAAGAGTTTAGCAACCTATAGCCAATCCAATCAAGATACAACTCTATGAAAGTAAAGGCTCACAAATTGCAATATGAAATGCGGAAGCTTAAAGGGAGGGATGAGAGGAAGAAAACTCTCGACACGAAGATTTATCTCGTGGTTCGGATTGCCACAAAGGCGTCCCTACATCCACGTTGTTGAAGCAATCACAAAGAGTATCGCTTTCCGGCAATCAAGTCTCTTCCGTGAACACAATCACGGTCACCTTGATCCCGATCTTCACTAAGGGAGATTGCCCATGAAGGAGGGGTCTCCGTCCACCGCACAATGTTGTCGACGCCGCTCCACACCAAGCCGGAGGGTCGTAGACTTGCCGGCGAACCACCAATTGCTCCAAGGGGCCGGCGCACCGTAATACAAGTGTGGTTCACTCTAGAACCAGCCACAAGGATCTTAACCTTACTTGTTCACTCACTCAAGAGTTAACCTAGCACTAACACTCACAAAGTTTGTGCTAAGGACTAAGGATTTGATCTTTATGCTCTTGGATGGCTTGGAGGTGTTCTTGGGTGTGGGTATGACTTCCAGCAACTCCAGCAAACTCAAAATGGCCGGGGTGAGGCGTATATATAGGCCACCAAGTCTTGTAGCCGTTGCTCCAACGGTCAGCAGAAATCAGCATATCATCGGATGAACCGATGCCTCTGCATGGGGTGGCGTCGGTTCATCCGGTCACTCTCAGACCTGAAGTAGCCGTTGAGCCTTTGACGCACTGTCTGCATCACCATCGGTTTAACTGATGACTGGGTGTCGGTTAAAACGGTCACTCATAGCACTCAACTAGCCGTTGGGCCTCTTTCTCTTCTGCTGACGTCATTACACCGGTGCTATGCTCCGATGCACCTTCGGTTCAACCGGTGCTGAAGGCGTGGCTCCTGCTCGTTTGACATCATCTCTGGAACATAGTATATTGAATGCACCGATGCTTGACTTGACACCGTCGGTTCAACCGGTGCTTCACTTCTTTCTTCACTTGATCTCCAGAGGCGCTCAGTCTTGCACCAATACCTGGGTGTCGGATCTTCCGACAACCATCGGATGCACCGATGCTATAGACATCGGTTCTTCCGGTGCTACTGATTTCAGTAGAGCTCATCCAATTCAGCGTTTCTTTGAGTTCTTTCTTCGTGTTTTGCTTTGTATGGCCTTTTTACATCATCCCTGGGATCTAGAAATGTTCACTCAACAAAACCATTAGTCCCATTGATTGCGTTGTCATACGATCACCAAAATCACTCGAAATGGCATAAATGGTTTCATGTTCGTTACAATCTCCCCTTTTTTGGTGATTGATGATAACACAATCAAAGCAAGTATAAAATTTACAAAAAATTGACAAATTGAACCACTTACACTTACTTGGATGCTTACCACCATCCAATGATGGCTTGGCCTCCCTCTAAAACCATGATTCCCCCTTGTTCCTTCCCCTATTTGCTACTCCTCTCTCATGTGTTGATTTGATCCACTCGGCATTTCTTTCCTTTTGGAATATACTTTTCCGTCTTGGGAACAACTCTCCCTCTTTGTTGGGAACATGCCTTGCTTTGATCCACATCTCTCCCCCTTTATAATCAAATCACCTAAAAAGTCATGCACCTAAAAGGTCTTGCAAAATAATATAGCTCAAGAGAAGATTAGTAGTCTAGGGAATTAGTTCTGTGACTTATGATCCAAATATATGATATCAATGAAGATACCAATTTGAAAATTTTACTATGGTGGATCACAAAATCACAAAACTAGCATGACATGAGCTAAACTTTCCATAAGTATGTGCACAAAATGATAATGTAAAAATCAAGTGCACAACTAGATGTTATAACTAGAAAGCTTAGATCATATCATGCACGGAGGTAGCTCTAAAATAATAAGGAATTGGCAAAGATACCAATTGAATGAATTTAGAACCTTGCATACCTCCGGCGGATTCTTTGTTTACTTTGCATGTACCGATTTGAAAGTGACTTGCAACAATTGAAGTCTTTAGAAGATGAGCACTTGGTACACCAAGGTTAAGCAAATGTATGAGCACATAGACTATGAACTTAGATATGAGCATTTAAGTTCAATAGAGTATGACTCAATATGCATGAAAGCGCATTGTTTTATCTAATCACTCTTATAGAGTTGTTTGTTCACATTGATTGTGAATAACATTTTCTTAGAGTGTTAGCTCCATCGTGAGACTACAAAAGATAAACTTGCAAGCACATTAGTCTCAAAATCACAAACCATAGAGTGAACTCCCCCTAAATGTGTGCATTTAGTATTTGAATCACCAAGCAAATGTATACACATTGATTTTGGCACAATTGGAAAGTTTACCCTATAGCTTGTGTTCATGGTACACATATGAAATACATATCTCATGAGGTTCATGTACCATGAAGGGTAACCTTGTGTAGTTTTTTACACATTTATCAAACCATGTAGGTTGCTCATGGGTTAAAATCATGACACAAGCAATCCACCATATATAACACTAGGATATGCAATATGCAAACATCCTAGCAAAAGCAATGGAGCTACATGATGCTTGAAATGAAATCTATCTACCATTACCTTAATATGGAGGACTTGGGCAACAAATGTCCAAGTTGTGAACTTAGCTTCTTTGGCTTGAACCTTCACTTCAACTTGTAAGCCAAGCCTCCAAATCCCCTGAAGTCATTCTTGGGCTTCAAGTCTCCTTTGGATCTCACACCATTTGAGGCCCCTTCATATTGGTGATGATGTCCTTGGGCACCCAAATGGAGTGGTTCCAACTCCTTTCCTTCTTTCCAACCTTGTGAGCAACCATCTTGCCATTTGTCTTTTTTTATCATATAGGAGGTGCTATTGCTTTTATTCATCTGATTGGGCTTGGTGTAGATGAGAAAACTCTTGATTGTGAGTTTCCTTTTGTTCTTCTCATCCGGAAGCTTCTTTCTTGGTTGAGGACACTTGTTGGACTTGTGGCCTTCTTTGTGGCACTTTGAGCAAGTCACGGTGGACCATTTCTCAAGCTTCTTCACCATATCTTCACGGTTATCTTGAGAAGGTTGGACATTGCTCTTTATGCATTTGCCCTTCAATATATACAAGTCCTTCATGAGTCTTTCCCCTTCTTGCTTGAGCTCATCATTCTCCTTGGCAATGAGATCATCACATGATACTACAACAACATTCTCATTGCAATTCTCATTGCAAGGGTTAGAGCAAGATTCATCAATTAAATCAATGCAAGAAGTTGAAGCATCTATCCTAGATATTGGAATTGTACAAGAGATAGTTTGCTTCAATTCCAAAGAGTCATTAGTATCATTAATGCTCTCAAATTTTAATTTGAGCTCTTCATGCTCCTCGCTAAGCAATTTGAATTTGCACATCAAATCTTCAAAATTTGTAGCAAGAGAAGCATTTAGATCATTGAGGGCATTAAGATTTTTAATTTTTTTTTTATTGCTTCTTAATGACTTTTTGGTGCTCATAAACAAGCTCAAGAAGTTCATCAATTGAAGGAGAGTCGGAGTCATCATCACTTACATCGCTATCCATACCTTTGGCCATAAAACAAGTGATGGATGATGATCCCATGCGGGTGGTGAATTTCTTGTTTGATTCATCACTTGAACTTGCACTTGATTCTTCACCACCGCTAATCCATTCACTAAATATGACAAATGATTCATGCCTGGAATTCTTCTCCTTCTTTTGCTTGTTCTTCTTAAACTTCTTTTCAACCTTCATAAATTGATGGTGAGGCCCATCTTTGAGGAAGACCATATACCCTATTGAGTTGATTTCCTTCAAGCATTTGTTCATCTTCTTTACTTGCTTATAGAGGTTGGGGTGTATTGGCTCTTTATTATCACTTGAGGAGTTTGTTACATCCTCTTCTTCCTCATCACTTGAGCTATCTTTGATAGCCATCTTCTTCAACTTCTTGAGTTGTTTGCATGGAAGTGTACTATTTGTTGGTGAAGAAGATGTCGCTTTTGTCTTGATGTCATTGCGTAGCTCATGGGCGACCACCTTGTTAAGGACTTGATTTGATGTCAACGTGTCAAGCTCTTTCTCATATAGAATTGTGGTCACCAAATCATAGTCCGGCCTTCGGAGTGAGTAAAGGATCTTGCGAATGAGTTCCAAATCTTCAATTTGCTTCGCACCTAAGGAATTGATCTCATTTACAAGAGTGTTTAAGCATGAGTAAATAGATTCGGCATTCTAATCATCAAGTTGCTTAAAGTTATTAAGCTTATCAATGAGAACATAATATTTTTCGTTGGCAACATCCTCCGTGCCCTCGTGGTAGCCTCCACGTGCACAGAGACACAGACGGAGACATGCAAAGGAGACAGAGAAGCCCCAGCCGACTAGGCAACGGTATCGCCTAGAGGATGAGAGAGATGAGATGAGAAAGGCAGTGTCGGCGGTCGCAGCAGTCTAGCTAGCACCGGGCATGATTCCTCGTCACCATGATGGCTGGCCTTTCATGTCATCGGTCGCAGCAGGGACCAGACGACACGGGAAGATCTCATCTGATCCCCGCGACACGCGCGTCAAATACGCCATGAGATCGAAGCATGACGACACGCCCACAATGGAACAAGATCATGAGACATATATGTAAGCTAGGGCTCTAGAACTAACAGCAGATCTGGAGAGTCATTGGGCTGAAGAATTTCCCTTTTTATCTCGTGAGAAACTGAGAATAATCCATGAGCGCGAGTCGTGTCAGAAGATTGGGGATATCCATTTGGTCAAGCAATCTGGATTCTAGACAAGATACACGCCTCGTACTTACATGGATAACAAGACACATAGAAAGCATCGGAGTGATCCGTATTTTTGTTAGAACAACTTGCTAGAAGCCTAGGAGCTTCCAATCGGACCCTCTCATAGTTGCACAAGATATTCCGAGACAATCGACAGAGCAATGAGTCCGCTACTCCCAGACCGCATCGTACCCATCACTGCTACTACCAGAGGTTTATCAGCTGATCAACAAACACATGCCAACTGCCCGCATGCAGCGACATGCTCGCCGATTGTCCATCAGAGGATCGATGCGTATCCAAGTGCTCACTGACAAATTCCACCGAGCTGAGCTAAGGCACCACATGCCCAATGCCATGCATGAGATTGTTTGCTCTGATGCCCGGGGCGAAATCCAATTGGCATCTCTCTGAATGCAAGCCTAGCAGCTTTGTTTGCCCCACTTGGCCCAGGGCCCAGGCAACCTCACCACCCACTGCGAACAGGAGCACGGAGTCGGAGGGAGGACTGGCCGCGCCGGGCGGCACCACGCACGCAGGCAGCTCATGGTGCGTTCCCTGCCCGCTTACCAATCGCGTCCCGTTCTCCTGCTCCAGCATGGAGCGCACCTGCCATTCTGCCGGTCGCAGGACATTCAGCAGCGGACTTGGATCACACAAAAGCAATAATCGAGCATTTATATGTTCACACATTTTGCCTCAATAGAAAACAGTATAAGAACAACTTCATGTAGACAGTTCATACATGACGATGCAGTATTAGCCATGAACCATCAAGTAATTACAGAAAGCTGCATGCGTCGTCAAAGAAACGAGCCGATGGAAATCAAGCAACACAGAAAAGGAAATGAACATCATAGTTGCTGCGCACTCAAAGAACTAGTCTCTCTCTTTATGCGAATGGGAGACAACTCAGATCAGCTTTCCCAAAATCCTCCTGTTTACATCGAAAACTATAGGAACTGGAACGCTCCCTTCTCGTGGTATGATGGGCAACAACCCGATTGTAATAAACACACCCTACAAATACTTTGCCTTGGCAGCTGATCAGACACTTCAGTTACCCTACGTGGCATTCTATCACCAAGAAAAACCCTACCTTGTAAATTTCAGAGATCAGGATACCAGAGTACCTAAACACAGGGATACAGATGCATCTACATTCCAGGATTCTCGCAGGCTGTGGGTGCCAGTTGCAATCCACAGCAACTCAAGGCTTGCAACATGTAGCCATGTTAAGATTTTCAGTTTCTTCTAGCTACCGGGCCAGAAGCCTGTATGATGGCATGTCCTCAATCCGCTGAATATCCTCGATCAAAAGCTCCCTTTCTAGCTGACGCCGTGTTGATTTCATGACCGTCTGCAGTTTTAGTGGTACAGTCAGGTGAGCAAGAGTTCCCAGGACCCAATATGCGGATTATTCAATTATCTATGGATCTTTCATACATAAGGTCAAGAAAGGATAAGTTGATATCCAGAGAATTTAGAGATTTAGTGGAAAAAGAACATACATTGAAGTCCATGTAAGTAGCATGCATGTCAAGCCATTGCTGATCCATCAGCTTGAAGGTTATGCAGTAGAGAATGTCAAATGCTTCATCATTTTCTGAACAACAAAAAGAGCCAAAACATTGAATTAATATTAGAAACACTACAACTAGATCCTTCAGTTATCTCAAAGAGTCACATTTATGAGTGTTTTCTGCCTCTGAGAAGTACAAGCGTAAAACTGAAAGATAGCATTACTAATTATGGCCTTAGACAACTGTGTGGAACTTCGCAAATATGGACCATCACCAGATTCATTCTTGTGGTCATTAAACACACAGGACTTGTTCAAAATGTGCATATTGATGTACTCTGTTCTTTTAATAGTAGTCATCACCACAAGAAAACAACCTAAGTCCAAACAGAAATAAGACTTCACGGGTGCAAGGAATAGTTGAGACGAAAGAAACTAGTAGTAGTGAACAGCTCTTGTAGATTATGATCAACATTTCAAAATAGAGTACTGAAATAAACATTATACCTGAAAGAAGCTTTAGGAAAACTGCTCCGAACAATGACCTCGGTTTAACTGCACGGGCAGGACATCAAGATTGAGTGTCAGTTAAAATGAACTAAAATTGACCAGGTCAAAAAATTCTTCAGACGTTTCTTAAATTCTGCAGAACTATTATTATCTTGCACTATTTAATGCACACGAAACTTATGGTTGACAAACCTGCTTGGAGATCAAGCATCTGAATGAGCATGAAGGTTATATTTACACCAGCTACAGCAAATGGATACTCCCAGATTGCACGGTCACCATTCTGCTTGCGAAGAAGTTCCTGAAAAGATTTCTGCACAGAAGAGTTTGTTAGAGTGATTTGTGGCAATTATGGACAAGTATCTGAGGTAATTGTCTCAATGCTATGACATGATGAACATTTCAATTTAAAAATCACTTGTGATAACAGATCTTTCAGCGTCCTATACTGTTTTTCCCCCTTTTCGCCTTTCCCTTTTTGCACGGGGGTAACAAGGAAAGATTAGACATTCATAGTCAGAGAATTGCAATATATGACAATTTTACTATTAACTCTGCAAATAATTATGTTCAGCAAGCCATCTAGCTTGTTATATTCTAAACACAAATGCTAAAGACTACAGAGCCTCGAGCCTTTAAGGCCATATAAATCATAACATAATAGCATGTAACGAGGAAAACATCACTGAAAACAAGGATTTGCACTCACTGGATAGTTCCTTGCAAAGTACAACAGATTCTCCAAGGAGATGAAGCCTCCGCCTCTGTAATGCCATCACACCAAAGGACCATCCATCAGACTAAAGGATACTACTGACAAAACAGGTAACAGCTAGCAACTGGAACATAGGAGAAAGGTCAAATACCTAAAATCTGTAGATGGGTCTTTCCCTTGCCAACCCATCTCTTTCCATTGTTCTGATATTAGACCCCGAAGCTCGGTTCCAGGAAAAGCATCACACCAAAGAGCCCGTAATGCTTCCTGATAGGGCAAAAAAAAAAAAGATAACAGGTTGAGTAACTAGCTACGCTTTCTCAAATTTCATCTGAAAGGACAAATGATCTGGATTGATATATATAATTCCAACAGGTTAAGTTTTAACTCATTAAGCAACAACTGATCTTAACAAGTCCTTGAATAAGAGACTATCTATGTCCTGCACTATTAACAGCAAGTACTTCCTTATGGTTTGCTCAGATCTGCGGACATGCTAGATTTCTCGATTTTACAGTCATGTTAAATTTCATGGTCAGTCAATGTCAATGAACATCTCGTCTCATGTTCACCATCTTGTACTGAATAATTAGATAACATGGGATCCCACAAATACCACAAGATGAAACCGCATAAGAAGAGTTTGTTGTCAATAGCAGCCAAAACAAGTACCTGATGCTCTCTGTTTGCACTATCATACTGAACTTCTATTCTGTTCTGCAGCCTCTGTAGGCATTCTTCCTGAAACAGGAAAAGGAGAATAAGTTAATTGCACGTAAAACTTCACTACCCCGCACAGCATCCAGTCAAAGTTAAACTACTACAACATTCGTGAAATTAATAAAAATTAATTCATGCTCAGAATAGCACTGAAGTGAATTAACAGAGACGTAGCAAATTTTATGTAGATAGCACGAAGCAATGCGAGATCAGAGGAGGGTACGAAAGTTCAGGACGAATTTGGGGGCTAAACGGTGAGGAATTTGAAATTCCACTGACAAGCTCGAGAATCTGGGACAGCTTTAGAACAGCTAAAGCAAATTTGGGGATCATCAAGCCAAAAGAGAAGCAGGCGAATCGCACCTGCGTAGGCGTCAAATCGAACGAGAGGCGCGCATCGCTGTCCCTCCTCTGCGCGCAGACGCAGGAGAGCCCCCTCCCGATCCACGCCGACGACCCCGTCAACACCTCCGCTGCAGCACCGGCGTACGGACAGCACGGACCATGAGCACCATCGTCCCCGTGGAAGGAGCAGCAACAATAGCCAGAAGAAGAAAAGTGGACAGAAAACAAACGAATAACCAGACAGGAGGCGAGGTGAGGCACCCGAAGAGGAGTGGTGGAAGGCGGCGGCGCGGTCGGAGCCGGAGAGCCGGCGGACGGCGACGAAGGAGCCGGCGCTCGCGTCCATCTCGCCGCGGGACACGGCAAGGCAACGCGTCCCTGGCCTCCCCCACTTAACTCCCTCTTGTTAGATTTTAGGATCGACTAGACACGGATCAAGAGAGGTTTTTTCCATCTTTCCTTTTCATTTCATTCATAAGTACAAGAGATTCTAGATCTAGTACATAAAAAATAGAAAATAGAAAAGTGCGCAGAGGGAGAGACCATCACCACCAGCACTTGAACTCAATCCGGCAGCCATCTCTGGTTCGCTGATGAAGATCTGCTCTAGGTCAGCGGCGAGTGATGCAGCGGCTTCACGTTCACGGCGGAGTTGTCGTGGACGACGGCGCCAGCGACGACGAGTCGAGGATGTAGACGGAGATAGTGGTGGTGCTTCCCACTGCTCCAGCGCCCCCTCCAGATCGGCTTAGGGTTAGGAAATGTGGGTGAGAGTGCTGGCAGCGCGGTGAACCTCGTACCGAGTGCCCCGGCCCTCACCCCTATTTATTTGGCGCTGTACAGTAGGGGCCCACCAACCATTAATGGGTTGGGCGCCCCCGATCAGGGCGCGGGATTAAGGGCCTCATAAGCCGTTGGGCTTATTAGGAAGGAGATCAATCCAACATTCTCCCCCTTGATCTCACTTTGTACTTTAACTTCTTTAATTGTTCCATCACAGATTAATGAATAGAGCATGCTTTATCGTCACGATATAAAACCGATAGACTCAACAGCTACCACACATATCACTGTTTTGAAACGAATTCTTTATCTTTTGGACCCTTTTACTCTCCAGAAATCACAGTCTTTCCCTTAAACTCATGCCGGCTGTGTGTTCCATGAACACATTGGGTGGTAAGCCTTTAGTGAGCGGATCCGCAAGCATTTTCTTTGTACTTATATGCTCGAGAGTAATGGAGTGATTCTGGATTTTCTCTTTCACAACATAAAACTTTATGTCAATGTGTTTGACAGCACCACTTGACTTATTGTTGTGAGCATAAAACACTGCTGGTTCATTGTCGCAGTACATTCTGAGTGGTCTTTAAATGTTGTCTACCACTCTTAAACCGGGTATGAATTTCTTTAACCATTCAACCTGCCCCCGAGGCTTCATAACATGCCACAAATTCAGCGTACATCGTCGATGACACAGTGACGCTTTGTTTAGAGCTTTTCTACGATATAGCTCCCCCTGCGAGCAGTGGCGGAGCCAGGAATCCTACCAAGGGGGGGCCGGACGAACATAGATAACTTCTACATAAGCGCCAAGGATCAAATTGTCAATTGCTGACATGCTGCTTGCCCCGACTGTGCTTTCGTAGCCTAAGAGCTAGAGCTTTAATAAGAGTTTTAGTTTGCTACCGACTGTTTTCCTGAGTGTTGTGTGCCTGTAGGGCATGCAGTCTAACTGGCTCTCTACTTTGGACTACTATTTGCTGCAGTGCTCACTGCTGAGCAACTGTGAATGGTACTGGATCCTCAGAAATCGGCGCAGAGCAAGGGGGGCCACTGCCCAGGTTCGCCGACACTTGGCTCCGCCAGTGCCTGCGAGTGTGAACACATAACCGGACGTGGACTTTCGGCCATCGATGTCCCCCGCAAAATCCGCATCTGAATACCCTTCTATCTCTAGGGAATCATATTTTCTGTATGTTAGCATGAGGCCTTTTGTGCCTTGCACATAACGTAAAACTTTCTTTACCATGATCCAGTGTGCCTATCCTGGATTATTTTGATATCTGCCAAGTATTCCGGTAACAAATGCTAAGTCATGGCGTGTACAAACTTGAGCATACTGTAGGCTTCCGATAGCTGAAGCATATAGAACCGCTTTCATTTGATCGATCTCATACTGGTTCCTGGGACATTGAAATTTCCCAAATCTATCGCCCTTAACTATAGGAGCAGGTGAAGACTTACAAGCAAGCATACTGTATTTCTTTAGAACTTTTTCCAAATAAGCCTTCTGTGACAATCCTAATACCCTCTTCTTCTATCCCGATGAATTTCAATTTCCAAAACGAATGAAGCTTCACCGAGATCTTTCATATCGAAATTTGATGACAGAAATTTCTTTGTCTCCAGTAGCAGACCGACATCACAGTTAGCAAGTAAAATGTCGTCCACGTACAGGATAAGGAAAATGAATTTTCCACTTTTAAACTTTGCATAAATACAGTTGTCCTCTTCATTCTCTTTAAACCCAAATTTCATTATGGTTTCATCAAACTTTAAATACCACTGCCTAGAGGCTTGCTTTAATCCATAAATAGATTTCTTTAAGCGACATCCTATATGTTCTTTTCCTTTCACGACAAAACCTTTTGGTTGTGCCATGTAAACATTTTCATACAGATCCCCGTTAAGAAATGTTGTCTTTACATCCATCTGATGTAACTCTAAGTCATAATGTGCCACCAATGCCATTATAATCCTGAAGGAATCTTTACACAAAACCGGAGAAAAGGTTTCGTTATAGTCTATCCCTTCCCTTTGCGTAAAGCCTTTTGCCACGAGTCGTGCTTTGAACCTTTCTACATTTCCTTTGGAGTCATGTTTTATCTTGTAGACCCATTTACAACCTACTGTTTTGGCTCCTTTAGAAATTTCCTCTAAGTCCCAAACACCATTGGAACTCATTAATTTCATCTCATCCTTCATAGCTTCCAGCCATTTAGATGAGTGAACACTTCTCATGGCTTCTTCATATGAAGTGGGATCACCCTCCATATGAATCTCTTCTGTATTATAAACTTCATAGTCGCTAGAAATGGCCGACCTTCTTTCTCTTTGTGACCTTCTAAGAGCCACTGTTTGTGGTACATTTTGTGTCTCAACTTCTGGCACATTTTCCATAGGGGGTTATAGCTCCTCCTCCTCATGTCCAACCGCGGGTTCAGGCGGTTCCTGGATGACAGGTTCCAAACCTTCGCTCACTGTTGATATGGGTGGAGTTGCGACAGGTGTTGACACCGTAATATCTGGAATAGTTGGCGCAGCAACAACCGAAGAAGGTACTGGCGTCACTATTTCAGGAACTTTTGGTACAGCATCAACATGTAGTGAGAAAAATGGCTCTTGAATCATAGGAGTAGGCACATACACCCGCTTCTCCTCAAGGTCAATTTCTCTAGGTACCATGCTCCCCCTGATCATTTCGTTTTTCTAAAAAGACAACATGTCTCGTTTCTACAAACTTTGTATGTCTATCTGGACAGTAGAAACGAAAATCTTTCGACTTTTCAGGATAGCCTATAAAATGACAGCTTACCGTTTTGGGATCCAGTTTTCCAATACTTGGATTAAACACTTTAGCCTCAGCTGGGCTCCCCCAGACCCGCAGTTGAGTCAATGAGGGTTCTCTTCCTGTCCATAGCTAATTAAACTATGTAATTAGTTATTTTATTTAGATATATTTAATATTTCATGCATGCGTTCAAAGATTCGATGTGATGGAGAATCTTGTAAAATTTTGGAATTTTAAAGGCAACTTACAAGGCTTGATTCGCCCTTACTCGTTTGATCTGGGGCCTACGGAATGTTACGAGATCCTAAACTTTTATTTATATTATAAAAGTTTATATATTTATTTGTAAATAAAGATTATATATATACATCTCCTGCAGACTGTGGTGGGCGATCTGTTTCTGTCGAACCACCTCAGCCTCACCAGAGCGGCAGAGCATCTGAAAAGAGACGAAGGAAAGCAGGCTGCACTGTACCATCCGATTATCTGAGCTGTCATTTTCGGAAAGTTACCAATGATTTTCGTACGTGGCTGCTTGTCCCGCTGACGCAGCTATCGCCGACCGATGCATCAGGATCCGGGGCAGCAGCAGTTTGGTCCGGGTGACAGGTGACTGGCGGTTGAACACCCCGGGTCAGTGGATCTGGACCGGACAGGTGCATCACACGCTGTCCACTTGACCAAATCCCACCCACCTTTCATCTCCTTTGAAAGGCAGGGAATTCGGCGTCAGGCTAATCATGTGGTGCGTGTGCGTGTGCGTGTCTTAGTTGGGACTACGCATATGCCTATTCAGCCTCCTTAAGAAATGCATTCATTCTTCGGCGTCTTTTGCATTGCCAGCCAGCAGGGATCCGGCGACGTACTGGTAATACCAGATTGGTCACGATTACGGACAGAGTACAAGCCTAAATCGTGTCGAAAATAAACAGAATCATCGGATATACTAATGTTTTGACCGCACGGGCTAACAATAATGGGTCCGACTGGAGTGCAAGTAGCACAACCGTGCAAGGCTGCAAGAAACGCTTGCTAGGCCTCCGATCCCCATCGAACGGTGCATGTAAATTTTGCAGAAGAACCCTCCCGCACCAGCAGATCCGCCCCATGTACACTTTGCACAAGCCCCCTCCAAATACTATACCTCATCCTCACCGGTTCGTGAGTTCATGTGCCTGGTGATCACGTAATCTCCACGGTTCGGCGTGACGAGGTGCCGCCGCCGCCCTCCATCCAACCGCAAGAACGAGCTCTGGCCGGGCACGGACGGAGGACACTCTGTCTCTTCCCGCAGGTCGCCAGAACTCGGCCGCCGGCCACCACTCGGCCGCCGCGCACCACTTCCTCAGACTCGATAGTTCAGGCTTCTGGTCGGTGTGGGTCCCTGCTGCGGTATTGGAACCTGCGTCCACTGGTTTTAATTTCAACGATCAGCTCATCGCCTACGTGCGCCCGGCTCAGGTGAAACAACGATCATGCTTCTTGCATCAGGTGAACAACGCGGAATGATTAATGCTAAATCCTATTTGCTGCAGGAGGAGAATAGTTAGTCGTATAATAATAGATGAAGTTGGGCATAATAGGCGTAATTGCCCAAACAAGGGGAGCTGAAGCAGCGGCTCAAACATGCTCGCATTTACCTGTGGCAATGAAGCAATGTGTTTAGTGCTACACTTTCAGGATGATTTGCTAAAATAATGTGCACTTATATTTTTTTAGATGCCAAAAACAATTTGGATGCTATGTCAATTCTATAGTTTTATTTTCTCTTTGGATCCTGGAACACATTTGTATTCAAGAATTCCTCCACTGTAACACCTGTCCCAACTTCCTGCCTTCTCTGCTCTTATTTCATATGCAGCAGCAGCATGTTACCTATACATACAACTCGATTGCTGAGGCAAAAGATCATCTATTTTCATTCTTGATCACTCTTTCATTCTCATAACTATTGATGTCTGCAAACACATACACACACTATGCATCTATGCTGCTCAATTCTCTGAATTTAGCTAACATAAGAGAGAAAACAATCTTGCATTATCGAAGCAGGGAGCATTCTCACAAGCCGATTTTTATTAGCGACACAAAACTGATGTACATACTCAATTTTACAGTGCGTCAAAGTTGTATAGATGTTCATTACAATGGCAGGAACAACAATTTTGTCTGCACAAACAAGGATTACAGCAACTACCACCTCCATGTTGCGTCCTCCAAAATCATAGAATGAAAATGAAACAGTTATTGCCCACGGAGTGCCCTTGACAACGGCAGCGAAAGAAGTTTGTGGCCAAGACCTGGGGCATCTGGAGGATGCCAGACAACGAACTTGTCAAGGCGTTGCCCTGCATCCTAGAGGTCAAGGCGTCCTGCATCTTAGCCTCTTAGGGGCCACGGCGGCGGCGCTCCGAGGCCTGATGGCGGGCGGCGTCCTCCATCCTAGGGGCTGCGTCGGCGCCGGCGGTGCTCCAAGGCCTGATGGCGGGCACGGCAGCCTGTAGCCTTGTGGAGCAACGAGGAGGAGGAAAGTGGTGCGCGGCGGCCGAGTTCTGGCGAGCTGCGGCAGCGCTCGGATGGAGGCAGGCCGGCGGCCGAGTTCCGGCGAGCTGCGGCAGCGCTCGGATGGAGGCAGGCCGGCGGCGGTCGAACGAGTGAACACCACACCGATTACGATTGGGATTAATCTTGCCAAGGGGGTTTTCGTATTTTTGTTTTGCATCTCTGATGGGGTGCTGAGAGGGTTTATGTGTAAAAAAGTATGTCACCGTTGGATAGTCATCGGACACATCACAACAGCTGCTTGCACGCTTGCACAATTGGCCTGATTGCACCCAAGTAGCCGCCAACAATAATTAAGTCGTCATAAAAAACAATAATTAAGTCAGAGCAAGCGAGACGGTGAGCCGTCCTGATCCCGCGACGGTTAGGCGGGCGGGCCGGACCCCAAGCCGGGAAAGGGCTCGCGTCGCTGATCGCATCGTGTGGGCCGACACGGCTGCGCTGGGGCACACCGCCTGTCCCCATTTTCCGCGGCCGCCGCTCGCCCGCTCCCCATCGCCGGAGAGAGGCGGAGAACGACGGATCGGGTGGTCGGCGTCGCGGCGTGCTGAGGGCCGAGGCGCAGAGCGCGGGGGGACGGCGGGACGCAGCCTTTGTGTGTGAGGTCGCCGCGAGCGACCGGCACCGGCGTGTCGGGCCGATGCCGGCGCCGGCGGGACGCGCGCGCGCCTCCCCGCGGGTCCCGGTGCACCGACCGGAGGTGAGCGAGGGCGATGGCAAGCAAGTTGGTCGGAGTCGGAGGGCCCGTGCTGCGCTAGCTTCGAGCCTGGGCTTTCGCTGCTGGAACGGAGCAGCATGTGGCTCCGCGGCACTGTAGCTCGTAATGGCAACGGCATACGAGCGCTGAATTCTCATTCTCTGCTCTGTTTCCTTATGCAAATCATTTTCGAAACTTTTGCGAATGAATGGAAGGAGTATATGTGGGCGCGAACGACATTGTTGAGTGTAGGAGACGGTGCTCGATGGTCCCGTTGCATTATTTTTGTTTGGAACGGTTGGTGTAAAAAAAGTCAAAAGGGAGCATCATTAAGGGGTAAGTCGGCATGATTAGATCCTACGGGGGCCATCATTTCAGGATTAAGTAGGATGATGAGAAACTTTACCGTGCTCCTCTATTATTCATGCTCGGCGGCGGCTTGGCGCTTCTTTTCATGCAGCATAGTACTACAGTATCACCCACGCTACTGTACTGTATGGTCATGGTTTAACAAAGCTCTAAAGTGAATAGACTGCGATCAATTAACCTTCACAGAGAAGCCATTAAGGACCTTTTTTTTTTGTTTAGCGGGCAAAGGCTGAAAGGCGGCGCGAATGATATTGTTCTCTCACGCTCAGTCGTTGAGGCCAGAAGTATACACGCCCGAGTGGTTACACCAACCTAAGTGAACAAAAGCATTGTGCTAATCATTGGTGCCCAAGCAAAGCATCAGACTGATTACGCTCAGAACATTTTTAATTTTTAATGTAAAGATGATCTCGGTGTAAAGCTGCATTGAGGTTCCGGATTATTTTTCTTTTAAAAAAGGATGGACTAAAACTGCATCGCCGCATCTCCTTTTCAAAAACAAATCCATATCGGAGCATGGAACCTCATTCCTATCAACAAGGGCGGCAGCATGCCGTGGCAAAGAGTGATTTACACTGTACGCTCCGCTTGGTGCCATAGGAATCAGTTCGTTTTTCTTTTTGTTGAAAATATGATCAGTTCAGAATTCAGATCCACACCATATATATGCATAGCTTAGCCGGCTTGATATGCTTTGCACGTGCGCCTCACGTGACTTGGTGCCGTGTGGTGGACTCTGGAGGAACCCAACAAGCCGGACCAAACTGTAACTGCAACAGTTAGCGTTTCTGTTTTCAGCGTAACTGTCACAAGCTTGTGGCTGAAACTATCGTGCGTGTGAAACGGCGCGCACAGTGTGCCGAAGAGCTCGCAAAAAACATCGTCGTCCAAGAGTAGATCGAGCGAGCGAGGCAAACAAGAACAAGAAGGCTTCATTTGAAACGCCAGCCAAGGTCAATTTTTTTTAAAAAAAAATTATGAAACATGCACGGCATTGTTATTTTGTTAATTCGTAGACCTAGGCCACGGACGTTGACCTCCTAGATCTCGATACGCACAGAGCTACCGCAGCGTGAGTTCCGAAAGATTCTGGTTGCAAATCCTGAAATCCATGGCCTAAATTATTGCTCCCGACTGAGTCATTAAGGGCGCAGGATCTGTTGGCCGCGCACATGCAGAGGCAGATGGCACGTATTTTTTTCTCATTTGACCCTTTTGTAAAACTATTTTCAATAGTGGACGGCTCAGGAAACTATTTCCAAATCTGACCACACTTGATACGCCAATTAAGTTGGCGCTGAACGTTACTTCATTTACGCCAAGACGACTGGCGTGGTTCTCCGGCCGTTGAATGTCCCCATGGCATGTTGACCGGTTGGAGTTCCGACGTGGCACACTGCTACCGCGCCAATTGCCCTGGCGCGGGTCTCCTCCCATGTAACAGATCTTTCTCCCATTTGGCTGTGGGCCCTGATTGCATAATATCCGCGCCGGGGCCGTTGTCGCGGAGTCGCGAAACCCTAACTCAGGGGTTCTTAGTTGTGGGGTCCTGCGGTCTTCGTTTACCCCCTACCCATCCCTCTAGTGGTCTTTCCCCCGTAATTAGTTATTTTGTTTAGTTCATTTAATATTTCATACATGCGTTCAAAGATTCGATGTGATACGGAATCTTGTAAAGTTTTGAAATTTTGAAGAGAACTAAACAAGGAGTGTACCTGTATAGTTTCACTTTGCTTTCGTGAAAATAGATAGATTGGTCACTAGGAGCTGGATCAGTGATACTTTTCCCTTGCTTTTCCTTCAGCGCGAACTGATGGGCAGGCTATCTGCCTGATTGGACTCAAGCCAGCATATGGTTCAGACTTCAGTTTAGCCCAACCGCACTTGGGCAGGAGGATTTCATTATCTCGTTCCTGGAATCATAGACGTGGTCAATATTGCTGACCAATTAGATCTTCGTAATCTCACACAAATTAGAGCTTTGCCACAAGCTTGAGACTTGTTCGTATGTTCTCTAGTAGTACATCACAGCATCAGAGCTGACTGGAAGGGTAGAAATTTACAAGGCTGGAGAGCGATTCATGGCGAAGCACGCCATGCCGAACAGGAACCATGAGAGCATAAACATCTAGGAGTAGTTCAGACAGACTTGAGAGTGCCCAAGCATTACGGTTCGTTTCAGCAGTGCCAGCAAACTACTGACAGAAGTGAGAAAGGCTAGTTCTTGCGCACGGTTCGTTTCACTGGCTCAGGAGCAGCAACGCCTCTGGCGGTTGCTGCCCGAACCTGTGGAACGGGTGGTGGTGGTGCGGCTCCTCCGCCTCCACTTCCCGTGCCAACCGCGGCAGCTCCGGCCTTGTCACCAGGTTTTCCTTGTCACCCTCATCGCCGTCCTCTCGCCGTACCGCTCCTCGAACCGCGAGTTGCTCCGGCCGTAGCCGCGCCCGCCGTCGTCGCGCTGCCACCGTTCCTCGTACTGCGAGTTGCTCCGGCCGTACCCGCGGCCGCCGTCGTCACCTGGCGGCTGCGCGACGGCGCGCGAGGCGCTGCTGAGGTTGAAGCTGCCGAAGCCCTTGATCTCGCGCGCCCGCTCGCGCTCCTCCTCCAGGAACGGGCCCCGCTCCAGCAGCTTGAGCACGCGCTCGGGCTTGCTCTGCCCGGCAAGGACACCGCGCGGCCCCTGCCTTCCACCACGGCGTTTGGGCCGCCGCCGCCTCTTTTTTGGGGAGGGGATGGGGACTGCGCAGACCAGGCAAAACGGAGTCAGAATTTAGGGCGCCAATGGCTCCGGCGCGGACATTATGCAATCCGAGCCCACAGCCAAACGGGAGGAAGATCCGTTACCAGGGAGGAGACCCGTGCCAGGGCAATTGACGTGGTAGTAGTGTGTCACGTCGGAACTCCAGCCGGTTAACATGTCAGGTAGACATTCAACGACCAAAGAACCACGCCATTTGCTTTGGCGTGAATGAAGTAATGTTCAGCGTCAACTTAACTGACATATCTAGCGTGGATCAGATTTAGAAATAATTTTTTGAGCAGTCCACTATTGAAAATAATTGTACAAAAGGGTCAAATGAGGGGGGGGGGGGAATACACGCACCACGGCACCGGTGGTGCGTACGGCCACTTTTCTCCGAGGCATTCTTGGTTATCTTATCACGGATTCAGAGCGGCAGCACACACATGTTGGTGGGCTGGCTAGGCTTCGTTTCCACAGTTTCTGCCGGGGTAGCGTGTGCGTGGTGGCCGGTGTCACGGTTTGGCAGTTTTTTTTTTTTTTGAAGAAAAACGGTTTGGCAGTTACAGCCAAGCTAGGGTTTTGTTTAGTTGCAGGGTGTAAAATTTTTAAAAGAGAATCTTTCTATATTTGAAGTATTAAACATAGACTAATTATAAAATTAATTACAGAATTCGTCTGTAAATCGCGAGACGAATCTAATGAGCCTAATTAATTCATCATTAGAAATTGTTTACTGTAGCATTAATGTAGCAATTTAGCACATAATTATGGTCTAATTAGGTTCATTAGATTCGTCTCGCGATTTACAGGCAAACTGTGCAATGTGTTTTTTTATTTCGTCTAGATTTAAGTCTCGATGCAGGTGCCGAAAAAAAAATTGGAATTTTGAATTTTGTAACTAAACAAAGGCTAGCACTTTTGGAGTAATGGGCTTGGCCCATTCATTCTAAAGCATTAAAAGAATTTAAAGCCCACTATTAATGCTAGGGAATCAATGCTTAATTCCGTACCGGGAATTGAGGAGGATCTCAACCGACTTAAAAGGTGGACTTCGTGTACACCACTTGTGAAGCCGGTAAGAGGAGGACGGTGAACCACACGCGCGCGCGCGCTCGCCTCGCCGGGCAGGGCCGGACGTGACGTGATGTGCTGAAATGAGAAGGATGTTTTGCAGTAAAGAGTATTAAAACAGAGGGTTAATGTCGTCACTAATGACCGGACATTGAAGGCTCTTTACGACGTCCAGGTTCGTTGAACCTGAGGCACATTAACTGCCGCTCATCAAAGCCATTCATGACGTCCAGGTTCGTTGAACCTGAGGCATCTCGTGCCTATATAAACCAGCACTCTCTCCTCTCATCCTCACTCATTTTCAAGCACTCATCCAGGTACTCCTCTTCAGGAGACCTCTCCCTTCTCCCTCAGCTGCTTTCTGCCTTCCCCACCGCTAGCACTGCGCGCACAGGTCTAGCGAGAGCAGGGCCTCCGGAACCTCTGCTCGCTGAAGGTCCTGCACGGGACGCGGGCAATTAGGTTTTTGGGGGGCGTCTTGACGCGACTGCTCGCTCCCTGAACAACTACTTCGTCTACTTCCCGGCGTGACCGTTCGTGGGACGACTACTTCGACTACTTCCCGGCGTAACCGTTCGTGGGACTGCACTGCGAACATCTTCCTGCATCGACATAGTTCGGCTACTTCGAGCAAGGCCAGTCGAATAGCATGTCTATTCCAGCTGGTAACGACGCAACCGGTGCCTCCGGCACTGGTCCCGTCTTGGGGTACTTACTAAACCTACTCTGATTTAATTCTTTGTTCATGCTTATTAGTGAGAATAACATGAACACATGCACATATCTTGTACACACATTATCACTTATCTATATCATGAAATTGATATTAATATTTGAAATTAAAATATACCGAAAATTGTCTAGATATCTAACAAGCACGCAGTGCTTCTTCCCAGGCGTCCTGACTCCTGAGATGATGCGCTGGAGATGCCGGATCAGTTGAGAGTCGGGATCGATGATTTGAACCAACCGTGTGTGTGTGCAGCCGTACGTGCGCCGCGCCTCCGTTCCGGGACCTCCCGTGCGGCGACCTCTAGGCACGTGTGTGCTGTGTACGGGCAATAGGGCTCGGGCGTGCGTGCAGAGCAAGGCAGGCGGCCTGCGCATGTGGATCGAACAGCTCAGCGTGGCCGCGCCGCCCGTCGGAGCATGGCATGGTACTGCCCGGCCGGCCGGCAGGCCGCCGAAATCGATCAGCTCTGTGGTCCTGGTTCCTTTCGCTAAACAAACGCCGCGGCTCCTCATCACCTCACGTGGCTGGAAGAGGAAGAAACCACCATCCTTCTCACCTGCGGTCCACAGAGGCACATGCTGACGATCGATTCAGGATGGGAAAAGCGCACACGGTGCGCGGCCGGCCATGGAAGCTAGGCCTAGGCTGCCGTCGTTCCAGCCTTCCAGGAATCCACCGTCGCCAGGGGTCAGGGCCCCCCAGCCGCGCCGTTTAACCACCGGTGCGGACAAGCTTCGGCCGGCGGCCGAGACGGTCATGGTTCAGCGATCAGAGCACGACGGCTTGAGGTCGGGTGACCGCTGCCCGCACGGCGGCGTCAGGTTCACAAAAATGAAAAAAACTAAGTAATTCCTCACGCGTTGCTGCGGAATTTGAGAGAATTTTTTAATAAATCTATGAGAGGATATGCATCTTTTATAATTGCAGGAAGGGAGCAGAAAAGTCAGACGATGAGTTGAAAAGCCATCAGTAGTGGTATTTGAGTTATGATCATTGTGGGTGATGCTAGTGGGGGATTATGATCATTATGGTTAATGCTAGTGGAGAATGAGGGGATGATACATGGACGGATAGATTTTAGAGGACACTTATAATCTGACGGTAATGAAAATAGAAGTGATGTGTCTTAACGTAGTCGCAGAGAAATAAAAGTAAACGACGGTTAGTGAGTTCCGTCTATATAGAATATATAGATTGACCGAGGCGTTCGTGCGCGCCGGGGGGGCGAGCACCGCCCACGGCCGCGTATTGGGCTGGGAATTTGACGCGGAAGAGAAGAAAACAAGCGGTGGACTACTAGTACCACGTCTTCCTGGGCTCGTGTTACTAAGGGATGGGCTCTTGACAGAACTGCGCTGGCCCAACAGAACTAGCGTATTACATTATTTTGTAGCCGAGACATGCTTATTACGACCATGTGAAAACCGGTCTTCCCTTTAATTTTAGGTCAATATACATGGAGAACTTCATCAGAATTTTACAACCAATCCTCTTTCAGATGAACAATCCGCGCATACTCGTTGCCACGTCAGAATTTGTGAGGTGCAATTCAAAACTATCGGCATCAATACTCTTTCTGGATGCCCCTACGACGACCTCCTCTTTACATTTCCAGTCGTTGAATGCGTACAACTACCACGTATACGTATACCGAACTAAATACAAAAAGAATTACAAAAAAATATGGGGAAAATACAAATGGAGACGACGAAGCAAGCACGGGTGATAAGTGATAACACCGCATGCAGCCCGTTATCGTTTCACATAAAACTACAACATACAACGCGAAGAAGAAAAGAATAGCGGCGGAGACTAAAATAGAAAGGCGGATCTCTTTTGCAGAGTTCATCGTAGCGTCGATCTGAACATTGGGCTGCAACCTCTGCGTCTCAAGCAGTGGCCGGCGGCGAAGAGAAGATGAGGCTCAACAGGAGTCCGACTAGGACACCTATTAGGCCAGCGAACGCGGCGAACGTCAAGGAGAAACCCGTGTCGCCTTTGCGGCTCCGACGCCTCCGGAGCACATCCTGAAACAACATTGTTCTTCTGGTAAGTTCAAAGATTAAAAAAAAAAACTAAACAGTTCTTTTACATTTTGCTCAAAGCAGGTGGCCTCCTTCAACACAGCAAATTATTTTTACTGTATATTGAAGTTTCATTAATGCAAAAGCCAAAGTTCAAATTGCTCAAGAAATTAAAGAAGGGAGACAAAGTCGAAATGCAAATATGATCAAGTAAAATATGGGTCCAGAATGAGGCTTAAGAAGTTTGATAAACTGTACCAATTCACGTTGCATTTGCTGATTTTGCTGAAGCATGTTATCTCTTTCATCCTTCAGGCGCTGAATTGTCTGGATCTGAATAAGGTAAAAGAAGCCAAGAAACGGTGACAAAGGTACCCAAAAGGATGTTTTGTCATTCATAAAGTACATGAGTCGTGTTACAGTAAGAATATTCATATAACACTCGCTTTGTATGATCCCAGTTTTTACTTCTTTTTCAGTTGAAACTTGGAATGTGTTGAGCAGGATAAAAAGTGCTACTCTAGTTGAAATGGGAAATTGTAATTCTGGTCCATGCATAGTTAACAAGTGTGGCAGAGATTATTAAAAAAACAAGTGGTTAACAAGTGTGGCAGAGATTATTAAAAAAACAAGTGTGGCTAAAGGAACACGCCAATGGGCTTCTGGGCATCCTACCTAGCTCTCTCAATTATGACCACTCAATTATAGGTACCTTTCCCCATGGTCAACTTTATGATCTTTAAACTGTATCATGTTGCTTCAACAACTTCCTAATTCCCTGACTTGTATAGCATTACCCAATATGCTGTGCAAGAGAATTGCGTTTAAAATGTTAAGGCAAAAGGAAATCTGTGTGGGGTGACTTAGAGTAGTATCTAGCAACTCTCTGACTGAACAGTTAATGTGTAACGACATACAATTCCTGTGATACACAACATCACATAGTCATGATAAAAGGCTTCAAGCATGATATATTTACGTTTGCAGAACCTTCCCTTGTCTGAATTTATCAGAGGAAAATCTTAACCAACATGTATTTTTGGTCAAGTTTCAAAGTAAGAATGAGAAGTATTTTTAGGATAAAGTGTATTACCTCTTCGATGCTTGCGTTCTTCAGCAGCTGAAAAGTATGGCGTAAAAACATATCAACCACAGTAAGAGTTTTTACTGAATGTTTATAAGTGAATCATAATTATTATACATATTACTATGGAACTTTCATAATCTTACTGTCAAATCATCAGACGCTGCTTTGAAGCTCCTGCTTCCCAAAGATGAAACACTAGAGTCGTCTGAGCCTCCACTAGGTAATGTGTAAACAACCTTAAGCTTCATTTCCTCGATAACCTTATCAGCTTCCTTGTTGAACTGCACACATACAACAAGATGGCATATGGCTGAAAACTATTTTGCTGCTGTGATAATGCAATGCTAAACCTTACAAATTAGTCATTTTGCAATTTCTTCTTACAGTATCAGGGGGGATCTCGTCCATGTCGGTACTGGCAGGCACCTTCGTGCTCTGAATCAAGAACTTATCCTTGCAGTGCATGTCTGGTGGGTACTCCTTCTGTGCCTGGAGCGTAACTATATCCTCAAATAGGAAGGCAAATACAGACACAACAATTGCACATCAAAAACCAAACGGGGAGCCCAAAACAGAGCCGCGGAGAATAGGAAAGCTAAGTGTTTACTCGTTATCGTGCAAGAATCCCATGGCTGGACGATGCTCGCGTTCGGCCGGACGAAATACTTCCTCGGCGATGTCGTCTTGACCTGAAGAAAAAATTGGACAAGCCTGGTTCAATTTCAGCCAGACGAAACGCGGAAATTCTGAGGTGGACACCATGAAACAGGAAAGCATGGACCTTGAATGCGACATGGTGCTCGCTGTTGTTCACCACCTTGAGATTGCAATAGCAGGCCTTGTCCAGCTCAACTGCGCACAAGAATTTAACGCGGAGGAAAACCGCAGAAGTTTAACCAATCGCAATGTGAATAACGAAAACACCAAGAACTTCGAAGAACTTACACAAGAAGGTGAGCTCCTCGGGATAAACCGAGATCAGCGTTCCGCTGCCACCCATCGAAACCACCTGATCGAACACACAGAAAAGAAGCGGAAACCCAACCTTTCTCTCCAAGAATTGAGTGCATGCAAAGTAAACTAAGAAAAGGCAGCGAATTGGAGCAGAAATGGGGAGGGGAGGAAGCCAGGGGTGGAGGGAAGAGAGAAGCCAATGGTTTTCTTTGCTTTTCTTAGCTCCGGCGACATTGACGGGGCAACACTCACTTTAGTTGTTGGGCCCGAGGCACTGTAACCGCATCGTAGTTCTCTTTTTTTGTTTCTTTATTGGTGGTTGGTGATTTACATTACTTTATTCGGAGTGTGGGTTCCAGGACTAGAAAGTCATGGCTTTTGGCAGTTATTATTAATCACTTTCAATTTTAATAGCAGATTGTTTACTGTCTTAAACATATTTGCAATACTCTGAGGAAGATAATATATGAACAAATATAATTGTGAACTATTTAGTGAAATTAACAAATCATCACTAGAACTTGTAACTTCTAAGAAAATAATGAGATAGTATTGTTTGTACTGGTAGTTGCAGTGCCACAAATATTTGATTTTATTCTTTAAAATCCCCATACTGTACAAAACCTGAAGTACAAAAAAAAATCTGAAGAATATCCTTATCTGATTGAAGTATTAAACAAACAGTAACAATTTTTCTCTGTATTCTCCTCGACAAATTGTTGGGGCATGCGTGACCTGTACTCTCCTTGTGGTAGGAACTCATACAATTTTTAATGGATACAAGATGGGGTTCTCAATCATTTTGGCAATTATGACGTGTGGGTCCCAATTGTTGCTTTAAAGAAAATTGAGCTAAACTTAAACTAAAATTTTGGTGCTGTCAAGTAGTAGTAGACTCAAATTCAAGATACGCTGGGAAAAAAACGATTGATTCTTGGTTACAAAAACACCGCATGCAATTTCCACACCAACCATGCTAGAGCTAAAAATTTTTTAAAAAAAGTCGACCTCTGAGGTTAGCCACCCCGAGGCATTACCCCAAAAGATAGAAGATTTTCTTCCACAGGCCACGCATTCACGTATTTCACTGAAATAGCACAACGAGTAGCCTTTTTTGTGAGAACGGGGAATCAAACTCCCGACCTGCACACTGCACAACTGCAGCCTGCAGGCCTACCACTGTGCTACGTGCAGGTTTTCATGCCCAAGCTAATAATGGCCGTGTTTGGTTGTGATGATGAAAAAATTTGGTGAATCTTTTTGCACTTTTAACCACTAATTAGTAGTATTAAATAAAGTCTAATTATAAAACCATTTCCAAAACCTTGGGTACTGTAGCAAAGTTGTACCTTACGAGGGCTTTGACCGTGCGATTAGAGAAAGATTTGACCTTGGTACTGTAGTATTACTGTATCTAATTATGGATTAATTAGGCTCATTAGATTTGACGCGCAAAGTTGCATCTATCTGTGAAAAAGTTTTGCAAACAGACTTCGTTTCGTACATCATGCATAGAAGATTCTCTTTGCTTCTACAGTAACCAAACACGGCCAAAAACTGGTGCTATTTGATATGGATAGAAAGTTCTTTGTAAGAGCTTTACTTTTATAAGAGCTTTACACGGTACTTCGAAGTGACTATGAACCATCCATTTAAGTAAATCTAGATGGATATTTAGCATATTCATATAATTTTTTTTCTGAATAGGAAAAATAGACAACATACTAACTTGCAACTAGATATACTATTACGCAAAATATTTTTGCATGTTGCAGGCCGCACGACCGTTCTTCCGTGCCAAGTGCGTTGCACGCAGAACGGCTTTGATGTTTTCCATCCTTCTAGCGGTTTGTTGCTTCCTTGAGGCTTGAACCTATGCTCGTGTATCTTCGATCAATTGCATCTGTATTGTTCTGCATTGGCGTCGTCGATCTCATGCATGGAGGTTGTGGTGATTGGAGATGAAGCACGGTGGCGGTGAACGGGAGAAGGTGCTGAGCTGTGGAGAAGAAACGCATCGCCTGGCATGCGAACGGATTGGAGTAACGTCGTGAATGTGATTGAAGGTTGGACGAGACCAGTCCGGCCCAACAAAGAACTCCACACCCAATTTATTAGGACTCATTATGGCAATTACTTATAATCCATAAAAATGCAGACCTAACACTAACAGACACCCCTTTTAGGATAGCAAGATGGACTTGGCTAACTTACGGCAGGCCGTAAATTAGTCTAACAGTATGGCTGTCCTGTTTTTGGAAAGCATGTGATACACCGCCAAATCAAGTTAACTTTTTCGGCAAAAACCAATTGCTGCTACTTTTCCCCACGCGTAGACATGCACTGGGCTGACTGGGCAGAGCGCCTGCTCCCTGGACGGCATACATATTTTTTTCTACTAGAACAATATGTCATTTTTTTCTACAAGAACAATATGTCATCGCTCCTGATCTAAAATACCACTGCTTCTTTGCTTCATTGAAAAAGGTAAAATTGCCAGCTCCAAAACACCGCTTGCCGGACAACGTTTGCTGGACGAAGGTGGCAGCACACATATTGAACACTAAATGAATTAACAAAGCTGCATATATAGTATCTGATATGCCAAGCCTCAAAACTGTTAGATTTCTCCTAGGAGCGTATAGTGTAGTGTTGATGCAACATTACAAGGGGCATGAAATGCCTAGACCATACCGTCTTTGTAGCAAAACTGAAACATTCTAGATTTAGATTATTGCCAGGCGAATATCACAACAATTTTGGACCAAAATTAGTCATCGATTTGAAGGTGGTGCATCAACAAAACACATCAGTACTTATTTCGGGTCCTTGTTCACCCGTGAAGCTCCATCTTGCTCCACTTCAGACAAGAGTTAGGAGCAACCGAAAAGAAGAGTAACAAACCTAGAAAGAAATAAAAAAAAACTGTCAAGAACACTAGACCTCATGGTAATGATAATGCTGGCACGATCAAAGAGTTTCAAACCAAACCAAACCAATAATCAATGTACACTGCATGGCAGACCTTAATTGTATTGCGGTTGCTGAGTGCTGGTTGCACATAGTGGTAGGGGATAATATTTAGTACAAATGCTAGTAGATGTATGTGGACATAGTACTTAACGCAACCAATCAGAAATGGAACTATGAAATGCTCGATAAAAGATTGCCTAATGAAGTGCATTGTTTTGTCTATCAAGAAGCATATTATTCAATAGTACATAAACATAGTGTTGCCTACTGAGATGTACCTACTGAGATGTATTGTTTTGCTTAATCTTGAATCATATTATTGCTTACTAAGGAAAAAGTACTATGTCGACACAATAAGGTAAGAAAAAGCTATGTCGATTATTGAAATGGTGACAACATAGCCAACAAACCCTTACTCATGAGATCTGAGCATCACGTGGCATGCATCTATTTATGATGAAAAACAAAATAATATCTGTACATACGGATACTAATACATGATGGACAGGGATATAGCAAGTTAATGATATTAATAAGTAAAATGACAGTCCAAGAAAGGTGAGATTGTCGGTACCCTGAAGCAGGGATACCCACTCCTATTGCAGCAAAGCAGGACTCGCGTAGCCATCCGTAACTACGCCATAAGAGGCGGAGTAGCCGGGCCCCACGGGTCAGACTCTTACCTCACCAGGCCAACGGCCCCGGACCCGCACCCCGCTCTGGACGGGTCCGGTGACGCCACGTGTCCCTAAGGAGGGGAAGCTCCGAGCCAACAGCCGAGGGCTCGGACCCCCCATAGGGGTCCGGGACCTCCCCGAGTCCGTCCGGACCTTCCACGCGCGTAGAACCAGTATACCGCCGGGGCGGGGTCCGGGGGCGCCATGTGTCCCGCAGGCGCGGGCGCGAGTCTTCCGCTGGAAGACTCGCCCACCCACCGCATTCAATGCGGGTGGTTGAGGCGTGCTCTGCCGCCGCGGCACGCGGGGTAGCCTTTGTCAGACCTCACTGAAGACCGCATATTACCGAGGTACATAGTGCAGCCGCATGCGCCGCATCCGCGCAGAGCCCGTCTGCCGCATTAAATGGATACGATGGCACGTCACCTTTTCATCATACCGCCTACGCCGCAAGCTACACGGCCCGTTCAGCTACGCGGCAGGCAACGCCGCAAGCTACACCCTGGCGTCGTTTCGACAAGACAGGACATGGATATGCTGGACGGAGGATTCCCACGGGCAGAGCAAGGAAATCCAGGAATGAGATCTCCGTCGCCTGTAATGCCATAATGTCTGTACAGTATGTTATTTTATACTACATCGATTGGGCCCACCTATCATGGACCCAACGGCCATATACGCGCCTCCCTTGAGATATAAAAGGGAGGCGCTCGCTGCACACTAGGACTCATTCTGGACTCAGCACTAGACACGCCAAGACTCTCTCGAGACTAGGGAGAACACAAGCAATACAACACACAGTGGATGTAGAGTATTACGCTCCGGCGGCCCGAACCACTCTAAACCAGCTATGTTCATCGTGTTCTTCCACTCACCCTCTGGACTTAGGCGGGTGCATTACGCCACCCGGCTGTGGGTTTGCACACCATGACAGAGATGTTCATTAATTTCACTTGTAGAGATATACCCATGAAATTGCTAAACCAGAACACAAAAAATGCTAAACTAAAATGAATAATTTGCATATTCATTTAGCATAAGTTGACTACATGAAATATGATGAGTAGGAACATTGAAAAATGCTAGAATGAAAATGCAAAAATGCTAACTAAAATTGATAAATTACTTGATTATTTAGAAAAAGATTTCATGGCTGAATCATAGATTACCAAGAACATAAGGATGGAATAAAAAATGCTTAGACAATAGAAAAGATATGATTGGTGTCAACAGTTGCAGAGGTGCATTAGACATCTCACCATGGGAGCCGACCACCATGGTAACTTGAGTGGCAGCCTCCAGGAAGACCTCAAGATTTTGGGGGCATATCCAAATCTCTCTACTAGACACACCTTTTTGGGCATCACCTCCCAAGGGCGCTTTGATTTTCACTCCACACTGGATTAAAACATTAGAAAAGCAATCAAGCCACGGGTTTGTAATGAATTTGTGAAGGGGGGCTCAGCAAAATCGCCACATGAAATTGACTGAAAAACAGCACAATACACAACTTCACCCCTCACCTGATTGTTTGAAAAAGCAACATCTTGCCACCATGCCTAGAACTTCTGCAATATCAACCTTAGCAGCAAAAAATAGTTGAATCACTTAATTGAAATAGTAAAATTGTCTAGTTCAAAATAGTAGAATTGCCTGGTGAGAAACATAATGTATTGAAAAGGAGGATTCAGTGGATTATGTATAAAGATCTAGTTCAACAAACTATGGTACTAATTGCTAAGCTATTCGATCTAGTCCTATGGTTCTACAAGTTATGGAATATGTGTCATGTAAAAACTGATTCAGTACTTTGTCATATCATATTTATTTGATTTAATGGATTTGCTTCAAATTTCGTGGGAGATGATCTAAAGCAGAATAGTAAAAAAACCAAATTCGTGGAAAGAGGAACAATGGGGATACACACTCGATGACGCACGCCTCCGCAAAAATCATAGGGTGACAGTTTATAACCCCAATATCAACATCGATCTATAGATAGTGTTGGCAGAATTGAAACTTAGAACTGATTTTTTAGGGGAATGAACTGGAAAAAATGGGGGAGAAATCCTTACACACCTGGTGAAAATATTCATCGTGCTCCTTGCCGCTCGTCAGGATGAAGTCTTCGATCGATGCTCCTGCGCATTCGAGAAAAAAAAAGACTTCGATGCCTATGACTTTTCCCCTTGGTGGGTGCAAAATATCCCCCAAATCCTCTCATCCAAGAACAAAATAACAAGCATTTTAGGTAAATGTTGTATACATTTTAGTGATATCAGTTAAGCATTTTAATGAGAAAAGAGAAAGAGGGGGCAGCTGGGTTGGAGGAAGGGGAAAAAAGAAAAGGGCCCAGCCTTGATACAGTTAAAAGATTAGATAGTTAAAGTCACTTAGATAATAGTTAAATCACGTGAGACTTTCCTAAATAATTCATTTCATCATTTGTCTAATTTTACCTCTGAATGGATAAATGTCCACCCAATTTAGCTCACAGACTAAATTATCAGTCCACACTTTGGAACTCCTTTTCGGAGCAATTAGCAATGTCATCCTAACTCTAACTATAATCACAGTCTGAATAGTTAAATCTGACCGGGAAACATGTGAATTCCTCCATTAGTGTGCTCTGGGCACAGGCACACAAAGCAAGGTTGGTAGTAGTAGTGATGGTCCAGAACTGATGGAGAAATGCATCTAACTGATGGAGAAATGCATCAAAAAAGCAGATAGTCAACTTTATCCTCTAGCAGCAGAGATCACTAAAAGCACCATATCTAATAGCGATTTTAACAGTTATTTGCCTAAGAATGCACCAAAATGGGAAATTGGCTAAGCAAATGCACCAAAATTTTGCTAGTACTAACAACAATTTTAACAGTTATTTGTCTAAGAATGATATTTTGACAAACTGAGAATAGAACTTTCCTTACTCAAGAATAGCATTTTGCCCAAAATGGGAACAAGACTTTTGCCTAGCTAGAAGTGACATCATTAACTAACAGACAATAGCGTTATTGCCTAATGAAAACCATGTTATTGCCTAGTGAAAACTATATTATTGCCTAGTGAAAATTATATTATTGTCTGTTGAAAAACATGTTGCCACATTTGAGCTTAAAGGACAAGCATCATCCAACATACAGTCTGGGACGCGGATTTCACCGCTTGCTTAGGCTTCAACAGAACCGAGGGGGAGCATTTGTTGGCTTTGGCACAACCACGCCTTCGTCCTTGGGCATGAGGACAATCGCAAGCTCCTCTTCTTTTCTTGGCCTCGCTCTTGATCTTTGCGTCGAGCGCCTATGTCCCTGAACATGGATATCTGAGTAGGCAATAAAAAGTTAAATAAATCGCACATGTAGAGCCATTGTGTAACTTGGCCTTGCATTTTTTACAATACAGTAAAATCAACCACAACACAAAGTACAAAGTGAACCACATATTATCTAACAATGTGCGAAAATGGTTAACAAAATCAGCCTCATTAGTGTTCTTTTTTATGCAGTAATTTGTTTATCGGAAGTACTAAAATGTACAAGTGAGTAGCAACAAATTCAATATGTTAGATGTAGATAGCAAAAAATCTTCATCAGTTTGATTTAATTTCATTAGAACTCATTCTCTGTTTAGTCATCAGCCTAATGTACCCTACCTCCCTCATCCCCCAACTAACCACAATCAAAATGTAGCCGAAGAAAAATTTCTAGCTTCAAAAATCATGTAGCACATGCTGAAAAAAATAGGAGAGCGGGGAAGGGGGGTCAATTTGACTCACCATGTGCGTTTTTCCTCTAGTAGGGATTCTTCTGCTGTATTGAATTGCATATCTAAAAATAAAGGAAAAAATGCCCAGATAAATGCACTGAGTTGCCATGTTCTTAACATATTATTTCCTAGATAAATGCACTGAGTTGCCTACTTTGAAGCATCCCTGGATAACACACAGTGGGCATTTATTTTTGTGATATGAATACCATTTTTGCTAAAGTTAAAACATAAAAATGCTAAACTGAACTGAATAATTTGCTTATTGATTTTGTATAAGTTGCCTACAAATAAAGAGACAATGGGAGTAAGGTATAGATCATCACTACTGAATGAAATGTGATACTAAGTTGGATGTATGTACATGTTGTCCTACTGTCAGCATTAGTTAACTATCTAAAGAAAATGTTCTGCCACGCCTGATGTTGGTCACTTGTCATTTTGAGCTCCTTCATGCATTCAGCTAATGACTATGCTAAAATTAAGCTTCTTATAATCATGCAAAAGCATATGTATACAAGGAAAAAACTAATCCACCTCACTACTCTGGTACTTCCTAACAATTGCGAGCTGTAGGATAGAATGAATGCAAAAGCATTCATGTGTAACAGCTATTGGGGGTTGAATAAGAGACCAATGGGGTGCAAAAATCCTAAAAACAAGTAGGATAGCGTGTAATAATATCTGATTCGGTGAGGATCCCACATTGAATCCCCTAAATCTCATCCCCCGAAGGCATCCCATCGCAAGGGATCCGTCCGATTTAGACCCACCCCAACCAGCACCAACAACCATCAAACTATAGCATGAAGAAGAGATGATTTGCTGCAATAAGAGACGTCCCTTACTGTCAGGTGGAGGACGCCGAGGATGCCGGTCCCAACCTCCATCGATTCGAACTGCGGCGTGAGGCATCTGACCATAGGACGCGCAACTCGACGCTCCACCTCCGATCTGCAGTTCCCACCGTGAAAAATCGTTGGATCTGAGAGCAATGAGGACGAATCGCTAAGGGAATGGGAGAGGAGGGAGAACCTAAACCTCGATGAGAGGAAAGGCGAGGTGGCGCGAACCCGGGCGTCGTGCAGGTGCGCCCATCCCGGAGCCCGCGCGGCTCGCGTCATGGCGGCGTGGCGCAGCTCGCCGAGGCGCACGCCGGATGCCACCATGCTGGGGTGGTCCACCGCGATGTCAAGCCGACGAGGAGGGCGCTCTCGGGAGGGGAGGGGGCGTGACGAGGAGGGAGCGCGCGGCGGGGTTGGGGAGGGGCGGCGGGAAGGATCAGCAGAGGAGGTGAGGTGAGGATGGATGGGGGGAGAGAGACGGGTGGTCGGGTGAAGAGGGATGGGGGGAGAGAGAGAGGGGGGGGTGTGATGGGAAATAAATTGGTGGGTTGCGGTAGGATGGAGGCGGCCGTAGCGACCAGCAGATTTACGGCCGGCTTAAAACTAGTCTTTACCTAGCAAGATACATACTACAAATTAACTCTCCTTCCGTTTTAACAATTTTAAAATACGAGGAAAATATCGTTTTAAAACATATGATGTTTAGAACAAACTAATTATGTTGTTAACTCTGGACTAGGGTACCCCTCTTGCTGTGTCAAGACTCGCGTAGTTATCCGTAACTACGCCCTAAGGGGTTGAGCAGCCGGACCCCTGGGGTCCGGCTCCATCTCACCAGACCAACGGTCCTGGACCCGCTTCCCGCTCGGGGACGGGTCCGGTGTCGCCATGTGTCCTAGAGGTGTTGTTGTGTCTAGGCGAGATCCTCGTAGTTATCCTTGACTACGCGCTGACGGCCTGAGCAGCCAGGCCCTCGCAGTCCGAGGCCCTTCTCACCCGGTCAGCGGCTCCGGACCCGTCCCTTACTAGGGAAGGGTCCAATGACGCCACGTGTTCCGGAGAAGGGAACGCTCAGCCAAAACAGCCGGGGCCCCCGGACCCCCATATACTATCCGGACCCCTCAGCGGGGAGGGAACAGACACCCCGCTTGGGGGGTTCGGAGCCGCCACGTATTCGCAGGCGCAGGCACGCGCGCGGCTGCGAGGCTTCCTCGGGAAGACTCGCCCACCTACCGCATTCAATGCGAGAGGCGTTAAGTGCGCTCTGCCACAGTAGAGCCCGAGGTGACTTTTGCCAGACTGTACTATTGATCGCGCGTTACCGAGGCGCACGGTGCAGCCGCTGGCGCCACCCACGCCACGCGCGTCAGTCTGCAACGCCAGTTAGACACGACAGCTCGGCGACGAAGTATCATAACGCCTACGTGGTAGACCCAACAGTCTACGCCGCAACCTACACCGCCTCAATGGGCACCTCGCCGATGGGACAGGTGAAGACCCCCCTCGGTCAGAGAGTCTACAGGGCAATGAAGCGTATCCGGCAAGAGATTCACAAAGCGCTGTTAATGTCTTTTTCGTGGTATACTATACATCCTCGTTGGGCCCACCTGTCGGGGTCCAACACCTGTGTACGCGCCTCCCTTGCGCTATAAAAGGGAGACGCCCGTTAGAGAAGAACTCAAGTCCAGGAAAAGACTTGGAGGCAGAGGATAGACTCATCCACAGACACGAGAGCAATACAACTCTCAGTGGACGTAGGGTATTACGCTCCGGCGGCCCGAACCACTCTAAATCCTCGAGTGTTCTTGAGTGCTTGCTTCATGAGAAGATCTGAGTAATCGCTTGCACTTCCCCGAGTAACCACCCTCTGGGATTAGGCGGATGCACTACGCCACCCGGCTGTAGAGCCACGACAAATTAGCTCGACAAATGTCACATATTTGAAAATAGAAAGAGTATGGTTATACGTATACTCAAGAATTCAGGACATCATAAAAGGACGAGATTAAATTCATAATAAGAGGGTCCTAGTACGATTTTGTACACTAAGGACAAAAGAAACATTGCACTGCAAACCAAAATATGCTATAAAGCCATAGATATTACACATTTGATATCCAGGTAATACAGTGGAATGCACTGATTTGGACAGGGAAGTGAAAATTGTGTGCTAAGAGAAATCGAAATGGTGGAGGGAGAAGCTGTTCTGTTGTCATATCTGATTTTACTTGAAGGTTGAAAAGCGGGGAAGATTGTGTTTCAAGTAGTACAACTTTGCTCGCCTCACTTTCTTGTGCCTGATTACTGTGATCTCCTTGATCCTGGGTGAATACCTGTAATGAAATATGTAGGTGAAGTTACAAAAATTGTTGTGAGAAATTCTGAAAGAAAGAAGTATGATATTTCAAGCATTTAGCATGTGGTCAACCGAACTAATGTGATTGAATTATTAATCACTACTAAAAGACAGAACTGTGGGTAACCACATCACTAGGAGCAGCCCTGCACAAAGTGGGACTTATCACAATAAAGTCTTCTACATTTGCTGAGAATATTGGCAAGTAGCAGATAACAGATTACTGAGGATATTTACACACAGAAACGGGGGTAATTGACAGATGGCCAAGTTGTCTCAAATTTAGGTGTAACAAAACGAAGTATCAGTGTAAAATGGGGTAAGGGATAGTTTTTCACTATGACAAGGGGTCACTAGGGGTGCAAATTAGTGACTCTTAGGTGCACCTCCAATCCTCTTTAGTTCAAAGTTTGTACTAATTTTTCAAAATGAGATCTGATTTTAGAGAAGTACAAAATTTTGAACTAAAGAGGGTTGGAGGTGCACCTAAGGATCACTAATTGACACCCCTAGGGAGTCACTATGAAGATTTCAAAATTTTGAGTGCTTCAGATCATATTTGATAGCTCTTCAGGTTTGCTGAGAAGATTATAATTCCAAAAGAACTATAGTGCACGTAATGTACTTAAAAGAAAGGAAAAGCGAGTGGATAAAAAGAAAGTTTAGGTTGCAGCATTTAACTGGTTTGGATCTTCTGCTACAAAACTGAGTGATAACGTATATTGAGGTAGAATGCAAAACATTCTATAAACATTTCAAAAGAAATTTTCAAGCTCCACTATGAACCAGTAAGTATTGCAAACTAAACCGATTATATAGCCATCTTATACAAAGGTATACTAAGCATCCCAAATTTCACTATAATGGTACTCAGTAATCTCACTGCTAATTAAAATACAGAATGACATAGATGTATTATTTTTTTCTACCTATACAGAAATTTTTGGATGCTGACATTTAGCAATAGTGTCACCATGCAACATTAAGCAAATTATCTGCACAGCGCAGAAAAAAAGATCATAAAGTAACTTACACTGGGAAGGTAATCTCAACTCCTACACCAGCAATGATCCTTCTGACACGGATTGTGGTGTGAACACCAGCTTTGTGCTTTGCGATGATTATTCCCTTAAAGAGTGACAATCTCCTCTTGTTGGGCCGTTGCTGAAACAAGAAGTGCTTCAGATACCAACAACCATCCAATGAGGAATTAGCCCCAGCAACACATCCAAAACAGTGGAAATTTTTACCATCCTAAGCTCAACGATGTCGCCAGGCCTCAGATCTGGCACAGTCTTCACCTTCTCAGCCTCCTCAATGAATTGCTTGTTCAGAATCTGCAACACCAAATAATTCAAGGAAATAGTACACAACATGTTAAAGCTTCACGAGATGATGATGGATTGTACAAAAGAGAAAAGAATGGCCAGCCAAGGATCTTGCAGAAATAGTCAAAACACCAAATTTCTATCCCGCCATGTGTCTGTTAATGAAACCGTGCAAGAACAAAAGAGAATTATAGCTCATAAAAGATATTAGATTCTTTGCTGACTTCTCTGCATTGACAAGCCTTTCAGGACAGGACATAGGCCCTGTTTGTTTCCGATTATAATCGGCTTATCGGTGGAAATAAGCGATAATCCCATCAAACGCCTCGCTTATTTTCGCTTCTGTGGTAATCCGCTTTAGAGATTTAAACTACGAGAAGCGAGAAAATCTTCACTTCTCTCGGCCACGCTTAGATTATAAGCTAAGCGAAAACAACCAGGGCCATAATGTATTGAGAGTTCGCATAAACAGTGAGAAAACCTATTCTCCACTTCGCCCATTACTAATTGGAAAAATTAGATCTATACCATTAAAAGATCCTAAAGTTAAATATATATTCCAATGAGCGGTTACTTTAAAGAAAAAACAAAGAATCTCTAAGCATTTGCCATAGAGAACTAGAATTCTGAACACTACGCAATGAGATGTTACTCCTCCTCAATGACCTGATGCCTCCCAATCTAGTCTTTTACAGTAATTTGCAGACTACATTTCCACATAATAAATACACCAATCCCGGATGCTTCACAACTCTAGGAGAGGTCCGTTCAAGGAGTGCTCACCCCGATGATTTCGCCGAACTTAAACTTCGGCTTGCTCGGCGGCGGCTCCTCTGCCTCCTCTTCCTCGGCCACCGCGACAGCCCCCTCGGCCTCCCCTTCCTCGGCGTCAGCTGAGGCAGTGGCAGGCTCGGCCTCAGCCTCAGGCTCCGGTTCCCCAGCAGCTTCGGCGCTGGCGTCGGCGCGGGAGACTAGGTGGGTGGTCCAGCGAGGGGAGGCGCACAGGGAGACCCGGCGGAACAAGGAGGCCACGGCGAAGACCTGTGGCGGCGGCGAGCGGTGGGAGAGGAAGGCGTGGGGAAACACGACGCCGGAGACGGTGGCGGTGGCGGAGGCGGAGGCCATTGGATGGTTGAGTTAGGCCCAACGTGTCAGCGGCGGAGCATGGGACGGGCCGACGGAGGAGCAGGGTTTTCCTAACCGACCGGTTGGACCGAACCGGCGCCCACCGGTTCCGGTTTACCGGATCAGTTTGACCGGTTACCGGTAGAAACCAGTCAAATTCAAATTTGAATTCAAAAAACTCAGTTCAACCGGTTCGTACCGGTATACCGACAGGTTAGACCGGTTTACCGGCCGGTTTGATCGGTTTGAATTTAAATCCAAATTTAAAATCGCATATGTAACCGGTATACCGGCCGGTTAGACCGGTTTACCGGCCGGTTTAACCGGTTTACCAAGTGGGTCTTAATGGGCCGCCTCATTTTTTCCTTTTCTTTTTTTGTTTTAACTTAAAATGCCCGAAAACTATGTTAAACGAACGAATTTTTGAGAAAATTTGACACCATTAGATTCGTCGCACCTTGAAGTATTTTTAGAAATTTTTTGAAAATTTTTCATTTTTTGAATTTAAATTTGAATTTTGAATTTGGGCCGGTTTGGTACCGACCCAAACCGGAACCGGACCGGACTGATTTGATCGGTAACCGGTCAAACCGGACCGGTTGCCACCGGTTAGGTGAACCCTGCCGAGGAGGGGGTGGGGGAAAAGCGGCGCCGCGGCGGGAGGATTGGGGGAGAACACTATCCGCCCATCTCTTTGTGGGAGGGGATGTGACGCTACATGTGGGCCCCAGCTTCTATCCAGGAGTCCGAGCGATCTGAGCCGTTGGCCGAGGTTAGTGGGTCAAGAAACATTTTGTAACCGAAATTTAACATTTACCCCTCTATAAACAACGTTACTATCCAAATAACAGTCAAGTAGAATGAATCTTACTAAATGCACTGAAATATCCCTAACATATTTTTACCATTTCATTACTTAACAGTTTACTATTATTTGATTTTTTTTTTTGCTCTTTTTAATTAATGTGCGCCCCTCTCAATTTTTTGTTGTTGTACATATATACAAGGATCATAGCTAGGGTGGCAACGGATTATAGTCCAATGTTTGAAATTGGATAAGATAAAAAGTTCAGCTTTTAAATTATCTAGACTAAAATTTAAGACGTTCACCACGTCGCATGTAAACCCTCCACGTAATAACTTCATTTTATGCCTCTACAGCCATTGTAAACATACTAGTTACTAGGATCATTGCTGGGTAGTGCCCCAGTGAGTAGTGATAGACTGGTACTTCCTTCGTCCATAGTGCCAGTCAAACTAGTTAAATTTAATTAAATTTATATTAAATAGTATTAGTATTTATATCTCTCAATAAAATTATTATAAAAATATAATATATAAATAATTAAAAAACACTTAAAATCTATTATTTTTATTTAGCTAAAGTTCAAACTATTGAACTTCTCAAAAAATGAGAATTGTATTTATTTTTAGACGGAAGAAGTAGTCTTCAGGTAAAATTGGATCAAAAACTCGTGGCTCGCTAGCTCGCCCGGCTTGGCTCATTAGTGACTCGCAGTTGAAAAATGTTACCAAGCCGAACCAAGATTTTAGCTCGGCATCGAGCCGAAACGAGCTAACACAGCAGGCCAAAAGCAGCCCAACACTTCAGCCCAGTTCGACCCATACTCAGCCCACTTCACCCATCGAGTAAAATGTTGCTGAAACCTAGCTCCCTCACCTCCAGTCCATTCCCCTTCTCCCTCCTGATTTGCCTCTCACAGTCTCACCCCTGTTCGCCGCACAGCCGCAGTGCCGCACGGAGGCTTGACGCCCAAATCTCGAACGACGGTCAGTCCGACCTCGTCAGCACCCCCGGCGCCCAGCCTACCGGCAGGGGGGCCCTGCAGCGGGTGGCGGCCAGCGCCCCCGAGCACTGCGCCCTTGGCCGGCGCCTGCGCTCGTGGCCGCGCCCGGCCGGCGGGTAGGCGGCACTACGGCTGGCGGCCAGCGAGCCCGCTCGCTGCGCTCGTTGCTGCACCCAGCCGGCGGGCAGCGGCCGGTGCCCCACGCGGCCGCGTGGGCGTCGCACGCTGTGCCCGAGCTCTGCTCGGCCCTTTGCGCCTACGGTCTCGTCCGGCTGTCCCGCTCGGCCCCTCCCCCAAACCCGCGACCATGGAGGAAGACCAAGGACTCATGCTCGACCACTTGAAAATATAGAGCAAAATCGTAGCACTCATTTGGAAATGTAGAGCAAAATAGTTGATATATGCTGGAAGAGAAGTATGCTGGAGGTTGCATATGGGCCGAAGGTTCCGTTCGTTTGGGCTAGGGCATCGTTGTGGGCTGTCTGCGGGATGCTGCTCCGCCGGCCGGACCGGCTGCTGACCCCATGCCAGTGCTATCCGCGGCTTCCTCTTCGTGCTCCTCGTCGAGCTCGTCTATCTCCTCGTGGGTCTGGGACTCGAGCGACTCCGATGGCGTGGGGCTGGTGCTGCCCTTAGTCACCAAATTCCCGAAACGATGGAAACATGTTTTTTTGAGGGGTCATGAGAACATGATTCACTTCAGAATCCTGGAACGTGTTCCGTTTTATTTCGGAATGACTGTGGGAACGTGTAGCAATTTTTTGGGAACAATCATCATTCTATTTACAAATATAATAAATAATTATTTTTTTGAGGGAATACGTAATTATTTAGATATAGCATCTCACTATGTTCTCACGGCCCAGCAACTCTCCACCGGCCAAGCCCAACAACAGATCATCTTATCATTTCCCAACAATTCTTTATCTCACACCTCCACTCCTCCGGGCAGCCTTATCTTCTTCCTTGAGCGGACACAACAGAGAGGGATGGGGGACGGGCAGACGGCAGCCCTCCGCCGATAGACCTCGAGGAGGAGAAGCTTCATGTCTGGGCCGCGCGGCAGGCTGCCGGGGCAACCACCACCACCCCGGTGGCACGCAGCGGAGGCAAACGTGCTCCCGGAAGGCCGGTTGCTGAGCGCTCCACTGTTGTGTGGTTATGGCACAGAGACGGACGGACGGCGGGGCGATGGTTCATGTTCCGCCTATTTGCGGGACGGCGACCCAAGCGCCGTCCCCCCCCCCCCCCGAACCTGGTGACGTCCCGCATCGTTCCTGGAGAGGCGCACGCTTACCAAGTCGAGGAGGAGCGCGGGGAGGGCATGGCGGCCGGTGAGGTGCGTGTTGGGGGCCTGGGGCCGGCACGGAGGCACCGTGGGAGAGAGCTTGGCGGTCGGCAAAGCGCACGTTGGGGCAGCGAGGCTGGCAAGGAGGCACGGCGTGCGGGAGCGCAGCTGAGCGGAGAGAGAAGAGAGCATAGCGGAGTGAGAGAGAGAACTTGTGGACAGGAAGCGGCCGCGCGCATGAACCCGCGTGGACCACTTCCAGGGACCGTGTCGGGCTGCTCACCAAAACACGTGTCGGCTGGACGTTCACCGGTTGCTCTCAGGCCTCCACTCTCACGATGTATAGGGGTTAGAGTATGTTTTTAAGATAGCTCGTGAGCTAAACGAACGAGCTCGAGCTGTCAAACAAGCCGAGCCGAGCTCAGCTTCTAGCTCGCTGTGATAATCTAGAGGTGCAAGAAAATTTTTTCTAATAATTATTTTGAATCCGCCACCGAGCAACGCCCGGCGGTGAGAAGCAAATCGGGGCGCATGGGAGGAGGCGAACGCGAAGCCCATGTGCGTGCAACAGCCCACGAATAAAACTGTCATGGCAAATATTCATTTCGCAGGCACCAGACAGTCGTGTCAAGCCCATAACAACTCGGGTGCGTGTCCTGCCTGCGCCTGGACCCATCCATCTCCCCGCCACGTCCTCTTTCTTCCCCTCCCTTCCGGCCTGGAATTCCTCCGGCCTGGAATTCCTCCGGCCTTCCCCACCGCCGGCCCCACCGGCCACGCCACCACTCCTCCCCTGCCCTCGCGACCTCCAGCCTCCAACCGCGCCGCCGATGACGAAGCCGCCGGCGCCGGCGATGCATTCCCCGGAGCGGGCCGACGGGCCACCCGGCCTCCGCGCCCTGCCCGCCCTCTCCTTCAACACCCACCGCGCCCTCGTCCTGGGGCTCACCTTCCTCGCCTACGCGCTGTACCACGCCTCCCGCAAACCGCCCAGCATCGTCAAGCGCGAGCTCGCCCGCGCGTGGCCGCCCTTCGCGGACCCCGCGCTCCTCGGCGCCGCCGACGTCGCCTTCCTCACCTCCTACTCCCTCGGCATGTTCGTCGCGGGCCACCTCGGCGACCGCCTCGACCTCCGCCGCTTCCTCGCCTTCGGCATGGACGCCAGCGGCGCCGCCGTCGCGCTCTTCGGCGCCGGCTACTTCCTCGGAATCCACTCCCTCACGTTCTACGTCGCCGCCCAGGTGATCGCCGGTCTGCTCCAGTCCACCGGGTGGCCCTCCGTCGTCGCCATCGTCGGCAACTGGTTCTGCGGCCGGAGGCGCGGCCTCATCATGGGCGTATGGAACGCTCACACCTCCGTCGGGAACATCACTGGATCGCTCGTCGCCGCCGCCATGCTCGGGTACGGGTGGGGATGGTCGTTCGTCGTCCCGGGCGGTTTCATTGCGCTCGGCGGCGCTCTTGTGCTTCTCTTCCTCGCGCCTTACCCCAGTCAGGGTTAACAATTTCGGCGACGATAATTTTTTCGTTTCCGCTAGTTACTTGGAAAAGAAATTTCGGTATTTTCTGTTTTAAATTTGGAAAATTCAAAAAGTTTTGTAAAAAAATTAGAAAAAAATATGATAAAAAACTAGGTGGTTTTCTAAGCAAATAGGACTAGAACACACTCAAATCTAAGATCATTTGCTAGGCTAAAATTAACATTTGAAACCGTAATTTGAATGACTCGTCATTTCATGTGCAAAAATTTGTTTTCTCCCCTCGACTTCAACTAGACTTTGGTTTATCATGATGTTGGTGAGGTACCTATTCAATTTCCTATGCATACCTACATCGGTTTAAAAGTTATTTAACACCTTTAGAGTGTTGTGGATGCTATGTGGACATGCTTATATGGTTTTGTGTTGGATATATTGTGTGTGAAATATATAATATGCACTCTGAACTGTGATATGCGCAACATGTCAAAATTTTTAATTTTTTCTGTTATTCCCTCTCAAAACAAGATTTTCCGGTTCACAAACAACGAATTTCGCCCTCTGGACACCAAATTTCGGCCTAAATCACCGAAATTTCGCCGGTATATATCGGAATTTCGTTTTTTGAATTCAAATTCCCTCTCCGTTCGGAAATAGCAAAATTCGGCGAAATTTCGGCCGAAATTTCGTTTCCGGCAACTACCGGGATTTCACCGAAAAACGAAATGGTTAACGCTGCCCCCAGTACGTTGGCTTGGGTCCTGCGCCGATCGAGCCGGTCGCTGAGGAGAGCACGGACGGGGGAGGACAGCTGCAGCAGCGCGGCGAGTGGCGTTGGGAAGGACAAGCGGGATGCCGTGGGGATTTTGAAGGCTCTCGCCATTCCCGGCGTGGTCATCTTCGCGCTCTGCCTCTTCTTCGCTAAGCTGGTTGCGTACACGTTCCTGTACTGGCTCTCCTTCTACTTGAGCCAGACTGGTATGCTCGATGACTTTTGTTTCCAATTGATTGGAATTAATTGGCCACAGAGTTACACATTATCAAAGTAGATTGGCGTGAATAATCATTAACTTGCTGCCCTGTATTTGGTTTGGTTAATATGTTCTTTTAATGAAAAAAGTTGGCTCTTCATTATAATCAAATTCTGATTGTGGACACAACCTTAGTTTATAGCATGTTAAAGTAGTAATTCTGATCGAATTATGCTTTAGCAGTGGTATTTCCTTCGTAATGTAGGAGGCGTGCAAGATTTACAACGTAAAAGGCAAAATGTGGTAGCAATTTATGCTCTGTTAGTTAACCAGTTTATTCTGATCCTGTTGTTCTGTTCTGTTTATCTGATTTCAGCTCTCTCTTGGTCATATGCAACAGTATTATGCATACTGCCTAGCGGTGTCTCAGATGTCTTGCATCTTGTCACTTTTTTCCTGAAATTACTTATCCTGTGCATGACTTGTGATTTGTGAACTTCGTTTGCTATTTCATCTTGCCATGATTCGAGTAATCCTTGATATATTTCTTCACTTTATTTTTTCCAGCTATTGGAGGCGAGCACATGTCAGCTGCATCTGCTGGATATCTTTCAGTTTTGTTTGATGTAGGTGGAATCATTGGTGGGATTCTTGCTGGCTTCATATCTGATCACCTCAATGCTAGGGCCACAACTGCTGCAGTCTTCATGTACCTGGCGATTCCATCTCTTTTCCTATTTCATGGATATGGCAGTATTTCAAAAGCGACAAACATTGGTTTGATGATGATCAGTGGCCTGTTTGTTAATGGACCCTATGCTCTAATAACAACTGCCGTCTCTGCTGATCTCAGCACTCACAAGTCTCTCAAAGGAGATTCTCGTGCACTGGCCACGGTAACAGCAATTATAGATGGAATAGGATCTCTTGGTGCTGCATTGGGTCCATTTCTTACCGGATTCATTTCAAGAAGGGGGTGGGATTCAGTGTTCGTAATGCTTGCTCTTTGTGCATTTATCGCTGCTGTATTGTTGTCGAGTCATGTGAAAACAGAAATTACTCAGATCATTGAGAAATGGAGAAATCTCTCAACCAACATGAGGAATGGAAATGAAGGTAAATGCACTAGTGTTGCTATCTCCCCCCATTTTATGACTCCAAATACTCAGTTTCTTGATATATCTTGTTGACCTTTCTCTGTCTCGTAGATCACGGTGTTCAGCCACTTTTAGTGGAGGAAAGCTGATGGCAAGGCAGCTTTCGTTGTTGCTCTACTGTGAGGCAGTTTTGTAGTGTTGTTGTAAGTGAAGAATCTGATGGTTGATGGTTCTGGAGAAAGCCAAATCAGGCCGAGATAAAGGAAACAGTTTTCGTCTCTGGTGCTTACACTCTGAGCAGACGGACATGGTTGGATAGCATCTGTTGTGGTATTTGTCAAATGATGGTCCATCCACAGTAGAATTTTGGATTCGTCAATCTGTTGTAATTTGTAAGAATACCTGTTTTTTCACGTACCGAAATGCGCTCACTCTTCAGGGTCTAGATGAACATATATAGGGAGATAGAACATTGACTTGACAGTCTGAAGTACAGGTGAATTTTGACGCAAAGAAATGCAGATGAATTAAGGCTGTGTACACGATGTCAATTATCTTTGTTTTCACTGTGGATGATAACTGAACGGGCGTCAAGCATTTTGTGGTATTCTGTAGTTTTTATATAGTGATATGTGCTGTTGTTTGCAGAGATACTGAGATGATAACTGAACGGGCGTCAAGCATTTTGTGGTATATGTTATCAAGTCTGAACTGCTGTCGTCCCATAGTTTTATATAGTGATGTGCTGTTGTTTACTGCTATTGTTTGCAGAGATACTGAGAAGGTTATTCTGGAATGTATGCATGAGAACTTAATCTTTAATTTTTTCTGGATACATTCTTATCGCCATTCCTATCGCAGATTTTTTTTTTTTTGAAAGGATACTCCTATCGCAGTTTTTTTGGAAGGATATTCCTACCGCACCTGCAATATTCCTATTCTGTGAAGAACACTGTAAAAGCTCTCAACGCAATACACGGAAGTGTGCGCCGTCCCGAGAGCCCAGGCTTGCCCACGGCGGCGGCGTGGCTGGGTTGGCTGGCAGGAAACTGCAAGAATATCTCGTTCAACCTGGCCCGTGGGCCGTCGTACTAGAGCTGCGAGCCCATAGACAGGATTGCACCATCACCGTGCCCGCCCAGCCCATCAGCAGTCGTGCTCATGAGTGTGCCGCTGGCCTTACAGGGGAACCCCCGAAGAAAGAAAAATCAAAAATAAATCATACTTATAATATTCCAACCCGTTTCCTCAAAAAAAAAAAAAAAAAGTGGGCCTAAGGCCACACAAAACGTAGCTTCAACTAAGAGTTGACTAAGGCGAATTGGCTTGTAGTCCAATGGTAAGACGGTCCAGTGGGACGCTACCCACCAGGATTCAAATCTTGGTGCTCGCACCTTTTTCTGGGATTTCCCTAAGATTTACCGGTGTTACACGTTAAGTGGTAAGCAATGTTCCCGTCGATGACGAGGCGCCAGTGGTGACTTCGAGAATCTTCAGATCTGCCGGTGCTCAGTCCTTCGGAGGTGCTCATAGGGGTAGGGTTTGCGTACGTGTATTCATAGGGTGTGAGTGTGCGTGCGTGTTGTGGGCGTCTTCGTGTACTGTGTGATTCTCAGAGGCCAGCTCAGTTCTTCGTTGTACTGTGTGATTCTAAAAAAACTAAGAGTTGACTAAGTGAAAGAGTTGCATGACTGTTCGGAGGGTTGGCCTGACGCAGCAGGACAGACAGTATATATCAATTACTGTTCATACCTTGATTTTTTCCCCCACTAAAAAGCTCTGAAGCACGACTCGATGGGCGGTTGATATCGGCCGAGGAAGGCAGATATGCTCTCGACCGACACGACCTTCCACATCGATGTGCTCGCGAGCTGCATCGCACTTCGCGTGATCCATACATCTGCGCCGCGATACGCACAAGCTGCATGACCAGACACTGAGTCGTGTCGATTACTCTGCAGTCTGCATATGATTTGAATGCTGGACTCACATCCGATGTGCTAGCAAGTCACGAACCGCACCGCGTTCTGAACGTGAATGCGTGAGTGATCCCTGGGGTCCTTACATCCTGCATGCATTTCCACGAACTGAATCTATGGGTGAGTGTGCGTGCGTGTTGTGGGCGTTTTCGTGTACTGTGTGATTCTCAGAGGCCAGCTCAGTTCTTCGTTCTACTGTGTGATTCTAAAAAAACTAAGAGTTGACTAAGTGAAAGAGTTGCATGACTGTTCGGAGGGTTGGCCTGACGCAGCAGGACAGACAGTATATATCAATTACTGTTCATACCTTGATTTTTTCCCCCACTAAAAAGCTCTGAAGCACGACTCGATGGGCGGTTGATATCGGCCGAGGAAGGCAGATATGCTCTCGACCGACACGACCTTCCACATCGATGTGCTCGCGAGCTGCATCGCACTTCGCGTGATCCATACATCTGCGCCGCGATACGCACAAGCTGCATGACCAGACACTGAGTCGTGTCGATTACTCTGCAGTCTGCATATGATTTGAATGCTGGACTCACATCCGATGTGCTAGCAAGTCACGAACCGCACCGCGTTCTGAACGTGAATGCGTGAGTGATCCCTGGGGTCCTTACATCCTGCATGCATTTCCACGAACTGAATCTATCGTGGCAATTTCTCGTTTTTGACGATTCAGGTGTGTGAGTATAAATATTGGTGCTCGTTACTATGCGAGACCAGCAAATATGTTCACACCAATGATAGTGTAGTAGTGTTGATGGGATATTAGATGGAACTGTAAGGAGTAATAAGCGCCATGTCCAATCATCGAGTGCCTGTCAACTGCCTCTGCTGCTATTCGGGAGGATCGTTGATCAGTCTATAATGACTCACTTATTCTTAAAACCCACGACATGGAACCATTTTAGAATAAGCACTCTCAAAGCGCAACCATATGAGCTCCAACTTTTATTCATCAAATCCAGCAACATATCACTCATAGCATAAGTGCCATGTAAATGAAATCACAGAGCAAATCTCACTCTGAAAATAGTAGTATTAACACATGCGGTCACTTTAAGGTTGACCACTTCTGTTAATCGATTTTGAGAGACGGTTTCTTTAACCGGCTCAATTAATAAAAGATGACTGCCTCTGTTAATGACGGACATTAACTGAGGCGGGTATTTTCTATGCCTACCTCAGATGGGTTTTCAAAAGGCATCTGTTAATGATTTTTTGTAGTAGTGTAGCTAAATTTAGAGTTTTACAAGCTCCGTAAAAAAATAGAAGACTTTCTATAGGGTGAGGAAACCAACATACTCTCCAAATATTGACTCGCCATTTTACAAGTGACAACTTTTGAAAACAAAAGTTAACTCGAGTTCTCGCAGATAGGTCCCTGGATCTAGCAGTAAGCACCCTAGAAGTTTTGCAATCAAAGCAATTGGGTTCCTGGTCGCTGTTCATGGTGGGGAAGGGTCTGTCCAGCCGAAATCCAGCGAGCTCGCTCGCCGGCCGCGAGGGCAAGGTGGGGGGGGGAGGAAGAGGAGTCTAAGAACTACCTTTTGGTGGGTTTTTGTGGGGTCGGGGATGGCTGGGGTAGGGGCGCAACGGTGGTCGAAGCTTCGGCGAAGGTCCATCAAGGGTGCGGCAGGGACGAGTCAGGGAGCTTCAGGAGGCCATGGGAAGTCGGTTCAGAAGCTCAGATCGGACAAAAGGTGGCCAGGAGGAGGGCGCCGGCGTGGAGGTTCGGGCGCCAGCGGTAATGGCGGGCAGAGATGGTGATTGTGGTGCTCGGGCGCAACACTAGGGAGGGTGCGTGGGACGGCGACGGGCAAGCATGCAGGAAGGGGAGGAACTCGCGCGGGGAGAAGGGACTGTGTGTGGGAAACGATCGGCAAAGAAAGCTAGCGAGGGAGACATGATGGCGAGTGAGAAAGCGAACCGAGGAAGATAGCGATTTTGTTGGATGGCGATTTTACCGGCTCTTTTCTATTTCTACATATCCATCTCCATTTACCTAGTCTTCTGAAGATGCTCTATCCATTGCCACCGGCTTTTGTCCTATCCCAGGCTCCCCACATCAATCTCGGCTTCACCCGAGTGAGCTAGCTCTCCACTCAGAGGGTGTTTAGGTGGTGAAAAAGTTTGGGTTGTGGCAATGTAGTATATTTTGTTGTTATTTGACAATTAATGTCTAATCACAAACTAATTAGGTTTAAAAGGTTCGTCTCGTATGAATCAGTTAAATTGTATAATTAATTATTTTTCTATTGCATTTAGTGTTCTATGCATATGTCCAAAGATTCAATGTGATAGATACTGTGCAAAAAAATTTTGGGAACTAAACACCCCCTCATCGTCAATGCTTGGATCACGGAAAGTCTGCCCGGCCCGGCCGCGTCCTCCCAGCATCCCTGTCCCGGCCCAGCTGCTCCGATCCGCCAGGCGAGGTCGGCCAGTGCCCAGTGAAGCCTAGGCATCTAGCCACACCGTGGCACCGTGCAACTACGACAGAGAGGAAGAGGCTTTGATTCAGCTCATCAATCAGTAGGAGCCGAGTAAAACTCCAGTTAACTGGCCGCCAATAATTCCAACACTACGGAAAGGGGAGAAAGCCTTTCACCTCTCCGTCCCTCTCTCTTTATCTTTGCAGTACAGCAACGCATACATCTCACCACAACCTTCCCCGCACGTAATGACCTAACCCACCCACGGCCGCCGCTCACCACGAGCCGACCGAGACCAACCAAGCCAACCATCAACGCCGCCCTGGATCGATCGAGATCCTCCGCCCAAGCCTCTACAGTGAGCACACAACGCATCAGCTACGATCACACCGCAGCGCATGGCGCGCGACCCCGATGAATGGCCACGCAGCTACGGTGGTTGGGAGGATCGGAAGACGAGCGACGGCGACGGGTGGTGGATCTCGGAAAAGGGGACGGGCGGAAGGTTGGATGGTCGCTTTGCTTCCCTTGCAATGTACCCCACCCCACCCAACCCGCCATCACTCCCGCCACGTCACCGTCACCGCCGGGGATCACCAGCGGGGGAACCAGGCAAATATTTCCGACCAGCTCCATGTCGTGGTGGCGCGCGCGGCCAGCAGTGCGCGCCTCATGATTGTACTGCCCGGACTCGAGACCGCGCGAGGGCGGCAGGCCGGCGGCCTCGCGATGTCGATCGAGGGGGAGGTCCAGGCTGTTGGTGCACGACAAGGCCTCGTGGCCATGGGCCAGGATCCGGTTGGTTTGCGGGTCGCCGTCGGGTGCTTATACAATTCCGGCCATCGATCCATCGAGCAGTGAGTAGTGAAGGGACGGCTGGTTGGTAGGACGATACGGACCTTCGTGAAAACAATGTGCGTGTGTGGGCGAGACATTGCCATCGTCTGCCGATTGGAGAGCATCGCTAGCTGCTGCCGAGATGTGCCTGAGAGATGTGGGCGAGTGATCCGCTGCAGTAGTGCAGTACGATGCATGGTACCGGTACGTACGTGTGGGCATCTGGTCGTTTGCAGTCGTCTGAAAGCCACCTAACTTATCGTATTGTCTGTAGCTACACTTTGCAGCTCCCTGTTCGCACTCAACCTGGTGTCTGCAGACTGGACAGGCCAGGAGCTGTAGTTACACTTTGCTCTCTGTTGGAACTGAACCTGGTACCTGATAATGGGGGAACGGTGGCTGGCTGCACGCACGGACACTGATCAGAATTCAGAGCTCAGAAGAAGAGTGAGCCCGGATGCTTCATTCAGACTTCAGAGATCTGAGCCGGGCGCCGGCGCCAGCTGGAGACTTGCTTCAGAGTTGCGCACCAACCAGGTCGTTGTCATCGGTCTTGACCAGACGAAGGGAGAGGTCTCTGAATTTCCAAGCAGCAACGGATGCTCCTACACATGTTTCCATTTCCTCCTCTCTCTTTTTTCGTCGGTGCGGGAGCTATTCGTTGGCGCTTCAAATCACCAACGCTGTTCTCTCGCCAACCGGTGCCGCTAGTTTATTGGCACGACGCGGTAGCCTCTCCCGACTCACGCAAGGCTCACCCCGCCGGCCTGCCGGTGCAGTTCTCCGAAACTGGCAGCTAGCTGATGCCGCGCGCCTCTCAGACCATCAGATGAGAGACGGATGGGTGGATGGAGAGTTGGAGATGAGATGACATGCCATGACAACGAGAAGGCATGCATGCATGATGAATCTGTACAGTGTGATAATGGGTGTGCGTGGGTGCCATGCATGCAACACAAGCCCTACCTCAATTTGCCAAAATATATGCAATGTAATCCTGAAACGTCCTAGAATAATGGCCTGAAAAAGCTGGTTGCTTTGCCTTTGCCTTTAGTTAGTAGCTCCCTTGGCCTTTTGTTTCTTTAATCATTGATCTGAGGCGGCAGGAGTGACATGCTCCTTATTATTGTTGTAATGCTGTCGTTGCGTTAGCCTTTGACAGCCTAGAATTAATGATGCTACTATAAGTTTATTATGGAAAGATCTGAGCTCGCCCTGTTCGGATGCCTGGGCTGGAGCTGGCTGGAACACTGTACCGGCTGAAAATCACTGTACCCACTGATGAAATCACTGTACATGCTGGAAGCTGCTGGGACCGGAATGCATGATCAGCCCAGCCAACCAGCCAGTCTAGCTCATCCGGGTGCGGTTTTTGTTTACTTAGCAAATGGTAATTAAGACTGAACAGGAAGGGAGCGAATGAATTAGGACATGATGTTCTACTTATCCTAAATTAGATGATGTCACAGTGGCATGTGAGGAAATGATGACATTATTACTAATTACAACCTATAGGGAAATGTCATTAATAAGGAATAGGACAGCGGCAGTTAATCATCCCCTAATGCCACATGGATCAATGCTTGTTACTACTTAAAACTTTGTCCGTGAATGTTTGCTATAACGTGACGCACTTGAAGGTGGTGTTTTTCTTTGGCTGGGTTGGTTGCTACTTTTCCTTCTCATGCACTAACGAAAATATATAACGCGATTACAATATCATAGTCATAGCTGGCCCTCGGCCACTTTGCTAAAGGACACGCAGACAAATTAATTGTTCAACCTCCATGGAACAACCATCACTATCGGGAGCAAAAAGGCAGCACAGCACAGTGAAAGGCTGGGCAGCTGGCATTTGCACCAACCGATACAAGGACAAGCCACAAGGGCCGGGCCGGGCCGGGCCGGGCCCCATCACCAGTCACCACCCATGCACTCGCCTACGTACACAGCTACGTAGCCGTACTGCATGTACCCTTCATTCTCCAGATACAACGATATGAAATTGTGGTCTTATTTAGATCACTTTGTATTTTGGATTTTTAGAAGAGAATTTTTAACATTTTAAGTATTAAATGTAGATTAATCACAAAATTAATTACAGATATTGTCTGTAAACTACGAGACGAATCTGATGAGTCTAATTAATTCATCATTAGAGCATATTTACTGTAGTATTACTGTAGTAATTTGGTATCTAATCGCGTCCTAATTAGACTCATTAGATTCGTCTCGCGATTTACAGTCCAATGCGATTTATTTTTCGACTATATTTAGTACACCATGTAAGCGATTTACAAAATTTTTGTATTTTGACTTTATAGATAAACAGGGCCTGTGTACAGGTGCACGCGAGATACGCTGCTAAGTACAGAGATTACGTAATTACGTTCGTAATGCGACTATGCGAGTACTTAGCAAACAGTTCATGCCGTGGCCGTACTCCTCCCTGGGTAACGTGCTCAACGGCCGCCACCTTGATTGCGCGCGAGCTTAGCTAGCTGGCTGCTTCATAAACCAGTGGCAGTGCGGGCATCAGTGAGCTGGCTGGAGGCTAAGCTCGATTGCCGCAGCGCTATATAACCGTCCCTCTCCCTCTCGCTTCCGTCCCACTGCTCGAGCGAGCTCCAGCTCTCAAGAAAGCACGCGGGATCATGGCGCCTCTCCTTCGCCCGCTCGTCCTCGCGCTCCTGGTCGCGTCCTGCGCCGCGCAGCAGGCGCCGCCGGCGCAGCCCCCGCAGACGCCGAACGCCCCGCCGCAGGCGCCTCCGGCTCCCCAGGCGCCTCCAGCAGGGAACCCACCGCCGGCTCCCCAGGCACCTCCGGCCGGCAACCCGCCTCCCGCACCCACCACCCCTCCTCCGGCTCCGACCACGCCGCCCCCGGCTCCGACCACCCCTCCTCCGGCACCCACCACGCCGCCCCCCGCCCCGGTGACTCCCCCGCCAGCCCCCACCACGCCGCCGCCGTCGCCGCCGGCCTCTCCCCCGCCCGCTCCCACCACCCCGCCGCCGTCTCCCCCGGCGACCCCGCCACCCGCTCCCGCCACCCCGCCCCCGTCCCCGCCCATGGCGCCGCCTCCGGCCACGCCTCCTCCCCCCGCCACCCCGCCTCCGGCCGCGCCCACGCCGGCTCCCAGCACCGCCCCGACGCTCCCGCCCATGGTGACACCGGCCGCGTCCCCGAAGAGCCCCAAGACCCCGAGCCCCGCCGCCGAGACGTCCCCGGCGCCCGCGCTCTCGCCTGCTGGCACGCCGCCGACCGAAGACTCGGGTGCAAGCGCACGCGCGGCCGGCTTCGCCACGGTCGTGGCGTTGGCGGGCGCGGGCCTCGCCCTCCTGCTTTGAGTAGTAGATCTCCTCCTCCTCCTCCGATCCTGTCGATGTTGCCATCCCTCCCCGGCTCCCCGTGCGTCGACGACGACGCTGCTCCTCCGTCTCCATTTCATCTCTCTTTTTTTCTTTCTTTTTTCTACCGTGTTGTTATTTAATTTTACCGGCATGCTCGGACCGACCGATTCTTGATGTACGATGATGACGATGGTGATGCATTGGTTTCTTTGGTTCCGCGGGCGGATTATTGGTGGTTAGTGTTCTGCTCCGCGGCGGGTGTCGCACTGTACTTTTACCGCACTACATTTTGGTTCTATAGAGAGGATTTTGTGTATATTCTTGGTGCAATATTTCTGTGGCAGTTACATAAATTCTCTATGCGGATTATTACCTACTTGTTCGCTTGGTTTGTCGGCCAACCAGCCAGCAGTAATGTTCTCTTATACTAAATTAGCGCCACCCACCAGCTACCAGCCAGTCAGCAGTACTGTTCTCTCATAACAAATCAGCACCAGCCATCAGCGATAGCCAAGCAAACACAACGTATTTACCGTGATGACTTAAACTATTACTTACCGCGATGGCTTAAATTGATTCAACCTTGATTTTTTTTGAAAAGATAGCAAGAGCACTGCTCTGTCATTTAATAAGAAGAAGCATTCGTACATAATGCGTCGAAGCGTATACCACCACACAAACAAGCGCACACCACACATGCTACACCACAATCACTTGGGAGAGGAGTTGAAAGCAAGCCGTCGAAAACCACGCCGTCGTCACCAACGCTGTACCACGTCAAAGCCGCAGTCCGCTGCAAGCCCGAGCGGCTACCCGCACTCCTCCACCATGGGACTATCACCCTCAAGACGTACGGACAAGATCGTCGATCCCTCTGCTCCAGCGATGCATCAGCAAAGCACTCTCGTCGCAGCACCAATGAACACCACTGATCCTGGCCACTCTGCGTGGGGGCCTCACCTCACCCACTGCCTCACACTCCTCCGCTAAAGACTCGGATATCTGAAGCCGCAAAGAGAGCATCACCTCCGCCCAGCCGTCACCGAGCTCACCACTGCACCTTGCTCGCCAGCTCAAGTCCTCCAGCACCCATAGTCCCTCTGCACCTTCCTACCAACACGGACCGTGCGCACAACCTGCACCACACAGGCGAGACCACCAACCAAACCACCACCACTACTACCACAAGCCGTTCCGGGTCTCCAGATGCAACGCCTCCAACGAGGGCACCACGCCAAGGCGCCGTCGTCGCACGTCCATAGATGGATAGGGTTTTCACCCTGAGAATCCCGCGATGCAGAGAACATGGTGCTTCGCCATGGTGCCCCCAGCAGGGAAACGACGGCCCAAGGGCGCCGCCACCACGTCCACCGACGACGCATTAGTGAAGGCTTTCTCCCGATTCAGCACCATGTCTGCCGCACACACATGGCCATGGAAGTAGACTGCTCCCCGTCGCTTCTGCACCGCCTCTACCGTAAGAAGCCCGGCGCTACTCGAAAGCACCACCTCGGCGCCACCAACAAGCACCAGCCAGACCCCAGCCCCACCACCATGGTGGTGCCGGACCAGTATCGTCGGCGAGGAAAGGAGAGGGGGAGCACCATCCTCTCATGTTAGCATCCGTCGCCCGCGCATTGCTCACCGCCGGCCCCGCCAAATCCCGGCCGTCATGGCCGAGAACGACAGAGAAACCGGCAGCCCGGCCACAGCCACCGTTGAGTCCACGGCGCCGGCCGCAACCGCCATCCCGCGCCCCGCACCGGCCGCCGCAACCGCCGACCCGCGGCAGCCCCAGACGTCGCCGGCACCGCCCGTGCTTGCCGAAGCCGCCGCCGCCGCAACTCTGCGCCGACCGCCGCTCCCCCACACACCAACGCGTGCCCTCGCTGCGCAGCCGCAGGAGCAACGCCGCCGAGCGCCAGCCGCAGTAGGCGTTGCCACGGCCGGCACGCCCGGACACGCCAGGCCGTGAGCGCCACCACCGCCGCGCCCAGCGGTGCCCGGCCACGCCCCGCGCCCCGCCGCGAGCGCCGCCCACCGCACCGGCGCACCAGGCCACGAGCCACACCGCCGCCACCGCTCCCCGCCCCACCGAGCCCCAGATCAGGCCGCAGGCCACCGGGAACGGCCGCCGCCGCCGCCGAACTGGCCGCGGACCGCCGAGAACAGCCGCCGCCGCCGTGGATCTGGCTGCCACCATGAGAGGGCAAGGTGGCGGGAAAGAGAGAGGGAGGGAGGTTGGAAGCCCGCAGCCGCCTTCCTCACGACCGGCCGGACTTCCGGTGGCCACTCGGGCGGCGGCGAGGCGCGGGAGCCGGGGTTGGGAGGGGCGGCGGTGCACAGGCGAGAGTTCTGCCCGAGCCGCCCCTGGAAGGCGACGGGGGGACGGGGGCTTGGGCAATCACGTTGTATCTTTTTAGGGAGCTTGCAATCTCAACCTTGATCTAACTTTTACTGGTACCAGCACTGAAATAGCCGTGTGGTTCTGTACTGTGTTGGCCTGTTGGGCTAGATCGCAGCGACGACTGCTGCGACTGCGACGATTTCATTGTGTTGGTTCAGAATTCAGACCGAGTTGGGTGCACTGTAATTACCACGGCCGCGTTGGGATCGCGGGTACGATTAGTACGAAGTAGCTAGGAACATGTGCGTGTGATGAACTGATCGATGATCATGTCCGGACTTGAATTCGTGCTGTGGTGGCGGTTCAAACCGAACTGACAATCGAACCTAAGGGACGTTGTCTCGCTGTCTGGGTCCGGACTTTATTCAGAGCTGGGTGTGTAGTGATTAATTACCACGGTGCATTTGCTGGTAGGAGGTAGTAGCTAGGAACATGTTCATGTGAGTGGCTGTAAAAAGCACGGACGCTTTTAGATCACGATTTTCCCCTCCGACTCGCCTGGATCTGGATGCGGAAAAGCGGCAAATGATACGTGCTGCACTGATTGAAAAAAAACCTGACAAAAGCGGATGTCCCCTTTATGCAATCACTCACTCGGGACGGACATTTTCAGAGAAAAAGAGAAAAAAAAGAGACGACAGTGTTTAGTTGGGCCTTTTTTTTTTCTTTTAAACGAACGTGCCCAGCAGCCTGAAATAGTCCGGTGTCAGGCATGAAAAAAAAAGAAGGAATGGTACAAGAGATCCTTCAAGCTCAAGACAAGGTAGTCAGTAATATTTAGCTGCAGCTTCGTTCATATGGCTATCTACCCGGGCTGTGTTTAGTTCTAAAATTTCTCTCTCTAAATTTCATTATTCACTTATTACATCAAATCTTTTGCCTTATGCATAGAGCATTAAATGTAGATAAATAAAAAAACTAATTACATAGTTTTGATGTACACGACGAGACGAATCTTTTGAGCCTAGTTACGGTATGGTAGGATAACAATTACCACAAATAAACGAAAAATGTTACAGTGTGCTACAGTGTCCGATGTGACTCTTTTTACCACCATTTCATGGATCTAAACACAGCCCCGATCAAAATCGAAGAGAAATGCAGTTGTTTCCATACCATTGCATATTTGGATCGATCGGGCACCATCACGTATGACGAATGAGTTCGACTCGACTGCTGTTGCGCCCCCCCCCCCTTCTGCAGATTCTTTTTTTTGAAGGGGCCTTCTGCAGATTCTAGTTACATCAACAGTTAAATCTTCGAACATATGCATGGAGCATTAAATGTATTTAAAAAATAATTAATTATATAGTCTAACTGATTAGCACGAGCTGAATCTTTTAAGTCTAATTAGTCTATAATTAAATATTATTTATCAAGTAACAACGAAATGTACTACGGTACCAAAATACAAAATTTTTCACCACCGCAACGCCAGGCTACAATTGCCAGTAGAGCCACAAGCCGAATGCATCAAATGCAAGAAAAAAAAAGTTGACTGTAAAAAAATAAGTGCATCCTTCCCAACAACCGTTCGTCGTACCAGCGATCAGCCGATCACCGGAGCAATCGCCACGGCCCACGGCACGCTTGTACCCCCCCCCCCCCCCCCCCTGCTCCAAGTTGATGATGCAGGCCACGCCTCTGGGAAAAGGGCCAGGGATCGAGGACGCCGGCGGGGGCGGGCGAGCAGGGCCAACGTGACGTGCCTGCGGTTGGTGGGCGCCCGGAGGGGGCCGGCCGCGCGCGCCATAACGGCGAGCGAATTGAAGGCGATCACGCACGGCATGATCGCCAGTCGACCCCGTTTCTCTAGTACGGCCGCTAGCCTCGCCGCCGGGCCGCCGCCCATCCTTCTCTCTCGCTTCGGAAGCACGCCATGCGTGCGTGCGCGTGGTGGGGGTCCTGCTGGCTGCTGCCATCGGATGAGTGCGCAGTACGCAAGGAATCCGTACGTTCTGGAGTTCTCTTTCGGCTAGGCTCGTGCTCAGTGGCCGGCACAGATTCATCAGCATGCCGCACCACAGGTTCCTGGCTCGACCGTGGGCGGTTCGGTTAAAGCCGGAACGACGCGGCCCGTGCGGAAAATGAGCCTCTCGGGCGGTTCATCGGGGTTAGCCTGTCAATCTCATGTCACCGATGACGATTGACGAGAGGCGCTTTCGGCCCTGATTTCTCGCTTCAATTCTGATCTTGATATGGGGGACGGGCCATCGCGCACGCAGTCATGCCTCATGCGGTCGTGGACCAGAGGGCAAGCGAGGCCAGGGCCGGCCCGTGGCGAGGAGCACGCAGCGCGCGCGCAACTTGCCTGCGAGGATTAATGTTCTGGACCGATCGTTGCAGATTTACGCCGTTCGTGGGTTTCCAGACAGACACCTAAACCCTAGTAGTCGATCTGAGCAGAGCAGCTTTCCTTCCTTAACCGCCCCATCAACCGATTGAAGCTCCAATGCTCCACCTTCTGTTTCAGGGTTCTTTCTTCTGCATGCACGGTGCGTGCAAGTGGCCCAGTACTGAATATTCCCCAGCACTCATCTAACGATATTTATTTAGTACCACAAGTATTTATATACATGTTTTGAGTAGCTGGTCATATGTGCATGTAAATGGCTTATCAGTACTCATCTAATGATGTTTAATTAAAAATTTACATACATTTTTGTATAAACATAAAAAAGTTGGACGATGGAGTATTTACGATTGGCATTGAGTAACAGATATGAATTTGACATAAAGAAATTGAACAATACGCTAATATCTCAATTGGTAAAGGAAACTGTTAGCAACTAGCCGTCACCCACCAAAAAGGTGAGAGCGACGACTAATTTGGTTGATCCAAAAGAACCGAGCGCGACGACGGCGAATCACAACAGCTTACGAGCAACATTTTGCAGAGAACTGAACACTGTTCTGGTTTTAATTGAACACTCATAAGGTACGCGTGATTTACACATCGAGACATGATAGTGGCAGCAAATACATTTCTTTTTTTTGAACTTAAAGGCAGCATATAAGAAGAAGTAGAATGCGGATGGTTACATAGGTTGCGATTACATAGATAATAATAAAACACACACTTATCGAACTAAATGACATAGTTAACTAAGCGGCTTCTCTGGCCTCACAAGCCCTCTTCCGTACTTCCATATCTGCCATGATCAAGTGCATCAAGGACGCCGGTAGAATTGACAAACCCTTGAAGACGCGGCGGTTTCTTTCGTTCCAGATATATTCCAAGCCGTGTACATGAGAGTGGCTGCAACGCTGCCCCTGTTGTGATGACCAGCTACAAGCAAGGACGAATTCCACCAATCTCGTAGCGACAGACCCGGTTCTGGAATTACAACGAGCCCTTGTGTTTGAACTTGAATGTGCCACCATACTTCCCGAGCATAAGGACAATGTAGGCATAAATGTGCAGCCGTTTCCTGCTCTTGATCACAAAGGATGCAGACCGGATTACCCTGAACTCCCTTCACCAACAGAACATCTGCAGTATGAATCCTTTCCTGAACTAGGAGCCAGGTAAAGAAGCGGTGTTTGCCCTCTGTCTTAGCTTTCCAGATGTCCCTAGCGTTGAAAGTGCAGATCCTTCCTGCGAACTGGATGTTGTAGGCCGAGGCTGAGGAGTAAATACCATTTGCAGTCCACTTCCAAACAATTTCGTCAGCTGCATTAGAGAACTAAACTTGCTGCACCGCTTCCCAAAGAACTATGAACTCGGCCATTTCAGTTGCAGTTGACATCCTCCATAACCCGCGTGTCCAAGTCTGATTTTCAATTTCTTCCCTGACTGAGGCGTTTTCTCCATGCAAGCTTGTACAAGTTAGGTGCCACATCCCTGGGTGCATGGCCACGGACCCAAGACGAGTCCCAAAACGAAGCCGTTCTGCCATCCCCAATTGTGACCGAAGTACTGCACCTGAAAAGCTGACAGTCAAGAGCACTGCAAGGGATATCAGAGCCAACCCAAGGTCGGTCAGGATCAGTCCAGGCAAACCACAACCACCTCAGTCGCAGCACCCTACTAAACCTTTCGAGATCCAGCACTCCCAAGCCCCCCAAACTTTTTGGACATTTGACTTTTTCCCAAGCAACCTGACAGTGAATCCCCTTTGCCTCGGCTTTTCCTTTCCACAGAAAACCTCTTCGCAGTTTATCAATCTTCTTGATCGCCCACTTTTTGAGTTCAAACATAGTCATGAAGTAGACCGGCATGGAAGACAGCACTGTGTTAACCAATTTGAGCCTGCCAGCTTTGTTGATATAATTAGCTTTCCAGGATGGTAAACGATTTGCAATCTTGTCGATCAAAGGCTGGATATCAACTCGACGTAGTTGCCGAGTATGGAGTGGCAATCCCAGGTAGGAGCATGGGAACTCCCTGATCAAGCATGGAAAAGGCTGCATAACTTCAGACAAGTCTATGTCATGACAGCTGATCGGGTACACTGCACATTTGTTGAGGTTAACCAACAGGCCTGACGCCGCACCAAACATTTCCAAGATCTGTGCCACCACTTGCACCTCGTCATGTACTGGGTTGAGGAACACTGCTGCATCATCCGCGTACAGGCTTGCCCTAAGCCGAGTTACATGTCCCCCCAATGGTGAGAGATAACCTTGAGCTGTGGCAATGTCAAAGAGACGCTGCAAAGGTTCCATTGCCAATATGAACAGCATTGGGGAAAGAGGATCCCCCTGCCGAAGGCCCCTAAAATGCTTGAACCATAAACCCTTTGAACCATTGAGGAGGACTGATGTGGAGCTAGTTGCCAAGAGCATTGACACCCAAGAGCACCATTGAGGAGGGAAACCAAACTGTTGTAGGACCTCCAGAAGGAAATCCCAGCGTACACTATCAAAAGCTTTTGCAATGTCCAACTTGAGAAAGAGGCCAGGTTGTTTTGTTCTATGCAAATCTCTGATGAAGTTCTGAGTGTACAAGAAGTTGTCTTGGATGCTTCGTCTCTTAATGAAGGCACTCTGAGATCTTGAGATAATTGTGTTGAGATGTATGGACAGTCTTGTAGCAAGCAGTTTGGAGAACAACTTTGCAATAGAGTGTCAGACTGATGGGCCTGAAATCATTGATTGACTGAGCATCCTCCTTTTTTGGTAGAAGAACCATGTGTGCTTCGTTTAGATGCAAGAAATGCTGATCATGTTGTTGATAAAAATAGGATGCAGCAGCCATGATGTCATGTTTGATTATAGATCAACTTTTCTTCAGAAAAATGCCAATGTAGCCATCCGGTCCTAGCGCCTTATCTGCAGCAATGTCATCAATGACAACCTTCACTTCTTCCTCTGTAAATTCAGCTTCAAGGTCAGTGAGACTATGGCGTTGTAAACCCAACGCCTCCCAATTCAGTGTTACTGCCCTAGTAGGAGGTGTGGCAAAGTGTTGGCTAAAATGGTTGTAAACAACAGCAGCCTTTTCTTCATGAGAATAAAAAGTCTGGGCCCCCACTTTTAAGGACTGAATGAAATTTTTCCTCCTGCGAGCATTTGCCTGCAAATAGAACAATTTGAAACCTGCTTCTGCTGCCTGAACTGCCGAGAGACGAGCAGACTGTTTTGCTCTCAAATTTTCTACTGCTGTCATGCCAAGGAACTGGACCTTAAGATCACGTTTGAGATTTAACTCCAAAGCACTCAGCTGTCTGAACTCCTGCACAACCACCAGGATCTGAATCAACATCCTTGCAGCACACATGAGCAGTCGGTTGTTGCCCAAAAATGATTTAGACCACTTTTTGAGTACTTTGCTGGTTCTTTCAAGCTTGATGTGTAATCTGAGAAAAGGGTTAGAAATTCTGACATCCTTTTGCCAAGCTGTCGAAACCACATCCTGAAAACCCTGCAACCTTGGCCAGAAAGCTTCAAAACAAAAGCCTCTATGTTTCTGTACTGTAGCATGTCCGACAAGGAACAAAGGGCAGTGATCAGAGACCCTGGAAGAAAGTGCCTGCAGCAGCACATTAGGTTTCATCAGATTCCACTCAGTTGTACAAAATGCTCTGTCAATACGTGTGTGAGTCCTGTCATTTGTCCAAGTGAATTTCCTTCCACGCAGATTGAGTTCCTTTAGTCTAAGATCATGCACCAGATCTCTGAACATCCCCATTAATCTTCTGTCAAGATTATTATTGCTCTTATCAGCAGCATGTAGTATCATGTTGAAGTCACCAATGATCAACCATTTGTCCAGAACTGCATAGCTAATCCATCTTAATTCCCCAAGGAACTGAATCTTGGCCTGGTCTTCCTGTGGTCCATAAACTGTTGTAAGGCTCCATTGCTCTCCTCCTGAGATAGCAGCTACTGTAGCAGTGACAGTGTGAACCCCCACCTCAGCCTGTAGTATCCTGTAGTGTTCATCATGTGTTGCCAACAGAATACCCCCTCGTGTACCATCAGCTGGCAAAAATGCAAAGTTCTGCACGAATTGCTGACCCAGGATTTCTACCACTAATTCAGGAGTGATATCCTGAAGCTTAGTCTCTTGGATAGATACAATTGTTGACCTTGTTTCTTGCACCAAATCTTTAACAACCTTCCTTCTTGCAGGATTGTTGAGGCCCCGAACATTCCAATTAAAAATATTACAGTTGTGCTCTAACATTTGGAAGAGTGACTCTCGCTGAATTCCAGAAACAACACTGAACTCCAGAAGCAACACTGAAACAACACTGCAGATAGTGGCAGGGAGCACGGCGACGAGTTGCTGTGCTGCGGCTACACCTTAACAGCTGTTCGGAATGCTGCAGAAATCAATGGAGCACGTCCCACATCTCTTGGCCTAGCCCATCAGGGCGATGCCGGCGAGCCCGGCCCGCGCACCCGGCCAACAGGCCCGTCAGTCCGTCACGAGCCTTGGGCCTGGCCATAGCTGGTTCTGTCCGAGGTCGAATTGGACGTCGGCGCTGTCGTTGCAGCGGGTGTCGTTGACGACGCCTTGACGGCGTGGACGGGGTCTCGCTAGTTTACGGTCGACCGTAGGGAGCCCCGTAGGGAGGGGCTCCCTACGGTCGATCTCCCGACCGTTTTTTTCTTTTTTTAGTAAGTTTTCGTCGTTTTGTGATAAAAAAGGTTTAGAAAAAAAATCAGAAAACATTTTCGGAAGATAGGAAAATTTTCAAGGGGAATTTTAGGAGGAGAGAAAAAATTTCAAGAAAAATTTTAGATAGATAAAAAAATTTCAAGAAAAAAATTGAGAGAGATGGAAAAAATTCCGAAGAGATAGGAAAAAATTAACGAGAAAAAATTTGTGCAAAAAATCAATTGAAAAAATTACATCAAAAAAATTGGAGGTAGAAAAAAATTTTATTCAGATTATAAAAAAATTTCTATCTCTCTTTTCTTCTTTTTTTTTCTTTTCCTTCTCTTTTCTTTTTCTTTCTTTTTTCCACTCTCCTTTTCTTTCCCCTCCCCCTGTTCTCTCTCGCCCGTCCTCTCTATCCACGCCGCCTCCCTCCCCTGGCCCTCCGCCGCCCCCACGACTCCCCTGCCCCTCCTCGCGGCAGTGGTGGGATGCAGCAAGGGCCACCGATGGCAGGCCTTGCGGAGGGCGGCAGCGACTCGGCCTCAATTCGATCCAGCGGGGGGAAGCTGGATGGCGGTAGTCGCGGTGCCCGTGTTCCTAGCGGACGGCGCTGGCGCGAAGATCCCCATCACCGCGCGCGACGAGCACGAGGTCCACGGCATCCCGAACGGCGAGTGGCAGGTCGAGCTCGTGCGCGACCCCGCGGAGGAGGGGGACGCGGCCGCTGTCCGCCGAGCGCTAGGCCTGGGCCTAGGTGAAGCACCAATGTTGTAAGCCGTCGAGGCCGTCGTCGCGTGGAGAAGCACGGGCGCGCCTCCGCCGGGGCCGATGACGCACCTATGGAATCTTCGCGCCGTGGGGGGCGGCATCGAGCGGAGCGCCTCCCCACCGCGCGCCGCTCCCCCGTCGCCGCCGCACGATGCCCTTCCCGCGGCGGCGCGCCTCCCCGTCGCCCCCGGGCCTCCCCACCACGCCCTACCCTCCCCGCCGCCCCCGAGTCTCCCGCCGCGGAGCTCCTAGGAGGTGGATCCGGAGAAGAAAAGAGAAGGGGAAGAGAATAAGGCGGAAAGGAAACGGATGGACAGACCAGGTCGGGGAGAAGAGGAGATAAAAATCACTGGTGTGGGGTCCACCATGTTGGTTGATCGACCGGGACTTAAGTTGGGTGCAGTCAACCGTAGACTCAGCATTGCGCGTGGACGGACGTCTACCGGGCGGTGTCTGTGTGTCAGTCTCTAAGACTCTCAGTGCCGGGCGCTGCGCCTGAATCCGTGAACCGAGAGGCGCCAATGGTCTAGAAATTTTAGCTCTTTCTTTTCAAAAAAAAAGAAATTTTAGCTCTGGGCTGGACCCTGTGGTTTTGTTCGGGTACTACTACTAGGCCTATTGGCGCCCGATGCGATTAGTAGGAAGAGGAACTGGCAACGGTTGCGTTTTTTTATTTTTATATTTTTCAAAATTATTTTTTATAGAAATATATTTTCGGTTTTATAAATTACAGTTTTGTACTCCTACCGCCCGGCAGGGGGGCGGCAGGCCCCTCCCACAAATGAACGTGCAGTGCGGCATTAGATGTGGTTTTAGATATTTTGGATAGAAATAAAAATCGTTAGTAAAATAGATGAATATGAAAAGTATAACTTAGCAATTCATACACATACGCAACTGAGAACGAAATAGGTGATGCATAAAAACGAAATAAGTATAACATGACGACATGTCCATAACAAAAATACAGAAATAACTAGAAGCACCTCCTAACCACCCCGGCCATGTCGACCTCTTTTACGCTGTACGTGGACGTGGTCTGTAGGGTAGGTGTGTTAGTCTGGAGGTCCTACGTCTCTACCTGAACGTCCGGTGGCCACATGTGTCTGGAAGGTAGGATCGGCCTGCTGGTTAGGTGTAGAAAATAACCGACTCCAGTCTTCGAAGTTCGCCTCCAAGGAATCCTGTGTGGCCCCTATGTAGTAGCAATTAAGATATCTTAATCATCGTCTTATAAATTATCTATTTGGGTATATATTCATCATACGTATCTATTGGTGGTGGATACGAAGAATTACCCATATCAGGAAGCTGGTGGTGCAATCCTGTAAACCGTTCAAATTATTTAAAATATTCATAGAAATAAGAAGAACATGATAAATTCGGGCTACAGATTAGGTATTTAACTTGCGTTCCTTCTGCTGTCGCCATAGGGTAATACGAAGAAGGTCCCGCATCATATAAGTGTTGTGATCCTATATGTAAATGCAAAAGGAATTAGACTTCGTACCAAAATTAATTGAAATTAAGATATGGACTATATGTTTACCGAAAGGTCGTGGTGGTGCCTGTGTTGGTTGAAATGACATCCCTGCAACTGGTGCCATGGTACTAAACTGGGTCCCTCCGTGAGGTTGATAAGGTGGGTGTCCATCACCTGTATGGACTAAGAATTAATTGTTGTTATCAAAGTAGGAAGTCAGTAAGTATCCTCACGTACCTGGATAATGCTGCTGAGACCAATAAAGTGCTGGGGAAGGCTACTGCTGTGTGGGACCACAAGGAAATGAGGTCGAGGCTTGAGACGAACCGTGGTAGTCCTCGTACGATGTCCGGCTACCAAAGGCTTCAAGCATGGAATGAGCTCTTTGTGAAACTCAGGTCCAGGCCGACTCTTGCTCATTCCTATCCATCATAGATCCCGCTCGAATCCTCATCAAATTCGCCCTGGCATCTACGTCCATCAACCTACACATTTCAAACTGCATGCAAGAAAAAGAAAGACATTAACACTCTAATCCAAAGTATTTGAAAATCAATGATAACTTTGACTCACCGCCCAGCTAATGCCTCATCCCGATGTCGTGCATAGCCATCCTGTGGGGGTCGCAACATGCGGCTCTGGATGCATGTCAGCATATATCAAGCGGCAACGAGTCTTAGGCTGGTACCAGCTCAAGTACGCCCTGTACGAAGCCTCAGTGTGTACAGGGGTTGGAAGCACCACGTTCTCCTCTGCCTGGTCCCAGCCATCGACCCAAGGCTGCACCCTTGCCACCCACATGTTCGAGAAGGGTTGACCAGCCCTCAACAAACTAAATATTGATTAGTTAAAGCAGCAATGCATTATCACTGAAATGACATATGAATCGTTACCTGTGGTCATGACGTTGGACCCGATCCAATGCTGACAACACAGGATACAACTGCCTTTGACCGAACTGCCTCCTGACTCTGTCCGGGCAGTGGGCCTCAATGTAAACGTCGTACACCAACGCTGTAGTTGTCATCCAAAGCCCTGGTCCTGAGAGCAAACCGAAGATATCCCGAACGGTGCACGAGTGTTTATAGCCAACTGGGAGTAGGGCTCCCACACAACGTTTTCAGGTGTCAACCAATCAAACTCAGCTACAAACTCAGGATAGGACCACCGAGACTGTACGTGGGCCCAACTCTTCTGCACGAAATTAATAATATATACCAATAAGAAATACAAAGAGGGTTAAACAAAACAACAGAATTGCCAACAGAATAGTACGAGTAGCAGTCATTTCCGTACCTGACGAGCGTACCAGAGAGTCCCCATGGTCGGCCTATCATCCTCGGTGTCACCGTACATATCCGGCTCATACGGTGAGTGGTCGATAATCGGACGACCAATTGCTATCCTCTCGTACGACCAAAACTGTAGCAGAGTCGGACATCCAGTAAGAATTGCATTGTGCTTATTTTGCACCGATGCCTTGCAGAGGCCACGGTACGTGGCTGCAAATATCGCTGAACCCCAACTGTATTGAGGCATTTCCTCCACAGCTGCCTCTGCGATCTCCTGTGCGTAAGGCACAAGCACCCTATCCACATAGGCCCCATGTGAGTTGTTGAACATTATGTATCCAAACAACCACAACAAGTATGCCTCAAGGGATCGAGTGACGCTATCCTCATCAGCATCATGTGCCAAATTATCGGACTGCATAGAAAAGATGAATATTTATGAGTACAAGATCAATTATAAAATAAAACCATATCTGCACTAGTCAAAAGCATAACTCTAACATTACTCATAACAAAATGAGGTATGTACCTGGAACTGCAGAATCCATGACTTGGCAGGCCCTGTTGCTTTTGGGTGCTCCTCTACATCAATCGCGATGTCAATATTTGCAAAACGCTCTTCTAGATCGTCCAGCTTTGCCAAACCACTCTCAGCAAGATGGCCTATAGTAAGAAGACCAGCCTCACTCAACCTGACAAGTAGAACGATCAAAGGTAAGTACATTATGTAGGAAACGTATACGAAACAAACGTATTCTCAGAAACATAATCCGACGACATATCACCTGGGCACCCAACGTGGGTCAATAGGAATCAACTCCGCTGGTGGACGTGGACGCAGCACGTTAAGTTTCACGCGCTGAACCACTGCAAGGAAGGACCGGTGCGACGAGTCTATGACTCGGTCAAGTAGAGCTGGCGTATCTTCGGCCATACCTAACACAAAAAATATAAGTTTTCTACATTTTTTTACAATTTATTTGAAATTTTCATAAACTTTTCTAGCATTTTCTAGCATTTCCTACAATTTTTGTACAATAAATTTTTATAAATAAATTTGTCTATCATTTTCTACAATTTTTCTGCATTTTCTACAATTTATCAGAATTTTTCATATACTTTTCTAGCATTTTCTACAATTTCTGAGCATTTTTAAATTTTTTTCTCGCATTAAACAACCAATCAATAAACCTAAATGGTTTTTGTAAAAACTAATCCAAATTCTACATAAATTATAATAAAAACAATACCTAAATCACTAAAATATCATTACTGCTGCATATACTAATTATAGAATTAAACATACAAAAAATTTAGAATAAGAAAGTTGAGAAATATTTATTACCTGCTGTTCGGATCCAAAATCCGGCAGGACTTCGCTGCTGCAACTCCCTCCCTCACCCCTCCTCTCTCCCTCTCTCTCCCTCCCCCTCTCTAGATGTCGTGGAAAGAAAATGCGGGGGAGGGGGAGCTCAGCCCTTATATAGAGGGGGGAAGCCTGCCGCCCCCTGCCGGGCGGCAGGTACCCGCCTACCGCCCCGCCAGTGGGCGGCGGGTACCTGCCGCCCGGCAGGGGGGAGGCGGGCTCCCCCAGGGGCCAAAATGCGAATAAATGCAAATTTTATTTACATTGAGGTTCCTACCGCCTGGCAGGAGGGCGGCAGGCCTGTAATTTATAAAACCGAAAATATATTTCTGTAAAAAACGATTTTGAAAAATATAAAAATAAAAAAAAATCCGGCAACGGTTAGTTTCAGTTCTGGGCCAGTGTGCCTCATGGCCCAAAACTACAATTGCTATCCGAGTTGCTCCTCCACGGCGGTCTCGGCATCAGTTCCGTCACTTCTGTGCGCGTCTCCGATACAGGCGACACGGAACACACATCCAGGCAACGTGGGTCCAAGCATCAGAGAACAGTAGTTTCTCTAAATCAAGAATGATCGTACAGGTACAGGTACACAACACGAGTCTCGAACCAAGACGTTCGCGACGCAGAGACGTGAATGGAGAGCGCGTGAAACAGCCGACTACAACCAAACGGAAAAGGCACGGGAACGACAGCACTGCCTCTTGCCTAGGCCATCAGGGCGAGGCTGACGAGCACCGCTGCGCCGGCCAGTACGCCCATCGCCAGCGGGGCCTCCCCGGCGGTGCTGCTCGAGGTGGACTTGGTCGTGGGCGCCGCCGTCGTCGCGGGGGGTGTCGACGCGGAAGGCGTGGTCGTCTCCGGGGGAGTGCCGTCGTCGGCGGGCGGGGACGACGCCGCCGGGGAGGTGGCGGCGGCCGCGGACACCTTGACGGCGAGCTTCATGCCGCTGCTGCAGTGGCCCACGGTGCCGCAGATGAAGTAGCGCGTGCCGGGCGCGGTGAGCGGGATCTTGGTGTTCTGGTCGCTGTACGACTGGAGGGAGTTGCTGGCCGAGCACGCGCTGTAGTCCGCCGAGCTCACCTCCGCCACCGAGTGCATCGCGCTGTACTGGAACACTGCATCACCGGCGCCACACCCCGTGCACGTGCACGTGCACTTTGTCAGCCAAGCCTCACCGCCAAGGTGGGGGAACAAAATAAAAGCGCTTCCACAATTCACAGCCACGCTGCGGCCGACATGTGGGTCACGTTACCCAGGTTGAGACTGGTAACTAACTTACCCAGGTTGTCCCCAACACTGAAGGTCTTGCCTTTCGCCCAGGTGGTGTAGTCCACGCCGCTGGTCCACCCGGACGAGTCGCCGACCACGTGATCCGTGGCGAACGCCGGAGCGGCGGCGGCGGCGAGGAGCACCAGGCCGGCGATAACTGCAGCGCCAGTCATGATGACAGCTTCAAGAACAATGTTGCAGGAGGGCTTAGGTGTGGTCAGTGATGAGTGCTGGGGCCTGGAGTGACCAGCGGCTATATAGGGTCAGCGAAGCGATGGAGGTGCTAACTGAAAATGATTTGGTAAGTTTGGTGGAGTTGGGTTAGTTACGCTGGTCACCAACTCTCCTGCTCTGGCGTCCCCTGATTCCATGGACGATTTCTGGTGATGCAGGGACAAGAACCAACAAATATGTAGCTACGCTGCCTATGGATGATTTTATGGGGTTTAAGTTTAATAGAGATGATGGGATGCTTTTCAAAAAAAAAAAGAGATGATGGGATGGCGTCTGCTTGTTTTGGATTCCAATAATTACTAGTCCCAGACACTTGCTGTCCAAACAACTAACTAACCGCAGATGAGTAAAAAACGATGCAATTTTGCTAACATCACAGGTGTTCTCACCGGTGTTAAAACTTTACAAAGACTGGTGTTCGCCGCGGCGTGAGCAAGGGTGAAAACACTCTACCATAGAACTAATAGAAAGTTTTTTATTACTAGTTTTCTTAACAACTTGTATAGATAAAACGATATATGATATTGCGTGAAATGCTGCATTTTGCTGGGATAAAATACATAGTAAAATGGCCGGAAGAGTCATCAAAGGTACAGCTGCAGCAAGCAAGTTTTAGTTGAGCCGTTGAACAAACCAACTTGATAGCGTCTGCATTCGTACGTTGCGGACCTAATTTGATCTAATCCCATCGATGATTGATTGGCTTCTCATTGTCAAGTAGGTTTTCGTTAAAACAATTGTCAAGCAGGTGAGCTAGACGGTGATTGCTGGGCCATCCCTGCATCTGCTGCCAGCATCTGCAATGCTAATACTAGTATTCATCAAGATTTGAGGGGCCCTGTTTGGGTGGACCGGTGGAGGCAATTATGTAACATGCTTAACTTATATTCACTTAAACTTTGCTTGCGTAATCAAGGTTTAGCACTGTACAACTAACCATGGACACTTCCCATTGGCTTACCGCCTCTCTGTAGTCTCAAGTCTGTATAATAAAATGTGCGCGCTTTGGCATCAATCATTTGAGTGTTAACGGTCAGAAGAGAAGTTTCAGTGTTACTGTGTTAGTAAGGTGACAGTCATTCTGAATGACAGGTCATGACATTTTCCATTGAAACACTTTCAGGGAGAATACATACAGCATGCATATGCAAGTTGCAACACTTGTTTAGCACAACATATTTCCAGTCAAACTGTCCGCTAGTTCAGTTGATGACCTGAAGTCTGAAGCGTCAGAATTCAGAGCATGTATAAGCATCAGAATTCGCTGCGAACGCGCGTCAACTAACGATTTTGCTTGAATTCTGTAGCAGCAAGGGTGGATCATGTCCTTCCTTGAAAGAAGTCGATGACAGGCAATTTTATGTTGATGTTATAAACCTGGAACACGATTTTTTTTTTCTTTCTGAAAGAAGGGAAAATACCAATGACTTTTAGTGACTTATTTCTGGTACAACAATACACATTATCACTCACTCCCATAAAAATACATACACGGTCCCACACAGAATTATCAGCATACTACCTACTCCATCCAATTTTGATAGCTATATTTCACTTTGACACAATGATCAAGAAAAATAACCTTACTTATCATATAATAAATGCAATATAGATTTTTTTGTTGGTCCTTCAATGTTTTAACTGGAAACTCTTCATTACTAATACTATTTATTGACATAACCTATGCCAATTGCAAATATATCTATCATTTTTAATATTTGAGTTTTTGAAATATAACTATCAAAAGTAGATGGAGAGAGAGTAATATTCATCCTTCACCGATTATTTCTCTGTCTGTTTTGGGACAGTCGCCGTGACAAGGAACCCTTTGCCGTCGGGGATCACGACCACGAGCGCTTCGTCGCCGCCGGTCACGATGCTGTAGGACACGTGCACGGGCTTGCTCCCCCTGAGCGCGAACTCCTCCAGCCCGAGATCCTGCCACTGCGCAACCTCGAGCTCGTGCCCGGACACCGGCAGGCTGTCCGCGGCGCCGGCGCACGTCTCCACGGTCATCCCCTGCGGGTTGTCCCCGACGCCGTCCCTGGCGACGGCGACGAGCGAGAACCGCGGCACCTTCGTCTCCGCGCCGAGCCTCTCGCTGGCCTCGTCGACGCAGGCCCTGGCGAGCGCGCGGTGGTCGGGCGCCCCGGAAGGTGCCGCTCTGAAGAGCACCGTCTCGGCGGCGGCGCCGGCGGCGCCGGCGTCGAGCGGGACGGACCTGACGCGGCGGGTCATGGTGCCCGGGCGCTGGAAGTAGCCCGCGTACTGCATCATCGGGATGGGGGCGGCCTTGCTCCGGGCCTTGATCTCGGCGTGCGTGCGCGCCCACGACAGGAGGAAGCGCGCCAGCGACACCGGGTCGCACAGCATCAGGCTGCAGCTCATGCCCACCGCGTAGCCCCCGTCGCCCTGGAACCGCGTCAGCTGCACGCAGCAGGGAGACAGCAACGCGTCAGAACTCAGAACTGTTCGACCATGCTTCTGCAAAGATGGCACTGTTAAGCTGCCCTTCAAAGCTGGTGCAAAAAAAATGATCATGTAATAGGCTGACCTTGAGCCCTTTCTTTTCACTCTCTTTCACAAATCCTGCATGCCAAACACTGCATATTTGAATACATGTTCAGGCCGGCTATAGCCTGCCGTAGGTCCTCTAAACAAAAAGATGGCACTGTTGATTTTTAAAAAAGATTGCAGGGTCGTGTTGCATTCTCGCTTGCCGTCTTTGAACATGCTACATTGATTGCAGGCAGCAAGTTTGTTGCGCGATCTGTTGGCACGAGCGAACAGCTCGGTTCGGTGTATGTCCCGATCGAATTTACTCAACCCTGCTCGTACTGTCCATGTCCCCCTACATTTAGCCACATACGGATCAACGGATGCTATGCGTTTCTGGGCTCTACTCTGATGACAGCTCGACAAAGCTTTTCCTTCTCTTGCTTAGGCATGCATCTTGCTCAACAATCGGGCGTTCTATTTTCAAGCAAATAAAAGTACTTGCCAGTCAACACCGGTTTTCAGTCTTACAAGTTATAAGACCGGTTGGTTAGTGTGGTGTTGGGCAGTTGGGTTGCTTTACTTCCTAGTATGAGTCCCGTTGATGTTTTTTTTTATGAAACAAGAGGGAAAATCCCCTACTTAATATTAGAAATAATAAATAAAAGTAAAGAAGTAAGAGGTAAAGTTACAACAAAAAGTCAGGACACAAAAAAATTATGCTTCCTAGTAGAATCTCTTTTCCATTTCGAAAAGGTGACCGAGCTTCCTAGTAGACACTGAATTCTAAACAAGAACTTGATATATATTTTTTTAAAAAAGGTAGAATTTGAAGGTTTGAAGGCTCGAAGCAAACATATCTCTGGCGTTCGATCAGCTAGTACGCATGAAGCAAACGATTAGAACGATGATCCCAAACGGCGCCTAGATTACTACTACTGTTAGTGGCAGGTGTAGGTCGCGCACGCGATCGAGTCCTGAAAAATTGGAACAGGTCACGCGATCGGCGGACTTTATTGCCGCCACGGATCCGATCGCGCGACGAGCGGTGTACGGCCGATCGATCGATCATGGATAGGGTCGTATCGTTCGTACCTGCACGAAGCAGAGGGCGCACATGTCGGGGTTCTCGGCGTCCACGTCGGTCCACGGCGCGAGCGCGGCCTCCCGGCCGGCGCCGGCTCCGACGAAGTCGTCCACGGTGGCCTCCGCCGTGGCGAGCACGAGCCTGACACCCGTGTCGTTGAGCTTCACCTCCCAGGACCCGTCGGCGCGGCGCCGGAGCCGGCCGGCCATCTCCGGGTGGTCGGCCACGGCCTCGCTCAGGGACTCCTTCGCCAGGAGCGCCTCCTCCGGGCCCCACGGCGCCGCCGCGCCATCCGCATCCGCGCGGTAGTAGAGCACGACGCGGGCGCGGCGCTGCAGCGCGGCGGCCGGGAGCGGGGGCGCGGCCACGGACACGGGGCGCGCCCGCCCCGGCTCCACCTTGCGCGTTGGTAGCGCCGTCTGCAGGCCCTCGATGTGGACGTGCCGCGCGGACGCCATGTGCGCCGGCTTCCCTCTCGGTGCGGCGGCGATTGCCGGTGGCGGGCGGGTGGGTGGCTGCGCGGAGGCCGAGAGCGGTGGGAGGGTGGCCGCGCGGGTAGGCCAGCGGCAGCGCGTTGTAGGCGAGATGGCCCTTCCGCCGTGGCGCTAATTTATACTGTGCGGGGCTCGGCTTGCTTGTCTGGGCTGTGTTTTGATTGCCGGACGAATGAATGCCGCCATCCACTCAACCGTGGTGTACAGCCTGTACGGAGACGACTCCCCCTACCGCTCAAGCTTCTAATGGTTTGAAAAAAAAAACAGGTTGCAGCGATTTGGATTTTGTACTAACTCTACTTCAATTTTAGTGGTAAATAGTTGCTTTAGCAATGAATCCGGTTTGGGGTGTGTTTAGATCATTTTGCATTTTGCATTTTTGTATTTTTGGAAGGAAATTTTCAACATTTGAAGTATTAAATGTAGACTAATTACAGATCTCGTCTGTAAACTACGAGATGAATCTAATGAGCCTAATTAATCCATCATTAGAGCATGTTTACTGTAACATTAATGTAGCAATTTAATGTCTAATCACATCCTAATTAGACTCATTAGATTCGTCTCGCGATTTACAGTCCATTTGTATAATGCGATTTATTTTTCGACTACATTTAGTACATCATGTAAGCGATTTATAAAAAATTTATATTTTACGTTTTGGGATCTAAACAGGGCATTAGTTTGGTTTCACAAGAAAAACAGTTTGATTTGGTTTGGGACATTAATACCGTCAAGCGGTTACCTTCTCTATTAGATCTGCTCATTGTTTTAGCCATCAGTAGCGCATAGCAATTAAAAGTACCACCACCCGTACGCTCCTGCACTGCTTGCAGATCTCCACCTTTCTCTAGCAGCTTGACCTACTGCTGGTGACAAATGGATTGAAACTATGGAATTCCACGTCAGAAATTCAGAAATAGGTCCTTCTAAAAGTGTTGTTTTCATGGCTAAAGATGGGGGAAAGTAGCAGTACAAGTTAAACGGAAAGTGCAGCGGAAGTACGATCGAACCAGTGTCTGGTCGCCTGGAGCGCAAGCTTGCTTTGCTGGTACCACGATCACGTCAGGTAACCGTTTCCATTCAAAGTCTTTCGGTGCCATTAAGCTTGCAGGTTGCAGCAGCATGGCCGCATGGGCTCATTCTTCACTCATCGCCAGAAAAGGTACAGTAGCAACCAACTTGTGTCATCAGCCCTGGCATCTGTCGGGTACTCCTGATCTGTGTTGAGCTTTGAACTACCAGGCACAATCATCAATCACCATCTCTGAAGTCTTTATGTGCGAACCTAGACTAATTTCGAAATGACGAAGCCAGATCAGCTAGCCTGAAGCTTATTTCCTCACAAACTGAACTTTAGTAGGTAGGAGCGCCAACTGCCAATTAGTGCCGTGCTAAATGGCCATGTTTTTGCTTAAACAAACTCATTTTCTATTATTGCATCTTGCGTGATTGAAGGTTTGCTTACCAACATAAGAAGGCTTAAGTGTGGCACGCATACTTTCGCATGTCTCTGTTTCTATCACCTATCGAACCATTTAGTTTGCAGTGTCGGTTTTTGCGTTGTGCGATTGTGCCAAAAATTCCTGGGTTCATCTGGTCCACGTCCCGAACAGAAAAGGCAACGCAATGTAACCAGGGCGGCTCATGGTTTTCAAGGGCCCCAGGGGCGAGTTGGACACTATGGGCTCTTTAGGCTAACTATTTTTCATTTGTGATGGTAATTAAAAAGAAGATAGAAATTCTAATAATATATGTAATTCATGAATAATAATGCCAATATTACAAACGAAAATGACATAAACATAAAACTAAAATTACCCGCAACCTAATAGAGCGCTAGTGCTAGCGTCTAGGCAGCAGATTCTCGCACAGGCCGCAGTGCCGCCGCGCCGGTTGGCCTGCGTGTGCGTCAGTGCGTTGGACTCCGGTCTTCAGTGTTGGTGTCTGGTCATCTGGAGAAAGAGAACACCCGACGCCAACCCGGACGAAAGCAGATGAAAACGAAATGCCAAACCCCGAGTCGTGATTGCGGCGTGGAAGGGCGGAAGTCCGGGCGCTACTCAGACCTCTAGTGGATATGTCAAAGAAGGTATGATGAGCTATTTTCTTCTTAGATAGGCTGCAAGTAAGAAGTTAGGTTGGCTCAATATATTAGTTCGTGATAAATATAAAAATAATTGAAACACTTAAGAGATGGAATATTTTTTTATACTTGAACAATTATTGTTCTAACATAAAAAAAATGTTCCATCATGTGTAATAGTTTGACTCCCAATTACACGCGCGACCCTAATATTTGCCGAAAGACCTGTGTGCCTTACTGTCTATTCGTATACTGTGAGTTGGGCCAAATACTACTATCTACGGCATACTAGATTTTGGGCCCCCTCCTCCGTGGGCCCCATGCCGCCGTCCTGCCTGCCCTCCCCTTAAGCCGGCCCTGAATGTAACGAGCACGGGCAAAAAAACAAAACACATTTATGATGGAAATGGAATCATCTTGTCTTTGTTGCAGGAAATGATATTAATGTTATGCTAACTTCACCCAAATATATCACCCATGCCAGTATTATAAGATTCTATGCTATAAATTCAGATATTTGACACAGTTAATTGTTTGGCAGGTTGACCTATGCACAATCTAGGGGAATCAGTCCAAAATTGTTATTTGTTCTCCGCAGCATCTAATTCATGGTCAGCGTCTTATTTTCTTAGATCATTGCATCTTGCGTTAGGTTTGCTTACCAACATAAGAAGGCTCAAGTGTGGCATATATACTTTCGCATGTCTTTGTTTGTCACCTATCCAACTATTTAGTTTGCAGTTCATCCGATCCACGTTCTGAACAGAAAAGCAACGCAATGTAACGAGCACACAAGCGATGAATGCCGGTTTAATTGATGCCAAGCTGGTAGGTGGGGAGGCATCTCTAGATTGCACACTAATTCTAACTGAAGGAAATTCTGCCAAATCTTTTGCAGTAAGTTGTAATTTAATGTCGTTAGTTTTTATCTCAGTTCTTCATATAGAGATACTGAGAAACTATGCTATTAAAGGGCAACCAAACATTAAGGATGTGTTTGGTTGGGAGTCAACATGGGATGGGATGGTCCCTGTTTCGGGAGATGAAAAAAATGGCAACTTGTAGAAGGGCAACCAAACACCCTAAACAGTACATTGTTTAGCAAAAGAAAAAAAAATGTCAGCCCAAACCACAACTCAATGTTTAGCAGCCAGGAAACTTCTCACGATGGAAAAGACAATCCAGTTCATTTTGTGATTGAAAGGCAGCTTGTAGAAGGCTTGAGCAATGTGAGGGGTTGGCAACTAGGTAAGCTAAATAAGGATATGTGTGTGTCGTCAAAACCTGGTATACTTGTCAGACTGAATGCAAAAGTCTGAAACAAATGCAGAAACAAAGACACTGAAAACTGAATAGCAGGGACAGAGATTGAACCATCATAACATGCATCGATAAGACAATCATCCCTAAACTATACTCCTCATGTTTAGCCAGTGTTAGATAATAACTAGTATAAAACAATCAAAGTATGAGCCTATCGCAATCTAACACATGCAAAGGCACTTTACTGAAATAAAATCAAAATACTATTGTTCAGATGTTTCATGGGTAAATACTAACCATGCAGGGTGAGGGATTCAAAGCATAAAATGCCAAGAGCAGAGCATATTTATGTACATGCATAATCATCGATGAGCTGGACCTCATTGGGGGGGGGGGGGGGCTTACTATAAGGTGTTGTGATTGGCACCAGATGGGTTAAGACTTGCAGCAGGAGGTTATGACTCAAATATCACTTTGTGAAAATATTGCCAGGATTTTAACAAAATGGAGTTCCACAAAGAATGTCATATATCTCATGGATGCCACACTAAATAAAATTATAAATTTCAAATTTGTATCTTATCTTAATTTTTACTGTGATAACAGGCTCCCAGGAGTGAAGAAATAAGGGCTCTTTCATGGAGCACAGAAGGACAGCTACTACTAGTAGCTTGCACTCGCAATGGATACATTTTTATTATAAAAAATGATAAATTTGAAATGTATTCAACATTGAAGAACTTTGACAATGCATCTATATAGTGTGCTTCATGGCACTCTTCCAAAAGTCAGTTCATTTTTGGAGGCTATGCCCACATCTCTACTCAAACCCTCATCCACCCTACCCCAAGAATCAAATTAGAAGGTTCTGACTCTTTTACTTCAATTCTGACTCTTTTACTTCTTTAAAATAGATTTATGATGTAGATATGAAATACGAGGATGTGCAAACAACTATTTCTCACACAATTAGTTCCATTGACCCGTGAGTGCAAGCATATTTTGCTTAAGCATTGTCTGATTGGAATTTATTAAAGGCAAATGAATTTTTCACTCTCCCTCCCTCCTCTGCTTACTTTTTTGTGAAATCATGTAGCGTAACCCCTACTTCTACCTGCTGCACAAATCCTCTATAAACCATTTATCCTAATCCCTACAACAATGCATAATCAATATAATTCATCACTTGAAAAAAAATGACCACTGAAAATCTGCTCTAATTTTATGTATTCGCATTGCAGAACTTATCACAGTGGTTCTGTACAAGGTATTACATATACCTCTGATGATACAATAGTATATGTGGGCGCTGATTGCACTACAATGTTTTGGCTTGTGAAAGATAATTCTAAACGCAAATAAAAGGATGTTATGATTCCTGCGAAAGTATGATTCTAAATAAGTATGCTTGTAATATTTTTTACTTCATATATGTTGTTGGGAAACGAGATGTCTCTAATACCCACTATGCTGAGGACATACACCTAAGACACACCAACTCACTCTAGATTTTGTTAGTTTTTTCAATTTCTAGCTACTTAGTGTATAATGTTCTTTCGACGGCACAGCCGCTTTCTCGCTTCCGGGTGGCAGAGCTAGATGAAGCTGGCATCCGGGAGGCAGAGACTTCCTACGATGAATCCAAGACCCTTTTTTGTGATCCCAAGTGGTAGAGCCAGCCAACGATTGATGACAACTTATACAATAAGTACTTAGAAACTGGGAGACTAACAATTACAAAACACTTGCTTTATTACAACACAATATTATTACACAAGAGTACACAACACACTCTCTCTTTGTGGCTATCCTAGCACTCACCCTTCTCATCTACCATGCTCTTAGATAGATGTCATAGCAAGGAGGGGGTCCTCTATTTATAGACCAAGGCGGATCATAGGGTGATGAAATATGTCCCCCCTTCTAGAGAATTCCTAAATATTATAAGGTTTTCTAATTTATTTATTAGTAATTCTAGAGTACTCCATGAAATATCTTCTTATTGCCTTGTAGGGAATACTCTAGAAGTTTGCTTTGCATTCTTCAAACATATGTGTCTTTACAAAAAATAGCTTGTCATATATATGACAATTTTTATCTCAGGTCACTCAAGATCGTAAAGAACCATGATACAATAGTTTTATGCACCGACTCATCAAGGTGAGAATTTTTTGGCAATCTAAGATATATAATATAATTCTTAATTTGATATCATGTTGGACTCACATATCATATTTAGCATTATGAGATCTCATTATGCATTTGCATGCTTTCCCACGAATTACTATATTATATGGTAAGATATAAACTTTTATGGCATTCACTATACATGCATTCCATATGGTGTAATTCATGTACTCTGGTGCAATCAAACAATGACGCATATTTGCTTTTGTCAGTACAAATATAATTAAAGAAGATTGCATATGCTCAAGGACACTAAACATGCACTCCTATACTCCCTCTCAACAACCCAAATGACATTTGGTTTTCCTTTTATTAGTTTTTGTTTTTTGTGGATGAAGCATATGCAAAGTCTTTGTGTTGTTTTAGATGCCAATCAGGACAGGTTGGGAATTTTATAGCAAGTGGGTGACATCTCAGTAAGTTTCTCTTTGTTGTTTTTTCTAAAAGATCTGTTTGGTGTTTGGACAAGCGCAATCTTTCTTGTTTTTATTTATAATTAACAATATTGTGTTATGTAGGTTGATCCAAATGATAGACGCCATTATCTCACTGAAACTGCAAGATGTCAAACTGTTGCTGAAGAGGTCAGAGTCCACAAGGGGGCTATTAATCACATAAAATGACATCTACTGGTAAAGTATAAAAAAGAAATATGCAATATTTTTAGGCATTTTTTAGTTCCCTATTCTGATTACTACTAATTGCAGAAATAGGGAAAATTTGCCTCTACAAGTTCAGATGATACTGTTAGGATATAGGAGGTTGAGGATTGAGGAGTTATGATTTTTTGAGATTCTTGTCAAAAAATAGCAGATGCTGATGCATGTGCAACAAATCATCTTGCTACTACTGAAAATTCAGTTTTTTGGAGCGGTTGGTTCTACAACTGAGTTTGATGATGGTGAAACCGAAGGATAGTCTATTCCTACAAAATGTTGTCTAGAAGTTCTAGCTTAGCAGAATTTATTGTTATGTACAATTAAACCTTTTTTTGCCTCATATGCTCCTGTTAACTATTCGGGTTGATAGGTTTAACTCTTCCTCCATGGTAACTTGTTTAAGGGTTTAGTGCTCCCCATGTTCAACCATGTATCCAACGCACATCACTTTGCTAGATTGCTACATCTGTGCTGAAGTCTCGAGGGAGTTATTGGATCCGTGATATTCAATGGGTGCCCTGAGTCCCTGACCTAACACCACCAAACAAATGCCCCATGTTAAGCATTAGCTTGTTGATTATTCTCCTTTCTACATCTTGATCCTGATAGCTACTACTAGATACTAGCTAGTATGAGTTCTGTTTGGAGTTTAGAAATTTTACCAGGAAATTTAATCGCAGCTCAATCTCGATAGCGCATCGACATCAGAGTATAAGACTTTACAGGAGTGCTACAGTAACCACAGATGCGAGTACCGAAGACAAGTTGGCAGCGGGGGAGCTCTCCACGGTCAAGCAAGGAGGCAAGCAGTGAAGTAGGGGGAACTTGGCCCTTAAAATGGGATATGCCTTTTTTTTCTTCAAAGAAAAAAGGAGATGCCTTCTGCACTGATGTTTAAACCTAGGAACGTAGGATAAGACTTACAATCAGTGAGGGAATACCTATTGCAGAGTACATTCTAGACATAAAGCAATAATAGGTTAGACAGGAAAATCTGATGCAGCATAATAAAGTTCAATTCGTGTATGTAATCCCAATATTCCAACAACCATGGATTTGCTGAAATGTTGACTTATCAATTATCATACACATTTCACATGGCTGTATACAGTTGAAGCAACCACAAATGCGTTTGAGGGAGTGTAGCAAGACAAACTTGTCGTTTCTCTTCTGACAAAGAGCATTCCTAGAGACAGGCATAGAGTTACCCATGGAGCTTTCCAAGCACATCCAGAAAGAGCAGCAAAGGTCGCAAGTGATCCAGGAAGCAACATGTGAAGAAGGCCAAATTCACAGATCACAAGCAACTGAAGCAAGACACTTGCAGGAAAGAGGATCGAAAGGCGTCATGTTTTCGTAGAGGATGAGGCAGACGCACGTGACGTCCTTGATTTGGCGCTGCATCTGGTACAGGTGGCGCCCGAGGAAGTCGACGGCGAACGGGCGCTCCTTGACTGTCGACTCACAGAGCGTCCACCTCCTCCACCATGGCAGCGGCCACACGCATGGGTGCCAGACTGCCAGTGGCCTCCAGCCCGCCTCGGTGGAGAGGTAGGCACGCCGGCCTGCACGTCCTCTAGCTTCCTCTATTCTTCAGCGTTGCCAAGCCGAACGTCCTCCTTCGGTCCTTCCCCCACAATGCACGAATAAACAGATTGTCGGGAGGTGCACCTCTGCCTCGGCATACTTGTGCCGTTACCGCTGGAGTCGTCTCAAAATGAGAATGGGCTGGGTCGACTCGCTGGCTTTCTGGCCCGACCCACAATAGTAAGGTTAATGGGCCACCGGGTCTGTTTCAAATGAGAAACAGACGATTTAGAGCTGGACAAATGAGAAACGGTCCATTTAGAGCTGGACAAATGAGAAACGGTCCATTTAGAACTGAAATCTGTTGACCTGATGGGTGGATAAGGTTAACCTGTGGCGTGACACTTTCCCCACGTGACTCCATCCACAAATCTGCCGCCAGGCTCTCCGCTTCAGCACGAAGGCGAGCGAGTAGGCCGCGGCGGGCGCGTAGGGGGAGTGGAATGGGGATTGCAAAGTGTGATTAGAGGCAGTCGGTTAATTATAAAATTATCCAATCCTCTAATACTTCTTAGATGTTGATCCGGTGGCCCAGATTGAAATTTGCACGGTTTGCATGAAGAAGTTGATTTGCACATGATATATTCCCTGCATCAAGTCCAAGTGGAGAAAGATATTGCCAAGTCACTTGGATAACAAGCCAACACAGTATCAACACAAGTCATGAAGCCGAATCAAGCAAGAAGCCATCCAAGTCAAAACAAAAAAAACGGTAGATTCATTTTGCATCTAGCAATTTTGATAGGTTCACCATGGGCCCTTCTCGATTCATGCATGCAATTGTTGGGTCACCATGAGGGGTATTGTTATATTAATCTTGGTAAAAAGAATTTCAGTTGTTTTGAATATTTAGTCTTTATAGTATAGATAGATAAAATAAGTACCATTAGATTAGTTATAAAATATATTTTTTATAATAAATTTATTTGGAGATATGAGCACTAATACTATTTACTATAAATTTAGTTAAATTTGAAATAATTTGATCAGCATGGATCCCCTAATTGCATTTTTATAGACGGAGAATGTACTCGTCAACATGAGAGCGCTAGCTGTTCGTCGGGTCTCTATTTTGCAGCCAGGATACGAATAGGTATTTCAACCGTCCGATCATATTATCATGCAAATCGTGCCGCACATAGGATAGTAATGGGTCATGGCCCTAGTCATCATTTCATAGCCCAACTTAGCATTTACTTTTTTAGCTCAAAATTATATATGATCAGAGTCCGGCTCTTTTAGAACCCAGTCTTTAGATTGTCTAGGTTAAATTTGACAGCCCTTTAGCACCCCTAGCCGCACGTCTTGCGCTTCACGCGAGTTTATTAGATTTGCCATACTAGCAATTACTCCCTCTATTTTAAATTGTAAGTTATTCCAACTCTTTCAGAGAGTCAAACTACGTTTAAATTTGGTCGAAATTATAAAATAATTGTAAAGATTTATAGCAGTGAATAGTAAAGTATGAATCCAATAATACTTATCTAGTATTATAAATATTAGTAATTTATTGTATGAATTTGATTAAATTTGAAATATATTGATTCTCTAAAAAAAATATAATCACCAGCGATGAAGTACTACCAGCAAACTCGTGCCGGGCACCGACGCACGGAACCACGGAGGTCAAACCGAACACGTTGTCTGGCCAGCACGGCCGCCCCGCCCGGCCGCCCGTGTGCCCGGGCTCGGTCGCACCGAAGCAAACGCGCAAACCATGGACGCGTTCCATTGGACGCGGAATGGACACTCGAGACGAAGCTAAAGGTAAGACGTGCCCAAAGGCACTGAATTCCCTCTCCAACCACCTGCCTCCCTGCGTCTCTTCCTTCGGCCCCCAACCCAGATCATTCGTTCGGACCGACATCCCTCCATCTCCGTTCGAGACCGCCGCCGGCAACCGATTCCGCCAGATTTGAGTCGACAATGAATCCCGAGTAGTAAGGCCTCCGATCCTCCTCTCCCCCTTAATCTCTCGCTCCCGTAATTTGTTGGATTTTCGCTCCCCTGCTGTGGATGCGGTTGTAACTTTTACGGGGTTCTAATCAGGTGCGCGCTGGTAGGCCTCGGCAGTATTGGATCTGGATCTGGGGATCTGCGTTCCAAATTAGGATTTCATGGAAAAAAAAATGTTGTTTAGCTTGAGGATGGCGTGTTTACTCGGTTTAAGTTATGCTTTGATTTGTATTGCGTGGCCAGAATGCAATCTTGTGTTAGGCATATGTTTAGTGGGTTAAAAAAATATGGAGCTGGGGAGAATTAAATGGGAACTCAATCATGATTGCTTTATATATAATTTTTGTTTGTATTTTGCGGTGGCCTCTTTTTCTGCATGAACACATGCTGAAAAATCCTTCATTTGTCGAAGGTTTGCATATGTTGCACTTATGTAAACAGCACTAGAGTTATTTTGTTTTAGTCACAGAAGAATTTTTCTCTCAATATATGCCCAATATGGAACGAGTACATGTCTAAATTGTTGAGTAGGCAAATATTGAAGTATTACCTTGTTTCCAATATCTTGACAGTAGCATTGCTGAACCACCATCAGATAGACTAATAACTTCACTACTAACGGAATCTAAACTAGAAATGTATGTCATTTGTGCACAACACATGGTAGATTGGTCTCCTTCTTGACATGCATACTTCAAAACCTTCTTTGGACGAAACACTGAAATTTTGGACTAGACGATTCTGAATAGGACTAGATGAGCATGTTCTTGTTGTGATACTGATCATTCTATCTTGTTGGTGAAGTGATGGAAGCCACCGTGGTCTGCTAGCAATGCATCCTGTTAATGTAATGCACTACTTAATCCTGTTTTCCTTTCTGCAATTTCAGTGACTACCTTTTCAAGCTTTTGCTTATTGGTGATTCTGGTGTTGGGAAGTCTTGCTTGCTTCTCAGATTTGCGGTGAGAACTCCTATCCCTTCTCATGATTACTTGTTGATACTTCTATGCTGCAATGGTGGATTTCTCCAGTGTAGTTTTTGAAATATAAATAAATGTACATTGGAAAAAAATATCCACTGTTTGACTTAACCTTACAACTGCAGCCAAACAAATATTGGTTATAACTTATAAGTGTCGGCATCATGGAGAGGTTCTTTCGAAGTTTCCTAATGCAGGACAATAGTTACTTATATTAACATGTCATCGTTGAAGCTTAATGTACTGAATATTTTCTTGCTTAGAATGTGGATGTTACTGATACACCATTTGTTTATGATTAGGATGATTCATATCTGGACAGCTACATCAGCACAATCGGAGTTGATTTTGTAAGTGCATATCAAATTCATTTACATACTTCTGAAAATAATTCATATTTTTTAGTTAAGTTTTGCATGTGGCCTAGCAATAAGTTTTTCTTTTTTTACATTTTTACAGAAAATTCGGACAGTAGAGCAAGATGGGAAGACCATAAAGCTTCAAATCGTAAGACTACTGTGCTATACTCAGTTATACCTTTTCATCGTAGCCATTGTAGTAAAATAGATATATGTTGGCTAATCGTGTAGGAAATAAGTTTGAATGTGATTTAGCATAGGTCCTCACACTAATTAGCAGATGAACCAATGTTCTCCAACTGGAAATGATATCTCTACTGTTCATATACCCTATTGCATATTGATTCGAGGTTGCTTCATTAGTACAATTGCACAAATGACTAATTATCTATCTCAAGCAACTAGCATGATCGTAACTTCTGTAGGGAATAGGGATGTTCTTGGTCTGTCCTTGTTATTTGAGGGTGTTGAACATTTGTTACTGTTTTGCAAGCTGACATGATATTGATTTGAAGGAGAATTTTTAATCTATAGATGAGTCAGATTTTGTTGTTGAATATGTAGTAGTGACAATACATCTTCCACAGATTGGTTTTGTTAAAATTATGTAATCTAGAACTGTAATTTGAGTGGTAACAAACTTACAGAACTATGCATCAATGTTGAGAGAACGCCATAGACTAATTCACATAGCAACAAACAACAGTCCAGATTTTTTCTACCAACACATTTATGATATAACTACTGTGCAGTTCTTCAACTGACATGGTTTTGTAATTGTTGCAGTGGGATACTGCTGGGCAAGAGCGTTTCAGGACAATCACTAGCAGTTACTACCGAGGAGCTCATGGAATCATTGTAAGTTGACCGTCTGAACTGTCTTTCTGAAACTTCTTAACCATCTTGATCATTTGATTATACCATTTGTATCTTTTGATTGGTTGCAGATTGTATATGATGTTACAGACCAAGATAGCTTCAACAACGTGAAGCAGTGGTTGAACGAAATTGACCGTTATGCAAGCGACAATGTTAACAAGCTTCTTGTTGGGAACAAGAGTGATCTAACTGCCAACAAAGTTGTGGCAACTGAGACAGCGAAGGTAAGTTCTCCAGATTTCATGAATAGATCATGACGTCATCTGCAATTCTTCATGTTCACCACACCCTAGGGCTTGTTCAGACATTTAAAATTGATTAACAACACCATTCAGGCGTTTGCTGACGAGATGGGCATCCCATTCATGGAGACGAGTGCAAAAAACGCCATCAATGTCGAGCAGGCTTTCATGGCTATGGCCGCATCCATCAAGGACAGGTATAGCCAACATTTCTAACTGGTCAATATTCCATTGTTATATTTAGATTCTATTGTTCTAATTTGAATCCTGCTTGCTGCTGTTCTCAGGATGGCCAGCCAACCAGCCGCGTCAAACGCAAGGCCAGCGACCGTGCAGATTCGCGGGCAGCCTGTCAACCAGAAGACGTCATGCTGCTCGTCCTAAGATCACCTGATTTTTTTGGTTCCCTGTAAACGACACGCTATTACTTACCGTTCGCGCATTTCGCGAAAAATGTATTTGCATTATTTGTTCAGCAAACGCCCTTGCTGATAGCATCTGTTCGTTGGTCAGATGATTAGAGAGCTGCAGATGTGTAAGAACACCGTTGTAGAGAGAGGACCTGCAGTTCTCTCTCAACCTAAGGAGCAAACAGCAGCAATTTCATTACCTTCATTCTTTTCTACCTTACAACCACACTGTTTATAAATCACGCGTTGCATTTGTGAACAGCTATTGTAATCTCTAGTTGCATATTCATAGTGAGTTGAAATTCCTGTGTGGGCAACATGTTTCTCCTTAGTTGGGTGGTCAAGTTCATCTGCAATCATTGTGTCTCATGACAGGCCCTTGTGGTCTCGCACTGATTAGTGGATCAGTGGATGTGATGCACCTTTTCCTGCTCGAATATGCAGTGCGTTGCCGTGCAGAACAGAGGACCATGACCTGCCGCAGGCCCCGCCACCACCGCCAAATGCTGCGTCCTGTGCTGTGGTGTCCCATGTTAGCATCAGATAATAAAGTTTGACAAGTGAAGCGATATTCTTCTGTCGGGACACTGAGAAATTGTGATCTTCTCGATTTTTCCTTGAATATTCTACTATTATTGTATTAATATAAGGTCCTTATCATAAATCTTCGGTCGCTTCCAGAAAATTCACATAAAATCTCTCGAGTCATCAGTCATCACAGATATCTCACAAAGGCTGGCAACAGTTTTTTACCCGAACACGCGGGGGTAGGAGCAGGTCCATTATTTTTTTATCGAGGAAACTACCGACTTTTATAAAAGACAAATAAAATTTTGGATAGAGAATCTCTGACCATGGCAGCTAGGGATGCTGGGGCAGGACCATAACTCATGGTATTATATGAAGAAGATGCTCGGTCTTTCAAAAAAAATCTGGAGATGCTTGAAGAGTTTACAGCACTGCATCACTGTATTAAGAAAAGGTTTACAGGGCAGAGGAAGGCCGTGCTCCCGCTCTGCCATTGTTGGGATCTCTTTCTCCTGGGGGCGCTGGACAGCGCTCGCGCGCCGCCACAGCGTCGCGGCGAACGGTACATCTTCTTCCTCCTACTGTTTTTCTTCCTCCTCCCTCCTCCTTTCTTCTTTCTTCTTCCTTCTCTATTCCTACCGTCGCCCCCGCCGGCGACCACCTCCCCCGGCTCCGGCGGCCTCCACCGCCCCTGCCGCAGCTCTCCACCGCCGCCGCACTAACCGAGCACGCCACCGCGCCGTCCCGTCGCCCCCGCCGCCGGCCACCGCCCACCGGTTGTCCGGCACCGCCTGGCCGGCGGCGCTCCCGCGCCGCCGCGCCCTCCGCCGGACAACCCGCCTCCACCGCCGGGCCGCCGCCACCCCCGGCCCCTTCCTCTATGGCCGGTGGCCATGGGAGCCGGCGAGCCGCCCCCCACCCCCAGCAACCCGATTCATGAAGGTTGCTCCGCCTACCTCCCACCCTCCATGGCCGCCCCCTCTCCCCTCCCCCCAAACCCTAGCTCCAGCTCGGCGGCGGCGACGACGCGCGCCCTATAAGAAATCTGCTTTTCTCCTGCTTGATTGTCGCGGAGGTCTACCGTGGCCCCACCCCCACGGAGCATCTACATGCCGTCTCCTATCACGTATTCACGTCCTGTGTGGGACCTGGATGAACCACGACGAGCCGTGGTGCTCCCCGATGCATTGCCCTGTCCCCACAGATTGATGCACACCGCCGGCGCTGCCGCTCCAGAGCACCAGAGCCCAACACGAGGGACGGAGGGAGCGCGTCCGTCCGCGAGATCTTCTTGTCCTGAAGCCCCAACCACAACCCAGCGCCACGACAACGTGGCGATTCCCTCTTGCGCCCGCTTTACGGAAAGGCGACTAGTGGCCGTGCCCATCTCGCCGGCGCCACCCGCCCGCATGATTCGCCCGGAAAAGCCCGGCGCTCTCGTGCGGAGCGGGGATACCAATTCAGCACGAGGATCACGCACAGTGCGCGCGGGGGTTTCTGCACGCGGGAGGGGAGGAGATCGGAAACTGGATCCGGACTTCGTGGCTGCTCCCGCGTGGGCGTGTGGCCCGAGAATTCCTGCGAGTGCGGGAAGGAGACAAGCAGTAGATCGCCGGAAAAATGTTGCGATCGGAGAAGACGCCGCGACCGTATCGGCGTGGATGAAGAAGAAGACGGCACGACGCAAGAACCACCAAACTTTGGACTGCCGAGCTGTACCATGTACTATGTACCCGTGTGGGTGTGGTACACCGATTTGTCTGGCCAGATGGAGTTTGTAATCTTTCTTGGATCCGAGAAGCTCCATGATCCGAGAGCGATTTTTTTTATAAAAAAAAACTCAAACACTTTACACCATGCTTCAGTACTAGGCACTTTGTCAACGCCCGTATAAGGATTTCTTTTTCAGAAATAATAAAAATTTTGGACGGAGAAGCAGCAGTTCCTTCTTTTTTTGTGCGCAAGCTGGTCCTAGCATACTACTCAAGCAAGAAAGCCATCATAATTTAGTGGCCAAGCCAGTGGGCCCCCCGGGGGCCAACTAAACAACTTGGCCCGAGACGAACGCGACGCCCACTAGTGCCCCAGCCGTGTCCGTGTGGTGTTTAGCGTACGTGGCCAACTCACCCGCGCTTTCATCCATCTCCCGGGACGGGAGGGCCGCGCCACCGCTCCCAGCTGACCCCAACCCTTTCCGTCACGTTCCTCACGTCAAAGCTGTGTTCACGACGCGAATTGACAATTATCCTCTTATTTTTATCGTCCCCGTCCACCATGCTCTTCCACCACCAGACTAACAATCCACCATGCCGGTTGTGGATTGGCCACCGGAACCATTTCGGCACACCTGAAAAAAGGCCTCGAGCACCTTGTCCTCTCGCTGCCTACTGCTAATGGAGTTTCTGTCCACTGAGATTTTGGCGTGCATCAACTTGCCCCCGGCGTGCGCTCGTCCTAGCGGTTTTTAAGAGATGAACGTAACTCAGTGTGTTTTCGTAGCGGATCTTGTTCAGGGCACAGTACTGCGGTGTTGATATGTCGCCTAACTTCAAAGAGCTTTTTTATTTTAAAAAAAGGGTACTTTTGCAAAAGAAGAGGAAAAAGGGAGATTTAAAGAAGCGAAAATAACACGAAAAAGGACTTTCGTCAGAAAACGGCTTTCACTAGCGGCGTCGGGAGGACAAGGAACGCAGACGAGCCGCTGTAGACAGAGAAATGGAGCCTGCTGTGATTGGTGAACTGTTGATGGATGAAAGGAAAAGGACCCTGTCAACGGAACGCAGAGACCAAACCGGAGGTGACGATTAGATTAGACCATTGGAGCGGGTCCCCACATGCGCATTACGGAATGATTAGCGAGCCCGTCTTGAATCTGACCACCCTTGTTCCAGTTCAAAATTCAGTTCCGTTTCAAACATTTTTCGGCCAACGACTGCAGTCTCCAGTCCGTACCCGTACGTTCATATGGAAAAAGTTCCTACCGACCTTTTCAGAATTCCTTGTGCAACCTTTGACATTCCTCTATGCCTCGATGGCCAAGCGACCCAGCTCGCCGGCATGTCGCGAACACGGTTTGTTTAGTCCGCAAAATGATCGGCATCGATGCTTAAACATCGCCGGACATGTCTGCTAATGGGCGAGCTGGATCGATCGGGCCATCGTGTCCGGCGACAGAACGGGAGGCAAGAGTTGAATTCCACATTTCAGAAAGAAAAAAAAAAGAGTTGAATTCCAGCAGAGAGCCGGGGGGCAGCGCGGATGCAAACACGGTGTTTGACCTGACAGACCAAACCTGTTTCTTTCTTTTTTCTGAAACCCTCCTGCTAACACAACACAACTGCAAGATCGTAGCTGGCGTCTGTTCCTGCAATTCGACAGTCAACACCGCTTGCGTCGGCGAGCCCTGCGTCACTCACCCGGCCGGGGCCGTATGTGAATCCAGGCCCCACGCGCGGTCGCGTGCTGCTCGCCCTGCCATCGATTCGAAACATTTTACCAGGACCGGACCTGGAGCCGCGCGCGGCATGTGGGCACGCGCTCGCTCCTCGGCACGCCCCGCCCACGCCACGAGGACCGGACCAAACCAGGAACGCGCCACGCCACGACGTCGCCGAGCGATCCTTGCCCAGCGATGCCCGGGGCGCCCGGAGGAGCTGACAGGCAGACAGGGACTCGCCGGGTCAAGGCGGCGGCAGCGAAGTCCAACGCACCGCGTAAACCACGCAGCGTCCCGCCGGCGTGGCAACGCTGTCGCGAGCGCGGACTAGTCGGTAGGCGCTCGGCTCGGCTCGGCGGCAGTTGCCGCGCGCGGTGGCAAATCGGATCGGTGGTCAGTCCGTTCCGTCCCCGCACCTGCCCTGCGCAGCGGGCTGCGGGCGCGTACGCCCGCGGCTGACTTTGTCGCGTCCTCGGGGCTACGGAATCGCGACGTCCCTCTGAGTCGCAAGTGGCAACCACTCCATTAACAATTCTCGCCCCGCCCCGCCCCCCGCAGCCCCGCTTATAAAAACCCCGTCGCCCACCGTGTCACCTCACATTTCGGTAGCTAGCTACTAGCAAAGCTCGGGGGCGACCTGGTGAGCAAAGTCTACAGGGTATACAATACCAGCACATCGCAGCGCAGCGCTTCGATTAGGAGGATCTCGGAAGGAGGCAGACGGACCCGATGACAATCGCAGCGGCGGTGACCGCGCCCACGACCGCGCCAGTGCACGCCGCGCCGCGCCACGCCGCGCCCGCGGTCCAGCCGCGCGCGCCGCCGCGCCGGGACCCGTCGCCGCTGAACCCGAACACGCCGGCGCAGGCGCTCCGCTCGGCGAGCTCCGCGCCCCCCTCGTCCTCGGCGGCGGCGGCGGACGGAGCCAGGGCTCACATCGCCAACCTCGACAAGGTGCTCGGGAAGCCGCCGAGGCCCGCGAGCCACGCCGCCGCGGCGGCCAGGCAGGAGCAGGAGCAGGAGCAGGAGCAGGAGCCGCTCAGCGTCCGCCACGGCCTGCTCAACGCGCTCAACCTCTCCTTCTTCGTGCCCATGCCCGGGATGCGGGCGCGCACGGCCGCCGACGAGCACATGTCGCCGCGCAGCCTCATGCACATGCAGCAGCTGCTCTCCGCCGACTCCCCGCGCGCGTCCCCGAGGTCCACCATCGCGCCGCGCTGGCGGAGCCTCCACGGGGAAGGCGGCTGGGCGGGGCTCCTCGACCCGCTCGACTCCGACCTCCGCCGCGAGCTCCTCCGCTACGGCGACTTCGTGCAGGCGGCCTACCAGGCCTTCCACTCGCTGCCCACGGCGTCGGCGAGGCACCGCGGGCTCATGCTCCCCGACCGCTCCTACCGCCCCACGCGCAGCCTCTTCGCCACCTCCGCGCTGTCCATGCCGCCGTGGGCCAAGCGCCCCAACACGCCCGAGTGGCTCACGCAGCAGTCCAACTGGATCGGCTACGTCGCCGTGTGCGAGTCCGAGCGGGAGGTCGCCCGCATGGGCCGCCGCGACATCGCCATCGTGCTGCGCGGCACCGCCACCTGCCTCGAGTGGGCGGAGAACCTCCGCGCCTCGCTGGTGCCCCTCGACGGCGAGAGCAGCGACGGCGCGGACACCGGAGCGGAGGAGCCCAAGGTGGCGCGGGGCTTCCTCAGCCTCTACAAGACGGCCGGGGAGAAGGTCAAGAGCCTGTCCGAGGAGGTCATGGACGAGGTCCGGCGCCTCATGGAGAAGTACAAGGGCGAGGAGCTCAGCATCACGGTCGTCGGCCACAGCCTCGGCGCCGCCCTGGCGCTCCTCGTCGCCGACGAGGTCGCCACCTCCATCCCCGACGCGCCGCCCGTCGCCGTGGTCTCCTTCGGCGGGCCCAAGGTGGGCAACGGCGCGTTCGTGGACAGGCTCAGCAGCAGCGGCAAGGTCAACGTCCTGCGCATCGTGAACGCGGGCGACGTGGTCACCAAGGTGCCCGGGGTGGCGCCGCGGCTGCCGCACAAGAAGGAGCAGTACCAGCACGTCGGCGCGGAGCTCCGGATCGACAGCAAGAACTCGCCGTGCCTCCGCCCGGACGCGGGACCCGCCTGCCGGCACGACCTGGAGGCGTACCTGCACCTCATCGACGGGTTCACGGGGACGGGGCGGCCCTTCCGGCACGACGCCCGCCGCAGCGTCATCCGGCTGCTGCAGCTGCAGAGGGGAAACGTCAAGAAGGAGTACGTGAACCGCGCGCGCGAGCTCGGCGTCGACCCCGCCGCGCCGGCGGACGTCGGCCGGAGCATGGCGTACGGCAACTGCGCCATCGCGAGCCCCTCGTGACGGGATCAAATTACCCGTCTGCTTCAGTGGGCCGTCTTGTAAAATGTAAATTTTGTAGGAGGAAGAAGAATTCTTTCGTTAGTGGCCGTTGCGAGCGGGGAAATATCTCTCATTTTCCGCTCTCTTTTTTTCGATTACCAATTACCATGCAGGTACAGGAAAGACTAAGCAAGCGCAAGTGCGCAGATCAATCAATCCAGTGAAAACGTGACCTTGATGTTTTCTTTGCCTCTTACCGATGTCAATTTCTCATTGGTTCAGTTTTTCTTTCTGAGAGAGATCGGCTCCTCTCCTCTGTACCCGAAAGCTCGTAGTCGTAGGTAACTTGGAAATTTTCAACCCGTAGATGGCGTGCGAAAACTGACGGTTAATATCAACATCAAAGCATCAGCAAGACCAAAATGTTTTAAAATCCTCGGATGCATCATGCTTGTGCAAGTTGTGACCATCGAGCTGCTACTGTCCTGTAATTCACGTTTCTAGTTGCGAGTTGCAACACTCTTGCTGATTGAGCAAAGCTGTTGCGGTCTTTCAGTACTAGTATTTGGCTTTGACAGTAAAAGTTGATCGAGCAAGTTCGTTTTTTTTTCGACGAACCGATCGAGCAAGTTCTCATCGCAGTAGGAGCTAGATTCCCACGTGTCTTATTATTGGACCTATGCGAGACGTCGACTAGTAGCTGGTGGAATCGGTCACGAGCAGCATATTTTTAATATTTTAACTTTTCCCACATCACAGTGTAGCACCAAACACGCCTCTCCCAACTGTCCCCAGCCCACTTCCCGAATGCGCAGCCCGCGGGGCCTCCTCGCCATCTCCGGCTATCTTGACGGCCGCCATGCTCCGGCGGCTTCCTTATCCAACGCCGGTCACCACTCCTTCTTCTTTGCCCGCGCCTTCCAAATCCTAGCCCAGCCGGAGCCCGTCCGCCTCCAGGAGCTCTCGGCACCCGACTCCGGTCTGTGACCTCGACACCTTATCTGTCACTGTCTCCTCCTAAAAGCTCCGCTTATTTTTCAGAGTTGTTATAAAATTCCTTCTTTTGATTATTCTTGAATTTTGACCCGTGTCCCGGACCAGGGATCCTAGAGCTCAGGCTTGAGCGGCCGGAGGTCAAGAACGCCATCAATTGGGATGTGCTGAGGAGGCTGCGGAGTGCCATAGAGAAGGTTCAGACCGATTCGATGGCGAAGGTTGTCCTGGTTGCGAGCTCAGTCCCAGGGGCTTTCTGCGCAGGCGCCGATCTCAAGGTCTGGAGTTCCTCGGTGAGCTGGGTTTATTCGCTTGGACATTGGAACACAATTTGAACAGGAGTTTCTGTTAGAATAGAAGACAAGCGAAAGTGGTGTAGGTGCATGTGCGAGTTATAGATGATTAAAGAGTAGTAGTTGCAAAATGCTGTCATCGGATTTGACAGATGAGCTTTGCGTTATGCTGACATTGATGTTTAGGGGGCGTTTAGTTCAAAAAAAATTCCTACAGTAACCGTCACATCGAATCTTCGGACACATGCATGGAGCATTAAATGTAGTTGAAAAAATAACTAATTACACAGTCTAACTGATTACCACGAGCTAAATCTTTTAAGCCTAATTAGTTTATAATTAAACATTATTTGTCAGGTAACAACGAAATGTGCTACGGTACAAAAACCCAAACTTTTTCACCAACTAAACACACCCTTAGCAATAATTGTGTGTGTTGCTAGATTAATTGTTAAAAAGAAAAGGAATGGCTGGAGTGGAGTGGAGTGGGGAAAAGAAAGACTCATGGGTAGACAGCATATAGGGGAGTCGGTTTCTTGATTAGCGTCTAACTATATGAGACAAAGCCACAAAGGAGATGAGTGTTCTCAAAGACAACTTTCCAAAAAGAATGTGTTGAATGACAATTCTAGAAACTCTAGGGTCTGTAGTTCTTTAAGAATTTCTGTTATATTTTTCTTTCCTCATAGCAGCTATTAATGATTGCCATAAGCCTTTATAATGTAATAGACATCAGAATGCTGTTAAAATATCATGTTCGCATATCCTGTGATGACATTAACTTCTCAACCAATTTGTTTGACATCATAATTAATAAAGGAACACTTGCCTCCTTGCCCCTATCCATTGTTTTTGACCTTTAGCTCAGTTCAAGAATTAAAAGAACATCACTATCGTGTATAGTGAATAATGAAATCATGCGGGCCGCATCTCATAGCAATACTATTGTTAACAGGAAAGGAAGCTAGTTTAGTTCCGCGAAAAATTCCCAAAAATTTTAACTGACGCACATCACATCGAATCTTACGATACATGCATAGAGTATTAAATATAGTTAAAAAATATAACTAATTGCACAGTTTGGTTGTAAATGACGAGACGAATCTTTTAAGACTAATTACTCCATAGTTGGACAATAGTTGCCAAATAAAATCGAAACGTGCTACAGCAACTTTTTCGCGAACTAAACACACCCCTAATGAGCTCTTCTGAAGTTGGAGAGAATGCTAGATCCTTGAGGTCTATATTCTCGTCTTTTGAGGTTTGTACGGGGAACTGAAATTTGACATGCCCTTTTGCATCCATAACTTAACTGTTTGGATTCGGGGTCTAAACTTACCCGGCACATCGGATGTTTGAAACCAATTATGTGTATTAAATACAGGCTAATTACAAAACCAATTGTATAAATGGAGGTTAATTTGCGAGACAAATTAAGCCTAATTCCCATGATTTGACAATGTTTGCTACAGTAAACATATGCTAATTATGGATTTGTCAGGCTTAATAGATTCATCTCATGAATTAGTCTCCATTTATGCGATTAGTTTTATAGTTAGATCATGTTTAGTCCTTCTAATTGGCATCCAAACATCCAATGTGACATGGACTAAAAATTATTCCCAGCAAAATGAGCAATGTGAAACGTATTAATGTATACTACATATTTATACACTTTTTTTACACAACATATCTATACACATTCCGCTCAGAATTTATTATTTTTCTTATCATTGGCCATACTTGTTCAATATTCATATGCTGTTCTTGCAGGGCTTACAAATTACATTTTGTTTGAGCAGGCACTCCCTATTCCAACGATTGCTGTTATTGAAGGAGCTGCTTTGGGTGGTGGCCTAGAATTGGCTCTTTCATGTGATCTCCGCATATGTGGTGTTGCCTTTATCTGGAGCATTACCAAATTCCGACCTTCTTGTGGGATAACTATTTCCTAGTTTTCGAATATTTAAATGCATACCTACACTCTTATGTGCAGGGGAAAATGCAGAACTTGGAATGCCAGAAACAGGCCTTGCCATTATACCTGGGTACGTAATGATGTAACCTACATAGAGCATTACTTTCTAAAACAAATGGTTGAACAACCTAGCAAGATGTTCTGAAACAAAATGCACTGACTTTGGGATTCCCAGTTTTTTATGCTTGATCGTGAAGTAGTAAATTTAACCCCATCAGTGAATGTTATTTTATCAAAATTGAACTGCTGAGCTCATATGGGGGCAACTGATCGCTTCCGATCCTGCAATGGAATGTGATTGCTGATTTCGACTAGGCCACCATTATACATAAAGACTGACCTTGTAGTTAATGAGAGAAAGTATGGCTCGGTAGAATGGTAGATTGATCAACCAAGGTACAAGGGTGTACAATATATATAGGCAAGGAGGTCCTAGGGTTTATAGAATCAGCACCCAATCAAGGAGATCCTTGCCTATCATGGATATCATCTACCATACAACCTGACGGCTCCTGGGCTGCTAAGCCCACGCGCCTAGCCCAACTAGGCCTACTACAAATACAATCTAACACGCCCCCGTAGTCTGATCGTCAGCCACTGCACACGTTCAGACTGGACCTGAACTCCGTGAATAAAGAAGAAGGCAGGCTTTTGGTGAAGATATCCGCGTACTGCAACGAAGTCGGAACATGAAGAACTCGGAGATCACCAACTGCAACCCGCTCCCAAACGAAGTGAAGATCAATCTCGATGTGTTTCGTGCGCTGATGCTGAACAGGGTTGGAGGTCATGTAGACAGCACTGATATTATCACAATATACCAGTGTAGCGCGGCGAAGAGGGGCACGAAGCTCCTGAAGGAGCTGGCGCAGCCAAGTAGCCTCAGCAACTCCATTGGCCACAGCGTGATACTCAGCCTCCGCACTGGACCTCGAGACAGTCGACTGGCGCTTAGAGGACCAGGAGATGAGGTTGTCACCAAGAAACACAGCATAGCCCGATGTGGACTTGCGCGTATCTAGACAACCGGCCCAATCAGCATCAGTGTAGACAATAAGATCCGAAGAGGTGGATGGTCGCAGCAAGAGGCCCAAATCAAGAGTGCCCTGGAGATAGCGCAGGATGCGCTTCAGAGCCACCAAGTGAGGCTCTCATGGATAATGCATGTGCAGACAGACCTGCTGGACAGCATAAGCAATATCTGGCCGAGTGAACGTCAGGTACTGCAAGGCACCAGCAAGACTCCGGTAATCCGAGGCATCAGCCACTAGCACACCTCCAGCAGCAACCTTCAGATTTGTGTCGACTGGAGTGGAACACGGCTTGCACTCTGTCATCTTGGCACGCTCCAGAATTTCCAGCATGAATTGCCGCTGGGAAAGAAGAAGGCCCTGGCCACACCGCTGAACTCGCATACCCAGAAAGTGATGCAGTTCCCCAAGGTCCTTCATAGAGAATTCCTGCTGGAGGGCCGAAATAATCCGCCGAAGAAAACCCGGTGATGAGGCTGTGAGCACAATATCAACATATAGAAGCAGATAAGCTGTGTCTGAGCCGTGCTGATAGACAAAGAGCGACGTATCCGACTTGGCTTCCACAAATCCGAGAGAGAGCAAGTGTGTAGCGAACCGACTGTACCAAGCATGAGGAGCCTGCTTCAACCTGTAGAGAGACTTGTTGAGATGGCAAATAAACTCTGGATGGGTGGAATCCTCAAAACCAGACGGCTGTACACAATAGACTGTCTCCTCCAAGGTGCCGTGAAGAAAGGCATTCTTCACATCAAGCTAATGAATAGGCCAACGACGAGAGAGAGCCAAAGAGAGGACTGTCCGCACAGTAGCGGGCTTCACAACCCGGCTGAAAATCTCATCGAAATCCACGCCAGGCCACTGGGTGAAACCCCGAAGAACTCAGCGAGCCTTATACCTCTCCAGGGACCCGTCGGCGGTGAACTTGTGCTTGAAGACCCACTTGTCCGTCACCACGTTAGCCTGTGAAGGCCGTGGAACGAGCTCCCAGGTGTGGTTCTTCATGAGAGCAGCATGTTCTTCCTCCATAGCAGCACGCCAATTGGGATCGGCCAGTGCACTACGGAAGGTCTTCGGGATCGGAGACAGCGGAGCGGCGTGATATGTCGAAGGGACGCGGAAGCCCGACTTAGCCCGTGTGGCCATTGGGTGCTGGTTGGTCACGGGGGGGGGGCACATCAACAGCACCCTTCGGCAGGGGCACGGGCGCAGCACGGACCGGGGGCACCGTGGAGGTGGCCGAGGTCGATGCCGCAGCAGGTCGAGGCCGGCGCGTGTAGACCTGGGTGATGGCGCACTCCGGAGGCGCCCAGGCAGCAGGCGCCGGCTGCTGGGGCAGCGGCGGGAAGCCAGGCGGAGGGCCGCGCGAGATGGCTGGAGAGCCCGGCACGTCGCCAGGTGAAGAAGCCGGTGCCGCACGTGGCTGTGCAGAGACGAGGTCCGTCCTGGGGGCCGCACGTGGCTGTGCGGGCGAGGAGAGGACGCCCAGCACGGGCGAGGGCGCGTCCGCGGGCGAGGAATCAGCTGGGAGCGCATCATGCACTGCTGAACCAGCTGAATCACCATCAGGCGCAGCCGCACGTGGCCGTGCGGAGGAGGAACCTGCAGCGGGAAACTTGGGCACAACACCAATAGGCGCTGGCTCAAAGTCAGTAGCATCCAAAAACTCAAAATCCACCGTAGAGGGAGAGGAACCATGCTCAGCATAGGGAAAGGATGACTCGTCAAAAATGACATGACGAGAGATGATCAATCTGTTGGAAGAGAGATCAAGGCAGCGGTATCCTTTATGATGGGGGAGTATCCTAGGAAAACACACAGTGTAGACCGAGGAGAGAGTTTATGTGGAGCAGTTGCAGACAGGTTTGGGTAGCATTTGCAACCAAAGACACGCAAGTGATCATAGGAAGGCGCCTTACCAAAGAGGGCGAGGTGTGGGGTGGATTTCTGCAGCGTCTTGGTGGGCAAAATGTTGATGAGGTAGGTGGCTGTCTGCAACGCCTCAACCCAAAAGGACGGCGGGAGGGATGCCTGGAATAGAAGGGAACGCACAACATTGTTGATGGAACGAATGATGCGCTCAGCCTTACCGTTTTGGGGAGAGGTGTAGGGGCAGGACATGCGGAGGTGAATACCGTGGGTGAGAAAGAACGTGCAGGAGGTGGAGTTGTCAAACTCCCGGCCATTGTCGCACTGGACGGCCTTCACGGTCACGCCAAACTGAGTGTGCACGTAGGCAAAGAAGTGAGCGAGTGTCGAGAAAGCGTCAGATTTCAGCTTCAAAGGAAAAGTCCACAAGTAATGTGAGCAATCATCAAGAACGACCAAATAATACTTGTAGCCCGCTACACTAAGAACTGGAGATGTCCAAAGATCACAATGTATAATATCAAAATTATTTGACGCTCTAGATGATGACAACTGAAAAGGCAGACGCACATGGTACCCTAACTGACATGCATGACAAAGGGTGGAGCTATGATCATGACTATAGTCGGGCAAGCCAGACGACGCAAGCGTGGAGAGGACCTCGCGCCCAGGATGGCCGAGACGACGGTGCCAGAGTGAAGACCCGGAGGCAGCAACCAAGGATTGCTCAGCTGGAAGGCGAAGAGGGTACAACGGCCCGGAGCTATTGCACCTGACAATCACGTTCTGAGACAGAAGATCCTTCACAGAACAACCGGTGGGGTCAAACTCAACTGAACAATTGTTATCAATGGTAAACTGGCGTACAGAAATCAGATTCTTAATAAGTTGAGGAGAAACCAAAACATTATTAAGACATAAAGAAGGATGAATAACTGTGGTGCCAGTGGATGTAACGGGAAGTAAGGAACCGTTACCGACAACAATTGAAGTAGGAGTAGGATACCGCGGGGAAGTAAAGTGAGAGAGGGAGTCAAAACGAGAGGTCATGTGGGAAGTGGCACCTGAGTCGAAGTACCAATCAGTGGGCTGCTGAGGTTGCTGCAGGGCCATGGTGCTGAAGGACGACGCAAGGGACTGCTGATCCCAGGAAGGCAGCCTGGCGAGTGGATTATAGAATCCAGGAGGAGGGCCAGCCCACTGGCCAGCATGTTCCGAGGCGGTGACCGTCGGGGCAGGCTGCTGGAGAGGCGGCTGCACCAGGAGCGCCTGCTGTGGCGCCTGCTGGTGAGGGCGCGGTGGAAGCGCAGCGAGCGGAGGCCTTGTCCCGGGCCACATCTGAATGGACCCGGTCCAAGGGTTGTAGTAGGAGGGCCACGGGGCACCCCGTAGCCGGTCTTCTGGCCGGCGGGCTGGCCGCTAGAGGACTGCCCGCCATGCTGCTGCTGCTGTTGTCCGGAGCCGCCGCAGCGCGGCGGCTCTTGGACGAAGAAGAGGCAGGGCCGCCCCCGGAGTCGGTGCCACCTGGGCGCACCGACTGGGAGGGTGCAGTAGGCGTCGAGCCGGAGGCCGCCAGCGCCGTGGCCTGAGAGGGCGCCTGGGGGTCCATCGTCATCTCCTCCAAGAGGAGATCCGCCTTGGCCTCGAGAAAGGTGGGGAAGGGGCACCCGCGCCGGAGATGCATGCCGACGTTCTTGAACCGCTCGTTCAAGCTGCGAATGACGTGGAAGACGAGAGTGCGGTCGGGGACGACCTCGCCCAAGGCGCCGAGTTGCTCCGCCATCTTCTTCAGCTCCTTGCAATAATCAGTGATGGATAGATCACCTTGAACAAAGATACGGAGCTTGGTGTCGAGGAGGAGCGTGCGCGTCTCGCGGTTGTTGAAGAACTGCGACTCCACGGCGCACCAGATGCTAGCTGTGGGCAGTGGAGTGTTGGCCCGAGATCGTCTCGGCGAGGTCATCAGAGATGGTGCCGAGGATCCACGACTTGACGACGCAATCCATGTGCTGCCAATCGGGGTAGGAAGGCGCTGATTTGTCCCGCAGAATATGATTCTGCAGCGAGTACTTCCCGAGGGTGAGGAGGAACTGATCGCGCCCGCGGGAGAAGTTGCCGGCGTTGACATCGAGGACCATCGGGATCAGCGCGCAGACGTTCTGCACAGCAACAGCCTGAGCGTGCAGATTGGCGATGGCGGCGGCCTCGTGAAGGAGGGCCTCCTGGAGGTCAGGAGACTCGGAGAGGTCGGAGCCGGCGTCGGAGAGGTCGCCGTCGGCGACGTCGTCGCCAACAGGCGCACCATCGGCAGCAGCGCGCGCCTGCTTGGCGCGGGCTAGGGTGTCCTGGGCGCGCGCCGCAGCGGCGTCGCGCTCCTGGGCGGCGGCCAGGGCTTCCTGCTCGGCGGCCGTCGCGCGCGCTAGGGCGTCCGCGCGGGCGGTCTTCCGGGCGGCCGCACGCTTGCGCGCAGCGGCGGCGGCATCTGCGTCCAGGGTGGACAGCGCCGTGGAGGAGTGGGCGTCCAACACGACCAAATAAATCATCTTGGTGAAAATAACCTCCATTTGCTGAACAATCAGAGCTGGAGGCACACAGCGCCTTCCTAGGATCGTGGGGAGTTCCAGGGCAAAGGAACTGATATTCACTGGCCGTAGATGTGATGCAGCTGAAGCTGTAATGATGGGTAAGGCTAAGCTTTGCTACCTTTTTTTTGCCTGCTTACTTATTGGAACGATTCTTAAATGTGTTTGCATTGCAGGACTTGCAAACTATTGCGTTCCAGCAGGAGAGGCTTATCAAAAAGCTCTTGATATTGCCCGCGAGATAACTCAAAAGGTAAGAATCAGTCTTATTGTGACTACTGAAGTCAAACTCAAAAAGTATGGATCAGTCTTATTGTGACTTCTGAAGTCTGAGCACAGGAAGTTCTTCAGTTCACACTTCTGAAGTTCTGATTAAGCAATTACTTGGCTCTATATATTAGAAACTTGCGTGAACAAATTCATCAAAGATACAGTAAATGAAAACTGCAGGAGTAATTTGATTAGGATCTTCTTTCTTTGTTTCTTAGGTAGCCTGTTGTAAAACACTGTTCCTTTTTATATATTTATAGTATATTCAGTAGGGGGTCCTAATCCCCTCCTGTTTCTTGAAAAAAATGATTGGGATCAGTAATCCAGCGCCCTGTACTGTAACCACTCTGTCCTTGGTTGTCTTTCTTGCAGGGTCCCCTGGGGATAAGAATGGCGAAGAAGGCTATAAACCAGGGGATGGAGGTCGCCGCCATGTCCTCGGCATTGGCTGTTGAAGGGGAGTGCTACGAGCAGCTGCTGCACACGCAGGATCGCCTTGAGGGCCTGGCTGCGTTTGCGGAGAAAAGGAAGCCTGTCTACACGGGAAAGTAGTGTCATGTCACGTTGCTGTTAGACCGTTGGGGCTCCTGTCCTGGTGGACTGGAATGTGTGTAAACTGTAAAAGATCAGGAGAAACGTTGAACGGGCCCTGGATTGTATATGGAGGCTAGATGCCAGATGAAGGACCTGTGCTTCTGCATGAGCTTGCCGTCGCGTGCCGACGTTGGCCGCGACGGCCGGCTCAGCGTCGAGGAGCTGCTGCCTGCTGGACGTGATGAACGCCGGGGAGCTCGCGCTGGGCGCGGCGCTGCCCGCGCTCCAGGCCGCCGCCGGGCCGCCGGGGGCGCGGACGAGCTCGCCGGGGCACTCGGGATCGTGGGCATCGCCAGCGTCGAGGACTGCGCGGCCGTGGACGAGTTCGCCGGGGCACTCGGCGTCGTGGGCATCGCCAGCGTCGAGGACTGCGCGGCCGTCGTCCCCGCCGCCAGTGGCGCGCTTCTCAGAGCGGTGCTGCAGCCCAACCGCGGTGCTGGCGCTCCACGGCTCGACTGCTCGAGGTTGCCGCCGGGCTCCACAGTTCGGATCCAACATCACTATGTGAGGCTCCTTGCCCGAGAGTTGAAAACGGTCAATAACTTCCGCAGATTAATCCCCTCCTAACGCCGCATATGCATATCTTAACCGCACAATTCCGATCAAACGGCTGCGAGGGACTCCAGGGTGGACGGTATTTTATTTACCGTCCACCCCCGGACGTTTTTTTCGTTTCACGAGTTCCCGACCCGGCGATAAGCAGGGTCGGTACCTCGTCAGGCTCGCGGCCGCTGCAATCCGCCGTGCCCGCGCTCGTGACCATCCTTCCCGTCTGGTGAGGGCGACGCGCCGACGGGCTGGCTCAGCGTCGAGCAGTTCCTGAACTGGATGAACGCCGGGGAGCTCACGGCGCGATGCTGCAGCCTGCTACCCGTGCTCGAGGCTGATGGGGGCTCGCTCGTCGGCGGGGATGAGCTCGCCTGCGCCAACTACGCGGCCATGCCTGGACGGCGACGGCGCCATCACCGTTGAGGAGTTCAGGCTCATGGCCGACCTGATCTAGATCGAGGCTCATGGCTGCTACACCTACGCGTGGAACACGGTGTTGAGTTTGCTGTGTGCCCGTGGTGTACTGAGATCGACAATAACCAAGCGTCTGTTTTCATCCAGGTTCCTCCATGGCTCCATGGACCATGAAACGTGCAAGAAGAACACACGACGCTTGCAACTCGTGAAGCCTACAGCCATGGAACAGAGCAGTGGCCACGTCTGTCGTCGTCTGGTGGTGGTTGGAAGCTGAAGCCTGGAGGTATGGCACGGGCCGCACGGCAGGGGACGGAATTGGTCGCAGCTGCCGGCTCACGGTGGAGGTGCAGGTGCTCCAGGACGTGATGATCGCCTGGGAGCTCGTGCCCGGCGCGCTGCTGCAGTTCGCCATTCGCCATGCCGGCGCTCCACGGCTCGAAGTAGCCGGAGGAGCCCAACTGCCCAACCCATTTGACCGAACGTCGGGCACCTGCTCGTCGGGGAGTTGACTACAGTCAATAATGTTTGTGCCATTGGAGTAGTCCACATGCAAATCCTGACTGCACGAGTCCAATCCAACGGCCGTGGGGATCTCGGGTGGACGGTATTTCATTTATCGTCACCCCACCAATGACAAGGGTCGGTGTCTCGCCAGGTGCGCCGTCGCTGCAGTCCGCTGTGCCCGCGCTCATGACCACCCTTTCCGTCCGATAAGGGCGATGCGCTGCCGGCCGGCTCACCGTCGAGCTGCTCCTGGACTGGATGAACGCTGGGGAGCTCGGGCTGGGCGCGCTCGGCGCGATGCTGCAGTCGGCGCCGCCCGCGCTCGAGGCCGCTGGCCGCCGGGGGAGGCCGTGCGCGCTAGTCGGTGCGGACGAGCTCTCCAGAGAGCTCAGCGTCGCGGGCGCCGCCAGCGCCGAGGACTGCACGGCCATCGTCAAGTGCGGAGTGTCTGCACGTCGACGGCGACGGCAGCGGCGCCATCACCATCGAGGAGTTCCGGCTGATGGCCATTGGCCAACCTGCTCTAGATGGGGTCAGGAGATCTTGGCTGCTACACCTACGCTCGGAACGGTGTTTAGTTTGCTGTGTGCCCGCGACCATGGTGTCCATCTATGCGCAGATATCGACAACGATCAAGCACGTGCCCATCTGTGTTGCTCCGTGGACCGTGCAACGTGCAAGTAAGAACACGCGAGATCTATGTTGCGACTCGTGAAGCCTACAGCCACGGAACAGGGCACTGGCCACGCGTCTGGTGGTCGTGGGAAGATTGAGGTAGGACGCGGACGCGCGGCAGGGAACGGGTCGCGGCAGCTGGCTCACGGTGGAGGTGCTCCTGAACGTGGCGAACGCTTGGGAGCGCTCGTGCTCGGCGGTGCCGCTGCAGTCCGCCGTGCCGGGCTGCCGGCGCTCCACGGCTGAATCGTTGCTCTCGTCGGGGGGATCGACTACCGCCAATAGCATCTGCGACTGCGAATCATCCACTTTGAAGCGGTGAATATTTAAATCATAGCTACACGAGTTCGATCCAACGGCAGCGAGGGACTTCAGGGTGGACGGTATTTTATTTACTTACCATCCACCTGTAACATCCCAAAAATATGTCTAAATAAATTACCCGCTAAAAATATTATTTTTCAAAATCTTTTTCGTCGCTGAGCTCAAATCATTCCAAATTCTTTCCTGTCCGAGCTCCTGATTCCCCAAAATCTTTTTCCGATGATCCGCAGTTCCGACACCCGAATTCAATCCCCATCCTTGTGTTCCCCTTTTCCTCTTTCCGCGTGCGAGTCGCTTCCGACTGAAGCTGCCGTGCGCGTGCGTCGACCGCCGCCGCAAATCCCGCCGACATCTCTCTCTTTCTCTCTCTCTCTCCATTTTTTCTTTTTCCCTTTTCCTCTTTCTTTTTTTTCCTTTTCTCTTTTCATTTTTTCTCCCACCTTCCCTTTCTTCCTTCTCCCTCCTTTTTCCCCCACGCGCTGCACGCCGAGCGCTCAGCTCGACGCCGCCGTGCCCCCTTGTGCCGGCCGGGGGCCCCTCTGCCTGCGCCGCCGCTTCACCGCCGCTATGCGCCACCACCCCTCCTACTCACCTCGACGCTCGCGCACTACCGAGCCCCAGCGGAGCTCGCATCGCGCACGCATGCCGGCGTTCTCTGTGCGCCGAGCTCCCCTGGACGCCGCCTCCCCCGCTTGCAGCCGCACCGCCCTCGGCTCGCCCCGTCCCATCCCCCCTACGCGCGCCGTGCCCCCTTGCCCGCCTCGTCGCTCGCGCTCGACTGAACAGCAGCGGCAAGGACGAGCCGCGAGCAGGGCCGGCCACGCGTGGCACCCCGCCATAGGCCGCCGCCCCCCACTTGCCGTCCTTCTCTGCGCCGCCCGTCACCTCGCCGTCGCACCCCGCCATAGGCCGCCCCCTGGCCCCTGCTCTGTTCTGTCCCGAGGTAGAAGAAGGAGGGGGTGGTTTTGCCCAAAACCCCCTGCCCTTCTTTCTTTTCTTCTAAGAAATCCTCAACCTCTCTAAGTCATTTTTCCATGGAAGCCCTTACTATTTTCCTCATCTAAGAAATGATCCCTTTACTATATAAAACATTTAGGATTAGGTCCCTGCCTAATTTCCAGAATAACCCAAACATTTTCCAAAATTATATTGAAGACCTTCGCCCCGAGAATATTTCCAAAGAAGCCCTCCCTATTTTCCCTATTTAGGAAATAACCCTTCCCCGTATAGATTTAATTCTAAATAAACCCCTGCCCATCTTCAGAGTAGCCCGGATATTTTCTAAAATTCCAATCAAGCCCTCGCCATCTCAAAAATAATTACAAAGAAGCCCTTGAACCCCCGTTTAACCCCTAACCACTCCTTCGACTCATTATTTCATGCGCCAAAAATCCTCTGTTTGCCCCGAAACTTTACCACGCCATTTCTAACATAATTTCGGCCATGCCATTAGAGAACCACCCAAAAATATTACACCCATCTCCATATCTTAATTTCTTCCGATTCGAGCTCAACGATAAAACCCTTATTTCTTTTTATTTATTATGTGTTTGTTTGTGTGTGCCGTAGATCACGGTGTGAACGAGGGAGAACCCGTCGACGAGTAGTACCGCGAGCAAGGGTCCGAGGACCAGTACCGCAACCCCGAACCCGAAGGACAGTACCTCGATCAGGACTTCCCGGAAGGCTTTGCGAACAGCAAGTTCAATCTCATCCTTTGATGCATATTTTGTCCCAATTTTATAAACACAACCTACTGGCCTGTTTTATAAAACTGCATATGCTTTTACTGCTAAAACATGGTTGGATAGCCACCCCTTGATTTGTTATAACCATTCCTTGACCACCTAGATTGATGTCTACATATGATTCGTTCTGTGTGGATGTTAGTCACTGCTAGAATTGCTCAGGGCCTTATATTCGTTCTACTACACATCAAACGTGATTATTTATAAAAGAAAATGTGTGAGTGTGTGGGAAGGGAAAAAGGTGGATTTGTTGAAAATAAATGAAAGACGTGTCTCGATGAGATGGATGGCATTTCTGTGTGAATTGCCAGAAGGTGTGCTTGTACCTGTGTGGTTGAGCAAGGTTGGGAGATATCCATCTTGTCACCATTAAGGACCGAGTTGATGTGTCATCTCACCTAACTCAACTTATCGTACAACCACTCGACCGTTGTGTGTGGCAACGGCTTAGCATAAATCCCACTAGTTAGTCTGTTAGTCATTAGGAGAGCTGGTGAGCAGCGGGTGATCAAGGAGATGGGATAAGATCTTTGTGAATTATACCCCGGTTGGGCCTCGTTGGTAGGTCAATGACCCCTTGGTGGATCCCGTGTTAACTACTCAGGTCTAGCTAAGGTGAGTAATGGCTTCGATGGGATCTGCACCGACACTAAGGTGATCGTGCTGTGGTACCCCGCCTGTGGGTAAAGTGTACACCTCTGCAGAGTTAAAAACTATTCGAATAGCCGTGCTCATGGTATTAAGCGGGTTACGGTTTGGCCACATAACTAGTGTTTCTTCTGGGAATGGTTGGGATGGCGTGTGTTGTTTTGGAAAAGTGTCCGGCAGCTGTGCCGTGTGCTACGGCGGATGAAGAGTCTGGTAGCAATTTAAAACTTAGATCTTGTGTGGATTAACCCTACGTGTCAAGATAATTGCTTTGAAAATCCTATTCTTTCAAATAAACACGTGCATAAAAATTAGCTTTACAGCAAATTAACCGATAGCCTTATCCTTGATTAATCATGTGCATATGCTCTGTTTATACCCCATCCGTGGGTGAGGTTGAACTTGCTGAGTATGTTTGTACTCACCCCGATATATGTTGTTGCTTCAGAGGAAGATCCGGACTTCATGGTTGAAGACGTCGAGTAGAGGTTGCGTCCGCACCCAAGTCTGCCTGTGGTGTTGGCCCTGTTCAGGATGCTTTCGCTGGCGCGATACTCTGAGCCCGAGCTGGATCCCATGTGGGTCGTGCTTTGGTGTATCACCGTAGCCTTTTTACTTCTTTTTATTGTCTGTCTCGAGTGTCCACCTCCTCGGAGGATTGTACGGTGATGTACCATCTGATGTAATAAATGTGTATCAGCCTCCTGGGACTGATATTTGTATCACATTAAAGTCTGAGGGGACGCTTCACTACCCCCGGAGGGTTAGCTCGTCTCACGACCTGGGCAATATGCCGAGCCAGAGGGTTATTTCGCCAGGCCCCCCTACAGCCGCTGATGGTGTCTCGTCACCCGTAAACATTCTACTCAACCTAGCGCCTCGTACCCACCCATTCGAATCGCCGTTGGATTGGATTTTCGAATCTTGACGCACCACAGATTAGGGTTAGCTAATTGCTCTATTACAGTTAGAGCGGGGATGGCGGTGGCGGGTGTCGAAGCAACGGCCGGAGCCACCGCTCACAGGCGGAGGTCGAGGCGGCGGTGAGCGGAGCCACCGCTCGTGGCAGGGGGTTGAGGTGGCGGCGGGCGTCGATGAGCGGAGGTGTCCGCGGCTGCGGAGCGGGAGCGGCCGCGTCTTCCCCAACTCCAGCGGCCGCATCACTAGTACAGAACCTCTTTTCTATGGCAAACAGTTTTCGTCATGGATAACACCGTTTTCATCACAGAAAGTGTTTTGTGACGAATTAATGACGAATTTGAAATCGTCATTGTGGGAGCGTCACATTTGATTTTTCGTGACGAATCGACCAAATTCGTCATAGAACTGTTTTTTCCAGTGACGGACAGGTTATTCGTCATGGAACTGCTTTCGTTCTATGACTAATGCAAAGCGTCATTAATTTCGTCATGGAAGACGCTGCCACGTGGCACACGCCACGCTGACGGCCTGACGTGGCAAGCTGCCACGTGGCACCGCCACGCTGGCAGCTGACGTAACGAGCTGCCATGCTGGCAGAGCCACGTGTCGCCTTCCCGAGATGCCACGTGTCTGCTTCCAGCGGCACCACATGTCGTCTTCTGGTCGTGCCACGAATCGTGTTCCGGTGGTGCCATGTGTCTACTCCAGGTCGAGCCACGTGTTCTATTCTGGTCTAGCCACTTGTCCTGTTCTTTTTGCACCACGTGTTGTATTCTGGTCGTGCCACGTGTCGCTTTCTGTTCGCTCCACGTGGTAGCTTCTGGTTGCTCCACGTGGACGCTTCCTGTTGCGACACGCACCACACAGAGGCAATTCATAAAGATGTACAAAATAACAGACACCAAAATATAGCACAGAATAACAGCTGATCATGTCTGGTTCATCACAGACACTATTCATCATAGAGTTCAAACACTATTCATCACAGAGTTCACACAGGCATCAAAGTGTTTAACCAGCACCAAGTGCTTCACCCAGAACCCACCGAACGTGACCCAGCACCCACCAGACACAAGTTCACCATACACCCATCACCAGAGAAGTTCACCAGACAAAATCCAACCCACCAGACTGCAGCTCATCAAACTGAAGGACCACTATTGGCACCACTGTTGATCATAAAAAACCGGCGCATCAGCGCATTGGTTTCCTCCGTCGCCTTCTTGTTCTCTTCCACTTGCCGCTTGTATTCTTCCAACTCTCTTCGGGTCTTCTCAAGCGCTTCGTCCGTGCTCTGAGATTTTTGCTTCAGCACAATCACTTCCTCTTGGAGAAGTGCAGAACCTTGTCTTTCAGCTGATAGTTGTGCCTCGAGCGCCCTTTCTTTGGCTGTGGGTGCTTTTGTCGGCCTTATGGGCTGCACACCAATGTTCTTCAGGAAGATGTTGCTGCTATTCTTGGGGAGCACCTTGGAGACGACCTCTGCACTTGAGACTACTGCATTGCCTTCGGCAGGAGGCATGGCCTTAAGGGCTTCCATGTCAGCCTGACATAATCCAAAACCAAATGTCAATTAGCTGGCTGCTATTCAATGCAGGAACGAATAGTTAAAATGCACCAATGCCAACAAATCATAAGTAATGTAGCAGCAGGAGCAATGGCATACAGAACTGAGGGAAATACTAACACCAAATCAGATTATGCTACAACCATAAAATAGTCCATTTGCCTAGCAAACGACTGTGCTAGCCTAAAAAGACTCACAGATTTACCAAATGCAGCACTATGAGATATTTCTCCCCTGTGTTCTTGCAAACAGTCAGAAAATGCAATCTACAAGCATGGCAGAGCCTCAACTACACTGGCCTGCTGCAAATTTATGTGTTAACAGTGGAAGATGAAGAATTCATGCCTACTAACAGCATAAGCCAAGTTGCCTTATTAGTATATAGTCATATTGTACTTACTACTACTTCTTTTGCAGTTTCACTCAGTCCTTTCTTGCGGCTGGTATGGCATTCTTTGAAGACCTCCACTACATCAAGTTCTTCATCAGAGGCATCTTCTTGGTCCCCATCAGCGGGGTCTTCAAGTTCTCCAATACTTCTTGATTTGCACGTGCTGCAGCCATTTTCTTTTGTGTCTGTTCGGCATGGAATGCACGGAGTAGTTAAAATGAGTAGCACAGAGGTAGTGGAGTTAAGAAGTAACATAGCACCAGCAGTAGCAAGTGACACAAGAACGAAATAGTAGCAGCAGTAACATAGCAGCAGCAACAACATGTAACATAGCAGCAGCAGCAACATGTGTGACACACGAAAGAAAATGAAGCAGTAATAACATAACAGCAGCAGCAACATCTAACATAGCAGCAGCAGTAAAAAAAGTGACCCTCCTCATACATATTCATGCAGTTGTGCAACATAGCAGCGAGAACCCGTTGTCTGGTGGAACTTGACTTCGCCACGGTTTTGCGTGTTCTTCTCTGCTGTTTGCTACAACATGTCACATATGAAAGAATAAATTTATAATTCATCCAACATAGCTGCAAGAACATGTACATGAGAACTAAAGAATTGCACTAAGATAACATACCAAGTTTTTGGGATTCATCCACTTTTCAACCAGTTTGTTCCACATTTCATCAGTCATGTAGGAGACAGGTGATGTTCTTCTGATCTGATCAATTGGAATCCCAGTGAAGTATTTTTTCTTCAGCCTGTAGCGCTTCTGTCTTATAGCAGATTGGAACACACTGTAGCAAGCCTCCTCAATCGCCTTTTCTCTGGTGTCCACACGCAGCCTTAACTGAAACATTTTGAGAGAGATCTGTCATTAGCAGCAAAAGATGAACATTGTTATAGTCAAATGCAACATGTACTGAGTATAAAGGAACTTACTCCTAGTTTTCCTATGAAGTTATCAAAAATGGGTTTACTCTCCTTTTCCTTGTAATGTTTCCAATGGGTGAAGACAGGAACATGATCTCTAACAACGACACCAGCTTCGGAAGCAAATTTCGCCGCTTGAACCGGGTCATGGGGTCTTTTGAATCCATCTGCAACAGTTATAGGCAACTTGCTCTTCATTGATCGTGTCATCTTGTCAAGCAATATCCCTTTTGTTCGTGTCCTAGCCTTTCTTGGGGCAGGCTCTACAAAAGACCAACCAATTGAGAATGTTAGTACTAATAAAATGACAAGATGTAACATAGCAGCAGCAACAACATGTGACACATAAATGATAAACAACAGTAGTTAACACAGATTTTGTAATGCACAAGTTAATACAACACCTGCTAATCATATGTATCAACAATGTAATCATGATCTTGTAACACAGATCTTAATTTGATTTAATTCAACATAGCAGTAGTAGTATCATTTTGGAGGTACAGATACAGATTAGCTTAAAGTGAACTTTCACAGAAATTCAGATCTCACAGAGAATTAATTGTTGCACAGATACAGTTATCTAATCAAACATCTAATGCAACTAGTCTATGCCCAGGACGTAAACCATCTACATTATTATCTCCATTTCCCTTCCACAAACATCATCATTCACAAAAAAGAGCCATCAGCAACATGTAACATGTAATATAGCAGCAGCAACAACAAAAGAGGTAGCAGCAGTAACATAGCAGCATCAACAACATGTGACATAGCAGCAACAGTAAAAAAGAGGCAGTGTTATCAAATGCCACTTGCCTTCAGCTCCTGCTTGTGTCGTTTCTTCAGGGTGCACCTCTTCTTCTCCCTCAGCCTGCTCTCCTTCACCACCAAAACCATCATTCTCATAAGCCCCATGGTAGGACCAGTCAACACCGTGATCTTCTGACATTGGAGTTAACCCTTGCTGATCTTCATCACTTGGTTGTGTTGGCTGTTGGCGCCCTTGCTGATCTTCATGACTTGGTTGAGTTGGCTGTTGCCTTGTGGAGGAGGACCTTGTTGCCACACCTGGAGGCCTCTCATTGGAAGGACTTGGCCTGATTCTCTTACCCTGGGTTCCTCCTTGAACAGCTACATCTTCAGCTTCAGCAGGTCTCTCATCTGGAGGTTGAGACCTCACTCGCTTACTCTTTCTTGCACCTCTAGGTGGCATTTCTACAGTTCCTTTTCGGCGCCTTGCACTGATTTTCTTTCGAAAACGTTTAGGAGGCTATAGTAGGGGAGAAAAAGATCTTGTTAGCACATGAATGAATTAGAAAAACAAGTCAAATAATGAACTGCTGCCAGAAGTAAGAAATGCAAGTGTTCATCACATCCCCAGGTACCTCAATAATCATTAGAGGAACAGGCTCGTCGACTAGCTCCTCGTCTAATGACGTATCATCATCGGTGTCTCCCTGAACCTGCTCCGCAGTTTCAGGGAGATAATCCGAATCATATGTATCTCCAGGACGACTACCCTGTTCCCCTTCCCTTATTCCCGTTGAACTTGCAGATGCATTTGCAAATGAATTTACAGTTGCTGAAAATTTGTTGAGGCCAAGTGCTTCAAATCTTGCATTATTCTCTGCTATGTTCTTGTCCCGCTGCCTCTCGTAATCAGTTTTTGCAGTTTCTTACATGCGTAAACACATAATACGACAGGTGAGGATGTTGCATTCATAGAAATTCTAATTATTCATAACATATTGACTACCTCAATTCTAATTGCCTAATGCTGGTTGGTGACACAAACCAAGTATGGTTCTAAATCCTTAACAACAATGTATATCAAGAATCATATATTCTACACAGCACCTGGTGTAAGGCAGGAAGCATACAATGAAAAAATAGCACCTGGTGTGATCTGAGCAATACACATGAACTGTAATCAATTTAACACATGTATAATGATTTAACACAGCAGTAGATAATCATATCTAAACACAGCAGTAGATAATCATATATAAACACAACAGTAGATAATCATATATAAACACAGCAGTAGATCTGGTAATGAAGAAGTTAACCTACCACCTGCTAATTATATCTAGATTAATTTGATTCATTTCATCACGGCAGTAGTAGTATAATTTCGGAGGTACAGATACAGAAACATCCTTCACAAATCCGAACCCTAATCCTGAAACATCATTCACGAATTGGTCCAAATCCTAATCCCGCTCGAGATCCAAATCCTAATCCAACTAATTCTCGTCCAGCTCGAGCTCCGAACCCTAATCCAACTCGAGCTCCAAACCCTAAGAACTGGAACCATCTTCGAGGGTGTAGGTATTTGGCTTACCTGCTACTGCACCGCGTCTAGTCTTTACCATACTTCGTCGAAGAGCTAACGGGATCCGGTCGGCGTCGGCGTCGGCGTAGTAGATCCGCAAGGTTCCGGTGGCGAGGTGAGGTAGCAGACCAGGTCGGCGAAGGCGAGGAAGCAGAGCCGCTTCCGGTGGCGAGGTGAGGTAGCAGACCAGGTCGGCTACGGCAATGAAGCAGAGCCGCTTCCGGTGGGCGTCGTGTGTCGTCGTCGTCGAGGTGCGGACCGGCCGGGGCGTCGCGCGTCGGCAAGGTGCGGACCCGGCCGGCGCGTCGGGCGTCGTCGAGTGCGGATCCGGCCGGCGCGGTGGTGTAAGCATCTAGGCCCTCAAGGTATGTTTCGGTGATTAATGACAACCATTATTGTGACTAATGAGTTTGTGCAGCTTAATAGATCATTATCGCTCATTTGGTCATATGTCAAAAGAGGCCCCTAAATTTCGGTTATTCTAAAAGGCGATCTCGGTTTTCAACTTATATATGTCAAGGCTAAGGATCTTTCTAGTCCTAAGTGTCACAAGGTTGAGAAGGACACTTAGGTTAGTATAGGTTTTATAGTTTTGTAGTGATCGCACTATTAAGAGGGGTTAAGGCTAAGTAACTTGAGCATGGACACGATCATTTGAAAATGGATGCACACTATGGTCACTCAGGTTTCTAGAAGTTCAAATAAGTGGTTCTCAAACTATATCTCAAGAATATTTGGATTTCATTCAAGACTCAAATCAGAAAAGACAAAATCAGAAAAAGTCTATACACCGGTTTAACCGACGCTCTCAATTTTCTATACGTCGGTTAAACAAAGTCAGCAGAGTCTGGACAAATTCAATACACCGGTTAAACCGACGTGTTTGAATTTAACGTCGGTGCATTAGTCCAGAGTTGGTTTTTCCAGGGCAATTCAAGTTCTATTCACCGGATTAACCGACGCTGTTTGAATCAAGACGTCGGTGCAATTGACCAGTGAGATGGCTTTTTCAGAGGAATTCAAAAGTTGTACTCACCGGTTAAACCGACGATAGGTTTGAGTTAACGTCGGTGCAGTTGTCCAGAGACTTGGTTTTTCAGTGGTTCAGTGGACAACTACACTCACCGGTTAAACCGATGCTACGTCGGTTAATCTGCCCCAGTTGTAACGGCTAGTTTTCAGAAGAGGCAGTTTACATTCACCGGTTAAACCGACGATGACAATGGGGGGTACGTCGGATTAACCGGCGCTACGCAGTTTTCTGGCAGCTTTTCTCCAACGGCTCTATTTGTGTGAGCTGCCTATATATACCCCTCCAATGGGTCATTTCGCCCACTCTTGACACCAGGCAACATCCAAACACTCATACCATAGTCAAGAGCCACCTTGAGCTTCATCATTCACATACTTGTGCTTTCAATCAATCAAGAAGCAAGATTAAGGACTTGAGTAGAGAAAGGCTAGTGTGCATCCGTTCTTGGTGATCGGTTCTTGCTCAAGTGAAGGCCTTAGCTTGTTACTCTTGGTGATTGGCATCACCTAGGCGATCTTGGTGATCGGGGTGTTTCTCGCGGAGCTTGCCAAGGATTGTGGGAGCCCGGAGAAGAAGATTGTACGTGGCTTGAGCTCCACCACGCCGGGATGGTGAACGGAGACTCTTAGTGAGCGCCCAAGTCTCGGTGACATGGGAGGTGACAAGACTCTTAGTGAGTGTCACAACGTGGACTAGGGGTGTGTGCCAACACATCGACACCACGGGAAAAAATCCGGTCGTCTCTTGTCCACTCTCTTTATTCAAGCATTTTCTTTCATGCAATTTACTCATGAGCTTGACTTAGAGATCATAACTTAGCTCTACCTTGCTAGGCTTTACTTTGTTTTTATCTCTCTTAGCTTGTGTAGGTAGTTTAGTTATCCGGTTGGTGAATTGGTGCCCTACTAGTATTGCATAGGTTAAGGTTGCTTTACCTTGCTTTAGAATTTGAAAAAGGCCCAATTCACCCCCCCTCTTGGTCCATCGATCCTTACAGGTGGGCGTTGACGAAGAGACAGCCGCGGCGGCGGCTAGGGTTTAGAGGGAGAGAGGGAGAGAGAGGGACGAAATGAGGGAGAGAGAGGGACGAAATGAGGGAGATAGGATTTATCTAGAGCCGGTTGGAGAGGGATGAAATGAGGGCGTCGCGCGACTGGCAGGTGGCCCCTGGAATGAAATTAGAGCGGGAGAGATAAAAAAAAGTGAAATTAGAGCGGGAGGTTAGCAGCGGGAGAGGGTGGGAGGATATTTGGCTTGCCGCCGAGAGGGAGATGGCTCACTGGCAAGTGGCCCCAATTTTGAAATTAGAGCTAGATAGCTTCAAACAGCATTTTCAAATACTAAACGATTTCAAATTAAAAAGTCATCAACTAGACAATTGTATAACTCATCAAAATCTACAACTTTCATATTTGGCATTTCTCCGTCTGAGTCTTTTTTAATGATTCAAATTTTGAAATTCAAAATTTGACAATTTGTAACAACAATTTGAGTGAGTAAATGAATTCAAATGGAAAAGTCAATAAAACCAAACTTGCAGAACTAGTCAAGATGTACAAACTTTATTTTGGTTAATTCTCCATCCGACTTTGTTTGAACAAATTGAAATTTGAATTTCAAAAAATGACAAGTAGATTCAAGTTTTTTAACACTAAATGATGTCAAATCAAAAAGGAATGAATACCAAACTTTTGTAACTCAACAAGCGCTACAAACTTTATTTAGATCATTTTTTTATTTGAGAAAGTCGTTACAATATGCAGTACAAATCTGACAAACCCCTAACATAGCCCCTTACACTATGAGGGTGATGTGTAGTATTTGTGAACAACTTTAGTATCACTTCGTCGGATGAACAAATGACCCAAATAAAGTTTGTCGGTCTCGATGAGTTATACAATCTTGTTATTCATGACTTTTTCATTTGAAATTACTTAGTCCCCCAAAATTTTGTTTGAATATGTAACATTCAAAAATTCAAAAGTCAACCCGTCGAAACTAATTCAAATGAACAAATGACCCAAATAAAGTTTGTCGGTCTCGATGAGTTATGCAATCTTGTTATTCATGACTTTTTCATTTGAAATTACTTAGTCCCCCAAAATTTTGTTTGAATATGTAACATTCAAAAATTCAAAAGTCAACCCGTCGAAACTAATTCAAATGAACAAATGACCCAAATAAAGTCTCGATGAGTTATACAATCTTGTTATTCATGACTTTTTCATTTGAAATTACTTAGTCCCCCAAAATTTTGTTTGAATATGTAACATTCAAAAATTCAAAAGTCAACCCGTCGAAACTAATTCAAATGAACAAATGACCCAAATAAAGTTTGTCGGTCTCGATGAGTTATACAATCTTGCTATTCATCACTTTTTCGTTTGAAATTACTTAGTCCCCAAAAATTGGTATAATCAGTTTTTTTTCTTAAGAAGACAGTGCCAATCAGTGACCGTTAGATTCTCATAGTTATTGATGTTGGATAGTCTTGTCGTTTTGTGGCATGCAGGTTTGGGGCATGGTTAATTATTACCAAATAAAGGCAACTTGGCTTATGCTGTTAGTAGGCATGAATTCGTGTCTGCACCGTCTGCAAAATCTGCTGTGACAAAGACAGTATGGCAAATTCATCATGATCACTATTCAGTATTCACCACCATCCTCACAAGATTGATGGACAAGTAAATCAAACAGAAAAATGCATTATTATACTACTAATCACATGGAACCAGCCATCAGGGATTCTCAGTAAAGATAAAACTGTCCAAAAGAACTGATTTTCTCATTTTTGCTGTCTCGGGTTCACATCAATCATGTCCGTGGTAAAATGTTTTCTCAGACACAGTTACCACTCGCCAGCTCAAGCAACCAGGACACGAAACTGTCCAAAGAAAAATCAGGACATGAAGGCCACAGTTAAAAAAAATGCAACACGACAATGACAGCGTTAGAACTCACTCTACCAACCTAAGCAATTAAGCAGTGCATAATATTAGTGTACAACAATATCGTCTAGCAATTCTTCTACTTCCCTCTTCCTTTAGGGCCTCGCACCACCCTTTTTCGTCCTCCTCGCCTAACGTTCTGTCTCGAGGCTCCCTTAACAGGTTTTTCAGGATTTATTCCAGTGCCATTCTCAGCAGAATCAACATCTACAGCACTGGCTGCAGGCTCAGTTAAGTCATTACTGGTGGGTAGCACAGCACTGCTCGAGTTAGTGCAGCTGGGATTGTCATTTCCTGAAGATTCTAACCCAGAGTTGGTGTTTGATTGATCCAAAAGACTGCATTACCAAAGGATGTCAGTTACATAAATGCAAGTTCCAATGAAAAAGGCAAGAAGTAAAAGAGAATCTGCAAATGTTGTGGTTACCCATTCACAGATGTTTTCTTGCTCGACCCATTCATTCGGGTCTGGATTGGGGCACCTGCATCCTTCAGTATGGGTTCTGGAAAAGCTTGCATAAAACCAGTGAGTTTATAATAGTACATGTTAGTTTATAATAGACAAGAAGTAGAGATTTCGAGGAGAGATAGGGGCAAAAAACTATCAATTAGTTTCTGTAGAAAAACTATTACCATGCAACAGCACAAAACAAGCATTAAAGCTTGGTCTAATCTAGCAACAAGAATAAAATCGCTGAAACTCAACAACTTCTCTAGCTATATCAGTTCATTAGCATAACAGATAAAAATTGATGGGAGCCTAGAGCTCAGACAATACCAAACCGACTTAACCAAAAATAAATAAATGGAGCAAAAGATACACTAAAATCAAGATTTATATCAGTAAGAAATATCCTTGAATACCTGAAGCTGAGTTGATATCTATATTTGGTTCGGCAGTGGGGGCTTTAACATCACTGTGGTCAGAAGCATCCTTTCTAAATCTGAGGCATAAGAAACATCCATTCAGAATGGAAGTACAAATTCAGCTTCTAAAAAATAATTTCAGGACATCAGAATGCAGGTAAATAACATACTGCTAAGCACTACTTAATCAACAAGCCTATAACTAATGTTGCTGGTGACACTCAGTTCCACAAGCTAAGCTTATAACTGATTGTGCAACTGCAGCAAAAGTGATTTAATAAGTAAGCATATTTTTTATGCAAAAACTGACCTTGTGGAAGACGCATTGACTTCCTCTGCTACTTTATCTGCACAAGTAACACAGGTATTCTTCAGGTGCATTCCCATTGTCGTTTGCAAGGTCCACAGGTTCACCATGAAAGCAACCAGGTATGTTTAGGAAGCGTTCTCACCTCTTCAGAGGCCGCGTAGCTTTGTTAATATATACAGAGAAGAGCCCTCTGCATGGCGTACAAATCACCAACCGAAATCAAGGAGATGCCGGTATTATACCTTTCTATTTGTACAACAACCATATCTGGACTTTCCTATCTTTACAACCCAGGAACTTTCTACACAATTCTATACATCAGGACTCCATGATTTCGGTTGGTTTGTTTCCATACAAAGCATATGTTACAATATTATCTAACAGCCCCCCTCAATCATAACTTTACTAAGTTAAGATTGCGTCTGAAATTATGCAGTTTGTCTCTTGTAAGAGCCTTGGTGAATCCATCAGCAACTTGATCATGTGTTGATATAAACCGAACCTGCAGAAGTTTCCGAGCCACACGTTCTCTCACAAAATGAAAATCAATTTCAATATGTTTTGTACGAGCATGAAACACAGGATTCGCTGTGAGATAAGTGGCCCCTAAATTATCACACCATAACCTTGCTGCAGGTGGCGTTGGAACTTTTAGTTCCTTAAGAAGTGATTGCACCCAGATAACTTCTGCTGTTGCATTGGCTAGAGCTTTATATTCAGCTTCTGTACTTGACCTTGACACAGTGGCTTGTTTTCTTGCACTCCATGATACAAGATTACTGCCAATGAAAATTGCAAATCCTCCTGTTGATCTTCTATCATCAATGTCTCCTGCCCAGTCTGCGTCAGAGAAGGCACTCACAAGCATAGATCGGCACTTGTTTATGCTCATGCCAATATCACACGTGAGTTTTACATATCTAAGAATCCTTTTGACTGCAGACCAGTGAGCTGTAGTAGGACAATGCAGAAACTGACAGACTCTGTTAATTGCGAAAGAAATATCTGGCCGAGTTAAGGTCAAGTACTGTAATGCCCCAACTACACTTCTATATCGTGTAGCATCTTCAGGTCCAAGAGGTTCACCTTCCTTAATGCTTAATTTTTCAGCAACCGATAGAGGTGTAGTCATGGGTTTGCATTGAGTCATGCCAACCCGTTTAAGAATATCTGAAGCATATTTACTTTGTGATAAATGAATACCATCACGTACCTTATTCACCTCTATGCCAAGGAAGTAATGTAATGTACCTAAATCCTTTAGGGCGAAATCTGTCTTGAGATCCTTCAGCAATGCTGACACTGCTTCTGAGGAAGAGCTGACTACTATAATGTCATCTACATAAACCAACAAGAAGATGCTAACATTGCCTTTATTAAATATGAACAATGAAGTGTCGGCCTTAGAGGGGCAGAAACCAAGTTGCTGCAGTTTATCACTCAACCTTGAGTACAAAGCTCTGGGGGCCTGTTTCAGACCATATATTGCTTTATCCAACTTGCATACATGATGTGGGAATTTACTATCTTCATAACCTGGTGGTTGTCTCATGTAGACATCCTCCTCAAGAACACCATGAAGAAATGCGTTCTTTACATCTAGCTGCCTAAGACACCAGCCTCTAGACACTGCTATAGAAAGCACCACTCTGATAGTAGCAGCTTTGACAACGGGGCTAAAAGTATCCTCATAATCTATCCCATATCTCTGTTTAAATCCCTTTGCTACCAATCTAGCCTTATATCTGTCTATGCTGCCATCTGCCTTTCTTTTAATTTTGTATACCCATTTGCAATCGATAAGATTTTTTCCTTCCTGTGCTGGTACTAAATGCCATGTTTTGTTATCTTGCAAGGCACTAAATTCCTCATCCATAGCATGTTTCCAATTTTTATTACCAAGAGCTTTAGATAAATCATGTGGTTCATTACCGACCGCTAAGCATCCATAGCCATACCTTATAGTGCCATCTGTGTATGCTTTTGGTTTTCTGATCCGGTTGGTCCGGCGTGGAAGATTTGTTGCTGCAGCATTATCTGATACAGAAGACCCAGTGCCAGGGACATCCTGATGTGAATCCATCTCGGTTGACGATGGGCCAGTGGGTTCCTGACCCATGTCCGCTGTCGACCCACCATCGGACGAAGTCGACGGGCCGCCATCATTGCGCAATGATGCGCTGCCGGCACCTGGGATCGTGCTTGATCTTGGCTCCAAGTTTTGCTGCGCACAAGCACCACTGTTTTCAGCTGGGATCGTGCTTGATCTTGGCTCCAAGATTTCCTGCGCACAAGCACCACTGTTTTCTTCCAAAAAAGTATCATTAGGTGCAGAATTTTGGGTATTTTGAATATCAGGCAACAATGAATCAGCTACATTAGTATCCCCCGGATGATTCATGGTGGGACTGGAAGGAAACAAGTGAGGAAGGAGATTGACTTCAGCCCGTAAACGAGCGCCGGCATTGGGATGGAACTCACGGAAAGGAAAAACTCCTTCATCAAATATGACATCTCTTGATATGTAGACTCGTCCTGTACTAACATCAAGGCATTTGTAGCCTTTATGAGATGAACTATAGCCCAAGAAGACGCATCGCTTGGAACGAAAAGCAAGTTTATGAGTGTTATAAGGACGAAGGTTGGGCCAGCATGCACAGCCAAATACTCGAAGGAACTTATAGTCGGGTTTCTTATGAAAGAGACGCTCGTAGGGTGTCATGAAGTCAATGACTTTGGATGGGGTTCGATTAATAAGATATGCTGCCGTGGCAAAAACTTCATCCCAGAATTTTAAAGGCATAGATGCATGTGCAAGCAAGGCTAGACCAACCTCAACAATGTGCTTGTGTTTTCGTTCAGCTGGGCCGTTTTGTTGGTGTGCGTGAGGACACGATACTAGGTGTGCTACTCCAATTTTTGTGAAGAAGGAGCTCAGTTTTTGGTACTCTCCACCCCAATCTGTCTGTACAGCAATAATTTTGCTGTCAAACATTCGTTCAACCATATTTTGGAAGTCATGAAATTTCTGAAAAACTTCAGATTTAAAACGAAGCAAATAGACCCAGGTGAACTTACTATAATCATCGATGAAAGAAACATAGTATTTATTTCTGCCTACCGAATCTGTGGCAGGACCCCATACATCAGAAAAAATGAGTTCTAGTGGCTTGGATGAAGCACTAGTGGACACAGGATACGGAAGCTGATGGCTCTTTGCCTGTTGACATGCATCACAGACAGAGCCTTTATTTGACTCAACTAAAAAGGGCAAATTATTGCTACTAACGACTTTCTTAACTATCTCAGATGAGGGATGACCAAGACGATAGTGCCACAAGTCAGGAGATGATCTGGTGGCACCAAGAGCTTCTTTCAGATGCGCACTCGGTATGGGGTAGAGACCGTTTCTACACCGCCCTTCAAACAACGTCCTCTTGGTAGCTTGATCCTTAACAAGAAAATGATTTGGATAAAATTCAAGGTATGCATGATTATCAGAAGTAAGACGGTGCACAGATATAAGATTTTTATCAGCAGCAGGAACATGAAGAACACGATTAAGTTTCAAATTGGAATTAGGGGTACTAATAATAGCATGACCAATGTGACTGATATTCATACCTGCACCGTTTGCTGCACGGATTTGATCTTTTCCCTTGTACTTCTCCTTCATGGAGAGCTTCTCGAGCTCTCCAGTGATGTGGTCGGTGGAGCCGGTATCCGTATACCAGTTTGTGTCCACTCCATATGAGTGTGTCGCAGCCGATGCACTCCTCTGATTGGGATAAGACTCCTCATCGAGCCTGTACCAGCATTCCAGGGCGGTGTGACCAGTCTTGTCGCAGATTTGGCACTGTGGTTTGTCGTCGCTGTAGCTGTTGTTGTTGAAGTACCCGCGGCCTGTGCCACGTCCTCCTGGTGTAGCTAAGCCACGGCCACGACCGCCGGAGCGGCCACGGCCACCACCACGGCCTTGCTGATTGCCACGACCGCGGTTATTGCCGCCTCCACGGCCGCGTTTGGCCATGTTGGCAGATCCTTGCGATCCGCCATGCAGTAGATCCAATCTGTGCTCAAAGCTCAACAGCTGAGAGACCAATTCACCCACTGAGATAGACTCGGTGCGCGCCCCCACCGCCGTCACGACTGGATTGAACTCCTCATCAAGGCCGGCCAGGAGATAAGAAACCAGCTCTTCATCATCAACTTTCTTTCCAGCCGAGGCCATATCATCTGCCAGGGACTTTATTTTTGCAACATACTCCGTAACAGACATGTTACCTTTGCGGGTCGTTGCAAGTGCGATCCTCGTGTTGACGGTCCTCGCACGTGAGGCAGATGCGTACATCCGCACAAGTTCTCCATACACCTCTTGCGGTGTTTCGAGTGTGGCCACTTGGGCCATCACCTCCCGTGACAGCGACGTCATCAGGAACCCAAGCACTTGCTGCTCCATGGCTTTCCAGGCAGCATGATCGGGGTTGGGCACCTTCTTGACCTTCTCTCCATCCTTGGCTTCAAGTTCTGCAGGTGGAGGAGTGTCGGTGCCGTCGAGATAGCCCTGCAACTGCGCTCCTCGCAGTATGGGCAGGACCTGCGCCCTCCATAGAGGGAAGTTGGTCTTGTTCAATTTTTCGGTGATGACCTGACCGAACAATGGAGACGCAACGTTGAGCGCCGAGGAGCTCGCCATGACGACGGGCAAGACTCAGGCGACGCTAGATGTATTTTTGTGGGAGTTGGCTTTGATACCATGAAAGCAACCAGGTATGTTTAGGAAGCGTTCTCACCTCTTCAGAGGCCGCGTAGCTTTGTTAATATATACAGAGAAGAGCCCTCTGCATGGCGTACAAATCACCAACCGAAATCAAGGAGATGCCGGTATTATACCTTTCTATTTGTACAACAACCATATCTGGACTTTCCTATCTTTACAACCCAGGAACTTTCTACACAATTCTATACATCAGGACTCCATGATTTCGGTTGGTTTGTTTCCATACAAAGCATATGTTACAATATTATCTAACACACCAATACCCTTAGGACAACAAGAATGCACTGGTAAATAAAAGATGTAATTGTGAAACAAGCTACAGATAAGGTTTTTGAAGTCAAAGAACAAATGCATTTTTTCAGCATGTCATAAGTACTTGGCTTATGGCTTGCTCTGTGCTTCAAATACTTGGCTTATGGCTTGCTCGTCTCTCAAAACTGAAATCATTATAGAAAATTGAAGATGATGTTCTACATATCAGCTTCTAACAAATAAGTGGTTGACTGCCTAACACAGCGGTGAAGTGTTCCTCACCTTTTGTTGGTTCTAGCAATTTCAGGGATCATCTCCATCTACCTCCTCATCTTCATCTTCAGCGTTTTCATTGCCATTATCACTAAAATATTCCATCACACTGTCATCTTCCTCCTCCTCTGCATCTACAGAAATGTTGGCTCGCTTCTTGTTTCTTATAAGTTCATGTAAACAACCATCAATTCTAGTATATTCGCCATCCTGATTATTGACCTCAACCTCATCACCATCACCTTGCTGCACTTCGCCATCAACCTCACCTTGCTGCACTGTATGAGAACAGCAGTCTTCATGGTAAACAAGGTCACTTTTTTCAGGCACATTATACACGTCCCTATGCTCAAATTTCTGCACAACTCGCCAATTCTTTCCCAAAGCCGTGTCTTCCATGTAGAATACCTTTTTGGATTGAGTTGCCAAAATGTAAGGGTCAGACTTGTACCACAATGACTGAATGTTAATGGATTTGAAATGTCAATCATCTCTGATGCCTGTTGTCTTGCCTACTACTTGATTGTACCAATCACATCCAAAGATAACCACAGACCGAGTGGCTGGTGTAGTGTCGTTATACTGCAGCTCAATAATCTCATTAAGGACACCATAAAAATCAATTTCAGCATCACCATAAGTACCTGGAGTCATTACACCACTGTTCTAAGTCTGCAAGTATTTCTCACGGTGCACTGTGTTATAACTGACTCCATTGACAATGCAAGCAGACCAAAACCCCACTCGAAGATCAGGAAAACAAGACAAAGCATACAATCCATCAGTAACCTCTTCTGGACGATCTGTGCGCTTCTTGGCGATCTGGGTTCAAACAAAGAATACAAGGAGTGAGATGCTGAAATTGATGCTGAAACAAAGAATACTAGCAGTGAGACGCTGAAACAAAGAATACTAGTACTGCAGGACACTTACATGGCTCCTAAACCAGTTAGGAAAACCATTTTCAAGCCTTTTTTCAACATCATGTGGCCCTTCTTGCAATAACTCTGCCCTGTAGATGCTGTCCGGAAAAGCATAACCATCAGCAAAGCTTCACTTGCAATTCAGGATAAAACAATTTTGCAAATAAATAAAAACGATACTTACTCCACATATGGCTCAGCTTCTGTACAATTGTTTAGAACATACCAAACTAGTCTGAAATACATCTTATCATCTATGTATGTCCTCCTGTCGGCTCCTACGAGTTTGACACCATGCTTAGAAATTTCAGGGTCACTATCTAACGGTTCATCTACATTGATGGCATCATTATTGTTGAATTTGGTGTCGACATCCGCCATATACTTCGAACAAAATGTCAAGGTGTCACTTGCGCCATAGGCCTCCGCAATTGATCCTTCAGGCCTTGCCCTGTTACTCACAAAATTCTTCAAAGTACCCAATCTCCTCTCTATTGGGTACATCCATCCATACTGAACAGGACCTCTAAGCAATGCCTCATCAGGTAGATGCACAGCTAGGTGCACCATGACATCAAAAAAGGCTGGAGGGAAAATTTTCTCAAGCTTGCAAAGGATAACTGGGATTTTCTCCTTTAGTCCTTTCACAACATCTATCTTCAGATTTCTACTACACAATTCTCTGAAAAAGTCCCCAAGCTCCGCAATTGCTTCATACACATCTTTCCTCACCAATCCTCTTAATCCAGCAGGCATGATCTTTTGCAGTAGTACATGGCAACAATGAGTTTTCAGCCGCCCCTACAACTTGGTACCATCTGCACTTATGAATCTGCCTAGGTTGGCGGCATAACCATGTGGAAACTTCACACCTTTGAGGAACTTGCAGAATCTAGTTCTGTTTTTCTTGTTCAATACATAGAAAGCCTCTGGCATCCTACACCCATCGCCATCCTCTCGCAAGTGAAATTCGTGTCTAATGCCCATATCATACAAATCCAACCTTGCATTTTTGGTGTCCTTGTTCTTGCCCTCAATTTTGAGTAATATGCCAAGGAGGGCATCACAAATGTTCTTCTCTATGTGCATAACATTGAGATTGTGTGGCAGCAACAAGTCCTTCCAATATGGTAGCTTCCACAACCCAACTTTGCGACTCCAAATTTTGGGGCTGCTTTTCTCCCCACGCTTCCTTTTCCTGGGTGCTGGTGCGGGATGCTTTCTTGGCCTCACATCTTTCACCTTCTCTAGTTCCGCTTGAACCTCTTTACTACTGAATTTGCCCGGCGCATCCCTGGTTTCACGGCGGCCATCAAAAGCCAAGCTTTTCCGCCACTCATGATCCTTTGGAAGAAAACGACGATGACCAATGTAAGCAATCTTACCCCTCAGTGCCCGTGACAAAGGATTTTTGTCACAGTGGATACATGCATAATAACCTTTTGTGGTTTGCCCCGACAAGGTGCTCAAGGCTGGATAATCATGTATGCACCACAACACAGCGGCACGAAGATCAAACTTTTTACCGCTAACAGCATCATAAGTGGACACTCCTTTTCAAAGAGCAAGCAATTCTTCAATTAGAGGCTCGAGAAACAAGTCAAAATCTTTTCCAGGAGATGATGGACCCGGGATGAGCAAAGACATAAAACAGTTGGCTGAATTGACACATTCCCATGGTGGTAGGTTCAGAGGTGTCACAAGCACTGGCCACATGCTATATTGAGTGCTCATGTTGCCAAAAGGGTTGAAACCATCTGTAGCTAGGGAAAGCCTCAAGTTCCTTGCATCCGCTGCAAAAGATTGATACTTCCTATCAAAGTCCTTCCATGCCTCCCCATCAGCTGGATGGCTCATTTCATTGGCGACTGGCTTCCTATCCACCTTGTGCCACTGGGCCTCCTCAGCAGTTTGTTTCATGGCAAACATCCTCTTCAATCTTGATATAAGTGGAAAGTGCCTCAAGACCTTATGAGAAACCCGCGTGCCACTCTCACCACCTTCCCATCTAGATTCATCACAAACTGGGCATGCTTCTAGGTTGGCATAATCCGTGTCAAACACCTCAGACTTACGAAACAAAACACAATTGTTCTTGCACACATGGATTGATTCATATGCAATGCCCAATTCACGAAGATACTTCTTCGCCTCATCATACGACTTTGGAAACTGACACTGAGGGAATGCATCGGACAATAACTTCAACAATGCAGTAAAAAAGTTATTGCCAAGTCGATAGCGAGACTTCATATAGAGAAGTCTCACTACAAAGGAGGATCTAGAATGCGCTGATCCCGGGCAAAGTGACCGCTTGGCATCGGCAAGAACTTTGGAAAAACTTGGAGTCTCTCCATCTTCCTCTACTGCTGTGTACAAATCTGATATCATCTTTGTGACTCCGTGATCATCATCTTGGTCATCAGCTTGGTCATGATCTTGGTCATCCTCACCCAAATGTATCCCTCCACCATCATCATATTCATCATGCTGGACCTCCTCCTCTCTGAACTCAGCAACCTGGCCATCTGGAGACTCTCCATGATGAACCCAACGAGTGTACAAAAGTGACATTCCAAAGATGTGTATATGGTCATTCACTTCATGCTGAGGCCGTAAAGCTTAATTAAGACATTTGCGGCAGGGACAATGTATCTCGCTGTCTGCAGGGAACTGCCCTCTAACAAATTCCATGAACTGTTCTACTCCGTCCATGTAGGCAGGTGTGAAACGTCTCCCATGAATCCAACTTCGATCCATCTGTTTTAGCATACATGTGCAAAATCAGAGGCAAAATACTATAACGGAACCTCAAATACAACTTAACAGAAAATGATTTACTAATTAACATACTGAAAAAATAGTAGCTGGTCATATCATTTGGGCCCCTAAATCCTTACTGGATGAATGCACATCATTACCAGAAGTGACACTAGTCCAATCTACCGAACCCTAGAATCTTGAAACAGCACAGTAACAGCATACACTACCAGCACAACGAGAAAAGGAAAAAGCTTGAGATATTTGGTCAAAGAAGTCACCTTGCCGCCGCCGTCAATCGGGGAAGCCGCCGCGGGGACACTGCCGCGCTGCCGCCACTGTGTGCCCACCGGGGATGCCGCTGTGCTCCCTCCGCCGTGCGCCGGCGGCACTACCGTGGTCCCGCCGCCGTTCGCTGGGGACAACGCCCGTGCACCGGGGACAACGCCGCGGATCCGCCGCCGTGCGCCGTGGACGCCGCAGCTGTGTGCCCGACTCGACCCGCAAGATTCGATTTGTGTCTATAGGGTTCGATGGCGCAGTGGAAGAACATATGGAAACCATTCGCTAATTAAACAAATAAAAAATATAAGTTTCCTTTCACAAGAACGTTCGATGGCGCAGTGGTAACGCTTTCTCTTGGCTTCCGTCCGGTACGCGGTTCGAATCCTGGGAAACGCAGGTTTTTTGCCGATTAATCTCTGGGCCGCGCGAGGCTGTTGTTGCTGGGCCGCGCGAGGCCGCTCGGACGTAGTGCAGGGCCGCGTGTGTTATACTCAGTTGAGTGGGACCGGGATCGTAGGGACCGACGTTGACGTGGAGTGCCACCTGGTCGTGGGACCGTGCCAGAGTAGAGGGCCCGCGTGGACCCGGGAACCGCCGGTTCTGTCAAGTGGGACCCACGTTGCCATGTGGACAAGATGGGACCCGCCGGTTCTGTCAGGTGGGACCACGGTTGCTGTAGAACGCCACCTGGCAGTGGGACCGGGCTGAGGTGGTGGGGTCCACGTCGCCACGTGGTCATGGACCCACCGCGCAGTGGGACCGGTCTGGGGTGGTGGGGTCCGTGCCACGTGGCGGTGGGCCACTGCGTCATGTGACCCAGGTGGTGGGGTCCGTGTCGCCACGTGGACATAGTACCATGATCTGCATGTGGGACCCACGGTCTCAACCACACTTACATGTGGGACTAAATCGCTGCTGTACCATGGCCTTTATTGTTTTGTGATGAATAGGTTGTTGTTTTGTGACGCCCATTTTTGTTCGTCATTGTCTCCCCACGTTCAGTAGTGGCATGATGCATCTATGATGAATCATTTGTGCCTTCTATGACGCTCGTCTTCATTTCGTCATTATTTTCAAGCGGGTTGGCTGCGTCACTCATCATCTGTGACGAAGTAATAAATTTCGTCATTAAAAATAATGTTCAATGACGAATTGCAGAAACGTCACTATCAATACGTCATAGAAAAGCACATTTGTACTAGTGCATCTTCAGGCCACCTCTTCCCCAACTCCAGCGGATTTAAAAGAGAAGGCGCTCGGGGGAGGCATGCCGGCCAGGCGGTGGGGTGGCAGGAGGGCGGCTTTAGGGTTCTGGCGGCGGTGGAGGCGGCTGGGCCAGGTCGGAGCGGGGGCGAAGCACCATGACTGTGATTTGCCTGTTGTTACTGAAACCCGTTGTGTTTAGTGGCACCAATCTTAAAGTCTGTTGCATCTTCCAGCCGTCGATTTCCTATGGGTATGTAGCACTAGGTTTAGTAAATCCGCACCGTCACATCACCCGGCCGCGGGCTCCGCGGCGTGCTGGCCTTCATCGACACATTTGCCTTGCCTGGGCCGGGCATCGACAAGTCCGTCGTTATGGAATGGCATGCCCGCTTGCTTGACTGCTTGTGCTCGAGTCATGGCTCATGGCCTGATGGCCATGGATCGTCCGGACCCGACGATCTATACCGCATGCCAAACGACGACCGCGCGGCGCCGCGTTTTCTCATCTGCGACCGCGACTGAAGATTAGAAAACCTCCTGCTTACAGCAGTCGAGCAGGAGCAGCTCACCGTAGCCCGTAAGGCTACCCGCAGCGGGGTACGCTTCCCCGACCTGCAGGAAGCTGTATCGTAAAAAAGCTCTGCATCGGGGTATTGCAAAGCCTACGCAACCATTCCGTAAGGTCGTCCATTCGCCAAATCTGGCGGTGTTCTGTTCCTCCTGCAAATCACCACGTGGCGTGGGGCCCGCCCGCCCGCCGCGCCGCAGCCCGTAGCACCGCCGCCCGTCGCGCTGCCGTCCCGCCCGCCTCGCTGGAGTCCCGCCCGCCGCTGCCATGGCTCGGCCTCCACGCCCTCCGCGCCGCCGCACGCTCGTTTGCTCGCCGCGCCGTGCCGCCGTCCGCTCGCCGCGCCACGCCGCGCACGCCCCGCCCCGCGCGCTGCTCGCCGCGCCCGCCGCCGCCCCCCGTGTAGCTGTTCCACCGCCCGCCGCATGCCGTGCGCCCGCCGCCGCGCGCTACCGCCGCCCCCGCGCGCCGGCCCGCCGCCCCCGCTCACTCGCCGCGTCCGCCCCGCCCCGCGCTCGCGCTGCTGCCGCTGCCACGCGCCGGCCCGCCGCCGCCGCCGCGCACGGCCGCCCGCTCGCCACGCACGTCCCGCCCCGCGCGCGCTGCTTTCCGCGCCCGCCGCCGCTGCGCCCGCTCTGCTCTGCTTCCAGGTCGCCAGCACCCGCCAACCAAATTTGTCCACCAATCCTCCATGGATTCCAAATCCCCCGCACCGGAAGCTCTCCCACTATCCTAACTCCCTCCACCACCGCTCAGACCCAAGCCCCGACCCCTGCCTCGCCGGGAATCAGAGATTCCCTGGCCGCCGACCACCATTGACGCCCAAGATCCACCTCCACGTCGCCGGCTCACCTCGGCCTTCATCCGCTCGAGCTAGGTAAAAAAAGCGAAGCCCCATGGCTCCCCGATGCTCATGCTCGCTTTACATCTGCACGTTCGCCGGTGTACTCGCCGGAACGCCGCCATGCCGCCGCTCCGACCCGCCTGTGCTGCCGCGGGAGCGCCGTGCGCCACCCTGCGCTGGGCCGCCAGGTGCGCTGGCCTCCTCCGGGGCCGTTGGCCGCGGGCCGCCCCGCCGAGCCGCCAGCCAGCCGAGCGCCAGCGAGAATTGGCAGCGCCGCCACAGCGCCGGTGCTGGCCAAGGACCTGGCCATGGCGTGCATGCGTGGCCTGGGAACAAGCAGCACCCTCCAACTGACAAGTTGGGCCCGCTGGGTCAGGGAGAAATAAAACGAAAAAAAAGAAAGTGAGGAGAGAGAGGAGATGATAGTTAATAGTTAAAGATGGTTGAATAAAATATAAAATAGTTGGTACAGAGTATGAGATATAGAACATGACGGTTGTGGGAAAACTAAGTATAGAGTAGAGAATATTGATGACCTAGTTAGAATATTTTTTTAAAAGATAAATTTAGAGTACCATGAGTGCGGATAGTCTAATACAGCACGTTCCGAGTCGACGACCTCCTGTCCGATTACTTTTTTTTGAAAAGAAGATTACGAGGGTGTTTATTTGGTGAAAAAGTTTGAGTTTGGTACTGTAGCATGTTTCGTTGTTATTTGACAATTAATATCTAATCATAAATTAACTAATATCATTAGATTCATCTCGTATGAATCAGTTAGACTATATAATTAATTATTTTTTAAAACTATATTTAATATTTGATGTGATAGCTAGTACTGTAAAAAAATGTTTGAAAACTAAACGCAGCCTACACTATTCGATACGCGCCGTGTGATCCATATCCATTATCCAACCATGCTCTCTCTCTGCCCATCTCCCGACACCTCGTCATCACCCAGTCATCAGTCTCCCAGTCTCGCCCGCCGCTCCATCCAGCATGCTCGTCCTCCGGCGGATCCTCGCAGTCTCCGGCCACCTGGGCGGCTGCAGCGCGCCGGCGGTCTCCCCGCCTCCGTGGCCTCCTCAACATCCGGTCCGGGATAACGGCTAAGATTTATTATACACGTTGAGTGAATCACACCTGCTAAATAATTCTTGCGCTTTCGTCCTCGCTTCGTGCAAAAAGTTCGAACCGGAGTTACTAGCTTCCCAAGGACCGGCTATTTAAGCTGGGCGCTACAATAGCTCGCGCGGCCCAGTCGGCCCGTGGGCCGTGACAATCTCCCCCGTTCCCATACGGGACAAAGGAGCAGGATCTCCTCTCTTGGGCCACGTCTCATACGTCTAGTGCTAACGATCCCATGTGCCACGTCCGTGGGTTCACTGCCAGCAGCCCATGTGTGTCCATCCGTGGCATCTGTGTTTCGCGCACACAACGTGCTCATGTTACGCGCACTTCTGCCCGTACGTGGCATCTGTGTTTCTGCCACGCACTTCTGCCCGTACGTGGCGTGAAACCGCGAGAGTATGGCTCTGATACCCCTGTAATGACCCGGCCCGGGATAACGGCTAAGATCTACTCTACACGTTGAGTAAACCACACCTGCAAAATAACTCTATTGTGTTTTCGTCATCGCTTCGCGCCAAAAATTTGAATCGAAGTTACTAGCTTCCCAGAAATCGGGTATTTAAGTTGGTTCAACTCTCTTTCCGTTTCCGGTCTGGAACTGCAAGCAGGTACTATACCGCAGCTTTCCGTTTCCGGTCTGGAACTGAAGCAGGTACTATACCGCAGCGCTATACCGCAGTGCTACAGTAACCCGCGCACCCCGTTGGCCCGTGGGCCGTGACATCCTCCCACAGCGCCTTCTTCGTTCGCGCCCTCCAAATCCTCGCTCCGCCGGGGCCCGTCCGCATCCAGAAGCTCTCGGCGCCCGACGATGGTCCATGTCTGTGTGTGCTGACCCCCATTCCGAGAAATTTTTGGGTTTACTTGTGGGGATGGGTTTACTTGTGGGGATCGTGTTTCCCAGCTCTGGTTAGTGGGCTACAGGGATCGTGGAGCTGAGGCTGGAGCGGCCGGCGGCCAAGAACGCCATAGGGGCGGGGATGCTCCAGGGGCTGCGGAGCGCCATCGAGGAGGTGGAGACCGACGCCACGGCCAAAGTCGTCTTGGTGGCCAGCTCCGTGCCCAAGGTTTTCTGCGCGGGCGCCGATCTCAAGGTACCAGTGGCATCGTCTGTATTCTGCAGGTGAGTTTGGGTGTGTTTAGATCCCCAAATTCCTCCAAATTTTTCAAACTTTCCATCACATCAAAATCACATCAAAATCACCTTGAAATATTAAATATAGTAAATGATCCATGCACGGAGTACTAAATGTAGGTAAATAAAAAAACTAATTGCATAGTTTTGATGTACGTTGCGAGACGAATCTTTTGAGCCTAGTTAGGTCATGGTAGGACAATATTTATCACAAACAAACGAAAAATACTACAGTGTGCTATAGTGTCCGATGTGACCTTTTCTACCGTTTTTTCGCGGATCTAAACACACCCATTTGCTTGTTATTACTGTCAGGACCTAAGATTTACGGATACGGGTATGTGTATCGGATACGATATGTATCGAATACACGGATACGCTATTTCAAGAAAAACACCAATACGCGGATACGGATACAAATTTTTTAATAGAAATAAAAACATACAGCAACTTGCAGTCTTATAAATAATTTTAAAACTTAGTTCCAAACAAGCAAACATAATAGTCTCATAAGTCATAAATAACTGAAATCATAGTTCCAAACAAGCAAACACAATAGTAGCAAATAACATAACAGCAAATTGCATCCTCTAGACTAGATAGATCTTCAATCCGCATCCTCGTCGTCGTCGACCGTCATAATCTCATATCCATCTCCTATTCCTGCATCTTCAAAAGACACTCTCTCCAACACAGGTTCTTCAATAGATAAATCAACCACTTCTAGAATTCCAACACCGGTCAATGATTCAAATGCATCCCCTCCTACATCCCACATTGCTGATGGACCGGTCTTGTAATCTTCTACCTTTCTTGATAAAAGCCTTAGATTGCTATGGACAAAAACTAGATCTTCGGCTCGCTCAGGAGTTAGCTTGTTCCTTTTCATGCTATGCATGAAGCTATAAGTGCTCCAATTTCTTTCACAACAGGAGGAGGAGGCCGGCTGATTGAGTAGTTTAAGAGCTATTTTTTGCAATAGAGGAACAGACTGTCCATGGTTTATCCACCATTTAACTGGATCCAACACCCATCTATCATAAATGGCATTAAAATCATTGAGTTCTTCTGAAGATGTGGCAAACTTAGAATACTCAACCTTCACCTGATTTAGGTCTTCAGTGATGGGGAAAACTTCTTGAAACACTTCATTCTCATTTGTGATATTTCAAGATCCTTGTGTGGGGGTTTACGTCCGGCACGTTCATTGAGCCAATTCTCATGATAGTATCTGCAATATTGATTCAAAATTCAGTTCATGACGAGGTATATAGTGAAGGTGCAGATATTGATTAGAGAAGTATAATATCTTGGGTTAAGTGAGTGTGCAAGACAATGAAGTGGTGTGTTGCTTTTTGTCCAACGACCAATCAATATGTCATAGACAACTGTGAAGAAAGAAGATTCCTCATCCTGTTCCTTTTTTCTTTATTGTATATCACATTCTTCACATTCTCTATCATTGTATCCCACATCTCATAAACCAAGTGAAGGTAAGGCTTATCTGTGTCAGCTAAACGTAGCATTTCATAAATGGGCTCAGTAAAATCAACAATGTATGACACATTCTCCCACCACTGGTTGCAAAGAATGTTTTCCCTCACATGCCTTGCTAGACCTGAATTGTCATCCCTGTAACTCTCCCATGCATCACTAATTACCATGGTTTGGAGTGCCCTCTTGACCATCAGAAATCTTTTCAACATGACCACAACTGAGGCAAATCTTGTTTCAGCTACAGCTATAAGTTTCAACTTACTAAACTCATTAAACATGGACAGCCTCATGCCATGGTTCATTATATAATTCTTAATCATAATAGCACCTTGAGCTATTAATTGGATCCAATTCAATTCATCAAAGACAACAGATTCTTCATCATTTCTAGGTACCTTAGCAGCACATATATTTTTCAGAGCAAGATTCAGAGTGTGAACAACACAAGGAGTCCAGAAAATATTGTCATATTTCTGCTGGACAATTAAACCCGCACCTTTGTAATTTGCAGCATTGTCTGTTATGATTTGGACCACATTTTTGGCTCCAACTTCTTCAACTACAGCCACTAACTTGTCAGCAATGTACTCCTTTGTCTTCTCTTCACCTTGGGCATTTAATGCTCGCAAGAAGATTGGTGAAGTCTCAGAAACAGCAATGAAATTGATTAGTGGCCTTCTTTGTGCATCAGTCCATCCATCTGAGCATATGGTAACTCCCTTTTCCTGCCATACACTCTTTGTCCTACTCAGCAAAGTCTCAACATGAGTCCTTTCTTGCTTAAGCAAAGTTGTTCTCAACTTGTTGTAACTAAGAGGTACATAACCACTAAGATTGTGATTTGCTGCAAATTTGAAGGCTTCCCGATAATATGGACTTCTTGCAATATTGAAAGAAAGTCCACAAGAGTAGAATAGCCTTGCAATCAAAGCATCCATGGTATTGCGAGTGTCCATGTCAAATGCCTTCTCAATTGCTGAACACCTCAACCGCTTCTTCACTGGATAACCAGTGCTGCTGCTGCCTGTCATATTTTGTGTGCTCCCTGTGGACAACGGAACATCTCTGTCCTTTGATTTACTTGCCTCATCTTTAGCCTTTGCAACCTCACTGTTCAGCTGAGATAAGACAGACTTTGTGACCTTGGCACATATCTTGATACCACCTCCTTGAACCCGAAGCAAGTGACTCTTTACTCTAGAATAGCTTCCACCATATTCTTCCCCGCAATACTTGCAACGCCATCTAGCATTTCCTCCAGTCCCTGCCCTCTCTAATAGCACAACATGATTCCACAATGGATTCTTTTTCATTTGCTGCGCATCAATTTGAATCGGAGCATGTTCATCACGTCCAGCCATCTTCTAGAGTAGGTGCTACCGTGCTAGTGCTACTGGGAGAATGCAAAGCCAAAGGAAAAACCTATCACTATTAGATCAGAGATTCAGAGGGTGCATACTGCATAGAAGGGAAGGGAGAAGAAGGACTTACCCAATAGTCAGGACAGGCGGCCGGCGCGTCGGCGGCGTCGCGCGGGGTCGCCGGCGTCCGCGGCGTCGGGCGGCGTCGCAGGTCGCGCTGGCGGATGCGGGAGCATGGCACCCCCCCTGGCGGCTGCTGCTCGTGGAATCGTGGGGGAACAGGGACGGCGGAGGAGAGGCCGTGCGGGAGCAGGACAAGCGGCCGGCGCGTCGGCGGCGTCGCGCGGGGTCGCCTGCGTCCGCGGCGTCGGGCAGCGTCGCAGGTGGCGCTGGCGGATGCGGGAGCAGCAGGGCACCCCCCCCCCCCCCCCCGGCGGCTGCTGCTCGTGGAGTCGTGGGATACTAGGAGAGTGGGAGGGTTAGGGAGTTAGGGTTATATGTGTTTGTGGGCTAAATGGGCCAGAAATTATGTTGGGCCGTATCCAAAGTGGCCCATACGTATCGATACGCGTATCCTATGCACAGAAGTATCTGAAAATAATAAAAATCGCCGGATACATATCCGAGACGTATCCCAGCCATATCCGTATCCGATACGTATCGGATACGGGATACGCTAGGTGAGCGGAGTATCGGCGCATCATAGGTCAGGACTCTTCGTTTTGTGATCTGTTCTGGTACGGAGTATCTTTCGGTGGCAGCAATTGCTTACTGTTTGTTAAGTTGCTATAGCACATGCGCGGTGCGCCTTCTATTTAGCCGTAGGCCCATAGTGTCACATTTTGAATGTTTATTTGTCGGAGAGCTGCTTTATTTTGCCATACTGATAAAAACAAATTTGAGGAACGGTTCAATGTTCCTAGAAGCTGAGTTGTGATCCTAGGGGAAAATTTTGGCTGGTTGAGTAGTGGGAGCATTTATAGGAGTTCGTTTTCAAAAGAATATCTGTTAGTGATAAACTTAGGGGCAAAAACAGAGTCAAGAGCTGGGGAGGGTCATACTTATACTTCAGTAGGATGATTGGCGCTATAAACTCTACAATTACAGAACTGTACATTACAAGTAATGTAACTGTCTTTGACTCTTCGCGCACCATTTACAGGTTTGCTTCAGGAAGCAATTTTGCTTGACTTGCATATATTTGACCAGCATAATTACAGAACTGAAAGCATGCATCCCTTGTGAAAAAATGAGGAAAGCAATGGTTTTACCGCCTCTCCTTAATGTTGACAGGAAAGGAGGTTAATGGGGCCTGCTGAAATTCGGGACTTTGTTAATTCCTTAAGATCTACATTTTCATCCATTGAGGTTTGTTGCATAACAATTGTAGTTCTTCTATATACCGTCGATCTCAGTTTTAGAAAATTAGTATATGTATCCTTCACATAGATTTTAATTCTTTTCTAGTATGATTAGAATGTTACAACTTGCAAAATATATAAGCAGGCACTGTCAATTCCTACAATTGCTGTTGTCGAAGGAGCTGCTTTTGGCGGCGGTTTAGAATTGGCTCTTTCATGCGATCTTCGTATATGTGGTAATGCTTTTTCTCAGCAGCGATCAAATTTCATCTTTATTAAGGAAACAAAGCTTTCTTTCTTTCTTTCTTTCTTTCTTTCTTTCTTTCTTTCAAGCACATATGAATGCATTTCCTTTTTCCAAAATCTTACCAGGGAAGGACGCAAAATTCAGCTTGCCAGAGACCAGCCTCGCTATTATTCCTGGGTAAATGGCACTTTACCGTTGTAAGCAAATCTTTATATTTTGTTGATATTTGTTTTATATGGTGCTGGAGTTGTTCTAGCCTGGTGAATTGAATTTTAACTAGCAGTACTAGCTAGCCAAACCTCTTCTTGTCAAGAATTCAAAGCTGAAAATTTCCTTCGCCTAAAAAAGTTGAAACATTGCAACCTTGAATGTAAATTTTTTATTAAAAGGAAAAGGCTGTTGTGTTGCTCATTGTACTAAAAACATTGCAATTGCATGGCCGCATGGGGAGAATTTATCGAATTAACTTTCAGAGCTCTTTTGGAGGTCCCGTTGTAAATGAATTTTATGATTCATCTGTTAGCATCTATTTGTTTCAAATGTAGAGCTGGGGGAACACAGCGCCTTCCTAGAATTGTTGGAAGGTCCAGAGCGAAGGAGCTAATATTCACTGGTCGTAGATTCGATGCAGCGGAAGCTGTATCTATGGGTAAATCCAACCGCTTTGACTTTTCATCCTATGCCATGAGTTCTTGTTTCTAAGAATAGGATTTAATCATTCTTGCTTTTTAGAAAAATCAAGCTTTGATATGTGTATTTACATGGCAGGAGTAGTGAACTACTGTGTTCCTGCTGGTGAAGCTTATCAAAAAGCTCTTGAGCTTGCGCGGGAAATAAATCAGAAAGTAAGGTGCCACTGGAATAATTATGTGCTTCATGTGACAACAAGATCATTTTTGACATCTGAGAATTCCCAGCAATACAGTATTCAGTTATCTACTTGTTATGAGTAGTTTCTTTGAACAAATTCCTGGTAGATCATTGCCCCATCCTTCTTGAAGTTCTAAGCTTTTAGTCTTTTGTTTCAGGGCCCGTTAGCGATAAAAATGGCCAAGAAGGCCATCAATGGAGGGGCGGAGGTAGACATGACCTCGGCATTGGCTGTTGAAGAAGAATGCTACGAGCAAGTCCTGCACACTCAGGATCGTCTTGAAGGCCTAGCTGCGTTTGCGGAGAAAAGAAAACCTGTATACACCGGAAAGTAGGGATTTGGTCGTGCAGATGATCTTAGATCCATAGAAATAAAGTCAAACTAACATTTCATCTCAAATAGTAGTGGCATGAGCATGATGCGTCCACATTCACGTCTCTGTAAATTTCAGAGAAAAAAACAAAAGACACATCTCATCATCTGTCATGCTGTCTATCTCGAAATGAATTTTTTGAGGGAAAATACCCGGGGGGGGGACGACGATGAGTCCCCACCTGAATTTTATTTCCACAGATGCCGGATGACCGGTGATGGAAATGATGCGCAGAGCGCGGTTACAGGAGCAGTTACAAGCAACAGCACACGGCTGCGGAAAGCTAAGCCAAAGCGAGATAGGGGAGGATGATTACATGACAAAGATGTTCCTCCAGTAATCAATGTCGCTGCGCAGCGAGGTAGGCAATCGCCAGCGCCAAAGTTCAGCAGTGTCGTGGCAGGAAGAGAGCAGGTGGTGGAGGTTTGGCGCGCGCGGAAGACCACATCATGGCGGTGAAGCCAGAGCTCCCAGCAGCAGAGGAGAGTCATTGTGTGTAGGGATTTTTTGGGGGGGGGGGGGGGGGGGGGGCGCGCCTGAGCCTGCACCTTCCAGAGGTCGACAACCAGGGGGGTGAGGGACGGTTTCCAGCCGATGTGTCGCCAAAAGCTCTAGGCAAAGGAGCAGCCAGAGATCAGGTGATCCGCTGTCTCCGGGGACCGATTGCAGAGCTCACATGTATCCGAATCCACGATGTTCTTCTTCTTCAGGTTACTCTTGCATTGGATGCGCTCCTGGACGAGAAGCCAGGCGAAGAACTTGATCTTTGGAGGGGCATGATTCTGCCAAACGAAGCTGTAGTGGGAACAAGTATCAGTTGAGGAGGTCGCAAGTTTGTAGATTGTGATCAGTCGGTGACCAGCAGCCTCCAGTGCGCTGCAGCGCTTGTCGACGCCAGGGATCGACATCTAGGCATTCAGAATGCGCTGGACCGATGCCAGTTCGGAGCGGGTCTGGCCGCCCTCCCTGGCGGCTCGGGGGGCGACTCCTGCGCCCCCAACCCTCCCTCCCTCCGCCTGCCTCCGGTGGCCGCCGCCGCTGCCGGCGGCCGGGCGGGCGGCGGCGGCCGAGAGCTGTGCCGAAGTCGGCCAAGCTTCTTCCCTCCCTCCCTCTCCTCCCCTTGTTCCCCGTCCTCGCGAACCTAGGTCGTGCGTCGCCGCCGGCCACCGGGGGCCAGATCCGGCGCCCCCTTCGCCGGATCTAGGCTGCCCTGGGCCGGATCCGGGCGCCCTCGTCATGGTTTGCTGGGGATCGCCCCTCCTAGCATGGGGTCTCCCTCTGGTGACCGGCCGGCCTCCCGTCGCTGGGCGCTGCTGCTGGCAGCCACCGCCCCCCTCGCCAGGGTTCACGGCGCTGGTAGCCACTGCTACGGCCTCGAGCCGGACCTCTCTCGGTCCGGGCCTTCGGGAGGTGCTGCGTCGGGGTCACCTTGCCGGGCTGGGGCGGTCTGGTGCGGTGCGCCTCTGCCTCCCTGGCTCCTGGCACTCCGGTTGCTTCTCCATCTCTAGGAAGAAGTGGGTCGAAGGTTCTGGCACTCCGACGGTTTCTCTGGCTCTGGGAAGAAAGTTGGGTGAAGGCGAAAGCCTGGGTCTGCTCGCGGACCGATGACGGCGACGCCCTCGGCCACCGTTACCTTCTTGAAGGCATCATTTTATCCCACTTCCCTCCTCTCGTGTGTGCTTTCCGGGCGAAAGCCTTGACCATGTCAGTCGGACGACGGCAGCGTCTGTTGCGTCGCTCCCTTTTTGGAGGCGTCATTTTAGAAACTCTGCTAGAAGTCGACGGAATCGTTGCCGAACTTTGCTCCAATTCGTCTGGTCCTAGCGGTGGTCGTCAGCTCTCCTCGGAGAGCTCCTGCTTCTGTGCCTGCCTTCGCCTTTTTCATCCACCTCGTCCAGGTTGCACAGGATGTCGTCTGGCGGATGCTTTGCCGCCCCTCTTCGTTGGCGGATGCTTTGCCGCCGTTGTCGTGCTGGTTGTTGATTGCTTCGGGCGGATGCTTTGCCACCTTGGTTCGTCGGTCGGGTGGATGTTTTGCCACCTTCGAGTTTGGAGACCCTTAGCTTCCTTGGCGATGGTGTTTATTTAGCAGGTTTAGTTGCTAGGTTGTATCTTGGTTCGTGGGTTCGTGTGTTTCCTCTCTGTTTTTCTTGCTGTTCTCGTTAGGGTCACCTACCACTTGCTTGGTGGTGGTTTGTATTCGCCTTAATAGCCTCTGTCTATTAAGGTTTGTATCGGTCGTATTGCTTCCTTTTTAATGAAATACGTGCTCAGACACGTTCGCGAAAAAAAGGAAGCAATCCAAGCCTGCGGCAGCGACATCATGGATGCTTGCACCATGATTCATAACATGGCTATACAGCGTGGGGAAGGTTGAGTACAGAGGGGCGCTCCCGGGCCATTTGTCTTCCCAGAACGCTGTGGTGGCCCCGTTGCGGACCGTGACATGGGTGATCTGGCGGTAGGCGGGCAGCAACGAGCGAATGGCATCCCAGTGAGTGCCTTGAACATCCCCTTCCAGTGTGTGGACTAAAATGGCCAAATGGGCGGCCCGGCACGAGCCCGTTTAGACACGACCCTTTTAGGCACGGATTAATAAACGAGTCATACCGTGCCTACCCATGGGCTGAACTGCCGGCCCAGGCACGGCCCGAAAGTACTTTAATCGTGCCGGGCCGGTCCATTAGGCTCGACAGCCCGACAGCCCGAAAGTACTTTAATAGGGTTTGATAATGGAGTGGGCTGATATTTAAATGGGCCTATCGTACTACCCATCGGGCCGATCGGGCTGCTTATTTCGGGTCGTGCTTGGACGTGTCCAGCCGGCCGGCATTGAGGCCGAGACACGGCCCGACTATCGTGCCCGTGCCACCCGGAGCCCAATAATCACTGGGCCCGGGCTGTGCTCGGGCCGGACTAAATTGGGCCGGGCCTCGGGCCCCCATCGGCATCAGGCCAAATGGCCAACTATAGTGTGGACGTCCACATGTTGGCGCGCCCAAGTGGCCCAAGACGAGCCAGCAGGATGATGGAGTCGGTGAAGTAGCTTAAGCATCAGGCAGCATCAGGCACGCATTCTGAACACTGATACTCGAAATGAATTTGGCTGCAGCATTACAGATGGATATCTGACTAAATTATTCGGAACTGATAGTGATATGGAATGCAGTCCATTTCTCCTACGTATCCCGGAGGGAACTGGATTTGGGTCCAATGCTCCAAAACAAACCTAACCAACACGACTGCATCTACGGCCCAACCAACAAACAATAGCCCACGGCTGCTGGCCTGCCTATGTTTGGTGTTCCGCACAGGGGGCGTGCAGCCACAGCGTACGCCGCCGCCCCACAACCAACACGGCAGCCCCCCACACGTCTTGATTCGATTCCCCGCTGCCTCGCGGCCTCGCCTCTCCAACCTTCCCGTTCTCTCGCCACCCGCTTTGCTCTTCCAGTTCCAGTCTTTCCCCTGCCGCGCGCCGTGAAGATGGGGAAGCGGTGGATCCCGCTGGAGGCCAACCCGGACGTCATGAACCAGGTGAGCGTCGCGCTTCCCGCCTCCGCAGCCGGTGCTAGCTAGGGTTTCGTTTCCTCCCGTTGTTTCGGGCCGCTCTCGCTGACTGATGCCACGGGGGGCGGCGCGTGCAGTTCATGTGGGGATTGGGGGTCCCCGAGGGGGACGCGCAGTTCTGCGACGTCTACGGCCTCGACGACGAGCTGCTCGCCATGGTGCCCCAGCCCGTGCTTGCCGTCCTCTTCCTCTACCCGCTCACCTCCCTGGTAAGGCCCCGCTAGGTGGTCCGCTCCGATTTTGCTTTTGGTTGTGTGATCCCAAGGGGCATTGATGGGTCCGTTGCCATTCGATGAGCTGGACGAGGAGAAGGAAGAATCAGGCGCTTCTGGTGCGTCGACCGCAGAGGGCAAGGTACGGTTACATCCTCCTGTTCTGTTTTTGCTGTCCCCTGCATTCAATGTGTTAGACACAATGCTACGTTGGCGTTGTTCTGTTGTATAGATGGGTGTGCTAAAGTAGGGAATATAAATTTTGGTCTGAAACTGTACACAAGTTTTCCTAAGTGGGAGGCTATTGTGCCAATCAATATAATATTTTGTCAGGAGTGCAATTTGAATTTTGCTGGTGAAAATTTCTTGTGGTTTCAGATAGTCCCTTGGTCCTTGAATTGATGTATGAGCTTTTGCCATAGACCATGATATCATGTTGTGATCACATCTGCACATCTTTTCAGTTTATAGGTGGTAGATGCCTGTAATTGGAAAACACAGTAACTGATAGGTTGTTTGGTTTGAGGAGTCAGCCCATATAGGATGCAGTGGTCCATCATGGAGTCATCCCATGAATTTTGATGGGATGGACCCATCCCGGATTATTAAGTTAACCATGTGCTTTTGAGGAATGAGGTAGTGATGGTCTAATGGATCAATGCATTCCATTTCTCAAAGAAAACAAAATTTGATGAGTGAGAAGGTGATGTGTCACCTCATTCCTCAAACCAAAGACGCTATACGTGTCGTGTTAAGATAAGGAGTTGTGCACGAATTTGTTTTGACTCAGTATTGCTCTATCCACACTATATTCTGATGTTACTGCAGCACAGTCCACTTCTTGAATCAAGTATAGTACTGTTTTTGGGTCGTTGATCAATAAGCCTTCAAGATCAAGAACGGAACTATCTAGGATATTACTAAATGATATATTCAAGTTGGCTCCAAAAAAATAAACCTCCTGTGGAGTGGATGCAGAATTGCAAAAAAAAAAAAGCTAATAAGATACATTTTCTGCGATTAATTTACTTGACCATGGTCATGGAACATTTCTCTTAAACCAGAAATGGCATGCACTGTGTTTTGTTCTGTGGCGCGTCACAGCTTTTATTGGGCAAATATAATGTCAGACAGTCTATGAATCATGTTTGTGTTATATATGATATACAGCCTTTGTTTCATATTTGTTCACTTCAGTTTTATAATAAACAAGCAATTTCATTCTTAAAATAAAATATTGATGTATTCTTGTCTGGCTCACTTCAGTTTTATAATAAACAAGCTTGTGATATTCTAGTCGTTGATACCTTTTCTTCTTTTTTTTCACTTATCTCATGCATAATTTCCTAATGGACATCAAATCTTGGTTTACTGACTTCCAATTTGGACAAATGTTGAGTTACTTGACACTGTTTTTACCTTGACAATATTGTTGAGGTGGATGTTGGCTTCTTTGTATTTTTTTTTAATCCCAGAACTTCATGATGCAGGATCTAAGCAAGAAGGTATACTTTACGAAGCAGACTGTTGGTAATGCATGTGGAACAGTTGGTGTTATTCATGCAATAGGGAACGCCACATCGCAAATCAAGCTAGGTAATTTTAGAAGTTTGGATTTATTAGCTACTTGTGTACTGTCTAGACTCCAGAGTCTACAGCCTGCTGTTTTGAGTCACAATATCTCTAGGACATAACATGAAAGCCTAAAAATTGCCTTTAATAATGGATAAAAAGTTTGCAGATAGAGATAACCTAATATCCAGGAAACGGCCATTTGAGTGATATTGTTCTGCTTCAGTTAGTTACCCTTACAGTAACCAGTAGACATTCGGTTCAGGACTATCCACCAGAAGTTACTGTTTTATGATGTGCTTGAGAGGTCAATTAGCATAAGTAGGAGAAAATTATCGTGATACTATTTTATGATATTATTTTGCCTGTTGTTTCCATGATAACTAGGACAAGGAAAGTTCATATCCTGATCAGACTTTCTAACACATAATATGGGGTAAGCGTTGTTCATGTTTTCTTAAAGCACGTTTTGACAACCTGAGACCTGTCTCAATTGTCAATTGTGCTCACCACTTTTTTCTGTATGTTAACACATGCTTTCGTAGAGTAGTTTGAGTTGGAATTCAGTTTGACTTGTAGCATGTCTTAATGGGTGCTTTGTCTTATCTGCAGTTGAGGGGTCCTATTTTGATAAGTTCTATAAGAAAACAGCTGACATGGATCCAGTCCAGGTTAATATTAGCATACAGAACTTAATTTCCTGTACACTTCATAATCAAGTCTTGTGTTGTTCTCATGTGTGAAATATTTCCTATCATCAGCGTGCAGCCTTTCTTGAGGAGGACGATGAGATGGAGGGTGCTCATTCTGTTGCTGCATCTGCTGGTGACACTGACGTAAGCACACCCAAGCAGTTTATTCTGATATGATTATTGCAATGCATTGTTAAACATTATTCTTTGGAGCTCACAACCGGGTTTACTTTTGCATTGATATCATGACTGATATTGTTAGCTCTGAAAAACAAGTGGCCACTTGTAAACTTTGGCTGTCTTGACAGCCCCCGATTGAAATCAAGTTCAGGTGGGCATCTTGCCCCCTGTTGGTTCGTTGAAAAAAAAAATATATTGTTAGCTCTGAATCAGACAGTATGCCATTCTATAAGAGCCACACTTTTTACCTTATGTGTGCTTCCATTTCCTATAAGAGCTGGTAACCTGGGATTTGTAAGTAGTCTTTAACAAAAGGGCACTGTAATAATATTCTTCTTGAACGAATGTTCAATAATACTAAAGCTTGTTGTACTGTTGGGATTTGGCCATTTGGGAAGATGGATAAATAAATGTTCACTTGATAATAGTGGTCCTTTATTACACCCTAAATTTTCTTCTACTCTTGTCATCTTACAATTTTCTTGCTTTCCTGTGCAGGCCAATGCTGATGTGAATGAACATTTTGTATGCTTCTCCTGTGTTGATGGTAGGTGGTGTCACTATGGTCCCTAGTTAAATGCTTCATCTTATTGCCAGCAGCACACATATGCCTCATCCATGCCTTCTAAATTCAACAAGATCAAATCTGTCTTTATCAAATTGCTACCCAGCTTAATTGGCACATGTCTAATAATTTGATTAGAAGCTATCTTCCCACCAGGGGTTGCTATCATGAAAGATCCCTTAGTATGACAAAAATCCAATCATATTCTTGCTCCAAATTTGGCACTTATAAAACTATGAGTTGCACCAGAATCAAATAATATGACTGCGGGTTTATTGTGAATAGAGAAAGTACCTGTCATGACTGGTGCTCCTTCGGGAAGCTCTGCAAGAGTAGTGAAGTTAACTCGTCCCTGCCGAACTTGCATCATTTGACTTTTGCCCTTGCCCTTGTTGTTGTTCTGGTTGGAGTTCTGCCCTGGATCAGATCTCTTGGATTGTGGGCAATTTCTGGCGAAATGATCAGTATTGCCGCAGTTAAAGCACCGATTGTTGCCATTCCCACGATTAAACTGTGGGGCATTTGGCCTTGGGCCAAACTGCTGTGGCTGCTGAATGACTGGAGGTCTGAATCCTCCCTGTTGCTGAGGCGGTCTAAAAACAAACCTGCCCGTTGGGGCATTTCTCTGTGGAGGTCTGGGTGGAGTGTTCTGCACCAGACGATACCTCGGTGGCTGAGCACTCGAGGGTCCTGTTGGTGTCTTTCGCTTCTTTTCGGCGCGATGTGCTGTAATACAGTCTTCTTGAGTAATTGCCATATTAACCAGATCATTATAAGTATTGGGCTGAACCAGGTTCAGACGTTCCTTGAGCTTGGTATTAAGGCCACGACGAAAACGGTCACGCTTCTTGGCATCAGTATCTGCATGATGGCCCGCATACTGGCACAGGTGATTGAAGACCTGTGCATACTGCAGAACAGTACGGGTTCCTTGATTCAAAGCCAAGAACTCATTCAACTTTCTTTCAATCAATCCCTCAGGAATATGATGTGTCCGAAAAGCATTCCGGAATTCCTCCCAAGAGATAATATGTCCCACAGGCTGCATAGCACAATAGTGATCCCGCCATATACGAGCGGTGCCACGAAACTGTTGGGCGGCAAACTGTGCCTTGTTTGCATCAGCACAAGGTATTGCTAGCAAGGCAAACTTGGATTCAATCGTACGGAGCCAAGCATCGGCGTCCAAAGGTTCATCCGTTCGGCTGAAAAGTGGAGGTTGGGTACCAAAGAATTCCTGGTAACCCGCGGGTTGTGCATCCCGTCCTCCATGCTGCTGGCGTGGCTGATTTTGCTGCCCTTGGACCAGCTGGCGAAGCAATTCAGTTTGCATGGCCATTAATTCGGCCAGATACGGCGGTGGTGGCGGTGGCTGCTGAGATCCACTACCAGTCTCACGGCCGAAGCCTTCAGGCGATCCACGAGTATGACCAACCATCTGTAATTATGGAAGACATCCATTAGATACATTTTTTCTGCTCCCAAAATCAATGGTACGTGCAATGATCATACATTGGATATCAAAACAAAATCAGCAGAATTTAACTAGATGTGGTGTAACACAATATGCATAACACATATATGTTCAACCCACATAACTCAAAATTGGTCAGCTGTTAGATGGCTTCATACTCTTTCATTTCGATATGCATCATACAGCTTAGAAATGCACCGATGAAGAGATAAGAATTTGGCAAGTAGAAGATCAAGATTTTCAAACGAATAACTATTATTCATATTACAACCGAGGTAGTCTTTATAGTACATACCTAGCATCAAGCTTCCTTACCACATATACTACAAGTGGTATTCCTTCCTAGGGCTATTTTACAACATTGTCTTCCCTATGTACATATGCTACAACAGGAAAAACACAAGCTATCTAGGACAAGCCTAAGGTGCCTAGAAGTCGTCGAGGTTGCCCACAGAGGAAACACTGCCGGAGGAAGAGTCGTCCGGTTGAGGGTTAGGCTTGGCAAGCGCGTGCTCTGAATCTAAATCAGAAACTCCCTCAACCTCCTCTGGGTCTTCTGCTGCTGCAGGCTCGGCTGGAACAACTGGGGGTATTGGCTGCTCATGAGCATACCAATATGGGACATAGCATCATCCAGATATGCTTGGAACTCATGCACCTGCCCCTGAAGAAAACCAATCATTGTATTACGCTGCACTATCTCAGCATCATGCTCCAGAACCTGAAGCTCAAACTGTGCAATGACGTGATCTCTCCCAGCAACAGCCTCCTGAAGCCCCTGAATCTGAGTACTCTCAAACGAAGACCTCGCTGGAAAGTCTGGGCCAAGTCTATCACCTGCTCCATGTGTCGTTGCTGAAGAATCTGATAGTGGGACTGAGCATTCATATACCTGGTCACAGCCTGAATAGTCTCCTCCACTACATCTCCAACTAAATGCCCGAAGTGGGTGGTCCTGAAAAGCCACTCTGCGTTGCCAGCATTGACTGCCGGAAACAGACCAATAGGATACGCAGCTACTTCCTCGGGATGGTGCTCACAAAAAGTAGTGATAGCTTTGAGAGCTGCTGTCTCAAAAGCATCCACAAGACGATACCCAATCACCTCAATCTCAGCTTTGAGAGTTTAGAAGAGCAGAGTTACCATGACCATTCCTCAGCACCCTACCTTGGAGTGGCCGCCTATTGAGATTGATGTGATTGGGTATCGTCTTGTGGACGCTTTTGAGACAGCAGCTCTCAAAGCTATCACTACTTTTTGTGAGGGATTGATTGAAAGGAAGTTGAATGAGTTCTTGGCTTTGAATCAAGAAACCCGTACTGTTCTGTAGTATGCACAGGTCTTCAATCACCTGTGCCAGTATGCGGGCCATCATGCAAATACTGATGCCAAGAAGCGTGACCATTTTTGTCGTGGCCTTAATACCAAGCTCAAGGAACGTCTGAACCTGGTTCAGCCCAATACTTATAATGAGCTGGTCAATATGGTCATTACTCAAGAATACTGTATTACAGTACATCGCGCCGAAAAGAAGCGAAAGGCACCAACAAGACCCTCGAGTGCTCAGCCACCGAGGTATCGTCTGGTGTAGAACACTCCACCCAGACATCCACAGAGAAATGCCCCAATGGGCAGGTTTGTTTTTAGACCGCCTCAGCAACAGGGAGGATTCAGACCTCCAGTCATTCAGCAGCCGCAGCGGTTTGGCCCAAGGCCAAATACCCCACAATTCAATCATGGGAATGGCAACAATCAGTGCTTTAACTGCGGCAGTACTGATCATTTCGCCAGAAATTGCCCACAACCCAAGAGGTCTGATCCAGGGCAGAACTCCAACCAGAACAAGGGCAAGGGCAAAAGGCAAATGGTGCAAGTTCGGCAGGGACGAGTTAACTTCACTACTCTTGCAGAGCTTCCCGAAGGAGCACCAGTCATGACGGGTACTTTCTCTATTCACAATAAACCCGCAGTCATATTATTTGATTCTGGTGCAACTCATAGTTTTATAAGTGCCAAATTTGGAGCAAGAATATGATTTGATTTTTTGTTATACTAAGGGATCTTTCATGATAGCAACTCCTGGTGTGAAGATAGCTTCCAATCAAATTTTTAGACATGTGACAATTAAGCTGGGTAGCAATTTGATAAAGACAGATTTGATCTTGTTGAATTTAGAAGGCATGGATGTTATTTTGGGCATGGATTGGATGACTAAACATAAAGTATTGTTAGATATCTCTTCCCGAGCTATCGAGATAGATTCACCGTATCAAGGAGCCGCCATACTCTTGTGCTTCAACTCTTGTGCCTATGCTATAAAAGAAGTTAAGATTGAAGATATTCCTGTTGTGTGTGAGTATGTGGATGTATTTCCAGATGATTTGCCTGGAATGCCCCCTGATAGAGATATCGAGTTCGTTATTGAGCTTCAATCCGGTACCGCCTCTATTTCTAAGAGGTCGTACCGAATGCCTCCAAATGAGTTGCCAGAATTGAAAATCCAACTTCAAGACCTTCTTGACAAAAGTTTTATTCATCTAAGTGCTTCACCATGGGGATGTCCAACCCTGTTTGTGAAGAAGAAGGACAACAATTTGAGGTTATGTGTTGATTATTGACCACTCAATGCGGTCACTATTAAAAACAAGTATCCTCTTCCCCGCATTGATATTCTGTTTGATCAGTTAGCTGGAGCTAAGGTTTTCTCTAAGATTGATCTTCGTTCTGGCTACCATCAAATAAAAATCAAGCCTTGTGATATTCCAAAAGCAGCTTTCTCGACCAAATATGGACTCTATGAGTATCTAGTTATGTCTTTTGGTCTTACCAATGCCCCGGCGTATTTTATGTACTTGATGAATTCAGTCTTCTTGCCGGAGCTGGATAAATTCGTCGTGATATTCATTGACGATATTTTGATCTACTCCAAGAATGAAAAAGTGCACGAGCAGCATTTACATATCGTTCTTCAGCGATTACGAGATCATCATCTTTATGCCAAATTCTCCAAGTGTGAATTTTGGCTGTATAGTGTGAAATTTTTAAGCCATACTATCTCCAGTGATGGTATATCAGTTGATCCAACTAAAGTACAAGTGATGGATTGGGAATCTCCTATTTCAGTTCATCAAATTCGCAGTTCTCTTGGTTTAGCTGGATACTATCGTCGATTCATTCCTGATTTCTCCAGAATCGCCAAGCTTATGACGGAGTTATTAAAGAAGGGAGTGAAATTTGTTTGGAATGATAAATGTGAAGTGGCCTTTCAAACTCTCAAAACACGATTGACTACTGCTCCACTGCTGGCTACACCGGACAGTACCAAACCTTTTGATGTCTATTGTGATGCTTCTGGTACGGGACTTGGTTGTGTACTTATGCAAGACAATCGAGTTATTGATTATGCATCAAGAGCTCTCCGGAATCAAGAGAAGAACTATCCAACACATGATCTGGAATTAGCAACTGTTATACACGCTCTCAAGCTCTGGAGACATCATCTTATGGGAACTCACTATAATATTTACACTGACCATAAGAGTCTCAAGTATATCTTCACCCAAGCCGATCTCAACATGAGGCAGAGACGCTGGCTAGAGTTAATAAAGGATTATGATCTAGAAGTGTATTATCATCCAGGAAAGGCTAATGTGGTTGCGGATGCACTCAGCCGCAAGTCACAATGCCATTGTCTATTTGTAGAGTCATTCAACGAAACTCTATGCCAAGAAATGATGAAACTAAATCTAGAAATGGTACCTCAAGGGAGTCTGAACCATATAGCTATTGAGCCTACACTTCATGATAGCATCATCATGGCACAATTACATGATGAAGGTATCAAAATTATCAAGGAAAAATTATCCCAAGGAGGAGCAAAATACAAGTGTTTCCGTGTGGATCATAGAGGAGTTTTATGGTTTGAATCTCGACTTGTTGTACCCAAGAATCATTAGCTTAGAAAGCAAATCCTTGACGAAGCACATCTATCGAAGTTTTCGATTCATCCGGGTAGTACAAAGATGTACCAAGATGTTAAACAAAATTTCTGGTGGACTCGAATGAAAAGAGAGATCGCCAGATATGTTTCTGAGTGTGATATCTGTCAAAGAGTTAAAGCTAGTCACTTGAAAGTAGCTGGTACTCTTCAACCTTTACCCATTCCATTCTGTAAATGGGAGGACATCAGTATGGATTTTGTTGTTGGCTTACCCAACACTTCTCAGAAGCATGATTCTATTTGGGTAATCGTTGATAGACTCATTAAGACAGCTCATTTTATTCCAGTGAATACAACTTATTCTGCCAAGAGGTATGCAGAGATCTATCTTGACCAAATTGTCCGTTTGCATGGAGTTCCAAAGACGATCATTTCTGATCGTGGGGCTCAGTTTATTGCACGTTTCTGGGAACAATTGCAAGAATCCATTGGAACTAAATTGATTCGTAGTTCAGCCTATCATCCACAAACAGACATGTTGAGAGCATGTGCTATTCAATATGGCAAGAACTGGGATAAATGCCTAGCACTGGCAGAGTTCTCATATAATAACAGTTATCAATCCAGCTTACAAATGGCACCATTTGAAGCGTTATACGGTCGAAGGTGTCAAACTCCTTTGAGTTGGTCACAAGCTGGAGAGCGTAAAGTATTTGGGCCAGATCTAGTTACTGAGGCAGAAGAGAGTCAAAATTATCCAGACTAATCTTAAGGTAGGCCAATCAAGACAGAAAAGTTATGCAGACAAAAGAAGAGATCCTTTATAGTTTAAGGTAGGGGATTTCGTATATTTGCGAGTATCTCCTACTAGAGGTGTTCAACGCTTCGGCATCAAAGGGAAATTAGCACCCCGATACATCGGACCATTTGAAATCATCGAAACTTGTGGACCCGTTGCTTACCGACTTCGTCTTCCTTCTCAGTTGGCCGCCATTCATGATGTCTTTCATGTATCACAACTCAGGAAGTGCATCAAGGTACCCACTGAGATACTTAAACCACAAGATATCGAGATTGAATCCGATCTATCTTATGCGGAGTATCCAATCAAAGTTCTTGACACCAAGGAAAGAAGTACTAGAAGGGAGAAAGTTAAAATGTACAAAATCCAATGGAATCATCATACTGAGGAAGAAACTACTTGGGAGACTGAAATTTTTCTCTAAAGAAACTTTCCCGACTTTCTTAGAACAAATTCAGTTATCAAACCTTACCATTCCTTTTAGGGGGGAAGGCGGTAAGCTGCTTATATAATTTTTTTTTTGCTCTGGCCTGCATCAGGTGAGCTTTATGAGCTTGATGGACGAAAATCGCAACCCATATCCCATGGCCCTTCATCACCAGAAACCTTGTTGCAGGTGAAATATTTCTTTGATTTTTGTTTGCTCTGTATTTTCTGTCTTTCTTTTTTCTTTTTTAAAATATGCTGATTTCAGCCACTTATCATGTCGGTTGTTTCTTTACCAAAAAGTTTGGTGCAATTATTCCTTTTCCGAATAAAAAGTCCATAAATCTGGAAAGTTTGGTGCTGTTGCCCCTTTTGTGAATAAAAAGTACAAGTCTGGAGATGTGCTTGAGGGTGCATGATAAAGTGTATTTGCATTGAACTTTAAGTATCTTTCTCAGCTAGCCTGATGCAACATATGTACTGGTTGTGGTTTATTTATACGTTGATATATGTTTAGTCTTTTTTCAGTTCTTTTATTGTTCCACTGTACTAGAGGCGTGATCTGATTTTCTGCTTCAAACCTGTTCACAGGATGCTGCAAAGGTCATCAAAGCCAGAATTGCAGAGGACCCGGATTCAGTGAACTTCAATGTCATGGCTCTTTCAAAGCCGTGAAGTAAACTGTGATGGATAAGGTCTCTGGCATGGCAGAAGATGACACCCCTTCTCCTTTCAGTTGTGCTGGGCACTTGCCGCGAATAGAAGGTTTGCATAGGGGAAAAACAATGGAAAACACAGTTACCAAAAGCAAGAAGCTGTGCTTGTTGCACAGATTTTCGATCATATGACATGAGATGTTTCGTTGATATGCTGTCGTGCCTTGTTCATGGAGATAGAAATTGTTGTTCACGATTTCACTTCTTTCCTGCCTGTGTCGAATGGAGACTTGGTTTATTTTTTACCCCTGGCAGGCATTTTCTCGTTCCGGTCGCTCTGGCGCTTTGCAAATTGATTCAGTGAAACTAGCATTTCTATCCCGCAGATTGTAGTAACGGTGCATATTCAATTTTCTGCAGTTGCGTGGCTGTGATTAATTGGTATAGATCAACCCTGGCTAACCAATAAAAACATCATACGTGGATTGTATGCAGGTACAAAAATTAAGGGCACACAGGCAAAATGGTAATGTCTTAAGCAACTCCAGCAGTAATTCTATTTGGATCCCTATTTTTAAAATAGAGACTAAGAGTAAAAAAATCACTCCACCAGAATCGGAGTAGGGAGGCACCCAGATCTCTCCCCACGACCCCATCTCCCGCGGGTCGCTAGGGAGGCCCCTACTCGGCTCCTGCGCGCCGCTGCCACTGCTCCTGCACGTCGCCGCCGTGGGCCGGACGTACAGCGCCATTCCAGCTGCTCCGCACCGCCGCCGTCGACTGGGCTCGCAGCGCCGTCCCGCTCCTCCGCGTCGCCGCCGCAGACCAGGCTCGCGGTGCCGCCCCTGCTCCTTGCGCCATGGTGGGGAGCTCGGGCCTGGAGCGAGGACGAATCCGGCGAGGAGCTCCGCGGCGACGAGGACTGCGCAGAGGAAGACGACGAGGACCCGCGCATCTGTTTGGCGCTGCAGGGGCTGCTGCCCGGCAAGCCGAAGCTGCAGGCCGTCACCAGCAGTGCGGGATTCTTCGTTTGATCCGGCAAGGTGAATTTTTTTTTCTCATTTTCTCAATCGCTAGAGCAGGGAGCTGTCGGTGGTCTCGTGTTTGGAGCTTCTGCTAGGTGCTCACGCTTGGAAATTCTGCTATGGAGGGCCGCCGGGATAGCTTCAGCCAAGGAGCATGGCCATGGAGCTCTGGATGGGGACAAAATGGCCTCCACCCGCGAGTCGCACTCTGCAGGTGGCCTCTGCCTGCGAGCGGCCCTGCTGCGGCGGCGCGGTGTGCTCAGCTCTTGGACGCCTGTGCCTGCGAGTGGAGATGGAGCGCTGCGACCGGATCTGGAGCTGGGCGGCGAGAGCAGCGGCAGCGAGAGCAGAGCAGCAGTGCGGCGCGCGCGGCGAGCAGAGGAAGAGAGAAGTCGTGAGATAGAAGCAGGTGGGGGGTGCGGGCAATAAAATGATACGACAATGATATATGTGGGGCCTATATAATCATCGAGAAGTAGGGGTTGGGGAGTGAGGGCTACTGCTGGAGTGTAAAATTAAAAGTCTTTAAAAAGTAAAAGGAGTCCCTACTTAACAAATTAAGGGTCATGAGTAGAAACTATTATTGGAGTTGCTCTTACGGAATAAGTGTCTTTCGTCTTTCTAAATCCTATTTGGTTCTCTCTATAGTTTGTCATGTTTGTATACATGCAAGAAACAGAAAATGGAAAACGCAAAAAAGAATAAACGTATGTAGCTACTGCTGTGTGTGGGTGTTTTGCCGCGGAGCCCCGCACACGGCCTCCAGCGAATTGGCAAGCGACGCCGAGAACGCGGCCATGGCCTGGAACACGGCGGGCAGCTTCTGCACGGTGGTGACCGTGGCCGTCCTCGTCGCGTCGATGGCCTTGGCGTGCCTCCGCATCTCGTCCTCCACCATCTTCCGGCACGCCGCGATCTCGTCCCTCCGCTGCGCCACCTCGTTGCGCGCCTCCCGCGCCTGCAGGTGGTCCTCCCTCCCCATCGGCCTCCCCCAGTGCCACAGCGACATGCCCCCGGGCAGGTACGAGTCGTAGTAGCTCTTCTCCACCTGCCGCAGCATCCGGGACTTGCGGTCCAGCTCCCGCATGCGCTGCCGCACGCGCCGCGCCACCCGGAGCTCGTCGCTCTGGAGCGCGTGCACGGCGCGCGCGGCGGCCGCGAAGCCCTTGATCGACTTGAGCACGTCCACGCAGTGCACGCGGTCGAGCACCTTCCCCCACCGGTCGGGGGAGGCCTCCGCGCCGCTGACCGGCGCCAGCGTCAGCTTCAGCCAGCCGCCGACAGCGTGCACGTAGTCGCGCTGGTGCTTCGCCACGGCCGCCATGGCGGCGCACCAGGCGTTCATGGCGGCCTCGAGCGCCCGCGTCGCCTTGTGGTGGATCTCCGTCGTGGGCTCCATGGACGTGCGGCTGCTCAGCCCGCGCAGCTGCTGCGCGATCAGGCCCTGCGCCTCGTGGTGCTGCCGCATCGCCCTCCACATGTCGAGCGTGGCGTGGCAGAGCCCCAGGAGCTGGCGCGCGAGGTGGGTGTCGCGGAGCTCGGCGATGGCGGACGCGCTCGTGTCGTGCCTGATCTTCAGCCGCTCCCTTGCCTGCATTGCAAGATCGCATCGTTCCAGCGGTAATAAGAGACAATCTGCCATCGTGACATCTAGCAGCAGCAATGCAGGATGCGATCTGTTCGATATGTTGCTGTCATTTTTTATTGGCGAGGGTCAGTAATTTTTTTGTTTACCTTGACATCTTTGTAGGGCTTCTTCTCCCATGCCAGGAGCTGCTGCAAGGTGGCGCTGTGCCTCTGGCGGCCGCTCATGCTGTCGATGCGGTCGACCGCTGGCGCCGACAGGCAGCAGAGCGCGCCCAGGAAGCTGTGCGAGCCACCTGCGGGAGAATTCAGGTAGCCAGCAGTCAGTCGGTGACACACTGACACTCCCCACACACGTCTTCTCATTGGGAAGTCAGTGGCTGTGGCGCGGCGGCTTACCCTTGTACTCGGTGGTGGTGGCCTCGAGCAGGGTCGACACCGCGTCGCCGGCGACGCTGGCCTTGACGAAGTACTCTTCGAGGCCCGCCGCGACCTCCGCGAGGCTGCGGTGCCTGACCACCATCCTGAGCTCCTCCTCGGCCCCGACTTCGCCGACGCCTTCGGTCCGCGTGGCCGCCGCCGCCGCCGCCACCGCGCCGACGTCAACGAAAACGCCGCCGCCCTCTTGCTGCTGCTGCTGCTGGTGGTGGTGCTGCACCTCGCGCTGTCGCTGGTCGATGGCGCGGAGCAGCGGCGGCGGCGAGGAGGGGGCGACGACTGCGCGGTGCACGAGCACGGCGGGCGGGGTGTGGTCGGACACCGGGAGCGGCTCGCCGACCGCGAACCGCGTGAGCGTGGACGCCACGACGCCGAGCGACCTGAGGTACGCGGCGTGCGAGGCCGCGAGGAGGCGCCGCTGCCGCACGGCCTCCCGCATGAGGCGCCGCCGCTCCCGGCACCGCTTCGTGTGCTCGCGCGCCGCCGCCCGGGCCGCGTCCCCCTCCCTCGACGACGCGGCTCCCATTACTCTCGCTCCGAGGCAGGCCGCGCGCGGCAAACCGTGGGCGCGTGGAGCTGGGTTACCGGCGGCCGGAGCTCGATCGCTCGGAGGTGACCGCGCGCGATTACGTGAGGCGAACGGTGAAGAAGCCAAGCAACCTCGGGCAGGTTTAGGAGGGTTTAGCGGGTAGCGTGGGAGGGAGTGTACTTATCGGCGTCGACCATCGAGGCGGATGGCTCGTCGGTTACGAACGCGCGGCCAGCAGAAAGGTGGAGGTGGGGATCGAACGGGAGAAAGGCGACGACGGGGATCAGGAATGACAGGAAGGTGGTGGGGAAAAGGAGGGAGCATCGGTCGCGCCTTTTTCAGGTTCAGATGGAGCTTACGCGTATCGAGTGCGTGGCTGGGTTGGTGCGCCGGACAGGATCCACGTACGTACCTCTGCTGCTTTAGATTGATTCAGTGTAGCCGAGTGTGAAGTGTGCCCCGTGTTACCGCTATAGGAGTACGTGTCGGCACACGCAGGTGCTCTAGCTAGCTACTCGGTCCTCTCTATCCACTACCTATGAATGAAAGGAATCGAAAGCTGTATGGAACATTTGAAACATGTAACCGCATTCCTGAGGAGCTACTCCTATTGGCTGGCTACGAGTGCATAAACTAAGGGACTGGCCCATCTAGATTGTGAAATCCAACTTCCAATCCCAAGCACCGTCGATTTCGGTCTACAGTCCACAATCTGGGGTGGACTCGATTCGAGCCGGCCCTAAATGGACGGCGAGGATCGAAGCGCGCCGGTGCCATCGTATTTGAAATGATTGTATGCTGAATACACACACAAGCACGAAGCCCGGAAGCCGGGCATCGCATCATCATCCATTCATCCTAGTCCTTTCGCGACGACCGACGACCGGAGCATGTGTGCTTTTCTTAATCCCCATTCCCCTCGCACTCGCGTTAAAAAATTCGGATCGTGGGCTGTCGGCCGGCTCGAAAAGAAGGATCTTTCTGAACAGCAGGAATGGAATGGAAATGTTCACGGCTAAGAAAACGAGGCCGCCGGCCGAACCGAACCCAGGCAGCCCGCGGATACACACACACGCCTAGCTTATCGCTAGCAGGGCGCCTCTAGAGCCATCGTCCGTTCGTCACCCCCACTGTTCCCCCCGCTTTGCGCCTCATCTTTCGCGCTCGGTGCGCCTGCTTTCGCGACCTCTTTTTTTTTCTCTCTCAAAGGCGACCGACCGAGCGGGCGAGCGGCCCCCGGTTGAAGAATGGATGAATGATTGCTGACTGATTGGCCGTGTACGAGCCGGAAAGCGCGCCTTTGCCTTGCAGTTCAAGGCGGATGGCGATGACGGTGGATGAGGATGAGGGCATGAGGCGGATGCGGATCAGCGGATCTCCATCGTAGTATTCTATAGGCACCACTGAAATACTGATCGGCTTCTCCAGTTGGTACTTTTTTTTTTTTTTGAGCCGGCTTCTCCAGTTGGTACTGTTTCGCCTGATTTGGCTGTTCCTCTGCTCCGATCTCGTTGGGCTTTGCATCGGCCATTGAGGCCCATGGATACGCCCAGCAACAGCAAGCAAGCAGCACCCGACAATTTTCACCTCGCTCGCATTCCTCGCACGTGTCGCCGGCCACCGCGGACGTGTCGCGGCGGCGGAAGGGCGCGATACCCCTGCCCCGTGTTCCAGGGATCACAGCAACTTTCGACGTGGTTCTCCCCCTTTCTGACGGGACGCTCGCGGAGCCGTGGTCGCCGGAGCTACTGCCTAGTAGGCGTTAGCCGTTAGTGCTAGCCTAGCCGAGCATGCACCGCCGGTGTCAAGTGTCCTCGTCAGTTTCCAACAAAGCTGATCCGGCGACCCATGCGAGCTTTGCAAGGCGACTCTGAATTGCTGACGCAGACGCTGCTCTGCTTTGAAGAGGTATCCTCCAGATGGTTCGTAGGAGCGAAGGGAGTCGCCCTGGTCCGAACACGTTCAGGCCGACCTTGTCATTTTCATGGCCACTTGTCCACTTGTTTTCTTTTTTTCTAGATGGAGCAATGGAAGCACGGCTCGCTCTGCTGTGTTTTGCCGCAGGCTGGCCAGGTCGATCGATGCCGGCCGGTTTCTGTTCTAGACGACGGTATCGTTGCTCTTCAACCAAGCCCTCTTCTCCGCTCGTGCGCATCGTGTGGACTCGCCGAGACGGGTCGGAATGCCATGCCCACAGCCCACACCTGCCGCCATCGTGCTGAGCCAGCAGCGAGACCGGGGCGGTTTACCTTTTTTTTTGGAGTAATGATGCGGTTTACCTGTTGGAGGGTTGAAAATGTGCCGTCCGTCTCCTTGCTTCGGAAGAGGGGCGACGGCATATGTTTCGACTATTCCATTTCAGTTTTAAATTATTATTATTATTATTATTATTATTATTATTATTATTATTATTATTATTATTATCAGTGTTGTTGTTATTGTTGTTGTTCGTTTTTCAAGCTCTTTGACGGTCCATCGTAGGTACACTGCGAAATTTTCAATCAATGGTACATCTTTCTTGCAAATATGTAGGGTTTTTTGTCTACATCACACCACCAAAATGTGATTTTGTGGACAGCACATCTTACTCTTCAATTTAGTCTGGAGCACACCATGAAAACACAAATTTGTATGCAGCACATCCTTTCTATTAAAAAAATATATTTTTTAACAAGATAGGTGAGAGGGAACGGTAAAAAGACTAAAATGCCCTTGCTGCGGGTCCCACGTGTCATCTCCCTCTCCATCTTCCCTCCCTCCCCTTCTGCGCGGCCGCCGCCAGCCCGTACCCTGCCCTGCCCCCACGTTGTGCCATGGCCACACGCTGCTCGCCGTCGTCGTCTGGCTCGTGCTCGCCACCACCGCCGCCGCTGCGCATATGGAGGCCACCGTCTTGCTGGGCTTCCTGGGCTCCGCGCGACGAGCGGGTGCAGGCGGATGGAGCTGGGTGGGCACGGACGGCAGTGCGGTCGCCGGCTCCGCGCGACGGGCGGCCCGTCGCGTGCTCCACGCGGACGCGCGCGCGACGGCCGGCGCGGTCGTTGTGGGCACCGGGCGGAGGCGTGGCGCGGTGGCCGGCACTGGGGGAGGGAGGAGGCCCCTTGCCGCTCCAGAAAAGCCTCGGGGAGGGGGAGACGGCGGAGGGAGCAGGGGACTGGCGGCGCGAGGGAGAGAGGGAGGAGGGCTCGCCGGCGCCTGGATCTGGTGAGGGAGTGTAACACCCCGGTGTTAGTTTTGACGTTAATATCGTACTTAATCGCTAATTAGGGTTAATCACGGTCATTAGCATTAATCGAGTTCGCGCGGTAAACATAGGTTTAGCCGAGTTCGAGCGCGTTTTTCTCCATGATCCAAGCTTCGAATCAACTTGCGCCCAAAACAAAAGTTGTAGACCTTCTATTTCTCTACAACTTCTATATTGGCCAAATTTCATGTTCCAATGTAAAATTTGGAGCTTTGGATGGTCAAAGTCGGCTAAAAATCACTCAATCTTGGTCAACTGACTCCTCTGTTTTGCTCAGTTCACCGCCGGCCTCGACGTTGGCGTTGCCACGCGTCACGCCGACGACCACGACCGCCGCTTAAATGCTCTTCGTTGCCGTTCAGCTCGCCAAGTTCGATTCCTCACGTTCCAAGCCGCTCCACCTCGCCCTCCATCTCCTCCGCCCGTTCCCGAGCTCATTCGAGCCAACCCTAGGCCGAACCAGCGCCTGCGCCACCGGCCGCCATTGCTGCTCCGCGCCGAAGCTCTGCCTCGCCGTCGAGCTCCCCTCCCCGACCTTCCTCCGTCCGATTAAAGGTCACGGCGAGCTTCCTCGCGCTCTACTCTATCTCCCCGACCCCTTCCCCTTTGAGTTTGTGCGCTACCATCGTCGGGAACACGCCCCGCCGCCGTGCGCCCTGGGACCGCTTGGCCTCCCTGAGTGCTGCGCCGCCCATCCCCACGGCCGCCTTGCCCCGCCACTGCCGGAACAGCGCCGCCATCGCGCGCCGCTGGGAGCTGCCGCCGTCCTGCCGCCGCACCAGCCGCCGCCCCGTGTGCCCAGGGCCGCCCCCACGCGCACCCCTGCGCGGGCCACGGGCGTGCTGGCCCCTGCGCGTGGGCCCGCTCGCGCTACCCCGCCGGCCGGCCGGCCCATGGCCGCCGTGCTCACGCGGGCGTGCCGCCGTGCGTGGCCGGGGCAGAGCAGGGGAGCCGCCCCCCTCTCTCTCTCCCTGTGAAGTGGGGCCCGCGCTTCAGGAGATTGAAGGGTGGTTTTATTTCTTTTTGATGATTTCGGCTGATAATTCATAATTGCTTAATAAATCACAGAAAAATCCTAAAAATGCAAACTAAATTTTGTTAGGTTTGTAAAATCAAGATATTTAGAAGAAAAATACTCATGCAGGTGAAATGTCACTTTTGCCCCTGCTAAATTTATGGTTTGCATTTAAGCTAATTCATTTTGTATCGGTTGTTCTGTTTGTCTAAAAATTCTGAAAATTTTATAGTAGCCTACTCTTTGCACGTGTGGTCCACTGAAAAATTTCCAGGTACATGGCCTATGTGCATGTCTGTGGATCTATCGTTGTTTGATTTCTTTGCTAGGGTTAAAATAAATAGTTTCGGTCATCATTAAATGTTGGAGAATTTATGTGGCATGCTTTATCAAAATCATGTTATGCTGATAAATTCTTGTGGCTTGATCATATCTGCAAGTTAGGTGCTTACTTTTAATTTGTTCCTAGATAGGCTCTTTTCTTTTATAATTGTTGTAATTAATTCTTTCTTGCATGCATGTGTTTTGCAACAAAACAAGCCCCTAGTTATTTTGATCCATGATGTTCTAGGGTTATGTTTAATCCTTCGAAGAGAGTTTAGTATCTTTGGCTTGATAGGAAACACTTCAGGCTAAAAGACTTTTGGACCAGGAATTCATGCCAGCGCTGAACCATCCCTTTTGAACCATAGTTAGGGCTGTTGTTATCGTTTTATCCCTGCATTCTTGTATGTTTACTGCATTGCCTTGCATCATTTCACGAGTCTCATGTATGGCATATTTTTGATCGTATAGACGTGGAAACCGAAGTCGCCTGCGAGCTGATCGCCGAGCCGGTCCAGGAGCCGCAAGCAGGAGAACAGCAGGAGGACGCAGTCGAGCACACTCCCGAAGAAGCCACTAACCCTGCTGACCGGCAAGGCAAGCCCCGGAGCATGACCCTTATTTTTAATTACTCCATGTTCTATTAAAGTATTGTGCATTTACGTTCAAGGAATTGATTGGAACCATAGATGCATAATATTGGCTACCCAGTGTCTCTACTAGTTCAGGTATCGCTAGTACTGCTATGCTTAAGTAAATCCGGTAGAAGTCGAGTGATTCCTGTCACTCGCGAGAGATAGGTCTTGTTGCTTATGGAAAAGTTGTTGGAGATTGAATCCTTGAGAGAAAGAAAGGAAAAATGGAGACCGGGCGGAGATGGATTTGGTTATGGATATGGAAGTTATGAAAAGTGAGTCTCCGCCTGTGTCGATTGAGGACCGTACCATTGTTGACACTATTGATCGAGGATTGAACAGTACTAACCACATGCCGGAAGTAGGAGGTAGTCGAAACCGGTAAGCTCAGTACCATATGTGCACTGGTAGCCGGACTTGATACTGTCTTCACCAGTGGAGCTAGTATACAAACTCATGGCTGACCCTTCGATGGTATCGGTGGGGCTAGCAGTCCCGGGTCGCACGGCAGTTCGGTTATTCGGTGTGCATATGTGAAGGGTTGCCACGTAGGGTCCGACGGGGCCTATATGTGACGTGAGTGTAAGGTCCACCTCACATCAGTGGGCAAGGTGTGAAGCTCGTCTTTATCTGTGACGTTGGTTATCGTACTGTATTTTGAAGCTTGTTTTCAACTCTAAATTACTTTCCGCTACGTTTGAACTCTGAGGTTTGAATTGTAAAGCTGGCTTGAAACGCTTGTTGTAGTTTAAGTTGGTGCTTCTGTTAAACTCGGGTTGTAAATGGCTTTGAGCGCTTTTATTGCCAGTAATCATCTGTGCTCGTCTTTTGGCGAGAGTTCATGTGTAATCGATCCTGGTTACAGCAGGCGGTCTGAGTGCGCTGGTTGAGTGCAGTAATTCCGGTTTAAGGTTAAGTGTCAATTATTGCACTTGATTGGTATTATTTGGACTGTTCTGTGACAGCTGGCATCAGAGCTAATTGCAGGGGGGTGATTACTGGCGTACTTAACTACGTTAAGTAAACTTTGTTTTGCAAAAATTTCGGGTTTTCGAAAAGTTGACGCTAGATGCGCTAAGGAATAGAGAAGATAGTTCGTATGCCCTAATTATGTTCTATAAGTTAGGTGGCATCTAAGTATCTATTTTATTCCAGCACTTCCAGCATTTACTTCTCGTTAAACCTTACTTTTATGCATAACTACTATTCTGTAAGGACGCACCTACGCTGAGGTAAGCAAGGTAAGTATTATGATAGTCCTTAGAATAGCCCATGTGTTTCATACGTGCGCGGGTCCCGTATGTTGAGCATACGAGGAGGTGATAAGGCTCAATTCCAACGAGCCTTTCGCTATCTGCTGCCTGATATGGAGTGCGGATTTCTTACCGTGTGATTGTGATCACGGCCATCTCGTAAGGCAATATTACGAGGTGAAGACTCGTTATGCAGTTGGTCATAACCGTGTACCTTGGGACACATGTACCCTTGGGTGTCCCGTAAGGCGATTTGTACGGGAAGTGAATACGTTGCTTCGGTAACGTATGCAGCGCTGCCCATTCAGCGTCGAACGTTTGGGTGCCATCTCTATAGCGGATGGTAATGTATGTGTGAATATGTGGGAAACTGCATATGCGTTACCCGTGTGACGTAGGACACATGGGGGCCGTCGTGTGTGCTGGCACGAAGGGTCCAGAAATGGATATTTTATATCTCTCTCTTGTTGTCTTGGTTTGTTTGCAGGAACACTAACTACGTAAGCATGCTATGAATCCTTGATCGTAGGAACGGCTAGTATATATAGGGAGAGTACGTAATTGTGCCACTGGTCGTCTTCGTATACCATAATTGGTAATTGTTTGGGTGAGAATGATAGAACGTGCATGCATCTTGCATACTCGAGTTGGTTGGTCGCTTCATAGTTAATAGTTGTGCAACCTTAAGACTGCAACGTTATAGCTAGCCGAGTTACCAACCTACTGTTCAACCCGATTAGACGTGGTTTCAACTGAAGCAAACCATTTTGTTCTCTAGGTGAACCATATCGCGAAGGGAACGATTCATGCTGTGTGTTCATATTAATTATGCACATTCTTTACTTGCATGGATTCGTCCCGATAGCGGAATGGCTAACCAAGGGATGGTGCTTTTGCAGATGGGCAATAACAACGCTGCTAACCATGGAAATGAGGGTCAAGGAGCACAGCCACCACCGTCTCCCTCCTTGACTCAGGCTATTGCGGCTCTTATCGCCGACCGCAATGAGCAGACCGAATTGTTGAGGCAACTGGTGCAAAGCAATGCCGGCAGAGGTCGACAAGCACCACCAGCAGAAACTGACTACGTCGGTTTTCTTGCTACTCAACCACCTCTGTTTCACAAGGCCGATGATCCCCTTGAGGCAAATGCTTGGATTCGCACCATGGAGGACAAGTTTGGCATTCTTAATTGCACAGAAGTGGACAAGGCTGCCTTTGCCGCGCAACAGCTAAGAGGCCCGGCAAAGATATGGTGGGCCAATTATTTAGCTATGCAACCAACAGAGAGACAGATTCTCTGGTCAGAATTTAGAGAGATTTTTAGGGCACATTATATTCCAGAAGGTTTCATAAAAGTGAAAGTGGAGGAGTTTCTAAATCTGAAACAAGAGGACAAATCAGTGATGGAATATGCCAACATTTTCAATCATCTTGCACAATATGCTGCACATCACGTAGATACCGATAAAAAGAAGTAAGATTGTTTCCAGAAAGGGTTAAATACCGAGTTACTCATGCGTTTAGCAGCGAGAACATTTACCAGCTACAGTGACTTGGTCAGCAAAGCTATCCTCCAGGAAGATGCGATGCTGAAGCACGAAAAGGCGAAAAAGAGGAAGAAATCACCTATTGGGTCTTCGGGGAATGTTGTGCAACGCCTACGCCTGGGGTCCACTAGTTTTTCCCAAACTCAATATCAAATACAACAGGGGATGCCTGAACTTGTGGCTCCTCCACAGTTGGAGCAAAAGAAAACCGTATTGCAACATGTTTTTCACTCCCACTCTGATCCGTGCAAGCATCACCTAGCCGAGGGTTGCCATCACTCAGGGAATATCTGTTACACTCCACCCAAGCCGAGAAAAGGCTCTAGCAATACAAATAAGAAAAAGAAGGTGTCGTATATTAAGGATGGTTGTGTGAGTTACACCACTTGTGAGGACGTGCCAGAAGGGGAAAATGTGATGGCGGATATATTTTCCCTCAATGATCATCCAATTAGGGTTCTATTCGACTCTGGTGCTTCGCATACATTTCTTAGTAAGGCTTGTGCAGATAGGCACGGACTGAAAATTGAGTGCATGAATACTTCATATAAAATTCAATCCCCAGGTGGTCAAATAATCACAAACCAAATGGCAAGAAAGGTACCAATCAACTTGGCTGGGGGAATCTTTCCGACCAATTTTATCATTCTCCCACATCAAGGGATTGATATCATATTGGGTATGAATTGGATGAAGGCACATGGAGTTGTGTTGGATACTCGGGCGCAAGCTGTTCATATCAATTCACGCGCACATGGTTCTACGGTGTTATCTTTGACCAAGTACAAGGCACACAATACAACCATAAATAAATTGGAGGGTAAAAGCTTAGAGGAGATACATGTGGTGTGCGATTATTCAGATGTCTTTCCAGAGGATTTACCTGGACTGCCACCAGATCGGGATGTTGAGTTTGTTATTGAACTCCAACCGGGTACAGCACCTATCTCTAGAAGGCCATATCGGATGCTACCAAATGAATTGGCAGAACTGAAGATACAATTGCAAGACCTACTGAATAAGGGTTTCATTCGTCCAAGCTCATCACCGTGGGGATGCCCAGCTTTATTTGTGAAAAAGAAAGACCAAAGTTTGAGGTTATGTGTTGATTACCGGCCTCTAAATGCGGTTACCATCAAGAATAAATACCCATTGCCTCGCATTGACATTCTCTTTGATCAGTTAGCCAGAGCTAAGGTATTTTCTAAGATAGATCTTCGATCCGGTTATCACCAAATAAAGATCAGACCTCAGGACATTCCAAAGACTGCTTTCTCCACTCGCTATGGTTTATTTGAGTACCTAGTCATGTCTTTTGGATTGACTAATGCTCCAGCTTACTTCATGTATCTTATGAATTCGATTTTCATGCCTGAGTTGGACAAGTTTATTGTGGTATTCATTGATGACATCCTGATATACTCCAAGAATGAAGAAGAGCACGCCAAGCACCTTCATATTGTTCTTCAATGTCTACGAGAGCACAAGCTGTATGCAAAATTTAGCAAATGTGAATTTTGGCTTAAAGAAGTTCCTTTCTTATGCCATGTCATATCTAGTTATCTGCAGAGGATATTTTCGTTGATCCCGGAAAAGTTCAAGATGTATTGGATTGGGAGGCTCCGATATCAGTTAAGGAAATTCGCAGCTTTCTAGGATTAGCTGGGTATTATCGTCGATTCATCCTAGAGTTTTCAAAAATTGCTAAGCCTATAACTGAGCTACTCAAGAAAGGTGTCAAATTTCATTGGAATGACAAATGTGAAGAGGCTTTCCATACTCTGAAAAAGGTTTTAACTTCCGCACCTATCCTGGCTCAACCCGATACATCAAAACCATTTGACATATACTGTGATGCATCTGGTACTGGTATTGGTTGTGTCTTGATGCAGGAGAACCAAGTGATTGCATATGCGTCTAGGTCACTCAAACGCCACGAGGAAAATTACCCAACTCATGATTTGGAATTAGCTGCTGTAGTTCATGCTCTGAAGATATGGCGGCATTATCTCTTGGGTAGTCCTTGTCGCATCTACACTGACCACAAGAGTCTTAAGTATCTTTTTACTCAACCTGATTTGAGCATGCGCCAAAGGCGATGGTTGGAACTGATCAAGGATTATGAACTTGAAGTGCATTATCATCCTGGTAAAGCGAATGTAGTTGCAGATGTGCTAAGTCGCAAAGCTCAATGTCATTGCATCTCAGCTATACCAGTAAGCGAGTCTCTTTGCTTTGAAATGGAAAAGCCGAACTTGAGCATTGTACCGCATGGCACACTGGCCCATCTAGAACTCACTCTTACTCTTCGTGATCTAATCATCATAGCACAAAAGAAAGATAAAGAAATAAAGGAAATTCAGAGGAGATTATCAGAAGGAGATTTGAAAGTAAGTTGTTTCCACCAAGATAGTGAGAATGTGTTATGGTTTAAGAACCAATTAGTGGTGTCTAAGGATTTTGCGCTCAGAAAGCAAATTCTTGATGAAGCTCATACCTCTCGACTATCAATTCATCCTGGTAGCAACAAGATGTATCAAGACCTGAAACAACAGTTTTTGTGGACTCGGATGAAAAGAGAGATTGCCAAGTATGTTTCGGAATGTGACATCTGTCGTAGGGTCAAAGCTAGTCATCTCAGGCCAGCTGGAATGTTGCAACCCTTGAGTATTCCTGAATGGAAATGGGAAGACATTAGCATAGATTTTATTGTCGGTTTACCCGAACTCAAAAGGGTTATGATTCGGTCTGGGTTATTGTAGACCATCTGACCAAATCCGCACATTTTCTTCCAGTTAAAACAATCTATCGGGCAAGGAAATATGCTGAGTTGTACATGGATCGCATCCTATGTTTACATGGTGTGCCAAAGACTATCATACCAGATCGAGGAACCCAGTTTGTTGCTCGCTTTTGGGAACAATTGCATACTTGTTTAGGAACTCGATTGATCCGCAGCTCAGCCTATCATCCTCAAATAGATGGCCAAACGGAGAGAATTAATTAGATTTTAGAAGATATGCTCCGCGCATGTGTATTAGCCTATCCACAGAAATGGGATCAATGTTTACCATTAGCGGAATTTTCTTATAACAATAGCTATCAAGAAAGCATCAAAATGGCACCATTTGAAGCCTTATATGGTCGTCGATGCCGTACGCCTCTGAATTGGTCTGAAGCGGGGGAAAGAACTATCTTTGGACCCGATATGGTTCAAGAAGCTGAAGAACAAGTCCGCCTTATTCAAGAAAATTTGAAAATTGCGCAGTCTCGGCAGAAGAGCTATGCTGACAGAAGGAGAGATCCACTCGTCTTTGAAGTCGGTGACCATGTATACTTAAAAGTATCACCTTGGAAAGGCGTACAAAGATTTGGAGTAAAAGGAAAGTTAGCTCCCCGCTACATTGGTCCATACCCAATTGTGGAGAGATGTGGTCCTGTAGCTTACCGGTTGAACCTTCCTGCAAAATTATCGGCAATTCATAACATCTTCCATGTGTCCCAATTAAAGAAATGTCTGAGAGTTCCAATTGAAGCTATTGACAGTGACACCATTCAGTTAGGATCTGATCTCACTTATCCTGAGCAACCTATCAAGATTATTGATCGCAAAGATCGAATTACTCGTCGCACAACCAACCGATTTTACAAAGTTCAATGGAGTAATCACTCTGAAGATGAAGCTACTTGGGAGCAAGAGGAATTTCTGAGATCCAAGTATCCGGACTTTTTAAGCGCTCATCCAGGTACTACATCTTCGAACCTTCTCGCCTTTTATATTTTTTCCTCATGCGTGAATCTCGGGACGAGATTCCTTTAAGGGGGGAAGGCTGTAACACCCCGGTGTTAGTTTTGATGTTAATATAGTGCTTAATCGCTAATCAGGGTTAATCACGGTCATTAGCGTTAATCGAGTTCGCGCGGTAAACATCGGTTTAGCCGAGTTCGAGCGCGTTTTTCTCCATGACCCGAGCATCGAATCAACTTGCGCCCAAAACAAAAGTTGTAGACCTTCTATTTCTCTACAACTTCTATTTTGGCCAAATTTCATGTTCCAATGTAAAATTTGGAGCTTTGGATGGTCAAAGTCGGCTAAAAATCACTCAATCTTGGTCAACTGACTCCCCTGTTTTGCTCAGTTCACCGCCGGCCTTGACGTTGGCGTTGCCACGCGTCACGACGACGACCACGACCGCCGCTTAAACGCTCTCCGTTGCCGTTCACCTCGCCAAGTTCAATTTTGCCTACTCGTTCCCTTCCTCGCGTCGCACGGAGTACACAGCGGAGCCGAGCAACCCTAGCCCCGCCGCTCGCCGCGCCGGTGCCGATTCCGGCCACCTCTCGCCGCCGTGCCTCGATTCCTCGCGTTCCAAGCTGCTCCACCTCGCCCTCCATCTCCTCCACCCGTTCCCGAACTCGTTCGAGCCAACCCTAGGCCGAACCAGTGCCTGCGCCACCGGCCGCCATTGCTGCTCCGCGCCGAAGCTCTGCCTCGCCGTCGAGCTCCCCTCCCCGGCATTCCTCCGTCCGATTAAAGGTCACGGTGAGCTTCCTCGCGCTCTACTCTATCTCCCCGACCCCTTTCCCTTTGAGTTTGTGCGCTACCGTCGTCGGGAACACGCCCCGCCGCCGTGCGCCGCCGCTTGCCGCCGCCTGTGCCGTCGCGGGCCACCTCCGCGAGGGCTCCCGCAGCGCCGCCGTGCGCCCTGGGACCGCTTGGCCTCCCTGAGTGCTGCGCCGCCCATCCCCACGGCCGCCTTGCCCCGCCACTACCGGAACAGCGCCGCCATTGCGCGCCGCCGGGAGCTGCTGCCGTCCTGCCGCCGCACCAGCCGCCGCCGCGTGCGCCCAGGGCCGCCCCCACGCGCACCCCTGCACGGGCCACGGGCGTGCTGGCCCCTGCGCGTGGGCCCGCTCGCGCTACCCCGCCGGCCGGCCGGCCCATGGCCACCGTGCTCGCGCGGGCGCGCCGCCGTGCGTGGCCGGGGCAGAGCAGGGGAGCCGCCCCCCCTCTCTCTCTCTCCCTGTGATACAAAGCACCAGTCCCAGGAGGCTGATGCCACATTTATTACATCAGATGGTTCAAAATCGTACAAACCTTGGAGGACACTCGATACAGATGATAATAATAATTAACCAGGCTACGACATAACACCAGACCGCGAACCACATAGGGTCTACTATGGGCTCAGAGTACTGCGACAGCGGAGGCATCTCGACAGGGCCGGTTCCACAGGCAAGGTTGGGTGTAGAACGATAACCCTACTCGGCGTCGTCTGGTACGAAGTCCGGGTCTTCTTCTGTAAAAAGTAAGAGTGGGGTGAGTACAAACGTACTCAGCAAGTCCAACCACACCCACGGAGGGTGTTATAACAGAATAATATGCATAGGTAATTCAAGGAATAGGTTACGGTTTAATTTGCAGAAAAACGATATTTTATGCAGGGGTTCATTTAACAGAAAACCTTTTTTTTTAAATAGTTTTTGTAGAACACAGAGTTCAGGTTTTAAAACTGCTACCGGACTCCCCGTCCGTCGTAGCACACGGCACAACTGCCGGACATAATTCCAAAACAACTCACACCAGCCCATCCCAAAGAAACACTAGTTATGTGACCACACCGTAACTCGCCCAATACCGTGGGCACGGACTATTCGAATAGATTCTTAACTCTGCAGAGGTGTGCAACTTTACCCACAAGTAGGATACCACAACTCGAACACCGTCGTGTCGGTGTAGATCCCAACATAGCCATTACCCACCATAGCTAAGCCTGACTAGCCATCACGGGATGCACCAAGGGGTCATTGACCGTTCACTTAGGTATAACCGGGCATAAGTCACTCGGGGCTTATCCCTTTTCCTTAGTTACCCGTTGCTCTCAGCTCTCCTGATGGCTACCACACCAACTAGTGGGATTTATGCTACGCCGTTGCCCATTCAACGGTCGAGTGGTTTGCACGATAATGGAGTTAGGTGAGATGACACACCAACTCGGTCCTTAGACACGACAAGATGGATATCTCCCTCCTTGCTCTGCCACACAGGCACAAGCACACCAATCGGCAAATCACACAGAAATGCCATCCATCTCGTCCATACTCATCTTTCGAAAATCCACATTTTATCCCTTCCCACACGCACACATTTTCTTTATCAAATAAATCATATTAAGAGTAAAGTCCTAAGCGTTCTAATATTGATTAACGTCCAAGCAAAATCAGACATTAATCTAGGTGGTCAAGGAATGGTCATCACAAATCAAGGGGTGGCTATCCAACCGTGTTTTCATGCAAGTAAAACATATGCAACTTTATAAAACAGGCCATTGGGTTGTGTTTATAAAAACTAGGACAGAAACATGCATCAAAGGATGGGATTGAACTTGCCGTCTTCAAAGCCTTCGGGGAAGTCTTGACCTTCGGGCTCAGGGTCGCGGAACGGGTCCTCGTTCACCTGCTCACAGCACTGCTCATCAACGGGTTCTCCTTCGTTCACTCCGTGGTCTACAGCGCACACAACAGGCACACAATCAAAACACAGAAAATAAAGATTTGTCGTCGAGCTCGAAACGGGAACACATGAAATATAGAGCATAGAGTATTATTTTTGAATGGTCTCTGAATGGTAGGGCCAAAACTGAGTTAAGAGAGGTGTGGTAAAATTTTGGGTAGGTCCGAGGTCGTTAGGCGCATAAAATGATAGGTCAAAGGAGTGTTTAGGGCCGAAACAGGGGTCCAGGGACCTAATTGTAATTAAGATTAAGTAGGCAGGGGCTTGGTTTGTATTTTAGAAATTACTTGGGTTAATTTAAAGGAGTCAGGGTTTTATTTGAAATTAAGTTTATATGGTGGGGGTTTGTTTTGGGAATATAACAAAGAGGGGGGGTTTTAATTGCAAAAGTATCCAAAGGTGGAAGGGCTCTTAAGGAAATATAAGGAAGGGGAGGGGGTTCTGGGCATAAACGCCCTTCTTCTTCCCCCTTCTTGCGACCAGAACAGGGGAGGGGTGCTCTGGGCGCCGGCGGCCTTGGGCCGGCGGCCCTGGAGCTCGGCGGCGGCCTCAGGAAGGGGGAAAAGGAGGAGGGGGCTGGGAGGGTTCGACCCGCGGCCGTGGCTCAGACCGAGGTGGCCTGAGGTGGCCTAGCCACGGTGGCCGGCGGCAACGGGCGGCGGCGGTGCTTGGCCGGTGTCTCTGGGCCACGATAGAGGATGGGGGAAGGGAAAGGAGCATCAGGAGGCCATAGGGGTGCCATCCCCTACCTTGATTCGGGCCGTGGAGCAGTGGGGAGGGGGCTTCCGCGGTGGCCGGCGGTGGCAAGGGCAAGCGGCTGCGCTGCAAGCTAGAATAGGAGGGCTGGGGTGGCGGTGGTGGCCGTGGGGGCGAAGGGGCGGCGCTGAGCGCCCTTTTATAGGCGACTTAAGGCGGTGGCGGTGCAGGCAGGGCCGGCGAGCGGGATGGGACTCGACGGGCGGTCGCCGGTGGCGCTGTGCGGGGGTCGTCGCCGCTGTACCGCGTCAACGACGATCGGCGGCGTGGCACGAGCGTGCGAGGTTGGCTCGGTACGGCTGCGTGCGAGCGGCTTGAGTCGCAGCTTGGTGCGCCGAGCGCCGCGTGCGCGTGCGCGCGTGCGGGCGCACGGGCTGGCCGGGCGGCGTGCGTGGGAGCGGCTGGTAGCGGCCCGAGCGCCGCCGCGGTCGGCCACGCGTGGCGTCCGGGCGCGCGCGAGCGCGATGCGCGGGTCGGGGGGGGGGGAAACAGGGATGGGACGGCGAGAGATTTGGATGTCGGCTCGATTCCTCGGGGGTATCAGGAAATCAGGCGGGAGATGATTCAAGAAGGGGATTGAGCTCAACGACGAAACAAAATTTTTAGCGCATGATTTATTTTAGTAAATTTTCTGGATGTTACAAACCTACCCCACTTAAAATGAATCTCGTCCTCGAGATTCGACTGGTTCCTAAATAGGTGGGGAAATTCCTTCTTCAGAGCATCTTCGCGTTCCCACGTAGCTTCTTTTACTCCGTGTCTGCTCCACTGGACTCTGCAAATTCGTACCTCAGAGTTTCTGGTCCTCCTGGTGACGGTGTCTAGAATCTTGACCGGTATTTCCTGATATCGCAGGTCTGGCTGCAAATCTATTGTTTCAACCGGCACATGCTCCACTTCGGGCATCCTCAAACACCTTGTCAACTGCGAGACATGGAATACTGGGTGTATATCCGACATTTCTTCTGGTAGCTCCAGACGGTATGCTACTGCTCCAACTTTCTTCAGAACTCGGTATGGTCCAATATACCGAGGGGCCAACTTTCCTTGTACCTGAAATCTTCGGGTTCCTCGAATGGGTGATACCTTGAGATACGCGAAATCTCCTGGGTTGAAACTTATTTCCCGTCTTTTCTTATCCGCATAGCTCTTCTGTCGGGACTGGGCTGCTTTTAGCTTTTCTCGAATCTCGGCGACTCTTTCCTCTGCTTCCTTTATGAGTGCGGGGCCGACTAATGCACATTCTCCAACTTCTGACCACATCAGAGGGGTTCTGCATTTCCTTCCGTAGAGAGCTTCAAACGGCGACATGCCCAAGCTTGCTTGATACCCGTTGTTGTATGAGAACTCGGCGTAGGGTAAACTCTGTTCCCAATCCTTGCCATAAGTGAGGACACACGCTCTCAACATATCTTCCATAATCTGATTTACCCTTTCTGTCTGGCCATCTGTCTGTGGGTGATAAGCGGAGCTAAAGTCCAGCTTGGTGCCCATGGCTTTATGCAAACTCTTCCAAAATCTTGAGGTGAACTGGGTCCCTCTATCTGAAACGATTCGGCTGGGCACACCGTGCAATTTCACTATATTCTCTATATAGAGTTTAGCTAACTTCTCCCCGCCATAGTTGGTCCGTACGGGTATGAAGTGAGCTGATTTAGTAAGGCGATCCACTATTACCCATATGGAATCATGTCCTTTCTGAGTTCTGGGCAAACCCACTACAAAATCCATTCCTACTTCATCCCATTTCCAGACTAGAATGGGTAGGGGTTGTAACAATCCTGCCGGTTTTTGGTGTTCAGCTTTGATTCTCTGGCAAGTATCGCAATGGGCGACGAATCATGCAATATCTGCCTTCATCCCATTCCACCAATATTTCTGTTTTAAGTCCATATACATTTTGGTGGATCCTGGGTGGATGGAGTATGCCGAGTTATGGGCTTCATCCATGATTATTTGCCTGAAATCTCCCTTCTGGGGTACACAAATTCTATCTTTATACCACAGCGTTCCCTTATTATCCACCCTGAAGTCTGGTGCCTTATTTTCTCCGGTCTGCCTCCGAATTTCCATCAGCCCCTTGTCCGATCTTTGGGCTTTCCTGATTCTTTCTTCTAGGGTGGATTGAACGTTCAGCACTTGGCTGGAACCTCGAGGGACAATATGCACATTTAGTCGTGCCATTTCCTCTCGTAAATGGTCATTCTTGGGCCCGTAGGACTTCCGACTCAGGGCATCAGCTACTACATTTGCTTTGCCTGGGTGATAATGAATTTCTAAATTATAATCCTTGACTAATTCCAGCCATCTTCTTTGTCTCAGGTTCAAGTCTGGCTGGGTGAAGATATACTTCAGACTTTTATGGTCGGTAAAAATTTCGCACTTATTTCTAATCAGATAATGCCTCCAAATCTTAAGTGCGTGCACTACGGCTGCAAGTTCCAAATCATGGGTCGGGTAGTTTTGCTCATGGGTCCTGAGCTGACGGGAAGCATATGCAACGACTTTCCCATCTTGCATCAATACACAACCCAATCCTTGTCGGGACGCATCACAATAGATGACAAAATCCCGATGAATATCCGGCAGGGTTAGCACTGGGGCTGTCGTCAATTTCCTCTTCAACTCCTGGAAGCTCCTTTCACACGATTCCGTCCAGGTGAATTTCTTCTCCTTCTTGAGCAGCTCCGTCATGGGCCGGGCTATCTTAGAAAATCCCTCAATGAATCTCCGATAATACCCAGCTAATCCGAGAAAACTCCTGATCTCACTGACATTGGTTGGTTGCTGCCAGTTGGATACTGCTTCGACCTTCTCGGGGTCTACCGCCACTCCTTCTGCGGTCAAAATATGACCAAGGAAAGCTACTTTCTCCAGCCAGAACTCACACTTGCTGAATTTGGCGTATAGCCTATGCACTCTCAATTTCTCCAAAACTACCCTCAGGTGTTGTTCGTGCTCCTGAATACTCTTCGAGTAAATAAGTATGTCGTCAATGAAGACTACGACAAACTTATCTAGCTCGTCCATAAACACTTTGTTCATGAGGTTCATGAAATAGGCAGGTGCATTTGTCAGTCCAAAAGACATCACTGTGAACTCAAACTGTCCGTATCGGGTGACAAAGGCTGTCTTCGGAATGTCGCTTTCCCTAATCTTGAGCTGAAAATATCCGGACCTTAGGTCAATCTTGGAAAAGTACTTGGCTCCTTTTAACTGATCAAAGAGATCATCGATCCTGGGAAGGGGGTACTTATTTTTGATAGTGACTTCGTTTAGTGCCCGGTAGTCTACACACAACCTCATACTTCCGTCCTTCTTCTTGACGAATAGAACCGGGGCTCCCTAAGGAGACGAACTTGGCCTGATGAAGCCAATCCGTTGTAACTCCTCTAGTTGTTTCTTTAACTCTGCCAACTCAGAGGCTGCCATCCTATAGGGTCTTTTGGCTATGGGGGCGGTTCCAGGAACAAGATCAATGACAAATTCTATGTCCCTATCTGGTGGCATACCGGGAAGTTCTTCGGGAAAGACATCGGGGTACTCATTCACTACTGGGACTTCTTCCAAGGACTTGGCTTCCATGCTAAACACCATCGGGTTTGCTCCACTTTCCCGGGTATGACAGGTCACTCGGGCTCCCTCTGGGTTTGTCAGATGTACTACCTTGTCCGTACAACCTATGAGGCCATTATGTTTGCTTAGCCAGTCCATTCCAAGGATTACATCTATCCCTTCTGACTTAAGTACTACTAGGTCTGCTAAAAACTCTACCCCACTTAAATTGATCCTTACCCGTAGACAACCCAGTTGACACCTGATGTCTCCTCCGGGCGTCCGGGTTAATAGGGGTGTTTTTAGTAGTACTGTAGGTATTTTATGTTTCTCCACAAAACTTGAGGATATGAATGAGTGTGATGCTCCAGAATCGAACAGTACTGTTGCAAGAGTTGAGCTAACTAGGTACTCACCGAGTACAACGCCCTGGGCTCCTTGAGCTTCTTGTGCGTCGATGTGGTTGACGCGGGCTCGTCCAAAAGACTGCTGGGGTTGCCTCTGCTGGTTGTTGTTGTTGTTGCTGTTGCCGCGGAGGGGCACTCGGTTGGCACCGGTCAGAACTGGTTTGGGTCCGTTCACTGTGTTGGAGAAAGCTGAAGTAGCTGGCTTGTTCTTGGCATAAGGGCAGTCGGCGATGAAATGCCCTGTCTCTCGGCAGTTGAAACAGGCCCTCACATTGCTGTTGTTATTGGTGACCTGGCTCGCATTATTCTGTGAGGCCCTCATGGTGTTCTGGCTTCTGGGCTGTGTGTTAGGGGCCCGTGGTCCTGTCACTTGAGACTGAGTTTTGTACTGCATTGGGGCTTGGGACCTTGGTGCATTGTAGCTGAGACTTCTGGTCTTCTGAAAACGATCCTGCTGGCGAGACTTACTCTCCAGAAACTTGCGCTTGTTCTCTTTCCTTTCATCAATCTTAGCCTTCTCGGTGAGGATTGCCTTGTTCATCAAGGTGTTGAAATCAGGATAGATCTGAGGAGTGAGCAGGGTCCTAAGTTCTGGGTTTAGTCCCTTCTTGAACATGTCCTGCTTCTTCTCGTCGTCGTTCACTTCATCTGGCGCATATCGAGACAGCTCCATAAACTGGTGAGTATATTCTTCCACCGACATACTCCCCTGCTGAAGTGCGCGGAACTCATCTGCCTTGCGCTTCATGGTGGCCGAGGGGATGTGATAACGGTGGAACTCCCTCACGAATTCATTCCAGGTGATGGTGGAGGCATCTCTGGCAGCAGCGCAGTAATTCTCCCACCAGGCTAAGGCAGTCCCGGTGAGTTGATGTGCAGCCAGAAGAACTTTATCTCGATCCTGGCACCCAAATGGCTCGAGCTTCCTCTGGATCACGCGGAGCCAGTCATCTGCATCCAAGGGGTTGCTGGATCCGGCAAAAGTGGGTGGCTTGGCCCTCAGAAAAGCTGTCAGCTTGTCATTAAAGGTCTGCTCTCGTGGCTGCCTGTTCACTAGAGCATTGGCCAGTGTCTCCAGTATGAGAGTCTGGTTATGGATTACTTGTGCCAGGTCCACGAAGGGTGGTGGTGGTGGTGGTGGCAGCTGTGCACCATGATTTTCTCCTTTGCCCTGACTCACTTCTTGTTCTTCCTGAGGATGGTTTTGCCCGTCAGGGTGTACTCATGCATCAGCGGCTGCAGGGTCCCTGACTCGGGAGGCCCTTGTGATGCTTCGGGAAACCATCTGCAGAACGAGTGGATTGGGACTAAGATTAGGTGATGTTTAAGTTGGTTAAGTCGTATTTTTGAAAAGGCAATATCTAATTACTGCCGGCAAGCACACAATCAACAAGCAATCATCACAAACAACAAGCACAAGCAACTTTATTACAGCAAGGGTGGTACAACAAGGGGCAAGGCCAAACGCGTACTACACGACCGGGTACACAACTACAAAAGAAAAGGGGCACAGAACTTCTTCGGACCACACGGCTTCATCCCTTGACGGTTGCTCGCGCTTCAGGCAGACTCATTGGCTTGTGTGGATTCCTCCCTCGGAAAGAAACTCGCGTTCTCCGGGGAAATGAGTGGTCCTGGCTCGCCATTCTCTAGATCTCCGTTTTCCTGGGGTTGCGTTGTGGCTTCTCTGGCGGCGGCGGCCGTAGACCTTCCAGGGTTCTCGGGTGGGGCTAGTGGGTTTCCAACGAGTGGTCCCCATCCTATGACGGGCGTTCCGAGCAGAACATGGTCTTCTCCTATTGCCGGGACTGGGGTTCCACTACTAGTCCATTCTTGCATACGCCGGTCTCGGGCTTGCCTGAGGATCTCCTGAGCAACTGCTTCACTGCTGACTGCTGCTGCGGCTCTTGCCTCGGCTTGGACTGCTCGGATCTGCTGCAATCTTAGCGCGAGCTATGCTTGCTCGGCTCGATGGGTCTGTTCCCTCAGCAAGTTGGCTTGCTCGTCAAAGAGCTGATCCAAGGAGGCTAGGTAGGTAGCTACTTGGTACAGGAGGACTTCTTCATGGCGGCGCCGTTCCAGGCTTCTCATTCGAGCTTCCCAAACTGGTGTCCTGATGGCTGGTGGAAAGAACCTCATTGGTGTGGGGGTGAGGTGTCCTTCGAAAATCCGGCACAGATAACGAAGTGCTTTCCTGACGGCTAGGGGATAGGTGTCCTGGTGCCTAAACCCTGTAGCAGTCACTCGCCATGACAGGATGTCAGGGTAACGGTCACTTCTGGCGACGACTAGGATCACCCTGCAGCGGAGAGTGCCATGATGCTCGTACTCTCTGCTGTAGTACCTCGGGCGTTCCGTGACGCCAAGGTTTTCCAGGGCGTTGATCAACAGGCTGGGGAAACCAGGTGCAGCTTGGCAGTCGCCCTGGGTCCATCCTTCCTCAGCCATCTGAAAACAAAGATAGGGTGAAGATCTTGCACGATTATTTGAGGTACACAAAAGGGGTAGATGATTTTTATTTATGGCATCATGGTGGGGTACAACTTCGTGGGTACATGATTATTATTAAAGGTTCTAGCTTGGAGACAACTCCTATCATGGAAACTCTTCCTCGATCCTAAGAGAGCGCTTCTTCAGTGGGAGATACTGATCCGTGGTGTCATCGGTCTGAGTACCCTTATCCCAATGGGTTTCCTCGGGCTCTTCTTCCTCTGTCTGAGTACCTACGTCCCAATGGGTTTCCATGGGTTCTTCTTCTTCATCTTCCTCTATCCATCCGCCTATTCCCCAGCGAGCCTCGTACCTCCGCATACGAGCTTGGAGAGCGGCTAGCGAGTCCTCGGCGCGTGTGGCTCTTGCCTGCTGTTCTTCCAGCTCTTCCTCTTTTTCATCCATTTGGACTTGGAGGGCGGCTAGGGAATACTCGGCATGTACGGTCCTCGACCGTTGTTCTTCCAGCTCCTGGGTTGCCTTTTCTGCTCTGTGGACTTGCTGCTTCAGTTGTGCTGCTTGCTCGCGATAGAGCTCATCCAGGCCGGTGAGATAGATGGATAGGTGAGATACCGTGTCTTCTAGGTCTTCTTCTTCTCTTCCGAGTCCTCTCATCCTGGCAATCCATGTGCGTCCTCTTCCTTCAGTCGGCGGGAAAAATCCCATAGGAGTCCGCTGGAGGTGATGCCTGTAGATCACTCGGAGCCGTCGCAGGGCCTTACGGGCGGCTTTCCGATAGGTATCCGGGAAACGGAACCCAGTGGTGGAGATGAACCAAGGGTCCACATCAGGATAGCGGGTGCTCCTTGCTATGAAGATCATCAGGTCACACCGAAGAGTACCCTTGGAGTCGTACTCCCGATAGAGAAACTCTGGTGGATCCACAACTCCGATGCGTTCCAGGCTGAGTATCAACAACTTGGGAAGGCCGGGCTCTGCGAAACAGATTCCGCCAATCCATCCATTGTCAGCCATCTGGAACAGGGCAAGAACCAAAGGTAAGTGTTTGTGTGAGGAAAGGATTAAGGATAGAAAAGTCCTAAGGTAAAGGATCTAAAAACGGGTTTCGCTCCTAGGGTCACGTCCTACGGCCAACCTATGGCTCTGATACCACCTGAAGCGTCCCCTCATAAGAGAAGACTTAAATGTGATACAAAGCACCAGTCCCAGGAGGCTGATGCCACATTTATTACATCAGATGGTTCAAAACCGTACAAACCTTGGAGGACACTCGATACAGATGATAATAATAATTAACCAGGCTACGACATAACACCAGACCGCGAACCACATAGGGTCTACTACGGGCTCAGAGTACTGCGACAGCGGAGGCATCTCGACAGGGCCGGTTCCACAGGCAAGGTTGGGTGTAGAACGATAACCCTACTCGGCGTCGTCTGGTACGAAGTCCGGGTCTTCTTCTGTAAAAAGTAAGAGTGGGGTGAGTACAAATGTACTCAGCAAGTCCAACCACACCCACGGAGGGGGTTATAACAGAATAATATGCATAGGTAATTCAAGGAATAGGTTACGGTTTAATTTGCAGAAAAACGATATTTTATGCAGGGGTTCATTTAACAGAAAACCTTTTTTTTAAAATAGTTTTTGTAGAACACAGAGTTCAGGTTTTAAAACTGCTACCGGACTCCCCGTCCGTCGTAGCACACGGCACAACTGCCGGACATAATTCCAAAACAACTCACACCAGCCCATCCCAAAGAAACACTAGTTATGTGACCACACCGTAACTCGCCCAATACCGTGGGCACGGACTATTCGAATAGATTCTTAACTCTGCAGAGGTGTGCAACTTTACCCACAAGTAGGATACCACAACTCGAACACCGTCGTGTCGGTGTAGATCCCAACATAGCCATTACCCACCATAGCTAAGCCTGACTAGCCATCACGGGATGCACCAAGGGGTCATTGACCGTTCACTTAGGTATAACCGGGCATAAGTCACTCGGGGCTTATCCCTTTTCCTTAGTTACCCGTTGCTCTCAGCTCTCCTGATGGCTACCACACCAACTAGTGGGATTTATGCTATGCCGTTGCCCATTCAACGGTCGAGTGGTTTGCACGATAATGGAGTTAGGTGAGATGACAAACCAACTCGGTCCTTAGACACGACAAGATGGATATCTCCCTCCTTGCTCTGCCACACAGGCACAAGCACACCAATCGGCAAATCACACAGAAATGCCGTCCATCTCGTCCATACTCATCTTTCGAAAATCCACATTTTATCCCTTCCCACACGCACACATTTTCTTTATCAAATAAATCATATTAAGAGTAAAGTCCTAAGCGTTCTAATATTGATTAACGTTCAAGCAAAATCAGACATTAATCTAGGTGGTCAAGGAATGGTCATCACAAATCAAGGGGTGGCTATCCAACCGTGTTTTCATGCAAGTAAAACATATGCGACTTTATAAAATAGGCCATTGGGTTGTGTTTATAAAAACTAGGACAGAAACATGCATCAAAGGATGGGATTGAACTTGCCGTCTTCAAAGCCTTCGGGGAAGTCTTGACCTTCGGGCTCGGGGTCGCGGAACGGGTCCTCGTTCACCTGCTCACAGCACTGCTCGTCAACGGGTTCTCCTTCGTTCACTCCGTGGTCTACAGCGCACACAACAGGCACACAATCAAAACACAGAAAATAAAGATTTGTCGTCGAGCTCGAAACGGGAACACATGAAATATAGAGCATAGAGTATTATTTTTGAATGGTCTCTGAATGGTAGGGCCAAAACTGAGTTAAGAGAGGTGTGGTAAAATTTTGGGTAGGTCCGAGGTCGTTAGGCGCATAAAATGATAGGTCAAAGGAGTGTTTAGGGCCGAAACAGGGGTCCAGGGACCTAATTGTAATTAAGATTAAGTAGGCAGGGGCTTGGTTTGTATTTTAGAAATTACTTGGGTTAATTTAAAGGAGTCAGGGTTTTATTTGAAATTAAGTTTATATGGTGGGGGTTTGTTTTGGGAATATAACAAAGAGGGGGGGTTTTAATTGCAAAAGTATCCAAAGGTGGAAGGGCTCTTAAGGAAATATAAGGAAGGGGAGGGGGTTCTGGGCATAAACGCCCTTCTTCTTCCCCCTTCTCGCGACCAGAACAGGGGAGGGGTGCTCTGGGCGCCGGCGGCCTTGGGCCGGCGGCCCTGGAGCTCGGCGGCGGCCTCAGGAAGGGGGAAAAGGAGGAGGGGGCTGGGAGGGTTCGACCCGCGGCCGTGGCTCAGACCGAGGTGGCCCGAGGTGGCCTAGCCACGGTGGCCGGCGGCAACGGGCGGCGGCGGTGCTTGGCCGGTGTCTCTGGGCCACGATAGAGGATGGGGGAAGGGAAAGGAGCATCAGGAGGCCATAGGGGTGCCATCCCCTACCTTGATTCGGGCCGTGGAGCAGTGGGGAGGGGGCTTCCGCGGTGGCCGGCGGTGGCAAGGGCAAGCGGCTGCGCTGCAAGCTAGAATAGGAGGGCTGGGGTGGCGGTGGTGGCCGTGGGGGCGAAGGGGCGGCGCTGAGCGCCCTTTTATAGGCGACTTAAGACGGTGGCGGTGCAGGCGGGGCCGGCGAGCGGGATGGGACTCGACGGGCGGTCGCCGGTGGCGCTGTGCGGGGGTCGTCGCCGCTGTACCGCGTCAACGACGGTCGGCGGCGTGGCGCGAGCGTGCGAGGTTGGCTCGGTACGGCTGCGTGCGAGCGGCTTGAGTCGCAGCTTGGTGCGCCGAGCGCCGCGTGCGCGTGCGCGCGTGCGGGCGCACGGGCTGGCCGAGCGGCGTGCGTGGGAGCGGCTGGTGGCGGCCCGAGCGCCGTCGCGGCGTGGCGCGCCTAGCGCCGCGGCGTGCACGCAGGCGAGCGGAGCCGGGTAGGAGGGGCGTGCGTGCGCGAGCGGTGCAAGCGGGGGGGCGCAGCGGTGCGCGCGCGTGCGCGGGGCAGCGGCCGGTGCGCGCCGTGCGGCTGCAGGGCGGGCGCGCGCAGGGAGAAGGACAGGGCCGGGCCGGCGTGCTGCGTGGCCGGAGCATGGTCCACGGATGGCGTGTCCGGGTGGAGTGCGCGGCCGGGTGAGCAGGGGGCAGAAGGGGCCGGGTCAAGCGCGCGGCAGAGGAGGAAGGAAAGAGAGAGAGGGAGAGGAAAGGAGAGGGAAAAGAAGAAAAAGAAAAAGAAAAAGGGAAAAGAAAAAGGGGAAAAAAGGAGGGGAGAGAAATAAAGAGAGAAAGAGGGAGTGAGGGGCGGGCGCGTCGGCGCCGTTCGCGGCCGCGGTCGGCCACGCGTGGCGTCCGGGCGCGCGCGAGCGCGATGCGCGGGTCGGGGGGGGGGGAACAGGGATGGGACGGCGAGAGATTTGGATGTCGGCTCGATTCCACGGGGGTATCAGGAAATCAGGCGGGAGATGATTCAAAAAGGGGATTGAGCTCAACGACGAAACAAAATTTTTAGCGCATGATTTATTTTAGTAAATTTTCGGGATGTTACAGCGGGTCAGGAGATTGAAGGGTGGTTTTATTTCTTTTTGAAGATTTCGGCTGATAATTCATAATTGCTTAATAAATCACACAAAAATCCTAAAAAAGCAAACTAAATTTTTTTAGGTTTGTAAAATCAAGATCTTTAGAAGAAAAATACTCATGTAGGTGAAATGTCACTTTTGCCCCTGCTAAATTTATGGTTTGCATTTAAGCTAATTCATTTTGTATCGGTTGTTCTGTTTGTCTAAAAATTCTGAAAATTTTATAGTAGCCTACTCTTTGCACGTGTGGTCCACTGAAAAGTTTCCAGGTACTACATCTTCGAACCTTCTCGCCTTTTATATATTTTCCTCATGCGTGAATCTCGGGACGAGATTCCTTTAAGGGGGGAAGGCTGTAACACCCCGGTGTTAGTTTTGATGTTAATATAGTGCTTAATCGCTAATCAGGGTTAATCACGGTCATTAGCGTTAATCGAGTTCGCGCGGTAAACATCGGTTTAGCCGAGTTCGAGCGCGTTTTTCTCCATGACCCGAGCTTCGAATCAACTTGCGCCCAAAACAAAAGTTGTAGACCTTCTATTTCTCTACAACTTCTATTTTGGCCGAATTTCATGTTCCAATGTAAAATTTGGAGCTTTGGATGGTCAAAGTCGGCTAAAAATCACTCAATCTTGGTCAACTGACTCCCCTGTTTTGCTCAGTTCACTGCCGGCCTCGACGTTGGCGTTGCCACGCGTCACGACGACGACCACGACCGCCGCTTAAACGCTCTCCGTTGCCGTTCACCTCGCCAAGTTCGATTTTGCCTACTCGTTCCCTTCCTCGCGTCGCACGGAGTACACAGCAGAGCCGAGCAACCCTAGCCCCGCCGCTCGCCGCGCCGGTGCCGATTCCGGCCACCTCTCGCCGCCGTGCCTCGATTCCTCGCGTTCCAAGCCGCTCCACCTCGCCCTCCATCTCCTCCACCCGTTCCCGAACTCGTTCGAGCCAACCCTAGGCCGAACCAGTGCCTGCGCCACCGGCCGCCATTGCTGCTCCGCGCCGAAGCTCTGCCTCGCCGTCGAGCTCCCCTCCCCGGCCTTCCTCCGTCCGATTAAAGGTCACGGTGAGCTTCCTCGCGCTCTACTCTATCTCCCCGACCCCTTTCCCTTTGAGTTTGTGCGCTACCGTCGTCGGGAACACGCCCCGCCGCCGTGCGCCGCCGCTTGCCGCCGCCTGTGCCGTCGCGGGCCACCTCCGCGAGGGCTCCCGCAGCGCCGCCGTGCGCCCTGGGACCGCTTGGCCTCCCTGAGTGCTGCGCCGCCCATCCCCACGGCCGCCTTGCCCCGCCACTACCGGAACAGCGCCGCCATCGCGCGCCGCCGGGAGCTGCTACCGTCCTGCCGCCGCACCAGCCGCCGCCGCGTGCGCCCAGGGCCGCCCCCACGCGCACCCCTGCACGGGCCACGGGCGTGCTGGCCCCTGCGCGTGGGCCCGCTCGCGCTACCCCGCCGGCCGGCCGGCCCATGGCCACCGTGCTCGCGCGGGCGCGCCGCCGTGCGTGGCCGGGGCAGAGCAGGGGAGCCGCCCCCCTCTCTCTCTCCCTATGAAGTGGGGCCCGCGGGTCAGGAGATTGAAGGGTGGTTTTATTTCTTTTTGAAGATTTCGGCTGGTAATTCATAATTGCTTAATAAATCACACAAAAATCCTAAAAAAGCAAACTAAATTTTTTTAGGTTTGTAAAATCAAGATCTTTAGAAGAAAAATACTCATGTAGGTGAAATGTCACTTTTGCCCCTGCTAAATTTATGGTTTGCATTTAAGCTAATTCATTTTGTATCGGTTGTTCTGTTTGTCTAAAAATTCTGAAAATTTTATAGTAGCCTACTCTTTGCACGTGTGGTCCACTGAAAAGTTTCCAGGTACATGGCCTATGTGCATGTATGTGGATCTATCGTTGTTTGATTTCTTTGCTAGGGTTAAAATAAATAGTTTCGGTCATCATTAAATGTTGGAGAATTTATGTGGCATGCTTTATCAAAATCATGTTATGCTGATAAATTCTTGTGGCTTGATCATATCTGCAAGTTAGGTGCTTACTTTTAATTTGTTCCTAGATAGGCTCTTTTCTTTTATAATTGTTGTAATTAATTCTTTCTTGCATGCATGTGTTTTGCAACAAAACAAGCCCCTAGTTATTTTGATCCATGATGTTCTAGGGTTATGTTTAATCCTTCGAAGAGAGTTTAGTATCTTTGGCTTGATAGGAAACACTTCAGGCTAAAAGACTTTTGGACCAGGAATTCATGCCAGCGCTGAACCATCCCTTTTGAACCATAGTTAGGGCTGTTGTTATCGTTTTATCCCTGCATTCTTGTATGTTTACTGCATTGCCTTGCATCATTTCATGAGTCTCATGCATGGCATATTTTTGATCGTATAGACGCGGAAACCGAAGTCGCCTGCGAGCTGATCGCCGAGCCGGTCCAGGAGCCGCAAGCAGGAGAACAGCAAGAGGACGCAGTCGAGCACACTCCCGAAGAAGCCACTAACCCTGCTGACCGGCAAGGCAAGCCCCGGAGCATGACCCTTATTTTTAATTACTCCATGTTCTATTAAAGTATTGTGCATTTACGTTCAAGGAATTGATTGGAACCATAGATGCATAATCTTGGCTACCCAGTGTCTCTACTAGTTTAGGTATCGCTAGTACTGCTATGCTTAAGTAAATCCGGTAGAAGTCGAGTGATTCCTGTCACTCGCGAGAGATAGGTCTTGTTGCTTATGGAAAAGTTGTTGGAGATTGAATCCTTGAGAAAAAGAAAGGAAAAATGGAGACCGGGCGGAGATGGATTTGGTTATGGATATGGAAGTTATGAAAACTGAGTCTCCGCCTGTGTCGATTGAGGACCGTACCATTGTTGGCACTATTGATCGAGGATTGAACAGTACTAACCACATGCCGGAAGTAGGAGGTAGTCGAAACCGGTAAGCTCAGTACCATATGTGCACCGGTAGCCGGACTTGATACTGTCTTCACAAGTGGAGCTAGTATACAAACTCATGGCTGACCCTTCGATGGCATCGGTGGGGCTAGCAGTCCCGGGCCGCAGGGCAGTTCAGTTATTCGGTGTGCATATGTGAAGGGTTGCCACGTAGGGTCCGACGGGGCCTATATGTGACGTGTGTGTTAGGTCCACCTTGCAAGGTTAAATCGAATCGATTCGCCGTGACTCGCGGATATGAGAACCTTGATCTCTCTGTCACATCGTAGTAAATGATGGAATTAGGAATGAAAAGTTGAGAATATGAGTTATGGCTGTGGTGCTCTGAAAAGATAATGTGATCAACCATGTGTGCTCTATATGTTCAGGCAAATCTAGTCGGTTTTTGTATAATAAACTTGAGCTAAAATACTGAAAGTAAGGATCCACTATTAGTAGCTTTTCAGCAAAATAACTCCAGAGCCAAAAAGCCTTACATGTTTAGGAGTCGGCTAAGTATATACCAATAGTCGGGTAAGCCTTGCTGAGTATTAGAATACTCAGTCTTGTTGTTGCTATATTTTTTAGCAGGATGCGTTCCGTAGGACTTCGAGGAGATCTGCGCCTCGTGGATCGGTCAACCACTTCCTCCGGGTTGGTCGGTCGAGTGGGTCCCGTCTTCTCCATGAAGTTCGGGCAGGTGAGCCTCACATCAGTGGGCAAGGTGTGAAGCTCGTCTTTATCTGTGACGTTGGTTATCGTACTATATTTTGAAGCTTGTTTTCAACTCTAAATTACTTTCCGCTACGTTTGAACTCTGAGGTTTGAATTGTAAAGCTGGCTTGAAAACGCTTGTTGTAGTTTAAGTTGGTGCTTCTGTTAAACTCGGGTTGTAAATGGCTTTGAGCGCTTTTATTGCCAGTAATCATCTGTGCTCGTCTTTTGGCGAAAGTTCATGTGTAATCGATCCTGGTTACAGCAGGCGGTCTGAGTGTGCTGGTTGAGTGCAGTAATTCCGGTTTAAGGTTAAGTGTCAATTATTGCACTTGATTGGTATTATTTGGACTGTTCTGTGACAGCTGGCATCAGAGCTAATTGCAGGGGGGTGATTACTGGCGTACTTAACTACGTTAAGTAAACTTTGTTTTGCAAAAATTTCGGGTTTTCGAAAAGTTGACGCTAGATGCGCTAAGGAATAGAGAAGATAGTTCGTATGCCCTAATTATGTTCTATAAGTTAGGTGGCATCTAAGTATCTATTTTATTCCAGCACTTCCAGCATTTACTTCTCGTTAAACCTTACTTTTATGCATAACTACTATTCTGTAAGGACGCACCTACGCTGAGGTAAGCAAGGTAAGTATTATGATAGTCCTTAGAATAGCCCATGTGTTTCATACGTGCGCGGGTCCCGTATGTTGAGCATACGAGGAGGTGATAAGGCTCAATTCCAACGAGCCTTTCGCTATCTGCTGCCTGATATGGAGTGCGGATTTCTTACCGTGTGATTGTGATCACGGCCATCTCGTAAGGCAATATTACGAGGTGAAGATTCGTTATGCAGTTGGTCATAACCGTGTACCTTGGGACACATGTACCCTTGGGTGTCCCGTAAGGCGATTTGTACGGGAAGTGAATACGTTGCTTCGGTAACGTATGCAGCGCTGCCCATTCAGCGTCGAACGTTTGGGTGCCATCTCTATAGCGGATGGTAATGTATGTGTGAATATGTGGGAAACTGCATATGCGTTACCCGTGTGACGTAGGACACATGGGGGCCGTCGTGTGTGCTGGCACGAAGGGTCCAGAAATGGATATTTTATATCTCTCTCTTGTTGTCTTGGTTTGTTTGCAGGAACACTAACTACGTAAGCATGCTATGAATCCTTGATCGTAGGAACGGCTAGTATATATAGGGAGAGTACGTAATTGTGCCACTGGTCGTCTTCGTATACCATAATTGGTAATTGTTTGGGTGAGAATGATAGAACGTGCATGCATCTTGCATACTCGAGTTGGTTGGTCGCTTCATAGTTAATAGTTGTGCAACCTTAAGACTGCAACGTTATAGCTAGCCGAGTTACCAACCTACTGTTCAACCCGATTAGACGTGGTTTCAACTGAAGCAAACCATTTTGTTCTCTAGGTGAACCATATCGCGAAGGGAACGATTCATGCTGTGTGTTCATATTAATTATGCACATTCTTTACTTGCATGGATTCGTCCCGATAGCGGAATGGCTAACCAAGGGATGGTGCTTTTGCAGATGGGCAATAACAACGCTGCTAACCATGGAAATGAGGGTCAAGGAGCACAGCCACCACCGTCTCCCTCCTTGACTCAGGCTATTGCGGCTCTTATCGCCGACCGCAATGAGCAGACCGAATTGTTGAGGCAACTGGTGCAAAGCAATGCCGGCAGAGGTCGACAAGCACCACCAGCAGAAACTGACTACGTCGGTTTTCTTGCTACTCAACCACCTCTGTTTCACAAGGCCGATGATCCCCTTGAGGCAAATGCTTGGATTCGCACCATGGAGGACAAGTTTGGCATTCTTAATTGCACAGAAGTGGACAAGGCTGCCTTTGCCGCGCAACAGCTAAGAGGCCCGGCAAAGATATGGTGGGCCAATTATTTAGCTATGCAACCAACAGAGAGACAGATTCTCTGGTCAGAATTTAGAGAGATTTTTAGGGCACATTATATTCCAGAAGGTTTCATAAAAGTGAAAGTGGAGGAGTTTCTAAATCTGAAACAAGAGGACAAATCAGTGATGGAATATGCCAACATTTTCAATCATCTTGCACAATATGCTGCACATCACGTAGATACCGATAAAAAGAAGTAAGATTGTTTCCAGAAAGGGTTAAATACCGAGTTACTCATGCGTTTAGCAGCGAGAACATTTACCAGCTACAGTGACTTGGTCAGCAAAGCTATCCTCCAGGAAGATGCGATGCTGAAGCACGAAAAGGCGAAAAAGAGGAAGAAATCACCTATTGGGTCTTCGGGGAATGTTGTGCAACGCCTACGCCTGGGGTCCACTAGTTTTTCCCAAACTCAATATCAAATACAACAGGGGATGCCTGAACTTGTGGCTCCTCCACAGTTGGAGCAAAAGAAAACCGTATTGCAACATGTTTTTCACTCCCACTCTGATCCGTGCAAGCATCACCTAGCCGAGGGTTGCCATCACTCAGGGAATATCTGTTACACTCCACCCAAGCCGAGAAAAGGCTCTAGCAATACAAATAAGAAAAAGAAGGTGTCGTATATTAAGGATGGTTGTGTGAGTTACACCACTTGTGAGGACGTGCCAGAAGGGGAAAATGTGATGGCGGATATATTTTCCCTCAATGATCATCCAATTAGGGTTCTATTCGACTCTGGTGCTTCGCATACATTTCTTAGTAAGGCTTGTGCAGATAGGCACGGACTGAAAATTGAGTGCATGAATACTTCATATAAAATTCAATCCCCAGGTGGTCAAATAATCACAAACCAAATGGCAAGAAAGGTACCAATCAACTTGGCTGGGGGAATCTTTCCGACCAATTTTATCATTCTCCCACATCAAGGGATTGATATCATATTGGGTATGAATTGGATGAAGGCACATGGAGTTGTGTTGGATACTCGGGCGCAAGCTGTTCATATCAATTCACGCGCACATGGTTCTACGGTGTTATCTTTGACCAAGTACAAGGCACACAATACAACCATAAATAAATTGGAGGGTAAAAGCTTAGAGGAGATACATGTGGTGTGCGATTATTCAGATGTCTTTCCAGAGGATTTACCTGGACTGCCACCAGATCGGGATGTTGAGTTTGTTATTGAACTCCAACCGGGTACAGCACCTATCTCTAGAAGGCCATATCGGATGCTACCAAATGAATTGGCAGAACTGAAGATACAATTGCAAGACCTACTGAATAAGGGTTTCATTCGTCCAAGCTCATCACCGTGGGGATGCCCAGCTTTATTTGTGAAAAAGAAAGACCAAAGTTTGAGGTTATGTGTTGATTACCGGCCTCTAAATGCGGTTACCATCAAGAATAAATACCCATTGCCTCGCATTGACATTCTCTTTGATCAGTTAGCCAGAGCTAAGGTATTTTCTAAGATAGATCTTCGATCCGGTTATCACCAAATAAAGATCAGACCTCAGGACATTCCAAAGACTGCTTTCTCCACTCGCTATGGTTTATTTGAGTACCTAGTCATGTCTTTTGGATTGACTAATGCTCTAGCTTACTTCATGTATCTTATGAATTCGATTTTCATGCCTGAGTTGGACAAGTTTATTGTGGTATTCATTGATGACATCCTGATATACTCCAAGAATGAAGAAGAGCACGCCAAGCACCTTCATATTGTTCTTCAATGTCTACGAGAGCACAAGCTGTATGCAAAATTTAGCAAATGTGAATTTTGGCTTAAAGAAGTTCCTTTCTTATGTCATGTCATATCTAGTTATCTGCAGAGGATATTTTTGTTGATCCCGGAAAAGTTCAAGATGTATTGGATTGGGAGGCTCCGATATCAGTTAAGGAAATTCACAGCTTTCTAGGATTAGCTGGGTATTATCGTCGATTCATCCCAGAGTTTTCAAAAATTGCTAAGCCTATAACCGAGCTACTCAAGAAAGGTGTCAAATTTCATTGGAATGACAAATGTGAAGAGGCTTTCCATACTCTGAAAAAGGTTTTAACTTCCGCACCTATCCTGGCTCAACCCGATACATCAAAACCATTTGACATATACTGTGATGCATCTGGTACTGGTATTGGTTGTGTCTTGATGCAGGAGAACCGAGTGATTGCATATGCGTCTAGGTCACTCAAACGCCACGAGGAAAATTACCCAACTCATGATTTGGAATTAGCTGCTGTAGTTCATGCTCTGAAGATATGGCGGCATTATCTCTTGGGTAGTCCTTGTCGCATCTACACTGACCACAAGAGTCTTAAGTATCTTTTTACTCAACCTGATTTGAACATGCGCCAAAGGCGATGGTTGGAACTGATCAAGGATTATGAACTTGAAGTGCATTATCATCCTGGTAAAGCGAATGTAGTTGCAGATGTGCTAAGTCGCAAAGCTCAATGTCATTGCATCTCAGCTATACCAGTAAGCGAGTCTCTTTGCTTTGAAATGGAAAAGTCGAACTTGAGCATTGTACCGCATGGCACACTGGCCCATCTAGAACTCACTCTTACTCTTCGTGATCTAATCATCATAGCACAAAAGAAAGATAAAGAAATAAAGGAAATTCAGAGGAGATTATCAGAAGGAGATTCGAAAGTAAGTTGTTTCCACCAAGATAGTGAGAATGTGTTATGGTTTAAGAACCAATTAGTGGTGTCTAAGGATTTTGCGCTCAGAAAGCAAATTCTTGATGAAGCTCATACCTCTCGACTATCAATTCATCCTGGTAGCAACAAGATGTATCAAGACCTGAAACAACAGTTTTTGTGGACTCGGATGAAAAGAGAGATTGCCAAGTATGTTTCGGAATGTGACATCTATCGTACGGGTCAAAGCTAGTCATCTCAGGCCAGCTGGAATGTTGCAACCCTTGAGTATTCCTGAATGGAAATGGGAAGACATTAGCATAGATTTTATTGTCGGTTTACCCGAACTCAAAAGGGTTATGATTCGGTCTGGGTTATTGTAGACCGTCTGACCAAATCCGCACATTTTCTTCCAGTTAAAACAATCTATCGGGCAAGGAAATATGCTGAGTTGTACATGGATCGCATCCTATGTTTACATGGTGTGCCAAAGACTATCATACCAGATCAAGGAACCCAGTTTGTTGCTCGCTTTTGGGAACAATTGCATACTTGTTTAGGAACTCGATTGATCCGCAGCTCAGCCTATCATCCTCAAATAGATGGCCAAACGGAGAGAATTAATCAGATTTTAGAAGATATGCTCCGCGCATGTGTATTAGCCTATCCACAGAAATGGGATCAATGTTTACCATTAGCGGAATTTTCTTATAACAATAGCTATCAAGAAAGCATCAAAATGGCACCATTTGAAGCCTTATATGGTCGTCGATGCCGTACGCCTCTGAATTGGTCTGAAGCGGGGGAAAGAACTATCTTTGGACCCGATATGGTTCAAGAAGCTGAAGAACAAGTCCGCCTTATTCAAGAAAATTTGAAAATTGCGCAGTCTCGGCAGAAGAGCTATGCTGACAGAAGGAGAGATCCACTCGTCTTTGAAGTCGGTGACCATGTATACTTAAAAGTATCACCTTGGAAAGGCGTACAAAGATTTGGAGTAAAAGGAAAGTTAGCTCCCCGCTACATTGGTCCATACCCAATTGTGGAGAGATGTGGTCCTGTAACTTACCGGTTGAACCTTCCTGCAAAATTATCGGCAATTCATAACATCTTCCATGTGTCCCAATTAAAGAAATGTCTGAGAGTTCCAATTGAAGCTATTGACAGTGACACCATTTAGTTAGGATCTGATCTCACTTATCCTGAGCATCCTATCAAGATTATTGATCGCAAAGATCGAATTACTCGTCGCACAACCAACCGATTTTACAAAGTTCAATGGAGTAATCACTCTGAAGATGAAGCTACTTGGGAGCAAGAGGAATTTCTGAGATCCAAGTATCCGGACTTTTTAAGCGCTCATCCAGGTACGAGCGGAGCCGGGTAGGAGGGGCGTGCGTGCGCGAGTGGTGCAAGCGGGGGGCGCAGCGGTGCGCGCGCGTGCGCGGGGCAGCGGCCGGTGCGCGCCGTGCGGCTGCAGGGCGGGCGCGCGCAGGGAGAAGGACAGGGCCGGGCCGGCGTGCTGCGTGGCCGGAGCATGGTCCACGGATGGCGTGTCCGGGTGGAGGGCGCGGCCGGGTGAGCAGGGGGCAGAAGGGGCCGGGTCAAGCGCGCGGCAGAGGAGGAAGGAAAGAGAGAGAGGGAGAGGAAAGGAGAGGGAAAAGAAGAAAAAGAAAAAGAAAATGGGAAAAGAAAAAGGGGAAAAAAAGGAGGGGAGAGAAATAAAGAGAGAAAGAGGGAGTGAGGGGCGGGCGCGTCGGCGCCGTTCGCGGCCGCGGTCGGCCACGCGTGGCGTCCGGGCGCGCGCGAGCGCGATGCGCGGGTCGGGGGGGGGGAAACAGGGATGGGACGGCGAGAGATTTGGATGTCGGCTCGATTCCACGGGGGTATCAGGAAATCAGGCGGGAGATGATTCAAGAAGGGGATTGAGCTCAACGACGAAACAAAATTTTTAGCGCATGATTTATTTTAGTAAATTTTCGGGATGTTACAGCGGGTCAGGAGATTGAAGGGTGGTTTTATTTCTTTTTGAAGATTTCGGCTGATAATTCATAATTGCTTAATAAATCACACAAAAATCCTAAAAAAGCAAACTAAATTTTTTTAGGTTTGTAAAATCAAGATCTTTAGAAGAAAAATACTCATGTAGGTGAAATGTCACTTTTGCCCCTGCTAAATTTATGGTTTGCATTTAAGCTAATTCATTTTGTATCGGTTGTTCTGTTTGTCTAAAAATTCTGAAAATTTTATAGTAGCCTACTCTTTGCACGTGTGGTCCACTGAAAAGTTTCCAGGTACTACATCTTCGAACCTTCTCGCCTTTTATATATTTTCCTCATGCGTGAATCTCGGGACGAGATTCCTTTAAGGGGGGAAGGCTGTAACACCCCGGTGTTAGTTTTGATGTTAATATAGTGTTTAATCGCTAATCAGGGTTAATCACGGTCATTAGCGTTAATCGAGTTCGCGCGGTAAACATCGGTTTAGCCGAGTTCGAGCGCGTTTTTCTCCATGACCCGAGCTTCGAATCAACTTGCGCCCAAAACAAAAGTTGTAGACCTTCTATTTCTCTACAACTTCTATTTTGGCCAAATTTCATGTTCCAATGTAAAATTTGGAGCTTTGGATGGTCAAAGTCGGCTAAAAATCACTCAATCTTGGTCAACTGACTCCCCTGTTTTGCTCAGTTCACTGCCGGCCTCGACGTTGGCGTTGCCACGCGTCACGACGACGACCACGACCGCCGCTTAAACGCTCTCCGTTGCCGTTCACCTCGCCAAGTTCGATTTTGCCTACTCGTTCCCTTCCTCGCGTCGCACGGAGTACACAGCAGAGCCGAGCAACCCTAGCCCCGCCGCTCGCCGCGCCGGTGCCGATTCCGGCCACCTCTCGCCGCCGTGCCTCGATTCCTCGCGTTCCAAGCCGCTCCACCTCGCCCTCCATCTCCTCCACCCGTTCCCGAACTCGTTCGAGCCAACCCTAGGCCGAACCAGTGCCTGCGCCACCGGCCGCCATTGCTGCTCCGCGCCGAAGCTCTGCCTCGCCGTCGAGCTCCCCTCCCCGGCCTTCCTCCGTCCGATTAAAGGTCACGGTGAGCTTCCTCGCGCTCTACTCTATCTCCCCGACCCCTTTCCCTTTGAGTTTGTACGCTACCGTCGTCGGGAACACGCCCCGCCGCCGTGCGCCGCCGCTTGCCGCCGCCTGTGCCGTCGCGGGCCACCTCCGCGAGGGCTCCCGCAGCGCCGCCGTGCGCCCTGGGACCGCTTGGCCTCCCTGAGTGCTGCGCCGCCCATCCCCACGGCCGCCTTGCCCCGCCACTACCGGAACAGCGCCGCCATCGCGCGCCGCCGGGAGCTGCTGCCGTCCTGCCGCCGCACCAGCCGCCGCCGCGTGCGCCCAGGGCCGCCCCCACGCGCACCCCTGCACGGGCCACGGGCGTGCTGGCCCCTGCGCGTGGGCCCGCTCGCGCTACCCCGCCGGCCGGCCGGCCCATGGCCACCGTGCTCGCGCGGGCGCGCCGCCGTGCGTGGCCGGGGCAGAGCAGGGGAGCCGCCCCCCTCTCTCTCTCCCTATGAAGTGGGGCCCGCGGGTCAGGAGATTGAAGGGTGGTTTTATTTCTTTTTGAAGATTTCGGCTGGTAATTCATAATTGCTTAATAAATCACACAAAAATCCTAAAAAAGCAAACTAAATTTTTTTAGGTTTGTAAAATCAAGATCTTTAGAAGAAAAATACTCATGTAGGTGAAATGTCACTTTTGCCCCTGCTAAATTTATGGTTTGCATTTAAGCTAATTCATTTTGTATCGTTTGTTCTGTTTGTCTAAAAATTCTGAAAATTTTATAGTAGCCTACTCTTTGCACGTGTGGTCCACTGAAAAGTTTCCAGGTACATGGCCTATGTGCATGTATGTGGATCTATCGTTGTTTGATTTCTTTGCTAGGGTTAAAATAAATAGTTTCGGTCATCATTAAATGTTGGAGAATTTATGTGGCATGCTTTATCAAAATCATGTTATGCTGATAAATTCTTGTGGCTTGATCATATCTGCAAGTTAGGTGCTTACTTTTAATTTGTTCCTAGATAGGCTCTTTTCTTTTATAATTGTTGTAATTAATTCTTTCTTGCATGCATGTGTTTTGCAACAAAACAAGCCCCTAGTTATTTTGATCCATGATGTTCTAGGGTTATGTTTAATCCTTCGAAGAGAGTTTAGTATCTTTGGCTTGATAGGAAACACTTCAGGCTAAAAGACTTTTGGACCAGGAATTCATGCCAGCGCTGAACCATCCCTTTTGAACCATAGTTAGGGCTGTTGTTATCGTTTTATCCCTGCATTCTTGTATGTTTACTGCATTGCCTTGCATCATTTCATGAGTCTCATGCATGGCATATTTTTGATCGTATAGACGCGGAAACCGAAGTCGCCTGCGAGCTGATCGCCGAGCCGGTCCAGGAGCCGCAAGCAGGAGAACAGCAAGAGGACGCAGTCGAGCACACTCCCGAAGAAGCCACTAACCCTGCTGACCGGCAAGGCAAGCCCCGGAGCATGACCCTTATTTTTAATTACTCCATGTTCTATTAAAGTATTGTGCATTTACATTCAAGGAATTGATTGGAACCATAGATGCATAATCTTGGCTACCCAGTGTCTCTACTAGTTTAGGTATCGCTAGTACTGCTATGCTTAAGTAAATCCGGTAGAAGTCGAGTGATTCCTGTCACTCGCGAGAGATAGGTCTTGTTGCTTATGGAAAAGTTGTTGGAGATTGAATCCTTGAGAAAAAGAAAGGAAAAATGGAGACCGGGCGGAGATGGATTTGGTTATGGATATGGAAGTTATGAAAACTGAGTCTCCGCCTGTGTCGATTGAGGACCGTACCATTGTTGGCACTATTGATCGAGGATTGAACAGTACTAACCACATGCCGGAAGTAGGAGGTAGTCGAAACCGGTAAGCTCAGTACCATATGTGCACCGGTAGCCGGACTTGATACTGTCTTCACAAGTGGAGCTAGTATACAAACTCATGGCTGACCCTTCGATGGCATCGGTGGGGCTAGCAGTCCCGGGCCGCAGGGCAGTTCAGTTATTCGGTGTGCATATGTGAAGGGTTGCCACGTAGGGTCCGACGGGGCCTATATGTGACGTGTGTGTTAGGTCCACCTTGCAAGGTTAAATCGAATCGATTCGCCGTGACTCGCGGATATGAGAACCTTGATCTCTCTGTCACATCGTAGTAAATGATGGAATTGGGAATGAAAAGTTGAGAATATGAGTTATGGCTGTGGTGCTCTGAAAAGATAATGTGATCAACCATGTGTGCTCTATATGTTCAGGCAAATCTAGTCGGTTTTTGTATAATAAACTTGAGCTAAAATACTGAAAGTAAGGATCCACTATTAGTAGCTTTTCAGCAAAATAACTCCAGAGCCAAAAAGCCTTACATGTTTAGGAGTCGGCTAAGTATATACCAATAGTCGGGTAAGCCTTGCTGAGTATTAGAATACTCAGTCTTGTTGTTGCTATATTTTTTAGCAGGATGCGTTCCGGAGGACTTCGAGGAGATCTGCGCCTCGTGGATCGGTCAACCACTTCCTCCGGGTTGGTCGGTCGAGTGGGTCCCGTCTTCTCCATGAAGTTCGGGCAGGTGAGCCTCACATCAGTGGGCAAGGTGTGAAGCTCGTCTTTGTCAGCGATGTTGGTTATCGTACTGTATTTTGAAGCTTGTTTTCAACTCTAAATTACTTTCCGCTGCGTTTGAACTCTGAGGTTTGAATTGTAAAGCTGGCTTGTAAACGCTTGTTGTAGTTTAAGTTGGTGCTTCTGTTAAACTCGGGTTGTAAATGGCTTTGAGCGCTTTTATTGCCAGTAATCATCTATGCTCGTCTTTTGGCGAGAGTTCCTGTGTAATCGATCCTGGTTACAGCAGCCGGTCTGAGTGTGCTGGTTGAGTGCAGTAATTCCGGTTTAAGGTTAAGTGTCAATTATTGCATTTGATTGGTATTATTTGGACTGTTCTGTGACAGGGTGTAGGAAGGAGGGCTTGCCGCCACCGCCAGCACCCTCGCCCCCGCGCTGCTCCGCCTTGGCGCCACCTCCGGATCCGAGGACTCCGAGCTCGAGGTTGCCCTGCCGCTCCGTCTCGGCGCGGACGGCCTCGCGCCGTCCCACGGCGGCCTTGCGTGTGCGCTGCCGCGGCCGCTCCGCCTCGCGGCGAGGGGGCGCGGGCCTCGAGCACCACCAGCGCTGTGCCTCGCCAGAGCAGAGGAGCTCGCGGCTTGCGGCCACGGCGCCACGCCTCCGCCCGGTGCCGCGGACGCGGAAGGGGCGGCCGCGGGAGGCCGCCATGACGAGGCGGAAGGGGAGGGAGGGAGGATGGAGAGGGAGATGACATGTGGGACCCGCAGCAAGGGCACTTTAGTCTTTTTACCGTTCCCTCTCTCCTATCCGGTTAAAAAATGTATTTTTTAATAGAAAAGATGTGCTGTATACAAATTTGTGTTTTGGTGGTGTGCTCCAGACTAAATTGAAGAGTGGGATGTGTTGCCCACAAAATCACGTTTTGTTGGTGTGCTGTAGACAAAAAAAAACCCAAATATGTACCAACATTATCTACATTAAAATACATCGTTCTTATGAGGTACGAATATTTACATGGTACTAGCAATTTTCTTTCCTTTTTTTTGGCGGGCATGGTAGTCATTCCTCAAGTGGGGAAACGCATAAAAACGCTTTAATTTTCCAGAGCTATGTGACCAAACCTGATAAAATAACGCGCTAGTCGGCGAATGGAAACCTCGGCTGTCTTCACTTCGTCTACTTCTCCTCCTGATCCTACAGACGTTTCAAACTTTTCGCGTCCAAGGAATTGAAAGCCAGCTGTCAGGCACAAAACGCCAGCAAATGCCTGATGATCTTGAGTGGAATCATGACACATCTCTCTTTCATGGATAACCACGAAGTCATTACAATTCAAACCAACTTTTTTTTTCGTTTCAACTATTCAAATCAACTTTCTTGCTCGGAGCTCAGTGGATGGACACATCACTGTAAATTAACAATGAATCCATGAAGATTTTAAAGTATATCCGGTCTCTTTTCTGCCTCGAGTTGTGTCTCGCCGCACCAAACCATCAGAGATCGCACAATTCAATCTGCAGAAGCAATGGTGGGATCGATAGTTTATTCTAGGTACTGCGTGCTGGTCGCGCACGTGCTAGCTTTTGGTGTGTTTTCTTTTTATCGCATCACCAGCACTTCCGATTGATAAGAAGACAGCATTTGACGCAGTCAGCATGGCCGTTGTTGTACTGAGCATATCAACGAGCATGCTGCCTATGCCAAGTGTTGTGCCTATTAATCGTAAATGTTGGTACTGTGATTGGCCGATTGGTGACATCCTTGTACCGCACCGTGTCCCTCCGAAAGACAGTGTCATTACCGTAGGGTTGAGGTTACTAACATATACATTTTCAGAAATAAAGGTTTATTTTTCTTCTAGAGGGTTTCTGGATATTGAAAGAGTGTACTCCTGGAACTGAAGGGTGTCAAAGTAATTAGAAGTTATAGAGAATTCTTTCAATTAATTAGAGATTTCTTGAGGATTAATGATACATTTCGTCTTTTTTATATGATTTTATTGATATTTGTAAGAGTTATTAATCTAATCGCGTGGTCAAAGACCTCATTAAATTCTTTAGGATCACTAGCGCGGGGTTCTGAAGTTGATTTTGTAAACTGGCTTTGTTTGACACCGTAATTAGCGGTCAAAGTAATACTATTTCTAACACGGGGAGAAACCAAATAAGGCCTGGCTGCGCATTCTTCCTCCCATGTGATGATGTGAATACGATGCGAGCCAAATGCGCATTCACAATGGTAGCGCAGCAGGCTTATCCTTTGCTAAGGTCTAAGGATATCTTGTTAGAAATATAGGCAATTTTTCAAATATTATTATCAATTTCATGACATAATGAGTGATTTTGTGATGATAAAATATGTGCTAGTGTTCATGACATATGAATAAAATAATAAACCAGAATTGGTTTAGAATGTACCCCGAGGTGGGACTAGTGCCGGCACTGGGTGCGTCATTCCCATAACTGGACATTGTGTCGGTCAGAGCTGTTTGATGTAGCCGAACTTAGTCGTTGCAGTGCATATGGCCGTCGAGAAGTAGTCGAGACGATCTTAATGTTCACTTGAGGAGCACAGGTACGATCATCGAGATGTAGAGGATGTAGACGTTCGGCCACTAGAAAGTAGAGAACGTAGATATTCGGCCACCAGGAAGTAGATGAAATAGTCATTCTGGAACGAGCAGTCGCGTTAAGACGCTCCCCAAAAATCTGATTGCCCCACTATCACGAGCATGATCTTCAGCGTTGCAGAGGTTCCGGAAGCCTACTCTCACCAATACTACGCGCAGTCTAATGAGTTTCGATGAGAGTTAATTGTTGGTGCCATGAATCACAATTAACCGTCACAGTTAATTCTTTGTCATTATTCACCACCAATAACTGTCAATGTTTAATGTCTCAGAATAATTGCATTCAACAACAAAACATTCCTCATCTCAGCTCATCACGCCGCACCGCCCGGCGGTGCGCGTCGCGCCACACCCACGGCTCGGCCAAGCGAGCGAGTGCGCGCGCGGTTCGCCAATCTCCTCTTATCGGTTTCACAATGAGTGTACACAAGGTTCACCATTTAAGTCGGTTGACATTTTCCTCAAATTCCCACATGAAATTAAGCATTTGATTGCGTAGCATTTATTAGTGAGATTTTAATTACTTTATTGCTAATGAAATTAAATGGGCTAAGCCCATAAATTCCAACATACTCCGTATCTGACTACGACAAACTATCATGGTAATTGCTCCGATGAAATGAAGTAATAATGATAAAAAATGCACGCACCGGTAAAACATCCAACGAAGTGGTGGTGTTGAATATTAGTATATGCAACAACAGTGCGCACGCTCTCATGTTCCAATCAGACAGCGAAGTAGCATCTGACAATTTTGGCAGGAATCATTTTGAATAATACTCCAACCAAAGAACAAAGAATACTAGTACCCGTTCTAGAAGTGCTGCTGCTGATGCAAATTTGCACCACTTCCAGCAGCCTCTCACGGAGAAGCTTCCGATTCCAACCAATCCCAATTCCAATGCGATGACGCAGCAACACGACACTCCTGATTCTACGTTACAACCTTCTCAGCACACCACGCTAGTTTCTCACGAGACAGCATCTTTTTTTCTTTTTTCTTGGTTTCACTTGAGCAACCCTGATTCCATTGGCGACAGGTTCCATGCCACGCATTTCTTGGAGCAGTGTGGATGGATGAGAAGCCTCTTCTTGTTGCTCTGTTCTTGCACTCGGCTCGATTCATCAAGCAGCCAATTTTCTCGCGAGGAAGATCGACTGATACTAACATCAGTACATCGCCACTTAGCTCACTAGCTGCTGGACCGGGCCGGCGGCGAACCACGGGTGGGCCGGGAGGGGCAGCTGGACGGGAGGCTGCGCCGGCGGCACCAGGGCCATGGCCATGGTCGCGGCCGCGGCCTCGCCTCTCTTCCTCCGCTTGGGAGTCCCGGACGAGGAGGAGGACGTCGAGGGGGAGGAAGAGTCGGAGCTCGCGGGCGGCTCGGGTGACGGCCGCTTCTCTCCCACGGCGGGAGCGGTGGCCGCCGCCGCCGCCGCCGCGGCGATCTCGGAGCCGATGCGGAGCGGGAAGTTGAGGAGCGCGCGGGACCCGCGCATGCGGTAGGCGGCGCGGTCGTACGCCACGGCGGCGTCCTCGGCGCTGTCGTAGGTGCCGAGCCACACGCGCGCGCCGTTCCTGGCCGGGTCCCGGATCTCCGCGGCGAACTTGCCCCACGGCCGCTGCCTCACCCCGCGGTAGTGCTTCCCCCTGCCCACCGCCGCGGCCTCCTCGCCGCCCCCGGGCGTCATCGCGGCCGACGCCGCCTCGGCCGTCGGCGTCTTGGGCAACTCCTCGTCCTCGGGCGACGCGAGGAGGAGGCGGCCGCCGAGGCAAGAGCCGAACTCGTAGGGGGAGTCCGGGGACGCCGGGGGCTCGGGCTTGACGGCGGCGAAGGAGCCGTCGGGGAGCCAGCCCCGGGAGAAGGCGTCCCAGAGCGCGCCGAAGACGACCATGTCGTCGGCGTCGTCGGGGCGGAACGGGAGCGACTCGCTCCACTGGTCCGCCACCAGGCTGCCGAAGCTCGTGCTGCGGCAGTACACCGGCCGCGGCCCCGCGCTCGCGCTCGCCGCCGGCGGCTCGTCCAGGAGGTGGTGCCGGATGCTGTCCAGCGACGCCGCCTCGCACGCCGGGTTGAGCAGCATCGTGACTTGTCCGGGCTGAGACCCCGTCACGTGATTTGGGTGTCGAGGGAATTTTAAGCGCTTGGTTTGAAAATTTTGTTTCAGAGGTTGGGCTCGGTCGCGGATTATATAGCGGAGGCTGGAGAAGTGGGGTCCCGTTGTCATTCGTCGCCGCGCTTCTGCGTGAGCTTCCTTGAACTTTCGGGCGTTACCGTCACGTGGCTCAATCGTTTTGGAAGCGACAGTTTTTGGCCGGGGGCTTACGATTTATGTTTTGGAAATAAAGGCTGCAGTCATACATACGTAGTACACACAAATGACAATCATGAATGCATTTGGAGTTTAGACTGTTACATAAAAATGGTAAATTTGAAGAACCATTTTTTCTTAGGTTGTGTTTAGTTGGTGAAATTTTTTTGGGTTTGGGTAGTGTAGCACTTTTATTATTATTTGGCAATTAATGTCTAATTATGAACTAATTAGGCTTAAAAGATTCATCACGTCATTTACAGTTGAACTATGTAATTATTTATTTTTTTCAAATGTATTTAATGCTTCATACATGTGTCCAAAGATTCGATGTGACGTGTACTGTAAGAAAAATTTTGGCAACTAAACATGACCTTAGTTTTTTTGTTATCACTGGAGACATTATGCGACGAGGATGGCTATCTTATGATTTGTCAAGACAAGTGGCACTCCTTAGTTATTTGAAAATAAAGAGGGACACTTGCTTCCAAAATGAAAAACAAACCGGTTAAATATCTCTAAAAAAAATCACAGAAGGAAAAAAAACGCACCCACAAATCACAATGTCAATGTATGAGCACTATCTTTTTTTTTTTAATAAACTGTATGCGCACTATCCGTGCCATGATCATGCGCGCATGCCACTGCGGCCCAGCAAATAGACAATGACGCACAATAGACTTGGTCGTCATCGCGGCGACCTGAAATAAAAGGTCACGCCCCTCCATTCGTGTGCAGTGTTCCTAGACAACAATCCCATCCAAGAACTAGTATGTTCTAGAGCTTTATGCTCTGTTTATTCCGAACTATAATAATGATGGGCAAAAGGAAATTCATCTTTTCATTTTGAACTCGTGCCGATCGGGGTCGTCCTGATTGCATTGCACGTGGTGCATTTCACCAAGCCACCCAGGGCAAGTGGTCACCATGCAAGTGGTTGATCCTGAGGTTCTTGTCCTTTTGCATGGACTAGGCGCCTCCACCAGCACCTCGCCAACAACAAAACTGTGCGTGCCGTGGTTTTCTACGCCGGCCGGTTTGATCCACACGGGTCGTCAGCTTGTTCATGGGGCTTTTTGAGATGTCAGAGCAGCAGGTCGCTCACCAAACCGGGTAGGGAAGACCTGCGAGGAAAAAGCAACATGCCTCGTGTGCGCAAAGTTGCGGCGGGGATGGGATTTTCGGTTCCTGGTTCCTCCGGCGTCAATGCTCCCGGACGGGTTGAATTTTGTTTGGAGCCGAGATGAGTGTGTCTTGTTGTTGTGAATGAGAGAGTGTGGTGGACACACCGACTGACATAGGAAGACTCTGTTTGTTTCCATCAGTTTTTTTTTAGCTCCTATCACATCAAAAAAATCTTACAATTTAGAAGTATCAAATAAAATTTATTTATAAAATCTTGTTGACAGATAGGTGCTAATTTGTTAGACGAATCTAATGAGCCTAATTAATCCATGATTTGCTACAGTGATGTTACGGTAACCATTTGCTAATTATGAATTAATATATCTCATTAGATTCGTCTCGCAGTTTAGCCTTAGGATTCTGCAGTTAGTTTTGTAATCAGATTTTATTTAATACTATTAAATATTAAAATTCTCTTTGATGTGATATAGTCTAAAATTTAATCCCTGAAACCAAGGCCTTGTTTGGTTGCTTTGTGCTAATCCCTAGCACAAATTTCTTTTCCATGCATGGAGTACTAAACAAAGTTTATTTGCAAAACCTTTTTAGGGATGGGTGTAATTTTTTGCGACGAATCTAATGACGGTAATTAATCCATAATCGGCTACAGTGATGCTACAGTACTATCGTCTAATCGTGCGGTCAAAGACCTCATTAGATTCGTCTTGCGAAGTAGCGCAGGGGTTGTGGAATTAGTTTTGCAAACTGACTTCATTTAATACTAGTAATTATTGGTCAAAGTTCCCTAGCACAAATTGTGCTAGGGAACCAAACAGGGCCCAAACAACCCCAAAACCTCAAGGTGGCTTCCTCTTCCCTGAAAGTTTATCCACCGGACAACGTGCCATTGAGCAGAAAGTTCAGTGACTGATGTGAAAAATCTACAGGCATCTTTGATGCCTCACCCATGGCCATGCTAACTCTCTTTTCTTGTTCTTCTGCCAATTTCACTGGTGTGTGGGCTCCATCTGTTACTCGACCGTGACCAGAAAGCAAAAAATTTGAAAGAGAGGAAGCAATCTTCTTACCGAAATTCTCTATTTTCTATAAGGGAAAATATAACTGTGGTAGTTGCACACCTGCAGCATCGTCTCGTCATCTCCCATCAATCGCTCGTGCATGTGCAGCCATGAGCCATCCGGCAAGGCCCCTTTCATACCACTTGTCTGCTACTAGTAGTTTTGTCGTGGTGCGCGCATTCAGACATGATCTCAGAACCGTTTCCTTTCAGAACCCCTCGGCTCGATCAGACAGCGCGCGTGTCGCTTGCAAAGGGGGCGTTTAGTTGTGTTTGTTGAAAATTTTTGGGTGTCACGTCAATGTTTGACCAATGTCGAGAGGATTTTTCGAATACTAATTAAAAAACTAATTTCAGAACTCACTTGGAAACCGCGAGACGAATCTTTTGAAGCCTTTGACCGCATCATTAGCACATGTGGGTTACTGTAGCACTTATGGCTAATCATTCACTAATTAGGCTCAAAAGATTCGTCTCGTCGTGTACATTCAAACTGTGTAATTAGTTTTGTTATTTAATTACATTTAGTACTTCATACATGTGTTCAAAAGAGAGGTGAAAATTTTTGGGTGAAAATTTTTGGGAACTAAACGGGGCCAAAGTGTCGAGGTGGAGGCCGGGCAGGGGCTGCGCGGCCTCCGGGTGCATGAACCTGCCCTTCCCTGCCACTGCCACCAAATCCAACCCATCGATCGGACGGCCAAGAATCCACAGAAAGAAAGTTCCTGAGGGACGAGCTGCAACTGCGGGGGTCGTTTTCGACCCGAGAAAACCCGATAAAAGAAGCGCGAGACTTTTCGCAAATCCTCACGTGTTCTGCTGACCTGACCAAGTGGCCATCCAGAATTCAGAGGATCGATGAAATGAAACAAGCAATGCGGTCATGGTCATGATCGATGAAACGAAACGACGCTGTAAGCGGCAAGCGTTGTCTCCTTCGTGGCAGTTTCCTCGAGACGGAGGCCGCTGGGACCTCATCCTGACACTGACAACGAAGGCTCCAATGGTCGCCGTCCGTTTTTAATTTTGTTCTAGGCTTATTCCAATCCTTTGACGCAACGGCGGTCGACAGCGACGAGGTGGTCGTCGGGTGCTGATAAGCTATCTCGATCGCGATAGGGAGGTGCGTCCAGTGGCGAGGACTTCCAAGGATTCGTTGGAGAAGAAACGAAGCAAGCAAGCATACTTCACAATATGCCAATAAAAAATGAGGTAGCGGATGCACAGTGGGAACTTGGAACTTGGAAGCAACGTGCGGGCATGAATAAAATTTAGAGTGTACCCGCGGCTCTTACGACAACGCCATCTAGGTCCTTGAACTCTAAAAGTGCATATTCAAGTCTCTAAACTTTTTTCTCCCTATATCCTGCAATGCATAATGCATTCAGCTTTCAATCACAATTAGCACAGGTCATCACACAAGACCTTCATGATAGTCGATTAGCATCAGCACAAAGGGAGAATAGTTGATTGATCTGTAATTACTGTCATATAACCTTCCTTTTGTTTTGCAACCTCTTGTACATACTTTGCTTCCTACTACAACGCAAAAGCAGAGCACGTGCAATACTCCTAAAAAAACGCCAAAGTTCAAGGAAACAGGTAAAAGGGGGTAAAAACAAACATATATTGATATGTTCCAAAGGTTGTTTTGAGAAGGGAAAGCACAAATCCATTCTCCAAATGCTACCAGCCATGCGGATGGGCCAAAAATCTCGTAGGCGTTGAGGAGATCAGAGCATAATGATTTGCCTTGGCGGAGTACACTTTCTAGTTTCTAAACTACTTGCACCATTTGGTTGAGCCATTGTAAAGAAGAGATGGCACCACTGACGGCGAACAGCTCCCGTGACTGAAAACATTGGCCGTGACCGTGAGGGATGCAGTCTCAACTCTGAACCATTGAGAAGCAAAGAACTCCAAAGCACATGTCCTCAGCAAAGGAGAGCTCCTCCGTTGTTGCATATGCATGATGCTGCCTGTTTAGCCTAAGCGTGGCACCTTACAGAGGTTGGCTTCCCTGTAAAAACAAGAAAACAAATGAGAAAATATAGAGAACAGATCAGTCACAGGACATCACAACAATGAATAGGTGCCACAAAAAGAAGACAACTGCTCGACTGTCAAACTATATGCAACAGAGGAACGACTTTGCCACCTTAATGTTGAATGACCAGACTCCAAGATGGCAGATTGTCATTGCAAAGGAAGGGAGGAAATACAGAACTGATCTTCTTAGGATGCTTTTACTGTATCGAATAGCAGAGTACTCGAAGATCAGATTTTCAGGATAGGAAGCTCTAGGCTCTAACAGTTCACCGAAATATAGCACATGGTGTTACAAGTTTGCTTAGGCAGTACTACTACTACTACCAAACACCAAATTGACATTGTGATTCATGTATATCCATATCCACAAGATGACTATTTCCTGAGACAAATTTCCCCCTTTTTTACTCCCTTTTGGTTTTGACTGTTCATAGTTCACTGAAAATCAAGCACAAACAAGACAGGAACATAGTTATAACTACTCTAAGCTTGTAGCATTTCTCTCATTAGTGTTCACAGATTGAAAGGATCCCAATGGTTATCATAAAGTGTGCCACTTTATGTAGTCAAAATTTAAAAAATAACAGGTACTCCACAAAAGTGCTAAAAGAAAACATACCACATTGTCCTGAACAGGTTTTCTAAGGGAAAACTGCAAATCCACAGAATACCTAAAATGCAGTCATGCCAGTGAGCCCAATTTTTCAAGGCACTGAGAAGGTCCAGATGCTTCTCTTGGAATCAACACTTCCGATGTAAATGCAAGGCCACTGTCACCAGTTTATGGATGAGTAGGGAAAGGCTGGAGGAAATAAGCATAACCGAAACAAACAATGTGAAGCAAGTAGTAATATTAAAATTGTTGTACAGTACCTAGCAAAGATGAGTATATTCTGCACTTTCAGAGCAGAAGGGCAGCATTCATGTATCAAATAGCATGCAGCTGATAAATCATAACTCACACAATGACAGTCTGAACCAAAATTTCCGACCCTGCCCTCGAATAAGCACTGGAGCCTAAGTGTGCATTTCTTCTATAGAACTTATTCATGAACTCTCCTGCCTCATTGAAATGGCCCATTTTAGTAAGTGCACCAACAACTGGCCAATACGTAATTTGATTAGCAGCAATGCAGGAACTTGACTCCATCGCAAGAAGAATTTCCTTAGCTTCATCAACTCTTCTTTCATCACATAGAGCTTTTATCAGGGTATTGTATGTGTAACTGTCTGGCGCAACACCATATCTTAACATGGCAGTGAAAAGTTTGTGAGCTTTATCTATTTTTCTCATCCTGCAGAAACTCAAAATAGGTGCATTGAAGGAATATGCATCCGGAGAAATGCCATCCATTTTCATTTTATCAAGAAGATGGATGGCCTTGTTAACATGCCCTGCTGAACAAAATGCACGTATTAGAACATTGTAAGTCTGGACACTCGGCTTAACACCCCACTTCGGCATCTCACTGAAGCAATCAAAGGCATAATCCAGCTGATGGGTGTGACATAGCCCATCAATAAGGGAGGTAAAAGTAATGATATCTGGCATGAATCCAAGTTCTGTAAGCATCTTCAGAACAGCCTTCGCATCATGTACATTACCTAATTTCGAATATCCACTTATCAACGTGTTAAATGTCACAAGATTAGGAAGGAAACCTGACTCTCGCATCACTTTGACAATCTCCATTGCCACTACCATTTCACCAGCCTTAGAGAGGCAATCTATCACCATGTTGTAGGATGTCACACTAGAAAAAAGCCTATGCAAAACCATTTGACTTAAATACTCATGCACCTTTGAGATGTCCTTGGAGCTCAGCAAGGACTTGATGATCATGATATATACATCAAATCCCAACTTCCCACCTTTCTCGATGAAATCATCTACCAACTCACATACATAACTGAACTCCAAGCGTTTCACAGCACAAGAGATCACAATGCCAAACATTGTGTTGCCAATGAGATAACCCCTATTGCTCATCTTATCCACAAGCTCAACTGCCTCTTTGGCCATGTTGTTCTTCGAGATGCAATACAGCAAAGTGTCAAAAGCATTTCGGTGATGCATAGCAGGATGACTCTCAAGCCACTTACTCAATATCCTGTATGCCTTGTCTGTACCCAGGGAACGGAACACACCATGAACCAGCGTCCTGAACGTGGCCTCTGTCGGTGCTACACCCTTCTCCTTCATCTTCTCCAACACACCAACTGCATCCTCCACCCTGCCAGCATTGCAGAAACCATCGACCAGCATTGTGTAGGTGAAAACATTTGGCCTGATCCCCACGCCCTCCATCTGCTTTACCAGCCTTAGCGCCTCGTCGACGATCCCACGCCAGCAGACACCGTGCACGAGTGCATTGTATGTGAAACAGTCCGGACGACATCCATCTGCGGGCATCTGCTGGAACCTTAGGTATGCGGCGTCGACCGCGCCGGCGCGCACGGAGGCCGCAATCACCGCGTTGTAGACCATCGTGCTGGGCCGCAGCCCCAGGCGCGGCATTTGCACGAACACCTCGTGCGCGTAGTGCGCCAGACCGAGCCTGCCCCAGCTCTCCACCAACGCGCACAGCAGCTCCTCAGAGACCACGCATCCGCACCCCTGCACCTCGGCGACCAGCGCCGCGGAGAGCACCACGGGCCCGTGCCGCCACAGCGCGTCCCCTAGCGCGCGCCGGACGCACCGGTCCCGCGCGAAGTGCTGACCGAACCGCGAGGCCCAGACGTAGAGGCGCACGCAGAGGAGCGGCTCGGCGGCGGCGTGCTGCAGTGCGCGGACGACGAAGCGCGGGCCCAGCTGCCGAAGGGGGCCGGCGAACTCCGAGTTGATCCGCTCGAACCAGTTCCGCTCGGCCAGGAGCGACACCGCGCGGGCGGGGTCGGCGGCGGAATCCGTAGCATCATGGCAGGATTTGGCAGAAAGTTTGGATCTTTGGCGGATTTGGGCGGACAGATCGGTGGGTTTGGGCAGGCGCGGGAGGAGATTGGGGGGCAGCCTCCTGCTTGTCATGATCTCATCTAGTTCGGTTGGGCGCTGCCGAAAGCTCCACCTGTTCTTCTGGGTGGGTTTCTCTCCTGGGTTTCGCGGGGGGGGGGGGGGGGGGGGGGGGGGGGCGGTGCAGCCAATGCAGGCGAATTCAAAATCCATCATAAATTTTACAAAATTTTGATCTGAATGATGCCCACAGGCTTCTAGAAAACAAGGTAAAGCAAAATTATTTATGCAACCCTGAAAAGTTAAAATGATCCAATTTTCAACCGCCAATTCCAAATCGTCTCGGTTTAAAGAAATCAAGGCATCGATGTTTTTGCTCCCGGAGGTTGGGATTAGCAAAGTTAGAAGAGAGTGCAAAAGAGTACTCAGAAGCATGTGCAGACAGACAGCCAGGTGTATTGTGTCAAATAATTTTAGGTTTGAATAAATTTATATAAAATAATACTAATATTTATGGTACGAAATAAGTATCTTGGATTAATCGTGGAATATGTTTTTATACTAAATCTATTTAAAAACTGACAGGATTCCAACGGGCTACAACTATAATCCTACACGTAGCAGTGTTTTTGCCATAAAATTTCGGAGTTTCTAAAATTTCACATCCAAGATAACTATCAAAAAGTCAGGTTGCACTGAGAGCAATATGGCCCATAATTTTGCGCCAACGCGCATGGCACATCGGCCCAACTACATGCAGGAAGACGGCCCATGGACACGAAGGCCCTGCAAAAGGCCACATCCAGGAAGAAGGTAGAAGCACATGGGCAACAAGGTCTTTTCCTCCTACCACCGGCCTTCTGCTCCCACCTCCGGCTCCGGCGACCTCGCCGCCGCCGCGTCCATGGACCGGTGGACCGGAGTCGTCCACGTTCCTCTCTCCCGAGGCGGGCCTCTATTCCGAGTCGCTGCCTCGCTCGTCCTCTCGCCCGCCAAAACGCTCGCCGTAAGGCCAAAACCCTTTCCCTTTCCTCTGCACAACACTAGCCGTTCTCGCCTGCCGCCTCCACCTGAATTCTCTGATGGCACCAGGTTCCACGCGCCAACGCGATCCTCTTCACGGGCGACCGCGTCCGCGGCACCGGCGACCCGGTGATCGAGCGGCTCTCGGATGCCGCCCACATCGCTCGTGTTCTCGCTGGGAAGCTCTGCGGGGAGACCAACGCGTGGGTGGTTGACGCTGCATGCTTCGCGGGGCCATTTGCGGTGTACCGAGAACTTGTCCCGTCCGTGAACACCGCTGGGGATCCCAAGGGATATGACCCCACTGGCTTCTCGGCCGCTACCGGCGTTGCCAACATCTTTGCCCACAGTGTTGCTGAGGTATGATGTTGGTGAATTCTGGGCAATCTGCAACCTTAGTTCTGTCGGTACGGTATTTTAGGCGCAAAACATCTTATTATTGTTGAAAAGACAATAAATCTCTGAATAATTTAGCTTTGGAGTTACCATTTCTGTGCCATTTCCCCCCTAAAGGCTTCTTTTACCGATGCAATCAAGATACATTTTCCAGTGCTTGGGCAGATTATCTAATGCAGGAATTGTGGTAAAAGAATAGGTGTGTTTTGCCAGTTTCTTTTACTTTTTTTAATAATTAATATGGCAAATGCAAGTTGTGTTTAAACTGCTCTCATTGCATTTCCTGAAAACTAATTTTGTCAAATATCTTTTGTTTTTTATTCTATTGGTAGAAGGGGTCAATATTTTAGTTCACTAATGGTACATAATTAGACATATACAGCTAGTTTGCTTGCTCCTTTTGTTCTAAGATGTTGGTTGATGCCCCTCACCTGGTTAATTGTTTATTGACATTAGCAGACGCTCCTCTAATTTCCTTGCTGAGATAATGCTTAGGTATTGATGACATACTGCTCCGGTACAATAGAGTGTTGCTTGATAAAACCTGCTGACCGCTGTGATGTTACTGCAATGCATGCCTATATGTTTACCTTCTTTAGCTCGAAAGTTATTTCTTGACCTACGTTTCACTTGCATACTGGAACACTTGCAAAACCCCACCATTCCAGTCTTGTTTCATGCTCTTATTGTGTACAATATATTGTGTGCCTTATGGGATTCTAATTTTTTCTTATGTTTCTGTTCTAAACTGAAATATCCTAGTTGTATTTTATTTCTGAACTAATCCTTGTTGTATTTTCTTTTTTGTTGTAACTGTATTTTAATTGTCATTCTGCAACTTTCGTGCAGTCATTTTGGAGTTCATAATATAAAACCTGTATTTTTTTCGATGTCTCCTCTTTAATCTTTCTCCAATATATCATGTCATTTGCAGATACAAAATAAGTTCTTGGGGTTCTCATCAAAGGACGCTACTGTCAATCAGCATCCTGCAGCATCATTGTCATCCTACTGTCCTCCTAGGACCATCATCCTGGGATTCAGCAAGGGTGGAGTTGTTGCCAACCAGCTTGTGACAGAACTTTCTTGTTGGGCATCGGAATCAATGAAAAACTTCGTTGATGTTTCACAACCGAATCCATCTCATTCGTCCCATAATCTTTTGGTTCCTACTTCAGCTAGTGATGTATTATCAAGTATTTCTGAATTCCATTATGTGGATGTTGGCCTGAATTGTGCTGGAGCATACATTACTGACCAAGCAATGATCAAGAAGATAGGCGATTATGTTTTGCATACTGGTCAGAACCTCCGGTTTGTTCTTCATGGTACTCCAAGGCAGTGGTTTGATCCAAACCGGTCATGGATTCGGAAGGAGAAAGACATAATGCTGCAGCTGCTTCGAGATGAGGCTAAGAGGTGTGATGGGAGACTGCTGGTATATGAGAAGATGTATTTTGAGGGTACACCTCGTAGTCTACTGATGCATTTTGAGATTTTGGAAGTAATGGATATAAGCTGATATTTGATCCGTACATCTTGTGTCGTTAGCATTTTCTCCATAGCAACGGATAACAGAATGTGAATATGCTTATAGTCTCTTAGATGCTGCTTTCCTCCATGCTGACTTCATCGCAGCATCATCCTGTTAGTTGTCTTGTATATCGGTTGTTATTGCTGAACAGTCAAATACAGTTGACAGATCACATGAATACATGATCCACAAATACGTATGTCGGTATGTGACGTGCTTTATCTGGGGATATTTTGTTTCCCTTTGGAGATAAGTGTATTATTTTCATCACGTTTCTCCCTTTATTTTGTTGCTGTGCTTATTAAAAGGTTTCCTGCAAACACACTCCATTATGAGCTCAAGGTTTGTCAGGATAACCTGCTGTCTTGTTTGCTGATGGGTGACTTGCCGGCCTGCCATTTTCCTTCTGCCATGCAATCGGCGCCTCGGCGGGATTGGCTTGTGTCAATTTTTTCTTTTCTATTCAGCTGCGAACAAGTCTCTGGTCTTCAGCAAAATGACCAGACCTGAGACCTTGGTGCCTTGCTGGCTGCAATGTAGCTGCCGGATATATAGCATGCAAAGGACTGGTGAATAGTCCTTGGCCAAACAGAGGAATCTCGCGGTCCACATGATGCGTCAGGCTAAGCTTTCGAGTGTTAGGATAATGCCAGTAGTGGATTTGTTAGTGAAGTGCCGGTAGTATAGTGCCAGTGGCTTCGAGTGGTGTGATTCCAGCTTGCACTCACTGTTCTTGTCTCGCTCCGCGGCGAGCACCTGAACCAGTCAAACCGCATTCTTTCAAACAAGTTGCCAGATACTGTCATTACGCAGGCGAATTGGGGGTTGGTGCCCCCTCGATCTCCCGTATCTTCATACTACGGGACGTCCAAATCCCAACCTGCAGTTCCAGAAAAACAGAGACCCGGCAACGCAGCAAGATTACAAGCAGAAAACCTTGGCGATTCTTCCTTCTATACTGGATAGGTCCCATCGGCGCACAGATCGCGGACGTGTGCGACGGTCGCGACCGGATCGCGGAGCTCGGAGGCACGCGATCACTCGCCTGCTGCTCCAAAAAATGTTATGCGCGGCCGTGCCCGCTTGGCCTCATGCGCGCGTTGCCCCGTCGAGCTGCGCTGTCCCCTTCCTCGCCCCCTCGCCGCGGGACAAAACACGAGTGAGACCACACGAACGGATCAAATCAAGTGCAGGCCGAGTGGCCGACGCTGGTTAGAGTCCAAAAATACGCTTTTTGAGGGGGGAGGCGATTGCTTCCGTAACGGATCGCGACTCTTTGAAACGGTCAGCAGACCAATGCAAGGTTGCCGAACCTGAAGGGTCTCGTCAGGTGCTGCCGGAACGGTTGCCGTGTCGGAGGCGCGCGTGTGCAAGGTGTTGGGGGTCTCTGAAGCGAGTTGGTAGCTAGCCTGCATCTGCATTGCTGCTTCCGTCTAGAAGAAAGGCACTAGCTAGCCCGGGCGTTCAGACTTGGGAGTTCAGAGCCAGTGGAGTTCAGAGTCCCCATGGACTCAGATTCCTGCATCGGTTTGTCAGGCCGCCGCCGGGGGCGATAGATTTATGCGTTCAAAGCAACGCTGCCGTTTTCTAATCGCGAGGCCGCTCGGCACAGGCTGACAAGTAACACGGTGCTTTCCGGGGACACGCAGGTTAAGTTTTGGCTGAACAGTGACCGGTACCGGCCTGCAGGTGAGGCACCGCCGGAGTATTCTTCCCCGATCCGCTAGCTCGTTACTACCCAGGGAACGTGGACAGGGCGACGTGGATGCTGCGTGCTCCGGTTGGTTGGTCTGCGATTCCACCACACCTCTGTATTCCCCCGCGCGTCCCGGTCACAGTACGTCCCCATCGCGGCCGCCTAGTGAATGTAACCACTTACCAGGGCCTTGATAGCGAGATCTCGTACAGGGACGACTAGACCCCCCGTTAAACTAATCCAGTTACTAGAAGACCACATCACAAAAAAGGGGAAATATTTTCAAAAAAAAAAGGGAAAAGGAAAGAAAATTCATGGAAGACCGGAGCGATGCTCGATTTCTTACTCGTACCACGATTAAGAGTGTGTTTAGTTCACTTTGTATTTTGTGTTTTTTTAAAGAAATTTTTAATATTTAAAGTATTAAATGTAGACTAATTATAGATCTCGTCTGTAAACTACGAGACGAATCTAATGAGCCTAATTAGAGGATCATTAGAGCATGTTTACTGTAGCATATTGTAGCAATTTAGCATCTAATTACGTCCTAATTAGTCTCATTAGATTCGTCTCGTGATTTACAGTCTATTTTTGTAATACGATTTATTTTTTGACTACATTTAGCACACCATGTAATCGATTTACAAAAAATTTACATTTTGCGTTTACAGGATTTAAACACGGCCTAAAAAACTGAACGAGTGGGAACGCTAGAGCGCCATCGTTAAGCTTAAGCAAGCGCGTTGCCGATGCATGGTCATCGGTGATGCATGAGCCTAATCCGTCGAAGCTCGAGCAGGACGACGGGAGGTTCAGTTCAGGGACGCCGAGGGAAGGATAAGGTGGCGGCCGCGTGGCCCGGAGATCGGGGGTACACGCGGGCGCGGTGATCAGTCCCCACCCCTGACGTCGGGCGGGCGACCTGGCCTGCCCGTGCGGCCGGCCGGCTCGCGACGCTGGCTGACCTCGGCCGGAGGACGCGGTCCAAAGCGCGAGTCCGGTCGGTCGGGGCGCGGGTGCGGCCTGCGCTAATTTGGCGTGTCGCTGCGCGCGGCGAGCGGGCGGGCGGGTCAGACGGACGACGACGGCGTGTTAGTCCGCCCGTTTGACTCGGTTTTCTTCCGCGCCGCGGCCTGCACCCACGTTGGTTTTCCTTTCCTGCCGGGGGTGTGGCTGGCGGGGCCGAGGGGCTAGCTTATTCGGCAGGAGGTGGCAGGGCCACGTGAAGTTCGCTCACGGCTAAGCCAAAATAGAAATGCAAGTTTTTGCTGTACTGCTGATCATGATCATCCAACAATGAACAATTTGGTTGTACTGCCAAGAGACAAGCACCTGCCGTCGAGTGATTTTCCTACGAGAAATGAAGGTACAGATGTACAGTAGTGCATCATGCGCTGCGAGGCCACGGCTCCTGGTAGTGGCAGAGGTAAAATGCCGGTACTTTGGTACTAGGGTCTTGTTTAGATGCACTCAAAATTTCAAAATTTTACAAGTTCCTTATCACATCAAATCTTTGAACGCATTCATGAAGTATTAAATATAGCTAAATAAAATAACTAATTACACAGTTTGATTATAATTTACGGACGAATTTTTTTAGCCTAGTTAACCCATAACGGGACAATAATTACCAAATACAAACGAAAATACTACAGCACTCTACACCCAAAACTTTTCGCATTTAAACAAGGCCTAAGAACGTGACCAGTACCGGTAGAAATGCGACTATTTATACTCAAAAATCAAATTTGAATAAATTTAATTTTGATCAAATCTAAAAATGTTTATATTCTCGAACCGAGGGAGTAGCAAGTGTGCATGCATGTGGACAACAATACAGAGTTACGGACAGTTTGCGTGCGACCGTCCAAGCGCTCCGGACGCGCTGCGGTGGGAACTGATAAGAACGCCACCTGATACGTGTCGGACGGCGGTGGCGGCAGCAGGTGAGACAAGGCAGCCTGCCTGCCTGATCTGCCGCCGGTTTCGCTGTACCGGCTGGCTGTTCGGTAACGATGATTTGCCTCTATCCCTGTCCGGTCCCGTGAGCCCGTGACGCGTACGCGCTCGCGGTACCTACATTCCGCACAAACGACCCGCGCGCGCCGAGCCCGGAAGAGCCGGCCGGGAAACGGGGTAAGTCAGTCGGGCTCGGGCAGGCACCACCTCATGCCTCGCCAAATTTTCGCCAAATTTTTTGAATTTGAGTACTGTAGTACTTTCGTTATTATTTAATGATTAATATTTAATTATAAATTAATTAGATTTAAAAGATCATCTCGTCATTTACAGTTGAATTGTATAATTAATTATTTTTTTAATTACATTTAATACTCCATATATGTGTTCAGAGATTCGATGTGATGAATACTGTACGAAAATTTTTGATAACTAAACAAAATCTCAGTTGAGTTAATCATAGGTTAGCCTCAGTCAGGCTCCGGGTCACCTCCGCTGCATATAGGAATTGGATTAGAGAGTTTCGCAACAAAAAAAAGGATTAGTGGGGCCGACGTGACAGAGGAGAAAACGTACGATCCGTGCACCAGCCCACGCTGACGAGGCGAAACGGCACATGATTGATTTCGTTCCGAAACATGGCCTGGCGTCTAGGTTTGATTGATCGTGTGTGCCGGTAAACGCGCCGCGTGCAACCTGGAAACCATCTGTTTCGCTGGGGAAAAAAAAAGAGACCCTGCCGAACAATCCGACGCGTGATTCAGTGCCGCAGGTCCGATCAAAGACTTGGCCGGCGTCTGCTTCATCGCATCTTTTCGTCGCGGTTACACGAGTTGATGTGCCATCCAGTCGGCCGTCCGTCCGTCTAAACACCGGCACATGAATCGATCGCCATCTGCCTCTTAACTGACGCAGGCCAGCTAGCTGCTGTCCCGCGGCGGAGCCGCTCATCCACGAAGGTCGGAGAGTAGGGCAACGCAACCAGACCAGGCCGACTTGCTTGCCGAGAGGCAGCCAAGGGCCAAGGCAGCAGGCATGCTCTGGTTTGCGGTTTGCCGGACAGGGCCGGTGGATCCGTGTCCGGGTGGCCACGGGTCGGCCTCAGCACCTTTCCGTTGCCTTCCTGCGATCTGCGTCTCACCTGTAGCTGTGAGCTATAGGGACCCGTATGCATAGTACGCGTACTGGTCGCTGCAAGGCGCATCGACCCTGCAAGTAGCGGCACAGCGAGCCAGGTCTCAGCTTGCACGTACAGATCAGCGAGATGTCGTCGTGTCCATAAACGACGGGTTTGAAAGCGTGATAATGCCCACGCATTGGTACCTCAAGTTTGGCGGCATGGAAAAGTTGTACACCCGGATGGATCGCTTAACTGCTTCGGTAATCAGGGGGGTAATGCTGTTTAGACGGCACCGCTGCTAGAAGTTACTCTCTTGCATCAGAAAGTGAGACTTTGTAAGTCTCCAAAGCACAATTCACAAATTTGTCTATCACTTCTTGGTGTAAAATATTTATAGCACATAGCAGATGTAACACACTTCAAATATTTATAGAACATGGTGTGCATTTTTTATGTACGGTTTGCCTAAACGGCTATTGCTATCCAATCGTGTCCGTTTATATTCAGCCGAATAAATGAGTAAATGATAGGTGTTGACTATCTAGAGTAGTTTTTCTTTTCTCTTTTTCTATGAAACTACTAATAGATTTCAGGTTAAATCTATTCATATCATTAAAACATAGTACAAACTTAGCACGTAAAGAGTAACCTGTAACCAAATTTGGAATGATAGAATTATGACAACCTACATTATTACTTAATTTTTGACCACATGGGGTGTGGTTCATTGTTTGTGCAACAAGGATATTAAGCCACTTAATCCCTCTTCCATTTTTAGTTAGCCGGTTCGTTAGTCCACCATACTACTCAAAAGAGGTCCAGGCATCTCGTCAATAAAATATGGAGTCCGTAATATTCCTACTCATTCCAATTTCCTTTCACTACTAAACTCGGAAATCAGAGAGGGAAAAAAAAAACTCTCCTCCTCGCCTATAAGTACGGCAGCGGCCAGCACCCCCAGCTCACCTCGCCTCCCTCGTCGCACTCTGCAGTCGCGCACACATCCAAACTCCCGAGTCCTCTGTCTCTCGCGGGCTCCGCTTCAGCTCACCACGCCGCCCCGCGAGCCTACCAGCACGTGGTCCCAGCCAGACCCGAGCCCATGGACATGGACTTCAGCGGTGGGATCGACGACTTCAACATGCAGTTCATCCGCGAGCAGCTTCTCGGCGGCGAGGCCTGCCTCCCCGTCGTTAACGTTCCTGACGCCGCGGCGTACTCTGTCTCTGCGCCGTCGGTTCACCCCGCCGCGCAGGCGGCGTTCCAGCATCCCGCGGCGTTCGTGCCGCCGCCACCGCAGCAGGCTGCGTACGTCGACTTGACAAACGAGTACGCGGACGCCGGCGAGGCGGCCTTCCGGGCGGAGCCGGTGATGATTCGGTTCGGGGGCGAGCCTTCGCCGGTGTCCGACCCCGGCCGGAGGCCGCTGCTCACGATCTCCCTGCCCCCGACCTCGCACGCCTGGAGCCCCACGGTGGCCGCGCCGCTGGCGGCGGCGGCGCAGGCCGCGGCGGCCCTGGACGTGAACGACTTCCGCAAGTACCGCGGCGTGCGGCAGCGGCCGTGGGGCAAGTTCGCGGCGGAGATCCGCGACCCCAAGAAGCGCGGCTCCCGCGTGTGGCTCGGCACCTACGACACCGCCATCGAGGCCGCGAGGGCGTACGACCGCGCCGCGTTCCGCATGCGCGGCGCCAAGGCCATCCTCAACTTCCCCAACGAGGTCGGCTCCCGCGGCGCGGACTTCCTCGCGCCACCGCCGCCGCCGCAGGCGTCCCAGAACAAGCGGAAGCTGGCACACGACGCCGCCGAGGCCGAGCCAGCTCCAGCTGCCAAGTCCGCCAAGGCCGAGGCGTTCGGATCCCCGGCGTCGTCCCTCACATCGTCGCTGTCGCCCGCGACAACCACGGCCTCGACGGTGACGGCGACGTCCTCGCCGTCGTCGGAGGCCGCCGGAGCGGCCGAGATGTTCCCGTTCCCGATGACGCCGTCGACGTCGAGCTGGACGTGGGAGCAGCTGGAGGGCTTGTTCGGCAGCCTGTCGCCGCACCCGCAGCTGGGCTTCCCGGAGGTCACCGTTAATTAAGCGGTTTGTCGGCCGCTTAAGCATATGATTAGGTGTAAAGGCGTTAATAATTATTAGCGGTTTTTAGTTATGGAGGGCCTTGGCTTTGGACTCATCTCGAGGATTTGGCGTAGCTTGGAGCTGCATGTGTGTGTGTGTGTGTGTACAGAATGAAGGGGAGAGGTGATATAGAATATAAGATTAGTGCAATGTGGGTCGGTGAACTACAAGATCGACATAGATCAATAGATAATAGATATATGGGGGGTAATAATATCAGAAATGATAGAATGAGGTGTCTGATGTGATTTGTACATTAAGTGAAGAAGAGTGTCCCTGCCTGCTTTTATTTAACAGATAGTGTACAAATGGACGTAAATCATATCGCCAAATTTGTAAATCTATATATGTTGCTTTTTCCTCTGTTGTCTTTTCTTGTGCCTGATCAGGACGTGGATAGATGTAGGAGGCACACGCACCTATGGAGTAGCGTAGGAGTATATGATATGTGTGGTGAAACTGTGCCGGCTGCTATGCTCAATGAAAATAAGCGTGAAAGTATTCAAGAATTGGGCTTTAGGTTATTCAAATTTTGTATGGAGCGCTACTAGAAGCCAGGAGTCTGGTCAAGTTTGGAAATTTTTAATACTACCATTATTACAAAGTTCATAGATACGCAGAAATTTGGTCGAAATCCTACACACATACCTTAGGGATTTTCTTGTTGCAAAATGATCAAAATATTGCCGTTTCGAATCTACAACCAAGACTTTGAAACGCCCCATAGGTATTTATTAGCCGTACGTTTTGATGAGATGTTTTGCATGAAAAATGCAAAACATGTGAGCATCATCTGAAATGATGGTCAGAGCAAACATTTTAAGCCTTCTAAATGTTCCATGAAGGACGAAGACACTTGCATTAGCTAGCACTCCAACATAAGGAAGAAAAATGATGGTACCCAGCTAATTATTTCGAGTTAATTATATATAGCGCAGTTTCTTTTCTCACATTAACCAACCGTAGACTACTAGACTGCGTAGACTTTTGATACTCCGATATGCGTGCATGTGCATCATGCATGGACGTCAATCGTCAACTGCTGCAAGCAGTACGTTGCGTACGTGGTCTGATCAAAACGGAATCCCCGTTTGGATCACTCTAGCACATCTAGCACAAAAGAGAATCTTCGATGCATGATGTACTAAACGAAATTTATTTGCAAAATCTTTTCACGAATGAGTGTAACTTTGCGTGACGAATCTAATGACAGTAATTAATCGATGATTGGCTATAATGATACTACAGTAACCAACATCTAATAGTGTGGTCAAAGACCTCATTAGATACGTCTCGCGAAGTAGCGCAGAAGTTGTGGAGTTAATTTTGTAAACTATATTTATTTAGTACCACTAATTATTAGTTAAAGTTTGTGCTACTAGTGCTATGGACCAAATCAAACAAGGCCAGAGTTTTACCGCCACATGGCTACTCGCCGTCAGTTCCTTGCGCGACTGGGTTCCCCGCAGGACGCCATCCACATTGGGAATTACGTTGGGATCGCCGTCAGTGCTACTACTGTGAAGGAAGAAGATGGCATGAAGCTGCATGTTTTTTCAACGAACTCCATGCAAAAAAAGGAGGGTCAGACGATGACAGACTATCAGTAGCTCCCTAGCTATATATATATTTGAATCTATGAACATGCAATGAATCTTGCATTGCCTTCGCGCGTGATTCGCCGCATGTTTAGCAAGCTCAAAACCAATGCAAAGAACGGATCAAAGCGAGGCAGCGAGGGCGTGTACTTCGATCGGGCGGTTATTCGAACAATCTGCGTTCAACGGAGAGGAATGGCTTCCGCTTGTGACTCTTGTCGAGGAGGCTGATTATGGATGCAGTCAAGAAATGGAGCGAGCAGTGTCAGAGTCAGACCGTTGACATGGCGAGAAGACTAACCTGACGGAGAGCTAGCTAGCAGTGGTCAATCTACTCTTTTCCTTGTCAAAATTAAAACAGAAGATATATCTTTCAGATATCTCAACTAGTTCATGACAGCAGTCTATGGAGCGCGCAACAAGCACCATTTAAAAATTTTCAATGTCAAACTCATAATTCAATTTCTTACAAAACATAAGCCTTGCCGTGAATGGCAAGTTCAGTTTGAACAGTGGACGTGCCAGATATCTTCCCTAAACTCCACTAGTATATGTCAGTGCTACACATATAAAATGGCAAATTGGCTCTAAATATCATGGAGCACCGCCAAACAGGCTCCCCAAAAAAGTTACCCTAGCATTTCTACATCCCTGTCATGGACGAGGGCAATTCCATTAACCCATTCCATTCAACGAAAGAAAGTTGTACTATAGAACTATAGATGCTACGTCTTTTAGAGCATCTGCAAAACAAGCGGGCGTAAGATTCACGTCCAAAGAGCAAAGAGATACGCCCTACACCTCCCACCAGCTGCCGGATGCAGGAGAAGAGAGAAAGCGCCGCGGCCTTTCCCGGTAGAATCGACGACGTAATTAAAAGGCCGCAAAAACTTACTCGGGTTTACGAGAATAAAGCGCGAGCGGCGTCAATGGGGGAGGAAATTCGGCATCCCGAGGTCAGCCGGCCGGTCGCCGGTCAAGCCGCCGGCGCCGCTTGTTATCGTTGGCCGTGGCCTGCAGGGCTGGCAGCAGCTACGACGCGCGGCGGCGGTGAGTCGACGACCCCGGCGCCCGGTCACAGCCTCCAGGGTAGCAGCACCGAGGCTGGCGCTGTCGCAGTTCGTTAAAGGGCCACACCACATCGCCGGGGAGCAGCGTTGGTTGGCGAGGGCCCTAGGGTAGCAGGGCGGTTTCATACGGCCTTCTTTGACAGGCTATTTTAATCTACAAAATTATACTTTTCGAACATTAATCTTCAATATTATACTAGTACTATATTGATCTTTGAGAGCAGAAAAGAAGGAACGGGTATACGGTCATTGGGTCAGAACCACTCGTGGATTGGTGGATTCAAAGTTAAACTGAATGCCGCAGTTGATCCATGGCGCTGCAACTTGAATCCACTGAAGATTGCAGATCAGACAACTCGTATCACCGGGCTCCGATCCCTTTCGTGACCCCAGTTTGGACAGGTCAGATCAATCATGTCATCAGCTGGACATCAGCTCGCTGTCCAGCAATTAGCATGATTTGATCGAAGCAAAAGTCAACCTCCGCTGTGCTGCGCCATACAGATGGAGGGCCCAGGAACGGGATCAACCAAGTACGATCCACCCCAACCTCAATTTGGCAGCCATGTTTCTCCGTTTCAGTCGGACATCGCGTATGCGATCTGCATCTGCAGAAAACCAAAGCCGCGAGGGGAAACTGGAAAGCGAAATCTACCACCACCGGCTTGTTCGTCCGGGTCAAAACTGACAAGGAGGGGAGGTAGCTGCTAACCGCTAGCTCGCAACACAATCAATGCGGCCTGCATTCCGATTTCCTTATCCTAGCTGCCTTCTCTTTCTGTGTGCAAAAGCCGCAAGAAAGTCAGAGATCTTGCTGGGCACTCCTGCACACACGGTTGGCTAGCAGACGAAGGCCGGAGCCGCGCTGCACTGGGTGACGACGATCGATCGATCGATCGGGACTGCTGTTAATGAGCCCGGAAATGTAAGGGCCGGTTTTAGTTACTTTGGCTGTTTCGTGCTAAGATGGTTTGTACATCGGCTGAGATGGTTTGGATATGTCCAACGAAGGCCTTCTGAGGCGCCGATGCGTAATGTGGTTCTTGAGTGGGTCGATAATGTAAAGAGGGGTAGAGGTAGACCTAAACTAACGTGGGATGAGTTGGTTAAGAGAGATCTTAAGGATTGGAATATCTCTAAAGAGATAGCTTTGGATAAGAGCGCTTGGAGACTAGCTATCAATGTGCCTGAACCTTAAATTTATTTTTTCCGAGTTTCATCTCTAGCCTACTCCAACTTGCTTGGAAAAAAGGCTATGTTGTTGTTGTTGTTGGCTGTTTCGTGCTAACCCCTTTTGGTGTTGTTTGTCTTGCGCGGTTAACTGTGTTTTCGTTCATGAATGATTCAAGGGCTGACTTTTGGTGCCGGAGATGATCGTCGTGGACGTGGTCGTCGCCTATCGAAGTGTCGAGTCGGGGTGTAAACGGCCGACGACCGCTGTCCGCGGTCCGTACACAGTGGCCGGCTGACTAGTGAGGCTCTGACTTGAGCACTTCTGCAGACATGTGTCTCTTTCGATGTGGACGAGACCGTGCTTGCGTGGTTGGCATGCAGCCTAGTCGAGGTGCAGGTTACGCATGTGTAACATCCTGCCCATGTTACGTCGAAAAACTGCGAGCCAGAATGCAGAGAAACGCATGCTGGGAAAAATGTTTCGACTTGGTATTATGGTATAGTATCGTTCATATTTGATTTCCATACGGGTATACTCAGCTTTTTGTGTGGTACCATGGATCCTTTATAAGATTTTTTTTGAAAGACGATCCTTTAATTTAAAAGAAATTCATATGATCCTCTGGAATATAAAACTTAAGAGGATTTTAGCAAATCCTGCCGTATTTATGATGTGGGGTTCAGAACCTTTCAGGCCACCAGTCCTGCATACGTGTCCAACTGTGTTCAGAAATCCTCAAAAACGATATGCCTGTTTGGCTTGCTCCTCTGCTGGATGCAACTCAAGGAAATTTTTTTTAGGAAAATAGTTCAGAAACTGCCAGGCCGCCAGTAGTTCTGCAGACGTGCTCGATCTATCGCGCTCAGAAATTCTAAAAAGCGAACGGCAGGGTGCTCCACGAGCCATACACGTTGAGCAGGATCAGCACACCTAAGCCTGCTAATGGTTTGGATTGAAATGAGTTTAATGGATTGGATTTTGATATGAATTATATTTGAGTGGATTCAAATGAGTTGTATTAATTAATGAGGTGGGGTGGGTGAGTTCTATGTAAATATGGATTGGAGTGGTTTGGGGTAGGCTGAAATAGATTCTTTATGCAAAACAGTATGATTATATATAAATGTCGGTCTATAAGAGCCGGACCTTAGAAATAAAACCTCGCGTTCACATTATAAAATTTTGTCAAAATTGACTGAAATTTGTTGGAGATGGCTCAGTATGACTAGCAGCTACTTTGTGCAAAACACTGTTGCTAGAATTACACGTGGGTCCCACGTCAAGAGCCGGACCCTAGAAATAAAACATCGCGTTCACACTATAAAATTTTATCGAAATTAACTGAAATTTATTAGAGATGACTCATTATGACTAGGAGCTACTCTATGCAAAGCAGCATGACTAGAATTCTACGTGGGTCCCACATCAAGAGCCGGATTCTAGAAATAAAACTTCGCGTTCACACTATAAAATTTTATCAAAATTGACTGAAATTTGTTGGAGATGATTCAGTATGACTAGTAGCTACTCTGTGCAAAGCAGTATGACTAGAATTACACGCGGGTCCCACGTCAAGAGCCGGACCCTAAAATAAAACCTCGCGTTCACACTATAAAATTTTATCGAAATTGACTGAAATTTGTTGGAGATGACTCAGTATGACTAGGAGCTACTATGTGCAAAGCAGCGCGACTAGAATTATATGTGGGTCCCATGTCAAGAACCGGACTCTAGAAATAAAATCTCGCGTTCACACTATAAAATTTTATCAAAATTGACTGAAATTTGTTAGAGATGACTCGGTATAACTAGCAGCTACTTTGTGCAAAATGGTGTGACAAAATCTACACTATAAACTTTTTTTGGAGAAACGGGTTTTTATTAGATTATAACCATAGTTTGGCTAATAGTTTATTACATCATGAGCTGAAATGTTTGGGTTGGATTGGTTTGTGGTAGTGGTGATTTGGAGTGGTGTGGGTAATATTAGTTTCTCTTATGAGAATGGATTGGTGTGGATATGGTTTGGTTTTGTGCCCATTTGCAGGCTTAAGCACACCAATCCCCAACAACAACGTTGACGCGTGCCCTCCGCCATCAATCCCTCGCGAAAGTCAGAAGCTCCGCAGCTCCAAAGTATACAGCAGGTGGAATGAACAGCGACGGCCGACGGATCGGAGCAGCCATGGAGACGCAGCGGGGAGTGAGCTGAGCTCGATCCGATCCGTTGATGCGGATCGCGGAGGAGGAGGACCGTCGATCTGTCCACAAGTCAGCAAGCGTCGACCGGTCGTTGTCCGCCGACGAGCGCGGGAGCAGCGCACAGTGCTGCAGCGAGCTTGCGAGCCCATTGATGGCGAGCATGTAGTAGTAGGAGTGTATCGATCCTTGGAGGTCAACCCCGTACACTGTACACACCGCCTCCCCAGCTCCCCTCTCTCGAGATCCCTAGGCCAGGCCGGCTCCGCCCCCGCCTTGCTGCCCGTGCGAGACCATTAAAACGAGAGGCCCGTCTGCTTCGCCGGGGTCGCTGTAGTAACCGCCGCTCCGTGCCGCCGGGGCACGCACAGCCAAGGAGCGAGCGGGAGCCGCGCGGGTCGGCCGCTGTTCGTTTTCGGCATGGGCCGGTGCGGCGCGGCGCGTGAGCGGCTGAGCCAAACGAGGTGGGTACACGCGTCGCCGGGGCCCCGCGGGTAAAGTGCACGGGGGTGGGGACGCCGCAGCCCACAAGTGGCTAGCGGACACGGAGCACGCACGCCTGTCTGTATATCTGTCGATCGCGCGGCTCTCCTCGCGCTTCCGCCGCCGCTTCAGGCTACTTCACGGCCGGGTCGGTGGCACGAGGCAGTACGTGCCGGCGAAATCCGATCCGCAGGCACTACATGAAAGTTGTGTTTGCACGCTGACACGACAGGAAGTTGGCCTCTTCCATTTCCAATTATCCATGGGCTACTGGGCTTCGCTGCAAAGGGTTGGGCTTGAGGCAAGACACGCCAGGGGCCGGGGGGGCTCGCCCGCTCCCTCGAAAGGAAAAAAAAACAATGTAATGAATGGATACGGCTCATCGCTTTCACAAACCTGCTGTATAATTCCACAAAAAAGCGGGTTATCATTAATAAATTAATCTCTATCTATCATTTTGCTAAATAAGTAACCAAGTGGATATCGAATCCATCGTCATATCATATATCAGAAAGCCAAACAAACATAAGCTGACAACAAAGCTGTTATTCAAACAGATTAGCTCAGTAGCAGGTACAATTGTACAGAGAAGTGCAGTACATAAGAGACCCAATGGATCGATTCAGCATATAGCCCAATACGTTGGAACTTATTTAAAAACACTGACTCCAGTATAAATCTATGCGAAAGTTGCATTACACAAGCTGGACAAAAGCAAGTAGAGGTTGGTCCTAGATCCAGTTTTACATACTGTATGCAATGGCCTCAACTAATTTGACACCAGATGAAATTCACCTGAAAAAAATACAATGTGAATATTGTGAGAGATGTCAATGAAAAAAGAAATAAGATTGACGGTGATGTTACATAGGTTCCAACTCCGGCAGAATGAAAATGAATACCATTTATGAATTCAACTAAGCCCATTTCCTTCAATTGTCTAGAATACTTAATTACCATAGCCAAGTATCAATGTCATGCAAAGAGCCAATTCAATCCTTAGTAAGGTAAAGGGAAATGGGAAAAAAGGGGGAAAAATAATGACTACTAGGCTAAAGAAGGTACTACGAAATTGTAGCTAGGTTGCTGAGTCACATCTTTGGAATTTGATCTACAATTTTATGATCTTTAAAGTTATGGTCAGGCCAATTCTAGTTGATTTTGTCAGAACAATGGATCAAGGCTGTTTCAAGATTTTCACAACAGGTAATTGGTTTCACTTTTTTAAGCAAAATATCAGCAGATCATCCAATTTGAGTTTAGACAGGAACAAGAAATTGGAGAGAGAAAAAAGTCACAGCATGCACAGACAAATGTATTTGTGGAACAGGTGGCCTGTTGCCAGCTACCACCAATATGAATGCCAGATGAAAATAGAGGCGAAATGTGAACCATCCTTGTGATTTGATGGGCATGGCACTAAACCGTCGCTGAGTGCATTGCTTGGAGGTCACAGTAAATGGAGACTGGAAGCCAAGCCGTAACGGTCCTGGCGACGGAGGAACCATGATATGGCCTAAAAGAAAGGCAAGCAGCGAAATTCCTAGTCATGAGCTAGTGATTATTTAGGACCGTAATGATCTAGGACCAGGAAGTGAGGAGCGAACCAAGCAAAATTTAGAGCATAGAACATCCAAAAAAGACTAGTGCAACACTGCCACAACAGGCTTCTGGACTTCTGGTATGCATCCTTTGCTAGTCAAGTTTAGCAAGTTGTCAAGGGACTTCAGACTCAATAGGCTAGGCAAGCAAATCTTGGGTTATGTTAGATGAATGCAGGGAAAAAACAAAGATAAAGAAAGAAAATAATCAAGTTTGAACATTCCTGGATGTGTACTGAAAATATGAAAAGTTCTGCAAAGCAAAAGGCATGCAAGAAACTGAATCATCAGCTCATATTAGTTTCAGATTAGAGTTTTAGACACTGCTATTTGCTAACAAAAAATAAAGTTTAGGAGTGAGTAAAGTGGTCATCCAATAACCACCTTATTAAGATCTAAGAGTAATCACAAATCTAAAATAACCACCTAGTCACAAATCAGCTGCTTTGAAGTTCGAACTTTCAACAATCGGAAAGTTTGATTAACTGATAAGCTATTCCAAGAGCAATGTGTACCTAAAGTGGTTTTGCAGATTTCCTACACTAGATTACTATTTACTACAATAACTGAACCAATATGATGCTGAAGCCTGATGTAGCCTTAGATTATATTATTATAATCTTCTTATAAGTATTTGGTGTCAAAAGGTACATCTAAGACATATTGCAATCAGGGCCCCTAGTCCCTAGAGTATAATTGTAATATACTAGAGGTGGAAACGGAAGAGAAACTGTGCTACAAAAGCAAAATAGATTACTATGAGTAAGCATTAGTCAGAGTTAACCATGGAACCTAGAGTATGACTGCAATATCCTAGAGTTGGAACTTGGAAACGTAAGAAAAACTATCAGACACAGTTGCCTAATACCAGCTATACCAGTTTGCAGAAAGCAGTCAAATGTAACACATTTCTCAGCTATAGCCTATAAGGTTATAATCAGAGTGGAAATGAGAAGGTGACAGTGTAAACAGGAAATTACAACCAAGCATTTAATCCTTTTATCTCTAACAATAATAACCCTACACTCACACAAGGATCAATCAAGCATAGAACAACTCATATCGACAAAGCTATGCAGTGGAACAAAACATGAGTTCCAATTATCTCACCTGACCCTCATGCTGCGGCTTTCGATGCAATCATTCCAGTCTTCCGGGCATACGCAAAGATCCCTCCAGCCTCAATGACCGGTCCAGCATCGCCAATAGGTTTCAACTTGTACTCCTTGCCGGATGTGTGGTTAATAAAGACGGAATTGCCAAGGTCCACGGTGACGACATCCCCAGTCTTGCACTCCTTCCAGGCTCCGGCGTCGGTGAGCTCCAGAGGGTAGACCTCTCCTGTGGCCACGGAGTTGCGGAAGAAGATGCGCGCGTAGCTCTCCGCCACGACAGCGCGCGCGCCGGCGGCCCCGAGCGCGACGGGCGCGTGCTCGCGGGAGGAGCCGCACCCGAAGTTGGCCCCGCCGATGATGACGGCGTAACGGGTGGACTCCTCACCCGGGGCGACGAAGGGCGTCGGGTAGGCCGCGGAGGGGAGCCCCGCGAAGGCGAAGGAGCCGAGCTTGCGGTACTCGTCGGGCTTGGACGGCACCAGGGTGAGGTGCTCCGCGGGGATGATCTGGTCGGTGTCGATGTTGTCGCCCACCACGAATACCTCGCCGTGGAAGACGGCCGACGACGGGGAGCCGCCGCCCCCAGCGGCTGCGGCCGCAGCCGCCATGGGGTTGAGGGGCCCAGCGCGGCGGCATTTCAGGGCGGTATGGCGGAGAGGGGTGACCTGGGTGCGCCGGAGGAGCGCGCTGGTAGGCCCTGGCCTGGAGGCGAGCACCGCCGTTGACGCCCCCGCCGCCGCCGCCGCCACTGACGGAGCCGCCGCCATGATGGTCTCGGCTTGTTGGTTGGTTGATGTCGTTTGGTTGGGGGATTGGAATCGCTGTGGGTTTAGGGCAAGGGCTGAAACGGGTCGAATGCGCTAACACTGGCTTACGCGACTGACGGCCCATTATAACACCAGAATGAGTCGCGTGATGATTCCGTAAGCGCCGCGAAAATGGGCCACGTAGGCCCATTCGAGTTTCGTAGACGCCACGAAACTGAGGCGTCGGTCCACCAGACGAGAACTTTCTTGTTGATTGGGCTGTTGGGCCGAACTTTATTGAGATCTGGGCTGCTTTTCTTTTTGCAACTTTGTCGCTCTCTCCATCGAACGAACGCACGAGCAGATAAAAATAAAACTGGTCCCCCTAAAAAGAAAGATAAAAACCGCTCAAAAAAAAGAAAGATAAAAATAAACTGATCAAATCAAATATTATATGCGGGAATAAATTTGAGTTCCTGTGGTTCCATTAATCCGTTTCATCGGGCATGACGACATAATCGTCGTTTCTTAAGCTGAAGTTGACGAGAAGAAAGCCTCAGCGTGCTGGATTGGATACAAGTGGATGTACTGAACTGAGTTAAGTAGCTGAACCGAGTCTTGTTCCCTGCCTAGTGCCTAAGAATCCTACGATCCTCGCAATGCACACCGCCATTATCCGCAAGCTAGCTTTTGTCTTGGATAAGCCTGTGCTCTGATTCGCAATTCTTGCTCGTCGGCACTACCAAGAAAGTCTTTCATCACGACACTAGTAGTATAGCGTAAAGTTCTCGGAACACGCGGCTCCCAATGCAAGCTGCCGCAATTGCCTGTGCAGTGACGCTAGCTCTATCACTATACTCCCTCGATCCACGATAGAATGCAACTCTCGTTTTTCGAAAAATGAAATAAATTTTAATTTTAGTTAAATTTATATAAAATAGTTAATATTTGTGTTAATAAATACTATTATATTTTATACTATATTTGTATATTAAACCTATTTAAAGATATAAATATTAGTAATTTGTATATAACTCTGATTAAATTCGAAATTGTTTAATTTTTCTGGAGGCGAGAGTTGCATTTCTTACCGCGGAGCTGGAAAAAGCGCACGGTTCCATTGCTTGCTCCGAAACGCGACGATTCCCACGCGGCTGGCACGTAGCCTGTGTGGCTGTGTATCCTTCTTGTGACTTTGTGAGAGTGACTTGGACTCCACATGAGGTTTCCGATAAAGCGTTCGTACGTGCGGCGGGAGCATTTCTGTGGTCGCGGGTCGCCTCCTGAATCTCGTACCAGCCAGTCCATGTCCAGCCCACCAGATCGATCGGAGCACACGGCGGTTAGCGGACAGTAGGCCGGTTGCACGTCTGTCAGTGGCTCTCGCTCGCATCTGGGTGGGATCGATGGAGGGCAGCCTGCTTGTAGATTCCGCCGCGGCGAACCTGGGCGCCACGACGGCGGCGCGCCGCCGCCGCGCGGCAGGCCGGAGCGGTGCGAGGTTCTTGAGCTGTCCTTGCTTCTCATCCAGAGGTATATACGATATAGCACTTCCTTCGTCTGCACGATCTGCTCGTCATCCTGGCTCGCGTTGCTACTGGTAACTGAGTAACTCGTACTGTTGAATTCAGATGCGCCGGCGACGGGGGCCTGGGCGTCCTACTACTCGGCTTGTTGTGAGATGCTGAGGACGGTGAAGTCGGTGTCGCGAGTGAACGGGTGGAAGAACGGCAATGGCCACGGGTGGGCGACGGCGCGGGAGGAGAGCGCCGTCCTGGAGGCCCTGGAGGACGAGTACGGCGGAATGGTTGTCGACGCCGACCACCTGCCGTCCGGCACGGGCGAGTTCGCGCGGTCCCTGGCGGCGTCGCTCTCCTACTGGAAGTCGGCGGTGCGTCACCACAGGCCGAACGTCTTCTTCTTTTCTCGAGTGTCAGATTGCCACGCAGAATTTCATCCGTGTGGCTGTGCCAGGTGCTTATGGCAGTAACTTCTTGTTTCAGGGCAAGAAGGGGGTGTGGCTGAAATTACCGCTGGATCGCTCCGAGTTCATTCCACTAGCACTAAAAGTACGATGAACTAAGTCAAATTGTAAAAGCAAGCTCCTCTGGATTAGGTTTATCTGTTGGTCTGAATCATGCTGCATTTTGATCACAAACGACTGCCTGTCAGTTACTAATACCAGTTATCTGATGTTACTTTAGCTGGGTGCAGGAAGGCTTGAGGTACCACCACGCAGAGGAGACGTATCTGATGCTAACGTACTGGATCCCTGATGAGCCCTGCTTGCTCCCGGCGAATGCCTCTCACCAGGTTGGAGTCGGGGGCTTTGTGATCAACGACCAAATGGAGGTGAGCCTCTCATCATGCACCAGTGCATTTTCCATCGATGAGTGAGTAACAGTGGAAGGATCAGTAGAAGTCTGTGATGTGTTTGCACTTTGTATGCTTTTTTTTAACGGCTTGCACTTTGTATGTGATTCTGACGGCATTTTTTTTTCTTGAGCACTCGTCAAGGTTCTTGTGGTGCAAGAGAAGTATTCTGCTTCAACGTGGCTTGGTGCTTGGAAACTCCCAACGGGATTCATCCATGCGGTAAGGAGTCAGACAATTAGACGGGTACCTGGTATGATATGAGCTCTAATTGCGATGTCCGTTACTGAAGAACATTTGGTTGCTTCGTGGCAGTCGGAGGAGATTTTTACAGGAGCTGTCAGAGAGGTCAAGGAGGAGACTGGGGTAAGAAATGGATTGCTCTGTTACTGTTGGAGTAAAAAATTGTTCTCTTTTTTTCTTCAGTTAATCGGCTTGTGTTTTTTTATGGGATTAATCGTGAATATAGTTCCCTCGATGCATTTGCAGATTGACACTGAGTTTATGGAACTGATTGCTTTCAGGTAATGGGTCTGCTCATGCTCACTGTATTAGTCAGCTTAGATGTGTCAAATAATAGGATTTTGTAATGCACTTGCACTACTCAGTAGAACATCATTCCTGCAGATGCAGGCCATCCAGAGTTTCAGAACACCTTATTTGATTATTTTTTGTCTGAAATTGTGGCAGACATGCGCATAACGTGGCGTTCCAAAAGTCGGACCTGTTCTTCATCTGCCTGCTGAGACCGCTATCCAACGAAATCAAGATCGACGAAGCGGAAATTCAAGCAGCAAAGGTAGATACATATAGAACGCTTACTCAGCGTTGGCTCTCCCAACGAGCGAGCGTATCTTCGTAATTTTCTGAAGAGAGCATACAACATGTGGTTTGCATTGCAGTGGATGCCGCTCCGGGAGTTCATGGAGCAGCCGTTCATCCAGGAGGACCACATGTTCCGGAAGATCTCCGACATCTGCGTGCAGCGCCTCCGGAGGCGCTACTGCGGGCTGACGGCGCACCACGTGGTCTCCAAGTTCGACGGCGGGGCGTCCACCTTGTACTACAGCGTCGCCGAGCCCGAGCGCGGAGACCTGAGCTGCGGCATCGCCTGACCCTGACGGATCACTGGCTGCTTCTGCTTCATTTTGCCATAGAAGAGATATTCAGGGTGTGATGTGACTCCAATTGCCCAAAATTTTCCTGTGCGATGCTCCGGCATGAGGCGCCTCACCAGGGTCGCGATCTGTATGTACCTCAGTACCTGCGCAGGCACAAGGATTCATCAGTGCTGCCGCTTTGACTGTTGGTTTGCACTTTGCAGTCTCGTAGTCCCGGCGTGGCGGCGTAGTGCGGCACCTTCCTCTGTGCTAACTCAGCGTTGTGCCGTTGTCGGCGCCGAGAAACGCTCGCGTGCCGCTTTTCCGGTGCCAATTGGCATGGCCGCCGGCATCGGCGCGGCGCGGCCTCGCGTCCAACTTGCCGCAGCGCCAGTGGCTTCAAGTTGTCCTGCGCGGCGGCCCAAACTCCGTCAGGGCCGTTCGCACGCCTCCCGCGGCGCACGCCTCCCGCGGCTGCACACGGCTGCACCACGCCGCGCCGTCCAGCCGAGAGCCGACGACGCACACGGCCTGGAAACAGGGAAGTGATTACTTCACACCGATCGATAAGCAGCAGCTTGCCAGCTTCGAAAAAAGAACAAAACAGCGTGAGAATAGCGCCACATGTGAAAACCCAAATGTTGATTCCTTAATTAAGCAGATCGGATCGGAAAAGGCATAGCATAGAGGGGGGGTGTTCTCCGTCTCCGCGCCGCGTCCTCCCGCACGAATCCGCGCTCCGGCAGAGCCCTAGCCGCCCCCCCGCCCATTCATGGTGGGCGGGCCGTGAGATCTCTAGGGGAGGGCTCGTGGGCTTCGTCGGGCGGGAGGGGAGGGGAGGGGATGGGCGGCCGGACCAGCGCTGCCGCGACGCCGGTGCTGCTCAACGTGTACGACCTCACGGCCGCGAACGATTACCTCTACTGGCTCGGCTTCGGCGTCTTCCACTCCGGAATCGAAGGTTTCCATGGCGATCTATCCCCCCTTCCCTTTCCTTTTATTTCGGTATAGGTTCTGTGGTAGAATGATGGATTGAGACGGTCCTGTTTTGAAATACCTAATTAGCGTGATGCTGATTTCTTTTTTTTTGTGCTGTTGATGCTTTATGGTCAATTAGTTGCTTGTAACAATGATCTACGGAACAAAATATTGTGATGGCTGATCAATGGTTCAGAGGGACAATGGGAATAGGGGATACAGATTAAAGAACAGAACACTGTTCTGTCTTATGCATAAAGTGTCCACTTATGCTCTACTAGTGTCATCCTTCATAGGTAGGAAAGTGTCGATTCACCATACAAGTATTGCGTCTCCGCAACCTTGATTGTTGATTACATGGATTGCTGCAAATGTGCTCAAAGCCTGAATCAACACCGTTTTGTTGAAAACTTGTAATTATGTTTGTATTTTCCAAATCCGGATACCATGATGTTCATTTCAATATCTAGCTAACTTACAGAAGATCAAACTAAGCCTTTAGCATTCTCTTTTTCTCTTATTATTTTTTTCATCTTCAAAATGAGCAGTTCATGGCATGGAGTATGGATTTGGAGCCCATGACTTCCCGTCCAGCGGCGTGTTTGAGGTGGAATCAAAGACTTGCCCTGGCTTTGTCTATAGAAGAACGGTGTGGCTAGGCACAACAGACATGTCTCAGGAAGAATTCCGTTCGTTTATTGAAAAACTTGCAGGGAAGTATCATGGGAACACATACCATTTGATTAATAAGAACTGCAACCATTTCACGGACGATGTCTGTCAGAACTTAACTGGAAAACCCATCCCTTCCTGGGTGAATAGGCTTGCGAGAGTAGGTTGGTATTTTTATATAATGTGTTTGTTTACTTTATTACTTGCAGCTGATCATATTGTGTCTCGAAAATTAGGTTCAGTTTTTGATTGTCTTCTACCAGAAAGTGTTCAAGTTTCTCCTGTGGGTCGTGTCCCAACTCGTTGTCAAACTTCTGGTTAGTATGATAGAATCTACCTGAATTTTCTATTGCATTGGTTTTCTTTTTTCAGTGACTTCCAAGGTGGCCTTTCTTGCCAAATTCTATCAACCTAAGAGGATTAGCTTGTGTGGGCATGCATGATTCAACTGGGTTTATAATTTCAATGCTATGTTTTGCTATTTTCATGAAAATGTGTCACTGACAAGCATGTCTCTGACTAGGATTAATTCCTCTATAGTCTTGAGCAGTACTGTGACCATTTTACCTTTTTTCCTGTAAGCCTGGCATTTCTTATTTTTCATTAATTTAGTTGTACGTGTTTGCAACTATTCATGGTTGTTCGTACTTTCTTATGTCCCAATCAAAATATTCAACATGTTACATAAGTCACCCTTTCATTTACAACTATCAACCCCTAATACTATTTACCAGGTAACCCCTATAGAATGATTACTTTTGTAATCAAACTTCAAAGAAATCAGGGATTTTTTTTGGCACAACAACATTGGGGGATTCCAAATACATCTTCCACTATTTATAAAGTTTTAATATGTTTACTAACCTTGGTTTCTCATCAGACGATGATTTGCATTCAATACACTCTCCTATCATTGAGGACAGCGACAATGATGAGGACGAGGCCAAGCACCTGCTGCCAACTCCATCCAATGACATGCATTCTGTAGATGTGCCACCAAAGCTAGCGAAAGATCTTCTCTAAATTGCTCCATGCTCATAGACATCTCCCGTACTGTAACTACAAGTCTACAACTCGTGTAGCTGTTGGTGCTAAAGGGATTCTCTAGACGATGGCTTGACGGGCCGGTAAAGTCGAGCTCGCCATTGGTTGGTGTAGCTATACACAGATAGAGTTTAACTATACTTGCTGCTTACCAGTTAGCACTGCCTTCCTGTCTTTGTACCGGCAGGTGACTGTCATCCATGGTAGGTTGGTAGCAGCAGCATGGTAGTACTGTCATTTAGCAAAGCTGGAAATTGCAAAATGGGTTCCAGTATCTATTAGGACCGAAGGTGTAAAATATTACCTTAGCGAATGCTTGCTGAGCCGAGACTATCACTGTAATAAGTTATCACAGACCAGAGTTTATGTACATGGCTACTGAGTAATCACATCATATGTTGTTTTTGTTGCCCTATCCCGTCGTCACATTTCACAAAAGTTTGCTGACGAGTTCTCCCAGGGAAAAAAAGGGAAGCTGACAAATGAAATGCCCAGAGCCTTTTTTTCGTTCTAAATTGGCGAACTTGTGCAAATTGGATAAAATTGACTGTTTGGAGGAGCTAAAATTGAGTGCTAAATTTCAGCACCTATTGGATAAAATTTTTAAGTTTTGGCTAAACTTTAGCCCACCATTATGTTTGGATACACTAGTGCTAAATTTTAGTAGTTTAACCTATTAGCACTCGGATCCAAATAGGAACTTACTATTAGCAGATCCAAATAGGAACTTAGACGAGCTGTCTTCTCCAACGTTAGCCAAGATTGCTTAGCTGGCACGGAGTAACAGCCGAGTTATCCATGGCAATGAATGGGACTAATTAGAGGTGCAAATTGGATTCTTAGATGCACCTCAAACCCTCTTTAATTCAAAATTTTATACTAATTTTGATCTGAGATTTAATTTTGGAGAAATAGTACAAAATTTTAAACTAAATAGAGTTGGAGCTGCACCTAAGGATCACTAATTGACACCCCTAGGGCTAATCTATTTTGTACTGCGATACGGTGTTGTCGAGCCCAGTTTCTTTATTACTTATTAGCAACGTTGAATTCAACACTATATGGATATAGAAAAGAGCTAATGCTAAACTTCTACGTTACTAGTGATATCACCGACGAATCCTTTTTTTTTTTTTGGCGAGGAATGAATCTGGATTCTTAAATTGCCTTTGTTGCGTGTACAATCATATTTGTCGAAGTAAAATCAGCATTTCCGTTGCATTCATGCAAGTATGCAACGGACTCCCCCCCCCCCCCCCCCATGTACACATCATATCTGCATCTTCTAAAATACACGCACGCCGTATCAAGAACACCATTAAATAAATGATGAACTTTTATAATGACAAGGATAGTCGTAACAGTACATGCACCATACAACATATATGGCCACAAATAACTAAATGAACCAACGGGCATACACTGCGCGTTTTCCCCCCTCTATGTACTTGATCCATCAGTGCAATGAATCTTTGATGCCTGGGATTTCCATAAACATGCTCGCCAGGCTCAGACTCAGCAGTTAGCAAAACAAAGACCAAGGATTTTACTAGAGAGTAAAATGGTCAATCATATGCTGTATGACATCGGCACCTTCGCAGTGCATCACAGGATCCTTCACCTGTAAAGATTTCATTCCAAGGCGGGCTTCAGCTTCAGCATAACTTTCCCAAACATAAGTGGTTGCTAAATTGCTGACAGAGAAGAACGTCACAGGTAGCTAAAGACAATACCTGAATCACACTATGTGCTGCAGATCTTACTTTGCTGTTGTGGAAGCTAACATCCACCTTTTCCCATGACACACACTTAAGTCCTCTTAAAAGACGTTCTGTAAATTGCAATAGAAGTCAGTCCATGTGCAATTCTGCAGTAAGGAATAATGCATGACGTCGGAAATAAATAATGTAGGATCAAGATGCATGTTGTATTTTTCTGATCCTTGGGCATATACGAAAATGTACATTTCTTCCTCTCTACAAAAGAAGCATGTCCTAATATAAAGATTTAGAGAGCTTTCACCGGACAACATATGCGGGGATCAAGGTAACTCGTGATGGATGCATGATAGAAAATGGTGACAATACAACCATAGGGTTCTTTAGAGCAGCATACTCATGCTAGTAAACAGACTGAACATGTCTAAATCGATCTGGATGAATCAGGGAACTGTCCTTGAACATCATCTCATTTGTAAGCATACCTATGGAACTTGTGCACCACCAAAACATTGTGGAGCCACAAGCACAAGAGAGTAAGGGACCCATGCAACATGCTATACAGTCAGGGACCCACGGACATCAAACAACCATAACATGATAGATAAAGGGCCATGCTCCTATGTCTTAGCCAATCCAAGAACTGAGAAACAATGTTTTTTTGGTTTTCTCAAAAGAGATAGTATTATTCCAAATTTCTCAATATATAGCTTATTATAGCTGTATGAAACCTGGTGGTAGGGTGTATATCCTGACCTCCTGCAAACTGAGCTAGATATTCTTTTTTATTTTTTTCATGCTTAATTGGGGAGCTCCATTCTCTGTAAGATTACATAAGCTAAGAAATTCATTCCTAATCTGGAATATCAACAAGCAGAAAAAGGACTCTCTGTCCCCACAAACTATCTTCTATTATCTAGGCAAGATAATCATCAATGAATTAAATAAGCATGGAAACATCAACCACATATAGTGCGTAAACTGGACGTATCAAAAACCTTATATGCTTTCTTTAAAAGCAGGGAAACCTTTCTAAAGAAACATGAACCACATTTTGAAAAGTAAGAAGGAAGCAGATCTGACAATTTTTAGTATGCCTTCCATTTAGATATTGTCAGGATAGATATACCAGGGAAACATCACTATTTCAGAAGGAGAGGAAGAAACTAGTAAGCAAATATGCTAGTGCCTGTCAGTACTACCATACTATGTTGGGTTTTGCAGCATTGCCAACTTAACAAAATTTTGAACATTCATATTACACTAGCATGCCATATTTAGCATAAAAAGAGATCAATCACAAAAATGTGAAGCAAGCGCATGTCCAGTTATATAATCCAAGCACTAATACAAACCTTCTAGTGTGCAGTGGTCCGTGTCCAGTCTGTCCACGCATTTATTAGGAGCTTCTGCTTTACATAGTTCCTCATATACAATATGTGGGTACATCTTGTTTGTTGAATCAACCCACTACAAGAATATAATTAAATGCATATTATAAATGGTAGATTGAAAGAAAGGACCATGCTAAGATTGGTCAAGCCAAAAAAAAAACATAAGGTTTACCTTGGGTAATTCCGAATCTTGTCTGATGGATGATGTCCTCCACCCAACAATATCTTAACAACATTCAGTTATGAAAAAAAAAACTTAGAATCAATGCTTCTAACTACAGTACTACGTGCTGCTAATTTTAAATCTTAAGGATACGATCATGACGAACATTGGAGTACGCAACTCGTCGTCTAAATGCTCGCAAAGCAGACCTACACCAACAAATTGGTAAGCTACAAATATTCATAATCCAAGCACAGAGAAGCAGTTGTGGAAGATAAGCATACATGAACTGCAGGTCACCCCAATTGTCCACCATGCGTTGCAGCAATGGAGGCTGTCCATCATCATTATCAGTAAGAAAGAGGTGTTTGCCAGTTCTTCCAAATATCAAATGAATGATGCAGCACGCAAAATTTTCGATTGCAGAAACCCCAAAAAGGAAAGGAACCTGTATAGTTCAAAGAAAGACCAAAATTTTCAGTTGAGTCCATGAATCATTCATGTTACAAGAACCAAAATACTTCTGCCAAGCCTTCACAGAAAGCTAGTTCTGATTGCAATGAGGAAAGGAAAAACTTAAGCTACTACAGTACCTGCTTGTTTCCTCTGGAACCAAGATGTGGTGACGCAACAGTTATGAAGTTCACTGCCTCAAGTCCATATATTGTACCTCTGTTTTCATCAGTCAAATTTTGTTGAGCATTTTCAGATGTTTGTTTAGGTGGTCTATAGAGTCTTCCAATAGCGTATCTAGCAACCAATCCTCCAACTGAGTGTGCAACAAAAGATATCTTTTTGATATATGGTCTTCTGTTGATTTCTTCAATAACCTGCCTTAATAAATTTTGTCATCATTTTGCAGAAGGAACAGATAAAGTAGAGTATAAGAGATAGTCAGCAAAAAATCAAGACGCGTAATGGAAGAACTAACCTCTTGAGCCAATCGTTCACCCATTACATCAATGCCATCTAAAGTTAGTTTGTGCATGTTGCGGTTGCTACCTACAAGTTAAGAAAAATATCATTCATGTAACCATAAGAAATGGCTATAAGTGGTAAAATTCTCTTATATATATATATATATTTTTTAAAAAAATAATGTTTGTACAATGATTCAATTGCAATAATACAACTCATGATACAAGAGATCACACGTTATGTTTAAACAGAAACACCATCACAGTCATCTGCAATAGTACACCTTTTTGCATCATCAGTTGCAATGACCAGGCATATATTCTACAAGGAAATAACAAATAAGATTCCAAGAGCCCCACAAAACATGGAATATAGATAAAGCTCCTATCGCATTTCTTTGTTAGAAAGAACTGCCCAGGAATGATAAGGCAATCATTAGTATGAATGGCACAGAATCTGCCAACAAGGAACAACTTTCTTAATAGTTCAACCAAGCGCCTCAGATGTAAAGGTTGGACAACACTAGCCAACCAATGCATTAATAGTTCAACACTAGGATTGAGGATTGGTAAAATGTGATCTGCTAAGATGTCAAAGTCAAACTGGCCTTCCTAAAAAATGTACAATACTTGTTTTCAAAAAAAGAGTACAATAAAATGGAGGTCTCATAGCTCATGAAACACTATTAATAAGAAGTGATGACCACAGAGACGAATTGAGAGAGCTTACAATGAACTATGACTTTGTCGGAGAGCAACTTATCAAACTGCTCAGCTCCAAACTTCCAATCCGCTGTGCTGTACACCAAATTGGGAGTAAACGGATCAATACAGCTCCAGAAACAATCAAATGGCAACTTAAAACAAATAGATGTATTATTCATCAGTGCCGCCAACACCCCCCCCCCCCCCCCCCCGCTAATTGGAACGACCAACCTGCCTAATTTGTACGGATCAAGTAGCGTCTTCCCAAGAGACACTTCAATTCAGTTTGGTACGAGGACATTTTAGGTCATGAAATTAATCATACATCAGTCAGAAAAAAAAACATAAGGAGACGCGCAGCACGCTCATCTCCGGAGCTGCTCTCGCAATTCGCAAAGAAGCAAACACCTGCTTCGGGGGTGAAATTTCGAATACAGCCAATGATCAGGCAAATCAGAGAAGCTCATAGCTCGAAATCCCCCAAAGTTCTCGAAGCAGCCAAAAGGTTCCCCACGAGAAAAGCGTACGGCCATAGGTTTTTGGCGGAGCAATTGAGAACCGAGCCCAATCCCAATTACGAGATGAAATGGAAGGCAAATCAGCTACAGCCGAGCAACTAGCCGTACCTCCCGACGATCCCGTGGACCATGACCACCAGGTGGTCGGGCCCGCCTCCGCTCGGCGCCGGCGCCGCCTCCCGCCGGTCTCCTCCTCCCAGGTCACCCATTCACCCCCCGCGCACGCACGCACGCGAACCAGCGGAAACGAGCGGGGGGAGGCGGACGGGAGCGCGGAGGAGAGGAGGTGCACGGGAAAAAGGGTAGCCGCGCTTAAGAGGGAGGCGGGTCTGGTTCGGCGAGTGGCGACGCGGAGGCGGAACGGAACAGACGAGGGGGGCGGGGTGAGAAAACGGCTTCCTGGGCTGGGGAGCGGATTGGTGTGGATTGGAGAGTGACAGGTGGCCTCCTCCGTGTGTCCTACCCCACCTGTCAGTCTGTCAAACCGACCAAGACGAGCCCGGAGGCCTGCGGCGTGCCATGAAAGAACGCAACCGCCAACAACCAAGAGGTTTGACAACCATGGCCTTGGTGCCGGTCGTTTCCAACAGCAAAACTACTTGCATTGGCAGATAATACGAGCTTACTTATATCTTTTAAATCTTGCTTACTGATTACTGAATATTTAGCCCAAGATATGGTATGAATACCGCCTATTTTTCAAATAATGGAATAGAGGTTATCCTAGGCATCTCATCTGCCAAGTGCCAAGTACGACAAGGTAAAGTATGACCCTAGCTATGTGCAATGCATCAAGGAGGGAGAAGGACATTGGTGAGATTAGATTTGTCCCGAATCGGCAGCGTGCCCGACAACATGTCCTATTATCAGCCGGTGTTTAGGCGTCGAAGGCAAGCGTTGATGCGTGGGGTTATGGTTCTCCCGCACACCAATCAACCAGAGCGGAAAATAATGAAGAACCCAACCCAGCCGTGTTGGAGACAGACGGTGCTAGGCTGCTAGCAGTGCTGCAGTGGCGATGTTCAAGATACGGCCGGTGGGCAAGGAGGCGGTGGCCGTGATGGTCGCGGTGGTGCCGGAATTCCTGGAGATAACGCCCGGGTCCCGGTTGCTGGTCGCGGTGGCGCTGGGGCTCCTGGAGGCCGTGGATGTGCTGGCCGTGGCAGAGGTCGGGGTGGTTCCGGTGGAGGCCGTGGTGACGGCGGACACGAGTATGGTGCAGGTGACTCCAACAGCATGGGACATGACCCTCCAAGTGCTGTGGATCGCAGAGGAAAAAATCAGCGAGAGGCACCAGAAGCGAGTGAGGCGAAGCAAAAAGCGGATGAACCTGCTCTGAAGAAGAAGAAGAAAGTGCTAAGCTGTACCATTTGTTTGGAGGAGCATTACACCCACCATTGCCCGTTACTTCACGGTCCTAAACCGGTAGCCACATTCTGCGGTCTCGCTGGGGACGGATTGGGTTTTTTTTTTTCATATACCAACTGATGGTGCAAAGGTCACTGCTCCACCTCAACGTATGACGGCCACGTCATTGGTTCGCATTGTAGAAGGGGAGGTATCTGCTGATCTTCTCAAAAAGGAACTTGCTCGTATCTTGCCGGTGAAGTGGGAGTGGGTTGTTACAGAGCATGGCAAAAAGGAATTCATTGTCCCATTTCCATCTAAAGTGGAACTGGACATGTTGACAGCAATTAAGAGGGTTCCAACAGATAACAACGAAGGTCTTCTGTATTTTGAGGAATGGTCCGAGGAGATTAAACCAAAGAAGAAGCTACCAAAGGTGTGGGTGCATATCTATGGAGTGCCTCACGAGATCAGGTCCTTTCTCCCCCTCTGGGCTATTGGCTCTATCCTGGGTGCTACTCTCAAAGTGGACATGAATCACTTGAGGAACACAGGGGTTGTCAGATTGTTGGTTGTTGTGTTTGATCCCGACAACATTCCGGATGAGACTGACATTGTGATCAACAAGCCGGATGGTAGCTACATGTATCCTATTTACTTTAAGTTGGAGGAAATTATCAAAGACTCTGATCCTGACAATCTAGATGACGATGATCTTCTTGGTGATGATGAAGCACAACAGGAAGATCAAGAAATGCGAGATATAAACAATGATGAAAATAAGGGAGAGGAGCAGGCAACGGGTGATCAGCATGGAGAGCAACATAGCAGTTCAAGTGCCAAGGATCACAGTCAGAAGACCAACTCCTTGTCACCGGTTGTGACTGATCCTGTGCAGGCCAACATTGTGGAGACAAGCGGCGATGTTGTTGTTCCTCAAGCCGAATTTTTGGTGGTGACTTGTGGTACATGGGCTGCTCTTGATGAAACTGAGAAGCCGGGGGGACAGACAGACGACAAGGTGCAGGTAGAAGCACAGGAGACAACGGTTTGTCATGTGGAGGCGTGTGCGAGCACTATGATAGCGGAGGATGTTGTAGGCACACCGGTGCTGCATGATCCTGAACTGATGGTGGGCGTTGATGCTGTGGGTACGACGGCAGTGCTTTGTGATTCCCAAGTCGCAGACACAGCGATTAGTGCAGCAAGCACAATGCTGGGAGAAGCTGAAACCACGCCAGTGGTATTTGCACCGGCGAAAATCTTATGCATGCTGGATGCAGAAGGAGTGATAGCGGAGGACGATGAGGGTGATCTGGGCATTGCGGAATCAATCACTGCTGACTGATGCATCACTAGTAAGCAGCGCATGGAGCGTTCCGCCTAGTGGTGAGGCTGTTTTAAATACACAAGTCTCGGAGGCGGTTGCGGCTGAAGGTGCGCTAACCGGCGGTATGGCGGGCCTGTCGGATAAGGTGCCGGCGGCCGGTCTGGAACTTGCTTCAGGTGGAGAAGAGCTGGGCGCTGTGGAAGCCGAACTCCGGGCTATCAAAGTCGCCGCCATTGCTTCTGCGGTGCCCATTCCTCTACCACCAGTGGAGGGAAAGATGAAGGTGAAGGCCCCCAAAGTGAACAAAGATGTAGGGGCATATGGGACTTCGACGCTGCGATGAAGCCTTCGGTCCTCTGCGAAGTGCGATGAACACACAATGAAGAAAACTGAACGTCTGGCGGCAACACGAAATCTGGAAACACCAGGTAACTCGTCCTTCCAATCTTTTCCAGATTCTCGTATCTCTCACAATATGAACAACCTAGGTATTTCTCTAGGTAGAGATGATAACTTAGTTAAATCTTCTACCATATCTATCAAAAAAATAGAAGTTGATAGACTTGTTGTAACTGCTAAGAAGAAGTTAGAGAGTAAGAATAATAATAAAACAAAAAACTCCAAACTTATCACACATTATAGTGATGAGGAGGAGAGACTTGATGCCATCCTCAGCCATGTTGGTGGAGATATAAATGAGGAATTGCATGAGCAGGGCTATGATCACATATTAAGTGATCTTAGTGCTGTTTCAAGGAAGAAAAAGTCCATCTCTGCAAAAAAGATTAAAAGGCTTCCTAGAAAACAAAAAAATCCATAAAAAATACGACTCCAATGAAATGAGTTTTCTAGAATAGCAGAGGTCTTGCAGACTTGGCTAAACATAGGTATTTGGCAGAGATGGTCAGAGAGGAGCAAATAAATTTCATTGCGCTTTCTGAAACGGGTCAAGATAACTTTACAGACACAACACTTAAAAATCTGTGTGGAGGCCGAGATTTTATTTGGCATAATATGGCTCCACATGGGCGCTCCGGTGGCATCTTATTGGGTGTCGACTTGGGTATTTTTGATATTGGAGCCATTGATGAAGGTGACTTTTATGTGAAGTTCCTTCTTCGAAATAAATCTGATGGCTTCAAATTCAACCTATACACGGTTTATGGGCCAGCTCAACAACAAAATAAGGAAGCCTTCCTAACTGAGCTGGCACACATATGTTCACATGAGGCACTTCCTTATATCATTGGTGGCGATTTCAATATAATGAGATACCCACATGAAAAGAGCAAAAGTACTTTCGATACTAAATGGCTGAATTTGTTTAACGCGGTCATTCAAGCTTTTGACCTCAAGGAGATAGACATGTCCGGTCACTTGTACACATTGGCCTGTCCGGGAGATGATCCGACTTATGAAAAACTGGACCGAGTGCTAGTTAGTTCCGAATGGGAAGATAAATTTCCATTAGCAACAGTACAGACAAGCGATAGGAACACATCGGACCATACACCTCTCATCCTAAATACTGGCTCTTCAACACATCAAAATAAACAACCAACCTTCAAATTTGAGAGGGGATGGTTGATCCGTGATGGTTTTTTCGATATGGTTGCCAAATTATGGCAATCTGAAACCAGCTGTAATACCGCTTTAGAAAAGTGGCAAAATAAGATTAGACACCTGAGACAGTATCTTAGGGGTTGGGCCAAACATACAGCTGGCGCATACAAAAAAGAAAAACAACGACTTATCTCTTTGTTGGATGTCATAGATAAAAAGGCTGAAAGCAATAGTCTATCTGATAATGAGATTCATATGAAACATTATCTTAAAGAAAGACTAGTTCACTTATTAAGAGAGGAAGAGATAAAATGGTACGAAAGAGCTAAGGTCAAAACCCTTTTACAGGGAGATAACAACACACATTTTTTCCATTTGGTTGCCAATGGCAAACATCGCAAACAGCACATCTTCAGATTAGAACAAGAGGATGGCATAATTGTAATTGATACCAATTTGAAAAATTATATTACAAACTACTACAAAAACCTCTTCGGCCAACCAGAGGCAAATAACTTCTCACTTGTGGAAAGCCGGATAGAGGACATACCACAAGTTAGTGCTGAGGAGAATATTATGCTCACTTCTCCCTTCACTGAAGAAGAAGTAAAGCAAGCTGTGTTTCAGATGGAACACAACAAAGCCCCTGGGCCAGATGGTTTCCCTGCAGAATTCTATCAAGTTTTTTGGGAAATAATTAAGGGAGATCTTATGTCTCTTTTCAAAAATTTCCATGAGGAATGCTTGCCGCTATTTAGTCTTAATTTTGGAGTAATTACCTTGCTCCCAAAGACTAGTGATGCGAAGCAAATCCAACAATATAGACCGATTTGTCTACTCAATGTTAGCTTTAAAATTTTCACCAAGGCTGGCACGAATAGATTAAATAGAGTAGCTCAACAAGTTGTAAATCCATGTCAGTCCGCCTTTATGCCAGGTCGGAATATCATGTAGAGAGTGGTAATTTTACATGAGACCATACATGAATTACACACAAAAAACTTGATGGGGTCGTCTTCAAAATAGATTTTGAAAAGGCTTATGATAAAGTCAAGTGGTCTTTTCTACAACAAACCTTAAGAATGAAAGGTTTCTCACCAAAATGGTGCAAGTGGATTGAAAGCTTTGTTTCTGGAGGTAGTGTTGGGATCAAAGTCAATGACGACATTGGTCACTACTTCCAAACCAAAAAGGGTTTACGTCAAGGTGACCCAATGTCACCAATCTTATTCAACATCATCGCGGATATGCTTGCCATTTTAATTAAAAGAGCAAAGGATGATGGTCAGATAAGAGGGGTCATCCCACATCTGGTAGAGGATGGATTGTCCATATTGCAATATGCAGATGACACCATCCTCTTCATGGATCATGATTTGGACCAAGCCAAAAATATGAAATTATTATTGACTGTTTTTGAGCAATTATCTGGTCTGAAAATAAACTTTGACAAAAGTGAAATCTTTTGCTATGGTAAAGTGAAATAATTCGAGGATGAATATATCGAGCTCTTTGGTTGCAACACAGGTGTAAGGATCGATGGACCAAGAGGGGGGGTGAATTGGGCCTTTTTCAAAATTCTAAAGCAATAAAACAACCTTAACCTATGCAAGGCTAGTAAGGCTCAATTCACCAACCGGCTAAACAAAGCAAACTACACAAGCTAACAAAGATATGAAACTAAGCAAGGTAGAGCTAAGCTATGATCTCTAAGGTCAAGCACATGAAAGAAAGCATGAAAGTAAGTGCTTGAAATGAAAGAGAGTGCAAGAGACAACCGGATTTTTCCCGTGGTGTCGATGTGTTGGCACACACCCCTAATCCACGTTGTGACACTCACTAAGAGTCTTGTCACCTCCCATGTCACCGAGACTTGGGCGCTCACTAAGAGTCTCCGTTCACCATCCCGGCGTGGTGGAGCTCAAGCCACGTACAATCTTCTTCTCCGGGCTCCCACAATCCTTGGCAAGCTCCGTGAGAAACACTTCGATCACCAAGATCGTCTAGGTGCTGCCAAACACCAAGAGTAACAAGTTCCTAAGCCTTCACTTGACCTACACTCAGTTGGCCCTAGCTCAAGCACACTTGCTACACTTGCAATGGATGAGTTCTTCAAGGTTGAAGCACAAACTAAGCACTAGATCTTCTCTCTTTTGCTCAAAGCTCTATCTCTTCTTCTCAAGAGTGGCCTCAGGTTTTCAAGGTGTAAAAAGGCAACTGAAATGAACCAGAGGGTACCCTTATATAGAGTGGAGGAGGTCACATAGCCGTTGGAGGTTTTCTGCACAAAAACCGTGACCACCGGAAGAACCGACGGTATAGAAAATGTGTTCGTCGGTTCAACCGGTCTCTCTGTGTCAAAGAAGTAGCTGTTGGAGTTCTGACACAGTATCCACGCTTGCGTCATTGCACCGGTGCATGCTCCGTAGGGGCATCGGTTCAACCGGTGCTGAAGAGGTTCGCTGATCAACTCAAACAAGCGTTCTGGAACAAAGTACATCCAATGCACCGGTGCTTTGATTCTTAACCATCGGTTCAACCGGTGCTGAAGAGATGTTGAAGTCCACCAAAACATGCTCTCTGGAACAAAGGACTTTCATTACACCGGTGCTTTGATTCTGATCCATCGGTTCAACCGGTGCTGAAAGGAGGTTGAAATCCATCAAAACATGCTCTCTGGAACAAAGGACTTTCATTGCACCGGTGCTTTGATTCTGATCCATCGGTTCAACCGGTGCTGAAAGGAGGTTGAAATCCATCAAAACATGCTCTCTGGAACAAAGGACTTTCATTGCACCGGTGCTTATCTTCTTGACCATCGGTTCAACCGGTGCTTTACTTGATGTCTGCCTTCATCCAGAGAAGATAGACCGACAGGGCATCGGTCCTTCCGCCATGCATCGGATGCTCCGATGCTAGTGCACCGGTTCAACCGGTGCTACTGATTTTCTTTGTTTTCAGCTGTTTTGACTTGGATTCGAATGTGACTTTGATTGTTTCTTCTTCCAAGAGTTGTGTTGACTAAAATTGACCATCTTTTGCTGTTTTTGAGTGAGTGTGTAATATTTCTAGGGCCAACTCAAGTTTGATCAAGCTACTAACTCATGAACCCCTCTTAATAGTGCGATCGCTACAAAACTATAAAACCTATACTAACCTAAGTGTCCTTCTCAACCTTGTGACACTTAGGACTAGAAAGATCCTTAGCCTTGACAAATATAAGTTAAAAGCCGAGATCGCCTTTTTGAATGACCGAAATTGAGGGGCCTCTTTTGACATATGACCAAATGAGCGATAATGATTTATTAAGCTGCACAAACTCATTAGTCACAATAATGGTTGTCATTAATCACCGAAACATACCTTGAGGGCCTAGATGCTTACAACAGGAGAATACCCTTTCGGATATTTAGGGATCCCAATGCATCATAGAAAACTCCAAAATATTAATTGGAGGAGGATCGAAGAGCGTTTCGAGAAGAAGCTCTCATGTTGGAAGGCTAAGCACTTGTCGTATGGAGGTAGATTAATCCTTATAAACTCGGTGCTGAGCAGTTTACCCATATTTATGATGTCCTTTTTTGAGATACCAAAGGAGGTACTGAAGAAACTTGATCAATATCGATCAAGATTCTTTTGGCAAGGTTATAAAGATAAAAAGAAATACCGCCTATAGCAAAATGGGACATCATTTGCCGTCCTAAGGATCAAGGAGGTCTTGGCATTATAGACATTAATCTTCAGAACAAAGCCTTATTAAGCAAATGAATAATAAATTTGCTTAATGGTGAAGGGATGTGGCAAACATTGGTTAGGAATAAATACCTAAGCTCCAAATCTCTATCGCCGGTTGAGACCAAACAGGGCGACTCTCATTTCTGGAGAGGGCTCATGAAAATAAAAAAACGAGGTCCTAGCTAACGGTTCTTTTCAAATAAAGGATGGAACACAAACGCGGTTTTGGGAGGATACATGGGCATCAAACCAGGCATTCAAAGATATCTACCCCACTATATACAACATCGCTCACCATCCGCATGATACGGTGGCAAAAGTCATGAATTCAACATCGTTGAACATCTCTTTTAGAAGAGCGTTGGTAGATGAAAAATTGGATGAATGGCTAAGACTAGTAGCACAAGTCTCCAACTTTAATTTGACTCAAGGAAGGAATACTTTTAACTGGCACTTAACTAAGAGCGGACAATTTACGGTTCACTCGATGTACCTTCATCTAGCTAACCACAACTTCCCTTTCCGACATAAATTTATTTGGAAACTTAAAGTTCCACTAAAACTTAAGATCTTCTTTTGTTATCTGCAAAAAGGGGTTCTTTTAACCAAGGATAATCTTCGAAAGAAAAACTGGAAGGGCAGTCAAAAGTGTAGTTATTGCAATTGTAACGAAACAATCAAACACCTCTTTTTCGATTGCCAACATGCCAAGGTAATCTGGAGGACTGTCCAAGTTGCTACTGGTTTAACCCCACCTAGATCGGTAACCCACATGCTTTGAATTGGCTTCAAAATTTTAATGCACAAGAGGCCTTTACTATTCTAACAGGGACAGCAGCTTTATGTTGGGCAATATGGCGTTGTCGAAATGATATTATCTTTGACAACGTTAAACATTCATTCTTTATGCAGGTTATTTTCAGGGGGACCTACTGGCTACGATTTTAGTCAATGTTGCAGCATAAGGAGACGACAAAGGATCTGTTCATGAAGATCAGCACTTCTTTGGAGATAATAGCCTTAGAAATATTTGCGAGTCATGGATGGAAGTATAATAATAGACTTTGTCAGACTTAATTTTTTTTGGTTCTCTTGCTATTCCAGCTTTTGAAGCTGGAAAAATTGTAATAATTGAAGGCTGTGTACGTTAAACCGTAGAGGCCGGAAAATTCCATTATCTAAAAAAACAGTGCTGCAGTGGGCATCTCCATGCACAAGACAGAGACAAGAGAAACTCTACGGTTTGTCGTTTGCTTTGGTTGCTTTGAGAGATTGTACGTTGTCGAGAGTCGAGAGAGTGTTTTGGATCGATCGAGAGTTCACGGCGTATGATCGATGTCGAAGCTCGTGGATGTTTCGCTGAGGAGGTTTAAGATTCAATTGACACGTACGAGCTCGTCACTGTGAAGAAGAACACACAAAGATACACACTAGTATCAGTTGGGTGCTTGAGCTTGACGCGGCGCGCGGATTCGCAGGACGATTTGCAAACCGTGTGTTCAGTGCACGCAACCACGCAAGCTGCCCCCGAACTATGGACTTGGACCACACACGGACGAGGTGAACTTCGCGTGCACAGGTCCTCCAGTGCGGGGACCCCTCGTCAGCACAGCCGCTACAGCGTGCACGCGTAAGCCAAAGGTAAAACGTTTCAGCGAGCGAAATGTTTAAACTCTGGGGTGGTGTTTTGAAGTAGTCGTTTCGCGACCTGGTATTGGTATGATGGTATCGCAAGCGGCCGGCAATTTCAACAATTACGGGCAGTGCGGTCATAATCGACGGAGTAAAAACGAGCTGTTTCTTCTCGGCGACGAAGACCGGGAAATTTTTCGGCAACACGCACAGTGACCCCTCGCCGATTCCAGGTGAGTTGAGAAAAAAGAATCTCTAGCTTTGTTCTTAATAAGATATGACATCTGTGACGATCTAATTAGTACATTTATATTAGCTTCTCATAAACTTCATTTATTAAAAATATAGAAAAATATTTTTTGTTCAAAAAACAGAAGCTATCACGATGGGACAAATAGCTAGTAATGAGAAAGAGACAGCAACAAGACGGTATTTTTCCGGACAAGGTATCTTGGACTTCTGGTGCATGTGATGTGAGGGTTTGTTTAGTTTCCAAAAATTTTCATGTAAATTTTTTTTACGCTACAGTAATTTCGAGCGTTTGACCACTAATTAATAGTATTAAATATGGATAACTGACAAAACTCATTTTATAACCCCGGGCAAAATCGCAAGACGAATCTAATGAACCTAATTATACAGTGATTAGACAATTCGCTGTGTTCGCTTGGTTGTGGCTAATGGCTGGTGCTGACTTATGAGAGAACAGTACTGCTGACTGGCTGGTAGCTGGTGGCTGGTGCTGATTTAGTATGAGAGAACAGTACTGCTAGCTGGTTGGCTGACAGGCCAAGCGAACAAAGCGAAATATTTTGTTACAGTAAACAATATCTAATGATGGATTAATTAGGCTTAATAGATTCGTCTCGCGATTTTTCGTCCATCCGTGTAATTAGTTTTATAATTAGCCTGTACTTAATATTCCTAATTAGTATTATAAAAAATATCACAAAATTTTGCCCAAAATTTTTGGAAACTAATCGCGCCCTGAGTTAGGGGCAAAGCTAGCCGAGAACGCTAGGGTCGGCTTCATTGCACAACAGGATTGACTTCATTGTAGAATAGTGCGAACTAGTAATTTACCATTAATTTTGCAGAAAATCGTCGGGTCGGGCGATCCCGCCACCACATAGCTTGGCCTCTGATGTGATGTGGGTAACATGGAGATGGCTTGTGCTAGCTCGAGGTGTGCAGGGCAGTGAGCGCCTGGAAGTGACTGTGTCACCATCGATGCATTCATGCTTGTGGCAAGCCGTTTCAAAGCTTTCGATCATGACCGCCTGCAGATGCTGTCATCTCTCCACAGGCTTCAAACCAAGCAATCGCTTTCGTTTTCGTCTCCCTCGATTCCAGTCCCATCTCAACGTATCAAATTGTGACAAATAGCATCATCTAAAACAGCCGTCGCACGCCGGGGAGGGGAGGTGCTGCGTGGCCTGAACCCCCTGGCGATTAGGACATCTAATCCATCAACCACCAGTGCTCGCTAGGGCTGGCATGAATCGGAAGAACCTGCACAATTCATTTTTATTCTTTTTTTTTCAAAAATAAAAAATAGAAAATAAGTATATCACATGATGGCATTATTGATTGGGTTCAACTGTCAGGCGCTTGACTCTTTCAGTTAGGGGTCCGTCGCTTATCCGTCCACGTCAGCTCCCAGGCAGCAGCCGTACCCGTACGTTCCTCATGGGTGGGCAGTGGGCTGGGCCACGCGATCGCTGGCGGTACTACTGGCGGATACGAATGCCAGCGTAGGCGCGCCGCACCACCAAACCACAGCGAGGACTCTTGCCGTGCCGGACTGCCCGTGCGATTCGTTTCCAGTCTGGAGGTGGAGCTCGGCGGCGCCGCCGGGCGGTTTGGCCGACTGACCGTCGCGGCCGTTCGTCGGCGGGACGGCAGCCGCGTCGCAACGAAGAAAATCGAACCGATCGGCCACCAACTTTCGGATGGCAACAAAGCGACAAAAGTGGTTGTTGCGCGGCTGGACCTTGCTGCAGCCTGCAGTTTTTCTTTCTTCCTTTTTTTTCTGATGGGGCAGCCTGCAGCGGTGCAGCTGATGCCTGCCTGACTGAGAACGTGCGATGCAACCGCTGCTGGCCTGCTGCCGGTGTTGAGGTAGCTGGACGCCTGCCGATGCCGATCAGTTCAGCTGTGGCTCTCTACTTCTGAATCTGGCAGCTTCGTAAATCAACAACATATTTTTAAAAAAATCAACGACAGAAAAGGCCTATAACTGGAAAAAAAATCAGTAGTGTTCACTGCTTCCTTCTGTCCGAACCCAGCATCAGGTTCAGTCGTTCAGATCATTGATCGGGGTAAGAAAAAATGGTTTTCAGATCATCGCGCAACTCTTCCCTACGGCAGCTTTCGCTTGAGAGAGACTGAGCTATTGCATCGTTTGGATACCTCAGGGGTCAGCTGGAACACATTGCCTGGACACTGAAACAGTTCAGATGAAATCAGCAGGCAGAGCCACTGATTCTTTTGAGACGGCTTCGTCAGAAAAAAACAACTCAGACAAGGGACAACAATCCATACGACATATATACCACAAACGACTTGTAAAGGCAAATGGAAAGATATAAAGTGCAACTCGATTAAGCATCTCCAGGATTCAGAGACCAGAACAAAAAAGGTTTGTGCGTGAACTCAAGTTGTTCTAGAGCAAAATCTCCATCCAGTGGAACTGGAATCGTACCCAGGCAGCAGAATTACACTACTAGTTGAAGAGGAAACGACTAAAACGGTAGCATCATCCTACGCAGTGGCATACTGGCATCACACCAACTATCTGTCTTCGACAACGAGGGGGGCGAAAAGGGAAACAGCGCTCTAGCGGAACCTACAAATCCCAGGACCTTTCTTCTCTTGCCACGGAACTCAAAAACTCTGCCGCGACCATCAAGCTTCCGTTATCGCATCATCACGCAGGAGGGGCGTCTCTTCCGGTGCGGGTGGCGCGGCGTTGTCCCTGTTGTTGCCGGCGTCAGCGGGTGGCCCGGCGTTGTCCCCGTTGTTGGCGGCGTTGTCCTCTTCTGGAGCGGGTGGCGGCGGGGCGTTCTTGAACTGAAGCAGTATGACGGTCACGTTGTCACTCGATACCTCGCAGCGATCACAAAGTTTCTGACAGATGGTGCGCAGATCAGTCCTCCGCTGCATCGATCAGGAACAGCACAAGTTACAATTGGGAACCATTTTCCTTCAACAGAACAAATCTAACAACGAATCAATAGAAGATAAATCAAACCAAACATGCTCATTCCATATGGTTCCATCAAAGTACCCGGTCAAACAGATATTGAAGGATATACACATTCAGTAGCAAATGTTTCTATATGATTAGACGAGATATTGTGAATGCATACTATAAAATTTTATCCACCCAGTAAGAAATTGGTTCCTAATGTATCACTATCATCACATAAAGATGAGGTGGAAGAACTCACGGGTCTTAAGTAGTGGTGAATATAATCAACCACACCCTGACATGTCAGACAAGTCCTGCCAAAAAGAAAACAAGAGACATTGTTAGCATGGATATAAAGGCAACAAATTCGGGGGTGGGCTATGTTATCAAATTATACCAGCAGGTGGCGGTGGATGAGTCTGCAGGATCTATATAGCAGATTGTGGCACAGTTGAGCATACTAACTATTCATGAAATGAGTGTCATTTAGAAGCACTAGTTTTAACCCAGGTATTGATCATTTTTCTTGCAACATAAAACCCTCCAGGGAAATTACATGTAAAAAACTTAATGAAGAATAAAAAAATTAATTCAACCAGCGCACAGGTTAATTGAAGGAAAATGTATGAATCCCCTCTGGATAAATACTAATGTCTTAGAAGAAACAGGATCGAAAGCTACTAAATATCATGTACAGTTGAATATTTTGCACTATGTTTGAACCTAAGAACAAAAACAATAAGTTCACCAGTTATGAAGTATTTTGCTGAGGACTTACCAGATACCGTCACTTACTATGACAAGGAACTCAATATCACTGGTAATATCCATCTAACAAAGAGGTCATTTTCCATCAGGTCACACCCAGAAGAATGTGTACAACTAGTTCCTAAAACAACTTCATTACACTTACAGTGAGAACATCTGGATCACATGTCACCATTTGTTCTTCAGGAGGAAAATCCTTGTTATACTTGAATGCAAAATGGCCTAACAGTGGAAAAAAGAAACCATTATAGTGCAATAAATTATACGCAAATGTCCTGCTACTTTCCCTAAAAGATAGATTATATACAACTGAGCAAAGGAAATTGCATAAGAATTTACCAATCGCTCTGGAATGGGCTAAGATTCCATTAATTCGAGAGATACCCGACTCTCGCTGCCGGAAGAACCATTCTGCTTCTCCTGGTACTAGAGCGCTATCAATGGTTACTCGCCCCCCTGCTCTTTCAATTCTATATTTTTCAGTCGGATGGCTTGGTTTGTGTTCATTGGTTAATTCAATTGCCTGATGGAAACAAGCATAGCTTTTAGGCACCACTTGAATGGATTTGCTATGAAAAGAGAGAGTGCTAGTTAGCTTCAGCTAGGCATTTGACAAGAAACAAATCATGTACCTCTCCATTCCTTGAGATTATGCAACGAGAATGTCCAACATTTCCAATAATGATCTTGTGGCCTCTAATGGCAGCTACACATGCTGTGCTTCCTGACTCTTGTGGTGGTATGTAAGGTGGGGGAGGCTGGGGAAAAAGATTCAAACTGATATATTGACAAAATACTAAAATCTTATAAAACAAGAGATCACGAGAAATAGGTTCTGAACACCTTCAGGAGGAAAAGACCCTTTTTGTGCCAGATGAAAGGACAGACAATATGAAAGAAATGATGAATTTTAAAACAGTAAAATGCAATATCTCAAGTTAATTTCAGCAGTGGGGTAGGTATCAATCAAACAAGGTGTAATGAGAACCAAATCAACAGTTGGCCTCCAACTCAGAAACCAGGCACTCAATATGGCTCTACTGCTTGGAATTAATGATGCCACTTTCAACTCAGACGAACACCTTAAGAACAATATACCCTACATATGTTAGCTACCCTACAGACGACAGCTATCCCTTCCAATTCCTTCTTACAGATAACAATATGCACAATACCCAAGGGATAGAGTTTAAATTAACCTCCTCTATAGATGTAATGTATGCTTAAAGAACCAACATTCAGGAGTTACAATGTACCTGTGCGCAGGGCCAATGGTAAGCAGAAATACAAGTCCTGAGACAGAGACACTGTATCCGACCACCACAAGTATCGCGAGAAAGTAATTCCTTCCATTCATCTGACTGTTCCAACAGCTCATCCATTCTGCAACAAGTAAGCATGAGCAGCAGTCTTATATTTCATATGAGTGAGATGGACATAATATAGGACATTTGAACATCCACTGCCAAAAAAGGACAGAACTAATGTTATCAATGGTTTATTTTATCAACAAAATAACCTGAAAAATGCCATCCGCATTGCATTAGCTAGATCCCGTTGATAGTCTGGATGGTTAAAAAGCTCAGTGTGAAATTGTGTTGCACATAACAATGCCACTTCAGTTCCTGAAATAGGAAAAGGAGGAACAGATCAATATTTAATTACAGTAGTCTACTGAAAAACTAAGAGATTACTCATACTCCCTCATTTTCCTTACGCAATGGAGGGTATTAGTATTTCAAAAGTCCTTGAAAGCAAATTTTGACAATTAATTTCTATTATAATAATATAATATATTATCTTTTGTTACAAATCAATACCATATTATAATATATGTAAAATATGAGTATATTGATAAAATTTTAGACACTAATCATGCATATTATTTAACTAATTGTTGGTCAAAACTACTAAAGTTGGACTGTAAAATCCTAATATGCCTTATAAAAAGGAGGAGTGCTACTGTTTCCACGAGACTATATACCAAAGAACACCCATACTCTTAAATGCCCAATGTATGCGTGAAGGCAATTTAAGAAACACATGGAAACAATATATATTTTCAGACTATTTTGGATCCTAGGTTAAAACAATGCCTGAAATGTTCAGCTATGCACATAGCTAACAAGTTCGAAATTTTATCACGAGAGATGCCAATCAAGATAAAACCTTCTTGGCCATCATAAACTCCAAAGAAAGATGTGAGGTCATCTAGATCTGGGATAGCTGCAAACTACAGAATAAGAGGTAAAAATAAGGGTTAGTATTTAACCCCAATTACAATTCAAACATCTATGTATGTAGAGCTAATCTCACAATAATCTTGCAAAGGACGAGTAGAATACTCACAGCATCTTTCTTGTTCTTGCGCCGATCTTGCACAGATGATACTGCATACTTAAATCTGGCATTTTCTCCTCCTTCACTATACTTTTGTAACAAAGGTCTCTCACGGCTATTAGATGCACCCATAGGGATTTTGCCACTTTTCCTGAATTTCAGGTATGAAAAGTAAGATCAACAAATAATTAACCATCAATGTCAGAGAAGAAATAAATTAAATATGTTGAAACTGCACTGTGTATTGCAGAAATACACATGAAGCTTGACAATAGAAGAACTAAATATATAATTAGCACAAACATTTACTGTGTATAGGCTAGAATTAGATCGCAAATGGAATATATAGATATGTCATTAATGCAAAGCCTGACACTCGGTGGCCCTGTAATTTGCAATAAATTAATTACAAGTTAGATCTTCAAATTATTCAAAGTACCCTGACTACATTCTTGAATCATATATCATATAGAAGTAATATCATTCAGGTGCAGTAGTGAATTGATATTTATACTAACAAAATACATATATACAACTATAAAGCGAACCAAGATTATTTCACTGCCAACAACATAAATACAACTACACCATCTTTGGACTCATAAACCACACATAAAACTTGAAGTGTAAAAACAAGTGAAAACGAGCAGCAGTTAGATTAGAGGTAGAGATAACAGACGAGAAGGAACAACTCATCCCCCACCCCACCCCACCCAAAAGAAAAGAAGAAGAAGAAGGAACCAGTCAGTCCGACACAAGAATCAGGACGAATGGTCACCAGGTCAACCTGTCGAAAACCCAAGAGAAACTCAATGTTTTGTTTCAGAAATAAACAGCCTAGGATGTTGAATTCCAGTGTACATTAACATCACTCAAGCAGTATTGAACAGAGATAAATATCGTCTCAACAATACGATACTGCTCAAGGAAAACCATGTGTGACAGAAAAAATAAAAATATATGTCAACAAACAAGAAGGCACGCCATTCAATCTTGTAAGAAACAATCACTCGATCTGGAGTAGTAAGGAACAAGGAACCCGCATCAACAAGTGCAGACCTCTTTGATGCAACTAGAATCAAATGTAGCCTGGCATCAAGGGAGTGCGACATGCAGAGATCACGTTCCTCGTTCTTCCACTGGTAAAGCGCATAAGGAACAAGATACAAAGACGCTCGTAGAACACCATCGCAGAAGATTAAAGCAAGAAAAGAAGAGGCTCTGAAGAGATAGAGAAACAGCTGTTCGAATCCTTCACGTCGTGAAAGGAAAACCCACTGCTGGAATACACCAAAACGAAAAAAAACGTGAATACAGAAAACTAGTAGGACTCGCCGATGCACAGATTGGCTGCATCATTAACAAGAATCCCACATGCAGAAATTTGCCACTTCTGGAACGTACCAAAAGGGGAAATTAGTAGTACAAAAAGACAAGATAAGAGAGACAAATAGATATGAAGAACATCGCGTTCTTAGGAGCGGGAACTAAACAACAAGAGAAGGAGGCGTCAAGTGAAAAGGCTGGCGGTCAAGATCGAGAGCACCGTGTTGGAGAAGAGGAGACGAACAAAGATCACCATGGCAATAGTAACAGCACGTCTGGGTGATCATTGGTCTCACCTCCCAGAAAATCACCACCAACTTCGAAACCAACAGCATCGGAAAAGAATAGAGAATACATGTATACAGCAACGAAGGGAGATTGCACATAAGCAAGTGAAATCGAAGAACAGAGGTGAGCAGAGATCACAAGTGGGTTCTCGGTGCTAGTTAGCCTCTAACTTCAAAACCAAACGGCCGCAACAAACGCAAGAACATAGAACACGATCAAAGCGTGCGGGGTAAAACCCCACAAAAGAAGCCTCAAGATTCAAGAAAAAAGTGGGGGGAAATCACACTGCTTCTAAGCAGCACTTGGTAAACCAGGAACAACGAACGAGAAAATCGAACAGCACGATTGAGCAACACACCGCCACGGCGCCACCATCAACACAAGCCGCAAGCAAACGAGCCGCAAGCAAACGAGGGATCCGCCAAAAAACAAAACGCAGCAACGAACGGAAAGGACGCCCAGTAGCTGGTGAGACCGAAGGGCAGAGGCGAGCAGAGACCGCCATGGGATTCTCGGCGCAAACGCACGCCTCCTCTCCTTCAACGAAAACACCACGAGATTCAAAAACAAAAGCAGCAGCGAGTCAGCAACGCACGCACGCACGGGTGAAAACAGCAAGGGCACCCAGGAGCGGGTGAGGCCGAAGGGTAGAGGCGAGCAGAGACCGCCATGGGTTTCTCGGCGCACGCACGCCTCCTCTCCTTCAACGAAAACACCACGAATTCCAAAAACAAAAGCAGCAGCGAGTCACGGATGAAGCAGCAAGGGCGCAGGACGCGATCGAAGAAGGAGAGCGCAAAACCCCACCAATTCGGCGTCGAGATTCAGGAAAACGAGAGGCAAAACCACACAGCACACCCAGCAACGAACGAGAAGAGCAGCACGAGCAACACCCACCAGTACACCACCACCAACCAGAACAGACGGATGCTTAGAGCGTTGGATTCGGAATGCGGGAATGGGTTTTGGGGGAAGAACAACAGGAGGAGGGGCGGCGGAGAAGAGAAACCCCAGGAGGAGAGGGGGGGGAGTGGGTGGGGAGGGATGAGACGACGATCTCACCTTCACCTTTTGCTCTGCTGCTGCTTCTGCCCTCGCGAGCAAAAGCGGTTGGTGCTATGTGCATGCAGCGAGCGCACCCCGCGGGCTCTTTGTAGTCCTCGAGCCCGTCGCCAGGAAACCTCTCCACCGTCCGATCGCGGCCGCGCCTGGGTGTCCCTGATCCGACGCTCCCCAACGCAGCTGGCAAGCCCCTCGGCCTCTGCTGCGCTCCCCACGCCCGCAACCGCCAGATGGGCACACAGCTGGAGAGCGACCACGGGTGGCAGCAGGTGCTGGCCGTCACCGCGGGCCCGCGTGGCAGTGATGGAAGGATCGAGGCTTCCGAGAGGTTCCTTGGCGGCCGCGTCGTCGCGGACTTGCAGCGCCCACGCCGCTCTTCGGCTGACGAGTGGGGACCTCCGCTGGGGACGCCTTCCGCTGCCCCTCCCTTCTCGGGCCTCCGCCATGGCCGGATCCAGCGCCGCCTCCGTAGCCGTAGTCGAGCTCGGTGCCGCCGCCGGCCGCCGCAGATTGGAGCGGGGAGAGGGGTCAGTCTGTTTCTGAGTTTGGATCTCGGAAGCCAACGGGCTGAAGCCTTTTCTGACAGGATTGAAGCCCAGGAGGGCGAATCCTCCAAAGATAGAGCCCAGAAACATCATACTGTGCAAATTGATTGAAGTCCAACCCAATACATCGTTTACAGCCCAAGAGCGAAGAATGGCAGCCCAACCGGGATCTTCTCTTTACCAGACCCCGATCCCCACGAATCCCCGGCGAGCGGCGGGGCCACGCCTCCGCTCCTCCTCCGCATGACGCAGGAGCCGACGTCACTTCTGCCGGCCTGGGCGCGGACGCCAACGACGCGACGGCCCAAGTCGCGACGCCACCAGCTCCCCATCTCCTCAGGCGCCATGGAGGAAGCCGACGACCACAGACCCCACTCCTCAACCGGCCGCCCTTTCCTCTCCGGCCTCTGCGCCGCGGCGCTCCGCCGCAAGCCCCTCGGCGCCCACACATCCACCGCCGCCTCCGGCGAGGGCCTCGTGCGGCAGCTCGGCGTCCTCGAGCTCGTGCTGCTCGGGATCGGGGCTTCCATCGGCGCCGGCATCTTCGTCGTCACCGGCACCGTCGCCCGCGACGCCGGCCCAGGTCAACACAACAGTCCCTTGGCTCCTGTTGCCATTTGTTTACGAGAGTTTGGAGGGGACCAACAACCTCTTGGTGCAAGCGTGTAGTAGAATTTGCAATGACATGGAAAATTAGGTGGAATCACTCATGCGACTAGTAAATCGTTCGAGAATTGCTTGAGTGTTTGGTCCCGTCAAATATTTGAATTGAACTGTTTTTTTTTCTGTAGATTGAATTGAAACGATACTTTTCTTGCTCACACAGAGTTTTTTTTTATTTTCTGCTCAAAGTAACACCAGTGCTTCAAATTGAAACAGGTGTTACGATCAGTTTTGTTCTTGCTGGAGCTGCGTGTGTGCTCAATGCCTTGTGCTATGCTGAACTTGCATCTCGATTCCCTGCTGTGGTTGGGGGAGCATACATGTACACATATGCGGCATTCAATGAGATCACGGCTTTCTTGGTTTTCACTCAGTTGATGGTGGATTACCATATTGGTGCAGCAAGCATAGCTCGCAGCTTAGCAAGCTACTTTATCCAATTCTTGGAACTTATCCCATTCTTGAAGGGACACATTCCAAACTGGATAGGACATGGAGAGGAGTTTTTCGGGGGTGTTATATCGATTAATATATTGGCCCCGATTCTTCTGATCCTATTAACTGCGATTCTCTGCTATGGTGTGAAGGAATCATCAGCGGTGAACACTTTTATGACTACTCTGAAGGTAAGACTGCTTGCGCGCTAAAATAGTTTTTCCTTCCACTACAATTTGTAGCTTATACACAGTAGTATTAATCTGGGTAGGTGAACAAGTGGTTAAGTGACTTTTTATGTAACATAAGCGTTAAGTGGCTAAGTGAGCCTTTTTCATATAACACTATTATTGGGTCTTCTATGATAGGGGGTCATTGTTAGGTGTTCTATTTTTCTCATGATACCTTTCGTGTTTGGGAGATCTTATTCAGTGTTTTGGGCTAATGTGATAATGCACCTATTTCTAATATGCAGATAGTCATTGTAATAGTCGTTGTATTTGCTGGTGTTTTTGAGGTGGATGTATCAAATTGGTCACCATTTATGCCTAATGGTTTCAAATCCGTGGTGACTGGAGCTACAGTAGTCTTTTTTGCATATGTGGGATTTGATGCAGTTGCTAATTCGGCTGAGGAAGCCAAAAGGCCACAGGTAAGGCAGTAGGCTCACTTATTTGTTACCTAGTTTCTTTATGGCCATATTCTGTTTAGTGTGAAATGCATTTTTAATTTCTCTTTCGGCCCATGCAAACAAACATTTTCAGAGGGATTTGCCCATCGGTATTCTAGGAAGCCTTCTAGCATGTGTCTTGTTATATGTTGCTGTATGCTTGGTCATTACTGGAATGGTGCCATATACATTACTTGGTGAAGATGCTCCTTTGGCTGAGGCTTTCGCTGCTAAGGGGCTCGAATTTGTTACTGTATTGATCAGCATTGGTGCTGTTGTTGGACTTACTACAACACTTCTAGTTGGCTTGTATGTTCAGGTATACATACTAATTTATTATGTATCACTGATCAAAATCTTACTTTTGCTCATCGAATTGATCTACTCGATGAACATTACATCCTCCATAATTTTGAACAGTCACGTTTGTATCTTGGCCTTGGAAGGGATGGGCTTCTACCTTCCATATTTGCTAGAGTACACCCAACAAGGCATACTCCTCTGCACTCTCAGATCTGGGTTGGCTGTGTTGCGGCAGTCATGGCAGGTCTCTTTAATGTGCACATGCTCTCACATATTCTTTCCGTTGGCACTCTGGTATGGAAACTTCAGCAAATATTTTCAACTACAATATCTCATTCTTACCATTGATCAGTCACATTAATTTTAGCTTTTTAACCTTTATAAGTTCTATCTTTCTGGGAGCAGACCGGTTATTCAGTTGTATCAGCTTGTGTGATCACATTAAGGTGGAATGACAAAGGAACTAGTCGTCGCTCCCTTGGAAGTATGTCAATCTGGCAAGAGGGTGTTCTATGTCTTGTTATTGTTGCTCTTTGTGGTTTTATAGTGGGACTTTGCTATCGATTCAACTATGCTATTGCCTTTATGGTAGTAGCTTTCCTGATAGCTGTTGCTGCCAGTTTTGCTCTCCAGTTCCGTCAGGTAAATCCCCATTTATATCTCCCTGTCCTAATTATCAGATATTGCATATCCATATAATCCCATGTGCATGTAATGATCCATGGTTGTGTTGGATAAATCGCACCATTCATCTTGCTGTTTGAAACCATGGATATAGATGTCATGTAACTAAAATTTAGATGCATTGATGTTCAGTGTCAGCTTGCTGATACATTGTTTTCTGCAAAACCTTGCCTGCCATTTTTCCAGGTCTATGTGGATCCGCCTGGCTTTTCTTGTCCTGGGGTACCGCTGGTTCCAGTTATCTCTGTTTTCTTCAACATGGTCCTGTTTGCTCAGGTTTGCACTGCTCTACATGTTCGCTCTGTTTTGGTTTCAGTTACAGATTTCAGCAGTAAAAAATCCCTTTCTGATGTTGCCTTGACGTCTATTTACCACCACATCCTCATGACTGATGGCATTGACACTTTGTTGGGCAGCTACATGAAGAAGCGTGGTATAGATTTGTCATCCTTAGCCTCGTCGCTGTGGGAATTTATGCTGGCTATGGCCAGTACAACACTGTTCCTTCCAGCTCAGACCACTCTTCTGTTGGTTACCACGGAGTCCCTTTTGAAGCTCCATGAGCTGTGTCAAACATCCAAGTTCTTCGAAAATACTGTACCACAAGATGGGATCTAATATATTTTTTCTCGTGAAATGTTGAACAGTTCATACTTTGTAGTTACATTTGTAAACGATGAGTTTCGTCGCCTGTAAAATGAGTTGTTATAGTATCCACCGCACCATTTGTTAAGGAATGTGCCAAGTGAATAGACTTTATCCATCAGTGTATATTCACTATGAAGAGTTCTTAAGAAGGGCACTGTGCCGTGCACACTCTCGGCAGTCGCTATCAAAATGCTGGGCCGCCAGCTGATTTTCTGCTGATCTTGGGCCTCACTCCTCCGCAGTCCGCACCACCGTACCTGGGCCAGGAGAGGGTGGTATGGTCACTTCACACAATTTGCACGGCGCCAGCCTGGTAGTTCGAGGTCGGCTTCCAGTTCTTGTTCCACCACCGTGCCGTGCGCATGGTTCATGTAACACCCAAGTGTTAATCACCCATAATTAAGACTAACTCCAGCCATTAATTTTAAATATTCATGATTAAATCACTAGAGGCAAATTTTTCTGTCAAATGTTGGTTGGCTCGGGACGGACCGGTCCGACCGGTCCGAGCAACCGGTCAGACCGGTGGGGCGTATTCCAACCCGTCCTTATCTTCCCCTGATATTTATTTTATTCCCACTCAACTCTCTTCTTCCCCGTTGAGCCAGAGCTCGAGCAGAGCAGGCCGCCGCCGCCCCTCCCTTCGATCTCCTCCCTCCGGTCGCCTTGCTTTGATATCTTGCGCATAGAAGTTCCCCACCACCTCCTCCACCTTCCCCAACCTCCAGCCCAGCCTCTCCCCGGCCAGAATCGCCCCAGCCAACACCCGTCACCATGGGAGGCCGTTCGAAGCTTTGCCGTCGTCGATCCGCCTCTCCGGTCGTCCTCCGCCCAAATAAACCCCCAAAATGGGTTCGTGGTGAGCTCCTCATCCTCCCCGGCCCCTTCCTTCGTGAATTCCGGCGCCGAGCCGCCCGGGATTCCGCCAGCCATGGCCCTGCGCCATGGCTCGACTAGGACCGGTCTGACCGGTTATATTAACCGGTCTGACCGGTGGGAGGTTTATTCCTTTGACGAAAACTTGTAGATTGCGTAACAAATCAAGGAAAATCCTAAAAATACAAAGTCAGTTTTGTTTGAATGTTTAGATTTAAATCTTCAAGGGAAAAATATTAAATCTCATGAAATGACCTTTTTGCCTTACTAGACTTTAATTGGTGGTTAGACTCATTTAATTAGTTTCGGGAAATCAATTAGTCTAAAAAAATTATGAAACTTAGGTAGTAGTTTAATTTATGTATAGATAACCCACTATAAAAGTTTTCGACCTAGAAAACATAGTTGGAGGTGTTAGTGGATTCTCCATGTGTTAATATATTTAGAGGTTAAGGAGTAGTTTACAATTAAGATAAATCATGTTAAATTAAATTAGGAAGTTGTACCAGTGTTCTGTAACTTAACTGGGGTTTAGTTCGGTAAGACCGGTCTGACCGGTCGAATGGACCGGTCTGACCGGTAGTGTGGCCCGGACAGGTAGGACCGGTCTGACCGGTCGTAGATACCGGTCTGACCGGTCGGGGTTCGGACAGTCCGGCCATTTGTCCTGATACTCCGGGACTTTTTCCGGATACTCCGGGGTTAGTAGGTCCAGATACCCCGGATCTTTGATCTCAAGTCTGAGGGGTGGTAAATGTAAAATTAGGTTTATTAGCTGTATTTCTCCATGCTAAATGTTTACTATGTACTTTTAGTTGTGCTAGATAAAGTGATTTTTGTAGTTTATAATGCATAGTTGGAGTTAGGAGAATGCTAAAAATATAAAATCAGTTGGGTTAACTTTGTGTAGACTCATGTAAGGTTTAATTAACCTCCGTCGATGTAGTGTTTATAGTTAGGCAATATCGACCTTGTGCTTGTATTGCTTTACTTTTTGCTGTATTATTCATGCATTCATGCATATGCATCGTTGCATCTCATTTAGGTACGCTAGGGGCACACGTGTGGACGGGAAGCACGCGGTGTGGAGTTGACCCATAAGACGATGTTTGGCGGATATCTCCAGAAGATGGAAGGACTGCTGAAGCAACCGAAGACCGGGCCCAATGGTCGGAAGGGCCCAAGGCCGGAAATAATATTAGCACTTAGTGTTACCCTCAGGCAAGCCCCGGTGCACATCCTATTATTTTAAATTATGACACCTATTTATGTTTCTAATACTTGTGCATTAGGTTTAGGAATTGTTTGGAACCTTAGTTGCATGATCCTTAGGTTTCCTTGGGTTTATACTAGTATGTATGGGTCGTTAGCACTGCTATGATAAATAGTTCTCGATAGAAGCCGAGTGATTTCAGGTCACTTGCGAGATATAGGATACTTAGAAGTCGAGTAATTTCCGGTTACTCGCGAGAATTAGGATATATTTTAAATTCCAGTACATGAGATGTTGAATTTGATATGGAATAAATGGAGAATTGAGACCGGACGGGAAATGATGAGGATACATAGGAATGGCAGCAGGACAGGGTTCCTGGGTGTCTTAGTCCCGTCTGTGTCGATTAAGGACCGGTCGTTGTGGTAGTGCTAATCGGGGATTGAATTGTACTAACCGCATGCCGGAAGTAGGAGGTAGTCGAAACCGGTAAGCCGAGTACTGTCTTACTTCGAAAGTACAGGAACCCGCACCCAACTCCTGGGGCGAGTCAAGTAGTCGCGGAGAATTGGGATGTATATGTTTACTTTTGGTGGTCTCACGTTGAGCTCAGCTGACCATATGTCGTTGGGCTGGTTTCTGTAGTTCGAGGCGGGGAGGGGAAAGGTTGGTGCGTGGGGTCCGACGGGGCTTTTGCGTACTGTGTTGGTTAGGTCCACCTTGCAAGGTTAAATCGGATCGATTCGCCGTGTCTCGCAGTCATGAGGGCCTTGATCTCTTTGATGCATCGTAGCAAAATGTTAGAATGTGAGTTATGTGTATTTATATAAAAATATTGAGCACATTGAATTATTTTTGCTTGCATCACCATGGTTGCTATAGTGGGTCTATGCAAATATTAGATGAGAGTTCCTTTATATAGAACCTGGAGCTAAAATAATGAAAGTAAGGAATTATTTTAGTCGCTCTTTCTGCAAAAATAACCACAAGCCAAATGTCGTGCATGTCTAGGTATGTGGGCTAAGTTATACCCACTGGTCGGGTAAGTCTTGCTAAGTATTAGGGCCTGTTTGGCAGGGCTCCGGCTCTTCAAAAAACAGCTCCGGCTCTGGCTCCTCAGATGGAGCGGCTTCTCTGGTGGAGTTAGAGCCGTTTTAGAAAATGTTTGGCAAAACAGCTTCACTTGTTAGATTGATGTGTAAGCCGCGTGAAGCCACGATTTCATGGCTTCACCTTGCCTGTGTAAGCCGCCGATGGCTTCAGGACCGGCTTCACACGTGAAGCAGGTTACAAAACAAACGTTTGGGAGGGCTTCACCTAGAGCCGCTTGTGAAGCCGCTGGTGAAGCCCTCCCAAACGGGGCCTTAGTATACTCAGGGTTTGTTGTTAAATTGTTTTCAGGTGTAGAAGCTAACCAGGGTTCTCATCGGTGGGCTCGATGTGACATCCTCGTGCCGTCGTAGTTTTTCTTTACTTGATTTCATTTGTTTTTCCATTGAAAATTTTCCACAGGTTAGACTCTCTCTTCCGATGCTATCATTTCTCATGTTAATTCTAAATTAAAAGTTGTTTTGTACTCCCTCCGTATCGTGAATAGAGGACATTTTGGCGCCGGGGGCGTTTGCGATTAAAGACGACGTTCTGGAGGCCGAGGGTTAAATTGGACGCGATTGCCCCTAAGCACTACTCGTCATTAATCGCGCCGCCCAGTTCGCAACTCGCCCGTTCGCATGGTCTCTCCTCGTCATTAATCGCGGACTCCTCGACTGAAGAAATCATCGCGCACGCGCACGACTCATGCATCTCCCTCACGCGCTCGCCTTCTTCGTTTCGTCGCTATGGAGACCGGCGGCGCTCAGGGTGCTGGTCGCCGCGGAACGGCGTCGGGCCGAAGTCGGAGGCGCTCGCCGCGGAGGACATCGGGCCGGAGTCGGAGGCGCTCGCCGTGGACGGCGTTGGGCCAGAGTCGGAGACGCTCGCCGCGGAGGACGTCGTCGACCCGCTACTGTGTGAAGATGGAGTACTGCTCGTCGCCGCGTTGGACCATCGGCGTCATGCTCGGCCGCATCAAGATGGAGTACTGTGTGAACGTTTCAACGAGCACTATCCTGGCTGGCTACCGACAGAGGAAGCATCGGTAAGATAATTTAATTCATGCATCATTACAAATTCAGTCCATGCAACAATCGGCAACAAGAAAGGATGACGTCTCTACTACAAAAGCTAACAAGCATCAATCAAATTGTTTCATGCAGCAAGAATGAGTACTCCTCGGCAAGACTAGCCTCGGCTTCATGAAGCACTGATGGATCACAAGGGATACAAGATGGAAGCCGATCTTCTCTTTCTAGAGTTTCTTTTTTCATGTGAGGAATCTGAAACTTGTTGCAACCTTTCACTTTCATTGCTTCCATGAAGACACCTTGTAGTGTTAGAAACATCTGGTTTGCTAGGTGTGCCGAGTACTCCATAAAAGCCTACAAAACAATTGTGCAACAAATGAATGAATGAGAAAATTTGTTGTTCAAAAAAAACATTGAAACATGTGTGACCAATTTGAATTGCTTCCATGAATTGCAAATTACCTCTTTGACGGTTGGAACTAGAGCCTCTACAGATTTTGCATCCTTCTTATATTGAATTGCTTGTATTGCTCGAAAGAAACCCAAGTCAAGAATGTTGAAATCCGGAGAGTTTGGTGGTTGACAAATTAGGCGGATATCAAATCCTCCTAGCTTAGCGGCCGCACAAAATTTCGGATCATCCATTTTCAAATGAGAGGGTGCATTGTCTTGTTGGATGAAGATTGGTCTACCCACATCTTCTCTTGGCCATTTGGATCTAATGGCCGGCAACACTTGGTTGATCATGAAATCCCTAATCACATCTCTAGTGATCGATGTAATGGGTTTTATAACCATGTCTCCACGAACACGGCCGGTCCTCTCATTACCTCTCATAGCCGGTTCATAATGAACAAGTGGGAAACATCCAATCCTACCATCAAAAGTGCAAACCTCATCCCTAAACCTTGGTCGAGCGCAAACACACAAGAACATGAGCCTAGGGATGTAGTTTTTATTCTTACAAGTCCGATGGGGTAAATCTTCTTCGGGTAGCAAATAATATCTTTCATTTTTTTGATGTAGGTAAAACCATTTCTCATCAATAAAAACAAAGTCATACAACTCCTTAAACTTTGGATCATCAAGCAACTCCCTGTTAACCATGTCAACACACCACTGTAACCTAGCCCTCTTGTTTGCTTCAGTGAGATAGGGTTTGATGCTACTAGAGTGGCGCCTAAGGTAACCTTTTTTCAAATACCTTTGAATCTGCCATTTGCTCAAATTTAGTGCCTTGCACACATCATCTATTGTCATTCTTTGCTTTAAAGGAATGTTTCTCAATGCATCTAAGTCAACAGGGATTTGCTTGCGGCCTACTCTACCCTTCTTTAGACCTGAAACAACAACCGGAATGGAGTTTGCTAGTTGTGTTGTACCTCTTTTCCATAACCTCTGAACTGCCCGAATATGAAGCCCAAATTGCTCGGCGACAATGGTAGTGTCCTTCTTGCCTAGTTTACCATTGTTGCTTCTAGCCAACAAAGATTGGTAAACTTGTTTGCGGAGGTGTTCTGTCATCTCTTTCCTTCGATGGGGCTGTTCAACAGGTTCTGTTAAAAAAAATAATGCTTAGTGTTCATAGCAACAGCAAGTTCTATTCTTAGCTAGCAACAGCAAGTTCTTTTCAAAGATAAACATCATCACTAAAAACCTTACCAGCATCGTTCCCTATATAAGAGAAATCCACGGCACCAAATTCATCAAGCGGTATGTTCAAATCGACTGTAAAAAAAACAATGATACCGCCGTAAGTGATGAGAACTGAACAAAAAAACTGCAAATAACGTGGACCTTGGTCGCTAAGTGATGCATTACCGCCATGGTTATCTTGTGGCTCGTCATCGACGTGGACGTCGTTGTCGTTGTCACCTTCAACGGGAGCCTCAACAGCATGTTCTACTTGTGGCAGGTTCAGATCAAAGCCTATGTAAAACAAAACGAATGCTTTATAGAAAGTACTACGTCGTCGTCAAATGCAAGTCTGTTTGCAAAAGGAAACTAATAACAGATGCCTTACCGCTTTCATTCTCCAATGGAGGCTCGTCGAGATGAACTTCATCCACGCTATCGTCATCTTCAGGCTCCTCGAGACGAACGTTGAGATCAAACCCAGCAACTGAATCGGCCATGGATGAACAAGAGAGGAACAAGCAAGCAAGTGAAGGAGTGGAGTAAAAGTGGCGTGGAGCACAGAAGAAGCAAGCTAGTGAACGAGTGCATTTAAACTGCTCGGAAGATGTGGCATGAGTAATCGAAGCGTCGGCTGAGATGAGCGCCAAAATACAAAAGCGAACGCGCGAACGTACAGCAAAGCAGCGATCCGTGAGCGCCAGCGCCAAAAACACACGAAAACGCGAGCGAGCAGTGAGCGCCAGCGCCAAAAACGCGAGCAGCACAGCGGCATGCCACGCAGCGCGCAGTGCCATGCAAATACACCTGCTCAACGGCCAAAAAAAACACCCAACCAGGGATCGAACCAGCGCCCTCCAGCACCGGGACAAGTGACACAGACCAACCGAGGTACACACGTTTCGATGGCTATAGTGCACCCGATATCTATTTAATAAGGGCAAGACAGGAAAACTAACCCCTAATTAATCACCCCTTGGTAATCGTACTCATGTCCTAAACGTCATCTAATTAGGATACGGAGGGAGTAAGCAATTTAAAATTAATTACTATTTTTGTAAGAATATTTCATGTTGGTACCTTCTGCGCTCGCCTTCGTGCGAGACTTCTGGTGTGTTTCGATCGCACTGTGGGTTGGAAACAGCCTGTCCAGTTACACTTAATTAAGCTAATGCGCCAAATGATGGCGGTTACGCTTAATTAAGCGTTCTAACTCGGCGGGTCTGTCACAGCGGGTCTGTCACAGCTGGTATCAGAGCTGAAATGCACCAGAGGGTACCGGCATTATTATTTTTGTGTTTTCAAAACTAAAAATAGGTTTTAGAAAAATACATTTTTCTTGCGCTTAAGGGATTAGAAAAGATTAGCTCGTAAGCCCTAAGTAGTGTAGGTTATGTCAGGTGGCTGTAAATAGAATATTAACTAACTTCTAGCCATTTATTAGTGTTGTATATATAGATATATATTGTGACTTTTCTGCAGGTACACTAACCCCATTTACGTAGAAAAGATTAATAGTAAACGGCTAGTATATAGGGAGAGTACATATTGTGCCACCGATATGATCTCCGTATATTGCCAGAGTTTGATTGGCAAGAATTTTCTTTGGTAAGGACGTATAGGTCATGCATGCATCATATCATATATATTGTTTTTGCTTTGAATATTTATTAGCGTTTCAGTATAAATCTCTTCACACCATGCATATCTCCTCTTCAGTAGTTTTAAACCACATGTGGTTAGGGGAAACCTAAAATCTGTGCGTAGTATTTGAACAAAAATTTATCTGCTAGATTAAACAATTGAAATGCGAAGTTACGACTCAGCAAGTCCAACCACACCCACGGAGGGGGGAATAACAGATTATAATGCACAGGGTAATTCAAGGATAAGGTTAAGGCTTACTTTTGCGGAAAGCTGGATTTTATGTAAGGGTTCATTTTGAAAGAAAGTATTTCCAAAACCAGTTTTCTTATACCGAGTAACACAAAGAGTTGATCCACACATGATCCAAGTTTTAAACTGCTACCGGACTCCTCGTCCGCCGTAGCACACGGCACAACTGCCGGACACTTTTCCAAAACAACTCACGCCAACCCATCCCAGAATAAACACTAGTTATGTGACCACATCGTAACTCGCCCAGTATCGTGGGCACGACTATTCGAATAGATTCTTAACTCTGCAGAGGTGTGCAACTTTACCCACAAGCGGGGTACCGCAACTCGATCACCTTAGTGTCGGTGCAGATCCCAACAAAGCCATTACCCACCTTAGCTAGACCTGACTAGCCATCACGGGATGCACCAAGGGGTTATTAACCTATCACACAGAGGTTTTTAACCGGGGCATAAGTCACACAGAGCTAATCCCTTCTCCTTGATCACCCGTTGCTCTCAGCTCTCCTGATGGCTATCAGACTAACTAGTGGGGTTTATGCTAAGCCGTTGCCCATACAACGGTCGAGTGATTTGCATGATGGAGGAGTTAGGTGAAATGACACACCAACTCGGTCCTTAGGGGTGACAAGATGGATATCTCTCTTCCTTGCCCTGCCACACAGGCACGAGCACACCAAATGGCAAATCACACAGAAATGCCATCCATCCCGTCTAGACTTATATTTCGAAAAACCACTTTTATTCCTTCCCACACACTCACACATTTTCCTTTATAAAACTGATTGTATTGAATTTGAGGTCAGTGATTAACGTCCAAACAAAACACATTCAGACATTAATCTAGGTGGTCAAGGAATGGTTATAACAATCAAGGAGTGGCTATCCAATCGTGTTTTCAGCAGGCAAAACATATGCAATTTTGTAAAACATGCCAATAGGTTGTGTTTATGAAAACTAGGACAAAAGCATGCATCAAAGGATGGGATTGAACTTGCCGTCTTCGAAGCCTTCGGGGAGGTCCTGGTCAAAGCACTGTCCCTCGGGCTCGGGGTCATGGAACTGGTCCTCGATCGCTGGCTCGCAGTATTGCTCGTCAACGGGCTCTCCTTCATTCACACCGTGGTCTACGACGCGTACAAACAAACACACAATCAAGAAAAAGAAATAAAAGTTTTATCGTTGAGCTCGAATCGGAAATAATTAATATATGGAGTTCGGAGTAACATTTTCGGGCGGTTTCCTAATGGTATGGACAAAACTATGTCATGAAAAGCGTGGTAAAGTTTCAGGTCGATCAGAGATTGTTTGGCGCATGAAATTATAGGTTATATAAAGGTTTAGTGGTTAAATCAGGGTCCAGGGGCCTATTTGTAATTATATTTAAGAAGGCAAGGGCTTGGTTTGTATTTTAGAAACTAATTGGGTTATTCTAAAAAGGGTTAGGGGTTTATTTATAAAGATGTTGCATAGTGGAAGGGTTTGTTTGTGAATATCATAAAAGGCAGGGATGCTTTTGCATAAAAGCCAAAGGGTGGAAGGTCTCTTTAATAAATAAAAGAGAGTGGAGGGGGTTTTGGGCTAATATGCCCCCTTCTCCTTCCTCCCGACCGCAGAACAGGGGAGGGGGAGCGGCTCGCCGGCAGCGGCCTGGGGCTCGGGGGGTGGTCGGGATGCGAGGGGAAAGGGGCAGGGAGGTTCAAGGGGTCGATTCCCCCCTTGGTTTTGAGGAAGGAGGCCCGCAGGGCGAGGTTTCACGGCGGCGGGTGGCAGCAGGCGGCGGTGGCGCTGGGTGGGCGGCTCAGAGGCGTGGCGGCGGTCATGGGGGTGGGGGAAAGCACCGGGGGACTCCGTGGAGTCGATTACCCGGCTCACCTTGGGCAGGGGTGACGCGCAGAGGCGGGGCGACGGGAGAGGGCGGCGGCGGTCTCTGGAGCTTGGCGTGGCGGCGCTGCAGGGCTAGGAAAGAGGCGGCGAGGGGCTGGGGTGACCGTGGTGGCTTATGGAGCGGAGGACGGCGCGGGAGGGGGTCGCTTTATAGCTGAGGAGAGGCGGTGGCGAGTCCGGGTGTAGGTGGAGGCCGGCGAGCGGCGCGGAGCGCCATTAATGGCGTTCGGCCGTCCGCTTGTGTCGTGACGCGGCGTGCGACAATGGCATCGAGGGCGTCGTCGAGCACGTGGGGGAGATGTTGTGCGGGCACAGGGGTGATGGCTCGAGCGGCGAGGGCGGGATGCTGCGCGCGGTCGTCCTGACGACGAGCGGCGCGGCGGGCGGTGCGGCACGCGGTGCACGCGCGAGCGGGGAAAGGCGGTGGCGGTGCGTGTGCGCGGGGAGTTGGCTTGGCACGGCTGCGCGCGGGCGGCCGGTGCCGTGGGCGAGTGCGGCTCTGTGCGCCGCGGCGCGGCGAGCGCGGGCACCCGCACATGTGCGCACGGGCCGGCTTGGCATGGCGCGTCGCTCGGCCAGAGAGGGGAGGCCGGGGGTGGAGCGCGCGGGCGTGCGCAGGTGGCGCCGAGCGTGGGCGTGCGCGCAAGGGGGAGCAGGGTGCGAGGTGGCGTGGGCGCGTGCGCGGGCGAGCCTGCGTCGCAGCGTGCGCGAGTGTGCAGGCGGTGCAGGGTCGGGGGAGGCGTGCGTGCGAGGGCCGAGCCGGGAGCGGCCGGGGCGACAAGCGGGCGTGGCCGCGAGCGGCGTCCGGGGGCGTGCACGTGGGCGTGCGCGGCCCGGGGTGCACGGCCAGGGAAGGGTGTGTGCGCGGGTGCCGCGGCAAGCGCGTGTGCGCGCACGCGTGCTCGTGCGCATAGGCAGGCCGGGGGCGGGGCGCGAGCGCAGGGGCAGGCCGGGAGCAAGGTGGTGGCGGGCTGCCGGGCCGGGCGGCGTTCGGAGGCAGGCGGGCGCGCGGGAGCGGGGCAGAGGAGAAAGAAGGAGGAAGGGAGAGGGAGGAAAAAGAAAAGAGAGAAAAGAGAAAAAGGAAGAAGGAAAAAGGGAAAAGGAAAAGAAACGGAGAAGGAAAAAGAAAAAGGGGAAAGAGTGGGAGAAAAAGGTAGGGAGATTGCCGGCGCCGATTGCGGCGAGCGGTCGCGCATGGCGACAGGCCGCTGAGCGGCGCGGGATGCGACGTTTGCGAGGAAAAAGAGGGAGGGTTCGGTCGGCGGAAAAAGAAAAGATGGGCACGACGAATGGAATCAGATGTTGGAACGGCGAAAGATCCTGGGAAGGTATTGGGTTTAGAGATAACTGAGCTCAACGATGAAAAAGTGTTTTGAAAAATATGTTTAGCGTGTGATTTATTTGGTGAATTTTTCGGGTCGTTACACCAGTCCTTCTCTGAGACCACCGAAGCAACTAGAGTATAAGTCAAGTATTCTTGATAGGAGTACTTAGCAAGACGACGTTAGACCACCTCTACCTATCTTACCTGGACCTCTTCACTCCCGTCATATCCCCTGGATAAACAAGATTCACTACTTAGTACACTTCTCGTTCCTCGTGAATTCGATACCCTGGAATACTCCAAGGTGAAAGCTACATTGGTATCTGTATGCTTGCGGATTTATTATGTTAGGTTAAGGACTGCCAACATTGAGCAAATAATCTCTTCACATTTTATAGACAGATGCTGGTAGGTAATGCAATCAAGTTCCCTCATAAATCATTTGAGATTTTTGCAGTGTCATTTTAACCACCGAACCAACATGGCACAAGATTTTAACATTATGATTTTTTAGCAATGGTGTATTTTTCTCTAAAATGCGAATACTAGAAGCATTCTGAAAGATAGTTGTGAGATGCCAGGCAAATTTTCAGATTTGCAAAGATTCCAATAACTCCTATATATATTTCACAGCTTACACAATTATGGCGAATTATTGTCACCAAAAGGTGTCACATTTAGTGCAATTTAGATTCTTCAAGCAGAGTAGTCATGAGCTTTTGGCACATAAGTTGGATGGCAAATGTTGTCCACGAAAAAATTGTACTTTAGAGTAGTATAAGAGCAACTCCAAGAGACCCTCTATATCTTTCCCCATTGTTAGAAATAGAGATTTTGATTGAAAGATACCCTCCAACAGCTTCTCTAAATGGTTATCCAAATATAACCATCCTCCATTCCGCATTTTTCGCTAACCAAAGATAGATAACGAATATAGCTTTCTAGAGTGTACACAAGATATAGAAAAGCTATTGGAGAGTAAAGGAAAACATTTTTATGGAGAAGGCTCTCCAAATGATAATTTAGAAAGTGAAATATAGAAATACTCTTGGAGATGCTCTAATGTACACAAATTTTCATCATTAACTGCTGTTGCTTTGAATGTTTTCGTGTGATGCTTTGCAACTAAGCAAATCTTGGACAATGCACAACTAATGCAAAAAATTATACCTTCTACTTGTGGGGAGAAATCTGCAAGGGATACAAAGAATATTGTAGTCACTCAAAATCATCCCAAAGCAAATGTTGACAAACTCCCCAGCTTCGCTATACAGAGTAGCCAGGTCTTGGTTCTAGGCGATTCCAGCAACATCATTAGGAACATCGTACTGAATGTAAGAACAAACTAATTCAGACAACAAACAAATCGAGTGATGAACAACTGATCCAGACCAAGAAAGATGAACAGAACGACTGACGAACAAATTGATTCCAGCAAAATAGGATGTTTGTAGTGTCCAAGTGAATAGACTTTTATACCCAATAAAGAGAAATAAGGAGGTGCTGCTGCAGTACTTTAGTAACTTTTCAATATACACAAAATATTTTGTGTATATTCACAGTTCTCAAGAAGTGCACTATGTTGTTGTCGTGCACAGACCCAGTAGTCAGCATCCAACTACTCAACTGATTTTCTATTGGCCTTAGGCCTCGCCTCGCTCCTCCGCAGTCCGCACCACTGTACTTAGGCCAGGAGAGGGCAGTGTGGCCTCTTCACACGATTCGCATGGTGCCAGCCCACTAGTTCAAGGCCAGATTCCAAGTTCTCGTTCCACCACCGCGCCATGCGCACGGCCAGTGTCTGGCGGGAGCCAACTCAACCACCACCAGTACGGGTAAATTTAGACATCTATTGCGGCTTCGGCAGCACGTCCGCTGTACCCGTCGGCCCTCCATGCGCCGGGCACTCAGATTGAACGCCCACCCCGGCTGCCGTCTTGCATTCAATGGCCAAACACGCATGGACAAACACGGCAGTGATGACCATCATTGCAGCTGAGAGTATTAGGCTACTATACCTCCGGTCTTATTTTCAAATAGAAAAAAGAAATCCAACTATAGTAGCTCTTGAATTAGGATAATCTTTGACCTTATTGAATCTTTGATTTCTAGAAGAGAAAATTAGCATAATTAATGCTGAAGTCAAATTATTGATAGGCTAACAATGAAAAACCACTACTTAATCAATGGTACATTTAGCACTTATCCTAATTCAAATCAAAAGCATCTACTCTAGTTACAGTAGCAGTACACAAAGTCAGTTACTGAGCTAATATTGTTATCGTGATAGAAGCACAAAGAGCATGGTTTATAAAAGAGTTGAGTTGTTTGTTTGTTTGTTTCAGGAAGACTGGAAATGCACATATATGAGATACTTGTATTTGTTGTGTTCCGTCAAAACCAAGGTCGCTGCCTATGCAACTTAAATGAAGGGGAACAATGACGACCAAAGCTATGGCCATCATTCAGTTGTGTGATGCATGTGCTTTTCAGTTCAGGAGTATTCAAGCTCAGGAATAAGCTTTTCCCTAAAGGTTCTATTAGGTGTACAAGAACAAATTGGAGAGCAAATAATCTCTTCACATTTTATAAAGTTCCCTCAGAAATCATTTGAGATTTTTGCAGTGCTGTTTTGACCACCGAACCAATATGGCACAAGATTTTAACATTATGATTGTTGAGCAATGGCGTATTTTTCTCTACAATGTGAATACAAGAAGCATTCTGAAAGGTATTTGTGAGATGCAAGGCAATTTTTCAGATTTGCAAAGATTACAATAACTCCTTTATTTATTCGAAAGCTTACACAATTCTGGTGAATGATTTTCACGAAAAGGTGTCACATTCCGTACAATTTAGATTCTTCAAACAGTCATGAGCTTTGGTCAGACAAGTTGGATGGCAAATGTTATACATGAAGAAACTGTAATTCAAAGTAGTATAAATGCACACAAATATTCATCGTGTGATGCTTTGATTGTTTACGTGTGATGCTTTGCAGCTAAGCAAATCTTGGACAATACACAGCGCTGAAAATTATACCTTCTACTTGTGAGGAGAAATCTGCAAGGGATACAAAGGTAGTGTAGTCACTCAAGATCACCCCGAAGCAGATGTTCACAAACTCCCCAGCTTTGCCATACAGAGTAGCCAGGTCTTTGTTCTGGCCGATTCCAGCAACATAATTTGGAACATCGTACTGAAATGTAAGAACAAATAGATTCAGACGACAAACAGATCAAGTGACGAACAACAGATCCAGACAAAAATGACGAACAGAACGAATGACGAATAAACAGATTCCAGCAAAATGGATTGTTGCAGTGTCCACCGCACCATTCATTAAGGAATGTGCCAAGTGAATCGACATTTGTACGTAGTACAGAGAAAATAAGGAGGCGTTGCTGCAGTACTTCAGAACTCTTCGTCTTGCGCAGAATATTTTGTGTATATTCATCGTAAGGAGTTCTTAAGAAGTGCATTGTGTCGTTGTCGTGCACAACCTCAGTAGTCGGCATCCAAATGCTAGGCCGCCAGCTGCTTTTTGGTTGGTCCTAGGTCTCGCTCCTCTGCAGTCCGCACCACCGTACTTGGCTAGGAGAGGGTGGTGCGATCATTTCACACAATTCGCATAGCGCCAACCCACTAGTTCGAGTCCAGCTTCCTGTTCTCGTTCCACCAACACGCCGTGCGCACGGCTAATGCGCGGCGGGAGCCTAGTCGACGGTGTCGGTAACACGGCTAATGCACGGCGGGAGCCTGGTCGACGGGGGCAAATTTTGACGTCCGCCGCGTCTTCAGCAGCGCGGATGCTCTACCGGTCGGTCCTCCTGTGCCGGGCACTCGATCTGACGCCCATTCCAGCTGCCGTCTTGCTCAATGGCCAGACACAGCACGGACAAACACGATGGCAATGGCCATCATTGCAGTAGAAAGTACAAGGCTACTGCACCTACGGTTGGTCCAACTACAGTGGGTCCAGTACCTGCCATGTGTAGCGTATTGTAGGAGGCGGTCGAAGCCACAAGTAGCTAATCGAGAGAGGTGACACGGCCCTCGCCAGTTCGCCGCTGGCCGACTGGCCGCTGCCTGCTACTGCACGCGCGTCGCGTCCAGGTCCAGCACGCGCTAACCGGCCATTCCTACCACATGCCCGCGCACATGCGCGGCGCATCACGAACCCCACCGGGGACCGCGGCCGCACCGTGGCCCTCCTTGTGCGTGCGTGCGTGGCGCCCGCCCAGCACCCTGTTTATGATAGCAGGCTAGCAGCGGCTCGTTCGCTGACGCGCGGGGGACACGCCCCGCATCGCATCGCATCGCATCGCATCGCGGGACAGATGCATTGATACTTTGATAGAGTCATAGAGATGATACGCAATTACCCACCTGGATCCGCCAGGCCGCCACGTACAAAAACAAGGCGCGCCGGTAAGCAGCGGCGCTGGCGAGCGCGACGCGATTGGCGTGCCCAGCTGCTTCGCTGTGCTGTATTGCAGGTAGCGTGGCACGGTTGAGCTACTGCAGCTGGCTGGTATTCCCTTGCGCTACGCGACGGTAGTGAGTAGGATCGGAGTAGTCACGGCACAATGACAGCATGTACGCGTAACGGCCGTGCGTGCCGTGGGCGCAGGACCACGGCGCACCAAACAGACACGCTGGGAGGCTGTAGAAGCCTGCAGCACTGGCTTGTCTGGCTAGCAGTAGTTGGGGAGTGGGAACTGCTACTCCCGCTGGCCAGGTGATCAGTAACCCCGTGGTCCGTGGAGGGATGATCGATCGATCAGATCAGCGCGATTAGGGAAAGGGTCCCGGATTTATCGCGGGGGTGTCACAGGCTCACCGTCGCAGCACGGCGCGTACGAGCGGGGGACACCGGACCGGAGCGCAGTACCGTACGCGCCGGCAAGATCAGGCAGAGCCTGCTGGGACGGAGTTGCGGCCGGCCGGCCGGCTGGGGCCGCGGATTTGGAAGCTAGCTTGCGGTTTGTTTTGTTCGGTGGCCCTTGCAGCTCTGGGACAGACCTGCTTCACGTGCTGCCGCCCCTTTGCGTCTGGTTCGCGCCGAGATGTGTGTGGACGGGCGCGGAGGACAGGCCAATAATGCAGACTTGGTTGCACTACCAGCAGGGCAGAAACAGGATCAATCGGTTACGTTTTTAAGCTGGATGACTACGGTCTACGATGGATTGTTTTGAGTGAAATGTGTAGCTTACGGTTACGGAGAAGAATAAAAAAAATCAGTGTAGCATCTGACCAAGGTGTCACACGGCCGGATGTGTGCCACTCAGTGTCCAACAAAGAAAAGCGATTGATTTGAGGCTCTTGTTGGCTTGTTGCCTTAGGTTCTCGACAAGATGCCACTGCGCCGGGCTATGGAAACACGTCAAGAGCGGATCTCCATCCCTCGATCGCAGGGGATCAGAGAGAATTATTGTCGCTGACAAGGACAAATCACCAACCACGCAGAAGCGCGAGGATTGGCCTCGGCAAGGAGACAGGAACACCACCGGAGAGAATCACTCGGTTGCATAGTCAGTTTGCAGCACATAAGCACATGCGCAGGGAGTCGGGGAATATCAATCACAATGTCGACGACGGTACCATGTTACATTGTTACATGCATCTGGAAAGAGAACATTCCACTCTATGATTGTACATTTCTATTTTTCAGGTAAAACACGGCAAAAACATAATCTAGCAGTCATGCTCGTCCACTGGCAACAGCCCCGGTATACCTTCAGATGAGCTCCCCTCTGCATCTCTCTCTGTAAAGGCTGTACAGGTTCCTGGGTGTGAGTGAAACGCATGGACCCATTCCCCAACTGGCAACTGCCCAGCTCAAATTCCGTAGTCCATAGCTTTGGGGAAGTTGCAGTATGCACGGGCCAGGGAGCTTCAGCTTCACGGTATCAACGGGTATGCTGCTACGATGCAATGCTGATTAAATAGCACAAGCTGGCAAACCTACTCGCGTCCATAATCCACTCATGATTCATCTCGCTATCTCCTCGAGCCTCTTGAGTATATGCTTCGTGTTGGGTCTCAGCGACGGCGACGGGCTGCAGCAGGCGGTGGCCAGCTCGAAGTAGGCGTTCAGGTGCCTCTCCTTCCCCGACCTCCGACAGTGCCTGGCGAGATCGGAGCTGAAGGCCTCAGAGATCTTCCTCTCGAGGACCAGGTTCTTGAAGGAGGCCGGCAGGAGGATGTCCCGCGGGTTCGGCCGGCTGTCGTCGGCGTGCTCCTTCTGGGCGAGCATCTCGAGCAGGACGACACCCAGGCTGTAGATGTCGCTCTGCCTCGTGGCGTCCCGCATCTTGATCAGCTCGGGCGCCTTGTACCCCTGCGCCGCGGAGGCTTCAAGCATCTCCTGTGCGGCGGCGGGGTTCAGCAGGAGGTAGAGGCCGTAGTCCGATATCCTGCACTCGTTGCTGGCGTCGAGAAGGATGTTGCTCGTCTTGAGGTTGCCATGAACCATCGGCTTCTCCAAGCCTGTGTGGAGGTGATCCAGGCCCCTGGCAATGCTGAGAGAGAGATTGCAAACTATGCTCCATCTCTGTGACTCGGCGATCCCCTCTGTATGTGATGACAACAAAGAAATGAGGTACCATCACCACTAAAACCAAAAAGTGATGAACAGTTTCGTATTTCTTTTATTTTGTTAAGAGCATCAATTGTTTTCAGTGATAAATCATCATATTCTGTTAAAGATACTGATTCAACAACCCATTCAAATAAAAAATTCGCATGAACAGTGTAAATCATTTAAAAAGTACTAAGTTGCTAATACAAAAGCCCTCTGCTTTGATCTAGACAACAATACCTCTACTTAAATAGCCATAACCAAAAATCCAACCTATCACTTTATAGGAAAGATCATTTATTAATCAGAATGCATAGATCGAACTGACTGTTCCCTAACTACTATGATTTGCTAAGTGTGAGCTGAAACTAGCAACCTTAACAAATAACACTATAACAGGAGTGAGGACATGGCACCAGGACCATTCGAAGTTTCGAGCTGACAGCCAAGCAGAAAAGGTCTCCACAAGAAAGTTGATTTAGTGTCGAATATAATGATGACAACAACAGATAGCATCATAGCAAGAACACATGGGGGTACCTACACAATCGCCGGAGCCCCACCCAAAAAGGAAGTTAAAGTCCTAGTGACCCTGCTACTGATCTGCTCATATTAATATCTACTAGTTTAGTAATGCTATGACCCTTTATGTTTTATGGAGAAAAAATATCAACAGACTTACTATTTCCTCACCCTCGGATCTCATGTGTATTTTGTAACATAACCAAATTAGATTAAACTTGTTATCAATATTCAGGACCAATTTCAACTCATTTGAGCTGACGCTTTCAATTTACTTCAGTCGAACCAAACTCTTAAAAAGGACATAGTTATTGCTCACTAAAAAAATGACAGATTCCTGTTTGGCTGCAAAACAATTACATTTTACCAATACTAAATGCATACTGAAAAGAACTAGTATACTATGCATAATGGATGGGTGCCATGAAGAGAACAAACGCCCTAGCATTGAAGACTTCAGCTACGTGTGCAATACAGGTGTGAGATCTTGCTTTGACGGTGGTCGGAGATCTTGTTAGAAGAGGAGACTTCTGTCGACAATAATTGACCCGATGACCCCCCACATTCAACCAACGTTAGAGTTTACAACGTCTCATCTTTGGCACGCAATTAAGCATTAGTGGTGAAAACAGGGTAAAATGTGAAACGTAAACGAGAGTAACAGGCAGGCAAAGGGCTACCAACCTTGCAAGAAGCGGTGGAGCGAGCCGGCGGCGTAGAATGGGTGCACGAGCAGCTTCTCGCCCCTGGGCCCGACGTACACCGCGCGGAGCGGCACGAGGTTCGGGTGGCTGACGGCGCCGATCCGCCCCGCGGCGGCGTAGGCCTCGTCGGCCCCGACGGCGCACGCGGGGCGCACGAACCGAAGCAGCACGGCGGCCTCCCCGGAGCGCACCGCGGCGCGGTACAGCGTGCTGTGCGCGGACTTGGCCACCACCTCCCCTGGCGCCTCGAGGATGGCGGCCACCGACAGCGCCTCCCCGCCGGGGAACTTGACGAGCGCCTGCGCCCCGCCGCCGCCGTACCCGTACCCGCCCTGCGGGCCCACGCCGAGGCGCTCGGCGAAGGGGCCGAGGTACGGCAGCGCGCCGAGGCGGTCGGCGATGGGCGCGAAGTAGGGCAGCACGGCGCCCCCGCTGGGCGCGCGGCGGCGCAGCCAGCCCGGCAGGCGGGCGCCCGACGGGACGTAGCGGTCGAGGCGCAGGCCGCGGAGGCGCGGGCGGAGGAAGCGGTAGAGCAGGTAGGCGAGGAGGATGCCGACGATGGGGAGCAGGATGGTGTTGCTCCGGCCCGTGCGCACCGGCTCCTGCGACGGCGTGTCCGCCTCGGCCGCCCCCGCCATCTCCATCGTGGCGCGCCCGGTGCTCGGCGTAAAATAGGCGCGCGCGGGGGAAACGGAAGCTAGCTGCCCGGTGGCGGTGGCCGCGCTCTCAGGCTAGGTCCTTGGCGGCGAAGCTAGCTGCTAGGCAAGGCAACGCAAGCTCTTGTTTGCTTTGCCTTGCTCTGCTCAGTTGCTTACCACTGGCCGTTCTCCTCCGCCGCAGGGAAGGGAAGGGAAGGGAGGAGGAGGCGAGGAGCTAGCCTAGCGGGCCTGGTGAGCTACTGGCTGAGGGTGGCTGGCTGGCTGGCTCGTCCCCCCTCGAGGCTTTTATCACTGTGGGGACTGTGTGAGCAAGAGAGTGCCGGAGAGGATGGCTTCTGCCAAGCTGCTGCCTTCTTTATTAGTTGCCTATTTTCTCTCCTCTCTTTTCCTTTGAGGCCTTGGCCTTTTCCTTTCGGAGATTAGCGTGGTAGGTGTTTGGCATCTCGCTGCGAGCAAGCGCTTTTGCTGCTTTTTCCCGTTGAAATTTTGGCAGCCGAGAAGAAGGTCCGGGGTGCAGGTGCGCGGGGCACGGCGCGGCTGGTGGCATCGGCGGTTGGGGGCACGGGACCGGCGGACGGAAGGTATCCCATCTCCATCGCGGCCCGGCGTACTCACGCACGCACGTTGGCTCCTGTCCGTGGACCGTGGGGGATGCTGGTGCCCCGGAACAGGACGCGCGCGGGCGGGCGGCGGTTACAGTCCCGGCGGCCGGGCGTGGCAGAGGGCTCCATCTTGGGATCGTGTCAGGATTTTGGGATTGTGGGACTGCGTAGGTTGATGGTGGACAGCAACATGGGGTACTGTACTGTACTCTCGTCAATTGAAGTCTCCTGATGGTGCATTAAAAATTGACGGAGTAAACTTTCAAAAAAAAATTTGACGGAGTGGTTCATCACTGCTGCTGTACGACAGTACGAGAGGCAGCAGTGCTAGTACAAGCACGGGGATCTTCGGTCTGTCGTTCAATTAATTTTGTTCTAGGACAGGTTTAGTTAGCCTTTACGGTATTAATCTATTTTAGTGATGACAGTTTCGATCTAATTGTGACGATATAGTTGTCACCGTTGGCGACGAGTGATGGATGGCACGCGTACGTACTCTCGTTGAACAGGCACCTCCAAACCTGCTTTTCGCAACCACCGCTGCCATTGCCATGGCTTCACTAGGAGCTCACCAGTCTGTTTACGATGTTTAGTGAGGACGTACCTGACGAGATTGAATTAAAGAGGAACTTCAGCTACTGTTCATTTAAGAGATCGGTGCTTTGGCACAACACAAATGTGCCTTTTCAGTTTTCACGCTCCTGTTGGGAGGTCTTGTTCATTTGTTCCTCTCAAGAAGGACGGCTACATGCCTACAAATGTTCTCGGATGCGTCCAACTGACGAGCAGATGGGGCAATGACACTTGATGCACAAGTCTAGCATAAGCAACTATGCATGGCCCACACACGTCTCCGTCAGACTTGGGCCGTGGTGTTCGCATGTATTATTGTCTTCAGTTCTGAGGCAATTAAGAGCATTATTATTCAACTCACCATTTCACCCCCACTGATGTCGCCTACACGCATGCATGCCTCAAAAGATTCTTACGAGTTGGTGTTTATGTGCGGATTCTAGTAGTTCATCCTATCACTACAGTAGTAGTACATATCAATTTCCAAAAGATACGAAAAGGACTGTACGAATGCGCTGAATGAACACCGTACGCGTAATTTCAACATGTACACCCGGGTCTCCGGCTCCAAGTTGTGTCGAAGCAAGCACCCAAAAAAACAAGAGAAATGGTACAGGGCAGAAACACGATGGTACAGACGGATATGAACGGATGAACAAATACGTACGACTACAACAGTCGCCATCCGTCATGTGTGTACAGTGTGTGGGTGCTCGGCATTTGGCAGAGCATGCATGGATCCAACGATGGCAAATTGGCAATGCATGCCATGGCCGGCTGCTAGTGTCTCTGCAGCCTGATCTGCTCCCTGAACTTGGCGATGAACTCATCGGCCTTCCTGTCCACCTCCTCCTCCCCGTCGGGTGCCGCCTTCGCAGCCAGCTCGAGAAGCTCCTCGTCCACAGACGTGTCGCCGTCGCCTTCGCTACGATAGTCATTGGTGCAGGCAGCCGCGAAGTCGCCGCGGACCGATCTCTCTGAAGACACGGTCATCTCGTCCGACCCGTCGGCGTCCTCGTCGCCCCAGTCGGTGGCCTCGCCGTCGTCGTCGCTCCACGGCTGGTCGCGGGGCACCGGAGGACAGTGACCCGGGACGAAGCCGCTCGAGACGGCAGACGGCGTCGCGGCGTTGAGGCCGAGGGATGTGCCGGCGCTGTGGATAAAGAAGGGCCGTGACGGCTGTGGCTGCGAGCACGGAGACAGGCCCATGTCGGCGTCGAGAACAGAGGGCGGCGAAGGGACGGCGCCTGCGCCGGCCCGGAACCCCGACGACGACGGGCAGCTATCAATCTCTTCACCGGAGGCATCACCGGCATCGCCATCGGTTTCGGACTCCTTAGCCGAAGACGGCGGGGTCTTCAGCCTCCGCACCGGCAAGGAAAGCGGCCTCTCCAGCGCGCCGCCGCCGCCGCCGTCGCTCGGCGCCGCGTGATCCGCGACCACGACGAGGGGGCCGTCGGGGTGGTACCGCGCGTTCCACGCCAGCGAGCCCTCCTTGGCGATGGCGGCACTGCCATTGCCGCCGGCGTCGGCGTTCGTCTGGGTGAAGACGCCGTAGGAGATGACGAGGCCGAGGAGGACGAGGTGGGGCACCTCCCACACCGCCTGGGCCAGCGAAGGCAGCAGCGCGAGGAGCCCGACGGCGGCCGCGAGCAGCGCGGCCGCGGGCACCAGGCCGGAAGGGATCTCCATTGCCCTCGGCGAGACATGACTTGTTTGCGTGGGGCTCGGGGTTACGCCGGCCATTGTGCGCGGGGCGCGGAGAGGGGCGAGGACTGCGCTTGCACGCGTCCGGTTCTTGGGTTGTGGTTTAGGGATGGGTCCCCGTGCTTTTGCTACTAACCTGATGGCCGTTGCCTTTGCTCCGGATTCCTTGCTTTGTCGCGAGGAGGCGAATGAAGCACGCGGCGCCCGAGACGACGGGGCTTGGCTGCGAAGCAACAGTGGAGCAGCGAGGGAAGACGATCATGGTGGTGTGGTTTCAAACTTGAAAGGCTGCTGGCTGGCTTTGCCGGCCGCGTGGTCACTTTGGCATAATCACGTTCACACGCCACGGTGACAGTCCGGATCAAACCGGCTGATGAGCGGCGGTGAGACAATGATGTGTTCTCGTGACTTGAGAGCAGCGAGCAAAAAGGAAAAGATAAGGGGCAGGGCCAGGGCCAGGGCCTGGGCATGTAGACGGGGCCTTTTCAGTCTAAAAAAATAGAACAATATGTAAAATTTAGAATCTATTATCTATTCAGCTCCTAGTACATAATCTTTACTTGAACAACATATTTCTTTTAGTATTTCAAATAAAATCTTCAATGGTATAATCAATCTTCTCAACCAATTTACTCTCGAGTGCTATTGTGGCAAATTATTAAGTCTCCTTTTGTGTCATTCATTGTCAAATGCAAGTAGAACTTCAGTAAAACTTTAGGTTTTGACAATGTAGCACATTTTGTTATTACTTGACAAATAATGTCCAATCATAGACTAATTAGACTTAAAAGATTCATCTTGTACTAATCAGTTAGACTGTGTAATTAATTATTTTTTAAACTACATTTAATCTTCATGCATGTGTCCGAAAATTCGATGTGATAGTTACTATGCAATTTTTTTTAGAAACTAAACAGGGCCTACTTGAGTCTGAAAAGTCAAGCTAGTACAATAGATTAAATTAAAAGTTCTAGTTCGTATACGCGAAGGACAAAAAATAGAGTCGATTTGAATAAGTGAAGAATAAGAAATTACCTTGACGTACGTAACCTTTCGAGATCAACTTGCAAGTTGCAAGGCAAGGATGATCCGATGTGAGGCCGTGCAGGTGTGCAGCACTGCTGGCCGGCTGGCCCTGAAGCGCACCCACCCAAAGCCCGTGTTTAGATCATTTTGCCCAAAATTTTTGAAAAATAATCTTACTAATTTAGAGTACTAGCCTATCAACACGTGCTCCCGCACGGGCTAGTTAGAGTTATTTTAAAAATATATCATATAACTAATAACTATAATTATCTATTAATGCACTCTTATTTATCATAATATAGTTGCAATAGATTTTATTTTGCACCCCACCTCCATATATTTTTGATATATATATTTAATTAAACTACTTATTTATGAATTAGTGTTCTTATCTCTTTCATCTTACATAAATACACATCGACACTTATAGTAGGTAGTATTTTATGTAAACAATAATATAATAATAATTTAGATTCAGAATTAGGGATTAATTAACTTTTGTAATAATAATTATTTAGATTCAGAATTAGGGATTAATTAACTTTTGTAATGATATAATTTAATAATTTAGTACAAATTTAGGGGCTATTTTGCATTATTGTTTTAATAGTATAGGTGGGTAATTTACATGAAGATTAGGGGGTTACTTTAGATTTTTTTATAGTGGCAGAGGTGGGTAATTTAGATACATGTTTAGTGGGTTACTTTAGTCTATTTTTATAATGAAGAGGTGGATAATTTATTAGAAAAGATAACAGATCCAATGACTATCATGATTAGAGTAGTTAGATGGATGGCTAGATGTTTCTAATTTTTGTGAGAATTTCTATGACTTCTCTATTTTTTTAGAGTGCCCACCTAATATTTTAGGTGGCTTCACGTGGAGACTTCAAATGAGCCTCCAATTAGTAATAGTAAGATTAAAAAATTATTTATAAAATTTTTTGCACGAAAATGAATTGTAAATCTCAAGACAAATCTAACGAATCTAATTAATTCATGACTAATTCATAATTAGCGGATGGTTACTGTAGCATCACTGTTGCAAATCATAGATTAAGTAGAATCATTAGATTCATCTCGCGATTTACATCACATCCGTGCAAAAAGTTTTGTAAATAGATTTTATTTAATACTCCGTGCATGTGTCAAATATTCGATTAATGTTTTTTGGTGTAAAGTTTTGGAATCTAAACACAGAAAAGTGAGGTTCAAAGAAGAGGTTGGACCGTGGCCCAATGCGCTAGGCTTAGCCGAGATGCTGATGTTGCTCTCAAACTCTCAATGAAGTTGATGTTGTATTTTTTATGGTATTCAATATCATCAATTTTGCTGACATGGTAAGAAGAGAGAATGATGGAGTTTCATGGGATGTGAGAAGAGTTTTATCACCATGAAATTTATCTGACAAAGCTATCTAGTTCTCAGTCTAGATGATTGTACTATAAAACTGTGCACTGAGACAAAGCTCTCGTGAACTTATAATGATCCCTCAGGTGCCATAAAAAATTTAGTATCTCTTCTATTCCATCGAATCTAATTTTCTATCCCTTCTATACCATTATGTTAAATTCTACCGTTATTCATCATGGAACTCTCAACTGCGAAGCATAGATTCTGCTATGGACCCACATATCATCCAATAGGCAATAGAGGATTAAGATGAGTCCCAACTCTTCTATTAGGATGGTTTCCATAGCATTAATAAAGATGCCACATAAGTAATTTGGTGATATGTTAAGTAAGTTATGAGGAAAAGATAGACATGGTTACTCATGCAAAACACCATGTCTACACAAGAACCAAAAAAAGAAGAGTGATAGGATGAGGTAAGGGCATCCGCAGTGTATAGCATATGAGGGGGTGCTAAGACCATGCCATGTCATCCCTACTAGCTTAGCAAAATTCATTCCAACATATTGCACCTCATTGCATCCCACGCATATACTAAGCTGGGGTCCACGAGTGTCAGCTTTCCTAATTCCCACCCTCTCCCTCTTCCCGGTTCTCTCTCCTCTTAGCACCAGGTGCCAACATAGGACACAGGTGCTTGAAGGTACTAGCTTAACACCTGTGCTCCAATGTATAGCACCAGCAAAAAAAAAATTCTCTCATCTCTAGCACCACCTTAGCACATACATTGGAGCTGCCCTAAGAGGATAGTAGAGAGGGGATTGGATGATATTTATTTTCTTTATTTATCATAGAAACTATGTATTGGAGAAATAGTATCTATAATTAGTTTCTTATTCTCATTTTTTCTTAAATACCATCTATAAACATTATAAGTTAGTGATGACCTAAGGCTATTCCAAGTTGGAGTTTCACAGGAGTCTCATGCACATTAATTAGCATGCCATATAGAATTATATGGCAACATGACATAGAATTTAAGAAAAAAGAGATGAAACTCTCCCTACACGAATATCAACACTCTATGAGTCTTGAAATTAAATGCAATATAAATCTTATGAAACCACAATATGATATTATGCAATGAAAGAGATAGTTTCAAATATTATTTCATAATCTTTTTATTTACATTGCTATCTTGGAAACATCAATATGAAACTCTCCACTGAAATTAACCTATTTTCCTTCCGAGTTCTGACGGTGGCCATGCTCGAGGCAAGCAGAAGCGCCGCAGATGGCTATTTTCCCGTTCGGGCAGTCTGCGTCCCCGGCCCCGCCTGCCGCATCCGCGCCACAGTATAGCTCACCCTCCGTCAGTGGCGAGTGGTGAAGGGCGAGGTGGCTGTGGCCACAGCGCCGGCTCCACTTTCCTCGCGGGGCACTACGCTGCCGTCGCCGGCCAAAACTCACACCGCTTAGACCAGCCTCTCATCTTTCAGCATGAAGGCATCCAGGTTTGTCATTATCTGCTACTCCTTTTTCAGCAGCTTCGTGCTTCTAATTCTCATCTTGCTTAACCCTGGCCACGTAGCAATAAATTTTTGGGTTAATTGGATTCATACCATTACAATTTTTCAAATTCTCTGATCTGCCATTACAATTCATCTATTCCGAACGATGCCATTACAATTCTTATCTTCTCTGAGGCATGCCATTTTATACGTATTTGATGCCCTCGGACCCACCTGCAGGTGTCTATATTACCGTATAGACCAAAATGCCCCTGCTGCAATAATTCTCTCACTCCACTCACACAGCCGGCCCCACATGTCATCCCCTTCCTCCGAACGTGTCGTCGCCCCTGCTCCGCACACGCGACGCCGTGCTGCGCCTCCGCCCCTGCTCCGTGCCGCGCCTGCGAGGGCCGCGCCGGCACCGCCGTGCCACGTCTCCGTCCCTGCTCTGCGCGCGCAGCGCCTGTGAGGCCCGCGCTGCAGCCGCCGTGGCGCGCCTCCGCCCCTGATCCCAGTCCCCCTCCTCCCCGTCGGGGCTGAGCGCGCGGGACTCCCAGTACGCAGCGGCGGCGACCGCGAAGGGAGGGGGCGGGAGCTGGCGTGAAGGGGAAGGCCGCAGGTAACGGTGCGCGGGGATGCTATGGAGGTGGAGGCGTTGGCCCCGGCGGCGCCGTGGCACGACGAGGTGGAGGAAGAAGAGCGCACGACACGGTTGGTGAGGCGGAGGATGTGCCTGCCCGGCGGGTTCCTAATCTTAGGCTGGAAGCAGGTGTCTTCGGCTTTGAGGTCCGCTCGCCATCCGCTCCCACTGCTTGCCACGCTCTGCCCCGCGCCTGCCAGGCTGGCACCGCTGCGCTGCGCCTCTGCGCCGTCGCGGAAGGGAGGGAAGAGGAGGAGTCACCGGCGTTACAGAAGGGGAGGAGCAGAGAAGAGTCGCAGGCTGTAGAGGAGGGGAAGGGGAGGGAGGAAGAAGATGACAGGTCAGACCCTCGGACCCACACATTAGTCATCTGGTAGCAAGGGCATTTCAGGCGATACAAAAATATGTGTTGGGGATTGAACCTTCGGGTCAAGCCCTCACCCTCAGAAATGCTCCCTAACCTGTTTGCAGGGCCACAACGAAATGGAGCCAAGCATACCCGAAGGTATCGGATGAACCCTAAGAGGCGCAAGCTCAAAAACCATGACCTTCGGGATGAAGGATGTCACCTTCTGAAGGCCGAAGGTAACGGATGGCTGCCCAGAAGCGCAAGTGCAAACACCAAGGCCTTCGGTCCGAAGGGTACCGCTTCCGCCGCACCGAAGGTGACAAACGGCTACCCAGAAGCATAAACTCGAAGATCAAGACGTTCGGGAAAAGAGCCCGCGACCGGGAATGAGGATGACGGCTGGTCGATCATTGAAGGAACCTTCATGGCCCAAACTCCCGGAGGTACCGAAGGTTATTGTAACCTTCGTTGGCTGAAGACATGTGAGTAAAACGTGAATATGTGAGAAGGTCGGATTTGTACACCTCCCGAATACGTGAGAAGGTCAGATTTGTAAACCTCCCACCTTGTAATTTTACCCCGGAACCGGTTGAGAGTGAGCTGTAAATGAGTTGGGAGGGGGCAATTTAGGAAAACCTGGCCGAGGGCTAGGGGTATAAATAGCCCCCTCTCTCCACAGTGTAAAGGGTTGAATTTTCTGATCATTATTGGAGAGTTCGACACTTACTTTCATTGCCACCTTTCTTACTATTCATGCTCCCTGTCTGGGCATCAACAAAGCTGAGATCCCAACAGCGGCGCCCACCGTTCCAGCACAAAAGACAGCCCTCGATGGCCCCAGTGAAGAAGAAAGCCACCGCTGGCACCACAAGTACCTCCACTGAGCTTGGCCGCATTCTCGACGGCCCTCAACCGCAGCACAAAGGAGCCAACCCACAAATGGAAGACATCACCAACGAAGCTGCTGTTCATGGAGACCTGATCGACAACACAGAAAACACCGAAGCTCATCAACTCACAGAAGCAGCACTCAAGCTAAAAGCACTCGAAATGAAGAAAAAGAACATCGAAGCCCAGCTTGCCACCAAAAAGAGGGCAATGGACCAAGCAAACAAGCTAGCCGAGGCCAGGCGCAGGCTAGCAGAGATGGAGGCAGAAGTTAAGAGCTTGCAGAGGGCATACCAAGAAATGCCCGAAGGTTCCTCCCAGCAAGAAAACCGCGTCATCCTCCAGACAGCCTTCGCTCATAACCAGAACCAAAGGCCACCGCCGGTCAACCTCCCATTTGACCCGACTTCGCCACTCTCAGTCGCTCTGCAGCGAACTTCATGGCCGCTTGGCTACAAGCCAACTCAGCTCCCCAAGTACAACGCTACAACAGATCCAACTCAATTCCTCATGGCCTACGAAGCAACCATCGCTTCGGCCGGAGGTGATGACTCCACCATGGCCAAGTCCTTCGTCATGGCCTGCGAAGGTTCTATGGCTAACTGGTATTCGTACCTGCCTCCGCAATCAATCAACAACTGGTATCAGCTGAAATGAAGGCTCCTCCAGGACTTCCAGGGCTTCAGAAGGCTCACTACCAACACTGTCAAAGATTTCAAGTGCCCCCAACATGATCGTGAGCCTCTCTATGACTACTTCCGGAGGTTCGTCCAAAAGAAGGCTCAAATTCCAAACTTCTCAGAGAAAGATGCGATAGAAAAATGCATCGAGGGACTCCTGCCTGGTCAGCTTGCTTCCCACCTCATAAGATAGCCTCCGAGGACTTTAGAGGAGCTTTATTCAGAAGCAGAAAAGTACGCGAAGTCAGACGCTGACCACCGCAGAAGGGTCGCGCAAAGAAGAATAATGCGTCAGGCTGAAAAATATAACCAGCAAACATGGCAGCAAGAAAAGCAACCATCTCACCAACTCATCTTACCTCTGGAAACTTCGCACGGAGATGAGGATCAGATAACCTTCGATCCCTTCATGACAACACCAGAGCCGGAACCCCAGCGCTCAAACGACAAGCAACCTTCGTCTGGGCACGAGGCAGAGGTCGCGACAGAGGAAGAGGCCGAGGTCGTGGACCTTCGCGTGATCCCAAAAAATTCTTCTGTCACTTCCATGGATCTGACTCCGACCACAGAACAAACCAGTGCCCAGAGAAGAAGAAGACCCTTGACAGAATGGAAGCCGAGAAAAAGGCCAAGCTAGTTGGGCACACCACATGGCCACAGACCCAACCCCCTCAACAAATACAGTACACACAACCTTCATTCGTACCACCCTCACCATTTACACAAGCATACCGCCCACCCATGTTTAATTACAACTACAATCACAGTTGGCAGCCGCAGCCAAACCCTCCAACGCAAACCAATCAACCAATAACCCAAGCTCAACCCACTCAGGAGCAGCTACCACCACCCCCAGCTCACCCACCAAAACAAGAAAACCAAACAACAAATAGCCAACCCGCGGCACTACCGTCCTTCGGCATGATCATGCCCATCTCCGGAGGTTCTACCCTGGACTTCGAAAACAAGAGGCAACGCAGGGACTACTTCAGGCAAGTCCATTGCATCGTCTCCGAAGGTCCAACCAAGAGAACCCAGTTGTCACACTCTCCGATCACCTTCTCTGAAGAAGATGTCAACCTCATCAGCTACCCACACACAGACACTCTCGTCATCGAGGCAAACATTCAGGGCTGGAGGATTGGCAAGATACTAGTTGACACCGGCAGTTCTGCAGACATCATCTTCTCCGATACCTTCGATAAGATGGGTATCGACCGAAGCCTGCTTCAGCCTTCGGAAATCCCTTTAATGGGATTCGGAGGAAAGAGAGTGAACGCAATCGGCAAACTGTCACTCCTCGTGTCCTTCGGAGATACGGCCAACGCAAGAACAGAGCACATCACCTTCGATGTGGTAGAAATGCCTTACCCATACCGCGCAATCTTAGGAAGAGGAACAATTAACAAGTTCGAAGCTATCGTCCATCAACTATACTTGTGCACGAAAATGCCAGCTCCCGCAGGGGTCATCACCGTTCGCGGGGACCAGCAACTTGCGCGGGACATTGAACGGGGATACACCCCAGGACAGAAAAACGTGCACAATCTTCGGACTGAATCCAAGCCAGTTACCGTCGAAAAGCACCAAAGGGACAGCGAGAAAGCAACCTTCGAAGAAGACTGTGAAGTCAAGAAGGTCCCCCTCGATGTACACCTCCCCGACAAAATGGTGACTATCAATGCAACCCTAGAGCCTGAAGAGGAGAAAGAACTTCTCGAGTTCCTCCGCAAGAACCAAGATGTTTTTGCATGGTCCACCAACGACCTTCGAGGAGTCAGCAGAGACATCATCGAGCATCGCCTGGACACCAACCCAAACATCAAGCCGAAGAAGCAGAAGCTTCGCAAAATGGCAGATGAAAAAGTCACAGCAGTCAAGGCTGAAGTCCAGAGACTGCTAGATGCAAATGTCATTAGAGAAGTCAAGTACCCAACATGGCTGGCAAATACTCTACCGGTCAAAAAAAAGAATGGCAAATGGCGCATGTGCATCGATTTCACTGACCTCAAACAAGCCTGCCCGAAGGATAACTTCCCGCTGCCAAGAATCGACAGAGTCGTTGATGACGCAGCAAACAGTCAACTCATGTCTCTGCTGGATTGTTTCTCCGGATACCATCAGATATGGATGAGAAAGGAAGATGATGAGAAAACAAGCTTCATAACACCATTCGGCACCTACTGCTTTGTGAGGATGCCCGAAGGGTTAAAGAATGCAGGACAGTCTTTTTCAAGAATGTCATCCGTGGTCTTAGAACACCAACTTAGAAGGAACGTCCTGGCTTATGTTGATGACATTGTTGTAACCAGTTCAATAAGAAGCAACCATGTGGCAGATCTGGCCGAAACATTCGCAAGCTTAAGAAAAGTAGGATTGTCCTTGAATCCCAATAAGTGCATCTTCGGAGTTCACAAAGAAAAGGTGCTAGGATGTCTAGTGTCCACCAAAGGCATCGAAGCAAACCCCGGCAAAGTAAAAGCTCTTTGGAACATGGAGGAGCCAAAGTCCATCAGGGACGTACAGAAACTCACAGGAAGAATTGCAGCCTTAAACAGATTCATCCCCCGCTCTGCAGACCGAAGCTTACCATTTTCAAGGTCCTTCGCAACGCAAACAAATTTGAGTGGGGCCCCGAGCAAAGTGAAGCCCTCCAGGCGCTCAAAAACCACCTACAGAACATGGTCAAAATGACCTCACCTGACCCGAAGGACATGCTGCTCCTATACATCGCAGCATCCTACTCTGCCGCTAGTGCAATGCTCGTGCTCGAGAGAGAAAACGAAGGAAAAAGAAGCAACTACCTGTTTATTTCGTATCAGAAGCTCTCGCAGGCTCGAAGCTCATGTACTCAGAGCTAGAAAAAATCGCATATGCAGTAGTCATGTCCGCCCGGAAGCTTCGACACTATTTCGAAGCTCACAAGATAATAGTGGTCACAGATCAACCCTTGCATGATTTGTTCAGTAACAGAGAGGCCTCGGTTAGAATTGCCAAATAGGCTTCGGAACTCTCTGAGTTTTACATAGACTTCGAAAGAAGAACAACCATCAAGTCACAAGTATTGGCAGATTTCATTGCCGATTGGACATCCTCATCCTTCAAGGAGGAACCTCCGACTGAAACCTGGATTGTGCACTGCGATAGGGCCTGGTGCAACGACGGAGCGGGCATTGCTGCAATCATAGAATCTCCTTCGGGAGCAAAAACAAGATACGCTGCACGACTAACCTTTGGCAACGTAGAATCATCCACCAACAACACAACCGAGTACGAAGCCTTGCTACTGGGCCTTCGCAAAATGAAAGCCCTTGGCCATCAGAACTTTATAGTCAAAACAGACTCAAAGGTCATCAGAGACCACATCAAAAAGGACTCGGAGGCAAGAAAGCCAAAGCTTATCGAGTACCTTGATGCAGCTAGATCCATGGAGAAATATTTCAAAGGCTTCGACATCGTTCATATCCCGAGGCACATGAACGACGAAGCAGACAAACTGGCAAAGGCAGCATCAAGAAAAAGCAGTTGCCATCAGATGTATTTTTCGAAGAAATCACATAACCTTCGGTCAAGCCGAAGAAAGAAAAACAAATCTCAGTCATCTCAGCCGAAGATTGGAGAACACCTATAATGGAGTACCTTCGGGGAAACATTGAGCTGCCAAATGAAAAAGAGGAAAAGAAAATGCTCCAAAGAGCGAGGGGCTACGTTATCTCCGAGGGAGAATTGTTCAAGTCAGGTGTAACAAGCCCATGGTTAAAGTGCATCTCAACGACCGAAGGAATCGAGCTCCTCAAGGAAATTCACTCCGAGTCTTGTGGATCTCACATTAGCTTCAGACAACTTGTCTCCAAAGCCTTCATGCAAGGATTCTTCTGGCCAACAGCCCTGAAGGATGCTCACCACATAGTGAAAACATGCCAAGCATGCCAAATGATGAGCCCGAAGTCCACAAATCCTTCGGAGCCAATTCAGCTGATACCCCCCACCTGGCCTCTTCAAAGATGGGGAATTGATCTAGTGGGCCCCCTACCCACAGCTCAGGGCAATTACAAGTACGCAGCAGTTGCTGTTGAGTACTTTACAAAATGGATCGAAGCCAAGCCACTCATCAACATCACATCGGAAACAATCATAAAAATCTTTTGGCAGAACATCGTCTGCAGGTTCGGGGTCCCAAGGGAGATCACCGTCGATAACGGAAAACAGTTCGACTCATAGCTCTTCAGAGAATTCTGTTACAGTCTTGGCACGAAGGTAATCTTTGCTTCGGTGTACCACCCACAATCCAACGGGGCTGTCGAAAGGGCCAACGACATCGTCTTCGGCAGCATTAAGAAGTGCTTGTTCGATCAGAAAAAGGGAAAGTGGGTAGATGAACTCCCGAAGGTCATCTGGTCCCACAACACCTCAGAATCAAGAACCACCAAGTTCACCCCATTCAGGCTACTATATGGTGCCGAAGCAATGACACCAGAAGAGCTTAAGAATCGAAGCCTAAGGGTAACCCATCAAGTCGAGGGCACACCCTCTGAGGAGAAAAACCTCATAGAGCTAGACATCCTGCAAGCTTCGGAAAATCTAGAAAAGTATCAGCAAGAACAACGAAGTGGAGAGACAAGAAAATAGTGAAAAAGAACATCGCAGTCGGAGACTGGGTCCTAAAAAGGAAGCCAAATGCCGAAACCTCCGGCAAACTGCAACCCAAATGGGAAGGACCATTCCTTGTAATCAAAAGCAATAGGCCAGGGTCTTATCACTTGTCCGCCGCCGAAGGCAATGAGCTGCAGCATCCTTGGAATGCCGACAGCATCAAAAAATACTACATTTAAGTTTGTAAAAAGGACGCATCGCGAAGCTATAAGCGATCGCGGACCTTCGCATTTATTTTCAGTTATTTCATACATTGTAAACGGGACGTACTCTTTTCCTCACAAGGGGAAACTCCGCACATGAGGTGAGGTTTTTGATGAGGCGTACCCAGTGTAAACTATCTCAATACAATGAATTTTCCCCAAACAGTGTCACTCTCGCCTAAGCAGCCAAAATGGCAAGCTTCGGCAAACATCTGCATGTCAAACAAAACAGTAAGTTAGCAAAATATGTAGAATCTGCAAACTTTGCATACTTATCAAAACAAACGCACAACAAGTGCAAAAAACGCCAAGGGGCTTCGACCTTTCAAAAGGTCCGAACCAAAACACCTTCGGCACAAGCACACAACAAGTGCAAAAAACGCCAAGAGGCTTCGACCTTTCAAAAGGTCCGAACCAAAAAACCTTCGGCACAAACGCACAACAAGTGCAAAAAACGCCAAGGGGCTTCGACCTTTCAAAAGGTCCGAACCAAAAAACCTTCGGCACAAACGCACAACAAGTGCAAAAAACGCCAAGGGGCTTCGACCTTTCAAAAGGTCCGAACCAAAAAACCTTCGGCACAAACGCACAACAAGTGCAAAAAATGCCAAGGGACATCGACCTTTCAAAAGGTCCGAACCCAAAAACCTTCGGCACAAGCACACAACAAGTGCAAAAAACGCCAAGGGGCTTCGACCTTTCAAAAGGTCCGAACCAAAACACCTTCGGCACAAGCACACAACAAGTGCAAAAAACGCCAAGGGGCTTCGACCTTTCAAAAGGTCCGAACCAAAAAACCTCCGGCACAAGCACACAACAAGTGCAAAAACCCAACAGGGCTTCGACCTTTCAAAGCATCCGAACCAAAAAGGGCACATAAAGTGCAAAGCGAAGGCCAACAGGATGCCTCGGAAAAATCAAAAAATGGATGCCAGAAAGGGGGAGGGGGCGTTTTTTTCCACAAGAACCTTCGGCACCCATCATTCGATTTACCCAAAACAAAAAGAACTAAGATCCTCGAGGACAACAGCGCGAAAGAAAGGGGGGATACGTTTTTTCACCAAAAACAAAGTTTCCACGCATTACCTCGTCGGCAAACAAATCTTATATCGAAACAAACACTCCAGCAAAAAATACCTCCGGGCAACGACTCATTAGGAAGGCGGGGAGAAGTTTTTCAAGAACCACCCTAACGAGCGTCGCCCCGGATAAAAACAAATTACACACAAAAAGGTCCTTCGGCAAAGAAAAGCGAAGGCTATGGGGGGAGACGTTTTTCTCCAAGAGCCCCACAACAGTAAAACTCTGCAAAATTCGGGTGCAAATATGTCAAACACATCGCACAACAAAAGGCACCACGAAGGATGCACATCACAACGCACCCCGAAGGATGCACATCACAAGGCACCCCGAAGGATGCACATCACAAGGCACCTCGAAGGATGCACATCACAAGGCACCTCGAAGGATGCACATCACAACACCTCGAAGGATGCACACAAAAAGGAAACCCGAAGGACACACAATAAAAGCCATTACAAAGGCAATCGCGAAAGTCACATTCAGACAAAGGGGCAAAACATGTTACAACAAATTTCTACCGGACCAAATTAAAAACTCCGCGACGCTGCATCCAGGACGAGCAAGCCTAAAAGCCTCCCAGCTCATCAATACAATAGCATTGTTCACATCCTGCACCATGGCAATATTTACAAACCAAAGTGCCAGAAAACTACCAAAGTAAACTACAAACCAATCTACACCTGAGCCCCCAAAGAACCAGCAACAACATTCCCCGAAGGAGACCTCCGATCCTCGGACATTCGATTGTCCTCCGAAGGCTGATCAGGAGTCGCCTCCTGCACCAAATAGACGAAATCAATTAAAAACAAACAAAAGAAAAAATGAAAAGTTGTTGGAACCAAACCTACCTCAGCAGCTGCGGTCGCCAGAGTCCGAACGGCAACTTTGCCAGAAGTTTCCCAGAAACGCTCAAAAAATGCAGCCTTCACATCTTGAATTCTTGCCACCTCCGCTGCCAAGCCTTCGTAGGGTACATACTGAAAATCATCGAGTCGGGCAAGGTCAACTGTGCCGGCACGAAGAAGATTTCCAACAAGCCCCTCGAAGGAGACGGAGGCCGCATTGTCATTTGCAATACCCATCACCTCACCGAGGCCTTCAAGCTCGGACAGCAACCAGTCCAAAAGCAGGAAGAAAACTTGGGGACCTTCGACCGGCTCAGGCAAGGGCAAAGGCTCCGCTCCAAGGGCAGAAAGAGCCTTCTTGTACTCTTGGTACACCCCTTTGGCTCATCTGGCAACCTCGGGTAAGACCCGCTCGAGTTCAGTCATTTTAGCCTGAACCCACTCCAGCTCGGTGATCCTACTCTTAAGGTCAGCCTTCTCGTTCGCATCCCTCTCCACGGTCCTCCGAAGGCTCTCCAGAACCTTCTCGTTATCCGAAGCAACAAATTCTAGCCTCGAACACCTGGCTTTCAGTTGCTAGTTCTCGTCCTTCAAAACGAGAATTTCAGCCTCAGCCTGCCGGAGCTTGTCAGCCAAACCCAGTCTCTCGGTGGCACTCGCCACCCGAAGGTCCGCGTCTGCTTTGGCCTTCTGCATCAAAGCTCGGCTGGCGTGGGCAAGCTTCTTGCTCAACTCAGCAACAATGAAAGCAGCGTCGGAGGTAGACGCCTCTGCCACGGCTGCATTAAATCCTGAATAAAAAACAAAATCACCTTCGGGAACACTAAAATTGATCAAGAGACAAAAATAAAACAATACCCCACACCTTTCTCGGGAGGGAGAATCCCAGTCGCGCCAGGCCCGTGCATCATGGCCAAGAGCTGCTGCATCGACGCCGATACAGCTGCAGAAAATAACATAAGTAAAAACCCCCTCGGAAGCGGTGAACGAGATAGGAAATCAGGAAAAGCCAAGTAGGTGAAACTTACCAGACTCGTCGAAGGTCATCCCCTCCAAAGCCTCCACCTCTTTGTCCGAAGGTGGAGCAGAGGAACACCCACGAACCTCTCCACCTCTGAGCGCCATCAGTGTCTCACCTACCAAGATCTCCCCCTCCGCGATGTTCACCGCAAGAACAGGCTGCACGTCCTTCGGCGCCGGAACCGAGTCCCTCAGGACATCGGTCGTCGAGGCAGTCCCCTTCGGCACGGGCGGCTTCGGAAGGTCCGCAGGCTTGGCCCCAGTCTTGACGAGGCTCTGAATCCTCCGGCGTTTCGTCGTACCTTCGGATGAACAATGAAGATTAATCAACGCTTTCGCCACCTCAACCCGACGGCTGGAACCAAAAAGCATGGTCCCGTACTCATCGCTAAGATCATAACGGGATCTAAAAAACCTCCCTTTGGGAACTACAATCTCCCCCCCACCGTCCCCATGAGCTCTTCCATAAATGAGGGCGTACCGCTGTCGCCCGAAGAAACCTCCTCATCTTGCGCCTTTCTCTTGGCGCTCTCAGCCCGCGCAACTGAAACCTTCGTGCTCGAGGGTTTCCGGCCACGACCACGCCCCTGCATACCGGTAGCCCCGGAGCTCCCCGCCTCCTCCACCTTAGCCTTACCTCTGGACTTTGCCTCAGGCACCTCCGAACCTACGTTCCCCGGCGGCGTCAATCTTGGAACGGCGTTAGCCGGGACCGGCCGAGGCTCGTAAGCGACGCCCATCTCAGCTAGGCAACAGTTCAACCGAAGGTTCCCTCCGCACACCTCCACCAAAGAATGGTACTCCTTTTTGTTCCATGGCCCCAGTATCTCCGCAGCCCAATGCTCTAGCTCATCAACAATAACTTCGTCACTGGCACCTTTGGGTCTCCGAAGCCCAAAAACCGGAGAAATCACATCGTACTTCAAACAAACAAAGCGTTTGCGCTCGAACCTCAACGGAGACCAGCCAGCAGCAAGTGGCCAAACCTTGGCAGCCAAAAATTCCTCGACAGCATCCCTGCCACCACAAACTTGGCAAGCTGTCATGAAAGCTTACAGACACGATTTGAAACCTGGCCCACGTTTGCTGAAGGCAGGCTGATAAACGTGATCGAACATCTCAATATCCGAAGCAAGAAGATACTTCTCCTCGCTAGAACCTTCGGGATCAGGGAAGCCAATCTTCGTGTAAAACCAGTATCCCAACCAGTTCCCCTCCCACTTGTTCTTGTAAGCTGTCGAGAGCATAACCTTCAACAGGCCAGTCCTTTTGTTCGGCTTACGAGGAACGAAGGTGCAGCAGCCGTTCTGAACCTCGCTAAGCTCGGCATCATCATCTACATAGACCTTACGAGGCTGGCAGTGCAGCTGAAAAAGTCTGCAAAACGCATCCACAGACACTTCCTCTCCGAAGCTCCGCACTACCCACAGAAATTTGGCCAATGTAACAATCCCGTTCGGAGTGAAATGGTGTAGCTTCGCGTTGAATGGCTCCAAAAGCTTCGGCACAATTGGATCCATCGGAAGTCTAAGTCCCGCTGTAAAAAAATCCTTAAAGACCACAACCTCGCCGGTCTCCGGTACAGGAATCAATTCTGCCCCTGGAGGGCGACAAACCCCCTTTGGCGAAATAGCCCTTCGTAACGTAGAAGTCTATCATGCTCTGAGATACGACAGATGGCTCGAAAAGCAGAGTCTTACGTTTCTCTGGAGCCATCAGTTCCGACACGTCCGCAGATACAGCCGAAAGGCTCTCGCTGGACTGCTGCTGCTGAGAAGGCTGCGAACCACCCGCCTCTCCTTCGGGAGCTGGACCAGAGTCTGTACGGAGAACCGCCCTCTTAATGAATGCCATAACTACAAAAATAAATAAATAACAAAGTCACATTAGAAACAAAGGCTCAAACGAACCTTCGATCAACCTCGCTGTCTGTTTAGTGCGAGCCATGAGCCGCAAAGTTACTTACACCAAAGAAAACGAGCAGCTTCACCGCGCACGAAACCAGAACCTTCGGACAAAGCGCTTTATAGCAAAAAGCGACGAAGGAAAGCAGAGCTCGAGAGGGCACAGGTTTTACCCCCCTCTCCTCCGCTTATATAGGCGGTGAAAAGGAACAGTTCCAGCAGTAAAACCGAGGAGACAGCAGCCCAAGCGGCGCAATCAGAAAATGACACGTATACAACAAAAACCGACCGTTGTGGCCGACGGTTCGGGAGACGTTTTTCCTCGGAAGCTTCCCGAAGGCTACACGCAATCTTCTTCATTAACAAGGATTCGGACCGTCGTCTTTGGACCTCGCCCTCGAGGGGCTACTGTTGGGGATTAGACCTTCGGGTCAAGCCCTCACCCTCAGAAATGCTCCCTAACCTGTTTGCAGGGCCACAACGAAATGGAGCCAAGCATACCCGAAGGTATCGGATGAACACTAAGAGGCGCAAGCTCAAAAACCATGAATTTCGAGCCGAAGGATGTCACCTTCTGATGGCCGAAGGTAACGGATGGCTACCCAGAAGCACAAGCGCAAACACCAAGGCCTTCGGTCCGAAGGGTATGCTTCCGCCGCGCCGAAGGTGACAAACGGCCACCCAGAAGCATAAACTCGAAGATCAAGACGTTCGGGAAAAGAGCCCGCGACCGGGAACGAGGATGACGGCTGGTCGATCGTTGAAGGAACCTTCATGGCCCAAACTCCCGGAGGTACCCGAAGGTTATTGTAACCTTCGTCGGCTGAAGACATGTGAGTAAAACGTGAATATGTGAGAAGGTCGGATTTGTACACCTCCCGAATACGTGAGAAGGTCGGATTTGTAAACCTCTCACCTTGTAATTTTACCCCGGAACCGGTTGAGAGTGAGCTGTAAATGAGTTGGGAGGGGACAATTTAGGAAAACCTGGCTGAGTGCTAGGGGTATAAATAGCCCCCTCTCTCCACAGTGTAAAGGGTTGAATTTTCTGATCATTATTGGAGAGTTCGACACTTACTTTCATTGCCACCTTTCTTACTGTTCATGCTCCATGTCTGGACATCAACAAAGCTGAGATCCCAACAATACGTTGATCTGCAGATGGGTCCAAGGGCATCGAATATGTATAAAATGGCATTGCCTTAGAGAAGATAAGAATTATAGTGGCATCGTTCAGAATATGTGAATTGTAATGGCATATTAGAGAACTTGAAAAATTATAATGGCATAGATCACATTAACCGTAAATTTTTTGCAATCGCTCGATGCATCACATCTCAGGTCCGGCAGTAGGGTAGGGAAGTGTTCGTTAGGCGTTAGTGGGGTGCTAAAAATAAGCCCCTCTAATAAGCATTGGTGTTTGGAGGTTAAAAAAAATGTTATTTAGAGCTTATTTGGAGGGTTTACCGTAAGCACCCTTGAACCAAATAGAATCTTATTCGTAGAAAAAACTGACAGCACATTAGAATTGTACTTGTTCTAACCTCTACTGCAACAACCGAAATATCTGAATTATTTCGACCAGACCAAAAGATCCACAAAACTATGGTCTGCCATTACCAAAATTCACCCATGCATCACGAACAGAAAGGACAAAAAAATTCGTGTCACATTTGCAATGTAAATTAATTGCAATTGCCATACATACTGTTCATTTTTGACACTGCCTTACCTTTTCCTTTCTTAAATGCCTTTACTTAATTACTTTTCACCAATCTCCCTCAATTAACTAACCAAAACTAACCAACTAAACGAATATAAGAAATTAAGTAATGAGCAAAAGAAATAAAGCAATAAGCAGCTATGGGCCACAGCCTCTTACCTAAATGGTAATCATTCATTTATGTAGGTGCTCAACCCTGGCCTGCTTATCTGTTTGGAGACTCGGCGCCACATAGGCAGGGTCGCTGGGATGCCCAGATGGGCTGCAGAAGTGCAAAACGCACGGCCCAAATAGAAGGTCCAATAAAATAACGGTTCACTAAAGCCTAGCAGTGTCATCAACTCATCATCTTCCACCTGCGAATTGAGTTTTGCTGTTCAGCAGGCAGCAGCCATGGTGGACGACGGTGTCGGACGGACGGAAACTGATAGCAAGCGGATTGGCAGGTAATATATAAGCACCGTAACTTGCTATACAGGGCCCTCCGCCCGTTGATCTGAGCTTCCAACTTCTAGACGCTGCTTCAGTTTCGTCGTAGAGAGATCGCGCGTCTCTGCTCCACTGCTCCACCGGCAGAAGCACAGCTGCACAGGTAGCACGCCAGCAACCCAGCCAGCACCGGAGCACAGGCTGCACGTTGATGCAGAGGCAGAGCCGAGCTGTGCTCGAGCGGGCGTGCGGCCAGCCAGGCCCTGCAGGCACGCGCAGCGGCGCAGGTGGAGCCGCAGCACCTGTCCGAGCACGCGCGTGTGCGCACGAGGACCGAGCGGATCGCCGGCGAGGAGCGGAGGCGACAGAGGAGGACGCAGCGATTTGGGGGCGGCCTGGGCGGAAGCCGAAAGGCACACGCAAGACGCGGACGGACGCGTGGATGTGGAATTAGGCTTGGACGAGTGAACACTGGCTTGTTCGGTTACCGGCGTCATTTCAGGATTCCTAGAACGTACGTTTTTTTAAAAAAAAATTGCATGCATGTGTGTTAAATAAAATCTATTTGCAAGATTTTTTTAGAGATGTGCATAAATTTTTGCGACGAATCTAATGACAGTAATTAATCGATGATTGGTTATAGTAATGCTATAGTAACCATCCTCTAATCACGCGATCAAAGACCTTATTAAATTTTTTAGGTTCCTAATGCAGTGATTCTGGAGTTGGTTTTGTAAATTGGTTTTATTTGACACCATAATTAGCGGTTAAAATTTCCTATCACTTCTAACACGGAAACCAAACAAGACCACTGAACTTATACGTCTCGCTATAGAGTCCATAGGGTGGAGTTTGAGGCCTCAAAGGTATAATAAGCTGGGCCATCCCGTATAAGTTAAAAATAAAATAATTCCAGCTGAAAATAAAATCCCGTAAATATGGATAGTTCCATTTTCCATTCTGTTTTCATATTTTTCCATCTCATTTTCTTTCGTATAATTAAAAAAACTTGTCCCGCCGATACACCATTTCCGAATCCACTAGAAACACCAGGCCTACACGGAGTTGGATAGCACATGGAGAGCTGGCCAAGGGCAATGACATTGCTCTTCAGCCGGGCACTTCACCGCTGCTGCTTAAACTTCATATTTGAATAGTGCACTTTGTGTCGTTAGTCTTACTGAAAGTTCAACTATACAAACGTATGTTGAAACATATGTTATTGAATTGGAAGAAGCAAGACTATAAACGGCAACGATCAAATGAAACTAATAGAGGGTTTCACTTGTGTTGCTACTTTAGAGATGATAGGATTGCATCAAGGAACAACTGCAAATGGAAAACACAAATAGTAAGATGTTTAGAAATATTGTTATGTCAATCACTTCTACTTAATAACCAGAGAATCCAAAATTATGACATTCTCCTTGACAGCTTCAAACATACGCCCATTTTATATTCTTCGACCTCTCAAAGCTACTTCACAAATTATATAAAGTCAAGACAAAGACTAATAGCTGAAGTAAGAAGGGTAAAGATAATTGCAGATTGAATGATTTTTTTTTCTTTTGTAACTCAAGACGAAATATTTGTTGAAGTCAAATACTTTCATCCAAAAATAGACTGTTTATTTTGGGCTCGCTTAGAATTTACAAAGAGAGAGGTAGCAAGTGGGAACGTGGGATACAGATGGAAGAAACAGAGCACAAATGCTCGTGCCCTCCTCTGCTTTGGCCGCCATGGCTGGGCTTTTGAGCTCTGATGTAGGCATTGTTTCTGGCTACCACTTCCAAATCCGAAGGTCAGGGGAGGTAAAGGAGAGTGAGGACAACCCATTTGCGGGGTTCTTGCTAGGGATTAGGGCACGGAAAAAGAGGAGGGCAAGAGGCAGACATGGATGCGGCTCTGGAGCTCATGGGGAGCTCGGCACTGAGAGGGAAAGAGAAGGCCTCGGCTTAGGACAGGTAGAGGTGGGTGTGGAGGTGCTCACCGTCGGACCAATTGAACTATGGTGGCTGATTGTCAGAGATCGACGAGGTGGCCATCTTCTATGTAGTGTGTAGGAGCAGAGGAAGAAGAAATTGGGAAAAGGGATAGGATGAGCAGGACGGAGTAGGGAGCGCAGGGAGGCGATTTGGCCGCCTGCGAAGCTACAGATGACAGCGGCGTGCGCGGGATGGTGTCGTCGCTTCCCATGAGCGTAGGGGCTAGGGCGGGGGGCGCTGCTCCTCCACCGAGCGGTGAAGCCGCAGCAGCTCCGGGGGGGAGCACGGATGCTTGGTCGAGCGGCGGCTGGGGTGGGCTTGCCAGTGCAGAGGGAGCAGGGGGATGCGGTGGCGGTTCGGGCGGAGCACGATAGCGTGACCCGGCAGCGGCTGGGGCGAGCATCGCGAGTGCTCTGGTTCACGGATTAACGGGCGCAAGGCCTGCACGTACCACCATCGAATCAAACGGCTCACAAGCTAACGGGTGACGTGGATCAACGAGGCCCGAGAACCGCCCGATTCCAGGGTCAGCTTTCGTCTTTTAGAGATTTCATATAATTAAAAAAACTTGACCCGCCGATACGCCCTTTCCGAATCCATTTTCCGTTCTGTTTTCATATTTTTCCATCTCATTTTCTTTCGTATAATTAAAAAAACTTGACCCGCCGATACGCCCTTTCTCATTTGGGTAAATTCGATTCATGCCACCACAACTCCGTGAATTTGGATTTCAGGTTGAAAATCATGCCACTCAATAGTATGGATTTCAACATGAAATCCAATTTCAAAAAATTATAGTGACATGGATCCAACTAACCCTTGTCATTTCCGTCCTGCTTCCGGATACATCCGATCCATTTCCCGCCGTTTGAAGGTAGGTAGAAAAAACCTACCAAGATCGAGAAAATCACGGAAGGTTCTATCTTAGACCTATGTCCGTTGGTATCTCTAAAAGACGAAACCTGACCCTGGATCGCGCATATCATTGGGCCACGTCGCCTGCAAACTTCAGCCATCGGATCATCCATGGATGCCTGGGATCGCGGAAGACCAAGGGCCCCGGCTACAGCTTCGCGAGACATCGACCTCCCCCGCTGCTCCCCTCCGTAGGCTGCATGAAAAATAAAAATAAAAAATCCCGAGCCGCCCCCACGGCCTCACCTCTCTCGAGTCTCGACCAGGGTTCACGTATCCGACCGGTGACCGGTAACCGCCGGCCTCCGGTTCCGGTATACCGGTCCGGTTTGGCCGGTTACCGGTCGGAACCGGTGGAATTCAAATTTGAATTCAAACTTCCCCGTTCAACCGGTTCCGATCGGTATGCCGGTCGGTTAGACCGGTATACCGGCCGGTTTGGCCGGTATACCGGCCGGTTTGGATGGTAACCGGCCGGTTTGACTGGTACAGGTCAAATTCAAATTTTTTTCTTTTTTTTTTAAATTCAAATGCCCACAAAGTATACTAAATAAATGTTTGTACAACATATTTTAGTCTAAATGAACCATCCAACTCTTTTTTATACTACTTTTACATTGTATTTGTATACTTTCGTATGCACGTTTTTTTTATTTAACTTATAAATTCCGCAAACCATACTAAATGAACGAATTTTTGAGAAAATTTGACACCATTAGATTCATCACACCTTGAAATATTTTTAGGAATTTTTTGAGAATTTTTCATTTTTTTGAATTCAAATTCAAAATTTGAATTTGGACCGGTTGGGAACCGGTCGGAACCGGAACCGGTCCGGACCGGTTTGACCGGTTACCGGTCAAACCGGACCGGTTCCCACCGGTAAGGTTAACCATGGTCTCGACTCGTCTCCTCTTGGCGACCGCGAGGCGGAGGCGAGCCGAGCCAGGGACTCCGTCCCGCGACCCTGCCGGCCGTCGAGCGTCGGTCGCCGGCCGCCGGTTCGCCGGCCGTCGCCCCGCCCCCAGGCCGACCCTGCTCCCCTGTGCGGCTGTGCTGCGCAGCTTCCAGCGAACCGCCACCGCAGCTGCTCCTCGCCGGCTCGCTCCCCGACGTCGCGGCTCCCGACGCCCGGTTCTTCCCTGCTTCCCTGTGCGGTTCCCTCCTTCTCCCTGGCTGGTGGCTGGCCCCCTCTCCCAATTCCCAAAGGTATGCCAAGCTATTTCCCCCAAAATTTCTAACCCTAACCAGTGAGATTAGGGATGAATTAGTTGATTAGTTAAACTTATACAATATGTGCTTGTGATTTATAGGATTTGTGATCTGTGAACTTCGGCTTGGTCATGTTGTACCTTGTATGTTAAAATTTCTCACATTCTTGTACATCCTGTATGCAGCCAACATGCCATTGACAAAAAATCTCAGAGTCGCCATAATCGATAGCAACCCTGCATTGAAGTCAAGAAATTACCTGACTAAAAGCAGTATACCAGATTCTAGGGTCAGTACTGTTACTCCTGCAACCATTTCCTTCTTCAAAGGTATGATCCTAGACCAAATCTGCGCATTATTTTGCTTACTTTCAGCCGTCTCTCATCCTGTAACGATATTTGTGTTAAAGAGTCCAAGTTTCCCCTGTGTGTCTAGGTGGCATTTCATCTAGATTGACCTTCCATGTTGTTTATGCTCAAGTTGATGAACTATATTCAGTATTGGTTTCGCAATTTCAGTTGTTTGTAGCTTTCCGTGCTTTATTAGCCTTGAACCCAGAAGCACCCATTTTTCTATTTATAACTTGCCAAAAGTTTCGCTAAAAGATTTGGCTGCCACAAATGGGTTGCCAAATGAAGTATGGCAAAGCATATATCTCATATCCGCATTATGTTTATCCATCATTTTGCACAGTCATCAGCACCCAATGTTCGGTAGTTCTTTAATATCTTAATCTCCATTCAATATTTGCTCAACTTCCAATCCTGTGGATATTATTTGTGATATGCTGCAACTTCACACAAAATAAGCTCGCCAAAGATATGTCTCTATAACTCTTTATCCTTGCTGATCCACCATTCTTCAAAGTTTCTACCTCATCACTGCAGTGACAAAGTTACCATTCATTATTGTAATTAATTTGATTGTCATGTCGTTCTTTTATTGTTTCTGCTTCGTTGTGTCAGTAGCAATGGTACTTATTTTTTAGGTCACTAGTCTAGACTTTAGTTGGGTACAATGTTGGGTTAAAATTTCTGTGCACATTGCATTTAAAAATAAAATTTCTCCATTGGCCAAAATATAACTGAAAAATGTAATGTTTATATATTTTCCTTCCTGTATGTGCTTCAGACTGTTCTCAAGGCGGTAAGGCGGACGCCTAGCAAGGTGGGCCGGCTGGACGCCTAGGCGAGCAAGGTGGATCACTGCTTCTACTGGAAAACAATAGCGTGTTATCAGTAATATTCCTCATGCGTGTACACATTAATGTGGCAGAAATTGGCGCGTGGGAGCATGTTCAACAGCAAAGACATGCTTTCTTTGGTAAAATGCAGGTAAGCAGATAACATGCTTTGACCTATAAACAATTTACATCATAATTTATGCCCATTATTTTCACCTCTGCCTCTTTTGATCAAACACATTTTTGTTGCATTTGCACTTTTGAGCTTTGCTAATAAGATGCCAAGTTGTACTAGGTCAACTAAACAATTGAATCATCTACTGTGTGATTTGCATTATGCTAGCAATACAAATGAGTCAAGCCTAAGGTATCCAAAATGTTGTCCAGCTCAGTTTCCAATTTGAACGTAAAGACATTACTATAACTCTATTATGCTTCTGCTTACTAGCCTATATCAGTTCTGATTACAGATAAAACTGAAGCTTAGGTATTTTTGGAAGATAGCTGGTCTAAAATAGATGGATAGCTGGCCTAAAATAGATGTTCATATTTTCTAGCATGCCAGACTGTTAGTGTATGGTGTATTTTGCAGAAGTACAACTATCACCTAACCATACGAGCATGCATGAGTACTTGCCTTCTTTTTATTTTTTATTTTCCTCTGTTATTTGTTTACAAACACACATTGGCATCATTGCTTCTCTTTAGTAATAACTATGATACTGGATATTTACTTACGAGTTACGGCTGGCAGGTGTGGGATTACACTGGACTTGGATACACGAGGTATAATGCAAGAGATGTGGGTAAAGAATACCTTGGGTATGCTTTAACGAAAGCTGCTGTAATTTGTTAGATACACTTTTTTCAGTGGTGAATCTTTCAGTTTGTTTGCGTTGTTTAGATGCGTGGTGGAGAACAAAGTGCTTTGCAATTCTCTGCTCTTACGTTCTCAGGTTTGTCTTTCAGAACCATTTAGCGTCAACACTAGTTTGTATTGCACGTTGCTATTTGTGTTGTACGTTATAGTTATCTTTACACAATACCAATAGAACATCCTTTTCAATGTGTCGTTCTTACAGCTTTATATTATAATATGATAATCTCAAATATTCAAGAACACAAAGAAGTTGTAATTTGGTGTCGTGCAGCCCAGATTCTGTTAAGATGGCTTTCTTCTTCTTTTGTGAAAAGAGTCAATTTAGTCTGATGCTTAGAAATGTTTACTTGGTCAGGAAGAATTGGATGACATGGAAAGTGTGATATATCTTACCAGATTGGTCTCTTACTTTCCCGTCGAAGAGCAGACAAGCAAGGATGAAGCCAACATCAAGTGAACCATTATCTGCTGGTCATTCTACCGAGGAGTTATATTGCAGCAATTTAGTTAAACTTTACCTGAGTGATGGAAGGAGTTTATATTCCAAATTGGTGGTAATTGCTTGTTTATATTCTTTTGCATTATTTTGAGTTTTTTTTACTTCATTTCCTTAATATCATGTTTAAACTTTGTTGCAGATAGGAGCTGATGGTTTCAAGTCCAATGTTAGACAGATTGCATGCATAGAAACAACTAGATGGAATTATCCGCAAAGTGCAATTATCTGTACAGTGGAACATGTTATGAAAAATAATTAAATACACTGGTCTTCTCAGTTGTCAGGTAGGCGCGGCAACGGCCGCGCCAGTGTTTCTAGTGGAGATCGAACTCTGGCTTGCAGGGCCCAAGCGCACAGCCTAGACTAGCCGGAGTAGGTGCCGCTCGCACCGTTTCCGTATAGTTGAGAATATATATATATAGGATAAATATAGAAGAACTGACTGACGGAAATCAAGATTATTTGAGTGAGAAAAGGTAATAATAGCTTGCGAGACTGCGACAGGCTGCCAAAGATATCCATTTGGACCACAGTTTGTTGGGTGTGGTGGGCTACAGACCAAAAAATTTAGGGGCCCTCGAGAAATGGGGCCGGTCCACAGTTTGTTGGGTGTGGTGGGCCGCAGACGAAAAAATTAGGGGCCCTTGAGAAATGGGGCCGGTGTGGCCGCACTCCCACGTGCCCGGCCCTGAAAAGGGGAGCTGCATGGACTGGGCATCCAAACAGCACACAGCGCTGATTGCCTGCTTTCGATGCAAAGCCAATCCAAGCATGCCTTGACACCTCTGAATGCACGCACGCCTCGAGGACCGTGCCTCTGGCGCCACACTGCCAATCTGCCATTAATAATTACGCAACAGGGTAAGCAATTCCCAGCATGCTGCTTTGCGCTTGTGCTTGAACTGGGTAATCGGGATTCCGGGGTGTTTAGCTGGTGAAATTTTTTGGATTGGGCTACTGTAGTATTTTTGTTGTATTTGGTAAATATTATCTCATCATGAATTAACTAGACTTATAAGATTTTTTTCGTAATTTTCAACTAAATTGTGTAATTAGTTATTTTGTTTAATTATATTTAATGCTCCAATGCATCGGAAAGAAATTTGATGTAACAAGCTACTGTAACACTTTTTGGGTTCCTTCTTGGGAACTAAACAGCCCCCAAATGCGTACCAAATCACCATCTCACTAGTGCAGTAATTGTTTTAAGGACATACGAGTGGTGTGCAGTACCGAATCAACACATGCAGGTGCGCGTTCGGTAGATGTTTGGTACGTGGTCTAGAAACTGAACTCGAATGCACCATTTTCGTCCTACGTATATGTTGCTTCGGCAGCAGCCAATGTGCCACTCTGCAAGACGACGTTAGGAATTACCCACCATGCCCATGCGTAAACGGACAGTAAGACCAAACGGATCCCACGGCGCCAAACACGGCAAACATCGACGCCCTGGTTTGGCTTGTCTTGTACTGCAATGCAATGCCGACTGCAGAGTGGTCGTGTCGTTCGTGTTGGGATTCTTGGTGGCCGCGGCTTCAAGCTACGGCAACTGCCCCCGTTGCCGTTCCCAAAATTTTGACCTCCCCTTAACGTACGAGGCCCCGTTTAGTTCCCAAAAAATTTCTCGCAATATCCATCACATCAAATCTTCAGACACATGTATGGAGTATTAAATGTAATTGAACAAAATAACTAATTACACAGTTTTACTGATTACCACGAGCTGAATCTTTTAAGTCTAATTAGTCTATAGATGGACATTATTTGTCAAGTAACAACGAAATGTGCTACAGTACTAAAATCCAAATTTTTTCGCAAACTAAACACACCCTGAGCTGAATATACTAGTAGCATCTACTTCCGATTCCTTGTTTATAGTGCTCATTAATGAGCAACTAATAGTAAAATTATTGATGCTCGTGGTCATGGGCTTTGCTTCTAAAAATGCAACAACGCAGCATCACGCACGTACAGTACGTGGCGGAGTGGTGAACTGCTATCTGTTTTCTAAAAATGCTTGGATCGCTTGGATCGCTTCAGACACACGGCACACCTGCACGCAGCCTGCCGAGGATGATCGTGACGGGCGATGTACAAGCACTAGCAGGCAGCAGCAGGTTGCAGGCAAAGGCAGCGTCGGGTGAGGGCTCTCCCGGGCACTCAGGAGGGCTTGTTTGGTTGCTGCCTGCCAGGCAGCTCGCCGGCCAGGCAGCACCATCCGACCCCAGGCCGACGAAATCGGACGCCTGGAATTGCTGCCTCTGTCGTCGACCGACGACCGGCCGGTCTGTGGACGGAATGGACGAGCACCACACGAATGCACGATGGATCGATGATGCCTTGACAGCCTGCATCTCAGCATCTGCATGCTGCCATCCCTTTCCCCTGTCCATCTGGCCTGTTGTTTGACCACCAGCTCGGACTGCTCGGTAACATGGCCGTGTTTGGTTTGGGTGTAAAAGTTTGGTTTTTTATCACTAATTTAGAGTATTAAATAAAGTCTAATTACAAAATCACTCCATAACTTCTCATATAAATCGCGAGATGAATCTAATGAGGCATTTGACCGTGTCATTAGAGGATGGTTACTGTATCATCACTGTAGCAAATGATTAATTAATTACCATTATTAGATTCATCTCGAAAAATTACATCCATCCCTAAATTTTTTTTACAAATAGACTTTATTTAATAATCTATGCATACGAGATTCTTTTTTTAAAAAACGTAGGCATAAAAATTACCTATAGAAACCAAACACCTATGGACCACTTGTCAATTGTCATATAATTTAAAATGTTTTCTCTTCATTTTACCTTGTTGTGGCTATGGTACTGTTAAAATCTTTATGTGGTACTGTTAAAATCTTGATGTGGTTGCACTCTTGTATGTGATCTGTGAATCTGTGAACTGTGATGCAAATATGCAATAACTAGCTGTGGCTCGCGAGCCGAGCCGAGCCTCTTTCAACGGCTCGTGAAATTACCGAGCCGAGCCAGGCTCGACTGCTAGATGACCGAGCCGCGGCGAGCCAAGCCGAGACTGACTTGGCTCGGCTCGGCTCGGCTCGTTTCCAGCCCTAAACCACAACCCTATGCCGGAACAATTCACCACCCCTGCCACTGTCAGTACAGTGGCCCAGCAACTCGCCACCTCCACTCCCCAGCCGCACTCCCAAGCTTCACTAGAGGCGGCCAGCGCCACCACCAACAAACCCTCCCCACCATTTATTCCCTCCCCACCACATCTAGCACTAGCAGACCGGCGCAGCGGCATTGCACAAATTATAGAAGGAAAATCTCGAGAGAGACAGCTCACAAGCCTCATCCCCCCCCCCCACCCTCTTCCTCCTCATGCGCCGCAAGAGGCACCTGGACCGGGGTGGCGGCGGCGGCGGCGGCACGAAGCTCTTCATCTGCTTCACCTCCCGCCCCTCCGCAGCCTCCACCGCATCCGTCGCCGCCGCCGGCGCGCCATCCTCCCTCCGCCCCTCCAACTCCTCCAAGCTCCTCAGCCCCGGCCGTGGCAGTGCCAGCGCCGGAGCAGAGGCCGTGCCAGCCCCGCCACTGCACCCATCGCTCAGCCGCCGCCTGCGCAACAGCGGGAGCCTAAAGGGCGGCCAGTCGCCCATGTTCCCGTCGGGGTCCACAGGCGGAGGCCGCCGCGGCCGGGGTGGGTTCGAGCCCGCCGAGCCGTCCTCTCCCAAGGTCACCTGCATCGGCCAGGTCCGCGTCAAGGGAGGCAAGCGCAAGCCCAAGCACGCCTCCGCCGCGGCGCTGCGCTCCCGCTCCAGGCGCGGCGGGGTCGGCGGCAGCGGAAGCGCGGAGGCCAGCTTCCGCCGCGCCGGCGACGACCGGGACGGCCCCCAGGGTAAGAACCAGGGCTGGGTGTACCAGATCCCGGTCAACATCTGCGAGGCGCTCAAGACATTCGGCTCCTGCGGCGGCCGCTCGCTCTGCTCGCAGTCACGGCCGGGTGGCGCCGCCGAGCGCGGCGCGCTCTCCGGCGACGCACACAGTGGCAAGAAGCGGCGGCAGCGCGCGCCGCCTGGGGGCAGCTGGCTGTGCGGCGCTGCCGTGGCGAGGTGCCTCTTGGCTATCCAGGAGGAGGAGGACGACGAGGTCGGCAAGGGAGCCGCCGTTGTGCCGGCTGAGGAGATGAGGACGTCGGACGTGGGGCTCGTCATGGAAGGGTGGGATGTCGAGGAGGAGGAGAAGGCCGTGATGGTGGGGGAGGTGGAGGTGGAGGTGGAGAAGAAAGATGAGATCTTGGTGTTGGGGAAGGAGGAAGAAGGGAGGGTCAGCGTCTGCATTCCCCCGAGGAACGCGCTGCTGCTAATGCGCTGCCGTTCAGACCCGGTCCGTATGGCTGCTCTTGCCACCCGCTTCTGGGGGTCTCCAGCGGCAGCCACCGTGGAGCATGTGGGCAATGATGTGGCTGGTGGCGTCGACAACGATGAGGAAGGAGGAGGGGAAGAGGAGGCCGAGGCTGAGCCAGAGGTGTGCAAAGATGAAGCTCGTCATTCAGCTGTTTCTGTCAAAGATGTGAATTGCGGAGAGTGTGGTGGTGGTGACATTGGTGGTGGTGAAGCAGGGGAGATAGATCAAGCACAGGCAGAAACTGAAGAGAGCTCTAAATGTGGAGATCTTGTTGAAGAAGAGAAGGATGTATCCTGCAGAGTAGAGGTAGAGGAAGCACAAATTGTTCGGAAAGATGCTGCTTTGGAGGTTTCGTTGGGAGAAGACACTGCAGTGGAAAACCAAGGGCTGAGCATGGTGGAGCTGGTGGTGGGTAAGGGGGAGGAAGACGCACCAGCACAAGAAAAAGTTGTGGACGAGGTGAAGGGGAGGAGGTCAATCAGCAGCTATTCTCCCTCGGCAGGCCTGAAGGAGGACCGCAACAGATTGCGACGGTTGAGTAGCAGGAGGCGTGTCAGTACTAGCAGCAGGGCCTCATCGGCTAGCGATAGGGTTGGCAGGCGGCACAGCTTCTCAGCTGAAACAGAGGCACGGCGGTCTAGCTTCTCGAGCTTGAAGGATTCAAGGAGGGCTAGTTTCTCCATTGACAGAGATGGCCGGAGGTGGAGTTTCTCAATTGAACAGGAGCATCTCGTTGCGGAGCCTAAGGTGCTGATGGCGTCGAGGAAGGGTAAGAAGACTTCATCCGAGCAAGAGTCGGAGAAAGATTGTGCTGTTGCTGTTGCTCCAAACAGTGCAGAGGAAGGCCAAGAATCCTACGATGATGGAAAGGAAGAAGAAACTACCAAGAATGGAGAGGAAGGAGAGACACAAGGCGGGGAAATGAACCAGGAAGTTCAGAAAGTAGAAACCAGAGCTGAAGACAGTGAGGCAGGACCTGTGGTACAGAGGCGGAAGAAGAGCGGTGAATTGCCAGATTGCCTCCTCCTGATGATGTATGAACCAAAGCTCTCCATGGAGGTCTCCAAGGAGACATGGGTCTGCAGCACTGATTTCGTTCATTGGAAGTCTTACCAGGGCAAGAATAACCGTAATGGTCACCCACAAAAGGCTTCTGCTAGTGGCAATGATGCAGCTACTGCTACAGGGGAGCCTGAAGATAAGGAGAATGCTGAAGGTAGCACTGTTGTGAACGTTTCACAAGAGAGCAAAGATCCATCAACGGTGAACTTGGCTGCAGCGCCTAAGCCACCTCCAGTTGCTCAGAAGACACCACTAAAACCAGGTACAACAGAACAGAAGACGAAGCTAGAGCTGCCCGTCGTCACCAATGCGGCAGCCTACGCCCCATTTGTTCTGAAACGATGCAAGTCAGAGCCGATGCGGTCATCGGCACGTCTGGCTCCCGATGCCTGCTTCTGGAAGGATCGCCATCGGCCCCTGAATGCCACAGGAGTCGGATTCTGATTCTGGCCAGACTGAGCCATGGTATGCAATGCCTAGTTAGCTAGTGATTTGGAGCCTGTTGTGTAATAGTAGAGAGAGGGAGAGGTTCTTTGATTGTGCTTTGTGCTGTTATGTAATGCGTGGACACCACCAAATAATAGCATGTTGTTGGGCTACATGAGATAGGTTAGGGAGGAGTATAATGTAAATCTCGTGGGTTTGTATGATTCGGTGTGATAATTCAATTTTCCTTTGATGAGATTATCTAATGGGTTGTACTATATAGTTTCCCCCCATCGGCATCTTCATGTTTTCGGTTCATAGAGTTGTTTGTAACCTTTAAAAATTTGAAGCTGCATCTTTGTTTATCTATTGCAAACAGCTTGTAGTTTCAGATTGATATGGCAACATGGGAAATGTTATCCAAGACGTCTTGCAGGTACAGTGGCAGGGTTAATACAGGTTAATGCACTCATTGAATAGAATGTTTATGGAATTATGGTGCATTCACCACAAACAACTGACATGTGCCTCGTGCATTTTAGAACCGATGAATGCATTGAAAACACCCGTTGTTATGCTACAAGTTTTAGTTACTACATTTTGGAGTCAAATTGAATGAATTTCCAGCAGTTTTGTACCATTTGACTTCAGGGAGACATCTCTTGCTGGTTTTCTGGATTTATGTTCGTAGTTTGACTATTCTTGCAAGTTATTCTATTTAGTAATCTCCGATTGACGTAGTGCTATAGTATATCAACTGTGTTGGTTTATGATAGAGTTGAGGGCTTGAGGTTGAGGCTGGTGTGCATACGTGTATAAGACATGCAAAACCCTGCATACATCTCATTCTCCTGCCACATGCTTATGTTTGTTGTTTGACTTGCCATATCTGCTCCTCATCAAGCACATCAGCCAACCACCAAGGCATGCTCTAATATTTTGTTTATCTATGAGTACAGGCACATGCTGCATCAGCTATCCTAAACTTCAGTGAAAACGGCAGACCTGATATTTTGACACCATACCTAGATGGAATAGTTGAGAAACTTCTATTGTTGCTTCAGGTGGATCTTGAAGCTAGTCTTTCACATTAACTGTACATACTATAGACATCACATATGAGCATAATGTCTATTGAATTATTGTAAATATATATGTTTTTTACGTAGACTGGAAACCAAATGGCGCATTTATGTGCACGATCATTTTTAGCAAGCTACTGAATTTCAGAGGAATCTGCCTGGTAACATTTGAGCTCAGAGTTTACGTTCAAAAAAAATATTTGAGCTCAGAGTTTAAGTTCAAAAAAAATATTTGAGCTCAGAGTTTTTAAGTTTACAATTTTAACTCCCAATTTATGTGCACGATCAGTTTGTGAAAAGTCTGCAGCAGGATAAGGTATCAGTACTTCACCTCAAATGATAAGCAGCAATGTTCATCTTCAAAAATTGACAGCAATGTCACTGTCTGCTCGTGAACAGATGGATAAGGCCACCTTGCTGGCCAGGGTGGTTTTCCAGCTGAAATGAAGGACCTAAAGAGGAAAGCCGCTGAAACCAGACAGCCACTGCCCATCCCAGCAGAGGCCAACGGCATCACCGTCGACTGCTACAACGGCGCCGCCGTCGTCAGCTACGGGAGGCCGGCGACGTACATCAGTCCCCGGCGCCAGGACTCGGGAGCAGCTGCGCCCAACCTGCCGCATCCGCCATCCATGGCAAAGTGTGGCCAACCCAGCAGATAACAAACACTGCAAGTATCGCAGATCTTAACCGAATCTACGACCACGGCGGTGAAGCTGTGGTACGCCCAAGTAAGCCAATTTCAAAAGAATAGAAAGGATAAGAACTTCTGAGACAGACTACGGTTTCCTGAGGCACGACGGCCCTAAAAAATCCAGTGTGTCTGGCGAAGCGTAGGTCCACGAAAAGTTTGCCTCTTGCAAATTCATGCTCAAAATCATTCACGACACCCGATGGGAGGGCATTTCTAACTGGACATCGTTCGAACAGGTCGATAAGTGCTTCACTTCATTGATTTTCTTGTTAAAAAAGGAGGAAGCTTCTCTTCATTAATTCAGTCAATATTGTTGGCAAACATGGGCTGTTGTTTCCAAGCCACAGTATATCTATGGACAAAGTATTCTAGTTCTTTACTAAGATACAAATAAGAGTGTACAACATGCAAGAGTTGAATAAGGACCTGTCTACAAAATATGGACTCTTGGCAGATCTTCCCTCATGCAACAAGCGAGGAACTTGTGGCATTACTAGCACTACACCTCTGGTCCTGAAGCAAAGAGGTTTACAAGGCCCCGGCAAGCTTGGACAGATACCTCACACGCCTGAAAAATCTCTCCATCCAAGTTCCAGACACTTTCATCATGTGATGAGATAAATGTGAATGCTGGTGTCTGCAGATGATGGAAAGCTCTATTAAGTTCAACCAACCACAAGGGATTAAATGGGAGGAAAAGTGTATCTACCTTGTGATGCTCCACAAACTTGAAGCTCAAAGGGTCTGAACCCTTCTTGGTAAACTGTGTTAGATGCCTGCAGATAATAATACATCCGTTTATGTAGAGGAGCCAAAACAACCTACAATTTGGAACAGAGGGAGTACTTGTTTTTCCTAAGAAAGCTACTGGACTTTACTTGGGACAAAGGCCATTAGATCATTATTAAGTAATGAATTTGCAAATAAAGGAAATATAGAATAAATCCAACTTACGCTGGTTTCTGAATATTTACAGTGAGCTCGGAAACGAATGTAAACTAGTCTGTATTTGTCTGATGCCTTAAGATTCACCCATGCATACAGACAACAGATATGAAAAGGTTTCAAGGTCCGATTCGAATGAAATTAATGTTTTTTATTGTTTTCATCCTTCACCTAGGAATAGCTTTCAAATCAAAAGTACTCTGAAATCTAGAAGAAGTCGGATCATGGGATCTTAGCAACATTTCACTCACCATAAATAAAGGGGAAGAGGGCAGTCTCTGATGAGCAGAAGATGAAGAAAACCATCCGAGAGGTGTGCATCAGCTACCAGGCCGTCTGGGGCTCTTTCATTACGGCACGAAATGACAGCTGCACCAACGCTGAGGAAATGTCCTTCGGACCAGACCCACTTTGGGTTCTCGCATATTGTTCTGGAGCTGTCTGCAACCTCATCTTCTGAATTTTGTCCAGATGTCAAAGCCTCTTTGCATACAAAGCAATTTGTTCGGCAGATTATTCTGCGAGGTCTCCTCTGATGAGATTGTAGTGGTTGTGCTCCAGTTACATCATCCTCTGCTGATGCTGCAAGTGGATTACTGTTTGGAGTCTCAAGAAAAGCAACCTTTGCCTCGTACGACCTGAAAAATGACCAGAGATTGTTCAATTGTCAACAACATGAAGCAACAATGGTCCTACAACAGTAAGTAACCATTACTCACCTATGCCTCAGAAAGACCATTGTTCCAGAAAAGTCATAACGTGCAGGACCCATCCACCGGTAGTTTTCGCTCTCCCTGATAACTTCTCCATAAAACCCATATCTACAAGCAAAACAACAAGTGACCATTAGCAATCATGTGAAAAAGATGGCCTAACATGCAGTAGAGGAATTCACAGATATTGTCATTTTGATTAGACTAAGCTCACTGTCGCTTCCCACAGAAAGTAAAGGGGCCATATTACTTCTCTTTGTTTGGGTTATGGTAAAGACTGCTGCAGGATGCCCATGCAAGCTCATTTAAAGAAGTAGTTACCAAGGACCAGCAATCAAGCTCACCAAATTATCACTCCTTTTGTTTTCAGGGATCCATCAGGGAAAAGCCAAAATTTTATTAAATGAAAGACAAAATTGCGCAGAGTTATTCACATCATGCAACTGCACTATCTCCTAGAGGCAGTAGCATACCCTGCAAATGAAGCAGCATAGCGTACAGTAGGCAAGACCTCAGCTGTTGGGCTACTTTTCCATCTGACTACTTGAGCTATATCAAGTGACATCCTTCTGCCGAGAATAATAAGCAGAGCAGAGGTCACAGGATCTCGCTCCCCAGTTGTGCTGCAAGGACCAATGAGCATTAACCATCAGCAAAAAGAATTGATGAGTCCATATAATGAATAGACATACAGGGATCAGCACTTTGTGGTAAAAAAAAACCCAAAAAATGGTTACAATGTGCATGGGTTGCTGGCATTAAATGGAAATGTTTTGAAAGAGCAATGCAGTGCTATTTTGGCAAGCTCACCAATTGCCATGGCTCGTGTTTGCTCACAGGTGCACTACAGAGATGGTAATAGTGGAACTGTCCACTAGCTAAAACAGACCATAACTACAACCTCCATTCTTAAATATATGACACCATTGACCTCTTTCATTCGTTTTTATACAAATATTTGTGCAGATAGATAAAATCAACAAGTTAACTCTAAAATACTTTTGATGATAGATGTTTTTTCTCGAACACGCAGTAGAACTGCGCATCAATATATTAAGAAGAAAAAAGGGGGGGGGGGAGTACAGCTTATCAGGGCCTGTAACCGCCCTTCTTACACACAACTAACTACTTTACTCTTATAAACAAATGTTACAGCTTGATGATAGATGTAGCGGTACTCATTTTATTTTATTTAACTAATTCACTAGATAAATATTATTGGTCAAAGTTTGAGGAGAAGTCAACAGTGTCATATATTTATGCTTGGAGGAAGTATCTCACACCGAATAATCATGGGTCCACAAAAATGAGTACTCAAAAGTCAAAATACAAATCCAGTGGGAATTAATGGAACACACTAATAACAAGTGATCAAAACAAGCTTTGCGGATCAGTGTCTTAAACACTACTCCCTCCGTATTATAAAGGAAGTCATTTCGGACATCGACACGGTCTCCAAAAACAACTTTAATCACTACCTTTCTGCTATAAAAAAATTATAATATATACTTTTATGAAACTACATTTCAAGATGAATCTACTTACATCGCTTTTATATTTTCAAACTCAATTTATTTACAGTCAAAGTTTAAAATGTTTGACTTAAGATAAACTTAAAATGATTTCTTTTACAATAGGGAGTACCTGAGAACAATAGCATCAGTTGAGCCAGAAGGAATTATACCAAGTCTGAACCAGTCATTTGGGAAAGAGACGATATGATCCTGTTCTGCAGTAGAATATGAAAGAAGCCCTCTAGTTTAAATCAAGGAAAAAGTCTATATCACCCTCTCACCTATGGGGGGTGGACTACGTAACCCCCCAACCTATGAAACGGTCTATATCACCCCATGAATTTTTCAAAACCGGTCAAATTACCCCCTAAAGCAATTTTGAAAAATCATAGTAAATCACAGAAAAATTATAAAATGGAAAATCCAATTGTGTTAGACTCCAAATGAGTAGATCTACACAGTGAACATATAATATGGTATGCTTTAATATATTTTTTTGTTGTAGCTTTAGATCTATGCTTTTCTTCATAGCTGTAAAAAATGTACTGAAGCATACCATATTATGTGTCCACTATGTAGATCTACTCATTTTGAGTCCAACACAATTAGATTTTTCATTTTATGATTTTTCTGTGATTTACTATGATTTTTCAAAACTACTTTAGGAGGTAATTTAACCGGTTTTGGAAAGTTCAGGGGGTGATATAAACCGTTTCATAGGTTGGGGGGTTATGTAGTCCACCTCCCATAGGTGAGGGGGTGATATAGACTTTTTTCTTTAATCAATGAACCTCATAAGTTTTAAGATCAGAAGGATCACCAAGTTAGAATTTTTCACTAACCTCCAATGCATGGTTCTTTATTAGTATCTGCAACAAGAAACCACCAAAATACTTAACGGCTTTCTATAAAACATATGCACAATATCTAAACAGGAACTTACTTAATGATGGTATCTCTAGTCCTGTAGGTTGTGAAGTTGAAAGAAGAGGTTCATGATCATCACATTTTGTTGAATTCCCAGGAAACGTGGTATTCACAGAATCTGGTGTCGGCATACTACAGTTCAGCCCATTCCTTTTTTGTTCTTCACAATTTTCATTGCTCCCAAAATATCCAAACCCCTCGGGAGTTGGAGGATAAGAAGCCTTGTACCTTGAACTAAGTATCCCATTCAGAATTTCATTAAATAGACCGTCACCACCCTAAAATTGCAAGTTAAAAAAAGTCATGAGTAACAACGGAAGTTTCTCCTTTTGGATTAACGGTAGCTTGTTTTTTTCTCTTAACAGAACATATTGAAAGGCTTCCAAACTTGTATGCAAAATTTAGATAATATGCTGGAAGTGAGATCCATTAGGAAAAAAAATCTTGAACTCACAAGAGAGCTTTGTGTCATTGCATTATAGAAGAAGGCTTACAACACACCTAAGAACAGGAAAAAAAAATACTTGATCTCCAAAACTGCGCACCAGACTAAATTGGAACAACTAAAAGAAATAGAAATGACAACTAGGCCTACAGCAGAAGCTGCAATCCGCACGCCCTGGCCCTGCACCAAGTGTTCCTGTGTTCCTAGCTAAGAGTGTGCGTAACTATTGCTGGTTTTACAAAAGTACATAATAAAAACAGCAAAAGATTAGTGCATATTTATGATCACATAGATGCTAGCTACTTCTTTCTAGTTTATTACGTTTTTATGCTCATATAGATGCTATCTAGTTCTAGGTCACATCCATGCGGAAGTGAACGGATTGGATAGCTATGTGTGGCTCCGGCCGTTCCTTGGCCAGATTCGTGCCATGGTGAGGTAGATGATGACAGGCCAGGATCAAGTTCAGCATGGAGATGAGAACTAGAGCAGTGGGCTGAGTAGATAAGCTATACGAGATAGCAGGTTAATGTATTGATTGGTCAATTTCCCTGTGAAAGTACAATAGGCATATATAGCCAGCCAGCTTACAATCCAACTCCAATTGTAATCTACATAGATTCTAGACTTCTTTTTCTAGGACTCTAACCCTGATGCTAACTTTGATTCCAATTCTTAACTACTGAACTTTCCTAACTCTGAATTTTCCTTCTCCAATACTTCTGACCAGCAAATCAACCATAACATTTAGTTTACTAAGAAGGTTGTGCATGCATTTGACCTTAATTTCTTATTGGTTTCCTGTTTTGCGGAATGAACTACTCATACTGACTAGGCGTCATCATTATAATACTTGCCCCATAAATTAGAGGAAAGATAGGATGATAACGATCGCGCAAATGGAATTGGAATTTAACTGTCCTACCACTGCAACAACACCATCAAGTGCCTTCAGTTCTATATCTGATAATGATACCAGCGTGTCGTATGCATGCCCTGCTCTATCTGTCACTATCACCTGGAGACAAACATTAGGGGTGAAAATAAGTCAGAGCACTGGAGTTGTTCATAATGGGCAGGAAATTCTGATATCACGAAATCATAAGAAATCAAAAATCAGAAATGAAGTTTACCTTTGTTTTTATTTTCGCTCTATCAAATAATAGGGCTACTGTTTCCCAATTCCTGACCCCTCTACCTTTTCCACATAATGGATGAACAAATACCTGTAATGTTTTGGCGATTTATCAATCTCAACAACAGACCAACAATGAGAAGAAGAAATATCCTTAGCATGTCTTCACAAGTGCTATGTGGTCAAGAGGAGAAGAAATGCATCATATCTACCATCAGGTTCTTTGGTCTATCGCCTTCATTGTTTATGCATGCCATGAGACGCTCAAACCAATTTTTGCAGGTCTTCAAGTCTTTGTGACCAAAAATATATTCACAAGGTACCCATGGAGAAGGACGTTTTCTTGTTCTGGTAATCCCATGTACAACAAATCGGTGCATCTGCACGAGCATATGATTTTGTTAAGAAGATATATATAGTGTATGAGTTTCAGACATAGATAGTTCTTTCTAGTTTCAGACTCAGGTCTCCCTGTAAGTCAGGCTCCCTCTTGCCTTTACAGGCCTCATACAGTTTACTTTTTTTTTCATGTTTTTTATATACTACAAGCAGTTTTTTACTTCAGAGAATATCGACTCCCTACCTGTATCTCAGAAAGTGGAATATGCAAGAAGCTAAGGTGTTGAGTGAATATTAAATTTTGTGCAATATATGAAAACATTTTGAACACCTTTGAAAACTTCATTTGATTTGCCAATAAAGGGTGCTGCGACTGGTATATTAGTGTTTATTGTTAGTGACGAAGCAGTATATCAAGTTTGTTTAAATAGTGTATGGGAGGTGGGAGAAAGCTATAGCAACACACAGAAAACAGGATGCATGGAACTAACCTATCTACTATTGGTTGGCAGAAACGTTTGATGCACGTTGCAGAAAATGAAGCTTGTATTAACCAGAAGGAATGCCATAACCTCAATATTTTTCTTGCCTTGAATAGCAGTTCTTGTATTCCAAGGCCCACAGATAGGACCCTTATCGAGCAGCTCTACACCGTAAACATCTGAAAACTTGATTTTGTTGTCCAATTTAGGCTGCAGTGTAATAGATGACCAACATGAAGAGACCAGTTCCTGTAAAAAGTGGCAACTTGAGCACAATAACATGGTAACACAGCAAGAGGAATAACAGAGCCTCCTAGCGGCATTTATCATTTGCAACTCAAAAGTGTAATTGAAAGCAACAGTATAAACCGGCATTTCCTTATGCTGTGACTGATTTAAATGCATGTAAAAGAAGAGAAAATTCTACAATCAGAATCATAAATAGATATTAATTAAACAGTATCGTCCAGTGTGAGAACCATATGTGGGGCATGGTGGCTCATATGAGGGACACTGTATATTATTTCCATCTTGGTGATCACTGCAATGGTGCTGACCAACACTAGGCAAATGTAGTGCTGTCTTCACACGCACATGCCAAGGGTCAATTTACAGATTGGTCTGACTCATAATTCACTTTTGACTTGCGTCCGATAGCCTGATTGTAGTAATGTTAATTCTGGTTACTTCCTTAAAAGCGTTGATGAGGTTCAGCTTCACAGACACACAGATAATTGTTTCTAGTTTGGATACTTAACTAGGATTTGTATGCTTTTTCCACTTGCCAAAGGATGTCTTCCAGATCACAAAACACTCCTATCAGAAAAGCCTACAATAGCTCTCCCCAAAAAAAGCCTACAATAGCCACTGCTGCTCCAAACAAAATCGCAGCAGCATCAAAATTTTTGTTGGGTACATAAACATCACAAGATGGTGAGCATGTGCAATCTCACAGTTTCCAACCACTCTTTTCGCGGGTCCTCCCCCAAATTTTGAACCAAAACAGTGAATCAAGTACCAGTTATGTTCAGACAGGTCGGGTTTGAAATTTGCAACCATATTCATCTTCTCACTGCCTTCTTCCTATCCACCCTCCCAACTCTTCGATTGCACAGCAAATGACCAAAAGCTACAAATCCCGGGGCCCTCTCACAATCCGACTCAATCCCGCACAGAACCCTGTCGATTAAGCGTCACAAGGAGGTTTCAACCCGTGAGATCTGGAGCTAGCCTTCAGCAATCGCGAACAGGCGAAGGGACATGAGATCACGGGGCCGGAGCGTACCGGATGGAGAGGCTGTAGAGAGAGGCCGCTGCAGCCGATGGAGACGACGACCTCCCCGATGCCGTCCAGGAACAGCACCTCCCCGCCGTCCTGCATGGCCTCCTCGACAGGCTGCTCGCTCGCGCTCGTGTGGGTGTCGCTTTGCCGTTGCCACTTGCCGGTTTGCTGCTCGCGCTTTTCGGTGGGGAGCGGAAGAGGGGGGAGAAGGACACGAGAAAAATTCGTTCCCTTTTTGGTTGGATATTTGTGGGCGAGGAGAGCTGGGTCCGCCTTGGTGGCTGCTGGACTTTCTGGCTCGTGGAAACCGGGAGAAAAGAGCGCGCAGTTGCTGACGGGTCAAGGCCTCAAGCAGTCCAGCGACCAAGGCTGTTCGATGGCTTGCTCTGCTGTTTTATTTTGTCCCTTCCATCACCAATGCAAAGTCATCTCAATTTTTAAAATTGAACATTTTACTTAAACTGTCAGTATCTAACATCTATATGGGTTGAAATTGAATTCAATATTAAAATTATTTTTTTACCTTTCTCATCTCAACAATAATCTTATATAGATTATCCTATATCCTCTTACAAAATATTGTATCCTGTCTACTTATATGACTGTTTTCTCGGATACTTATTAAGACTATATTTGAACTTAAGAAATGAGAATAAGACCATCTATCTATGTGCATATCAAACCGTACTCTATCCATTCTTTGGGAGCCCTCTCTTTCAATGGGCTCACTCTTATTTAATCTGTAGCTCCACGTTTAAGTGGTTAACAGATAGATATATGGTTAGAAAAATACACTCATAGTGACTGAAAATTTGTAGATATGGTCATGCTTGTAGCCTTACGTATTTTTCTACATACCAAAGAGACATGAGCATGTCAACCACATTCATGAATTGCAGTATACATTATACATGATCGTAACTTAATGCAAAATAAAATGAATTCAGGTGGGGGGATTCTCTCTCTTGCCATTGACCATCGAAACGCACAGGGGCATGACCCTCGAGCAGCTCGTCGCCGACACCCGGTGACCCGGGTCACGATTATCCCCTCCATGACCGCAGCCCTGCGGCAGGCCCAAGAACACCTCGCCGGCCTTGGACAAGGAGGAGGAAGCCCGGAAGCACACGCCCAAGGGCAGGGCTGCCCTCTGATCAGTGATCACCATCGCTATCCCTGTCGACAGGCGCTTGCTTAAGGCCTCTGCTCTGCTTATCTAAAATAAATTAGTATTTTGTTGCATCAGATTCCATCTTTACCTTGCTGCATGAGACGGCTCACGGCTGTGTGTTCGAATCTGGAGAGCTTATAGTTCACAGGAGATTAGATACGAGAATAAGCTTACTTAGGTTGCTAATCTGAAGATCAAAATTTTTTTAGTTAGCTACTCCTAAGAGAGAGTTCAGTGGCAAAAATCCCACAACAGCATTCCATAGCTTTTGTGGGTTCTTTTAGAACACATCTTTCACAGGGTACTATTTTTGAACTTTCAATTAATAATGTGTGTCCATATTTCACTATAGGACTATTTATTTATCATATTGCTTTGTTCAAAAGAAAGAACACCATAAAAGGATGGTTAAGCAGATAATATTTTACTTCAACCTGATAAGCATTTTCTTAATCGTGAAAGGTTGATGCTATGAAGCATTCAAGTGGTGTCACAAATTAAGGCTATAGAAGTTTGAAACCCAATCCATCCAATAAAGCACGAAGATTTCTTTCCTACGGCCACCCACTAAATCTACCCCCACTGAGATGCTCCAACTGTTGTCCACCCATCCAAATGTACCCAGAAAAAGTAACTCCATTGAAATGTATGGCGGAGATCTACTCCTACCCGACTTCAACGCGATCGAGCGGCTGATGTTATATGGATCCGCGGCTTCAACGCACCGCTTCACCCCGCCACCCGCGCGTCCGTCCCTGCCGCCCCCCCCGGCGCACCCCACCCCCCACACCCCGCCCCGCACCCGATGCCCCACCCCCACCCCCCCCCCCCCCGCGCTCCCCTCTCCCTCTCCCTCTCGCGTCCGCCCCCCCTCTCTCTCCCCCCGCCGCCGCGCCCCTCGCCCTCCTCAGCTCCGGCCGCCTCCTTCCCTCCTCCCCCTCCAGATCCGGCGAGGGAAAGGGGTGGGGACCACCCCGTCCACGCTCGCGACGCCTCTCTCGAGCTCCTCCCGACCCTAACCCTAGGCGCCGCCTCCGCACTGGCGCCGTGCTTGTCGGCTGGATCCACGCCGGCGCGGCCTTCTCCGACCTCGGTACAGAGTGGATCTACTCCGACGCCGCCTCCTCCTTTGGTCCCCCGCCGCCGCCTCCGCCGCCGGCCGGCCACACCGCCGTAAGGGCCGGCCTCCGCCCACCGGACACGCCGCCGTCGGGGGCGGCTCAAGGGCCTCCTGCGCCCGCCGGGAACACCGACGTCCGGCCGTGCCGGCGGGGCGCGCGTGCGTGCCCCGCGGCCGGCGTGGACTGCCGCCCTGTGCCACCGGCGCTGGTGGCCGAGGCTGCTGCGGGCGGGGCGCGAAGCCGGCGGCAGAGGCCGCCGTCGCTGGTGGGCGAGGCCGCGCGGGGCCACCGTATGCTTCTCTTATATTTTCCATGTTCCATCATGCAAACATAAACTATTACAGTTGTATTCCATCATCTGTGGGCTCGCTTTCTTGCAATTGCCTTTGGTTTGTCTCTGCTATCACTGCAGATGGATGACTTCCTGGTGTGATGCTTTGAAGATTGTATGGTGACGGGTGAGTTCCTGTATCTTGGCTTTTGGATGATGGCTCTGCAATATTATAATATCTTAGCTTTTGCATAATGACTCTGTCAATATTAGAGTATCCTGGCTTTTGGATAATGGCTCCGTCAACTTTTGCAATAGCTCTGGTCATTAAAATTTGTGGATGCACTTGATCAGTTGTTCAGATGAATAAATTTTATTAGGAAATTTACTGCACCTCTTCTCGAAAGTGTCAGATGAGTTCTTTATGGTCCCCATGCCACCAACCACATAGCTGGAGTTCTTAATAATTTTGTTTGAGTTAACTATATCTGGTGCTTGATGTATATAGTCCTGATCTTTGTGGGGGGAAAAGCATATGGATGTTGCTTTGTATTTGCATAACTCGAGCAATTTAGTTTCTACAACTAAAAATAGCAGCTGATGTTTGTATTCTCTTATTGGGTGGACTCAAGACTGTAATTCTCTTAGATGGCAGGCAAATTCTTGTGATATTATTGTTAAATGAACATAGCAGGTGATTTCACCTCATCTCTTTCCCTTTCTTTTGATTTGATGTCAATCTGATTAGTGTAAGTTGTCATGCTTGTTTGTTTCTAAGCATGACTCAATCTTTAGTGGCCATATGCAGTGATGATTAAATCAGTGGACTGATGGTTTCATGGTTCAATCAAATGATGATAATATTTTTGTGAGACCCCTAAGACCTGTTCTTTGTCTTGTTATGTTAACAAGACATGGTGGATAACTGGATTTGCTCTGATGATCAAATATCTTGTGAGGTACTAGGCATGGTCCTTTTTTTTCTCTTTACTGGACTTCCTACCATGCCGTGATGCTCCAAGTTTACGATCATATGATGATTCATAAAATTTCTGAAACATGTTCTACCTGCTCCTTGTCTCAATCTCAACTTTCATGTACCATCTTATGCCTATGATGAAAATGTACAATTGTACATCTAAGTTGTTGCCTTTTTGTTGTGCCATCTTCTTTTCTGTGTGATAGTTTTGTTCCAGATCCTTACCTTACAAGGTATATGAACTGATGATGAAGATGTTGTGAGGTACTGGGCGCCGATTATTCTAACTTTTTCACTCTCTTTGTGCCCTTAGGCTCCAACATCATGATCAAATGATGATAATATTTTTCTGAGACCCCTAAGACCTCTTCTTTGTCTTGTTATGTTAACAAGTCATGGTGGATATGCTCTGATGATCAAATATCTTGTGAGGTACTAGGCATGGTCCTTTTTTCCTCTTTACTGGACTTCCTACCATGCCGTGATGCTCCAAGTTTACGATCATATGATGACTCATAAAATTTTTGAAACATTATGTTCTACCTGTTCCTTGTCTCAATCACAACTTTCATGTACCATCTTATGCCTGCTTTTTTTATTGACAGGACCAAGCGGATGCATGATATGTGCAGAGTTAGCGCATCTTCATATAGCACTTATAGTTTTTTAGTTTGAACAGTTCTATTCTACTTTATTCTTTCAGCTTCGATAGATCAGTCACCCTCCATCAGGAACAGGTGGATTGAGTCCAATCTTTTACTGGTAAGAAAATGAATTCTGCATATATTTTTCTTGCATTTTGCAGATATATAGTGGTTCTTTCATTTTGCAGTGATCAAGACATGCTTAATCCTTGAAACTGGATAGCTGCATGTATTAACCAGCTAATCTTTGCTTTTGAGGTCCCAGGTGAACTTGATAAACATATGGTCCATTGTGAAGGGATCTTGTTTTACGGTAAGATAACTTCTATATTGTGCTATTTTTTTAATGCTCTGTGAGCAAATGCTCTTTGGACAGAGATAAGCTTGCTGATTGGATAAGATTAGCTGATGGACTGATAGATGCTTGTTTCAGATATCTGATTGTGTTTGTAATGGCTTCTTCACCTAGCTGTTTGCCTGTTCCAGTGGCCATTACAAAGAATTATGCTGAGTGTCATTTTTGGTTTTTGGAGTTGACAGAAGCCATGGCTCAAAATTTCAAGCTCTTGTGGCAATGCAGGTTAGCATATTTCCCTCCTATTCTTCTGTGTTTGAATTTTCTTTTTGTTTCTTAAGTCCTATACACATGATCAAATATCATGCTCTGAGGATTGCAGAATTACTGAATGGCAGATTATAGAATGCATGTGAGTGCTTGGTCCCAGCCTTTGGGACGTGTGGAATTCAATGGGGTAGGCGTAAGTGTCTTCCATTCTTGAGAAGCTCCATTCTAAAGGGTGAGCTGAAATTATCTATACTCAACCGAACATCCTTAATAGATATATTCTACTTCCTGTTGCTCGGTTCATCCTGAACGCCACCCGTGGCAAAACCATGGCCATTTCCTTTGAGAAATATTTATCTTGCTAGGCATCGATGATCTTCAGGCTTTTTGTAGCTTTATGTCTGCGTGTTTTTTAAGGAAACAATGCCAATTAAAGTTTTAGACTTTAGAAACTTCCAGGAGTGCATTATAGGAATGAAAATTGAAAAATGAAAATAAATGAATGCTTGTATAAAAATTTTATGAGGTGCATTGTATTGGTAATCACTGAATCGCCATTTATTTGGTGCCCTCTTGCACAGCGGCACAGCTCAGTTGTCATGATAATGAAAGACCCTAATCTCATTGACAATATTTTTATTCGCTCTGATTGCTAATTTTGTCTACAGCTTGATATGAAACTTTACTGATGGCACTGTCAGGGATGGAGATACATTACTGTTGGTCAGCTCTCCATCGCAAGAAAAAACATGCAGAGGGTTGCATCTCTCCAGCTGTTAGTTCTATTTAATTTATCAACAAATCCCATTGACATCTAAATTAAAACACATTCAATATGTGGAATTGTATAGATGGATTTTTAAGAGAAGAGATGCAACCTATTTGCTCGAGCTCCTGGTCTTATTTTTTTTTGAAAGTTAGACTCCTGACCATCACAGCCCTGTATGCATTCTTTCTGAGTATAATTATATGATGCTGCACTTAAATATGTTTATTTTTTTAACCCGTAGCGTTAGCACGGGCCAACTTACTAGTACTACGTCAAAGCACGGTAAAGAGAAGTGAGTTGGGCCGATGATGCATGGTATGGTGGAGTAAATCTCGAAGATGATGTAACTGAGAATATTATAAATCACATACGAGGATCTGTACACCAAAACCCCGGGGAATCTATTCATCGCGCGCGTGGGTGCGAGCGATCCTGTCGCAGAAGGAGGAGGAGGAGAGCACCAACGGCGCCGGAACAGAAGGAAGAAGAACCGACGCCACTGTTCATCTTCCTCGCGGAGACGAGCGTGCCGGTGAGGGGTGGGATGTATTGACGCAAAATCCGGTCACACACTCGAATGCGCTAGAATGCGCAGCAATATCATCAAAACGATCAACACCAGCAGCCTCTCTGCGCAGACCGGTCAGACCGGATATGCGGACCGGTCAGACCGGTTCTACAGAGAACGCCGTGAAAACCTAAAACCTCGAGCTCGGGAGGGACCCGTCGGAGCTCGTGGATCTAGGGTTGCTCTGAGGTCGGCCGCCCACTTAGAACATCCTCGAACGCCGTAGAGACAAGCGAAGAATAGCAGATGAGATTGGAATAGCTAAGGTTTGGAGGTAGAAAGTAAAGGATAAATGTGTGAATCGATTGGGATTACCCTCAATCGGCCGTGGCCCTTCATATATATAGGGTGGGGAGGTCTGTACCCGTTAGGAGTCGGAACCCTATCAAATCCCGTGCGAAAATACAACTCCTAACTCGGACTGGGCGTTTCGGACCGGTCTGGCCGTCAGACCGGGGTGCAGGTCTTTCGGGAGGCATAACTCCCTCATCCGTACTTCAAATTGGACGTTCTATATATGCATTTTGATCGTCTCAACGAGATCTACGCAATGGTGCAGTCCAATTTGCAATTTGACAAACTTGTCTAGACCGGTCTGACCGGTTTAGGAGAGAGGTCTAACCGGTCTGTCCAGATTGTCCAGAAAACCTTCATCGTGCCAAATTTGGGTGTCAACATATGCCCCCTGTTTCTTGGTAAAGCTTGAGTACCAAAAAATATTTCTCCAAGCCAAAAAATGCACTTGAACAATGAGAAGCACCTACGCACCAATCACTTCTTGCTTTCAAAAGGACTATATCACATATCGGCCATGTCATCTTGTGTAAGTGAGACAAGCCTGAGTATATACAACCTCGGCTGTGAATCATGTCCTTCAAAGGAACTATTTCGATCCATCTAGGAAAATAATATGTAGCCATTAACACAAAGCAATGTCTAAGAATGAAATCCAATCCTCAACCTTGGAACAGCCATGATTTGATAGTAGGATGTATCAACACAGCGAGCAAACCGCTGACATTCTTCACACCCCTTACATCGCTTGAAAGAATCAGACATCATGGCAAGCTAGTACAAATCGGCTCTTTTAAGCAACTACTTCATCTTGGGAGCCGATTCATGTGTACCACAAATGTCTTCATGAACGTTCCTCATGGCAACTTTGGCCTGATCTGAGCTCAAACAATTAAGAAATAAATATTCGGCCATTCAATGATAGTTTATCGTCTACTAAAACGTTTTTTAGTGTTATCCGCCGAATATCCCCTTTTGCACCGCGACCAGGATCTTTAGATAGGAGATTACAGGAACCCTCCAATCTTGATCTTCGGCTTTAGTGATGAACCACCTTTCATAGCCGAATCGGTGTTTCCAGTAGTCTAGGCAGTCAGACCAGTCCCATGACCGATCAGACCGGTCTGGGCGGTCAGACTGGTTGCATCTACCGGTTGGACCGGTTCATCAAGAACCTGCAACTCAGCTTTTGCTTGCATTGGCTTTTGAATATAAAAATATTTCTTCACAATTGCTTAGCTAGATGCTTGCTGAGCTACAACGTTAGCCTCCCCATTCTCTTCCCTCGGTACATGCCTTATAACAAATTCACCAAAGGAAGAAGTAATATCGAGGCACTTGTCAAGATATGCATTTAAAGATTCATTGTGTCATTGGCATACCTTGAATACTTGTTGCACCACCAGAAGTGAATCACCAAAGGCTTCAACATGTTTCACGCCCATAGATTGCAGAAATTCCAAGCCAAATAAGAGCGCTTCATACTCAACTTGATTATTTGTGCAATCTTCTTTTGATCGGTTTGAGAACTCAAAAATAGCACCATTCAGAGAAATAAGAGCAGCACTAGTTTCTCGACCATCATCGCAAACTGCTCTATCGAAATATAATTTTTATGGTGTGCAAGTAACATAGCCGACTTCCAAATCATGCTTATCATTAATTCGATGCTCAATAATGAAATCTGCTACAATTTGGCTTCTCATAGATTTCAAGGGTTCACAAGCCAAATCATATTCAACTAAAGTATAAGCCCACTCGCCGATTCTACTACTTAAAATCGGCTTCTGTAACATATGCTTGAGCACATTGGTTTGGCATACTACTATGCAAGTACTAGATAGTAGATAATGCCTCAATTTGGTACTTCTCAGTAAAAGTATACTTTGTCTCTGCATCAATAATTCGTCGGCTTATATAAGTGATGACATACTCCTTGTCTTCGGTTTCTTGAGTCAAAACAGCCCTAATGATCTTGTCTTCAGCAGCCACATAAGGCCTGAAAGGAACCCCTCTCCTAGGCGTCTTGAGCACAGGTAGTGAAAACAAATAAATCTTGATCTTTTCAAAGGCCTCTTGCTGTTTTGCCCCCAAGTAAATTCAATTTCAATATTTGACCGAAGAATAGAAGTAAGAGTATCAACATGCCTCATTACGAACAGTTTGCCAACTTTCCAGCTTGAATTGAAAAACTTCTAATTCGGCCATTATTTGATGATGTTACAATTTTCAACCAACTCAAGACCTCACATACATAATCAAAGTCTTGAGAGCCCCTTACAACTGATCTGTTGCATAGAAACTTCATGAGGTAAATTATCATTTGCCAATATTTTGCCCCCCGAGCACTTAAATGTCGTCGAGCTCCATATTGCTGCTCTTTTGGTGTAGCCTCATGATCCACTAGCTCCTCATTGCCTTGTACCAAGAATGTTGGCGGTGTTTCTCCATCGCAAGGAACCGAAACAGGCATTGCCGATTCGGCTTTCTATTCTGGGCGGTCAGACCGGCCACTTGTACCGGTCAGACCGGTTGCCTGAGGCGATTCGATCGGTCGTACTGGCTGGTCAACTGCTTTGACTCTCCATACCTTGCCTTGAGGGACCATTGGTCTGTAGTGGTTGAATTCTTTGTCCCTCAGCCTCTTGAACTCCTTCTCCTTCTCCTGAGCACGTAGACGCTGCAGCTTCCTTCTTTGAGTATGAGTCAACCCTGAAGGACACCATCTTGGTTGAAAGTACTTTGATGTCGAGCTACTGCTGCTGGTCTCATGATCATTAGCCATGATCGGCCTTTGGATAGAAGGATTGACCGATTTACCAAAAACCTTCGGTCTTGTACCCGCATCATTGACAACCACTTTGATATTGCCGATTTGCACAACATTGTCGGCTTTAGCTTTCTCTGGATCAATAGTGGGTTGTACCTCTTCTTTCTTCTCCTTGACACGGTAAACCTGTCTTGGAGAATGAGTTTTGTCCGGTCTCTGATGAGACCGGTCTGACCGGTCAATGGTGACCGGTCTGACCGGTGCAGGCTGCCGCCTCTGACCTGATTGGTTGGATCCCAATCGGTCGTGCACTGGTCGTGAAACCTTGACGAAAACAGGCCTTCTGTGACCCTCCTCCCTGTGGTGAGATGGTGGGTATAGCATCGGATAACAATACATCCAAATTCCTTCATGCCCCCATGTAGGACAAGAAAAACCCGATGCCGGTGACGCCCATGACGTAGTAGCATACACCTTCTGAGGAGGGAACACTGTAGTGCTATCACCCCTATGCTTGCTTCATTCTCCCCTAGGAGAAGAACGCTTGCCTTGACACGGGGGTGAACTTGGCTCTTTTTTTAGTGGCCGATTTTTTGGAGCGGCCTTTGTGTACTTGTTCAGTAGCTGAGCAAAGGTGAGCTTCCGCTTTGTAAAACTCCCATGCACCTTTAACTCATTAACCTTTCGAGTACCTCCTTCCGGGTGCTTAGGCTTGAAAGTTCTGGGCCGGCCTTTTGTCTGACCAGTTGAGGCGACCGGTCTGACCGGTCGTGCCTGAGCAGCAGGCCGACTCGTGTCTTGTGAGGAACTCTCTTGCCACTCGGGCCTTGAAGCTTTGACAGCGATCTTCAATGACTCCTTTCCATCAGGAGTCTTCTCCATCATCACTTTCCTAGTCTGAATCTTGTCATTGACATTTTTCGGCCATGGCTCACCAATGATGACATTTTTTCCTTTTGCTCCTTCGGCTTGTTCCGGCCGAATGAGTACCTTGACATTATCCAAATCAATCGTATGGACAGGGAATGACACATTGTCATCTTTTACCTCATGCATTACCAATCGTCCTTCATTAACGGCCGATTGGATTTTTCGACGAAAGATATTACAATCATTAGTTGCATGAGAAAAAGTATTATGCATTTGCAATATGCATGCCGCTTCAGCTCCTCAAGCGGCGATATGACATGAGACAACTTGATATTTCCGCTTCTAAGCAATTCATCAAATATACGATCACACTTAGAAACATCAAAAGTGAAACGAGGTTGTTCTTGCCGATTCTTTGGAATCGGCTTAAGCGATGAACAAGAACATGGCTTAGCATCTGATGGCTATATGAATTCAGCAACTTCCTTTTTCTCATCGTCCGAATTAGATTTACAATCAACATGTATGGACCGATGAGTATTATGGGCATCTTTTGCATTATGGAGTCTAAATTCTAAACCCAAGACTTTCGTGTGCAAATAATTAACAGTGTGGTACTCAAAGCCTTCGAGTTCTTTTTTCAAATAAGAATGCAAACCATCAAAAGCCAAATCAGCCAATTCTTTTTCAGAAACTATTAAATTGAAGCATCGGTTTTTTATATCTTTAAACCTTCGGAAGTAATCCGAAGCAGACTCATCTTGGTCTTGCCTAACCGATGTCAAATCCGACAGCTTAGCCTCATTGTCCCCATTATAAAAACGATCATGAAACTTACGTTCCAACTGATTCCAAGATTGAATAGAATTCGGGACTAATGATGAAAACCAAGAAAAAACGGTTCCAGTAAAAGATAATGAAAATAAGCGAATGCGCAAAGCCTCATGGAAACCAGCCTTTTCAAGTTGTAAGATATATTGGTCAATGTGCTCCCAAGGTGCTCTATTATCACCACCACTAAATTTCACAAAATTAGAAACACACCAACCAGCAGGAAAATAAACCAAATCAAATTCAGCAGGATATGGCTTTTGATATAATCTAGAAGTACCCATACCCACACCGAGTTTGGTTTTCATCGCACTGGCCGGATCCTCTTTTAACCAAGCAGGATCGGCTTCGCATCTATCACTCGTGGATGCTTGTGCTGCGCAAGTTAGATGATGTTCTATAGGATCATCTTGTAGTATCATCGTCTGAACCGAACTTATCGAAGCATGCCCCCACAGAATTTCCATGTACATTATCAAAAATCGGTTCATGTGGAGAACCAAATTCTAGTGAAGGAGAAGGATGCACACAATTTGTCAACTCATTAGTTCGGCTAAGGGTTGCCGAGCAAGGAGTAGACGTGTTCGGTGTAGATGTTACTGGGCTGACTACCATCGCACCGGTCTGACCGGTCCAGTCGTATTCGGCTGTACCAGCTGCAATGGTGATGTTTGCCTTGCAAAATAGTTAGTCGGCATGCCATATAGTGGTTCTTGAACAGATGCTGGCGTAGCCGATGAATTAGCAGTTTAGAAAGCACAATTATCATCTACAGATTTACCTTTTTTCATGATATCTAATTGATCTTTTAAATCATTCATGGGCTTATATATATCAGCAATCTTCTTATCCATAATAGATGATAATTGGCTAAACAAGTCGGAAGATGAAGTGCTTACATCGCTTATTACCTCGACTTGCTTATTCTTGAGCATGAAGGGGGGCATCACGAAGTCTTGAACCCTCGAGAGTTGGCCTTACTGATTTTTCTTGAATCCCTTCAAGAATTGTGCTCTGTAGTGCTCCCTGACCACCAAGTACTCTTGGCACTCCTCCTCGCTGAGTTCTTCGATAGATGTGGAGATGTTGCCTTCGTCGAGGTCAGTGATGACACCCATCTTCTTTGAGAACTAGATTAGGTCGGTTTAAAAACCAGATTAATCTATCCCCAACGGAGTCGCCAAAAAGTGTGTTGATGCAAAATCCGGTCACACACTCGAATACGCTAGAACGCGCAGCAAGATCGTCAAAACGATCAACACCAGCAGCCTCTCTGCGCAGTCCGGTCAGACCGGATATGCGGACCGGTCAGACCGGTTCTACAGAGAACGCTGCGAAAATCTAAAACCTCGAGCTCGTGGATCTAGGGTTGCTCTGAGGTCGGTAGGCCACTCAGAACATCCTCGAACGCCGTAGAGACGAGCAAAGAATAGCAGATGAGATTGGAAAAGTTAGGGTTTGGAGGTAAAAAGTGAAGGATAAATGTGTGAATCGATTGGGATTACCCTCAATCGGTCGTGACCCTTCATATATATAGGGTGGGGAGGTCTTGTCACACCCGGTTTTAAGCAAGGGTGAGTACACTTATGGTTGGTACTCAGCAAGACCACAAGAAATAATCAGAATGTGATTTATATCCATCTTTAAGTTTATTAATCATGTGAGGGTCCAAGCCGCTCTTGACCGTGAGCACGGCTAACCGGTTAGTTTTAACTCTGCAGAGGTTGTACACTTTCACCACAATTCGCGTAAAAGTTCCGAAGAACTTTGAACCCAACCACGCAATGTGCTAGCTAGGCACAATACCACACTTCCGAGGTGTGATTGCATAGGGACGCTACGAGGCCTTTACAAAGAATCCCTATATGTATGTGTTGGTCCTTGCCGTGCGGTCCCTCAGAAGACACAGCTTCCTTCACCCGCTCCACAACACAAACTCATAACCACCAAGCGGAACAACCCCAACACAACATATAGTTCATCTAATTAATTAGCCAAGACCAGAGCCCATTTAGTATTGTGGTTGTACTGTTTTCTTGGGTGGTTCTCCATGTTCCAATTAAATCATAGTACTCTTGTATATAAGCATAGATAGAAAGATGGTTAGGGTCACTTGCCTTTCACCAACGAAAAGCTACTCTCACTGCTCTTCAGCTTTTGCTTACCTGGAAATCTTGATCTTCAATCTTCGAAATGCGATTCTTCTACTCGAACAATCATCGGGCAAACATACAAAGCAAACAAAAAGATACAGCTAAGAACAATACACCAAAACAAAAGAAAGGCTTTAAAAGAGCATACTATCGGAAAGATCTCGCTGCTATGGTCACAAGAGAGCAAGAAACACGAAAAACGGAGCTCAAACGGCGATTCTATGGGTTAAACAGTGCTTTAGGGATCTAGTTGCGATTAACTATGGACATGAAGGGCTAGCAAAAAGGATTTGTGAGGCACATTAAAGTGTGCTCACAGAGGATAACAAGGTCATAAAGCTATCGCACATGATGCAAGGATCACGTGAGCGCGAGAATCGATGAAAATGGAATTAAAACGTGAAAGATATGGCTAAAACAAGGTTCTAAGGGCTTATTTGCGAAGAAACAGAACTTCCAGGGGCTAGATCTGAAGAAACCAGGGGTTAAAACCTAATTAACCATAGACTTCAAGGGCTAGCATGTAAAAACACCTAAGCAGGACTGTGGGTTCTATTTTGGAAAAGCTCATGGGTTAAACCATAAAAGAAAGGACTGGTTTGTAAATTCTTTTCACCTAGCATGGACTGCGGCTTGATTCCTATGAAAACGAGGGGCTCTTTTGCAAAAAGTCCAAGGACGGCTCAGATCTGGCTTGGCTCTGGTGGATCGGATCCGTTGGATCTCGATCCAACGGCGGATGGAGGCTAGGCTCAGCTGGCGGGCGTCGGCTCGGCTTGGTTGCGCGGCTCCAGGCACAGGGGAGCAGCTGGCGGCTCGGCGCTGGCTCGGTAGGGGCTCGGGGCGGATGGCGGCGGCGCAAGACGCCGGCGGCGAGGCAGGGTGGCGGCGGCGGCTTGCCGGCGTTAATCGCAAACGCGATTCCGGCACAGTTTCTCCTGGGATCTGGCCTGGGAGCTAGCTGGGGAGACGACGAAAGTGATTGCGGACTCGGTTTGGCGCTACGACGAGAGGAACAGGGCGTTCCGCGGCGGCGCAGGGGTGCCTAGCTCTGGCGAGCTAGAGCGGCGGCGAGGAGACGCGAGGGAAGGGAAAACGGGGCCGGCGAAGTTGCTCACCATGACCCGAAGCTCTAGAGCGGCGTGAACGTCGAGAAGTGCGGCGGAACGACGGCGCAGCGCGGAGCTTCCGAGCTCCAGCTCGTCAATGGCGGCGGTGGCACAGGCTAGGGTTTCGCGCGAGGGGCGGCGGCGGTTTCGAAACAAGATCAAGGGGGTAGGGCGGCGTTTATATAGGGCGAGGGCCTCGGCATCTTGGCGTGCGGGTCACGGCAAGGAGCGGCGGGGCGTGCGCGGCCGGGACTCCCTGAGCTGGAGTCCCGCTTGAACCGGAGGAAGGGGACGGGCCTGATGGGTGGGGCCCGCCTGTCTCCGACACAGGAGGGGAAGGCGCGGATGGGCCGGGGGAGGGAGGTTGGGCCGCGTGCGGAAGGAGAAAAAAGAGCGGACTGGGCCGGGCTGGCGGTTTGGGCTGAAAGGAGACAGAGAGGGAGAGAGAAGAGAAAGGTTTTTTTTCTTTTTTTTTGCAGAAGACTTCAAACAAATTCAATTTGAATCCAAATTCGAAGAATTCAAATTCAAATTGAACCACAACATTAAAACAATGCAAGGGTAGCATGAGTGCACAACAAACAAAACACCTTCATTTAATTTTATAAAAACAACCAATTATCATTTATTTTTATTAAATTCCCTGTGAAGAAAAGTAAATGTTGAGAAAATTTTAAAACTATGAGAAAATTGTTGTTTTATTTTTATTTTTAATCACATCCTGAAATTCAAAAATTTCAGGGTGTGACAGAACTACCCCCCTTAAAAGGAATCTCGTCCCGAGATTCACAAGGCTAGTAAGAGACAAAGGTTTAGGTGGGTAGCATTCAACACATATAACTTTCCTTCCAGCTCGTTCATTCTTACAATTTACACTTCTTAATTCCTGGTAACTCATACAAAACGCTTCACGGGTACTCAGTCTAATTCCTCCTTTTAACTTCCATTCTTTCCACAGCTTCGTTGGCCCATCCATTGATGAACTTCCATCGTTCCTTGAGTAAGTGATTTGAATAGAGCTTGGTTGTTTCTTTCTGGCTTGGGGTCTTGTATCACCTCTCAAGTCTTCATGTACTTCTGTCATGGAGTTAATTATCATTTTTCATTTTTTTACACCAACTGGCAAGGTGTCCATCTTCTCCACACTTGAGACAGTATAGTCCAATATCATGGAATCTACTCTTCTTACGCTTTGTTGGATATCCATTGGTATAGTGCCTTTCTTTACTACATACAGAACACATTCTCTTAGCATACTCATCCTAGCTTCATTGTTTTGTGGAACATCTATTGGCATAGTGCCCTTTTCCACCACATTTATAGCACAATACTCTTTTAATACGTCCATCTCGATTACCTTTATGCTGCATCTCCACTCTTGGTGGAATGGCTTGTGCACCAGGATTCTTCTTGATAGAGTTGTCATATGGAGGTTGAACCACTTCAGGTTGTAGTTGGTTGGAACTGGGTTGAACACTTCTATCTGCCAATGGTTGTGGTAACTCCATCTTCTCTTGGCTTGCTTTACCAATTTGTTTCTTGGACTGCTTGCTTCTTTTAGGCTGAAACTCTTTGAAAGAGATAGTCCAATCATCGAGGTTTATAGTCTGAGTACGGTCTTCATCTTGGGCAAATCTTTCTAGAACTGGATCTTGGGTAGATAACTTTCTCTTGATATCTGAATGATAACGTTGTCTTACTTCTGCTGTCATTAAGCTATCTTCTTGAAGACACAGATGACCATAATGCTCGCAGCATTGACATGTTCCTGGAGTCTTACTAATCTCATGTTGTTCCTCTATCAGTGGCTTTGGTGCTTCATAGTTCCTCTTGTGCTTTTCATTGTTCCATGCTTCAGCAACTTGCCTCTTCACTGGTCTAGTGGGGACTTCTGTCTTGGTCATCTCCATGTTATTCGAGGATGTTGTTGTAGATTGCAACCTTCCTTGTAGGACACGAGCTTGCATAGCTAATAGCTTCTCTTTATCAAACGCTGGCAGACCGGTTGGGACTCGATTATCACTGCTGGCAGGGTTGTGACTCCTACGAGAGGAGGCTTGCTCTGTAACATGTTGTTGGTTGTTGACCCTGATTGGAACCATTGCTTGTACTCCTTGAGTTTGTGCTAGAATGTTGATGTCTTCTTTCTCCTTTCTGCTGGGGCTCACCATCTGGTTGCGTGGTAGGGACAAGGTCAGTAGAGAGAAAGAAAAAGCGAGTATCAAGGTAACGTCCATATTATCATCTTCACAAACTCTTGGTGGTTGCAACTTAAATAAATCAAGGAGGAGGTGAGAAAGATATGGGGGTAACAGAAAGGAAAAGAGAGCATTCTTGTCTTCAGTGAGTGTTGCCATAAACTTCCTTCTTGACATCCATTAAAGGATTAGATAGAAAGACAGGATAACAAGGAGGGGGAGGTATAAAAGAAGAACCCATCTAGGCAACTGATGTCATTGTAGGTAGAAGACCCACAATGCACCAACAATCATTACAAAGAAACGAAATCAAACAAGGTCATAAAGACAAGCATCATCATGCAAGCACCGAATTCCACCAGTCAACACGGTCAAAGAACGATGCTAAACGTTGTTAATAGAGTTAGAAGGGGTACTCCTAAGCTTGATTATATCTTCCAGCTTCGTCATGGATGACACGTGTCTCCTTCAACTTGTCCAGCGTTGACTTCTCCATCGTGATTGCAGTAGTAGTGATAGCGTCACCATGTGGCTCAAGCTTGATTCTTTGGTAGTGCTTTGAATTTTCCATCCAACATGAGTAGGAAGGTGAGCAGGTGGTATTATTTCTAATTCAACTCGACTCCTTATGATGAACTAGCAGCTCTATTCTTAAGATGACTTGGATCTCAGATGACTTGGACAGACATTAGTATACATGGCGCGAATCATCTAATTTTCTTGAATCATGAAAGATACTTTGGAATAAAAAAAAATCAAGGGATGATTCCAGAGCAGTATTGTTGTTATTATTATTATTTTGGAAAGAAGAGGCACAATGTGAAAACTGAGCACATTGTAAACAAATTAAAAGAAAATAGGCTCAAGAAAGATAAGTTAAAAGAAATTCAAGGATGGATTTTGTATAATCATACATCAAGGAGGATTAAAATCAAGGAGTGATCCAGAAGGGGAAATTAGACCTACAAGAATTGAGGGTCTAACGTTTGCAAAATAATAAGGTGCAAATGAGAAAGGGGTCAGACGAGAAAGGAGAGTTATCAAAGCGGTTTGAGAGAAGAAAAAGCTAAGGAGTGAGAATATTCAATGGAGGGGGTCAAGGAATAAGTATGAATGGATTTAATGTCAAAAGAAACCTTAGAACACAGCCATTGCTATCTAGGCTTACGTCCTACAGTCGATACAGCTCTGATACCACTTCTGTCACACCCGGTTTTAAGAACAAAACCGAATGCATAACTATAGTATGCCAGGATCAAGTCTCATACATATAGAGACATCATAAGTGAATAATCAGCAACAGTATCACGTAAAAGAGAAAGAAAATAACAAATAAAAGACTATCAGAGTTATACAGCTTATCCTGGAAATGAAGGCTCCAAACTTCACAGGCAATCGACTGGGGGCTGCGTACGCCTAGAACTCAGCAACATCTTCAATAGACTACACCATAACTTTCTCCTCTGAGCAGCAGTAAGCAAGGGTGAGTACACTTATGGTTGGTACTCAGCAAGACCACAAGAAATAACCAGAATGTGATTTATATCCATCTTTAAGTTTATTAATCATGTGAGGGTCCAAGCCGCTCTTGACCGTGAGCACGGCTAACCGGTTAGTTTTAACTCTGCAGAGGTTGTACACTTTCACCACAATTCGCGTAAAAGTTCCGAAGAACTTTGAACCCAACCACGCAATGTGCTAGCTAGGCACAATACCACACTTCCGAGGTGTGATTGCATAGGGACGCTACGAGGCCTTTACAAAGAATCCCTATATGTATGTGTTGGTCCCTGCCGTGTGGTCCCTCAGAAGACACAGCTTCCTTCATCCGCTCCACAACACAAACTCATAACCACCAAGCGGAACAACCCCAACACAGCATATAGTTCATCTAATTAATTAGCCAAGACCAGAGCCCATTTAGTATTGTGGTTGTGCTGTTTTCTTGGGTCGTTCTCCATGTTCCAATTAAATCATAGTACTCTTGTATATAAGCATAGATAGAAAGATGGTTAGGGTCACTTGCCTTTCACCAACGAAAAGCTACTCTCACTGCTCTTCAGCTTTTGCTCACCTAGAAATCTTGATCTTCAATCTTCGAAATGCGATTCTTCTACTCGAACAATCATCGGGCAAACATACAAAGCAAACAAAAAGATACAGCTAAGAACAATACACCAAAACAAAAGAAAGGCTTTAAAAGAGCATACTATCGGATAGATCTCGCTGCTATGGTCACAAGAGAGCAAGAAACACGAAAAACGGAGCTCAAACGGCGATTCTATGGGTTAAACAGTGCTTTAGGGATCTAGTTGCGATTAACTATGGACTTGAAGGGCTAGCAAAAAGGATTTGTGAGGCACATTAAAGTGTGCTCACAGAGGATAACAAGGTCATAAAGCTATCGCACACCTTGCAAGGATCACGTGAGCGCGAGAATCGATGAAAACGGAGTTAAAACGTGAAAGATATGGCTAAAACAAGGTTCTAAGGGCTTATTTGCGAAGAAACAGAACTTCCAGGGGCTAGATCTGAAGAAACCAGGGGCTAAAACCTAATTAACCATAGACTTCAAGGGCTAGCACATAAAAACACCTAAGCAGGACTGCGGGTTCTATTTTGGAAAAGCTCAGGGGTTAAACCATAAAAGAAAGGGCTGGTTTGTAAATTCTTTTCACCTAGCATGGACTGTGGCTTGATTCTAATGAAAATGAGGGGCTCTTTTGCAAAAAGTCCAAGGACGGCTCAGATCTGGCTTGTCTCTGGTGGATCGGATCCGTTGGATCTCGATCCAACGGCGGACGGAGGCTAGGCTCAGCTGGCGGGCGTCGGCTCGGCTCCAGGCACAGGGGAGCAGCTGGCGGCTCGGCGCTGGCTCGGTAGGTGCTCGGGGCGGATGGCGGCGGCGCAAGATGCCGGCGGCGAGGCAGGGTGGCGGCGGCGGCTTGCCGGCGTTAATCGCAAACGCGATTCCGGCACAGTTTCTCCTGGGATCTGGCCTGGGAGCTAGCTGGGGAGACAACGAAAGTGATTGTGGACTCGGTTTGGCGCTACGACGAGAGGAACAGGGCGTTCCGCGGCGGCGCAGGGGTTCCTAGCTCCGGCGAGCTAGAGCGGCGGCGAGGCGACGCGAGGGAAGGGAAAACGGGGCCGGCGAAGTTGCTCACCACGACCCGAAGCTCTGTAGCGGCGTGAACGTCGAGAATTGCGGTGGAACGACGGCGCAGCGCGGAGCTTCCGAGCTCCAGCTCGTCAATGGTGGCGGCGGCACAGGCTAGGGTTTCGCGCGAGGGGCGGCGGCGGTTTCGAAACAAGATCAAGGGGGTAGGGCGGCACTTATATAGGGCGAGGGCCTCGGCATCTTGGTGTGCGGGTCACGGCAAGGAGCGGCGGGGCGTGCGCGGCCGGGACTCCCTGAGCTGGAGTCCCGCTTGAACCGGAGGAAGGGGACGGGCCTGATGGGCGGGGCCCGCCTGTCTGCGACACAGGAGGGGAAGGCGTGGATGGGCCGGGGGAGGGAGGTTGGGCCGCGTGCGGAAGGAGAAAAAAGAGCGGACTGGGCCGGGCTGGCGGTTTGGGCTGAAAGGAGACAGAGAGGGAGAGAGAAGAGAAAGGTTTTTTTTTCTTTTTTTTTTTTGCAGAAGACTTCAAACAAATTCAATTTGAATCCAAATTCGAAGAATTCAAATTCAAATTGAACCACAACATTAAAACAATGCAAGGGTAGCATGAGTGCACAACAAACAAAACACCTTCATTTAATTTTATAAAAACAACCAATTATCATTTATTTTTACTAAATTCCCTGTGAAGAAAAGTAAATGTTGAGAAAATTTTAAAACTATGAGAAATTTGTTGTTTTATTTTTAATTTTAATCACATCCTGAAATTCAAAAATTTCAGGGTGTGACAGGTCTGTACTTGTTAGGAGTCGGAACTCTATCAAATCCCGTGTGAAAATACAACTCCTAACTCGAACTGGGCATTTCAGACCGGTCTGACCGGTCTGACCGCTCTGGACCGGTCTGACCGGTCAGACCGGGGTGCAGGTCTTCCAGGAAGCATAACTCCCTCATCCGTACTCCACATTGGACATTCTATATATGCATTTCGATCGTATCGACGAGATCTACGCAATAGTGCAGTCCAATTTAGAATTTGACAAACTTGTCTAGACCGGTCTGACCGGTTTAGGAGAGAGGTCTGATCGGTCTGTCCTGATTGTTCAGAAAACCTTCATCGTGCCAAATTTGGGTGTCAACAGGAGGTGGGGTGGAGCGGCCACCGGCGAGGTCGCCTCCGGCCGGGGTGGTGGAGGCCGGAGGCGGACCTTTAGGATTTTGGGTTGCCGGGGCTTCCAATGACCGGCGGCTGTAGAAGAGGGGGCTAGGGGCGGCGGAGGGCGCAGCGGCGCGCGCCGCCGGCCGACCGAGGCCGGACAACAGGTGGGCGGTGGCCGGCGGCGGGGGCGAGAAGACGGCGCGACAATGGCTGGGCGGCGCGGTGGAGGGCTCAGTTAGTGTGGCGACGTTGGAGGGCGGCGGCGGAAGCCGCCGGAGCCGGAGAAAGCAGTCGACGGCAGGGGCGCTCGGCCTCTGCGATTGGATGCGATGAATAGACGTCCCCCTAAAACCCACACACTTTGTATGTGTCACAGTGTTCTCCTCTTAACATCCAATTACTTGGCTCTCATAGCCATAGATAAATGTTATCGTCACCAACCTTTGTTTTCAACGGCGCTCTCTGTTGCTACGTCTGAGACTTACAAGAAAGAATGGCGTAAATCTTGAAAAGGATTGTGATATTTGTTTTTTTTATATTTGGAACTGTTTAATGATAAGAGGCTGTTGTTTTGACTGTTGATGAACCACCCACCGTGGCGTACATCCCTCACTTTTCAAACTAGCGAAAAGACGTTTCTCAAAAAAAAAACTAGCGAAAAGACGCAAAATATAGTGCTTAATTTTGTACATGGTTTAAAGACTCCATAATACAGTCGGTAAAATAGTAGTAAAGAAAAAAACGCGCGAATGTTCTCCACGCCATGGAAGAATTTTCTCCACAGATTCATTATTGATCTAGCCGTGCTGGCATGCTGCTTAGTAGGCTTGAGTGCTGGGCCTGATCTGATCTTGCCGTTCTTCCTGGTCAGGCCCAAGTGCAAGTTCTCTCTCCAAGCTCACCAAATTCTCCCCATCGCACCCGCACAAACCTGAAACCTCCAATTCCTCCAATCCCCTCCCTCCGTGCGGTTTTTATATTTTTATATTTTATATTTTCGTTTTTTACAAAAAATATATTTTCGATTTGGAAATTTACAGGAATATACCCCGGCCGCCCCGCTGCCGGGCGTATTTTTTGCAATTTAGCCTTTTCGCGAAATAATTTCACATATGTCCTTTTTGTAACTTTTTGTAGAAATATACTCTGGGGGTTGGTGCCGTAATATGTGGCGCCGAGATAACACGTCTTGGCGCCACAGATCACGGCGCCGAGGTGCCACGCACGCACAAGTAATCTAGTGAATCTTCGAACTTGGCTTTAATATTTTTGGACCTTTTCAGGAGACTAGAATACTGTGAACCACACATCAAATATAACGGTAAGAATTAAGAATTAAAAACTGCATTATACAATGTAAACCATAGGAATTACATTATAATACAACGTTAATAAAACACACATCAGACATGCAGTGGCATGACAGAACCCGTTGCAACTACGGTAAACAGATTCTGAACTAAACTAACACGCCTTAGGTAATTTAAAAAAATACAACAAACACAACGATGCAGCATGTCACTAGCACTAGGTACTCTTTGTAGCCGTACCCCCACGTAGCAAACTGCGTTGAGCCTTCTCCGCAGTATCCACCCATTGCAGGTGGTGCAGGCGGTGGTGCCGGAGGGGCAGAGCTCTTCTTCTTGTGACAAGGGCAGTTGCAGTAAGAAATAGTGCATGGTTCATCATGTGAAGCGGCAACATTGCTGGTATCATCATCTTTGTCGTCTTTGTTACCCTCGCTCATTTCCTCGTAATGGTTCACCTTGCATTCCAGATCAAAGATCTTTATCTGGAGGTACTCGATAAACTCCAGAACTGAATCAATTGGTCAGGATCGACCCATCTAGTAAAACCACAGTTTTTCTGGAGCATCTGAAGACTGTAAAATAAATTTCATGTAAGGTGTCTCAATGAAGTTAAAGAAATAAATCAACTGAGTATTACCCATGCGTGTGGGTTTTGAAGAAACGCCGACCGCCATCCATCCCGTCGGTGCACAACTGCATTAAGCAGTCCTCACCATATCTACATTTTGGCCACAGTTCTCTACGGTTATCGTATTGTCGAAGAGGAGTTTCAGTGGTAAATTCAGTCTTGTGCTGGGCGGAAACTCAAACACTTGTTCTGGAAAGGAATCAGGTCCAAAAGGCCCCTCCCATATTATGGGGTCTCCCTTTCTTCCCCCTTTTCCTTTCCCAAAATCGTAGTAATTCTTCCCGCTAGACCCACCTCCAGACATTGGGTATACAATGAGCTTTGGTGTTTGAGTGCTGCTGGGAGTTCACAAACTTCGGAGTATTTATAGGCGCACAAAGGTCTGATACCTAGAGTGTGGAGTGTAAAAGCACCTAAAAAGCCTACATGACAACACAGTGAAGAGACTAGCTGACCGAACACTGAAAAGGCTAGATTCAATTCTCGAACTGACTACTCGATGCATCTCTGTGCATGCAGAGCATCTAAGTGCATGCAGACTCACAGCACTGCATCGCTGCAGCTCGGTCGATCGTGCCTAGATGCCGCCTTCCCCACTACACGCCACAGACCTTCGCTGTAGAATGACAGTTTCGTCGTCCTCGCCCGAGAGACTGCTTTGAAGGTGAGCTGGTGTGTTTGCCGTGTTGTCACATCTTTTTGAAATGGTGAAAGAGCACTGTTATTGGGCTGTCGTCTTTTGTCACGTTTGTCTGGGCAAACAATGCGACATATGGGAAACCCGTGATCGCCGTACTGAGCAGTGGCAACCTGTGATCTCGTACTCACAGGTAGGTACACTATGGTCCCTATTTTGAGCTATACGAGCGTGTCACGAAGTTTACGCTGTATGCGGTAGTCGTCATCATCGTCGGCGGGATCTCGGCCGCTAACTCCTCCCGCACCTAACTTGTCCTTCATTAAATCACGGAAAAAATTCGCAAGAACTTCCCTTATTTCACGAGCATTATGGAACCCACAAACATAACAAGTTCACATCAATAATATTTATAGAAACAAATGACAAGTAAACTACCACAATCATAAACAACCATAATCCGAACAGTCGAAACAGTCCATAACAACAATAGAGAAACAAGTGCCAACAACTAACCACCCCTACCATTCTGACCTCTCTTACGTTGTGCGTGTACGTGATTTGTAGGGTAGCTATGACGCTCCGGTGGCCCAACGTCTCTGGCAGGACGGCGTAACAAAGCCACAGGTGTATGCAAGCTGGGATCATCGTCCTGGGCAGGCGTAGCAAACAACCGTGTAAAGTCGTCGAAGGAGGCCGCGTCGTTGTCTTCAGACCACCCTACAGATCACAAAAAAAAAATTAAGCAACATTCAATGAAAGTGAATGCAATTCCGTACAAATTATACTACGTACCTTGTGTTTCAGGTGGTGGTGGATAGGAAGAAGCTCCTTCATATCCACCTTGTGGCGGCATAGGGTGATACGAAGACGGCCCCGCCCCGGTGAACTGTTGTGATCCTGAGTATAAATAATAACGTATGAGCCTTCGACCATAAAACATAAGCAAATAAAATTATACACTACATATTTACCTAAAGTCCCTCCAGCTGGTGACATAGAGGTAAACTGTGTTCCTTGAAATGGAGCCCCTTGCGAGGCACCTGACCCTCCATAGGGCTGAGAACCGGGGTACCCGTACCCTGTGTGGAGTCGTATTTAAATACTGCATATAAACATACGGATCGGTAAATATCACACCATACCTTCGTACTGTCGGTGGTATAAGGGAGGCTGCTGCCATGCGAGACCATAAGGAACCGACGTCGACGCTTGCAACGATCCGTAGGAATCCTCGTACTCCGTCCGCATACCAAAGGCCTGAAGGATGCCTCGGGCTCTATCACGTTGAGTGGTCCAGGCCTTGAGTTGTGCCGGCATGCTCATCGTAGATCCGCCATGAATCCTCATTACATTCAGTGAGCAATCTAATTCAAGCAACCTACAGGCCTCGAACTGCAACAAAAAAACTTAGTATACAAATCTTAAAAGATCTAAAATTCCGTCAACATTTACTCACCGCCCAGCTAATGCCTCATCCCTGTGTCGTGCATAGCGATCCTGCGAAGTCGCAATATGCGGCTGTGGATGCATGTCAACATACGTCAAACGGCAACGAGTCTTCGGTTCGTACCAGGTCAGGTACGCCCGAAACGAAGGCTCAGTGTGTGGACCGGTATCCTTAACCAATTGCTCGCCTGTATCATCCCACGCAGCCACCCATGGTTGTAATCTAGTGACCCACATTGTCGAGAAAGGATGTCCAGCCCTTGATAAACTGCACGTTAAATAGAAATTAGTTTCACGTTATTAGTACATGGGGACTTATACATTTTTGTTACTTATGATCGTGGCGCTGAACACGATCCAACGCTGAAGACACAAGGAAAGACTGGCGTCGACCGAACTGCCTCATGACTCTATCCGGGCAGTGGGCCACAACTGCAACGTCGTACACCAAAGCTGCAGTAGTCATCCATAGGCCCTGGTCCAGTGTGCACACCAAAGATATCCCAAGCGGTGCACGTGCGGCTATAGCCGAAGGACTGTATGGCTCCCACACAATGTCTTCTGGGGTCAATCGATCAAATTCGGCAACAAACTCAGGATAAGACCGCCGGGTCTGTACATGTGCCCATATTTTCTGCAAAAATAAAAATTATGTGTCCATAAGAAAATTATTGAGGGAACAATGTATGACCATAGTATGCATAGAATATAATTTTTTATCGGGTCCATACCTGTCGAGAGTACCAGAGAGTCCCCATGGTGGGTCTGTCGTCCTCCGTGTCACCGTACATATCCGGCTTGTACGGTGACTGGTCAATCATGGGACGACCGATAGCAATCCTCTCGTAAGACCAAAGCTGTAGCAGAATTGGACACCCCGTTAGGACAGCATTCCTATCATTCTACCGTGATGCCTTATAGAGTCCACGATATGTGCATGCAAGAACCGCTGGACCCCAACTATATAAGGGTATGGCATCCTCATCTGCATCGGCGATCTCCTGTGTGTAGGGCAGAAGCACCCTATCCACACAGTGGCCGTGTGAGTTGTTGAATATGATGTACCCAAACAACCATAGCAGGTATGCCTTGAGTGATCTAGTCACGCTGTACTCATCAGTATCGGCTGCCAACAGATCCGGCTGCAATAAAATACGAATATTGAGAATAAGAAACACATGAGGTATTTCAAAGCCATAAAATATATCAACACATCGTTTTGTACGAAATTGTACCTGAAACTGTAGGAGCCATGACTTGGAAGGGCCTTTCGACTATGGGTGCTCATTGAAATCTTCAGGATCAATCGTGGTGGCAACACCTGCAAAACGTTCCTCAAGATCCTCCAGCCACGTAGAAGGTACCACGCGGGGCCCGACAGCGTCTCCGGTGATAGAAAGACCAAGCAGCATCGCAACGTCCTGCAGGGTCGGTGCCATCTCCCCACAAGAAAGGTGGAACGTGTGTGTCTCAGGTCTCCATCTGTCAACGAGAGCTGAAAGTAGAGACCTGTCTAGCTTCACCAAAGCACTCTCAGCAAGACGAGCCACAGTGAGAAGACCTGCCTCGCTCAGCCTGCATCATACAGTGCACAAATGTTAATACATTATATAACGAAATGTATAACGGATAAAAACAGAAAATAGACGACATATCACCTGGGCACCCATCGTGGGTCTACAGGAACCAACTCTGCATGTGGACGTGGACGCAGCTGTAACGACCTACCCTGGGATAACGGCTAAGATCTACTCTGCACGTTGAGTAAATCACACCTGCTAAATAACTCTCTTGCGCTTTCGTCCTCGCTTCGCGCAAAAGGTTGCAACCGGAGTTATTTAGCTTCCCGGGGCCTGGTATTTAAGCTGGTCTGGGTTCATTTCTATTCTCAGTACGGGACTAAACTGCCGCCGTGCTACAGTATCATGTCGCTACAGTACCCGGCCCAACTGGCATTTGGCCCGTTCTGTTACAGCAGCACGTTTAGTTCTTGGTGCTGAACCTTCGCAAGGAAGGACCGGTGACCCGAGTCTATTGTTGGGTCCAGCAACGCAGGAGTAACCCCGACCATACCTACCACGTAAGATCAAAACAATACAATACAATCACACACATCTAAATATTTCTAATAGTTCCTTATATTTCCTAAATAATTTCTAAGATTTTCTAACAATTTATAATATTTTCTAAGATTTTATAAATTTTCTAATATTATCTTGCAATTTTTAAGACTTTCTAATACTTCTCTAACAATTTTCTAGTACTTTTTAATATTTAATCTAGCAATAATCACTACTAATATTAATTAATTAGATTGCTAATGTACAATATCAACGCTAATCACTACAAGTAACTACACCTAAATGTACCACTAATCAGTCCTAATAATAATTAAACTGATTGCTAATCTACTGTTTCAACAAAATAGTTTCTATAATTTTCTACAATTTTCTAATATTTTCTACAATTTTCTAACATTCTCTATAATTTTCTAACATTTTCTACAATTTTCTAACATTTTTTACAATTTTCTAATATTATCTTGCAATTTTTTTGATTTTCTAATACTTCTCTAACAATTTTCTAGTATTTTCTAATACTAAATTTAACACTAAATGTACTATATCAACGCTAATCACTATAAGTAACTGCACCTAAATGTACCACTAATCACTCCTAACAATAATTGAACTGATTGCTAATCTACTGTTTCAAAAATAATTACAACATAATCTATTTATAAAATGTAGAAAATTTTAGTTACCTACAGTCGCCGACTTTAACATCCGACAGTGTTTCACCGGTTTGCCTCTCCCTCACCCCTCCTCTCTCTCCCTCCCTCTCTTTTTTTTTCTGGATTTTTAGGGAGGCAAATGAGGGGATGAGGGGCAGCCAACACCTTATATAGGGTTGGGGGCACCGGTCGCCCTGCAGGCGGGCGGCCCGCCGCCCCGCTGCCAGGCGGCCGGTCCTCCAGGGACCTCGGCGCAATTTTTTGTCGACTTTTTTTTGCAGATAAGCCCCTGCCGCCCGGCTGCCGGGCGGTCAGGTCCCGGCCGCCCGGCACCGGGGCGGCCGGAGTATATTTATGTAAATTTTGAACACGAAAATATATTTTTATAAAAAACGAAAATAAAAAATAAAAAAATAAAAAAACCGCCTCCCTCCGTCCTCCGGTTCTCCCCTTGCCGTCCACGGTCCACCTCTTCTCGCAAAAATTCAAAAGAGTTTGCGCCCGTCTATCCGCTCCAACTCCAAGCAAGCCGCCACTACCTCCCCGAACGGACCCATGGCTTCCGCCAAGGAGACCTATCGCGCCGAGCTCCGCGCCGCCGCCCGTCAGCTCGGCGAGCGCTGCCTCTACTCTGCCGCCAAATGGTATGCCCTGTCACCCCTCCTCAAACCCTAAACCCCTAACCCTAACAATCCCCTCCCTTTCCGCAGGGCCGCCGAGCTGCTCGTCGGCGTAGACATGGACACGGCCCCGGCCCCGTCGGCCGCGATGGACACCCCGTCCTCCTCGTCCGCGGCCTCCGCAGGGCGGCTGTTGCACCTGCACCGCAGCGGGGGTTCCAGCTTCCGCCACCGGCCCCGCCCCGGATGCGGCAGCACCTCGGAGGCTGGGACCCCGCTAGGCGGCGTGTCGTACGTCAGCACGCCCATTCCCGACGACGACGCGTTCGATTCGGGCGGCGACAAGTACCTGCTCGCCAAGACCTACTTCGACTGTCGGGAGTACCGTCGCGCCGCCCACGTGCTGCAGAACCAGGCTGGGCGCAAGGCTGTGTTCCTGCGATGCTACGCGCTCTACATGGTGAGATGGGATCCGCTTGTCTATTCACTCGCCGTGTTGATTTTCTCGGTGTATCTGCGAGTTTTCAGATCTGGGATAGGGCGAATGGTGTTTGATGAAATGCCACTAGAGCTGCTGCATTGAATGTGAGGGTTGGGGTAGATATGATATGGGGCTGCCAATGGATTAACCGATACCTTTTGCTTTTAGGTGCAATGGATATACAGTACTGACTCAACCGTCTAATTAGCTTACTTAGATGTGCCAGTGGAGTGATTAGTAAATTCTGATTTAGTGTGATTTTACTTGAAAAACTGAACAGAACTGGATTGCAGGACCAACAAGAGTCGTTCAAACTTGCAATTGGCCAAATGATGGATTATGTTTGATGCTTTGTGCTCATGTACTGCTTTAAGAGAATACAATGGTTTGGCATTTAGGAAACATCTAGTCGGTACATAGCTATTGCTTCACTCTCTGTTAATAAGCGCTTACCTTTCTGAGCACCGGAAAAATGGGATGATGTGTGACTAATGGCTCCTTTTAGTAGCAAGCTGGTTTCAGTGTGATGATAGCATTGGATGGATATATCACCTTCAAGCATGCATTTGTACCGTGTACCCAGTATAGTTTTTCCACTAATTCTGCACACTGCTATTATTTGACAAAGCTATGCCACTTAAGGAGTTTGTAAATATGAGTGAGAAAGCATCTGTTTCTTTTTTGCTATAATATTGAACTAATTATCTGTCAATACCCCCAATATGTATGGATTGGAGGGGATTATCATGTGTCCAAACATGGTCTTAAATGACTGTCTATTTCTATGCGATATTCAATATGCATGCCCTGCTCTATCTGTAACTATCACCTGGAGACAAAAAATATACCCTTCCGCTCCATAAAATTGTGACTGAATCACTTGGAGATGGTAAGATGAAGAATGATTAACATTCATTCTAGAACCATGGCGCCTTTTCATTTTAGAATATCTCTTTGCCAGTAAGAGGATTTATTTGAATGTAAAGAATTGTAATAATTACTAGGTAAAACTCTGTTATTGGCAGTCATTCTATATCTTAATTGTCAAGTAGTTCGTTTTTATGAATGTGCGTGATTCGGGATTGTAACGGTGAATATGCTCCAATGTGTTATACTTGTGTGCATCTGTAATATTGTCTGCAAAAACTCTGTAGTCTGATGTGTTATTCTGTTAAAAGGATTTCTGTGTGCAATTTAATGTTTTCCCCTTTTCTACACACTCTATGACAATTTTCTAATAGCTCAGGTTGTTTTTCCGCTTTGCCCATAGTTTAATTAACAACCTATTTGCTCTTCAATTTTAGGCTGGAGAGAAGCGGAAAGAGGCAGAGATGATAGAGCTTGAAGGATTGTTGGGCAAGAGTAATGCTGTTAATCAGGAACTAGTTGCTTTGGAGAGAGAACTGTCAGCACACCGGAGAACTGGTTCTATTGATTCATTTGGGCTCTACTTGTATGGCCTTGTTCTTCGTGATAAAGGATGCGAAGGTCTAGCTAGGACAATTTTGGTAGAATCTGTCAACAGCTACCCGTGGAACTGGAGTGCTTGGTCAGAGTTACAATCTTTATGCACCAGCAGTGACATTCTGAATAACTTAAATTTGAAGAATCACTGGATGAAAGAATTCTTTCTTGCCAGTACATATCTGGAACTAAAGATGCATGAAGAAGCTCTGAAAAGATATGAGCGCTTGATGGGGGTCTTCCGCTGCAGTGGCTACATTCAGGCTCAAATTGCAACGGTGCAGTATAGTATGAGGGACCTGGATGAAGCGGAGATGATTTTTGAAGAACTGCTCGGGATTGATCCTTTCCGTGTGGATTCTATGGATATTTACTCAAATTTACTATATGCAAAAGAAAGCTTGACTGCTTTGAGTTTCCTTGCACACAGAGTATTTTTGACAGATAAATACCGCCCAGAATCCTGCTGCATAATTGCAAATTACTACAGTCTGAAGGGCCAGCATGAGAAATCAGTTTTGTACTTTAAAAGGGCACTAAAGCTCGATCGAAAATACCTCTCAGCTTGGACCCTTATGGGACACGAGTATGTTGAGCTGAAAAATACTCCTGCTGCAATTGATGCCTACAGAAGAGCTGTTGATATTAATCCTAGAGATTTCCGTGCTTGGTATGGTCTTGGTCAAACCTATGAGATGATGGGGATGCCATTTTATGCACTTTATTACTTCCGGAAATCATCATATCTGCAACCCAATGATGCTCGTCTCTGGATTGCCATGGCTCAGTGTTATGAAAGTGATCCGCTTCAAATGATTGAAGAAGCCATCAAGTGCTATGAGAGGGCTGCAAATTGCAATGACACTGAAGGAATAGCACTTCATCAACTAGCAAAGTTACATGGCATGCTGGGGCAGTCTGAGGAAGCTGCATTCTACTACAAGAAGGATTTAGAGAGAATGGAGGTTGAGGAAAGGCAAGGCCAGAATTTTGTTGAAGCTTTGCTTTTCCTTGCTAAGCATTACAAGAGCATAGGCAGTTTCGAGGAAGCAGAACACTATTGTACAAGGCTCTTGGACTACACTGGTCCTGTAAGTTCTCTGTTCATATTATTTTCCTTAAAAAGAGTGAAAGATGAAATGAACACGAAAAGTGAAATGGCGACTCAAACGTTGGCTAGTGAGTTAATGGATCACGTAACATTCCAGTCCAAACTAACATGAGATTAGTTATTTTGAGCAACACAAATTTACTTGAATCACGTTTAGTGATACAGGGTTTACAAGTGCAACAAAGGCATCCCATGATTCTGTTGACTGATCATTGGTCTCTGCTTGCATTGATTCCCATGACTTTGATTTACCAGTTACCGCTGCCATCTTATGCTGATAGCCTGATACACATTCAATATGCTGTGCAGGAGAAGGAGACTGCTAAAAATATGTTACAAGGGATAAAAAGATTACAGTCGGGGTTTCCGTCAATGGATATTGACCATTTTGCACTGTAAACTCTAAAGTCTACCTGCAGATGATTTATTTGGTTGGGAAATCTGGACAAGGAGTGTAACTGGGCAGGACAATACATGCTGGCTTTCACAAAAACAGCTGCAAGAGAATACTGCTCATGAACTAGGGGAGTTGGTCGGTACTCACCCAACTCAGAGTGAAGGGAAGAACAGTAGTGAGGGCTGCCCACCTGATGAAATGCCATTGCATATCTCGATCAGGAATTACTTCCAGTCTCCCTTCACAGCGTGATGCTTAGTGTCTGTATCCTTGCTATGCGCCTCCATACTGCTGGAGGTGACGATCTTGTGCGCATGATGCTTGCTTCTATTTGCTGGAGCCTGGCAACAAGGAGAACAAGGCGCCTGCAAGGTGCGAAGATGAGCGTCATCGGAATGATCCAGATCCCTAATGCAAATATCAGCATATCTGCCGCCTGGTTCCTGTGAGGCTTCTAAATTTCTCTGGGTTTGGTTTTCTTCACCAGATAGCGCTGGTTTGTGTTTCCTCCCATGGTTGCTTGCATATATAAGCTTCTTCAGAAGACTTGCCTTGCGTTGTCTGCAACATGCATGCTAAATTATTGCTTACCAAGTTATCATCACAGTAGTCACCGCTGGCATTTTGTGAAATTAAGAATTGTTTTTTTTAAATGTAGACTGTAGGACAACTATGTGTAGTACTCAGCATTGCTGCCTGGGTGCCCACATGATGTAACCATTGGAATAAAGTAAATTCATTTCGTGATGATGGATGATGCAAGTTGATGTGTTAGGATGTAACTTCATGTACATGTGGAATCTGCACTGTGCTGTTGGTTTCTCCCCCATCATCAAAAAGAGAGGATAGATGCTTCCACTGTACTACTTTATAAGGTTGTTTCTGGTTATTGTTGAGTTGTTACAATCCTTAGCCTGCACACTTGCTTGGTCCAGGCAACGACCCCAGGCGTCGGATTTTAGAGTTCTGGGACTGGACACTGGACTGCTGGAGTTGCTCCCAGGCCCAGCGATCCGCTCGGCGCGCAAGCTGTTCCTTTCGCCCTTTTTCCAACCAATCATTCAAACATTTCCCATCAAACCTGAAGGGCGGCGGACACGTCTTTCTCTACTCTTCTTGTTTCTTCCCAACAGTAGAGAGCAGGCGACGCCTAGGCGATTTCGAGGTTCCTCCGCCGATCCTTGTGCCTGCCGGTCCTTTTGCTCCTCTGGATCGGCGTTGGAAGGGGTGGATGCGGCGCCACTGTCGCTGCTCTTGGCCGCGCCCGAGCTATTGCCCTGGTGGAGGGGCGGTGGACTGCGTCGGTGGAGCTGCCGTCCTTTCCTTTTGCGACAGTCCATGGAGAATAAGAGTGTAACGACTCGGCCCGGGATAACGGCTAAGATCTACTCTTCAAGTTGAGTAAACCACACCTACTAATTAATCCTCTTGCGCTTTCGTCCTCGCTTCGCGCAAAAAAGATTGATCCGGAATTAATTAGCTTCTCGCGACCGGCTATTTAAGCTGGTCTGCTCCTTCCTCCGATTCCAGTATGGGATCATCGGCCCGGGCTACAGTGTCCAGCGATGAACAGTATCCCGATGCTACAGTACCAGACGTGCTACAGTACTCGTGCTACAGTACCGTTATTGGGCCAGCCCATTTCTGCTACAGCGCTCGAGCTACAGTACCGCGTCTGCTACAGTACCACCGGCCCAACACTGTTCAACTCGGCCCACTGGCCCACTTAAGGTTGGGATGTCACATACACCCCCTTAGAACTCGACGTCCTCGTCGAGGCATCGAACCAGCTTACCCATACGGGACAGGAACATGATCTCCTCTCTTAGCTCACGACTGTATGTCCTAGTGCCAATCAACACATGTACACGTCTGTGCGTCCAGTGCTAACGGCGCATCCCCGATGCCCGCGCACTGACCCGCACACGCCCGTGTACATGCTGGGCCCGTGACCCACACCTACCCGTGAAACCGCGAGAGTCGGCTCTGATACCACTGTAACGACCCGGCCCGGGATAACGGCTAAGATCTACTCTTCAAGTTGAGTAAACCACACCTACTAATTAATCCTCTTGCGCTTTCGTCCTCACTTCGCGCAAAAAGGATCGATCCGGAATTAATTAGCTTCCCGCGACCGGCTATTTAAGCTGGTCTGCTCCTTCCTCCGATTCTAGTATGGGATCATCGGTCCGGCGCTACAAGTTCCTCGGCGATGTGGTGGCCGGTGGTCACCTTCTTCTGCTCGGGCGTTCGACGTTTCTACGGCATGTCGATGTGTTCGATGTGCTACTCGGTGAGGCAATCAAAAACTTCATTTCTTCGTCGAGAAGGGCTTCGGCTTCAAGCTGCATCCTGGATGCGTTCCTCTTCCAACCTTTGGTGCGGCGGAGACTCGCCGGGAGGCTGCTCTGGGCGACGGCGACGAAGACAACTGGGAGACCCTTGCTTGAACTGCATTGTAATTTTCTTATTTTCCGAGGGTGCCTTTGCAAAAGTTGCAATGTAAACCTTATCTTTCATATGTGAAATGCAATCCCGGTTTCTCAAAAAAAAAAAACAATCAAACTGTGCCCGTTTACATCACTGCGGGTTTGCCCTTTTGCGGTTGTTGATGCCTATTATTGAACTGCCGCAAGCATCTTCTTCCTTTCTGTTCGAAGATGCTGTAGCGCCCGACTCGCAGTGCTTCCATTGTCGGATGTCGGGCGAACTAACTCGAGCAGGTTAATTCCTTGCGTCCCTGCCTTCCTGGTAAAATGCCTGCTTTTTGGTAAAATTCCTTCCTGATTGATTCTTTTCCTTTTCGTGTCAGATCAGTGCCACGGACTCGCGGAAAACGAATTCATGCCTGCTTTCTGAAAGACTAGTGGCACGAGGTTTGTTGGTTAAAGCCGTCATTATCGTGCCATCAAGATTTATTCGTCAGTTAGCCTGAAAAACGCACGATTTTGTTGCTGCGACTCGTCCCGTATTAGTAGTGCTCCTAGGAGATTACTCCGTAAATGATTAAACATTGCTATGGTGATAGTTTGCTTAGCTGTAACGAGGTGACACGAACGAGTCGTATGTGACGTGAAATTTATTTTCAGATCTTTACCCGGTACCATTTTAGGTACATCGTTTTCCGCTGATGCCAATCAGATTGACGGACGAAAGCGAGCGCGTTGGAGTCAACTAGCGTGAGGTTTTTCAGGTACATCGTTATCTTCCTATACATCGTTTTTCAGGTCGTTTTTGAGCCGTGAGTCATGAACCTCTCAGCGCTGGGTAAGATAGCGTCGTTTTTCAGGTCGTTTTTGAGCCGTGATGCTGCCATTGTTGCTAGTCAACTAGCATGAGGTTTTTCTGTTGACGGTTTCATCTGCTTCAACGAACGAGCCTTGAATCGCCTGCTTCAACGGTTACACCACAAGTGCTTTTGTTGCTTCTCTCCTCAGATCTCTGTTGCTTGCCCAGTGCTTTGTCCATTATTTGACGCCTGGGTTTACACACCCGACAAGATCAATTCGAGCCCGTTTAGTTACCAAAAATTTTCACTTAAAATCTTTTACCTCTCTTTTGGACACATGTATGGAGTATTAAATATAGTTAAAAAATAAAACTAATTGTACAGTTTGAATGTACATGACGAGACGAATCTTTTGAGCCTAATTAGTACATAATTAACCATAAGTGCTACGGTAACCTATATGTGCTAATGATGTGGTCAAATGCCTCAAAAGATTCGTCTCGCGGTTTCTAAATGAGTTCTGAAATTAGTTTTTTAATTAATGTTCGAAAAATACTCCCGATATCTGGTCAAACAGTCGATTTGACATTCAAAAATTTTCATTTTGGCAACTAAACAGCCACTTCCTGAGTTCCTTCATCTTCGTACTGTAGCGATGGAGAAGGATCGCGCCGCACGCCATTGACGAGTATGGCGCTGTAATGATTAGGTTTTCGACTTTTCGGTGCTGGATTCGGCCCTGTTTAGATCTTTACATGTAAACGCAAAAAAACCGTAAACGCATTAAAGTGAAACAGAATCTTGCTAATTTGAAGTACTAAATGAAGTCTATTTATAAAACTTTTTACATGGTTGGGCTGTAAATCGCGAGACGAATCTAATGAGCCTACTTAATCCATGATTTGCAACAATGATGCTACAGTAACCATCCGCTAATTATTAATTAAACATGGATTAATTAGCATCATTAGATTCGTCTCGCGATTTACAACCCATCTATGCAAAAAGTTTTGCAAATAGACTTCATTTAGTACTTCAAATGCCCTCTTTACATCTTTACACAATTTTGCAAAATGAACTAAACACCCCCGAAGTGCTGGATTGGCAAATCACATCATTGTCCTTTGTCGTTATGCTTCAAATATCTTGCCGAATAATTTTGCTTCTTCCGTGCATCGCTTCCTCCGTACTCAGTAGGCGGCATATTCTTCCGTGGTGTACAAAATTAGCACGAGAGTAAAATTCACCAGAGTTTCATCAACTTGTAGGAGGATGTCACTTACATCCATCAACTTCAAAATTGTATTTCTAAATCTATAAACATATAATTTGTGTCACTTAGGTCTACGAACTCTGAAAGTTCATTCTTAGGTCTATAAACTTGTAATTTGTGTCACCTAGATCCATACCCCTCAACTTAGCCTTCATGCACTGCTATCACACTAACATGAATCTACAAGGTTCCCACACATTACTGGAGTTTAATCATAATGGTGAAATTTGAGCCCCAATTTCAAATCAAGTGAATAGGGAGGGGAGAGGGGATGAAAGTCTTATTTTGGAGGTTGTTGACATGCATTGGGATTCAAAGGGGGCTTCCGGACTACCATTGTTGAGTTCTGGAGCTTATATCCAGATATAACCCCGTAATATGGGTGGAGAGTAGAGATGATTGCTTTGGAATGATAGAGGAGATTACAGAGAGACTCAATAACATGTGTACCGTGGTAGGGGATATTATATCCTCCGTGGGGTGAGTGGCCGGATATGGTGGTGCAAGTTGTTTTGGCGAAAAGTCTTGTGATGATGTTAGACTTGAGTCAACCTAGATTGGTTCCCGGTGAGAGGCTGAAAGATATTCATTGATAGCTATATCGGGCGACTTTTAAGGGTCTATAGCCACACGATTGCTCATGGATGAAGTTCATGAACCTAAAAATGCACTTTTGGAGTTTATGGCACAAATAACAAGTTTATGGACCTAAAAATGCACTTTCATAGTTTATGGACCTAAGTGACACTAATTACAAGTTGATGGATCTAAAAATGCACATTTAGAGTTCGTGGACCTAAATGACACACCCTTACAAGTTGGTGAACCTCTAGTGTATTTTACTCTTGGCAGGAAAGAATTCAGACCTATGGTTGGGAACCAAATGAAACATGTAATACAATGATAATAAACTCAAGCGAAGGGGAAGGAGGGAGGGAGGGAGAATAAGACGGAGACGAAGGAGAAGAAAAGGAGGTGGAGGGACGAGACAGATGAGCGCAACTTTCAAGCTGCATCCGCCTCCATCCTCATGTTGTTGTTGCGTTATCAACTTATTCAGTTACTTCTTCCTCTTATGATTATTTTCTTCCATCTAGTCTAAAAAAAGATTATTTTCTTCCATTCTTCTCCTTCCTATACATCTTTTTCAGCACGCTGAGAGGTTCATGACTCAGCAGGGCGTTTTTGTAAAATCTGGAGTCACTTCAGGGGTTTTACGTCAAGTTTGGATTCCCGGTTCCCGCGGTGTAGCGTGAGTGGCGAGTGGCGACGAGCGGCCCGCTGCCTGGGTGCAGGCGCGCAAGCTCTTGAGCAAAGTCGTATTGAGATCAATCATGGCTCACCGTCGCCACCAAGGAAGCCGAGCTCCGTACGACGTACAGAGTACAGATCTACTGCTCTTTCTCTGTCTCATCAGGCTTCAGCTTGTAGGTCTTGCCTCGCTCGTCTCCTTCCTTGGCCAGATCGCGTTCGTGTGCCTAGAATCAGATGGTTTGGCTGAACCGACGTGATTGCTTGATGCCAATGAGTTTGCAGACAGTGGTTATGCTATTGTTACATTCTGAACTTCTTATTGCAATGAAATACTAAGGTCGAGAGGCAGGTGTTACACGCCTAGCTAGTTGTCCCGACTTCCATAAGTTCCGTGGCAGTACCAAATGTTTCGCTAGTATCATGCATATTGATCTCTGAAGTTGTGAGAGCCCTGAAAAACTAAAGCTAATAATCTGCATATGGCCTACAGAGAACGCTGAAAATTAATCACTGTGTTCGGCAGGCTGGAGCTGGAGGCTGGAGCTGGAGTGGTGTGAGAGAAAAACACTGTTACCTGGCTGGTGGCTGGAGCTGGAGTGATGTGAGAGAGAAACACTGTAGCGCTGGAGAACTGCCCACCAGCCGAACACGGTGAATGTTGTCTATAGGATATAGGAGTAGGTTGCAGCGCCGTCATAATGAGTTGGTTGCCTCCGCCGACACCATTGACGCAGACCTTCGCCTGATTTCTTGTACAAAACGGGTTGATGCCGCTGTGGTGAGTCCCTGCTTAGTTCTCAAAAAATTTTCTACAATATCTATCACATCGAATCTTCGAACACATACATAGAGCACTAAATGTAGTTGAAAAAACTAATTATATAATTTAACTATTTCATACAAGACAAATCTCTTAAACATAATTAGTCTATATTTGAACATTAATTGCCAAATAACAATGAAAGTGCTATGGTACCAAAATTCAATTTTTTTTTCACGAACTAAACACAGCCTGAAAGACTGAAAAGGTGCGCCCAAGGCCGAGCAGAGATGACACGGAGGACCTCCGACCTGCTGGGGATGCGTTTCTCCGCGTCGCTAGGGCTAGGCACAACGGTCTCCATGGTTGCTCAATGCTCATGCCCCTTGTTGACCGCATATGCGCAGATGCAGGGAACCGGCGAGCGGGCGGAGATGACGACAAGCGAGATGTATCTTGTTTGAGTTCCAACGAAATATCTAAAGACTCTAATTGGGCTAATGGGCCGTGTTGGACCGATCCATGAACGGGTAGTTTGTGTGGCCGGCCCGTCGGAGGGCCCTAGGCTTGTCTCGTCGTTTCAGTCGGTTCGACCCAAACCGAGCCCACACCTATTTAATACTTCTAATAGATGATGTTTGGATAGACGATATCAAAAATATCAAAAAAATTGACGTCTTATGATCCACCATTTGAAACATCTTGTTGGTATTGATCATTTTTAGTATAGTGATTTGCAACAAAAATGAATGTGTTCTTAAAATAGAGTATAGAAAGTTATATTATATTAACATTTGCCATACAATTTTATGATCTCTGACATATCAAATAATATCTCTACCTATTTTTAGAAAGAACAAACTATGTCCTTAATTTGTTATTAATTTTTGTCATTAAATTTTTCACCAGATAAAGAACTGAAAGAGAGTTCACCTCTAGGTTGTAGTAACCTCCAACTTGAAATCGAGGTTGACTTATCTACTTTATAGATAAATAATTAGCAAGAGGGGAAGTGAAAGATCATGAGCAGGACCAAGTACACCGCGCAATAAACATGGAGGCGACATTCGCAAGGTAACCATGCATAGCAAGGTAACCATATAAGAAAATTGGTGACAACATTGGCTAGTGAACAATTGACGAGCAAAAAAAGGTTGGCTCGTTCATCATACCATAGATATCTGGACGAGCATTCATGCTAATATGGTGGGTATTATCCTCATTGCTAAGGTCAAAATCATGACATTCATCATCGTGAAAGATGGCCGGAGATATTTTGAGGGAGGAGATGGGTAGCGTTGTATGTAAGTGTTAAAAAGTGATAGAGGTCACAATTTTAATTAAAAGGATTTTGAAAAATATGTTGTCATGTAAAATTAAATTATACCATCATAATATTTAAGGAGATAACACTATAAAATCTTTATAGTATCACCCAGGGATGGCAATGGGCACCTAAAACCCGAAATCCGATGAATTTTACTCTATTAGGTTACGGGTTCGGGTCAATCTTTAGATCTGTAGGTTTGTTAATGGGCAAAAAGTTCTACATGTTGGGTTTATGGGCATGGGTTGTTCCTATAGTACAAAAACCCATAAATCCATTACCACTTGAAGTACTAAATTTGTTTGTAATTTTATTCTCTCTAGTACTTTATACAATAAATTATGAACTTGTTGCTCATTCTATAGTTATGTAAACTAAGCCTTATTGCTTAGATAAATGTATTATATTTTTTAGTTGTTTAAATTGAAGCATATTTGATAATGAGAAGAATATGTACGTATTGATTGTTGACAAATTTGCAATGGTGCGACCAATGAATAAAGGAATGTTCTCTGTCATGATTGACCCATGAGTACCCGTTGACCCAATGGGTATGGTTTGAGCAAAATGTTATACTTGTCACCGGTATGGGTTTTTTTAATGGATCTAAATAATTTTCACGGGTACGGGTTTGGGATGGCAAAATCCGCTAGGTTTGTACCCATTGCCATCTCTAATCACCATGGTCATGCAAGGACATATTTGGTAGTACTATAACAAATTGTTACTACTAAAAAAATCTTACTCTACCTCAGTGTTAGAAAGCATACTCTACAACATTCCAGACCATATAGTTGAGCAAAAAATTACAATGATAGATATTTTATGCACTAGCTATGTAACGACTAATATAAGCTATAAATAAAGTATTAGACGAACATACACAAGAAATGTGAAAATTTTATTGTTTGGTCTTAAGAAGTTATTGCAAGAGTATGGAATGCAGCAAACCATACCTAACTTTTCATAGAGAATGAAAACAATATAGAAAGCGTTGTATAAGCATAAGATCGAAAAAATAGTATACGTGATATACACATATATATTAACTTGTACATTTTATATCTAAGATTCTCTATTTCTAAACTTAAATGATCATATATGGTTGTAAATAATTTATAATATCGATGTAGTTATGTACAAAAGTTATAAGGAAAAATAATTATTTAGTTTTTGAAATAGTTTATGTTCCAAATGGGTTATAAGAACTTTTATTCAGAAGACGATGAAGTGCAAAAAAGATTTTTAAGAGGTCATATACCCCTAATTTTTTTAGTCTAGGGAGAGAGAGAATCAGATCGGTGCGGTCGAAGCTGGCCGGCATTTCGGATCCCCAGTTCATCCGGATCAATCAGGATCCGTCACCACAAGGAAACTAGGAGGAGACGTTCCATATTCGTAGGATCGATCCTCCCAATGAGTAAAGAGGGATGGGACACTGTCTCCTAAGACAACTTTACCAAGATGCTGCCAATCTGGTGTTCTTAACTTTAACAAAATGTCTGATTTGATCGACCCAAGGGGTGAGTTATTGATAGTGAAGCTGGATATGAAGTTGGTGGTGGACCATGCGACAGGAAAGTGGTTTTTGGAGGAAGCTAGTGAAGCCAAAAAAAAGTTGGTCACCACTCCAACTCCATGTTTGTCACTCCTATCAACTATGTCCCCGAATGAATCTATGTGGATTTCCTGAGAAAGTGCGCGAGGCATTGAAGTTTCTGCGTGAGGACTGAGGAGGACAAGGTAGTTATATGATTTCTAGAACTAATTTAGCATATGGCAATTCAAAGTTTTTAGTACTGACAGTATCATTCCGAGGTAGTTGAAGACCTGAGCACGATGCTAATAAGTTGTGATTTCTTTTTTTTTTACAGGAACGACGCCACCCAACAGGGTTTTGTTGGCCTAATTCAGTTGTTATAAAGATGGAGAGGTCTAGAAGTGCTTTAGAGATTTCACATTTTGTGTGACAATGTAATTAGATTGTTATATGTCACTTTGAGTGCAAGTTCGAGTAATTGAATAATTGAATCAGGCCAGTGTAGGATCTGAAGAACTGTAGAAATATCGTAAGCCGTGATGCTCAGGATGGAAGGAGGGACATAAGCTGTTTTGAAATTGCCTATTGATAGCTAACTGAACTTGCATGTAAGATTGTTTGCCGCTAGCTGAACCTATCATAATATAATAAATGGAGATCTGTACAATTTTAAATTGAATTTGCCTTGCATGAGGGCTCCGGCAGGCGCTCGCATGCTGTTTTTTTCTTATGTGCGAAGCTTTGCAGGAATCTTTCAAAAAAAGAAGCAGAGCCGGATAATTCGTCACGGGAAGCAAGTGCTGGTGGCCTCCGCTCTGCTGCCCGAACTCACATTGTGCTTGTGAAAAGTTGTGCCTTTTTGTGGTTCATTGCAATCGAAGGGTAAATCAACCTGGATCGCTTCATCATGGAGAAGCATCGTAATCGCTCGACGGTCACCACGCTGTGACATGAGCAAGGGCAAGGTTGTGTGTGCATGTATGTATAGGATGTTTTGCTTGTCTGAGTAAGGGCAGGCTGTTGCAACACTAGTTTACACATACTCTCAGTTGTGCCTCGGAGCAGCCTCTATAGCTGAGATGATGAGGAGCAGGATATAAAAGAGACACAAAAGCTAGAAAGCTCTAAAATAAATCTACAAGAGTGCTTTATTAGTTTGAAGCGCATCTAGGCCCATAGAAGCATATGATAAGTTTCGGTGATTAATGACAACCATATGTGACTAACGTGTGTTTTAGTGGAAATATCAATAATTTGTTAAGTCTCATATGTTATATAAAAGCTTGTCAACATCAATAAGTATGAGTGTTTGAGAGGTAAGGCTGTTGCTCGAAAATGGTCCAAATTGTGTGTTTATGCCCACGGTTCATCGAAATTTGGATCAGAAGTAGAGTTTGTAGTTTAGCAGAAAAGTATCAGTACGACCGGTTAATCCAACACAATGTTGGTGCAACTGGTGGTTCCTCCGGCACTGCTTGCATGGGAAAGACCAGAAAACATTGTCTCTGGACAATAACCCGACGCTTACACCGACGAGGTAACGGTTCAACCAGTCCCTCTTGATGTTCACCTCAAATATCCTGTGTTTGTTGCGTTTAACCGGTCAGTTGTAAAACATAGGCGTCGGTTCTTCTGGAGCTCAGAGCATCTCCAACAGATTTGGTAAAACTATATACCTAAATTTTCCTTTAGGTATAGGAGAGAGAAGATTTAGGCTAGGTTCTGTGCTCCCCTCCAGCAGATTTGGTATAATTGGATATCTATAAAGCTTTCTCAAAATACTCTTATGCTGCAAGGGATTTTTGTAAAATGTTCAAGACACATAAAAACTATCAAAAATTACATGTTTCACTGAGGGTTTTTTTTGCAAAATATCCCCTACACATAAAAAATCCCTTCTTCTTCCTCCCGTCATATGCCGGCCGCCTCCTTCTCCCCCTCCTCCTCCTCTTCTCCGGCATCCCGCGCCGCCTCCTCCTCCCCTTCCAGTGAGGACAATGCAGTGGTGGAGATCCACAAGGGCGGCAGGTGGGCACCGCCGCCTCCCTCCCTCCCTCCCAGGCCCTTCCTCCTCCTCCACCTCCTCCTCTCTGGCATCACGCCAGATCCGCGCCGAGAAGGGAGGTGCCCAGGAGCGGATCCACAGGGTAGCGATGGTGCAGGGCCACGGCTCCGTGCTGGCATCTTGGGGCGGCGGCACGGCCTCGCGGGGAGGCGGCGGGCGGAGGACAACGCCGGGTGCGCCACCTCCTCTCCGACACCTCCACTCGCTGCCGCTGGCCTGCGCCGCGCCGGCATCGCGCCGGCGGCCCCGTGGAGGCGGTGTGAAAGCTGCAGGCGGGAGCGGTTGGCCTCTCCCGCCACACGCCTCCAGTTTTAGCAATCTAGAGTTTGGTTTGATATATTTGGGTCAAGGAGAGAGAAATTTAGGTAATGTTGGTAAAAAATTTAGTTATAGGTATCCATATACCAAATCTGTTGGACCTGTTTTTTGGTGGATTTTAGGTATCCTAGTAGTTTTTTGGAATATGTATCCATTATAGCAAATCTGCTGGATATGCTCTCAATTTTAGCCACTGTTCCCTTTTCTCCGGTTGATGCACCAAGGTGCACTTCTCGGGGGTCAGTTTAACCGTCATCTCCATGGTTCGCGGGCCCATTTTTTCCCTTTCTTTCTTGAGCCTGCTTGTGGCCCCCCTTCTCAGTCCCTCGCCCGCCTCTTCTTTAGTATTTTCCAAATCGCAACCGTCGCGCCGTCGCCTGCCCTACGCGACCTGCGCCGCCACTCGCCGTCGCCGCCTCTCCACGCTCACCCGCGGCGCGCACTTCAGGCCATGCGCTCTGCGTCGCCACCGCTGCATGCCCTAGCGCCGCCGCCGCCACGCCCTAGTGTCTCCGTCACCCGCGCGCCCTACTCTTCTTCACCGCTTGCATCCATGCCGCACGCAACACTACCACCACTGCCTTTCATGCGCCCAGGCCCGAGCCCTAGCTATCCTCTCCTTCTTATTGCTCTGAGCGCCCTCAAAGTGTTCGGTGAATTGCCTTTGAAGTGAATTTCATCGGTTTCCTTCTCATCTGCAGTGGTATGGCTAGTTCTTCGATTTGTTTGTTGTAGCATGTGTAGCAGCATCTTTATTTCTCACACTTTCCTCCATACACATGCTCACATATCCTTTTGTCATAATGTTGACCTACCCACACACACCTACATCCTTTGCAAATCAATATCAGTGTGTTGTCATGATTGTTCATCCACTAGAATTCATGCATTTAGTCTCAAACACATCTGTGTTTTGCTTAGGAACTTCTCATCTCTAATGTATAAACTAGTATTGTTATATATTCACTGTCTTAATTCTATTATCTTCCACCAATCCTCTATGGCAGATGGCAGGTGATAGAAAGGGCAAGGCAGTTTGTTGCCTCGGCCGATGCCATTGACGCACACCTTCACCTTGTACAAAACGGGTTGATGCCGCTATGCTGAAAGACCAAAAGGGTGCGCCCGAGGCCGAGCCGAGATGACACCGTGGACCCCGACCTGCTGGGGACGCGTTTCTCCGCGCTGTTAGGGCTTAGGCACGGTGGTCTCCATGGCTCAATGCTCACTCCCCTTGTTGACCGCATGCGCGCAGAGGCAGAGAACCGGCGAGCGGGAGGAGACGAAGACAAGCGAGATGTATTGTGTTTGAGTTCCAGCGGAATCTCTAAAGACTCTAATTGGGCTAATGGACCGTGTTGGACCGATCCATGAACGGGTAGTTTGTGTGGCCGGCCAGTCGGAGGGCCCAGGTTCGTCTCGTCGTTTCAGTCGGTTCGACCCAAACCGAGACCAGGTACGGACTCGTCTCTTCCTTCCCAGCTCTCCTATAGGCTCCTGCTCAAAAAAAAAAAAAGCTCTCCTATAGGCTCCTCGCGCGGTCGCGCCGAACACGCCTCCTTCAGATCCAGGCATCCTTCAGCCGCCGCCGCGGAGCCGCCTCCGCCTCCGCCTCCCCCTTCCCTCGCCGGCGTCCTCGCCCGCCCCCACCGGGCCGACGCGCGGTAGAGATCGTCCGCGCTTGGATTGACTTCTCAGTTCTTCCTCTGCTGGTAAGGAAACCCTAGCACGCCTGGATGCATCGTTCGATTTGTTAATAATCCGTCGCTTTCGGCGAGTTCCCATACCTTTGTTCTGGTATATATGGGCACGTTGATCCATCTAATTTGTTGCGGATTTATATTTTGCGCGGCGGAGAGTTTATATTCCAAACTTGTGGAGTTAACAGAACTCGGCCCTCGGGATCGTGAGGCCCGCTAGTGCTTCGCTGGGTGACACAATAGCTTAGTTCGAAGATGCTGTGATTTTCTTCTTCTTCCTAAACATATTAGTAGCGTGAAGAAAATCCTTGTTTTTAGCATGGACATGTTTTTCTTTATTGCAAGTTCTGTGCAGTAGAGCGCTCCTCTTTTGATAAGTGTTGGACTTTGAAGAACTTGATGATCACTTGATTTGATTCGAGTTTTCCATTCATAGCAAGCCCCCGTTATCAGCCATGTTTGGACGCATGCCAAGGAAGAGCAGCAACAACACCAAGTATTATGAGGTTCTTGGTGTGTCTAAGACTGCAAGCCAGGATGAGCTGAAGAAAGCATACAGGAAAGCTGCCATAAAAAACCATCCTGACAAGGGTGGTGACCCTGAGAAGGTTTGTTCTTGGATGATGTTCTGTATGCTTAGCAACTTTTGGAATTCTTAATTTCGTTTTCCTGAAGTTTTTCTTGATGAACTGGACAGTTTAAGGAATTGTCTCAAGCATATGAGGTTCTTAGCGACCCGGAAAAGAGGGAGATCTATGACCAGTATGGAGAAGATGCACTTAAAGAGGGAATGGGAGGAGGCAGCAGCAGTGATTTCCATAGCCCGTTCGACTTATTTGAGCAACTTTTTCCGGGTTCTGGCACCTTTGGGGGTAATCAAAATACCTTATCCTGTTTTTTCTATTAATAAAAAAAAGATTGGAATGCTTATATATGGGTTTGTTCTTAACACAGGAGGTGGCTCAAGAGTACGCAGACAAAAGCGTGGTGATGATGTGGTGCATACTATGAAGGTTTCTTTAGAAGATCTGTATAATGGGACAACCAAAAAGCTATCTTTGTCACGGAGTGTTTTGTGCTCAAAGTGCAAGGGGTAAGTTTTTCTTTGGTTTCAATAGTTAAATTTTCCTCCGTTGAAATGCTATTGTGACGGATGCTGATTCTAAGTATTCAAATGTGTGGTGAATGCTTTGACTATTAGTTGTAAGAATGACCATGATAATTACCTTTGTAGAGTCACTGGTTTATTGCCTTCAGCATGGAATTTGTCTGCTTTGCTTGTTTATGATCTTCTTAGTTTGATATAAAAAAGACCATTCTAGATGTAATGGCAGTGTTGCTGTGAACTCAATCCAAAGTTTGACATAAACTTTACCACACATACTTTTCATGCGATGGTGCTAGGTACTAGGTACATCATGTGAGGTCTGGCTTGGCTTTGTGTTACAGGAGGAAACCCACTTTTGCATTTGTCAATGAATACTTCGTTGTGTTATACTTTCCCCTTTTGGGAAAGCAGCTACATTGTCGGACCTGACTGCAAGCATGGATCTTTTGTTCCTGTTTAACAATTCTTTTAAACTTGCAGCCTGTCAATTGCTTTTCTGTTATATGATGTGGTCATGAACTTCTATATTCTACTTAGTGTCCATGATAATATTAATTTTTCTTTGCCTACGACATAATATCCAATGCCTATTTTGGATTAGCTGTTGTTATGTGGTGATCATTTGAAGTTACTTAAGACCTGTGTAGTGTGACTGGGATAGATTTGAGGTAGATTCTTCTTGTTCTTAGTACTTCACACTCTCCCAAATCAAAATTTGTCACACTAAACTATAAGTTGGAGCCTAGTTCGTGAAAAGCACATAAGATCTTTAGCACTTGTATTTTGCCATATCAAACAATCAAGTGCCTGGAAAAAAAACTTATGATGATATCATATATTGTCATTTTATTTCTTGGTTGTACTGTAATATTCCATCTAAGCATAAGTGTATGGTTGGACATATAACAACTCATGCACAGTTCTTGCTCTGGTTATTCCTCAATTAATCCAAATACTAAGTACCAAATTGTGGAATATTTTGATTTTCTTTTTTGCTCTGTATGACTAAAGATCAGACTTACAATGTGACCACTTGCTTGATGTGGTAAGAAAAATATATGGTTGCCAATACGTTTTTCTTTTTGTTTTTACCATTGTTCTGAATTTTGTCTTTATTTTTTAGTTCTAGCATGGAATGGACATAATCTTGTCCACCGGCAGAGTAAACTGAAGCACATCTTTATTTATTTAGTTGGTGTCCAAACCGAATGTGATATTTATTTAATTGGTGCCCAAACCGAATGTGACTGTACAATTGTAAATTGGTGATTGCATATTAACATTTGATGTCTGAACCTCCACCCCCACCCCACCCTAAATGAAACTGCAACTTTGAGTTGTTCATTGTAGTGTGGATCTCACTGTTCCCTGTTTGTTGTACTTTCAGGAAAGGATCCAAGAGTGGGGCATCAGGAACTTGCCATGGTTGTCGTGGTGTTGGAATGAGGACAATCACAAGACAGATAGGCCTTGGCATGATCCAACAGATGAACACTGTTTGCCCTGCATGCAAAGGAACAGGTATGCTGCGGTTGTATCTTCCTTTGGAAGTACTGTTTCGCTGGGTTTGGTCTTATGGTGGTTCAATGTTCAGGTGAGATCATAAGTGAGAAGGATAAATGCTCAAGCTGTAAAGGAAGCAAGGTAGTCGAGGAGAAGAAGGTCTTGGAGGTTCATGTGGAGAAAGGAATGCAGCATGACCAGAAGATTGTATTCCAGGGTCAAGCTGACGAAGCTGTGAGTATTTGTTGCCATCATAAACGCACATGTCTCCATGTTTTCAATATCTATCTAATGTTTCAAATTTTGTTTGCCAGCCTGACACGGTGACAGGAGACATTGTTTTTGTGTTGAAACTTAAAGACCACCCAAAGTTTAAGAGGAAGTATGATGACTTATATGTTGAGCACACAATCTCCCTTACTGAGGCTCTGTGTGGCTTCCAGTTTGTTCTGACTCATCTTGATGGTCGGCAGCTTCTGATAAAATCTAATCCTGGAGAGGTTATAAAGCCTGGTACGACAGATTGGGTCTTCATGTGTGTGTTATATGCCTGTTCTACAATCCTATTCAACCAGTTGATCTCTTTTATTGCCTTTCAGCTCTACTACCCTATGAAATCAATCTCTGTTCTGCAAATATTCATATTATATTTTGTTTGAATAGGTCAACACAAGGCCATAAATGATGAGGGTATGCCCCAGCAAGGTCGCCCTTTCATGAAGGGCCGTCTTTTTGTTGAATTCAACGTCGAGTTTCCCGAGTCCGGTGCCCTCTCCCCTGCCCAATGCCGATCACTTGAGAAGATCCTTCCACCAAAGCCAGGGAGCCAGCTGTCGGACACGGAGCTGGATCAGTGCGAGGAGACCACCCTGCATGATGTCAACATTGAAGAGGAGATGAGGCGCAGGCAGCATCAGAAGCGGCAGGAAGCGTACTATGAAGACGAGGAAGAATCTGGACCGAGGGTGCAGTGCGCCCAGCAGTGATCTCCGGTTCATTGGAATCTCCAAAAGTTCCCCGTCAGATTTATTGGCATCGATTCTTTTTTCGGCAAAGATTTAGCCAGTTTGAACTTGAAGTGTGTAGGTATAGCAAGTAGATCCCGGAAAAAAGGAGAGCTCATAATGTCAGTCTTTGTTTGAACATCCCTGGCTACCCACCGGATTCAGAACCTGGTCGTTCTTCTACAATTTACGGAGCACACATGTGCCGTGTGCTACTGCCGTAGCTAAGCTCCATTTCGATTTTCTTTCAAAGTGTTAGTCTCGCCCGTCTTGTATCTGATTTATGGTGTGCTACTATTGTTATCCTATATATGCTAGAACATGGACCTTGCTACAGTGATTATGGCCTGTGATGCACGGTGCCCGTTGCCGGCCTTAGATTGGTACAGCCATCTGATGCGTCATTGGAACTGAAAAAAACCATAGTGCTGATTGCACGGGTGAGCTTGGGATATGGATTCGTCTGAGCCCTAGCCTGCGTTCCTGCACCTCTTCTGTTTGATGTTACTGTGGAAATTAGAATGGGCCCATATCGTGTTGGTTGGCCTATCGTGACATCGCGCTACTGTAAGTTGCAGTCGCTGCGGCCGTTGCTCTCGGCTCTCGCTGGGGGGGGCGTGTGATTCGGCTCGAGTCCTCCTGGATCTGCTCGTTAGCCAATCCGCCACGTGCCCGACGAGAACAGAAACCATCTCTTTCGTGTGCTTTTCAAAGAATCTTGCTGCTTGTGATGCGTTTTCTCGTGCCATCTGCCGATCGCGACGGGCGGGCGGATTGCCGATTCGGCTTGACGACTCGTGCACGTTTCGCGTGCCAAAACCACCGGCCCGCTCGAGAGAAGCGACCCAGGCAGGCCACTCACGTGTGCCGGAGGAGGACATGTTTCCTACGGAGACGGTGGGCGCTCGTGAGCCCAACAGGCAGGTTGAAATTTCCGTGCCTCCTGTTACCTGAATCTTCTATTCTGTGCCAGCACGTTCACGCCGTGCTCCCCTTGGCATTTGCGTAGTCCTGTCCGCTGCTGGGCTGCTGGCTGCACCACCGGTGCACGAACACAGGGAGCCACCCGCAAGGTTGTCGGGCCTCTCCAATTCCGAACAACTTTGCCCGGCTCAAGAAACACGAGAAAATCGTCGGGGCAGAGGCTCAAACGATCTGTCATCTGGGGCACAGAATTAGTACGAATCGCCAGCATCGTCTGCCCAAGTGGCGAGTGGTCTATGATGCAACTCATTATACCTCTGACCAACGCATGCTATGCCATCAGGCTGCCTCACAGGAGCAACCAACTTGCAAATATCGTAAAAGTTTACAGGGACGAAACGGAATGCATCGCGTTTTTTCTCTTGAGATCAGGAAGTCCTAACTAACTCTTGAGCCTACAAAGTGACAGACTCACTAACTTTGGCGCCACCCGGTGGCTATCTGCAGTTGGGGTGGCGTTTAGCAGCTGCAGCGCAGCTCACACAAACACAAAACTTGAGCTATTTATACCCGGCAACCGGAAGCGTTCTCCTCCGCGCACCACCTCCTCTCAGAGCCATGGAAGCTGACGCGATCCATGCTCCCACCACGTCTTCCTCCTCCGATGGCGACTCCGGCGCCGGCTCGTGCGTCATCAACGGCGCGCAGGAGCTGCCGTCCACGAACGGCAGGCAACACAAGCACGTGACGCGGAAGCGAGCCGCGTCCCCGCCCGCTGCTCCCGGTGGCCGCCGGCCGCCGGAAGTCGCCGTGGACGAGGAAGCCAGCGCCGGCGCCGGCGGCCGGCGCAAGATGGGGAGCGCCGGCACCAGGCACCCGACGTTCCGCGGCGTGCGCATGCGGGTCTGGGGCAAGTGGGTGTCCGAGATCCGGGAGCCCCGGAAGAAGTCGCGCATCTGGCTCGGCACGTTCCAGACCGCGGAGATGGCGGCGCGCGCCCACGACGTGGCCGCGCTCGCCATCAAGGGCCGCGCCGCGCACCTCAACTTCCCGCACCTCGCGCACGAGCTTCCCCGCCCGGCGTCCACCTCCCCCGCTGACATCCAGGTCGCGGCCGCCGTGGCAGCCGCTGCCGCTGCCGCCGCCGCGGACGTAGAGCAATGTGTCTCTTCCCATGCCGACGAGACGTCATCGTCGTCAGCGGCCAGTTCGGAGAAGGTGGCCGCGGGCGCCGCCAAGGCAGCAGAAGCAGGAGCCACCGCCGGCGTGGAGCAATGCGAGTCCTCCCCTGCCGCCGAGGCGTCGTCGTCATCGGCTGCCAGTTCGGTGGATGCCGCGGCCGGCCACAGCGAGGAGAGCGTGCTGTTCGACTTGCCCGACCTTCTGCTCGACGGCCTGTGGTCGCCCATCTGGGCGGCGGCTCCCGCGGCGGCGGCGGAGTATGACGGCGACAGCCTGCACGAGCCGCTTCTGTGGGCCGACGACGATCACTGCTGGATGGGCGCCGCCGCGCCGGTGCAGACGGACTAGCAGTGACCCGCCGGTGGTTGGCTGCAACAGATCGACGACGGGCACCATGTGCTTTTGCTTCGCGTGCACTGTGCCGCGAGAAACAAAGTAACAGACGAAAGGCCGGGCCACGCTCGAGGTCGAGGCGCACGGCCGTGGGCGATTGTGGGGTCGCTGTGATCTCCGGATGATGGCAAGTCATTGTAGGGTGCGGTGAAACAGTGGTTTGCCATGTAATATTTTGGGAATAATATTTTGGGAGTGTTGATATATGCCACTTCCACAGAAGCGCGTTAATCCTAAATGTTGAGTGCATGCTTTCATTTCATTCTAGTTCCACGTATTGTAATTAGAGATGGTAACGGATCATGATCCTAGTGTTTTCTTCACAATTCAACTTACCCTTATATAATTTTAGCTTAAAATTGTATGAGAGCATAAATACATACTCATGTATTAGCAGTTTGTGTTCATTTGTGTGTATACCAATAAGGGGTTTCCTCACACCTTATATTTCAAGCGGCTGGAATATCAATTATTTTCAGTTGACCAACGGCAACCATCGCTTGCAACAACATTTCTTACATCTGTGTCTTCCTCTAGCACCTATGTTTCTTCCCTTTTCTCAAGTATGCAAAGCAAGTCCCCTCCACACCGACAACCTCGGCCTTCTCTTGTTCGTCTTCTCATTCGGGCATCTTCCATTGTCCATGACCTACTACTCTCGCTAACTCACCACCATACCTCAAGTGATCATCATTCATCACTAGTAAACCCTGGTAAACTCTAACCTCCACAGCTGGTCATTGGCACTACCACAAAAATGATTTTTAGGGGCGGGTAAAAAGACATTTTTAGTGGCGGATGTCTCACCCGGCTCTAGTTTTCGCAGCTAAAAATAGATGTTTGCATGGGCGGGTGTGTTACCCGCCCCTAAAAATGCATTTGCAGGGGCGGATCACCCCCTCACCCGCCTCTACAAACCCATTTCCAGGGGCGGGTAACACCCCTCACCCTCCCCTACAAACATAATAAAAAATATATATATATAAAAGAAAAAAGCGGCCCGCAGGCCGCGCGCGCGGCGCCGCCGCCCGCCGCGTCCCCGTGCGCCACCCGCCACCGCGTCCACGACTGCGGCTCCGCCGGCCGCATCCGCGCCCCTGCCGCAAGCCCCGTCCGCGCCGCCTGCCACAGGCCGCGTCCACGGGCGCCGCCGCTACGTGCGCGTGTCGCGGCCGGCAGGGTGAGCGCGCCCAGGGCGAGCAGCGAGCGCGCGTGCACAGGGGGGCGAGCGAGGAGGGCCGAGCGCCACTAGGGGCTCCTGACCGCGCCGCCGAGGGGGCACGCCGCTGGTCCCGCTCGGTCCTGCACTCCTGACCGGATCCGCCTCCGCGCCGCCGGTGGCCGCCAGATCCGTGCCGTCGTGGGCCTCCGCGCCGCCGGGGGCAGCCAGATCCGCGACGCCGGCCCGGCCTCGCGCCGCCGGGGGCCACCGCGCCGAGCGGGGGGCCGCCAGATCCGCGCCGTGTGCCGCCGCCGGGGGCCGGATCTGGGGCTAGAGAGGCCGCCGACCGCCATGCCCGCTGCTGCTGCGCGTCCCGGCGTCCAGGCCGCCACCACCGATGCGCCGCTGTGCCGCCGTGCCGCCGGCCGGCCGGTCGTGCAGAGGAGGAGGGGAAGCGATGGGAGAAAGAGAGAGATGACACGCTAAGGAATAGAAATAGATAAGCCCCCGATGGCCGCCGCGCCTGACAGCAAATTTTTACCCTCTCCCGTTGTTCAAACTTTATAGGGGCGGGTGAGGGGATGTCCCGCCCCTACAAACAATATTTTTAGGGGCGGGTCACCCCCTCATCCGCCCCTACAAATGACTTATTTTTAGGCGCGGGTGAGGCGGTTACCCGCCCCTAAAAATGTATTTATAGGGGCCGCCTGCTACAGTAGCTCCGCACTATTTGTAGCAGCGGGTCTAATTTTGATCCGCTCCTAAAAAATTGAGGCGTTGCTACAAATCGTTTTTGTAGTAGTGTGGTAATCTTCTAGTTTTACCGACTCACATCCGACGGTGTCTTAGGGCTGTGATATAGTGCAAATGGAAGAAGAAACACTATCTATTGAAATACTAGTTATTAGCTTGCAACTAGTTATTCCCTCTAGTAAGAATAAGCATCCCGATATACCGGCCTTAACAACATGTGTATATAGCATTCACATTTGATTATTAGTAAGTGGAAGTATCTTTCCGAGTTATATTGTATGGTTGCTCTAAATATTCAGAAAATGTTACCTGTCAACATCAAAATGTAAAGATAGTTAGATTATTGGCACATTTTAGCTAGTATGATAATCTATATATAGACCTAGCTCGTCCATTGGCTCTAGGCTTGCCAATGATTCCACTACTCCGGACACGTTAGTTACTCGTAGGTAACTACAATGTTTGAGTGAACAACATTTTTAGTCAAAAGGGCCATTCACACGCTTGCAATTCAGCTCTGCATGAACGCAACACACGCACCAACGTTTTAATCGTGAGGAGGATGCGCTACCACCGATTCCTTGAGATGCAAGAGCCGCAGGTGCACAGGATCCAACGGAATATCCGTAGCCCATGGCGTTTCGTGCCCCTGCCCCACGGCCGGCCGGCGGCCGCCGGGCCCGCCGCCCGTCTTTGTCTGATTTGGGCGATCGGAGACGAATCAGCTGGCCCGGCGGCATTCACGGTAGGTGAGACGTACCTCGTGCCGTTCGCCGGCGATCATTTGCGCAATGGCGCGTCATTAAGCTACCCGGTAGCTGCAAATTATTTCGGCCTGGACCAGCGTCGCGCACCTAATTGGTCGCTGCACTACCTGTCTAGCTACTGCCTTCCAGTGATCGGGCTATGTGTGGCTCCACAGGTACAGGAGAAGTTGTAGTGCACTCTAGCTTGCAGACATCTGACCTGATGAGCTCACTGGCGTCTATCGCCTGATCCATAGATCTACCATCTTTTCCGACCTGATAATAATGCTTGGTTTTTTATGGTGCCTTGCCGGCATGCACCGGTAATTTAAAAGATTATCTTGCCCATGCAAGAAAAACGCCGTCTCTAATCCATCCTCTTCCACAAGCTTTAGGGGCAATAATCCGCATGGGAAAGCACACAGGATGTAAAGCGAGCGAGCACATTTTCCTTTCCTTTCCTTTCATTTTTTTATTAATTTTATTATCGTTGTGGCCCGAGAACAAAGTGTGCCCGTTTAAAGAAGGGACGACACGTAATTATCCGGGCCGCTTTTGTCGCGCGGCGCGACCTGGATGTATGGCCGGAAAAGCTATTAGGGATCGGAGTCGGAGGCCTGGATCGGTCGAAATCACGCAACAACCCCACGCACCCCCCGTGCGCGTGTGCACGGGAAACGTGGACCGCGACACGCCGATACAGATAGACCCCAGCAGCACGTACTACAATAGTGTGTACACTACTGTAGCCTGTAGTCTGGACGCGCCGCACAGTGCCGAGATCAGGGCGGCTTTGGAGAGCAGGGCACCGGCGGCCTCTGTGCCGCGGTCGTTCCGGTGCTGCAGGAGCAGGACACGGCCGGCCCCCGCGCTGGCATCGGAACGGCCGGCGCCCCTGCCGTTACGTTGCCCGGCCGTCTCGCCGGGCAACGGGCCGGGGCAAGAGCGACGACACCCCCGGGCCCCGGCCCCCCGACGCGTAGCTTTCGGCACCAATTCATTCGATGCGAAAATACCAGCGGCATTGCGGCAAGCAAGTCAGCAGCAACGCCGCCGCGGCATGGGGCCTGCCTGCCCTGGTGCGGCCATGGGGAAGGCCGGAAGGGTCGACGTGCCAACCACCGATCAGTCGTCAGTGCAAGATGCGAGCTGCTGCTACGTACTATACTGCTACCTGGCAAGGGCGAGCTTTCAGACTGTTACGGCTTGGACGCTTCTCCGAGCACGCTTTCGTCCTGCGCTCGATCGCATGATCGGCCGGTTACTTATTACGTATTATTAACTCGTGCTGGTCTTAGTTTAAGCTCGGCGAGGCGCCAGTTTAGTGACGCGAGGCACATGAGGCCATGAGGGGGGTTTCTTTATGGCCCAGCCCGGCCCTGAGGGGGGTCGAGCAGTGCACCCGCCCCGGGCCTCGGAATCCAAGGGGCCCCTACATGTATACTATGTAGAGTACACATCATGAGCAATACATGGCCATATTACGCAACGCATGAAAGCATGTTCATGTGTCTAATCCGCAGTTACCAAGATCAAGCCATCGACAATCAAGTACGACCGAATAGGTAGCTAGCTAGGTATATCCTAGCTGCACGTAACAATTATCATGATCTATGATATTATTTTTTTAGAACAATGCACACACACTCACACCCCTATGAACACACACGCAAACTCTATCCCTATGAGCATTTTTAAAGACTGAGACGTCGCCTACCACTGAATATTCGCTCCCATGGGGAGTTGAACCGAGAACCTCAGGTGCTACTGAGGCTCTTGCAACTATTAGGCTACAAGCCCTTTCGCTATGATATCATTGATGACCACATATCATTATATATATTACATGTTCGTTGCAGCTGGCCACTGATAATCTCAATTCATTATACATTGGTGAGGAATAGAATCTATACATTGAGGTGCGAGTTTTTAAAGACAGTCAGCAAAAATTTCTTCTTGCGTTCATCTAGTACCCTTCGATTTTGTGCTAGTTTCTGATTACTAATTTCTTTTACAGATTTAGCACCATTATGTTGTCTAGAAAATATGCATCTAATACTTAGTATTAAAAAGTGTTTGACATGAATATATTTGTATTAAGGGCCTTAAATTGAGTTTCGCCCTGGGCCACTAAAATCTCAGGACCGGGCCTGTTTATGGTTTTGTTCAAGTGGTCATGTGAGGCTACTAGCCAGGGCCTAGGGGCTTTATTAGCTAGGGCCAGCTTTAGCAAAGGAGCTTAAGCACTGATGGTACTACTCTTTTGATGGGATTAAACAAAGGGCGATGGTGGGGGTTTGTTTATGTGCGAATCACGAGGCCGCGAGCCCCATGAGGGACTTCTTTTTTTTTTCTTTGCCCCAGCAGGTCGCCGATCGGTGAGATGGGATACATGTATTCATGTCGAGCGCCTGCTGGTTTTCCTTTTCCTTTTTTATACTCGTGGGAGCTAGCTAGAGTTTATTGACGATATGGGTATCTCAAAATACGGGATCTGGTGGTCAGGGAATCCCGGCCTGAAGCTAGCTACAACGTTCTTCGTTCTGCACCAGAGAAGCAAGCTACCTTATTAGTGCAACTAGTTAGCGTCCTTGGAGAAGAGCTGGCGGACTAAAGTTCAAATTCTGGTTCCTCATATTTATTTAGATGGGGTATTTAATACCCTTCGTAGCCCTTTTTTTCTGCACTCGTAATTCATAATCAATACTGGAGACTTGTGGACTTGTAAGGAACGTGACCCCATTAGACCATTGTTTATAATTTTAGTGATTGAGTGACAACATAATTAATGGAACTAACAAATTTGTGAGCTCAAGTTTGCAGGATTTTTAGGTCACATGGATGTAATCAAATGTGCACAATTCGCTGTCAAGATATCCAAATCATAATGAAAAAGCAGAGATGAAGACCTAGCACCGGTTAAACCGATGACAACCGGTTAACCGACGGTGCAACAAGGAGCATTGGTGCACTCACCATGCCATTGTCTAGAGAGCGTGCCAAACTGCCAGAAGCAAAATCTTCAGCACCGGTTGAGCCGATGGTGCATTGGTACAAGGCATCGGTGTAATTACGTCGGCACTATAGTGAGCTGAGGAGGACTTTTAAGCACTAGTTAAACCGACATGCATGCATCGGTTTAACCGATGGTCAATACGTCAGCTGCAACTTGTGCCAGAAGGCTCAACGGCTATTGCAGAGCCATTAGTGACCGGTTTAACCAACACTTGGGCACCGGTTAAACCGATGCTCTACGCAGAAAGTAGACAATGGCTACAAACAACTAGCTCGAGTTGGAGGGCTATATATATGCCTCATCCCGGTCATTTAAAGTTTGCTGGAGTTCAGGAAGACCCCATACACATTGAAGAACACCTCCAAGCCATCCAAGTGCAAAGTGATCACATCTTTAGTCTTTAGCACATCCTTGAGAGTGTGAGTGATAGGTTAGCTTGTGTGAGAGTGTAAGAGCAAGGTGTGTGCCTTGTGTGATGTGCTTGAGAGCTGCGCAAACTTTTATCTCGGAGTGCTGACCCCTTGGAGCTTTGATAGCTTGCCGGTAAGTCATCAACTCTCTGGCTTGATGTGGAGCGGCGACGTTGGCTTTGTGTGGAGACGTGGAGACCTCATTCTTTGTGGAGAAGCTCTTTAGTGGAAAGCGGGATCAAAGTGAATGTGGTGACTTGACATAGCCTTTGTGGCGAGTCAAGAAGAGTTTCGAAAGAGACTTGATTATCGACAAGTGATACTCTCGATAAAGTGCTTCAACAACGTGGACTAGGGTGGCTTAGTGCCTACCGATACCACGGAATAAATCTTCATATCAAGACTTTGCTTCCTCTTATCCCCTCTTTACGTTTCCGTTTTGACTTGTAACTTGTGTGCCTTTATTTCTTAAGGTAGTATCAAGCTAGGATTGGCTATAGGTTGCAAAATTTTTTAGGATGAGGGTTTCACACTAGAAAAACCATAGTTGCATATTTAGATTTTAGATTGTCTAATTTATCCTCTCCCCTTTTAGGCTACGAGCACTCGTTTTCTTTCATGACTAATAAGGACGCTTCTACGTACACATGCTGAGGGTGGGAGCAATTGGAGGGGGGGTGGAGTTCATGGTCGATTTGGCTTTTTTGAGGAAGCTGGAGGGTTAGTTCATGATCGAATTGCCTTCTAGTCCTAATCACATGCATCGAGCATATACCCACAGGCCACATCATGTACTGTACTTACCAGTGCTTTTCCGTCGGTAAGTATATGTGCGGTTTGCATTATTGCAAGCCTGCTTTGTACTAGCGAGCACGATCCAAATCTTCTGGATCTATGGGTGCAAGATTCGGGGCATTTTTAATCGCCTGCACGAGCCGAATTAATTGCCGCTAGTAGGCGTGGACTCGTGGTACGAGCTGTCCACAGAAGTCTTGCTAGTACTTCAGCTCGCGAGCTGCAGCAAGTTGCAGTGCAGCCTCAAAGGGACCGTGCGCACGAACGGTTGATGTAGGCTCCCCGCTTGATACAAGTGTTCAACCGATGAGAATATTTGAGCCTCACGTAGAGTGGTTGCATGCCTCGTGACAAAGGCGAGCCACGTTGGGCTGTCTTTCCAGTCGAAATTGCAAAGAAGCATCTTACTAGTTGGTAGTTATAGGACTGTCGCGGACTTCTTGAACCTTAGTTTTCGATCATTTTATTATAATGACTTGACTATACAATAAGCAATATATATTGTATAACGAGCTAAACTATTTTCTGCTTCAATTCAGTCCTTTTTCTCACTCACACACTTCCAATCTATCCTCAAGTGCTCGAGAACGGAATATATGTTCAGAATGATCAATGAATGATAAGGAGCCACCTTCATACCATCAACCCTTTTATTCTTCACATATTAAAAATGGTTTATGCTTTCCAATATGACACGCTTCAAGTCTTCGTAGCTTGATCAATCCATTGGCATGAGACTAGTACTTGTTTCTTCTCATGTTCTCCATTACACAGGTCCTTTGACGCCAAGCCGTCTAAGTCTTTCGTAGACATGTCATTGCTAATCCTTCACACGTTCACAATATTTGCCATTTTGAGTCACACAACATCATGCATCATCTTAAGCATTCACTAGCCTATCAACTCATGCTCCCGCACGGACTAGTTATAATTAATATAAAAATAAGACTTATAGCTAATAATTATAATTATCTATCTCGCTCCCTCTTTCATCTACTAAATATTATAACACATACTTCAAAATACATATTTACCATTATCTAGTTGCAATAGATTTCATTTTGCATCACACCTTCATTTGTGTTTGATATATAATTATATGTTTAGTCGAACCATTTATTTGTAAATTGATATTCTTATCTCTTCCGTTATATATGAATACATAATGCCACATAGTATTTTTATATAAAAAATAATATAAATAGTATATTAATAATGATAGAAATATATTGGTGTATTTTAATATTTTGTTATAATTATTTAAATTAGGTTTAGATCGATTTAGGGGTTACTTTAACTTTTAATAATAACATAATTGAATAATTTATATGCAAATTTAGGGGATTATTTGTATTATTTTATAATGGCAGATGTGGGTAATTTAGATACATATGTAGGGGTTATTTTAGTTTATTTTATAATGGCAGATTCAATGACTATGACTATTGCGATTAGAGTTGTCGGATTGATGGTATGATGTTTTTAATTTTTGTAAGAATTTCTAGGATTTCTCTACCTTTTTTAAAATGTCAACCTAGAATACTAGGTGGCTTTACATGGAGGCTTCAAAACTCAAAAGGAGTCCCCAATTAATAATAGTAAGGTTTCAATTCCATTTCTTCAACTTTAATCTTTGTTTCAATTTTGATTGACAATGATGTATCTTCGATATTCGTTTGTTCAACACAAGAATTTCAATATGAGACCAAGCTCTAGTCCATTTTTTATGCCATTCTCATAGTGCTACTTGCTAGTAACTGAACATGAGAATTAGCTTCCAATTGAAAAGGAAACTACAAATGGCCTTCTTGCAAGCAAAACATTTTATTTATTTGTCCAGAGCTTGCCATCCAAGACCCAGCGCAGTGAAGGTTCATGGTGTTGACTTTCCATTAAGGGTTGTTACAGACTTACAGGCTTACAGCTCGCGGGCTCGCGGCCGCAGTGATGCATAACCTTGGAGCAAACTATAGATGTCCAAACGTGCTGCACGGCACAAGCACGGCACGATCCGGCACGACACAAATAGGCACGGTTGGCTAGCCGCCGCCGCGGCCCAGGCATGACACGACGCACTTGTGGTCGTGCCGTGCCGGCACGATGGGCGCGGCGGCCCAGCGTGCCCTTGCCGACCCGAACCCGGCGGCGCAGGGAGGCTGCGGAGGAGATGGCCGCGCTAACCATCCGCGCCAGTGTCGCGCTCGTGGGCGATCACGATGGCCCGCTCATGTTCCCGGAGGACGTTGCCGCTGGGGAGGCGCCGGCGACGCGCGGAGTGGCAAGGCGTGCCGGAGGTACATGAGGGGCAGCAGCCGTGGGCGGGACTTCGTGCCGGACCTCAGCGCAGGGAGGCGGCAGCCCACGGTGGCGACGGCGAGCGGTGCGGGGAGGCAGCTGAGAGAGGAGCGTGGAGGGAGGAGTTGAGGAGAACGGATAGGCACAAACGAGATTCAGTAGCCGGCGGCTGAAAAGCGGAAGATATATTAGGGTTTGAGAGAGGAGGTGAGAAGTATATATATGATGGTTTGTGGGCTGGTTGTGGGCTGGGCCGTGCTAGGCTATGCCAGCCTATTAGTCGTGTCGTGTCCGTGCCGGCACTGCGTGCTGGGGGTTCGGTCCACACACTACACTATGTTGTATTCGTGCTGGCACTGACACTAAATCTATCGTGTCGTGCCGTATTCGTGTCGTGTTTTTTTGTGTCCTGTCCCATGCCACCCATCTGACACGGTCTATTTGAACATCTATAGAGCAAAGCGCGCCGTAACACTCCGCCTTCGCCTTGCCCTTTTTCTAATCGTATCTGCATACCAATCACATTTCTTTCGGGAAAGCAAAACAACTATACCCATGGCAGTGGCACTCCCCACTTCCACGAAGCGAATTTGTTAATCCCTTTCCGCAAGTATATATCTCGCTCACTCTCTCTCGAGCTCGTAACAGTCTTCACTCATCACATGAGCTTGCCTGAGGCTTCGAGCCGCGCACAGTGTTCATCGGTAATGGAGGAAGAGCGAGCGCTGTCCCCGGTGTCCGACGCCTGCACCACCTGCAGCAGCTCCGGCGGTGGCTCGGGGCCCGGCTCCCCCGTGGCGTCATCGTCGTCGGCGTCTCTGGACGACTCCGGCGCCGCCAGCGCGGCGAGCAGCCGGAAGCGGCCGCGGCCCGGCTCCCCCGTGGCGTCATCGTCGTCGGCGTCTCTGGACGACTCCGGCGCCGCCAGCGCGGCGAGCAGCCGGAAGCGGCCGCGCCGGGAGCTGAAGCACCCGGCGTACCGCGGCGTGCGCATGCGGGCGTGGGGCAAGTGGGTGTCCGAGATCCGGGAGCCCCGCAAGAAGTCGCGCATCTGGCTCGGCACCTTCGACACGCCCGAGATGGCCGCGCGCGCGCACGACGTCGCCGCGCTCGCCATCAAGGGCCGCGCCGCGCACCTCAACTTCCCGGGGATGTCCCACGAGCTGCCCCGCGCGGCCTCCGCGGCGCCCGAGGACGTCCGCGCCGCGGCGGCGCTCGCGGCCGCGATGGAGACCGCGGCGCCCGCCGCGCCTAGCGATTGTAGCCACCACGGCGCCGCCGGCAGTGACGAGGACGAGGAACCGGCCGTATCTGCCTCACCCGGCCACGACACTGGCAATGCCGGAGGCGAAGAGAAGGCCGCGCCGTCGTCTGAGCATGCGGTCCTGGCGGAGGGCCTCGTCCTGGATCTCGCGCTCCTCGAGCTGCCCAACGTTCTGCTCGAGTTCGGCTTCGAGGTTGCGTTGCCGCCAACGACGCCTTGTTGCTACGATTTGTCCTGGGACGAGCCGTTGCTGCTGTGGGAGCACTGACGTCAAGAGGGCGAAACTCGGCAAGCATTCAATGTGAAGTTAGATAGAGTTGCTGATGATCCGCATGCTGGAGTTACCGAGCACTAGTTCGATCTGTTCCTGCGTCAACTATGATGCTAACTTACACATGTCCAAGTAATCAAGTCCAGCATGATTGCAAATACACAGTTATTGTTCACACATTTGTAACAACCAAGTAAATTTCAGTAGGTAACTTTCCAGCTCGTGATCAAGATTCCAGGGCTTGGACATCCATGGTACTGACATTTATTTTCTTCGTCATTTTCCAAATTGTAAAGAATAGAAGGGCTTCTATTTAGAATGTTATTTGTTTATGTCTGTCAGTATTCAGCTTGTACTACTTGGCGCATGCTGCTGTAAATAATTGAATGCCCATTTGCTAAGAAATGGAACGCCATAAATCCTTGAAAATTGCAAATTCCTCCAACGAAAACTTACTAAAAGTTGTAAGAACATGTATAATTGAGGTTATGTTGTAGTGCATCCATGTGAAAACTTCAGGCCCAAAAATACCATCAAGCATCGACTAACAGTTTGTTGGTGAGGAACGGGCACTATGTCACTATCAAAGTGTAGGCGACAACGAAGAAGAAGCAAGTTGGCTTAGGTTTTTGAGGATAATAATAGTGCGAACAAGACCCAAGCAATGACCGCACAGTACCGGCCATGGCTGGTGGAAGACGACGATGTGTGCATGATGAGAGAATTTCAATTCATTGGTACAACATGCCGTACTGTTATTCTATTGGTACGTACAACCAAAGCTTTGGGACTACGGGGACAGGACGCATAAGCTACTATGCTAGGATTCCAAGGCTGTTCGTAGGTTGATATCATGTCTAGGAAAGATAGGGTTGGGACTTGTTACACGAGGGCATGGGTCACCAGCCACTTACCAATGCAAGCGGTGGCAGTAGCGTGGTGTGCGGACTATGCTCCGGGGTTGGTCCTGGATGGTGATGCCGTGAGGGTCTTGGGCGATTGCTGGGAATTACCATGCATGTGCGGTGCCCAATCTTCACAGGACAAGCATCTGTGAACTGTGATGTGCAGGTCCCCTAGTGATGTGTGAGGTGTGATCTCTACATGGTCCAGATGAATGTGAGCGTTGCGACAGTTGCTGCTGGCTTCTGATTCTACCTTTACAGCTTATTCACTCTCTTTGTCGCCGTTCTATCACATCTGAGCCGTCTGAATTCTGAAACCCATGTAACTGGGGCAAAATTCAGAGACCTGACCACCCTTGCAGCCACCTTGCCTGTCGATCCCAAGATGGCGTTCGTTCTAGCTCTAATGGTCCTTTCTATAAGAAGACTTGCACGCACGCAGTCAATAAGACAACTGAGATGCGCTCGCAGACGTTTGTGCATCTCGGCACATCCCATTCTGAGGTCCCCCACACAGCAGCCGCTAAAAAAGAAGCGTAGGTCCGTATCCTATTGGCCACTGTTGCAATCATGCCATCGCCATTGCGCCCATGCAAGCGAGCATAAACTACAATCCAGAGTCCAGAAGCGAGACGGCCCTGTTCTCGATAGGAAATCTTGGAGCGAGCTAACCACCACCCTACGCTGCTTCGTCTGTCTTTAGCCGCTCACTTTCTAGGCCAACAGCTCCTGGCCAAACCTCCAGCATCACTGCTGCTCTCATGAACCATTTCCTAATGGCCATTTGCCGATCCAAAAGGGCCAGATGTTGTGTGTTCTCGATCCTAACTGCCCGTGCAGGAGAGCACGAGGATATCGATCGGATTACTGGTAACAAAACAGTGTCCCTGTTTAATTATTCATTTGTTTATCGGCGAGATAAGGTGTGGTGGAGTTCGTTCGTTGGCGAGTCCATGTGGAGTGGCCGCTCGGGCGAACGGCGACCACCGCGCGCAGCCCAGGCCACGGCGGTTGACGGAATTGTTTAGACCTCCAATGGAAGCCACTGTTATAGTATTTCAATCGCGCGTCCAGTGATGCTGTTGTTTGTCTGAAGAATCATTGCCAAAAATAGAATGCGCGATCGAATCTGCAGTGTCTATCCTAGCAAGATCGGCTAAGATCGCGCAAAATTCAACCAGATAGATCTACGGGCGCCAGGCGATTAACAATTATTAGTCTAGATCATTATATCTGAGGGGGATCGGAGGATGGAATTCTGTTCTTGTGCCCTACTTGTATTTGATATAGCTGGCGGGGGGGGGCCACACCCCAGCAACCTCCTGCCACACCGGACTTACCAATAGTCTGGAGGATCATTTGGTGGCTTGGCCCTGACTATTAACTAAATCTTGTATCTCTGCATGTGCACGATGATTCTGTGTAACGAACATGACACCATTTATGCCATTTCGAGTGATTTTGGTGATCGAATGACAACACAACACTTGGACTAATATAATTGTTAAGATGATCATTCTCAGATTTTTAGGTTCAAGTGATGACAAAAAGAAAGAGAAGATAGGCGTAGCAAGGCCCGAAGGGCCGCCCCTACGGGGGTTCCGCTACCCGGTTAGCGGACGGGGGTCTCAGGGCAGCGCCCTGAAAGCTCTTCGGATCAGGAGCACCGGAAGAACCGATGTCTAAGCATCGGTGCATCCGACGCTTGTCGGAAGAAACCGGCGCTATGAAGTTTGGTGCAGAAGGGAATCAAAGCCAAGTCAGCCTAAGCACCGGTTGAACCGACGGGTCAAAAAGGGGGCATCGGTGCATTGGGCGTCCTATGTTCCAGAGACGATGTCAAGACCCCAGGAGAAGATTCTTCAGCACCGGTTGAACCGGTGAAGCATCGGTGCATACCATCGGTGTAATGACGTCAGCTGTCAGGAGAAGATTCTTAAGCACCGGATGAACCAGTGATGCATCGGAACAGAGCATCGGTTCAACCGGTGGTCAATGCATCAGCTGTCAGGACTTCAACGGCTACTTCGGTTTATGAGTGACCGGAAGAACCGACGCTACCCCTGCCAGAGGCATCGGTTCTTCCGGTGATACGCAGATTTTCAGCTGACCGTTGGAGCAACGGCTACAAGACTTGGTGGCCTATATATACGCCTCATCCCGGCCATTTGAATATTGCTGGAGTTGCTGAACATCCCACACACACCCAAGAACATCTCCAAGCCATACAAAAGCATCAAGATCACATCCTTAGCCCTTAGCACACTTTGAGAGTGTTGTGTAAAGGATTAGCTCTTAGTGAGTGAGATTGCAAGGCTTAGAGCCTTTGTGCTGTGGTTCATTAGCGAACCAAAACAAGAGTGTGGTGCGCCGGCACCTTGGAGTGTGAAGCTCGCCGGCAACGTCATCGACCCTCCGACTTGGTGTGGAGCGGCGACGACATCTTTGTGCGGGGAACGTGGAGACCCCCATCCTTTGTGGAGAAGCTCCTTAGTGGAACCCGGGGCCAAGGTGACTGTGATTGTGTTCACGGAGGAGACTTGGTGGCCGAGTAGCAATACTCTTAGTGAGTGCTACAACAACGTGGATGTAGGTGTGCCTTTGTGGCTAACCGAACCACGGGATAAACACCCGCGTCAAGAGTTTGATATCTCCTATCCCGCTCTTTAAGCTTCCGCATTTATTACTTGCAACCTTTGTGCCTTTATTTTCATAGAGTAGTTTCTTGTTAGGAAAGGCTATAGGGTGCATAATTCTTTTGGGATATGGGTTTCACACTAGAACAACCTAGTTGCACATCTAGATAGCTTGTTTTAGTTTAAGTTTTATGCAAACTAGTTGGAGTCATAGGTCAAAATTTTTATTAATGCCTAATTCACCCCCTCCCCCTCTTAGGCTAGAGCACCCGATTACTTTCGTTCTGTCATAATCTATCTTCAGAATTAAGTACGGTTGCGGTCGAGCCGCTTTTGTTTCCGCGATCATGCTCATATTCGTATCTCCCCTGTCTGATATGCTGTCCATGTACCCAGTATGCATTTCGATCGGTTTTTGCTGAGACCATCTGCATATGCGCTTGTCCATGTCATGTCATGTCATGACATGCCATGCGACTCTCTTTTAGCCAGTCTCTTGGACGTTGCAACGATACTTTACTAGTTTAGCTCCTCCTCCCAGTTGCATTGGCTTTAATCATGCGTTCGTGACACTTTACTAGTTTAGCTAGCTCCTTCTCACGTACAGTGAGCGGTTTTTTAGTGCGTGGGAGTCGTCAGCCGGCCAGTGCCGGGTACCTTTCGTTGGGGGTCTAAACAAGTGAGTCATTATTTGGTGCTAAAAGGTGAATCCAATTCTTAAACGGGACGGGACGGAAGGGGAAACTAAAATAGTTGATCAGAGACCCAATCCAACATCGATGGGTGCAGATCTCAGGTCAGGTACATGCATGCATATCAGATACCACCAGAGGTGTGGGCGTGTGGCGCCTTGCTCTCTAGCTTAAACTATACAGTATGCGTCTCTGATCACGAACTGCATGCAGGATTAGTGGCTCATTGAATACAGGTTAGTGGGGTCTAATCATGCAGAACACATAAACCAGTATCAGACCGTATGGCGGCGTTACAAAAGAAAGAAAGACGGAGAAAAATGAAGAAAAAAATACAGGTAACACTTGCACAGCACAACAATAGTTTAGCGTAGCGGCGAATTAAACTTAACGAGCTCCACGTGGGTACTTCTTAATTCGATTGTTCGACGACAGAATCCGCGCGCATTTTGTAAAGAAAGATCACTTGCGTCTAAACTCTAAACAAAGAGGAACCTGCGCCCAAAGCAATTCAATCGCAATTTGCCCTACCACCACGTACTAGTTGCCGGAAGCAGCCAAGAACAATAAGACAAACCAAACCACGTACTAGTTCCATCATCATGTTATAAAACTCTATTATTCTCTTTTCTCATAAATAATAGCTTGTCATGTTATCACTTTTACTTATATGACATCTTACTATTACTAATTGAAGGCTCCTTTGAAGTCTCCACATGAAGCCATTTAGGATCCTAGGTGGACACTCTAAAAAATAGAGAAATTCTATAAATTCTCACAAAAATCAGAAACATCTAGCCATCAATCTAACAACTCTAATTATAACAACCATCGGATCTGTTATCTTTCCTTATAAATTACACACCTCTTTCATTATGAAAATAGATTAAAGTAACCCCCTAAACATGTATCTAAATTACCCACATATGCCTTTAATAAAAAAAATCTAAAGTAACCCCTTAATCTTCGTGTAAATTACACACCTATGCCATTATAATACAAATAGCCCCCCAAATTTGCATATAAATTATCTAATTATATCATTATTAGAAGTTAAATTACTCCTAAATCTGACTTTAAATTATATAATTATAACAAAATATTAAAGTATCAATATAAAAATCTAAATTACAATTTCTATCATTACTAATATTATTGTTTATATAAAAATATTACCCACAATGTGTCACCATGTATTTATGTATGATGGAAGAGATAAGACTACCAATTCACAAACAAATAGTTCAACTATATATATATATATATATATATCGAATACATGCGGAGGTGAGATGCAAAATGAAATCTATTGAAACTAAATAATGATAAATATATATTGTAGAGTATGTGTTACTATATTTAATTGATGAAAAAGAGCATGAGATACGTAATTATAATTATTAATCTCATTTTTATATTAATTTTAATTAGGCCGTGCGGAGCACGGGTTGATAGGCTAGTATCATTTAACCAGAATAAAACTCATATGACCGTTGCATCAAGAATGGCCTAACAATAGCACATTGCTTGCTCCTACTATAATGAAAGGCATTGTGGTATACTATACTGAAAAGCAATCTCCTCTACGTAATTTTCTTTTATCTTATACATAGCTCTTTTTTCCTGTTTTCCTTGTAAATACAACCGTTGCTTTCTAGTAGTATATATATAATGAAAAGCAGAGCACCTACAGAGGTTGTTAAAAAAACAGTAGGACATTGATAATCAGTATGCCACCAGTACTTAATCTCTTGTGTCCCTCTAATCCATCAAATCACATTTCCGGGTCGCCCGAAATGATGGGTGACCCATGATTAAGCCGTGATTACCCCATTCCTCTTTACCTAACAGATCTCCCCCCCCCCCCCCCCCCCCCCCCCCCGAATCATCCTGTCCAAAGCATGCGGCAGCCTTCACTAGCTCCTTCTGGGTCTCCAGACAGAATAGGATTCTTGCACGAAAGAGGAAGCAGGGCTTGACTTCCTGCCCGGCCCATATATAAACTCGCACTCCAAGATCAGGAATTCAGATCAAGGCTTTAGGAAATGTTATCAGGACAGATTCGTGCCTGCTCGCTGGATCATGAGGGACCAGTAAAGCCACGGCACGGCACGGCACGGCACGGCACGGCGATGTTCTCTGTTTGTTAGTAGTAATGATCATGCCTTGTTATTCGTTAATAACCCGGCCCCTACACATCCTGCTCCTGACGAGAGGGCACTATCTAGCTAACTGTAACGGCACGATCGGTATGGTTATCTTGAGCTGTGCACTGCCTGCTAATGCCTGTGTTAGTACAGAAAAAAAAATTGGGCAATCATGAAAGGGCTAATGGAACGTTGGAGACATGCATGATTGCTAATGGGGTGTTAGGGTGGCGGTTACGGCAGCCACATCGCATCGGTGTTGCGGTCTCTGAGGCGGAGGACGTGCCGGGTGCTCCGAGCTTTCGAAAGATGCAGCAGCAGGCTATGATAGGCAGCCATTGATTGCTACGACCGGAGCGAGTCTAACGCGACGCCCTTGGTGCCACTGCCTACAGAGTTGTCACTTCTGGGACTGAATACCTGTATGGCCGCTGCATTCCTGACTGTCCACTTCGGCAGATGGAAAACAAAGCGCAAAGAACCTCTTGCTGTTCAAGTGATTCTGTCAAGGCCTGTAAATGTTATCCCGGTGATGGGCGTGCTTGAACCGCCAAAGATCTACCGGTGTTGGAGTTGGACGGTGGATCAGCGGCGGATCCGTCCATCTCATGGCAGCCAGCAGAATTTGCAGGTTTGGGTAGTCCCCATCAGCGAGTCACCCTACCCAACCCCAGGCAAGACCACGGAATGGAATCCTTGTCTTCACAAGGCTACAAGAGAATGTCTCGGGGCTCTGCCTGTGGGCTGTGGCTCACGCAACACGAAGGATCAGCAGACTGGCCATCAGAGTATGAGGCGCTACGGGACGAGAAGGACGGCGGCGGCGAACACGAGGCGCGCGACGGCAAACTCTGCGCGGCCGTGATGCCGCCCGCGGAAACACCATGATCGGGGTACAGGCGCCATGGCCGCAGGCCGCCGCTTCGCACGACGCGGTCGCGGCGCCGCCGTTCGGATCCGGGGCGACGACACCCGGCCGGCGGCGAGGAGCCGGGGGCTGGGGGCCATGCCGAAAATACGGTGTAAATGTGAGGGACCGAAAATGAGACTAGAGGGCAGGTGAATGGGAGTCGATTAAAATTTTCGCCGAAGAAAAGTACAGTCTATTTTCTAATTGCGCACCCAACCCCTAGAGTTATAGGTGAAGTGTGGAATAGCTATGGAAGAGCTAAACCAACACAAATAGACCCTAGGAACGAGCGAGAGAAAACACGAAAGCGAATGAGAAAATCTGCAAACCTCACAGCCAGGGACCGGTCAGACTGGTGCAGCACCCCGGTCAGACCGGTGGTCAACACAGGTCAGACCGGTTGCTCCCAGAGAGCCCGTGAACAAGGATTCAAATGTTGAATCTTGAGCAAACGAAGTCCAAATCCAACGAAACTTGGAGGATACCTTCACAACTGTTCCGTGAACCTATCCCCAAGAGATCTCTCCCAAAAGATTAAAGAAACTTGAGAATTCGAGGGAAGATCAAAGTGGATTGGGGTTTACTCAAGAACGTGAAAAAACTCCAATTCGTGAGAACTCGCGATTCCAGGGGGTTTGGCACTAGGCAAGATTGATTAGAATCGTCACAACTAGTTCAGCAAAACACGAATCCAAGGGCTTGTCTCCTTCAAACACAAAACACACCAAAAGAGGAGAATTTGAGCCAAAAACGCAAGGGAAGAAGGGGAGGACGAAAACTCAGCACACAAGGGTGAATCTTAAACCGATTTCATTCATGAATCTCAGAGGAATTCATCTATACAAGGCTAGAGCCTACCACCCTATCATCCACCCTCTTGATTAGAGAGATTAGCTATAACCTAATCCTCCTTTGCGTTGGAGACCTTGGCACTAACCTGAAGCAGAAGGAAGGGGAAGGAGAAAACAGAAAAAGACTCAAGAGACTCAACTCCCACGGGCAGGTGAGAGGGGACTTAAATACCCCAGCCGCGCCCAGACCGGTCAGACCGGTCCTAGGGACCGGTCGGAGCTGCAGAACCTTGTACACGATCTCATCTGACGGCTGAGGTTCTTTCTTTGAAACGAAGTCTTCTCCGCGATGCCGCCACGTCGATGAAGATCCGGTCCGCGGTTTTGGAGGGTCCGCGAAACCCGGGTAGGTGGCCGGTTTTGAGAAAACCGTCAAAACTCCACGCGCGGGAAGATTCCTGCCTCCACGCCGTGGCCCTAGACGTCGTTCCCACCTCGGCCTTCTGAAGGCCCTAGACGCCGCCCGACGCCCGTCACCTCCTCGCCCGCAGCGAGGCCCTAGACGCCGTCGACGCCCGTTCCTCCGCCAGTCCCGAGGCCGACGCCCGTGCCTCCACGACTTGGCGTCTTCAACCGCCGTCCGCCAGCTTGGTTTTGTGGCGCAAACCAAGAAACCCGCCATCTGTCGCTGCTTGCGCCCTCGATCCAGGAGTGGATGCCACAGTTGCCGCACGGCCTGAGCTCCTCCACGGCAATTCTCTGTCGACACTCGACGCACGTGTACCTGCAATCAAAGACCAAGCACACGATCACACCGCACGATTGACAATTCATTCATCACAGCCAGGAGTGAGTACTGCTCATTCCTCAAAATGTCTTCGTCTACGGGGAATCCTTGAAGCTTGTGGCTGTGGCTTTAATAATAATTAAACGGAAGTGAAATCGCGTGAGGTCACGCGTGCATTTTACTACCGAGCATCCCGTCCGTATCGGGGAAGAGCTGGACGCCTGGACCTGCTCGCGTACGTGTAACACGCCGGGGAATCGCAGCCACTGGTCTCCGGGCCCCTCATGAAGAAGACGCACCGGCAACTAACTCGCACTCACAAAAAGGCACGGCTTCCACTTCCTGTCATGTGACGAAGTTCATACACGTCCTCGCCATCTTGCTTTACAACGATAGAATCTCCGTTCCATGGATCATACTGATTTACGTTTCACGTGACACTAGGTCTCGTAAAGGGTTTAGAAATCTAGATTATAAATTTTGAAATATCCGTCCGAGTTTCTTTTTTTCCTTAATGCTCATGAGGCGTTGATCGATCTAGTCTGAATCAGGTTGGGATGCACATGCTCTTCTCTGCTAGGTCAGTCATTGGTCGCGTTCTGCAGACTTCATGTTCCGTTTTTCGTCGGAATGGAAATAGGGCGATCCTCGTCTCAAAAAAATGTACTCCCTCCTAGTGGCGGAGGGCTGTGGAGGCGAAACTGGGCCATGCCCCCCCTTGGCCTAGGAAAAACAATGAGTAGCTGATAGACACAACAACACCACGACGTGTCATTCATAGTGTTGAGGTGGTCCAACAAGTGTTCCAATCCAATTAGTAGTACCCACCTCACTGCTATCATGTTACTACAATCACTGTAGCACTGGCCCCCCTTGGTTCAATGCTAGCTCCGCCACTGCTCCCTCCGTTCCAAATTATAAGTCATTTCAAGAATCTTAGAGAGTCAAATTTTTTCAAGTTTCGCCAAATTTATACAATAAGATAATAACATTTACGATACCAATTAAGTATCATTAGATTCTTTGTTAGTTATATTTTCATAGTATATCTATTTGATGTTATAAATTTTTGTGTTTATCTCTATAATTTTGATCAAACATTGAGATGGTTTGACTCTCCAAGATTTTTAGAATGACTTATAATTTGGAACGGAGGGAGTATAGAATTTGAGTAAATTTTACTCCTCAAATTTAACAATACTTAAATAGGGTTTTGAGATAGATTTTGCTGGTAAATTCTCTAACTAATACACATCAATCGACTTTATTATAGGATTGAGGATTTTAAAAAGTTTTCTTTCTGTAAATAAGATACTGTTCAACAGGTTTTGAAAGTTGTTTTTTGAATGACTATTTTGGATCCGGATCGAGGTGTTAATATAGAGACATTTTAGCATGTGTGCGCTCTGGAGTTCTGACGCTCCCATCACCGAATCCCTGTGTCTCCATGCATTGGCTCCAAGCAGAAGCGCCCCGGTTCATGAACTTGCAGCTCCATGCGCGACACGGGCTACGTATCCGTGTGACCTGCATGACGGACATGTAGCAGCTGCTGCCACGCACAGATGTCATCGTGACAAGCTCGCTATTAACTTCCCCCAACGACCGCCAGCAATGAAAGGGCAAAAACACATGGACACTGAAATCACACTCCATTTAAAATTCTGCCTCAGTCCGAGAACCTGGCATCAGTAGTTCATTCGCTCACTAGTTCTATACGTACCCGGTCTGGAAACGTACGTAGACATGTCCCGTTTTACTGCTGTTTCCGCATGCTTTGCACGTAATACAAAGTACCGCGCAGTGGTTTTCAGAGGCTATCATTGCGAAACGCTCTGTGATTTGACAGCGCGATTGGCAGGACGTGGCGGCAAAAGGGCCGGGGAGGGGGGGCACACACAGCACAACACTGACACGAAAAAAAATAAATGACTGTTTTGTGGGACTACTGCATGGCTTACGTTGAGGTTAGCCGGGCATTACGGTAAGCGCGTGGAAACAAAACACCGAGCTCAGGCCCAAAAACATGCCGCGGTGTCCCATGGTCAATCGGCATGCTCCCTTCCGGCACACTATTCCCTTGCCCCGCAGGCCGCAGCGGCATCGTTTTCCTCTTTCCACGTCGCCACGAGGACGTCCCCCAGCGCCTCATCTCCTCATCATAAAACCCCCCTCGCTCCCGCACCCTCAGCTCCCACCGCACCACTCGCCTCCTTCGTCCGCGCCCAGTCACACTCCTCCTGGTAGGCGGCAGCAGCAGCTCCCTGCTGCCAACCAACTCCACCAACACACACGCCCACCACCACAGCAGCGGGAAGAGAGCAGAGGAGCGATGGCCATGGAGGACTCGTCCTCGGGCTCCGAGCTCACCACCTCGTCCTCCGCGGAGGCGCCGGCGTCGCCGACCGCGACCACGGCGTCATCGTCCTCCGACTCCTCCTCCCCCGGCAAGGGCAAGAAGCGCCGGCGCACCAAGGACGGGCACCACCCGACGTACCGCGGCGTGCGCATGCGGGCCTGGGGCAAGTGGGTGTCGGAGATCCGGGAGCCGCGCAAGAAGTCGCGCATCTGGCTGGGCACCTTCGCCACCGCCGAGATGGCGGCGCGCGCCCACGACGTGGCCGCGCTCGCCATCAAGGGCCGCGCCGCGCACCTCAACTTCCCGGAGCTCGCGACCGAGCTCCCGCGCCCGGCCACCGCCGCGCCCAAGGACGTCCAGGCCGCCGCGGCGCTCGCCGCGGCCGCCGACTTCCCGGCGCCCGCCGCCAATGCCGCCGGCGCCGGCAAGGCCGACGACCCCGACGACGGCGGCGGCCCGGACGCCAGCGCCGCCTCCACCTCGCCGCCGCCGCAGCAGCAGCAGCAGCAGCAGGACACGAACAGCAACCCCGACGACGCGCTGTTCGACCTCCCCGACCTCCTCTTCGACCTCAGCAGGCACGGGCCCTCGTCGTGCCACCAGCTCTCGTGCGCCGCGTCGTGGGACGACGACACGTGCTTCCCCGGCGCCGCGTTCCGCCTCGAGGAGCCGCCGCCGCTGCTGTGGGAGTACTAGAGCCGAGCAGCCGCTTCAACCTGCAGGAGCTCCGTGTATGTAATCGCCGCGGTGGACCAGAAAGAAACCGTTCCTTGGTGTAATTGTAAACCCTCCCATCCCAGCGCTGGACCAGAAAATGAATGGCCTAATTTGGAGGCATTCCTCCTCGCGTCTACTCCCCCAAATTTAGAAAGCAAACCATGGCCTTGTAAAAAAAACATGTCACTCCACCCCCCGAGTACGCCCGCTCCCTTCACTCTCCTCCAACCTGTCGCCTGTCTTTGCTTGGATTGTGGGGCAAGAATATGTGCACAGCACGACTAACCTCTTTTCATTCCCTTGAGGGATTAGTTTTAAAAAAAAATTCTTCAACAGTAGCAAGCACTAGCGCCAATTAAAGGTGAATAGTTAGTTGATCTATCTAGCCCGATTCGGACTAATGCCACATGAAACGCTTTAGCCAAAGGTGCACCTTTTTTTATATTACAGCCGGATTCGGCAGCCGGCCGGTCGATCATCCCCAACCCAAGCCTCCAACTCGTCGCCGCCGGCACGAAACGGGAAAGCGCGCGCGCGCACCGATCGGTCGCGAAGAAATTCACCCGAACCCCCCACCCCCGGCAGGACGAACCCTTGCCTTTTCACGCAACAACGACGGCCGCATGCAGCCTCTAACTGCGCGCCAAAAGCCGCGGGACGGCGACCGGAGGCGCGCGGGCGCGAGAGCGACGGCGGCGGTGCGGAAAGCGGCGTGCGTGAGCGTGCGTGCGGACGGCCCCGGCCTGGAAACGGCGAGGGAGGAGGGGACGATCGAAGCGGTCCTGATCCCCCGGCCGTGCCAGCGCAGGTCGCCGTCGTCGCCCTCGTCGTGTCGTCCCCATCGGCCTTGCGCGCGCCCGCGTGCCGGAGAGCTCGCGTTCGCTTGGCAGTATGCGCCGCGCGCACCTACGTGCGCGCGCGCGGCGGTGGCGCCTTGGACGCTTCGTCGGAGCCGGGAGGGGTGACGCCGACGGGGCCGGTACCGGGGGCCGGGGGCGAGGCCGGACCGCGGAGTGGTTGCGCCCGTTCTCTTCCCAAAAAAATTTCTACAGTATCCGTCACATTAAATTTTCGGACACATACATAAAACATTAAATATAATTGAAAAAATAACTAATTACACAGTCTAACTAATTAGCACGAGATGAAATTTTTAAGTCTAATTAATTTTTGATTGTATATTATTTGTCAAGTAACAACGAAATGTACTACAGTAATTTTTCGCCTACTTTTTTGAACTAAACGGGACAAATATGGCACGGTTTCCTGGCCGACCGGGGCGACGGGCGTCGCCGATCGTACCGCGAGGATAAGGCGAGATCCCGAGGGCGTGCCTCACCGCCGTCCATCCGCCCGTCCTCTTCCCATCGTCGCCGCCGCCGCTGCCGCTTTATCCACCTCGAGCGACGGAGTTAGCCGCTGGACGGTGCAGGCGCTGACCATACTGCTCCCTGCTGCTTGGACCTTGGTGGAGGACAGGCCGTTCATGCTGGCACGCACGGCAAGTTGCCGCGCGGTCGTGGCGATGGCGTGGCTATACAAGCGCCGCGGGAGGCCGGGCTGGTGGAGGTTTACAAATCCGACCGGTCTAGTCAAACCGCCGCCCTCCGGTAGTAGTTTACCGGACCAGTTTGATCGAAAACCGATAGAAATCGGTTAAATTCAAAATTGCATGTGAAATCAGTTCCGACCAGTATACCGGCCGGTTTGACCGGTTTACCGGTCGGTATGACCGGTTTGGAAATTTTTATTTTTTAAAATTTGAATTTGAATTTTAAATTAGAGCCGGTTTGATACCGGCCCAAACCGTAACCGGGCCGGACCGGTTTGACGGTTCCCACCGGTTTCGTTAACCCTGTGCTGGTGGGTTAACGGGCGGTGGCGTGAGGGCTGTACGGCGCAGGCGCTTGGTGTGCTACTACTGCTGGCGAGCCGCCGTGGTTTTGCCGTGCACGAGACCTTTGACATGGCGCGTACTTGTGGGGAAGGCCCAACATTTTTGCTGCTCAGGTCATCTCATAAACAAGAGCTGGTCATCGATCGTATGAAACAAGTATTGTTAAGCTCGGCACCGTCCGTGTTCGCGGGATACGGGATCCTTGTTTTACGGGCTAGCTCCACCTCTGCTCTGTGCGTGCATTTCCTGCAAGAATTGGGGGTGCTAAGCCGGTCGTGCGTCTCCATCGGGGGCACATGCGACAGGGAACGAATCGGAGACCACAGACCAGTTCAGTTCGTGTGATGGGTGCCAGGAGCGGCGCTAGAAATGGACGATCGAGGATCGGGCCCGGCAGGCACACCTCATGCATCGGTTCCCTTGATGTAAACAATGTCGTAGCTAAGGAGTGCGTCGATGACTGCAGTAACTCGTCCATCGCTTAACTACTTCAAGTACCACTGCCAGGTGAGTGCATGTTTTGGCATCTTCTTTGTGTTGTTAGCCAGTATGTACCGGCTAATAATGCCGAAAATATGTGTTTGCACATGGCCATGTTTCAAATAGTACTACCAGTACTATGGTTAGGGTATCGTCGGTACTGGCACCGGTATCATAAAATTTGGGTACGAATCATGTGCTTCTTAAAACCTCTCCTTCGTCTGTTTTAAATTCCTTGTACGTGGGCTATTAAGAATTTAACAATAAGATATTGCTAATCAAGTAGGTTCGGACAGGCATGCTACAACACCGTTTTAGTATTATTGTAGGGAACCTATATGTAATGCCATTATTTTTTATCTAGGCTCATGCCTTCAGGAATAAAGGGATCGGAGGTAGACAGCAGCATCTTTGGAGCACCGATTGTTTATCAAGAAAAACCGAGAACAAATCTTTTCTTGTCCATATCGTGGCTTGTTCTTGTCCCTTGTCAAAAAGATCTACTACTACTAGAACCAACTCAGCAAGATTTTTTTTATTAGAAATCAAATTAACTGTGCCCCCGGAAATGACGGAGCAAGCGGATAGGCGATTCCGAGGCGACGGCGGCGCTGGCGTCGAGATCTAGTTCTCTCGTGAGAAATCTACTGCCGGCGGCGACGTCGGGCAGAACGCGGAGGGGCCCCTCGCGCGATCACCGTCGCAGATTCGCCCGTTTGGGACTCTGTGCGTACGGCCGAATCAACTTGCGGGCCTTGGGTCTCCGCTTGACCATATATTTCCACCTGGACGTGGAGATCCAATCTCGACTCCGGAAAGTGTTAGGACTCAGTGTTAGGACTCTACGTTGATGGCGGTGGTAAGTAGCCAACGCGGGTGCCAGGAAGTCTAGGGTTTTTCCTCGCGATCGCCCACGCAAGCTCCGGTTCGCGATCTCAGATCTACTGTTCTCACGTTCGTGGTGGGGGTGATAAGGGATTTCCGGTGAGGAAATTGCCCACCTGAAGCCTACGTTGTGTGAACTGATCTAGGGTTTTGCCTCCGGGTGCAATGGCGGGCCTCGCTGGGGAAGGTAACCTGGAAGCAGGGGAACTCAAACCTCTCCCGGCGCAAGCAGATGGAGCTGCAAGTCTGGGAGGAGATAGCAAGGGTAAGGTAGTTCTAGTGCAGGAACATGCGTCCAAGGATCGCCAGATGGTCCTGGTTGGAGAGGCAAAGGATCAGGATGCTGCAGAGGAGGACGAGTACGTTTTCGAGGAGGATGCAGAAGCAAAGCATATGCCCAAGAGATGGTTGGCGATCGCTATGTTTTATTCTGGTAAACCCTATTCCACTTGGGGTATGTTCAATGAATTGAGTACTATTTGGGGGAAGCAGGAGCAAATACCAGTGAGGGAACTTGGAAACAACAGGTTTTTGGTGGAATTCGACTCAGAGAAACTCTGGAGTAGAGTGGTGGGGGGTGGCCCGTGGAAGCACAAATGGGATGCTATTATTTTTGTGCCTTATGATGGAGTGTGCAGATTTTCAGATGTTGTTATAAATTCCATTGCTCTCTGGGTGCGCATCTACGATATCCCGGAGACAATGATAACAGATGGCTTTGCTAGGGCATTGGGGTCCAAGCTTGGCAAGGTGCTGGAGGTAGGGCAAGCCATTCAGAACTACAAGCGAGTCAAGGTTGATTTTCCCTTGGAGAAATCAATTCAGCATACAGTGGAACAGAGGGTCCGAGGACATGGTTTGATGGTTTTTTTGCTGTGAAGTACGAGAACATACCAGATTTTTGCTTCGGTTGTGGAAGAATTGGGCATGACAAAGAGGAATGCCCAGATGAGGAAGATGGAGTGGATGTGAATCGTTTTGGGAAGGCGCTCCGCTGTTCACCACAGAAGAAGAACGTAGGGAGGAAGATGACGATCCCCGCTGATACATCTCATGTGAAACGGGGTCTGAATTTTAGTGGTGATCAACAGCGTCGGGTCCTGTCGGCGACTGGGTCGTCTGCTGGACAGCAGCACGGACGCGACCGCATGTTTGGTACCCGGAGAGACAAGGGTGCAGAGGACAACATGAACCATTTGGTGATAGACAAGCTAAAAGGAGTGCCACTTGAGCACTCTGAGAATCTAGATGCAGGGGTCGAGAAGATGGCTGTGGAGTCTCAGCTACCTGATCTGAACGTGTATCCACCCACGGCGGCAAAAGATAAGGTGTCTGGATTAGATTCGTATGTGGAGTCGAGCGGGACATCAAAAAATTCTCCGTCTGCTATAGGTGCTGGAGTTCGTATAAGCATGCATCAGAGATTCTCGGTGACCAAAGGAGGAAAATCAAGCTCTGGTGGAGAGAAGAAATTCGAGCTTGGCGTGGGAAGCTCTAACAGAGACAGAGAAACAGAAGAAGGCCAAGTCCGTGGTGCATGCCAACATCTTGGAGTCGATCAAGGAACTCGGGAAGAATGGGCTGAGTTCTAAAACAGTGGCGCATGATGTGAAATCGGAGGAGCAGCATGTGATAGATGGCGAGTCCCCTGCGAAACGCAGCCAACGCTCACCTACACCCGCAACACCCCTGACGGGAGCTCACGATGAGCCCCGTCAGGAGCAATGAATGCGTTGGCATGGAACTGCCGGGGGTGGGGAACCCCCGGACAGTTCGTGACCTCGCTGCCCTAGTGCAATCATATAACCCCAAACTGGTGTTCCTTTCAGAAACTAGACAGAGCGAGGAACATATGCAGAGCCTAAGGTGGCACCTAGGACTGAAAGCCTACCTCGTCAGGAGCTGTGTGGGCCGTAGCGGTGGTATAGCTCTTTTCTGGGATGAGTCCCTAGCTGTGAACCTGATCACAATCTCTAATAAGGTGATCGATGTTTCTGTCCAAGAGGACTCGGTGTCACCACCCTGGAGAATATCATTCTTCTATGGGGAGCCAAGAGTTGAGGACAGATATTTAACATGGGAGTTTATGAAGAGAATCAAATCCCGGTCTGATAAACCATGGATTATGGTGGGTGATTTTAATGAAACCATGTGGCAATTTGAGCACTTCTCTAGCACGAAAAGGGGAGAAAGACAGATGGAGGCGTTCAGAGAGGCACTTGAGTTCTGTGGGATGCACGACCTGGGTTTTGTTGGATTGCCGTGGACATTTGACAATAAACAATTCGGTCGTCGAAACGTGCGGGTGCGTCTGGACAGAGCCGTGGCCGATGATAATTGGTCCAACCTGTTCGGTCAAGCATCCGTGGAACACCTTGTATCACCGTGCTCCGATCACTGCCTGATTTTGCTGAGGCTTGCGCCAGCTGATGCGCAAAGAGTGAAACCGAAGATTTTGCGATATGAGATTATGTGGGAGAGGGAGCAATCCCTCGAAGATGTCATTATGGAGGCATGGGATAGCGGGCCAGCAAAAACTTTTTTGGCTTCCTTTGCTTCAGCACTCAAGGGAGTCATGCAGTCACTTCACAGTTGGAGCCGGGAGAATTTCGGGTCTGTTCGTCGAAAGTTGGAAGAACTCAGGACCCGACTTGCTGAACTGAATGGCAAGATGGACGATGATAGCAGAGCTGAGGCGAGAAGAATGGCCGCGGTGATGGATGAAATGCTATATAGGGAGGAAATGATGTGGCTCCAACGGTCCCGTATTTCATGACTGCGGGAGGGAGATAGAAACACTAAGTTCTTCCACCAAAAAGCTATCTGGCGGTCGAGGAAAAATAGAATCAAAAGATTGAAAGCTGATAACGGGCAGTGGTGCAACGATCCTTCTGTGATGGCTTCCATGGCTAAGGAATTCTTCCAGTCACTCTATTCACGAGATGATGGAGTGGATTCAGACAGCCTCACCTCTATCATTGAGGAGCGGGTTTCTGAGGACATGAACACACAGCTGTGCAAGGAGTTTACTGATGAGGAGATTGGCGATGCATTCTTCCAAATTGGGCCCCTAAAGGCGCCGGGTCCAGATGGATTCCCAGCAAGATTTCTTCAGCGCAATTGGTTACTGATGAAAAATGACGTAATCCAAGCGATTAAAGCTTTCTTTGCCGATGGAGTTATGCCCCAAGAGGTAAATGAAATGGCTATTGTTCTGATTCCCAAGGTTACACATCCTGAGCAGCTTAGTGAGTTCAGACCAATCAGCTTGTGCAATGTCATTTATAAAGTTGTCTCAAAATGCTTGGTAAACCGGTTACGACCTATTTTACAGGATATTATTTCCCCTAATCAGAGTGCTTTTATTCCTGGCCGGCTCATTACTGACAATGCACTGATTGCTTTTGAATGCCTCCATGCTATTCAGAGTTCTGCCTCAGCCAGAACAAATTTTTGTGCGTACAAGCTTGACCTCTCGAAGGCGTATGACGAGTTGAATGGAGTTTTTTTGGAAAAAGCGATGTTGAAGCTGGGTTTTGCAAGTTCCTGGGTACGGTGGATCATGGCTTGTGTTACTTCTGTACGCTACACAGTTCGCTTCAATGGGGTTCCATTAGAACCTTTCTTGCCGACACGTGGTCTACGCCAGGGAGATCCACTTTCCCCGTACTTATTTTTGCTCGTCGCTGATGCTCTTTCTCTGATCTTGCAGAATGAGATTGCGGCAGGTGGTCTGAAGGAGTTAAAGATCAGCCAGAATGCACCGAGGGAATCGCACCTCCTATTTGCTGATGATGCCCTTGTATTCTTTGAAGCGAACGTGCCCCAAGCTGATCGCATCAAGCAAGTGTTGCAACGATTCAAAGCTGGAACGGGTCAACTGCTCAACGCGTCCAAGTGCTCTCTGCTCGCCCGTGATTCCCTGGACCCAACAGTGCAGGAACAAATCCGCCTAACTCTTGGCGTGGAACGTATCAACTTCGAAGCTAAGTACCTGGGCTTGCCTACACCAGACGGCACACTGAAGAAGGATCATTTTCTGCCTCTGAAGGAGCGGCTGGTTAAAAGGGTGTCAGCATGGTCGGAAAAACACCTCTCATCAGGTGGCAAGGAAGTGCTCATTAAGTCCGTCGGCCAGGCTATCCCAACGTACATCATGAGTGTGTTCCAGCTCTCGGGGACACTATGTGACGAATTGGCCCGGGTTGTGAGGAAATACTAGTGGGGAGAAGGCGAGGACCAGAGGAAGACTCATTGGATTGCATGGGAGAAGTTCACGCGCCGGAAGGGCCAGGGCGGACTGGGCTTCCGGGATTTCAGAGTGTTTAACCAAGCGCTTTTAGCAAGGCAAGCATGGCGGCTCATAGAGTTCCCTGACAGTTTGTGTGCCCGAATTCTAAAGGCCAAATATTTCCCAAATGGTGATTTGCTAGATACTGCGTTCCCGAGTCAGGTGTCGCCCACCTGGGGAGCGATAATGCATGGCCTGGAACTCTTGAAGAAAGGAGCTATCTGGAGAGTCGGTAATGGCTCGAGTATCAAGATATGGAGGCATGCTTGGATCCCTCGCGGAATCACTTTAAAACCGTCGGGACGCAAAAGATCATGCAGGCTGAAATGGGTCAGGGAGTTGATTGATGATGAGAGTAGGAGCTGGAAGGAGGACGTCCTTGAGCCGGCATGACGTGGAGGCCATTAAGAGTATAAACATTCCGTGGCGGGATTCAGAGGATTTTGTGGCCTTGCATTTTGAAAAATCTGGTTGTTTCTCTGTGCGCAGTGCCTACAAGCTGGGGATGGATCTGCGTGATGATGTTGGAGGAGCCGGCTCTTCGAGCTCGAACCCGGATGGTACAAGACCAGTGTGGAAGAAATTCTGGGCACTACCACTCCCACATAAGGTGCGCATCTTTGCATGGAGAGTCATTCAGGGAGGACTAGCTACGAAGGAAAACAAGAAGAGTAGGAACATTTTGCACGACGCTACATGCGACATATGCGGGATGGAGGCTTAATCCGGCTACCATGGTACCATGAAGTGTCAGCATGCACAGCATCACCGCTCTGCGATGCGGGAATATTGGGCGCTCCCCGACGAAAATCTTCTAGTCCAGTCTGGGCCGGAATGGCTACTTCATGTGGTGAGCATCTCGGAGCCGGAGTCAGCAGCTCGCCTCATTCTCACCATGTGGCGCGCCTGGTTTGTCCGGGACTGTCGTGGTGCTGCAAACCACAGCCGGGTGGCGGAAGGCACCCGCCTAAGCCTAGATAGTGTGTACTAAGGGGTTAGCTAGTCCTAGTTCGATCTCGCTCAAGAACACGATGAACACAGCGGGATTAGAGTGGTTCGGGCCGCCGGACCGTAATACTCTACGTCCACTGTGTGTTGTATTGCCTTTCCTCGAGAGAGTCTGCGAGAGCTTGTGTGTGTCTGGAGAGCCTGTTCGGCCTGTTGTGTACAGCGAGCGCCTCCCTTTTATATCTCAAGGGGGCGCGTACATGGACGTTGGGACCCCGACAGGTGGGCTCAACGATGCAGTACAAGATAACGTACTGTTCATAATTATGGCATCGCAGGCGAAGGAGATCCCTCTCCTGGATTCCATTGCTTGCTCCCGGAATCCTCCGTCCGGGGGTGTCCAGGCGCTGTCTTGTCGAAGCGGCGCCAGGCATAGCTAGCGGCGTTGCCTGCCACGTAGCTGAACGGGCCGCGTAGCTTGCGGCGTAGGAGGCATGATGGAAAAGTGTTGTGCCGTCGTATCCAATTAATGCGGCAGATGGGCTCTGCGCGGGTGCGGCACAGGCGGCTGCACTGTGTCCCTTGGTAATACGCGGTGCACAGTGAGGCCTGACAAAGGCTGTCCCGCATGCCGCGGCGATAGGGCACACCTCAACCATCTGCATTAAATGCGGTGGGTGCGCGAGTCCTCCAGCGGAAGACTTGCGCACGAGTCTGCACCCGTGCCTCCGGGACACGTGGCGGCTCCGGACCCCCATGTGGTAAGGGAGGTCCGGATGGACGCAGGAGGTCCCGGACCCCTATGGGGGGTCCGAGGCCTCGGCTGTTAGCTCGGAGTTTTCCTTCCTTAGGGACACATGGCGTCTCCGGACCCATCCCCAAGCGGAGGACGGGTCTGGGGCCATTGGCTTGGTGAGGAAAGAGCCTGACCCATGGGGCCTGGCTACTCCGTCCTTTGCGCGCAGTTACGGATAACTACGCGGGTCCTGCCTTGCCGCAGTAAGAGTGGGTATCCCTGTTACAGGGTACCGACAGTGGCCCCCGGGCCCACCTTGGGAGAGGTACGAACCCGCTGGTGGGGCCACTACTGAGATTTGGCTCTGCATAGCTTGAAGCTTCTTACTGCAGGGGCCTTGACCGGCTTTGACCATCCGTCGGGTTGTTTGCTGCCTCATCACATCGCAACGGCTTACTGACTCATGGCCCCCCACACACAGTGGTTATCCTAGTCACGCGCACGACGCTCGGCATTGTTGCGGCCGGAGTAAACGATACATTCAACACCGGCACAGTTTCCGAAAAGCTCGGCCACACAAGCGCTTAATACGCGCACATCAGCTCAGCTTCCGCCTCGCTTCGTGCGTGGGCGACGGTTCAGATCCCGCCTTTTCACACCTTTGTTGGTTACCCGCCTTCCCTGACAGGTGGGCCTGGGCCCCCTTGTCGTGGGCCGGCGGTTAACACCAGGTGCGGGCGTCGCTTGCGTTCCAGCGACGGTTCCGGGGCGCACCGGTTGAGTCAGGCTTTATAATGGGGCGAACCGCATACCGCGGTTACTTTCCCGCATTCACCTTCTTCCTTCCAACCTTTGCGCCCCTTTGCCTTCGAGCTTTCCTTGCCCCTTGCTCCCCCACGTAGGCTGCTCCTCACCTCCACAGAGAGATGGCATCCCTTGCTCATCCCCGCCGTTTCCAGTCCGAGGAGGAGTTGAACACGGTGCGCCGCCTGCTTGGGTGGAGTGCTCAGGAGACCGGCTGGGGGGTCCGAGCAGGCTCGGTTCCCCTTGGCAACCTCCGCGCCGGGGAGTTTGTGCCATTCACCTCGCACATCTCCACCGGCGTGGAGCTGCCAATCTCTTCATTCCTGCTGTTGCTGCTGGAAGACTTCGGCCTCCAACTTCAACACCTGACGCCCCACTCCCTCCTCCTGACATCCATCTTCGTGCATTTGTGTGAGATGTTCGTGGGAGTGCGGCCCTGCGTCATTCTCTTCCGCTACTTCTTCGTTCTGGTGAAGTCCGGAAGGAGCAAGGACGAAGTGGGGGGGGTACTACTTCCAGATGAGGAGTGACCTGCCAACGCCTTACATTCCCGGCCTTACTGGCGGGAAGTGGGAGGAGTGGCGCAGGGATTGGGTGATCGCCACCACCGAAGCCAACGAGCGCCTCGCCCTGCCGACCGAGGAACCTGCCACCGACCGTGCATCCTGGAGGGCCAAGCCGTCCCTGCAGCCGAAATTCGACTCTGTGCTGGGCAAGATCAGGTCGCTGGCGGAGAGCAGCCTCACCTCGTGGCACGTGCTCGGGGATTTCCTGAAGCGCCGGATCGCCCCCCTGAAGCAGCGCCCGCGCCCTGCTTGGAGCTTCACCGGCCTCAACGACTGCAGCAGGACCCACCGCGGAGAGGGGAGCGACCTGACTCAGGAAGCCTTGGAGGTCCTGGTGCGGGCTGTGATGGGGGACGCCTTCATCCCAGAGAACCTGATCCTCCCCCAGGGTATTGCCCCCCTCTGCGAGGACTCCGCGAGGGTGGCGGTGCTGGCTACCCTGCCAACTCTTGACGACGGGGGGCTGGCCCCACGCCAGACCGGAGGCGATTCGAACCATGGGCTCCGGATCCCTGGCGCGTCCAGGGATCAAGCTACGCTGAGCACTGCGGGGTCCGGGCCTACTACGAAGGGGAAGCAGGCCGTGGCCTGTAGCAACGCCACAGCCGGTTCCAGCCAGGTGAGGGGCAGCTCCGGCACATCATCGGGAGACGCAGGCCGGCGCAGGTTACTCAGGGGCGACGGGACCCTGGTCACGGAGCCCGCCGCGAAGCGTCAGAGGACCGCTGAGGGCGCGGGCCAGGGTAGCTCCCGGGCCGCCGGCCCTCGCGGGTCCTCCGGGGCGACTGCGCCGCCACCATCGCCGCCGAGAGATACCTCCCGCCGGCAGCAACAGCAGCAGCAGCTGCCACGGGAGCAGCAGCAACAGCAGGAGCGGCCCCGAGTTGCACCCGCGCCGCAGCCACAGGAGCAGCAGCAGCAGCAGGAGCGGAGGTCGGGCCTCCGAGGACGCTAGGTACCCGGCACTTTTGGGTTAGTGTTATCCTGCTCTCTTCCCTTGTGCCAGGTGCTCTCCACTCTGTTGCCAGGGCTCCTCACCCCAGCAGTTCTTCTACCATCGCCGGCTCATCGGCTGGTGCCCAGGCGACCGGGACCTCTGCGACGACAGCGGGAGCGACGGCGGGAGCGGGAACCTCAGGTGCAGTGACCTCTGCTAGCCCGGTGGTGCCAGATGAGGTGGCGACGGGCGCAGCGGACGCAGCGGCAACGGAGGCGCCGGTGCTAGGCCCAGCTGCGTCTGACGCAGCGGCGGTGGAGACACCGGGGCAGGGCGCAGCCGCGCCTGATGTATCAGCGGCGGAGGCGCCGGTGCTGGGCGCAGCCGCACCTGATACGGCGGCGGCGAGGGCGCCGGTGCTGGGCACAGCCGCTGCGGGCACAACGTCTACTGAGGCCCCGATGTCTGTACCGGAAGCTCCCACCTCCAGCTCCGGTCCTGTTGCAGAGGAGGAGTTGGAGGTGGTCTTTGGCAGGCAGCTCCTGCAGCTCCAACCCCCGGAGGAGGAAGCGACTCCCCTTCCCCAGGTGCTGATCCAGGTCCGGCGGTCGATAGAGGAGGCAACATCCTCCGCCGAGGCGGCCTTCCGGCGGGAGTGGTCTGCCCTAGAGTGTGAACACTAGCGCCTCTCCGACTGGCACACCCGCCTGGAAGCGCACACGAAGGCGGAAGCCTCCCGTGCTGCGGAAGCCCAGTCAAAGCTCAAAGCCGACCAAGAGGACTATCGAGCCAACCTTCTGAAGGTGTTCAACTGGGAGCTTGCAGTATCAAGCCGGGAGAAGGCCCTGGCCCAGCGGGAGGAGACCTTCGCCCTGGAGGTTGTTAGCTTCGCGGCTCAGCGGTCCGACCTCGAGAGTCGGCTTGCTGCCCAGCAGTCCGAGCTTGAGACCCGCAGCTAGGGTCTCGAGATCCACAAGCAGGAGCTGGACGAGCTCTCTGGGACCCTGGCTGGATGGCAGAAACAGCTGGAGGAGAGGGCCAGCAAGCTGGCCGTTGCCGAGGCAGAGCTGGAGGAGGACCGGAAGTCCCTCTCCAAGCGGGAGTCCCACGCCACCGGCATAGAGAAGGAACTTGGGCACCAGCGGGACTCCCTCAAGAATCTGAAGGAGTGGTCGGAGAAGAGGAAGGCCGGTCTCGAGGAGAGGTCCCGCGAGGTGGAGGTGGCCAAGGCGGCTCTGGACTCCCGGATGCAAGAGGCGGTCCAGGAGGTAGTCCGAAAGCACCAGGAGGACAAGCGCGTGGGGGCCCAGCGGATCGCTGACTGGGCGGCCGAAGCGAGCCTAGCACTGGTGCCACTTGGAATGAGCCCAATCCAGGTGGCGGAGCCGCCAGCTTCGATAGCTGACGCCCTCCCAGTGCTGACTTCTGCTTCGGATAGGCTCCGGCGTCTGGAGCCGGTCCTTGCTGGTCAGCTCAAAACCGAGGGTCGCGAGTTGATCTGGATGGTGGTGGAGCACATCCTGACCTGCCTCCGGAGCCACGACCCGGCCATCTCGCTGACGCCCGTGGTCGATGGTCCTGTCGCGGAGACGGAGGCCGCCGCTCGGGACAGCGTGCGGGAGGTCGTCGACTTCGTTGCCGCCTACTTCAAGCGGGAGCATGCAGACCCTTGAGCTGGGCTTTGTATCTTTGTATCTTTTGCGTTATGTAACAAACATTGTACTAGTTGAAATTTTTGAAATAGAAGAAAACTTCAACTTAGCTGTTTGTCAGTTGCTGATTTGCGGTATGCAGCACCCCGGCGCCTTGGCCCCCTGGCGGATAGGTTTAGTTGTTTGGACCTGTCTGCCACCTGAGCCGTAGAAGATACTCCGGACCTCCTTGGGCATAGGTGCCGCATAGTTTGCAAGGCGAGCGAGCGTCTTGTTCCATATGTAGCATACAGAACTACAGAGAGAAGAATCAAGTTCGCTTATACGGTAGTAATGATACTGCAACTTAGCTGTTTGACGCATGCAGAATCCATTCATGATGTCTGGGACAAAGCGGATGCTCCGGGCCCCCTGGGAGATAGACTCAGTTGTTTTGAGTCTGTCTACCACTGAGACTGGACCTTGATCTGCATGAAACCTTTGAAGCGGATGCCAGGACCCCCTGGTAGGTAGGCTCAATGGTTTGAGGCTGGCTACCACCAGTCAGGGCTTAACCTGTGTACCACTTCAAAGTTACAGCTTAGTAGCAGGCCCGCGGGACTCATCCTGGACCGGTCCCAGGCTGGTACCAGGTCCGGGGCTCTAGATGCACAGGTCCAGGTAGCTCAGTGCTTGTTACAGAGTGGTGGAGTGCGTAGGCTTAGGGTACGGAACCAGGCTAAGGCGCTACACAGGGCTCCGGACCACTCCAGGAAACAGCACGATCTTTCCGGACCTGGCTTCAACGTCCCAGACCCTTCGCAGTAGTGGGTGAGGTCACTTTGTCGTACTCGATCCTTTGAGATATAGGGCTGGACATGCCGTGTAGGACTTAGAAAGCCAACTCTTGAGCTGGAACGAGGTCCAGGCCCCTAATTACCCAGCCCCGGGTACTAGGGCACTCGTTACAGGGTGGTGGAGTGTGTAGGCTTTGGGTTCGGAACCGGCTAAGCGGCTACGCAGGGCTCCGGATCACCCCAGGAAACAAGTACCCCCTCTCCAGAGCTGGTTCTTAGGGGTCCGGACCTCTCTCCCAGCAGCAAGAGGGTCCGGATCTGTACGGCAGTCCAGCAACTCAATACAGATCTTAGTTGTAGCAACAATAGTAGAGGTCCACGCAGGGGTTAGAAAGGAAAAATCTCGAGAATCAGAATTCGAAATTAAATTTGACACAAAAGACAGAACTGGGAGAAAATCTTTTCTTTGCAATCTTGATGTACATGGCTTTGCGCGATGGATGCTAGAGGCCGGGTTTACGAGGTCGGACCTCTACCGCTCTGAGCCGCGTGTTAGCCGACGGTGCGATGGATGCCAGAGGTCGGGTTTACGAGGGTGGCCCCCAACCGCTCTGGGCCGCACGCTAACTCTAACTTATTACAAAGGAAAAGTTTATTTCCCTGCTCTGCCTAGGTGTAAAACTTACGCAGATGCTCTATGTTCCATGGGTTGGGCAGCGGCACTCCATCTTCTGTGGCGAGGCGAACGCATCCGGGCCAGCATACCTCTGTAACCTTGAAGGGCCCCTCCCAGCTGGGGGAAAGTTTGCAGAGCCCTGCTCGGCTCAGGATCCGTCTGAGGACGAGGTCGCCAGCCCGGAGCTCCCTACTGTGCACGAACCGTTGATGATAGCGCCGGAGCGCCTGGTTGTAGCGTGCATTTCGGATTGCTGCTCGCCACCTTCGTTCGTCAACGAAGTCCACATTGTCACGCCGCAGCTACTCCTACATGGATTCGTCAAAATCCCGGACCCTTGGTGAGCCAGGTGAATTTCTGGGGGAAGGCATGCTTCAGCTCCGTAGACCAGGAAGAATGGAGTCTCCCCGGTTGCTCGGTTGGGTGTCGTCCGGTTGCCCCACAGTACGCACGGAAGCTCGTCAACCCATTTGACACCATGCTTCTTCAAGCAGTTGTAGGTGCGGGTCTTGAGTCCCCTGAGGATCTCTGCATTCGCTCTCTCAACCTGTCCATTGCTACGGGGGTGTGCCATGGACACAAAGCATAGCTGGATGCCGATGTCCTCGCAGTACTCTTGGAAGAGTCTGCTTTTGAATTGGGTCCCATCGTCCGCGATGATGCGGTTTGGGATGCCAAATCTGCACACAATAGACTTGAGGAATGCGACTGCTGATTTCTTTGTGATATTCACCACAGGGGTAACCTCCGGCCACTTTGTGAACTTGTCGATGACGACGTAGAGGATCCGGTAACCGCCGACGGCCCGGGGGAATGGCCCCAGGATATCCAAACCCCACACGGCAAATGGCCATGAGGGCGGAATCATTTGCAGAGCTTGAGCCAGTGTGTATTTGCTTTGCATGGAACTGCCACGCTTTGCAGAATTTTACCAGCTCAGCCGCATCCTGGGGTGTTGTTGGCCAGTAGAAACCATGCCGAAAGGCCTTGCCAACAAGCGTAAAAGATGAGGAATGACTTCCACACTCGCCTCCATGGATCTCCGCGAGCAACTCGCGGCCCTCTCCCTGGGAGATGCACCGCATGAGGACACCATTGGCGCCATGGCGGTAGAGATCCCCTTCTACCACCGCGTAGCGTTTAGCCAATCAGATTATGCGCTCAGTGGACACATCATCATCAGGGAGGATGTTATATTTAAGGTAGTCCCGGATCTCGGAGATCCATGCATCGGGAGTTCCTTGAGCAGGTGGGGGTGGCTCTATGAGGTCTCCAGGATCCTCAATAGAGCACACAGCCCAGGTCGGGCACCATAGGTGGAATGCCGCCGGGACTGCTAGCTTCGAGGTGCTAGCTTGATCCCCTTCACCCAGCTCTCCAGGCTGGGCGGTAGGTCTCAGCAGCCGTCTTTCGAAGACGCCCTCGGTCATAGATGCCCAGGTAGATGCTCTCGCGGAGAGATCATCCGCTGCTGAGTTGAGTTCGCGGGGAACGTGTTGCAGTTCCAAGGCGTCGAAGTCATTCTCGAGCTTCCTCACGTGGATGAGGTATGCCGCGAGCTGGGGATTGTTGCAGCTGCAATCCCCTCGGACCTTCTTGACGATTAGCTGTGAGTCCCCCTTCACGAGAAGCTGCCGGACCCCCAGAGACAGGGCTTGCGTCAGACCAAAGACCAGAGCTTCGTACTCCGCCATGTTGTTGGTGGCCTTGAACTCAAGGTGCACCATGTACTTCAGCTGATCTCTGTCTGGGTCGATGAGGACCACACCAGCTCCGGCCCACTTCTCGCGGGCGGACCCGTCGAAGAAGAGTGTCCAGTGGGGCTCGGTGACGACTGGTGTCCTGATTTCCGGCTCCGGGGGTCCAGCGTTGAAGTCCGGACCCCCAGAATTACTTGGGGAAGGAGTCCACTCCGCTATGAAGTCTGCCAGGATCTGGCTCTTGACTGCATGGCGAGGCTGGAAGTCCAGTTGGAACTCAGCCAACTCTGCCGCCCACTTGGCGATATTGCCTGTGGCGTTGGAGTTGTGCAGGATCGCTCTTAGCGGGAAAGAGGTCACTACGATAACTCGGTGTGCCTGAAAGTAGTGGCGCAGTTTCCTGGACGCAATAAGTATCGCATAGATGAGCTTATGCGTCTCAAGATACCTGGCCATCGCCTCGTGAAGGACTTCACTGACGTAGTAGACTGGCTTTTGGATGGTCCGGACCCTGGTGACCGGGTCTGGTTCGCCCTTATCCTCCACGTCAGGTCCTTGGGCCCCCAGCGGTCCTGGGTTCCCACTGGTACGAGGCTCCTCCGGACCCTCATGTCCGGGTTCCGGAGCTTCAGGCTGAGGTGAGGCTGACGGGCCCCCGTGTCTGGGGTCCGGCTCACCATCCTTGGCCGGGGAGACCCTGGTATCCCCCTGGCGAGTTTGCTTCGTCCTCTCAGCGACTAGCACCATGCTGACCGCCTCTGCAGACGCAGCAAGATACAGAAACAACGTCTCACCAGGCTCTGGAGCCACCAATACTGGCAGTGAGGTGAGATGTCGCTTCAGTTCCTGGATGCTCAGCCTCTTCGGTCCAAGAGAATGGACCGGACTTCCTCAACAGTTTGAAGAAGGGGAGGGCCCTCTCAGCCAGCCTCGATATGAAGCGGCTAAGAGCGGCGAGAGATCCAGTAAGCTTCTGGACGTCCTTGATGCGGCCGGGAGGCCTCATCGCTTCGATCGCCTTGATCTTGGCTGGGTTTGCCTCGATGCCTCGATGAGAGACCAGGAAACCCAGTAGCTTCCCCGCTGAGACGCCGAAGATGCACATCTCGGGGTTCAGCTTCGTGCAGGTGGCGCGGAGCCGGTCGAAGACGAGGGATAGGTCCTCCACTAATGTTGACCCTACCTTGGTCTTGACCACAATGTCATCAACATACACCTCAACAATATCTCTAATTAGATTACAGAAGGTTTTGTTCATAGCCCGTACAAACATGGGCAAGGCATTCCATAGACCATACGGCATGACAATGTAGCAATAAAGCCCATCTATATTTACAAAAGCAGTATGCTTCCTATCCTCTCTAGACATCTGAATCTGGTGGAAACCAGAGTATGCATCTAGGAAAGACAAAAGGTCACACCCAGAGGTGGAGTCCACGATCTGATCGATACGTGGAAGAGGATAGGGGTCTCTAGGACATGCCTTGTTGAGGCTGGTGTAGTCGATGCACATCCGAAGCTTCCCGTTGGCCTTCGGGACGACGACCGGATTGGCCAACCACTCGGGGTGGTGGACCTCCTCGATGAAGCAAGCGTGCAGCAGCTTGTGCACTTCTTCGCGGATGAAGTTCTGCCGCTCCACGGACTGCTTCCGAGGCTTCTGGCGCACCGGCGTGGCGTCGGGGTAGATCCTCAGATTGTGCTCGATCACTTCCCTGGGGATCCCGGGCATCTGCGACGGTTCCCAGGCGAACACGTCGATATTAGCCCGGAGGAAAGCGATGAGCGCGTCTTCCTATTTCTCCTCCAGGTTCCTCGTGATGCGGGTGGTCCTGGAGGAGTCCGCCTCGATCTGGACCATCTTCACGGGGACATCGTCCGGATCGGACGGCTGAACCCTGGGTGCCTTTACAGGCGCCCTGGGTTGCGAGGGGGATGGGTCCTCCTCGGAACGCGCAACCTCCGCCGCCAGAGCATGCAGTCTCTCGACTGCAGCGACAGCAGCGGTGCGGTCGCCCTGCACGGTGACGACACCGGCAGGGGAAGGCATCTTCAAGACCAAATACCCATAATGAGCAATGGCCATGAAGCGGAAGAGTGCCGGCCGGCCAATGATGGCGTTGAACGGGAGGTTCACCTCCGCAACATCGAACGGAACGCTCTCTGTGCGGAAGTTCTCCTCGGTCCTGAACGTGACCGGCAGTGTGATGCTCCCCAGAGGGAACACCGGATGTGGGCCCACTCCGGAGAATGGGCGAGAGGGAGTTAGCTTGGACTCCGGGGTCTGCAGCTGCTTGAACGCTGCATAGCTGATGACGTTGAGGCCAGCCCCACCGTCGATCAGCACGTGATAGAGCCTCACGTTGGATATGACAGGGGCGGTGACTAGAGGTAGTACACCAGCCCCAGCCATATTCTCCGGGCAGTCGGATGGCCCGAAAGAGATGGTGGTGTTCATCCACCTCTGGTGCGGCGCTGCCTTCGGGACCCCCGGCTTCACCGAAAGGACCTCTCGGCGAAGGGTCTTCACGTCCCGCCGGGAGACAAGCTCCCAGCTTCCACCGTACATTACGTACAGCTTCTTGCGGCGGTCGCCGTTGTCGGAATCGGAGTCGTCGTCGTGGTAGACGCCCTTCAGCTTCCGAGCGGGGGACTGGTACCCCAGCTCCTTCTCCCCAGCAGCGGCTCCGCTGTCGGAGGCCTTCTCCTTGCCCGGCCGCTGGCGAGGAGGGGGTGATCCGTGCTTGGAGGACTGCTCACGCCGCCCACTGACCCGCTTCGCGAGCTTCTGGATCTCGCGGTAGTCAGCGGCGCTGTGGCGAGTGGTGGGATGCACTGGGCATGATCCTCCGCTTCCACCTTGCGGGCGAGGGCGTTTGCCATGTGCATTCTGGCCCCCAGCTGCTGCTGCTACAGCCGGCGCCGCTGCTGCTGCAACGACTGGTGCGCCAGAATGCGGCTCCCCGCGACTCCGGTTCTTGTTCTTCTTCTTCTTGCCACCGCCCTGAGCGGTAGCACCGGAGCCACCAGCCTTGGTGTCTCCGTCTTGGGTGCTGAGTGCCATGCACGGCCCTCAGCGGTCCTGGCACACTTGTCTGCCAGGGAGAAAAGCGTAGTAACACTTTCCACCTCGTGCGTCGCCAGCTTCTCGAGCATCTTCTCGTCACGTACCCCCTGGCGGAAAGCATTGATAATAGATGCATCGGAGATACGAGGAATGGTACCCCATACCTTGGTGAAGCGCGAGATGAAGGCCCGGAGCGTTTCTCCGGGTTTTTGCCTCACGGCGTGAAGGTGTGCCTCCACACCATGCTGCTGGTATGCGCTGGCGAAGTTCGCTGTGAACCTCGCACAGAGCTCCTCCCAGGACTGGATCGTCCCAGATGTGAGTTCAGGAGCCAAGTCCGGGCTGGCCCAGACATGGCTACATGAAAGTAGCTCGCCATGACGGTGCCGTTACCACCAGCTGCTGTGATGGCGGTAACGTACACCTGCAGGAATTCCGACGGGTTAGTGGTACCGTCGTACTTCTCCGGCAGGTGCAGGCAGAACTTGGACGGCCATGCCACGGCGCGGAGGTGCTCCGCCAGCGCAGCGCAGCCCACCCCAGCCACTGGTGCGCCCGACTGTATCCGGGCGTTCACCGGGGGCTTGGGTGCCACCACGTCCAAGTCGGCATTGAGGTTGCGACCCTCAATGTTGAGACGGCGCTCTCGCGCCCTCTCGATGGAGATGCGGGCATCCTCTCCCGCGCGCCGGCGGTTGAGCTCCGCCCGCAGGTCTTCTGTTCGTGCACCCCTCACGGTGGGGGAGTGCACGGACGCCGATGCACCGCCCTGGCACTGGTGGCAAGGTACCACCGCATTGCCGGGCGGAGGTCGTTGCCCAGTCCTTGCAGAACTGGGGGAGGCCTGAGCCAGATGGAGGAGACGGTCAACGTCATCCCGCCACTGCCTCAGGGCGTCTGGCGAGGCTGCAGCAGTTGGAGGGTTGCGAAACAACTCCCTAGCGCCGCCAGCGCTCCGCCGCTCGCAGCCTGTGAGGGGGCCCGTGACGGCCGCTCTGACCCTTGCCGGCGAGTAGCGCGCGCCGCCGCCGACGGTGGCTGCTCCACGGGCACAGTTGCCCCTGGAGCAGGAACGCGAGAGGCGTGTGGCGTGGAGGACGTCACACCCTCCGTCATCTCCACGTCGTCCACACGAACCATGGAGACGAGGAAGAGATGAACTGCGACAAGCTAATTTCCCCTACCTGGCGCGCCAAATGTCGTGGTGCTGCAAACCACAGCTGGGTGGCGGAAGGCACCCGTCTAAGCCCAGAGGGTGTGTACTCGGGGGTTAGCTAGTCCTAGTTCGATCTCGCTCAAGAACACGATGAACACAGCGGGATTAGAGTGGTTCGGGCCACCGGAGCGTAATACCCTACGTCCACTGTGTGTTGTATTGCCTTTCCTCGAGAGAGTCTTTGAGAGCTTGTGTGTGTCTGGAGAGCCTGTTCGGCCTGTTGTGTACAGCGAGCACCTCCCTTTTATATCTCAAGGGGGCGCGTACATGGCCGTTGGGACCCCGACAGGTGAGCCCAACGATGCAGTACAAGATAACGTACCGTTCATAATTATGGCGTCGCAGGCGAAGGAGATCCCTCTCCTGAATTCCATTGCCTGCTCCCGGAATCCTCCGTCCGGGGGTGTCCAGGCGCTGTCTTGTCGGAGCGGCGCCAGGCATAGCTAGCGGCGTTGCCTGCCACGTAGCTGAACGGGCCGCGTAGCTTGCGGCGTAGGAGGCATGATGGAAAAGTGCCGTGCCGTCGTATCCAATTAATGCGGCAGACGGGCTCTGCGCGGGTGCGGCACAGGCGGCTGCACTGTGTACCTTGGTAATACGCGGTGCACAGTGAGGACTGACAAAGGCTATCCCGCGTGCCGCGGCGACAGGGCACGCCTCAACCATCTGCATTAAATGCGGTGGGTGCGCGAGTCCTCCAGCGGAAGACTTGCGCACAAGTCTGCACCCGTGCCTCCGGGACACGTGGCGGCTCCGGACCCTCATGCGGTAAGGGAGGTCCGGATGGACGCAGGAGGTCCCGGACCCCTATGGGGGGTCCGAGGCCTCGGCTGTCAGCTCGGAGTTTTCCTTCCTTAGGGACACGTGGCGTCTCCGGACCCATCCCCAGGCGGAGGACGGGTCCGGGGCCATTGGCTTGGTGAGGAAAGAGCCTGACCCGTGGGGCCTGGCTACTCCGTCCTTTGCGCACAGTTACGGATAACTACGCGGGTCCTGCCTTGCCGCAGTAAGAGTGGGTATCCCTGTTATAAGGTACCGACAGGGACAGATGGACACACGAGGGTAAGTGGCTCAACATCCAGGCGTCGGTAAACTTCCTGCTGAACTATTGGGACTCGCTTAGCTGCAGCAGCGTCCCAGAGGCATCCGATGACAAGGGCAAAGGTGTGGTGGAGATTCCTCTGTTGACGTTGAGAAGGCCGGATAGCTTGAAACCGAAGGAAAGCTGGTCACGCCCATAGGAGGGCTGGGTCAAGGTGAATGTGGATGGTGCTCTAGTGCCGAAAACGGGGATGGCGGGCATCGGTGCCATTGTCAGGGACCATCGTGGGCGCGTACTCCTGTCTGCATGGAAGTCCATCCATGGTGTTGCGACTGCGGAGGAGGTGGAAGCGCTGGCTTGCCGAGAGGGGCTCCACCTCGTCGCTGAATGGATTCACAAGCCGACGATCCTGGAGTCCGACTGCTCTAGAGTCATCAGTTACCTATCGCAGCGACAGAAGCAAAGGGCCCCTGCGTTCTTCACCATCTAGGATGCACTGCATGAAGCTGGCAAGTTGCCCAAGGTAGTGTTTAGGCATGTAGGGAGAGAGCAAAATGTAATCGCGCACGAGCTCGCCCAGCTCGCGCGCCGGCGGAACCACAGCGCGGTTTGGCGGGAACGCTGGCCGGTCTGTGTCGAACACCTGGTATCTCAGGATGTAATTCCTATTGATTAATAAAGCTCTCTCCTTTTTCGCAAAAAAAAACGCAGCAAGATTTTTTTCCTCAATTTTTTTAAAAAAAACAACGCAGCGACACACACAGATTTGAGATTTCTGTAGTTTACGGTGGGTCCATTGCCCATTGGTCCAAGAAGCATGACGCATGCTCTACGCCCCGCCACCTACCGTGCGGGCCTCATGGGCCCGTCGGGCGGTCCTACGGCGGCCCATGAGTGTACCTGTGTAGGGTAGCGAGCGACCTACGGGAAGCTACCGCGCCCACACATGCAAAGCCTGCAGGGTCTCCATTTTTAGCGGTCGTCCTCTCTCTCACTGTGTGTCCTCGCCGTTCCAAAGGCTGGGGCCATGCTGTCGTGTCGCCTCGCCTCGCCGAGTTCGGGTGGAGCCCGACGCCAAGTCGCTTCCGTTTCCTTTCGTCCACGAGATTAAATGGACTAATGCGCCAGGACACGCCAATAAGTCCCACCAATAATGGCGGTAGGGCAGCCGATCGAGCAGGCAGGCACCCAGCGCGCTGCCACTAGCGGCCAAGGCCGAGGCGGCCCGGCCTGGTGGTGTAGCGTAGGGGGCGCTTGGGCGCGCCCAGAAATGGCCAAGAGCCCCACCAGGCTGAGCGGGCTCACGTCGTACGGACGGCGGCCGTAGCGGCGCCCGCCATTTATGATGCGCCGGAGTAGGTGGCCGCGGCCTCGCTTCAATGGCTGCGCCGGCCGGCCGTGCTGGGCTGCCTCCGGCCCCCCAGCGGACCCCCGTGGTAGTCCACGGGTGAATCGACCGTGTCGGGTGGAGGCGAGGTGAAAAGGGCCAGGGGGAGGTCGACGTCGCGACAACTGGGCAGACCAGGTGGGCGGGCAGCAAGGGCAGCAGGGCAGGAAGCCGGCAGTGCTGTGCCGCCAGCGCGGATGGCAGGGCAGCGCCTGATGCCTGCAAGGCTGCAAGCCTGCAACCGCAAAGCGGCCAAGCGGGCGGCGTCGCAAAAAACCGGACGCATCGGGAGGGGATCGAGCCGGAAGCCGGCCGGTGGTTGGTTGTCGCCTGCGGCCGGGCGAATGAGAACGACGTCGACGTGGTGTTCTCCCATGCAACAGTGGCGCTCGTGCCAGTTGATGCATGCATGGCCACGTCGAAGTCGCCAACACGAGATGATACTATTAGCGAACAGTCCCTCACGTACCCCGCCAAGTAGAGTACAGTAGTAGAAAGTAGCACGCCGGGAAGGGAGTGTGCGGCCGGCAGCGCGCGGGGGTGGGTGTCCCGTCGGCGTCGCGCTCGCTATCACCTGAGTGACTCGTCTCCCACGTAGCCCGCGCCGGCGCATGGTGATGCGCATCCCCAAACCACCCATCTAGAAAAGGAATGGAAACGATACGCCTGTACCATACGAACTAGGTCTGCTAATAGGTTGGGTTGAAATAAATTTTATGTGGTGGATTTTGAAATGGAGTGTGTTTGGATGAGTTAAAATGGGTTGTATTAGTTAATGGGGTGGGTCAGGGCGGGTTCTATATAAATGCGGGTTGAGGCGGGTTGGGGTGGGTTGAAATGGATACTTTTTACAAAATAGTATAAATATATATAAATATGGGTCTCACGTGAGAGCTGGATTCTGAAATTAAAACAACGTGTTTATATTAGAAAATTTTATCGGAATTGACTGAATTTTGTTGGAGATGATTCAGTACGACTGGCAGCTATTTTGTGCAAAGCAGTGTGGCTAGAACTACCCGTGGGCCCCACATGAAGAGCCGGACCCTGGAATTAAAACCTCGCGTTCACACTATAAAATTTTATCGAAATTGACTGAAATTTGTTAGAGATGACTCAGTATGACTGGCAGCTACTCTGTGCAAAACAGCGTGGCTAGAACTACACGTGGGCTCCACATCAAGAGCCGGACCCTAGAATTAAAATCTCGCGTTCACACTATAAAATTTTATCGAAATTGACTGAAATTTTTAGAGATGAGTCAATATGACTGACAGATACTCTGTGTAAAATAGTGTGACTAGACATATATGTGGTCCCCACATTAAGTGTAGAACCACTAAATTCCTTTGCATAGTAGAATTCATGGGTTTTTATGGGTTACCCGTTTATAATGGGGCGGATTGATTAGAGTTGAAAATTTAACTAATTGGGTTGGGTGAGGTTGGGTATCTAAATATGTTAATTTTAGGTGGGGTTAGGTATGGTGCGGGTTCCAACTGGCGGCACGCCGCGCCCCCCATCCGGGCCGTCGATCTCCCTCTGCGGCGCCGCAGCCACGCGGGGGCCATCATCCATTCATCCATCAGGATTCAGGCGGCGATGCCCAACAGGGGACGGGACATGCATGCATTGCCGCTATGGCCGGCGTATCAATCTTTTTCGGGTCTGTTTGGCAGGATTCTAGCTTGGGCTTCTGCTGGAGCCGTACCGTACCAAACGTTTTGAAGGTGGAACGGCTTCATTCTATAATTTGTAAAAAATCATAGCAGCAGTTTTACATGTGAGAAGGTGGAGTAGATGAAACCATCTTATTTTACTATTACTAATTGGAGGCTCCTTCTGAGGCCTCCAGATGAAGCCACCTAGGATCCTAGGTGTACAGTCTAAAAAATAGAGAAATCCTACAAATTCTCACAAAAATCAGAAACATCCGGCCATCAATTCGATAACTCTAATCATAATAGTCCTTGAATCTGTTATTTTTTTAAATAAATTACCCACCTTTACCATTATAAAAATAGACTAAAATAACCCCCTAAACATGTATCTAAATTACCCACCTCTGTCATTATAAAAAATAATCTAAACTAACCCCCTAATCTACATGTAAATTACCATCTTATGCCATTATAAAATAATATCAAATAACTCCTAAAGTTTTATATATATTATCCAATGATAACATAATAAAAGTTAAAATAAACCAAAAATCTGAATCAAAAATATATTATTATAATAAAATCTTAAAGCACATCAAAATAAAATTCTAAATTACTATTTCTATCATTACTAATATATTATTTATGTTATTATTTATATAAAAATACTAACAATAATGTGTGTGTCACCGTATAATCATGTATAAGAGAAGAGACAAGAATACCAATTTTCATGTTGTTCAAATAGCTCAAACAAAATGTTTAATTAAATACATATCAAACATATATGAACGTGTGATGCAAAGTGAGATAAAATTGTTAGTAGCTAAATCTATCACATTTATTACAATTATTTTTAACGTTCTGAATTAGAATATTTAATTGGTTAAAGATACCGTGAGATAGATAATTATTAGATATATCTAACTAGTCCGTGTGGGAGCACGAGTTGATAGACTAGTATCTTACTATTACTAATTGGAGGCTCCTTTGAAGTCTCCACATGAAGCCACCAAGAATCCTAGGTGGACACTCTAAAAAAAATAGTGAAATCCTATAAATTCTCACAAAAATCAGAAACATCTAGCCGTCAATCTAACAACTCTAATTATAATAGCCATCAGATCTATTTTTTTATAAATTATCCGCCTCTGCCATTATGAAGATAGACTAAAGTAACCCCCTAAACATGTATCTAAATTACCCACCTATGCCATTATAAAAAAACTAATGTAATCCCCTAATCTTCGTGTAAATTAACTAGCTATGCCATTATAATACAAATATCCCCCTAAATATGCATATAAATTATCCAATTATATCATTACTAGAAGTTAAATTACTCCTAAATTTGAATTTGAATTATATAATTATAATAAAATATTAAAGTATCAATATAAAAATCTAAATTACAATTTCTATCATTACTAATATTATTGTTTATATAAAAAATACTACCCATGATGTGTCACTATGTATTTATGTATGGTGGAAGAGATAAGACTACTAATTCACAAACAAATAGTTCAACACTATATATATATATATATCGAATACATGTGGAGGTGGGATGCAAAATGAAATTTATTGTAACTAAATAATAATATATATATATATTTTAGAGTACGTGTTAGAATATTTAATAATGAAAAAGAGCGTGAGATACATAATTATAATTATTGACTTTATTCTTATATTAATTTTAATTAGCCCGTGCGGGAGCACGGGTTGATAGGCTAGTATGGGGGTGTTTGGGAGAGCTCCACTCCACCAAATTTGGCTCATTCCATGAAAAATTAGCCAAACACCTCAACCACCTCCACCAAAAATTGGCTTCACTCCACCTTATTTGTGGAGCTCCTCAAGAGGTGCTCCACCAATTCTTGGAGCTTGTGGAGTTGGAAAAAATTACCCACCATGTCATCAATTACACAGAAAAACGATTCACTCAGTCTATTCTCGCGCTGACCGGTCTCCCCGCGACCCCGCCCATCGCCTGGAGCTCCGACTGCCGCCTGGAGCTCCGCCCGCCGCCTACTTCACCTGCGCCGCCCCCTGGAGGTCCGGCCGCCGCCTGCTTCAGCCTGCGCGGCCCCCGGAGGTCCCGTCGCCGCCGCCCCGGAGTCTCGCCGCCGGTGCCATGCATGGATGTTGCGCCGCCGCTTCCTGGAGCTGAAGGTCCGGCAGCCCCGACCTGGTGGTCTGCGTCGCCGCCTGGAGGTCCGACGGGCGCCGCCCCGGAGTTCCGCTACCGCCTTGGAGTCCCGCCGCCGGTGCCCTGGAGGTCACGCCGCTGCTTCCCAGGAGCTGAAGATCTGGCCGCCCCTTCCCAGGAGCTGGAGATCCGCGCCGCCGCCTGGAGTCCCTCCGCCGCCCCGGAGTCCCGCCACCTCCGCCTTGGAGTCCCTCCTCCGCCGCCCAGAGTCCCGCCGCCACCGCCCAGAGTCCGGCCGGAGGGCTCAGATGAGAGGAGGGAGGAAGAACGGGAACTCAGGAATGGGGTGGAGAGGTAGAAGAGAACTTACAAGCGGGGCCCGCGTGGAAGTGGGAGAAGTGGAGATGGGCTGAGATGGGCCGTTGCTTGCTTCTTGGGCCGGTAGGGTAGAGAGAATTGGGCCTCTGAGATTTGTGGAACAGAGCTCTCCCAGATAAAATGGATCACAGGTGGTGGAGTGGAGTGGAGTTGATAGAGTAGAGTGGCTATTTTGGAGGTGGAATGCTTCCAAATAGATCCTATATATAAACCAGCTCCGCCTGCTTCAAGGAGCCGGAACCCTCCAAAGCGCCTTATTCTCCCCGGCCCTGCACAGCACAGGTCCCCATCGTTTTCCGACGCTGATCCAACGCACCGGCCATGCGGTCCAGATCACGCTACGCTTCGCCAAGTTTCGGACAGACCCCGTAGCTGCATTCATTTCCCGTCGCGGCCGAGCAGATCGCCTCTGATGCAATGGCGCGCGCGTGCACAATGCCTTCCCACTCCCTTCCCACCAGAGGCCAGAGCCCCGCAGATAAATTCGGACATGACCAGTATGGCTGTGCCTAGTATAGTAGGCTAGTAGCAGACAATTTGTTTTGAGGAGATAAACAAGCTAGGTAGCCCCAGGCCCAGGCCCAGGCCCAGGCCCGGCCTTGGCAACAATGTGTCAATGTCTGCATGCACGCTCGTGTCACGTGTGGCACGGCCTTGCTACCCTCCAGCATTAATAAAGCTGATGGGGAGACACTACCGCTACGCACACGTAGACTGGCCGAGAGTAGCAGAGACAGGGTGAATAAAGCGTCGTGCGTAATGACGTGGATCAAAGGCGTTTCGTTAAAAGAGATTAGATTCCCCATGATTGCGCGGCGCGATCGATCGATCGCATGGCTGCCGGAGCGGCCGCTCGTCGAGGTCGAGGACGAGCACCCCCCGTGCACCTGAACAAAAGGAGGGCCGAAGCTTCCCGTGGGGCCCGGCCGGCGGTGAAACTAAAGGCAGGTGCAACGCCGATGGTTAGTCGAGTGGATCGGAACCAAGGGTACGTACCCCATCGATCGATCGTGCTCTCATCCGGTTACTTTGCGCCATGCACGAGTGCACTTACAGGTACAGGTGGGGGTGGCTGGTAAATAAGAAGTGGGCAGGAAAATCTTCCTCGCTCGGTCATGGTGGAGCGAGCGAGACAAAATCCGTAGGCACAAAAGGAAGGTGCTACGCTAAAGCTACATGGATCACTGGCGATGGATTCGTTCCATTCATTGGGGGCAGTGGTGAGGTATGTGTCGTCCTTGCATTGATAACCAGCAGCGAAAGCAGGGAAAGGAAATATATACGCACCAAAAGAGCGTAGAGAACCCCTGCTCCAGTCCAAAGAAATGGTCGGTCCTTGCTGGTTCTAGACTAAAGTAGACCAGACCGTAGTGCTACTGTAGTAGACGGAGCCTGAACGGCGCTAGGGAAAGCACAAAAATGAGAAGGGAGAAAGAGGCCTGAATAAAGCAATGCCGATCCAGGTACGTCGTACTAGGTTCTCACCTTTTCTTTTGGGTGGGGGGCTCACGTACTCGATGGCATCGCCGCCGGCGATGTCTGTGCTCCGCAAGTCGTGCACTACTCGTGCCTCACTGTACGAAAACATGTCTCGGTTTTCCAGCGGCTGGAGCTGGCCTCGTGAGTGATATCGCCCGGCGAATACGTGCTCGTGTCACCACACGAGTCATCACTCGTCACCATTCCGTTCCGGCTGCGCCAAAGCCCTCCCCCTTGTCCTCTTGGCCCCTGGGCGACCTGAGACTGCGGCGTCGCGTCACCCACCCAGCCACCCAGGTGAGGTGCCCCGGCTCCCTCCAACCCGCTTTCCCTTGGCCGCGAGCGCATGATCGTCGAGAGCATTCCAGGTTGGACTGTTGGAGCAGCTCCAAATCCTGAATACTGAAACCAAAGGCAAAGGGGCAGAGAGAGAGCGCATAGGGAATCCCATACGCAGGCGCGTGAGTGGGGGTAAAAGGAGGCAGTGGAACGGGAATCGGATTCCAACCTCTGGTGATGGGCTGATGGCTGTTGGCGTTCTACAGGCAGGCCAGCGGGCGGCCCCCAGTTCCGGCAAACGCCAGCTACGAGTGTGCGTACGTACGTACGGGCTCGTCCCCGGCTTTTAACTACTACGATCCACAGTACGGTTATGCAGGCGGGTCAGCTTCAATAATGTGCAAGAACACTAAAACAGTAGGTTAAAGTTATTGCCACGTACGCGTAATGATAAGCTGCGTTTTAATTTGTACTGGGGCAAAGCATCCGGCCTCAGGGCTCAGGCCTCTGTTGGTTGGTCTTGGTCCCTCGCCAAGCACGGAATGAATGCCCTAGGCTAGTACTGTACTAGCTAATTAGCTACTCCCTCCGTTTCAAATTATAAATCATTTCAAGAATCTTAGAGAGTCAAAGCATTTCAAAGTTTGACTAAAATTATAGAAAGAAACACAAAGATTTATGATGTTATATAGGTACACTATAAAAATATAACCAACAAAGAATCTAATGATATTTAATTAGTATCGTAAATGTTATTATCTTGTTGTATAAATTTGGTCAAATTTGAAAAAAATTGACTCTCCAAAATTTTTGGAATGACTTGTAATTTGGAACGGAGGGAGTATTACGTGGCACCACTGCGGCAGGCTGATGTGTGTGTCGTTCAGCACCATTCTATTATATTGTTGCCGTGGACCGTGGTACGTGCCAAAGCTTCTTCTTTTTTTTACCAGTAGTTGTATGGCTCTGGGCTGACAAAAAAGTTGTATCGACGTGCAGCATATATAGTACGGCCTCATTTAATTGCGCGTGTAAATTTTTTGAAATAGAATTTTTACACATTTTAAATATTAAATATAGACTAATCACAAAATTAATTATAGAATTTGTCTGTAAACTACGACATGAATTTATTTAGACTAATTAATCTATCATTAGCACATGTATACTGTAGCAGTTACAAAGTAGTGTCTAGTAATAACCTAATTAGGCTCATTAGATTTGTCTCGCAATTTACAAGTAAATTTTGCAATTTATTTATTTATTTATTCTAGATTTAATACTTCATGCATGTAAGATTCTTTTTTGATACGATAGTTTTGGAATTTTGAATTTTGCAACTAAACAAAACTAAATAGAGAATGCGAGAGGAGGTCGATAGATAGGGTTAGGATCCATATATAGGGAGATGCAGCATGGTTTCAGCTGGCTAGCAGCTACTAGCAACAAAACATGGGGAAACGATCGAGCCTGCTGGAATGCCTTGGTCATGGTCAGAATGGCAACAGTAGATAGGAGCAGAGCAGGAGATCAAGTAATCTGCATGCTACGTGGTGGGCGGCCGGATGAGTGGCAAACTCTCGCGGTCCATCACAGCTGCCCCCGTGCGTCCCGTTCGTTCAGTCCCGGCGGCTGGGCCGGCCGGCGCGACCACATGATTTGCTCGACAGGGCGCTCCCACAGTCTCACTCAGCCCAACTGCCCAACCCAACAGCACAATCCATCTCCGTCCACTGTTCGTGAAGCCCGCGACAACCACAGTGCACCTACCGCCGCGCCAACGCGTGACTGCGTGAGTGCTCGCGCTCCATCCACAGGTGCGGTTCGGCTGGCCCGCGCGCGTGGCGCCGGCCCGGCGTGGCCGCGCGGCGCCGGTGGCGGCGCGCCCATGCGGCAGGTCGTGAGGGCCGCGGGGCTAGCGTTAGCGCGCAGTGCCATTTGCCGGGCTTGCCGTCCCCCAGAATCTCGGTTGGTCCACGCGATCGGCAGGAGCAGCGGCGCGCGGGCACCGGGGCTCACCGGCGGGCGGGCGGCGCCAGGGATGAGCCGGCGACTGTTGAGCAGCGGGTTCGATGAACAGGCATTGAATGTGGGAGCACGGCGGGGCGTGTGGTTGCTGGACGGCTCTGGCGCTCTGCCGTGCTGGTCCGGACACCGGAGCAGCGACGGGAGGTCGGTGCTGCAGTGTTCGCGGCAATCAATACTCTACCAGGAGGACCGCACGTCACGACTACTCAACCAGTCGACCGCGCTGTGCCCCCGAGGGGATTCTGAGGGTTTATTCCCCTCGGAAAAGTGGCTTTGGATGATTCCCTTCCGGAGGTTGCCAATGCAGCCTAGCTATGTTACCGACCGCCATCCGCTAAGCCTGAAAACACGAGCCTCCGGTTAGCTGCTACAGAGCATGGACAGCAGGGATGCACATGGAGACCTCTATGGAAAACATGATGGAATATAATTCGTAGCTAGATTCTCTCTCACGGCTAAAAGAAAACAGGTGGCGCGCGCGTGCAGCATGAACACGAGCCTGGAGGAATGTAATGGCCAAACAGCGCCGCACGCTTTTGTGGCAGCAAAGTACTGTTAGGCGGTCAAAACACGAATGATACCTGTACGCAGGACCCATAACCATCCATTGATTCATTCAAAGTGCATTGCTTGCATGCGCCATGCCGGCTTGGTGCTTGCCTTTCATGACATGACCCCCCCGGCCGGCCACCGTGACCAACCACCGGGCGGCACCACGTCGGAAGCAGAAGCAGCAGAGGGAGCTTACCACAATGAATGGGCGTATCTAGGCTTCAATCCGCAATGAATACGGGGGCGGCCTGTCGCTGATTGACATGACTCTCCGGCGTAGCAGTACGGGGCTGAAAAGGGAGAGGGAAACTGCAGTCTTTACCAACTTGTCTCCACAAAGGAACAAGGGAAACCATCCATCAATGTGCGTGCTGCTACTGCTGCCGGCGAATGAGCGAATGGATGGAGCTTGTAAAAACCGTTCAGAGGTTACAAACGGGCCCGTCCACAACACGCTGCCAGAAAACTAATGATTACTCAATGCGCATTGTAGCGTATGCCGACAGCCCCAAATACACGGTAAAGTATTTTAGCTGACATATTTATATAGCTTTTGTATAAGCTTTCTGGCTGTTTTGTACACTGCAACGAACACACTGCATTTCACTGTGATCTCAGTATCTTCGAAAAGAACCGAAAAATAATGGTCAAGTGATTCAAGGATAAACACGAGCTAAACTGCATATGGCTGCATACAACCCAGCCAGAAAAGAGAGCTACAAACTGCCTGTTTACAATGTATATGGTACGTTTCTATTGTGACCCTACTCCTGGACAGGGCCGCAATTTTCACAAGCAGCAGGGGATTATAGAGGACTGGCGGCAAATCCAACAAAGCCAATCCACTACAGCCCAATATCTCCAAAACTCCCCAAAATGGGTCACCCTGCCGATCCACGGCCCAAGAAAATGAAGGCTACGATGATGATATTGGGCCCTCGCCATACATAGTATTGTCAATGGGCTGACCAAACCTAACCCATCATCATAAAAGGGTGTCGGGTTTATTTTCATAATGGGCTGGGCTATACTGGCCTTCTCACATTGCAAAGGAAGCTGATTTGGGCTTAAAGACGGTTCAGCTCAGCCTACGCTATACCCAAGACTGGGCTGAGACAGCAGCCGGGGCCCGTCAGGAAACCCTTTTTTTTTTTCTTTGATATTTTTTCCTATTTTGTTCTGTGTGTCGGCACCAGAATACTGAAACTCCATCGGATGTCTGTGAAAAAGACAGAGAAACTCCACCAGAAAGTTCACAAGGACGAAAAGACATCTCATGATGGGAATTGCGCTTTTCAGATTTTTGACACAAATTTCTCAATCAAGGCCCCGTTCAGTTTCTAAAAAAATTCATCCAATATCTGTCGCATCGAATCTTCGGACACATACATGAAGCATTAAATATAATTGAAAAAATAACTAATTACACAGTCTTACTAATTAGCACGAGATGAATCTTTTAAACCTAATTAATCTATGATTAGACATTATTTATCAAATAACAACGAAATATACTACAGTGTCAAAACCCAAACTCTTTTATCAACTAAACACACACCAACCAAATGTGCTGCTGCTACCCGATGCCATACGGTCAAAGCTAGAGCACGCAACTAAAAACTCGAGTCTGCGAGCAAGTCGATTCCCAAAACGAAAACACGTGCTCGGGTCAACCGCCGGCGGCTCTACCAGCTCCGGTGTCGCCACCCTCCACCTACTCCGCCGCCGTCCCATCTCCCTACAATTAGCCACTTCCGCTGCGCCGCAGCGGCACATCCAGCGCCGAGCACCAGCCCGCTCCCGCTCGACACCCAGACCTCACCAAACACAGGTCGTCCACCGGGTGAGGCATTTCGTCGAGCACCACGGCCCCCCGTCGCAGTTATGCTCCTCACGAAGCCCCACCCGTCCTCCCTCGCCGCCCCCTCCCCCTCCGCGGCGCTCCCGAAGCCTGGCCCGACCGCCAACCGCGTCGCTACGCCCCTACCCTCGTACAGCTCCCGCCGCCGCGGCAGCCTCCGCGTCTCCGCCGCGTCCGTGGCAGCGGCGCAGCCCACACCGGCGTCCCCGGCCGCGGCGGCGCTGAGCCGCGTGGACGTGCTGTCGGAGGCGCTCCCGTTCATCCAGCGGTTCAAGGGCAAGACGGTGGTGGTCAAGTACGGCGGCGCGGCGATGAAGTCGCCGGAGCTGCAGGCGTCGGTGATCCGCGACCTGGTGCTCCTCTCCTGCGTCGGCCTCCGCCCCGTGCTCGTCCACGGCGGCGGGCCCGAGATCAACTCCTGGCTGGCGCGCGTCGGCGTGGAGCCGCAGTTCCGCAACGGGCTCCGCGTGACGGACGCGGTCACCATGGAGGTCGTGGAGATGGTGCTGGTCGGCAAGGTCAACAAGCAGCTCGTCTCCCTCATCAGCCTCGCGGGGGCCACCGCCGTCGGCCTCTGTGGCAAGGACGCGCGCCTCCTAACCGCGCGGCCCTCCCGCGACGCGGCCTCCCTCGGCTTCGTCGGCGAGGTGACGCGCGTCGACCCCTCCGTGCTCCACCCAATCATCGCGTCGGGCCACATGCCGGTCATCGCCACCGTGGCCGCGGACGAGGCCGGGCAGGCCTACAACATCAACGCGGACACGGCGGCCGGGGAGATCGCGGCGGCGATCAGCGCCGAGAAGCTGCTGCTACTCACAGACGTGTCCGGGATCCTCGCGGACCGCGACGACCCCGGGAGCCTGGTGAGGGAGGTGGACGCCGCCGGGGTGCGGCGGATGATTGCGGAGGGGAAGGTGGGCGGCGGGATGATACCCAAGGTTGAGTGCTGCGTCCGCGCCATCGCGCAGGGCGTGCGCACCGCCAGCATCATCGACGGCCGTGTCCCGCACTCGCTGCTGCTCGAGATCCTTACGGACGAGGGCACCGGCACCATGATCACCGGCTGAAGCTTGAAAGCTTATAGTGAGCCGTGTTATTTGTTTGCGCGAGAGGTGAGTGGTGAATCAGTGTTGGCCGGAATTGTTTTGCTCATGCACCAAAGTGTTTGTCAACTGAACCAAAGAGTGTATTGCCGTGACCTGGTGCTGGTGGGCTATATGTTATTCATGGACTGCATCAAATCAAATTCAACCTGCAACTTTATCTATACAAAGAAATTTTATTGATGGAAATTTATTTGTTTTTCTTCACCCAACTGAACTTCTGTGGCTCCAAGGTTTGAGCGCACAGATAATAAGTAAAAGACCCAGAACAACATTCCCTCACATGATCTGCCAGGGTTAAATAGTAAACAATAAATCAATAATCTATAATTTCGTGTGGACCTAAGTTATGAAGCTTGGCGTGTTCTACAAAACATGTACAGACGGCTTGCAGAATGCCAGAATCTCGCATCACCACACTTTGAAATCCCAATGTTCACAACTGTAGTCAAAACCACCAGGGAAAAGCATAAGCACGCTGAATGCAACAATAATACTGTTAATATTTTGCGATATGTCATAATTCCCCCACAATCACAGTGGCAAATGCAAATTCTAGGCCTGTCAAACTAATGCTGCCATCACCAATCTTGATTTAACTAACTGACTAGAGTTGCTCCCGTGTGTAACTAACTGACTAGAGTTGCTCCCATGTGTAGTCAAGAGACAACGAAACATAGAAATGTAAAGTCGACGGATTGTTGTGCTCACTTGATACGAGCAATGGCCACCACGATGAAGACAAACACGGTGAGCATGAATGACACCTTCACTGCATCACTGTATGCATCTGGCTTCTCTTCATCCTCTTGAGGGCGGATCAGCATGTTGAATATCTTCATCACATTATCCAGGAATTCCAATATTTTTGTCTGGGCACTGTCCAGGATCCACTTAAGCACTTCAGAAGGACCACCAGCGCCGCCCTTTCTATCATTTTCTTTTCCTGGAAGATGAGATTAGACGACATAAGTTAAGACAGAGACCAAAAAGAGAAGCAATAGTTACACAGCTAAGATCCGATGGTTCGTCAGAGTACTGCTTGGAATCAACAAACAGAACAATATATGTGAGTATGTCCATACATGTGCGTGAAAGTTTTGTGCAACTTACCATCATGTAAAGATCTTCTGAAATCTTGAACTGCCTCATTATTCATGACAGCATTCCAAACAGCCTTATCACATGACAGAGACATAACCATTTTCTGCATTGATGAACAAGATTAACACAGTAACGGAGAGATAAGCTGTTCAGAAACTTCACGAGTGGTACATCAAAATATCACAGGGCAATGTAACATGATGTGGCATATACTATATAATGCCAGTATCTAAGTTATGTGAAATATAGTTTTCAAAAAATAAGTTATGTGAAATAAATAAGAAGAATGGGTTCAGTTAAAACCTGAACTGTAGGATCCTTTTGCAACAGACGGAAAGCATCCAAAACATGCCTATGTTCCCTTGAAAGAAGAGCCGTTGAGTTGAGAACATAGGCAGCAGGTTCAATCCAGTCATCTGATCCTGATGAATTGCCAGATGAATGTCCTGAGGTGGACAGTAGTGCTGTTTGTCTGTTGGTTGTATCTGAATCCACACCAAAAGGATTCTCAAACACCCTAAAGGAAAGGATAGCTCAATTAGATGGAGCAAAGAACAACAGCAGCTAATGTCCAATTTTTCGATGCGATTTAATGTGCAAAGGTTTATTACAGCTTCATTTAAGGATGGAAAAGATCCTTTTCATGATGCATAAGATTTTTTTTGGATTACAAACTAAATGCAAATTGTTAACAGGTTTATTACAGCTTCATTTAAGGGTGGAAAAGATCCTTTTCATGATGCATAGGATTTTTTTTTGGATTACAAACTAAATGCAAAATTGTTAACGCAGCAATGATAGTTCCGGTGATCATCTTGCAGGAATGAACCAAAGTGTGCAAGTAGTACAACCCAAATGTTGGAAAAAGTTGCAAGCAAACATGCACTGGGAGTTACCACAATTCCTATTTTGATTCCTCATATCGCAGCTAGTAGACATAATCAGGTGGATCCGAACACTCTATAACAGTCCATACAACAGACTACCATAAATTCATGTCAAAGAGCAATCCAACGATTCAGTAGAACCTCATTAATGATGGTTCATGAATTCTGGATGACAAAATTGGTACGGCAAGTTGCTGTGGATGTCTGTCCATGCAACTCCCTGGGCTCTCTCCATCCGAAGATTTCAGGGACCACCCAGATCAAATCACGAATGAAGACAAACAAACCACCAATAGAACGCTCCCATACAATGAACAGAAAGCACGGAAGGCTTCATGTCCCCGCCAGAATCTATATAGGAGTATCTCACATCAAACTATATAGAGAAACAGCTCCAATCTAATTCAATCCGTCGAAGCAAAGGTTAACTTGAGCAATCAAGCCCGTCACTAAAACAAGGAACATCAAAACGCAAAGGTAGATCCAATCTAAGCGAGATTGCGAGATAATTCTGCTCTAACGAGGTGCGCCAGCAAATCTTACTCCTGGATGCTGGTGACGGCGCCAGCGACCTCATCTATGGTGGGCGGGGACCAGAACACCACCCTGTACTCCTCCTCTTCCTCCATCTCTCCGGGACCGGGAGCCCCGGGGACGACCTCCTCCCAGTCCCCCTCCTCCCCGTCGGGGCGGAACGCGCGGGACTCCCAGTACGCGGCGGCGGCGACCGCGGAGGGAGGGGGCGGGGAGCTGGCGCGAAGGGGGAGGCCGCCGGCAGCGGTGCGCGAGCGTGGGGATGCAATGGAGGTGGAGGCGCCGGCCCCGGCGCCGAGGCCCGACGAGGTGGAGGAAGAAGAGCGCACGGCGCGGTTGGTGAGGCGGAGGAGGTGCCTGCCCGGCGGGTTCCTCATCGCCGGCGGGAAGCAGATGTCTTGGGCTCCGAGGTCCGCTCGCCTGCACCGCGCGCGCTATCCAATCCGCTCTCGTCTGTGACTGCCTCCGCGCAATAGGATATAGTAGATTAAAAAAATTGGCTTGAGCAGGAAGGAAGTTTTTGGGCCCTTGGAGGTTTGAGGAGTTGCAAAAATCTCCCAATGAATTTGTTGAGTATTGCTAGGGGTCACCCAAACTACTCGGACGGTTTCTTGCGGTGTTGAGCATGCTTATTGGTTGTCCTATTTTACTACTATACTCTTCTAGCATATGATTCCACCAAGTTAGGTTTCTATATTATGCAATTGACCGGTCTTTGAAAAGAATCTACAAATGACAATTATTAACGTATTATTGTTCTAGTAAAAAAATGATCATCTCGAAGCAGGTTTTATTCTCATTCTAGTAGGCGAGCCGACCTCATACTTTGAATCAAGGGACCCCTTTAGTTAGACTACTCCTTGTTGCTATGATATTTTCCACCGTGTTTAGTAAAATTTTACATAAAAAGACGAATGTATGCATGGAGTACTAAACAAAGTTAATTTGCGAAACCTTTTCATGGACGAGTGTAACTTTTCGAGACTAACCTAATGAGCCAAGTTTCACCATGATTAGCTACAGTGATGCTACAATAACCACACCTAATCATCCCCTAATCGTACGGTCAAATGCCTCATTAGCTACAGTACTATAGTTGTGGAGTTGATTTTATAATTAGACTTAATTTAATACTCCTAATTAGTAGTCAAAAAGCCTAAAAATTTTCATGAAAATTTTTACAGGGGCCAACCAAACATAACCTTCATAGTGTAATTTAAGCGAACCAAGAAAACTCTTTAGCAAAAAAAAAAGGGTGGTGAGGTACATGCTGACGATAGAGACTGATGTCATACATATAATTAGGTTATTTGTTTATACAAAAAACAAAAAAAGGTAACCACACCAAACAGCATTATCCCATGCTCACGAGATTAATTGGAGAGATTAACATGCAGAAAAGCTGAGCAATTGAAAGCCGCCGGCCATGTAGCTTCAGCTGTGCACCAACGGTTTTCCATCCCCGCAACCACAACCGTTGCTTTGCCCGCTTCTCGTTACGGGGCGGGCCGAATCGATCCACGTCGCCGTTCGGGCCCCGCCGCAAGATCCTGCGCCGCAAATGGCCAAAGCCGTCGTCCCACCTATAAGGAGATTTAGGTTGACCACAGCGGAGGGAGCAAGAGCAAATTTGCTCCCTCCTTGTTTTTCACGCTCTCTCTGTCTACAGTGCCAAACAGTGCATCTACAGTGTCAAACAGTGTATTTACTCCTTCATTTGCTCCCTCCACTGTGGACGCCCAAGGAGCAACGACGACCCACACATCCCAGGTATGTACGGGCCTACGGGGTTCCGCGCGCTGGTGCATGTCAGCGGACAGCTCGTACAAACGCCCACCGAACTTTCGGTCCCACACGCACCCCCTTTGTTAGTTTAGTTGCAAAGTTCAAAATTCCAAAAAAAAATTTTCTGACACCTGCATGGAGATTTAAATCTAGATGGAATAAAAAACGCATTGCACGGTTTGCCTGTAAATCGCGAGACGAATCTAATGAACCTAATTAGGCCGTAATTAGACGCTAAATTACTACAGTAATGCTACAGTAAATAACCTCTGATGACGAATTAATTAGACTCATTAAATTCGTCTCGCGATTTACAGACGAGTTCTGTAATTTATTTTGTAATTAGTCTATGTTTAGTATTTCAAATATAGAAATATGTTCTTTTAAAAATTTTACAATCTGCACAAGGCCGCAGTTCAGAGTCCGCGCACGCTACTCTACCCCCGCCGGTGATCAGCGTTCAGCGAAAGCTGTCAAAAAAGCCCGTGCCACTAACCTTCTCATCCGTTTCTCGACTTCCGAGAACGTGCACAATTTCACAAAGGCAAGCCAGGTAACGCACGTACGGAATGACCTCGCGTTGATCCCAGCCGCGAGCTCCTTCCTTCTCGTGACGCTTGAATACACTTCCCGCGATTGATCCGCGAGTGCGCTGCCTTCACGACATGACGCGCCGCACGTCGAAATCGTTACGCGACATGGAACGGAAGGAGCTGCGACGCGTCGAAACTCGAAACCGCTGCGCTGGCACGAAGCGTGCGCCGGGCCGGAAGGGATCCAGGAGACAGCGACGGGCTGGGAGCCTCGCGGCCAACCAGCCTCCTCCGACGAACTAGGGGGCAAGCCGCAAGCCCAAAAACAGGACGTCGAAGCAACCAGCGCAGGAAGGAATCAAGAGAGAGATCGGCGCGGCGAGGCCGGCCGCGACGTGGCGTGGCGGCAGAGCGGCTAGAGCCCCACCGATCCAGGACACCGCGCGGAGACCCGGAGCAGACCAAGGGACGGAGGCCGGCACGCACGACTGGGCAAGACATCGCACGACGATCGGATGACGCGTTGACCAAACTGCCACCGCCGCCGCCCGCCGGCCGCGGCCGTGGGACTTGACGCTGCCGGATCCGGCTGACGGCTTATTCTTCCGTTCTTGTCGCCGACGGCGCCCCGAACCTATCTTCTAGCTACGAAAGCTGTGCAATTCCACCAGCGGGGACCCGATCCACGTCGCCCGTTAACCCGCCAGCCGTTGAATTTGACCATGGAGCAATATCGGGCGTCGGATTGGGTACAACTTAACGGGCCGAGCAGATCGGGTCCGGCTTAACGGGCTGGCTGGATCGGGCGTCCCACCCGGGCGCCATACGGCAGGAAGGTTCGAGAAGTACCGGCCCGTGCCACCGAGATGCCCACCACCGCAGAGAGAAAGAGGAGCTGCAGCGACGCCGTGGAAAAGGAGCTGCCGCGACGCCACGGAAGAGGCACCGCACACGGCCTGTGCCGTCGCGAGCCGGTCCGCCCGAGCCCGCCACGCCTTGCTGTCCCGTCGCGTCGATCTGGCTGACGGGCTACCGCGGGGGAGGAGGAGCCGCCACATCGCGCTGTCGCGGAGGCGGAGTCCTCCGCCGGATGCCGCACCGCTGACGGGGTGTCAGCCCACCCCCGCGCGGCTGGCCGCCGGGGCCGGATGCACCCGCCTGGCCACCCTGCGCTGCCACCGGAGCCGGACGCGCCGCCGCGAGCCGGGACCAATCCATCAAGCGCAGCATCCGGGGCCACCCGCGCCCTCTAGGCCTTGCCACCGGGTGGGGAGAGAGAGGGCTCTCGAGAGTGAGTGAGAGAGAGAGTGCTGCGATGGGATAGGGAAAGGAGATGAGGAGAGGAAGAGATAAGATACGACTGGCTGTGACCTTTCCGATTTTTTAAGCATTGCAGTAAAAGTGATCTGACCAGCTGCAGCTGCAGCTGCAGCTCACCATCGTGGTGAAAAAAAAAGAGTGGACAGCATGTGCAGCACAGTATTTAGCTTATTTCTTTCCGCGGAGTGAAATGTTATGTAGGGGCTGAACAAATTTGTACAGATAATAAAAAAATATAGGTTCATTATTATGATATTGATATCGTCTACAATATATAATTTAAACTAATCATATTTTACATAAATTATTCTGATCATATTTTTTATAATATTTTATCTACGAATGTGACTACTCTAATTTTGTTTTCAATCTATATAATTCCTTCTTACAATTCTAGACGAGATCTAAGGCCAGCAAAGCAGGCCACGTAGTGGGCAACCCCTGTCCATTGGACGGGATGACGGCTTAGATAGTGCAAACCCTTGTTTTTTGAAAAAAGAAGGCACTCGAACTTTAATCAAATCAACTCGCACTCCGAAGACTATTTCATATTAACATTTTTAAAAAAGAACCTCAATCTGTACCAAAATGAATCCGGCATCCAAGCCTCCTCTTAGAAAATTTTCCGAAATTTCCCCTACATTTATCAAAATTAACCCACACTCCATTCTCTCTCAGTCCTTTTTTTCTCTAATAACCTCATAGTTTTATACAATATAAGCTCAATATGTTGGATCAATTATATCATATAGGATCTGTTGAATCTAGAACTTGAACACCGAAACAACTTCAAATTAAAATGTATCGAATACAAAGATGATTAAAATTTCTAAAACTATAACCTCACTACATAACAAAATTTGAAATTCAAAACTCTTTTATATTCACTTGCATAAAATTTTACATTAAAACAGAATATACACTTACAACTAGAACACCAAAATATCTTTAATTAGAATATAAATTATTTTAATCATATTTATAATAATGTTTTATCTGTGAATGTGACTACTCTAATTTTGTTTTGAATCTATATAATTCCTTCTTATGATTCTAGGCGAGATATAAAGCCAGCAAAACAGGACACGTAGCGGACAACCCCTGGCCATTGGCGGGATGATGACTTAGATCGTGCAACCCCCTGTATTTTGAAAAAAGAAAGGACTCGAACTTTAGTCAAATCAGCTTGCACTTCGAAGACTATTTCATATTAACATTTTAAAAAAAAACTCAATCTTTACCAAAATGAATCCAGCATCCAAGCCTCCTCTCCGAAAATTTTCCAAAATTCCCCCCATATTTACCAAAATTAACCCACTTTCTATTCCCTCTTAGTTTATAGGCTCAATATGTTGGTTCAATTATATCATATAGGATCTATTGAACCTAAAACTCGAACACAGAAACAACTTCAAATTAAAATGTACCAAATATAAAAGTTGATTAAAATATCTAAAATTATAATTTCACTACATAACAAAATTTGAAATTCAAAACTCTTTTATATTCACTTGCATAAAATTTTACATTAAAACATAATATACACTTACAACTAGAACACCAAAATATCTTTAATTAGAATATAAATTATTTTAATCATATTTATAATAATGTTTTATCCGTGAATGTGACTACTCTAATTTTGTTTTGAATCTATATAATTCCTTCTTATGATTCTAGGCGAGATATAAAGCCAGCAAAACAGGCCACGTAGCGGACAACCCCTGGCCATTGGCGGGATGATGATTTAGATCGTGCAAGCCCCTGTATTTTGAAAAAAGAAAGGACTCGAACTTTAGTCAAATCAGCTTGCACTTCGAAGACTATTTCATATTAACATTTTAAAAAAACTCAATCTTTACCAAAATGAATCCAGCATCCAAGCCTCCTCTCCGAAAATTTTCCAAAATTCCCCCCATATTTACCAAAATTAACCCACTTTCTATTCCCTCTTAGTTTATAGGCTCAATATGTTGGTTCAATTATATCATATAGGATCTATTGAACCTAGAACTCGAACACCGAAACAACTTCAAATTAAAATGTACCGAATATAAAAGTTGATTAAAATATCTAAAATTATAATTTCACTACATAACAAAATTTGAAATTCAAAGCTCTTTTATAATTCACTTGCATAAAATTTTACATTAGAACAGAATATACACTTATAATTAGAACACCAAAATATCATCATATTAAAAAAACGTTGCAAATGAAAGCTGCGGAATATTTCTAAATCTAAAACTTTTTTAGTGGACAAAGCTTTCAGATATATATAAAACTACAACATGTTATTCTAGCAGGGAAATAGCAAAGGCAACAATAACTTGGGAATAAAACAAACTATACGGATTTCTAAATCTAAAACTTTTTAGTGGAGACAGCTTTCAGATATATATAAAACTACAACATGTTATTCTAGCAGGAAAATAGCAAAGGCAACAATAACTTGGGAATAAAACAAACTATACGGAGATAACGAATTGACATATTCTTGCCAACTATATTGAAATCGTTAACAAAATGGTGTATCAAGCTAAGTACGCTCTTATTCCATGCATGAAATAAAGCGATTTACCCACCTTACAATCCTTTAAAAAATCTATTCGCCTACACAAAAATAGTACCCGCATATGAAATAATAGTCCATCAAATATAGTAATGTAGTGTAAAACACAGGCACAATTAACGAACCCATGCTGCAACAAGTTTACCGAACCTAACCTTTTGCACATAACTCAGTTTATAAATTAAAATAATATACTTGCTCTACCACATCTTTGTTACATGCTCCCACTGGGGAATAATTTGGTCACCCAAACAGTGGCGAAGCTAGAGCGTAACAAAGGGGGTGCGACTATAAAAGAGTAACAAAAGAAAATGGCAATATAAATACTATTAGCAAGGTCAAAACTATTAAAATAGGCAAAATACATTATATGTCACCTTTAATTATCATCAAATCTGCGTTCTTGCATTTTCATGAAGCGACGAATCACGGACTCATTCGTGACTTTCATCATTTCTTCTTTCTGCACATAGCAAATAAGACAATCGCTCATAAATTGATCACCGATGCGGTTGCGCAAATTTGTTTTCACAATCTTCATGCCAGAGAAAATCCTCTCAACTGTAGCAGTAGCAACTGGCAGTACTAGTACAAGCTTCAGAAGTCGATAAACTAGTGGGTAATGATCATGTTTTCTAGTCTCCACCATTTTCTGAGAAAGCTCGGCAATAGTTTGTATGTTGGAGAATCTATCATCATTTCTCACATCAAATATGTAGAGGCCAAGTTCATTGCTAAGGTCCCTCAGATTTCCAGAATCAAAATCATGTGGATAAAGCTTTGCTAGGCTCAACAACTTGTCCACATTAAAATCACAAAACGAGTCTCTTGGACTAAAAGAGGCCGAGCATACAAGCAATTGAGAGCTTGTCTCGTTGAAGCGGCTGTCAAGCTCTTGGAGTACCCAATCAATAATATCATTGAAACAATCTACTTGATAGTAATGCTTGTTTGTGATTCCAGATTTGTGCCTCCTCTTCTTTGGATCAATATATTCATCTTCCATTTTCAATTTGGCAATATCATTGTTCTCACAAAATTCATACACATCATCTATTAGTTTTTCCCACTTTTCTCTTCTAAGCTCATCTAATTGGCATCTAGTGGCTCTCACACAGTTAATAGCATTCACTATATCTTGATCCTTGCGTTGCAGTGCTAAGCACAAGGTATTTGTGATTCCTAATATAGTCAACATGAGATGCAAATAGAAAATAGAGTCAAAAGACTGGAAATACTCCCGAAGATTTGATGCTTGATCTCTAATTTTCCAGTCCTTATCCTTTTCCACAATTTCTAGTACCTTCATTATTGTAAAAAACATGTCAACTATACTCTTTAGAGATTTATAATGAGAACTCCAACGAGTATCTCCAGGTCTTTGAACACTTTGCTCTTGATTTAACCCTATACCAGTTTGAAGTTGCCTACACCCAAGTGCCTTACTCTTTTCTTTAAGGTTAATATCTCTAATCATTTTCCTTCTCTTAGCTGATCCACCAACAACATTTAATAGTATGGAAACCTTGGTAAAAAAATCACTAACCCCTTTATGCTTTCTCACAATAGCCACAAGGACTAACTGGAGTTGGTGAGCAAAACAATGAACATAATAAGCTGAACTATTTTCTCTCATGATCAATGATTGCAAGCCATTAAACTCACCTCTCATATTGCTAGCACCATCATATCCTTGGCCTCTAACTTGCTTCAAACTTAAGTTAAGCTCAGCAAATAGTGCATCAATGGAAGACTTGAGATGGGCTGAAGTTGTTTCACTTACATGAACAAGTCCAACAAATCTTTCTTTCACAATTCCACATTTATCTACATATCTCAAGACCACAGCCATTTGTTCTTTCCAAGAAACATCTCTTGACTCATCAACTAGCAAGCAAAAAACATCATTCCCAATTTCTTCTAGAATAGCATGTAACACCTCCTTTGCAAAACAATGCACAATGTCCCTTTGTATTTCAGGAGAAACCAAAAGACTATTTTCTGATTTTCCTTTACCTGTTGCCTTTTTTAAGACTGGATTTTGCTCCGCTGCAAAATCACGAAATTCCCTGAAATTCCCTCTATTTAGAGAATCCTTTGACTCATCATGGCCTCAGAAAGGCAAGCCTTGCTTTGCTAACATTCTAGCGACATCAATAGACCCATTCAGTCGAATCATATAGTCCCTCTTAGCACTTTCATTTACACCACGGAAAGCCACATAAATGTGTTGTCTTGTTTGCAACAAATCATCACACTTCTTCATTGCTAGATAGTGAGAGCCACCAACATCACCCACATGTTCTCTGAGCCTTTGTTTTCTGTGAAAACCATTCCAACCATTTTTCACAAAAGCTTCATATGCACCATCCTTCTTTCCTCTGAATAGGAAACAGAAAAAAACAATATGCTCTACCTGTAGATTCACTATATTCAAGCCAACTTCCAAACTCATCGAACCAATCTGGAATAAACCTTCTTGGCCCTCCTCCAATATTTGTTATAGGAAAACTACATGTGCGAGGTTGACAAGGCCCTTTTTCCAAGTACTTTCTTCTCACCATTTATCTGAGATTAGGATGGTAGTCATCAATTTGTTTCCGCAAACCTGGATCATATTTAATCTCCTCTTCCCAATTGATATCATCCAAACACAGATTGCTAGCAATGTTGGCACTATCTGGCTCTGGCACTTTTCTTTTGAAAAATCTTTCCATCGATTAATCTGTATATACACTGTCCAGTAAATAACTTGAGAAAGAAAGAGGCAAATATCTACAAGAAATAAATAGAGATTAAATAACTTGAGAAAGAAAGAGGCAAATATCTACAAGAAATAAATAGATAGCAGCTTTATGTACCTCTGCAACTTCAAGCAGTGCTCGTACGAGATGCAGGCATGCAGCTAGCCGGCGGCGGCTGGATTGCAGAGGTGCTCCACAGCTCCGCTGGCTGCGGCACATGAGTCGCCGACTCGCCGTCTCGCCGGATCGCAGAAAGCAGAGGCACAGTGCACATGCACGGATGGGATGGGAAGAGAGACCGTCGGCCGCCGCCGTGACGGATGCGAGCCTCGAGGGAAAACACGTATACGCGCTGCACTTTTCATCTTGCTGGCTTCCTGTGATGGGCTCAAGTTAATTGGGCTTGCTGCTTGAGCTGGGCTGTGGGGGGCGCAGCATATTGGCCCGAGGGGGGGTGCATACAGGGTCAAAATCTGATGGTAATAACTTGTTTTTGGATTTGGGGGGGTGCATCCGCATCCACAGGCCAATACGTGGCTTTGCCACTGCACCCAAAGTTGAATACTAGGAGCTATTGCATACAATATATAATCAGTTGCACGATACTGGAATGACCACTTTATCTAATGTTGGCTTTTTCAGACAAGTAAACAGTACTTATATCAAAATTCTACTCAAAATAATTGTCAATTAGGTAAATCTATTAAATAAAATGGTCCCATATTGGTCTTGCGCGGCAAGGCCGCGTGCATTTTCTAGTGCGAAACGAAATAGCAGAAAATCCGGCTTGCGTCTTGTTTCATTTCATCGTTGGGCCGGGATTTGGAACAGCCAAACAGGCCTGGTCCATCGGACATGCGGCCCAATAAGAATTAAAAGTTCTCTATTTTTTTAATCTAAGACTACTATACCCGTCGGGACAGGTCAGATCAAAGGAAATCATTGGATCGGATTTTTCGTCCCGAGCCCGGTCCGACACAAGGTCGGGTCAGGTAAGGTTCAGATCAGGTAAAACTCAATGTTTTATTTATAACTTTCGCGTTGGTTCGGATTGGGTTGGGTTTTTTCAGAGTTTGGGTTAAAAATGTCGGCCTGAGCCACTCGGCCCATACATTTGTCGGGTGAAATTAGGTTGGGTTTTTTCAGGCGTGTCGGATCAAGTTCATCGAGTTGGGTGGCTCACCATCAGATCTAAAGGCTACTATATTATTAGGGGTATTTTTGTTTTGCCCCTGCTTTGCAGCGCAATTGTAATTTTGACTTTATTTTTTTTAACTTTGTGATTTTTGCCCTATTATTCACAAGTCAACGCAATTTTGCTGGCAGAACACGAACCAGGCTATGGAGCGTGAAGAGAGCCCACACTTTATTTGTTTAACATTGTGGTTTTGCCCTATTATTTACAGGTCAACGTGATTTATGGAGCGTGAAGAGAGCCCACACTTTATTTGTTTAACATTGTGGTTTTGCCCTATTATTTACAAGTCAACGTGATTTTACTTATAGAGCACGAACCAGGCTATGGAACGTGAAGAGAGCCCACGCCTCAGAGGTCATGCACACAAAGAAGCTCCAGATAAGAGTAAGTTTAATGATTTCGTCGGCAACTGACTGTAACCCGCGGTGAGGTGGTGCCCGTTTACGGTGGATCCCGCAAAAATTTAATGCTCTGCAACCCTTTCAGCCAATAGCAACCGCGCTTGCGTGTCTGCGCCGGCATCGATTGGGCGCGTCGTGACTCGTGAGATGCCTGCTCAGTTCTCTCTCCTTGTTTCTTTGTGCTCCACGTCGGACTCCGCCAGCTTACCGCCGCTTATTAAACTTGCTCTAATCACGAACATCTCGGCGAGCCCAGGCTCGCCACCGCCAGCACGCCGCGTGCCATACATCTTTACCTTTGCAGTAGCACGAGGAAGAAAGAATGACTTGAGAATAGTAAGAGAAAAATCACAAAGTTGCGCAAAAATAGAGGAAAAATTACCATTGCAGTGCAAAATAGGGGGAAAACAACTGATTCTTATAAGATTATTAGCCGTGGCGTATATGGTTGTGCCAAGGAAATCGATCACCTAATATAGTGTTCAGTGTATGTTATCTAGGCCAATTGGCAGAGTTTCAGCAAACTAAAACCATGTGTGTATCAAATAGAGATTGTGGAAGGTAGCCTTTAGCTTGTGAGATTGCAAAAGTGAGCACTGAAAGGAGAAATAGCCACCGCTTTTGCAAAAGTGTATCAGTAATCCAGAAAAATAACTTTTTGGGCACTGGACAATAATCAAAGAGGATCAATTGGGTTCTTGATATTAACGTTTATCTACTACATACAATTCTGCACATTATTCTGCAAAGCGCACCTCGGTTGCTCCCTGCGATAAAACCGAGTGGACAAACCCAAATGGGTGCAAATTTACACGGCAGACCAGACAGCCACATCCAAACTTTAGGACGAGCTGAACCTGAGCGACTCGAACGAGTGCTTGAGCTGAGTAGTCCCGCCGGCCACCTGCCGGATCAGGTTCTACACCGCCTCCAGCCAGTCCTGCCTCTGCGCCCTGCTCCCGCACTGGAACTCCAGCAGGCCCTGAGCCGTCCTCAGCCCGAAGTGGCACGCTTCCCCATTCGAGCCCGGCGCGCCGCCGTCCTCATGTGCCGGTCACGCTGGGATGTCGTCGTAGACGCCGTACACGACGCCCTTCTTCTTCTTGGAGAATGCGCCACCGATGTGCTTGCTCTTGAGCTTCACGATCACCTGCGACTTGCTGTTGATGTCCACGGCCATGGAACGCCTTTGCGGCTGCGTTTGAGCAGCGCCCCTTCCGTGCACCAGACGTCCGTGCGGTAGCTCCCGGCCTTCGTCTCGTACGGCGCCACGGCGGCTCTGCTGCTCGCCTCCCGCTGCGCTCGGTGCCTCAGCGTCGTGGCTCCCCTGAGGGCCATGGCCGTGGCAGCGGTGAGGGTCATGAGATCGCTGGGGCTCTGCACGTCGACGGCGGCCTCCACGGCAAAGGCCACCAGGTCGTGGTCGGCGCCCGCGAGCTCGGCGATCTCGAAGCAGTGCGACGCCTGCAGCTGTGTCATGGAGGCAAGTGCGGTCTCCACCCTGGTGCGCAGAGATGGCGCTCCTGCTCCTGAGGGTCTACATGGCAAATCGTGAAGAACAATCTCCATAATTAGTTCAAGCGCATAGCATTGCAGAGATATCGAGATGCACAGGAATTCGATGGGATCGATCCTTACGCGCTTGCGGGGGCTGATGGCGGTGCCGGAGGCGGTGACGAGCGCGAGCATCTCCGGCATGAGCATCCCGGACAGGGGGTCGACGACGAAGTTGGAGCTCCACCTCCCATCGCCGCCGACGCCGCCGGAGCACCTTGGGAATCTCCGAGGCCGACACGCTCCAGGACCGCGATAGGAAGTCCATGGGCTCCATTGGCGTAAAATATAGGAAAAATTACCATTATAGTGCAAAATAGAGGAAAAACAACTGACTTTTATAAGATTATTAGCCGTGGCGTATATTTTTGTGGCAAGAAAATTGATCACCTAATATAGTTTTCAGTGTATGTTATGTGGGCCAATTGACAGAGTTTCAACAAACTAAAACCCTGTGTGTATCAAATAGAGATTGTGGAAGGTAGCTTTTAGCTTGTGACATTGCAAAAGTGAGCAAAAGTTGGCTTCTTTGGATCAATTAGAGCTTTATAAAATTCAAAAAGGAGAAATAGCCACCGTTTTTGCAAAAGTGTATCGGTAATCTAGGAAAATGATTTTTTGGGCACTGGACAATCATCAAATAGTGTTGGGAGCCGAGGTGGCCCTAATACCCACTATGCAGAGACACACACCAATGTTGACGGTTGTTAAGTCCAAAATATATGCCGTCAACTCCTGCATAAAGACATGAAAAAGGAACATCAACAGTAGTGGTAGGAGTTATTACTAACAAATTCCACGAGTGTTGGTGAATTGTTGATTACAGGGACACAAGTCGGGAATAACATAAAAACATGCAGAAGACACAACAGAGATACACAAAACATCGCTGCTGCGTTACACATCTAAAAGAGGCCCATTTGACATAGAAAACTGACGTACAAAGCCCCGGCACCGACATACACAAGTTGGGGGCCCACCGGGCAGTGTCTAGGACGAAAGGCGGCGCGAGCGGCGGCACTCATGGGCTGGTTGAACCACAGGGTCGACCGGCCCCATGTCGGCGCCTCTCGGCCTCATCTTTGGCGGGAAGATCGTCCTTATCCTCCTGAAGGTGGTGCCCAGTGTTTCCATATTTAATTCTGGCGGGAACCGACCTCCTTGGGCTATAAAAGGAGCCTCCCTCACCCCTCACAACACACACCACTCAAGAGAAGAAGTAGTGCTCCATTCCAAAGGTGAGGCCCTACCTAGGCTAGTGCTTAGAGTAGGAGGAGGGTGAGGAGTAGTTCGGGGAAGCACCGGGCCTATCGGCGGTCTTCTCTGGTTATGTACCTCTACTTATGCTGGTTTCCTTCTTAGTAAAGTAAGTTGGTATTTGTGATTTCTGTTCTTGCATAGTACTATTACTTGAGTGAGATCAGTTCTCTTACTCGCGGGTTCGTCGCTCCATATTTATACGGAGTTCTGTAGTTTGCTACGGGTCGACAAACGTAGTTAGACTGCAGTAGTAACCAGTAGCACAGACGTGGTGTCTGGGCTAAGGGTTACCTTTGTTTGCCTTATATTACACGGTCTGTGAGGTAGGCCGCAGGTGGTGACAGCCCTGTCGGTCCTTCGTAGTCCTCCACGTTCGGATATAGCGTAGAACTATTGGCCGGAGTCTCCTGACCATTTCAAGGGTAAGCCGGTGCCCGAAGAGAGTATTCTGCCCGAGAGATCGACCTTTAACTCATCTTTAGTGCTACCGCAGAAATCCTCTCCATCCTCGCTACATATCGTTGGACCGACTAAGTTAGGAGTTAGTGCACACATGTTCTCTGTGGATACGATACCCTTGAATACTCATGGGTGAAAGCTACAATGATATCCGTGCGCTTGCGGATTTATTCGCAGTCGTTAAAATACCCAACAACCAACTCACTCTAGAGTCGGTTAAGTTTTTCAATTTCTAGCTACTTAGTGTATAAGGTTCTTTCGACGGTAGAGCCACTTTCTCGCTTCTGGGTGGCAGAGCCTACCAACATAAGAAGTTGGCTTACAGGAGCCAGAGCCTTCCTACGATGAAGCACAGACTCTTTGTGATCACGGGTGGTAGAGCCAGTCTATAGATCACAACTTATACACTACTTAGAAATTGGAAAACTAACACTTACAAAAAAAAACTCAAATCTTTATTCACAACTCAACTTGATACAACACGAGATGACAATTACATTCTTTATGTGGCTATCCTACCATGACATCACTAAACTACATGACAACCTTGTCATCTCCGACTTGAGATCTCTTATGCCATGGTATATCAAGGGGGAGGGGGACACCCCTATTTATAGGACTTCATGGTTCATATGTTGTTTCCATGTGTCCACCTTCTACACTCTTCTACATTTCTAGAGTTTTCTCTATTTTTATCCTATCATACAAAAATCTTTACTTTAGAGAATTCTACACTTCACCATGAAGCATGATAACTGTTTTTGTCTCTAGCATGACCACTTGAGAAAATGTGGAGGAAAGTAGGGGAAATGGTCGATACTACTGGAAGAATTCCTCTTTGGCTGATAGGTACAGTAACTGGTATTCTTGTAATTGGTTTAATAGGTGTTTTCTTTTACGGTTCGTATTCTGGATTGGGTTCATCTCTTTAGTAATCGGAGGATCCATCTTGTAAACATGAAAAAGTAGGAACTTAGCGGATCCTTACCCCCCCTTTATCTGATTAGAGCTGAAAGGGCCCGATAGGTTAGGTTGGCTATACTGCTGGTGGCGAACTCCAGGCTAATAATCTGAAGCGCATGGACACAAGTTATCCTTGGAAGGAAAGACATTTCTGAATCCGCTTTGTCTACAAATAAGGAAGCTATAAGTAATGCAACTATGAATCTCATGGAGAGTTTAATCCTGGCTCAGGATGAACGCTGATGGCATGCTTAACACATGCAAGTCGAACGGGAAGTGGTGTTTCCAGTGGCGAACGGGTGAGTAACACATAAGAACCTGCCCTTGGGAGGGGAACAACAACTAGAAACGGTTGCTAATGCCCCGTAGGCTGAGGAGCAAAAGGAGAAATCCGCCCAAGGAGGGGCTCGCGTCTGATTAGCTAGTTTGTGAGGCAATAGCTTACCAAGGCGATGATCAATAGCTGGTCCGAGAGGATGATCAGCCACACTGGGGCTGAGACATGGCCCAGCCTCCTACGTGAGGCAGCCGTGGGGAATTTTTCGCAATGGGCGAAAGCCTGATGGAGCAATGCCGCGTGGAGGTGGAAGGCCTACGGGTCGTCAACTTCTTTTCTCGGAGAAGAAACAATGATGGTATCTGAGGAATAAGCATCGGCTAACTCTGTGTCAGCAGCCGCAGTAAGATAGAGGATGCAAGCATTATCCGTAATGATTGGGCATAAAGAGTCTGTGGGTGGCTTTTCAAGTCCGCCATCAAATCCCAGGGCTCAACCCTGGATAGGCAATGGAAACTACCAAGCTGGAATACGATAGGGGCCGTGGGAATTTTTGGTGGAGCGGTGAAATGCATTGAGATAAAAAAAGAACACCAATGGCAAAAGCACTCTGCTGGGCCGACACTGACACTGAGAGACGAAAGCTAGGGGAGCAAATGGGATTAGAGACCCCAGTAGTCCTAGCCGTTGTTGGTGGTCATTAATGACAACATCGACCACCAACTTCTCGGTAAATAAAGTGGGTATAAACATATTTCTATGCATTATTTGCTTTAAACTAACAAATTCCACAAGTTTTGGTGGTTTGAGGTGTTTTACAGGATTATGTTCAGAATATGCAAGAAACAATACTAAATGGAGCATATGCAATGATTGCGAAACATGGATATAAGATGACACCACCATGAACATTGTCAAATGCCAAATTTGACATTGCCATGTTGAAGAGCTCATCAAGATGATCAAAATGGACACTTGGATGACCCAATTTGGAGTCCGGACGGAAAAGTTATGCCTCTGGGAAAATCACCGACTTGGCCTTGCCGGCCGGGCGGGCTGACATAGGCCGGGCGGGCTGGACAAGGCCGGCCGGCCCCACACCCTTGCCAAGCATGTTATATCTTGCCACAAGACCATTAGGGACCCTCCAATGGACCCCTATACACTTGATATACTAGCAAATACAAAGGATACGACCGGAAGGCTTCCACCATGGATCGGACGGCCACAACTCGAAGCAAACTCAATCAAATTCAGTGAAACCAAGTGTGGCTGATCTATGCTACCCATCCACTACACAATGGAAGTTGGATGGATGAATTTGGTGGAATCCCAGGCCGGCCGGTGCCAACTTCGGTGACATCGATAACCGCCACTTTGTGCAGCAAGTTGACGGCCTCCAGGAGCTAAATCTAGAAGATCCGAAGCAAAGCCCAAAATTCATAGGCCGGCCGGCCTAGGTGAGGCCGGCCAGCCCAACTTTTCCACAGAATTGGCCCATCTTTTTATGGCGGCAAGTAACCGACATGAGGAGGTTGGAGACAGTGGAACTCACGCAATGTGGCAGCAGGAGAATGATTGGAGGAGAAGATTCCCTTTGGATTCCATGAGCATCTCCACTCTCCCAAGTCACCTCCAAGCTATAAATAGGACCCATCTTCCCTCACTCTCACTTGTACCATCCCTCATCACTTCTCTCCCACTTGGGGAGGCGCCCCTTCGGGTGGCGCTTCCCCGCGTAATTCAAAGGTTAGTTCAGGAGTTAGAGTCAGGAGCTCTCTTCGGTTCCGGAGTTGTCTTCAGGAGTCTTGGTATGAGTTCCATTGTATCTTTACTTTCTTGTAAGACTTTGTTTATTTAATATAGTGGTCTTCTCCACATTTCTTTCATGCCTTGTTTACATTCCGCAGTACTTTCTAATGTTTAGATTAGTACCGGAATAGTTGTAGAGTTAAGTAGCTGGGTTGTTCTCGAGCGTTCTCTTTCGTTCACGGGATTCCTTGTCCGTGTGATTGGCAAGTTCTATCCATTTGGGGTTTCTTCTTGTCTTAACATGAGGCGAAAGTCAGTGACTTGATAGTTTAGGCATGGTGCTTAGATTTGATAGTTACCTTGGGTTGTGTTCCACCCCACGGCACCGCAGTGGTAGGCGGCAGGTGGTGACAGCCTTGTCCGTCCTTTGTAGTCCACCACGTTCGGATATTTTCATAGCAGTAGTTGCCGACGGACGTTGGACTCCCTTCTCATCCCAGTCTCAGTCCTCCTCTTAGACCGCCGAAGTGAATGAAAGATAATGTTAGATTACATTCCCACTGCCATCGGGTTCTATAGAAAGTTGTCTCCCACGTGGCAGCTATACCTCTCGTACAGTGCTACCTTAACCTACATTTCTGCCCCCTTGGCGTGAGAATGACCCATCATATGAACCACGCTCTTGTCTTGTTTCACTCCCGGCTATCTGTATCCTTGTGGTGAGGATGCGTGCCAATATCTTTCCCTTCCTTCCATACCATTTGTTTGGAATAGTTGATAACATTTAGATGACTGATAACATAGTATCCATCACTCAACTGCTTCCCTTGGGAAATACGTTACTCTGGAATACTCCTGAGTGAAATACAACAATGGTGTTCCATGCGCTTGCGGAATTATTCTAAAGGCTTATGAAACGCCAACAGCCGTAAACGATGGATACTAGATGTTGTGCGACTCGACCCGTGCAGTACTGTATCTAACACATTAAGTATCCTGCCTCGGGAGTACATTCACAAGAATGAAACTCAAAGGAATTGATGGGGCCCGCACAAGCGGTGGAGCATGTGGTTTAATTCGATGCAAAGCGAAGAACCTTACCAGGGCTTGACATGTCGCGAATCCTCTTGAAAGATTGGGGTGCCCTTGGGAACGCAGACACATGTGGTGCATGGCTGTCGTCAGCTCGTGCCGTAAGGTGTTGGGTTAAGTCTCGCAATGAGCGCAATCCTCGTGTTTAGTTGCCTCTATAAGTTTGGAACCTTGAACAGACCGCTGGTGTTAAGCCGGAGGAAGGGGAGGATGAGGCCAAGTCATCATGCCCCTTATGCCCTGGGCGACACACATGCTACAATGGGCAGGACAAAGGTGTCTAAGAGATCCTATTTTATCTAAGTTGCTAACTCAATGGTAGAGTACTCGGCTTTTAAGTGCAACTATGATCTTTTACACATTTGGATGAAGCAACACATTCGTCCAGACTCTTGGTAGAGTCTAGAAGACTAGGACTGATCCTTAAAGGTAATGAATGGAAAAAGTAGCATGTTGTAATAAAATCATTTTTTTGAATTCCAATTTTCTAGGTCTAGTGAATAAATGGATAGAGCCTCCCCATTATCTCCACCCCGTAGGAACTACGAGATCACCTCAAGGACGCCTTCGGCGTCCAGGGCTCACGGACCGACCATAGACCCTGTTCAATAAGTGGAACACATTAGCCGTCCGCTCTCCGGTTGGGCAGTAAGGGTCGGAGAAGGGCAATCACTCGTTCTTAAAACCAGCATTCTTAAGTTAAGATCAAAGTCGGGCCTAAAAAGGGGAGAGCTCCTCGTTCCTGGTTCTCCTATAGCTGGATTTCCCGGAACACAAGAATCCTTAGAATGGGATTCCAAGTCAGCATTGTGGGTTTGATAACAACCTTGTTTTTTGCTTTGTGGATAAATAATAATAAAAAAGAGTTTTTTATAACCTACTTGTTTTATTCTAACAAATCCTATATGGAATTGCCCACTGAAGAGAAATTTTATCTATTTGTCTCTCATCTCAGCCCAGCCTATATCGAATTTTGGAAAGAAAAAACAAGAATTTTACCTTGGGACGGATGTAAAGCCAAGCAAATTATTTCCGCGCCGAGAACCGAAGATTGTGTGGGTTGTAAGAGATGTGAATTCGCCTGCCCAATAGATATTTTAAGTGTCCGCGTTTATTTAGGGCAAAAAACAACCCGCAGCATGGCTCTATCTTATTGATACGTTACAAAAAACTCCACTTGAATCGTCTGATTCCTCTTTACTGAAGAAGCTTGTGCTCGAAATAATCGAGCATGGGCTTTACTTTATCATGAGTTATTTTTCTTGGTTAGCAATACTTGTTGTTTTGCCGATATTTGCAGGTTCATTAATTTTTTTTACCTCATAAAGGAAATAAAATCGTTAGGTTGTATACTATATCTGTTTGTTTATTAGAATTCCTTCTAATGACCTATTGCGACAACCCAGGTTTTATGGGCTAAAAACATTCAGTTCAAAACATAAATTTTGGTGTTTGGTTAAAAATTTAAACCATGTTTATCCTAGCAAGGGTATTTTTGAAATTTTGGAAAGGTGCAAAGTCCTTTTTATAAAATAGTTTTGCAAAAGGCAAAGTTTTAAAATTTATGAGGGGTTAAAATGTATATTTTGTTTTTCACTTTTACCCTCATAAAAAAGATATTTTTAAACTTAGGGCTACCCTTGCGATTTTAAAATTTAAGTTAGGTTTATTTGCAAGTGAAAGTTTTAACGGATTTCAAAATAATTTCAAAACCATTGACCTAGTGAATTTTTGCACAATATAAAAGTTGTAGGTCTTGAAAAACTACACAACTTTTCATATTGAACACGTTTTGATTCAAGCCCTAGATCACTGGAAAATTTTGTTTTTCAGTTAGGCCCCTGTAATTTAAAAAAATCACAAAACCACCCTTGTCTCAACTGTTCTTCTTCCTCTCTCTGCTGGGAAACAGGGGCGCCGCCCCGCCGCCGCTCGCCGTTGATTCCGGCCACCGCCGTCGGTTTCCCTGCCAGTCAACAGTCCTGCGCCACCCCACGCGTCGCCCTGAAGCAACCCGCTGCCACTTCGTCGCCTCTGCTGGCTCCTCGTATGTGCGCCACGCCGCCGCGCCCTGCCACCTCGCCGGTCGCCCGTGGATAAGCGCCGCCGCCGTCGAATCCTCGCCCACAAGCTCCCGGCGAGCTCACCCCTTTCCCTCTCGTGCTCATCCCCTGCTCAACGGGCTACAAATAGCCCGACCATCCCTTTCCCATCCAACCCCTGCCGCCCCTCCCCTCCATTAGTGCCGCCGCTCACCGGCCGCCCGCGGAGCCACTTCTCCTCCCTCTCACTGCCCAAACCAACCTCCACACTAGCTTATCCTTGCCACAATGAAGCTCTCAGGCCTGACCATTACTTCCTTGCCTTGCCGGAGCTCCACCACCGCGGATCAATCCGCCGCCAGCCGCCAGAGCTCGCGGACCCGCCACTACAGCCCACCCCAGCCCTAACCAAGCCCATCTACAAGTTGCTCTCGACGCCCTCTTACTTTCCCCCAACCTCTGGCTCACCGCCGGCGACCCATGCCGCCGGGATCGGCTGGCCTTTCCTTCCCCTGTTTTTCTTCCCCATGACCCAGGGACCCGATTGCTTGGTTTTAAATCTTTCTAGGGTCTTCCTTGCAAAAAGTCTAGAACCCTTTTATGTATTTCTTGTGAACTTGGAAAAATCCTAGAAAATAGTAGAAAAATCAGAAAAATGTGAAATTAGTTTTGTTGTGTTCCTCTTGATTAGCTTTACAACTTAGGCTACTAAAGTTTGTATGACACTTTATATTGAGTGCTCTAGTTTAATTATTAGCAAATAAGTGTTTTATTTATATTTCTTTGACCATAGCCATGTTATGCTTGATTCTTGGAACCTAGCCTTCAGTTGCCATGTATAACTTTGTGAAAAATTTGTGGCCCAAATACTTGATGTTTGCCTATTATTTCATGTGTTTTGTTTATCTCTAGTTTCTATACTTGTTTATATTGTTAAAACATAATTTTATTAATTTCTTAGGGTCATCCTTTTATCATAAAATCTACTGATCCTCATTAGTTTATGATAATTTTGAAATAATTTTCTTACATTGTTTAATTAATTTATATCTAAGTTTTAAGGTTAATTCATGCTAGTGTTGTTCTTTTATAAACTTTATGATTGGGCTTGTTTAATATGCATGGTCTTTCTTTTTGGACTTTGAAGTGATGTTTGTTTTAAAACCCTAGTGGTTGAATTGTATTATGAATTACCCCATATTTCTAGAACCATCTTTACTTTCTTAGTGTAACTAGTTCTTGTTATCTTATGGAGTTCCTTGTGTTTGCTTTTACTCCATAAATGACTGCCCAGTAAGTAGGAAATGAAATGATTGTTTTCTTGACTTGAGTATTTTAATAACAACTTTTTAGTGAAGGAAAACTACACTCAAGCACTTCACTAATTTACATTTACTGCATTGCATATAGAAATAATATCGTTAGTCAATGGAACGTACGAACTCATCCAGGATCCAGACGGAGATATTTCTGAAGCCCAGATCAACATTGTGGAATTAACTGACGTCCCGAACTTCGATTTGGAAGAATCAAGATTTACTGACTTTATAGACGTCACTAAAGGCAAGCTCCGGTGCATAATCCTATTATTTTATACAACTTTCTATATCTATTTTCTTGTGCATTTAAGTTATTGGAGTTGAATGAAAACCTAGAAGCATAATCCTAGTTACCTATTGATTGAACACTAGAAATAGAGTTCGACTAGATGCTATGCTAATAGGACCGGTAAAAGTCACTCGCGAGCTTATAGGAGTTGATTGTTTACTTTATGCAATCACTATAAGGACCATGGACGGATTGGGATACAAGTTTCATGGTGGTAATCCGTCTGTGTTGATAAATCTGCTAAGGTCGCAGCGTGTGGTAGCGGTGGTTAAGCGTTTGAAAGTACTAGCCACATGCCGTAAATATGGTACGTGGCAAGCCTAGTAACTTCCTCAGCCCGGCAAGTGGACATACTTCCCACTCTCTCTTAGGGATAGGATGAATAAAATGGATAAAATGAAATTGGTAGCGCTACACTACGACTATGAGGGACGAGGAGTGGTGCCCTATAGTCAGGGAAAGTGGGCCTGTCCATGAATCGAAAAAGAGAAGCCAAAGGTTGCTTGGGAGTGACTCAACGGTACTCCAAGCGTGTGTGTTAGGTTTATCCTTGCAAGGTTTGAAATTCAATTTGGAATCGTCCGCCTCTCACGAAGATTGAGACTGCTTAATCCCTTTGCTGCATAGAGTAAGAAGTTGAACAATGATGATCTCAATTTGGTTGAATGCAAATAATTTCTCTACCATACTTGTATAAATAGGTGCAAACCTAGAATGGTTAATGAAATTAGAACCTAAAGCTAAAATTTGAAATTAAGGATATACTTTTAGTTGCTTTTCAGCAAAAGTAAACCCAGAGTTTTCACAAGCCTTGCATGTCTAGTTTGAAGGATATTTTATACCCTTCTTCGGGTAAGCCTTGTTGAGTATTAGTATACTCAGTCTTGCTTGTAACTTTGTTTACAGGTAAACTTTGAGATACTTGGTGATATTGACGTCATGTACGGGCTTCATCATGATGTCATATATCGTCGTTAGATATCGTTTTCTTTTTTGCTGTTAAACTCTGAAGAACTTATCTACTTCAAATTTCTGAGGTATCTTGTTTAAATCTTCAGACTTAGTTTATAATAAACTTTTACTATTAAAGTTCTATTACAGTCATTGTAATCTCTGGACTCACCTTTGCGTGAGGTATGTTGTTTCGATCCGAAATTCAGTGGTTTTATCGGGATTTTACCCGACAGACTGTCAAATTATTCTGTATTAAGTGTGTATTAACCATTTTAGTATTAATAGTGATGGTTTACGCATTTAATCCGAATTAATTTTTGCAGTTCTGCCACACTTATGCATTTTGTTATCATTTCAATTGGAGGCTCCCTTAATCCAATTAATAGAGGATTCTAAATGGATAAATGTTTTGGTTTTCCACTCGAGATTGGGAATCGATGGACTTTCATTAGGATCTATTTTATTGACAGAATTTATCACTACTTTAGCTACTTTAGCGGCTTGGCTGGTGTTATCGCCATAAATTAACAGAGGGCCGAAGGCAAGTTGGGCTTAAAGCAGAAGATTAAGAAGGCTTATAAATCGGCTCCTGCATGAGCATTTGGGCCGCATGGGCCATGTATCTTTAGATTTAGTTCAGGATTAGAGATAGAGTCCGATCGGGGCAAGATAGGATTAGATTGTTTCCCAAGTCTCCGGACTATAAATATGTACTCTATGTTATTCATGAAAGAAGAACGTCATCACATCTCGCAATCAACAACTCTCAGCACATCGCCACCCCTAATTCTAGGGTTTCATCCAAGTAAGCGCCATGCTGCCCTGATCGCTTCTTGCGATCAGGGTAGCGTTGTTCTTGCTTTTACCTTAGTATTACTCGTACTGAAGCGTTTTTGATGGCGAGTAATGCTAGTTATCCTGATGTTCGTAGCATGGCTTTTAGTAGATTTATTGTGCTTTGTTGCTTACCATCTACGAATATCATGTTGTTTTCGTGCAGTCACGTTTCAATCCTATGCTAGTTCTTGTTGTGTAGAATTAGTCGCACGGAGACAACACCCTGCTTCTTTTCCGTCTAGTAGATCCAATCTGTTACGGTTTGCTCTTGTACATAAGAGTTGGCGTGATATCTGCTAGGTTAGGCCTTGCAAACGGATTGGATGATCTGGTGATGTATTAGATGCTTTGCCTTAGTCTCAACAGGGAATTGATCCGGGAATTGGCTTTTGCTTGTTCTTAGGCCTCTATTTTGGTTAAGGTTTAGTTATTTATTATGTTCATTAGGCCCAATCACGTGTAGGATGTTCCGATCTAGCAGTGAAGCTTTTACCGTCGTGGATTAGATTAGTTAGATCTAATTGAAGCAGCTTTACACTTATTTGCTTTATTTATCAGTATCCGGATAGATGCAGATCCAATCTGACACTGGCACTCGATCGGCTCTTTAAAGCCGATGCAAGAGTCGTCCCAGGGAGCCGACCACGGCTCGGACTTACGTTTCCATATTTTTGTGTATGCAGGCAAATCGTTGCAAGCACGTTCGCACCTTCCTGATCGGGTATAGGTCAGGTGGCACGCCCTGCGTCTTCATAAGCCGTGGCGTGTGCTGGAATTGCGGGCCGTTGACGAGGGAGCAGTGCCTGCCAGCGCCCCGGCGACCTCCCGGCTCTTCGTGTTGCCTGTCGCTACTCGCCGGTGGGTTTTGGCCGACAACAGCTGGTTACTCGGAATTCGTCTATTTCCTGATTCTAGCAATGTATAGCGGTCAAATAGAATTATTCTCTTCACGAGACCTTTTACTTTTTTATCATATGGGAGTTAGAATTAATCCCTGTTTACTTATTTTTATCCATGTGTGTGTGTGGGGGGGGGGCGTCTGTATTCAGGTACAGGCAGTTCCATTTTTTTTTCTTAATTGGAGTTCTGGGTACGGGGTTATACGGTTCAAATGAACCCGGTTTAAATTTGGAAAGATTGATTAATCAATCATACCCGGCGACATTGGAAATACTACTGTATTTTGGCTTCCTTATTGGTTATGTTGTCAAATTGCCGATTATACCTCTACATATGTTGTTACTACATACCTATGGGGAAGCACATTACAGTACATGTATGCTTTTAGCCGAAATTCTATTAAAAATGGGCGCATACGGATTCGGATCAATACGGAATTCTTACCACATGCTCATTATCTATTTTCCCCCTGTTGCTAATATAGGGAGAGTTAGCCGATGCTTATTCCTCAGATACCGTCATTATTTCTTCTCCGAGAAAAGAAGTTGACACCCCGTAGGTCTTCCACCTCTACACGGCATTGCTCCGTCCCGCTAAGAGGATCGATTGGGTTGATTAACGTTTATCTACTGCATACAGTTCTGCACATTATTCTGCAAAGCGCACCTCGGTTGCTCCCTGCGACAAAACCGAGTGGACAAACCCAAACGAGTGCAAATTTACATGGCAGACCAGACAACCACGTCCAAACTTTAGGACGAGCTGAGCCTGAGCGACTCGAACGAGTGCTCGAGCTGAGCAGTTCCGCCGGCCACCTGCCGGATCAAGTTCTTCACTGCCTCCACCCAATCCTGCCTCTGCGCCCTGCTTTCGCACTGGAACTCCAGCAGGCCCTGCGCCGTCCTCAGCCCGAAGTGGCACACCTCCGCCGTCGAGCCCGACGCGCCGCCGCCCTCGTGCGCCGGCCACGCCGGGATGTCGTCGTAGATGCCGTACACGACGCCCTTCTTCTTCTTGGAGAATGCGCTGCCGATGTGCTTGCTCTTGAGCTTCACGATCACCTGCTACTTGCTGTTGATGTACACGGCCACCTGCTTTCAGTGCAGAGCGCCTTTGCGGCTGCGTTTGAGGAGCGCCCCTTCCTTGCACCAGACGTCCGCGCGGTAGCTCCCGGCCTTCGTCTCGTATGGCGCCACGGCGGATCTGCTCCTCGCCTCCCGTTGTGCTCGGTGCCTCAGTGCCGTGGCTCCCCTGAGGGCCGTGGCCGCGGCAGCGGTGAGGGTCAGGAGATCGCCGGGGCTCCGCACGTCGACGGCGGCCTCCACGGCAGAGGCCACCTGGTCATGGTCGGCACCCGCGAGCTCGGCGATCTCAACACAGTGTGACGCCAACAGCTGCGTCGCGGACGCCAGCGCAGTCTCCATCCTGGCGCCCTCGACGTCCGCGCCCGGGCCCGTGGCGCTAGCGGCCACGGCGGCGACCGCGGCCGCCACGCTCGCCACCGAGACCGCGGCGTGCACGCGCGCCCGCTCAGCGCGTGCCTTGTCCACCCGGCTGCTCGAATCCCAGTGGTGGAACCACTTTCCGATCGTGTGGACCGTGTGATGGACCGAGTGGTGGACCTGGTGCGCGGATATGGCGCTCCTGCTCCTGAGGGTCTGCAACGCAAATCGCGAATAACAATCTCCATAATTAGTTCAAGCGCACTAGCATTGCAGAGAGATGCACAAGAATTCGATGGGACCGATCCTTACGCGCTTGCGGGGGCTGATGGTGGTGCCAGTGGCGGCGGCGAGCGCGAGCGCGAGCGTCTCCGGCATGAGCATCCCGGACAGGCGGTCGACGACGAAGTTGGAGCTCCGCCTCCCGCCACCGCCGATGCCGCCGGCCAGCACCTTGGAAATCTCCGAGGCCGACACGCTCCACGACCGCGACAGGAACTCCATGGGCTCCATCGGCGTCTGCGGCGACAGCACCGCCAGCGGCCCGGCCGCCCCGACGCTGTCCGTGAGCAGCAGTAGGTGGTCCCTCCTCCTCATCGTCGCCAGCAGCTGCCCCTCCATCCTCAGCTCCTCACTCCCTTCCTCGACCGTTGCAGTGTGTTCGTTGTGCTGCATCTGCATCGCATCGCATCCAGCCGGTGGCCACCCGCCACGCCACCTTTATATCCGAGGCGGCGGAGCGCCGATGCCTGAGCTCGGCAAGCACGAAGCACGGAGGAGAGGCTGCGGGGGCGGCAGGAAACACCAAGGCTTCGGCCTCTGACGCCGCTGCCTCCCCCTGCCCTCATAGGTCGGCGCGGATCGAGCGACACGTAGGTAGTGTTGCTTGCGGAAAGGCCATCGCCGCCCGCGTACGCTGCACCGGCGGCGTGGGAGGGCGCGGGAGACAGGCGCATCGGGGTTTGTCGGCGTGGCTGCACTCCTATAGTCCTATAAATTTTTATATTTTTCTCTATAATATTAGTCAAATATTTAGATTGTTTGACTCTCCAAAATTCTTAGAATGACTTATAATTTAGAACGGAGGGAGTAGTTTATTCGTAGCACGGGTGGATCCACGCCGAGCTTGTCGGAGCAAACGGACACGAGTCAGGACGCGAGGGGTGGTGGATCGGTGGACATCTGGTGAAATTTACCACGCGTCTGTGTCGAGTTGCGGCACACTAGACCACTGGCCCGCGGCAAAGCTGTAGTAAGAGTGTGTTTAGTTGGTGAAAAAGTTTGGATTTTAGTATTGTTGTACATTTCGTTGTTACTTGACAAATAATATCTAATAATGAACTAATTAGACTTAAAAGATTCATCTCGTGCTAATCAGTTAGACTGTGAAATTGATTATTTTTTTCAACTGTATTTAATGTCTCATGCATATGTGTTTGAAAATTCGATGTGACAGTTATTGTAGAAAATTGTTTGGGAACTAAACACCCCCTAACTAGCATTTCACGGCACACTTTAGACAAGCACACTGACAGATTGTCGCGACGAACATGCATTTCACGGCAAGGTGCTGAGCAAGATTCAAGGCAAGGAGAGGTCACAAGATCATAACAATCACTGTTCACGACTTCAAATCCAGAACTAGAGATGCACCCCGTTAATCAAAAAAAAGAAAGAACTAGAGATGCAATCATGCAACGCTGATCACCATTCACAAACAGATGCTACAACATGCCACTACGCTACGTTAGTGGGCCCAAACCCCAAACGCCTAGACTGCACCACCAACGGTCTGGACGCTCCCGGACCGCGACGAAGCCACGTGCGCAGGTGCACCAGCGCCGCAAGGGCCGCGCCGAACACCGGGCCGGCCCAGTACACGGCCTGGTTCTTGGAGTCGCGCCCGTCACCAGCCCGATCGCCACCGACCCCGTCGCCGTCTCCGCGCGGCGCACCTCGTCACCGGCACGGCCTGCGTGAAGATTTTCGGTCATCGGCGTGTTGTCATACGGCACATGGAGTCATGGAATGCTCAGAGATACGTCAGATTCGTTCACGAGAGAAGTGCGCGCTATGCTGATGTGATGGGAGGACGGTTGCGCGGTCACGGATCTCGGTAGTACCTGGCCCGGCGGAGAGGTTGTGGACGACGAGGTAGGCGGAGGCGCCGCCGAGCAACTGTGCGGCGCAGTAGAGGACGGCGGTCGGCACGGCAATCGATTTGGCCGCGGATGGCGAAGGCGAACGGTGGGGTTGGCGTGGCCGCCGGACGCGTCGGCCGCGATGAGCACCGCGAACGCCTGGGCCACGGCGGTGGCCACCAGGGACGAGGCGTCAGATGTCGACTCCGGCGGCGTGAGCATACCTGCAGGGCGCATAAAAAAAAATTCAAGAAACAGATAGTGAGTTCGGCGTGAGCAGTTTGTGTAAGTGTAACTAAAGCTTCGTGGACAGAGGAGACCAGGGGGGCGTTCGATGGATTGGCAGAGACGGGGGAGCCGGCGGTGGCGAACTCGAAGAGGAAGAGATGAACTCGGCGAGGTACGACCGGAGCGCCGATGGAGAGAAGGACTGCGGCTGCGAGCAGCAGACCACCACGGCGGAAGACATGGTTTCAAACTTGTCTCGGTGTTTTTCTTCTTGTTCGTATGCGATTCAAGAATTCCAAACAAACTGGCAGGCCTGTTGCTCGTTTAAAAGGCCGAAGGCGCGCCCGTGAAATGGAAGTTTGCGCAGGGTTAGTTGCTGGCATCGTTGCGCTCCGTCACAATTTGGATTTCAGAAATGTCTAAAACTGAAAAGAACCAGCGATTCATCATGCATAATAAACGAACTGAAAAGTAAACACATCTTTTTTTCCTTGAAAGACAAGAACTGCAGATCGGATGAGATCTTTGCATCGATTTAACAAACAAAAAAAAGGGAAATGGACAGAAGAACCATGAACGACACATCATTCGTAAATACAAATTCGTGACCCTGTGACGTAGTGAAGAGCAATGCAAACGACGATTCAGACTGAAACGCTGCACTCGATCGCGGTTGAGTCCATCGGACTTAGGCGTACTCCTGGTCGGCGACCTGCTGGTAGTTGCCGCCGATGAACACGTCGCCGTAGATGAGGCCAGCGAGGCCACCGCCGATGAGCGGGCCGACCCAGTAGACCCAGTTGCCGGCGAAGTTGCCCGCGGCGACGGCGGGGCCGAAGGAGCGGGCGGGGTTCATGGAGCCGCCGCTGAAGGGCCCGGCGGCGAGGATGTTGGCGCCGACGATGAAGCCGATGGCGATGGGGGCGATGGTGCCGAGGGAGCCCTTCTTGGGGTCGGCGGCGGTGGCGTACACGGTGTAGACGAGCGCGAAGGTGATGATGATCTCGAAGACCACGCCCTCCAGCTCGCTGATGCCGGCGACGCCGTGGGTCGGGATGGCCTTGCCGTGGGTGACGAACTTGAGGAGCAGGCACGCCACGGAGGCGCCGAGCAGCTGGGCGACCCAGTAGAAGAGGCCGGTGAGGATGGTGATGTGGCCGCCGACGGCGAGGCCGAAGGTCACGGCGGGGTTCAGGTGGCCGCCGGAGATGTTGGCGGCGATGGAGACGCCGACGAAGAGCGCCAGCGCGTGGGCGATCGCGATCGCCACCAGGCCGGCAGGGTCGAGCGCGCCGCCATGGGTCAGTTGCCCTGCACGTACATCGATCCACGGCGAGTAAGTAATCGACCAGCATGCACAGAGGCCGAGCTAAGCAAAAGTCAAACTGTGTACGGCACGCTTCAAGATCGCCGCCGGAACAGCTGAACTCACCGTAGGCGATGGCGGACCCGACGCCGGCGAAGACGAAGAGGAGGGTGGCGATGAACTCGGCCACGTAGGCCTTGATGGAGGTGGTGCTGAAGGAGTTGCCGACGCTCCCGAACGCGAGCTTCACCATCTTCGCTTCCGCTTCGCTCCTCGCTCCGCACACCGAAAGCTTAGCGCTCTACCTGCTCCTCGAGACTGCTGTTGCCAGCTACGCTGATGCGGCAAGTCCACTCTGCCCAGGCCCCTTTTCACCCTGATCGCTGTGCTGGTGCTGGAAGTTGCTATTGGAATGGTGTGAGAGAAAAATACTGCTGGCTGGTGGCTGGATGATGCTGTTAGAGTGGTATGAGAGGAAAACACTGTTGACCGGTGCCGGAGCAGAATAGCAGAACAGGGTGTTTATACACACGGCACCGCCCCCTGGCACGGCTTATTGGGCGGCCTCAACTTGTGGATTAGAGACCAAGTCACAAAAAAAAACTTGTGGATTAGAGTACTCTGGGCGGCGTGGATAATCGCTAAAAATATTTTAATTACGTTTAGGGGTAGTACTAGCTTATTCCATGATTGGCACTAGCCCGGCCGGTCACGCGCACCATGCTTTGTTCAGATGTCTGTTGCCATTATGAAGCAGTTGCGCAGCGTCCATGTGAGGTGAGGATACGCCATGGCTACGAGCTAATGACAATACTAAACGCCCTAATTGGATGATATGTTATCTCACGTAGCGCTTAAGTACTTTGTTAATCGTACGTTTGAACGGCTGCAAGTGTCGGATGGGCTGTCATTTGGAGGATATGTTATCTCCACGCTCATTCAGTGGCCTTGTGTCTGTTTTTCTGAATATTTAGAAGTCATGTTATGTTCTTGAAAATGCTTGGAAATTCATTCGCTGGTCATTCAGAAAACAGAAGCTCAAGAGCTGCGTTGCAGATGAATGTTCTCGTTTCTCTGATGCGCCAACATGAGAGATCGATAAAAGGTTTAGCTTTTAGCATGACTGGCTGTTTCACGTCGAGATGTAGGTGTAGATCATGATAATAAGATTTCATTTTTTGAGAGGCGTAGATGACAGTAGTGGTGAGCTCCGAAGGGTTTTGTTCTTTTGGAGTAAGTCGTGTGGCTGATAATCATTGCTCGCAATGGTGGGAACTCTCATCCATCGTGATCGGTTCTCTTTTTCCCGGCCTGCCTGTCCAATCAGCTCTGCCTGCCATTCTAGACAGTTCGAGGCGGCGATGGTGACGTGGACCAAATGAGCACTCTTCATTTTGAAGTCGGTGAGCGCAGGATTAGTAAACTCGGTCCATTACGTTTGCATCAGGTACAGCAATTGAAAAACCACGACAATATGATAGTACAGCTGCCATCGGTGGCAACGACTATAGCATATAATTAGGAACAACCTTTTGGATACCTTTTTCTTTTACTGCTGAGTATGGTGTTCCTTTCCATTTGTTTCATTGAGGCTTTCTGAACTTCTGATGGTGATGATATGAACAAAATTCAGATGTACCAAAAGGACAACTGCATGATATACAGTACCAGAAGTGTTTTGGCCATCATCTACAGCTTTGTTTGAGGACCATACATGCACCTTTGATCAACTGCGATCAAACAGTAAGTGCTAATGCTAGTTCTGTTTTCCTTTTTTTTTTGTTCGTAACATCTACTATAGCATTCTTTTAGGGGTAGTGTTGCAAGTCAAAGTCTTACCAAATATGTATGGTTTTGTGCTCTTGTCATGCTGAAGTCATTCCAATTTACAAACTCTAACAAAACACAGAGAATCTTTCGCATTTTCATTACCATTCCATGACAACATTCAAGTTGGAACTCGCAACACCCACACGTTTTTGTAATGAAGTGGTTAGCACTTTTGGGCCATGATCAGTGTCTCACAGCCACTAAAATTTGCAGGGATTAGGTGTCCTGTCCTACTGTCCGGCCCTCCGCATTATTCAGATGACGCATCGCGCCGTGCCAGGCAGACAGGCTGCTGTTAACAACGCTCCAATGGTTGTTTACCTTATCGCTTTGTGCAAAATGGTCGAGAAGGCACGTCTGCAATTGCGGATTTGGAATCTCCCAGCACATGGCTGGCAAATCCCTTGTCCAGTTGGCCGAAGAAGCCCTGTCTCTCTGACTGTCTGGCTTGCCAGTTTGGTCCTCGTGAGTGAAAATGTTAGGTACGGCCTTTCTTCACAGCTCCTGCAGAATTCCAGATCCAACGTTAACATAGTGACAGAGCTCTGAAGTTAAAGAAGTCCAAGGTTCAGAACTCTGGGTCCGTCTATTAGGCTTAGGCATATGACTGTAGGAACCAATGGTGGCATCTACCATAGCAAATAAAATTGTAGTAGCATTACCAGCGTGCATGGTAGATCTCACAAGTCACAAGCTATCTATATATGAAATCGGTGCCAGTTACATTTTTTCCAGGGAAATAAACAGTATTCCACGTACTCGTAACTGGTCTACAGCAATAGTCGATTTGGAAGAAATGCTCCAGTTTTGAACGTGTCAGCATACCTTTGGCCACTATTCTCAGTCGAATTAGAATTGTAAAATTCAACAGAAATATGATGGGATGAAAGCATTCTTCAAAAAGCTCCGCAAATAGTTTTCCGTGTCTCCAGACTAATAAAGATTTGACCAAAACCGTGCCCAAAACATAAGTATTTGTGACCCAAGGGAAGGGAGTGATATCTTACTTCAAGCTAGGAACAGAGGTACCTGACAATATTGTTTTTCCTCCTGCTTAACTTGCAGTTCACAGGAAACGTGAAACCGTGATGCAGCTGGAAGATCAACCAGATTGCAGGAAATCAGCAATGATGCTAACCTAAGGAATTCAGATGGGAATCATACGCTAGAAGGAAGCTAGCTGTAATTGACTAGTACAGGCCACTGTCAGCCTTCCAAAGCGTTCCGTGGATCAGTACGGGCAGCAAAATTCGTCATGCATGCCTGAAAAAGTGAAAATTCTGCAATGTACAGACGCTGTCATAAATAGTAGGAACGAAGCTTGCATTAGAGGGGCAGGTGCTTAACGTCAAATGTTGGAGCACCCGCGCACGCATTGCTGAGATCTGGGGAGGCTTCGGTCGGACTCCGCTGTAGGGATGTATATTTTTCGACTGTATTCGAATTCGGTCCAGTCTGGATTTTTATCCGTCCGTATCCGTTTTCGAGTATTCAATATCCGTAGCCGATCCGTATCCGAATACTCAAAAGTTACATCTATTATCTTATTATTTGGCCAACAAACAGAGCCTCCACGTTCGCTCTCAAGGCCTAAAAATTCCCACGTTAATCGGAGAAAAATAGAAAAATAAAAATTACTCACCACTGTCATTACAATAAAAATAGCCTAAAATACCCATATGCCTAACTAAAAATTACCCATCAATGTCATTGTGAAAAATTTAATATTATTAAAGCTCAACAAATCAAATTGTTATTATAGATAGATCATATTTGGATTGTTTTAACCAATAATAAAAAAATAATTTAAGATAATGAACAGGGTGATGTATGGTAACAAATAGTATAATTTTTTAAAAAAATTGTAAGAATACAGCAACATACAAATTTTTAAAATTTCAATATTAGCCACGCAAATGCACATAGTTTTTATGACGTCGACATCCATTGCAATAAAGGTGCGGAGGTCCGGATCATCGTCGGTGAGGCCTTCGGCGTGCGCTCCCCGGTGTACACGCGCACCCCGACCATGTACATGGACTTCACCATGCAGCCGGGGTCCAACAGCTAGCTCCAGCAGCCCATCCCTGAGGGCTGACCACAGCGGAGGGAGCAAGAGCAAATTTGCTCCCTCCTCGTTTCCCACGCCCTCTCTGTCTACAGTGCCAAACAGTGCATCTACAGTGCCAAACAGTATATTTGCTCCTTCATTTCCTCTTTCCACTATGGACGGTCTTAGATGAGGGCATGTTCGGCCGCAAGAAGTTGGCCCCCCGGCGGCGCGCACCACTGCCTCGTGCTGGGCCCTGATGACGGGATGAGCATGTGGAACAAGTCTGGCGCGCCGCTGCGGTTCCCGCTGGTGGGCGGGCAGCCGCTGGGTGAGCGGGTGGTGCAGCACGGGCCCTTCGTCATGAACTCACCTGCCGAGATCCAGCAGGCCATGGAGTACTACTACGGCAACAACGGCTTCGAGAGGCTAGGTAGTGGGCATCCTCCGCTCCGCCTGATCCAGAGAGAAATTGACACGCGGAAGAAAAAAAAAATTGATGTCTTCCATCATATTTGGATAGAGCAGAGTAGACCAATACATTCTGTACTCTGATATTGATAATTATTTTTTTATATTTTTTCCTCATTATATTGTACTCCTAGAAAGGGTGTGTTTTTATTATTTGCATGGCGAATTTATTTATAGTCTTAAACCATCATGATTTCATTCAATGGATTAATCGATTCATTTGGATTATTGTGTTCATCATAATCAAGATACAATCCAAGTGCTCCAAGTTTCGAACCTTCGAGATTTGTCAAATGCTATTGTTGTATTTGTAGACCACATATTAATGATGGATGCAAAACTAAAGAAATAAGTTTCCTTTCTAAAACAGCTATTTACATGTGAATATCTAAACAAAACAATGTTTTATGATCATTTTCCATATAAACTGTCTATCATAAGTTCAGGGGCAGTACAATCATTTCTTACCAATCCCACAGACTCATATCCAAATTTGTATTTAATTATTTACTAGATATCTTTGAAAACACATGCCTGACGCGTGTGTGCTCTACTTCGCCTATTTCAAAAGCAAGCACGGTTGTTTAATTGGCTTGAAGTGCACTTATACCCTGACTTTAAACTTCTATTCAATAATATGACCAAAGAAACTATGTGGCATTCTCATTTATGTTGATTAAATAGATATAAGATATGTGTTCCATACTATATTACGTGCGACACGCACGTACATTTCTCCAGATCAATCTGTGCCTACTAAGTACTAACCTATTCGCGCCGGCGGAGTAGGGATGTAAACGGATCGGATACGGACGGATCTTACTGATATCGTATTTGTTTTCATATTTTTATTCAAACTTAACCCTAGTTGGGGGAGCTCCTCAACTACTTGGCTACTTTGATCGGAGAGTTAATAGGAGTTGAGGAGAAGAACCAGCAATTCCAATGTTTGTGGTAACTAGCTGGAGGCTGGAGCTGGAAGAGAGAGTTGCACGTTTCAGGGTCAGACTAATCGGTCGGGATCCACTACGCACACAGCGCACGGCAGAGCGACCAGAGACGGCCGACGGGCGCCGCAGAGGATCCGGTCCGGCGGGGAATGGTGACCGCCTGACTAGCATCTGTCCTAGGTGATGCCCCGACTGCAAGAGGAGGTGCGCACCATGTATAACTTCAAATTTGGACCTTAATTTATTTTTTTTCTCTCATAATTTTTTCCTAATGTTTTTAAATGTAATCGGAATATTGTGCCTACTGAACTATTGTGTTAGTTGAGTGGCTGACCCAAAACGGCACTCACCGGTAGTTCCTCGAGTGAAGCCTCGATTAAAGCCACGCTTTCCAGAATCAAACAGACAACACCCACACGAAGGTGAGCCCAGAGATTACAACACAGCCACACAGATTACGACGACTAATCGGCCGCCGGTGGCCGCGGCGGCGTTTGGAAGGCGGGAGTCGCTGCCACGGCTCTCGCCGCCGCCTGGCTCTTGCAGCTGTAGGTAGAACACGGGGGCCTGTATGTGCACAGGGTGCATGACCTTTTTGTGTCGTGGCGTCCCTAGCCCCCACTCACGGCCAGCATGTAGGCGCGCGTGCCGCCGGCCGCCATGGCCGTCAGAGGTCACAAAAAGGTCATGCACCCGGTGCACATACAGGGCCCCGTGTTCTACCTACAGCTGCAAGAGCCAGGCGGCGGCGAAAGCCGTGGCAGCGACTCCCGCCTTCCAAACGCCGCCGCGGGCCACCGGCGGCCGAGTAGCCACCGGTGAGCCGAGAACGAGTCCCCCTTCCCTTAGAGCGGACATATGGCTTGGTGTGGCTGTGAGGCACACCAGGCGCTGGGCCGAAGTGTTTCACAGCTTCCCTAGCATTCTTAGGTCCCCTCAGCAGAACCTGAGGATTGTTGCAAATTATTAATCTTAGGTTTTGGGCTGGGCTTAATAAAGGCTGGATTTGGAATTATAGGCCTAAATTTGTAATTGGACTCTAGCCTGTGTGCATGCGTAACCAGAGCTGATGGCGGCCATTAGATCGGCCCAGTTAGTTAGTCGTGTGCAAGAGCCCAGGTGAAGCCAATATGGGCTTATCGTGGACTCATCCAGTTCAGAAGCATCTGCAAATTGCGGCCCACAGAGTAAATTCTGGCCCAATCGGTCAAAGCTTGCTGTATTACCGATCCCTCTGCCACCGCAGCTTTGACTTCCACTTTGATTTTACTCCACAATTCCACATCAACTGCGAAAACAAAACTAAACAGGCACCCGCCACAGCTACCTCACATTTTTTTACTGCAGCTTTACCAACTTGTTGAATACCTTGCTAGACAGGGCACATGCTGAAATGTATGAGCCAACCGTCAACCATGCACATGCATGCATCCGGCAGTTTGCCGGTTTGACCCCAGCTGAGAGACCCGTACTGGTGTCTTGTCTGTCTGCGAGGGACGGAAAACGGAACTGGATTACTGGAAAGTTCTAGTGGCCGGCCAGCTTTGCCTACCAGTTGACGACCGAGCAGACGAGAACGACGCCACGCACACGCCACGGTCCAGACAGACTCCAGCAGGAGGGATGGTACCATACAGGATTACAGCAGGCTGCATGCAAATCGCGCACTTGCCTGCCGCTCGCTTTTTCTTCTGAAATCTCCGAATCTAATCTAGCAACGTCGCCTCGCCTGCGAATGAACGAAGAATGGTGGTGCAGGGTGTGCAGTGTGCTCGTCGTCGTTATTACCCCGCGCGTTGCCGCGGGAACCAAGGCGGCCGCCGGGCAGACCACGCCGCCGGCCTCTCGTCTCCCGCAGCTTTCGACGCATGCAAAAACGAACCTGGCCCGGCCCGTGCGCCTCGTTACCGCTAAGCTGCATATAAAGATGCGGTACAGTGCATCTGAAAGACTGAAACGATCGATGAACGGACACGGTTGGTATTGCAAAGGACCTGGATCTTCGTAACAAACATATGTGGTAGGGTCAACGCATGATGGTACGGTGCAGCATGCATTGTGACCACCTTCTAGCTCTCTGGTGCATGCATGTCATGTGGATGCATCAGCTAGTATCTTTTCTGTCCTAGCTAGTATAAACCAAAGCACCCACTCTCAAGTCTTATTGTAAACATCAGCGCACATACTTTATATTTATCGAGTTGATTATAGCATGCATGTGCCTCAAAAAGATATAGATACATGTATCGTGAATGAGATCAAAGCATTCCCTATCTAGTGGGATGATATCCGATCCTGTCCGTCTCATCAACCAAATGCTCCCGGCCTTAAAAGTTAACACGCTTGGATTTCACCGGCCCATACATTATCCTCCCGCTAGGAGGTTCGTCCAATACACTCATTAGTTGAGACTTGAGACTTCAATCCCCTGAAACTGAAAGGCTCCCTGCTGATCCCGGGAGGTAGAAGATGAAGCACAGTCGTTGGATTTTAATCCAAGGGTCCAAAAAATCAAGTGAGGAGAGGTGAGATCTCACTCGAGTGAGGAATATATTTATCATCAGTTCCCATCAATCGATTTATGAAGAAACCAAATTCATTCATACACATTCCCCCACCAGCTAATAATCGATCCAGCGAGGTAATTAAGACCCGCTCCGTACTTAATCAGACAAGGTTTCACGTGCCCGAACAAAGAGATCATCAGAGACCTGCTGCATGGCAGAGCACAAACCGTTCGTTTATCATATGGCGCTATCATGGCACTGCTGACCATAAGACAGATTGGCATTGGCCTGTCAGACGGATACCATCAAGGGGAAGCGCCGTTTCATGGGTGGATTGTTGCGCGCGCCCACAAAGATCTCTGCAACCCGATCGCGATGCTCTCGCTAGCTAGCTGCAGGGGTGGGGCTTTCAGGCATGCTTCGACATGGGGCGTGTCGGCCACTTCCGATCCCCATGGCGTCGATCGTTGTGCGTGCAGGCTGATTCCATCCGCGATCCGTCCAGCAGCTCGCCACCACCAGGCACCGCCGGTGCCAAGCAACTGCCGTCGGGCGTCGGCCGACCACCTTCCAGAGCTTTCCAGACCTCATCGGCGTGGAGAGGAGACTGAAAGTACTTACTACGCATGGCATGGGTACCATGTACAGACACGGTGGCAGGAACACTCGCATTCTTACCCATGAATAAAAGAATCTCCGCAAGCATTTTATTCTCGTTCTAACCCATGCGTACTGCAAGAGCAAGACTTCTAGGTTCGATTAAGACGTCCATCTGACCATCTTCTTCTTCTTTTTTACTTTAGGAGTAGGTGAAGTGTGCTTTGGTTATGGCCTGAGGTACTAAAAACACTTTCGTCACATCGACCGGCTAGTCAAAATACGAAGGCAGATTGATCTTACGGAAGCAAGTGACGCCCCTTGGCTGACCATGAGTTGCTGATACGCAAGATCAAGCGCATTTGACGATGAGATGCTGGGCTAACCAACTCAAACTCAAACACAACACGCATGATGTGATGATGAAGAGTCTCGGCAAAGGCAGCAGCTAGCTTCTACACATGCATAACCACTCCCTCATAAGCCACAAGCACTCGTACAAGGACGCATGGTAAAAAAAAAAGATCGAACCATCTAGATCTAGGGCGAGCTAATCTAATTTTACCTGTCTAATATAAGTAGCGAGCATTGTGTTACGGCACAACGATCGAGCACGCCGGGCTGCTAGGTAGCCGGGCAGCTCGCTAGCACAGCACGTCCTTGAGGAGCTTGTACCTGCGGGCTCGCCGCCCTTGCCGCATCCGCTGGGCGGGAACGGCGGCGGCTGCTCGCTGCTCCTGGCTTGCGCCGCCGCCTGCTGCTGCTGCTTGCTGCACCCCGACGACGCCGAGGAGTTGTGCGGCCGCTTCTTCCCGCTGCCGACCTCGTCGCTGAGGCACCAGTCGCAGACGCCCGCGCCCGCCTCCGCCGGGGCGGTGTCGCCGTAGTAGTTTGTGCAGTAGCTGCGCGCGCGTACACGCATGCATCGAAATGAGCGGAAACGGTTAGTCGATCCGGCCGGTAAAGGGAAGGGAGCAAGCTCTGGATTCAATCGTATAGGATAGTAAGGTTCGGCCGGCGAGCGAACGTACGAGTGCTGGTAGCGGAGGCGGCAGCGCGCGCAGCGGAAGAGCTTGTCGGGGAAGCCGACGTCGCCGCACATGGAGCACACGGTGGTGCCGGCCATCGGTGGCCACGGCCGGAGACGCGCGCCCGCGTGGACCGGATGATCTGTAGCCGCCTATTAGACTCGGACGCCGGAGGGAGGGGAGGATGTAGAGATCCGTTCGCACGGTGGCCGCAGCGCAAAGGAGCAAGCGGCCGGGAGGAGGACGACGGGGCTTTAAATACTGATCCGAGAGCGCGAGATGTCAACGGAGGCGAGGCCGGGAGGGATCAGATCGTCAGATGGGTGGGGACCCCACCTAGCACCCAGGTGTGAGGTCGACGGAGGAGCTGCGAGCCCCGGGGGAAGCCGGGCGGGGCGGGAGACGATCCACGTGTCCCGGCGTCTATACGTGCGTGTAAAGGGAGGCAAAAAGATGAGGCGCGCGCGAATCGCAGGGTCGGTTGCTCTAATCTGTGATTGCCTGGTGATTAGCTGCGACCGGATCGGTTGCATTGTATGGCGGTATGGTTTTCTCGACGGCAACTAGTATGTGGTGACTGGTGAGATGAAAAGCAGTTTTTTTTTCTATTAACGAAAAAAAGCAGATATGTGCATTCCCTATGTTATTAAAAGGGGAAAGCTATATTACACTCGAGCATTTCTACTCCTCCCCACACTCGAATTTCCCTGCCTATTAAATCGCGCGTCGAGGTTGGAGGGGTGGGAGGTGGGTGGCGGCGGCCGGTGGCGAGGTCGCCGCCGGCCGCGGGCGGAGGTCGAGGCGGCGGCCTTTAGGGTTTGGGTTTCTGTTGTCGACCGAAACCCACCGGCGAGCAACGACGGGCAACACGAAGAGCCGGGAGGTTGCTAGGGCGCTAGAGGCACTGCTCCCTCGTCGACGGCCCGCAATTTCCGTCACGCGCCCGGAGGATGTATGAAAACCGGGCGTGCCACCTGACCTATACCCGATCAGGAGGGTGCAGACGTGCTCCGAACAGTTTCCTGCATACAAAGACACGTGTAAACGTAAGTCCGAGCCGTGGTCGGCTCCCCGGGACGACTCTTGCATCGGCTTTGAAGAGCCGATCGAGTCCCGGTGTCAGATGGGATCTGATTGTATCCAGATATGATAAATAGAGCAAATCACTATAAAACTGCTTCAGTTAAATCTAATTGATCTAATCCACGATAGTAACAGCTTCACCGCTAGATCGGAACATCCTATACGTGACTAGGCCTAGCGAACATAACAGACAACTAAACCACAACCCAAAACAGAGGCCTAAGAACTAGCAAGAGCCGTTTCCCGGAACAATCCCTATCAAGGCTAAGATAAAGCATCTACTACGCCACCGGATCATCCAATCCGTTTGCAAGGCCTAACCTAGCAGATATTATGCCAACTCTTAAGATAAGAGCAAACCATAACAGATCAGATCTACTAAACATGAAAGAAGCAGGGTGTTGCCCCTGTGCGACTAATTCTATGCGATAAGAACTAGCAAGAGATTGAAACGTGACTGCACAGAGACAACATGATATTCGCAGATGATAAGCAACGAAGCACAACAGACCTACTAAAAGCCATGCTACGAACATCATGATAACTAGTACTACTCGCCATCAAAAACGCTTCAGTACGAGTAATACCAAGGTAAAAGCAAGAACAATACTGCCCTGATCGCAAGAAGCGATCAGGGCAGCATGGCACTTACTTGGATGGAACCCTAGGATTAGGGGTGGCGATGCGCCGAGAGTTGTTGTTTGCGAGTCGTGATGACGCTCTCTTCATGAATAACAAAGGATACATATTTATAGTCCGGAGACTTGGGAAATAATCTAAACTAATCTTGTCCCGATTGGACTCTATCTCTAATCTTAAACTAAAGATACTCGGCCAATGTGGCCCAGACGCTCACGCAGAAGCCGATTTACAAGCCTTCCTCATCTTTTGCTTTAGGCCCATCTTGATTTCGGCCCGTTAATTTATGGCGATAACACATGCCCCCTGGTTTTGGCAATGATAGTTCCAAAACCAATCCGTCGCTTCATCTTCCCGTTAATGTTCATTAATCATACTGCAACCACCAAGGAAGACGCAACGTCTCTGCAACTGGCTCCTCGTAAAACGTGAAAACTGCCGATCCATCTTCCATCTTTTCACTATTTAATCTCACCCGAATCGGCTCTTCTCCACAGCAAACTCCTTCTTCCTCCCAAAGCCAATAACGCAGAAAATCCAATCATTCACCAGCCATGGCCATCTCCTCTTCCTCCGGCTCCAACTCTTTTGGAGACTCCTCTTCTTCCTCCTCATCTCCTCCTTCTTCTTCCTCCCTCTCGGCCTCCTCTATCGACTCTATCCCAGAGAGCCGAGAGCCGACCCCCGAGTGGGACCCAACAGCAGCCTACGAGGCGCTGGCTCCTCTGTACTGGGATGCAGAGGAGTTCGACTTCGGGGTCGCCTCCGAGGAGGACGAGCCCATGACCGAAGAAGAAGAAGACCTCCAGTCCCTCTTCCAAGAGGAACTGGAGAGCAGTGAAGACGACGCCTTCTCCTGGGAAGGAGCCGACTCCTCCGAAGGGATCGGCTCTTCTTCCAGCGATGATACGGCGGCAGGGGAAAACCCCCACCAATTCCTCAAGGCCCCCTTGGAGGGGAGCGAAGAAGAAAGCAGCAGCAGCGGCGGGCGAAGCAGCAGCAGCGGCGGGCGAAGCAGCAGCAGCACCGAGGACGATGGCAGCAGCGGCGGCGACGACGGCGATGATGACGACGACGATGGTGGAGACGCACCGTCGCGCAGCCTGAAGCGCCGCAGGTGCTCAGACACCCATGACTGGTAGATGTAGGTAGCATCGTAGGAATAGGACCTCAAAGCCGAAGGATTGATTCCTTTGTAAAATCGGCTTTCCTTGTAATAAACTTCCCTTTTTAATGAAATCGAGTTTCCCCAATTTCACATGTTTTCATTTATTTCTCAAAAAGCCGATGGCAACGCATCAGGCTTCCATAAATATCCAAGAGCCGATGAAATTCAAACTAGAAGCAACCCGCACAAGAGTAGAATATCGCTTCCAGCTTGAACCGAACTCGACGTACCCTCAAATTCGAGTGTAATTCGAAAAACAAGCTCTACAAATACGAGCAAGAATTCTCCAGGCAACCGGAATTCGAACCAGAATCTCCAGCAATCAAACCCTAAGTCAACAGATCTGTGACCATGGCGGATTCTGCAATTCAGACAACAAGCTCTAATGATGCGGCAATCCACGGCTTGACGGTAATATTCGGCCTAATCTTTTAGTTTTCTTCAGCTCACTAAGCTTCTGAAACTGAAACTCTGAAATATGACACCATACACATACTTCTGAATTTCTGAACTTCAGGTGTCAGACATCCTTCTGCCGCATCCCTCCAATCCAAAATCTTTCTGTCTTGGCCCACAAACCCATGAAACCCCCACAGATTTGATCTCTTGTGAAGCAAATATGATCCCTTTTGTGAGTCAAAACATTGATTTGAACCTCTGGGCCGACTGCTTAAGACCCTGGCCTAATCCACCTGAAAGCTGGATAACATGGTATAACAGAGTAGCAAAAGCCCACATGCCCTTGTGGCAAGATTTGAACATAGCCGATGCACTTAGCTTATCACTGTCACCCCTTGACAAAGATGAAAATCTTCTGAAAACCATCGGCTATTTCTGGTCTGATGCTCTGAATTGTTTCCTTTTTTGTCATGGACCCATGACTCCCACTCTGCTAGATGTTGTCATGATCACCGGACTAGACATTAGCTCCCCCAATCCTGCTGCTCACAAAATGACAGAAGTCCCCTTTAAACTTTCTTCCAAAGTCAACTGCACAAATTGCGGTACTTACATGAGTCAGCACATGAAGACAAAAGGTCCAGTGACTGAGAAGGAACACACAGCCTTCTTAAATCTTTGGCTAGAGCACTTCATCTTCTGTGGCCCTTCCTTAGCTCCAACTAAGAACTATCTCCCCTTGGCCTACCACCTGGCCCATGGTAATCACACCGGCCTAGGCAAACTTTTTCTCGGAGAAACATACAGATATCTCCATTTAATGACATCTAACTTGCTCAACCACAAGAAACTGAGAACTGGAGGCCCTTGGTGGTTTATTCAGTTGTGGGCACAACTGTACTTCCAGCACCATGTTCCCAACTTCCAAGGCCTGACCAAGAACTCTTTCCCTGATGAGAGTGGCAAACCAATTAGATGTACAAGCTATGGCCAAGCTTTATTCAGTCTTCCTGGCAGTAAACTAAATTCAGCAGATGCAACAAACTGGTTTAGAGTCTTCTACAAAGGACTAGATAATCCTCTCTACCTTCCGTTTACTGAATCTGAATCCTTTGAGAACCCAACTGCCTTCAGACTAGATAACTTTGCCGATGACGATAGCACTCGGCATCTGTATTCTTTGATGATTCGACCTGGCTTCCTCCCCGTTGGCATCAGTACTTCTAACAGAATTATCAAGCCAGGCTATGAATCCTACCAGCCAGTCATAGTAGCTCGGCAATTTGGCCTAAGACAGGTCCCTCCCCACTTCCATATTCACCACTTGGTGGAGAGCAGAGCCGATCTGCCTGACGGTCTTATTAGCTCGAGATGCTACAGCATGTTTGATGACCTCCACATTCCAATACCAGCCGATCTGTCCTTCACTTCTTCATCAATCAGCTTTGATACCTGGTGGAAGATGTGGACAACACATGTCTTCAGAAAAGCTCTAGGCCCTCAAATGCAGCAAATTGATCCTGAATACGTAATCCCCGAGGAAGAGGTACTGATTTTATGCATTCATCCTTTTAAATCCTCTATTCCTTTCTCTTGGCTTAACCTGCTCATCCTGTCAGCAGCAACAAGATGGTCCAGAACCCATGACCAGTACTGGGGAGCCATTTCACTTTCTTCCAACTGCTCCTGATGTACTCTCCTGCAAAGGATCACCACCAATGAAGAAAGTGATAATGTCTGTTCAGCCAGACTTACTTTAGTCGGCTTCCAAGCGAAGACAAACTTCTGCAAGCGTTGCCCCCCGAGTCTTGACCAAGAAAAGGAAGACGATCACGAGGCGAGTGATCAAGAAACCAGCACCAGCTTCTTCGAGTCCATCAGAGTCTAATACCAACCAGGTAACTTATTTCTCCGAAACTTCTTCTTTATCTCATACATGTGTACTCTGGTTGACTGCAGTTCTATGTTCAGGATGCAGCTGAAGAAATCCCTAGTGTAAAAACCCTGGATCAACATGAGACAGCTGCAACTCCTGATGCACTGATGAATACAAGCGAGGAACAAGGCGATGCAGCAGATGCTCTTGACGTCAACACCAGCTTTGATAGGACGATTGCTCCTGAACCGTGCAACACTTCTTCTTCAGAACAGGTAACATTACAAAAAAAAAATCAATTCTGAACCAGCCGATAACTCCATAAATGCATCTTGCACTAACTCCAGATATGCCCATAGAGTTTTGATATTTCAGGTTTGCTTTCCTTTGACCCTGCATCAATGGGTCTAACTGTCCCTGGATCAGAAACATCATCTCTACAGCAATCGGCTAACCTAACACATCAGCTTCAACTTATCAAGGATCTTCTATCTGCCCCAATCACTGCTCTGGTTGATGATTCCAGTAAAATAAAGAACATCTTCGAGCAAATAGAATCCCAACTCCCGGAACCATTGCAAATCAAGCTCTGGTCAGCCAGCAACCTCCCATTCTTCCGGATAGAAGTCAGTAAAGCACAAGAAAGGATGAAAGCATGTCGCTCTCAAGCTTCTCTGAAAGCCGACATTACCCAAAAATGCAAGGCTCTCAACCAGAAGAAGGCAACTCTAGATATCAAAGCTGACGTGTCTGCCAACACGAATCGACTCGACCTCCTGAAGAAAGAACTGGCGGAACTCGAAGAAAAGGTCCGCATTACCAAGGAACTCATCCAGGCCGAGGAAACTTCCATTGCAAACTCCAAACAAGAAACCCGGAAGATATCTGAGCAAATACAAGCAGAGTTTGCAGAGATCAGCACCTTGAGTTGGCAGATAGTTTCAGGCAATGACAAGGATGATGAAGCGATTGTAGCACGTGCAGATGCCGTTCGTACTGAAGCCATCCACGCCATAGAAGAATTCCTGAACCAGTAGATAGGCTCAAGAGAGAATTAGTACTGCCTGTTAACTTGAAAGTTATACTTGTTTAAAAACATCTCAAGTCGATGGTAATACATCGGCTATCTTTCTTTATCGGCCAACTCAACGTGTTGGCCTATCATTATATTATTTTTTTTTACCGGCCAACTCAACGTGTTGGCCTATTACACTGCAGCCAGATGGATCTCAATTACTCGTCTTTCCACATGCTCGGGAAATACTTCTTCAGATGTTGTCCATTGATAGCAACAGAAAACTTGACGCCGTCCAATTCCTCGAGCATGTACGCATTCCCAGGCAAAACCTGATCAACCTTGTACGGATCATGCCAAATTGGAGACCATTTACCAAACTTTTTATCTTTAGTTCCCAATGGCAACACTGCCTCCCAAACCAAGTCTCCCACCTGGAAATCCTTAGGTTTGACCTTCTTGTTGTATGCACGGGCGACTTTAGCCTTATTTTCTTTGATCTTTTCCAACGACCAAAGTCTCAATTCCATTAGGTCCTCCACGTTATCATTCATCAAGGCTGCATACTGTTCAACAGATAGATCATTCTGAAACTCAACACACCTTGATCCGGCTGTGATTTCCCACGGTAGCATAGCACCCTGGCCGTAGACTAGATGGTACGGCGACGTCTTGGTGGACCCATGACACGAAATACGATATGCCCACAAAGCTTCTGACAACACCTCATGCCAGCGCCTAGGATATTCATCGATCTTTCTTTTTATGAGCTTGATGAGGCTCTGGTTGGATGGTTCAGCCTGTCCATTAGCTTGGGCATAATATGGAGATGATCTGATCAGCTTAATCCCCATATCATCGGCAAACTTTCTGAACTCCTCCGATATAAAGACCGATCCTCCATCGGTCGTAATGGTCTGGGGGATCCCAAATCTGTGAATGATGTGTTCTTTGACAAAGCTGATCACATCTCTTGATGCCACTGACCTCATGGGTACTGCCTCTACCCACTTTGTGAAATAATCTGTGGCAGCTAAGACCCATTGGTGACCCTTGCTAGACGACGGGTTGATCTGTCCAATCATGTCCATGCCCCAACCTCTGAATGGCCAGGGTTTGATGATAGGGTTCATCACTGATGCTGGCACTATCTGAATTTTGCCAAACCTCTGACACACTTGACATCCCTTGTAATATTTGAAACAATCTTCAAGCATAGTGGGCCAGTAATAACCCGATCGCCTAATCAGCCACTTCAACTTGGGAGCCGATTGGTGAGTACCGCAGGCTCCTTCATGTACCTCATGCAAGAGCCGATTTGACTCTGAAGGTCCCAGGCATTTAAGTAATAGTCCTTCCAAGGTCCTGTAGAACATATCGTCCCCTATCAGAACATACTTTATGGCCTTGAGTCTTATCCTTCTGGGTGCCCCCCGAGCCGAATCCTTCAAGTAATTGAAGATATCGGCTCTCCAGTCTCCGGGTTCTAGAAACTGAACCTCCACCTCGACTCCATCGGCTGTCTCCTTGTAGCCAGAAGCCATCTGTGCCAAATCATTGGCTTCATTGTTCAGAGTCCTGCGTATCCAGTGGAAATTGATGTACCTGAATCGTGACATCAACTCACGGCACTGCATCCATATCGGGAAAAGAGCCTCGCTCTCACACCTATATTCCTCCGTGAGCTGAGAAATCACCAGCTTCGAATCTCCAAAAATTTCCACCGCTTCTGCACCGGCTTCGAGAAGCAACTCCATCCCTTTGCGAACGGCTTCATATTCCACCAGATTATTGGTGCACGGGGCAGTCATTCTGATGGAGAAGGAATAAGTCGCCCCTCGAGGCGACACCAACAGAATTCCCACACCGCACCCATCATCACAAGCCGATCCGTCAAAGAACATAGCCCAAGCACGAATAAATAATGCAGCAATATCAATGCTGATCCTATCCGCAACAAGATCTGCCAGTGCTTGTCCCTTGACTGCTTTCGCAGGCTGGTATCGGATATCGAACTCTGACAATGCAAACATCCATTTTCCGAGCCGGCCTTTAAGGACAGGGGCCGACAGCATATGTTTTATGACATCCGATTTGCATATGACAATTGTTTCCGCCGAGAGCAAAATATGGCGAAGCTTTGTACATGTAAAGTATAAGCAAAGACAAAGCTTCTCGATTTCAGGATACCTAGTCTCGGCGTCTAACATGCATCTGCTGAGGTAGAAAACCACCCTCTCTTGGCCGTCATGCTTCTGGACTAGCACCGAAGCAATGGAAGTGTCACCGATGGATAGGTACACATAGAACGGCCTATCTTGCTGACGAGGAACCAATACTGGAGGCTTTGACAAATATTCTTTGATTTCATCGAAAGCTTGCTGCTGTTCTGCCCCCCAGCGAAACTCATCATCGGATTTGATCTTTACTAAACCCATAAACGGCTCAATGCGTCCGGACAGATTAGAAATAAATCGCATGACAAAGTTAATTTTACCGATGAGTTTCTGTAACTCCTTCTTTGTAGTAGGTGGCTTCATCATCTTCACGGCTTCTTGACTTTTTAGGCCGATCTCGATTCCCCTTTCATGCACCAGGAATCCCAGAAATTGACCGGCCGATACACCGAAGGCACACTTCTTTGGGTTCATTTTGAGCCCAAACCTTCGAGTCCGCTCCATAACTTGACACAGATCTTCTAAATGCCCCGCAGCTGACTTGGACTTGACCACAACGTCATCAATATAAATCTCTACCAGCTTGCCGATGAGATCATGAAAAATGTAATTCATAGCACGTTGGTACGTTGCACCGGCATTTTTCAGTCCGAAGGTCATAACCAAGTACTCGAACAAGCCAACTGCACCTGGTACTCTGAACGCAGTCTTGTTCACGTCCTCTGGGGCCATGAAGATCTGGTTGTAACCGGCGTTGCCATCCATAAAACTCATCATTTTGTGGCCAGCAGCGGCGTTGATCAACGTCTCTACAACAGGCATTGGGTATTCATCCTTCGGAGTTGCTCTGTTGAGATCTCTAAAATCGACGCAGACACGCCATCGGCCATCTTTCTTTTGTACCGGCACCACACTGGAGATCCATTCTGCATACCGGCACGGCCTGATGAACCCAGCATCCAGCATCTTCTCCACCTCTTTCTTAACTTCTTCTAGGACTTCGGCCTTCATCTGACGTGCTCGTTGCTGAAACGGCCGAAACCCTTTCTTGAGCGGGAGCCGATGCTCGACTATGCTTCTATCCAGTCCTGGCATCTCCGTGTAGTCCCATGCAAAGCAATTCCGGTATTCTTTTAGCAGTGTGATCATCTCCTCTCGCAAAGCCGGATCCAACTTCCTGCTGATAAATGTCGGCCGTAGCTTATCCCCAGGACCGATGTCAACCTCTTCCAAATCATCAGCTGATGTGAATCCGTATCCGAGTTTGCCGTCATCTAAAAAATCGGCCGCGAATGCAAGCGAGTCTTCACTATCCACAATATCAGCAGCAAACACAGGGAGATGACAAGAAAAATTATTTGGCCAACCGCACGGGCTGGCCGCTTCTATACTTCTATTATTTCTCAGAGCCAAATAGTCAATAGATAGCCAACTGCTAGAGGAGGCCATCATGTGTACATGATGTAACAATTCCGACCAAAAACAGAATTTTTCTATTTTTCGGGGCCGATCGCCGGGATCGGCCTCTCTATTTTTATTACACCCCGTGGCTAGCCAGGGTGCATCTATTCTGTGAGGCCAGTAGATAAGACCAGCCTCAGTCCGTTTTTTGTCGCCTCAATCCGATCACAGTCTTTTAGGGCGATCCCGGAAATCGGCTCTTGTCCTTCTGCATCCCAGGCGTTCATATATGCGACCGAGACCTCGCTGGAATCATCTGCAGGGACCACCTCTACCTCATCGCCATCCCATTGGACGAGGTACTGGTGCATTGTGGAAGGGATACAACAGTTGGCATGAATCCAGTCTCTTCCAAGCAGCACCGTGTATGTACTCTTGCTGTTAACGATGAAGAACGATGTCGGTACAGTCTTGCGGCCCACTGTCAGTTCCACATTAAGAACCCCCATCGCCTCTGATGGCTGTCCATTAAAGTCGTTAAGCATCACATTGGTCTTGATCAAATCGGCAGAAGAACGACCCAATCGGCGCAGCACAGAATATGGCATCAGCTTAACTGCAGCACCAGTGTCGACCAACATCCTGTTCATAGGCTTGCCGTCAATGAAGCCCTTGAGATATAACCCCTTCAAGTGTTTGTGGCTCTTCTCCTTGGGCTTCTCGAAAATGATTGGCCGTGGGCCGAGATCCAGCTGCGCGATGGCCAATTCCTCCGGTTGGGGTGCTCGAAACTCCGACGGGAGCACGAACACCATTTCACGTCAGCCGATGGCTTCTCATCGGCTTTTGTCTGCTTGGGGCGCCACTCCATCCTCGGGGGGCGCCTCTCTTCCCTCTGCGGTCGCCTAACTTGCTCCGCGAGATCTGGACGCGCTTTCCTCAGCACGTCAAGATACTTTGCTTCCGCATCTTCCAGATTGCGCAAACGCTGTACTCTGCGCTTCTGCGACCGATTGAGCCCGTCAGGACACCACCGTGGGCGATGGTACCTGTCTTCTTCCTCTAGCTCTGAATCACCTCCGGATGGGCGCCCCACATGGTCGTCCTGACGTGTTCTGGGCCCCAAACGCCGGAACACCGATGTCTTGTCCTGTTGGTGTCCTCGAGGCCTGCACTCCAAGCAATCATCTATAGTAGGTAATCGGCTCATGCCGGAATTCCAACAGTACCTGAAGAACGGGCAATGCCAGTGGTCGCGTATAGCCTGGCGCCTCCCCAATGTCCTTCCTGAGCGGTGCTCGTACTCGTCTTCCTCCGATTCGTATCGGCGGCGTAGCTGGTACTGGTACTGGTATTTCTCCAGAAGCCGATTAGAAGCTGGAAGCTGATTGCGGATGTGACGTACTTGCTCTTCAGTCACATGCTGCTGTTCCAACTCGTGTTCATTCTGCGGCCGCTTGCCAGAAGCGGCCTCTCTCCTCTGCTTGTCATGGCGGCGCATAGGTCCCACCATGTTGATCTGGAATGCCAAGTCCCGGCCCTTGGACCTGAAGTCTGACAGTTCCACCACGTTAGCTTGTGGGAAGGGCTTCGTGTCCACCTTCATAGTGTGCTGAGCCAGGATTAATCGGCCTTGCTCGATAGCCGATTGGATCTGGTGACACAGCTGCTTGCATTCACCAGTGGCATGAGTAAACGAGTGGTGCCACTTGCAGTATAGCCTTCCCTGCAACTCTTGTGCCGTCGGCAGCTTGTAATTTTCTGGGAGCTTCAGCTGTTTTTCTTTGAGGAGCAGGTCGAATATCTGCTCTGTTTTGGTCACGTCGAAGTCGAAGCCCTTCACATGCCCCTGCTGCTTGATCCACTTGCATGGGACAGGATTTGCCCCCCGAGTCCACTCTGCCACGACCACTTCTTGCTCTTCACCCGAGTCGTCAGATTCTTCAGCTTGTGCCATGTTTACATGGCGCTTGAACTTGTCCTGGTACAGCTCAGGATGATAATGCTCGTATGCCGTAAGCTTCTGCACCAGGTGCGCCAGAGACGTGAGCTCCAACTGAAAAGCCGCATCCTTGATCGGCTTAGCAAGTCCCAGGATAGCCAGATCGACTGCCTCTTTCTCTGTGATGCGTGACGAGTAGCATCGGTTCTTGACCTCCCTGAAGCGCTGTATGTACTCTGACACGGTCTCTCCTCGCTTCTGCCTGACTTGGGCGAGGTCGGCAATTCCAGCTTCTGCAGCTTCCGAGTGGTACTGGGTATGGAATTGATCTTCAAGCTGCCTCCAAGTCCGAATCGAATCCGGAGCTAGCGACGCGTACCATCCAAAGGCTGGGCCTGTAAGGGATTGGCCGAAGAACCGGACCCTCAATGGATCCGACACTGAGATCATCCCAAGCTGCGTTAAGTATAGGCTCACATGCTCGATGGAGCTGGCTCCCTCTGATCCGTTGAACTTGGTGAACTCAGGAAGCCGATACTTGGGTGGCAGTGGGATCAAGTCATAGTCGCTTGGATACGGCTTGGAATAGCCGATCGCTTTCCTCTTGGGCAGGATGCCGAACTGGTCTCTGAGTATTGCACTAACCTGCTCCACACTAAGAACTCCTGGGGCCGATGGCTCAGCACTCGGCCCAGTAGCATACTTTGCCAGCCACGCTTGTTTTTCTGCGTCTGCTCCAGGAGCTCCTGGGTTCACCATCTGCACCGAGCGTGCTGGACTGACGCTGTCAGGGATGTAGGCGCACGTGTAGCCGTGCGGAATCTCCTTAGGTGGCTCGGTGAGGAACTGGCCTTCTCCAGGATCACCGCCGATCTTGTGGACGACGTAGATCGGCGAGCTGTGTGGTCTGGGAGCTGCAAATGAGAATGGCAGTTGCGGCCTAGAATGCAGTGCAGCTTCCTCTGTGTGACTCCCCAGGATTGGCCCCGATGGAGAGTACTGGTTCTTGATTATCTCCTGGATGACGCGATGCGCCATGCGCTCGAGTTCGTTCATCAAGCTCTGAGAGTGCCGATGAAGCACATGGGGCACCATGTAGTTCATCTCCTGACGCAGGGCTCTGGTGCGTTCTTCAGATGGTACAGACAGATCTACATTGTCCAGAGCGCCTTCTGGTGAGAACCCCTTCCACTTGATGCCATGGTTGCGAGTCCTCTCAAAAGAGCCGATGAGATCGGCTTCCAGCAGAGCTTTGATCTCATCATACTTCTTCTTGTGTTCAGGAGGAAGCTCTTCATATGTGACGGGCTTGGGAGCGGGTTCTTGATCTTGAGCTCCAATCATCATTGCGGTGGATGTTGTTGCCGAGTGTCCCACCAGGCGTGCCAGAATGTGTTGTCGACCGAAATCCACCGGCGAGCAACGACGGGTAACACGAAGAGCCGGGAGGTTGCTAGGGCGCTAGAGGCACTGCTCCCTCGTCGACGGCCCGCAATTTCCGTCACGCGCCCGGAGGATGTATGAAAACCGGGCGTGCCACCTGACCTATACCCGATCAGGAGGGTGCAGACGTGCTCCGAACAGTTTTCTGCATACAAAGACACGTGTAAACGTAAGTCCGAGCCGTGGTCGGCTCCCCGGGACGACTCTTGCATCGGCTTTGAAGAGCCGATCGAGTCCCGGTGTCAGATGGGATCTGATTGTATCCAGATATGATAAATAGAGCAAATCACTATAAAACTGCTTCAGTTAAATCTAATTGATCTAATCCACGATAGTAACAGTTTCACCGCTAGATCGGAACATCCTACACGTGACTAGGCCTAGCGAACATAACAGACAACTAAACCACAACCCAAAACAGAGGCCTAAAAACTAGCAAGAGCCGTTTCCCGGAACAATCCCTATCAAGGCTAAGATAAAGCATCTACTACGCCACCGGATCATCCAATCCGTTTGCAAGGCCTAACCTAGCAGATATTATGCCAACTCTTAAGATAAGAGCAAACCATAACATATCAGATCTACTAAACATGAAAGAAGCAGGCAGGGGCGGATGCACAGGGGGGGCTGGGGGGGCTCCAGCCCCCCTAAACCAAATAATTACACTCAAAATACTGTAGCAAAAACATTAATTCACCATTAAAAATCCATCTCAATTCCTAACTCCATTGATTCAGCCCCCCCTTATCCCCAATCCTACCTCCGCCACTGGAAGCAGGGTGTTGCCCCTGTGCGACTAATTCTATGCGATAAGAACTAGCAAGAGATTGAAACGTGACTGCACAGAGACAACATGATATTCGCAGATGATAAGCAACGAAGCACAACAGACCTACTAAAAGCCATGCTACGAACATCATGATAACTAGTACTACTCGCCATCAAAAACGCTTCAGTACGAGTAATACCAAGGTAAAAGCAAGAACAATACTGCCCTGATCGCAAGAAGCGATCAGGGCAGCATGGCACTTACTTGGATGGAACCCTAGGATTAGGGGTGGCGATGCGCCGAGAGTTGTTGTTTGCGAGTCGTGATGACGCTCTCTTCATGAATAACAAAGGATACATATTTATAGTCCGGAGACTTGGGAAACAATCTAAACTAATCTTGTCCCGATTGGACTCTATCTCTAATCTTAAACTAAAGATACTCGGCCAATATGGCCCAGACGCTCACGCAGAAGCCGATTTACAAGCCTTCATCTTTTGCTTTAGGCCCATCTTGATTTCGGCCCATAAATTTATGGCGATAACAGTTTCTGGGGTCGGAGGAGGCTCCAATGGCCGGCGGATCTAGAGGAGGTCGGGGGCGGAGGTGGTGGTTCGGCCGGCGGCGGAGGGCGAGGCGCCGCGGGAGCGCTGCCGGCCGGGCGGTGGAGGAGGCCGGTTGGGCCACGCCGGGGCGGGGGCGACGACGGCCATGTGGCGGCGGCGGCGGCAGCGACGGCGGGAGGGGCTCCGGCGAGACCCTCCCGTGCCCGCGGCTGGAGAAGCAGGGCGGTGGCGGGGGCGCCGGTGCTGAGGAAGGAGGAGGTCGGAGGTTGAAGATGAACAGTGCAAGGAAGATCCACCACCGTCAGATCTTCATCTGATGGTAAAAAAAATTCGGGTGTGGAGAAGAGAAAAAATACCCAGGTGTGGTATTGACATCCCCTAAAACTATTAAAAATATTGTGCTCTTATAACGGGGATAAGATGATCAAGTTTACTATACATTCACAATTGAGTAAAGGGTAATCCTGAAGGTGGCGAGCTAGTGATGATGAAGACATTGAAATAAACGTGTGCCAATGCACACATGCCACGTGGATCCTGTACCTTCTGACGAGAAGGAAACCGACGACCCAAAAAGGATCTCTCTCTCACGCGCACTCACTGTGTGTGTACGAAACTAACGTACCCCAAACTGACGCCGGCCTTGGGATGCAATGTGAGATAATCTGCGGTTGGTTGCTGCGTACTCCCTCCATATTGAAATACTTGACGTTTTGGACAAGGGCACGGTCTCCAAAACACAACTTTGACTAATTATTTATATTAAAATATTTATCAAAGAGTGATATATGTATATTTTTATGAAAGTATTTTTCAAGATGAATCTATTCATATAATTTTTATATTTTCAAACTCAACAACTTGAGATTTATTCATCATTTATATTCTCGAAGTTTGACTCAAACCTTGTCCAAAACGTCAAGTATTTTAATATGGAGGGAGTATGTAGTTAATTGTACGACCTTGACGCGAGTACAGTGCAAATTAAACGCCCGGACCCTCTCATTTGCTTCGAGGAGAAGACACCACGCTCGAGCTTTCATTTCGTTTCGTCCGTCTCCGATCCTCCTCGTTGTCATTGGTCGCACGCACACATACTGTACCAGCTGCAGCTGACAGAAACGGAACATGCACGTCCGTTTGTGTGCAGCGTAGCAGTAACTCGCCTGGTGCCCTGGACTCGAGCTCCCTTCTGTTCTGTCCGTCGGATGATCGGATTGCTCCCGCGCGCAATGCACTGATGCACGTACGCTGTATGGGGATCGGGTACCGCGGGTGGGTGGGTAGGTGGGGGTCGGGCGATTCGCCGGGCGCGCCGCCGCTAGATGAAGCACGGGCGCTGGGCGGCGGCCGGACCTCATCCGGAAGCCGCGAGCGCAGGACGGGCGGGGGAATAATGGCGCACATGAACGCTGACGCGCGCAGGGCGGCAGGTAGGCGATGCCGACCGGGCTCCTCGCTGTCCCCCTGGGATCAGTCCAGAGATTGTTCCTATTTTCCCTGCGGCGGCGACGGCGACGGCGAGCCGGCGCGCGCGCGCCCGGAAGCCGGACGCCCCCGCTGGCCGATGAGCTCCGTACGTGACTGCACGCCTGAATGACTTTGTAGCGTGCTAGTGAATAGTTATAGTTTGACTATTAATTACGGTATCAAATAAATCAGTTTACAAAACCAACTTCAGAACCTCGCGCTAGTGACCCTGAAAAATCTAATAAGGCCTTTGACCGTGCGATTAGAGAATAGTTACTGTAGTATCACTATATCAAATCATCGATTAATTACTGTCATTAGATTCGTCGCGAAAAATTACACTCATCCCTAAAATTTTTTTACAAATAGACTTCATTCAGTTCTTGATGCGGAAAAAATTCAGTGTAGCGCTAAGATTCTAGCGCCAACCCAAGACCTGTTCCACTGAATCCTGCAGCGAGCGCACAGGGGGGTGCGCGTGTGGGCCGCGGGAGTGGGCCGGGGAGCTGCCTCTAGGATTTGCCTGGCCCTGGCTTGCCGTTTTGGGGCTGTTCGGCTGGTGGAAAAGCCGATAGATTTCGACTGATTTAATAGTATCATGTGAGATGAAATAAGCTAAAATAAACTGAAATAAGTCGGGAAAAGACAAACGAACAGGCCCTTTAGGCGCGTCGCTTTTTGGAAACGAGAGGGTATATATAGCTACCTAGGTAGGAAAGCGCGCGTCGCCGCGCCCGTGGATGGGGCTGGACTGGTGTAGCGTTACTGTTTGCTATGTAGGAGTATCTTTTTTTACTAAGAAGTTGTATCGGGCTGTCCGTGAATGCATGGATGTGCATGTGTTTGCTGTATGTTCTTCGCATTGCATGTGGCTGCATGCGGTGGCTCCACGGTGTTTGTCATTTATTTTAGGAAAGTAAACGCTACGCTACTGCTGACTTCAAATATAATAATATATATTCGTTGGGCATAGAGTAGGCTGATTGTTTAGGCCCTGTTTAGTCCCACTCCATAAATCCCGTAAATGCAAAAAAAAAGTCACATCGAATGTTTCAACACATGCATGGAGTACTAAATGAAGTCTATTTACAAAATTTTTTTGCATGGATGGGCTGTACTAAATGAAGTCTATTTACAAAATTTTTTTGCATGGATGGACTGTAAATCACGAGACGAATCTAATGAGCCTACTTAATCCATGATTTGCAACAATGATGCTACAGTAAACATCCGCTAATTATTGGCTAATCATAGATTAATTAGCATCATTAGATTCGTCTCGCGATTTACAACTCATCTGTGCAAAAAGTTTTATAAATAAACTTCATTTAGTACTTCAAATTAGTAAGATTACATCGCAATTTTTTTTTTGCAAAATATCTAAACACGACCTTAGTTCAGGATGCGGTTCTGGTGGAGCAAGTAGGTATATATATGGTTTTATTTTCTGTGGATAATTTGGTGGACCGGTATGAAGTGGTGGAGCCTTCGTTTATGTGATATGGTTCGGTGGACTACGATGTTGACAAAGCAGAGTTGTGGGTTGCCGACTTGCCGTACTGGGTGAACTCCTTGCCAGATCGCATGTAGTTATGCGGTCGAGTGAATTTGTATGTCGGTTATGTGATGGGATTGCAAGAGGGTGGAACATACTCGTGACGTTATTATTATGTAAAAACTGTACGTTGCAAATTCACAGAAGAAGGCAAGGCATCAAGCATTGCAAGATTACTTGCGTCATCCAAGGTTTGATGTGGGTCGTGTGATGGCTCTGGTCTTCTAGGATAGGGTTTGACTGCTTTTTTTATGGTTGTTCTTTGTATATTCTAACGGTACTGTAGTGTTCTTTTTTAATTTTTTTTACTTTTCTAGATACATAGATTTTGTTATGGTGCATATACCTAGAAAAGCCAAAACGACTAATAATGAGACAGAGAGAGTAGTTTTATACTATTGCAAGAACCAGGTTTGATTGCCTTTGTTCTTGAAAATACAGTTTTATTTTTCCTAGTGCTGCGACGGTTTGGAATAATTTGTTGCTTTGGAGCTTATTTCTGCTTGGTTGCCGTGGACCTGCAGCCAATCAATCATTTTTTTTTCTACGAAGTGAGCAGGAAGACTTGAATCTTGCAGTAGCCTTTAATCTTTTTCTTTTACAAAGCACGTGTTGGCAAGCAGTCCAGTAGTCGCATGCTGAGATCGTTGTTCGCCAATCTAAAAAGAAAAGGGGAGGAAAAATAGGCACTTGTGATGAGACTACGCCACTGCGGTGCCTTATAATTTACGTTGGTGTTGTCTTCAAAATTCAGAATCTATGACCTTTACTTGGGCCTTCTTTGTGGGGTTATTGTGCGTTAGATAGGATAATTTTAATCTTTTGCCGTCTGCGTCCATGTTACGGTGACGGGGCGCTGTCCAGAATTTGCAATGAGCACAATTGAGTCATGTTGCTGTGACGGGGTCGGCCATGTTGCTCATACTTTTAGGCCAGCAAGAGGTAAGAGAAAAATTGAAGAGACACCGACGATGTAGGACGCTCTGGAAACATGGCCCATGAGCAGGCCCAAAATTGTTACAGGCCACAATAAAAGGAACCAATACGAAAGAAAAAGAGCAGGTGGGACTGCACAGTAAAAAAAAGATGAACACGCGTCAGATACCAATTCGTAGAAACGGCAGAGGTGCTCCCGTCGCTGGGATTCCTTCGAGCATAAGGATGTATAATATAATATATGTAAATATCAAAATAAACCAAACTTTACAAGGGGTGGTGCCTCTGGCTAGCCGTTGATGGATGCAAGTCTTCTGTTTCTGTAGCCTGCAAGCAACAGCGAGATGTGGACGGGCGGCCTGGCGAATTGGCGAGGGCAGCAAGATCTCAGTTAGAGCAGCAGCCGCACATTGATCTTCTCATAAACACAACTGCATCTGTGAATCAGACATCAGCTCCTCACACACTGGCCGCATACGTGACCAGACGACAAGTACCCCCACATTACACGGGCCAACCTTAAGATAACCACAGCTTCTACCTGACATCTCCGGGTTGAATTTCACGTGCCCTTCCATCTCTTTCGTGTCACCTTTCCAAGCCTTGAAAGATACCACCAGCTCTCCCAAAGTTTCAACGGAAACAACATGGCGCAAATGTATCATGTTGCCATCACTACCACCCCTAGTAGTCATGCCATCGCCGTTAAACTGAATAAGGGTGATTTCATTTCTAGAGGATGAGGTGCGGGCAGCAAATTGACCATGGAAACCAACTGGCCATGTGCCATCAATGACTCGGATAAATATTGTGGCCTCCACACATGCGGGGAGTGCTCCAACTTCAAAACTCAGTGTCATGCCACATCGGCCATCAAACGTAATCTCCCTGACACCAAACGTTGATTTTTTTTTATTTTGGCAGCCTGAGCGAATACGTATATGTCTTCATCATCAGGACCCTTCACTTTTAGCTCAGCCTCAATGATCACAGACTCATTCATCACAACAGCACGACTAGGACCTGTCAGTACCAAATATGGATCCTATGCAACATCATTGGATAAATAATCAGTACCAAATACGGATCATGTGCAACCCCAGTAGATAAATAGTAGGTAAACTGAAGCAACATAGAGGTAAACACAGAGCTGCAAAGCGCATAGCATAAATGATGTACACAAAAGATGAAAGAAAAATAATATCTTCCTGCAGTATGAAGGGGAAAAATTGTTATAGGCAAGAACCACGAGGCATAAAAGGCTTGTTGCTCTAAAACTGTTAATCAAAGATCCTTGTGAAAAGCTCACAGTAAACAGCTTACCTCAAAAGCACTGCTAAGAATGCCCTTAGGAAAAAATAATAATCACCTACCAGAACATTATGCTAGCTTTGCAGTTGACTTTTTAAGAGAGGATTAATCTTTTCCATGGAATACATTGGTAATAATGGTGGGCGGACTAATCACAATTAAGATGACCGCTTTGTTATTCTTGTAATGTGGTCATGAACACATGTGTTGATCAATTACAAATTAAGATTACTAGGCAACTGATCTTTCTTTCTGCACCATTAAGAGAACGAGCAGGGTGTGCTAGCTTTGACAAAGAACGGAAAGTCAATTGCAGCCTTAAAATAAAACTAAAACTGAGGGGCATGCAAATGAATTATAGGCTGAAACGGTACGTGGTTAACAAAAACATAGGTTCTTTCCACGCTCCACTAATTAATATATTCATAGTTAGTTTACTACAGTGACTTTCATAAGCAAAAGGTGGAGTTTAATTTCCAAGTGACAAAAGCAGTCGTGATATTTGATAAAACACTGGACTCAAACACCATGATCAGGGTGTGACAATGGAATTGTATTGTGATCTTCAAATAAATTTTCTTTTGACAGAGAAGTCATATTTATAGTTTTGAGAATAATGGGGGTCCTGCTTGTTCTACGACTCATATCGCTCCGCAGGAGTGAGTAAAAGCTAATTTTTCACACATAAATTTCTTTTTGTCACAGCAAACCTTTAACTTCCAGATTTTAGGCCATTCTGTTGATAACTGTTGATCAGATTAAGCATGCTTTAAAACATAAGTCAGGAAGGGCAAACTTTTGAGAATATTCTAGAGAAGACTTGTGGGAGTCTTATTGCATGCAAATTGACCCAACAATGCAACAATTGAAGCATCAGAAAATGATTCATTGTTAGGAAAATCAAACAAAGCTCCACCTGCAGCAGGATTTCCAGAGCACGACACTGGAGAGACATGAGTCACTTGAAGCTCCTGTCTTAAGTTGTGAAACAAGAGCAGAAAGAGCCCTTGCTAGAGGGTGCCTAGGTCTGGTTTTGTGACAAATTATATGGTCTATTTATGGTCTTAATCACTCATTGTGAGCTTCATTACTTCTGATCCAAGGCCATCTTCTTCTAGATTTAGGGTTAGGACACCAGATAAACTGAAAAGAGCCAGGCTACTAGAAAAAGGAGGAGGGCACTGTAGTACTGTACAATAAAGAGGATTATATACCGACAAAATGAGAAAGCAGGCAGAGGGTTAGGGGAAGATTAACTATGAAGATTATATATCGGAAGAATTACAACTCTATAGATGAGGCTGCAATCTTCATCTAAATTAGACAGCTAATAGGCTTTTAAACAAGGATGAAACATAAGTAAGAAAAAAAAATGCAAACCTCTTCTGTGATGATTTGACAGTCACCTCTAGTTCGGTTGAAGATAGGGTTGCGTTTTGGATCAATGGAATCACGTACAGCAACCACACCAAACACACTTAAGGCTCCTGGGCCTATTCCGAAAACCCTCGCCGAATAAACCTCCAGACTATTGCAGTGGCCCTCAAGCACATATTGGGGCACACCTTCGTCCGTGTATTTCATGCATGAATATGCGCTGCAAATAGATACCGTAGATTCCAAATAGGTTAGGATCAACACCAATAGCATCAGCAATATAGTAGCTAACATTTACTAACAAACATATATTGATGTATATTCTGATACACAATGAGTTAAAAATATTTCCATCTCTAGTACATAACTGAAGCAATAATAAATATGGTGCATTTAGCAACAATAATTCTACTTGCTTTTTAATACTAGAGCGCACATCAGCCTACCAACCTCTGGTAGGGTGGCGCCTCTCTCAGCCGCCCCAACCCCCACCCCCACCCCCACCACCGCCTGAATTATTGCTACCAGCTAACTAGCTAAGGCCCCAAATCTTCATGCCCCAATGTTTTAGAATAAAGACATTAGTTTATATGCTATGATGATGGCATGACCAGAAGATAGATGCACATCTCTTATATTAGTATATGCATATGCATTTTATTTCATAAATCATAAATGTATATAATGATGTTTTTTTTTCTGTTTCACGAGGGATTGTTTCAGCCCATACTACATATACTTGTACGGAATTCCTTATGAGATTTTTGGCTATTTGTAGGCGCTAGATACATGCTAGTAGTAGGCACTAGAATGGAGTAATAATGCATGGAACCGAATTGGCATTGTAGACAAGTTGTAAAATAAATTGATGTATAAAGGAGAACTCACTAATGTCCCCGAATACCAGGCTGGGATATCTTGACCTCAACTTTTTCCGGGAAAGGTAATAATCCGGGAACGACTCTTTGAAGAAGTCCAGTAACACCCCATCCATCCCCAGTTGTGCCAACTGTGCTCCAGCTTCCCTCAGCTTTAGCTTATTCGCAAATGCAGCCTCAATGGCGTTCCTATTCCTCTCAAATATCACTAACCGGACGTCCATCAAAAGATCCTTCTCGGCGGGCTTCCATGCCGCCCTCCTTTCCTCCAGCCGGCGATTATCCTCCTGCGCCGAAGCTGCCGCCTGCTCGCGATTGTCCTCCTCCTTCCAAAGCTCTTCTAACTGCTTGATCCTCTCCTCCTCCTCCTCCGGACCCTCCTTGTTCTTCCAAAGAGCAAGGAACTTCTCCGGCAGATTCTCCATCTCGGCACGGGCACAACTCCAAGCTGGATGGGTGTCGCCGCCGAATAGGAGGCGGAACCTGGGGAGCAAAGTCAGTTTTGCGCTCTAGATCGGGGCCCCTCCAATTTTGGAAAGATCTTTTTTTTTACTTGATTTTGGAAAGTTCTAAATGAATTCCAATCTTCTACCACAAGTTCTGACCTGATTCGTTGTAGGCCTTCAGTATATCGGTCAGCCCAGTTTGGCCCACCGCTGAAGAAAGGGGGGATGTTCGGCTCGTTTTATTTTGTCTTTTGGGACGGATAATAGGCCCTAAAAGCCCAACAATACGATTCTTAGCAACGGCCGCCGCATTCACTTCAGCTTTTAAGCCCGCCAAAACAGTCCCCGCTATAATGGGCTCCAAGGAAAGCAAACACCATTCTGATCCTGCCAATCGTGGCGCCGCCACCGCCGCCGCATCGCATTCCCCCGACACGCCGAAACCTAGCTCCTCAATTCTCACTGCCGACCTCTGACCTCCCCCCCTCCCCGGTCTCCGTACCCGGAACCCGCGGCGAGATGGCCTCGACATGCTTCCGCGCCGCCGCTCGTGTGGCCTCCGCCGTCGGCCGGTCGGCGGCGGCGGCGGCCCGCCCCGCCCCCTTCGCGGGCCGCGCCGCCTCCGCTGCCAGCCGCGCCCCGTGCTTCTCCAGGTGACGGTCGCCGCTCCTATGTTCCCTTGTCGTTGTCGTTGTCGCATTAGTGCCGTGAGCCCGTGAGGGCGTCCAGTGCCGGATCTGTAATGGACGGACTGTGGCGGCGTGCAGGGTTCCGGTGGAGCTCGGGTGCTGCGCGGGGTTGTCGCTGCTGCCGCTGCACAGCGCGGTGGCGGCGGCCAGGCTGACGTCGCGGCTGAGCACGGATTCGAGCTGCCGCGCTCTCTCTCAGGGTATCCTCTGTCGCACCTATCCCGGGCTTTAACATCGTAAGATTATGCTCTTGTCCGTGTTTGCTTTCCATTTGGCTGAGAGCAGCATTTGTGTATTTTGTTTTCCTTCCCTCACGAGTAGATTCATAGCTCTGCGTCACTGCGTGCTTGAAGAAACTGGTGTGATTGTTTGATCAACCCACAGATAAGTGGCACTAATATTCTGTTATAACATCGAAATGTCATCCTAACCATTTTAGCTGGCTATGTTCAATAAAAAAAACATCTCTATTTTTCCGAATGCTGTCTGCTACCCCTGCAATGTGTAAGTGTAATACATGATTGCCTTAGTCTCTGAACTGAAAGTAAAGTACATGTAAAAAAAATGAAGCCATGAATGCACGCATCCTTCATTTGATGGCTATATATTCAAATAGAAGTGACAATATCCTTTAGATGCTTTCAGTATTGTGATTCTTGTGCATGTATAGGAAATGTCAAAATAAAGCCATGCCGGATGTCCCTACATTAATTTGGAACTACAATGTACTAGTTATGTTGAAATTGCGTGCAGCAATGATGATTTTCCCTATTCTCTTTCCTCCCACATGGATAAACTTTCTTTAATAGGTAGGAATAAGGCTGTAGTAGATAACCTAGTAATTTTCTAGATTACAATCTCTGTTGTGAGGTTGTTTAGTAGCTCAAAACGTCTTATATGTTTATGTGCTATAGAGAAAATTTCAATCAGGCTTTTTAAAGCAAGACAATATAGTGTTTGCATGCCATGATGATTCCTCAGATTCACTTATTCAAAAATTTTCTTTTGTGAGCTGAGGTCAATTAAGTAAGACATTTGGTTTCTGCAGGCACTGCTGCAGGCACATGACTTTGCTAGTTCTTGAAAGATTTTACTGGGAGCTTGCTGTATGCTTCATACAATCATGAAGAATGAGTACTTTAACATGTGAAATTGTACTGGAAGACTAGAGTTTGTTATTTATCTAAAATTACTAGCTGCCTCTGTTGAGAAATACCTTGGTGCAATAATGTGGCATCCTTTTCGAATGTTTTACATGGTAGTTGACCACTCACTAGAGTCAATATGTCTGGGTGCAATGCTTAAATTGTAGTCTTTTTCTTTCTTTCTTTGCATTTTTATTTGAGACTCCTGTTTGCATTTTGAGAGAGCTGCATGCTTGCTTGATATTTTTATTCAACAGAGAATTTTAATCTGGTCGCCGTTGTAGTTTACCATATGATCACTCTTCTTTTCTCAGATGAAAATGATGGTACGTGAAACATTTACGCAGTGTCTTAAGGTGGGTGCTTGGATATTTGGCAATGATGCATGCTTGTTACTGCAGCAACCACATTTTATAGTCATAGAAGCTTTAGAGCCAAACTTGTAAAGCCTTCTTTTGCTACTGTGGCGGCTCACTTGCAATGCTATACACTGTATGCTTCACACTTATAATTGAACAATGATTAAATGTCCAATCCTCTGATGTATGCTTTACCTTTTGTTTTATATAGAGATGGGTCTATCTGTTCGAAGGTGATAAACTGCTGGAAGACCTGCTCATGTCATGCTATGGGCTGAAATGATTTTTTTAGAGTAGTTATCAATATGAACGTCGGCAGCACTATTTTTTTTACCTTATCTACAATCTTGCTATATGGTATTGTTCAAGATTTTGAGTTAATGCCTTTTGATATCCTTTGATAAAAAGAAAACATGCAAGAACTAGTATACAATCTTGCTATATGGCTTGCTGATGTCCGGGCTGTATTCGCTCAGCACAATTCAGAATGGCCCTATGTTATAATAGGGAGGAATGTTTGATAATTGTTGTTGATGAGTATACTAGTATTGCATATGCTACCGGTTTCTTTAAATTTGTGGATGAGATTGTCCGGACCTGAATAGTGTGGTTTCCTACTTTGAGAATCAAAGTTTGCTTTGGTTTTGTCTAGCTGTGAATGGAAAGTCTCTCGTGTATGTTTAATTCTCTAGTAAGTACTGCTCTCATTATCGATAGCTACCATGAATACGATTCAAATCAGTTTTTGGATTCCAGTTCTCGTCTGAATATATATTCGTTTGAAAGAGGAGCTGTGATTGTGCGTCTCGCTCTTGTGTTCTTGCTGGAAAAATTCCGTCACAGAAAAAATGTGCGTCTGCTCTCTATGGGCACTGGAATTCTCAAGCTTGTGAATCTGCGATGATAACTTGATAAGGCCGGACGGCCAGGATTGGAACAACTTTAGAGGTGTGGCCAAATGGGAAGGCGAGGCTGCTCTCTATCGCCACGGCCCTTTATTTCAAAAAAAAAAAGAAAATCGCCCCGGCCTGACAGCATTTCTCACCTGCACAATGTGTGATCAGGAGCTTGTATCAACTGATCATATCCTAGTTTCATTCTCATCGGCCAAGCAAGCCTGGTGGTAGTCTGGTAGATTCTGAACCGGTTAGGGGAATTCGCTGACTCGCTGTCAAAGCCCAGACGCCAACACTTAGAGCATCTTCAAGAGTTTCTCATCTCTCTTCCACATCTTTGATTTTTAAGAGAGAAAAAAAGAAAAAAACATTCTCCAATAATTTCTCATCCTACTTTTTTATTTTCTAACAATTGATAAATTGGGTGAATGTGTGCCTAAATATACGCACTCTTTCCGTCGTTTCCCATCCGACTCGCCGCTCATTTTTCCCCGTCGCGCGTTTTCTTCCCGCGTGCTTCTGTCCTTTGCGCCGCACCTCTTCCTTAGCGCTGCCGCCCAACGCCTGGCCGCCCTGCCCTGTCCGCCGGCCTGCTGTGGATGTGCCTAGCTGCCCTACCCTCCTCCGCTTGGTAACGCGTGAAGATGCAGGAGAATGATGTACAGCTCACAGCCACTATGTACGCTGTAGGGGTCGCCTCTTCTTGGATGCTAGCTTGTCTATGCATGATGGAAGAGCAATAGTAGAAATGATATGATGACGATTACTCTGATTAAATTCTTCGAAACCATATGCTAATTCGAGGAGGAGGCCTGCTGCTGCAAGGGAGGGCGCGGCCGGCTGCAGGAGACGGCGGCCGGATGGAGGGAGGCGCGACAGAGAGGCGGCGGCGGCGATGAATCACGAGAGGACATCTTCCAAGGTCTTGTTCGGTTAATCCCCTCCACGTGGGGAGGGAGATTGGAATAGATTGTGGGGAATTTTAATTTGTTAAGGATCTATTCCAGGTAACGCGCGTGACTGGGAGCACAGGTATCGCAGAAAGGGATCCGGTCTACATGCGACCTTCCAAGAAAAGAAGGTACCTAAGAGAGAGTTGAAGCAAATAAATCGGTAATTTCCAAATGAGACGTTTAAATTGAATTCTAATTGTACCATTGAAATTTCTTGTAATGAATTCTTCAAAATAAGATCTCAGTTGACTATATTTCAATCGTTTTCAAGGTGGAACATTTTTCTTTAAAATGGAACAAATTTATTGTAAAGTTGGAACAATTGTTTTCAAGATGGAACATTTTGTTTGAAGTGTAACAATTTTATTGTGGCTTTAAAATTAAATTGTTCTATCTTCAAAAATATTTTTAAAAAATCATCCAAATATAGTCGAGCATAGTTTTATTTTGAAGATTTTATCATAAGAAACACAACGGTGTACAATTAGACGGCCTGGCATCTACTCTGACGTCCATGGGACCATGGCGCAATTCCTGCACGTCATCAAGCGATACGGACATGACTTTGTAGCTAAGCCCCCGCTCGACTCTTACTGTGTAAATCCTTATCGCGTGTGATGGCCTTTGCTGTACTGCGCCCGTTTTATTCCTTCTAATACAATATAATCCGCAGCCCTCCTCCATGTATAGTTTTTTTTCTCCCTACGATTTCAAATCCGTCAAAGATTAGATCATCTTTTAAACTCTGCCAGAGAAGAACAGGGGCATCCAAATGGATCTACACAAGGATGCCGTGGAAATTTCACATGACCACACCATTTAGTGCATAAATTGTTGGGGCAGACACAGATCGAGGTGTTAGCTTAAGTTGTGTAAAAAGAAAACAAAATCACGTAAGAAGATCTGAACGGGCATTGTTCATCACATCATACTTATAAAGCCGAAGTGCTCTGTACACTAACACATCCCCACAGCCAAATTGTCAATTTACAGGAGTCAAGTATGTTTCGTTGAACATACAGGAAAGTTGTTCATGTTATGTTCAAAACTTCCATCATCAGGAATGGGGCACAGATATATGCTCTTGTTTTTCCTTAATACGCTATATACTAATTTCAAGTATTTAGCAGCTGATTTCACTCATATTGCTCTTGCCACGCGGGAATTACCAATAGCTTTCACGGTTTGGCACCAGCTTCTCTGGGACAGGCAGAAACGAAGAGCTACATCATAGAAAAGCCAGTGACCAGGGGAGCTTTCCTGTCCTTGACATCTTCACCAGTGCTCTCTCTCAACACCAGCGATCTGATTGGCAATGGCTGCCTGCTCCTTGACTTTCTTCTTATCAGCTTTCCTTTGCGCGCGCTTTATCTCCTTTTGCATCTTCTCTCCCGCTTCGGCTCTTTTCTTCTCCAAGATCAACTGTTTTTAATCGAGGTACACAAGAGGGTTTGAAATTAGATAACCAATTCTACCCGTTTCAAATAGAACTACTGTTATCAAGCATACCTCAGTATTTCTCATCTTCTGCCTGGCCTTTGCGATCTTGTTCCTCTGCCAATCGTCAATATCGGTTTCTTTCCTTTTCAGCCTAATTGATTTAAGTAAGATTAGTAGTGCTCTGATTAGGGGAAAAATATCAAAGACCGTTGGGCTATCAAATTTAAAATTTCAACACTCATAAAAACATTCAAAATTTCAACAATTAACGCATAGTGACTACTCACAGGAGCTCCTATTTTCATACCAACACCAATAATGAATTGACCTTGTTACTTCAAACATGATTTCAGGATAAAGGAATAATGGTGGTGCACAATTATCTAATGGGCCAATTGAAAATAAGATATGATCATCATAGCAATACAAAATCGTTATACTATGATTCTTTCTATGAGTTAATGATAAAATAGGTTATTTACAGAAGCAAAAAATAAAGATGTTATGAAAGATGAGATAAGAGGGATTACTTTTCTATGAGCTTTGCAACCTGTGCATCCTTCCAGGCAACCAACTTGGCATGGACAAAATTGCCTTGGGGTTTTAACCCAGAGGCTGGGAGCCGTCTCTCCATCCTTGGCACTGGAACTGGACAGTTATCACCATCTGAATCGCCAAATGCACGATCACTATGGTGGCCACACTCAAAGGCACCATCAGACTCAAAATTCCAATCACGAGCTGCAATACACATGATTGTCTCAAAGTTCAGATTACGCAGAAGATCTGATGAACCCCATGAGATTCAGACCACTACCTGAGGATATACGAGATGACACAGTCTCAGCCTGCCATTCCTTTTGATCACCTCCCTCATCCTCCCCTTCACTGACTTTGGGCAATCTCCATTCATTGATAGCATCTATTGCCCCCACACGCTGACGGAAGTTATGTGAGGAGCGAACTCAGCGCATCAATCTAGCTGGTGTGGCCTTGTGGATGAATCTTGGAGGCATTTGATTAGGCCCATCAACTGCATATTTGAAATTGGTTTACTCAGCATGCCCTGCAAATATAATGCGCATCTGATCTATGAACAAGAGAGACAAGTGAAAGGTGGTACCTCTCCTATCCAGCCTGGGTGTCTGTATTCTGATGTTTCGTGGTGTAGCAGAAGGCTTCATGAAATCTGCTCTGGTTGGCAACCTCCCTTGTTCTTCTTCCTGCAGTAGTATATTTTGATTGTTAATTTCTGCTTCAGTCTGGGTTATGAAAGATCAAATGAATTGAGAAAATAACAAAGTGCTGATAAAACTGGGAGCTGCATGTAACATTTGGATGGAATCACACACTAAATAACCCGATTATTGTTTGATAATACAGAAGTTAAGCAAATAAGTGCAACAATCAAGACCAGTCGGTAAATACAGCTCTGAATTTTGGCCCTTCCCAGAATTGGCAAACAGAAAATGTGACAACTCACAACAAGCCCAAATCGTCAAAAGTTCAAGCTTTGCTGTTTGTAAGTTAACTCGCCTGGGAATTTCCTGACAATTCGACTACTTCAGCAACATTAACCCATACAAAATTCATGAAAAAAAACCGAGAGATGGTACGAAATCGAGCCATTTGTTCCTATAAGGCATGGATGATACTGGGCTACTCCATTCAAGAAAGAAGAAACAACCTACGCTAGAAAAGAAAGTTTAGCATCGATTTGTCGGCATATTCCAACAGCATTCAAGAACCGCGAAATACTAAGTAAGCAATCAAGATCAAACGCAGGCGGCAGGCCAAATCAAGAACCAAGAACCGTGGAGCCACCTCGTCTCGAGCAAGAACCTATCCGGAACAACGAAAAGGGACACCAGGAAGGCAAAGAACAGAAAAACTGACCATCCGGGGCGTGACGAACGAGGCTTCGTCGTCTGCGCCGTGGAGCTCGCGGTCGTCCCCGCCGCCGCCGCGGCTGCTCACGGGGCTGCAGATCGGGGACGGCGATGCGGGGCGGTGCTTGGTGAGCGAGCCGGTGCTCCACGCGGCGCAGCTGCCGTAGGACGAGGCCGGGCGGCGGCCGTAGTGCCCGCCGCGCCCGCCCATGGCGGCCATCGCGAGCAGCATCTGCGTGCTCCGCCCCACGGAGGCCTCGACCTGGGGCGCCGGGTCCGGCTCCGCATCGGCGGCGTAGCAGGGAGCGCCCTGCGAGGCCTCGGAGCGGGCTGGGGAGGAGCCCGGCGAGACGCGGGAGGCCGCGGTGGGCTCGCCGATGCAGGGGAGCGGGATCGGGAGCCGGGGGAGGTGGTCGGCGCGGCGCACGTTGGTGCTCCCGCAGGAGGAGACGCCGTCCAGGACGGGGGCCGGGGCGCCTGCGGCGGCGGCGGCGGCCATCTTCTTGGTTTCTCGCTCTGCTCCTTCAGAAGTTCAGAGTTGAGGCCTTCACCCTCCCCCTCTCTCTCTTCTTCTTGATTAGTTGCAGAGCGCGCGCGGGCTGGAGGCCCCTACCGCCCGGTGGAGGGGCGGCTGCCGCCCGGCAGGGGGCGGCAGGCAGGCCGACCGCCCGGCACGGGGGCGGCAGGCTCCTCCTAATATAAAAGCTAAGGTCCCTTCACACCTGCATTTGCAGTAAACAACATCTATAAAAGGAAAAAAGAGAGACGTGGTGTGAGGGAGGGAGTTGCAACAGCGAAGTCCTGCCGGATTCCGCACTTGTGATCTGCAGGTAAGTTACGTATGAATCCATTAATATTATAAAGCAATTTAATTTAATTAATGCTATAGTATTAAAATTTCATTTCAGTATTAAAATTTCAGTTTATAGACTTGTTTCTAAATTAATTATAAATTAAAATAGAATTAAGTTTTGGATAGTGAAATATAGTATTAAACTTGTTTCTAAATATTGCAGCATAAGGCAATGGATGCCTCCAATTTTGGAGGATTTTTATGGACCGAAGAAAAATCTAGTATAATACTTGAGATCATGACACATCTTGTAATCAGTAAGAAGTTGGATGTATTAGCGGATGGTACGATAGAGATGGTGTTGTCAAAATTAGTTGAGTTTAAAGATTTCACATTATTTCTAGGTATTACAACGCAAGATATAAAGGAACACCTGCTAGAACGTCGGAAGATATACATGAGGGTATGTGAACTAGCGAATCATCTTAATGTTATTGGATTCTTACAAAATACTTGTGAGATATGGATGCGGTCAGAGGTGTATGAGATGCACATTAAGGTAACTCTTATTCAGTTCTAATCCTGTCCGTCATTTGTAATCTATATTTACGAAATAGTAAAATTATTGTGTAATTATATGCTAGGATTACCCCGAGGACACGGAGTTGATTAACAAATCGATACCAAATTTTCGTAAATTGGTATGTATCTTCGGTGGACTTATGCCGCAAACTAGACGAAGAAGGTGGAGAAGATCTTCGGGTGATAGTTCTTGGCCTCTGCAAGAACAGATGACCTAAGATTCGTCAAGTCATGCTGCACTACCTCAAACACCAACTTGTGTTAACTGGGATGACGATATGGATGACTTCATGTGTGGCAGAACCACCTGAATTATCTCGGCTCAAGTGCGCTGGCCGTCACCATAAAGGCAACACTGACACAAACACACTTCAAACGGAACAATTCTTGGTCTGTCGGGTAACGTCCCGATACAACCACCGGTTCTCAGATCGAACAAGCATACCCCGCACGAAGGCGAGTCCAGAGATATTACAACCACAAATTTTACAACACAAGTATAAAAGTTATTACAAACCAGTTCAAAGTAATATTACAGAACCAAACTTAGTAAAACAGTTATACAAACCATAACTTTAAGTTCAGAGTTTGAAAAGCAGCGGAAAGAGAAAACGACGACTACAACACGTCGCAAAAGTATACCGAGCTAGCCCAAGCAAGGTATCACTCGTCAGGGTCATTGCCGGCCGAAGACGGATCCCACTCAACGGACCAGCCAGGAGGCAAAGAGGCAGGGCCAAGACAAACTAGCGACCTGGTCCTCGAAACTCATACCTGAAAAGGGTTTCAACAGCAAGGCTGAGTATTCTAATACTCAGCAAGACTTAACCGTCAACGGGTATACATAGCCCACATAACTAGACTATGTAGGGTTCTATGAGGCTCTGGTTTTCTTTTTGCTGAAAAGCAATAAAGAATATGTCCTTACTTTCAAATTTTAGCTTACAAGATTCTAGTTGATTAACCATTCTATGTAAGCAACTACTAATCAATCATGGTAGAACTTTAAACAAACATCAGGATTGATCATAATAATGTTGCTCTTATTACTCTGTGTGGCAAAGAGATCAAGCAGTCCCAAACTGTGGGAAGCAGACGATTCGAATCGAATTTGTTAACCCGGTGTAAGGATCGATGGACCAAGAGGGGGGTGAATTGGGCCTTTTTCAATTTCTAAAACAAAGTAAAGCAACCTTAACCTATGCAAAGCTAGTAGGGCACCAATTCACCAACCGGATAACTAAGCTACCTACACAAGCTAAGAGAGATAAAAACAAAGTAAAGCCTAGTAAGGTAGAGCTAAGTTATGATCTCTAAGTCAAGCACATGAGTAAATTGCAAGAAAGAAAATGCTTGAATAAAGAGAGTGGACAAGAGACGACCGGATTTTTTCCCGTGGTATCGATGTGTTGGCACACACCCCTAATCCACGTTGTGACACTCTCAAAGAGTCTTGTCACCTCCCAAGTCACCGAGACGAGGGCGCTCACTAAGAGTCTCCGTTCACCATCCCGGCGTGGTGGAGATCAAGCCACGTACAATCTTCTTCTCCGGGCTCCCACAATTCTTGGGAAGCTCCGCGAGAAACACCCCGATCACCAAGATCGCCTAGGTGATGCCAATCACCAAGAGTAACAAGCTAAGGCCTTCACTTGAGCAAGAACCGATCACCAAGAACGAATGCACACTAGCTTCTCTCTACTCAAGTCCTTAATCTTGCTTTTTGATTGATTGAAAACACAAGTATGTGAATGATGAAGCTCAATGTGGCTCTTGACTATAGTATGAGTGTATGGATGTTGCCTGGTGTCAAGAGTGGGCGAAATGACCCATTGGAGGGGTATATATAGGCAGCTCACACAAATAGAGCCGTTGGAGAAAAGCTGCCAGAAAACTGCGTATCGCCGGTTAATCCGACGTCCCTCCATTTTTCATCGTCGGTTTAACCGGTGAATGTAAACTGCCTCTTCTGAAAACTAGCCGTTACAACTTGGGCAGATTGACCGACGTATCATCGGTTTAACCGGTGAGTGTGGTTGTCCACTGATCCACTGAAAAACCAAGTCTCTGGACAACTGCACCGACGTTAACTCAAACCTATCGTCGGTTTAACCGGTGAGTACAACTTTTGAATTCCTCTGAAAAACCATCTCACTGGTCAATTGCACCGACGTCTTGATTTAAACAGCGTCGGTTTAACCGGTGTATAGAACTTGAAATACCCTGGAAAAACCAACTCTGGACCAATGCACCGACGTTAATTTCAAACACGTCGGTTTAACCGGTGTATTGAATTTGTCCAGACTCTGCTGACTTCGTTTAACCGACGTATAGTAAAATGAGAGCGTCGGTTAAACCGGTGTATAGACTTTTTCTGATTTTGTCTTTTCTGATTTGAGTCTTGAATGAAATCCAAATATTCTTGAGATATAGTTTGAGAACCACTTATTTGAACTTCTAGAAACCTGAGTGACCATAGTGTGCATCCATTTTCAAATGATCATGTCCATGCTCAAGTTACTTAGCCTTAACCCCTCTTAATAGTGCGATCACTACAAAACTATAAAACCTATACTAACCTAAGTGTCCTTCTCAACCTTATGACACTTAGGACTAGAAAGATCCTTAGTCTTGACATAAAATTGAGTTGAATACCGAGATCGCCTTTTTGAATAATGAAATTGAGGGGCCTCTTTTGACATATGACCAAATGAGCGATAATGATCTATTAAGCTGCACAAACTCATTAGTCACAATAATGGTTGTCATTAATCACCGAAACATACCTTGAGGGCCTAGATGCTTACAATCTCCCCCTTTTTGGTGATTGATGACAACACAACCATAAATAACGAGAGAGCGAGAAAGATAAAGCAAGATAAACACAAGCGAACTCGAAAAGAAGGATCAAAAAGCTCAACGGCTCAAACGAAATTCATAGATATGTCTCAAAGCACGGCATACTCAAGCGACAAATGTACATATCCATGAACTAACACCAAATGTGATACAAAGAATCAAAGTCCTGATAACTACGAGCTCTCTCTAGCTCTACCCTCCCCCTAACTCTGTGGCTCCCCCTAACACCTCTCCCCCTTTGGCATCAAAGCACCAAAAGGCGAGCTACGGGTCGTGCTGTCGTGGTACGGCGAGGAAGCGGTCCGGGTCGTCGTCGTCGTCGGACGGAGAGCTCTCACCCTCGGTGACAGACGGAAGCTGCTGGTCTGGGTCTGAGCTCACTGGGGGGGTGACTGTCGTGGAGGCTCTCGTGCTGGCACTGCCTGGTAGAGGATCCGTAGAAGTCGTAACCGGGCCAGCGGAAGAAGTATCAATATCCGAAGAAGTGACCGCTGAAGCTGCCGGCTGCGTCGACTGTGGAAGCAGGGACTCCTCTACTGCTCCTCCCCCTGAAGGTGCTGCCTGAAGTGAGGAAGGGAGGACGACCGACTGAACTGCTGACGGTGAGTCCTGAAAGAGTGTGGTCGCTGGCAGTGGAGAGAACAGTGGACGACCGGCAGACCCAAGTAATGTGGACATCGAGAACGTGGTCTCCGGTGTCGCTGAGGTAGCTGGAGCTGCAGTAGGGGCTGGAGCTGGTGTAACGGCAAGCTGAGGTGCTCCAACACCCTGAAGGCCTGGCTGTCCTGGCTGCAGCGGGGCGAGTCCGGTGTGAGAGTAAAGCTGTGAGATCATCCCGAACATCGCCATCATCCCCTGCTGCATCTGCTGAAACTGAGCGTCTGTCCTTTGTGAAACTCTGTCGATAAGCCCGACAAAGCGCTCCTCTGTCGCTGCACGCTCTCGGGCTGCCTCTCTCTGAATAGCAGCAATCTGAGCCTCATGGGCTCTCCTGGCCTCCTCCTGAGCAAGTCTATCCTCCCTCTGCTGGGTCACGAGCTGCTATAGTAGTGAAGTGAGCTCGGACGGCTGAGTCACCTGAGACTCAGAGACTGTAGCAGCTGCTGAAGTCGGAGGAGCTGGCTCTCCTGAACCTCCTGCCTCGTGATCGTGACTGGCTGGGGCAGCTGAAGGAAAGTACTCAACGTCGTCGGAGGAGTCTGACTCAAGCTCAGACCAGTGAATCTCATCATCTCCCCCAGGAAGCTGTGCCTCTGCTGCTAGGAGTGCCTCATCCTCCTCTGCCACTCGTGCCTGAACCTCCGGTGACAGTCGAGCCATCGCTGCTCTATCTGCGTGTCTGCCCCTCTTCCTGTCCTGTGGAGCTGTGGGTCGGTAGACAGGGAACCTGGGAGCCTCGTCGTGACGGTAAGGGGCACTGATGGGTGACTCTGCTGGCACTATCATAGAGCATATGTAACTGATCCAGTGCGCATAGGGAAACTGTCGTACCACACCCATCCCATCAGTGATCACATCCTCGATCTCAGCCAGAATAAAGTCAACTATATCAAATGGCTCGTGAGTGAGGATGTGTAGGAGCAAGAGCTGCTGCAAACCTGTGAACCCCTCTGGGTAGCCACTCCTCGGTAACAGAGTCCTCCGGAGTGCCATGTGAACAGCGTAAGCCTCTGGGGTCAGCAAGCTCGGCACTCTGGCGTAAGAGGCTGGGAACGGCTGGCGGAAGCACTGAGTGATCGCCTCGTGAGAAGGAGCAATCCCGCCAACCATCGCCCTGCGGGGTGGATCTGAGTCCCCGTAAACCCTCTCGTGCAGCGAGACGTCGACCAGGTCAACTCCAAGAATACCAGCAATGGTCGCCCTCGACAAACCAAAGTCCTGCCCTCCAAACATGAAGTGCACGGCTCTGCGCTCAGGGGCTATCCAAGCTGTAGCGTAGAACACTCTGACCCAGTCCTCGATATAACGGTTCTGCTCCATCTCTAGCAGTCTGGGCAGACCTCTGAAGTGAGCAAAGTGTGCTCTCACATCTGCTCCCCCTGCGGCTGTCCTCAGTGAGACCCAGTCAAGAACCCTGTGCTGAAAGATCCGGTGGCCCCTCCGCTGGAAAGTCTCGTAGAAGCTGGCCTGTAGCAAAGTCCAGAACCTCCTGTCAACTCTGCTGTCTCGGGTCACTGGGAACCAGACCTCCTCGTCAACACTCCACCTGAGCCTCTTGACCTTGGCCGCATTGGCTCGGGTCAAGTTCTGGAGCATCACACCTGGCTCCAGACGCACAACAGTGTCCATACGGAACACTGCGCGCTCGGCCTCTAGGGCCTCAGCTCTGCGAGCTGCTGCTGCTGCTGCTGACCTGCGGGGCTCCTGTGGCTGGTGTCCTCCCCGAGTCCTCGGTCCAGTGCGACGCTCTGTCGCTGCCGGGGAACCTCTCTCAGACGACTGCTGTGGAGAACTCTGCCCCTCTGACTGTGCTGCCTCTGAGTCAGAATCTGCAGCTGTATCTGACTGATCTGACTCTGCTGCTGCTGCTGCCGTCGCGGCTCTGGTGGCCCTGGCACCTCTCACTCTACCCATGCCCCTGCCTCTGCCTCTGCCTCTACCTCTGGGGTCCTCCCTGATCTGGAACGGACGAGCACGGCCTGATGCCTGCTCCTCGGCGGCCTTGGCCACCATCTCGGCCCTCTCGGCCTCCTTCTCTGCACGAGTCCGCTTGCGAGCAGGCTTCTCGACCACGACCTCCTTCCCCTTCCTCTTTTCGCGACCCATCTTGACTGACGGTGTGCGGAACACGAACGCGGCGCGAAAGTACCAGCACAGGCAAAACGTCGAGCACCTGGCGAGCACTTGGCGAGAAGGATGCTACGGATGCGGCTGCGGCGTGGAGCTGCTGCTGTGGCGTGGTGCTGCGGCTGCGGTGTGGAAGGCGTGGAGCACGGCGGCTCGCGCGGCTGGCGTGATGGCGGCGCGGGCGCGGGTGAGAAGCGGCGCCGGGTGGGCGCGAGGGCGCACGGCTGCGGCTTGGAACGGCGGCGCGTGGCAGCGAGCAAGGAGCGGCGGCGGCGGCTCGGCTTGCAGGCGAGCGGCTGCGAGTGGTGGCGGCGCGGGGGCGGCTTGAGGTGAAGGCGGCGGCGTGAAGCGATCGAGGGCAAGCGGCGGCGGCTGAAGTCGGGCGAAAACAGAGAGGAAGAAGAAACCGCGGCCCGCACAAGACACATATATGACAGGTGGGACCCGCGATTTTCTTTAACACCGGTCGATCCGACGCGTAGGGTTTGAACGCCGGTTGATTGCGTCGGTGCAGTTCACCCGAGGCTTCTGCAGATCTGAAACTGAACGCCGGTTGAACCGATGCTGTCAAGAGTGTACTCGTCGGTTGATTGATCAAAACACCGGTTGATTGCTAGGTCTGATTTGCATTTACTATCACCAGTTGATCCGATGCTCTGACTTTTGTATACGCCGGTTGAACGCCTGAAACTTGACTGAGCTGAGACAAACTTTAGTAACGCCGGTTAAACCGATGGGTATAGATCGTTTGAACGTCGGTTTAACCGGTGAAGGCAAAAACCCCACACTCAGCTCACTCTTCTATGCTAAGTCCAATAAACTTATAAGACTCAAACAAACTCAAGTTAATGGACTTGCATAGCCGACTTTACCCCTCAAAATAAATAGGATAGAACACTTGCTTAAATAATTTTCTTTTCAAACACAAGGAAAAGCCGCAAGAGAGACAAAGCGCCAAATAAAATGTATGAGCCATGTCATAGGAATATTGAAGATAGAAAGCTTCAGACTCATCATGACATTGCTCACTAGGTAATAACGCACCTAACACTTTGCTCTTTTCACTTTTCATGAATTAAGATCTTGTATATCAAAACAAGTCTTATTTTCATCAAGTGATCTCCTTTGTGACCCTTACGCATGCAATGATGATGCAAACTACAACCACATGCGAAAGTAAAATAAACATGAAGTGCACATCTATATGACAAGAAATGCATAACAAGAAATTAAGATCTACTTGTCAAGTTTGAACCCACGGGAAGCTTCTTCATGATGAGCCTTTCTACAAGCCTAGAGGAAAACAAGTGGACCACCACCTCTAGCTAAACCCTTGCTCATCACTATCTTACCATGGTTAGACAAGTGTCCTATATGTATGCATTTTTCTATATGACATGGCAACTTACATGACGTTTGCCGCATCTAACACATTAAGCTCATTCCTTAGCCTAACAAAGGTACTCTCGTCTAAAGGTTTTGTGAAGATATCCGCCAATTGCTCCTCGGATCTCACACCTTGAAGAGATATGTCTCCTTTGGCTTCGTGATCGCGCAAGAAGTGATGGCGAATATCAATGTGCTTTGTGCGAGAGTGTTGAACCGGATTCTTGGCAATTTTTACGGCACTTTCACTGTCACAAAGGAGTGGGATCCTATCTAGTTTCACACCAAAGTCCAAAAGGGTTTGCTTCATATATAGGATTTGGGCACAACATGCACCGGCCGCTATATATTCCGCTTCCGCGGTGGACAAAGCCACGGAATTTTGCTTCTTACTCGACCAAGAAACTAGAGAACGCCCAAGCAAGTGGCAACCCCCGGAGGTACTCTTGCGATCCACACGGCTTCCGGCAAAATCCGAATCCGAGTATCCCAAGAGATCTAAACTAGCGCCTTTGGGGTACCACAAGCCTATGCTAGGAGTGTGCTTGAGATACCGAAGGATCCTATTCACAGCCGAAAGGTGTGACTCCTTTGGGTTAGCTTGAAAGCGGGCACACAAGCACACACTAAACATTATATCGGGCCTAGATGCGGTAAGGTAAAGCAAAGACCCTATCATAGAACGATAGAGGGATTGATCAACCGGTTTACCGTCCACATCCAAGTCGAGATGCCCATTGGTTGCCATGGGTGTCTTGATTGGCTTGCACTCATCCATCTTGAGCTTCTTCAAGATATCTTTACTATACTTTTCTTGATGGATGAATGTCCCTTCCTTCATTTGTTTGACTTGAAAACCAAGGAAAAAGGTCAATTCGCCAATCATGGACATCTCGAATTCCCTAGACATCATGGTAGCAAACTCATGGCTTAGTAAATCATTAGTTGAGCCAAAGATAATATCGTCAATATAAATTTGACAAATGAAAAGATCCCCGTTGACGTCTTTTGTGAACAACGTGGTGTCCACCCTCCCGATCTTGAAGCCTTGCATGATTAGGAAGTCACGAAGCCTCTCATACCAAGCCCTTGGAGCTTGTTTGAGCCCATAGAGTGCCTTGTGCAACCTATAAACATGGTTAGGATCCCTAGAATCTTCAAACCCGGGAGGTTGCTCAACATAAACAAGTTCGTTAATAACGCCATTTAAGAATGCACTTTTCACATCCATTTGATACAACTTAATGTTATGATGTGAAGAGTAAGCAAGAAGGATACGGATAGCTTCAAGTCTTGCGACCGGAGCAAAAGTTTCACCAAAATCCAAACCTTCGACTTGAGAAAACCCTTTTGCCACAAGTCTTGCTTTGTTGCGTATCACCACCCCATGTTCATCTTGCTTGTTTCGAAAGACCCACTTGGTGCCGATGATGTTCTTGTCTTTCGGAGGAGCTTCGAGGACCCAAACTTCATTGCGGGTGAAGTTGTTCAACTCATCTTGCATGGCCATCACCCAATCCGAGTCCTCAAGCGCTTCCTCTATGCTAGTGGGTTCAATACAAGAAACAAACGAGTGATATTCGCAAAATGAAGCATGTTTAGAGCGAGTTCTTACTCTCTTTGATGGACTACCAATGATTTGACCAATTGAATGATCCTTGGAGATGCGACCATGCTTCACTAGCGGTACTTGCGTGGATGCTTGTTGGGGTGGATCATGTGTGACTTGTGCTTGTGGTGGAACACTTTGCTCTTCTTGTTCTTGAACTTGGGGTGTTGGCATTGGCACATCTTCTTGAGGTTGTGTATCATCTTTTTCTTGATCTTCATCCATTTGGGGCGCCGTGGAGGTGCTTGGTGTAGATGAGGAAGGTCCTCCCCCTTGATCATTGTCTTCACGCACCTCTTCCGGCTTGATATCCCCAATGGACATATTTTTCAAAGCTTCATCAATCTCCTCATCACCTACATTTTCATAGCCAACAACCTCCTCTTGGGAGCCATTAGATTCATCAAACTCCACATCACATGTTTCTTCAACTAACCCGGAGGTTTGATTGAATACTCTATATGCTTTGGAGTTTGATGCATAACCAAGAAAGAAACCTTCATCACATCTACTTTCAAACTTACCGAGTCTTTTCTTCTTGTAGATGAAGCATTTGCAACCAAAGACTCGAAAGTATGATATATTTGGTTTCTTCCCGGTGATGAGCTCATATGGAGTTTTCTTGAGGAGTCGGTGAGGATATACTCGGTTGGATGCATGACACGCCGTGTTGATTGCTTCCGCCCAAAACTTCTCGGACGTGCCATAATCATCCAACATTGCTCTAGCTAGGGTGATGAGAGTCTTGTTCTTTCTTTCCTCCACTCCATTTTGTTGAGGCGTGTAGGTGGCGGAAAACTCATGCTTGATGCCCTCTTCATCGCACCATTCTTCAATCTTCATGTTCTTGAACTCGGTGCCGTTGTCACTCCGGATCTTCACAATTGGGGAGTTGTACTCCCTTTGAGCTCTTCTTGCAAATGTCTTGAAGAGTTCCGGAGTTTCACCCTTATCGCCTAGAAACATAACCCAAGTGTAACGTGAAAAATCATCAACGATTACTAGGCAATAGAGGTTACCACCAATGCTCTTGTATGTAGTTGGACCAAAGAGATCCATGTGTAGTAGCTCGAGCGGCTTGGAGGTAGACAACATCGTCTTGATGGGATGATGTGTTGCAACTTGCTTCCCGGCTTGACATGCTTTACATAGCTTGTTCTTGTAAAAGGTGACGTCCTTCAAGCCGGTGATCATCCCTCTCTTGTGGGCTTTCTTGAGGTTGCTCATGTCAATATGAGCAATTCTTCTATGCCAAAGCCACCCAAGAGAAGACTTGGTGAAGAGGCATGTCATGGTGCTTGTTTGCTTTGAAGAGAAGTCCACTAAATAGATGTTGCCATGCCTAAACCCCGTGAATACCATTGACTTGTCTTCTTCAAGAGTTACTACAACACCATTCTTGTCAAAGGTACACGTTAGTCCAAGATCACACAATTGAGCAATAGAAATAAGATTAAAACTAAGTGCTTCTACAAACAAGACATTAGAAATGGATAAATCTTTAGAGATAGCTATTCTACCCAAACCTAAAACTTTTCCCCTTGAGTTATCACCATAGGTGACATGTTCATGATCGCCGGGGTCTTCAAGGGAGGTGAACATGCTATCATTGCCGGTCATATGTTGAGAGCAACCGCTATCTAGTACCCAATGTTTTCCACCGGCTTTGTAGTTCACCTACACACATGAGAATTCACTTTTGAGTTTTAGGAACCCAAACAAGCTTTGGGCCTTGCACATGTGTGACAAGAGCTTTTGGGACCCAAAGTTGCTTGGGGAGCTTTTTCTTTGACTCCTTAGTGAGTTTGCCAATGAATTTGGCCTTCACCTTGCCCTTCACTTTACTCAAGAGAAAATGGTTATTTTGAAACATTGAAGAATAATTCTTGGGTAATTTAGGAAGAGGACGTGATGGTAAAGTGCACTCCCTAGTGTGGTGCCCGGTGACTTGGCAATGTTGGCAATATGATCCAACTTCCTTGATGAAGCTAATCTTTATCTCCGGAGAAGGAGTAGTGGCTATGTTTGGCTCCGGAAATGAACCAAGACCTCTTTTGCCATAGTCACGGGCATTGTTGAAGAGAATCTCTTTGTGGATGTATTCTCCTCTTGAGAGCTTCTCCACACTACTCTTGAGGCTTGCAACTTGATCCATCAATTCCTTTTCCCTAGAAGGTGCAAGCTCGGGCAAAACATTAGTAGCATTTGCATTAATGAGTAGGTCATCACATGAAGTAGAAGCATTGACCTTCTCAATAGTTTCATGAGCAAAGTTCTCAAGACTTGGGTCAATTGCTTCATAGGCAAATTCAAGTTCTTGATACTTGTGAGCCAACTCCCTATGCTCTTGTTTAAGCTTTTTGTGGCTCTCTTCAACTTGCTTAGCAAGTACAAGTGACTCATTGTGCTTTTTAAGCAAGTCATTGTACTTGCCAAGCAAATCGGAGTGGGCAAGCTCTAACTTGGCACGAGTGCTCTCAAGAACCTTGACTTTGCCCTTTTCCCTCTTGATAACGGATGTATACTCATTAATGAGGTTAGCAAACTCATTAGGGTCAAGCTCATCATCACTATCATCTTCACTCTCACATACCTTAGAGTTACCTTTGGCCATGAGGCACATTGGAGGTGGAGGTAGTGATGGTTCTTCATTTGTGAGGGCGATGGTGACTATGTCTTCTTCATCACTTGACTCTTCGCTTGACGAGACATCGGTCACCCACTCTTGTTTTTCCACCAAGAAGCTTCTCTTGGTGTGCTCTTTCTTCTTTGGGAAGAGCTTGGTCTTCTTGTCATGGCTCTTTTTCTTCCCAAGTCTCTTGTTCTTGTTTTTCCTTTCTTCTTCATCATCATCGCTTGAATCATGGCGATGCTTGCTCTTGTTGTTCTTGTTTCTTTTGTCCGGCTTGGGGCAATTTGGACGGATGTGACCTTTTTCTCCACAATTGTAGCAAATTTTGTTCTTGACATCCATTGGCCGGAACATTCCCTTTTTTGAGTCAAAGTTGAAACCCTTCTTGTTGATCTTGTCATTCAAGCGGGTGAACTTCCTCATCATGAGAGCAAGCTCTCCATCATCTTCAACATCGGATGAGCTTTCATGATGATCATCTTCTTCATTGCTTGAGCTTGAATCTTGCTTGATCATCTTGAGCTTGCGGGCTTTGTTTGCCTTGGTCTTTAGAGCAATTGATTTGCTTGAAGTTGGCTCTTCGGACATACCAAGGATACTCATCTCATGAGCGCGAATTTCGCCCACAAGTTCTCCTACTTCCATTGTGTCAAGATTCTCCTTTTGAAGCATAGCATTGATGATGTTATACTTGGGCTTCGGGAGGAGCATGAGAATCTTGCGATTGATGGAGGCACTGTCAATTTTGGATATTTCAAGTGCATTAATGTCCTTGACAATGACATTCAAGCGAGAGTACATATCATTGCAATTTTCATGAGCTAGCATTTTAAAAGAATCATACTTAGCTCTAAACAAGTGATATTTTTGCTCATGAACTTTAGTGGAGCCTTCATGAATTTCAATGAGCTCCTTCCAAATATCACTTGCTAAGTCCATGCCATTAACTCTAGCAAAGACTTCCTCACTAATGGCTTCGAAAATTGCATTTCTAGCCTTGGCATTCCATTTTAATTGTTCGGCGGTGGGAGTTCCGGTGAATCCGGTCTTAGTGGCCAACCACACTTCGGGGGCAATCGCATCAAGATATGCGGCCATGCGAACTTTCCAATAAGCAAAGTTCTTGCCCTCGAAGTGGGGCGGCGAACCACCCATCTTGGCCATAGCTCTAGGCGGTGAAGCCTAATGATCCAAATGAGCAACGAGGCTCTGATACCAATTGTAAGGATCGATGGACCAAGAGGGGGGGGTGAATTGGGCCTTTTTCAATTTCTAAAACAAAGTAAAGCAACCTTAACCTATGCAAAGCTAGTAGGGCACCAATTCACCAACCGGATAACTAAGCTACCTACACAAGCTAAGAGAGATAAAAACAAAGTAAAGCCTAGCAAGGTAGAGCTAAGTTATGATCTCTAATTCAAGCACATGAGTAAATTGCAAGAAAGAAAATGCTTGAATAAAGAGAGTAGACAAGAGACGACCGGATTTTTTCCCGTGGTATCGATGTGTTGGCACACACCCCTAATCCACGTTGTGACACTCTCAAAGAGTCTTGTCACCTCCCAAGTCACCGAGACGAGGGCGCTCACTAAGAGTCTCCGTTCACCATCCCGGCGTGGTGGAGATCAAGCCACGTACAATCTTCTTCTCCGGGCTCCCACAATCCTTGGGAAGCTCCGCGAGAAACACCCCGATCACCAAGATCGCCTAGGTGATGCCAATCACCAAGAGTAACAAGCTAAGGCCTTCACTTGAGCAAGAACCGATCACCAAGAACGAATGCACACTAGCTTCTCTCTACTCAAGTCCTTAATCTTGCTTTTTGATTGATTGAAAACACAAGTATGTGAATGATGAAGCTCAATGTGGCTCTTGACTATAGTATGAGTGTATGGATGTTGCCTGGTGTCAAGAGTGGGCGAAATGACCCATTGGAGGGGTATATATAGGCAGCTCACACAAATAGAGCCGTTGGAGAAAAGCTGCCAGAAAACTGCGTATCGCCGGTTAATCCGACGTCCCTCCATTTTTCATCGTCGGATTTAACCGGTGAATGTAAACTGCCTCTTCTGAAAACTAGCCGTTACAACTTGGGCAGATTGACCGACGTATCATCGGTTTAACCGGTGAGTGTGGTTGTCCACTGATCCACTGAAAAACCAAGTCTCTGGACAACTGCACCGACGTTAACTCAAACCTATCGTCGGTTTAACCGGTGAGTACAACTTTTGAATTCCTCTGAAAAACCATCTCACTGGTCAATTGCACCGACGTCTTGATTTAAACAGCGTCGGTTTAACCGGTGTATAGAACTTGAAATACCCTGGAAAAACCAACTCTGGACCAATGCACCGACGTTAATTTCAAACACGTCGGTTTAACCGGTGTATTGAATTTGTCCAGACTCTGCTGACTTCGTTTAACCGACGTATAGTAAAATGAGAGCGTCGGTTAAACCGGTGTATAGACTTTTTCTGATTTTGTCTTTTCTGATTTGAGTCTTGAATGAAATCCAAATATTCTTGAGATATAGTTTGAGAACCACTTATTTGAACTTCTAGAAACCTGAGTGACCATAGTGTGCATCCATTTTCAAATGATCATGTCCATGCTCAAGTTACTTAGCCTTAACCCCTCTTAATAGTGCGATCACTACAAAACTATAAAACCTATACTAACCTAAGTGTCCTTCTCAACCTTATGACACTTAGGACTAGAAAGATCCTTAGTCTTGACATAAAATTGAGTTGAATACCGAGATCGCCTTTTTGAATAATGAAATTGAGGGGCCTCTTTTGACATATGACCAAATGAGCGATAATGATCTATTAAGCTGCACAAACTCATTAGTCACAATAATGGTTGTCATTAATCACCGAAACATACCTTGAGGGCCTAGATGCTTACACCCGGCCAAGCAGACCTAACACACACGTTTGGAACACCGTCGGGTCGTTCCCAAACAACCGTTTGTCTTTCTTTCCGACTTGTGGATAGGAACACTCTCCCCGACTACAGGGCTCCAAGGTCCAACCTTGTCCCTAGTAGTCGCGGTGTTGATCAACATAAACATAATTAAAAACCTATCTCTAAGAGAGAGTGTCAATATATCCACTCCCCGGTCCGATCAGTTACTAGGCTTACCGCGTACCATATTTACAGCATGTGGCTAGTACGTTCAAAAACTTAACCAGCACTACCACACACCGCGACCTTAGGAAGTTCATCAACACAGACGGGGTCTCACACAAGGTCATGATATCGAACACAACCCCGTCCGTCGTTCTTATATTGATAACAGAAAGTAAACAAGCAATTCCTATAGAGCTCGCGAGTGACAGGCAATCACTCGACTTTTACCGGTCCTATAAGCTTAGCAATTATTCGAACTCAGTTCTAGTGTTCAGTACATAGGTTCCTAGGATCATGCATCTAGGGTTTCAATTCAAATCCTAAGAACTGTAAATGCACAAGTAAGTAATAACAATAAATGGTATTAATTTGAAATATAGGTTATGTCCGGGGCTTGCCTTCTTGGTAGTCACTAACTATTTCAGCCCTGGGCTCTTCCGAACTTTGGTCCGGGGCTTCAGTTAGTACAGTAGTGTTCACTTGAGCTTTGAGATCACCTCCTTTGGAATCCTGGATCAGCTCGTACGTTCCGTCCGATAGAGCAGTCGTATCTATATGTAATGCAATATGTGAAATTACAAACACGCTCATTTCACGGTAAAGTTGTAGTCTACAAATAGCAACACAACTTAGCATATGGGCAATCGTTTATAGAGTAGATAACTAACATATCTAACTAGACAAGGCATCATGATCAACGGCACAAAAGAAGCTTACTAACTTCAAAAACAAGTGGTAGTTGTTTCCTATAGCAAGTAAATCATGGTTTGCTAATAAATAAACAACTCAGCACACATACAGTATTAAATTCACAAAACATTACATCAAATAGAAGGTAAACAGAATGAGCTATCCTGCAAATTTCATCCCAAACTTTTTGCCATTTATTCAGGACAAATCATTTATTCAGACAACTCATAGAACAAGATTGAATTATACAGATTATACTAGAGCAACCTAGAAGCTAGAAATTTAACAGTAGGTCGACACAGAGCTAACTTAGCTACTGTAAATTTTTCAAGATTTAATCTATACAGAATTGATTCTGATAAAATAAACAAAACTGACAGAAAACTAACAAGATTCATTTTTACCGTCTGTTCTAATCACGAACTGTTGCTCAAATTTAACAGACAATAACCTGTGACTAAAACAAGGCTCAAAAAACATTATCAGGATTTTCTAAGCAAGGAAACTATTTAACATGATAAAAACTCAGTTAACAAGTATTAAATCAAAGAAATAGCTAAACAGGAGAACTGACCACGAAATTTTTATAGTAACACTAGAGTCACATGAACATCTCACCATAAACATTTCACAGCAAGACATGGTTTCAATCATCAGTTAAGAAAAAGATAAAAATAACTAGTATTTAAACACTAGTAACACAAATCTATTTTTACATCAAAAACTCTCAACTAACACCCAACATATTATGATTCTACTGCAAATATCTCTTCATGAGGATTCCAAAACATCAAGATTTGCCTTTTTCTGATTTTTCTACGAATTTCTATGGAATTTCAAAGTTTACAGCAAAAAACACAAAGAGGTCTCTAAAGGCACTATTCACATGAGTCTTGAGCTATTCAGATAACCCCCTGAGTTTCTTTGAATTCTAGCATAGAGTCCTCGGCCGTGGTCAGAGAGGGGGCGGGTGGTTTGACCGGCAATTCCGGCGGAAGGGGTCATCGGCGGCGAGGAATATGGGGTGGAGGAGCTAAAGGGGACCGATGCGAAGCTCTGGGTACCCTTGGTTCGTGAAGAGATGGCCGGAGGTGGGCGGTCCACGGTGGGCAGGGACGTGGCGGCGGAGGCGCTCGTCGGCGGGGGTGCTCCGGTGGTGGATGGTCGACGAGAAGTGGTCGGGAAGATGCGCGAAGGTGAGGCGGAGCTATTGGTGAGGTCTATTGAGGGTGGGGAAAGGCGGAGGAGGGGGTTCGACGGTGAGGTCGAGCTCGTCGGAGCTTGGGCAGGCGTCGGAGGCGTTCTGGGGATTCTGGGCAGGGAGCGAGCGAAAGGGCGAGGGGAACTGGTCGAGGGGGTTCTTGTAGTGTCGCTGCGCGCAAGAGATTGGGCTCTGGGGCTCTGTCTTGGCGAGGTGGCGGCCGGCGGCGGCTTCGGGGTGGCGTGGCAAGGGGAAAAGAGGGCCAGCGCGAGGGGTAGAAGCGGTGGAGAGGTCCAGCGCGACGCGTGGATGCCAGCGCAAGCAGGAGGTGGCCGGGGAGGCGGCCCAGAGCGGCGGGCGGCGCTGCGCCGGGGAGCAGGGAAGCAGAGCAGGCAAGCAGGCTGGAGGAAGGAGAAAATGGACCAGTTTGCAATTTCCAAAATTTCAGGGACCTAACTGTAAACCAGCAATAACTTTTAATCTAGGGCTCGAATGAAAAAGTGCCCAACATGAAAGTTGTTCAACTTTTCAAGATCTACAACTTTGATGTTGTGCAAAAATTTATTTGATCAAAGGTTAAAGAGTTATTTTTGAAAACATAAAAGAATTTGAATTCAAAGGACTTTTGTCTTTTTCAATGCAAAATCACTTTAAATCTAGGCTGAATTGAAAGATTCCCTGCCAAGTAATGATTACACTACATTTTGCAAATAAACCCTCCACAAAAGCTATAATCACACATCCTATTCAAATAAAACTATTAAGTTGACCTTGGAATAATTCATAATTACACAAAGGTCCTTAAAGTTTTAAAATAAGCCCTTGCTCAAACAATTTCACACATGAAGCATAGGAAATAAATGTAGTTTTCTTGTGCAGACACCTAGGGTGTCACAGCCTTCCCCCCTAAAAGGAATCTCGCCCCGAGATTACAGGAAGACTAAGGATGGAAAGGTTTGGTACCTGGATTTGTTCTAAGAAAGTCGGGAAAGTTTCTTTGGAGAAAATTTTCAGTCTCCCAAGTAGCTTCTTCCTCGGTATGATGATTCCATTGGATTTTGTACATTTTAACTTTCTCCCTTCTAGTACTTCTTTCCTTGGTGTCAAGAACTTTGATTGGATACTCCGCATAAGATAGATCGGATTCAATCTTGATATCTTGTGGTTCAAGGATCTCAGTGGGTACCTTGATGCACTTCCGGAGTTGTGATACATGGAAGACATCATGAATGGCGGCCAACTGAGAAGGAAGACGAAGTCAGTAAGCAACGGGTCCACAAGTTTCGATGATTTCAAATGGTCTGATGTATCGGGGTGCTAATTTCCCTTTGATGCCGAAGCGTTGGACACCTCTAGTAGGAGATACTCGCAAATATAAGAAATCCCCTACCTTGAATTGTAAAGGATCTCTTCTTTTATCTGCATAACTTTTCTGTCTTGATTGGGCTACCTTAAGATTAGCCTGGACAACTTTGACTTTTTCTTCTGCCTCAGTAACTAGATCTGGCCCAAATACTTTGCGTTCTCCAGCTTGTGACCAACTCAAAGGAGTTCGACACATTTGACCGTATAACGCTTCAAATGGTGCCATTTGCAAGCTGGATTGATAACTGTTATTATACGAGAACTCTGCCAGTGCCAGGCACTTATCCCAGTTCTTGCCATATTGAATAGCACATGCCCTCACCATGTTTTCAAGAATTTGATTGATTCGTTCTGTTTGCCCATCTGTTTGTGGATGATAAGCTGAACTACGAATCAATTTGGTTCCAAGGGATTCTTGCAATTGCTCCCAGAAACGTGCAATAAACTGAGCCCCACGATCAGAAATGATCGTCTTTGGAACTCCATGCAAACAGACAATCTGGTCGAGATAAATCTCTGCATACCTCTTGGCAGAATAAGTTGTATTCACTGGAATAAAATGAGCGGTCTTAGTGAGTCTATCAACGATTACCCAAATAGAATAATGCTTCCGAGAAGTGTTGGGTAAACCGACAATAAAATCCATACTGATGTCCTCCCATTTCCAGGATGGAATGGGTAAAGGTTGGAGAGTACCAGCTACTTTCAAGTGACTAGCTTTAACTCTTTGACAGACATCACACTCAGAAACATATCTGGCGATCTCTCTTTTCATTCGAGTCCACCAGAAATTTTGTTTAAGATCTTGGTACATCTTGGTACTACCGGGATGAATCGAAAACTTCGATAGATGTGCTTCATCAAGGATTTGCTTTCTAAGCTGATGATTCTTAGGTATAACAAGTCGAGATTCAAACCATAGAACTCCTCTATGATCCACATGGAAACACTTGTATTTTGCTTCTCCCTGGGATAGCTTTTCCTTGATGATCTTGATACCCTCATCATGTAATTGTGCCATGATAATGCTATCATGAAGTGTAGGCTCAATAGAGATATATGGTTCAAACTTCCTTGAGGTATCATTTCTAGATTTAATTTCATCATTTCCTGGCATAGAGTTTTGTTGAATGGCTCTACAAACAGACAATGGCATTGTGACTTGCGGCTGAGTGCATCCGCAGCCACATTAGCTTTTCCTGGATGATAGTGCACTTCTAGATCATAATCCTTTTTTAACTCTAGCCAGCGTCTCTGTCTCATGTTGAGATCAGCTTGGGTGAAGATATACTTGAGGCTCTTATGGTCAGTGTAAATATTACAATGAGTTCCCATAAGATGATGTCTCCAAAGCTTAAGAGCGTGAATGACAGCTGCTAACTCCAGATCATGTGTTGGATAATTCTTCTCATGATTCCGGAGAGCTCTTGATGCATAAGCAATTACTCGATTCTCTTGCATAAGCACACAACCAAGCCCCATACCAGAAGCATCACAATAGACATCAAAAGGTTTGGTACTGTCCGGTGTAGCCAATACTGGAGCAGTAGTCAATCGTGCTTTGAGAGTTTGAAAAGCTTCTTCACATTTATCATCCCAAACAAACTTCACTCCCTTCTTTAATAACTCCGTCATAGGCTTGGCTATTCTGGAGAAATTAGGATTGAATCGACGATAGTATCCAGCTAAACCAAGAAAACTGCGAATTTGATGAACTGAAGTAGGAGATTCCCAATCCATCACTTCTTGTACTTTAGTTGGATCAACTGATATACCATCACTGGAGATAGTATGGCCTAAAAATTTCACACTATCCAGCCAAAATTCACACTTGGAGAATTTGGCATAAAGATGATGATCTCGTAATCGCTGAAGAACGATACGTAAATGCTCAGCATGATCTTCTTCATTCTTAGAGTAGATCAAAATATCATCGATGAATACCACAACAAATTTATCTAGCTCCGGCATGAAGACTGAATTCATCAGGTACATAAAATATGCCGGGGCATTGGTAAAACCAAAAGACATAACCAGATATTCATATAGTCCATATCTGGTCGAGAAAGCCGTCTTTGGAATATCACAAGGCTTGATCTTTATTTGATGGTAGCCAGAACGAAGGTCGATTTTTGAGAATACCTTGGCTCCAGCTAACTGGTCAAACAGGATATCAATGCGGGAAAGAGGATACTTATTTTTAATAGTGACCGCATTGAGTGGTCGATAGTCAACACATAGCCTCAAACTGTTGTCCTTCTTCTTCACAAACAGGGCTGGACATCCCCAGGGTGAAGAACTTGGACGTATAAAGCCCTTGTCAAGAAGGTCTTGAAGTTGGATTTTCAATTCTGCTAACTCATTTGGAGGCATACGGTACGACCTCTTAGAAATAGGGGCGGTACCGGGTTGAAGCTCGATAACGAATTCGATATCTCTATCAGGGGGCATTCCAGGAAGGTCATCTGGAAATACATCCGCATACTCACACACAACAGGAATATCTTCAAGTTTAATTTCTTTTGCGGCATAGGCACAAGAGTTGAAGCACTCTCGTTGTGGCAGATAGAGTATGGTGGCTCCTTGATGAGGTGAATCTATCTCGACAGCTCGGGAAGAGATATCTAACAGTACTTTATGTTTAGTCATCCAATCCATACCCAAAATAACATCCATGCCTTCTAAATTCAACAAGATCAAATCTGTATTTATCAATTTGCTACCCAACTTAAGTGGTACATGTGTAGTGATTTGATTGGAAGCTATCTTTCCACCAGGAGTTGCTTTCATGTAAGATTTCTTGACATGACAAAAATCCAATCCTACCCTTGCTCCAAATTTGGCACTTATAAAACTATGAGTTGCACCAGAATCAAATAATATGACTGCGGGTTTATTGTGGATAGAGAAAGTACCCGACATGACTGGTGCTCCTTCGGGAAGCTCTGCAAGAGTAGTGAAGTTAACTTGCCCCTGCCGGACTTGCACCATTTGATTTTTGCCCTTTCCCTTGTTGTTGTTCTGGTTGGAGTTCTGCCCTGGATAATTATTTTTGGGCTGTGGACAATTCTTGGCAAAGTGGGAAGTACTGCCGCAGTTGAAACATCAATTATCACCATTCCCACGATTGAACTGTGGGGCATTCGGCCTTTGGCCAGACTGCTGCTGTTGCTGCTGCTGAGGCACTGGAGGTCTGAATCCTCCCTGTTGCTGAGGCGGCCTAAAAACAAATCTGCCCGTTGGGGCATTTCTCTGTGGAGGTCTAGGTGGAGTATTTTGCACCAGACGATATCTCGGTGGCTGAGCACTCGAGGGTCCTGTTGGCGCCTTTCTCTTCTTCTCGGCACGATGTGCTGTGATACAGTCTTCTTGAGTAATGGCCATATTGACCAGCTCATTATAAGTAGTTGGCTGAACCAGGTTCAGGCGTTCCTTGAGCTTGGTATTAAGGCCATGACGAAAACGATCGTGCTTCTTGGCGTCTGTATCTGCATGATGGCCCGCATACTGGCACAGATGATTGAAGGCCTGTGCATACTGAAGAACAGTGCGGGTTCCTTGATTCAGAGCCAAGAACTCATTTAACTTTCTCTCAATCAGTCCATCAGGGTTATGATGTGACCTAAAAGCATTCCGAAATTCTTCCCAATAGATGACATGTCCAGCGGGTTGCATCGCACAATAATGATCCCACCATATACATGCAGGACCACGAAGTTGCTGGGCGGCAAAGTGAGCCTTGTTTGCATCATCACAAGGTACCGCTAGCAAAGCAAACTTAGAATAGATAGTACGGATCCAAGCATCGGCGTCCAGTGGGTCATCAGCCTAGCTGAAAAGCGGAGGTTGGGTACCAAAGAATTCCTGGTAACCCGCTGGTTGTGCATCACGTCCTCCATGCTGCTGGCGTGGCGGATTCTGCTGCCCTTGAACGAGCTGACGAAGCAATTTAGTTTGCATGGCCATTAGCTCGGCCAGATTTGATGGGGGTGGCGGTGGCTGCTGAGATCCACTGCCAGCTTCACAATCGAAGCCATCAGGCGTTCCACGAGTATGTCCAATCATCTGTGATTATGGAAGACATCCATAGATACATTTTTCTTGCTCCCACAATCAATGGTACTGGTTCATCATTTGAGGTTCTATGGAATGAAAAGATCATCAAGACGTCAAGATGGAACTAAGGATAAAGACATGACTCAATCTCCCTCTCTCAAACCATGGACTTTCTTGGGTTTAATCTAAGTGCTCTAATAACATGCTCCCCAAACCAAGTTTTCATTCAACTCGTTATTTAACCACACTAAAACATATTCATGAAAACAAACTCTAGAGATTCCTTAAGAAGATTCATGTAACATTTTCCAATTCTAGGAATCAAAGCAAACATCAACCAAATATGCATGCACGTCCTGTTCGTTCCTCACAAGATAAACAATGGCCAACTATTGTTGGGCTTACGTGGTTAGCATGGTGGCATAACAGAGATACGGCTCTCCCTATATAGCTAGTCGGTAAAATCTAACCGTTCTTAACTTAATCGAATCGCGGTTAGTGTACCTGCAGAAAATTGACAAAACACACACACACACACACACACACACACATATATATATATATATATATATATATATATATATATATATATATATATATATATATATCCATTGAACCTTTCATGCCAGCACTCATGAAAGCGTTCCCATACATTACCGCTCACTATAGAAGCGGCAGTCATACAGTTTCTGCCGTATGGCCAACGTTAACATACGCTACTCAGTGGCGTATTCACAAGTTCCTTTACTCCCAATATAATCGACCGAGGTCGGTATATTGGCAGCAGCTCAAGTAGGCCACTGCTTGAGCGCAGCGTTCGGTTCGCATCGCCGACGGGAAGGTCAGACTCCCTCAGCTGACTGAGGATCCTTACCTTCTTACCTTAACGTAGATGTGTCATTACAAAAATCAAGGGTTGCTTGTGAAAGTGATCTAGGCCCCTAAGTGGGTTTTGGTGGTTAATGACAAAACACATGTGCATTTAATCGTGTAATTGAGCATGTGTGCAGGTGGTGAATTTGTATAAATGGATCAAGTGACGATATACGACCCTCAAAAAGGAAATGAAAAAACAGAGTTCAAGTTTACTCAAGAAATTAGATTTTAAATTTGAAATTTGAGTATAGGAACGCCTGTACTATCAAGAGGGACTTGGTTCAAGGGTTTAGATTTAAATCTTGTGCTCAAGAGAACCTATACAAACACTTGTGAGCCACAAAACAACTCAAAAGAGCCATAAACCGAAGTTTTTCCCTGCCTTACCCGGATACTCCGGGTATAGGGTCGGATACTCTGGATCCCATTGCCCGGAGTGTCCGGGTGCTGTTTCTGGGCTGAAAAATCAGTGTTACCCGGAGTCTCCGGGCATATACCCGGAGTCTCCGGGTACCCTTTCGCCCAACGGCTATTTTTGGGCTGAAAACTATAAATACCCCCTCCATACCCCTTCAGCCCCCTCTCTTGCCACTTTGACGAGCTGAACTCAAACCTAAGCCAAGAAAAAGCTCTCTCACTCCCCTTTCTCCATTCTTGAGTGATTCCCTTGAGGGATTTGAGTGAGAAGCAAGCAAGAGCAAGGATTAGTGCTAGTGAGCCTCATTTCCATCTCTTGAGCACTTGGTTTTGGTCAAGCCCGCGGATTCAAGTTTGTTACTCTTGGAGCCTTGTGCTCCTAGACGGCTAGGCGTGCTTGTGATTGCTCAATCAAGATTGTGAGCTGCACAAGAAGTTTGTAAGCTCCATTCCTCGCCGAGGAATCCATAGTAAGTAACCTTGGGCTTGAGAGGTGATCTCGCACTTGGAAGAGGAGCATAGGGGTTCTTGAGCACCGTCTCTCGAATCCTTCCTCAACGGAGACAGTAGCACCTTCGGGTGTGAACTTCGGGAAACAAATCCTTGTCTCCTTAGTGTTAGTTTACTTGATTTCATTGCTATTTGCTTGTGAGACTTCATTTCTAGATTTTGAGCTCGATCTACTCACTTACGAGTTTCTAGTGAATTCTATTTGTTGGATATCAATCTTAAGGAACCCCTGGTACTCTTACTTTAGCTCGATCTACTTTTCATACTCAGATTTCTGCAGTTTCCTTTCAGGTTGTTCTAACCCGGATACTCCGGATATAGCTCCGGATACTCCGGACCACCAAACCCGGAGTATCCGGGTTCATACCCGGAGTATCCGGGCTTGTCTGTGTCTGACATTTTTGTTGAGTGTTTTAAATTGCAGATTGCCTATTCACCCCCCTCTAGGCATCTTAAGATCCTTTCAGCTTGTGAGTATGGTTTGACAAAAATGTAAAGTGTTGGAAGTCAGATAAAATAAACCATACATAGATAGCCACCTAGTAACTCCCGTAAATTCCCTAGGACTTTACGTTCTATGCATAACCCTTAACGAAACTACGTTGGTTTCCAAAAATACCTTGTTGGTCAAATTTATATACGGAAATCGATTTTTAAGGTTCCAACACCTCTGGTGTACGCTTGCAGCACTGATACCAGCTGTGGCAGAACCACCTGAATTATCCCGGCTCAAGTGTGCTGGCCGTCACCATAAAGGCAACACTGACACAAACACACTTCAAACGGAACAATTCTTGGTCTGTCGGATAACATCCCGATACAACCACCGGTTGTTGGATCGAACAAGCATACCCCGTACGAAGGCGAGTCCAGAGATATTACAACCACAAATTTTACAATAGAAGTATAAAAGTTATTACAAACCAGTTCAAAGTAATATTACAGAACCAAACTTAGTAAAACAGTTATACAAACCATAACTTTAAGTTCAGAGTTTGAAAGGCAGCGGAAAGAGAAAACGACGACTACAACACGTCGCAAAAGTATACCAAGCTAGCCCAAGCAAGGTATCACTCATCAGGGTCATTGCCGGCCGAAGACGGATCCCACTCAACGGACCAGCCAGGAGGCAAAGAGCAGGGCCAAGACAAACTAGCGACCTGGTCCTCGAAACTCATACCTGAAAAGGGTTTCAATAGCAAGGCTGAGTATTCTAATACTCAGCAAGACTTAACCGTCAACGGGTATACATAGCCCATCTAACTAGACTATGCAGGGTTCTGTGAGGCTCTGGTTTTCCTTTTGCTGAAAAGCAATAAAGAGTAGGTCCTTACTTTCAAATTTTAGCTTCCAAGATTCTAGTTGATTAACCATTCTATGTAAGCAACTACTAATCAATCATGGTAGAACTTTAACCAAACATCAGGATTGATCATAATAATGTTGCTCTTATTACTCTGTGTGGCAAAGAGATCAAGCAGTCCCAACTGTGGGAAGCAGACGATTCGAATCGAAATTGTTAACCCGGCCAGGCAGACCTAACACACACGTTTGGAACACCGTCGGGTCGTTCCCAAACAACCGTTTGCCTTTCTTTCCGACTTGTGGATAGGAACACTCTCCCCGACTACAGGGCTCCAAGGTCCAACCTTGTCCCTAGTAGTCGCAGTGTTGATCAACATAAACATAATTAAAAACCTATCTCTAAAAGAGAGTGTCAGTATATCCACTCCCCGGTCCGATCAGTTACTAGGCTTACCGCGTACCATATTTACGGCATGTGGCTAATACGTTCAAAAACTTAACCAGCACTACCACACACCGCGACCTTAGCAAGTTCATCAACACAGACAGGGTCTCACACAAGGTCATGATATCGAACACAACCCTGTCCGTCGTCCTTATATGGATAACAGAAAGTAAACAAGCAATTCCTATAGAGCTCGCGAGTGACAGGCAATCACTCGACTTTTACCGGTCCTATAAGCTTAGCAATTATTCGAACTCAGTTCTAGTGTTCAGTACATAGGTTCCTAGGATCATGCATCTAGGGTTTCAATTCAAATCCTAAGAACTGTAAATGCACAAGTAATAACAATAAATGGTATTAATTTGAAATATAGGTTATGTCCGGGGCTTGCCTTCTTGGTAGTCACTAACTATTTCAGCCCTGGGCTCTTCCGAACTTTGGTCCGGGGCTTCAGTTAGTACAGTAGTGTTCACTTGAGCTTCGAGATCACATCCTTCGGAATCCGGGATCAGCTCGTACGTTCCGTCCGATAGAGCAGTCGTATCTATATGTAATGCAATAGGTGAAATTACAAACACACTCATTTCACGGTAAAGTTGTAGTTTACAAATAGCAACACAACTTAGCATATGGGCAATCGTTTATAGAGTAGATAACTAACATATCTAACTACACAAGGCATCATGATCAACGGCACAAAAGAAGCTTACTAACTTCATAAACAAGTGGTAGTTGTTTCCTATAGCAAGTAAATCATGGTTTGCTAATAAATAAACAATTCAGCACACATACAGTATTAAATTCAGAAAAAATTACATAAAACAGAAGGTAAACAGATCGAGCTATCCTGCAAATTTCATCCCAAAACTTGTAGCCATTTATTCAGGAAAAATCATTTATTCAGACAACTCCTAGAATAAGATTGAATTATACAGGTTATACCATAGCAAAATAGAAGCTAGAAATTTAACAAGAGGTCTACACGGATCTATATTAGCTACTGTAAATTTTTCAATATTTAATCTACGAATAATTTATTCTGATAAAATAAACAAAACTGACAGAAAACTAACAAGATTCATTTGTAGCATCTGTTCTATTCATGAACTGTTGTTCAAATTTTACAAACAGTAACCTGTGACTAAAACAAGGCTCAACAAAAATTAGTAGGATTTTCTAAGCAAGGAAAATATTTAACATGATTAAAAATCACTTAACAAGTATTAAATCAAAGAAATAGCTAAACATGAGAACTGACCACGAAATTTTTATAGTAACACTAGAGTCACATGATAATCACACCATAAACATTTCACAGCAAGACATGGTCTCAATCATTAGTCAAGAAAAAGATAATAACAACTAGCATTTAAACACTAGTAACACAAATCTATTTTTACAGAAAAAACTCTCAACTAACACCTAACATATTATGATTCTACTACAAATATATCTTCATGAGGATTCCAAAACATCAAGATTTGCCTTTTTCTGATTTTTCTACGAATTTCTATGGAATTTCAAAGTTTACAGCAAAAAACACAAAGAGGTCCCTAAAGGCACTATTCACATGAGTCTTGAGCTATTCAGATAACCCCCTGAGTTTCTTTGAATTCTAGCAGAGAGTCCTCAGCCGTGGTCAAAGAGGGGGCGGGTGGTTTGACCGGCAATTCCGGCGGAAGGGGTCATCGGCGGCGAGGAATAGGGGGTGGAGGAGCTAAAGGGGACCGAGGCGAAGCTCTGGGTACCCTTGGTTCGTGAAGAGATGGCCGGAGGTGGGCGATCCATGGCGGGCAGGGACGCGGCGGCGGAGGCGCTCGTCGGCGGGGGTGCTCCGGTGGTGGATGGTCGACGAGAAGTGGTCGGGAAGATGCGCGAAGGTGAGGCGGAGCTATTGGTGAGGTCTATTGAGGGCGGGGAAAGGTGGAGGAGGGGGTTCGACGGTGAGGTCGAGCTCGTCGGAGCTCGGGCGAACGGCGGAGGCGTTCTGGGGATTCCGGGCAGGGAGCGAGCGAAAGGGCGAGGGGAACTGGTCGAGGGGGTTCTTGTAGTGTCGCTGCGCGCAAGAGATTGGGCTCTGGGGCTCTGTCTTGGCCGGGCCACGGCGACGGCGAGGTGGCGGCTGGCGGCGGCTTCGGGTGGCGTGGCAAGGGGAAAAGAGGGCCAGCGCGAGGGGTAGAAGCAGTGGAGAGGTCTAGCGCGACGCGTGGATGCCAGCGCAAACAGGAGGTGGCCAGGGAGGCGGTCCAGAGCGGCGGGCGGCGCTGCGCCGAGGAGCAGGGAAGCAGAGCAGGCAAGCAGGCTGGAGGAAGGAGAAAAGGGACCGATTTGCAATTTCCAAAATTTCAGGGACCTAACTGTAAACTAGCAATAACTTTTAATCTAGGGCTCGAATGAAAAAGTGCCAACATGAAAGTTGTTCAACTTTTCAAGATCTACAACTTTGATGTTGTGCACAAATTTATTTGATCAAAAGTTAAAGAGTTATTTTTGAAAACATAAAGAGAATTTGAATTCAAAGGACTTTTGTCTTTTTCAGTACAAAATCACTTTAAATCTAGGCTGAATTGAAAGATTCCCTACCAAGTAATGATTACACTACATTTTGCAAATAAACCCTCCACAAAAGCTATAATCACACATCCTATTCAAATAAAACTATTAAGTTGACCTTAGAACAATACATAATTACACAAAGGTCCTTAAAGTTTTAAAATAAGCCCTTGCTCAAACAATTTCACACATGAAGCACAGGAAATAAATGTAGTTTTCTTGTGCAGACACCTAGGGTGTCACATCATGCCCCCAAACCATGGCCTCCAACACATGATATTTCTCCCCCTGTACACGAACCTAGAACCAGAAAAAGAGAGAAAGGGAAAGGCAAGAGGTTCATCAAGTAATGTTGCACCACCTCAAGCACCAACTTGTGTTAACTGGGATGACGATATGGATGACTTCATGCCCCCAAAACTGTGGCCTCCAACATATGCCTCACACACCACCTACTGGCAACATCTGGACATATAGGAGGTGAAAATGGACTACCTTCTTGGAGCTGCCTTATAGCTGTAAGGAGACCTGCATGCCTATCACTGATAAGGCAAACATTAGGCCTTCCAGCAACAACGTGATTCTTCAGACGTTCAAGAAACCAGTACCAACTTTCTGTGTTCTCATTCTCAACAAAGGCAAAGGCGATGTGAACTATCTGTTTGTTGCAATCAATTCCGATCGCCGTCAATATTGTTCCCTTATATTTCCCTATCAGAAAAGTGCCGTCAACATACAGAATAGGAAGGGAGTAAATGAAGGCTCTCACATATGCACCAATGCAGAAGAAAGCTCGCAGCAAAATGCTTGGCCCCCCTGACAAGCTCGGTACACTATATGTATCAAAAGCACTTTCAGGATTTCTGTGCACAATTGTTTCAAACATACGAGGTAGGTTGTCATATGAAGCCTCATAAGTGCCAAACCGCATCTCAAACACTTTTTGTTTAGCCCACCAAGTCTTTGCATAGCTGATCACATACTGGAAATTCTGTTCAATATCCCTAATTATCAATGCAGGCTCGTAATCCATTTTGTCAAGAATCACCCCATACATCTTCTTGGCCACGAAAGTAGATGTGATATTACGGTGATGTCCCACAACACCTGTCAATCTACAAGTATGTGGTGTAACAATTGAACATTCCCAGTGTGTTTTGAACTTCCCCTTGTAGGCATGCACTCGCCATGTACAGTCTCTATCTGCACACATCATCTCGTATTCTTTGCTGCTAGACTTCAACACTTTGAATTCCTTCCTCAGAGATATAGCCCAGATCTTCACAGCATCATTCACATCTTCAATGGTACGATACTTTGCCCCTTGTATGACCTCATTCACTTTGTATTCAAACTCCGGACATCTAATATCTTGTACCACTGGATTCCCAAAACCCTCTTCACGCCATTCACCTAGCACTGGGAAGCGCTCATCGTCCTCATCGTCCGATGAGTCCCCACATTGCTCCATTATTTGTGCATCCTGGTCTTCTTTCTCTATGTCCTCCACAATTCTAGGTATCTGCTCGCCTTCATCTGCTAAACCTTGTGGTTCTGGTTCTGGAGCTTGTACGTTCTCTTCTTCTTTATCATCTTCCAACTCTTCATTCCAGTCATATGTTGTGTGTGTTGATCCTTCACCTAAATCACCGACCTTCTGGTGAATCTGAATTACCATTGCAAGAGGTTACCCTCTTTGAAGAGTTGCGTGCATGTAATGTTTCCATTCTTCCGTACTACTTATAAGCGTCAACTCCCAGAAATCCCCATTTGTTTCCCAGGAAGTCACGGTATGAACCGTAAGCAAATGGGTCTTTGGATTCACATTGAACTTTCCGTGAAGCCATTTATGTATGGAACCAAAACTCCTCTCTAGGGATTTATCTAGACTGCACTGTCTTCGTTCCAATGCTGGTAGACTTACTCCATAGGAATCACGAGTAATTCTATAGAAATCACCGTAATGAACTTGAAACGCCACCTTGCTCGACATATCTGGCCATTCAAAAACTTAATTTTAATTAAACCAGTTTCTAAAACCATGGTACGACTTCAATTATAACCACTAATCCGAACCCTAAGCGATTACAATTATAAAAAACACTAATCACAGAATTAAAAATACAAAAAATTTAGAATGACAAAGTTGAGAAATATTGGTTACCTGCGGTTCAGATATAAAATCCGGTAAGGCTTCGCTGTTGCAAGTCCCTCCCTCACCCCACGTCTCTCCTTTTTCCCTATATGGATGTTGTTTGCTGCAAATGCAGGTGGGGGACCTCAGCTTTTATATTGGGGGGAGACTGCCGCCCCTCCACCGGGCGGTAGGGGTCTCTATGCGATAAAACTTAAATTTTAATTACATATAGGTCCCTACCGCCTGGCAGGGGGCGGCAGGGGCCGGCCGCCCCGCCCCTATCGCCCGTCTGCGGGGGCGGCCGGGGTATAAAATTGTAAATTGTAAAACCAAAAATATATTTGTGTAAAAAAACATTTTTAAAAAATATAAAAATAGAAAAAACGCGCGTGTCCCAGGATGTGTGCGGGCTTTACATGTTAGTTAGGGCTTCCAGGCCTTTGGGCCTTCCGTCAGTTGGGCCGAGGCATCGAACGCTCTACACTGACTGGTGGACCCGCCTTTGCAGAGCTTTTTTATTTTTCGAGAACGCCTTTGCAGCAGCCGTGAGCCTATGAAAGTCCTTGTATAGAGCAAGGGAAAATTCTTTGGAAGGCCCTGAAACGTAGCCCAGTCAGGTTGGCAGATACAGTAATCCTCTAAACGAAACGAAGGCAGATAACAGAAATAAGGTACTCATGTGTGCGGTGTGCTGGAAAAAATCGTTAGACAGCGAAATCATGTGTTGTAAAGCATAACTTTCTGAAGGTTATATCGAGTTAATCAATGGCTAACAAAGTCTGCATAATTAATGAAGGAATGCTTTTGGTCATACATAAATACTCTAGTCAGGCTCTTCAGAGCAAATCTCAGCTTGTCAGTTACAACTCAGGTACAAACACAATCGGGCGCGGCGCCTGGTACCGAAAATGTGCTTCTAACTACAGGTTCTGACTAGTTATGATGTGTACTTGATCTGAAGTTGAAGAACAGGTGCCAGACTTTGTGTACAAACGTTTCCCTTTGAGTGTCAAGAAATTTGGCTGCCTTTGTCTGAAGTTCGACGAATTTGGCTCCTGAGCACCAAGAACTTTAGAGGGGCGTGCAAAGTTCCTGACTAGCAACAAGCCAACTAAGAGGTGACACCTGCTGGATACTTGAGCACCTTCCCTTTGATCCGTTGGTGGGTCGGTAAGATCTGCTGCAAGAAAGGTCAATCCTTACAGAGCAGACAACAGGTGAAGCGCATCGCAGGGAATGGAGCACCAGGATGATCAGACTTCATACCCTTTTGAAAAATACCCTGCCCTTCTTCCCCATTCCGGTCCCTACAAGGCTTGCAGCAAGAAGTGACTTGTTGTCGGGCCGCCACTTCAGCTCTTTGAGATTGGAGAATAGTTCTGAAAGGGCAGGTGTTATTTCCTCATCCTTGATTTTATTGCAGGAGACAACTTCTAGGCTCTGCAGGTCGCTCCATGAGGTGATCACCGATTCTAGACCACGAGTTGTTAGTAGTGAGCACCTTTCTAATGATAGAAATTTTACTCTCCTGCACAAGATGAAAACATGACTATGGTTAGGCACAATCATGTACCAGGTCTGATAAATAGTATGTTTCTACACATATAACCAATCCTCTACCCTGCAAATAGTATGTTTCTACACATATATGGGCGGATCATATTTATCCAGGCATTTTCAAAGAGGCAATATAGAAATATCCAGACGAAAGCTAAGGATATTTAGGATTTTGCCCTACTGCTTCCAGTAGAAGTACACCTGTGGCTGCTAGCTATACCTTTCCCTATCCACTGTTCTGTATCTGATACTATATTGCGAAAAGGGGGGGTTTTTTTGATAGGACGAAAAGGGGTATTTTGATAAGTGAAACAAGTGTGACGACACTGAAGATGGTACGATTTTTCTTATGCAAACCCAGGAATGTGTTGTTTTGCAAACCTCTATAGTGTAAGTAGAAAAAATGAGAAGGAAACAAAGCTAAGTATCTTTCATCGAGTACTGAAATACATCAAAATGAGAGACAGACAACAAAACAAAAATGGCAACAGAGCTCAAGAAGAACCGCGATCAAAGGCATGGAGTAAAAATACACATGTACACATGGGTCCCTGATTACACATACAAGTCATTAGCTTACAAATGTTTCATGTTTACTACCACCCAGAGCCCAGAAGGGAGATCAGAGATTAGGAACTGTCTGGACATGGTCACATTTACGCACAAATAACATAATGAATTAATAAATTCATATGGGACAGAAAAAATATCAATGTTAGTAGCTTACACAGGTAGATAAGTAGATGAGATGCTGGAGAATAGTCAATTCTTTCCCTTTTAGAACACTAACGAACTAGGAAAGCCAATGAAGATTGTTCATCCATTCATCCATATATCAAATAAGGCATATATTTATTCAGTATCGATGTGCAAGATATAATAACCAAAATCTTGATTGCTTCAAATAGTCATGTTATAGTGTTTGGTTTATGGTTTTTGGTGGTCACTGAAAATGACCTATTTCCTATCTTAATCAAACCCACTTATTCAAGTTTATTTTATCGATCTCATGGTTTCACATTGTCATTATTTAGTCAAACTCTCAGTGACGTATAGATAATCCACAGGCTATTATATATCAAAGCTACATAAATGATAAAACATGAGGCTATGGACATCACTGGCTTAGCCATGTGGAGAGAATAGTTATGAGGTGCTGCAGTATGGCTTGGCAGTTGGCACACAAAAAGGGTTCCTGAACAGTGACACCATTTCCAGGATATTGATTCCCCCCCCCCCCCAAATAAATGCATTTTCGGAATGGATGGTGCATGCATGCACTATTGAGATGTATATTTTTCGTCCCCGGTTTGATAAAAAGCACACCATCAAAGTGTACTTGAACATCAAATGCCAAGCTGCAGTGCTTGTTCCAGGGTCACACAGAGGTGCAAGAACATCAGGAAACATATAAAATCTGCTCATGAAGGATATCCTAGTGCAGATGTCAGAAGGTTTGCAAGGAGCCATAATTTTGCACTCCAAAGTCTCAACGTAATTCTTTATTTTTCAATCACCACTGAACTAGTGGTGACTCCAAATTCTGGTATTAGGGGTCCATGAGTTCCCAGTAATCAAATTTACACAGCCTGACTTCTGACACCTACCAATAGATCACCTAAATGTCATGAGTCATGACATATCGCATCATTTGTTGCCAGCATGTCACAATCACAGAATAAGCATAAATCACGAAGAATGAAACAGTCAAAAGCACAAAGCTGTCCCCATTATGCAATCATTACTATATCAGGAAACCAGAAATAATACACTTAAGTAATTAGATATTTAGATTGGTGGTTCAGGTACCTGCATAGGCCAACCAAGGCAAACATATCATCTTCCAGGCCCCAGCAATTCTGGACCTGAATCTCACGGGCACCCTCACAGACGAGATAGAGGGCATGGAGGGCACGACGGTCACGCAGTTGGCACCGGTGCAGCTGCAGGCTCTCGAGCGTGAGGCAAGCCCCAAGATGTTCTGCCGGCCCGGGATCATCGTCAATCCGGCTGCATCCCTGCAGGCGCAGGGTCTTGAGGTTCCCACAGAAAGCGAGCGCAGCAAGCCATCCGCCATCCATCCTGTGGTCAGCAATGGTGAGCTCCTCAAGCATGGCACAGCAGCGCCCCACAGCCGCGATGCCGTCGTAGCTCCCCTCGCAACCCAGAAGCTCTAGCTTCACCAGCCGCTTGCAACCATGGGCGAGGATGGTGAGGCCGATGTCTGTGACACCGCCACCTTCACCGGTCCCGTAGAGGGCAGGGGACGCGGCGACGATGCGGAGGATCTGGAGGTGCGCAAAGGCGGAGACCGGGCGGAGGGCGAGGTCGGTGCAGCGGTGGAGCTCGAGCTCCTGCAGCGTCAGGCATCCGCCGGCGATGGCCATGAGGCCACCGGACTCCGCGGCGGCGGTGGCGGAGAGTCGGCGGAGGTTGGGGAAGCTGGCAGCGACGGCGGCGAGGCCCCGGTCGAGCGCGTCGTCGTCGAGGAACCGGCAGGCGCCGAGCGGCGGGTCGGCGCTGGTGTCTAGGGTTAGCGAGAGCGCGCCGCATGTGAGGAGCGGGGCGGCGGCGTGGGGCGCCGCGGCGGTGGGCGCGGCGATTGAGGCCGGGAAGAGGTCGAGGTCGGCGAGGTCCGGGAAGCGGTAGGGCAGGCGGTGCGCGACGAAGCCCCAGTCCCGCACGGCGAGGCGACGGCGCAGGCGCCCGGCGAGGCGCGTCCACCGCCTGCAGACCAGCGAGGCGGCCCCCGTGAGGTGGGGCTCCGGGAGGCAGGCGAGCACGCGGAGGAGCAGCGCGTCCGGGAGCGCTAGGGTTTGGTCGGGCTCGGGCGGCGGCGGCGGCGCGGCGGCCGCCATGGGGCGCGCGCGGAGGCTGGGCGCGTCCCCCGCGGCCAGCCACAGGTCGGGCCAGCCCTTGACCAGCTGGCGTTTGCCGAGGCCGAGGTCGCCGTGGCAGCGACCGCCCGGCTCAGGCATCTACCGCGCCCGGCTCGGCGGCTCCAGCGGGTGGCGCGGGCGCGGCGCCGCGCGGCCGCATGGTGGCGCGCGGCGCGGGCCGGGAAGGCGGGCCGCTCTCCGATTCGGGTCCTGGCGACGGGCGGGCGGCGATTCCGGTGGCGCGCGGCGCGTTGGGGATCTGAGGATTCGAACGAGACGCCGCCGGGGGCTTGTGGGGGGTTTTGGGATTTGGAAATTGGCGTTGCCTTTGCCGCTTGACGGATGACGGCCTCAGGCGCGGGGGCGCGGGGCGGGAGAAGAGAAGACCACCGCGAGCGATGTGGCGAGTCTGGCGACCGGTGAGTTCAGGCTTCCAGTTCCATCCACCGCTTCAGAGTGTGGCTGAACTGAACTCGGTGAGGAGCGTGTATGGTGGTGGCCCGGTGGGGGGCGCGGCGAACGAGCGTTTTGAAATCCTTTCCTTGTCCCGGCGTGCAACGTGTTAGTTTCGTTTGTTCCGTTGCTTGGTGGGGCGCCGCTCTAGCGGCCGGGGGATTATTTCTTTTCTCGAGAAACGCTTCGTTTTCGGCTGCAAGAAATGGACTGCGCCCTTGTTCCTTCCGCTCACGAGCTGCCTAGAACACCTGGACTTCGTTTGTTGAGATATGAGAGGTACACTACTACTACAGAGGGAGAGTGAGGTAGTCACTTTTTTGTTGGAGGTAGTTAGTAACTTAGTACCACCGTCAAGTCTTCTAGTACTCATTGCTGTACGATGAGGTATCGCCGACGACGCGAGGCTCTTGCTCTGGGTGGGTGTACTTCAGCATTGCATTAGGTTGAGCTCTCTGCTCTCTTTAGGCTAATCTTAATGTAAATGTTATCAAAGTGTTACGAGTACTAAGTTTACTGATATGCCAAAAAAGAGAGAATGAGGAGTATCACGATGCATCATCATTCCTTCGACTCGATTATTTATTTCACAGTCTTAGTACTCCTCAATCTTAATCTAATATATTACGGGTTATTCAACTCATGTTTCTCTCCTCTTTTTTGAATCAATAAGCTGATCTTATTTTTTTTCGAATCAATTGGCTCACCTCAGCTGCTATCTGGACACTTGGTCCGTTTTGTGCAGTTTCTGACTGACTCGTGTCGAAGAAAAAAAAGTTAAAAAACACAAAAGTTTGTACATTTTAGCCCTGTGTATGTACTGATGTAATTGTAGCGGCGTCGGCGTGACTTTCTCGAGGAACGGGCCGGCCCAGCCCAGCCCAGGTCAACCACTTCTCTAACCCAGTTAATCAGCCTAAAGAAAAGTGCGCTTGGCCTTCTCCACCGCTGTAGTCATGCCTCTTTTTTATTTTTATATTTTTCAAAAACATTTTTTACAGAAATATATTTTCAATTTCACAATTTACAGTTTTGTACCCCTACCGCCCGCCAGGGAGGCGGCAGGGGGCCTGCCGCCCTCCTGCCGGGCGGCAGAGACTTATATGTAAATAAAAAAAATTTATTTGCGCTGTGGCCCTTGGCGGGAGCCTGCCGCCCTGCAGGGGCGGCAGGCCCCCTGCCGCCACTCCACTAGGCGGCAGGGGCCTGCCGCCCGGCAGGGGGGCGGCAGGCTGCCCCGCAAAATTACAGTACCCCATTAGATGTGTTTAGATATGTTTTAGATATGGATACAAATAAAAACCATTAGTAAAAAACATGAATATGAAAAGTATAAGCTAGCAATTCACACACATACGCAAATGAGAACGAAATAGGTGATGTATGAGAACGAAATAAGTATAACATGTTGACATGTCCATAACAAAAATACAGAAACAGCTAGAAGCACCTCCTAACCACCCCGGCCATGTCGACCTCTTTTACGCTGAGCGTGGACGTGGTCTGTAGAGTAGGTGTGTCGCTCTGGAGGCCCTACGTCTCTATCTGGACGTCCGGTGGGCACAGGTGTCTGGAAGGTAGGATCTGCCTGCGGGTTAGGTGTAGAAAATAACCGACTCCAATCTTCGAAGTTCGCCTCAAATGTATCCTGTGTGGGCCCTATACAGTAGCAATTAAGATATCTTAATCATCGTCTTATAAGTCATATATTTGGGTACATATTCATCATAAGTACCTATTGGTGGTGGATACGATGAATGACCCATATCAGGAAGCTGGTGGTGCGATCCTGTAAACCGTTCAAATTATTTAAAATATTCATATAAATAAGAAGAACATGATAAATTCGGGCTACTGATTAGGTATTTACCTTGCGTTCCTTCTGCTGTCGCCGTAGGGTAATACGAAGAAGGTCCCGCATCATATAACTGTTGTGATCCTATATGTCAATACAAAAATAATTAGACTTCATACCATAATTAATTGAAATTAAGATATGTACTATATGTTTACCGAAAGGTCATGGTGGTGCCTGTGTTGGTTGAAATGACATCCCTGCAGCTGGTGCCATGGTACTAAACTGAGTCCCTCCGTGAGGTTGATAAGGTGGGTGTGCATCACCTGTATGGACTGCGAATTAATTGTTGGCTTCAAAGTAGGAAGTCAGTAAGTATCCTCACGTGCCTGGATAATGCTGCTGAGACCAATAAGGTGCTTGGGAAGGCTGCTGCTGTGTGGGACCACAAGGAAACGAGGTCGAGGCTTGAGACGAACCGTACGAGTCATCGTACGACGTCCGGCTACCAAAAGCTTCAAGCATGGAATGGGCTCTTTGTGAAATTCGGGTCCAGGCCGACTCTTGCTCATTCCTATCCATCATAGATCCCGCTCGAATCCTCATCAAATTCGCCCTGTCATTTACGTTCATCAACCTGTACATTTCAAACTGCAAGCAAGAAAAAGAAAGACATTAACACTGTAATCCAAAGTATTTGAAAAGCGATGATAACTTTGACTCACCGCCCCAGCTAATGTCCTCATCCCTATGTCGTGCGTAGCCATCCTGTGTTGTCGCAACATGCGGCTGTGGTTGCATGTCAGCATATATCAAGCGGCAACGAGTCTGAGGCTGGTACCAGCTCAGGTACGCCCTGTACGAAGCCTCCGTGTGTGCAAGGGTCGCAAGCGCCACGTTGTCCTCTGCTTGGTCCCAGCCATCTACCCAAGGCTGCACCCTTGTCGACCCAAGCGCCACGTATGTACCTGGAACTGTAGGATCCATGCCTTGGCAGGCCCTGTTGCTTTTGGGTGCTCTTCTACGTCAATCGCGATGTCAATATTTGCAAAACGCTCTTCTAGATCGTCCAACCACGTAGGCGGGACGACGCGAGGCCCTACGGCATCCCCACTGATAGGAAGACCCAACAGCATCGCAACGTCCTGAAGGGTCGGTGTCATCTCCCCACAAGGGAGGTGGAAGGTGTTTGTCTCAGGCCTCCATCTATCAACCAGAGCCGTCAGTAGGGACCTGTCCAGCTTTACTGAACCACTCTCAGCAAGACGACCTATAGTAAGAAGACCAGCCTCACTCAACCTGAAAATAGAACGATCAAAGGTAAGTACATTATGTACGAAACGTATACGAAACAAACGTATTCTTAGAAACATAATCCGACGACATATCACCTGGGCACCCATCGTGGGTCAACAGGAACAAACTCCGCTGGTGGACGTGGACGCAGCACGTTAAGTTTCACGCGCTGAACCATTGAAAGGAAGGACCGGTGCGACGAGTCTATGACTCCGTCAAGTAGAGCTGACGTATCTTCGGCCATACCTAACACAGAAAAATATAAGTTTTCTGTATTTTCTACAATTTTTCTGCATTTTTCTACAATTTATCTTAAATTTTCATAAACTTTTCTAACATTTTCTTGCATTTCCTACAGCTTTTGTACAATATAGTTTAATAAATATATTTTTCTAACATTTTTCTAAATTTTTCTGCATTTTCTACAATTTATCTTACATTTTCATAAACTTTTCTAACATTTTCTTGCATTTTCTACAATTTCTGACTATTTCTCAAAAAAATTTCTCGTATTAAACAACTAATCAATACCACAAAATTGGTTGGTAAACCTAATTAGTTTTTCTTAAAACTAATCTTAATTCTACCTAAATTATATTAAAAATATTACCTAAATCACTAAAATATCATTAATGCTGCATACACTAATTATAGAATTAAACATGCAAATAATTTAGATCGAGAAAGTTGAGAAATATTTATTACCTGCGATTACGATCCAAAATCCGGCAGGACTTCGCCATTACAACTCCCTCCCTCACCCCTCCTCTCTCCCTCCCGCTCTCTGGATGTCGCGGGAATCAAATGAGGGGGGAGGGGGGAGAAGACTTTATACAGTGGTGGGGAGCCTGCCGGGCGGCAGGGGCCCTGCCGCCCAGTGGAGTGGCGGCAGGGGGCCGGCCGCGCCGGCAGGGGGGCGGTAGGCTCCCGCCAAAGGCCACAGCGCAAATAATTTTTTTTATTTGCATATAAGTCCCTGCCGCCCGGCAGGACGGCGGCAGGCCCCCTGCGCCCCCTGGTGGGCGGTAGGGGTACAAAACTGTAAATTGTGAAATTGAAAATATATTTTTATAAAAAAATGTTTTTGAAAAATATAAAAATAAAAAAGACGCTTGCAGTTAGTTCCGCCATGATATTGCGGCCCACTTTGGTAAGGGCCAGCAGCATGGCCCCGTTTTGCTCCGTATAATAAAAGGCCCATTACTAGTTCCACTTGTGTGACAAGCCCACTGGCCCCACGGTGCCATCCCACGGCGTTAGTAGCGCGATGAAATTTGGTTCTTTACAAAAGTATATAATATTATTTCATTCTCATTTGTAGATAATATCTTATGGTTTGATTTTATTGCTACAAACATTATAATATAACATAAATAATACATCACAGCCTAATTTTGAGTAGAGTACCGAGTCAAATCATCTTAATTTTGAAGGGAACATATCAGGTAGAAAGCAATCTCCTCGTGTAACCATGCAAACTTCTAATCTGAGCCACATGATCAACATCCAAGGAGGTGCATAGGGGGAGTAGGAGGAGGGATTTACAAAAGTGTGATTAGGGTGGGCGGTTAAGTGTAAAATTATCCAATCCCCCATACCTCTTGAATGTTGACCATATGTCCAGATTAGAAGTTTGCACGGTTGCACGAAGAAATTAGTTTACACCTGATATGTTCCCAATTTTGAAATATGGAGTAACTATTTAAGATTATTTTTGTAAAAAATTATAAATATTGCTAATCAAAGTATATTATTTTAACCCGTTTTAATGGAAATAGATAATGTATATCTTTTATGTGTTCAAAGAATCTGACTAAATAAATCTGCAGGCAGTATACACCTAGCCCCCCTCCGCTCACCACCACCACCACTACCATAATTTTTCCTAAAGAGAAACTGCTGTTAGTAGTTGTAGGCTCCACCCCAAAAAATACACCTGGTGATCAGTAGGCTACATAATAAAATACTCCTTCATCTACTTTTATAAAATATATACGCATATCAAGATTTAAATTCTGCAATTTTTAACCAATAATTTTTTTATTTTTATAATATAAATTTTATATGATTGAGTTCACAATTAAATATACTTTACCACCTGCTGACTGAGAGCGGGCTGGACATCCTTTTTTTTTTGAGCAATTATGGGCTGCACATCTTTTTTTTGGAAATGATGGGCTGGACATCTTAATATTTCTGCTCACCAGCCCAGTGCAAAGTAAGCGGGCCGATGCTGCCTTTTTCTTGCAACATGGCCCAGCACGCAAATCGAAGCCCATTTGCCCCCGAGTTGCCGGCTTGCCGCAAACTCATTTCGCCGAGGCCGAGTGGACGGATCACGACCAGGGTTTACCGTTTTTTTCCGAATCCCGCCAACTGCCGGAAACGAAATTTCGGCCGAAATTTCGCCGAAATTCGCTAATTCCGAACGGAAAGAGAATTCAAATTTAAAAAATAAAATTCCGATGAATACCGACCGAAATTTCGGTGATTTCAACCGAAATTCGGTGATTTTCGACCGGAAAATGATGTCATTTGTGATTTTCCTACTGTTCCCGAGGTCAAATGAAAAACTTTTGAATACCAACTTTGTTCAGTTTTTCGAGATCTACAACTTTTGTTTTAGTAACTTTTTCATTTGAGCAATGGTTTGAAAATTTTGGAAGAGTTCCCCTGATTACAGAAATTTTGGCCATGCTCCCACACTACGTCTGGCATTGTCCTACAATTACAGAAAAATAGTACGGGTAAGTTCATGAATATCACATAGTACCTACAATTTGTGCTCTTTTTTATCATATAAACTAGCATAATGCAAGTCAATATATACAAATACTTTTAGAGTTACATACTATTCTATATCACATAATACCTAGGTGACATGAATCAATCGGCTCTTAAGTTCATCACTAATATTGAATACAACTCATATCCAAAACATTGGAATGATTTTTTCTATACATTCCATGTCACATTGTCACTAGACTCTCAAATCAACTAACAAATCCTAACATTTCCTCTAACCCTAGCTTCCCCATTGCAAAAACAGCATGAAGTTCATCACATATCACCACTAACTAACTTAGATCAACATCAACAAGCATCACCATCACAAAATAACCTCTCATACCTTTCTTTCCAGGAGCCCGCGTCGAAATCGGCCCCTAGAAGCGGTTTTCCGCCGGTACTGCAGCGAAATCCGGTCGGGATGTCCGCGGGAAGCCGCCGCGCCTTCCCGGCAGTGGGATACGCTCCCTCCCGGTCGGGATCCGGTGATTTGCCGCCGAAATTTCGGTTCCGGGCGGCGGAAGGAGCTGCTGGCGGCGGCGGACGGGCGGAGGGATGGAAGGGGAACAGAGAGGCGAGCGAGGAAGGGACCGGAGAAATGCCGAGCTGCGTCGGGGCGGAGCCAGGTGCGTTGGGTAGGTTAAAACGGTTAACGGGTCTATTAATCGTTAACAGGTCCGAACCCATTTAGTGATTTTAACCAACCAAATCAACTTATTTTTCAATTATTTCAAGTGCTACTCGCTCAGAAAAACACCTAGTTTTTTATCATATTTTTACATATTTTTTTACAAATTTTTTGAATTTTTAAATTTTAAAACGAAATATACCAAAAAAATACCGAATTTTTTTTCCCCGATGTATAGCGAAAACGAAAAAAATACCAAAATTTCAGCAAAATTCCACCGAAAATGTTGACCCTGGTCACGAGGACGCCCTGCTTCTCAACTGTATCCGATCCACCGTACCAGACTCGTGCGAGTCGGCGTGGCCGCCGCCCGCCGGTGACGTGCCGCCGTGCCGGTCATCTGAAAGCCCACCGCCCTTGCGCGCGGGAGCGCAGAATCCGCCCGCCAGGCGGCGCATCGCGGGTAGAGGGACCGGCAAAGCTGCCCAGAATCACGGCTCGAGTGCCGCTTCGCTTGCTTGCTTGCCTGCCGCGGCCGCGAGCTCGTGCGTTCCCGAGGGATTCACGGCGGCGGAAGAGTTGAAAATTTTTCATCTCGCGACGCTCGGCTGATGAGGATTTTGGGGGATCATCAAGTGGACGGGGCGTGGGAGCCATGCCGTCTCGGGATGGGCAACGACTAGAGCCTCCTAGGGTCGTCTCTCCAACCGAAATAACGGAAACTGCCGTCCCGTCCTCTTGACGAGGTCCTCTGGTTACCAGCTACCAGCTGGATCGGAGGTGCGCGGTGCGCCAGCTGATCGATCGTCCCACCGGTTGAGCACTCACCATTCACCAAATCTGACTAGAGTCGAACGGCTTCGAGTCGGCCGAATCGACCCCCAAAACCGCCATGGATGGCTCGGTATCCAGATAGAATCTTTTTTTAGGGAGTATCCAGATACAATCAACTGCGTGCGGCGGAAACAACTGATCCGTAACACACAATCAACGGACCGCCCAGATGCTAATTCCCCTAGAGTATCTTAAACTCCTACCGTTCATTCCTCCTGGGATCCGTTGCGATGTGAAGTGCGTGCCGGGCATGGCACACTCCAACAGAGGAGTAAATACCAGAATCCCAAAATGGGGATTTGCACCTTGATTTTCGGACGGACGGATTTGACCCTGTAAATCCGCGGGCCGTGCTACACCGCAACCCGACAATCAACGGAGTAAATTTAGTGGCTGGGCGATCAATCTCTGCCGTGTACCCGCCACCTACCCATCAACAGCCTATAAGTAGACGCCACGGCCAAGCTCGGGAGCGCACGGCACACCACCGCCACACCACACGCAGGTAGCACACTCCACTCCCCTGCCCCGCACTCCACCGCTCCGCTTGCCGTGGGCGCCGGCCAGGCCATGGCTTCCACCAAGACCCCGGCCCTGTCTCGCTTCGTGTTCGCGGCCCTCGCGGCGCTCGCCTGCCTCCTCCGTCCCGGCGCGCCTGTCGAGCTCCACCGCAAGCTCTCTGGCTGGTCCGACGACGCCGGCGCGACGTGGTACGGCGCGCCCAACGGCGCCGGGAGCGACGGTGCGTGCGTGGGCATGCTGTGGATACACGGACGCGCACAGATATAATATATACTAGTTTGCGCTGATAATGTAACAAGCTAACAATGCCTGCCCCTCATGCGTGTCGATCTATTACGTTGTGCAGGCGGCGCGTGCGGGTACCAGAACGCCGTCGACCAGCCGCCGTTCGCGTCCATGATCGCCGCCGGCAGCCCGTCCATCTTCCAGAGCGGCAAGGGTTGCGGCTCCTGCTACCAGGTCCGACCATCCGTCCACGCACGCTCGTCGTACATAAGACGCCGTATACACCTTTCAGTTTCTAGTCGCTTACCGTTTCAAAACAGAGAGGAAAAAAAAAGAGAATCTCACCTGTAGTAAATGTTATTGTACTGCTCACTTAATGACGCCGTTGGGGGGCCAATACTATTCCCGCAGGCGAGGTGCACCGGGCACGCGGCGTGCTCCGGCAGCCCGGTGACGGTGGTCCTCACCGACGAGTGCCCCGGCGGCGCGTGCCTGGAGGAGCCCGTGCACTTCGACCTGAGCGGCACGGCGTTCGGCGCCATGGCGAAGCCCGGCCAGGCCGACCAGCTCCGCGCCGCCGGCCGCCTCAAGATCCAGTACACCCGGTAAGACCAGCAGAGCTAAGCTGTACTTAACCCTGTTCGCGCGCGCACGATCGACCTGGATCACTAGCTTGTGTGCACGTGTGTTCGTGTCGCACACAATGCCTGTAATCGCTTTCGGTGCATTCCGTTGGATCACTAGCTTTTCGTCGTGGCTTCACGCATGCACGCACGCACATACACAATAACACAAACACAGCGTGACCGTGACGTGACGCATGCAGGGTGCGCGTACAGACATTCTCGCGTAGCCTGGCCGTCGTGACAGGCCAGGCTAGGAGCGTCTCTTCCTGTCCTTTTGCGCCGTCCATGACCGCTCAGCCTTCTTTTTTTTTTTGCATGCAGGGTGCCGTGCCACTGGCAGGGGACGGAGATCACGTTCAAGGTGGACGCCGGCTCGAACCCGAACTACCTGGCGGTGCTGATCGAGTACGAGTCCGGGGACGGCGACCTGCGCTCCGTGGAGCTCATGCAGAGCCGCGGCGGCGGCGGCGCGGCGTGGGCGCCGATGGAGCAGTCGTGGGGCGCGGTGTGGCGGTACGACTCGGGCGCCGCCCTGCGCGCCCCCTTCTCCATCCGCGTCACCTCCGGCTCCGGCAGGACGCTCGTCGCCAGCGACGTGATCCCCGCCGGCTGGACGCCCGGCGCCACGTACCGCTCGGTCGTCAACTTCAGCTAGTGACGAAGTGACGGGCACAATAATGGGTAGATGCGCGCGCGCACGCCCGCCGCCGGTGGCGTGAGCTGTGACGGCGGCGTGGCGCGTCGAGGGCTTGGTTTATGATTCAGGCTGTGCGTGCGTGCGTGGGCGTAAAAATTAGCGCCGTGACAATTCGTGTTGCGTGGTGCGTGACGTTCGTGCTAAGTTTGGGTATGAATAAATGTTAGTAGAAGTGAAGTTGCTTGCTTGTACGTTTTCATGATTTCATCTCATCTCGATTTCATCTTGAGGCGTGTGGGCATGCCACGCCCCGTCGTCGTGCGTCCTTGGGGAAGACCGGAAGAGTCCACGGGACTCGGAGCTCATCCCGTCGGATGCCAAGCGCTGCCCCCGCCACCCTTCTTAACAGAAGCGGTGGAGATCGAGCTCGCAGTGCATGTGCATGCGCGGGTCGCGACGAGGTGTTCCAGCGTGAGCAAGGCCGCGAGGGGCGGTACGTGGCCCTGAGGCAACCGCGTGCCCCCATGTCCCTCGCGCCGGCCGCATCTGCGTGTGCCAGGGCCGAAGCACACGGCGTCACCATGGACATCCGTACATGCGCCGGGCCTGCACCGAGAGAACGAGCACGTACGGCGTAGATCTCTGGGCCAGATTTGCTAACGACCCATCGGCCATCCCGATGGAGCTGATGCTACCGGTTCCTGGTTCGGGGCCGTGTGTTTCGGACTTTCGGTGTTTGGTATGCCCTGGCAGGTTGCCCGGCCGGCGCGGCGTGCGCCATGATCGAAGACGAGGCTCTCTACTAGCTTCTCCGCGCAACGCAGCCAACGGGGCCGACCACCGCCTTGTTGGAGAGCGGTTTTTTCTTTTTTATATTTTAAAAAAATTAAAATTTCAAAAATATATGTCGGTTTTGGAAAATTTCAAAAATATACCCCGGTCGCCCTATGGGGGGCGACAGGGCTCAAATATAATTTTTTTTCTTCAAATTTGCAACGAAGTCCCTGGAAAAAAAGAGGGGGGCCTGTCGCCCCCCCAACGGGCGACAGGCCCCTGTCGCCCACCCCAGGGGCGACAGGACCCTGTCGCCCGGGGGGGGGGGGGGGGGCGACAGGGTCCTGTGTTTGCCTAGCCAACAAAGCCTATTGAATTTCATAAAATTCCTCCAGCGTCCGAAGATTTATTGTGATATATTTGCAGAAGGATTTGGAAATCGAGTTCGAATTATCATGAAATTTACGGAAGGTGTCGGATGTCAATTTTGGTGGGCGATGCGGCCTCTAAAGGATGATACTAGATAAACTACTTTTCATGTGATTTCGAACTATAAACTTTTTTGTCAGCGCGGATGTCTGGTAGATGCAGATTTCACAAACCTATAATGATTAGAAACTAAAAACGAGATCTCGAAGCAATTCAGACGATTTCGATTATCATTTATTTGTACTTATTAGTTACTTCTACCAATAGAGCTTAGAAGTTCGAAGTAATAATTTCTTGGTTGATTTTATCCTTAACCATTTCTTTTTTTTTTTGACACGAGGAACTCAACATGAATCCACTAATTGCTGCTGCTTCCGTTATTGCTTAAACCCTGGCCATCATTCGCCGCCATTCCCTTTGTCATTTGAGACTAAAAATTCAGAAAAAAAGAGAGGGGTGACGAGAAGTAATAATGTGAACCACCAAATTTTACATCATAATACAACGATAATGAAACACACATCACACATGCAGTGGCATGTCAGAACCCGTTGCAAACTACGGTAAACAGATTCCGGACTAACCTAACATGCCTTAGGTAATTTAAAAAAACAGAATAAACACAATGATGCAGCATGTCACTAGCACTAGGGTAGTCCTAGTAGCCGTACCCCCACGTAGCAAACTGTGTTGAGCCTTCTCCGCAGTATCCACCCATTGCAGGTGGTGCAGGCGGTGGTGCCGGAGGCGCATGGCCCTTCTTCTTGTGACAAGGGCAGTTGCAGTAAGGAATAGTGCATGGTTCATCCTGTGAACCGGCTGCATTGCTGGTACCATCAACTTCGTCGTCTTTGTTACCCTCGCTCACTTCCTCATAATGGTTCACCTTACATTCCAGATCAAAGATCTTTATCTGGAGGTACTCGATGAACTCCTGAACAGAATCAATTGGTGCAGGATCTACCCACCTAGTAAAACCACAGTTTTCTGGAGCATTGGAAGACTGCAAAACAAATTCCAGGTAAGGTGTCTCATTGAAGATAAAGAAATGAAACAACCAAGTATTACCCATGCGTGTGGACATTTAAAGAAACGCCGACCGCCATCCATCCCGTCGGTGCACATCTGCACTAAGCAGTCGTCACCATGTCTGCATTTTGGCCACGGTTCTCTACGGTTATCGTATTGTCGAAGAGGAGTTTCATTGGTAAATTCACTCTTGTGCTGTGGCGGAAACTCAAACACTGGTTCCGGAAAGGAATCAGGTCCAAGAGGCCCCTCCCATATTATGGGGTCTCCCTTTCTTCCCCCTTTTCCTTTCCCAAAACCATAGTAATTCTTCCCGCTAGACCCACCTCCAGACATTGGGTATACAATAAGCTTTGGTGTTTGAGTGGTGCTGGGAGTTCACAAACTGGTGAGTATTTATAGGCGCATAAATGTCTGATAACCGGAGTGTGGAGTGTAAATGAACATGAAAAGCCTATAGTATTCGCACGCTCCACAGCGCTCACTCGTACCACTTTAAACACGGACACGACCTCTCGTTGCTCTTGATTCGTACCCTCGCACGCTCAACACCGCTCACTCCTCCCACTTTAAACAACGACACGACGTCTCACTGCTCATGACTTCAGCACTTGCACGCTCTACAGCGCTCACTCGTGATTATTGCACTGCCCCGACATATCCCATCGCCCGGAACACTGCAGGGCACCGGCCTAATCGTCATAATTTCACTACTCGATGCATCTCTGTGCATGCAGACTCACAGCACTGCATTACTGCCGCTCGGTCGATCGCGCCTAGATGCCGCCTTCCCCACTACACGCCACAGACCTTCGCTGTAGAATGACAGGTCCGTCGTCCTCGCCAGAGAGAATGCTTTGAAGGTGAGCTGGTGTGGTTGCCGTGTTGTCACATCTTTTTGAAATGTTGGAAGAGCACTGCTATTAGGTTGTCGTCTTTTGTCACGTATGTCTAGGCAAACAATGCGACATTTGGGAAACCTGTGATCGCCGTGCTGAGCTTTTTAGCAGTAGACCCTGATGTATTTCTTAGTTCTTAATTCTTATCGTTATATTAATGTGTGTTTTTTAGTATTCTAGTGACATGAAAAGCTCCGAAAATATTAAGGAAAAGTTCAAAGATTTCATAGACTCCCGGCTACAACTGCAAATTAATGGTAAAGGCTACAACACACAGAGTTAAGCTCTTAACTTAAAACATAAACAACTAATTGCAGTGGCATGTGCACGCGACAATATAATTTCTTGTTGCATCTAAACCTACCATGCCTTATGGAATGTAAAATGCCGGGATTACATGGTACTACTCTACTGAGTGCACCTAGGATATTTGCCCTTCCTAATTGCTTCGGGCCCGGCTTCCTTCGCACGGCGTGCCCTCTCTCGCTTTCTCTCCCTGTCAGCTTCACGTTCGGCCGCCGCCTTACGATCCACCTCCTCCATCCTCTTGCGGATCTCTTCTTGCTCTTTGTTGCGCTTCTCCTCTTGCTGCTCCTCGTGCTTCATTCGGCGCCAACGTTCTGCAGCCCATCTTGCTTTTTGTTCCACAATGTCCTTTGCCTGCTGCGACTGCACGGTGTCGAACCACTGCATAAAATCACAAAGAGGCGGAGGAGACTTTGTCCAACACAAGTTAGAATCATAATTCAATGTTAGGTCATATAGAAAAATAGCGTATGTTATCCTGCTACCTTGGCCCGGTCTTTGCCATATAGCTTAGGTGGATCATATTCGTAGTTCTCACACATAAAGAACCTCATACCGTAGTCATCTCCTAAAACCTCAGATTGCATGAACTTGCATAACGAACCGCAGAAGCACATTGGCACATTAATTCCTTTGGGTACGGTGGCTTTACACTTGCTCCACGGAATGTAGGTTGATCCTGACGAAGACATTGGCGCTATAGTGTGGTGCGCCAAATAACAAACCATAATTTAAGCAATGCACATATCGTATACCAAATCGATGCGTGAAAATATAGGTACTGTTATAATTCTATTGTCTTATACTGCAATATCAATAAGGTACTATCATAATTCTATTCTAATGTATAATTATTTTATTTGAAAAAGTCTGTAATAGTACTCAAATTGTAATACTAAACCAGTGTTCTAAAGCACTAAATCTAATTCAGCTAATCTGCTAATTAAATTAAATTGTTATACAATATCAACGAATTTATACGAAAGTTACCGGTAGATCACAAGTGCGGAATTCGGCAGAGCTTCGCCGCTTCCCTTCTTCTCACCCCTCTCTTTTTTCTGGATTTTTTTGGATTTTTTGAGGTCAAATGAGAGGAGGGAATGAGGGGAGGGAATGTGTAACGACCCAGGTTTTTAAATAGCCAACTTAGGGTATTTGGAACCAAAATTATGCATCATGTGCTTGAATTGCTTGAAAAAGGATCTGTTTGTAAATATAAAAAGGTTCTATGTGTAATTATGATTTTATGCAAGGCCCTTTCTATAATTATGTTGAATAGGTTGTGTAATTATAGCTTTTGTGGAGGGTGTTTTTGCAAAATTCAGAGCAGTTATTACATGGCAGCAAATTTTACTTTTAAGTCTATGTTTAAAGTGAAAATACATTGAAAAAGACAAAATTCCTGGAATTTAAAATCCTTTCCATGTTTTTAAAATTAGCTCTTGAATCTTTGATCAAATAAATTTTTGCACAACATCAAAGTTGTAGATCTTGAAAAATTGAACAACTTTCATGTTGGGCACTTTTTCATTTGAGATTTAGTTTAAAAGTTATCCGTGTTTTACATTTAGGTCCCTGAAATTTTGGAAATTTGCGTTTAGGTCCCTGTCTTCTTCCCCTCTCTGTTTCTCTGCTTCTCACCGCCGACAGCGCCACGCCGCCCGCCACCGCTCTGGGCCGCCTCCCCGCGCCACCTCCTGCTCCTCGTGGCTTCCACGCGTCGCCCAGAAACTTCCCAACGCCCTTTGCCATCGCGCTGGTGCCCCCTCCCTTCGCCACGCCACCCCGACGAGTCCAGGCGGCCGCCACCGCGAACGCCGCCGTGGATAGCCCAGGAGAGAACCCCGATTTCGCCTTTTCCTCGCGCGCGCCTCGGCTCCAGGAAAGACTCTTCGTTCCGTTTCCCTCGCCCTCTCGCTCTTTCCCTGCCCAGACACCCCGGAACACCGCCGCCGCTCCACCGAACGCCGGCGAGCCTCAAGCCCGCCGTCGAGCCGCGCCTCCACAGTCGCTCGGCCCAAATAGACCCCACCTCTAGCTTCGCCTCAACCCCGCGCAGCTCCCCAGCCCCTTCTCTTCCACCCTCGACCACCGGAACCCCCTCGCCGTCGAGTCCTCTCCGCCACCGACCGCCGGCACACGTCGAGCCGCCGCTGCAGTCCACCTCCGTCCCACCCAAAACCCTCTACAGATGCGCCGTGGTCCCCTCTACCTCCCTGGCCCCCTTCCCCTCGCCGCCGGCGACACACGCCGTCGGGATCCGGCGCTCCCTCCCCTGTTCCCCTTCCCAAACCGGGCCAAGGACCCCGAGTTGAAAGAAAAGAAAACCCAGGGTGTTCTTTGAATTGTCAGTGACTCAGATGAATAGTGCGTATAGGGACTTCTTTGTTATGATTTTCAGTGAACTTTGAAAATCAATATCAATTCGTAGAAAATTCGTAAAATAGAAAATCTTGATGTTTTGGAATCCTCTTGAAGAGCTCTATGCATTAGAACCATAATAGGTTAGGCTTTAGTTGCAAGTTTTTGCTGTAGATTTTGATTTGTGTTACTAGGTTTATAAATACTAGTTATTTACTCTTTTTCTTATCTGATGCTTGAAAGCTGGTATAGCTATGAAATTTTTGTGGTAGTTTACTCTTGTTACACTAGCTTTGTTATAAAAATTTCATGATCAGTTCTCTTGTGTAGCTATTTATTTGATTTAATCTTTGTTTAGTAGACTTTAATCATGGTAAATAGTTTCTGTTCTTAATAAATCGTGAAAATATTCCTGAGTGTTCTTCTGGAATATCTTAACTTGTCCAGGAAGTTTGAGCCTTAGTTCATGACTAGAACAGGAGATAAAATTGAATCTTGCTAAACTGATGTCTGTTTTGTTCATTTTCTCAGTATTAATTCTGTGTAGATAAAATCATGAAAAATTCACAATAGATAAATCATCCCTGTGTAGATCTCCTGTTAAATTTTGAGCTTCTGTTTTGATCTATTTTGATCTGTATAATTCAAGCTTGTACTAGGTGTTGCCTGCATAAATGATTTATTGTGATTAATTGGTTACATGTCTTGATATTATTTTTGTAGGGTAGATTACTTTGTTCATGTTCTGTTTAGTGTAATTTTGGTAGATTTTATTACTATTTGTACTCTGAGTTGTTGTTTTATTTACAAACCATGATTTAATCGTATAGGAAATCACCACCACTCATTTTATGAAGTTAGTTAACTTCTTTTGTGCTATTGATCATGATGCCTTGTGTAGTTAAATTTGTTATTTAACTACTCTATAAACGATTGCCCATGTTTGTTTATAATGTTGTTCTTGCATTGCATATAGACACGACTGCCTTATCGGACGGGACGTACGAGCTGATCCCGGAATCTGTCGGAGGTGATCTCGAAGCTCAAGCGAACACTGCGGAACTAACTGAAGCCCCGAACTAAAGTTCGGAAGAGCCTAGCGCTGAAATAGTTAGCAACTACCGAGAAGGCAAGTCCCGGACATAACCTATATTTCAAATTATTATCATTTACTGTTGTTATTTACTTGTGCATTTACAGTTGTTATTTACTTGTGCATTTACAGTTCTTAGGATTTGAATTGAAAACCTAGATGCATAATCCTAGGAACCTATGTACTGAACACTAGACCTGAGTTCGACTACTTGCTAAACTTATAGGACCGGTAAAAGTCGAGTGATTGCCTGTCACTCGCGAGCTTTATAGGAATTGGTTGTTTACTTTCTGTTATCAATATAAGGACGACGGACGGGGTTGTGTTCGATATCATGACCTTATGTGATACCCCGTCTGTGTTGATGAACTTGCTAAGGTCGCGGTGTGTGGTAGTGCCGGTTAAGTTTTTGAAAGTACTAGCCACATGCCGTAAATATGGTACGCGGCAAGCCTAGTAGCCGATTGGACCGGGGAGTGGATATACCTTTCACTCTCTCTTTAGAGATAGGTTTTTAAATGTTATTGTTGATCAACACTACGACTTCAAGGGACAAGGGTGGACCGGGCACGGGTGGACCTTGGAGCCCTGTAGTCGGGGAGAGTGACCCTATCCACAAGCCGGAAAGAAAGGTCAACGGTTGCTTGGAAGTGACTCGACGGTGCTTCAAGCGTGTGTGTTAGGTTTATCCTTGCAAGGTTGAATTTCGATTCAGAATCGTCCGCCTCTCACGATGAAATGAGACTGCTTAATTGATCTGCCACACAGAGTAACAAGAGCAACAATATTCTTATTAATCTTGATGTTTGCTTAGAAGTTCCACCATGGTTGGTTAGTAGTTGCTTACATAGAATGGTTAATCTACTAGAATCTTGAAAGCTAAAACTTGAAAGTAAGGATCTACTATTTATTGCTTTTCAGCAAAAAGAAAAACCAGAGCCTCACAAACCTTGCATAGTCTAGCTATAGTGGGCTACTTATACCCGTTGACGGTTAAGTCTTGCTGAGTATTAGAATACTCAGCCTTGCTGTTGAAACCCTTTTTCAGGTGCGAGTCTTGAGGACCAGGTCGCTAGTTTGACCTATCCCTGCTCTTTGCCTCCTGGCTGGTCTGTAGAGTGGGATTCATCTATGGCCGGCAATGACCATGACGAGTGATACCTTGCTTGGACTAGCTTGGTATACTTTTGCGACGTGTTGTAGCCATCGTTGTCTCTTTCCGCTGCTTTCAAACTCTGAAGTTAAAGTTATGGTTTGTATAACTGTTTTTTAAAGTTTGTACTTGTAATAATGTTTTAGAACTGGTTTGTAATCATTTTATGCCTGTGTTGTAAACTTGTGGTTGTAATATCTCTGGACTCGCCTTCGTGCGGGGTATGCTTGTTCGATCCGAGAACCAGTGGTTGTATTGGGACGTTACCCGACAGACCAAGAATTGTTCCGTTTGAAGTGCGTTTGAGCTAGTGTTGCCTTTATGGTGACGCCCTGCGCACTTGAGCCGGGATAATTCAGGTGGTTCTGCCACAGAATGAGGGAGGCCTTATATAGGGAGGCCCCCCCTGTCGCCCGCAGGAGGGGCGACCGGCCCCCCTGGCGGGCCCACTGGCCTGTCGCCCCTGGGGTGGGCGACAGGGGCCTGTCGCCCGTTGGGGGGGCGACAGGCCCCCCTCTTTTTTTTTTCTCCAGGGACTTCGTTGCAAATTTGAAGAAAAAAAATTGCATTTGAGCCCTGTCGCCCCCCCATAGGGCGACCGGGGTATATTTTTGAAATTTTCCAAAACCGACATATATTTTTGAAATTTTATTTTTTTTAAATATAAAAAAGAAAAAACCGCCGTTGGAGATGGGCCTAGAAACCAGCCCGCTCGCCTATACTCACCGGCTCAGTTATGGCCCCCAACAGGGATGCAACTGGGCCAAGGTGCACTGACTCGGTGCTTCCTATGTGATGTTGTTTCAATCGAAAGTCATCTTTCCATTGACTCATGAGCATGTAGCTGACTGGGCGCCTACCTGCTACCAGATACAGTCGAAACTCAAACCGTACTGCATGTAGCATGAACAACAAGAAATCCAAGTGTTTTTATGTCCTCCAGGTTCCAACACGTCTGTTTGTTAGTATATCTTAGTTACAGTTAGCTTCTAGTATATTAGAATTACACTTACAGTCCAACCGCGGGCGTAGCAAGGCTCCGCGCGTTTGTGTTATTATAGTGGCGACTGCGAAATAGCTTACGAGATGTTCGAATCTAGTGGTTTCACTTTGTCAGGTGGAGTGTAATATTGCTGCAATACTGTAGCGAAGAGTCCCGCATGACGGTGGTCTTCTTGGTGTGGTGCAGTCTGTTTTCCATCGAGTCCCTATCAGTGTGTGGTTACACTGAGAGGTTTTGCGACTACATGAGAATGAGATTGTTGGTGGACGCCGCGTTAAGGCTTTCGGTCCGGATGCCGTTTCGAATGGAGGTGTTTTACCCGTATTGATGTCCCTCCAACTAGGCAAGTTTAAATTGTTTTTTTTTGCCTGCATATGGTTTCCAAGATCATAGTCTTGTATTTTTTTCAGCTATATCAATACGCACTATTTTGTGTGGTTCGTTAAAAAAAAATACACTTACTATAGTACTAATATGAGAACGTGAAGAGTATGCCTCTTTCTGCCTTTGAAACACTCAAACTACGAAGACATGTGTGGCTAGTAGCTGTCAGGTTCCAATCTATATGTCTATTTGGATCCACTAACTAATTAGTAGTTAGCTAATTTTAGCCATGGTCAATCCAAACAGAACCAGCTAATGCGTAGCTAAACCTCTTATAAGAATGTAAATATTCAAGCAAGCTAATTCCAGCTAATCAGTTAATGAATTGGCTTGGTGGATCCAAATGGGATCTATGTTTCTTTAGTAACTCAAACTCCTCCAGCTATTTGGATACATGGGATAATTTTTAGCCCTCACCTTTTAGCCCTAAATTATTTCTCATGCATTCAAACAGGTGAGATAATTTTGAGCTGAAGTGAATTAGCCCCCCAAATCCTTAGTCCCTCCAAGAGGTGCTAAGGGCAGGATCAATAATGCAGCCGGCCGGCTGGCTGCTTACGCGGCCCAGACGCCCGCTTTTCGCCTGCAGCGAGCTGCTGGCAGACGTCTGACTCGCTCAGGACCCACAAGCAGAGGTTCGAATGCTGGTTTCAGCCAGCGGTAAGGTATGTGCCCGTTTTCTTCTCTCTCCTATTCTCTCTCTCCTCCACGTAAGATTTAGCCAGCTTGCAGCAATCCATAATACTTGCTCTAATGGGGCTAATTTATGTGGGGGACAAAAAAGGTGAGGCTGCACGCACACATAGGCGTGGGAATGAGAGAGTGTGAGCATTAGCCCATTGATCCAAACAACTCACCTTAGGATAATTCTTAGTCTACCAATCAAGGCTAAATATTAGCCCTCAAAATTATTCCTGGACTAATGTTCCAAACAGGACTAGCCCTTTGGGCTAAATATTCAGGGGCCCTGTTGGGAGAGCTAGCCCTTGGGCTAATTTGAGGGCTAAAGTTTAGTCCATTGAATTAGCTCTCTAAAGTTTAGCCTCCTAAAGTTGTTTGGATCCATGAGCTAATTTGAGGATTAAAGTATATATCTTGATCATTGGTTCTACTTTCCATGCATGAGGGTTGTGTTGAAAAGTAATTTTTTGGTGAAATCCACGCTGAAATAGCCCCAATAAGCATATTTTGGAGGGCTAATTTTTTAAGGGATGCTAATTCACTTTAGCCCCTATATAGCCCCCACCCGTTTGGATCATTTGTCTAAAAGAGGCTAAAAGATGAGGAACTCATTTTCAGGCATTTGTCGCTCCTTTTAAGTTTTGTCACAGGTGATCATAATTCTAACCTTGCTTGCAAGAGAAGCTGCATGATACTAGAAAAAGCTAACTCATTTGCTTTGCTCTAGAATCAAATTCCTGGCTGCAAGCTGAAAATTTCCCAGAACACTGTCAATATCTTGACACTTTTTGTTTCATGAAAATGTCTTTTTATAGGAGTGCTATCAATACGGAATAACGTGATATCATGATATAGGTGATGGTCCACAGTTAAATTAAGTCCCCTAAATTTTTGTTCTGATATGAAATAGTTAATTCCAAGTTGTTTCGACTCCAAACTTACGAGGTCTGAAACACTACAAAGCATATACACTGATTGCTGTAGTCCCATTTCACCCACCGAATCTGATCCAGAGGCAGATACACGGCCTGCGCCCATGTGCCTATGGGGTCGCTTCAACTACTATACCAGCCACCGATCAAAAGTAGAAGTTTGATGTAGTGCAGTGGGCCGACAAGTTTAGTAATAAGCATATAACGGCCCAGGCGGGGTGCTTTGAGGGGCTAGAGAAGTTTCGATACCAATCCTTTGCTTTCTGAACTGTACTGCTCTACGGCATAGCACAGGCCTGCATTCCTCCTGAGCACCGCAAAAGATCTTTGTGTGTGTAGTTGCGATTTGCGAAGGATGCTTGGTAAAGGTGGTTCGTGCTGCAAATGGGTTGGAAATCAAACTATGGCCCTGTTTGCATCCATGGATTAGAATTAGATTGGGTTAGATTGGGATCATCTAACCGAAAAGTAGCCAAATAGGGTGGGTTAGAGTTGGTTAGATACATCTAACCCAACTAAAAAATTATCCCCTCTAAAGAGTGCTTATTTGGGTTAGAGTGGTGGGGTCCACATTTCTTTCCTCTCTCTGGATCGGTCTGTGGCCGAATCGCTCTAGCCGTCTGCAGCGCACCCTTCCTCGTCGGCCCCCCTGCGCTGCCCATCGCCGCGCCTCCCAACGCCGCCCGGCTGGCCACCGGCCATGGATCCGCCCCAGAGCTGCGCCAAATCACGCCGCCCAAGGTCCGTCCCGGAGCGCCGCCGCCCCTGGACCGCGCACCGGCCAAGATCCACCCAAGCGCCGGCCCCAGGAGCTCGCCTGGAGCGCGCTGACCAAAATTCACTCCGAGCGCCGGCCCCTAGAGCTCTCCTGGAGCGCCGGCCAAGATCCACTACGAGCGCCCCCGAGGACTGCGAGACGCTCGAGGCGGTGGTCGGCGAGGCCGCCACGCGGTCGCACTTCCTCTCGCCTCATGCGGTGCACCTCGCGCCCCTGGGTCGGGGTCGGGGCGGGCGCCGCCGCCGCCGTGGCGCGCGCGGGCGCGGACGCGCTGGTGCCCTGCGCCGCGAGGGCCGACGAGGCGGCAGAGGGGGCCGACGCGTCGAGGAGGAAGCGCGCGGGTGGGCGGCGAGGACGGGCTGGTGTGCGCCAACTAGGGGAGCGTCGCGCCCGGCCGCCGTGGCGACAGTGCGCTGATCACGCTGTACGGCTGCAGCACCGGGGCCGACGACGTGTGCAGCTTCACGACGACCACCAACAACTCGACGTCCCTGGAGCAGGAGGAGGCTCCCCGAACATGGAGAACATCAGCATCGGCGTTTGTGAGCGGCAGGAGGCCACACAAGAGCTGGTCACACCAGATCCAGCTGAAAAGAGGCTTTAAATAAGTCAAATGATTGGAAAAGTGACTTTAATCTAACTCTAACCATTATATCCAAACATCACTCAAGTTAGAGTTAGTTGAGAGTTAGTCTAGAGCTACAAACTAACTCTAACTCTAATTTCTAACCAAGTATCCAAACAGGGCCAATACCCACACCAATCCACTCATATTAGAGAATATAATATTACCCACACCACTTCAAACCACCACCACCACCAACCAATCCAACCCAAACATTTCAGCTCATGATATAACAAACTATTAGCCAAATTATGGTTACAACCCAATAAGAACTTGTTTCCCAAAAATAATTTATAGTATAGATTTTGCCACACCGTTTTGCACAGAGTAACTTTCAGTTATACTGAGTCATCTCCAATAAATTTCGGTTAATTTCGATAAAATTTTATAGTGTGAACGCGAGATTTTATTTCTACGGTCCGGCTCTTGACGTGGGACCCACGTGTAATTCCAGCCATACTATTTTGCACAAAGTAGCTGCTAGTCATACAGAGTCATCTACAACAAATTTCTATCAATTTTGATAAAATTTTATAGTGTGAACGCGATGTTTTATTTCTAGGGTCCGGTTCTTGACGTGGGATACACGTGTAATTCTAGCCACGCTGCTTTACACAGAGTAGCTCCTAGTCATTCTGAGTCGTCTACAACAAATTTCAGTCAATTTTAATAAAATTTTAGAGTGCGAATGTGAAGTTTTATTTCTAGAGTTCGGCTCTTGATATGAGACCCATGTGTAATTCTAGCCACATTGCTTTATATAAAGTAGCTGCTAATCATATTGAGTCATCTCCAACAAATTCAATCAATCTCGATAAAAATTTATAATGTGAACGCGAGGTTTTATTTCTAGGGTCCGTCTTTTACGGGACCGATATTTATATATAGTCATATTATTTTGTATAAAAATTCATTTCAGCCCACCCCAATCTACCACAATCCATATTTACATAGAACCCACTCCACCCCACCCCATTAGCTAATACAACCCATTTAAATCCACCCGAACACAATCCATATCAAAACCCAATTCATTAAATCCATTTCAACCCAAACCATCAGCAACGCTATTCGTGGCAAAGGCTGACGATCGCATGGTGCAAGACCGTGCTAGGAACCACATCTAACTCAGAAACAAATTTTCTGATCTAAATTAGTTGTAAAACGTCGGCGGATCGGAGTTTGCAGACGTAGCAAGCTACAAACCTTCTCCTTTTGCTGCCTGAAGAATGATCGGTTCGTTCCGGCCGACGCATCATCCACGCTCGTCCGTGACAGGGTCACAGGAGAGCTTCGGTGGTAAAGAGAGTATTCCGACTGAAGGACGACAGAATCATGAGCCAGCCAACCGTGCATTTGAGGAAGGATCAAAGGAACGTATCAAATTGGGACCAATGGCCTGCGATTCAATATTAATCCGTGTGATCCTAACTACCTACCTAACTGACTGACGGGTGATGATCAGTGCCTGCCTCGAGAGATTTCATCTGTTTGTGCGGATCTTGGGCGCTGGAGAAAGTGAATCCATCTCCATCATTCAAGGGATGTGGGTTCCTTCAGCTTGGTGCTAATAATTATTAGGTCATATTTAGTTCTCAAAAAATTTCTACAATATCTATCACATCGAATCTTCGAACACAGGCATAAATCATTAAATGCGGTTGAAAAAAATTAATTACACAGTTTAACTGTTTCATACCAGACGAATATTTTAAGTCTAATTGGTCCACGATTGGACATTAATTGTCAAATAATAACGAAATATGTTACAATACCAAAACTCAAACTTTTTCGTGAACTAAACACATCATTATAACCAGGCGATCACCTTGGGTCAAATTGCTCCTGAAATCACGCTCGACCACCAACTGCGGCTAGTTCGTTGCTTTACTGTGATTTAGCACTCCACCTGCCATTTCCATGATAATACGAGCAAATTTTGCACTGGGATGACCTCATAATTTATCTAGTTTAAAGTTTATGCGTTCGCTCGCCTCTAAATTCACTGCTCGCATTTGAATCCTTCTCAGCGATACGACACAATGGTAGCTAAAGTATGCAACTCATACAATAGGGATCTGCTGTTCAGTAGCACTAGAAGTTTCGCTTACAAGACACAAGAGCACGCCTTCAGAATTATCAACACGTGCTTTCCAATGATACACATTTTTAATAGGCATTCTCCAATTGTACGTGCATTTTGCATTATTCTACTGTATCTCGCAGCATTATTTGGTAGGTACTGAAGTCTGCAGAATAAGAACTGTACTGTATAATGGTTAGTTTAGTCTATCTTTTCTCCTCTAACACCAACTCGTCACGTTCTGCCCCATAATTGGGCCGGCGCGGCAGGATCCCCATTTTTTCTTGCCACGTAGTACACGTCCCCATCCCCAGCAGATTGCCTATAAATAACCCACTCGTGGCGACTCCTGCAACTCACCAAGCAAACACTCGAGCTGAGCTCAGCTCCTAGCTCAGAGCCTCTTCCCGGCTACCAGTGCTTAGCTCAGAAGAAGCAGCAAGTGAGAAAGCTTGCGGCAGTAGCAATGGTGAAGTCCTACACCTTACTGTTCGGCGCAGTGGTCGTGCTCGCGCTTCTAGTGAGCCCCATTGCCTGCACCCGCAAGCTCGCCAGGCCACCAAGGCACAGGCGGTCGACGCACAGGCCAGCAGTCAGGAGCCGCAGCAACCACACCGCTACCCCCTCGGCCTCCTACCCCTACGGCTCCGGCGGCTGGCTGTCCGCCGGCGCGACGTACTATGGCGCGCCCGACGGCGACGGCAGCGACGTACTATGGCGCGCCCGACGGCGACGGCAGCGACGGTTAGTGCGCGGTTGCTTATTCTATTGTCTGTCGGTTAGCATTGCACGTCGCGTTGACATGGAGCGGGGCAAATTTGTATATGCAGGCGGCGCTTGCGGCTACCAGACCGCCGTTGGCCAGCGGCCGTTCTCGTCGATGATCGCCGCCGGGAGCCCGTCTCTGTTCAAGGGAGGCAAGGGATGCGGCGCGTGCTACGAGGTCTCGCACACAGTCTGAAGTCTAAATAACAAGTACATTCATGGTGGAAAGTGGTGGGCACTGGTACTAACTGCTAACCGAATGCTTTCATGTGGCGCGCGTAACGCAGGTTAAATGCAACAGCAACCCGGCGTGCTCCGGGCAGCCGGCGACCGTGGTCATCACCGACGAGTGCCCCGGCGGGGTCTGCCTCGCCGAGGCCGCCCACTTCGACATGAGCGGCACCTCCATGGGCGCCATGGCAAAGCCCGGCATGGCCGACAGGCTCCGCGCCGCCGGAATCCTCAAGGTCCAGTACAAGAGGTACGCGCCTGCGCCGCTACGTACAGACAAGTTCAGAATTCGCTCTCAGTACGGACTACGGAGTTCATATCTAGTTACCGGCTTACCGCTCTCGTGCGTGGCAGGGTGCCGTGCAAGTACAGCGGCGTGAACATCGCCTTCCGGGTGGACCAGGGCTCCAACCCGTTCTACATGGAGGTGCTGGTCGAGTTCGAGGCCGGCGACGGCGACCTCAACGCCGTCGACCTGATGGAGGCCGGGTGCAGCACCTGGACGCCGATGGTGCAGAACTGGGGCGCGCTGTGGCGCTACAACTCCAACACCGGCAAGGCGCTGAGGGCGCCCTTCTCGCTCCGGCTGACCTCCGACTCCGGCAAGGTCCTCGTCGCCAACAACGTCATCCCCGCCGGCTGGAAGCCCGGAGCCACGTACCGCTCCTTGGTGAACTACTCCTAAATGACAGTGGTGTGAACTGGACAGAACTGTGTCTGTGTAGTGTCTGTCTGTCGGGGACTCGGGGTGTTTGCGAGGGGCGGTGCCATGTGACAGACCCGCACAGTTAAAACATTTAATTAAGCGTAACCGTCATTATTTGACGTATTAGCTTAATTAAATGTAACTTGACAGGCTGTTTCTAACCCACATGCTGATCGAAACACACCAGAAGTCCCGCACAAAGGCGAGCGCAGAGGGTACCAACATGATAAAAACTTACAAAATAGTAAATAATATTAAGGCTTGCACAAAGCAGCTTTAAATTTAAAATTTACAAAAGAAAAGATAGCAGCGGAAGAGAATCTAATTTACAGAGCATTTTTACTAGAGAATAAATAAAACTAATGAGATAAGTCGAGGACTACCGAGACGTGAAGACAAGGCGCCACATCGAGCCCACCGATGTAAACCCTAGTTAGCTCCTAACCTGAAATAGGGTAAACAACAAACCCTGAGCAACTAATACTCAGCAAGACTTACCCGACTATTGGGTATACTTAGCCCACATATCTAGACATGCAAGGCATTTGGCTGGTGGTTTATTTTGCAGAAAAAGCATCCAAAAGGTGGATCCTTATTTTCAATATTTTAGCTCCAGTTTCTATATAGATTAACTATAATCTACTATTTGCCTAAACCAACTAGAGCACACATGGTAGAGCAAACATACTATAATTCAATGTAACCATTATCATAAATGTATAATCCAAATTCCATATTGTATCTCTACGATGCGGTGCTGCGATCAAGGTGCTCATATCCGAGAGCGACTGACGGCGAGTCGATTCGATTTAACCTTGCAAGGTGGACCTAACCAACACGGCGCGCAAAAGCCCCATCGGACCCCACGCACCAACCTTTCCCCTCCCCGCCTCGAACTACAGGAACCAACCCAACGACATATGGTCAGCCGAGCTCAACGTGAGACCACCAAAAGTAAACATATGCATCCCAATTCTCCGCGACTATTCGACTCGCCCCAGGAGTTGGGTGCGGGTTCCTGTACTTTCGAAGCAAAGCAGTACTCGGTTTACCGGTTTCGACTACCTCCTACTCCCGGTATGCGGTTAGTACTGTTCAAACTCAATCACAGGGCCAGACAACGAACGGTCCTTAACCGACACAGACGGGGCTAAACCTTCCCCGCCCGGTCTCCAATTCCTTTCCTTTCCTACCTCTTCCAATATTCTATATATTCAATTTATAGGGACATCCTATATCTCGCGAGTAACAGAAAATTACTCAACTCTAAAATATCCTATTTCTCGCAAGTATCAGGATATCACTCGACTTCTACCGAGACCTATTAGCATAGCAGTGCTACCGACCTAGATATACTAGTATAAGGCCCAGGAAAACCTAGGGATCATGCAACTAAGGTTTCGAACAACTCCTGAAACGTAATGCACAAGTAATAGATAAAACATATACATAGTGAGTCATACTTTAAAATAATAGGACATGCACCGGGACTTACCTGAGGGTAACACTAAGTTAGTGCTAATATTATTTTCGGCCTTGGGCCCTTCCGACCATTGGGCCGGGTCTTCACGAATTCCTTCTCAATCCTGCCTCGCTAGCTCTTGGGCTTCACGGCTACGCCTGTCCACAGTCACGAGATCGCATGCACCGGAATCTACATGTGTGCATATGCATATGATATGAGAGCATGCATATATGAATTACATATATCAAAAATAATCCATAACTGAGGAGAATTGCTAATGATTCGGACCAACTACCCTAACCCTACCCGCTCAGCTGCCGCCACACCGGTCAGACCGGTCCATCAGACCGGTCAGACCGGTCCAAATTACCCCAAGCACACTACCGGTCAGACCGGTCCCTCCGACCGGTCAGACCGGTCCTAACCGAGCAATGTCCTAAGTAGATATACTGCAAGCTACAGCTACTAGACTCTTTCTTTACTCAATCGACCTCGGAGTGAGTTCAAAGAAGTAATACACAGGAAGCTAAAATAGTTAGACTACTCGAAGGGATTATTTAAAAGGAATACTTTAATTGATTGGGAAATATGCTAGTTTAGAAACAATTCATAATTAAGTATTAACTTTTCATACAAGACGCTAGTCCTTATTACTAAGACTATTTATTTAAGCCTACTCATGATGAACTTAACAATTAAGACGCTACAAACCCACACGTCCGGAGACTCCGGGTTTTAGCCCAGATTGTCCGGGTACAAATTTTTCTGGAGTATCCGTGCATTCTAATGATGAATCAAAAACTAGCATGACACTACACCGACAAAATGTGTTAATTGTATGCGCCAATATCTTTCTTAAACATAGACTAGTTATTATCTAATAAACATACTAGTACACGGATATGTTGATTACCATACTAAACGATGTTTTCTAGACTTGTAACTTTTGCAATGAACTACACATTCCTTAAGCAAGCCACTGCCCTAGTTTCATAATTTTTGGACTAACCTATTTACCGAAATTAATTAAACAATTCTAAAACACAACCTAAACTTTATCGGAGGCAAAAAGGTCATTTCACAAGAATTAATATTTTTCCCTGGAGATTTAGATCTATGCATTCAAACAAAACTAGTTTTGTATGTTTAGGATTTTTCGTTGATTTGTTATGCGATCTGCAAGTTTTCGTCAAATGAATTAAAGGGCTCCACCGGTCAGACCGGTTATTATAACCGGTCAGACCGGTCCTAGTCGAGCCATGACGCAGGGCCATGGCCGGCGGCGTCCCGGGCGGCTCGGCGCCGGAATCCACGAAGGAAGGGGTCGGGGAGGATGAGGAGCTCACCACGAACCCATTTTAGGGACTTGTTTGGGCGGAGGACGACCGGAGAGGCGGATCGACGGTGAGGGGCGGAGCTACTGTCCATGGAGGCTTGGAGCTTCGATTCTCGCCGATTCGGCTGAGGAGCGGCTAGGCTGGAGATTGGGGAAGGTGGAGGAGGTGGTGGGGAACTTCTATGCGCAAGGGATCGAAGCAAGGCGACCAGAGGGAGGAGATTGAAGGGTGGGGCGGCGGCGGCCTGCTCTGCTCGAGCTCTGGCTCAACGGGGAAGAAGAGAGTTGAGTGGGAATAAAATAAATATCAGGGGAAGATAAGGACGGGTTGGAATACGCCCAACCGGTCTGACCGGTTGCTCAGACCGGTCGGACCGGTCCGAATTTGGGGTGTTACAATCCTACCCCCTTAAAGAAATCTCGTCCCGAGATTTAAAGAGAAAGCAAAAGGGCCGAAGATTTACTTCTAAAATCTGTGTAGAATCAACAAATGCTAGCCATCGTGCGCCCTTGCTTAAACGCAGTTCTGGATATCCAAAGAAAACCCAGGGAACACTTGGAGGAAGAAAAACTCAAAGGAGGAATCAACTCCAAGTTGCTTATACAAGATCAACAGAAAGCCTAACTTCGATTGAACCGATTTTCTTTGTGGTTGCCATGAATCGTTGGAGTATCAAGGAAAAGTTTTTGCCCAAGAATATTCTTGCTCAATAATATTTATTATATTTATTTATTGAGTTGCATGCTGCAGGATGCATATGTTCTAATGCATGTTAGTGGCCTAACATTCTTAGAATTCAAAGTTTACTACCCATTCGCGCTGTTGTTTGCATATGGCCTACCCCTTAAAAACAGACTCGCATTACAAGGGCTGCAGGTAAATACAGTCGTAGTAGATCCTATCCACACGTACTTAAGCACCAGCGCGTACCCAGCGGCTCAACGTATGGGTGCAGTCCACACGAGGCCCTAGGTCTCGTCGCGGCACTATAGTCCGAGGGACATTCACCACTACGTAGGAAATCATAGAGAGCAACCCAAGTAACACAAGTAATCAGAAAAAGCTTTACGAATTATGAAAACACCATGAGTCCTATCCTTAGTCAGTCGGTCACTCGGATTTTCCCATGCCAGTCTCAGAACTAAACAATATGTGATTATGCAATGCCAGAAACGTGCGACCCTAGTCATACATAATGATAACATTGTATGTGATCAAACTTTTAAATTTATTCATGTTTATTTGAGCAAGAAGCCAAAAATGTAAACGGATTCACTTTAGATATAGGAACCGAGGCGATTAGAATAACGTGTATTATTGGTAGAAGAATAGAAAGATGTTGTCAGCCATTAAGAATGGCTGGGACGGATTTTCTTCAAGCATTAGAATGAATAATCTAAAGAGAAGCACATACGATCTCAAATTAACATGGATCAATTAATAGAGAACCTCTATATTTGAATAAACTAGAATAGTCATTGGGACACGGATACGATAAGATTAGCGGATTACGGAATGAAAGGTACTATAAGAAAATCAACCCAGAGTTTCATCTGAAGATAACATCCTTACTTTGACTATCCAGGAGAATAAGGTTGATCAAAAGATTTTTATTCTCAGAAGTGAGAATACCGACCATACTACTAGAGTCGTAACTTCGCATTTCAATTGTTTAATCTAGCAGATAATTTTTTTGTTCAAATACTACGCACTAATTTTCAGGTTTCCCCTAACCACATGTGGTTTGAAACTACTGAAGAGGAGATATGCCTGCTGTGAAGAGATTTATACTGAAACGCTAATAAGCATTCAAAGCAAAAATAATATATATATGATATGATGCATGCATGATCTATACGTCCTTACCAAAGAAAATTCTTGCCAATAAAACTCTGGCAATATATGGAGATCATAGCGGTGGCACAATACGTACTCTCCCTATATACTAGCCGTTTACTATTAATCCTTCCTACGTAAACGGGGTTAGTGTACCTGCAGAAAGTCACAATATATATCTATATACATAACACTAATAAATGCCTAGAAGTTAGTTAATATTTTATTTACAGCTACCTGACATAACCTACACTATATAGGGCTTACGATCTAATCTCTCCTAATCCCTTAAGCGCGAAGAGACGTATTTTGTCAAAACTCAGGTTTTAGTTTTGAACATCCAAAAATAATATTGCTGGTACCCCCTGGTGCATTTCAGCTCTGATACCAGCTGTGACAGGCCCGCCGAGTTAAAATGCTTAATTAAGCGTAACCGCAATCATTTGGCGTATTAGCTTAATTAAGTGTAACTTGACAGGCTGTTTCCAACCCACAGGCCGATCGAAACACACCAGAAGTCCCGCACAAAGGCGAGCGCAGAGGGTACCAATATGATAAAAACTTACAAAATAGTAAATAATATTAAGGCTTTCACAAAGCAGCTTTAAATTTAAAATTTACAAAAGAAAAGATAGCAGCGGAAGAGAATCTAATGTACAGAGCATTTTTACTAGAGAATAAATAAAACTAATGAGATAAGTCGAGGACTACCGAGACGTGAAGACAAGGCGCCACATCGAGCCCACCGATGTGAAACCTAGTTAGCTCCTAACCTGAAATAGGGTAAACAACAAACCCTGAGCAACTAATACTCAGCAAGACTTACCCGACTATTGGGTATACTTAGCCCACATATCTAGACATGCAAGGCATTTGGCTGGTGGTTTATTTTGCAGAAAAAGCATCCAAAAGGTGGATCCTTATTTTCAATATTTTAGCTCCAGGTTCTATATAGATTAACTATAATCTACTATTTGCCTAAACCAACTAGAGCACACATGGTAGAGCAAACATACTATGATTCAATGTAACCATCATCATAAATGTATAATCCAAATTCCATATTGTATCTCTACGATGCGGTGCTGCGATCATGGTGCTCATATCCGAGAGCGACTGACGGCGAATCGATTCGATTTAACCTTGCAAGGTGGACCTAACCAACACGGCGCGCAAAAGCTCCGTCGGACCCCACGCACCAACCTTTCCCCTCCCCGCCTCGAACTACAGGAACTAGCCCAACGACATATGGTCAGCCGAGCTCAACGTGAGACCACCAAAAGTAAACATATGCATCCCAATTCTCCGTGACTACTCGACTCTCCCCAGGAGTTGGGTGCGGGTTCCTGTACTTTCGAAGCAAAGCAGTACTCGGTTTACCGGTTTCGACTACCTCCTACTTCCGGTATGCGGTTAGTACTGTTCAAACTCAATCACAGGGCCAGACAACGAACGGTCCTTAACCGACACAGATGGGGCTAAACCTTCCCCGCCCAGTTTCCAATTCCTTTCCTTTCCTACCTCTTCCAATATTCTATATATTCAATTTATAGGGACATCCTATATCTCGCGAGTAACAGAAAATTACTCAACTCTAAAATATCCTATTTCTCGCGAGTATCAGGATATCACTCGACTTCTACCAAGACCTATTAGCATAGCAGTGCTACCGACCTACACATACTAGTATAAGGCCCAGGAAAACCTAGGGATCATGCAACTAAGGTTTCGAACAACTCCTGAAACGTAATGCACAAGTAATAGATAAAACATATACATAGTGAGTCATACTTTAAAATAATAGGACATGCACCGGGACTTACCTGAGGGTAACACTAAATTAGTGCTAATATTATTTTTGGCCTTGGGCCCTTCCGACCATTGGGCCGGGTCTTCACGAATTCCTTCTCAATCCTGCCTCGCTAGCTCTTGGGCTTCACGGCTACGCCTGTCCACAGTCACGAGATCGCATGCACCGGAATCTACATGTGTGCATATGCATATGATATGAGAGCATGCATATATAAATTACATATATAAAAAATAACCCATAACTGAGGAGAATTGCTAATGATTCGGACCAACTACCCTAACCCTACCCGCTCAGCTGCCGCCACACCGGTCAGATCGGCCCATCAGATCGGTCAGACCGGTCCAAATTACCCCAAGCACACTACCGGTCAGACCGGTCCCTCCGACCGGTCCCTCCGACCGGTCAGACCGGTCTTAACCGAGCAATGTCCTAAGTAGATATACTGCAAGCTACAGCTACTAGACTCTTTCTTTACTCAATCGACCTCGGGGTGAGTTCAAAGAAGTAATACACAGGAAGCTAAAATAGTTAGACTACTCTAAGTGATTATTTAAAAGGAATACTTTAATTGATTGGGAAATATGCTAGTTTAGAAACAATTCATAATTAAGTATTAACTTTTCATACAAGACGCTAGTCCTTATTACTAAGACTATTTATTTAAGCCTACTCATGATGAACTTAACAATAAAGACGCTACAAACCCACACGTCCGGAGACTCCGGGTTTTAGCCCAGATTGTCCGGGTACAAATTTTTCTGGAGTATCCGTGCATTCTAATGATGAATCAAAAACTAGCATGACACTACACCGACAAAATGTGTTAATTGTATGTGCCAATATCTTTCTTAAACATAGACTAGTTATTATCTAATAAACATACTAGTACACGGATATGTTGATTACCATACTAAACGATGTTTTCTAGACTTGTAACTTTTGCAATGAACTACACATTCCTTAAGCAAGCCACTGCCCTAGTTTCATAATTTTTGGACTAACCTATTTACCGAAATTAATTAAACAATTCTAAAACACAACCTAAACTTTATCGGAGGCAAAAAGGTCATTTCACAAGAATTAATATTTTTCCCTGGAGATTTAGATCTATGCATTCAAACAAAACTAGTTTTGTATGTTTAGGATTTTTCGTTGATTTGTTATGCGATCTGCAAGTTTTCGTCAAATGAATTAAAGGGCTCCACCGGTCAGACCGGTTATTATAACCGGTCAGACCGGTCCTAGTCGAGCCATGACGCAGGGCCATGGCCGGCGGCGTCCCGGGCGGCTCGGCGCCGGAATCCACGAAGGAAGGGGTCGGGGAGGATGAGGAGCTCACCACGAACCCATTTTAGGGACTTGTTTGGGCGGAGGACGACCGGAGAGGCGGATCGACGGTGAGGGGCGGAGCTACTGTCCATGGAGGCTTGGAGCTTCGATTCTCGCCGATTCGGCCGAGGAGCGGCTAGGCTGGAGGTTGGGGAAGGTGGAGGAGGTGGTGGAGAACTTCTATGCGCAAGGGATCAAAGCAAGGCGACCAGAGGGAGGAGATCGAAGGGAGGGGCGGCGGCGGCCTGCTCTGCTCGAGCTCTGGCTCAACGGGGAAGAAGAGAGTTGAGTGGGAATAAAATAAATATCAAGAGAAGATAAGGACGGGTTGGAATACGCCCAACCGGTCTGACCGGTTGCTCAGACCGGTCGGACCGGTCCGAATTTAGGGTGTTACATGCCAGTCTGTCAGAAGAGGAGGAGCTAGAAGCAGGTTAAAGAATCGTGTTCTTTCCCTCCCTCCACGGTCTCTGCAGCCCCGGTGATGCGCGTTGCCGCGTACCAGTCGTGTCTATTTCTCTGTACGTGTTTTTTTTTCTTTTTTCTTCCTCTCTGTTGTGATGTTGAGGAGAGAAGCATAGCTTGAGCTGCGACTAATGTTGCATGCTGGTGTATCGGCTATGAAATTGTGCGAGTGTTTTTGTGCCACGCAATCCTTTCGGAGAAATGAATTACTGCTATTTCATCACAACTACAGTACTCCATGTTGTCAGGTTCATTATTTTTCTCTTCTTCTTGTTTTCTTTTTAAGAAAGTGAGTTCAATATACTAGTAGAAATCAATATCGGTATTTACAGAATTTTGGCCTTTAAACCCAAGAGAAAGATAGAAAACATAAAAAATGAACTTACTATGAACAAAACAAACTCAGAGGACATTTGCAAGGGTACTCTGCCCTGTCCGACAAGGCCCCTATTGCCTGTTGGCGGGCTAGTCTGTGTTTCTTGCCCCTTAATTTCTGACCTTACGAGAGACAATTTTGCCCTTTAATGACACCTGAATTATGAATGTTTGGCTCGCTTTATTTTTTGAGGACAAATTGGCAGGTGCTCTGCCTTTTCATTATAGTAGGAATAAGCAAAAACAAACGTTTACAACTCAAAACAAGAGGCTAAAGACATTAGAAAAGGCGGTGAAAAGGATTCAACCGCTAAAAACAGCAACAGGGAAACTGTAAAAACTAATTACATGGGTAAAGATCGCGCTAAGCGGAGCGCGGCAACGTCCTGTTGGATTAGGCAAGTAAGATGAGTCGCTGTGAGCGCCTTGTTGCCATATACTCGCCGGCATCATTCTTTCCAAATGTTCCAAATAGTGTAGGTGACGATCTGATTTCTCTCCAATGAGTCGGATAGCATGCTGGACCACCAGGTCTTCAAATCAGTGAATAGTGCTAGGAGGTTTTGCTGCCCTGTGGCTTGCGAGATATGTGTCCAAACAGATTTTGAGTAGGAGCAATTAGCGGCAAGGTGAGAGGCATTCTCATTGCGCGTTCGACACAGCTGGCATAATGGGTTGGCTTGTCCTCCCCGCTTGATGATTCTGTCCGCCGTAAGTAGCTTGTGTTGTAGGAAAAGCCATAGGAAGAATTTGCACTTGTTTTCCACTTTGAGGCGCCAAATCTTGTTCCAGTGGTAATCCGGGTGTGAGCCGAGGAACTGAACTTGGTAGGCAGAGCGGCATGAGTATTCACCATTTGCCGTGAACCGCCACGTGATCAGGTCGGGGTGGGGTGTAAGATGAATAGACTGGAGCTTCTCCCAGAGGTCGACAAATTGGTAAAGTTCCTCGCTTGTGCTGATACGTTGCAGCACCCTCATCCAGGTGTTCTGTTGCATACTTTGGGCGACGGTCTTGTTTTTACGCCATGCTAGCTTGTAGCACAATGGGGCAATATCCATAGGAGCCTGACCAGAAAGCCATCTGTCCTTCCAGAAACAAGTTTTCTCTCCATTACCCACTGTTATGGAAGTGCAGGTTCTGAAGAGATCAAGCTCTGCCTGTGTGGCCTTGACTTGGAAACCTGACCAAGGTCTGTCACTGTCGATCCAGTGTAGCCATAGCCAATGAAGCCGAAGGGCCCTTGCAAAGTTGTGTAGTTCAGGAATGCCCAGCCCACCTAATTTTTTTTGGCCGGCACACCCTCTTCCAGTTCACTTGACAGTGTCCACCTTTTGCTGAATGCTCACCCCTCCAAAGGAAATTGCAGCGGATCCTATCGATGTGCTTAATTGCCCACTTGGATAATGGGAAAACCGTGAGGTGATATGTTGGTATGGATGAGAGGACAGAAGATACCAAGGTTAATCTCCCCGCTTTGGTGAGTAAACGGCCTTTCCAGCCCGGAAGTCGAGCACCAATCTTATCAATAAGAATCTGTTCATCAGCCCTTCTTGTGCGCCCCCAGCGCAATGGCAAGCCGAGGTACCGGCAAGGGAAATGGCATGCCCTTCCTGTGAAACCGGGTGTGATGGTTGCCAAAACAGTTTCGTCGCAATTGATGGGGTACATTTCTGACTTTTGCATATTGGTGAACAGTCCAGTTGCCTCCCCGAAGCATTGCAGAATGTGTTGCAGATTGGTCATATCATGTTGGGAGGGGCGGAGGAAGAGAGCTGCATCATTCGCATACAAACTTGTTCTTAATTTTATTGGATCAGCCCCAATCGGTTGGAGGAGCCCCTGTGACGTGGCTATGTCAAGTACTCGCTGTAGTGGATCCATTGCTAGGATGAAAAGCATCGGCGATAACGGGTCACCCTGTCGCAGGCCGCGACGGTGCTTGATTGGTTGCCCGGGTTCACCATTGAGAAGAATCCGTGAAGAGGTGGTGGACCAAATTAGTGAGATAATATCGCGCCATCTCTGACCAAAACCCAACCTTTCCAGAACTTCAAGCATATATTCCCAGCGGACGTTGTCGAAAGCTTTGGCTATGTCAAGTTTCATGAAGAGCATAGGGGGTTTTGTACCGTGGAAATGGTTGACAGCCCCATCGATGTACTGAAAATTGTCATGTATGCTTCGGCCTTTGATGAATGCACTCTGGCTGCGGGACACCATATCATTTATATGCGGTGCGAGACGATTAGCTAGCACTTTTCCTAAAATTTTTGCGACGCTATGCATCAGACTGATTGGTCGGTAGTCAACAATTGCTTCCGGATTATCCTTCTTGGGGAGGAGGACAATGTTAGCTGAGTTGAGGAGATTCCAATTCCGGGCTCGCAGATTGAATAGCTGATGCAGCGCCTGGATGAGGTCATGGCGGATAACATGCCAACAGGTTCTGTAGAAAAGGCCATTGTACCCATCCGATCCCGGTGCCTTCTCTGCCGGTGTGTCAAGGATTGCACGTCGAACCTCTTCTTCTGTTAGTTGCACATCTAGATGATCAAGATTGTGTGCCTGAATGTCAAGAAGGTCCCAATCCAAAGAACGTAGACGTGTTGGGGAGGATCCTAATTGCTGCGCATAATGGTTGAACAGAGCTTGGGCTTTATGAAAACGATCGGGTGCTCTAGCCTAAGAAAGAGAGAGGGGGTGAATTAGGCACAATTAAAATCTTAATATATGGCTCCAACTAGTTTGCACAAAACTTAAACTAAAACAAGCTATCTAAATGTGCAACTACGGTTCACTTTAGTGTGAAACCCTCATCCCAAAAGAGTTTTGCAACCTATAGCCAATCCTAGCAAGATACTACACTAAGAAAATAAAGGCACACAAGTTGCTATATGAAATGCGGAAGCTTAAAGAGAGGGATGAGAGGAAGCGAACTCTCGACACAAGGATTTATCCCGTGGTTCGGATTGCCACAAAGGCGCCCCTACATCCACGTTGTTGAAGCACTCACGAAGAGTATCGCTTCCCGGCAATCAAGTCTCTTCCGTGAACACAATCACAGTCACCTTGACCCCGATCTTCACTAAGGGAGATTGCCCACGAAGGAGGGGTCTCCGTCCCCCGCACAATGTCGTCGACGCTGCTCCACACCAAGCCGGAGGGTCGTTGACTTGCCGGCGAGCCACCAAAGCTCCAAGGATGGCCGGCGCACCAAGATACAAGGGTGGTTCACTCTAGAACCAGCCACGAGTATCTCAACCTTGCTTGTTCACTCACTCAAGAGCTAATTTAGCACTCACACTTTACAAAGCTAGTGCTAAAACCTAAGGATATGATCAATAAGTTCTTGTATGGCTTGGAGGTGTTCTTGGATGTGTGTGGGATGTCCAGCAACTCCAGCAAGCTTCAAATGGCCGGGGTGATGCATATATATAGGCCACCAAGTCTTGTAGCCGTTGCTTGCTGCAACGGTCAGTAGAAAACAGCATACCATCGGATGAACCGATGCCTCCGCATGGGGTGGCGTCGGTTCATCCGGTCACTCTCAGACCTGAAGTAGCCGTTGAGCTTCTGACGCACTGTCTGCAGCACCATCGGTTTAACCGATGACTGGGTGTCGGTTAAACCGGTCATTCACATCACTCAACTAGCTGTTGAACCTCTTTCTCTCCTGCTGACGTCATTACACCGGTGCAATGCTCCAATGCACCACCAGTTCAACCGGTGCTGAAGGCTTGGCTCCTGCGGGCTTGACATCGTCTCTGGAACATAGTACATTGAATGCATTGATGCCTCTTTTGACACCGTCGGTTCATCCAGTGCTTTACTTCTTTCTTCACTTGATCTTCAGAGGCGCACAGATCTATGCCAAAGCCAGGGCGTCGGATCTTCCGACATCCATCGGATGCACCGATGCTATAGGCATCGGTTCTTCCGGTGCTACTGATTTCAGTAGAACTCGTCCAATTCAGCGTTTCTTTGAGTTCTTTCTTCGTGTTTTGCTTTGCATGATCTTTTTCCTTTATCCCTGGGATCTAGAAATATTCACTTAACAAAATCATTAATCTCATTGATTGCGTTATCATACGATCACCAAAATCACTCGAAATGGCATAAACGGTGCCATGTTCGTTACACTTTATCGTGGTGTGCAGTGACCATGCCATTCGCTGTTCTGAAAGCAGGGATATAATTTTTTCTCCGGCTCGCCGAAGCTCTAAGATGGAAGAGCTTGGTATTCGCGTGATCGCGTCACCCTCCCGGATCCATGTGAGTCGGGACCGTTGTCTTATCTTGATTCGCCGTAATGCTGCAAACCCCAAAATCCTTTGTTTTGCTCTTTTCCGTAAAGAAAGTTCCCCTGGTGTGAGTGGCCTGCGTTCTTGTGCTTGGTCTAAACGCAGCACAACCTCCTGTGCTATTTCAGTTCTTCGCTTCCACTCCACCATGCTGCGGCTCCATTTTTTGAGCACCTTTCCTAGCCGAGCGAGTTTGACATGAAGCACTCTGATCTTGTCAGCCTAGGAGAAAGGTTTTGTCCAGGAATCAACCACCGTTTCAGCAAAACCTGGTAGGTGCAACCAGTAGGATTCAAAACGGAAACCTATAAAATTCCTGTGAAACGGGTTGCAAGTGAGTAGCATAGGGCAATGATCAGATGCCGATGAGGACAGAGCCTGCATGTAGCTGTGTTGATGTGATAGTTCCCATTCCTTAGTGCAGAAAACATGATCAATTTTTGACAAAGTGGGGTTGTCCGTTTCACTGGACCAGGTGTATTTCCGGCCGTTCAACTGAATCTCTTTGAGCTCCAATATGTCAAGTGCAGATTTGAACCGGCGCATCATGCCTCTGTTAACTCTGTCATTGTTTTTGTCACAGGCCCTGTAAATGAGATTGAAGTCCCCCAACACAACCCAACTGGAATGCATTTGCTGCCTGAGAGAACTAATCTCTGTGATGAATTGAATTTTTTCCTGGTCTTCCTGTGGACCATAAACCCCTGTGATGCTCCACTGGGAATTGTCTGCCCTAGAAGTGATGTTGGCTGATACTGAATGTTGCCCAGTAGCTACAGTATGTAAATTGTAATGATCCTGGGAGCAAGCAATTATAACCCCACCTCTAGTTCCATCTGCAGGTAGGTAACTGTAAGAACCAACAAACTTTTTTTTGAACGGCATCGGGGGGGTGAGAAACCCCACCTACTATTCATTGAACTGTAAGGTTGTTACAAAGTTTAACCTCGGCATTCCGAGGGGTGAGAAGTACATGAGAGGGTTAGAGAGAAGCAAAGAGAGAAACTAGGTAAGACAGCCCGCCATCCACTCACGCCAAGCACGAACTTCAGAGCGAAGCTTCCTATACCGGCAGCTCCAAGCATCGACATCATGCAACACTTTCCTGAGAACAGCAATCGGAGAGTTGGCATTCTGGTCGAAAATCAGTGCATTACGCGCCTTCCAAACGTGCCAGAGAATTAGGAGAAGCATATCAACCTGCACTCCTTTCGGAAGATCTTGAGACAAGACAAGTTCCCAAGGTCGTCTGTAGACATCACCGTGGAAACAGATCTGCAGCAGGTCCCAGACCCCCCTAGCAGCACTGCAGTCACAAAAGATGTGTGCATCTGTTTCCAGCACCCCAGGACATTGCTCACACCAGGAGTCATCCAAGGTTCTGATATTCCGGTGGTAGAGATGAGCACGGGTGTTGAGACGGCCGTGGAAGAGGAGCCACGCAAAGAACTTAATCTTGGTTGGCAGTTTGATATCCCAAATCTGCGAAACATCCGCCGGTATGGTTGGGCCCTGAAGTACCGAGTAAGCCTCACCGGTGGTAAAAGGGCTCCTATTAAGTGTCATGAGAGTGCGAACATCAGGCTTGTCCTGGAGAGTGATCTGTGCAAGACAGTCAGAGAGGATCAGAAATTCATCCTCGGCCGCACGCGTGAGGCGGGGGTGCAGAGAGGATCGGAGGCCTGAAGTCATGACTGTTCGAACAGCGACATCTTTCTGAATGCAGTGGGAGAACAAGCCTGAATTATCACACTGTTGCCCCAACGTCTGAATTATCACACTATCGTCCACATTAGCGAGCTTTGTTTCTTGTAGGCATACTATGTTACACCGGTGATCTGTAACAAGGTCTCTGACAACTTGTCTGCGTGCAATTGAGTTGAGTCCGCGGACATTCCAATTAAAGATAATGCAATTATCATCATTCATACTCGAACTGAGCAAACGACTTCACTAGACCTAGGCCAAGGACAGACATTATGTCTGAGCCGGAGCCGTTTACAGCAGTTCTCTAGCCTTTCCATAAAACTGAGCACACCAACCTTAGCAAACCTCCTACCTAGGAACCACCCGACCAGACCCAAAGCCTTGTTCTTGACACGATACATTGAAACCATAATTGCTACCAAATGAGACAGAGCCTACAGCAGCCTATGCAGCAGTAGCATCAGCGGTGCCTGCCTTGGCACTTCCCTTGCCAGGACCAACGGCCAGCAGATCGTCCACCGCCGCGATGGCTCGCTTTATGATCTGCGAGATTTTCTGAAAGACGACCGCCCCTCAACTGGAGATTAAAGGTCAACGACCGGTGCTAGGAGAGAGACACCACCACACCAGCACTGCATGGCGACTGACGTGGACCGAAGGACGACGCTACCTGGTCGCCGTCGGGGTCCCGAGATCCGCCGTGTGCGACAGGCACGGGCAGGAGCTAATCGTTCCGTTCCGCATGCATCCAAGCTCTGGCGCGTGCGCCCGCGGCCGTCCTTTGCTTTGCCCCCCCCCCCCCCCCCCCCCCCCCCCCCCTCCCTCCGCTCCGTCCGTCTCGCAAGGACGAGGGGACTCGTAAAGCCGAGCCCTCCGGCTGGTCCGATGGAGTCGATGATCGAGAGCGGCGGCGCCGCGCGCGCGGAGGAGAGCGGCCACGCCACCAACCGAGACCCAGAGCATGCATGCTCGCGGCAGCCGCATGCTGCGTGGCCGGCCCGGCGCCGCCGTGCCAGTCGTCGTCCGTTCTCGCCGCGCATGTGACGGGCCGGCAGATCCCGGCGGATGCGAGCCCCGAAAGCGACGCGCACATGCTCGCTCGCTCGCCCGCGCACCCTATCTACTACGAGCTCCCACGCCCCGCCCCCGTTTGCTACACGAGCGGTCAAAACTGGCACGCCATGTCACTTGACAGCATCTCCAATCTAACCATCCACCCATCGAGAATCGAGTAGAGCAGTAGCAGCGCATTCATCCTGAGCTTTCACAAGTCTGAAATTTCCACCAGTTTTAATTTTAAATCCCCCAACGTGCTTCGAGCAGCGGCAAGCATGTCGGAGCGATTTGCGTCGCCGCCTAAGGGCATGTACAACAACAATTAATATGCTGTCTATTACCGGTTTATTGTGATTTTCAAGAGCAAATCTGGAGGCGACGGCCTCTACCGTCCTCTCGTGAGGCGACGGCCTCGTCCCGTTGCCCGAGGGAAGGCGACGGCTTGAAGCCTCCGCTGTAGCGGCAGCTGTGAGGTGACGACGACGACGATGGATCCCTTGCGCCAGTGCTGGCCTCCGTGCTTGACCCGGCCGCCGCGCAGACGCACGAGCCGAGCCGGTCGCCGCCGCCCTCGGTGACGCCTGCGCCTAGCAACGAGGAGGGGTGCGGCGCCAGCGCTGGCCTCCGCGCTAAGCCTCGTCCATGCCACGCTCACCGGCAGCTGCCCACGCCACGCTCAGACCCCGGCGTCGGAGACGGAGAGGTTGGCGTCGCCTCCGCCAGCGACGACGAAGTGCTGCGCCATGGGGTGCCATGGTTCACCTTATCACAGATAGATTTTCAATAATTCCGATATTTCTGTTTTACCGGTGAGCACCGATAGAATTAGTTTATCATCTAAAAATATCATTGTTTTAAATTTAACACTCCATTCGACTAACCCATAAGTTTGTGCACATACTTTTTACCCACTATAACGAGTAAAAAGAGCATGTAACCATCCTTTAATACTAATACATTCATTTGCTTTTATTCCACCATCCAATTCTTCATATTCTAGTGAGAACTGACGTAGCAGACATATCTCCCTACCGACTATTTCCTTTCATTTTTCTACGTTATTATGTATAGTTTTTTAGGCTAGATGGTTTGAAAAAAAAAATCTAAGTTCATTTCTACACAAAATGAGAGTTTTTTCTCTAAATTTTGTCCGAAAAAATTTCTCTATCACCGATAGAATTCCGATATATCCGATATTTCCGTTTATCACCAACCTTCGATATTTTTAATTTATCGATAAGGTAAACCCTGGTCCCATGCGTGGGACGCAAGGCCGACGCCGCGGGCCAGGGCGAAGGTGATGATGTGGCGCGCTAGAGGGTAACGGTGCGACGGCGGCAAGGGCGAGGAGCAGCAGCTTGGGTAGGTGGGAGGCGGCCATGGCGAGATTCGTTCGATTCGGCCGGAACCAGACGATGGGATGGCAAAAGGGAAAATAAAACGAAGGGTGAGAGACATGCAATTGGAAAATTGCTCGTTTGGCATAGAGATAATTTCTTGTGTGAACTCGTGTATGTTTTAAAAAATAACTGCACGATTCAAATATATGCTAACCCGCTTTCAAAATATTATCGTTTTAGTCTTATCTTAAATCTATCTTTTCTAATCTTAATCAAATTAGAGAAAAAAATACGAACATGTACAATATTAAATTAGCTTTGGTCTATGTTTTTTTTAAAAAAATATACTATCATGTGATTTATTTGCATGCTCTTTCATGTATGCCAGAAAACAACACACATAGATCTATTTTACATGTTTGACTAGCATGTTTCATGTGGCTAGGCATGTATTAAATAGTTTGCAGACAGTCATACAGACACACTATTGTACAAATTGTCTGTTTTATGGTCGGTGTATGGTTTTCTAGACACATACAAACAGCAGCCGTCTAATCCGCCGCGCCGTAGCCGGTAGCCTGACAAAGATTATATTGCAATCGCTGCCTTAACATGCCGGGGTGATTTCCTTCCTTCTACGCAGTACCCTATCCGATCCGTAGCCACACCTGTACTGCCCACCCGACTGGCCCGACTCCCCGCGAGTGTCGGCGTCGGCGTGTCCGCACGCGCACGTCGTCGACGGCGCGGGAGCGCGAGCGCGGCCACGCCTATTAATTTACTCCCGGCCGGGGGATGTCGGGATGATACCGCGCCGAATCCGGCCGATGACGCCAGGATCCCGGCGCGGCGCCCGTGGGCCAACACCGGCGGTTGCAGCTGCGTGGGCGAGTCGCGAGCCGGGACCACCCGCAACTGTAACAACAGTCGAAGCTGACCGGACCCTTTGAATGCATGGGATCCCCTCGCCGCCCCGCCCGCCGGCCTTGTCCTCTGCCATTGCGGTGCCCCCATGTGAGGCGAGTAAATAAACTAGCGGACAAGTGGCGGGCGCGTGTCACGCCAGCGCTTGGAAGCAACCGGAGGCCGGGCCGCTATCTCCTGCTGCCACCGGCGGCCCGCCGGCGGTGTGTTGGGCGCCGGTAGATCTGCAGGTCTGCGCCGCGAGCTTCTGGACTGGAAATCTCTTCCGGAAATCACTGCAACCGCAAACTGCAATCCTGCAAAGGATTCATGTGACCTGATGGTAGGGCTTTCTTTTTCCGGAAGTGAGAGCGGCAGGGCGACCACCGTGCATGTGCTCGTCGACGATGGGCGAGGCCGGGGCGGCTCCGGTTTTGTGTAGCATGGTAGTATCATAGTAGCATCGTTTTGGAGGGATTGGCAGATTGGGTCCTGGTCGTGTTCGTCTCTCTGTGCCAAGCACATGGCGGAGCCAGATCGCGACAGAGACCCGGCAGCGTCCTTCGATCGGCGTCAATCGCCATGCGGGTGCAGCGTCTTTCATATCACCGACGACGACTCGCCGCCGTTCGTTTACCTTTGTTTAGTTGTAAAATTTAAAATTCCAAAAAAAAAAAATTCGGGACCTTTTTTTTCGAATCGAGGTTATGCCCCATTTCCATTGGCAAACGGAAATACAGAAGGTTCACTCCAGAAAGAGATACAAGAAAGAGAGGCAAAGAAGCCGACCGAAACGCACAAGAGTTCTAAAGATTGAACGCAAGCCTAGGAGGATAACGGTCCCAGGATTCCTAGGATCCAGAGAGTCGAACAAGGTTCTTATTACAGCCACAGAACAGAACTAAAGGACTGGAGAGCTCAAAACAGAAGAGCCACTAGAAGACGTCGAACACCATGCTCCAGAGATCAGCAACTGCAACAGATCATAACCATCGTCTTCATTCATTCTTCTGCTTCCTCATCGTCAGCAGGGTCTTCCGCTGGAGCAAGAAGTTGAAGCACCGGGGTCACAAGGTTTTGCTGCATGACTCTATGAGCGCAAGATATCAACATCTGCACACATTCCAACAATTTCTCCTGAAACTCTGTTTTGTATAGACCTGTCCAATATTTCATATATGCACAAGCTTGTATTAGAATCTCAATCGGGTTCTTAACCTTTTTTTTTATCAAAACACGCTCTGTTTCTACTTTTCCAAATGGCCCAGCAAATCGCTGCTAGCCCAAAGGTATAAACAGGGCTCCCATCGGGTAGCCAATTCTTAATCCAGTTATAGTATTGACCCAAATCTCGTGGAATGTTAGTAGCACCCAGGAAAGTACCAAAGATACCCCAAACCACTTTGGAGATTGAGCATTGAAAAAAAAAGATGATCGCAAGACTCGGAATAAGAGCAAAAGTAACATGCTGGGTCACCCAGCCAGTTTTTTCTAAGCAAATTGTCCTTTGTTAGGACAGCATTTTGTTCTAATAACCACATGAATATTTTGATCTTGTATGGAATTTTAGCCTTCCAGATGTGCTTGAAGCCTGGCCCCTCATCCCCTTGAGAGAGCCAATCATAAGTGGATTTTGTGGAGAAAATGCCATGTTTCTTATTCCACCTCCAGCAGACCTTATCAACCTCATCAGTAAAAGGATAAGAGTATATCAAGTTTATAGTCTCCAACTATTGTTCAAAAAGAAGGTTTGAAAGCCATCTCCGAAAGAGGATATGACATTTTTTCAGCAGGAAGTCTTGTACAGAAATATCTTTCTCAGAACATAGGTCAAACAGGATGGGTTGCACAGTGCAAAGAGGCCTGGATCCAACAAGTATCTTTCCATAAGGAAGTCTGAGCACCATTGCCAGTTCTGATTGATCTCCCCATCAAGTAGATATGTCTTACTTGAAGAAGATCCTTCCACACTGGAGAATCATTCAATTTCCATTTTATATTACTAATGATACCAGAAGTCATGTATTTAGCCTTCACAATATCCTGCCAGATACCATTCTCCATTTCCAGTCTCCACCACCATTTACACAGCAAACTAACATTCATGTTTGAGATATTCTTTATACCCAAACCACCTCTTTTCTTGCTTTTACAGATTGTTGTCCATCTAATCAGATGGTATTTTCTTTTCCTTCCACCTCCTGCATGGAGATTTAACTCTAGACAAAATAAAAAACGCATTGCACAGTTTGCCTGTAAATCGCGAGACGAATCTAATGAACCTAATTAGACGCTAAATTGCTACATTAATGCTACAGTAAAAAACTCTAATGACGGATTAATTAGGCTCATTAGATTCGTCTCGCGATTTACAGACGAGTTCTGTAATTTATTTTGTGATTAGTCTATATTTAGTACTTCAAATATATAAAGATGCCCTTTCAAAAACTTTACACGAGGCAACTAAACAAAGCGAAGGTTGCCACAGTACAAATAGAAGCAGCAGCAGCGTGAAGCGCGTTAGGGTGTTTGGTGTATATGCAGGGGTACGGTAAAACCGCATAATGCAACATTTGCAAGAATCTGTAATGGACAAGAAGCACAAGACGCCCCCCTTTTTTTGGAGTGAAAGAGAGATGGGAAAAGGAGTACTTCATGGAAATGCTTTCTCGATAAATTTTTGGAACAGATTTCCTTTTTCCCGCACATGGAATTGGAATTCAGGAATAAATAAATATACTTGTTTTTTTTGAAAAAATCATAGTCGTGTCGTGGTTATATTTTCTTATTTTCAAAATCTAATTCCACTAGTGTTATCCTAATAATGTGGGCCCTTTCTTGTTCATAAGTCTCAGTCCCATGTTTGTCGTTTTTTCTTAAAAAAAAGTCTCACTCCCATACCAGACTGATCGATCATAATATAATCAATTCATAAAGGCGACAACGGGAGTTCCTGTATGCAGAGCCGAAGCTCTAGCATTTAACAATTCCATTAGAAAACAGTTCCTATAATGATTCAGTAGGATACGTCTTTGTAATATTCAGGCCGCTGCACTTTTGTTTGTTTTCTTTGAGAAATCCATGTGCCATCGTTGGCAGGAAGGCACATGACAGGAGAGGGAAAACTAGTCAGTGTAGCGAAGGTGGAAATCTTACTATTACTAATTGGAGGCTCCTTTGAAGCCTCTACGTGAAGCCACCTAGGATCCTACGTGGACACTCTAAAAAAATAGAGAAGTCCTAGAAATTTTTACAAAAATCAGAAACATCTGACCATTCATATGACTACTCTAATCATAATAGTCATTGGATCTGTTATTTTTTTAATAAATTACTCACCTCTGCCATTATAAAAATAAACTAAAATAACCCCCTAAATATACATCTAAATTACCCACATCTGCCATTATAAAAAAACCCAAAGTAACCCCTTAATCTTCGTGTAAATTACCCACCTACGCTATCAAACAATAATGCAAAACAGCCCCTAAATTTGTATATAAATCATCCAATTATGTCATTATTAAAAATAAAGTAACCCCTAAATTTGAATCTAAATTATATAATTATAATAAAATATTAAAGTATATCAATATAAAATTTTAAATTATTATTTCTATCATTATTATATTATCATGTATATAAAAATACTACCCACGATAAGTGTCACTGTGTATTCATATACGACGAAAGAGATAAGAACACTAATTCATAAATAAATAGTTTAATTTAATATATATCAAACACATATGGAGGTGTGGTGCAAAATAAAATATATTGCAACTATATTATGATAAATATATATTTTATAGTATGTGTTAGAATATTCAATAGATGGGGGTGCGTGAGATATGTAATTATAGTTATTAGTTGTATGATTTATTTTTAAAATAATTCTAATTAGCTCATGCGGGAGCACGGGTTGAATGGCTAGTTCAACTAAAGGCGTACGTAGCTAGCAACACCTACTTTGGAAAATGGTGCTTCAGAATTTTTCTTTTTTCAACAAAAAGGTTCAGGAAAACACAGAGTGCAGAAAACTACACAAAACTTTTCAAGTTTCTGTCGTCAATAGAGTATAACCGTGATGGGAATGAGATAGCAGTAGTTCATTACTGTGAAATGATTGCGTGGTACAAAAAAACACTCACACAAACTTGATACAACAGCCGGCTTGCAACCTTTTTGGTCGCAGCTCAAGCTTCTCTCAGCAGCACAGCAAAAGGAACTACAGTCTACTACAGAGAACTCGACACGACGACTTCACACTGACACACATCACTAGGGGACCGCAGAGACCGTGGAGGGAGTGAAGAACACTGCTCTTTAACCTCCTCCTCTTCTGACACCACCTCTCGCAGGCACCCCCGGACACAGATTTCACACGAAACAAACTCGAGACTCGTTCTTAACCACCACACCCTGCGAGCAATTCTTGGCCGCGCATAATAAATCCGGCCAAGCGCAGCGGGGGTGAAGATTAAACCGCGCTGCGGTTCAATTAGGAGTAGTTCACCAAGGAGCGGTACGTGGCTCCGGCCTTCCAGCCGGCGGGGATGACGTTGTTGGCGACGAGGACCTTGCCGGAGTCGGAGGTCAGCCGGAGCGAGAAGGGCGCCCTCAGCGCCTTGCCGGTGTTGGAGTTGTAGCGCCACAGGGCGCCCCAGTTCTGCACCATCGGCGTCCAGGTGCCGCACCCGGCCTCCATCAGGTCGACGGCGCTGAGGTCGCCGTCGCCGTCCTCGAACTCGACCAGCACCTCCAAGTAGAACGGGTTGGAGCCCTGGTCCACCCGAAAGGCGATGTTCACGCCGCTGTACTTGCACGGCACCCTGCGACGACGGGCCACGGCAATTAGCACTGAGAATCCGATATCAATTAAGGCATAGTATCTGTGCAAATGCTGGCGCGTGTATGTAATTCTGATTTTTTTCAGCAGGCAGCGGTCTCATACCTCTTGTACTGGATCTTGAGGATACCGGCGGCGCGAAGCCTGTCGGCCATGCCGGGCTTCGCCATGGCGCCCATGGAGGTGCCGCTCATGTCGAAGTGGGCGGCCTCGGCGAGGCAGGCCCCGCCGGGGCACTCGTCGGTGATGACCACGGTCGCCGGCTGCCCGGAGCACGCCGGGTTGCTGTCGCATTTAACCTGCGTTACGTTCGGCACATGAACGCATTCAGTTACCACCACTCCACCAGCGCCGACCACTTTTCATCATTAATGGAGACACACTGCTAGTGCACACAGGAGCTAGGCCGTGCGGTGTGACCACACGAACTCTGAGGCACTCCGTTGCGCTGACTGACCTCGTAGCAGGCGCCGCATCCCTTGCCGCCCTTGAACAGCGACGGGCTCCCGGCGGCGATCATCGACGAGAAGGGCTGCTGCCCGACGGCGGTCTGGTAGCCGCATGCGCCGCCTGCAGACAGATGTGTTCCGACTTCCGAGTCAGCCCTCGGTGCAAAGCAGAGTGCACACTAACTGACTAACCGACGGACAGAGCAGTAGTAAAAGCAACCGCCGCCACTAACCGTCACTGCCGTCGCCGTTGGGGGCGCCGTAGTACGTCGCGCCGGCGGACAGCCAGCCGCCGGAGCCGTAGGCGTCGGAGGCCGAGGGTGTGGCGGTGTAGTTGCCGCGGGCCCCGACAGCCGGCTTGCGGCTCGGCCTGTGCTTGTTGGGCTTGGCGAGCTTGCGGGAGCAAGCAATGGGGCTTACCAGAAGCGCGAGTACGACCAGTGCGCCGAACAGCAAGGTGTAAGACTTCGCCATTGCTGCTGCAGTAGCTGCTTGGTTTCCTTCTCCTCCTAAGCTAACACTTGTAGCTCGAGGGAAGCTGTGAGGCTGAGCTTAGCTCGAGTGTGTCTGGTGAGTTGCCACCTGAGGGGTATTTATAGGCACCTTGGTGGGGGATGCAGACGTACGTGGCAAGAAATTTTGGGGATCCTGCCGGCTGAATTAGTGGGGGGAACGTGCCCAGTTGGTGTGCTCGCGAGAAAAAGGCTAAACACAGCATTAATTTTCTGCAGGTCTGGCCTACAAATAATGCCACAGGACGAGCTAATTTCAGCCAAAAATGGATTATGAAGTAGAACTAGCAACTGTGCTTATTTGAAAGAAAGAAGTACAATTGGGAACACAAATGCTGAGAAATAAGCACACTGTGCATAATCTGAAACTGTGCATGTAGTTGTGAGTGCACACTGTTTGGGGTAGTATGAAACGTGAGTGGCTTTAGCTCTGTTGCAAGTAGCAGACTTGTACTCTCAAGTCTCAAAGAAGTTCCAAGTTCAATTTGAGTAACATAGAACAAAGTCCAAGAGATGCTAGAACTGGTATTTGCAAATTGAAATAGGATATATTTGCAACTTTTTTCTATCTGAGGACCGGATCCTCTAGCCTAGGTGCAGAAAAGTTTTGATTTGTGTGCGAAACGTAGAGTACTATGTAGAGGATTTTAGCTAGTATGGTGACTTGCGCAGTAGTAGTATTGCTAAGAGGGATTTTAGCTAGTACGTTATGAAAATGCTCCTAGTCAAAGGATATCATATCCCGAGTCTAAACAAGAGAAACTTAATTATGCAGTAGGTCGAGCGGTCAATCAAAATAAAAGGCAACGAACTACCAGTGGGGCACGACGCACGCGATTTGAGGGCGTGGAATCTGACAAGGGACCAAGAGTCTCATAATCTGTTGCTAGTTGTGCACATGGAGGAGACATGGAGGCCGGCGACCCTTGGATGATGGAGACATGGAGGCGATGGCGTCCTCTCCAACGCGGGGGATTTCGATGAACAGGCGAGGTAGCTGCCATCAGGCAGTTGAGACATCAAGGATTGTTTACGAATTTTCCGAGCCATGTTGATCCGATACGCTCCTTTCTCCGACGCACGGTTGGCTAGCTCATCATTCTGTCAGAGCGAGCCTTTGATCAGTTCTATTCTACAGAGGATCGATACCACTGCCTACCTGTCACGCACGAGCGGTCGATGCGTCGGCTGAAGGCCTGAAGCCTGAAGCTGAAGCGCGCCGACCATCCTCTGCGCCAGCGAAGGAGAATGTTCGTGCCCTGCTGCTGGCTGCTGCTCAGGGTGGTAATGGTTGCTGCTGCTCAGGGTGGTAATGGTTTAGGATCCAAACCAAAACTGCACCAAACTATTTTTATTAAATATATTTACATAAACTACTCCAAACCAATCCATACTAGGTAAAAACAAAACCAAACCACACCATTTGTGTCTGCTAGAAGGTTAGACATATATGTAGGTCTCATATCAAGAGCCGGACCCTAAAAACAAAATCTCACGTTCACACTATAAAATTTTATCGAAATTGATTGGGATTTTTGGAGATGACTCAATATGATGGCCGCTACTCTATGTAAAGCAGTGTGGCTAAAACTACACGTGGATCCCACGTCAAGAGCCAGACCCCGGAAATAAAACATCGCGTACACACTATAAATTTTTTATCGAAATTGACTGAAATTTTTTGAGACGACTCAGTATGACTGGTAGCTACTCTGTGCAAAATAGTGTAGCTAAACCTACTCGTGGACCCTACGTTATGAGAGCAGTCACTCAGTAGCATCAATGACTAAAACCAAAACAAACCGTTTCTCTTGTGAAACCAAACCAAACCAAATTAATTGCTAGAGAAATCATTTCTCACCAAATTGAAATGGACTCAATACAAAATCCGAACCACCACAATCGATTTTAACCTAAACCATTAGCAGGTTGAGCTGATGCCTCTACAACTTTTGCAGCTCTGAACTCTGCTGCACATCGCTGCATGCTCACGTTTCACAATTGTTTTTTTAGTTTCTTTGAAAGATGCTGGTGACGGCCGAATAGTTTTGATCCGGGTGCCATGTGAGCGGTCGGTCGATGCGAGGCGCTTTACAAATCACGCAGAGCTTTTGCGGTGTTCAGGGCGGAATGCAGGCCCGTTTTGCTGTGGAGCGCCTTGGGTTCAGAAAGTTGAGAAGTGTGTCTCGAGCCCTGAGCTGCACTTCGGAATTCCACTTTTGATCTGTGGTCGGTAGCGCTTGCAGCTCTCTCGCGATGCTATGTGATCCAAAGCTCTTTGATTCCGGAAAAAAAACTGCAATGCTTAGCTTTTGAATCAGATTCGAGGGCTGAAAGCCTCAAACTGAATCGGGAGTGTGACCATTGGTATGTGCTTTTGCCCACTGAGCTGTTTGAGACCTGGTGAATTTGGGAGTGCATGGGCCATGGGCTAACTTTTCTTGGCATGCAAGGTTAGAATTATACTTACCCTGATCCTTACTGAAGTAACAGGAAACGCATGCAGTTCAACATGGGGGCGTTTGATTAAAAAGGAGGAAGACCAGTGGTTAAAAAGAAGGAAGGACATGCAGTTCAAATTGCATTTGTTTATTTGACACTAGCCCACTAGTACTAGAAGATGGAATGGCTTAAACATGAGACCTTTGTGCAGGCATCAGGCTCGGGGGTGTGCGCTCAAAAGTGGTGGCGGTTAGTTGGTCGTTGGGACGGGGCCCACGTGTAGGCTCGACTCGCGGGCAAGGAGCACACCTCGTTGGGGACCTCACCTTGGTTGGTGCTCGACCCAAGACACGTGGATGTAGGGTAGCCATGGGCGTTTGTTCACAAGTACTACTACCCGCTCGCACATGGAATGCTTTCCTTCTCTTTGACCCGGTGTACTGCTGCAAGCTGCTGCATGCTAGGCACGATGCAGCAGGCAGATTAATCTCAGAGTCTGTTTCTAGTGCCCCATGAATCCTGGCTAATTCGTTGGAGTTTTCAGCTGACTGATATTTTATCCTCCCTCGAATCTTGCACGACCAGTAGCTAACAGTGACAGTAAATTTTTAGCGGCCGGCAAAAGTTAAACTTCAACGAATGGTGTGGATCGGCACCGCGGACTGTCTTGCGCGGCCAAGCCCCTCTGGGTGCTCCGGCCTCAGGCAGTTCAGTTCAGGGTCGCCCCTGACACTGCCGCCGTGAATTGAGGAATTTTCGGGGCACCCCGCCGATACCGGCACCGGCGGCGGCGGGAGACGTGAAGCCCGCATGGTCCTGCCCTATACCGGCACCGACCAACAGCATGCACCAGACTGCTGCTGCGGAACTGACTGCAAACTCGGCCGTTCGTCCTCGCGCGGCAGCCGCAATCCGGGCCGAAAGGTGCTCCCCGCTCCTGCACCGTGGCGGCACGCCCTGCCGCCCGCCCTACTCGGCAGCATACTACTACTAAAAAGAAACACTAATCGCAGTCGCAGTGCTGTCTTGCCTTGGAGGCAGTTGTGGCTTCGAACATGTCTATGGACCAAGCGTTGGAATTTGTAACATATTTAGATCTTGTTTGGATTCAAAATTCAAACTTTCAAAAATGTCACATCGAGTATTACGATGTCTGCATGGAGAATTAGATATAGACAAAATAAAAAACTAATTGCACAATTTACTTGTAAATTACGAGACGAATCTAATGAACCTAATTAGGTCATGATTAGACACTAAACTGCTACAATAATACTGTTGGTAGAGGATACCATTCGGGGTGAAGGAGAATCACAACAGCCCGGATGATGAGGGCGAAGCCCCGGTAGAAAGTTAACAACAACAGTGACAACACGAAAATCAATGCGCGAGAGAAATTACTTCTGTGTTCAAATCCCATCATACGGTTACAAGGGGTATTTATAGCCCAATGGCTCACCTACTCGTTGGCCCAAAAACCATAAACACCCTTTAACTGGCAGCATCTAGGAATATTCTAGGGGTATTCTAGTAATGTTACAAAACCGACAACGTGTAGTGGATTACATCTGGACTCGACATCCCGTACAGTTTCCTGATAGTGGGCCTGCTTCGCTTCGCGCCCCTTCGTCGCTGAGACCTTCGACGGCTTTATCCGACTTCACCGAAGGGAGATCCGGAGAAATGGCTTCGCTTCGCCCTCCGTTTTCGTCGAGAACTCCGTCCCTTCGACGATCTTCGGCTGTCTTCGCTCCGGGGTCTCCGGACGAATTCCCCTTCGACTTTAACGCTGACTTCGCCAGATCGGATCCCTGCGCCTTCCTGTCGGTCGGTCTTTGGCGACGAGCGAAGGTGGCTTCCCCAACAGTAGCCGGACGGCCGTCTTTAGGGGCCCCACCGAGTCGAGTCCCCAGCAAGCGAATGGCCAGGACGGCGGTATGGTCCGTAAGGCCTGAGCCGGGACATGCTGCTGCTTGGAGAAGAACTGGCACCCGGGACATCGCATGATGATGTTTCGGGCTTCGGCCAGAGCCATGGGCCAGTAGAAGCCTGATCGAAAGGCTTTCCAAACGAGGGTAGAGGTGCCCGCGTGGTTGCCGCAGATACCCGAGTGGATATCGCTAAGGAGTCGGACTCCTTCGTCCTGTGCAACGCATTTGCACAGGGTTCCTGAGGAAGCCGAGTGCCTGAACAGCTTGATTCCTATGACGACATAGTTGCTTGATCGGCGAGCAAGCTTCTCGTGTTCCTTTCCTATTGGGTAGCTTTTGTTGTTTTTGATGAAGTCGATAATTGGGGAGCGCCAGTCGGTATCAAGGGTTAGGACCTCCTGTCCTATGGCCGGGACCAAGTCGGGCTTTGTGGGAGGTTCCTCTTCCATCTTGACCGTAGGGCTGTTGAGTGCTTGAACGATCTTGCGCGAAGCGGCGGAGCCATTGTTTGACGGGCTTCGCCTTCTTGTCCAGATCTAAGGAGTGGTCAGCCTCCTCCCTTGGGACCCCGGGCATGTCAGATGGCTTCCATGCGAAGATGTCCCAATTCTCACGGAGGAAGGAGGTGAGTGCGCCTTCCTACGCCGAGTCGAGGCTGGCCCGATCACGGCGGTCTTGTGCAGTTCATCATCCCGGAGGACGATGGTCTTGGTCGCCACGGCTGGCGTGAGCTGTGACTCAGAAGTTGGCTCCTTGGCGGGGATTTGCTGCTGATCTGCTGGGAGGTTCTTTGCTGCCTGAGCAACAAGAACCGTGTTCCTGGATCATTCTAGGGTGTCGGAGAGCTCGATGTTTTTGGCCTCGCACGCGTAGGAGGTCTGAAGATCTCCGTAGACCGAGAGGACCCCCTTTGGAGCTGGCATCTTCAGGAGAAGATACGTGTGGTTGGGGATCGCCATGAACTTGGCGAGGGAGGGTCTTCCTAGGATGGCGTGGTAGGAAGTCTCGAACTCGGCGACCTCGAAGTTGACGTACTCTGTGCGGTAGTTGTTGTGCCGAAGGTGACCGGCAGGGTGACCCGGCCGACCATAGTCGACCCGGCTCCAGGGATGATGCCGTAGAAGGCCTGGTCAGATGGGACCAGGGATGCCGTGTCGTAGCCCATACTCTGCAATGTGCTGGCGAAGATGATGTCGAGGGCACTGCCTCCATCGACGAGTACTTTGGCCAGGCGGACTTGGCTCACCACCGGGCTGACCACGAGGGGGTAAGCACCCGGCTTGGGTAGGTGGACCCAGTGGTCGCGGCGGTCGAAGGTGATCGGCGTCTCCGACCACCGGAGGGGTTCAATCGGGTGCGTGAACACCAGGTTGACTTCGTGATCATCCAGCTTGAGCTTGCGCCGGCATGATGGCTTGCTGGGGCCGCCGTATATGAAGTTGACGGCACTGTCTTCTTCCTGGAAGCTCCCTGGGGAATCTTCCCTCTGGTCATCGTCGTCTCGCCTGGGCGAGTTGCGCCTCTGTGGGCGCGCCCGGGTGGTTCTGGAACCACCGGCCTGTCGCGGTCATCGCGGCGGGGTCGCTTGGGGTTGTCGTCCTTGATGATGCCGTTAGAGAGTGCTCGGCACTCCCGGGCGGTGTGGTTTGCGTCCTTGTGCCAAGGATACTTGCCATCCAGGAGCCGGTCTAGGTCTGCTTGGTTGAGGGTGGAGCGGAATTGGGGTTGTTCGGCGATGGCGATGGTGTTCTCGGGGCCACGCTTGTGGTCCCGGTTCTTGTACGACTCGGCGCGGTCATGCTTCTTCCCATGACGAGGTTGTTCCACTGAGGGGGACGCTCGGAGTAGTCGTTCTTGTGCCGGCGGCGGGCCCGCTTGGCTTCTTCCATGTCGGCGTGCTTGTTGACAACCGTCATCATGTCGCCCATGGTGTTGGGGTAGGTCTCAAACATCTTCCTCCACAGTTCGATGTTGTGGAGGCCTTCGTTGAAGTAGTGGATGACATCCCTGTCATCAGCTTCCGTAATGGTATTACGGTTAACAAAGTACCTCTTGATGTAGTCGCGGAGGGACTCGTCCAGTTGTTGCACAACACTTGCCAGATCCCATCTGGTTTTGGGACCCGAGCAGGATGCATGGTAGTACTGGACGAAGGCATTGCAGAGATCATGCCAGCTGTTGATGGAGCCAGCGGGGAGCGCTTCGAGCCAGTTGAGAGCTTGGGGACCCATCATGACCGGGAAGTATGTAGCCACGTCCTGGGGTCCGACTCGTCGTCGTACTTCTCTATCCCGGTTGGCTTGAAGGTGGCGGGCCACTGGATGGCCCGGAGCCGACGGGAGAAAGCGGAGAAGCTGTCGAGATCGTTGCCGGGGTCGTTGTCGCTGTGGGGTCGTTGTGGACGTCTGCCGCCCCGGTGGCCACGGTCGACGTCGGAGTCTCCGTGTTCCTCATCATACTGGCGACGTTGCTCATGCTCAGCGGAGTCGCGTTGGCGGTGGCGATTGTTGATGCGCTGACGCAGATCTTGCTGGTTGAGTTGGTCGCGAAGGTCGCCCTGGTTGACCTCTCCGTCGTCGCCGTGCGGTCGTGTCGAGTGGTGGTTCGACTAGGCGCGGTAGGCTGAGTTGTCCTTGCGCAGCTGCTGGGCTTGCGTGGCGGCCACGTGCAGACGAGCGCGAGCCTTGACGATCTCGGGGGTCTCCTGAAGACCCTCGAGAACCTGGAACATTGCGGCGAGGTTGGCCGATGGCGTAGCGAAGACATCTTGGCCGTTGTAGTTGAGGATGAAGTCGGCGTCGAGGTTGCGGGGCCGGATCGGAGAGTGCCGATTCCTGGGGTTGCGGCGTTCGGCATTCTCCAGGTCGCGATTGGCCCGATCAATAGCCGCATCATTGCGCCTCATGTCGGCGCGAACCTCGTTGCGACGGAGTCATTGAGCCTTCTCCTCGTCGGTCTCGTTTTCACGAGTGTCGGAGTTGTCGGAGACGATGAAGATCCGGCGATGCTCCGTCGCAGATGAGCGGTTGGGCGGGAGGGTGAACGAGGCGTGTTGGAAGCCAAGTTCCTCTTCTGAGGTCAGGTCAGATCGGATCTGACTGAAGGCAGTCGGGTCGGGTAGTCGCACTCGGATCTAGTCCGAGTACGTCATAACAGCGTTGCGGAGCCCGAAAGGGATCCAATCCGGGTCGTTGCAGTGCCGAAGAGTGTCCTCGCCGAGCCTGACGCACTCGGCGATGGATCTGCCAACTCTATCTATCTGCGAGATAAGATCGTTGGCAGATCTGGCTGGACGACGGGTCATCCAGGAAGGAGTGGTCGTCGTGTAGTCCGCCTCGAGTTCGGGAACCCTAGGCGCAGTAGATCTCGGAGTCACCAGATCGAATCTGTCCCTGGTGGGAGCGCTGCTGAGTTCACGGAGAACACGGTCAGGGTCGTTTCGGTGGTGAAGCGCGAGTTCGCTGAGTCGAATGCACTCGGTGATGGATCTACTAACGCGATCTATCTGGAAGATCAGATCATCAGCAAACTCATCAGGGCGACTTGTCACCTTGGTTGGCGTGATCGCCATGTCGAAGCTCTCGAATTCAGGAATCCGAGGGGTGGCGGGTGCTTGGGGAGTTAGATCGGATCTAACCCCAGCGAAGACATTGCCTCCGGTGGCGGGGGACCCGGAAGCGGGGTTCTTGGGAATCGTGACCTCTGGGAAGTTTTCGAAGGCGAAGGAGAAGCCGACTGTCGCCTCCATCTGGGCGGTGACGCTGGCGGAGAAGACGACGCCGGTGTTGGCTGCCATTGAACTCGACATATGAGCCCTGAGGCCCCTACCTGGCGCGCCAACTGTCGGATTGTTATTCCGGCCAGTCCACCAGGGGTGTACCCGGCGGTAGAGTTTCAGGATGGGGATCTCAGGACCAAGAGCTCGATGGTAACACGTAGACGCAGGGACTTAGATAGGTTCGGGCCGCAATGAGCGTAACACCCTACGTCCTGTGTTCAGGGTTGTATTAGGGTTTGTGGAATACTGCGAAAAGTGGAGAGAGAGAGAGAGTGTGTCCCCCTATGGGTCGGCCTACGTCTCCCTTATATAGACCAGGAGCCATAGGGGTACAAGGAATGATATATTCGGGTTGTTTTACAAGGAAGGAGGTCGGTTAAGATCCCTAGGTATGCGGGCTTCTAGTTGGAGCCTCTCATCCTAATCCTCTGAGGATCCTCTTCTGCACACAGCCAAGTCCTGCACGCCGAGTAGTTGTAGCCGAGTCATCGAGCAGGGTAGTCTCCTGGGTTCGGTGACCCCACTCGGTAGGGAGGTACGTAGATCTACCTCTGTCAGGTACTTTCTGCCTTCGGCCCGAGTTTTCTCCGCGGCCGCGGTTGGAATTGCCTTGGTCGCTCCTCCCTCCTTTGTTGCCTTGAGGCTGGGAGTCGCTTGCTTCATCACCGGAGACCGTGTTCACGGCCTTCGGGGTCTTTGTCTATTCAGCCTGGTGCGGCTTCGCTCGGTCACGATTGCGCGATCTCTTCTCATTCATCTCTTCGATTCTTCGGCGTTTACCCTTATCTGAAATGCAGTATTCTTGCATAATCTCGAAGAGCCTGTTCAGGGTCTTCGGCTTGCGGCGCTCGAGGTATTCTCCGCATGGGCCAAGGCATAAGCCCGCGATGGCGGCTTCGATGATGATCTTCTCTACTACGTCTGGGGCCCTTGCGCGAAGCCTAACAAGGCGGTGCAAGTACTCTTGCAGGGTGGATCCCTCTTGCTTCAAGTTGTGGAAGTCACATGAGTTGACTTCGTCGGGCTTCGGCGCCCTGAACGCAGCAGTTAGCTCTCTTCGCAGCTGGTCCCAGGTGTGAATGTGGCCGGTTGGGAGATTGGAGTACCAATGTTGAGCGGGGCCCTTCAGCGAAAGAACGAATGCTTTGACCTTACAAGCAGGGCCGCCTCCGGTCGCTTCGATTGCTGCTTCATACTTGAGGAGGAAATCTTTTGGGTCGGAGTCTCTGTCAAACTGTGGGAGGATTGTTGGGTTGAAGCGTGGAGGCCACGGGAGCTCTTCGAACTCCGCCGAGAGAGGCGTGCCAAGGCCTTGTTGTGGCCGATGCTGATGCGGTATTACATATTTGCCTTCCTCTTTGTCTGAGTACGGCTCTTCTTCGATGAAAACAGGATGTTGGCAAAGCCTTTGGGGCTGAGGCGCTTGCGGCATGGGCTTCACGGATGGCTTGCCGCATGGCCTTGCAGCGAAGCTCTTCTTCTCTGAGGTTGTTGAGTTACTCTTCCAGCTCTTGCGCAGTGAGTTCCTGCCCTTTGCACTTTGATCTTGTTGTCATCGGCACGTTTGACGTGCCAGCTTGAGCTTGCTGCGCGTGACGCAGACACTCAGCGAGGCGTGCGTCGATTCTCTTCATGGCTTGGATGTCTTCGGTGGTGATTCCCAAGTCTTAGAGGTCGACCTCGAATGCCCCTTCAGCAAGGTCTTCGACCTCGATGTCTTTACCTTGGTCTTCGTCGTTGTTGTCGTTGTTCGTCGTGATGAGGGCATTGTTCGTCAAAGGCCGGGCTTTGGTCGAGGCGTTAGCCTCCTCCGAAGTGCCAGTGTTGGGTTTCTTCTTCGCTGCCATGTGGTCGTGTCGGAATGAACCGCGGGTGGGCGCCAAAACTATTGGTGGAGGATACCCTTCGAGGTGAGGGAGAATCACAACAGCCCGGATGATGAGGTCGAAGCCCTGGTAGAAAGTTAACAACTATAGTGACAGCATGAAAATCAATGCGCGGGAGAAATTACTTCTGTGTTCAAATCCCATCATATGGTTACAAGGGGTATTTATAGCCCAACGGCTCACCTACTCGTTGGCCCAAAAACCCACAAACACCCCTAACTGCCAACATCTAGGAATATTTCAGGAGTATTCTAGTAATGTTACAAAACCGACAATGTGTATACACCTGGACTCGACATCCTGTACAGTTTCCTGACAGTGGGCCTGCTTCGCTTCGCGCCCCTTCGTCATTGAGACCTTCGACGGCTTTATCCGACTTCACCGAAGGGAGGTCCGGAGAAATGGCTTCGCTTCGCCCTCCGCCTTCGTCGAGAACTCCGTCCCTTTGACGGTCTTCGGCTGTCTTCACTCCGGGGTCTTCGGACGAATTCCCCTTCGACTTTAACGCTGACTTCGCCAGACCAGATCCCTTCGCCTTCCTGTCGGTCGCTCTTTGGCGACGAGCGAAGGTGGCTTCCCCAACAAATACATGCTCTAATGATGGATTAATTAGGCTTAATAGATTCGTCAAGCGATTTTCCGTCCATCCATATCATCTATTATCTTATTATTTGGCCAAAACGGAGCCTCCACGTTCGCACTCAAGGCCTAGAAATTTTCACGTTAATTGGAGAAAAATAGAAAAATAAAAATTACCCACCACTGCCATTATGATAAAATTAGCCCAAAATACCCATGTGCCTAATTAAAAATCACCCACCAATGTCATTATGAAATAAAATACCATTTAGCTAACAACAATTAATCAAAATAAAACGAAAATAAGAATAATTACATGCATAATATTATTAAAGCTCAAAAAATCAAATTGTTATTATAGGTAGATGATATTTGAATTGTTTTAACCAACAATAAGATATAATTTACGATAATGAACAGAGTGATGTATAGTAAAAAATAGTATAATCTTTAAGTAGGGATACAATGACATGCGAATTTTTAAATTTTTAATACTAGCCGCGCAAATGCGCGGGTTATACGCCTAGTTAGTTTTATAATTAGATCAGATTTAGCCCTTGTAATTTTCGGTTGGAAATTGCTACAGTAAATTTCGTCGTCCAAATTTTTACAGCATCTAAACAAAGCCTCCCCGGTGATAAACTTGGAGCCAATGTTTAATGGAAGATCATGTTTCCAATTTCAAAAAAAAAAGTTCCAAACACGAGGTGTTAAGCCTTAGCTTAATCTAATATGGCATCTTAAATTTCTTCTAACAAAAGATGGATAATGTTTCTTCGAATGCCAACATCCTATTTTTTCCAATTGTCAGGCCCGGTTTAAACGGCCATACTTCATCTAATTCCTCCGTTAGTCCCAACGCTCAGCAAACTGAAATCGAGTCCGTCCATATCTGCTTCAAGTCAATTGCCTTTCTTCTTGGAAAAAAAATATCGGTGCCTCCTACAGAACAGAAAGCTCATACAGGCAGGCAAGTCTCATGACGAAAGTCCAGCATGGGATTTGGGCCTCCGTTTGCCTCGCAACTTCCCGAACCGTGCTGTTTTGATAACTATGGGCCGTGGAATATTGCCTTTCTTCTTGGAAAAAAAATATCGGTGCCTCCTACAGAACAGAAAGCTCATACAGGCAGGCAAGTCTCATGACGAAAGTCCAGCATGGGATTTGGGCCTCCGTTTGCCTCGCAACTTCCCGAACCGTGCTGTTTTGATAACTATGGGCCGTGGAATGACATGTGGGCTAATATGGCATAAGACCCTGTTCTAATGTTGTGGTGGTAATAGGTACATTGCAACGGATTAAAGCCACATGAATTACATAAGCACACGTCTCTTTCCGGGAGATCTTTTTAAACATCTGATATGCTTTCGTTTCATGACCCTCTTTGTAGTACCCATTGATATTTTGCAACAAGTAATCATATTTGTGGAAAGACCCATTCCTCTCCGGCTCCTATAAACATGCTCTATCATCACTTTGCCATGGACGGCACCACCAAAAATATAATAATGAAATTTTCTATGGCAGACTGAGATGTTTTCCAGCTGGACAGAGTGGGTGCCGCAAGCGAAAACGATTGAGCAGAGGATTTAAGTGACGGTACATGAGTGCAAACTATTCTTTCTACTGCTGTTTTTCCTTTTAGAAAGTCATGCCCAGTTGTCAGGTTTCCAAAGAAACCATGGAACTAACCCTGCGAATCAAGTCCGTATTTAAACTGACTCCCAACGGTCCTTGCCTTCGTTTAGTCGTTTTTCTTTGGTTTACTGACTGACTGACTGCACTGCCTTGCCGATCACGTACTGAGTCCAATTCCGTCAAGAAACGCGTGCACGTTAATTCCTTGGGTTAAAGAACCGTCACGACCCAACATTGCATTACGCATGCATGCATGCATGCGCATGCGCCCTAGTCTTACTGCCTCACAACCAAACAGCGTGAAAGCAAGCCCATATAGAACTTGTCACATACGTCTGTCAGTCTGTGCACTTGCATACGCTCACGCTACAATTCGGCCCAACACAGCCCAGCAGCTAGCTTCTCCTCCTCTTTCTTCTCGCTCGCTCGCTCCTCCTCCTCCTTCCTCATACTCGCGAGCTGCTCCTCCACCTTCTTTCTCGCACTTGCGAGACAGGTTAGGGTCTTTGGGTTCGGGGGTTCAGGGTTGGGGTCAGTGTTGCTCCCGATTGTAGAGGAGGGTCCTTGGATGGCGGCGGGTTGTGGGCGGGGCGGCGGGGCTCCGCCCGCTGCGGATGGCGAAGGACAACCGGTGCACGGGGTAGGCGGTGAGGGAGTGTGGCAACCTTCGCCGATGATGGAGCTGGTGGTGAAGAAGACAACAACGAATCTTAGTGGTGGCCAGGTGAGGGCATGGGGTGGGTGAGGGCATGGAGATGGTGAAACCCTTGCTAGGGCAGAGGCCGGCAGCGAATCCGGCGGCGGGAGCCGCCGGAGACGAGGATGGCAGGCTGCGCGGGGGCAAGGAAGGGGAAGGAGAGTTCGTGGGCTGCTTTTTCGGTGGGCCGTTTTTATCCAAGACATCATCAGGCGATGAAAATTAATTCCATCACGGTGATGTGTAGCTTCGCCCGTCCTTATGTATGCATACGATGCGACGGCGAAGTCGATGGAAAATACGCGTATTATGGAGAATAAATTATTGCGCCAACAATTTCGCAATGCATTTCTTAGCTTCCCAAGGATGACTTCTAGAGTTTCATGATTGCATTTTAGTTTTCTTATTTGTTGATGGGAGCATTTGGCTAGTTTTTATATGATAATTGAGGACTTATTCCTTCTCTGATGAAGCAAGAATATTTTCCATTTATTCAAGGGAAAAAATATTTGTCCCGCCCCGATGGCGATTGGACATTTTTTTTTGTAAAATCATCGACTAACACGCAATATTAAAAAAATAATAGGACAACTTTTATGTAATCTTCCAAATACAGTTTGACAAGTTGCTTAAAGAGCTACAAAAAGTAGGCCCTAAGTTATCGCTCATTTAAATGACAAATATGATTTCTAAAAGTTTTCCTAGTACATGGATAGTTTTCAAAAAGTTTCGCGCCATTCATTAGCTGATATATAACCATTTTTGTGACTTTTAAGAAATCAACCTCTATCTTTCTAAAATTTGAAAATAATAATAATAAGAAGAAGAAAACACTCCATGCAAATATATGGGTCAATGAAGAAAAGGTTGATTAGGTATGTGTCATTGCAATTGTTACGTTTCGGAGATGCACTATTACCATTCGCTATATCAGAATCATGCTATTATAATCTCACAAGTACTCCTCTTCGGAGATGCACTATTACTATTCGAGATATGCTATTTCTTTCTTTTTCGCTGCATTTATAAAAATTTCTTGATCAAATTACCTTTATCTTTTTCCTTCGGCCTTCCCTCCCTCTTCCCCCCTTCCTCATGTTCATCTGTCGGCGCTGCTGCATGACTCATGACGTGCTCATGCATACCCCAATCGATCGCCCGTAGGGCACCTACCCTGGAGTCACGGATCAAAGCAATGCACGCATACCAGCTTGTGGCCACCTTTATTTGTTTCCTAGTCAATGTAATTTGTAACTTGCCCACTACGCAACGAACTCGCGTCTCAGCACCCGGCTGATCCATGGCAGTACTAAACATAATCGTTGTCAGATAGCTAGATTAGCGCTTGGCCTCTACACAAAAAGGTCAAGGCGACCGGGCACGACATGTCGACATCTCCTCGCCAGGCTCGCCTCGCCATATTAACACTTGACCAGCCGCGTAGCTGCTTGACCACGTTGTGTCGCAGGAAGTGTACGACTGCTATAGCGACGTAATCACGTAAGTAGTGCTGGTATGAGAGAGAGAGAGAGAGAGAGAGAGAGAGAGAGAGAGAGAGAGAGAGAGAGAGAGAGAGAGAGAGAGAGAGGATAAGGACATGTAATTCAGTACAGAAATTGAGTAGGTAATGCCGGATCCCAAATACATGTAAAATTTGTAATGATATGATTCTAATATGACGAGTAATAGTGTATCTCCGAAGTGTAACAATTACAATATTACATACATCTTCCGTCCTAGGATAAGTTCAATCCCAGTATTTGAAAAAACAAATTCCATAAAGAGTGTAACTCTAGAAATTGGATCTCAACTACCTAGCTAATTATAAGTGGTTAGATTTGATTTGCATGCTAAACTAACTATATGTGGCCAACAAATAAGGGGATAAGAGTCTCTTTACACCACCACTAATCTGTCTAAAAAACTAAAATTGCACTCTTTATGAAACGAAGCGGGTACCCAATTAATTAACCTATGAAGAAACCCGCACCCACCACACAAAACCGGTCCTTCTAGGTCAAAGCATGCCACAAGCTATGATATTCGGTACAACTTTCACCCATCTTGTTCTGTTCTCCTCGATCCTGAATGCTCGATCGGAGACAAATTCTACACCAAGAGTGCTAATTGACCTGCCAGGCTGTGCCGTTAGTAACTTAGTACTAACCGTAGGCCTGCCATATCTTTTTTTTTCGAAAGACTAGTACACATGTTGATGTTGCCCACAAGAGTAGTAGTCCGCCACAACGGCCAGGACCAGCGCAACTCTCGGACGCGCTTGATCGATCCAAGGGGCCGCGCTTGTGACGCGCAGCTCCTAGTTGATGTCAACACTGCTTGAAGGTCCCCCGGCCCGTCCGTCCAGGCAGGGACGACAGGACCAAACCGGACACAATTGGAGCCGCTCACCGGGCGCTATCTTTAGCTGTGGCGCGCTGTCCTAGGTATATAAGTGCTGCAGCGCCCGCTCCTCCTCTTCTTCAGTTTAATGCCTCGTCTCAGATCATCAACTGCATGCATCATGGCGATGTCCAGAAGCAAGTCGTGATCGATCGATCATGGCGATGGTTATGGAGAACCAGCAGCCGCTGGCGCGGATGCCGCTGGTCCCGGCGCAGCCGCCGCCCCCTCCGCCGCCGCCGCCAGTGCTGCCGCAAGCGTACAAGCACCGCTGCAGGGTGTGCAAGAAGGGGTTCATGTGCGGGCGCGCGCTGGGCGGCCACATGCGGGCGCATGGCGTCGCCGACGACGGTCTCAGCACCGACGACGCGCTCGACGACGACTCGGCGGGCCCGTGTGGCGCCGGCGACTCTCCGGAGGTGGGGAGCGCGGCGGCGGAGGCGGCGACGGCGAAACGCATGTACGCGCTCCGCACCAACCCAGGCCGGCTCAAGAACTGCCGGGTGTGCAAGAACTGCGGCAAGGAGTTCACGTCGTGGAAGTCTTTGCTCGATCACGGGAGGTGCAACTACGATGAGGAGGAGGGCGATATGGACGGCGACGCCGCCAACGATCGCGAGGACCTGGCGCTGGCAGCGGGGTGGTCGAAAGAGAAACGCACGCGCTGCGCCAAGGTCATGATCGTCGGGAATGGCTCGATAACGACAGTCGAGGAGCAGTTGCCGGCCCCGTCGAGTGAAGAGGAGGACCTCGCCAACTTCCTCGTCATGCTATCGTCGTCGGCTTCGAGCGCCGCGCGGCCCCATGTCATCGTCGAGGTCGACCAGGAGCCGTGCGCGACCAAGAACGAGAAGAGGAATCATCAGCTCCTCGTGCCGCAGCCCATCTCCATGGTAACCCCTGTAGTGCCCCAACTCAAGTTGCTGGCGCCACCGCAGGTACTACCGCACCACGTCTCCACCGTGCCGCGCGGCATGTTCGAGTGCAAAGCGTGCAAGAAGGTCTTCACCTCCCATCAGGCTCTCGGCGGGCACCGTGCCTCCCACAAGAAAGTCAAGGGGTGTTTCGCCGCAAAGCTAGAAAGCAACCGCATCGATCCACCACAACTCATCGTCGCCTCCGCCAATGACAAGGTCGTCGGCGATGCCATCCCAGCCACCGTCGGCACCGAACAGAACACTACAGGTGTCGATGGCAACGTGGAAGGCAACATGGTCAATGCTGAGACCGCCGGCGTGGTTGTCATGGCCACCGCAGCTCCGGAAATGGCTGCCGACGAGGTGCCGGCGGCGACGTCTTCCGCCGTTGCGCCGTTCAAGAAGAAGGGGAAGGTGCACGAGTGCTCCATCTGCCATCGCGTGTTCATGTCGGGGCAAGCCCTCGGCGGCCACAAGCGGTGCCACTGGCTCACGACCGGCGCCGGCGACCCGACCGGCACGGTCGCCAAGCTCCAGCCCTTCGTCACCCAGGACCACGTCATGCACGCCATGTGCCAGCAGCTCACCCTGGGGCACCCAATGTTCGACGCGTCTGACCCGTTCCTCGACCTCAACGTGCCAACGAACCCGTCGGCGGAGCCGGCCGCCACGAGGCAAGCGGCCGAGCTGAACGACAGCGTGCTGAGCCTCAACGCACCGGCGTCGCTCTACATGCACTCGTGGGCGGGGCACAGCAACGCGAGCAACATGAACAACACGGCGACGAGCGGCCACGACGACGCGGGGGATGCCACGGCCATGGAGGACGAAGCGGACAGCACGAGTGCCAAACGAGCCAAGATCAGTGACCTCAAGGACATGAACATGGCTGGGGAGACCTCGCCGTGGCTGCAGGTCGGGATTGGCCTTCCGTCCGAGATCAACGAGGAGAAGGCTACTCAGGCGTGAGGCGAAAGGTCATATTAACCATTTTTTATTCGTTGAGTATACATATCGAAAACACTTAACCTATACTCCTACTAGTCTTATATATGAATGAATATATATATATATATATATATATATATATATATATATATATATATATATATATATATATATATGAGCAGCATGTATGTATATGATAATTAGTAGTTAAGGGATTGATTAACCTGTACGTCCAACCTTCGGGGAACGTATTGCTAGGGGCCTGTAAATAGGCTTGAAAACTTGTTTCCAGAAGGTTTCCTAACTGTACGATTCTTTGAAGAGCATTGGAATCATTAATGGTTTGATTTCCTCGAATTATTCTATGTTTTGCTATTAGTTAATTGTTTTTAATGTTGATTTATCTCCAGTAGTTCTAAGTAAAAAATGTATGTAAGTTGATTTCCTCTATTGTTTTCAGTTCGTTTCTTATTCATTATTAATCTATCTATTGTACGATGAAGCAAATATAAAAGGAGCCAAGCAAACACAAATTGCTTTTTTCAGTGGACATAAACTTCTGGTGGTAATCAAAGAAAAAAAGTACTGTGAGTGTTTGTGCACGTACTATGTTTCGCAAAAAAACAAAGAAAAAGAAAATGGCATCAAGAATTTTAGAAGTTAAATGATGATATGCACCTCATTGAAAAGTTTATTATTGTTGTTCATTCTAAAAAATTTACTCCCTCTTTCAATAAATATAAGGGGTTCCAGGCTTGTTCTAAGTCAAATTATTCTAATTCTGACCAAATTTATAGAGAAGATTAATTATTAATATCTACCGTATCAAATAAATAAACTATAGTATACTTCGCAACGGGTGTAAATAATGATGCTCAAACGTACTTTGACTAGTTTTATGGACGGAGTGAGTATTTACATGCCAACTTAGACAATGCCAATCAGTTAGTCGTGTACCCTAATTCTAAATGCTGTTGATTAAACATGCAAAATCATGTCCTCACAAAACTAGTCAACTACCGGTCCGCCTCCGCAGGGCGCTCCTATCCTACTAAATCTTCTCATATGGTGAATCATCTTCGCAAAATAATTTTCTCAATCTATTATGTTTCCTCCCGGAACATCCACTCTCTATTTTTAATAATTGGATTAAAATATAGCATCGTTATATTTAAATCCAAAACTTATTACAATTGTATAGTTCTATAGAAAAACTCCAAAAAGGAACATTTCACCCACATGATGGGTATGAAGACTTAATCATCACAAATTCGATTATTAAGCCTTCAACCATGCTTGGTGAAAATTTCAATGGAGGTGTTGTTAATTTTCAGAATGCCACAATACTGAACGCATAATATGATCAATGAGTAGTTTGCACGAGGTTGGCCGTAGTGCAGAATGAAGAAGGCATGAGATCATGTTGCTTTGCCGTGGCCAATTGGTTAATTACTGCTAGGTGACTACATCGTGACGCAATAGACGTGCTTGGCACAAGAAATAACAAATCATGCATACACATGTGTTCTAAACGATTGCATCTATCAATGCCACTATAAATAGATATTGTACCTTCTTTAGCGAATAGATATTGTACCGGCCATAGTTATATGAAAAAAAAGGCGTCCATGTTTTGTAAAATACTACAAGCCGTATCCACCTCTGCTTATGAAATGCTGCTCCGTCTTGTGGAAGTTTTCCAGCAACACTTGTACACGTTATGATTGTGACAATGCTTATCCTGTAAAAATTCCGACCAACATTTGTGTCTTACATGTTTTCTGATCGGATAACACCATTTTTATCCATCCCGTAATGATAGGCGTAGCAAAGCACAGGCAGGGAGTAGGGACCCGGGGGCCGGGGCCAGGTGCCTCCTGCTGTGCTACGGCGGGAAACGCCACTCCGTTTGAAGGAAAAATAAAGAAAGGCCGCCGACGCACGTGCAGGACATGCTACAAAAATAAAAAAGAAAAAAAAAGTAATTCCGTTGCCGGGACTCGAACCCGGGTCTCTCGGGTGAGAGCCGAGTATCCTAACCAGCTAGACTACAACGGAATTTGCAATGCCCAACCATAAGTAACATTTTATCTATAATCACTGAAAAGTCAGCAAGTACAACGAACTTTTGGTGCCCAGCAATCAGCATCCCGATTTCCCATGGCAATTTGCAGCTGCACATGTGTTTGACACGAGTGCATCGGTTACTGCCTTACTGGAGAAGCGAGCTGGGAGAGAAGTGTAGGGGACGGTTGCAACTTTGCAAACGCCTCGCCGCCTCCACCGCGGTCCGGTGCCGTCTGACTAGGACGCCGCGGATCCAAAGCATGCGGCACTCATCATACTCGCACATCCACCCTCGCATCTTGGACCGATCATCCATTCGTGCATGCATGCTCACTCCTATTCCTCATCCTTCAGTTGCTAAAGCCAAGGAGGCCATTACTTCCCCTATTGACCACTCCCGTAAATAAAAGGCCCTCGATCGGTCAGAAAGGCGACGCGAGTCATAGGCACGCGAAAAGTTTTTGGTGTAAAATACTGTAGCATTTTTATTTGTATTTGGTAATTATTGTACCGCCATAAATTAACTAGAGTCAAAAGATTCGTCTCGCAAATTATAGTCAAACTGTGTAATTAATTATTTTGTTTAGCTACATTTAGTACTTCATGCATGCATTCAAAGATTCGATGTGATGGAGAATTTTGTAAAGTTTTGAAATTTTGAGTGCATCTAAACAAACGCCTAGTCGGGGTAATATTTCTTAGGTCCTGTTTAGATCCATAAAGCCAAAATGCAAATTTTTTGTAAATCGCTTATATGATGTATTAAACGTAGTCAAAAAATAAATCGCATTACACAAATGGACTGTAAATCGCGAGACGAATCTAATGATCCTAATTAGACACTAAATTGCTACAGTAATGTTATTGTGAACATGCTCTAATGATGGATTAATTAGGCTCATTAGATTCGTCTCGTAGTTTACAGACGAGATCTGTAATTAGTTTTATGATTTGTCTACATTTAATATTTTAAATATTGAAGATTCTTTCCAAAAAATTAAAAATGCAAAATACGAAATGATTTAAACAACGAAGATAGGCTAGTGCTAGCACCAGCAGAGTTCAGTCCCCTGGCACTGAATCCCGAGTAAATGTAGGCGCTGGTGGCTTGTTCAGCCTGGAGTCCTCCTGCTTTGACCGTTGAACCGCAACGCGCGCACATTCCGTGCGTCACGGTAGCAAGCATAGCATCTCGGTGCCACTAATGAGTACGCAATGGCCACAAGTATGGGGTGCACAAGCTAAGATTGTGTGACAACTGACAAGGGACCAAACACCACTCACTAGAGGTTCCAATAATCCAACTTAGAGCAAGTATTATGAAGCCACATCAGCGGACGAAATGCATGTACACGTCATGATTTTCCTAGCTGGCGGACAGAGAAACGATGAGAGAGAAGAACACGGGCGATTCGTGAGACGCCGGTCAGAGCGGGCGAAAGCATTAATTGGACTGATCTCTCTCCTTTCATTCGTGCACGTCATGCGTTGAGCATTAAAGAATGTGGAGCCCGCCAGCACCAACTCAGCAGCTCGTGTGCGCTGGACCACGAGACGCCGACGAGCTAGCGAAACCATAAAACCTGCTCTTAGTCTACTCTATATAAAGTAAGTACTTGTGGCCTTGTTTATGGGCCTTCGCTGTCACTGACTAGCTATGACTAGGAGTGAATCTTTAGCTGGGCTTTAGCATGGGAGACGACGCATCATTAGGCCATTCCCAGTGGGAAGTTTCATGGGGTTTCATTCTCATTAAATAGCATGCTATATAGAATTTTTTGATAATATGGCATCAAATTTAAGAAGAGAGAGAAGAAACCAATTTCATCTAGATGAAACTATGTCTACACGGATACCAACTCTTGTTGAGTCATAAAATTAAATGCTACTTGGAGCCTATAAAACCATACTATGAAATTATGCATTGTAGATGTTGTTTCAAATACCATTTCATTTCTTAGTTGCTTATGTGGCTATCTTGGAAACATCAATATAAAACATTCCATTGGGATTAGCCTTAGTCGTAGTACATTCTTCACAACTTGCTAGCCAACCATAACAGCAATCAACAGCCTGTTCGGTTCACTTGATTACCAGCCGGTGTTGGCTTATTTCCTCTGTAGCTACAGTGTTTTGTGAGGGGAGAAGCGCCCGGTCACTACAGTACATTAAGCTACGCCACTGGCCAGCCGCTGAAGCCCCGGCCAGCGAACCGAACAGGCTGCAAATTACATTCCAAAATGCAGAGAGCCAGCCAAATTCTAGGTGGCTAGGTGCTAGCGGGTTTCGCTCCGCAGGCTGGATTGGATTGGCTCGAACGCGAGAGTCCAGGTCCGCCGTCCAGCCGGCAGCCGCGCAGCAGCCCGGTCCGCGCGCACGACGTCAGCTCTCGGCTGGTCAACGGCGGCGGGCGCGCGCGCAGGCACGGCCCCCGGCGGCCGGCAGCAGCTCGGGCGCGGCGCCTCGCTTGTCAGCAGCCAGCGTCCCGTTTGGATCGTTGTGCACGGAACGGGCAGTTACCACCTACTGCCTGCACGGCCGACGACGGAGCAGGGGAGCACCACCGGCCCGTCGGTACTGTACTCAGCCAGGAGCCGTGGCGATTGCCCGTGTACCACCGCCATCCTGTCATTCTGTGCGACCAAGTACGAGCACGGCCCAGTTGTAGGGCTGCGCTTGGTACTAGCTGCACTGCGCAAAAAGGGCACCGAAAATAGCACCAGTACCCTGCAGCAGTGCAGCTAGGAACAGATCACCAGGAACAAATCAAAGGAGCGAAAGGGCTGGAGACAAAGACGGGGGCGCCGAAGAAAAGGGGCGGTCGGAGAAGGAAACGAAATTCTCCTCGAGACTGTGTTTAGTTCCGCGAAAAGTTTCCAAAATTTTTCACTGACGCACATCACATCGAATTTTACGATACATGCATAGAGTATTAAATGTAGTTAAAAAATATAACTAATTGCACCGTTTGGTTGTAAATGACGAGACGAATCTTTTGAGACTAATTATTTCATAGTTGGACAATAATTGCCAAATAAAACTAAAACGTGCTACAACAATTTTTTCGCAAACTTTTCGCAAACTTTTCGCAAACTAAACACCCTTGGTTTCCTTTGGCGCACCAGCGCAGTGAAATGCAGAGTAGCCTTTGCCCTTTGTATTGGACCTATTGAGCCAGCGGAGCGGAGCCAAGCCGAAGCTTGACTTCGAGCCAGGCGAGACAAAATGGAGCTCCGGGTACCACCATCCACCACGCTAGCTAGGAGTAGTAAGCTAGCTAGTGTGCCCGCGGCAGCCGATCGAATTAATCACCGGCCGCCGGCCGCGGCGGCGCGCAATGCCCTTCCCTACGAGTCCCTACGCGGCGGCAGAAGCCGAGACGTGCTACGCAGCATGCGCCACGCATCCCCGGCCGCCCTGCAGCTGCAGCCACCAGGCAGGAGGCGATTCAGGGTGTGTTTAGTTCGCGAAAAGTTTGCGAAAAAATTGCTGTAGCACGTTTCGATTTTATTTGGCAATTATTATCCAATCATGGAGTAATTAGTCTCAAAAAATTCGTCTTGTCATTTACAACCAAACTGTGCAATTAGTTATATTTTTTAACTACATTTAATACTTCATGCATGTATCGTAAGATTCGATGCGATGTACATCAGTGAAAAATTTTAAAAACTTTTCGCGGAACTAAACACAGCCTCGAACGAGCGGCTCGCCGGCGCAGCGGTGGTAGCCTACACGGCTCCAACTGGTGGCGCCGTGCCGGGGTGGTGGCCTGGTGTGGTACACTGGTAGTTAGGAGTACTTGCTAGCCGGTTCGTATAGTACCTGGTGGGGGTAATCATCATGTGGATTAGGCCGCTCATCAGCGCGGTGATCGGTCAGATACTATATAGTCATATGTGACCCACGACCAGCAGGGGAAAAAATGCGCCTCGGCGGAGAAGGGCTTCAGATCGAGCGCACCGAAAGCGTTGCCACCGTACGTCCCAGATAAGAGTACGCCGCTGTCTGGCGTGAAAAACCGAAGGCGCCCTGCGTTGTTGCTGCTGGCCTGGCTCACTGGCTCAGGCGTTATCCATCTCCGGCGGAGATTCTCCGCAAGTCTGCACGCCACGAAAATGGATGCCGAAATGTATTGACATTTTCTTTACTCTCTACCACAGGTATACCCAACTACTGTATTCGCCCCCACTTTGATTGTTCACCATGCTTTGATTTGGTCCTCCCTGCGACCACCCTGCGCTACATGCCTGGTCCTGCATGTATCTCATTCTCCATACTTGAACAGTTGAACCAACTTAATGTCGTTTATGGGGGTGCCTCGTAGCTGCTCACATTTTGGTCTCCGGACTGATTAGCAGTAGGTTTTTGGTCTGGGTTTCAAAAGATCAGTAAAGGTTTGGTAACTGTGTGTTTACCTACTACACACAGTATGTACTAGGTGGGTATTGTTACTGCTGCAGCAGCCAGCAAATAAGCAGAAGCGAACGGCCGAAATTTGGATTTGCCCATAGTGAAATGGTTATTTGTCGGCGAATTTATTTACATAATCAATTTGCTAGAGATAACGAAGACAAGAAGATTCAGGAGTCATCAGGGGCAGATCCAGGAATAAAATATAGGGGGGCTGAAGCTTCTTCTTCCTCGAGCTCCTGAAGTCCTGAGTACCCCTTCCTTCATTGATGGCGCAAAAAATTCTTAGGGGGGGAGGGGGGGCTCCATGGTGTCTCAGGCGGTAGGGGGCTAGAGCCCCCCTAGCCCCCCCTTAGATCTGCCACCGGGAGTCATTGCTGACCTAAAATAGCTTGTCTTATATTTGATGCGTGACGATAGTTTTCTGACTCATTTTTGTTTCATTTTATTCCGTTTTTAGTTTGGATTAAACTGACTTGGACTCCATAGGATGCAAGTGTGTACCGAGATTCAAACTCGGGGCGCTAGCACCACCCTGGTTCTTTAGCCAATTGAACTTTTTTTTTAAAAAAAAAGAAAACGTTTTTTAGTGTAAGTGACTACTCATTGGAGCAATTCCGCGTGACCATGCCCGTGCCGTTTATCATAAGAAGATGGCTTCTGTTCGACTGCTTCCATGCTTGTGGTTGGGCACCAATTCAGTTGTTTGCAGCACACACGTCGCTCATCCGTGACGAAATGGTACATCTGCGGATCCTCTGCGTCACTGGTGGCTTATCAGCAGGGGGGAGCGTTGGGCGTTCGCGTCAGACAACATCCCTCTCCCCCGTGTCGCCCCCTCCGTCGCCGCCGCCCCCTTTCTCCATCTCCCCGTCGCCGCGCCGCCGCCGGAGCCGGCCGCCGGAAGCCCGTGCAGCACGCAGGACGGTTGCGGCGGGGCCGCCTTTGCTCATCCCCCTTTGCCTGGCGGGTGCGGCCGCGCATGGCGTCGGAGGGTCACGCCGCGGGGCGAGCCGCGGCGCCCCGCGGCGGTGCCGGCTTGCCCAGATCCGGTGTCTTCGCGACCGGATCCGGTGGCCATGGTGGCGGATCTGCGTCGGCGGCGGCTCATGCGCCGGGTCCTCCCAGGCGCGAGGACAACGACGCGCGGGAGTCGGGCATGGGCGCGGTGGCGCCGTGTGCGCGCAGGCCTAGACGGCGAGGAGGCACCGGGGCGCTCGAGTGCGGAAGCGGAGGCGTCCGCGGTGGAGGTGGCCCTGCGCCCGTGAGGAGGCATCGCGCCATGTGGGGGCGACGGTGGCGCGTGGGTGCTCAAGCGGCTAGGCATTGGTGTGCTGTTGTGCCTGCGAAACTCTCGGTTACGCCGTGGTGGCGTGGCCGGCAGCGGCCTGCACTACTGCTTCTTGCGACGCCGTGGTCCGGCTGGGCTTGAGGCAGGGGCATCCTTCTGAGCGGGCGGGTGCGGTGCACGGCGGCGGCCGCGGCCGCGGCGGCGCTGCGAGAGGCCATGGGCGTCGTCTGCGCAGGCGGGTGCGGTGCGCGGCGGCGGCGGGGCCGCGCGCGGGCAGGCGTGCCCTGTGCGGGCGTCATCCAGTGGTGGCATGCGAGCGCGGCGCCGTGGGCGTCCTTCTGCGCGAGGTGCAACCGAGGAGGTGCGGTGGTGCGGTGTGGCGCCGGCGCGTTGCCGGGTCGCGAGGACGGCAGAGGGAGTTGGAGCTTCTGCAGCGGGTTTTGTGGAACTGTGACAGTGGCGTCCCTCGGTTGGGGCGGCCGCAGTGATGGTGCCGGCTTGAGGCGACGAATGCGTGTAGTGATGGTGCCGGCACTCCGGGCGAAAGCCCTCGCTAGATTCATTCTGGTGAAATGGCGGCGGCGCCTCCGGGCGTCGCTCTCCCTGCTGAGGGCGTCATTTTGGAGTTGCAACCCTCCTACACAAGGTCTCTGGGTGAAAACCCGGTCCAGCTCCTGGACAAGCGACGGCGGCGCCTGTGGGCGTCGTGACCTCCTTGGAGGCGTCGTCTCTAGAGACACCGTTCGGCAACTTGGCCGGCCTGCTGCTCGTGGTTTACTTCGGCCGGTGGTGACAAATCTGTCGGAGGGCGTGCGGAGAAGGGGGTTGCCTACCTCACGCCAAGACGCTTGCTCTTCTGTTGGTGGCCGGGGGTCATCACTCGGCTGTTGTTCGCCTGCTTGTAGCGTTCCGCAGTGTCTGGAGCTGCATGGCAGTCTCCAGTGCGGTGCGGGACAACATTTGAAGGACGGCGCTAGTGGCAACGACAATCAGTGACGACTTGGCCTGCAGCGGATCGCGGCGGGGTGTTCAGCACGAATGAACCCTTCCGGTGCGGTACAACGTCGGAAGTGGCGCGGGCGACAACTTCGGTCTTCTGGCTCGAGGGCGGTGTCATCGTGCGAGGGGGAAAGCAACGTGATGATTTCGAACCACGGCGGTGGTCTGGCGGCTTGTTCCGGGGGGGGCACCTCTTCTTGCTGCCTCGACGGTAATACCTGAAACGAGTACGGAGCATGGTGTCGTGTGGCAGGTTGGAGGTCCCCGCACACGAGAGAGGCGTGCTGAGTGTCGGGTTGGAGGTCCCCGCGCACGCGAGAGTGGCGTCCAATGGCAGAAGTGGTGAGGCCCCCGCGCGTTGGGTTTCTCCGGACTTAGTGTTTTTCATGCCATCGTGCGGTCGGTTTGGGTGCAGCAGCACTGCGGCGTTGGGTCCTGCATGGCAGTGGCCTCCTGGTGTGGTGGTGTCTGCCCCTTCTGCTCCTCTATCAATGCTGGAACACTTCAGTTGTTTCGATAGCCGCAAGAGTGCGATGGTAGGTGGAAGCTGCGGTTGTGCCTTTTCTCCTCTGTCGTCGTTGTGAATAGAGTTTGGCCGTGTTGATGTCCCAATCCAATCGGCCAGTGAGTATAGTTGAGCGGTAACCCGTGTTGACGCCCCAATCCAATTGGGTGAGTTTGTTGTTTTCTTTTCTTTTTGTTTCCTGCCTATGGCCTCCAAGGACCGTAGTCTTGTATTTTCTGTTATATTAATAGAAACACACTCGCCGAGTGCCGTTCGTTCAAAAAAAAAAAAGATTGGTCACAGCAGTCTGAACACAATGTCTCTCTTCGTCCTAGTCCCATGGACGCGCACAACTGTGCGTGCGCCTACGTTTTTTTTTTTGAAAGGTTCGCATACGGGGTTTTGCTGCTTTGGATGCGCAGGCATGCTTGGGTGCGGCCGGCACCAGCAGCAGCAGGGCTGGTTCCAGACTGGGCAGTGTTTTTCCACTGAATTTTGGCGCGTTCTTCGTGTTTTAATGGGCTCGGTTCCTGCTTTGTAGACGTGTAAGGGGGCGTGCATGGGGTGCAAGGAGCCTGGTGTGCATGGGGACGTTGGTATCGTGCGCGGTTCGTTCGGTGTGCGTTTTTTGGCTTTGTACTAAAAGGATCAGCTTGTAGTACAGTCATTTGAATAAAGATAATAATAAAATTTTCTTTTCTTATAAGATGTTTTAGAGTTCGAACACCGGAAATTTTCTATTGGATTTCAGAGCAGTATACTTATAGCTATCTGAATTGGTTTTATAAAGTTTATATCAGTGGATTTTTGACAAAAAATGGTAAAAAATTATCAAGCGGATTTTAGATAAAGGCAAAATGTCACATGAACAATGGTTAAAGTTTATATCAGTGGATTCTAGACGAAGGCATAAATGTCACACGAACAATGAAAATTATCTCTCTTCGATAGTGTGAGAAGTGACTAGCATACAAGAATATAGCTTATCTATTTTACATCCTAAAGATCTAATTCAAAAAAGGAAGAAAATTCACCATTTGGCATCAATTTAATATGGAATCAACCGGCGCAAGCAAAACCACAAATAACATTGATTATTGTTTGGTAGAGGATCAAAACTTATTTGGTCTAGCATCTTTGTTCCAAATATAAGGCATTAGTTGTGAATTGTGAGGATTCCATATCAACAGGAGCAGATGGGCCCTAAAAAACAGGAAGCAATTTAAGCAGTCAAGGCTACCGCTAAATATCTCTGCTTCGATTTGCATGAGTCAAGCACCAACAAAGCTCCCTCTCACCGCGATTGAAGGTGTCAACCATGGAAAAGAAAAAATAAATCTAAAGAAAGGAAAGGAAAATGTGAAAAGAAAAAAAAAATAAATAGGAGAGAAGCTGTCTGTTCCGCTATATTCTAACTTCCCCGCAGCTTTCTCGCTCGCTCACGCTCTCTCTCCTCACCATTTTTGCTCCTGCCGAGAGCTCTACGCGAGCTCTCCCCAAGCTCCGTCCGTCGCCATGGCGAAGAACACATGCAAGCTCTGCTCCCGCCGCTTTGCGAGCCCCCGCGCCCTCGCGGGACATATGCGCTCCCACTCCATCGCGGCAGCCCAGGCGGCCGCCGCGGCGGCTGCGGCTGCGGCGGCGGCCGTGAAGCAGCAGATCTCCTCGGCGTCCTCCGCGTCGACCTCCTTCGCCGCCGCCGACGACGACTCCGGCTTCAAGATGCCTGCTTCCACCTACGGGCTCCGGGAGAACCCAAAGCGCAGCCTTCGCGTCGCCGATGCCGCCTTCTCGGATCGCGAGAGCGAGGCCGAGTCCACCCCGCCACACGCCAAGCGCGTGAACGCCGCCGCCGCCGCCTGGGGCGAGGCGGAGCCGGTGAGCTCGCTCTCGGAGGTCGCCACCCCGGAGGAGGACGTGGCGCTGTCCCTGATGATGCTGTCCCGAGACTCCTGGCCGTCGGCCGCGCTCGACGAGGACGACTACTCGGACTACGGGAGCGACGACGGCTACGCGCCCCCTGCTCCCCTCCCGCCGGCTCCGGCCCCGGCCCATGCCCCGGCGGAGAAGCGGACGCAGTTCCCGTGCGTCGCGTGCAAGAAGGTGTTCCGCTCCTACCAGGCGCTGGGCGGGCACCGCGCCAGCAACGTGCGCGGCGGCCGGGGCGGGTGCTGCGCGTCCCCCGTGGCGCCTCCTCCCCTGCAGCCCCAGCCGCCGGCGTCGCCATTCCCGGAGCACCACGACGGGGATGAGGACATGGACGCGAGGCAGCAGCCGCGCGAGTGCCCCCACTGCAACCGCGTGTTCGCCTCGGGGCAGGCGCTGGGCGGCCACAAGCGGTCCCATGTGTGCGGCGCGGTGGCCACCACCGCCGCCACTGCAGCCGCCTCCGCCCCTTCGTCCCCGATCAACAACCCCGGCATGATCGATCTGAACGTGGCGCCGCCGTCCGAGGAGGTGGAGCTCTCCGCCGTGTCAGATCCCCGCTTCAATCCGGGCGCATGAAGCAGCCCGCAATCAGGCAGCAAGCGGATTAGCGCCGTCATTCTGGATAACTCCAATGCCGGAGGCGATTCGAGGTGAGCATCATCAGGGAGATAAATCCATGGAAACTAAAAAGTCCAAAAAAAATATCCTAAAAAAACAGAGGTGGAGAAAAAAGAAGCATCTTCTGTAGGTTATAATGATAGCTTTGCTTCTACCCCTTTTGCTGTTTCATTGATTTGTACCTATTCACAATGCTCTGTCGTTGCTGTTAATTTCGTTTTCCGTTCGAGGCGACTGGGATTATGGAATATATATATATATATATATATATATATATATATATATATATATATATGTAGATTACTAGTAGTACATAAGCATCTGGCAATGTTGATCCAAATCTAGCAATGGGGAAAGAAAGAGGTAGCTTAGCCATAGCCATAGCTACATGCTCCGCCGAATATCCCAGGCACTGCCGCACTGGTCGCATTGAACGCTAGCTCCACCAGGAGCAAAAGCTCCATGGACTCTAGCAATGCAGTACGCAGAGAGGAGAGGAGCAAGCTGCTCGCTTTTTCCACTGGTGCCCAGCGTTGATTCCTGAAAGCCACACCGGCAACGCCTAGTACCACCACTGCCGCTGCAACATTTGTTTTGTTTTGCCGCCTGGCCCGCTGCCTTTCCTCTCCTTTTTGCCTTCTGGTTCCGGCTCGGCAGCAGCGCCCCTGCCACGCCACCTGCACGCGCCGTTCCTTCCACTGCCGGTATGAGCAGCGCCGCCTCGTGCCCTGCTCCCCCTGCCTGCTTGGCTCCTTCCGTCGCAGGAGCGCTGCCTGTTCCGGTTCCGCCCCGGCCGTCGCCCTGCTCCCTCTCGCTGCGAGTGGGCCCGCGCCCACGGTCGCCTGGCATCCTGGCCGCATTGATTTGGTACGTAGACCAGACACGGATACGGCGCGCCGGTATAATAATACCACACGAGCAGTATTCGTGTACGGCGACGCGACGACGATGATCCGCTGAGATATCAGCAGCGAGCCATCATCCCTCGCCGTGAAACGGCACGCGGTTTTGTAGGACTCGCCCTCCACATTTGGGAGGCAGGGCAGTTGGAGACTCGCCCCACCGGCGGCGGCCGCGTGGCGCGTCCCCTTCCGGGTCTTTCTCTTTCCATTCCGTTCCGTCCAGCCAGCGCGCGGGGCGGGGCGGGGCGGGGTTGGAGTTGGTAGGACCGGGGACGGTCATGGGAGATTAGCGCCAAGTTCGCTGCGTTTCTGGCCCTATTTGATTTGCAGCGTGATAGTGAATTGTGACAGTTTGACCGCTAATTACGATGTCAAATAAAGTTAGTTTACAAAACCAACTTCAGAACCCCGCGCGATTAAAGAATGATTACTGTAACATAACTGTAGCAAATCAGCGATTAATTAACGTCATTAGATTCGTCACAAAAAGTTACACCATCCCTAAATTTTTTTACAAATAGACTTCATTCAGTTCTTCGTGCGGAAAAGATTCTCTACTGCCTAGAATTGTACCGCCAGACCAAACAAAGCCCCTGACTCCCGCGGGTGGGCCCGCGCCTGCCGTATCTGGTGGGATTCTGGGGAAGCTGGAGGGGCCGCGCCGCCCGAGGCGGATCGCGCGGGCGGAGCGGTTGGTGCACGCGCGGCTGGGCGCGTCCGTGGCCGTGGGGTGCCGATGGGTGGATGACGCGCGGGCTCGGGTGGCGCCGGGTGGGCGCGCCGGGGGAGGGTCGGAGACTCGGAGGGACCCGGTGTGGGTCCGGCGAGGATAGAGGGAGGTGGTGGGGCCGGAATAAAGCGTGAGGGTGCGGGGTCGCGTGTGACGTGGCGGCACGATCATGGCCGTCAGATCCTGATTGCAGGGGCCAGGGGGCCGGCGATGGCGTCTCTGTCAGCGCGAGTCAGAGTTGCCTCGTCGCCGTCCGTCCCGTCGCCGGCCGTGTGGACATGGACAACGCTCTCCCCACATCGCCGCGGTCCGGTTCCTCACTGTTCCGTACACTGTCCATGGTCTACAGAATGAGTACAAGAATCGACTGTCCATGGTCTAGTCTACTGTTCCGTGCACGAGACCTGGCATTTGTTTATTTCAAAGCGAGAGAGACCCGGGCTCCATACTTTTCAAAAAGACCCGGGCTCCACACACGACAGTGTGGACGCGTCACGATCCGTGACAGGAAGGAGCGAGTGCTCCAGTATCATCTGTTTCACTTGTGCTCGCCTGCTCGGCCGTGTCTAGCGAATGCTCAGATCGTGCATGGGGTGTTGTGTGGTTGCTGGGTGTCCTATTCCTGCTTCCCAGCGAAGGGCCGGCAGTTTCATGCTTTGGAGCAGTACTGCAGTAGTAGTATAGTAGCAGCATCCATTGGAATTTTGGGAGTGCACGGTCTGGCCTGGTAGAGGCGTAGAGCTAATATCCAGCAACTTATCGCCAACCTCTCTGCTATTTCACTAGTCCAGAAAATGTGTGCAGTGTGTAGGTGCTGGGCAGGTTCCATACACGCACGCGTGATTCGACCGGTTTGTTTTTGTAAAGTTGGTCACACAGGTCGCGTGGCATCATGCGCTAGTGGAGTCTGATGCATGGGCTAGTTCTTCCGGTGCTATCTTAGCCAGATGACATGATAGTGCTCTTATATGTCAGCGTCTCTACAAGTTTCTACATGAGTTACAGTTGCACTGCAAGCTACTAGTACATGGAGTCGATCTATAGGTACAGTCAATAGTGCCCTGCAGGAAAAGAGAATCGAAAGTTGCAGCACGCAGCGATTCTGAACTCCAAGACCAAGAGACGATCTACGCTACGCACGCATGAATGGCTACGGCAACCTCTCATGAGCCATGAGGTGACTAGGTGGGCATGGTGGAGCAACAGGAGGATCGGAGGAGCATGTACAGTAGCTCATGTTGCTGCTGTGGCGGTCTCCTGCTGCCGCCTCTGCCTGCTCACGTGGTTGGTGGCCTCTGCCACGAGCAAGGGCAGCCGTGAAGGGCTGAAGGCTCGAAGGTCTCGTGGCCCGGGGAGCCACTGTGCATCGGGCAGCCTCAAGAACATCTCCAATAAATTACTTATTCCTCTACCCAATATCTAAAAATTATTTTATTATATTACCAATCCAATCTTCATTACCAAAATTTTTTTAGTGATCAATACACCCCTCCCCCACCTAAATAGAGGGGAGACCTATCTATCCCCGATCCAGACGCCATCTCGCTCCGCCCCCCTGCACAGCGGCGGCGCTTCTCTCCGCCCCAGCGCCGCCGTCACTTCTCTCCGCCCCGGTCTTGCCCTGCCGCTTCAGATCGAGAGCATGGTTACCTGAATCGATCTTCTTTCAGACCAAATTAACTTGCGGTGGTGCTTGTCCCGCGTCACGCCGCCGCCCAGGCTCCGCGCGATCCCGCTGCCGTCACGCCGCCGCCCAGCCTCCGCACGCTCCCGCCGCCGCCTACTAGCACCACCACCTCCTGCCGCCGCCAACTAGTTACGCGCGCTCACGCCATCGCTGCAGTGGCTGGGCGATGAGCTCGCCTCGCTCGGGCTCCCCAAGCTCGACTCCTACGGGTGCGCAAGGCTCCTGCAGCGCTGCATCGCATCAGGGGACCTGTGAGTAGCGTCAATACCAGGGGGTACCAGATAAGAATCGGCCGAAGGTATCTGGCTATCCCTACTTCTCCATTGGCAGTGCAATAGTTCAGACAAGAATCGCTCTATCACCTGCCTGGTTCATAGTTCCATGAATTTGTCACGAGCCAGTGCAATGCACTACTTCTCCCTCTCAATAATTTTGGATCTGTACCTGCCAGATATTGATTGATCAAAGCAACACTACTAAAAAAATGCTTTTCTACCAGATCTGATTTGTGGATGCGATTCTGAGTCCTTGTACTAGAGCATTCAGTACTTAGTTTCAGTGCTTAGTTTATTTTTTTTTTATATTAAGGCAGTTCTTGGTTCATACAACGAGAAGACTTGTTTCGGTGTCATTGGGAACAATAGTAGCTTCTACTCTTCTTCTTGTGTTAGCACTGGTCTGAACTAATATGTAGGATACTACATTTGCTAGTGTTGTGCAACAGTTTTTTCCCCTTAGGGATGATGTTATCGACATGAGAAAATCTTATATTTTGGTCTAGTGATATTACCGTAGCACTCATGTATGTTTGTGCAGTTTTTTTCGGGCGCCAACCCGAAGGGGAGATACGAAATTCACTGGTTTTGACTCTCAATCCACAGGTGGAGATACCTGGGGTGGGTTTTCATGGCCTATAGTCCCCTGCCGCCGAAGCACAAACTACTTTAAATCGCGGATCGGCAGCTTCCTGCGACATTCCTTCAATGCAAACGTGGTTGTACCCTTTGATAGATAGCAAGCAGCTCCTAAAGATAGATTAGTACTGGAAGGTTCAGATGAAGGAAGGGCTGAAACAAGGCACAAACTTTTAAATGGGGTAAATAAATATGAGCAATCCGTGAGAATAGCAAACCCCTATCTCTTATAAGGAAGAAGATAGATAGGTCCACGAGTTGAGACAGAGAAGTTATGACTAATCAAGTAGGAGTTTACCCACGAAAGTCAGAGGCTGCCTCATCAAAGGGGTATAGAAATAATTCAGAAGCACTATGGCCTAAAGCGAAGGGCAGGAACGAACGGAGTCAATGTGTTCCAATTTAACCGGAGTAAGGACAGCAGCTGAGAAGGGGCAAAAAAATAGCGTAGAAAAAAAAAAGGTAGGACCAGATCATGCGAAGAGCTCTTCGCCCTATTGATTAGGAATCTCGATCAGAAACCACCAGGCCATGTCTCCCGATAAAAGATGATCCCCACAATGGATGTCACGCCTTGGCTTCATAAAATTAGATTGGATCCGCACTAGAGGATAAGAATACAGATAGGTTGACTAAGAAGATCTTCGAATTATCTTACCTGAAAAGATGAGAAAGGAATACCTGCAAAATAGAATAAACACATGGCACAGCTGGGTGCTAGAATAGTAGTTAATAGAAGTTCTAGTCACTTAAAAAAAAATAACCACTGCTTAACTTAATTAGATCGTAGAAGATAAGTAAGCGGGTTCGGGAAGTTAGTCCTATTTGAAGGTAAGAAGTTCGGGTAGTAAGGGCTAGGTTTATATAGGGGCTATATTTTTTAGAAACATATGGTCTTGCTCATTTCCCATCAAGGAATGGAGATTGGGTTGATGTTTGGAAAGGATTCAGTAAACTGACCTTGGCCAGCAAGCATTAGACTTGAATCTGATCCTAGCTCATGATGACTGTAATATTAAGCAGTACTTGAATCTGATCCTAGCTATATGTAATATTAAACAGTACTATATTGTCTACAAGGATGAATCCAGAATTTGAGTAGCACAAAACAAGCTGAATACATGTGGCTGAATCCACTCAATAAGCTGAATCCAAATTGCATTTATTATTATCAACTGAAAACAGCCTGCAAGTCACAAACAGATGTGGTTTCAGTACTTTATTTTCAGCACACACAGCCAAATGGGTGCAGAAAGGGGGTTCCCGGGCATGCTTGGATGCATCGACTGCATGCACTGGCGATGGAAGAATTGCCCCGAGGCATGGCATGGGCAATTCACTGGGCATTGCCATGATCCAACAATCATTCTTGATGCTGTTGCATCACAGGATCTATGGATTTGACATGCTTACTTTGGGTTGCCTGGCTCTCATAATGACCTTAATGTCCTACAAAGATCACATTTGTTTGCACGGCTAGCTGCTGGGGATGCTCCACCAGTGAACTTTGAAGTCAATGGTCATCACCACACAATGGGTTACTATCTTGCAGATGGCATATATCCATCGTGGTCTACATTTGCCATGACAATAAGAAACCCACAAAGCAACAAGATGGCACACTTTGCCCAGGTTCAAGAAGCAACTAGGAATGATGTTGAGAGAGCATTTGGGGTGTTGCAATCAAGGTTTGCAATTGTTCGTGGTCTTGCAAGGTTTTGGGACAAAATGACCTTGTGGCGTATCATGACAGCTTGTGTTATTATGCACAACATGATAATAGAGGATGAGAGAGGTCAGCCTGAAGACTTCAACTATGAGCATGTGGGAACAACGGTGACCCCCGAGAAGGATGAAGACCGAATCAAGCGATTTCTCGAAGTGCATCGCAAGATTGAAGACCGAGAGACACATGATCAACTACGCGACGATCTAGTTGACCATTTGTGGCAACGTCATGGACAATAGTTTTCTTCCTATTGTATGCTATCTCTTTTCTTTAAGAATATACTGCTACCAGATTTGATTAGGACAATACCATGCAGAATTGCATCTCTGAAAGATCAAAATGATTTGGCATCTGATCTGATGGAAACAGCCCTTTTTACCCCCTCTCCCTACCACTAATTCTTGTTCCCTTACCATTTGGGTCAGGTTTTAAATCTCAAGCTTAGCCGGACTGCTTGTTCCTTGGACTACGTCGGAGGCTAAAGCTGGCCAAATTCTGCTGGTCTTGCAAACTACTTTTGCTGCCATTGATTTTTGTTGGGTTTGTCGCGGTGTCGATTGTATCGAGTTCTGCTACTTGCATGGACAAGCAATTTAACTGTCTCATATGTCTGGTGTGCACGTGTGTACTTGATCATGCTCTTGTCTGCTCTGGACTCTAGTCATGAGAGTGATTGGTTGCAAACAACTGTCTGCTTCTCCATTTGAATCCTGTACTCTGGAACCTTGCCATGATGCAGTTAGATGAGCTTGTATGCATTTCTCAGGACGCTTATGCTGACGCTGATGGGTGATTTCAGATTTGTCCACTATTTCAGCTTCTTTTGCTCAATTCGGTTGTCACTGATGGGCAAGGCAATGTGATTTGAATTCAAATTTTAAATTTCAAAATTATGAAATTGAAATATTGTTTAGTTATATGTGATCCATTAAAAAAGTTTGAACTATTGAGATGAGAAAGTATAACTAAAAGAGAGTGTATATTCATAAGAAGAAGAGAGATGGAAGAAAAGGAAATATAGGGTGGGAGATTTTGGTAATCTGTTGGTGGAGATGACAAAAAACTGCATTACCAATAATAGGGGAGTACTCTACAAATGGTTTTAGGATATGGGGTTTTAGTAATCTGTTGGAGATGCTCTGTCTTGATCCCTTTTCAAGTCAGACTTGACAATCAGATTTATAATGTGACATGCACATCTCTGGTGTAAAAGACCACGCAATGCTCTATCATGATTGTCAAGTGGATCAGGGTCAGGACCAAGGTAACCAACAAATTTTGGAATGAGTTTGGCCATGGCAGAAGCATTAGAAGAAGCATTATCAAGTGTGACAGAAAAACCTTATCTTTCAAACCAAACTCAGTGACAACAGACTCAACATGATCAGCAATGTTAACACCAGAGTGAGAGACATCAATTAGTCGGAGACCAATCACCCTCTTTTCTAACTCCCAATCAGCAGAAACAAAATGGATAACAACACTAAGATAGTCTTCCTTACCGTTGCCAGACCAAATATCAGATGTAAGGCAAATAGAATTAACATATTTCAAGCACTCAATTAGAGAATATCGACGGTCAAGGAAATACTTTTCAAGATCTCTAGTTGTTGTTTGCCTTGAAACATTAACAAAACGAGGATTATGAGCACGCTGAATGTATTCCTCAAATGCTTTTTCATAACCAAAACCTAGAGGCAAATCAAGTCTAGCAATTAAGCGACACAACTCTCTACAAGCAACATCAGGCTTATAGTCCCAGCTCTTGAACCATCAGAATTGTATTGTAGACGAGGCTGAATCAGAGAAGCATGTTTAGCTTTAGCAACACATACCTGCTGGTGCCGGAGAAGATGCCCAGTACCAGCAGCAGACCGAGCATAAAGAACATGAGACCAATGAAGGCACTTAGCAGCAAATCCCACCTTCCTACCGGTGGGAGAATCCTCGAAGATCTCCTCAAAGTCATTCCAGGCACCAGACCAGACACGCTTCAACCGAACGCTAGTGCCAGTAGAGGCAGATGGCGTCGAAGAAGGCATCACAGGCGGTGAAGTCTCAGCACCTCCACCTCCAGTAGCACCGGCATAATCATCGCCATCAACATTGATCGGAGCCGCACAACTATCGAACAATGCCTCGCCGCCGGATGCCAGGTCGTCCTCGTCATCGCCAGGGAGCCCACAGTCCCTGAGGTCGTCGTTGATGGTGTACTCTTCCATGTCCTCCATCAACACAACCTCCACAGCTCCGTTCCACAACGACGCGCGGCCCTGAGCACGAGACCTACAGGCAAGAAACGAAGCATGAGGCAAGAAACTGGAAGGGGAAGGCCATAATGTATCTCCCTAGACCTAGATCTAGGGTTAGGGTTAGCCTCTTACCTGCGCTGCTGGAGCCCGGAGCCGGACAGAGACGAGAGGACGATGGCCAACGGCGAGATGCGGGCATACGGTGGAGGGTGGAGCGGTGGAGCCGCGAGGGAGGACGAGAGGAAGAGGACAGAGGAGGAGGGTGGGAGGCGAGGGAACGAGGAGGAGCTGTGGCGGCTTCAGGCGAGGCCTACATGATCTACAAGTACTCACCGAGTCACCGGAGATGAGGGGGAGGCGAGAAGCCAGCGGTCGGCGGCCGGAGGTGGGGGAAATCTCAGATCTGGAGAGGCGAAGGCGAGGAGGTCGAGGGGCGACCGGGGATGGGATTAGGGTTGGGGGGGGGGGGGTCAGGAATGGGGAGCACTGGGCAGCGGGGGGGGGGGGGGGGGGAGAGTGTGACTATATAAGCCCCCTCCCCTTTCCTGAGCAGGGCTGGCCGCCTGGGCCGTCGGGGATGCCGGGCCTTACCCGGGCTTGCCTGTATCTGGCATGCCGGGCCGTGCCGCCCGGTGTGCGGGGGGTGGCGGGTGGGGGGCAAGCACAGACCATGCTCTCGGGCCGGGCTAGCTCGGGCACGGTACAGGCCGTGCCGGCCCGGGCTTGGGCCGGGCCAAAAAACGGGGCTCATGGGCGGGCTGTCGGGCTCCGAATGCATGGGCATTTATAGTGAAGGCTCGAAGGTCTCGTGGCCCGGGGAGCCACTGTGCATCGGGTACCTATTGACATTTTTTAGTGCAATCACTAGGAATGGTTAATCCTTAGCAACAGTGCCAGAAATGCCTGTTGGCAGTCCTTAGTGCAATCACTAGAAATGAGGGCGCCAAACCCATCCTAGCAACTGCACCCAAGGGGTGCCACTCTCGTGGTATAATCTATACGATTACAGATGGATCCGCAAGCGCACGGATATACTGTTGTAGCATTTTACTCGGAGAGTAAGGGTATCGTCATTTATTTGTGTCCCAAAGGACGGCAGCGGCAAAGGTATTGTACTCAACATTAACTATGGCATTGTGCCTCAAGCAATAGGCAATACTCTAATAGGGGTAAGTACAGATAAAGAATAAGCAAGGGTAATGCGACACAACACACATCCACACTCCAAGAGGAAGGAATAAAGTAGAGAAACTATAAAACAAAGAACTACTCTATCCTATGTCAAGTCAGCTGGAGCTTAGGCTAGGTTAGGTGTCCTAGTGCTTCTATCTAAAGCTGGGGTCATATTAGATCATGGTTAGGACTGCAGGTGCCAGGAAAATGGGATAGCGGGGAGAAGGTCCCGCACCGGAGTACATCCAGTCCCGTTACCTCTTTGCATGAACTCCTACATCGAACCCGAACGTCAGGGAGTACGCTAAACACAACACCGTTGTTATGCCGGACGGACAGGGCTGTCACCACCTACCGTCTACCCCAGTCATACCGTGGAGCATGGTCATATCCGAAGGATCCCGCATACCCGAGCACCACGCTCGTGTATGAAGTCACTACTCTAGTGCCCCCAGGTCTCCCACCCTTCAGATGGACGAGTAAAATACTAGAGTAAGCCTGAAGGCACAACGAACCTCTATCCGTACCTGGATCATCTGGCCTAACCAAGACCGTAGCATAACTTATGAACGATCTAAGCATGGATTGATAAACTATCAAGATAGTAAAGCAAGCATGGCAAAACTCTATATTATGAATAGAAGTCTGACAAGTTGGATACAAAGCCATACCAGGAGCCGAGGATTGCTCAACGACCCCGAGGACGACTTGCTCGCTAAAGAGAACTAGCCTAGCTCCACTACCTAGCTAAGAGAGCAAGAGAGAGGAGAGCCTTCTTGGAGTGAATGGAATGAAGTGTGTGTGTGTGAGAGAGAGAGGGGTGACAGGGGGCCCTATTTATACTAGTGGAGGTCGGTTTCCGCCAAATGCACATATGGAAGGTAATCAGGAGACTTGGGGCTGACTCCTCGAAATGCACTTGGACGGGAGGCCGGCCAGGTTCGGCCGACCCAGGGGGTCGGCCGGCCCCACCTGGCCACCTCTCGTCCTTATCCTTCTCTGATAGGCTGACATATGGGCCCTGATATCTTTCCTTGTATGCATTATGCGTGGCACGTCCGTTTGCTCTGCCAGATGGGCCCTCTTTGTAAGTGGGTGACGCCGGACGCGATATTCTGCGTAGTCATATGGCATCTGCTGCGTGTTTTTGTCTTATTCCTCTCCTGCTCATCTGAAATGTACAAAACTCAAAAACAACTGTGGAGCAATGTTAGTGATACAAATATGTGAGTAAGGCATGCAGTTTTCCTTTATTATTGAGTATAGTTGATGGGTGAAAATAGCACTTAAGCACCGTCAACAACTCCCCCAAGCTAGCCCTTTGCTCATCCCGAGCAAAGTTTTAGATTTAGGTTGTTGATCAGGAGTTGCTACAATGTCACATTCCTGACTTATGCCTAAGGCACAACCGAGTGTTCTTACCTTTATTCTGAATAAGTTGGCCTTGTTCGCACCTTTTACCTTACTCCTGTGGGGCTTATAGAATCATCCTCATCTTTGGCGGTTGAGGGTCAGAATGGCTTGTAAAGTACCACTTACCACTCCTTTGTTCAACCGTCAATCCGGAGGTTTTATAAAGTTTTTGAAAAGAAATTTGTAAGTTCCTCGGGTGATCTCTCGGATCGCTCAATGTGTTTCATTCCTCACCAAGGCCTTTTTATGCGTCTTTCTTTTTCCATCCTACTTCTAATGGCTTCTTTTTGGTGGATCTGTAGGTATGGAGGATATAATGGCAAACTTGCTTCTCATGTTTCGCTAAGTCAAAGACCGGATCCAAAGGAGAAACAAGTCATAAGCCTTGATCAAGATGTGCAAGTGTGTGGATATTTTTGGTGGATGATGGATGAGAACTCCTTTATATGAATTCTCTTTCCCTTGTAATGTTTTTGGTATGGGCTATATTTTCTTTCTCTCTCTCTCTCTCTGTCTCTCTCTCTTTTTGACACACCTTGTGGGTGTGTGGCATATCTTCTTTGGGTATGCATCTTTTCTCTTCTTTTTTTCTTTTTGACATGTCTTGTGGGCATGTGGCATACCTTCTTTGGGTATGCATCTTTCATTTCTTTTTTATAGCCATACATTATGATGATAACTTTGGAGAGAGATAAACATGGCACATCTTGGAGTTTTATTTGTGGATGGATGGGGAATGTACTTGATATCTTCTAGGTGTAGAAGTATAGCATGTGAGTGGACGTGTACGTGATCTTGATCATGGGCGTATGAAGTGATTCTCACAAAGGGTCACAATAATTTGACAAAGCTCAATGAGAAGACAAGTTGCATATGTAGAAAAGGCTTTTCAAACTTGTAACTCATATGGCTCTGGATAGGAATTACATATCACCGAGAAACTTTATTTTATTTTTGTTTTTTTGAAAAAAAATACCCCGGATATCAAGCATCACGTAAGAGAAGATCATAGCAACTCTTTTCAGCCATATCATAACCCACAACAATCTAGATTCGAATTCTGCTTTTTCGCTACCCACAAGTTTCAAGCTGAAAATTTGAACATCTAGTCACCAAACTCAGAACTTAGGGAGAGCACAAGGTTGTAATTAGGCATATGAAAGAAACTAACAAAGCAACTATTCATCATCTCAACAAGAAAAAACTACACATGCTTACTACACATACTGGAAAGAAAGTAAATATTTTTGGGTTTTTAAAGGTTTTGCCAATTTTTATTTGATTTTAGTTATGCAAATTTTTATGGATTTTCAGAATTTTGCAAATTTTTGTTTGGTTTCATGCAAAGTTTTGAAAGCAGTAAAGATAGAGTTTGATACAAGGTACCTCTCATGGGGGTCCTCTCCCAAGCTAGCTTCAGGCTCACTGCTGCTGGTTGGGATTAAACCCAGCCCAACGGTAGTAGGCCCTCCACTCCTCCTGGGATTGCTGCTGTTGCTGCTCCAGATTGCGGATCCTCTCGCCTGTGTATCGCTGCCAATTTTGAGTTGACTCGATGTGCTGGCCCAGCGACTCGTCGATGTTGGTGGTTCGCATGTTCAGCTTGCCCAACTGCCGAGTCAGAGTGGCAAAACCTCTGGACAAAGTTGTACGTCGCGGGGGTCCGTTGGAGCTGGAACTGGTGGACCAGTGCCCTGAGGCCTGCCATGCCCACTCGGTGGAGCTGGCACTCTGCCATGACGAACCTCCAGCCTCATATTGCTGTGGTTGAGGCTGAGGTTGCTGCTGCATGAATTCCTTCCTTCTGGCCCTGCTTCTTGTAACCCTGCCAGGAAGACTAGAAACACTATGCCGGCGGCTCTCCTCTTGTGGAACAAGAGGGATGGTTAGCGAACGACAGTTATACAAATGATACCCCGCATTTGGCAACGGGATTTCATTTGCATAACCAAGCGAAAAGAAAATCAAGGAGTCATCCGGGCCTTTCTTGAGCGTGTGGCCTTGAACCAAGTACGCCTCATCGATCATAACACGGGGCTCCTCAATGAAGAGAACGGGGTTCCCATCTAAGATTCCCATGTTTGATGCGATGCGGGTAACCAAAAAAGTACATTCAATAGGACCCGTCATCCGAAAATTTGTGAGCCATTGCTTAACCATTGCTTGTGCGGGGGAGATTCGGATTTTGTTGACCATGGCGTATAATATCATCAACTCATCGTTCCGCACTGGTCGTGGATCATCTCTTGGAAAGAGAGTGATAGCCACCCACTTGTGCATCAAACGAAGAGTCAGATTTTGAATGTCATTGCACCGAGGTGCAAACTTGCCATGAACAACTTGACCCGAAATCAAACCCCAAAAATCATGTTGATCAAAACCGCGGCAAGCTTTTGCAAGGGAAATCGGCAAGTGCGCGCTAAAACCAAGGAGGTGACTGAAATTTCTCTAATTAAAATAGCGTTCAACTCCAAAAAGTCTGAAAGAAACACCATCGTCCACCTCCCGAAGAGTGTAAAGAAACTGGATGGTGAGGAGACAAGAACCATGCTCCTCAACGGGCACAAAACATCCCATCCAACCGCATGCCAAACACGAGCGAAGTCAACATCCATACCTGTTTTTTCGAGAAGGTCCGGATCGAAGGCTCTGGTATGACCAAAGCTTCGATTCTTGATCATGGCGTAGGCTTGACGCTCGAGGTCGTCTTGCAAGTCGAGGTACGGTGCATCAGCTTCATCTATTTCCATGTCCTCGGCTTGCGGTTCTTCAGCTTGCTCCTCTATTTGTTCCTCTTGTTCGTCTTGCTCATAGTCCATCGTGGTCGGCGTTGGTGTAGGTTCGGGGGAATGACGGGAGCTCGACCCACCCCGTGAACGAGATGAGCTTGACCCTGTCATCTTCTTGATAGCTCCAGAAAGTTTCCGACCTACACCCTTCATGCTTGCAACACGAGTGAACAAGAACAAACGAGAACAACTCGGTTCGGGTTATGTTAGCGAAATCAAAATGAAATTCTTACCCAAGAGTTGTTCCGCCAAATATGTGATCAATCTTGCAGCAAAGAAATGAGAGAGAGATTTCTTGAAACCAAACTTGAGCCAAAATCCAATGGAAACTCGAGCAAGAATGTGTGAGAGGGAGTGTGAGTGAGTGTATGAGTATGAGAGAGCTCAACACCCCTCTCGGCCCCTATTTAAAGAGAAGATGGCGCGTGCACCAGAGGAGAGGCAAGCCACAACGGCTATGGAGCCATTGGAGAAGGTGGGGCCCAGGAGCCGTTGGCCCTGGGTTGACCGATCTGTGTGGTCGGCCGGCCCCAGGGTGGGCCCCCTGGTGCCCCCCTTTGGCCTGGTGCTTCCTCAACAGTTAAGTTCTTTGAAAATATGGTGCACGGCCAAAAGTTTGCTCGAAAAGATGTCCACATTATTTTTCGCAAAGGATTTTAAAACTCAGAAAATATTTTTGGTCTTTTTGTAAAAAGGGAAAAGTGCTAGAAATAATTCCAGCATGCAGAAAACAATTTTGAAAATTTCAAACATGCAGTGGAGAAAAACAAATAAGGTGCAAAGAAAATGTTGAAAAGCGGAGAAAGCAAACATGAGATAAATATCAATTTACCTTTGGCAAGGGCACGTCGTTTAAAGTCCGACGTGCACGACTTTTCTCCATCGTTCTTACCATTCATTGGCTCGTCCTGGAGAACTGGACGAGGCCGAACTCTCGACCTTCCGCCACACCTTTTCGTTCTTCTTTCTTTTAGGTGCGGAGGGTCGTTGTTTTGGCTGGGGTTCTGGTGCACCCCAGAGTGCTTGCCCTTCATTGTCTTATTAGATCATGAAGCGCTGCTCTTCCTTCTTCTTGAACCTGAAAAACATATCCTTTTTTCCGACACGGAAACAGATTTCTCCCTTTCCGACATCGATCCTTGCCTTGGCAGACCTTAGAAAAGGTCGCCCAAGTACGAGGTTGACTCCGAGGTCGCCCTCCATATCCATTACCACAAAGTCGGCAAGGATGAAGGAGTCCCGTACGCATACAAAAATGTGTTCGGCTATCCCTTCGGGATATCGAATGGTTGAATCTGCAAGCTGTACGAGCATAGTTGTTGGGGAAAGAGCAGGATATTCATGTGCTTCATATATTACCTTGGGCATTATATTCAGGCTTGCCCCCAGATCGCATAGGCATCGCTCGAAGTGTTTGATGTAGATCGAGCAGCTGATCATGGGGACCCCTGTATCCTCTTGCACCGCTGCCACCATGCCATCCCAAACGTCGTTCCTTGGGAGATAGTACCTACCTGCATGGTTATTGCGTGGTGGCCTCTAAGACGAGTTATCCTGTCCGGTAGACACCATGCTGGCATTTTCAACGGGAGACTCGGGTTTCCCCGGGATCTTCCCGCTCTCAACAGCAGGTAACGAAGCAGCAATTTGTGCAAGCTGGGTTTCGATCATTTTGTTGAAACTTAACTGGTTTTTAAGAGTTGAAGACAAAGTTTCAATCTTGACATTTAAACTTTCCAGGGATTTGTCATTGGCCAAAATCTTTTTATTTATATTTTCATTGATTTTAACTTGGCCAAGAACAAGTTCTCTTAAGGGAGGTTGGTTTGAATTGAAATTTGAATTATATGAAGGATTGTAGTTATTACCTCCCTGAAAAGGTGGACGTGGCTGGTTCCACCCCTGACCTCCTTGTTATGGACGGTACACGTTGTTGTTGTTGTTGAGGTAGGCGCAGTCTTCACGGGTTTCGAGGCAGTCGTTCCCCGAGTGTCCATTATTACCACAGACTTCGCACGTGAAGTGCGAACCCATGGCGTAAACGGGAGCATGGATCGGTTGTTTTCTCCCTTCCTCCCTCTTCTTGATTAGGAGGTCCAGCTTCGCGGCAATCATATCCATCTCTTTGACGGTATGCATGTCCTAAGTGCGGGGTTGGAGTCGTTCATCGCTCCACCCCTGATTGGAGACCATCTTCTCGACCAATTCTTTTGCTTTGGCGATAGTCAGGTCGAGGAAGGCTCCTCCTGCAGCAGCATCAATGTTGGCTCGAGATGTTGTTGTGAGCCCGTTGTAGAAGCTTTGCAGGACGAGCCACTCGTCCATGCCATGATGAGGACATGCCAGGATGTATTCCTGCAGCCTCTCCCAAGCTTCTGGGATGGATTCCATCCCTGTATGCTGGAAACTTGAAATTCTCCCGCGCAGGGCATTTGTTTTGCCCAGCGGGAAGAATTTTGCGAGGAACGCCTTGGAGCATTTGGCCCAGGTGTCGTTGTCCTTTTCTTTTTAAAACCACTGTTTCGCCTTCCCCAGCAGGGAGAAGGGAAATAGACGAAGCTTGATAACATCGGCGGCGACACCCCGTATGACAACGGTGTCGAAGAGCTCCAGAAAATTCTGCAAATGTGCATTTGCGTCCTCATTTGGCTTGCCACAGAATGGGCTAGTGAAAGGCCCTAGTTTGGTTTTGGTAATTGAGTGACAACTTAGGTGGACTAATAAGTGTTTATGATGAGATACACAGGAGATTAGTCCACACAAAGACACTAGTATGAGCGACATATGCCATGGAGGAGAAATGGCTAAGGGTTGATGCTATGCTCATATAGTATGATCGAGGAGCTCATTGCATATGAGACATGACATGGAGTCATGTGACCAAAGTGGAGAAGATCAAGACAAGGCTTGGCTTGATGGACCGGTTGCAATGGAGAAGGGCAAGTCAAGGCTTTGAAGCGAGGGACCGCAAGTCGGTGAAGCTTGGGCAAGATTTGGCGCCGATGGACCGAGGCAACGGTGAAGAGCGAGCAAGGTCAAGATCGATGGACCAAAGAGGTCATGTGATGATATGGAGTGGATCATATCTTTTAAGAAAGATCAAGCCAAGTGTTGACTCATGATGATGATCAAAAGGCTTGATGGAGTTTGGTGCTTGTGTGGCATCAACATTTGGGAAGATGAAATGGAATGCGCAAGGCAAAGGTATGACTTGTAGGGCATTTCATTTCACCGGTCAAAGGTTGTGTAAAGAAGTGTATGACCGGATTTAGGATAGATGGCCGTACTATCAAGAGGGGCAAACTTGTTTGCATATCGGTCATCTAGTGCCACTTGAGCGATCTAACATTGCGATGTTGCTAGGATCGAGTGGCGTGGTGAGATCAAGTTAAAATCCTTTGTAAACATTTGTGAAATGCTAACACACATGCACATAGTGTTGTTCACGTAGAGGTGTTGGCACATTTGCAAAGGAAAAAGAGTTGGAGTTGATGTTGATCAACTTTGGGAAGCAACTAAGGTTGAGAGCTGACTGAGTAACGGCGGACAGTCCGCACCCGTGTGGCGGACAGTCCGCGATCGTTCCAGAGAGCTTGTAAAGTCTCTGGGGGGCTCGCGGACGGTCCGGCCCAGGTTGGCGGACGGTCCGCCACTTTATTCCAGAAGTTGTCCAGAGAGGTTGTTTCTCTGGCTTGGGCTAAAAGGTTGGACGGCGGACGGTCCAGCCTATGGACGCGGACGGTCCGCAGGTCACTTAACTTTTTGACCAGAGACATTTTTGCTTCTGGTGGGTTGCACGTTGTGGAGGGCGGACGGTCCGCTCAAGGGATGCGGACGGTCCGCCCCTCAAACTTGAAGTTTGTCCAGAGACGCTGTTTCTCTGAGTGCTCGGAGTGTCTGAACTGCGGACGGTCCGCCAATAGGACGCGGACAGTCCGCGAAGGCTCTAACGGTCGACTCTGACACATAATCATTGCAGTTCTAGCCGTTGGGTTTGAATGGCGGACAGTCCGGTTTTTGTAAGGCGGACAGTCCGCGAGTGCTCTGTTTCGACGGGGTTGTGAGGTAACGGCTAGTTTGGGGCCTCCCTCTATAAATAGAGGGTGTGGCCGGCCATTTGAGATGTCTTAGCACCTTGGGGACTTGGTGTCCATGTGTGAGAGTGCTTGAGAGCCCTCTACTCACTCTAACTTGATAGAAATCATCCGATCGAGTGAGAGAGCGATTCTAGTGCGATTGCTTTGAGAGATTGCATCGAGTGGCACTAGGTGATCGTGTTGCAAGCCGGTGTGCTTGTTACTCTTGGAGGTTGCCACCTCCTAGACGGCTTGGTGGCAAGAGCCTCCGTTGAAGCCCGCAAGAAGTTTGTGCGGTGCTCCGGAGAAGAGTTTGTGAGGGGTATTGTGCTCACCCCGCGGGAGCCGCGAAGAGCAACTCTAGTTGAGCGAGACGTGAAGAGCAACAAGTGGTCCGGCCGGATCATGTGCTAGAGCTCGGTGTGAGCACTCCTTGTGGGAGAGTGTGACTTGAGAGTCACCACTAGCAAGAGGATCGGCGGCAACCTTGGAGCTTGTCTCAACGGGGATTAGCTTGGTGGCAACCAAGTGAACCTCGGGATAAAAATCACCGTGTCAACTTTGTCTACTCTTCTCGGTGGTTTGCATTCTCCAAATCACAAGCATTGTATTTACATTCTTCTATATCTTGTGCTTGTGTAGTTGCTCTCTAGTGATTAGTTAGCTTGTGTAGCTTGCTAATCAACTTCTTGCTTGTGTAGCTAGAAGTAGAGATGCTAGTGTAACTAGTTAGCTTGTGTAGCTTAATTAGTTGCTCTTGCTTAGATTGTGTAGCTAAGCAAGTTGAGCACTTGGATTTGGATTGTGTATCCTTGTCCTTGAGCATCTAGTGAGCTTAGGTTTGGCTTTGAGCTTTTGCTCATTAGAATTGTTTAGGAGCTCCCCCGGTTTATGAAGTACTAGTGCTTAGGCTTGTGTGACTTGGCATTAGAATTGTTAGGAGAGCTCTTACTAGCTTGGCACTCCATTTGCTTTGTGTAGGATCCCTTTTTGGAGGTGCCTTAGAGTCATAGTTAGAGGGGTGAAGTCTTGGCTAAGCGAATAGTTTCAATTCCGCATAAGTTTCGGTTAGCCGGCGTAATTAATTTTAGAAAGGACTATTCACCCCCCCTCTAGTCCGCCATCTCGACCCTACAGCTAGCCTGCACCATGTTGATGAGGCTTGATTTGAGCTCGAAGTTCACGTCCCCGACATTGATGTTGGCGCCAGTGGCCACATTGTCGGTGGAGGGGACGGAGAACTCACGGAGAGTCTTTTCAGCCATAGCCTCAAGAACGAGTGGTGCTTCGGAAATGGGTTTCTGTACCGGGAGGATAGCGAGAGGAGGAACGACGCGAGGTCGTGCCCTTCTCACGAGCCACTCTGGATTGTCTGTGTAGTTTTCCAGCAGGGAGAAACCGGTCATACACTACCACTATCTTCTTTCAAATCAAAAATAAAAGAAGGCATAAAGTGACATTAGCCTGAAAGAGTAAAGACTATATCCTGAGTACAAGGTCTAAGTTAATATCAGCACAATATCTTTGTTCACTTGCCGTCCCTGGCAACGGCACCAGAAATGCTTATTGACATTTCTTAGTGCAATCACTATGAATGGTTAATCCTTAGCAACAGCGCCAGAAATGCCTGTTGGCAGTCCTTAGTGCAATCACTAGAAATAAGGGCGCCGAACCCATCCTAGCAACTGCACCCAAGGGGTGCCACTCTCGTGGTATAATCTATACGATTACAGATGGATCCGCAAGCGCACAGATATACCGTTGTAGCATTTCACCCGGAGAGTAAGGGTATCGTCATTTATTTGTGTCCCAAAGGACGGCAGCGGCAAAGGTATTGTACTCAATATTAACCATGACATTGTGCCTCAAGCAATAGGCAATACTCTAACATGGGTAAGTACAGATAAAGAATAAGCAAGGGTAATGCGACACAACACACATCCACACTCCAAGAGGAAGGAATAAAGGAGAGAAACTATAAAACAAAGAACTACTCTATCCTATGTCAAGTCAGCTGGAGCTTAGGCTAGGTTAGGTGTCCTAGTGCTTCTATCCAAAGCTGGGGTCATGTTAGATCATGGTTAGGACTGTAGGTGCCAGGAAAATGGGATAGCGGGGAGAAGGTCCCGCACCGGAGTACATCCAGTCCCGTTACCTATTTGCATGAACTCCTACACCGAACCCGAACGTCAGGGAGTACGCTAAACGCAACACCGCTGTTACGCCGAACGGACAGGGCTATCACCACCTGCCATCTACCTCAGTCACACCGTGGAGCACGGTCATATCCAAAGGATCCCGCATACCCGAGCACCACGCTCGTGTATGAAGTCACTACTCTAGTGCCCCCAGGTCTCCCACCCTTCGGATGGACGAGGAAAACACTAGAGCAAGCCCGAAGGCACAACGAACCTCTATCCGTACCCGGATCATCTGGCCTAACCAAGACCGTAGCATAACTTATGAACAATCTAAGTATGGATTGATAAACTATCAAGATAGTAAAGCAACCATGGCAAAACTCTATATTATGAATAAAAGTCTGACAAGTCGGATACAAAGCCATACCAGGAGCCGAGGAATGCTCAACGACCCCGAGGACGACTTGCTCGCTAAAGAGAACTAGCCTAGCTCCACTACCTAGCTAAGAGAGCAAGAGAGAGGAGAGCCTTCTTGGAGAGAATGGAATGAAGTGTGTGTGAGAGAGAGAGGGGTGAGAGGGGGCTCTATTTATACTAGTGGAGGTCGGTTCCCGCCAAATGCATATATGGAAGGTAATCAGGAGACTTGGGGCCGACTCCTCCTCGAAATGCACCTGGATAGGAGGCCGGCCAGGTTCGGTCGACCCAGGGGGTCGGCTGGCCCCACCTGGCCGCCTCTCGTCCTTATCCTTCTCTGGCAGGCTGACATGTGGGCCCTGATATCTTTCCTTGTATGCATTATGCGTGGCGCGTCCGTTTGCTCTACCAGATGGACCCTCCTTGTAAGTGGGTGACGCCGGACGCGATATTCTGCGTAGTTGTATGGCGTCTGCTTCGTATTTTCATCTTATTCCGCTCCTGCTCATCTGAAATGTACAAAACTCGAAAACAACTGTGGAGCAAGGTTAGTGATACAAATATGTGAGTAAGGCATGCAATTTTTCTTTATTATTGAGTATAGTTGATGGGTGAAAATGACACTAAAGCACCGTCAACAGTACCTCGTCAAGCTTTTGCGATCTCCTTCTCGCCTTTTTTTTTTGAAATAATTCCCTCTTGCTGTTGGGATGCCCGGCCGGCAGGCACCGCACACTACTACCCCTGTAGACCGTAGGCCCACAAGCTGACAAGCACACGCAGTTCCCTCTTTCTTTCTCCTGCTTAACTAGTCCTCTATGGGTGTGATTGTGTGAATGTGTGATTGATTGCTCGTGCTAGTCTAGCTAGGCTTACGATCCAAGCCAGACCAGTCTAAGTCTGGCACTCTGGCTTCAGCAATACAATAAGTTATTATTTAGTTCACTGCTCTATATAAGCTTGTACTCCTACCTAACTCATGTTTCGTTGGTTGGCTATATGTGATTCAGTAACTTTGCACATGGTGAGGGTGGAGTTACCCCCATCGAACACCCTGCCCATCACCTCCCCCTCAAAGTCGTCCCCAAGCCGCTCGCCTACCGTGGTGGTGAACACATGGTCCTCCAGACCTCAATCGACAAAGCCAAGACTTCATTCTCAAACCTATGTATGGCACACCCGAATTGAAGTCATGCACGATGGAATCGAGTTCCATGGCAGTCGCTTCCGTGCGGGCGAGCTCCGCCGATATGCAGGGAGCGCGCAAGCTAGCATCGTCGGCCGCGTCAAGCTGCCATTGGGCGAGCTCTGCTGATGTGTGGGGGAGCAGGTCGGCCATGCGGGCAAGCCCCGTTGGCGGCGCCGAGACAACCGCGCGGGCGAGCTCGGCCGGCTGTAGAGGAGTGTCGTCGGTCACGTCGGCAAGCTCTGTGGGTGAGGGCACCGGCTTGGTGCCCAAGCAACGCCGGCCGCGCAGGGCCGCAGCACATGGGCGAGCGCCACTAATCGAGGATGAGCTCCACCGGCTGCAAGGAGCGCCGGCTGATGCTACGCGAGCAAGCTCCTCCGCCGAGGGAGCGCTCCCTCCATGGCGAGTGACTACCGATGGTGAAAAGATTCAGGTCGCTAAGCTGTGCCCACCAAACTTTAGCCAGCCAACGCGCAATGCAGGCTTCATTGCTGGAAACCGCAGCTCAGCTGCGTTTGCCTGGCTAAGGCTGCTCGCACTGGTGATACTATAAAATCATCCTCTATAAAGAATGTTTCAGTCTGGTCACCTAGATTTTTTACTTTATATCCAGTTCTTCCGTAGCCATCTATACTCTATATCTTTCTCTATCCCAACTACCCTTCAGTGAGGGTCCAGATGTCAGTCTCCTATTTTCTTTACCCCCGCCTCCTCCTCCCCTCTCTCTCTCTCCCCACCCTCTTCTTCCCCACGTGGCCACGCCCCCTCCTTCCTCCCTCCTCCTCCGCCCTCCCTCTCTGTCTCTCCCCACCAGAGATCCCTCCCTCCGACGGCGGCGGCCGGATCTGCGCCCTCCTAAGCGGAGCAACGGCCATGCCCGCGGCGGCCGGCCCTCCGCCCCCTCCCATGGCGGCGGCGGCATGCAGAGGTCTCTCCCATAGTCCCATGGCGGCCGGCCCCCTCCCATGTCGGCAGCGGCAAGCAGGGGGCTCTCCCATAGCCCCATGGCGACCCCCCCTCCCATGGTGGCGGCGAGCAGGGACCTCCCCCATGGCGGCCACCCCCTCCCATGACGGCGGCGGCGAGCAGGGGGCTCTCCCATGGCGGCCGGCCCTCTGCCCCTCCCATGGTCCTCGAGTTCGGCTGCTTCGAGCTCGGCGGATCTGCGAGCACGGCGCTGCTCCTTCTCTCGCGGCGGAGCCGGGGCGGCCGCTGTAACACCCCAGAAGACAACAAAACAATCCTCTGGAGAATTACCACACTACAACACAAGAACATATAACAGAGTACGCGGAAGCAATATAAATCGTTTAGTTAGATTAACAAAGATTTCACTGGAGTGAAATATACATTTCACAAACTGAACCATGCGAGAGAAATTAAAACAACATCGGAGTCTCCACATCCAAACATTTCATTGTAAAACATTTATTCAACATATATTGAAAAGTGTGTGCACATGTGCTGCTACTCCCATCCCAAGTATGCAACATCCAAGCTCAAGCATCTGTGAGGGAAAAAATCAACATGTGAGGTTTATGGAAAAACCCCAGCAAGCAAATTGCTTTAACCAAGCTATTTAGATCACAATTGGATTAAACATCGGATTAATAATCAGATAAAATAAAGCATCATATTGAGACAATGAATAACTTCAGGTAGATAAAAATATGAAAACTTCATTTCCATACTTCAATGCACATGCAAATGGTGCAATGCATATGCGAATGATGCAATGCATGCATGACTTCACTTCTACCCACACATCCCAAAGAGAGGGAGTGAGAGCTGCAACCACATTGCTCATCAACGTGCGTTGCTGTACCGGTACTTACCGCACCAATTCGACTACGGTTTCTTCAAATGCATATGAATGGGAAGAGTGCAAATGCACATATTGCAATGTATGCACTTCATGTAGTTCATAATTCAACAATAGTCCACAAGATATAACATCATATACTTCAAAGTGGAGCAATGTAGAGCAAATAGCTTCCGATTTCAGATTATATGGCTAGTGTGAGGTTCTCAAAATTTAGTGGAGGCAATTCAAACAACAAAGCCAAAGCGTGTGGACCACAGTGCCACGTTTACTTGCCTTCACCGAAGATTAAGAACGCAGGCTAAGCACGATCCAAAGGTGCACCACCTATTCACGAATATATCTCAGCACCAAAACAATCACTCTTCAAATTAAATACATCGAGAAAAGCATTTATACGTCCGAACCCAACGTTCTCACATCAACGTTCTCACACCCAGGGTTTACAATCCCGACCGGTCCAGTCAAACCGCCGCCCTCCGGTAGCAGTTTACCGGACCGATTTGACCGGAAACTGGTGGAAACCGGTTGAATTCAAATCCAAATTCAAAATCGCATGTGTAAACAGTTTCGACCGGTATACCGACCGGTTTACCAGCCGGTTTGACCGGTTTACCGGTGTTTTAACCAAAAAATCCGACTGTATAAAAGTGGTTCCCCGGTTTGACTGGTTTACCAGCCAGTTTGACCGGTTTACCGGTTGCCATATGTGGTGGGCCTTAATGGGCTGGCCCATTTTTTCTTTTTCTTTTTGGATTTAACTTCAAATCCCCGCAAACTATACTAAATGAACGAATTTTTGAGAAAATTTAACACCATTATATTCGTCGCACCTTGAAGTATTTATAGGAATTTTTTGGGAATTTTTCATTTTTTAAATTCAAATTTGAATTTTGAATTTGGGCTGGTTTGATACCGGCCCAAACCAAAACCGGGCCGGACCGGTAACCAGTCAAACCGGATCGATTCCCACCGGTTTGGTTAACCCTAGCGACACCTAGGGCAATCGACACCACGTACAGGATGGGATGAGCGATGTACAAGAGAAAGACAATACGGTCCAACAGAAAAGCAATAGGGATACGTACCCTGCGGGTGGGCCCAAAGTGTTGAAACAGGTATGGGAATAGCATATCTCCAATATTAGAAGTTGTAGTGGTATATCTTCGACTGTTAAAAGTTGCAATGGTACCCTTCCAACTAACCCAAGTCTTTTTTTTGGTGCACGACAAAGGGAGTGGCGGCGCATGGAGGGCAATGGATTTAGGGTTTGGAGGGGCTGGGTACTGTAGCTAAGGTTACTGTAGCGCGGCTTGCCTGGCAAGTTAAAAAATATATAACTTTTCGATCCAAACTTCAAATGTGCATTATAAATAGTCAAACGGAAAGTACTCGACGAGCTCTACGCAGCCACAGTGTTCGTTCGTCCATTCGAGCAACGGATCGTAAAGTTTAATTTAGGTATCAACTTTATGTATTCCCATGTAGAAAGCATATTTTGCCCTTTATTCATCTTGGGTGTTACAGCCACGGCGGAGCTCCTCGGCTGCGTGAGGTAGATCTGAGCATCCCTCTATTCCTCCTCTCTCACACCAGCCTCCCCACACGTGATCTCCCTGCACCACTGCTGGACCAAGCACCGCCGGCCGAATCCAGGCGCGGCCGGCCGGATCCAAGCGCCGCCGGTCACCACGCGTGCCGCCGCTCTGGCCACGCCGCGTGCCCTCGCCGCCGTCTCACCTCCTCTGCTCCTTCCCCTTTCCTCTCTCCAGGCGTGCAGGCGAGGTGGTTGGAGCGGGCGCGCTGCCCCCGCGCTGTAGCATACATCCTCCAAGCACGCTAGCAATAGCGGAACTTGCCTCATCCACTACGGTAGCTTACTGTTTAGAGGATCTCGGTGTATCCCAGTGCGATCAGCCTAAGGGTCCTAACCGGCCTACTAAACGAAAAGGCTTGCACTATGGAAGCCTGGTTAAACTCTAGTGCAGCCTACCAATCATACCCTATATTTCTCATTTGCTTGGAGATAAGTGCATGCTTTGCTAGTTTCCTCCCTGGTTTTTGTTTTCCCCTATTGTTCAAACATGATATTGTTCAAGAACCATTGTTATGTAGCAGAGCCGTAGAGGGGCACGCGTGGACGGATTTTGTTGAGTGGACTAGGCAGGGCAAGGCCACCGTGGCGTGCGTGTTTTATTTACGTGAACATATCAGGTGCAAACTAATTTCTTCGTGCAAACCGTGCAAACTTCAATCTAGGTTATCAGATCAATATCCAAGGGGTGCAAAGGGGGAGTGGACGGGGGAATTTGCAAAAGTATGATTAGAGATGGGCGGTTAATTGTAAAATTACACAATCCCTCATACCCCTTCGATTTTGATCTGATAGCCCAGATTGAAATTTGCATGGTTTGGATGAAAATGTTGGTTTGCACCTCGTATTTTCTGTTATTTACTTGGCCTCTCAAGTTTCAACTAGCTGAAGCCTACAGAGATCCTCGGAAAAGATACCAAAAGGACGATCTGAACCGTACGTGTAGACGATATACGCCGAAAGTATGCTTTATCAGTGGGCACACATATCTGCTGTTCTGTTGGTTTTAGTCCGCCGATCGCCTTACAGGAAATGCATACGAGTACTAGTACTGTAAGGGCGAATACGACGGTGAGACAACCCCCGTCGACTCGTGCCGTTCGAAGCAAAAACCCTGAAGATCATTCTCAAGCCTCGTGTGCCCAGGGGGCAGGAGGGTTCTTCTTCAGATGACCGGTCTGCTGTACAGAACAGACCGGTCAGACCGGTTGCTCCTATCGGTCAGACCGGTCCTGGTGGCTGGTCAGACCGCACTAGTGGTCAGCCCTGGACATTGAGGCCTAAACGTCCGGAAGTGGGTTTGTGGTAGACGAATCAGCCAAAGGTACAGGGTAAGCTCGCAAATCAGAAGCCCACATTTGGCCAATTGTTGAACAAGTACTCAAAGACCGCTCGAAATGATTGGCCGCTGAAAAAGAGATCAAGGTCACCTCCGCAACAAGGCGCACCCCCATCTCCTAGGGGAGAGTCAAGCAAGCGCAGGAGTGATGTGACTACCTTGTTCCCTCCACAACAGATGCAGCCGATGTACGCTACTATGCCATAGGCTCCACCGGCATCGAATTCTCAGTTTCCTTCAAGGGAGCATGGAGGATTTTAGATGCAATGTTACCCAATACTGTATCCGCCACACTTCTAAGGGGAGGGAAGCTCCAGAGGACCTGTATTTGACAGGATGAGACAGTCGGTTCATGATCGATTGGGACACCGCCAATGTCAGGGGCAAAACCCCGGACCGGTCAGACTGGTCTATCCTGACCGGTCATACCGATCTCAGCAGAGACCGGCTCAAGTTCATCCTCCGCACCAAGAATATCGCATCAAGGAGAAAAAGGACGAACCTAAACCAATGCATGTAGATTCTGAGAAGATTCCGGTTAGTGCTGCTGTGCAAACTGGGGATGATAAAGGCGAGATCCAAGATGCACAGAAAGGGCCGATGATCCTTGAGAAATCGGTCAACACTTCTCAGAAACTTGTGTTGGCCAATGACCATGAAGGCAGCTGCGGCAAATTCAATCTAGGTGCTACCCGCCGGGGTTGACGCATACTAAGAAGAGGAGGTTGTAGCGCCTTCACCGCCAAGAGCAAAGGGAGAAGGAGGTGGAGAAGGAGGATCCCTCAAGGCAAGGTGTGGTAGGTCAAGGCGGTTGACCAGTCAGCAGGACCGGTTGGATCGCTCCAGCCAACCGGTCCGACCGGTGTCCCGGACCAGTCTGACAGCTCAGAGCAACCGGTTAGATTGATCGAGTCTGAGCCCGAACAGAAGGCCGAAGAAAGCATACCTACTTCATCTCCTAGCACAAAAGAGGTTCCAGCAGCTCCTTCAGCACCAGAAGATGAGGAGTTGGTGGATTATGAAACTTCTCTTGTACATACTAATATGGAGATTAATGTTGTGCACTTCTCCGATGAATACTTGGCGATTTTGGGGGAGGAAATTGCTCATTTGGACTGTGGGCCATGCGAGGCTATATTTCAGAAGTTCATCAAGGAGTCAGATAATCATTTGAAGGCTCTCTACATGAGGGGGCACATAAACGGGAAGCCAGTTTCTCGTATGCTTGTGGACAGTGGGGCAATTGTGAACCTAATGCTCTATTCATTGTACAAGAAACTTTGCAGGACAGACAAAGAGGTGATCAAGACGAACATGACAGTCAGCGGTGTTGGTGGAGGTGATCCCATTGGTGCTAAAGGGGTTGCTTCAATAGAGTTGACTACTGGGAGCAAGACGGTCCCGACAGCGTTCTTCATTTCCGAGGTGCAAGTTAACTTCAGCCTTATACTTGGACATGACTGGATTCATGCCAATCAATGTGTGTAATCTTTCTTGCATCAGTTTCTTATTCAGTGGATCGGCGATGAAATTGAGGTAGTGCATGGTGTTGCCTCTTCTTTCATTGCAACCGACGATTCCGAGTTTGTTAGTGCACATGACAATATCAAGTGCTTTGGGGCCCAGACTTGACCGATTACGACTTGATTAGTTGCACCAAAGGGGGTTTTGTATCCGCTGTCCTAAAGCCAAGGGAGAATCGGCTACACTTGTTGTTATGATGCATCAGGTCATCAACCCAGAGCTGACCGGTCAGACCGGTCCAGCGCAGACTGGCTGCAGCAGCGCATTGGGCACTATCGGGCAAGGACGAACAATATGTGCGAGACCATTGAGGATTTCGGTGACTTTGATAAATTAGGCCAAGGTTTTACATCGGCTGATCTATTAGAAAAAGTAGATATTGGAGATGGTTCTATTTCTAGGCCGACTTTTGTAAATGCAAATTTATCGAATGATTGTAAAGCCAATTTAATGAAGTTATTAAAAGAACATGTCGGTTGTTTTGCATGGGAATATTCTGAGATGCCTGGTTTGAGTCGCGATTTGGTTGAGCATCAGCTGCCGATTAAAGCCGGTTTTAGACCTTATAAGCAACCTACTAGGTGTTTTAATCCTGTTATGTATGACGGAATAAAAGAAGAAATTAATCGTTTATTGATTGCTGGATTCATTCGGTCTTGTCGTTATGCGGAGTGGATCTCTAATATTGTGCCTGTTGAAAAGAATGATTCGGGCAAGATTAGAGTTTGCATTGATTTTAGAGAACTTAATAAAGCTACTCCTAAAGTTGAATATCCTTTGCCTATAGCCGATATGTTAATCAATGAAGCTTCTGGATATCGTGTTATAAGTTTTCTTGATGGTAATGCGGGTTACAATCAAATATTTATGGCCAAAAAAGATGCGTCTAAAACAACATTTAGATGTTCTAGTTTTGTTAGTTTGCTTGAGTGGGTTGTTATGACTTTTGGTTTAAAGAATGCTGGTGCTACTTATCAGAGGGCTATGAATTTGATCTTCCATGATTTACTTGGTGTTATACTGGGAGTTTATATTGATATATTGTGATTAAATTGACCGGCTTGAGTCATCATTTGGCTGATTTAAGACTTGCTCTTGAGAGGACGCGTCAGTATGGTTTGAAGATAAACCCGCTCAAATGTGCTTTTGGTGTATTGGCTGGAAAATTCTTGGGCTTCATTATTCATGAGAAAGGCATAGAAATTGATCCAAAGCGAATTGAAGCCATGAAGAAAGTGGAGGCTCCTACCTGCAAGGAGGATTTGTAGAAGTTTCTAGGCAAAGTGAATTTCTTTAGAAGGTTCATATCTAATTTGTCCGAAAAGATAGATGCTTTACTCCTATTCTTCGATTAAAAGTTGAAGCTGAATTTACTTGGGGGGCATAGTAGCAAGAGGCTTTTGAGAAGATCAAGAAATATTTATTTTCACCACCTGTTCTCAAGGCGCCTAAGAGACGTATTTCTTTTAGACTTTATGTCGCTGCAGAAGATAAAGTTATTGGTGCTGTTTTGACTCAAAAACCGAAGGAAATAAGTATATTATTACATATGTGGGCCGACGACTTATTGATGCGGAAACAAGTTATACATTTATTGAGAAGTTATGCTTATTTTTGTATTATGCTTGTATCAAGTTGAGGCATTATCTTTTATCTAATACTTGCGTAGTTACTTGTCAAGCCGATGTCAATAAGCATATGCTACAAAAGCCGATTTTGAGTGGTAGAATTGGAAAGTGGGCTTATTCACTTGTTGAATATGATTTAGCCTATGAATTTTTGAGAGCTGTTAAAGGTCAAATTGTAGCGGATTTCATTGTTGAACATCGGATTAATGATGAGCATGATTTGGAAGTCGGCTATGTTACTTGCACACCATGGAAGTTGTTCTTTGATGGATCGGATTGTGATGATGGTCAAAGAATTGGTGCCGTTCTAATTTCTCTGAGTGGCACTATTTTTGAATTTTCAAACTGATTGGAAGAAGAAAGCACGAATAATCAAGTTGAATATGAAGCACTTCTATTTGACATGAAATTCATGGAATCTATGGGTGTCAAACATGTGGAAGCTTATGGAGATTCGCTTCTGGTGGTGCAGCAAGTATATAAGGTATGCCAATGTTACAATGGATTTTTAAATGCATATCTTGATAGATGCCTTGATATTATCTCTAGCTTTGATGAATTTGTGATTCGACATATCCCAAGAGAAGATAATAGAAAGGCAAATATTCTGGCTCAGCAAGCATCTGGCTACAATGTTACTAGAAAATATTTTAACATGAGAAAACCGATGCGAGCAATAGCCGAGTTACTGGTTCTGGACGAACCGGTCAGACCGGACGTGTCGACCTGTCTGACCGGTCAGACAGGTGAAACCGGCAATTCGGCCATTAATTCTGATTCAAAGAAGAAGGTCGAGGTTGCTAATTGGAGGGTGCCTATTGTGACGTATTTAAAGGACCCTGGTCATGGTGCAGAAAGGAATATTCGACGTTTGGCATTCAAATATATTTTGATCGACGATGAACTTTATTGTCAGACCGCCGAAGATATACTTCTCAAGTGTTTGGATTCTGATCAAGCTCGTGTTGCTATGGGAGAAGTTCATGAAGGCATCTGTGGTACACATCAATCGGCTCCTAAATGAAGTGGTTGCTTAGGAGAGCCGGTTTTTATTGGCCAACTATGATGGCAGATTGTTTCAGATATTATATGGGGTGTGAAGAATGTCAACGATTTGGTGATATTCAGTTGGTTATTGCATCCTATTGTCAAGTCATGGCCATTCAAAGGTTGGGGTTGGGTTTCATTGGTCAGATTAATCCCCCTTCTACAAAGGGATATCGCTTCGTGTTGGTTGCTACGTATTATTTCACTAAGTTGATCGAAGCAGTTCCTTTGAAGAATATGACGCATCGGGAGGTAATTTAGTTTATTACAGAGGATATTATTCATAGATATGGTATTCCGCAAACTTTGACAATGGATCAAGGTTCATCATTTGTTTCAAAGGAGGTGCGTGATTTTGCCGAATCTTATAAAATTAAGATTCTCAATTCATCCCCATATTATGCTCAGGCCAATGGTCAGGTCAAGTCTAGTAACAAAATCTTGATAAAACTTATCAAGAAGAAGATCTTATTTGAAACATTGTGGTCTTATGCTCAGGCCAATGGGCATGAGGTCTTATTTGAAGCATTGTGGGGTCATCGTATATCAAGACATGGTGCTATTAAAGTTACTCCTTTTGAGCTTGTATATGGTCAAGAGGCTGTTTTATCCGCTGAGGTAAATTTGGACGCTTATAGATTGGTTAAACAAAATGATCTTGCCACTGTTGATTACTATAACTTGATGATGGATAATATCGATGAAGTGAGCGACAAGCGGTTGCAAGTTTTGAAGGAAATTGAGAAAGACAAGCTTCAGGTGGCTAGAGCTTACAACAAGAAGGTAAGAGAAAAGTATTTTCAGGTTGGTGAGCTGGTTTGGAAGATAATTTTGCCTCTTGGGATGAAAAGCAACAAGTTCGGCAAGTGGTCACCAAGTTGGGAAGGACCGTACAAGATCATCAAGGTTATCTTCGACAATTCTTATATGGTGGAGACGCTGCAAGGATAACGTCTTTCAAGAGCTCTTAATGGAAGATACTTGAAGAAATATTATCCCAGTGTGTGGCAAGACGCTTGAAGAAGGAGACGACCGGTATAAAGTATCACCCTTAGCATTAATTTTAGCCTTGTATTTTTCTGTATAAATTAACTATTTAGGCTAGCTTCTGGTACTTGCTTTTTGGCTTGCAAAGCTAACCAAAAAGGCAGGGAGACATACGTTGGCAACCGAAATTGGCAAAGTCCGAGGCCGACCAGTCTGACTGTTTGGGCCGACCGGTCAAACCGGTCTGTGCCTGTGTCATCCGAGTCCGGGTAGATTTGTATTGTAGAGTTTTTTTTAGCCCGATTTGGAAGGGTTACGTCCTCCCCGGCCCATAAATATAAAGGCCACGGCCGATTGAGGTCCTTCTACCCAATCGAATTAATCAATATATTTTTTTCTTCAAACCCTAGCTTTTCCAACCTCGTGCTGTTCTTTGCTCGTCTCTACGGCGTTCAAGGGTGTCTTGGGTGGCTTGCCGATTCCGAGACAACCCTAGATCTGCGAGCTCCGACGGGGTCCCTCCCGAGCTCTTGGTTTTAGGACTTTGTGAAGCTCTCCGCGTCCGACCGATCTGACTGGTTAGCACTACCGGTCTGACCTGTAGCGGTGTTCTTTGCTGGTGAAGTGATTGCTGCGATCCGCGTGTTCAAGCGCTTGTGTGTTGACCAATTCAGCATTAATAGGATGATTAAAAGATTTTGTTACATCTAGTTCTCAAGTGGATTATTACATTGATGATAAAATTATTGAGCATCAGGTTTCGCTAATGCCTACATCCTGCGCCGGCAACCAACACCTTCAAAGCCTTACATCTTCCTTGGCTAGGCGGAGTGTCTCCCGTAGCGTGTGGTTCTCCTGACGGAAAACTACTCCATTTCTTCATTTCTATAATTGCCAGCAGCACAGTAGAATCAGTGTCCCAAAGTGTAGCAGGGGCACTTCCTAGTGCAAAGTAAAGAAGAACAAGCTACTGCTAGGCGAAAAGAATAACAAGTAGTTACGATACTGATCTATTACTCTCAAGCTAGCGCAGTGGGGCAGATATACCCTTAGCTACTTCCGGTAGAAGGTTGTTCAATTAGTACATTTGGATAACATACTGCAATCAATGTCGTTCGTTTGATTGTGCTTTGCAGCAGCCTTAGCTTTCTTAGACGCGGCCTTCGTGGTCTCCCCTGTAGTTAAAGCATCTCCAAGAGACTCTCTAAATCGGACTAGCCAAATTCTATTTAGCTATGATTCCATCTCTATATCTCTTCTTCATCCAACAGACTAGCTAAATCTCCCTCTTCAACCCCAACTTTCCTATCTCCTTTCCTCTCTCCCCCACTCACTGACGTGTGGGCCCTACCCCTCCTCCTCTTGTGCTCCCCGTCCATGGCAGCGAGAAGTTCAGACTGCTTATGGAGGTCGAGGAAGGATGGCTTCCTGTCATAGCCACCGGCACCGCCTCCTAGGCTTCCCGCTAGCGGCGAAGTCATTGACCCAGCAACCGCCAGCCCTCACCCTGCGCTTCGGATTGGCAACGAGGAAGTCGGTCGAGGAGGAGGAGGCCTCGCCCGCACATGCCTTGGCGGCACGGGAGGCTGGAGCCGGCGAGCCTTCACCTACACTTCTTCAAAAAGACCTTCACCTATACACTGAGAGATGAACTATATATTGGAACTCAACTCTTTATTCATCATAACTTAGTACAATACAAGACTCTTGCATTGTTTATGTGGCTATTCTACCATGACACTACTATACTATATGGCAATCTTGCTATCTCCTACTTGTGAACTCTTATGACATGGTATGGTAATAGGAGAGGGGAGCACCTCTATTTATAGGACTCCATGGCTCATATAGTTTTGCCATATTTCTATCTTCTACACACTTCTTTACAAAATATCTAACTCTAGAGTTTTAATCATACTTATCTAACTATACAAATATCTAGTTTCTAGAGTATTCCACATTTCACCATAAAACATAACAACCATGGTTAAAGCATACTCTCTAATCTTCTAGAAGCTTCTCATAAGTATGAATTGCTATTTTTCGACACATCATGAACAAAAATAAAGAGCATTGGTCAGAGTATAATTAAGGCAAAATTATCTTAAGTAAATACCTTGGCAGCACGTTATTAGTCGCTAGCTGTTCCACCGCATCCCCCAACCCTCCTTTAGGCATCGGAACGCCCCTACAAATCGATTTTCAGGACCAGGTGTGTGTAGGGGGTGACTCGCCCCCTGAAAATGGATTTCTAGGGGCGAGTAAGGGGTTGACCTGGCCATAGAAATAAGTTCCTAGTCCGTCAAAAAATTCACCAATTTGAATTTAAATTTTTTTATTTTGTTTCCCACTATCTTTTAAAATTTGGATTCCCAGCAATTTTGATTTATCAAGCTTGTCCGTGATCGAGACATTGAATATGTTAGATAAAAAGACTTACACATACAAAATTAAATTTATCTAGCAGTACTGCAGCAATAGTATGTAGCAGCATCCGTTGGAACTTTGGGAGTGCACGGTGCGGCCTGGTAGAGCTAACACCCAACAACCTGTCACCAACCTCTCTGCTCTTTCGCTAGTCCAGAAAATGTGTGCAGTGTGTAGGTGCTGGGCAGGTTCCATACATGCACGCGTGATTCGACCGGTTTGTTTTTTAAGGAAAAAGTCTATAACCAATATTTGGATAATTTTCTAAACTATTGTTTGGTTCATTTTACACCCCAAACTATGTCTTTTGGGTCAAATTACTCCTTAATACAATTTGTCTTTTTCATTTCTCCATGCATTGGTGAAGTTTTAAACTGAAATTTTACAAGATGATAGTACACATCTTAGAAAAATACATCATAATTTTTTAAAATTGTTTTAATAGGTTAATATATTTAATAATAAATTAATTATATGAAAATAATGATAAAAATTATAACAAAACTTTCTAATATGCATTGTGATGTCCACTACTATCCTGCATGATTTGAAATTAAAATTTAACTTATGTATGAAGAGAAAAAAGACAAATTATATAGGGTAAAATGGACTAAATGACATAGTTTAGGGGGTAAATTGAACCAAGTTATAGTTTAAAGAATTATTCAGACAAAGACTTTGTCTATACTTGAAGAGAGTAAATTGAACTTTTTACTTTTTTTTTACTGAGTCACACAGGTCGCGTGGCATCTTGGGCTAATGGAGTCTGATGCATGGGCTAGTTCTTCCGGTGCTATCTTAGCCAGTTGACATTATAATACTCTTATATGGCGGTGTGTTAGATCTTTTTTGCCTAAATTTTTGAAAGAGAATCTTACTATTTCAGAGCATTAAATAAAGTCTATTCATAAATTTTTTTACACGGATGGGTTGTAAATCGCGAGACAAATTTAACGAGTGTAATTAATTCATAATTAGCGGATGGTTACTGTAGTATCACTGTTGCAAATCATGGATTAAGTAGGCTCATTAGATTCATCTCGCGATTTACAACCCATCCCCATTCGTGCAAAATTTTTTGCAAATAGATTTTATTTAGTACACCATGCATGTGTCTAAATATTCGATGTGACATTTTTGGGTGTCAAATTTTGGGATCTAAACAAGGCCATTTACATGATTTGCACTGCAAGCTACTATTACATGGAGTCGATCTTTTGGTGCACTGTCAGTAGTGCCATGCAGGTAAAGAGAATCGAAAGTTGCAGCACGCAGTGCCCCTAGTCCTAGTACAGCGATTCTGAACTGACCAAGAGACTACCTGGGCATAGTGGATCATGGACGTGGCCAATGGGGTTCTCTTCACCGTGTGACGGAGCAAGAGGAGGATCGGTGGAGCACAGCTCACGTTGTTGTGTGTTGCGGCCTCCTGCTTGCTGCTCATGCCCGTGGTTGGTGGCCTCTTCCACGAGCAAGGGAAGCCGTGAAGGCTCGAAGAGGTCTCGTGGGCCGGGGAGGCACTGTGCCTCGGTGATAATGAGACGTACCTCGTCACGCTTTTGCCGGCCGTCTCCCTCTCGCCGTTGTGACGCCCGGTCGGCAGCGGCAGGCTCCGCGCGCACTACTACTGCCCGTAGACCGTAGGCCCACAAGCTGACAACCACACGCAGGTCCCTCGTTTTAACTCCTGCTTAACTAATTACTAATCCACTCTACCTCCTTTGGCTTTTGGAGATAAGCTGCACGTTTTGCTCTCTTATTTTCGTTTCCCCAATTGTTCAATCCTGGTATTGTTCAACAACCGTTGGTAGCAGTAGCCGTAGAGGCGTGGCGTAGAGGGGCACGCCTGGTACGCGTTGGCGGATCGTTGAGTGGCCAGCCAAAGCCAAGGCAAGGCCACCGTGCGGTTTTAATTTTATTGCTGTGCGTCTGAGCTAGATGCAGCCTGCAGAGGTTCCCGGAAAAGACACCCGAAAAGGACGATCTGGGGCATGCATATCTGCTGTTCCGTCCGTGTCCGTCCGCCGATAGCTTACAGGGAAATGCGTACGAGTGCTAGTCCAGTAGACAGTACTAGTACCCTTTGCATTTACGCCGGCCGTGAGTCGATGGAGAGCTCAAAGCCTCAAAGTCATGGCCTTGGCCTTGCAGGAGAAAGATGGATGGATCCGCAGTGTGTGCACTGATGGTCCGCTGCTCTGTCCTACTCTCTCCGTTGCAAATTATATGTTATTTTGGTAAATCTAGATGCATAATTTTTGCTAGATATCTAAATAAACACTATGTCTATATATATATATGATAAAAATTATGTATTTAGATTTGTCAAAACAACCTACAATTTAGAACGGAGGGAATATATATCAGGACATCTAGATGGTATGTGTGCCTTTCCAAAGGCACACATCGTGGCAGTATTTTCTTTCCTTTGGGCATGAATGTCAGGAGGAAAAGAAACTGACGTGGCCCATTTTCACACGTCTGATCTGGCAGGAAATCGCCGGGTTCGAGTACTGGACGGCAGTAAGAAACATGCATTACGCTTGTTCCTCTTCGTACATGCATTTTACCTCCCAATTGCCCATGCTACAGGCCACACTGGATGCACGCACGTTCATCTGTATGCTACTGCCAGCTGAACCAAACCACCGTCCGTTTGTTCTGTAGCACGCAAGCAATAGCAAGACAAGAGATGGGATGCGTAGCAGCCTCCAAATCGCGAGATGCAGAAAATCTGAAAATGGCACGCACGTTTGCTCGTTCCGTCTCGACAGAAAGCTAGTGTCAAACTGGGGACAGCGACCGAATCGGGCAAAGCACACGGCAGAGGCAGGAAGCATCTTGCCATCTCCGATCGGACCACAAGCACCGGCAGGAAACGGAATGATTCCGTCTCAAACCGGAGGACAGAACCGCAAGCCGCAGCAGGAAATGACCAGACGCATCGTCGAGCCTGCTTCTGCGCCATCTCCTCTGATGAATCGAGACGCTGGTGAGTGGTGACTACACTGACAGGCCACTCTCATCATCTAGGCCGTGTTTGGTTACTGTAGATGCAAAGAGAATCTTCTATGCATGATGTACGAAACGAAGTCTGTTTGCAAAACTTTTTCACAGATAGATGCAACTTTGCGCATCGAATCTAATGAGCCTAATTAATCCATGATTAGATACAGTAATACTACAGTAACCAAGGCCAAATCTTTCTCTAATCGCACGGTCAAAGCACTCATAAGATACAGCTTTGCTACAGTACCCAGGATTTTGGAGATGGTTTTATAATTAGACTTTATTTAATACTACTAATTAGTGGTCAAAGGTGCAAAAAAAGATTCACCAAATTTTTTCACCATCACAACCAAACACGGCCCTAGCTACTCGGCTCAGCTCGTGGAAGTGTTGTACTCGTACTCGACAGTACGCAGGCCACAGAGCTCTAGATGGCATCATGAGGCGCAGGCCACGGAGCCTCGTACGCGACAAGGCCACGGTCATGCATGTGTGCCTGCTTCCCGGCGCGAGAGCGACAGCTACCTACGCGCTTGGTGCTGCATCCATGCTTGTTGGGCAGCCTTGCTCACCTCCAGTCCTCTTCGGGCGCTGCATCCATGCTTGCTGGGCAAAGCCTTGCTCACCTCCAGTTCTGTAGAGCTGAGCTCGATGTTCTGCCAGTTTCAGACTTTCAGTGCTATGATCGAGCATGTGCATGCTCCGGGCCTCCGGGGGTAGACGCGGATGATTTCGTTTCTGCGTGGCAATCGAGTCTCAGGCGCACGTCCTACGATGTGAAACGTCGAGCAGAAACACTGATGCCATCTAGAGGCATTGCACGATGAAGTTTGGGGCTCAGGGCCGGCGGCCCGGCCGGCTGGGCGACTGCAAGGGCAGTCGGATGGACGCCCTTGCTTTGCCTTCAAAACTGGTATACAGGCCAAACCCGAAAGGCAGGCTCATCATTGCTCAGAGTCAGAGGCAGCAACAAAACGATACCCAGACGCCACTCGTGCAAAAGTTGGATCCGTATCCTGTACCCACCGTTTCGCTGAATGTGTGGTGGCATATGCCTCTCGATCTCCGTTCTCTGCGAGTATGCATTGAACATTTGAACCGGCAGAAGAATAGACGCGAAACTAATATTTTCTTGCCACCGTTGCGAAAAACCATCAATATAATCTGGATCTCATTTTTTCTTCAAAAAAAAATCTGGATCCCGTTTAAGATGCAACATGCCAGTGACCAACTCGAAAAGGTTTTGGAGAATCTGAATCTGTGATTACGAAAATCATTGTTTAGACAGAACACTTTTTAGCCCAATAATGCCCGAACAGCAATTAAGGCCCAAACAGCAACTCAGGTTTTTTTTTTTGTTCGGATTTTGGACTGACGCCGTATTCAATACAACATCGACTATATGAGGCGCGTCCACCAAACTAAGACCCTGTTCCGCTGGCGGCTCCTTCAGTCAGCGAACAGTATTTTTCTCTCACACCACTCTAGCAGCAGGCTCCAGTCACCAATTAGCCAATAATATTTTTTCTCACAATACTCCAACAGCAGCCTCCAGCACCAGCACAGCGAACAGGACCTAAACAGATTTTGTGGGCTGTGGCAAAAGAAAAGAAAGAAAGGTAGGGCTTTCCCTCTCTGCCGCCGCCCTGATCGTGATGGGTATCATAGCATCGTTGTTGCGACGTTATGCCGCCGTTGAGCCGATCCCGTGGCGCGACAAGGGGATGGAGTACGAGGTGATGTTCTTTGAGGAGGAGAGAATCGGGCCCGGTGCTCTGGAGGCGCGTGGCGACCGGTTCATCTCGAGTGGCCGGCTGCGGCTACGGTGGAGCCTGGCCATCTCACGGGTTTTCGAGGAGGCGGCTTACTCCTACGTCCTCGCTGAAAAGTGTACGCCATACTTGTTTTTTCCTCCTCTTACAGAAAATCTCCGATTACAATTATACCAATCGCTCCTAATTTGATGATGCTGGGAGAAAAGCAGCACGGGCATTCGGCGAGTAGGCCCACTATGACCTCCAGGTTTGCTTCACACATTGGTCAATATTGATTTCGGGCAGACATGATCGATCTTGCCATGATCGACGAACCATTGTACTAAGTATTACTAACCCATCTGTTGATCGGTTGCGAGCTGCAACCTGTAGTTTGGCGACGAAGGTGAACTGAGTGCGGCATCTGCGCTTTTACGATGCGCGAAGTGCTACACCCAGATTGAAGAAAAAGGTACACAGTGAAGATACTCGCAGCAATTGTGGTGCTAGTCTGTGCCCTGACGACCTTGATCTTATGCAGAGGCGGGCGAGATTGCTGCCACTAAGCATGCGCTGGAGAATGCCATCGCATTATTCGTCAAGAAAAAACAATCTGCATTTGGCTGCCGCGAGTTGCGTGGATCTAGCAAAGTTCTATATGGAACATCAGCAGCTGCAAAATGCTTTGGATTCGTATGAGTAAGAAGGTTCTAGAAGAGTGGAGAGCAATGTGAGTAATAGTTAGCATGCTTCATGGTGAAGTGTAGAATTTTCTAGAAGAAAAATATTTGTATGTGTTAGAGTGCGCAGTGGAATCCAGCCCGGCCCGCTATACCCACGAGCCGGCGCCCTACCAGGTCTCAGGTCCACCGGAGCCCAACCAACTAAGCCTTTGTGCCTAACTTAACCTTATATATTGGGCTCCCCCACCATCAATTTCCGATGTGGGACTAATTCTAACAGTATGATAGGATAAAGATGGAGAAAACTCAAAGATGGAGAAAACTCTAGAAATGTAGAAGTGCGTAGAAAGTGGGCACATAGCAACACCATATGAACCATGGAGTCCTATAAATATGGGTGTCCCCCTCCCTCTTGTCATACCATGGTATAAGAGGTCTCAAATAATTACATGTAGTGTAGTGGTGTCATGGTAGGATAGCCACGTAAAGAGTGTCGGTATCATCTCATATTGTATCAAGTTGAGTTGTGAATAAGGGTTTGAGTTCTTTTATAAGTGTTAGCCTCCCAGTCTCAAAGTACTTAGTGTTTGTGATCTATCGTAGGCTGGCTCTGTCATACAGGATCATCCGGAAGCGAGAAAAATGGCTCTGCCGTTGAAAGGACCTTAGGTGTAGGTCCTCAGCTCAGTGGTTATTAGTGCCACCTCGATTCCAACATTCGTAACAAGGGAATGTTGCCCATTAAGGACTAAGAGAAGTACGACAAATATATCAAGTCATCAGGTCCTATTTGCTCGACCTGTTCAGTTCAACTAGTATACTACAACCCTGGATGTAGGGGTCACATGATTAGGTTGGTCTATCATCAGCACTCCAGTGTTTAACAGTTGTGGTGTCACAGAAATACCAAATGAGCATCAACTCATGAAGATCGTACTATGGTGGCAATCAGGCTCGACCTCCCTTGGTCGCTGGTGAACACCAGATGGGTCGCCATGGCTGAGGTTGTTGGAGGATGGTTTCCAAAAGAGGGGTTTACCGGGAAGGAGTGGGATGCTCAATTAGCCTCGACCTCCCTTGGTCGTCGGTGAACACCAGGCGGGTCGCCATGGCTGAGGTTGTTGGAGGATGGTTTCCGAAAGAGGGGTTTACCGGGAAGGAGTGAGATGCTAAAATTTGGGGATAGAAATACCGGTGTATTCTGTTGCTTATATATCGAATGTCCAGGTTCTGTCTCTTTCCACTCGTGATGTTTTCCTCTCTAATTTTGGGATGTTGGGATGGGTTCGACCATGGATCCGTGTGAAATAGATGGGGACAGTGCTGGAGGATGTCTAATGGACTTTTTTGCAAACTCATTCGCTTCAAAATTCCTATCCTCAAGCTTGAAATGTAACTCTTGGAATGTTGCTTCTTTTGTATCATGCAGTGTTCCAATGTTCCCAAACGACCTGGCTTAGTTTTTCTTTCTCTCAATTAAGAAAAATATAGCCAAGCGAATCGGAACATGAAGTTTAGAGAGTATGCTTAATTTCAGCATAATGCCTTGGGAGGCATGCAATTGCAATCATCATAAGTTGCCTTTGTGTGATCTGCCCTGAACTGATCTGCATTACTATTTCCCTCAAAGTCAATTACTTTTCGATCTGAATATGATAATTCACCTTTGAAGGCATCGGGATACTATTGTCAGCATATCTGGTAGCACAATCACTTGCAGAATATCGTGATCTAAGCTATAAAGCCATTAGCTGCCTCTCCAATTCCATTGATGCCTTCTCTATTCATGGAGTACTAGATCTTTGTTGGCTGTAAACATTAGCACCTTGTTACAGAAGAAATTGCCACTGAAATTCTGCTTACAACCTCCCCTCCCATGTTTTGTGACATTGCCACTGAAATTCTTTCAGAACACGCAATTGGTGATTCAGTTCTACCTTCACCATTTTCTTGGTTGAGTGCAGTTCTTGGTGTCTTCGTGTCACTGCACGTCCGACATTAGTTGTGGCATGACTGCCTACACTTCCCTTAATGTTAGGATCACCTGGACCTTGAGAACTCACAACGTACATTCATCCGGCACTAGAAACAGGGTTTCACAAACTGTTGCTGCTGTTTAGCAACAGCAGCCTTCCAAGATTTTGTTTCCCTTTTTTGCTTGCCTTATGGTGATTCAGTTCTTATTCACTCTGTTCGCTGAGTTAGAGCTGGAGCTGGTGGCTGGAGTGGCGTGAGAAAAAAATACTGTTGGCTGGCTGGTGGCTGGAAGCTGGTGCTGGAGCGATGTGAGAGAAAAACACTGTTGAGCTGGAGGCTGCTGGAGCTGCCGAACAGAGTGATTCTTGCATCGTTTTCTTCATTGCATGGTGCTGTTAATACGGAGTACCTTCTTGCTGTTGCATGACCCAGCCTTATGTGTCAAATTACAATATGCAGTACCCAGATTGTTAGGATCACTTGCACCACGAGGGCTCTTTGATCCTGCAATTAAAGAGAGTTTCTGATGCTGCTGTTGCCGTTGGTTAGCAACAGGAGTTTGCTGATCTGAAACATTTCAAGGTTGATGCCGGGTGAAAGGATTTTGCTAACCAGCAACGCTCTGATATTCTGCTGCTGCTGGATAGTCTGACATGAGATTGCAGACTAAACAGAGGGGGGGTTTTTGGTCTCATCTCGAACCCACCGCGTGGATATGCATCAACTGTTTTTTTTTAAGGGAATGAATCAATTGCTTGGCTCCCGGGACACAAGAAGGCTCAGTGCCGCCAAGGCGCTCGTTGCCTGCGATGCCGATTGCCACACAACTTGCGATTGCTAGCTGTACGGCGGAGCGTGACACGTCCGCCTCAAAGCTGAGGCGGCCTAGACGACACCAGGTTCCCAGCCGCCATCGACACTAGAGCGTTGCGCATCCTGCCCCTGCACCGCAGTCCGCCACTTTGGTGGCGCGATCGATCACGGCGACCGAGCATCGACCAAAAGCCGAGCTGGACCTTTCCAGCTAGCTCCAGCCGCGCGGGTCTTCGTCACCATGCCGCAGGAGGCGCTGGACGCGGTTGTGGAGCGTGGACCGTGAGGGGATGGGATGTTCATTCATCGTACAGCACCGGAGGATTCCAACCTACTGTTGCCCGATGATGAGGCTGCTCTCCGCGTCCTCAGCGGTGGGCGGTCGGTGCGCCTTCTTCTCTACCGGACCGCCGCCAGTGGATGCTTCAAGCCCACGCGGAGCTCGAGCTTGGCTCGTTCCTCCATCGTGTGGAGTTGGAGCGCACGGGAATCCCAGCTCACGCTTGGGAACTCGACACCACCAAGAAGCTCCTCCTCCTCTGTTCATACCGTTGGATCGAGTCGACGCGCTGGACCCTGCGACAGCGACACGCTAGGTCGCTAGGACCCGTGGACCTTCCGGTTGAAAGCGCGGTCGATTCATCCACCCAGGGTACATCTTCTCACCACGAAACCTCCATCTCCAATGGTCTCCGCCGTACCGGAGAAGCAGCCAAGAAGGTGCTAACCTACACCGTGCTCCGTGCAAATCCTTGTCGCTGGGTGTACCAGGGTTTTAAAATCCGACCGGACCGGCCTAACCGCCGCCCTCCGGTACCGGTTTACCGGACCGGTTAGGCCGGTAACCGGTGGAAACCGGTTAAATTCAAATCCAAATTTAAATAAATTCAAAAACTCCCATCCAACCGGTTCCGACCGGTTTACCGGCCGGTTTTACCGGTTTACCGGCCGGTTTTACTAGTTTACCGGTCGGTTTGACCGGTTTGAAATTCAAAAGCTACCATGCAACCGGTTTACCGGCCGGTTTGACCGGTTTACCGGCCGGTTTGACCGGTTTGATCGGTGGGCCTTCATGGGCCGGCCCATTTTTTTTCTTTTTCTTTTTTGATTTAACTTTAAATTCCCACAAACTATACTAAATGAATGAATTTTTGAGAAAATTTGACACCATTAGATTCATCACACCTTGAAGTATTTTTAGGAATTTTTTGGGAATTTTTCATTTTTTGAATTCAAATTTAAAATTTGAATTTTGGCCGGTTGGGTACCGGCCGAAACCGGAACCGGACCGGACCGGTTTGACGCCAGCGAGAATAGAAGCCCCAAGCGCTGGCGGTGGCGGTGGCGATGGCAGCTTATCACGCAGGCCGCCGCCCTGCCGGGGGGCCACTAGCCCCTTGTTTAGATGCACTTAACATTCCAAAATTTTACAATATTTTTCGTCACATCGAATATTTGAACGTATGCATGAAGTATTAAATATAGATAAATAAAATAATTAATTACACAGTTTGTCTATAATTTAAGATACAAATTTTTTAAACCTAATTAACTCATGATAGGACAATAATTACTAAATACAAACAAAAATATTACAGTACTTTACATCCAAAACTTTACGTATCGAAACAAGACAGATCTTTTATTAGTAGTTGACCGTTTTATAGCCATTTGCTCCGTCCGCGACGCAGCTCGCCGATCGCCACGACCACCTGCGGCGCCGCAACAAGTTCGGCAAGTCATCATGACCAACAAAGTTGTTGGCTTGTTGCACGGCGTAATGCTATGTGTTAGGGCCCTCGACACGAAGTGGCCCGACGTCGTATGTCTTCAAGGGACAAAGGTGTCGGCCATCCCTCGACGTGTCCTGCTGGCAACACTTGTCTCTTCCTTTGACTGTCACGTGACCAACAGTTGATCATGTGTTTCTTTCGATGTGTGGTAGACTGACAAAAGAACCATTGAGGTGGGGGTCAAAACATCTATCCATGAATCTCTTCAATGCAGCTAGTGTTAATTTTGTATTGAATTTTTCCGGATGAGCTAAATTACCTGCTTATTAGAGGGATTATCTAAATGGGGGTAATAACAAACCAAATCGGCTTCTCGGAGAAGTCAAAGATGGTAAACATTTGTTTTTTTCATATTTTAATCTAAAATCTAAAATAAACTAATATTCTTATAATAACCTTTTTTGAATTTATTTCCAAAACTAACTCTTTTAGCAATGTTAAATAATAACCAGCCACCACATTAGTGCGCATATGAGGTGGCCTGCGCATATGAGGTGGCCTGGGCTTGCATACAACATTTAGGTTGTATTTGGATCACACTCCTAAACCAAAGTGACCAAAAGTAGTGACTGAATTTTAGTCGCTCCCGTTTGCATCTAGTAGCTAAAAAGGGATAAAGATCCAAACAAAATGAATAAAATGAGGGGTGGACCCAAACTCCTCCTTTCAGCTTCTTTTGGTCACTTTGCTTTAGAATGTAGGACCTAAACATGACCCTAATGATATTATTATAAAGGGCGGAACTACCCTATCGGCAGGATGGGGTGGCCGCCCTAGCTACCGGCAGGCTCGTCTCAAGACCCCCTATATTTTTTCGGTCACCCCTGCTCCTCGCCACCCTCCGTCGGGCCTCTATGGCTGCCTGGGCGCGAGGTGAAGATGAAATGAGCAAGAAGAAGAAGATGGAGTTGTAGGTGGATCAGATTTGAATCCATGAGCCAGCACAACCCAACATGAAATAGCCGCCCTGAGACCAAATCCCAATACTACTAACACTTGTTCCGATCTTCAGACTCTAGAACCCAACGCCTCTCCTCTTCCTCTTCGCGCCGTAGCAGCCAGCAGTCCAAGCGGCAGCGGTGACGGCTGCTGTGTGCACACCCGGCAGTGGGGCGGTCGGCGTGCGGCGAGCCGACAAGGGCCTAGATGATTTGGAGTTCCTTGGTGCTTTGCTAGTGCCTAGTGGTACTTGTATTCTTGCACATTCATCATTATTTATGATCATTTTGTTATTACTATAATTTTTTGATAGTGTATTGGCGCAAGAACTATAAATTTATTCTTCAAATTTGAGGTAACATCCTAAAACTCTATTTGAAATTTGTAAGATTGCGATGTGTGAACGCGCTAATGTGGTGTGAATGGGTGTGTTTTTATATTTGGATTAGTTTCTCGCTAAAAGTCGTCCCACCTATAATTTTCTGGCTCTGCCACTGTATTGTAGTCGCGTCATGATGGTCGGCGAGCCTTGGGCAGCGGCATCAGGGTGATAACCGCTGTGTTCGCTTGGCTGTGGCTGATGGCTGGTGCTGTTTTGTAATGACAGAACAGTACTGCTGATTGGCTGATAGCCGGTTGCTGGTGCTGATTTAGTACGATAGAACAGTACTGCTGGCTGGTTGGCTGACAAGCCAAGCGAACACAGCGAACATGAGCTCCTAGGTTCTGGGAAACTAAATTCGTGAGTAAATATTATATTTTTATTTTCTTTTGTAATTTTTAGTGAACATAAATTTCTTATTCATAATACGTTACAAATTATGTTCATACCCGGTAACCCGATGTGTTTGGGTTTGGGATGGGCAAACCCGATGGGTTTAGACCCGTTGCCATCCCTAGGAGAGATAGATCGACTGTGAGTTGTGAGACTTACGATTGGTTGTAGATTCAACATTGGGAACCACTAATCCGGTAGCATCGCTGGTCAGTCGAGCCAGGACACATGTAGATCTCCCCACCTCTTTAGTGGGATGTCAACCCCGAGTCGGGAGACACCTTCCTTCTCGCTACAGGCTGCAGCAGGCCCTGAGGTTATATAAGGGGAGCTAGGTTTTCATTTTTCTCATCTCTATCGACTCTCGTACACATGATCCATTCGCACGCTCGCTTACAAGCATCCATTGTAAGCCACTAAGTGATCGGATGCGAGGAACACGATCTTGATCCCAAACTGGACATAGGGCCTTTGCCCAAAACAATATGAATCCTTATATCTCGAGGTTCGCGGTATGCCAATCAATTTAAGCTATAATTGATAAGGAAAAATTTAATTAGTAATTAATACACTACTACATAAACGATTTTCAGGGACGCCTCATTTTTAGGGACGGATGCAAATGTACCCCGCTCTTACAACAGGAGTTGGGTACTGTAGCATTTCGCCCACCCCTGGAAATACATCTTCAGGGACGGGTGACGGCACCACCCGCCCTTGAAAATAGGGCTCATTTTTAGGGGCGGGTGGTGCCGTCACCCGCCCCTAAAGATCGGATTTCCAAGGGCGGCTGATGCCACCAGTCGCCCCTGGAAATGAGCACTATTTTCAGGGGTGGATGGTGGCATCAGCCGCCTCTGGAAAACCATTTCTAGGGGCAGCAGGTAATGCCACCCACCCCTGAAAAGCGCCATAAATATTTAGGCGCGTCCCATCTTCCTCCTCCCGACAGAACAGTGCTCTCTGGGGGGAGGTGCTGTCCGAAAATTCCATACATCATAAATATATTCATCATCGATCAAAAAATCCTCAATAGTGCACTAGCTGGACAGGTGAAAATTGGTGGGAAAGACAAATTTAAATGAAGCAGAAATAGAATTTTGAAAACCTGAATCGAATCGCGCAATTGCTTTACAGGTGAAAATTGGCGGGAAATAAAAAACAGTATAATTAAATATAGAGGGAAACGGATTAGAATAAATTGGCGGAAAACAGAAATTTGAATGGATTAATAAAGCGGGAGACAAAAATCTAGAATTTCAAATTTTGGCTTGGCGGGAAACAAATTTAAGAGACGGCTCATGCTTTGAGCCGCCCCTGTAAAAAATTTCCAGGGGCGGGTGATGGCAGCAGCCGCCCCTGAAAACATCATTTTCAGGGGCGGCTCACGGGGTGGTCCGCCCCTGAAAAATTATTTCCAGGGACGGTTGCATGGCCCGCCCCTGGAAAACTTGATTTCTAGCAGCGGGAGACAGGGACGGGTGGCGCGCCCGCCCTGAAAACCGCCATTCTACCCGCCCCTAGAAATATTCTCTGCAGTAGTGATAGATGACATATCGGCTGGTGTTTTGAATGTTTCATAAAAAGTTATATCAGCCAAGCAGTCTGATACCGATTCACATGTGACAGCTGGAACTAAAAGCAAATCCAATCACAAAGAAACGCTTCTAGCTATTGATGTCTCTGTAGTGGGGGAATGGTCACTACAAAAGGCTATATATATCAGCCTTTTTGAAGGTGCTCATAGTCATAGATCTAGTAAGGTGTGTCTTGAGTGCATTCATAGGATAAGTGTGGGTGCGTGGGTGTATGTAAATATCTATATGGTGTGTTTTGGAAAACACACAAACATCTAGTACAAGCTCACTACCGGAAAACGCTAAATTGCTGTGTGCCAGAAACTTTACCGTGTGCATTTTATCGGGCACGGCAAACAAGGAACACACGGAAAACGGTGCCCTTCACCGTGTGCCAAGCCCTACCACACCGCAAACGTGCCGTTTCGCCGTGTGTCAACACACAGGCACACGGTGAAGATTAATCACGTGCCTGGCACGCGCTTCTGCCGTCAGGGGCCGTGCCACGGCCTCACGGCCGTCAATGTTTGCCGTGTGCCAGAGTTAGGCACATGGCGAACTCCAATTTTCGCCGTGTGCTCAGCGTCAGGCACACGACGAACTTTCTTCTGCCGTCAAGGCCCTAGACGGCGCCTGACGGACGTCAATATTTGCCATGTGTCCAGGGTGACACACGGCAAACGTGCCCCTTTGCCGTGTGCCTGGACCTCGGCACACGGCAAACTATGGTGTTTGCCGTGTGCCTCAAACCAGCACACGGTAAACACAAAGAAAAATTTTTATGTTTTTTCTTCAAATTTTTTTCTACACTCTCCATATATTGTTTGGTACTCTATGTTTGAATATGATATTTTTATAGAAATGTTAGTTGTATTTAACTAATTTATTTCATTTGAATGATTTTTACCATATAAATCAAATTTAATTGCAAAGTGCATGAAATAATAGAAAAAAATTGTAAAAAATGATATTCATAATATTAACTATAGTGGTAGAGCTTAAATAGTTGTTCAAACGAAATTTCAAAGATTGTGGTAATGAAACACTACGACGATCGTGGTAGCAAATCGTGCTATGGATTGTGAACTTTGGTCTGTATTTGTGAAATCGTGCTATGGATTGTGGACTTTCAGTTTGTGAACTTGTTACTATGGATTGTGAACGTGAATATGACTATATCGACTGCCTGTGAGCTATATTATGCTATATATATGATGTCTGTGACATTTGTTGTGATAAATAAATATTAAATGTGATATTTGTCTGTGTGGGGTCATTTATACGTCACAATCAAAAATAAATAAATTCTATATGGTCACTTTGTCGTGTGTCTGGATCCTGGCACACGGCAAAGTGACCATTTGGCCTTACATGTGCACTTCTTTGCCATGTGCCAGAGTAACACATGGCAAAGCGACCTAAACTTCGCCGTGTGCCAGGATCCCTGGCACACGGCGAAGTTCAAATCTTCGCCGTGTGCTATGGACCCTGGCACACGGCGAAGTTTAAATCTTTGCCGTGTGTCAGGATCCATGGCACACGGCAAACTTCGAATCCGGCGCCGTCTCCTCGCGCCGTTACCAACCCCCGTGGCCGTCCCCGCCGTCATGTGCTTTAGTTTGTCGTGTGCCGGCCAAAACACACGGCAAAAGTCTTTGTTGTGTGCCCGATAAAAGGCGTACGACGAAGCCGGCTTTGCTGTCGTGGTTGGTCGCCGTCAAGAATTCGCCGCAGGCCGCGCACAGCGAAAATGGATGCCGTGTGTTTTAGGATCTTCGCCGTGTGCCCTGGGCACATGGCAAATGGCCGGAATCCGGTAGTGACTCCATCCACATATCTTTGCACCGGCTGTTTTAGATTTGTGCACCATAAGAGAACACGTACAAGGACATGCACATTTTATTTGTTCGTCCCACTTAGGCCAATTTTAATGAGACTGTCATAGGAGTGTCATGAACATTAAATTTGCTAACATGTACCAATAGTATGAGGAGAGAGAAAAGAAGAGTGTCATGAAATGTGAGAGGAGTATCATCACCATGACACTCCACTGGCATAGTTCTCAAGTTTCCAATCTTGATAACTGTGTCGATGACACTCTCACTTAGTCTGGCCTTACGTACGTTGCGTAGGTCCTTCTCCTAATTAATTACATCCATATATAACTAATACAATTAAGCTATTTCATTTTTTTTCTTTGTTTCAGAACCAACACGGCATATTTAGCCAGTCACATAGGTACATGTATGAAGCCTACAGCAGCATATATATGACATGATTGATCCTAGTTAGGAGAGAAGACCTGCAGTAGCTTCGCCATTTCCGGGAACATGCGAGTCGGCCGGTAGTCTTTGTTGAGGCAGACGATGGTGGCCATTGCTTCTAAAACAAACTGCAAGTGATTGAAAAGACCACTGAATATACAGTAATGGGGATGGTCACTGCAAAGTTGCATTGCTTCAGTTATTCAGATGTACAAAATATAAAATGAATTGTAAAAATACTTTTTAGCATAGCTTGTTGTGACATACCCGACGAATTAAAATGCTTAATTAAGCTTAACCGCTATCATTTGGCGTATCAGGCGTGTTAGCTTAATTAAGTGTAACTTGACAGGATGTTTCTAACCCACAGGCCGATCGAAACACACCAAAAGTCTCGCACGAAGGCGAGCGCAGAAGGTACCAGCATGATAAAATCTTACAAAAATAGTAAATAATATTAAGACTTTTACAAAACAGCTTTAAATTTTAAAATTTACAAAAGAAAAAATAGCAGCGGAAGAGAATCTAACTTACAGAGCATTTTTACTAGAGGGTAAATAAAACAAACTAAATAAGTCGAGCACTACCGAGATGTGAAGACAAGGCACCACATTGAGCCCACCGATGTGAAACCTAGTTAGCTCCTATACCTAAAATAGGGTAAACAACAAACCCTGAGCAACTAATACTCAGCAAGACTTACCCGTCTAATGGGTATACTTAGTCCACATATCTAGACATGAAAGGCTTTCTGGCTGGTAGTTTGTTTTACAGAAAAGCACCAAAAAGTAGATTCTTGATTTCAAGATTTTAGCTCTAAATTAAAGCAATAGATTTGCTAAATATCTATGGTTTGCATGTATATGACAACCAATGTGAAAACACAATTGATTAAGAAATATCAACATTTATTATATCATTCCGTTTCACTTCCTTACTACGATGTGACTCGAAGATCAAGGTGCTCATGTCCGAGAGCGACTGACGGCGAATCGATCCAATTTAACCTTGTAAGGTGGACCTAACCAACACGGCACGTATTTGCCCCGTCGGACTATACATGCCAACCATTCCCATCCCCGCCTCGAACTACAGGAACCAGCCCAACGACATATGGTCAGCTGAGCTCAACATGAGACCACCAAAAGTAAACAATGCATCCTCATTTCTCCGCGACTACTCGACTACCCCAGAAGTTGGGTGCGGGTTCCTATACTTTCGAAGCAAGGCAGTACTCGGCTTACTGGTTTCGACTACCTCCTACTCCCGGTATGCGGTTAGTACAATTCAAACATGATCAGCAGGGCCAACAACGGTACGGTCCTTAACCGACACAGACGGGACTAAGACACCCAGAAACCCTGTCCTGCTGCCATATCTATATATCATCATCACTTCCCGTCTGGTCTCATGCTTCCATTTATATCAAGTTCAACAACTCGGAACTGGATTATAAAATATTATATATCTCACGAGTAACCGGAAATTACTTGACTTCTAATCATTCTATTTCTCGCGAGTGACCAGAGATCACTCGTCTTCTACCGGGAACCATTAAGCATAGCACTTCTATCGTCCTATACATACTAGTATAACTCAAGGGAATCTAGGGATCATGCAACTAGGGTTCCAAACAATTCCTAAACCTAATGCACAAGTAATAGAGACATATATAGGTGTCATAATTTAAAAAAATAGGATGTGCACCGGGGCTTGCCTGAGGGTAACACTAAGTCAGTGTTAATGCTATCAAGGCCTTGAACCCTTCCGACCTTGGGCCGAGTCTTCAGTTGCGCCAGCTGGTCCTCTCTTTAGGATACATCCACCAAACACCGTCATGGGGTTCGGCTCCAACATCGCATGCTTTACGCTCACGCATTGTACATCTAGCGCATCTACATGAGATGCATATGACATGATAATGCAAACATGATATACAACAACAACTTAACCAGTACCGAGTATAAACACTACTAGTTTGCACAATTTACACTTAACAATCCTAATGTAACCCGGAATATCCGGATTTTATATCTGGAATATCCGGATTTTCCGGAGTATCCGAGTTAATACCTGGAGTTTCCGGGTTTCCCACCATTTTCGCCCCCAAGAACTGAAATCTTGATTTTGGCAAAACCAACCCACAAAATTTGAAACCCTTTCAGACCCTAATAGAATGATTCATAAGGAGATGATTGACCCAAAAGAAATCGCTTTAAACACCCTAGATCGATCAATCCCTTTTTGCCCTAGCTCTTAGTACCTTGAGCAAGCTCTCATTGCAAGAAAACTCAAAAACGAAGCCACCTCATGGTGGAATACCTGGAGAAGATCCCCCACGCTGATTGGAGCTTCCTTGATCTTGGGAATGGATTTGGAAGGAATGGCTAAGGGGGAAAGGGAGAGCTCGTGAGAGAGAGAAAGAGGAAAAGTGAACGGTGTTTTAACGTGTGGGAACAGTCATAAGGCCAAAACACGTGATAAAGCACTCCAGGTCCGGACTATCCGGAAGAATATCCGGAGTATCCGGGTAAATCTGGAATTTCTGGATTCAAACCCGGAGTATCCGGGTTCCTTTGGCTCCAGAATTTGAAATCGAGTTTTGAGTCGATTTGTGACTCGACTTGTAACCGAGAGAATTGGATCACTTGTTAGCTAGTTAAACCCAAGTTTAACACTTGGGTGTTACAATCCTACCCCCTTAAAGAAATCTAATCCCGAGATTTAAAAGGAAAGCAAGGGTCGAGTATTGACCTCTAGGAATTGTATCAGACTCATGAAAGTTGGATATTTTTAAAAGAAACCAAAGAAATATTTGGAAGAAGAAAACACTCCAAGTCACCTGCATCAGATCAAACAGGGAACAGAACACCGGAACACATCAAGTCGTTCAAGTGGAATACACGAAGAGACTCTCAATGGGTATTGATTAGAAAAGATTACATCAAGGATGTCCTTGAAAGAATTGACTTCCATCTTTGGTTGGAAGCTGGAATCATGATTATACGAAGTGAGTTTCAAGAAGCTGCTGGAATCAATATAGGGCATCAAGGCAAGTTTCTGCTCAAGAACATTCTTGTTCAATATCGTTTATTAATTTAATTGCACAATGCAAGATGCATATATTAACATATAGGTTAGTGGCAGGTGATTTCCAGAAACTTGAACCTAATGCTACCCACGTACGTTGTTATTCCTATACGGCCTACCCCCTTAAAAACGGACGAAGTAGAGAAAAATATTTTATGGGTTGCACAAAAAGATAGCCGTAGCAGTTCATATCCACACATACTTAAGCACCAGCGCGCACCCGGTGGCACAATCGCATGGCGGCCGCACACGCGAGGCCCTAGGTCCCGTCGCGGCACAATAGTTCGAGGGACTATCACCACTATATAAGAAAATCATAGAGAGCAACCCAAGTAGCACAAATTCAGAGAGAGGTTTTCCGGATTTTTAAAACATTACGAGTTCTACGTGGTCATACGGGATACATAACGTTGGTTAATCTGCCGCTCAGGTTTCACCATGTCAACCCACAACTAAGCACTATGTAATTATGCCATGCAACAATGTTGCACCCCTACTCATGTAAGATGACTATAATGCAGGTGATCAAAATTTTAATTTATTCACATTGATTCGAGCAAGAATGCAAGCGGATGCATACTAAGGGTAGGAATCAAAATAATTAAGAATAACAAATATCAATGTTAGAAGAACGACAGGATGTCTTTAGTCGTCAAGGATGGCTGGGGTGGATTATCGTTGGGCATCGGAACGAATGGACCAGAGATGAGGATATACGAATTCAAATTAACATTGATTAATAATAGAAAACATCAATGTTTAGACAAGATGGAATGGTCATAGAACCACGGATATAATAAGGTTAGCTGATTATGGTGGAAAAAGGTAAAGAAAAATCGCCAAAGATTTCATCTAAAGCAATGATAACATCCTTATTTTAACCTTGGGCAACGTTTGGAAGAGTCTATCGTCGGGATTAAGAAACACCCACCATACTACTAGATTCGTAACTTTGCATTTCATTTATTTGCAAGAACGCAACGGACCCATTTTGGATATAGAAATCAAGGCGACGTGAATAAATGGATATCGATGCTAGAAAAACCTTGGAATGCTTTTACCCATCAAGAATAGCCGGAAACAAGTATTTTTCGGGTATGGAACGAAGGTCCTCGAGACGGAACTAAACTGCAGATTTTTATTTGAAATTATTGCTCAAGAGAACTTATTCAATTCCAGGAGAACCTCAAAAACCACTCCAAAATGATCTTTTGAGGGTGTCTCTCCAAGCTCCGGAGACTCCGAGTTTCAGTCCGGAATGTCCGGGCTCAATACTCGGATTATCCGGACATTGATCCGGAATCTCCGGGTTCCCGATATTCGACAGATTTCAAACTTAAACATATCAAATTGTTAACTTCAGTAACTATTGTGCACTCCGAATTTTTAGGAAACCGAGCTCAAAAGTATTAACGAAACCCCAAATCTTACTCCCCGAAAAACTCTGAAACTTTACTACCACCCCGGACTACAAGTTACTAGAACTTTCTAAGTGCTCGGTTTTTGTAAGAAAATGACCTTGGTGGTGAGAATTGTGCCACAAACTATCAGCGCAAGATCTAGGAACTTGCGAGACGTGCACCGGGTGGAAAAAAAAGTTTACACAAAAGGCTAAATAAAACAAAACACTAAAATCCGATGAGATATCATGATGTATGCATGACCTATATGTCCTCACAAAGGAAAATTTTTGCCACTCAAACTATGGCACTATACGGAGGTTCTTGCGGTGGCACAATACGTACTCTCACTATATACACTAGTAGTCTACTATGAACTTTTCCTACGTAAGCGGGGTTAGTGTACCTGCAAAAGAATCACAATACATATATACACAACTAATGAATGGTTAGAAGTTAGTTTATAATATATATATTGCCACCTGAAATAACCTACACTATATAGGGCTTATGATCTAATCTCTTCTAATCCCTTAAGCGCAAGGAGACGTATTTTTCTCAAAACTCATTTTTAGTTTTGAAAATACCAAAATAATAATGCTGGTACCCCCTGGTGCATTTCAGCTCTAATATCAGCTGTGACAGACCCGCCGAGTTAAAATGCTTAATTAAGCGTAACTGTAACACCCCAGGTGTTAATCGTCTGTAGTTAAGGTTAATCATGTGTTGGTATCGTCATTAACACTAACCGTGCATGCATAAAATATTTTTTTAATTACATTTTTGCTAGCTTGTTAATACATGAAATGATGATTATTTTTTTCAAATCCAATGAAACATGTTTTAAAAATAACTTTTAAATTCTTGCTTAAATGAACTTTTGCCTAAAAATAAAGTTGTAGAGTTTGGAGTGGTGAAAAACTTTCGTGTTATTGATTTTTCAAGTTTCAGTACAAAAATTTGAAGAAAACTTTTAGTTTTGCTTTGAATAGGACATTAATGCTTTGGTTTCAAAATTTCAAATTTTAAACTATGATTTGATTTTCAAATGAGGTTTTGCATAAAACAAAAGTTGGAGGAAATCACATTTTGAACAACTTTCATTCTTGGAATTTTTCGAGTTTCTATATGAAATTTTGAGTTTTGGACGGTCAAAATCGAGCTAAGTTTCGTTGAATCATTTTCTCTCTGTTCACGGCTCCCGGCGCTCATGCCGCGCGTCCACGCGTCGACCGTCCGGCGATCCTTGGCCTCCAAACGAACACGTTCTTATCCATTCGCGGCGCCCGGTTCTCATTTTCATTTTTCCCCTCTTCCTTCTCGGGTTGAGCCGAGCGGCGCCGCCGCAGCTCGGGCCTGCCCCGCCGCGCCGGCCACTCCCCGCCGCTCTGCTCTGATTCAGCGTGCCCCGAGCCCCCCTCACCATCCCCTCCACCTTCCCCAGCCCGCGGTCAAGTTTCTCCCCGGCCGAATCGGCTCAGTCACCACCGCCACCATTGGAGCCGTCCGGAGCTCCTGCTCCCCGTCAACCCCTCCCCTCCAGACCCCCTCCGCTCGAGCCGAGCCCCGGAACGGGTCCCTCTCGGCCCACTGAAGGTCCCCAACCTGTCCCTGCTCGCCCAGCCTCATCGGAACCTCGCCGTCGCAGCTCACCGCCGCCGCTGGCCGCCTGCTCCCGTCGCCGGCCCTCCTTCGGCCACCTCGGCATCAACCGAGACCACCCAGAGGTAGCTCTCGTGTCCCTCATGCTCCCCCACCCCTCCCCGGCCGCCGGGATGGCCTCCTCTCGCTGGTACCAAGCTCCCCGAGCCTCTCTGTTCCAAAAATCACGACCAGGGGCTCCACACAAGAATTGGAACAAGTCTAGGGGGTTTTCTGCGAAGTCTGTGGCTTATATGAATAGTGCTGCGAAGGGTTGTTTTGTAATAATTGGCTGAAATTTGAAAAATCATAGAAAATTGTAGAAAAATCAAAAAAATGCAAACTAAAATTTGTTGGATTCCTTGTTCTAAGATCTACAACTTTGCTTGCAGGTTGATCTTCAGTTTCTAAATAGTTTTTGTTCTAGTTTAAATGTTAGTTTAAGTGGTTGTAAGCTTTGAAAATGCATAGTAAATAGTAGAAAAATGGTAAAAAGGTAAAACCAGTTGGGGTAGCTTTTTTTTGACATGCATAACTTAGGAAAAATATTTAACATACTGGTTGTTTAATTTTTCTGTGATGTTTTGATTTAATCATGAATAATACTTGTTTACGCTTGTATTTTTAATATCTGCAGTTTTGGAAGTCGAAAAATTATGAAATTTATGCTGTAGTTTACTCTTGGCATGATTAGTTCACTGTAAAAATTTCAGAACCAGAATCTGTGTGCATGTTTGTAAATCTATTTTTGTTCTGTTTGTCTTGCTAGGGCTAAATTAAATGTTTTCTGTTGTCAATAAATATTGGAAAAATATTGTTGCATGCTTTATCAATAGCTCATCATGCTGGAAAATTTTGGTTGCTAGATCATGTCCTCAAGTTAAGTTTTTTCATTTGTTTAGTTTCTAGCTATCTCTTTCACTTTCCAAAAATATTGCTAAGCCATTCTTTTCTGCATGTTTCAATCCATCAAGTATGTCATTTTTGGGTGAATTATGTTAACTCTTGTTAGCTAGACAGGTTTGGCTAATCCTTATTTGGTGAGTGCTTGCAATGATTTGAGTTAAGTTAACTTGTATGTCATGTTGGGGGTTAAATTTAATTACCTCATGTTATCAATAAATGCTGGAAAATCATGGTTGCTTGTTAATTCCAACAATATAAGTTAGTCCTGTATAAGTTATGTTAGCCTCACGAGAGCTAGTTCATGGGTTGCTTGTTTTTATTTTACTTTTATTCCTTGTTGGTTAAATAAATTGTTCTTTCTTGCTTTATATCCTTGCTTAGCTTTTTATAAGCAAGCTAGCAATGCTTTTTAGTAGGAAACACTTCAGGCTAAAATACTTGAATAAACTCTCGTGTTGCAGCACCAACTCTATTGCCTTTTAAGTTTGTTTGTTGTGTTTACTCGATAAATGATTGCCCAGTCATGTCTTTTCTTTAATTGCATTGCATTTGCATCATTGCATATCATCTAGGTACGCTAAATGTGCGACACGTGGAACCGGAGGGCAATGTTAAAGCCGAGCCAGAAGATGGTGCACGGGTGGACCAATCCAGAAGATGGAAGGACCGACTGGAGTACATGCTTGGACTGGGATGATGTCAAGCCGGTGCAAGACTACAAGCTAACTAACTGACTTTGTGTCAAACCCAGGCAAGCCCCGGAGCATAACCCATAATTTGAGTATTCAATGTTTATTTAAGTATTTGTGCATTTACGTTTTTAGGAGTTGTATGGAACCCTAGTATGCATGTTTCTCCCTAGGTACCTATGAGTCTATACTAGCCTACAGGTGTCGTTAGCATTGCCATGCTTAACTAGGATCCGGTAGAAGTCGAGTGATTGCTGTCACTCGCGAGCTATAGGTTTCTGTTACTTATGGCAACGTGACTTGAGAATGAATCAATGAGGAAAGAGAAATGGAGACCGGGCGAAGATGATTTTGGTTTTGGATATGGAATGGATGAAAAGTAAGCCTCCGCCTGTGTCGATTGAGGACCGTACCGTTGTTGGCCCTGTTGACCGAGTTTGAACAGTACTAACCACATGCCGGAAGTAGGAGGTAGTCGAAACCGGTAAGCTAATTACCTGATTTGCAACGATACTTTGAATCGCGACCTGCTACTCTGGGAGTGGGATGATGGCGGGTGTTGGAGTGTATGTCGCCTCCGAGTTCTCTGGGAGATCGCTGTGAGGGGCCCTTCACCCGGGTTTTGGCAAGCGTTATTCAGACATCGGGGTAATGATGGGAACAGTTGACGCGTGTGGCCCGGCGTGGTTTGCATGTGTCGTGTGAGTTAGGTCCACCTTGCAAGGTTAAATCGGATCGATTCGCCGTCTCTCTCGGTTAAGAGAACCTTGGTCACTGCGTCACATCGTAGTAAAAGATTAAAATGAGATTGGAAAGTTGAGATTATGAGATATGACTGTGATACTCTAAAAAGATAATGTGATCAACCATGCGTGCTCTAGATATTCAGACAAACCTAGTTGGTATTTTGTATGATAAATTTGAGCTAAAATATTGAAAGTAAGGATCCACTATTAGTAGCTTTTCAGCAAAACAAACCCAGAGCCAAAAGCCTGCATGTCTAGGAGTCGGCTAAGTATATACCATAGTCGGGTAAGCCTTGTTGAGTATTAGTATACTCAGTGTTTGTTGTTACCCTGATTTCAGGTTTTTGTTGTTGGTGGAAGCTGACCAGGATTCACGTCGATGGGCTCGATGTGACATCCGCCCGACTTCGTAGATCTCGTGGTTTTCAAACTGAACTTCCTTTCTAAATTTTCCGCTGTACTTTTAACTCTGATAACTTTTATTTAAACTTAATTGTGATACTTTGCTTTGTAAACTTAATTTTGAGAACTTTAGTCTGCTTGTAATCATCTGTGCTCGCCTTCGGGTGAGACTTCCGGTGTTTTCGATCCTTAACCCAGCAGGCTGCCGGATTACACCATTTTAAGTGCGCGGTGGCTTGATTAATACTTAAAATGATAGTTAGCGCACTTAAGCCGGTTTAATTTGGGTGGTTCTGCCACAGTAACCGTCATCATTTGGCGCATCAGGCGCGTTAGCTTAATTAAGTGTAACTTGACTGGCTGTTTCCAACCCACAGGCCGATCGAAACACACCAAAAGTCTCGCACGAAGGAGAGCGCAGAAGGTACCAGCATGATAAGGTCTTACAAAAATAGTAAATAATATTAAGACTTTTACAAAACAGCTTTAAATTTTAAAATTTACAAACAAACAGATAGCAGCGGAAGAGAATCTAACTGACAGAGCATTTTTACTAGAGAGTAAATAAAACAAACTAAATAAGTCGAGCACTACCGAGATGTGAAGACAAGGCACCACATCGAGCCTACCGATGTGAAACCTAGTTAGCTCCTATACCTGAAATAGGGTAAACAACAAACCCTGAGCAACTAATACTCAGCAAGACTTAACCGTCTAATGGGTATACTTAGCCCACATATCTAGATATGCAAGGCTTTCTGGCAGCTAGTTTGTTTTGCAGAAAAGCACCTAAAAGTAGATCCTTGATTTCAAGATTTTAGCTCCAAATTAAAGCAATATATTTACTAAATATCTATGATTTGCATGTATATGACAACCAACGTGAAAACACAATTGATTAAGAAATATCAACATTTATCATATCATTCTGTTTCACTTCCTTACTACGATGTGACTCGAAGATCAAGATGCTCATGTCCGAGAGCGACTGACGGCGAATCGATCCGATTTAACCTTGCAAGGTGAACCTAACCAACACGTCACGTATTTGCCCCGTCGGACTATACATGCCAACCATTCCCCTCCCCGCCTCGAACTACAGGAACCAGCCCAACGACATATGGTCAGCCAAGCTCAACGTGAGACAACCAAAAGTAAACAATGCATCACCATTTCTCCACGACTACTCGACTACCCAGGAGTTGGCTGCGGGTTCCTGTACTTTCGAAGCAAGGCAGTACTCGGCTTACCGGTTTCGACTACCTCCTACTCCCGGTATGCGGTTAGTACAATTCAAACATGATCAGCAGGGCCAACAACGGTACGGTCCTTAACCGACACAGACGGGACTAAGACACCCAGGAATCCTGTCCTGCTGCCATACCTATATATCATCATCACTTCCCGTCTGGTCTCAAGCTTCCATTTATATCAAGTTCAACAACTCGGAACTGGATTATAAAATATTGTATATCTCATGAGTAACCAGGAATTACTCGACTTCTAATCATCCTATTTCTCGTGAGTGACCAGAGATCACTCGTCTTCTACCGGGAACCATTAAGCATAGCACTTCTATCGTCCTATACATACTAGTATAACTCAAGGGAACCTAGGGATCATGCAACTAGGCTTCCAAACAATTCCTAAACCTAATGCACAAGTAATAGAGACATATATAGGTGTCATAATTTAAAATAATAGGATGTGCACCGGGGCTTACCTGAGGGTAACACTAAGTCAGTGTTAATGCTATCAAGGCCTTGAGCCCTTCCGACCTTTGGCCGGGTCTTCAGTTGCGCCAGCTGGTCCTTCTCTCTTTAGGATACATCCACCAAACACCGTCTTGGGGTTCGGCTCCAACATCGCGTGCTTTACGCTCACGCATTGTACATCTAGCGCATCTACATGAGATGCATATGACATGAGAATGCAAACATGATATACAACAACTTAACCAGTACCGAGTATAAACACTACTAGTTTGCACAATTTACACTTAACAATCCTAATGTAACCCGGAATATCCGGATTTTATATCCGGATTTTCCGGAGTATCCGGGTTAATACCCGGAGTTTCCGGGTTTCCTACCATTTTTGCCCCCAAGAACTGAAATCTTGATTTTGGCAAAACCAACCCACAAAATTTGAAACCCTTTCAGACCCTAATAGAATGGTTCATAGGGAGATGATTGACCCAAAAGAAATCGCTTTAAACACCCTAGATCGATCAATCCCTTTTTGCCCTAGCTCTTAGTACCTTGAGCAAGCTCTCCTTGCAAGAAAACTCAAAAACGAAGCCACCTCATGGTGGAATACCTGGAGAAGATGATCCCCCACGCTGATTGGAGCTTCCTTGGTCTTGGGAATGGATTTGGAAGGAAAGATTTGAAGTTTAGGGCTAAGGGGGAAAGGGAGAGCTCGTGAGAGAGAGAAAGAGGAAAAGTGAACGGTGTTTTAACGTGTGGGAACAGTCATAGGGCCAAAACACGTGATAAAGCACTCTAGGTCCGGACTATCCGGAAGAATATCCGGAGTATCCGGGTAAATCCGGAATTTCTGGATTCAAACCCGGAGTATCCGGGTTCCTCTGGCTCCAGAATTTGAAATCGAGTTTTGAGTCGATTTGTGACTCGACTTATAACCGAGAGAATTGGATCACTAGTTAGCTAGTTAAACCCAAGTTTAACACTCGGGTGTTACACTTGTGAACACAACCAATGTCCTAGACCAGGATAACATGCTGCTTAACAAATCTCAACATCCCTAGAGCCCCTCAACAATTTCCTGATAACCAACTAATTGGGATGTCTCAATATTTTTTGATGGTTATTGGGGAGTTGTTTCTCAAGTTTTTCAATAATCTCATCCCAATCCATCTGCTGAGTACTGGGAAAGTTCCAATTGCTTCTCTATTGGGCGAGAGTTCGGGTAGCTTATTACTTTGTCCCAATAATTGTTGAAAAAAGGGAAAAAAGAGAATATGTACTTGAAGCATTATTTTTGTACGAGCGCTTATAATATATAGGTCATGTTCAGCTGGACCGAACTGGCTGGCTGGAGACCAGTCAGACCAGTCAGCTGGACCTAGCTAATAGAGGTGCCGAGTTAATCTACCAGTTCTATTCCATTCTACAAAAGAATCTCACATATATGGTATACTAAATGAAGTCTATTTGTAAAACTTTTTTTAGGGATGGGTGTAACATTTCGTGGCGAATCTAATGATGGTAGCTAATCGATGATTTGCTACAGTGATGCTACAGTAACCGTCCTCTAATTACACGGTCAAAGACTTCATTAGATTTTTCAGGGTCGCTAGCGCGGGGGTTCTGAAGTTGGTTTTGTAAACTGGCTTTATTTGACACCGTAATTAGCGGTCAAAATATCACTATTCACTAGCACAACACAAACCAAACGGGGCTTTTGTTGAGGCAGACGATGGTGGCCATTGCTTCTGAAACAAGCTGCAAGTGATTAAAAAGACCACTGAATATACAGTAGTGGGTATGGTCACTGCAAAGTTGTATTGCTTCAGTTATTCAGATGTACAAAATATAAAATGAATTGTAAAGAATAGTTTTTAGGAATGATTCTGAACACAACCAATGTGCTAGGCCAGGATAACGTGCTGCTTAACAAATCTCAACATCCCTAGAGTCCCTCAATAATTTCCCGATAACCTACTAATTGGGATGTCTCAATATTTTTTTTATGGTTATCGGGGAGTTATTTCTCAAGTTCTTCAATAATGTCATCCCAATCCATCTGTTGAGTATTGGAAAAGTTCCAACTGCTTTTTTATTTGGGGAGAGCTCGGGCATCTTATTAATTTGTTCCAATAATTGTTGAAAAAAAGGGAAAAAATAGAATATGTACTTGAAGCACTATTTTTGTACGAACGCTCTTAATATAGTAGATGGAATGGATTGAAAAATGAAAATTTGATAGAGATAGTCTACCAAGTATATATGGCTAAATATAATGGGCCGCCTGACACAGGTCCGGTCAAAGCACGACCCAATATTACCGTGTCAGGCATGACACAATGGGCCTATATATTGCCGTGCCAGCCCGTTTGGCACGCCACCCACCAAATCCCGATCAGAACTGTTCCGGAAACAGCGGTTATCGGTCAAACCGGTTCCGATTCCGGCCGGTTTCAAACCGACCCAAATTCAAAAATTAAATTTGAATTTACAAACATGAAAAATTCTCAAAAAATTCCTAAAAATATTTAAAGTTGCGACGAATCTAATGGTGTCAAATTTTTTTCAAATATTCGTACATTTAGTATATTTTGCGAGCATTTGAAGTTAAATAAAAAAAGTGTGCATACAAAAATATACAAATACAATGTATTAATGTAAAAATAGTATAAAAGAGGGTTGGAGGGTTCATTTAAGCTAAAACATGTTATACAAATACAATGTATTAATGTAAAAATAGTACAAAAGAGGGTTGGAGGGTTCATTTAAGCTAAAACATGTTATACAAATACAATGTATTAATGTAAAAATAGTACAAAAGAGGGTTGGAGGATTCATTTAAGCTAAAACATGTTATACAAACATTCATTTAGCATACTTTGCGGACATTTAAATTTAAACCAAAAAAGGAAAAATTTGAATTTGGCCGATTACCACTCAAACCGACCAGTTACCACTCAAACCGGACCGGTTTACCGATCTAACCGGTTGGCTAACCGTTTAAAACCGGTTGAACAGACGTTTTTAGTTTGGATTTTGAATTTGACCGGTTTTTTCTAATAACCGATCAAATCGGATCGGTTTACCGTAACCAGTGAGCGACGGTTTAATCGCACCGGTCGGTAAAAAAAACTGCCCACCACCTGCGCGCTCGATAGAGGCTGCTGCCGTGCCTGCCGACGCCAGCCGCCGACCACTGCCCGCGTCAATCGCTAGACGCTACGCTCGCCTATCGTCACCCACGCCTGCCGACACCTCTCACCGTCCGCCGCGCCCGCCGACGCCACGGAGGGGAATCGACAAGACGACGACGCGAGAACAAAAGAATGAGGGGGCGCTAGGTATAGTTAGGCTTTTCAGGATAGGTTTTATATGGTGATGATATTTGGTGAGCCGGTGAGATGGAAATAGTATGCGAACCGTTAACAACCAGCCTTAAATATCGGGCCGTGATGCCCGTCATATTGCACTGGCGGTCAAGCACGGCACACATGCCGTGCCGGCCCGTGCACGGTGCTATCGGGCCGTGATGTGCTTGAGCCGGATCAAAAATTCTGGCCTCGTTCCGGGCTGCCGGGCCTCGGGACCTGTTAGCCATCTACCAAGCATGTTTCCATTTGCTTTTGACATACATGATATCGAAAAACATTGTCAGTTTGCAATACGCATAGAAGTACTGAGGTGTCAGTTGGTGTATTAACTACCACCCAATGATCATCAAGTATACATGTGAGCCGTACCTCCCGGTCGGGCAGCGTCGCGATCAAGTGCTCCATGAGCATCCGGACGCCCTTGATCTGGACGACCCTCACCATGACAACGAACCTGGCGCCGGGCTGGAGGATCGACATCATTTTAAATTTGATGATGAAAAGTAAGCAAAATTATCTGGTCGGTCTCAGATGAAGCCGTTTACCTTTAGTGGCGCCACGCACTTGACGTTCAACTTGGAGACCGCCATGGCACGGCCTGCGCGGGCGATTGACCCCGTGCGGACGCCTAGGCTTGCGACCATCTCTGACGAGCTAGTTGGTTGACATGAATGGATCAAGACAGGGAGTGGCTCAAGCTCACAGCAGCTCACGCGACGCGACACAACGTACGTAATCGTCATTCCGTATGTAACTGTTGCTCGATGGTAGTAGGCTACTAGCTGACCTGTTTCCATGTAGGCAGCAAGCACTGCACTGGTGACAACCCCGTACTTGTCGAGCTCGCAGTCGTCACGGGCAACAGTCATCTCCACTTCGAAAAACTTGCTCTCTCTAGATTTCGCAACAAAGATCAACATCAGACACTGTAGCATCGAATTCCTAGACTTCTACTTAGCTGAAGGGAGAACTTGCATTGCACCTTGGTAGTATCGTGTCCTGGGTGAATTCAGAGCCATTAGAGTTCGCTGAGGCAGCGGCCGGCACTGCCCTTGTCACACGACGGCGGGGGCATGGCCAGCCAAAGGAGATCAGCGGCAAGGTGTCCGGAGCGAGGCATGTAAGCTCTAGCCGGTGGTTGTTTGGTGGTCAGGCGAAGCAGATTGAATGGTTGCTGCATGCTGAACGCCATTGTTCATTTGTGATGTGCGTTGTGTGCGTGGTGCTGACTCGGCTCGTCCTTGCTCTTATGTGGATCGCGCGTTCGAGGTACAGTTGCCACGCCAAGCATGCGCGTTACACGGCTGTACTAGGATTAGACAATGCTGCGTCCGTCCTCTTGGTAGTGCTTGGCAGCCAGCGATAGGTTGAACTTCGATTGTGTGCTACCTATAGTACGGGTATGGACGAATAGGATTCCACTCATCATTTTCTCGTTACCTTTTATATTTTTTTTAAAAAAATGTAGCAGGTCACGCCTTTTGCATGGAGCTATCGTTCAACTCCCATAGTTTCGATCATTTTCCAACAAATTAATAAAAAAATTGATTGGTGGGTAAGACTTCGTTTCGATAGCTTTTTTTTAGAAAAGAAGTATTTTCCAGTCGAGAAACCGTCTGAACCCCGGCTATGCTAGTGAGTAGGAGTTTTTAACTAGCTCAAATATCTGTTTTCACGAGGAGTGAAAATTAGAACTTGAAGTTGCTTCTAAAGTATTCCAACCCATACACTGCAAACTTTCATTGTGCAATTAAAAATAACGATGCTCCCAAAGAACTTAATGAAAAGATAAGAATGGATGGCTTCCAATGGACCTCATCAAGACTCAACTCTCAAGAGGTATCTTCTTATAATCATGTAACAAAGTTGAAGAACCTGAATACATGAACAATGGAAACTTATTTCATCACCTTTTTTTTTGCCGTGAACAAAAATTAGACGTTGAGCTCGGAGAGCGCCAAGGCACGGCCTACGCGCGCGATGGAGGCCGTGCAGACGAGTGTGGATTTTCCACCAGTGCCGGCTCGGGCCGGCAACTTCCCTACCGTTGACGGTGCCTTAATAAGCGTGCAGGTTGATGGGGAGGGTGAAGCTGGTCCCACCACTTTATTGTGGTCCCAATTGGTGCCTAGCGCCCTGGCTGAATGAACTGCCCCGTGAGGCAGCAATACTCTAGTACTCTAGTCACTATGCACCGTGGAGAGGGAGCGGCGAGAGCAACCCGCTGCTCCCGTCGCGACACGTGCCGGGCAGAGGATGTGCGACACGGGCCATGGGTTCCTCGCTCTGCCCTCTCGCCGAGGTCGCGCTCTGTGATCTGCGTGTGGGCCTCTTTGGTGCCGCACCGCCTCTGATCCGCGTGGGCCTTGCCACGGTGCGCTGCCTCTGTCTCCACGGGACACCGCCCGTTCCCTTCTTGCCTCTTTTCCGCTTTCGTTTTCCTCCTCTCGCGGCGGCCTAGGGTTTGGGAGGGTTTGGGGAAGGCGGGATCTCGCCGCCGTTGCAGGAAAGCGGCGGCACGGGAGTCCTCAGCCCGGCCATCGGCGACCGGCCCGGCCAACGGCGTCGTCCTCCAGGCGCGCGGCTTCGGCGCCATCGTCCGCGGAGGTCCCCGCCGGCGGATGCGCGACACGGCGGAGCGCATGCGCCGCGGCGGCGGCCTGCGGCCCTCCCTCCCCGCCAGCGTACGCGCGGCACGGCGGCGCGCACGTGCAGCAGCGTCGGGGCCGGCGACCGTGGCGGCCTCCTCCCTTCGTCGATGTGCCCCCTCCTCCCTCCTCGTGGCTTCGTGTTCTCTGCCTCACGCTAGCGTGGATGCGATCCCACGCTTGGATCTCACCGCTGTTGCAGGAGAGCAGCGGCGCGGGAGTCCTCAGCCCGGCCATCGTCTTCATACCAAGTCTATTGGTACTTAAAGTCAGTAACAACACCATCTAGTTAACACTTTTTACATCATATTATAAGAATACAGCTGAATACTGAGTATCAACAATTTGGTCATCTGTATAGGCACCATTGCATTGCTCATTGCAGCTTGTGTCGTCTTCTAACTGCTATCCAAGAGCAGCAAACTAAGTCTTGATTTTGATGTAATCAGCTGTCTCCAAGAATGCTCTGCTCATATCCTTGCGATATCAAACGATTCTACATCCTGATCACCCTCTGTAACCATGCGTGCAACATTTTCAGCTAGCAATTGAATGAATTAACTCTTTTCAGCAACTGCCTGCGATACATGAATGAGAAACCCAAACTTTGGAAACTCAAATATATGCAAAGCATAAAGCTTAATCCTCCAATCCTACCAACTAGTCATGACAACTTCACACGATAAGAACTACATTTAGCAAGACGAATGATAATCACGACCAATTAAGAGCAAATCATCAATATACTATGTTCGGTGACCATAAATCTCAAACTGTTGCATTAGATTTGACTAAAAAGGAAAAAATACCAAGAATGTAGTAATTGGTCGGACATTCATAGGTATAATGGAGAAAATACAAAAATACAGTAGTAATTTAAGCAGTGTTTATTCAGTTCAAAGCTTTTCAATCCTCACTGAATCGTTGTTATCTGATATCAATTGATAAAGGCTGATCCATTCATATTTCGACATAACCCCAGACATGGGGGTATAATGGAAGATCCTCATTGGATCAGAGATCCTACTATCTATTATATTTACTAGTGGAATTAGTGCCTACATTACAAGCAAATGAAAACGTAAATCCTGCAAATACTGTGAGCATTACAGTGTTGGAGGGACGCTAGAAATCTAATTCCTGCAGATACCAATTAGTATGCTTGACTATTTTCTTTTACAGCTGTATAATACATAATAAAGAAGTATTTAGATTTGCAGAATAAGTAGCTTTTGTTAAAATTTGGGCAATGCATTTCTTCTTCAATAGCTTCCATGTCAAATGGGAGAAGACTGCATGCTCCCTTCCACCAGGGATTCTGAGGATTTTAACTAAAATAAGAGAAGGTAAAATATAACTTAAAATAGTTAACCCCACGGAAAAATATTTATATTGCGTTCATTGTATGAGATTGATAATCGAACTACTTCCTATGAAATTAGCACAAAGTTCTGATGAAATACATCGGCTCTAAATGGGGCATTGTCTTAAAAAAAATCATCCCAATGTTGGCATTCCTTAAATACCCATTTTGCTATATGATTAGGAGATGTTTTGGTAAATTCTTCGGGATGATTCATGTACTAACCCGCCACTTGGCACCCGAACTTGACCGTTTTCGATTTTGTCCTGGATTTTGGAGCATGTTGCATTTTGACAGGAAATTGGACATTTTTGGAGATGATTTGACGCATGATTACAACTGGGCTAAGATGAGAAATAAGAGGAAGAGGCCACACGCGAAAGATGGGACCGAAAGGGGCCAGAAAGGGCCCAGGCCGGCCGGCCTGGAGTCCTTGGGCCGGCCGGCCTAGCCCATTTCGGAGCCCAATCGGTCTCAGTTTTCTTCAGCACGAAGTATGCGTCAACCCTAATCTATGTTTTACCGAAACCACCGACCATATCTGCCTATAAATACCCCGAAGCTGCCGTCAAAGAGGCGGATCGCAGAAGGATCGCAGAAGGGCAGCAGAAAAGATCGAGAGGATCCAGAGAAGAGCATCCAGAGATACATTCGAGTTAGACACAAGAGAAAGGCGACACCGGAGGCCTCATCGTCCCTCGGCGCCGCTGCAAGTTGGAGGACAGCAAGGGATCCATCCCTTGCCGGAGATTTCACCACCATGATCGACTATGCTTCGCTTAGCTTCATGGGGTAAAGTCCTCGTTTGTTCTTGGGGTTGTAAGGAGATCTTGAGTTGTAATTGTCTAATCCTTTATGAGATTGATCTATCACGATTCTTGTTGATGATGCTTTGATGCCTAATAGTTCGCGACTTGGCTTTGGGTTTGCTTTGCTCTTGCATGGTTTACTTAGATTACATCAACTATCGTGTTCTTGTTGATTCGTTACCGATTATCCTTGTGTAGTGACAGTATGTGGGAGGGAAATGTTTTGATCTTGGAACACACCTTTGGTAGATTAGATCCGTTCTTCGTTGCTTGGCGATTACATCTCTAGTGATCCTAGACCCTATGGACAAATGCTCTTCATATCTTGTGCACACACCTACCATTATTCACTAGTCTAGATTAGATTAGATTGGTTAGATTAGATCTATTTCACACTCATACACTCAATATAGATCTTTTACCAACATAATTAGTGCTTAGTTAAGCATAGTAATACACTTGTTCCGTGGATTGATAAACCTTGGGGGAATACTCTAAGGGAAAAGCTACACGATCCGTGCGCTTGTGGTACGTAAATTGGCGCTTTAAGAAGCATCAACAAGCTTTTCTAGCGCCGTTGCCGGGGAACAAGCGATTTTGCTACGTTTAACTTTGTATTAATTTTGTTGGTTACTAACACCTAACCTTTTCCATAGAAAATTTTTGTTTTCTTGTTTTTGTTTTGATTGTCTAGATGGACTATCTCATTCAACACGTGGAGGAAGGAGAAAAATCACTAAGGGATTATGCAAACCCGCGATCGGAGGACTTCGACATGCAAAAATCAGATTCGGTGTTGCGAGCCACCGAGTACGAGATCAAGCCTCAAATCATCAAGATGGCAGCGGCAAACCCCTTTAGAGGAGATGAGACGGACAACCCATATAGACATATCAAGTGGTTCACAATGCTATGCAACACGGTACAACAAGACGGAGTTCCGCTGGCTTGGTTTAGATGGAATCTTTTCCCATACTTACTTGCGGAAGAAGCGAGAAGATGGTTTGCACTTGCATCCTTCGAGGTAAAAGGAAATTGGGATAACTTGATGAAGAAATTTTGCGAGCGGTTCTTTCCGTTAAGCAAGGTTCAACATATTCGGAAGCAAGTGATCAACTTCGCGCAAAGAGAAGAAGAAGGGATAGATCAAGCATGGGATAGATTCAATGGATTGATTGAACAAGGACCGAAGCTCGGATTTTCCGGTGAAGTACTCTTGCATACCTTTTATTTTTCCCTAACCCCCGAGTGCATGCAATTTGTATAAATGTGTGCAGGAGGAGATCTAATGGAGAAAACACTCACGGAAGCCGCCCAACTCCTACAAAAAATCAGCAAGGGTGCGGCCATGCGAAGAGATTGGGAAAAACGATGTTTAGCAAGCTCCGAGGAAGAATCTCAAGTGCGGGTGCTTGCTGGAATTTTCAGAAAAGAGGCATCGGAAGTGAAGGAAGAACAACCGAAGCATAGGAAAGTCATAGAGACAAACCACGATGAAGAAGCTTCAATCCGGAGTGCAACGAAAGACGACCCGGAAAAGAAAGGAAGAACTATGGGCACCGCCAAATCGCTAAGGGAATTCGAGCAAATGGATTGGATACCAATTGACTTCGGAAGATTGTTCGACAAAGCAAGACCGCATCCAAATCAGCGAGGAATGGCGAAGGTGATAGCGGAAGACTTCCCGCCGGATAATCACACGGGATATACATTTGGCAAGGAATCAGCCGGTGATATTATTCGGAAACTTTTTGAAGAAAAAGAGGAAGAGATTGACTTGGACGAAGTGCTGGAGGTCAAAAAGATCATGGGAGTGAAATCGGAATCATCACCCTACGTGCACATAGCCCAAGTATATGCGATTGGAAGCGATCAAGGCGAAGGTAATCCATCACCCACACCTCGTGTTGATTGCATAATAGAAGGAATAAAATATTGCAATGTTTTATGTGACGTTGGCGCCCATGTTAGTGTGATGAGTTCCAAGGTTTATGTTGAGCTTTTTAACGAAACGCCAAACCTAGATGCCACAATTATTAAATTGATCATGAGAGATGGTAGATTAATCAAACCGCTAGGAGTGCTTAGAAATCTAAATGTTGCTATAGCGGGTAAAAAAATTCCTACCGACTTTTTTGTGATTAATGCTAGTGATGATGAGCATGAAGGCATAATCCTTGGAAAACCCTTTCTCAAATTAGTAAATGCTGTTCTAGATGTTGGAAAAGGGATTGTCACTTTTGATCTAGATGGAGAGAAGCGCTCATTCGAATTTCATTCAAAACCGTCTTTTGCTTCACCTCTACCTCTTGATAACAAAGAGGTAGAGAGCATTCGTTCCATTGATTCTTTCAGGGATCCTCTCCAACGCGCTTTGGAGAATGGAGACGCTCAAGATGATCAAGACGAAGAACTAGTGGAAACAATGGAAGAATTGAAGCCGCAACACGGGAATTTGGAGGAAGAAATGAATTTTTGGGAGATGGCAAGACTTTTCCGGTGATTATTAGCGACGAATTGAGCCCGGAAGAGATGGAGAAGTTGCTGAATTTATTGAAGAAGCACAAAAAGGTGATCGGCTACTCGATTAACGACTTGAAAGGTATTAGCCCCGCTTTTTGCACACATCGTATACAACTCGAGGAGCAATACAAGCCGGTCGTAGAGCATCAAAGAAGGTTGAGCCATGCTATGCGTGATGTGGTGAAGAAGGAGAGAGTTAGATCAAGAAGAGGATGTTGCGCTCGATATTGAGATGAAGCCACTCCCCAAGGGATTGAAATATGAATTTTTGGGAGATGGCAAGACTTTTCCGGTGATTATTAGCGACGAATTGAGCCCGGAAGAGATGGAGAAGTTGTTGAATTTATTGAAGAAGCACAAAAAGGTGATCGGCTACTCGATTAACGACTTGAAAGGTATTAGCCCCGCTTTTTGTACACATCGTATACAACTCGAGGAGCAATACAAGCCGGTCGTAGAGCATCAAAGAAGGTTGAGCCATGCTATGCGTGATGTGGTGAAGAAGGAGGTTATCAAATTGTTGAATGCCGGAATAATATACCCCGTGCCACATAGTGAATGGGTAAGCCCCGTGCATTGTGTTCCGAAGAAAGGAGGACTCACGGTTGTGAAAAATGAGAAGGAGCAAATGATACCACAAAGAACCATCACGGGATGGAGGATGTGCATCGATTATAGAAAATTGAATAAGACAACAAGGAAGGATCATTTTCCACTACCATTCATTGACGAGATGCTAGAAAGGTTGGCAAAGCATTCACACTTTTGTTACCTTGATGGATACTCGGGATTCTTCCAAATACCTATTCATCCAGATGATCAATATAAGACCACATTTACTTGCCCGTATGGAACTTTTGCATATCGGAGGATGCCTTTTGGATTGTGCAATACGCCAGCTTCTTTTCAAAGGTGCATGATGGCTATATTTTCAGATTTCATAGAAGAGATTATGGAGGTATTCATGGATGATTTTTCGGTGCATGGTACTAGCTTTGATAATTGCTTGGGAAATTTGGAGAAAGTTCTTAAAAGATGTGGAGAGGTTGATCTTGTGCTTAATTGGGAGAAGTGTCATTTCATGGTGAAAGAAAGAATTGTTCTCGGTCATGTTATCTCCGAGAGAGGGATAGAGGTAGACAGAGCAAAAATAGAAACCGTGGAGAAATTGCCACCACCTACGGACATCAAATCTTTGAGGAGCTTCCTCGGTCATGCCAGATTCTATAGGAGGTTCATAAAGGATTTTTCAAAAATCACCAAGCCATTGACACAACTTCTCCAAAAATATGTGGAGTACATTTTCGATAGTGATTGTCTTCATGCATTTCGAACACTAAAGCAATCCCTCATAAGTGCTCCTATCATGCAACCTCCGGATTGGAATCTACCTTTTGAAATCATGTGTGATGCAAGCGACTACGCCGTAGGAGCCGTTCTTGGACAAAGGAAAGAGGGGAAGGTAAATGCTATCTACTACGCAAGCAAGACTCTCAATGAAGCCCAATTTAATTATGCAACAACAGGGAAAGAATTGCTTGCCGTGGTATTCGCCTTTGAAAAATTCAGATCATACATAGTAAATTCAAAGGTGATAGTTTATACTGACCATGCGGCAATCAAGTATCTCTTGTCCAAGAAAGATGCTAAACCACGCTTGATTTGATGGATCCTATTGCTACAAGAATTCGATGTGGAGATAAGGGACAAGAAAGGAGCAGAAAATGTTTTGGCCGACCACCTATCAAGGATGAACGATGGAGATGATGGAAAAGATCCTATCGAGGATCAAATGAGAGATGATCACCTATATAGAATTCTCGACAAAGATAGTTGGATGAATGAAATAATAAGGGCAATAAAAGGGATGCCCTTGGATCACTTGGACAAGAATGCAAGGAAAAGAGTGATCGCGGAAAGAAGAAAATACTATTGGGACCCACCATACTTATATAGATATGGAGAAGATGGAGTCCTAAGAAGATGCATACCGAGGGAGGAACGTGAAGAAGTTCTAAGGAAGTGTCACTCGTCGGGATATGGAGGACATTATGGGCACTTTAGAACTCAAGCTAAGGTATGGGCTAGTGGATTCTATTGGCCCGAGATGCATGAAGACGCGAAAAGATTTGTTTCGACTTGTCCGGAATGTCAAAGGACGGGGAATAACTCGCAAAGGAATGCCATGCCATTGAACTACAACTTGCAAATAGATCTATTTGATGTCTGGGGAATTGATTTCATGGGACCATTTGTGAACTCACATGGATTTGAGCATATATTGGTGATGGTGGACTATATTTCAAAGTGGGTTGAAGTTATGCCATGTCGGAAGGCATCAATGGAGGAGTCCATAAATATGATTAAATCGGTAATCTTCCCTCGATATGGCGTCCCGAGAATATTGATAATCGACAGCGGAACACACTTCACGGGCAAAGACTTTGGTAAATGCTTGAATAAATTGGGAATTGAACATAGAGTGTCCACGGCTTATCACCCCCAAACAAACGGACAAGCGGAAACTTCGAACAAGCAATTGAAGGACATTTTAAAGAAGACCGTGGTAAAAGGAGGAAAAGATTGGTCGAAGAGACTAGATGATGCACTATGGGCATATCGTACGGCACACAAAACCCCGATTGGTATGACTCCTTATCAATTTGTTTATGGAAAAACATGCCACTTGCCGGTTAAGCTAGAACATAAGGCGTATTGGGCGATGAAGAAGATGAACTTTGATGCGGAAGCCGCTGGAATTAAAAGGAGAATCCAAATAAGAAAATTGGAGGAGTTAAGATTGAAAGCGTACAATAGTGCATCAATTTACAAAGAAAGGATGAAGAGATGGTACGACAAACGATTACAAAACAAGGAATTCAAAGAAGGAGACAAGGTCCTACTCTACAATTCAAGATTCAAACTCTTTGGCAAAGGAAAATTATAAAGCAAATGGGATGGACCATATGTCGTACACTCGGTTTCACCCACGGGAGCGGTGACAATCATGGATGTGAAAGGTGACCAATATGTGGGAACGGACAGCGACTAAAGGTATTCTTGGAGCCCGACGTCGTGCCCCTTCATTACATCGACATATACACCATGGATGAGGAACCGTAACGTCAAGCCTAACGACGTTAAGCAAGGTAAGTTTGTAAATATTCTCTTTTAGATTTTATTTTCATAGTTTTATTTCTATTCTGGATGAACTTTAAGTAAAACATAGGCTTCTAATTTATTGGTGTGCACCTCGGAAAAAGTTGGAGTCCAGGGGGCTGAAAAACCCCCTGGGCCGGCCGGCCCAATACCCCTAGGCCGGCCGGCCTGAGCCTTCTCGTGTGCGAATCGGTCTCGATTTTTGGTAGGTGCGAGATAAGGAAATTTCAAACCTGTGCCTTATAGATTTTGCATGCCAAAACCGAAGAGATTTTGGACTTCTCGTCCAAGTCTTTTCGGGATATAAATAGAGGCGCGGGTTAGATCTATTCTCTCATACTTTTCAATCTACACCACCACCTCGTGAGAGACTTCGACAATGGCCAGTCCAGCGAGCGCAAGAGCTATGATTGAAGCGATGGAGATCAATGAGAGGGGCATGACGCCGACACCCCCACGCCAAGGACACCTAGCCCCATCTCGGCAACTGGTGCGCAGCCCCTCCTTGTCGAAGCAAAGCGATGTGAAGCGAAGGCCCCTCCGAAGAAATTCAATACTCAAGCAAGGATGAGCGTCGGAGGAAAGGGCCTTCAATGGTGCAACGAGAAGCTAGCTCAAGCCCAAAGGGTGGTCGTCGTCATCAGCAGTGACGAAGACGAAGGCGAGAAGCGACAAGACAAAAAGCCACCCGCGCCTAGGCGTTCCTTGCGCCTCCTCGGAGTTAAAAGAAAGAACTACATCGAGCACACCCCGGAGCCGAAGGATTATGCGGGGGACAGCGATTGGGAGAGCATCATGAGCCCTGGTTCATGGGGCGCCACCGGTCGTGACTACGATGATGATTGGCCGGGGTGGGCCGACGAGGAGAGAAGGGAGGAAGACGACCCCTCCGAAGGTGACAGCGGTAAGAAGAAGAAGAAGGATGACGACGAGCCCGAGGATGACAGCCCTAACCGCAGCAAGCATCACTCCGGGTGTTGTTTCAAGTGCCGCAATGAAATCACGGATCTCCGCACCACCATCGATAGGTGTCACGATCGAATCGTGGCAATGGATCGAAGGATGGATGACATCGAGAGCTTGGTTGAGAGAGACTACAACTTCCTTGTCCGCAACATAAGGAAGTTATTCGGGATGGTCGGAGATCTACAAAAGCAAGGAGGAGGGCGTCCAAGATGCAATTGCCCGAGGTGCCGTTGAGAACACCGACGAGCGTCACACCTGTCTTTTATATCATTGCGACGAGGACGCCGCATAATCTAAGCATGGGGGGAAGGTGTGACGACTCGTAGATTGAATTTTGGTCTTTGTTTACTCGAAAGTTCGTCGTGTGTGTGCTTTATTTTTCGCATGTGTGAGAGTCATAGTCTAGCATTGTGTGCTTTATTTTTCGCATGTGTGAGAGTGAGTCTTAAATTAGTGTTGAGTCATGAAAACAAAATAAAAAGAGTCTTTGTTTTTGTTGGATCGTGCAATTTTATTTATGCATTCAATTTTACTTTATTTTCTTTAAAAGCAATTGTTCACGAGCGTTGTCATGAAAATTAATTCATATTTGTGGAGCTTAGTAAATTATTCGTCCATGTTAATACCCACACTTGAGCTTTGATCTAGCGCTTGGTTTTGATTACGCTTGCGAGTAAGGCATGATTTGGAGGATTTTAATTTCATAAAAATAATAAAACCCCTACAAACATAAGGTTGATCAAGTTCTTAGCAAGTTGAGAGTAAAAATCCTATCATCCACAAGCTATATTCGTTCCACCATAAGTATTGGATGTACTTTGAGTTGAGTTAGGATTTCTTTCTCTTGGGAGTTTTAATTTCGAGCAATGATCATGTCCGTATTTTTCATCTCTGAATTGCTAGCCCCGTCAATATTCGGTAATGAGAATTCCTCATTGGAACAACTCATGAGATCTACCGGATTCCAAAACCCGAACCCGAGATTTTCTTGTTTATTATCGTCTTCCTTGACCACAACCCAATTGTGAGGATACGTTCTGTTTCTGTGCATGATTTGTATAAAACATAACTTTGGGATGAAGAAAGGGAGGAGTACTGGAAAGACGGACCGAATCCGACCTGGGAAAGCCCCAGGCCGCCCGGCCTACACCTCTTGAGCTGGCCGGCCTAGGCCTCTCTGGTCTCGGTTCGGGCTCCAAAAATTCAGGGAGACACTTCGGAGATTTGCCTATCTATGTTTTATAGAAAGTTTCCTATGAAAAGGTTCGGAACAGAGAGAGAAAATTCGGGAGAGAAAAATAAAAAAAATGAAAAAGAAAAGAAAAAAAATGTATGAGAAGAGAAGAAAAAAATAAATGAAGGGATTCTATGGTTAGAGAAGTGCAAAGAGATATCACCTTGTTGTTCGAGAACAATATACTCAATTCCAACCATGTGCAATCCGACAACGAGGACGATGCTTGTGCCTTGAAGTCAATCTTTTTGTATGCCTTTGCACAAGTCCACCATTCTAAATCTTCTTACCCTTGAACCCTTTACATTATGGGGAAACTCTCATGATCATTGGTTCGGAAGGTAAGCAATCATTAGAAGGTTTTCTTAATTTGACAATATATGTATATACTTTGCTAAGCCTCACCTATAGCCCCATTTTATACTTGAGAGACTTTTGGGAGATGAGAGTTTGCAAATAATAATAGGATAGCCACTTTTATCGAGAGACATGAAAGGACTTGTGCAAGAATTTTTGGTCTAACCTTTGTTGCAGGATATTTTGTTTCTTAATAAAAAAAGAAGAGAGAAAAACCTCCAAGGATGGCAAGAAAAGCAAGTGTTGTCGATATTCGAGTTGCCGGCTAAAGGTAAGAGTCGTGGAGTAATATTGGATGAGTTTTTAAACGCCCATGATATGATTATCCTCATTGCTCCTCTGACCTTTGTTTGAAGAAATATTGTTAGACTTGTTTGCATAAGTAAATTTTGCAGTTCGAGAACTCTTGAGCAACCTTTGGAAGGATTTGATGATTGGGTCAATTGGATCCATGCCACTACAATTTCACGAAGTTGGATTTCATGTTGAAATCCATGCCATTGAGTGGCATGATTTTCAACGTGAAACCCAATTTCACGGAGTTGTGGTGGCATGAATCGAATTTTCCCTTGATGATTTGATTTGCTCGAGGACGAGCAAAAGCTAAGCATGGGGGGAATGTTGGCGCTCCTTAAGTACCCATTTTGCTATATGATTAAGAATTGTTTTGGTAAATTCTTCGGGATGATTCATGTACTAACCCGCCACTTGGCACCCGAACTTGACCGTTTTCGTTTTTGTCCTGGATTTTGGAGCATGTTGCATTTTGATAGGAAATTGGATATTTTCGGAGATGATTTGACGCATGATTACAACTGGGCTAAGATGAGGAATAAGAGGAAGAGGCCACACGCGAAAGATGGGACCGAAAGGGGCCACAAAGGACCCAGGCCGGCTGGCCTGGAGTCCTTGGGCCGGCCGGCCTAGCCCATTTCGGAGCCCAATCGGTCTCAGTTTTCTTCAGCACGAAGTATGCGTCAACCCTAATCTATGTTTTACCAAAACCACCGAGCAGAAAAGATCGAGAGGATCCAGAGAAGAGCATCCAGAGATACATTCGAGTTAGACACAAGAGAAAGGCGACACCGGAGGCCTCATCGTCCCTCGGCGCCGCTGCAAGTTGGAGGACAGCAAGTGATCCATCCCTTGCCGGAGATTTCACCACCATGATCGACTACGCTTCGCTTAGCTTCATGGGGTAAAGTCCTCATTTGTTCATGGGGTTGTAAGGAGATCTTGAGTTATAATTGCTGAATCCTTTATGAGATTGATCTATCACGATTCTTGTTGATGATGCTTTGATGCCTAATAGTTCGCGACTTGGCTTTGGGTTTGCTTTGCTCTTGCATGGTTTACTTAGATTACATCAACTATCGTGTTCTTGTTGATTCGTTACCGATTATCCTCGTGTAGTGACAGTATGCGGGAGGGAAAGATTTTGATCTTGGAACACACCTTTGGTAGATTAGATCCGTTCTTCGTTGCTTGGCAATTACATCTCTAGTGATCCTAGACCCTATGGACAAATGCTCTTCATATCTTGTGCACACACCTACCATTGCTCACTAGTCTAGATTAGATTAGATTGGTTAGATTAGATCTATTTCACACTCATACACTCAATATAGATTTTTTACCAACATAATTAGTGCTTAGTTAAGCATAGTAATACACTTGTTCCGTGGATTGATAAACCTTGGGGGAATACTCTAAGAGAAAAGCTACACGATCCGTGCGCTTGCGGTACGTAAATTGGCGCTTTAAGAAGCGTCAACACCCAGCCAACTAAATTTTAGGAGGAGGAAGGAGTAGGCATTTTTTACCACCAAACTATAAATGATTAATTGGATTCATGCCATTACAATTTTGCAAGTTCAGAGTTCTGCCATTACTATTCGTCTATTTCGAAACATGCCATTACTATTTCTCCTCTACCTGGCTCATACCATTTTCTATGCTTCCGGCGACGTTGGCCCACCTACAGACTGTATTCTACGTGATGAGCCGATTACATGGCTCTGGCACAACTGATAAGGCTGAGCCGACCTTACGCAGCCTCGTCATTTCGCTAGCATACGCCAAGCACACGGCCGGCCGCCGCCCTTCGCGTCCGCCACCGCCTCCACACCTTCTTCTCCAGCAGTCGTCCGCCATGAAGGAAGCTCTGACCTTCTCCACCATGCTCCATACGGAGTCGCTCAGCTTGCTCCTCTTCCGCAGGAAGACGCCGTTCATGGCGTCGAATATGGAGGCGGTGCCCTGAGCCTCTTTGAACACGGCCGTCCCGGCCACGGCGAGTCATCCTCGACGTATGTGTACACATGCAGCATCCCCGGGAGCGTCTCCGCCGCCGCCTGGTCATCATTTAGAGCGGCGTCGGCAACGTTGTCCACGAAATCAAGCATCCTGAGGACACTCGCCTCCGCGAATCGCACGAGTGGGCTGCCTCCTGCTCGCGCTCCGCCACTTTCCCGGTGGTCAGCAGCAGGAAGTACCTGACGCCGCCGCCGGAGGCCATCCACTTGGCGCGTAGCTCCAGCCGCGTGATGCAAAGCATCTGCACCATGGTCTTGAGAGCTTTGATCCAGCTCTCCATCAGATCGAGGAGGGGGGGAGGAAGGCGCAGCCATCCTCCAGGTGCTGCCGCGCGTGCCTCTGCTTGCTGCTGAGCGCGCCGCCGCTTGCCCGCCGGCCGAGGCTGCCTGCCTCGCGCAAGCCACGCGCACCTGCGCTGCGCGGCACACGCTCTCCCCTGCGCGCTGTTGAACCAGACCGAGCTGCACAGCCACAAAGCGAACAGAGAAGAACAGGGAACAAGCAAACAAAAAAAGCCCAAGTTCATGTCCAAACTACTCAGTCAAATCGCAACGGATCGAAGCGAAACTCGAGCCATAGGTCCGCATCTTCAAGGATTAACAGATCCAAAAAGAAGTTTGCGAAAAGATGCAGTATATCTCGCGAATCAAAAATCGCACCAAAAATACCCTGAAAATCGCAGAAAAAGAAAAACATCAAGAAGAAGAGGATGAACACGAAAAACGTCCAGCTCCGAGAACCAGCTCCCCACAAGGAGCTCCACGGGGCCGGTGGCCGAGGCCTCCGCAGTGCGACGACGACGAGCCGGCGGTGACGCCGAACGCTTGGACGAGGCCCTTCATGTAGCGGACGAGGCCCTTCATGTAGCCGCCGTGGACCATCTACATCACGATGCCGCGGAGCTCCTCGACTCCATCGAGACAGCCGGAGAAGCACAGGCCGCAGTCGGAGGAGAAGGACATGGACACGAGCGAGCAGCGGGCTGGATTGGACGCCAAGCTAGCGCTTGACGACCAGCAGTAGGTGCGGAGGAGGTGGTGCGGCGGCGGCCGGCCGGCCGACCGTGTGCTTAGCGTATATGGACGAGGCTGCTAAGCTCGGCTCAGCGTTATCAGTTGAGCCAGAGCTGTGTAATCCTTTCAATACGTAGAATACGGTCTGCAGGTGGACCCAATGTCATCGAAAGTGTAGAAAATTGCATGAGTCGGGTAGAAGGGAAATAGTAAAGGCATGTTTCAAAATAAACGAATAGTAATGGCAGAACTCTGAATTTGCAAAATTATAATGGCATGACTCCAATTAAGCCAAACTGTAAATAGATGAGCTATTGGTACTGCACAGCCTGAAAGGGCGCAGTTGTGCGCCTGTGCCTCCATCTCTGCTTCGCCCGAGAGAGAGCAGCGCGGTCCACGCCTCCACAACCTTTGCCATTGTTTACTCGCCAAGATGGCAGACGGCTACCCAGCTAGCTCGGCGCTCGGCGGGCGGATCCACAGAAATAACGGATCCATGGTGGTAGTGGCAGGGGGAAGGTCAAGCCGCAGCGATGGGTTGGGGAAGGAGATGATGGAATGAAGGGGGAATTGCTGGGTGCAGCGATGGGTTGGGGAAGGGGATGAGGAAAAGAATGGGGGAAGAGCTGATTCCAGATGAGCGGCAGGGGAGAGGGGATCCAAGAAGCCAGCCAGGGATCACGACTTCAGAGGAGAGGGATGGTCTGACAACTGGGGCCGGCGGTCAGGGTTTTTGTGCCTCCCGCGCGAGGCAAAAATTCGACGCCAGGCACGCACAACCTCTGTCACAAGCGCGGATCACGAAAAAATGATCTGACGGCAGCGCCGGTACCTGCCCGAGCCGGCACCGGTGGGAAACATTCACCGCGTGCAGACGCCGAGGCTTGCAATCATCTCCTGACGAGCTGGTTGGTTACCAGCATGGATGAAGGTGGGAAGTTAATGAATAATTGGATAAGGATAAAAAAAGTATAACCCATGCACCAACCTCGTAATTCAGGAGGGCTATCCGCCTATCGATCCTTATACGTGCTGTTGGTCGATGGAAGCATACCTGTTTCGATGTAAGCAGCATATACGGCATTGCTTACCGACCCCGTGGCCGTACTTGTCGAGCTCGCAGTCGCGGACCGTCATCTCCAGCTCGAAAAATTTGCCCGCCCTATAGTTGGCACCAAAGAGATCATCAAAAAGTAAGACACGTACATGCATGTACACTGTTGCTGAATTCCCAGTTGAGTGCCCTGCAGGGAGCGTATATAATGCGGCAATATAACCTTGGTAATTTCGTGTCCTGGATGCCGTTCTTCATGCGGACGACTTCGGAGGGACAAACATTCGTGGTGGCAGCGACCTGCAGCGCCCGTCTTGGGCGTGAAGACCGGCCGAGGCGACCAGCGGTGTAGGGGTGGTGGCCGGAGCGAGGCCAAGCCGCCCTCGCCGCTCCGGCGCTCACCGGCGGTTGTTTGGTGTTCGGAGGCGGCGGCGGATTGAAACGCTGCTGCGCGCAGAACTCCATTGCGCCGCGCGGTGCCAGTCTTCCCTTCCCCGGCGAGCTCCGGTCAGCACGAGGCCGAGGCGCGCGGATCGGTCGGTGTGTTTAATTTTATAAAAAAAAGTACAGGACAGAAGAGATGCTATTTGCATCTATGATCTATGGATTGTCCAGCTGTGGCAGCCAATCGTCAGTTACAAGACTCGAATATAATGTATGTAAGGATGAGGCTCTTCGTCTTTTCTGCTGGGCCGGATCATCTCGATCACACTCCAGCTAGCCTGTGAAGATCTATCGGAGTAGAATATCAGAGTAGAATACCAGAGGCCTTTCCAGCGACGGCTTCGATTAGGCGTTTTTCTTGTAGCAGCCGTCAATCGAGCTTCGGAAGGACCGACGATTTCTTTCATTTTCGCCGTAATCTTTTTTTTTCTTTACTCTGTATCTGTATGAAAAAAGGAAGGAAACGTTCTTTTTTTTAAAGGAAAAAAAGGAAACGTTCTTTTTTTAACGCTTATTAAAAGGAAACGTTCTGAGAAGGGCCAAGACTGGCAGCACGGATATTTGGCAGGACAGCCTTCCGACGCGGCGAATCGATCGTGTTTGCCAACTCTCTATCCGGCCGGGCGGATTTTTTTCATTTTTGTATTTAAAAAAAATTAAAATTTCAAAAATATATGGCGGTTTCGAAAAATTTCAAAACTATACCCCTGTCGCCCCTTGCCTGGGCGACAGGGGGCCTGTCGCCCTCTGGCTGGGCGACAGGACCTAAATGTAAAAAAAAATTTACATTTAGGTCCTGGCGCCCGGGACGCATTAAACAGCGAACTTGTAAAATAGATATAAAATCGTAGAAAAATCGGAAAAATACAAACTCAACTGTTCTGGATTCTATGAAACAAGATCTACAACTTTTGTTATATAAAGTTTTTCATTTGATCAATGTATCTTGCTCTATTTTAAATACTAGTTTAATGCACTTTTATTTAAATCTTATTTAAATCTCAAGATTCATCCTTTGGATGCATGTCATCTTTGGCCAGAGTGTTGCATATGTTAAGAATAGGCTTGTACAAAATTGGTAGGCCCAGAAAACATTTCTAGAATAAGTTTTTAAATTAAATCTTGCAATATGTCTAGTTTAAATGAGTTATTTATCCATACTGCTATACTGAGTTTTAGAAGCCATAACTTTTACAGTACCATTATTTTATTTACTAAGAGCTACAAAAAAAGTTTGGTAAATTTTAGATAAGCACAACTAGACCAAATGAATTATTTCAAATTTTTCTAGGTACAAGAACTATTTTCTTGATTTAGTGCATTTACCTTAGTTGAGTTTGTATTTTTCCGATTTTTCTACGATTTTATATCGATTTTACAAGTTCGCTGTTTAATGCGTCCCGGGTGCCAGGACCTAAATGTAATTTTTTTTTACATTTAGGTCCTGTCGCCCAGCAAGAGGGCGACAGGCCCCCTGTCGCCCAGGCAAGGGGCGACAGGGGTATAGTTTTGAAATTTTTCGAAACCGCCATATATTTTTGAAATTTTAATTTTTTTTAAATACAAAAATGAAAAAAATCCCGGCCGGGCCGGATCAAACTTCATCGGCTCCGCCTGAGGGTAGCCAATTTCGTAGCGGGCCGTACGTTCGGGCTGAGCATGGCCGTACGTTCGGGCTGAGCCGGGCTGTACCATTGCGACAGCCGGACGAACAATGGGCCGGACTAGGATCGCGGCCCATCTGTGCCAACGGGCCATTGGATTGCGCGGTTTTTTTTTTCATTTTTTTACAAAAATACATTTTCGATTTGGAAATTTACAGGAATATACCCCGGCCGCCCCGCTGCTGGGCGCCCGGGACCTGGCCGCCCGGTAGCGGGGCGACAGGGGCATTTCTGGAAAAAAAATTCGCGGAGAAAATTGCGCCCCGATCCCTGGGGGGCGGTCGCCCGGCAGCCGGGAGCGGCCCTGGCCGCACGGCTGCAGGGCGGCCGGCTCTCCCACCCTTATATAAGGGTTGGCTGGTCCCCCCACCTCTTATGGAATGTAGGTGGATCCTGAGGATGCCATGGTGTTGAGCCTTGACAATCACAAGTGAGCAATCATATTGCTAATATACTATATCAACGCTAATCATTATCAGTAACTACACCTAAATGTACCACTAATCACTCCTAATAATAATTAAACTGATTTCTAAATTATTGTTTCAACAAAATACTTTCTACAATTTTCTAATATTTTCTAAAAAAATTTAATATTATCTTCCAATTTTTAAGACTTTCTAATATTTCTCTAACAATTTTCTAGTACTTTCTAATACTTAATCTAACACTAAATGTACTGTATCAATGCTAATCATTATAAGTAACTGCACCTAAATGTACCACTAATCACTTCTAACAATAATTAATTTGATTGCTAATCTACTGTTTCAATAAAAATAATTACAACATTATCTATTTGTAAAGCAAATGAGGGGTGGGGGGACCAGCCAACCCTTATATAAGGGTGGGAGAGCCGGTCGTCCTGCAGCCGGGCGGCCAGGGCCGGCCGCCCCGCTGCCGGGCGACCGGCCCCCAGAGACCTGGGCGTAATTTTTTCCGCGAATTTTTTTTCAAAAATGCCCCTGCCGCCCCGCTGCCGGGCAGCCAAGTCCCGGCCGCCCGACAGCGGGGCGGCCGGGTATATTTCTATAAATTTCCAAATCGAAAATATATTTTTATAAAAAACGAAAATAAAAAATAAAAAAAATAAAAAATCGCTTGGATTGCTCCGACAGCTTCTTGGGCCGTAAAACAATGAGGCAGAGCCCGCCCGGTGCCCGGTGGATAGGAGCGCGCAGGAGCCAGGCAGACGGGAGCTGCGTTTCTGAGGCGAGGTCTGTTGGTGGTTGACTGGCGTTTGGAGGCAGCTGAGCTGACACCAACGAATTAAGGGCACGCCGCGCGCGGGCATCTCGCGTACGTTTTCCGCCCATGAGAAATCCACCGCTACTGATGGAGATACGGTTGAGGCGCTCCGTCTAGTGTTGGGAAACGAACCGTCTGCTGGTGACTCGACGACGATTGAGAGCTGAGACAGTAGCGGCTTCAGTTAAGCAGCGTTTCGCCCGGCCTGTCCCCAAACCCGTGCCCCCTGCAATGATCTCAGAAGAGGGAATTCGCTGCTAAATCGATCGCGCATCGCCCATGCATTTCAGGCTTTGGGGTTTCGTGATCTTTTGCTGCCAGAGACAGAGGCGGAGCTACACATATTCATTGATGTCAGCTGACATCGATGATTTTGTGAAAAACCAGTGAGGAATCACTGTTTTGCACTGTGTGGAGCTGACAACACTGTGATATAGAGCTGACATAGATGGTTTCGACTGCTGGCTCCGCCTATGGCCAGAGATGCACAGAAGACGGACAGACAGTGACGGTTCTTTTGCTGGGGTGATCTCTTATGATGACTCCCATCAAACAGAGCCTTTCCAGTCCAGGCTTCTACTATACACAGGGGATCCCTCGTCCAGACTCCAGAGCACGTACTTATGTACACAAGTACGATCGATCACGTGTCCACGTATATCTAATACGACGACGTCGGTCGGCTTGTTGGCATCAGTCCTTGGTACGTACGTATCGTAGCTAGGACGAGAAGAAACGCCGCAGCTTGGACGCCACCTCCGGGAACACGCGCGTCGGGCGGTAGTCCTTGTTCAGGCACACCACGGTGGCCGTTGCCTCCAGGACGAGCTGCCTCAGGTCGGAGAGTGCCATGGCGTTGCCTGTGCTCGCGATCGAGCATGAGCTGATGCCAAGGCTGGAAGCCAACTCTTCCCGAGCTGACGGGACAGTCGTCAGTACCATCAAGCTCAAAGTTTATGCACCAACACCATCTATCATGCAGTCGTCGTCCCTACCATTTACGGTTTACCTTTTTCGATGTAGTCCGCGTACACAGCATTGTTGACGACCCCGTAGTGGTCAAGCTCGCAGTCGCGGACCGTCATCTCCACCGGGAAGAACTGGTCCCCCCTGTACTGTGTACGCATCGCATTAATGTTCTTCCATCCCATCCCAAGAACGCAACACAGAACAACGCACGCACGAGTACACGGCTGGGAACAGGGGAGGACCTCAACTTAGTGCCCTGACCGGTGCTGTTGGCGCAGATGGTCTCGAGGGGGCGGGAGTCCGGGGCAGCGACCCGCGGAGCCCTGGCGCGGCGGGGACGACGCGGACACGCCCGGGCACGGAGGACGACGAGGTGGCTGGAGCGCGGCCAGGCTCCGAAGCTGATCGCTGGAGGCGGCGGTTGGCTGGTGTTGGGAGGCGGCTGGCAGCTACCAAGCCGCACGCCGAGCTCCATCTCGCGGGGATGGCTAGGGATGCCATGTCCTGTGCTGTGCTTGCTTTTACGCACAGCACAGTGCGTACGCTATTGCTGGCTTTTGGTTCCATGCGAAGCATGCGCGCAGCAAACTTGGGTAGGCGCACAGAGGGGCATATAAGTAAAATTCAAAACATGTCTATCAACAAATTTTAACTTGGTAGGCGCGGAAGGGGTATTACAGTACATCGACGGGAAAGAATATAGCTTCCACTTAAGAATCATGAAGAACATTTAAATCATTATACAACTGTGAGGCTTTACACATTATCCAGATGAAAATTATCTTCAAGCTACAGAAGCCAAAAGGGGGCTCGTAGATGTAAAAAAAAAAAGAACTCCATGGAATTCTTCATCCATCACATTACACAACAATTTGGTGCTGATTCAAGCATCTCAGGAGACCTGTAATACAGTGGAAACCTAAACAGTCAGACATGCAACGCAAATCCAATGTATACCATATATCTTATGCAGGAATGAATCAGATCAGATTTTTTTTTAAAAGAAAGAATGAATATGATACCATAAGGCAAACCATCTGCTCTATGAATGTAGTGCATCAGAAAGCAAATTGTAAGTAGAATACAACACAGACGAAATTCAAGCTAAGCTAAAAATTATCTAAAAACACTAAAATCTTACTTTGTGAATGGCCACCTAACCTACAAGACAGCTGCTCTACTTTTCAAATGTTACTGTGTAAATGATAAAATAGTTTACTGCTCTTTCAAACATCAAGGCAAAATTGATGCTCAACTACAATCGTCTGAACCACCAATATTCAACTTGCCATGTGCTACATGACTTGTTCATATTGCAAGTCACCACCACCACCACCACTAATTGGGCATTGGTACAATCACGAAATAGCAGAAGAATATTTCATATTTAAAAGCAATGGCCAAAAACATATAACCACCAAGTGATGGGAAAATGGCAACATAATCTATAAGGCAGCTATTCTCATTTTCAAAAAAGTAAACTGGAGAAGACAGTTTCTTTCTTTTTCGAACACATTAAAGTGAAATCTATGTTCAACTACAATAATCCAGACATGCCATTTTGTTTGCATCACCCAGCTTTCTAGTAGCTACAGAATTTGCTCATATGGCCCAATTTGTCACTACAGGGCAATGCTAGTAGTTATACATGATATTTCATATTTGCAAAGGCAGATGACAAAGAATTACCACCTACTAAGGATAATAAAGGATAAAAAGAAAGTCAAATTATATTTCAGTGAATATCAGAGCAACATTGAATTCTTCATAAGATTCTTTTTAACGACAGGTCGTTATAATATTTCAAACTATTTGTTTTTTTTTCTCTCAGTCTCATCCACTTCTTCAGTAATAAAAAAACTGAGAGGCATGAATATATCTAGAGAAAACTCAGGGATAGTATTTTTGCTTAGACAAACCAGCATGTTGTTGGAAAATTATTGGACACAAAATTCAAGATTTATCCAGAAAATGCAGGCTTGGCCATGTTTTAAAACAAAAAAATATCCTAGAAGCCTTTTGATTATAGACTTTGATTGGCATGAACATGCATATGGAAATTAAAGGAAGAATGGTTTACTAGAAAGATATAAAAAACTCACAGCTGTCCCAACTTGCTCAGGTCCAGATCAGGTACAATATCTTGAACAAGATCACTGGGGGGCTGACCACATTCTTGCATGTTTTGCATGATGTCAAAAATCTTAGTCATGTTCTCAGGATCATTTTCATAGACCTCAATAAGCTTCACCATGAGTTCGAGCTGATTGTTGTAACGCTCATATTCTTCTTTGCTTATTTTGTCTTTGTTATCCTCCAGCCATTTTGGATATTTTTCCACAATGTCTTTCATAGGCTCATGAAGAATTTCCTTGGACAAAAGTTGCTGCATCATTGTTTGAACAATAGAGTCCATATCCTGTTGGATAAAATAAAATTATTGAGTAAACCACAGGGTTTCATACTAATACTTGAAGAAAAACTCCAGTCTTTTGGCTAGTGGAACTTAATCACAGTGTTTTATGGTCAAAGAATTACATAAAGTCACAACCTGGTCAACAGAATGGATCGACAAGCGAAGCGTATCAATTGGGGTGGCCAATGAGCTTTAACTAAATTGGGGTGGGGTTCTAGGAAACATTATGACCAGGAAATCTGGGATCAGTCACAATGGCCAACTAATCAAGGAAAATGTGGTTTTCAGGAACCAGGACCATAAAATATATGTTCATGCGAAATTATTGTTCTGTAAATTAATTATGGTTTAACTTCAAACAGTAGCATGAGATAAAAATAAGTGAATGTCTAATAGTTCAATAAAATCAAATGCAGTCCCTGCAGTACAATAAGTAACAGAAACTGGAGTTTTTTTGTCTGAACCGCTCATGCTGACTGCTAGGAAATTACTGTATCACGAGAGCATTTTAGATTCCATGTGAACAGTACATTCAGCAGGAAAAAGAACATCACACTTATAACGTTACATACTTTTCTAAATTGTGCTTTCTTAAAACGTCTCAGCAACACTCATGCATGTTAAATACAACAATCTATTGAATACATTACACATAGGATCAAGGCTAACTATCAGGAAATGAATATCAAATTGCCGATGTGCAGCTAACAAATTCATTTGCCCATCACAATCACTCCCCAATTTATCAAAATCCTGACAAAGTAAAGAGTCTTATAAGAAACCTACAGCTTATTCTGCTCAGAAACAAAACCCTCTTTTCCTTCATGGGTATAAAGTAAAAAGTATTATAAGACACCTAAAATCCTAAATACATCTCTGCATACCAGACAGCAGTAACGCCCAACCTAACTTCCATGCATACCAAAACTTCAATTCATAAATACGACGTCAACATAGGAAAACTTCAATGCGGGCAAATGAGCACCTTGAGTCAATAAATTATCTATGTTCAAACATCAAAACTAGTATAACAATACCTTTCAGTGAAATATCCAATGGTTCAGTAGTATCAATGCGCTTTTTGTATCAAGTAATAAACAAACTACAGGATATTATCCTGAACGAAACAACTATGCAGCGATTGTGCCTGCAATTGAGCAGTAGGTACCTTACAACTTTCAATTCAACAGGGAGGTTAAGGCGATGGTGGTACCTGCGCCCCTGCGAACTCCTCGAACTGCTTGACGAACTCCTCCATCATGGCCTCGTCGTCCAGCGACGGGACACCCGCGGTGGCCGTCTCGAGCCCGCGCACCGCCTCCCGCGTCTCGCGCGTGAGCTTCTCGAGCGCCTCCTTCGCGCACTCGCCCCTGGGCGGCGGCGGCGGCTTCGCCCCGCGCCGCTTCGGGGCCTTGGGGTCTGGCAGGCCAGACCCCAGCCCCAGCACCGGCGCCTTGGCACCCGATCCCGACGCCGACGCGGAGGCCTCGCTGCTGCTGCTGCACAGGGAGACAGACTTCGGGTCAGCGATTCGCTCGAGCACCTAGCGGAAGCAGCTATCGACTCCGAGGAGAAGGACCAGAGGCCGCACCTTTTGGGAGCGGCGGAGGCGGAGAGATCGAGGCTGGTGAAGTCATCGAGCGCGCTGTCGAGGAGCTGATCGAGGTCGTCGCCCCCGTCAGCGGCCGTGGCGGCGGCCGAGCTGGGGTTGGAGGAGGCCATCGCCGGAAGCGCCGCTTGCCGCCTCAGAAGCCGCGGCGGCCGTGCTACTAGATTTGGGGCCGCGGCAGCTGGCGTGTGGGAATTGGGTTGGGATGATGGGGTTTGGGCACGCGTGATAGACTGGAAGGAATCGAGGAAGAGAAGACGGCCGGCAGCCGGCTCGATCGATTCCTTTTCTGGTCGGCAGGCAAGGACAGGGAACGCTCGCCGTCGGATCGTGATCCGTGGAGTAGATAGCAACTGATCCAACGGCGGATATGGATGGATACTTAATCCGGGCCAAACTGCAGGGGCACAGTCCTGAGCGCGTCCAACTCCGAATCAATTTCGATTCAAAATATATAAAGAAAAACTCTGAATCATTTCGCAACAAAACTCTTGTGGGTGTCCTCACCCGGGGTCGGGCACCAACTAGTGATGATGCTACGTATTCCTCGTCCCAGATGGTTGATGCAAGAGGCAACAAAGTCACACACGGGTTTATCCTGGTTCCGGCCGCGGGGCCGTACGTCCAGCAAAGAGGTGTGCGAGAGCACTGTACTGTCTTGCACCGGGGGTGCTTGTAGTAGGGGTACCAGCGAGACGAGAGAGGAAGGGAAGCTCCCAGGTCTCTACTAGAGGAGGGGTTGATTGAGGCGAATGCCAATATCGTGTTCTGGGGAGCGGGTGTGCGTGTTCTGCGAGTTACGTGCGTGTGAATCCTCCGGTCCCCCAAGATAAAGCCTGCCTCCTCCTTTTATAGACGCAAGGAGGGGCGGTGTACATGCACAGGAGATCGTGGAAGTCGTCGACTTCTCCCCGAATCGCGCGGGTGCAGTGGTCGAGCACTGTAGAAAGTACACTGCGGGGTATGGCGTCTGGCATGATAGTGGTCCTTGGCCTGGCGGAGATCGCGCCGGTGTCTTTGTAGCTCCAGCGGGCGGCGTGGTCGTTGCTGTAGGGGGTACCATCCTCCAGGCGTGGTGTGGTGACGTTCCGAGGATCCTGCAAGCCAGGGTCTTGTCCTGGTCAAGGCCGGAGCCACTTCCGAGGGTCGTGCCCATGCCATTCGAGGGCTCCGCGGAAGGGAAAGTTTGAAGGAGGTATGGGGAGTTGGCAGTACAGTGGCTGGAGCAGTGCCGAGCACGTCTTGCACTGCGTCGCAGGTTTCCACAGTGTCGCCACAGCGTCCGGAATGGCGGAGCAGTGACCGGAGTTGGCGGACGGGACTCTGGTCACAGCCACTGCGCGGAGTGGCTGCCTGACGCCATCTGACCCGTGCGCTGTGGAGGAGCGGTTGGCTTGTAATGCCTCTGTACGGCGGGCGGGCTAGCAAAAGGGCAGTTTATCCTTTCCGTCGAGGGGTGGCCTCGAGCGAGGCGGAGTCGGTCTGCTCTCTCGAGGGCAGGCTCGCTACTCTCGAGCGAGGCGGAGACGATCCGCTCCCCCGAGGGTAGGCTCGCTACCCTCGAGCGAGGAGGAGGGGCGCGGTCGAGGGTCTCGATGGGGAGCCCTCGAGCGAGGCGGAGATCGCCTCGCGGGTTCGAGGGGGTGCGGATGGGCCGCACTGTGTGCGTGGACCGCGTATTGGGTTTCTTTGAGTTCTTTCCTTTCTTCCAGATTGGAAGGAGACTGTAGGCCTTCGTGGGCCTGATTGCCTAACATGTGTTTGCGTTTTTAGGGCGATTTTAGTCCCCTGGTTAGGGTGCCCCTAATCATGGTACCCGACAGTAGCCCCCAAGCCTTTGGTCGAGTCAGGGGATTCGGCCAAAATGTATTTGGCAATTTTACCCCTTGATGTGATCGATCGGCGTTGCCTTCCCGCCGGGCGCGTCCGGGCGCTTGCCTGGTGGACGTGACAACTCGCTGGTCGGGGTAGTGCGCCTGCAGAAAAAGTACTCTGAGGCGTGCGCCCCTTCTTGTTTTGTTTTGGTGACGAGATGCGTCAGCGTGCTGAGCAGGCCAGGGTCATGATGGCGCCTGCTGCTCTGTTGCCGGTGCTAATGCCGCGCTATCCCGCGTGCAGGGTCTCAGCCTTGCTTTCCCTGGTTGCCTTGCGATGCGCCGCTCGAGGGCAGTCGGCCAGCGCCAATGCTGCGCTGCTCAGCGTCCAGGGGCTCGGCTTTGCCTTGTCCGGTCACGTCTCGGCACGGTAACTGAGGGCATCTTTCGCTCGTGGGGTGCCGCGCCGTCACAGGCGGTCCAAGCCTTCCCCCTGCGATAGGCTTAAAGCTTGGCGCCTGACGCAGCTATAAATAGGGGTCGTGGGACTCCCTTTTCTTTCCTACTTTCCTGCTCTTACTTCTAGCTTCGCCTAATTCTAGTAATATTTTCCTTTGCCTTTCACGGCCGGCCCCCAGACGGGGTGGCCTGGCTTCTTTAGGCTTTGAGGCTAGAAGAATACTTGCGAGCGGCGGGGAAAAGCTGGAGAGGGCGTGCTCACCATCCCTCAGTTTCAGTGGGATTAGCAGAAGAACATTGGGCCTGTGGGGTCCTGCTTCTGCTATGTCTCTCAGCCTGAAGGGGCGTTGAGACACCTGACCATGGCGTCGGCGCCAGGTTTGGCGGCCGTTCTTCGCATCGTCCCTCTTGGCGACAATGTCGTTCTCGGGGAGGTGGTGTAGAGGGTGATGTCCGCCAGCTTGGCCCCCCGCAAGGTCTTCGGTGGATGAGAAGCTAGAAGAAAGCTTGCGAGAAGGGTATCCCTCCGGACCCGTGCGGTCTAGGGGTTGCTCCTCGCAATCCTGAGCAGGCTGGTCGTAATGTCGGCCACGAACTCGGTGCTCTTCATCGGCGCTCGCTTCTCCCCAAGACAGGGAAAATTGCCACGCAGGTGGCAATGCGTTTGTACTTTTCGACGGCTTCGAGCCGATAACTCTTTGTAATCTTTATTTGCAAAGAGCAATGAAGTCTCCTACTTCTTCGCGAAGAGGATGACCAAGGGTGTAAAGGTGAGCATCAGCCCTGCAGAGGCTTAACCCTTCGAGGGTGTGACTCGGGTACTGACCGTGGTGGTCTTGGTTTGCGCGGCGGGGGCGCAATGGCACTCCGAGGAACATTGTTAGAGGAGTCTGACCTTGGATCGGGTTCGTCGCTGGAGAAGCAGTGAAGTGGCCACTCCGAGTTGCCTATGCAGATCATAGTCACCTCGAGCACTATGGTGCCGCCGCTGGGCATGTCGCCGTCGTGCTGCTGAAGGCGTTCGAGCAGGCCTGCATAGGATTTTGGTGCTTGAATGTCAGCGGACCCACGGGTGTAGCCCCCGAGGCCTTGGAGGAGTGTTTGCACTCATCCAAGGACTATAAACGTCGCCCTGTTTAGTTGCTTTGCTGAGGGAGACTTCCCAGCTTCCTTTTCAGTAGGCATCGGCGTTCCTTTCAGCCAGCCTCGGCATTTTTCGTGCTGGCGCAGCGACTCGGAGTCCCGTCGAACCATCTGGCAGGCGCGCGTTAAAAGTGGGGATTTTGGCTAAACACGTGGAGCTTCACAATCGACGTTTGTCGATCCACTCGAGGGTGCGGTCTGAGCCGCGGTGTGCGAGGAGCCCCCGAGCCCTGGCCTGCGTGAAGGCGTTCAGGGGACCCTCGACTTTTATTACGACCCTCGTCGCCCTTCCGCAGGGAGGAGGGGTGAAGCGCACCATGCTACCCATGCCCGGGCCGCGAGCTATGGCTGCTTCGGTGAGCTGTTATCGGGTGGTTCAAGTGGACGTCCGTGCCCCGTTCGATAAGGGTCGGCTCGTGGTCTGTGGACACGTCGCATAAAGCAATCACAAGGGTTCGTTAGGCGGGGCTCGTACCCATTCGATGGGGTCTGAGGGCTCGATGCTCTCCCTCGATGGGACCCTCCTGCTAGGCACCCTCGACTGGCCTTGAACACTGCGTAGGATGTCTCGAACTCCGCGTTCAAGGGTAGCTTGTATGGCACATCCATGTAGTCCCTGACTCTGGTGATCTGGTGCGCCTGTCGAACCCTCGACGGGCCAGGCTTCGAACCACTGATCAGTAAGGCCTCGAAATCGATTTCCTTCGACGGTAAGGAATCCCCGGGGGGGATATTCCATAACGGTTCACTAAACAGCGCGGAGTCGCCGGTTGAGCGCGCCAGTCTCCCACTAGTCGTGGGCTATGTGGCCTAGTACGTGTAGCGCGGTGCGGGCCGCGCCTTTTCAGGCGGCTGCCTCGGGTAGGCGAAGAGGCGTGGGCGGCGGCTGACGGATGGAACAGTGCTACAGTCGCGCTGCGCTCATTGGTCACCGCGCCGTAATTATTGTTAATTGCGCGCGTGGGGGACTCCGCGGTCGTGGGGCCTAGCTGGCCACTTTGCCTTCGTCTCCCCTGCCTTCTCCGCATCCCCTGCATCCTGAGCCCAGAGACGAGAGCGAGAGGAGGAAGAAGGAGAGAGCGAGAGCGCACCTTAGCCCTCGTAGAGCTTGCTTCCTCGCGTTCCCCGGCAGTTCGAAGTGATGTCGGATGTCCAGAAGCCGTTGTCGTGGGGGAGGTCCACTACCACCGCGGCGGTCTTGGAGCAGCTGGTCGCCGACAGGCTGCTGTCGGTCAACATCAACTCGGAGCGTCCGGCGTGGATCCCCCCGCGGCCGGAGGAGACCGAGCCGAATCCCCCCGACGGCTACGTCGTGAGCCTCGTGCAGCTCCACGAGCGGGGATTCGGTGACCTCGTCGGCAGATTCATGCGAGCGCTGTGCAACTACTACGGAGTGGAGTTGCACAATTGCGGCCCCAACTCCATCTCGCAGGCGGCGGTCTTCGTCGCCCTCTGTGAGGGTTACCTGGGGATCGAGGCGCACTGGGATCTGTGGATCCATTTGTTCCGCGGCGAGCTCTACATCGAGAACGTGTGGGGCCAACCGAAGAGGTTCGCCCGCGCCGGCGGTCTGATTCTCCACTTGCGCCCAACTCGGAAGAATTTGTACATCCCCAATAGGATGACGACGAACAACGCCGGGTGGACCCGAGGGTGGTTTTACCTGCGCAACTTCGGCAATCGGCTCCCGGCGTTCACCAACAAGGAGAAGTGGGACTGGGGTGTATCGCCCCCACCGCATCAGGCCAGGCTCGAGGTGCTCACCAACGCGTTGCGGCATCTGGCGAGGAAGGGGTTGACGGCGGCGGCCGTCATCGCAAACTTTCATCGGCAGAGGGTGATTCCTCTCACGAAGAGGAGCCTGCCAATTTTTGACCTCACCCCCGAGGCCCCATGCGCGGGCTCGAGGACGTCGTACGTGCTGCTTCCCCGGGATATCGCTGCCCGGAGGGCGAAAAATGCAGTGGCGGAGTTCCCTGACACACCAGACGATCTCTGGGAGATCAAGGTGCGCCCCGAGACGGGGTACCTTTATGTGGTGAGTTCAAATTTCAATTCGTTGTTGATTTGTGCTACTCCTCTCCCCACTCCTTGATTCTGACTTGGTTGCATTTGCAGGGGGTGAGCCGCAAGGGCTACACCTCGATGCCCTCGGTCCCGGAGGAACGCGAAGTCAACTGCCTGCACGGAGAGGCGATGAAGAAGCAGAAGGATGCGGCAGAGGCGGCCGCCGCCAGGAAGAGGAAGAGGAAGGAAAAGCACGAGAAGGCGTGCAAGATTGCACACGCGGAGGGAAAGCCGCGGCCCGCCACGCCCGAGTCCATCGAGGAGGAGGACTCCTTTGACGCCGAGCTCAACTTCTCGGAGGACGACGAGGCAGCGACAGGCGCGGGTTCCCCGCCGGTTTATCGAGGGGCTGGCGACTAGATGTGCCAGTGACGCTGGGTGAGGCGAGGCTCACATCAGGGTCGTTGGTGGATCCGCCCCTCGCGAGGACAGAGCGAACGTCGCCCACGTCGGCGGTGGGACGAAGGTTGCCCACGCCGGCAGCAGGCAGGAGATCGTCCACACCCGTGATGGGGTAGAGGTCGCCCCCGCCGGCGACGGGTAGGGGGACACCCGTGCCCGCGGTGTCGACAGGCGGTGGTGGGTCCGCGGCGAGTGCGGAGACGCCCACGCAGACGGCCTCGAGGCGCCAAACCGACCTGAGGGTGGCGCCCTCGGGCCAGTCATCGGGAGGCGTCAGCGTGCCGCGGGCCCGGAGGAGCGGCTCGGGCAAGCGCAGCATGAGCGCCCGGTCAGCATAAGTGATCTTGATTTTATCCTTCGCATTCGTTTAATCGATCCTCCAATCCTGCTGACTTCAGCGTTTCTTCCCCGACTACCCAGCTCCGAGGCAATCACCAGGGATGCGGCCCAACTTGCGCCGACCAAGGCCCTTAAGACCGGGGCGCGCGCAACGCCGCACACGGCGCCGTAGCCCCTGCCCATAGTGAACATAGTGGCGGAGGCGATGGCCCGAGGGGCTCAGAAGGCCCACTAGACTCGAGCGCCGAAGAGTGGGGGCGACGTCGGCCAGAGCGGCGTTGTAACACCACTCAGGCTGACACCGAGGGGGAGGTCTGCTAGGGTGGCGCAAATGACGCACCCGGCCGGACGTCGAAATCGAGGCCGGTCGGGGCGACGCAGATAGCTCCGGCCAGCCGATTGCAGGAGAAAAACTGGTGGGGGCGCACAGGAGCGCCCCGTCAGCCAAAGAGAGGTGGAGACCCTCGTCCTCGAGCCCCCGAGGGCTGGGGTCGAGAGTTTCACGGAGGAGGAGCCGGCGCCAAGGGCGCCGGCAATGGAGGAAACCTGCGTCCCGGAGCCAGCAAGGGACGGGGACGAGGGTGCTGTTGCAGCGGCGACGGCGCAGACGACGCCGGAGAATGTGGTGCCGGTGGTGCAGCTGCCGGAGAGCAGCGAGGAGTTCGGGGACTCGAGGGACATCAATCCTGCTACTGCGGCCAGCGCCGCCGACCGGATAGCCGAGTTCGCGTCGGCCTCCGAGGAGGTACTTAGCGCGGGGACGTCCGAGGGGCCCCGTCATGGGGCAATTATCCAATCCGGGGTCCCCTTGGAATTTCTCCGCAGCGAGCAGGAGGAGGAAGCCATCTGGAAGGCGCAGTTCGAGGTCGGCTCTTGATTCAGGACCGCCTCGACCGCGCCTTGGAGCTCCATAGAACGATGGATTTCCATATCAGCAACGTAACCGCCTTTCCCCTGCAATTGCTCGTGTTCGGTTTTGTTTTCATATACTTTACTCACGCTCTTCCACTTGCAGCGGCTAAGGGACATTTCACGCAAAAAGAGCACTGAGCTTACCCGGCTGTACTCCCAAATGCGCTGGCTTGGGCAGTACAACGCTGATTTGGTGCTCCGGAATATCGACGCCAACACCTAGTTGACCAGTCTGGGAGCGCGCCAGTGCATGCTAGAGGAGGAGCTGACGCGGACCGTCAGCGAGCGCGACGCCCAGAGGGCCACGGCGGAGCAAAAGGCCCAAGAAGCCGAGGCGCAGACTGCCGAGCTGCAGCGAGCTAGGACGGCGCTCGAGCAGAAGGAGGCCGAGCTCCAGCGCAAGGAGGCCAAGCTCCAAGGCAAGAAGGCCGAGCTCCAGCGCGAGAAGACGACCGTCGCTACGCTGACCGGGACCCTCGAGGAGAAGAGCAAAGCCCTCGAGGAGAAGGAAACGGCAGTGCGTAACACCGAGACCACCCTCAAGGAGGAGGAGGACTCCCTGTCCACGCACCAGGACGCCGCACGGATCCAGCAGGAAGAGGCGCAAAGGTCAATCGCAGGTAAGTACTCGAGATTTCGCTGTTGTTTGATTCTAATTTATCGCAGCTTATCTTGGTTCCTCTGATCAGAGCTGAGGCAGAAAGTGGCGGACGAGGCAGCGGCGAAGGAGGCTGTCAACACTGCGCTCATGGCGGTGCAGGCTGAATACGCTGAACTGGAGCGGACCGCTGTGAGCGTGTGCCAGGAGCTCGAGGGGGACGGCGCCGTGTTTGGTAGCTCGGTGATCAGCCGCCTGCGAGCGCTAGGTGGCCGGATCGCCAAGCACGCCAAGAGCACCTTCCGCCTCGGTGTCCTACGAGCCCTTGCCATGGCCACGACACACTACATTATGGACCTCCAGAGGGTGTCGTCGGGGTACGTCGTCCCTACCAATGCCAGCCCGGACACTACGTCGGCCATCATGAACGACGCCGACGCCACCGTCGAGGGGCTCGCCACCATCCTGGCCGGGAAGCTTGAAGCTGACATCCCCCCATAGCTGAATTCGATGCCGTTGAAGACCCGCAAGGGGGATGATAACATGTAGAAGGTCTGGGCCTCGGAGCCCATGTAAATAAGTTAGTATTTTTATCGTAATCGTACTTTTAGATTAAGAAATCCGCTATTGTAAATCGACAATGTGGCCCATCAAGGCCTTGTGCGTTCGAGCCTTCGTTTTTTTCCTACTTAACTTCCATGTTCTCGTACGCGTCTTAGATAGCTTTCAGCGAGGAAGTTCGCATTCACAAATGACTTAGGCGTAGGGAGGTGAGTGGGGATGCCGTATCCCGGAGGCGTATGCGGTCCCACGGCTCGGCCGATCCCTTTCCTTAGTCGTTTGCGCCTTGCATCTAGCTTTCTAAGTATACGAGAAACTTATATACAAAAATTTTTCGAGAAAACGTTGGCGATTTTTGGGGATGTTCGGGGGTTCCCCCCGTAGTAGCCCCCGAGGGAGGCTTGGCTTTGCTGAGGGTAAAGCCAGGCGTACCTCAGTCTTCGTGTGTATCCGAGCCCCGGAGGGTCCGGAAAGTTCCCAAAAAATAAATAAGTAAAACGTACTCCTTTATTGTTTCAGGAAATCGTAAATACGAGTACAAACGATGTACAAATAGCTTGGAACTCTAAGGATAGAAGTGACGTAGCTGCTGTATGTTCCAAGCATTGGTGAAGACTTCGCTGTTTTCGTTCGCCAGCTTGTATGTGCCGGGCTTGAGCACCTCGACGATGATATATGGGCCTTCCCATGGTGGTGAGAGCTTGTGGCGTCCCCTGTTATCCTGTCTAAGCCTCAGCACCAGGTCGCCCTTGTTGAGGTCTCGGCGTCGAACTCTCTGCGCTTGGTATCTTCGTAGGGACTGCTGATAACGCGCAGAGTATAGGAGTGCCACGTCTCGAGCCTCGTCCACTTGATCCAGCGAGTCCTCGCGGACTTGCTGGTTCTACTTCTCTTGATATGCCTTGAGTCTCGGTGACCCTTACTCCAAGTCCGTGGGGAGCATGGCCTCGGCGCCATAGACAAGGAAGAATGGGGTAAAGCCTGTGGCTCTGCTTGCCATTAGGGTGATTCGAGTTGAGGGGCACCTTCTTGATACCTTCGGCAGGTTCGAAGTTGCTCGCGTGCCGGTGCGTGGAGTCCAAGGCCTCGCTTGCCATCTTGTCGAGGGTGGCTGCGAGGGCCTCGTCCTCCGCTTGAGCCTCTGCATGCTCGACGCACTCGACGTCGCACTCGTAGGCGTGCTCGAACGAGGAGCCGACGGTGATGACACCCTTTGGACCCGGCATCTTCAGCTTGAGGTAGGTGTAGTTGGGGATGGCCATGAACTTGGCATAGCAGGGATGGCCAAGGATGGCGTGGTAGGCTCCCCGAAACCCCACCACTTAGAAGGTGAGCACTTCCTTGCGAAAGTTGGCTGCCGTGCCGAAGCAGATGGGTAGGTCGATCTGGCCGAGGAGTTGAACTCGCTTCCCCGACGCAACGCCATGGAATGGCGATTGCTGGGGCGGAGCTTATTCAATCCGATCCCCATGAGCTCCAAGGTGTGGACGTACATGATGTTGAACCTGCTGCCTCCATCCATGAGCACCTTGGAGAATCGAGTGTTGCCCATGATGGGGTCGATAACAAGTGGGTACCGTCCCGGGTGTGGGACGTAGTCGGGGTGGTCCTCGTGGCTGAAGGAAATGGTGTCCTCCAACCAGTCGAGGTAGGATGGCGTGGCCTTGGTGACGGAGAAGACTTCCCGGTGCTCACGCTTGCGTTGCCGAGAGGTCATGTTCATCGTCGGTCCTCCGAAGATGAAGAAGGCGTTCTCCACCGGGGGGAACTCGTCGTCTCCACCTTTGTCGCCAGCATCCTTCTTCTTGTCCTCGTCGCGATGCGCAACGCGGTTGTAGTACTTCCGGAGTATCTCGCACTGCTCGAGGGTGTGGCTAACCGTGCCCTTGTGGTAAGGGCACGGCTTCTTGAGCATATCGTCGAACAGGCCGCCACCGCCTCGAGGGGGGCCTCGAGGTCCTTTGTGGTCCGGGGCAGTGACGAAGGCTTCGTCGGAGTCCTCCGCTTGTCCCAACCCGCGCTGGTTTGGTGGGGCCGGCTTCTTTCCTTTCTTCCCCCGCTTTTGCTTCGTGGCGGGGGCGTTAGTCTTGGCGCTGCCGCCCTCTGCGGGCACATCTTCCTTACGCTTGTTCGCCTTGTCATCAAAGATGGCACCAACTGCCTCCTCGCCGGCGGCGTAGTTGGTGGCGGCATCGAACAGGTCGTTGGTACTGGCGGGACGGCTTCGCGCAAGTTCGTGCACCAGGTTCCTGCACGTCGTGCCTTCGAGGAAGGCGTTGATGACCTCGACGTGGGTGACGCTGGGGAGCTCGGTGCATTGCTTGGAGAAGCTCCGCACGTAGTCGCGCAGGGACTCATTAGGCTTCTGCCAACACCCTTTGATGTCCCAGAAGTTCCCAGGGCGCACGTAAGAGCCCTGGAAGTTGCCCACGAAGATCTTGACTAGGACGGCCCAGTCGTGGATCTGGTCCGTGGGCAAGTGCTCGAGCCACGTTCACGTGGCTTCAGCGAGGTGAAGGGGGAGGTTGCAGATGATGACCGCGTCGTCCGTCGCACTGCCCAGCTGGCATGCTAGGCGGTAGTCATTGAGCCAGACCGCAGGATCGGTCTCGCCCGAGTATTTAACGAGGGTGGTGGGCTGTCGAAAGCGCGGGGGAAAGGGAGCGGTACGAATCTCCCGGCTGATCACACGGGTGCCTGGAGGCTCCGGTGACTCGCCCCTGTCCTGTTCGGGGTCGAAGCGGCCAACCCGTCGTGGGGTGTACTTCCTGCCATTGATGATGTTGTGGGCGTCGCCGTCGCCGACGTGTCCGCGCGTGTCGTGGAGTCGCTCCCTTGCGTGAGTCCTTCCGATGAGGTCGTGCACCGAGGGTGCCTTCGCCCCGTCTGCTGCGGCTGCCTTGCCCTTTGCTCCCGGGGGAGAGTGCGCCGAGGCCTTGCGGCCCTGGTGCGCTGCACCTCCGGTCTTCGGGACTGTCGAGCGCATGTGAGACGCAGAGCTCTCGGCCTGCTGCACGGCAGCCTGCTCGATGAGCACCTGTGCCTCGTAGCGTAGATTGCGACCCGAAGTCGTAGATGGCTCGGGCATCGCTTGGAGTAGGTAGGCCGCAGCGACGAGTTTCTCGCTGGACGTCTTCAGTTCCGGTGGTCTGTCGTCGTTGTCAGCTAGGATCCGTTCCGGGGCGACGCGCCCCGCCGCCCGGGCCTGCGTGCCATGCGCGGTGCGCTACTGCTCGAGCGCAGTGCGCAGCTCCTGCGTCTGCCGGTGCTGCTCGTCGAGCCTGGCTTGAATATCCTTGAGTTACGCCAGCTGCGCCTGCCGTGCCGCCGAGCTTGACGATGAAGAAGGGGTCGCGACAGGCACCACTGGCTGGTTTGCCTGCGCGTCTGTCCCGCCGTTCCCGTCATTGTCCGGAGCGTCGCCGATTCGCCCGTCCGCGAGCTGGACCATGAAGCATTTCCGAGTGGGATCGTAATCCCCCTCGCTAGAGTCCTCGGAGCAGGTGAGGCAGTAAGCCGCCGCGAGCTGGAACGAGCGGAAAGCGTTGAGGTCGCGGACCCCGAAGTAGTCCTCGGCCTCCTCGACCGTGAAGTTGTCCATGAAGAAGCTGATGTCGTCGGCGATCGAGCCCGCCATCTCGGGGTAGGAGTCGTCAGAAGATGACGCGATGAGGTTGCGGATCGAGAGGAGGTGATGACCCGGCAGATCCTCGTACTCGGTGAAGTTGGTGCTGGATGAAGATGCATAGGTGGCAGCGTTGTGCATTCCGAAAGGAAAGGGGCTGCAGTCGATGATGATGCCGGCGTAGATGACGCCGGGGCATGTGATGATGAAGTGGTGGCTCCGTCGACCGCGACGCTGAGCTGCGACATGCCAACCTCAACCCACGTGGGGGAGTTGAGGCGTGCCGCCCTGCGCCGCTCCATGTGCGCTTGTCGCGAGCGCTGGCCCGAGCGCCTGTTGCGCCGGGCTGGTGAAGTCGGAGCGTCGGGGTTGTGTCTGGGCGAGAGGAGCTCCATGAGGTAACCGTTACCGGTTGTCCTGAACTCAAGACTCACGAACCAAATCACGTATCCCACTGGGAGCGGATCCGAGGCGCCCATGGGAAATGGGTTGGATCTGCTCGCCATCCCTGGAGATCAAATGTGAACAAAAAAGAAATGTCACGCAGCATCCCCTACCTGGCGCGTCAACTGTCGGTGTCCTGACCCGGGGGTCGGGCACCAACTAGTGATGATGATGCGTGTTCCTCGTCCCAGATGGTTGATGCAAGAGGCAACACAGTCACGCACGAGTTTATCCTGATTTCGACCACGGGGCCGTACGTCCAGCAAAGGGGTGTGCGAGAGCACTGTACTGTCTTGCACCAGGGGTGCTTGTAGTAGGGGGTACAAGCGAGGCGAGAGAGGGAGGGAAGCTCCCATGTCTCTACTAGAGGAGGGGTTGATTGAGGCGAATGCCAATATCGTGTTCTGGGGAGCGGGTGTGCGTGTTCTGCGAGTTACGTGCGTGTGAATCCTCCGGTCCCCCAAGATAAAGCCCACCTCCTCCTTTTATAGACGCAAGGAGGTGCGGTGTACATGCACAGGAGATCGTGGAAGTCGTCGTCTTCTCCCCGAATCGCGCGGGTGCAGTGGTCGAGCACTATAGAAAGTACACTGCATGGTATGGCGTCTGGCATGGCAGTCGTCCTTGGCCTGGCGGAGATCGCGCCGGTGTCTTTGTAGCTCCAGCGGGCGGCGTGGTCGTTGATGTAGGGGGTACCATCCTCCAGGCGTGGCGTGGCGACGTTCCGAGGATCCTACAGGCCAGGGTCTTGTCTTGGTCAAGGCCGGAGCCACTTCCGAGGGTCATGCCCATGCCATTCGAGGGCTCCGCGGAAGGGAAAGTTTGAAGGAGGTATGGGGAGTTGGCAGTACAGTGGCTGGAGCAGTGCCGAGCACGTCTTGCACTGCGTCGCAGGTTCCCACAGTGTCGCCACAGCGTCTAGAATGGCGGAGCAGTGACCGGAGTTGGCGGACGGGACTCTGGTCACAACCACTGCGTGGAGTGGCTGCCTGACGCCATCTGACCCGGGCGCTGTGGAGGAGTGATTGGCTTTTAATGCCTCCGTACGGCGGGCGGGCGAGCGGAATGACCGTTTGTCCTTTCCGTCGAGGGGTGGCCTCGTGCGAGGCGGAGTCGGTCTGCTCTCTCGAGGGTAGGCTCGCTACCCTCGAGCGAGGCGGAGACGATCCGCTCCCTCGCGGGTAGGCTCGCTACCCTCGAGCGAGGCAAAGACGCAGGGCGCGATCGAGGGTCTCGGCGGGGAGCCCTCGAGCGAGGCGGAGATCGCCCCGCGGGTTCGAGGGGGTGCGGATGGGCTGCACTGTGTACGTGGGCCGCGTATTGGGCTTCTTTGAGTTCTTTCCTTTCTTCCGGATTGGAAGGAGGCTGTATGTCTTCGTGTGTCCGGTTGCCTAACATGTGTTTGCGTTTTAGGGTGATTTTAGTCCCCTGGTTAAAGTGCCCTAATCATGGTACCCGACAACTCTATTTAGTTTTTTTTTCGTCTTTCGTCGCTTGTGGTCTGTGAATTACCCTTTTTTAGCTGGGTGCTTGGCATGGCCTATGGAACAACTACCGTTTGACAGCAGCGACCATCAGCATCCGACGCTCAAATCAAATGCGCGATGCGTGATGCTTCTGAGTCCAGACACGCACGCACGGCGATACCACGTGACCTGTCCTTGTGAACAAATGGAAGCCACTGGCAGATGCAAATGCAGGGAGAAGGCAAGGTAACAAGTTAAGCGTCTCAGTTTTATTCACCAGTCTGAAAAGGAAAAGAGGCCCCTCTTGCTTACAAATAACAGTTGCAAGAGGGCGAGGCAACCACTGATCATTTCTCAGTGGCAAAGAGCAGAGCACGAACCAAACAAAAGAAAACAATGATAGACATGAAAGAATGAGCCACCCGTTGTGTCCAACTCTACAAAATTGCCGCCAGCACGAACTACAGTTATTTTCACGACTTCTGGATCAACCAATCGTATTTTTCGGTTTCGTCACAGTGAGTGCTTCTTCCATCTCACCAAGGAATTGAGGAACGCCATCACCTGTGTGACAAAGCAAAGGAAGATTAGAATCACCAGACTAGGTTGAACGAAACCAAAGAAGAAGAAAAACTGAAGAGATCACGAGGAAATTACTTCAGATGGGTCTCTCAGCGAGTAGAAGGCTTCAGTGTCCTTGGGCACCTGGGAAACTAGTATCCCGTATCCACAGTTTCGCTCTCGAAGTACCTGAGGCGAGACAGAGGGTTCAGAGTTTAGACGCCTCTGGCATGAGAGAGATGCACAACTGCAGAGGTTCGTTCAGAAGATGTAGCAACCTTGAATGCGTCTTCGTCTGTTCGATCATCTCCGATGTAGATGGGAATCACATTTTCAGAATCGTTTAAGCCGAGCGATTGAAGCAGGAACTCGACGGCCTTTCCCTTGTCCCAGTCGATCACTGGACGAACCTCTAAAACCTGAAGAATTGTGGAAGATTTGCATTAGATCTTGGAAGAATGATCAAGATTTGTGACAGTCCCTAGTAGAATAGTCTAGCCTCCTACCATTCGTCCATTGGTTACTTTGAGACGAGGAAAGGCCTCCAAGACTTCGTTTACGAGTCGTGCAACCACTTTCCAGTCCTGAAAACAATCGCATAAAACTGTCAGGTAAATTTGCTAGCAAGAAAAGAGGCAAGAGCTCAAAAAGTTTGAGGTGCAAAATTTCACCTTCTCTGCTACGTTGCGGTAATGTACAGATACACAGAACTTGTTGTTCTCAACATTCGCACCTTTAATTCCACTTGTGGCCTCCAAGAGGGATTTGGAAACCTGTTGCAGAAATGTGGCTCAGTAATAGTACAAAGATTTGATAGAGTGCCCATCAAATAGACATAGTGCAATCATTTTTAAGCTAAGTTTCTACTGTCCACTTGAGGTAAGCAATGCCAATGCAGTTCGTTAGCTGCAGTAGTTATAAAAGAAACACACCTCATCAATCATAGGAAGGAACTCCAAAGCAGGTTGGAAGAGATTGGCTTCTTTGCCCTGCAAGTAGAATTCAAGGAATTGTAAGAAAACTAGGTATTAGGGGCAGAGTTATATGCTAATGATAAAAAATAGGCAAAAGCTAGAATTTAGTGCTATGAGCAAGAAGGCCTCACCTTTTCAGTATTGTGTTCTGGTGCAGATGTCACTATGTCCATCCCATGACTTCCGGCATAGCATAGTTCCTTCAGTTTTACAAATTCACACACCTGCACGTAATTGAGAAACAAAAGCAGATGTCATATATAAGTTGCATATGAGGAATTTGATTCTAGCACAGTAAAATATGCAAACATATCATCGGTACCTTCTTGCGGGATCTTCCGCTGACAATTGCTGTAGGGAAGTACTTTGCAACATTTCTCACAGCAGCTCTCATCTGAGGAGTAGGTTTTCGGACAAAGTATTAGCAGTTGCTCAATGATCAAATAATGCTAATTAAGTACTTGGAACAGGGTTCTGATTTACCGCGGGGGACATGAATGCTTTGTCGGGATCATCCACTATAGGCGATAAGGTACCATCGTAATCCAAAAACACAGCAATCTTCCTTCCATGTGCATTGGCTACTATCTGCTTGAAGGACGTCAGAGCAGAAGGGCATTTTGACTGCAAAATAAGACAGCCATTAGTACATTTTGCATGATTGCATCCATGCCAAAAGGAAGTAGGTCACTCAAACTGCATAATGTAACTGACCATCCATGCAGTATAAGCAGGATCTTCGTCAGGTGAACCGCCCGGGCCGAAGGCAAGATTGTGCTTCTTGCGCGGCGATGAGGATTTCATTGCATCCAACAGGCCATTGACAAGGACCTCTTCGATCTTACGCCTACTGGCGCTCACGTTCATGCCGGGACTGGAGCAGCCTCCGGACATGACTGAAAACGGCATCATGTTTGACGTCAAGCTTCCTAACAGTGGGGGGCTTATCGATACCGGATCGGTGATGACAGGTGAGCTGGTGCTCATATCCATTGGGGATGACGGATGAATCAAGGAAAAAAATGTGTCGAGCGTTGTTTCTTTCTCTGTACTGGAATTCAGCCTACTGTCTTGTCGATGAAAAACCACTTCTTCAGCGTTTTCTTGTCACTGCAGGTGTGGAGGCAGTTCATCAACAGCAGAATACCTGAGAACTGATCAGAGAAATAAAGATAATGTCAGAGAAAGTGCATCCCTTATATGAGAAAGAACAGGTGGCTAAGGTATGTTGCGTACCTTCTCATGTTCAGAACAAGGAAACATCTATATCAGGAATCCCGATTGCTTCATAGGGATGGCCATAAAAACCAAACTCTGTCGCGATTCGATATTCAGAAAGCACCACTGCACGGTCCAAGAAAGAAAAATTGAGTATTTGCAAAACTAAACCTGTGAGCAAAGTTAGCATAACTATTAACATCATTGCTCCGTTGTCCTTTATTTATTGTTTGAGACATTGGCCTATAATACACATTTTGACTCAACACTAAAACTTAAATGTATAATGATATATGAAACGTGTTGTTCATGGGAAAATACTAAAGTGTTTTATGTGACTTCATTTACGTGTACGAGTGGTTGAAATTTCAAAAGAGTGACTTTACTCACAGTCTAGGACAAAAGAGGACTTTACTCACAGTCTAGGACAAAAGAGAACGGAGTTAGCATAATGACATGTTCTCCTAATCACTGAGGCCATGTGTGCTTGGCCCCATAGCTATATTAATGTCTTGATGAGTGTTCTGACCTAGAGTCATGGTAGGTAAACCTAACACTGTGTTCTACGCAATTTAACAGATGCTACCAACCTTGAAAGAGCAGTTGCATCGCTATGATTATGTTGTGACAGAAAGCATATACTATAAGAACGTCAGCTGTATGTCCCAATAAGATGTAATGTATGCACAGGAACGTCATGCTACGGATCTTTTTTTGAGAAAATGTCATCTTGGAAATCTCTAGAGAGAGAAAATGTTTCACGAATTGCTTGCAGAATATTTGGTGAGAACGTTGACATTTATTTCTTTTGACAGAGAACAGGTGCACGGAAGAATGAAAACAACTCGTTTGGGAAGGGCAGAAGTCTTTATACGTGATGAAAATTCATACTGCATACATCCATGCTACGACATGTGCAGCATGACTTTATCTCATGACTAATTTAAGAGGTCAAGAAGAATACTCCACTAGACCAGTAGACTTGAAGGGGGGGAAATTAAAGGAAAGAACAGGTCATGCTCTGAATGGAGTGAATGCAGTCATTCAGAAGTAGAACAATAACAGGTCATGCTCTGAATGGAGTGAATGCAGTCATTCAGAAGTAGAACAATAGCAGCTCCCACTAGCGGAATGATAGATTCAAGAACTGTTTCTGGGCCTCTTACAAGTTCTTACCAAGAGATATTTTTACGTAATTTTCAGATTTGGGAGATTTTTGCGGCATTTCACATATTTTTCTGCGGGCCTACTTGAGAACCATCAATCAATTGAGCCAAATTAGACCCACAAACTGAAACGAAAGCATCTCTGGTTTCCCAGGAAGGGGCCACAGAAGTTCAGTCGTTACGCTTTTGTGCACAAATTTCGCAGAAGCAAAACATAAATGAACTCCAATCAAGTTCAGAGGAAAAATATCGCACAACCAAAGGAAAGAAAGAAAACCGAAAGATGCACACCTTAATGCAATGGAGGGCTTCAAAGTCGAAATGAACACGGGATGCGCGATCCAATTCGCCTAGAGAGGAGGAAGAGGAGAATGGAGTAGAGGAGAATGGCGTCGATGCAAGGGCTATATATAGAAGAGCGGGGAGAAGAAATCTCTGAAGAATTCAATGACGCCTGCATATTTTGTTACGGGATATTTGTTAGGAACCCTCGGTTGGAGTCCACACGATTTTGCGTCCCGCCCCCGGTTTTCTTTAGCGAACGTGCCTGGGCACGTATTTCATTAAGAGGGCGTGCCGCCTCCGATGCCAAACTCTTTTGCATATAGTGGTTCTATGGTGCATTCGTTTTTAATTTGACAATGTAATTACTAAATATTAACTCTGAAGTATATCCAAACTATCATTGTGGAGTATATTTTTAACATTGCATTGAATACGAATACATTAAAAAACATACCAGAAAGGATGTGATGGAACACCTTGGTAGAAAGATACACATGTTGTTTGAATCTGCCCCCTAACACCGAATTAGTAGTTTGCGGTTTACACATGCAATTATGATGTGTCCTTGTTTACAATTACATAATTGTATCAAAAGAGTGGGTCACACAGTTTTTGTAATATAACTAGAAAAAGATCATGCAATTTCCATGCCAGTATGAATCCACGTAGAGGCCAAACTACATATCATGTTTTCTATGTGGGTTTGTGTTCATACTAACTTTTAAATCTATAAGCTACACCAACATTTATCAAATAAATAAAACAAGGATTTGAACATTATTCTGCATTCTCAATCTTTAATTACACCTACCATTTTCCATACATGCAAGATTTTTGTAAAATTGACTAAACTATAACAATTCTTTGCAACTAGAAAGCACATAATACTTGAAAATCGTCTTTGAGCCATTAATGTGGTAAATACCCCAACACAAATTCTTCAGATCGAATGACAGGAGCAGTTGGCTCACACTAGGGAACATCGTGGCGTGCGCACAGCATTTTCGCGGAACTAGTTGCCAGCAACCACACAGCACCACCCACCGGACTGACGCGTAGCCCGCCTCCAGGCGGGGCCCACTGGAAAAGCGCCCTCGGGCTCGCCCACCCTCTGACAATAGGACCACGCAACCCACGTCACCCTCGACCGCAGCCGCGTCCTCCTCAGCGTGGAGCTGGCGTCGCATCAGCGTCGCCCCCGCCGGGCCCCGCCGCGGTGGAGGCCTCACCACCCGCCCGCGGCCACCTCGGCATGGCGTGGCCCGCCGCCATGGCCGTGGGGGGCGGGCGCGAGGAAACCACCACCACCTCGCGGTCCGCCGACCCGGCCCGCCCGTCCACGGTTCCTGACCTGACCCCCGGGGACCCCTCCCCCCCCCGCGCGAAAGCGACGTTGTCGCCCCTGCCGTGCCGGCGCCGTACGCGCGCACGTTTCGGGCGGCCATCCGGGGCCGGCGGCCGGCGCTCGCGTCGGGCCAGGTCACGCTCACCAGACGGCGCGTTCGCTTTAGGCTGTTTGGCAGAGCTTCGATTCCTCCAAAAACAGCTCCGGTTTCGACTCCTCTGGTGTAGCGGCTTTATTGGTGGAGTTGGAGCTGTTTTGGAAAACATTTGGTAAAATGGCTTCACCTATTGAATTGATGTTGTGAAATGTCTAAACTACCCTTCCTTGTATTTTCTTTTTTTTTCTTTTTTCCTTCTTATTTTTCCTCTCCTTTTCTTTTTTCTTTCCCGTTTTCCTTTATTTCCCCCTCTCCTCCTTATCCGTTCAGACGCCGGCCGCGGTCTCCTCTCCTTCTCTTCCACGACGTCGGCAGGAGGGCGGGCGGAGCAGGCCCGCGGGCGGAGCTCGGACGGCCTCGAGCTCACCACCACGCACCCCTCTTCCTCCCTCATGGCGAGCTTGAATGGTGCCGAGGATTAATTTGTTTTTGCTGCATTTGCAGTGTCATCTATTGCAAGACTCATTATGTGTATTTCCATGAACTTCTTCCAAGATTTCAAATGGATTCATATTTCGCTCTTATCCTTTGCATAGGTATTGCATCCCATTGCTGATTCTATCACTATCAACAAAACGATCTGGATCCGGTGCTTTTTGTGACACGTCATGCTTGCAGGTACAACTTATGTACAGCTTATGCATATACAATTTAGATGTATCTTTATGTTTAGTTCTGAGATGAACCACTTCTTCTTGGTATGTAGTGAGAATGAGCGAGGTAGCACATGTTTTATATCAGTTCATACAGCACAGTGCAATGTATTTTCTAGATATGCATAAATAAGGTGTCACCCATAGTGTTAGCATGGGCAAGCTACTATCAACATATAATAACTACATGTTACATCTTTTGTGTGAAACATATATTTTTCATTTTGAACTATTGATTATGTGTTGTTTTGTGTACGTTTATAATTTTTCCGTGGCGTTAGCACGGGCACCTTACTAGTGTAAGTGAAAGAGAGCACTAAAGCCTTCCTTTTTCCCCTTCTTCTTGCTGCCGAGCCAGAGCGAGAGCACGCCATGCTGCGCCGCGTCCCGGTCGCGAACCCGAACAGACTGGCGTCGGGCACAGCGGCGCCGACGGCCGTGGAGGACGTGTGCTTGCCGTGGCCGTCGTCGTCGCGCGGGAGCGCGACACCCAGTCTATGTCCATGGGCCCCATGGTGGCCTCGTACCCCTTGTTGAAGAAGCGCGCGCCGACAAGCTTCCGATTGCAGGCGGAGGCGTTGAACCCGGCGCCCGCCGCGCACTGGCCCTTCCAGAACGTGGGCACCTCCCTGAGGCCCGTGCGGGAGCAGTTCGCCGGCGCCGGCTCGCCGTCCCCCCTCCCCTCCTCTCTCTCGCACGCTCAGTCTTTCTTCTTCCTCCGGCCACCATTGACGGAGCTCGAGCAGCTCACCTTCGCCGGCGAAATCCGCGCAGTTCCCTCTATCGATTTCAAATCCCTCGCACCCGAAGCTCCTTTACCTCCCTAGATCCCTCCACGACCCCTCAGACCCGAGCATCGACCCCCACCTCGCCGGGAATAGAGGATTTCCCGGCCGTCGGCCTCCATTACCGTTCAAGATCCGCCCACAGTGGAACTCCATCGTCCGGCCACCGTTTCCTTTGCCCAATGGCTCAAATCGACCCTAGGTGATGCAGTGAAGGTCATGCTCTCCTCGTTCTTGCATGTTCCCGCAGTTTCCACGCTCGTTTTTGGGTGCCGCCACTATCACCAAGTCGTCGCCCGCTGCTGGCCGCCCCTGTGCCGCCCCAGGCCGCGCCGCCGTGCGCCGCCGCCTCCCCTGAGTGCGTTGGCCGCGGGCCTGCGCCATACTGCCACCAGCCGGCCTCGCCGCCAGCGGAGGCAGCTCGCCACGCCGCCGACCATGACCTGTCCATCGTAAATCAAGAAGAAGGGGTAAAATGGAAGACTTTAGTCCTCTCTTTCACTTACATGTGGGGTCCGTGGCAGCTTCCGTTATGCTAACAACAGAATTGAACGGAATGGCATTGAAGGGATGAGACATTAAATTTTGATGGCAATGAAGGGATAGCTTAATTTTTAATGGTATTGAAGGGATTAGTATAAATTTTGATGGCATTCAAGCAATTAGCTCAAGGACTAACGTTTTCGAGTCGCTCACCACCACCTAACACCCAACTGGCCACTGCCAAATCACAAGCGAAGAAGAACATGAGCTCTCATGACCATCAGATATGAAAAATTGCATGTAGGGAAGCAGCCATCGTATCTGTACCCAATTGTATCTAACTGATGGCAAGAGTATCATACAATATTATACTTTGCCTTCTTGGTTTGGTCCTCGCTGGCCGCTGCCAAGCACTTACTACCCCATCTCGTGCTTCCCAAAGATGCCTGCATGATCAACAGGCACAAGCAGTTAGTAAGTGGCCAATAGGACTAATCAGATTCACGCATCACTTCAGATGTACTGATTTACTGTTTCTCTAGTTACTTGTAGCATAGATTAAGCTGACCACCAACAAGAATATCAGAATCAGATAGGAACGCCATGTGCATGCACTACTACAGTAATATGACCATCCAGAACTTGAAAGGACAATGCTCCAACAAGTCAAATGAGAATATGATTAGACAGGAAATACTAGCAGTAATTGCCAAGATCATTAGTTTACAAGTACATTTGAACATCTGTTTGTTCTGTAGTAATTCGGATAAGTACGGAGCATAGATGATTAAACAAGTAAAACCAGCAAAGTTTCTTGGACGTATCATCTTAGAGTACCTTATCACAATTACGAACCCCACATGTCCTGTAATAAACAGACAGATGCGATGCAGAGTTCAGGTGTTTCCTCTTGTCAGGTTGCAAACAAACCCACGCGACAAGCAACAGCATCACACTATACCAGCATGCGGGTGCGAGATTTACGACCAGGGAAGCTCATGGCTTAAACAGAAAGTCAAGGCTAGGTTGTACGACAAATTGGTGCAGAATGGCAGATCAGAAAAGAACCCAAATGTGCAGCTCACCCCTCCTTTGCCTGACACCAAGATGTGCATTTATATAATATGCATACCGAGTATATTGTTTAGAATGGCAGACCAGAAAAGAACCCAAGATCTTTAACATGCTCTTAAACCTAAGCATCTTTGGTGCATGATTCAAGAAAACATGTAGATTGTCAGGCTAACATGTGAAGACACCACTAAACAGTGTGCAGCTATGAGGAAAAATACAGAGGAAAATACAAAAACCAGCTAGTTAGAATGTTTTTGACATGAAGTGTCACAATCTATAGGCAGAAATGTCGATTCAAGAAAACTGATCTTAAAGGAATGCAATCCCACTTGGTTACTGATGAATGAAAGGAACACCAAGAACAGTCATATAAATTTGTCTGAACCAAGAGAACAAATTTCTGTCTTGAGGACAGCACAAACTCATGAACAACTACTTCAGTGAGATCTGTTGTAAACTTACAAGTTACAATCACCTGTATGTGCAACTGCCAGACTGGATTACTGTAACTATATGAACCCCAGAGGGCTTTACAACATTTAACCAATGGATCTACTATGTAAACAGTGGGACCTTTGGGTGCACTTTTGGAGACCATCACCTAACCTAGCAGTGATCTGTTCACATGTCACATGGAAGAACTGTAAAGATACTGTTCTTTATGACCATGACAAGTTCTTGATGCTAACCAACACAGACTTCCATTATTTACTTAGTATGACTACTGTACATCACACGTTGAGCTTACATTGGACCACCAGCGTACATATTCTTTCGATGTTTCTTCCACTGCTATGCAACCTTGCTGCTTTGGACCACGTAAGCATAGAGTCCTGTGCTTACTAGTCTTTGTGAACGAAGTTCTGCATGCTACAGGTTAACGCAGATAAATTTAGCCCCGCCGCAAGACTACAAAGGAAGCATATACCATTACATCTTAAAACTACCCTATCTGTTGATTTTTACAAGCACATATCTATGGCTTCCATTTGACCCAGATCTGAAGAAATCAGTATTATAATATTGAATCAGCACCAATGATTAATTTTCTAGTTGATTCTAAAACTTTCCTAATTGATTCTAAAGATAAGGTAATTGTCTGAGGAAGTATTCATCCTATGGAGCTAGGTTAGGTTTAGCAAAAAGTTTGAGAACCGAACAATGACTCGGTACAGCCTGTAGTTGAGAGGCCTCCTACCCGGAATTGAAACTAGGTGCTGACAGGTTGCCTGAGTACCTCCCTAAAGTTTTCCATACTCCCCTCTTAAGACAAAGACAAGGGGAATATTTCCCTGTGATAATTTTTTTTTAGATTTACTTGTGTCCAGCAGACGTTTCATGGTTGTCATTTGTCAACTTTACTGTGCACCTGATTGAAGCGACTAGTACACTAATAATGTTATTTGTGATGTGTGCTGTCCTATGGTGAATACCTTTCTAAGAAGAAAATATACTACATGAACAAGGCATACGAATCAGGAATGTCTTTCTTTGTGGCACTTTAGTTGGTGATCTAACCGTTTTAACTTGAGTGACAGTGCAGAGTTTGAGTCAACGAACATTTTCTTAAAGATCTATGTTCGAAAATTTCTTAAAGATCCAGATACCAGAATGCCAGATTATTACTGGCTGAGGTCCTCAACCTTTCAAATTGTGTTAACCTAACCAGGAGGCAGGACTTGAAAATAATCATCATCCCCACAGTAAAATTGACAATTACAATTGCTCATGATGCAAAAGCAAAGCAAAACCTATGAGTGTTTTCCCTAAAAAGGAGATGTATGAGGACTGGGAACAATAAAGCCTTGTGTATGAATGACAAAACATCAGGCAGTGGTAAGGTTGTACTGTCTTAACTTTGGAGGAATTTTCTCTAGATTAATTTGTGTGTGCATATGCATTCTCTACTGAGGATCCTCTACGAAGTACAGATCATCTTGTGCGCAGATCTGTTCATGTGGTCCATCATATATAAATCCATGTGGGTTTGATGGTCCATTGGAAGTCTTGCGTGTAAAGTCTAGATCTAAGGATGCATGTTACATTTCAGATCTGTCACAGCCAACAGGCAATAGTGTGCTGATGGAGCAGGACAAACAATGTGCAGCTCAGATGGTAATGGCGTGATTCTAATAAAATTATATTCTGAAAAGCCCCCCCCCCCCCACCCCACCCACACACACAAATTTCGCAACTGATAATGTATAAATATGTGCTTAATTACGAAACTTGACTCGGGTAGAACGATAGAATCAACCGTTATTCCCAATACCAACAACTTCACCAAGTACTGGTTCTAGCTGCCAAAATGCAAGTGACAATATCTGATAACTGGAAACGTGGTTGCACCCTCGTTAGAGTTGTGGGTTGACCAGGGTTCCAACCCTGGTCTCTGCATCCTGAAGTAGGGGGCTAATCTAGCCTCTGGATCCTATGATAATCTGATAACTGGCTATTTTGAATTCATGTATTAATAGAAGCATCAAATACTATAAATCACACTTAAGTCATCTGCCACCAGAATCATAAATGATTGTTTCACAATACGATTAACATGTTAGAGCATTGAAACAATATATCAAACAGGTAATATATATTTAGATACAAATTGATAGAGCTGGACAAAGAAACACTTAAACAACAACACCTAATAACTAGGACAACATTGAAACACTGCCGTCACTTTTCTAATCGTTTGTTGGTCAAATTATCTCATGGTTTGTCACTTTTATGTTTGGATTATACATGATACATTTGTCCAAGATATGGTGACTCGGTATCTTATTCACCTAGCAGGCGGCAAGCATGTCCAACTTACTCCAGCTCAACATAACCAGTTAAAAAGTGCACAAGGGGCAATTAAAACTAATTGACAAATGACAAAGGACAAAGAGAAAATAATACTGACACTATAAAGCAGCCAGGGCACATGATATTTCAATTTTAGACATAAAAGTGGCTACTTGTGAGGTCACACTACAATTCAGACAAAACATGCACAGATTCAAAGGATGATAGCAGGTGAAGTATAAGTCATTCACTATCTGCTTAAGTCAATTTTAAACATCACAAAACAAAGATTCACGCAAGCAAACTTTAAATAATCCATACACTTACACACACAATCTGAGCAACTTCCACAAATAAAGATCCTAAATACTCACAATATAAAATCATATGAAAATCGCAGATAAACAAATGCTAAAGCATATCCAAGTAGGCATCTAACAGTGTCGAAGTAAGCAACATAACAAATACCTTCATAAGTCATCCCTCAAAGAAATAAAAAAGACTTCCTATCTCATAATTTTGCTCCAAATTCAAAGGACCTTGATGCCATTCCCTTGTACAGTTCATTGATGGTTTCAGGCTTTCAGGAAATGATTTGTAGAATAATATACAGATAACAACTTCAATGGTACCATTGTGCAATATTTTGCAGCATTTTCTTCAAATATCTTACATGGACCTACATTGTGCTCGTAAACACTATCTCGATAAGTTTTTACATAGACCTGCTATCCCGCCAATACGGAAACCAAGATTTTGCACGGCCAAAAGAAGTGACGAAGCAGAAAAAGAAACGCCACGAACCTGGGGAGCAAGAGGGGGGACTAGCTACCGGGCGAGGGGCGGCACTGGTCAAAGCGGCGGAGCACCTCGGGGTCGTGCATGGATAGCACAAAGCGCGATAGCGCGTCGAGGTACAGCGCCGCCTGGTAACCCCCGGCGGCGGCGACGAGCTCCGAAAGAACGCCCCGACGGAGGCGATTGGCCTCGAGCGCGACGCCCTTGAGCTCCTCCAGGAACGCCTCCACGTCGGCGGCGCCGGCCACCTCTGCGGCGACGAAGGCCTCCTGGGCCCGGCGGAGCCGATCGGAGACGGCGGGGACGGCGGCGCGGATCCGGCGGTCGACGCGGTCGGCGGCGGCGAGGAGCCGCGGCGATGGCGAGAGCGTGCGGAGGAGCGAGGTGAGGAGGGAGGGGTGGACGTCGCCGAGCCACAGGAAGGGGAGCTCGAGCGGGGAGCGCCAGTCCCCCGCGGCGACGACCTGCGCCGGGTCCTGGCGCGCGGCCGCGTCGAGCGCGGACCAGTGCGCCTGGAAGTGGGCCTCGACGGCCGCGGCGGCGGAGGAGAGCGGGTCGTCCCAGGAGCCGGAGGAGGCGGAGAGCGCGCGGCGGAGCAGCGGGAGGAGCGGAGAGCGGAGGGTGGCCAGCCAGACGGCGAAGAAGTCCCGCATCGGCCGCCTGGCGCCCGGGGCCCCGCGGCCCGGCGGCGGGGGCCGCGGCATGCCTGCGATTGCCGGGGGGGGGGGGGGGGGGGGGGTGGATTTTGGTGTGGCCCGATTGCGGCGGTTGTCGGTTCGCCCGGCGCTTGGAGTCGGCGGCGTTGGAGTTGGAGGGAAGGAGAACGCGCAACGACGCAGGGAGCGGACGTGGACGTGGGCCGCGAGCGACCGAGCCGTGTGCAAAGAAATTCTTGGGCCGCTCCAGTTCTTTCCAGGTTCTTGCGTCAATCTGCTCTTAGTTTACCAGTGGATAAATCTAGCAGATATTTCTGGGTTAGGACAATTCCAATCACATGAAATAAACTTTAGTGCCAACTGTTCTAGTTCACCAGTGCTCTCCCGATGAAACTGTGTATCATAAATCTATCTATGAAATAATTTTTACCAAGATAAATGTCACAGTACCTCTCTAGATGACCCCACGTGACAGCTCCGGATTTGGTCAGAAAGAGTGCAGACCGATGAAAACTCGTCATTGTAAGGCCGTTCTTCGCGTGTAAACCCAAAAAAGCCATAAACACATTAAAGAAACGGTATCTTGCTAATTTGAAGTACTAAATGAAGTCTATTTACAAAACTTTTTATATGGATGGGCTGTAAATCGCGAGACGATTCTAATGAGCCTACTTAATCCATGATTTGCAACAGTGATGCTACAGTAATCATCCGCTAATTATTGATTAAACATGGATTAATTAGTATCATTAGATTTGTCTCGCGATTTACAACCCATCTATGCAAAAAATTTTGCAAATAGACTTCATTTAATACTTCAAATGCCCTGTTTACATCTTTACACAATTTTGCAAAATGAACCCTAAAATGGTTCCGCCAATTAGCGAATTATTTTGACACCACGGGCGACTCCTTACCCGCCCGCGTGTACCCGCCCGCAATCTACGCTTCCCTTCCCTGCCTCCTTCCCTTCCTCGCCGCCATCCCCGCTGAGCCCCCGCCCGAGACCCAACCCCCGGCCGCCTGCACCCTGCGCGCTGCCCGCCTCCCCCACCCCACGGCCAGGCCATCCCCGCCGAGCCGCCGACCGAGACCCGACCCCGGCCACCTGCGCCTGGCCCTATGCGCCGCCCGCCTCCCCCACCCCACGGCCACGGTCGAGCGCCGTCCAGGCTAAGTTGCCGCGCGCGCTGCGTCCCGCGCCTGACTGCCGGCTGCCACCCCCGGCCCTCCACACACGGTCGTCGGAGGGGGGATGTGAGAGGGGAGGCGGGCGGCAGGAGTTGTGGTGGAGGGAGGCGGCGATGGACACGCAGCTGGTGGCGGCGCAGGCGGAATTCGCCGCCATCCCCCTCCTCTCCACCTCCCCATCGCCCTCACCGATGCCGTCGCGACACCCATCCATTCCAGCGCGCCGCCGCCGACCCTGACTCGCAGGATGGTTCCCCCGCTCCGCCGCGGCCGTGCTCGTGCCGTCCTCGACGCTCCGTCCCGGCCTCCGAGGCTCCGAGCGCTACAACTCGCTACCCCTCTCCCCCTTCTCGAAGCGCACCTGCCATGGGTCCGACCCGCAGCGGTCTCCCTGCGCCGACGCGGCCGCGGGACACGGAGGTGCCCCTGCCATGGTGACTGCCCCCACCACGGAGGCGTCGGCGGGATTCCTCCCAGGACGCAGTCTGAAGCGGAAGGTGGGCTGCATCGACTCCACCACAGCTCATCGGCTCAGAGGAGACATCTACTATTTCCCGGTGAGCTGTGTCCTTGTTTCTGCTCGTCCATATGTCGTCTTGGAACAAGTATGTGCTCATACAGTCACACCTTGTGCATGATGTTCTGCTTCCGCTCATACATTGCCATTCACCATTGGATCACGCGTGCTCTGCTCTCGATCTCTCCTCTTGTTTTTTTTCTCCTAAAAGAGCATTGTGGTCATTAGTTTATTTTGCCTTGTACATGGGCAAAATCACTGAAAGTCATGTTTGTTGGATGCAGCTCAGGCTTCAAGTCGGCATTTGCAAAAGCTTTGCATGCTGTTCGGCTCAGAAAAGACATTCAACACCCACAAGGTTCTGGGACCACTGCAACATCCTTTGTGTTCCATTGCAGTGTCCTTTTTTTTTCCTTGGCGTATGATGCAGTGCTGTTAGCAGAGACGAGCAGCGTCAGATGGAGGATAATGGGTGAGAGCTACGAGTATCAGTGGCAGGTTTTGCAAGTCGCATGTGGATCAGAGACGAAGTTTCGGCAGCAGAACATTGGTGGATTGGATTGAGTAGTCGCAGGATCTAATTTATATCACTACGGATTTTGTAAACTTGATGAAGGGTTACTAGCTCATGGTCGTGCTCAAGTACTACCACCAGATGTCCAGATGGGCGTCGTGCACAAGAATATTAAACTGGATAATGTTCTGCTGACCAAGGCCGGACAATTGAAACTCGCAGATTTTGGTCTGGCGGTGCGAGTCGCTGATGGTAAGTACCTACAAAGATTGCCATCTAAGTTTGTTGTGTAGGTTAACATGCATCATCTATCTGGGGTGACTACTGGATATGTTCCTGTTCTGACAACATAGTTCCTTTAAAATGGTGTCACATTAAAATGTTGTTATGATGATCAATTAGAATTGCTATAGAATAATATGAGCATTCAAATAGAATTTCCACTTTTTGGTTTTAGCGCATTGTGCTTTGGAGAGAAGAGAATTGTAGATTAAATTGATGGGAGGCATAATGCCTTGAGCGGTGGAAAATTTCATCACATCAGGTTCTTATTAGATGTATTAGCTTTCTCGATATTTTCAGTGATTTTGAGTTATCTATATTTTCAGCGATTTTTATACACAGTGCTAATTCATTGGCCAATTCTATTGCTGGTTGTTGAGTTTGGACAACGTCAACAGTTTGCATATCCTGCATTGATGTACTACACATAACAATGATGCTGGTGCAGTCAGAATTTGAACTAATACGGGGCCCTGAATAGCGCTATTTTGTTGATAACTAGAAATTATACTAACTAGATTAATGGGAAAATTTCAGCACTCAGTTTCTGGGAGAATACCATTTTGCCGTGCTAATGTCGTGTGTGTGCAATTGTTTGAAAGGTTGAGTTTGAGTTCCAGCCTTCCACGGGCATATCCTGCCTCTTAGTTCCTCTCTAAAGATTCTTTAGCATTCTTGTACAATAACGATGCAGGCCTATTTGTACATTCACACATTGCACATTCTTCTCCTATTTTGATTGCTTTAAAATCCATCCTTTTCATTTCCTTTTCCTTCCAGTGGTACCATCCAGATCGATGATGAACTATAACAGGCCGTGCCCATGGTGTTCGGCGAAGCAAAACAAGACGGGAGGCTGGGGAATGTCAAAGGCACGAAGCTCAAATGGCCCCTGACACTCAATTTAGTCACACATGAAGCTGCCATATCAGATTTTTAGTGTTGAGCTTGCATTCTTATACTTCAAAATAGGACCTGTAATTCGTTCCATATGATGATGTTCTTCGTCTAGATTGCTCTATCCAACACAACAGATATCGCGGAATATGATGTGGTTCTATAAGGTTTATATTAGATCTTTATTGTTATTGTCTTGTTAACACGTGCGGACCATACTAGTTTGAATCAAGATCTTGTATAAAGAATCAATAAATAAACCGGCTCCTGCTAGGCTGCTATTTTAGTTTGCACATTCTCCCTTCATCAAAAAGAATGCAAATCTTGCTTCCCGATAAATCAAAAAAATTTAGGTTCGATAAAATTATAGTATTAACATTTATATTACATGATAAATATCATTAGATCATTATGTAATATATTTTTATACTAAATCTGTTTTGCAATATAAATATTAGTAAATTTTTATATAAAGTTGATCAAATTTAAAATTAATTGACTTTTTGAGAAGTGAGAATTGTATTTTTTTTAAAGATGGAGGAAGTAGTCCAGTCGAAACAAAATCCAAAAACACAAATCGCTCGGGAACCAAACGGACCCACGAGGAAGGCAACTAGGCAAGCATGCAGCCGCCCAGCCACAAAACGCGGGCAGCCCATGGACGGGACTGTGTCAACAGAACGGCGCCCGTTCCGGCTCGGGCTGCTTCCGGCTCCGCTTCCGCAACGACCCGCCGCAGCTCGGCGCCGCGTCCGACGCCGGCGATGGCATCAGCTTCCCGCCATGCGGCTCCGGCGCGGCAGCCTCCACCTGCCGGCGAACGCGCAGCGCGCGCCGCAGCCGGTGCTCGCTCTCCCCCAGATGCTTCACCTGCGCACAACCAATCAACGCGAGCCGGCGGCGTGTCAGCCGGCCCTCGTAGACAGCGTGCGGCACGTACACCGAACAAGTACCTTGCAGAAGAGAGAGCAGTAGTCGTGGCCGGACGTTAGCGGGCGCGCGCACGCCGCGCAGGGGTTCTCCGCGCTCGCCGAGCGCTTCCTCGCCGTGCGCTCGTTCAGGAACACCACCTCGTGGTCGCTCACCGCGTGCGACTGCATGCACGCCGCCGCGGATCGATCAGGACAGGGAGAAAAAACGACGGAGTGCGTGCCGGCGAGGTGGCGATCGCCGGGGGTTGCGCGCGCGCACGCGATCGAGCAGCTAGCCAGCGTACCTGGATGCCGGCGCAGTCGAACAGCCTGAGGTCGTCGACGCGCACGACGAAGCAGGACGCGTATTTCCAAATCTTCACCAGTTCCGTTCATTCCCCCGATCAACGTGAAGGAGTTGAGATCGATTTGGAGGCAACAAAATAAACTTAAGCCTAGAATTAATGGCGCCGCGTGCGATCGCGTACCTGGAGGACGTCGTGGGCGGGCTCGTGGGGGAGGCAGCGGCGGCAGAGCGCGGCGGCGCAGTCGACGCAGAAGAGATTCTTGTCGTTCTTGCGCTCGCCCGGGTGCGCGGCGCACGCGTCGAAGAACTCCTCCGACAGCAGGCCGCGCAGCCACTGCAGCGCGCCGCGCACGGCCGCCAGCTGCATCGCCCTCCCTCCTGTGTGGGAGAGGACGAGGGAGTGGCCGGGGTGGGAGACGACGAGGGAGTGGATGAGATTGGGGATCCTGCCAGCTGCTTCTCGTTGGATTAGTGTGGTGCATGATGCCTAGGGCGGCTGCAGCCACGATAGAATGGATTCAAAGACCGCAAAGCGCGGGGCTTGACACAGTGTGTCTATGCCGAGCAGGCACGCACCAAATTAGTACGGGATCGAATTGGCCGCCCGAGCTTTAAGCCCCATGAGTCCGGTCCTTTTACACACACAATAGCGATCCGCCAATATATATATAGGCCCGTAATCCTTCTGCAAATCCCACTTTCCAAGTTTCGATAATTATGGGAACAAAACCATCTCGGGGGAGTGCAAGTTCTGCCCAATGTTAAAATAGAGGACTAAGACGTTTAGTGGTCAGTTCAAAGAGAAGGCTATAGTGGGATATAGCTCCCACTAATCTCATTTAGCGGTTTTGCAAATTGAGTAATATTAAGTTTAGAATTTATATGATTAGAACATCAAATCAAACAGATACAAAGTCGCAAAGTTTATTACATCATGCACTAAAGTACGTCCAGACCTTCATTCTCTCGTTACATCACCGATGGAATACTAAGTTTTGTAAATGATGCAATTCAAGACTATTGAAAATAGCAATGCATACTTGTGAGACGCTTCTAGAAGATTAGAGAGTATGCATGAACAATGGTTGTCATTTTTCATGTAAAAATGTGAAATACTCTAAAAATTAGATATTTGTATTGATAGATAGGCATGAAAAAATATAGAAAGTGTGAAGAAGATGAATACATGGTAAAACCATATGAACCATGGAGTCCTATAAATAGAGCTGCTCCCTCCCCTCTTGCCATACTATAACATAGGAAGTCTCAAGTAGAAGATGAAAAAGGTTGTCATGTAGATTAGCAGTGTTATAGTAGGGTAGCCATATAAAAAGTATAAGTCTTGTGTTGTATTAAGTTATGATGAATAAAGATTTAAGTCCCCAAATACAGTTGGTCTCCTATACTAATGTCTAGGTGAGGTCTTCTTGGTATAGTGTGTATAGGGTCCGCAAAAGAAGTGGCATCACACGACTTTGGTATCACTTCTCAGAAGTCTGTGTCAAGTTAAAGGGCACCAATTTCTAAACAAATACTAAACTAACAATAAATAAATACAAACTATATGGTTTAGCTGGCTAAATAACACTTAATTTAGCAGCTATAATGGGATATAGCGGGCTATTACCGATTTATATTTTTAGAGTTAAAAGATTGATATTCTAGTCTTCTCCTCTGCCAATGGATATAGCGGGCCGGGTGGGGGACGACGAGGGAGTGGATGGGATTGGGAATCTTGCCGGCTGCTCCTCGCATGTTTCGATCTGTTGGATTAGTGTGGTGCATGATGCCTCGGGCGGCTTCAGCTACGATAGGATGGATTCAAAGACCGCAAAGCGCGGGGCTCGGCACCGTCTCTCTATGCCTAGCAGGCACGCACCAAAGCAGTACGAGATCGAATTGGCCACCCGAGCTCGAAGCCCCGGGAGTCCGGTCCTTTTTCGCACACAATAGCGATCCGCCAATATATATATCGCCCCGTGATCCTTGTGCAAATCCCACTTTCCCAATCGATATCTATTTCTCCGTAGGGAATCTTGACGTGATCGGAGGATGGCGGCGCCGGCGGCCAAGAACTCGCCTGATGTTCCTACTGAACTCGCAATTGGATCCAAACCGCTTCTCGTCAAATTCAACTGCGGCGAGCAGGAAATTGTGCGCGATCATGTGGATCCAGCCAAAGTTGACAACGAATATTATCCCAGTTATTTCAACTTGACAGAACGAATGAACTCCATATGGATCCAGCCAAACTTCAAATGTCAATAAATATTAATATGGATGTTCTATCATGCCCTATAGTGAGTGGTTTAAAATAGATTAGGGTCTTTGCATCTCATAATATATAATGTATCCGATCCAACGAATAGTGCGATCCAATTCTAGTTCTATATATAGTAAATGTTTGTGCTAATTATATTTTTTAGTTCTGATAATTATGTGAACAAAACCATCTCGTGTAGATGCTGTGACATCCCGACCCAGGGGTTAATAGGATTAATAGTATACTCATACCAATAAGTTGTAACTTCTTTTCCGGAAGCCGATCTCGAAAGAACTCCAAAGTTAAGCGTGCTTGGCCTGGAGCAATTTCGGGGGAGTGCAAGTTCTGCCCAATGTTTGTTAAAAATAGCGGACTAAGACCTTTAGCGGTCAGTTCAAAGAGAAGGCTATAGTGGGATATAGCTCCCACTAATCTCATTTAGCAGTTTTGCAAATTGAGTAATATTAAGTTTAGAATTTATATGATCAGAACATGGCTATAGTGGGATATAGCTCCCACTAATCTCATTTAGCGGTTTTGCAAATTGATTAATATTAAGTTTAGAATTTATATGATCAGAACATCAAATCAAACAGATACAAAGTTACAAAGTTTATTACATCATGTACTAAAGTACATCTAGAGCTTCATTCTCTCATTACATCACGGATGGAATACTAAGTTTGTAAATGATGCAATTCAATACTAGTGAAAATAGCAATGCATACTTGTGAGAAGCTTCTAGAAGACTAGAGAGTATGCATGAACAATGATTGTCATTTTTCATGTTAAAATATGGAATACTCTAAAAACTAGATATTTGTATGGTTAGATAGACATAAAAAATATACAAAGTGTGTAGAAAACAAACACATGGTAAAACCATATGAACCATGGAGTCCTATAAATAGGGTTGCTCCCTCCCCTCTTGCCATACTATGTCATAGGAGGTCTCAAGTAGAAGATGACAAGTTTGTCATATAGATTAGTAGTGTTATAGTAGGGTAGCCACATAAAAAGTGTAAGTCTTGTGTTGTATTAAGTTATGGTGAATAAAGATTTGAGTCCTCAAATACATTTGGTCTCCTATACTGATGTCTAGGTGAGGTCTTCTTGGTATAGTGTGTATATGGTCCGTGAAAGAAGTGGCATCACATGACTTTGGTACCACTTCTCAGAAGTCTGTGCCAAGTTAAAGGACACCAATTTCTAAACAAATACTAAACTAACAATAAATAAATACAAACTATATGGTTTAGCTAGCTAAATAACCCTTAATTTAGTAGCTATAATGGGATATAGCAGGCTATTAGCGATTTAGCCATATTCTAGTCTTCTCCTCTGCCAATGGATATAGCAGGCCGGGGTGGGGGACGACAAGGGAGTGGATGGGATTGGGGATCCTGCCGGCTGCTCCTCGCATGGTTTGATCGGTTGGATTAGTGTGGTGCATGATGCCTAGGGCGGCTTCAGCCACGATAGGATGGATTCAAAGACCACAAAGCGCGGGGCTCGACACCGTCTCTCTATATGCCGAGCAGGCACGCACCAAAGCAGTACGGGATCGAATCGGCCGCCCAAGCTCGAAGCCCCAGGAGTCCGGTCCTTTTCCACACAATAGCGATCCGCCAATATATATGGGGTGAAGAGTACATGTACGCCATAGATACAACGAGCATCATAGATTCAACTACACCAGCTATGGGGTGAAGAGTACATGTAGGCCACAAATCCATTCATAGGAGAGATGCTTGACCTTCGAGAGCTACCGTGCCTTGGCTACCAGTTCGATGGCATATCATTCTCATCTACTCCAAAATCCCCAGACTGCATAGTGTGCGCCATCGAGAAAAGCCGTAAGTGGTAGTAATCATCTTTTCGTGATGTTGTGACGTGTTGGGGATGAGGACTGGACAAGCTTAGTAATAAATGATTATACTCAGTTCCGCACTGCATATAGCAACATGGTTTTCTACCATGACGAGTTCTACTGCCTGGGGACACGAGGGAATCTGAGTGTTTTCAACCCACACGAAATGACATGGAGAGTTCTCGACAAACCATGTCCTTTTCTTGATGGTGATCCATTGCCAGGTGATCTATACTGCCATCTGTTGGAGTTCAGAGATAATCTATTTGCCATCTTCAGACCGCACAACAAAGGGGCGATGGATCTGTACAAGCTCGACATGTCTCAGATTGTCTGGACCAAGGTTGAGAGGTTAGACAATGAAGTGACTTTTGTTGATCATTGGAACATAGTCATGATCTGTATATCAAAACTAGGAGAGGATACAATGAAGCCGGAAAGCTCAACAGTTGTGCATTCTATGATTTCAAGTCTCGCAAATATTATCCCAGTTATTTCAACTCGACAGAAAGAATGAACTCCATATGGATCCAGCCAAACTTCAAATGTCAATAAATATGAACATGGATGTTCTATCATGCCCTATAGTGAGTGGTTTAAAATAGATTAGGGTCTTTGCATCTCATAATATATAATTTATCCGATCCAACAAATAGTACATATAATCCGAAGTATATGATGACACTAAACTATCCCGAACAAATAGTACATATAATCCTTGACGAGTTAGCTAAAAAAGAGATACCTCACCAAAAATCAGATCCAACAGACTCTATATTTTGCTCGCTTGTCTATCATGCTCTGTATTTCCTCCTCCTCGATAGGCAAAAAAAATCCAAGCCTATCCCGCTCGCCATCTCCCTCTTCCTGCCTCCCACGCACCCGCAACCCGTTCCCCTGTGCCGCCCTCGCCATCCCACACCGCCCCCACTGTCGAGCGCCATCCCACGCCGGCCCCAAACCCCCTTTTGGCCGCGGTAAACTAGCCCGCTACTGTCGATGTAGAAGTCGATGCTGTCGGCAGCAGCATCGTCAAGGGGCAGAAGACGCCACGGTGGCGTCCGTCGAGGTGCGCATTCTAGAGGTTGTTGGAGATGTCGACCATAGACGTCGGTAGAGGTGCTTCACAGAAGCTACAACACCACGGGGAGGAGGGGGCCAGCATCGTCACTTTGGTCTGGGACGTCAAGCACAAGTCTGTGATCGGGGATGATAAAGAAGAGAAAGGAAGGGAATGATGCGTGGGATCCACATGTTAGTGTGTGTGGAGGGAGACAGTTGAAGGAGCAGTTGGGATTTAGAGAACGAAAAATGAGAATCTATTGGTTTTCCCACTATTTTTGAGACTCTCTATTTTTTTAATAGATTTGGAAAAACTTCAAATTTAGCTATGTAAATAGCACGCTTTGTCATTTGCTTGCAAGAAACTAAGCACCGCATTATCTCACATTTCAAGGCACACTCCTTCCTTCCACCTGCTTTTGCAATGTTCGTCAGCACCGCCGGCACACGCGGCGGGTTACTGACTGCCTGGGATGCGTACACGTTCTCCTTTGAAAGTTCGTCGCGCAAATGACAGAGGGTGCAGCTGTCGAGGACATTCCTTCATCAACAAGGAGTTTGAGCAGAGGTAGAATGGTGTGCCTGTCCCCGATAGCGAGCCCATCGGGGGGGGGGGGGGGGGGTCACCACCGGCGGCGGAGGGCTCCTCACCGGCGCCAGGCTCGTCTCCGCATACTCCGTAACGTCTGACATAAGGAACCCGCGGGGGTTCGGTGTCTGGTGTGCCAAGTGCAGGGGTCACAGGTGGTTCGGGTGCGGACTCACGTCAACGACCTCTGCAGCTTGGGCCATGGCGGTCAGTGAGATCTACGGATGGAGTTCGAAGGGAGCAACATACTCACGTGTCTTGCTCTCCATCCTATGTTTTTCCACCGCTTGTTTCTCCTCCTGCTCCGTCCTTACCTACGGCGGGAGCGGCGACAGATTCGACGAACCCTAACCTTACTCTGGTGAGTCCTCTGCGCTTACCGGCCGGGATGAGCGCAGCAGGGGGGTGCAACTCCGAGAATCCTCCGCATTCCCGAGATCAGGTATGCCGACCCTATTCTAGCCGACAGGCTTGCTCACCTATGGAGTAGAAGTGATTCAGTTGGGGTGTGCGCCACGATTTCAGTTCCTGCACATCTCTCTTCCAGGTTGGGGAAGGGGTCGATTTCCTCATCCCTCCGTGACGAGAATTCAACTCGGTGGTCTACTCTTGGGGAGGATTTCAGATCCTTTGCCCTGGTTGTGCGTGATCCTCCAAGGCAGATGGCTGGTAGAAGAGAGTTTGGTGGTCAGAGACCCCCAAGGGGTGGATTCTATCAGGAGAGGGGTTTTGGTAGAGGAATGTGAAGAGAGAGGGGTGCTGAGTTTCATGAGTACAGAGATAGGTTCCAGCAGAACAACTCTAGAGAAGGCAGATGTGGCTTCAGGGGAGGGAGGAATTCATAATTTTATTGGAGACCAAGTTCCAGCAATGTGAGCAGGGATCCGCTGTTTGATCTCAGGGACAATTTGAAGTAGGGGAGGGGGACAAATTCCAGGAGTCAGGATGAATCTTTGCGGAAGGAGAATACTGTCAATGAGGAAACTGTCCACTCTACTACAATACCAGATACAGATGTGGAGATGGGGGACGATATGTCAAATGATTCCAGACCCTCTAAGTCTGATGCCAATTAACCCAAGAATGAAATTAAGAAAGGTGAAGAGGTTTGTGTTAGATGTGGCAAGTTAGGTCACAAAGCTGAGTGTTGTTCCAACCCTTTTATTTGCTCAAGGTGTAAGAGAGAAGGGCATGTGCCTAGAGTATGTGAGGAGTTGCTGCCCTGGGAGTGCATTTCTCCTTTGTGCGGGTTAGCTTCTTCAGGTCAGGGGTTCCATATTATCCAGGGAGAGGATTTTGGGGTCAGTTTGAAAGACATGGCAAACTGTGCCTTGATAACAATCACAAAGGGCTCTATAACGAGAAAGCAACTTGAGAATGAGTTCAGGGCACAAGCAAGCCCAAACTACATCTGGAGAAGGTTTGAAAAAAAAGAGTGGCAGACAATAAATTCCAAATGAGATTCCCCACAGCAAAGAAAGTTGAAGACTTATCCTTCTTCCCTGGAATGAATATGAGAACAGTTCCCAATGTATCTTTTAAGGTGGATTTCTGGAATCCCAATGCAGGAGCAAAAAAAGAACTAGAAATGGCTTTTTTTAGAATCTTTGGTATTCCTTTTGAAAAGAGAACTGATACAAAGGCTAGTCTGGTGGGATCCTTAGTTGGCATTCCTATGGAGGTGGATAAAGCTAACTTGAAAAAATGGGATTATGTGCAAGTAAAAATAGGATGCATGGATATTACCAAGGTACCTTCTGTGGTGGAGGGTCTTTTGGACTTTCATTTCTATGATTTCACTTTCCAGATAGAGGTTCCAATTGAGGGGTTGTCAGACCCAGGGCAGCGAGACTGCTTATAGACATAGAATATTCCAGAGTAAGGGATAGCTTATGGATGTATCTTACCTCTTTTGTAACTACCCGAATAGGCGTAGAACTAGCTGCAGTACAAAGAAAACTACCCGATCCTGTTTTAGTAGGACTCCAACTGTATTCGGCTAGGACTTTTCATGTAACCCTGTCCCCCCGCATATATAAGGGCGGGCAGGGACCCCCTCCAAACAATCATCAACACCTAAGGCAATACAAACAACCACACAGGACATAGGGTATTACGCAACTAGCGCCACGAACCTGTCTAAATCTTTGTGTTCCTTGTACCATCGAGTTCCAGAGCAGTCGATCCCTACCTACAAACCTTACTGCTAAGGGTATCCCTGAGCAGGCATGGCGGTAAACACCGACAGCTAGCGCGCCAGGTAGGGGATTCGGTGAGTTCATCAGCGAATTCGATGGCTGGACCAAGCAACGCCAACAACGTGCCCGAGGGCACAACCCTTGTTTTTGGTTCCTGGGCATGCACGGCTGATGGATCGGGCGGCTTCTCCAGCCACCTTGTCACGCCTAACTCGCCTAAACCGAAAACCATCTCCCAACTCGCCGACATCCGCGAGTCTGCGGATCTCGACGAACAAAGAGTTCTACCCGAACTTGACTCGGACAACCCAGAAAACGTGTCAACTCTAACTCGAACTCTTGGTTCAGTCGAGTTCGACACAAACTCTGACTCCGAAAAACCCCACTTTTCCAAAACTCTCGGAAATACTTGACTGGTCTCAAGTCGCTCAAACGTCCAAAGATCAACAACTCAGAACTAGTCGATGGAGTGGATAGAGTTTCACGATCGATAAAAGGATGTATTAAACTTGCAGAAACTACTCTCAGCTCATCTACATCACAGCAAAACCTTGAAGCATTGAACCCGCTACAGAAAAGGTCGGGCGATATACTCTCAGAGATCGATCGAGTGGATTCTAAGCTCGCCGACTGCATAAAACTGGCTGAAAGCACTCTGCAAAACACTAAGCAGAAAACAGGAGGAGGAATCTGTGAGGGATCTGGTGAGACAAACCCCCGGCTTGTTCGGTTGGGACCGTCTATCTCCAGGATACCTCAGAACCCTTCACCGAAACCTGCCCACATTCGGACTCCTGAACAAGCCGAGTCCCAGTTCGATCAGGATTTCGATCAATTCATGAACAACCTCGACAACTTCGAACCATTCGATGATCTCGAAGACTGGTCAGATAACGTCGACTTGTTCATGAAGGCCATGGCCAATCCACCACAGCTTGCTGATGCCCTCTAGGAACTGGCCAAACTTAAAAAGGGAAAAGCCAAAGCTCCATAACAATCCGGTGAGTCTATTTTTGACAAACCTTAGATCAAGGAGCCCGAAGGGCTGACTCCCACTCAATCATGGCTGCACTGGATGAATGAGAACGCCCTCCATGTAGAGATGGGCATCCCGCTTCTCACTCACCCAAAGCACACATACTCTTCCAACTTGGAGGACGAACTGGATGAACTAATCTAGTATAGCAAACAAGTCGAGTCCAACTCGGCTAAGAACCCCAAGTCCGATGAGGACTCCCTCCCTAACTTGGTCATATATGCAATGCCTCAAGAACGGATAGTGCACCTAAGGAAGACACAAGATCCCAATACCTCTGGCTCGTAGCCAACGGATCTGCCCTTCCAGCCGAGCACCCCTCTAGACCCGTCCTCAAGCAAAGAAGACCAAAAGATTCAAGATCTTAGCCGTGAAATCCTCATGGTTCGCATCTCCAAAGTTCGAGAACCTGAGGGTGATCCCACGGAGCGTCTCAACCTCGACGACTACAACTCTGATGATTTTGACGAGTACCTTTCCGACAACATGGAAACTACTCCTCCCACAATCACAGAAGCCCAAACTACTATTAAGCAAGATCCGCCTACACCTCCTCCAGCAATGACAGTCACTGCACAATTGGAATAATAGCACCCCGCAGAAGATCTTTACGAGCGTCTGCGTCTGCTTAACCAGAAGAGGGCGTTCAGGCGCCAGCGCCTCGCCAACAGCCAGCAGGAATAGCAAGGCGACAACTACGACTACTCAAATTGCGACCTCCGCAACGTGATCAATGTTGGTCGTGACGCGCGCAACGTCATCATCTCAAGGAGAAAGGAACGCGAGGAAGTCGAGGCTTATAGCCCTTCTTCCAACTATCGCATCCCACCAAAGGCTTCCGCATCTTTCAAGAAGTACAAGCCGGTAAGCACCCGTCCTCAGGGTAAACCGCGCACCCCGCATCATGGGGAAACATCTCTCGGCGGAGCCAGGATCAATAAAGCTCTACTACGCAAGTGCTTCATCCACCCGAAGAGCTCTCACAACATCTTCGAGTGCGACTCACTCCACAAGGCCCTTGGGGCACCCCTCCCTAAAGGAAACTCTACCTAAAATCTAGTCGACCATTGTATCGACTAATTTTAGCTTCGAATAGTTTTATTCAGTCATGTAAACCATTGCTCACATCCAACGGGCATGGGGTAGGTCTTAAGAGTCAGAGTCTGTCATTTTACAATTACTGTAATCTCGACAAATCCAAAATAAAAGTTGATTTCCTCTGCAAATCGACTACTTGGCTCTCGCTCATATGGCTAAATACCCCATCTCAAATACTACCCGAAAAGCTGCACTGAAAAGCAGCATTCTAGTAGCCTTTATGGTTTACTCCGAGTGATCTTACGATATTTTCATCTTGGGCAACCCGATGGGGTTCGTACCTAACAGTTCTATTTTAAGGATTACTCCAGTCCTCTGTTAAAGGACACCCTACTCGCTGGCTCGAGTAGGTTTTGGATATCCTCTCGACATTTACGTCTTGGGCAACCCGACGGGGTTCGTACCTAACAGTTCTGTCTTAAGGATTACTCCGGTCCTCTGTTAAAGGACACCCTACTCGCTGGCTCGAGTAGGTTTTGGATATCCTCTTGACATTTATATCTTGGGCAACCCGACGGGGTTCATACCTAACAGTTCTGTTTTAAGAATTACTCCAGTCCTTGGTTAAAGGACACCCTACTCGCTGGCTCGAGTAGGTTTTGGATACTCTTTCGACATTTTCGTCTTGGGCAACCGACGGGGTTCGTACCTAACAGACTTGTCTTAAGAGTTACTCCAGTCCTCAGTTGAGGACATCTTACTCGCCTTGCTCGAGTAAGTTGTGGATATCCTTTCAACATTTACATCTTGGGCAACCCGACGGGGTTTGTAGCTAACAGTTCTGTCTTAAGGATTACTCCAGTCCTTTGTTAAAGGACACCCTACTCGCTGGCTCGAGTAGGTTTTAGATATCCTCTCGACATTTATGTCTTGGGCAACCCGACGGGGTTCGTACCTAACAGTTCTGTCTTAAGAATTACTCCAGTCCTTTGTTAAAGGACACCCTACTTGCTGGCTCGGGTAGGTATTGGATATCCTCTCGACATTTACGTCTTGGGCAACCCGACGGGGTTCGTACCTAAAAGTTCTGTCTTAAGGATTACTCCAGTGATGTGACTAGGCCCGATCTTCTGAGAGGTAATGGTAAATTCGATTGGTGGAGACTCGACGTTGGCGGTCCGACTTCTAATCAGCCACAATTCGAAGTCCTGCAACCGTTACACCACCACTCCGTTGGTTATCAACCAAGCACAACTTGATTGACCTCGCCAAGAAGGCTTTTCCTGCAAGCGAATTGAAGAACACAAGCAATAAAGTATAAACGTGCAATTTGAAATTGCAAGTATGAATGAAGCGAAGGTAAAGTAGGAATTCAAGAACTCAATTCCAAAGGAATAATCGATATAGTGGAGGAGATCAAGAACGGAGGCCCTGGATCACTGTAAAAGGACTTGTCGCCACAGTTACAATGAATCAATCTCAGTTTCACAAGAAAAACTAAAACTAAACAAAACCCTAGTCTAAAAGGCAGCGACTACTGAGTTTATATCCTAAAGAACATCCTAGGGTTATTGGTGGAGGCCAAGGGGACATCCACCACTTGGGCCAACACGGTACATGGGCCAACAACCCAAAAGGCGGCGACGCAGCGACCTTACAGATTCTGGATGTCATATTGTTTCGATGATTCCTGTTGACTCCGAATGAATTTGGGCCTCAAACTGGTGCCATTGGAAGCTCCTTGAAATTGTCTTTCCATCCATATAAAGAGCATCTAAAATGGACTCCGTATGCGGCCTGGGCATCAATTTTTGTGCGGGCTGCTCCTGGGTTCCGAGATGGACTCGAACTTGAGTTTCTTTGGGCTTCCACCTTGGAGACTCGAACCGAATCAACCTCGTGTCTCCTTCTTGATTTGGACATCCTATATGGCTTTGTAGGACTCCATGCCATTCTCCAACGATGACCTCATCCATGGATGTCATGTCCTCATCATCCTCCCCTTCTTGAAAGAAACACCGTCCTCGGCGCCGATTGTACTCGAAGTTGATCCTGTAGGCTCCTTGATTCGAATCCACATGAGCTTTGTCAATACTATCCTGCAAAAGTTTAGTACTAACAAAAGGCAGCATAGGAATAGATGGCGTATGAATATGAATAGTATCGGATCCACTTAGTTGATTACAATCTTGAACAACAAAAAGAGAATTCAGATTTGCACAAATGTAAACCCGATGTATCAAATATTGTCCTTTGTTATTATATTTGCCAATAACATGATATGTATGTCTAGACAACCATGACAAATTAGCACACATAAAAAGTTTCTCCTTTAAATTACTTAGATTACACAAAACATCAAATTCAATGTAACCCAAGGTATGCAAAGAAGACAACAATTTCATCTCTTCTGTATCACTAGCAACATGAATCACATTTGCAAATTCAGTAGAAGCATGTGGTTCAGTGCTCTCATGTTCATGATCAGGTAAGTCATCTTTATCACAGGGAATATAAAGCAAATCATCTTGTGACAAAGGTAAATCAAGAGTTGGTTCCACTAATAGTTGCTCTGTCATAGCATGATTGGTGGAAAAATTCAGCACATCAAGAGAATTCTCACCTTCCGTGGGTGTTGCAGCGGTAGTAATAGGTGCATTGTGAAGTGATGGTTCTGAACTTGCACATGAGGATGTGAGCTCCCCGTGATCTTCCATGTCATCCACTGGCTTATGTACGTTATCCTGCAAAAGGTTAGGAATAGCAAGAGAAATAACAACAGACTCTTCCTCTAAATGATTCACCTCATCATTTGCATTAATTACAAGGGATGGATTAACAAAATTTTCTCTCATAACAATTTTCATGTCATCCCAAGTTTGAGGCTAATCTAATGGCCTTAAGCTCTCCCACCATGTTAAAGCAATACCTCGCAAGACACTGGCTGCATTCTGAACCTTCCTCCTTGGACATATAAAGCGAGTAGCAAATATGTTGTCTATTGCAATTTCCCACTCAATGTACTCATCAGCACCGATGCCATCATAAATTGGTGGATATGAAGAACCTGTCATTGTTAGAAGATAGCAAAAGACAACACAAAAGTATTTTCCCTATTAACCAGCAACTACTAGGTAGTGGTCAAAGTGGAATGCAATATCTCAAGCGGCTTACTACCGTCTTGCAAGTGTTCTTACCAAAGCCAACAGGCGGCACAATCAATTGTCAATGTTGGGTGTAACAGTTGCAAGATAAATTTGTGCTGACAGAAGTATTTGTGGAGCTTTGGGTAGGCATATTATGGTAGCAAGGAATAACAATATTTCAATTCAGAATTGCAAGACTGAAAAGTAGTCCCAAGATAGTCTATATCGCCGGCCTAAACTCATCCTGGACCTAGTTCAAACAAGCAACAATACAACTCACCACAAGACCACAAAAAGATGCAAGCACTTCTGAATTTTTTTTCTTCTTTTGGTTTTTTTTTGGTGCGGCTCTTTCTTCTTTTTCTTTTGCACCTTCGCCTTTTTTTTCTTTTGATTTTACTATAGAGAGTGTTGCACAAACCAAAGAAATCTGCAGGTACCGAAATGAACGAGCAAGATCCTAGCGCAAGGAAAACAACAGGTATTCAAAGGAAAAGTGGTATACCTCTTAATGGTGATATGTTTCTTTTCCTGTTTTTTTACTCATGCATGGATAAGACTATTGACTGAACACAAAACTGGACACGACACCAACTAGATCAACAAACAAGATTAGGACCAGCAACACAACGACGCAACTAGGGACCAAATTTAAGAAAAGCAAACTGAACTGAAAAATTGTGTGGCACAAACAGGTTATAGGACAGCGGAAACAAATTTTTTAGGGCTTTTTGTGGACTATGGGTGATGAACAAAAATGAATCTAAAGGGGGGAAAACACGATAATACCTCATGGACAACCTGGAATACTGATACCACTTGATGTGACTATGCCCGATCTTCCGAGAGGTAATGGTACATTCGATTGGTGGAGACTCGACGTTGGCAATCCGACTTCTAATCAGTCACGATTCGAAGTCCTGCAACTGTTACACCACCGCACCATTGGTTATCTACCAAGCACATCTTGATTGACCTCGCCAAGAAGGCTTTTCCTGCAAGCGAATCAAAGAACACAAGCAAGAAAGTATAAACACGCAATCTGAAATTGCAAGTATGAATGAAGCGAAGGTAAAGTAGGGGTTCAAGAACTCAATTCCAAAAGACTAATCGACATAGTGGAGGAGATCAAGAATGGGGGCCCTAGATCACTGTAAAAGAACTTGTCGCCACAGTTACAACGAATCAATCTCAGTTTCACAAGGAAAACTAGAACTAAACAAAACCCTAGTCTAAAAGGTGGCGGCTACTGAGTTTATATCCTAACGGACGTCCTAGGGTTGCTGGTGGAGGCCAAGGGGGTGTCCACCACTTGGGCCAACATGGTACATGGGCCAACAACCCAAAAGACGGCGATGCAGCGACCTTATAGATTTTGGATGTCATATTGTTTCGACGATTCCCATTGACTCCGAAAGAATTTGGGCCTCAAACTGGTGCCGTTGGAAGTTCCTTGAAATTGTCTTTCCATCCATATAAAAAACATCGAAAAAACAGACTATGTATGCGGCCTGGGCGTCAAGTTTGGTGCGGGCTGCTCCTGGGCTCCGAGATGGACTCGAACTTGAGTTTCTTTGGGCCTCCATCTTGGAGACTCGAACCGAATCAACCTTGTGTCTCCTTCTTGATTTGGACACCCTATATGACTTTGTAGGACTCCATGTCATTCTCCAACGATGACCTCATCCATGGATGTCATGTCCTCATCATCCAGTCCTTGGTTAAAGGACACCCTACTCGCTGGCTTGAGTAGGTTTTGGATACTCTTTCGACATTTTCGTCTTGGGCAACCCGACGGGGTTCGTACCTTACAGGCTTGTCTTAAGAGTTACTCCAGTCCTCGGTTGAGGACACCTTACTCGCCTTTCTCGAGTAAGTTGTGGATATCCTTTCGACATTTACGTCTTGGATAACCCGATGGGGTTCATACCTAACAGTTCTGTCTTGAGGATTACTCCAGTCCTTGGTTAAAGGACACCCTACTCGCTTGTTCGAGTAGGTTTTGGATACTCTTTCGGCATTTTCATCTTGGGCAACTCGACGGGGTTCGTACCTAACAGACTTGCCCTAAGAGTTACTCCAGTCCTCGGGTAGGACACCTTACTCGCCCTACTCGAGTAAGTTTCGGATATTCCTAGAATATTTACGTCTTGGTTAACTCGATGGAGTTCAATCCTAACAGTCTTAGCAAGATCTATCCTAACTGGTCAACTACGAAAATCCCTCAAGGAGTACGAATAAGTTCTTGATACTCTAAAATAGGTTGACAAGAGCCTCCTATTCACAAATTTTCTCCAAACACTCGACAAGAGTTCTTCTCCCGTTGGACAACAAAGTCCATATGAGCTTCATTCCAACAGAGCATTTCCTTTATAAAGGAAATCTTCTTTAAAGCTATGGCTTTTTAACATCCTTATAGTGCTTTTCCCACTTGGATAATCCCGAGGGATTCAATCCTAACCGGTCAGCACTAGAATTCTGATCCAGAACCATACAAACTCGATCCTGTTCGAGAACACTTTGCCTCCTAAGGCACCTACGGATACAATTCCTCGTATCTACTATTATAACTGAGTAGGCGCGAAGCTGCTAACACTCAGGATCTTCGAGTACAATTACTCGACACATTACAGGATTAAACAATCCTACCATCAAAGTACTTGACATTACACAAATATTCAACATTTGTTCAAAGTACTTGCGGCACACACGCCAAACAAATATTACATTCAAATTTCAAGGCGACTCGGGCTCGCTTAGAGACTCCACTATCTGGTATGCTACCACGGAGGTCTCTCGCAAGTATTGAGTGAACTGATCATCAGTACAATCAGACCTTGCGCCCTTCCCGAGTGCATCAAGAGGAGTTGACCGCCAGTAAGATTTCACCAACCCGAGTACATGACCCACGTACTGACGGGTGGTTGTGGAGACATACCTTTCAAAGGCTTTGGGTACTTTATGGAGTTTTCCCGCCAAAGAAAGCGGTTCGTCCTCATTCCCCTCCGAAATCTCCCTAACCTCGGTTATTTCCTGGGCAGCATCCCTGACCTCTCTCAGCTCTACAAGCTCTCGTTGCATCAAGTCTCGGGACTCTGACAAGGTCTTGAGCTGTTGAAGAACTGTCGCTGCCTCCCGGTCAGAGTCCTCCTTGATCTTCTTGAGCTTTTCTATTTCATCTGCATTTCGGTATATAAGTATCCTTATATCTAGTACCAAGTTTTCATGAATCTTTAAAGATTTTGCACAAGCTGTGTACTCGATTGAAAGAAAATCTTATAAACACCAAGCAGATCAACTAGTCGACCGCATCATGTATGCTAAAGACTAACCTTTCTTGGCCTGGGAGAGCTTCTTAAGCTTCCCCTGGAGAGCAGCCTTCTCAGACGAGAGCGTCTTTACCCTCTCTCTCAGAGCATTCAGCTCTGTATCATCCTGGGCTTGGCCACCTTCCTGCCCCAATGCTTCCTGCAAAAATAAAAAGATCAGTATACTACTCGATCTATACTAAAGTATTCGAAGTGTTCGACTACATACCTCCAGTAGCTTGAAAGCAAGCTCCACATTCTCTCGCGGTAAGACACTTCCCGATGAGATCTGAGAAGCACTCGCCTGCACCTCAGAGATGGCCTTCTTCGGCACATCTTGAACCATCTCCACAGTATTCCTTGGATTTTGGGAATCTAACGGAAAAATACGCTACTTAATTAAGTTAAGAGCAAGGAAAAGTACTTCCTCAGTACAAAGTGATACAAGTTTACCTGCAGGAGCCCCCTCAGACAGTTTCTTGTCGCCTCCCTCAGGAAGCTTCTCGCTATCGTCCTCCTCCGGAAGCTTGTGGCTTCCACCATCCTTCGGGAGCCTTTCATCGCTCCTCTCAGTATCTGGCAATGGAGAATCCCGAAGCATGGAATCCACCATGGCTTTAGTCTCACGAGCACTCATCTCAGGAGAACTCGGGGGCTTCTCCAGCGCCGATTTGGGGACTGAGTCATCCTCAGTTTCCCCACTCGCCCCCATGAGCATATCACTGAAAAAGACGAGTTAACTACTCGATATAAAGGCAAATTCTACAATTACAAGTTTCAAAGAAACTTACGTAGGAGCTCTTTTCAGAGCAAGCGCCTTGACGCCAAATTTGCGGGCAGGCTTCACAATTACAGCCTGTTTACCTACATCACCGGCTTTATCTACATTGGAACTACTCGCCGGATGAGTAGTCCCAGTCCCCTTTGACAAGTCCACTGTGGTGGAATGGACGGTTTGTCCCACCAAAGCATCATCCCCAGATGCTGAGGTCCATGGCATCTTAGCCGCCGGACTTAAAAAGAAAAATTCAAATCAAAACTAGCAAATCGAAGACAAAAGTACTCGATTGCAATCAACTAGCCACTTACCTGTCGCTAGCAGTTTGGGAGGAGCTACGATGTTTCCTCGCCACCGACCGAGCACCCTTTGAGTGCCCGATCTAGGTATCTGTACTTGGAGTAGGGTTTAGCTCCCTGTCACTCCTCTCCTTAGCCGCCTCCTCGTCTGCACAACCAAGGATAGATATCAACACTGTTCATATGCAAATCCATATAAGCATACTAGAACTTGGTTGACAGATTGAAAAGCGCATGGAAGGATAAAAGGGCGAACAAATGCCTGGTGGTGAAGGACTACTCTTAAAGCACTCCACATCCTCCTACAGAAATCAAATTCTATCAGAATCACACTAAGGTAAAGTACTCAATTACTATACATCGACTACTCTTATCTGGTACCTGCTTCGGAGGATTCGCAGCTGAAAATATTTCAGGAACAAAGGGAACTTTCTTTACATCCCTTAGCAGTCGTTGAACTCGACTAAATACCTCCTCATCCGAGATCTCTTCCTCCGAGTATCTTGATGAGTCAGATGTTCCCTGATACTGGAAACCAAGCGTTTCCCAAGCCTGCAGCGGCTCGATTCTTCTCTTCAACTAGTCAGACATGACTGCTTCTCCAGTCACATTCTTTTGCCTAACGTTGGCAATGCGCGCGAGTAGCTCAGGAATTTGGCTCTCGTCGACTGGTTTCTTATTCCATTCAGGCCATTGAATCGGAGGGCCTGGAGTAATCAATGGGACACTTTCCCACTAGTTTTCTACATAGAACCACCAAGGTTTCTAGTCGATTACTTTATTGCTAAGCTTATAGGGGATGTAAACTTTGTCTTTCCCCTATCTAAGCTGAAGACCTGCACCGCCAACTACATATAAAATGTAGGAATCTGGCTGCGGTTTCAAGTGGAAAAAGAATCGAAAGAGCTCAAAATGGGGCTCGATGCCCAGAAAAGCTTCGTAGAAATGTACGAAGATTGAAATGTGAACAAAGGAATTGGGGGTCAAGTGATGGAGCAGGATCCTGTAATAACACAGGAGCCCATAAAAGAAAAACGAATAAGGAAACCCCAATCCACATTCCAGATAAGGTGCAAAAGCAATAATTTCCCCCGTATTTTCATACGGATGATCTTTGCCCAAGGCAGGACGCCATTGGACAACAGATCTGGGAACCAAAAGACTAGCTGAAACTAAAGTTTCTAGGTCAGATTCGGAGCACTTACTTGTGTTCCATCCCTCTTCATGGGCCGGCTCTGCAGCCGCACCCTTCCCCTTGCTTGACTTCTTGGGTGCCATTCGAAAATCCACAGAGCGCTTCACGCGTATACACTGACAGAAACCCTATGGCGCAGTTGATAAGCAAGGAGAAGCAAGAAATGTAAATCTGGGGGCTGGAAGGCAAGAACAGATCTAACAGCGAAAGCGAATGGCGGCCGGTGGGGTAAAACCTAGTTACCGTTTCATTTTATAATGGCGGTGGCAATATTGTAAAACACTCCGAAGGCTAACAATCTGTTGCAAATCGAGGAAAAAAAATAGGATTTTCTGAGACATTCCTTTTTCTAAGATTACATTCTGGAAAAAGAAAACACTCACATCCCTAGTCAACTACTCGACTCTTCTTTCCTCGACTGGGATTACATTCCAGAACAAGGAAAGTACTCGACACAGTACAACTACTTGATATTACAACTCGAGTACTTCTTCCTAACTAACTTTACAATGACTCGGGTCTGCAAGCACACTTCTTGGCTTCCTGAGAAGCCTGTTGCAGCTAGATCGGCCTGAGGCCGTGACAAAGTACAAACTTGTTATTCCCATCAAGGGAATAATGATACTCGTATTCTGGGAGAAAAGTTTTAAGAGTATGGAGGCAGATTATAGTAATCACCTCGCAAGTCCTCTTGTAGCATCTTGCGGAGAAATTTCTCCTTCTCCCTGAATACGTTGTGACAAGATTAAATCTCCTTACCAGAGATGTCAGTTCTTGGGCACCCAGAAATAGGAAATCCCAGGGATGTGACACAACAAGACTCAACCAGTCCATAGAGAACCTGCCTCATTGGAAGATGCAAGGACATGATGTCCAGAATGGATCCAATGAGAGCATGGGATTGGCAGGATGAGGTAGCAGGGACTTTTCTTGTCACTCGCAAGTTCTCTTCTAGCATCTTTTGCTGGACAGGACTCCACAAACTTCAGGAGGGCGACAGCAAGAACACCAAGGATAGGTCATGACTGCTACACATTGGTGCTTCTGGCAAGGACCTCTCTCCCGCCTTTTATAGCCACAAGGGACACTACTGGATGACAACCCGTGACGCTACAGTGACAGCTTTCACGGACGCATTCATTGACACATTCAAGGGTGCAATAATGCAGATTCTCCATACAGTAACATCCCATGTGAGCACACAATAAAGTGCCGTACATCTCGGGTTTTATTTCTGAAGTTATTTCGGGTGCAATCAGTGTGGCATATTCAATTGTTTCATTTTTTTGGGATTTTACCCGAAAAAGAGGTCTTTTCGGATACCGGATCTGATGAATCCTGCTAATATTCTGAAGAATAAAATCTAATGCCACGTCTTAAATCCTTAAGTCCAAATATTAGCTCGGGGGCTACTCGCAGCATAAGGGATTTTGATTTAAGACACGGGGGCTGCGAGATATGTGCATCAGAGATTTATTGTTCAAATTTTTTGTGAAAATAAAGAAGGAAAAAGACTGAAGTGACCCTCAGCCTGATTCTGCGATTCAACCTAAGGCTCGGGGGCTACTCTATATGGAGCATGAGTACTTCGTGCACCATATATGATCAAGATTTTGGGGCTTGAGCACCTCACAACCTCGAAGCAACTGCAAGTACTTGGAGGACTACTCGACGTATCTAAAGGAAGGCCCGGAAGCAACAAGAAGGATGTTCTGACTACTTGAAGTACTCGAAGACGCCCACCAAGTACTCGATGCCTGCAGGACTCGGCTATGAAGAGCTCGGGGGCTTGTCAGACCTGGGGCAGCAGGACTGCTTACAGACATAGAATATTCTAGAGTCGTAGTTGAAAATAACAAAAACGAACTAATCCCTCAACAAACCTTCACGGGATAGAGGATGTGCATAGACTACCGAAAACTCAACGCAGCCACAAAGAAGGATCACTTTCCGCTCCCGTTCATTGACGAAATGTTAGAACGGCTAGCTAAGCATTCCTTCTTCTGTTTTCTTGATGGGTATTCGGGTTATCATCAATTCCCCATCCATCCCGACGGCCAGAGTAAGACCACATTTACATGCTCCTACGGAACCTATACTTATCATAGGATCTCGTTTGGGCTATGTAACGCTCCGGCATCATTCCAAAGATGCATGTTGTCTATCTTTTCTGACATGATCGAGGAAATCATGGAAGTTTTCATGGACGATTTCTCCGTCTATGGAAAAACTTTCGATCATTGTCTTGAATATTTAGACAAGGTCTTACAAAGATGCCAAGAGAAGGACCTGGTTCTCAATTGGGAAAAATGCCATTTCATGGTCCGTGAAGGCATCGTCCTCGGACACTTAGTGTTCGAAAGAGGAATAGAGGTGGATAAAGCCAAAATTGAGGTCATAGAACAGCTTCCACCTCCGGTGAACGTTAAGGGCATTTGTAGCTTCCTAGGTCATGCGGGGTTCTACAGAAGATTCATTAAGGACTTTTCACAAACTGCTAGACCCCTCACAAGCCTGTTAGCTAAAGATGCACCCTTTGAGTTCACCGACGAGTGTTTAAAAGCCTTTAACACTCTGAAAAAGGCACTCGTCTCGGCTCCGATCATCCAACCTCCAGATTGGAGCCTTCCCTTCAAAATAATGTGTGATGCCAGTGACTTTGCTGTTGGGGCGGTCTTAGGCCAAACTAAAGATAAAAAACATCACGCAATCGCTTACGCTAGCAAGACACTGACTAGAGCCCAACTTAATTATGCAACCACAGAAAAGGAGCTCTTGGCAGTTGTCTTCACTATAGACAAGTTTAGATCTTATTTGGTTGGAGTAAAAGTTATTGTTTATACTGATCATGCAGCTTTAAAATACTTGCTCACCAAGAAAGATGCTAAACCTCGCTTAATAAGATGGATTCTCTTACTCCAAGAATTTGACCTTAAAATAAAAGATAAAAAAGGAATAGAGAATATTGTTGCAGATCATCTATCGCATATGCAGGTTACTAACTTGCAGGAACCTCCGATAAACGATTTTCTACACGATGACATGCTTTTAAAGGTGACAGACTCTACCCCATGGTACGCGAATCTTGTGAACTTTATGGTTGCAGGATACGTGCCACCAGGGGAGAACAAGAAAAAGTTGATCTACGAGAGCCGTCGACATCTCTGAAACGATCCATACCTATACAGGGTATGCTCTGAAACGAGAGCCGCCAATTTTTTTTTAAACTCTCCAAATGTGGATCCGAACGAGCTCCCCCGTCACAAGAGTAATTTCATCTCCAATATCACAAAGACGTGACTATTGAACGGAGATAATGGGCTCCCCCGTCAACGTGTGAAAGAGATTGTTGGCCCATGGGCTCTGATACCACTTGTTAGAAACTATATGGAGGCCCAGACATAACGGAGCACAACGGATTAAGATAATGGGCCTAACTCAACCCAAAAGACTAGTCTGATAGGTGAGGATTGCTTGGTCTTATATGTTGTACTTCCCCTACATTAATTTCCAATGTGGGACTAAACCCAACAAAGCTGACATGCATGTATGATGAAATAAGGGAATTATCAAGCTAGGTTAATTAAATAAGAATGAGCTCATGGATAATTGATGTAGCTGAATATGCATGCATATGTGTGGAGAGTTATTGCCTCGTATGGATTCCACTTGGTATTAAAGGATAGCACATGGCTGGTCACGTGGAGGCAAGACTGATTGGAATAAAGAAAGATAATTAAGGAAGAAGATTGCATGCGTGGCCAGGAGAGGGATCTGCATGCGAACTGAGTTTTTTACACGTTTAATGAAAGGGTGTGTTTAGATTCCACAAAAACTTCGAATTTTCCATCACATCGAAATCATATCGAAACATTAAATATAGCAAATGACTCATGCATGGAGTACTAAATGTAGGTAATTAAAAAAACTAATTGCATAGTTTTGATGTACATTGCGAGACGAATCTTTTGAGTCTAGTTAGTTCATGGTAGGACAATATTTACCACAAACAAACGAAATATGCTACAGTGTGCTACAGCGTCCGGTGTGATTTTTTCTCCCATCTTTTCCAGAGATCTAAACACAGCCAAAGGCATATTATTTTTGAGATGTGGCAAGGCTGAATATTTGGTGCACATGCATGATTGGCGAACATGACAGTACGCAACCTGGAAGCCGATGGCGGGTCCGTTGAGAAGCCAATCAAAGTCCATCTTTTTCTGGAAGGATCAGCAAGAAGCTTAATTAGCAAGGACTCTACGTAACGGATGTTAGAGTCCATTTATCTTAGTATTTTCTTTTAGTTTAGATTTTGCTTTTCAGGCAAGTTAGTTTAGGTTATAAATATGTACCTCCATCCATTGTAAAAGGTTAGAAGCTTAATTAGCAAGGACTCTACGTAACGGATGTTAGAGTCCATTTATCTTAGTATTTTCTTTTAGTTTAGATTTTGCTTTTCAGGCAAGTTAGTTTAGGTTATAAATATGTACCTCCATCCATTGTAAAAGGTTTGTCACACGAACAATCAACAAACCCTACTATTTTCTTGCAATTTACTTTTCTGTCGGCGGCTTCGCTATTTTCTTCTTCTGCGAGTTCTTCCGAATTGATCATGGACGTCTCACATTCGAGCGACTTGATCTACTGGTAAGTTTTCGTTCACCGAATAAATCTGAGCTTTAGCTTCCGGGCGCATCGATGTGGCTTCGTTCAGATCTATTCAACATTTATCGAATTCATCTAGGCTTTGATCTCTGGCGCATCGCTGTTTTCTCGTCTAGATTTATTCACAATTCACCCAGCTTAGCAATCTATTTAATCGGCTATTAGTTCTTTTGTTGTAGCATTAAATCTTGAAAAGCTGATTAGATCAGTTGCAAGCTTAGCTTTGCTCAGATCCATACATTCATGGGTTTGTGCATTGTTATCTGGCACGTGCCAGCTTTAGATCCAGCCATCTAGTTGCATACCGATATCGGCAGCTTCTTGCCGATTTCTCGCATATCGCTTTTAATACTTGTTTATCTCGTTCGATCTGTCTTTTCTGTATCGGCAGCTCCTTGTCGATACGCTGCGTGAGGGCTATTCGGAAATCCATATGCCCTCGAATTTAACGTTTACCCTGTTTCCTTGTCAATCTACAGGTCAGATTGACTGGGTATCGCTAATTTACGGTTGACCGTAGGGAGGGGCTCCCTACGGTCGATCTCCCGACCGTTTGTTTTTTTCCATTTTTAGTAATTTTTTTGTCGTTTTCCAATTTTGGAAAAAAAATTTGTAAGAGAAATTTTGGAGAGAGAAAATTTTTTGACGAAAAATTTTGGAGACCAAAAAAAATTTCAAGCAAAAAAAAGGAGAGCAGAAAAAAATTTCAAGAAAAAAAATTGGATAGCAGAAAAAATTCAAAATTTTTTTTTTGTATCATTAAAAAATATTCATCCGAAAAAATCAAAAGGAATTCAAAAAAAAATTGTTGAAAATTTTTTGCAAAAAAAAAACTGGATCTGGCGCGGCGGCGCCTCCTTCCCACCCCGCCGCCTCCCCTCCACGCCACTGGCCCGGCGCCGCGCCTCCCGTCCCTGCCACGCCACCCCTCACCTCCTTGCCGCCGGACCGCCGCGCCTCCCCTCCCCGCCGCCGGCCATGGAGCAGAGAGAGGCCTGCTATGCCTCCCCCTCCCCGCCGCCGGCCTTGGAGCAGAGGGGGCCCGCCGCGCCTCCCCTCCCCCGCCGCCGGCCATGGAGTGGAGAATAAAGGGAGGGGGAGGAGGACGGCTGGCCATGGAGCAGAGGAAGGGAGGGAGAGAGAGGAAGGGGAGGCAGAGGGAAGGGATGGGGAGGAGGACGGCCGGCCATGGAGGAGAGGAAAGGATGGGGAGGAGGACGGACGGCCAGCGCCGGGCGGCTCGCCTGGATCCAGATCCAGAATGAGAAAGAGAAAAAATGGATAGAGGAGGAAGGGAGCAGGTGGGGGAGGGGATCACGTGGTGGGCCATGTCGACCGTAACTTTCCTTGCGTGCGGTCATCCGGAAACTTAGCATTGCGGATTGACTGGCACGCTTGGTTTGTATTCTGAAGCTTGGCAAATAGTGCCTTCAGATTCCAGTGTATTGATTTTTGTGTCAACACATCTTTTGACACGCCCAGTGGGACATGATAGTGGAAATATCATCATGGATTTTCCATTGGATGCAACTAAGTTACAAGAGACGATTGAACAAGCTATGAAACAAGCGATGATCAACTGGTCTAATAGCCTGGCGGACACGGTGATTAATACAGTACACAGTGTGGTTAGAGGCGGTTATCAATATTATGCATTGGCTCCGCAGTTGATGGCTTGTCAGCAAGTCTACATGGGATCATGCTATCAATAGCCGGAATACTCTGCTAATGCAGCAGCTTGGACCGGATCACATGCGAGGGTCTAGTATTATGAACAAACATCGGTTCCTCAGCTGATGATTTTTCGACCGCAGTATTCGTCCAATTACTATTCACATCAATTGGATAGCCATCGGCTACAAATATCAACTTTACAGCCGATGGCATATCAGCCACAAATGTTGGTTCATGAGTCAATGGAATATCAAATGCGTCCGCCTGAAATTTATCAGCCACAAGCTATGGATCAACAGTGGGTGGTTCAACAATCTCGACCCATAACTCAGCAATCTTGGCCCGGGGGCAGCAGTTTTCTCAGCTATCAGCTCAGCTGCAGCAACCAAGGAATTGGGAGTCGCAAGGATTGGTTCAACAACAAGCAGCTTATCAGCCACTGACCAATCAGTCCATTGTATTAGAACCGCAAGGATTTGCACAGACGGTAGTGTCGGCTCAAGTTGAAGACGTTCAGCCGCAGTTTACACCTCAAGAATCACAGCTGGCGGTCCCTCCTCAACAGTCAATCGCTCAACTTCAGCAGCCAATGAATATACCGCAGCCAATTGATCATCAGTGTGTTGTAGCACAACCACAATTGGCAACGGATCAGCAGGGCCGATTGGCTTTTGGGCGAGAAGGCGTTGAATTAGAAAAAATTCCAGCCGATGATAATGACAAGGTTGAGATCGACTCGATCTTATGCCCATGCATTGGAAATGAATCTGAGAAGTACAGATTCGAGATCAGTAGAGCCAACAAGACACAATCGGCTATCAAGATGGAGATTAGCGTGCAACCTGTTCCAGGATACGTAGTTGAAGTCAATGGCCAGAAAGAGATACCTCTAGCATTGACATATGAAGAGGCTAAGGAATCAGTGACCATTGATCAGAAGATTGCAAAGGCAGGGCAGAAGATGATTTCTCAGATTATTTACTCGCTGCCCGAACGTATTGCCCAGGAGTCTCGGCTGCTTGGATATTATTTTCCATGGGATCCAGGTGGACGGAGATATGAGTGCAGTAGTGACCATCAGCCGATGACTTTGTTTTTCTTTCAGTCCATTGAATATCGACTTGTTACGTATGATAATTGGATTTTGCCCTTGGATTGCCAACCTGGATGGCAAGAAAGGAGTAAAACATTGTTGCATCGGCAGTCAGGGAAAAGTGTGCTGATAGCTACAAATTAATCGATATGCCTATCGGCTCCAGGTTGGTGGCCCAAGTATTCGCCATACACGAGCAAGGGTCCTGTCCGAGTTTATTTCAACGGAAGCTAGGTGGACAAAAGTTGCATCAGTATATATAATTTACCTCCGTTGGCTGACATTAAAGATATGTACAAAGGTATACAAGAAGTTTGTAACATGCAAATTTGTTTGATCAGCTACATGGAGAAGTTCGGAAGGACAAATCGGCTACTTGCCAGCTGATAGAGGAAAGCCGATATACTTCAAGATTACTTGTGGGAACCGATAAAAAATTAATCCATCGGCTATTTCTAGATAGCTGACAGGAATTCTCTTGACTAATATTGGTCTAAGTCTATCACCCAGCTGTTTATTATATATTATTCAAGGTCGTTCTTTTGATATATCTTGGATGGATGAATCGGCTACACCCACTTCAGTCGTTAGCATCAATGGCCGATGGAATTATCCAGGGTTGAATACGAAGTGGTCTTTAAAGAATTGTTTGTTCCGATGAATGGAGCGGCCAAAAAATTTGCTACGTCCTGGATATTGAAGCTAATATACTATTTTATTGCAAAGGAGAAGCTGATGTCCATACTTATTACCTCCAGGTAGCAAATTCTGAATATGTATCCCAGGGCATCGGCAATAAATTTAAAAATGATGAACTGGTCAGGGCGTTACAAGGCTGATAGAGAATTCGGCTATCTCCAGATTAATTTATCAAGCAACTCAACATGTACTCAGGGGAGTTCAGTATACATAATCCGAGTACGACACAAAGCCGATGAATCTAACACTGATTTGTGCAAGTTTTGTGAAGAAAGTATATATCGGCTGAGCAAAGGCCAGGAAGATTCTGCAGCTCGGTTTGTTGAGAGTCAACCGATCGGTAGTAGCCGTGCATGTGTGAAGTTTAACCCGGCGACTTCAAGATTCTTATCTGCACCAGCTCGGCATAACCCACGAATTGGCAAGTTGAAAGTAGCCATGGTTCTTCTGTTCATCTTGGGCATTACGTATCATGCACATGCGCGCAGTCTGATCGAGAAGTAATCCGCTCGTCATATCGCCGGCTACATTAGGGCAATGAGTTCTGGCCGATGATAAGGGCTTGATGCCCACCAGGCCGGCGGCAACGTCGCAAAATGGTCAGGAGCGAAGGACATGCCAGGAGGATGACGATGAAGTAGCATGATATGGGCTTACGCTCCCTTCACGCAGTGGCCGGAGGTACTTGTATGCACAGCCAGAAGACCAGACTTCTCAACATGCAAGCAAGAAGATTCACGAGACCATGTACGTACATACATATGGATTATGCTTGGGATGATCCGAAGGATGGCAAGCAGACTTCCCAAGAGTGTAGTCCTTCCATAGCTCTGCCGGTTGCTTCATCAGCATTGATTAAGGAATAGTGGCATCACTAATTTATCATTAGCCTGATCATCGTTGACATGAAGCTATTGGAGGTGCCGGTTATTATCCACATAAGCCGCCAGTGGAGCGAAGATGATGGAGATGCCGGGTCAATGTTTGCCTTCGGTTTCTTGAAGAAGTACGAGGCGTTGTCCTATTATCGGCTTGACACGTGCAGATAACTAGTTGCCGATAGCAAGGAGTTTATTACCGCTAGTTCGCTGTCATATTCTTCTCTGGCGTCTTTCTCATGGGCTTCGTCGATAACTGAATCTTGCTACGTAGCCAGTTCAATGTTGATGGAGAATTCAGGCTTCCCCTTGGTTGAGGCGGGAATGACGACGATTGTGGTGGTGTCATTGGTGACGTTAAGATACGCTGATTCTAGGGAGACGGCCGATCCAGTGCTACAGTATCAGCAGTCCCGATCGCCGGACGTCGGCTCCGGTAGAAGAGTTAACTTCTTCGACAAAATATGGATATCTTGCCAGGAACGCCGTAGCTGACGGCAAGACTGAGAAAGAAGCAACGCAAGCTAGCAGGATCAGAGGCACTATCAATGAGCCAACGCACCTACAAGAACTACAAAAGGTTTGGGCCAGCGAAACTGCTATGTTTGATTACCGTATGATCAAGGGTAGCCAGCATTTTATTCTTCCGACCACTGAAAGATCAAGGAAGAAGCCGATATGGCCCTTTTCATGCTTATCGGCTAGTCGCATGCCATATGATCAACGACTGGAAAGAGGTCGTTGCTGTGTGGTAACGTGTCTGCATGGTGCTGATTATGGCGTTTGCTGGTAACAAATTGACACGCCAAATGATAAAGATCAAGAGAAGGCTACAGTGTGCAGCTGAGTCGTCTCAGAAGTAATCTATGGAGGTGCCAATTAATACTGATGCATCGGCTATTTGGTCTATGGGATAAGTCCCGTAAAAACAGCCGAAGGAACAGCTCCTGAATTCTTTAATCGGCTAATGTTACTTTTGATAGATGATGGAGTAAATTGGAGGATATTAACTATATGGAATCCTTATTACTGCAAATTAAAGAACCGGCAGCCGATAGATGTCCTATATTGTATCTACAGCAACACAATCTCGATAAAAGGTGGCCGCTCGCACTCCTTGATTTGTGAGTCCAGAATATTTCATCGACGATAATCCGTGGAGTCAATGGCAGAGTAACCGGCAACAGTTCGATTTGATTATTCTGGAGCCCATGACCGGAATAGCCAGTTCAGACTTGTATCCAGAGGAGCCGATCATATAAAAATCGGCTAGCATCGACTCTCTCGCGCAAGACAAAGTCATGGAGGTGCGTATGTGGTGGATATCCATATGGTGCCGCACGGAAGGAATGTGCATCCCATGTGTCGGGCTGCTATGGCAGGAATATGAGCTCATGGGAATACCAGGATCAGATGATCAGCCAATGGTCTAGCTATGCTGCAACGGATGATTACTGAGCAGCAAGGATTGACAATCACAAGACTGTAATGCTGCCGCCCTATTGCCATACTGGTATGATCAAAGAAACCTTGCTTCTTACTGCAAAAATACTTGGGGTTTTTATTTTGTGAAAAAAGAAAATAGCTTAGCTCCTCATTGACATGAAATTCCTACCAGAGCCATATGTTGATATCTTTGAAAATCTTATCCATATGCTACTTGTTCTTGCGTTGAGCATTGTCAAATTGTTTGTGACCCTTGTGAGATTCATTTCATACTTTTAAGATCAAGTACACACCACATTTTGTTTCCACTGCTGAGTATTCTAGATATTAACTTCCGGGCGCATCGCTGTTGTTTTGTCTAGATTCACCTACTCAGCTACTCATATGCTGACTTCTACACTGGAAGTTACGCAAAAACATGCTTCCATTCACACGAAAATGCTCCATCCCTTTGACATGATTCTTCATATTCATCATGCAAAAAGATATGGTCTATGCAAAAAAAAGGAGAAATATCTGTACCCAGAAGCATGGGAAAAAAGAAAAAAAAGAAAAAGGAAGATAGCCCATATCTCAAAATAAAAGATAGAGTCATGTAGAAAGGGATGCGAGTTCCATCCAGAAAATTCCACACACATGCACATCTTAATCTGATTGTATGACCTGTTTTCTCTATTGGGTCCGGTTTTTGACTTTGCAATATATGTGAAACATATATGCTTCTTTTCATTCCCTGTCCTGAGCTCCACCAAAAAGCCTTATTAGAAATAAGGAGGAAAGAGGCGACCCAATGCCTTGGTAAGGAATCATACACATTGAGCGATCTGAGAAAGTCATTTGAGGAGCAGAGTTTTATTTTGATTTTAAAAATCTTTCAAAGACCCAAGTTATTTAGCAGGAAGATTATGGTTGACTTAATTCTTCACATCGGCTTAAAAGATTATAATAAAAGCCTAAAGAGGATTATCGGCTATGAAAAAGGGGTTGCCAGAAAAGTTCATCTCAGTCTCCAGTTCACTACGGTATTTATCTCTCAAGATGTCATGCAGAAGCATCAACTAAATTCTGGTGATAAGGCACTTGAAAAAGGACATCGGCTAAGTAAGATCAATATCATAAAAGCTGAGGTATCGAGTCCATGGGGTGATCAGGCAGATTGATACATTGGATTTATAAAATTTTGAAGCATGAAGCCTTCGTACTCCGAAACTGGGGGGGGGGGGGGGGCTTGTGTTGACACCAGATTTTGGTAAATCTAATGTAGTCGGAACTATGGGACTCATTGGCTATCGGCTTACATTCGTAGGAATTGCAGGCGAAGAAGCTTGTTAGAAACTATATGGAGGCCCAGACATAACGGAGCACAACGGATTAAGATAATGGGCCTAACTCAACACAAAAGACTAGTCTGATAGGTGATGATTGCTTGGTCTTATATATTATACTCCCCCTACATTAATTTCCAATGTGGGACTAAACCCAACAATATCCCCCGGTCACACATTGGGCCCAAATCTTCTATTAGAAGGCATCATCACGGACTTTAAGTTTTTTTAGATCCGAATGGAGATGTTTTCGCTGCTGCCGCCAATTTTTTTTAAACTCTCCAAATGTGGATCTGAACGAGCTCCCCCGTCACAAGAGTAATTTCATCTCCAATATCACAAAGACGTGACTATTGAACGGAGATAACGGGCTCCCCCGTCAACGTGTGAAAGAGATTGTTGGCTCATGGGCTCTGATACCACTTGTTAGAAACTATATGGAGGCCCAGACATAACGGAGCACAACGGATTAAGATAATGTACCTAACTCAACCCAAAAGACTAGTCTGATAGGTGAGGATTGCTTAGTCTTATATGTTGTACTCCCCCTACATTAATTTCCAATGTGGGACTAAACCCAACAAAGCTGACATGCGTGTATGATGAAATAAGGGAATTATCAAGCTAGGTTAATTAAATAAGAATGAGCTCATGGATAATTGATGCAGCTGAATATGCATGCATATGTGTGGAGAGTTATTGCCTCGTATGGATTCCACTTGGTATTAAAGGATAGCACATGGCTGGTCACGTGGAGGCAAGACTGATTGGAATAAAGAAAGATAATTAAGGAAGAAGATTGCATGCGTGGCCAGGAGAGGGATCTGCATGCGAACTGAGTTTTTTACACGTTTAATGAAAGGGTGTGTTTAGATTCCACAAAAACTCCAAACTTTGCATCACATCGAAATCATATTGAAACATTAAAAATAACAAATGACTCATGTATGAAGTACTAAATGTAAGTAATTAAAAAAATTAATTGCATAGTTTTGATGTATATTGCGAGACGAATCTTTTGAGCCTAGTTAGGTCATGGTAGGACAATATTTACTACAAATAAACGAAATATGTTATAGTGTGCTACAGCGTCCGATGTGATTTTTTCTCCCATCTTTTCCAGAGATCTAAACACAGCCAAAGGCATATTATTTTGGAGATGTGGCAAGGCTGAATATTTGGTGCACATGCATGATTGGCGAACATGACAGTACGCAACCTGGAAGCCGATGGCGGGTCCGTTGAGAAGCCAATCAAAGTCCATCTTTTTTCTAGAAGGATCAGCAAGAAGCTTAATTAGCAAGGACTCTACGTAAGAGAAGTTAGAGTCCATTTATCTTAGTATTTTTTTAGTTTAGATTTTGCTTGTCAGGCAAGTTAGTTCAGATTATAAATATGTATCTCCGTCCATTGTAAAAGGTTTGTCACACGACCAATCAACAAACCCTACTATTTCCTTGCTTTTACTTTTCTGTCGGCGGCTTCGCTATTTTCTTCTTCTGCGAGTTCTTCCGAGTTGATCAAGGACATCTCACATTCGAGCGACTTGATCTACTGGTAAGTTTTTGTTCACCAAATAAATCTGAGCTTTAGCTTCCGGGCGCATCGATGTGGCTTCGTTCAGATCTATTCAACATTTATCGAATTCATCTAGGCTTTGATCTCTGGCGCATCGCTGTTTTCTTGTCTAGATTTATTCACAATTCACCCAGCTTAGCAATCTGTTTAATCGGCTATTAGTTCTTTTGTTGTAGCATTAAATCTTGAAAAGCTGATTAGATCAGTTGCAAGCTTAACTTTGCTCAGATCCATGCATTCGTGGGTTTGTGCATTGTTATCTGGCACGTGTCGGCTTTAGATCCAGTCGTCTAGTTGCATACCGATATCGGCAGCTTCTTGCTGATTTCTCGCAGATCGCTTTTAATACTTGTTTATCTCGTTCGATCTGTCTTTTCTATATCGGCAGCTCCTTGCCGATACGCTGCGTGAGGGCTATTCGGAAATCCAGCCGATACGCCCTCGAATTTAATGTTTACCCTATTTCCTTGTCAATCAACAGGTCAGATTGACTGGCACGCTTGGTTTGTATTCTGAGACTTGGCGAACAGAGCCTTCAGATTCCAGTGTGTTGATTTTTGCGTCAACACAAGTGGGTGGAAGCACTACCATGCAGAGCTGCTGACGCCAAACACGCCCGGAAGATGTTCCATAAAGTCATCTTCCCCCGATTTGGAACTCCTAGAATGGTCATAAGTGACGGAGGGTCACACTTCATTGACAAGACCTTCCGAAACTACCTAAGGGAGTTAGGAGCCAAGCACAACATTGCCACTCCTTACCACCCACAAACCAACGGTCAGGCAGAGACATCCAACAAACAAATAAAAAATATCATGCAGAAGACCGTCAACGAGATGGGGAAGGGATGGAAAAATAAGTTGTCTGATGCACTCTGGGCATATAGGACATCATACAAAACCCCCATCGGGATGTCCCCATTTCAACTCGTCTACGGCAAAACATGCCATCTGCCAGTGGAACAAGAACACAGAGCCCATTGGGCCATCCAGCAATGGAACATGGATTTGAAGCAAGCCGGAAAGAATTGATCCAACTGGCAGAATTGGAAGAATGGAGAGAGAAGGCTTACCACAGAGCCAAGATTTACAAGGACAGAACAAAAAGATGGCACGACAAGAGGATCAAGCCGAAGGAATTCAAACCCGGAGATAAGGTACTATTGTTTAATTCTAGGGTTAAGCTCTTCGGCGAAGGCAAGCTCCGAAGCAAGTGGAAAGGGCCGTATACCGTCATCAACGCCTCATCACATGGAGCCGTCACACTTCAAGACGATGAAGGTAAGTTATTCAAGGTAAATGGCTAGTGTTTAAAATTTTTTCATATGCCATATAACTCCAGTGACGAGTTTGATATTATAAATTTAGTAGAATTCGACACATTTCAAACTCCTCAGCCCCAAAATAAAACTCAAAACCACTTGCATGGGGACCACCACGTGCCCCCAACCCGTGAGAGAAAGCTGAGAGCCAGAGGGGCCCAAGTTGGGCCGGCCGAACCCCTGGGTCGGCCGACCCCACCTGGCAGAGCCAGCCCTCCAAATTTTGTATTTGAATCCCCTCAAACGGCCACTTTTCATTCACATACGTGCCGGGCTGCAGAATGGAAGTTTTCTCCCGATTTTGCATTTAAAATGATCCTCTCCTCCTCCTTTCTTCCTCACCTCCATCTTGATCGTCTTGCTCTCATCTCCTCCACAACTCTGAGCATTCTCCATGGCCGGCAAGGCGATCGTCCCATTCAACGAAGCCTCATCCACGTTCGCCCTCGAGGGAGAGCCCTCGCCGGCAAATCTCGCCCTTGCAACCATGGAGGTCGACCAGGAGGCCGAGCACATCGCCAAGACACCATTGGCGGTCATCCCTGCACCAGCGTCGAAGGAGGCGGCAAGGGCCGCCAAAGGGGGGTCGGCCGAACCACCTCTGCGGCCCCTCGGCCTCCCGTTCGATGCCGCGCACCATCAGGAAGATCCCCTCCAAGAGGGGCAGGTGCCCGGGCTCAGGAGGTTCTGCACATCCTACAACGGGGATGCTCGCACCGAAGGACGTATCCAAGCATCTCTTCGCCGATCCGCTTCCACCTTTACCGCTAGAGGAGGGTCAGGAGCACGTATATTCATTGTACACAAAGAGTGGGGATGTCATTAGCCATAACTATGTAACTACGCCCACACGCACGACCACGACACCCTCGCCTCCACAACGCTTTCACGTTGTAGGCATCCGTACCCCAGGCGGTGGGTACGGCAAGGGGTTGATGCCCGGATTCTCTCCTAAGGATAAAGGAGAAGCTGAGTCCGTGGCATCCTCCCCTAAGGGTGCCAAACGTGTCAAGAGGCACATCCCCCCTTCTTCGATCACGCGTCCTGGTGGGTAGTTTGAGAGCGATGATGAGCAGGTCCTCAAGGGGCCTAAGGTTGCCCAGCTCCTTCGTACAATGATCAAATTGCGCGATGGGCACAAGGAGCTTAGCGACCGCGTGGCGGAGCTCACTCTAGAGCTCAAGTCTGTCAAGGACGACTATGATACGCTCCGCTGCGGTCTAGGCATTAAGATAGAATGCCTGGAGAAGCGTGTTGAGAAGGGCAATCATTAGATTGCACATCACCCTTTACAGTTATCCTTTGGCACATTACCACTTTACTTTTCAGTATTTATTTTCATGTATTTCCCTTCAGTTGTAATGTGCCCCCTTATTTGATAATTGAATAAAAAATCAACTCCCCGGTTTTTAAACCGGCAGAGTTCTGTTTTGTTTCCATATGTTTTTGAATGAGATCACAGGCAAAAGTCTAGTGTGGGGGAGCAGCACGTACCTAACATAGCAAATAACACCGAGACGGGCCATACCCAAAAAGGACAAGGTCAGAGGGGCCACCCTTGGGCTGGCCGACCCATGGGTTCGGCCGAGCCCAAGGAGAGCCCATTTCGGCCCTGCAAACTCCTAGACCTCAGTTTGTATCTCTACTTCTGTTTCCCCAATGTTCCAAAGAAAATCCTGCGCAAACAAATAAGAATTAAAAAGAATCATGCACTCCATGCACTTTTCGATAAAATTTGCATACTCTTTATTCCTTGTCTTTATCTCGTTCTTGTGAACCAATTCATGATAGGGACCCCATGCTAATCTAGTAATTGACTTTTGAGATATGGTTAAAATTAATGGAACCTAGTTCTCCATTCCAAAGTAATTGGAATTTCTTTTAAAAATAAAAATTTAAATAAGCATGGCTCCTCGTTTGTTTATAAATTCCTATCCAAGGCCATATATTATTCAAACTTAAAACCTTCTACATGTGCAACTTGTTACCTCTTTGAGCTTTGTCAAATTGTTGTGACCCTTTCGAGAGATGCATTTCATACTCCCATGATCAAGATCACGGACACTCCACATACTTTGCCAACTTCTACACTAGAAGTTGTGCATCCATTCCACAAAATAAAAACTCCATGTTATTCATGGCTATTCTCTCCAAGTTGCAAGGACGTGGGCTGTTAAAAAAAAATTTCTGGACACATGAAGGTCCAAGGTATTCAAAAGAGAAAGAAAAGAAATTTGGACACATGAAGGTCCAATGTGTTTCAAAAGAAAGTTAGCCCATGTCCAAAAGAAAATAAGAGAGGAATAGCTCATGAAAGGAGTTCATATACCATCCGCAAAAATTCTACACACTTGCACATCTTGATCAAGGTTTATGACTTGTTTCTCCTAAGGATCCGGTCTTTGACTGAGCAACACAAGAGTAACAGGTATGCCTTCAACTTTCCACTACCCTGAGCTCCACATAAGCCTTTCTAGAGATAGGAGAGAAAGAAGGCATAATTTGCCTTGGTTAGGAATCCAAAAAGCAAAAAGAGAGATCCGAGAGTACAAGCTGAGGAGCTAAGCTATCTTTTGATTTTGAAAAATTCATAAAACCTAAGTAGCTAAGATCGGGAGACTAAGGAACCTGAAGTTTAAACCGTTCCAAGTTTCAATTATCAAGATAAGCATGGTAGACACTTAAAAAGTTCACAAGTCTGGGAGAAAACTTGGAATAACTTGTATGCGGGTTTCTTCAAAGGAGTTGCATCCGCCTTAGTCTTCGCCTCTTTACTCGAGGACGAGCAAAGGCTAAGTGTGGGGGTGTTGTTGACAGTCCTTAAGTCAGACATAAAGCCATCAACTCCTTCATCTTTTCATAACTTTCAAACACCAAAAGTAGTTATAGGGCTTATTTCTAATCATTTCCATGAGTTTTGATGATTCTTGGAATGTAGGCACCCATACCTGGATTAAGGTAAAAACATACACAAGACGCAGCACAAGTACACAGAAAATCCAATCCTGCATCACACCTGCAAAGAGGGCCCCATTGTCAGAACAAAACCGACGTATCCAACCCCGGCACCAACCTACCAGAGAAGAGGGCCCACATACCAGTCTCCCTACAAAAGTCGGTGAGCAGAGGCGGCAGAGGGGAGCCGGCCAAACCCCAGGTTCGGCCGAACCTGGACAGGTTCCCGACCCCCTCAGCCTTGGAAGGAAGGTTGCCACTGCCTTGCTGAAGTCGGTTACCAACGTTCCCGCGCTTATCTATCCCGGGAACCGACCTTTCCACACTATATAAAGAACCTCCACACACCCTCTCAAACACACACAACTTTCATTCATTCCACAAGGAGAAGGAGTAGTAGTAGGACTCCACTTGTATCATTAGAGTAGAGGAAGTGTGCGAGGTGGAGGATCGGAGAAGAGCCGGACGTGTCGGCCTCTCTTCATCTTGTACTTCGACGGGTATGAATCACTTGAGTAAGTATCCGGAGTTCATCTTCTGTTAAGTTCTTGGTTCATTATTCTTAAGTTATTCATTTGTTTACGGGTTTATCGTCTGTTCTCGTAACAGATACTCTAGTAGAGGGCCCTTGATAAATACGGGTAACCCTGCGCAACGCTAGAGTAAGTAGTCGAAGGCCTAAGCGTGGTGCTTGGGTCCTAGATTGCCTTTGTTTGCCTCGTGCTCCACAGTATTGCGGGGTAGACCACAGGTGGTGATAGCCCTGTTGGTCCGCTATGAAGCTGCTTCGTGGTTAGTGCACTCCCCCCTGTCCGAGTACGGCATAGAGCCACAAGCCGGAGGTCCCTAACAGTACCTGGGTCAGACCGGTGCCCGAAGAATACAAGTGACGCGCCTAAGTTTACCTTGCCTTGATCCTTAGCCTTAGATAAACCACACTACCCAAAGCTCTCCTACTTCTTGTTCTCCTGGATTAAACTAACCAGAAGGTCGTTGCACATCTGTTCCCTGTGAAATCTCGATACCCTGAATACTCTTCGGGTGAAGTGCTACAATGGTATCTTCCGTGCGCTTGCGGATTACTATGTGATCGTTAAGAAATACTAACAGTAGGCTGACGGTAAAAACACCAACACCAAGTTAACGATGAATCCTGATCATTGGAAGGTATATGAGAAGGTAACCGAGGCAAAAAAATAAATTCTTAACTAGACCTTTCTCAAAGGAGGAAATTAAAAAAGTGGTTTCTTCTATGGAGCTAAACATGGACCCAGGTCCAGATCACATTCCAATTGAATTCTGTCAGGTATCCGAGAAGGTAATCGAGGCAAAAAAATGAATTCTTAACTAGACCTTTCTCAAAGGAGGAAATTAAAAAAAGCGATTTTCTCTATGGAGCTAAACACGACCCTGTTATCGCCATAAATTAACAGGTTAATTTATGGGCCGCGAGTGAGTTGGGCTTAATGAAGAAATTGAAGGAGGCTTACGAATCGGCTCCTGCGTGAGCATTTGGGCCCTGTGGGCCATGTATCTTTAGATTTAGTCCAGTTTGATTAGAGATAGAGTCCGCTATGGACACGTTAGTTTAAGATTGTTTTCCAAGTCTCCGGACTATAAATATGTACTCTATGGTATTTGTGAAAAGAAAACATCATCACGTTTCGCAAACAACAACTCTCGGCGCACCGCCACCCCCAATTCTAGGGTTTCATCCAAGTAAGCGTCATGCTGCCCTGATCGCTTCTTGCGATCAGGGCAGCGTTGTTCTTGCTTTTACCTTGGTATTACTCGTGCTGAAGCATTTTTGATGGCGAGTAGTGCTAGTTATCCTGATGTTCGTAGCATGGCTTTTAGTAGATCCATCGTCCTTATGTTGCTTATCATCTACGAATATCATGTCATCTCTGCGCAATCATGTTTTAATCTTATACTAATTCTTGTTGCATGGAATTAGTCGTGTAGAGGTGACACCCTGCTTCTTTTCTATCTAGTAGATCCAATCTGTTATGGTTTGTTCTTATCCTTAAGAATTGGCGTAATATCTGCTAGGTTAGGCCTTGCAAACGGGTTGGATGATCCGGTGACGTATTAGATGCTTTGCCTTAATCTTAATAGGGATTGATCCGGGAATCGGCTTTTGCTTGTTCTTAGGCCTCTTTTCTGGTTAAGGTTCAGTTATCTTTTATGCTAATTAGGTCTAATTACGTGTAGGATGTTCCGATCTAGCAGTGAAGTCTTTACCGTCGTGGATTAGATCAGCTAGATTTAATTGAAGCAGCTTTATAGTTATTTGCTTTATTTATCAATATCCAGATATACACAGATCCAATCTGACACCGGGACTCGATCGGCTCTTTAAAGCCGATGCAAGAGTCGTCCCGAGGAGCCGACCACGGCTCGGACTTATATTTGCATGTGTTTGTGTATGCAGGCAAATCGTCGCAAGCACGTTCGCACTCTCCTGATCGGGTATAGGTCAGGTGGCACGCCCTGCGTCTTTAGAAGCCGCGGCGTGTGCTAGAATTGTGGGCTATTGACGAGGGAGCAGTGCCTGCCAGTGCCCCGGCGACCTCCCGGCTCTTCGTGTTGCCTGTCGCTACTCGCCGGTGGGTTTTGACCGACAACACTTTCTGGCACGCCCGGTGGGACGCTCATCAGCAACAACGCCCGCCGCAGAGATGACAGGATCTCATGATCAAGCACCGGTTCCGCCGGTCACCAATCCTGTCACGTATGAAGAGCTGACTCCAGAACACAAGCAGAAATACGATGAGATCAAAGCTCAGTTCGAAGCCGATCTCATCGGCTCTTTCGAGAGGACCCGCAACCACGGCATCAGGTGGAAGGGGTTCTCACCTGAAGGCGCTCTCGACAACGTTGACCTGTCCGTGCCTTCAGAGGAGCGCACCAGGGCCCTACGCCAGGAGATGAATTATATGGTGGCTCACACGCTTCATCGGCACTCAGAAAGTCTGGTGAACGAGCTCGAGCGCGTGGCACATCGCGTTGTCCAGGAGGTGATCAAGAACCAGTATTCCCCATCAGGACCAGTCCTGGGGAGTCATAGGGGAGAGGCCTCACTTCAGTCTAGGCTGCCAATTTCGTACTCGCTCGCAAATCCAGGACCGCAAGGTTCGCCGATCTACGTCGTCTACAAGATCGGCGGTGACCCTGGAGGAGGCCAGTTCCTGAACGAGCCGCCTAAGGATATCCCGCACGGCTACATGTGCGTGTACATACCTGACAGCACCAGTCCAACGCGCGCGGGACATCTGGTGGGTACAGGAGCTTCAGGGACATATGCAGAGAAGCAGGCATGGCTAGCGAAGTACGCCACCGGGCCGAGTACTGAGCCCTCAGTCCCAGGAGTTCTTAGTGTGGATCAGATCAGTGCAATATTAAGAGACCAGTTCGGCATCCTGCCCAAGAGGAAGGCGATCGGCTATTCTAAGCCGTATCCGAGTGATTACGACTTGATCCCATTGCCACCCAAGTATCGGCTCCCGGAGTTCACCAAGTTCAGTGGGTCAGAAGGGGCCAGCTCCATCGAGCATGTGAGCCGATACCTGACACAGCTCGGGATGATCTCAGTGTCGGATCCTATAAGGGTCCATTTCTTCTCCCAGTCTCTCACGGGTTCAGCCTTTGGGTGGTATACGTCACTGCCCCCAGATTCGATCCGGACTTGGAGGCAGCTGGAAGATCAGTTTCACACCCAGTATCATTCAGAGGCTGCTGAAGCCGGGATTGCGGACCTCGCCCAAGTCAAGCAGAAGCGAGGGGAAAGTGTGTCGGAGTATGTGCAGCGCTTCAGAGAAGTTAAGAATTGATGCTACTCATCCCGCATTACAGAGAAAGAGGCAGTCGATTTGGCAGTTTTGGGGCTTGCTAAGCCGATCAAGAATCTGGCTTTTCAGTTGTAATTCACTTCTATGGCGCACATGGTGCAGAAGCTCACGGCATATGAACACTATCACCCAGAGCTGTACCAGGAAAAATTCAAGCGTCATGTAAACATGGCCCAAGCAGATGATTCCGATGATTCTGGCGGGGAACAAGAAGTGGTTGTGGCAGAGTGGACCCGGGGGGGGGGCAAACCCCGTCCCGTGCAAGTGGGTCAAATAGAAGGGGCTTGTGAAGGGCTTTGACTTTGATGTGGCCAAGGTAGAGCAGATATTCGATCTACTGCTCAAGGAAAAGCAGTTGAAGCTCCCAGAGAATCACAAGCTGCCAATGACTCAAGAGCTGCAGGGGAGGCTGTACTGCAAGTGGCACCACTCGTGTACCCATGCCACGAATGCCGATTAATTCTGGCCCAACACACAATAAAGGTGGACAGTCAACCATTCCCACAAGCTAACGTGGTGGAGCTGTCGGATTTTGGACCTGAGGGCCAGAAATTCGCGTTCCAGATTAACATGGCGGGACCCATGCGCCGCCGTGACGAGTAGAGGAAAGAGGCCGTTTCTGGCAAACGGCCCCAGGATGAAGATGAGCCGGAGCAGCAACATGTTACCGAACAACAAGTGCGTCACATCTGCAATTAACTTCCAGCTTCTAATCGGCTTCTGGAAAAATACCAGTATCAGTACAAGTTGCGCCGCCGATATGAATCAGAAGAGGAGGAGTATGAGCACCGCACAGGGAGCACGCTGGGGAGGCACCAGGCTATACGCGACCACTGGCATTGCCCATTCTTCAGGTACTGTTGGAATTCCGGCATGAGCCGATTGCCTACTATAGATGATTGCTTGGAGTGCAGGCCTCGGGACGCCACCCAAGCGAGACATCGGTGTTCCAGCGCTTGGGGCCCAGAGCGCGTCACGATGACCGTGTTGAGCGGCCATCCAAGGATGGTCTTGAGCTGGAAGAGGAAGATAAGTATCATCGTCCACGATGGTGTCCTGACGGGCTCAGCCGATCACAGAAGCGCAGAGTGCAGCGTCTGCGCAATCTGGAGGAGGCAGAGGCAAGGTACCTTGACGTGCTGAGAAAAGCGCGTCCAGATCTCGCGGAGCAAGTCAGGCGCCCGCGAAGGGAGGAAAGGCGCCCTCCAAGGAGGGAGTGGTGCCCCAAGCAGCAGGGAGCCGATGAAAAGCCATCGGCTGATGTGAACATGGTGTTCGTGCTCCCGTCGGAGTTTCGGGCGCCCCAACCGGAGGAATTGGCCGTCGCGCAATTGGATCTTGGCCCACAGCCGATCATCTTTGAGAAGCCCAAGGAGAAAAGCTATAAGCACCTGAAGGGATTGTATCTCAAGGGCCTCATCGACGGCAAGCCTGTGAAAAGGATGTTGGTCGACACTGGCGCCGCAGTCAATCTGATGCCGTACTCAGTGCTGCGCCGATTGGGTCGTTCTGCTGCTGATCTTATCAAGACCAACGTAATGCTCAATGATTTCAACGGCCAACCGTCGGAGGCGCAGGGCGTCCTCAATGTGGAGTTGACAGTTGGCCGCAAGACCGTCCCGACTTCGTTCTTCATCGTCAACAGTAAGAGTACGTACACAGTGCTGCTTGGGAGGGATTGGATTCATGCCAATTGTTATGTTCCTTCCACGATGCACCAGTATTTGGTCCAGTGGGATGGCGATGAAGTGGAGGTGGTCTGTGCAGATGATTCCAGCGAGGTTTCGCTCACAGACATGAACGCTTGGGATGCAGAAGGGCAAGAGCCGATCTCAGGGATTGCGCTAGAAGACTGTGATCGGATCGAAGCGACAAAAAACGGATTGAGGCTGGTCTTATCCACTGGCCTCACAGAATAAATACATCCTGGCACGCTACAGAGCCTAGCAGGTTTAGAGAGACTGATCCCAGCGACCGGCCCCAAAAAATAGACAATTCTTGTTTAGAGTCAAAACTGTTACTTTGTGGGCAGACTTTAGCTTGCTCTGGCAGTTGTTCATTTAATGAGCATTCAGTTTCGAGGGGTAATAAAGAGACGGCCGGCCCATGCGGTCGGCCGAAAATTTTCTTTTGTCATCTCCCCGTGTTTGCTGTCGACGCGGCTGATGATGGCGAGTCGCCTGCATCCACAGTCGATTTAACAGGCGACGGCAAGTTGGGGTACGGGTTTACATCAGCTGACGATTTGGAGGAAGTCGATATTGGTCCCGGGGATAAGCCGCGACCAACATTTATCAGCAAGAAGCTAGACACGAGCCTGTGTGAGCTGATGATAGCACTCTTGAGGGAATACCGAGATTGTTTCGCGTGGGATTATACTGAAATGCCCGGTTTGGATAGAAGTATCGTCGAACATCGGCTCCCGCTTAAGAAAGGATTTCGGCCGTTTCAACAACGAGCAAGGCAGATGAAGGCTGAAGTCCTGGAGGAGGTCAAGAAAGAGGTGCAAAAGATGTTGGACGCAGGGTTCATCAGGCCATGTAGGTATGCAGAATGGATCTCCAGTGTGGTCCCTGTTCAGAAGAAGGATGGCCGATGGAGAGTCTGCGTGGATTTCAGAGACCTCAACAGAGTGACGCTAAAGGACAAATATCCGATGCACGTGGCAGAAACATTGATTAACGCCGCTGCTGGTCACAAAATGCTGAGCTTTATGGACGGTAACGCCGGCTACAACCAGATCTTCATGGCCCTAGAAGACATAAGCAAGACCGCGTTCAGAGTACCAGGAGCGGTCGGTTTGTTCGAGTACTTGGTTATGACATTTGGATTGAAAAATGCTGGTGCAACGTATCAACGCGCCATGAATTATATTTTTCATGATCTCATCGGCAAGCTGGTAGAAATTTACATTGATGATGTCGTAGTCAAGTCCACATCGGTTGAGGGGCATCTGGAAGATTTGCGTAAGGTTTTGGAGCGGACTCGGAAATTTGGGCTCAAAATGAACCCGAAGAAATGTGCCTTTGGCGTATTGGCCGGTCAGTTCCTAGGATTATTGGTACATGAGCGAGGAATCGAGATCGGTTTGAAGAGTCAAGAAGCGGTAAAGACAATGAAGCCGCCTACTATGAAGAAGGAGTTACAGAAGCTCATCGGCAAAATCAACTTTGTCAGACGATTTATTTCCAATCTGTCTGGGCATATCGAGCCGTTCATGGGTCTGGTAAAGATCAAGTCCGATGATGAATTTCACTGGGGGGCAGAACAGCAGTGGGCTTTTGATGAAATCAAGGAGTATTTGTCGAAGCCTCCAGTATTGGTTCCGCCTCGACAGGATAGGCCCTTCTACGTGTACTTGTCTGTGGGTAACACTTCCATCGCCTCGGTTCTGATTCAGAAACATGACGACCAGGAGAGGGTTGTCTTCTACCTCAGCAGGCGCATGTTGGACGCCGAGACCAGGTATCCCGAGATCAAAAAGCTTTGCCTTTGTTTATTCTTTACATGTACAAAGCTTCGACATATTTTGCTCTCAGCGGAAACAATTGTCATATGTAAATCGGATGTCATCAAGCATATGCTGTCGGCTCCTATTCTGAAAGGCCGGCTAGGAAAATGGATGTTTGCGTTGTCAGAATTCGATATCCGGTATCAACCTGCAAAGGCAGTCAAGGGACAGGCACTGGCGGATCTCATTGCAGACAGGGTCAACACTGACGTGTCTGCACTTTTTGTACGTGCCTGGGCCATGTTTTTCGATGGATCGGCTTGTGATGATGGGTGCGGTGTAAGAATTCTGTTGGTGTCGCCTCGTGGGGCGACTTATTCTTTTTCCATCAGGATGGCTACTCCATGCACCAATAATCTAGTAGAGTATGAGGCTGTTCGCAAGGGAATGGAATTACTCCTGGAAGCTGCTGCAGAAGCAGTGGAAATATTTGGGGATTCGAAGCTAGTGATTTCTCAGCTCACGGAAGAGTATAAATGTGAGAGCGAGGCTCTTTTTCCAATATGGATCCAGTGCCATGAGTTGATGTCATGATTCAGGTACATTAATTTCCACTGGATATGAAGGACTTTGAACAATGAAGCCAATGACTTGGCATAGATGGCTTCCGGATACAAGGAAACGGCCGATGGGTCGATGTAGAGGTTTAGTTTCTAGAACCTGGAGACTGGAGAGCCGATATCTTCAATTACTTGAAGGATTCGGCTCGGGGGGGCACCCAGAAGGATAAGACTCAAAGCTATGAAGTATGTTCTGATAGGAGACGACATGTTCTATAGCACTTTAGAAGGACTGCTGCTTAAGTGTTTGGGGCCTTCGGAGTCGAATCGGCTCTTGCACGAGGTTCATGAAGGATCCTGCGGTACTCATCAATCGGCTCATAAGATGAAATGGCTGATTAGACGATCGGGATATTACTGGCCTACCATGCTTGAGGATTGTTTTAAATATTACAAGGGATGTCAGGCATGTCAGAGGTTTGGCAAGATTCAAATAGTGCCGGTGTCAGTAATGAATCCTATCATTAAGCCATGGCCGTTCAGGGGTTGGGCCATGGATATGATTGGCCAGATTAACCCGCCATCTAGCAAAGGTCACCAATGGGTGTTAGCTGTCACGGATTATTTCACAAAATGGGTGGAGGCGGTACCCATGAGGTCGGTGGTGTCGAAAGATGTGATCAGTTTTGTTAAAGAGCACATCATTCATAGGTTTGGGATTCCTCAGACCATTACGACCGATGGAGGATCGGTCTTTATATCGGAGGAATTCAGAAAGTTTGCTGATGACACGGGGTTCAAGCTAATCAGATCATCCCCACATTATGCCCAGCCTAATGGACAGACTGAAGCATCCAACCAGAGCCTTATCAAGCTGATTAAAAAGAAGATCGATGAATATCCTAGGCGCTGGCATGAGGTGTTGTCAGAAGCTTTGTGGGCATATCGTATTTCGTGTCACGGATCCATCAAGACGTCACCATATCATCTGGTCTACGGTCAAGACGCTATGTTACCATGGGAGATCACGGCCGGATCAAGGCGTGTTGAGTTTCAGAATGATCTATCGGTTGAAGAGTATGCAGCCTTGATGAGCGATAATGTGGAGGATCTTACAGAGCTAAGACTTTGGTCACTTGAAAAGATCAAGGAAAACAAGGCTAAAGTTGCTCGTGCATACAACAAAAAGTCAAGCCGAAAGAATTCCAGGTTGGAGACCTAGTTTGGGAGGCAGTGCTACCATTGGGAACTAAGGACAGGAAGTATGGTAAGTGGTCTCCTACTTGGCATGGACCGTACAAGGTTGATCAGGTCCTGCCTGGAAATGCGTACATGCTTGAAGAATTAGATGGTGTCAAGTTTCCTATAGCCGTCAATGGCCAACACCTCAAGAAATATTTTCCGAGCATGTGGGAAGGCGACTGACAAGAGCCAATGAGATCCATCTGGCTGCATTAGGCCAACACGTTGAGTTGACCAGTAAAAAAAAGAGAGATAGGCCAACACGTTGAGTTGGCCAGTAAAAAAAAGAAAAAGAATGAGGAGAGGCCAACACGTTGAGTTGGCCAGTAAAAAAAGAGATAGACCAACACGTTGAGTTGGCCGGTAAAAAAAAGGAATAAATATATATGAGAAGAAAGACAGCCGATGTGTAACCATCAACTTAAGATGTTTTTAATGAGTACAAATTTCAGGTTTAACAGGAAACATTAAATGTTTTCTGAATAGTTCTACTAGTTCAGGAACCCTTCTATGGCATGGATGGCTTTTGCGCGTACGGCGTCAGCTCTTGCGATGATTGCTTCGTCATCCTTGTCATCGCATGTTACTATCTGTTGACTCAAGGTGCTTATCTCTGCAAACTCCGCCCGTATCTGTTCGGTCATTTCTTGGGCTTCTTGCTTGGAGTTTGCAATCGAGGCTTTCTCCTCTTGGATCAGTCTTTGGGTGCTGCGGACCTTTTCTTTGAGTTCCATCAGTTCCTTCTCCAGGAGGTTGAGTCGCCGTGTGCTCTCGGCGATGTCAGCTTTAGCATCCAGAGTTGCCTTCTTTTGATTGAGCAGTTTGCACTTCTAAGTAATGTCAGCCTTCAGAGGGATTTGAGAATGACGTAATTCTATTCACTGTTGTGCTGCTTTCACTTCTGCCCGAAAGAAAGGAAGATGGCCGGCTAGCCAAAGCTTGACTCGAAGTGACTCTGGAAGTTGGGATTCTATCTGCTCAAGGATTTCTTTTATCTTGCTGGAATTATCAACCAGAGTATTGATTGGAGCAGATAGCAGATCCTTGATTAGTTGAAGCTGATCTGCCAGGTTAGCCGATTGCTGTAAAGATGGTACTTTTGCTCCAAGGGCAGTCAGACCCATTGATGCTGGGTCAAAGGAGAGTAAATCTGAAATTTCAAAGCCCTGTGGAGATATTTGGAGTTAGTTTCGGGAGCGAGGTACATTAACGGATTATCGGCTTATTTAAAATTGATTCTTGTAGTGTTACCTGTTCTGAAGAAGGAGCAATGGTCGGTCCGAATGCGATCGTTTCAGTTGAGTTTGAGGCAACAACAAGAGCATTGGTTGTGTCAGCTTGCCCCTCACGTGCCCCCATCAGAGCATCAGGATTTGCGGTTGTTTCATGTTGAATTGGACTTTCAGTACTAGGGGTGTCTTCAGCTGCGTCCTGAAAATAAAATTACAGTCAACCAGAGTATATATGCATAAGGAAGAAGTTTCAGAAAAAAATGGATTACCTGGTTGGAGTTGGAATCTGATGGACTCGGGGAAGATTGAGCAGTTTTCTTGATGATTCGTCTTGCAATCATCTTTCTCTTCTTGGTTGGAACTCGGGGGGCAACATTTGGAGAAGTTTGTCTTCGTTTAGAAGCCGACTGGAGTAAGTCTGGTTGAACAGTCATTATCACTTTCTTCATCGATGGCGATCCCTTGCAAAAAAGAACATCAGGGACAGTTGGAAGAAAGTGGAATGACTCCCCGTTATTGGCTACAGGTTCTGGACCATCTTGTTGCTGTAAGCAAAGTGAGTAAGGATTAGCCAAGAGAAGGGATAGAGGACTCAGAAAGAATAAGTGCACAGATTCAGTACCTCTTCTTCGGGGATTACATATTCAGGATTAATTTGCTACAGTCGAGGACCTAAAGCTTTTCTGAATACATGAGTTTTCCACATTCCCCACCAAGTGCTAAAGTCGATTGATGAGGGGGCAAAGGATAGATCGGCTGGTATTGGAATGTGGAGGTGGTCAAACATGCGGTAGCATCTTGAGCTGGTGAGACCATCGGGTAGATCGGCTCTGCTCTCCACCAAGTGGTGAATATGAAAGTGGGGAGGGACTTTTCCTAAGCCAAATTGCCGAGCTGCTACGACTGGTTGATAAGCCTCATAACTTGGTTTGATGATTCTGTTGGAAGTGCTGATGCCAACAGGAAGGAATCCAGGTCGGATCATTAAAGAATACAGATGCCGAGTGCTGTCGTCATCGGCAAAACTATCAAGTCTAAAGGCAGTTGGGTTCTCCGAAGCTTCAGATTCAGTGAAAGGAAAATAGAGGGGATTGTCTAGACCTTTGTAGAAAACTTTGAACCAATTTGCTGCATCTGTCGGGTTCAGTTTACTGCCGGGAAGGCTGAATAGAGCTTGGCCATAGCTGGTACATCTAATTGGCTTGCCATTCTCATCGGGGAATGAATTCTTGGTCAGGCTTTGAAAGTTTGGGATCTGATGCTGAAAATAGAGTTGTGCCCATATCTGAATAAACCACCAAGGACCTCCAGCTCTGAGTTTCTTTTGGTTGAGCAAATTAGTTGTCATCAAATGGAGATATCTGTATGTTTCTCCAAGAAAGAGTTTGCCTAGGCCAGTGCGGTTGCCATGGGCCAGATGGTAGGCCAAAGGAAGATAATTCTTGGTTGGAGCTACGGAAGGACCACAGAAGATAAAGTGTTCTAACCAAAGGTTCAAGAAGGCTGTGTGTTCCTTTTTAGTCACTGGACCTTTTGTTTTCATATGTTGGTTCATGTAAGTGCTCCAGTTTGTGTAGTCTGCCTTGGATGAGAGTTTGAAGGGGACTTCTACCATTCTGTAAGCAGCATGATTTGGAGATTTAATGTCAAGGCCAGTGATCATGGTAACATCTAGCAGAGTAGGGGTCATGGGTCCATGACCGAAGAGAAAACAGTTCAGAGCATCGGACCAAAAATAGCCGATGGACTTCAGAAGGTTTTCATCTTTGTCAAGAGGAGATAAGGATAAACTAAGTGCATCAGCTATGTTTAGTTCCTGCCACAAGGGCATATGAGCTTTTACCACTCTGTTATACCATGTAATCCAGCTTTCAGGTGGATTGGGCCAGGCTCTTAAGCAGTCGTCCCAGGAGTTCAAATCGATGTTTTGACTCACGAAAGGGATCCTATTTGCTTCGCAGGAGATTAAATCTATTGGATTTTCATAGACTCGTGGGCCAAGACAAAAAGATTTGGGATTGGAAGGATGTGGCAGAAGGATGACTGACACCTGAAGTGCAGAAATTCAGAAATTTGCATATGGTGTCATATTTCAGAGTTTAATTTGTTCAGAGGCTTAATAAGCTGAGGAAAGTTAAAAGGGTAGGCTGAATATTACCTTCAACCCGCAAATTGCCGCATCGTCGATTGCAGAGTTCACTGACTGAGCTGCAGAGTCCGCCATGGTTCAGATCTGCTGACTTAGGGTTTGGTCTGGATGCCTTGCGAGTTTTTGCTCAAATTTATGGAGTGGGATTCTTGAATTACGCTCGGATTTGGAGTGTCTATTTCGAGTCGGATTCAGAGTGGAAGTGGTGTTCTGTTCTTATGCGGGTTGCTTCCAATTTTGAAATCAGTCGGCTCTTGGACATTAGTAAAGCCTGATGCGATGCCATCGGCTTTTGGGGATGAGATTCGAAGCAAACAAGTTAAAAGATGATAAGTTTCATTAAAGGTTGGATTCTTACAAAAGAGCCGATTTGACAAAGAAAGGATCCTTCGGCTTTACAATACTACTTCTACACTACTACCTACGTCTATCGCTCATAGGTACCTAGTACCTACGGTGCTTGGGGCTTCGAGCCGGCGCATCTCCGCCGTCGTTGTCGTCGTCGTCGTCGTCGTCGCTGGCGCCGTCAAAGACGCTGCTGCCGCCGTCGGTTGTCACACCCTGAAATTTTTGAATTTCAGGATGTGATAAAAATAAAATAATAAACCAATAATTTTCTCATAATTCTAAATTTTTTTCCAACATTTGTTTTCTTCACAGGGAATTTAGTGTAAGAGAAAATAAATATTGGTAAATTTTCAAAAAAAAATAATTGATGTTGTTTGGTTTGTTTTGCATTCATGCTGCAGTGCATTGTTTTATTGTTTGTTGTTCAATTTAAATTTGAATTCGTTTGAGTTTGAATTTAAATTGAATATGTTGAATCCTTTCAAAAATGGAAAAGCCTTTCCTTTACCCCCTTCCTCTTTTCAGCCCAGTCGGCCCAACTTTCTCTCTCCCTCCCTCTCTTTTTCCTTCTTTCCCGCGGCCCAAAACCTCTTCGCCCGGCCCAGTTTCTTTTTCCTCTCTCTCCCGGCCCGGCCTGCTCCACTTTCCTTGTCCCTTTTCTTTTCCGCAGCCGGCCCGCTTTTCTTCTCCCCTTTTCCCCGGCCCACGACTGCCCCACCGGCCCGCTTTGCTCCCCTCTCGCTCTCGCGCGGCCCAGCTCCCGCGCCCACCATCGCCGCTCACCGCCACGCGGGGCCCGCCCGTCAGGGGCGTCTCCCTCCCCGAGCTCGACCTGGACTCGGCGTCCGAGTCCGAGCGCCGCCCGCTTCGGCCGGGGCCTTCCTTTCGGCGCGCACGCTGAGACCCCTCGCCCCCCTATAAAAGGAACCCGAGACCCCCCCCCTTGATCTCGCCAAACCCGCAGCCGCCGCCTTAGCCTTCGCTAACCATAGCTCCCAAAGCCGCTGCCTTCGTCGAGTTCGGAGCTCGCTGTCGCGCCGCCGTTCCACTCAGCTTTCTCGACGACATCGCCACTCCGGAGCTTCGCTGTGGTGAGAGGAACCTCGCCGACCCCCTCTCTTTACCTAACTCGTTTTCTTGCCGGCGCAATAGCTCGCCAGAGCTCTGCTCTGCCGCTCCGCCGCCGCACTCGCCCTCCGCCACATCTGCGCGACATGCAGACCCCGCTATCACGTTCGCGATCTCGCGGGCTCACTCCCCGTCCAATCCCGAGCCAAAACCCCCGACCGAACGGCCGATTCCGGTTAAGTCCGGCGAGCCGCCGCCGCGCAACCTCGCCGCCGGCAGCTCAGCGCCGCCGCCAGTTCGCCCCGAGCCTCCCCAGCCGTCCGATCTAGATCGAGTGGCCTGGATTAGATCTAAACCAAGTCAACCGAGCTGATACCGGTCAACCCTAGTCCATTTTGCAAAAGAGCCCTTCTGTTTTGCTAAAATCAACCCGCGATCCACACATATTCAAAAGTATTTACAAGGCAGCCCTTTATTTTCTGATTTAGCCCTTGATTTTCCTCAAATCGAACTCGCAGTCCGAGACCCCTAGTTTTTCATACTGACCCTTGAAGATTAGATATAATTATGTTTAGGTCCCTGGTTTCTTCAAATCTAGCCCCTGGAAGCTCTGTTTCTTCGCAAATAAGCCCCTAAAATCTTGTTTTAGCCATATCTTTCACGTTTTAACTCTGTTTTCATTGATTCTTGCGCTCACGTGATCCTTGCAATGTGTACGATAGCTTTATAACCTTGTTATCCTCTGTGAGCATAGTTTTCTGTGTCTTGCAAATCTTTTCCGCTAGCTCTTAACTCTATAGTTAATCGCGACTAGATCCCTGAAGCATCATTTATCTCATAGAATCGCCGTTTTAGTTCCGTTTTTCGCGTTTCTTGCGCTCTCGTAACCGTAGCAGCGAGCCTATCCTTTAGTGCGCCCTTTTAAAGTCTTTCTTTTGTTTTGGTGTATTGTTCTTAGATGTATCTTCTTATTTGCTTTGTATGTTTGCCCAATGATTGTTCCGAGTAGAAGGATCATTGTTTGAAGATTGAAGATCAAGAGTTCCAAGTGAGCAAAAGCTGAAGAGCAGTAAGAGTAGCTTTTCATTGGAGAAAGGCAAGTGACCCTAACCATCTTTCTATCTATGCTTATATACCAGAGTACTTGATTTAATTGGAACATGGAGAACCACCCAAGAAAACCGTACAACCACAATACTATATGGCTCTGGTCTTGGCTAAGTAATTAGATGAACTATATGTTGTGTTGGGGTTATTTCGCTTGGTGGTTATTTTGTTTGTGTTGTGGAGCGGGTGAAGGAAGCTGTGTCTTCTGAGGGACCGCAACGGCAGGGACCAACACATACATATAGGGATTCTTAGTAAAGGCCTCGTAACGTCCCTATGCAATCACACCTCAGAAGTGTGGTATTGTGCCTGATCAGCACATATGCGTGGTTGGGTTCAAAGTTCTTCGGAACTTTTACGCGAATTGTGGTGAAAGTGTACAACCTCTACAGAGTTAAAACTAACCGGTTAGCCGTGCTCACGGTCAAGAGCGGCTTGGACCCTCACATGATTAATAAACATAAAGATGGATTTAAATCATTTTCTGGTTATTTCTTGTGGCCTTGCTGAGTACCAACCATAAGTGTACTCACCCTTGCTTACTGCTGCTCAGAAGGAAAAGTTGTTGTGGAGTCTTTTGAAGATGATGCTGAGTTCTAGGCGTACGCAACCCCCAGTCGATTGCCTGTGAAGTTTGGAGCCTTCGTTTCCAGGATAAGCTGTATAACTCTGATAATCTTCTTTTATTTATTTTAGTTCTCTTTTTCGTGATACTGTTACTGATTATTCACTTATGATGTCTCTATATGTATGAAACTTGATCCTGGCATACATATAGTTATGCATTCGGTTTTGTTCTTAAAACCGGGTGTGACAGAAGTGGTATCAGAGCTGTATCGACTGTATGACGTAAGCCTAGATAGCAATGATCATGTTCTAAGGTTTCTTTTGATATCAAATCCATTCCTGCTTGCTCTTTGACCCCCTCCATTGAATATTCTCTCTCCTTAACTATTTTTTTCCTTTCTCAATGAACCTTGATAACTCATCTTTCTCACCTGACCCTTTATTTTATTTGCACTTTCTTAATTGTAAATGTAAAACAAAATCCGCAATCTTTGTATCTTGACCTACTCTCTCCTTTATAATTTTCTTATTGATGCTCAACCCTAGGTCAATTACTTCTTTTTTTTTAATTCTCGACACCCTCTCCTTCCCTTTCCTCCCAAATAAATATCGCTTTGGATTCATCTCTTGACTTGAATTCCAAAGTATCTTTTTTTATTCAAAATTGTTTAGATATTTCATGCCACGTACCCTAATACATGTGCAAGCCATCTAAAGAATGAAGCTACTAGTTCATCATGAGGAGTCAAGTCGAACCAATTGGAATCATACCACTTGCCCACAATCCTGCTCAAGTTGGATGAAGGATTCCGAGCGCCACCAAAGAATCAAGTCTGAAGCCTGAGCAAGGTTATGACACTCTCACTACCACTACAATCACGAAGGTGGAGTCAATGCTGGACAAGTTGAAGGAGACACGTGTCATCCATGATGAAACTGGAAGATACAATCAAGCTTAGGAGTACCCCTTCTAACTCTATTAACAACGTTTAGCATCGTTTTGACTATGTTGACTGGTGGAATTTAGTGTTTGCATGATGATGTTGTCTTTATGACCTTGTCTGTTTCGCTTCTTTGTAATGATTGTTGGTGTATTGTGGGTCTTCTACCTACAATGACATCAGTTGTCTAGCTGGGTTCTTTTGTACCTCCCACCTCCTTATTATCCTCCGTCTTTCTACCTAATCCTCTAAAGGATGTCTAGAAAGAAGTTCATGGCAACACTCGTCTACAATGATCAACAAATGAAAGAAACTGAAGACAAAAATGCTCTCTTTTCCTTTTTGTTACCCCCATGTCTTTCTCCCCTCCACCTTGATTTATTTAAGTCACAACCACCAAGAGTTTGTGAAGATGATATTATGGACATTACCTTGTTACCCGATCTTTCTTCTCTCTGTTATCCCTATTCCTACCACCCAACCAGATGGCGAGCCCCAGCAGAAAGGAGAAAGACGACCTCAACATTTCAGCACAAATTCAAGGAGCACAAGCGATGGTTTCAATCAGGGTCAACATCCAATAGCATGTGTTATCGCCATTAATTTATGGGTCGCGAGTGAGTTGGGCTTAATGAAGAAATTGAAGGAGGCTTAAGAATCGGCTCCTGCGTGAGCATTTGGGCCATGTGAGCCATGTATCTTTAGATTTAGTCCAGTTTGATTAGAGATAGAGTCCGCTATGGACACGTTAGTTTAAGATTGTTTCCCAAGTCTTCGGACTATAAATATGTATTCTATGGTATTTGTGAAAAGAGAACGTCATCACATTTCGCAAACAACAACTCTCGGCGCACCGCCACCCCTAATTCTAGGGTTTCATCCAAGTAAGCGTCATGCTGCCCTGATCGCTTCTTGCGATCAGGGCAGCGTTGTTCTTGCTTTTACCTTGGTATTACTCGTGCTGAAGCATTTTTGATGGCGAGTAGTGCTAGTTATCCTGATGTTCGTAGCATGACTTTTAGTAGATCCATCGTCCTTATGTTGCTTATCATCTACGAATATCATGTCATCTCTGCGCAATCATGTTTTAATCTTATACTAATTCTTGTTGCATGGAATTAGTCGCGTAGAGGTGACACCCTGCTTCTTTTCTATCTAGTAGATCCAATCTGTTATGGTTTGTTCTTATCCTTAAGAATTGGCGTAATATCTGCTAGGTTAGGCCTTGCAAACGGGTTGGATGATCCGGTGACGTATTAGATGTTTTGCCTTAATCTTAATAGGGATTGATCCGGGAATCGGCTTTTGCTTATTCTTAGGCCTCTTTTCTGGTTAAGGTTCAGTTATCTTTTATGCTCATTAGGCCTAATTACGTGTAGGATGTTCCGATCTAGCAGTGAAGCCTTTACCGTCGTGGATTAGATCAGCTAGATTTAATTGAAGCAGCTTTACAGTTATTTTCTTTATTTATCAATATCCGGATATACACAGATCCAATCTGACACCGGGACTCGATCGGCTCTTTAAAGCTGATGCAAGAGTCGTCCCGGGGAGCCGACCACGGCTCGGACTTATATTTGCACGTGTTTGTGTATGCAGGCAAATCGTCGCAAGCACGTTCGCACCCTCCTGATCGGGTATAGGTCAGGTGGCACGCCCTGCGTCTTCAGAAGCCGCGGCGTGTGCTGGAATTGCGGGCCGTTGATGAGGGAGCAGTGTCTGCCAGCGCCCCGGCGACCTCCCGGCTCTTCGTGTTGCCTGTCGCTACTCGCCGGTGGGTTTTGACTGACAACAGACCCCAGGTCCAGATCACACTCCAATTGAATTCTGTCAGGTCTGCTGGGAGATAGTCAATGCTGATCTAGGTAATCTATTCTCCGAACTTTGGGAGAACAAATTGGATCTAGAAAGATTAAACTACGGTGTTATCACTTTAATTCCAAAAGTGAAAGAGACAAATACGATCAAACAGTACAGGCCGATTTGTCTTTTGAATGTTAGTTTTAAAATCATTACTAAAGCATTGATGCTAAGAGTAGAAGACTGTCTAGGTAGAATCATTAATGATTGCCAAACTACTTTTCTGAAAAATAGAAATATTATGGATGGTGTGCTGAGCTTGCATGAGATCTTGCATGATACCAAGATTAGAGGTAAAGATGGCATTGTCCTTAAATTGTATTTTGAAAAAGCATATGATAAGATTAGCTGGGATTTTCTTTTTTGATTGCCAGCAGCAAAGGGGTTTTTGTGAACAGTGGTGCTCTTGGATTACGGAAGTAGTCACGAGTGGTACTCTCAGTGTGAAAGCAAATAACTTGACTGGGCCTTATTTTAAGAGTGGCAGAGGGGTGAGACAAAGGTGACCCCCTGTCTCCACTTCTTTTTAACATAGTCGTTGATAACTTAGCCAAAATGATTGAGCAAGCTCAGGTAAATCAGCTGGTGAAAGGCCCGGTACCTGAATATGTGGAGAATGGGATCACCTTTTTACAATACGCAGATGATACAATTTTGTGCTATGATGACGAGGAACAGGCGAGGAACCTGAAATACCTTCTCTACTTATATGAACAAATGTCTGGGTTGAAAATCAATTTTGAGAAAAGTGAAGTCCTGATGGTCTCCCAAGACGAGCAGAAATCGCTTGCTTGCTCAGAGGCTTTCAATTGCGCTACTGGAAATTGGCCTATTAAATATGTGAGAGTCCCAATGTCTGGTTCTAGGCTGCATGTCCTAGACTGGCTCAAATTAGATGAGAAGATTCTCAAAAGACTAGATGGTTGGCAGGGAAGCTCCCTGTCCATTGGGGGGAGACTCACTTTGATCAATTCCTGCCTGAGCAGCATTCCTATTTACAGCATGTCAATGTACCTCCTGCCAAAAGCTATTTGCAAAAGAATAGACAACAAAGAGAAGATTTTTCTGGCAGGGAGGGGGGTTAAAGAAAAAGTATTATTTAGTTAAATGGGAAAAAATAATCAGACCCAAGAAAAAAGGGAGCCTGGGCATTCAGAATATTAGGAAGATGAACCAGAGTTTGTTGTGCAGGTGGTGGTGGAAGCTGGAGAAAAAGGAGAAAAAAATGTTAAAAAAAGGTATGTCAAAAATAACAGCATTACCAAGTTGGGGTGGAAGAAGTGCAATTCCCCAATCTGGAATGACCTACTCAAGGTCAAGGAGATATATCTGAGGGGCAGAACACTCAAAGTGCGAAATGGCAAACAAGCTGATTTCTAGAGAGATAGGTGGTGTGGAGCAAAGTTCTCTCGCGGGTAAATTCCCCGAGCTCTTTGTTATTTGTAACAACCAGTCCGAAACAGTAGCATATTTTGCTGAGAGAGAATGGAGAATGTCTTTCAGGAGGTGGCTGGATGAAAGACGACAAGATCAGTTTCGCAGATTGAGAGATATGCTTGCTACTGTTGCACTGTCCAATGATCCTAACAGCCCCGTTTGGGCTTGGGAGAGAAATTGTGTTTTTTTCGGTCAAATCCACTTACTCTCACCTCTGTAATTTAGAAGCGTCCGATCCTAACAAGAGGATTTGGATACCAAAGATTCCTCTGAAAATTAAAACCTTCGTGTGGTTAGCCCAGCAAGGGGCTATTCTGACGAGAGATAATCTGATGAAAAGAAATTGGCATGGGGATGGTAGTTGCAGTCTTTGCCAAGAGCAAGAAACTGCTATGCACCTGTTTTTTACTTGCCCTGTAGCAAAATATGTTTGGAGTCTGGTGGCATATGTTTTCTAGGAGCCAATTGCAGACCTGGCTCATTTGACCAGTTTTGGTTATGGGCAAAAGCTTTTTTTACCAAAATTCCAACACTTCCACATGGTGGGGCTGGCAGCAATTTGCTGGACCTTGTGGAAGTCGAGAAATGTTGTATGTTTTGAGAAAAAAAGAGTTAACTCGCCAACTGAATTAGTTTGTTCGGCTTTGGCTTTTATTTTCTTTTGGGCAGGCTTTACAGAAGGCTGACGACCGTGAACAGTTGGAGACCGGAGCTGCGACGCTCAAGGATGCAACTGTGCACTTCCATCACGAAGGGTCGGCGCCAGGAGATGCAGGCGTGGTTCTGATTCAGTGATCTGCCTAATTTCTGTTTCGTTGTCCCGGGTTAGGCTCGTCGGTGGGTTCGCCCTTGGGGTTTAAGGTTTGCCGGTCTGCTGCGAGGTTTCTCTCGTGTTTTCCTGGAGACGCTTGGAGCATGTGCTCCTTTCTTCTTGTAGAAGCACTTTTGTCTAGTGTGTGGATGTTCATTTATTTCAGGGATGTTGGAAAACTATGTAATTTCGTTGCCTTGGTAATGAAATTTGGGCCGTTGCCCTTGTGAAAAAGAAAAACAGGGAGTGAGAGCAGTGTCTTATAGAGACTGGCCGTCCAACACAAGCTATAATGTCTTATCCGGTCTCAAAGTAGCGCCCTTGAGTCTTGCCCTCCTTAGAGCAACTCCAACGGCTCATGTATATCTTAGCCAAATATAGAGTGGAAATAGAACTTTGTAAAAGTAGAAAGCTTCATTAAAGATTGGGTAAACCAAAAGACTAGCTATTTTTACTCTCCATATTCAAAAGTGGGGTCACGTCGGTTCGTGTCTGTTTTTTTCCCCATCGATCGCATCCTCGCGGCGCTTGAATGCCGCCGCGCCGCATCGTCTGGCGACCTGGACTCCGCCTGTGCCGGCGCCGCTCGACCTGGCTGCCGCTCGACGGCGCTTGCTTCGCTGGACGCCGCCAGCTCCTACCCGTGGGAGCTAGGCTGCTTCTCTGGACCTGCTCGCGCGTGGGAGGTCCTGGCGCCTATGAACCTGCTGTGTGCTTGTGTGTGTCGCTGATTGTGTCAGGTAAAGCAGCTAACGATCTCACCATCTATGCTGCACCATGCCTCTCAATTCTTTTGAATAGATAGATGATGGATTTTGTCGGGGCAGCAGGGTTCAGGAAAAAGGACCTGAGGGTCCTGTAGATGGAGTCCGATGATGAATTCAATCAGTTTGTGATGAATGAAGTAGTTGATCTCTCATCTTCGGATGATAAGGATGATTTATTGTTTGGGGCTGCGCAAAAGATCATTGAGGGTTCGGTAAATAATCCGGGTTGAATTGGATCGGTTGAGGGACATGATGTACTGGATCGTGAAAGACTATTCAGTGCACAACACTGGCACTAGTAGAGAAGACGATGAGAGCTACAATGCTAAGCTATTCCTACTAGGGTTTACTTTTGGTTCTTTCCCAGATGATTTACAGTCCAGCGACTCAGGCCTTACATATACTAGTGACCTGGTCGATTACAGAAATAAATTAAAACAGCAAGGTAAGTAAGCTGCAGGACCATCGGATGGCAATCAGACACATGCTGATGAGCAACTAAAAATGGTCAGTTTGTTCTTCTGAGAATAGAGAACCATCATTGTTCTTGCTGATCAGTTCATCGTATGCTCAGTTACTTGACAAATTATAAGCTACTTAATAGGGCCTTAATAAAAAATTCCAAGGGTGCAGGCAGTCAACTCTTATAATCAATAAAAGTACTAGTGAAATCAGATTGATGAGGGAAATTAGCAGGTGCTCTGCTTATGCATTAAAAGTAAGGGAAGTCCAGAGAGTTACAAACATGTGCAAGAAGCTAAATGAAAGACAACAAGTAATTAAAATGTGAGGAAACTACTTCTACGGAGCTATGGCTAGTGAAATCAGATTGCAATAGGGCCTAGCAGTCAACAATCCAAGGGTGCACGAATCTCACCATTGCAGCCATCATTCATATCGATGGGCTCAGCATTGACAAGATATTCAGGCATCTGGTGATGAGCCTCCAGATCCTCTGGCGATGAGCCTGCAGATCCGCCTGGTGCGAGTTGAGACAGGGACGGAGGGAAGGAAGGGAAGGCGGTATTCTCAGGCGGCGATGAGATGTCCGGCGGCGTCGAGATGGCCGGCGGCGGCGCAACGACACCAGCGAGCCTCCTCTGTGCCGTCCCGAGGGGGCGGGAGCGGTGCGCCGGCGCAACTGCGCCAAGCGCGGCAGCCGAAACATGGTGGCAGCAGGGGACTGCGCTGGGGCGATGGGGCGATGGCGGCGCCAAGGGGCAGCGACGGCGCGAGCAAGCTCGACTGGCGCCAAGGGGCGAATGGGAGAGGGGATTTGGCGCGGGAGTAGGAGATTTGACGCAGGAAGTAGGAGAGCTCCCGTGTGCGAGGGGGGATTTGGCGCGGGAAGTTGGGGGAGAGCGCGCGAACGAGGAGATTGCGAGCCAGCGCCGCTCGGAGAAGAAAGCGAGGGGGAGGGGAGAGATAGCGACGATGATAGCGAGATGAGGGGATGAAGAGTCTTTCGGAAGATGTTTTTCCTCCCCTTTCTCTAAATTTAGCTACACAAATCTATATACATGAGCGGTTGAATTTGCTCTTAACAGGCCTTGATGGTTTGATCTATTTTCTTTCTGTTCCTCTAACTAGCCTATCAACCCGTGCTCCTGCACGGGTTAATTAAAATTAACATAAGAATAATGTTAATAATTATAATTACGTATCTCACTGTCTTTTTCATCAATTAAATATTCTAATACATACTCTAAAATATATATTTATTATTATTTAGTTACAATAGATTTCATTTTGCATCCCACCTTCACATGTATTCAACATATATATTTAGTTGAACTATTTATTCTTGAATTGGTTGTCTTATCTCTTCCATCATACATAAATACATTGTGATACATCGTGGGTACTATTTTTATATAAACAATAATATTAGTAATGACAGAAATTGTAATTTAGATTTTATATTGATACTTTAATATTTTATTATAATTATATAATTTAAATTCAGATTTAGGAGTAATTTAACTTCTAATAATGATATAATTAGATTATCTATATGCAAATTTAGGGGGTTATTTGTATTATAATGGCATAGATGGGTAATTTGTACGAAGATTAGAGGATTACTTTAGATTTTTTATAATGGCATAGGTGGGTAATTTAGATATATGTTTAGGAGTTATTTTATTCCATTTTTATAATGGCAGATGTGGGTAATTTATAAGAAAAGATAGCAAGTTCAATGGCTATTATAATTCGAGTTGTTAGATTGATGGCTAGTTGTTTCTAATTTTTGTGAGAATTTATAGGATTTTTCTATTTTTTTAGAGTGTCCACCTAGGATTCTAGATGGCTTCATGTGGAGACTTCAAAGGAGCCTCCAATTAGTAATAGTAAGATAGAACGTATGGCCTGTCGCAGGTTCACAGAACTTTTGTTTGCGTCAATTTGGATGGCAAACTAAAACCAACAGTTCTGAAATGAAATCATCAGTTCACTTGCAGATAGCTCAGCAGTCCGGCACTCAGGCTTAGCACTTGTTTGCGCTACAAAAAGAATTTTGCATGTATGAAGTACTAAACGAAATTTATTTGTAAAATTTTTTCGCGGGTGGGTGTAACTTTGCACGACGAATCTAATGACGGTAATTAATTGATAATTTACTACAGTGATACTACAGTAACTATCCTCTAATCGGCGCGGTCAAAAACCTTATTAGATTCATCTCGTGGAGTAGCACAAGGGTTGTGGAGTTAGTTTTGTAAATTCTTTTTATTTAATATCTCTAATTATTGATTAAAATTTGGTACAGTAGCTTACGCTACACAAACCAAACACGCCTTGATCATCAGCCGGGTTTGGCCTTAAAATCTCCCCCGTCCGTGGACAAAGCGAGCCGCCAATAAATGAGATCGCTGCAGGTTTGCTGGGAGCGCGCTTGACAGGGAGAGACTATTCAATTCCCGAAATCATTTGCTTCAGTAGCCAGCTACGAGTAATCAGTTCAACCTGCCAGCTACGAGTAAACAAGTTGACATCGACCATGGGGGTTTGGTTGGGCGCGAAAATTTTTTTTGTAAAAACTTTTCGCAACTTTAATCACTAATTAGAAATATTAAAGAATTATTTAATTTTTAAAATTTTCCGTGCGCTACAGTAACTTCAGACGTTTGACCACTAATTAGAAATATTAAATATGAATAACTGAGAAAACCCATTACATAACCTCTGATGAAACCGCGAGACGAATCTAATGAATCTAATTATGCAATAATTAGATAATGTTGTGCTACAGTAAACAACCTCCAATGATGGATTAATTAAACTTAATAGATTTATCTCGCGATTTTCTGTTCATCCGTGTAATTAGTTTTATAATTAATCTATATTTAATACTTCTAATTAGTGTTGCAAACGTTGCCATTTTTGCTAATTAAACGGTCCTAAATGAGACTAATTACAAAATCACCTCCACAACCATAGGTATTGTAGCAGTACTATACATAATGAGACCTTTGACTGTGGGATTAGAGGATAGTTACTGTAGTATTATTGTTCTTGATCATAGATTAATTAGGCTCATTAGATCGGCTCGCAAAGTTGCATCTACCTGTGAAAAAGTTTTACAAATAAACTTCATTTAATACGTCATGCATGTAAGATTCCTTCGTCAAATTTAATACGTCATGTGCTTAGTTTTTCTAGGTCAGAAATGCAATGCTAGTTGCTAGGAGAGGCCGGCCGGGGCAGGTGAAGAACAGTGCCGGGAGCTTGGTTGGACTCATAGGCCATTCATGATACATGTGCGCAACTATTGATGCCTTGTCCTTGAGGATTAAACAACTCGCAGCTTCTTCCGTTGGAGTTATGTTGCCATGCTTGTCAGTATAATCTGCCTATGATTCCGTGTAACACCCGTATTTTCAAATTAGGAACCTAAATGAATTTAATTAGGTTTTCTGTAGGATCGATAAGATTCTATTTATTTTATCCTGAGTTTAGAGCATTTATCGCAAGCTTAAATAAATTATTTAGCCATAAAATAAATATAAGGAAAATAGGTGTGTGCATTTCATGCTGGTTTGCATTTTTATTTGCTTGTTGTTCAACTTAAATTCAAATCTTTGAGTTTGAATTTAAATTGAAAGTGCTTGAATCTTTTTTTTGAAAATGGAAAACTTTTTCCTTTCCCCTAGACCCTTTCCAGCCCAGCCCATCACTCTCCCTTTCTTTTTTTCGTTTCCCGCGGGCCAGAAACCACCGCCGCCGGCCCATTTCCCTTTTCCCTCGGCCCAGCCCGTCACTCCTCTTTTCCTTTCTCCTCTCTCACCGACGCGTGGGACCCGCCCGTCATCCCCGAGCTCGGGACGGGCCGGGACTCCTCCCCGAGTCCGAGCGCCGCTGCACGGCCCCTCCGACTCGGCGTGGCCCGCACGCCAAGGCCCAGCTCCGCCCCTATAAAAGCAAGCCCCGCGACCCCTGAACCCCCATCGAACCGAATCCGCCGCCTCCGCGAACCCTAGCCGCGCCGGCGCCTTTGAAGTTCTGCCGGAGCTCGATTCCAACGCTGCGCCGCCGTTCCGTCGCGCCCTCGCCACCTTCGAGTTTTCCAGGAGCATCGCGTCAAGGTGGAGAAGCTCTTTGATCCCTTTTCTCCCTCTATCTTGCTTCTTCGCGCGCGCGTTAGCTCGTCGGAGCAAGCGCCGCCGCTGCTCTGCCATGCGCCGCCGCACGCCCGCTCCACTCGCCTATGTCCTGCACAAGCCCCGTCATCGAGTTAGCGTGCTCGCGCGTGTGCTTCCAGTCCCAGAACCGAGCCAAGGTGATCCCATATGGCCGATTTGGTCTACTCCGGCCATCCCGCCGCCGCAGGCCGCCGTTTGCCACGCCGCTGGCTGTCCCGCACCGCCGCTGCCCGCCCCAATCCTCTGTGACCGTTCGATTAGAGATCAACGGCCCAAACTAGATTCAATCTGAGTCAACCAAGTCTATCCCGGTCAACCGTGTCGTTTTTGCAAAGAAACCCCTGTGTTTTCCCATATTAGAACCCGCCGTCCACTGCAGTGAGAAATATTTACGAATCAGTCCCTGTTTTCATGAGTTAGCCCCTGAGTATAAGGTTTATTTACGTTTTAGCCCTTAGATCTTGTTTTAGCCATAACTTTCTCGTTTTAGATCCGTTTTCGATGATCTTTGCGCTCACGCGATCGTTGCAACGAGTAGAATAGTTTAGTAACCTCTTTTTGTACTGTTTTTGTTGTTTGGTGTACTGTTTCTTATTGTTTGTACTTGTTTGCTTGCATGTGTGTGTGCGATGCGATAGACGATCCGCAGTTCGAGGAGCAGCAGCAAGATCAAGGCTTCGGAGGACCGGATCAGCAGCAGTTTGAGGAAGGCAAGTGGACCCTTGATCATGTTTTGACCCATGAAATCACCAAATCTATCACATTTACTTTTATGTACATGCATGTGTCTATAATATGATGGGAACCGAGTTAAGGACATACCTAGTATTGTTTACCTTATTCCTTGACCAACTTGGGTTTATTTACATGTTGGGTAGCTATGCTAGTCGCTTTACCTTGGTTATGGGTGGATAATATTACAAATGCTATGTTTATTACTTCATGTTCATGATGGTTTAATGTTGTTAATCAAGATCATATGTGTTAATTGGAACATGGAGAACCACCCAAGAAAACAGTACAACCACAATTACTATATGGCTCTGGTCTTGGCTGATTAATTAGAAACTTTAGCTTGTGACAATCTTACCGAAAGGGCAAGAGGGGATGCATTGATGGGATATAGCTCAGTCCTCTTGGGGCAATTGGTATTGTTTTATGATCCTTTGGTAAGGTATCACCTCATTAGGACAGTGTTATGACCACTTTGGCTTGAAACCTTAGCGGGTTGTCATAGGTTAGGGAATCTTTGTAAAGGCCTCGTAGCGTCCCTATGCAGTCATACCTAAGGAAGTGTGATATGGTGCTTGGCCCACACTTGCATGGTTGGGTTTAAAGTTCTTCGGAGCTTTTACGCGGATTGTGGTGAAAGTGTACAACCTCTGCAGAGTGTAAAACTAACCGGTTAGCCGTGCTCACGGTCAAGAGCGGCTTGGACCCTCACATGATAATTGAACTTGAAATTGATCTAAATCGATGCTTTTACTTATGGTTATGTTGTATATCTTCGTATATACTTATCTTATGGGTTTAATGGTATATACTTATATCTAGTTAATGCTTGCTAATAAAATATGATCAACTAAAATTGCTGAGTGTAGTTAAACCATGTCAGCTATTCCTTGAAATAGCCTTGCATATATTATAGTTGTTTCCCTGCCACTTGTTGAGTACCAACCATAAGTGTACTCACCCTTGCATACTTGCTGCTCAGACCGTAATAACAACTGCCCGGAGTTTCCAGAAGACTTCGAGGACTTCTAGGCGTATGTCTCCCAGTCATCTGCCTGTGCTGAAGAAGATTCCGCTGCTACTCTTAGTCGTTTATTTATTCATTTAAGACATTCGGTTTTGTAATAACGTCTTTAGTACTCTTTTACGCTTGCACTAGTTGTGATATTCACTTTATGTTTAATCATATGTGTGTAAACTGATCCTGGCGCACATATGAGATGCATTCGGTTTGCCTTCATAAACCGGGTGTGACAGAAGTGGTATCAGAGCAGTGTTGACTGTAGGACGTTAGCCTAGATAGAAATGGTCGAAAATTAAGGTCTATCTTGCTTAGTAGCCATGCTTTTTCATGCTTAATCCTTATTGATAGCTTTTATCTCATCCTTGATCGCATACTTGTCTTTTCTTTCAAGTATGTTCTAAAACCTTTCTATCATGTTCTTCAGATGGCCAGAACTAGGCAGACTGCACGCAAGCGCACTGGAGGTCGTGCCTTCGCCCGTCGTACTGTTCCTGCACCCGCTGAGCCAGTACCCGCCCCAGCACCTGCTCCAGTTCCAGCTCAGCCGGAGGAAGAGGTTGAGGAAGTGCCCGGGATGGATTACTTCTTCGATGAAGACCAAGAAGGCAACATCCGGGAAGTCGATGCGGACGGGAACATACAGCCATCTCTACCGTCGCCGACGCCAGCACACGATCTAGGCCCGCCACTGGCCTATTTCGAAGCTCAGGTTCCAGCGACCGCCATCGCTGGAGGAGGAGAAGAGGAGGAGCCCCTGGAGATGTCCGAGGATGAAGCCCCAGCACCGCCACCTGCACCTCCTGCTCCAGCAGCTCCAACGCCGGTACCAGCTGGAGGAGACCCAGAAGGCCCAGAGGACCCGGACAATGAGGATGATGATGAAGATGATCAGAATGATGACCCGCCAGAAGAAAGGGGACTGTACTGCGTCTACACCTCAACCCACGAGGAGGGTCACTTCCCCCTACTGCTTCGGGATACGCTGGAAGAGCTTCACAAACCCGTGGCTCCCCTGTACAAGACAAGGCACTATGAAGACCCTGCGCTCGGCGACTACTTCGTCACTCGGGTCCACATAAGGGTGGATACTGGACCCCGAGGCATGATGACCGTCTCCGCACACGATTCCTCGACACCCATGGCGACCTACCGTGCCTCAGTAAGCCATGCTGCCATGAGGGCTCTCTGGTCTCTCAACCACATTAACCGCCGAGACTTGGAGCACACAGACTATCAGCACCTTCCTCGCCGTGCTCGTGGGACAGAGCATACAGAGTTGACACTTGGAGAGGACGAGGAGAACCGCGTCAATGTCACAGTGCGAGCTCTCGCCGGAGTTGACACGGACTTAAGGAACGTCGTCAACCAGCTGGACGACACCCAAGACCGACTGAGAGAAGCTCACCACAGGATTCGCCAGCTAGAGGCCCAGCTTGCAGGAGAGGCGCCTCCACCTGTTCCAGAAGGGGAGCCCCCGCATCCCGCCTTGTCACCCCCGCGCAAGAGGCTTCGTTTTGGCGACCGTGGCTACCAGAACCGTTTCTATTAGATGATAGGCTTAAGAGTTAGGTTGAGTCTTGTAAAGAGTCTTTTTGTAATCGCTAGCTCGTGAACGTTTGTTTAAGTGTGTTAGTTAATCAGTGTGTTTGAATGCTTGGTTTTGTGAACACTTGTGAGTTGGCTTTTTGTAATGATTGCGGTGTAATTATGGGGTGATGACCATAATTGCATCAAGTTTTTTTTTTAATAAAGATAGCTAGTTAGTAAAGCTTGGGGTTATCTATTTTATTTTATATTGTCTCTATCTCCTCCTTGCACCTATATTTTACCATGATTATTTCATGAGTCTTACTTGTCTAACCGGTCAGATGGTGAACACCAGGTCCGGATCAGGAGTTGATCAGCCAGCAGTGCCGCGTCAGAGAAGAGGCAACAACCAGCAACCCAACAACATGAGTGGAGGCAACAACCAGAACAACGGGCCACCGCCACCACCACCAGCAGGGATGGAGCAGTTCCTTGCTGCGCAGACACAGCTATTGACTCAAATGGCCAATGCCATGGCCAATCTACAAGCTCAAGCAAATCAAGCTCCAGTTCCACAGCCACCACCGAGAGATCGCCACCGTGACTTCATGAGTCACAGACCTCCTACTTTCTCCCACTCTCCAGATCCTCTTCACGCCGATGACTGGCTCAAGACCATTGAGAAGATGCTAAATATAGTTCAGTGTACAGACAGGGAGAAGGTACTGTATGCTTCAGGCAGATTGGAAGGAACTGCAGCAGACTGGTGGGATGCTTATACCACCGCCCATGTTGATCAAAACACCATCACCTGGGATGAGTTCAGGACTCAATTCAGGGAGCATCACATACCAGAGGGTTTGATGAAGCTGAAGAGGCAGGAATTTCTAGCTCTGAAGCAAGGAGGAATGTCCGTAAGTGAGTATCGGGACAAGTTCATCCAGCTGTCCCGCTATGCCTCCGCAGACGTGGCCACAGATGGGCAGAAGCAGGATTACTTCAGGCTAGGGCTGCTTGCACCCATCAGATATCAGTTGTTGGTGCACAGGTTTGATAGCTTTCAGAAACTGGTGGATAATGCCATCGCCGTGGAGAATGCTCGCAAGGAGATGGGCGAGCAGAAGCGAAAGTTCGAGTCACAAGGCCAGTCTAGCAATTCGCGCCCACGCTTTGGACCCCCGCAAGGTAACCAGTACCGCACAGGAGGACAAAATGTCAATTTTGGGCTGAATCAGTATCAGTACCAGCGCCCAGCTCAGCAGTACCAGCAGAATCAGCAGTTAGCTCAACGCTCCACTCCCCAGCAGAATCGTCAGAACACTCCAGCCGGTACCCCTGTGAGAAACAACAACCCCGCGCCTTCTGGAGGCAATGCTTGTTTCAAGTGCGGTCAGCTTGGGCATTTTGCTCACGCTTGTCCCAACAGAAATAACCAAGGTACGCCAGGTCAATCCAGTAACAGTGGGCAGAGACAGACCCCTCAACAACAACAGCCACAGCAGCAGCAACAGCCGAGAAACAACAACCAGACTCCCCAGGGCAACCGTGGACAGCAGAACTACGTCCATGGAAGGGTGAACCATGTTGCCGCGGAGTCCACTCAGGAGGCACAAGATGTTGTGTTCGGTATGTTTCTCGTCAACTCAGCTCCTGCATCAGTTTTATTCGATTCTGGAGCAACGCATTCTTTCATATCTGCTCAGTTCGTAGCCAAGCATTCTATTCCTCTTTGCACTATGCCTAGAACCATGCTAGTAAATTCACCTGGGGGAAATATGAAGGCTATGTATCGGTGTTATGGGGTTAGAATACAGATTATGGGCAGAGAATTTGTGGCAAATCCGATAGTCCTGGAGTCCAGTGGTATTGATATTATTCTTGGAATGGGATGGATGACCAAGTATGATGCTGTCATTCAATGTGCCAAGAGATCAGTGCTCCTCACTAGCCCAGCAGGTGAGAGGTTTGAGTTTGTAGCAACCCCTCCAACATCAGTAGATTGTACGGTGAATCAGATGAAGGCTGCTCTGATAGAGGACATCAGGATAGCGTGCGAGTACTCAGATGTGTTCCCCGATGACTTGCCAGGTATGCCACCTGAACGTGACATTGAGTTCATCATAGATCTTTTACCTGGCACTGCACCTATTGCTAAGAGACCATATAGAATGTCCGCTGGTGAACTAGAAGAACTTAAGAAACAATTAAAGGAATTGTTAGATAAGAAATTTATTCGTGCTAGTTCGTCACCTTGGGGAGCCCCAGTGATCTTTGTGGACAAGAAGGATGGTACACAGAGGATGTGTGTGGACTACAGGTCATTAAATGAAGTTACTATCAAGAACAAGTATCCGTTGCCGCGCATAGAAGATTTGTTTGATCAGCTGAGAGGAGCCAAGGTATTCTCCAAGATCGATCTGAGGTCAGGCTATCACCAGTTGAGGATACGACCGTCAGATATTCCCAAGACCGCATTCACTACCAGATATGGGTTGTATGAATATACGGTCATGTCATTCGGGTTGACCAATGCACCAGCTTACTTTATGTATTTGATGAATAATGTGTTTATGGAGTATCTCGACAAGTTCGTAGTGGTGTTCATCGATGATATTTTGGTGTACTCCAAGAATGAGGAAGAACATGAGGAGCACTTGAGGCTTGTTTTGCAGAAGCTCAGGGAGCATCAGTTGTACGCCAAGCTCAGCAAATGTGAATTCTGGTTGAAAGAGGTTTCGTTTCTTGGTCACGTCATCACAGATGGAGGAATTGCAGTTGATCCCAGCAAGGTCAGAGATGTGTTGAAGTGGGAACCACCTCAGACAGTGTCAGAAATCCGGAGTTTCTTAGGACTCGCAGGCTACTACAGAAGATTTATAGAAGGCTTCTCCAAGATAGTGAAACCCCTTACCTCGCTACTGGAGAAAGGAAAAGAGTTTGTATGGTCAGAGGAGTGCCAAGCCAGTTTTGAAGAATTAAAGAAGCGGCTGACTACAGCTCCCGTGTTGGCTATGCCAGACATTCACAAGAGTTTTGATATATATTGTGATGCATCTCGTCAGGGACTTGGTTGTGTGCTAATGCAAGAGGGACATGTGATTGCTTATGCGTCTCGACAGTTAAGGAAGCATGAGCAGAACTACACCACTCATGATTTGGAGTTAGCAGCCGTGGTGCATGCCTTGAAGATATGGAGGCACTATTTGCTGGGACACAGATGTCAGATATATACTGATCACAAGAGTCTGAAGTACATATTCACCCAGAATGATCTCAACCTGAGACAGAGAAGATGGTTAGAGCTCATAAAAGATTATGACCTGGAGATACACTACCATCCAGGAAAAGCTAATGTGGTTGCAGATGCTTTGAGCCGCAAGAGCCATGTAAATGCAATGAGAGTTAGGCAGATGCCCCAGGAATTGTGTTGGGAGTTTGAGAAACTCAACCTTGGTTTTGTTGGACATACCGAGGGAATCACCATAGAAGTCGAGCCGACTCTTGAGCAAGAGATACGGAAGGGTCAGCTTGAGGATGATAAGATCAAGGAGATCAAGGAGCTGATGGAAAAAGGCAAGGCACCTGATTTTACTGAGGATGAACATGGAACTGTGTGGTTCAGAAAGAGGATATGTGTGCCAGAGGTGGATCATCTGCGAGAAAAGATTCTAAAAGAAGCCCATGATTCCGCCTATTCGATTCATCCAGGCAGTACCAAAATGTACCAGGACTTGAAAGAAAGATATTGGTGGTATGGTATGAAGCGTGATATTGCAGCTCACGTGGCCATATGTGATGTGTGTCAGAGAGTCAAGGCAGAACATCAGAGACCAGCCGGTTTGTTGCAGCCATTGAAAATACCAGAATGGAAATGGGAAGAAATTGGTATGGATTTTATTGTGGGGTTACCACGTACAAAGGATGGCTATGATTCCATATGGGTTATTGTGGATAGGTTGACAAAGGTAGCTCACTTCATTCCAGTGAAGACTACTTACTCAGGAGCTAAACTGGCAGAGCTATACATATCCAGGATTGTCTGCTTACATGGGGTACCTAAGAAGATTGTGTCCGATAGAGGTACTCAGTTCACGTCACGGTTTTGGCAGAAGTTGCATGAGTCAATGGATACGAAGTTGAACTTCAGCTCAGCTTATCACCCGCAGACGGATGGGCAGACAGAAAGGACCAATCAGGTGTTAGAGGATATGCTTAGAGCTTGTGCTCTAAAGCACGGATGCAGCTGGGATAAGAGCTTGCCGTACGCAGAGTTTTCATACAATAATAGTTACCAGGCCAGCTTGAAGATGGCACCGTTTGAGGCACTATATGGAAGGAAGTGCAGAACTCCATTATATTGGAGTGAGACGGGAGAAAGCCAGTTGTTCGGTCCAGAGATCATCAAAGAGGCCGAACGACAAGTACAGATTGTTAGAGATAATCTGAAAGTGGCACAGTCGAGGCAGAAGAGCTATGCAGACAAGGGACGTAGAGAGTTGATCTTTGAAGAAGGAGATTTTGTGTATCTCAAAGTATCACCTATCAGAGGTTTGCGCAGATTCAAAGTTAAGGGGAAGTTGTCACCTCGTTACATCGGACCATTCAAGATCTTGGCCCGGAGGGGTGAAGTAGCTTATGAGCTAGAACTACCGGCCCGTTTATCTGATGTGCACAATGTGTTCCATATATCTCAGTTGAGGAAGTGTTTGAGGGTGCCAGATGAGAAATTGCCACTGGAGGAACTGAATGTGCAAGATGATCTGACTTATACTGAGTATCCGGTCAAAATTCTGGACACGTTAGAGAGGATTACTCAGAGTAAGAGGATACGGATGTGTAAGGTTCAGTGGAGCCATCATGCAGAGGATGAGGCTACTTGGGAAAGAGAAGATGAGTTACAGGCAGAATTCCCCCAGCTCTTTGCTAGCCCAGCTGAATCTCGAGGACGAGATTCCTTTTAAGGGGGGTAGGTTTGTAACACCCGTATTTTCAAATTAGGAACCTAAATGAATTTAATTAGGTTTTCTGTAGGATCGATAAGGTTCTATTTATTTTATCCTGAGTTTAGAGCATTTATCGCAAGCTTAAATAAATTATTTAGCAATAAAATAAATATAAGGAAAATAGGTGTGTGCATTTCATGCTGGTTTGCATTTTTATTTGCTTGTTGTTCAACTTAAATTCAAATCTTTGAGTTTGAATTTAAATTGAAAGTGCTTGAATCTTTTTTTTGAAAATGGAAAACTTTTTCCTTTCCCCTAGACCCTTTCCAGCCCAGCCCATCACTCTCCCTTTCTTTTTTTCGTTTCCCGCGGGCCAGAAACCACCGCCGCCGGCCCGTTTCCCTTTTCCCTCGGCCCAGCCCGTCACTCCTCTTTTCCTTTCTCCTCTCTCACCGACGCGTGGGACCCGCCCGTCATCCCCGAGCTCGGGACGGGCCGGGACTCCTCCCCGAGTCCGAGCGCCGCTGCACGCCCCCTCCGACTCGGCGTGGCCCGCACGCCAAGGCCCAGCTCCGCCCCTATAAAAGCAAGCCCCGCGACCCCTGAACCCCCATCGAACCGAATCCGCCGCCTCCGCGAACCCTAGCCGCGCCGGCGCCTTTGAAGTTCTGCCGGAGCTCGATTCCAACGCTGCGCCGCCGTTCCGTCGCGCCCTCGCCACCTTCGAGTTTTCCAGGAGCATCGCGTCAAGGTGGAGAAGCTCTTTGATCCCTTTTCTCCCTCTATCTTGCTTCTTCGCGGGCGCGTTAGCTCGTCAGAGCAAGCGCCGCCGCCGCTCTGCCATGCGCCGCCGCACGCCCGCTCCACTCGCCTATGTCCTGCACAAGCCCCGTCATCGAGTTAGCGTGCTCGCGCGCGTGCTTCCAGTCCCAGAACCGAGCCAAGGTGATCCCATATGGCCGATTTGGTCTACTCCGGCCATCCCGCCGCCGCAGGCCGCCGTTTGCCACGCCGCTGGCTGTCCCGCACCGCCGCTGCCCGCCCCGCCGCTGGCTGTCCCGCACCGCCGCTGCCCGCCCCAATCCTCTGTGACCATTCGATTAGAGATCAACGGCCCAAACTAGATTCAATCTGAGTCAACCAAGTCTATCCCGGTCAACCGTGTCGTTTTTGCAAAGAAACCCCTGTGTTTTCCCATATTAGAACCCGCCGTCCACTGCAGTGAGAAATATTTACGAATCAGTCCCTGTTTTCATGAGTTAGCCCCTGAGTATAAGGTTTATTTATGTTTTAGCCCTTAGATCTTGTTTTAGCCATAACTTTCTCGTTTTAGATCCGTTTTCGATGATCTTTGCGCTCACGCGATCGTTGCAACGAGTAGAATAGTTTAGTAACCTCTTTTTGTACTGTTTTTGTTGTTTGGTGTACTGTTTCTTATTGTTTGTACTTGTTTGCTTGCATGTGTGTGTGCGATGCGATAGACGATCCGCAGTTCGAGGAGCAGCAGCAAGATCAAGGCTTCGGAGGACCGGATCAGCAGCAGTTTGAGGAAGGCAAGTGGACCCTTGATCATGTTTTGACCCATGAAATCACCAAATCTATCACATTTACTTTTATGTACATGCATGTGTCTATAATATGATGGGAACCGAGTTAAGGACATACCTAGTATTGTTTACCTTATTCCTTGACCAACTTGGGTTTATTTACATGTTGGGTAGCTATGCTAGTCGCTTTACCTTGGTTATGGGTGGATAATATTACAAATGCTATGTTTATTACTTCATGTTCATGATGGTTTAATGTTGTTAATCAAGATCATATGTGTTAATTGGAACATGGAGAACCACCCAAGAAAACAGTACAACCACAATTACTATATGGCTCTGGTCTTGGCTGATTAATTAGAAACTTTAGCTTGTGACAATCTTACCGAAAGGGCAAGAGGGGATGCATTGATGGGATATAGCTCAGTCCTCTTGGGGCAATTGGTATTGTTTTATGATCCTTTGGTAAGGTATCACCTCATTAGGACAGTGTTATGACCACTTTGGCTTGAAACCTTAGCGGGTTGTCATAGGTTAGGGAATCTTTGTAAAGGCCTCGTAGCGTCCCTATGCAGTCATACCTAAGGAAGTGTGATATGGTGCTTGGCCCGCACTTGCATGGTTGGGTTTAAAGTTCTTCGGAGCTTTTACGCGGATTGTGGTGAAAGTGTACAACCTCTGCAGAGTGTAAAACTAACCGGTTAGCCGTGCTCACGGTCAAGAGCGGCTTGGACCCTCACATGATAATTGAACTTGAAATTGATCTAAATCGATGCTTTTACTTATGGTTATGTTGTATATCTTCGTATATACTTATCTTATGGGTTTAATGGTATATACTTATATCTAGTTAATACTTGCTAATAAAATATGATCAACTAAAATTGCTGAGTGTAGTTAAACCATGTCAGCTATTCCTTGAAATAGCCTTGCATATATTATAGTTGTTTCCCTGCCACTTGTTGACTACCAACCATAAGTGTACTCACCCTTGCATACTTGCTGCTCAGACCGTAATAACAACTGCCCGGAGTTTCCAGAAGACTTCGAGGACTTCTAGGCGTATGTCTCCCAGTCATCTGCCTGTGCTGAAGAAGATTCCGCTGCTACTCTTAGTCGTTTATTTATTCATTTAAGACATTCGGTTTTGTAATAACGTCTTTAGTACTCTTTTACGCTTGCACTAGTTGTGATATTCACTTTATGTTTAATCATATGTGTGTAAACTGATCCTGGCGCACATATGAGATGCATTCGGTTTGCCTTCATAAACCGGGTGTGACATTCCGTGTCTTCTCTGATTAATCTATATGCAAGCAAGAAGGTACCATGACCATCTGTTGCAAGTAAAATATTGCCGATGCACATTCCGTCAGCGATGTGCGAGAGCACTTTGTGGAGTTCGTGGTGAACCGTCAACGGGACCATAGGAAGTATTAAGGCCCACTGCCATCCTATGTGCATCTACTCCTCTTGGTGTACATCACTTATACCACCTATACACATTAGCATACAGCATACTAGTACGTGTAAACAAAATCTGACAGTTGAAATGGCTCATACATTCCACGGTCCCCAGCTCATGCCTCATGGTAGGGAAAAAAAAACTCGACCCCTGAACTGGTTCAAACTCGAGTCATGGCATCTTTGAGTTTGCTACTCATTCGGGTTGCCTGCCTTTTGAGGCCTTTAAAAGTTTGGGCTTTCCGAGTGCTTTTGTGCAGCCGCGCTTTATACGTGGATTCCCTTTGCTTGGGCAGAAAGAGGGACCAAGCTATCTGAAAGAGAATGTTTGAGGACTACTGACCGGAGATTCGAAAGAACGGATTCAAACTTTGGACTGGCCTGAAAAGTGCATGTACGGGCTGGATGCTTGATGATATCCTAAGTTCCCAACAGGTTCCATATTTTATTAAACAGCCTTTTATATGCAAGAAATGCTTCATTTCTTTGCCCGTAAAACGAATTTATTGTGCGGGCAATGTTAAGTTTTCAGGGAAGCTGATCATGTGTCGCTCTGCAAACATGGAGCAAACTAAAATGATATGCAGGTAGAGCTTAGTTTGGGGACAGAAATAAAGATGGCTGCGATCTGCTACCTAAACTCATCCCTGCTGTACTCCAGTCAAACTAGAGAACATTTTTGGGGACGCAAAAAGCTCTCGCTCATCATCGCCGGCCACAAAGAAAGCTACGCCGGTGATGATGCCCCGTTGCAGCAGAGCGTATTCAGTATGAAGCAACAACTACAAAGCAACTAATATATCTGTATCTTTCCGATCCATGGAAAAACGAGAAGCTAATGGAGTACTCGTGCTCGTGAAGTTGTAGCCGGCCGGTACGTCTACCTTTGTTTGAAGGAAAGGCGGCGAATTAAAGTGTTCACGACCAAAATTGGCAGTAACCTGAACAGACCGGTCTGACCGGTGTGTCCAGGCGGTCTGACCGGTCTAGGCGTTTGTAGACGGTCTGGCACGACCAACCGGTCTGACCGGTCTATGAGGAGTCCGAGTACAATTAGAGTTCTTAATAGATTTAGATATGTAAACAGAATTTCTTGCGGGGTAAGTCTTTCCCACCCTATAAATATAAAGGGTCACGGCCGATTGAAGGGAGAACCCAATCGAACCAATCAAATACATTTATCCTTATTTTTTTACTTTTCTTCCTCGTTATCCTACTTTTCCAACCTCGACATGCTGTTCTTCTCTCGTCTTCATGGCGTTTGAGGACGCCCTAACTGGCCTGCCGAGCCTAGGGCAACCCTACGCGTGCTTGCCCCCGACAGGGTCCCTCCCGGGCGAGCGTTCGTCGGATCGTTGCCGTTGTGCACGGCGACCGGTCTGACCGGTCCCTCTGACCGGTCTGACCGCTTCACGCAGGAGGTGTTGCAAGAAGCTCCTCCTCGCGTCGCGCGACCTAGCGCGATCGTGTGTTGGCCTGTAAAAAACGTCAACAGTTTGAGCAATAAGCATGCGGAGAGTACACTACTCATTATTCAATTCGATCGCTCGGCTCTAACCTGCGCTGCAAACTTGAGAGAGGGAAAAAAATCATTTTGAACCCAGCAAAGACGATCTCATCTGTTTCTGAAAGGGAAAGACAGCTACCTGATAATACGCGAGGGCGCCTGGCAGGTCGTATCTGTATCTCAATACACTTCCATGGGCAGGCAGTACGGATACGCGCGTACAGCGCTGCGAGGGCAAGATCCGCAGCAGCAGCGGCGGTAGCACACCCACATGGCGATATTCCGAGACTACCCGTATCCGCGTCCAGGTGTGCAGGTTTAGCAGTAGCTATCCTCCATCTGAATTGATCCGTATCCGCTATCCTGCTCCAAGGTGTGGAGCGATGCGGCAAGCTGCTCCAGAGGCCCAGAGCTCCCACAGCCTTCCCCTCCATGGCTCCATGCATGCGAACAGCAGAAGGTCACATGAGCAACAGAAGGCGACGCCTGAAATGAAGGCGGTGGAGCAGTGCCGAACGCTTCCCTTTAACGCGGCTGTCTATTCCTTTTGTCTTTCGCTCGCTCCGGCGGCCGGGCGGGGGTGAGGAGAGCCAGAGCCCAGAGGCGCCTCAAAAGCCTCCCCCGCCCGCATCGAACGCGACAGCCCCGGCGAATAAACAACCAGCGGCGACACCACGCTCGCGCAGGCAGGCACAGTGCCCTCGCCGGCCGCAGCTCACGGCACGCGCCCGCACAGGGACGCCATCAGAACATGCGCGGCCACTGTGCGCGCCTTACCCTCTGCAGGCGGCAGCACAGTGTTTGCAATTGCGCGGCTGCCGGAGAGCCGGAGAGTCCGGCGGTGGCCGGCGAGATGATTAATGGCGAAGGTTAACGATCGATAGAGGGCGGAAGGAAGGAACTGAGATTATCAGACCTATGCAGTTGATTGATCGACTAACCGACAAGTGACGGGAAAAAATTAGCAGAAGGGTTAATGGACATTGATGGTTTTTGTCTTTTTTACAGCCTGTAGATGATGAGGAAGCACGGGAGCACGGCGCGGCGGTCGAACACCACCAGCTCGCCGCCCTTGCCGGCGACCCGGGCGGAGTCGAAGTGCTCCTTCGGCTCGGAGCTCGCCCCGGGCTCCGCCACGCGGCCCGCGATGACCCTGCACAGGAACATGGCCCGCCGCCCGGCCGCGGGCCCGCGCCCGCTGGCGTGCGCGCCGCCGCTGCCGTCGAAGGTCCGGATGCGCGGGGCGTCCTCGCCGCCGGCCGCGGCGGCGGGCGAGGAGCCGTACGGAGGCGCCGGGGAGAAGCGCATCATCTCGTTGCCGTCGGCGGCGCTGCGCGCGGCCCCGCCGGCCCGGGCGCGCACCGCGGCGCGGTAGTCCTCGAAGCGCGCCACGGCGCGCGCCGGGTTGTGCACGCGGAACAGCATCTCCACCACGCCCGGGAACGCGCCGCCGCCGCTGCTGTTGGTGGGCGCTCCTGGCTGATTCGGCGGCGGCTGCGGAACCGGGAACGGAAGCGGAGACGACCACGAGGACAGAAAGATGATCTCCACCACCTGCCGCGACGAGTGCCCCGCGGGGAGCTCGGTCAGCGCTGGGACGGGGCCGAGAGGGCCCGGGGGCGGCGACGGCGGCACGACAGAGGCCGGCTTCGTCTTCGTCTTCTTGCCCGGATAGGCACTCGGCTTCGACCCCGAGCCCGGCTTCGGCCTCGCCCCGCTGCTGGCGTGCTTCGACGAGGCGACGTGGCTGAGCGCGTCCCCGGAGCTCCCGCACCCAGCGCGCGGGAGTAGCGGATGGAGCCTCTTGGGCGGCGGCGCCGCGACCCTGGCGGCCACGTCGTCGGCCGCCATGGACTTGCAGTGGAGTGACCGGACCCAGCTCCCCGCCGCCGCCGTCGGGCGCCGCCGGGGCGGCGGAGGCTTCTCCGGCATCGGGCGCGCGGTCGGAGACGCAGCGCGGTCGCTGTGGCCGACGGCTGTGCGGTGTAGCCGTGTAGCGACGACTAGGCAGAGTAGAAGGCTAGGGATGGTATATATGGTTAAGCAAAGCGGGTCACTACGCTAGCGCTGCCTTGGGTGGTCTTGCTAATATAGGGCTGCGGTCTGCTGCTTATCCTGGGCAGGTAGCGCAGCTGTCAGTGTTAGCGTTGCTCAGACAGCGCACTTGATCAGAGGAAAATTACTATTTTACAACCGGTAGAATGCATCGTCGGATATACGGTGTACATAGTACTGTACGTAACCACTGTAGGGACCGTGGTGGGTTCACAGGCTTCTCATCATCAGACTGCAGTATCTACTGTTGAAACTTTTAAAATGACTGGTAGATCGAGGGGATGCCATCACTCTTCAGTACTACTCGTAAAAGAGGGTAGAAGTGCAAATTTAAGCTCGTATTCAATCTGTGCTGTCCTTGGGGGTTTGCAAATGGAAACGGCACGTACGTTTCTGTCTTCCAATACGAGACGCCAATTGAAGTTACGCCCCAAAAACAGTCGCACAATCACGCACTTCATGGCCGGCGTTGGCTCACCTTTATCGCTACTCTAGCTCACATGCCTTTGCATGTTTCGGCTTCCAGCTACCCTCCAGAGCCACATGTCACGGCATCGACAGTCGACACTAGCCTGGTATATCAAAACCGAACCAGCATTATTGGCACGATCGTCCTATGGCTATACTCGCAGCGACTAGCTACCAGTAAAAATTACGCTCCCTCCCCTCTCGTAATCGTAAGATTCCATTCCATTCCGTCCGTGGCACCCTCGACTCGAACGATCGCCTCACGCCATGCACGCATGTACCCCCGGCCGCTGGGAAGCGAGCGAGAGCCGAGGATCGATCGAGGCGGCCACGGAAGCGGCGTGTGCCAAGCAAGCACGAGCGTCCAATCCCGCAACTGTAGTGCACGTCACCGGCGATCGGACACGCACACGACGGCGCGCGCGGGACCGGCCGGATCCGCGTCAGGTCAGGGGCAATGCAAGCGCAGCGGTTCGGCCCCTTCCTCGCCCACGACGCCGCCGTGCGCGCTCGCTCGCTCTCGGGGCCAACCGAGCGACCCGGCCCCCGCCGGTAGACGACGGATGCAATCATCTCGATCCAGCGTACGCGTTGGTTAGTTTGCTCGCGCGTGTCGTCGTCGTCGCACGCTGCTGTCGCGGCCGATCGGTATCATTTCGCGCGTCGTTTCTCTCGTCCGTTCCACTACCAGCTCCGAGCGAGCTCTCACGCGCGGTGCGTGCCCGGGACGACGCGACGCTTGTTCTGTTGCGTTTCGTTTTCGGCGGCTAGGAGAGCCAGGGGGGCTCCGGGCTCGGCTGCTGATTCCACGGTCGGAGCACTAGTGTGGTTACTGGTTAGGCACGCAACGTCGGCAGGTTAGGCTGGATTTTTTGTTTCTCTAATCTCTAAAAATGCTGGCCTAGTGGCGTGCATGACCACCGCTACTTAATCACGGGCCATCAACTTCTGTTTCTTGCACAAATCGTACACTCAGCCAATAGGCAATATGCAGCTATCCAGTGCAAATTACCTGCGAGTTAAGCAATTGAACACGGTACAGTCCTAATGCTCTCTTCACAATTTTATTTGGTCTTTTATTTTTTTAGCTCAAAATTAAATAAAATTAGAGTCCGGCTCTTCGATTATCTAGGCAAAAATTTAAAACACTTTACCACCCTTAGGTACAGGGAGTGCATGGTACTCCATGCTCCTCTCCTCTGAAAATGTGGGTGGATAATGGAACAAAACAATTGCCCTGCTTGTCAACAAAGGAACACCCTCATTCACTGAAGAAAGCACGCGTGACACGGTAGATTTGGATTTGAACTAAGGTCTCGTTTAGATGCATGCTGTAAAATTTTTGAAAGAAAATCTTTTAATATTTGAAGTATTAAACATAGACTAATCACAAAACTAATTGCAGAACTCGTCTGTAAATTTCGAGATGAATCAAATGAGCTTAATTAATCTATCATTAGAGCATGCGTACCGTAGCAATTAATGTAGTAATTTAGTGTCTAATTATAGTCTAATTAGGCTCATTAGATTCGTCTCGCAATTTACAAACAAACTATGCAATTTATTTTTTATTTCGTCTAGATTTACTACTCCATACATGTAAGATTCTCATTCGATGTGATAGTTTCGAAATTTTGAATTTTGCATCTAAACAAACAAAGGATAAAGGCCCCAAGGTATGGTGCCAAAAGTGACCTTTCCCCGTCCGCGCGAGCAGAGGATAATCTCACTGCTGCCGGCCGTGCCTTTCGACGCGTTCGCGCGAGTCTGTGTGCCGCAGGATCATGCGTGCACTTTTCTGTCGTGTCGATTTGATCCACGAGGCGGGCAGGGGCGTTAAAATAGTAGTGACGCTGACGCTACACCACAGTTTGAATTGGTTCGGTGAGCTTGTGGAGCCCGGTGGAACCCAAATATAATGCAGGGGGCACAACTTAACGCGACAGCATTCAGCAAACCCAACATAAATGTTTCGGATTAGTACTGCAGCCGCAGTAGTGGGAGGCTCTGTTTACTTCCCACTCCATAAATCTCGTAAACACAAAAAAAAAACATCACATCCAATGTTTCGACACATGCATGAAGTATTAAATGAAGTCTATTTATAAAACTTTTTGCATGGATGGGCTGTAGATCGCGAGACGAATCTAATGAGACTACTTAATCCATGATTTGCAACAGTGATGCTACAGTAACCATCCACTAATTATTGATTAATCATGGATTAATTAGTATCATTAGATTCGTCTCACGATTTACAATCCATCTGTGCAAAAAATTTTATAAATAGACTTCATTTAGTAGTTCAAATTAGTAAAAATTCTTTGCAAAATTTTTGTTACAACGGAACTAAACACGGCCTGAGTTTAAATTTGAAATCGAAGTCAATCGGCACAATCAACAGGCGATCAGCAGCAGCGGAACGGAAAGCCCAAGCTTGTCCTTGGAATTTGGAACCTTAACTCTCAGCCCAGACCGAGTTCGAATTTGAAAGGAGAGATGGGGGAGTTCCGAGGCATCGTTACCACACGGCCCGGCCTTTGCTTGCTCCCGCCTGCGGCCTGCCGCCATGCGCGTGCGCCACCGTGCCAAAAAGGCCCATGCGCGAGGCCGTGTCGTGTGATCGTGTCACAGTCATTCGGGGCGGTTTTTATATTTTTATATTTTTTATTTTCGTTTTTTATAAAAATATATTTTCGATTTGGAAATTTACATGAATATACCCGGCCGCCCCGCTGCCGGGCGGCCGGGATCTGGCCGCCCGGCAGCAGGGCGGCAGGGGCTTTTGTGCAAAACATTTTGCTCAAATAATTGCGCGGAGGTCCCTGGGGCCGGTCGCCCGGCAGCGGGGCGGCCGGCCCTCCCACCCATATATAAGGGTTGCCTGGTCCCCCCACCCCTCATTTGCATCACTAAAATTCCAGAAACCAAGAAAAAAGAGGGAGGGAGGGAGAGCGGCGAAGCTCTGCCGGATTTTCGAGCCGGCGACTGCAGGTAACCAAAATTCTTCTACGCTTTACAAATAGATTATGTTGTAATTATTTTTGTTGAAACATTAGATTAGCAATCAATTTAATTATTGTTAGGAGTGATTACTTGTACATTTAGGTGTAGTTACTTGTAATGATTAGCGTTGATACAGTACATTTAGTGTTAGATTAAGTATTAGAAAGTACTAGAAAATTGTTAGAGAAGTATTAGAAAGTCTTAAAAATTGGAAGATAATATTAAAAAAATTAGAAAATATTAGAAAATTGTAGAAAGTATTTTGTTGAAATAGTAGTTTAGCAATCAGTTTAATTATTATTAGAAGTGATTAGTGGTACATTTAGGTGTAGTTACCGATAATGATTAGCGTTGATATAGTATATTAGCAATCTGATTGCTCAATTGTGATTGCCAGGGCTCAACACCATGGCATCCTCAGGATCCACCAACATTCCATGGAGTAAGGTGACGGAAACAGTCCCTCAAGAAAGTCCAGATGCCTATGTGTTTTTGCGGATCCTTATGCAAACTAATGAAATCAAGGGTTTTGGGGGACGACTTTGGCAAGAGATTCTTCATGTGCGAGAATTACGAATACGACCCGCCCAAGCATTACGGCAAGGACCGAGCAAAGGTACTACAAAATACTATCAGAGTTTGTCACTTTCAGATCTAGTAATGACTTCTAACATGATTTAGGGAAAAGACTCCACCGCCACTATGTGATTTCTTGCAGTGGTTAGACACCGAGCAATCTCAGCAGGATAAGGACCACGTGGAGCGTCAAGCAAGGTGGGCTGCACAAAGGTGGCAACGAATGCTGCATGAAGAACAGATGAAGGAGAAGTGCAAGAAAAACCAGGAAAAGATTCAGAAGAGGATTGCAGAAGTGGAACGTCAGAAGGCAGAGGAACGTGAAGCTGATAGGGAGAGGAAGCGAGAGAGGGCCCGCCGTGCTAAGGAAGCAGGGTCTGAAGCTATTAGGAAGGGAAAATATCCCCGGTGCACTCAGTAAAGCACTACCATGTAATCCCGGTATTTTACATTTCCTAAGACATTTTAGGTTTATTCACAACACGAGGTTATCGTGTTGCACATGCCATGCTTTTCATTGTTCAAGTACCTAGTAGTACGAACGTCTTAGGCCTCTGTTTTGTAATCGTAGCATTGTTTACAAAACTGTATTGCAAACCGAAAATTTATGATTCGTAACTACCATTCTAATTTCAGTACACTACATTCAGTGAGCAATCTAATTGAACCAACCTACACATTTAGAACTACAACCAAGAAATCTTACTACACAAATACCTTCGTAATATTACATGCTACAATCTGGTGCAAATACATATCCATACATAACGAAATGTAATTATCACATACAGGTCGGAATACATATCCATACATCTGATTCAAATACATATGCACACATAACGAAATCTAGACGCGACGGGCTCCAAAATCCGGAGGCAATCCATCGGTGGTATTTCCAGAAGGTCCAACCTCAGCACCAGCATTATCTTTTTGCATTTTAGGGCACTTCTTGTAAGTGTAACCATCTACTCCACACAGGTTGCATCATTTTTTCTTCTTTCCTGTCTCAGACTCATCCATTCCGTTACGGATACGAAGTGTTTGCCGTCGACCTACCCCTCTCCTAGCATCTGGATTGGGAATGTACACTGGAGAGATATTTGGTGTAGTGAATGATCCCAGACTGCCTATGCCATATATCTCATGGCCCCAAGTGTGCACAGCGGTTTCTTTTATGTAATATTGTGAAACAAAAACCCCAGGATCCAACCCAGATTCTGAACAAGCCGCAATGACATGGGAGCATGGTAAGTGAAGAAGTTGTGCCTTCTTGCATCTGCAAAAAACCTTGCCTTCCGACATTATCAAGCATTCCTGAACGACCCTTTGTCTGCGGACACCTTGCCATGTCCTGTCCTTGCATGAAACCTCAAACCTTTGATCTTTTGTGCCCATGGAGACCACTCTGTGATATTGAGCATTTTCAATCTTTTCTTTCATGTTGTTAGTGACCCTATTACAAAAAAATCACTTCTGGATCATTAAGTAAGACAGCAGCTGCCTGGTATCGCTCTCTGAAGTACCTTGTGCATCCGTAGATGATGAACTCAACTATGCCAACAAGAGCAAATCCACGAACATGACGCATTACCATATTGTAACACTCTGCGTGGTTGGTTGTCTCGATCCCATATCGACGACCACCAGTGTCGTATAGAATTAACCACTTCTCCTTAGGTGCATCCTTAATCCACTGTGTGAAAGGTCCGCCGCCGGAACGTCTCCGGCTGGAGGTTGAGGCCTGTTCCTTTAGCAGCTCGGCGCATATATTATCTAGCACCTGCCATAATGCATCAAACTTCCACTGCTGATTCGGAGTGCACAATCTCTTGAACAAATTCATAAATTCCTTATTCTTGAAGCGCTCATAAAAGTTTGCACCCATATGCCTTATGCACCACCTACTCACAACATCTGGCCATAGAGGAGGCTGTCCTCGACTTCCTTCATGTATTTGCCTTATTACTGCTAGAAGACCAGCATGTCTATCACTGATGAGGCAAACATCAGGCCTTCCAGCAACAACGTGAATCTTCACACGTTCAAGGAACCAGTACCAGCTCTCTGTGTTCTCATTCTCAACAAAAGCAAAGGCGATGTGAACCACCTGCTTGTTGCAATCAACTCTAATCGCTGTCAGTATTGTCCCCTTATATCTTCCTGTCAAGAATGTGCCGTCAATACATAGAACAGGAAGACAATACATAAATGCCCTCACACATGCACCAAGGCAGAAGAAAGCACGAAGCAGAAACACAGGTCCCCCATCTAAACTCGGTTCAATGTAGGTATCAGCCGCGCTTCCAGGATTTCTCTGCACAATTGCTGACAGCATGTGAGGCAGGTTATCATATGATGTCTCATATGTGTCGAATCTCATCTCAAACACATTTTGTTTTGCCCGCCAAGTCTTTGCATAGCTGATTTTGTATTGAAAACGGTCGTCGATGTCCCTAATTATCAATTTTGGCTCATAATCAATTTTGTCCAGAATCACCCCATACATCTTCTTGGCCACGAAAGTGGATGTGATGTTACGGTGAGTTTGCGCAACAGCAGTTAATCTACATGTATGTGGTGTAACAATTGAACACTCCCAGTGTGTCTTGTACTTGCCCTTGTAGGCATGTACTCGCCATGTACAGTCGCCATTGACACACTTCACCTCATATTCTTTGCTGCTAGACTTCACAACTCTGAATTCCTTCCTCAACGATATAGCCCAAAGCTTCACAGCATCTTTCACAGTTTCAATGCTAGGATACTTTGCTCCCTGCACAACCTCATTCTCTCTGTATTCGTACTCATTACTCCTAATATCCTGTATCACTGGATTTCCGAAACCCGTGTCTCGCCATTCACATAGCAACGGGTAATCCTCATCGTCTGATGAGTCCTCACATTCTTCCATCATTCGAGCCTCTTGGTCTTCATTCTGTACAGCTTCCACTATTTCAGGTATCCGCTCCCCCTCATCAGCTAAACCTTGCAGCTCAGGTTAAATGACATGCACGTTCTGATCTTCTTTTTCTCCTACCTGATCAGCCATACCTTGTGGCTCAGGTTCTGTGACATGCATGTTCTGATCTTCATTTTCTTGTTCCACTGCTTGGTTCATATGAGATGATGTACTTGTTGACCCTTCACCGAAATGGGCTGCCTTCTGGTGAATCTGAATTAGCATTGCAAGAGGCCACCCGCGGTCAAGAGCTGCTTGCATGTAAGTCCGCCATTCTTCGGTGTTTGCTATAAGCATCAACTCCCAGAAATCCCCTTCAGTTCCCCAATTCGTCACAGTTTGAACGGTTAGGAAATGAGTCTTTGGATTCACATTGAATATCTCGTGAAGCCATTTGCGTATGGAACCAAAACTCATGTCTAAGAGTTTATCTATTCCGCACTCTTTTCGTTGAAAAGCTGATAGATCTACTCCATACGCATCATGAGAAATATATCCGTCACCATAATGAACTTGAAAACGAAGCTTGCTCGACATATCTGGACACACAATCATGATATTAAATTGATTACTAATTTACTATTTCAACAAAAATAATTACAACATAATCTATTAGTAAAGCGTAGAATAATTTTGGTTACCTACAGTCGCCGGCTCGAAAATCCGACAGAGCTTCGCCTCTGTCCCTCCCTCCCTCTTTTTTCTTGGTTTCTGGAATTTTAGTGATGCAAATGAGGGGTGGAGGGACCAGCCAACCCTTATATAAGGGTGGGAGATCCGGTCGCCCTGCAGTCGGGCGGCCCGGGCCGGCCGCCCCACTGCCGGGCGACCGGCCCCCAGGGACATCTGCGCAATTTTCTTCGCGAAATTTTTTTCATAAAAGCCCCTGCCACCCCGCTGCCGGGCGGCCAGTGGTATATTCCTGTAAATTTACAAATCGAAAATATATTTTTGTAAAAAATAAAAATAAAAAAAATAAAAAAACCGCGTCATCCGGGTCTCAGGAGGCGGGCCTGCGGCCTGCCACATACTCCTGCGGCCTGTAACATGCGTGCCAAAAACTTGCTTGTTGGAGCTCTGGATCCGGCGGCTTTTTTATTTTTTTATTTTTTAAAAACATTTTTTACAAAAAATATATTTTCGATTTCACATTTTACAGTTTTATACCCTACCGCCCGGCAGGGGGCCTCCCGCATGGCGGGGGACGGCAAGGACCTACATGTAAATAAATATAAATTTTTTTGCGCGGAGTCCCCTAGCGGGAGCCTGCCGCCCCCCTGCCGGCCGGCACCTGCCGCTCGGTGGAAGGGCGGCAGGCAGCCCGCCCGCCGGGCTAGGGGGCGGCAGGCTCCCCCCCAATATAAAAGCTGAACCCCTTCCCTCGCACCCTCATTTCCTGCCCACGAGATCCATAGAGGGGAGAGGGAGAGAGGAGGGGTGAGGAAGGTAATTCCACCGGCGAAGCCCTGCCGGATTTTGGATCCGAACTGCAGGTAACCAATATTTCTCAACTTTCTCATTGAAATTTTTTTGTATGTTTAATTCTATGATTAGTATTTTTTATTATTGCAAGCACTTAGGGTTCGGATTAGTGGTTATAATTGAAGCCATACCATGTTTCTAGATATTGGATTAATTAAAATAAAGTTTTTGGATGGCCAGATATGTCGAGCAAGGTGGCGTTTCAAGTTTATTACGGTGACTTCTATAGAATTACTCATGATTCCTATGGAGTAAATCTATCAGCATTGGAAAGAAGACAGTGCAGTCTAGATAAATCCCTAGAGATGAGTTTTGAGTCCATGCGGAAATATCTTCACAGGAAGTTCAATGTGAATCCAAATACCCATTTGCTTACGGTTCATACATTGACTTCCTTGAAAACTAATGGGGATTTCTGGGAGTTGACGCCTATAAGTAGTATAGAAGAATGGCAACATTACATGCACGCAGCTCTGGAAAAGTGGGTGACCTCTCGCAATGATAATTCAGATTCATCAGAAGGCCGGTGATTTAGGTGAAGGGTCAACACACACAATATCTGACTGGAATGAAGAGATGGAAGAGGATAAAGAAGAAGAGAACGTGCAATGGTATCTTGTTTAACTTTCAATTTAAATTCCGTTCATTATATCAAATTAGTCAGCCCCAAATGCTTGGACACATGGTTTGTGGCCACCTTTAGCACAAGCACCAATTAAACAAATCAAACAATTCTGAACGCCAGCTCTACTTGACCGAGTCATGGAGCCACAGGTAAGGTTCACAAAAAATATAATCATTGCAATCAAACATAGCGAACATATAAGTATTGCAATTAAAGGTAAATGAGGCATGCCGCCCCGTCACAATTTACTTCACAATCTAGACCGATCAACACCATAACACCATATGATACACATCATGTCATTTATTGCAAACATACAATTTTATACTCCTACCGCCCGGCAGGGGGCGGCAGGATCCCGCCAGGGGCCTCCGCATAAAAAAAATTATGTTTATTTACATATAGATCCCTACCGCCCCCTACCGGGCTATAGGGGTATAAAACTGTAAAATGTGAAACCGAAAATATATTTCTGTAAAAAACGTTTTTAAAAAATATAAAAATAAAAAAGCCGGCTGCATCCGGCGGCCGATATCCCGCGTCCGGACGCTGTGGCGGGGGCTGGCGGCCTCGTCCTGGACTCCTGGTTCTGTATTGAGTTCTGCTTGAAGGCTGCAGGAGGGTTGGCCGTTTTCTTGCGATGCAATAGTACAGTATCCTCTGCTATACGTACTATGCCCACATTTATTTTGCCCCGATCCTCTTTATACTCGCGTATAAAATGACAGGAAACGCTAGTCAACTTGGCCGCTGCTCCTCTGAACTCATGCAGGCTACGGGCTTACACGATTTTGAGACAAGTGCCGAACGAGTCAGCAGTCGTTTGGCAGGGCTTCACCTAAAACGGTTTTACCAGTAAAGTCAAAGCTGGTGAAGTCAAAAAAATTTGATTTCATCTAGATTTTAGCACGGACTTGTAAAACGAGTTCACGCTACCATATCTCATTTTGCGTGAAACAGATGAAGCTAAAGCTAAAATAAACAATGTCAAAAAGACCCTAACAATACATTCTTGCAAACACGAAGAGATTAACTTGCAACTGTAACTTTATATACCCTGCTATAGAGTTTGTTTGGTAGAGCTCCATTTGATTCTAATTCTCTATAGAAGCTGATCTCTGATAAAAGTGACTCTTTTTTATTCTCTAGTATAAACTCTTAAAATCAGCTTGGAGAAGTACTTCAAGAATCAAGAGAAGCTACTTTTTTCTGCTTCTAGTCTTTTAATTAGTTTTTTTTACAGAATCACACAATAGAATCACTTCTATCTGAAAAACTGTTTTTGTAGAGCTTCTATCGTATTTAGCAGAAAATTAGCTTTGGAAGCTCTGTCGAACACACCCTTAAATATATTTTATCGAAGTAACTTTCATAAAAGTTCAACTAGTACTGATATTTATATGGCCTGATTTGGAGCTGGCCAGGCCCGTGGGGTGCAAGGGCCCCTTGATTGGATGGCTGGTTTGGGGGGGGGGGGGGGGGGGGTTGCTAATAGGCGTGCGCGCTCCAGGACAACAAGTAGCAAACGATTTCTGACAATCTTGGCGGATCCCATTTCCGGCTTGGGGATCATTATTCCCTTTCCTTTTTTTTTGGTAGCCCGCGCTGAATGCCGCTAGCGGCGTAGGAGCTTCGAGATCGTTCTCTTTCTTTTTTTGGACCGCTTGCACTAAATGCTGCTAGGGATCTGACGAAAAATCATGTCACACTAGCTTATTTTGATTTCAGCAAAATTATGTCACGCAGCTATCTTTGTGTACATAACTTATGTCATGCTACATAATTTATTGAACTAATGATGTATAAGTTGGGGCATAAAAAAATCTTGTATACATAATTTACTGATACATAATAATATTTTCATTTTTGTGACAAGAAATAAACTTGTATACATAAGTTTGTACTGTATACATAAAAGTTTTGATGCGTTGAAAGTTATGTATAATAAAATATATTGAAAAACTTGCTGCCTTGTGTGCATAACTTATGTCGTGCTGCATAAGTTATTGCTACCTTGTATAACTTACGATGTACAAGATGTGGGCATTCGAAAAAGTTTTGCTGCTAACTTGTATACATAACTTATTGAACTTAAGATGTACAAGTTGGGGGCATAAAAAAGTATTGCTTTGTTGTATACATAATTAACTGTTACATAACAATATTTTTATTTTCATGACAAGAAACAAAAATTGTATACATAATTTTGTATTGTATGCATGAAAGTTATGATGCATTGAAAAATAATGTATGATAAAATGTGTTGAAAAACTGGTATGATATGTAACTTATGCATAATTTATCATGTGTGCTGCTTTGTATGCATAACTTATATTCGTTCTGCATAAGTTATTGCTACCGTGTATAACTTATGATGTACGAGTTCTGGGCATCCCGGAAACAAAATTTTTGTTGCTAAATTATATAAATAATTTACTACTAATAATATCCTCAGAATCCAGGCGCAAAATAAAAGCAGCGTTGACTACGTGGGCCTCTGATAACACTCCGCGTGCGGCGGCATAAACGGGCCAGCCAGCGATCGGCCCAGCTGGCACGTTATAATGGACTAGCAAAAAAGAAAAGAAAGGACCACTCCCCACCTGTCGGTTCGATTGCTGGGAACTAGAGCGCGATTGGTCAGTGGCATGCAATCCCAGCGCGTGGGGCAGCTCCGGAGGTATGAAAATTTCAGCCGTTTCTTGAGGACCTGGCTCCGGGGTGACCTCGCGTAGTTGTTGGCATGCATGTATTATTTCCTTATTAAAGTAATCATAACCAATCATCTTCTTTGTGGGGCTTGGCTTGATGTTGAAAAAAAAAGTGTGGCCAGCCTCTACTGACACACAGGCATGATGCTTTTGCATGCTTCCAGCTAGGCCACAGCCGGATCTCTAAGAGCAAAATTAATAATTTAGCCATCTACTGACCGTAAGGATCTTTATAGCCTAACCTCTCAACTTATTTATATAGTAGTTAGTTTTTCATCATTAATATATTGTTAACATACGGTTTATTTATCTCTCTCATAAAGTTTATTGATTTTATGTTGAATCTTGAAGCCGAATGTAAAGTTACCGTGAGTACATATACTAAAGCTCCAAGAATTGGAGCGATTCCGTGAGTCGTGGCCCCACGTGGGACCCACACACTGTTCATGCGGGTCCTATATACTATTTAGGTGGGACCACGTACTACTCAGACGGGACCCACGTAGGACCCACATACTTTTCTAGCGGGACCCACATGGGACCAACGTACTTTTCTAATGGGACCCATGTGGGGCCCATGGGGGTCCAGGTGGGACCCATGTACTAACCAGGTGGGTCCCGCACAAATTGTTTGGTGGGACCCATGATTCTATTAACTGGATTTCTTTATCTTTAAAAATATATTCCTTCCATTATTCGACAATGTAAAATATTTTTAACTACTTTCTACATATAAAAATAATAACTAGATTTTGTATACTACGTTCACATGTAGTAGACTTTAATAATTTTTGGGATTTGGTTCCACTTCATAAACTCATAAAATATAATTGAATTATTCATTCATTGCTAATCTTACTTTTTGTCCCTACCAAAATCAATAATCAATATAAGTCAATCCATCAACTATACCTACTAACACAAAACATAACAAATTTCTAAGAAAAAAGTTATACTTCTATACTAAAATTCTTGAGATTGACGCGCTCTTAGACTATAAACTACTATGCCGCTTTCCTATAACTTTTAGATTTGATTTAATACATCAATATATATTGCTTCGACCATAGTAGCAGATAATATCTTTCCATTACTACTTTAGATCAGTATTTTTGGTATAGGCGCGCATAGCACGCGAACCTAAGAGCAGGTACAATAATGGGCTTAAAGCCAAACTAGTCAGCATTTTTGCTGATGTGGAGGAGAGAAGGGAGGAAAGAGAAGAGAGATTGGCTCTTGTTCTAGCACCAAGCTTGGCACGGAAGCATAAACATTTGTAGGCCCAAATAAAAATGCACGTGAGGGAGAGTAGAAAAGATAAAGTAAGACATAACATCACATAATAATAAAAAAGTTTTTAGAGACAAATATAAGACAACTGTTGTATGGCTTAGCTCTTATCACTTGACTTACACTATCTCCAACAGAATACCCATCACGGCACCCAAACCCAAATATGGGTCGTGCGGGCTGCTTTGGAGGAAAAAATCATCCTCCAACGGAGTACCCAAACCGCAGACCCAATTTGGGTACGAGTCGAGTGGGAACCAAAAAATGCCTCACTCGTCGAGTGGGAACCAAAAAATGCCTCACTCTCTCTCCTCGACCCAAAAAATCTCGGCTGTGCCGCCCAACTGTTTCGCAGAGAGGGGAAAGCAGAGGAGCGGCCCGGCGGACGGTGGCGGCGAGGCGGCCCCGCGGAAGACGGCGAGGTGGGCCTGCGGACGACGCCGGCGAGCCGGACCTACGGACGACGCCGGCGGCGAGAAGACCCTGGGGATGACGCCGGCGGCGAGGCAGTACCCGCGCCGCCTGCTGCTGCTGCTCGCCTCCCCGCGGGCCGCGGCGGTGCGGGACGCTGGGAACGGCGGCCAAGACGCCCGGCCGGGCGCCGCATGCACTACGGTATCTACGGGAGCGGAGGGACCTGGCAAGGAGAGGGGTTGGACGGGCGGCGCCGGCGGATGGAAGAAACGATTGAGCGAAGGGAGAAGAGCTGAGCGGGGCCGTGACAGAGAAAATGCCTTGGTTGTTGGAGAGGCTGGTTTTTTAAGTGACGACCGATTCGCTGTGCACCACCCAAAATGACAAATGGGTCTCGTTTTTGCATGCCCACCGTTGGAGATAGTTTTATAGCCAATCACTTGGCTCTACTATTAACCATGCTCTAACTAGTACTCCCTCTATACTTGAAAAAAATGTCGTTTTGGACAGTGACACGGTTTCCAAAGTTTAACTTTAACTTCTTATTTTTATAAAAATATTTATCACAAAATGATATATTTATACTTTTGTGAAAGTATTTTTTAAGACAAATCTATTCATATGATTTTTGTATTTTGAAACCCAACAACTTAAAAATTATTCATAATTTATGTTTACAATGTTTGACCCAAACTTTATCCAAAACGATATTTTTTCGAATATGGAGAGATTACTTTCTAATGCGAGCAGACCGGTGGAAGAAGATAACCAATAAAGACATCAATTTTGAAATGCGTGCCCAATTGAAATTTTAGAACACCGCGAATATTTTGGGCCCAAATATGAATGAGAAAGGTCCAACATCTGAGGGCGCGTTTAGTTCCAAAAATTTTTGGGAAAAATTACTATAGTAATTTTCAACCGAAGATTAGGAAGACTAAACAAGATCTAATTGTAAATCTAATTACACGGATGGACGGAAAATCGCGAGACGAATCTATTAAGCCTAATTAATTCGTCATTAGAAATTGATTACAGTAGCACGACATTGTCTAATCATTGTATAATTAGGTTCATTAAATTGGTCTCGCGATTTTGCCCGGGAGTTGTGAAATGAGTTTTGTTAGTTATCCACATTTAATACTCCTAATTAGTGGTCAAATGTTCGAAGTTACTGTAGCGTACGAAAATTTTTGGTAACTAAACGGGGCCTTAGGGAACATAGGCCGTGTTTAGTTCCAACGCAAAAAAATTTTGCGATGAAATTTTGCTAATTTGAAGTACTAAGTGAAGTATATTTACAAAACTTTTTGCACAGATGAGTTGTAAATCGCGAGACGAATCTAATGATACTAATTAATCCATAATTAGTGGATTATTACTGTAGTATCACTGTTGCAAATTATGGATTAAGTAGGCTTATTAGATTTGTCTCGTCATATACAAAATTTTATAAATAAACTTCATTTAGTACTCCGTAGATATGTTAAAAAATTCGATTTTTTTTACGGGATTTACGGGATTTACGGGCCATAAGGTGGCACGCCCCTTGGCCGGCCTCCTCCCCCAATCCCACAGACTTATCCAAATCACCCTTGCCGGCGCGCATGGCCCCCTCGACCACCTCGCCGTCGGCGCCGGCGAAGCCCGCGCTCCTCGGCGGCGTCGCGGAGCTGGACGCGGCCGTATCCCTCCGCCTCCACGCGCTCTTCCTCCCGGTGCCGCGCCTCCTCCTCAAGGCGCTCGAGGTCGCCGGCGACGGCCGCATCTGGCTCCCCGTCCCCATCTCCCTGCTCCTCCTCTCGGCCTCCCCCGCCAACGCGTCCGGGGCGGTCTCCCCGCTCCTGGCCGGCCTCGTCGCGGGCCTCGTCATCGACCTCGCCCTCGTCTGCCTCGCCAAGGTCGTCGTCCGCCGCCCGCGCCCGGCGTACAACGCCAAGGACATGTACGTCGCCGTCGCCGCCGACCACTGGTCCTTCCCCAGCGGGCACTCCTCCCGCGCCTTCCTCGTCGCGGCCTTCCTCTCCGGCGGTGGCTTCCAGCCCCGCGAGGCGCTCTTCCTCTGGGCCGCCGCGACGTCGGCGTCCAGGGTCCTCCTTGGCCGGCACTACATCCTCGACGTCGTCGCGGGGGCTTTCCTCGGCGTGTTCGAGGCCTGGCTCAGCAACTTGCTCTTGAGATTCATGTGTGCCCGAAACACATTTCTGGTGTGCTAAACTGCTACTGATCCTTGCCCTTTTGTACGATTAATTACACTGTGATGGCATTGTTGTTGTTACGAGGTTGCAATTTTGGTAAGCAATTCAAGTTTGATGAGCAGACATGCTGTTTCTTCAGAGGCTCAGCACGAATAGGAGGAATTAGCAACTATATTTTCCCAGTAGGAACAATGTTTTGGGCTTGTTAATGCAAATGACATCATGGCAGTAGTTACCTAGGAGAGTATACGCATATTCTTTAATCATGGACTAACACTAACAGCTATAGCTGTTATAAATCTTATTATGAGCAATTATCGTGATAAATTTGTTTCTACTTTCAGTTCCAGGTGCTGTGGCTACTGCTACAAACGTGGCTAGGCTGTTTTAGTCTTTCATGAACATGCTCTGCATTGGATACTTGGTAGATGTGTACTGGTTAGGTGCCATGTCTTAGATGCTATGCACAATTGCATTTAGATACACCAAGAAAAATGACTGCTTCCAGATACTTGATATCAATTCGATTTTACCATCGTTAGCATTGCTCCCAGGTGCGGACAGCCGTGAAACTGTTGACATTACAGTATATCACTGTGTAATCAGCACAAAACTGGGGTAATTTTTCAATGTCTGCTTCCAGGCACTTGCTGCCTCTTGAATACTCCAACCAAATCACCCTTTCTAGATCAAGGATTTTCATTTCAAATGGGTTATCAGAGTTGGGCACGGGAATTGAACTGCAACGCTGGCGAGAGAGCTGGACGGGAAGAAAAGGAATGCTCACGGAAATTCAGAAAAATTGTCTGCAAGACCTCCAATAATGCGGCAGCAGGCAATCTGCCAATATCTTCAGTCCTGCTAGTGTTGGATCGTGGGATGTAGGCCTTGTTTAGTTGCGAAATCATATAGTAAGAGAATCTTACATGTATGAAGTATTAACGAAAAAAATGAATTGCATAGTTTGCTCATAAATTGCAAGACTAATCTAATGAGCTTAATTAGGTTATGCCCTTGTTTAGTTCACTTCAAAATTCCAAAACTTTATAAGATTCTCCATCACATTAAATTTTTAAACGCATGCATGGAGTATTAAATGTAGCTAAATAAAATAACTAATTACGTAGTTTGTCTGTAATTTGCGAGACGAATCTTTTGAGCCTAGTTAACCCATTACCGGACAATAATTACCAAATACAAACGAAAATGCTATAGTACTTTACAGCTTACCTTTTACGCAACTAAACAAGCCTATGATTAAACACTAAAATTGCTACAGTAATTGCTATAGTACACATACTCTAATGCTGGATTACTTATACTCATTAGATTCGTCTCATAGTTTACTGTAATTAGTTTATATTTAATACTTCAAATGTGTAAAGATTTCATTTTTACAATTTTACGCGGGCAACTAAACGAGGCCGTAGTAGGAGATGGAACGGCGAAAACTGAAGGATCTTGTTTCTGGCGCCTGAATCATTATCCTCAGGACTGCTTATCCGGCAGCTCTCACGGGCAGAGGATAATCTGCGGGCACAGTCAGCACGCATCTGTGGCGACCAGTTCTCATATGAGGTGGACAGATGACGACAGCCAAAGCGACAGGCTACGGCGGGCGCAGAGACTCCAGAGGCCATTCGTTGTCACGTTCACAATTCACAAACGATGAGAGATCCCCGTCCAACATCAAGAGGCTCTGACCTTTCTGCAGTTTACTGCAAAAGGTTTGCTGATCAATTCGATCCGGTCTCCCGTTTTCGTCGACGGCCGCACCCAGGGAAGGGTACACGTCCGCCGCCGACCCTTCCCCCGCCAGCGTGGGTGGGCGGCGCGCGCAACGCAGTCACCAGCCGATCCCAACTGGCAGCCGGCGTCGCCTCGCAGTTCCTTCCAGCGGCCGTTGCCCGAACCCAACCACCCTGCCAGCCAACGCGCGGACAGATTGCCGTCGGGGGAAACCCGGGCTAGCACGACGCCACCGCCGCTGCCAATCATTACTCGGCCTACTAAACCTTGCTTAGTTTATGCCGACCCAAACTCCACCTCTCCTCCGGAGCCCGAGCCCCGTCTGCTCCCGTCGTCCTACGATTCGACGATTCGGTTCTTCTTCCCCTATCAAAAGGATCCAAGCACTGCCAGCCGTACTCGTCAATAGCCTGGCTTTGTCTCTCTCGTGTCCCGATACTTTGCTTCCGGGGGCAGGAAACACGCGGCCGGGGCCCCCCGTCTTGGATATTTCAGTTTTTAGGTTCTTGGATCTTCCAGATTCTCGGTTCGCGAGAGGAGAGGAGAGTCGAGGAGAGGAGGGCGTTGAATTTCCCCTTCTGATCGTTGTTCCTTGATCGCCGCCATGAGTAACACGCTGCTTCGAGTCTGCCCTTCCGACCTGAAGATGCCATGTAAGCGCTTACTGACCCTGTTGGTTGGTTCTCGGTGTTTCCTGTTGCGTTCTTTCGGATTACCAGACTGATCGGATCGTTACTGCTGTTCCGGTGCCATGGGCAGTCGAGCTCAAGAGGCAGAATTCAGCATGCCTGGAGCTCGTCAACAAGACCGATCAGTGCGTGGCTTTCAAGGTGACGAATTTGGCGAGTTTGTTTTGGTGAAAGATGCAAATCTTGTGCATCGGGGTTAGCCTCGCGGAGATTGATATTTTTCCTTCGCCCCGTCGAATCTGCAGGTGAAGACGACGAACCCTAGGAAGTACGCCGTGCGGCCTGCCTCCGGTGTCGTGCCGCCCAGGGGATCGTTCAGCATCTCAAGTGCGTCCGCTCCGCTCGTATGCTTTGTATTGCTTTCTCGCTTGGTTGATCAATCGTTCTCATCTGCTACGGTGAAATTGGTGTAGTTACGATGCAAGCGCCCAAGGAGATTCCCCCGGACTACCACTGCAAGGACAAGTTCCTCGTTCAGAGTATCGCTGTGGACGAGGGGACGGCGCCGAAGGACATTGTCCCTGACCTGGTAAATTCTTGCACAACTCGCATTTACGGAGCTGAATGGCACTGTGTGATGCTTGTTTACATTCACTTTGCGTCCTGTAGTTCAGTAAAGCACCAGGTAAGTTGGTCGAGGAGTTTAAGTTGAGGGTGATCTACGTCCCTGCCAATCCCCCATCTCCTGTGCCTGAGGAAGCAGAGGAAGAGGATTCCCTTGGTTCAGACGTGGACCATGAAGTGAAAATACCATCCACGTCCAATTCTGTAAGTAGTGACCTTACTGCTTGCTGCTCTGACCAAATGATACCATGAATGTTCCTAGTGAGTTATTAATAATGATTGGCGTTTCCATTGCTTTTCAGACATCAGGGCATGGACATGCATCTACATCACAAACTTCACATTACGAGGTGACTTTAGTTCCACCTAAATAGCACTGAATTTTCATCTTAATTCCACCTAAATGGGACTACCTTTCCGTCTTATCTCAGATTGATAATACATGCATGTACTATGTCCATAAACACTTAATCTCAAGCTGATCAGTTGTTCTGTAGCATCATCTTAAAATATTTGATCTAACTTCAGTACTGTACTCTCATGGAAATACCACACTCTATCCTTATTTAATCTTTCTGTCTGTGATGCTAGTGCTTAATTGAAAAGTTTCATTTTCATACAAAATTATATCATAAGATTTGTGCGGGAAAAGTTCTTATCATAGCAAACTTCCTGCTCGTGTGGTAACTAAGGAAGCTCTAGTTTAGCACAATAGTATATGGTTTCAAGATTTATTGCTCTGTAGTCTGTAACATTGTAGTGTGTCAGAATGACATTTGAAAATTGAGAAACCTGATTCCTATTCGCCGCAGACTCGCATTACTTCCACTGTGATTATCATCACAATGAGTTCGAGATGTTACGATTACAATTTCAGAATCTTTTTTCTATCCTAAAATTTTGCCTGACATCTTCGATGTTCTGTGGCTCTCTAGGACATCTCTATGGTATCCAAGTCAGGAGACCACGAAAGTAGATATGCAGAGGAAAACAAGAAGATTCAGAAAGAGCTGGTATGGCTTTTCTTCTGATGATGAATTTTTCTGTTTTTTACTTTTAAGATTGTAATTTTGAGGAAACTAGTTACTTTATTTGTTACAGTACATTTTTACATTATTACTTCTGCACAACTAAGTTACCCTTTTATTTGTTACGTGCTAGTTTAATCAGCTCCTATTATGATATTTAGTTTAGGTATTATTGTTTGGGCTCCTCACAGTTTTATTAATCCTTTAAGAGAACATAATTCTTTGAGTATATAGCTGAGGCACACATAGTGATAGTGCGAAGCTGGTTAAATATGGAACAACAAACAAATCGCTAAGTGCAGCAGCCACCAGGATGCCTTGGAGGTTAGAGAAGTGATATGATAATTCCACACAAGATAGTAACACAAAATGAGAACACGATTTGATGGCCTCTTGTTTTTTTGGACTTTTTCACAGCATACCTTTCTATAACCAGAAGTATGTTTGCTGTTGCAGCTTTGGTATGTGATCACTAACCGATCAAAGTTACTTCGTTTTCAGGAACTCATTCGGAAAACAAAGCCGTCTCCCGGGGGCTTCTCGGCCACGTTTGTGCTGCTAATCTTCTCGTTATGTTTCCTTCTTGGATACCTGATGTTGGGAAGCAGAGCTTAGCGACACACGGCAGCACATCATTTTGCTGCACGGCTCTATCTTTTTGGCACCTTTGCACTCTGCTCCTTTTAGTACAGAATTTGTATTAGTTTGTCCACAATACAGATAGGTTGTTTGGGGGCACTCAAGTGTCCATATTATAACAGACCTGTTTTGAAATATACGTGTGTGCTCGTAATGGTAGAGGCTGTGACACTGTGTTCAAATTTCAGGAAGCATTTCTTACTACAGGTTTCATAAAAAAAATTTGAGTAAATTGCATCTCAGATCCCAAACTTATTCCGAAGTTTCACCTAAACCCTGTGGCAGGATCCTCCCCTTCTAGCTCCGCCTCAAGATCAATCCACCTGCCTCCTCCATGGACCTCCCCAAGATCAGTCCACGTCAGTTCCTGCACTCGATCTACGTGCTTGCCTTCTCCCCCACCGTGCCTGTCCTCGCCTCCGGCAGCCTCCTTGGGGGACCTCTGCAACCGCATCTCCCTCCTCTCCATTGACCCCGTTCGCCCCTCCGCTGCCTCCTTCTGTGCCCTCCCGGTCCTCTCCTTCCACCACCCCTACCCACCCACCAAGCTCCAATTCAACCCCCACGCCGTCGCGCCGCGTCCCTCCTCGCCTCCTCCATCGACACGTTCCACATCTGGCACGCCCCACCTTGACGACCTCTCTGCCTCCGCACCGCCGCCCGAGGTCTGCTCCATCCTCGACAACCGCAAGGCCTCCTACGAGTTCTCTATGCCCCTCACCTCCGTCGCATAGGGGAGTCTTTGACATATATGCCATTAAAAAAGTTGGATGTGTCATACATACCATTAAAAAGTTGGATGAGTCATCTATGCCATCGCGCGAATTTTTTATGGCATACATGCCACTTTGGACGGACACTAACAGAGAGGGAGAAAAACTGGTTTGCCCTTCTGGTTCCTGGAGAGGATTCGGTGTCTCCCCCCGTCTCTCTCTCCGTGTCCCTTCTTTTTTTTACTCCCACAGCATCCTCCTCCCTCCTTTGCGTTGCGCGGGGCCATGGCGCGTGGCGGCGCGCGGGGCCGGCCGGCCGCGGCTGGCATGGACGGCGGTGGGTGCGGACGGCAGCGGCCGCGGCAGGCACGGCCTTCCCCGGCGGCAAGCATGGCGTGCGCGGCGGGCACGGCCAGCGGCGACGCGGCGGGCGCGACCTTCCCTGGTGGCGGGCATGGCCTTCCACGGCGGTGGCCACGCGCGGGGCCATGGCGCGGGCGGCGAAGCGCGGCGCGGCCCTCCCCTGCTCCGCCGGCATGGGGGCATGGCGGGCACGACGAGCAAGCGAGTCGGCGGTGCGGTGAGCGGGCGGCGGCGCGGAGGGCAGAACGGCACAGCGAGCAGGGGAGGGGCTCGGCGCCCTGACGGCGGCGGCGCATGGGCGGGAGTACTCCACGGGCGGCGGCCGCCCGCCCTCGCGGCTGCTCTGCTTCGGGGCAGGGTGCTCTGGGCCAGGTGCTTCCTCTGCACCGTGCACCTCCCCTGCTCCTCTGTTGAGCAGAGCCTCAGCTCTTATCCCCCCCAAAAAAAACTCATGTGAACTATACACCCAGGGGCACAATGATCATTTGGATTGGTGGGTCCCACCTGTAAGTCCTCTGACTTTGTTAAGTTCTAACGGAATATGGATGGAATGCCACATATGTCAAAAGAAGTTCGCTCGATGGCATAGATGATCCATCTAATTTTTTAGTGGCATGTACAGCACACCTAACTTTTTTTAATAGTATGTATGTCAAAGACTCCGCATAAGGACCGCCTCCATCGACACCAGTACACCACCTACACATCGACTACGACGTCATTGAGACGTAGCTCATCGCGCACAACAAGGTCGTGCACGACATCGCCTAGGGCGAAGCCGGGGTCTTTGCCTCTATTTCGCTGACGGCTCTGCCGATGTATTTGACCTCCGGGACAAGGAGCACTCCAGCGTCATTTACGAGAGCCCACGCCCTGACACGCTGTTGTTCAGGCTGGCGTGGAACCGATTTATCCTCCGCTACATGACCGTGCTGCTTATGGAGATCTGCGCCATCGTCGTGCTCGACATACGCGCGCGAGGGGTGCCTGTGGACGAGCTGCACCGGCACCGAGCTTGCGTCAACATGGTGCGTGGGCGCCGCAGGACAGCAGGCATCTCTGTTCGGCTGGGGACGTGAGCAGAGAGAGAGAATGGTGAGGGAGAGAGAGAGGAAGGAGTAAATCAGAGAAAATAAGACTGTATAGAAGGTTTTAATGTTTGCCACCAAGGTGCCACATCGGCATTGGGTGCTTGCATGGAACATTTGGGGATCTTGAATGGACCACTCAGCATGGTTTAGGGATTCAGATGGACGATTTGAGGGTTTAGAGACCTAGATGAAACTTCAGAATAAGTTTGGGGGACTTATGATGCAATTTACTCTAAAAATTTCTTACTATATGAACATCTTCAGGGCGCGTTTCCGTTTGCAAAAATTTTTGGGTGTCAAATCGATTCTTTGACCAGATGTCGGGAGGACTTTTCGGACACTAATTAAAAAACTAATTTCAGAACTCACTTGGAAACCGCGAGACGAATCTTTTGAGGCCTTTGACCGCATCATTAGCACATGTGGGTTACTGTAGCACTTATGGCTAATCATGCACTAATTAGGCTCAAAAGATTCGTCTCGACGTGTACATCCAAACTGTGTAATTAGTTTTGTTATTCAATTACATTTAGTGCTTCATACGTGTGTTTAAAGGGGAGGTGAAAATTTTTGGGTGAAAATTTTTGGGAACTAAACGCGCCCTCAATGTTTGCTTGACTTTGATCACGAAGTGCGTTGAAATCAGTACATAGATTTTGTCACGTTCCCTTCGTGTTCCGTGACATCCAATTCGGCAAAGAAGCATGTGAGACCGGAACTAGCGACTAGAGGGGGTGAATGAGAGTCTTTAAAGAAAAATTTGGCGAAAAAGCTAATTCAAATTTGCTGCCCAAAACACCTCTTTTCTAATCGCTAAGTTAACACGAGTCAACTGGTGACGCACTCATCCTAGCAGCGATTAGGAATTCTTGACACACAGCGAAAAGCAATGCGGAAAGCACGGTAAAAAAAGACTTTCACTGATAAAAAAAGCTAAACTCTCTTTAAAGCACCCTAACTAGATAATGTATTAGGTATAAACCAAACTCTTCGTGCAACCGTGCAAACTTCTAATCTAGCCCACAAGATTAACATCGGGGCGGGGGATTGGGTAATTTTACATTTAACCGCCTGTCGCTAATCATACTTTTGCAAATTCATCCTTCCACTCCCCCTGTGCACCCTCTGGATGTTGATCCTATGGTCCAGATTAGAAGTTTGCACGGTTGCACGAAGCGGTTGGTTTGCACCGATATGTTGCCCCTAACTAAGCATGCATGAATTAACTATGATTTGCAAGAATAAAATTAATTAAAACTTAGCTAATTGGGGATGCAAGCCTTAAAAATATTAGCAAGAAAAATAACTAATTAACTCAATCTAAGAACAGTAATTAAAAAGCTAATAAGCTAAAGAAAGAAAGAAGAAATAAAAAGAAAATAGGCCAAGATGCTTACCTTTTTATTTTGATTACCTGTTGGCAGCAATCCTTCCTGGGCTGCCGCTGCCCCTCCGCATGGGCTGAGCACACGGCTCCGTGGGCGGCAGCAGCACCCACGACCCGCTTGAGCTGCGTACCTCCTTCCTTGGGCTGCTTGCTCGGCCGGCCCGCTGACTTGCGATGGGCGAGCAGCGACCGCGCCTCTGGGCTGGGCTGCTGCGCCCCTTCACCCGTGAACTCCTGCGTTTTTTTCTTTTTTATATTTAAAAATAAAAAATTTCAAAAATATATATCATTTTGGGAATATTTCAAAAATAGGGGCCTGTCGCTCACCCACGGGGCGACAGGGACCTATATGTAAAAAAATAATTACCTGTGGACTCCTGAGGGTGTGTGGGGGCCGGTCGCCCGTCCAGGGGGCGACATGGGGCCCCCTCCATCGGGCGACGGGGTGAAGCGTATAATTAATGTATGCACGGCGACACTGGAACATGGACTTTGAGACCGCTTTTAATTGGACGACTTGTCAAATCTAGTTGTCAGGTGGCCCAGTACACGCAGCTACTAGAGGACCTAGCAAATCCCTCTCATAAGCAAATGAGAGGACCTCCAAATGAGATATACAAAGTGGTCCTAACAGATGGGATGCCCACGCAGCCCCTCCACATATACATAGGCATCTGGCCAATAATCAAAATACTCTTACATGAAGTACACAACCCAATACCCCTTAGGGGTAAAACCATCCAATTTTCTACCGGACCACCGGACACAGACACCACCTTCATGACTTCGCTTCCCCTCAACGCAATCTTCGTGATGACACCACGTGTCCTCCACCACCGCCATCCGCCTGCACCGGATGCGTCCCCGGCTTTGAGGGCCAAACTGGTAAACCTGCCTGCGTTCAGTTTTGAGGTCTAATTGGCAAACCCGCCAACTCGATGTCGACACGTGTCCAGCCTCCGCCAAGCTTCGACGGCTTCAAGTCTTTCGCGCTCCCGCAACACGGGCAACCTACTCGAGCTTGCCATCGTCTCTTTCTCCTTGACATGATTGACACCGTCTTTGTCACCATCCCATCCTCCATGTGCTCTTGTTTTGATCTTGCACCATGTGAACCGTCCGTGATTCCGCCCGGACTCATCGGGTCCCTCGGTCCAAACTTATTCGCGTTCACCCTGAACCTTTCGCTTGACCTTCACCTCATATCGTCGACCTCTGGGCCGCATCCTATACCTGCACATCACGAGCTCTTTATCATTGAATGATTAGTCTGCTTGTGATGCTTGATCATGATGTTAGCGGGGGTACTTATAGCCGAGCGCCCGAGCCGGATCATTAGCGTTCATGTTAGCTTTGAGACGGATCGTGCATGTGAAAGCGGTTAGGAAACGTCCGATCTGGCCACCTCGTGTATTTAGTGTTTTCTCGGATGGCTGCATTGGTTGGCGACCTCGTGTAACTTGTGTTTTTCTAGATAATGGTGTACCAATTTTATTTTCTGTACAGCTCCGGGGAGCCTCCGCAAATGGTCAACATCGTTGCATGGGCTGGTGAACACTAGCACTTTGTTTTTGTATGATGCTGGCTGATTATTTTAGCCTGAGATCTTGGCGTATCGGACGGTGCGTGGAGTACGCGGGGTGGTTAGGGATGATATATAGAGGTCAAGCAAATGGTGATTAATAATGGACTAGGAGCACCAGTCACGTTCAGCTCGTTGCAAGAAAATTAAGTGTCACATGTTTGGATGATCATTTTTGCGGAGTCAAAGTTAACGATGGCAAAACTGCAGAGTGTAATGTTTGGAGTTCCGAATATCCTATTTTCTCTCAATTTGTATACTTGATTTGTGTCTCTCCATCCAATGAGAAGCCAATTAAGGATGTGATTTCCAGCTCTTTCCTTCGGCTCTCCTGCTTGGCATCAACTCCAAGAGCAACTCCAAGAGCAGCAACACCAAGCAGGTTCCGTGGCGGCCGCAGCAGCAGCTCCAAATTTGATCCACCTCAAGTTGACCTCACAGGGTGCCAGCTCATTATCACCGTCAACCACCTCCGGACTCCAGCAGGTTCCACGTTCTCTCACATGGTTTGACATTTTCTTCGTTTGTTGAGATGCAACAAATCAAGTGATTGATTTGGCTTATCGTTGGTTGAAGTCAGAGAAAGCCGTCCTGGACGGCCTTGACCGGCACGGGCACGGGTGCTGCGCAGGGGACAGCGGCTACCATTCGCGTCCTCGCAGCCGGCAACTCTGCCATCTCTAGCATCTGGCCGCGGCTCGCCCCCACCTGAACCGTGAAGAGGAAGCTTAAGGGTAGGGTTGAAAAGGAAAACGAAAATTTTCAATTACTGGGACCATTTTCGAAATTTTATCGAGATTCTGATGTAAACGAAAATGAAAACGGCTACCGAAAATACGGAAACAAAAATAGTATTTTTATCCGAAATTGAAAGTGAAAACGATTTCAGCCTCTACCGACCATTTTCGAAAATTACCGTATTTATGCGGTAATTTACCACCGGTATTACTATATTTGAAGCCCAGTCCAACACATGCTTTCCCGGCCCAATAGCTCGCGGAAGTTCAGCTGAAGGCATAGGCAGCCTCCGGCCCTGCAATAGCACTATTCTTAATAGCATGCTAGTCTATGTTTAAGTCTCTATTTGAATTTGGTTAATGATCATGTATGACTATGTCACTATGTTGTGTGCAACTTTCTGTCATACTATCGTGCATGCTACTATGTGTCCGTTTTCACGGATTGGTTCGATATTTGGATTAATATCTTAATCGAATCTTCACGACTTGTATATGAGATGTGTCAAGTCATATAGTTAATGTTGTGCTCTATTGTTTAATATGTTTATTGTTTTTTAAATATCATTTTGATGGATTTCGATCGTTATCGATGTGTTCTCGACCGTATATTTCTGTTTTCAAAATTACGGGAATACCGGCGTTGTTTTCGTTTCCGAAAATACCGTACCACTTTCGTTTTCGATGAAAAAATGTGAAAGTGAAAATGATGAAGTCTTTCGCCGATCGTTTCCGACCGTTTTCATCCCTACTTAAGAGTGTATTTAGATCATTTTGTATTTTGTGTTTTTGCATTTTTGTCAGGGAATCTTCAATATTTGAAGTATTAAATGTAGACTAATTACAAAACTAATTATAGATCTCGTCTGTAAACTACGAGACGAACTAATGGGCCTAATTAATCCATCATTAGAGCATATTTACTGTAGTAAGCATTATTGTAGCAATTTATGTCTAATCATGTCCTAATTAGGCTCATTAGATTCGTCTCGCAATTTACAATCAATTTTTATAATGCGATTTATTTTTCGACTACATTTAGTACACCATGCAAACGATTTATAAAAATTTTGCGTTTTGCCTTTACAGCATCTAAACACGGCCTAAATTGTATTGGCTTGCGTGGACCTTCAACTGCAGGCCGGCCCCACCCTGAACCGTGAAGAGGAAGCAATTCATGGTTGCCGTGATCTCGTGCACCTTCCATGTAATCTCCTTGGTCTCCAAAAAAGTGCAATAATTAATTTCAGTTGTAGCAGGTGGCACTGGCTTCCGTAAATAAACTGCATATGGGCATGCAGGTTCCTATTTGTCACATCCGATTTAAGGAAGAAACCGAATACATCTCATATGTGCACTAGGATCAAATTCACACACATATGATGAACGTCGTAAGTGTATACCATTACAATGCCATAACGAAAGAGAGTTATAAGAAATTTATTGCATGACCGAAAGTGTCAGTCTTACGCAAATAAATAAATATAAAAAGTAGCAGCAGAACTTCATCAACACAGGCAGATAGTTGGGAGACATACGCCTAGAACTCGTCGAAGTCTTCAGGAAACTCCGGACAATTATCTTGTTCTGAGCAGCATTTGTTTTAATAAATCAAGCGTGGGTACACTTATGGTTGATACTCAGCAAGTGGAGTAAATAATATAACATGCAAGGCTAAATCAAGGAATAGCTGACATGGTTTAACTGCGATAAGCACTTTTAGTTGGTCAAATTTTATTTAGCAAGCATTAACTAAGTTTAAGTTTATACCACTAACCTACAAATAAGTAATTGAATAAATAATAGTATCATAAATAGAGAATGTCAATTTAGATTATCTTGAAGTTCAATTATCATGTGAGGGTCCAACCGCTCTTAACTTTGAGTATGACTGATATATAAATTTAAACTCTGCAGAGGTCGTACAGTTTATCCATAATTCGTGTTTCACTTGATGCTCGGATTTGCAAGGCCCTTAAACACTTTCGAGCAGAGTGACAGAGATTCATTGCAAGGCCTTTATAAAGATTTCCTAACTTATGATAATCTGCTAAGGTTTCAAGCCAAATCGGTCATAATTCTCCCTAACGAGGAAGTGCCTTAGCCAAGGACCACAAAATCAAAGCCTCAAGAGAATCGAGCAATACCTCAACGATGCATCCCCTCTTTCCCTTTTGATAAGATTATTATAAGCTATAATTTCTAATTAATTAGCCAAGATCAAAGCAATATGATAATGTGGTTGCACTCTTTTCCTGAGTGGTTCTCCATGATCCAATTAAAGCATATGATCTTGTTTAATAACATTAATCAATTGTGAACATGAAGTAAAACAAGTGTAGCATTGTTTCCAGGTTATATAACCATAGATAAGTATATAAGCAACTAGCATAACTACAACATAGAGTTAAACAACCGAAGTTTAATTAAGAAAGGATAAACAAACTAGGCACATTCTTAATTGGGACCCTTCATATTTAAGACACAAGCATGCATATGACGTAAATGTGAATCTTACTATTACTTAAGGCTCCTTTAGAGTTTCTACATGAAGCCACAAAGGATCCTAGGTGGACATTTTAAAAAAATAGAGAAATTCTATAAATTCTAACAATAATAAGAAACATCCGGCCATCAATCTAACAACTTTAATTATAATAGCCATCGGATCTATTATCTTTTCTAATAAATTACCCACCTCTATCAATATAAAAATAGACTAAAGGAACTCCCTAAACATGTATCTAAATTACCCACCTCTGTCATCATAAAAAATATAACGTAACCCCCAAATCTTTGTGTAAATTACCCACCCGTGCCATTATAAAAATAATACAAATACTCTGTTAAATTTGCATATAAATTATCCATGATAATAATAATAATTATTAAAAGTTAAATTACTCCTAAATACGAATCTAAATTATATAATTATAATAAAATATTAAAGTGCACCAATGTAAAATTCCAAATTATTGTTTCTATCATTATTAATATATTATTTTTATATAAAAATACTACCAATGATATATGTTATCATGTATTCATGGACGACGGAAGAGATAAGAATATCAATTTACAAACAAATAGTTCAACTACATATATCGAATACATATGGAGGTGTGATGCAAAATGAAATCTACTATAACTGGATAATGATAAATTTATATTTAGAGTATGTGTTAGAATATTCAATAAATGAAAGAAAGCGTGAGGTAGATAATTATAATTATTGACATCATTTTTATATTTATTCTATAGCCCGTGCGGAAGCACGGGTTGACAGACTAGAATTTAATAATTATTAGAACAACAAGTATGATCAAAGGCCACTTTCCTTGCTCAATGTGCTGCTATAGTATTTGCCAGCCCGAACCACCCGCGCACTCCACGCGGCACGGTCCGGTACGGTACGCCAAGATCCCATACTAAAATAACCAACCAGCATCAAACGAAAACAAAAATGCTAGCGTTTGCCAGCCCATGCAGCGATCTTGGCCCTTTGCGTAGCTGGCTCGCCGGTGCTGCACAGAAAAAAAAAATCGATACACCACTATCTAGGAAAACACTAGTTACACGAGGTCACCAACCAATGCAGCCATATGAGAAAACACTAGTTACACGAGGTTGCCAGATCGGATCCTTCCTAATGATCAGGCTCGGCTATAAGTACCCAGCTAACAGCATGATCAAGCATCACAAGCAGTCTAATCACTCGCTGATCAAGAGCTCTAACCACCTCTGCTACAGCGATCGCGAGTTAGTTTGTTGGCTCGTGATCGATCGAGGAACTAGCTAGCAATGGCGTCCAAGGCGTTCGTGCTGTTCCTGGCCGTGAACCTGGTGGTGCTGGGCGTGGCCAGCGCGTACTCGCCCTACGACGCAACCTTGACACAGACTACCACAAAAACGCACATTCGTCTGTGGTCGTTAGTACTGGTCACGGCTTTGGCCGGTACTAACATGCAAATTTAGTACCGGTCCAAAGAAACAGTGGCCCTAGAAGGCTATTAGAACCGGCTGGTGGCTCCAGCCGGTACTAAAGTCCGCCACCGACAGCCTCTAACATCTGCCACCAACAGCTAGTGACAGTTTAGTACCAGCTGGAACCACCAGCCGGTACTAAACTGCCGCGAGGAAATTTAGTACTGGCTGGTGGCTCCAGCCGGTACTAAATGTGGCGCGTTAGTACCGGCTGGAGCCACCAGCCGGTACTAATGTGCCCACTATAAATTGGCACTCTTTTTCCTCCCCGAGCCCGAGCCAGTGCCATTTCACTAGAGAAGCTCGAGCTCGGGGTTGTTCTTCCCTTAGAGAGTTGCCGCCATGCATTTATTTTAGTTTTAGTGAGTGCTCTAGTTATCCAAGTACGCCAAAGGTTTGCAACTTCATCCTCTCTTCATTGATAGTTTTTATTCTTGGTTTTATGCTCTATAGTTAGAGAAATTTGTGACTTTTAGAAATAGTGATGATGAGTATGGTTTCTTTGATTTATGCAATGATTTGAGATATATAGAACCGATGACTTGAATGTGGGAGTAGGTTTATTAGCTAGGTTGAATATGAAAAATTTATAGACATATTTTTCAATCATTTTCTATATATTACAAATGACCGTAGCACATTTTTTTATTTTTAGATTATGATGAGCATGTGGATAGTAGAAATTTTTAGAATGAGTGTAGACAAAACATGTGATTGTAGTAGATATAACCATAATGTGGATAGTTAATTTTTTTATAATGAACTAATGAAAGAATTATAATAGATTTTTTTATTATGAATTGATTATTTTGACACTCTAGTGACGTATTTATTCAGGCTCACATTGAAACTATCTATAAGCTAAAAAAATCTTTATTTCGAAACAAGTATACGTCGTTAATCTCCATCCAATAGTGATGACAATACCTTTCGGGGAAACACTATGCGCTATATGGACGTCGCGAATCGGCTGGTCGCATCACCAGCACTTCTGATTGATACGAAGACAGCATTTGACGCAGTCAGTGTGGTCGTTGTTGCACTGAGAGCATATCAAGGAGCACGCTGCCTATGCCTATAGTGCTATGTTCCTATTAACCAGAAATGTTGGTGCTGCGACTGGCCGATTGGTGACATCCTTGTACCGCACCGTGTCCCTCCGAAAGGCATTATCATCACCGCAGGGTCGAGGTTACCGACATATACATTTTTCGAAATAAAGTTTTTTTTCTTCTAGATGGTTTCTGGATATTGAAAAGAGTGCTCTCCTGGAACTGAAGGGTGTCAAAATAATTAGGAGTTATAGAGATTTATTTCAATTAATTAGAGATTTCTCTCAATTAATTTATTCAGGTTTTTTTGATTGAGAATTAATGTGATTTTGCATTGTAGTTCAAAGACACTTACCAGCAAGTGTGAAATGTAAACGAAGTAGTGTTGCTATTGGGGCATTAGTCACATTGTGCCTGCTCTGTCACAGCTCTTTCTAGACCATTCATTATGTAGATAGGGTGAGGTCAAGACCGACGAAGAATAAGGGCTTACAGAGAGCTGTGACATAGCACGGCACACAATGATGATTAATACCTCAGTAGCAACTCTAATTTCATTACATTTCAGACTTCATTGTAAGTGCCTGTGCAATTCGAATATGAAGATATAATGATGTACATATTTACATTGTAATTGTAAGAGTTTTTCAATCAATTTGCAAATTAATGTGATTTATTTTAATTAATTTATTCAGATTTTATTGTAATTGTAAGAATTTATAATGTTGTAAAAAATAATAGTGTTTTCCAGTAAAATATGGCTTCAGTAGCTGGAGGGAGTGGCACCGGTGAGAGTGATCGTTGTGGAATGTTTGTGTCGTGGAATAAAATGTGTATGTGTTGTGGAATCTATGTATGTGTTGTGGAATGCATCATTTGGTATTTGTTATGCATTTAGTTGTATTATTTTGGCACTCTAATGATATATTTATTAGGGCTCATATGGAAACCATCGAGAAGTTTAAAAATATATGTTTCGGATCATGAATATGTCGTTAACATTGATCCTTCGATGAAAACTCTGATATTTGGGGCTAGAATCGATATCCATGATGCGGTGTGGTATATATGAGGACGCGATGAAGGAGTACGGTCTTGGTCCCAATAATGAAATCCTCGATGGTTTTAGAGGAAGTGACCCTGAAACAAAGCCTTTGCAACATGCATTTATTAATTTGGACTTTTATTAATTTTGTATTTCATTGTTAAATTCACAAAAATGGCTTTTGTACTTCATTATGTTATGTGCCAATTTAAATGATATGAATACAAGTAAAATAATGTTGTTACTTAATTCAAAATTGTAGATCGATGGACCGACAATGGATTCACGGCGACCGGTGCACCATGGCGTGGATTAATGGTCTAAAGTCTTTTTTCGATGCGGCGGAGGCCCACAAGTCATCGAAAGGTTTTATGTGTTGTCCGTGCCGCGTTTGCCAAAATAAAAAGGAATACTCTAAGAGGAACACTCTACACGCCCACACTCTTTGGACCAAGCATGCGGTGAACCCGAAGTTGTGATGCAAGATGGTGAAGAAGATGATGATCATAATATTGCAGACTGGGCTCATCTATATGAAGCGGGAGCCTTTGAAGATGAACCCTTGGACGATGCTGAAGAAATGGACGAGGCTAGAGAAAATGCTGCATAAGACCAACCACCTGATGAATTAGGTCAGGTTCTAGTGGATTCACAAAGAGACTGTGAAACTTTAAAGGAGCCCAAGAAGTTTGAGAAGATGTTGGAGGATCACAAAAAATTATTGTATCCAGATTGCAAGCAGGGGCTTAAAAAGTTGGGTACCACACTTGAAATGCTGCAGTGGAAGGCAGCTAATGGTGTCACCGATAAGGGATTTGAGGAGCTACTTGGAATCGTAAAGAACATGCTTCCAGAGGGAAATGAACTGCCCTCTACAACATACGAAGCAAAGAATGTTGTTTGCCCTCTTGGATTGGAGGTACAGAAAATTCACGCATGTCCTAACGATTGTATTCTCTATCGAGGCGAAGAATATGAGAAACTGGATGCTTGTCCTATCTGTGATGCAAAACGGTACAAGATCAGGCAAAATGATCTTGGTGAGGTCGACGGGGAGCCCGTCAAGAAAAAAGTTCCCGCTAAGGTGATGTGGTATTTCCCAGTAATACCACGTTTGAAGCGCTTTTTCAGAAATAAATCCAATGCTAAATTGATGCGGTGGCACAAAGAAGAGCGTAAGCAAGATCAGATGCTGAGACACCCTGCGGATGGGTCCCAGTGGAGAACCATGGATAGAGATTTCCCAGATTTTGATAACGACCCAAGGAACATAAGGTTCAGTTTAAGGACGAACGGAATGAATCCATTCGGCGAGTGGGGCAGCAGTCACAGTACATGGCCTGTGACCCTCTGTATGTTCAATCTTCCTTCTTGGTTATGCATGAAGCGGAAGTACATGATGATGCCGGTGCTTATCCAAGGCCCAAAACAATCGGACAATGGTATTGACGTGTACCTAAGACCGTTGGTTGATGAACTTTTGCTGCTATGGAAGGAGGAAGGTGTACATGTTTGGGACGACTACAAATAGGAGAATTTTGACCTGTGAGCATTGCTTTTTGTTACCATCAACGATTGGCCTGCACTTAGCAATTTGTCCGGACAGTCGAATAAGGGATACCAGGCATGCACTCATTGTCTAGAAGAAACCGACAGCTTGTTTCTAAAAAAATGTAGGAAGGTTGTGTACATGGGTCATCGTCAATTCCTTCCCCTCAACCACCCCTTGAGAAGAAAAGGAAAATATTTCAAAGGGGAACCAGAAACTCGTGCTAAGCCTATATTCTAAAACGGGAAGTGTGTTTTCTCGATGGTGAAGGATGTCCATGTCGTGTTTGGAAAGGGCCGTGGAAGCAAACAAGTTTCGAATGATGAAAACGTCCATTCCCCAATGTGGAAAAAGAAGTCCATACTATGGGAGCTCCCATATTGGGATGTCCTGGAGGTCCGCAACGCAATCGATGTGATGCACTTGACGAAGAATCTTTGCGTGAACCTGCTAGGATTCTTTGGTATGTATGGGCAGTCAAAAGATACACTAGAAGCAAGACGTGATTTGAAAGAAACAAAACAACGAGAAGACCTACGTCCTGAGAAGAGAGAAAATGGACAGCACTACTTACGTCCTGCTAGCTACACTCTCAGTAAAGAGGAGAAGAAAAGCATGTTTGATTGTGTAACATCCCGAAAATTTACTAAAATAAATCATGTGCTAAAGTTGTGTTTCGTCGTTGAGCTCGACTCCCCCTTAAACCCTGAACCCTAGTCCCGGAATTTTTCCTCCTGAACAACCCGACACCCGATTTCAACGCATGTCCCATCCATTTCCCATCCAGCGCGACGCGTCGCGTCCGACTACCATGAATCTCTCCTTTTCCTCCCTCTCCTCCCTGGCGCGCACCCGACCGCGCACGCCGCCCGCTGGCCCGCGCACCCCGCGATCGCCGCTGGCGCGTGCCCGCTTTTTCCCCCTCCCTCTTTTTCTCTCTTCCCTCTTTTTCTTTTTTTTCTTTTCTTTCTTTTCCTTCCTTCCCTCTCTCCCTCTGCCGCGCGCACCCGGGGCCGACCCCCCTTCCCTCTCTCCTACCACGCGCGCTCGGCCCTCCCCTTCCCCCTCTGCTCCCGAGCGCCACCACGGCCGCTCCCCTCTGCCACGCGGCCCCACCACGCCACCCCTCCCTGCTCGGCCGCTCCGCTCCGCGCCTCCTGCTCGGCCCGCTCGGCCGCGTGCACGCGCGCCGCCCCTGACCGGCCGTGCGCCCGCGCACACGGCGCTCGGCGCGCCGAGCCGCGACGGCCACGCCGCACCACGGCCGCAGGCCCGCGCGCCAGCGCGCGTGAGCACGCCCGCCCAGACCGCCTCTGCATGCCCACGCCCATGCTGCCGCGCCGCGACCCGCGCTCCCGCGCACGCCACGTCGCCGGTCCCGCTCGCCCTGCCCGCCCGCGCACACCGCCGTTGACGCCCGCACACCGCCGCCGCCTGCCACACGCAGTCGCCCAGCACGACGCCGTGCCGCCCTCGCCAAGCACCTACCTCGCTGCAGCCCTCTCACCGGCCAAGCCTGCCCTGCTGCTGCCGTTTCAACGCCGCCGTCGTCTCAGCAGCAGGCTCGCCGCTGTTCGGGTTGACGCCGTGCTGCCACACGCTCGCCGCGTCAACGCTGCACCGCCACGGCGACAAGACCACTCCGGCAGCGCTCGCCCCACACCATTAACGCTGCCCTCAGAGCTGCCTCGCCGGCCGTCGCCCCGCTCTCACCCCCCACCACCTTGGCCGCCTATAAAAGGGGCCGCGGAGCACCCCGAGCTCCACAGCCCCACCACAGCCAACTCCGCCACCCCAGCCCTCCCTTTTCAAGCTTGCAGCGCTGCCGCTTGCCATTGCCGCCGCCGGCCACCGCAAAGCCCCCTCCCCACTGCTCCTCAGCCCAAATCAAGTTAGGGGATGACACCCCCATGGATCCCTGATGCTCCTCCCCCTCTCCTTGGTCGCCACCGCACCCCAGAGCGCCGGCCTGAAGCCCCGCCGCCCGCCGCCGCACGCCATTGCGGCCAGGCCGCCCCGGGCCACCTCCGCCCGAGCTTCGGCCGGAGATCTACCCCGCGGGCTTCCCTCCTCCTTTTCCCTCTCACCCCGGCCGCCGCCGTGGCCCCGAGCGGCTGAATCGGCCGCCGCCGGCGAGCGCCTCCCCCTCCCCTATTTCCCAGTGCGGGAGAAGAGAGAAGACAGGGCAATATGCCCAAAACCCCCCTAACATTTCCCCTATTTAATAAAGAAACCTCCCACCTTTTTACCTTTTTGCAAAAATAACCCCTTCTTTTATTATATTTCAAAACAGACCCTCCCACCTATTGAAAACATTTACAACTAAGCCCTGACCCTTTTTAGAATAACCCAAATAATTTCTAAATTTCAAACCAAGCCCCTGCCCTCTTAAATTTAATTACAAATAGGCCCCTGGACCTTTATTTAACCCCTAGACCTTTGATTAACCTATCATTTCATGCACCAATCGAACTCTGATCAACCCGAAACTCAACCACACCTTTCTTAACCCGGTACTGGCCATGCCATTAAGAGTCCACCCAAATATATTACTCCGTACTCCATATCTTATGTGTTTCCGATTCGAGCTCAACGATAGATCTTTGTATTGATTGGGTGCTTGTTTGTGTGCGCTGTAGACCACTGAGTGAACGAAGGAGAGCCCGTCAGCGAGCAGTGCTGTGAGCAGGTGAACGAGGACCAGTTCCGCGACCCCGAGCCCGAAGGACAGGACCTCCCCAAAGGCTACGAAGACGGCAAGTTCAATCCCATCCTTTGGTGCATGTTTCTGTCCTAGTTTTTATAAACACAACCCAATGGCCTGCTTTATAAAATTTCATATGTTTTGCTTGCATGAAAACACGGTTGGATAGCCACCCCTTGATTTGTATTGACCATTCCTTGACCACCTAGATTAATGTCTGATTTTGCTTGGACGTTAATCGATACTAGAACGCTTAGGACTTTACTCATAAAACTACTTGTTTTTATAAAGAAAATGTGTGCGTTTGTGGGAAGGGATAAATGTGGTGTTTTTGTAAAGAAAGTTTAGACGGGATGGATGACATTTCTACGGATTTGCCACTTGGTGTGCTCGTGCCCTTATGGCAGGGCAAAGGAGGGAGATATCCATCTTGTCGTGTCTAAGGACCGAGTTGGTGTGTCATCTCACCTAACTCCACTATCGTGCAAACCACTCGACCGTTGAATGGGCAACGGCTTAGCATAAATCCCATTAGTTAATTTGATAGCCATCAGGAGAGCTGAGAGCAACGGGTGACTAAGGAAAAGGGATAAGCCCAGAGTGATTTATGCCCGGTTATACCTAAGTGAACGGTCGATGACCCCTTGGTGCATCCCGTGATGGCTAGTCAGGTTTAGCTAAGATGGGTAATGGCTATGTTGGGATCTACACCGACACGACGGTGTCCGAGTTGTGGTATCCTACTTGTGGGTAAAGTTGCACACCTCTGCAGAGTCAAAAGCTATTCGAATAGCCGTGCCCACGGTATTGGGCGAGTTACGGTGTGGTCACATAACTAGTGTTTTATTGGGATGGGCTGGTGTGAGTCGTTTTGGAATTGAGTCCGGCAGTTGTGCCGTGTGCTATGACGGATGGGGAGTCCGGTAGCAGTTTAAAACTTGAACTCCGTGCTACTACAAAAACTGATTTTTCTAAAAGGTTTTCTGTTAAATAAACCCCTGCATAAAATTTAGCTTTCTGCAAATTAAACCGTAACCTTATCCTTGATTTACCTGTGCATATTATTCTGATATAACCCCCTCCGTGGGTGTGGTTGGATTTGCTGAGTACGTTTGTACTCACCCCATTCTTACTTTTTACAGAAGAAGACCCAGACTTCGTACCAGACGACGCCGAGTAGGGTTATCGTTCTGCACCCAACCTTGCCTGTGGAACCGGCCCTGTCGAGATGCCTTCGCTGTCGCAATATTCTGAGCCCGCGCTAGACCCCATGTGGTTTGCGGTCTGGTGTTATGTCGTAGCTTGGTTACTTATTATTATTATCTGTATCGAGTGTCCTCCAAGGTTTGTACGGTTTTGAACCATCTGATGTAATAAATGTGGCATCAGCCTCCTGGGACTGGTGTTTTGTATCACATTTAAGTCTTCTCTTACGAGGGGACGCTTCAGATTGCTTGAACAGTATGAAGGTACTGTCCGGTTACTCCTCGAATATGAAGGGAAGAATTAATATGAAAGAGAAAAAGTTCACAAACCTAAAGTCTCATGATTGCCACGTTTTGATGACCCAATTGCTTCCAGTCGCGTTGAGGGGTATTCTACCAGAAAATGTAAGATTAGCAGTGGTGAAGCTATGTGCCTTTCTTAATGAAATTTCGCAGAAGGCAATCAATCCAAATAAGCTCACAAGGCTACAAAATGATGTGGTCCAATGTCTTGTCAGTTTTGAGATGGTCTTTCCACCTTCGTTCTTTAATATTATGACCCACCTCCTGGTTCATATTGTGAAAGAGATAAACATGTTAGGCCCTGTATTCCTACACAATATGTTTCCTTTCGAGAGATACATGGCAGTCTTAAAGAAGTACGTTCGGAATCGTTCTCGGCCAGAAGGATGTATCGCCAAGGGCTATGGAACAGAGGAGGTCATTGAGTTTTGTGTTGATTTCATTGATGAACTTAGTCCGATTGGGGTCCCCATGTTACGCTATGATGGGCGATTGGAAGAAAAAGGCACACTAGGTAAGAAATCTAATATGCACATCTCTGAAAGTGAAATCCGCAAAGCAAATTTCACCGTTCTACAGAATTCATCCCTCGTGGCCCCAAATATGGATGAGCACATCAATATTGTCCGATATGAAAACATAGGGAAGTCTGAGGCATGGATTACACGTCATCACATAGATAGCTTTGCGGTTTGGCTGAGAAGAAAACTCATAGGTGACAGCACGATTGATGTACAACTACAATGGCTTGCTAGGGGACCATCGGCCACAATCATGCAATACCAAGGATACGAGATCAATGGATATATGTTTTACACAAGAGCCCAAGATGAAAAGAGCACGAACCAAAATAGTGGTGTGCGTATTGATGCAATAGGCTATGATGGAAATAAGGACAGCTACTTTGGTGTCATAAAGGAAATATGGGAGCTTGACTATGGCCCCTTGAAGATTTCTTTGTTCCGATGCCAATGGGTGAACCGATCAGGTGGCGGTGTAACGATAGACCGGTATGGAATGACAATAGTGGACTTCAAAAAGATTGGATATAAAGACGAACCATTCGTCCTCGCCAAGGATGTGACACATGTTTTCTATGTGAAGGACATGGCAAGCAAACCTAAGAAAAATCAAGGCAAGTCCGACGACGAGCCAAAACGCCACATAGTTCTTCCAGGAAAAAGAAAAATCGTTGGAGTTGAAGACATTTCGGACAAGTCAGAAGACTTTGATCAGTTTTACGACCGTCCTCCATTCTCTGTCGATGTTGACCCTAGCATCCTATTGTCCAAAGAGGACGCTCCTTACTTACGCCTCGATCATGATCAAGGGACATTCTTAAAAAGAAAGGTTGTCAACGTTCCATTAAACAATGATGTGTAATCATTATGTTATACTTTCATGTTCATGTAACCAAGTGATTGATGTAATATATGGTGTATGAAATAACTTATATTTTAATTTTTATGCATTTATATAATAGATTGCACAGAAAACACAATTGAAACATATATAAAAAAATTTAGACTCAATATGATAAATTAATTAAGTGCATACTCAATGTGATAAACATAATTAAAATAGAAAATCTATTTAATTACGAGCATGCACATATATGATAAAACACCCCAAAAAACAGAAAATCTATTTAATTAACATGTATGAAATAACTGAGATTTAAATTTTTTATGTATTTATATAATAGTTTGCACAGAAAACACAATTGAAACAGATATAAAAAAATTTGGACTCAATATGATAAATTAAGTGCATACACATTAAATATGTCCAACATAGTGACCCATAATACAGAAATATAATTTTGCATGGTGAAAACAACATATATTTATATTTATAATTAATTTATTATGAATAAACAACATATAAAACACTCAAAAAGAAAATAGAAGAGCTATCTAATTAGTTGTTTAGTACCGGGCCGTAGCTACGCCCGGTACTAAAGAGCTACGTGAAAATTTTCCCGCCAGATGGGGCAGGTTAGTACCGGGCGATGCCTTTGACCGGTACTAAATGTGGCCATTTAGTACCGGACCGTGGCTACACCCGGTACTAATCTGCGCTGGCGCCAGTTTAGTACCGGGCGTAGCCATGGCCCGGTACTAAAGTGGCACCCCAATATATATAACACAGCCCCGGCCGTTTCTCCTCACCTTCAACTCTCGCCTCCGCCCAGATCGATTTCGCCGCCGCTTCTGCCGCCGGTCGCCACTTCGCCCCGCCGCCGCGCCTCTGTCTAAATTGATACCCAATAGTGAAAATTGTAGAAATTTTAGAAAATTCGTAGAAAATTATAGATATTTGTGCAAATTGTACTAAATTTGTTGAAATTTGTAGAAAATGTATGGAAAATTATAGAAAATATAGAGGAATTATGGAAAATGTGGAGAAATTATGGAAAATTTTGGAAAATGAGTGGAAAATTACGGAAAATGTATGGAAAATTATGAAAAATGTATGGAAAATGTAGAGAAATTACGAGAAATTATGGAAAATGTATGGAAAATTATTGCTTAGGGATATTGTACAAAAATCTTCATGTCTTTAAAGCTTTATTGAAGTTATAGGTTGAATTGTGTATTAGTAGAAAATATTAGAAAATTCAGGGCACATTTTATAAAATTCCAGGGCACATTTTATATAAGATGTATATGATGTAAATTTTAGAAATTTTGATCTTGTATGCATTGTACGGCTTTGTTGAAGGTGCACTTGTAAATTTTTTATACATTGTCAATTAGTACAAAATTGCATATCAAACATATGTTGATTCACATAGGAAACGAAATGGAACCCTTTCACCGTGATGACGACGAGGCCTTTCTTGCGGACATAATTGGTACGGGAACGCACCACAATGAAGAGGATGCTGCCGAGGACGATGGCAGCTAATACCTTAATGATACTGGCGATGGTGATGATAACCAGACAGAACAAACGACTGTGCAAGATGATAGCGCAGAGGTATATACAATTCGTGCTTATATATGTAAACATACGCATTAATTCTGTATGTAAGTATAATGCATACTAAATGCATATTTTTTTAGGCATCCGGATCGACTAGGAAACCAAAACGGAAACGAGGGTCGAAGACAATCATGGAGGGGCAAACTATTATCACTTCATTGCATCCTGACGGTGAACCAAAGTCTCCGAAGCGTGTGAAGACGACGGTGGTGAATCAATGTGGATGTTATGTCAGTGACCACATTCCCATGTGCTTCAAGCTATGGAAGAAAAGTAAAGCCACAGATATCGATGCTGACGTCGTTCCCGAGACCGAGAAAGAAATGTTATGGGCAGATGTCAAACGGCACTTCACCTTTCCGGAGGACAAAGAACAACTGTTTAAGGATTGGGTCATGAAGAAGATGGCTATTGCTTTTCAGACGTTCAAGAAAAATTTGAACAAAGATTATGTTAAAAAGGGACTCACGCCGGACTTCGAGAAAAACTTCAAGAATCAACGTCCTTACTGGGAGGCATTCGTGCAGTACAAGTCGTTCGAGGATAGCAAGAAAAAGACAGCCCAAGCCAAGGAGAATGCGAGCAAAAAGAAGCACTTCCATCATCTTGGGCAAGGAGGATATGCATCGGCGATTCCGAAATGGCAGAAGATGGAAGATGATCTCGTTGCCAGAGGAATCGTACCGGCGACTTTCAACTGGCCGTTGCGAGCAAAACATTACTTCTACGCTCATGGAGGCTCATTGAATATGGAAGATGGGTCGTTCGTCACTAGCAATGCCATAAGGGAAGCGGCCGACAGGCTCGATGTGGCACTAAAGGCCGTGTCCGAAGGCAGCTTCAAGTCAGACAGAGAGAAAGACGAGCTGACGTACGCTCTTGGCACACCGGAACACACATGACGTGTGCGAGACATGGGCGTAGTTCCATGGAAGCATGGCTTCAGTGGCGACATAGATACGTATCGAAGCCGACCGAGAAGAAAGGCTGAAATAGCAGAGAAGGTGCGTCCCCTAGAAGAACGGGTTGCTTCGATCGAAGGTGCATTTACAGCTAGCCAACAGCAGCCATCAGAAGCCAGATCAACGGCTCAGCTGGAGACTAGCCCCGTCGGCTCGCAGCGTCGTAGCAGCGTCGCTTCAAGGGAACACCCAGCCGCAGATCGAGAGGAAACGGTTGCGGAACATTACCCCGTGGACGACATCGCCGTGAGGACCCCCTGTGAGCTTCTATTTCCGCTAAGGAAAAAACTGAAAGTAGTCGCTCACGGGGTTGCTGAAGTCCCTGTTCAAGGCGGGACAATCCATGGCATGACAATTCCAGAAGGATATGCTAGAGTCATGGTTGACCGTGTCGAGAAAGGATGGGAAGACCTCGACCTCGAGATCCCTGGAGGCGATGGAGAAGAGGAACTAGGACAGGCCCTCCACACTTGGATCTATTGGAAAAAACAGTACATAAAATTTGCAGGAAGGGATCCTAGCCCGTCTCCGAGGTCACCGCCAGCTGCTCAAGGGTTTCCGAGGCCCAGTGTGGATCCACCATCACCGCCCGCAGCCCAGGACCCCAGCGTTAGTCCATCGCCGTCACCGCCCGCTTCCGGGGAGCCTAGTGTTAGTCCGCCTCCGCCATCTCCTCGCCCCGCAAAGAAGAAGAAATCTGCTTGGGTGCCGCTACCGCCACCTCCAAAATATAAGAAGACCCAAGAAGGAAAGAAGAAAGAGAAGCCCGCGCCAGAGAGGTCAGGTTACGAAATGACTCCAGAGGAATTGGATGCTTGGGTGGAAGAAGACGTGCGCAAGCAGTTGAAGCCAAAGAAGCCTCCGCCAAAGGAACCAGTGGATCCGGCAGCGAAGAAATTCTATCTATCCATGATGTGCCAACCAAAGCCTCCACTGATGTCGGACTACGACCGCTCGATTACAAAATCATGGGAGAAGAAGAGAATCAGAGGTACAACCAAGTCCCCCAGCTCGGCGAACAACCCAAACAAAGCATACCCCCTCTAGTAGTGCTTTCAAAAGAGGATGAAGCTACTGCTGAGTTTGTCAAGGAAACGAACCTCACAAAAGCTCAGCTCCTAGATCAGGAAAAATCCCGGTTCACCAAGGGGCAGGAAGAAAGCCATTTGTACTGGGGGAACCTCTGATGTGGCCAGAGTTGATTGACACCCTACCAACAAGAATGCGTGAGTTACATCAGTGGTACTTGAAAGCATGTGTAGAGGGGTATATAATGCTAGCTGCTCGAATTAAACATACCAATTTCTATCGGAGAATGGATGACATTTGGATTGATTTTGACCATTTTTGGTTTCTATTCCATCAAGACGCCCTAGACAAGTCCCTCGTCAGTGTATGGTCTATGTAAGTGTTTTCTGTCAATTGTATACTCTAGCTCTACTAAGTCATTTAGATTTCTCATTCCCTCCTTTTATTTGTAATCGTGCAGGATGAAAATGCAAGAATGCCGGAAGAGCGGGATTTACAATGTTGGCTTCATAGATCCGAAAGTTATACATGAGGAGTGTGTACGCCAATATCCTAATCGGACCGAGAATAATTTAGTCATGTCCTTGGAAGGGCAGCACGATCGCACATTTATTCTGTTGTCGTACAACTTCAAGTGAGTCCTTTCACTTTTTGAGTCACTTCAACTAGCCAATAAGTGTATATATCTAACATTTCTTGTATACATATGTATGTATCAACAGTTTCCACTGGATCCTACTTGTGATCGAAATCGATCGGTCCCGAGTTACTGTGTGGGACTCCTTGAATAAGCCACTAGAATTATATCAAAATCTCGTAGACATCATGCAAAGGGTATGGTCTCGGTTCCTCAAAACACAATTAGGAGTCGCGTCAACACCGACTGAGCTTGAATTCAACCATAACAAGCCGGTACGAATATCGCACATCTACTTTCATTTATTCAAATAACATGAATATTTCATAACATGTATATATGTATTTATGTATATAGTGTTTGAGACAGAAACAAGAAACCAACCTCTGCGGATACTACATATGTGAGCACATGCACTTTTTTTGCAGAGATACTAAGAGGGTGACACAAGAAAACTTCGAAATACGTATGACATTAGTAATAATTTCTTGTATCTAATTCCATGCAGGTACTAAATTAAACTATTGGTGTTTATTTGTTGTTGATAGATTTGGAGACTGAAAGAGAATCTCATCGAACCGGAAAGAATCAGGGCAATTCAAGAAGCACTCTTGGATTCCTGTTGGATGAGGTGATAAATCCAAATGGTAAATTTCATTCCGATCCAATGATAAGTGTGGCTCGAGCTGATAAACTCAACAAACGCCGCAAGAAGGATGCCGGTGCCGATGACGATGCAGATGATTAGAATTATTGAAGAATTTGTCGGAAAAAACTTATGAGAATTCATACATGTAAATATTATTGTCTTTTATTCATGTATGTATATAATTTTTAACATTTCTTTTATCCATATAAGTATATAATTTTTTTATTTGCTTTGCTCCATATACAAATACAAATTCTAGATACGAGTACGAGTACGAATACACAAACCGCTGCGAGTACGACTACTAATAATAATTAATTGAAATTAAAAGGAAAAGAGAACAAATATAAAGCATCAAAAAGAAGAAAAAAAAATCGTTTAGAACCGGTACTAAACTTCTCAGCTTAGCTGCTGGCGTGGCCAGCAGTTTAGTACCGGTTGGTGTTACCAACCGGTACTAAATAGGCCGTTTAGTACCGGCCCAGCTGACCACCGGAGGGGCGGTACCGGTCGGGAAACCGGTACAAACCGGGAGTTCCCGACCGGTATAAGAGATTTTCTAGCAGTGCACGCCATGGTCGCCCAGCGGTTGCTCCCTCGACTTGCTGAAGCTGGGCGTGCGCGCCGACGTGCTAGGCCTGATCAAGGCCCAGGTGGGCACGCCACCGGCGCTACCGTGCTGGTCCCTCCTCCAGGGGCTCGTCGACCTCCAGGCTGCCGTCTGCCTCTGTACTGCCGTCAAGGCCAATGTCCTCGGCATCCAGCTCAACCTCCCCATCAACCTCAGCCTCATCCTTAACTACTGTGGCAAGAACGTGCCCAGCGGCTTCCAGTGCTGATCGATCGCGTCTTGATATATATATATATATATATATATATATATATATATATATATATATATATATATATATATATATATATATATATATATGAACTAGGTAAATCGCGCGCTACGCCGCGCCCACTTGAAAATGTGGAGCAAAATAATTGATGCGTTGACGGTTACGTGTACGTATAAATCAAGATCAGAGGTACGTTGGAGGGCGGTGCGACAGGTCAGCTTGTGCAGCGTCCTGTGGAGACGGGTTTAGGCTGTCCACACTCGTGATACTTTATTTGCATTCTCTAAAAGAAATATTTATGTCTGGTCATCTCTTTTATATTCAGTTTTTCTACACACATCGCTCTCTATATCTTCGACTCTAATATGTACCAACTACCATCAGCAGCCCCATTTATCAGATTTGTTTTCTCCTTTTTTCCCCCACCCGACGCCCTCCCTCCATCCCCATTCTATCTCTCCAAGGTTATTAGACTACCTCCAAGGTTATTAGACTACCAGCTGCAAACAAAACGGTTTAGCTGCCATTTTGTTGCCTTTTGTTTCCCGTTGCAACAATAATAACCTCAAATCCAAACGGAAGGAACTAAAATTAGCCAAGATAAAAGTCATCTCATCTGTATCAAACCACAAACTATACATCCCTGCCGTTGAGCACCCTGAGAAGGGAAAGATAGTTAGCTATGCCAATGATGCCAGATGATTGTTGACCAGATCAGATGGCAAAGGCAAAACGGCCACCTACCCTACCCTCCCAACCCACACGTAAAACCGTTTGAAGGTCTCTCTTCGACTGTCAACACACCCGCGGCGATGCAGCGGCTGCGCATAGAGGATCCTCGTGGACCAGGCCCAGCCTTGAGCCACGTCCCGCCTCCCCTCTCTGCCGCGTTCACACGCTTCCCCGTCGTCTCCCACCCCACCGCTCCGTCTTCCTCGCTCCTCCTCCCTCTCCACTTGCCTGCATGCTCTCTCTCTCTCTCACTCTCTCACTCTCTCTCTCTCCGAGCGCGCTGGTCTCTGCCTCCACCGCCTCCTCACCTCCCGGCTCACCCGCACCGCGCGCCCCGGCAAGCAGGCGCGGCCTGCAAGGCGCGGATCAAGGCGGCGAGCTCCGCAACGGCCAGATTCGGGCGCATCGAGCTCCAAGCCATGGCGGCGGGCCGGGTCCTCCCTCCGTCTCGTCTCGTCTCCTCCCCTCCGCCTTCGCCGCCTCCTCACCTCCCCGGCTTGCCCGCCTTGCGCGCCCCGGCAAGCAGGCGCGGCCGGCGAGGCGCGAATCGAGGCGGCGAGCTGTGGCGGCGGCCGGATCCAAGCGCGCCAAGCTCTGAGCCATGGCGGCAGGCCGGATCCTACCTCCCTCTCCTCTCCTCTCCTCCCCTTCATATTTGGGTTCCCTCCTTCCACGTCAGCTACTCGCAGCTCCGAGCTGAGGTGGGGCCGGCACGGCGGCGGGCATGGCTCCGGCGGCCGGCGCGGGGCTCCGCCATTGCGGGCGCGGGACCCCGCCACCACCCCGCCCCTGCTCCCGGCAGCCAGTCCTCTCCGGCGGAGGCGGCTGAGGTGCTCACGAGCAGATCCGGGCGGTGCGGGGAGTACCGGCCTAGGCCTCCTCGCCGGCCGAATCCGCGCGCGGCGGCGGGCCTCGAGCGGCGTGGGTCCTCGGAGGAGGAGGAGCAGGGGCGGCCTCCCTCCCCATCGGCCCCTCTCCTCACTTCCTCGCTGCGCCGGGCGTCCTTCCCCCGCCCCTGCGCGCACGACCAGCCTCCTTCTTCCTCCTCCCTCCTCGCGGCGGCGGCGGGCTGGCCCTCCCCGCTCTCTCCGGCGGGGCGCGGACGGACCGAGGCGCTGCGACTGCGGCACATGGGTTCGGCAAATCCACGGGCCGCGTCGGGCTTCTCTCTCCGGGGCATGTGGCGCCCGAGGAACGCTCGAAGAGCGGCGGGCTGCTCCGAGCGCGCCCTCTCTAGGGCCGATAGTATATACAGTATATATATGAGAGTGGCCTTGCATTGCTTTGTTGCATGGTTTGCTCGCTCTTTGCTATTGTTTATTCCACGTGCTAGTGGATTGGTTTCCGTGCAGTGCATGGTAGCGTGCTAGCGCAGTTATTCGATTTGGATTTTCTCTTCCTGATCTTTGTGTATTTGTTGTAATAAAGGCCCAGTACTCATCTATGTGCCGGTGTTTCAATAAAGTTCTTTCGTAGCTAAAATTCAGTGCTTTTTATCTGGTGTGATTTTCGCTGTACAGGAGAGCGAGTATATGACAACGTACTGCAATATTTGTAACCAAATCACTGCTAAATGTGGAAGCCGACCTTTGTTTATTGGGCAAAACAATGAGAAAATGTCGATGGATGATTATTGAAGCTAAGCTTTAATAAAAATGTGGACGTGCATCCAAAAAAAAAAGATGTAGCTATCCAGGACTATGCGGGAGGAGAAGCGTTTCTTTTCCTAGGTTATATGTACATGAAGGGCCATCGTCCGATGTGCTCCATGTACTATGTACTGTACTGTACTGTACGTTGTTAATTCTATAAATGGCCAGTAAGAGTGTTATCGTACATTTATTATTTATCAGAACTGGCAATTTGATAAATGTCCTGGAGGTGTGTCAGAGCAGGTACAATAAGGACCATATCGATCATCCTTGCTGAGGTAAATGAGAGAGAAGTATGGGCTTTTCGCCACATCCGTCGATCAGCTGTACACGTGCTTAAAAAAATTATGTGCTCTGCTAGGTCCCACGACTTCTGCTCACCCAGTCCTCCTCCCTCTTCCCGTCTTCTGGTCTTCCTAAGGCAAGTGGCGGCTAGGTGAATAAAAATAATGATTAGAAACTGCGAAGAGACAAGTTATTGTACATATTGGTCTCTAAATCTATCTTTGGCTTACTTAGCTTGGCTTATAGATGGCCAAATGGTCTGACACGGCCCGACCCGACCCTAACCCTATCGGACACGGCACGAATCAGGCATGACACTATTCAGCAGGATCAGTTAGTCGTGTCGTGTCGTGCCGGTACTGCGTGCCTGGCCGCGGACCCAGACACGACACGACTAAGGATTAATCGTGTCGTGCCGGCCCATTGGCACGGCTAACCCATAGGGTTAGTGCCGACCCAGACCCATCTCGGTCGCCGGTCGCCGACTTTCGGGCACTTGCCGCCGACCTCCACAGCGCGCACAGGCCTCCGTTGCGGTCGCCGGCTGCCAGCCTTCCGCGCGCTCGCCGGCCACGGGCCTCCACCGCACTAGCGGCGCCATCCGCCGTCGCGCTCACCGGCGGAGCCTCCGCCGCGCTCGCAGGCCTCCAGCGCGCTCGCGACGTCACCCGCCGCTGGGCTCGCTGGCTGGGCCACTGCCGCGCTCGCCGCGCCACCGGCCGCCGGGCTCGTTAGCATCTCTGCCGCCACAGGGAAGAGAAGGGGCATCGGGAGAGAGAGAAAGAGAAAGAGAGAGAGGGGGAGATTGGGAGAATGAGAGCATGGGTCACGGGGAGTAAAGGGATAAGATTGGGAGAGTGAGGGAGAGATGGCCACATAGGTAGGAATTTAGGGTTGAGTTGGGAACTATGGGTCATTAATGGATCAAATTGTGCTAGGAACAAAATTAGTCGTGTTTGATCGGGTCAGATCCATTAGTCGTGTCAGGTCAGGGTCGGCACTATGGGTCGGAGTCCAGGCCCAGGCACTACCCTATGCATCGTGTCGGGTCGACCCTAACCCTATAGATCGTGGGCTAGGCTGGGTTAGGGTAGGGTTTTTTTTCGTATTGTGCCTAGTGCGGCCCATTTGACCCAACCCATTTGGCCATCTATAGCTTGGCTTAAAGCCAAATCCTATTGAACTTGCTCTCATGGTGATGACATTCCTCTCTCATCCCATGAAAATCCCCTTCTCTCTCCTCATAAATGACTCTACCATATACCTCGCAAAAAAATGACTCTACCATATCAGCAAATTTATTGATGTGGCATGGAATTTAGGTAGTATTTGGTTGGAGAGTTTAATAGGATGAAACCGTTCCATCCCTAATTTTAAGGATTTTTTAGAAAAAGGATTATGAATCCGGCATCTACATCCATGGATGTACACAGCCAATTATTACAAAGTTTACAATGAAAGAAGAGCATAACTAATCTCCAATTCAGACAAAGAACTACTGCAAACGATAGTTTTGCTTCCACCATAATTTTAAGGATGGGATGATTCCGATATAATTGTTTGGTTGGAGGATGGAGGTTTAGTTTTTGTTTGGTGGGTGGGATGAGAAGGAATTGGAGCCGAAGCGAGCCGCGTGGAGACGAGTGCGGGGCGGCCTGTGGCGGTGCGGCAGTGTGACACGGGCACGCGGCGATGGCGGCACCGCAGCATGCAGCTCACGTTTGGCCGCGCGTGGCCATGGCCGGCGCTACGGTGCAACCCCGGAGAGCGCCAGGGCCGCAGCCGGCAGCCCGCAAGCCACGGAGTATAGAAGAGCTTAATGTTCAATTGCTAATCGCCTGCCCTCTACTTCAATCTTCAGTCAAGAATTTAAAATTGGATAATTGCTAAGTTAAATTTCTTAAATTCCCAGATTTCTTAAAAAATTTTAATGTGTGTACATTAGATTGTAATTTTTTCCACCCTTTACAATCTTGAATACCAAAACTCAAAAACTTAGGCCTACCCCTGGAGGTGGAGACAACTTGGAGCTACTACTGCGGCCGCCACGGAACCTAATTGGTGGTTCTGCTCTTGGAGTTGACACCGAGCAGGAGACCTGGAGCAACTTGAAGAGCTGCAAATCACGTCCTTGGTTAGCTTCTCATTGGATAGAGAGATACAAATCACAGTATATACAAATCGAGAGAAAATTGGATATTTGGACTCCAAAAGTTGTGCTTCCCATGTTCGGCATTCTTAATAAACATCAACTCCGCAAAATGGATCTCTAAACATGTAACACTTTATTTTCTTGCAACGGGCGGAACGTGTGTGCATGTATAATGCTGCAATTTATACAACCAATAATCATCCACGTCTACTTGGTTTCTAGAATGTCAATACTTCTAGTCCATTATTAACCATCATTTGTTGATCTCTATGTCCTCCCGAACCACCCGCGCACTCCACGCGCCATCCGGTCCACCAAGATCCCAGGCTAAAATAACCAACCAACATACTACAAAAACAAAGCGTTATTGTTCGCCAGTCCATGCAGCGATCTTGACCATCTGCTCAGCTGGCTCACCGGAGCAGTATAGAAAAAAAAAGTATTCGATACACCATTATCTAGGAAAGCACTAGTTACACGAGGTCGCCAACCGATCCAGGCATCTTGGGAAAACACTAGTTATACAAGTGGCCAACCAATCCAGATCGGACCCTTCGTAACCGCTTTCACACGCACGATCGATCGTCGCAAAGCTAACATGAACGCTAATGATCGGGCTCAGCCTATAAGTACCCCCGCTAATAGCATGATCAAGCATCACAATCAGGCTGATCACTCGCTGCTCAAGAGCTCTAACCACCTCAGCTAGAGCGATCGCGAGTTAGCTTGTTGGCTTGTGATCAATCGAGGAGCTAGCTATAGCAATGGCGTCCAAGGCGTTCGTGCTGTTCCTGGCCGTAAACCTGGTGCTGCTGGGCGTGGCCAGCGCGTACTCGCCCTACGACGCAACCTCGTCCACCTCAACGCAGACCACCACGCCAGGGTCGCCCGGCAAGTGCTCCCTGGACTTGCTGAAGCTGGGCGTGTGCGCCGACGTGCTGGGCCTGATCAAGGCCCAGGTGGGCACGCCGCCGGCGCTGCCGTGCTGCTCCCTCCTCCAGGGGCTCGTCGACCTCGAGGCTGCCGTCTGTCTTTGCACCGCCATCAAGGCCAACGTGCTCGGCATCCAGCTCAACCTCCCCATCAACCTCAGCCTCATCCTTAACTACTGCGGCAAGAGTGTGCCCAGCGGCTTTCAGTGCTGATCTATCGCGTCTCGACGTATATATATGATGAATATATGAGAGCGGCCTTGCATTGCTTTGTTGCATGGTTTGCTTGCTCCTTTCTCTTGTTTATTCCACGGGCCGATTGATTGGTTTCCGTGCAGTGCATGTTAGCACACTAGCGCTGTTATCTGATTTGGATTTTCTGTACCTGATCTTTGTGAATTTATTGTAATAAAGGCCCGGGACTCATCTATGTGCCGGTGTTTCAATAAAGTTCATTTACGTACTGCAATATTTGTAACCAGATCACTGCTAAACAGGGGCGAAGCTACCTGGAGCTTCCCTAGTGCACATGTACCATGGTAAAAAATATTTTTTTTCTAGTATTTAACTGAATTTTACCATATAAATTATGCTAGCTTTCTTGAGTGCAATGGAGGTCAAAGTTATCTTGGCTTCGCCACTGCTGCTAAATGTGGAAGCCGACCTTTGTTTATTGGACAAAACAATGAGAAAATGTCGATGGATGATTATTGAAGCTAAGCTTTAAGAAAAACATGGACGTGCATCGAAAAACAAAAAGAAGTGTTGTAGCTTGCCAGGACTATTGCGGGAGGAGAAGTGTTCCTTTTCCTAGCTGATATGTACATGAAGGGCTATCCTCCGACGTGCTCCATGTACTATACATTGTTGATTCTATAGATAGTCAGTCTCAGTTGGAGTATTATTGTACAATTATCAGGATTGGGTATTTGATAACTATGCTGGAGGAGTGTTAGAGCAGGAACAATAAAGGTCATATCGACCAACACGTCATCATTCTTGCCAAGGTGGATGAGAAGCATGAGCTTTTTGCCGCATCCGTGGATCAGCTGTACACGCGCTTCAAAGAATCATCACTATACCACAGCCCCGATACACCAACTGATGGTCAGTCGGCAAAAGCCGTTGTACCGACAGACCATCAGTTGGTATAGATGTATGCCGACACCACTTATGTGTCGTTGTAAGTGGCGTCGGTATAACTTATACCGACTGACATATTTTTACCGACTGATCATTGGACGCCATTGGGAGTTTTTAGCAACTGATCATTGGACGCCATTGGGAGTTTTTAGCGACCAATGGTTTGACGAGATAGTTTATATGGATTAAAAAAAATAATCCACGACAAATTAGTGCAAATGTAACATTTGAGTTTCAGAGGTCCACCGTATCCATCACAAATCCAAAGTTATTATCAGTGCATGAACTTTCATCTTGAGATACATGAAACATACGAATATGGATATAGATTCAATAGGAGCATATAAAACATTGACATTGATCATCCATACAAATATTAGTTGTTCAATATTTTTCTAGAACTGCATATAACAAAGGTTCCATATCAGCTAGGAGGTACGAGAAGACAACCAAATTTTCTACCATACTAAACACCAAATAGTGCTTACCACAGCTCAAGAACCCCAAAAGACTTCACTGAAGATAAGACCAAGCCTATAGACACAACCAAAAATCTAAATACTGGTAACAAAGCTGAGCACTTCGCTCCTTTTAACACATCATCTTCTAGATCATTGTTTTATCTCTAGGTAGGTCCGAACAAAACACAACTTCCATGAGTACTTTGAACGGTTTGACGTTGACATCATCAAGCAAGCTATCTAGCATCTCCTGACACTACCTGAAATCCAAAACAAGCATGCCAATTTTTAGTTAAGATCCAAAGGTATACACAACACATTATATGAATAAGTCATGAAAATGAAAGAAATAATTATCTATCATCTATGTGAAAATTATGCAAAACTGATCGCAAGAATACATTTTGGTAGGCTAACCCGGCTGATGAAAGAAATAATCATCTATCATCTATGTGAAAAATGAAGCCTCAAAAATGCACAAAGCAAGCACACTTGATTGCACCTCAAATAAACAGGACAAAACACCTTTGTTGTAGTATGTACAAACTTTCAAGAAGGCTGAGAATACATTTTGGTAGGCTAACCTGGCTAATAAGATGACCCTTTTAAACTTACAGTAACATGTATTAATGAAATCTCTGTTCAGCTATAGTCCTTAACCTCATATGTCCAATCAAAACTATATCAGATCATGGATTTCAGCCTACAAGCCTATGAGTCTATGACAATCAAAACATACCTATACCAACTGCATAGCACAATTTTGTTGGCACTCATACAAGCTCTAGCCAATTTTTCTCATCTTGCTATACTGTAGTTAAGAAGTGGATGTTATCTTATTGCATTTATAATTTACATCTTAAAGTGATTCCTAAAGTGGATGACAAAAACAAATGAATTAGCAGAAAGCAATAGCAGCTACGGCAAATTCTGTGCCTTGTGCTCCTGAGAAAGAAAAGTTGCAAAGCTTCCTAAAGCAAGATATTGTGAATTGTTATCGTGTTCTTGTTCAACCAAGTAACCAACTTAAAACAGTACGTGTAATAACCAAAGTAATATGGACTCTCGGCTTGCTATAAGATTTGCTAGCAAATTTGTTCACAAATCCAAGAAAGATGTGGGGAGATCCTCCGCCCTTATAGCCTTTAATAATATAAAATAGCTAACCAGATCTAGAAATGACAAGTTTATAAGACTGAAAAAGGACTAGGAACCATCTTGGGTGCAGGAAGCTACTGATTACTTGGAGTCACAGATGAATCTAGCAAATTCACAAAAGAAGCATACGGATCAAGAAACCGTAGATCCAAGAAGGGCAGAAGCATACTTGGGTGCACGAAGGGCAGGAGAGTCAAGAGATAGGTGTTGTGGCCGCACGACCGCCTTGGACGAGCGGAGAAGAGAGATGGGGCCGTGGCAGCAGCGCTCCTGCCAGGCGGAGGCGGAGCTCCGCACCTGCCGCAGTGCCGCCACGGAGCCCCTGCGCGGCATGCGGGCAAGGGGCGTGGCCAGCATCGAACAACTCTTGCTCCAGCCCGGCCGCCGTGGCGCAGGTGCCGGCGGAGAGGATCCTCGAGTGGTGGAGCCAACGAGAGAGGTGGGATGGGGCCGCCAGATCCGGCGGCGACGAGGGGCTGAGCACGCGGTGTAGCCGGCGAGCAAGGGGAATGGCGCCCCTAGCCGAGGACCCGGCGGCGCTCACGACCTCGCGTGCGTGAGATGTGGATAGGGGGATGGAGCGAGCTTTACTAGGATTAGACATTTATATGCGCCAGCGGTAACAGGCTGGGCCTTTTGCTCCGCACGCGAGTGGGCTTAGAAAGGCCCACGCCAAAGAGCTTTGCCGACGGACTGTTAGATGTCAAAATATTTTATACTGACACACCCACAGACAATGAATACAAGTATTTATTCCGACTGATAGTTTGTTGGCAGATATCGAATTGCCGACTGATGGTTGGTTAGAATGTTTTACCAACTGATTGTTTGTCGGTAATGACAGACTTTTACCAACCCACGTGCGACGCTAATGTGGTGTTGTGGTATAGTGCATGTGGCTTTGCTAGGTCCCACCACTTCTGCTCACCCAGCGCTCCTCCCTCTTCTCGTCTGGTCTTCCTAAGGCAAGTAGCGGCTAAGTAAATAAAAAATAACTTTTAGAAATTGTAAAGAGACAAGTTATTATATATATCAGTCTCTAAATCTATCTCTGGCTTACTTGGCTTGGCTTAAAACCAAATCATATTAAACTTGCTCTCATGGTGACCATACTTGTTTCTTATCCCATAAAACTCCCCCTTCTCTCTCATCATAAATGAATCTACCATATCCGCAAATTGGTTGATGTGGCATGATATTTAGATAGTGTTTCAACATTCCATCCCTAATTTTAAGGATCGGACGGTTCCGATACAGTTATTTGGTTGCAGGATGGAGGTTTGGTTTTTTGTTTGGTTGAAGGGATGAGAAGGAATTGGAGCCGAGGCGAGCCGCACGGAGGCGAGAGAGGGGCTGCCTGTTGTGGCTCGGCAATGGTGACAACTTAGCATGCAGCTCATGTGTGGCCGCGCGTGGCCAGGGGCGGCGTTGCGGTGCATTTGTGCAGGGCGCCAGGGCCGCAGTCGGCAACCCGCAAGCCACATAGTATAGATGGGCTCAATGTTCAATCTTCAATCAAGAATTTAAAATTGGACAACTGCTTCAATCTTCAATCAAGAATTTAAAATTGGACAACTGCTAAGTTAAATTTCTTAAATTCCCAAATTTCTTAAAACTATTTAATGTGTGTACTTTAGGTTGTCAAATTTTTTTCCCACCCTTTACAATCTTGAATACCAAAACTCCAAATCTTAGGTCTGCCCCTGGTGGTGGAGCCAACTTGGAGTTGCTGCTGCGGGTGCCACGGAACCTAATTGGTGGTTCTGTTGAGACCTAGAGGAACTTGAAGAGCTGCAAATCACGTCCTTGCTTGGCTTCTCATTGGAAGAAGAGGTACAAATCAGGGTATACAAATCGAGAGAAAATTGGATATATTGGGACTCCAAAAGTTGTGCTTGGCATGTTTGGCATTCTTAATTAACATCGACTCCGCAAAATGAATCTCTAAACATGTGACACTTTATTTTCTTGCAACGGGCGGAACGTGTGTGTGCATCTATATTGCTGCAATTTATAGAACCAATAATCATCCACGTCTACTTGGTTTCTCGAATGTCAACACTTCTAGTCCATTATTAACCACCATTTGTTGACCTCTATGTCCTCCGGAACCACCCGCGCACTCCACGCGCCGTCCGGTACACCAACATCCCAGGCTAAAATAACAACCAGCATCATACGAAAACAAAGTGTTATTGTTCGCCAGCCCATGCATCGATTTTGACCATCTGCGCAGGAAGCTCGCCGGAGCTGTATAGAAAAAAAGTATTCGATACACCATTATCTAGGAAAGCACTAGTTACACGAGGTCGCCAACCGATCCAGGCATCTTGGAAAACACTAGTTATACAAGTGGCCAACCTATCCAGATTGGACCCTTCCTAACCGCTTTCACATGAACGCAAAGCTAACATGAACGCTAATGATCGGGCTCAGCCTATAAGTACCCCCGCTAATAGCATGATCAAGCATCACAATCAGGCTGATCACTCGCTGCTCAAGAGCTCTAACCACCTCAGCTAGAGCGATCGCGAGTTAGCTTGTTGGCTTGTGATCAATCGAGGAGCTAGCTATAGCAATGGCGTCCAAGGCGTTCGTGCTGTTCCTGGCCGTAAACCTGGTGCTGCTGGGCGTGGCCAGCGCGTACTCGCCCTACGACGCAACCTCGTCCACCTCAACGCAGACCACCACGTCAGGGTCGCCCGGCAAGTGCTCCCTCGACTTGCTGAAGCTGGGCGTGTGCGCCGACGTGCTGGGCCTGATCAAGGCCCAGGTCGGCACGCCACCGGCGCTGCCGTGCTGCTCCCTCCTCCAGGGGCTCGTCGACCTTGAGGCTGCCGTTTGCCTCTGCACCGCCATCAAGGCCAACGTGCTTGGCATCCAGCTCAACCTCCCCATCAACCTCAGCCTCATCCTTAACTACTGCGGCAAGAACGTGCCCAGCGGCTTCCAGTGCTGATCGATCGTGTCTCGACCTATATATATGAATATATGAGAGCGGCCTTGCATTGCTTTGTTGCATGGTTTGCTTGCTCTTTGCTCTTGTTTATTCCACGTGCTGGTGGATTGGTTTGCGTGCAGTGCATGGTAGCGCGCGCTAGCGCTGATATCTGATTTGGATTATTTTCTCTACCTGATCTTTGTGCATTTGTTGTAAAAAAAGGCCCGGTACTCATCTATGTGCTAGTGTTTCAATAAAGTTTTGTTTGCAGCTAAAATTCAGTGCTTTTATTTGGTTTGATTCTTGTTGTACAGCAGAGCGATTATATAACTAGGTAGTGCCATATTTGTAACCAAATCACTCCTAAATGTGGAAGCCGTCCTTTGTTTATTGGACAAAACAATGAGAAAATGTCGATGGATGATTTTTTTTCTTTTTGAACGGAACCGGCGGGACAGCTGTCTGTCAAATTAATCAATGGATGGCTATTATTAGCTAAGCTTTTATAGAAACATGGACGTCCATCGAAAAAAGAAAAATCGATTTAGCTAGGCAGGAGTATTGCGGGAGGAGAAGCTTTCCTTTTCCTAGCTGATACGTACATGAAGGGCCACCGTCCGATGTGCTCCATGTACTGTACGGTGTTGATTATGTATTAGGATAGTTTAGAAATGTTATCTTAGACTGGAAATTTGGTAACTATGCTGGATGAGTGTTAGAATAGGTATAATAAGGATCGAATCGACTAACACGATCATCCTTGCTAAGGTAGATAAAAGAGAAGTATAAGCTTGTCGCCGCATCCGTCGATTAGCTGTACACGCGCTCCAAAGAATCATGTGGCTCTGCCAGGTCCTACCACTTCTGCTCACCCAGCCCTCCTCCCTCTTCCCGTCTTCTGGTCTTCCTAAGGTAACAATTGCGGCTGTGTGAATAAAAAATAATTATTGGAAATTGCGAAGAGACAAGTTATTATACATATTTATCTCTAAATCTATCTCTAGCTTACTTGGCTTGGTTTAAAGATAAAATTTATTAAACTTGCTCTCATGGTGATGACATTCATCTCTTATCCTATGAAATTCCCCCTTTTCTTCTTATAAATAACTCTACCATGTCAGCAAATTTGCTGATGTAGCATGATATTTAGATAGTGTTTGGTTAGAGAGCAAGGTAGGATGGAATGGTTCCATCCCTAATTTTAATATTGTGACGGTTCCGATACAGTTGTTTAGCTGTTTGGATGGAGGCCGGAAATTCGATTCTTGTTTGGTTGGTGGGATGAAAAGGAATGGGGATAAGAGCAACTCCAACAGATTAGCAATAATCATAGATAAATTTAGCTAGTTGGAAGGTGTGTAAAAAAAATGCAAAGGTTCCTTAAGAGGGGGAAAACCAACAGAGTAGGTATAAATCTAGATTCTTCATATTCAAATCGTGTGGGACCCTATCTCCTGCAGTGGCCCCCTTCCGATCGTCGTCTCCTTTGGTGGGCAGGCACCGCACGCCATTCTTTCATTCAGCGGCCCCCTTCCGATCGTCCTCTCCTTTGATGGGCAGGCACTGCGCGCCGCGATCCGTTCCTTCAGGAAGTCCCTCCGATCCTCCTCTCCTTCGGGAACTCCCTCCGATCCTCCTCTCCTTCGGTGGCCGGGCAACTACGATTTTTGCAAGACCAGGAAGAGCCGCCTACAGCAGGCCGTCCCGACCATCAACAGAACACGCGATCCCTCTCGTCCGTGGCATGAACAGGAGTGGAGCATCTTCAGATTCTTGAAAACCATTCATTACGAGATCTGTGTATGACCTTGAACCCATACCACCTGTGATAGAAAAAAACATTATCATCAACTTGAAACCAGAACTGAATTCAGTGAACAAACAATCAGGTGAGTAGATACAGATATTCAGTGAACATGAAACCTCACTTGAATTCAGTGAACATCAATTCAGTGAGCATCAATTTAGTGAACAAAAATCAATTCGATTCAGAGAAAAATAACTAAAACAGTACCCAGATACATCACCTCAAACAATTCCAAGATAAATTAACTCAAGGAGGCACAGTTATGGTTCAGGATTGAACTGAAAATGACAACAATCTATTTTGATTGATATATTCATATATGATAAACTGATCCTGCAAACTAGCTATTGGTCCATTGTGCTTCTTATTTCCTAGATGTTGATGAGCTAACCCATCTGTGTGTCAATACTTCTCTGTATGTGATCGACCTGTACTACAGATTTCTTGTATGGGTACCGGCCGTGTTCAGGCCATGTTGCATTCATCAGATTCAGGCCATGTTCAGGTCATGTTGCATTCATCAGATAGTTCAGCATCTCTGTAACCAGACGAGCTACAGTACAAGGGCATACTTTGAACAAGGGCATGCTGCAGTTTCAGCAACCATACAGATACAACATAAGTCTGAAATTCAAAACTGAATTCAAATACTTGCCGCTAGATTTCAGACCCACCTAGCTCCAACAGATGTACAAGACATAAAGAACAGCCAAGAAAATACTTGCAAGCATCAATTAAAACCAGCCTTTTTCCAAGTATAAACTGATCCTGCAAACTAGCTATTGTTCCCTGATGGTGTAGTGGTGCTCTAGTAATAACAGAAACCTACTTGCACATTCAGAGATTTCACTGACTCACTGAATGCTAATCACACAAATTTGATTCATCTAATAACAGAGCAAAATAGCACACATCAATGCTTCCACACGTCTATGCTAGTTATTCAGTGATTGAATTACCTGTGTGTGCCTCCTCCACGTCCTCTTCCTCATGTTCGAACAGATCGAACCTTGCCTGGACATCCTGACCAAAGGGAACAGTAGCAGAGGGAGGATTCCACATCCCCGCTGCACGATCCGCCATCGACCAGCGCAGCGGCCTGTACATGAAGACGGAGGGGATTCTCTACGCCGGGGGGTCCTCGACGGTGGGCCGAGGCGTGGCTCCCTGGGCAACTCACGGCACCCTGGACAGCTCAACGGAGGGTGGAGGCACGACCCCCTGGGCAGCTCGACGGCGGGCGGAGGCACGCCTCCCTGGGCGGATCGACGGCGGGCGGAGGCGCGCCTCCCTGGGTGGCTCGACGGCGAGCGGAAGGATTGCTGGCGCGCGGGAACGGGACCAGCGCGCGCGGGAGGACGAGGGCCGCGCGCAAAGGGCAGGATAGCGAACGGGGGGAGTAGGCAAAGAAGCCTACCGGCTTTCCCGGGATGGAGAAGGAGAGTCTACGAATTTTTTACCATTATTTCTGTTTTTTTTACCTCTACATGGTGATTTATCTAAGATGTTGGAGTTGCCCCTTCATTTGTGGGTCTCGTATGTTAATCATAGTTAATCATACGAGCCGTATGGCCACGGCCCGGCACAGCCCGGGCCCGATTAGGCCCGATTCGGTTGGCTTGAATATTTATTTGTGCCGGGCCGGATCGGCCCATCAGCCGAGATCTCAGCCCAAGCACCGGCCGAAGGCTCGTTATTCGTACCAGGCCGGCCCGATATTCTATATGGGCTTCACGGTGTCACATTCGGTTTTAAGAACAAAACCGAATGCATAACTATATATATGCCGGGATCAAGTTTCATACATATAGAGACATTATAAGTGAATAATCAGTAACAGTATCACGAAAAAGAGAAACTAAAACAATTAAAAGATTATCAGAGTTATACAACTTATCCTGGAAACGAAGTCTTCCAACTTCACAAGCAATCGACTGGGGGTTGCGTACGCCTAGAACTCAGCATCATCTTCAAAAATTTTCACAGCAACTTTCTCTTCTGAGCAGCAGTAAGCAAGGGTGAGTACACTTATGGTTGGTACTCAGCAATGCCATAAGAAATAACCAGAATGTGATTTATATCCATCTTTAAGTTTATTAATCATGTGAGGGTCCAAGCCGCTCTTGACCGTGAGCACGGCTAATATATCAGTTTTACACTATGCAGAGGTTGTACACTTTACCCACAATTCGTATTTCCCATGTTGCCTGGGTTTACAAAGCTCTTAAACACTTTCTTTGGTGAGTGGCTAGAGATTCACTACGAGGCTTTTCTAAAGAATCACTATATGTACGCACTGATCTCTTTTTCTGCGGTACCTCAGAAGACGAAGCTTCCTTCACCCGCTCCTCAAAGCTCAATAACCCAAAAATCCACTAATCAAACGCCCCAGGCACGACATATAGATTATCTAGTTACTTAGCCAAGACCAGAGCCATATAGTATTGTGGTTACACTGTTTTCTTGGGTGGTTCTCCATGTTCCCATTAAATCATATCATCTTGTAAATAAAACATAGATAGAAGTATGGTTAGGGTCACTTGCCTTTCTCCAACGAAAAGTTACTCTTACTGCTCTTCACTGCTCTTCAGCTTTTGCTCACTTGCAATTCTTAATTCTTCAATCTTCGAACAGCGATCCTTCTACTCAAAGTAATCATCGGCAAACATACAAAGCAAACAACAAGTACAACTAAGAACAATACACCAAAACAGAAGAAAGACTTTAAAAGAGCGTACTAAAGGATAGGGGTCACTGCTACGGTTACGAGAGCGCAAGAAACACGAAAAACGGAACTAATACGGTGATTCTATAGACTAAACGGTGCTTCAGGGATCTAGTCGCGATTAACAAAAGGGTTAAGGACTAACAGAAAAGATTTGTAAGACACAACAAAATGTGCTCACAGAGGATAACAAGGTGATAAAACTATTGCACACGTCACAAGGATCACATGAGCGCAAGAATCGATGAAAACGGAGTTAAAACGAAGAAGTTATAGCCAAAACAAAGTTCTAGTGGCTTATTTGTGAAGAAACAGAGCTTCCATGGGCTAGATCTGAAGAAACCAGGGGTCTAAACATAATTAAACCTAAACTTTAGCGGCTAACTTGAAAAACTACAGGCTAAGGACGGCGGGTTCTATATTAGAAAAGTTCGAGGGGTTTTCTAAAAAGTTTTGGATTAAAACAGAAATACTTTTTAACTCAGGAGGACTGCAGGTTTATTTAAACAAAACGGAGGGGCTCTTTTGCAAAATGCACCCTGGTTGACCGATATAGGTTTAGTTGACTTGGATTGGACCTAATCGTGCCCGTCCGATCACGATCTAACGGTCAGGACGGGTTGGGGCGGCTGGCGGCGGCGCAAGCGACCGGCGGCGAGCTAGGGGCGGCGGCGTATCGCCGGACTTGGCCGAAACGCCCGTCCGGTGCTCGATTCGAGCGCGGTTTGCCCTAGGGGCAAGCGCGCGGCGCAAGTAACTCATCTAGGGCGGCGGCGTAGAGCTAGAGCGGGTGGAGCGGAGCTCGCGGCGGTGCACGGAGCGGCAGCTTGGGCGCCGGCGGCGAGCAGACCGCGGCGGGGGCTCGCTGGCGTTTCGCGATAACGCGATTCCGGCTCGGTTCAACGCGGGGTTTGCACGATGCCAGGAACGCGATTGCGGCCTCTACATGGCGGATCGGCGGCGGTGAGGTGGCTCTGTGGCGAGCGGCGGCAGAGCAGAGCCGGCGGGCGCGGGCGCGTGCGCAGGAGGGAAAAGGGGAGGGGAAAAAGGGGTCGGAGAGCTCCCTTGCTACCTTGCGAAACTCTGGTGCGGTGAACTTGTCGAGGAGAAGGCACGGGGTCGACGGCGAAATGGCGACGACTCGCAAGAAGGAAGACACCACGACAAAGAGGACGACGAGCTGAGCACTAGGGTGGTGTCGGATTTCACCGGAGATGCACGGACGCGGAGGATGGTGTGATTCTAGGGAAAAGATTATTTTAGGGATTCCCAAATAAGGAGCCTCCCTATGGATAGTCTATATTTTTGTGTGGAGTTGCCATGAGATGTTGGTTTCATATATAGGGAGAAAAATCTCATCATCCCACATCAACTAGCAATGTGGTACTAAACCTCCCTCCCATGCTAATGGACTTTACGTGCCTTTAGTCCATTAGGTAACACATGAATGGGCCCTTGAGGTCCATTAGAGATTTATGTAATTTTGATAGACTTAGCCCATTTAAAATTCGGAATTAATTATTTTCGAAATTAAAATAATTCTAGAAGAATCTAGAATTCATATTTAAAGTCTGAAAAATATTCCAAATGGCCCGAAAATTCTAGGAAAAATCCTAGAAATATATTAGGACCTAACGAACTCAAATAAAATATTTGGAGCTCATGAGAAGATTTGGAAGAGCCTCTAAAAATTAGAGTTTGCTCTAGGGAAAAAATGGGAAAAGAATCCAGAAAAATCCAGAAAATTCCCAGGAAGAACTTTTGATGATAGAACACGTTTTGAAAAATTTTCACACTCAACAACACTTTGCATGTGACATGAATGCATCACCCGAAGAACAACTTCATTTAATTTGAAAAACAACCAATATTTATTTTCTTTTACACTAAATTCTCTATGAAGAAAAATAAATGTTGAGACAATTTTTAAAATTATGAGAAAATTGTTGTTTTATTTTTAATTTTAATCACATCCTGAAATTCAAAAATTTCAGGGTGTGACAACGGGCCGGGCCGGCTCGTGAGCCCATGTAACTATTTAGGGTCCGTTTGGTTGGGTGGCTAACTCCCAACCAAGCTCCAACAAGACACCCAGCGAATGTTTGGTTGGATGGCTAGGCTCTTTAACTAGGCTACATCAAGACAAATCGGCCTCTTAGCATGGCTCCATGGAAACGCGAGATTCGGCCGTCTCCGGTTAGCCAGGCTTGTCCAACCTGAAGTTGCTCCAACGATTTGTCTCGCGTCACCCCCTGTGCATCCACCTTCTCCTTCCTCGTTCCCCAACAGCACTCGGCTCGCGCCCGAGCTCTGGTGCCACCGCGTGGGGATCCGCACGGTCGTCCTCCCTAGCCACCCCGACGAGGTAGTAGTTTGAAGGGCGGTACTACACCCGCAGCCTTGGCGGCACCCACGATAAGGTACGCCAGCCTTGGCGGCGGCCTCCGCTGCTGCTGCGGCCGTGGGCGAGGAGTGCGAGGAGTAGCACGCGCATCCCCAGCCGCAAGCGGGAGCCCCAGCACCGGCTCCACCACGTGCAGGAGCCCGAGCTATCCTCTCCAATTTCACGTGGGATTCAGGCTTGGTGGCCTTGTTAATTCGGCGGGAGGTTTAATTGCAGGATTGGTGGTCTTGGTGCCAGACATCGAGCTCAAGATTCGACTGGTTCTGCAGCGAGGACGTCCAATTCAGGTCAATTTGCAAGAATCCTAGCGTCGAACGCTAACATTTACTCGCTCCCCTGCTTCTCATCGTCTGTTGCCGTTCTTGGCGACCCGGAGCTCGAGGTCACAACTGATCCGCGCGGCTCGTGGCGACCGGGGACGAAGCTCGTTGTGTGGCCAGGGCGGCGGAGGTTGCAGCGCAAGCCGGCCCGCGGCAGTGGAGTGCGTGGCTCCTGCAAACGGACCTCGGCTCCCACCCGCAGCTTCAATGGCGGAGCGCTGCAGGAGGCTCCTGCCTGGAGCTCGCATGCGACGGCTCCCGCTTGGAGCGCCCGGCGAAGTGCCCACACGGCGTCGGTGGCGGAGCACGCGGCTGCCGCACGCACCGCTTGCGGCTGAGTGCCGGCATGGCGGCGGAGGAGTTTGCAGAAATCCTGCAACCATGGAGGAGGGTGACCATCGGCACCGGGTGACCACTCACCGCATGAGGAAGCGGTAACCCTACTCTAGTAAACCAAGCAACCAAACGCCAACTTCAATAAACCAAGCTTATCTAATCTATACAACCAAACAGGTCACATTGTATCTTCAAAGCCAGGCTTGAGCTAGCCAAGCTTAAAATTCTAGCCAGGCTAGACTTAGTCCGACCACCAAAACAGACCCTTAACTCCTTCATTAATGCAGAATTATCTCAAATTTTCAAATTTGACAAAAAAAATTTAAAAAACTTAACACATTTTCAAATTCAAACAATTTTATTCACACATACATATTCAAATATACATATATACAAAGTTAATCGAGCTCATGAGTTTTAGCAGACCTTTCATGCTCGGGCCGGCTCGTGTGCCTCTATCGGACTGACGGTTAATCATGCCGGGCCGAGCCGGCCCACGTGCCGAGGGAGCGGCCCAGGCACGGCACGACGCCCGTGCCAAGCTGGCCTGGGCTGTTTAATCTCGTGCTGGGTCGTGCCCATGCTAGGCCAAAAAAATTGGGCCACGGGCCAGATGGCCAACTATACTGATATGCAAGGTTTTAAATAGCCGGCTATAGCTGCCGCTATCTGTCGGGTACTATGATTATGGATACCATAATCAGGTGACTAAATCACCTTCAAAATGCAAAACACGCGTTAAGAAATTGGGCCCACGAGGGCCTACAGTCTCCTTCCGATCCAAAGACGAGGAAAGGACTCAAATAGGCCCAATTAACACTCGGCCCACGGCCTGGCTCCATAGGGTAGCCCATCCGAACCCCCTCGAACCCGCAGAGCGATCTCCGCCTCACTCGAGGCCTCCCCGCCGAGGCCCTCGACAGTACCCCGCATTTTTGCCTCGCTCGAGGGTAGCGAGCCTACCCTCGGAAGAGCGAATCAACTCCGTCTCGCTCGAGGCCACCCCTCGGCAGATGGAACTTGTGACCCATCTGCTCACCTGCCCGCCGTACGAGGCATTAAATGCCAACAACTCCACCGCAACACCCGAGTCACACGGCGTCAGGCCACCACTCCGCACAGCGGCTGTGATCGGAATCCCATCCGCCAACTCCGGTAACTGCTCAGCCATCCCCGGCATTGTGGCGCCACTGTGGGAACCTGCGACGCCCTGTGCGAATGTGCCCAGCACTGTTCCCGCCACTGTGCTGCCAACTCCCCGTACTACCCCGTGTACTTTCCCTGCTGTGGAACCCTCGATCGGCATGGGCGCGACCCTCGAACGCGGCCCGGGCCTTGACCGGAGCAAGACTCCCGCCTGCAGGACCCTCGAGGCGCCGCCACGTCGAGCACGGAGGACGGTACCATCCACAGCAACCACCACAACGCCCGCTGGAGCCGCAAGGACGCCGGCGCGATCTCCGCGAGGCCAGGACGCCGCCCAGGACAACCGCATGCCCGGCGCCATGATCTCCAGTGCCCCACAGTGTACTTTCTACAGTAGTTGTTCACTGTGCGCCCCCGATTCGGGGAGAAAACGGCGACTTCTTCCTCCTCCCGTACATGTACACCGCCCCTCCTTGTGTCTATAAAAAGAGAGGCGGGCTCTATCTTCTCGACGCTCTTACTCTCTTGCCTCCACGATCTCCTTCTCTCGCTCTCTTAACACACACACCCCCCCCCCCCCCCCCCCCGCTCCTCGGAGCACGATGTTGGCACTTGCCTCAATTATCTAGCAGAGACTTGGGAGTTTCCCTCCCTCTCTCGCCTCGTTTGTACCCCCTACTACAAGCACCCCCGGTACAAGATTGTACAGTGCGCTCACACATCTTTGCTGGACGTACGGCCCCGCTGCCGGAACCAGGATAAACCCGTGCATTCCTGTGTTACCTCTTGCATCAACCATCCAGGGTGAAAGATCACGCAGCATCTTACTAGTTGGTGCCGGGCCGCCGGGTCAGGACACCGACAGTATCTTCCGCTATGACCTTTTTGGAGAGTTACCGCTAGTATAAATAGCCCGCTATAACCGGCTATAGCTTCTGCTATCAGCGTGTTAGGATCTTTGCCGCTAAATGTGATATACCGCTATTTAAAACATTGCTCATATGTCAGCCAGCCACCAAATGTCTTCTTCCCTGCAGCATTGCTTGATTAGCCTCTCCCTTGTGCTCCTAGGCCCTAGCGTGCCCATCCAAGATGGCCCAGGCTGTTCCCGTCCCCAGCTCCGGTGCCCATCCATCTCCATCCATCCATTAGCAGCTCCGCCGTCCTGCATGCCCACGACACTCCGCCGCCGTTGCTACCCGTCCGCGAGCTCAAGTCTGCGAGCCGCCGCTCCGCAGTCCGCACCGTGCCGCTCGCCCGGGAGGCCCGAATCATTGGAGCTGCCTCGCCGCGTCGCTCGTCTCGGGGCCCGAGTCACTGGAGCCGCTCGTCCTTGGGCCTGAGTCTCCGCCCAGCCGCCTAGCCGAGCAACAAGCCAACAACTATGGTGCCGTAGTGCTGAGGTGTTGCCTACCACCGCCGAGCTGCGCCACCTGCGAGTCGCGTTGGAGTGAGGAAGAAGAGACGGAATTGACGCCGTGCAAATGGAATGGATGCGCGGTCGAATTTTTGGGATGGAGAGGTACAGCATATTGAAGGAATATTTTTGCATGGGAGCCGCTCCATTCTTATACTCTCCGAATACTACTTAGTTGGCTGCTCAACCAAACATTACCTTAATGCTCAAAAAAAAAAAAAAAAACCAAACATTACCTTAGCATTTATGACACTTCTATAATATTTTCATTGCGATTAGTTTTAACCATTGTCTCCCTATCTGGGATTCAGCTTGACAGTTAACTGGTGCTGGTTAAAACTAAAGCTCATTCATGTGTGTTGAATTACTGTATAACAAGACAATCAGCGAATAAGTGATGAGTCCACCTAGTTATAGATGGCCAAATGGGCCAGGTCAGATAGGCGGCACGAAAAACGTCACCAAAAACACGATATGAACATGGCATGATACAGTGAGTTTAGTGTCAGTGCTAGCACGACACAGACGTAGTGCAGTGCGTGGGCCATAACTCTAGCACATAGTGCTGGCATGAGCACAACACGGATAATGGGCTGGCACGAATCTGACATGGTACCTACTAGCCGTTAGGCCTAACCTACAAGTCGTTAGGCTTACAGGCTTACTGGATCAGGAGCCCACTTAAGACCCGTCACAACGGCAGGCGTATATATGCCGCGGGCGACACCTCTCGTCCCTCCCAAACTCTAACCCAAACTCACTCCACTCCCTCACCTCGTCCAGTTGCCTCTCGCGCTTACCTCTCGCCTCTTCCGCTCCGACCGCCGGATCTGCGCTGCCGGCCGCCGATGGCCATCGTTCTAGGCCATTTAGTCTTGCCCCCGTGCTACACCGTCGCCCTCCTCCTCGACTCCCCTTATCTTCTCATCCTCGGCTGTCCGATCTAGATCGGAGCCATGGTCTGGTAGGTGAAGCTGCATTGCACCTCCACTGTCAGCCCGACACGACACTACCGCAGGACTTTTTTCCCCTTCCAGTCCCATCCTCCTCTCCTATCTCTCGTCTCCTCGAATCCGTCCCCAAACCCGAATTTTGAGTGTTTTGAGCCTTTTTGTGGTGGTGTATGCTGACCATGCTACTGGCACGACACTACACGGTTAAATGTCTATAATGTAATGCCTGGACCGAGTGGTCAGCATGCAGTGCCGACACGGTACTGCACGACTAAGACTTAGTGCCGAATAGTGTAATACCAAATAATGTCGTGCCAAATAGTATTAGTGTGGGTCGTGTCGGGCCGAGTTGCACGTTGGACCATCTATACACCTTGTCATCCATAGTACCCACTACCCAACGAGCTGCAACGCGTACAAAGCCTTAAGCCAGCAAACTTTCCGCGCCGGCCCCACCATCGCATGTAGCGGTGAGAAAGAACCCATATTAACCACACACCGAGAGAGAGACGTATATGAATTGCAGGAAAATATCTGCTGAACAGTTAGCAAATGAAACCGCGCGTCGCCATAGGACGGGCTGCCTTTTTTGGTTTTTTTTTGCCTCTTTTGCGTTAGGCCCGCGGTGTGGTATCACGGGCCGTTGTTGTTATCGGCCACTGGCCCAACTCGTCGGTCTCATATCAATGCGAATTGGGAAGGTTCCAGAAGGAACGCCCACCACCACATCATCAGCTGGCTCGAGCTAGCTAGACGACGACGATACACAACTGAGGGCGCATGTGCACTACATGGTCAAATGTTTCGGTGGATGGTTCAGGCGAAGAGCTCGGCCAATGTTCATTTTTTAGGCATGGCTTAGCAATAGTAATTGTTCTTCGTATACAACTTTTTTTTCTAAACATAAGATATATACATGCAAGCTCACTTACTATATACTCCTTGTTTAGTTGACTTTAAAATTCTAAAACTTTACAAGATTCCCCATTACATCGAATCTTTAAACGCATGCATAAAGTATTAAATATAGCTAAACAAAATAACTAATTATACAGTTTGTCTGTAATTTGCGAGACGAATCTTTTGAGCCTAGTTAACTCATAATCGAATAATAATTACCAAACACAAGCAAAAGTGTTACAATACTTTACATCTAAAACTTACATGCACGTAATTCTACTTTTACAAGCATCTCCGAAACCGAGCCGTTATTTTCAGTCCAAGTGTCCAACGGACCGAGGGTACATTCGCGGCAGCCGTCACAGTCCTCCGGTCGTCGCCGAGCTCACGGTCCTCTCCGGCATCTCGCCGACTCGCCCCCCTCGGTCTCCGCCGTTCTCCCGTCCCCAGGCCACGCCACACAATCTCTGACACATTGGTGTCATGAGCTACGCGGCCTGTGAATCACGCTTCACGCAGAGCGGTGAGCAGCCAGGCAGAGGTGAGATCTCTCAGAAGTGAGCCAGCGAGGTGGCGACGTTGACGCATCTGCCCTGGGGCAGGCATAGGGCAGCAGACCGGCATGGGGGAGATGGCCCATTGGCGTTTTGGCGCAGCGCAGCATTGACAGCCCGGCCGGACCAAGCTAGCTGCGCAAGCCGCCGAGCCGTCCCACTGGAGCCTTGCCACTGCCTTTCTGGCTTGCCAGCTCAAGATACATGCTTGCGGCAGTGACTGTTTTGTTTCTTGTTATTTTGTTACTGCATTTGTGATGGAGATTTATGGATAAGTGACTGTACGTACGTGCTGCCTGCGATTCATTGTAGATGCGCATATGTGTTTATATATCTACTGTTTCGTATGGCAGGCTGGACTGCGAATTTTAATCATATCTGTTGAACACAAACTGGTCAGTTTTTTCCCTTATGAAATCAACTGTAACAATGTGATTATCATGTTGTTTTAACTGGGGGAAACCTGCTACCGCCATCGTTTTTGCCTGAGGCGACGATTATAATCGGTTCTGTACTCAAATTTTTTATAATCTGATTTTTTTTTTCACGTGTTGCGCCGCAGATGGTACCACCCCATTACTTCCTACTTGAATATAAGAGATTTAAGGTTGTCCTGAGTTAAATTATTTTAAGTTTGACCAAATTTGTTGTACAATTCAGAGACGTAGCAAATTTTAAGTTCATCCCAGAAGTGTTAGTACTAGTAGTAAATATTCTATCCCAGAAGGAAAGTAGCAATTTTTTCTCGAAGAACTTGTGTAATATATTCCCATGTGCACATTTTCCTTGCATATGCACAAAACTTTGAACCATTAGGAGAGACATATGCCATTGTAGTGTTGTACTTTTGTTAGGTGTAGTGCTCTAGCCCCAGGTATGATTCTCCCCTATAAATACCCACGTATCCTACTCACGGCCGAGCTCATTCCCATCCAGCTGCACCAGCATTCTCCTAGCCCTGTGTGCTAGCGCGCTCTCTGGGGTTTCACACACAGTCGCCATGGCATCCAAGGCCTTCCTCCTCGTTACCCTCAACCTGCTCCTCTTCGCGGTGGCCAACGCCTGCGGCGGCGGCTGCCCGACGCCGACTCCACCAACGCCGACGCCGCCGTCACCGTCACCGTCGAGCAAAGGCAAGTGCCCCAAGAACGCGCTCAAGCTCGCGGCGTGCGCCAACGTGGCCGGCCTCGTGAGCGCCGAGGTCGGGAAGCCGCCGGCCGAGCCGTGCTGCAGCCTTCTCGGCGGCCTCGCCGACCTCGAGGCCGCCGCCTGCCTCTGCACCGCCATCAAGGCCAACGTGCTCGGCATCACCCTCGACATCCCTGTCAAACTCAGCCTCATTGTCAACTACTGTGGCAAGAACCTCCCCAGCGGCTTCATATGCGCTTGATAGATACGCGTGATTACGTATACGTGCTTGCATGCAACGCGCACGCTTGAACACAACCGGTTGTTCATTCGTGAGTGCATGCTGCATGCGTCGGATTTGTTTTCTCCGACTTTTGTTTGGTGTGCTTTCTTTGTCCCGTCAGGTGGTTCTGAATGTAGAACCACGGACGGATCAACAATGATGCATGTGCGCATCGAGTGTTTGATTGTGTTTTACCTTTTACTCTTTTTCCATTCTTCCATCTACTCGTTTGTCTATGGTAATTTCTTCTCCAAGGTCCAAGCTATAGGAAATGCACTGTTTTGGGTTTTATGTGGTGTTTAATTTATCTCATTGTTGTAATTGCTTGTAGTGGATTCCATGGATTGTATGTGCTCCAAGCACAAGTTTATTTGTATGAGCTAGGGTTCATTTCAGTTATGTTGGTGTTAAAAAAATCTCTAACTATTCTAAAAAAGGGACAAGGAAAGAAAAGGTTGAAGTTCCATAAAGAGGCAAATATGGCATGCTCTCATCCATAACATAAATAGAAATGCACGCACCCACACAAAAGCATGCACACCCGCCACTATAAATGCACATTCAAGGTTTTGATCGGATTTCTTAAAAAAAAATGTCTAATCGGCAAAACTTGATATTGCAAACTCACCACGAGTGCCTCATTGTTGATGGGCAAAAATTCTATCACTGAAAGAATAATGTAGTTTATCCATAAATTAAATAAAAATGAGCATTTCTGCTGAGTCTCGCACATTCCATCATAAGAAACCTATGCACAATTGGCTCATGGTGTCACATCTAAAGTAAATTTATTAAATGGGAACTTGGGTAGATGTGAAATTTGATATATTCTTCTTGGTCTACTTAAAATTTCCTTAATTATGCATAGAAGCATGGGATTTCACAGTGGCATATATAGAGAGAGAAAATTTATTTAACATCATGCCAATTCTAAACTCCATACAAAATGGAGGAAATCTCAAGAACCGGAGAAATTTTCTTAGAAACAACCACCTCTGGGAGTTTCATCACGGCCGTGTGGGATATGACCGATTAGTTTTTTTTGCGAGAAAAGAGTGCTTCATTAAGGATTAACAGATGAGTTTACATCCTGAGCAACAATCTGCTCGATACAGACCGGAACACGCTCTCTCCAAACAGCGCTATGGCGAAGCCGCTTGGCCATCTGCGCTAACTCATGGGCGACACCATTTTGCCCTCTGTTTACTTCCCTAAACACGACACTAGGCAACTTGCTAGCTTCCTCCAGGGCTTCTTGAATAACAAAATGAGAGGTCGACCGCTGGAGACTTGGACATGATAAGTACTTGACGACTGCTGCGCAATCTGACTCCAGGACGGAGAAGGACGGCCCCCACTCAGCAGCTAAGGCCAAACCTTCCCGGCATGCAAGTGCGTCCACCAGCTCTGCAGAACCAGCGGCATATATATATATTTCCATGCGGACAAGGCCACCTGCCCCTGATGGTTTCTGATGATCACGCCTATCCCAGCTTCACCCGACGTTTCCGAGAATGCGCCATCAATGTTGATCTTCATCCATCCACTCTCAGGAGCTTGCCAGGTTGAGGGACCGAAACCGGCGATCAGAGGGGAGTGAATGGGAGCCGATTAAAATTTCTTCCGAAATCGATCTGTTGGCCTAAATCCCAAAAATCACCGCAAACCCTCAACCTAAGGTATGTGAGAATAGCAATGGACTAGCTATGTCACAGCAGCACACCCTAGGAAACTTCGCGGAAGCCAAACGAGACAAATCGCAGAACTGTCTACCTGGACCGGTCTGACCGGTGCAACGGATCGGTCTGACCGGTCGTGGCCTGAACAGGTCTTGCCGACCGGTCTGACCGGTGCCACCCAGAAAAACCCGTGAACAAGACTTCAAAAGAAGAATCTCGAGCAAACGAAGTCCAAATCCAGCGAAACTTGGAGGACACCTCCGCAACTAACCTGCGAACATATCCCCAAGAGATATTTCCCAAAAGATCAATGAAACTTGAGAATTTGAGGGAAGATCAAGAAGGATTGGGGTTTTCTCAAGAACTCAAAAACTTCAATTCGTAGGAACTCGTGATTCCAGAGGGTTTGGCACGAGGCTAGGGGCACGGGAATCACTACAAAGAGCTCTACGAACCGTCGCGATCATGTGCATCAAAAACGAAACGAAAATCCATCAAAAAGAGCACAAGAGGGACGAGATTGGATTGATTCAAAAGCCCAGAGGGCACAAGGAGGATGGGGCCTCCATTCCCAATCAAATCCAATACAAAGTCTCACAAATCCATAATCAAATCCTACTCTAAACAGAAGAACGGGAGAGAGACACAGGGGCGGCGACCTGGGAGGAGCAGAACAATCCTACAAAAGCCGCACCTAATCTAATACAAGTGAAAGGGTATTTATACCCGCAGAGACCGGTCAGACCGGTTCCATGGACCGGTCAGACCGATTGGTTAGACCGGTCAGACCGGTGCCAGGGACCGGTCAGACTGGTTGGTCTGCAGCATCCCCCTGTACACGATCTCATCTAACGGCTGAGGTTCTTTCTTCGGAACGAAGTCTTCTCCACGATGCCGCCATCTTGATGAAGATCTGGTCCACGGTTTTGGAAGGTCCGTGAAACCCGGGTAGATGGCCGGTTTTGAGAAAACCGCCAAAACTCCACGCGCGGGAAGATTCCCGCCTCCACGCCGTGGCCCTAGACGTCGTTTCCACCTCGGCCTCCTGACGGCCCTAGACGCCGCTCGACGCCCGTCACCTCCTCGCCCATAGCGAGGCCCTAGACGCCTTCGACGCCCGTCGCCTCCGCCAGTCCCGAGACCGACGCCCGTGCCTCCACGACTTGGCGTCTTCAACCGCCGTCCGCCTGCTTGGTTTTGTGGTGCAAACCAAGAAACCCGCCTTCCGTCGCCGCTTGCGCCCTCGATCCAGGAGTGGACGCCACAGCTGCCGCCCGGCCTGAGCTCCTCCACGATAACTCTCCGTCGACACTCGACGCCCGTGTACCTGCAATCCAAAGACCAAGCGCACGACGTAATCTCCATAGAGTCGCGACTACACCACGGTTAGTCCACTCCACGTGTTGACCACCCATCAACACCTAACGCTCCACACGGGCACTGAAGAAGGAAACACAAGAACATAAACAAAACACACACAGCGGTTAACCTGACACAAACACAAGCCAAAATCAAGCTAACACAGCAAAACCTCCAAGTCATCACGACAATCACTCATCACAATATATGATGTCAAGGTACTTGTCAACTTGACCTCTCAATCTCCCCCTTGATGAGTGCATTATCGAAAAGATGACATGAAAGTAAGAACAACCCAAGCGAGTGCCCAAAAGCCAGATAAAAGCCAAGAACAAGGCCACTCGATATGAGCAAGGATCTAGAAGACTTCACAGAAAAACTGCTTGGCTCCCAAAGAAAAAGATCACAGCTCAACGCCGCCAAGGAGTCAAAGCACATCTTCGAAAGACCCAAGAAGCAAAACACTCAAACCAATTTCGACAAGCGTTGTCAATCACTCATCACCAAGCAAACCAAGGTATTTATTGACATGGTTTGGAACATTTCTCCCCCTTGATGAGTGACTTGACACGAATCAAGCACAAAGAAATGGTTTGAAGTGCAAAAACCCGAAAATCTCATCCAAATGATCAAAAGCCAAAGAAAAGTCAAGAAGGATCACACGGAATGAGACAAACAAAAGCCAAAAATCGGTCCCCAAAGACATGGGCAACGGCTCTACGCAACTGATCAACAAAGCATGACCCCTCAAGAAAGAGGTAGGGCTCAACACTGTCATGCAATGGCAAAGCACCGGTTCCTCCAGAAAGAGGCAAAGGTTCAACACAACCGATGCGAGAGCATGTAAAAGCTCAAACTCCCCCAAAATGCTTAACCTCTCACAATATGCACAACTCCCCATGAGTGCAGCACTCAATCTGTCAACTCCCCCTGGATAAATGCTCAACCTGAATGCCTACTCCCCCTCAAAGCATGCTATGCAATGAATGCTGTGCAGAGGGTGTACGTGAAACATTCAGTCATACAAAGATATGATCATCGAGTTACAGGCATGTGTGCTTCATAAACAGGAACTGAATCTAGCTCAACAGGATATATCAATCAAGTCTAGAGCTAGCAAGTTCAGTTCAGCAAAATATAAAAGCATCACCCATGATCTAGCAACAGCAAGTAGGAGAAAGAAAACAGTGCTAGTCAAACTCATACAAGGTGATCCAAAGCAGCCATTATATTTTATCACGAATTAATTCTGCATATCAAAACTTATCAAGCAAGTGATTTTGCCAGGGGTTGAAAACTTATCATGCTTTACTTAGCAACGAGGCCAAGCCTATGCCAAAGGCAGTCAGAAGCTTAAGGCACTCGCTTCAGTCATGCACAGCCTTGCCCGGGTTCTCACTAGTGCTATGTGAGCCGTCCCGAAAGCTCGATCAGTGCGACAAGCAATCCACCTGGATCTTTTCATTCTATTTCAGACATATTTTAAACAAATTTAACAATTTTAGCTCATGTCAAAGAATACAAGCCACACTAGCATGAATGAGATAGCAAAGCACATCAATACATCCTATCATACTAGTAGCCAAGACAGAGTGACCATGTTTTCAGATTTTCAAATCAAAAAAGCTTAACTCAGATGATATGACATATACTGTGGAGCAAGCTATAAATGATCAAGTCTAAGAAACTACATTAGCAAGCACTAGAAGATCATAACAGTGTATACAAGAATGCCAGTGCAGTGAAGCAATGCAAAATGCAAACATGTATAATGCATATGCACAATGCAACTAACCAAGCTAAAACTAAGAGAAAGAGAAAGACAATCCAAAAGCTAAGCAAATGAAGCACTCAGCAAATACATAGGCTCAAAGACACACAGGACTAGACCAAAATGGATCCAACTGAATACCATGAAAAGGTAACAATAAGAAAACCACAAGTCTATCCTGGGAAGAAATCGTACAAGTCAAACACTTACATACCTCGATGAAGATCCCGCTGGACCTAGAGCATAGCAAGCTCGAGGTCACCTCCCCTGCGTCCTCAGCGAGTCCACCTCCTGTTCGACCAAATCCATGTAGTCGCAGTAGGAAGGGGATGGAGCCTGCAGCCTGCGCAGTAACTCCAGACCATCATCAGCACCTGAGGTAGAGCTCCCCCTCAACAAGTGATACCTAGCATAAGAGAAGCTAGGACACAAGGAAATAGCAAACACCAAAAATCCAGAGAAAAAACTCAAGCATATCATTAGGTGTTAGTCAAGCTACATGCAAGGGTATACCAAAAGACACTCTAGAACATATCAAGACAAAAGATATCCCTAGGATAATCTAAAGGCACTCAACAGTATGAACCACTGTAGCAAGACGATATTAAGGAGATACTTGAGCTAGCCACCAGAACTAAGGAGCAAAAGCTACACAAATAGAGAATGTACAAAGAACTCAAAGGACAAACTCAAATATATATAGGATACAAAAGCCACCATGGGCTATCCATCAGCCTTGGAGAACCATCAAGTCTTGATCAAACCTGCATAAGACCAAGATCCATGGAGCACTTGTTCTCCAAGCCACCAACCTGCATCACCAACAAGACATAGGGGGAGCAAACGTCTCTACACTGGGGTTAGCAAAGTGAGAAGCAAACCAGTGACGAGCCATTTGCTCTACAGAAGGGTAAGCAAAGTCAGTCAAAGCGTATCCCCTGTCCCGTCTACCGCGAGGCTAACGAACACCACCGCGAAGAAAGCGTGGTGCATCGTAACCTCCTCCAAAGCCTCGGTTTCGTGGTCCATAGCCGTACTGAAAACGACCAGGAGCACGACCGGCAAAGCGACCACCCGCTGGAGCACGGTAACCACCACCGTCTCCCTGACCTCCACCTACACGGCGCGCCCTAGCAACTTGCCTACCATCACGCCGAGGAGGACCATGCACCCGAGCAGAGTACATGTCCGAGTTCTGTCTCTCCTGCTCACGCCTCACAGCCCGCTTCCTCCTGAAGCAAAATTCCTCCAAGTGACCTTCTCTGTCACAGTACACGCAGTGGTACCTCACCTCTCTCTTGGGAGGTGGAGGCCTCGCCTGCGGACGGGGAGGAGCAGCCCTCTTCTTCTGGGCAACCTGAGCTGCGGCAGCAGGGAGCGTGTCGAGGGGATTCCTCAGCTCATTGGGCTTTGGAACCCAAACTTGCTTCTGTGGAGGTGCCTTTTGTGGTTCTTTCAGCACACCATCCACGGGGTCAACAAGCGAAGGCTACGTGCTCGTACTGGCAGTGTTTAGAGCACTAGAAGCTCCAGCAGGCTTGCCGATCTTACCATACAACCTGTCAAAGTCTGACTTTGTGTAGGTGTAACCGGCCCCAAAGCCATCACCACGCTTGAACTGCTTAATCATCATGCCCAACTGCGGCTCACTGGCAGAAACCCAACTAAGAATCGCCCTAAGATAGGTATTCTCATTCTCCAAGTTGGCTTTCTCTACCGCAAGATTATCCAAATCAGAGATCAAGCCAGGGCAAACATAGCAGTCAATAGGTGGGCTAGACTCCACGACCTTAGTCTTCCCTAAAGACTTAACCAAGGTGTTCTTCTCATCTAGCTCCGATCTAAGCGTGGAACAAAACTTACAAGCACCAAGCAAAACTGGCCTAAACTTCATCTCCTCTAGCTCGCACACAACAGTAGCAAACTTTGACTGCAAATAAGCTAGATCAACCTTAAAGATAGGACACTCAACACATTCAAGCACTTCACTAACAATGGGAGCGTCCTTAACCAGTTCAAGTTCATGCTTGGCCTTAGCGAGCTCATGAGACACGTCAGCAAGCGAAATCTTAGCAACATCTAAGTTCGCAACGTTCTCATCATGCTTGGCATGGAGAGCAACAAGATCGTTCATGTGAGATATGCAGCCAGCGCACTCATCCTCACCAGATTTCTCCCTAGCACAAGCCAGCTCAGCCCTAAGCTTTCTACGCTCTCTAGCTGCTTCCTTAAGCAACCTCTTCTGGTTGTCGAGAGCAGCGTACAACTCCCTAACCTCCGTATCAAGTAGGTCGATTGTGGAGTTTACCTCTGAATCGCTCTCAGATCCATGAGAAGAGTCGACGTGCGTCGGTGTAGCATGTCCACCCGAAGACGCACGAGCATCATCGGCTTCGCCCGCCATGGTGCAGAAACCCTTGCGCCGACCGGCCGCCAAGCACAGGCCGATGAAGCCGGTGGCTTCCTTGTCCCGCTTCTTCTTCTTCTTGTCGTCGTCGGAGGTCGGTGAAGAAGAGCGGTCGGTGTTGGAGCTCTTGTCGAGGTCGCTGAGCTGCGCCAGAAAGGCCTTCTCCCGCTTCTTGGCCTTGTACTGGAAGCGCTTCTTGAGCGACTCCTTATCGAAGCGTCCTCCCCGGTCACGACTGCAGTGCTTGTGGCGCCGACGCTCCTTGTTGGAACCTCCCTCGTCGCGGTGGCGGTAGTAGTCGAAGTGGTTGTTCTGGCCACCGCCAGACTTCTTGGGGCAATCGGCGATGAAGTGGTTCAAATCGCCGCAGTTGTAGCACCCGGGGTTCTTCTTCCTCTGCCTGTTGTGGTAGACACGCTGGAACTTGCTGATAAGGAGGCACAAGTCGTCGTCGCCCAGCGTCTCCAGCTGCTCATCTGTGACAGAAGGCAAAGAGACAAGAGAAAAGTCAAGAGCAGAGTTAGCGTTAGAGCTAGATCCACCTGGGCCAGTCACAAGAGCGATGCTCTTGGAAGGAGGGGCACCATTGAGCTTGGCTCGTGTCTGTTTATCCACCTCCGTGGCCTTGAGCTTGCTGAAAAGCTCGTTCACGGTCAGAGTCTCATAGCCAGCAGACTCAATGATCGTGTTCACCTTGAGATCCCACACAGAAGTCTTCTCCACGATGCCGCCATCTTGATGAAGATCTGGTCCACGGTTTTGGAAGGTCCGTGAAACCCGGGTAGATGACCGGTTTTGAGAAAACCGCCAAAACTCCACGCGCGGGAAGATTCCCGCCTCCACACGTGGTCCTAGACGCCGTTCCCGCCTCGGCCTCCTGACGGCCCTAGACGCCGCCCGACGCCCGTCACCTCCTCGCCCGCAGCGAGGCCCTAGACGCCGTCGACACCCGACGCCTCCGCCAGTCCCGAGACCGACGCCCGTGCCTCCACGACTTGGCGTCTTCAACTGCCGTCCGCCTGCTTGGTTTTGTGGCGCAAACCAAGAAACCCGCCTTCCGTCGCCGCTTGCGCCCTCGATCCAGGAGTGGACGCCACAGCTGCCGCCCGACCTGAGCTCCTCCACGGCAACTCTCCGTCGACACTCGACGCCCGTGTACCTGCAATCCAAAGACCAAGCGCACGGCGCAATCTCCACAGAGTCGCGACTACACCACGGTTAGTCCACTCCACGTTTTGACCACCCGTCAACACCTAACGCTCCACACGGGCACTGAAGAAGGAAACACAAGAACATAAACAAAACGCACACACAGCGGTTAGCCTGACACAAACACAAGCCAAAATCAAGCTAACACGCCAAAACCTCCAAGTCATCACGACAATCACTCATCACAATATATGAGGTCAATGTACTTATCAACTTGACCTCTCACAGGTACCTTTGGCCCGTGCACATTCTTTGGACTTTGGCAGTGTCTACTAAACCCCCCAACGGCTTCTTTCCTTTCAGGTCCTCTGCTCCCGGTTGTCGGATATGGGACAGTGTATCCCAGTAGCTTAAAAGGAAAGCTACAGACCTCTCTGTTGACAGCCATCTCCCCGAGTGAACTACCTCATTCCGAACAAACCAAGATCGCCAGAGCACTAGAAGGAGCTGTGCTGCTTCCTCTGCCTTCACTCTGTCAATGAGGAGAAGGAGCCAATCCGGGCCAGAGAAACGCAGCATGGTTTCTGTCGGAGGACCCAAGAGTCCCTCATGGCCTTCCTCAGATGGCTAGCATGATCGCAGCTGATAACCGCATGAAATTCAGACTCTTCTTCTCTGCCACATAGATCACAAGTAGCTTCACGGGTAATCTTCCTTCTCATCTTATTACGCTTAGTAGCCAGACCGCCATTGGCTAGTTTCCAAGCGAAAATACGAACTTTATGAGGAACCGGCAATTTCCACAGCTTCTTCCATGCAGGTCTACCGCCATCCGGGATAGAACTACTCGACACCGTGCCCACTTCCAACTTCTCAAGTGAGATGCCCAGCCGATACGCACTCCGGACGGAAAATATTCCTGATTTTTCATAGTGCCATGCTACCACATCTTCTGAATCCTGCCAGGGAATGTGCAGGTTCAGAATCTCGTCCACATCAAACTGGAAAAATAAACGCTTGAGGACATCCTCCTTCCAACATCTTGCCTCTGCATCAATGAGCTGATGAACCCATTTTAACCGACATGGCCGAGTACTCCCTCCTGGTCTGAGAGAGAAGGGTTTGGGGATCCATGCGTGCCTCCAAATCTTGATTTGCTTGCCATTACCCACGCGCCATATAGCGCCTTTCTTCAGAAGTTCTAGCCCAAACATTATAGCCCTCCAAGTTGGAGACACAGCTGAAGAGAACGCAGTGTCCAACAGGTCACCATTAGGGAAGTACCGAGCTTTCAGCAGGCGCGCACATAAACTTTCAGGGAAGGCAATCAGTCTCCAAGCCTGGCGTGCCAGCAAAGCTTGGTTAAAATTTTTGAAGTCCCTGAATCCCAGACCACCTCTATCTTTTGAACGCGTAAATTTATCCCAAGCAATCCAATGGGTTCTCTTCCCTTTTTCCGCTCCCCACCAGAAATTCCTAATGCCTCGCTCCAGCTCCTCACACAAGCCCGCTGGGAGTTCGAACACACTCATGAGATAAGTGGGAATTGCTTGCGCAATAGATTTTATTTGAACTTCCTTTCCTGCTGACGAAAGGTGTTTCTCTGACCAAGCTGACATCCGCTTGGCAAATCTTTTTCGAATAATGTTCCCAAAACCCAGAAACTAGCACGTCTATTTTTCGAAGGCAAAAGTGCCTTTTTCGAATAATCCATATAATCGATAAACGTTTATTTGTTTGTTCAATTTAAAACAAAAGATCGTGTGCGTTTATCAAAAAACACAAGTTATTTGAGATAAAAACTAGCTAAATAAGCTCTGCATGATACTTTGCAACCGTCAGATGCAGGCTGATTGATTTTCATGTCGGCGATAGTTGCAACCCTAGATATGCTGACGATTTGCATGTCAGTAACTACGATGATGACCACGATCGTCGGCCAATGCCGAGCCGAGGAAGAACTCACCAGACGCGTTCACGAGATGCCTCGAAAGACGACGAACATCAGAACGTACATGTGAAGAGCCTGGCGTGACCCGCCGGCCCGCGCACCGCACCAACCTCTAGCACGTCCTGGAGGCGCGCGGGACCAGTCAAGGTGTACACTGGGCCACTGGGATGCTGGCGCGCGCATCTGCACGGGCCGCCATGGCGCCAGCGCCACACGATGTGGCCGCCAAACCACGAGTCCCCGATCGACCCTATCGGCGCCGGCACGCAGTCAGCAAGTCAGGGGGTAGGAGCTGGCCCTGGCCATGATCGAACGCCCCATAACCATCAGCTCCACTTCGAATGGTCCCTGAGCCGCAGGCCTCTGCAGATGCACAGCACAGACACCCGGCTCGACGATTTTCCGGAGCCCGTGACCGCGTCCTGGCCTGGGCCCCGTCGTCCGGCCGGTCGGGTGCCTACCGCCCCCCGCGCGCTCGCGCCGTGGCCGGTGGCCACCGTCCGTCGTGCGTGGACCACGCGCCAGCGCTCCCGAGCCTCATGGCGAGACCGGCCGGGCGCCGCCGCAGCCGCGCGCGGTTGCATTGCGTCGCGCGGTCGACGTTCCACTTCCGCGCTGCGCTCACTCAGCAGCCACAGGGCGCACGGGGACAGGAGTTTGCGGGGCAGCCACCCACCAGCCAGGCCCCAGGTTACTGCCGCACTGCACGCATGTGGACGTGATTGGCTGATCGGATCTGATGCGAGCTCGAGCTCTCGGCGCTGTGCTCTCTTGCGCCCGTGACTGGCCTGGTCCGGTCCCGCCGCGCGTACCTCGTCCGCCGGTCGCCCGGGATCAGATTGGCCCGCCATAGATATTTGCTCGCAGCTCGCTGGAGTTTGGTCATCTCGCCGGCAGTGCCTGCAACCTGCGTCGTGCGCGTCATGGGCCGGCGGCAGAGGCCGGCGGCTGCCTGGTTCCCGCAAGGTTCCCGCATCGGCTGCCTGGTGCCGATGCGCGGTGCCTCCAAAGAGGACGTCAAGAAAAAAAAAATAGTTACTCAAGCTTTTGTCAGTAGACAGTAGTAAAATTTAGACTAAGAGTAGTAGAATAACATGATTAAATCCAACCATCAATCAATTCCTGGACTAACCAAAAAAAAAAATTAAACTAAGGAAACCAAATTGAAAGGCGTTGTCCTCCAATCTAGACCGGGTTTAATCGGGATTTATTTGATTGGGCCCTTTTCGCAAAAAGGCTTCAATCGGGCCCAGGCAGCTGCTGATTGCCCGGCCTTTCAGGTCAAACATCCATTATTAGCCCACTAGCTGCAGGGAAGTCAGCAGCCCGCAGTTGAAGCGCCGGGGCAAACCGCCGACTCTCCTCAGCCTCTCAAAAAAAAAAGGACTCGCCTCAGACGACGCCGCCAAGTCCGGCGAGCATGGGCGCCGCGGCGGCCGACCTCGAGGCGCGTCAGCTCCGCATCCTCGCCCGGGTCGCGGACCTTGAGCTGGCTGCGCAGCAGCGCCGCCTCGGGGCGCTCTCCATCGCCGCTGCGCCGCCCTCGGAGGACGGCGCGGGGGCCACCGAGGCGCGGCTCTCGGCCCTCCTGGCCGCGCGCGGCGTGCGGGACTTCGCGTTCCGGCGCGTGCCCGCGGACTACTACGATCGTCCCCTCGAGGAGCGCCGCGGCCTCCTCCGCGCCGACTCGGTCGCTCAGCTCTGCAAGAGCATCGTCATGGTACGGTCCGTTTTCCCTTCCCAGTTTCCATTTCCTTGAGGCCATTTCGTCGAGCACTTGGCCTGTCTAACTGAGTTAGGTTTGCTACAGTTACGTCGATGTGTCATTTCTTAGAGCGATTGGTGTGATTATTGGTAGATTTAGAGCTGCATTAGTTGTTAGTAGCTTGTGGAATATGAAGGGGATGATGTTTAGACTAATTGCTTCTGGACCGTTAAATGTGATACGATTTGTAGGTTGGAAAAACGCTAGTAATGTTTGGATCTTTAGACAAATAATACTTGATTACGGTCAATAAGACTATTGCTATCTTCAATTGTGAGTTTGTAATGTTCTCTACCATTGGCCATTTTATTATTGTACATATACGTTGGGTGGGTGCTGTTGTAGCTGATTTGTTTCAGGATGAACTGCTCTAGTTTTGAGTTTTAGTACATAGGTGATTTGCCGATTTCATAGCTCATACGATTCTAGTACCTGTACATAGGTTAGCTAATTTACCGATGATATAGAGTTGTTGCAATGAACAATGAACAGCTCTTTGTGGGCTGCAACATGCAAATAGTGTGTTGGTTTGTATTAACTAGTCACTTCTCAGTTGAGATCAAGCAATGATGAAGAATTAATACCAGGTCCCCCAATAGTCTAGTCTCCCTCGAAACCGACTCCGCCCAGCTATCTTCCAGGCGGTGTTTACCCTAATGAATTACGGTTCATAACAATTGCCGGCACAATAGTTAGTTGGTGACATAGTAAAGATCCTGAGTTATTCTAGTTGTTGGAATGGTAATTATAAATTGGCAAGTGCTTGGGTGGAGAATGAGTGGTAGTGGAAGTATGTTCTCTTTTCAGGTTCAGATAAAGGACATAGCAGCTGTTTGTCTTTCATTGCACATAGGCTGATATGCCGCTTAGTTTACGATGTCTAGGCTGGCGAATATATGTGCTATGTCATGAACTATGACAAGTTGGCAATGAAATTTGTTATTACATTCCTGGCTTAGCAGATTACCACCACCAAGCTTATCAGAAGTTATTATTATTTTGTTTATTTACTAGCATTTTCTAATGTTTATTATGTAAATGAATAATGTATAATTGCTTGAGTCTATTTTCCTAGCTTAGCAGATAACCACCGCCAAGGCTCGATTTTTGGTGGAAAACGTTGTTTGCTAATTTGTTGATAAAAAATTCATTAATGTGGTGTAGCATTGTTTTACAAAAAGATTGAGCTTGTAAGTTGGGTTATTAATCCTTTATTGTTCAAAGGAGGAAGTTTTTAATCCAGTTTTGGTGTTCGCAGATAATGGCTGCTATCTGTTTTGTATGTCATACAACTATTAGAAGATGAGGCTCATTCTTAGCGACATGGTTGTGCTTCAAAGAAGACAAGGATAGGCCAATATGGCTGTGCCTTTACAGGATTCTTTTAGATGAGTCCCACTTAAATATTTGTGCAAAATATAATTGATCTTTTAAATTGCATTGACCTTATTTGAATTCTACACTATTTGAGAATCGGAGATGCAATCTGAAATATAGTGGTTAGTTCACTGCCTATCTGCTTCAAGTAGTATAGGAATGTTGAGGGGATGAGTGCTATTTTATCTTGGGAGCTATACATAATGATTTACTTCCTAGGCATAGAAGTATAGAACTACAGTTAATGGTCATTTCTCAAAATCTAACAATAATTTTTCTTGAACATTAGTTGTGACGAATTTATCTTTTTCTTTATTAGGTGAACACACAAGCCGCTGCAGATGTAGTTGACTGCAGCAATCCAAAGAATTCAAAATACTATGTCGTTGTTGTTCAGGTAAGCCTTAAAGTTCCAGAGTGCCATTCTGAATTTATAACCTTATATTTATTTTGACAAAATGTATATCCTTGCAGTATATGGCACGGCTCAACGCTGAAAACATCAAGAACTTCCTGTACGAACTAAATGAGAAGCAAATACCAAAAAAGAGATTTAACAGTAAGATTATTTACAATGGAACTGAAGTTCTATTTTTATTCGTTTGTAGGCTGATATGAGTATTGTGCTCCCTTCGGCTTTTACCAAATATTTGTACCCTAGGCTCCTCTCTTATGATGTACAAAGTCAATAGAGTGCATTCACACGGTGTACCTCATTTCTTGATGCTATAGAGAAGGCAGGGACTATTTCTTATCCTATGTGTTTGATTGTCTCCACATAGAGCTCCTCTGTTCACTACAGGGAGTTCTTCTAAACATATATTGCCGTCGTCGAAGATGTAGAAATGTTCTAAATCATGTACAGGTTGCAACGATCTTATTGCAGTGGTGTTGCTGAGGAATGGAGAGCTTAACCTTGATGATGAAAAGATGTTAGATGCACGACTAATACATTTCAGTGAGGTTTTTTTGGCCTTAGTAACTTTCACTACGGGCACAATTTGTCTGTATTCATGGCCAGAATGCCGGCTATTCTTCTGCCCTTTACTTGATTGCTGTTGGTAGGAATTGACATAAACCTGCTTCCAGGCCACAGCAAGTAGTGGGTTCTACTGATTTCTGAAACAATGGTGCATGCCATACTTTATATATGCACTGTAATTCTGCTTTTTCTGTATTTTAGACAGTTCCATTGCCTACTGATAAGGATTGATGTTTACCATAGTCCAGCATTAAATGGCGGCAAGCCTACTATTGCTGTCGTCTGAAAGTGACCTTGCTGTTTACTTGTTTAATGCAGTGAGGTTGGCACCAGAAGAGGAGTCACACAAGCTCACTGGGTTTGTGCACAACGCTGTCACATGCATCGGGATGGAAACAGACATACCGGTAATATAAAGTTGTAGTTACAGTGTAGCTATTGAATTGCGAAGATAATGGAGATGTGTAGTTCGCATGGTATTCTGTACTAAACATCTTATTTAGCTTTTCCGGTCTTATGGCTATGGTCCTACTCCAGTTATTACTCCATAAAGAGGGAATGAATGGTAGAAGTGAGCCAATAGATAGATGGTCCTACTCTAGTTACATATGAGTAAACCTGTAAATGCATGGTAGCAATAGCCATAGATAAGATGGTTAGAACTCTCAGCTGCGAGTATGGAGACAACATTTTGTCTTTTTTTTTCATTGGAAAGAACAGGAGGGGTCAGGCCTTTACTAATACTCCCATCGTTCCAAAATGTAGGCCATTTTAGTTTTGTCATAATTCAACTTTTGTAATTTTGACCAAGTTTATAGAAAAATATAACATCTATCTACTATACCAAATAAAAAGAAAGTTACAGGAAATCTAGCCAATTACTAATACCAGGGATATAAAATTAGCTTTCGCACTTTGGATAAAATTTTGTCAATTTGATGCTTTTGGTATATTTTTATGTAGACTTGCTCTAAATGTAAGTCTTGTTAGTGAAACTATAAAATTAGCAAGTTGTTTGATGCAAAAGGCTCCGCAGGTTATCATTGATGAAGCTATCACCAAGTTGGATGAGGATTTCTTCTGGCTGGGTGGTGGTGAAGTTGACCTCAAGCTCGGGATGCGAACCTCACAATTCCTAAGTGCCTTCAGTCCATTCGTTGTGAAATGCAGCTGATGGTGATCCGCAACGAAAAGAGAAGCTTCTGCTCCATTTGGTTCTAGGGAACTTCCATGGACGCATCACATGTAGAAGCACACCGCACACCACAATAGATTTTGCTTGGATCTGGGGTTGGGATGTCTGTCTTTTTTGGAGCAGGCTATCCCCTTCCAATTGCTCGCCTCGCATTGTTTACAGCTGACTGTTGGTAAGATTGATGTAGTGGAGGGGACATTCTTGGGAAGGTTGAGATATTTGCCACAACTAGGCATATAATAATACTCTTTGCAGTTTGTGCCAAAAAAAAATCACATTGGACACCCGTGTGGTTACATGGTTTAGTCATGGTAATTTATCTGAAAGATGTACTGACAGTAATTTTCCACTTTTATTTCATCATATTAAGCATAAAACTAAGATCATATATCTGTTGTGCACACAACATGAAAGCAATAGCAACTGAATGATTTCGGCTGCAATAATGTGCAATTGGAGAGGCGCAAGAATAGAGTGAGATACGGTTGTGAACTTATGAACACGGAGCATGAACAGTTGCCTTAGCTGTGCTAGTTGTGAACTGGGATCCATTCAAACATTTAATTCTCGGTCTTCCTATACAACAGCACAAGATGTGCTGAGATCAAGCAACTGCACAGCTGCTACTAACCACGCTGTACAACAACTTTGACCACCAGGAAAGAGGCCAGACTGAGCGAACTACTGTTGTGTCGCTTGCCTGCTTGATGCACTCGATCCCTTGTCACTGCTACCTGTTATGAACGGCCGGTGCTGGGTGCGCATCTAGGTAGTCCATGGCTACTAGGGCTTCTGCGGTGTAAGCCGTGGTCACGTTCGATCCTACTTGTTCGCTGTTCGACTCCGCTCCTAGCACCGACCGCTCTCGCAAGCTCGACCTCACCACCTACACAGCAAGACAGAAAATGTTTTCCTATATATCATTTCCTCGCAAATGCCTTGCAATGCCAAACTCTACATATGCTACGCATGTTGGAATCTGGAAATGCACATGCCACATACCTTCATCCATTGGAATCTTTTTCTCAAGGAGCCACGGCAAGAGTCACCTGCAAATCAGACGGCGACTTTCTATGAATGATCCATCAATCAAGGCGGCTAGCTGCAAGAAGTTTGTTCACGCATTACCGGCAAAAAACCTAATGATACACTGATACCGGGGGATCATTCTAATGTTTCATTGGAGCTAGATCCAAAGTCTACAAGCAACAAGCTAGGGTCAATTTCACAAGGGCAAGGCCAAACCATGCACACAAACAGATGAATATCGCCTAAACGGCAAGGCCAAGGACGACGTAAGGCGAGGAAAATATTTAAGGTAACTACATTAGAGTCACAGCATGATACATGACATTCCCTCATCGGTTATGATGCGGAGTGTGGGTTCTAGGTTGAGCGTAATCCAGATGGATTCCCTGATCGTCTTCATGCCAACGATGATGAAGCTGTTGCAAAACCCTAACGACATTTCTAACTACTACACCTGATGATGCCATTTCCTTCCTGGCCTCAGTCACTGCTTCGTCATCGGTCATTGATGATGCATCCAGCATGTTGCTTCCAACTGGAACCTCCGGTGAGTTGCTCATCTTCCCATTGGCAGCAAAATCATCATCTATTCCACCCTATGGAACAGAGAAAACATGAAAAGGAAAAATATTTTTAGGAAGTAGAAACCTTGACCGAATGGCGAAGCTGATAATAAATTCCATAGAATGATTTTTTTTAGGGGTAGAATGAATTGAGTTAGAATGTGAATAAGCTTTTTACCTTGGGTGGTGAGGGAGGCAGCTTGCTTGGGTAGTCCTTGCCATGAACACCGAGATGGCGACCTTCACAAGCAGTAACGTAGAGAGTTAGGATGAACACAACTAGGAGGACGGTAGTGGTGGTGCTTGGCTTTAGCTGCTCCTTGAGAGCTAGGGTAGAGCTCAGGCTAAACATGTAGGAGTGCTGTAATTGCTTGTATTGATCTCTTAGAAGACATGGATAGGTAATAAGCAGAGAAGAGGGCATGAAGGTAGCCACGAAAAGGACGAAGTATCAGAGAGGGTATGGTGTTTCGCGGCCCAACCTATACATATATATATATATATATATATATATATATATATATATATATATATATATATATATATATATATGCTATGTATCATCGTTCCAATGGGAGATAGAACGAGGAGAAAGATTCATAACCAAGTTGGTTTCGCGTCGTTTCCAATTGGTCAAAATATATACAAGTACATGTATTGGGGGGTGAAGGTACCGAGGTGTACGTACTCCAAAGTGTTCATCATTTCAAGTGGTTAAGGTTTGCACCTAGCCAAATACTTATGGCAAAAGTCTATTTTACCTCCTCCAACTATCACCAAAGTTTGGTTTTCCTCCTACAACTATAAAACCGGGTATTTCACCTCCCTCAACTTTTCAAACCGTCCATTTTACCTCCCTCGAGCGGTTTTGAAGACTGTTTGCTACAGTAACCGTAGTTTTGTCTTTTTCTTTTTTAAAAAAATTCAGTTGAATCTTTGAAAAATCATAGTAAATCACAAAAAAATCATAAAATAGAAAATCCAATTTTGTTGGACTCCACATGAGTAGATATACGCAGTGAATATATTATATGGTATACTTTAGTACAATTTTTTTACTGTAACTTTAGATATATATATTTTTCTGTAATTAATTTATAGCTACAGTTTTCGTCGTCCCATTATGGTGAAATTTTTATGGTGGGCTAATCATTATATGATTGAGCTGTAGTAAAATTTTATGATTATTAGATCATGTATGACTGAGTTATAGATTTATCTATAGATTCGTCTAGATTTTTCTATAGATTTATCTAGTTTATATAGATAAATCTATAGATCAGTCAAACATGATCTAATAATCATAAAATTTTTACTACAGCTCAATCATATAATGATTAGCTCACCATAAAAATTTCACCATAGTGGGACGACGAAAACTGTAGCTATAAATTAATTACAGAAAAGTATATATATCTAAAGTTACAGTAAAAAAATTGTACTAAAGTATACCATATAATATATTCACTGCGTATATCTACTCATGTGGAGTCCAACAAAATTGGATTTTCTATTTTATGATTTTTTTGTGATTTACTATGATTTTTCAAAGATTCAACTGAAATTTTTTAAAAAAGAAAAAGACAAAACTACGGTTACTGTAGCAAACAGTCTTCAAAACCGCTCGAAGGAGGTAAAATGGACGGTTTGAAAAGTTGAGAGAGGTGAAATACCCGATTTTATAGTTGTAGGAGGAAAATCAAACTTTGGTAATAGTTAGAGGAGGTAAAATAGACTTTTGCCAATACTTATTATACATATGGGATGCTCTTATTTTATTGAATTTATTCTAGAATTTAACAAATATTTTATTTTAGAGTATCCATCGACAACAATGTGTCTATGGTGACTTCCTCAATTATTTATCGGTCCTATTTTTTAATTGAAGCTGCTCATAAATGTAGGGCTGTGTGCATATACGTGAGTGTATACAGTGGCGGATGCAGGATTGGACTCTAGGGGGGCTCTTCTCTTCTTCTACTTCCCCTTCCCTCTTTCTTCCTCCTCAAATTTGTATGGGGGGCTTGCGGGGGCTCTAATGGAGTTCCTGGGGGGAGGGGGCCCCGCACCTACACTGGCTCCGCACCTGAGTGTATACATCTGCGTGGAGATTCATATTTTTTGACTATTCTAATGGGGGTGAAGGAAAAGTTTCTTAGCTTGGGACTTTTTTCGCGTAAATATGGTTCACAAATACGATTTTGGGAAGATATATGGCTGGGCAACCGGACATTGAAGTCCCAATTTCCTTCTCTGTTTAACATTGTTCGCCGACGACACGCTACGGTAGCCGAAGTGTTTAGCACCACACCACTAAATATCTCCTTTAGGAGCGCTTTGGTGGGGAATAAACTAGATGACTGGCTCCGTATAGTGGATATGTTGTTGAACATTAATTTACAAGAGGGGAAGGATACCTTCATTTGGTCCCTACAAGCTAATGGCTGCTTCACGGTACACTCTATGTATAAAAATCTTGTTAATAATGGTATAAAGGTTACACAAGAAATTTGGCATGCAAAAATACCTTTAAAGATTAAAATCTTTATGTGGTACTTGAAAAAGGGGTGTGTTACTTACAAAGGATAATTTAGCTAGGCGAAATTGGTTTGGAAATAAAGTGTGCAGCTTCTGTAACCAGGAGGAAACTATCCAACACCTTTTTTTATTGCGCTTACGCTAGATTTTTTTGACGTGTTATTCAATTAGTTTTTGGTTTAGCACCACAAAAGGATGTTTATGATTTATTTAATCATTGGTTAAAACAAGGGGGTCGTAAACTAAATTTATATTTATTGACAGGCATATCAGCTATGTGTTGGGTGATTTGGCTCTCTAGGAATGATATTGTTTTTAACAAATGTCAACCGAAAACTTTTTTACAGGTTTTATTCAGGGGAACGTAATGGTTACGCCATTGGACACAGTTGCAGCGCAGTGAAGATAAAAAAAGAGGTTGATTCAGGCATGTCGTTTGCTGGGGATGTCGGCTCTTTGTTTCTTCACATCCCATGGATGGCCTTTTAGTTTACGGATTGGCTTCCAATAAGCATGCTTCATACTTTAATTACATCGTAAGAATATGGTGTGGTTGCTACTGTTTGTAATAAGGTTAGTCTGATCCCTCCTTGACGAGGAGGGTGAAGCCGGATAATCTTTTCATTATCTAAAAAAAAAGTTGATCGGATTCTATTGGACCTTGATGACATTCAAAAGTCAAGTTTACTTGAGGCAGATATGTATTTGACAGTATATGGATGTTAATGACATGCATACCGTCCCAAGTTAGAACAGACCATACATACTCTTTAACTAAAATGGTTGTGGATCTTTGATTAAGCAAAGGGAGTTGGGATCAGCGCATCAAAAGCAAGGAGAGGGTTCTCTTCTCGCGAAGGACCACCATCCCTTCCTAGTCCAGGATGGAAGAACTCGGCGTGTTTCATAACACTATCTGCCGTACGAAAGATCTGTCGCCGATGGACGAGCGGCGGGGGCGCATTGCGGAGCCATCTACTCAACCGCACATGAATGTCTCGATCCGTCCGTCCCCGTCCTTGAGGCACCGCGCGCGTAGATTTTGTGCGCGTCGCCCTTATGACACGCAGTGCGATCCACTGTTTCGGGCAAAAGCTTGGAGAGGCTTGGAGCAGGTCCGTAGCATCGAGCCGATTAATCTACCGGGTTTCAATCGCCTCGATGTGACCAAGTTGGCATTCTTAGGTTGTGTTTAGTTGGTGAAAATTTTTAGATTTGGCTATTGTAGCATTTTTATTTGGTAATTAGTATCCAATCATATACTAATTAGGCTCAAAAGATTCATCTCATCATTTCCAACTAAACTATACAATTAATTATTTTTTAAAATTATATTTAATGTTTTATATATGTGTCAAAAAAAATTGATGCGACAGGGAATCTTGAAAATTTTTGAGAAGGCCTTAAGCTCGAATCTACTGCAGTTCAGCTCGCCGTTCTATTTTACTCGATGTATTGCTTCTGTTGCAGAGCTGGTAGCTTCGGCTGATCGATTCGTCGACATGGACATGATGAACTTAAGGACTCCTCCGAAGGCCGCCGACCTCGCTAGCTGAAACAATATTTTAATAAGTGAACAGTGCAACATGCATCTAGTTAGTGCTGCAGTTTTCACTAGCGAGAATGCTCCTCTCCTCACACACACGGAACCAAGGCACTGCTACTGCTGCGCCGGCCAGCGATATCGCACTTGCTGGCTGCAACAACTAGAGAAGGTCTAAGGGCAGCTCCAATGTGTCTCAAGAGGTGCTAAAAGGATAGAGAAAAGAATTGAGAAGGTGCTATATATTGGAGTGCTGGTGCTAGCTTAGCAATCTCTAGTATTGGTATTTTATTTGGGCACCCGGTGCTAGAGGAGAGAGAAGGGGGAAGGTTGCGGCTTGAGCCCAGCTTCATCCATGGATGGGTACAATAAAGTGTTATATATTAAAGTAAATTTTGCTAAGCTAACAGAAATGATATGGCACAGCCTTAACACTCCCTCACATTCCATACATTGGAGTTGCCCTAAGGATTTTTCTCCCCTGCAATGCAAAGTTGGTCTGAACGCTGAAAACAAACAGATGCGGCTAGTGCCACGCTCTAGAGAGCGCGCAGGGTGGCGGCAGCGCCGATCGCCGTGCGCGCGCGCGTGCGGTGGGGCCGGCCGGTTTGCTTGGCGAGGCAAAAATGGCGCTGGCTGGCTGGCTGGCTGGCTGGCTGGCGGCGTTGGCGAAAGTGCCGGGGGAAAGGGAGGACGGGCTGGGCTGGTGCTGTCGCAGGAAGAGCTAGCGCGCGCCTGCCCCGCCGCCGTGTCGGCCGCGCGCCCGCACGCCTCGCCAGCCGTCCCACCCCCGCGCTGGCCGCTCCCCGTTGTCGTCCGGCGCACGCACACGCACCACCACCACGCCCCTGTCGGTAGTCGCGTCGGTTCCGGAGCACTCCCGGCAGCAGCAGATCACGCCGCGCTCGTCCCAACTGAACCTGCTGCGCTCGTGGTTAGCCGTCGGTCAGAGTTGGCATCCCCTCGTGGCGCCGCCGGCGCTGCTGCCGCGGGTTCGGAGTGGGCCGCGTGGTAAAGCGCCGGGCGAGTCTAGTATAGTGCCACCGAAATCGCAGCGGATCTGATAGGATACGCCAGGCAGCGATGATGAACGAACGGGCGGGCGGGGTGGTTGGGAGTATTTTGACTAGCCGGCGGCTTCAGCAGTTGGGCCGGGCGTGACAACCCACCAAAGTGTGGGAAATACCCTGCAGGCCAGCCCGGACCAACTCTACCTACATTTCGGGCCTGGTTTGAAACCGTACCAGAAGCGGCCCAGTTACATTTACAAACCCCAGCACGCCTCCCTCCCCTCTCCCTCGCTCAGCAGTCAGCACTACCTCCCTCAAAGAAAAAAAAAGCAGTCAGCACTACCCTTAAAAAAAAACCCTCAGCAGTCAGCACTGAGCACTGTGCATCGTCACTACTAAAAAAGAGAGAGAGGTGCCACATCCAGTACAGCAGTACTAGAGAACAGGGGACTAGCGAGGGATGTTCATCATCGTGATCATGATCTAGGGCCCTGTTTGGATGGAGAGGTAAAATGGGTAAAAGGGGTAAAAGTATCTACTTTTTACCTCAAACATCCAAACATGAGGTAAAACTTGTTGAGGTAAATGTTTTACCCCTCTTTTTTCCTTTACCCCTCTTTAGGTGTTAAATGGGGGTAAAATGACCAATTAAATGTTATTCTCCAACCATATTTGCCCCTAATCCAAACATCTTTATGAGGTAAAATTGTTGGGGGAAAATGGTTGAAATAAAACATTTGTCTTGAGGCAAATTTACCCCTCCACATCCAAACACGGCACTAGTACACCCACAACGCACTGTACGAGACCCACATGAACCGTGCTCCTGCTCCGTGCAGGGCAGCACCTCCTCCTCCTCCTCGGCTCTGCCATGTGCGACCGTCCAGCCCAGCGATCTCGCGCGTGCTGACTTGCTGACAGGAACGGCCAGCGCAAGGACATTCTGCCAGGCGCCAACGAATGCCGCACGCTGTTCGTGGCTATAATGTCAGTATTGCCCTTTTTCTCACGCCTGAAATTTATTTTAGATTTTCCATGTCCGAGAGAAATACAGTCATGACTGTGCAGGGACCGGGACTGGACAGTTCAACCGCACGGCTGCAGGGGAAGGGACCGCTCTCGCTGCAGGGGAAGGGAACGCTCTCCCCTGTTGGGACCACTGGGCAAGCAAAAGGAGAGGGAAGCAACCTTGGCAAACTCATCCCAGCTTTCCATCATTAATGCCAAAAGGTTTAGGAGCCAGTCCCTCATCTATAAATGGGAAAGAAACAGCCCAATGATCGCCTCCTTGAAAACTTTGTGGCCACAAACAAAAAACTCCCCAGGATTGGACATCGGTATCGTATCCCTCCCCAGAGTTTTTTTTTCTTCCCCTATTCCTCCCCAGAGCCAAGGAGGAGCAGCTCTTTATCCGCGTCGATGGGGACTTTTTTTCCCTAAATTTCGATGGGGACATTTTTGGTGTATGGATGGGGGGCATTTTCGGTCTGGGAAAAGAAATTTCAGGGGCATCGATGCTGCGGAAATTGGCGTGGGACCTGCTCGCGACCGTGACACGTGGAAGCCACATGGCTTGTTGAAGTTTTTTCTGTACGTCTGTTGTCAGTGAGACGAAATTGCCTGATGAGTACAGTATACCCCAAAAGAAAAAAGAACGAAGACGTCTCGGTAAACAGTAAAATCACCGAGCAATTTATGTATCCTGACGAGAGGAAGGGCATTTTGGTCAGATGAGGTAGCAGCAATGATAGCGCCAGTATTAGTTTGGGACCAAATGGCTTTAAGAAATTCTTTCTTTCCCCCACTATCCCTTTCTTTCTTTCGGGGTCTCTGGTTATTATTATTTCCTTTTGGACCCGGCCTCGGCCCCGGTCTCGAGCCGAGCCCCCTCTGGTCACAGTCAGTCCGGTTACTGTTCAAAATACTGTAAAAAGTGAGCGAGCTGACTGGCCGGGGCTAGCTAGAAAAATGGCACTGGATTCTCTGCCCCTGCAGCTAAAACGGTGCCAGGGCAGGGCAGGGCGTGCTGTGTTTCAAAATGTTCCGGTCCAGCGCGACGGGCCGGCCTCTGCCCGATAGGATGGGACGACGCCATGTGGCATGCGTGAAATGTTTCCTTTTTGGCGGTAAAAGGTGCCGGATTTTACAAAACTTTGTCTATACTTTGCGCCGATGTTCTTAATTGGGAATTTCGAGGTATTCAAGCTTTTACGTTTTCATATAAAAAAACTCCGCATCTAGTTTCCGGTCTCCAAACTCTAGAATTATGTCTTGTTAATCTAAAGACTGGTTGGTGGTGGTTTTGATTGAAGGGAGGGTGTTAATAGTGGAGTAAGGAGACGGTGCCACTAACCACAGATTGTGGAAGGGAAGTGTGATGAAACAGGTAAGGATTTCGTGATTATAGCAAATAATACGTAAGGAGATAAAAAAATGATACCAAGGTTCAAGATAGAGTAATAACACTTTTATGCTCCTTCCGCCTCTAAAATATATCGCACAAAGTCTATTCCTTTAGATGGTAATGAGGTTCATCTAATTAAAATAATGTCAAGTACCAAGTAACTATTACGTAGAGAAAGGTATAGAACCAATCAAAATGCTTAGAGTAGTTGCTATTTTTGTGTTTTAATGATTTTGCATTTTTGAAGGATCTTAGGAAACAGTGTGGTTCTCAATCACAACCGCTATAATTAATTAGGGTAACAAGATCATTTCTCACTACTAGTAATGTGTTTGAAATTTTCTAACAAACGGTATTCGTGGAATGTAGGTAGTACTTAGTTTTTCATGTACTAAATGTCCTAATGAAGATGGCATTATGTTGAATTCTTGGGACTGGTGCACTAAGTTTGGCATAGTTACATGTTTCCAGTTCATTGCCGTTCACCACAGTTTTTTGACTGAATTTACAACACGTTTTAGCGGCAAAATCTAGTAAGTTTAAAATGCATTAGCTCAGCATGAAACTCAGAGAAAGCCCGAGGGGTTGGTGATGAAAAAAGAACAGAGCGAAGCCCATGCTCCAAAGCCTAATTTGTTTTTCTACAGCCATGGCGACAGCTACTTTGCTCGCCAGACGTGAGGACAAAGGCTTCGGGACATGGAGGGTGAGCAGTAACATGTGGTCAAGACGTTTTCAGTTTTAGCCATACAGTACCCATGTCATGCTAGTCCACGGCGTAGACGTCACATGATTGGAGTCGCGCACGTACTGTTAACCGAACAAAACACTCGTCAAAGCTCCACCCCAACCCCAGAGATTTCGTGCAGTACATCGGCAATGACTGGCTAGCGTCAGTCCAATAATTTTGCTTTGCTTCAAGAATGGTATGGCTGTCTGCACTGGTACTTTTAAACGGTCCGCTACGTTATCTTTTCAAGATCCTTTAGGATCAATTTTAATGCACCGGGTATGCCATCGTCGTCCGCAGTGGCGGATCAGGATTGATGGACAGGAGCTGACATCATTCTTCCTCCTCAGCCTTCGTCTCCTTCTTTCTTCTCTTCTTCTTCCCCTCATTCCTCCCCTATTTTTTCTTGATGTGCAAGCACGTAGGGGGGCTCGCGCACCCCAAGCCCCCACGCTAGATCCGTCCCTGGTCGTCCACTATGGTCGTGTTTCCTCCTAATCTAGCGCGCTAGCGGATATCCGCTACGCCTGCGCCCGAGCCCACCTGCCTCCGCCCGCGCCACGCACCAACTGCCGTGGGGAGCTCCGACGCGCCGCTTCGACCCCTCCGCCCCACCGCCCGCTAGCCGGCGCTGGAGGTGATGAGGGCGCCCGCGACCTGCACCGCCACGGCGAGGTCGAGCACCTGTGGTGAGGCCAGCTCGAGCCGGAGCAGGGGCGCCGCCGCCGCGGCGAGCTCGAGCAGCAGCAGCGCCGCGGCAGCCATGGCCGCCCACCGCCATGGACCAGCTCGGGCAGGGAGGGGGAGGACGAGAGGGCGCCTCCACCATGGACGAGGACATGCCATGGACCCGACGCGCTCGCAGGCCACCTCCGCAGAGCTCGAGCTTGAGGGAGATGCCGCCTCGATCCACCCCTGCTCGCCGCCTCGAGTCGCGCCTGCTCATCGCTCGACCTGGCCGCTGCGCGCGCCACCGCGGACGCCACAACGGCAGACGTGCGCCGCCACCGCTCGCCGCGCGAGGCCTCGTGGGGGTCCTGCGCGCCTGGCCATGGCCGGGCTCCGTGCGGGTCTGCGGCCATGCGCTCACCGCCCGCCGTTGCGCATCGACCTCCGCCCCTCGACGACCTCGAGCTCGGCTCGCTCGCCCGCGCAGGCTTGCTGCACCTGCTGCGTCGTCGGCCCGGCGCAGGGCCGCCGCGCTCCACCCCGCATCGAGCAGCGCGCCGCCGGGAGCTGCGCGGGCTTGGAGCCGCGTCGCGCGGGGGCCGCCCCGTTGCTCGTGCGCGCGCACCGCCGACGCACGGAGCAGGGGCCAATGCAGAGAGGGAGGGAGGGGGCGGCGGCACCAGGGTAGCGGCGCGCGCGAGTGGGACAGAGAGGAGGGAGGGAGGAGAGAGAGTGTGGGAGGGAGAGGGATGGAGTGGGGGTAAAAAGGATAAAAATATTCTGAGATGTGGGTCGCACGTTTGGTAGTTGATGTAGAGTAAAGATATAGATAATGAATGGGTGCGGAGAAATTGTATATAGAAAAGAGAATCTTGATGACTAAGCAAGAATATTTTTTTTGGAGGATGAATATAGAGGACCACGAGTGCAGACAGGCTAAGGCCTTGTTTGGCTCCAGGACTTTTTTCAGAAGTCCCTATCACATCAAAAGGAATCTTACTATTTTATAGTATTAAATAAAATCTGTTTATAAATGTTTTTTGACAGCTGAGTGCTTTTTCGCGAGACGAATCTAATGAGCCTAATCAATTCATAATTTGCTACATTGATGTTACAGTAATCATTCGCTAATCATAGATTAAGATACCTCATTAGATTCGTCTCGCAGTTTAGCCCCAGGGTTCTCCAGTTAGTTTTATAATTAACATTTATTTAATACTTCTAAATACTAAAAAGTCCTAGGGACTTAAAAAAAGTCCCTGGAACCAAACAACCCCCTAATCTTGCTCTCCACACTGGCACACTCCACATAAATAGATATGGGTAAAAGTAAAAAAATAAATTCCTGGCTTGTAAAAGGTAAAAATACAGGTACTCTACTTAGAGTTACGGCAGATATACTAGTAAAACGTATAGGTAGGGAAAAAAGCGACGGGCAGATTGAAAACGATGGAGAGAGAGAGGAACACTTTTTTAAACCTTTTTTATGTTGCACGCATCCAGGGACGATTGCAGTAGAGAGAGCAAGAGCGTAGCAGCTTGCAGCAGGAGCAGGGGAGGAGAGAGAGAGAGCAGAGGCACAAGGCAGGCAAGGGCACGCGGTGCTCCTACTTGCCCCCACCTCCTCCCTGTTCTATACTCGCACGCCCCCCGTCCCCCACCCCATCAGACGCGCCGCGCCAAGAACTCCCCCTAGCCACCAGCCATCCCCGGGTTGCGCCGCGCTGCCTGCCCCCCCAGATCTCGCCGCCAGATTATGTGGGATTAGGTAGATGAGGGCGGCGCTGTTCGGTGCCGAGCGGAACGGGGCAGCAGACCTCGTCGGCGGCGGGAAGGCGCTGTTTTGGCCGGAGGGGAAGGCGAAGGCGCTGGTGGAGCCGAGGTCCGTGCTGGACTGCACGCGGAGCCCCAGCCCCAACAACTCCACATCGACGCTGTCGTCGTCCCTGGGCGGCGGCGGCGCGGACTCGACCGGCGTGGCGGCGGTCTCGGACAGCAGCGCCGCCGCCGCCGCCGAAGCCACCAAATGGGGAGCCTCTGGCGAGCACGGCGGCGGCGGGAAGGAGGACTGGGCCGCCGGCTGTGAGCTGCCGCCGATCCCCGCCGGCCTCGACATGGGGCTCGTCGGCGGCGACAGCTGGGACGCCGTGCTCGGCAACGCCGCCGCCGCGGGGCAGGACCAGACCTTCCTCAACTGGATCATTGGGGCCGCCGGCGACCTGGATCAGCCGGGGCCGCCGCTTCCCGTGCACCAGCAGCCGCTCCTCGACAATGCGGGCTTCGGGTTCCCTGCCGCGGACCCTCTGGCCTTCTCGCTCGATCCCCATCTCGGCGGCGTCGCCTCCGACATGTCGTCTCCGGGTGCTGTGTCGCACAGTACCAACAGCGGCGGGGGCAGCAAGGCGTCCTCAGCTTTCGGCCTCTTCTCGACGGAGTCCGCCTCCCTGCAGCCGCCGCCGCCTCCGGTGCTGTTCCACGAAGGTATCGACACAAAGCCCCCTTTTCTCGGTGCGCAGCCGCTCGGCCCCCTCCTCCACCAGTTCCAGCACCATCCGTCGCCCGCCACAACCTTCTTCATGCCGCTCCCATCTTTCCCAGATCACAACCAGCAGTCCCCACTCCTCCAGCCTCCGCCCAAACGCCATCAATCCTTGGGAGATGACCTCTATCTCGCCAGAAACCGGGCGGCGGCGGCGCAGGGTCTCCCCTTTCCACCACTGCATGGCCCTGCTCCATTCCAGCTCCAGCCTTCGCCGCCGCCGCCCCATGGGGCGATGAAGACGACAGCTGCGGAGGCGGCGCAGCAGCAGTTGCTGGACGAGCTGGCCGCGGCGGCAAAGGCCGCCGAAGCCGGCAATTCCATTGGCGCGCGAGAGATATTGGCGCGGCTCAATCACCAGCTTCCCCCGCTTGGGAAGCCGTTCCTCCGCTCCGCCTCCTACCTCAAGGAGGCCCTCCTCCTCGCGCTCGCCGAAGGTTACCACGGCACCTGCCGCCTCACATCACCACTGGAAGTTGCCCTCAAGCTCGCGGCGTACAAGTCTTTCTCTGACCTGTCGCCCGTGCTCCAGTTCACCAACTTCACGGCAACGCAGGCGCTTCTTGACGAAATTGCAGGCAGCACGGCTTCCTGCATCCATGTCATTGATTTTGATCTCGGCGTTGGAGGCCAGTGGGCATCCTTCTTGCAGGAGCTTGCACACCGCCGCGGCGCAGGTGGTGCAGCTCTGCCGTTCGTTAAGCTCACTGCCTTTGTATCAGCTGCTTCCCACCATCCACTGGAGCTGCGTCTTACCCGGGATAACATCGCACAGTTTGCTGCAGACCTTGGAATTGCCTTTGAGTTCAATGCTGTCAGTGCGGATATGATCAATCCTGCGGAGCTTATTTCTACCACTGGTGATGAAGTTGTAGCCGTTGTCCTCCCTGTTGGTTGCTCTGCTCGTGCACCACCGCTGCCGGCAATCCTTCGGTTGGTGAAACAGCTTAGCCCTAAGATTGTGGTTGCCATAGACCATGGCGGTGATCGTGCTGACCTTCCGTTCTCGCAGCACTTCTTGAATTGCTTTCAGTCTTGTGTGTTCCTCCTTGATTCACTCGATGCTGCTGGCATTGATGCTGATTCTGCCTGCATGATTGAGAAGTTTCTGATTCAGCCAAGAATTGAGGATGCGGTGCTTGGGCGGGGCAAGGTGGACAAGCCAATGGCATGGAGGAGTGCATTTACAGCTGCTGGGTTCGCAGCTGTTCCGCCCAGCAACCTGGCGGAGGCACAGGCCGACTGCCTCCTGAAGCGGGTGCAGGTCCGTGGCTTCCATGTGGAGAAATGTGGGGTTGGGCTGACTCTCTATTGGCAGCGCGGCGAGCTTGTCACTGTATCGGCGTGGCGGTGTTGATCAGCAATCCGCTCCTGTGCCTACAATGTTTCACCACCATTCGCTGGCATCTTCAACTCAGTAATGTGTATTTTGTCTTGCAATTAAATGTTGCAAAGAAAACTAATATCATGGTATTGAACACTCCATGTTGATTCTCTTTGCAGCTTATTAGCTAGAACTAGTGGGTTTAGCAATGTTGGTGCTAGTGTCTTTAGTGTAATGATGTTGCTCTAGGTTTTTACCATGCTTGCTCTCTGCTCACTCAGACATTCTCATGTCATTTGAAACACTGCTTGTGAAGAGAGGGTATAATTAACCTATCAAATGTTTCTGTGGTACAGATTAATATGTGTTCCTATTTCTTTATAGCTGTGCCTATTCTTATGTGTTTTCATTGTGCAGTTCAATCGTTATGGACCAACTTTAATGCATCCTGTTATGTTATCTGCAATTCACTTTCACATTGCTGATCCCATCCATCGTCACAATACCAAACTATGGGTTTGGCTGTCATCAGACTGAAGCATTAAAAATACTCTTTATGGATAATTATTTCAATAGGTTACAGGTTAGTGTTCTGGTTTTGCTTAGAGTGTTAATCAGATATCAGAGTAGTTACATTATGTTTCAAGAAGAGAATTAGAGATTGTTTTGAATGTCCATTTGCTGATTTACACATTGCATTACCATTTGAGTTGTACATCATAATCATGCAGTTTGTCAAGTCCTAATACAGTATATAGAGGGATTATTTGAACATCTACAGTATACACAGAGGGATTATTTGGACATCGGCTATGGACCCCATGTTGAAGTTATCTTGAAATTTAGTTTTCTATAGTTGGGAGGAATTTCATGTTCTAGCTAGTTTTCATGTGAACTGTCAACTGTGACACCAGACTCGTCAAATAATGAGTCCTGTTCACACGACATGGTTTTGAGAAAGCTAATAAGGAAAGGAAGTAGTGTATTCAAGGTGTTACTTCAACAAGAATTAAAAAGAAAACAAATGACATCTGCAAGAATGTAAATTGCTACTTGTTCTGCTAATGTGCCAAACGTAGACAGCAAGCAACCCAAGCAATTCACACTTGACAAACCGTTCTGTTATATTTCCGCAACAGACTTGATGCCAGCAGGACACGGCAAGCACAAAAGACAACCACACACGTTTGTTCATGAGCGAAGGGCCAGATTTCCACTTGTCACCTTGTATAATGAGCAGCACAAGAAGTTTTTTCTCAGTGATGTGCTTATGTCAGCTTTCCGGTTGCCCTTGTTTGTGGCTCTTGAATTCTTGATGTTTCTTCTTTGCAAAGGTCTTGTGCCACCATTTGGTTGTGGAATGTATTGAGGGCCTCATTGGTTGGGTACCAAAACTTGCCATGCCAAAATGTGGTCATGCTAAAAAAATTTGGTACTTTTAGTTCGAATAAAAAAGGTATCTCATCATCTAAACTTGCCAATGTTTTGGTAAAAAAAAGATTGGTGTACCCACATTTTGGCATGCCCTAGCCAACCAATCAACAACCCTGACTGCCCTTGAACCAAATCACAAATTAGTAGTACCAGTTAGGGCATGCGTTAACGTTTGCGGGGCACAATAATGTATTATCTTTGACTCTTGGAGACATCTGTGTTCTTTTTTATTATCATCTACTGCCTGCCTAAACAACTCTGTAACACAGCTCTTATAAAAAAACAATGTACCACAGCCATCATGTGATATGTCCTACCTGTGATTAGAAAAGAAGTATTTGACAACTATTTTATTTTTAACTGGTTGATTAGAAATACAAATACCAGAAGAAAAAACTGGAAGGCCCGGACAAGAAACCGGCACGATTATTTCTATGGCCAGTTTCATCTCCTGCTCATGGCTCACATGGCTGTCTCCTCCTGACTCGATTTTTTTATTTTTAACCTTTTTTAAAGAATATTTTAATTTTAACCTGCTATGGATTTTATTTGTGCGGTATAGCCCAGTTTGGTCGCGCCATCTGTAAAAGCGCGACATGTAGCCTCTGTCACGCCATCCCGCTTGGCGCGCGACAGGGCTGCCACGCTGGCGGACCAACCCGGCGTTGCGCCAGCGGGCCGCTGACGTGAGCGAGCCTGTCGCGCCACAGGTAGTGGCGCGACGCTTCGTACTTGTCGCGCCAGGTCGGGTGGCGCGACAAGGATGCTCTGCCGTGCCAGCCTCTCTGGGCTGCATTTTAGCCGTCGTGGCGCGAGAGAAGAGGTTTGTCGCGCCACTCAGGATGGCATGACAAGCGCCTCACTAGCAAAAGTAGAAATCCAGATAGGATCAATCATCCAAAGCCATCCGGATTCACTCAACTTCACATGATCCATCTATCCATGTTCGTTGCAGTGAGTATATGCAGAAAATGGGGTATCAATATGATAATTCAAGACTTCATTCACTGCGTTCGGCAGGCTGGAGCTGGAGGCTGGAGCTGGAGTGCTGTGAGAGAAAAATACTGTTACCTGGCTGGTGGCTGAAGGCTGGAGGGATGTGAGAGGGAAATACTGTAGCGCTGGAGGCTCATCCACCAGCCGAACGCAGTGATTGAGTAGCTTCATAGCATCAGCAATGAATGTACTATGGAATATTTCCTTGAAATCAACTCAGATTTTGAGGATGCCTTCTAAACCATCTAGGTACAAAGAGAGCACATCATAACCACCAGCATCAGGCACCGATGTATTGCCTGAACAAAAGTCAATAGTCCTTCCGAACCGCTTTATAGTCGATTGCAGAATCATCTTACCACAGCAACTATACCCATAAGACTACCCGCGACCAGGCTAACTGACGAGTTCTTTTAACAGGCCAGATGTTGTATTGACAGGCAGACTCCCTCTAAGACATAACAAGTCTGAAAACTGCTTACTATTTCAATCCTGCAAAGATATGTGTAGAACTACTTAATATCCCTAAACCTCTCTCGCAGCCCAGAAAGGCTTTTGATCCATAGCCTCCTAAGTTCATATATATATCCAAAGCCCATTGACGAGCAGTATTCACCAAATCATTAGGAGAAGCTAAGGCATCAACCAAACCCAGTTCATGTGCCTCACCACCCTTGATTGGCTTAGATAGCTAGAAAGATGATATATCTTTTACACAAGCACACATAGTTTGTTACAAAGCTAGAAGCACAATAAGTTTAACACGAGCACAAATAGTCCTTCACAAGCACAAATGGTCCTTCACAAGCACTACTAGACCATCACATGCACAAATAGTCCATCACAAATTCTAATGTCGAGGGTCATTATAAATACGAATAGGTTGACGGCGGCCTTCTAGCGGCGGCGACGGCGTTGCTCTGGAGGGCTGAACGGTTCATTGCGGCGGCGTGCGCGTCCAGGCTCCGTGGGCACAACATTGGCGCTACCAACATCGGTCCTGTCACGGCCATGACGTTGCTGACGTGGAGGAGCCGGAGTCTGCACAGCCTGCACGGGATTATTGAACTTAGCATGCCGCATGGATCATTATCGTATTGTTTTTCCAAACAAATTGAGACTAAGTTTAGTTACCTTGCTAGATTCCCCCTGTGTCTGCGTGCCTGGAGGAGCATCGAACATCTGTGACATCCCAATGACCTCAAAGTCTGGGTCCTCCTCACCTGAGTCACGTTGTGTGTCGGACTCCTCGGATTCTTGAGGTGATCAAATACCTTTCCCCCTTGAAGCAGCACGGGAACCCGTTCTAGTGGTCGAACGAGAAGGGGTTCTGGCGGTCTCTTGACCGTAGTGAATAGGCGTCCGCCTGCTCGAAGAAGCGGCACGTGCACTTGAAGTTCCTGCAGCTTGTGGGCCAGGGGCGAATGCCTCGTCCGGCCTAGCAATGCAGTTGAGCTTTGCGGCCATCCGCTTGCAACTACGGCGGACTCTCTGCAAGATAGACGGATACATTACTCCTAATGTATTTTGAGAGACATGTTATAGAGTCAACCAAAGGATGGCTTACTAACCTCGGCAAACGCCCGTAGGTGTCCCCCACCGTTTCCTCCTTGGCTAGCATGTGCCATTGCGACACCGGCCTCGTTAGCTAGCCGGCCGAGTTGTTGTGCCTGAAACGACTAATTTAGTACAACATGAAATGGAACAACAATGTATAAAAGAAGTCTTACAAGAACTTAGTGCATGACATACCATGTAGTTTTGCAAAGGGGCCCTCTCCGGCTGAACTCCTGAGCGAGTGATATCATCGTACTCATCAACGATGTTATCATCATCGTCGGTGTCCTCGCGATCCTCTATAGGCTCAGTGGAGCGTGGAGGCTTGATTGAAACTCTTGACACTGAATATAGCCACCGAAGATAGTCCTTGTAATGGTTGTGCCTATGCGCTGGACCGGAATCAGGGTTCATCCTATGCCTTTGCTCCCACTGTCCAAGAGGAACCGCGTGTTTCACACACCAGTCATTTTCAGTGTATCTTTTCTTCCTGTCAATTCTGCAACAAATATGTAGTTGAAATATAAGGAGTTGCCGCGAGTGAGGAATCAGTAATAATTCAAAGTGAGTTTGACAAAAATTGTTGTTGCACCTCTGCAAAGCTTGGGAGGTTGAAATAGCTTTTGGGGGGAAGTCTTGTAGACGACCAAATTGTCTTTTCACACGATGGGGTAGGTGGAGCTCGACGGCGAAGAAGTAAATCAAAGGAACAACACTCCTCCATAATTCCTCATCTCGTGTGCACATGTCGCTGAGGCCCAAGTTCTCGAGCTCGTCTCTATCGTAGTGAAGCGTCCCCTCATAAGAGAAGACTTAAATGTGATACAAATATCAATCCCAGGAGGCTGATAACACATTTATTACAACAAACGGTTCGTCACCGTACAACTCTATGCGGTAATGGGCAGTGAAGCGCCACTATCGCGAGGATAACAACTAAAACCCACACAACGACATTAACTACGAAGAGGTCATCAGAGTCTTGCGCCATACGGAGCTTCCTGCGGGTGACCCTATCCACAGACAAGGTTGGGTGCAGGATGGAATCCCTACTCAACGTCTTCAGGAACGAAGTCTGGATCTTCCTCTGTAAAAATTAAGAATGAGGTGAGTACAAACATACTCAGCAAGTCCAACCACATTCACGGAGGGGGTATAAACAGAATTTAATGCACAGGGTAAATCAAGGATAAGGCTAGGGTTTAATTTGCGAAAAGCTAATTATTATGCAGGGGTTTATTTGAAAGAAAGGGGTTTTCAAAAGCAATTATCTTGCACTGAGTAACACGTAGAGTTGATCCACACAGGATCCCAGTTTTAAGTTGCTACCGGACTCTTTATCCGCCGTAGCACATGGCACAACTGCACTTTTCCAAAACAACTCACACCAACTCATCAATTCCCAAATGAAACACTAGTTGTGTGACCAAACTGTAACTCGCCCAGTACCGTGGGCACGGCTATTCGAATAGGTTTTACACTCTGCAGAGGTGTGCAAATTTACCCACAAGCGGGGTACCATAGCACGATCACCTTAGTGTCGGTGCAGATCCCAACGAAGCCATTACTCACCTTAGCTAGACCTGACTAGCCACCACGGGCTCCACCAAGGGGTCATCGACCTATCACCGATGTTTAACCGGGGCATTAGTCATACAGAGCTTATCCCTTCTCCTTGTCACCGGTTGCTCTCAGCTCTCCTGATGGCTATCAGACTAACTAGTGGGGTTTATGCTAAGCCGTTGCCCATACAACGGTCGAGTGGTTTGCACGATAGTGAAGTTAGACAAGATGACACACCAACTCGGTCCTTAATTGTGACAAGATAGATATCTCCCAACCTTGCTCAACCACACAGGTACGAGCACACCATTCGGCAATTCACACAGAAGTGCCATCCATCCCGTCTAAACTCATCTTTCGAAAATTCCACATTTTTTCCCTTCCCACACAGTCACACATTTTCTTTTTATAAAACAAGTTGGACCGTGTTTAAGGTCCTAAGCATTCTAGTAGTGATTAACGTCCAAACAAATCACATTCAGATATTAATCTAGGTGGTCAAGGAATGGTTATAACAAATCAAGGGGTGGCTATCCAACCATATTTTCAGCAGGCAAAACATATGCAGTTTTGTAAAATAGGCCAATAGGTTGTGTTTATAAAAATTGGGACAAAACATGCATCAAAGGGCGGGATTGAACTTGCCGTCTTCAAAGCCTTCCGGGAAGTCCTGATCGAGGTACTGTCCTTCGGGTTCGGAGTCGCGGTACTGGTCCTTGTTCACTTGCTCGCAGTACTGCTCGTCGATGGGTTCTCCCTCGTTCACACCGTGATCTACGATGCACACAAGCAAGCACACAATCAAGAAAAAATAAAGGTTTTATCGCTGAGCTCAAATCGGAAACAATTGAGATATAGGGATATGAGTAATATTTTTGGGCGGTTTTCTAATAGCATGGCCAAAATTATATTAGAAATGGCGGGGTAAAGTTTCAGGTCAATCGGAGGATTTTTTGGCGCATGAAATGACGAGTTAAAGAGGGGTTTAGGGGCTAAACCGGGATTCAGGGGCCTCTTTGTAAATATTCTCGGGGGTGAAAGGACTTGATTGTAATTTCTAGAAATATTTGGGACATACTAGAAAGGTGTAGGGGTCTATTTAATATTAAGTTTATATGGTGGAGGGCTAGTTCCCTAAATAAATAAAAGTGGAAGGGCCTTTCTGCAAAAGTGGCATACAAGGGGGAACTCTTAATAGAATAGAAGGAAAGGGAGGGGCTTTTTGGCAAAATAGCCCTTTCTTCTCCCCCTCCCTTCCCGCAGAACAGGAGAGGCGCGCCCGGGCGCCGGCGGCGGCTCCGGCCAGCGGCCTAGACCACGGGGGCGGCCAAGAGGAGGGGGAAAGGGGCAGGGAGGTGCGGGGGTTCGATCCCCCCTTGATTTCAGGGAAGGGGGCCCGTAAGGAGGGGTGCCAAGGCGACGAGCGGCAGCGAGCGGCGGCGACCGTGGTGGCGGCGCTGCAAGGCTCGGCGGCGGCCGGGGTTAGGGGGGAAAGGGAGAGGGAGGCGAGGAGGTCCTTTTCCCCTCCTTACCTCGGGCAGTGGCAGTGCGAGGAGGCGGCTCCGCGGTGGCCGGCGGGGCTTGACGGCTATGGTGGTGGTGGCGGCGTTGGGAGCTCGGGGAGGGGCTGCGCGATGGTGGAGGTGGCTGTGGAGCTCGGAGGCGAAGTGGAGGGCCTACTTATAGGCGTGGCGAGGTGGTGGGGCGGGCGGGGCGTGCTGGTGTCGGCCGGCGAGCTTCGCAGGACGCCTTTAATGGCGCTCGGGTCGCGGCGCGGCGGCGACGCGATTCGCGGCGGCACCAGGACGATGCGATAGCTCGGGCAGGTCCTAGCGGCGCGCGGGCACGTGGAGGGGCCGGCTGCTGTGCTTGTCGCCGAGCTCTGCTCGCGAGCAGCGGGGCTCGGGCGGCGAGGCGGCGGCGCTGTTGCTCTGCAGTGCAGTGCGAGCGGCGAGGCGGCCAGGCGAGGCACAGGAAGGCAGTGGCGGTGCGGCGAGCCTCGGGGTCGCGTGGAGCGCGTGCTGTGCACAGGGCGCGCTCGCAGCGTGTGGGCAGGCAACCGGGCGGCGCGGCGAGCGGCGCGGCCACGTGATGCGCGTGGGCCGGGGGGCACACGTGGGCAGGGGCGCGCGTCGAGGCGGCAAGGGAGCTCGGCGGGTGCGGCGGGGATGGGGCAGGCGAGCAGGGCGCTGAGTAGGGGAGGCCGGCATCGTGTTCTGCGCGCGTGGAAAGGAAGGAGGAGGAGGGAGGGAAAAAAGAAAAGGAAAAGGAAAAAGAAAATGGGAGGAAAAAAAGAAAGAGAGAGAAAGAGAGAAAAAGAGAGAGGAAGGGAGGTCGCGCCGGCGCCGATCGCGGCGATGGTCGTCCACGCGCGGCGGTCGGGCGACACGCAGCGCGACATGCAGACGAGGAAAATAAAAGGATGGGACGGCGATTGAGATCGGGTGTCGGGACAGGTTTTTCGGGGGATTAGGGCTCAGGGGTTTAGGAATGATAGAGCTCAACGATGCAAAAATAAATATTTTTAGCGTGTGATTTAACTTGGTGAATTTTTCGAGACGTCACACGTATGGTGTCCAAAAGATCTGCAATAATAGTAATCATGACAACTAATTCGCACAAAATAATGCAGCTACATGTTAGGAGATACTTCAGGAGTGAGTACCTGATTTTGCGTGAGGCAGTCAAGGTCATGCATGTAGTGCATGTAGCGGTGTGCAGGGTCCCCTCTAACTGCTCCCACATTCTTCCAGCAATAAGCAACTGTCGGCCTCGATTCTTGGTCATGGTGCGGCCAAGGCTACAAAAAATAACCACAAATGGGTTACAAACACAAGTTATAGTAATATTAATCAAACTTTGCTTAACGTCATCGTACGTACCTCTAATTTACCACGGTACGGCCGACCTACTGGAAACCTTTCCCAAATCCAAATTTGCAATAGATAGGCATACGCTCCTAGGTTTGAGTCGCTTGCAACCCGCTGACATGCATCACAAAGTTGTCGGTACAACCAAGCAAGTGTTGCCGACCCCCAGCTGTACAGTGCAATGTTTTCCCACTGCTGACCAAGAATAGGTAGTACCGTCCATGATATAGTGTCGCTCGAACCATCCGGAAACAAGAAGCCTCCAAAGAGGTGCCACACCCAAACACGTGCATGGCGCTCTACAAGTTCTTGAGGTGCTCCTTGGGGGTAAAGGTTGAAATTTTCCTTTAGCCAAGCCGAGCTCACCCCTGAGGTCTTTCTATCCTTCACTCCCTCTGGCGGTTCTGGTGGACGAATCCCAACCTATGCCTGAACCATATCCCTCCATCCATCACTCTGTATCATTCCAGTGACTGCATTTTCCTCTAGAGGTAGTCCAAGAATCATTGCCACATCTTGTAGAGTTATGGACACTTCACCGCAAGGTAGGTGGAAGCTATGTGTTTCCGGCCTCGAACGGTCAACAAAAGTAGTAAGAAGGGGTGTATCCATCACTGGCAGACCCGCGCACACCACTCGAGCCAAAGGCAGTAACCCAGCCCGGCGCAGGTACGGTGCGTACCGCTCATCCCATCGGAGAGGCGAGTGAGTACATGCACGGAGGGGCTGCAGCGCCTGGAACGGGAACATACAATACGGTCAGTATCGGTGTCAGCCATGTTAACTTCATGCACATATATTTTGCAAAAGAACACTTCCCCTTCGTCAGCTATTATGTGTGCGCGGTGTTTGGAGTCGTAGAACATCTCCAGTAGGGGGAACATTGGATGAGCCATCTTGCATAGACGAAACGAAGCTTCATTAGTACCAACAATTGCATGTCCTCAAGCATATTCTCGAACTAATGGAATTAAATCTTATCAACTACACAACTATTTATGGCATTGTGATTCTAAACTCATTCCATAATAGTATGGATCCTATTATCCATTACTCCAAAAAAACATTATGATTCTAAAGTCATTCCATACACAAAAAATATTAGTGCAACTCCGTCATAACTACAATGGAGCCCAAGGATGTCACACCCTATTTCTTTCACTATTCTCTTATTTTTTTGCCTTGCATTACTCCAACTAATACTCTCATTGCCACTACCTAACCCTAACAAATGTAATATTTGAGTCATGCAAGTCATTCCTCTCGTTAAATTCGGGAGCAGAGAAGCATCTGAGTATCACCTAAACATCTATTTATGAGCATACTACCATATACAACATATATCTTCAAATCAAAAAGCTAACCCTAATCAACAAAAACCACTAAAATCTAACAATGCACAAGGAAAATTGAAGGAAGAATGAGGGCAATACCTTCGGGGGATGGGCCGGAACGTTCCCCCCTCCCCCCCCAAAAACGACGGATTTGGGGGGGGGTGTCGCCGGCGGCAGGCAGGAAGAAGCCGCTCGGGCTTGGTCTGGAGGAAGGAGAAAGGGAGGGTGGGGGAGGAGGGGGCCGGCGCGGGCCCAGGACGTAGCACCTGTCGCGCCACCCTGCCTAGCGCGACAGGCGTACACGTCACCAGCCTGCGTGGCGCGGGGCGCGCCACTGCCGCCAGCGTGGCAGCCTTGTCGCGCCACTACAGCTGGTGCGACCAAACAGGCTATACTGCGCAAATAAAATCCATAGCAGGTTAAAATTAAAATATTATTAAAAAAGTTTTTAAAAAAATCTGACTCTTCTCCCTATTTCACATTCTTTGCCTTCATGATCGCCTGCCGCCCTGCCCCTGCATTTGCCTTGGCTTCCATCCACTTAACGTAGTAAAAAAAAAATCCTCTCAGCTGTACTGATTGTACCAGTCGAGAAGATGGTTTTCCTCGAACAAACCTAGGATTTGAAAAGCTTACAAAGGCGTGACTCACCCTGCTAATGATTTGGGTTGAAATGAATTTAATAGATTGGGTTTCGATATAAATTATATTTGGGTGGATTCAAATGTGTTATATTATCTAATGGGGTGGGGTGGAGTGGATTCTATATAAATATAGATTGGAATGGATTGGAGTGTGCTGAAATGGATTCTTTATGCAAAACAGTATGATTATATATAAATGTCAGTCCCGTAAGAGCCGGACCTTAAAAATAAAATCTCGCGTTCACATCATAAATTTTTATCAAAATTGACAGAAATTTGTTGGAGATGGCTCAGTATGACTAGGAGCTGCTCTCTGCAAAGCAGCGTGGCTTGAATTACACATGGGTCCCACGTCAAGAGCCGGATCTTAAAAATAAAACCTCGCGTTCACACTATAAATTTTTATCGAAATTGACTGAAATTTGTTGGATATGGCTCGGCATAACTAGTAGTTACTCTGTGCAAAGCAACGTGGCTAGAATTACCCGTGGGTCCCACGTCAAGAGCCAGACCCTAGAAATAAAATCTCGCGTTCACACTATAAAATTTTATCGAAATTGACTGAAATTTGTTGGAGATGACTCGGTATGACTAGGATCTACTTTGTGCAAAACAGCGTGACCTGAATTACACGTGGATCCCACGTCATGAGCCGGACCCTAAAAATAAAACCTCGCGTTCACACTATAAAATTTTATCAAAATTAACTGAAATTGTTGGAGATGGCTCAGTATGACTAGCAGCTACTCTGTGCAAAGCAGCGTGGCTAGAATTACACGTAGGTCCCACGTCAAGAGCCGGACTCTAGGAATAAAACCTTGCATTCACACTATAAAATTTTATCGAAATTTGCTGAAATTTGCTGGAGATGACTCGGTATGACTAGCAGCTACTTTGTGCAAAACAATGTAGCTAGAATTATACATGGATCTCACGTCAAGAGCCGGACCCTAGAAATAAAACCTCACGTTCGCACTATAAAATTTTATTGAAATTGACTAAAATTTATTGGAGATAATTCGGTATAACTGACAATTACTCTGTGTAAAACGGTGTGGCAAAATCTACACTATAATTTGTTTTTTGGGAAATGAGTTTTTATTGAGTTGTAACTATAGTTTGGCTAATAGTTTATTATATCATGAATTGAAATGTTTAGGTTGGATTGGTTTGTGGTGGTGGTGGTTTGGATTGGTGTGGGTAATATTAATTTTCATAATAAAAATGGATTGGTGTGTGTATAGTTTGGTTTCCAACCCATTTTCAGAGTGAGGCCTGACAGCAGGCGAGTACTTGTAGCTCACATTATTCTTCTCCCTAGCTAGATCCTTTTTGCGGCTTGCACTAGAGAAAGTTCACGATTTGCTTTTGTGGGTTCCCGTCCAATATTTTAAATAGCCGATCATAGGATTTAGGGGTGAGGTTCTCAAAACAATATTAGCGTCATAATAGCCTACTATTTTCTTCTGCAATAATCACCGCAATAGCTTCGCGAAATCGCTGTAGCGCCACTATAACCCGCTATTTAAAACATTGGTTCCGACTTTAGAGGTCCAAAATATTTTAATAACCCAAATCGAACGCATATATTTACATTTTTCATGCTGAAAATCATTCAAAACTGAACAAAAAAAAAGTTCAAAACGAGTCTTACTAGAGCCATACTACTTGTATTCGCATAACATGTAGAACTCCGCATTACGGGCTGCCGTGATCGTTTTCCGTTTGACATCAGTTCCATTAACAACGTGGGATATACAGAAACCACGGTGCAGAGGATCCGGAGCGACTTTGCTCCTACACGAGGGGTGTGGTGTGTTTAGTTCCCACAAAATTTCCAAACTCTCCAAACTTTCCATCACATCTTCTATCACATCGAAATATTAAATATAGAAAATGACTCATGCATGGAGTACTAAATGTAGTTAAATAAAAAAAACAAATTGCATAGTTTTGATGTACGTTGCGAGATGAATCTTTTGAGCCTAGTTAGGTCATAGTAGGACAATATTTACCACAAACAAACGAAAAATGCTACAGTGTGCTACAGTGACAGATGTGACTTTTCTCCCACCTTTTCTCCTCATCTAAACACAGCCGAGAACGTGCCCCTTGATCATGAAGCTGACAGCTCTCATTTTCTTAAGCCCGGCAGTGAGGGCGACGACGACAGGCTACGGCATTTGTTTATGCCGCCGTGCCGTGCGCCATCGCTCTCCCTACCCCCTACCACCCCGTTGCATGCATGCCCTGATGGCCGGCCGCTGCCGCCCTGGTCGACGCCTTTCTGCTAATCCAAGGAGCTTAGCAGCGACGTTCCATTCTTTCCAAGCTAGTGTACTTTTGCTCGCTTTACGCTTCCTACTACTCACTAGTACTTACTGTATATACTATCAGGCCTGGAGAGGGCACGCTCCGAGCAGCCCGCCGCTCCCCGAGCGTTCCTCGGGCGCCACGTGACCGGGAGAGAGAAGCCCGACGCGGCCCGTGGATTTGCCGCGCCCACGTGCCGCAGTCGCAGCGCCTCGGTCCGTCCGCGCCCCGCCAAAGAGAGAGGGGGGAGGGCCAGCCCGCCGCCGCCACGAGGATGGAGGAGGAAGAAGGAGGTCGGTCGCGCGCGCAGGGGAGGGGAAGGACGCCCGGCGCGGCGAGGAAGTGAGGAGAGGGGTGCGCCGATGGGGAGGGAGGCCGCCCCTGCTCCTCCTCCTCCGAGGACCCACGCCGCTCGAGGACTGCCGCTGCTGTAGCACGAGGCCCGCCGCCGCGCGCGGATTCGGCCGGCGAGGAGGCCGAGGCCGGTACTCCCCCAACCGCCCGGATCTGCTCGTGAGCACCTCAGCCGCCGCCGCCGCCGGAGAGGACTGGCCGTCGGGAGCAGGGGCGGGGCAGTGGCGGGGCCCCGCGCCCGCAATGCGGAGCCCCGCTCCGGCCGCCGGAGCCATGCCCGCCGCCGTGCCGGCCCCACCTCAGCTCGGAGCCACGAGTAGCTGACGTGGAAGGAGGGAAGACGAAGAGGAAGGGGAGGGGAGGAGAGGAGAGGAGAGGGAGGCAGGATCTGGCCTGCCGCCATGGCTCGGAGCTTGGCGCGCTCGGATCCGGCTGCCGCCATAGCTCGCCGCCTCGATCCGCGCCTCGCCGGCCGCGCCTGCTTGCCGGGGCGCGCGAGGCGAGCAAGCTGGGGAGGTGAGGAGGCGGCGAAGGCGGAGGAGAGGAGACGAGATGAGACGGAGGGAGGACCCGGCCCGCCGCCATGCCTTGGAGCTCGGCGCGCTCGAATCCGGCCGCTGCGGAGCTCGCCGCCTCGATCCACGCCTTGCAGGCCGCGCCTGCTTGCCTGGGCGCGCGGGGCGGGCGAGCCGGGAGGTGAGGAGGCGGTGGAGGCAGAGGCCAGCACGCTCGGAGAGAGAGAGCATGCAGGCGAGTGGAGAGGGAGGAGGAGCAAGGAAGACAAAGCGGTGGGATGGGAGACGACGGGGAAGCGTGTGAACGCGGCAGAGAGGGATGCGGGACGTGGCTCAAGGCTGGGCCCGGTCCACGAGGATCCTCTTTGTGCAGCCGCTGCATCGCCACGGGTGCGTTGACAGTCGAAGAGAGACCTTCAAACAGTTTTACGTGTGGGTTGGGAGGGTAGGGTAGGTGGCCGTTTTGCCTTTGCGATCTGATCTGGTCAACAATCATCTGGCATCATTGGTGTAGCTAGCTATCTTTCCCTTCTCAGGGTGCTCAACGGCAGGGATGTATAGTTTGTGGTTTGATACAGATGAGATGACTTTTATCTTGGCTAATTTTAGTTCCTTCCGTTTGGATTTGAGGTTATTATTGTTGCAACGGGAAACAAAAGGCAACAAAATGGCAGCTAAGCCGTTTTGTTTTCAGCTGGTAGTCTAATAACCTTGGAGGTAGTCTAATAACCTTGGAGAGAGAGAATGGGGATAGAGGGAGGGCGTCGGGTGGGGGAAAAAAAGAAAACAAATCTGATAAGTGGGACTGCTGATGGTAGTTGGTACATATTAGAGTCGAAGATATAGAGAGCAATGGGTGCAGAAAAACTGAATATAAAAGAGATGACCAGATATAAATATTTTTTAGAAAATGAAAATAAAGTATCACGAGTGTGGACAGCCTAAACCCGTCTCCATAGGACGCTGCACGAGCTGACCTGTCGCACCGTCCTCCAACGTACCTCTGATCTTGATTTATACGTACACGTAACTGTCAACGCATCAATTATTTTGCTTCACATTTTCAAGTGGACGCGGCATAGCACGCGATTTACCTAGGACTACATATGACTCGCCGCTTTCACCCAGCGAGCAGCTCGCATCGGTTTCTGTCCAATGCCATGTCCGGTTGCTCTCAGCGCTGCTGCCGCTGCAGGTTGAAGAGGGAAAAGGAGGCCTCGAGTGAGTCAGGTTCCGGGGCCCCTAGGGCTTCTGGTCTGGTGTGTCTCCGGGGGTGGTAGCCCTTTATCAAATACTGGATCTAGGCTGGTTGGTGTGGTTTTGTAGTTAGTGCAAGGTCCAAATCAGTCGCAGTGTCCGCACGGATGCAAAGTTGCAAACGGCCGGTCTACCTAGCGTAACAGCATATGACAGCTCCAAGCCATGTTCGGCCTAAGGCCACCCGCAACGGGCTGGCGATTTGGGCAGGGGAGAGAGACGGACGGCAGACGTTCGGGCGGAGCGCGCGTGAGAACAGGCTCCCTTGGCGAGCGTGCGAGCTAGCGATGAGTTTGTCGCTAGCGACCACTGTGCTGCCACTATTCACCGATTAGAAAAATCAAAACGCCAATCAAATCGCCAACCGTTAGGGACGCCCTAATAGCACAATTTGCAAAGGTTGTGATTGGTTGCATGTACAGGCTGCTGTCCAGATTGTATAAAATGCATCCAGTTTATTGTGCTTCCATAAGCCTTTAGCTTGACTTTGGCAATGCAACAAGAGCTTGTAAGCCTGATTAGTGGGAAACACAAATAAATTCCATTTTCCACTATACAGGTTGCATAATGTAAAAAGGATATATTTTGCTATCTTAAAATATCCAACCAAACACGAGATCCTTGTAATGATTTAGCTTGATTAAGATACCTAGATTAGGTCAGTCTCAGTGGGAGTTTTATGGGCACAGATATCAAGACTGAAAACTAGGTAACTGTGCCAGATGAGTTTCATGGTGATGAAACTCTCCTCACATTCCATAAAACTCCAGCCTTCTCTCTCCTTACCATGTCAGCAAAAATGATGATATTTAATGCTATGAAACCCTTCATAAAACTTTCATTGTGACTAGCCTCAGAGCTAACCTGGCTAGGAACTAGAGCAACTTGTTACTAACCAATCGCAAACAAAGTTTCTCCTGCGGCACTCTTGTCGTAGTTCGAGCCTGTTTCCCTTCTTGTGCGCTCCTACTTGAGAGCAGGTGACTCGTGAAGTGCCCCCGTCGATTGGACTGACATCGAGGTTAATAGTTTAGCTGTCTGCTAGCTGCAAGGATTTTTGAAGCTTATTTTCCAGTACACTCGTATAATAGTTAGTTTTTTATCATTAATATATGGCACACATGTCTCTCTTACAAAATTTCTTGATTCTTGTGTTAAAACTGATTGTAAAATTACAAACCGCTGCTTCTCTTATCTCTCCTCCACCTCAGCATTCAACCTGCTATTATAGAGTACTATAATACTTACTTTGAGAAGAGAGAGGGGTGTCATCGTCAGCGAAGCACAGCGAGTGATCAAGAGAAGGGAAGGGGGCACTTCCGAGGCCGGCGTCCATGCACCATACTCTAGGGGTATGGAGGCAGCCGTCCACAAAAGATAGAAACGGATATAATCCGTATGAAATGGATTCAGATATTTATTTTTCCCATTTCTTTTTGGTTTTCATTCCTAAAATGGATACGGATCGGATTCATTGTTCATGTGGAAACAGATTTGAATCCTTTGAATATCATCTTACCATTTTTTTTTCCTATTTCCATATCTGCCGTCCACACAGATATACGCGGTCCACGCACAGCACAGTGGTGGGGGTGGGGGTGGGGGTGGGGGGAGAGGGCAGCCACGGCCCCAAGGCAGGGGCTCGGCGCACACGTAGACACAGCGGCGCGGACGGACCGGACCGCGAGGCGTGGGAGCCCCCGGGCTAGCTGCCGGCCGGGCCGGCTTCCAGGACTCGGACCACACCCACACTACTACTACCACCACCGTATCGCGGCGCGCCCACCGTGCTCCGGCGTGGCAGGCCGGCACGACGTGATCGCTCCTTCCCTCCCTGGCGGAACAGTTGGATTGGACGGAACGGGCGGGCGGGCGGCGGCCAGACCGCGCGGCGACAGCGAGGTGCGGCCGGACGGACGGGGACGCGCTCGTTATCTCTTCCTGCGTCTCCAGCGCGCTCCACGGGTGGTGACGCAATGCGGCGCGGTGGCGAACAGCGTGGCGGGGTTGGGTTTGGCTGGCAGCCGGCGATATGGTTCGTTGCGTTTCAGCAGCCGGGAGGACCAGACCAGGCAGGAGGAGAGGGGGGGACCCGGGCTGTGGCTTCGGGCAAAAGAGGCGGCCTTTGCTTTCGCCTTTGGATGGACGTTCCGAAAGGATGGCGAGATCAAATCTCGCTGGGGAAAAGGAGACGGCAAATCACCCGGTCCCGTTCATCCGCCGCGGCTCCGGCCAGATCCTCCTCAGTTCTTGCGTGCCCGTGGCGCCGTTCTTTGTTCCTCGCCGCCGTGTTTGTTTACGCTGTCCGCGGCGGCAGCAGCACACTGCTGATATGTGTGCATGTGCTGGCCTATTGGCTAGTCAGTAGTAGGGTCGTGCGTTCCCTGGCTCGCAGGCAATGCGATGCGCACGGGATCGTTCGTTTCCTTGCAGGCGAGGGAACGAAGGTGCCGCTCCGCCTGAACCCCGATTGGTCGGTTGCATCTTACAACCATCCGGGAGATCCTTCCTTTGCCCAGCAGTTTTACCGGGCTAGCTACCGACCCTGAATGTGTGTTTCGATGCAGGCATGGACATTCTAGCTAGATCGAGAGCGCTTTGAGAAGATCGCAAAGTACGCACGTCAACCGGTAGCTAGCTACCCGCAAAAAAAAAAAAAACGGTAGCTAGCTACAAAAGGAAAGCAAATAACGGAGTGCCAGGAGTTGACCTCTGACGGAATTCGTGAGGCTTAGGCTGCTGAACCTGTCCTTGCACGACAACGACTCGCACAGTGGCGCCCGGTGTTGCGTAGCACAGCGCGCCGTCTGGGCACCACGTCGACGGCGACGAGCCCTCATTCGGGGCGCCCGGATATGGAAAAAGTGAGCACGGATGCTTGTGTTTCTACCAAACAGAACCAGCCCGGTGCGTGCAGTTCGAGCTTCCGGACAGTGGTACATGGCACTATGGCAGGTTCTGTTCAGGTAGGCATCTGAAAACAAGAACGCCAGGTGCCTCCTTTTTCTTCTTGGCGAAACGAATGTGCCTGCTGCCTTGGCAATCTGCTGGCTTCGAAAATGATCTAGTGGTCTCTTCTCTTCTGGTTCAGGCTTTCAGCTCGCACAAACCGAACCGGCCGAATCGATCGGTAAAGCCTTAGGGGAAAAGGCAGAAGCCAAACTGCCGGCTTCACCAGTGGGTGTACTCGCTCTTTTTTTTAAATAATAGCAAGAGCACTGCTTTGTCATATAAGAAGAAAAAGCATTCATACATAACACGACGAAACATACACCACACAAACAAACGCACACAACACAACGCTACACCACCACCACCACCTGAGACAGAAGCTGAAAGCAAGCCGCCAAAATTACGCCGTCGTCACCAACACTGGCCACGCCATCAGCCGCAGTGAGGGACCGAAGCCGGCGACCAGAGGGGGGGTGAATGGGAGCCGATCAAAATTTCTTCCGAAATTCAAACCGTCGGCCTATATCCCAAAAATCACCCAAGCCCTCAAGCGTTCTGACCAAAGTTTGGAATAGCTATGGAAAAGCTAAACCAACACAAAAGGCCTCGAACGAGCGAGAGAAACCACGAAACAAATCGGAAGCGAATTGGAAAAACTGCAGAACTGATCTGCCAGGACCGGTCTGACCGGTCTTGCCTACCGGTCTGACCGGTGGCACCCAGAAAACCCCCGAAAACTTGGATTCAAACAATGAATATCAACCAAACGACCACGAAAATCGATGAAACTTGGGGATAGCTTCGCCCCTACTCCGTGAACATATCCCCAAGAGATCTCGTCCTAAAGATCAAAGAAACTCGAGAATTCGACGGGAGATCAAGAGAGATTGGGGTTTTCTCAAAAATTCAAGAACTCCAATTCTGAAGAGCTCGTGATTCCAGAGGGTTTAGGACGAAACTAAAAGCACGGGAATCACTCCAAAAAGCTCTACGAACCGTCGCAATCAAGTGCATCAACAACGAAATGAAAATACATCACAAAAGGCACAAGAGGGACAGAATTGGATTGATTTAAAAGCCCAGAGGGCACAAGGAGGATGAGGCCTCCTTTCCCAATCAAATCCAATACAAAGTCTCACAAATCCATGGACAAATTTACTCTAAAGAGAAGAACAGATGGAGGGAGACACAGGGGCGGCGGCCTGGAGAACAGAAGAGTCCACGAACAGATTACAAAAGCCGCCATTAACCTAATACAAGTGAAGGGGTATTTATACCCGCGGGACCGGTCAGACCGGTACGCTGGACCGGTCAGACCGGTTGATTAGACCGGTCAGACCGGTGCCAGGGAACGGTCAGACCGGTTGGCCTGTAGCACCCCCTGTACACGATCTCATCCGACGGCCGAGGTTCTTTCTTCGAAACGAAGTCTTCTCCGCGATGCCGCCGTCTTGATGAAGATCCAGTCCGCGGTTTTTGGAGGGTCCGCGAAACCCGGGTAGGTGGCCGGTTTTGAGAAAACCGCCAAAACCTCACGCGCGGGAAGATTCCCGCCTCCACGCCGTGGCCCTAGACGCCGTTCCCGCCTCGGCCTTCTGACGGCCCTAGACGCCGCCCGACGCCCGTCACCTCCTCGCCCGCAGCGAGGCCCTAGACGCCGTCGACGCCCGTCGCCTCCGTCAGTCCCGAGACCGACGCCCGTCACCTCCACGGCTTGGCGTCTTCAACCGCCGTCCGCCTCCTTGGTTTTGTGCCGCAAACCAAGAAACCCGCCTTCCGTCGCCGCTTGCGCCCTCGATCCAGGAGTGGACACCACAGCTGCCGCCCGGTCCGAGCTCCGGTCCCGGCTGCCCTTCACCGCCGTCCACCGCACGGTCCATCGGCCACAGCACCTCCACGGCAGCTCCGCGTCGACACTCGATGCCCGTGTACCTGCAATCCAAAGATCAAGCGCACGATCACACCGCACAGTTGACAATTCAATCATCACAAGTAGGATAGAGTACTCAACATTCCTCACGCAGCCCGCTGCAAGCCCGAGCAGCCACCTGAACTCCTCCACCAAGGGACTATCACCCTCAAGCCGCACACCCACGATTGTCGAACCCCCTGCTCAAACGTTGCGACAGCAGAAAACTCCCATCACGGCACCAAAAAAGAACACTGATCCCGTCCACTCTGCGTGGGGCCAGGGTTTTGAATTTTGTTTGTCAAAAAATTTCGGTCATGGCCGAAATCACCGAATTTCGCGAAATTTCGGCCGAAATTTATTTTTAGACTATTTTAAAAATACTTTAAAATATATTTAAATTATTATTTTCGAATTTTTCAAATTTCGGAGGGGGCGAAATCACCGAATTTCGCGAAATTTCGCCGAAATTTTGAACACTTGTGGGGGCCTCGCTTCACCCACCGCCTCTCTGCCAAACACTGATCTCGGTGACGGTTGGGCGGAAGTGGTGTACTCTCGCTTTGCCTTGCACGAAAAATGGAAGCAGATAGGCGACGATCCGCTACCACTCTGTCGAGAAAACAACCGTCGGTTCACGGGGGCAGTAGAGCTGCAAAAGCAGGCCGTGAAAGGCCAAGCTCGTGAAAGGAGCGGTGTCGAGAAACAGCAGGCAGTAGAGCTGCAAAAGCAGGCTACGCTTGTTGGGAGCAAAGGCGCCAAAGGTTCAGCCAGCCCCGTGAAAGCATAGTCGGATCAGCTCGATCAGACTCAGACGGTCGATGATCCGACGACACCGCTCGCTCCACCTGCTGGAAAGGCGCGGCGCACTGCTGTGCTGCCTGGCCGACCTGCAAAGCGGCGGCAGCGTATCCTGCAGCCTGGTTAGGCGCGATGACAAAGGCGGCCACTTGGGCTGGTGCTGCGGCAAATCTAATTTGCAGTGTGACATTGCATCAAGAGTAAAGTGGGTGTGTTTAGATTTTTTTTGGCATAAATTTTTAGAAGAAAATCTTACTATTTCGGAGCACTAAATAAAGTCAATTTATAAAACTTTTTACACAGATGGATTGTAAATCACGAGACGAATCTAATGAGCATAGTTAATCTATGATTAATCCATAATTAGCGGATAATTACTGTATCATCACTGTTGCAAATGATGGATTAAGTAGGCTTATTAGATTCATCTCACGATTCAACCCACCCGTGTAAAAAATTTTGCAAATAGATTTTATTTAGTAATTCATGCATATGTCCAAACATTCGATGTGATATTTTTTAGTGTAAAATTTTGGGATCTAAATAAGGCCTGAGCCGTCAGTGACTGCTTCTTAGGGCCAAATCAGAGTCACGTTGATGTCACAGTAGCATAATTCAACAAGATACGACCCGTGCTCATTAGGCTCCAACGGTTTCAGACGAACGGGGACGTGACCATCGTGTTTATGCGTGTGTGTGCGCGCGCGTCTGCGTCGTTCCAGTAATCCGAACAGAAAAAGAAGAAGAAGAAGCTATACGGTTAAAACTCAAAAACGGTGTGCAAAGGGGAATCGAGAGGAGGAAGAGAGGAGCACGCGATCAGGCCCGGCCTTCGCACCGCCAAAAGCAGATCAGCGAAAGGGTTCCCTTGTCCTTATCACCCAAGGCTGCGAGCTTTCTCCCGCTCGCGGCTCGCCTCCCTCTGACCCTCTCCCTCTCATGTGCTCATGGCATGATGGCGAGCGGAAAAGGAGAGGAAAGGGCCGGCCGGCCGGAAGAGTAAAGCGCGCCGGGCGGCAGAAAGGGGACCGGGCCGGCGCGGCCGCCAACCGCGAGCGCCGCCGCGCCGGCATGCAGCCTTTGCAACCACGGCGCGTCGTCGTCTCGCGGCCGCATGGGCTGGGCACGAGCCACGACGCGACACGGGCGAGGGCCAGCGCTAACGTGCGTAGGGGCTCCGGCCTCCGGGCATGTCGGTCTCCACACCCACTGCTCGCGTTCTTGCAAAGCGGTGTAATAATGCAGGGGGACCTTTGCGAAAGGGAGGAAGGACGGAGGAGAGGTCAGGTCGTGTGCAACTTGTTGGATAAGGACCCGGCGAGGTCTGTCGTCTGTGATACCACTCTTCGTGCGTAAGGTAAAGTGGCTCGCTCGGGCCATAGGCTTGAGAGTCGAGGCTACTTTTTTTTCCTCCAAACTTTGTTGTTCTTGAACTTAAGTATAAGGTCAACAAAACGAAAGGGAGAAATAAAAAGCTCTTGAAGCAATAGTGCTACTACTAACATAGTACAAGTAGACTAGAATTAGTGGACATGGCAGGTGCTAGCGCTAGATAACAACCATGGCAACCGGTGACCGGTGAGAACGTGAGGACAAGGGTTAATTTCTCCTTTTGGGGGGATCGCATGGCCATTGGTCAAGAAAGTTAGAAAGATAACCGAATACTCAGTCACTCGCAGGCCAATCTTTTCTTGGGCGACTGCACGCGCGCGTAGGGCAAACGCTAGCTTCTTCCGCAACCTCTTTTCCCCCCACGAAATCTTTTCACCAACTGCCGTCCGTCCCGAAAGAACGCACTCATCATGCTCGCTCGTCGAAAAGCTGTGTGCGCCCGGAAAGGGTTGGACGGGGCCCCATGGCGACATGGCGTTGTGCTCATGCTCTATCGTCTACTGTACAAACCGGTGCCGTGCAACAAGACGAAGCCTCTGCGTCTGCAATCTCCTCGCCGTTTCGATCGCGTGGTCCTCTCTGCTCCGTCTTTCTGTTTGTCCTGGAAACTGCTGCTAGATCGATCGCTTCTATCCAAACAGAAAGGAAGCTCTTAAAGTTGAGCTCTGAAAGTTGTCAATGGTATATTGATCGCCGTGGTTCTCGCCGGCCAATGCAAATCTCTGATGATGAACAAATCGCAGCAATACAAGACATACCTCAATATATTAATTACTGACATACAGACGTTCCAAGGTTTACTTCTATCAGATAACAGCTACTATATTCCGATGAAGCAATAAAAATATATGATTTTGAATGTCTGCATCTATATATATTGTGTTTTTCAAAAACAAAAGGAAAGGAATCCTTGTGTCAGTCAGTGATGAAGTGCCTTCACGAAACCTTTGGATTGGAACGCAGGAGAGTCGATCTAGAGTCGACGCTGAACATGTACACAGATGGGATGGCAGCGTCGTCCACACAAAATCAACCAATGCGAGAGGCAGGGTCAACTCCCAGCAGCACAAGCCAACAAGCAAAAACACTCGCAGTAGCAGCTTTCAGCTGGTGGCCACGCGCGGGCGCCTTTCGCCGAATTATGGCGGCAACCAAATCCAACAGCAGCAACAAAACAAACCTGAGATCGCGGGGCGAGTGCCCGTCCCTGTCCGCCCGCACACAGCGCACCGCATGTTCTTGTCACCTCCGCTTTGCTTTGCATTGCTTTCTCAGGTCAGAGCAGCCGCGACGGCCACTGGGTTTCTTCTGCGCTTCCAAGCTCGTCGTCGACCTAGCAGTCACATCGATCGATCGGTGCCGGCGAGCTGCCGACGTGGACCCGGGCGCTGCGCGCGAGACTTTTCGCTCGATCATTCCCTCTGATCCTCTCCTGCTGCCGCAAAGAAGGAAATCGCAGCTGCTGCTGCCGCCGCCGCCGCCGGAGTGTGATTCGTGTTGCGCCGCACATCGCTCTCGGCCTCCCAATTCCGGAGCTCTCGCCATCCATCCATGATCCATGATCCATCCATCATCCGCTAGCTTTTCCAGTGTGCGGTGTACATGCGCCGCCTGGGATAAGGGCGGGCTGGGTGGCGAACGAAGGGCCTCTGGTGGATCCGTGTCCATGGATGGTCGACTGATCGAGGCCTCCGGCAGCTGCAGCTCGATCTCTTCACCACGGGCCAGCAGCGCGCACCCGGTCGCGCGCGACGTCGACAGGAGGCCGGAGAGGCGGTGAAAGCTGACGTGCAGCTTCATCCAGGCAGCTGCTTGTGCTTGTCGATCGTTCGAGGGGCCGGGACGGAGCTGTCACGCGCGCTGACGGTGGATGCGCGCGGTTTCGTTTCTTGCAGGGGGAGATGATACGCGTGGAGCCTAGGGGATTTCGTTTTTTTGTGTATATGCTCCAGCTCCAGCAAAAGCGAGCAAGGAATTTCGTTTTTTCCCCCCTTCTTCTTGGAGCGCCCTCCACCTGGAATGTACTAAGCTGCTGCTTTGTAAGAAAGGGCAGACGGTATACGTGATGGATACAGCCTATATAGGGGAATATATTCCTCGTTTCCTTCGGTGTGAAGACTGCTCGCTCGTTGCTTTGTAGTAGTAAAACATCACAGCTTCATCAGTTGAGTAATGAACCGTTACCTGTGTACTGTATTCGGATGGGATGCGTCTGTTGAAGGAATTGTTTTTTTTTAAAAAAAACTGAGCCATGAGGCTTTGGCTGTTCAGTCTGAAAAGCTCTGAAAAAGGATGCCCCCTCACTACTGGTAGGAATTTAGTTGTTGAAGAAATCAATTGTGTGCAGAGCCTTTCGAAGTCACCAGTTTCTCCTCTTTCTCGTTTGAGAGGATCCTTGTTCCTTTTTGAAATTTGTAGAACCAAAAACTGACAGCCCACCTCCCGTTCCGCTAGCGTAATCGGCCCAAATGCCCAACAACCCCAAAACACGCTGCCCGTTCTCCCGCGAACCTGATCGGGGCTGGCGGGCCGCCCGGGCTTCTTCGAGCCGCCACGGGCCACGGCGCCTGTCGCTTCCCGTGAACCGCGTGAGATGCACTAAAATGAAATATCAATTTTGTAATTAAATAAATAGCAGCCTAAAAAATCCGTTGGACAGCCACTTGCATCGTTGCCAATGCGGTAGCTATTTTGTGCATGCACATCGCCATTGATTAGCATCGTCCCCAACTTCGTGCTCCACCGCCAAAGCTGATCCGAACACCGGACACACTTGCTCTTGCATGGTCGCCTGCAATGCAAGTCCAACCTCCTCACCAAAAAGATTGTGGATGATGCCACCTGTGAACTATGTGATGGGGCGCCAGAGACAGCAGAGCACCTCCTCTTCTTCTGCCCTTTCTCAGCTGCGTTTTGGCAGAGATTGGGTGTGCAGTTAGAACCAGACACAGCAGTCCGCGACCTCCATCACCTTCAGAAGCCGGGAAGCCTGCCGCCGACTCACTTTGATACTTTTGTTCTGCTGTGCTGTTGGCAGCTTTGGAAACGTCGCAATGGGATCGTCTTCAGGCAGGAAAGCATGACCCTCCCACAATTTCTACAAAGCTGTAAATTAGAGGCTAGAGCCTGGAGTTGTCGTCTCCCAAAGTGGGACCTCGGCGTTAGCAATATTTGGTGTAGTGCTTTCTCTTCGGCAATGTAAAACTTAAAATGCTGTAAAACTTTACATCTGGCCGTTAGGGGCCACTCTGATGAATGAACCAGGTGGGGATCCTCTCCCCCCCGTTGAACCTTCAAAAAAAAAAAAACACCGGACACACCTCGTCTCCTCCACAAGTCCACAGAGAGCAGGAGCATCCCCAGCCGCAGTCTTCACCGAGGACCTTCATCAAGTTATCGCCAGCCGATAGATTTCACCATCTCGCAAGTGCCCAACACCTCCACGAACAAACCGATCCACCTCGTGGCGCGGCGTCCATCATCGAACGTACTGGTCAATGATGAACCACCACAACAAATTAGGGCATGCCACCAACACAATATTCGCGCAAGGTCGCCAATCCCGTCGTGATAGATTATCTTCATTCACTCGTTTTGGTATCAAATGTGCGAAAAAGTAGGGGTATCAATTGGTGGACCTTTAGGTGCCTCTCCAATCCTCTTTATTTCAAAATTTTGTGCTAATTTTCCAAAACAAGATCTCAATTTGAAGAATTAGTATAAAATTTTGAACTAATAATGGTTGAAGGTGCACCTAAAAATCACCAATTTGCACCCCTACGAAAACGTGCGAAAATAGAGCTGAAATCACAGAGTTATTAGCAAGGAACAAGAGATGAACACTCTGGTTTTTGTCGCCCTGTTTATGGTCTGGGTTTGACAGTTTGTAGTTTGTTTGCAATCCAAGCCAAGATAAAAATCTTGGTCAGGTGCGGGCTGAATTTCAATGGGTTTCTAATGGCTTAATATCTTAGCTTTGTTTGGGCAGCCGGTTTCACCTGTTGACGCAGCAGTTTACCTTACCTAGACGCACACGCAAGCATGCAGGGTGCTGGGCGCTCTGACCTGCTGACAATATATGATCATGAAAAAGTGAACAAAACAACATGAAAAAAATAGGTGGGAATAAATACATATCAAATGTTTTCAGAATAGAAAAAAATCAAGATTCTTAAAAACAAATAATATCATGTCTAAAAAATTATCAAGCTTTAGGCAAACACTATATGATTTAATCCAAATTGCAATGATTCAACTTAACAAAAACATAAGAAACACCCACACGGAAAAAGAATAACATGCCGAGGGAACTGATTGTGTTCCATACAATAGATATCTCAAATCCAACAATAATTTAAGTTAACCAAAATATAATGAAACCCTCGAGTGCATTAACATAAAGTTGATGTAGTGCACCAAGAATACACACAAAACCGTTTTTGTGCTGCAGGCGTACAACTTGCAGCTTTTCTTTACTCCAGCTATATTGTGATAGATGAAGGGAAATTACAGACTCCACTCACAAGTGCACTCCACAATCACACGATGACGACGACTCACTCTTAGAGGTGCACAAATGTGTGCTTCTTAGAATATCTATTACCCATCTTTAATTCAAAAATTTGTACCAGTTTTTCAAAATAAGCTTTCACTTTGAAAATTTAGTACAAATTTTTTAACTAAAGAGGGTTGTAGATACTTTAGAGCACCTATTTGCACCCCTACTCGCTCTCCACCACCACGAACGACAGGCTCAGTGAGCTACACACATGCGCACAACCCAAGGAAACAAACTGACGCTAACTGAAACACAAACACATACCCCGCACAATGCAAGCTTATTCTGACAAACACGTACCCATTTCTTCCTTCTCTTGCTGGCGACATGTGTGACGACTGTGTTGTGTTAAGGGGAAGAAGGTCCCATCACCATCAGGCGGCGTTTTTTCTTCTTCATCAACCTCTTCAAAGCCAATTGCTTAAACCAGCGCTGTTTTTCAGGGTCCAGAACTAGTTCCATCCGGGTTGGCTTCTGTCCGGCGATTTCGTAGTACCACTCTGGGCTGTTGAGCACAATGGAGAGGGTCCCTACTGCAAGTTGGCGGGTAGTCCTTCCGATCCCGTCTAGGTACTTGTTTGGGGTCCATTCACCGGTATCCCTACAATCCAGCACAGTGTATGGCATGTACCGCCAGTTCTTCGATAGATCCCACAGCTGACTCGTAAGTTCTGGCCCGATGCTCCAGTAGCGCCCATCATTTTCTGCGCCTAAGCCGGAGCAGCGAGGATTCATCCTGGCGGCCTCCACAAACGAAAAGACCAGGCTCGCCAGTGGCATCCCGGGGCGGCGATCCTCAGGATTCAGATGAGCTGGGTGGTAGCGCGAGAGTATTTTCACGGACCTCACTGCGGAACCGAAGCCCAGCCCCTCGTCTATCAGTTTCTGCTTGACATCCTCTAACCTGCATCCTATCATGCTGTGGTAGCTCACGTCGCAGCCGGCGTCTATGGCATTGTATTCGGGTGGGAGTTTCCGGTTGGGATCCTTTTCCCGAAGCTCGTAACAATACCAACCCATGTTGATGATACCCTTACAGTACATGTTGTCACTTCGCACGACTGCAATAATCCATTCCTTGACCTTATTCTCCTCCACCGCAATCTTGATGTGACGCCACCTCGGCGGTGGACCAGTACACTGCCTTGGGAGCACCAGGAGACCATCACCGGGTCCGGGTGTGGCGTTTCCGTTTATTTTACCTAACCAGGACATTGCCCGATTTATTATGGGAGAAAGTACTGCTGACTGACTGATGACTGGTGGCTGGTACTGATTTTGTATAGAAAAAAAATACAGCTGACTAGTTGGATAGCAAGCAAGTTGGACACAGCCTCAACAAGCTCGTATGAAACCCCATCCTTGATGGCGATGGCATGAAAGTACTTGATAGGCTTCACTAGATTAATCAGCAATGTGTTGCTCGCCATCTCCAATGAATACCCCACGACATACGTAGACCCGTGGCCCTCGTCATAAAGGCCATCCGTGTCAAACAAGTTACGCAGCTGCTCAATGGAGTCACGGATATGTTCTACATTGGGTCTGATGACGATTCTCCATATCAGAGTATCGCTTTTCAGCATGTACTCTTTCCGGTGTGTGCCGGACAACACTATTTCTTATTGGAACCATTTCACCGCACACTACACGAACTTACTTCCTGCAACAGAGATTGTCTAAAGCTTAAACTCAAAGCACAAAACGGAACTATATATATATACAAACTAGCCCTAAAGCATGTACATATATACTGCATATATACCATGTGTTGGGAGGCTCAAATATCGATCCGACAGGCAATAGTACTGGCTAGTATATATTTGCATGAGTCTGTGTCGTAAACTACGTACCGTACATATCATTGTTAATAAAATCAGTTCTCGATGTCAATATAAAAGGACCATAGGAAGCCGACTATGGTGCCACCCTTTTAACCCCATTTCCGGGGGCATAGAAGGCTTATGGGAACCAAAATTTAAACCCCCTCCGTGGGGCTTCAAACTCTGGCTGGGATGGCCCAAAGCGGCTCAAAATCTACATCTTTACTATAGACAGCACGATTTCAATAATTTGACATGCTTTTATAATTGATTCAGTTTTTTAAAATCCAAACATCCAGCTAGTTGGTACAACTCAAGGGGTTAGATCTGCTTCAGAAATCCAAACATCCACCATCTATAGAAACATTTTGACAATTGCACGAACTTGTACTATAAGACCATCCAGATCGATCTGGGTGATCCAAGGAAACATGGATCTACGATGATTTGCAGGACTCTTGTATTTGGATTTGCGATGCTTAGCAGGACTCTGGCCAATTCGAAGCTTTGCCAAGCATAACCTAATCCTACGGAGATCTAATCCTAAAAAAATCCGCATCAAGCTAGTGAGACATCAAGACAAACATGAGAAATGCCTTCCTACAGTGCATGAACAAAGAACGATGTGGGGGTATCGTGGAGCTTGATTACCGAGTTCTTGAAGGAGGAGCAACGATGGCTGATGACTCGTCTTGCCCTCAATTCACGGCACGAAGGAGGGGTCTTCTCGGAGGAATGGTGGTGGTGGTGGAGGAGGCAGATTGCAGGAGGGAAGTAGCGCAGGAGGAACAAGTGACGGGGAGTTCGCGGCGGCTTGAGGAGACGGAGGGTTTGATAACTAGGGTTGTGAGAGGGTCGCTTTTATAGAAATCAGATGAAAGGCGGTTGAGTTCTGTCGGTTTTCTCAAGTGTACGATTCAGATCAGACGGTGGGCGCTCGAGGATTGAGGGTTGAGAAGAGCTCTATACCCGGAGGTCAGGTAATTGGGCTGGGCTTCAAGGGTAGATGTGGCAGATTGCAAAAACATGTAGCGTATGGGCCGAAATAGCATTGCATTTAATAATAGGTAAATGTTATGTATATTTTTCATGAGCCAGGATCACAGACGCAATCTGGTCCCAAGAAGCTCACCACCACTAGATTTGAGAATAACGTTTACATGATGCTTTGGATTCATGTATGATGTTTGATTGAGATCTGACGGCGGGGACTAAAAATCGATGAATTTGTTAAAGGGGTTGCATAACAAACCAAAAAAGAAACTCTCAATATTTGCAGTACTCATAGAAAGCACATTCCGTGGAAGTAAAGAACACTAGAACAGTCGCCGGGGACACCAGATAGGAACAAGCAAAAGAAGTAAAGGGGTAGCAAGGAACAATAACGAAGAGCAACAGAGAAAGGGAGATGACCATGGGGTTGGTCAGGGACGAGCATAGGTTGCTCTTCGCTGCTATACAAACCGCCTCCTTCTGTAAGATGCAGAAGAGGAAGAACTCCTGCCGGGCTGCTGCTGCTGCTGCTTAGAATGAGGAACGGGGTGCTTTGGGTCGCAACTCGCAAACATGCTTCTCTTTAAATACAACGCATTGCGTCCGAGCTGCCGCCCAGCTTCTATTGATGCTCTAGACTGAGTTTTTTTTATGCCCTAGATTGAGTTTTGGAGGTGCGTGTACCGTCTCTTTCTTTCTCAACATGGTTTCACGTTGCACAAGGCTCGAGCAAATGGACGCGACTGGTTTCACGTGCCTCCCGCGAATCAAATCACGTGGCCCTCGCGTGCGAATTCGAATTTCGAAACCATATCTCCCGTGATAGGCCAATGAGGTCGGCGACGACTCCTCCTCTAGTCGGTCAGGCCGGCCCGACGCGGTGGGCTGCACACATGTACTCGGTAAGTTGGGCCTGTGGTCCACGGCGGAGGTAGCCGTCTTTTTGCAATTTAGTCTCTTTTTAGAAAATATTCACGTTTGGATCTTTCGGCGAACTAAACTTATCTTTGGAGGGTTGGCGTCGAGGTAACACGTCTCGGTGGCATGACTTATGACGCCAAGTTCTGTGGTTCGTGGCTGACCTGGTGCCATCGTCGTAGATACCTCGACGCCACATATCTTGGCTCCAAGGTCGATGCCACAAGCCACGACGCCAACCTCGGCTCCACAAATCTTGGCGCCAAGATGTTAATATACTCCCCACCCCCTCTTCTCCTCCCCTCTCTTTCCCTTTCTCTCTTATCGTGCCTCCGCCTACCCCCCCCCCCCTCCTAGCTTCTTTGCATAGCCAGCACCCCTATCTTCCTCAGGACCAATCTACGTTTCATGGAGTAAGATGAAAGTCGCGGTACCTCAAGGAATCCAGGTTCTTATGTGCATCTGCGTTTTCTTGATCAAGCTAATGGAGTTGAAGCTTTTAGGCGATGAGTTTGGCATGCAGCCGGAGGACGACACGCTGAAGAGGAGGCAGCGGTGCCGAGGTTGCCGGAGGTGGAGGCGCGGCACGGCAAGTGGCAGTCGGACCCGAGCGACGGCGGGCGAGCAAGAGTGCCTCGGCAGTGAGAGAGTAGGTGCGGGGAGAGAGGACCCACCTACATGATAACTGCTTGACGTCACAAATCTTGATGCCGAACTTCGGGCCATGTCGATGCTACATCGGCTTCACGGGGAGGCACCGAGACGTTTTGGCTAGACGCCATGAGCTATGGGGCTGACCCCTAGGGTCAAACTTGCATTAAGTACGCTCGGGTTCAAATGTACTTTTTTTTAAAAAAAGGAGCTAAATTGCAAAAAAAAATCGAACTATCACAAAATTTTGATTTTCCACCTTAAACTACAAAACCGGATAACATAGGTCATCCAGCTATCGAATCGTGCAAATTTGGCCATTAGGATGGTTTAGAAGGTGGTTTTGTGTTTTTTAAAATAAAAATCTAATTAGATAAAAAAAATCAAGACTAAATAATTTTAAATAAAAAATATGAAACTAGTCCTAAAAATTTTCTAAATATGTAAGCTTCTGTTATTGCTCTATATCTATTCGTTATTAAAAAATAATAAGTATAACTACAAGCAACCAAATATTATGAACATAAAAAATTTGGAACTTGATAACTGGCAAGTATCGTACCAATAGATAGGTTTTATTTCTAAAAAAATTTGATACCCATTTCATATGTTTTTTATTTAAAAATAAATTACTTATGAATGTTTTAGTTTGAATTTGAATATTTTTAATTATCACAATAAAAAACCACATAAGGGGCTAAATTTGTCCGATCTCAATAGTTGAATGGTCTCTATTATCCGGTTTCGTAGATTGAAAATTGAATTTTTGTGATAGTCCGATGGTGTAAACCAAACTTTTCCCTTTTTTTTAGCATTTAAGCATTTTGACTTTATGAGCACTTAAAAATGCAAAAGGGGGAAACAGCATCAAGCCAACTTTATTTCAATGGTCTAATATGATACATTTACCAAGATCCAAATTCTGATCCAACATTGTTGACTACAACTTTCAAACAACAAATCACAGAACTCCTAAATACGCCTCGCAATAATAAACCTTGGAAAAGAATACTATCTATACAAAAAACACGGACTACCAGCTCAGGTCTAAAATAAAATCTGAGGCTTTCATCATTTTGCTATCTCCAGAAAAGTGTAAGCAGTTCTATTATGCGCAGCCTAAGCTTCCTCTACCGAGGACACAGGCAGACCGGCGGCTGCTGCTGACCTCTGGGATTCTAGCTTCGCAGAAACCTCAGCAATGACCAGCCTTGACAACAGCAGGCCTGCAACGAGCGCGGCAATCATCAGCATTGCGAAGACTGCAGTCCAGCTCTTAGCAGAGATGTAGCCCGTCAGCAAGGGGCCAACTGCAGCACCAGCTGAGCCTGTCCCATCTATGATCGCTGTCACAGTGGCCAAGGCCCGGGAGTTACCTCTCAGGGAGCTGTGTGTTCCGAGGTCTGCAGAGACCGCGGTGGTTATGAGCGCGTAAGGGCCATTCACGAGCATTCCGGTGATGAACATTAGGATGATGATCCAGTAAAGCGAGATGCTCCCGTATATGCGATAGAAGAACAGTGCCGGTATTGCAGCAAATGTGAAACTTGCTGCTGTCAGTGCCCGGGCATCCAGGCGGTCCGAGATGTGGCCAGCAAGGATGCCGCCTATAACACCGCCCAAATCAAACAACGTTGATAGGGCTCCAGCAGTTGAGTCTGACAAATACTTTCCACCAACAGCTGGGAGGAAGAAACAGGATGGTAAAGCAGTCAGTAAACAGATAGAGCAGACTGAAATCAGTTGTTCAAAAGCTTATGATGTGCAGCAGTATTACTGGATCTCAATCACCACAGATTAGCATACTAGATGTGCATGTAGCACTAGCCTTTTTTAACAGCTATAAGCACAACTCTGCCAGGAGTACCATCATAGTTGAGGTTATACCAGTAACCTCGGACTTCTATTGGCCAAAGTGCAAAAGAGATGACACAGTTAAAAGAAACACAATTTGTAAACCCAAATATTTGGATGAGTTATAGATTTTGGCCAGATCATAGCCTAAAATTTCTCTCTTTTAATGATTCAGTGGATGAGTTATAGATTTTGGCCAGATCATAGCCTAAAATGTAGCTCTTGTAATGCTTCAATCTAACTAGTACTTGATGAGTCATGGCATGTAAGGTTACATAATACCTACTATCAGTTTATTCTCTTTTTTTTTATGCCTATCAGTTTGTTCAGTGCTATATCTTGCCTTCCATTCTTTCTGTCTTTGAACATTGTTCCCTAATGTCCTACTGCATCACAACATCATATATACATATCATGTGCATGCCCCAACTAATTTTTTTATGCAGTACAAACTAAACTATTTCTGTTCTTGTCAGTTGTCCAAAGAAAAATAACAGAGAAATTGCATGATTAGTTCAACTAACCTGTGTGGCTGATATAGAAAGGAAGCCAATATAGGAACGTGTAGGCGACTAGCTTGCAGAAAAACAGGCAGAGAGCAAATGGCACTACTCCAGGAATTCTCAACGCCTCAACAAATCCCACTGGCTTTTCTGTTACTTCTGTCCGTCCTTCCAATAAAGGGATGCCTATTTCACTCTTACTAGAATCCTTCAAATGGTCGTCCTCTCCAATAGCTTCAGGACCAGCAGGCAAGAACAGGAACACAATGAGCCCAACTAATGCAATCATAACACCAGGAACAACAAATGACCAGCCCCACCCAAACTTCAGGAGAGCAGCTGCTATCAGAGAGCCTGATATGTTCCCTACAGAAGTATGAGCATTCCAAATTCCCATGATTAGTCCCCTCCTTTTCTTCCCAAACCAATTGCCGACAACTGCTACCACTGATGGCCACCCAGTTGACTGAAACAGGCCAGCAATCAACTGAATGCCCAAGAAATAGTAGAAGCTGTGTATATTCAGCCAGTATCCAGCTCCAAAAGCAGCCGTAAACAAGCCAGTTCCTATCATTCCAATGGTCAGAAGGATCCTCAGATCCACTCTGTCACCTATATGGCCAACGAAGAACATGCCAATTGCATAAATTGCGAGAAATGCCAAATCAATATCCCCAAGCAATGCAGTGCCATTTCTGGAATCAAACGGTGCCCAACCACCATAGAGCACCATGTTGCTCTCACCAGTATGCAATTTACCAATATTCAAGCATCTAGGCCAGTGCAACAAGCCTAGGTTTGACGTCTTGGGATCAAGAACACCCTTAACAACACTAGTGGTTTTCCTTGCTGCATGGTAGCTAGAGTAAGAAAAGAATGTCAATACCAAGACAAGGGCCTGACATGTCTTGAGCGATAGAGGGCTCCCCTGACAACACTCGAAAAGATGAATTCCAGGAGGCTTTGTGCTACGCATTGTTACTGCTGTATCTAGTTGGAACACATGAGCGAAGCAGAATTCAGCTCCTCTGCAATGCTAGAGCCTGGAAGAGACTGACTAGCAGTCTAGCATGTAACATCCTAATGCAGTACTTGAGTGCATGCCATCTACAAAGGGCAAGAACACCAAACATCAGAATTCCGGTAGTGACTGGAATATACTTTTTTTTATTAAAAAAAGTGATGTACTTTCAGTCTTTCACGTATGAAGCAATTCTAAAGGAATTTTTCGCATTATAATGTAGAAACAATCAGCAGACAATAGTGATTCGCCTTTTATTTCCTTATAAAATACAGGTACTAGGTAAGACCCATCCAGTGGCGAAGCCAGCCTAACAAGTAACCTAGGGCGGAACAATACCAGTGAAACAGGGCAACGTGCCACGGAAGGTGCGCGTGCAGGCTCGCTGGCCGCCGGTGCCCGGCGCTCCAGGCCTCCGGCCGCTCCGGCGCAGCAGCGCCGGCCGCCAGCCGCCTCCGCCCTCCGTCCACCGGCCGCCGCCCCACGCCCCCGCCGGCTGCCTCCACCTCCGTCCACCAGTCGAGGCAGGCTGCAGGCGGCCAGGCGCACGGACGGCGGGAGGCGCCGCCGCCGAGGGCCGCCCGAGGCAGCCTGCAGCGGTGCATGAGACGGCCGGACGGGGCGATGGGGCGACGGCCGGACGGCCGTCCCGGCCGGATGGGGCGACGGCGGACGGGCGGCCGGACGGCGGGCGCAAAGGCCAGATGACGAGGCGACGAGCTGCGGCAGGCGCAGGCGGGCGGGGGCCAGGGGTGCGGTCACGTCGAGCGGCTGGCTTGGGCTGCTGGCCAAGCGGCCACCAAACCCCACGCAAACCCTAGGCTGCGCTGGGCTGAAGCCTGAAGCGTCTCGCAACCCAATACTCGGCCCACGAGCCACCAAGTCTCGGCCCAGTGCGCGGTTGCCTGTCTTCCTCTCAAATTTCAGCGTCGTCCTCGCTTCTGGCAGGCGCCGCCGCGATTTGCTTCCTTCCCGGCGGCGTGGAGAACTGAGGTCTGAGGATATCCTCTACTGCTCGGCCAAGGGGACCTAGGGCGGCCGCCCGGGCTCGCCCTAGTGGTGGCTCCGCCCCTGGACCCATCTTGAATCAGTCATCTGCCGAACTCTATTCTTAATTTAGTGGGGAAGATACAAGAAGTAAGTTGGACATGCTAAATTGGAGGCAATCCTTTTTGCACTGCTCTAGGATTAAACAAGTTTTTCAACCCCGAAGTGGTTTTGAATCCGATATCAATCAGTTTGAATCTTGATTGTTAGAAGGCAAATTTACACTGGAAGCCAATTAATACAGGACTAATCCATTATCTCATCAAAACTACCCTAACACGTACACAGGTATAGAAATCCATATTTGCAAGAAAGGAGAACAAGAACATAACCCCCAATCAATTACCTCCATGAGATGCGGCTCCATTGAAGGCGTCCGAACGAGGGGGAAAGAACAATGCGGAGGGCACCCTCACGTAGCGCCGGGACTGTGGCTTTCCTCGAGGGATAAGGAGCTCACGGCTCGCCGGTCCGCCGGGTGGCCAGTACAATGCTGGATTGCTGGGGTAGGGTGAGGAGGTTGACGGAGATTCTCTCCTCGCCTTCCTTGTCTGGTTTATCAGGGGTTTGCCCACTTTGCCGGGGCACCTGCCATCGCCTTCCTTTTCTAGAGGCAACCAGTTTGCTCTAGAAGCAGATCACTGGTTCTGATGGACACGTCACACACTTATTGTTTTTTTTTGTGATCCTAAACGACCAATATCACTAAACCACAGAAATGGTTAGGTCTGATTGAGACAGGGAAGTGTGAAAAGGTTCATGAATAATGATAACCTTTCTTTTGTACTGGGAGTGCAAATCGTGTGTAAACAAACCAACCTGCCTTGCGCTCTTCCGGGTTTTTTTTGGGGAGAATTGTTCCTCGAAAGGTGTCAATTGGTTTACAGTATACAAATGAACGCAGCGTTTTCTGTTGGGATCTTTACGGTCGCTGATGCATGCCACGAGAGGGGTGATCATGCTTCTGATATCAGCGCCCCTTCTCGACGATGGCCACGTGGCTATGTGCCTGTGAACAGAGGATTGCGTGTGCAAGTTGAACGAGAGACGGTCAATTTCCTGGACGACATTCTGTACACGGATGCAATTGACAACAATGCATGCCAGCTCGCTGTTGCACCCAACACAACTAATGATATTTAGCGGAGACACTAGTACAATAATTACATTTGGACGTTAGCTCCTAACAAATCTCTAGGCCGCAACGCAGACGCGTAGGATCCTTCTCGCGGCGTGGAAGGTTTCATGGCATCCGAGGATGGCAAGGTCCGTGATCCGAAGTAATTTTTTTCTGTACCAGCAGCACCACAACGCGTAACAGGGTCATGCTGCAGCTCTTCTCCTTTATGTACACACATCGTCCACTCAGCTTCCCCAACCTGTACATCTTACAGCAGAGTCCTCTGGAGCCTATGCAAGTTGGCCGCTATCGCTCACGGCTCGAGAAGCCCATCGCTTTCGTGCAACACTGATTTATCTGCTATCTTCAAGCTCACTGCAGCATCAAGGACACTCATCAGGTAATATACGATAGATATTAGTAGCAGAATTAGTAGGTAAGCGTGCCAGCTGCAAACCTGTCAATCGTGTCTTCAAGGTAGATTAGCACTGATCTCTGGTACATTTGCCAGTCAGGTCCTGAAGAGCTAGTGATTATCTAAAGTGCACCTGGGTTATTTGCAGCAGGACACGTGAAGACAATTAGCTGCTTATCAGCTGTTGAAACCAGAAGGGTGGTGTTCTCTTTGTTTAGAGCGATTGCCGTGACGTCCTGCCCTTCTCCCAGCTTCAGCTCATGAATTACCTGGCAGTATATACCTAATTGCTTAGAATAATGCTCAGGTGAAACCAGATGTAACGACACTTAACAAAAGCCAAAAAGTTGTGTTCAATGTTCACCTCGAGTTTGTATAGATCAAGGAGGCATATAGAGGGTGCATCAACAGATAGCTTGGTCTCATTTGATTCTTGTACATCCTCGTCACCCAGCTTGTCAAGCTCATAATCATCCTCTGTAGTATTACTGCCGTCATGATTGCAATTGCTAGCCGAACAAGTTCCCATTACAGCAAACTGTCCATCTGCAGAAATCTCAATGCAACTGACTCGTCCAGAGAAAGGTGACAGAACCGACGTAGCAATAGGGATTCCGTTAACAGTGAAGGTGGATAGCCTTTTGTTCGATTCATTCCAAATCAATACAATTCCTTGAGAAGATAAGCATATAGAATGGGCTTCTGGCACATCGAGCTTCTTTATGAGACGACCTGTCCTCAAGGAATGTAGCAGGACACCAGACACACTTGAAGACGACCCAACAAGTCCAAGGTCAGAACTAACAGAGCAGCAGGTTACTTCTCCAAGATGGCCTCTTAGTATATGCATAGGACCTTCGATTCGTCGCCTCCTGTAGGTTTCTAGATTTTTGCTTGGACTACTATCACTGCTACTACCGGTGGCTCTAGGACTAGTAGGTGTTGTTGGCGTAGATGGTGGAGGCTCTGGAGCATTTTTCTCATGTGGAGAACCCACCTGACGTATTCGCCAAAGTATAACTGTTGTGTCACGAGAGCCTGTAACAAGATAATTGCTGTCTGCAGATAATGCAAGACAGGTCACAGGAGCAAGATGCCCAAATGCAGTTTCGACGGTCCTTGCTCCATCCGGGGAGATCATCTTTACAGAGTTATCTGCATGCTTGCCTATAGTCGAAAAAAAAGAACATCAGAAACAGGTTCAAAACAGTTAGCATTGCATGACAGAAAGCTAAAACAGTATAATAAGCCAAAAATGTGTAGCATTTATTCAGGAACCTATAAGAAAACTACTTGTTTGACACCATAACTTTTTAGGTTTTCGACTTAGAAGAGCTAGAAGGATTCTGTAGAGAAAAAGGAGAGGAAAAAATGTATGGAATATAATGAAGAACGCCAATTTTTCAACAAATAGAATTAAAGGAAAAAGTTGGACTGCAATGAAATTACCAGTTATGACTTCTTTGTCATATGTAACAACAACAGCGGATGAATTTTGGACTGCAGACGCAGCAAATGCTACAGCTCTTGGAAATTGATAATCTTCTGTAGAACCTGAAGATCCTTTAAAGATGCGAAATATAGCACCACCACTTGAATTTATGGCATTTTTTCCATGATGGAAGAGGAAAGGCGCCCCTACCCCATCTGGAGTATTTGGCTGCCAGTGATGCAAAGCGACATGTACTGTGGGAACATTAGAATCTATGACTACAATACAATCTTCGGATATAAGCATTGCACTGGCAGGAACATTGCAGTGATCTGGACTAGGCAGCGCATGAGGTCTAACTTCATTTGGGTTCCGGAATATTGTCTACAATGAAAAAATAGAGAGATGTCGAGTTTAGTACGCCATGAAATATCATAGTGTAAAAGTCTCAACTGATATTTGTTTTTGTTAGATGTATATGTACCCTTTGTAGTTTCCCTGTTATATAAGGGGTTTTGTGCATATTTCCTAATGTTTGTACATGTATATATAGTGCTATTCATAACATGGTATCACAGTTAGGTTAGGTTAGGGTTCCTATCTCTCCCGGTGCTGCACTTGCGCCTGCCTACTGTCATCATTGTCATTCAACCATCATTAATGCATGAAACAAGGAGAAGCACCAACATCAAGATTAATTAGTTCTAAAGAAAATCTATTGCATGCTATCAACTTATTGTATGCCCTAAAGGCCAAAACAGAGATGGATGTAACTTAATATGACAGTGAACTCTTGAATGGTGTGCTATTTTGTCCCTTGAGAAACCAATTAATATTAAACATGAAGTATGCAATTTATTCATGGTTATTTTAAACCATCCATTTTTCATATCAAGTTGATATAGTAACAGTATATGCAAAATGTATGTCTATGAAATAATGGAACTATTTTGTAAAAAATGGAAATTGTGCTTGTAATGTTTACCTGCAACTGTAAGATATCTGTCAACGGCCTTCTTCTTATGTGTGGAACTGTCAGTAGTTGAGATGGCGTCTGTCCAAAATAACATATTCGATTTTGTGTAGCTCGCCGTTGCACCTTCAGCATTTTTAGTAAAACAAGATCATTTGTATAAGTAAAAAAAATCTGAGAAGGAATGCAAAGTACTCACTGGATCAGAGATTTTATCAAAATCCACCATTCCCTCATATGTAACATGAGGGAAGACATTGTTGACTACCACTGCTTCTTTACCTCTTTGTTTATACCTGAAACAAGTATTCCATGGCAAAAAGATTCAAAGAAAGATAACATCAATACAAGCCTCTTAAGAGAAATAGTCAATGAATATGTTCTGATTCTTTTAAGAAGAAATAATGTATAAATTGATGGTCAGTTCTGCTAAACATAGATATTCCCATGATCCAATTATCAGAGGCAAGAAAGCAACTTACTTAGTAGACGATTGAAAACTAGCATTAGGGGTTAAAGAAGTGAGAGGATATTTTTATGTATTGCAAAAATAAAAGGTAGAATAAATGATTGAGTAAAAAGGCAAATGCAGTTACAAGTGGCAACAGAATAACACATAACTAACGTACCCGAATATTAGATCGATCCATTCATGCATACGAGTGGAGACATGATCACTCTCGAGAGCTTTACGTTGTATATGAATAAAATCAACAGGATTTTTAGCCCAGGGAGGCAATACTACAGAGCCTGCGATAATACTCTAGCATTAAGGGTTTCAGATTCACTGCATTATTCGTACGGGCTGAAATGAAACTCACCTAGCCTTCCGCTTGGGTTCGCATTAGTAAATACCTCAGGAAGGTAAAACAATTCTGGAACCTAGAAAGATAAACACATAATCAGATTCTAGTAGAAGAATCCAAATAGAATTATGCACCAAATACTGCACAATATCCATTCGAAAATACAACAAAGAAGCACTTGTTTTACTGGAACTTACTAGCTCTTTTACATCATTCATGCCCTCAAGAACGTCATTCCATGTTTTGGCGATATCAGTGAACATGCAATCATTATGATCAAACTTGGCACCGTGCAGTTGAGCAGAGAGGGTACTAAAAGGCTCTATCCTGGCAAGATAATACAATACCTGCAACAAATATAATATTAACTTCAATGATCTTCGCAATTAGGGAATTCATAAACAAATCATATATGTGAGTCATGCCAATCAACTAAAGAATGTTTCTTATTGAACAGCAATGAATGGCTTAACACATATCTCTTAGTACCCAAAAAAGGCACAAGCAAATCACTGTATCAAAACTCAAAAGCATAAAGATATCGAGAAGATGTACCGTGCCAGGATTAGAGTAATGTGAACTGTACTGAAATTTTGGGATGATTGGATCCTTGAAACTGGAGTAATGATCTTGAAATTTATTCAACCGTGCAGGATTTAGTGCACCAATGGGCTGCATAGAAAATTATCAAGTATCACCAGAGAAATGAATGAAAACATAAGACAATTACTACATGCAGGACCCAGACTATCAAGCAAAGGGGTAGATGATTTACCTTTGAAAGATCTCGGTATGAGGACGGACTTTCCAAATCCAAGGTTTTGGACTTGTAATCTGCTATCACCCAAGGAAAAACAGGATACTGCAGAAACAGATATAGAACGTAAGGAACAGTAGCGAACTTATTACTCTCAGGAACGAGAATAATGTAGTAAAATAATGCCTGAGTAACATCGTTGTAACTGCGACCAGCAATAGTGTTCAGTTCCATTAAGTACTCAAAATTGCTAATCTGCACAAGCAAAGCATACTCAGATCTTGATACTTAATGCACAAGCTGTACTGCTACAGAATTGAAATTATTGTGTTCATGTACCTCCCATTTAGCCCAGCGCTCCATCAACTGTGTCTGTTTGAGGATTTGCTCAGGCCTCTAAAAGGAATATATTAGATTAGTGCTCTGAAAGGACTAGAAAAACATCCTGGTTTAGAATAGTACTGAACACTTACTTGGGTAGCAAGGAAAATGTCGTTCAAATAAGGAGGTTTGGTGTGAACAATGGCCCGATAAGCATGTGTACGTGCTCCTACATCCTAGATAAAGTTCATGTACAATTCCAAAAAGGTCATTCCCCAATTACGCTCAAGTGGTTCAATGTGGAGTAGAGTCTCATCAAGGATGTACCTCGAAATCAAATAAGAAGTTTGACCTGTCTACCATGAATAATTCCAAAGCACTTTGACGAAGCAAATATCTGCAGCAATTCAATTAAATCAGTGAGACACAAGATAGCTAACTAGTTAGTCACTCTTTATCGTAAATATATATGAGCAGGCGTCAGATGACCTAAAAACTGATAACACCACCATTAACTGAATCTTTTTTCCTAGAAAATCATAAGCTAACCAGTTCTAAAATGTACCAGACGGTAAAAAGAATCATTTACCTTCTACTATAAATCTGATGAAGTGATGATATGAGCCAGCTCCGATCTCTATCTTGCTGATCATATTGGCCACTAGTTGATGCAGTATCATCCATGTAACTGTCACTCATAGGCTCATCAACTATAAAGTTAATGCTCTTTGATGTGACCTGAGGAAAAGATTACACAGTAGGGCTTAAGATATCATTAGCATATTGGACTGGGAGATGAAACGGAATAAAGGGCAGAAAATACAAGATAAAGAACTTGTGACAATACCAAAATCACTAGTCCATACGTCTAACTAGCAAAAATCATTAGTGATCTAAGATTTTATTATCATGTAGTCAAGGTCAATATAACTATGAAACAAATTACACCTTTATATATGCATAAGTGACGCATGGTAGTCATGTACTCATGTTTATTTAAAATTCGGTTTAAATTAGAATTATATGTCATTATCATTAAAGACAGGAAGGAATGACACTGATCAGAAGTTTATTTTGGTACATCATACACCATATACAACTATATAGTGAAACCACGTACATTAGAACACACTTACTTGGAAGGTTCCCCGTACAACCTTCAACGGCCGAATCATCGTTGAAGGAAGTTCAATAATAATTCGTTCATTTCTAGGCCTGTAACCAGGAGCAACAACGGTGGATCGGACCAAATTACGAACACCAGAAAAATCAGAACTTCTTGAATCTACTGATCCTGTTAAAGACTGATCAGGTTGCGATGAACTTGTCAGTTGATCATCTACGCTGCTGCAAATATTTTCAGTTTCTCCCTGCACAATGTGTTCATGCCCTCCATCCACTGTAATCAAAGAACTTGTTGAAAGAACATTTTTAGGTAAAGGTTCTCCATCTTCTGAGTGGCATGCATTGGAGTCGTCACAAAGAAAGTTCTGCTCCCCATAATTAGAAAAAGCACTCAAGTGATTCAACCAATTGTAGTTCCTTTTCATAAATCTTCTCATTCTTAATGAACTTTCAGTTAAATCTAGCTTCCAGAAAATCTGTGTACAAAAATGGAAATCACGAAAGACATTGGTAAGAAAAAAATTCATGCATGTCATTTAGCTATGATGCAATTTTTTTCCGGAATGAAGTAAAAATGCCAATTCAAGGCCATCGTAAAGTGGTCAGCAAATATTAGTTTTTTTAAAAAAATATAACAGGGAAGTGTAAAGGAAACACAGGACTGTGACCATACACTATCAGGGGTGCACAGGAGTTCTCCAAAAGGACCGTAGAGTCTACTTGTCTCTATCAAGCAATGAAGAAGATGCCGCCATGCCCGAAGTCCAATCGACATGCAACTGCGGTTCAGTATTTCAACCTGTGTTCGCCTCTCCATCTGCATGCCCAAAAGTCTTCAGTGATGCATAGAAATTTCTAAATATCAGGAGTGGAAGTGTTCTGTATTATGACAAGTTGACAACATACCTCAACTCGCTGCAAATTCCGTGCTAAGGCGAAACTGGAAACAAGAAGTGCAACATATTTGTATGAAAGGGCAGAAAAATCTCTTCCTGAAACAGATTTTGAATCAGCAGACTGCAGACACTCCATCCACGCAGCACCCATAGCATCAGATGTATTCCACCTTTGGGCTCTCTCAATATCACTAGCAGATCTCCTTTGTCCTGAAGTTGCCATTGCTACAGCACTCAGGCCCCTTCTTGAACCAATCTTTGCACTACGCTCAAGGTCACGAGCAGCAGCCAAGGCTGCAGCTTTCGCAGCTGCTTTGTCCTTTGGCGCTGATGTAGGCAAACTTGGTGTAGTATCTGTAGGCTTCTGAAAACTTGAGAATGTGTGCAATTTAGCTGATCTACGCTCAAGCAATGAGGTGTCACGCCTGCGCAACTTATTAGTTGGCGGTGCTATTGTTTCTGTCCCAGAGGCACCAGCAGCAATCATGGCCAATGCCATCGCAACAGGTGGTGAAGCAAAAGCAGCAGCCCAGCCAGGTGATATCATTGAAACTCCAACCTGAGATCAAAAGAGATGAAACAAAAATATCACCATGAGCAGATGGGCTTTTTTAAGAAAAACAGTGATGAGATCTTTATCCAATAGGAACAATACAAACTTTTGCATAAAATCCATGTTTTTCTTAAAGGTAACATCTAGCAGAAATGGTATGCTACCACCAGTTAAATGTTTAAGAAGACTTAGCTGGATGTATCCCATGAAATATTTCACAAAAGAAAAATAGAAACACTGAGAGAACTGATAAGTAAGGGCTTTACAGCCCACAGTTTCAACTTTCAAAAAAGAAAATAAACGAAAAGCAACTTAACCACTAGGTTTAAGGTAACGTGCCAAATTCAGATTTTCATTTGCAAAATTAGCATTTTGCCGAAAGCTGAAAGATCCAAAATCTCATTTCCATGCAAAAACCTGCTAGTGCTTTTAATATGCGCTAGTGCCAACAGTAATTGATAAAATATGAGCACAAGCATCAGGCAACCTCAGTTGTCACTCTTGCATGAAATATACGCAATTCACTTTTACCTCGACAGGTGAGGTGTCTGCTGCTGAAAACCAATCATCAACGACTAATGGATTTTCCCCATCTGGAGATGTAAGCTCGTGTATACCAGCCAAAACAGAACGATATCTTTTCAGGACAGCTGCAAATGGTGGCATGATCAACCTAACATACTTTTTCCTCAATGGTTTTCTGTCACTGCTTACAGCATGCCATAACTGTTATGATACATAAATTTAATGAGCAACATTTGATAAAAAATCTTGTTCCTCTAGCTACTAGAAACCATAAATATCAACAAACAAACAGTAGAAGAATAATATTCCACATTTTTACAAGGCCAAACATGGAACACCTTACTTAGACATTCTAAGATGCCATTTAATGTTACGATATCCCATGGTAGAAGATATGATTGCCATAGATCATGAGGGCGCTGAATAAGCATGGATAAATTTGCTTCTTTAAAATCAAAGGTAGCTATACTGACAGAGTTTAAGTTAGTATAAAGCATCAGGTTCAACTATAGGGCATATACTTTTAGACTTTAGATAAAGCAGTGCATGGTACATGCTTTGGTATAGGACAATTTAATTCGTTTTTAAAAAATGAGTAAAAAATACAGAGAGATTACAAGTGATAAGGGCATTCATTATATGCAAAGTTTCATAGAAGCTGAAAGTAATCCTAAGCTTTACAGAAAGAGATGAGCAAAGAGTTTTGATGCAGGTAACAATGAAGCATTAAAGCACTTTCATGGATTCCTCCAAAACACAAAAGTAGTTAATAACAAAATCATGGCACTTTAAGAAAGCAAAATAATTTTTAAAAAAGTGACATCATATGTTGACTTCAATGATTATTCAATCTGGAGCAGTAAGCACTGGAAACTGGTAGTTCATCAGATAGGGATCATATTATTCTACTTCAATGACAAATAAACCTACCTCTGAATAAATAATAGAAGAAGCAACTAAAACTCGCTGTCTCTTAGATTCTAAAACTGGCATATTTAGAATAGGGCCAAGCACTCTGTAAAAAGAGCAAGACAAATATCAGTAAAGATAGGATATATGGCTATAAAAAAATACAAGAAATATTGGATAGAAAGTGACTCCAGAATATGATTAACAGTGAAAAAGAGTGGGTCATGATATAATACAAACGCATCAGCTAACCCAGCAGATTTTACCTAAATATTTGGAAACATCGTGTAACACAGAAAATGGCACTGGAAAGATGTCCCCATGGAGCACTGGACACCATTTTTAACTAAGAGATTTTTTTTCATGAGCACCCTATGAAGTAGGGAATTCAATACTCTGAACAGAAATAGGTCGTATTCTTTTTCATATGCATTGATTTGCAGCAGCTACAAAATAGCAAACAAGGTGTACCTCCACAGAAGTGCAGCCGGACATTTTTTGATAGATGCACTGGAGTGATCATCAAGCACCAGCATGCTCCCAGTTTGACAGCCCAATCCTTCTGAAATCACATCCTTCATGCCAATGTTCCTCGTGAAAATGTCATCTTCCCCACTGTCATCCTCCCTCATTGAAACAAGGATCAACCGGAGCATGCAAAAAAATGGCTGATCACTATCTAACAACTGATTAAGGGCACCTATAACACCTACGCCAGGCCCAGATCCAACTCCAGTAGCAAGGCAACCCCCAAGTCCAGAATCTAATAGAAGTGCCTGCAGCATAGAAACTGATTTCTTTATTAAGGGAAGTTCAATCCAGTTTCCATTGGAGTCCTTCTCAAGAACAGATTTCCATGATACCCAACCACTTCCCCCACCACCAAACACATTAGATTTGGGAGGAATGCATACTCCATACCACAATCGGGTTCTGTACTTCCACCCTTCTGAAAGATCTGAAATACAGCTCCCATAAGATACAAATGCATGCCTGACCGATCCATAAGGCTCAGCTGCTGCTGCTGCTGTTACACGTTCCATCACCTCAGCAGAAAGTTGCCCGTTTGTATCTGCCGTAGAAGCAAGAACCTGAATATTTTTTGACAAAGAAAACAACAATTTAGCAAGGTTTTAAAAAACGCTAGACACTAGGTGAACGCTAGCCTATGGTTTAGAGTTTTTTTGTGATTAAACGTAGATTAAACGTCTTTTGTAATTAAACGACACTGTGATTAAACGCAACGCTAGGCCAAAGTTTAGAGTTTAATCAAGATTAAACGTAGTTTTAAAATGTTTTTTAAAACAGGGCAATTTAGTAAGATAACCTTGAATAGATTATACGAAGAGTAACAAAAAGCGAGTGTATAGCTATCTATAGGAGAGAATAATGGATTGTATTTCTCCAAATCCTAGAAAGGTGGGATATATAGATCCTATACATGGGCCTCTAGACATGGGCTCACATATACACCAACACCCCCCCCCCCCCCCCCCCGCAGTCTGAACTACCGGCACAGCGGTGTTCAAGACTGGACAATAAGAAAGCCAACACCCCCCACAGTCTGAACAACCAGCGCAGCAGAGTTCAAGACTGGACAAGAAGAGAGTACAAAGGGCAAATACGCCCCCCCCCCAGCCACAACTAGCCACCTGCTACGTTGAGGCTGGAGCGAAACTCCGAGAAGGTCGAGGAGGGTAGTCCCTTGGTGAAGATGTCGGCAAACTAGAAGGTAGTCGGGACATGGAGTACCCGAACATCGCCGATGGCGACCCTGTCGTGCACGAAGTGTAGGTCGATCTCCACATGCTTCGTCCGCTGATGCTGGACGGGGTTGGCGGAGAGAGACACAGCGCTGACGTTGTCGCAGTAGACGAGCGTGCTCTTGACGAGCGGGCTGTGGAGCTCCGCCAAGAGCTGTCGTAGCCAGGACGCCTCCGCCACGCCGTTAGCGACAGCCCGGTACTCCGCCTCGGCACTGGAGCGGGAGACAACCGGCTGCCGCTTGGACGACCAGGAGACCAGGTTGCCGCCCAGAAAGACAGCATAGCCGGAAGTGGAGCGACGAGTGTCTGGGCAGCCAGTCCAGTCAGCGTCGGTGCAGACCACCAGCTCAGCAGAGGACGATCGGTGAAGCACCAGGCCGAGGTCCACAGTGCCACGGACGTAGCGAAGGAGACGCTTCAGCGCAGTAAGGTGTGACTCCCGAGGATCATGCATATGGAGACAGACCTGCTGAACAGCGTAGGTGAGGTCCGGCCTGGTGAAGATGAGGTACTGCAAAGCGCCGGCTAGACTCCAGTAGGTAGTAGGATCAGCCACCGGATCACCCAGATCAGCAGACAGCTTCGCCTGTGTCGACAGGAGTGGAGCAGGGCTTGCAATCAGCCATTCCAGCCCGCTCCAGAATATCAAGGGCGTACTGCCGCTGGTGAAGGAGAAGACCAGACGGACGAGGCTCAACAGTGACGCCCAAGAAGTGGTGGAGCTGACCCAGATCCTTCATAGCAAACTCCTGCTGCAGAGAGGAGATAACACTCTGAAGTAACTGCTGACTGGAGGGTGTGAGCACAATGTCATCGACATAGAGCATCAGATATGCAGTCTCATCCCCACGGCGGTAGATGAAGAGAGACGTGTCAGACTTGGCCTCGGTGAACCCCAATGTCAGCAAGAACGTGGCGAACCGAGAGTACCAAGCCCGAGGAGCCTGCTTCAGACCATAGAGGGACTTGTTGAGCCGGCAGACCATATCCGGACGACTCGAATCCACAAATCCCGCTGGCTGAGAGCAGTAGACAGTCTCTGACAGAGTGCCGTGAAGAAATGCATTCTTCACGTCCAGCTGGTGCACAGACCAAGAACGCGAGAGCGCAAGCAAGAGGACCGTGCGCACAGTAGCAGGCTTTACCACTGGACTGAAGGTCTCATCATAGTCCACACCAGGCCGCTGAGTGAACCTCCGGAGAACCCAGCGACGCTTATGCGTCCAGATCCACTTGCCAGTCACCACATTGCAACCAGACGGACGCGGCACGAGGTCCCACGTCTGGTTGGTAAGAAGAGCCGCGTACTCCTCTTCCATCGCGCGACGCCAGTGAGGATCCGCCAAGACGTCGCGGACAGAGGAGGGTACCGGAGAGACCCGCGGCTCTTACTCGGTAGCGGAGAGAGTCGCGGCCTGAGACGCCATCTACCGAGTCACCATGTGATGGATATGCCGAGGATCCCGATAGATGACTGGCAGGTGGTACACCGCCGGTTCGGCTCGAGGGCGAGTCGGCGGAGGCGACGGCGGCGATAGCTCCGGTGTAGGCGCCGCAGGAGCCTCCGGAGCCGGAGGCGGCGCCGGTGTCGGCGCCGAGCTACGCCGGTATACCTGCACCGGCTGAGCGTACCGCGCAGGTGCAGGGAGAGGCACCGGGGCCGCGCGTGGCGCAGCAGGAGACACCGGGTCCGCGCGCGGCACGACCGGAGGTCCGAGGGCCTCACGTGGCGCGACCGCGGGCACCAGAGCCGCGATCGGCCCAACAGGGATCACCGGAAGCGATGCCGGTGCGACGGAAAAACCTGCAGAGAAAGGACAGACAGGTAACGGTGGCTGAACCACTGGGTCAGTCGGAAACAGAGACTCCATCTCGGGGTCAGGAGAAGGTGTGGAGGGGGTGTAGGGAAAATCCGACTCGTCAAAGACGACGTGTCGGGAGATCAGGACGCGGCGAGAGGTGAGGTCAAAGCATCGGTACCCCTTGTGGTCAGGGGAGTACCCAAGGAACACACAGCGAGTCGAGCGGGGCACCAACTTGTGAGAAGCAGTGGCGGAGATGTTAGGGTAACACGCAGACCCGAAGACCCGAAGGTGGTCGTAGTGAGGAGGGGTACCGAAAAGAGCGTGGTGAGGAGTGGGAGCAGGAGAAGCAGTGGACGGAAGACGGTTAAGCAAGTAGGTGGCGGTGTGAAGGCTCTCAGCCCAGAAGCGCGGGGGCAGAGAGGCCTGAATCAGAAGGGTGCGTATGACGTCGTTCGTCATGCGAATCATCCGCTCAGCCTTGCCGTTCTGAGGAGAGATATACGGACAAGACATACGCAGCTGAACACCCTGAGAGAGTAAGAAAGAACGGGAGGTGGAGTTATCGAACTCACGCCCGTTGTCACACTGGACGGCCTTAATGGTGAGGCCGAACTGAGTGGACACCCAGGCGAAGAAGTGGAGGGTGGGGAACGTCTCAGACTTGGCGCGTAAGGGAAAAGTCCAAGAGTAGTGAGAGAAGTCGTCAACCACCACGAGATAGTACTTGTAACCAGACATGCTGGGTACAGGAGCGGTCCACAGATCACAGTGAACCAGATCAAACACATGCGTCGCATGCGAAGAGGAGGAAGAAAAAGGAAGGCGAACATGGCGACCCAACTGGCACGCGTGGCAAAGATGCTCAGCAGGAGCCCTAGTGCAAGGAATGTGTGCACTACGACTAAGCTGAGCCAAAGCGTCGCGGCCGGGGTGACCAAGCCGGCGGTGCCAGGTGGTGGAAGGAGTCGTGGAGAAAGCAGCGGACAAAGGAAACGAAGGAGCTGGAGGTGGAGCAGCGGAAGTAGAAAAACGGAGGGTGTAAAGGGGCCACGTGCTGTCACATCGGAGAAGAGGACGACGGGAAGCCAAATCCTTCACAGTAAGCCTAGATGGGTCAAAATCGACAGAACAGGAATTGTCAGTGGTGAATTGGCGAATGGAAAGAAGATTGTGAACAATGTTGGGAGCAACAAGCACATTAGGGAGACTGAAAGGACCGGAAGCGGTACCCACGGAGGTGACCGGAAGACAAGAGCCATTGCCGACCATGATAGACGAAGGACAAGAGGAATGGGCGGGTCGGACGGAAGAAAGGATGCCAGCATGAGGTGTGGTGTGGAACGAGGCGCCCGAGTCGGCAATCCAGTCGGGGCTGACTGGCGGTGTCAACCCCATGGTACTCAAAGCCTGTGATGGTGGAATCCAGGGCGGTGGGAATGGGGGAGCGGTGCCAGCAAACATGGTCGCTAGCTGGGCCGGAGGACGAGGACCCCCTGGGGCAGGAACCGGCCACATCGGGAGGTGCCCTGACCATGGGTCGCGGTAGGATGGCCAGGGCACACCGGCAGGAGCAAGGGGAGGTGTAGGTGCGGTCTGACGACCACGCCCCCTCCGCCGACGGCGACCACCGCGGCCGTCGCCACCCCCGCTCGGCCCGGGGGAGGAGCCGCGGCCGCGAGGGGAGAAGCGTCCATGGCCAGCGCGCCCAAATCCGCGCGGACCCGCTCCTGAGCCGCCGCAGCCTCAGACTTGGCGGCGAGGAGGGCCGCGGCGAGAGCAGCTTCGGCCGTAGCAGTGTCGGCGGCGGTCTTCTGCCCGTGGAAGGCGGCGGCGGGGAACGGCGCATCCGCGGGGGGCATACCGAACCCAGGCCACGCGGGCGCGGCCACGGGCGGCACGCGCGCGGCCACGGGCGTCGTGGCGGTCCACACGGGCGCGGGCGCGGGGGGCCACGGCCGCGTCGCGCAGTGATCAGGGGCGGCGGCGGCGGTGTCCTGGGGCAACGGCCGCACCGCGCCGTAAGTAGGGGCGGCGGCGGCACCCTGGGGCCAAGGAGGGGAGGAGGGAGCAGCAGCGTAGGCGCCGTGGGCGGCCTGGGCAGCGGCCGCGGCCCTGGCAGCGGCAGCGGCGGCAACAGGCACGCCGCGCCAGGTAGGAGGAAGACCACCTGCGCCAGCCGCACGCGCATGGGCAGCAGCGGCAACGCCCGCGCCGGCCGCGAGGGCTGCAGGGGTCATGCTGCGCTTGGGAGAAGGAGGGCCATCTGCGCCAGCCGCGCACGTATGGGCAGCAGCGGCAGCGGCAGCAGCTGCAGGGGCCACGGGGGCGCCTGCGGAAGGCGCAGCGGCGGTCTGGGCGGCGCCGGGCTGGGCAGCAGGCGCGCCCGTGCCCGCGCCAGGGGCCTGCCAGCCCTGGGCGGCGCCCGTGGCGGCAGGGAGCAGGGCCAGCGCCCGCGGCGGCGAGGGGGCAGTGGAGGTGGGCGCGCCCGCGGCGGCGGCCGGGACCAGCGTGGCGGCGCCCGCAAATCAGCCTCCCGCGGCGGCGACCAGCATAGTGGTGGTGGTTGGGGCCAGCTGCGCTGCGGCGGCGTGAAGCCACGCGCGCGGCACCCCTGGAGCAGAGACGGCGGGAACAGAGGTCCCGGCGGCAGTAGAGGAAAGGGAAGGGAAAGAGGAGAGGAATGGGGGAGGCGGCGCCGGTGGCCGGCCAGCCATGACGGCGGTGGCGCCGGCGGCTGCCATGGGAGGAGAAGAAACCTAAGCAAATGATACCATGTAGGAGAGAATAATGAATTGTATTCCTCCAAACCCTAGAAGGGTGGGATATATAGATCCTATACATGGGCCTCTAGATGAGCCTCTATACATGGGCTCACATATACACCAACACTATCATCTGTAAAGTAAAGTCACTGCTGCAGACTGCAGTACACATGATACTCTTCTGGATTATACTTGTGCTTGTGAGTTCAAAACTTAGTGCAGCTGAGCAGTCAATAGGCAACACAGAGAAGAAAATAGACAACAGAGAAAAAACAACAGTAAGAACAATATAATTCCATAAACATATCATAACAGCAACTACTAGCCGCAGACATTCATTTTAATCAACTTGCAAGCTCCAAACAGCACATTGATTATAATCTAGTCTCTACAAAAGTCCATGCTTGATCTCCATTATGGCTAAGGGCCTTATTGATTCTAATGTTAAGCAAATAGTATTATTTATTGTTTATTCCTTCATGATAAGTTGTTCCTAGAAGTCGGACTTCCAATCATCTATATCTCATATATTCCCTAACTAATACCAGAGTGTTTCTTACAAATTGAACAGATTTAGGCTGACATCATATCATCTTGTGAATTCACCACAAATACTCTGAAAATGACACATCTCATGCAGAAACATTGGAAGGTCATTCTAGATATACATACATCAACTGGAAGACCACCAGCATCACTGGACAAAGACTGCCTTGAGCCCCCAGCTTCCAAATGCTCACTTCCAGTTCTACTCAACAAATTTGACCTACTAACAGCTGATGACCCCATTGAGGCAGGTGAGGCAGCACTGTCAACCAAACAGGACATGAAAAATTGTTGACTGCGTGACCTCAGATGATCTTCAACAAGCATCAGAAGGACAATTGCATTCTCAGCCAACACTACTGAGAGATTGGCAGCTTTCTCTGCTTGTACTTTTGTTTCTTTAGGCACTATACCCTCCGCTGCAACACCATCTGCTGCAGCAGCAATTCCTTCAGTTTGCTGTAAAGAAAATTATGAGGTCAACAATTGATGAACTTTGAGTTATTGATTTCACAATTTTAAATTAAGAGACATTTTTTTACGTGACAATACTGAACTGTGAAACATCAAGAAGAGTGTAGACCACTACATTCAGAGTATATTACAAACATCATCTCTGGCAATATCATTGTTGATAGAAATGCCACAACAATGTTTTACTACTGCGCCAACACACAATCACGCAATCACACACTGATAGGAGTTGCCAGTGCAGCTGTTACTGTGTTCCGTGGAGGGGCCAAATTGAATGAGCAAATTTAGACAAGTATTATGATATTAATTTAATAACAAGCCCAAGCTGATATCCAATCAAATTTGATAATCCCATGCTTCTTCCTGAACTGAAGATTATGCCATGGAATGATGGTTTAGAAGATCTGTGAGGTTACCCTTTCTATTTTAATGCATTGGCAGTGACCCTGCCATACGGGATTGAGAATATTGGTCGCGTAGCTCAAGTGGTTGCCAGGGCTTGTAAGCCACGAGTCCACGAATGTGTAGCTTCTTGCACGAATTCCAAGAATTGGCTTGTTTCACATATGTGAACATCAAACTAGCTAAGACACACCAAAGATAAAGACCAAGGCCTATGCTGAATTATTTCCCAAGTTTGACAGGATCAAAACAGGAAGAAAAATTCTATATTGATTCATTAGATGAAAAAGGGAGCCAAATGGGTATGAGCTAGCAACATTAAAGCCAAATGGGTATGAGCTAGCAACATTAAAGCCAAATGGGTATGAGCTAGCAACATTATGAAGGAATAAGTCTATGTCATCTTGGTCTTTGTGAGTCTCCACCTAGGACAGCATTTAGGACAGGTTTCAGTTTTCTTTGACCAGCATCTTTGCATGTTGCAGCCCATGTCCTTGCATGGTATCTGTGCAGCACGTTGAGCACCTTAGGAGCATCTTAGACCAGTGTGCTGGCTGCCCTGCAGCCCTTGTATAAATAAGTGACCACCTCTCCAATGGAGAGCATGGCATTGTGTGTGAGTGTCAATGAAAGACCCCAGAAAATTGCCCCAACACTGAGTGTCATCCTCTCGCTCAATGAGAGTGAAAATTAAGCTTCTAACATCTGGTATCAGAGCCGTAATTTCCTGTAGGTTAAACATCTCCTACTCTTCTCCTTCCCAAGCAACCCATCCACTCCTTCCCAAGCAGCCCATCCACTCCCAGCAGCAGCTAGCGCAGCAGCACCTGCTGCAGCCCCAGTTCCCCTTTCCTCACCCGAGCAGACGAGCAGCAGCTCGTCTAAGGCTGCGTCTTCTCCACGCAGCAGCCCCTTGGAGGCGCGCCATGTCCGACGCACCGTCTCGGCGCTCGGTCACCTTGAGCGCACGGCGTCAGCGAGACGCCGAGCTTGCCGCGCCCTCCCGTGGAGCGCAGGCGAGCGACGGCATAAGCCGCTGCAACAGCGGCGAGGGCGGCCAGGCTGGCAGCAGCGGAGTTGGTGGCGGCCAGGGCGGAGGTCGAGGCAGAGGATGCAGCGCGTGCGCAGAGGTCGAGGTTGAGACCTTGCGCGGCAGCCTCAACGGCTCCATCGCCGGCGACACCACCGCCGACAGGGACCTTGAGGAGCTGGAGAGGGAGAGGGCGCGGGAGCGGACCGCGCGGTGGGCAGCAGCCCACCCCGGCGGCGGCGCCCTGGAGGCCGGCGCGCCCGGCGGCAGTCCAGGGGCCCGCTCGCCTGGTGGCGACCCGATGGCCCGCGCGCCCGGCGGCGGCGGCGTGTAGGCCGGCCGCGCCCCTGGAGGCGGCGCGCAGGGCGACGGGCGACGCGCGGCAGCGCCCCCGGCTACCACGGCCTCCAGGCAGTGATCCGGGATGTTGGTCCCGGTGGCGGGTGGCCAACCCTCACCAAATCCAACTACGTCGAGTGGGCTGCGGTGATGAGGGTGAGGCTCCAGGTGCGGCACATGTGGGATGCCGTCCAGTACGACGACGTCGACTATGAAGAAGATCGACGGGCACTGGATGCGCTCATCGCCGCAGTCCCTCCCGAGATGCAGTTCTTGCTCTCCAAGAAGGAGACTGCCATGACGATCGAGGAGGCGATAGGTCGCCTCAAGGTCGTCGACAGCGACGAGCCACAGCCTCCCTCGGGAGGTATCTCCATCGGCGGAAAGCTCCACCTCACTCAGGAGCAGTGGGAGGCCCGGCGCGGTGACGGGAAGAGGGGGGAGCCCTCTTCCTCGACTGGTGGCCGCAAGCGCGGCAAGCCGCGCAGGGGGCGCGGAGGTGCCCAGGCCGGAGCACGAGGGCGCGTCGAGGGCGGTGCCCGCGGAGGCGTTCAGAGCGGCGTCGCCGATAGGCCCAAGGCGGCACGAGACGACGCTTGCCACAACTGTGGCAGGCCCGGCCACTGGGCCAAGGACTGCCCGCAGCGGAGGCGTAGGGGCCAAGCCCACGTCGCGGAGGCCCAGCCGGATGACGAGACGGCTCTGTTCCTGCTCCACGGGGCCATGGAGCTGCACCCGGCGGCACCGTCCGCCACCACCCTACTCCACCTCGACGAGCCGCGTGCCCGAGTCCTCCTCGGCAACGGCTCCGACGACGACAGGATCGACGGCTGGTATCTCGACTCCGGCGCCACGCACCACATGACCGGACGGCGGGAGTTCTCCGACCTGGACACCGACGTAGGTGGCTCCATCAGGTTTAGGGACTCCTCCGCCGTGGAGATCAAGGGCGTGGGCTCCATGATCTTCACCGCCAAGTCCGGAGAGCATCGGATGCTCACCGGAGTCTACTACATCCCGGCGCTGCGGAACTCCATCATCAGCCTTGGGCAGCTCGATGAGAGCGGCTCACGCGTGGTGATCGACAGCGGGGTCCTCCGCATCTAGGACCATCGTCACCAGCTTCTCACCAGGGTGGTTCGAGGGAAGAACCGCCTCTACATCCTCCACGTAGGGGTAGCCCAGCCTCTTTGTCTTGCAGCTCGCAGGGACGACGAGGCATGGCAGTGGCACGAGCGCTTTGGGCACCTCCACTTTGAGGCCCTGAAGCGGCTCGGTACCAAGGAGATGGTGCGAGGCCTCTCGTGCCTCGACCACGTGGAGCAGCTCTGCGACGTCTGCGTGCTGACGAAGCAGAGGTGGCACCCCTTCCCCCAGCAGGCGAGCTTCCGAGCCAGGGAGTGGCTCGAGCTCGTGCACGGGGACTTGTGTGGCCCGGTGACACCGGCCACACCAGGAGGACGGCGCTACTTCCTGCTGCTCGTCGACGATCTCTCCTGCTACATGTGGGTGATGATCCTCGGCAGCAAGGGAGAGGTTGCGGACGCCATCAGGCGTGCTCAGGCTGCTGCGGAGGCGGAGAGCGGCTGCAAGTTGCGCGTGCTGCGCACCGACAACGGCGGCGAGTTCACGGCGGCCGAGTTCGCAGCGTACTGCGCGGATGAGGGCATCCAACGCCACTACTCCGCGCCGTACAGCCCGCAGCAGAACGGAGTCGTCGAGCGGCGCAACCAGACGGTTGTGGAGATGGCCCGGGCCCTCCTCAAGCAGAGGGGGATGCCGGCCGTCTTCTGGGGAGAGGCGGTGGTGACGGCCGTGTACATCCTCAACCGCTCGCCCACCAAAGCACTCGACGGCATGACGCCATATGAGGCTTGGCATGGGCGTAAGCCGCCGGTCTCCCACCTACGGGTCTTCGGCTGCCTCGCGTTTGCCAAGGAGCTTGGCCACATCGGCAAGCTCGACGACAGGAGCACTCCGGGAGTGTTCATCGGCTACGCGGAGGGCTCGAAGGCCTACCGCATTCTCGACCCGAAGACACAGCGTGTGCGCACGGCGCGCGACGTTGTGTTCGACGAAGGGCGAGGATCGGCGTGGGACAAGGCGGTGGACGACGGCTCGGCTCCGACGTACGACGACTTCACCGTCGAGTACGTCCACTTCAAGGGAGCTGGGGGAGTAGGCAGCTCTTCTTTGCCGAGCGTGCCTACCCTGGTCCCCGAGCCTCCATCGACTCCGGCGCCCGCTACACCGGCGGCACCACACTATCTAGCCACGACTCCGGCTGCACCGAGTTCCTCGGCTGCACCACCACAGCCAGTGACGCCACGCACTCCAGCACCGACAGCCACTCCTCGGGGCACGTCTACTCCAGCACCTGCTCATGCTGAGCACAGTCCGGTGGAGTTCGCTACTCCGCTCTCTCACGACAAGGAGCGCATCGACGCGTACCACGACGGCGAGCCGTTGCGGTACCGCACGATGGAGGACCTTCTCGGCGATCAACCGACGCCGGGTCTGGTGCCTCACGACCTGGAGGCGCAGTTGCACCTCGCGTGCGACGATGGCGAGCCTCGGTCTTTTGCAGAGGCCGAGGGACACGTGGCATGGCGTGCCACGATGCAGTCGGAGATGGGTGCGGTTGTGAAGAACCGCACCTGGGAGCTCGCCGATCTCCCTCACGGTCACCGTGCGATCACCCTTAAGTGGGTGTTCAAGCTGAAGAGGGATGAAGCCGGCACCGTCGTCAAGCACAAGGCTCGCCTGGTGGCATAAGGTTTCGTGCAGCAGGAGGGGGTCGACTTCGACGATGCCTTTGCTCCCGTGGCACGGATGGAGTCCGTGCGACTTCTCCTTGCGCTGGCTGCCCAGGAGGGCTAGCGCGTCCATCACATGGACGTCAAGTCGGCGTTTCTCAACGGCGACTTGAAGGAGGAGGTCTACATGCACCAGCCGCCGGGGTTTGCGATCCCCGACAAGGAGGGTAAGGTGCTACGTCTGCGCAAGGCCCTCTATGGCTTGCGGCAGGCCCCAAGGGCGTGGAACGCCAAGCTGGACTCCACGCTCAAGGGGATGGGCTTCGAGCAAAGCCCGCACAAGGCGGCCATCTACCAGTGGGGCAATGGCGGCGGTGCCTTGCTGGTGGGTGTCTACGTCAACGACTCGGTGATCACCGGCACCAAGGACGCGGAGGTGGCGGCGTTCAAGGAGGAGATGAAGGCCACCTTCCAGATGAGCGACCTGGGGCCTCTCTCCTTCTACCTGGGGATCGAGGTGCACCAGGACGACTCCAGGATCACACTTCGACAGACCGCCTACGCCAAGCGCGTCGTCGAGCTAGCTGGGCTCACTGACTCAACCCAGCTCTCACTCTGATAGAGGAGAGGCTGAAGCTGAGCCATGACAGCACGGCGGAGGAGGTGGACGCTACTCAGTACCGGCGCCTTGTGGGGAGCCTCCGCTACCTCGCCCACACACGGCCGGACTTGGCGTTCTCCGTCGGCTACGTCAGTCGGTTCATGCAGCGACCGACGACGGAGCACCAGCAGGCTGTGAAGAGGATCATCCGCTATGTTGCTGGGACTCTCGACCACGGTCTCCACTACCCGAGGTGCCCGGGGGCAGCACACTTCGTCGGGTACAGCGACAGCGACCACGCCGGCGACATCGACACCAGCAAGAGCACGAGCGGGATCCTCTTCTTCCTCGGCAAGAGCCTCGTTAGCTGGCAGTCGGTCAAGCAGCAGGTGGTGGTCCTATCTAGCTGCGAGGCCGAGTACATAGCGGCCTCCACTGCTTCGACTCAGGCGCTCTGGCTCGCTCGACTGCTTGGTGATCTCCTCGGCAGAGACACTGAAACGGTGGAGCTTAGAGTGGACAGCAAGTCCGCTTTGGCCCTAGCGAAGAACCCCGTTTTTAACGAACGGAGCAAGCACATCCGGGTGAGGTATCACTTCATCCGAGACTGCTTGGAGGAAGGAAGCATCAAGGCGGGCTACATCAACACCAAGGACCAGCTTGCGGATCTGCTCACCAAGCCCCTTGGGAGGATCAAGTTCCTTGAGCTTTGCTACAGGACCGGAATGGTCCAACCCTCCCACAAGACGACGGACAAGACTTAGGGGGAGAATGAAGGAATAAGTCTATGTCATCTTGGTCTTTGTGGGTCTCCACCTAGGACAGCATCTAGGACAGGTTTCAGTTTTCTTTTGACCAGCATCTTTGCATGTTGCAGCCCAGGTCCTTGCAAGGTATCTGTGCAGCACGTTGAACACCTTAGGAGCATCTTAGACCAGTGTGCTGGCTGCCCCGCAGCCCTTGTATAAATAAGTGACCACCTCTCCTATGGAGAGCATGGCATTGTGTGTGAGTGTGAATGAAAAAACCCAGAAAATTGCCCCAACACTGAGTGTCATCCTCTCAGCTCAATGAGAGTGAAAATTGAGCTTCTAACACATTAAAGTACACATATATAAAAACATATGCCTTGTTTGTTGGAACACTATATTATGAGATAAAATAAATTTTCAATTCTATGTATGAATAATATTTGCAGAAGAAGTAGCACATACCTGAACTTGAAGCTCCTGGGCAGAAAAATCAAGCAGGCTACCCAGTAATCTCCTTTTGAAAATTGGTAACGATTCTTCACGCCTTGAAATGAACAAAATAGCACAAGATATCACCAATGCAAAATAGCATTATATATTTCTCTACAGAATTCGAATATGTGTGCTTTGGGAACAAAAGAATGTGATAGAAGCACAAAAAACTACATGCCTAGTAGATAAAACAAAAGGCAAATGATGCCAAAGCAATTGATAAAATATATAATTAACTAAATAACTTCGTAAGTACTGCTTCTTATTGTTTACCTAATTCTTTGGTCACCAGTGCTAGATCCTCCAACCATTGAAAGCCATTCTGCACAATGTATTGCCGCCTCTACATCCTGAAATATTACCACATTACAAAAATTATAAAGCCACAACCAAGTATCCATGTCAAAGAAGAGTCTGGCGAGGGAGAAAACTCAAGCAGAAGATAACCAAATTTGGATACATAAAATATATTAGTTTCTAAATGAAACCAAAAGCTCGAAACAGCTCACCTTCCACCCATCTTTTTGTCGCATCGAATGCTCAAACATAACAAGTAGAAAATTGTGTATGAGATCTTCAACCTCACATATGCTTACACCATCTGAATTATTGTTGTCTCCAATCTACAGTTCAGTTTATAAATCAGTTTATACATTATAATCTACAGAAGTAAACAGTCAAAAAGGAAGAAAGTAGAGACTACAACTACGAGCTTGTAATGTATGCCCATTACAAAATTCTTTGATTTGTCATCAGAGAAAATATTACCTCATGATTAGAAACCAAAATTTCCAATATCCATTCAGGCCATTCGCTGATGGAAGTCATCGTACTTCTATTCTTGGGATGACTACAAACCAGATATAGAAGATCCTGAAACATGGTAGAAGGGCATCATGATTCATGAGTGATCAAACATAAGGAAAAATAAGAGGTGCCATAAATAACATATTATTATTATTGATCCCCAAATATCATCCAAGTTTTAAGCCATAGGAAAGTCTAAGCATTCAGATATTGTACTGCCTGAATTTCCAGCATTGATCAACTAATTAAACCAGTCAAGAAGTGAAAGCCTTAGTTACATAAATGTTATGCTACCTAGCCTCCAGCATATGGAAGAGAGAATCCAGTTTTATATATCGATAAATATACCTGAATGGCACGAGCTTGGAATGCCCTTGATGCATATGGAAGAGAACGGAGTAGGACTATCAAAAGTGGAGTGTGTTTAAAACGGCAACCAGAATCATGTAAGTTTTTTAGGTTATCTTTTGATGAAGAAACATCAATCTGCATTCAAGAACACAAACACAAATTCAGAAATTACAGGGGGAAAAAAGCAGTTGCACCTTTGATTAAATGAGCAAAATTAATAGTGTGAACCAGGGCTAAATAAACTTGAAGAACTTTTATCTGGAAATCATGCTTGAAAAAGATTCTAGGATGTTTTACTTATTCAAATACTTCCGAGAAATTGACAAGTGATAACATAACCCAAGAGAAGGCAAGATGGCAATCATATTGCCCCACTACTATAGTGCTGGAAACATGATACATATCCTTTACACATAACTACATATAAAGCACCTGAAAAACACCCATACCACTGAAGAAATTAACGCCCTGTAGACATTTCTGGTCATAAGCCTCCTTGGGGCTGCTTGGAAAGCTTTCTGCAATGCAAAGAGCAGTAAAGATACCCTGTCTTCAAACATGGTATTTCCTTCTCCATTAGAGGTAGTCAGAAAAACACTTGGTAACTTCGGTCTAACAGTAGATGAGGTAGTCAGGTGGCCTGATGCAACTAAAGCACCCAAAACATGGACTATCCCAACAAGCACTCCATCACCATTATCGATATTGTATACGCTATTTTCGACATTGTCGGAGATATTTGGGACATCGATGCCACCCAAATTCTTTAGGAACTGACCCTTTAATAGGCACCATTTGCTAGTAGACCCAAGTCCAGTAACAACTTCATGGGAGATTGGTTCATGATGCTGCACTGATTGAATCTGATGATCCTTGCTGTTTGCTTCACCACTAGCTGATACTTCCAAATCCTTATTAGTAAGCTTAGAAGATCCATTCCACGAATTTGCATTTTGCGCCACATTACAGTTGTGGAGAATACTATTATCACCAGATTTAGCCTCCCTCTGCAAAAGAACAAGTAATGCTTCTACTACTCCACGAGAAATGAAGGACTGAGCAAATATGTTAGCTCTGGAAGTGTTTGGATGCACAATCAATCTGTAGATGAGAAGCAACACCCTAGCAACCTGCCAATAGAGAACATTAGCACAGTCAAACCATCTCTTGCTTAAATTACCCTTAAAGAATGTATACAATTTGATTAAGAGCATGAGCTTGGTGGACATCTCATAAACTAAAAACAAAACATTCAGATAATAAATATCCACAGGTTTAGAAACACATTATTTTTTGCGTCTGAAGGACATATTATAGTTCAAAATCAGGCAATAGTTCAGTTAAGACAACGGTAGTAAAACCTTAGAACTTTGTTCTGTTTAAACCAAGACATCTGAGTTTGATGTACTCCAAATGTCTGAGCCATGGAATGTTCTATCAAACTACACAAATTCAACACTTGGGTGTGGGAGCACCAAGTATTTCCATGTGTACACATCAAGATGAACATGACAGGGTGCTGGCAAGATGTTGGCAAGAGTATTTGCTCCCTGACATGTGGCAAACTGGCAATCAATATTGTGCTAGACTGCCAGTGCCAAGTGCAATTACCTGGTTAGGTTGTGGGCAGTCAACAACAAATCCAACCAAACAACGAACATCATCAGAAGCCAGTGTAGAAGGTGCTGCCCCTATTAACAGTTCAATAACAACCAAAAGCTCATCAACCAGAGCATTCACATTTCCTAAAGGTCTCTCATGTCCAGTAAGTGTGAAGGTATCTATTGAATCTGCTTCATGAATTACCCAATAACACCTTCTGCATCCATCAAGAAGCATTTGCAGTGCGTTTGCATCACGCATACAAGTAGATTCTGCAAAAACCATGTCTGCAAGTGAAGAGAGAAGCTTTTTCTGCAAAATATAGTTGCAAGAACTCCACATCTTCAGGTCCAACAGCAAAGTGCTGAAGAGCTGCACCTTTTGACCATGATCGTTTCTTTGAGACTGACACAAAGATACGATTGCAGTAACAAGCTCCTCGTCACTCAGTATCTCTTTCTTCCCACTTTCCAGTTTGGACAGTGTGTCCAACAGATAATGTAAAACTTGTGATAGAAGCTCTGGTCCATGAGTACGGCATAACTCTTCTTTATTTCCAGGATGTTGAACAGCCAAGGAAATGATCCTGAAAATAGGGACAGAAAGAGATGCGGTAGCAAGAGATAGTGACAAATCGCCGAGTATAGGTTCCAGGTTATCCATCTCGACATTGCTCACAATCAGTGGCAGTAATGCCATTGGACCTCCATAAGCCAAACCCCATAAAGATTCAGCTGGCCGCACACGATATGAAACATGAACCATGCCAAGAACTTCTGCAGGCCTTCGGTGAGTACCTAAGATTCAACATAGGATACCATCAGCAGTAATACTTCTGAACCAGCCCAACACTTGTTTGTTATCATTGCATGACATATGTTTTGGCTAGAATACCCTGGTCACGGGTAATGATTAACACCATGTTATCGAAAGATTTTTTTAATTAACACAGGCACAATTAGTGCAGGACTGTGGAACAACAGAAACTTATATATAGTGTTGTAGGTGATAGCCCAAGAAAAATAACATGATATGATAAGCTTTAAAAACATTTGAGTAGCCATTGTCTCAGGATAAAAACTAGATCGTGGTTCAACAACAAGTAATAATCAAGCTCCTCCACCCCAAAAATCAAAGAGTTCATGAGTTTCAATTATCAGGACAATGGTAGTGAAAACAATCTGAACATAAGAAAGGAAAAAAATATCTAGAGAACAGACCTGTCGACCCAGATGGTGAAGCATCAGAACAAAACCGGCCACTGAGCAGGCTGGGATGATAAAGAAGATATAAGCTTCCACCAATTTCAATGTTAAGTGTATAACTATCTTCTGCAGTTTCCCTTATGTGATTACTTGTAGCTTTCCAAGGAAAACCAGCGCCATTGCCGAAGCTGGGAAGTGCATCTCCTCCCCTGGAAGCTAGTCGACTCATTCTCTCTGGCCCAATAGGCTCTGTAAAGATATAGATAGGTCCCATCTCTGCAAACAATGGACATTGCTGCCTTTGAAGGCCCGCGATAGTTGGTGATGGGTTGGTTCCGATGCAGCAAAAAGCCAGTGGTTTCACAATGCGCGGAGGCTCAAATGAACAGCTTTCCTGAAGCTCCCCGTCCACATACAACCGCAATTCACTCTCGGCCTTCCCAAGCAAAGCCTGCTTGCTTGAATGCTCCAGCCCAACAAAGTACCAGCACCGTGGTTTGAATTCGTAAGTGAAATGGAGGGAAGCCTCCTTCCCCTTCCCAGCTCCACTCTCCACTACTAGAAACTGGCTGTTGAAATAGGCCTCAATGCCATGGTTATCCGAGGTGAGGAAACTGAAAAGTTGGGGCATGTGCTTTGTTCCTTCTCCCACAAACGTGCAGCCAGCAGCTGCCTCCGCCGAAGGTGATGACTTCCCAGATGTTGATGCTTGAGCCGCTGCAACGGTCGCAGTTGCCATAGCTGCATTGAGTGAGCCTGAGAAGCATTCAATGTAGATCCATGTGGCAAACCCAAAACCATTGGAGAATGGCCACCGGTTATCCCCAGGGCCGAGCAAGCCGGAGGTCTCACCGTTGAACTCAAACGTCACAGCTGGGCCTTTAGCCTCCTCGTTAGCCACGGCATTCTCCAATGCAAGAGTCAGCGGCGTGGCCCACCGAGTGCCAAGCGCTTTCTTGATCAAAAGGAGCCAGGAATGCAAGTCCCTGACACTGACCGAGTGCCCACCCAGCACCTGAATACACTGCACAAGCGGCGTCCCGTCCCAGTTGCTGCCCTGACCCATTCCGACGAACAGCCTCTCTGCGACGTCGAGGAGCACCGCGAGGAGGCCCGAAGCGGAGCACATAGTGCGGTTGCGGGTGCAGGCGCTGAGGGTGGCTAGGAGGCCACGAGCCATGCGGGTGCGCGGCGACGGCTCGACGCCGCAGGGAAGGTAGGGCACGAGCTCGGCCGCTATCGTGGCCGCGCGCGAGCTGGACATGATGCTGGGCGGCAACCCGGTGGCCGCGCCGATGCCAACGCCCGAGCCCTCGTCGAGGCCGTCCACACCGCCCATCGTGACCATCAGCACGTCCACGACGAAATGCGAGACCTCGCCCTTGTCCTCCGAGACCATCTCACGGAGGCGCTCGACCCCGCTGCCCATGATCACCGCGTCCACGGCGCGCACCACCTCCTCCGGCACGTCCGACGCCACTACCGGCGCCAGGCGCCTCCGCAGCGGCGGGGAGGGCTCCGAGGGGGCCGCCGGGGAACCCGCGCTCATCTCCGTGTCCGATACCTCCTCTTCGTTGACGGAGTACGCCTCTTCGCCGAACGGGCCGAGCGACTCCGCCGAGAACCGCTCGTCGACGCCGTGCTCCCACGGCGCGGGCGGCGAGGCATCGGACATCTCTTCGGTGTCCTCCTCCCCCATCTCAAACGCTTACTCCATGCAAAAAATTGAGGAAAATGTGAGGAATCGGTTGGCCACTGGAGCAATGCGGAAGGATTAAACGCGATGGCGAAATTTTTTGGGCTGAGACAAGACGACGACAAGATTGGGGGGAAATTTCGCGATTCGTTCGGGCGAAAATGTTGCGATTTGGGTATGAGGCCGGGAAGAAACAGCTGGAGTTTTGGGAAAATGCTCGCGCGAGATTAGTGGTGGTGGCGCGGTGCATGGCGTGGGCGTGGCCCGAGAGGCGGAGGGAGGGAGGAGGAGAGGAAGCGGCCGAGCGGGGAAGGCGAAGAAATGGCGCCGCTGCCGCGCTGCGGGTTCACGCACGGGTCGGGGCTGCTTTTTAGCTAGGCCTGTAATGGTCCTAAAATTTTGACGTGGCAAGATTACCGAGCATTTCCCAGGACAGGCTCTCGGGCTACAGATTAGCGGCCATTTCCAGGGCGGGCCTGCCTCCTCAGGCCCCGTTCGGTTCGGTTGGGCAGCACAAAATACTGCAGTTTATTTTGACCAATAATTAAAGGTACTAAATAAAAATATTTTATAAAACTAACTCCACAACTCATTCGCTATTTCGCGAGACGAATCTAATGAGGTCTTTGACCGCACGATTAGAGAATAGTTACTATAGCATTACTATAGCCAATCATAGATTAATTACCATCATTAGATTCATCGCGAAAAGTTACACACATTCGTGAAAAGGTTTTACAAATAAACTTCATTTAGTGGCTCATGCATTGAAGATTTTTTTTCCTAGCACGTTTTGTGCTACGCATCCAAACGGGGTCTGAGTTGGGGTGAATGATAGTCTACAAAAGGAAATAAATTATTTTTATCTTCCCGGACTATGAGACCAGTTCTTGTTTCCTTTCTGGACCACAAAACCATCCATTTAGACTCCTTGAACTCTCAAGTCTCAACACCGGATATTTTCTTGGCTGGTTTCCTAAGTGGTTTTTCATCTTTTCTTTTATATTTATTTTGGCTGAATTTTGAAAAAATCTTAGTAAACCATATAAAAATCACAAAATAGAAAATCTTAGTTTTGTTGAACTTCACATGACTCAATCTATGCAGTGAATATATTATATAATATACTTTAGTACAAAATTGTTTATGTAGATTTGGATATATACTTTTCTGTAATGAATTCATAGCTACAGTTTTGTGGTCCAACTATGGTAAAATTTTATAGTGGGCGAACCATTACATTCTTGAGATGTAATAAAAATTTCATACTCATCAGATTATGCATGCTTGAGTTATAGATATGTCTACGTAAACCTAGATAAATATACTAATAAACCTAGATAAATCTATAACTCAGACCTAGATAAATCTATAACTCAAGCATGCATTAACAAATAAGAAAGAAATTTTATTTATAGATAAAAAATATCATAATTATTCCATCATAAAAATTTCACCATAATTCTACCATGAAAATTATGGCTATGAATTAATTACAAAATATATATATTTAAATCTACAACAAAACTTTGTACTAAATTATACCGTATAATATGTTCACGGCATAGATCTACTCATGCGGAATCCAAAATAATTATATTTCCACTTTATTTGTTATTAACTATAATTTTTCAAATGTTTAACTAGACAAATCTATAACTCTAGTATGCATGATCCGATGAGTATGAAATTTTTATTACTGCTCAAGAATGTAATAGATAGCCCACCATAAAATTTTCATCATAATTGGATCACAAAAACTATGCGTAATGCTTCGTAGTATTGCCATTATTAACATTAACTTCATAAAAATAGGACTACAAACATGTGCAATGGTTTTGGAGAATCAAGTTGCACGTGTTTGGAATTCTATTTTTACGAAGTCGATGTTAGTAATAGTAAAACTGTGAAGCGTGATGTTTGAGGTCTTAAATATGCAATTTTCTCATTATGGACGGAGTGAAAGAAACATTACACTATCCGAGGCAATTATCCACTTAACAGTTTTGAGGTACATGACTTTGCTTTACACTTCTTCAGATGCTAGTTTCAGACTCAACACTCACGAGCCAAAACACAATACAGGACACGACATTTTAGCTGCTACCCAATTCTGGATTGGATGCATGTATAACAAACAGACCTCTGGACTCTGGGATTAGATGGGTCGGTGCTTAAGCCATCCCGCCACTGGTTGCCGTCCTGATTATCTGAAACAACGCTGCAACTGCAATGGCAAAAGAGGTAGAACGTGTTAGTTCATGTCCAACGGTAAACAAATTGTAGGCATCATATGGGTAAGCACAGAAATGGCACTATCAAAAAAAAATGTTCGTTTTGGCTTTTTGAAAAAAAACAATGCTGAAGAAAACTACCTTTTAGCTAGGCGACGAGAGTTTGATGTATATTTATAGTGAGTTTTCAAAAGTAGATTTCAACCATTATTTTTTCTAATAATATATCATTAATTTTTTAAAATTAAGATATCTTAAGACCCCGTTTGATAGAGCTCCCTATAATTCTGATTTACTATGACAAATGATTCTCGGATAAAAGTAATTGTGTCACTGAAAGTTATTCTTATTGATCCTCTATATTAACTTTAAGTTGTAAATTCCTTGCAAAAAATAAGTTGTAATTAGAAGATATTTTTCTACACATTATATTTTAATTCATTTCAGAGAATCGCTTCGAGTCAGTCTAGAACCACTTCTTTGTAAAAGATTGTTTGACGGAGCTCGTTCTATCCATGCTTGTTTAACATTGGTTTCAAATAAACTTTAGCTTGAGTTATTATTTAAGTTCAACACGGAAACTGTATGATCATCATGTCGTCTCGGAATATGGCCGATGGAAAAACTACTCGATTGCTAGTGTGTCGTGCGTTGGATCGGAATGGTCTAGCATACAATGACTCGAGAATTTAGACTGGTTCGGGCCGGAAAACGTCCTACGTCCAGTGTGGGGGTGGTTCTCTCGCTGTATTGCTCGAGCCCAAGTCCTCAAAGTTGGAGGGGAGCTTACAAGCTTTCAAGCAGTGATCTCTCGAACTCCCTTGAATTCGAACCCTCTCCTATGTGGGGGGCTTTTGCTTTTATACTTCAAGGTGGGCCCCCCTATTTACATAGTTCTATCGTGATATCTTGGTCTACCTGGGAGTCCTTCGTCTTCGTCAGTCGGCGAGTCCCACCCGGTCAGTCGGGAATGGAGAGGTTGTGTCAGGTTGGTTTTTTTGGCGACGGGTTGTCAAGCTGCTGTCCCGCCTTGGTCAGTCGGAGTGGCTTCAGTGCTCGGTCGGAGCTTGGCGGTCGCCTTCTCTCCTGTCCGTCCGTATAGGCACCTCCATCCGTATTGCCGCTGCACGTCCTTCCCTGTGTGGCTTCTGACCGGAGGACGGCACGCCCGTTGAGGGGTGCCCTGGCGTAATGGAGTGGCATCAGGGGGAGCCATCATTTTGGCGTGCGGGACGGAGCTCGTTGACGCCCTCTCTCGTCTCCCATCCGTTGGGTCGTGTAGGCTTGCACGGCCTGCACTGTGCCCATGTCAGAGGGTCCTGTTGACCGTGCGGGCGTGGCGTGCGGCAGGACTGGGCAGCAGTACGGGTGGACGGGAGCTGGCTTGATCGGCACGCCTGTTGTACTGGGCGGCGTTCTTGGTGCGCACGGCTCGGGTCGTGGTACTGCGCTGACCCGACGGGTCCCCGGACGGGAGGTCTCCACATGTCTCTCTCCGGGGATCGGTAACTGGGCTGACTGGGCACTGGAGGTTGGCATCATCTCGTGCCGCCTGTGGGCTTTGTTGGAGTGCGCCTAATGGGATGTTGGGCTGATATTATAATGTGGGCCAGCTGGGGACCTTGGGTTTATGCCCCCATCACATCACTTCATACATATGTTGTATATGCACACATCATGCATGTATATATTAAGTTATTTTTTCTGTATTAAAATAGTTTAGAAGCAAACATATAAGAACAGCTTGCATACATTTTTAATATTTTTAGAGGTAGATAATAATTTAAATGCATATTTTTGGGTTACTGAAGGTTATTTTTAATATTGGCAAATGTGGGCGCTTGAGATGCAAATTTTGGGGTTAGTTTTAGTCTATTTTCATAATGAAAAATGTGCGTAACTTTTTTAAAAAAAACATAGTAGATCTGATGGTTATAATTGTCAATTCTGAATTTCTGATAAGAGTCGATCTGAAATGATAGCGGGATGTTTTCGTTATTCTTAATGTGAATTTTTAGGATTTATCTTTTGTCTAGTGTGTCTCGGACAATTAGCTTGAAGGCTATCAATAAGCCTATAATTGGTGATTCTAAGATTTGATCTTTTCAGATAAAGGATGTATTGTATTGATGGACGATGAGGAGTAAGCGTTTTGCAGCAGTAGACATGCGCAAGGTCAACATATTATATCAAACTTTGGAACTCGGTGATTAAACTAGGGTACATTAGGCTTCACAACTAGCATTGCATAGACACAAGAAAGACTCGACAATGCCACGAGATAAAACACCAAATAAGTTCTAGTTTACAGCAGTAGCAGGACTACGGCAGAGACGGTAAAAAGGGAAAATGGCATACAGTCTCATACAGAATGCAACACTTTTGCGTCCAGGAAAACAATGGCACGAAAACGGATGACCGTCACCAACACAGAATGAATAGCATGCAAGGGCAGGAGCTGATGCGCTCCTGGAGGGTGCAGCTCTCGGGCTGTTTCAGAGGGCTCGCGCCTTGACGATGTCCATGCTCATTTCGCTGGGGTCAGTTGCTTGTAGCTCCACCTGGATGCCATCCAACTCCCTCTTGAACCGGTCCTTCGAGCTCGCGTACAGCATCTTGCTCCTCACCCTAGATGTATCTGGGGCCCTGCAGAGAGTTTGATGCGGAAGCAAACCGGTTCAGCCTTCATGCATTTTATTTAGCAGAGATCAATCTCATTTCTGCGAATTAATTGTCACAGGGAGAAAGATACATATTACCAACAAAATTAACACTTCTACATATTTTGCATGTCATGCTTAAGAATCTAATGAAGGTCAATGCATTCGATCAAAGATTTATGTCTGTTTTGAAAATATAAAACTTTTATATGAAACAGTTTGTAGCCTGTAAGTATTGGTTCTGAACCCATGCTGCTAAATTGCATGGCTCCACCAAATTCAGCAGAGAGCCAGAGAGGAAAAGGCCATTTCAGCATCTGCTTGGATGTGCATCTGTAGACGCAGTAATACAAAGTTGCATCAGAGATTTGATATGAGTTACTCAAGATGCTAATTTCATTTTCTTAAGCTGCACAGAGTTATAAACACAGTCAAATATCAAAACGTCTCTTTCACATGCATTTATAATTTTCTATCAATTTATTACGCTGCAATCACTTAGCTGGTGAATGATCAACGACAGTTAAAAATAGTGTTTAGACATGATAGCTTAACTGTACATACACATTCACATTAACATGGACATTGGACAATTTTAGTAGCCACATAAAGAAATTGTAGCCACGTTTGTTTTGAGAAGAAAATGAGCCGGTGTGCATCATTTTGCAGAACACCGATTTCTGGTTCTGTTTTTCCCCCCATTAATAAGTTGCTAGTCTATCCAACCCCCAGATCCAATAATAGATCATCAGAAAACATATGTATTGACGCCCTTTTTTCATTCTGTAATGTCTTTGATGCTAAATGCAACAATTTGTTCAAGATCAAGTTGCGAAGCTCGAAAACAATTGCCTGTGACAAATGTCGTAATATTACCGATGACTAATCTGCAACAACTGAACATGTATAGATGATCCTCTTGGGAAAAAAGTACATGTAAACTCAGAATTAAGAGCAGCAACCAACCGGTCATTACTGATCGTACCATACCAAAGGTTGACAGAATTGAATTATATGCAATGGAAACAGAACGTTCTGCAATAAAGGACAAAATCGAACGAGAAAAATGTGGGATGGAGGATTACCAAGAGATGAAGAAGATCTTGCTCTTCTGGCAGTTCTCATCCGTGACAAAGTCAAAATCAAACACCGCATAGCGGCACTCGTCGGCGGGCAAGCAGGCGGTGAAGTCCTCGTAGCTCTCACCTGGCTGTCCCAGCCTGTCAACCACCACCTGCTGCACCTTCTCATTGATCTTGAACACGATGAAACGGAAGCTCCTCTTCGCCTTAAGTTCCAGGAACTTGAGTTTGCATTCATCGCACACGGCCATTCCCGACGCCGAGTTCGACTTACAACAAGGAAGGTCCATAACAGTACCCACCACATCAGAGAACATCCCATGAACAGCATTGGGAGAAATAAACAGATCAGACGTACTCACCATGGCTGATGCTCTTGATCTCTTCCTTCCTTTCTTCCTCTGGTTGAGAAACAAACGGCAGCGCGCAGAGGAGGAGAGAAGAGGGTGCGGGCAACAGCAAAGAGGGGCGAGATTTCAAGGCCTGAAAGAGGGGGAGGAGGAGGCCAGATATAGGAGAGGGAGGGGATGGGCAACCGGGATGGAGGCTTGCATGATGCCACCACGTCCGGGGAGGGGCCTTTGACCAAGCACGTCCCCTCCTTGTGTGAGAACCAGAATCGTTGTGCGCAACCAACATGCGCGCCACCACCCGTCCCTATAATTGACATCCCCCTCTCTCGGCAGAATCGTTTGCAGAGTAGGAACAAACCGACATGCCGTGCATTCGGCCTGTTTCTTTTGCACAGTCTTCTTTAACTTGCGTTAGTTTAACAGTCTTTCAAGACAAACTGGCAACTGCTTCTCCTGTATTATGAGATAAGATAAAGACTACTACTACTTGTTAGCTGTAGCCTGTAGAGCAACGCATAATACAATCTTTGCTGAACTCAAGTTTTAATACCATTTTTTTCTACTGACGCATACATCAAAGAATCATACCGCTCTATCTGTCACAAGTATAAGACTTACTGTTCTATCACGGTTCAGGACAGTTCAGACTTTGCATCAACCACACTAGATCCTGGATCTTTGCGAAGACCCCTTTTCTCAATCATTCTCTGTAGATTCTGAACATCACCCCATCTGTCAGCTGCAGCATATACCTTCCCAAGGAGCACATAGTTCCCAGTGTTCCCTGGTTCAAGCTCAAACAAATGCTTTGCTGCAATCTCTCCAAATTTAACATTCTCGTGCAGAACACAGGCACCCAGCAGAGCACCCCAAACTGAGGTAGTTGGCTCGAATGGCATGTCTTCAATGAGGCAGTACGCCTCCTCGATCCTCCCAGCACGCCCAAGCATGTCAACCAGGCATGAGTAGAGCTCGGCATTAGGCATCAGACCATGGATGTTCTGCATACCATCAAACAGACGAAGCCCTTCATCTATCATACCGGCATGGCTACAAGAGTACAGAAATGAGGTCATGGTGATGTAGTTCGGCTTCACCCCCAACTCTACCATCTTATCATATAGCAGGATGGCAGTTCGAGCATGTTCGTGCATTCCGTATCCAGCAATAACAGTAGTCCAGGCAACAATGTCCTTTTCAGGCATACACTTGAAGAGCCCCCATGCCACGTCCAAATTACCCACCTTGGCATACACATCAATCAAACCGGTGGCAATCTCTGCACTCCCAAGAAACCCCAGAGTCAGTAAGAAACAGTGGATGTTCTTCGCTTGTACCAGGTCAGCGGATTCTGCGTAGGCTGGGAGGACACTTGTCATTGTTACAGAATCTGGGCGCACTGATTCTTCAATCATTTGCTTAAACAGCTCTATAGCTTTCTTTTCCTTTTTTCTGTAAGTATAACCAGAGATTGCTGCATTCCAAGTTTCTGTCTGTCGTGATCCTTTCTCGACAATAATCTCTATCATCTTCATATGGCCACATTTTGCATAACTGTCAACAAGTGCAGTCTCAGCAACAATGTCTGATTGAATCCCAAGTCTAATGCATAATGCATGTGTGCACTTTGCATGCTTCCCAGATGGCAAACTAGCACAAGCTGAGAGTAGATGTGCCATGGTCACAGCATTGGGCTGTGCTTCACTGTTCATCAGCATCTCACAACCAACAGTCAAGGCCTCGCCTGCGCGGTCATTCAGCACATATGCACCGATCATCGCCGTCCAAGAAACAACATCCTTATGATATTTGTCCTCGTCAAACACCCTTCTTGCATCCTCCAAGCTTCCACACTTCCCGTACATGTCAATCAAAGCATTCTTCACCGCAACATAATTCCCCAAGCCTCTCCCCTCAGCCAACCGGTGCACAGCTCTCCCTGTTCGCAAGTCCTTGGCTTGCGCACAAGCAGGCAGCACTGACACAACCGTGGCGCGGTCAATGCCAACGCCAACGCCAACCATCTTCTCGAACACCTCCAATGCCCTCTCTGCGCGGTCGTTCTTGACATACCCGGCAATGACTGCATTCCACGACACGACTGTTCGGCTCCGCATTGCGCCGAACACCTCCGCCGCCGCATCCACTTCTCTGCACCTCGAGTACATGGAAACGAGCGCGTTCTGCACGTACGCGTCGCCGCCGAAGCCCGCGGCGAGGGCGCGGCAGTGCACGGCGCGACCATGGCGGCGGAGGCGTAGGCCGCCGCAGGCCTTGGCGGGCAAGGGGAAGGTGAGGTGGTCGAAGTCGCGCATCCGGGAGTAGAGAACGAGGGCCTGTCGGTTGAAGCCGAGGTCGGTGTAGGAGCGGAGGAGGGTGTTGGAGAAGGAAACGGGAGGCGGCTGGGGCATTTGAGCGATTAGGTTGTGGGCATCGAAGGGGCCGCCGCAGGCGCAGTAAGACATAAATAGGAGACGACGACTGTCGCGGCGGAGGTGACCGGACGTGAGGAGGACCGCGTGGAGCTGGGCCGCGATGGCGGGAGGGAGCGGGGTAGTAGAGGAGTTCTTGGAGCGGAGGAAGACGAGGCATTGCCGGACAAGAGGGCTGGTTGCCACTCAGAATTTCAGGGACAGGATCCTTCGATCCGACGGTCTTGGGGTAATTTCGGTCGGTGGGTAATTTGAGGTGAAATTGAATGCGAACTGAGAATATTGGAAGGTCCAGATATGTTGACTGGCTTGTCAATGGAGACTAGACGAACGCCTCTTTGCCGGTGCACGACTGACTGCAAGTGACTACGTGAGGCAGTCAGCCCAAAACGTCTGCCTTGCAAACTTACAAGTGTGTTGATAGTTGATACAACTACAAGTATACAACCATTTAGATTGCAATAGGTGAGCAAGACAAAATTTTCACGTTACAGACTAGTAAAAACTTCATTTCATCCAGGACCCCTATCAAAGTAGGCAATCGACCTTGCAGGGCAGTCGCCGGAAGAAGTTGGTCGGCAGATCGGGCAGCCTCTGCCGGAGCGCCGGGTGCCGCATCACGTAGAACCCCGTCAGCAGCGCCACCGCCTGGAACGGCGCCAGGAAGGTGGTCACCGCAAGGAACAGGCACCACAGGAGGTACAAGGCCGTGGCGCGGGGGTCCCGCCACGTCATCGCGCACCGGGCGCGCTCGGCGTGCGCCGCGACGTCGCCGACCATCTCCTGGATCCGCGCCCCGAGGCTCCGCAGGCGGTCGTAGCGCATGCGCACCACCTCGTGCGGCCGCGCCGTCGGGAACTCGTCGAACTCCTCGTCCAGCTCGTCCGGGTGCGCCAGCTCGGCGTGCGACACCTTGGTGTCGACGTGCCACGGGTGCCTCGGCCGGCACCGGTAGTTCCACAGCCCCAGCAGGAACTTATACACGAAGAAGGTGGGCAGGATGAGGTTGGGGCAGCACACGAGGATGGCGTAGATGATGTGCACCGCGACGGTGGTCGCCGGGTTCTTCCAGTGGCAGACGTCGACGAACCACCGGAGCGCCGCGAACACGGGCGCCAGCGCCGCCATGAGGCGGAAGAAGTGGGCCTTGCTGCGCCGCATGCTCCACCGGTGCGAGTGCGCTTCGCAGAGGTGCTCGACGCACTCCCGGCGCAGCGGCGGGTCCATCCGGCCCAGCCGGTGCGCGATGAGCGCGACGGCCTCGCGCCGCAGCGTCTCCTGGTGCACGATGGACAGCGGGCGGTGGTAGTGCATCGGCGGCAGGTGCGGCTGCGCGTACGTCTGGAGCAGGCCCAGCGTCGACGTGCTCGAGAACCGCACGGCGAGCTGGAGCTCGCCCATCTTCTTGATGCCGCCGCCGTGGAGGGAGATGAGCGGGTACGCGTGCGTGTAGATGCGCCCGGTCTCGAGCGTGGAGAGCCGGATGCGCACCTTGCCGAGGAGGACGTCCTTGACGGGGTCGCCGGTCACGAGGCCGCCCTTGTCGCCGATCTGGCAGTTGTGGAAGACGGCGACGGTGAGCACGGTGCAGTGGTCGTGCACGTCCCAGTAGCACTGCTGGTGGAACCGCGGCGCGAGGCTGTCGATGACGGTCTGCGTGCGGAACCACTTCACGCCGTACTTGGCGACGCAGTAGGCGTCGCAGGAGCCGCGGCCGTCGCGCGTGCGCATGGCGCTCAGGCCGAACGCGTTGTGGATACCGAGCTCGATGAGGCCGATGGGCGGCCGGTTGTGCCACAGCTCCCTCGCCGCCGGCCGGACGTCGCTCAGGTAGTGGACCGGCTCTGATAGCACTCTGTACCCGCCTTCGAGGCAGAGCCGGACGCTTATCTTGGCGGAGAACTTCTCGATCTTAGCGGCGCCTTCTGGCCGCACCAAATTGAACCTGCCGAATCGAAATAAAGCTTCTGGTTAACAAATCTCCCTATAATTATTTAATCCATTTCTTGATCTGCCAACTGTTTTCAGTTGAAATTCCGGCGTCAAATGCACAGCACGTACCATCTTGGGCGAATCGGGCGAGCGTCCCACCGTCGTTCGAATTCCTTGAACGGAATGTGGACGTGGCCGATGACCTCCTCCTTGTCGACCTTGACGCGGTCCTCGACGGAGAGGATGAGGTGGTCCTCGAACGGCTCGGCGGCGACAAACAGGTGGTCCTCGTTCCAGCCGTACGACGGCAGGCGGGAGACGCACGTCTTGGTCCTGTGCACCTGCCCGGCTATCCTGGTGCGCACGAACACCTCGCCGACGCGGGCCTTGTCCGCGAACGCGACGTCGCGGGCCTCGATGACGTTGACGCGCACGTACCAGAGGCGCGGCACGGTGTACTGCTTGCAGCGGATGTGCGCGGCGAGCTTGGCGTCCACGGCGAGCGCGGCGTCCGCGTGCACGGCCAGCGGGAAGCACTCGTCGGCCTGCGTGCCGAACCACACGGCCAGCATCACCTCCCCTGCGCGCTCGCCCTTGGCGTCGAAGACGTGGTACCACTGCGGCGCGAGCGCGCTGTCGGGGGGCACCCGCCCGGGGGCGTCGCCCAGGTCGAAGCGGCAGCGCCCGACGTAGTCGTCCTTGGCGAAGCCCTTGCCCCGAACCACCACGTCCAGGAACGACGCCTGGATCCGCTCCCGCGAGAAGGCGAACACGTCGTTCCACTCGGGGCTCGCCGTCTTCTCGATGTGCCGCGTCGCGCAGGAGTAGCCCCCGAGCTTCACCTCGGCGAACGGGTCGATGGCGCCGCCGCGCCACCTGAGGTCCCGCGCCTTGACGACGCGCACGTACAGGTACTCCATCCGCTCCACGAGGTCGTACCCGCCGGCCCGGCCGCCGGCGAGACGGGGCCTCGTCTCCTTGATCCCGAACTCATCGTGCGGCGGCGGCAGAGGGCCGAACGGGCCGAACCTCGGCAGGACGCTGGCCATCCACCGCGCGCGGCAAACGCGAGCTAGATCGAGTTGGCAGAGCGACACTGGTTTCGGTACGTGAGAGGAAGCTAGCTGCATGCTCTTATGTGCGTCCCGCACTTCGTCTGCGGTACGTCTGGCCACCAAACGGCCGGGTAGTCGTGACGCCGAGCGTGCTGGCCGCATGCGCATGGATTTTTTTGTGGGGTTTGGTGATCGACACGGTTGGTGTGTTTGCTGAGGGACGTTGGTCATCTGCCGGGGTTAGTTCGAGTAACGTTCTGTCGTATGTGTAAAGAGGCATGTCATACATACACATGACGCAGCTTTGAGAGCTCCCGCCTCTGGGTCAGGGGTGTGTGAGTGGGAAGATCAACTAAGATGAACAACCATGTTGGCTAGCGTTTGGTCGTCTGGGACGTCAACCTTCGTCAGTTAAGCTGCTTACTTTTATTTCTCTCTCGCTAACCGAAGCTAAATGTGTCTGCAATTAGTTGAGTTGAATGCTTAAGCAATGTGATTGATAAGCATTTTATCAAGCAATTTTGCTTTCTACGCTCTCTACTGAGGATTAATTAGTGTTTCTGAACGAAGCTTTTTGCTTATTTTTTTGGCTGCTGCTTATTAAAAACTGCCGCGTTAGCCATGAGTCCATGACTGCCGTGCTGTGAGCCCGTGACCTCTGACCAAGCAGACTAGGCTGATGACTGAATTAGCCAGTCTCGGTGGAAGTTTTATGGTACCGTTACCACGTCAGTTCTTTTTTTAAAATAAAACTGTCACTATCGGTGCACAATTTAATTGCACGGTTTCATAGACATGATATGGTATTTAATATGTGAATTGTGTTGTGATCAAATGTACCATGAGAACTCTATAGTTTTTTTTTTCAGATTGCACTGTGTTGATCCAAGTCCGTCAACGTTTCATATGGAGGATAAGAAAACTAAGGCATAAATCACCAAATCTTTTTTTAGCCAAACTAGCAGAGAACCTGCTGTAATTCTTCCCTTGAACTAAGTTCTGAGGGCCCATTTAGTTAGCAAAAAATTTTGGGCAAATTTTTTTGGCAACGTTTGCAACACTAATAAACATAGACTAATTATAAAACTAATTACATGGATGGACAGAAAATCGTGAGGCGAATCTATTAAGCCCAATCAATGCATCATTAGAGATTGTTACTGTAGCACAATATTGTCTAATCATTACATAATTAGATTCATTAGATTCGTCTCGCGATTTCACCCTTGGATTATGGAATGGATTTTTTTTGAAGAAAATTATGAAATGGATTTTGTCAGTTATTTATATTTAATACTTCTAATTAGTGGTCAAACGTTCAAAGTTATTGTAGCATATGAAAAATTTTGAGAACTAAACAGAGCTTGATTTAATCTTATGTAACTTGAAATTAAGAGGTTTGGTTGCAAAAATTTCGTAAATCAGATTGCATATGGTTGCTTGCACGAAGGAACGAGGAGACAGACTCACTAGGAAACATAGCTCTGGCAGCGGCGACTGAAACAAACGGAGAAGGGCGACTACCGCGAGACACGTCGATGCCGACGCAGTGCCACAGGTAGGGACTAGAGATGCAAGTTAGATAATTTTAGGTCATTGGATCAACCAAAAAAGTTCATAAAATAAACTAAAATGGCATTATACGTAAATAGTTTGGGAGAAGAAATGAACTAATGCTATCATAATTAATTAGGTGACCCAAAAACACCATTGATTTTTGATTATCCATTTGCATCTTTAGTAGGGATGCCGGGGGTGGACTGCTGCTCCCACGCGGCCAGCAGCAGCCTCGTCGGCGCGCGCCACCGCCTCCGCCCTCTCCTCCTCGCTTTTGCACCAAAACAGCATCCCCATCCACGCGGACCCCACCTTGTCGTCGGTGTTGGCCGCCCAGAACCGCGCCACCTCGCTCTCGTAGGGGTCACGGGAGGCGCTTCGCCGAGGGGCTTGGAAGTGGAGGGCGCCGAGCATGCAGCGGCTAGCCAAGGGGATTGGGGGAAGCAGGGATTAGACGCCGGAGGAGCTGCTGCGTCGAGGCCTCACCAACCGCAGGGAAGGGAAGAAGAGATGTGGATTTGGCGCGAGCTGAGTGAAGGATTTGGCGCGCGAGTTGCAAGCGGGAGCGCTGGAAGAGGGAGCGTGAACACCCTCAGTGCGCGTTTCATCGACTTGGAAAACGGCGCCAGACTCTTTCGCGGGGACAAAACGGTCACCCCTCTCTCCTATTAATTTCCTGCTATGTCAACATTTTTGCTAACGTGTTCACCAAATTAATTTCATGAAATCCCAAAAAACCCCATTGAAACAACAAGCGACTTCCGTGCTGCCTTAATTCGCAACGACTTCCAGGTGCAGCCCAAGGAATGACCTGACGCCGCAGTCGTCATCCTTGCGGCACTGTGGAGCCATGACAGATGAAACTGCTTTTAGAGCATCTCCTGCATATTACTCATCTCCCACTAACAAAACATCTTCTCTCCCCATCTCCAATATTACTTTTTGCAATTTTAGTAATTACCACTACAGCAGACTACCAAAACAATCTCCAATACCTCCCGCCGCCATGGCCGCGCCTGTCAAGACCCTCGAACGCAGTGCCACCACGCCGCACCCCACCCTATCCGACCCACCATGGCTAAGCCACCTTGCGTCGGAAGAACCTCCTGCAATGACCCCAGCAGTCCAAGAAGAGCATCCACCGAGCCCACCAGGAGGCGCGGCCGTGGCAAAGGCGACCGAGATGAAAGGTGATTCCTTGCCGGCGCCGCAGCTACGCCCTCCAGAGCCACCGCATCCTCGCGGTTCACGACGACGAGGACTTGGGCCCCGTTTGGTTGACTCCCGTAATTTTTTTGAAAAGACATCTTTCTACATTTGAAGTACTAAACATAGACTAATCGCAAAAATAATTACAGAACTCGTCTGTAAATCGCGAGACGAATCTAATGAGCCTATTTAATCCGTCATCAGAGGTTATTTACTGTAGTATTACTGTAGCAATTTAGCATCTAATTACAGCCTAATTAAGTTCATTAGATTCGTCTCGCCATTTACAGACAGCAGTCGCAATGCGTTTTTTATTTCGTCTAGATTTAAGTCTCCATGCAGGTGCCGGAAAAAAAATTTGGAATTTAGAATTTTGTAACCAAACACGGCCCTGGAGAAGCTATTCGGATTAGGTGGACCATGTCAGTCCGGAGGCCACAGGATACCTGATGTGGCTTGGTCCTGTACGAGGTATAGGATAGGGTATGTCATGTACAAATACGCCATGTAACTACTCATATCATATCATATCATATCATGTACTAGTAGGATAGGATAGAAACCACCTGAGTAGTACTCTGGAGGGACTCTAGGCGCCATACCGACCTAGGGTTTTCATGTAACCCTGCTCCCCGGTCTATATAAGGGTTGGCAGGGACCTCTTCAACACATCTAGTGACTCCAAGTCATTCCTCCTAAGCAATACAAACCCATCGTGTTGCTTGTACATCGTGTTCCTGATCTCGGCGTCTCCCCATGATCATCCCTCTACCTAAGTGTATCCCTAGGTAGGCATGACGATAAAACACCGACAGCTGCACCTGTCGGTGTTTACGGCCAAACCTGCTCAGGGATACCCTTAGCAGTAGAGTTTGTAGGTAGGGATCGACGGCTCTGGAACTCGATGGTGCAAGGAACACAAAGATTTAGACATGTTCGGGCCGCGAGTTGCGTAATACCCTACGTCCTGTGTGGTGGTTTGTATTGTCTTAGGTGTAGATGTGTTTTGAGGGGGTCCCTGCCCGCCCTTATATATCTGGGGGATAGAGTTACATGGAAAGTCCTAACTGAGTATAGTTGGAGTCCTTCTACAATACGATCGGGTAGTTTTCTTGTACTGCACCTAGTTCTACGCCTATTCGGGTAGTTATAAAAGAGGTAAGGTACATCTATGAGCTATCCCTTACTCTAGAATATTCTATGCCTGTAACCAGTCCCGCTGTCTCGGCTCTGACAAGCCCCCGAGCTCTTCGTAGCCGAGTTCTGCAGGCGTCAAGTACTTGGCTGGGCGTCTTCGAGTACTTCGAGTAGTCAGAACATCCTTCTGGTTGCTTCTGATTCTTCGAGTAGTCCTTCAAGTACTTTCGCTTGCTTCGAGGCTGTGAGGTGCTCAAGCCCCGAAATCTTGATCATATATGGTGCGCGAAGTACTCGCGCTCCATATGGAGTAGCCCCCGAGCCTTAGATTGAATCGTAGAATCAGGCTGAAGGTCACTTCAGTCTTTTTCTTCTTCTTTATTTTTCAAAAAATTTGAAAAATAAATCTCTGATACATATATTCCGCAGCCCCCGAGTTTTGAATTTAAATACATCCATTTAGATTTAAGAATCAATGTAAACTCGTGGCAAAAACTGAAGACTTCCCTGAGAAGGAAAGAATCCGTTGGCATCCCAAATATTCACAAAATTGCCCCCGAAAATCGTATAAAGCCAGTTGAAAACTTCCAAGGATTTTACCCCTTGGACTCCTGGCTGCCATCAAACTCAGATTCACATTCGCCTCTTCTCAGTCAAAATCCAAGAGCCCCTCTCGTAGCCCCCGAGCCAAAACTCGTGACTTTGAGATGGCTCCCAAGAAGAACAAGTCCAAGATTGAAGAGGAAGCGATCGCCAATATGTCCACAGGTTGGCTTAAAAGCAAGATGTCTGAATCACTGGTCCGGGAGTTGGAGAGTATGGGTCTCCTCCAAGAGCAGGGCGTAAGCCAGTGGCGCGCTGGTGAAGGAGAAGATTACCCCATGGAAGGTACCCTTGAGACCATTATACTTCGCGATTTTGTAGAACGTGGTCTCACTCTTCCCATGTCAGAATTTTTCTATAGACTGCTTCAGTTCTGGGGAATTCAATTACACCATCTCACTCCCCAATCAATCTTGCATCTTTCAATTTTTACTCATTTCTGTGAGGCATTCCTTGGAATTCTCCCCCATTTCTACCTTTTTCAACATTTCTTCTTCCATGTTCCCATCCCTAATGCCATCAATCCCGCCGTTGTCGGGGGATGTGAATTGGTACTCCGCCCTGAGAACCGATGCGAGTACTTGGCTTATGATCCGACGGGTAAAGGAACCGAATGGAAGAAGTTATGGTTCCATGTTGGGAACTTTGAATCCCCACTTACAGAAAGGACTGCTGGTGCCCCCAAGTCCAGGAGAGCTGGTCGAGTAGAGAACCTGGTGGCAAGTAAGTTGAAGCCATTCTTCGTGCAATAGCCATTGTTAAGAAGAAGGGAGTCATTGAAGATCATGTGGTCTTCTCAATTATCAGTCGCCGGATGCAGACTCTCCAGCTGCGAAAGCATCCTGTCTTTAGATATGAAGGCACGCAGGATCCCACTAGGATGTCCTCAGAGTCAATGGCTCAGTCTGAAGTAATAAAGAGATACTGCAAAGTACTCGATAACTTCGACAAGTCTTTGACGCTTCCAACACTCTTCTCGGCACAAAATCCTCCCGAGAATGCCTGGGTATGTGTTTTGTATACCATGTCGAGTACTTGTAGTTAACAATTTGTGATCTTCTGACTAATTCTTGGCCTTTTTTCTGTAGAAAAATTATAAATCCTGGTATTGCATGCCACCGACTTCTGTAAATGCTGATTCTGATGACAGCAAGAAATGGAAGGCGACTCCCGGATCAATGTTGCAGAGAAAAGTTCCTCGTCTTGATGCCGGCCAGTAAGTATATAATATTTTGTTGATTGTATCCTATTTGCCTCAGCTTTCTTATTCAGAATCTTGCTTGGCTAGGGTCCAACATCTTCCGGCGCATGAGAAGAACCAAGTCCAAGACTTCCGCAACTTGGTGTCGAGTGGTTTAGAGGGAACTAGTCGATTAGCCCCCGAGTCCCCTATAATTGGGTTGATCAAAACCCCAGCTGCCAGTTTGCCCAGTACAGACACAGCTGAAAAGCCAAGCGAGCCAACCCTTGAAGCACCTGAACATAAACCAGCTGCAGCTGAAGGAGCCTCCAATGCTGGTGGGTCTGGGAGTAGTGGAGCAGAAGGGTTAAAAGGTCCTTCCATTCGACTGGTACCATTCCAGTCTGTCTCAGTCAGCCCAGGAAGAGTTGGGAAAGGAACTATTTGATGATCCACTGTTGTCTCTAGACAACATGAAGAAACTTGCAGATTATATGCAGTGGAGGTTTAAATTTACCAAGGTGAGTCTTCTGCCGCGACTTGTCTTCGTCGAGTAGTTGTTGATGTCTGATCAGATTCGCCTTGTATGTCTCAGGATGTAGCCAATCGATCTTTCTTAAAGTTTCATACTTTATATAAGACTGTAGACAATAGAAAGATCTTAGAGGAGCAAAAGGCCATGATTGCCAAACGACTGGATGAAGCCCTTGCTGCTCGGTACAAGCTTTATGAAGTAAGTCAGCAGCATCATCTGGAGATTTGTGACATGAAGCGCCAGATTAAGAACCTTGAAGAAGAAATATCAAAGCTTCAAGAGGAAAATTCCAGGCTTCAGAAGCAATTGCAGACTGCCCAAGCCTGTAAGCACTCGATCTTTTGTCTTGATTTTGCTTTGTTATATCAATTTCTGAGATATCTTCCCATCAGATTCTCCGGAAGACCATACTCGACTAATAGCAGCAGCTCAAGCTCTTGTGGATGTGGTTGATACTGGAGAAGAGTCGTCAAGTAGCAAGTCCTTGGTGGAGCATTTGGAAGAAGCTCCCCAGAAAATTTTTGATGTTATGATGGCTACTTCCAAGAATTATCTAACACACATGATAGGAGTTGTCAAGTCATACTTGCCTCAGTTTAATTTAGCTCCGATAGCTAAAGGAATAGCTCCAAGTTGCTCTGATGAGAAATTCCGAGAGTATTGTAAGGAATCAGAAGTGATTGCGGAGGAAATTCTGAAGAACATGGCAGAGTAGACTGTTTGTAACAACTCTTATAATCTTCATTGGGTTCTTGTCGTTGTCCATAATTTGCATCATGTTTGTGTGTCTTCAGAAGCATGATCTGATACCGTAGGATAAATATGAACTAATCGAGTAGAATATTTGAATGGAGTAATCCTTAAAGTTAATCATGTAGGATGAGTCCCGTCAGAATACCCGATTTGAGAAACTTGTAAAGGTATCCATAAACTACTCGAGCAAGCGAGTAGTGTGTCCTTACCAAGGACTGGAGTAATCCATATGACAAAACTGTTAGGTACGAACCCCCTCGGGTTGCCTAAGACGTAAATGTCATAGGGATATCCAAGGCTTACTCAAGCAAGACGAGTAAGGTGTCCTTTAACCAAGGACTGGAGTAATCCTTAAGGAAAAACTGTTAGGTACGAACCCCGTCGGGTTGTCCAAGATGTAAATATCAGAAAGATATCCGAAACTTACTCGAGCGAGGCGAGTAAGGTGTCTAACTTGTAGACTGGAGTAACTACTAAGATTGACCTATTAGGGCGAACCCCGTCGGGTTGCCCAAGATGGACAAAATATAGTAGTATCCAGAACGTACTCGAGCAAGCGAGTAGTTTTGCATTTACAACAATACTGGAGTTCCTCATAGTTGACATGTTAGGATGAACTCCGTCGAGTTACCCAAGATGGACAACTAGTAAAGGTATCCATTCACCTTCTCGAGCTAGGCGAGTAGGTTGTGCCCTTATATTAAGGGCAAGGATACGGCTTGTGTAGTTATCCTGATGAAAAACTGTATAAGGTATCCTGAACTGGGGATTCTGTCAGACGGGGAGATTGCCTTTAATGTAGTCGATATGCCGTTAAGGACCCTTGCTTCATTAAAGAAATCAACTGACAATACTAGATTACTTGGTTCAAGGATAAAACTTGCGGAAGTGCTCGATGTTCCAGGAATTCAGTACCTCTTTGCCATCTGCATCAGTGATTCTATATGAACCTGGTCTTGTAACCTTAGTTACGATGAAGGGACCTTCCCATCTGGAATTTAATTTGTGCAGTCATGTCTAATCCTGAATCCGGCGAAGTACTAGATCTCCAATGTTGAAGGATCTTTGCTGGACATTACGATCATGATAGCGTCTGACTCCTTGAAGATATCTAGCCGATTGGGTTAAGGCGTTGACTCTGGCCTCTTTGACTGAATCTAACTCCAGTTGTCGAGCTTCATCTGCTTCTCCTTCTTGATAGGTTTCTACTCTTGGGGATCTCCACATGATATCAGCGGGTAGTATAGTCTCTGACCCATAGGTAAGGAAGAAAAGAGATTGTCCAGTTGCTTTGCTAGGCTGGGTTCGCAGCCCCCAGACTACATAAGGTAGTTCTTGAATCCATTTGCCACCTTTCTTGGTGTTGGCATCATAGTCTTTTCTTCAAGCCATTGAGTACTAAACCATTGATGCGCTCAACTTGTCCATTTGCCCGAGGATGAGCTACTGAAGCATATTTGACCTCAATGCAGGAGTTGTCATAGAAATCCCAAAAAGATTGTGACGTGAAGTTGGAGCCAAGATCTGTAATAATGGTGTGAGGAAATCCAAACTGATGGATAATGTCGGAGATGAAGTCCACCGCTCTATCTGATGAGATCTTGATGATGTGCTTGTACTCGATCCACTTGGTGAACTTGTCGACTGCTACCAGCACATGATTGAATCCTCTTGGAGCGACGGTTAATGGTCCAATCATGTCCAAACTCCAACAGGCGAACGGCCATGATGGAGGGATTGTTATCAAGTTATGTGCTGGGACGTGAGTCTTCTTGCCGAAGAATTGGCAGCCAGGGCACCGCCTGACCAGGTCTTCTGCATCCGAAACAGCTGTTGGCCAGAAGAATCCTAACCTATACGCCTTGCCAACTAGTGTCCTTGATGCAGCGTGATTGCCGCAAACTCCTTCATGTATTTCTCGGAGGATGTCTTTGCCTTCTTCAAGGGTAACACACTTCATGAGGATGCCTAAAGCAGAGAACTTGTATAGGTTGTCGCCAACTAGGACGAAACCCTTGCTACGCCTAGTGATGCGGGCAGCTTCAGCGCTTTTAGGATCGATGTGCGGTGTGAGTCCGCCAATCTTCTTCAATCATCAACACTTCTCTGACTGTGGCCGGGGCCTCTGTGTCAGTGGCTTGTTGGCTTTGTTTCTTGACTGATGGGTGGTGAAGTTCATGGACAAAAACTCCTGGTGGAACAGCTGCTCGAGTGGACCCAAGTTTGGAGAGGACATCAGCTCCCACGTTGTTGTTGCGATCGACGTGGTGGATTTCCAATCCTGAGAACTTGTTTAAGAGCTTTCTGATTTCTGCGACATATGCGTCCATTGTATCCTTTTTGACGTCCCATTCTTTATTGACTTGTTGAACGACGAGTAGAGAATCGCCGTAGACAAGTAGTCGCTTGATGCCGAGAGATACTGCTAGTCGGAGGCCGTGTAGCAATGCCTCGTATTTAGCTTCATTGTTGGAGACCTTGAACAAGATTTGGAACACATACTTCAATTGTTCTCCCTTGGGGGAGATGAACAAAACTCCTGCGCCGCCTCCATCGATCTTGAGTGAGCCATTGAAGTACATCACCCAATGCTCTGGAATGTTTTGGGGTGCTGGAATTTGATTTTCCCGCCATTCAGCCAAGAAGTCGACTAGTGCTTGTGACTTGATTGCTGTTCTTGACTTGAAGTTGATTTCCAAAGCTCCCAGTTCAACTGCCCACTTTGAGATTCGTCCAGTGGCATCTCGATTGTGGAGTATATCCCCCAATGGGAAGTCAGTTATGACTGAGATCTTGTATTCGTCGAAGTAATGCCGGAGCTTCCTGGAGGTGATTAGAATTCCATACAGAAGTTTCTGAATTGATGGATATCTAACCTTTGATTCAGAGAGTACTTCGCTGATGAAGTAGACTGGCCTCTGAACACCGTAAGCGTGGCCTTCCTCCGGGCATTCGACTACTATCGCCGTACTGACTACATGGGTAGTCGCAGCGATGTAGAGGAGTAATTCCTCACCGGGTAGTGGAGCGGTTAGAATCGGCGGTGACTGGAGATGATGCTTGAGATTCTCGAGTGCTTCTGCGGCTTCTGGAGTCCACTCGAATTTATCTTGTCGCTTTAGGAGTTTGAAGAAGGGTAATCCCCGTTCGCCAAGCTTGGACAAGAATCGATTCAAGGCTGCCATGCAGCCTGTAAGCTTCTGGACGTCCTTGATGGTAGCTGGAGCATCCATGGCCATGATGGCATTGATCTTCTCTGGATTAGCCTCAATTCCTTGGTTACTGACGATGAATCCGAGTAGTTTTCCAGAGGGTACACCAAAGACGCACTTGGTTGGGTTGAGCTTCCAGCGGAATTTTCGGAGGCTGTTGAAGGTCTCTTCCAGGTCAATAATGAATTGATCCTAGGTCTTCATTTTGACAATGACATTGTCAACATAGGCTTCAACATTGCGATGTAGCTGATTGGAGAAGCACAGCTGTATCACACGCTGGTAGGTAGCGCCAACATTCTTCAACCCGAAGGACATGGTCTTGTAGGCGTATGCCTCGTAAGGGATGATGAAGGCCGTCTTGATTTGGTCTTCTTTTTTTAGGGCAATCTGATGATACCCTGTGTGGCAGTCGAGGAAGGATAATATGACACATCCTGCGGTTGAGTCGATTACTTGATCAATACGTGGTAGCCCGAAAGGATCCTTCGGGCAATGCTTGTTTAGATCAGTGTAGTCGACGCACATTCTCCACTCGTTGTTGTTCTTCTTCTGGACGAGCACAGGGTTGGCCAACCAGTCAGGGTGGTAGACTTCCTTGATGAACCTTGCAGTGAGTAGTTTTGCCAGCTCTTTCTTGATGGCTTCTCGCTTGTCTGGTAAGAACCGCCGTAGCCGTTGCTTCTTTGGTGTGGCATTAGGGTCGACCTTCAAGGCATGCTCGATCAACTCCTTGGGCACCCCTGGCATATCCGCTGGTTTCCATGCGAATACGTCTCGGTTGGCCCTAAGGAAGTTGACGAGCTTGAGTTCCTATTTGTCACCCAGTCCTGCTCCGATGATGGCTGTCTTGGAGTCGTCTCCCTCCTGTAACTGGATAGTCTTGGTGCCCACATCACCAGTTGGTTTAACCGATGATTGGCTTTATTTTTTAGAAGGCATCGACTCCTTGAGGGAGAGTTCCTTAGCAGCAGCAAGTATTTCGCTGACAGAGCTAGAAACCCGGATTGTGGCCACATGATCTATTGCTTCCTTGTCACATTCGAAAGACTTGAGGAGGTCTCCGCGTAGTGAAAGGACTCCTGTGTTGCCTGGCATCTTGAGGAGCAGGTAGACATAGTGGGGCACTGCCATGAACTTGGCTAGTGCAGGTCTTCCCAAGATAGCATGGTAAGAGGACTCGAAGTCGGCTACTTAGAATTTGATGTACTCTGTCCAGAAGTTTTGTTCTGTACCAAATGTGACTGGGAGTGTAACCGAGCCAATTGGTGTAGAGAAATTCCCGGGGATGATACCGTAGAATGGAGCCTTGCTTGGGGTAAGCAGACTCATATAGTTGAGGCCCATCTTTACCAATGTGCTTGCAAAGATCAGGTTGAGCCCACTTCCGCCGTGGATGAGTACTCGAGTATGCTTGGAGCTCTAAATGACTGGATCGAGTACTAGCGGGAACTTTCTAGGTTCAGAGAAGCTGGTCCACTGATCCTCCCTGGAGAAGGTAATGGGGACCTCGCTATATTTGAGTGGCCTCTGAATTGCTGGCTCAACTGAGAGGATCTCTCTGAGTAGGATCTTCTGAGCTCGCTTGGAGAAGCTAGGATCTCCTCCAAATATGACGTTGACGACATTTTTGTGCTGTTGGAAACCATCAGGGTCTTTCTTGTCGTTTTCATCATCTTTGGCTTGTTCTTTCTTTGGAGTAGTAGCAGGTGCCGACTGGAAGGATTTGCGCAGGATCGTGCACTCCCACATCGAGTGGTTGCTCCTGGGGTGGATTGAACATCTTTTGTTTTGAAAGATCTTGTCGAACTGGTCCTGCGGCTTGTCGCCCTTCTTACCACGCGGTGTGCGATCCATTGTGCCGACAGTGTCGTCAGGCTTACGTTTACGCGTAGGATCCCACTGGTTGCTGGGCCCTCCACGGTCATTGTGGCGCTTTCCGTTGTTGTCGTTGTTGCGGCGGGGAAAGTGACTGCGTTCTTGCTCCTCTTCATATGCCCAGCACTGCATCATGTCACGTAGATCTACCACCGTTTTGGGCCGATTACGCCCAAAGTCGCGGTATAGTGACTGGACGGTGATGCCGCTCTGGAAGTAGTCAATGACGTCGTCGTCGACGACGTCGGGGATGGTAGCTCTTGTGTCGAAGAAGCGCTTGACGTTGGATCTGATCGACTCACCTTGCTCCTGCTTGATCATGGATAGGGCGTGGCGAGTAGCTACTCGGTGTAGCGACCCTTGGAAGTTGTTGACGAACGCCTTCTTGAGGTCCTCCCACGAGTGGATTGACTCGCGCGCCAGGCTTTCGAGCCATGTGAGGGGTGCGGGCTGCAGGGCCATCGGGAGGTAGATGACCTTGGTGTTGGTATCTCCCCCTGCAACACTAATAGCGGTTGAGTATAAACGTAACCATTGAGATGGGTCTTGCTTACCGTCGTACTTTTGGATGTTCGTAGGCTTGAAATCCTTCGGGTACTCGATGTTGTCGAAAGCCTTGCTCAGGGTTTGGAAGCGGTCGGAGTTGTCCGCAAGTTGCGCTCTGCATCTTGCATTGATGATGTCCTGTGCGTCCATAATGGAATCGGCTACCTCTTCCCTATTGTTCCCATGGTTGTTGTTGTTGCGGTTTGGCTGAGGGCCAGGAGCTTGATTTGCTTGTGGTTGGCCACCTCTGGGGCGATGACTACTCGCAGCTTCCTGATTCTCTTGGTTTCTTCGGTTCTGCTGTTCCTGCTGCTGTTGACGCTGGTGGCCTCCGGGGGTACGGCTTGCTTGAGGTATTGCTGTTGTAGTAGCCCTTGATCGCGTACCGTGAAGCGAGGATAGGGGGTTCTGTCCCTCGAGTTGTTCAACAGCGTTTTTGGTGAGATTTATGACTCGTTCCAACTCGGGATTCTGGAGCATCGTCATGAGTCGCAGGGTTGCTTCTGTCATTGCGGCGATTGGTGTTCTGAAGACGGGATCCGCAACTTTGTTGAATTCGTTGTTGAGGTTGCGTTGCGGGAGATGAGCACGTTCGGCCGCCCGAGTCCTGCGCATTTCTTTGCGTTGATTCCTTTCCCTGTGAGCTGTACGAGTGACTTCGTCTTCATCAGCTGGAGCATCTTGGGTCAGATTGTCTGCGGAGATCTGATCCAAGGCTTCGTTTGGATCATGGAGGCTTGGAGCTCCCCCAGGCTGGATGATTACCGGAACCAAACGCTCGTGAGAGAAGCTTTCCAAGTCTGATTCGTAATCAGCTAGGACAGTTCCACCGGAGCCAGTTTCCCTCTCGGTTTCGAGGGGAGTGTCGTGTTGAAATGGGAGATCATCAATGCTGGCGACCTCTCGCAGGTTGTCAAGTAGTTCTGCGAGGATATGACCTCGGCGAGATTTGAGTTGCATCTTAGCCAGCGCATTGGTGATGAAATCTAGGCTGTCTTGAGGTGACTCGACTGGATCTGGGTAAACATCAAAAACGGGTGCCTCCCGGCTAGCGGTGGTTGTTTGGTTTTCGACGTGAAGTAGACGATCCAAGCTATTTTCATAGGAGGATCTAATCATCTATTTGTAAACAGACGATGAATTGCGCAAACCAAAGACGGGTTGCGCGATATGAGTCCCAATCCGAGTGAATTTCGGTTTGAGATCAATCTGAGTCCGAATTGAACTCGAGTAGTTTTCGAGTTTCAGCTCGATCTCCTTGGCGAGGTCGGGAAGCAACATAACGCCGCGATCATGAGATCTGGCGAGCTTGTTGGAGTCTTCTGACATAGATCTCTTCGGCGTGGGAGAGTAGGTTAAGTGGCTATCGAAGCCGCCTGAACCATTGGCGACGCAGACCCACGAATCGAAGATGAAGGTGGCACCTCTGGGAGGCATCATAGTGCTGAAAGCGAAAGTGGCCATCGAACTCGCCGATGAACTCGCCGAGTTCCCTACCTGGCGCGCCAGCTGTCGGTGTTTACCGCCAAACTGCTCAGTGATACCCTTAGCAGTAGGGTTTGTAGGTAGAGATCGACGGCTCTGGTACTCGATGGTGCAAGGAACACAAAGATTTAGATAGGTTTGGGCCGCAAGTTGCGTAATACCCTACGTCCTGTGTGGTGGTTCGTATTGCCTTAGATGTAGATGTGTTTTGAGGGGGTCCCTGCCCGCCCTTATATATCCGGGGAGACATGGTTACATGGTGAAGCGTCCCCTCATAAGAGAAGACTTAAAAGTGATACAATATCAGTCCCAGGAGGCTGATAACACTTTTATTACATCGGATGGTACATCACCGTACAACTCTACGCGGAAGTGGGGAGTGAAGCGCCACTATCGCGAGGATAACAACCAACCCCCACACAACGATATTAACTATGAAAAGGGGGTCATCAGAGTCTTGCGCCATACGGAACTTCCTGCGGGTGACCCTATGCACAGGCAAGGTTGGGTGCAGGACGGAACCTCTACTCAACGTCTTCGGGAACGAAGTCTGGATCTTCCTCTGTAAAAATTAAGAATGGGGTGAGTACAAACGTACTCAGCAAGTCCAACCACACCCACAGAGGGGGTATAAATAGAATATAATGCACAGGGTAAATCAAGGATAAGGCTAGGGTTTAATTTGCGGAAAGCAAATCTTTATGCAGTGGTTCATTTGAAAGAAAGGATTTTCAAAGCAAGTTTTTCCTTGTACTGGGTAACACGTAGTGTTGACCCACACAAAATCCAAGTTTTAAGCTGCTACCGGACTCCTCATCCTCCGTAGCACACGGCACAATTGCCAGACACTTTTCCAAAACCACTCACGCCAACCCGTCCATTCCCAGAAGAAACACTAGTTATGTGACCACACCGTAACTCGCCCAGTACCGTGGGCAAGGCTATTCGAATAGTTTCTTAACTCTGCAGAGGTGTGCAACTTTACCCACAAGCGGGGTACCGCAACTCGATCACCTTAGTGTCGGCGCAGATCCCAACAAAGCCATTACCCACCTTAGCTAGACCTAACTAGCCATCACGGGATCCACCAAGGCGTTATTGACCTATCACAGAGGTTTTAACCGGGGCATAAGTCACACAGAGCTAATCCCTTCTCATTGATCACCCGTTGCTCTCAGCTCTCCTGATGGCTATCAGACTAACTAATGGGGTTTGTGCTAAGCCGTTGTCCATTCAACGGTCGAGTGGTTTGCACGATAGTGGAGTTAGGTGAGACGACACACCAACTCGGTCCTTATTTGTGACAAGATGGATATCTCCCTTCCTTGCTTAACCACATAGGTTAGAGCACACCATTCGGCAAATCACACAAAAATGCCATCCATCCTGTCTAAACTCATCCTTCGAAAATTTCACATTTTCCCTTCCCACACACACACACATTTTCTTTTTATAAAACAAGTCGTATCGTGTTTAAGGTCCTAAGCGTTCTAGCAGCGATTAACGTCCAAACCATTCACATTTAGACACTAATCTAGGTGGTCAAGGAATGGTTATAACAAATCAAGGGGTGGCTATCCAACCATGTTTTTAGCAGGCAAAACATATGTAGTTTTGTAAAACAGGCCAATAGGTTGTGTTTATAAAAACTAGGACAAAACATGCATCAAAGGATGGGATTGAACTTGCCGTCTTCAAAGCCTTCCGGGAAGTCCTGATCGAGGTGCTGTCCTTCGGGTTCGGGATCGTGGAACTGGTCCTCGTTCACTTGCTCGCAGTACTGCTCGTCGACGGGTTCCCCCTCGTTCACACCGTGATATATGATGCATACAAACAAACACACAATCAAGAAAAAGAAATAAAAGTTTTATCGTTGAGCTCGAATAGGGAACAATTAAGATATGGAGACAGGAGCAATATTTTTTGGGCGGTTTCCTAATGGCATGGCCAAAACTATGTTAGAAATGGCGTGGTAAAGTTTCAGGTCGATCGGAGATTGTTTGGCGCATGAAACGATAGATTGTATAAAGGTTTAGGGGTTAAATAAGGAGTCAGGGACCTGTTTGTAATTATTTCTGAGGAGGCAGGGGCTTGATTGGTATTTTAGAAATTATCCGGGTTATTCTGAAAAGGGTCAGGGGTTTATTTAGAAATACGTTTATACGAGGGTAGGATTTATTTTGGAATATAATAAAGGAGAAGGTTTATTTTGCAAAAAGGTTAAAGAGTGGGAGGGCTCTTTAAGAAATAATGAGAAAGGGAGGGGCTTTTGGGCAAAATTGCCCTTTCTTCTCCCCTCTCTCTCCCCGCAGAACAGGGGAGGAGGCCGGCGCGCCGGCGACGGCCCTGGGCCGGCGGCCTGGGAGCTCGTCGGCGCTCGGGGGGTGGGGGAAAAGGGAGAGGGGCCCGCGGGGAATCATTTCCCCCTCTTGATTTGGGCGGAGGCGGTCTGCAGAGGCGGCGCCATGGCAGCGGGCGGCGGCCGGAGGCCGGCGTGTGCGACGGCGGCACTGCGAGGCTCGGCAGCGGCTAGGGCTAGGGGAAAACATCGAGGGAGGCGAGGGCATTCTATTGCCCCCCTCACCTTGGACTGGGATGGAGCGAGGAGGTGGTGCAACGATGGCCTGCGGCGGCGGGCGGAGGAGCTCGGAGCGCCGGCGCTGTGCAGTTTGAGAGGAGGCTAGCGGCGGTGGTCGGCGTTGTGGTGGTGGAGGGCGATGCGAGGGGCCCTTTTATTGGCGAAATAAGGCGGTGGGGAGGAGGGGGCCGCGTGGTGGCCGGCCGGTGAGCTTGGCGGGACGTCTTCAATGGCGATGGGGCCGGATCGGCGCTGTGCTGCTCGGGTGTCGAGGAGAGCAGTGGGGGTAGTGGTGCGTAGCGGGGACGGCGGTAGCTGGGGGTGCTCGGTGCGGCGGCTGTGCGAGCTCCGCTTGCAGTGAGCGCGAGCACCAAGGCGGCGGCGCTGTGCCGGCGACGCGGCGAGCGCAGGGTGACGAGACCCGTCGGGCAGCGAGCGGCGCGGCACTTGATGATGTGATGCGCTGCGCGTGGTTCACGTGGGAGGGTCGCGCGCGTGGGCAGGGAGCAGTGCGCGCGTGCGGCCGGCGGTGATGGCGGTGTGCGCGGGCGGTGCCGAGCGGCGCTCGGGGCGTGCGGCAGGGAGGAGAGGGAGGAGGGAGAGAGAAGGAGGGAGGAAAAAAAGAAAGAAAAGGAAAAAGGAAGCGGAGAAAAGAAAAAGAAAACGAGAAAGAGAGAGAGAGAGAGAGAGAGAGAGAGAGAGATTCGCGGCGGCGACCGCGGCCAGACGCGCACGCGCGTCGGTCGGCCGTGACGTGCGGGACAAGGGCGAACAAGGAGACGGGACGTCGATGGGTTCGGATGTCGGGATCGGTTTTTCGGGAGATCGGGTGGAAAACGATTTCGAAAAGTCTGAGCTCAACGATGAAAATTATTTTTAGTGTTGTGATTTAACTTGGCGAATTTTTCAGGGTGTTACACATGGAAAATCCTAGCTGAGTACAGTTGGAGTCCTTCTACAACACGATCGGGTAGTTTCCATGTACTGCAGCTAGTTCTATGCCTATTCGGGTAGTTACAAAAGAGGTAAGGTACATCTATGAGCTATCCCTTACTCTAGAACATTCTATGCCTGTAAGCAGTCCCGCTGCCCCGGATCTGACAGCACCCACCGTGGGATAGGTCCCGACGATCCCCCGACGAACTCGATGGTTTCCTCCAACTTCGACAATGCTCCGGAAATGGGCACAACCCTCACCTTCGGGTCATGGACCTGTGTTGTAGATGGCTTGGGTGGTTTTACCAACCATCCTGCCGATCCAGAGAGCATGAAATCTAACTTCACCGATCAACTCCCCTTAGACAACTCGGCAGCTCAAGCGGCTGTCGGTGTTTACCGCCAAGCCTGCTCAGGGATACCCTTAGCAGTAGGGTTTGTAGGTAGGGATCGACGGCTCTGGAACTCGATGGTGCAAGGAACACAAAGATTTAGACAGGTTCGGGCCGCGAGTTGCGTAATACCCTACGTCTTGTGTGGTGGTTTGTATTGCATTTGGTGTATATGTGTTTCGAGGGGGTCCCTGTCCGCTCTTATATATCCGGGGGAACAGGGTTACATGGAAAGTCCAAGCCGAGTACAGTTGGAGTCCTACTACATCACGATCGGGTAGTTTCCTTTGTACTGCAGCTAGTTCTACGCCTATTCGGGTAGTTTACAAGAGAGGTAAGGTACATCCATGAGCTATCCCTTACTCTAGAACATTCTACGCCTGTGAGCAGTCCCTTACTCTAGAACATTCTACGCCTATTCGTCTGACTTGATTGCTGGCTTGAAGTTGATTTCCAAGGCTCTCAGTTCAATTGCCCACTTTGAGATTCGTCCAGCGGCATTCCGATTGTGGAGAATATCCCCAATGGGAAGTCAGTTATGACTGAGATCTTATATTCGTCGAAGTAATGCCGGAGCTTCCTGGAGGTGATTAGAATTCCATACAGAAGTTTCTGAATTGATGGGTATCTAACCTTTGATTCAGAGAGTACTTCGTTGATGAAATATACTAGTCTCTGAACACCGTAAGCGTGGACTTCCTCTGGTCGTTCGACTACTATCGCCGTACTGACTACGTGGGTAGTCGCAGTGATGTAGAGGAGTAATTCCTCACCAGGTAGTGGAGCTATTAGAATCGGCGGTGACTGGAGATGATGTTTGAGACTCTCGAGTGCTTTCGCGGCTTCTGTAGTACACTTGAATTTGTCTTGTCGCTTTAGGAGTTTGAAGAAGGGTAATCCCCGTTCGCCAAGCCTGGACAAGAATCGATTCAAGGCTACCATGCAGCCTGTAAGCTTCTGGACGTCCTTGATGGTGGCTGGAGCGTCCATGGCCATGATGGCATTGATCTTCTCTGGGTTAGTCTCAATTCCTCGGTTACTGACAATGAATCTGAGTAGTTTTCCAGAGGGTACACTGAAGACGCACTTGGTTGGGTTGAGCTTCCAGCGGAATTTTCGGAGGCTGTTGAAGTTCTCTTCCAGGTCAGGAATGAATTGATCCTGGGTCTTCGTTTTGACAACGACGTCGTCAACATAGGCTTCAACATTGCGATGTAGCTGATCGGAGAAGCACAACTGTATCGCACGTTGGTAGGTGGCGCCAGCATTCTTCAACCCAAAGGACATGGTCTTGTAGGCGTATACCCCGTAAGGGGTGATGAATGCCGTCTTGATTTGGTCTTCTTCTTTTAGGGCGATCTGATGATACCCTGAGTAGCAGTCGAGGAAAGATAACAGGACGCATCCTGCTGTTGAGTCGATTACTTGATCAATGAGTGGTAGCCCGAAAGGATCCTTTGGGCAGTGCTTGTTTAGATTAGTGTAGTCGACGCATATCCTCCACTCGTTGTTGTTTTTCTTCTGGATGAGTACAGGGTTGGCCAACTAATCTGGATGGTAGACTTCCTTGATGAACCCTGCTGCGAGTAGTTTTGCCAGCTCTTTCTTGATAGCTTCACGCTTGTTCGGTGAGAACCGCCGCAACCGTTGCTTCTTCGGTATGGCTTTAGAGTCGACTTTTAAGGCATGCTCGATCAACTCCTTGGGCACCCCTGGCATATCCGTTGGTTTCGACGCGAATGCGTCTCGGTTGGCCCTAAGGAAGTTGACGAGATCGAGTTCCTATTTGTCACCCAGTCCTGCTCCGATGATGGCTATTTTGGAGTCGTCTCCCTCTTGCAACTGGATAGTCTTGGTGCCTACATCACCGGTTGGTTTAACTGATGGATGACTTGGCTTCTTGGAAGGTATCGAGTCCTTGAGTGAGAGTTCCTTGGCAGCGGCAAGTATTTCACTAACAGAGCTAGGAACCCGGATAGTGGATGCATGATCTATTACTTCCTTGTCGCACTCAAAAGACTTGAGGAGGTCTCCACATAATGAAAGGACTCCTGTGTTACCTGGCATCTTGAGGAGCAGGTAAACATAGTGCGGTATCGCCATGAACTTGGCTAGTGCTGGTCTTCCCAAGATAGCGTGATAGGAAGATTCGAAGTCAGCTACTTCGAACTTGATGTACTCTGTCCGGAAGTTCTGTTCTGTACCAAATGTGACTAGGAGAGTAACCGAGCCGATTGGTGTAGAAGAGTTCCCGGGGATGATGCCGTAGAACGGAGCCTTGCTTGGGGTGAGCAGACCCATGTAGTTGAGGCCCATCTTTACCAATGTGCTTGCAAAGATCAGGTTGAGCCCACTTCCGCCGTCGATGAGTACTCGAGTAAGCTTGGAGCCTTGAACGACTAGATCGAGTACTAGCGGAAATTTTCCAGGTTCAGAGAAGCTGGTCCACTGGTCCTCCCTGGAGAAGGTAATGGGGACCTCGCTATATTTGAGTGGCCTATGAATTGCTGGCTCGACTGAGAGGATCTCTCTGAGTAGGAGCTTCTGGGCTCGCTTGGAGAAGCTAGGATCTCCTCCAAATATGACGTTGACGACGTTTTGATGCTGTTGGAAACCGTCACGGTCTTTCTTGCCGTCTTCATCATCTTTATCTTGTTCTTTCTTTGGAGCAGCTGCAGGTGCCGACTGGAAGGATTTGCACAGGATCGTGCACTCCCACATCGAGTGGTTGCTCTTGGGATGGATTGGGCATCTTTTGGTGTGGAGGATCTTATCGAACTGATCCTGCGGTTTGTCACCCTTCTTACCACGCGGGGTGCGATCCATAGTGCCGACTGTATCGTCAGGCTTGCGCTTGCGCGAGGGATCCTGCTGGTTGCTGGGGTCTCCACGGTCGTTGAAGTGATTCTCATTGTTGTCGTTGTTGCGGCGGGGGAAGCGACTACGTTCTTGCTCCTCTTCATATGCCAGCGCTGCATCATGTCACGTAGATCTAACACCGTTTTTGGCCGATTACACCCAAAGTCGCGGTATAGTGACTGGACGGTGATGCCGCTCTGGAAGTAGTCGATGATGTCGTCGTCGGCGACGTTGGGGATGGTGGCTCTTGTGTCGAAGAAGCGCTTGACGTAGGATCTGATCGACTCACCTTGCTCCTGCTTGCACATGGACAGGGCGTGTCGAGTAGCTACTCGGTGTAGCGACCCTTGGAAGTTGTCGATGAAGGCCTTCTTGAGGTCATCCCACGAGTGTATAGACTCGCGCTCCAGGCTTTCGAGCCACGTGAGGGGTGCGGGCTCCAGGGCCATCAGAAAGTAGAGGACCTTGGTGTTGGTGTCTCCCCCTGCAACACTAACAGCGGTCGAGTATAAACGTAACCATTGAGCAGGGTCTTGCTTACCGTCGTACTTCTGGACGTTTGTTGGCTTGAAATCCTTTGGGTATTCAATGTTGTCGAAGACTCTACTGAGGGCGGAGAAGCGATCGGAGTTGTCCGCAAGCTGTGCTCTGCGTCTTGCGTTGATGATATCCCGTGCGTCCATGATAGAATCGGCCACCTCTTCCCTGATGTGCCCATGGTTGTTGTTGCGGTGCGGCTGAGGCCCAAGGGCTTGGATTACTGGTGGTTGGCCACCACTGGGGCAATAGCTACTCACAACTTCTTGATCTTCTTGGTTTCTTTGGTTCTGCTGCTCCTGCTGCTGTTGACCCTGGTGTCTTCCGGGGGTGCGACTTGCTTGAGGTATTGCTGTTGCAGTAGCCCTTGATCGCGTACCGTGAAGCGAGGACAGGGGGTTCTGTCTCTCGAGTTGTTCAACAGTGTTTTTAGTGAGATTTATGACTCGTTCCAACTCGGGATTCTGGGGCATCATTATAAGTCGTAGGGTTGCTTCGGTCATCGCTGCGATTGGTGTTCTGAAGATAGGATCCGCAGCATTGTTGAAGTCGTTGTTGAGGTTGAGCGGAGGAAGACGAGCATGTTGGGCTGCCTGAACTCTGCGCTCCTCTTTACGTCGATTTCTTGCCCTGCGAGCTATGCGGGTAGCTTCATCTTCATCTGGCGGAGCATCTTGGGTCAGATTATCTGCTGAAATCTGATCCACAGCTTTGTTTGGATCATGGTGGCTTGGAGCTTCCCCGTGCTGGATGATTACCGGAACCAAACGTTCGCGAGAGAAGCTTTCCAGGTCTGATCCGTAATCAGCTAGGACAGTTCCACCAGAGCCAGTTTCCCTCTCGGTTACGAGGGGAGAGCCGTGTTGGAACGGGAGATCATCAATGCTGGCGACTTCTCGCAGGTTGTCGAGTAGTTCTGCGAGAGTGTGGCCTCGGCAAGATTTGAGTTGCATCTTGGCCAGCGCATTGGTGGTGAAATCCAGGCTGTCTTGAGGCGACTCGACTAGATCTGGGTAAACGTCAAAAATGGGTGCCTCCCGGCTAGCGGTGGCTGATTGGTTTTCGATGTGAAGTGGGCGATCCAAGCTACTTTCATAGATGGAATTAATCATCTGTTTGTAAGCAAATGATGAATTACGCAGACCAAAGACAGGTTGCGCAAGAAGAGTCCCAATCCGAGTAGATTTTGGTTTGTAGGTAGGGATCGACGGCTCTGGAACTCGATGGTGCAAGGAACACAAAGATTTAGACAGGTTCGGGTCGCGAGTTGCGTAATACCCTACGTCATGTGTGGTGGTTTGTATTGCCTTTGGTGTAGATGTGTTTCGAGGGGTCCCTGTCCGCCCTTATATATCGGGGGGAACATGGTTACATGGAAAGTCATAGCCAAGTACAGTTGGAGTCCTACTACATCACGATCGGGTAGTTTCCTTTGTATTGTAGCTAGTTCTACGCCTATTAGGGTAGTTTACTAGAGAGGTAAGGTACATCCATGAGCTATCCCTTACTCTAGAACATTCTACGCCTGTGAGCAGTCCCGCTGCCCCAGGTCTGACAGCGGCCAATTCAAAGAATCCTCCTGAGGATCCTCGGGAGGAACAAAATTTTGATCTAATCAAAAGATATTGGACCGACCCTGAGATAGCGTCTGACCCTCGAGTGGATGAGGACGACTCAGATCTACTCGATGGAATCGACCACGTTTCTGAGAAAATCGCCCAATACATCAATCTGGCGCAAACTACCTTAGAACAGAGCGGTGTTCCATTCGTCACCAGTTCTACGGGTGAAGGTCGCGCCCCCCTCAACCAGAGGACATCGTAGCCCATCTGGATCGAGTAAACAGCTCCCTCCTAGAGTGCATCAATCTTGCTCAAACTACTCTAGGAGAAAGAGGGCGATTAAGGGGGCAAGTGGGCGAACGGCAACAAGCACAAGGCAATGGCGGCGGCAAGGGTAAATCTGCATGACGTGGGCGGGGCCAACTGACGCTACAGGAGCGGAACAGGGACCGCGGTGACGACAACTCTCCCTTGCTGCCGCGCCTGCTGCTTCGGCTTCTCCCCAGGAAGCCCCAGCAGAGGATGCCGACCAAGGGCAAGAAGGTCCATGGGTCATGGGATGGCGACGTTCTCAGCATCGACTCCGGCGATTGGAGTGACGAGAACATGAGGATGGTCACCAAGCTCAAGACGCAACAATGCAAGCTCAAGAAGGCGCTTGAGGATTTGGTAAAGGTCAGCAGGGAGACCACCAAAATGGCAAGTTGTGTCAAGTAGGTGTCCGCGCGCATGACTCGCCTCACTCAACGACAGGAACTCGCCTGAAGGGCCCCGCTCAAGGTGAGGCGGGCGCGGCTGGAGGCAAGGGCGGCCTGCACACGGCTGGAGGCAGGGTGGCCTGCACATGGGCAGAGGAAGGGCGACCTGCAGCGGAGGCTGGGTCGCATGGCATCGGGCTAGCGGAGCAATGGCGCCGAGGCTAGGATGGAGTAGCGGCGCAGCCCCCGCCGGTGCACGGAAAACTCCAGCATGCCAAGCCAACCACCGATAGGAGAGATTGCTTCAGTGACTTGTTTCTCCCCTACATTTAGGCGAGAGGAGGTGAGTAATCTGCTGGAGCTCTCTCTCATCCCTAAATCCCCCCAAATGGTAGTTTTTTGTTATTGGAAGTGAATATAAACTATCTACTGAAGATGCTCTTAAAACCTCTTAGGTAAAAAGAAAAGGAGAGAAAGCTTGAAAATTTGAGGGAGAACCACTTCTGAGTTCTGGTCCTAATAGTATTTCGTAAGTGTTGAAATAGGCTTTGGTTCGTGATTTACCACACAGCCAAGGCATCAATCACCCTTTTTTTTTTTTTTTGAAACCCACTCTTAGTTTTCGAAACCCAAACATTCACTTTGCTGCTCAACTAATAATTTTAATTCACCCCAAAAAGAGCACCATAATTTATAATTGAATAAAGAGAGGATTATACTTTTTTTTTGCGGGTAAGAGAGGATTATACACGAGACCTAATTAGGCTTCATCAACTAGCTCAAAATCCTGGCCTAACTAGTTACTAGTGCTAATTTTTGTCTCAAATCTACTAAAAAAATTTCTCGAAAGGTTGCAGAAAGTAGGAGTGGCTCGTCAGCAATAGAGAGTGCCCCACGCAGGTGATGAGGTGAACACCGGCTGTTGCGACGACGGTCGACGACTCCGTCCCGGTGGCACCTGATGAGCCGGAGTGACTAGGTCTGGGCAAATATAACCGAGAATCGAGAACTGAACCAAAAAATCAAGAATCAAAACCGAACCGAAACCGAGAATTTCGGTTTCTAGTTATCAAGAACCGAAATACTCGGTTCGATTCCGGTTCCTAAGTCGGTTAACCAAAGAACCGATCCATTGTACAGTTAGCCCATCAACCTATTAATTTGTAGTCTGTTGTGAGTGTGAATCACTGAATTATTTGTGATTGTTGCTTGTTTTTCTTTGAATTTGAGAGAACCATAATAATTATTTCTTGTGCTGCTGTTTTATGCTGAATTGTCCCTGTTGATTGCATGAAAAATAAGGCGAAATGTTGTCGGAATTTGCTATTGAATGAGCTATTTTTGGGTGCATTTTGGAAGTTCGATTCCATCGGTTATAACCGGAACCGAACCGAAAGGAACAGAAACCGAAGTTCCTCGATTCCTAGTCCTCAAAAGAACCGACCGGTTCCTATTTTCCAAAAACCGAACTCTCCAAGAACTGAGGAACCAAACCGCGGTTCGGTTCTAACCGAACGCCCAGGTCTAGGAGTGACAACTGACAAGCGAGCGTGGCTTCCACAGCTTGCTAAGGAACGCGTCGCTGTCGCGAACCTCCCTCCAACGGCGCCTCATGATGCGGGAGGTGCGCCCGCCGTGGACTACTCAGCTTATGTCCCTCCAGTGGCCGCCGTGGCGAACATAGAGATGCGCGAGGTCGTCGCCAGCGCGGCCAGGGCGAAGCCAACTCAAACTAACTCTGGTGCACCCTCTATCAAATATAAAAATATATATAATTGTAGAGAAAATACATGGAAAATTTGAGGTAGATATTAGTAAATTTTGGTTTTACCGTGGTGCACGTGCACCAAGAAAAGCCAATATGGTTTCACCCCACAAGAGGTGAAGGCGCGGTGGTACACGTCGCGTGCGAGGTGGTGGTGCCACTGCCACCTGCCACGGCACTCCCTTGACAATCGCTCCGACACCATATGCGCTGCCACGCGGCGCCAGTGGCGGAAGCCGTGCTCCCTGGTGAGGCACTCCAGCCGCACGTCCTCCTCAGGCGTCCATGCCGGCGGCGGCTTGATACGGAGAACCGGCGCTGGGAGGCGGCAGCATAGCCATCGCAAAGTCGAGGTACACTTGCTTGTCGTCCTTCAACCACCACAAATTCAACTACTTTGGGAGCGAATCCGGGGCGAAGCCACGTTCAAGTAGCCTGGTGCCCATGCACCAACCACCACAAATTCAACTACTTTGGGAGCGAATCAGGGGCGAAGCCACGTTCAAGTAGCCTGGTGCCCATGCACCAGGGTAGCGGAAAACATTACCACTAATTTGACTTAAATTTATCATGGATTGCTGCAAAAGTTTACTGATTTCTTTAGAAGTGCACCACGGTAATCTTAGCGCTAGCTTCGCCACTGGAGCGAATTAACGGTGCGCCGGCGGTTGCGGGTAGGGCAGGAGCCCGGCAAAAGTAGAGCCCGCGGTTGTGCATCCATGGACTCGCTCGGAGTCGGTAAGATGCTCCATCGATCTACTCAGAATGTCAGGGAACTCTAAGTGTAGAGTTTGCGAACAGCAGTGCTGCTTGTGCCCCCGCACGAGAGGACAACTTCCCTCACGCAATTCCTATATCGATCGAGGGGCCATGGTATACATACAGATTGAACTAAGCGATGCCCGTCGCCGGCCGATTGATGGCGATCGACCTCACCGTGGAGTCTGCGGCGCCTTGTTCCAGCGTGAACGTGCTCCAATCTTCATCGCCTCATCGGATTTATTGGAGGACGCCACCAGCAATTAACGAGGGGCGTAGGGATACTGATGGTAGAGTAGGTCGGACTTTAACGTCCCGCCTCCCGAGGCCGCGTTTGCTTACTTCTGGCAGTTTTATAGGACATAGACTACCCTCACAGACCAACACCAGTCTTTTCTGCACACTTTGTCTTCACTCGTGCGCACCCGGGGAGAACTTCCCGGTCGGTCACCCATCCCAAAATTGCTCCAGGCCAAGCACGCTTAACTTTGGAGTTCTTTCGAGATTGGCTTCCGGAAAAGAAGTTACAACTTGTTGACATGAGTATTCTATCAATCCTATTAAGCACTGGGTCGGGATGTCACATACTCACCCCCTTAAGAGACCGACGTCCTCGTCGGTCAATCCCAAGGCAGGAACATCCTCTCTTGGCCACATCCCGTACGTCCAGTGGCAACGGCCCATGTGCGATGTCCGTGCGTCCAGTGCCAACGATCCTTGTGCGACGTCCGTGCGTCCAGTGCCAACGGCGCATCCCAGATGCCCGCGCACTGACCCGCTACGCGCCCGTCCACATGCCCGTGTACTTACGCCCGTACGTGTCCGTGAAACTGCGAAAGTCGGCTCTGATACCATTCTGTAACGTCCCGCCTTCCCGAGGCCGGGTCTGCTTACTTCTGGCAGCTTTATAGGACATAGACTACCCAACGATCCATGTGCGATGTCCATGCGTCCAGTGCCAATGGTGCATCCCAGATGCCCGCGCACTGACCCGCTACGCGCCCGTCCACATGCCGGTGGCATCTGCGCCCACACGCACCCGTCCACATGCCCGTGTACTTACGCCCGTACGTGTTCGTGAAACTGCGAAAGTCGGCTCTGATACCATTCTGTAACGTCTCGCCTCCCCGAGGCCGGGTCTGCTTACTTCTGGCAGCTTTATAGGACATAGACTACCCTCACAGACCAACACCAGTCTTTTCTGCACACTTTGTCCTCATTCGTGCGCACCCGAGAAGAACTTTCCGGTCGGTCAACCATCCTGAAATTGCTCCAGACCAAGCACGGTTAACTTTAGAGTTCTTTCGAGATTGGCTTTCGAAAAAGAAGTTGTAACTTGTTGACATGAATATTCTATCAATTCTATTAAGCTCTGGACCGGGATGTCACACAGACGTGTGCCAGCATGCATGGCCAATCCGAGCCACCACCACATCCCAGTGCTGGAGCCGATCCTGTCGAGATCTATGCTTGGATCTGGCTTTACAGTTGCGGTGGCTTCCCGACGGCGGCGTGGAGATGCCATGCACGAATAAGGTGGAGCGGGAGCCTAGCCTGGATGAATTGCGGCCGCACGTGCAGGATCGAACGGACAGGAGCGACATGATGGGTGGATGGTCAATGAAATACCGTCCAGCGTCCACCCCGGAAGGTGGTTTTTGATCTGCTGACCAACTTGGCCATCGCCGTTCGAGCTTCAAACCACTGCTAGCCGGAGCACCGCTGCATCTATTATAGCTGCTGCGTGCCTGCGTGGACCGGAGCCGTCCTGGAGCCCTGGAGGTATGACTGAGCATGGGTGGGTTAAAACGGATTTGGGTGGGTTACGCGGATTGAATTGCAGCAGCTGGTTAATTGGGTGGGGGGGTGCATTCTGGGTGGATTAGATGGATCAAGAGCGTGTTTGATTTATGGGTGGGCTGGGTTGGATTGGGTGGGTGCGTGGGCCACATCTAATAAAATAGGCATGATAGCAATCGATGTACGTGCTCATCAGATAATTAACAAACATGCAATTTAGATAATCGATGAGCAGGCAACACACATACAACCAAAGGACATTTGTCTGAAACAACTGACAAGAACAAGCCACAATTAGTATACACTGGCAAGCAGAAACATAGGTATGAAAGAAATAGCCATAGGCCTTGATAAACATAGGTACAGAAGACGATTATGTTTAACACTTTGAAAACTGAATACACTGAAGGGCAGAGTTTGTTTATTACCTTATAGGATGAAGATAGCAGAGCTTTCCCAAGACCTGAAAGTTTGCTAATAAATTGGTTAAGAAATTATAAAAGCTAATGGATCAGGCAGGTAAACAATCTATACATTTCAAAACTGGACCAACTTACCATAGTACTGTATTTTATTATTTGTCCATGATATTGTTTGCCAAAAGCTCTACAGCAAGCAGAAAAAATATTTTAGTGGTTACTTTATAGAAGCAGAAAACATTTATCCAAAGTATCATTAAAGAACTATACCTTCTTGGATTTCCTCACATGCTTCAATTTCCTCCATAGACTTTATAATGTCAATAGGGCCTGAAAGTGTCCGCAACCAGCTTTGTCTACAGATTAAAGCTTCAACTGTAGTAGTCTGGGTTGGATCGTGTACCCACCCACGAGCGCAGAATATTAGATGGGTGGGCCTGCTAACCCAACCCAACCCATAGATGGGCTGCGTCTTCTGGATTGGATTGGGTTAAGACTGACTCCAACAACAGAGAGGCAACTTGGAGAGGCAAATGTCCATTTGCCTTCTGTGTACAGTATAAAGAGATGCAATTTTTCTTTGTGTCTCCAACAGAAGAGAGGAAGAGGCAGTTGCAGTCCCGCTCGTCACGCCGTCGCAGCCCCGCGCGCCGCGCCGCCGCAGCCCCGTTTCCTTTGCTCCAGGAGGTGAGGTGATCACCAATCCATCGTCGTCATCATTCATCCGGTGCTCGACACAGCCGTTGCGCGCGGAGGTCTTGGGCGGCGACGAAGAGACCGGAGAGAGGAACCAGCAGCAGGAAGAGACGGACAGAGGTCGGGGAATGGGCGGCGCCGGCACGGCGGGGAAGCGCGGCGCGCGGTGCAAGCTCTGCGGGGGGCGCGGCGGTGGTGCACTGCTCCGCGGACTCGGCGTTCCTCTGTCTGCGCTGCGACGCCAAGGTCCAGGCACCTAAGGTGCCTCCTGTGGCCGGGCGAGCCCGGCCGCTTGGGGTCCTCGGCGTCGTCCGCGTCAAGCGGCTCCTGCGTGTCTACCACGGCCGACTCCGCGGGGTCGGCGGCCGCCGCGCCCGCGCCGGCGCGGAAGCAGCGGGCGCGCGAGGAGGCGGTGCTGGAAGGGTGGGCTGGGCGGATGGGCTTCGCGGCGGGGCCCGCGCGCGGCTGCATGCGCGCTCCGGGTGCTCGGTCGGGGCGTGGCCGCCGCCCGCGCCCTGCTCCACGTCGCCATGGCCGCGGCGCTCTGGGCCGAGATCACGGCTGCCCCCGTCCCCGCTGCCGCGCCATGCTCCGGCTGCCGCGCCATGCTCCGGCTGCTGCTGCTCCAGCCCGCGGCCGCGCTCCGCCTCCCCTGCTCCACCGCGCCAGACTGGAGGGGCACGGGCCAGCCTCGCCGCGCCGCCGGGAGGAGGGGCGCGGGCGTCGGGAGGAGGGGCTGAGCCGGCGTCGGAGAGGAGAGCTCGCAGCACCGGGCAGACAAATGCGTCGGAGGAGAGAGGATGCACATTTTTTCATCGCCTCTCTCTTCAGAGACATTTTGCCTCTCCGTTTGCCTCTCTTGTTGGAGGCGTTCCCGTCTGCTACAGTAGCCGGTGGTGAGGCGAAAATGGATTCGCCTCACCCGATGTCTCAGGTGTTGGCCTCAGTCTAAGACGAATGGATTGGGTGGATCGCATGACCCATGCACAAGACTACCTGGAGGGTCCTCTTCGCCCGGATGTGGCCGCCTGTCCGATCCCGGGCGGCGGCGGGCGGCACGCGGATGACGGCCTGCCAGGAGAAATCGGTCGGCATTGGGGACAGGGGCGCACATCTCCGCACGTTTTGCTCTGATGTCATCGCCATGTCCAAGGGCTAGTGCGCTCCTGTACGGCTGGATGTACTGCCTGATCCTGGAGGCAACATCCGAGGTAGAGGCGGGCCCGGCGGATTTCATGAATCCTGAACCCGTGAACCCGAGGGGAGCGAGCGAGGGCACAGTGCAGCCTAGCTTCTCCAGGAGCTTTCGAGCCACGACTCTAGGTTGGTGTCGTCATCATCAATGAGCAGAACCTTCAGGCTCGCGATTTGGTTTGTTGGCGATTGCTCGCTGCAGACAGCATACTTACATTAGCAATGAGCCAATGACTTGAAATACGAGGCTGGCCGAAGGAAGATGCTCGGGATTATGCTCCTTTCACCAGTAACCACAATGCTCAGCAGGGTTTTGTCTCCTCGTACGGATCGAGAAGAGAAGTTTCTTTTCGGAAAAAGTAGAATAGGAAGTTCCTGCCCCACATGCATGCTGCAACGACTGCTAGCCGTCAGGGGGATCATACGAGATGCCACTTTGGGCACCGTTGCCAAGACGGCATAGTATGTTCCGCATTCAATAATCACTCGTTCGGCAGGTCCAGCAGCCTCCAGCCCAACAGTATTTTTTTCTCACACCGCTCCAGCACCAGCTTCCAACCACCAGCCAGCCAACAGTATTTTTTTCGCATACCACTCCAGCCACCAGCTCCAGCTCCAGCCTAGCGAACAGAGAACAGAGTGAATGTATGGTTTCGTATCGCACTGTAATGTAAGAGTGTCTCCTGGTCAGATGGCAAATTAATCATCTTAACGTTCCAGTGTCACCGCTGAGGCTAAGATTAGATGGTCGAGCGGCCGCGTGAAGATCGCGCAGCGAAGGGCCGCCGAATGCCGATCGGACGACGGAGGCCTGCGTTTGACCAGAGTCCCGATTGACGGGCCCGCGTGGGACGTGGCGAGAGGTAAGCACTAAGCCGCTCCGCGCCCTCTGAGGCCCCGGCCAGCCAACACGACGCATCCGTGACCGTGGGCCCACACCGCCCACGCCACGCATCCGCCGAGTTCTCTCCTTCGGTTTCGGAAAGCGTACCCGATTACCTGACCGCCGCAAGATATTCCCATTCCTCAGTCACCCACACGCGCGCTCCTCACCGGCTCCGCCGCACCGGTAGAATAAATCGCGGCCCCGATCCCCGATGCCCCCTCGCCCCGCCCCACTCCTCTCCCGCCTCCGCGCTGCCGCCGTCACCACCCCTCCCTCCTCCGCGGCGCCGCTGCGCTACGGCCGCCACCCTCGCCACGCGAGCCCCTTCGCTCTGCCCCCGCCCTGCCTGCGCTTCCCCCGCACCGCCGCGGTCTCGCCGCTCGTGCTGCGCCCGATCGCCGGCGGGTTCGCGCTGTTCAGCATGGCCGCCGCCGCCTCCTCCGCCAGCTCCGTCCACGACTTCACCGTCAAGGTGCGCAAACGGCCCCAATCGCCACTGTACAACACCAATACCCCGTTGCGTTTTGAAGGCGAGAGTTGGAAGTTTGTAGTCATGTTGTCGCGGAGTTTAGCATTTGCACATAGATCCCTCCTGACCCCGCTGCTATTCAACCCTTCTCGTGTTATTGAGCCATTTTTTTTAGTTCTCGTTTGTTTCGTTCCCCAAAGTCTCCGGTTGTTGCGGAGGTGTTATCATACGGTGTGAATTCTGATCCTAAAGAATTCCTGTTTTTTGTTGCTTGCAGGATGCTAGCGGGAAAGATGTGGACCTGAGCACCTACAAGGGGAAGGTACTGCTCATCGTAAATGTTGCATCCCAGTGGTACGGATTATTACTGCCTTAACACCATTTTTTCTGTTATGTGGTAAAATTGGTCATTGCTTAAGAAGTTGTGTGGAATGCATCATGTGATCCTTGCATTCATGCTGAAATGATCAGTGGCTCACGGTGAAACTGGCCCTAGAAGAGCTTTTTTGGTGTTTATTAGTGGCATATGCTCATTTAGTTATAGCGCAATGTATTTGAAATTTTAAGTGGTATGAGCTACCAAATGCGGCTATATAATTACGCTTTATTATGTAATATTAGCATATTGGAGTTTAAATTTTTGCTTGGAATTTTTTGTTCTAAACATGCACCTTGAGGGCCATAGTAGTTTCTGTTCTTGAGGGTTGACATGTGAGTGATTATCCATGTGTGGGAAGAAGTTGCCTAGTCAAGCAGAAAATGTGATTGCAGTTGGCTGTTGATATGTTGGGCTTCCTCGAAAAGAAAAGAGGATTGTTTATGCAGATTTAAGTTCATGTTTCTGTTTCTATTTGTATGTCAAGGAATAGAGTATACTTTCTGATTTTGAGTGCAAATATACAAATGCATGGTATAAGGTTACTTTTACTACTTTTGAATTAACAAAGCTATTTGTCTGTTGCAGTGGCTTGACCAATTCCAACTACACAGAGCTGAGCCAGCTGTATGAGAAGTACAAGGACCAGGGTAAGTATCTAATGTTGTATCTGTTATTCCTTAATTATGGTTGTCTTTTGGATATGCTCTGTTGCTCATATAGATTAGTTCCTTCATGCCAAATCATTGATTCATAATGTGATAAATGTTTTTGTCAATTTGATGCAACTTCAGGTTTCGAGATCCTTGCTTTCCCATGCAACCAGTTTGGTGGGCAGGAACCTGGGACTAATGAGGAGATTGTCCAGTTTGCTTGTACTCGCTTCAAGGCCGAGTATCCAATTTTTGAAAAGGTAAATTTGCGCACACTAATTTCCTTCTCCTTTGTACTATGTTCCAAGCTGAAAGGAAAAAAAAATCAGGCTGTTCATGACCAAGGAACTCAACCCAAGTACTTTCTGTTTTTCCGTATGTGGTCTCTGTGAAAAGTAATATTTGAACTCAATGTTCTGTTGCCAAGGTATCTGACATTGATTCCAGAAACAAATAGCTGGGTTTAGGGGGGCAGTTCCTTTGTTTAATTTATTCACCAATTGAGTGATCCATATGCTTGTAATTGTGATTCTGATTAGTACCAAGGGTGTTTAAAATTGTAACTTCCATTTTCTGTTAGGTTGATGTCAATGGTGACAACACTGCGCCCATCTACAAGTTCCTGAAGTCCAGCAAAGGCGGCCTCTTTGGTGAGAACATCAAGTGGAACTTCTCCAAGTTCCTTGTCGACAAAGAGGGGCGTGTTGTGGAGCGGTATGCACCTACCACTTCTCCACTCAGCATCGAGGTAAGTCACAACTTAACCATCAGTCTGGTCGGTGCTCTGATCATTGAGTTACAAATTCTCATCTTGCAGCACTAACTTTGGCGCATTTTTGCAGAAGGACATCAAGAAGCTACTTGGGAGTTCTTCAACCTTGTAACTTTGACCAGTAGCTGCAGTGCTGCATTGCATTGAGCACCTGATGCCTCAGGGATGTTGTAATAAAGCTGTCCTTAGAACTGAGATGTTTTTACTGTATTTCCTCTCCAAGCCCTGTCGTGTGGTAAATGCCATCTAATAAATTTGATGCAATGCATGATTTCTCTTGCAAAGTTTTTTTTTAATGAAACTTCTCTTGCAAAAGTTCTCTGGTATCTCGGTTGGCTGTTGACATCGGGCGTACTTGCTCGCCTGAATAAGAGGTCCGGTTGAGCAAGGGCAAACGTCAGAAGAATTCTTTCTAAAGACCAAACATGCATAATACGGAGTGTTTTCTTTTTTTTTGTTTCATGTTTGAAGTGGGAATTCCTAAATGGTGATGGTTTGAACTACGAATGAAGTCGTATGGGCTCAGTTTGCCTTTCCCATACGGCCATACCTCTCCACATCCTGGATTTTCCAGCTATTTTGTCAGGATATCACCAAAATTATCTGTTCAGCTCCAGCCACCCACCGGCTGCCAGACTGCAACAGCCACCGGCGGCCGGCGCGGTCTCTCCATTGTTGCTCCACAGCTCCAATGCAGCATTATTCGTACCTCCACTCCAAATCCCCACTCATTACCTCATCATCGTTTTCAGAAGCAAAGCTTTCCACGCAGATTCCACGATTAAATTGTACGAACGTTCAAATTAAACACTCAAATCCCGGAGACGTGAGGTGGCAGCACTAATCATGTGGCCGTCGCTACATAAGCCAGTCGCCCACGCCCAGCTGCGTCTCCTCCTCGCAGTCTCCGCCTGCTCCGGTCCACTCCGCTTCGGCAACACCAGCGCAGTTGCGGCGGCGGTTACGACCCGAGGCCCGAGCCCAAGCAGGGGCGTCGCGACCACCGCGATGCCTTCGTCGTCCTCCTCGCCGCCGCCGCCAATCGAGGAGACGACCGCCGCCGCCGCCTCCCCCGCGGGTGGGTTCCGCCTCACCGAGCCCTCCTTCCTCGAGTCGCTGATGCCGAAGAAGGAGATCGGCGTCGACCGCTTCCTCGCCGCGCACCCCGAGTACGATGGGCGCGGCGCGCTCATCGCCATCTTCGGTGAGTGCCCCCTTCTTCCCCATTCTCCAACTAGTCAATGCGTAAAATTGCGTAGCGCTACCCCCGTATGGGTTGGCTGCAGTTGACTTTCACTTCACACGAGACTGGAAGCTGGTGTTCGCGGACGCCGAGGAAGTAGGATTGAGGTGTTCGGCGCGACATGTTGAGGGTGATTCTAGGAATGCCGCGCTACTACCATACGGCATGTCGCCAACTGAAGGGTGGAGTTCACTAATGTTTGGTTCATAGCTTTGTTTGGGTTGCAGTGTTTAATTAAGTAGGCGAAGTCATTGTGCTGTGTAGATTGAGTTTTCTCTGTTAGTGCAGGTTTTTTTTTTTCGAATTTATCAATTGAGTTAGGCTCCGTGGGTTAAACTAGTTAAATCTTATAGCCTCACTGAATTTTATGGAGTAGATTTGAGTTTTCGACATTTCTGGTTTAAGCTAGTGTGTATAGTGTGATATCTGTCACGCATAGGCGATTCATTCTCTGTGGAAGTGTCAATTGAATTTTGCAGGATATAATTTGGTATTTGTAGAACCCTGCTTGCGCTTAGGGATGACTTCGCTTGCTTGTTGCATGGTTCAGATAAGGATTTACTTGTTTGCACATGTGTTTGTTTTACTAAAGAAACACAACCAAGTTTGTTAACATAAATAACCGTAGTTTGGTAATATCAAGATAAATAAGCATGGGAGGTAGTCAGAGGCTGTTACATCCGCATTAGGTATTCCTCTGGAAAGTTTGTTGTTTAGCAGAGCATGGGCAGTTCGCATAGCTCAAGTCTTAGGTAGTTGGGTGATCTACGATGGATTTGATTTTGCAAGCAATTCTATACATTTGATAGGTGTTGATTCTCCTAGATGTGTTGTACTGATGTGACTTGTAAACATGACAGATTCCGGAGTTGATCCAGCTGCTGCTGGGTTGCAGACTACTTCAGATGGAAAGCCTAAAATCCTTGACGTTATTGATTGGTACAGCCAACACTTCCAGCGTCTGCTTATCTGTTCTTGTCTTTTCATTTTCGATATGCCAACTTCTCTTGAATGTTGTGTTCATCAATTCAAGATTTCAAGTACATTTATGCTCCAAAATGCAGCACCGGTAGTGGCGATGTTGACACATCCAAAGTGGTGAAAGCTGATGCTGATGGTGCTATAGTTGGTGCTTCAGGTTAGTCAAATTGTGTTTAGCTTCTTTGTTATTTGTTGTTCTTCTCAAAAGGTAGAATTTAAAAGCTCAACTTCTTTTTGAAAAATGAATCGGAACATGAACTACTTTTACTTGTTGTGACACTAGGCTATGGATGTTTTCATTTTCTGATGCTGCACTAATTTTAGCACATACAAATCGTATAAATTCTTAAGGCATCATCTACCGGTCAAATTTTAGTTTACTACTGATTGAATGTTCCTTGTCTAGTCAAAGCTATGCTACCAATAGGACCCGTATTCTGATTGGCATTCTCCTGTTCCTCCCTGATATGCTAAGCTCTGTTTGCACCAGGTGCTCGTTTGGTTGTAAACTCCTCGTGGAAGAACCCTTCTCAAGAGTGGCATGTTGGCTGTAAATTAATATATGAACTGTTTACTGGTACACTTACATCTCGATTGAAGGTAGCTTTCATTTTCAGTATCTGCATCCTAAGTTTTTTATGTTGAAGTTGAGGTATTAACATGGATTACCCACCACAACTTCAGAAAGAAAGAAAGAAGAAATGGGATGAGGAAAACCAGGAAGCAATTTCTGATGCTCTGAAGCAGCTAAATGAATTTGAAAAGGTTTACATCCATTCTGATTTCAGCATTGGTTCTCCCCTCCTGCCTATTTGCTGTTTTTAGTTTCATGTACTGCATTCAGTTTGCTCTTTGCAGTTTAGACAAGTACTGCTGCCAGGAGCAATGCTAATTGTACATTCAAAAGTTCTCACCTTGGTGATAATGGGCTAATGGCTGCAGAAACACACTAAGCCTGATGACACCGCGCTGAAGAAGGCTCATGAAGACCTGCAAAGCAGACTTGATTACCTGAGGAAACAAGCTGAAGTAAGAAAAACACATATAATGCAAGGGAGTTTTTCTAGCTGACTTCTGGTGTAATGCGTTCCTTCTGTTTTTGCAGGGTTACGATGACAAGGGACCTGTGATTGATATTGTTGCATGGCATGATGGTGATGTATGGAGGGTTGCTGTTGATACCCAGACCCTTGAGGGTAACAATAATGGTGGAAAACTAGCAGACTTTGTTCCGTTGACAAATTACAGGTATGGTTAATTTTGTGTTATTCTGTTGTTAACTAGATGCAGCAGTCCCTTACATGCACAGTTCTTGTTCATTTCTTATCCTGGTTTTGTTTTATGCTGGTTTGAATGAATTGTATTTCATTTATCACTGATTTGGGTGCTACAAAGTACTCTTTTTCATGGTTATATTATATGGTTCCGCAACGTTCACTATTTGAACAAAAAAAAGAAGTGTTCAATAAAAGAACATTAAGTATTCAAATGATCAAATCTAATGGTTGATTTTCTAGTATGTTCAATATATGGCACTGCAATTATATAGTTCTGGTGTCAAAATGCGAATTCTGTATCTCGGGACTTAGGAGTCAGTTTTAGTGTAAAGAAGGTTTTTATGCACCTTATGTGCATGAATGCTTATATACCAGAATGTAAACTCTACTTGTTTCTAAGTTTTAACCAAAGAGAATTTTAACTCTATTGGCTTATTATGGTCGGGACTTCTGGCTGTTTTATATTTATATATGACCGTATCTATCTAGCTTCGGTTTATATGCAGTTTAGATTTCTACTGTAGACTAGGCATTCAAACATAACTTTTATCTTTGTTTTCACTTCTGTTTGATACCCATTGATGTTCTTATATGGATCAATATGTTTCTGATATCATTTGCATATCTGATCTACAATTTTTTTGTGCAGGCTTGAACGGAAATATGCAATTTTTAGCAAATTAGATGCTTGCTCTTTTGTAGCAAACATTTATGATAATGGGAACCTTGTTAGTATAGTAACTGACTGCTCTCCGCATGCTACTCACGTCGCAGGCATTGCTGCTGCATTTCATGCAGATGTACGTTACTTAATCATTGGCTTCTCGTTATATGGAAATTGTAAAAGGCACTATTATCTTGATATGTTGTTGCACAGGAACCTTTGCTTAATGGAGTTGCACCTGGAGCACAATTGATTTCCTGTAAGATTGGAGACACCCGCTTAGGATCAATGGAGACAGGAACAGGTCTGGTTAGGGCCTTGATAGCTGCTGTAGAGGTGATAATACTTCCTCCATTCTGTATGTCATTTATTGGTGTGAATTGCAAACTAGTTTTGCTTGTGGTCTATTGAACACTACCTTCGTAATACATCCTGGTGAAGTGCTTAATGGTTGAGGAATACCTATTTGACTAAAACATGCTCAGCACTCCATTGAAACTTAGATTTTTTTTCCCACGAACTGATTCCTTAAATTCTGACATCCAGCACAAGTGTGATTTGATTAATATGAGCTATGGAGAGCCTACCCTTCTTCCCGACTATGGAAGATTCATTGATCTTTCTAATGAGGTGAGATCCTTTACTGCATTGTTACTTCTTATCCATATTTATTCTTGGGTTCCAGTATTCTATCTTAGAATGCAAGCTGAAGATCTATATTGTTTCACAGGTAGTGAACAAGCATCGTATTATATTCATTGGTAGTGCCGGAAACAATGGACCTGCTTTAAACACTGTTGGTGCTCCTGGTGGGACTAGTACAAGCATAATTGGTGTTGGTGCCTATGTTTCACCAGCTATGGCTGCTGGAGCTCACTGTGTTGTACAGCCACCAGTTGAGGGGATGGAATACACCTGGTATGTTATTAGTCTGTAGTTCTTTCATGGTATTTCATAATACACCTGGTCAATAATTTCATGTGACATTGTGACGTCATCTTATTATGATTGACAATATATATTATGCAATTAAAATAAGTTTGGTACAACCGAGGAATTTAAAATCAGGTGTGTTTGTTAGGGCTTAGCTTCTACTTCTCTTTGGATGTAAACCAAAGCACAAATTCGCGGCCTTTTTTAAAGTTAAAACAACCCATGTAAGTAGAAGCGAGCAGATTGTGGTTGTTATGTGAGGTAACTTTGAAGTTTTCGAATCCTTAACATAAATGTTTGAATTTAAATATTTTAGGGTTCAGTATTTGAAATCCAGAATCGAATTTTGATATTTATAGTGCTTTGAATGCTTGATATCCAAAATTCAAAGTTAGAAGTTTAGAATATTTGGAACAATATGTAGTCATGTAGGATAAAACTGAAAGATAAGTTTTTCACATTGCTACTTTTATACATCTTTTGCCTCGATTTTTTGCCCATTTGATTTAATAGAGCAGCCACCTAATCTGGAGAATTTTCAGCCTAAACAGACTGGACATCATTCTCTGTACTAAAATCTTACCGTCTATTTGGTTTATTTATTAGGCAATATTTTTCTAGAGAGAATGAGTGCAACAAGTGAACAGTGAGGGGACAGTTTCATATACAAACTTTATGGGTGCAAGCAGATGGGAACGGGTGAGGAAGCTCCTCAACCATTTAAATTTTCACATTTTATGATCCGGACGGAAACGATGATGGGAATGGCGGGAACAAAGCGACCATAGGGGATGTGGGAGTAGGAAAACGAATGCTGGTTGCAGGTGGGAACAGCTAATTAAAATCGGGATAACCATCTATGACATGTCTTGAAAAACACATAAACAGGATATATATGTGTGTGTTACCCACCTGAAAATGAGATTCCGCAAAAACACGAGGAACAAAACCCCTCCCATTTCGCGTCCCGTTACTAGTGGGCTCTATCCCCAGAATATGTAGGTGGGTAAATCTTGGTGATTGTAATTGGGTTCCACCACATAAGATTCTTTTATGTAATCTTCTGCTTCTAATTAAGTTTTTGGCCTAGAAACCAAACTTTCAGCTTCAATCTAACATGTGTAATTGCGTATCATATGCTATACTTGTCCCTGTGAAATATTATCCTTGTTCTAGTGAAGGTAATTGTTAGGAAAAAAATGCAAGGAAAAGGAGGCCACATTGTCTTGTGGTATTGCTTCCGCTTGATCCTCATACTATACGTGGCAAATTCTAGATTCTTTAATATGCTTGATTTCTCATTTGGTGTATTACAACCGTGCCTGTTCTTAGAAAGTAACATTTGAATCTGTTTTTGGAAATGTAAGGTCTAGCCGAGGCCCTACTGCTGATGGGGATCTTGGTGTCTCCATTAGTGCACCTGGTGGGGCAGTTGCTCCTGTACCAACTTGGACGCTTCAATCTCGCATGCTCATGAATGGCACTTCCATGGCATCTCCTTCTGCCTGTGGTGGGGTAGCTCTTCTTGTTAGTGGCATGAAGGTTTGTGTGGCCAACATTTTTTTTTGTTAATGCAATGCAGTTAACCTTTTTTATGCTTGGTAAAGCAAGAGAAAACGACACTAGTTCTAATTTGGAATGCATTTCAGGCCGAAGGCATTCCATTAAGCCCTTATTCTGTAAGAAAAGCAATTGAGAATACAGCTGCATCTATAAGTCACGCACCTGAGGAGAAACTGACTACAGGAAATGGGCTTTTGCAAGTTGATAGGTTAGCTGCAGTTGTCTCTTCCATGTTATGCTCTATGAGGAAGATTGTGTGATCTGATTGATGGACTATGGATAAAAGCCCCCACCCCTCCCACTATAACACCTGGGTTTTATGGTCGGGTTGGCTAGGCGGGGCGCGCTAACATGGTACCAGAGCCGAGGTCCCGGGTTCGAACCCACCCGGCCACGCATTTCCGCTGCGCGATTTCCCCTGCGCTTCTCGTGTGTTGAGACCTGCTGCGGGCTACGCCGGGCTCGCACGCCGTAGGGGGAATGATGGACTATGGATAAAAGCCCCCACCCCTCCCACTATAACACCTGGGTTTTATGGTCGGGTTGGCTAGGCGGGGCGCGCTAACACTGATTGTGTTGGAATTTCAGCTGACGTCATATTGTTTTGGCAGGGCTTTTGAATATGCACAGCAGGCTAAGAAGTTGCCACTTGTTTCTTACAGAATCTCAATCAATCAAGTGGGAAAGTCAAGTAAGTGCCCTATCTGTTTTTAGTATTTAATTTAATAAATATTCTTCCAAGTGTTCTTGGAATCTCATTTGATCAAATCCTAATGTTCCCTTTCTTTTCGTGCGAGTCATTTTTTCTCATGAAAACTTCTTTAATTTGCACGATATTTATGCTTTATTTTGAATTAGCATTTGTAGTAATCGAATGTTACATGTGCATGTGTATACATGCTTGCATGTTTTTTATTCTATATTGTTTCTAGTCTTGAATAATGATGCAATCTCAACATCTGATGTGTTTTTATTGACATACAAGCTTAAAGATCTGTATCGATTTTTGATGTTGAGTTGATATATTATGTAATGGATAGCATGACAGCATGTCTGCCTTGCAGTTCCAAAACTAAGAGGAATATACCTTCGTGGGAGTAATGCGTGTCACCAATCAAGTGAGGTTAGTTCCCGCTAACCTGTTCAACCCACCCTATCCTGCTTGTATTTTTTCTTTCCAGACAAGAGGCTGGAGGTGCCAGCAGTGTCATTGACCAACGGAGATGGTGCTTTTATTTCTGTAATAGGGTAGTAGAAATGTTAAATTACCTTTTCCCCCCATTTTCCCCTCTGTAACCTGTAGGAGTAGGGCAGCTCAAAAGAGTGATCTATACTAAAAGTTCCTATTATATTGATAACTAGAATCATGTTTCACTTTTCAGTGGACTGTTCAACTTGACCCTAAATTTCATGAGGATGCCAGTAACTTGGAGCAATTGGTTCCTTTTGAGGAGTGCCTGCAGCTGCATTCAACTGATACATCTGTTGTTCAAATTCCTGAATATATATTGGTGACAAACAATGGGCGCAGTTTCAAGTTGGTACCTTTTATCTATGCAGCTAGATTGTTTTATTTTTTCTTTTATTTGCCCAACTTTAATATAGTGTTTTTTCAATATTTGTTGTGATTTCCAGTTTATGTGAACATATCAAAAAATAATTATTGGTGTATATGCATCTGGTCATGAGTGATGACAATACTTGATTTTTTTACCGGACAGTGGTTATTAGCTTAAATCACAGACTTTTATTGAAGTGATAGCATAGGGCATTTTAGCGCATAAAAGGCTGAAAGCTCTTCTGTTGAAGCTAGATGTAGTTTCATATCGATTAGATTTGCACATTGTTAATAGTAAATCAGAATCATTTGATCAATATGTGCTGTAAACTCTGTCAAGTGAAACTCTTCTCATTTGTTTTTTGCTTTGCTTTTTTGCAGCATTGTTGTCAATCCTGCTAATATCAGCAGTGGCCTTCACTATTATGAAGTTTATGGCATAGATTACAAAGCACCGTGGCGTGGACCCATTTTCCGCGTGCCAATTACTGTAATAAAGCCTATTACTCTACTGGGAGAGCCACCATCATTGTCAATTTCAAACCTTTCGTTTAGATCTGGTAATCATTTTTGTCACTTACAAAATTTTATTTTTATTCAAATTGTATGTCTGCTTGTTTTTGGATGTACCAGATTATGTCTGTGTGCCTAAATTATTTTTGGATTCTCAAATCACTTTATTTTTGCTTATAAAGGTCTACCAAAATATTTACTTATTCAGCCGGTCATTTGCTAAACTGTGCAACCCCCAGATCTCACACAGTGTACTTTGTTCAGAAAAATAGTATTTTCGTGAGTTTGGAGCTCTGGCTCATTCTTTGTTTGTTATATTTCTATTTATATAGTTTAGAGATTTAATTAACTCATCTATTTTGATTCAAAATAAATATAAGTTTGTATAAATATTTTCCCTTTCTTACAGGTCATATTGAAAGGAGATTTGTAGATGTGCCTTTTGGAGCTTCATGGGCAGAAGTTACCATGCGTACGTCAGCTTTTGATACTCCAAGAAGGTTCTTTTTGGATACTGTTCAGGTATTACTACATAAGTTATCTTGGTTCCTATTTCTAGATGCAATCTCTAACATCAAATATGTCAGATTTGTCCACTGAAGCGACCTATCAAATGGGAGGCTGTTGTTACTTTCTCTTCACCTTCTTCGAAGAATTTTAGTTTTCCTGTAGAAGGTGGTTTAACTTTGGAACTGTCCATAGCACAGTTCTGGTCTAGCGGAATTGCTAGCCATGAACCTACTTGTGTTGATTTTGAGGTACTTCTATCTACATGAATACTGTTTGTTCCCCCTGGTCAGCCTTAATCCTTACCTCCTAGATGGCTTTGTAAATTGTATTGAGGCACTCGTTAATATCAGCTGTTTCCATCCATGCTGAATATATTCATTTCAAATTGCAGATTGTGTTCCATGGAATATGCATTGATCAGAAAGTAATTGCCCTTGATGGCAGCGAGTCACCCTTGCGTATCGTTGCTAGATCACTTCTAGCATCCGAGAAGCTTGCTCCTGTTGCCACCCTGAACAAGGTAAGTTGAGATTTTGTAGAAGCTTGTGAAGAGTTTCAGTTATGTTTTCATAATTGATTTTTAAGCTTGCAGATCAAGACGCCTTATCGACCTGTGGAGTGTAATCTTTCTTCACTTCCCACTGACCGTGATAGATTACCCTCTGGCAAGCAAATTATTGCACTGACCTTAACGTGAGTTCATATTTGCTTCTGACATACCTATACATTCTTGTCAGGATTTTTTTGCTTTCATTTCTTTGTCTCACTGGATTTCTGCAGTTACAAGTTCAAACTAGAGGACAGTGCTGAAGTAAAGCCCCATGTGCCGCTACTTAACAACAGAATATATGACAACAAGTTTGAGTCTCAGTTTTATAGAATATCAGATTCAAACAAGGTGCATTTGTTTTCCTTTCAGAAAATTGTTTCTTTAACTTATTTGTTCCTCTTCAATGGTGGTGAATTAGATGTTCTCTCTTTCTGTTGACTATTTCTAGTATTGATTAAAGCATTCTCATCTTTTCCCTGATCTGCATGGATGTACCTGTAAAATTATCTGAGTTTAGAATTTGTGTTTTCACTCTTCTTAAAAATACAACTTTATTAATACGCGAGATGAATTATAAAATTATCTAGTTAGTCAGTTAAATCTGGTGTAGGGTCAATTTTCCCCACAGAACTGGGTTTGTGCACATAGGGAGCAGAAAATCGACATTGATATGATTGGTCGAAGTCACTCCTTTGACTTTTTAGTCCAACCAACATATCTGATATTGCCTTAGAATGTGTTTTTTGTGTGAAGCAGCGTGTTTACTCTTCTGGCGATGTCTACCCTAGTTATGTCAAACTTTCAAAAGGCGAATACACACTGCAACTGTACATAAGGTAAATCTCTCCACCTACAGTACCTACTTAAGTATCTCTGTATGCATTCTCATATTTGTTTGGCCTCATTTGTTTTTAATAGTATTGAAATGTGTTGATTATACATTGGTTAAACATAGAGAAACTTATTATGACCTCTGTGCTTATACACAACTACTCATAACAAGAGTTTTGATACATTATTGTAACTTGAATACTTCAGCTACAACAACCTATATATTGACACATCAATTATTTGACACAGATCTCTATACCATCGATTAGTCATGTCTCATTCTATACCATCGGATTTCAAATATCTTCACACCATGCTATTGCTAGATGTCCTTTCATATCTGGATGGCTCCGATTGAAAGTGGAGTTATCATTTATCCAACAGAAAATCATGAGTTAGGAGCTTCCCTGATGGCATGCACTGGATTTATGGCTATAGAAAAACAAAATATTATTCCTTACTAAAGCTTCCTATTACTCGCACGCGGCTCCTCTCTTGTTTTTCTTGCTAACATCTTTAGATCCTTCAAAAGAAAAAAATGTCGTCAAGGTGCAAATCTTGACTAGTGTTGACAGTGATAAGGATACAAGAGATGACTCTTTAATTAGATGAGCAAAAAACAGGATTAATGTTATGTCTTCTTACCTATAGTAAAAGGATAGGTTATGCATTATCTTCATGCTCTTTGTGTTCTTAGTTACTAAACACTAACCTTTATGTTTTGGTTGTAGTTTAAATACACTTTTGAGAAAAATAAATACACTACACTCTTTTTGCATCATATGGTGGTACATGGGAATCCTTTTCATTATATGTGTTGGTGTATATTGAGTCCATGTATAGAGGCCAATCTAGAGGCCCATGTATAGGAACTATATATCCCACCCTTCTAGGGTTTGGAGGAATACAAGCAATTATTCTCTCCTACATGGTATCATTTGCCTAGGGTTTCTCTTCCTCCCATCCCAGCCGGCGCCGGCGCCATGGCCGGCCGGCCGCCGGCGCCGCCGCCTTCATCCCTCTCCTCCTTCCCTCCCCTGCTCTGCTCAGCCGCCGGCACCGGGTCCTCTGCTCCGCCGGCCGCTGGATCTGCTGCAGGCGCCGCCGCTGGCCCCCTGCAGCTCGAGCAGGGGCGGGTCTCCTCTGCTCTTGGTGCAGCGCCGGCCGCGTGGCCCCGGCCGCCCCGATCCGCCGCCGCAGGAACCTTGGCCGCCGCCCGATCCGGCCCTGGCGCCCCTCCGGCCGTGGGCGCGGGTGCGTGGCCCGCCGCCGCCGCCGCCCTGGCCGCCCAGGGTGCGGGGCGGGCTGGCCCTGCCGCCGGATCCGCCCGTCCCGAGCTCGCCCTCCTGGCCGCGCGGGCGTGCCCTGCCGCCGCCGCCGCGACCGCGCCACCGTGCGGGCTCTCCCTCCTGGCCGCGCGTGCCCCGCGCGAGCTCGTCCTCCTGGCCGCGCGAGCGTGCCCTGCCGCCACGGCCGCGCCGGCTGCGGCGCCTGCGCCCACGCCCGCAGTGCCCGTGCCCGCTGCCGCGGCGCACAAGCCATGGCGCGCGTGTCCGCGCCCGTGCTAGCCGCGGCACCCGCGTCCCTGCACGTGCCCGTGGCCGCCCCTGACCGCTCCCGCGGCGCCTCTTCCCGCGCCCACGCCGCCCGTGGCCGCGCCCGCGTGGCCTTGGTTCGGTTTGCCCCCCACGGATGCGCCGTTCGCCGCCGCCGCCTTGCGCGGGCCGAAGACCGCCGCCAACGCTGCTGCGGCCGAAGCTGCTCTCGCCGCGGCCCTCCTCGCCGCCAAGTCCGAGGCTACGACGACTCAGGAGCGGGTCCGCGCGGCTGCCCTCGCTTGGGAGCGCGAGCGCTCCGCGGCCGACGCTCTCACTCGTCGGGTCGCCGCGGAGAACCGCTACTTCCTTGCCGCCCCCGCCCCCCTTCCCTAGCACGGCGCCTCGTCCTCTCACCAGACTCCGCCCTCTGGACCTGGACCCCGGATCGAGCCCCTCCTTGGTGCTCCTCTCACCGGCCAGACCGGGGGTGGGGAAGGCCACGGGCGTCGGCGGCGGGGTGGACGTCGTGGTGGTTGTGCTGACGGCACTACTCCGGCTCCGGGTGGTATTGGTGGAGGTCGTCGGGGCACTCCGACCCCGACTCCGGCTCCCACTCCTGCCCCTGGAGGTACGCCCTGGCCATCCTTCAGCGCCTCATGGCCAGGGCGCCTCCCGATGTGGTCGTTCCATGGTCAGGGGGGGACTCCTCGTCCTCGGCCCCAGCCGGCGGCCATACTCGCCGCCGGCGCCGGCGCCATGGCTGGCCGGCCGCCGACCTAGCCTGGGGGGTGGGACCAGGCCGCACTGGCACAGTCCTTCAGCGCCATGGGGCGGACGACGCCGGTCAGCACCGAGTGGATCGCCGACTCGGGTGCTTCCTTCCACACTACCCCAGATGCTGGTATCCTCTCTTCTGTCCGTCCCCCACACCCCTCTTGTCCTTCTTCCATCATGGTTGGTGACGGGTCTTGCCTTCCTGTCACCGCCGTGGGTTCTGCTCCTGGTTCTTTTCTTCTTCCCAATGTCCTTGTTGCTCCTCAGATAGTTTATAACTTTCTTTCTATTCGTCAGTTTACTGCTGACAACTCTTGTTCTATCGAGTTTGACTCTTCTGGCCTCACTGTAAAGGATTCGGCCTCCCGGCGTCCGCTCCTCCGGTGTGACAGCACGGGCCCCTTTACATTCTTCACCTTCCGTCTTCCGCTGCACCACTTTCACCTTCTTCTTCGTCTGCCGTCTTTGCCGCGACGCCGTCTTCTACCATCTGGCACCGCCGTCTTGGTCACCCTGGCCGCGATGTTCTGGCTCAGCTCAGCCGTAGTACCGATGTTCCTGGTACTAAGGCTCCTGCTGAGCACCTTTGCCATGCGTGCCAGCTTGGTCGTCATGTTCGTCTTCCTTTTTCTTCCTCTTCTTCGCATGCGACGCATGCCTTTGACCTTGTTAACTGTGACCTGTGGACCTCTCCTGTTCTCAGCCTCTCTAGCTACAAATACTATCTGGTGGTGGTCGATGATTTCTCACACTACTCTTGGACTTTTCCTTTGCGCGCCAAGTCTGAGACCTTTCCCACCTTCCTCCACTTCTTTGTCTGGGTGTCCACTCAGTTCGGCCTCACCATTAAGACCGTCCAGTGTGACAACGGGCGTGAGTTCGATAACTCCATCTCCCGTTCTTTCTTCCTCTTTCGGGGTGTTCAGCTGCGTATGTCTTGTCCGTATACCTCTCCTCAGAAAGGCAAGGCTGAGCGGATGATTCGCACGACGAACGACGTCGTGCGCACCCTTCTGATCCAGGCCTCTCTGCCCCCGCGCTTCTGGGCCGAGAGCCTCCACACCGCCACCTACTTGTTTAACCGCCTTCCGTTCACTGATTCTCCTGCTCCCACTCCACACCACGCTCTCTTCGGTACCCCTCCTCGCTACGACCACCTTCGGGTCTTCGGGTGTGCGTGTTACCCTAACACCTCCGCCACCGCTCCTCACAAGCTGGCGCCCCGCTCGACTCGTGTGTTCCTTGGGTACTCCCCTGACCACAAGGGGTACCGATGCTTTGACCTCATCTCTCGCCGCGTTCTGATCTCCCGACACGTCGTGTTTGACGAGTCGGATTTCCCCTACTCCTCCACACCTTCTCCTGACCCCGAGCTGGAGTCACTGTTTCCGACTGACCCGATGGTTCAGCCACCATTACCTGTCTGTCCTTTCCCTGCAGGTTCTCCCGGCACCGCTTCCGGTGATCCCTGCTGCGCCGAGCGCGGCCCCGGTGCCCGCTGTCGCGCCATGCGCGGCCCCAGGACCTCCTGTCCTGCCGGGTGCAGCCCCGAGGTCTCCTTCTGCGCCACGCGCGGCCCCGGTGCCTCCTCCTGCACCTGCGCGGTACGCTCAGCCGGTGCAGGTGTACCGGCGTCGGTCGGCACCGACATCGGCGCCGCCGCGGTACGCTCAGCCGGTGCAGGTGTACTGGCGTCGTTCGGCGCCGACTCCGGCTCCGGAGGCTCCTGCGACGCCTACACCGGAGCCGTCGCTGCCGCCGCCTCGCTCTCGAGTCGAGCCGGCGGTGTACCACCCGCCAGTCGTCCATCGGGATCCTCGACATATCCATCCCATGGTGACTCGGCGGATGGCGTCTCAGGCTACGACTCTCTCCGCCACCGAGGGAGAGCCACGGGTCTCTCCGGTACCCTCTGTCCGCGACGCCTTGGCGGATCCTCACTGGCGTCGCGCGATGGAAGAGGAGTACGCGGCTCTTCTTGCTAACCAGACGTGGGACCTCGTGCCGCGTCCATCTGGTGGCAATGTGGTCACGGGCAAATGGATCTCGACGCATAAGCGTCGGGCTGACGGCTCACTGGAGCGCTACAAGGCTCGCTGGGTTCTCCGGGATTTCACCCAGCGGCCTGGTGTGGACTATGATGAAACCTTTAGTCCAGTGGTGAAGCCTGCTACTGTGCGCACGGTCCTCGCTTGCGCTCTCTCGCTCTTGGCCTGTGCACCAGCTCGATGTGAAGAATGCATTTCTTCATGACACTATTAGAGACAGTCTACTGCTCTCAGCCGGCGGGATTTGTGGACTCCAGTCGTCCGGACATGGTCTGCCGGCTCAACAAGTCTCTCTATGGTCTGAAGCAGGCTCCTCGAGTTTGGTATTCTCGGTTCGCCTCGTTCTTGCTGATTTTGGGATTCACCGAGGCCAAGACTGACACTTCTCTGTTGATCTACCGCCGTGGGGATGAGACTGACTACCTGCTGCTCTATGTTGATGATATTGTGCTCACAGCCTCCAGTCAGCAGTTGCTTGAGCGCGTCATCTACTCTCTGCAGCAGGAGTTTGCTATGAAGGATCTTGGTCAGCTCCATCACTTCTTGGGCGTCACTGTTGAGCCTCGCCCGTCTGGCCTTCTCCTTCGCCAGCGGCAGTACGCACTCGATATTCTAGAGCGGGCTAGGATGACTGATTGCAGGCTCTGCTCCACCCCTGTCGACACTCAGGCGAAGCTATTTGTTGATCTGGGTGCTCCTGTGACTGATCCTACTGCCTACCAGAGTCTGGCCGGTGCCATGCAGTACCTCACCTTCACCAGGCCGGACCTCACCTACGTTGTTCAGCAGGTCTGTCTCCATATGCATGATCCCCGAGAGTCACACCTTGCTACGCTGAAGTGTCTCCTCCGCTATGTCCGTGGCACTGTGGACCTCGGCCTGGTGCTTCACCGCTCGTCCTCTGCTGAGCTGGTTGTCTACACCGACGCTGACTGGGCTGGCTGCCCGGACACTCGCCGCTCCACTTCCGGTTACGCCGTCTTCCTAGGCGGCAACCTGGTCTCCTGGTCGTCAAAGCGGCAGCCGGTTGTCTCCCGCTCCAGTGCCGAGGCGGAGTACCGTGCTGTCGCTAACGGCATGGCGGAGGCGTCCTGGCTACGACAGCTCTTGGCGGAGCTCCATAGCCCGCTCGCTAAGAGCACGCTCGTCTACTGCGACAACGTCAGCGCCGTGTATCTCTCCACCAACCCCGTTTAGCATCAGCGGACAAAGCATGTGGAGGTCGACTTGCACTTCGTGTGCGACAGGGTCGCCATCGGCGATGTTCGGGTACTCCATGTCCCGACCACCTCCCAGTTTGCCGACATCTTCACCAAGGGACTACCCTCATCGACCTTCTCGGAGTTTCGTTCCAGCCTCAACATAGCAGGTGGCTAGTTGTAGCTGCGGGGGGGGTGTTTGCCCTTTGTACTTTCTTCTTGTCCAGTCATGAACACCACTGCGACGGTTGTTCAGACTGCGGGGGGTGTTGGCTTTCTTGTTGTCCAGTCTTGAACACCGCTGCGCCGGTAGTTCAGACTGCGGGGGAGTGTTGGTGTATATTGAGCCCATGTATAGGAACTATATATCTCACCCTTCTAGGGTTTGGAGGAATACAGGCAATTATTCTCTCCTACAATATGTTTGCAGGCTTATCATACTCAGATGTTGTAAACCATGTTATGTATCATGGCCTCTGGTTTATTTCATAATATATCTAATGGTGTAGGCATGAGAATGTGCAATTCTTGGAGAAACTCAAGCAATTGGTTCTGTTTATTGAAAGGAAACTAGATAAAAAGGTATCCCATCTAATACTGGTGTTTCACATTTCGAATAGTGATTTACCAACAATATGGCTTATGTAGATGTTGTGACCTTATTGCAGGATTTCATTCCATTGAGTTTTTACTCTGAACCTGACGGCCCTATAGTTGGAAGTGGCACCTTCAAATCCACAATTTTAGTTCCAGGGTATTTCATACTCAAATGTTTGCTATTTTTTTTGCTATAATATCACTTTGTTACAACATATCTTTACATTTTCAGAGAACCTGAAGCATTCTATGTGGGTCCTCCATCTAGAGAACAACTCCTAAAGGTATATATCCTCTTGATTTATATTTTGGTTAGATACAAATACTATCCCAAAAGCATGCTCTTGACTTTGTTGCCCTGCAGAATGCTCCACCTGGGGCTGTTTTGGTCGGGTCCATAACCTATGGTACTGTAAGCACATTTAACAAGACAGATGGACAAAAACAGCATGATCCAGTATCTTATCATATCTCGTATATCATTCCACCCTCAAAGGTTAGTATCTCCAAATCAAATTGCCGCCTCTCTATTTTCTACCATGGTTGCTGTTATTATGATTCTTTCTGGAACCATAAAGTCTTGATACTTTTTGTACACACGTTTGTGCTCTATAATTTGCTCATATGTGCAATTGTATTTTGTTTCATCCATTCATTGTTCAGCATATTCAATACAATTATGTCATCGCAGGTTAATGATGATAAAGAAAAGTCGGTTTCAGTTGGAACAAAGACAATATCTGACCAGTTAGTTGAGGAGGTCGGTCCCCATTTTAACATTATAAATCTGTGATGTTTTTTAGATTAATAATAACTAATTCAAGCTCCTGGGAAGTAATACAATCCTTACAATTTATTGCATGACTAGGTCCGGGACACCAAGATAAAGTTTCTTTCCAGCCTTAAGCAAGAAACTGAGGAGGACAAGTCTGCCTGGTCTGAACTTGTTGCATCTCTGAAGGTAAGCGTTGACGTACAATTCTTATTAACAATTTACCTTCTGATTAGTTGTAGTCAGAAAGATCAAATGGTATGATATCTACATTGTGCAAATTAAATCACTTGTCTAATATTCTGTTAACTATGTGTCAACTCTCCTTTCTAGTTCAAACTTTAGGCAATCTTGTAAGCAAGGATGGTTATTTCCTTTTGTGATGTTTTTGTAGGATCCTCAAATGTAATTACTGCTGAATTACTCATCATGCAAAGTTAAAAAATCAGGGGCAAACGTGTAGTTGGACTTCAAAATAAGGGCAACCTTGCAATTTTCCCTAAAATATATCATGTTAACATAAATTTGGAGGGCTATGTATATCTGATTCGGGTGCCATGTAATGGCTAAATGACAATCATAAAAAGGCTATAAATGTATAGGAAAACTCAAGATGTTCCATTTTTCATGTTGTAAAAATCATTGATCTGATTTGTTTCGATTCACATGGCTTTCATGAGAAGTCTCTTTTATTCTAAGTTGTATCGTAGAGCACTAGCAATATTCAGTTTCCTGTGGAACTGTTCTTCTCCAAATATAATTTTGTTTCCTACATAATTTCACTTTCAACTTTACTAAACATATGGATTGGAACATCTGATGCACATACTTGATCAGTTGATGTCCTATATCATGCGAAGTATCTTACTGACAGTTTACTTCCTTTTTGGTAAGGTTGTGTACTCGTACAGAATTGCTATGCACTACTTCTAGCCTTGGTTGGTATTGCATATTAGTTATTATTATTAGATGGTAAATAAAATATTTTATTTATTTTCTTTCCGAAAAAGTTAATGTTTGAATTTTTCTCTTGTCAGAATCGTAAGCTGTACATAGTTATATTGTATTAGTTGTTTTTGTAATGCCAACTAACTTAACCTTTCATGGCATGTTGCAGTCAGAATATCCAAAATATACACCTTTGCTTGCTAAGATTTTGGAATGCATACTCCAGAAAGCAACCTATGATGATAAGATTGGCTATGAAAAAGCGGTAACTACTAACTAATGTTCCTTTTCATTTATGGTGATCTGCACCTTTTTTTTCAGAATGTGCCATGCATATAATGTCTAGTTTCTGAACTTACTAAAGTTTAAACAAATTTACAAATTTGATGTACTTGTTGGAGTATAAGTGAATTGCATGCCTTTCCCCATCAGCTTAATCTTTTGGGTTGAACTGGTCGGTGCATGCAACTCAATATGGTATCAAAGCCAAAGGTCTCGAGTTCGAATCCTAGCTGGCACAATTTAATAAATAAATTGTTGCCCACTCCAATATTCCACGTTTGCGGCCTGGGGGAACCTGCACGTGAGGGGGAGTGTTGGAGTATAAGTGAATTGCCTGCCTTTCCCCATCAGCTTAAGCTTTTGTGTTGAACTGGTCGGTGCATGCAACTCAATAGTACTCATATGAGATTATGCTCCTTGTTTAATGCTGTCTACCATCTCTATGTTTGGTGCAAACCATTTGGATAATGCCTTTTGAAACTCATTACTAGCTGTAAGACAGATCAGATCGGTATTCCTAAACTGGAAATAGATTTTCCCAAGGAAGCCTATCTGCAACTGCATGGGATGAGATATGTGTTACAATTCTCCGTTTCTTCTTGGCTTAGATCACCAGTACAGCTGTTTGTGCTTCTTATTTTTCGCTTTACTATATTATGAAGACCTTGGCTCTCTTGGCTTTTGCATAGCTCGTTTTCTTTATTTTATATCTTTCATATATATATGTATACAGCAGTAAGGGCTTCCCTACTGTTTCGCTCACCCAAAAACAAAAACTCACTACTTCTTCTTTTTTTTCACTTTGTAATTTTTGTGTTCAGGTTATTGCTGCAGCTGATGAGGTCGTGGACAGTATTGATAAAGAGGAACTGGCAAAGTATTTATCTCTAAATTCAGATCCTGAAGACGAAGAAGCACAGGTAATTGGATGAGTACTTTTTTTGTTTTAGTGGAAATGTACCAGCTCTTTCTGAATGCTGACTACCAGAAATATTTTACTCCATGATAGAAATTTAAGAAAAAAATGGAAGAAAGACGGGATCAGTTGGCTGATGCATTATACCAAAAGGGTCTTGCATTGGCAGAGATTGAATCACTAAAGGTGCAGCATCTTACCTTTTCATTTCATGATTCATTTGCCTAAATGCTTTTTTTTTTAGTTTTTGTTGCTCATGTTGTCAAAACCTAGAGCTTTGATCTGCATCTTGCTCATTATTGTTCCACTTTTAATCACTTTTATCCTGAAATTCTAAATGTTGGAAACCTTATATCAACATTGCAAAGTATATCCCGATTAGTTTTTCAACTTTTTTTGCTCAGCGAATATGTGGGTTTTTTTAATGCTATGTCCATTTGGTACTCTAATTTCTTGTTTATGGTGTAATATTTTTTCAACTGAATTTTCAAAAGCATGCATTGTGTCATAACTCATATCCTTGTTTTGTGACAGTCCGATGAATCAATTGAGGCATCTGCTAAAGATATTTTTGAGGAGAATTACAAAGAATTGATTAAATGGATTGATGCCAAATCTGCTAAATATGGCACTCTGAGTGTCTTGCGTGAAAGACGCTGTGGAAGACCCGGTACAGCATTGAAGGTATGCTGTGCCTACCAGTTTCCTACGATTTGAAAGTGCAGTCATATAATCTTCATGAATATAATCAGAGGATACCATGGGTAGGAATTGCAGAATGATATATTTTTATTGGTAACCATGTTTAATGATAATATATGACTATCTACTAGTTATTATTGTTTAATTGGATGCTTGCCGAGTTCAAGCGAAAACTTGTAGATATTGCAGAAAAGAAGACTTATCTGTAACTACAAACCATAATCTAGTGTTTGCTATTCCTGTAGTTCCGGCACATCTTCTGCATATTTTAGCTAGTACATGGGCTAGGAGCAGTAAAAAGTGACCCCTTTATTTATTTTCATTGGACAACACGTTGTTACTAGAAGCGATGAAATTTTAGGTTTATTCATTGGAAAACAAAACGTTGTTCCCTTGCATTGGTCTCAAGTCTGAGCTGGCTGGTCTTGTCATGCATACTTTTATTAGTCTTACGAAATGTATGATAGTCAATATGTTTCTGTTTTGATCTACTCTTAATTTGTGTAGAATTTACATCAATCTACATTGGGATTTATATCAATTATCAGTTTATTACTACCCCAACCATAATTTGTCATACGAATTCAGTTATGGCCTGTTTGGATGTTGGTATTGAGGCCCAAGAATTGGCATTGGCCTCGAATACCCTCAATTCTGTTGTTTGGATGGTCTTGACATTCGCAGGCGGAAACGAGCTCCAATACCATGCGACTTTCCATCTGCTTTCTCGACCCAGCCCACGATACCGAGGCCTCCTCCGTATTCACCAGAATCGAACCTCCTCCTTCCCCATGCGAAACAAAAACAGAAGCCGACGCTCGCCTCGTGTGGCAGCGGCTGCGCACCTCGCCTGAAACCTCTCCCGCGCAGCAGCCCCTCCCCCTCTCCTTGCCGGAGACCTTCTCCCCTCATGCACCAGCCCCCTCGCCACAGAGCTCCTTCCCCTCGTCTTCTCCTGCTCCGGCAAGGCGAGCGGCGGCTGCGAGGATGGCGAGCGGCGGCGCGAGCTCTCGGCGTCCCTTCTTCCCCAGCAGCCGAGCTCCCCCATGGGCAGCCCTTCTTCCCCATGGCCGGTCGACCTCCCCCATCGGTGCCCCCTTCTTCACCATCGTCTACCGGCTGGCGAGATCCGCCATGGCCGGTCGAGCTCCCCCTTCTCCCCCATGGCCGGTCGAGGCCCCCCTTCTTTCCCATGGTCGGTCGAGCTCCCCCATGGTCGCGGCTGCTGAGATCCGCCCGCCATGGCCGGGGTCGAGCTCGCTCCTCCTACTGTGGCCGCCGTGGTGACTGCTACTGGCCTCCTCCAGTCAATTCCATGATTTTGCATCCAAACAGGAAATTGATTTTAGCTACTTGCTAGGATTCCAAAAGCCAATTCAATGGTCATCCAAACAATAACATTCGAATTGTGGCCATTTCAATACCATGACTGCCTTGGTATTGAACCCAATTCAATTCCACCTCTCCCAATATCTACATCCAAACAGACCCTTAGTGGTTGCAATTGCACGTGAATGACAGAGGGATGAAACTTAATATAAAACTGTAAGACAAAGTCAATAAATCTGAAGTACCCTGAAAGTTTTGGCACTCCCCACATTTAATTTTCTACTGTTGTGAAGTCTTTTTAAATTTTTCTACCATTGTTGCCCCCTAGTTTTTGTTCTTTTGATTTTCATCACTAAGCTTGCGCTAATGTTTGCCGTTTTCATTATGGACAGGTTCTAAACGACTTGATTCAAAATGAATCTGAACCAAAGAAAAAGCTCTATGACTTGAAGATCCAGTTGATTGAGGAAATTGGATGGAGCCATGTTTCAACCTATGAGAAGCAATGGATGCAAGTCCGCTTTCCCCCAACTCTGCCTCCATTCTGATTGTCAACCCATATCTTTACTACCATTCTCTAGCACCAGAGGGCTCGGTAGTTGCCATTGTTACGTCAGTTCATTGTTTCGATGGTCATTTGCTTGGCATTATTCTTTTAAATATTTGACGGCAACTGCAGCGAACCCATTTTTCTCATAAATATTAATATAAAAAAGGCATCTAGGCAAGCTACTGGGTTTATGTGGCATTTTTCCTTTTTGGCATCTTTCGTGCACTCCTGACTTTAAAGATCCAGGTGGTCGATTCATATTTAGGGTCACAAAGTTTGGACAGTGGCACCATATAGTTTGTTTATAAATAAAAAAAGGAAGAGAAGATATTGCGGTACGCACGGAGCATCTATGCAATGAATGCATTGGGAACTGACGTAGCCATCGCCGTAAATTACTTAACGCATCGAATGAACAAGAGAAAACGTCCAAACACGAAAATATTATTATTGTTCCTAGAAATGTTATGTCCAGCAATAGTACAATTTATTGTTCTAGTATTGTTATATATGGTGATGCATTAGTTTGGCGTTGCTACTAGATCAACTGTAATGTTTGGATGTCAAGTTTTTGATAGTTATGAGAGCAGATTGCGTGGGGTTTGAACTATGGTTTCAAAACTACTGCTCCCTCTGTCCTAAAATATAGGTATTCCGGCGTTTTTGAAGAGTCAAAGCTTTTGATCAAATTTTTAAAGAGAATTATAAAAATTTATGGCATCAAACTGATATATTATAAAAATATATTTATTGAATAATCTAATGATACATATTTGATATCATAAATATTATTATTTTAGTGTATAAATTTGGTCAAATTTGAAAATTTTGACTTTTCAAAAATATTGAAATGCCTTATATTTCAAGACGGAGGGAGTAGGTTTGTAGCAACCAAATAACCCCCCCCCCCCCCCCCCTCCCCAACATTCTCCAAAGTTGCCTTGAGTTTGGTAAATTATTTGGCTTGTGCATCTAACACATACAGAGCGAATAAAGTAGCAATGGCTTTACTTTGTTTTGGTTCTAGGATTCTTAGAACGAGGTTTAACTGCCTATTAGGAATGTCAAACAAAGTCAGTTTATAAAACAAACTTAACCCCTGCGCTAGGAACCCTGACGAATCTAACGAGATCTTTGACTGCGTGATTAAAGGATGGTTAGCTAATCATCAATTAATTACCATCATTAGATTTGTCGCGAAAAGTTACACACATCCCTAAAAAAGTTTTACAGATAGACTTCATTTAGTATTCCATGCATGCAAGATTCTCATCTCACGGTGTGTGTTCTAGGAACTCTACAACAAACCAAACAAGACCAATCAGAACCAGATGCCCAAGGGCCAAGCACTCCCATACCAACAACTTAAACTTGGGTCATGAAGAAAGTGCTGAGTTTGAAATTTTCTGCAGTTCTTAGGAGCAGGCTTACAAAAGCTTAGATGCTTACCCGGCCGCAATCTAACTAAACCCACCCCTACGCTTTGGCAGGGCTGTTTCTACCCTGACCGCTTCTACTTTTCCTTGTGTGCTAACTTTTTCTTCTTCATCATGCGCTCGCGCCTCTCTTCTTCCTCGATCAGGAGCTGCTGCTCCTGGTCCTCTTTCCTTGCAAGTGCTGCGCTGAATTATCAATAAAAAAATATCAGCTACTAAGTAAATTCAAATTAACCTAAGGTACTGTGCAGACATTACATTTAAATTTGACTTACGCAACTGAAGCGAAAACAGTTTCTCATATGTGAACAGAGCTAAAATTAAAAATAACCAGGTACCTTCTTCTCTCTTCCTTCTCTATGCCAGCAAAATCAGTTTCCATGTCACTATCATCATCTTCGGGTTCAAACTTGTTAGGATCGTACCTGCACACGAAGCAGAGAACAAATCAGAGCTTTTTTTTTTTTTTAGAATCAGAGCAAACAGAGCTGGTACCGAAAATTCACAATAAGGAATGCCTAGCTCTACCGATGTACTGTTTTTGTGACCAGGTGGCTTGTATAACATAATAATAATAACCCTAACCAATGGAGGGCACCAAATGAAAGAGCATGGTAATACCAATACAAATAAACAATTTTGAAAACCATACTTGAAAATTTTTCTGATCATCAATGAATATTTCCCCCCTCCATCATCGGATTTTCTTTTCACGGCACGCCTATCCATTGGACGAGGTACCTGCCAACGTAGAAGAATGTTGAAGGGCTCAATGAATATTTTGTACTAATAAGAAAAACGTGCTTTTACATAGAATAAATATAGTACCGAGCTGTGTTATGGCAAACGGTTTGTTACCATGAGTTTCGAGCCAGGATCGAGCCGCTTTTTTTCTGATTTCAATCCCCCATGGATCTGAGCCAAACCATTCTGCCCAATACGCTGACGTTGTACAGATCCATCAGGCCTACCTTTCAAGGATAGCCGATGGCCATTGCCTTGTAGCCTCGGACTCTGCAACTGTTGCTGCACCCTCTGGCCCTGGGACGCAGGCTGCTGTTGCTTCTTGCTCTGTACTGACGGCTGCATCTTTCGGTTATTCGAGGATGGATTCAACCCTGGAGTTTTCTTGATGTTAGGCAGGTTGGAGCCGTTTGTACCAGCAGCAATCATCCTTTTTCTGCGTGCAAGAGAGTCCTTTCCCAGAGACCCTGCATTACCATGGACACGGGCCTGAAAGGAAGCATTGTATTTTGACGATAATCTGGCGGGTTGACCTGAGGACGGCGTGCCCATGCCAGCAGAATGCATCACCCCACCATGGACATGAGACTCTGCATAAGTACAGGCATTTTGCTCATGAAATTTACAACAACAGGAAAAACTAACTTTTGCTTAACAGATTAGTAGTGTCCCTACCAGATTTGGGAACAAGAGCTGTTCTATTGTCAGATTGCTCTTTTGTAGGTTGTGCAGTATCAGCATCATCTGAGAACAAAGATGAGTAGTCTCGGTTCTCGCGAAGTGCATCAACCTTTCTTTTCTCCTGCAAAAGTTTATAAATCAATCTATGCAGAAGTCCATACAGAAACCAGCATAATTAATATTGTTTTATTTTTTTACCTCACTGACAAACTTTGGCTTCTGCAGATTCTCGACTGTACCAGGTTGCACCTTTGACACCAACTGGGCACATTTCTGCCAACCATGTTTCAAGATAGTCATACGACAGTTCAGTGAGATAAAATCCTTAATGTAATAATTAATAAGTAGTATTTGGACGTACTCTGGACGACACATTTTTTCGTTCTTTCATGAACGATGAGCACCCTTCTTCAATGACTCGGCGAGCAAGCACTGGCTTCGAAGGACCAAAAAAGGTGCCATATCTAAAAAGAATTACAATCAACCACAAGAATAAGATAAGTACCCGAATAGAACTATTCGAAGGCAATAGCAAGAGTACACTTACCCATCCTTCGCTGGCGGAAATATTGTCCGATTCACAGATGAACATCTAGCCTTGCTGGTTCCAACAGCCATTGCTGCATTTTTCCTCCTAATTTCCTCCTTTAACTGCTCCCTCAGGCTAAGTATCTCTTGCTGCCCAACTGGAGCCTCCTCCTCCTCCTCCTCCTCTACTGGCTCAACCTCCTCTTCTACTTCCTCTTCCATGTCATCCTCCAACTCCTCTTGCCTCTGATGTTTATGCTTTGACAACTCGTCATCATCATCGCTATACACGATGAAATCACCGAGGTCATCGTCATCTTGGTCGCAATATTCGTCCTCCAATTGCTGCTGGAGGCATAGCATTGGTTAGAAACGATGTGATCTGCCGATAAAGTGCTAATTCTACCAATAGACAGCTAATTCTGAGTTGTAATAGACGTCAGCATTGGAACCAATAAGCTTTGCGATGAATAAACTAATGGTAACGATCATGATCGAAAATATTTACCAGAGAGAGAGAGAGGGGAGAGAGATTGTATCTTACATTATTGGTCTCCATGTCGAATTTGCTCGCCATCTGTTCGCAATCTAGCTGATCTTACGTAATTCAGAATGCCTAAAACAAAATAGAGACCGAACTTTTTGTGAGGAAGCATGCAGAGAATAGAGTCGATCAATAGAACATGGAACTCGATGAAAGCGTCGAGTTCGAACACAGATCAAAATTAATGTGTTTTTCCGTAAGATCTATCAAGTTTTAACAGCATGCAACTGAATATAACATGAAAGAGGATTTCTGGAATCTGGAAAACAAACTAACCCGGCGGATTCCCGAGCCCTAAGCGCGCAGCGCAACCGCCTCGCGCAAGCCCGGCGCGTTCGTGGGCTGCTGAACCGGCGCAAAATTTTCACGGCGGCGCCAGCACGGAGAAGAGACCAACCTGCTCACCTCAGGTGATGGCGATCCCGGAGCGCCGCGCAGCGATCCTGCCACGTCGTCGACGATGCGGCGGGGTTCGATCGCCAACCGTCGTCGCCGCCGCCGTTCTCGTTGTCGTCGCGAGGAGCGATCTGGGAGAATAACGGGGCCTGCGCGCGTGGGCGTGGGGTGCGAGCCCTCCTGGTATATATAGCCGCCCGCGTCTTCCACGCGTGTCGTGGCGGTGCACGTCCTTTCGCGGCCTCTCTCATCTCCGCCTCGCCCTCCTCCCGCCCCGCCCGCCTATAAGCAGATCGATCCCCGCCTACTCCTCCACCGGCCGTCCCCGCTGGGCGACGGCTGCTGTTGACGCGCGCGTGCGTGGATCATATCACGCGAAGCCCTCCCCCGGCCCTCGCGATCACGCGCGGCGACGCCCGCGGAAGTATCGGCGCCAACCGCTCTCCTGCCACCCCCCGCGCGCGGGCCATATGATGATGATGATCTGGTCGCAGCTGCATCCCTGCTGGAGTCCGAGCCGCCTATGAATACGGAGAGCCCCTGCCGATCTCCAGCTCAAGCCACCATGGCCTGGGGGAGTTGGGAGATTGGGAGGGCCTACGTAGTAGTAGCGGATCGGTGGGCTGGAGGAAGTCGCGGATTTCGATTCTGAGATCGGATGGATCTTTGGCTTCCGAATTTGTCCTCCTGACCTTATTATTGGAAAAATCGTAACGGACTGTAGGTCGGTTCAATTTCTTGGTAACGGATTGGAAACCGTAAAGGCCACGTAAAATCCGGCGGTGCGTGGCGCAATAGCTGGGCAGTTACTGGAGCGAAAATAGGAAACTCCTTTTGGAATTTTCTAGCGCTCGCCCTTTATTTAGCAACTCTTAATTTAGGAAAATTAAAGCCATTCTTGACCGGTTCTGTGCCATGCTGGCAATCGTCGCATGGTTCTTCCATGTTCGTGCTCGTAGTCGTATTGTCCATGATCTCCAGCCGGGGTGCGAAACCTAAGGATTGTATTTAGTTCCTTCCAAAAAAAAAATCTTGCTATTAGGGAGTATTAAATAAAATCTGTTTACAAAATATTTTGCATGATGGGATGTAAATAGCTAGACGAATCTAATGAAACCTAATTAATTCATGATTAGCGGATGGTTATTGTAATATACTATTGCAAATCATAAATTAAGTAGGTTTATTAGATTTGTCTCGCGATTTACAACTCTTTCGTGTAAAAAGTTTTGTAAATAGATTTTATTTAATGCTTTTAAATATCGAGATTCCTTTTGATATGATGGGATGTAAAATTGTTAAGAAGGGAACTAAAGAGGGCAATTACCGGAGATTAACATTCCAGCAATATTTACAACCATGAACTTCAGGTTCTGTATTGAATTCAAAGAGTTGAGCTACGTACCCAGAGCTAATTCTTATATAGTTTTATGTCAGAAAAAAGCCACACCTTAATCAGCTTAAGTACTCCGCATTCGGTTCATCCGTCTTCTGAAACTGATTGTCTTGAACATACATTGGGCGCATCAGCACTGCTGCAGTTCAGACTTGTCACGAGAACGGCTATCGGCTGGCTGATGCCAACTCTATCCGCAATGGACGTATAATAATACGGATAAAACCCTGAAGGTAATGGTGGACTGCTCCATACAGATGTAACAGATCGCTTCATGCGCCCCTACCTTTTCCAAGACCCGGTTTGCTGAGTTCAAAAAAGAAAAGGGACCTGGTTTGCTTGCAGCTCCATTACCTCTGCTCAAGCATCGACTCGGCAAGAGATTGGCCATTACTACTTAACAACAGCACAATGTAACGTACGATCCAGCTACACAGCTACAATTTGATGGAACAAATTATTCAGGTCCACACATCACAGAATGAATGAATGTGAGCAACGCAATCTAATTTGCATCTTGACGTCCTCATCCCTCTTCTTTGGTTAGCACATCCATACTGAATTATCTCCAGGAGAGGCAAGACAACTCAAGCTGGTAGGGGGATCCACCAGTCACTCTGCGTTTTCGTCGAGCGGCTATGGGTGATCCGCCATCTCACTGGGTTGGGTCCCCACTTAGCATCTTCACTGCTGCGCATCTGAGTTATCATTCTTGACTGCTGAATCAACACCTGCGTTATTAGGAGAAATCGTAGTCTGACCTACCCTGGGAACTTGATTATTTTCTCCCGCTGGAGCCGTCTCGGTGGGTTTCACAGGCTCATCCTTCATAGGTTCAGATGATGGCTTCTCTAATGGTTTCACAGGCTCATCCTTCACAGGTTCGGCTGAAGGCTTCTCTAATGGTTTCGCATGTTCATCCTTCACACGTTCAACTGAAGGCTTCTCCAATGGTTTCGCAGGCTCATCCTTCACAGGTCCAGCTGCAGGCTTCTCTGCTGGCTTCACAGGTACAGCTGAAGGCTTCTCTGTTGATTTCACAGGCTCAGATGTAGCACCAAGCTTGAGCCTCATTTTCTTGGATAGTTCCATGACTCCCTTTATTTCTGAAACACAGGACATCAATATGTATGTAAGATCAAGCCATGTCAACAGAGGAACGTACTGAACAGTCTGAACAGAACATGAAATTTCTGCTGATATTTTTTTCCTCTAAAAGAAACTTCCGGTGCCTAATATTCACCATCTGAATTACTATGTCGAAGACGCATCATTAAGATGGTGAGTCAAAAAATTACCCCTGAATATAGGTAAAATACACGTATTGTATGATTAGACGTGCTGTGAAGAATGTATTTGGGATGACAAACGTTGCTGAGCATTCAAAAGGTGAAAAGAATACATTGCGTACTGCATTCAAAGGATGTACGATGTATATTTCATGTGTTTGCATGCATGATTTTGGATCCATATATCATTGGAAAGTTATGAATGTGAATTCAAAAGAGGTGGAGATGTGAATGGAATACATCAAGCTTAGAGTGCGTTAGCAGCAAATCAACAGCAGAAAATGACTCGCAATGATCAACAAACATTTCCTATGACAACATTGATTATACAACCAGCCAGATGAGGAGCAAAGTGATTAAAGCCTATGTTACGTGTGCAACCACGTCAGTGCATCTACCTCTGCAACCAGCTCATTGACTATCTGCGATTCTGGAGAAAAAAAATGGTATGAAACTTCCCCCCTCATGTGGCACAAATGCGAAGCATGGTACCAGTACAAAGAACCAAATTGGACACACTATTAGTCTTATGTAAAAAAATAGTCACCAAAACTGTTCTTTCAATGGTTGAGCAACACATATGGTTACATATTTCCATTACCTATAGGGTCTACTATAAACCCTTCATAGCCAAGATGGGCGGCTAGAATTTTCCATATGACCATCCACACATCAAATACCACTTGACTACATGGATGGAGTTCCTTTATCACACCTCACAGTTTTATACTAAATATTAAAATGTCTATCAGGCCTTCTTATCCAAGCTTTCCCAAATCAATTCTAAGGCCCCAGCAATTTCTAATTGCAGCGCTAACATTCTCTTAACCACATAACCTCAGCAACGACAATTTCACCTGTCATCAATCAATGTGACTGGAAATGATGCTAGGAAATTTTACCATTGGGTTTGATCATGGTGCTCTGGCTAAAGAGATGAGCTACAAGAGAAATGGAGGATTCTGACCAAACTACTAAGGTCAATCGCTCAGGACTTGAAGAAAACATATAACTGCAGGCTCCCATAATCATAATACAAAAATCTTTTTTATTCAGCAACTTAAGCAACTCAAAGGAGAATTTAGTTTTGTTAAACATTAAATTTGTCTTTCATTTTTTAGTTGGCAGATTGGAGCTCAAGGGACCATGGACCCATCTCATCTAAAATTTAACATGTAAAGTTGATCAACCCTGCCCAAAGTTCCACTTATGCCATTAAATATTTCTCCATTAACTCACATTGTCCTCAATTCCTCCTCTAAGCAGTCAGCGACCCATTTGAAATCTCCCGCCCCTGGACTTCTCTACCACTTGCACCACAATATGCGGCCTCCCTGTCATGAGCATGACACCACCGTGCATAGACCTAACTACCTAACACCTAAGTGTTTTCAAGTCCATGTAGGAGCACCCTGCTGGCCTGCTAGGCTGCTAACACATTCGGAAAGCCCTGACTGAACTTTAAGTTATCCCTCCCACCTAAACAAACCCAAGATCTAAGACAAAGGGATAAAGTTCCATGCTTCATTTCAACCTTAGTGGCCTCCATAGACACAGCTCGCCAGCAACGAGGGCAGCCATAGCAAGAGGATCAGAAATCAGGACACCGGCACCACTGCATCGAGTTACACAAAGCCCACAAAAGCCTAATCTTTTCTGTCCTAACCGTAGATTGGCCCAAATCCCTTCAATTCAACAACTATTGTCATACTAACAAGACAAAAATTTAGGTTTTAATTGTATACCTTTCAGGATCTCACGCACAGCATCAGTGTTGCGGAAATCAGTAGCTTGGTAAACCTTCAAAAGCAAAGGTTGGGCCATTCAGAATAGATTTATAACACAGCAAGGTACACGAGCAGAATAGCTTGAAAATACGTGACTTCACTAAAAGATTGCTCTAAGACCGTGTAGCCTCCTAGATTTCAAGAAGCATAAGCTACTGCGACCAATTCTGCCTTCTCCACAAGAGCACATCCATCTAGCCTTAGTGAGAATTTAGGGCCTTTTGATATTAGACAGAGAGAAAACTTGAGTGCGAACCTGGACGAAGCGGACACGCAGGTCGGCGACGACGGCGCGGATCTTGTAGTAGTCGGAGGTATGGAACCCCACCTCCTCCAGCTTCCGCTTCTTCGGGGCTGGGGCAGGCGCTGGCGCAGGCGCTGGCGCCGGGGGTTGCGCAGGTGCGTCGGGCTGAGGAGGGGGAGGATGAGAGACCTGATCCGGTGCGGGTGCGGGTGCGGGTGCAGCCGCGGGCTCTGCCGACGGTGGAGGAGGCGGGGTGGCTGTGTCGGCGGCGGCGGCGGCGGCGGCGGCCGGAGCGGCCATATTCGGGTGCGCGTGGGGAAATGCTGCGAGCCTGCGACTCTTGGTCAGAACTCTGAACGGGGGGAGACGACTGTGCCGGTAGGGGTGCTCGTTATCTCCCGTTTATAAATCTATCTCGTCTGTTAATTACCTTTAGTTAAAATATATAAAATTTTAGCCATCATTTTTAAGTCCTATCCTTCTTTTTAAAAATATAAAAAGTTCAACCCTTCAAATTTCTAGACTAATTTTTTATATCATTTGCCACATCTTGATATAGTAGCGTTGTGATACCAAGGGGGGCGTCTATACATAACGCGCGTGATTGGCTGCCGTGACGTCGCAAAAGCAGCTGGCCTGCATCTAGTACTTCGATCCATGTCGAGAGAGAAAAGTCAGTGCACGATCCAGGTAATAATGAGGAAACGAAAAAGTAAACGGATCATTATTAGTGTGCAATATACATTAAAAATAATAAAATATTTCAAAATAAATAAAATTGTTCTGAAACAAATAAAAATGTTCTATAAAAATATAACATACTAATTTAGAAAAACAAAACAAAATGTTCCAGAAACAAGACAAAATGTTCTGTCCGAAATAAATGTTCTGGAACAAATAGAAAACTCTATACAATGATCTAATAGAAAAGGAGCCTGGAGGACCTGGTTGACGGTGATTGCACCGAGCACTTGGTTTAACGGAGTTCTAATCCGATTCAAAAAAAAAAGAGCCAAACAAATCGAATAGAAAAGTAGGCCTCGTGGGCCGAGCTTAGCCTGCGTCGCTGTACTATCTCGCTTCTGCGATAGGCTGCGTCCTATTAACGCGCGCGATGAATAGAATTACCCATACCAAGCAATGGCGGGTTGGAATTGTAACCATCAAGAAATCAACATAATTCTTAATATATATTTGAAATAAATTTTGCCATGCTTGCAACATTTTTTTCTTGGATCAAGTGGTTTTACAAGGAGAAACAGGCTACCATCATTGGCCACTTAGGCATGTCGAAGTCTAATACTCCCTCCATTTCAAATTATAGATCATTTTGATTTTATTAGATACATAAGTTTTATTATGAATCTAGACATAATGCATATTTTGATGCACAACGAAAATTATATATTTAGAAAATTCAAAATAACATATTTTTTTTGAAAAACTAAAAACATATAATTTACGACGAAAGGAGTAGTGTATCCTTGGGCAGGAGTAGCCACAATGAACACTTGAACAGAAGGCTTTTCACACTTTACCGTGACTGTTTAGGTCGCTATCCACTTATCTGACCCAAAGAAAAATGTAAATTGTTTATGTTTGGTTAAATTTGGTATAATTGAACCCACGTAATTCAGTTGTACAAGGCAACCAAATATCACGGTATCCAAACTAATCACAACCTTAGACCATTTATTTATGTAGAGTATTCCATTTTGAAAAAAAAGATAGTAGGGTATGAAAACGCAATTCATTAAATGGCTTGGAGTTTCTCTTTGATGTTCTTGTTGAAACTCCTCTTGCACTTGAATGCATGTTCTTACTCTCTGCGTTTAAGACGCCGTGGAAAATTATTAATTGTAGCTTCATATGCTGTATATATCCGCGGTGTTCTTGCGTTCTGTTCTCTTAGCCGCTCCTCCTCCATGGAGACGAGAGGAGTTCTGGAACTTCTGTTGGTGAACGCCGAGGACCTCAAGCATGCTCATCATCACCCGCGGCGTCTGTAGCAACCATCCTGTGTTTCAGAAACTGAATTTGTAGTAGGATCGAGCAAACTTGGCTCACCGTGCGGCTCCTGTTTGCAGGATCAAAGAGACACTACGTGACCATCGACTGTGGTGGTAAAATTGTGAGCAGCAAAATCACGCAAGGTATGAATTCGTAAATTATATGTCTAAATTCTATCTAGCATATTACCTGAGTTACGTTCTCTTTGAGCTGGCAGTGTTAATTCCCTGCAGGTAGAGATAAAAAGATCTGGTGGAACGAGAAGTTCACGTTTCCGTTGTCGGACACCGAGTGCAAGGAGTTGGCGAAGGTGACGCTGACGATCATGGAGATCGACAAGTTCGCCGAAGACACCCCTGTCGGCGAAACCAAGTACTACGCCGAGGGCACAACGCACAACACGCCGACGAACTCAAATCGTCGTTCACCTTCAAAACTCACAGATAATTAGTTAATTACACCGCTCATCCGCGTTGACGTTTTTGCAGGGTGCACGTCGGCGAGATCATCAGCGAGGGCGGCGAGCAGGAGTTCCTGCAGGTGAAGCCGGCGCCGTACAACGTCGTGCTGGAGGACGGCACCTACAAGGGCGTGCTCAAGCTGGGCATCAAGTTCATCTCCAGCGTAAGCGCCGCACATGACGCGATCACACTTCTCTCTGATCCCCATGGTCAATGGATTGGATACTGCATATGAGCACGATCGTTGCGGCAAATGCAGGTGAGACTGCCGCCGTCCAAAGACTGCGTGCGGTGGTCGGCGCCGGCGAGGCAGCCGGGCGTCGGCTACGGGCTGTTTCTGAACTTCGCGTGCCCGAGCATCCCGTGGAGGCGGCTCTTCTTCTTCTGCAGTCGCTCGAGCGGTGGACAGAGCGGCAACAAAGATCTGTGAGAAGTGAGAGACCCGTCATTGTGATATGTGCCATGGCCAGGAAGCATGTAACTATGAGACTGCACACAGTGGTCTGATTAAAATGTAATTAGATCACTACGCTTTGGATTAGTAATTACAGTTTTGAGCTAGCAAATATTTTAGTCGGATCTTTTGAAGAACTGGTGCCATGAAAGTTTACCAAAAAGTTAATTTCAATACGGAGGATGTTGTGTGACTTGTCTTTTTTGGGAAGATCTTTGGCTAAATAGAGCGCCAAAACTTCAATTTCCAGAGCTCTTCTCCTTTGCCAAAAATGCAAAGTCTCTCTGAGACATGCTTTGGATGTGGCTGGACCTGAACATCTCTTTCACCTCCCACTCTCAAATATTGCTTTACATCAGCTGACCTTATTAGCTTAGGACTTGATTTCATTACACAACTCTTCAGAATTTGACATCTAGACATATATTTGGGGATCGACGATCTTCTCCTCCTCCAAAGCATATAAACATCTTACAGGACACAGAGTAACTCATATGGCATTCAAATGGCTTTGGAAATCGGCATTGCCAAAATAAACATAAGGTGTTCTTTTGGCTACTTCGCCATGATCGATTATCAACAAGGGAGTAACTCATATGATCGATTATTAAAAGGAGAAATATGGCTCTACCCTCCTCCTATCTACGTGTCTGCTGCAACCAATCGGTGGAGGAGTCTTTGGCACATCTCTTTCTTCACTGTTCATTTGCTCAGAGTTGCTGGTCCTCTATTGGGCTCAACATTGGCCAGCAGGATCCATTCTCTACACTTGACAATTTGAGGGCACAACTGAATGTTCCTTTCTTCGTGGAAATCATCATACTTAGGAGCTGGGGAATCTGGATGCAGAGAAATGACTACATTTTTAAAGGAATTCAACCGAATTAGCAGAATTGCAGAAGTCACTTCATAAGGAATTTGTCTTAGTTATTCTAAGCGCAAAAGCGAGATTAAAACCTCTTATGACATCATGGCTAGAAGACCTTGTGTAATCTTTATGATCTTTTTTGTTTCTTTCTTTGTTTCATAAAGAGTAAAATGCACTAGGGGTCCTTAAATTAGTTGACCTGTTCTGTTTAGGTCCATGAACTTCGAAAATGCATTTTTAGGTCCATGATCTATTCAAGTGTGTCACTTGAGGTCAAAAATGCCTTTGACCGGCGTTGACTAGCTACATGGACAGCCACGTCTGATCCTACGTGGTCAGCGCGTGCCAAGGCCGCGCATGGCATGCACGGCGCAGCTCGGCCAGCGCCGAGCGGCGAGGGAGACGAGCAGGGCTAGGATGGCGCGCGCATGGGTCGTGCGGTGGTGTGGTGAGCCTCACCGGTCGGGCACAGGGTGCAGAACCGCGGCGAGGAGGCAGCCCGACGGAGGCCGGCGAGGAGGAGGGCGAACGGGCGCCGGTGTGGGGGTATGGCGAGCCTCACTGGCCGAGCGCAGGAGAAGGGGGGAGGACGAAGGGGCGAGCTCGGCCGGGGCCCTGCTCCTCCGATACGCCGCTGTTGGGGGAGGGAGAAGGCGTGGGGAGCAGGGGCGGCCGGCGGAGCGCGCGACGACGGTGGAGGGCTTGAGCTCCACCGCTCCCTCTCCTCCATGCGCCGGCGAGGGCTCGAGTTCCGGGTGGCCCGAGCCATGGCTGAGTTCGCCCCAGCACAGGTGGCCACCGATGGAGCTGCGTCGGGAAAGCACAGGTGGTTGCGGAGGAGCAGGGGCCCCCGACGGCGGGCCTTGCGGAGGCGGACGAGCAGGGCCCCACCCCCGACGGCGCCGGCCCATCCCTCCTGTCGGGTACCACGATTAGGGACACCCTAATCGGAGTACTAAGATCACCTTAAAAACGCAAACACATGTTAGGCGACTGAGCCCACGAAGCCCCACGGCCTCCTTCCAATCTGGAAGAAAGGAAAGAACTCAAAGAAGCCCAGTATGCGGCCCATTCGCACCCCTCTCGGACCCGCGGGGTGATCTCCGCCTCGCTCGAGGGCTCCCATCGAGACCATCGACTGCGCCCCGCATCTCCGCCTCGCTCGAGGGTAGCGAATCTACCCTCGAGCGGGCAAAACATCTCCGCCTCGCTCGAGGGTAGTGGACCGACCTTCGAGCAAGGCGAGTCATCTCCGCCTCGCTCGAGGCCACCCCTCGGCGTAAAGGACAAACGGCCCTGCCGCTCACCCGCCCGTCGTACGAAGGCATTAAATGCCAACCACTCCTCCACAGCACCCAGGACAGACGGCGTCAGGCCACCATTCCCCACAGTGGCTGTGACCGGAGTCCCGTCCGCCAACTCCGGTCACTGCTCCGCCATCCCGGACGCTGTGGCAGCACTGTGGGACCTGCGACGCGGGGCGAGACGCTCGGCACAGGTCCGGGATCTCCGCGTGACTCTCGGACCTCCTTAGTGCACACGCCAGCACTCCGTCCAGGGGGTCCGGGACCGCCACGTGCCCTGCTACCGATGATGCATGTGACCCTGACCTGCAGGGTCCACGGAGCGCCACCACGCCACATCTGGAGGACTGTACACCCCACAGCGACGACCATGCCGCCTGCTGGGGCTGGCAAGACGCCAGCGCGATCTCCGCAAGACAAAGGACGATATCCAGGACGACTGCCACGCCCGACGCCATGCCCCACAGCGTACTTCCTACAGTATTCGACCACTGCACCACCGCGATTCGGGGGAAAACGACGACTTCCCCGTTCCCCTGCGCATGTACACCGTCCCTCCTTGTGACTATAAAAGGAGGAGACGGGCTTCCTTTAAGGGGGACGTTCGGGACGTTCGCGATCATCGTCATACACTCAGCACCACTGAGCACCCGATATTGGCACTCATCTCAATCGTCTTCTCCTCTAGTAGAGACCTGGGAGCTTCCCTCCCTCTCTCGCCACGCCTATATCCCCCTACTACAGGCACCTCCGGTGCAAGATAATACAGTGCCCTCGCACACCCCTTTGCTGGACGTACGACCCCGCGGCCAGAACCAGGATAAACCCGTGCGTTACTGTGTTGCCTCTTGCATCAACATCTGGGACGAGGAAACACGCAACATTACTAGTTGGGATCTGGACCGCCGGGTCAGGACACCGACAGTTGGCGCGCCAGGTAGGGGAACGCTGCGTGACATTTTCTCTTTTGTTCCCATTTGATCTCCTGGGATGGCGAGCAGATCCACCCGTACCCCATGGGTGTTTCGGATCCGCTCCCAGCAGGATACATGATCTAGTTCGGGAGTCTCGAGTTCAGAGCAACCGGCAACGGTTACCTCATGGAGCTCCTCTCGCCCAGACGCAACCCGGACATTCCGGCTTCACCAGCCCGGCGCAACAGGCGCTCGGGCCAGCACTCGTGACAAGCGCGTGCAGAGCGGCGCCGGGCGGCACGCATCACCTCCCCTACGTGGGTTGAGGTTGCCATGTCGCGGCTCAGCGTCGCGGCCGACGGGGCCACCGCTTCTCATCACGTGTTTCGGCGTCGGCAGCGCCGGCACCATCATCGACTGCAGCCCTAGTGCCTCCCAGGGGGGGCGCGACTGCGGCGTCGCCCTTCCCCATCGGGATGTGCAACGCTGCGTCCTACGCTTCTTCGTTCAGCACCAACTTCGCCGAGTACGACGACCTGCCGGGTCATCACCTCCTGTCGATCCGCAGCCTCATCGCATCATCTCCGAACGACTCCTACCCCGAAACGGCGAGCTCGATCGCCGGCGACATCAACTTCTTTATGGACAACTTCACGGCCGAGGAGGCCGAGGACTACTCCGGGGTCCGCGACCCCGGCACTTTTTGCTCGTTCCAGCTGTCGACGGCTTACTGACTCACTTGCTCCGAAGACTCCAGCGAGGGGGATTACGATCCCGCCCGGGAGTGCTTCATGGTCCAGCTCGCGGACGGACAAGACGACAACGCTCCGGGTGATGACGGGAACGGCGGGGCAGACGCGCAGGCGAACCAACCGGTGGTGCCGCCTGCGGCTCCTTCTTCTTCGTCAAGCTCGGCGACGCGACAAGCACAGCTGGCGCAGCTCAAGGAGCTTCAAGCCAAGCTCGACGAGCATCGTCGGCAGACCCAGGAGCTGTGCACCGCACTCGAGCAGCAGCGTACCGCGCGTGGTGCACATGTCTAGGCGGCGGGACGTGTTGCCCGGGAGCGGATCCTAGCCGACGACAACGTCGACAAACCTCCGGAATTGAAAACAGCCGGCGAAAAACTCGTCGCTGCAGCCTACCTACTCGAAGCGATGCCCGAGCCATCGACGACTTCGGGTCGCAACCTGCGCCGCGAGGCACAGGCGCTCATCGAGCAAGCTGTTGTGCAGCAGGCCGAGAGCTCTGCGTCTCGCATGCGCTCGATAGCCCCGAAGCAGCCTGGTGGGACTGCACGTCAGGACCACGAGGCTTCGGTGCACACTCCACCAGGAGGTAAAGGAAAGGCAGCCGTAGCACACGACGCGAAGGCACCCTCGGTGCACGACCGCATCAGAAAGGCTCCCGCAAGGGAGCGACTCCACGACACGCGCGGGCATGCCGGCGACGGCGACGCCCGCTACGTCATCAACGGCAGGAAGTACACCCCTCGGCGGGGTGGACGCTTCGACCCCGAGCACGACAGGGGTGAGTCACCGAAGCCTCCGGGTACCAGGGTGTTCAGCCGGGAGATTTGAACTGCTTTTTTTCCCCCACGCTTTCGACAACCCACCACCCTCGTCAAGTACGCGGGCGAGACCGATCCTGCAGTCTGGCTCAATGACTACCGCCTAGCGTGCCAGCTGGGCGGTGCGACGGAAGACGCGGTTATCATCCGCAACCTTCCCCTTCATCTTGCTGACGCCACACAAATGTGGCTCGAGCACTTGCCCGCGGACCAGATCCACAACTGGGCCGACTTGGTCCAGATCTTCGTGGGCAACTTCCAGGGCACATACGTGCGCCCTGGGAACTCCTGGGACCTCAAAGGGTGTCGTCAGAAGCCCAATGAGTCCCTGCGTGACTACGTGCGGCGCTTCTCCAAGCAGTGCACCGAGCTCCCCAGCGTCACCCACGTCGAGGTCATCAACGCCTTCCTTGAGGGCACGACGTGCAGGAACCTAGTGCACCAGCTTGCGCGGAGCTGTCCCGCCAACACCAACGAATTGTTCGACGCTGCCACCAACTACGCCACCGGCGAGGAGGCCGTTGGTGCCATTTTCGACGACAAGCCGAACAAGCGCAAGGAAGATGCGCCTGTGGAGTGCAGCAACGCCAAGATCAACGCCCCCGCCAAGAAACAAAAGCGGGGGAGAAAAGGGAAGAAGCAGGCCCAACCAATCCAGCGTGGACTAGGGTAGGCGGAAGACTCCGACGAGGCCTTTGTCGCCGCCCCGGACCGCAAAGGACCTCGAGGCCCTCCTCGAGGTGGAGGCGGCCTATTCGATGACATGCTGAAGAAACCGTGCCCTTACCACAAGGGCTCGGTCAACCACACCCTTGAGCAGTGTGAAATGCTCAAGAGGTACTATAACCGCGTTGCGCATCACGACGAGGACAAGAAGAAGGATGCTGGCGATAAAGGTGGAGATGACGAGTTCCCCCCGGTAGAGAACGCCTTCTTCATCTTCGGAGGACCAACGACGAACATGACCTCTCGGCAGCGCAAGCGTGAGCGCCGGGAAGTCTTCTCCGTCACCAAGGCCACACCATCCTACCTCGACTGGTCGAAGGACACCATTTCCTTTAGCCGCGAGGACCACCCCGACTACGTCCCGCACCCGGGACGGTACCCGCTCGTTGTCGACCCCATCATCGGCAATACCCGTTTCTCCAAGGTGCTCATGGACGGAGGCAGCAGCCTCAACATCATGTACGCCCACACCTTGGAGCTCATGGGGATTGGACTAAACAAGCTTTGCCCCAGCAAGTTGCCATTTCATGGTGTTGCGCCGGAGAAGCGAGTCCAACCCCTCGGCCAGATCGATCTGCCTGTCTGCTTCGGCACGGCAGCCAACTTCCGCAAGGAGGTACTCACCTTTGAGGTGGTGGGGTTTCGAAGATCCTATCATGCCATCCTTGGTCGTCCCTGCTATGCCAAGTTCATGGCTATCCCCAACTACACCTACCTCAAGCTGAAGATGCCGGGTCCGAAGGGTGTCATCACCATCGGTTCTTCGTTCGAGCACGCCTATGAGTGCGATGTCGAGTGCGTTGAGCACGCGGAGGCTCAAGCGGAGGACGAGGCCCTCGCAGCCACCCTCGACAAAATGGCAAGCGAGGTCTTGGACTCCACGCACCGGCATGCGGGAAGCTTCGAACCCACCGAGGGTGTCAAGAAGGTGCCTCTCGATCCGAATCGCTCCGACGACAAGGCGTTGCAGGTCAGCGCCACCCTCGACAGCAAATAGGAAGTGGTGCTCGTCGACTTTCTCCGCGCCAACGCAGACATCTTTGCGTGGAGCCCCTCGGACATGCCTGGCATACCGAGGAAGGTCGCCGAGCACTCCCTTGATATCCGACCCAGCTCCAAGCCGGTGAAGCAGCGCCTGCGACGTTTCGACGAGATCAAGCACCGGGCGATCGGCGAGGAGCTGCAGAAACTTCTGGCGGTCGGATTCATCAAGGAAGTATTCCATCCCGAGTGGCTAGCTAATCCTGTATTAGTGAATAAAAAGAACGGGAGTTGGCAGATGTGCGTAGACTATACTAGTTTAAATAAAGTATGTCCGAAAGTTCCCTTTCCTTTTGCCACGCATTGATCAAATCGTAGATTCAACTGCGGGATGCGAACTTTTATCCTTTCTTGATGCTTACTCCGGTTACCACCAAATTAAGATGAGACAGTCCGACCAGCTCGCGACTTCTTTTATCACACCTTTCGGCATGTACTGCTACGTCACGATGCCCTTTGGCCTCAGAAACGGCGGAGCTACATATCAGCGGTGTATGCTCCACGTTTTCGGGGACCATCTCGGGTGCAACATAGAAGCATATGTCGATGACATCGTTGTCAAATCCAGGAAGGCGGACGACCTGGTTGCCGATCTCAGGATCGCATTCGATTGCCTAAGGGCCAAAGGCGTAAAACTCAAACCCGAGAAAGTGCGTGTTCGGAGTCCCTCGAGGCATGCTCTTGGGCTTCATTGTCTTCCACCGGGGCATTGAACCGAACCCTGAGAAAGTCTCGTCCATCACTCGGATGGGACTGATCCGAGACCTAAAGGGGGTACAAAGGGTCATGGGATGCCTAGCATCCCTTAGCCGATTCATCTCGCGTCTCGGCGAGAAAGGCTTACCCTTGTATCGACTCCTGAGGAAAACCGAGCGCTTCACTTGGACCCCCGAAGCCCTAGAAGGCATCGCTCACTCACGCCCCCATTCTCACGCCACCCGCGGAGGGCGAGCCCCTCTATCTGTACATAGCCACGATGACCCAAGTGGTCAGCATGGTGGTCGTTGTCGAAAGACGAGAGGAGGGTCATGCTCTACCTATCCAACGGCCGGTGTACTACATCAGCGAAGTATTGTTTGAAACTAAGACACGCTATCCATAGATTCAGAAGCTGCTGTACGCTGTGGTTTTGGCACGGCGCAAGCTGCGCCACTACTTCGAGGCCCATCCCGTCACCGTGGTCTCGTCTTTCCCTTTGGGAGAGATAGTCCGCAACAGGGAAGCCAAGGGTAGAATTGCCAAATGGTCTGTGGAGCTGATGGGAGAAACTCTTACCTACGCCCCCTGCAAAGCGATCAAGTCCCAAGTCTTGGCTGACTTCGTGGCTGAGTGGACGGACACTCAGCTACCCCCACTGCAAATCCAGGCCGAATGCTGGACCATGTACTTCGACGGGTCGGTGATGAAAACCGGCGCCGGTGCCGGCCTCCTTTTCATCTCACCCCTCGGAGATCACATGCGATACGTTATACGCTTGCACTTCCCTGCGTCTAAAAATATGGCGGAGTACAAGGCCCTCCTCAGTAGCCTCCGCATCGCCATCGAGCTCGGCATCAAGCGCCTCGACGTGCGCGGTGACTCTCAACTCGTCATCGACCAAGTGATGAAGGAGTCTAGCTGTCACGACCCGAAGATGGAGGCATACTGCAAAGCAGTACGCCGCCTCGAAGACAAGTTCGACAGCCTAGAACTCAATCATGTCCCGCGCAAGTACAACGAGGATGCCGATGAACTAGCCAAGATCGCGTCGGGGCGGACTACCGTTCCCCCGAACATCTTCGCTCGTGACATCACCAAGTCCTCTGTCGAATTAAAGGATCCGACAGAGCTAGGCCCCTCTACCGCCGGGCCCTCCGGCGGGAACTCCCCAGCGAACAAGGCCGAGCCCATGGACACTAACTTTGAGACCTCCTCCACGGACAAGGCCGAAGCGATGGAGATCGACGAGGCCCCCACTTCGCAAGATTGGCGCATCCAGTACCTTGACTGGATGATTCGAGTGGTCCTACCCTCGAACCGCACTCAGGCGCAGCGCCTCGCTAGGCGGGCCAAGTCCTTCGTCTTAATCGACCACGAGCTGTACAAGCGCAGTCCCTCGGGCGTCTTGCAGCGATGCATCCCCACCCCCGGGGGCAAGGAGCTGATCCGCGACATCCACGCTGGCACCTGCGGTCACCACGCCGCACCGCGCACCCTCGTGGGTAATGCATTTCGGCAAGGGTTTTACTGGCCCACCGCGGTCATCGACGCCACCGACGTCGTGCGGACATGCGAGGGTTGCCAGTTCTACGCTCGAAAAACACATCTCCCGGCCCATGCTCTGCAGACCATCCTCATCACGTGGCCGTTTGCCGTGTGGGGACTGGACCTCGTCGGTCCGCTGCAGAAGGCGCCCGGGGGCTTCACCCACTTGCTGGTGGCGGTCGACAAATTCTCCAAGTGGATCGAGGCTCGACCCATCGGCAAGATTAAATCCGAGCAAGCCGTTTTGTTCTTTACCGACATCGTCTTCAGGTTCGGGGTCCCGAACTCGATCATCACCGACAACGGCACCCAGTTCACAGGCAAGAAGTTCTTGGCGTTCTGCGACAGCTTCCACATACGTGTGGACTGGTCGGCTGTGGCGCATCCACAGACGAACGGGCAAGTGGAGCGTGCCAATGGCATGATCCTCCAAGGACTGAAACCAAGAATCTTCAACAAGTTGAATAAGTTTGGCCGGAGGTGGCTCACGGAGCTACCCTCGGTTATCTGGAGCCTGAGGATGACTCCAAGCAGAGCCACGGGCTTTACCCCGTTTTTCCTCGTCTATGGCGCCGAGGCCATACTCCCCACGGACTTGGAGTACGGGTCGCCAAGGCTCAAGGCATACTAAAAGCAGCAGAACTAGCGAGCTCGTGAAGACTCACTGGATCAAGTGGACGAGGCTCGAGACATGGCACTCCTACACTCTGCGCGCTACCAGCAGTCTTTACGAAGATATCAAGCGCAGAGAGTCCGGCGCCGAGACCTCAACAAAGGGGACTTGGTGCTGAGGCTTCGACAAGACAACAGGGGCCGCCACAAGCCCTCACCACCGTGAGAAGGCCCATACATCATCGCCGAGGTGCTCAAGCCCGGCACGTACAAGCTGGCGAACGCAGACGGCAAAGTCTTCACCAATGCTTGGAACATACAGCAGCTACGTGCACCCGAAGAGGGATGCCCAGCACTAGCAGCCGGAGGCCCGGACCTCCCCCCTCGAGGGGTCCGGGATCTCCACGTGACTCCTGGACCTCCTTAGTGCACACGCCAGCACTCCGTCTAGGGGGTCCGGGACCGCCACGTGCCCTGCTACCGATGATGCATGTATATATGCAAGACCCTGACCTGCAGGGTCCACGGAGCGCCACCACGCCAAATCTGGAGGACTGTACACCCCACAGCGACGACCACGCCGCCTGCTGGGGCTGGCAAGACGCCGGCGCGATCTCCGCAAGACCAAGGACGATATCCAGGACGACTGGCACGCCCGACGCCATGCCCCACAGTGTACTTCCTATAGTATTCGTCCACTGCACCACCGCGATTCGGGGGAAAACGACGACTTCCCCCATTCCCCTGTGCATGTACACCATCCCTCCTTGTGACTATAAAAGGAGGAGACATGCTTCCTTTAAGGGGGACGTTCGGGACGTTCGCGATCATTGTCATACACTCAGCACCACTGAGCACCCGATATTGGCACTCGCCTCAATCGTCTTCTCCTCTAGTAGAGACCTGGGAGCTTCCCCCCTCTCTCGCCACGCCTGTATCCCCCTACTACAGGCACCTCCGGTGCAAGATAATACAGTACCCTCGCACACCCCTTTGCTGGACGTACGGCCCCGCGGCCGGAACCAGGATAAACCCGTGCGTTACTGTATTACCTCTTGCATCAACATCTGGGACGAGGAAACACGCAGCATTACTAGTTGGGATCCGGACCGCCGGGTCAGGACACCGACACCTCCCCACGCCTTCTCCCTTCCCGACGGCGGCGTATCGGAGGAGCAGGGGCCCGACCGAGCTCTCCTCGACTCCGCGGCGGTGACGGCGAGCTGCGCCGGACTCTGTCCTCATCCCTTCTCCGGCGCGCCCTCCTCCGACCAAGCGCACCACGGGGCTGTGCCGCCATCCCCTACTCCTTCCTCGTTGCTCCCTGCCGTGCCGCCGCGATAACCGCCTCCGCCGCGGTAATTTTCTCCCTCTCCTCGCCATCGAGCTTCGCCACCACTCGCTCCATCTCTGTGCGCCACCGGAAGCCAAAGCCGAGCCCAGGTGAGCGCCTAATCAGCGATTTTGCCATCGCCGCCGCTGGCTGAGCTCTGGCGACCCCACGCCTCACCGCCGTCGGCATAGCTCCGACCTCCTTCCTCTCCCTTTTTGCACGCACCGTATTCGTCTTGTCATGCAGGTGCTCTTCCTATAGCTAAAGGCGCCGCTGCGGCCGTAGGCTCGCCGGAACGCAGCTCGTCGCCGACGCGCTCGCCGCCGCGCCGCCATGCGTGCGGCCAGCTCGCTCTGCTTCACGCCGCTGCCGCAAAAACGCTAGATTGGGCTTCGCCCCGTTGCCGCGATGCTCATGCGCACCACGCCGGACCTCGCCATCGCCGGGAACGGCGAGGCCGCCACCGCACTGCGCCGTGATAGCTGCCACGCATCGTCAGGGCGGTGGGCGAGCTCCAGCCCCGGCGTGGGCAGCGCGCGGCTCGGCGCGGACCCGAGCGGCTCCCAGAGCTCTGGCGGCACGGACTCCTCGTCGGGCGGCAGCTTCCTCCCCTTTTCCCTCTCCCTCGTGCGCGGCCGTGGCGTTGCGCCGAGCAGCGACGACGACCTACTGTGCGCAGGGCCATGGCGGCGAGCTGCTGTGCGAGCGGAGCACGCGTGGCGGCCAACGACCACATTGGATCAGACGTGGCTATCCACGTAACCAGTCAAAGTCATTTTGGATCTCAAATGACACACTTGAATAGATCGTTGACCTAAAAATGCATTTTCGAAGTTCATGGACCTAAACAAAACAGGTCAACTAGTTTAAGGACTTCCACTGCATTTTACTCTTTCATAAACTTTGGACTTTGCTTATAACATCTTTTAATATTTATATATTTAATCTAACCCCTCCTGTTTCTTCAAAAATTTCAATACGGAGGATGGTCTGGCCTTTTATTCACTGGGAAATTTGTACAATTGTTTTGTTGCTAGCATTACGACCTCCGTCCTATTCGGAGCCGTCAGATGCACACATCGAACGGCACGCACGTCCTGGTAGAATCGCACACAGAGACCCACTCACCCACCGCGTGCGGCGGCCTGGAGACAGCTGGAGAAGCGAAACAAGCAGACTAGCAGGAGCAAGGTGGAGCAGGGTTAACCATTTCGTTTTCCGGTCAAATCCCGGTGTCTAGCGGAAACGGAATTCCGTTCCGAAATTTCGGTAAATTTCGGCGAATTTCGTTGAATTTTGGTCGAAATTTGTTGAATTTTGAATTTGAAAATGAAATATACCGAAAAATACCGAAATTTCGGATCCCGGTAACTGGCGGAAACGAAAAATTTTCCGAAATTTCGCCGAAATTGTTAACCCTGAGGTGGAGACGCAGCTGACGTGAGTCCATGCTCCCACCCATGACGGCGTAAACCTCTCGCCATTAGAGGGGGAGGAGAAGCTAAGCCAACGGCGGCCTTTCTCCTCCTCGTCCCCGTGAAGCACGCTCTGCGCCTCTGCTACCGGCGGGAGCTCGCGCGCGTCTCGAGGTAAGCCGCCTCTGATCCCAACTCGCGCAGTCGCGCGCCTCGTGGTGCTCGCTCGGATTGGATCGAGGGATAGTGTTAGCTCGCGTATGCTGGGGGATGAGACTTTGGAGCTTGTGGGTGGGGCTTTGCGCGAGCGAGCGACGCCGTTTCGCGCGCACAGGCTGTTCGATGAAACGCCCGTAGAGCCGGGTAGCTGGGATTCGGAGTCTCCATGGTTTTTTCCTCTGTTTTTTTTCTGAGACATCAGATCCTAATATTCTATTGCAGCTACTGGGTTGCTTTCTGCTTGCTCGGTTCGGTTGTGATGGTAGGTTGCTTATGCTTGTGAGATACCGTCTTACTAGGGTGCTACCATTCTGCGATGGGGTGTTCCTTGTTTCATATTCGGTGTTGCGTGCTATGCTTATTCACTGTTTGATAGTCATTCAAATGACTATGCTTATAGTATATTCTTATTATTGTTTTTCCGTTTGAGAACTACTTCATTGGGCTAAATGCTCTTAGTTCATTCCTTGGCCCCTGCAGATCTCAAGCAGCTGATTAGTTGAACATGTTCTTTTTATGATACCCTACCTTGCAAGCTAGTAAAAGATGAGCTCGACCCATCGAGCTTCAAAAGCTGCAAAATCAACAATCAATTACCACCGGCTTTCATTAGATGAGCACCAATTATTTGAGCCAGATGCTTTAGTTACTAAGGATCGAGATGCCGATCATCAACCGAGGCAAAGTCCTCAATCGGGCAAAACATATACTGATAGAAGATTGACCACTCCCCAGTTTGTATCTGCATTGACAGGGATCTGGAATCTTGTTGGCCACCCTGAATCATCTGGTACAACTCAAAGATCTGAGAGCCATGGTATTTCAAGTAGGGAAGACCCTATGTGTTTTAGCAGGGATCAACAAGGACGCATATTAACACCTTCCTGTGCGGAAAACTCAAGTGGTCTGAGTTCTCGAAACTGTTTATCTACACCAAAATCAGTTTATGAAGATCTTAGTTCAGTAAAGAAGGTGTTAATGCTGACATCATTCAGTAGCACTTTTGGTGCTTCATCCACATGGAGACATATGCATTCCATCAATAAGATTGGGGGTGCACAATATTTGCAATGCGCAAATTTATACTCCAAGCAAACTAAAAACACAGAAGAAATTGGGACTTCTGAAAGTAGCAAAAGAAGCATGTGTGAGGAAACTTATTCTGCTTCCACCAATATGGACATTACAGATGATGACTATTCCAGTCAAACAAGAAGCACACCTGCTGAGCTATGTACTAGCTCAAATGAAGAAGCTAGCACTACACATGATGGTGAAACTTCTCTACATGATACTGAATCCAATCTAGAGATATGTCATGAAAATCCTAATTTTTCAGCTGCCACTGTCCACCAAACGGAAATTGCCAAAGAGGCAACAATAATGGCAGGAAATCAGATTTCCAGTAAGGCATGCACAGATTCTCAGGTTGACTCACTGACATGCGTGTCTTGTCTGGTTGGTGGCGATGTTGTTCTTGATCCAGCAAATGCAGATGAATATGCTTATGTTGGTGGCATATGTCCACAACATTCTGTTGATAAGTGTTCACATGAGTTTCAACCAACGTTTGAGCATCGATTTGATGGTGCTGTTACCATAAACAGGCATGCTGTGGCAGGAGCCTTAGCTGGGACTGCAGTCAGTGTTTCTTTGCATCCAGTTGATACAGTGAAAACCATAATTCAGGCTAACAGTTCTGGACAAAGTTCATTCAACCAAACACTGAGGCGCACTCTTCTTGAGAGAGGTAATGTTCAAATATAGCAACCACCACTTAAATTTTATCCCATGTACTGTTGGCCTTGGAGAAATATCAATTGCTATAGTATTTTGAGTTTGATTAATTTCTTGTAAAGGTGTTCTGGGACTTTATGGAGGACTTGCCAGCAAGCTTGCTTGTTCTGCACCCATTTCTGCAATTTATACCTTAACTTACGAAATTGTCAAGGGGACTCTTCTACCTGTTTTGCCACAGGTGATTTCAGTTTCGTTTTTCTACTGATATTTTTTATCTAGTAATTTCCGTCATTACATGTTATACGTTTCTATATTGCTGTTGCGTTGACACCTTTGCAGGAATATCATTCAATTGCACATTGTGCTGCTGGTGGTTGTTCTAGTATTGCAACATCCTTTGTTTTTACACCCAGTGAATGCATAAAACAACAAATGCAAGTGGGTTCTCAATATCAGAATTGCTGGTATGCAATCTTCCTTGCATCTTACTGGGCTGTTCATCTGTTTATTCCTTTATTTAGAAGCTTCTTTTTAGAGTCTAATAAATAGCAGAGATAAACAGAAACCTACTAGTTTTTTCACAGCGAATGAATTTGTATGTTATCTTCAAAAGGACTACTTCTGTAGGATATCTTCATTTCATCATTCTCTTCATCATGCTCTAGTAAGAGTTTCATGTCATCAGGAATGCTTTAGTAGGATGCCTTAAAAGGGGCGGCATTACTTCATTATATGCTGGATGGGGTGCTGTTCTTTGCAGAAATATCCCACATTCCATAGTAAAGGTATCAAATTTTAAGCACCTGCATTAAGTATAATAATTTACTTTTGCATAGCTTTGACAGTTCGTTTTTTTGTGTTTAAAAGAACATGACCCCCCTTTTTTTTCTAACTTGCAGTTTTATGCCTATGAGAGTCTGAAGCAGTCTATTTTGAAATCAGCGCCTGATAATGCCAAGCTCAGCTCTGGCGAGACGGTTAGTTTCTGAACTTTACCTTTTAAATCATCTTCCCTTTTATGTTTTTATTAGTTAGAACTGAAGCACGACTTGTGCGCACTTCTAATTACATTGTACCATCCTGCATTGTTTGCCAATGCTGGAGAGAGAGGGAGGGAGGGAGCTGCATAGTGCATAGAAGTAGGATGATTGCATTCTGCCATCTCAAACACAGAAGATCAAATGAACCTTGAACCCTTTTTTGGTTCATTGCAGCTTTTATGTGGAGGTTTTGCTGGGTCGACTGCTGCTTTGTGTACAACCCCATTTGATGTTGTCAAGACACGAGTGCAATTACAGGTAATGTGACACATGCATATGCAACGTTCTGAGTTAGTTTATCCAATAACTTCCAGTTGTGATGTTTATCATATATTGTTGACTAATCTGATAATAGAATTGTAATCATTGGCACGCAACATGATTCAATTTCAGTCACTTGTATTTATTGGAAACAAACTAATGGTCCCAGCAGAATTAATAACTAAGTTTTCTTTTTGTTTATTAGGCACTCTGCCCTATTAGCAAGTATGATGGGGTTCTTCATGCACTAAAAGAAATTTTCCGGCAAGAAGGCTTCCGTGGTCTTTACAGGTGCAAACATTTACTATAAGCATACCATGCTATTGAACTTGAGTTATTATTCATTCTTATCAGAAAAATCCTATTGAAGTATGCAAATTATCAAGCAACATGTTTTCTCACAGGGGTTTGTCTCCAAGGCTGGTTATGTATATATCTCAAGGTGCTATATTCTTTACGTCCTATGAGTTTCTCAAAACAATTATGTTTCCTGAACAAGAGGTTCCTGCAAGTAGCTTTTGATCATGAAATGAGAGAACATGGTGCAACAGTGCGGTGGTAAAGAACAAAGAACTTGTATTGATACGTCAACCTCATGAACTAACTTCTGGGGTGGTCTGACTTAGAATTTAGTTGTACTTACTGTGCTATCCAATTTTTGTGTCTTGAAGTCGTGTACATCATAGAATACCTTTTTGGGTAATCTCAGATTTAGGCGATAGAGAATTTTGTACCATCAGTAAAGGTGATAGCAGTAAAGGCAGTAATTCCCTTTCAGGGAACCTGTGAATGTGTCATGGACTCATGGTTCTGTATTTTGGTTTCTTACTGAAACAAAGGTCATGTTTATTGAAGGAATCTGCTGTTCAAAATCCAATATAATTTGTGGTTACTTTCCTGTGATCAATTGTTGTGCCCAGCAATAGAGCTTCCACAGTTATCAGAAATTCGAATGCTTGTACAAATGTATGTTTTCTTCCATTTGCATGAAATTCAAATGCTTGGAGAAGTGTATGTTTCCTCCCATCTGCATTAGCTATTAAGATATACAAGCGTAATAAGATATTTCACATCCAAATGATGTTATTGAACTTATCATTAAATGTAATTTTTAAGTTGTATTTAAATTTTTTAACTAAGATGTTCTCGAAAGGCAATGGTCAACTGTGTATTACTACTCTTAACGACTCGTGAAATGACCAGGTAATAGAGGTATTATTATTTCTGAACCGTGAATGATCGAAATGCGCAAAGATTACATTGTGAGAAAGTAGTTTTTCTTGATATCAATCCATGAATCTTCTGACAGTCATCCAATATACACAAACTTGGCACGTACATAGCCACAGTTACGGAGTTACCACACGCACACAGTAAAAAGTGCTCGAGCAAAAGCTAAATCTAAGCTCTCCTATACCTCATCCAGCGCTAGCTATGTCGTGCGCACCAGTCACGTCTGGAACCTAGCACACACGGCTGACGCTCAACTGCTTAAGATCTCACCGACGATGCCACTGGCTCCGGCAATCCGGCGCGCCGCGCGGCCGCGCACCTGGCCAGGAAGTCGGGCTCGCACGCGCAGACCCTCCCGTCGTCGAAGTTCTGGGAGTAGCTGGCCGGGTCGTAGTTGAGCCCGCCGGCGCCGAGCACGTACGTCCGGGAGCGCCGGCGCGGCCAGCCCATCCGCCTCACCGCCTGAGCCTGAGCCACAGCGCCGCCAGGCCGAACCAGCCCCAGCACGACGCGACGGCCGCGCTCGTGCGCCCGTACGCGTCCTCCATCGTCTCCCTCCTCCTGCCAGGTCCCGGCTGTTGGTGGTTCAATCTGCTATTGGGGGAGGAGACTGAGAGAGCGCGGCGAGTGGCCAGGTGCGCCGCGTGCTTTGCAATGCCGTCACATCCAGCTCCCCTGAAATTTATGTGTGCTGGGCGACGGGTTGAAATTTTCTACAGAAAATCCAAAATTGCAACGAGATTTGGAGCTACTATACTACTACTTTTGAAGAAAAAAAATCAAATAAAATTCCAACGGTTTTGGAGCTACTACTAGTAGTCGTGCTCAGCCGCCAGGAACTCGACACGGAGCCACACAAAATTCTCTGTCACGACCCAACATGGACGCAGAATTCGCTATTATCCCGATGCGTGACGTAACACTTGTGGCGTCGCACTGGTGCTTCCGATAACAGCAGAAACGGGAAATGGACCTGGAGGCCTGCTCTATTTTTGGGATGTCATTTCCTTTTTTATGGGGAAAACAAAAAACCCACTGGCCACTGCCATGCGAGACAGGTCGGTAAAGTTTGTACCTGTTTACCGGACGCGGACTGGGAAACGACACGGACTTGTTTGTGTTACTGTTCCCTAAAAATGGTCAGTTCCAGTTGCAACTGCCACACGCGCTGAGCGTTGAAGCAGCGTTTCGACTGGATTTCAGCTAAAACAGTCGAACAAATGACCTGAACCTACCTACTCAAACAGTCAAAACTTATTCAACTGTACGAACCTACGAGCTCAACTCCTTCGCCACCTCCGTTCAGCCCAAGAGCGGCCATGCATTCTCGCCGACGAACTGCCTCTGCACGCATATATGCCTGCTCCCTCCTTCGCAATGCATCTCCACCTCCATTGCAGCAGCCTTGCATCCTTTGCACACATGCAACTCCACCTCCATTGCAGCAACCTTGCGAATTGCCTTCTCCCCATCTCAAATGGATCCAGCAAAGATCGCTCTGCTCTTCGCGCTCTCCTCCGCGCTGCTCGCGGCCGCTGCAGCGCACGATGACGACACATTGACGAGCAACATGGGCGAAGGGGTCGTCATCGGTGTCCTCGACGACGGCATCGACGCGGGGCACCCGTCGTTCGGCGACGAGGGGATGCCGCCGCCGACCGCCAGGTGGCGGGGCCGGTGCAAGCACCCCGGCGTCGCGGCCTGCAACAACAAGCTCGTCGGCGTGAGGGAGTTCACGCGGCACCTTCGCAACCCCGCCCGCCGGGCGGCGAGGGCTGGCACGCACGGGACGCACGCGTCGAGCATCGCGGCCGGCACGCCCGTGCGCAGCGCCGACGGCGGCGCGGTGGTGTCCGGCGTGGCGCCGCGCGCGCACCTCGCGTTCTACCAGGTGTGCGCGGGGCGGGGGTGCACGAGGGGCCCGGTCATGCACGCCGTCGAGACGGCGATCGCGGACGGGGTCGACGTTCTCTCCATGTCGCTCGGAGACGACGGCGGCGTCGGGTTCCACGAGGACCCCGTCGTCGCGGCCACGTTCTCGGCCGTCATGAAGGGCGTCTTCGTCTGCGCCGCCGCTGGCAACGACGGCCCGACGCCGGGGTCAGTCGCCAACGACGCGCCGTGGATACTCACGGTCGGCGCAAGCTCAGAGAGCTCTCCGCACTCTAGCAACGTCGCGGCGTTCTCCTCCCGGGGCCCGAGCCGCAACAACGGCGGCGTGCTGAAGCCGGACATCGTGGGCCCTGGCGTCGACATCCTCGCCGCCGTGCCACGCTCAACGCGCGGCCCAAGCTTCGCGCCCCTCTCCGGCACGTCCATGTCGGCGCCGCACCTCAGCGGCGTCGCGGCGCTGATAAAGAGCGCGCACCCGACCTGGTCTCCCGCGGCCATCAAGTCCGCGATCATGACAACTGCCGACACCTCTGTCACTGACGAGACCGGCGCGCCGGCGAGCTACTTCGCCATGGGCGCCGGGCTCGTCAACGCGGCCAAGGCCATCGACCCGGGCATGGTCTACGACATCTCGCCGGAGGAGTACATCCCCTACCTCTGCGGCTTGGGCTACACCGACGACCAAGTGAACCGAATCATTTACCCTGCACCCGCCGTTCACTGCGCCGACATGGAGAACACCGAGGCGAAAGATCTGAATACCCCATCGATCATGGTCGCGCTGACGGCGGACAGGCCGGCCGTGACGGTCAGGCGGACGGTGACCAACGTCGGAGCGGCCAGGTCGGCGTACCGGGCGGACGTGAGTGCGCCGGAGGGGGTCTCGGTCACGGTGGTTCCTGGAGAATTGCAGTTCGACGAGGTGGGCCAAAAGGCGAGTTTTACCGTCACCGTGGAACGAGCTCCTGGCGTCGTGTTGGCGTCTGAGTTTTTGGACGCGCAGATTGCGTGGGTGTCAGAGGAGCATGCCGTGCGCAGTCCGGTATCCATTGCTGCTAGGTTCTGATGGGCACTTGATGAATAGTTGAAGTAGTTAAAACTCTAGAATTCAGATTGTACATAGGGGACTGTTTACATCAGATGGCTGAACGTGAATCACGTGACTGGACATTTTCTGACTTCCAACAAGTTTAGTAGTGTTTTTCACATGAGAAAAATTGTCACGTATGTAGAGAAAGTTGAAATCATTTAGCAGTTCATGACGCGGTCGTTCGTTTCCGGTCATGTGACTTAGGCCCTGTTTAGTTCCCAAAAAATTTCAAGATTCACCATCACATCAATTTTTTGGACATATGTATGAAGTATTAAATGCAGTTTAAAAAAATAACTAATTGCGCAGTTTAACTGAAAATGATAAGATGAATCTTTTGAGCATAATTAGGTCATGATTGGACACTAATTACCAAATGAAAACGAAAGTGGTACAATAGCCAAACCCAAAAAATTTCGCAAACTAAACATGCCCTTAATTAGACACATTTTACAAATTTAGAAACCCGTCATGCCTGATGGGCTTCATTTATGTTTCTGAGTCGTACAACGTCACAAGGGGATCCATACATGTTACTTCTAAGCATGAGCTATTGAGTAGTATATGACGGGTCGATCATCAGTTCATCGTCCTTCTTGCATGGAAAAGCAAACACTTTATGTATAGGCAGGGGCGGATGCACACCCCGGGCCACCCGGGCCATGGCCCGGGGTTCGGCCCAAATTTTTTTCATTTTGCAGTAGTTTCTATTTTTGTATTTGGATCAATTGTTAAAAAGGACTTGGATCAATTGCTGAAGAAGAATAAATATATTACTTCGCGATGACGTTTTTTGTATGTTATCTATCTTTCCGTTTATATTTTCATGTATCTTTTGAACTGTGAGTTTGTGGACGTCTATACTTGAAACTCGGCCCGGGATTCGACTCAATCCTGGTTCCGCCACTGTGTATAGGTGACCACTGCATTTCCATCTTGGAATGCAAGAACGATATCTGCTACGATTGCCGGTGACGCATTGAAACCTTCATTGCAGGTAGGAATCAAGATTTCAGTTGGGTATTCATCAACATTGAAGGGAAGAACTGAATTTAAACTGGGGTCTGCGCACAACTTAAATGTTCAGCATTGTGAGGTGCAGAATCCTCCTCCATTTCCTCCACGTTTGGAGCTCAAACGAAGCATCAACTGAACCTGTGGCCGCAAGCAAGCAACCTCTAATCCTGCCAACCCTTGCTATTTTAAGCTTGTTCATCCTGCTGGCACGCACAAGGTTACCAATCATTCCGATCAGGCACAATGCCATTTTTAGGATAATCAGCTCGCATGTAGGTGGTAGCCGTCATCGGATTCACCTTGGTTCGGTCTGTTCTCCAATGGATCCTCCGAATCCAACGCGCTTAGCGGCGCTTCTCTCCCTCTGCGTTGCCGTCTTCCTCCTCGCCTCGCTTCTGGCTAGCACCGCCGTCGCGCACAACGACCATGGCCTGCACAGGAACTACCTCATCATCGTGCGCACGCCGTACGAGTACGACCGGGACCTGTTCAAGGACGTGTCGAGCTGGCACGCGTCGCTGCTCGCGTCCGTGTGCGACATGGCAGAGGAGGAGCTCGACAAGGACCCCTCCGCCATGGCGCGGCTCATCTACTCCTACCGCCACGTCGTGAACGGCTTCGCGGCCCGCCTCACCGACGAGGAGGTGCGCGCCATGGAGAGCAAGGACTGGTTCGTCAAGGCCATCCCGGAGAAGACGTACAGGCTGATGACCACGCACACGCCGCAGATGCTCGGGCTCACCGGCAAGGCGTTCCACGGCGGCCTGTGGGGCAAGAGCAACATGGGCGAGGGGATCATCATCGGCGTCCTCGACGACGGCATCAGGCCCGGGCACCCGTCCTTCGACGCGACGGGCATGAAGCCGCCGCCGGCCAAGTGGAAGGGTCGCTGCGACTTCAACAGCTCCGTGTGCAACAACAAGCTCATCGGCGCGCGGTCGTTCTACGAGTCGGCCAAGTGGAAGTGGCAAGGGATCGACGACCCCGTGCTGCCCGTTAGCGAGGGCTCGCACGGCACGCACACGTCGAGCACGGCGGCCGGCGCGTTCGTGCCCGGCGCGAACGTCATGGGCAACGGGCTCGGGACGGCCTCCGGCATGGCCCCCCGCGCGCACATCGCGCTCTACCAGGTGTGCTTCGAGGACAAGGGCTGCGACCGCGACGACATACTGGCAGCGCTGGACGACGCCGTCGAGGAGGGCGTCGACGTGCTCTCGCTCTCGCTTGGCGACGACGAGGCCGGTGACTTCGCCTACGACCCCATCGCGCTCGGGGGATACACCGCCATCATGAAAGGCGTCTTCGTCAGCGCCGCGGGTGGGAACATGGGCCCGGGACACGCAACAGTTGCCAACGAGGCGCCGTGGCTGCTCACCGTGGCGGCAGCCACAACCGACCGGAGGTTCGTGGTCTCTGTAAAGCTCGGCAACGGGGTCGAGCTCGACGGCGAGTCGCTGTTCCAGCCCAAGGGCTTCCTGGGCATGCAGCGGCCGCTGGTAAGGGACCTCAGCGACGGCACGTGCTCCGACGAGAAAGTCCTTACGCCGCAGCACGTCGGCGGAAAGATCGTCGTCTGCGACGCCGGTGGCAACTTCACCGCCCTCGAGATGGGGGCCGCGCTACGCGAAGCCGGCGCGGCCGGCATGGTCGTCATCAACATCCAGGAACTCGGCTCGGTGATCCAACCCAAGGCGCACGCCCTCCCGGCGTCGCAGGTGCCTTTCTCGGTAGGGCAGAAGATCAGGGCATACATGAACTCGACGGGCGACGCGACGGGCGAGCTCATCTTCAAAGGAACCGTCCTCGGCAACCGCGACTCGCCGGTCGTGGCGGCGTTCTCGTCGCGGGGGCCGAGCAAGCAGAACCAGGGGATCCTCAAGCCCGACATCACCGGCCCCGGGGTGAACATCATCGCCGGCGTCCCCAGGCCGGCGGGGCTCATGGCGCCCCCCAATCCGCTGGCGGCACATTTCGACATCCTGTCCGGCACGTCCATGGCCACGCCGCACCTCAGCGGGATCGCCGCGGTGATCAAGAAAGCGAACCCGACGTGGTCGCCGGCGGCGATCAAGTCGGCCCTGATAACGACGGCCGTCACGACGGACCACCGCCGGAAGCCGATAGCGGCGCACGACGGGTACCCCGCCAACCTGCTCACGCTGGGCGCCGGGTTCGTGAACCCGATGAAGGCCCTGCGGCCGGGGCTCGTGTACGACCTGTCGGCGGCGGACTACGTCCCCTACCTGTGCGGGCTCAGGTACAGCGACCACGAGATCAACTCGATCATCCACCCGCTGCCGCCGGTGTCGTGCGCGCAGATGCCGGCCGTGGAGCAGAAGGACCTCAATTACCCGTCCATCACCGCGTTCCTGGACCAGGCGCCCTACGTCGTGAACGTCAGCCGCGTGGTGACCAACGTCGGGCGCGCTAGGTCCGTGTACGTCTCGCTGGTGGAGGTGCCGGCCGAGCTGTCGGTGACGGTGACGCCGGGCACGCTCCGGTTCACCAAGGTGAACCAGGCCAAGAGGTTCACGGTCACCATCAGGCCCGTGGGCGCGCGGAGGGAGAAGGGGATCGCGGAGGGGCAGCTCAAGTGGGTGTCGCGCAAGAACGTGGTGCGCAGCCCCATCCTCGTGTCGTACAAGAAGTTCGTCCAGGACACTGCTCATCTCACTCATTGATGACCAGTACTGGATTGGGTTTGTCAATCGCCTTGGCCCTTGGATGTAATGTGGGTCTGCAGTAGGATAGGTTCTCGTGTTTCCTGTTGACAGTCGGGTTCTGTCATGTGCAGTGTATGCCTGTATTTTAGACTATAAATTATGTGGATCAATATATTGAAGTTTCATGTTTGTCACCTTGAAATTACAGATATCAATTGATGTTTTATCTCAGCGGTGTTTGTTTTATCTAGAAACTTTTGAGTTGCAAATGACCTTTTACAAAATATCACTTGCTTGAAAATTTGTCAAGAGAATAAATGGAAGTGTTGGATGATGGTGAACCAAGGTTATGAGTAGCATAACAGAATCATCTTTTAGGCGCAAATAGATGACACTGGAATTATGAGAAAAAAAAATGAAAGGCAAGGGGATCCATCATAACAAGTAACAACAGCGGAGATCACCTATTTGGATGTCAACTTCTAGGGCAGTTCAAATTCCAAATTTCAAACTAAATTTATGGAAGTACTATAATTTTTAAGGAGAAGTCTATTTTTTTAATCCTGAACTAATATGGTCATCCGATTTTAGTCCTTGAGCTACGAAACCGGATATCCTACACCGAAACCGTTCGAAAAACAACCTTGGACTCAACCTAAGGCGGTTTTGCTATAATATAATTTCTGAATTTCTAGGATTTTACACCTCTCTCAATTAAATAATGGAGGAAGCATAGTTTACATTATCTAAAATTTATGATATTTTGCTTAGAGGTACCAAAAGAGACAAGGAATCTACTTTGGCTAGATGTGTGACATTAGACGTAAAGGAATTTGAATCATAAAAGTTTAAAAATAGGTAGAATTCAAAATTTCTTGAATTTTTAGGCTAGTTGAACCTTTACTAAAAATGCATTAAAAACAAGATAATTCAAACTTTTTTATTTAGTTTAATAAAGTATTTTTTATTATCCCAAGTTCTATAGAAAATTATCAAATTAGAATTTTAAATATTCAAATTTGATTCAAATTTGAGCATTGTGAAGGAATTCAAATAATTTCAACAAAAATTGGACCAATAAAAAATATTATTAAACTAAATAAGAAAGTATGAATTATCATGTTTTTAATGCATTTTTAGCAAAGGTTTAGCTGGCCTAAAAATTAAAGGAATTTTGAATTTTACCAATATTTAAAATTTTATAATTCAAATACCTTTATGTTTAAAGTAGCACATCTAACTGAAATTGATTCTTTGCCTCTTGTGCTACCTCCCAGCAAAATATCTTGATTTTTAGACAATATTAACTATGCTTCCTCCACTATTTAATTGAGAGAGGTGTAAAATCTTAGAAATTCGGAAACTATACTGTAGCAAAATCGCCTTAGGTCGAGACCACGGTTATTTTTTGAACGGTTTCGGCAACTGGAGGTGTAGGATGTCTGGTTTTGTAGTTCAAGGATCAAAATCAGACGATTGTGATAGTTAAGGGTTCAAAATGGTCTTTCCCCTAATTTTTAACAAGTTGAGGAAAAGATGTCATTCAATTGACAACTACTTCATCTAGGATAACATTTCTATTTTTATATAAAATGAAAGAAAAGAAACACAAGCATTTTCTTTTGGGTGGAGAAAATGGCATCGATGTATTATTGTATTACTTGAATGCAAGAATGTCAAGGAATGTAGTAGTATTGTTTACTGTGAAGATTCTACAGGATGTCTTAGATTCGTAGCTCAGAGCTAAGTCAAAATGGAGCACAATGCTACAGAATTTACAAGGAAACTACTTTGAAGACTCCAAGTGTGTCCTTGCCAAGAATGCACGGGATGGAATCATGGAATGGACGAAAACAACAGCCTTGACGTGTCGACCGGGTTTAGCCTGCAGGGGTTTACTGGTACTTCTTCCACCATCATATCGGATGGGCCACAAGCCCACAACGCGCTTGGTCTCTCTCCGCCTCTGAGGCCTCGGCGGCCGGCACGTAGTGCACTTTTGAACGGAACTCAGCTACAGTTTCTCTTCAATTTCATCACTCCACAAAGACAGGACGATGCTGGTACAAACGTACAGCACTGACTGATGCTGCGCCAGCTGAATTCTTACACCACTAAGGCCGTGTTTAATTCTTTACGTGTAAAAATTTTGCGTTGGAATCTTACTAATTTAAAGTACTAAATGAAGTCTATTTACAAAACTTTTTGCATAGATGGGTTGTAAATCGTGAGACAAATCTAATGATACTAATTAATCTATAATTAGCAGATGTTTACTGTAACATCACTGTTGCAAATCATAGATTAAGTAGACTCATTAGATTTGTCTCGCGATTTACAGTCCATCCATGCAAAAAAATTATAAATAGACTTTATTTAGTACTCCATGTATGTGTTCCAACATTCGATGTGACGTTTTTTTTTACATTTATGGAGTTTAAGATCTGGTGCCTAAAAGGGCAATCGCGGGATGGCAGTTGACTTTGACCGTTGGGAACGGCCAAGTCTCCTGATTTCGGGAGTGGGCACGCGCAAGAGTGCAACTGCAAACAAACTGAAATCGCAATCCTATTCTTCCCCGTCTTCAGTCCCGGGAGTTGATGGTGGCGTGGAGACCTTAATTCCTTAAACCAGAATCTCTAGCCGCCATTGGAGGACACTGATCTTACACGTTGCGTGGCCACTTGGATAAACTACCGAGTTCGTCTGCTTTCGTAGATGACGCTGATGCGCGTGTTCATCCCCGACACCCGATTCATAATCATTAGGCGGAAACACAAATTGTTTTTTTAAGTAGTAATATACAATTCCAGAACCGAAACAGACAACCATCAGTTTTTTTTAAGGGATGGTGGCATGGAGCCAAATCAAATGTCCTCGGTATCTTGAGACGCTACGGGAAGGTGCCTGGCAATGTTAATTCCGTCGGAGTTGACGTGGCCGAGGTCATCAAGCCAATCCGAGCTCGTACGGGAAATGGCACCCAATGCTACATATCCAGAATTCCTTCGCCAACAGCGGCTTCAGCCGGAGCTAGGTCCGGAAGGATGCAGAGCCCCGGGGGCGCGGCGCACCGGCGGTGGGACACGTCGTCGTCGTCGCAGTACAGCTTCAGGACGTCCGTGAGCAGCGCCGCGGACATCACCGCCGGCGATGAGGTGGAGGAGGCGAGCCCGCCGCCCGTGGAGGGCAGGGTTTTCGTGGCCGTGCCCGAGGAAGTCAGGCACGGGAAGAGCACCCTGCTGTGGGCGCTGGAGAGCCTGGCCAAGGACGGCGCCGGGGTCGTGATCGCCCACGTCCACTGCCCCGCGCAGATGATCCCCATGAGTAAGCTTTCCTTGATACTCGTGTTGTTTGGACGATTGCCTGACGAATTTCAATTACTGTATCCATGAACATGAAATCCTGAATGCTGCCGCCACTTGCGGTTCCACGAAAAATTGGATGTGTTTTGTTGACAATGGAAAGCAGTTAGGACCAAGCAAAGTCTGTACACAGCTACAACCAGCACAACTTAAAAGGGATTTTCTTGTTTCGTCATGCAAATTGTAGTCACTGAGAGTAAACATACCTTGACTTTCTTACCTGCTCGTTCTTTGTTAGCTGAGCTACTAAACTTGTTTTCACATGTCCGAAAAGGCATTGCCATCTTCTGAATTCGTGCCCCATGGTTCATTCCTCTGAAAGCCTGATAAATCGTCTCTGCTGCATGATTGTCGGCATGAAAAAACTACGAAACTATTATGCATTGAAAGAAACAGGCATACATGCTCTAAAGCCATGAAACTGGCAGCAGTTTTAAGACCATAATTTTTTGCCATGGTACAGTAAAAAATTCTTCAATGATGATAAATACTGCTCAAGAGTTCAGACTTCACTGAATTGTCCTTATATTCTGTTATTTCAGTGGGGGCAAAAGTTCATCACACGACGGTGAATCCGCAACGGGTTAATGACCATAGAAAGAAGATGCGAGCAGAGGCAGAGGAGAAACTAGATGAATATGTTAAGATGTGCATAAGGAAAAAGGTGCTCTTCCCCACCTCTCTTGCCATGAATAAAACTAATGAACCACCTAAACCGCCCAGCAACACAGGAGAATACAGTGAATGCATATATGCCTTAAATGATAAATTGCTGCCACATTACCTTTTATAGGTCAGCTGCGAGAAACTAATAATAGAAAACGAGGATGTTGCTAAAGGGCTTGAAGAGCTTATTTCCCTTCACGGCATCACCAGGCTTGTCATGGGAGCAGCTGCAGACAAACACCACTCAAAGTATGAATCACACCTGATGATTAGAGTGTCTTTCTCATGTTTATATTTGGATTTTGGTAGTTTAAAGTTGCAAAACATCATCAAACTATATTCCTTATTAGTGCACAAGTTATACGTGGCAAAGTTGGTCCTGCTATCTAATAATTGTTCCCCTATTGTAGGAAAATGAAATCACTTAAATCCAAGACGGCACTCAGACTGATGGAGACAGCAGCCTCATCGTGTAAGATATGGTTTACTTGTAAAGGCCATCTAATATGCACCAGGTATGATTAAGCTGAGAAGGTTTTTACCTGCCTAAGATATAAACTATTTTCTGGAACATTAAGTATCAGTGAAGTGTCAATCAGTTGGTGGTCCAATTGTGATAACACCTGCACCTTGAGGCTAGCATCCATAGTTTGGGCTCCACTAAAGTTAAATGTGGTTATTTGTGAACCTTCTTGGATTTGACCCCATAACATCTCATTTATTTGATTCTTAACTTGACTAATCAACTCCATATCACTACAAAATAGCTATAGTTAATGTCAGTAAAGTTCATTGGAAAAAGAACAAAAAAGGGGATAAAATCTGACCTCTGAATACTGCAGGGAAGCAAATACAACTGTTCCTGCCATACCAGCATCACCTGCATTCACAAATGCATCAAACTCCTCAGTAACCAGCGTTATTAGCCATCTGAGATCAGTTACAATCAGTCATTCACACTCAGAGAGCGAGGCATCAAGCTCAAACGGAAGTCCAAGGCATGATCTGATAAGATCGAGAACAGAAGTGGGGTTGTATCCCTCTCTAGAAGCTATCAGCACACCGTCTCGGCTACATGAATCCTATGGCAGGCCTACAAGTACATCAAGGAGCTCTATAGATTCCTGGAGTGAATTTGGGAGATTGCAGAACTCCTGGTCTGATCCATCAAGAAATGACGATGCAGTCACTACCTCTGGATCAGCAATGCCACATCAAATGCAAGAACCTGACGATGAGAATTTCTCATCCCCTTCTCATGAGCTGGTACGTATCATAAAGAAGAATGACGATTTAATAAAAACTCTCGAAAATGAAGTATAACTGAGTACTGAAATAAGTTTGGTACTACACAGGAGAATCCAGTTGATGCTAATATATACGATAGGCTCACAGAGGCTCTCAGTGAAGCTGAACTCTCTAAGAAAGAAGCATATGAAGAATCAAACAAACGCCGAAGAGCTGAACGAGATATGATTTCAGTTCTTCAAAAGGTAAGGTTTCTCCCTTATTAATGATTGAGATTGCAAATATCAAACCAACGGACCAACCAAAGTCATACACTAATTTTACAGACAAAAGAGATAGAAAACTTATATCAGCATGAGATCAGGCAGCGAAAAACAACTGAGGAAACGCTCATGAGACAGGCACAAGAGATTGAAGAAATGGAAACACAGCATCATGCTATCTCCAATGAACTACATGATGTCAAGGAGCAGAAGTTCACTCTAGAGCAACAAATAAAAGAGATGGCATCTGTAATCAAAGATTGCGAAGAGAAGATGGCGGCGAACAAACACCTTCTCGATGTGCTGCAAACAGAAAACGAGAAGCTGCAGCAAGAACGAGACGCTGCAGTGGCTGAAGCTGATGGCTTGCGTCAGAAGAATGACCAGAAAATTTCAATGCCATTGCCAGCTGAAACACTTAATACTGAGTTCTCCTACTTTGAGCTAGAACAAGCAACCCAAGGCTTCGAGGAAGGACTTAAGATTGGCGAGGGTGGATTTGGAAGCGTCTACAAAGGGTTCCTCCGCAACACAACAGTTGCTATAAAGTTGCTGAATCCGCAAAGTATGCAAGGACAGTCAGAATTCAACCAAGAGGTGATGCAATTCATCAGATTATTGGCTTCACTTCATACAATCAAATAGGCAATCATGCCTGACCCTTGAGTGACACCATTGCAGGTTGCTGTCCTCGGTAGAGTGCGGCATCCAAACCTTGTCACACTGATTGGCTCCTGCCGGGAGGCGTTCGGCCTGGTTTACGAATTCCTCCCCAACGGCAGCCTCGAGGACCGGCTCGCGTGCATCAACAACACGCCGCCACTGACATGGCAGGTGCGCACCAAGATCATCTGCGAGATGTGCTCGGCCCTGATCTTCCTCCACTCGAACCAGCCGCACCCGGTGGTCCACGGCGACCTGAAGCCTGGCAACATCCTCCTCGACGCCAACTTCGTCAGCAAGCTGGGGGACTTCGGCATCTGCCGGCTCCTGAGCCAGTCGAACACCGCCATGTCCAACACCACCAGGTCCATCACCACAAAGCTCCACCGGACGACCACCCCAAAGGGGACCTTCGCGTACATGGACCCGGAGTTCCTGTCCACGGGCGAGCTCACGCCGCGGTCCGACGTGTACTCGTTCGGCATCATCATCCTGCGGCTCCTGACGGGGCAGCCGCCAAAGAGGATCGCAGAGGTGGTGGAGGACGCGATGGAGCGAGGGGAGCTGCACGCCATCCTCGACCCCACCGCGGGGGACTGGCCGTTCGTGCAGGCCAACCAGCTGGCGCACATCGGCCTGCGGTGCGCGGAGATGAGCCGCCGCCGGCGGCCGGACCTCGCGGGGGAGGTGTGGAAGGTGGTGGAGCCCCTCATGAAGGCCGCCTCGCTCCCCGCCGGGCGCCTGTCGTTGGCGCCGTCGCTGGACGATGCCAACGCGCCGTCCTACTTCGTCTGCCCGATCTTCCAGGAGGTGATGAGCCACCCCCACATCGCGGCGGACGGGTTCACGTACGAGGCCGAGGCCATCATGGGGTGGCTCGACAGCGGGCACGACACGTCGCCGATGACGAACCTGAAGCTCGAGCACTGCGAGCTGACGCCGAACAGGGCGCTCCGCTCGGCGATCCTCGAGTGGCAACAGCAGCAGCAGCGGAGATAACCATTTCGGAAGCGCCCATGCAGCTCCGTGTCTTGATCCTTAATTGCAAATGTAAATTGTGTACATAGTGTTTGGATTCTATGCGTCAAAATTTGTTTGAATTAGGATGAAGAAAAACAATAAAAGGCAAAATTCTTTAGTGTTCTGGAACAGTGTGGGGTATCAGATTTTGCAATGCCAAGGCTACCTTGTAAATCGAAGCGGAATGACAACAGACTTACCTCTCATAGATTGTTAGTGCAATCTGATCCGCCTCGAATAGGCAAATCCCCCAGGAACATCGGCTGACGGCTGGGAGCCTGGACGCCGGATCGAGCGGCGTCACAGCAAGGCTACTGGGCCAACGACGACGGAGGAAGCAGGTCGTCTGACAGGCGCCCATGGATGGGGGAAGAGCGAGCAATGTTGAGTGCTCTATTCTATTTGTGATGAGTGAATTATCAACCGTGCGGTGTGATCGTGCGCTTGGTCTTTGGATTGCAGGTACACGGGCGTCGAGTGTTGACGGGGAGCTGCCGTGGAGGTGCTGTGGCCGATGAACCGTGCGGTGGACGGCGGTGAAGGGCAGCCGGGACCGGAGCTCGGACCGGGCGGCAGATGTGGCGTCCACTCCTGGATCGAGGGCGCAAGCGGCGACGGAAGACAGGTTTCTTGGTTTGCGCCACAAAACCAAGGAGACGGACAGCGGTTGAAGACGCCAAGTCGTGGAGGCACGGGCGTCGGTCTCGGAACTGACGGAGGCGACGGGCGTCGACGGCGTCTAGGGCCTCGCTGCGGGCGAGGAGGTGACAGGCGTCGGGCGGCGTCTAGGGCCGTTAGAAGGCAGAGGCGGGAACGACGTCTAGGGCCACGGCGTGGAGGCGGGAATCTTCCCGCGCGTGAATTTTTGGCGGTTTTCTCAAAACCGGCCACCTACCCAGATTTCGCGGACCCTCCAAAACCGCGGACCAGTACTTCGTCGACGTGGCGGCATCGCAGCAAAGACTTCGAGTCGAAGAAAGAAGCTCCGCCGTCGATCGAGTCTGTACAGCGGGCTGCTGCAGACCCGACCGGTCTGACCGGTCTGGCCGCAGCAGCTGGGTATAAAAACCCCTACCAGGCCGTGGCTGGTTGAGTCTCTTGAGTCTTTTGTTTTCTCTTCGTTTTTCCTTCTCCCTGCCTCTGCTCCAGGTTAGGGCCAAGGACTCCAATGCAAAAGAGGGTTAGGGTTTAGCTAATCTCTCAATTTTAATGGGTAGGATGACGGGCAGATGGCTCTAGCTTTGTATAGGTGAATTCCTCTGAAACTTATGAATGAAATCTTGTTGAGTTCATCTATGTGTGCTGAGTATTCGTCCTCCCCTTCCTCTCTTGCATTTTTGGCTTGATTTCCTCTCTTTTGGATGATTCGTGTGTAGAGAAATCGAGCCCTTGGATTCGTGTTTTGCTGGACTTTTTGTGACGATTCCTATGCATCTAGCCTAGTGCCAAACCCCCTGGAATCGCGAGTTCACACGAATAGGTTTTGTGTTCTTGAGAAAACCCCAATCCACTTTGATCTTTTCCCAAATTCTCGAGATACTTTAATCTTTTGGGTGAGATCTCTTGGGGATATGTTCACGGGACCAGTGTGAAGATATCCTCCAAGTTTCGCTGGATTTGGACTTCTTTTGATCAGATTTGCCTTTTGAAGCTTTGGTCTCGAGCTGTCTGGAAGGGACCGGTCTGACCGGTCTCTGAAACCGGTCTAGATTTTTGAATTCCAGCCCGACCGGTCTGACCGGTCTGTGATAGCGGTCAGACCGGTCTGACTCAGCAGTGCTGCTTTTTGAGGAGTTTTTTTTCCAGTATTGCTTCCGTGAAGTTTTCTAGAGTGTGCTGCTGTGAGATAGCTTGTCCATAGCTATTCTCTCATACCCTAGGTGAAGGGTTTGCGGTGATTTTGGGATATAGGCCGACGGATCAATTTCAAGAGAAATTTTGATCGGCTCCCATTCACCCCCCTCTGGTCGCCGATTCCAGTCTCTCAATTGGTACCAGAGCTTGGTTGATGTTTTCAGTACCTTAACCGGTTCGAAAACCACTTGGCGACCATGGCGAGTCTTGGAAAGATCCCGGTATTTTTCGTAGATGATTATGCCTACTGGAAGGTTCGCATGAGAGCCTTCTTGCAGAGCATGGGAGCCGAGGTCTGAGATATTACCAATAACCAGGCTTACATGGTGCTTGCCGCTCGGGTCACTCCTCTTCAAGTGACCGAGCACGAGGCTAACGCCAGGGCTGTCAATGCCCTGTTCGCTGGCATTTCTCGTGCGGAGTTCTCACGCGTCCAGGGTTTTCAGGAAGCCCACAAGATTTGGACGTGCCTTGAGAACTACCACGATGGCACACCTCAGGTCAAGGCCAGACTATTCGAGACTCACCGGCGTGAGTACGAGAACTTCACACAGGAGCCGGGAGAGAGCATTGACTTGATGTTCAGTCGTTTTCAGTGGATTGTGAACAAAGTCAATGCGAATAGATCTGCTAATGCCCTTGAGTACACAGAGCACGAGAAGGCCCTCAAGTTGTTCTACGCACTTGACCGCTCTGTGTGGGATCTCAAGGTGAACACCATCATTGAGTCTGCTGGCTATGAGACTCTGACGGTGAACGAGCTTTTCAGCAAGCTCATGGCCACAGATGTGGATAACCAGACACGAGCCAAGCTCAATGGTGCCCCTCCTTCCAAGAGCATCGCTCTTGTGACTGGCCCAGGTGGATCGAGCTCTAACGCTAACTCTGCTCTTGGCTTTTCTCTTGCCTCTTTGCCTTCTGTTACAGATGAGCAGCTGGAGACGCTGGGCGACGACGACTTGTGCCTCCTCATCAGCAAGTTCTAGCGCGTCTACCACAACAGGCAGAGGAAGAAGAACCCCGGGTGCTACAACTGCGATGATTTGAACCACTTCATCGCCGATTGCCCCAAGAAGTCTGGCGGTGGCCAGAACAACCACTTCGACTACTACCGCCACCGCGACCACGATGAGGGAGGCTCCAACAAGGAGCATCGGCGCCACAAGCACCGCAGTCGTGACCGGGGAGGACGCTTCGACAAGGAGTCGCTCAAGAAGCGCTTCCAGTACAAGGCCAAGAAGCGCGAGAAGGCCTTCCTGGCACAGCTCAGCGACCTCGACAAGAGCTCCGACACCGACCGCTCTTCTTCACCGATCTCCGACGACGACGACAAGAAGAAGAAGAAGCGGGACAAGGAAGCCACCGTCTTCATCGGCCTTTGCTTGGCGGCCGGTCGGCGCAAGGGTTTCTGCACCATGGCGGGTGAAGCCGATGGTGCTCGTGCGTCTTCAGGTGGACATGCTACACTGACGCACGCCGACTCTTCTCCTGGATCCGAGAGTGATTCAGAGGTAAACTCCACGATCGACCTGCTAGATACAGAGGTTAGGGAGTTGTACGCCGCTCTCGACAACCAGAAAAGGCTGCTTAAGGAAGTAGCTAGAGAGCGTAGAAAGCTTAGGGCTGAGCTGGCTTGTGCTAGGGAGAAATCTAGTGAGGATGAGTGCGCTGACTGTATATCTCACATGAACGATCTTGTTGCTCTCCGTGCCAAGCATGATGAGAACGTAGCGAACTTAGATGTTGCTAGGACTTCGCTTTCAAACGTGTCTCATGAGCTCGCTAAGGCCAAGCATGAATTAGAACTGGTTAAGGACGCTCCAATTGTTAGTGATGTGCTTGAATGCGATGAGTGCCCTATCTTTAAGTCCGATCTAGCTTCGTTGCAGTCCAAGTTTGCTACTGTTGTGTGCGAGCTTGAGGAGATGAAGTCTAGGCCAGTTTTGCTTGGTGCTTGTAAGCTTTGTCCCACGCTTAGGTCGGAGCTAGATGAGAAGAACGCTTTGATCAAGTCTTTTGGGAAGACTAAGGTCGTAGAGTCTAGCCCACCTATTGACTGCTCTATTTGCCCTGGTTTGATTGCTGATCTGGATAGTCTTGCGGTAGAGAAAGCCAACTTGGAGAATGAGAATACCTATCTTAGGGCGATTCTGAGTTGGGTTTCTAACAGTGAGCCGCAGTTGGGCATGATGATTAAGTAGTTCAAGCGTTGTGATGGATTTGGGGTCGGTTACACATACACGAAGTCAGACTTTGACAGGTTGTATGGTAAGATTGGCAAGGCTGCTGGAAATACTGCTAGCACGAGCACGCAGCCTCAGCTTGTTGACCCCGCGGATGGTGTGCTTAAAGAACCACCGAAAGCACCTCCGCAAAATCAGGTTTGGGTTCCAAAACCCAATGAGCTGAGGAATCCCCTCGACACGCTCCCTACTGCCGCAGCCTAGGTTGCCCAGAAGAAGGGGGCTGCTCCTCCCCGTCCGCAGGCTAGGCCTTCACCTCCCAAGCGTGAGGTGAGGTACCACTGCGAGTTCTGTGACAGGGAAGGTCACCTGGAGGAGTTTTGCTTCAGGAGGAAGCGGGTTGTGAGGCGAGAGCAGGAGAGACGGCGTGGTGGTAGGCAAGATGCTAGGGCGCGCCGTGTAGGTGGAGGTCAGGGAGACGGTGGTGGTTACCGTGCTCCAGCGGGTGGTCGCTTTGCCGGTCGTGCTCCTGGTCGTATTCAGTACGGCTATGGACCACGGGACCGAGGCTTTGAAGGATGTTTCGATGCTCCACGCTTTCCTCGCGGTGGTGAGTGAATTGTCAACCGTGCGGTGTGATCGTGTGCTTGGTCTTTGGATTGCAGGTACACAGGCGTCGAGTGTCGACGGGGAGCTGCCGTGGAGGTGCTGTGGCCGATGGACCGTGCGGTGGACGGCGGTGAAGGGCAGCTGGGACCGGAGCTCGGACCGGGCGGCAGCTGTGACGTCCACTCCTGGATCGAGGGCGCAAGTGGCAACGGAAGGCGGGTTTCTTTGTTTGCGCCACAAAACCGAGGAGACGGACGGCGGTTGAAGATGCCAAGTCGTGGAGGCACGGGCGTCGGTCTCGGGACTGACGGAGGCGACGGGCGTCGACGGCGTCTAGGGCCTCGCTGCGGGATAGGAGGTGACGGGCGTCGGGCGGCGTCTAGGGCCGTTAGAAGGCCGAGGCAGGAACGACATCTAGGGCCACGGCGTGGAGGCGGGAATCTTCCCGCGCGTGAAGTTTTGGAGGTTTTCTCAAAACCGGCCACCTACCCGGGTTTCGCGGACCCTCCAAAACCGCGGACCGGTACTTCGTCGACGTGGCGGCATCGCAGCAAAGACTTCGAGTCGAAGAAAGAAGTTCCGCCGTCGATCGAGTCTGTACAGCGGGCTGCTGCAGACCCGACCGGTCTGACCGGTCTGGCCGCAACAGCTTGGTATAAAAACCCCCCACCAGCCCGTGGCTGGTTGAGTCTCTTCAGTCTTTTTGTTTTCTCTTCGTTTTTCCTTCTCCCTGCCTCTGCTCCAGGTTAGGGCCAAGGACTCCAATGCAAAAGAGGGTTAGGGTTTAGCTAATCTCTCAATTTTAATGGGTAGGATGACGGGCGGATGACTCTAGCTTTGTATAGGTGAATTCCTCTGAAACTTATGAATGGAATCTTGTTGAGTTCATCTATGTGTGCTGAGTATTCGTCCTCCCCTTCCTCTCTTGCATTTTTGGCTTGATTTCCTCTCTTTTGGATGATTTGTGTTTAGAGGAATCGAGCCCTTGGATTCGTGTTTTGCCGAACTCTTTGTGACGATTTCTATGCATCTAGCCTAGTGCCAAACCCCCTGGAATCGCGAGTTCACACGAATTGAAGGTTTTGTGTTCTTGAGAAAACCCCAATCCACTTTGATCTTTTCCCGAATTCTCGAGATACTTTAATCTTTTGGGTGAGATCTCTTGGGGATATGTTCACGGGACCAGTGTGAAGGTATCCTCCAAGTTTCGCTGGATTTGGACTTCTTTTGCTCAAGATTTGCCTTTTGAAGCTTTGGTCTCGAGCTGTCTGGAAGGGACCGGTCTGACCGGTCTCTGAAACCGGTCTGACCGGTCTGGATTTTTGAATTCCAGCCCGACCGGTCTGACCGGTCTGACTCAGCAGTGCTGCTGTTTGAGGAGTTTTTTTCCAGTATTGTTTCCGTGAAGTTTTCTAGAGTGTGCTGCTGTGAGATAGCTTGTCCATAGCTATTCTCTCATACCCTAGGTGAAGGGTTTGCGGTGATTTTGGGATATAGGCCGACGGATCGATTTCGAAAAAAATTTTGATCGGCTCCCATTCACCCCCCCTCTGATCGCCGGTTCCGCGCCGCCGGCGCGTCAAGGGCAGGGCAGGTTGCCGCCGCGGTCCGCTGCGCCCGACCGAACGAGGGCAGGGAGTCACGGGGTATATCTGGTGGAAGGTTGATAAATCATTCATCTTTAAAGTTCATTTGATCTCATTAGCTGGTGCAATCATATTCAATATTTTAATAGAATTCATTCGACATTTTCTATAAACAAGTTCAACATTTGACTTCAAAATGTTGGAACCGTAAATACCAAATGTTGAAATTGAAATAACGGAGCGGCTGGGGCGGCGGAGCAGCAACGACGACGGGTCAGCGCGCGGCGGCATGGCATGGGAGGCACGGCGGCGGGGCAGAGAGGGCCGCAGGTGGTGCCTGCGGGGGTCGGTGGCGGGGGCACGAGAGGGAGGCGCGTTGTGAGAGATGGTGAGGGTTAGGGTTTGGGTGTGTTGATCCAACGGTTCTAGATGGTTGTACGAATCTCAAACACTGGAAGATGGGTAAGAAAATATCTACCGGAAGATATATAGGATTGGCCGGGAGTCACAGGCACATATGTGGGCCGACTGCTCGGGCCGTGTTTGGTTTTGTGTAGCGCAAGTACTGTAGCAAACTTTGATCAATAATTTGAGGTACTAAATAAAAGTATTTTACAAAATTAACTTCACAACCTCTGCGCTACTTCGCGAGACGAATCTAATGAGGTCTTTGACCGCACGATTAGATGATAGTTACTGTAGCATCACTGTAGCCAATCACGGATTAATTACCGTTATTAAATTCATCGCGAAAAATTACACCCATCCGTAAAAAAATTTTCTAAATAAATTTCGTTTAATGCTTCATGCAGATAAAATTCTCTCGTAGCACAAATAGCGCTACTTGCAACCCAACGAGGCCTCGGTCGCTACTGTCTGGAAGCTCATGTTAGCTTTTATCGTACAATTCACTCCTTTTTAGTTACGGCCCGCGTGGCTCCAGATTACGGGGTTGCTGGAGGTGGTCCAACATACTTGCGTCAGCGTCTCAGCGCATACTCACGTCAGCCCAAAATAAAATGGGCTAACCGTTTGTCTTTTTTGCGAGTAAGCTGATTGTTTATTTTTTTTAAAAATTGCTAATTGTTTGTTCTGAGAACAAGTAAACGAATTGCAGTTGACTTAATTCATTCAGGTCTTCTCTACTTCCGGACGGGGAAACACGCAAGGCTGGAGAGTAGCGTTGCCTTGTCGACGAAGAGTTGAAGAAATCGCAGCGATTGGGGCATCTCGAAGTGCTCATACTGCATATCCTCCAGCTCATCAGCCTCCGTGCTCACAGCGGCTGGAAAAGCCTTGGAATGGAGCGCGGCGCCGGTGGAGCGCACAGGCAGGGGAGCCCGGCGGCGGGGGACAGGGTTTTCGTGGCCGTTGACGAGGTGAACGGGGGCAGCACGTTGCTGTGGGCGCTCCGGAACCTGGCCAAGGAGGACACCATGATCGCGGTGGCTCATGTCCACTGTCCGCCGCAGAGCATCCCCGTAAGTAAGTATCCCGTTGACGATGCTGTTATGTGCTTCTTTTGCTTGAGCAATGAATTCAGATCCACGGTTCAGGATTCTGCTGCCCCTGTGCGTTTCGGGCATCGTTACCTTCTCAAACAAATGGATGTCCAGAGGCTTGGGCTTAGAAGCCCATGCCAACGACAATGAGTTTTGAGTCAAAACTTTTGACACTTCGAATCTGGATGGTTCTAAATCCTTAAGAATTTTACCCCGTGAGTTTACAACAAAAAACAAAGCGAAAGAATTGTTTGTAGAGTCAGAAATCCCTATGGAATGGTTGTTCCATACGAATTTTGAAGGGTTTTAATATTTTAACATGAGGTCCAACCTAACCCAAACGATTGTAACTAGAGTTTTATGTTCTTTCCATATAATTCAAGGTATCACGGCATTCCAATCTTATTATTTTTCTAATTAAATTCCACAAAATTACAATAATTTTTACTAAATTTCACAAAAACTACCACTTCTAGTGCTCATTTCACAAAACTATTACTACTTTTTTTATCTCAAAAAACCCAATATTTTGGTTCTATTTAAACCTGTCACATAGTGTAATACAGGACGACCTGAAATGTGTGTAGTTATATGAAATGGACATAACAAGTGGTAGTTTTGTGACAATTAGGCTAGGAATGTGGTAGTTTTGTGAAATTTACAGTATGTTTTTCTTATTCCAATGTTCTGAGAACCCCGAGTTTCAAAGAGCCTAAATTATCATGTGGCGGCCACACAAATTTCATAGGAATTTCATAAAATACAAAAGAAGAACGTTGGCCTAACTACGTGGCCTTAAAATAAATAATAAGCTACTGTTGCATGCCGTCGAATTTCATGGAGGTTGTTCGTGATCCTAAGTAGGTGACAAAGAAAATTTGACTTTTATCTGCTTTAAAAATTGATTTCTATCTGTTTTATTTGAGCACCTAAACTGTGACACTTCTTCTGCATTGTCATATGTCGAAAAAACAAATCCTACCATATGACCAAGAAAATTTCACATCTCATAGTACATTAACTCAGTCCATTAAAATGTATAACATGTAAAGAGCGTAGGCTTCTTTTCCCTTCCCAGGGCTCTTATCTCTCTCCATCCAAACAAATGGAATTTCATCCGAATATGAGGTAGTGAAAATTTCTCTCCATCCTGTTTCAGAAAAAAAATTCTCTCCAGAGCTTCAAGAGATTTTTTTTGTTTTTTTTAAAAAAAATCTCATTCTGAACAAATTGCCTTCTATTGTTTCAGCGGGGGTACAAGTTCATCATACCAAGATGGATCCACAAGTGGTCGACGCCTACCAAAAGAAGGAGCTGGTGAGGGTAGAGCAGAAACTAGATGAGTATGGCCTGATATGCAGAAGACAAATGGGACAAAAGGTCAGATTACCCTCTTCTCATCTTCTGTAGTGCCTTCCTCCTGAAACAATCAACTAGCACATTCCAAAATGGAAAGATTAAGAATACCAAAATTCCATGATTTTCTATTGTCATTGCGGTTTGGCAGTTCCGTTGTTGGAAAGTAACAATTGTAAAGGATGAAGTTGCCAAAGGGCTTGTGGAGCTTATTTCTCTTCATGGCATCACCAAGCTTGTCATGGGAGCAGCACCAGATGAACGCTACTCAGAGTATGGATCACAACTCTTTTGTCATATCTATATCTATAATGTACAAGTTAAAACAATTGAAACTTTTTCTCACTAAGATTAGGCCCACCGTATTCTTCACGGAGGTCCCATTGTCAGGCCAAAAAGTTTGACGAAAGGGGATTGGGACTTATTTTTTTGATAGAAGGAAAACATTTATACCGAAATGCTAATGTTTTTTACACCTGCAATTTTCTATACCAACCTCTCACCCCTTGTACCCGCGTATTACTTTTCTTTGACACATATTTTACTTTCCTACACATGCACTCACCAATAATTTGTGTCATTATTTATTTTGGAAACATAAATAATTAACATCAGCGTTTTATGGAAGGAAAAGAAAGACGTGTATATTTTTGGAAGGAAAATAAATGACATCGTTGCTTGATGGAAGGAAAATTAAATACGTGCCATGCACATCTTCCAATTTTGGATAGTAAGCACGAGGATATAATCCCACAAACAATAGCTGATATAACTTCTCTAGCATCTCGGTACGGGACAGAACACAGAACACTCGTAGAATTTAATTTCACAAGCATTTTACCAACCTCAATTTTTCATTACTCATTGATATATTGTGCTGTTGTGCCAAAACATTAGGTGGAAGTTTAAGACAAGCTAAGCTACGCATCTGTGAAAGAAAAATTTCACAGAAAATAAGATCAGTATCCAGATTGGATATTTAGATAAAGGATGTATTTGGACGTGTATTAAATATACGAAGTAGGATCTTGGAATAAAGTCAAGAAAACAGTGCCTAAGGAAAAGAAAAAACATGTGATTATAAGTAAACAAAAATGCTCAACTCTGTGAATTTTAGTACTTGTCATTGCATTATTCGATTACAGGTCCTTTGAAGGAACAAACTTATATGTACCTTGACATATATTTGTTATACAATCAAAGACAACAACAAGACTTTAAAGTTGCTAAGAAAAAAGTGAAAACCCCTAAAACTCTAACAAAAAGGTTGGCTCTTAACTTTTTTTCCTTGAATATGCAGGAGGACCGCGTATTACTGCATAAATAGGTAGAAAGTATGTTATACAAAAACGCACAGCAGGATATGCTAGTACTCAAGCACTCCCCCTTCGACTAAGATCCTATTACATGAATCAGAGCAACCTAAAGAAGTGAGTTCTCCATAGTCGATTTACACTGAGAGCAACTCCAAGAGACTCACTATGCATCCTAATTATTAGAAATAGAGATTTTGATGGAAAAATAGCCTCCAAAAGCCTCTCTAAGTGGTTATCCAAATATAGCCATCATCTATTCCGGATTTCTCGCTAACCAAAGATAGATAGCGAAAATGGCTCTCTAGAGTGTAAACAAGATATAGAAAAATTGTTAGAGAGTGAAGGTGTATAGAGAGCGATTTTTCTGTACATAACTCTCCAAATGATAATTTAGAGAGTAAAATTTAGAAAGACTCTTAGAGATGCTCTGACAGACAACCTTTCCAGAAAAAGAAATAAAACGAGTGATCGGAATCGTCAAAAAATAGAACTTGAAAGAATGGTCGAGGATGTAAATGCACATATGACATTTCACTCTTTATGATAATATGTGTGTGAAGGAAAAAAGTGAAAGAATAAAGCGGAACAGACGCTTCTCTCAAGATTTTTTTTTACTGAGCTATGAAAGGCTTGATCGATCCAACATTGGCTCTGCTCTTCTTTCTCCAGCATTGGTTCTTTCTCCATAGTCGATTTACACTGAGTGCAGATAACCTAATGCGGAATCTCCCGTGATCCAAAGGTTGGCTCTTAATTATGTGTACCGTAACTATAAAGATCTATATGCCACTGATCTCTGGGTTGATTTACTCTCTTTCATAGAGATCATTTTACTTTAAGAAAGGAGATAAATTCAAACTTGGTTTCTCTAGTCTTTCAAAAAAAAACTTGGTTTCTCTATCTCCATCTTCAATAAACAAAAAAATGCAATGCTAAATGGATTGATTTTATAATAAAAGTTTAGAGTGCATAAAAATAGTTAAGAGTAAGAACCATTAAAAATAAATATTGGATAACTGAGACTTTTATAGGTATTAAGCTACTTTGTGCTGACCAATTAACTTATAAGTCCAAGCTGATGGAGAAAGGCTCCCTCACATGTCTATAATTGATCAGTGGACCCTAAAATCCATTGACTTTATGCTTGAATTTCAAATAAACCCTATTGTGAAGGTCTCTAAACATATTAAGAAAACAGCTATGCAAATAATTGTCACACCCTGAAATTTTTGGATTTCAGGATGTGATTAAAATTAAAAAAAATCAATAATTTTCTCATAGTTTTAAAATTTTCTCAACATTTATTTTTCTTCACAGAGAATTTAGTGTAAAAGAAAATAAATATTGGTGGTTTTTCAAATTAAATGATGTTGTTCTTCTGGTGATGTATTCATGTCACATGCATAGTGTTGTTGAGTGTGAAAACCTTTCAAAACGTGTTCTATCATCAAAATTTCTTCCCGGGAATTTTCTGGATTTTTCTGGATTCTTTTCCCATTTTCCCTAGAGCAAACTCTAATTTTTAGAGGCTCTTCCAAATCTTCTCATGAGCTCCAAATATTTTATTTGAGTTCGTTAGGTCCCAATATATTTCTAGGATTTTTCCTAGAATTTTTGGGCCATTTGGAATATTTTTCGGACTTTAAATATGAATTCTAGATTTTTCTAGAATTATTTTAATTTCGAAAATAATTAATTCCGAAATTTTAAATGGGCTAAGTCTATCAAAAATGCATAAATCCCTAATGGACCTCAATGGGCCCATTCATGTGTTCCCTAATGGGCTAAAGGCACGTAAAGCCCATTAGCATGGAAGGGAGGTTTAATACCACATTGCTAGTTGATGTGGGATGGCGAGACTTTTCTCTCTATATATTAAACCAACCTCTCATGGCAATTTCACACCAAAAATATAGACTACCCATAGGGAGGCTCCTTGTTTGGGAATCCCTAAAATAATCTTTTCCCCAGAATCTCACCATCCTCCGCATCCGTACATCTCCGGTGAAATCTGACACCACCCCAGTGCTCAGCTCGTTGTCCTCTTCGTCGTGGTGTCTTCCTTCTCGTGAGTCATCGCCATTTCGTCGTCGACCCCATGCCTTCTTCCTCGACTCCGACGATTTCCTTCTTCTCCGGTGAGCAACTTCCTCCGTCTTTTCTTCCCTCTCTCTCGCTCTGCTCCGCTCGGTCTTGTTCGCCGTCGCCGCCATCCGCCATGCGCCGCCGCGAGCTCCGCTCCGCCCGCTCTAGCTCTGCGCCGCCGCCAGCCCACCCCAATCCACTCCCGCCGTCCGATTTAGATCCAGCGGCCCAGATCTAATATGACCCGAGTCAACTAAACCAAATACCGTTCAACCGTGGTCAGTTTTGCAAATAAACCCCTCCGTTTTTCCAAAATCAACCCTCCGTCCATCGCAGTTCAAAACTATTTCTGTTTTAGTCCAAATCTTTACGGAAAACACCCTGAGTTTTTCCAAAATAGAACCCGCCATCCTTAGTGCGTAGTTTTGCAAGCTAGCCCCTGAAGTTTAGGTTTAATTATGTTTAGGTCCCTGGTTTCTTCAGATCTAGCCCCTGGAAGCCCTGTTTCTTCACAAATAAGCCCCTAGAACCTTGTTTTAGCCATATCTTTCACGTTTCAACTCCGTTTTCAGCGATTCTTGCGCTCACGTGATCCTTGCAACGTGTGCGATAGATTTATAACCTTTTTATCCTCTGTGAGCACACTTTGTTGTGTCTTACAAATCTTTTCTGTTAGTCCTTAACCTTTTTAGTTAATCACGACTAGATCCCTGAAGCATCGTTTATCCCATAGAATCGCCGTTTTAGTTCCGTTTTTCGCGTTTCTTGCGCTCCCATAACCATAGCAGTGAGCCCTATCCTTTAGTACGTTCTTTTAAAGCCTTTCTTTGTTTTGGTGTATTGTTCTTAGAGGTATCTTGTTGTTTGCTTTGTATGTTGCCCGATGATTGCTTCGAGTAGAAGGATCATTGTTTGAAGATTGAAGATCAAGAATTCCAAGTGAGCAAAAGTTGAAGAGCAGTAAGAGTAGCTTTTCGTTGGAGAAAGGCAAGTGACCCTAACCATTTTTCTATCTATGCTTATTTACAAGAGTAATATGATGATTTAATTGGAACATGGAGAACCACCCAAGAAAACAGTACAACCACAATACTATATGGCTCTGGTCTTGGCTGATTAATTAGAGACTCTAGCTTGTGACAGTCTTACCGAAAGGGCAAGAGGGGATGCATCGACGGGGTATAGCTCGGTCCTCTTGGGACAATTGGTATTGTTTAATGGTCCTTTGGCAAGGTACCACCTCATTAGGACAGTGTTATGACCGCTTTGACTTGAAACCTTAGCGGATTGTCATGGGTTAGGGAATCTTTGTAAAGGCCTCGTAGCGTCCCTATGCAATCACACCTCGGAAGTGTGGTATTGTGCCTAGCTAGCACATTGCGTGGTTGGGTTCAAAGTTCTTCGGAACTTTTACGCGAATTGTGGTGAAAGTGTACAACCTCTGCAGAGTTAAAACTAACCGGTTAGCCGTGCTCACGGTCAAGAGCGGCTTGGACCCTCACATGATTAATAAACTTAAAGATGGATTTAAATCATTTTCTGGTTATTTTTTGTGGCCTTGCTGAGTACCAACCATAAGTGTACTCACCCTTGCTTACTGCTGCTCAGAAGGAGAAGGTGTATAAAGATTTCTGAAGATGTTGTTGAGTTCTAGGCGTACGCAACCCCCAGTCGATTGCCTGTGAAGTTTGGAGCCTTCGTTTCCAGGATAAGCTGTAAACTCTGATAGTCTTTTATTTGTTTTAGTTTTTTTTCGTGATACTGTTACTGATTATTCACTTATGATGTCTCTATATGTATGAAACTTGATCCTGGCATACATATAGCTATGCATTTGGTTTTGTCCTTGAAACCGGGTGTGACAGAAGTGGTATCAGAGCTGTATCGACTGTAGGACGTAAGCCTAGATAGCAATGGTCACTTCCTAAGATCTATTTTGTCACAAAAGCAATTCCTATTTTACCCTTGACCTCTTTGGTGAACATTCTCACTCCTTGACCATTTTTATTTCTAAATCAGCCTTGATAACTCACCTTTCTCTACTGACTCTCTTTTCATTTGCACTTCATTATTTTGCAAATGTTAGATCCTCAACTCTTGTCTATTTATTTATTTTCCTGGATCACTCCTTGATTATGATCATACCTCCCACTTGATGTATGATTTTCCAATTGCATCCAGCTCACCTTCTTTTGATATGCTGGTGAAATTGCCCCTTGAATTTCTTTTTAACTTACCTTTTTGGACCTATCTCCCCTTTGCTTTATTCACAATGTGCTCAGTGTCTCTCCTTTCTTTCCAAGAAAATGCCGCTTTGGATTCATCCCTTGATTTTTGATTCCAAAGTATCTTTCTGACTCAAAAATATTTAGATAGATCCATACCACGTATCCTAATGCATGTCCAAGTCATCTGAAGAATGGAGCTGCTAGTTCATCATGAGGAGTCAAATTGAAGCAGTTGGAAATTGTACCACCTGCTCACATTCCTGCTCATATTGGATGAAGAATTCAGAGCACCACCACAGAATCAAGCCTTAGTAAGATTATGACATTCTCACTATCACTGCAATCACAAAGGTGGATCAACGCTGGACAAGCTGAAGGAGGCATGTGCCATTAATGCTGAAACTGAAAGAAGACAACCATGCTTAGGAGTACCCCTTGCAGCCCTATTAACAACGATTAGCATCATTCCTTGACTGTGTTGTCTGGTGGAATTCTGTGTTTGCATGATGATGTTTGACTTTATGATCTTGTTTGATTCGTTTCTTTGTAATGATTGTTGATGTATTGTGGGTCTTCTACCTACAATGACATCAGTTGCCTAGATGTGTTCTTCTTTTATACCTCCCCCTCCTTGTTATCCTCTTTCTACCTAATCCTTTAATGGATGTCAAGAAGGAAGTTTATGGCAACACTCATCTACAATGATCGACAAATGAAAGAGGCTGAAGACAAGAATGCTCTCTTTTCCTTTCTGTTACCCCCATATCTGTCTCACCTCCTCCTTGATTTATTTAAGTTGCAACCACCAAGAGTTTGTGAAGATGATAATATGGACGTTACCTTGATACTCGCTTTTTCTTTCTCTCTACTGACCTTGTCCCTACCACGCAACCAGATGGTGAGCCCCAGCAGAAAGGAGAAAGAAGACATCAACATTCTAGCACAAACTCAAGGAGTACAAGCAATGGTTCCAATCAGGGTCAACAACCAACAGCATGTTACAGAGCAAGCCGCCTCTCGTAGGAGCCACAACCCTGTTAGCAGTGATAATCAAGTCCCAACCGGTCTGCCAGCGTTTGATAGAGAGAAGCTATTAGCTATGCAAGCTCGTGTCCTACGAGGAAGGTTGTAGTCTAAAACACCAACCCTAAGTAACATAGAGATGACCAAGGCAGAAGTCCCCACCGGACCAGTAAAGAGGCAAGTTGCTGAAGCATGGAACAATGAAAAGCGTAAGAGGAACTATGAAGCATCAAAGCCACTAATAGAGGAACAACACGAGGATAATAAGACTTCGGGGACATATCAGTGTTGCGAGCATTATGGTCGTCCGTGTCTCCAAGAGGATAGTTTAATGACAGCAGAAGCAAGACAACGTTAACATTCAGATATCAAGAGAAAATTATCCACCCAAGATTCAGTCCTAGAAGAAGTCGCCCAAGATGAAGACAGTACTCAGACTATAAACCTAGAGGATTGGAGTACCTCTTCCAAAGATCTTCAGTCTAAAAGAAGCAAGCGGCCTAAGAAATAAATTGGTAAGGCAAGCCAAGAGAAGGGCCAACGAAGCCGATGAAAGAATGGATGGTTAAAGTAGGAGTTAGACTGAGTATCCATAAAGTGTTTGATGTGAGTTGCAGAGAATAAAGAAGCATATCTGCAGAGGTATTGTAAGAGGAAAAGACCAAGAAGAAAATTTAATATGTGTTGGATGCTATCCACCGAAACATTTGTCTCTTGCTAGCCTTGTGAATCTCGGGACGAGATTCCTTTTAAGGGGGGTAGTTCTGTCACACCCTGAAATTTTTGGATTTCAGAATGTGATTAAAATTAAAAAAAAATCAATAATTTTCTCATAGTTTTAAAATTTTCTCAACATTTATTTTTCTTCACAGAGAATTTAGTGTAAAAGAAAATAAATATTGGTGGTTTTTCAAATTAAATGATGTTGTTCTTCTGGTGATGTATTCATGTCACATGCATAGTGTTGTTGAGTGTGAAAACCTTTCAAAACGTGTTCTATCATCAAAATTTCTTCCCGGGAATTTTCTGGATTTTTCTGGATTCTTTTCCCATTTTCCCTAGAGCAAACTCTAATTTTTAGAGGCTCTTCCAAATCTTCTCATGAGCTCCAAATATTTTATTTGAGTTCGTTAGGTCCCAATATATTTCTAGGATTTTTCCTAGAATTTTCGGGCCATTTGGAATATTTTTCGGACTTTAAATATGAATTCTAGATTTTTCTAGAATTATTTTAATTTCGAAAATAATTAATTCCGAAATTTTAAATGGGCTAAGTCTATCAAAAGTGCATAAATCCCTAATGGACCTCAATGGGCCCATTCATGTGTTCCCTAATGGGCTAAAGGCACGTAAAGCCCATTAGCATGGGAGGGAGGTTTAGTACCACATTTCTAGTTGATGTGGGATGGCGAGACTTTTCTCTCTATATATTAAACCAACCTCTCATGGCAACTTCACACCAAAAATATAGACTACCCATAGGGAGGCTCCTTGTTTGGGAATCCCTAAAATAATCTTTTCCCCAGAATCTCACCATCCTCCGCATCCGTACATCTCCGGTGAAATCTGACACCACCCCAGTGCTCAGCTCGTTGTCCTCTTCGTCGTGGTGTCTTCCTTCTCGTGAGTCATCGCCATTTCGTCGTCGACCCCATGCCTTCTTCCTCGACTCCGACGATTTCCTTCTTCTCCGGTGAGCAACTTCCTCCGTCTTTTCTTCCCTCTCTCTCGCTCTGCTCCGCTCGGTCTTGTTCGCCGTCGCCGCCATCCGCCATGCGCCGCCGCGAGCTCCGCTCCGCCCGCTCTAGCTCTGCGCCGCCGCCAGCCCACCCCAATCCACTCCCCCCGTCCGATTTAGATCCAGCGGCCCAGATCTAATATGACCCGAGTCAACTAAACCAAATACCGTTCAACCGTGGTCAGTTTTGCAAATAAACCCCTCCGTTTTTCCAAAATCAACCCTCCGTCCATCGCAGTTCAAAACTATTTCTGTTTTAGTCCAAATCTTTACGGAAAACACCCTGAGTTTTTCCAAAATAGAACCCGCCATCCTTAGTGCGTAGTTTTGCAAGCTAGCCCCTGAAGTTTAGGTTTAATTATGTTTAGGTCCCTGGTTTCTTCAGATCTAGCCCCTGGAAGCCCTGTTTCTTCACAAATAAGCCCCTAGAACCTTGTTTTAGCCATATCTTTCACGTTTCAACTCCGTTTTCAGCGATTCTTGCGCTCACGTGATCCTTGCAACGTGTGCGATAGATTTATAACCTTTTTATCCTCTGTGAGCACACTTTGTTGTGTCTTACAAATCTTTTCTGTTAGTCCTTAACCTTTTTAGTTAATCACGACTAGATCCCTGAAGCATCGTTTATCCCATAGAATCGCCGTTTTAGTTCCGTTTTTCGCGTTTCTTGCGCTCCCATAACCATAGCAGTGAGCCCTATCCTTTAGTACGTTCTTTTAAAGCCTTTCTTTGTTTTGGTGTATTGTTCTTAGAGGTATCTTGTTGTTTGCTTTGTATGTTGCCCGATGATTGCTTCGAGTAGAAGGATCATTGTTTGAAGATTGAAGATCAAGAATTCCAAGTGAGCAAAAGTTGAAGAGCAGTAAGAGTAGCTTTTCGTTGGAGAAAGGCAAGTGACCCTAACCATTTTTCTATCTATGCTTATTTACAAGAGTAATATGATGATTTAATTGGAACATGGAGAACCACCCAAGAAAACAGTACAACCACAATACTATATGGCTCTGGTCTTGGCTGATTAATTAGAGACTCTAGCTTGTGACAGTCTTACCGAAAGGGCAAGAGGGGATGCATCGACGGGGTATAGCTCGGTCCTCTTGGGACAATTGGTATTGTTTAATGGTCCTTTGGCAAGGTACCACCTCATTAGGACAGTGTTATGACCGCTTTGACTTGAAACCTTAGCGGATTGTCATGGGTTAGGGAATCTTTGTAAAGGCCTCGTAGCGTCCCTATGCAATCACACCTCGGAAGTGTGGTATTGTGCCTAGCTAGCACATTGCGTGGTTGGGTTCAAAGTTCTTCGGAACTTTTACGCGAATTGTGGTGAAAGTGTACAACCTCTGCAGAGTTAAAACTAACCGGTTAGCCGTGCTCACGGTCAAGAGCGGCTTGGACCCTCACATGATTAATAAACTTAAAGATGGATTTAAATCATTTTCTGGTTATTTTTTTGTGGCCTTGCTGAGTACCAACCATAAGTGTACTCACCCTTGCTTACTGCTGCTCAGAAGGAGAAGGTGTATAAAGATTTCTGAAGATGTTGTTGAGTTCTAGGCGTACGCAACCCCCAGTCGATTGCCTGTGAAGTTTGGAGCCTTCGTTTCCAGGATAAGCTGTAAACTCTGATAGTCTTTTATTTGTTTTAGTTTTTTTTTCGTGATACTGTTACTGATTATTCACTTATGATGTCTCTATATGTATGAAACTTGATCCTGGCATACATATAGCTATGCATTTGGTTTTGTCCTTGAAACCGGGTGTGACAATAATGGGTCTAAAATGCTAGTTATCATTAATTACTTTTAGCTTAGATGGTCAAAATATTACTTCATCAACAAAATGAAGACACTGTCAAATTTGTATGCAGAGCAGATATGTTTCTCAGTATTCATATCAATCAAGAGAAAACATGGGCATATCAATTACCAAAAATAAGTTTGAGCGAGTTAACATTTCGTAAACTGTGAACTCCAGCGCTTTATTTTCCTGGAAAGGTCCCTGGTCTGAGACAACACGCAGACTGATGCAGGCAAGCAACACGTGCAAAATATGGTTTACTTGCAAAGGACATTTGATATGTACCAGGTAAGGCTAAGCCAAGCTGCATATACAAGCTACTGTCTTAGCCTTTTAAATTTTAATATATTTAAATGATTATATCGGTGAAGTTCATTGGAAAGTACATGAAACTTTTTTAGACTCACTTGTTCACTGTGATAGGGAAGGAAATAAAAATTATTTTGCAATACCACCATTACCAATTGAAGAGGCACTTCGTGAGGCTCAGCACTTAAAGGAAAAAGTATCTGAAGAAACAAACAAGCGCCAAAAAGCTGAACTGGATCTGCTTTCTGCTCTTGACACGGTAAATATTTATTTTAGGAATTCATCATTCAGGATGCGAAGTGAGTTCATCTATGAAAGATTTACCAAATACTATGTAGATCACTGAGTGGAGAATATTGCATCAACATGAGAGGCGCCAGCGGGAAGCAATCGAGGAACAACACCTGAGAGAGAAACAAGAAGTTAGAGAAATGATAAAACAGTTTGAAGCAGTTTACGATCAACTAGATGATGCGCAAGAGCTGAAGTTGCGCATGTTAGAAATGGAGTCTGCTAGAAAAGATCACAGGGAGGAGCTGGCAATGAACAAGTACCGTGTTGAAACGCTTCAGGAGGACAACAAGAAGCTGCAGCAAGAGTTGAGAAGGTGCATAACAGAAATGCAGTCCGCTAGAAAAGAACACGAAGAGGAGTTGGCAACGAGCAAGTACCTCGTCGAACTGCTTCAATCAGACAAAGAGAAGCTGCAGCAAGAGCTACGAGCTGCGTTAACTGAAGCTGAAGACTTGCGCGGGAAGAGCTTGCTGTCATCAACATCTGAGCCAGATAACACCTCTCCGCCATCGTACTTTGTATGTCCAATTTCTCAGGTGAGTTACTTAATACGGAAATAAATCGCGAGTTTCCTTCATTCCTTTCTACGACGATAGATGGTTCAGATCGGAATGCGAAACATGGTTTCATATCATTATCATGGATGATTTTCAGGATGTGATGAACGATCCACACGTTGCAGCAGATGGGTTCACCTATGAAGGCGAGGAAATCAGGGGATGGCTCGACAGCGGGCACGACACATCGCCCATGACGAATCTGAAACTCTCTCATTTCGTGTTGACCCCAAACAGGGCGCTCCGTTCGGCGATTCTCGAATGGCGGCGGCAGCAGCAGCAGCAGCAGCAGAACTCGACATGACCGCGTCGCGAACGCGCCTGGCCGCTCCTTGGGAGTGGGATCCGCGGCGGCGTCTCGGGCAAGTCTCGGTCTGCACACTCCCGATCCTGATACAGAGGATAAGGTGTGTAACTGAGACTGCGAAGGGCAAGATGATCACTTTACACGTTCGGTCTCAGTGCTTTTAAACCGTTAAATTGTAACGGAAGGTGGACAAAATGGTATAGCGAATAAAAAATATTAACACCATGGTACACAAGTGCGAATAAATTTTTTAATGGTACACAGATTAGCATCAATTGTTTTAACGATACAAAGATAAATGACTCGAGAGTGAGACCCTGAGACATGGTGTGGAGCGCGCGCTGCGGTGAAAGAATGGGGCAACGCGGCCGGCCGCCACCCGAGCTCTATGGCGGCAGCCACGGGTGCCCGGTGCGAGATCTTCTATCAGTCTTTCGGAATCTTCCGAGACATTCACTCCGTTCGCTTCGCTTTTTTCGGCTTCTTTCAACTTCTTCTCTCTCACATAAACCAGCCGAAAACAGTCAAAACCAGCCGAAATCAACACAACGAACAAGGTGACTTGTGCCATCTTTGAAGCCCAAGTGTAAGACCCGCGGGGACACTATCGCGCACGCAGGCCGCAGCTGCTCCCGAGCACTATCGTCCCAATCACATCCAGGTCCAGGCAAGGCAATGAAGGGAGCAGGATGCGGCCGCCGTCAAACGCTCGAAGTGATTTCCACCGCGACCACGATGCTTTGTTTTTTTCTTTGTTTTCTTTTTGTAATACCTTATTCAATATTCTTTTTTAAACTGATTCAACATCTGAAAATTAATCCAACACTTTGAATGAACCAATTCAACATTTTTAAAACTGATATTGTAAAGTGTATTAAATATTCTGAAATGACCTATTCAAATATGTTGAAATGGAGTATATTGTAATGTTAAAATTTTAAATAAAAAATAACATATCCATTAATTCCAAAGAATATTGTGATGCAAATGTATTTTAAATTTGATTCGCAGTTGAAGAGAAAAGATCATTTGAAGTTAGAGCAACTTCAAGAGACTCTCTGTATTCATCCTAATTGTTAGAAATAGAGATTTTGATGAAAAGGTAGCCTCCAAGAGCTTCTCTAAGTGGTTATCCAAATATAACCATCATCTATTTCAATTTTTTCGCTAGCCAAAGATAGATAGCGAAAATAGCTCTCTAGAGTGTAAATAAGATACAGAAAAGCTATTGGAGAGTGAAGATGTATAGAGAACGATTTTTATGCACATGACTCTCCAAATGATGATTCAGAGAGTGAAATTTAAAAAGACTCTTGGAGATGCTCTTAGAAACTTTTTAGCTTTCTAACCGCCTCCCCCCACTCGCGCTCCACCATGTGTCCACTTCTCGTCGCATACCTACCTGCTTCGCTTCCGGCTACCACGCGCAATGCTAGATGTGTCAATTGGTGACCCTTAAGTGCCCCTCCAACCCTCTTTAGTTCAAAATTTTGTACTAATTTTCTAAATTAAAATCTCATTTTGGAGAATTAGTATAATATTTTAAACTAAAAAGGGTTGGAAGTGCACTAAGGATTACAAATTTGCACCCCTACACAAGGCTGTTGCCTACTGTTGTGCACATGCAATCTTAAGGATTGATATATGATGCACAAATCTTAAACACTTGAAGATCCATCAATAAAAATCTTGTGGAAGATGGATAGAATTTTTAGCCCAGTGCCCCTAATTTGCGGCCCAAAATCTGGCCTGTTAGTAGTGGCCCATTGTAGTCTAACGGAGAAGTAGCCCGTAGGTCGTAGTGTTCGGCTCCAGCGCATAAAGCCTGACCCGTCTTCTGGTATCCACAAATTTTCATGGCCCATTAGTCCACATTTGATGAGTCCACAATCCTCTCAAAAAAAAAAAGAGCCCACACCACCCACAGCCGAGGCCTACTTAGGCCGGCCACATACTCTATACTCTATACAGCGTGGCGGGGGAGCTCTGGGAGCACTCCGCTCCTCGTGGGACGACACATGTCCTGTCCCGCGAGAGGGACGCCAGACGCGGTCCATTGATTTGCTACATCCACATCCCGCGGGCACGACGTGTCGGGGCCCACAACCCTCTGCCGCACCGCCTCGCACCCGCCCTCGCCAGCGCCAGGCCTGGGCGTGGCGGGGCCATGGCGGAGGCGCCGCCCCTCCCCTTCTACCTCTGCCGCGCATGGGACGGACGCGGAGCAGCGTGGCGGGGCTGCGGCGGCCAGCGCACGGCGGGCCCGCGGAGCAGCGGGGCGGGGCTTCCTCCCGGCGCGCGAGTGTGCCGGCAACCACGGCCGCCCGTTGCCGCTCCACTACCGCGCCCCTCCTCTGCAGCCCCTCTCCTCCCCCGTTGCCTCGCCAAGAGACGTCCTCACCTCCCCTCTCTGCTCTCCTTCCCTCCCAGAGCCCAAACCCCCGCTTCCCTCTCCCGCCGCAGCTCGCCACGGTCGCCATCGCCGCCGCAACGAGCTCGCCGCGGAGCACCCATCTCCGGCACCCCCAGCCCACGCCAACCCCCTAGCAAGCTTCGCCTTCATCCCCACAAGCTCACGTGCCCCTGTTCTTCGCCTTTCCTACTTTGTGCTCGCCGGGAACGCCGCTCGCCGCCGCCGTCGAGTCCCGCGCGGTGAACTCCTTCCTCCGGGCCGAATCCGTGCAAGCCGAGCCCGCAGAGAGCTTCACCAGGTCGAGGCGAACCTCCACGGCACATTCCCAGCCCGAGCCCGTCACTGGAGCGCCGCCACCGCCGCGCGCCACCCCCTGCTCGCCGGCGAGCCTTCTCCCGGCCGCCCCGAGCCCAAATCCGACCCTCCCGAGGTAGCTCTCCGTCGCCTCTTGCCCCCTCGCCCAAACCCCCTCGCCGCCGGCGACCATCGCCGCCGGAATTGGCCAGCGGAGCGTCCACGGGACGGCGTGTCCAAACCGGGCGCGGCGGAGCGCGCTATTGTCTGTCCTAGTTCTAGTGAAGCCCCAGAAAATTGGGCTCCACACAGCAAAAACAAGCATCAGAGTCCCAGGGCTGCAGCGTGGAGAAAATCATGACATCCCTGTTATCTTGAAACATGGGTCCACGGTCCACAATAAGGTAAAATATGTGTCCTGACTATTGATATAGAGTTGTATTTCAAGGGTAAAGAATTATTGTTTAATAACCTAGCATCAGTGTACGTAGTTGCCTCGCTCTAGCATTTTTAGCATAATCGCTTGTTCCAGTGTGAGTGGCGCCTAAACTTTCTCTCATCTATTTAGGCATCACTCAAAACATACATACATTGTGGAGGGGCCTTACGCCACGCCAATGCGACGACTTCTGCTATGGTCAAACACGCCTGAAAATGCCCACGGCAGGAGCGTTTCATGATCCACGACACCAATTTGCAGCTCTAAAATCGACTGATGGCTTGCAGCGTAACGCCGCGTCGTTTGTTCGGTTGGTACTTGGTCGTTGTGTCGTTCAAGTCCGTCGCCTGGGCCCACACGCAAACCATGAATCACGCCAGCGTCATCAGGACCACGTCCGAGCTCGCGCCTTGCTCGCGTGCATGCTGTGCCAATGCGGAGTCTCTTGGCTTGCATTGGTGCGTCGTGGCGGTGACTTTGGGTTGTTAATTGGCGGGTCAATGCAGCGAAACCACGAAAACTATCGTGCATTGACCCGTCACCCGGCGTAGGGGTGCTAATGGGTATCCATTAGGTGTCTCTCCAACCCTCTTTAATTCAAAATTTTGTACTAAATCTCCAAAATCATATTTCAATTTAAAAAATTAGTATAAAATTTTAAACTAGTGAGAGTTGGAGGGACACCAAATGAATATCAATTGGCACCCCTCACCCGGCGGGCCACGTCCCTTTCGTTCCGGGCTCTGGCCTCTCCTATTTCCGCCACGGAGACATACTGCTGCAGGGCACTAGGAGCTCGCGCCACCGGGCTAGCTTCCTGCGCTGATCGTAGAGAAGAAGCGGCGGCGAATGGAGGAGCACGAGGAGTGGGAGCCGCTGTGGAGCGCGCGGGGCAGCCCGGCCACCTCGTCGGCGGGATCCCTGGAGGTGGCGGACGAGCTGGACGAGCAGCAGAGCCCGCCCGCCGGCGGCAGGAGCATGGTGGTGTTCGTCGCGGTGCCGGAAGAGGTCAGCGACGGGAGGAGCACGCTGCTGTGGGCGCTGCACAACTTGGTCAGGGACGGTTCCAAGGTCGTGATCGCTCATGTCCACAGCCCTGCACAACGTAAGCATTTCCTCTCTTTTTTTTTCCTGGGGGGCACCGGATCTTGCAAGAGCATCACGACCAGTGCTCAGTTATGCATCACTTGCTGATGGAGAGGGGAAATGAGAAGCAACTATATTCAATTAAGATTCTTCATGGTGATATATATCCAAATCCAACTATATCGTCCCGATCAGCCAAAGCGCGAGGATGAGTTCACGTACATGTCTTGGTATTTGAATTTTGAAAAGAAGTTGCATATCTTATACACTTCGAACACGTACGGAATTTGAAATTTTCACACATGCAAATGTTAAACGGATCTACACACTACAACCGTGTCACCCTAAAACATGCTGCATACATAATTTTCATGTCCTTTCAATGAATGAGAGTTTCTAGATTTCTCTTTCTTTTTAATAATTGATGTGTCACAATCTACTACAGAACAAGGTTGGTAAAACAGAAAGTGCCTTGACACTTTTAAGCGTGAGGAGGAATTCTTGCGTCTTTTTGTGCAGAAAGGGAATGCTTGCATCTTATACACACTTAGTATAGGTTGAAACAGCTTGTGCTTTCTGCTATATTTCAGTGAGGGATCAAGCCAGCATTAAACCTGAAGGAATCAATGAGTACAGGAAGCTGAAGCGAGCAAAGGCCGAGAAGAACTTAGATGCGTATATTCTGATAGCAAAATGCGCCAGGGAGGATATAGAGGTGCACTCTCCTACACCCCTTTATTGTAGCTACACGCTGGCTTCTACCACCCTCATGAATTAACTGCAAAACTTGCAATTTTCAATACTGCAATGTTCAACACTAGATTAACTCGACATGATGAACATAATATTCTACTGTTCCAGGTTGGTTGTGAGAAAGTAATAATTGAGACAGATAATGTTGCTAAAGGACTTGAAGAACTCGTCACCCTTCATAACATAACCGATCTTGTAATGGGAGCAGCTCCAGATCGACACTTCTCAAAGTATGGATCAGTAACCAAATCTAGTGTTTCGCGCAATTTTCAAAAATTGGGAGCACACATAAGATGACTAGGTATCTCATTTCAACGAATCTGGATGATTAATGAGAGCATCACCATACTCTTGGACTTAAGTACCCGAGATATTGATTTTTTTTTTGTTTTGCTCCTTCCAAGAAATTTGTGAGAAGCTAGCATGCATAGACCAAGAAGTTTCTTAAGAGTATTCCTTATGATGGCACATTCTAACAGATCGTCTCGAATTGTAGAGAAATGAACACACCAAAGTCAATGACAGCACTAAGGCTTATGGAGACAGCTGCTCCATCGTGCAAGATATGGTTTACTTGTAAAGGGCATTTGATATGTACCAGGTAAAAGCAAGGTTCAATTGACAACTGGAATTTTACCTCCAGGCTTCTATATCTACAAATAGTACATTCAAGTTCACTGGGAGACCAATATACTGTGTCCTTAACAAGAACTCTACCTCTGATGGTCCCAGTTCAAAATATAGTGAGCATTAATTTCAGTGCACTAGTGTTTAAAATGTCTGAAGATTTTATTAACCATGTTATCGAAACTTACAGGGAAGCAACTGAAGGCCTTCCTGTAATACCTGCATCACCTGCAAAAAATGCAACAGAGGCACCAGCATACAACATTTCAAACCAAATGGGATCAATGGCACTCACTGAGTTGGAATACGAAGTATCAAGCTCCAAAGGATACACTTCAAGCTCATTGGTTGCAACAGAAATGACGGATTGGGATTATCTTTTCGGAGGTGATTATCCTAAATACATATTGAAAGATAATGTCATTGTTGAAAAATAATCATCTCTGTGATTTTTCGGCTTAAATACGCAAGCACATGATTCTATGCTTACAAGTAAAACCTCCATATTAGCAGAATGCAGGCCGAAATTTAGGCATCACTAGAGTTCACAAATAGATTCAAGACATTACAATTATGTACTCCCTCCGTCCCGCAAAGAATGCAATTCTAGTCTTCTCTATAAACTTGGTCAAATCTATAATAGTTTGACTTCGGACAAAACTAGAATTGCATTCTTTGCGGGATGGAGGGAGTATTTTTGTAAATTATATTCCTATGTTCAAAGTAATGATAAATGAATGAACCCAAATACAGCCAAAAAAATTAACAGATTTATATAAAGCAACAAATCAACCCAACCATTCTTAGATCGTGAAAGACAACCATGTTCATGTGACATGTGCCCAGAAAAATAAAAAAAATATTTTTTATTCAAGCAAATAAGACTACCTCTAGCCATGCGGTCCAATTTACTTTTGAAGGTAATCACAATGGTTTTTCACTGTAATGGTAACTCCAGATTGGGGGATGATAGTGTATGGATCATCAAGAATTGATGATGATACTAATTTCTCCGGAACTGCTACTCAACATCCAATTATTGGAGACACAAATGAACTAATGCCAGTGGTGCATTCTTCTACACAAGAATCTGATAATGTCTACTTGCTGCTAGCATCAGCATATAATCAGGTGAGTACAGTATTATAAGTGAAAATGCTATCGCTATATAATAAGGTGCCAAAATAAATTAAGACTTTTGCTGATGGTATCACACAGGAAGACCAACCCAGTGTAGATGAAGAAATGTATGAGAAACTTCAAGATCTGTGTATTGAAGCTAAGCTGCTGAAGGATCAAGCTGATGATGAATCTAACAAAATACGCAAAACTGAAATGGACCTGCATTCAGCACTTCAAAGAGTAAGATTTGTTTTGTGGGTTCACACTGCTGCTTGCATTATTTAATGTAAAGTAATGAAAGTAGACCCTCTGACCATCATATTGGACATTACACACCACCAAAATCTCCTTGCAGATTAAAGAATCAGAAGATTCATATCTTCAAGAGGTGAGCCAGCGAAAAGAAATTGAGAAGACTCTTGCTAGACAGAGGCTGCAGATTGACAAAATGAGAAGACAACAATGCATATTATCTGATGAATTACAGGATTCAAAAAAGCATAACCTTATGCTTGAACAATGTATAACACAAATGAAGTCTGCTGCAAAAGATCACATTGAAGAAATTACCAATTATTTTATAAAACAATCATGTGAAGAATCTAAGAAACGCCAAAAGATCAAAATGGATCTGCTTTCAACACTTCAGAGAGTAAGCGCTTTGTATCAGGAGTCTATGGTTCAACTAAGGAAGTTCGTGATAAAAAAATCTGAAGGATCATTACAGGTGAAAGAGATGGAGAGTTTGCTCCAAAACGAGAAGGTACAGAGGGAATACATGGAGGAGAAGATAGCAAGACAGAGGACAGAGATTGAAGAAACAAAAAGGCAACGAGATCAACTGTATTACGACTTACAAGATGTAAAAGAGCAGAGGCTCAGACTGGAACAAGTGGTAAGTTTGACAGTCTGTATTAAGATTCAGTGTATTGTTAAATATTGTTCAGAAATATCTCACTAATCTTTTGAAAAGGATGTGTCTGAAGAAACTAACAGAAGAAAAGCTGAAAAAGATCTACTCTCATATCTTCAAAGGGTAAGTTTTCTTTTTCCTTTTCTGCATTGGTCCATACAACAAAATGCAGGACTTTACCAAAATGTTGAGTGCCCATACAGATTAAAGACCTGGAGCATCAGCATATACATCAGTTGAAAGAAAAGGAAAGAATGGAGGAGACAATGGCAAGGCAGACGGAAGAAATTCAAGGAGCAAAAAGAAAGCTACATGAGATGCATAGCAAACATATGACTGAAATCAAGTCCACTGTGAACGTTCATGAAGAAAAGCTTGCAAACAGCAAACAGCTTCTTCAAGAGCTCCAAGCAAAGAATGAAAATTTACTCCACGAGAGAGATGCTGCAGTGACAGAAGCGAAAGAGTTACGCCAAAAGAACAAAAAAAGAGCCTCAATGATAACTGAAACTCCGAACACTGAGTTCTCATTTGCCGAGCTGCAGAAAGCAACCAACGGATTTGATGAAGAATTTAAGATTAGTGAAGATGAATTTGCAAGGATCTATAAAGGTTTCATCCGCAACACAAATGTAGCAATAAAGTTGTTCCATCCACAAAGCTTAAAAGGACAAGCAAAGTTTTATCAAGAGGTAATGGACATCACTTTCCTTTAATTCTATAGCACCTTTTTCAGAATGAGCAGTGACATTATTGTTGTACCTGGGGCATCACTCCTGCAGGTTGCTGTCCTCAGTAGAGTCAGGCATCCTAATCTCATAACACTGATAGGAGCATGCCCAGACGATTTCGCGCTGGTGTACGAATTCCTCCCAAATGGTACCCTCGAGGACTGGCTTTCATGCAAGAAAAACATGCCACCTCTGACATGGAAGGTGCGCACAAGGATCATTGGGGAGATATGCTCAGCTTTGGCTTTCATCCACTCACAGAAGCCTTATCCAATTGGTCACGGTGATCTAAATCTGGGAAACATTCTCGTAGATGCCAACTTCGTCAGCAAGCTGGGAGACTTGGGCATCTGCCACCTCCACAGACAACCTGACTTACCGACCACCAACCTTCAACGTTACCCTACAAAGAACCATAAAGGGACACTTTGTTATATGGACAATGGTGAATTCAAGACAGCTAGGGAGCTCATGCTGTGGTCCGACGTGAACTCATTCGGCATTATCATACTTCGCTTACTGACGGGGAGATCACAGCAACAGATTGGTGAAATTGTGGAAGAAGCAATGGAGAAAGGAAACCTGCATTCCATCATTGATGCCTCTGCAGGGGACTGGCCATTTACGCAGGCAAACAAGATGGCACATCTTGGTCTTAGATGCATCAACTTGAGCTGGGGACGCCAGCCAGAACTTGCTGGGGAAGTATGGGTGGTGGTCGAGCAACTGATGAAAGCCGCTAGCCTGACCACTGGGTCATCTCAATTTGAATCACCCTCCGATGCTCCACCTCCATCACACTTCATCTGTCCAATTTTTCAGGTTAGTGATCTACCAAATCCACATGGATTTAATAAAAAAGCCGCATGAACCAATGATGTGCCAATAGCAATTTGTATACATGAGACTGAAGCATCTGAATTCTGAATTTACCCATCTTTGTCTGATGCACGGCCAACAGGAGGTGATGAGTGATCCCCACATGGCCGAAGATGGGTTCACATACGAAGCCGAAGCAATCAGGGGATGGCTTGATGGAGCTAACACATCGCCCATGACAAACCTGAGACTTGCAAGCCGCAAGCTCACCCCAAACAAGGCGCTCCGTTCAGCGATTCTCGAGTGGCAACAGCAACAGCAACAGCACCAGAGATGATGCAGTCGCTGGATGCGGATGCAGCAGTTCATGCCAGATGCTTCATCCAGCTGTGAATAGTGTCTATAGGGTTTTTCATGGGTTTTCGTATGCAGATTGGTGTAAGAAAAGGGGAACCGCTAACCAGTTGAACGGAATCGGATTCTCACCTGTCTTCGCGAGCTGCGGATGGGGGCAAGGGTTGGCGCCTTCGGGTCGACGGCCCCAGCAGGGGCGCGCCAGATGACCCCCAGGTTGGTTGGAGTTTGGAATCGCCGGATTCCTCGTCGTCTGCTGGCCTGGCTCCCATCGTCCACTCCAGAGACCAGAGGCCAACAAGGCCACTTGGAAATTCGGAGGAGCACGAGCCGTAAGCGGATAGTGGGAGCTTGAGGCATCGACTGGGGGCGATTGTGGGGGTGGAGCTAGCGGCGCCGGCGAGGCGGCGACCTTGATGGTTGCTGGAGAGCTGGGGCTACAGTGCTACAGTGCTGGGTAGGGGCTGGTGCCGCAGCCGAGCTGGCCGCCGTCGGCGCGTCGCTGCCCGCCGGCGTGCCAGCAGGCTCCGCAAGTCCGCGAGCCTGATGGGCTGCGGCAATGAACAAACAGCGTTTCTTTCTTTTTTTATATTAAAAAAATCAAAATTTCAAAAATATGTGGCCGTTTCAGGAAATTACAAAAATGGGCCCTGTCGCCAAGGCAGGGGGCGACAGGCCCTTTTGGTAATTTTTTTTACAAACAGGTCCCTGGGCAGCGCAGCGCGGGGACTCGGCGGCAGGGGGTCGGTCGCCCCCCCCCCTCGCTGTCGTCCTCCCCTCGGGCGACAGAGTTCCCCCACTCTATATAAGGCCTCCCCCTCATTCCATCCTCATTTGAGGCCAAAAATTCTACCAAAAATCCAGATAAAAAAGATAGGGGTGAGGAGAAGGGAAGCGGCGAAGCCCTGCCGGATTGCGCACTTGTGATCTGCAGGTAATTATATTTAACTTATATATTTTTCCATTGCTATTGTAGAGTAATTAAATTTAATTACTGCTATAGTAGAACTATTTAAGTAGGAGTTTAAGAATATCTTACTTGCATAGTAGTAAATTAGTTTAGGAAATTAAGATTACGCGTTTATTATTACAACTGCAGTACTATTAGAGATGTATTTATAAATTAGTTATGATTTAGACTAGAATTTTGAATATGCAGTATAGAATTTAAGTGTTATCACGTAGTTATGAATACTTATATGTTGTAGTTAAAATTCGTACTTAGTTTGTACGGATGATTGAATAATGTAGTGAAGTAAAGAGTATGACTCGATAAGTATTTGGTGATGTATATATATGTCGAGCAAGATGCAGTTTCAAGTGTTTTTTGGTAACTGTAATATTTTGTATGGACCAAATGGAGTAGACCTTTCTGCCTTCAAGTGCACATCTAGCGCCATAGATAAACCTCTAGAGAGGAGTTTTGGTTCTATATATAAGTGGCTGCAGCGTGGGTTCCGTGTTGATCTGGAGACACATGTGATGACCGTCCATGCTCTTGTGAATTAGGAGGTAGAAGGTAATTTATGGGAATTGATGATGATACACAGCACTGATGACTGACAGAAGTACATGCAAGCAGCTCTAGAGCGTGGGTGGCCTCTGGCAATTCTTGTTCAAACTCGAGAGAAGATACGAAATGAAATCCAACATGGTGCAGATCAAGCAACTCCGAGTATTCAAAGAGATGGTGCAGATCAAGCAACTCCGAGTATTCAAAGAGGTGGTGCAGATCAAGCAACTCCGAGTATTCAAAGGGAGACAAACTATATTGAGCAAGATGAGTCAGAAGAGATAGAGAACCCAAACATTAGACCACAGGGACCTGCAATGGAGATGGAAGAACATGAGGGCTCATCTGATGACGAGCAGTACTCATTGCCAAAAGAGTGGAAGGAGCATGATTTTAGCAATCATGTCGTAGAAGACGTACGACATCAGGAGTGGGAGTACAGAGGGAATGAGGTGGTGCAAGGTGCAACATATCCAAACATTGAAGCCGTAAAAGATGCTGTGAGAATGTGGGCAATATCATTGAAGCGAGAATTTAGAGTCGTGAAGTCTGGCAGTAAAGAATATGAGATGAAGTGTGTGAATGCTGGATGTACATGGCGAGTACATGCATTCAAGGGTAGATGGAAGTCGAACTGGAAATGTTCCATTGTGACAGAGCACACTTGTTTGCTGTCAGAAGTTTAGGTATCACATCGCAATATATCATGCGATTTTGTTACAAATCAAATATATGGGTTGATTATGGACAACCTAAATTATGAGCCAAAAATGATTGTTCGACATATTGAGCAAACTTACCAGTACAGCATTAGTTATTTGAAGGCATGGCGGGCTAAACAAAAGGTGTTCGAGATGCGGTTCGGCACATACGAGGCATCATATGATAACCTACCTCAAATGTTATCCTATGTTGTTGCTAGAAACCCTGGAAGTTTCTATGACACTTACCTCATGCCAACCGTGAGGAGGGGACAAAGCTTTCTGCTTCGAGCCTTCTTTTGCCTAGGTGCATGTGTGAGAGCTTTTCAGTATTGTCTTCCGGTTTTATGCATTGATGGGACATTTCTGACTGGAAGGTACAAAGGGCAGATACTCACCGCAATCGGGGTAGACTGCAACCACCAAATAGTACCGGTCGCCTTTGCATTTGTTGAGAATGAGAACACAGAAAGTTGGTATTGGTTCCTCGAACGAGTGAAGATTCATATTGTTGCCGCCCGTCCAGATGTGTGCCTTATAAGTGATAGGCACGCAGGTCTGCTAGAAGCAATTATGAAATTACAAGTCAGAAATGGAACAACGCCTCCATTATGGCCAGATGTGCAAAACAGATGGTGCATTAGGCATATGGATGCAAACTTCTTTGACCACTTAAAGAACAAGGAACTAAAGGACTTGTTCAAGAGGTTGTGCACTCAGAATCAGCAGAGAAAATTTAATGCTTTGTGGCAGATGCTTGATCAGCTAACTGCGGAGCAAGTGAAGGCAAGGGCAGCAGGAACCAGCAGTAGCCAGTCAGCAGATGCAAGGGCTTCTTTGGAGAAGCCATTTTCACACTAGATTCGAGGTGCACCAAAGGAGAAATAGTCATTCATTTATGATACAAACGGAATGCGGTACGGTATCCAGACAACAAACCACGCAGAGTGTTTCAATATGTTGATGCGATGTTGTCGTGGCTTTCCTCTCGTGGGAATTGTTGAGTTCATCATGTATGGATGCATGAAGTATTTCAGAGAGCGATACATGGCTGCAACCATAAACATGAGCAACCCCCAAATTCAGTTTTGCACAAGAGTGACACAATATATGCAAGACAAGATAGCAAAGGCCAGACAGCACCACATCATATCGACGAGTACAAGGGAGCATAGATTTGAGGTGCTATGCAAGGATAGAACTAGTCGTGGCATCCGAAGAGATAGGGTGGTGCAAGAGAGTTTAATTAGAGCAGATGGCACTGCCCGCTGCACCTGCATGAAGCCAAAGTTATTGCATTTGCCCTGTTCGCACGTCATTGCCACTTGTGCAGAATCTGGGTTGCAGCCCGGAGTGTTTGTGTCACCCTATTTCAGCAAGGAGGCAGCTACATCCACCTGGGGACATCAAATATACGAGATTGGCATAGTTGGACCCTTTATTACGGACCGAGAGGTTAAGACTTATGTTCCTAATCCAGCCGCTAAGAAAGGCAAAGGCCGTCATCAGACACGTCGTATAAGAAATGGTATGGACGACTCCGAGACAAGCAAGGCACAAAAGCGTTGCAGCCAATGTGGAGCATTGGGTCACAACTACAAAAGGTGTCCTCAGAATGCAATTCACGGTGATGCAGACGCTGGTCCTTCTGGAAATCCAACAGATGGAGCACCTCCTACGTTCAGACCACCATTGACAAGAATTGCTCGTGGAAGGCACTTAGTGTCGTGATTTAAGTCATTGTAAGTTCATTCTGTCGACTCGGTGCTGTTGCTTGGTGGCACAATCCAAAACATATATGGTGTTATATTGTTGAATGTGTTTCTATACGTATGTTTACCTTTGTACTAATCGTGCAACCCTATTTGAATGTTTTAATGCAGGTATGGGCTCGTTGCTAAACCCTGTTATAGACGTGAGCCACCGGTCTTTCGCCGCAGCAGTTCAGCGCCGAGCCATTGGAGTGCTATGACTGCGTCCACAAGGAGAGGTCATCTCTATACACCAAGATTGGGTCGAAAGGTATGTATTTAAATTTTATATGTTAGTTCCATTGTTTATTTTATAATCTTTGTACTCACTTTTCTTCATTTGTTACATTGTTTCAGGTTACGTGAGTGCGGTCTACTGACTCCAGGCCGTCTTGTAGAGGGTGGGATTGTGAAGCTCGACCGATCCCTCCTGACAGCGCTAGTGGATAGATGGAGGCCGGAGACTCACACGTTCCACCTCCCATGTGGGGAGCTGACTCCGACGCTGCAGGACGTGGCCTACCTACTGGGTCTCCCTATCGTCAGTGATGCCGTAGGTCCGCGTGTGGTGCCGGCTTTGTGGAAGGATAACCTGGAGGAGCGCTTTGCTCCGGTACAGCGCGTGGCAGCAGCAGGACCGATCAACCCGCACCCGCGAGCCACAGGTCCTTCGAAGACCTGGTTGCTACAGTTTACAGTAGGTATTTCGATTCATCTTTACACTATGTTTTTAAAATTCATATGTTTCATTGTGAGTTTAAATCGTACATCATATTTGTGTATGCAGCCTACCCAGTTGGATGCGGATGCGGACGAGTATAGTGTGACCAGATCGCTGGAGGCGTACCTGCTATGGTTGTTTGGTTACATCATGTTCAACAACACCCATGGCAACTCCGTCGACAGGATCCTACTTCCGTACGCACGAGAGATTGCGGATGCAGAGGATGACTTACCGCCCTACAGCTGGGGTTCGGCGATATTGGCGGCCACCTACCGTGGACTCTGCGATGGGTGCAGCAAGACCGATGGTGAGGCTATTTTCTCGGGGTGCCCACTCCTGCTTCAGCTTTGGTCGTACGAGAGGATAGCGGTTGGTCGCCCTATCGTGAGCCAGGAGCCATACCACGACATCTTGTACGGCGACGACGAGGAGGGTTGGCCTATTATGGGTACCCTCTGGAACTGGCGTCATGTACATTCGCGGAAACTCTACTTCTGTCTTGGTTAGTTACTCGATACATGAAGCTCATTATTAATTTCATATGTTTTGATGTGCAGAGATCTTGGGCGCATGCCCAGGTTAGGCTTGCATATCCTGATTTCGTGTCGGAGCTGGATATGCTGACGCTAGAGGACGTTATCTGGGAGTCATACACCCCAGAGGCGGTGGCGAGACGTGCACCTTTAGGCCTGTCTCCACACTGCTCTGCGAATGCGGGCATGTGGCTTACTACAGTCGTTCTTGTTTACGACATCGCGGTTGAGGCGCATTGCCCACACAGGGTCACGAGACAGTTTGGACATCGACAGGAGTTTCCGGTGGCCACGGCTTTGGACCGAGTCGAATGGCACAACCACAGGTAATTATAAATGCACTTGTATTATTCAATTGTATCGAATCTAACGATTTTTTGTCGACCACGTTTGTAGGTTGTCGAGGAGTGGCATGTCGTGCTCAGCCGTTTGGCTCACCATGATGCAGCCGTGGTTGGAGCAATGGGACGATGCAGATGAGAACGTGGTCGAGCCGACAGGACCACACACAGACAGCTCTTTCAGGGCTTACCTCACCTGGTACTTGCCTCGGACTCGGGCTCATTTGGTCTTTCCTGACACGAACCCACAGCCACACCAGGCGAGTCTTCGGGATGGCTACGCCAAACACCACGTGGAAGCACTAGCTGGCGCGGTGAGTCTCTTCATAGTGTTTGCGAATGGATTCAAATTCATAATATTATTCAGTATGCAAGTAAATTTTCCATTACTAAAATGAATGCAGTTTCGACTTTGCAACATGATGGAGGCGGACTGCTCCGCTTACCTCACGAGGGTGGATCACGGTTCCCCTATGATCCAGGTTGAGCAGAGAGAGGCATGGTCCAGGCACCATGACCACTTGCGTACAGTACTGTACGATTTTGGTAGCCGTGTGGACTATGAAGAGAGCCAAGGATCGTCCCAGACCTCGACGTCGTTCCCGTGTCCGGCGCCGACGCACGAGCCGACCTCTCAGCCAGATCAGGGACGCCAGTGGAACACTACTTCAGGTAACATGGATACTGAATTTAAATAATATCAGTTTTTGCTATACTTTTACTAATCGACACAAACAGGATTCGGTCCCTCTTCTTCCTTCGGCCATACTGGCCATTGGGGCCAACAAGGATCCCACTTCGTCCCACAGTAGGGGATGTGAATGTTTGGAGGGACAGCGCCAATTGGGGGACCGTACCCAGGGATGGGACCGCCGCCATCGACACCAGCCTACCCAGGTTAGCTTATGATTCATATGTCATTTTCTACATGTTACTATGAACTACAATAGTGTGCGCTGACGTGCAAGTTTTTTATGCGTAGAATTCTATCCAGATGCGGGCGTTGGACCTTCTTCCTCAGCACAACCTGGTACATAACACTCTCAATTTTTTCACAAAGTTAAGACGCAACATATGTTGGTTCACGTTTACATATTACGCAGGGTTCGTCTCAGACACGTTCGTTCCAGATAGCGGTGGCTTCAACTTAGAAGATCTCGACAACTTCACTTCCCTCTCACCCGCGGAGCAAGGTGACCCCGATGTCTCGGGCTCTTCACAGCTAGGAGGAGCACCACTTGGTTACTCTCAGCAGCAGACACCGCAGCCTTCTTTGCGTCCTCAGCGACAAATGAGGTCTCTGGATCGTCACACCTACTCGCAGGGCCATGTCCATGCCCAGTAGAGGGCGAAGAGGGTCCGACACCGTCGGGGTGGCTAGATATGACTTATGTTTGTATCTCTTATGTTTCTTCGTAATGACATAGTGGCCGAACGTTTATATCTTATGGTACCAACGATGTTGTCTTCTCGTTCTTATTAACTACTTTTCATGCATACGCCTCTGTTCTCTCACGCATTTTCCATTACGTACGAATTATAGACATTGAAACCGTAAACTAACATTTATTTATACACAACAAATGCAAACTTCCATGTTCAGTACAACACATATCATAGATCATGTCATGAAATCATCTACATCGTCATCCGAGTTCTCATAGGGTGGTGCTGCACGAGAGTTTGAAGACTTGGACGAATCTCCGGTTCTCTGATCCTATCTTGGAGGCCAAGGTTTGGGGGGCATAAAATCATCGTCGTCGTCATCCCAATTAACACAAGATGGTGCTGAAGGTGGTGCATTACGACTGGACGAACCTCTGGTTCCCTGATCAGGTCTTGGAGGCCAAGGTTTGGGGGCATGAAATCATCGTCGTCGTCACAGGTAACACAAGATGGTGCTGCAGGGGGTCGGACTGGACGAACCTCTGGTTCGCTGATCAGGTCTTGGAGGCCATGGTTTGGGTGGCATGAAGTCATCTTGGTCGTCGTCGAGGTTAACAGAAGTTCGTGATGCAGGTGGTGCAGTATGACTTGATGAACTTCCGGATTGTTTGATGAGATTTTGTACCATATGAGTGTTTGATGAGATTTTGTACCATATGAGCTATATATCTGATATGGGTTATGTGTGCTATATCTCTAAACAAGAAGAGACAAGAAAAGGAAATGAGAAGAAGCTAGCAACCCCGTGGGCTTCACGTACACATGACAAGCTAATTGCACAAGAGTGCATGCATGCTTTTGTGTATATTCCGATTCTCAAGATCAGGTAGCGCTGATCATTAGTCTACATGACAGCCATGGTGCATGGCGTCCTTCCTACGTGTACAAAATAAACCAAGATGCAGTGCACATTTCTTAGTGTGTGAACGGAAAACAGAGTGTACATCCTGGCCCACCAGGCAGTCGTTCGTAGTTACTAGCATCCTAATCTGATCCAACTAATACGGAACGGCCACAGCGTTTTGCATGGATCGGAGCAGCCCAACAGAATTCCGGCGGCGCCCGATCGACGCGTAGCCTGGGTCCATCTCCCTGCCCTACCTGCTGCCTATAAAAGGCCAACACCTCCCTCACGCTAGGGGGTCCTTTTTTTCAATCGTGGCAGCTGGGTCGAAGGAGCCAGGGGCAAGGCGCGCCCCCAGCCGTTCTCCATCGGAGATACCGGCGTCGTGTACCTCCTGCTCGCGTTGACGAGCGGAGGAGGAGGAGGCCAGGAGGCAGGCGCACTCGTCCATCGCCGTCCATCTCACAAGTAGAAGGCAGAAGCCAGCGGTCGCGCCGGAGTCGAGAGATCGCCGCGCCAGCCGTCATCGAGCTCGCCATCTCAGATCGCCGGCGGCATGGCTGGACACTTCAAGGGTGAGATTCTTTATATTGTTGTTTAGATGATCTCCCTTTCCACACAGGGCCGGCGCATGGAGAAGCCAGGAGAGATGTGCTCATCCTCTCCGCATCCATCATCATCCAAGCCGCCGCCGGCGCCCGAGGCCAAGTTCTCACGAAGGAGCGGGAGTCCGGCCATTAGGACCCCATCAATCTGCTCGTCGTGGCCGGCTTGGCAGCCAGCCGGCCGGAGCAGCGCCGCCTTGCTGCTTGCACCTAGACGAGATTGCCGTGGATCAAATCCATCTACTCCATGGATCAAGAATCCATCTACAAGGAGGTCGCATCGCACCTGCACCTTCGTCTGCGGATCTGCATCGTCCAAGTCTGCACCACGCCGAGGCGGCAGCCTTCATCCTCAACGAATTCGAGCTCGTCGGCCATCGTCGACAAGGAGCTGGGAGTAGGCGATCTCGTCGGCGCCGGGCAAGGGCTAGGGTGCACGCAAGGAGAACAGAGGCAGGAGGAGGATCCGGAAAGGTCATGCCTGTGCCGCAACGGCGGCAGCCTCGCCCTTGTCGTCTTCATCTGCCTCATCCACGTCTGCACCAAGCCGGCGGCGGCCCTCATCCTCTCATCTTCCTCACACTCGCCATCCACCATCGCCATCCACCATCGGCAAGGGGCCGGGAGTCGGCAACTGCCCCGGCGCCGAGCAGAGGCCGAGGAACGAGTCGAGTGACGAGGAGAAGACTATGGCGCCTCTGTTCATCTTCGGAGGCGTGTTAAGCGCAGCCGGCGGCGAGGCCGGGGCTGTACGTTCAAGCCCGGCACCGAGCCGATGATGACGGCGACACCGCGAAGATGCCGGGGCAAGAAGGGACGTCAGGGCGGCAAGCGATGCCAATGGCGGGCGGCCACTAGATGCCGAGCTCCGGGGAGCCGAAGAGCCGATCTGCACACATGCGAGCCCACGCGTGCATTGCAATAGGTGTGCGTGTGCTGTTGATGAGAAGCCAATAAACTACAGGGGCATGCACGGGGAGCACGTGCGCCGCAATGAAGAGCAAACAGAGAGCAAGTGCATGGACGTGCTGGTGTCTTTGCAACTAATTGATGTCTCTGCAAACGGGACTTTTGCCGCGGGGTTACTTCGTCTCTCGACGATCGGCTGCCACGACGCCACTGTCCCACGACGCCACTGTCCGAGCCACGTCTATCAAGGAGCCATGCCCAAGCTGATGGCGCCTCCAACTACCACCACGGCCGGACTCACGCGCAGAGAAGCAGGGAGGTGCGCTCGGCCATTGTCGCTCGAGCCACTGAAGCTAGAAGACGGCGACCACACTGGAGTCGAGGAATCCCCGGCGGAGCAACGGCACCCCTCCTCGTCGACTACTACTTTTGCTCGGCCACCAGCAGAGCGGCGGCACCCCTCATCGTCGACGACCATCTCGGCTCGGCCGCCAGCAGAGCGGCGGCACCCCTCATCGTCGACGACCACCACGGCTCGGCCGCCAGCAGAGCGGCGGCACCCCTCATCGTCGACGACCACCTCGCCTCGGCCGCCAGCAGAGCGGCGGCACCCCTCACCGTCGACGACCCTTTCAGCTCGGCCACCGGCGGGGCGACGGCACCATCGTGGCTGGCACTGCACATCCAAGCCCAGCGCTTCAAGCCCAGTATCGACCGACGACGACCACACCGCTGTGGAGACGCCGAAGTGCAGCTCAGCGACAAGGCCGGCGCTTCACGTTCAAGCCCGGCACCGACCTGACGCCGCCATCACTGCGAAGACACCGAAGTGCAACCCGACGACGAGGCCGGCATGGTGCCGCCGCCCACGGCGTCGCCTCGAGAGCGCCGTAGCGAGATGCGCCGCTCGACGGCGCCGGCGGGGCTGATGTCAAGCCACCACAAGATGTCATCACGCCAAGGCCGAGGAGCTGCGTGCATGAAGCCGAGAAGTCGATCTGCATCTTGGCGCATGAGTACGAGCTCCGTGCAAGTCCAGGCTGCCACAAGTGCAAGACCAGCCACCTCGTGTTGTTGGCAAGAAGCTAAGAAGCTACAGGCCCATGCATGGCGTGGGAAGCTAAGAAGAACAAGCTACATCTACGTATTTGCATCACCAACACAAGATCCAAGTGTTCTGCGGACGAGAATTTTCCCGCAGAATCACTTCGCCTCCGATCTGCTGCCGCGACACTTCATCAACTCCGTTCAGCTCGCCGACTCTACATCGACTACCCACCTCTACTACGACACTCCGTCCGAGACCGACGAGGCCCGACGACTCAGGCGGGCGCCGCTGATGTCCCAGCAACGTCGCACCGGCTCATGGACCGACGAGGCCATGGATGACGCCGACGCCATCTACACCACCACCACCACACATGCATAGAGAACGCGAGCGAAGACTGATAATGACGACCACAGCAGCTTAATCGGAGGTGCTTCGGCAAGCTAGACTTGCGGAGATAATTAACCGGGTGCTTTCCGAGACCCCGGGAACCAGAAGACCACATCGCCCAAGTCGGATCTGCCCAACGGCGGCACACTATGGAGCGCACATATTTATAGGGAGCCTGTATTTGTATTTTTAAAATATAAATGAAATCCGTGTTCCATATCTTTTGTTTCTTTTGTGTATTTTCTATATACACTAGCACGCCCGCATTCTTCTTTATTTTCCACGCAGAGAAAATCATGTGTGATTTTTCTCTCAAAACACGGATCTCTGTTCATGCGGACGCAAAGTTATATTACCCGACGATCTTCGGCACCTTCTTCGTCTAGTTTGAGACATAGGGCCACCAAAGATTAATACCAATTTATAGAAATTGGGTATTGATTTGTTAATCAACTCCGTGTGCTCAGGAAAATCCTTGTATATAAATACATAATAATATTATAGTTTCAAAATTATATTTAAATATTAGATCTGAATGAAAGTTACCTTAATGTGTATCTCATACACCTCTGGCCGCATCCATATCTTAGCAGTACTTTCTAAGAATCCAATAACATTAGGATGATTCGCAAGTTCACATATACGCATGTATACCTTATGGCGTTCTAGCAGGTGTCCCTTTAGATCTTGCGTTGTAATACCATGAAACAATGTGCAAACTTGAAACCCTAATACTTTGGCCATAACCATCTCTATCGTACCATCCGCAAGTGGATCTAACTTTTTTCTAAATACAAGATCTTTCACGATATCAAGTATTATAGTAGATTTCTCTTCGGTCCAGAAAAAACCTCCAAAATTGGAGGCAGCCATGGCGAAATGCTGAAATAACAATAGCTACTATTATTCTAAGATTACGATCCAATATTTCAATATATAAAGATTACTTCTACTCTGATTCATAAGAAAATCACAATGAAAGGTCAAACGTTAATACCTGCAGATCACAGATGTGCACTTCGGCAGGACTTCGCTGCTTTCCTTCTTCTCACCCCTCTCTTTTTTTTCTATTTTTTCTGAAATTTTAGAGAATAGAATGAGGGGTGAGAGGGGAGGGGAGTTTAAATAGGGCAGCCCCCTATCGCCCGGGGGGGCGACCGGCCCCCCTGCACCACGCCCCCCATGGACGACAGGGGTCCATTTTTGCAATTTTTTGAAACCGCCATATATTTTTGAAATTTTGTATTTTTTTAAATATAAAAAAGAAAAAAGGCGAACAAACAACCACCTGCGGCCAGCGGAAGGCCTAGAGAAGGCCCAAGCGCCAAGCGGGCCTGTGCAGCCGCAGTGTAGTGTTTTTTCTATTTTTATATTTTTTAAAAACGTTTTTTACATAAATATATTTTTGGTTTCACAATTTACAGTTTTATACCCCTACCGTCCGGCAGGGGGCCGGCCGCCCCGCAGACGGGCACCGTCTGCGGGGCGGCCGGCCCCCTGCCGCCTCCTGCCGGGCGGTAGGGACCTATATATAATTAAAATTTAAGTTTTATCGCATGGAGACCCCTAATGCCCGGTGGAGGGGCGGCAGGCAGACCGACCGACCGGCAGGGGGGCGGCAGGCTCCCCCTCAAATATAAAAGCTGAGGTCCCTCCACACCTGCATTTGCAGCAAACAACATCCATAGAGGGAAAAAGGAGAGACGTGGTGTGAGGGAGGGAGGTAGGGACCTTTTTTCCCTTTGTGGATGTTGTTTGCTGAGCAACCCACTCCCTCACACCACATCTCTCCTTTTTCACTCTATGGATGTTGTTTGCTGTAAATACAGGTGTGGGGGAACCTCATCTTTTATATTGGGGGGAGCCTGCCGCCCCCCTGCCGGGCGGTCGGCCTGCCTGCCGCCCCTCCACCGGGCGGTAGGGGCCTCCATGCGATAAAACTTAAATTTTAATTACATATAATTCCCTACCGCCCGGCAGGGGGCCGGCCGCCCCGCAGACGGGGCGGCCGGCCCCCTGCCGGGCGGTAGGGGTATAGAACTGTAAATTGTGAAATCAAAAATATATTTCTGTAAAAAATGTTTTTTAAAAAAATAAAAATAGAAAAAGGCTCGTATTCCACCGTACTGTCAACCAGCCACAGCGCTGTAAAGCACCCCTACTCCGATAAGAACGGCCGGAGAAGGATCTGGAAACCAGGGAGAAATCGTTGAGCTGTCGCGTTCCATCACCCATCCTCAGCACAGAAAACTTCATCTCCTATTACTCCCTTCGTCCAAAAAAGAATGTAAATATCGCTTTCCGAGAAGTCAAATATTTTTAATTTTAACTAAATTTATAAAAAATTACAAATATTTGTGTCTTCAAATTGATGTAGTATAGAAATATATTGCATAATTAATCTAAATATACTTATGTTGTAATATATATTAGTATTATTTTATATAAATTCAGTCAAAATTAGAATTATTTGACTCCTCGAAAAACGAGATTTATATTCTTTTTGAGACGGAGGGAGCACTATTTTCAGTTCTGGACGGCTCTTCCAGATTCCGGCCAAGAACAGCCGCATCTGAAAAGGCTATGGCGAGCGCTGGACTTGGCCACAACCGGGCGCCGAACACGGCCAGCCGCGGCTGCGCCTGCACGCGGACATTCGGAATGAGAAGCTACGGAATTGAAGATACAGGACACGGGTGGGTGTGGCTGGCTGGCTCGCGTTCCATCGCGCGCTCGCCGAGCACGACTGCGCGATGGAGACAGGAGAGGGTCGACAGCGAGGCTCCACCGGAGGCATCGTCCTCGTCCTCGGAGCCGAGCGGGGGGCAAGCAATGTCACCAATCATGCGCGCGGCGAGTGGGCAGCACCGCCGTGATGGGGGGAATCGGAATTCGGAAATCATGCAACGAGGACAGCTTTGGTCGCTCGCTGTTTGGCTGGCAGTGGGCCCCTGGCATCTCAATTTTAGTTAGCTGCACGAACAGAAAGAATCGGCAGGCATAGTCTGCAGCCTGCTGACTGCTACTGAACCTTGCTTGCTGAAACTTGCAAATGGCCTTTTCTGCTTTTTGTTGTGTCATTGTGCGAGCAAAGTCGAGTCCATACTAAACAGGAGTATCAGTAGGAGGGAACGAAGCTGGGCCAGTCATTAGCATGACCTAACGAATCAGGGGCCCCATGCTACTGTTTCAAAAAAAAGGGGGCCCGTGCTACAGGTTGGGGCCGGGAATCTCTACACCGAAGCGCGCTTGATGATGGAGGGCATCGTCCCGCTCCTGCAGATGCAGACGTGGGGCACGACGAGAGCCCCGAATTCCAGGGCTGGAAGTTTTGCCTCTGGAGTTAGAGATCTGAATTAGGCTTTTTTTAGTTCATTTTGCATTTTGTATTTTTAGAAGGAAATCTTTAATATTTGAAGTATTAAACGTAGAGTAATCACAAAACCAATTACAAAATGAGTCTAATTAATCTATCAGTAGACCATGTTTACTGTAGCATTACTGTAGCAATTTAGTGTTTAATTATGTCCTAATTAGGCTCATTAGATTCGTCTCGTGATTTACAATCCATTTGTGTAATGCGATTTATTTTTCGACTATATTTAGTACACCATGCAAACGATTTATAAAATTTTTGCATTTTTCGTTTTGGGATCTAAACAGGACCTTAGAAGGTCATTTTCAGTGAAATCAGGCATACTAGATAACAACTTTTCTTTTCCCCTCTGGATGAACAATAAGAAATAATGTGGTCGGAAATAGCATGGCGCGTACAGTACAAGCTGCCGCAGCTGCGCTTTTTCATCTACTAACGGCTTCCATGTGGCACACGCACAGCGGCGAAGCCAGGGGGGTGCTGGGGTGCTCCAGGCCCCCCCCCCCCCCACTCCAATGCAACCCATGGAGCCCCCAAAGCCTCCCCTACAATTTTCAAGCATGAATCAAGAGGAGGAAGAGGAAAATGAGGAAGAAGAAGAAAAAGAGAGGGTGAAGGAAGAAGAAGAGGAAGATCAGCCCCCCTAAATCCAAATTCTAGATTCGCCACTGCACACGCTCTCTGATGGTGCCGGCGCCGGCGCCGGCGTACATAAACATGTGCAGAGCTGCAGCCTTTATGAATGTCGTGGTTTTCAGATGAGATTCGGTGGTCAGCCCACACCGGTTTAGCCCCTAGACAGAGCTTCTGTTATCACAACCCTTCCAGCTAAAAAAACACACCATCCTAACTGCAACATGCAAGTATGCAGCTATCTATCTGTCAAGGCAGGTAGGGATATGATGAATCAATTCAGACATGCCCATGAAAAACAAGCCAGGCATCAAATATGAAGAACTGTCACCCCTGAACAAAAAAAAAACTAGTACGAACAATCATCTCGTTTGGTATCTCCATCTCTGCAAATCATCACAGCTTCTGAGTTCAGACGAAGACCGTTGAAGGAGCAAAAGTCCCGCCGCTCTGTTTCCTCACGTCGCAACACGACGGCGGCGGCGCAGAAGCGTGACCACGCGGCGCGCGGCAGGCGCCGTGCAGGGGCTGCAACGCCGGCCGCGTCACGCCCCCCACCGGCCCTGCCGTGCGCGCCACACATGTACACGTACCAGTACCACGCACGGGCCGTCGCGCGCGCGCGCATGTGCCGGCGGACTATGGCTAGCACGGCGGCCGCCGGGGCGGGCGGCAGCACCGCCCCAACCATGTCAGCCAGGCAGTGGTTAGCCTTTTGTCACTAAACTAATCCATCCGATAGCTTAGCTTTCTTGTATTCTAGTGATAGTTGTAGTTATCAGTTCCTTCCATTTGCGGCCAATCATTCGAACTCGGCCCGCTGGCCATATCCAAACTCCGACCACCATAGTTCCACACGAGATTTTTAAAATCGGCAGTGGAGGCGACGGACACAGGACCCCGCGGCAGGCTAGGCTGACGACAACGGCGTGCTAGTTGGTGGTGGCGGTGGCGCCGCCCGCCAGGCCCGTTGATTGGAACGCAACCACTGATAAGGAGGCTGTTCGGATTATTTAGACTTACTTGTCTCGACTTATTTTCACTCACAAAATATTATTTATTTTACTAGTTCTGCACTATTCATACGGTCAGCCGAAGCGAACGTCTCCCTGCCTTTTCCATTTCCTCCGAATTTTTATATTTCCAAAAGAAAGAGAGCAGCAAGTACCCTTGTTGCAGGGCGCAGCTCTCGCATTTGGCAGAGACGCAGCGCAGCAACTTTTTACCCTCTCCGTGCACTAGTAGATTTCCAGTACAAGTCGCAGCAGCTCGGTTCATGGCCTCATGGTCATGGGTCCTTGCCTTTCACCGGCGCCACCAACCTTTTGACTCTGGAACGGCGAAAAAACATGCAGCATAAATTGGTCATGGGATATCTGATAGTATCAGCCTATCAGGAATTCAGGATATGGGCACTGTCATTTGTTCCACTGAAGATAATATTTCAGAATACCGTCCTGAATTCATTTTTGGAATAATGGCCTGGATTCTTTCCTCGGTAGGTTGCTGACCCTTTTTCTGGGGTGAGTTGCACTGCAGTTTTTGCCCCGGTGATGATTCTGCCGAGCCATACCGGGTGACAAAGCAAAGAGGTTAGGTTCACGTTCCATCACTCATCCAAAAAGCGATGGATGAAATCATGCCCTCCTTGCACATGTCAAAAGCAACGGCAGGAACAGAAAACTCTGTGCCGTAAGCTACTCCCGGTCCAGTAGTACTGCCATCCGACTTTCATCAGGGTGCCTCTGTTCAAGCTTTAAGCCTGATTAAGCCGATCATACGCTTTCAGCGAGATGAACAGCGAAGGGAGAAGAGCCACAGGTGACAACAAAAAGGCAAGAGGACAGCAGACAGCACTGCTCGGACGGGGAGCTGTAAACAAATTCTCTGATGATGGACGGCTGGCCAGTGGCCACCCGCGCATTGCGCAACCACACACGAGCAATTCCTCCCTGCCCCGTCGCTGTCCTGCGTGGCGGTGCCGCGGTGGGCTGTGACTTTTGTTTGGATCAGTGCGCTCTGCGCTTACTTGGTTTTGTTTGGTTTTCAATAAAACTAGTACACACGTTTTTCGATAAAAGAATTTTACATGCATGAAGTACTAAATGAAGTCTATTTGCAAAACTTTTTTAGGGATGGATGTAATTTTTCGCGACGAATCTAATAACAGTAATTAATCGATTATTAACTACAGTGTTGCTAAAGTAACTATTCTCTAATCGCGCGGTTAAAAACCTCATTAGATTCTTCAGAATTACTAGCGCGGGGTTCTGAAGTTGGTTTTGTAAACTGACTTTATTTGATATCATAATTAGTGATCAAAATTATTAGTATTCTTAGCACACTATAATTGTAGCGCGAACCAAACAAGTTCCTTGGCTTCGGATCACGGACAGAGCCCAGAGAACCCTTCGAAGCGAGGAAAAGGCTCACGGAGCCTAGCGAGGATGAGTGCAACAAAAGAATATTGCAAGCAAGTATAATATCTTCCCCCACAGGAAAATAAAAGAAAAAGACGATGGGAAATGGATGTAATGTATACTCGATCAGTGCACCTCCCTTCATTTTTTAAATGAAATATGAACCATTTCTTTCTACAAATTTTGCATCGTCAGGTCTCGTCACCTTGGATAGGCTAAAATATTTCTAGCTCCATCTTTCCGTTGATCCGTTCCATTTTTTTCTCATTTCAAAGTTTCTGCGCACCAATTTTCTCGCTACAAAAAAGAAACAAATTGGATAGGCCTGGAAATAATAGAAGTACAAGAAAGAGAACGGCATCTAACCAAACGCCAGTCCGCCCGTGGCCCCATCCCCTGATCCTCCACTCCCGTGCTCGCCACTTCTCTTCCTTTCCATAACCACCTCCTTCCTCACTCCACTCTCCGCACTACCTGCCCAGCTCTCGAGCTCCCAAGCTTCCCTTCACCCTGCCTGCCTTTATAATCCCCGTCCCCCCTAGCCACACCACCGCAGAGACGCACACCGCTGCTTCAAGAAACCACCGAGGCCAAGCGCGCAAGGGAAGAGAGAGGCCAAGGAGAAAAGATGGAGGGCAAGGAGGAGGACGTTCGCCTGGGCGCCAACAAGTTCTCGGAGCGGCAGCCCATCGGGACGGCGGCGCAGGGCGCCGGGGATGACAAGGACTACAAGGAGCCCCCGCCGGCGCCGCTGTTCGAGCCCGGGGAGCTCAAGTCCTGGTCTTTCTACCGCGCGGGTATCGCCGAGTTCGTCGCCACCTTCCTCTTCCTCTACATCACCATCCTCACCGTCATGGGCGTCTCCAAGTCCAACTCCAAGTGCGCCACCGTCGGCATCCAGGGCATCGCCTGGTCCTTCGGAGGAATGATCTTCGCCCTCGTCTACTGCACCGCCGGCATCTCCGGTCAGCTCTCCTTCCTTGCTGTGGCTTCAAACTCTTTCCAGCCAACTTGTTGACTTAATTTTACTGTAATTGATTTTGCTTTGATTTGTCTTGATCCTTTTTGCTATGGCTAATTTCTAGTGTAGTACAACGGGACCTGTTCTTTAGCTTGCTTATCTCAGTGGTAATCCTCCATGGTAGTGACTCAAGTAAAGCATGTAGTGTGCAATTTCCGAGATATTGCATCAAAGGGGTTGAGAATCCAAGAAAAACTTGTATAGGCAACAATCCACTTTGCTGTGTGGCTCTGGCATATTAAAATGTTACGAGACTTTCACAAGGCTACTCTTGGATACTCAACAGTCAGCCACCCAAAAGAAGATGGAAAACAAGATAATTATTGTTTGTTTAATTGATATTAATAGCTGTAAATCTGTTAAATTTCTTATTTCTTGCTCAGACAGTAGCTTAAATTTCCCTGCCTTTATCTTCTGTTTATTCCTTGTTTTTCCAGCATATAGCGATTTATAGTTATCTGCCATCAGGATGGGGATTAGCAAGCTCCTGCTAAATTCTTTTTTATGGGGGAAAAACAGATCTTAAGCCAGCTCCCTTTAGCTTCGTACTAATTTGTACATTTCATCGGGATACTGTACTACTTTAGGATGTGCTGCTTGTTATTATGCAAAGGCATCCTCAACCGCTAGGGGTAGTTCATATTGATGCAGCACTTCGTGCGACTGTTTCATCATTTTAAATTAGTTGAGTGCCCCTCACTTGACGTAAATATAGGCATATTAGAAGAGTAAATTGCATACAGGCAAATTTGTGGGTTGTACATAGAAAAATGTAGGTAAATTTTGCAATATCAGTGGGTCCTCACAGTGCATACATGCAATTAAACACTTATTGGTACTTAAATTTTTTTTTGCTCATGTGTTGTATATTGATTCTTGATCTCTGGTAGTATCTGGTTAATGTCAAATTGTGGAAGAACACATCATATATTGCTATTCAGCAAGCATAAACTACAAAACAACTGCAACAATCAGGGCTAATGGTTGTTATCTGCAACTGCAACAGGAGGGCACATCAACCCGGCAGTGACGTTCGGGCTGTTCTTGGCCAGGAAGCTGTCACTGACTAGGGCCATCTTCTACATAATCATGCAATGCCTCGGTGCTATCTGTGGAGCTGGAGTGGTGAAGGGCTTCCAGCAGGGACTTTACATGGGCAACGGTGGTGGTGCCAACGTTGTCGCCCCCGGCTACACCAAGGGATCAGGCCTTGGTGCTGAGATCATTGGCACCTTCGTCCTGGTCTACACCGTCTTCTCGGCCACTGATGCCAAGAGGAATGCCAGGGACTCCCATGTTCCTGTAAGTACTGCTGCTCCTTCATTTCCATAGTTTGTTCAATTGTCGGAGTAGTTCTTCCTCAATTTGTCGCTCATTACATACATGTAATTTAGTCAACATTTGCAACTAAATTCTAATATGATGGTTGTAATTTGTATTCTGATTTTCTGGTGTTCAACTTAATGTACATCATATAGTCATAAGTTATGCATGTAGTGATGAAATAAACCCTTTAGTGTTTATTGTCTTTGACATTAAGAAGCCACATGTAATGAACTGATGCACTCTGGGTCCTATGTATTTTACAACTGGCATTTAGCTGATTCCTTCATTTACTCCCTTTCAAATTTCAACTAATTGAAAACATATGCATACTCTTCATTGCATACTTTTCAAGTTTGTGCTAATGCTTACCATGAAATCCTTATTTGGTGAAAACAGATCCTTGCCCCACTGCCAATTGGGTTCGCGGTGTTCCTGGTCCACCTTGCCACCATCCCCATTACTGGCACCGGCATCAACCCAGCTAGGAGCCTTGGCGCTGCCATCATCTACAACAGGGAGCACGCCTGGAGCCACCATGTGAGTGGAACCCCTCTTCAGTCCTCTCTCTCACCCACTTGCCATTCCCAGCTGTTTGGTACCAATCGTGGAGAAAAGGTTTCCAAATATCAGACATGCAACCACCGTCTTTCCATTATGCAACAAATGTAGTGGCATGATCTGGAAAGTCCATTCTATGTATATTTTCACCGCACTGATGGGAGATATTTTTTTGTGGGCAAACTACCGTAATCATTCACTCACCAAACTCAAATGATGCAGACACAGTGGCATGCCATCGACAGGCATGGCCTGCTATAACTCTATAGCTCTGGCCTCTGTGTTAATCTTATCACAGAGGCTTCTCTCAATCCATGTAGCTGGCATGTATTATTAGTCTAGGCTATGTGTGTGATATGATATCATCCCGGACCTAGTGTTCTTTGTTAACATACCGAAGAGTTGATCTAACCTTTTTCGTGTTCCTATCGTTGTTTTGCAGTGGATCTTCTGGGTCGGCCCCTTCATTGGCGCTGCCCTGGCTGCCATCTACCACCAGGTGATCATCAGGGCCATCCCGTTCAAGAGCAGGTCCTAAAGCTGCCGCGGCCCTGCCGAGACATGCCGGTCCACGAACCACCGAGCGTCTTCATCTCTGATGTCTTGTGTGCCCACGCCTAGCATCTCCGTCGATTCCTCTCGTCTGTCTTCAGGACTGCTGCGCTGCTCTGTTATCTGAACCCAGAACCTGTGTATTCCTGTACCAGTTGTGTATGCTTTTTCTATCGTGGAGATTTAAGTTATGAGCATCTGTTGCAAGTTTCCATCCAGCTGCTCCGATCTGTTTTTGTGTCCGGATCGAATGGGCAGATATCATGTGAAAATGCGAGCCTATCTAGTGAAATTTCCATGAAAGACATCGGATTTGGATTTTTGTTAGTTCTAAGATACGCGTTTCGTCGGATATGCATCCTGACAACCAGTACTAGCATGACAGAAAGCCGCCTCCAGATGCAATCCGAACAATGAATTGCGACAGCAGACCCTTAATTAGAGACAGATGATAAGGATGCAAGCTAGATCATAGCGTAACCGTTAGCGGATTGAAGAAGCTCCAGTGCTGCATCTTCATTCTTGAATCTGCAGTAGTGGTGGGCCTTCCAGCAGCCGCCATGATTGGGGCGAGGACGAAGATGGACAACAGGTGTAAAAGACGGTGGTGGATGGGGGACCCGGGGCCTAACGCATCGCGGCCTGCGTACTCTACGCCATGGCACATGGGTTGTTGCTTGATTGTTTTGCATCGCAACTCGCTGGCCCTTTCGAAGCAACAGGGTGCAGAAATGCAAGTGCATAGAACTGGTACAGGGTATAGGCGCCTTTACCACTACCAACCACATTTTCACCATCACCCAGGTCACTGGTCACTGGTCACTAGGCGTGCATACACTTGGAAAGTTCCTGTTTCTGGAGATGCACGGCAGATGGCTACACCAGGGATGGCCAACATTTGGACCGGATAATTTGATTAACAATTAGACACTTTTCGCATGATTTCCCGAGTAATGGATTGACCCGGTGTTACAACAGCAGAAGCAACACTTTCCAGTGAGCAACTGAATGATATGTAGCTGTTAAGTTTTTAATAAAGAAAATAAAAAGAAAAGGGTGGTGAACGGCTCACTTGCTTTCTCCTGTGCAATGTCTGGACTTCTAGTGGAGTCCCCTTCTGTACAATGGCCTCTAACCCCATAAAAGAAAACGAAAAAGAAAATGTTGTAGATATGAGTAAGAGTATACAGGTTCAGAGTCACTGTTTTGAGTCCTTCGGTATCTGGACAGTCTAGTATACAACATCCCCTTCTTGAAAGGGCATGTCTCACCTGTCAATCAAGAGTGCAATTCAACAAATTTCAGTGTGTGCAGAATACATGGATAGAAGATTGAATGGTAATATTGTAAGTAATCTAGGCCTCAAATCACTCATTTCACGCAAGAGGTCATGTTTAAGAATTTTACCAATTCCAATTCATAAAATAATCAAAGCATACAGTTGACAACTAAATGAAATACAAAATAATGAAGTTATCCAGCCACATTTTATGAAACAAAGAACTTGGTTATCCAAATAAACTAGGCAAAACTATTGCACTCATGTAACATGTTGTCAACTCGTCATTATGTGCAGCATAGAACTAGTAAATCCATGAAGTAGTTACTAATGTAAATAAGTTATAACAGTTACTTTTACTCTGCAGTCCTACATGATAGTTGTAATTTTCTCTTCCTTTTCAAGAGACAAGTATAATCATTGGTTACCAGAAAATTCTGGCAGGGGACATACCTTTTCTGAAGTAATGGATTGACATCGTAGAATCTTTATCCACTTCCAACTGTCAGCATTTGATATAATTAATGGACATTTCTTCTAATATGATACAATTAAAGGTTTTCAGCAAACCAGCTTTGAACTGATAGCTATCAGCCTATCACATAGACCTGACTGAAAGCTTAAGCAGCAACTTCTGCAAGAGAGTCAATGGCCATGATTGTGCCCAGGGTGCGGAGGACCAGACCTCAAGTCCAGTGAAGGTTTTAGCTTCACATGATCCCCAAAGCTCTGCTGAGAAGAACACTCGGAAGGCAATGGCCTATCATGCGAATCCCACACAGTTGCATGTCGGGTTCAGAGACTACCCTCTCCTGGAGACCTGCTGAAAGTTGCTGCACTCGAACAAATCGTCTATGTACTGGGTCGGCAGGCTGGCTAGGTAAGTGATCATCAAGACCTCTTGACGTAACTGTGAAGCCCTCATTTCTGTAAGCTGGCAGCCTCACATGGTTTAACGGAATGGCTCCACTACCACAAGTCAGAGGAGTGGAAGCACCCGAAGTAGTTCTGGGGCTAGAAATTGGAGAAGGTGACATTCTACCATTTTGATGTTGTGGCGATCTTGATCTCAGAAGAGGACTTCCACATGGAGATACAGGACAAGATATGTTACTCCGAATATGGATATCACTGCACGAAGGTAATAATTAGAGGCACATAAAAGGCATGAACTTAAGAAACCAAGAGATAAATTCAACAAATATTGAGTGGGTTACCTGTTTGCCAAAGAAAATTTGGCAGCTCTTCTCTGGAAAATTGATTGGCCTTCCAAACCAAGCGAGGACATATTTCTGGCGTGCCCAACCACCTGAAAACCCATGAGAACCAAATAGAATGTAATGCAGACACATGAACAGCAAAAGGAAAAAACATAAAATCAGAAGCTGTAAATACATTCATATGGTCCTAATATTCATAAGTAGGTCATTAGTGTGCTAGTAGACCTTGTAGACAAATGATAAGCTTTAATAGCCACAGAGAAGAATGAAAGGGAAAAGATGCTAAAACTAAATACATATACTTATGAAATTTAGGGAACTGAAGACATATATCTGCAGGCTGAAGAAGCATGCCAGTTAATTAGCTGAACGATAACATTTTTTCAGCAACAGTGAACAGTTGATACCTTCAAATTTGTTTTGCAGGAAATGGCCGTCAACTGTTCAAGTGGATCAGAGGCAGCTGATTTTTGAAGTGGTGGTGCATTTCGTACAAATGGATGCTGCAAAAGGTCCACTGCCGTTGGACGGCTGGATGGATCACGTTGCAAGCACTGTCTTATGAAGTCTTTTCCCTCTTCTGATAGGTGATCTGGTATTGGCGGAAGCTCCTTACTGTTTCCTATCTTAAACATTGCAGCAATCTATTGGAAAAGTAAAAAGGTAAAGAGGCATTAGCATCAAGGTTACAACTGATAAAAAGATTATTCTGATTATACATTGTGCAGAACAAACAGCATCTTACAAAACAAACATAAAATGGCATCGATAGTATAAACTGATCCACCTAACAGCACTTCAAGTTTTTTTTGCGACAAAAAGGAACAAAGTGAGATTAGCCCACTCGTCATCCAGGTGAATGAATAGTTTTTTTTAAATGAATTTAGTAAGCATTCCGTGCACTTCCAAATCTTAGATGGCAGCATAAGGAGATAGCTCTGTGAAGAACAGTTTATAATAGTTATTCGGCTAGTCATGATTAATTAAGAGCTGATGAAACAATTTGTCATGCTGAACAAATAGTTTAAAATGCAGGACTGATTGCAGCCTAAACCAAAAGATGCCAGAATATTGTGACCTAGATGTCTTGGTTCACTACAAAAACCGTCCATCCACATGAACAGAGAAAAACAGAATTGGTCAGTTTTTTTAGAAATGCATGAAAACATGAGAAATGGGTTAAGGTGATGAACCCTTCCCTTCATTTGCTTGTGACTCCAATGTGAAACTTTTCAGCCTGCACCTTACATTAATGCTTCTGGCAATGAATATCACCAGAATATGCTAAGTAAAATGAAGGCCGCTGTCATAAAATTAACGGCAGCATGGGATAGTAACTTTTTTAGTAGCTATCTAGTTTTTAGACCTGTTCTATAAGAATCCAAGCCCGATTGTTAATACCACTGTTGAACTGCTGATTGGTAATTAATGAAGTAGCGACAAAACATGCATCATGCATCTTACATAGTACTAGGTAGGTTATCCTAGCAACAGAAATTTACAATACAGAAATATAAATCATAGATTCAGAGAATAAAACTAACCCCTTCATATTGACTCCATGGTGGTTTTGAGGTAGCCATCTCTAGGACTGTGCATCCTAAACTCCATATATCAACTGCAAGGTTACATCCACTAGAATTTTTTATAACCTGCATATTTGTCACAACATAAGCAAAGAAGTCCAAGACTTTTAAGCCCAACCAAAATAAAAAAGTAATGGAGTAAACAATGCAAGATAGCAATACCTCAGGAGCCATCCAGTATGGGCTACCCTTAAATGAGAAAGGGCACTGCTGCCCATTGATCTAAGAAATAAAAAAAGCATAACACAGGTTTAGACAAGGAACAAGAATCATCATTTGAAGGACGAAAAACATTCTCGAAATTTAGATGAAACTTAACACACACAGTTAACCAAATAACCAATGAAGTTACAATAAAATCCTCAGCTAATTGGAGCCATATCTAAGGCAACAGAAATACCGCCTGGTGACAAGCCAGGCTGACAATGAAATCTAGAAGATATGTTAACACGGACAACAAGGGCCAAAATAAAGTGGTCAGTGAAAAAGAGAGGATAGGAGAGAATAATGGCTTGTATTCCTCCAAACCCTAGAAGGGTGGGATATATAGTTCCTATACATGGGCTCAATATACTCCAACACCCCCCCTCCCCCCCCGCAGTCTGAACTACCGGCGCAGCGGTGTTCAAGACTGGACAACAAGAAAGCTAACACCCCCCCCCCCCCCCCCGCAGTCTGAACTACCGACGCAGCGGTGTTCAAGACTGGACAAGAAGAATGTACAAGGGCAAATACCCCCCCTAGCCACAACTAGCCACCGGCTACGTTGATGCTGGATCGAAACTCCGAGAAGGTCGAGGAGGGCAGCCCCTTGGTGAAGATGTCAGCAAACTGGGAGGTAGTCGGGACATGGAGTACCCGAACATCGCCGATTGCGACTCTGTCGCACACGAAGTGTAGGTCAATCTCCACGTGCTTCATCCGCTGATGCTGGACGGGGTTGGTGGAGAGATACACGGCGCTGACGTTGTCGCAGTAGACGAGCGTGCTCTTGGCGAGCGGGCTGTGGAGCTCCGCCAAGAGCTGTCGTAGCTAGGACGCCTCCGCCACGCCGTTAGCGACAGCCTGGTACTCTGCCTCGGCACTAGAGCGGGAGACAACTGGCTGCCGCTTGGACGACCAGGAGACCAGGTTGCCGCCCAGGAAGACGGCGTAGCCGGAAGTGGAGCGACGAGTGTCCGGGCAGCCAGCCCAGTCAGCATCGGTGTAGACCACCAGCTCAGCTGAGGACGAGCGGTGAAACACCAGGCCGAGGTCCACAGTGCCACGGACGTACCGGAGGAGACGCTTCAGCGCAGCAAGGTGTGACTCCCGGGGATCATGCATATGGAGACAGACATGCTGAACAGCGTAGGTGAGGTCCGGTCTGGTGAAAGTGAGGTACTGCAAAGCGCCGGCCAGACTCCGGTAGGTAATAGGATCAGCCACCGGATCACCTAGATCAGCAGACAGCTTCGCCTGAGTGTCGACAGGAGTGGAGCAGGGCTTGCAATCAGTCATCCCAGCCCGCTCCAGAATATCAAGTGCCGCGCCAGCCGCAGGGGCGGCGGATCCGGCGGCGGAGGCATCGAATCCGGCGGCGGGAACAGCGGATCAGGCGGCGGGCACTGCATATCCGGCGGCGGGGGCGGCGGCGGCGGCCAGCGCCACGGCGGCGTAGGGTGGCCGGGCAGCGGCGCCCTAGACAGGGAAGGGTGCGGCGTCGCCCAGGACAGGGGAGGGAGCGGCGGCGCCCGGAGCAGAAACAGTGGAGGGCATGGGAGGGAAGGAAGAGAAGGGAGGGAAGGAGGGAAGCGCCGGCGGCGGGGGCGGCCGGCCGGCCATGGTGCCGGCGGCTGCAGCGGCGGCGGCGGCTAGAGGAAGGAGAAGCTAGCTGATACCATGAAAGAGAGAGCATAGGAGAGAATAATGGCTTGTATTCCTCCAAACCCTAGAAGGGTGGGATATATAGTTCCTATACATGGGCCTCTATACATGGACTCAATATACTCCAACAGTCAGCTCTTATCAAAGAAGTTGAACCAGTGCAAGTAGTTATTAGTAGAGGTCCAGGTGCAAAAGGAAGGTACTACATTTACTCCTGTGAAGATGAAATACCATCGCTTGAAATTTGAATTGCTTTCTACAAATAGAGAGGAAAAAGAGTACAAAACTTACATGTTTTGCCATTCCGAAGTCAGCAAGCTTTACACGGCCATTAGGGTCAACCAATATATTTGCGCCTTTGATGTCCCTGCAAATTTAGGAAGAGAGTAAGTAAAAGCAAAGATAAAAATAAAATGCAGAACCCCTAGCAGGCATACAATAAGACTAAAAAGGTGAAATGTACAAATAATGCTACCTGTGTACTGTATTCTTTGCATGTAAATATGCTAGGCCCAAAAGTATTTGCTTAGTATAACTGCGAATTGCTTGTTCACCAAACTGCCCGTACTCTTGGAGAAGCTTATGTATAGATCCACCAGAAACATACTCCAGGTATATGTAAAGCTTATCATCAACCTGTTTTGAATAAAGTATGGAGATGCATTCAGAAGAATCACAAGATGCACCGAGAAAAGTAAGTATGTACAATTTTGCATGTTCCATGTATTTTTTTTCTTTTCCTGCTATTCACTACAAAAACAGTGCAGTTAAGAGTAGGAAACATAAATTGTTCAGATACCAATGCAATCATGGAAAGGTGCAAGCTGTCATAACAGCTGTATGAATACTGTATCTATTAGCAGTAGATTATACTAAAAGCAGTTTATACCGTTTCGGATCCATAGTACCGCACAATATTTGGATGCTGAAGTCGGCTCAGAAGTGATATTTCCTGTGAGACGAAATAACAATGTCAAAAAAAGATGATGAACATGTGGAGTATTCAATATTGAGTATGAACATGTAGAAAACAACATACCTGGCACAGCTGCTTTGCACTTTCTTTTGATTTAGGATCATCTGAGAAAAGGGTAACCTCCTTCATAGCACACATTTCACCTTTATCACTGAAATAGATGATAACGAACAATTAAAATGAAGAAATGAATAATGATCAAGTACAACAAAACATTCAGTGCACACAAGTCAAGACAGATGATAACTAGAGTTATTGTGATCCGATATATAATGTTTTCACAGGACTACTTCATCAATGGTAAAAGGAATGAGGATACCAACCAAGAAAAAACTAAGATTCAGAGTATTCCATAACTGCTTATATAACAAAAAAACAATGTATGTTCTATTCTAGCGCAAACTTCTTGCAGCACACATACGAGATAATCTGGATTTTTAAGGTAAAGCATTTGTGTCAATAACTCCTTCCAAATCTACCAATCTATTAATCATGATATAATCTGTGGTTTCACGAACGAGTAAAAGATTGCCAGAGAAGTTATTAGGACATAATAAAACTAAGTGCAGATAGTAACTTGCTAACACATCATAATTTATGAGGCGGTTGGCAGCACTTAAAACAAAAATCTGTTAGAAAGAGAACAGAAAATTGAACATTCAAAATTCGAAGGCGCATAAAATGTGGCTACTGGCTACCTATGAAAACTGACAAGTCAATCTGTACAAAACCATATTATGACTTCAATCAACATACAAACTGAAATGAGTACAACCCAGTTCCAATACCTGTTAAAACCAACATATACATGGCCAAATGTCCCACGGCCAATCAGTTTTCCCTTCTTCCATCGTGATCCAGGACTGGGTGGATTCTCTGTTCTACCAGGACTACGAGATATAGGACTTGTTGGGGTAGAGTTGTTTGGCAAAAAGGTGGAACTATTAGAGATGCTTAATGGCGGAAGCGGCAATCTGTGGGTTTGCTTCTTCTTCCCTTCAGCATGTCGACTTGTTGGAGATTCAGGAGCAACCACACCAGCCTTTGAATGCAAAGGAGAGACACTTCCACTATGCACCCTAGAACTTGGACCAGGACTTGTCATTCTTGGGCTTGGAATTGGTGAACACTCTGGACTACCTCGGCTAGGCTGCCAAAAGAGCTGGGCTAGTATATCACCTCCCACTGAATTATGCCCAGATGTCTGACCGGAACCTGGACTGGAGCACTGACCAGAGCCAAGGAAAGTTACATCTGCATGAGGCTTCACTGCCCAAAACGCTGAAGTTGGAATCTGATCAGGACATACAATTCTTGGGCTTCGAGTAGGACTTGACATCAGACTATTGGGAGCACTCTCCAAGGTAATCTGTCTTGGGCTTTGTAAATTGGATTGATAACTGTCAGCAACAGTACCTCTTGGAGATGTTGAAGGAATTTGGTTACTGAGAAAAGTATTGTTTCGCTTTGCGACTTCTTTGGTGCTCTTTCTGGTGATATCACTAGAACGCTCTTTGTGCACAACACTTCACAAGCAGAATATTCAAAATTCATAAGAATGAATTCAAGTAATTACAGAAACATATACAAAACATACAAATCATTCATGGCACCTGAGAGCATACCTTGAGCTATTTGTTGCAGTAACTCTAGTCGCATTTTCAGCCTCATTTCCCACAGGACTCTGAAGCCGGGAATCTCCAGGATCGTCACTACCAATTGAACAGTTGCTGGAGACAGAAGCAGTAGCCTCTTCAGCAACAGGTTCAGTAGCTTCAGGTCTTTTTCGAGGCCGAGGGAGTGGTAGCAATTGTCCTTTGCCACGCTTTTCCAAAGTGGACTTTGAGTTGGTAATATCAGAAGTAGTACGTGTCACCCTAGCACGTGATCCAGGAAGAGGAAGTGGTTGTGCCTGCGGTCTATCTGCTGCAAAGCTCTGACACCGAGAAACCTCTTTTGAAGGGGATGTTGAGCGGGACTGGGCAGTAGACCAGCAACCTTTGTCACCAGCTCTGTCTTTACCATGTTTACGACTCCCTCGTGATTTTCTGCTTCCCTTTTGCTCATTTGAACTTAGGAGACGCTGAAATGTATCAATGAGGTTTTCTTTGGCAGTCTTTTTCGCTTCTTTGGATGAAGATTTTCCCCACCATGTTGGCATACTGAATATAGAATGTGTTGTAGAGGATTTATCTATATACTCATAGCGAGATCATACAGATTGATCAGCTACCATGCTGTTTCAATTAGCTAGAGATGGCGAGCATGAGGATTAGGGTACTTCAACAAAGTCATAGACTGATAATCAACTCTCCACACGGAACACTGAAGTGTTAAAATTCCTGTTGTTGCTTCCTCAAGTAATACAAAATTTCAGCTTAGTGTCGTCTCCACCTCAAAGCTTGAAACCATATCCAAAAGACAGATGATATAAATAACAATATTTGTGCACTATAACAAAATATCACAATAATCTCCTAAGCTGACTGCAATGAATTTTCAATTTCAAATGTGCAATAAATGAAGCAATTATTAAGGGTATGAAAACAAACTGTGCTTTAAGAAAACACAAAAAATTGGAAAAAAATGCTCAAAGTGTAAAAGGCGTTGTTTCAGCAGTTTACTGAGGAGTTCATATTAAAACCCAAAAAGGAACAAAACCCACAATAAGCTTTTGTTCAAGCTTGTAATGTCATTCAACCACTATCTATACTACTTAAAAAGTGTGACTTCAAGTGGATCAATTGCATCCTGATCGTCCATCCATGAAATCAAAAGGCGCCGTCCAAAGTCAGACCTACTACCGAAATAGTGATGTTGGGTCTAACCTCGGACCCACCTGTGTTGCTAATCTCGGTTCTTGCATAATCTATATCTATATGCAAGTGTATAACTATACTAGCATAAAAGGCATGAAGTCAAGTCGATCCATAAATAATATACTAGCATAAAAGGCATGAAGTCAAGTCAATCCAGGGCTTCTCGTATATCCTATAAGCATCGACAATAGTGATCACTCTCCTTGATACCCCAATTTTAGATTAAAGCATCCAAAAACTATATGGTGCATTGAAACATGGTCAGCACTGTATGTTCTTTAAAGTAAAGGGTATATTGACTAGAAAATGTGGGTGAGATCTTGTAGCTACAGTTCAAAGTTGGACGACACACCCGAACACTGTATGGAATAGCATAAATAATTGAGATTACTTATGTAAATATCATCCAATATAGATTAGAAACATCTGCAGATTAATAAATGTATCAAAATGAAGTAGCTAAATTACTGAAAGTAAATGGTTCTTTTGACTGATCATGGTGTGTTTTGTAATTGTTTGTGAAAGTATGCATGCCTCCAACTATAAGGCAAATAATTGAAGAGCACTAGTTGGTCTAAAAGAGAAATCCCAAGGAAATGAAAACACCCTAGGGTCAGTATTTAAACCCCATGTAGGAACATATAACATCGTAAGTTGCTAAATTTTCATCAATTGCCTAGATGCGAAAGCGTAAAATAATGGGGAAAATTAATTACTATGTTCAAAGTCATCTTCTAAGACCAAAAAATCATCCACAATACTGACAGCCAGAAGGACATAGAATATAATCAAAATCACGATCATGTATGAAAAGACACCAGGCATACAGTATGCAGATTTCTCTCAGAACTTTCATGGAATGAGCATTCCAGTTGGTATGCTATGTATCACTGGCACAAAATGTGCAAAATCCATCCTGCACCATTCAGATTGGCGGCTTAAGCTACCGAGCTAACTTGCTCTGGCTTTTATACCAATTGGAACTTAGCTAGAAAAGACTAAACGAGGGCCGATGAGCCAAAGCTGCGAGATTTTTGTAAAAATAAACTGCACGTGATCGTGCCCGTGAAGAATAGCAGCCTATCGAACTACGGATAGGGTAGATTAGCACACCAGGTAGCAAGCAAAATCCTCAACTAGCTCAGCGTAGAGAAAGTAAGATTCCGATTCGATAGCTCACAGTAGCAACAGTGAAAATGGCCCTCAAAACAACATCGAGTCTAAGAACAATCTACCCAAGCAAAGCAACCAAGCAAGCTAAGGGTCACGTACCAGCGAAACGAAGGAACCAGCTCGAGCCCGGATGGATCTCCACTCCACCCGAGCCACCAGGTAGCACTAGAGCGGGCAGCAGAGGTGGAGGCGGGCGCCACCTCCCAAAGCAGCGAAGGCGGCGCTGGATGGAGACCCTGGCCTGCCGCACCCGGCCGCCTGCAGGCACCGAGGTCGCCGGCGCCGAGGCAGAGCGAATCGTGACGAGTGAAAAAAAAAAAAGCGCACCGACGGTGCGGACGAAGTCGGGGAGAAACCGGGTGAGCAGGGCGGGCGCTCGAGCGGGGGGAGGAGGAATCTGGGGAGGGATCGGGGGGAGGACCGCGCCCGAGGGGAATGCAGGACGCGAGGGGCCGGGGGGAAAGGGGGAGGAGGAAAAGGAGACGACGACGGGGGAGAGGAGAGCCGGGGGAGGAGGGAGGGGGGCAGTTTTTGTTCGCCCTGTCTGCTGCTTGCTTGCGCGATGCGGAGTGCGAGTGGGAGGGGAGGGGGGAGTGTGCGTGCGACGCGCCGCGCTGGGACGGACGGGACGGGGGGGAGTGAGGGATGGTTGGTGGTGGTGGCGAGAATCTCGTGCGGCTCGGGATCCCTGTGGGCTGTCCTGCCGTGGTGGGGTCCGAGGGCTCTGCTCTTTGCGCCAACCGCCAAGGTTTAACTATGGTGATGCTGTGCTGCATGTGCTGCGAGTGTTTAGCTTGGGAGAAGGATATGATTAGGATTAGCGGCGGATCAGCCGTGGCTTGCCGGGCAGCCGGCGGCGGAAGGAGCCTTTTCGATGTCTATTTAGAGGCTCATTGGTTTGATGCCAAAATTTACCTTGCTAAAACTAGGACAGGCCAAAATATTGACAAGAATTTTTTGCCAAAATCTTGGCAAGTACTTTGTCAGGTGAGCTACTTTTTTTTATTCCAATCAATTGAGTGCCAAAATTTATTGTTGCCAAATTTTTGGCAATGGAACCAAACCAATCAGATTCTTAGTATTTCCAATGTGTTTCTAAGCGTATATATACTAAATTTATTTCTTAGGTTTATTTGATGCTTTCGTAGAATATGTTTTTTTCCGGAGCGAAAACATCCATATGTAAGTGGCTCTAAGAAATAAACCTTTTGAATGTGCTCTTACGACTTGGCATTAGTTACCACGAAGTAGTAAGTTAGCTCTTTGGATACACATATTACCCTTCTTCACATATGTAAGCATACAATGTCACTAAGATCTTTTATAACAACTAAAATAATGTACCTCTCAACTAAGTACGTATCATATCATTGTGATATAATTAAATATTACCTATTTTCTGGATTAGGGTAGAATTCCTTGTAATAGTCCACTGATTAAGATAGTTACGGTAACATTGAGTGTCCTGCCATGCAAGGTCAGTCTTAATGCATGGTTTCATTGCATAGTTACCTGGAGCAAAAACTTGGTAATTGAGCCGGATGAGTGACATGAGGACGAAACTCCTCTCACATCCTATAGAACTCTCTCTTCTCTCTTCTCATGACACATCAGCAAAAATAAATACCCCTAAAACTCTCATGAAACTCCACTAAGACTGGCATAAGTAATTTCCTAATCAATCAAGAGAATTAATGAAAGAGAAAGCAAATAGTTTTACATGCAAGAAAATCATGTCTACACAAGAATCAAGGAATGGAGAAAGGGAGGGAGATGAAAAGAAAATGAGGGGATTGAATTATTTATTTCGAAGAAACTATTCGTTAGGAATGTAGTTTATATGGGTAATGTCTATATGATATTGTAAGTGTATACACTGTCTGATAGTGTCTGGATTGGGATTCCGTTATGAGCCTGCATATGTTGATAACTTTTAAAACCCAGAAATTAGTGAGAATTGTGAACTATGTACTGTTATTAGAGTCTATATTATATTTGTGAACTATGTACTGTTATTGGAGCAAATTATATATATCAAGTTAAATCGTTGGTGCTTATTATTTTTGTGGCATGATGATAACTCTGCTGCCATATTTGATCAAGCTTCATTGCAGCACGCATTGTGCATACGAGCACATTCGTTCTTAGCTCAACCTTGATTTGGTCCAGATCTACTAAAATCATGGTGAGTTTTTCAGTCTTTGACAAAGTACACTACAGCAGAAATCAAATATAGAGACGCTTTTGTATAGATATTTTATAATTTATCTTTACAAATGTGTCACAATATATTGTAAAAACACATTTTGTGGCATTTTAGAAAGTGTCACATGTATTGAGATACTATGTGAGGCATTTTAAATCATAGAGATATTTTTTCAAGTCATTACGTAAAATGTCAATACCGATTAATTATTAGAGGCAAGTTTGAGACACTTTGATTTGTGACATTAGCCCTATAGAGACATATTTTGAGTAATTCCTTTTAATATCTTGAGTTCGAAGCTCCATCACTGAAGTATTATCATATTTTCAATATTTTTAGTGCACCTAGAGGGTAAAGATACAATTATGTGTCATTACAATTTGTCTTATTGAACATAGAGATAATTACAAAGTATCTCTCTATCAAATAGGCACTGGTTGTAGTTGCACCTCTACGACATGGTGAGAAATGACTCAACATAGGGACAATGTACAATGTCTCTAGAAGCCATATATAATGTCTATACATGCATGTTTGTTGTAGTGTGTCGTGGTGTGCAAACCCACAGCCGGGTGGCGTAGTGCACCCGCCTAAACCCAGAGGGTGAGTACTCGGGGGTTAGCTTGGATTAGCCCAATCTCGGTAGAAGAACACAATGAACACAACTGGTTTAGAGTGGTTCGGGCCGCCGGAGCGTAATACCATACGTCCACTGTGTGTTGTATTGACTATGTCCCCTTTGTCTCGGGAGAGTCTGAGGGTCTGAGAGCTTGTGTGCAAGCTGGGGGAGGAGCTATGCCTGTCTCTGCATGTGTGAAAACTTGTGGAATCTCGTGTCCGTGTGAACCTGTGTTCTAGCAGGCGTGCTCTCTGTTTTATATGTCCAAGGGGAGCACATACACTGAGCGGGGCCCGACAGGTGGGCCCGGCGATGTATTATAAACTACACTTTGGCCTTCAATGCCACAGATCCGGAGATCTTGTCGTCGGCTTCCGCGCGTAGCTTCTGACCAGGGATGGTCTTGAGCTGTCTTGTCGGAGTAGAGTCTAGCCTCTGGAGCCGCGCGTCGAGGTCATGATGAAGCGCCGAACTACTGACTCAGTCCGCTGTAGCAGCGTGCACTGTTGCTCCAGTCAGTAGCTGGTCATCATGACTCGTCACCCATGCGCGCGGCTCTGAGTCTTTAATACTTGCCTTGGTAACTGACAAGCCGCCTCGGTAACTGGCGATCCACAGTGTGGACTGACAAAAGCTGCCCCGTGCCCAGCGGCAGCAGAGCACGCCTCAACCACTCGCACTTAATGCGGGTGGGTGAGGGAGCTTCCAGCGGAAGGCTTGCGCCCGCGCCTGCGTCTGCGTGACACGTGGCGGCTCCGGACCCCTCCCGAGCAGCTAGCTGAGCCGAGAGCTCAAGGGGGTCCGGATAGGCATGTGGAGGTCCCGGACCCACCTGCGGGAGTCCGGATGGCACGTGGAGGTCACAGGTGTTGAGCATTACCACCTTTGGAACACGTGGTGACACCGGACCCGTCCCCGAGCGGGAAGCGGGTCCGGGACCGTTGGTCCGGTGAGATGGAGTCGGACCCCAGGGGTCCGGCTGCTCAGCTCCTTAGGGCGTAGTTACGGATAACTACGCGAGTCTTGGCACAGTAGGAGTGGGTACCCCAGCTGCAGGGTACCGACAGAGGCCCCCGGGCCCGCCTCGGGAGAGGCAACGAACCCGCAGGTGGGGCCACTACTGTGAGCAACCGTAACATCCCAAAAATTTACTAAAATAAATCATGCGCTAAGGTTGTTTTTCGTCATTGAGCTCGACTCCCCCTTTAAACCCTAAACCCTAGTCCCGGAATTTTTCTCCTGATCAACCCGACACCCGATTTCAACGCACGTCCCATCCATTTCCCATCCAGCGCGACGCGTCGCGTCCGACCGCCGCGAATCTCTCCCTCTCTTTCTCCTTTTTCGTCCCTCTCCTCACTGGCGTGCACCAGACCGCGCACGCCGCCCGCTGGCCCGCGCACTCCGCGATCGCCGCCGGCGCGTGCCCGCTTTTTCCCCTCCCTCTTTTTCTCTCTTCCCTCTTTTTCTTTTCCTTTTTCCTATTTCTTTTCCTTTTCTTTCTTTTCCTTCCTTCTCTCTCTCCCTCTGCCGCGCGCACCCGGGGCCGACTCCCCTCTCCTCTCTCCTTCCCCGCGCGCTCGGCCCTCCCCTTGTCCCAAGCGCCACCACGGCCGCTCCCCTCTGCCGCGCGGCCCCACCGCGCCACCCCTCCCTGCTCGGCCACTCCGCTCCGCGCCTCCTGCTCGGCCCGCTCGGCCGCGTGCACGCGCGCCGCCCCGACTGGCCGTGCGCCCGCGCCCACGGCGCTCGGCGCGCCGAGCCGTGACGGCCACGCAGCACCAAGGCCGCACGCCCGCGCGCCAGCGCGCGTGAGCACGCCCGCCCAGACCGCCTCCGCGCGCCCACGCACATGCGGCCGCGCCGCGACCCGCTCGCCCAGTACCCCTCGAGCACCGCCCCGCCGCTCGACGCGTCACGTCGCCGGCCGCATCGCCAACTCGCACGCGCACGCCATCGCCCTGGGCGCGCAGCGCCGGCGACCCCGGCACAGCACCGCCTGCAAACGGCTGCCGCCTGGACGAAGCGTCGAGTCACCTCGCCAGTGCACACCCCGCCACTGTCACCGTTGACGCCGCACAGTGCCGGCGACCTCGGAACAGCGCCGCCTGCGCACGGTCGCCGCCTGCCCGAGGCGTCGTGTCGCCTCGCCACCGCCCAGCTGCCGCCGCCCCCGCTACGCGCCAAGCCACCGCCATTAAAGCCGATCGCGGAGTCCGCCGGCCCGCCACCACCGCACCCTCGCCTCCACCGCCTTAGCCGCCTATAAAAAGGGCCAAGGGGCGCCTCCGAGCTCCGCACCCACCACCCCGACCTCACTGACCTCCACGGCCCTCCTCTCCTCAGCTGCAGCGTCGCCCCGCCGGACTCCGGTGGCCACCGCCGCCCGCTCTCGAAGACCCGCCGCCTCGCTCCACCTCAAGTCAAGCCAGGTGGGGGAATCAAGCCGACGTGCCCCCTGCTCCTTTTCCCCCTCACCCCGGCCGCCGCCGTGGCCCAGAGCGGCCGAATCGGCCGCCGCCGACGAGCGCCTCCCCTCCCCTGTTTCCCAGTAAGGGGGAAGGAAGAGGACAGGGCAATATGCCCAAAACCCCCTAGCTTTTCCCCTAATTAGTAAAGAAACCTCCCACCTTTTTACCTTTTTGCAAAAATAACCCCTTCTCTTATTATAATTCAAAACCGATCCTCCCACCTTATGAAAACATTTACAACTAAGCCCCTGACCCTTTAGATTAACCCAAGTAATTTCTAAAATCCAAACCAAGCCCCTGCCTTCTTAAATTTAATTACAATTAGGCCCCTGGACCCTGATTTAATCCCTAACCCCTTAAGTAACCTATCATTTCATGCACCAAACGACCTCGGATCAACCTAAAATTTTACCACGCCTCTCATAACATAGTTTTGACCACGCCAATAGGAACACACCCAAAAATATTACTCCATGCCCCATATCTGATGTGTTCCCGATTCGAGCTTGACGATAAATCTTTATTTCTGTGTATTGATTGTGTGCTTGTTTGTATGCGCTGTAGACCACGGAGTGAACGAAGGTGAGCCCGTCAACGAGCAGTTCTGTGAGCAGGTGAACGAGGACCCGTTCCGCGACCCCGAGCCCGAAGGACAGACCTCACCGAAGGCTACGAAGACGGCAAGTTCAATCACATCCTTTGATGCATGTTTCTGTCCTAGTTTTTATAAACACATCCCAATGGCCTGCTTTATAAAATTGCATATGTTTTGCTTGCATGAAAACACGGTTGGATAGCCACCCCTTGATTTGTGATGACCATTCCTTGACCACCTAGATTAATGTCTGATTTTGCTTGGACGTTAATCGATATTAGAACGCTTAGGACTTTACTCATAATACGATTTATTTTATAAAGAAAATGTGTGCGTGTGGGATGGGATAAATGTGGTGTTTTTGTAAAGAAAGTTCAGACAGGATGGATGGCATTTCTACGGATTTGCCATTTGGTGTGCTCGTGCCAATGTGGCAGGGCAAAGAAGGGAGATATCCATCTTGTCGTGTCTAAGGATCGAGTTGGTGTGTCATCTCACCTAACTCCTCTATCGTGCAAACCACTCGACCGTTGAATGGGCAACGGCGTAGCATGAATCCCACTAGTTGGTGTGATAGCCATCAGGAGGGCTGAGAGCAACGGGTGACCAAGGAGAAGGGATATGCTCAGTGTGACTTATACCCCGGTTATACCTCAGAGTTAGGTCGACGACCCCTTGGTGAATCCCGTGATGGCTAGTCGGGCTTAGCTAAGGTGGGTAATGGCTATGTTGGGATCTACACCGACACGACGGTGTTCGAGATGTGGTATCCTACTTGTGGGTAAAGTTGCACACCTCTGCAGAGTTAAAAGCTATTCGAATAGCCGTGCCCACGGTATTGGGCGAGTTACGGTGTGGTCACATAACTAGTGTTTCTTGGGATGGGAAGGTGTGAGTTGTTTTGGAATTGTGTCCGGCAGTTGAGCCGTGTGCTACGACGGACGGGGAGTCCGGTAGCAGTTTAAAACATAAACTCCGTGTTACTCAAAACAAAAACTGGTTTCTGAAATGTTTTCTGCTAAATAAATCCCTGCATAAAATTTAGCTTTCTGCAAATAAAACCGTACCCTTATCCTTGATATACCTATGCATATTATTCTGATATAACCCCCTCCGTGGGTGTGGTTGGACTTGCTGAGTACGTTTGTACTCACCCCATTCTTACTTTTTACAGAGGAAGACCCAGACTTCGTACCAGACGACACTGAGTAGGGTTATCGTTCTACACCCAACCTTGCCTGTAGAACCGGCCCTGTCCGAGATGTTTTCGCTGACGCAGTACTCTGAGCCCGAGTTAGACCCCATGTGGGTTGCAGTCTGGTGTTATGTCGTAGCTTGGTTACTTTTCATTATCATCTGTATCGAGTGTCCTCCAAGGTTTGTACGGTTATGAACCATCTGATGTAATAAATGTGGCATCAGCCTCCTGGGACTGGTGTTTTGTATCACATTTAAGTTCTCTCTTCTGAGGGGACGCTTTAGCAACTTGGCTGCTTCTGGCTCCCAGCGGTGCGCGCCGCAAGGGTCTTGTCCTGCGTCGTCCATCCTTTGGGTCACCTGCTACATCATCACGTTTGGACATGCACATGACTCAAGGTAGATGCTTAGTAGCGTGCCCACGGGTCCCAAATCCTATTGGTTGTAATCCTTTGAGATAGACAGCTAGGTTCAGTGAACGGAGCTCAAGGGGCCGGCCTTTAGGTTAAGAGAAAGTCCGGACCTCCAGGTTCCCAGTCCTAGGTACTACGGCACTCATTCACACGAGGTGGTGCGTGCAGGCTTAGGGTACGAAACCAGGCTAAGCGGCTACACGGCTCCGGACCTCCTCAGAGAATGAGTGCGCTTCCCTGAACCTGCAGGTTCCCAAGGGTCCGAACCTGTGATATCCCGAAAAATTTACCAAATAAATCACACGCTAAAAATTAATTTTTAATTTTCAAAATTCTTTCCGTCGTTGAGCTCGACCCTTCCTGTTCCCGCAATTCCCCGAAACCATCCCCTGTCCCGACACCCGAATCCAGTCCCCACCCCATCACTCTGTTCCCCTCGTTCCGCGCACGCCGTTTTCCGCCAAAGCAGTGGCACACGCCCGCGACAGCCGTGCACGCCCGACCCACGTCATGGTCGCTGCCGAAATTTTTGGCGCGAATCTCTCTCCTTCTCTCTCCCCCCCCCATTTCTTTTTTCCTTTCTCTTTTTCTCATTTTTCCTTTTTCTTTTCTTTTTCTTTTCCTCCCTTCTTCTCTCTCCTTTCCCCCGTTCCTCCCTGCCGCGCACCGCACGCTGCAGAGCAGCTCGCTGCCCGCCACCGGCCGCTCCCCGCCCTCGCTCCACACGCGCGCTCTGCCCCGGCCGACCCCACGCGCGGCACACGCGTGCCTGCTGCCCACGCGCTCGCTTGCTGCCGCTTGAGCGCGCACCCCGCCCATGCGCACACGCGACGCACCGAGCGCGGCGCGCCGCCCGCTCGCCGCCGACTCATCCCGTCGATGCACCGCACGCGCACAGGACCGAGCGCACCACGCGTTCCACGCGGCCGCACCGCTCGCCGTGCCGTCCGTCGACCAGAGCATCACCACCGCCTTCCTGTGTCCGCCCTCGCTGCCGGCCGCCCTGTGTCCTGCACACGCACACGCACGCACCACGCCACTGCCTCGCCGCTCGAGCCCGCGCGGCGACACACACAGCACCCGGGGCCCCTCCACGTGCCTGCGCGCCTGCCCGAGCCGTCACTTCGCCCTGGTCCGCCGCGAATCGCGCCGCCGCGTCGCGACACCGAACGCCATTAATGGCGCCCGCGCCACTCGCCGGCCGCCACCACCGCCTCGCTCCCTCTCCACTGCCTCTCCCCGTCTATAAATAGGCCTTCACATCGCGCTCCACCACCACCACGAACCTCACCGCCGCCGCTAGCCCCCTCACTAGCTCCCCAGCGCCGCCACTCAGAGCCAAAGCCGCCGCCCCTCGCCAGCGACCGCGGAGCCGCCTCCTTGCACCATCTCTGCTCGAGGTAAGAAGGGGAATAGGACCTCCTCGCCTCCCTCTTCCTTTCCCCCCTAACCCCGGCCGCCGCCGAGCCCCGCAGTGCCGCCACCGCGAACACCAGAGCCGGCCGCCACCCGCCACCATGGTCGCGCCTCCACAGGCCACCTCCGCCCAAATTAAGTGGGGGAATCGACCCACCGCGACTCCCTCTCCCTTTTCCCCCTCCCCATGGCCGTCGTCACACCCCGAGGCCGTTGGCCCAGGCGCCGCCGGCGACCCCGCGCCCCTCCTCTGTTCCACGGGAGGGAGAAGAAAGGGCGTTTTGCCTTTAACCCCCTACCCTTCTCCCTATTTCTTTAAGAGTCCTCCCACCTCTCTAGTTCATTTACAAAAGAGCCCTTTTCTATTTTTCCTATTCGCAAATAAACCCTTCCACCATAAACCTAATTCCAAAAATGCCCCTGCACTTTTCCAGAGTGACCCCGAGGTTTTCTAAAATTACAACCAAGCCCTTGCCCCTCAAAAATATTTACAAAAAGGCCCTTGAACCCCCGCTCGATCCCTAAACCTCTCTGTAACCTATCATTTCATGCACCAAACGACCCCCGATCGACCTAAAACTTTATCACGCCAATCCTAACATAGTTTTGGCCATCCATTAGGAAACCGCCCTAAAATATTACCCCTATCACCATATCTTAATTATTTCCGATTCGAGCTCAACGATAAAAACTTTTATTTCTTTTTCTTGATTGTGTGTTTGTTTGTATACGCCGTAGATCACGGTGTAAACAAGGGAGAGCCCGTCGACGAGCAGTACTGTGAGCCAGCAAACGAGGACCAGTTCTGCGACCCCGAGCCCGAAGGACAGCACCTCGATCAGGACTTCCCGAAAGGCTTTGAAGACGGCAAATTCAATCCCGCCCTTTGATGCATGTTTTGTCCTGATTTTTATAAACACAACCTATTGGCCTGTTTTATAAAATTGTATATGTTTTGCCCACTAAAAACATGGTTGGATAGCCACCCCTTGATTTGTTATAACCATTCCTTGACCACCTAGATTAATGTCTGAATGTGTTTTGTTTGGACGTTAATCGTTGCTAGAACGTTTAGGACCTTATACACAGTATAACTTGTTTTATAAAGAAAATATGTGCATGTGTGGGAAGGGAAAAATGTGGAATTTCGAAAGATGAGTTTAGACGGAATGGATGACATTTCTGTGTGATTTGCCGATTGGTGTGCTCGTGCCTGTGTGGCAGGGCAAGGAAGGGAGATATCCATCTTGTCACAACTAAGGACCGAGTTGGTGTGTCATCTCACCTAACTCCACTATCGTGCAAACCACTCGACCGTTGAATGGGCAACGGCTTAGCATAAACCCCACTAGTTAGTCTGATAGCCATCAGGAGAGCTGAGAGCAACGGGTGATCAAGGAGAAGGGATTAGCTCTGTGTGACTTATGCCCCGGTTAAAACCTCTGTGATAGGTCAATGACCCCTTGGTAGATCCCGTGATGGCTAGTCAGGTCTAGCTAAAGTGGGTAATGGCTTTGTTGGGATCTGCACTGACACTACGGTGATCGTGTTGTGGTACCCCACTTGTGGGTAAAGTTGCACACCTCTGCAGAGTTAAAATCTATTCGAATAGCCGTGCCCACGGTACTGGGCGAGTTACGGTGTGGTCACATAACTAGTGTTTATTTTGGGATGGGTTGGCGTGAGTTGTTTTGGAATCGAGTCTGACAGTTGTGCCGTGTGCTACGGCGGATGAGGAGTCTGGTAGCATCTTAAAATTTGAGTCATGTGTGGGCCAATATTATGTGTTATTCGGTACAAAGAAAACTTGCTTTGAAAAATCATTTCTTTCAAATGAACCCTTGCATAAAAATTCGCTTTCCGCAAATTAAACCCTAGCCTTATCCTTGATTTACCCTGTGCATTATATTCGGTTTATACCCTCTTCGTGGGTGTGGTTGGACTTGCTGAGTATGTTTGTACTCACCCCTTTCTTAATTTTTACAGAGGAAGATCCAGACTTCGTTCCTGACGACGCTGAGTAGGGGTACCGTCCTGCACCCAACCTTACCTGTGGATTAGGGTCACCCGCAGGAGATCCCGCATGGCGCAAGACTCTGATGACCCCCTTTTTATAATTAATATCGTTGTGTGGGTGTGGGTTGTAATCCTCGCGATAGTGGCGCTTCTCTGCCCATTACCGCGTAGAGTTGTACGGTGATGAACCATCTGATGTAATAAATGTGTCATCAGCCTCCTGGGACTGATGTTGATATCACATTTAAGTCTTCTCTTATGAGGGGACGCTTCAGAACCCCTCTCTTCCATGAGGGGTCTCGAGCTAAGTCACTAACTAGCCAACTCAATTCGGACCACAATCACCGCACAAGAGTAAGAAGCCACGTGGGGGTTAGCGCAAACAGAATGCGTAGATTGAAATTGGAATGTAACATCCTTAGAGGCGAACTGAGAATAAAGTTTTCCTTTATAACTAGATGTACATGAGATGTGCGATGTAAGCCAGAACACGGGTGTATGAGGCCAGAGCTGTCCGGACCTCCGAGCCCCCCAGTCTTAGGTACTACGGTACTCGCCCTAGGGAGGTAGAGCATGCAGGCTTAGGGTACAGAACCAGGCTAAGCGGCTACACGGCTCCGGACCTCCCCGGAGGATGTGTACGCTTCCCTGAACCTGGTTCGCAAAGGTCCGGACCCCTCCACGGGGGAGGCTCACCGGACTGGACCACACGGAAGTACTACCTAGTTACAAAGGAAAAGGTTTTATTCCCTGCTAGGCCTCTAAGGGTAGGACTTACAGAGATGTAGAGTCGGGGGTGCGACCGGAGTCGGCTTTCCGCCAGAGAGAGCCACCAGAGTCGGCTTAGTGTGACCGGAGTGGGCTTTCCGCCGAAGCGGGCTTGGTGCGATCGGAGTCGGCTTTCCGCCGGAGCGGGCTTGGTGCGACCGGAGTCGGCTTTCCGCCGGAGCAGGCTTGGTGCGACCGGAGTCGGCTTTCCGCCGGAGCGGGCTTCCTCACATGAGTGAGGTATGATGCGAGCTGGGATTTGTCGCTCCGCCGCTCGCAGCTTGTGAGGGGGCCCTTGACGGGCGCCCTGACTCTTGCCGACGTGCAGCGCGCGCCGCTGCCGATGGTGGCTGCTTCACGGGCACGGTTGCCCTTGGCACAGGAAGGCGAGAGGCGTGTGGCGCGGATGACGCCACACCCTTCGTCATCTCCACGTCGTCGTCGTGGTGGGAGTGCTCAACCACCCGAGCCATGGAGATGGGCAAGAGATGAGCTAAAACTAGCTAAAGCTTCCCCTACTTGGCGCGCCAAATGTCGTGGTGGGAATGCTCCGCCACCCAAACCATGGAGACGAGCAAGGGATGAACTAAGACCAGCTAAACACCCCTACTAGGCGCGCCAAATGTCGTGGTGTGCAAACTCATAGCCGGGTGGCGGAGTGCACCCGCCTAATCCTAAGTGAAGGATGTGCTTGGGGGCAGTCAAGGAATGTTCGATCTAGAGGCGTAAGAACACGGAAGCACACAAGGATTTAGAGTGGTTCGGACCGCCGGAGTGTAATACCCTACGTCCACTGTGTATTGTATTGCCTATGTCCCCTTTGTCTCGGGAGAGTCTGAGGGTCTGAGAGCTTGTGTGCAAGCTGAGGGAGGAGCTATGTCTGTCTCTGCATGTGTGAAAACTTGTGGAACCTCGTGTCCGTGTGAACCTCGTGTCCGTGTGAACCTCATGTCCGTGTGAACCTGTGTTCTAGTGGGCATGCTCTCCCTTTTATATGTCCAAGGGGAGGACGTACACTGAGCGGGGCCCCGACAGGTGGGCCCGGCGATGTATTATAAACTACACTTTGACCTTCAATGCCTCAGATCCGGAGATCTTGTCGTCAGCTTCCGCGCGTAGCTTCTGACCAGGAATGGTCTTGAGCTGTCTTGTCGGAGTAGAGTCTAACCTCTGGAGCCGCGCGTCGAGGTCATGATGAAGCGCCGAACTACTGACTCAGTCCGCTGTAGCAGCATGCACTATTGCTCCAGTCAGCAGCTGGTCATCATGACTCGTCGCCCATGCGCACGGCGCTGAGTCTTTAATGCTTGCCTTGGTAACTGACAAGCCGCCTCGATAACTGGCGATCCACAGTGTGGACTGACAAAAGCTGCCCCGTGCCCAGCGGCAGCAGAGCACGCCTCAACCACTCGCACTTTGAAAGAGCATCTAGGCCCTTAGTGGGTGTTGGTGTATTGATTGACAATACGACTAAAGGACTAACTTGTTTGCATGAGATCATGAGCAGGTATTTAATTTGTGGAATGATATAGCTCATGTATTACAAGCAAATGTGGATGTCCCATTGACAATCATTGTATATGACAAGCAAAACAAGAAAAGGAAAATGTGAGCAAGTGTTCATGATTGACATAAAGGCTCAAATATCTATTAAAGGCTTATTCGACTTATGATAGAATTCGTATGACAAGTAAAGGTTATGAGAATGAGACACAATATGTTGTTGCATAGTCTCAAATTGGAAAGACTTGTCGTATGAGATGAATATTATTGTACAAGGGAAGCAAACAAGAGAAAAGTGAATGAGACATGAGTTGATGTGCATATGTTGTCTCAAATTGGAAAGCTTGCATATGAAAATTAAATGGTGAATTTATTTTGGTAAAGAAGATTTCATGCATGACACAAATCGATATGAGTTCAAGATGGACGGCTAGGATAAAGGTGGAGGACCGAGAGGCGTGTTTCAAGAGGCTACGCAAGCGTTGGCTTGGGGGGAGCAAGGAAACCGATACGGGTCAAAATACCGGAGATCCTAGAGTTATGGAGAGCTCTATGTTAAAGAGTGTCATTATTTGGAAAATGGGAGTGGCTTGTGAATCAAAGATGGATTCCATTCTTATATGAAGGAAGATTCAAAGTCACTAGCTCAAGCAGTCATGCTCACTGAAATTAAGGATGTTGACAACCTCAAGATATTGATTGAAGAAGTTTGGCCTGATCAAGACATGAAAGCTCAAGTGTTTTGTATGTCATTTTATGTGAACTTGAGTATAGGATGCCGTTCTATTAAGGGGGATGCAACATCAGTGGTTTGACTTTACCAAAAGTGCTCATAGCTATCCCATGTGAGAAAAATCAGAGAGAAACACTTGGGAGCAGAAAACCTACTTGGACCGGTCTGACCGGTCCAGCCGACCGGTCTGACTGGTCGGGGTCCAATGGCTAGTTAATTTGAACTGACCGGTCCGACCGGTCTGGGGAACCGGTCTGACCGGTCTGAGTCTGACAAAGCAACGGCTAGTTTTTGAAAGAGGGGTATTTATACCCCACACCCTCACCCATTCGGGGGTGCTGATGCCATTACATTCCAGAGCCATCTCTGAGCCGTGGGAGCACTTGAGAAGTCCTCCCCAACCTCTCTTTGTGAGATTTGAGTGATTAGAGTTGAATCCTTTGAGTTGGGTTGAGTGAACCTTTTGCTAAGAGAGCATTTGAGCAGCGAGAGCATAAGCCCTAGCTTGAGCACTTGTGGTTGCGTCGCCAACTTGATTGAAGCATTTGTTACTCTTGGAGGAGAAGCCTCCTAGACGGCTAGGCGTTGCCGGCTAGCTCCCAAGCTTGTGGTGAGCAGCGGCAAGTTTGTTGCAGCAGCGATCGTGTGGCACGAGGACACATGGTCATATAGTGGAAAGGAGGAGATAGCTTGACCTTATGGTCGCGATAAGCTTCCTCAACGGAGACTAGGATTCACACGTGGTGAACGTGGTGAATCCGTACTTCGGTGAAACAAATCTCTGTGTCTCCTTGCATTATCTTCATTTAGTTTGCCTCACACTTTGTTCTCTAGCTTTATTTGTGCTTCCGCTTCGATCTACTTGGTTTTGTTGTTTCTGTGTGTGCAGGGTTAAGAAATACATTTGTAAGCATCTAAAGAAGCACCATACCAAGCTGCATTTGTGCTAGAGCTCGTAAAGGGGAGGATTAACACTTTTGTGCAGGTTCTGCGTAGGACCGGTCTGACCGGTCTGCTCAACCGGTCTGACCGGTCTGAGTGTTTGAATCCTGTTTCTAAGCCTAGTACCGGTTTGACCGGTATTCCAGACCGGTCTGACCGGTTGGTTGCTGACAATTGTGTTAAGTGCTTTAATCTGCAAGATTAATTTTAAATCGCCTATTCACCCCGCCCTCTAGGCGACATCATGCGATTAAGGTCCTTTCAATTGGTATCAGAGCCACGGTCTCCGGATTGAAGCTTAACCGCTTGGAGAATCGCGATGTCGACACCACGTGAGGTACCGTTTGAGCTACTTCGTTGTGATGGCTCAAACTATCCTTCTTGGTCTGCTCATGTACTTAATATTCTAAGGACCATGGGTCCTTCCTTTGAGCGTGTTGTCAAGGCAAGTGTCCTTCCCAAGGACGTTGATGATTTGTCCAAATTGTCAACCGAGGAAAAGGAATGCTTGTCTTGCAACCACCGTGTCACTAACCTCTTGTTTGAGTATATGGACAAAGAACTTTCAGATTCCATACAAGAGGAGAAGTTATTGAGAAAGACACGAAGTGAAGCTCATCGTCTTTGGAAGTTCTTAGAGAAGATATATGAAGATGAGAGTGAAAATGAAGAAGAAGAAGAGGAGTCACTAGAGGTGTATTCTACTGCAACAATAAATACTCATCCTCTTGTGACTTCTCACGATGATCAAGGAGCAAGATCAAAGAAGTCTGCTGGTTCCCTATTGGAACCAGTCAGACCGGTATGCAAGACCGGTCAGACTGGTCCTATCAGGGGGCAGCGCAAAGAAAGCAAGAAATGCTCCCGTAGGCGATCAAGACAAGTTTCAGTTGGATCAGCATCCTCAAGCGATGTTGATCACCAATGCTTGATGGCCAACGGCAACAAAGAACACGTCCAAGAAATTGAGCAAATAAAAACTATAAGAAAGGAGCTTGAATGCCTCAAGCGCAACTATGACTTCTTGGTAAGTAAATCAGAAGCTTCCTCTGCAAACTCTTCACGTCGCATAGATTCATTGCAGAAGGAAAATCAAATGCTCAAGGCTAAATTGGAGAAGGTCTCTAGTGATCATGTGACTCTACAAGGAACTCATATGGAACTTGAAAAATCCTATGAGAAGCTTGTGGAATCACATGTGATGATTGAAATGGCACATGAGGTTGTGGTTAACACGGTAAAATTCTATGAACCTCTCACGCACACTTGCACATGCTCACATGTTCAAATTGATTTGACTTGCACTAAACCACGTTGTTCTCAAGCAAGCCAATCTAGTATTGAGCAAGTGTTTGTAGAATCTTGTGATGACTTCATAGCAAAAGAAAATGAAGATCTTATGTGTGAAGTAAAAGGACTCAAAGAAGAAGTGACCAAGTTGAAGGGCAAGGGGCAAGTGAGACCATCTCAAGATAACCGCGATCCCGTGGTAAAGAAGCTTGAGATGGGCTCAAACTTCACTAGCTCAGCTCATCAACTAGGTCAAAAGAGCATCAAGCACAAGATTCCAAGAAAGAAAACTCTAGAACACATCAAGTGTTTCAAGTGTCTAGAGAAAGGGCACTATGCAAGAAATTGTCAAATCAAGTCTGATGAGGAAGCTCAATTATCAAGAAATCAAAAAGGGCTTCTAGAAAATAGAATATGCCATGGATGCAAGAAATTAGGGCATATGGTTCACCGCTGTCCACAGAAATGCAGGTCTGACCAGACCGGTCAGACCAGTCGTACCATACCGGTCAGACCGGTCCAGGCCAGTGCAGCTGCTGGACCTCTCAAGAAGCCCACAAGAAGCACCCTTGCACACAAAAGGACTACTGATGCCCAGAAGTCCAAAATACAAGTAAAGAGCACCTTTGTCAAGCTCAAACATCGTATTTGCTATACATGTCGGGCAAAAGGGCATATGAGTAAGGATTGTCCAAATGGTAAAGTACTCAACTCTAAACTTGTTCAATATAACTTTGCTAGACTTGGAAGGGACAAAATAAGTACTTATGCTACTAAAATAATTCAATCACCGAAGGCTAGCATAAGAGCTATTTGATTTCCCAAGTCGATTGTAACTAATGTGGTAGGGTCCAACAAGAGTTGGACACCAAAGAATGCTTGAAAGAATTTCAGGTACATGGATATGCATTGGAGAGCTTGGTACATAGAAGAATATTGCATATTCAAGTTAATGACCAAGTCTATGGAATTATTACATATCTTCATCCAATGTCATCTCGGTAACTCGTTTTCAATTCTATATGTCTTAGTCACTTGGCTCAAGATGAGAGCAAGTGTGTCAGTTATGACACTCTAATAGTAACTAAGGCATGCTATTTTGAGTTACTCCCTATTTGCCATGAGATACGTTTAATGGCTCTTGTGTAGAGCAATGTCTTGTTTTATTACAGGTATAAACACACACATGAATAATCTTTAAATTGAGGCAAGACATGAAAGAATTGAAGCATTCTGCAGTTTGACTGGTGTGACCGGTCTGACCGGATCACCACACAGGTCTGACCGGTGTGAACCAGCTAGCTGCAACAGTAAAAGCCAAGTGTGTAAAGATGCTTACAAAATTCTTTTATCAAGAGTGAATGTTTTCAGTATTATCTCATGGGGTCATGTACTACAGGCAGTAAGAAATTCTTGCACAATTCTCATTTCATATCTTATTCATGTGCTTTGAGACAAAGATTGTGAAGTGACCTCTTTCAGTTCCTTAACATGGATAAAGTGCATCAAAAGAAATTCAAAACTCTTATGCACTTATTTAGGGGGAGATCACTTTACAATTTGCGTCTTTGGGACTAACAGTTTTCTCAAGTGAATGTGTAGTCTCTTATAGTATGATTTCTAGTCATTATGCTTTACCATTGAGCATCTAGGCCACATATATTAATGCTAGTATGTGCATTTGTTTGCATCAAGCTCAAGAAATCTTGTCACCTAGATATTTAGCTAAAACCTTCCTAATTGTGACTAAGTGTCAATCTTGTGTAAATTTGAGTAAGGTTTGCGCTAAGCTCTCTAGTGTGGTGATAACTTGACTTGTAGCATGCTTTGAGTGTTATAGGATAGATGTTTTTCTCTGAAAAACTCAACTAGCATGATAGATTGTGTGTCAAGTTTGAAAATATTTGGATCTTGGTCTTTGTGACCGTATCAATCTACTTGTGACTATAGTTCTCATTGATTGTTTGATGGCTAGTCACAAGTAGTGAGTCCTTCTCAAGTCCATAGATCTTTATCCTAAACACTTATCTCATCCAAGGACCGGTTATATTTGGAAAATCATCTCTTCCTTGGAAGTGACAAGGAGTTCTTGATTCGGAATTATGTATTCATCAAAATACTCCTTACTTAGTCCTCCACCTTTATCCAATTCATGGTTAGCACATAAGGTCAGAAAGTATGAATTTTTGGAAGTGCTTAACCATTTGATCAAGGAGTAATTATTCTAAAACTTCTTTATGATCAAAGTCCCGGATTCTCTGAATATTTTCCCGGATACTCTGGGCTACACCCGGATACTCTGGAAATTCACCCGGATAGTCTGGATGGGATTTTTTCTCGAACTTTAAGTGCGACCGGTCTGACCGGTACGTCATACCGGTCTGACCGGTCTAGCCTGGCAGTGACCCTTTTTACCCTCCTCACGGGTTAAACAGTGAAACATTTTCACTTTTACCCCTCCACCGACACCTCTTTCCTCTCTCCACCGTGCCTTTCCTCCTCATGCGCCCAAGAAGACCTCCATTGGTGATTTGGAGTTCTAACCAAGCAAGAAGAGTTTCCTCTTGGGGATTTGGTGCACATCACCGGCCTGACCGCTCTCCCAAGGCGGTTCTTCGTTTTCCTCTCAAAGTTTCGACTCTAAAGGTACCCAATGGCTTGTTTTTCAACGATCTATCTATCTAAGCCATAGATTTGAAATACCTCTGGTAGAACAACTCCTGCAACATCCTAGAGTCTGCCCCTAGAAGATCTTTCAGTTTTGTTGGATATTTTGGAAGATATCATAACCTAGGGTTAGACTGGTCCTACCGGTCTGACCGGTCGGTCCGACCGATCTGACCGGTCTGCCAGTGAAACCTTAGGTCGTGATTCAGGACAATGTGTTCAACATATCTTTGCTAGGATGGATCTGGATTTTCACAAAAAAAATTGTTCATGATCAAGTCCTTGCTTAGGAACTGGCATTGGAGCCATTGGCTCTGTTCTGAGCTATACCGGTCTGACCGGTCTAATGGACCGGTCTGACCAGAACAGACCCAATTGCTGCAAATTAGTCCCTAAACTTTTGTCAATCCAAAGTCAATCTTTTCTTGTGGTCTCATATCTTTATAATCCATATTTTGTTTGGACCCAGGATCTGCAACAAAATGACAAGGGGGTATGAGAGGAGAACAAAGCGCAGATTTGATAGTGGCGGTGCAAATCAAGATGAGAGTGGTTCTAGTGGCACCAATGTGATCAGTGGCAGAGAATTGAGGCCTAGGGAGAGAAAGAGATCAGCAACAACATCTATTGATGACATAGTGGAGGAAAGTGAGCACACCTCTAGTGATGAGGATAATGTGGAGGATTCTCCTTATAGGGTTGAGCAAAGAAGTGGGAAGGCTCCAGCAGAAGAAAGCAGCAGTGAGGAAGAAGAAGAAACTGCTGGAGATGATGAAGTAGAAAAGGAAAAAGACAGGGAGGAGAATCCCATCTATCCTATTATACAAAGGCCTATCAGACTTGGCTCCAGGAAATGTGTTGATTATTATGGAAAGGGAATGACAAGGGAGGTGAAAAGGTGGAGAAGCATTGATCCTTATCCCGAGCCAAAGAACGCAGTTGATCCTAGATTTCACACCTTGTTCCAGCAGGACTTCTATGAGTCAGTTATTTTGAGGGACAGAAAGATTGCCATTGAGGTACAGTGTGTTGACTGGAGGAGCGTGGAAAAGACTAATGATCCTTTGTTCCAACATATTATAGATGCATGTGAGCAAAAATGTCAAGGATCTCATGGGATTTCAAAAGGATTGGAACAAGGAGCTTATTGCCCAGTTTTATGCCACCGTGCATTTTGGATATTTGAAAAATGACAGAGCCATGTTCTGGATGACTGAGGGAAACTACTATAGAGTTACTTTTGCTCAGTTTGTTCGTGTGCTTGGACTTGACAGGCATGATACAAACAGGCCCAAAATTCATAACCAGGTGGCTCTCCCAAATGAGGAAATGAAATTTATGTATCCTAGGAGTGAGACAGGAAATGCAGGGAAAGCAACCGGACTCTACACCTATTACTCCATTCTAAACCGGTTGCTCAGAAACACCATATCTCAGAGAGGTGGAAATCCATCGCACATATCTCTTCATGCATGGAATTTGCTGGCATGCTTTGGGCCAAATGGAGAAGAATTCAGTGTGGCTGATTATATATGGGAGGAAATTAAATACATCTCAGAAAACCCATTGAAGATCTGTGCATATGCGCCATACTTAATGGAATTAATTGAAAAGGTGACAAAGACTACATATCAAACCAATGTAAAACATGAGTCTTTTCGTCCTAAGATGCCCAAGTATAGAAGGGAGCCATCACCTCATAGATACTCAGAGCCTGAGGATGATATAGTTATAGAAGAAGAAGAGGGAGGACAGCACACTCAGCAGCAGCAGCAGCCATCTCCTGGTGGACTGACTGGGATCGGTCTGACCGGTGCCCAAGACCGGTCTGACCGGTCTCGGCCTGAGCAGCACAGGCACAGGCACGGCTCCACCTCTCCCATTAAGAAGCTAATTAATTTGTTTGTGGGGATGTGTAAGAGCCAGAGAGACATAGAAGTTGAGCAGCAGATGCAGTGGAGGGCTAGCAAGAAAGAAAGAGATTCAATTAAGATGATGCATAATGCAATGAATCTACAGCCGCCTCGCTCACCCGTTTCTCCTTCACCTCCTGAGGCTGTAATACCATCAGTTGAGGACCGAATTCAAGGATATGTGGACTCCGGATACTTTGAGCAGTATGGTCATATCTTCTACCCGGATGTCAGTGGTCCTTCTCAGGCACCTCCACCACCTCCTGGAGAAGGAGTGTTTGGCACGTACCCAGGGCATTTCTATGGAGGAGAAGGACCTTCACATGAGTCATCTCGACCTTCTGCAGCAGATCAGCTTGCCACTCGGTTATCCGATGCTGTGTTTGGCCACCACTGGGATGATCATTCCTCGTTAGGTGGAAATGGAGGAAATGGACAGTAATGGGCAGCCTGGTTTCTTCTTCCAGCCCCTTTTATGGTAATGGATGACAAAGGGGGAGAAGAACAAGATTAAAGCTTAGGAAGAGAAGCCTGAAGCAGAATACAAAGGGGGAGAACAACAAGGACTAAAGCTTGAAGAAGAGAGAAAGCTTGAAGAAAAGAGAAAATTCAGAGTTTTTGCTTTCTGTTTCAGACAGACCGGTCTGACCGGTCTATGCTTTGGAGCCCTGAAATTTGTAATAATCTCGTACTTTAACTAGTCTGTGGACTTGAGGACATTTGTATTGTGTGTTAATGAGTGTAATAGACTTAATCTTTCTATCTAAGTGATATTGTGATAGTGTGATGCAAATTGTTTGATGTAATGTTTTTGGCTGGCTGTCTGGGGCAGACCGGTCTGACCGGTCTGTGAGACCGGTTTGACCGATCGGCACCAGACAGAGTCACTTTCTTTTCAATTTGATGAACTGAGTTATCCTGTCATATGCATCACGTGTAGAATTTTTGTGTAGGCATACATACACTTTTTCACCCCACGGATGCTGAGATTTAGGGGAAGTTCCATCTTTCTTTGATTTGTGCAACATTGGCATGTGAGGCCAAATTTGTTGAGTTTTATTCTTTTGCACAAATTAAGGGGGAGCTCAAATTAAATCTGAGAATATCTTTTTGTAAGCTTTAATCGGTTTGTCATCAATCACCAAAAAGGGGAGATTGAAAGAGCATCTAGGCCCTTAGTGGGTGTTGGTGTATTGATTGACAATACGATTAAAGGACTAACTTGTTTGCATGAGATCATGAGCAGGTATTTAATTTGTGGAATGATATAGCTCATGTATTACAAGCAAATGTGGATGTCCCATTGACAATCATTGTATATGACAAGCAAAACAAGAAAAGGAAAATGTGAGCAAGTGTTCATGATTGACATAAAGGCTCAAATATCTATTAAAGGCTTATTCGACTTATGATAGAATTCGTATGACAAGTAAAGGTTATGAGAATGAGACACAATATGTTGTTGCATAGTCTCAAATTGGAAAGACTTGTCGTATGAGATGAATATTATTGTACAAGGGAAGCAAACAAGAGAAAAGTGAATGAGACATGAGTTGATGTGCATATGTTGTCTCAAATTGGAAAGCTTGCATATGAAAATTAAATGGTGAATTTATTTTGGTAAAGAAGATTTCATGCATGACACAAATCGATATGAGTTCAAGATGGACGGCTAGGATAAAGGTGGAGGACCGAGAGGCGTGTTTCAAGAGGCTACGCAAGCGTTGGCTTGGGGGGAGCAAGGAAACCGATATGGGTCAAAATACCGGAGATCCTAGAGTCATGGAGAGCTCTATGTTAAAGAGTGTCATTATTTGGAAAATGGGAGTGGCTTGTGAATCAAAGATGGATTCCATTCTTATATGAAGGAAGATTCAAAGTCACTAGCTCAAGCAGTCATGCTCACTGAAATTAAGGATGTTGACAACCTCAAGATATTGATTGAAGAAGTTTGGCCTGATCAAGACATGAAAGCTCAAGTGTTTTGTATGTCATTTTATGTGAACTTGAGTATAGGATGCCGTTCTATTAAGGGGGATGCAACATCAGTGGTTTGACTTTACCAAAAGTGCTCATAGCTATCCCATGTGAGAAAAATCAGAGAGAAACACTTGGGAGCAGAAAACCTACTTGGACCGGTCTGACCGGTCCAGCCGACCGGTCTGACCGGTCGGGATCCAACGGCTAGTTAATTTGAACTGACCGGTCTGACCGGTCTGGGGGACCGGTCTGACCGGTCTGAGTCTGACAAAGCAACGGCTAGTTTTTGAAAGAGGGGTATTTATACCCCACACCCTCACCCATTCGGGGGTGCTGATGCCATTACATTCCAGAGCCATCTCTGAGCCGTGAGAGCACTTGAGAAGTCCTCCCCAACCTCTCTTTGTGAGATTTGAGTGATTAGAGTTGAATCCTTTGAGTTGGGTTGAGTGGACCTTTTGCTAAGAGAGCATTTGAGCAGCGAGAGCATAAGCCCTAGCTTGAGCACTTGTGGTTGCGTCGCCAACTTGATTGAAGCATTTGTTACTCTTGGAGGAGAAGCCTCCTAGACGGCTAGGCGTTGCCGGCTAGCTCCCAAGCTTGTGGTGAGCAGCGGCAAGTTTGTTGCAGCAGCGATCGTGTGGCACGAGGACACATGGTCATATAGTGGAAAGGAGGAGATAGCTTGACCTTGTGGTCGCGATAAGCTTCCTCAACGGAGACTAGGATTCACATGTGGTGAACGTGGTGAATCCGAACTTCGGTGAAACAAATCTCTGTGTCTCCTTGCATTATCTTCATTTAGTTTGCCTCACACTTTGTTCTCTAGCTTTATTTGTGCTTCCGCTTCGATCTACTTGGTTTTGTTGTTTCTGTGTGTACAGGGTTAAGAAATACATTTGTAAGCATATAAAGAAGCACCATACCTAGCTGTATTTGTGCTAGAGCTCGTAAAGGGGAGGATTAACACTTTTGTGCAGGTTCTGCGTAGGACCGGTCTGACCGGTCTGCTCAACCGGTCTGACCGGTCTGAGTGTTTGAATCCTGTTTCTAAGCCTAGTACCGGTTTGACCGGTATTCCAGACCGGTCTGACCGGTTGGTTGCTGACAATTGTGTTAAGTGCTTTAATCTGCAGGATTAATTTTAAATCGCCTATTCACCCCCCCTCTAGGCGACATCACGCGATTAAGGTCCTTTCACACTTAATGCGGATGGGTGAGGGAGCTTCCAGCGGAAGGCTTGCGCCCGCGCCTGCGTCTGCGTGACACGTGGCGGCTCCGGACCCCTCCCGAGCAGCTAGCTGAGCCGAGAGCTCACGGGGGTCCGGATAGGCACGTGGAGGTCCCGGACCCATCTGCGGGAGTCCGGATGGCACGTGGAGGTCCCGGACCCACCTGCGGGAGTCCGGATGGCACGTGGAGGTCACAGGTGCTGAGCATTACCACCTCTGTGACACGTGGTGACACCGGACCTGTCCCCGAGCGGGAAGTGGGTCCGGGACCGTTGGTCCGTTGAGATGGAGTCGGACCCCAGGGGTCCGGCTGCTCAGCTCCTTAGGGCGTAGTTACGGATAACTACGCGAGTCTTGGCACTGTAGGAGTGGGTACCCCAGCTGTAGGGTACGGACATAGTGATATATCAACATATTGATGTCTAGACAGGGATATGCTAGATTGAAGTAATTATTATTTGTTTCTATTAATTAATTCAGAGTTCACTAGGTCAGTGTAATTTTATATGGTGGTAAAAGTTTTAGTACAATCAAGGTAAGCATTATATTAGATGCATCATATATAATGCATGTGAAGAGATATTACATGCCAAAGAATCAAGAATTGTTAAACGATTTTAAATCAAACTACTTGTACCCAAAGCAGCATAACCTAGATAAATATATCTAGAAAAATAAAGCTCCTAATTATCGGGACCATGTTGGTACCCCGTATTCAAGTAATTCAGAATGGTGGTGATGTTATATTTTAATAATCCATTAAGTTTATGTAGCTTCTCTAATAATATGAAAAAGCTATACTTATCCATACTACTTTTTGAAGAACCTTATTCGTATTATCTCCAAGGTGATTAATTATGTTATCCCATTTTATGAGTTCCTATATATGAAAAAAACGCATAAATTTAACAACATCAGCACAGTTATGGCAACCTGTACTAACCGCCAAAGGATGGAATTTATTCAGTGCAGCGGTACTATAGAGACATCGAAGAGCAACATTTTAATTTTCCCTATAATTGCTACAATTCCAAGGACGCCCCCCCCCCCCCCCCCCCCCAAAAGAAAAGAAAAGAAAAGAAAAGACACCCCCAAGGCAGCGACCAGAATGCGTCATGGGCGCATGTACAGTTACTTGTTGGAGTTTAGAGAGCTTTGCTATAGATTTCCTTTTGTGTGTTTACAAATCTTACAAGAAATATATATAAGACTTGTGAAGTCACAGCTAGAACTCTGCACCACGCTACCACATGCACGAAGCAAAATTGTGCCTGAAAAAGGTATAGGCGTATATAGAAAAACTTAAGCACTCATAACCTTTGAGTTTTTTTTTTAAGATAAGGGATATACTTCTAGCTTCACGCCTTCTTTTCCAAGGATTCATTAAAGTATTAGACCATAATTATTACAAGCATTACCAACCGCTGCAAGCCAAGGTTAAGCACATGTTCTAATAAATATGTAGCCAAGACATTAGAAGCTTTGACGATGTACAAAAGAAAAATACATAATAGCTAAAATAAAAAAAATCAAAATCTACTAATTGCATCTTGAGTAATACTAGGGTTGCAAATTGATGACCCTTAGGTGCACCTCCAATCATCTTTAGTTTAAAATTGTGTACTAATTTTCTAAAATAAGATCTGATTTCGAAGAATTAGTATAAATTTTGAACTAAAGAGGGTTGGAGGTGCGCCTAAGGATGACTAAGTGGTTGTTTGAATCCAGGGGCTAAACTTTAGATCATGTCATATTAAAGAGAATCTTAATATTAATATGTATTAAATAATATCTAATTACAATACTAATTGCAGAACCTTAGGGCTAAACTGCGAGACGAATCTAATGGAGTATACCAATTCATGATTTGAAGATGGTTATTGTAGCATCAGTGTAGCAAATTATGAATTAATTTGGCTCATTAGATTCGTCTCGTGAATTAGCATCTATCTGTGTAAAAAGTTTTATAAATATATTTTATTTAATATTTCTAAATGGTAAGATTCCTTTTGATGCGATAGAGATTTAAAAAGTCTGGAGAACCAAACAGCCTCTAATTGACACCCCTAAGTAATACTACTTTGTGCGGCTTGTCTCGTAACACTGATTCCAACTGATTCAACTTCGCGACAACTCAGGTGAATGCGGTACCGGATCCATGAACCAAATCCAAAGTAGTGGAAGAGAAGACATCTCGATCTGCTAATTTAAGTTACTTTCGTGTTTTTGCCATGTGTTGCAAAGATTTTTCTAAAAAAGAACAAAAACTGGTGATAAGCAGACACATCATCATAAAGACCGTGTTGATAGGTAAAGCGTCATTTGAAATCAAAATATGAAAATCAGCACATTCTCAATTAGAACCTTAAGCGTAACGCATTTCAACCGCATCTATGTATTGAACACAGCGCTGTTTATTTACGGCCCACACTCTGGCGGTTTAGCCCCTACTACAGAAACATGCTTTTGTCCCGGTTCCAAACCTCTCCTTCATTCCGGTTTTGGAACGGGACAATGAAGCCGGAAAAAAGCCCGGACCTTTTAGTCCCGGGTGAAATAATCGGGATTAAAGGCCATGTGTAATGTAAAAAATATTCTGCGCAACCCAAAAACTCGAACCTGAGATATCTTGCCTCGTGTGTAGTTTCTTTAGCACCCCACCTACACACCACATGTGACTTTAGAATGAATGCATTCGTGTTAAACTAACACGCAAAGGACCCTTTAGTCACGGTTGGTATTATCACCCGGGACAAAAAGGGGGTCATTTTGTCCCAGTTGGTGTTACCATCCGAGATTAAATGTCCAGAGCTTTTGTCCCGATTGGAGCCACCAACCGGGACAAAAGGGGGTCTTTTTGTCCCGGTTGGTGCCTCCAACCGGAACCAAAGGCCCCTGTCTCCTCCGCCTGTCCGGCTAGCCGTTGGACCCGAGACAAAAACTATTTTTGATCTCGGATCCAAAACAGCCGGGACAAATGGATTGGATCAAATACCTCTGTTCTGTTCTGTAGTGACCGGTGCCCCTGATCCGCCCGGCGTCCATTAACCGACCAATCTCATGCCGTGTACCGGGACTACCAGAGGCGGCCTCTGGCCCTATAAATCGAGGGTTTACCTATAATTGGAAGTGAAAAGAACGAGATCTAGAAAGAATTCTACTAGCTGAACGAGGCTGTGAAAGAATCTCTGTCTGGCCACAAGCTGCCGCAAATAAAAGTCGGCAACTTGCCTCTACCATGCCGTCGTGCCTCCCGCACCCCCTCGCGTGGCACAAGAAGAGCACAGTGTTTCCAGTGGCGATGAAATGTGGATAATCTTCAGCTGCGCAGGTAAAATTAAGAGCCTATTTTGCGCAGGTAAAACTAGGGGTCTATTTGCTAGGACTTCGGCTCCTGTATAAACAGCTTCAGTTTCAACTTTTCTGATGGAGCGGTTTCTCTGGTAAAACTGAAACTGTTTTGGAAAACGTTTGACAAAATAATTTCATCTATTTGGATTGGAGATGTCAAATATCCAATATATCTTTAGTATTTTTTTTTATTTCCCTCCCATTCTTTTTCATTTTATCCTTTGACCCAACCACCGCCCGTGCTTCCTCCCGATTCCACCGGCACCTCCTCCAAGCATGGCCCGCGCCTCCTCCTCCCGACGGTGGCGGCTCGCACCTCCTCTCTCCTCCCGACGAAGGCGGCGCGCGCCTCCTCTCTCCTCTCGGTGGCGGCAGCCCGCACCTCTTCCCCCTCCTCCCGACAGCGGCAACCTGCGCCTCCTCCTCCGATCCAGTCCTCATCCCAACAGCGGCCCGCGCCTCCTCCTCCTTCCTCCTCCACATGCTGGCGGCGGCCCGCGCCTCCTGCTCCTTCTGACGATGTCTCTGTTTCGTGTGGGGGTAAAGTGGGATGAACAGATGTGGAGCTGTTTGGAGCCTCGTTTTCGTGGCTCCGCCCCGATGTGGAAGCCGCAACCGGCTCCAGGTGGGGCTCCTGGTCCGGAGCTGATAGAAAATCCATTGTTAGGTAGGGATCCGGGTGATGCCGTTGCCGGAGCTGTTCTTGGAGCCCAACCACACAATGGCAGGTTGACGTCAGTAGTATCTCTGGAAACCCTGCCGTTGGTTTGGTCGGTCGGCCAGCTGCATACTACCCTCACTGCTTTTTTTTTTGAGCAGTACTACCCTCACTGCTGACAACCAAAGTCCCACGCATGGAGTAGTAGTAGTAGTAGATCATACGGTTGCATCAACCAAAACCAACCGTTGGACCAGACCCAGGTGACGAGGTCGGAGCAGGGCAAGCAACCACATCTGAACGACTGAACCCCAACCCCAGCGGTCTGGAGTTTGTTTTCCCAAATCCTTGTGACCCCAACGTGACAGTCGCTGTCGCGTACCACACGATCGATAATCATCACGCGTAATATTTGAACGGAAACGCCGCTGTCGTCACGAGAAGAAGAGTGTGCGCGTAACGAACCCGCAGGCCGGAGCCAGAATGAGCTCGTGCACGGTCAGCCGGTCGGCGACATCGACGTCGCCTTTATGCCCCGATCTCTGCGTCGCATCCGCAGGCTTTGGCTAAGGCCCTGTTTAGTCTTTACATTACATGTAAACGCAAAAAAACCATAAATGCATTAAAGTAAAAAGGAATTTTGTTAATTTGAATTACTAAATGAAGTCTATTTATAAAACTTTTTGCATGGATGGACTGTAAATCGCGAGACGATTCTAATGAGTCTACTTAATTCATGATTTGCAACAGTGGTGATACAGTAACCATCCGCTAAATATTAATTAATCATGGATTAATTAGCATCATTAGATTCGTCTCGCGATTTACAACCCATCTATGCAAAAAGTTTTGCAAATAGACTTCATTTAGTACTTCAAATGACCAAGATTCCTTTGCAAAATTATTTTGCAAAATGAACTAAACAGGCCCTAACTTAGCCGTGTTTGGTTGCAAAAACCAAAATTCAAAAAAAAAATTTGGCACCTGCATAGAGACTTAAATCTAGACGAAATAAAAAACACATTGCGACTACTGTCTGTAAATGACGAGACGAATCTAATGAACCTAATTAGACTATAATTAGATGCTAAATTGCTACAGTAAATAATCTCTAATGACAAATTAATTAGGCTCATTAGATTCGTCTCGCGATTTACAGACGAATTTTGTTATTATTTTTGTGATTAGTTTATATTTAGCACTTCAAATATAGAAAAATTTCTTTTCAAAAATGAAAAATTTTACGGGAGGAAACCAAACACGGGTCGGTCTTCCACCGGAACGGACGGCGACAACGAGTGCCATCAATTCGAGACACCGATGTGTGCTCGCACGAGCGAGGGAAAAACAAGGGTCGGATGATCCGTGCATGCAGAGCGGAGCTTGTTACGATTGCTATCGTTTTGGTAATGGAAAGCAACACGTTATCTGTGTGTCATGCATCGACCACTGATGGAACAAGAAGATTGCCCATGAAAATGATGGTGTCAGAGAAGCAAAAGAAGGTTCAGTACAGGTTTACTTTACATGTTTCTTGGTAAACTGAACAGCTCTCTAGAATATAGTAGTACTGAAAAAACATGAAAAAGTTTTAAAATAAATAAAGAATAGTAGTAGAACAGTTGGCTGGCCACCAACACGATCTGCCTCGACCAAATAATCTGCAGCACCCGATCCTGAATTATTGGAAACTCTCTCTTTTTTTTTTACTCTCCCCTTTTGTTTCACCCCTTTTAGTTTGTAGTAGTAGTACTACATGCCCGGATCCAAATCTAGCTTAGATCTTGCCAATTGCAAAATTTCCCCATCTCCCTCATCATCAGAATGGTAAATTGCGGAAGGAAGAGACTTGAATGCTCTCACCAGACCTCTTTAATTTACTTACTGTCTTGTACGCTTATCTACAACATTCAATGCTCGGTGTCTCCTCGGCAGCACGGATCTTGGCGCACGGGACCTCCGGATCCTCTACGCGCAGGGCGCCGTGGCCGGCCTTGCCGCCACGTCGGCGCCGCGGAGCTCGTCGATGACCGGGGCCAGGTCGCGCGGGTGCACCTCCATCCGGAGCCCGTGCTTCATGAACAGCGTGAGCGACATCTTCTGCTCCACGCGGTGGCCCGGCGCGACGGCCAGGCGGTGGCGGAGGAGCACGCTGCCGGCGATGTTCTTCATCTGCAGGTACGCCAGGTCCTTGCCCAGGCAGATCCTCGGCCCGGCGTTGAACGCCACGAATCGGTACGAGTCGTGCGGCTCGAACCGAGCGCCGTCGGCGGACAGCCACCGCTCGGGGCGGAACTCGAGGCAGTCCTCCCCCCACACCGTCTTCATGCGCCCCGCCGAGTAGATGGAGTAGGTCACCGACGACCCCGCCGGGACGAACGTGCCGTCCGGGAGGTAGTCGTCGGCGACGACGTGCTTGGAGTCCTCCGGGACGGACGGGTACAGGCGCAGGGTCTCCGAGAGCGCCGCCTTGAGGTAGACGAGGCGGTCGAGCTCCTCGAAGGTGAAGGGCGAGGCCAGCCACAATGCCGGGGCGTGGGAGCCGCGGGACACGGCGAGCGCGGCGCAGAGCTCGCGCACGATCTTGCGCTCCACGTCGGGGTGCGTGGACACGAGCCAGAAGAACCAGGAGAGCGCCACGGAGGAGGTGTCGCGGCCGGCGAGGATGAAGTTGAGCGCCACGTGCTGCAGCGACTCGTCCGAGTAGGAGCCCTTGCGCATGAACCGGGAGAGCAGGTCGTCGTGCGCCGCGGCGCACCTGCCGTTGCCCGGCGCGAGCTCGAGCTTGCGCGCCTTGATGACGGCGGCGAGGTACGCGTCCACGTGGGCGACGCTGCGGGCCAGCGTGGTCTCCATGCCGAGGCCCAGCCACTTCTTGCACCGCCACAGGCACTCCGGGAAGATGAAGCGGTTGAGCGTCGCCTCCGTGGCGCGGTCGAAGGCCGAGGCGAAGGCGTTCTCCGGCAGGCCCGGCGCGAGCGTCTCGGGGTCCTTGCCGAACGCCAGGCCGCAGATGTTGTCGAAGGTGAGGCGGAGGAGGAGGTCCTGGAGGTCGACGTGCGTCCTCTCGCTGGCGGCCTCCTCCAGGATGGGCAGCAGCCTGAGGTGGATGGAGCGCGACACCCAGCGGGACATGGCCGTCCGGAGCGTGCGCGTGGTGAACTCCAGCGCGGCGGTCTTCCGCTGCGCGACCCACGTCTCGCCGTCGGAGTTGAAGATGCCGTCGCCGAGCAGGTCCCGGAAGACGGCGTGCCAGAAGGGGCCCTTGGGGTAGTTGTCGAAGCGCGCCTTGAGGACGTGCTCCAGGTTGCGCGGGTCGCACGTGACGGTGACCAGCCCGCCGCGGCGCGCCACCCCGGGCACCGCGAAGATGCAGGTCTGGTACGTGCCGCCCGTGCGGCGGAGGTTGCCGGCGATCCACTCGTGCATGTCCTCGGCGTGCTGCACCAGCCCCGGCAGGCTGCCGAGCACCGGCCACACCCGCGGCCCGCTGAGCCCCCGCGACAGCCGCCAGAACCACGCCAGGTAAATGGCGGCGGCCGCCGCCACCACCGCCCACGTCCCCACCTCCATTGCCGGCCGGCCGGCGATCGAGCAGCTAGATGCTAAGGTACACACGTATGCACACAGCAGCAGCAAGATCAACTGATCCGATCCGATCCAAGATCAAGCTGGCTGGGCTGTGCTAGCTAGTGTAATGCGGTAATAAGTGACTCCACATGGAGCAACTGAGGAAGCAATGCAATGCAATGCTGCTGCAATGGGAGGTGACGGGATGGCAGAGCGCAGCAGGGGAAGACGGAGGTTTTATAGAACCGGTCAGGATCAGAGCTTGCACAGTTGCGAAGGATGGCTATTAATTGTTGGCCAGTATGTACGTCGGTCGTCTTACCACTACCATACACCATACAGTACTTCCTACTTCTGCAGTCCTTTTTTAACTGTCGTCGTTGATGTGCATATCATAAATTTGACTTAATTTATAGAAAATATGTGTAATATTTGTAGCTTCAAATAAATTTATTAAAAAAATAAATTTAAAGAGCTTTCTAATGATACTAATTATGTACCATAAATATTAATATTTTTTTAATATATAGTTAGTTAAAGTTGTTTTTAAGGACGAAGAGAGAAGTAGCTGCAAAGCCCTCGTACACTCAAGTCCTAGTGTCCTACAGCAACACGGCAACACCCAGCTTGAAAAAAAAACTGGCGTACCTGACGCGGTAGCTGCGTGCACGTACGTGTACAGACCTACTCGCCACGACGCGTGCGTACGCACGTACAATCACATTTACACGCCGCCCATCAGGTCTTTGACGTTCTGTGATTGTTACCGTGATGGACGATCAGCTGACTAGCGGAGCGAAAACAAGAAGGCCTGGCGACCGGCCAGCAGGGTTTTACTTACCGACGGGTCCGGCCAAACCGGTGCGCTCCGGTACCGGTATACCGGTTCGGTTTGGCCGGAAACCGGTCGGTACCGGTGGAAGTTAAATTTGAATTTAAATTTCGCAGTTCAAACGGTTCGTACCGGTATACCGGTCGGTTTGACCGATTTATCGGCTTCAATTTTTTTTCTTTTTTTTTTAAATTCAAATGCCCGTAAAGTATACTAAATGAATGTTTGTATAACATGTTTTAGTCTAAATGAACCCTCCAATCTTTTTTTACTACTTTTACATTATATTTGTATATTTCTGTATGCACGTTTTTTTGTTTAACTTCAAATCCCCGCAAACTATACTAAATGAACGAATTTTTGAGAAAATTTGACACCATTAGATTCGTCGCACCTTGAAGTATTTTTAAAATTTTTTTGAGAATTTTTTATTTTTTTGAATTTAAATTTGAATTTGGACCAGTTTAGTACCGATCCAAACCGGAATCGGACCGTTTCCCACCGGTTTGGTTTGGTGAACCCTGCCGGCCGGTGGATGCTGGAACGGAGAGGCTAGTGGCAGGCGGCGCGGCCGAATGGGGGCGGTCGCCCATAAATTGCCGCCGGGGGGCGTTAGGTGGCCGCGCGCGCCGAGTTTACTCGCCCACAGCTGGCTGCGCGCGCGCCACGGGCCAGCAATCCGCCGCGACGTCGCGCCACGCCACCTACCCGCGCGAAGGCCATTGAATGCCCGGGCGGGGAGGCATTGAAGCCGGAGGCGCAGCTACTAGCTGGAGCCGGCTTGGGTTTGGCTTCTTGTCCGAATGGGTCGTCGACCGATCGAGGACGGGGAGGTGGTGGAGAGTGGACACAGTGCACTGGAGAGTGGAGTTATCTGTGGATCGAGCGCGCGCGATGCGGATGCAGTAATGCTACTGGTGAACGGTGCACGGCGGCTGCGGCTACGGCTCCGGCTGCGGCCCGGCTTTCTCCTTCTTGTGCGGGGGGAGAGGGACGGACGGGCGATGAGGTAGCGGAAGTGCGGAACAGAAGCATGTGGCGTGCCACCGGGACGGGCTGGACGAGGACGAGACCTGGGGGCCGGGGCATAAATAGACGGCGTGCCCCGGTGGGGAGGACAAACAAACGGAGGGTTGGGTTCGCGGGTGGAGCTCACAAAAAAGGTTTGGTGTCGTTGGGCGAGCGGTCACGAACGTCGACGTGACCACTGATCTAGTAGCCCTGACGACCTCCGGAGGAAATTGCTGCCGCGCGCCGCATTCCACGTCTTCGATCAACAGATTGACGAGGTTTATGCCAGCCGATCACGCCAACTAGTTAGCATGTTTAACTACCATGATGTTTGTTGAGGCTACCTAACCTCGATACGGTGATGGTTGGACTAGATGGCCAACCAGACCCGGAGTCCGGGGAGACACGCCTGTAAGGTGGCACGTTCCACCGTATACGTACGCAGCACCACTGTCTCAGAGTTCCTATGGGTTTAGAAATTCATTTACCTTGTGTTCCTTTGATATACTATATTATTAAATGCGCTGACATGCTAATATTTTTTTTGAAAGCATCCAAGAGCACTGAGGAGTCATGTAAGAATTTTAGGCGCCTACGCTGACCGGACTCAGCGTAGACGAGACTGCCTGAGAAGTCACAGAACGCGTCATACCGAGACTTACGCACACCACCTCACACACGCACACACACCAGCACACACGCACACCACCTCAGTACCCGTTGAGGCACGTGGGTTGCGATTCCCAGGAATCGAACCCGCGCCCGGCTGCACGCTCACCTGGCGAGCGAACCAACTAAGCTACGCTCAGTCCTCATGCTAATATTTTTATGATGTGGCAAAGAATTTCATCCTTATGTGTACTGTTTCCAAATGCAACACCTATTGCAACTTCAATTCATTAATCTATATCCGCCTTCTCCTTCTCCAGTTCGATCTTGAGTTTTTTTTTTATATCAGTTTGATCTTGAGTTAATTGGCTCTTCCGTAGCGGCAAGGTGACCTAACTAGTCTATCCATAAACTGCATATGTGAGTAATAGATGTAGATTTTTCAACGGTTGCTTTAGCACGTGTTTGGTTCCGGGACTATGTGGGATGGATTGAACCTATCCCAAATTTTTGGATCATGTTGATCCGATTTGGTGTTTAGTTAAAGGATTGGTTTGGTACGTGGCGGCGCCAAGCAGATGGCACGAAGCTAGCTCCAGTAGGAGAAAGAAGAGGGAGGGGAGAGAAAAGAAGAAGGCGAGCTAAGAGCAAAGCTAATATTTTCGCCCGCGCGGGTGACATGGCACATAGTGGTGGCAGACCCTACTATCATTTAATGCAGCGCAGTCAGCTCATCCAATCCCAGCCGTGGCAGCGCCTCTCGGTCATCCTTCGCCAGCTGCATGCGGGCGAGTTGGGAGACACCCGTTTCGCTCTCTTTCTCCATTTCTCTCCCTTCCACGTCATATTCCGCCAACTACTCGTCCGTTATAATACCTGTTCTAAGAGAATGATATGGGTCCCCCAAAAAGTCCTGCTTTGCTTTCTTGGGTCTTGATTTTTGTTGCACTGCTGCCAAGTGCTGAGAAGCAAGAGCAGTTAGCACTGGTTCGGTGCGATCGATTGGCTTACCGTCGTTTGTGACTCTGCATTGGGTGTTGCTGGCATGGTGTTGCGACTTGGGACGGTGCCGGGCTGCCAGCGACCCAGGCACCGTTCGGTGACAAAGCGCGCCATGCATCGAAGGAGTTGCCGACTTGCCGCCTTGCCGGGGCTGAAGATTCTTCCACTGGTGACCCAGCTAGAGTGCTAGACGCATTTGCTATCCGGCGCGAACTTTTTCGAAATACGGAGGCCTTTGTGTATCACGTAGTACTCTATATACTATACAGCGTAGAGAGTGAGAGCTGAGAGCGCTCGGTGTGTCTCCACACGACACGTGTCCCCACAGAAAAAGTAGCCCGACGCCGTTCCTCCAATCAGCCCCACGCAAGCTACGCACGTCGCCGCAGGAGTTGGCCTCGCCGGAGGATGGACCAAGGGAGGAGACGCATGGCCTCGCCGGCCCGCAACTGCTCCCCGCCCCCGCTCAGCTGCCGCGCCAGCCCGAGCTCGAGCCGGCCATGGACGCCATCTCCACCTGGCACGAGCTCCGCTCCGGACGAACCCGCCGGTGCTGGAGGCCACCGCACAAGGTGTGGCGAGGAGGCGGCGGGAGCAGACCGGTGAGCGCGGTGGAGGGGAGCTCAAAGAGGAGGAGGCTGCGAGGAGGCGGCAGCGTTCGGCGAGCTCGGAGCGCCACAATGGACCGGATACGGCCGCCGCTGCCAGAGTTCGAGCCGGAGCTCATGCGCGCCGCTCCGCCGCCAGATCCACGCCAAAGAGGGAGGGAGTGGGGGCGAGCGCCGCCGTTCGCAACATATCCGTGCCGGGGAGGGCCGAGCTCTAGGCCGCCGGAGGGAGGGAGGAGAGGCGCGCCGGGACGGAGGGAGGAGGCGAGAGGAGGATGGCCGCGCGCACGCTGCCGGAGATGAGCCGTGCCGCCGGCCCTCCAACTCATCGGGGCCACTGCCCGGCCGTGCCGCTGCGGCTTGGCCGTGAGGAGTCCGCATCTGTGCGTGCAGAGGCCGGGAGGCGGAGCGATGCGTGCGGCGCGAGGCGGTGCGTGCGGCGTGGGGGAGGGTGACGAGTGGGTGAGGGTCTGCCTAGGGTTTCAGGATAATGGCTCATGGGCTTTCCTTACGTGGGCTGCTGTTGGGCCTCATTAAACCCACTGCCGCGGCACCTGGCTGGCGCGGCGCAGCGCAGGGTCCGCCTTGTATTATATATCTTGGCTGAGACGTAACTCGGTTGCTGCTTGCTGCCCAGCCTTTAAACTTTTCGTCGGTTGAGCTAGAGAAAATTCCAGTTGGTGGTGACGGATGGACCGGGGTGTGTTTAGTTGTTGAAAAAGTTTGGGTTTTGGTACTATAACATATTTCGTTGTTTTTTGACAAATAATATTTAATTATGAAGTAATTAGGTTTAAAATATTCATCTCGTGCTATCAGTTAGACTGTGTAATTAGTTATTTTTTCAACTGCATTTAATGCTCCATGTATGTGTCCGAAGATTCGATGTGACGGGTACTGTAGGAAATTTTTCACCAACTAAACAGGGCCTCTGAGATACTATGGCAGATGCTCTTGCAAAATTCTGTAATAACGCTGTAAAAGTTAGGGACTCTGATTTCGTCCATAACTGATTTCGTCATGCCAAAGTTACACATGTAAATTAGGATCGATGGGGGCGAGCGAGACCCTTTTCCGGTTTCTTTCTGCACATTCTTGCCTCTTCTACAACTCCCACCTTTTCGTCAAAAAGCTAAAAGATCAGCGTGAGCACATTCTTGGTCCAAGATATGCATCCGCACTCGCGGGCCGGGCTGCCATTATGCTTTCCCTCCCTCCGAATCGATTCCGGAGTAGGAGTGAGCCAGAAGGATTCCAATTCCAAAACCACAGCTCCATCCAAAGCGCCCAAACTCCTCTGAAAAACCCAAGCGATGAGCTGCCGAGCTCGCTCGCTGCTGCCCCACGGCCAGCGTACGCCGCGTGGTTTCGAACCGCGCCGGCTACTCCAGCCACGGCTAGCCTGTCATGACCCTTGTAGAACGCTCCTCTCGCCACTCAAAGTATCGCGGCAGCTCCCTATATTTATAGCGGCACCGATGCAAACCTTCCTGAGGAATCGCTACGAGCAGCCACGACGACGTGTAGAGCCGCGCGCCCTCCCTCGAACGAGCACGGAAAGGTCTAGTGGGTTGTGATTTGTGAAGCTTGGTGCGCTGCAGGGTCGAGATGGCGGAGCCGAGGCGCACGCGGCCGTCGACGTCCCGGTGCGCGGCGGCGACGTGCCTGGCACTGCTGGTCGTGGTGGTGGTCGTCGTCCTCCTCTGGCTCTTCCTCCACCCGTCCAAGCTCTACATCTCCGTCGACCACGCCGCCACGACGGGGTTCAACTTCACGGCCGCCGGCGGGCTCGCGGGCGCCTTCGACCTCACCCTGCGCTCCTTCAACCCGAACGAGCGCGCCAGCGTGACCTACCGCTGGCTCGACGTCGGGGTGTGGTACAACGGCACGTACCTCGCGGGGGGCCACGCGCCGGGGTTCGCCCAGCCGCCGGAGGACGACACGCGGGTCGACGTCGCGGCGCGGGCGGCGCCGGACGCCTGGACGCTGCCGCGGGACGTCCAGGAGGGCATCAAGAGGGAGCGCACCGCCGGGAAGCTGACGGTGGACGTGCACGTCGTCGCCAAGGTGCGGTTCCGGTACGGCGTCGTGAGGACGCGCAAGTACACCGTGCGCGCCAGCTGCCCGGCGGTGACCATTGTCTTCGCGTCGCCGACCTCCTTCCACCGGGTCCCCTGCAACGTGCACATCTGAGCTGCGCTACCCTGCGCGACATGCATGCTTCGAGAATTGGGCTTGTGTGTGGATTGACTGATTTGATCGCTCGTCGCTCCCTTCTTTCGTGTTATGATTACCTTGGTTTGTTGTATATTTCTTTCTTCACTTGTATTCTTTGCTGTAAATTGTTTTTCGTGGATTTGGGTAAAGAGCTGTTGAAAATGTAATATTGAAGTAAATAGTATTGATATTTATCACTTTTCATAAATTCATAGATTTTGCTGAGAATGTTATAGAACAGCTTATTTTCGTAGAGGAATTTTCATTTGGGCCCTGGAAGTATTAGAAAACTCGGCCCGGCGTGGTCCATTTACTTTCATTTGAGTGGGCTCGTAACTTGGCCCATCCCTAAGTTTGTTAACATACAGGCCCAGTCTAGATTTGCTATTCTTTTATAAACGAGCTCTCAAAGTTTTCAACACCAAACGCGATAATGGCACTGATGACAGAATCTCTAACATAAATAAAGCGCAAGTCGTATGGAAGAAATGGGGCAGGGCGAGTGTTTCGCCTGTCGTTCCAATAAAAAAACACAAGTTGAAGGAATTAGTCCAAGACTACTAGTAGATGGCAGCATAGATGAGATCGGGTCTAAACAAAAATCTTGCAAATAACATGGCATGACGCCCAAGTGCCTAACATGTCGAGAAGGCATTGGATCGTGTCAAAAGAGAGAGCGTTTCGTAGAGAATCCTCAGCCAGTCACCCTCATGGCAAAGCATCTCCAACACGCACCTAATGGCTCTTAAAATACCCGAGCCAAACCAACCACCGTCTGATTCCCATCCAACAGCTGAGGTCTGACTCTTTAGTCAGGATCCGACGGCAGCCGATCCCTCGCGGAATCAGGCTTCGCGGTCAACAGCAGTGGGCCCGGTTGCACAGTCACACGCAGTACAACCAACCAAGCAACAAGATCCCCATATCCTCTCCTCCCCTCTGCAAGGCTCCAAGAAGCAAGAACCACCCTATCCTCTCCTCCCTCTGCTTCCCCTGTTCTCCGGCCGGCCATGGCCATGTCCATGGCGATGTCCAAGGCCCTCGCGGCGCGTCATGCGACTCATTTGCAGCACCGCCTCGTGGCGTCAAGCTCCCAGGCGGCGCCGCGGCTGCCACCTCTCCCGCGCCGGCCGAGCCTCGCCCTCGCGGTGACAGTTGCCTCGCCCCCGCGCCCGCGGCGACTCCTACCGGCGAGCCCCAGGTCCTCGTCGAGTGAGTCGGACCTTTCCCCCACGCCGCAGTCGGAACGCACCATGACGGCATGGGACCTAGCCAGTCTCTGGGTCGGGCTCGTCGTCGGCGTGCCGTCCTACTACCTCGCGGGCAGCCTCGTCGACCTCGGCATGTCCGCGCTCCAGGGCGTCGCCACCGTGGCATTCGCAAACCTCGTCGTCCTCGGCACGCTCGTGCTCACGGCAGCGCCGGCGGTCACGCACGGACTGCCGTTCCCGGTGCTCGCGCGCGCCGCCTTCGGCGTCCGCGGCGCGCACGTCCCGGCCGTCATCCGCGCGCTCGTCGGCTGCGGGTGGTTCGGGATCGAGTCCTGGATTGGGGGACGCGCCATCTTCCTGCTCCTGCCGTCCCGGCTCAAGTCGTACCAGCCGCTGCTCGCACCGGTGCCCGGACTCGGCGCGGCGCCGCTCGAGTTCGCGTGCTTCCTCGCCTTCTGGGCCGCGCAGCTCGGCATCATCATGCACGGCATGGAGGGCATCCGCAAGCTGGAGAAGTTCTCGGCGCCGGTGCTCATCGTGCTCACATCGGCGCTGCTGGCCTGGGCCTACACTTCAGCCGGTGGCTTCGGGCGCATCCTCTCGCTGCCGCCGAGGCTCACAGGCGCAGAGTTCTGGAAGGTCTTCTTCCCGTCGCTTACCGCGAACATCAGCTTCTGGGCGACGGTGGCCATCAACATACCGGACTTCGCGCGGTACGCGCGGAGCCAGGCGGATCAGGTGCTCGGCCAAGTCGGGCTGCCGGTGTTCATGGGCATGTTCACCTTCGCCGGGCTCGCCATCACCTCCGCCACCGAGGCCATCTTCGGCCACGTCATCTCCGACCCGATCGAGCTCCTCGGCCGCATCGGCGGGCCGGCGACGACGTTCCTTGCCATCTTCGGCATCGGCCTCGCGACCGTCACGACCAACATTGCCGCCAACGTCGTCGCGCCGGCGAACGCGCTGGTCAGCATGAGCCCGCGGAGGTTCACGTTCGCCAAGGGGGCGCTCGTCACCGCGCTGCTCGGCATCGCGTTCCAGCCGTGGCGGTTGCTCAGCTCCAGCGAGAGCTTCGTGTACACATGGCTGCTCGGCTACTCGGCGCTCATGGGTCCCATCGGAGGGGTCATCCTCGCCGACCACTACATTGTGCGGCGAACCGCTCTGGACGTCGACGCGCTCTACTCGGAGGACAGCGGCGGCCCTTACTACTTCCAGAGTGGCTTCAACGTCGCGGCCATGGCGGCAATGGCAGCCGGAGTTGCGCCTATCGTGCCGGGATTTCTGCACAAGGTTGGGGTGCTACCGGGTGTCTCGAAGACATTTGTCACGGCGTACAACAATGCCTGGTTCGTGAGCTTTTTCGTCGCCGGCGCCGTCTACAGCCTGCTCTGCGGCCGGAGAGGGGTACAGCCGTACAGGGGAAACAACACCTCAATTGATACTAGGCTGAACTTGTAAAAAAAATAGCAGGATACAGTTAAAGTGCCGAATTGGTGTTTTTCAGGTAAATCGTAGATCTGTCAAACTTGCATCAGTAAATACATGTAAATTTTTGGTGATAAATGCCCTTATATGCTGACCAAAATAGCATTTTACTAGGTTCCACCTGAAATAATGTTGTGGTTGATGTCAAATCGGACATCAATTTGGTTTGAAATTTTCAATTCCCAATCCTCGTCAAGGCAGATTTACAAAAAAAAAAAAAACCATTACCCGAACTCGCATCTTATCAGGCGTTCAGAGTTCAGAGAAGTACTATCAGAATTCAGAAGCTGTAGCTATGAGAATTTTCACCCACAACTGTGTTTTAAGATTTCTCATTTTCCATGGCTGTTCATGTTGTGGAACATTAATCACAGAAATATGAACTTATTCCTGCCTCCCAATCCCACCTGCAAAACCCAGTGAACCTCCAAAACAACCGCTAAAATGGACCCCCGAAAAACAAAAGGAAGGTCCGAGAAACTTCCCACTTCTCCAGGGAACATGGCCCATGCCCATGGCAACGTGCAAGGATTTCACTCCTCGCCATGCGACTCGGTATCCATTAATCACATTAATGTTTGGATAAATGCATGACGTATTAAAAATAAATTTTTTTTCACAGATTGCCTGTAAATAGCGAGATGAATCTTTTGAGCCTAATTAGTTCATGATTAGACAATAAAGTGCTACAATAAGTATGAGCTAATGATGAATTAATTAGTTTTAATAAATTCATCTCGTAGTTTACAGACGAGTTATGTAATTAGTTTTATAATTAATTTATATTTAATATTTCAAAAATTTTATAGAAAATATCTAATCAAGGCTGCATTTGCAGCACGACCTCGTGGCGTCAAGTTCACTAGTGGCGCCACGACTGCCACTCTCCCGCGTAATGACAGCGCGAGCGACTACTTAGTCACGAGACGAACGAAGCGAGAGGGCATTCATGCACGAACTAATAACTCGAGTACTCTGAATCTGTCCTCGTTGCTTCCTCCGATTCCCAACACTGTTCCTGTTTGGATACTCTAACTGGGTTAGAAGTTAGAGTTGGTTTCTAACTTAGAATTAATCTTGGACTAACTCTAATCAAAGTTGTGTTTGGATGAAGAGTTAGTTAGATTAAATACACTTTTCCAATCATTTAATCTCTCTCCAGCAGGATTTGGTGTGGCCAGCTTTGTGTGCCCTCCTCCCTGGCTCCTCCCTCCCTCCCGCGCCGCCCCATCTCTCTCCCAAAGTCCCCTCTCTCCCCTCCGCCTCTCTCACGCCGGAGCAGGGCGCTCGCCGCCGTGCTCGTCGTGGCGTTCGGCGGCGCCCTCCTCGTCCTCGCCGCGGTCACTGACGCCTCGCTGACCTGCTCAAGTGCGGCGCCGTGTCCGAACCCGACTTGACGGGCCGCGCCTGTCGTCGTCTTCGTCCGCGCCGGAGACCTCGAAGACGGCAGCCGCATCGGGGCAGAAGAGCCAGTCGTGGAGGTCCCACGTGATGCGGCCGCGGCCGCGCGGGAGGTCCAGCCTCTCGCTGCCGCGGAACTTCCACCGGAGGTGGCGCACCTGAGGGGCCTTCTCGCCGTCGATGGCGACCCACATGGCGGAGTCCTCCACGGCGAGGGACACCTCGTGCGCCTCGCCCGCAATGTCGACGGTCGTCGCGTAGGCCTCGCCGGGGCCGTCGGCGACAACGGTGTTCTGCCGGCGGGAGAGGAGCCCCGCAAGGGGAACCGCTTGGACCCGCGCCGGCGCCACGGGAGCCACGGTCGAAGAGCGAACCGCGCGGGCGCCGCGTCGTCGCCGTTGCTGTCGCGGTGGGGCCCTCGGCGGCCGGGGCTAGAGGAGAGGCCAGCGGGGACGGCGCCGAGGCGCTATGCGGCTTCGCGGCGGCGCGGGGAGGAGGGGCTGCTTCGAGGGCGCGGCGAGGAGGACTGGCTTGGAGGTCGCGGAGAGGAGGCAGGCTGGCGATGGAGGGTCGTCGGGGGTGGCCTGCTCGGGCCGCTGGTCGAACGAGGAATGGGACGCCGGTCGGGGGTCTGCGCTGCGCAGATCCGACGGCCCTTCTCGCCGGCGAGGGGCCTCCGGCCGGCGACGCCGGCGAACGGGGGCGGGCGGAGGGGTGGCCCGCTCGGGGCGCAGAACGGACGGGGGCCGCTGGGGGGGGGGACTGCGCGGCGCAGATCTGGCAGCAAACGAGGGCGGTGGAGGGCATCGGGGGGGGGGGGGGGGGGGGGGTTGGGGGTGCGCCAGCAAACAGTGGCAGCGGAGGGCGTCGGGGGTTGGGGGGGGGCGTGGCGGCGAAAGCCGGGGAGATCTATTCATCGCGCGCGCGATTTCTGAGCATCACGTCACAGAAGCGGCGGCGGAGGTGGAGGCGGCGCGAGCGGTGGAGGAGGAGGCGGGAGCGGCGGATGCGGAGGCGGCCGGAGCGGTCGTGGAGGGCGGCGGGAGCGGCGCCAGAGCCGGGAGGTCGGGGAGCAGCGGCGCGAGCGGTTGTGGAGGGTGGCGGGAGCGGCGCCAGAGCCGGGGAAGCAGAGGAGCGGCGGCGGAGGTGGATGCGGCGGGAGCGACGACGGAGGCGGGAGCGGCGGAGGGCGGCGGGAGCAGTGGTGGAGCAGCGCCGGAGCCGGAGAAGGCACGGGAGGTGGGGGAGGAGCACTTCTGCGATGGGAGCCGCAAAAATCACGGATGCGATGAATAGAAACCCCCGCGAAAGCCCCCTCCTGTCGCGAGGGGGGTCGGGAGGGGAGGGAAGGGTCCGAGTGCCCTGGCCACAATTGGATCCAGTGAGAGAAAAGTGAGAGAGAGAAAATGTGGGGCGCACCACTCTAACCCAAACAAGCAGCTCTTAGGGGATAGTTTTTTTTTGAGTGGGTTAGATGCATCTAACTAGCTCTAACCCACTCTATTTGAAAATTTTTGAGTTAGAGTGGCTCAAACAAGCCAACTCTAACTCTAACCATGAATCCAAACATGGACCACTCCCCCTCCATCTCTCCTTCGATCTCTTCTACCCGCTGATAACAAATTGATATCAGACTACGTTTGTTCTTCAGGTGTTTCTCGATTCAATCAACATTCCATTGATTGGCCTGCTAGCGGATCCGGTCGGGCTCTCCTGATTTGTGCGAATTGTGTGAATCGTGGATCCTCTAATTCCCTTTCAAGTGTGGGGGATTCGGGGGGATTCATCGATACGGATCATCTTTCCCATCATATCATGACCACTTCACCCGTTACCAACGCCGCCAAGGAGCCATGAATCCTGAACCAAACTCATCCTCGACGAGCAGACAAGCGCTTCAACGACCTCGAATCTCGGTTGAAGATCCGCATCACGGAGCAGGACGACAAATGGGAGCGCCGATTTAGCGACCTGTCCATCGCTCAGGAGGCGCGCGTTGCCTACGTGGAGCGTGTAGCTGCGTCCCCGGAGGATTGGCGGCCGGGCATCGACGCCACAGTCGACGACATTCCCTTGGAGGTTGGGAAGCTGAACAAGCACTAGGAACCTGCGGTGCGCGTGCGTTTTCCTCCACTCCTTCCGACTTCCACCCTGGCGGCCAAGCACCCACCATCTCAGAGCAACACCGACAGGCCCAATGGCCACCGCATCGACAATTTCTACCGGGAGGGTGGGTATGGATCGATCACGACCATACTTCATCCCCCGATCAAGGGTGCACATATGATTCCCCTCCCCCTCCCTCTTCTCCCAGACCGTGTTCTATTCTCGCTTCCAGTTTTGGTTTGCGTGGTGGTACTGTTGGGAATGCTAGGTTGGGAAAGTTGCCTAAGATTAACTTCCATATTTTTGATGGTGACAATCCTAAACTCTGGTTCAATAGAAGTAAGGATTATTTCAAGTTGTGTCAAGTGGATCCTTCTATGTGGATCAAAGTGTCTACCATGCACGTCACCGATTCAGCCGCTCGATGGCTGCAATTGGTTGAGAAGCAAGTGAAAAGTTGTGGGTGGGATGAGTTCTCTCAGTTGGTGTTGATCCGCTTTGGTCGTGAGTCGTGACTAACATGAGCTTCTTGTGCGCCAACTGCTCCACATGTGGCAAACTGGGGGTGTCGCTGATTATGTTGAGTGTTTTACTGGTTTGGTAGATCAGTTAGCTGCTTATGAGAGTCATCCAGATCCATTGCACTATACTATGCGTTTCATAGATGGTTTGCGTGATGTCAAAGCTACCGTTCTTATTCGGTGGCCCTCCGATCTAGATACTGCCTATGTTCTTGCTCAGTTGCAGGAGGTCACACCGCCCCAGAGACGCAGAAAATTCAAGAGGAATGAATTTTCTTATTCTCACAAGCAAGATGCTCCATTACCGCAAACTTTGCCGCTACCTCCACGGGTTGACAAGCCTGCTGCAGATGACAAGAGAACAATAGATACTGGTAGTTCTCGTTCAGTTGTTGATAGATGGTGAGCTTTGAAGGCTTCCCGTCGCGCGCACAGGATTTGGCCATGATTGTGCAGAGAAATGGTCAAGGGACCATAAATGTGCTGATAAGATAAAGTTGAATGCACTGGTTGAGGTTTTTCAGCAGGATGATCAAGATACTTCATCTGTCCAAGATGTTCATTCTCCACACTCATAATAAGTTATATGTGGCACTTTGTTTCCTTGCACCATCCATTTACTGCATCTACTGTGGCTAAGTTATTCATTAACAATTAACAATATCTATAAGTTGCATGTGATGCTGATTGCAATCGTCTCTGATAGAGACATGGTGTTTGCTAGTCATTTTTGGAAGGAAATGTTAGACTGGCTGGTGTGCAGTTACAAATGTCCACAAGCTATCACCCACAGTCTGATGGACAAAATGAAAGACTCAACCAGATAATGGAAATATTTTTGCGATGCTTTATGAATGCATGTCCTTCCAAATGGAGTCAGTGGCTTGCTTTGGCCAAATTCTGGTACAATTCTTGCAACTAGTCACAACCATTATCAACCTGGTTGCAATATAAAGCAGTCACGCTCACGACGAACTTGATCAAACAACACTTGTGCCGTGCTAAGCTCCGAATGAAGAAGCAGGCTGATCTTAAATGTTTTGAATGACAGTTCGAGGTGGGTGATCAGGTGTTTGTCAAGTTGCCGATTTATGTGCAATCTTCTCTTGCAGCTAAATCCTTTCATTCTATCTTCTGTGTTGCTATATCGGCATGCTCACCCCAATGGATTAATGAGGTTGTTTCAGGTTATCAACATGATGAGTCAGCTCTGTCCATGATGGCCAAGCTTTCCATTGATCCCAATGCTGTCCCTCATTTTACTTTGCAAAATGGCCTTCTCAGATAAAAAATAGAAGAAATATGGAGTGATGGAGGCAAGCAAACGCGGGACACGGCGAGCGCCGGAGCTATCAGAGCGGCTTCCATTTCGTCGGTCAAAACATTGGCAGGGCACCCCCTAATTTGAACTTCGTATTACCCCCTACTATTTACAAATAACACCTAAATCAGATCGCGATCCATAATCGCGACCCAATTATTTTCATTTAACCCCATGGTCATGGTTCGCTCCGCCTCCACCCGTCCGCCGCCGCCGTCCTCCATGCCGGAATCATGAAACCCTGCCTCGCTCACCAATTCCTAGCTTCATCGTCCACTAATCTCACCACCAGCAGCCTGCGGAGGTTCAGATTTGCATGGAGCGCAGGGCGCTTGTCACCGGCTCACCGCGCTGCTCGGCGTATCACATTCTAGCCATGGCGGTTGCTCAGCTCCAGCAAGGAGCCTGTTCGGCTAAGCTAAACACCAGCCAGCGCTGGCTGGAGCCTAGAGTGCAGATACTGTAGGGACACTATAGCAACACTGTGCGAAAAACGGTAGCCCAGCCAGCCAAGGCTGGCTACCAGCCAACCGAACGGCGCCAAGAGCTTCGTCTACACCTGTTTGGTCGGCTACTCGGCGCCCATGGGTCCCATTGGAGGGGTCATCCTCGCCAACCACTACATTGTGCGGTGAACGCTGTGGACGTTGACGTGTTGTCTTCGGAGGACAGCGGCATCACTTACCACTTGTGCTCTAGACTAAGAGGGGAAGGGGGTGAATTAGACAATTTAAAATCCTTAATCTAAGGCTCCAACTAATTTGCACAAAATATAAACTAGATCATGCTATCTAGATGTGCAACTACGGTTCAACTAGTGTGAAACTCCCATCCAAAAAGAGTTATGCAACCTATAGCCAATCCTATCAAGATACTACTCTATGAAGGTAAAGGCACATAAGTTGCAAGAAATAAATACGGAAGCTTAAAGAGGGATGAGAGGAAGCAAACTCTCGACGCGATGAGTTATCCCGTGGTTCGGATTGCCACAAAGGCGCCCCTACATCCATGTTGTTGAAGCACCCACGAAGAGTATTGCTTAACGGCAATCAAGTCTCTCACGTGAACACAATCACGGTCACATTGATCCCAATTTTCACTAAGGGAGCTTGCCCATGAAGGAAGGGGTCTCCGTCCCCCGCACAAGGTTGTCGACGCTGCTCCACACCAAGCCGGAGGGTCGTTGACGTGCCGGCGAGCCACCAATGCTCCAAGGGGCCGGCGCACCGAGATACAAGAGTTTGGTTAACTCAAGAACCAGTACACAAGGATCTCAACCTTGCTCACACACTCTCTCAAGAGCTAACTTAGCACTACTACTCTTAAATGTGTGCTAAGGACTAATGATGTGATCACTAAGCACTTGGGTGGTTTGGAGAACTTCTTCTATGTGTCTAGGACTTCACTTGGACTCCAGCAAACTCAAAATGGCCGGGGAAAGGCATATATATAGCCCACACACTTGAAGTAGCCATTTGTAGCTGTTGGAGACTTTTCTGCGTAACTGACGGTTTAACTGGTGCATGGGCGTCGGTTTAACCGGTCACTAATAGCTTGAAACTAACCGTTAGCCCTCTCTGACAAGCTCTGCAACTAAAAAAAGATACTATCGGTTTAACCGGTGATAGCATCTGTTTAACCGGTGCTAAAAGATCTTCACGGCCCTTTAAACATACTCTCTAATCATTAGCAACACGAATGCACCGATGCTTTTTTCCTTAGCGTCGGTTTAACCGGTCACTCACAGGAATCAACTTCAAGGTGCTTCGTATTTTGGCCATAACTTTTTACTCCGAATTCAGATTTCGATGATCTTGTACTCTATGGAAAGCTTGTGAAATTCTCTACAAGATTTTCCAGAAGCCCATGTCATTTGATCAAATTTGAGCATCAGTTTGAGCATCGGTTTAACCGGTGCTACAGCGTCGGTTCAACCGGTGCCTCATAGAGATAAGCTTTCGTATTTTGATAATAACTTTTGACTCGGAACTCCGTTTTTGATGATCTTGGACTCTATGGAAAGCTTATGAAATGCTCTATAAGAATATCTAGAAGTCCATCTTATTTGATCAACTTTTGAGCATCGATTTAACCGGTCTTAGGGCGTTGGTTAAACCGGCGCCACTGTTTTCTGCAGAACTCGTCCAATTCAGTGTTTCTTTGAATTCTTCCTTCGTGTTTTGCTTTACTTGGGATTTTTACTTCATCTTTGGAACCTAAAACAATGTGCTTGATAAAACAATTAGTCCCATTGATTGTGTTGTCAATCGATCACCAAAATCACTCGAAATGGCCTAATTGGGGCCATGTTCGTTACACACTTCCAGAGTGGCTTCAACGTCGTGGCTTTGGTGGCCATGGCAGCCGGAGTTGCACCTATCATGCTTGGATTTCTGCTGATGGTTGCGGTCTTAGGCTGTCTGCACCGGCGTCCGCTATCCCTCCCTCCAGGATGGGATAGTGGAAAAAGCGCTGCACCAGCGTCCATAACCTGCCACCACCGCCAGTCGTCCCTACCACCCCCACCCCCCTCTTCTAAGGACGCTGGTGGCCACAGGACCCCGGCAACCCCCAACCCGAAGGCCCCGAACTCCGGCAGTCGCCGGCTCAACGAGGAAGACAAACAGTAGCGCCCTTCCGCGACGCGCGCAAGACTATTCGTGCGCGATAAATAGATTCTCCGTCTAGAAGGAGCGATTCATAATTGTGGTCTATGAAGACAATGGTTACGGGATAGAACATAGGAGTGGATATTTGTCTATACAAATTTGAAAGCATCATGTAACTAAAAAATCGCCATATCAAATTTACAGAAGCAACGAAGGGACAACAAGTCAACAACAATCGGAAGGCACCTCATAGGACCAAATATGCATGGAAGATATATATGGGTTTGCTTATATCATGTAGTTGTGTTGGGACAATATGTTGGCAAGTAGAATCTTCTTGTTTTTAGGTAGTCACCAGGACAAGGCATATACATATAGATGGTACAGCTAGCAACATCGAGAAGGATACAAAAAGTAACGAATTGGCATGGCAGACCTCCTGTGAGCTGTGGCAATGAGAGACGATCAATGGTGCCATGGATCATTAGGGCAGAGCAAGGTCATGGATTGACAAGTTAGGACATGGCCTGGCATCACAAAATGGTAATTTTTGTTTCTTGATTGAAATCGGGAGGGAAAATTAAAATTAGGTGATAATTTTTTAGTGGAAGTCATATGCCAATACGGCAGTAACTACAAGGACAAGGGTTTCTGCAATAACAATGATGGATTTGATGATAATGAAACATGGATTAAGCCATAAATCAACTATATGCTATATCAAGTTTGTTAAGACAATTTTTCCTTTATCAAATGTGTATCTAGCCTGTGCTATTTGGGCGGGTAACTGTGCCAGTTATACTGTAATTTAACACACAGAAATGAGCTTTTTTTAGTTTTTACCAGCACCACCAGTTAACTATCAAGCTGAATCCTGGATCGGGAAAGGCCAATGTTTAAAGCCAATGTCAACGGGAGTGTCATACACGAGTGTGTCATAAGCATTAAATGTCATGCCACATAGAAAATTCGCTGATATGGTAGAGTCATTTATAAAGAGAGAAAATGAGGAGTTTAATGAGATGAGAGAGAAGTGTCATCACCATGACACTCCTCCGGCACAGTAAGAGATGGTAAAGGGCTTAAAATTTGACTTAGATAATCTAAGAACCGGGCTCTAAAACGGTCGGACTATATTCTTATACAATTAGTGAGGGACCGAAGCCGGCGACCAGAGGGGGGGGGGGTTAATGGGAGTCGATCAAAATTTCTTCGAAATTTAAACCGTCGGCCTATATCCCGAAAATCACCCAAGTCCTCAAGCGTTCTGACCAGAGTTTGGAATAGCTATGGAAAAGCTAAACCAACACAAAAGGCCTTGAACGAGCGAGCGAAACCACGAAGCAAATCGAAAGCGAATCGGGAAAGCTGCAGAACTGATCTGCCTGGACCGGTCTGGCCGGTCGCGGCTTGCTCAAAAACTTGCAGACCGGTCTTGCCTACCGGTCTGACCGGTGGCACCCAGAAAACCCCCGAAAACTTGGATTCAAATGATGAATCTCAACCAAACGACCACGAAAATCGATGAAACTTGGGGGATTGCTTCGCCCCTACCCCGTGAACATATCCCCAAGAGATCTCATCCTAAAGATCAAAGAATATCGAGAATTCGAGGGGAGATCAAGAAGGATTGGGGTTTTCTCAAAAACTCAAGAAATCCAATTCAAAAGAGCTCATGATTCCAGAGGGTTTGGGACAGGATCAGAAGCACGATAATCACAACAAAGAGCTCGTAGAAACCTAGCAATCATGTGCACCAAAAACGAAATCGAAATCCATCACACAAGGGCACAAAAACTAGGGGATTGGATTGATTCAAAAGCCCAGAGGGCACAAGGAGGATGGGGCCTCCTTTCCCAATCAAATCCAATACAAACTCTCACAAATCCATGGACTAATTCTACTCTAAAGAGAAGAACAGAGGGAGGGAGACACAGGGGCGGCGGCCTGGAGAATTAATGAGTCCACGAACAGAATACAAAAGCCGCATTTAACCTAACACAAGTGAAGGGGTATTTATACCCGCGAGACCGGTCAGACCGGTACGCTGGACCGGTCAGACCGGTTGATTAGACCGGTCAGACCGGTGCCAGGGACCGATCAGACCGGTTGGCCTGCAGCACCCCCTGTACACGATTTCATCCGACGGCCGAGGTTCTTTCTTCGGAACGAAGTCTTCTCCACGATGCCGCTGTCTTGATGAAGATCCAGTCCGCGGTTTTGGAGGGTCCGCGAAACCCTGGTAGGTGGCCGGTTTTGAGAAAACAGCCAAAACCTCACGTGCGGGAAGATTCCCGCCTCCACGCCGTGGCCCTAGACGCCGTTCCCGCCTCGGCCTTCTGACGGCCCTAGACGCCGTCTGACGCCCGTCACCTCCTCGCCCGCAGTGAGGCCCTAGACGCCGTCGATGCCCGTCACCTCCGTCAGTCCCGAGACCGACGCCCGTGCCTCCACGACTTGGCGTCTTCAACCGTCGTCCGCCTCCTTGGTTTAGTGGCGCAAACCAAGAAACCCGCCATCCGTCGCCGCAGGGAGCGTGTCGAGGGAATTCCTCAGCTCATTGGGCTTCGGAACCCAAACCTGCTTCTGTGGAGGTGCTTTAGGTGGTTCTTTAAGCACACCATCTGCGGGGTCAACAAGCGAAGGCTGTGTGCTCGTGCTAGCAGTGTTTCCAGCAGCCTTGCCAATCTTACCATACAACCTGTCAAAGTCTGACTTCGTGTATGTGTAACCGACCCCAAACCCATCACCATGCTTGAACTGCTTAATCATCATGCCCAACTGCGGCTCACTGCTAGAAACTCAACTCAGAATCACCCTAAGATAGGTATTCTCATTCTCTAAGTTGGCTTTCTCTACCGCAAGACTATCTAAATCAGCAATCAAACTAGGGCAAACAGAGCAGTCAATAGGTGGGCTAGACTCTACGACCTTAGTCTTTCCAAAAGACTTGATAAAAGCATTCTTCTCCTCTAGCTCCAACCTAAGCGTGGGACAAAGCTTACAAGCGTCAAGCAAAGCAGGCCTAGATCTAAGCTCCTCTAGTTCACAAACAACAGTAGCAAACTTAGACTGCAAAGAAGCTAGATCAGACTTGAAGATAGGACACTCATCGCATTCAAGCACATCACTAACAATGGGAGCGTCCTTGTCAAGTTAAAGCTCATGCTTGGCCTTGGCTAGCTCGTGAGACACGTCAGAAAGCGAAGTCTTAGCAACATCTAAGTTCGCGACGTTCTCATCATGCTTGGCACGGAGTGCAACAAGATCATTCATGTGAGATATGCAGCCAGCGCACTCATCCTCACTAGATTTTTCCCTAGCATAAGCCAGCTCAACCCTAAGCTTTCTACGCTCTCTAGCTGTTTCCTTAAGCAGCCTCTTCTGGTTGTCGAGAGCTGCGTACAACTCCCTAACCTCTGTATCAAGCAGGTCGATCGTGGAGTTTACCTCTGAATCGCTCTCGGATCCAGGAGAAGAGCCGGAGTGCGTCGGTGTAGCATGTCCACCCGAAGACGCACGAGCACCATCGGCTTCGCCCGCCATGGTGCAGAAGCTCTTGCGCCGACCGGCCGCCAAGCAAAGGCCGATGAAGCCGATAGCTTCCTTGTCCCGCTTCTTCTTCTTCTTGTCGTCGTCGTCGGAGGTCGGTGAAGAAGAGCGGTCGGTGTCGGAGCTCTTGTCGAGGTCGCTGAGCTATGCCAGGAAGGCCTTCTCCCACTTCTTGGCCTTGTACTGGAAGCGCTTCTTGAGCGACTCCTTGTCGAAGCGTCCTCCCCGGTCACGACTGCGGTGCTTGTGGCGCCGACGCTCCTTGTTGGAGCCTCCCTCGTCGCGGTCGCGGTAGTAGTCGAAGGAGTTGTTCTGGCCACCGCCGGACTTCTTGGGGCAATCGGCGACGAAGTGGTTCAGATCGCCGCAGTTGTAGCACCCGGGGTTCTTCTTCCTCTGCCTGTTGTGGTAGACGCGCTGGAACTTGCTGATCAGGAGGCACAAGTCGTCGTCGCCCAGCGTCTCCAGCTGCTCATCTGAAACAGAAGGCAAAGAGGCAAGAGAAAAGCCAAGAGCTGAGTTAGCGTTAGAGCTCGATCCACCTGGGCCAGTCACAAGAGCGATGCTCTTGGAAGGAGGGGCACCATTGAGCTTGGCTCGTGTCTGGTTATCCACCTCCGTGGCCTTGAGCTTGCTGAAAAGCTCGTTCACCGTCAGAGTCTCATAGCCAGCAGACTCAATGATGGTGTTCACCTTGAGATCCCACACAGAGCGATCAAGTGCGTAAAGCAACTTAAGGGCCTTCTCGTGCTCTGTGTACTCAAGGGCACCAGCAGATCTGTTCGCATTGATTTTGTTCACAATCGACTGAAAACGACTGAACATCAAGTCAATGCTCTCACCCGGCTCTTGTGTGAAGTTCTCGTACTCACGCCGGTGAGTCTCGAATAGTCTGGCCTTCACCTGAGGTGTACCCTCGTGGTAGTTCTCAAGGCATGTCCAAATTTTGTGGGCTTCCTGAAAACCCTGGACGTATGAGAACTCCGCACGAGAAACGCCAGCGAACAAGGCATTGACGGCCTTGGCGTTAGCCTCGTGCTGGGTCACCTGGAGAGGTGTGGTCCGAACAGCAAGCACCTCGTAAAGGTGGTTCGTGGTAATCTCCCAGACATCGGCTCCCATGCTCTGCAGGAAGGCTCTCATGCGCACCTTCCAGTAGGCATAGTCCTCGCCGGAAAACACCGGGATCTTACCAAGACTCGCCATGGTCACCGAGTCATTTTCGAACCGGTTAAGGTACTGAAAACCTCAACCAAGCTCTGATACCAATTGAGGGACCGAAACCGGCGACCAGAGGGGGGGGGGTTAATGGGAGCCGATCAAAATTTCTTCGAAATTTAAACCGTCGGCCTATATCCCGAAAATCACCCAAGCCCTCAAGCGTTCTGACCAGAGTTTGGAATAGCTATGGAAAAGCTAAACCAACACAAAAGGCCTCGAACGAGCGAGCGAAACCACGAAGCAAATCGGAAGCGAATCGGGAAAGCTGCAGAACTGATCTGCCAGGACCGGTCTGACCGGTTCACTGGACCGGTCTAACCGGTCGCGGCTTGCTCAAAACCTTGCAGACCGGTCTGACCGGTCTTGCCTACCGGTCTGACCGGTGGCACCCAGAAAACCCCCGAAAACTTGGATTCAAATGATGAATCTCAACCAAACGACCACGAAAATCGATGAAACTTGGGGGATTGCTTCGCCCCTACCCCGTGAACATATCCCCAAGAGATCTCGTCCTAAAGATCAAAGAATCTCGAGAATTCGAGGGGAGATCAAGAAGGATTGGGGTTTTCTCAAAAACTCAAGAAATCCAATTCAAAAGAGCTCATGATTCCAGAGGGTTTGGGACAGGATCAGAAGCACGAGAATCACAACAAAGAGCTCGTAGAAACCTAGCAATCATGTGCACCAAAAACGAAATCGAAATCCATCACACAAGGGCACAAAAACTAGGGGATTGGATTGATTCAAAAGCCCAGAGGGCACAAGGAGGGGGCCTCCTTTCCCAATCAAATCCAATACAAACTCTCACAAATCCATGGACTAATTCTACTCTAAAGAGAAGAACAGAGGGAGGGAGACACAGGGGCGGTGGCCTGGAGAATTAATGAGTCCACGAACAGAATACAAAAGCCGCAATTAACCTAACACAAGTGAAGGGGTATTTATACCCGCGGGACCGGTTAGACCGGTACGCTGGACCGGTCAGACCGGTTGATTAGACCGGTCAGACTGTTGCCAGGGACTGGTCAGACCGGTTGGCTTGCAGCACCCCCTTTACACGATCTCATCCGACGGCCGAGGTTCTTTCTTCGGAACGAAATCTTCTCCACGATGCCGCCGTCTTGATGAAGATCCAGTCCGCGGTTTTGGATGGTCCGCGAAACCCGGGTAGGTGGCCGGTTTTGAGAAAACCGCCAAAACCTCACATGCGGGAAGATTCCCGCCTCCACGCCGTGGCCCTAGACGCCGTTCCCGCCTCGGCCTTCTTACAGCCCTAGACGCCGTCCGACGCCCATCACCTCCTCGCCTGCAGCGAGGCCCTAGACGCCGTTGACGCCCGTCACCTCCGTCAGTCCCGAGACCGACGCCCGTGCCTCCACGACTTGGCGTCTTCAACCGCCGTCCGCCTCCTTGGTTTTGTGGCGCAAACCAAGAAACCTGCCATCCGTCGCCGCTTGCGCCCTCGATCCAGGAGTGGACGCCACAGCTGCCGCCCGGTCCGAGCTCCGGTCCCGGCTACCCTTCACCGCCATCCACCGCACGGTCCATCGGCCACAGCACCTCCACGACAGCTCCCCGTCGACACTCGAAACCCGTGTACCTGCAATCCAAAGACCAAGCGCACGATCACACCGCACGGTTGACAATTCACTCATCACAAGCAGGATAGAGTACTCAACATTCCTCAATTAGGGGTTCACCTCTCCTGTTTCATCAAAAAAAAATATTCTTATACAATTTTGAGCTAAAAATATATTAAGGTCAAGTTGGATTGCAAAAAGACCACAAGGCCGGGCCATGATCCGTTAGACCATTACCACCCCTAGGCACAAGCACAATTACCAAATTTCCAGCCTTAGTAACTGTGCGATAATACTACCCACCAAATCTGGCCTATACAAAATCTCAGCAATGTATGGTACATGCAGCACATGGGACGATGGCCCTTCATTTACGTATCAGCTGGGAAAAGGAACGCTTGATCTCCTCCAGCAATACTCGTGGCTAGCTACATCGATTTTTTTTTTTGACGATGCATGTTTCGATAAATGCTTAGCTTCAATAACCATCCATCGACATTTTCACATTGTTTTTGTCCAATGAACAATGGTAGGCTTCCACATTTAGCAGTGATTTGATCACAAGTATGGCTGTAGGTAGTCTTATACTCGCTCTTCTGTACAACAAGAATCAGACCAAATAAAAACACTGAATTTTGGAGGTAGACGAAACTTTATTGAAACACGAGCACACAAGTGAGTACCGGACCTTTATTACAACAAATGCACAAGATCAGGTAGAGAAAATCAAATCAGATAACAGTGCTATAGTGCGCTACCATGCACTTCACGCAAACCTATGCACCGGCAGGAAACTTTTGGAGAATTAATACAAAATTTTGAACTAAAGAGGGTTGGAGGTGCCTCTAAGGATTACCCATTGGCACCCCTACTGGCTGGTTATTTTAGCCTAAGATGATCTTGGCGCATTGGACGGTGCGTAGCGTGTGTGCGGGTGGTGCGGGGAGGACATTAGAGGCCAAGCAAATGGTGGTTAATAGTAATGGACTAGGAGTGTTGACATTCAAGAAGCCAAGTGGTTGTGGATGATTATTCGTTGCATAAACTATGGCAATATAGAACCACACGCGTTCAGCCTGTTGCAAGAAAATTAAGTATCACATGTTTGAAGGTCCATTTTTGCGGAGTCGATATTAGGGACGGCAAAACTGCAAAACGCAATGTTTGGAACCCCAAATATCCAATTTACTCTCCATATGTATACCTTGATTTGCGTCTCTCCATTCATTGAGAAACTGATCAAGGACGTGATTTGCAGCTCTTCAAGTTCCTCCGCGTCTCTTGCTCAGCGTCAAATCCAAGAGCAGCAATACCAAACAAGTTCCATGGCGGCCGCAGCAGCAACTCCAAGTTGGCTCGATCTCAAGTTGACCTTACAGGTGCCAGCTCATTAACAATGGAAATTGATCGGATAAGCATGAAAACATAATATATATCTCGGATATCTATTTTATTATTTCCTTTCAGTTTCTATCTCCTAGGATGGAACAGATCAGATATACATGTAAACAGATTCGGATATCTCAGATATCCATTTTTCTGTATGCTTACCATTTCCATCCCTACATCTCATTATCCCGTCAACCACTTTCAGGCTCCAACAGGTTTGACATTCTCTCACATGCTCTGACATTTTCCTCGTTCGTCGAAGAGATGCAAAACAAGTGCACTATTTGGCTTATCATTGGTTGAAGTCACTGGAGCCATCCCGGACGGCCTTGACCGGCGAAGCCACGGGTGCTGCGACGGCTACCATTCCCGTCCTCGCGGTCGGCAATTTCGCCATCTCCAGCACCGGGCCGCGGCTCGTCCACAGATCCGGGCGCGGCCACGGCCGCGCGTTGGATGGCGAGGTGGAGGAAGATCCGAAGCGAGTGCCTGATCTCATCTCGTCCCATACTCCAATGGCCTGGCCTCGATTCGATTCATCATAATGTGGTAGGAGTCGTCGCCGATGGACACCGCCGTAGCAGGAGAGGCCACCGTACCCAAACCAGGTTTTGTGTGTGTGTGTATATATATAGCTCAGTTAGGGTTTGGAACTCTCAGTCTCTTTTCTTTTCTCCTCTCGCTCCCTCACTCCTGCCACGAGCCGCCACTTCCTCACACTCCTCTCCCTACCTCACTCCTATCCTGCGGCAGTGCCAGAGCGGCCCGGAGTGGCGCCGGCACGGCGCCCCGGCCTGGACTTGCGGCGGGCACGATGGCGGAGCGGGGCGGCCAGGAGCGGCGGCGGCGGCAGGCGGGGCAGCGCGACGGATCCAGGCCGGGCGGCAGTGGCGGATCCGGGCCGGGCGGCGGTGGAGGCGGCGCACGCGGCAGCCCTGGCAGCATCGGGGGCCGGCGAGCGGGGCGGCCGTGGCCTAGAGCGGCCGGGGGCGGTGACGACGGCCTTGCTGTGTCGCGGGCCGGTGAGCAGGGGCGCCCACGGCACGAAGGACTGCGGCCAAGCTGCGGCGGCGGCGAGCAGGGGCCGGATCCGGCCTCCCCCGGCGGCTGCGCGATCTGCGATGCGACGACAGCGACCTCCCCGTGGATGGGCTCGGCGGGCCTCTAGATGGGCTTGGCGGGCCTGTCCACGGGCTTCCTATTTGTTTAATTTTTTTATTCGATTAACCGAGGCGGTTAACCGTGGCCTTGGCTCCGAGGCGGTTGCAAAAACCGCCTCGGTTAATATTTTTTGACCGCCTCGGTTAAGATTTCTGCAGTAGTGCAAATCAAGAACTTAAATTTGCATCTCTTTAACCAAGGAGGAAAATATCGGACAATGTGAGAGCATGTGAGACCTGCTGGCACCCTATAAGGTCAATTTGAGGTGGAGCTAACTTGGATCCGCTGCTGCTGCGGCCGCCACGAATGGAACCTGCTCGGTGTTTCTGCTCTTGGAGTTGACACTGAGCAGGAGACCCGGAGGAACTAGAAGAGCTGCAAATCACATGGCTGCGGTAGTTTACGCAACCAATAATCAGCCGCATCCAGTTGGCTCAGCTTTTGAAGGTCAACGCTCCTAGCCCATTACTTCCTCCGTCTTGAAATATAACGCTTCAATGCAGGACGGGAAAATTGGCTACCGCACCGTTACATCCAAAAAATATATCTTTATTACAAGACACTAAATCAACAGTAATTTTTTTTGTAGAAAATTATACTTTTTATTATATTCAATTTAGTGGATAGCTACTTGGATGGACTATATTGCCCTAACCAGACGTTTGAGCATTCCACCGGCGGTAAGGGATCTTCGATTTGGTCATCGAAATATCTTAAGCAAGGTGTCGAAAAGCCAATTTGTGCGGCTTAGAGCTCAAGTGCAGCGATGGGAAGTTCAATTCCCTGATATGCTAAGCTCGTTTGGTTGTAAACTCTCGTGGAACAACCCTTCTCAAGAGTGGCATGTTGGCGGTAAATTAGTATATGAACTGTTTACTGATACATCATTTTTTTATTGAAGTTGCCCATGGTGTACACAGCTCCAGCCCACTGACTTACAAGTGCTCAGCCCAACACAACCAAATGTGACACATGCGCCAACACATCTCAAGTCGTAACACGTGGCTGCGCCGGTCAAGGCTTTCTCTTCCTCTGACTTCAACCAACGATTACTCAATCAAGCACTTGATTTATCTCTTCAAGCAACGAGGAAAGTGCCGGACCATGCGGACGTACGGTGATAATGAGCTGGCACCCTATAAGATCAATTCAGGTGGAGCTAACTTGGAGCTGCTGCTGCGGCCGGTGGCCGCCACGGCACCTGCTTGGTGTTGCAATGCTTGGAGTCGACGCCGAGCAGGAGACCCGTAGGAACTTGAATAGCTGCAAATCACGAGGTAGCCATAGTTTAAGCAGCCAATAATCATCCATTTGCACTTGGCCTCTCCAAGGGCAACGCTCCTAGTCTATTATTAATTAACCACCATTTGCTCCGCGCACGCCACGCACCGTACGATACACCAAGATCCTAGGCAAAATAACTAGCAAGCCGCCCATGCAGTGAGACCTGCATGTGAGACCTGCTGGCACCTGTAAGGTCAACTTGAGGTGGAGCTAACTTGGATCCGATGCTGCGGCCGCCATGGAACCTGCTTGGTGTTGCTGCTTGGGTTGGGGGTTGCACTCGGGGACTGAATATTATCTAGTACCAGGATACAATATAGTACTACTATATAATTGATATGAAATAAACTTGATTATACTTATAATGTTATCCTTTACTATAAAAGTATATGGTCTCATAAATATTTTTCTAAATTTATAAAATTAATTAATTGTTTGTGCATTGATTAATTCATAGTTAATTTAGTTAAATCCAAAAATCGTGAAACTCATTTTGATGGATCTAGGCTACCATGGTCTCTCTTCCAAAGTCAATATTTGGCATGAAATATTGTATGTTAGTAGAGTTTCTAACTATTTACCTAAAGCTAGCAAATTTTATAAAATGCATAATAAATTCTTATATGGATTCAAAAATTATGAATCCAATTGTGTTACCTTGATGGGCCATGTGCCATTGTTTAAATGGCTAGGATTTTATGGTTCATCATTTTTGGTGCTCATATGTATTATTATGTTTATAAGCAAATACTCCCTCCATTCTGAAAAGGGCATTCTAGAGTTTGAAATTTGTACTCAAATGTAAAGCATTCTGGGTTGAGAGTGGACCCAACTATCTTAATTGTGCATCATTTCCATGTCTTTCCCAATACAAATACGTGCATACAGCCATGTAGGGGGAGGTGCATGGGAAATGTCATACTACTTTAATTAGCGCATATTTAGTTATCCAAATAGAGTCCTAATGCTAAATAATTAGGCGTAGGAGAGTCTTTTCTACACAACCATAATCTGTCTTAAAAACTTTAGTATGCCTTATATTTGGGGATGGAGGGAGTCAGGCCCGTATCCGGGCACGTGCGGGCCGTGCGACCGCACAGGGCCCCCGAATTCGAAGGGCCCCCAAAATATTAGGTATACATCAGATATAGTCATGTAAAGACTTTAATTTAGTTGATTGTTTGACCCAATTTGTGGCAAAACATGGTCCAAATTTCTCCTAAAAGATAAATCGTCGTAGACATATCACTTGCCACTTCCTTTTACATGGGTGCTGCTCGGGGTCACATGTGTGATCTCGAGTGGACCTGTCACAGCATCCCAACCTCTCCAAGATTCCGTCTTTTGGACTTAAAATCGGCCTAATAAACCAGACCCCTCAATGCTTTGTTGCTAGAACAAACTTTTTTTTCGGAAATTTTTTTTGTTGCTCAAACAATAAAAATTTTTCTAGCAACAAAAAAATTGTTTCAGAACAAAAAAAAACAGTTATTGGGCCTTCTGTGATGATTTAACTGGCAGTCACACGTGTGACTTGTAACATTTGTGTTTTCACACAGCACATCGTGCTTGCCGGCTGCTATCGCTTGGTATTCATGATCCTGCACTAGGCCACTAGGGCCCAGTCCATTATTTCGCACAGGGCCCCCGAATTTACTGGTACGGCCCTGGAGGGAGTAAGTCATAAATTGCACTGTTGAATAATAGTCACACGATAAACATTGATTGTTGAAGATAGACCATGACACCCTAGACCTACTAAAGCTGGTTTCACAATTTTTGGATGTGACACGAATTTAATATGAATTGAACTATGCACGCTCCATTAATTAATTCTAAAAAATTAGGAAATATTTTATGACATCCATATATTTTTACCATTTAGATCTATGCACATGCCAAACAGGCTACTAATAGCCAACGTGGAGTTAACTCATCTAAACCTGCAATTTTATTAGTTCACATGCTATTTCTGCAATTATTTATTAACATCATATTAATTTAAAAAATGTTTCGTCAAGGAAAAGAGAACGAAAGGAAGAAACCAAATCATTCCATATTCCTTAAATCACTGCTGAGATGCTTCGTTAGAAGAGGGATTCATTGATTCTAAAGAAACAAATGGCCTGATAGATCCACCCAGTTTTCCTGTGTCTTCTTGTTCTATGGATCAGTATGCGTAGCTTAGCTTGCATATCTTATATATATGGATCCAAATCTTATTATTTTGAGCTTGCTTCCAACTTTTGGATTCCCTTTTCCTAGAAAGAAGTCCCATAGTCAGTTTTCCTAGAAAGAAGTCACACGGCTCAAGTCGTAACACGTGGCCACGCCTGCCAAGGCCATATGGGACGGCCTCCTCTGACTTCAACCAACGATAAGATAAATCTTGGACTTGATTTGCATCTCTTCAACCAACCAGGAAAATGTCAGACCACGTGATACCTGCTGGCACCTTGTAAGGTCAATTTGAGGTGGAGCTAACTTGGATCCGATCCGCTGCTGCGGCCGCCATGAAACCTGCTTGGTGTTGCTGCTCTTGGAGTTGACGCCGAGCAGGAGACCCAGAGGAACTGGAAGAGCTGCAAATCGCACCCTAGATTGGCTTTCTCAATAGATGGAGAGACGCAAATCATGCTATACAAATCGATCACATCTGGATGGACTGGATGTGATTCTATATTGTCGTAGTTTATGCAACAAATAATCATCCACATCCACTTGCACTACTGCAGAAAGCCCAATTTGCAACCGGGACTACAAAGCTGGGACTAAAGGTCCGTGACGCGATTTTTTTTTTGCACTCTACAGGAATGGAACCCGAGACCTCTTACCTCACGCAAAGATTCCTTACCATCCCACTACGCAGCACATGTGACTCTACATGGGAAACTTTCATTTTGTACTAATCCGTAGAGAGCCCTTTGGTCCGGGTTGCTACCACCAACCGGGACTAAAAAGATAGGTCTTTTAGTCCCAGTTGGTGGCTCCAATCGGGACTGGAGAGCCCTTTCGTCCCCTAACCGATGGAACCGGGACTAATATCCATCCGGATTCGATATCGGATGGGACAAATGTGTAAAGGATCAAAAAACATTACTACTAGTGTTGGTCGAAGATCAACGCTCCTAGTCCAGTCCATTCTTAACCACCATTTGCTTGACCTCGAATGTCCTCCCGCACCACCCTCGTGCGCCACGCACGGCCCCATACTCCAAGATCCCAGGCTAAAATAATTAACCAGCCAGCCGCCCATTCAGCGATCTTGGCCATTTGCATGCGTACCTGGCTCGCCGGAGCTGCTGCATAGAAAAAATAGTCGATACACCATTATCTGGGAAAATATATACTAGTTACACGAGGTGGCCAACCAATCCAGAGCTAAACACTAGCTACACGAGGTGGCTAAAATATTCGATCGTTCCAGAGCTCACATGAACCCTAATGATCGGGCTCGACTATAAGTACCCGCGCTAACAGCGTGATCAAGCATATCACAAGCAGCTGGCTAATCACTAGCTCGCTGATCAAGAGCTCTAACCACCTTAGCTAGTTATAGCTTGTTGGCTTAGCAGCTAGCAATGGCGTCCAAGGCGTTGGTGCTGTTCCTGGCCGTGAACCTGGTGCTGCTGGGCGTGGCCACGCCTGGGGCGTTCGGCACCACATGCCCCATCGACACGCTCAAGCTGGGCGTGTGCGTCGACTTGCTGACCCTCCTTAAGGCCAATCTAGGCGTGCCGCCCACGCAGCAGTGCTGCCCCCTCATCAGCGGGCTCGCCGACCTCGAGGCCGCCGCCTGCCTCTGCACCAACCTGATCCTCCCCGCCGACATCAGCCTCATCCTCAACTACTGCGGCAAGAGCCTGCCCTCCGGCTTCGTGTGCTGATCGATCATCGCCTCTAGACGTGTATGAATATACACGAGAGGCGGCCTTGCTTCCCGTTTGTTGCATGGTTTGCTTGCTCTTGTTTATTCCACGTGCCGGTGATGGGATCGGTTTGCCTGCAGTGCATGGTAGTAGCGCGCTAGCGCTGTTATCTTATTTGGATTTTCTCTACCTCATCTCTATGCTTTTGTTGTAATAATAAAGGGCCGGTACTCACTTGTGTGCCGGTGTTTCAATGAAGTTTCGTTTGCAGCTAAAATTCAGTGCTTTTATTTGGTCTGATTCTTGCTGTACAGGAGAGCAAGTGTGTGTGTATATATATAGTAGGTCTATTTGATCCCCTAGGTATGAAATAAGCTATTCCATACCCGAGCCTACCTGTGCACCCGATCCGTTCCGCCGCTCCCGTTTTTCCTTGCCCCGACCCGCCCCGGTCTGACTCGCCCCCACCACCTTCTCCTCCGGAACCCACGACGCCCAGCTCCCCACCCCCTCCCCCGCCCGCAGCAACTACCGATCGAACCCCGCCGCCGCCTCCCAGATGCGCGCCGTCGCCACCTCCGCCGGAACCCACGACGGCGGACCCCTGCGGCCGCCGCCGGCCCCCCAGACACGCGCCATCGCCTCCTCCCCCGGACGCGCCCCCAATCCCATCGCCGTAACACCCTCATCCCGGCGCGTCTCGGCAACCTCGACCCTCGTGTCGTCCCGGCGAGGCACTGCACCGCCGGCTCCCGTACCGTCCCGACGAGGATGACCGCCTCCACGAGTTGCGGCACGGCGGCGCGGCGAGGGCCAGGCGCGTGCGGCGCGATGCGGGTCCTGGCGGCTTAGCGCGGGGGGGGGGGGGGGGGCAGCGAGCGGCACGCGGGCGCAAGGAGCAGGGGCGGCACGCGGATGGTCTAGGCGCGGCGCCGTCCGGCTGCTCGCCCTGGCTGCTCGCGCGCCGTGACGGCGAGCCGTCCCGGTTTCCCCCTCTGCGGTAATACCTCCCACCACCCCCCCTTCGCACCCGGTGGCGCACAAGCGGTTTTCTTTCCCCCAGCTCGCGATCCGTTTCCCGACGCCGTCGGCCCCAGGTCAGTGCTGCCGCCGCTGTTGCCGTCGACCGCTGGCCCGAGTTGCGACCCGATCCACGTAATGAGCGGGAAGCCATCCATTGGCTCGCCGTTGTCCTTTCAGAGCTCCGCGAGGTCGCTCTGCTCTCGTCGTCGTCGCCCCAGGTCAGTACCTGCTGCAGTGCCGCCACTGCCGTTGCCGTTGACCGCCGGCTGGAGTCCTGCGACCTGATCCACCTAACGCATGGGACCTCACCCATCGGCCCCTGCCTTCCGCTCCGCTGAAGCTTCATCAGCATGGCGCCGACTGGCTCAAAAGGCAAGATTCACTGCGGCAGCTCGGCTCGTCATCGTCACCAGAAGCTGTCGATTTCTTCGGAGGTTTCCTCGCCATCCACCCCCTCCTCCATCCGATTCCTTGTGGTTCTCCCTGATTTTCCATGGAGGCTTGTGTAGGTAATAGCTCTTTTTAATTCCCGTGTGTACAAGAAGGAACATCAATATCAAGCAGGTCGAACAGCACAGATGGGTGAGGACAGATCCCTCAGCTCCATGCTAAGGTCTCTTCCTCATCGTGTGTTTTTCATTGGAGGCAATAGTGAGATCTATGAACTGCTCATTCCCCTTCCCCTGTTCTTTCCTGTAATACATCGGTCTCACATTGACCAAGATTGAACAACTATCCGTATCCTCTACAAATCAAAGATCTCGTGCACTAAATTACTCAATTCCTCCGATTCACCCTCTGTCCTCGAATCCCCACAGCCACAGATCCATTTTTCTTCATATCAATCTTTTCTGAATCGAATTAGTTTGCTTCTTTTTTCTAGGAACGGCAGCTAGTCATTTAAGTATTCATGGATTAATTGAGTTGTTCATAGACAAGCATACCTTCGTTCTAGTGGCTATCAATGGCAAGATTTCAGATCTTTGTAAATGATCAATCAGCTGTTGTTGCGGCTCCAATGAAGTCCAGGCCAACAGCGTGCCTCAATCATGCTTGTATATTGTGCAGCAGGCCAGCTGCGAGGACTGTTTGCTGGAGTTGCTTGATAGCAAGAGATCGCACATTCTGTAGCGTGGAGGAGTTGCTTGCTTGCCGTAATGTTTTTTTTTTTACTTTAATCTGTAGCTAGTACCATTGAATACTAGATCATATGGCTTATTTTCTACTTCTATTAAGGACACTATATTTCTGAACATTAGATGGCTTATCCCAATGTTTCTATTGCAGGCCGCAATGACTAAGATGAGGTCGCAAGGAAACTTCAAGAGTGGATACATGAGCATGGATTGCAGCGAGCTCAGTGTGATATGTCCGTGGTCCACGAGGATAAACATGCACTGTATCATTTAGGTGTACACATTTAGCACCGTATCAGTAGCTAGCTGAGAGAACGGCTACAAGGGACAAGATGGGCCTTGAGACTGATAGAGACAGAGAATAAATTGGATTTATTCTTCAATTGTATTTCTGGGCTCACCTGGTTGCTCATTTGATAAATCTATTTGCAAAATACATATGATGTAATTGGAAATATTATAGCGGCACTGCTTTATGGATTGGAAATAAAATACATAATTTGTTGGTAAAGCAACGACACACAAGTAATAAGCAATTTAGGAAAATGCACTTCAATTTGTAAAAAAATGCCTCGTGAAGGGAACGTGCACACGCTAGAAAACAAAGTTTCATGGGAACCGCATGGAAGAATCGCTCAGTGCCCAGTTACTAGAAAAAAAAGCATCAGAGAAGGGAGCGTGCAGCTGCAGAGAAGGGAACGTGCGCCCAGTCCTACTAGAAAAAAAAACATAGCGTCGAAGTGTGGCATCAGAATCCATCGATTCCTATCGCGATCTGGACGTGCAAAACAAAACCGTCCTCGGAGAAAACCCAGGTGGCGCTGGGGCGCTAGGGCCTCGTGGGGCTATGTTGATGGATGGAAAACCAGGCGCAGGAGAGGAAAAACCGGCTGGCGCTGGCGCACGAGGGGAGCCAGGGTGACGGTCGCTGGATGGGTTGGCTCGGGTATGGGGTGTGTGTGTGTGTGTGTGTGTGTGTGTGTGTGTGTGTGTGTGTGTGTGTGTGTGTGTGTGTGTGTGTGTGTGTGTGACTACGTACTGCCATACTATTTTTTAACCAAATCATCACTTCTAAATGTGGAAGCCGACCTTTGATCATTGTGTAAAATGCATAACTAAATCTTATGTGGATTATGAAATTATGAAACAATTGTGTTACCTTCATGGGCCATGTGCCACTGTTTAAACGGCTAGGATTATTTTATGGTTCATCATTTTTGGTTCTCATACGAATTATTATGTTTAAGCAAATAAATCATAAATTGCACTATTGAATAGTGGTCACATGATAAACATTGATTACAGAAGATAGACCATGACAACCTAGGCCTACTAAAGCTTGTTTTATAATTTTTGGATTTAACGTGAATTTAATATGAATTAAACTAAGTGCACTGGATTAATTAATTCTAACAATTTAGAAAAAAATATTTCATGACCTCCATATATTTTTTACCATTTAGAGGATAACTTTATGAATATAATTAAGTTTATTTTGTATCAATTGGAGACATATTTATTTATTATAATTCTTACAAGATCCTAAATACACAAATACCAACACAGGAAGCATGGCATAGGGTCCAATCGGCAAACCTGATGGCCGATAGGTCTATGCACTCTCAAATGGTTTTTCACTATGATTTGAACACCTTGACAGTGATTTGGACTCCATCCATAGGACCTAAAAATTCTATGAACTTGAGCTCACAAACTCGTTAGTACAATTGATTATGTTGTCATACAATCACCAAAATCACGAACTATAATTCAGTGTAACAAGTGTTTTCCCAAATCATGTATCAAATATTTTCTCTATGCAGCTCCGGTGAGCCAGATGCACAAACGGCCAAGATCGCTGCATGGCCTGGCTAACACTAGCGCTATGTTTTCATATGATAATGGGTTGCTGGCTGGTTATTCTAGCCCGGGACCTTGGCGTATCGGATGGTGCGTGGCGCCCGGGGGTGGTGCGGGAGGACATTAGAGGTCAAGCAAATGGTGGTTAAGAATGGACTAGGAGCGTTGACCTTCGAGTAGCCAAGTGAATGTGAATGATTATTAGTTGCATAAACTACGACAATGGAACCACACCCAGTCCATCTAGATGTGATCGATTTGTATACCTTGATTTGTGTTTCTCCGTCCAATGAGAAAGCCAATCTAGGATGTGTTTTGCAGCTCTTCCAGTTCCTCCAGGTGTCCTGCTCGGCATCAACTCCAAGAGTAGCAACTCCAAGCAGATTCTGTGGCGGCCATAGCAGCAGCGGATCCAAATTAGCTCCACCTCAAGTTGACCTTGTAGGGTGCCAGCAGGTCTCACATGCTCTCACATGGTCTCATAGTTTCCTTGTTGGTTGAAGAGATGCAAATCAAGTCCTAGATTTATCTTATCGTCGGTTGAAGTCAGAGGAGGCTGTCCCGGACGGCCTTGGAACTTCTTTCTAGGAAAAGGGAATCCAAAAGTTGGAAGCAAGCTCAAAATAATAAGATTTGGATCCATATATATAAGATATGCAAGCTAAGCTACGCATACTAATCCATAGAACATGAAGACACAGGAAAACTGGGTGGATCTATCAGGCCATTTGTTTCTTTAGAATCAATGAATCCCTCTTCTAACGAAGCATCTCAGCAGTGATTTAAGGAATATGGAATGATTTGATTTCTTCCTTTTGTTCTCTTTTCCTTGACGAAACATTTTTTAAATTAATATGATGTTAATAAATAATTGCAGAAATATCATGCGATCGAACTAATAAAATTGCAGGTTTAGATGAGTTAACTCCACGTTGGCTATTAGTAGCCTGTTTGGCATGTGCATAGATCTAAATGGTAAAAATATATGGATGTCATAAAATATTTCCTCATTTTTTAGAATTAATTAATGGAGTGCGCATAGTTCAATTCATATTAAATTCTTGTTACATCCAAAAATTGTGAAACCAGCTTTAGTAGGTCTAGGGTGTCATGGTCTATCTTCAACAATCAATGTTTATCGTGTGACTATTATTCAACAGTGCAATTTATGACTTACTCCCTCCATCCCCAAATATAAGGCATACTGAAGTTTTTAAGACAGATTATGGTTGTGTAGAAAAGACTCTCCTACGCCTAATTATTAAGCATTAGGACTCTATTTGGATAACTAAATATGCGCTAATTAAAGTAGTATGCCATTTCCCATGCACCTCCCCCTACATGGCTGCATGCACGTATTTGTATTGGGAAAGACATGGAAATGATGCACAATTAAGATAGTTAGGTCCACTCTCAACCCAGAATGCCTTACATTTGAGTACAAATTTCAAACTCTAGAATGTCCTTTTCAGAATGGAGGGAGTATTTGCTTATAAACATAATAATTCATATGAGCACCAAAAATGATGAACCATAAAATCCTAGCCATTTAAACAGTGGCACATGGCCCATCAAGGTAACACAATTGGATTCATAATTTTTGAATCCATATACGAATTTATTATGCATTTTATAAAATTTGTTAGCTTTAGGTAAATAGTTAGAAACTCTACTAACATACAATATTTCATGCCAAATATTGACATTGGAAGAGAGATCATGGTAGCCTAGATCCATCAAAATGAGTTTCACGATTTTTGTATTTAACTAAATTAACTATGAATTAATCAATGCACAAATAGTTAATTAATTTTATAAATTTAGAAAAATATTTATGAGACCATATACTTTTATAGTAAAGGATAACATTATAAGTATAATCAAATTTATTTCATATCAATTATACAATAGTACTACATTGTACCCTGGGTACCGGATAATATTCAGTCCCCGAGTGCAACCCCCAACCCGACCACCACGAAGAGCCGAGCTCAACGCCCCGCCCGTGGCCGGTTTTCTGTCCGGTCGGTTCCTCTGAACGGTTTTCTTTTTCGTTCCCCAGTCCCCAGATCGTGGCCACAATCTCGCGACACGGGGTCCCGCCGGGGCTCCTAATCTTCCCCCTCGCTCCACTCCGGTGCCGCCCTGCGCCTCCCGCTCCGGCGCCTCCCTGCGCTGCCCGCTCCTGGTGATGCCGCTCCGCTCCTCCCATCGCCGATACGGTGAATGGCGCCTCACGCGCGCCAGCTACTGGCCAGGCCCTGCGCGTCCTCACGTTCAAGGCTTCCCCGCATCAGATCAGGATGTGGGTGGTGGTTTCTTTGATTTCGTCGCCAGGACGGAGTGCCCTTCTTTTGACCGGCTACCTCATGCGGGATGGGGGCGAGGATGCAACGGCGACGGAGACCTGCAGCAGCTCAGCTTCCTCACGGTCTCCTCAAGCTTGCAATTTCTTCGAAGGTTTTATCCTCGGTATGCATAGTTCCCTTACCTCCCCTCCACTCGATTCCCACAGTTTTGCTTTATTTCCCATGGATTTGTGGATTTGTTTAGGTAGTAATATAAGCTCTTAGTAATCCCCATGACCAAAAGGGACACCGATATCTTCTTGGTTCGTCATCGTAGGATGGCCCAGAGAGACTTGGCGCGGCGCCGGAGCATTCCACGGCCACCCACACGTCTGCTGGTGAGGTCCTCCCAGGTACTGCAGGCTTCCTCCACGCATGTTCGGCATTCTAGTCCCTACTTCTCCATCCCAATGCTGATTATATTTTCTGGTTCTTCTTTTTTCCCCAAATTTTTGTTCGTCTGGTCCTCAGATTGAAGATTGGTGCTTCAAGCAGTCGCTTCGCTTGTTTCTGCTGCCGGCATCAGCGGCTGCTACATGGCACAGTCGACGGCTTTGTTTGGTGGGCAAGCTGACTTCCTCCCTATGATGTTGATGACATGGATCAAGCGACGGCCAGTGCATTAGTCCACTTAGATGCCGGTGCCATGTTGTTTTGTGCAAGAACAAGAACAGCAATGTCGAACCCATACTGGACAAAGCACGAGAGGTTCATATTCCCTGCTGTTTTTACTTTTCATATTCCTTAACTTGATGTTGTGCGCATTTAGTTAGTACCAGGTCCAAGTTTCCTGGTTTGTTAAGATTGGTGGTGATTATAAGGTGCTTCTCATACATAGCCAGGATTGCTAATCATTTTATTTAATTTTCAATTAGCGTGCAAACAGAAAATATGCTGCCGGAGGCAGACGAACTGTATTCATATGTTCATGTGGTGCATGCTTCTTCCCTGTAGGGCAGTATATGCATTTTAGATGAATCTCACATGGATAAAAACATACCCTTCATTTCCTGAACTAGCTGTAGAAACATTGGAAATTATTCTTTTTTTAACAAGGTTATGTGCAGTTCTGAGCTCTTTATTAGGCTTGTCTGAGAATTATTCTTATTTTTTATAGTCTTCTGGCAATGGGAACTGCGACTAGGCTCCTCAGCACAGCTATTATCTTCTTGTAATGAATAGGGTATGGTGATATTTGATTTTGATTTATATTTTTTTTAATTAAACCTATTATTTCTCTAAATCTGGATGATATGAGCCACTCTAGCCACAGTGATTTTATCCTATTCTAGTTTTGATATCCTAATCTCCCTTTGATCATTTGAGTGATTAGTTGATCCCTACTCATAAACTCCCATCTGAGTGCAGATGTGTTCTGCAAACTGCTGCCTATTCATTTGTTTTTTTTTGGTTTTTCCATGGATAATTTTTTTATTGGTTAATAGGTCAAGATTTGCAATAAAGGGTGCATTTGATTGTCGATTTAATTGTATGATAATTGAACTAGCCTGTGGTTTGTTTTCTGAAATCCTGTTACTATATCCTCTTGTTAAATTGTGCATATTGAACTTGGCTAGGACCTACTTTGTGTTGGATCTGTGCAACTAATAACAAGTGATGTCTGAAATGGCCTCTGTAGGGAGCTCCACCCTTTTCAAGTTTTTTTTTTCATTCCACATACGTCATTGTTTGTGACTTGGAGCTTAACTCGTTGCTATATCGCACAGAATTAGTATTATTATTTGTGATTAGACACAATCGATGCAAGTAAAGTAGGTTTCGTATGATTCACCAGCTTCATATGGGATGATCAATATAAAGTAGGTTGAGCTGCCTGAGGCAACTCTCATATCTGGGATGTTTCTTTTTAGAAAAGGGAATTTGCATTTTGAAGTGAATGGATAATGTGTCAGATTAATTCAATTTTTTTTCATTCCATGAATCATGCCAATTTTTTAACCAATACATTGAAATGGCGATGTCTGAAATTTCTATGAAAATAGCCAGATGCCAGGTAGATGGTGACTAGGATTACCCCAATTGCTAAGAGTATCCACCGTGTATAACTATTCCGTACCCAACTCACTTTAGAGCTCGCTCCCTGCATAATACAATGTATATGAGCTATTCAGTCATTTGGTTAACTTCTACTGCTGCTGGAACTTTGTAGTACAAGATTTACATCTATGCAATTCATTACACACATTTTAACTATTGATGCTGAGACGTAGTAACACAATGTTTTCATTTAATCATTAGCTGGGCATCGCTCCAGCTTCGTTGGCACAAGGCCATAACACATCGGGGAAGAATTGCGCACAACGCAAGCTAGGCATGAACAAGCGTCCTCCTTGGAAGAGAAATGTTTCTGATGAAGGCGTTGGCGACTTGGTGATGATCTTCAATTCTGTGTGTTGAAGAAATTGCATTCCTCCTCACAAGTTGTGCCCTTTGTTGACACCAAGCTCTGTAGAGGTACTGGGAAGCCGCATTTGTCCCCAAGTTTGAATCCGCAACCAGTGATGCTTCCAGCCCGAACAAGTCTAGGCCAACAGCGTGCTGCTCTCCACTAGCGGACTTGACAGCATTCAGATAGGGAAGATATGCATGTATTGATAAAGTTTTGAGTTTGTTGTTTCTGATTGCAAATACATTAAAATGATATGCTGAAAGCAAAGGATAAAAGGGCAGGTGCTGTGCTCCTCTCTGAAACGCAGGATAGAAGTCTGTCAGCAGCATATGACCTTAACTGATGGTTGGTCTAGACATACGTTTTCTCTCGTTTCTTCATCATGTAATTTAACACTGTATTCTACAACTGTTAACCACATTCCACACACCATTGGATCTCTGTCCATTGTATGGTTTCTCCTACGCAGAGTTTAGAAAATCATTGTGGCATCTAGGATGTTAGAATCAACTGTCTCATTCGAAGAATTTGCAGTTCTTATGTTCGTAATTCTGTTGTCCAAGTAATTTTTAAATGTGTCTTGGTACCATATTGCTGCATTTTTATGCTTCGCTTGTGGGCTATATTTGGATCTCACCCCTAAGGAACCATTGTTGTCATGCACTAAGGTGGCCTGCACTGCGCAAATCAATCTGTTTCAAAATCTGGAGGCATGTTACGAAATCTAAGAATTTCTTTTTGGAATGGCAATCTAAGAATTTTGAAAATTAAGTTTTTTTGGCAAATCTAGAGTTTGAACCAAACATTTGGCTTGATAAGATGTAACTGCTCCTCCGTTGCATGTCCGGATAAAACGCATCTGCATTGCTAGTTGCTACCTCGACACTCCGGTAGAAAAAAAGGGGAATCCACACAGCAGAAAAAAAACCACCCCACGTCTGGTTTTTTTACTACGAGAAAAGAAAAACCAGTTGGGCTCTCGGTGGGAGGGGGTGCAAGGCGCTCGTGGGCGCGGTTGCAAGGCAGGCTCGGGTACTGAATAATATTCAGTACCCAGGGTACCCAATAGCGGAGTCCATCAATTATATATATATTTTTATATTTTCCATAAAATTTTGGATGCTCAAGTACCACCACGTGGGATTGTGGGTTTGCTAGCTTAGCTTGAAGGTATTTGAGGGCCGATAGGCGTAATCGGCAATTCCAAAGCCGACAGGTCCAAGTAAAACTAACCTCGTCTCGTCATTGCCGCATCAGTTCCACGTGCATTGTTGGCTGTTGACTTGGCGACGGGCTGATATTCGTGCAACTTTAGTCTTCTGGTGCCTATTTCTACAATTTTTTATTAAACTTATATCATTTCTTAAAAAGTGTCTTCCTAGACAGTACGTGAACACTACTTTAATGTAAGTATGTAACATAATAAAACACTTTTTTCCACCACAGATCTTGACCAGAAAATAGCAATGCGGTGAGGAATTAACATGAAGGAATTTGTTTTGGAAAAAACAGAAAAAATCAATGTAGAAATTTGTTTTCTTACCTGCAAAAGATTGAACTCAATCCAAGTTCATTCCTGATGGGGCTGGGTGACTGATCTGTCGAAGCTAAAAGAATAAATCAAACTAAAAAAAAGTAACAATAGTCATATGAAACCATAAGTGGCTTTTAGCATAAGAACAGACAAACTCAGTATCAAAAGCCAAGTAAGGAACAACTTAGCACCGGTTGCCTCTTTATTTTCATTTATCAAATTAATGGGGCACAAAATAATAGGACTATATGAGTGCAGCTAAGGATTCATTGATTCTAAGGAAACAAATGGCCTAATAGATCTACCAGTTTCTCTGAGTCGTCTTCTTCTATGGATCAGTATGTGTGGCTAAGCTTGATATTTTATGTGGATCCAAATCTTATTATTTTGGGCTTGCTTCGCACGCTTGGATTTTCTTTTCTTAGAACGAAGTCACACAGCCAGTTTTCCTAGAAATAAGTCACACATCTCAAGTTGTAACATGTGGCCGCGCCAGCCAAGGCCTTGTAACACGCGTGGCCGCACCGGCCAAGGCCGTTCGGGATTGCCTCCTCTGACTTCAACCGAAGATAAGCCAACACTACTAAAAAATTTCATTTACCGCGACCTTTTTAAAAGCACTCAGAGGCGGACAGGTCAAAAAACTGCCTCGGTTAATGGCCAGTATTAACCGAGGTGTTCATTTTTTATTAACCTAGGCGGTTATAGGAAACCGCCTCGCAAAATTGATTAACCGAGGCGGACACCCTATATGATCTGCTTCGGAAAATATCTGAGGCCCAAAGAGACCCAGAAATCCCATTACCAGGTTCTGTATATATAGCTCAGTTAGGGTTTGGAACTCTCAGTCTCTTTTCTTTTCTCCTCTCGCTCCCTCACTCCTGCCACGAGCCGCCACTTCCTCACACTCCTCTCCCTACCTCACTCCTATCCTACGGCGGTGCCAGAGCGGCCCGGAGTGGCGCCGGTGCGGCGCCCCGGCCTGGACCTGCAGCGGGCACGATGGCGGAGCAGGGCGGCCAGGACCGGCGGCGGATGCGGCGGCAGGCGGGGCAGCGTGACGAATCCAAGCCTGGTGGTGGCGGCGGCGGGCGGGGCGGCGGTGGCGGATCCGGGCCCGGCGGTGGTAGAGGCGGCGCGCGCGACGGCCCTGGCAGCGTCGAGGGCCGGCGAGCGGGGCGGCCGTGGCCTAGAGCGGTGGCGGCGACATGAAGGTCGGCGGCGAGCGGTGGCCCTGGCGGAGTCGGGGACGGCTGCAGCCCGGAGCGGCGACGGCGGCCTTGCTGTGTCACGGACCGGCGAGCGGGGGTGGCCACGGCGCGAAGGACTGCGGCCAAGCGGCGGCGGCGGCGAGCAGGGGCCGGATCCGGCCTCCCCCGGTGGCTGCGCGATTGGCGACGCGACGACGGCGGCCTCCCCGTGGATGGGCTCGGTGGGCCTCTAGATGGGCTTGGCGGGCCTGTCCACGGGCTTCCTATTTTTTAATTTTTTTATTCAATTAACCGAGGCGGTTAACCGTGGCCTTGGCTCCGAAGCGGTTGCAAAAACCGCCTCGGTTAATATTGTTTGACCGCCTCGGTTAAAATTTCTGCAGTAGTGCAAATCAAGAACTTAAATTTGCATCTCTTTAACCAAGGAGGAAAATATCAGACAATGTGAGAGCATGTGAGACCTGCTGGCACCCTGTAAGGTCAATTTGAGGTGGAGCTAACTTGGATCTGCGGTTGCTGCGGCCGCCACGGAATGGAACCTGCTTGGTGTTGCTGCTCTTGGAGTTGACGCCGAGCAGGAGACCCGGAGGAACTGGAAGAGCTGCAAATCGCACCCAAGATTGGCTTTCTCAATAGATGGAGAGACGCAAATCAAGCTATACAAATCGATCACATCTGGATGGACTGGATGTGATTCTATATTGTCGTAGTTTATGCAACAAATAATCATCCACATCCACTTGCACTACTGCAGAAAGCCCAATTTGCAACCGGGACTACAAAGCTGGGACTAAAGGTCCGTGACACGATTTTTTTTTTGCGCTCTACAGGAATTGAACCCGAGACCTTTTACCTCACGCAAAGCTTCCTTACCATCCCACTACGCAGCACATGTGACTCTACATGGAAAGCTTTCATTTTGTACTAACCCGTAGAGAACCTTTTGGTCCGGGTTGATACCACCAACCGGGACTAAAGGGATAGGTCTTTTAGTCCCAGTTGGTAGCTCCAATCGGGACTAGAGAGCCCTTTCGTCCCCTAATCATTGGAACCGGGACTAATATCCATCCGGATCCGATACCGGATGGGACAAATGTGTAAAGGATCAAAAAACATTACTACTAGTGTTGGTCGAAGGTCAACGCTCCTAGTCCAGTCCATTCTTAATCGCCATTTGCTTGACCTCGAATGTCCTCCCGCACCACCCTCGTGTGCCACGCAGCACGGCCCCATACTCCAAGATCCCAGGCTAAAATAATTAACCAGCCAGCCGCCCATTCAGCGATCTTGGCCATTTGCATGCGTACCTGGCTCGCCGGAGCTGCTGCATAGAAAAAATAGTCGATACACCATTATCTGGGAAAATATATACTAGTTACACGAGGTGGCCAACCAATCCAGAGCTAAACACTAGCTACACGAGGTGGCTAAAATATTCGATCGTTCCAGAGCTCACATGAACCCTAATGATCGGGCTCGACTATAAGTACCCGCGCTAACAGCGTGATCAAGCATATCACAAGCAGCTGGCTAATCACTAGCTCGCTGATCAAGAGCTCTAACCACCTTAGCTAGTTATAGCTTGTTGGCTTAGCAGCTAGCAATGGCGTCCAAGGCGTTGGTGCTGTTCCTGGCCGTGAACCTGGTGCTGCTGGGCGTGGCCACGCCTGGGGCGTTCGGCACCACATGCCCCATCGACACGCTCAAGCTGGGCGTGTGCGTCGACTTGCTGACCCTCCTTAAGGCCAATCTAGGCGTGCCGCCCACGCAGCAGTGCTGCCCCCTCATCAGCGGGCTCGCCGACCTCGAGGCCGCCGCCTGCCTCTGCACCAACCTGATCCTCCCCGCCGACATCAGCCTCATCCTCAACTACTGCGGCAAGAGCCTGCCCTCCGGCTTCGTGTGCTGATCGATCATCGCCTCTAGACGTGTATGAATATACACGAGAGGCGGCCTTGCTTCCCGTTTGTTGCATGGTTTGCTTGCTCTTGTTTATTCCACGTGCCGGTGATGGGATCGGTTTGCTTGCAGTGCATGGTAGTAGCGCGCTAGCGCTGTTATCTTATTTGGATTTTCTCTACCTCATCTCTATGCTTTTGTTGTAATAATAAAGGGCCGGTACTCACTTGTGTGCCGGTGTTTCAATGAAGTTTCGTTTGCAGCTAAAATTCAGTGCTTTTATTTGGTCTGATTCTTGAGAGCGAGTGTGTGTGTGTGTGTGTATACACACACATAGATATACATAGATATATATATATACCTAGATATACACATATATATACATAGATATATATATATATACATATATATATACATATATATACATATATGTATATATATATGACTACGTACGTACTGCCATACTATTTTTTAACCAAATCATCACTCTAAATGTGGAAGCCGACCTTTGATCATTGGACAAGACATAGACAATTACGTGAGAAGCGTTTCATTTCATAGCCCTAGGTTCGAGCAGATATATATAGCTCCATGTACTACCTTTGTATTAACATTATTGGTGTGTGCGCGAGAAAAAAAATGATGGATGGTATTTCACCAACAGAACTGTAGTATATGCACTAGTCTATGCATGGCACGTATGGCTGGGCATATTACCCGAAACCTGAAAATCGAACCCGAAAAACCCGAACACAATTTCGGGTTGCAAGCCACAGTACCCGAAATTATTATAGGTAATTCGGGTATCAAACCACAGTACCCGAAAAGCCCGAACACAATTCGCGCGGCGTGTAGTCCCCTTGGTGGTCGGCTGTGACAAAGTAGTACTCGATGTACTCAGAGTGACGAACAGCAGCAGGTCTGCAAGTCTAGTCTATTTTAATGCCAATACTCTGCTCCGATGTATGCTTTGTTGGCTTTCTTATGTGTGCTTGTTCATTACAATTTGCCTAATTCATTGGAAATTTGGGTTTGATGTTTCCCATTATGAAAATCTTCTTGATTTGGATCTCATGGCAATCAGTTTATTGAAATCGGGTAATTTCGGGTTACCGAACCCGAACCCGAACCCGAATTTTCGGGTACCCGAAATGTCGGGTTTTGATTATTTAGGACAAATTTCGGGTCACTACTAGAAAACAAGTCTTAGGTCCACCCAAAAGTACCCGTACAGAGATGAACCGGTACCTTAGGGTGGATGGAATCTATGAATGAGCCTTAGGTACCGGTTAGTATTATCAACCGGTAACTAAGGCTCTCCATAGGTACCGGGTGGTAACTTTTATATTAGTACCGGGTGGTACCACCAACCGGTACCTTAGGACCAACCGGTACTTAAGGCTCTCTATGGGTTACTTCAAAAGGAAAATATCTCCTTCTCAATCAGAACTACTGCATAGGTGAGATGGTAAAGTAGCAACGCGCGAGGCTAGAGGTCGCGGGTTCAAATCCCAGTCAAAGGATATTTTGCGTGAATATTTTAGCCATAGGTACCGGTTGTTTGAGCCTTTGGTACCGCTTTCGGGTAAAACCGGTACCAAAGGGCACTTTCAACCGGTACCCAAGGGCATTTTTCTAGTAGTGGGTAACAATTTTGGAAACCCGAAATTTTAAAAACTAGAAAAACTCGACCCGAAATTTTCGGGTTACCCGAATGCCCACCCATAATGGCACGTAACTCTTAAAAGGCGCCACTTGTAGTTTGACCCTCATAGACACTAACTAATATGCTGAGCTCGTTTGGTTGTAAACTCCCCGTGGAAGTGTTAGAAATATAGGCACTTTCGGACATAATTTAATTCCAAAATTAAATATATAATTAAATAATATTTTCATGACTATAGTGAGTGAAACAAAGCATGTGCAAGTGTTCAAGTTCAACACAAAATTAAACAGAATGAAACTTATGAAACTCAAGTTCAACACAAAATTAAACAGAATGAAACTTATGAGTTTCAGACTGTACCCCATGACGGGACCAGTGCCGGAGGCACCGGTTGCGTCGTCACCAGCTGGAATAGAATCCATTCTATTCGACTGGCCTTGCTTGAAGTAGCCGAACAAAGTTGATGCAGGATGATATTCGCAGTGCAGTCCCACAAAAGGCCACCAGGAAGTAGACGATGTAGTCGTTCAAGTCGCCGGGATGTAGTCGTTCAGGCGGCCACCAAGAAGTAGAGGACGTAGTCGTTCGGGAGCCTTGCGAGCAGTCGCGTCAAGACGCTCCCCAAAAACCTGATTGCCCCGCTATCCCGTGCAGGACCTTCAGCGGGCAGCGGTTCCGGAGGCCTGCTCTCGCTAGAACTGTGCGCGCAGTGCTAGCGATGGAGATGCAGAAAGCAGCAGAGGGAGAAGAGAGATGTCTCATTAGTAGGAGTACCTGAGTGAGCTTCAGTTGTGTGAGAATGAGAGGGGAGGGGGCTGGTTTATATAGCTGTGCGGTGCCCTCAGATTCAGCGAACCTAGACGCTGTAATGGGCTTTGATGAGTGCAGTTAATGGTGAATCACTATTATCAAGACCATAATTCTCCAGTCATCACTATCAACGTTTATTGTCTCGGAATTATTGCATTCAACAACAAAACATTCTCAATTATTGCATTCAACAACAAAACGTTCTCATCTCATCTCAGAATTGCATTCAACAATAAAACGTTCTCATCTCATCCTAGCACATCGCGTCGCATCGCGCCGCGCCCTCGCCGTCGCCCTCGGCCCGGCGAGGCGATGGAGCGCGCGCACGCGTGTGGTTTGCCAATTTCCTCTTACCGGCTTCTTAAGAGGTGTACCCAAGGTCCATCATTTAAGTCGGTTGAGATCCTCCTCAAATACCCATACGGAATTAAGCTCTTGATTTCCTAGCATTTATTAGTGGGCTTTTAATTCTTAAATTGTAAATAAATGGGCTAAGCCCATAAATGCCAACAATCCCCACCAAGAATTTCAAGCCACACTAGAAATGCTCTCATTTCCTCTTTGATATACTAGTATTTGACAGAGACGGTTAAGTTGAACTTCTATCTAGAACTGAGGCTACACTTGCTTACAACTGTACAATGGATTATGCCTTAAATTGTCAGTCTTGTGCGAACAAGTTTTACCAAAGTCCTACACTGGTACTAGGCTGCATAAGCATCCCCGCGGTTTGGAGCTTATAAGTCATACTCTAGGCCTTTCATGAGTTTCTAGAGAATACCCACTTCTCATGGACCATGACCAATAGTCAGACACATTTAGGTGTGTTCCTTTTAGATGTTCTGTAGGACAACATCTTTGTTTCAAAAAAACAATTCATTTGTTTTCTAGAAACCATATGGAACACATTAAGGTATAAACCATCATGCCATAAAGATTAGAAGAGAAATGCACCTTTCACATGGAATGAGCCTTTTACAAAGGTTCTCTTCTCTCAGTCAGACTAAAGTTTGTTTCACCATCCTACTTCACGGGATCTCCGATCACATAGAACAGGTTACCACTATAGAATGACTCACGTGGGTCTCATGCCCAATTCTAAGGATGCATTGTCTATCATATTTCGTGAAAGACCCTTTGTGAATTGATCTACCAGGTTCTTCGCTGTTTGAACATAGTCTAAGGCAATAACTCCGGAGTTTTTCAATTTCCTGACAGATTTCAACCGCCTTTTTACATGCCTGGAAGACTTCATATTGTCCTTAGAACTGTTCACCCTGACAATCACAGTTTAATTATCACAGTTCATTAGGATAGCCGGTATCAGTTTTTCAACTATCGGCAAATCCATTAGGAGCTCACGAAGCCACTCGGCCTCAACAGTGGCAGTATCTAATGTTGTGAGTTCTGCTTCTATTGTTGACCTCGTTAAGATGGTCTGCTTGCAAGACTTCCATGAAATAGCACCACCTCCAAGTGTGAACACATATCCACTTGTGGCTTTTATCTCATCAACATCAGAAATCCAGTTTGAATCACTATACCCTTCTAGTACCTGTTATCGCCAGAATTTGACCAGGATTGGTAGGCCAAATGTCAGAAGAAGCCCATGGTAAAGGAGTCCACTTAGCCAGGCTTATATCATAAGTTTGGCCAAATACAATGATAATTGGGCACTCAAGGGTCAAGCTGAGATGGGGTCACGGGCCTAATCCATGTTGAAGCCCAGTCTATTCACAAAGCTGGATTGCAGGAAGAGGCTGCACTCGTTGACACCTCCAACGTGCTACATGCGGCCATCGGCCGATCCCAGCCGACATCTGCGTGGGAGGTCTGCCTCGCCCGACCCCACAGCAGGGGTTCCCGATGCTGCTGGAATCACGTCAAGATATGTTCGGAGTCGACGGGGACTGCCGAAACAATAAGATCTGCCACGATTGTTTCGGCTGATATCTGGAAGCTTCATGAAGATCTAGATTGATGGAAGGCAGGAGTCCAGATTTAGTTAGTTATTTAGATATTATATTTTGTTTCCTTTTGTTAGTTAGAGTTTGCCTTACGGGTCAAGTCATCTAAACTATAAATATGTACCTATTCATTTAATGAAAAAAGGAGAACGTCATCACGTCTCGCAACAACAATTCTCGGCGCACCGCCACCCCTAATCCTAGGGTTTCATCCAAGTAAGCACCATGCTGCCCTGATCACTTCTTGCGATCAGGGCAGCATTGTTCTTGCTTTTACCTTGGTATTACTCGTACTGAAGCGTTTTTGATGGCGAGTAGTGCTAGTTATCCTGATGTTCGTAGCATAACCTTTAGTAGATTTATCATGCTCTTATTGTTTATCATCTACGAATATCATGTTATCTCTGAGTGATCATGTATTAATCTTACGCTAATTCTCGTTGCATAGAATTAGTCGCGTAGAGATAACACCCTGCTTCTTTTCTATCTAGTAGATCTAATCTGTTATGGTTTGTTCTTATACTTAAGAATCGGCTTAATATCTGCTAGGTTAGGCCTTGCAAACGGGTTGGACGATTTGGCGACGTATTAGATGCTTTGCCTTGATCTTAATAGGGATTGATCCGGGAATCAGCTTTCGCTTATTCTTAGGCCGCTATTCTGGTTAAGGTTTGGTTATCTATTACACTCGTTAGGCCTAACTACGTGTAGGATGTTCCGATCTAGCAGTGAAGCTTTTACCGTCGTGTATTGGATTAGCTAGATCTAATTGAAGTAGTTTTTGTAGTTATTTGCTTTATCTATCAATATCCGGATATATAGATCTGATCTGACACCGGGACTCGATCGGCTCTTTAAAAGCCGATGCAAGAGTCGTCCCGGGGAGCCGACCACGGCTCGGACTAATGTTTACACGTGTTTGTGCATGCAGGCAAATTGTCGAAAGCACGTTCGCACCTTCCTGATTGGGTATAGGTCAGGTGTCACGCCCTGCATCTCCGAAAGAGTCGGCGTGTGCTAGGATCTGGGCCGTTGACCGAGGGACCGGTGCCAGCCAGCGCCCCGGCAGCCTCCCGGCTCTTCGTGTTGCCTGTCGCTACTCGCCGGTGGGTTTTGACCGACAACACATTCTGGCACGGTTAGTGGGACCTTCATCAGCAACAACATCCACCGCCGGGATGACTGGACCTCAGAACCAAGCGCCGGTTCCGCCGGCCACCAACCCTGTCATGTATGAAGAGCTGACCCCTGAACACCAGCAGAAGTATGATGAGGTCAAAGCTCAGTTCGAAGCCGATCTCATCGGCTCTTTCGAGAGGACCCGTAGCCACGGCATCAGGTGGAAGGGGTTCTCACCCGAAGGCGCTCTCGACAATGTCGACCTGTCCGTACCGTCAGAGGAGCGCACCAGAGCCCTACACTAGGAGATGAACTACATGGTGGCTCACTCGCTTCATCGGCACTCATAAAGCCTGGTGAACGAGCTCGAGCGTGTGGCACATCGCGTCGTCCAGGAGGTGATCAAGAACCAGAACTCCCCATCGGGACCAATCCTGGGGAGTCACAGGGGAGAAGCCCTACTTCAGTCTAGGCCGCCAATGCCATACTCGCTCACAACTCCAGGACCGCAGACTTCGCCGATCTATGTCGTCTACAAGATCGGCGGTGATCCCGGGGAGGGCCAGTTCCTGAGCGAGACGCCTAAGAAGATCCCGCACGGCTACACGTGCGTGTACATACCTGACAACATCAACCCAACACGTGCGGGACAGCAGGTGAGTACAGGAGCTTCAGGGGCAGATGCGGAGAAACAAGCATGGCTAGCGAAGTACGCTACCGGGCCGAGTGCTGAGCCCTTGGCCCCAGGAGTTCTTAGTGTGGAGCAGATCAGCGCAATACTAAGGGACCAGTTCGGCATTCTGCCCAAGAGAAAGGCGATCGGCTATGCCAAGCCGTACCCAAGCGACTACGACTTGATCCCGTTGCCACCCAAGTATCGACTCTCGGAGTTCACCAAGTTCAGCGGGTCAGAAGGGGCCAGCTCCATCGAGCATGTGAGCCGATACCTAACGCATCTCGGGATGATTTCAGTATCAGATCCTCTGAGGGTCCGGTTCTTCTGCCAGTCTCTCACGGGCTCAGCTTTTGGATGGTACACGTCATTGGCCCCAGATTCGTTCCGCACTTGGAGGCAGCTGGAAGATCAGTTCCACACCCAATATCACTCAGAGGCTGCTGAAGCCGGGATTGCCGACCTCGCCCAAGTCAAGCAGAAGCGAGGGGAAAGTGTGTCGGAGTATGTGCAGCGCTTCAGAGACGGTAAGAATCGATGCTACTCATCGCGCATCACAGAAAAGGAGGCAGTCGATTTTGCAGTTCTGGGGCTCGCTAAGCTGATCAAAGATCTGGATTTTCAGTTGGAATTCACCTCTCTAGCGCACATGGTGCAGAATCTCACGACGTATGAACACTATAACCCTGAGTTGTACCAAGAAAAATTCAAGCGCCATGTGAATATGGCCCAAGCAGATGATTCAGATGATTCTAGCGGGGAACAAGAAGTGGCTGTGGTAGAGTGGACCCGGGGGGGCAAACCCCGTCCCGTGCAAGTGGGTCAAACAGAAGGGGCTTGTGAAGGGCTTTGACTTTGACGTGGCCAAGGCAGAGCAGATATTCGATCAACTGCTCAAAGAGAAGCAGTTGAAGCTCCCAAATAATCACAAGTTGCCAACGACGCAAGAGCTGCGGGGGAGGCCGTACTGCAAGTGGCACCACTCGTTCACCTATGCCACGAATGACTACAAGGAGCTGCGTCGGCAGATCCAATCGGCTATTGAGCAAGGCCGATTAATTCTGGCCCAACACACGATGAAGGTTGACAGTCAACCTTTTCCACAGGCTAACATGGTGGGGCTGTCAGATCTTAGACCTGAGGGCCAGAATTTTGCGTTCCAGATTAACATGATGGGACTCGTATGCCGCCGTGACGAGCAGAGGAAAGAGGCTGATTCTGGCAAACGGCCCCAGGATGAAGACGAGTCGGAGCAGCAACATATTACAGAAGAACAAGTGCGTCACATCCGCAATCAACTCCCAGATTCCAATCGGCTTCTTGAAAAATATGAGTATCAGTACAAGCTGCGTCGTCGGTATGAATCGGAAGATGAGGAGTACGAGCACCGCATGGGGAGAACGCTGGGGAGGCGCCAGGCTATACGCGACCACTGGCATTACCCGTTCTTTAGGTACTGTTAGAATTCCGGCATGAGCCGATTGACTACTATCGATGATTGCCTGGAGTGCAGGCCTCGGGGACGCCAGTCAGGCGAGACGTCGGTGTTCCGGCGCTTGGGGCCCAAAGCGCGTCACGACGACCATGTTGAGCGGCCATCCAGGGATGATCTTGAGCCCGAAGGGGAGGATAAGTATCATCGTCCACAATGGTGTCCTGACGGACTCAGTCGCTCGCAGAAGCGCAGAGTGCAGCGCTTATGCAATCTCGAAGAGGCGGAAGCAAGGTACCTCGATGTGTTGAGGAAGGCGCGCCCGGATCTCGCGGGGCAAGTCAGGCGCCCGCAAAGAGTGGCAAGGCGCCCTCCAAGGAGGGAGTGGCGTCCCAAGCATTTAAAAGCCGATGAGAAACCATCGGCTGATATGAATATGGTATTTGTGCTCCCGTCGGAATTTGGAGCGCCTCATCCGGAGGAGCTGGCCGTCGCGCAGTTGGATCTTGGCCCAAAGCCGATCATCTTTGAGAAGCCCAAGGAGAAAAGCTACAAGCACCTGAAGGGGTTATATCTCAAGGGTCTCATCGACGGCAAGCCTGTGAACAGGATGTTGGTCGACACTGGTGCCGCAGTCAATTTGATGCCGTATTCAGTACTGCGCCGATTGGGTCGTTCTGCTGCTGACCTTATCAAGACCAACGTAATGCTCAATGATTTCAATGGGCAGCTGTCGGAGGCAAAGGGCATCCTCAATGTGGAGTTAACAGTTGGCCACAAGACCGTCCCAACCTCGTTCTTCATCGTCAACAGTAAGAGTACGTACACAGTGCTACTTGGGAGGGATTGGATTCATGCCAATTGTTGTGTTCCTTCCACAATGCACCAGTGTTTGGTTCAATGGGATGGTGACGAAGTGGAGGTGGTCCGTGCAGATGACTCCAGCGAGGTTTCGCTCGCAGACATGAACGCCTGGGACGCAGAAGGACAAAAGCTGATCTCAGGGATTGAGCTGGAAGACTGTGATCGGATCGAAGCGACAAAAAACGGGTTGAGGCTGGTCTTATCCACTGGCCTCACAGATTAAACACATTCTGGCACGCCGATCTGATAGCCAGACCTCGATGGCGGCATGAACGATCGACACCATGCCTCCAAAGCTGCCTGGTTCCAAGGCCAACAAGGAAGACAAGGAAGCCTTCGTCCCTAAGAGAAGATCGGGTCCGCCAACGCTGGAGGACCTCACAGGCGAGCACAGGTGGAGGTATGACTAGGTCATGGCAGACCTGGCAGAGCGAGTCCTCAAGAACTACGCATGGACCCGCACTGGGGGATCAAACTTGTCGGCGATCCTGAATCGGCTCTTCGCGGAATGGATATGTCCGTGCCTTCAGAAGAACGCCCCCGCCGCGAGCGGCACCACGATGAGGGGTGCACCCGTCATGATGACGGAAGAATCAGGGTGCACTGGGAGTGCCCGTTCTTCCACTTCTGCTGGAACCAAGGTATGGACAGGCCCCCAACCCCCGACGATTGCCCACAGTGTTCTGCTCCTAGAGGGCGGCATGACAAGCCATCGGTGTTCGAGCGCCTGCACCGCGCCTGTTCACCACCTCGCTAGCAAACACCTTCGCCACAACATCAACGTGCTCCTTCCTCGCCACATCGACGCCCTCTGCTTCGCCAGGATCAGCGGCCGCCATCGCCACCACCGAAGCGGGTGCCACCACCAAAGCGTCATCGGCAACAGGCGCATGATCAACATGCCGATGACAGCCAGCGCCGTGATGAATGCCACCTGCCAAGGTGGTGCCCAGGAGGACTGTCGAGGCCGCAGAAGCGAAGGGTCCAACGCCTGCGCAGTCTCAAACAAGCTGAAGAGGACTACCTTCGGCTGCTGGAAAGGTTCAACGAGATCTCAGAAATACCAAGCCTACGGTCAAGGCGCTGTTTGGTCAGGAAGCGCAAGCCGCGGATTGATCCAGCTGCAGGAGCTAAAGACGTGGCACGACATGATGTCCCGTAGGCTTCATGAATTCTAAAGGATCATGCCCTGTAGTGGCCGATCTAAGCGATCGGCCCCAGCTGATGCGATGCCATCGGGGCCCAGAAAAGCTGGTGCACCAGCATCGCCTTTAGAAAAAGAAAGTCAAAAGAAATAGTAGCAGAACAAATTACCTGCATGGCTAACATCCGAGTCCGGGCCGATGGGCAGATCAGCCCCAAACACAGCCGATTCCAGCAATCGGCGGCAAAACGTCTGAATTCTTCGGTTCATAGTGAAGTAATATCGGCCGATGCAGGCCACCGGCCCCTTTTTATTATGTTATGTCTCACGTGATTTGCAGCGCTGAGTTGGACGAGGATGAAATATTGCAGTTGGGCATGGCCGATTGGAGAGCCGGTCTCCTCCAATACATGAAGGATCCAGCTCGGGGGGCATAAGCGGAGATTTGGTGATGAAATATGGAGACCCGTACAAAAATTTTCGTCCGGTTGAAGAACTACCGCCGGTGCTCCTACAGCTTCTTCGCCATCGGCTACTTCCGCTCCCTCGCCCGACTCTGCAGTTCCGGCCATCGACATCGGCTACTTCTGCTCCCATGTGGGCGTGGGAGTGTCTGATACATTAGCCGATCAATCCGGCCAACAGTACTTCTACATCATCATCGTCATCGGCTATTCCCGTTCCTGCGCCGCTATCCCGTGCAGGACCTTCAGCGGGCAGCGGTTCTGAAGGCCTGCTCTCGCTAGAACTGTGCGCGCAGTGCTAGCGATGGAGATAAAGAAAGCAGCAGAGGGAGAAGAGAGAGGTCTCCTATCGCACCGACCGTCCGTCTGCGCCACGCCCTCGCCCGCGGCAAGACGAGGCGAGCGAGCGCGCGCGTATGGTTTGCCAATCTCCTCTTACCGGCTTCTTAAGAGGTGTACCCAAGGTCCACCATTTAAGTCGGTTGAGATCCTCCTCAAATACCCATACGGAATTAAGCTCTTGATTCCCTATCATTTATTAGTGGGCTTTTAATTCTTAAATTGTAAATAAATGGGCTAAGCCCATAAATTCCAACAGGAAGAACCCTTCTCAAGAGTGGCACGCTGGATGTAAATTAGTGCCGACGTGATGACCGACGCCGCAATGCTGTCCCCGCCGTGGATTCCCCACACGCCCGACGCCCATACCCGCCGCGGATCCCCCACATGTGGCGCGTGCAACTCTAGACGTGCCGCCATGACTACCCTTGTCCCCGCCACTCCCATTGGCCCGCGCGTGACTTCCGCATCCCCCGCGCGCGCGACAGGCGACTCGTCACGATCCGCTATACCATCACAAGACTGCAGGAGTGCAAAACGTCCTCTCCCTGTGTTCAACGATGTGGCTGCCATCTTGCTCGAAGCTACGAGTTACGATTGCGTTCCCCTCCACGTTCCTTGAATTCAGAGACATCTATCTGCTATTTGTGATTAGTGGTGCAACCCAATTCAGTAATGTACATGCTCAATTTGGTGTTATCATATGCAGTTAAAACCAAGTAATTTGAGAAGTTTGCATGCGCATTGTTTTGCCATGTCTCACCAATGTTAATTTCAATACTTTAGCCTAGCTTCAGATTTGATTCTTCAGATAATATATAGGCATGTTGAGTAGTAGGCAGACAAACTGTTGTTTATATTCAGTATTCATCAAATCCAGGCGCGCAGCGAAAAAAAAGGCCAAATGATGAAATTTTGGCTTGAAGTAAATTTTATATAAATCGAGATCTGAATTTGAGCAATAAAATATCTTCCATGGAGAGAGCTGTCAGGCTCATTTTGATTGCCACTTGTGTTAGCACTTTTGGGGAAAGGAAGGTTTGAATTCTCACTCTGATTTCAAAAATGGCGACCGACTCAAAGAAACATAGAAAAGTCCTTATTAGTAATTTTTCCATCCACATGGCAATGTGATTTGAGAGCACAGCTTCACTCCTATAGTCCTATTATATTTTTGCCCCATTAATTTGATAAATGAAAATAAAGAGGCAACCAACACTAAGTTGTTCCTTACTTGGCTTTTGATACTGAGTTTGTCTGTTCTTATGCTAAAAGCCACTTATCGTTCCATATGACTATTGTTACTTTTTTTAGTTTGATTTATTCTTTTAGCTTTGATAGATCAGTTACCCCATCAGGAACGAACTTGGATTGACTGATTGAATCCAATCTTTTGCAGATAAGAAATCAAATTCCTACATGGTCTTTTTATATTTTTACAAAACAAATTCCTTCATGTTAATTCTTCACAACATTGCTATTTGCTGTTCAAGATCTGTGGTGGAAAAAAGTGTATTGTTGTGTCAGATACTTACATTAAAGCAATGTTCAGTTACGAAAAGAGAAGGAAAGGAAGACACCAAATCAAGGGCAATTTTGTTATATGCCACCGAAAAAACTTGTAATCTCTTGTATGCCATCATTTTGTCTATGACATGTGGGTTCCCCCATGATCACTGACAGTGGCATATAAGGGATTTAGAATTTAACCAATGGCATGTGAGGAATTATTCCTTGAATCAATGCTGAAATGCTTCGTTCGAAGAGGTGTTCATTGATTCTAAAGAAACAAATGGCCTGATAGTTCTACCCAGTTTCCCTTTATCGTCTTCTTCTATGGATCAGTATGTGTGGCTTAGCCTGAATATCTTATATGGGCTTGCTTCCCACGTTTGGACTTTCTTTTCCTAGAACGAAGTCACACAGCCAGTATTCCTAGAAAGAACTCACACATCTCAAGTCGTAGCACATGGCTGCGCCGGTCAAGGCCTAGTAACACGCGTGGCCGCGCCAGCCAAGGCCGTCCGGGACAGCCTCCTCTGACTTCAACTGATGATAAGATAAATCTAGGACTTGATTTGCATCTCTTCAACCAACAAGGAAACTATGAGACCATGTGAGAGCATGTGAGACCTGCTGGCACCCTACAAGGTCAACTTGAGGTGGAGCTAACTTGGATCCGCTGCTGCTATGGCCGCCACAGAATCTGCTTGGTGTTGCTACTCTTGGAGTTGATGACGAGCAGGACACCTGGAGGAACTGGAAGAGCTGCAAAACACGTCCTAGATTGGCTTCCTCATTGGACGGAGAAACACAAATTAAGGTATACAAATCGATCACATCTAGATGGACTGGGTGTGGTTCTATTGTCGTAGTTTATGCAACTAATAATCATTCACATTCACTTGGCTACTCGAAGGTCAACTCTCCTAGTCCATTCTTAACCACCATTTGCTTGACCTCTAATGTCCTCCCGCACCACCCCCGTGCGCCACGCACCATCCGATACGCCAAGGTCCCGGGCTAGAATAACCAGCCAGCAACCCATTATCATATGAAAACATAGCGCTAGTGTTAGCCAGGCCATGCAGCGATCTTGGCCGTTTGCGCATCTGGCTCACCGGAGCTGCATAGAGAAAATATTTGATACATGATTTGGGAAACCACTTGTTACACTGAATTATAGTTCGTGATTTTGGTGATTGTATGACAACATAATCAATGGTACTAACGAGTTTGTGAGCTCAAGTTCATAGAATTTCTAGGTCCTATATATGGATGGAGTCCAAATCGCTGTCAAGGTGTTCAAATCATAGTGAAAAACCATTTGAGAGTGCATAGACCTATCGGCCATCAGGTTTGCCGATTGGACCCTACGTCATGCTTCCTGTGTTGGTATTTGTGTATTTAGGATCTTGTAAGAATTATAATAAATAAATATGTATTCAATTGATACAAAATAAACTTAATTATATTCATAAACTTATCCTCTAAATGGTAAAAAATATATGGAGGTCATGAAATATTTTTCTAAATTGTTAGAATTAATTAATCTAGTGCACATAGTTTAATTCATATTAAATTCATGTTAAATCCAAAAATTATAAAACAAGCTTTAGTAGGCCTAGGTTGTCATGGTCTATCTTCTGTAATCAATGTTTATCATGTGACCACTATTCAATAGTGCAATTTATGATTTATTTGCTTAAACATAATAATTCATATGAGCACCAAAAATGATGAACCATAAAATAATCCTAGCCGTTTAAACAGTGGCACATGGCCCATGAAGGTAACACAATTGTTTCATAATTTCATAATCCATATAAGATTTAATTATGCATTTTATAAAATTTACTATCTTTAGGTAAATAGTTAGAAACTCTACTAATAAACAATATTCCATGCCAAATATTGAATGTGGAAGAGAGATCACGGTAGCCTAGATCCATCAAAATGAGTTTCATGATTTTTGGATTTAACATGAATTAACTACTTATGAGACCATATACTTATATCCAGTAAAGGATAACATTATAAATATAATCAAGTTGATTTCATATCAATTAGATATATATTTATTTTTTATATTTCTCTATTTATCTTGGATGCTCAAGTATCACCTCATGTGGGATTGTGGGTTTGCTAGCTTAGCTTGAAGAACTAAGAACCAGTCGGTATTTGAAGGGCCGATAGGCCTAATGGGCAATTCCAAAGCCGACAGGTCCAAGTCCAACTAACCTCGTCTCGTCATTTTTCCACATCAGTTCCACGTACGCTGTCGGATGTTGAATTGACGACGGGCTGTTATTCATGCAACTACTTGTAGTGCCTATTTCTACAATTTTTTATTCAACTTATATATTTTAAAAAATTCTTCCTAGACAGTACGTGAACCCTGCTTTAATGTAAGTATGTAACATAACGAAACACTTTTTTCCACCACAGATCTTGACCAGCAAATAGCAATGTAGTGAGGAATTAACATGAAGGAATTTGTTTTGGAAAAAACAGAAAAAGTCTATGTAGGAATTTGTTTTCTTAACATGAAGGAACTAATGGGTCACAAATATAATAGGACTATACGAGTGAAGTTATGCTCTCAAATCGCATTGCCATGTGGATGGAAAAATTGCTAATAATATTTTTTCTACGTTTCTTTGAGTCAGTCACTTGCGCGCGTGGGGAATTCACGGCGGGGACGGCGTTGCGGCATCGGTCGTCACATCGGCACTAATTTACAGCCAACATAACACTCTTGAGAACGGTTCTTCCACGAGGAGTTTACAACCAAACAAGCTTAGCAATTTAGCATATCAGGGAGTATCTATCTATGGGGAACATATCTAGTGCAAACTTGCAAATTATGGATCAAGGCCACAGGATTCTCATCTGATGGCTCCCTTTAGTGGTGGGTTCATTTAGTACTTAAATCGCCCCCACCATTAGCTTTCCTAATCACAATTTTCTGGAAAACCCCTCCACCTCACGTATGATCGTTTCCCCTCGGATCGCCGTCACCCACGTCAACCCACGCAACACCCACGATTCGCCGGCGCCGGCCGCCCGCGAGCCGCTGCTGGCCTTGCCCGCGATTGATACAGACACAGACTAGATATTTCCAAGGCGTTTGATTCTGTCTCTTGGTCATTTATAGTGGAAATCTTAGGGAGGGTTGGATTTGGCCGGCGGTGGATAGACCTCATTTGTCTGATCCTATCCACCGCTTCAACTCAAGTCTTGGTCAATGGTGTGCCAGGAGACACTATTTTTCATCATCGAGGTCTCAGACAATGTTATTTATACTAGTAATGGACGTCTCGAATTCTTTGGTCTAGTTTGCCACCACGGAAGGTTTACTACGACCGCTGGCCATTCTCAGCAAGCTCGACATTGTGTTTCTTTTTATGTGGATGATGCTGTCATATTCTTGAGACCTTGCAATTTGGACCAGAATGTTATCAGGCATCTCACGTAGTAGTCCATGATAGCTACAGTCGATTTTCCATTGTAAATAATGCACGCCCACGTGTGTCTACATTAAAAAAAAAACTTGAATCACATCGATCGACATTTTCACATTATTGTCTCATCCAATGATCAAAGGTCGGCTTCCACATTTACAGTGATGATTTGGTTAAAAAATAGTATGGCATTACGTACGTAGTCATATATATATATATATATATATATATATATATATATATATACACACACACACATATATATATATATACACACACATATATATATATACACATATATATATACATATATATACAGCAAGAATCAGACCAAATAAAAGCACTGAATTTTAGCTGCAAACGAAACTTCATTGAAACACCGGCACACAAGTGAGTACCGGCCCTTTATTATTACAACAAAAGAATAGAGATGAGGTAGAGAAAATCCAAATAAGATAACAGCACTAGCGCGCTACTACCATGCACTGCAGGCAAACCGATCCCATCACCGGCACGTGGAATAAACAAGAGCAAGCAAACCATGCAACAAACGGGAAGCAAGGCCGCCTCTCGTGTATATTCATACACGTCTAGAGGCGATGATCGATCAGCACACGAAGCCGGAGGGCAGGCTCTTGCCGCAGTAGTTGAGGATGAGGCTGATGTCGGCGGGGAGGATCAGGTTGGTGCAGAGGCAGGCGGCGGCCTCGAGGTCGGCGAGCCCGCTGATGAGGGGGCAGCACTGCTGCGTGGGCGGCACGCCTAGATTGGCCTTAAGGAGGGTCAGCAAGTCGACGCACACGCCCAGCTTGAGCGTGTCGATGGGGCATGTGGTGCCGAATGCCCCAGGCGTGGCCACGCCCAGCAGCACCAGGTTCACGGCCAGGAACAGCACCAACGCCTTGGACGCCATTGCTAGCTGCTAAGCCAACAAGCTATAACTAGCTAAGGTGGTTAGAGCTCTTGATCAGCGAGCTAGTGATTAGCCAGCTGCTTGTGATATGCTTGATCACGCTGTTAGCGCGGGTACTTATAGTCGAGCCCGATCATTAGGGTTCATGTGAGCTCTGGAACGATCGAATATTTTAGCCACCTCGTGTAGCTAGTGTTTAGCTCTGGATTGGTTGGCCACCTCGTGTAACTAGTATATATTTTCCCAGATAATGGTGTATCGACTATTTTTTCTATGCAGCAGCTCCGGCGAGCCAGGTACGCATGCAAATGGCCAAGATCGCTGAATGGGCGGCTGGCTGGTTAATTATTTTAGCCTGGGATCTTGGAGTATGGGGCCGTGCTGCGTGGCACACGAGGGTGGTGCGGGAGGACTTTCGAGGTCAAGCAAATGGTGGTTAAGAATGGACTAGGAGCGTTGACCTTCCAGGAGCCAAGTGGATGTGATTGATTATTGGTTGCATAAACTACGGCAATGTAGAACCACATTTAGTCCATCCAGATGTGATCGATTTGTATACCTTGATTTGCGTCTCTCCATCCAATATATATGATAAAGCCAATCTAGAATGTGATTTGCAGCTCTTCCAATTCCTCCGGGTCTCTTGCTCGGCATCAACTCCAAGAGCAGCAACACCAAGCAGGTTCCATGGCGGCCGCAGCATCGGATCCAAGTTAGCTCCACCTCGAGTTGACCTTACAGGTGCCAGCAGGTCTCACATGCAGGTCTCACTGCATGGGCGGCTGGCTAGTTATTTTGCCGAGGATCTTGGTGTATCATACGGTGCGTGGCGTGCGCGGAGCAAATGGTGGTTAATTAATAATAGACTAGGTGCGTTGCCCTTGGAGAGGCCAAGTGCATATATATGGATGATTATTGGCTGCTTAAACTATGGCTACCTCGTGATTTGCAGCTATTCAAGTTCCTACGGGTCTCCTGCTCGGCGTCGGCTCCAAGCATTGCAACACCAAGCAGGTGCCGTGGCGGCCACCGGCCGCAGCAGCAGCTCCAAGTTAGCTCCACCTGAATTGATCTTATAGGGTGCCAGCTCATTATCACCGTACGTCCGCATGGTCCGGCACTTTCCTCGTTGCTTGAAGAGATATAAATCAAGTGCTTGATTGAGTAATCGTTGGTTGAAGTCAGAGGAAGAGAAAGCCTTGACCGGCGCAGCCACGTGTTACGACTTGAGATGTGTTGGCGCATGTGTCGCATTTGGTTGTGTTGGGCTGAACCCTTGTAAGTCAGTGGGCTGGAGCTGTGTACACCATGGGCAACTTCAATAAAAAATGATGTATCAGTAAACAGTTCATATACTAATTTACCGCCAACATGCCACTCTTGAGAAGGGTTGTTCCACGAGAGTTTACAACCAAACGAGCTTAGCATATCAGGGAATTGAACTTCCCATCACTGCACTTCAGCTCTAAGCCGCACAAATTGGCTTTTCAACCCCTTGCTTAAGATATTTCGACGACCAAATCGAAGATCCCTTACCACCGGTGGAAAGCTCAAACGTCTGGTTAGGGCAATATAGTCCATCCAAGTAGCTATCCACTAAATTGAATATAATAAAAAGTATAATTTTCTTTAAAAAATTACTGTTGATTTAGTGTCTTGTAATAAAGATATATTTTTTGGATGTAACGGTGCGGTAGCCAATTTTCCCGTCCTGCATTGGAGTGTTATATTTCAGGACGGAGGAAGTAATGAGCTAGGAGCGTTGACCTTCAAAAGCTGGGCCAACTGGATGCGGCTGATTATTGGTTGCGTAAACTACCGCAACCATGTGATTTGCAGCTCTTCTAGTTCCTCCGGGTCTCCTACTCAGTGTCAACTCCAAGAGCAGAAACACCGAGCAGGTTCCATTCCGTGGCGGCCGCAGCAGCAGCAGATCCAAGTTAGCTCCACCTCAAAATGACCTTATAGGGCACCAGCTCATTATCACCATCCACATGGTGTGACATTTTCCTCATTGCTTGAAAAGATACAAATCAAGTGCTTGATTGGCTTATCATTTGGTTGAAGTCAGAGAAGGGCGCCGTCCTGGATGGCCTTGACAGACGTAGCCACGTGTTATGACGACTTGAGCTGTATTGGCGCGTGTCGCGTTTGGATGTGTTGGGCCAAGCCCATGTAAGCCGGTGGGCTGGAACTGTAAACCATGGGCAACTTTAATATAAAAAATGATGTAATTGTATCAGTAAATAGTTCAAATCTTCCTTAAAAAAAAGTAAATAGTTCAAATACTAATTTACCACCAACATGCCACTCTTGAGAAGGGTTGTTCCATGAGGAGTTTACAACCAAACCAGCTTAGCATAGCAGGGAATTGAGCTTCCCATCGCTGCACTTGAGCTCTAAGCTGCACAAATCGACTTTTCGACCCTTGCTTAAGATTTATGCCGACCAAATCGAAGATCCCTTGCCGCTGGTGGAAAGCTCAAACGTCTGGTGAGGGCAATATAGTCCATTCAAGTAGCTATCCACTAAATTGAATATAATAAAAAGTATAGTGTTCTACGGTAAATTTACTATTGATTTATAGTGTCTTGTAATAAAGATTTTTTTTATGTATGGAGCAAAAGACAGATTTTAACGTGCGCCAGCCAATTTTTTCATCTTGCATTGGAGCATTGCATGATCAGACAATCTTTTCTGAATAGAAGCCAGACCAAATGATTTCTTTGCAGATTCAGGTTTCTTTAGATTGGCCATGTATGAGACTAGTAATCCTTTTAATTGTGGGCTGCGGTCAACATCTGAAGGATTAAGGATAGAAATCTCTTCAAGTGTATTTTTTTAGTATAAAAATTAATCAAAATAAAGTCATAGATGTGTGCGACTTGGGGGCGGTTTGGGCAGGTCCGGCCAGCCCTCTCATGTCTCATGCCATGTCAGAGTCTAGACTTCTAGACACGTAAGGCACGTTGTGCCGCACCACAATGGCAAGACAATCTTTTACTAGGTCCAAACACGGCCCACAGCATGTCGACACATCTTCGAGCCGTGCCAGCCCAAGCACGGCCCTCAGTATATTTTGCAGTTGTCGTTCTGTTGACACTCGTAAATATGTTTGAGTACCCATTGCTACATGAAAAGATTTCTATGCATAGAAGATGAAAAGTCATCTTTTTTTAATGACTCTATCCTTGAATGACGGCTGTTAATTAAAAAGTAGCACAAATTGATTGATATTACAACAACTGGTTATACACAGGTCGATGGGCTATTTACATACCGTGCCGGCCTAGGTAAGGCTCGAAATGTAGTCATGCCCCGCACCATATGTTGTGCCGATTGGATGTAGCCAGGGTCATGCCACCAAAAATCCTTGGCAGGCCTTGGTAACCCGGGGACACCTGCACTAGGATAAGTGATCATGCCCCGCACCATATCGTGCCGAGATTATTGGCATGGCATGGCCCTCGCGTTCGTGCCATGCTGGCACAGTTCAGAATTTTTCATATCATGCCGTGTTTTGTACCGTGCTAACTGATCATACCATTACCCGTCAAATAATAGTACAGTCCAAGTCCCAACTCCAGTCAGCCAGCTGCTGGCTGCTGCAGCTATATATCCAGATTGGTTGGACCAAGTCAGCGGCCGGAGCAATAGCAGCAACAAGGGGGACATCGAACAATTACAAGATAAAACTGAATTCACGTGTCCAATTTGTATGCGTTGTAATCCGAATCGAGTGGTTTCGTGTCCACTGTGTTGCGTAATCTGAATTGATTGATTTTGCTGCTGTTGGATTGATATAGGAGACAGCCCTATCACAACCAAGATTCTAAATAGCAATTTATAGAATTTAGCCATAGCAATTCAAAATTGCACTAAATCCAAGCTACAACGCGCTTTAGCCCACTATAATGCACTAAATCCCCGCTATAGCCCGTAGCGCCTCTCCAGGCGCCATAACTATGATCACAACACATCCACTTACATGCTGTCAGCTTGATTAAAAGGATTCCGATTAAAAGTCCCTCCACCTTCCCCTTCTCCCCGCGCTTCAGGTGGCAAAGGGGACGTGTGTCAGCTAGTGCGGTCTTTGACTATTTTGCAAAAAAAAAATCCTCTAATTTTTTTAAAAATCACAATTAAACTCAGCTCGTCCCAACTGTATAGTACCCATGTTCATATATTTTTCACATAGGACCTTAAACTAATATTTATTTTAGTATATTGAAGAAAAAATTTGATAATGTTCGAGTCTTTACAAAAATCTCTTCGTAAAATATTTTTTCAATAACCCCCTCTCCTCCTAGGCTTCCTGCCGCCCTCTCCCTCCCTCTCCTGCTCCCCGCCACCACCTCCCCTCTCCTTCCCGGCTCCCCGTCGCCGCCTCCCTACCTTTCCTACTCCCCACCCCCGCCTTCTCTCTCTCCCTGTGTTCTTTGCCTCTCCACCGCCACCTCCCCTCCCATTCTTCCTCTCCGCGTACCTCCATCGCCCCTCCCCTCCGTTGCACCTCCTGCTCTCTGCAGCTGCCCGCTCCCGCAGGATCCACGACGCCCCTCTCCCCAAACCCACCACCTCTCTCTCTCTCCTCCGGTGGCGCCTCCTCTCTTTTCTCTCCCAGCGCCTTCTTCCCGGTAGCGCCCCTTCCCGCCCCTTACCCCTCCGCGCGGCACGGGCCGGCGTGGATCCGGCAAGGCCTTCCCGCAGCGCTGCCGGCAGTGGCTCCGCGCGGGAGACAGGGGCGCAGCCACCACCGGCTGCACCGTGCACGCAAGGAGGAGGAGGAGCATTGCGGGTCCCACATGGGCATATGGGCAGAGAAGCCCCATGGGCGCAGGAGCAAAGGTCGTGCGGCATGGCCGTGCAGGTGCGGCATAGGCCAGGAGGTGGGCGCGGCGCTGGTGTGCAGGAGGAGGACCAGCGGTGTGGCCGGCAAGGCGCGTACGTTTCCAGCACAAGCTGCGGCGCCGCACGCTCAATGTCACCGAGCCTCTCGGGCGGAGACCAGCTTAACTATCAACTGATGCACTGTAAACTGTGTTTGCATTTTATCCACGTTTATTCTGCTGTTAACTAGAACTACTCTTTAATTGCGAAACTATATTCCTCAATGTTCAGATTTAAACACTGGCCTCCGCTTGCCTTTATGTTAATTTGTGTGCATGGACATTAAGTTGAACTAGCTTTTGCCATTTATCGAAGAAATATTTCTTTTCTGTAGGCCCTTGACCTTACCATAGGAAAAAACTTCCTGGTGCTCATGTATTCTTGCTTGGAAGGTCATCTATCCAACTCTGATGGAACTGACTTGATGCGATTTAGCATCCCGCTGCTTGCAGTATGAAGCACGTGACACAAAAAGATTAGAACTAAACACCACAAAAGAGTACTCTTAATTAAGCATGCAAAAACAAATACTAAGATTGGCAAGAACACAAACTAATTAAAAAAATCTAAAGCAGCAAAGGTCATCAAGATTAGTGACACAAAGATACTAATTAAATTACCTAATCATGCGACCAATGAGCAAAGACATGTGCACGCAGAAAATAAATGAGAGAAGAAAGAAACTTGCTCACTGTGCTGCTGTGTCCCGTCGGCCTGCTACTGGACACCTGCCAAGCTGGCTGGGCCTGTGCGCTCCCGCCTGGGCTGCCTGCTGCAGGCCTGGCTGGCTGGCCACCGCGAGCTGCGCTAGCAGCTTGGACCCGCTGGTGGGCTGGCTGCACCGCTCTGCGGGGCCGGCCTGCCGCGCGCCGCCACCGCCAGCTGCGCCGGCCGGGGCCGCCTACCCCGCGCCTGAGCGCCGGCGAGCGCCCGCCCACGTGCTAGATGGGCCTGCACGGAAATTTTTTTCCTACATTTTAACTTGGTTTTCCTTTTGATATCATCTAGCATGTTTCCTTGCTAATAGTTATAACAGAATTTCGATGCAGACTCCTTCGCACACTTTGCTGGGCATCCAACATGATAAAAGAAGCTCAGATCAAGTCCTGTTATCTGCTATGGGGAAAACTTTTGCCAGAGCATACCTGAACGAGGTTCATGAGATATTGCAGGATGATGGCTATAATGAGGACGACATGGCACCCCCCCCCGGCGGTTTTTGTTACTGTCCTCTCCGTGATAAACAGAATAAATAAATAGATAGATAGATTTTGTTTTCTTACTCTCATTTTATACCGCTCTGATGTGAGAAAATGCATATAGAGTCAGGTTTTCATCAATCATCGTGCTATTAAAACCTTACTGTTCTCGGATGCATGAAAAAGAAATGGCATCCATGTACACATTCTGCATGTAATGTCCACTTCTGAGATATCCCAAGAGTGTCATTTTCTGAAATTGCTCCTCAAGTGTTGCTTTCATGCTTTGAATGGTGACTTCGGGAGAGAACACTTGATATACATCTTACATATGTATTTGGAATGCTAGAACTTGCAGCTCTCTCTCCAGTCATGAACCTGTGAATTATCTGAGAGCTTCGTTGTCAAGAGGCATGCAGACAATGCCTTTAAATCCAAGGATTTTGCAGCTGCCGTCGAGTGTTACTCAAGGGTATGCTATATTATCATGTGATGCACACATATAATTCTCCTATCTGTACTTTTTGTCCAATTAAAATCGATACATTTTCTACTTTATTGGTTTTAGTAAATTTAGATTGGTTTTGTTCCAACTAGGCAGACGTGTGCCCCCATTTTTTCTTCTTCTGGGTTGCTATATGGCAGCCAGTAATTAGCACGCATTGCAGGTATTGTAAGTCAGGTGGCTGGATTTGTGATAATATTTATATCTTGCCATTGTTGTGCTTATCTAGGAAACAATCTTCTTTCAGCATATAATAAGGAGATATGATTTAGGTCCAAACCATTGTTTTTAGTTGAATTTAACATATAGGTTAAATTTCTATGTTTCCTTTGGACCAAGTTCTTTTCTTGCTGTTGTGTGTTTGAGCCCAAAATGTTTTCTTTCGGAGGAAGCGTCGGCTGCTGCGGTGCGCTGCAAGGCCTGGCGATCCTCACGACCAACATTCCCGCCAACGACGTCGTCGCGCCGGCGGAGGTTCACGTTCGCCAAGGGGGCGCTTGTCACCGCGTTGATCAGCTTCGCCTTCCAGCCATGGCGGCTGGTGGTCAGCTCCAGCGAGAGCTTTCGTCAACATCTGGCTGCTCAGCAACTCAGCGCTCGCGGGCCCCATCGGAGGGGTCCTCGCCGACCACTACATTGTCCGGCGCACAGCTCTGGACGTCGACGCGCTCTACTCGGAGGACAGGGGCAGCCCTTACTACTTCCAGGGTGGTTTCAACGTCGCCGCGATGGTGGCAATGGCGGCCGGAGTGGCGCCCATCGTGCCCGGATTTCTGCATTTGTCACGTCGTACAACAGTCCCTGGTTCGCAGCTTCTTGGTCGCCTGCGCCGTCTACTGTCTACTCTGCGGACCAGAGAGAGATGCAATCAAAACCCCAGTACAATTTATAAGACATACAAATTTATAAGCAAAACCCCACAGGCACACCTTGTTCCATATCTACACATGCAAATTTATAAGTCCGTCTATGTTAGCATTTTTTATATTTGTTGACAATCTTTGGTAAACAGCCTATAGCTGAGATTTGTAATAACGGATTACGGATGGTTAAGTGCACAATTCATGCAGACGCCTGAATAATAAAGACCGTCTCTACATCTGCCAAAATATGTTACTAGTGAACTTTTTTTTTTTGTTCTCCCTGGTGCATGCTACAAATTACAAACGAAAACATTTTTTCAGCAAAAATAAAAAGATTTTGTGAATCAACATTTGGTCGTGACTGTTAGTGCCTACATTTTGAACTACATATGAACCAACAATCAGTTTGGCCTAAAATGGCAGTTCCCACTTCTTTCAGGCAACCATAACGGCAGATTCACATCATCACACGACAACAATGGTTACCTCGATGCAGCATCTTATCGTGCTTTGTGCGAGATTTTTTTTAATGCCATGCCCCAATGTTGATGTATGAAACATGGGTCAAAAAGGGTCAGAAGTTAGACAGAAAAATCTTATTGATTGAACAAGTCGTTGATTAGCTAACATTTGTGCTACATAACGCTAGCTGTTTGGAGCAACTGTTGGTTGAACATCCTCATCATGATAATACCCACCAAACAGCTTGGATTTCGGTTGGACAGCTATGATAAAACATCTAACCTTCCAGCAATGGGCACCCTAGGCAGGCATATCAACGAGTCCTAGTTTTGATCATCTTTCCCCTAGATGCCTTCTTCTCCATTTTCTCCCTTTTCTTTCGGGTTTTCTCATCTTCAACTTCACCCTGAAAACAGGGGGTATTAATACCTGCCTGTCATATATCTCATAATTAAAATAATGTGTTGAAATTGATGATCAATCTATTTATACCTCTGGACCACCACTGGAAAATGCTCCTCTCAACAGACCGGAAATCTTGTATCCAGCAAAAGCTGGAATCTGCAAATGGATGGGTATACAAATATTAAGCAAAACAATAAGAAGTTCGCCATCATTGGCGAGCTCCCTTGAGAATCGGAACAATGGAAGCATCTGCAACTCTAGAGTCATGAGTGTATCTAAAATTCAAAACATGCACCCGCAACTTGAACTTAGTAATGTTTGCAAGACGATTGAAGCCTATAGGAAAGAAAAATTATTATGACACAAAAATACAGAAATGCAATATTCATCTAACTACTTGAAATAAGTAGCAATTAGTGATGGTCATCTGCATTGGTTATTCACTGAACTTTTCGTACTACTTTGCTTTGTAATTTTAAGACAAACAATGACCGAAATACAAGCTAGGCATATCAGACATATGACCAATGTTCCTAATCAGACAGCTTTGTTCAGCTAAAACAACAACCAAACTCTTCACAGAATAAAGATGCTCTGTGAAATTGAGGCCCAAAAGGGTACAAGCCAGCGCCCTGAAGCGATTGGACGGAAGCACAATATTTAAGAAAACATATGGTGTATGTTGTCTTACCACTAAATATGTCCACCAAAATTTCTCAGAAATGATGGACATCAGCTGCACGAAGACAGTGATATAGATCACATCATACAGATACCTGCAGAACAAAATGTAAAAGAATTGTTATTGGTTTGAAGATAACCAAAATGTACCAGTACCTCTCTATGAAAGCATAGCACTACAAAATAAATTGTCGGACTTCTCAACTCATTTTCTCATTATTTCATTTCTGTGGCCCATGTTTTTTAAAAAAATTTGTTACTAATGTAGCTAAGCTCTAAAGACTAATATGTGAATTGTTCAGCTTTGAAATGCTGAGAGCCGGGAGGCAGGTACTTTATAATCCTCTGTATGTATGCGTTATGCGTCACTGAGAGAGAGACTCATATGCATTCCCATATGCAACAAACACACCTGTTATCAAACAAGTGCCTGAGCTAACAGTTACACTGTCTCATGTAGTCACTTACTCGCAAATCCCACCAGTGCTCAAGTCGAAGCCACCATCCAGTAGTTCTCCATTATCAGAGTAAACTGGCTTGGCCATACTGGCAAGTTGCTTGTATGGAAGAAAATATGCAGCAGATGTTAACATAAATCCAATCCAATGCTTCCAGGTGAAGGATGAATGCATTATAGCCATCCTCGCCACTATGTAAATAGCCTGTATAACAACAAAGCATATAAGATACTAGTCCTCAAACCCAAAATAGCTAGAACATATAGTTAGGTGGTGACATACTTCGAGGTCAAGACAAAAGCAACAGAGGGAAACATCCACAAAGCATTGCAAGCATTTTTGTGAATAACAATCTTGAATCACATAAGGAATCAATACCAAATCTTGTAAAAAACAACAATACCACAAAAGAAATGAGAAGTCAACCGAATTAATAACAGAGGATATAGGAACAGTGTGTGGTTCCAAAACAAAACAAAAACAGGGTACTGGGCATGGAGGGGTTTTCCCCCTAACAACTGACATGAACTCTCAGCGTGTAAGCTCATCAATTCACTATCTTCTGTCATTTGTGGATTATAATACAGTATTACAAATGTATCACTATTCACTAGATTTTTAGTTGTTGGGTATATCAGGAAGAAAGGAACATGTCATAGCTCTGTATTGACCTTCCAACACCTAAAGGCGACTACAAGGCACAGATGAGTTATTCCACAGAACTAAACAAAATTAAGCTAAATCTCCACAGAATTTCATCATCCCGCGGGCAATTTTATCCTCGCCACAGCACTCTGGCATCCCAGATTCAGTTCTAGGCAGAGTGTTACTCCCTTTCCCTTCCGGCCGGTCTTCCGGCAAGAGAAAAAAATCTAGCAGAATGAGCACAACAATACCTCAAATACTGTCAGGTAGTCCAAATTTTATAGGTCTCACAAAAAATATACCAAAGCACGAGCTGTCCGAACAACAAATTAGACGGCAACGATCTACGGTGGACTAGGTGATCAACGGATCTGTCCCACGCGATTGAGGGGAGGGGAAGGGAGGGGTGGTTGAAGGTGGGTGCTCACGCTGGATATGAGGATGATGCGCAGGAGCAAATCCAAGCGCTTCCTGTTCTCGTCCTTCATCTTCTTCGCCCCCTGCTTCGCCATGGCTGCGATGCTCGAGGTTCTCCTCCCCCTTCGGTTTATGCTGGGAACTTGAGATCCTCGTGTGTTTTTTTATGGGATCCTCGTGTTTTTTTTATCACGATCCTCGTGTTTTTCTTTGGCAAGAAGCCGAGTCCGTCAGCTACGCCTACGCGAACTCTTTTCTTCTTGGACTCATTATTGGGCCGGGCCGCTTCCTCTTCTTCCCACCTGGTTTTCTTTGGGTTTAACTGGGCTCAGGCCCATTGATCCACTTGGTGCCGGTGCGGTAGCGTTTAAAGGCCACCTGCTCCGCACCCGTGCGATTCCACAACGGTCTAGCGCGCGCTACAAAGGCACCAACCGGCCGACGGACGGGAAGAACAAGCGAAGCGATCAAGGGGAGAGGGGAGAGGAGCGAGCGAGGAAGATGGCGCAGGTGTGGGCGGTGTCCCTGGCCGTGGCGTCGCTCGCCATCGGCATGCTCGGGGTGCTCGGCGTCTGGCTCTGCTACCTCTTCGACGCCGTGGCGCGGGGCCGCGCGCCCCGGACCCCGCCGCCCACACCCCAGGTGGCTTCCGAGGAGGACGGCAAGAACGGGCTCTCGGAGGCGGAGCTGATGCGGCTCGGCGGGGTCGCCGTGCTGGGGTCCGCGGATAGCGGGGAGGAGGAGGAGGGGGAGGCGCTCTGCCCGATCTGCCTCGACGCCATGGAGCCCGGCCGCGCCGTGCGCGTGCTCCCCGGCTGCAACCGCGCCTTCCACCAGGACTGCGTCGACCGATGGCTCGCCATCTCGCCGCGCTGCCCTGTATGCAACGTATGGGCCGCGCCGCCGCGGTCGCCCGCGTCCTCGCCGCGGGCGCCAAAGACCAGCTGGGATTCTTAAGGTGCGGGCGGCGCGTCTTCTCTGGCGCCTGGCGGGTCAGTTCTTGGTTCTTGACGAGTTCTTCGTTGGGTTCTGATCGTCGATCAAGAAGCCTTCTTGATGAACTCTCGCCGGTTTCGTACTTCTGGAGAGCGATTCTTGACGAATTCTTCTCGGCTACTTTGATTTAGTGAAGGATTCTTGGACGGGATTGCATGTACATCGACTCAATCCTCGAATTCCTGTTCCAGATCAGTAGGTTTTGCAGTTTTAGTTCTTATCAATTCGACAGACATTTCGACAGAGTTAGTCTTCCCGATGAACGAGCTGAATTGATTTATGCCAATGTTGGATACTTGGATTGCATAATCTGTCTTTGCTGTGTCACTGGCAGAAGGAATGCCTGTAATTGTGCATTACTGCACCTTTTTGTGGTCACAAAATCAGAGGTCGCTTTCAAAGATTCTACATCGTGATGTGGTATGTGTGGGATTGGCTATGAATCTTTGACAGTCTGTTTTGTACTTCTATGGCGCTTAACTTAGTTTTATTTCCTGACTAGGTGTTCCTAAAGATTCAGACTAGTTCTTTTGGTCGTTCCTGGGGTATGCCCCCGGAAAAAAATTCTATGCAGGAGGGCTAGCCTAGACTATCTTGAATCAGGTAGGTGATCTGTTTTTTTTTGAGATGAAACAAGGAATATATTAGACCATAGTTGAGTACATCATCAAGTTACAAGCACGCTGGAATACAACCTGATCATCTAAAAATCTTGTATAGTCTAAATTCTCAACTCCGGACCTATATGACGCTTCGTAAAGAAGGCCGCACAGGCAAACACTCGGCGTGCACAGGCAAACACCCAGCAACAAACTCGAGAACAGAAGCCCAGAGAATGGTGGCCAACACTCCTACATGCGAAGTGGAGAAACTCCTTTCTTGTGTCTTCTGTCTTCTTCTTTCTGCCACCGAAGAAAAAGAAAGACACCAAACAAATCCGCCATCACCGAAACCGGTGACCGGAAAGAAGCTCCGCAGCTAGCGACGGAGCCGCCAACCCGGAAGTAAAAGCTCACAGGGAAGCAACGCATCTCCCCAGAGATGCAATCCGCGGCCGTCAATGAGGACATCAACGACCCGGAAGAGAGATCCGCAGTTGCCGACCATGCCGACAGCCCGGAAGCAAATCCCTCCGTAGGGACAACAAAGCCGCCGCCAGCAGCACCGCCAGCAGCGCGGCCACGGGATCCCACGGGGATGCTGAGGTAGGTGATCTGTTTGGGCCGTAAACTTTCCCCTTCTCTGCTCTCTCTGTTTGCTCTGTAATGCTGGAACTACTGGGTATTTCCATTTTCGCTAATGGAAATGGGGGATGAGCCTCGAATCAAGAAAGGTGTTTCTAAAGCTGAAACTTGAAAGCTTGGTTCCTATGGTACCGCGCAAGACAAAGTTTTTGTTTGTACTCTATTGACAGAATCAGTAGATCTGACCTGATCCTCACGATGTCAAAAGTAGTATTTTCGTTTGTTCTGCCTTTGATCTGTGATCGGCAAATGGACTGCCAGCACTGTAGAGTCTGCTCCTTTTTCAGGTGAAACTTCTGCAGAAGTGGCTCTCAGAGATTCTGCCTCGTATAGTTCTGTACTGTGTAGTACAGCTGGGTTGAGATACTCAGAATGTCAGGTTTGAACTTATGATGACTTTCATGGTTATTAAGTCCCCGATTGAGATACTGGGAATGACAGTTTTAAACATCTGATAACTTTTATGGTTATTAAGTCCCTGAGCAGTGACTTTCCGAGTTTAGAACGTCATTCCTATTCTGCACCAAGCTAATATTTTCATAGTTGATATGCAGACCCTTTATTTGGCTACATGTTTTATTTGACTCTTGAGTGTTCCATTGCTCAACGCTGTCAAGCTATACAAATTTCAGTCTAGTCAATCTGTTTTTTATGCGACCAGTCAATCTGTTTGCTCGCACCTTGCAGCTAGTAGGGTATACAAAGCTACTAGGGCAGTACAGCTCAACGAACTACCAACTACCGCTGCTCCAAATCAAGTCTAGCACACTCGTCTGCATTATTATTGTAGAACTTTTGATGATCAAGTACTGCTTAAATGTATGATGATCTGCTTACTTTTGCATGGTGAATGCTGTCCTTTCAGATACTCCCTCCATCCTGAAATATAAGGCATTCCAACATTCTTTGAGAGTCAAAATTTTTTAAATTTGACCAAATTTTTAGAGAGAATCATAAAAATTTATGACAGCAAACAAATATATTATAAAAATATATTTAATGAAAAATCTAATGGTACATATTTGATATCATAAATGTTATTACTTTATTATATAAATTTGATCAAACTTGAAAAACTTTGACTCTCCAAAAATGTTGGAATGCCTTATATTTCAGGACGGAGGGAGTATACGTTTGCCAACATAAGACCCAGTTCTTATCAAATAATCTCGCTAATCCTACCAGACACCCAGTCACAGAATGCCGGCCTGCTGGGTGCTGGCTGTGTAAAGAATCTATTATTGCCTTATGGGGTCACATAATCAAGTAAAGAAAGTCACTAGAGTACAAAAAATCATAAAAAAGGAACAAAAATATAATGTTGTAAAAGATATATATGTTTGAAAGGCGGGTCTATTGCAGCGGTAGAGCCTACCATCTATAACCGGAAGGTCCCAGCCTTCCGGATTCGAGCCCGCATTTGTGCGGGAAAGTCTTGGTGCTTATAACAACCCTTCCTAGACCCCGCAGTGCGAGAAGCCTACGGCACTGGGTACGCCCTTTAAAGTATATACATGTGTTTCTGGGCACCATACACTTTTTTTCCTCGAATGCTGGGCACCATACACTTTGCTGAGCATGTTTCGAAGTAAAGAGATCACAGTATTTCTCAGTATGGAAACACTCACACAACAGAAGACTACAAAGATTTGTGAAGTGTGGATCATCAGTTAACTATCCACTCAATACAACTATGTTTTGCATCCCCTAACAATTTTCTTACAGAAAATTGCCCAAAAATTCATCGCATATAGTGCTGTTCCTTATTTAAAGTGATCAGTAAGCAATTAATTTAGACTGCATGAATTTTGGAATGATCTGAATAAGTAGCAAAGTCCAGGATGCAACCCAGATTAGCTGTGACCTGTCATGTCAAGCAGTTCATCAAGACCCTTTAATCTCTGCTTCCCTTCACTAATAAAAAACCTAACCTTTTGAGTATCATCACAATGGCGATATTTCTCAAACTCGGCCCTTGTGGTCTGCCTCAACTCATCTAGACAAACCATGTTCATGAATAATTAGTTGCACCTTAAAATATAGCAGCACATACAGTAGAGTAAAATGAGCAAGGAGCCTAACCTTGGGCATGTTCAGGGGCTCGACGAATAATTCGCAGTGCCTGTGCACGCAAGATGAAAGCCCGTAAATCCATGAAACGCGCCATTCAAGAACAACTTAAGCCAAGTAATGATCATGTCATGTGAAGCCTCCCAGCAAACTGGAAAGTCAATGAAAACAAGATGCATACGGTCATATAACCTTTGAGTGCTTGAAGTTAACATCATGTTTGACATCTGTATGGCACACAAGTATATCATGCATACTAAGAAAAGTTTTAAACATCTCTAGTCGAAATTCAACAACTACAGACATGTAAATTACACATCAATACCGCAAAAGTTATGCATCACCGCACATCACTCGCTAAGGGTAAATAATGCAAAAAAAAACAATGCATAGTCTCAACATAGTCTCTCATCTTCAATTTTCTCATGAACAACGGAAACAAGTGCTTCAAGAGCTTATGTTCTTCATGAACGAAAAAAAAATACTAAGGATCTCATGCCAAAGCATGTTCAAAACTATTTGAGTTTCAAAAGCAAATTAACCGAGCTTTCACCATGGCATCGCAAGGGCATTGTGTTACTTGTCTTAATTTCAGTGCTTAATGGCCTGCCTCAGAGGAAAACTGTTTTCAGTAATTCTACATACAGATCTAAACGGCACGCGGAAGAGGCAGACTGTCCTCCCCGCATTGCACTTAGAAGAAGGCAGGGCTCGAACCCGGGTCTCCGGGCCCTGGCTAAGAGCGAGCTCCACTAGCCAGCAGCCCGCGACCGCGAGAGCGTCCGCAGCGAGGGAGGAGTGAGCTGGGTGTCGACGCCAACATACGAACGCGTGGCACGGCGCGAGGGGGGCTTCTTGCAGCTCCTCTGGAGCGGTCAGATGGTCAGAGGGTCTGATCATACCAGTCGCCATGCAGAGACGACGATTTGACGAACGTTCATTCGAGAGGGATTCCGTCAGGATAAGCGCGTATAGAGTTATCTTAGGCTCGGCAGACCAGCTAAGACGTCTTCAAACGCCATGAGACGAGGGAAGAACAGCATATCGAAATTGAAAAAACTAGAGTAAAGAGAAAAGGTAAAGATGATAAAAGATAAATGTATTTGATTGGTTCGATTGGGTTGTATGTCCTCAATGGGATGGTCTTATCCCATTAAGAGTCGAAACTCTAATTAATTCCATACTAAAATACAACTCCTAACTCGGCCTGTACCGGTCTGACCGCTCCAATAGACCGGTCTGACCGGTCTGCCGGGGTGCAGAACTTTCTGAAGCCATATCTCTCTCATTCGGAGTCCAAATCGGACGTTCCATATATGCATTTTGATCGTCTCGACGAGATCTACGCAATGGTGAAATCCATTTTGTATTTTGAGAATATTGACCAGACCGGTCTGACCGGTTAGGTAAGAGGTCTGGCCGGTCTACTTCGATCTGCCATTTTTTAGTGTGAACACTGGGCTAGGAAGATACCAGGCCCTGGGCTAGTCTGTCGGCCTGAGAGGGTTCGGGCGCGGTCTTCTTCTTTGGGCTGACATATCCGAGAAAAACAACTTTTGGCCCATATTCACAGTTATTTCCTGGTAATTTCTAAAATTCCCCTCGATTTTTTTTTGGGGACGTGCCGCGGTGCCGGTGCATGCATTCATGGGTGCTCTACCTTCTCCACCGAATTCTGTCTTCAACTCGAGCAGAAGTTGTGCCCAAGCGGACTGTACTTAGATTTTTTTTAGTATTGAATTGCACTTTTGGAGCAAACCATGTGATCACGCTGCCGTTGATCCACGCTATCAAGTGAAAAGTCGAGCATGGTACTAGATTATGCGCGGTGATCCGCTTAGTATAATAGCAGCATTGCTGACCTACCGTGTGTGAACTTCCAGGTCTACAAGACTCAAGACGTAGGTTCGTTGCAGCAGCCATAGGTGAGCATAGTAAAATAGCAACGAGAACTTGGGGAAGAGACGCGGCAGTCTCAATGTCAACGCGAGCAATCCGTACGCTCTCCGCTCGCGAGTACGCAGACTCCAAGATGCTCCTAGATTCAGGAGCACAGGCCTCCGGTCATCGCCTTCGTCGCTCTCGAGGCCCGACGCTGTCATCTCGCGGCGGCAAATGTTTCGATCCCCCACGCGCGTGTCTGCAGAAACCGACGCGGCGCGTCCTGCTCCGCTTCGAGGAGGAGGAGGAGGAGGAGGAGGAGGAGGGCGATCCGCCGCCGCTCGCTCGTGCTGGATGGAAAAGTCTCTCTCCGCTTCAAGGAGTCAGGGCCGGCCCTGAGGGGGTGCGGACCGACCGCACCGGGCCTCTAAAAATCGGGGGTCTCCAAAAATTTCTATATGTTATGAGGCATGTCAAGTTAGTTATAAATAACATTTTTGCTTATAAGCCAGCTCATTTAAATGTTGAAAGAGACTCGGGTCATCTAAGTATTTGACATGGGCTTTGGAACATTAGCCCAGAGCTAATTTTGAGAGCTAATGTTTAGTCTTAAATTGGTAGGCTAAGCATTAGCCCAAGGTAGGTTGTTTGGATCCATGGACTAATGCCGACCCTCTCTCTCATTCTCATATCTAGGTGTGTGTGTATACTCACATTTTTTGTGGGGTTCATACTAAATTAGCCACATTATCACCTCTTGGAGGGGCTAAGAATTTTAGGAGAGATAATCCACTTTAACTCAAAATTATCCCTCGTACATCCAAACGGGTGGGATAATTTGGAACTAAAATGTGAGGGATAACTATTATCTCTATGTATCAAAACAGACCCATGACCCCCTCATAAATTTTGTAACCTATATTATATTGTTGGGCGTAACATCTCTGTCCAGTTGGAGGAATAAAGCCGCGCCCTGATCTGATAGAGGAAAATCAATCGACAACTTCTCCAACATCTGCCTAACTACACGCTTCAGTGCCTCCTTGACATCCTCGCGAGACGCTGCCGCTGTCTACAGATCGCCGATTTGCTAACTACTTGTCATGCCGATTACCAATTTGATTTTTTATATTTTTATAGTTAATGGGGGCTTCATTATTTTTTTTGCACTGGGCCACCAAAAAGTCAGGCCCGGCCCTGCAAGGAGTCAGAACACGCGAGTTCGATCGGCGCCGCGTTGTCGGCTGTCAGCTCGATCGATCGGTGTGCAATGAAAAACCGCGAGCGTGAGACGGAAGCAACCGAGCAGGAGCTAGCCGGTCGCTGCGTGGTGGTGCGTTTCGACGTCAATGGCGCGGTACAGAAGGCGAAAGCGGGGCATGAATGCTGCCGAACCCTTGCCGCGAGCTGGGCCGGCAGCGGAACGGTGGTTCGTGGGGCGACTGATAGAGATGGAGGTCTGGCCTGACGGTACTGTCACACTCACGGATCGAAAGCAGACAGGTTTGTGACGAACATGATTCCAATTAGCCATTTCGAATAATTTTGGTGATCGAATGACAACGTAATCAATGGGACTAACGTGTTTGTCAAGTGTATCTCATCAGGTCCCTAGAATGAAACAAAAAGCCCTAACAAAACAAAACACGAAGTAAGAACTCAAAGAAACGCTGAATTGAACGAGTTCTGCAGATTTCAGTAGGTTCGGATTATCCGAATCACACGCGTCGGATAAACACACCGAACCAGCCGAATTATCCGACGCTTAGAGTTAAGAGCCATCGGATCAACTCTGACAGGGTCCAAGGCTCAGTTGAAGAAAATCAAGTAGGTTCGGATTATCCGACCTGGTCAAAAGAGCACGTCGGATGAATGGTCGGATAGTGTACCAGAGAGCATGTTTGTCAGCTGGGTTTTCTCTCTGTTGGACCGGATGATCCGACATGGCAGTTCAAGGAGCGTCGGACTAATTGGCTCGGACAATGATCGTTACCGTTGGCTTGGAATTCAAATTGATAGTTGTATCGGATGATCCGACGCCTCAGTGAAGAACTGGTCGGATGAACACGTCAGATAAATGACGTCAGCAAAGGGCAACAGTCACTAGGGAACCACAGTGGGGTCGGATTATCCGACGCTATCGGGTCGAATTATCGGATGCTATGCGCAGGAAAAAGTTCAACGGCTCTACAACGGCTAGTTCGCTTGGAGGACTATATATATGGGTTCCCCTGGTCATTTGAAGTTTGCTGGAGACAAGAGACACCTCATATACATTGAAGAACAACTCCAAGCCTTTCCAAGAACAAATTGATTACATCTTTAGGTTTAGCACATCCTTAGTGAGTGATAGTGCTAGGATAGCTCCTAAGTGAGTGAGTGGGCAAGGTTGTGTACCTTGTGTTGTGGTTCTAGAGTGAACCAACACTTGTACTCGGTGAACCGGCCATCCTTGGAGTTTTGGTGACTCGCCGGCACGTCTTCGGCCCTCCGGCTTGGTGTGGAGTGGCGACGACAAGATTTGTGCGGGAGACGTGGAGACCCCCTTCCTTTGTGGAGAAGTTCCTTAGTGGAACCCGGGGCCAAGGTGACCGTGATTGTGTTCACAGAAGAGACTTGGTGGCCGAGAAGCAATACTCTTTGTGAGTGCTTCAACAACGTGAATGTATGTGTGCCTTTGTGGCTAACCGAACCACAGGATAAACACCCGCGTCAAAGAGTTTGCTTTCTCTCATCCCATCTTTAAGCTTCCGCATTTATATATTGCAATATTTGTGTGCCTTTACTTTCTAGAATAAAATCTTAATAGGATTGGCTATAGGTTGCATAACTCTTTTGGGATGATGGTTTTTATACTAGTAGAACACTAGTTGCAAATCTAGATAGTTTGATTTTAGTTTAATTTATGTGCAAATAGTTAGAGTTTGAGATTAAGATTTTTAGTTTGTCTAATTCATCTCCTTCCCCTCTTAAGCTACAGGCACCCGATTCCTTTTGAGATCAGAGAGGTTTGTTCTTGAGGCTCCGCCGAGACCATGATTGCAGATCGTCAAAAAGTTGCCAATGATTTGTTGGCGTCAGGACTCAGGATGGGATTGCCAATCTTTCAATTCATAGGCCTGCCCAAATTTGTACCGCTTGTATGGAGTGCCGTATTATGGCAGTGCGAACTGTGAAGCATACAGGAACAGATGGCAAGTGGAGTGTGCATTATTTTCACACGGAAAGGCATTTTCTGGTGAATCCCATTTTCTTGATGGTTTAAACTAACTCCGAACTACCTAAAAGGTCGGAATAGAGACCATGATATACTACAGAAACAAAGGCCAGTTTTAACTTAACCATTTGTATGCTAGTTACTTGAAATGGCTCTGTTCGCTGTGCTGGTGTTGAAGACTGCTGCTGGAGTGATGTGAGAGAAAAACACTGTTGGTTGATTGGTGGTTGCTGCTGGAGTGATGTGAAAGAAAAATACTGTTGGCTGGCTGGAGGCTGCTGGAGCATGGTAAAGCTGAAACTGCACATCAGCACACAACCGAAAGCATTGTGATAGAAACCACCGAAAATCCAAAATAATGCAGGGAGAAAAAGCGAGCCGCTTGCCCGTACAGCGGCAACCGCAACCACAACATGGCAGCAAGCTTGCAGCCAACCAGTGGATAACACGAAGAACAAGAGACCACGGTTTCTTTAATAGGACAGCCATCTGGCCATGTGCGACGGAATCTCGGCACCGGTTCGCCTTTGCTCCGCTCCAAACCACTGATACTTTTGGTTATGTTTCATGCCCAACCGAAAGGCGAAACAACAGAACAAGGTAAACTATTTGTCCACAGTAAAAAAGAAAAGGTACATGTACATGTGCCGGATTCACGGATCACCATTTCACTCACGGGTTCACAGTGACAGTGGCATAGCTAGCATGGCGACACCGTAAAATCTCACTGCCGGACAAGAGGAAAAAACAGAAGCAATCCTGGCAGCTAGCTACTCCCCTGAGCAACCTGCTCACACCATCAGTCGTCCTCAAATCACAAGCTCAAAACAGGTTGGATGCCAGAATTGAGATCAGTTCATCAGCCATCAGCACTTGCATTGTGATCCAAGGTCCAAAACACATCTCGATCTTTCCTCCCTTTCTGGTTCATACCAAAAAGAAAAAAAAAATCACAGGGCAAAATGCACAAACTCGCGGAGGATGATTAAGCAGCCATTGGAGCCCATGATAAGCAGGGTCCGGAGCAAAACAGCGCTGTACACATACATCTAGCACTTGGCGGTGATCAAAACGCACCCAACCCATAATTAGTCAAGGGATTACTAGCCATCAGCTGGCGCCGTTCGTCTACTAGCGGAGCGGCGGCGATCAGTAGACCTCCTCGGGGATGCTCTGCAGGCCGGGCTCCCACTCCCCGCTCGCCTGCATCCGGCGCGCCGCCTCGGCCGCCCGCCGCATGCTGCGCCGGCGGAGCGACTGCAGCCTCTGCTCGGCGCCCGGCCCGGCGCCCGCGCGCTGCCGGTGCCGCTCGCCGGTGGCCGCCGCCGCCGCCGCCGCCGCCGCGGCCGCGGTCACCGCGCCGGCCCCGTCGCCGAGCGCCGCGACCATCTGCTTGAGCTCGCGCTTGCTGACGACGATCTTGACGCGCACCGCGCCGCCGACGTCCTCCCGGGACAGGAGGCGGCCGCCGTGGTGCAGCTGCTCGAGCGCCGCCGCCGCCGCCTTGGACTGGTGCCGCGCGTCCGCGGCCGCGTCCCTGGGGAAGAAGCACCTGGACGCCATCCCCCCCCCCCCCCCCCCCCCCCCCGCGGGTGGCCGGCCTCGTCCTCCGGGTGGCGCGGCGGGCGAGCAAGCTCTGTTCTTGTACACCCCCACCTCCTCCTCGACGTCCCTTGCAAGTTACAGCACGGAGGCTAAAAGCGAAGGCAAAGTGAATGTGCGGGCCGCCGAGCAATGTGACACCCGCCCCATACCAACATCCTTATATACTCGCGGGCATGACACGTGGGCCCGGGGCAGGACTACCTTTACGTCTTCCCTGACCTCCTCTACCCATCACCTGACCTGTGCAAAACTTTGGCTCCTCACCAGATAGAAATTTCGCTGGAAGTAATTAATAATTAGTAAAGTAATGAGGGGCTGGGGGTAGCTTTTTTAAGACTTTTAAAACAATCATGAGACAGGGAGGGGGGCTAATTGAGATGGTGAGCTGAATAAAGATATGGGCGCCTCACATGGCCGTCCCTGTCGGCCTGTCCTCGCGGAGCCGGGATGGAGGAATCATTGGATGGGGAGAGGCCCCTTGCAAGCACAAAGCCTAACCCCCGGACGATGACTCGTGGAGTCTACGTCAGGGAATTCAAAATCGGTTGATAATCGCGATTATCGGTAAAATTTATCGTTATCGATACTAGCTGAAAATAAAAACCGACTGAAATTTCGATGGATTTCAATGTAAAATTCAAAAATTTAAAAAAATTCATAAAAATAGAGAACTTATTTTTATAAAAAACTAGAGCTTCTCTTGATTCCAGAATGCTGTCACATGATGAAAGCAATAATTATTTGGTGAGGGAAAAAATAATTTTATCTAACGATCCGTTACCATCCACTGGTTGTCGTGCGATTAAGGCCGATAATCAATAGATATGCGGCGATTATCGATGCTGCTGTAGCTGGGAGCGAGGGAGCTGTGATCGTGGCGTCGATATGTGTTCCCCTCTTATTTGAGTTCATTTAAATATTTAGGAATATTATTATGGATATCACACGTACCAGTAAGAAGAGAATGAAGAATGATTAAATTGATATGCCGAATGCCTTCATATATAGACTATGAGCTTGCTAGTTTGTATGTGGCTTGTACAGACTATGTACTCTTTTGTTTCTATGCACTATGAGGTTTGTATGAACTATGCATTCTTTTCTTTGTGTGAATTATGAGGTTTGTATGGACTATGCATTCGTTTGTTTATATGGACTATGCACTTCGTGTTTTGTATATATGTGCAAATTCATGTGCTTCATGCAATTTCATGGGCAAAATATGTAAACGTGTTTATTTCTTAGTCAATTCCATATGTAAAATTGTGCATTTATGTGTAATTTATCTAATAGAATATTATACATAACCTAAAAAATTAAATGCTATCAAACGTTTCTATTTTTTTTACTGCCAAAACATATTTTCAGTTGGCTAAGCGATAAATCGTTCGGTTTGCATCGATTATCAACCGATTTTCGTTTTTTGAATTTGATTCCTCTTACCAGTCGATTTTGGCGATTATTCACTGATTATCAATCGATTATCGTTACCGGAGGTCACTGATAAATGCTGTATTGTCGGTAAGGTAATCCTTGGTCTACGTACATCCCGTTTAAGGTGCGCGTAGTTGACGTGGGCATCGATCGACCTCGTTCGCTAGCCGCTGCAGCACCCCACCCACGATCCAGCATGCATGCGTATGTATGTTCCTCTTGCTCTCTCGGCACCTGCGCTGCTTCCACACTGTTGCGGGCTAGAGCTACAGATACTGACGATCCGTCAAGTACACGTACATGTACGCGTCGCTTTCAGGGGCACCGGATCGATCGGATCCTTGCGTGTACGCGGGACGATGATTGATGACGGTCACGGAGCTAGTTGCGCTGATACAACAGTCGAACGGACGGTCGTGAGGCGGCACGTACTGATCTGATGATTTCCGCCCAGATTTCAAACTCCATTAGAAAAGGATGGCTCGGAGCCGGCCGGCCCCTCGTAACCGTCAGTTAACCACCAGCAAGATTAGGAAACTGCTCCAAGATCAGGGCAGCGCTGATGATTAAACCCCCAACTACACCCGAAAGATCAACGCGGACGGTGAACCAACCCTCCATGATTGCACGCAGCGCAGTTTATAACGCGCGCGGCAATGCAACGCCAGCAGCGCAGATACGGGTGTTGATCAGTGCGTAGGCGAGTCACGAGATATCGAGCCGCGGCCGGAATCCTGCATGGTTCAGACTTGAGACAAGCTATCGACTATCGTCGTCGTCGATGATCCCTGCTTGCTTGCAGCAGGTGTGCGAAATTAAACGGAACTCTCCTGCGCACAGCCTAGCTTAATTAGACGGCGACGACGTGTCCAGATAGGTTTCGTCGGCTCATGATTAACTAACGAACTTGTCAACGGGCCGGGCGTACGCGAGTCTTTGGCTTCTCCGGGGGGGGCATCGATAGACGACGACCGATCTGGGTTCTGTGGCAGCGTGCAATGCATGGCGCGGCCGGCCATGTTTGCGGGGAGGAGTAACATGCATCAGCTCCTATAGCTGCCTAGCTAGCAACCGTTTTTCTTTGGGTGCACTGCAAACCATAGCACAGGGATATCCCCATTAAACAATGCCCGAGGATGATGCATCATACACATTCTTTGCACCGGTGCCCTGGCTTTCTTCACATGGACAAAGCTAGGCGCCTGCGCTGTACGTTGCGTGCCGCGCAGAGCGTCGCCATCGCAGCGGTGGCCCACATGCCAGCCTCGATCATTCTCCGGCCGGCGACCTAGCGAAACAAATAAAAGAATGTAAATGCTTAAATTAGGAGGCTTGGATTTTTCTAAAAAAACAAATCCGAGCCTATACACAGGCCTGCTAGCCAGATCGGTTGGATCTCAGCCTTTTTTTTATGAACTCGCTGCTAGCTGCGGCCTGCGGGCATGTTGAGGAGGACGTTGCTTCAAGGAAGGTCCCCTGCAGCACAGTTTGTACAGCAAGCTCAATGCTAGTACTGTGCAGCCCCGGGAACCGTAGTTAAATCCGGCTGGTACTACGGGCCGATCGAGCTGCTCTTGTTTGCTTGCGGCCGGAATCCATGCAGGCAAGTAGTGAGGTGCTATCGTAGGTGTACGTGTCACAAGTTTGACTTGATTTATAGAAAAAATGTACAATATTTATATCTCTAAATAAATTTATTAAAAAACTAAATTAAAAGATCTATCTAATGATATTAATTATATATCATAAATATTAATATTTTTATATAAAATTAATTAAAATTATTTCTCGGGAAGCAAAAACGACAGTTATTTAGGGACAGATGGAGTACTCACTACGGACAAGGCGCATGTGAAGGCGGGGAGAGAGCGCCCCTTTTCAGGTCAACATTATACGGGAGCGTTCTATGTTGCAGGAGCAGGGGAGGAGCCAGCAGCCTCTGCGATCCCAGATTCGCGTTAACAACTGCTTGCTTTGCTTGATACTCGGAATAATCGTCTCATCCCACGGACGATCCGCCCGGGCAGGCGGGCAGCGAGCCTGCGAATCTTGCGATCAGAGCTGGTGATCGACGACCTGCCGATCCTGCCTCGACTGGCCAGGATCGATCTTCGGCTGCGCCCGGCCGCCCGGGTTTGACACGTACTAGTACAGTGTTTCTTGCATTGGCTCATTGCTGGAGATCCACTCTAGTAGTCTAGTCTAGTTAGTGTAACCGAGGCTTGTGACTTGGGAGGAGCTGCAAGGTTACTTTGCGACGAAGAACGCGATGACGGTAAAAATCAGCAGCGGAGCTCTAGGTTGACGAGTCCGTAGTACCCTTGCTCAGCAAGTGTCGTGCGAGTGAATCCGCGGCCGATCATCAACCTTGGCTTGCGCAGCAGAGGCGTGCATGGCTAGCTAGCTCGCCGGCACAGCTCTCGTAATTGCTTTTGACAGGTCACATGCACTCCGACCCGACGGGGCCCACACGCCGAATAGACAACGATGACGGAGGGAACCCGAACAATAAAACGAGGAAACGCCGTGACGCAATGCTGATGCTGGCGTGACGTGTGCACGCCGATGCTCCGTGCTCGTAGCCCAGGGCCCCCGCTCCGACTCGACGTCCCGATCGGCGTTCGGCAAAGGAAATTATTTCGGATAAGCAAGACGCGCAGCAGCCAGCGCCCATCCGTCCGGGACACCACAACTTGTGCGCGCTACCAGAAATGGCAGCGACCTGGCCTCCTGATCGGGGGGCCCCAGGCTGCGCACGGGCGAGCGAACCGTTCCGCCCCGGCCGCCGGATCCCGCCTCGGCGGCGCGGATCGGGCCTGCGCCAGGGGCCCCGCTCTCGCGGCATCGCGGCCGCCCGTGCGGCGACGCACGGCCCGGACGCGTGCGCCCCCGGCCCGCGACTAGAAGGCGTGGGCGCTAGCTGGCCTGCTCCGTCCGTGCCCCTGGCCGAGGTCGTTGCGTGCCCGCGCCTCGCTCCTCCTGATGGCGAGAGCTCGGGCTCGGATCGCCCTCACGATCGGGGGCACGGCCGGGCATGGTCGTTTTCAGGTAGGTCACATGCGCGCCCTAGCTGTCCCCCCGCGCTAGCCTAGCCGAGCAGAGAGGCTCACGCCCAGCGGCGGGCCGCGACTGCTAGCTAGGCGCGCGCGCGTCACCGGCACGGCTGTCCTCTCGTCCGGTTGCGCTTGCGCGGCGGCAGCTGCTGTCACGGCGGGCTAGCTCGATCGGTGGCGGCAGCCCAGGCGACCGGGCCGGTCGCGTACGCAACGCAGCGAGGGATGGCCTCGCCACGGCCGTGTCCCCATGTGCGCGTTGATGCGCCGGGCGCCGTGGAGCCGGGCTGGATTTTCGCCGCTTCCGCGTCGGTTTGTCCAGAGGGCACCGGTCGCCGGGTCGTGCGAGCGGAGCGGGTGCCTCGCGTCGTACCTGAACCTTGGTGATCGAACGCCGCGGCCCGGCGGTGCTCTGATCGGGACAGTTGCGCGCCCGCCTGGCTCGTGGAATGGCGGCGGTCAGGTCAGGTGGTGTGATTGCTTGCTAATTTGTAGAGTATTTCCGGTACGGTCGGTTAGATATACTATGCATATATAAGAAGGCTTTGTTTAGTTCACTTTATGTTTTGCATTTTTGGAAAGGAATCTTTAACATTTGAAGTATTAAATGTAGACTAATTACAGTCTGTAAACTACGAGACGAATCTAATGAGTCTAATTAATCCATCATTAGAACATGTTTACTGTAGCATTAATTTAACACTTTAGTGTCTAATCACGCCCTAATTAGGCTCATTAGATTCGTCTCGCGATTTACAATCCATTTGTGTAATGCGATTTATTTTTCGATTACATTTAGTACACCATGCAAGCGATTTACAAAAAATTTACGTTTTGCGTTTTGGGATCTAAACAGTGCCGAAATAGGACCGCGATTCTGGCCTTGTTTAGATGCATAAAAGTGCATCTGTAAAGCACTGTAGCACTTTCGTTTGTATTTGGTAATTATTATCCCACCATGGGTTAACTAGGCTCAAAAGATTCGTCTCGCAAATTACAGACAAACTGTGTAAATTAATTATTTTGTTTAGCTACATTTAATACTTCATGCGTGTGTTTAAAGATTCGATGTGACGAGGTATCTTATAAAATTTTAGAATTTTGAAGGGAACTAAACAAGGGCTCTATTTGAAAGTTGGAGGGCGTTATTCTGTGCGAAGTACAGTTGGCGGAGGAATCATATGGGTGTGTGTGTGTGGCACGTCTTTTTTGCATCATCACCTACTCGGCTACTCCACAGGTACGCGGTGGCCACTGGCCAGTAATGCCGTTGCGATAAGCCGATACGTACGCAAGGCCTTGCCATTTTCAGTGTAACGGCGTACGGTAAGGCCATGTGATGTGGCACCACGGGCGCAGCTCATGGCGCCAAGGAACTGGATGAAGAGCTAGCTAGTCGAGCAGCACGGCATGGTACTGCCAGAACAGTTCATCCGGGTGCTACTGTTGGTAGCAAGTATTGAATGGGAAAAGTTTTCCTACATTGCGCTGATGACTCGGACGCCCGGCAGGACCAGGCTGTGTGTGCTTCAAAAAGCTTGCACAGCTTGAAAAGCCACTGACGATCTGCCTGTCGGTCGTTCGTTTCGCTTCCTCCACGTATCTGCAGGGCTTCCACAGTTAGCCCTGTGTCCCTGTCTTTCCCTTCGCTCCATTGTGGAGGGAGAAAACCTCATTTGCATAAGGTTTTCCAAAAAGAAAAAACTCGCATCGCCCAGGTGATCGATCAGCGGCACCGTCAAGATGATGCATTGCCTTGGCTCTTTGCAAAGAACCAAGACGAGCAGTAGATGTGATTCGATCGACTTGATCTGATGCTGATTAGACGTTGGCGAAGTGAAACATATCTCACAGGCCACCCAGTAGGCCATGGCGGTGTATGGTAAACTGTCTAATCAAATTTACACAAAAAGACGAACGTCCGCATGGAGTACTAAATGGAGTCTATTTACAAAATCTTTTCAGGGACGGATGTAACTTGATGAGATGAATCTAATGACGGTAATTAGTTGATGATTTGCTACAGTGATGCTACAGTGACTATCCTCTAATCGCGCGTCAAAGGCCTCATTAGATTCGTCTCGCGATTTACACGGAGTTGTGGAGATGATTTTGTAATTAGACTTCATTTAATACTCTAAATTAATAGTCAAAGGCTAAAAAAATTTCGCGAAATTTTTTACAGCCTGAACCAAACACGGCCCATGGTGGCAAGTGACATGGTGGTGTCGTGTTGCTCCCCATGGGTCATGTCATGCACAAATCACAACTGTAAACCTCTCGTTTAGATCTCGTCGTACTACTTAGCAGGAATATAATCTTTGTGGCCGAGCTGGATCCCATGGAACTGCTAGATCACTGACAGTCTGACACACACATGGAGCACGACACCAACTCGACGGCGAAGAAAGGGACTTGACACGCTGTTTGGTTCCTCTTTTCCTGTTCACTGTCCTTCACCCTTTTTTATAAGGACTGTCCTTTACTGATTGATTTGAATCCAGATATGTACACCGTCCGATCTCTCGGAAACGCAGGGAAAATTGTTTTTGGATCGATGGATCCAAATGCCAGATTAAAAATATGTGACATTTCAAATTTGGGATGCAACCATTGGGCGCTCATTTCGGCCCAATCAAATCGGCTGGTTGCAATCCAGCAGGAGGAAGAAGGCGAAGATCAGTAGAGAGCTGTACACGCAAAGAGCGGAACACTGCACGAAGGCACGCCTAGCTAATAAAGGCACTCCTCCGGGATGCTCTGCAGCGCCGGCGACCACCGGCCCTGGCGCCTCGCGGCGGCCACCACATCGGCCGCCGCCTGCTTCTTGGCGTGCTGCCGCTTGAGCACGCTGACGAGCTGCTCCAGCGCCGGCGGCAGCGCGAACCCTCCGCCGGCGCCGCCGCCCGCGACGGCCGCGGCCACCTGCTTGAGCTGCTGCTTGCTGAGCACGATCTTGACGCGCATCCCGGCCCCCGCGCCCTGCTGCTGGGCGGCCGCGGGGTCGGTGTCGGCGACGACGCTCTCCCCCGTGGACTGCTCGATGGCCGTGACCGTCTTGGTGTCCAGCTGCAGCCGCGGGCACCTCGCCAGCTTCCGGCCGTCCCTCCTCATCAACGCCGGCGCGGCAGCGGCCTCCAGCTCCATGGATCTGAACGCCCCTCGCTCTCGCGTGCTTGCAAAGCTAAACCTCCTTTCTACTCTCGGCTCGATCTAGGTGTTGGGACGCCAGTCGCGCTAGCGAACGACAAAGAGATATACTACAACAAGCTTACACCTGTGAGGGTCTCAGAACTAGGGTTTTTATATAGAGGAGGGTTTACGAGTGAGACAGCTCAGAGGCGCCTGCCTGTCCATGTAAAGATCGGAAAGGGACGCAACAGGCGGAATCTTTCTCCCATTTTCCACGGGATTAGTTAGAGCCCGGCCGCTTAAAATACCGCCCGGTATGCAGATGGAGACGGCCCGCAGCGTGTCAAACCCTACGAGGCTGCCTATACTACGACGCCCGGGCGGGCCCCGCCGTGTCACATGCCGGTGGGGATTTTTTTTTTCTTTCTAGCGCCGGTGCGTCGTCCCCGCAGGTGTGATCTGGATTTCCCATGAGCCCGAGCTTTACAGGTGGGGACTCGTGCCATCCTCCAATGGAGATAGAGATCGATGCGTCCATGTCTTCGTCCAATGGTGGCATTGCATCACTGTTTTCTGTGTTACCTGAGTTTTTTTCCTCTTAGAAAAGTGGTTATTATCTGATCTGAACGTCGTGCGTAGATGCCGCGACATGATATTGCCATGCTCGTCTCGTACGTACGAGCGGGTGCCGCTGTCTGGGTTTTGTCCGGCTGTCCCCGTGTCCGTCACTGCCTGCAGGGAAGAAGAGCCGAGTCCGAGCTGAAGACGATAACGCTCGATCATCTACGTCAAAGGAAAGGAAGCAGCCAAGCACTGTTGAAGCGGGGATGTGTTAAATTCTGACAGCACACGCATATGCATCACCCGGGCATGTGTATGTGCACGGGCCATACGCATCTGGTCGGAGCACTTTAATTTGGCGTTACTGAATGAATGCAACTACAGTACTTGGTTTATTTTTCTGATGCTGCGTCTTGGAGATCGACCAGCCAGCTGCCGACGCGTGTCTGGTCCGTGCGTACGTACGTACGTACAGCGCTGCAGTAGCCGCGAGTGAGCGTGCGTGGACTGTGGTCTCTCCCTTTTACAGCAACTAGTACATCGTGGAGAGCTACTAGCTAGCCGCCGCGAGTACTCTTTGGTGACCGAAGGACGATCGGGCGGGATTCCGGGAACGGAGGCCACTCGATCGCGTGGAAAGCCCCGCCCGTAAAGAGGAAACCCCGGTGCAGTCAAGAACGTGGAGAACCGTAGGCACGTACCACACCACCGACCTCGCTGCCGTTCTCTGTTCATCACTCGGTGCGCTCGGGTGGTTGCCGGCCGGTGCTGGGCATGGTGGCCCATCAGGCCAGGGGACGAACCAGTACAGGCCGGTGGCCCGGCCGGCTAGAGCTGCGTGCGTGAGCTGGACAAGAGCGCGTCCGCTTTATTTCATATTTTCATTTCATTCCTTTCTATAATTCCATTTCCTCCGGCGAATATATTCTCACACCTCGCCGCTGCGGTTCAGTCGTGGCCTCGTGGGGGGAAGGGGAGAATTTTCTTCTGGACCAGGAGTATGAATGATATTTTGCTGGGGATAATGTATGTGCGGCCTACTGGCAGATGCGGCTGCCCACTCTTTAGAAAGTTTAGGATCTGTCTCCTTGTCAGTTGATTGATATTTAAATATCTATCAATCACTTGTTTTCCTACCGTGTTGGCTGTGGGCCTTGTGTTTTGTGCCTGTTGGCTGTGGATAGCAAAACGGGCCCGCAAGTGTTTCGTTGTACCCGTTATCAGTATATGCCTTTTGTGCCTGTTTGCTGTGGGACCAATTTTTTGTACCTATTGGCTGTGGGCCTTGCGTTTTGTGCCTGTTGGCTGTGGGCCTTGTGTTTTTTGCCTGTTGGCTGTGGGCCCAGCTAAATAAAGCGCATAATTGACACCTGAAAAAACACAAGAAAAAGAAGACGGGTGGCGGGAAATATTTTCATGAAAGCCCGCCCAAAAAAAAAGGGCTTCTGTGCCTGTTCCCCCCATGACTGTCCATATAAGTCTCAAGTCAGATCGTTATCCTACATAAAACAAACAGAAAATAGGAGGAAAAAAAAGAAAAAACAAGAAAGAGAGAACAGATCTGTTCGTCACCGCCCCTCCTCCCATCCCCAAACTCTTTCTTCCAAAACTCACGTGTGGGACATGGAGGACGAGGATCCCTTCCCTAAAAGCAAAAGAAGGCAAAGGATGGAGCGTATCTGGGCACAAGACAACAACATGAACCCTCACGCTGCAGGGATGGAGGTAAAAAATGTTCTCCCTTAAGATCCACTTGTTTTTTGTTGCTTCTGGCTTCCAGATCCATTCCTAGATTGCACATGGAACAAGAAAAAGGAGATCCAATCAGAATCATGGAGAAATGAATTTTTTAGATCTACGAAAAAAGTTGTAGACAGGATAGCTCTTGAAAACAAGAAACATCTTATTAAAACAGTGTAATTTCAAAAAAAAAATCTGAATTGACTAACTAGACACACAAAGAACGAGTAGATATATTTTGCAGAAATAGGCATATCAACAAAATAACTGAATTGCTATGTACGTCCTCATAAGTTTAGATGCTAACTGAAATAAGAGAAAACATGGAGAAGCAAATTTCTAGATTCTAAAAAAAACTTGTAGACATGGTAACTCTTGAAACAAACAAACTTCTGGTTTCAAAAGCACAGTGTAGTTGAAAAAACTCTTGACAAACTGGCTTGTTACAACTCTTGACAAATAGGAGTATGCAAAAAATTCCAAAATTGTTATGTAAGTATTGTTAAAGTTTTGTTCCTAACTGAATAAGAAATAATTTGTTTGCATGCAGGCCGGTGATGGGGCATTCAAACAAATTGAGTAGATAAAGGCGACAGAGATGTCAAGCAACTCTATGGACAACTCAAACAAGGTTATGATGGGTGGGTATACAGAACTTATGATGGAACAGATTAGAAGTTCACAAGAATCACCATGTCATCTATTTGGGCCTGAGGTATGCATTTGATTATAATAAAAATACAATGAAAAAACAAAAACAAACAAGTCTAATTGAAAGTGTTTTGCATGAAGTTTGTATACCTCAGTAAATGATTGAAAAAATGCACTTGCAGGTATTGCTGAAGAGCATGGCCTGTGTGGATAAGAGGTTGACTTCTATACCTGCAGCAACAGTACAACTTCATGATCCTAGCTATAAACACGTCTATTCACCTCAGGTATGAAAATCAAAAATACCTTACAAAACACATTAGTCCTAATTTTATAAAAGTCAACATTTAGTGGTGTGTGAAAAAAGATTGGAAAATAGAAATGAAAGAAAACTTGTAAATGTTCATAGGTAGCACTAGGGGAAGGGGCACAGTCATTGACTGCTGAAGCTTATGATAAGAGTTTGATGGGTATGGATAGATGGAATTCAATCCAATGCACACAGGTTTGCCATGTGTAAAAGAAATACAAGAAAAAGTGTATTGATGAAAAACTATAAAGCTATTAACACATAATTTTTTGTGGTTTTATTTTAGCTTATGCATAATGGTGGATGTTCAGAACAGGGTGTGCCTTTTGCTCAGAACGCTGATGCTATGTGTGGTGCAGATGTACATGGATTGTATGAGGTTAGGAAAACACATATTTTTTATTTTGCTGAAATTGTGATATAAAACTAGCATACTTACATATTTCTCTTGTTGATCATGAAGGCTCATGTTGGTTCCCTTACGCATCTTCTAACAGCACAAGATGATTTTGATCCTCGATTTGATTACTCATTTGAGGTAAAAAAAATAGTATGAAAAATAAACAAAGCCAAAGAAAGTTAAAAGGGAAAAAATCACTGACCTTTTGTGTTCATGCAGAGTGGCTTGTATATAACAACAAGCAGGTGTGATGGTGCTACAGCAACAACAAGCAATGATGGGGCATATCAGGAAAACAATTTATCTGCAAGTACAGAAGGTTGTGATGTTGGTGTGAGGATTGGTACATCTAACAATGAAATAAACTCAAGCAATGATGGTTTGGAGTATCTCAGTATGTTGAATGAACAACTTGGGATCAATCAAGTGAAAGCTGCTGGTGGTGTAGCTGATAAAGCATCAGTTGAATCTTGCGGTGCTAATGGCCAACAACTTGACGATCTGCAAGCAAATGAAGAAACAGAAAATGCACAACAAATTAGTGGTGATGAGCAACCATACATATCAATCAATGATGCTGTTATTGCAGATGTTGAGCATAATACTAAAACAACCACAATAGCAATGGAAGATGACATTACAGAAGAAGACATAGAGATTTTTAAACACAATGAGACTGTAGAAGCAGCAACTATATCACTCAGCCAGGAAGGAGGTGAAGGTCTCCATGTGCCGAGGATTGATATGCAGGTTGAAACTGATGAGGAAGCACATGCCTTCTACAACAACTATGCCTTGATAGTGGGATTTTCAACAATAAAGTCAGGTACATACAGCTCAAGGGAAAAGGGGGCAACAGGAGAAGTGACAAGAAGAATTTACAAGTGCAACCGCAGAGGGAATCTCAGTCATGAGGATGTTGGAAAGAAAAACCAACATGAATCAGGTGTCCAGATAAGCAGTGATATAAAGAAAAGAAAGGTACTTCACATGAACAATGATGAAGCTGAGCCTGTACCAGCAGCAAGAAAGAGGCGGTGCAAAGTAATTGACAAGACAAACTGCCAAGCAGGCATGACAATAACAAAGAAGAATGGTGTTTGGACAGTTACTAGACTGAATCTTGAACACAACCACAACCTACTTGCTCCAGCACTAGCTAAGTTGCTGAGATCTCATAGATTCTTCACAGAGCAAGAGAAAGCTATGATCAGATCTTTCATAGATGTTAACATGCCCAACAGGAAAATACTAGCATTCCTATCATTTCTAAGAGTAGGAATGAAAAACACAAATTTGGTGAAGATTGATATTAGCAACTATAGAACAAGAGTGATGAGGGAATGTGGTGAAAATGACATCTCACAGGTAGTAAAGTTTTTGAAGCAGAAACAAGCGGAAGATCCTATGTTCTTTTTCACATTTGACATGGGAGAAGACTCAAAAGTGAGAAATATATTTTGGGCTTATGGAACAAGTAGAATATGCTATGAACATTACGGTGATGTCATAAGTTTCGATACAACATATGAAACAAACAGATATAACTTGAAATTCACACCATTTGTTGGTATAAATTGAACATGTGATGCAATTCATCATCACGAACAGACTGTGCTTCAATATTGGTGTCGGGTAGGGGCTGCTTCCCATGTTTGGCCAATCGATCCTTCAAACCCTTGTTTACAATCCGCTGGTCAAAAAAATAGAAAAAGACACAGAAGGTTAGGAAAAAAATCAACGCAGAATTACTTGTGAGGTGTGTATATTCTGTGTGTAAAACTTTAAAAGTTGAGAATAAATATACCTTTAAAGCCTCAAGTCTCTGTTCGTTATGATCAGAAGGCCCATCAGGCGGTAATGAAGACAACAGCTTTGAAGATGGTTGTTGCGAAGGAAAGTACCCACAGAAAATAACATCATCAGCATCAGGAAGAGAATTACCCTCCAAAATTTTGTCTGGTTGTGTGCGCGAACGTGAAGCCAAACGCTTTTTTCCTCAAGATAGACTGCAGCAAAAAAAAAGGCTGATGAAAAACCAAAACTAAAGGCTGATCATTTTTCAGATCAAAAAAGAAAAAGAAAAAAAGGAATAGTACCTCTGGATTATCGACAAATGTAGGTTGATCTGGAGTTGCTGCATGTGGCAAAAATGATGTACGACGAGACCGTGTCCGTTCAGCAATACTAGAACCGCCACATTCATTGTTCGCACTTGCAGGAGATATGGATAATCTCCTCCTCTTTGATTGAGAACCAACACCTATCCACATAATCACAAACCCCGATATAGTTGAACTGTAATTTTTAATTAACACTAGTATATGAAAAAGTTATAATAACAATTTTTAGAAGTTTCAGGATTCTATACCAAAAAAATTCATCTTGATAGGCAAAAAAAAGCTTAAAAAGTTATTGTAAACTATAAGTCTATAATGGTAGAATAATATTTCTGTTGCTACTGTTACCCTAAACAAATTAAGGGACTACAAAAAAAACAACAATAGAAACATCGTGTACCTCGGGACGAGTCCAACTGATCTGGTGTGCAATAGAAACTCCCTGAAACTTTCACAGTTTCTGTGATGCTCTCTGGGGCAGAGTGTAACACCTCTAGTGTTTAGTACTGTATAAAACAAGCAATTAACATGTAATGACACGTTAAACCCCCCCCCCCCAAATTCTGAATTACTTATAAGCCCGAAATTCCGTTTAAACACGCCAAAAAGTCAACTCTCACCCTTTTGCTCCAATGAAATTTTGCCCAAAATGAAAGTTGTAGAGTTTGACAAAATAAACAACTTTCGTGTTCAAAGTTTTTCAAGTTCTAACATGAAAATTTGAGTTAACCCCGAAAAACAAGTGGAATCATTAAACTAGAATTCAAATTTTAAACTTTCAAACCATCGCTCAAATGAATTTTTGACTGAAAGGAAAGTTGTAGGAAATTTAATTTTGAACAACTTTCGTGTTCAAAATTTTTCGAGTTTCTGTTGAAAATCGTGAGTTTGGGCTAAGTCAAATAGTTGACCTTGGTTTTTCTCTCTCCACTCTCTTTCTCTCTCCTCTCTCTCTTCCTCGCTGACTCTCCCCTCCCTGCGCGCGCGCGGCAGAGCACGCGCCGCTGCCACCCGCTGCAGCGCTCGCTGCCCTGCTGCCGCTCCGCACTGCCTCGCCGCGCCACTGACTGCCGCCGCGCTCGAGTGCGCACGCGCTTGGGCGCCGCTCGCTGCCACCCGCCCGCACGGCAGCCTCGCCGCCAGAGCCGCCGCGCCATTACTGCCCGTCGCCCGGCCACACCACCCCGCTCCCGTCCCCCGTCGTTGACCCCGCGCCGCGCTTGAGTGCTCGCCTGCACGCTCGCCCGCTGACCCTCCCTCCCATTCCATCACCGCTGCAGCACGCCCCCCCCCCCCTCGCTGCGCCCCTGCTTGCCACCAATGGCGCTCCGCGACGCCGCCGTTGCGACAAGCAAGCCCGGCCGCGCACCTGCCCGCGCCGCTGCCCACGGCCGGCCTTCAATGCTGCGCGCCACCGACACCCCGCACTCCCTTCCCTCTCCCTGGCCGCCTTAAAGGCCAAGCTGAGCCTCGCACACGCGCGCCCAAAGCCACAGCCGCCCGCCATGGCCGCCGCCTAAGCTCCACCGCCGAACTCCCCTCTGCAGCCCCTCTTCTCCCCATTCTGCCTCGCCACCTCGCGTTCCCGCTCCTCCCCTCTCCGCTCCACCCCAAGCCGAGCTCGCCCTCCGCTCCCCGCGCCCTGGAACGCCGCCGCCCACGCCATTGCCGCCGCCGAGCACCCCCCTCACCGCGGAGCCCCCTTCCCCGCCCTTCCTCGCCTCCAATGGACCTCCTAGCTAGCTTCTGCTCACCTCCGTGAAGCTCCCAGACCACTCACCTCCGCCCCGGACCGCCGGAGCGGCGCCACCGCCGTCCGCCGCCGGCCGCCGCCGACACTGCTCCGTGGCCGGCCCTCCACAAGCCACCTGCGCATTGTTCAAACTTTTACAGTACTTGTATTTTAGTTCCAAGAGCCTACAGGAAAAGTTTGAGAATTTTTAGTTAAGTCAATCTGGACCAAATGATTTTTGGTGGGGATAGCTACACTAAATCATTAAAAATAGTTTCTGTGCATGAAAAATTCTAATAATTTTTCTAGGGTTAACCTTGAGTAAGTAACCGTTCTAGTAAAATATGAAGCTCTGTAACTTGCTAGAACAGTCTGTAGAAATTAGTTTTGATCCATGCAGCAATACTTTGTACTATTTTTCATACCCTGCACAATGCTTGTTTAATTGTGAAAAATTTATGGCAGGCTCATCTTTAGGTAGACAACCCTCAGTTAAAATTTCAGTACCAGTACTTTCATAGTTTGACCTGTAAAATTCATTTTTGTTTCTAGCAGTAGCTGTTTGATTTATTTTTCATGGTTAATACGCTGCATGAAATGGGCTGAAAATTTCACAGTAGCCCGTTATTTAGATATGTATCATCCATAAAAATTTCAAACCTAGAATCTCTGTGTAACTTTATTTATGATAAGGACATGCTTGACCTAGCAATAAATAAGAAAAAAAAAATCTTTCTTTTGCTGCATAGGGATAAAAGAGAAAACCCATCCTAGTTACTTTGTGAAGTCAGTATAATGAGTATTACTCTATAAATTATTGTCCAAAATGATGTAACATAATCTTTTGCAAACCATCTTAAGTTGGTGTTGGGTTACAACTCTTTAATGAAGGTTTGATTAAATCGTATCACTAAAATAACTCACGCTTATGCATTTCATATAGATTCGACTACTCTCCCTGATGGTACGTACGAGTTGGTGCCGGAGTCCGAGAGTGAGCCGCGTGAAGCTCAAGTGAACCTAACTGAAGTCACTGAAGACCCGAACCGAGTTTCGGAAGAGCCCACAGCTAGTTACGCTCAGGAAGGCAAGCCCCGGAGCATGACCTACCTATTTTAAATTATGCAACTATTTGTATTCCTGTTTATTGTGCATTTAAGTTGCAGGAATTGTTTGGAACCTTAGTTGCATGATCCTAGGTACCTATGCTTGAACACTAGTATGTGTAGGTCGCTAGTTGGCTATGCTAATGGTTCAGTAGAAGTCGAGTGATTTCCTGTCACTCGCGAGCTTATAGGAGTTGAATGATTACTACACACTGCAATATAAGGTTTACGGGCGGGGTTGTGTACTTGTGATACCCCGTCTGTTTAATAAAAATGGATAAGGCCGCGGTGTGTGGTAGTGGTGGTTAAGCGTTTGAACGTACTAACCACATGCCGAGAATATGGTAATCGGTAAGCTTAAGTACCTGATGGAACCGGCCGTGGAACATACTCCCCACTGTCTGGTCTATGGTCACGCACGGGTGCAGGGCACCCTAGGACGGTGGGCCTGTTTCATGCCCAGGGAAAAAGGGGAAAAGTCGCGTGGGTGAATGCATTCCCCATGCGTGTGTTTAGGTCTGCCGGGCCAGGTTAACAAATTCGATTCGAATCGTCCGTCTCTCACGGATATTGAGACTGCTTAACCCCTTTTGCCATATAGAGTAAGAAGTGGAACAATGATGATGCGAAATTTGGTTGTTTGATGAAAAATAATTGCTTTCCACCATGTATGCTTTAGGATAGATGCTAACGTAGAATGGTTAATCATAATAGAACTTGAAAGCTAAAATCGGAAAATAAGGACTCACTGTTTTTCGGCAAAGACAAACCCCTCAAGCCAAAAGCCTTGCATGTCTAGTTAGAGGGTTAGTTATATCCTAGTCGGGTAAGCCTTGCGGAGTATTAGTATACTCAGCCTTGCTTGTGGCTAAATTTTGTTTCAGGTAATACTTTTGAGGACATGATTGCTAGTTTGACTTGGCCGTGTACTCTGCCTCCGGGTTGGTCGGTGGAGTGGGATACGACGCCGGCCAGCGATGGCAATGCCGAGTGATGTCATGTACGGGCTTCATCATGACATCATGTATCGTCGTTTAGAACTCGTTTTATTTTCCGCTGCAATGAACTCTGAACTACTTGCAATTTGAACTTCAAGTACCTTTCGGAGATTTCGAACTTGGTTTGTAATAATTAAGTTAAGACTCTGTAATGTAATATAACTGTGAAATGTTGTACTCTCTGGGCTCACCTTCGTGTGGGTTTCATGTAAGCTTTGGGTTCGATCGATGCTAAGGTGGATTCTTCGGGACTTTACCCGACAGCGCTGCCGAATTACTCCGGTTGAAGTGCGTGGTAGCCGGGATTATCCTTAAGATGATGGTTAGCGCACTTGAGCCGGGTTAATTAGGGTGGTACTGCCACAGCTGGTATCAGAGCCAAACAAAGCGCACACCCGAGAGTGTGACTAGATTTTAAAAGTTTTACTTAAAACTTAGCCACATAATCGCGTTTGGTAAATACGTTGGTTCGTTAAGGATTGTGTATAGTACGTAAAGCCCTAGGGAAAATTATGGGAGTTACTAGGTGGCTAGCTAACTTATGGTTTATTTATAACTGACTTCCAGCACATTTCTTTCTGTATTTTAAATTCAGCATTTACATTATGTAACGACGCACCTACGCTAAGGTAAGACGGTAAGGATCCTCAGTCAGCTGAGGGAGTCTGACCTTCCCGTCGGTGATGCGAGCCGAACGCTGCCCTCAAGCAGTGGCTTACTTGAGGTGCTGCCAATATACCAACTATAAGTTGACTATATTGGGAGTAAAGTATACTCAGTCAACTGAGGGAGATTGACCTTCCCGTCGGTGATGCGAACCGAACGCTGTGCTCAAGCAGTGGCCTACTTGAGCTGCTGCCAATATACCGACCATCGGTCGATTATATTGGGAGTAAAAGAAAACGTGAATACGTCACCTCAGTAGTGTATGAGCGCTGATCATGCAGTGTTGGACGCATGGATGCCGCTTCTATAGTGAGCGGTAATGTATGGGGACGCTTTCATGTGTGCTGGCATGAAAGGTTCAATGAAATTTATATCTGTCAATTTTCTGCTGGTACACTAACCGCGATTACGTAAGTTAAGCACGGTTAGAACTCGGCTAGAAATATATATATGGAGAGACGTAAGTTGTGCCATGCCACCGGTACTAACCCCGTAAGTCCAAAACTATTTGGCAATTGCTTTCCTTGTGAGGACGAATGGGTCATGCATGCATCATGATCATAAAATTGAAAGCCAATAAAAATAGATGTGGGTTAGTCGGGAATGTTAAGGTTTCACCTGAGCACGGTTCCTCTCCTCTCACTTAAGGTCTATCTAGAAATCTGTCATTTTCAGCTATATCCTGGAAGATGAATTTATTGAACTTGGTAGATGACTTTATCTGTAGAAGCGCCAATGGATAATTTTGCTCCAAAACTTGTCTACTAGCTTTTGTTTAAATTTGAGAATTTTTCGACTTCTATACCGTAGGGCACACTAGAAACTTTGACACCCTGTTTTTCTGTCAGCTTTGAGCACCTGTGTTGCACGAATTTTTAGGCCATCCTAGAAATGTTTTCTGCAGATGCGTTCAACACAAAACTTGTGCCAAATTTACTCACCAAGCTTCTGTAAAAATTTGGTGATTTTAGGCTGAGTGGTTTGACCTCAGCACTCAGTTTACTAACTCTCTGGTCACTGAAAATTCTGGGCTGACAGCAAAGCAAACTATAAGGATAAGACCTTCTTAGGCTCTGATCTAGCTCTTGAGTTGACTAGCAAAATTGTTTCTAACAACCTTAGGAATGTTCCTGTAAATTTTGAGAATTTTTAGAGCTCTGTACTTTCAGTTATACTCGTTTTTGTGCACTACCTAAAATCTGTTTTAGCCATCACTTACTTGTGCATATCTAATTGTACAGATGGCTGCCCCTGCACTCCTGGTGTTTGATGAGGATGGGCGTGCACACTCCGAGTGCACACACTGGCAGGGTTTTCCCTCCATTCTTTGGGAGGTGATGCGCGATGCCGGATATCCCAGTCCCCCACGCTATGTGGGCGAGGAGTTCCTTGAGATGGGAGTCGCGCGCTGTCGCGTGCGCATGACTCATGCTCCCCACCCTTTTCCAGATCACTGGGCTTCCTTGGAGCTGGAGGTAGTTGGATACCTTCTGGTTGACACTTGGGAAGTTGCAGCCATGACAGCACTCAACAAGTTTTGTGAGAAGAATTATGCAGCTGTCACACTAGCTCCTATTGGCCTCTTCCCAGCAGAGCAGCCCAATGACCCTAACTGGCTTAGTCGGGTCGGACACACTGGGTACCTTCAGCAAAACAGAGCTGCAGAGACTATCTCCATGTCAGTGAAGTGCATGAATGCATTGTACCGCTTGCAAACTTTACAGGCCAAGGCCATGACCCAGATCATTGCTTCTGCACGGACTAGCCACGAGATAGTGATTGCTAAGAATGAGCAGATCAGGGATTTGGATGCCCATGTTGGCCAACTGGAGGGTCTAATTGAGGAGCGTGATGTTCTCTTGGACAACAGGGATGCTGACTTTGCACTTCTTGAGCAGCAGTTTACCGCCCAGCAAGTTCAGTTGAATGCTGCCTTTGATCACATTGAGATGTTGGAGGCTCAGCAGGCCCAGCCTGAGGCCATGGAGGAGGAGCCCCAGGAGGTTCAGGGTATCTCAGGACTTGACACTACGTCTGGAGTGCCCCTGCCACCACTTCCGGGAGCTCACTCTCCAGTTAGGAGCGAGTCTTCCGTCAACAACCTGGACGACTTTTAGATGATGTCTTAAGTAGTCGTTCGCGCATACTCCCCTGTAGGGTAGGCTAACTTTGGATGGTGATGTAATAGGCTAACTAAGAGTTGAGTACCTCGCTTTTGTCAAAGAGTACCACTCCTATGTAAAAGTATCTTAATCGTTTAGGCTTTAGCTAAGAACTTGATGAATGGTTGTAATGGTTTAATTGCAGTGGAGTCTATCGCTGCAGAAACTTGTTTGAATTTTTATCCATGTTTCCTTGCATTTCTGGGCTGTGTGTCGAATACCAAAGTGGTTGGGAATTTCATGATCTAAGTGCTCACCAAATTTCAGCATTTTTAGACCTGTGTGTCAAAAGTTATGGCCCGAACATTACACCTCGGCCTGCTGAAAAACAGACTGGACAGAGCAGTAGAAATTGAATTTTTCGCCCACCTTAACTGTTGATTCAGCTTTGGAGTTGAATACTAAAGTTGTCGTATGATAAATTATCTATCTGTTGTAAAAATTTGGGCACATTTCGATGAAAATAGTGCGAGTTATGAATTTTCTTGTAACAAACAGCATTGCTGTCCCTATTGTTATCGTGCTCCTTTCAGTTTTACTTTTCAGCACTACCCTTCTGTTCTTGGGGAATGTCATATGTCATCCTACTAATGAGTGAATTTGCCATTCCAGATGGTAGGAGCGACACGTGGCAACCCTGAGGGTTTTGGGGACGCGAATGGTAGCAGTTCGCAGCGACCGCCACCACCGCCACCCAACTTCGCGGAATATATGGCCGCCCAAACCGAGTTACTCCGTCAACTCGTCCAGGGACAGCAACAACAGCAACAGCAACGGGGTGGACCCAATGTTCATCAACCTCAAGCTGCTGGTTACCCGGAATTCTTGGCAACTCAGCCCCCTCTGTTCAACAAAACAGAAGAGCCACTGGATGCGGATGCTTGGATTCGCACAATTGAGTCCAAGTTTTCCCTACTTCTGGCACCATGCTCAGAGCAAAACAAGGCTCGCTTTGCCGCGCAACAGCTTCGCGGTTCGGCACGTCTTTGGTGGGATAACTACCTTGGCATGCTCCCAGCTGATCACGTTGCCACTTGGGAGGAATTCAAGGCTGCATTCAAGGGTCACCATATTCCAGAAGGACTCATGGATAGGAAGCTGAATGAGTTCCTGGCTCTTACTCAAGGGACACGTACAGTTCTCCAATATGCCCAAGCTTTCAACAATCTCTGTCAGTACGCGGGCTATCATGCTGACACAGATATTAAGAAGCGTGATCGTTTTCGTAGAGGCTTAAACACCAAGCTCAAGGAACGACTAAACCCCATTAGGGTCGACACATACAATGAGCTGGTAAATCTCGCACTCACTCAAGAAGACTGTATCGTGACTCACCGTGCTGAGAAAAAGAGGAAAGCGCCAGCTTGACCCTCTAGTGCGCAGCCACAGAGATATCGCATAGTACAGAATGTTGCACCCCAGATTCCTCAGAAAGCCCCTCAGCCAGGGCGTTGGGTTATCAGGCCTCCACTGCAGCAAAGTGTTGCACGTTTCCCTATTCCTCAGTTAACTGGCCCAAGGCCAACTGCTCCACCGCCAGCCCGTCCAAGTGAGGGAAATCGTTGTTTCAATTGTGGGAGCTCAACTCATTTCGCCCGTGAGTGCCCGCAACCCAGGCGACAAAACCAGGGCCAAGGCTTTAATCAAAACAACAAGAACAAGGGCAGAAGGCAAACTGTTTAGGTCAAGCAAGGGCGTATCAATTTCACCACTCTTGCAGAACTTTCTGAGGGCGCACCAGTGATGACGGGTACATTTTCTATCCACAACAAGCATGCAGTTATATTATTTGATTCTGGTGCATCGCATAGTTTCATTGGTGCAAAATTTGGTGCAAAAATGGGTTTGGATTTTACTCACACAAAAGGGTCGTACATGATATCAACCCCAGGGGGTAAAATCGCTTCGAATCAAATAACACGGCTTGTGCCAATCAAGTTGGGTAGCCTGACCATCAACACCGACCTTATACTCCTACCACTTGAGGGTATAGATATCATCCTGGGGATGAATTGGATGACTCAGCATGGGGTTATAATAGATATTCCTGCCAGAGCTGTTGAACTAAATTCCCCAATATACGGAGCCACTACTCTCTATTTACCCTTCCAAGAGTGTGTCAATTCTTGTGCCTTTGCCATGAGCACATCCAACCCAGAAGAAATTCCGGTGGTATGCGAGTACGCCGATGTATTTCCGGAGGACTTGCCAGGAATGCCACCAGATAGAGAGATTGAGTTTATTATTGAACTACAACCAGGCACTGCCCCTATCTCAAAGAGGCCATATAGAATGCCACCTAAAGAGTTGGCCGAGTTAAAAATCCAACTTCAAGAGCTTCTGGACAAGGGCTTCATTCGCCCCAGTGCATCACCTTGGGGTTGTCCAGCCCTCTTTGTAAAGAAAAAGGATGATAGTTTGAGGTTGTGTGTGGACTACCGACCTCTCAATGCGGTGACAATCAAAAACAAATATCCCCTTCCCCGCATTGATGTTCTTTTCGATCAACTGGCTGGAGCTAGAATTTTCTCAAAGATTGATCTTCGCTCTGGCTATCATCAGATTAAAATTCGTCCATGTGATATTCCTAAAACCGCATTCTCCACACGGTATGGACTCTACGAGTATTTGGTCATGTCTTTTGGTCTCACAAATGCACCTGCCTACTTCATGTATCTCATGAACTCGGTATTCATGCCTGAGCTCGACAAGTTCGTCGTGGTTTTCATTGATGACATCCTTATTTATTCCAAGAATGAGGAAGACCATGCTAAGCACCTGCGCATTGTTCTTCAACGTCTTCGGGACCATCAGCTCTATGCTAAATTCTCCAAATGTGAATTCTGGCTAGATAGTGTGAAATTCTTGGGCCACACTATTTCCAGCGAAGGCATAGCTGTGGATCCTAGCAAAGTGCAAGAAGTGATGGACTGGAAACCTCCTACCTCCGTTCATCAGATTCGCAGTTTTCTTGGTTTAGACGGATATTATCGCCGATTCATTCCGGATTTCTCCAGAATTGCTAAGCCAATGACTGAACTATTGAAGAAAGGAGTAAAGTTTGTGTGGGATGAAAAATGTGAAAAGGCTTTCCACACCCTAAGGGAGCAGTTGACTACAGCACCTGTCTTAGCTCAACTTGATAACACCAAGTCCTTTGACGTGTATTGTGACGCGTCAGGTACTGGTCTTGGTTGTGTGCTCATGCAAGACAATAGAGTTATTGCTTATGCGTCACGAGCTCTGCGACCCCATGAGCAGAATTATCCTACTCACGACCTCGAATTAGCAGCTGTCATTCATGCTCTAAAGATATGGAGGCATTATCTTATGGGTACGCATTGCAATATCTACACCGATCACAAAAGTCTCAAATATATCTTCACTCAAGCTGACCTAAATATGAGACAAAGACGGTGGCTAGAATTAATCAAGGATTATGATCTTGAGGTGCACTATCACCCAGGCAAGGCTAATGTTGTAGCAGATGCATTAAGTCGCAAAGCTCATTGCCATTGCCTATCCATGGAATCCTATTCTGAAACCCTCTGTCATGAGATGAGGAAACTCCAGTTGGAAATGATTCCCCAAGGCACATTAAATCACCTCGCAATTGAACCAACTCTTCATGATCAAATCATTATGGCCCAGTTACATGATAAAGGTGTGGGGATCATTAAACAGAAACTCTCTCAAGGAGAAAGGAAGTATAAGTGTTTTCGTCAGGACCATAAGGGAGTCCTATGGTTTGAAAGTCGTTTAGTTGTTCCGAAAAATCATGATCTTCGAAAGCAAATTCTCGACGAGGCACATCTTTCCAAATTTTCTATTCACCTGGGCAGTACCAAGATGTATCAAGATCTTAGGCAGAATTTCTGGTGGACTAGGATGAAAAGGGAAATTGCTAAATATGTCTCGGAATGTGACACCTGCCAGAGAGTAAAAGCCAGCCACTTGAGAGTAGCCGGTTTGCTTCAACCTCTACCTATCCCGTCATGGAAATGGGAAGACATAAGTATGGACTTCATTGTTGGATTACCCAACACATCCCAGAGACATGATTCCATTTGGGTTATCGTGGATAGACTCACCAAGACGGCACATTTTATTCCAGTACATACTACTTACACTGCCAAGAAGTATGCCGAGATCTATCTCGATCGTATTGTTTGCTTGCATGGGGTACCCAAGACAATCATTTCTGATCGTGGGACACAGTTCGTTGCACGCTTTTGGGAACAGTTGCAAGCATCTCTTGGGACAAAATTAATTCGAAGCTCAGCTTATCACCCCCAAACTGATGGGCAAACTGACAGGGTGAACCAAATCCTGGAAGACATGTTGAGAGCTTGCGTCATTCATTATGACAAGAGTTGGGACAAATGTCTAGCTCTAGCGGAGTTCTCATATAACAATAGTTATCAAGAGAATTTGAAAATGGCATCATTTGAGGCCTTATATGGTCGACGGTGTCGTACCCCTTTGAGTTGGTCGCAAGTCGGAGAACGAGTGGTATTCGGACCCGATCTCGTAACAGAGGCAGAAGAGAAAGTAAGGGTAATACAAGGGAATTTAAAGGCCGCCCAGTCTAGGCAAAAGAGTTATTTTGATAAAAGGAGAGACCCTTTGCAATTTGAAGTGGGTAATTATGTCTATCTTCGAGTCTCGCCAACCAAGGGTGTGCAGAGATTCGGTGTGAAGGGCAAATTAGCTCCCCGATATGTTGGCCCTTATGAAATCACTGAGATTTGTGGACCCGTGGCCTATAGACTACGCCTTCCTCCTCGACTGGCAGCAGTACATGATGTTTTCCATGTTTCTCAACTCAAGAAGTGTGTTCGGGTTCCCACCGAAATCATTGAACAAACAAAAATATTGGTAGAACCAGATCTCTCTTACGTCGAATACCCTATCAAGGTTCTTGATCAAAAGGAAAGGGTCACTCGAAGAAAAGCAGTTAAGATGTACAAGATTCAATGGAGTCACCATACCGAAGAGGAAGCTACCTAGGAAACTGAAAGCTACCTAAATCAGAGTTTCCTCGGCTTTCTGAATACCCCTGGAGGTACACCTTTTTCCTGCACTTAGCTTGCTTATCTGAATCTCGGGACGAGATTCTCTTAAGGGGGGTAGGCTGTAACACCTCTAGTGTTTAGTACTGTATAAAACAAGAAATTAACATGTAATGACACGTTAAACCCCCCCCCAATTCTGAATTACTTATAAGCCCGAAATTCCGTTTAAACACGCCAAAAAGTCAACTCTCACCCTTTTGCTCCAATGAAATTTTGCCCAAAATGAAAGTTGTAGAGTTTGACAAAATAAACAACTTTCGTGTTCAAAGTTTTTCAAGTTCTAACATGAAAATTTGAGTTAACCCCGAAAAACAAGCGGAATCATTAAACTCGAATTCAAATTTTAAACTTTCAAACCATCGCTCAAATGAATTTTTGACTGAAAGGAAAGTTGTAGGAAATTTAATTTTGAACAACTTTCGTGTTCAAAATTTTTCGAGTTTCTGTTGAAAATCGTGAGTTTGGGCTAAGTCAAACAGTTGACCTTGGTTTTTCTCTCTCCACTCTCTTTCTCTCCTCTCTCTCTTCCTCGCTGACTCTCCCCTCCCTGCGCGCGCGCGGCAGAGCACGCGCCGCTGCCACCCGCTGCCACGCTCGCTGCCCTGCTGCCGCTCCGCACTGCCTCGCCGCGCCACTGACTGCCGCCGCGCTCGAGTGCGCACGCGCCTGGGCGCCGCTCGCTGCCACCCGCCCGCACGGCAGCCTCGCCGCCAGAGCCGCCGCACCATTACTGCCCGTCGCCCGGCCACACCACCCCGCTCCCGTCCCCCGTCGTTGACCCCGCGCCGCGCTTGAGTGCTCGCCTGCACGCTCGCCCGCTGACCCTCCCTCCCATTCCATCACCGCTGCAGCACGCCCCCCCTCGCTGCGCCCCTGCTTGCCACCAATGGCGCTCCGCGACGCCGTCGTTGCGACAAGCAAGCCCGGCCGCGCACCTGCCCGCGCCGCTGCCCACGGCCGGCCTTCAATGCTGCGCGCCACCGACACCCCGCACTCCCTTCCCTCTCCCTGGCCGCCTTAAAGGCCAAGCTGAGCCTCGCACACGCGCGCCCAAAGCCACAGCCGCCCGCCATGGCCGCCGCCTAAGCTCCACCGCCGAACTCCCCTCTGCAGCCCCTCTTCTCCCCATTCTGCCTCGCCACCTCGCGTTCCCGCTCCTCCCCTCTCCGCTCCACCCCAAGCCGAGCTCGCCCTCCGCTCCCCGCGCCCTGGAACGCCGCCGCCCACGCCATTGCCGCCGCCGAGCACCCCCCTCACCGCGGAGCCCCCTTACCCGCCCTTCCTCGCCTCCAATGGACCTCCTAGCTAGCTTCTGCTCACCTCCGTGAAGCTCCCAGACCACTCACCTCCGCCCCGGACCGCCGGAGCGGCGCTACCGCCGTCCGCCGCCGGCCGCCGCCGCCACTGCTCCGTGGCCGGCCCTCCACAAGCCACCCCGAGCTCAACCAAGGGCGTCCCAAGGTTGCTCTCGCTCTCCGCATGCTGTTCCCCCACTTCCCCTCGCCGCCGGCGAGCTCCCTCGCCGGGAACCGGACCGCCCGCCGCCTCCCCTGCTCCAAGTCCGGCCAAGGGCATGTCCGCGAGGAAAACACTTCTTCCAGGGGCCTAGATGCTAGTTTACATTTCCTTTTTCTTTTTGTTTTGAAAAATAGCAAATTAGTAAATTCGTTTAAAAATCGTAGAAAAATCAGAAAAATGCAAACTCAATTGTTCTGGAATCTTTGCAAAGATATCTACAACTTTTTCTACATGCACTTTTTCATTTGCTCAATAGTTTTTACTTCATTTAAAATGCAAAGGAAATGTTCTTTATATTAGATCTCAAGTTACAAGCATGAGTTGTTAGCCATATTTGGTCAGTAGGTTACATGTTAGACGTCTAAGCTTGTGTAAAAATTTCGTGGACAGTTTACATGCCTAGCTATCATTTTATTTAACTCTTGTTATATGCCTAGGAGGGATAGTTTTATTTACCCAGGGTGTTATGATATGTTTCATGGGTTCAAACTTTTACAGTACTTGTATTTTAGTTCCAAGAGCCTACAGAAAAAGTTTGAGAATTTTTAGTTAAATCAATCTGGACCAAATGATTTTTGGTGAGGATAGCTACACTAAATCATTAAAAATAGTTTCTGTGCATGAAAAATTCTAATAATTTTTATAGGGGTTAACCTTGAGTGAGTAACCGTTCTAGTAAAATATGAGGCTCTGTAACTTGCTAGAACATTCTGTAGAAATTAGTTTTGATCCATGCAGCAATACTTTGTACTATTTTTCATACCCTGCACAATGCTTGTTTAATTGTGAAAAATTTATGGCAGGCTCATATTTAGGTATACAACCCTCAGTTAAAATTTCAGTACCAGTACTTTCATAGTTTGACCTGTAAAATTCATTTTTGTTTCTAGGAGTAGCTGTTTGATTTATTTTTCATGGTTAATAGGCTACATGAAATGGGCTGAAAATTTCACAGTAGGCCAGTTATTTAGATATGTATCATCCATAAAAATTTCAAACCTAGAATCTCTGTGTAACTTTATTTATGATAAGGACATGCTTGACCTAGCAATAAATAAGAAAAAAAAATCTTTCTTTTGCTGCATAGGGATAAAAGAGAAAACCCATCCTAGTTACTTTGTGAAGTCAGTATAATGAGTATTACTCTATAAATGATTGTCCAAAATGATGTAACATAATCTTTTGCAAACCATCTTAAGTTGGTGTTGGGTTACAACTCTTTAATGAAGGTTTGATTAAATCGTATCACTAAAATAACTCACGCTTATGCATTTCATATAGATTCGACTACTCTCCCTGACGGTACGTACGAGTTGGTGCCGGAGTCCGAGAGTGAGCCGCGTGAAGCTCAAGTGAACCTAACTGAAGTCACTGAAGACCCGAACCGAGTTTCGGAAGAGCCCACAGCTAGTTACGCTCAGGAAGGCAAGCCCCGGAGCATGACCTATCTATTTTAAATTATGCAACTATTTGTATTCCTGTTTATTGAACATTTAAGTTGCAGGAATTGTTTGGAACCTTAGTTGCATGATCCTAGGTACCTATGCTTGAACACTAGTATGTGTAGGTCGCTAGTTGGCTATGCTAATGGTTCAGTAGAAGTCGAGTGATTTCCTGTCACTCGCGAGCTTATAGGAGTTGAATGATTACTACACACTGCAATATAAGGTTTACGGGCGGGGTTGTGTACTTGTGATACCCCGTCTGTTTAGTAAAAATGGATAAGGCTGCGGTGTGTGGTAGTGGTGGTTAAGCGTTTGAACGTACTAACCACATGCCGAGAATATGGTAATCGGTAAGCTTAAGTACCTGATGGAACCGGCCGTGGAACATACTCCCCACTGTCTGGTCTATGGTCACGCACGGGTGCAGGGCACCCTAGGACGGTGGGCCTGTTTCATGCCCGGGGAAAAAGGGGAAAAGTAGCGTGGGTGACTGCATTCCCCATGCGTGTGTTTAGGTCTGCTTGGCCAAGTTAACAAATTCGATTCGAATCGTCCGTCTCTCACGGATATTGAGACTGCTTAACCCCTTTTGCCACATAGAGTAAGAAGTGGAACAATGATGATGAGAAATTTGGTTGATTGATGAAAAATAATTGCTTTCCACCATGTATGCTTTAGGATAGATGTTAACGTAGAATGGTTAATCATAATAGAACTTGAAAGCTAAAATCGGAAAATAAGGACTCACTGTTTTTCGGCAAAGACAAACCCCTCAAGCCAAAAGCCTTGCATGTCTAGTTAGAGGGTTAGTTATATCCTAGTCGGGTAAGCCTTGCGGAGTATTAGTATACTCAGCCTTGCTTGTGGCTAAATTTTGTTTCAGGTAATACTTTTGAGGACATGATTGCTAGTTTGACTTGGCCGTGTACTCTGCCTCCGGGTTGGTCGGTGGAGTGGGATACAACGCCGGCCAGCGATGGCAATGCCGAGTGATGTCATGTACGGGCTTCATCATGACATCATGTATCGTCGTTTAGAACTCGTTTTATTTTCCGCTGCAATGAACTCTGAACTACTTGCAATTTGAACTTCAAGTACCTTTCGGAGATTTCGAACTTGGTTTGTAATAATTAAGTTAAGACTCTGTAATGTAATATAACTGTGAAATATTGTACTCTCTGGGCTCACCTTCGTGTGGGTTTCATGTAAGCTTTGGGTTCGATCGATGCTAAGGTGGATTCTTCGGGACTTTACCCGACAGCGCTGCCGAATTACTCCGGTTGAAGTGCGTGTTAGCCGGGATTATCCTTAAGATGATGGTTAGCGCACTTGAGCCGGGTTAATTAGGGTGGTACTGCCACACAGAGCTACAGTCACCACTGCTTGGAGTGATAATGACAGTATTGCCGCTACAATCATCGTGTGCGGCTGAAGCCTCCCCATTACCTTCAACATCAACATGAGCGCCACCATCAGCGGCCAGGTCTTCTCCTGCAGGTAGATTGCCATCCATATTGCATCTAGTATCCTTCTGATCGTTTGGAATGTCATCGTTGCTCGTGCTCGCTATCTTATCACGTTGAGCTCGCTGGTGAAAATAATTGATGACATCAATAATGATATTTTGAGCAGTTTGTGGAGCTGAATCAATGTTCCCTGCTGCATACTTCGTGTATAGTTCAGTGACATCATTCAGCGTCTGCAAGAAAAAAAAAAGGCTTCGTGTGTGAGCTAAAAAAATATAAGAACTGTTGAAAAACTAAAAAAAATGTAAAAAATACCTCAGGAGACATATTCCCATGAATAGTTTCAACAAGTGTCTTCTTGAAAGTGGCACCATCAATAACACAAGTTGGAGATGGCGTTCTACCCCCAGTTTGTTTGTAATAACAAGTTGACTTGAAAGGTAATACCTGCACATAAATAATATTAAACTAAAACACCATCTCTGTACTAATTTATAAACTGAACATAAAATTTTGTTTGTAATAACAAGTTGACTTTAAAAGGTAATACTAGCACATAAATAATACTAAACTAAGACACCATCTCCGTATGAATCTATTAACTGAACAGAAAAATCTATAACTGAACAGAAAATAACACCAACTCTGTACGAATCTATAAACTGAAGAGAAAATAACACCAAATCTATGCTAGTATATAAACTGAAGAGAAAATAACACCGTAATTAAAACAAAAAATAACATAGCTTTCATCATACATTGCATTTTCCATATGTGTGTCCTTGTACGCAATCAAACTTGGACATATCTTTGATCATGTCCCCCTTCCAAACAGAAATACGAGGGAGCGTTGGTGGTACTTGTTCCTGGCCAGTATTGAGAAAATCAAGATACACAACCTGCACATATAAAAACAAAAAAATTTACACAATGATAAAGAATTTATACAAGAACAATGAAGATGGCATGACACATTGAACTTACACAAAGGATAAACAAACATCCTCCCATAGTAGTGGTAGCTTGTTCATCTTTCTTGAGCCCATGATACTTCTCGATTTGCTTGAACAACCAATAATGAACAAACTTGCTCCAGTCCCACTCTTTGGCTTTCTTAACATCAACCAGTGGTTTGAGGTACTCGGTGCTAGGGCGAACATTTGAGTTCGGGCATAGGAAGGCAACTAGTGCAACTACGAGAAAATTGCGGACAAGGTCGTCATCGGAAATACCATCTTTCAGAATATTTTGACCGCAAACCTTCAAGGATGGCAGACTGGACATGTTCATTGACCTTAAGAAAGCAAGCTTTCCATGTTCTGCATGTGCTTTTGAGATTGTCTTCCCCCTAAGTGGGATGCCAAGCACATCATGGACAGTTTGTGGGGTTATGGGGATGGACTTATTCTTCAATACAATGTCCCAGCTGCTTTCACGGACATGATCAGCCACCCAACGAGCAAATGCGAGGGGTACTGCACACTTATCAAATAGCAGCAAAGATCCAAAACCATAAGACTCAATGACATCGCGCTTGTGTTTGTTCAGAGAGCCAAGAACCTCTGAAAAATAGGAGATATTTTGCTTTGTGACAGCCTTCAAAGCAACACCACGACTATTACCATTGCTTGTATTTCGAGCAGCATGAGAAACTTTGGAGCTGCTACCAACACAACCAGATACTTCAGAAATAAAGTGCCTGAATGAAGTGCACACCTAATGCAGGACAGAGAGAGAGAGAGAGAAATTACAATATAGAACAAGGAACCAAAACTGATATCATGAAAGAGAGGGCATTTTTGAATCTAAAAAAAAGATAACTTACTGATTTCTTTAGCATATTAAAAAGTGCATCATCATCAAGTGAACTCAAATGGACAAAACCAGAACTATGACTGTGTGCATTGTCATTTGGAGCTCCCTCATAATTTTCATCATCAGTATCTCTCTCAGATGAGTCTAAATACTCATGATCATCTTGGACATCATCATAGAAATTACCACGTGCAGGTTGACTCATCTAGCAAAAGAAGCAGCAAGAAAAGGTAGTACAAACATACACCAATCTATATTAGTTTGGGGACACAAACATCAACATACTGTGATTCAAACCATTATGATGCAGAATGCATGCATAGTCATAAAAAAATAATTTGCTACAACAGACATGATATTGAAAAATAATTTGCTTGAATGACAAACATAAATATGACACATCCTGGAATAGTATAAATTTAGTTCTTCTAACTGACTAATTCTATGCACCTAACTGTGTGAAATTATGATTAAGCTCTAGCTGATCCACAAAGACACATACACAAAACTAGGGAGGGAGGGAGAGTTCAGTAATCTAGCAAAAAAATAGCACTACTCCCTAACCAGTCAAAAACTGCTACAAGTTTTAATTTTTTAATCATATACAAAAGCGTCTTGGCAAATCAAATCAAATATAAAGATATTATTTTCAAGAATCAACAGTTCAACACCCCTTAGAACAAACATATTAACTCTAGGATGATCACGCTAGTTCATAATATGCTCATACACCAGCAACACTAGGTCATAGTGCACAAAATAAAAAACTTATTCAATCATGGCTTACCTATACAAGAAAAGGAATATAAACAGTTCTACAAAAAGTATTACATTACCATTGTAAAGCAAATCAAAATATTACTGTCTCAGATATGGAGCTTTCAAAGCTGAAAAAGAAGCAAAAGAAGAACTTCCCCCCTGATCCAAACAAAAAGAGTCATACAGTTAGCATGTATAACAGGAAAAAAAGAACAGACAAGAACGGTAACCCACTAAAAAAATTGACAAATGGTTTAATATGATAAGGCAAAAAACAAGGTCTACTAAAACACTAGACGATGGTAACCCACCAAACCAATGGGCTGAAATCAAAATAACCCAACTTTAGTAACCCCCTACTGGATATCAATCACAACCTACCTAAAAACAATCGCGTTTATTAGTACCAATAAACATGTGTACACAGACAGAAACATATAATAGACAATAAAAATCATGTGTGATTATGAAAGTCAGAAGCACCAAGCAAAACGTATCAAAGTGAGTGGGTTGGAGGAAAATGGTGAGCCAACACAGATAGAACCTGACATCAACAATAAAATGAGCCATAATATTTTATTCTTTTAGTACCTATAAGCACCTAGATTACTATTTATCTATGACTTCAAATACTCTGAGTTCATGATCTGTAGCCTGTATTCCATACGAACAACCAAAAGATGGGAAAAGGTAGTTTTTCGGTGCTAGAAATGTATCTGATTTCTGCAAAAAATGGAGCAAGCAAAAATGAACCAAAAACCCTAACACCTATATAGTAGATCCGCACACAACAGCCCACTTAAAAACTGTAATTGTGTGCCAAAACAAAGGGATCGACCACACCTGGTCTCACCACCAAAAAGTAAACAATCCCAACCCCCTCCCTTACACACGTTCACAAAACAACATCCCCTACCAAGCATGCTGGTGTCTCAATCCGTGGCTAACAGTTCCTGCATCTTGCCTAGCTAACGCCAGCTCCAGACACCCCCATCCGCGGGGGACCCGCGGCAGCGTGCTCGCCTGAGCTCTCACCGCCCGACACACCAGGCTCCGGGTCGGCGCTTGCCCTCAGTGCGTGCAGCCACAATCCCTTCCCCCAATCCCGAAACAGAAACATGAAAATCCATCTCAAAGAGGTGGTCGTGTGAAGAAATCTAGACAAGCATGTGCTGATCCCCTCACCCCAGCCCTCTCACTCACAGTGTGTTCCTTGTGCCCCTCCAAATCCCTCCCCCTCCATCCATGAAATGGAGTATAAATCAAACACACGCACAAATCATGGGGGGATCTAGGTGGAAACCCTAACAAAATCGCAGAGGGCACGCTCGCGGATGAGAAACTTACAGTCGAGGACGCCGCTGCCTCCTCCTCGCACTAGTTGCTGTCGCCGATGGGGGCTCCGGCGATCTGGGCACAGAATCACGCAGGCGCCCGCCCAGGAACCATGGCCTCCCCTTGGCTTCCTTCTATCAGACGCAAGAGTGGGTGGGGGTCTGAGCCTCTGACTGAGAAGTCGAAAGGGTAGGGTGGGTGGGGGAAATGATGAGAACGTTGCAGCCCGGATAATTAATATGGAATCCTTCACGGGTCTCACCTAGCACAAATTTGAACCCGCTAACAAAGTAACAGACACGAGGTAGCCTTTGGTGCGGGCCCGGAAACAAAATAACACAGGATCCAGGATCAACGTCCGCTTCATATCGTACGAGCCGCGTCGTCGATTGACGAATAACAAAATTTCAATTGGCTGACGCTGAGTAAATCTACTTTAGAAAAGCAAGATAGTCGGGGATAGCGGACTGGGCGCCATGGGATAATACTCGGTGTTGACGGCTAGCTCGCTGGTTTAGGATAGGATATAAACATTGGTAGTCAAGAAGCGTGTGTTCATACTGGGGCAACAGGCTGGCAGCTGGCTGCCTTAGCAGTTGACACGTACTCCCTCCGTATTGGTAAAAAAATTGTTTTGGACAAGGTTTGGGTCAAACATTGAGAATATTAATCATCAATAATTTTTAAGTTGCTGAGTTTACAAATATGAAAATTATATGAATAGATCTGTCTTGAAAAATACTTTTATAAAAGTTTACGTATATCACTTTTCTATAAATATTTTTAAAAAAAAAGAGGTTAAAGTTGTGTTTTGGAGACCGTGTCGCTGTCCTAAACGACTTTCTTTACTAATATTTACTAATAGGGACGGAGGGAGTACTCCGTTCATTGACTTCAACCGAACAAATAGAAAAACTTTCCTTAAGAAAAAAAAGAAGAAAATGTTTTTGAGGGAAGAAATAACTGCAAGTCATTTGATGACTTGATGTTCTTCTGTTCTGCGGCGGTTGTCGAGTCTCATCGAAACGGTCCAGTTTTGTAGACGAAGCCCACTTGACGTTGGACTGTCACCTATATCATGTTGAGGCCCAATCTGCTTTTGAATCCGTTTCACTCCAAATGTGTTCTCCGACTAGATTGGGCGACTTGCCGCCAGGGTTAACCAAACCGGTGGGAACCGGTCCGGTTTGACCGGTCAAATCGGTTCGGCCCGGTTTTGGTTTGGACGAGTATTAAACCGGTCCAAATTCAAAATTTAAATTTAAATTTAAAAAAATAAAAAAATTTCTAAGAATATTTCAAGGTGCGACGAATTTAATGGTGTCAAATTTTGTAAAAAAATGATCTATTTAGTATAGTTTGCGGGCATATGAAGTTAAATCAAAAAAGAAAAAGAAAAAATGGGTCGGCCCATTAAGACCCACCGCATATGGCGACCGGTAAACCGGTCAAATCGGGAAACCACTTTTAAACCGTCGGATTTTTTGATTAAAACACCAGTAACCGGTCAGACCGGACTGGTAAACCGGCCGGTATACCGGTCGGAACCGGTTACACATGTGCTTTTGAATTTAGATTTGAATTCAACCGATTTCCACCGGTTTCCGGTCAAACCGGTCCGGTAAACCGCTACCGGAGGGCGGCGGTTTGACCGGATCGGTCGGTTTTGTAAACCCTGCTTGCCGCTGCTATTACAGGCCCAATCTGCTTTCTTTCATCCTTTTTCTAAACTGTCGACTAATCCAACTCTGAAAAGAAATCTAACACTCAAATGAATGAAAAGGAACCCATCATCTTACTGCAAAAATCGCCACATGTTTTGTTCAGCATGATCTTCCGCCACCTGAAAAATCCGGGCATGTTTCTGTAATTCTACATGTGCAGCTGTGTAACTTATGCTGGGCAAAAAGTACGCGCAGACAAGTCCCTGCGCGTGCCATTCTCCCAGAGCACGAGACATTCAGATTCCCCGCTGTCAGGCAGAAGAAGAATCAACGGAAAACCCCCAGCCCACTCGTAACAATAATAGCAAGCGAAACGACTCCCCGTGTCTCCACGTGACGTGGCATCGAGCCCTCTTCAGAGAGCAGATCGGCAACAGGCCAGAAGCGGCTTCCCCCATGAGCAAGCAACCCCTGCTCGTGATCGCGGCACCACACAACACAAAGCCAAGCAGCTCGCTCGGCTCGAGCGCAACCGCCGCCGTGGAGCGTGCTGCGCTGCGCGCACACCGCACATGCCAATCAACAGTGCTGCTCGTCGTCATCCTTTCCCGGAAGCAAGGGAAAACGGGCGATGCGGCCGGTGAACCAGATCCGACCGCGCCGTCGCATCCTTCCATTCCCGTCAGGAATCCGGGGGCAGCAAGGCACCACCGGAACCGGGTACCCAATCAGCTCGCCCGCCGGGCGCCGGGGTGTGGGGTGGAGTGCACTCCAGAGCGCACTACCCTCTGTCGATGCCCCATGCGTACAAGGCACCGAAACCCCGGAGCCGGAGCTCCGCCCGCTCGTCGTCTCTCGGCGCGGTCTCCATCGCTGCGGCACACGAACGGCGCCAGGCTATCTCAGTAGCTCCGGCGACAATCTCTGTACTGTAACAACACTGGGCCGCGGCGATGGTCTGGCCTGTCGTGTCCGGGCACGGCGCGCGCGCGACGCGACCCCGGCAACCCGAGCGGTCGCCACCATTTCTTTTTTACTGATGGGAATGATGATGATGGGATCAGGACAGGAGGCCAACACCCTAAGCAAGGGTCAAGTGTTGATGTGAGCTCCTGGCCTTGCTTGGAAGCGTTGCCTTTCGCTTGATCTTTTGTGGCAGCGTGGCGCCCGTGGTGGGGGTGGGGGTATAAGAGACCGACCGGAGCAGAGTCACAGAAACGCATGCGGTTTTTCGTTTATCTCCTCAGTTCGCGGAGAAGTCCAGCAGCGCCGCGCCAGCGCCATGAAGGACTTCGCGGGGCTGGGGCACCTGTTCGTGGTGTCCTTCCTCTTCTACTTCTCCTCCTTCATGGTGATCCCGGCGATCACCGACGTCACCATGGAGGCCGTCTGCCCCGGCCGCGACGAGTGCTCCGCCGCCATCTACCTCAGCGGCTTCCAGAACGCTGTGAGCAACAGCTGAGCATTTGCTTCAGTCAGTCAGTTCCGTCAGCTAATAATGAATTAATGAGAGGATTCATGGCATCTTCGCTCTGATGAACTGCTCATGCTGTCATGCTTGCAGGTCACCGGGCTGGGGGCGCTCGTGGTGACCCCCGTCGTCGGCAACCTGTCGGACAGGTACGGGAGGAAGGCGCTGCTGACGCTGCCGGTGACCGTGGCCATCTTGCCGCTGTGTAAGCGGAAGCTCGCAACCTGATCTCGCCTTGTTTGTTTTTTTAGAGTAAAATCATGCGGCGCGTTTGCTCAGATTTGGGGGACGCCGCGTCACCTCTGTTTTGGGTTTCTTTTTCGCAGTAATCTTGGCGTGCAACCGCTCCGACTTGTACTTCTACGTGTATTACGTGGCAAACATCGTGGCCGGGATCTTCTGCGGCGCCAACATGCATTGCCTATGCCATGCCTACGTGGTAAAAAAAACTAAAAATTACGAACTGCAAAAGCAGAAACCACCTCGTTTACTGCCGTAAAGCACTGTAAAAAGAACTAAAGGTAAACAGTCAACTAGCAAAAGGGAAAAAAGAGGTTCTTCGGTTAAAAAAAATAACTCTCTGAAAACAAACGAGGAACAGAAATTGTTGCTATAGGCCCACGCGTCAGTCAAACAGAAGTATGGACCCAGCAGCTTGTCCTTGACCAGGTCAGGTGTGTGGATGCAGGCGGACCACGTGGGGCCCCGGCGTCGCGCGGCGGCGTTCGGTCTCCTCTCCGGCGTATCGGCAGCCGGGTTCGTCTCGGGTACCCTGACCGCGCGCTTCCTCGCCACCTCTTCCACCTTCCAGGTCGCCGCCGCCGTCGCTATGGTGGCCGCGCTTTACCTCAGGGTTTTCCTACCCGACTCCGGCGGCGTCTCCTGCAGTGACGAAGCCTGCGATCCGCTCCTCCAGGCTTCATCCTGCACCTCCTCCACCTCGTCTTCCGCTTCATCCTCCGACTCCGATGAACACCTCTCGCCAAGGCTTCCGCCACAGAAGGGCGGTTTGCCGTCTCCATCCGACATGTTTGCGCTTCTAACTAGCAGGTGAAATCTGTGCAAAAGCTTTTGTTTTCTAGAGTAGTCAGTAGTGTACGACAGCTCATTTGTGGTAGTGCCCTTTCTAGAATCGTTCCAACTGAGAAATTTGTTTCCAAATTAATTTGGAATCTGTGAATAAGTTACTGATGGGTGGTTTATTGCTCCATGTAGTTTGGCCTTGTCAGGGGCAGCAACCATCACTTTCTTCTACAGTCTAGGTGAACATGGCCTTCAAACTGCATTGATGGTATTTTTTTTTACCATATGATAATATGATATGGATTTGAGTTAACATTTGCGACTCATTTATAGTTTTTAAACCTTGGAGAAGTTCTAGCATTCAACAGATATATGTAGAATCGAGTTTCTGGCCTGCGTTTGCAGGAGTTTATGACCACTTTTGAATTGTATTTCTATTGATCAATTGCACAAACTGGCTATGAGGCCATCACTTAATATGTTTCCATAGGCTATGTACTTAACCATAGTCGAATCATGTGCAGTACTACCTGAAGGCACAGTTTGGTTACAGCAAAGATGAGTTTGCCAATCTTCTTCTAATTGTTGGTGCTGCTGGAATGCTATCACAGGTACCAAAACCATAACAAAAATTAATAAAAGAAGTGTTATGTGATTGTAGAATTGCAGCCCTGAATTTAGTTATGCTTAAGATCTTTCCAGTCGTTTCCAAGACTCCAATATTATTCTTTCATTTCTTGAGGTACATTTGGCTTTTCTGAGATTTGGATGATCTTTGCAGCTAATTGTAATGCCTATCCTGGCCCCAATTCTGGGTGAAGAGATACTGCTTATCGTCGGGCTGCTAGGAGGATGCACTCATGTAATAGCTTTTCACCAAGACATTTATCTGATACTCTGATCCTTAATCAGCTTATTTCTGTAATTATTGACTAAATATTTTAATAAATATTGCAGGTTTTCTTGTATGGCATCGCATGGTCATACTGGGTACTTTCTTTGCACTTGTCAATTTCTTCATATGGTCTGATTTTAGTTGATATTCCTGTCCCATTGACATGACCCATATGAAAAACCATGCTGGCTTTGTAATTCAGCAAAGTGTTCCAAGTGCTAATATTATTAATGTCAATCATCTGTTGAGCATCTCAGTTCACTGTTCCTGAACTACTCTGAATCATCTTTCAGGTGCCCTATTTTTCTGCAGCATTTGTAATTTTGAGTGCCTTTGTTCACCCATCTGTAAGCCACTGTTAGCTGAATACATTTTCATTCCTTTACCTTATGTGAGATTTCAAACAATCCTGATGATCATTTCAACTTTTATAGATAAGAACCAATGTATCAAAAAATGTCGCATCAAATGAGCAGGTAATTTTATTTCTGATTGCAGTAAATATCAGATGTTCTTCTTATATTACCTGACAATTGACACTTTTGTTTTGGCATACCGTACCTTCTAGGGAATTGCTCAAGGATGTATATCTGGGATTAGTTCTTTTGGCAGCATATTAGGTCCCCTCATTTTCACTCCCTTAACTGGTAAGCATCCACTATATAATCAAAGCAAGTATAACGAGTATTGATTTAGCAACTTAAGCTGGCACAGAAGTCTGATCTCGCGTTCTTGTGCCAGCATGGTTCCTTTCTGAAACAGAGCCCTTCAACTTCAAAGGTTTCAGTATTTTGTGTGCTGGCTTTTGCACCGTAAGTCTTCAACGGAAATATTTTGGATTTTTGCTCTGTACAAAATTGACATTTAGTACTAATTGCTTGATACTACTGCAGCTCATTGCATTTATTGTCAGTATGAGGATACGTGGGGCTCAATCCAGTGCATGCAAAAAGAGCACCGTTCAGCATGAACAAGCATGACATAGTATAGTGTTGTCTACTAGGTTTTTATTATTCTGTCCATGTACATAGACACAAAAGGACAGGATGAAAGAAGCGTAACTTGAAGCAAAAAGACAAGGTATAACCGTATAATGACAGAAACTGCTGGGAAAACATGGTTTCAGGAGAATGAATTATCCAATGCAATCAGGCATTTAAACGTTGCATATTGCAAGCTAAACTGCCACGCCCTCGAGTAAGTTCAGTAGTGCTGTAAATTTGCTGCTAGTAGCACGAAACTAGACCACTGCATCTTTTGTCTGTTGTTTCACTGCTTCAGAGTGTCCACGAACTAGCGTTTCCATACTCATAGAAGCAGTTCGAGAAGAATTTGAATCAGAAAGCAGTAAAGTTGTTCCAGACGGTTCCTGCTTTTTATATGTATATTTTTGATTGGCTAGTTTCCTAAGGTTTGGCCTTTTAGTATTTGTTGTTCTGTTTGGCCCATTTTGTTGCCTAATCCGTCTAATCAGAATTCGGGCGTCAGGGAAAAACACCCACGAATTGCTTAGGTCAGCCTGAATCAGTGCGAGATAAAAAAAATATGATGACAACCGTTGGAAATTAGTGTCTTACATAAATCATGGCTATTGTTTCCATAATACTGAATGCTATCCGTAGGAAATTGAACCAAGCTTAAAGAATCGCCTCAGGTGATATGCATACAAACAGCTTGGGACGCAATAAAGATTCTTGAATTAGGATTGTAGGGCTTTACCCTGGTTAAAGGGAGCCCTCCCAGAAATTCTCTGTGGCCCTGGAGGGCCGCAGAGGGGGTTTGGAAATAGTTTTCAACCAGCAATTGACGCGCCTCGGTATTACCTCACTAGCTGCGTCATTGCCCCAAGCGCAAAGATGGTTCCAACGCTCGCCCGCAGCCTCGTTTAATAGGTTGCTCGGGACGCGCTTCTGCTAATCCAGACGATGTGGGACTAAACAAACAACCGATATGTCACACGATACAGAGTTCCCATATTGGGCCTTTTCTCCCCTACGTTCACGCCCTGATGACCATGGGTTTCAAGATTTATATAAAAGAGGCGTGGTCCGTGTCTGCTGATCGGCCATCAATCGCGTAGGCAACAAATTCTCGATCCATCATCTGGCTCGAGGTGCATGAGGCAGTCGTCTTGCTCCTACCCGACGCCGTGCCCTTGCCTTGCCCCGCCCTCGACTCTCCCAGCAAGCCCCGGTCATCGGCACCGCCGAAGTAGCTCGCATGGCCGCGATGCCGCCGATCTTAACGGCGACCGTGCGTACATTGCCGCCTCCGGCACGTTCGCCCGCGTTAAATCTGCTTGATTGCTAGTATTCTTCGCTGCAAATTTATAGCTCCGTCAGACGAAACCCATAGCAACAGCCAGCCATCACAGTTCTTGCCAAGCTGCCTCCACAATCCGTCAATGTTCCCGTTATATCAGAATGGTTCGATTTCCAGTTACCAACGCTGCGTACAAGGCTACAGCTGCAAAGCAGTCAACACCATCATCATCACCAGTTCAGACCCTGCGCAAACAACTTCTTATAAACAGGCCAGCACGACGAGAGCTCGTCAGCTCCCGTCGCGGTAGTCGCAGGCGTTGGCGACGCCGCGCGCGGGCCTGCCGAGGCGCGCCTCGCGGATGTCGAGGCCGCAGCGCACGCGGCGGTAGAACTTGGATTTGACGAGGAGGCCGAGGATGTGGGCGCGCGCGCGGAGCACCAAGGCGAGGCGGACGGGCACCACCGCGGGGCCGAGGCGGCCGTTGTTGGGCTTGCTGTGCAGGCTCACCCCCGCGCCGTAGAGCGGCACATGCTTCCCCACCACGGACACCGTCACCGTGCGCCCGCTCTTCCGCGGCTGGTAGAACTCCGCCATCTGCGCCAACGTTCAGCACAGCACAAGATCAAAAAAACAAACGTTCAGCACAGCACGTCAGTTCAGGTCAGTCCTCCATGAATGAAAAAGATATTGAACTAGAAGTACAAAGTTCCTAGTCGCTACGACCTGGACGCTTTTGACCGTGTGAGCAAAAACAGGAGTAAGATGACCTGGGCCCATGAACTGATGAACAGTACTAGAACAAAGGTAAAAGGGGTAAAAAGCCATGATGGTGCTGCGTGCGTCGCTGCACACCGGGGGCCATCATCCGGTCCGCCGTAGGATTCTCTTGCTCTTCTCTCAAGGAGCAGCAGCAGGAGTAAACAAGTCGCAGCCTCGCACAGGCCAGCGGAGCCCCAAAGTCGCAAAAGCTAGTACCGGTGAAAGCAGTGATGTCTGAAACCCAGAAAAACAGCACCGGCGCAGCCCTCCGCCTGCACATCGACGTCTCCCACCCAGGGTTAAAAAAAACCGGCAGGAACCGGTCCGGTAACCGCGATTACCGGTCTAACCGGCCCGGACCGGTTCCGGTTCCAGCCGGTTTCAAACCGGCCCATATTCAAATTTTAAATTTGAATTTCAAAACATGGAAAAATCCCAAAAAATTCTTAAAAATACTTCAAGTTGCGACGAATCTAATGGTGTCAAAAAATTTCAAATATTCGTTCATTTAGTATACTTTGCGAGCATTTGAAGTTAAACAAAAAAACATGCATACAAAAGTATACAAATACAATGTAAAAGTAGTACAAAAGAGGGTTGGAGGGTTCATTTAGACTAAAACATACTATACAAACATTCATTTAGTATACTTTGCGGGCATTTGAATTTAAACTAAAAAAGAAAAAAATTTGAATTTGGTCAGTTACCGTTCAAACCGACCGGTTACCACTCAAACCGACCGGTAACCGGTCAAACCGGACCGGTAAACCGGTCTAACCGGCCGGTTAGCCGTTCGAAACCGGTATAACTGCGGGTTTTGAATTCAAATTTGAGTTTAATCGGTTTTTACCGGTAACCGGTCCAACCAGTCCGGTTAACCGGAACCGGTGGCCGGCGGTTCGGTGGAATCGGTCGGATAAAAAAACCTTGCTCCCACCGCGTCATTGGCCAAGACCCAAACCAATGCTGCGGCAGTGGGCTGCAGCCTGCAGCAAAAGTCTATTGGCTGGTCACCCCGTCCCCCTCGCTTCACTCTGTACTGATCGCCACAGTGGTGGCTACCGGCCGGTCCTTCTTTCCCCACAGGGCCACAGGCCACAGCCCAGAGCCCCAGAGCCCACACAGGTCGTTAATGGCGGCCTCTGGCTCAAGTCACGTGAATGCCATGGCCACCAGGGGCAAGATCACAAGACGCATATGCATAAGAACCCAGCTCGTAGGAATGTAGGAGTACCAGATAATACAAATGACACGATACACGCATAAGCATAAGTGGCTATTCTCCCTACTCGGAAAGCCGCCAGGCTATGGATTGAAGGATGGTCTTTTGTCAGGGTGGAAACGGATATTTATTCGAATGTTAGATTTTTTGGTCATTTTTTTTATTATGGCAAATAAGATATAGAATTTACAATGTAAATTCATAGCCGTATTTAACATTGACCTTGTAAAGATTCATAAAAACTAAACCTCAAATTTATCATATATATTCTCAAATAATAGATATAAAAATTCGAATACGGATCGGATACGGATTCAAATATTTTTTCACTTTTTTAATTGTAGGGAGCAAATAATGCATAAAAAAATCTATACAAAATTTTATTCTTATGTGTAATAATATGCTTGATAATATAAAAAAAGATTAGAATAAAATTTCAAGTATATCTGTTCTAAAATATAAAATTTGTTCTGAGAATTCGGATGTCTAGTTCCACACTTAGTTTTTTGTTTTGTGGCGAGAGGAACTGACATGCAGTTTTGTACTTTTGTTCCATCTGAATCACGAGGTCTCCCTCCAGGGGCTCTAGGCATTTCGTGTGCGATGTGCGAAGAAGGGGCTAGTGACTACTAGTAGTGAGTAGAGCTTCTTGTCCTACGTGGATGCAGCTATGTGTTCAGGCGAGCTCCAACGGCTCACCGTAAGCCGCCCCCCACCCTACGTAGGGGGGCTTGGGGGAGCGAGCGCTCCAACGGCTCCCCCTACGCAGGGGGAGAGATGAATCTCCCCCATGGGGGAGTTTTAACTCCCCCTATATTTCTAATCACACCATTTCTTCGCGATATTAATCCCGTTTGAGCCCCGTAACACGATGATAATGTGTATTATGACAGTACAAATATTGTATGATTTTTTTAAAATTCAAAAACGTTAATTAAATAGTTAGTTAATGAGTGATAGTATATAGGGGGAATAGATATGGAGGGAATGGTTGGAGAGAAGGAGTTATAGGGGGAGGAATTTTTTGGAGGGAGATAGTAAAATATAGTAAATAGTACGTTTGGGGGAGTTGAATGGGGAAATGGTTGTAGAAAGCCTCAGCTAGAATCCAGCGGAACCTCACATCGGGATGGACCAGTCACCAGCCAACCCATGTCTACGCCCAAGCCCGTGTTTGGATTCAAAATTCAAAATTCCAAATTTTTTTTCCGGATCCTGCATGGAGACTTAAATTTAGACGAAATAAAAAACACATTGTGACTGCTGTCTGTAAATGGCGAGACGAATCTAATGAACCTAATTAGGATGTAATTAGATGCTAAAGTGCTACAGTAATGCTACAGTAAATAATCTCTAATGACAGATTAATTAGGCTCATTAGATTCGTCTCGCGATTTACAGACGAGTTCTGTAATTATTTTTGTGATTAGTCAATGTTTAGTACTTCAAATATAGAAAAATGCGTTTTCAAAATTTTTACAGCCTGCAACCAAACGGGCCCTGGCCGCTTGGTCAATGTTTAGTCAATGATTAGTCAATGTTTAGTCAATGATTAGTCAGAAATCGTCTGACGGCCTGGCCGCTGGTCTCTTGATCGAGGAACCAGCGCAGTTGACAATGGACACCGCCACTACTTTGAGCTAACATGACAAGAGATTGGGCGCCTGTTTTTCAAACATGTTGTACGTACTGATACGTGAAACAGCACTGGAACCATAAAAATAAGATCTTGATTAGTTCGCGAAAATCTTTGGATTTTGGTATTGTAGTATTTTTGTTGTTATTTGGTAATTAATATCTAATTACGAATTAATTAAATTTAAAAAATTCGTCTCGTCATTTACAATTAAACTGTATAATTAATTATTTTTTAATTATATTTAATGTATTCGAAGATTCGATGTGATGAGTAGTGTAGTAAAATTTTTAGAAATAAACATTGCCTAAAAATACTACTAGCAATCGAGAACAGGGAGCCAGGGACAAGAAAGAAGGGAACCGTGCTGCTGGGTTTGCTTTCTCTGTTACCTAGGTCATAGGATATACCAGCCCTAGGCCACTACGGCGCTGCCCCGGCCTCATGTGAATGCTGAAAAGCCGGCAAAAATTCCACGGCCTGTGGGATTACGTTCAGGATAAATTTTTATTTGAAAGTTAACGTCGTTCGGGATAACAACAAAGCTAATGATTTAGTCTGCTGTCTCATCTCTCAGTCTATTTATATAGTGATTTAATCCTCGACCATTAATACATGACTCATTTGTCTATCTCACAAAATTTCTTGATTTTTGTATCGAAACTGGCTATAACCTAATAGCCCACTTATTCTCTTTTCTCCACCTTAACATTTAGCCCACATATAGCCCATCATAATACCTTCTCTAATGAGAAGCGATTTGGGCATTTGGTTGCTCCCACACAAAAGCCATACAGGTCCGGTCGTGATCGACCACAACGAAACCGTTCGTTTGTGACCTTCCTCTCCTCGCCATCCTCTCCATTTATCTCTCCGCTTCATTGCCCCAGACGCAAAGCCCCCTTTTTGATTCGACCTGCTCGTCTCGTCCGCACTGCACATAAGAGGCCTGCACCCGATCCGTGTAGCTCCCGGCTCTGGCGCCTCACATGCGCGCGCGCCATCTAATAATTCAAGCTGCCCAATTGCTGGGGCATTGCCGTTACGAGCAATGAACCGCCGGGGATTCATTGCCTAATCGGCGCGGCCGTCCACATCACCTTCCGATCCAGGCGGCCGAGGTGATGCAGCCAGCCAGAGCCAGACGGATGCGGGAAAAAGGAGAGGGGGGTTGCGGGGGGCGCGTACCTGTCCGGAGGCGACGGTGAGCTCGCCGTAGAAGAGGAGGAACGGCGTGGCGGTGACGTGCAGGCTGAAGAAGGTGCCGCGGTTGCGGAAGCGCAGCCGCACCGTCGCGTTCACCGACATCATCTTCGTCGGCACGCCCGTCCGGTCCGTCCCTTCCTGGATGTGGTAAGACTCGAACACCACGCTCTGCGCAGGCACAGGCGCAAACGGACATGAGACGTGAGCGCTCGCTGAGCAAGGCGGCGGCGGCGGCGGCGACGACGACGACGCGCAAACCGGCCGCGATCTGTGCGCGCTTTCTTGGCCAGACGCGCTCGTCAGACGCTGGCCAGCTGTTTTCTTGGCCAGCTGTTAAATGGAAGGAACGGCTACGGCCAGCTGTTTTCTTGGCCAGACGCGCTCGTCAGTAAATGCAGGCATTTCCTGGAAATTTGGAGCGCCATTCTCGTGATTGGAATCGAGAAAGGACACATGGAACTGGAAGCGGTACCGATTTCTTTCAGATGTAACGGAAGAGCAGATTGTAGTGAGGAACTGAAGATAGTACTGCTGCTAATAGGAAGTGAATCGTTCTGATCTTAAAGTTTTTCTTTTTGAAAATGAAGAGGATGCCAAGGCCAAGAACAAACTTGATGAACGTACTAGCTAGAAACTGCACTGTACTCGCCAAACAGATAGTTTTTTGTTTCTCGATGAACGGGCATGGGTACTACGGGGAGAGAACATGGACGGACGGACCTTGACGACGACGTGCGGCTTGTAGGACCTGCTGGCGCCCCACAGCACGAGCAGGAAGAAGGCGAACACGCCGACAAACGCGAGCGCGCCGAGCGCGTAGCACCGCCACTGCGACGGCGCGAAGCCGCCGCGCAGGGACGCGTCCTCGTCGTCGACACTGCCCGCGCCGCTGGACTGCGCGAGCCGGTGCCAGGGGGCGCTCACCACGGCGGCGACGTCGCCGCCGGAGCGGAGCTGGTCCGAGAAGAGGAGCCGCCCCGTGGAGGACTCCCGGGAGTGGTGCACGCCGCCGCCGCCGCCGCCCGCGGCGCCGGCGCCCGAGTGGTTGTGGCGGTGGTGGTGGAAGTGGTAGTGGAGCGGCGACTCGGCCGGGGTGGACCCCGCGAGCGACATCTTCTCGGCGGCGCGGCCGGAGGCGCCAAGGTGGACGTCCGGGTGCGAGGCGGCGGGGCTGAGCACGTAGTACGCCGGGCGGCCGCGCGGGGAGCGCGGCGGCGTGGACGCCGCCAGGCTCGTCACGTCGGAGTCCGTCTTGGCGTGCCGGGCCATGTCTCCCTCCTCTCTCGGCTCGGGAGCCGCGCAGCGCGGTGCGCCGTGCGCGTGGGGGGCTGCGGGAGGGAGGGAGGGAGGGGGCGCTGGTGTTTGATGAAGGTTTGAAGGAGTGGGCACACGCGAGGGGTGTTTGTGCTTTTGAGACGGCGGGTTCCACTGGCCGCCTCTGCGCCAGCGAGATATGAGAAGCCTGCGCTGTGGATGCAAGCAAGAAGCAACAAGGGCAGCTGATCACCGCCGGGTAAGACCAAGCAGCGAATTTCAGGTTTCGGAATGATCGTACCAGGCAAGCCAGCTGGGATTTGTGAGTTTTCTTGGTCGATGGACAACGCTCCCCTCTGTTTATTGGTTTGCAGCTGCTGAGGTTAATTAGGGCTAGGGGTTTCGGGATGGGAATCCTCTCATGGCGAATGGTATTTAAGGGTAGTTCCCACCCGTAAATGTAAAAACGCAAAAACGCAAAATTTTGCAAAAGAATTTTGCTAATTTGAAGTACTAAATGAAATGAAGTCTATTTACAAAACTTTTTACATGGATGGGCTGTAAATCACGAGACGAATCTAATGAACCTAATTAATCCATGATTTGCAACAGTGATGCTTCAGTAACCATCCGCTAATTATTGCTTAATCATGGATTAATTAGCATCATTAGATTCGTCTCGTGATTTACAACCCACCTGTGTAAAAAGTTTTGTAAATATACTCCATTTAGTACTTCAAATTGGCAAGATTCCTTCGCAAAAAATTTTTACGTTTACACCATGAACTAAACACGGCCCAAGGGATGTTGTGGTGTGGAGGCATGCAGGCAGAGGGGCAACGGGGCGCCGGGGCCCGGGTGTAGTAGGCGGCATTGGCGGAGCTCCCGGCACGGTGGGGGCAGCTGCCCCAGCTATTGATGGAGCAGAGATCCTGCACCTCATCATCCCTCCATGGCGTTTAGATGGCCGGAGCTGGAGATCGGAGCAGCCGGAGGTGTGCTGGCCGAAGGAGGAAGCAGTAGTTGGTATTGAGCCGGTGGCAAGGTAAACTAGATTGGTCTAATTTAGTTTTGCCCCAGCATCTGAAACTCTTTGATGTCCTGCTTGGAGACTACGAGTCAACTTGTTGGCAAGGATCAGAGGTGAGCGCTGTTCGTCTGCTTGGAAGGGAGTCGTAGCGATTTCGTGGAGAGGAGTCATGGCGACACCGACGTATGTGGACGGATGCAGACATGGAGCAGCACGCTTGCGCCATCCCATCATCGGCTAATTCCGTGCAAAACCAGCCGTTGTTGATTTTGTGGCTTGTTGTGCAATTCGTTATGTTTAGGCCCCCTATTTGTCTTCGAGCCCATGGCCACTCGGGAAAAGAGGCCCACTGAAAAGAGCCCATGGACCACTATTTGTCTTCGAGCCCATGGCCAAGGTCAACTCCCAATCCGTGCGTGATTCCTGAAGCCCAACGAGCGGTGAGGCCAAACTTTACAAACTGGGCAGCTAATTGGGAGTTGGCCCATAAAGGGAGTAAGGGACACAAACTTTTTCGGCTTTTGCGATTACCCTAAAACAACAATATACTAGATCCATTAGTACAGTGCCATATGTTGTTACGAGTAATATAATAGATCTCTATGAAACTGCTAATTTTATGCTCTTTCATTTCATGTTCAAGCCATGCCATGATCGTGGGAGGCATTAGTTATTCGGATTCTTATTATGATTTGATTATTAGTTTGTCCAGGTTCTAATTAGAATTCCGATTAATTTGTTCATATTTTATTTTCTTTTTAATTATTTCTTATATTAGTGATACAGTAGATCGGTACTCTTCGGCTTCACAATATATACTTTTTTAAAAAAAAGAATTACGAATCCGGCCTATACATCCGTGGATATACACAGCCAATTATTACAAGGTTTATAAAGAAAGAAGAGCACAACTAGTCTCCAACTTAGACAAAGAACTACTGCAAACAATAGTTTTGCTTCCACCCTCCTTTTACTAGCTCCATAGCAATAATCTCCAAATGGCCCAGCATAAAAGATAACCGTAGCCAGAACCGTAGCCAGTACGTTCCCCTGAAGATAATCCGCAAAATCGAACCAACTTTGATATTGTTAAAAATAATATTGTTTCGGCGTCTCCAAATGGCTCAACATACAGCAGCAACTCCGATCCAAATCAAGTTCCTAATATTTTTAGATGGGAAAATTCGATTCATGCTACTACAACTCCGTGAATTTGGGTTTCATGTTGAAAATCATGCCACTCAATGGCATGGATTTCAACATGAAATCCAATTTCAAGAAATTGTAGTGGCATGGATCCAACTAACCCTTTTTAGATTGATTAGAAAGCCATGAGTCAAACATATGGCCAATTGATCTAGATGGCGTCAAACCTGTAGCATAAAAGATAATCCTCCAAACCATTCTCGCATAGGGGCAATCCAGAAAAAGGTGTTTGATAGTCTCATTACTATTACACCCACAACATAGTTGGCTTTCTGTCCAGTTTTTCTTAGCGAGATTGTCGTTAGTTAAAAACACTCCCCTTTGTAAAAACCAAAAAAAAATCTTAATTTTTAGAGGAATCTTCAACTTCCAAATCAACTTATGTCTAAATGGCGGATGTGTATCAATAAGGTACAGATAGAAAGATCGAATCGTAAATAACCCAGATTTGGTCAAGTTCCATCTAAAATTATCTAAACCATCCACCAGATCAACATGAGTTATCTGTGCTACCAGGTTATGTCATTCCACAAGTTTGTTATCCACCAACGCCCTCCTAAAAGATAAATTGAGGGGTCTCGAGGCCAATACTTTGGCCACCATTGCATGAGGATCACACACCACATTAAAGAGTGATGGATATTTAACTTTGAATGGCACCTCACCTACCCAAGTATCCTCCCAGAACCTAGCCTTGCTCCAATCTTTAATTTCAAAGGAGCCTTTAGCCAAGACCTCGTCTTTTATTTTCATAAGACCTCTCCAAAAATGAGAGTCATAAGGTTTGGCCTTGACCTGAGAGAGGGACTTAGATCTTAGATACTTATTTGTTAGTAAATATTGCCACAAACTATTGGTGTTTAGCAAATTTACTAACAATTTTGCCAGTAAACATTTATTCTGCAACTGTAAATTTAAGATCCCAAGTCCCCCTTGGTCTTTGGGACGGCACAATATGTCCCATTTGGCAAGGTGATATTTATGCTTATCGGAAGATCCTTGCCAAAAAAATCTTGATCTAAAGTGGTCAAGATTCTTGGGCACCCCTTTGGGGATCTCAAAAAAGGACATCATAAATATGGGTAGGCTACTAAGTACCGAGTTTAGTAAAACCAGACGGCCTCCATAAGATAGGTACTTAGCCTTCCAACAAGATAGCTTTTTCTCAAAACGTTCTTCAACTTTACTCCATTCCGAATTAAGGAGTTGTCTATGGTGCATTGGAATCCCTAAATATCTGAAGGGGTATTCTCCTGCATTACATCCAAAGAGGTCGGTATAAATATCCCCCATTTATTTTGCTGCACCATAGTAGAAGATTTCGCTCTTGTGGAAATTGATCTTTAAACCAGATAATAGTTCGAAGGTGCATAGCAATAGTTTGAGATTCTTTGCTTGCTCCAGGTCATGATCTAAAAATATGATAGTGTCGTCAGCATATTGCAAAATTGACAAGCCATCATCTACAAGATGAAGGATGACACCTCTTATTTGACCGCCAGCCTTTGCTCTTTTAATCAGGAGAGCCAACATATCAGCCACGATGTTAAATAAGATAGGTGACATCGGGTCTCCCTGACGGAGTCCTCTCTTCGTCTGGAAGTAAGGACCAATATCATCATTAACTTTGATACCCACACTCCCGCCAGTCACCATTCCTTCTACCCATCTACACCATTTAGGAGAGAAACCTTTCATGCGTAGAGTTTGTTGAAGGAAAGGCCACTTAACCTTATCATAGACATTTTCAAAATCAATTTTGAAGATGACCCATCACTCTTTTTGGTATGCAGCTCATGGATAGTCTCATGTAGAATAACGACTCCTTCCATGATATTCCTGCCTGGCATAAAGGCAGTCTGCGTAGGACTCACTACAGACTGAGCTACTTTATTCAGCCTATTCGTGCCAACTTTGGTAAAAAATTTAAAGCTGACATTGAGGACACAGATTGGCCTATATTGCTGTATTTTAGTAGCTTCATGAATTTTTCGTATTAGCGTGATGATCCCAAAATTCAAGCTATAGAGGTTTAAATCCTCTTTGTGGAAATCCGTAAAAAGAGCCATAAGATCGTCCTTAATTAAATTCCAGAAGACTTGATAAAATTCCACTGGAAAACCATCAGGACCCGGCGCCTTATTATGTTCCATTTGGAACACGGCATCCCTCACTTCAGTTTCTGTGAACTCGCTAATGAGCGCATCATTTTCCTCTTGGGAAACCTGTGGAATATCCAAGATTTGATTTTCCATAAGTGTAATCTCTGACACCTCTGGAGGCCCAAAGAGGTTTTTATAAAACTGAGTGATATGTTTTTTAAGCTGATCATCACCGATAACAACTCCTTGATCATTTTCAAGTTTATAAATATGTTATTTTCGGTGCTTACCATTAGCAACCAGATGGAAGAACCTAGTATTATCGTCTCCCTCCAGAAGAGTTTTAACCTTAGCTCTCTCGTACCACTTGATCTCTTCTTCTCTCAAAAGAAGAACTAATCTCTCTTTTAGGTAGCGTTTATATATATTTGTTCATATATACCCATTTATTATGTAGATAATACAAAATGCACGTTTTCTTGAAGACTTGTGCGCATTAGATAATTAAATACAACTGACATAATAATAAGAACAAGAATGTTCTCAGTTTTGAAAAAAAAATTGTAAACTTCATTTCCCAGGCTTCTCATTATCCGGACTTACGGAATGGACGTAATCCTTGTCTCCATCCGTTTAAAATTGTAGGCTGTTTTGGCATTTTTAGGTGCATAGGTTTTACATATGTATCCAAAAATGTATCTATATCTATCCATCAAAATTTTTGGTTTAGGCCAACTTGTATCTGACATGTGGGCTTCAATCCCTTCCGTATGCGAGTCGGACAAGTCCTCCATCCACGACCCGATCTCGTAGATCTCTACAAATTAACGCATAAGAAATTATACATATTTGATACTTGTACCAATTTTGTCCGTAGCAACGCACGGGCATAATAATAGCCTACAACTCCATACTTATATCAATATCAATTCTATACATTCATCCACAACTCGATCACGTAGATCCGTACAAATTAACGAATGAACAACTATACATATCCGATATATGTACCAACTCTGTTCGTAGCAACGCACTGGCATAATTGCCTAGTGCATATCTGTATAGTAAAACTTGTATATCTAGAACATCAAAATAATTTATTATTTAAAATGGAAGGAGCGGGGCAGATACATCTAAAACGGTCGGTCATACCCACCTCGTTAACCCCTGTTCATCTCTCTTTCAGCAGCACAAAAGCAAAATCCCCCTGACGCCAACTACTCTCAACCACTCATCATGCGCGTACGTCGCATCAAGACGACGCCACGGCGGCGACCGAAAAGCCCCGGCACGACGCCCTTCCGGCAGAAAGCGGCAGAGGAGGGACGCGTGATGCATGGGCACGTCGCCGTCAAGGAAGAGTCCACAGAAGAAGAAGCATAATAAATCAATGAAAAGAGGGGAAAAAAACATCAAGGATATCCGGCGAGACAAGCGACGGCCGCGCGTTCGTTCTCTCCCGTCCATCCAACTGTTCCGCCCGCCCGCTGGCGGAGTCGATATCGGCGGAAGGAGCCGTGGCCAGCAGTCCGACAGACCAGCCGGCCGCCGCGTCCGGCGGCCGGTGTGAACCGAGACGAGCGCGAGCCGCCAGCCAGCCAGCCAGCCAGGGCGCTCGGCACCGTGTGTCGAGTGCCCAGCTGCCATCCCGCTGCCCACACCCGCAGGGCCCTTGCCCTGCCCTGAGCCCCTGGCGTAGCGTGTCTGGCATCGTCTGCAAAAGCCGCGGCGACTTGCTACGCGCGAGCGCACGCCGGGCGCGTCTCCTGGCACGGCAGGAGCACTAGGCTAAGCTCTTGCGTAAGCGCACCGTCGCTGCCGCGAGGCCTCTCGCCCGTACACGTCGCGCCGCTCCTTTCCGCCGAACGGGAGGCCAGGGCATTTCTTTACCGTCCGGCGTCGTGGACCATGGCAAGGTTCGGAACGGAAAACCTTATCCTTCTGGGTGGAGTGGAGCTGTGCCTTTTCAGCTTCTAGTCAGGTGAGTGCGAGTCGTCAGAGAGGAAGGCACATGGTGCGAGCGAGGTTGACGACGCCTGTCCTGCATGTAGGACGTTAGTACGCTATTACCCACCTAATCCTGATCTCGCTGTCCCCACGATCGTTATTAACAAACATCTCTGATGCAAGCTCCAGCAATTCAGTTTCGCCACGTCGCGCAAAGCCGGCGACCAGCGACGGTCCCCATCATCGTCTCCTCCTGGGTGCCATGCTATGGGACCACCACCCTGCCTGTGCTTAGCTGGGTCTCGCTCACGTCTGATCGGGTCCGGAGTCCGGACACGCTAACACTGATCGACCGGCCGCTGTGCGCCGCCCGGGTGTCGTCCGACCTGCCGGGCTCGTTCCTTTCCTGCCGAAAAGAGCGAGGGCCAGCCGTGCACTTCATCAAGTCCAGTCCAAAACCAACTCATACCGCTGCTGAATGAAGTGGAGTATGAATCCTCATGTCCATGACGAGTGCGACGTCACGAGACCGTGGCAGCAGCCGCCTCGCCGGGAAACGGACGTGCCCACTGGCGCAGCGTAGGGGACGAGCTGAGCACGAGCCGGGGCTCGACACGGAACCGAAAGCGGAGGACCGAGGATCACATGCCGCGCGTGGGGTTTCCGCTTTCTAGCGTGTACCAGCTTCTTTACTATCCTTTTTTTACCCGGACCGTCCTTCAAGTAGAGTAGCCGACCAGCATTAACCGCGGCCGTGAGAACGATCGCCACCACGGCGTAGTCACGGCGGCCCCTCACCGCCGGAATGCCCGGCCAGCCACAGCCACACATCTGTCTCGGCCGTCAATTTTTTTGGGTACAAGGACGCAAACCTTCCTAGTTAACGACGCTTACTACATGATCAGCGCCGCCAGTCCCGCGCACGGCGGCACGCTCGCGACGGAAATCACGCGCCCAAATCTTTGATCCCCCCACTAACCCCGATTCTCTCTCTAATCGCGCCCTCGCACCGGACCCCAGCCACGCCATGCCACGTACGCGGCGCGGCCTCTCCTCCAGCTTGTGGCCGGCGCGGCGGTCGGGTGCGAGCTCGCGCGGTCTCCCACGACACACGCTGACTGCCCACACGAGACGCGCCCGGCCCGATGCGCGCAGGCGCAGGCATAGAGGCAGCCGGGCGTTGGCGGCACGCGGGTGCTCCACGTTGTTCCGGAACTTTGACTTTGGGTGTGTTTTCATTTTGCAAAATTGTGTAAAAATGTAAAGAGGGCATTTGAAGTACTAAATGAAGTCTATTTGTAAAACTTTTTGCATAGATGGGTTGTAAATCGCGAGACGAATCTAATGATGCTAATTAATCCATGTTTAATCAATAATTAGCGGATGGTTACTGTAGCATCACTGTTGCAAATCATGGATTAAGTAGGCTCATTAGAATCGTCTCGCGATTTACAGCCCATCCATATAAAAAGTTTTGTAAATAGACTTCATTTAGTACTTCAAATTAGTAAGAATCTGTTTCACTTTAATGCGTTTACGGTTTTTTTTGAAAAAAACTGTAAAGATCTAAACAGGGCCTTTGTTTGGTTTTTCAACAAAGCTAGCGCACGTTTTGTTTTGTGAGAAGAAAATGAAGTACTAAATGAAATTTATTTGTAAATTTTTTTTAGGATGGATGTATTTTTTCGCGACGAATCTAGTGATAATAATTAATCAATAATTAATTATAGTAATACTACAGTAATTATTCTCTAATCGCGCAGTCAAAGATCTCATTATATTCTTCAGAGTCACTAGTGCGGGGTTCTAAAGTTGATTTTGTAAATTGATTTTATTTGACACTGTAATTAGTTATTACTATATATATATACACACACTTTGAGTGCGCTACAATTGCAGCGCGAACCCTTTCCGTCCCGCCGTCGCGCCCTCGCGAGCACCGCCGCCGCCAGCGCTCGACCGGCGGGGGCGGACGCGCTATTAATCCAACTAGCCCCCAGGGCATCACTTCACTTCTAGCCAAGTTTAGCGAGCGCGGAACGAGAGCCACACGGGGAGTGAGGGAGGCGAGCGGGGAGTAGCTCTGGTGTGGCGTCCATCGATCTTGGGAGAGTCAAGAGTGTGTGGTTTGGCCGGCGGCGGCGCGGCGATGGACCAGGCGCGGCGCAAGAGCAGCCTGCGGCCGCAGGGGTCCGGCAAGTCCTCGTCGCGGCAGGGGTCCGGGGCGCTGGACCCGCGGCCGGCGGAGGAGGTCGTCGTGAGGGTCGACGGGAACGGGAACGGGCACGCCCCGTTCTCATTCCACGGCGCGGACGGCGGCGGCGGGGGAAGGGCGGGGAATGCGACCCCCAGCACCAACTCCACGGCGACCACGCCGCGGACGGCGAGCGGGCCGGGGTCCATCGAGACCAGCTCGCCGCGGTCCCCGGCCAAGGTGTGGCGGGAGGGGAGCTACGAGTTCTGGAACAACGATGGCGGCGGCGGCAACGGCGCTGACGGGCGCCCCGCCGCCACCGAGGCGTTCAGCTTCAAGAACCGTCAGCCGCAGGCGCCCTCGCAGGCGCCGTCCCCTTCGCTGTCGACGCAGCAGCCGGCGCCGGCGGGCGCCGTGCCGGAGGGAGGCGGCGTGGACCCGCCCACGCGGCTCATCGGCAACTTCCTCCGGAAGCAGGCGGCGTCCGGCGGCGAGGTGTCGCTCGACCTCGACCTGGACATGGAGGAGCTCGGGAGGGCGGCGCAGCTGCGCGAGCAGTCGTCCTTCTCCAGCTCGCTCGAGCGGGACGCGCGCGTCTCCATCCGGGAGCCCCAGAAGCGGCGCTCCACGTCGCCGTGTTCATCCGATTCCGACACCGACGACGGCCGGAAGCGCGGCGGCGGCGACGACGACGGCGAGGTCGTTCGATGCACGTCGTCTTCCACTGCCGCGGGAGCGGGCCCGTTGCTGCGAGCCAAGACGCGCTCCCGGCTCATGGACCCGCCGCCGCAGTCGCAGCCGGCACCCGCCGCGGCTCCTGTCATCGACGACGAGCGGAAGGCTTCAATCCCGCGGACTCCTACAAAGTCCGGCCAGCTCTTCTCGGGGCTCATGTCTAAAAAATCCGGGCCCATGGGCGGCAAGTCAGGTCCCATGGACGAGGAGGAGGAGGACCCATTCGCGGACGAGGACATCCCCGATGACTTCAAGCGCGGGAAGCTGGATGCTCTCACTGTCTTGCAGTGGCTCGGCTTGTTCCTCGTCATCGCGGCATTGGTGTGCAGCGTCACCATAAGGATCTTGTCCGAGAAGAAGGTGCTGGGTTTGCACCTCTGGAAGTGGGAGCTCCTCGTGTTCGTGCTCATCTGCGGCCGTCTCGTCTCCGGATGGGTCATCAGGATTGCTGTGTTCGGCGTCGAGCGCAACTTCTTGCTGCGGAAGCGAGTGCTCTACTTTGTGTATGGCGTGCGCAGCGCCGTGCAGAACGCGCTCTGGCTCGGCCTGGTGCTCGCCTCCTGGCACTTCATGTTCGACAAGAACGTGCAGCAGGAGACGAACTCTCCAGTGCTGCCCTACGTGACGAAGATACTATTCTGCTTCCTCGTTGCCACGCTCATCCGCCTCGTCAAGACATTGCTGCTCAAGGTGCTGGCTTCGTTCTTCCATGTCTCCACATATTTTGATCGGATTCAGGAAGCATTGTTCAACCAGTATGTCATTGAAACACTCTCTGGGCCACCACTAGTGGATGAGAACCATGTGCTTCAGGAGGTTCATGAGCTCCAGCGTGCAGGCGCAACAATACCAAAGGAGCTTCGAGATGCAGTGCCAACCAAGAATGTGTCTGGGCAAAGGAACATTCAGTTATCAGGGGTCATGCCTAAGGGAGAAGGTAGCAAGCAGTTGTCAAAGGAGAAAGGGGAGGGGATTTCAATTGATATGCTTCATAAGCTCAACCAGAAAAACGTCTCAGCTTGGAACATGAAGAGGCTGATGAGGATTGTTCGGTTTGGGACACTGACAACTATGGATGAGCAGATACAGCAGGCAACAGGTGAGGGGGATGAATCAGCAACACAGATACGCAGTGAATATGAGGCAAAGATAGCTGCCAAGAGGATATTTAACAATGTAGCAACTCCTGGCTCCAAGTAAGTCTTTCTTTATTATCTTAGTAAGATGTTCATATCTCTTAACTTGCTGGGTTCATTTTGGCAATTTTCTGTCATTGTCGTATAAACAACTTATCTGAAATAGAAAATTCAGGTTATGATATGAAGTGATGGTGTGATATTTCTTAGTGGTAGTACTATTCGTGTTGCTGTGATAGTGCACTGAAGTTATTTAACGTTTAGTGCAAATAGGAACTGCAGAATTTCAGAAGAACTATTGGCCAAAATACTCTTGCTTTATATCCCAAATGTTGAAGTTCATAGTGTAACACATATTCAAAATATTGGTCTTGATTGTGTGAAACATGCAGGTACATATACTTGTCAGACTTGATGAGATTCATGAGGCGGGAAGAGGCCATCAAAGCGATGAATCTTTTCGAAGGAGCACAGGAGCACAATAGGGTCAGCAAGAGGTCTCTCAAGAATTGGGTGGTAATAATCTTGTCACTAAACGTAGCAATATGGAGTTAACATGAGCTCTGAAGATGACTAACTTAACACTGTTCTATGGATTCTTATGTAGGTGAATGCCTTTAGAGAGCGCAAAGCTCTTGCCCTTACACTTAATGATACAAAAACTGCAGTGAACAAGTTGAAGCAGATGGCTAATGTCATTGTGGGGATCATTGTGTTTGCGCTCTGGCTTCTTATTCTGGGTATAGCGACAACACATTTCTTTGTCTTCCTCAGTTCACAGATTCTCCTGGCAGTTTTTGTGTTTGGGAACACAGTGAAGACAGTTTTTGAGGCAATTGTCTTCTTGTTCGTGATGCATCCTTTTGACGTTGGTGATCGTTGTGAGATTGAAGATGTTCAGGTAGATGAAATCTTCTTGCTCTTCACCTATCGACTTTTTCATCGCACTCATTTGCTGAAGTTTTGACTAACCTTGATTTCAGATGGTTGTTGAGGAAATGAATATCATGACAACAGTGTTTCTCCGATATGATAACCTGAAGATCTACTATCCAAACAGTGTGCTTGCAACCAAACCAATTATGAATTTTTACAGAAGTCCTGACATGGGAGAAGGAATTGATTTTTCCATTCATGTTGCAACACCCGTGGAGAAACTGGCACTTATGAAGGAACGTATACTATGGTATGCATCAGTCTTTATCAGTTGTTTTGCTCAAACCAGACTTGACAAGAGAGCACACATTATTTGAAACAAGACTCCAACAACAAAAAATAACTTTCAAAATGAACATGTTTGAAAAAATGTAGTGTGAAGGCAGCAAATAATTCGGAAGCAGGGTTAGAGGTTCATAGCTAATTAGCAGCGATCGCATCATGCATTTCATTTGCTGCACATTTTACTGCATTGAGCAGTTGAGCTAGCTAACTTCTTCACATGTAAATTGCAGTTACATTGACAACAAGAAGGAGCACTGGTACCCAGGTGCTATGGTTGCCCTCCGGGACGTTGATGACACCAACAAGTTGAAGGTATCGATTTGGCTTCGGCACACGCTCAACTTCCAGGACATGGGCATGAGGTGGGTGAGGCGCGAGCTCGTGCTCCAGGAGATGATCAGAGTCTTGAAGGATCTCGAGATAGAGTACCGGATGCTGCCGCTCGATGTTAACGTGCGGACTGCGCCCCCGATCCAATCCACAAGGATGCCCACAACATGGAGTTATTCGTGAGGCAATGTCAAGGCCGGACCTTTCCGTCCGTGAGATTGCAGATGAGCGACTTACTACGTTCCTCCATGGATCTGGTGGTTTTCAGCTGCAAGATCTTGGTGGCAGCTCGAGTGGTCTAAACTGCAGGTGCCTGGTAGCGACTAGAGCTAGAGAACAGCAGATTAGCTTGGTAGAGAGCTGATAGTGGTGCCTCCTGCAGCCGTCACTTGTGCTTGTGCACCCTGTAATTACTGTACTCTGTTGCGTGGTCATACCTTTCGATATTGTACATCGGATGCAAAAAAAGGTGGCTGAGAGAGTGACAATTTAAGATGGCACGTATGGATGGTACTACTAATGTGTATGCGAATTTGTGACTACTTATTCCAGCGCAGCTATTCCCAGCTGCCGTCGCCGTCGTGAAGATGCTAGCACCGGCCAGTTGCTAAAGCAGAGAACGGGTATGAGGAATTGAGGATGCTAGATGCGAAAGTGGTATTGGCAATGAAGATGCGTGTTGTGGGGTGGGTGCGTCGCGCTAGGAGGATGGTGGAGAGATGAGGATGCAGTGAAGCTCTGAACAATCTCTTACCCAAAGGGAATATGTTTGCAAGTCCATGTCAGAACTAATCAACCTTTCTACGCCCTTGTTTAGTTGCATAATTCAAAATTTCAATTTTTTTTCCCGGCACCTGCATGGAGATTTAAATCTAGACGAAATAAAAAAACACATTGCACAGTTTGTCTGTAAATCGCGAGACGAATCTAATGAACCTAATTAGACCGTAATTAGGCGCTAAATTGCTACAGTAAACAACCTCTAATGATGGAATAATTAGGCTTATTAGATTCGTCTCGCGATTTACAGAAGAGTTCTGTAATTAATTTTGTGATTAGTCTATGTTTAGTACTTCAAATGTAGAAAGATTCTCTTTCAAAAATTTTACACCCTGCAACTAAACAAGGCCGACATCGTGGTGAACTTACCCAAAGGGTATATGTTTCCAAAAAAATTTGCACAGTACCATCACATCGAATCTTCGGATACATACATGAAGTATTAAATGCAGTTGAAAAAATAACTAATTACACAGTCTAACTAACTGATTAGCACGAGATGAATCTTTTAAGCTTAATCAATTTATGATTGGACATTATTTGTCAAGTAACAATGAAATATGCTACAGTGCCAAAACCTAAACTTTTTCACCAACTAAACACACCCTAAACTACTACAACAGAACAACCAAATCCGGAAAGAACGTACTACTGACTACTGAGGACTTGCCTGAACAGCTGGATGGTAAACTACAACAGCACAGCCAAATCCAGAAAGAACTGAACGTACTAGCCTAAACAGCTGGATGATAAATTAATCTAGAGGTCTTGCATTCAGTAATCAGTAGCATCTTATTTTCCCAGGGAAAAAGGGGGCAATGGACACTGTTTTTTTCTTTTACCAACGTACTACAAAACTTCAACCGAGACATCAACCCCAAGTTCGAAGTTCTGAACACCTGTATCAGGGGTGAGAACTCTACGGATGATTATCTAGCCAAATTACGAATTCAAGCGTCTAAGCATCTATAGCATAGGGACTATAATTTTGGCAAATGGAGCTTCTCACCCATTCTCAAGAACCATGCACAGGTCACTTGCTCCAATTTTCAGTACCAACTGAGATCGCGCTCTCTTTTATGGCGCTGCCGCTGCATCCTGGAGCTCAAACCCTCTCTCCACCGCGTAGTCCACGAAGCTGTACAGGGGCAGCACCCGGTCGCCGTACTTGTCCGCGAACCTGTCGGCCTCCGTCTTGGCCTGCGCCTTGAGCTCCTCCACGATGCCGAGCGCGCGGTCCATGCCCAGCGCGCGCAGGACGCTGGCGTTGCTCCTCATCTTGCCGTTCCCTGAAGCGCTCCGGAGGTCGTCGACGAGCTCGTACAGGACGCCGATGGTGCGGCCGTAGCGCCGCAGCGCGGCCTCCTCGTCGGGCCCGGCCCCGCCGAGCATGGCGCCGCAGGCCGCGGAGCACTCGGCCATCTCGCCGAACTTCTTCGTCAGGACCTGCATGACCTCGGCCTCGCCGAGTGCGGTGGCGCCGGCCAGATCGAGGAACTGGCCCGCCGCCATGCCGGTGGATCCGACGGCGCGCGCAAGCTCCGCCATGACGCGGAGGAGGACGGCGTGGGGCACCGGGTCCGGCGACGGGGTGTGCGCGATGATGTGGGTGTAGGCGAGCGGGAAGAGCGCGTCGCCCGCGAGGACGGCCATGTCGGTGCCGAAGGCGGCGTGCGTGGAGGGGCGCCCGCGTCGCGTGGGCGCGGCGTCGAAGCAGGGCAGGTCGTCGTGCACGAGCGACGCCGCGTGGAGCATCTCGAGGGCCGCCGCGGCCGGGAGCGCGGCCGAGCGCGGCGCGCCGAGGAGCTCGCAGGCGGCCACGCACAGCACGGGGGGCGCCCGCTTGGCGGGCCCCTCCTTGCCGGCGCCCGGGAGGACCGCGTAGCGCATGGCGGCGTGGATGCTCTCCGGGGGGCGCATGGGCATCGCGGCGTCGAGCTCGGACTCGACGTCGGCGATCAGGGTGGTCCAGTAGCGGCGCAGATCGAAGGAAGCGGAGGCGGCGGGCGCGTCGGAGGACGCCCGGACGGGGAGCAAGCGGTGGGATCTGGAGGAGGAGAGTAGCTTGGGCAGGGGGAGGGGGAGGAAGATGGAGAGAGCCATGGCGATGGAGAGAATTCGGGAGGAGGATTGGGGTTCGGATGTGGTTTCCGGAACTTGGGTGCGTGGTGATGCCAATGCCAATGTCAGGAGCTCGTCGCCACTACCAATGGTGGCGTTGTGTGGTTTCCTTCGGCGTCACAAATAGTGTTATTTAGACCGCTAATTATAATATCAAATAAAAATAGTTTACAAAATCAATTTCAGAATCCTCGTGCTACGAATCCTGAAGAAGAGTACACGGCAATTTTTACTGCAAAAATTACAGTACAAATTAAAAGAGTACATTTCACAAATTACTGTACAAAACATTTCACAACACGGTTACTGCAAAAAATAGTACACGGCAATTTTTACTGCAAACAAGAGTACACGATATATGAACTGACAGTTAAAATACTTCCATGGTGACAGATACTTGGATATTATAGGTGAGATATGGTAGTGACCTCGATGCATAAGTTTAATATAATATACAAAATGCACGAGAAGATGGAGAAAGCACCCCCAAGCGTCGATGCGTCTAGAAGAATTATAGAAACCAAAGGAGCTAAAAGACAAGCCTCCAACTTTTCATTAATCCACCCATTGTCAATATAACTGCATATCAAAATCTCTAATAAGGGCTATAACTACATCAACAAAAACACTTGCCACATCATAACTATCAATTGTGACAACAAAAATAGAAGAAAGATGTTGATAGGCGGTTGTACAACCTCAACTAACTCTTCTTGTTTTAATTACACCACTTTAAGCTGGTATGTGGAAATTATGTAAATTAAGTGGGTAAAAAAATTATCAACCCTAACATGTTTCAACAATATTCTCTTGTAAAAATTGGCAAAGTGATCCACTTTTAAGGCCCTGTTTGTTTGAGCTTCTGAGCAGTTTTTCAGTGTGAAAAGTTTGAAGCTCAAACAAACAACGAACTTATCGCGTAGTTTCCGGAAAGCCAAAAGCTTAGAAAAGCTAGAGTTACATGTAAGCTGAAAAGCTTGGTTTCCTAAGCTTTTTGTAGCTTTTAATTTTAAGTCTAGAAAGTTAAAAGCATCATCAAAAAGTTAGTATGCCTGTTTTAGAATAACAAACTAACAACAGCATTTAGAAAAACTCCAAAAGCTGCAGCTCAAATAAACATGCCCTAAGTGGAACTCCATCTACATCACTTAACCACTTTGAAAAATAAAAATACACCATTTTGGCTGTATGTGAGGATTACACCAAATTTGTGAGCCACACATATAAGAACAATGCACCCCAAAGTCATGTCTATAGTAATCCTATAATTATTGCTTCAGTAAGTAGCTTTAGATTTTCTATTTGAACCCTGGCGCACGTGCATCAGGGAAGATGCATGTGGCTTCGCCCCTGATCACATGTGAATTAAGCTGTTTTTTTTTTTTTGAAAATTTGTCCCTCGCATATAGAGTATTCTCACCTCAAATTAAAGATATGAAGTGTGAATTGTCTTCACCTGTCACGTTTCAAACTGTACAGAGTTTTAGTTGGCAATACAGGTGACGTGAGACCAAGTCTTTCTTTGCTCGTGTTTTGCAATATTTACTCGTCTTCAGACGAATCACACATTACCTGTCGTGAAATCCCCATCCATTTTGGCAGATTGTCATTCTAACTCTCGATACTTGCAACGCCAACACCATAAGAGTGACCGGCAGAAGGCGCAACAGTTTCTCCTACGACAACGACCATGGGGCTCCGCACCACATGCTTCTCCGACACCCACTTCAGTTCGCCCTCGATCACCGCCTTCGCCGGCGTGGTCGCCTGCCTTCTGACCGTGACGACGAAATCCCTCTTCTGGCCAATGTCACTGAACACCACCGTCGAAGGGTTCACCGCCACGTCGACGCCATGCGCGGTGACCTCCGCGCGGTAAGTCTCCGCAGGCTCCCCGACGTTCGTCGCCGTCCGCTTCGCCTCCACCTGCTGCACGCCGTCGCCCATGACGATCATGATGGAAGGGTAGTTCAGGTCCTTCGCCGCGACCTCCGCGGTCTCCGCGCACGAGGCGCCCGCCGCCTCGACGATCTGGCGCGTCTGGTCCTCACCGAGGCTCCTGCCGCACAGGTACGGGATGAAGTCACCGGTGGTGAGGTCGTACACGAGGCCCGGGTCCAAGGCCTTCACGGGGTTCACCTCGCCGGCGCCCGTCACGAAGTAGCTCGCGCCCTCGCCGGCCAGCGCGTCCCCAGGGCCGACCGGGTCGGCCGTTGTAACGAGCGCCGACTTGATCGCGGCCGGCGACCACTCGTGGTGCGCCTTCTTGATCAGCGCCGCGACGCCACTTACGTGCGCCGCTGCCATGGAGGTGGCCGCCTTGATCTGCGCGTCGGTGTACTTGTCACCGTGTGGGGACTCCGCGAGTGTGTCCGCGCCGGGCGCGCTGACGTCGGGTTTCAGGATCCCGTTGCCGAGCTCGACGTTGGTGACGATGCGGTGGTCGATGTCGCTGGCCGCTACCGTGAGCAGCCACGGCGCGCCACTCTCGACCTTGAGCATGTCCGGCCCGCTGCTCCCGGCGGGGGCGCAAACCAGCACGCCCCGGGCGAAGGCCTTGTACGACGGTGCCGTGACGTCAACGTCGTGGAACACCGCGTTGTCCTTGGCGCCGGCGCACATCGACACGACGTCCACGCCGTCGTCCACCGCGGCGACCATCCCCGTGTTCACGGCTGCCGGGTGGCACCCCTCGTTGCACACGCGGTAGATGGCGAGGTGCGCCTTGGGCGCGACCTCGAACGCCCTGTCGTACTCGATCCCAAGAACCGACGCGCGCTGCATGAAGCTGCCAACCTCGTCGCTCGTCGGCTGCGCCATGTCCCCGACCTCGCCGATGAACATGGCGGCGCCCAGAGCGCGGTTCGTGTCCACGAAGGTCCTCAGCCCGATCAGCTTGTTGTTGCACGCTCCGCTATTGTCGCAGCTGCCCTTCCATTTAGCCGGGGGCGACGGCATCCCTTGGGCGTCGGGGCTGACCGGGAGGTTACCCGCGGCGATGCCAGCGTCAAGGACGCCTATGGTGATCCCCTCGCCCATGTTGCCCTTGTTCCCCACGGCGTCCCGAACGCCGTCGAGCCAGGAGAGCTCCGGCGTCGGCGCGCCGACGGACATGAGCTTGTAGCTCCTGTCCGGGACGGCCTCGACGAACCAGGGGAACCAGGCCATGTCATGGACCTCCTGCGGCGTGAGCCACGCCGAGAAGCCGCTCACCACGTGGCTGTACGAGTAGATGAGCCGCGACTCCGCCGTCGGGAACCGCTCCGCCGTCGCCGGGTCGCTGGTGTTGCACACCTGCCCGAGGAGGTACGTGTGCCACATCTCGGACGCATCCGGGTCGTCGGCGCTGAGCAGGCCATCCGGGCGCCGGACGGTGACGAGGTAGGCGGCGAGCGGGCTGTTATTGTCGGCGGCTCGACGGATGGATGAAACGAGGCCTGACGAGCTTAGGAGGGCGAGGAGGGCGAGGTGAAGTCGGGTTGTCATGGCGGTTGCGAGCGCGGGACCCTTTGTGGTGAAGCTAAAAAAGAGCAGAGATGGGTGGTTTTGTATGCCTTCGTCAGGGAAGTGCATGAGGGGCTAAAATTAGCGAAGGTACTGGTAGCATTCCGTGTTCGTCTTATATGCTTATAAGTTATAACAGCTCCATTATTGCAGTTGTAGTATTATCTGTTGTTCCCGGGCATTAGATCCCTGAAATCTGAAAATGGTTACAAAATGAAAATTTGTTCACAAATAGCAATGTATTTGTTCCTGCGGTTAAGTTGCTATGTCCAGTTTACTATGCAGTCCGTGTTCTGAGTTCTGCGTACGATGTGCTATACTGGTATATATGGCTGCTAATGACTTAACGATGCTGATATATTTCCTCTACCTGTATGTTTGACTGGTTCTCTTAACGAATTTTCTATCCCTTTTTTCATTACTTGTTGATCACTATTTTATTTTTATATGTTTGTCCCATTTACCTGAATTCGAGTGTCAGGCCTAAGGAATTCTCTATCCTTATCACTGAATAGTGCACTACTTGCTGATCGATATTTTTACCAGTGTCACTGTGTCAGGCCGCAGAAAGAAAATCCGGATTTCAGACCTTTGAAAAAAAACAAGTTCTCAGGTCGACCTGAATCAGTTCGACACTGCATACAAAACAGGCATACGTAGGAAACTGGGTCAACATCATGCTACAAGAACAGCATCGGGTGACTCAGAAACACAAATGCATACAAACCGCTAGGCACGCAATAAAGATTTTAGAATTAGGATTGTAAGGCTTTTCCCTGTTTAGAGGGAGCCCTTCCAGAAATTCTCTGTGGCCTTGGAGGGCCGCAGAGGGGGTTTGGAAATAGTTTTCAACCAGTAATTGATGCGCCTCGGTATTACCTCACTAGCTGCGTCATTGCCCCAAGCGCAAAGATGGTTCCAACTCAGGATGAAAATGGGTTGGCACTAGCTGACCCAAACACTAACCCATCGTATCCAATAAAATATTATTGGGTTTTGGATTGACCCAATCTAGAGCTGGATTTGGTTTTGGTGTTTTGGGTCGACCCAAAAAAACCAGTAGGCTGTGTATCGCTAGGAAGCCAACCTGCTCCTCGTTCTCTGGGTCTCTGCTCTTCTATTATGCCGCCGCTGCCGTGCTCCAGCCTCCTATTGATTCCTCGCTGCCGTCGTGGCCTTTGCCCAGCCGTATCGCCCGGCGAGGACGGCTACAACGGCGTCGGCGGCGACAAGATGCCGAAGGGCCTGCACCCGGTGTACGTCGACGAGTTGCGTCGGTACCTCATCGCCGAGGAGCTCGTAGGCTAGCTGCTATTCCCGTCCCTCGTTCACCGCACCGGCGGCGGCGCTGAGGCGGGCTGCCCTGTTGTCGGCTGCGAGGTGGTCCTCTTCGAGCACCTCCTGTGGATGACGCGGACCGCAGCCGGCCGGAATCCCTCGACAAGCTCGTCGAGTACATGCATGCTGACCGCAGAGAGCGAGCCGCCACCCCACGCCTCGCCATGTCGGCGTCCTGCTGCCGGGGTCGGAAGCTTATGAAAATAGCACATGGCTGCGGTGGATCATCCTGCGATCCGTGTGGTTTGAGCAGTAGCGGTAGTCGATAGAGTGTTGAGCTCAAGAAGGTCTAACACTATGGAATCCAGCCATTGGGTTACCCAGCAACCCGCTAGGTTCTACACCATTTGAAACCAAAATTTAGTGGGTTAATTTATTGGGTATTTTCACCTCATTTTAAACTTTGGGTATTAGGCTATTGGGTGGACCCAACGAAACCTGCATCCTGAGTTCCAACGCTCGCCCACAGCCTCGTTTTATTCCTGCGTTGAGGGCGTCTGATTGCTAATCCGGGCAATGTGGGACTAAACTAACACCCGGGGCGACCTACTCTGATTTGCACGCACGACGCGACCTGCCACCCCCGCCACCGTCATCTAAGAGTGGAGCTGCGAAGGGTTTGTAACCCAGTGCTTATAAGAGCCCCGGTAGCATCTGAGATCCTAGGTTCGACTCTTCTTGGAAGCGAATATTCTGAGATTTAACGGCATTGTGTATTAAGTGGTAGACGACGTTCCCGTCGACAATGAAGCACCTGTGGTGACTTCGTCAATCTCGAAGATTTGCCGGCTCGATCTTCGAAGATGCTCATAGGGGAAGAGTTTACGTACATGTGTTCATAAATGTGTGAGTGTGCGTGCGTTGTGAATATCTGAATTGTACCATGTAATCTCAAAAAAAAAACTAAGACTGGAGCTGGGCCTTTTCTCCGCTGCCTCCAGGGCCGGCCCTGGGCCAGTGCCAGCGGTGCGACCGCACTGGGCCTCCGGAATTAGGGGGCCTCCAAAAATTAGTGTGCTAATAGGCTTCACAAATATCAACAAAGCTCAGTTAGTCACAAGTCATAGATAGCAGGCCTGTTAAAAAGAAGACCAATCGATCGACTCGACGACTCCGCCGTCCGTCCGGCTGCCCGCCTCGTTGCGCCTCCTGCCCTCCTCGACTTCTTTGCGTCGCGACTCGCGAGACGCTGGGTCGCCGGCCGGCCGCCGCGCAATCTACAGATCACCGCCGCTGCTAGCTTGTGCCCGATTGCCAATTTGTCATTACCGATCAAGGTTTAAAATCTTCCTCAGTTATATTCCCTTATCTATTTTTTTCCTAACACTAAGGTTAGATATACTCAAACTAAGTTTGATTTTTGTATCAATGATAGTTTTCTTTTCAGCTTGTAGGGTCACCCAATCAAATCACATGTCTATTGCTTATCGAATCTTGTTTACTATGCCGGTGACTGTCGCATCGGCTAAAAGAAGCTTTTCAAAGTTTAAGTTATTGAGGAACTATTTGAGGTCAGTGATATCTCAGGAAAGATTAAACAGTTTGGCTACTTTGTGCATTGAGAAGGGGCTGCTGGATGAGATTGATATTGACACTATCATCACTGATTTTACATCTAGAACTGTTAGAAGAAATTGTTTTAAATGATCTAGAGACATTTCTCTTTTGTATTTTAAACTTGTTAGTGTGAAATTGGTTAATGACACTAAATTTTTCAATATTATCTTGTATTTTTATGATGAATGGGGGCCTCCATTTTCTTGTTCCGCACCGGGCCACAAAAATGTCAGGGCCGGCCCTGGCTGCCTCACGCCCTGGTAATCACGGGCCCGCCTAGTGGTAAATTCAGTAGGTGTAGCTGGGCTCCGATGATTCGGAGAAGGCGACAAGCATTTGTGATAAATCAGACTTGTTTAGATTTCAAAATGTAAAATAATTTTTTTTAAATCACTTGCATGGTGTACTAAATATATAGTTACCAAATAAATCACATTACACGACTGTAAATCGCGAGACGGATCTAATGAGTCTAATTATGATGTGATCAGACACTAAATTGCTACAGTAATGCTGCAGTAAATATGCTCTAATAATAGATTAATTTGGCTCAATAGATTCGTCTCGTAGTTTACAGACGAGATCTGTAATTAGTTTTGTGATTAATCTACATTTAATACTTCAAATATTAAAAATTCATTTCCAAAAATGCAAAAATATAAAATAATCTAAACACACCCTCAGCAATGTCGCCGACGCCTGCCCTGGCCGTCGACGCCCATCGTAAACCGGATTGGCTGAGCTCGGACGTGCCACGGCAACGCGTGCTACGGCCTACACTCGCACGGGGCGCGGGAATCTGGCGTTGCTAATACAATCCGGTTCCTGACGCGTACGGAGTAGCTGCAACTAAATTTCAGAGCAAGGCCGACCCGAACTCAACAAGTTTTCAACCGTTGGTTCCATTCATGTGTGGCTGTATCGCTGACACTGCTTCCTGAAATTTCCTGGCTTTCAGAATCGAGCTGGTCCAATTTTTTACAGACCACGTTGATCAATCGCGTGCGCATGACGAAATTAGAATTAGCATCAAGACTCCCACAGCGCCGTAGGATCAGCGGATGATTCGACAGCTTTTTATTTACTCCACATGTAGCATGTAGCAGTGAGTAGTAGTATCGCATACACATAGGACCCCCTGTCATAAATTTTTTTAAAGAAGGGCCCGTCTTTCAGTCAGCCAGCCATATTTTGCTGTTCTTCCTTTTCTTCTCCCCATTTCTTTCACCGCCGATCCGATTCCTTGTCCCCTCCTTTACCCCGATCCGCCCCCAAACCCTAACCATCTAAAACCCCGGGCCCGTCTCCGATGGCCGCCGCCTCGCCGCCGCCCTCCCCACCCTCCGCCAAGCGCCCCAAGATGTCCTCCTCGTCCGACCCGGAGGCCGACGCCGAGCCCACCTCGCCCTCCGCCGCCGCCGGCGCGGGCGCCGACCCCGGGCAGCCCCGCCGCCCCAGGTACAAGCGCCGCAAGGTCGCCATCCTCCTCGGCTACTGCGGCGCCGGGTACCAGGGCATGCAGAAGAACCCCGGCGCGCGCACCATCGAGGGCGACCTCGAGGAGGCGCTCTACCAGGCGGGCGCCGTGCCCGAGGCCGACCGCGCCGCGCCGCGCCGGTACGACTGGGCGCGCGCCGCGCGCACCGACAAAGGCGTCAGCGCCGCGGCGCAGGTGGTGTCTGGACGCTTCTACGTCGACCCGCCGGGCTTCATCGACCGCCTCAACGCCCAGCTCGCGCCGCAGATCCGCGCCTACGGCTACGTGCGCGTCACCAACTCGTTCAGCGCGAAGAAATTCTGCGACCGACGGAGGTACCTTTACCTGCTCCCCGTGTTCGCGCTTGACCCCAGCGCGCACCCGGACCGCGAGGCCGTCATGGCGAGCATGGGGAGTGGAGGCGAGCTTACGAAGTGCCTCGAGTGCTCTGAGAGGGGGAGGAAGGTGCCTGGTGCCATGGGCCGGGAGGGGAAGCTGCCTAGCCCCGGGGAGAATGGCGCTGATGCTCCCGTGGAGGGAACTGTGGACAGTCATGACGAATCTGGATCTATTGGGGATGTGAAATGCGATCCAACAATTTCAGATGGTGGAAACACCAGTGCCCATGGTGAACTTGGATTGAGCAGCAACGAGAAGCTTGATTTACCAGCCTCTGGAGATGGAACCGAAGCTGGAAATGCTGAGCTGGGATCAAACGGTGTTCCTGATGCTGTTCATTCAGGTATTATATGGAATTCAAGTCTTGCAATGCTGTAGTCTAGTGTTGATTAGAGTTTTCTTTTTTCCAATCTGAATACAGGTTCAGCTGATGCAGATGCTTCAATTGGCAATGAGGAGATTAAAGTTGAAGCCACTGATACTGAAGAGAAAGTGCAATGTATGGATTTCGAGAAGAGCAATGGAGAAGGGAAGCCACCAACCAAGAGTCCCTTTTCTTACACTAATGAAGTGAAGGAGAGATTCAACAGGATTCTCAAATACTATGTTGGAACCCATAATTTCCATAACTTCACCACAAGAACTAAGGCAGAGGATCCTGCAGCCAAAAGGTTTATCATTTCCTTTGCTGCCGATCGTGTTGTTAGCCTGGATGGAATAGATTTTATCAGGTGTGAAGTTGTTGGCCAGAGTTTCATGCTGCATCAGATCCGGAAGATGATTGGCCTTGCTGTAGCTGTGATGAGGAACTGTGCACCTGAATCAATTTATGATGTCGCCTTTCGCAAGTATTATTCTTATTAGCTGATGTGTGTTTAACAGCCCATTTGCATATATTTACACAAGAAATGTTTACTTATGCCACATCTGTGTTGCAGGGATGTCAACCTTAACGTGCCTACTGCACCTGAGGTTGGGCTGTACCTAGATGAATGCATGTTCACCTCATACAATAAGAAATGGAAGGATTCACATGAGGCAGTTTCCATGGAACCTTATTATGAGGAGGCTGAAGAGTTCAAGATCAAATATATTTTCCCTCATATTGCGGCGATGGAACACAAAGAGGGAGCCGTAGCTCTGTGGTTGCACTCATTGAATAACAGGAATTATCCAGATTTCCGCTACATGGAAACTGCTTGTGCTGAGGCCAAGGTTGGTGCTGAAGTTGCTGCTGACGACGAGGCCAAGGTTGGGGCTGAAGTTGATAGTATTGAAGAAGTACAAATGCCAGGTGATAATGTAAGTGAGTAAATCAATTCTGCCATGGGGCATACAAAGCCAAATAGTATATCTGGTTGTTGTATGCACTGGAAGAGGGACATGAGATGAGACACTGCTTATGGGATGAAATAAAGAACAAAGATGGTATGTGCTCTCCAAAGAAATATGAACATCGAAAGTCTAAGGGGCATGGCTTTATGCAACAGTGTTTTCTTTAGGCTATACATCATGATCACTAGTTACCTAAAAAGAATTTATAGGATTATTAATCTTATATCTGAACTTAATCAGTTGCTTCCAGACAGTTCTATGGCAAATGATCTTGCCTGAAAATGCTTCAGCAATGTTTTTGTTTGCTGAAATTGTTATGGATTCACTATATTTCTTCTTATAGCAAATAGATATATTTTTCTTGCTTTTTTTTTCCTTTAGCAAGTATCTGTATGCATTCACACAATTTGCTTGATGTGCGTCAAATGTTATTATGATTTCTTCTATTAATTCTGCTATTCTAGTACTGCATTGGCACAATTATGACGTTCTGGAATGGAATGATGGTTGCAAATAGTTTGATGGTCCCATTCTTTGACCTGCCGTGCCATGTTACTCTTGGTCTCTTGCACAGGTGCAGGGATGTCGTCTCCTGAGTCCATAACACATTTCGATCTCTTAATCCTTTATACTAGTACTCATCACTATACACATCTTATGGAATAGAGAATGAATAGTGTATCTCATCGCAGTGGAACATTGGATCCAGAATGGTAAGGTGTGGTTATATGTTCACAGTGCTTAGGCTAGTATGTCATGACCCCTAGGGTAGTCTTCCCAGATAAGAATCTCTGGATTGATTATTCGTCTATTTGTGCCTTGTTATTTGCTCCAGACAGCTATATCACAAACGATGTCACCTGAAAGTGCACAAGTAATGTTTTGTTTTCTGAAATTATTACAAGATCCAGTAGGTTCTCCCATATTTGATGGCATATACTTCATGTCTATTCACGTTATCAAGTGTCTATTAACTGTAGAGAGTTTGAAAGTGCCTCATATTCATATTACTTGCAGCATATCTATTTATGTTTCTAGCAGCACATCCTTGTTTCAGTTGATGAATCAATTGTTCCTATGCTTTCACCTCTTTTGCATGTAACAGATACATAGACCCAGCGTTCTTATGCCTTGAAAATCCTACTACCCTAGGCTGGAATCGTACTCTCTAATGTAGCTAGATTAGTCATGGTTACTTGGAATATCATTCCACCTGTTTATGCTTATTACATAAACAAATTAACGTCTATCTTACGATCTCCAAAGAATCGTCTTTGTAGGTGAAACAGAATTGTCAACGATGCAAATGAAAGAATCTTTTATCCACTGATTATTTTAGAGTACTGGATACATGATTGTACCACTTGCAGATAGATATAGTTGTACTGCTATGTATTGGGTGATGGTGTAGCATTTTATCATTTGAAGCAATCATGCCTGAAAGTGGACCACTACATCAGCCTTATCCAATAAGAAATTTCTAGCCTGCCTCCATAAGTTCATGTTTGTAGTTCATGTCGTAAAGTCGGGAGGATTTATGCATTCTTTCTTGCTCTGCTTTCCCATGTAGGGTTGAGTAGGAATTTCTTTCGCTTTCCTCAAATTTATTATTGTTCTAATACTGTGTAGGCACGATCACGGTGTTCCGGAATGGAACGATGGCTGCGAATGGTTTGATGATGGTGATCTTTGATCTGCTTTGCCTTGTTACCCTTGGCTCTTGCACACTTGCAGTCAAGCCATCTCTTGAGCCCAAAAAACATTTGGATCTCTTTTATCTTTTTCGCTAATTTACTTGCACATCTAAACTAGGGTACTGAAAGGTAAGCTTAATACTACGGTACTACGGCCTACAAGAACATTGAAGCAAGAGAGCCATATTGTTCAGAAGCGGCTAGGAGACGCAGCGGAGCGAGTGCAGGGACGCCGAGGTGTCCATGGACGCGGCGTCGTACTCGTACACGCAGCGGCTCTCCGTGGCCTCGATGCCGTAGTCCATGAGCGGGCGGCGCTCCAGCTCCTCGTCGTGCTCGAGCACGCAGTCCGGGACCTCCAGCTGCCCCTTGTCCATGTGCACCCACATGTACTCGAGCCTGCTCATGTACCTCAGCTTCTCGTACAGCCTGCGAGCAAAGACCCAAATCCCAGATGAAAATTTCAGCCCCGCGAGGATCGTCGACGAAAAAGCCACAGAAGCTGATCGGACCGAGGTATGAATAATTCGGCGACGGCCATGACCGTACCCGGAGCTGAAGAGGAAGCGGCCGAAGGTGGCGAGAAAGAGCCTGGACTGGAGCGCCGGGTGCACGAAGTAGACGGCGCGCAGCCTGTCCTTGGCGGCGGCCGGCAGCGACTCGTAGGCGCCGCGGATCGCGCCGACGCCGGGGAAGTTGCCGCCGCGGTCGACGCGGGAGTGCATGTACACCACCACGAACTCGCGGTCCCCGATCGCCGGGAGCACGCGCTCCCGCAGGTAAGCCCGGAGCGCCTCCTCCGCCCGCCCGCCCAGCGCGCGCGCTGCACGCACGTCGAGGTGTAGACCGGGCGTCAGTGTCGCCGCCGATGGGCAGGCAGAAAGGCCTTTGTGATTTGGGGGAGAGAGGGAGGAGGATCCGGTTCGCGGCTAGGCGTTACAGTACCTGGGAAGTAGCTGCCGACGACCCTGACGACGTCGCGGCCCTTCCTGTCGCGGCCCTGGACCGTGATCGCCCGGCTGCGCTCCAGCAGCAGCGCCGCCTCGCCGCCCGCCGCCGCGTCCTTCTCGACGGTGATCACCATGGCTTCCGTCCTCGTTTCTGTGTGTGTGTGTGTGTGTAAAATATTTCGCTCGTGCCGTGCGTGCTCGCCGTTGGTAGCGGTACACGATTCGCGTGTCTTGAGAGGGGTCGCACGGGTGCGCGATTAAATACGGCCGATCCGGTGCGCGGGCGGGGGAGTAGTGAATGGAGGTTGGCGCGGCGCGGCGGGGGCTGGCCACTGGGCCGTCGCTCCGGTGATGGGCGGCTCTGGGCGCGGGGCGGTGGATGCGGGGATCCCGGGGAATATGCTGGGGATATTTCGGTTGGGGGAGTGGGGCGGATTGGCTCGGCGCGGGGAAGGCGGGCCACGCCCGCCCGCCCTCCTACCGTGTGTTTGGTTGCGGGATGAGTGGATTGGGTTGGATCCAACCCTCATTTTTGGGACGGAGCCAACCCATCTATTATTTGGTTGTAGCTCTGATTTTGGGGACGGAGCCAACCCATCCATTATTTGGTTGAGTGAATTGGGACTACGAGTTGGATGGCAACATTCACTCTGTTAGTGGGCCGTTAGTGGGCCCCACATGTCGGTCTCCTCTCTCTCCATCTCCTTTCTTCTTCCTACCCGCTCCGCTCCCGACACCACCGCCCTGCGCCCCCGGCTGCCCGACCTCCTCGCCCCCGCCGCCGCCGAGGGTGACGCGCGCCCCGGCCGCCGAACCTCCTCCCGCCGAGGCCGAGGGCGACGCGCCGAATCTCCCCGCCCCCGCCGCCCCCAACGCGGGCCCGCGCACCGGCGCCGCCACTTCCCCGCCCCACCAGACCTCCCCGCCCCCGCCGGACCTCCCTGCCACCGCGCTTGAGGTCGCCGCTGCCGCGCTCGAGGTCGCCATGGCCGCCGCGCGCGACCTCCGGTCGGGCGGACGCGGCGCTCGCGGCCCTCCTTCCTCCACGGCCGCGGCCCTCCTTCCTCCCCTCCCTGGCCGCGGGCGCGAGCCTCCGGTCGAGCTCCGCCGCAGGCGCGAGCCTTGCGGGCGAGCTCCGCGGGCGAGCTCCGCCGCCGCGGCCTCCTTCCTCCACGGCCGCGGCCCTCCTTCCTCCACGGCCCCTGCTCCTCCCCCCTTATCCCTCCCCTCCCTGGCCGCGGGCGCGAGCCTCCGGTCGAGCTCCGCGGCGGGCGCGAGCCTCCGCGGGAGAGCTCCGCCTTGGCCTTGGCTCGCTCCGGGAGGGCGCCGGGTGGCCGGCCCGGCCTCCTCCGCCCGCCGCCGCCGCGGCCCGCCCCGCGCGCCGTGGCCCCGGCCTCCGCCGCCCGTCGACGTCGCCCCGGCCTCCTCCGCCCGTCGCCTTCGCCGTCGCCGTGGCCGTCGCCCAGTCGTCCGCCCGTCACGGAACCCAGACGGAGGAAACGGGGTTGGACTCGTCCGCTCGATTTTGGCGGACGAGTCCGACCCGGATCTGAGCCGAATATTCCCTCCGGGTCGGACCCAACCCCCTCCAACCTCCATCCAAACATCAGAAAAAGGGGTTCAACCCATCCGGGTTGGACCCTACCATTCAACCAAACACACGGCTAGTGGTCGCCGGGAATCACAAGGGAAACTGGCAGTTGGGCTCGTTCCTGCGGGCGCGGCGGCTGCGTGCCGGACTGCGGCCCGGCCCGTCGTCTCTCTGGATGGATGGAATGGGCAGCCTGACCTTATCGACTATCGCTTCCGTTGGAGGCTCGGTCGATTGCTTCGAGATTTGAATCCTTGACGCGGGGCGGGAGCGGCGAGGGTGAGTGCGCGGCTGCCCGGCGATCCGGCCCTGCGCACACGCCCCGTGGAAGGCAAAAATTAAGGAAGCCTCGCCCGATAAATGGATCCAGCCCAATAATATCGGGGCATAGAAAGCTACACAGCACGGATACGGATACGCGTATCGGTATCGGGCCAATACGGATATGTGGATACGTTCGTTTTTGCCAGAAACCCGATACATGGATACGTTTTTAATTATTTAACAAAATAAATACTATATATATTACTTAAAATTAGAAACATAACACTCTTTTAATGAAGCCTTCCAATTCACATATATAATACAACAAACACATAAAACAATCTAGTGTGCTAAATGAATTCTCAAAAAGTAATAAAATGGTCTCCGCAGCTCACATGTGAGAGACAAATGACCTAAATACCCATCCTTATCTATTCACGTTCATTTCCCTTCTCTCCCATAGGCTTATCCGATTTCCCCACCTCGAGCGCACCGCTTCCTTTGTTCCTTCCCCGACGCATCCCTCTGCTCCTCCCTCGCCGCCCTTTGCTCCTCCTCGCCCCTCAGCTCACGCGCCTCCCTCGCCGCGCTCGCCTATCTCTGCGGCGCTGGCCCGCGCGCCGGAGCCGGCCGAGCTCAAACGGATCAGGCGCCGGCGGCGGCCAGGCGCGTCGGAGCCGGCCGGGCTCGAGCAGATCGGACGCCGGCGGCGGCCAGGCGCGGAACCGGTCGGGCTCGAGTGGATCGGACGCCGGCGGCGGCCAGGCGCGGAGGGCGCTCTCCCTCCCTCCCCCTACAAGCGGGGCTCAGGCACGGCGGCAGCCAACTCCACCTCCACGCCTGCCATGGCCGACGCCTCCCATCCGCCGCCTCCTCGAACCGGTGCGCGCGGCCGCGGGTGGGGAGGGCGGAGTGTCGCGGATCCGGCTCTGCCTCCCCTCCCCTGCTCCTCCCTCGCGGCGGCAGATACGCGATGCGATACGTATCAGCCCGCGTATCTAATATTCGTGAAAATAATAAAAAAAATCAGATACTCTAAGGGTACGTATCCGAGGTGTATCGGATAAATATCCGTATCCGATACGTATCGAATATGCGATACACTGTTGCAGTGACGTATCCGTGTTACATAGATAGAAAGTGTTTCTGCCAGGCCCAAACAGTGTGAATGGGTCATAATTCAATGTCTGGGTTGAGCGAGAGCGAACTGGTCAATTGGGTATGAGATCCACAATTCCGAGTCTTCGTAGTACTTCCTTTGTCCCAAAATAAATGCAATTGTATGGTTCAAATTTTATCCCACAAAAAATGCAACTTTGACCAAGCAATCACAAAAGACAAGAGTCTCCGGAAACTTCTTGTACAAAAGATAAGCCAAAGTCTAGATTTTTTTATAAAAGACAAAGAGCAATTTGGTAATTTGTATCTAATATTGGTTTGCGTGTTCAGTCCTAGAATTGCATTTATTTTGGAACGGAGGGAGTACTAGCGAGTAGCGAGGCGGTGAGGACCGGAGGGTTCATTGCTTCATCAATCAGGAATCTGAAATCACAGGAACCCTGAGCCGTGGTCAGACGCAGAGCCTGAGATGAGTCAGACTGTCTGCACTTGTCATACTCTAAATACATCCTCTAAAAGGAATATTCTGTCTTGATCAGCAATATTCTCTTCTCTATATCCAGTTCTCCCGCACCCATTCATCCTCTATACCAACTACCACCGCGGGATCCACACATCAGTTTCTCTCTCTCTTTTTATTTCATCTGACGCCATCCTCCTTGGCTCCTTCCTCATTCTCTCCCCCCCTCTCTCTCTCCCCCTTCTCCTCTGCTTTCTCCGTCGCCAGCTCCCCTCCTCCCTCCCTCCCGTGCGGCGGCGGCGGTCCGTTGGTCCGGCGCGAGTTCGGCTGTCGCGGCCCTCCCAATCCCTATCGCCTCCATCTTGCCTCCCGGTTGAAGAGCAGACCAGCGGGCGTTCTGCTCCTTCTCCTCGCGGGCGCCCCTGGAGGACGTCGCCGCCCACTACCTTCTCACCGCCGGCTTCCACTGCTCACTCCATCGCGGCGGGGCAGGGAGCCAGCCTGAGCCCGCTAGGTGCACCACGCCGGGCCCCCCTCCCCTACATCCTGCGCCGACGTGGGCCAGCAGGCCGAGCGGGCGCGGCCCTCCCCTGCTGCTGGCGTGGGCTCGCTCGGCCGTGGAGGAGCAGCGAGGGGCGCGGCGGAGCTGCGGCGACCGGCCCTGTCGTGGCCGCTAGGGGTCGGTCCGCGGCGGGCAGGCGAAAGGCGGCGGCCAGCCAAGCCAGGGCCGAAAATGACGGCGCGGATCGGCGAATCACGCAGCCGCGCCGTGCCATGACAGGCTGATTCGGCCGCTTCGGCGGCGGGCAGCAGCTGCGGGCCGCTGAGGCCATGCGCCGCCTCCCCTGCTCCATCTGCGGTGGAGGACCGGAGCTCCCTCCCTTCTCCCTCCACGGCGGGCAAGTGCGCGTGCGCCCCGGGACTGTGGGACGATGGCGCGCGCGGCACGACGACCGGACTGCGGCGGTGTGCGCGCGAGACGGCGGCGGGACGGAGAAGGAGGGCGGCTCGAGCTCGAGCGCCATGGAGGTCCCCCTGCTCACTCCGCCATCGAGCTCTGTGGGCAGAGGAGGCGCGACGACGGCGACCACCTCTCGGTCTCTCTCCCTGCTCCCGCGTGGCGGGGCTGTGGCGAGCTCGAGCTCCGCCGAGCCTGGGAGAGGAGCGGGGCCGGCCAGATCCAGCGGCCTAGAGCTCGGGCGGAGGCGGAGACCCGTGGCGGCGGCAGCGGCGCGGAGGAGCAGGTTCACGGCGGGCGGCGCGAGGTGGTTGGGGATGGCGCTTGTGCGTGGGGCCCACACCACGTGTGCCTGTAGCGGAGCTCCTCTATTGTGCTCAGAATGGCGGATGGGATACCGTACCCCACTGCATGAGTTTTTACTCTAAATCGATCCTGCAGCACGGCGTTGCGGATCATTTAGAGCACCCAGTGCGGAGAGCCTCAGGTGGCATGCTTCGAATCATTACATCCCCGGGTCGAGCGGGTCTCATCAGAGATGGGCGTCGTCTGAGATGACCGGAATTCTGGCATCATCGCTCATTCGCTCCACTTACCAATTGTTGCTGCCATCGTATTTTTTTTGTGCCAATTGGTAACCATTAGGTGGCCCTCCAACCCTATCTAGTTTAAAATTTTGTACTAATTCTCCAAAAACATATCTCAATTTGGAAAACTAGTACAAAATTTTGAATTAAAGAAGGTTAGAGGTGTATCTAAGGGTAGCCCATTTGAGCCTCTATTTTTAAAAAGAAAAGAAAAGAAAAACTAGCGCGCTACCCTTTTACTTTGCTTACGTGGAAGCAAACATACGAGGGAGGCACGGGAAAGCTGGGCTTCATGATCCTACTACTACAAGGCGTAGCGTAACGGGACCACCGACTAGGCCATCAGCGTACCGATCGTCACCACGCACGACGCTTTTGAACAAGGCCCGGGGTCGAGACAAACAGGGGGTAGCATGCCTGCTCGCGAGCCGCAATGATCCTGCCGCGCCCGGACCGTGGATTTTTTTTTAGTAGCGGACCGGCTCTCCTGTCCTGCTGCCGCGCCAGGACCGTGGATTGTCTCAATAGGTAAAAGATTTTTTTTCAATCTAAATCTTCATTTTTGGCCTGTGTCTACTAAAAAAACATTAGACTGTATAATTTATTATAGCATCGAATAGTGCAAATTGACTAATTGTACAATATATAGAACTACAACCAATTATATCCAGAAAGTTTTTTTTCCATGTTATGAATCTAACATTTTTAGACCAATAAACGAGTCGAGAAGCATACCTAAATTTTGCAATGACAACAAACTTAAAAAGGAAGAAATGAAGAAGAGCAAACTTTAATCATTCCTTTTGTTTTTTTTTTCATGAAGATAACCCCGGCTACTGCCATTTTGGAACTGCTGCTTATCCCGTGCTGATTTCCTCCCTGGCTGGGCGAGTGGTTGGCGTGCTAATAAATTTTCTTCTTCTACTTCGCCTACTCTGAACTCTGCGTTGTGTGCCAACAAAAAGGGAGCATATATGCATGCATGATGTCGAGGAGACGATCGAGTAAGGACCATGCGTGTAGTATGATTGAAGGGTTTGCTAGCTGGAGTAATCGAGCAAATCTACCACGGTCCACGAACATACAGCGCCCTGCGGCAGGAAAGATGCAGATGAACTTTTTGGCCTCTTCCGCGAGACCTGTATGTGGTGCTGTAAAGCCAGCGCAGATCTCTCCGTAGTTTTGACAACTTTATTTCCTTCAGAGAACTACCACTCCTGCTAATGAGAAGTATTCAGGGCGCAATTGGAACGAAAGCTCATTGGCCTGCTGCCACGCATTTTTCTTTCTTTTTTTTTTTGAAAAAACTTGCCACGCATCTTTACACTCCGTTCGGCAGCCAGCTCCAGCTCCAGCCAAACAGTGTTTTCCTCTCACACCACTCCAGCCACCAGGTCCAGCTCCAGCCAGCCAACAGTATTTTTCTCTTATACCACTCCAGTCACCAGTTCCAGCCCAGCACTTTCAAACTTCAGACCTGTACTTGCAGGCTGACAGTCATTTACTCGGCGTAATGTGTCGGTGGCGAAGATAGCTTGAAATACTACTACCGTGCCCCGACGCTGGACGCTCCTCGTCGTCGTCTGGCATCAAGTAGTGGGGGTGGGGAGTTTCATGAATCAGATAGGTTGGTGCGGTAGATCTGGAGCGATTCAATGCTGATTTCAGCAGGCATGCACGACGGACCGCTGCGTCCTTTGCCTTGCGTAGTGTGGCACTGTGGCTGCAGGATTGGGTTCAGATTTCAGCAGCCGGATCCGATGGATGGTGGCTACTGCCGCCTGCCACCACAGGTAGTAGCAGCCGCGGACAGGAGACAGGCCGGCAGCTAGTGAGGGTCCGAGAGGGAGAGCGCATGGAATTTATGGTGATCCATCGATTTGGAGGTGGGGCTGGGGCGCGCATCATCAATGGCGGTGCATCGGGGGACAAAAGGCGAGAATTTGGAGCAGCCGGCTGCCGCGGCGGGTGCGCCCACGGCGGCGGCCCACATCTCTGGCATGGTGCTTCGTCTCGGCCCCCGCCGCGCACCAGGAGCAGCCAGCACTGGTGCGCTCCGTCACGGCCCTCGCTCGTCATCGGAGGCGGCGAGTAGTGCACCCACTGTTGCGTCGGGGTATCCTAAGACGCGGCCATGATGCAACTCTACTGTCGCGGCGGACGCGCGCTTGGTCGCTTCTTGATCGCTTGACCATTGCTCGCCATTGTTTCTTGCAGCAAGAACATGGCAGCATGAATTAGTCCTCTAGCGAACGGACCAAAGGTCCGGTGCCTAGCTCCGGCAGTGTCCGAGCTGCCCGCCCGGGTTCGAGCCCTGTCAGGCCGAATTTCCGCGTGTCGCACGGGGTTTATCCCCATAGGGGTACCGGGGTGCGTGTGTACAGGTGTGTGGTGTGTGTATGTCCCGGCAGGTGCGTTTTTGGACTTCCCGGCAGCCCATCTACGTTGAGCGCACGGTCAACGTGGGTGTCCAATTGAGTTTTTACATGATTCCCCAGTGCTCTTGAGTGTTTTCAAAAAAAAAATCAGTCCTCTATTAACTGCGGCTGCCAACTGGTACGGTGAAAGCTAAAAGGGTTTAAGTGGGTCTGGTCAAGACTCAAGAGTAATCCCCCGCTGGAAAATAGATAGTTTTGAAGGTGGTTTTTTATTTTGTGATAATTAAAAATATTTAAAATTTAAACTAAAAAATTCATAAGTAATTCATTTTAAATCAAAAAAATTACAAAATGAGTATAAAAGATTTTCTAAAAATATAACCTATCTATTGGTACGATACTTTTTAGTTATTCAGATCCAATTATTTTATTTTCATAATATTTAGTTGCTTGTAATATATTTTTTAATAATTAAAATTCAAATAGAGTAATAATAAATAGGTTACATTTTAGAAAAAAAATTGATACTAGTTTCATAATTTTTTGATTCAAAACGAATTAGTTTTGATTTTTTAAAGCTGATTAGATTTTTATTTTTTAAAATATAATACAAAACTACCTTCGAAACCTCCCAAAGACCAAATATGTCCGGTTTCGACTATTGGATGGTCTATGTTATCTGGTTTTATAGTTGAAGGTTGAAAATCAAACTTCTGTGATAGTTCAAGGATGTAATTTGAACTTCTTTCTTTTTTTTTCTAATATCTTACTATTACTAATTGGAGGCACCTTTGAAGTCTCCATATGAAGCCACCTAGGATCCTATGTGGACACTAAAAAATAGAAAAATCTTATAAATTCTCACAAAAATCAGAAACATCTAGCCGTCAATCTAACAACTCTAATTATAATAGCCATCGGATCTGTTATCTTTCATTATAAATTATCCACCTCTGCCATTATGAAGATAGACTAAAGTAACCCCCCTTAAAATAAATCTAAATTACCCACCTATGCCATTATAAAAAAAATCTAAAGTAACCTCATAATCTTCGTGTAAATTACCCACCTATGCCATTATAATATAAATAGCCCCCTAAATTTGCATATAAATTATCCAATTATATCATTATTAGAAGTTAAATTACTCCTAAATCTGAATTTAAATTATATAATTATAATAAAATATTAAAGTATCAATATAAAAATCTAAATTACAATTTCTATCATTACAAAATATTATTGTTTATATAAAAATACTACCCACGATGTGTCACCATGTATTTTTGTATGATGGAAGAGATAAGATTATCAATCCACAAACAAATAGTTCAACTAAATATATATATATCGAATATGTGTGGAGGTGAGATGCAAGATGAAATCTATTGTAACTAAACAATAATAAATATATATTTTAGAGTATGTGTTAGAATATTTAATTGATGAAAAAGAGCGTGAGTTACATAATTATAATTATTGACCTCATTCTTATAACATGGAGGTGTGATGCAAAATGAAATCTATTACAACTAGATAATGATAAATATATATTTTAGAGCATGTGTTAGAATATTTAATAGATGAAAGAGGGCGTGTGATAAATAATTATAATTATTAGCTATAAGCTTTATTTTTTATATTAATTTTAATTAGCCCGTGCGGGAGCCCGAGTTGATAGACTAGTAGAACAAAAGTAGAAACTCACGAATACGCATACCAGCATGCACGCACTCTCCATGCTCATATATCTTGAGATTGACCAAACCACTGGCGGAGCGTGACCAAAGAATGAGGGTGAGGGCCACCCTTTGCTAATTGACCTGCAGCAGCAATGAACAGTATTGAAATTATTGTTTAACTAATGGAAATTTTTCATGGTAGAGGGGGCTATGGCCCTCTATGGCCACCACGATGCTCCACCACTGGACCAAACTACCGTATACATCTTGCTATCGGCGGCCACATCAGTAGCATAAAAATAATATTGTCGAATATTTCAGGATTAATATATAACAAAGTTGAACAATTGCACTAATTTGAGATCGCTGTGTTCGCTTGGTTGTGGTTGGTGGCTGGTGCTGATTTGTTATGAGAGAACAGTAATGCTGAGCTGGTGGCTGATGCTGATTTAGTCTGAGAGAACAGTACTGCTGGCTGGTTGACTGACAAACCAAGCGAACACAGTTCATATCAGTTCATATCGACTTGCATGAGATAGGAGGGTAAAATAAAGCTATTTACGTTTGAAGTGGATACTCATGAAAAATGCAATTGAGAGGTTTGGGTGGACTTATTATGGCCTTTAAAATGAACTGTAGTGTGTAGCTAATTCTTTAGTTCAAGTTAAAATGAAATGTAAGCCGCTTAAAATTATTATTTTTTAATTTCACCGATCTTTTTGGTAGAAGTCCTCTCAAACCGTCAAACGACTCCTAAACAATACTTGAGCAAATTAGTTATTTCAATAAAGTGTACCTAAAAAAATTAGAGCATAAATTGACGTATATTAGAGATCTAAGGGAGTACTTGTATACACTATATGATGAAAAAAAAACGTGTAATTGATTTATGCTTGATCACAAAGTAGATCACAAAGTTTTTCAAACAAATAAAAGAAAGTTGCAATCATACGTGGCACTAGTATTAACAATTGTCCTCCCTTTAATCCACGGAGATCACGTTCGACCCACCAAACTCCCTACAACCCTAAAAAGGGCACTCCTGCACCCGCTCCCCGCTTCAATCCCTCGTCTCAAGTCTCAACCTGGATCCTGCCAAAGTATCAAACCAGCCACCACCCACCAACGCCAACGCCTACCCCGGCCTGCAGTCTCGCTCACACGACAACACATACTACTCCTCTAGTGTACTACAGTATTCTATTTTATTAAAGACCATCTATACAAAAAGTTTTATAAATAGACTTCGGCCGTATTTAATTTTTTTCCGGTACCTGCATGGAGATTTAAATCTAGACGAAATAAAAAACGCATTGCGACTGCTGTCTGTAAATGGCGAGACGAATCTAATGAACCTAATTAGGCTGTAATTAGATGCTAAATTGCTACAGTAATACTACAGTAAATAACCTCTAATGACAGATTAATTAGGCTCATTAGATTCGTCTCGTGATTTACAGACGAGTTCTGTAATTATTTTTGTGATTAGTCTATGTTTAGTACTTCAAATATAGAAAGATGATTTTTTAAAAATTTTACAGGAGGCAACTAAACACAGCCTTTATTTAGTACACATACATGTGTCGAAACATTCGATGTGACGTTTTTTTTACATTTACAGAGTTTATGGGCCAGCTGCCAAAAGAGCCATGATTTTTACCTCCTTTTTGCTAGAGAATCAAGGTGGAGAAGAAAGGCGCCCAGTGTAGCCCCAAAATCTGCGGCTACGTTGTAGTTTAATCTGTACCCGCATGGAGCCGCGGGGAGATGGAGGGGGAGAGATCTGGGATTTTACTACAACCCCTAGGCCTGCTTGGAGCCGTCGTCTCGTATCAAATCCCTCAGATCTCCCACTGCAACTCACACACAGAGACCAAGAAAAGCACAATCCCGTCCATCTGATCTGCATGCCCATCCCCCCTCACTTCCCCTCCCCGGAATCCCCCCTCACAAGCCGCAACCCTAGCTCCCCTCTAGTCTATAAATAGCGCGCCCGTAAAGGAGCTCTTCCTTATTACAGGGAACGAGGGCGGCAGCTGTGGATCGAAGATCGATCGATGCCCAGCTCGCAGAGCAAGAGAGCCGTGGTCTAGTCTTGTGTGCTTATCAAAGGGCGGCTTACTGGGAGTTCCTTGGCATTCTGTCCACCTCCTTGCTGATCATGCAGAGAGCCTCTCAAATCTGTTGTGTTTTTGGAGGTGGGCATACTGCCAATGGAGCTGTGTAGGCCTCCCTTTGTAAAGCCCACATGACTCCCATCAGAGCTTCCTCCCTAGATTCGATCATCACTTGTGTCAGAAACGCCTTCATTAAGCTTGCTTTGCTACCTTTTCTTGCGTGTTCATTTGTTGGGCCTTTTGATGCCCTCTTGTTTTCTTGGCTGGGGTTATGGTTCATCATGGTCCATGATGTGCTTTTGGGGAAAGTTTTGGAGCGAGCTATCTACATATGGTAGTCTGATCTGCTCTGTTGCCGACCTAATTTAGTCTGGTTCCTTGAAGCCGGCCGGCCATGGTGTTGGTGTTGGGGAAGTGAAGATGGCTTTCCCCCCTCATGCCATTCTTTCGGATCCGTCGTTTTCGCCGCTAATCGTTCCTTTTGCGTCCAATTTCTTCTGAAGGCTAACACCGTAGTTCATGGCTGCTTCCTTGCTGGTTTTGCATGCAGGTCTGTTCTTCGATCTTTGATGGAGGTCATCTCTGCAACATCTGACTATGGGGCCAGGCAATGAGAAGCTCATGTAAGTGTGCACAACCACTTGCCATGATTGTAGCTAGTACTCGTTGGATGTATTAGTCAAGATCTCAAAGTCCCTGATACAACAGTAATAGCTTGTGAATACTGCTTATGTTTCACATAAATTCTCTCTCTGACCATTCTAGCTTAGCTAGGGTTTTGTGCCCGTGACTGGTGATGGTCATGATGAGATGTGCCATTCTTTTCCTTGGCTTATCATTTCCCCAGCCTGTGCATCTGCTCCTTATTTTTTGCTTGTTCCAATAAACTTTGGCCTGAATACCTGAGCCCAAGTTGCAGGTATACAGAACTTTCATGCGCTTCATGATTTCACCCGCAGACCTCCCCTGACCCTGAGACACACCTAGCTGTACAGTCTGTGACCGAGTGAATTTTGTTTCTACTGGTCTTTTGACTCGGGCCAAATTTTCGCGAAGTAAAAACATGATCTCAGATTGGCAAAGAAGTGCTAGTAGTATGGCAGTGAAAGGCCTGCTTTCTCCTGCTATCTCGTCTTGGAGCTTCTGCTTCACCCAATGCCGCAGTCTAATCTAACAAGCATGGAAAATACAGTAGACAGTGGAGCTTGACTTGTTATTAATTAGGAATTTGTATCTGGAAACTGTACGTTGTTTTACTTTTTTTTTTGCATCAGTGATGATTAAATGCATGAAAGGAATACGTCATCTTATTTCAAGTAAACGGAAAGAAAGATAGTACTACTACCAGTTTCAAAAAGACAGATCTGATCATCGTTCTATGGAGAAATGGTGGAGAGATGAGCATGCACTTAAAAGTAGCAATCGATCATGATCTGAAACATATATGATATTTGGGCTAATGTTCTAGTGTGGCCATTTGACTACATCCTAACTTACTCAACAGTCAATACCTACTAGTATTTAAAAGAAAATTTCGCATTAATATGTCTACCTCTCCAAAAACAGTAGAAAAGCTCTATATTTCTTTCTGGTTAGCCACAACATTTCCTGGTTTGTGTGGTACATAACAGCTCATCTGTTTTTGGGGATGAGATTTACATTTGTGTTATCATTCATGTTTAATTCCGGTCTTAAACAGGATGTCAAGACGGACTGTGTGATAAATCTATTTTACTCGCTCATACTTGGTTGTCTACGAATTAGTTATTTTAGCAGAATATGAGGTAAGAAAGAAGTGGCCGGGTCATCAGAGGCTTGAAACTAGCACACTAAATTGACACCCCCCACCCCACCTGAGCATATATGTGATGCATCTTTTTTTATTAAAAAGCACTATATACTGTCAATCAAGTGACAACTCTATGTGACTCTGATTTTACATTATTGTGTGTTTTGAACCTTTGATGGATAGTTTTCTTTTGTCTACATCAGGTTTATGTCCTGAACCCTATGTTCATATGATGTTGATTTTTGAATCATCATTATTATTCTATGTCCTTTGTTGGAAATGGGGTATCATTCATTCTGTTCGGCAGCTCCAGCAGCCTCCAGGCCAACAGTGTTTTCCTCTCACACCGCTCCAGCACCAGCTTCTAGCCATCAGTTAGCCAACAATATTTTTCTCTCACACCACTTCAGCCACCAGCTCCAGACCAGCGAACAGAGTGATTGAAGTTTCTAGTATGCTGATTATTTAATTTAAGGACACGTTATATTCTTGTAGTTATATTCTTGTATTAAAGTGTGTTTTCTAGTTAATGTATTGGGCTGTAAACGTTGGTTGCCTTATGCTACATCTCAATTTTGCTTCTGAATGTCATGTCCATATATTCATTGCACGATCGAGTTTATGAAACCAAAGAGTAAAAATATTTTACATGTTTTTATTCTTAATCTGATCTAGTTGTACGGTCAACAGATCCAACATCTAAGTTGTACCTTCTACCTGTATGGTTTTAGGGTCCCGTTGTAATTATATGGGAACGGTTTTTAGGTCCGGTTGTTTCATTTATGAACTGGGCTAATTCTCTTCTGATAATATCATGGCATAGCATAAGTTTTCACCATCCTTCCGAATTTTTTATACCCCACAATTTACAGTAGTATGAGTCACATTTATGGAAAGTTTACTATAGTTTGCACAATCGGGTTGATCTGTAGATTCTGAGGGTCTGTTTGACAGGGCTCTAAAACCGGCTCCGGTTGGAGTCCTACCAAACGGTCCATTTTAGAGCAGTTCCAGGCAAGGAAACGTCCATGGAGCTCCTTCTGGCTTCCACTTGGGAGGTGGAGCCATGAAATGTGGCTCCGCCCGGCTCCGTGGAGCTCCTCCAGGTCGCCTGCCACCTTTGCCCCAAGAGTGGCGTGAATGGAGGCTGCCGACGGCGGGCCACTGTGGGACCCTAGGCGGAGGATGACGGCGCTGTGGCAGGAGCAAAAGGAGGAGGGTGGATGGAGCGAAGCGCTGCGGAGGCGGGCGCGGAGGCGACGGAGCACATGGCGGCCAGCGATGCTCGAGGTTGAGGCGGCGCAGAGTTGGGGCACGGTGGAGGCGGGGAGCGGAGCTGAGCGGTGGAGGTGGGCGCGGCGGGAATGAAGGGATAAGAAGGAAAGAGAAGGGAAGAGAAGAAACAAATGAGGAAATAGGAAGAAAAAAGAGAGGTATGTTGGATAATTATTATTTTTACGTATTTTAAACAACCTGGTGAAGTCGTTTTACCAAATGTTTTCTAAAAAGATTTTAGCTCTACTAGATAAGCCGCTCCACCAAAAGATCCGGAGGCAGTGTTGTTTTTGGAGGAGTCGGAGCTCTGCCAAACAGATCCTAAATGTGTATAGAAGATTGGTATTGACAGGATCTCTGGCTTGCTAGAAAAAAAAAACTACGTACGGTAGTCTTGGCTTCATGGCTTGTATTTCAAACTTGCGATAGCTGGACTTAACACAAGACCAAACATTCATCTCGCCAACACTTCCCTAGTCCGGTCATTCGATTGAGCAACCACAATGTACCTGGTCCATATAGATAGCTTTTGTGTCAGTAGTCTATAATTATTGTTGTTGCCACAATATATATAGATGTGTCATGATGGAATTTGAAGTGAGAAAGAAGATGGAAGAGAGAGTAATATTTGTTTATTTCTTATGGGTAATCCATAGCACTATAGATATCTTTTGCTATGGGCTGCTATATGAATCACTTTTATAATGTTTCAGCTAGCCTATAGGGAATATATTAATGCTATGACCTATAGTATTAATGCTATGACCTATAGTCAGGTTTTCTCAAATGCAAAGTGATGAGGCATGCAGATGTGCTGGTGTACGATATCTTCGGATGATCTTTCATGTCAAGCATGCATAGAGATCGAGTAGGGTGATGATCCGGGCGCCATGGGAATCAAATCATTATGGACACGGCCAAGATTGAACAGCTGCACAACTAACAATGAATGACTGACACCATCTTTGCCGTGGCTGTGTTTTAGTTCTCCCAATTCCTCCAAATTTTCCATCACATCGAAACATTAAATATAGCAAATAACCCATGTATAAAGTACTAAATGTAGTTAAATAAAAAAATAATTGCATAGTTTTGATGTATGTTGCGAGACGAATTTTTTGAGCCTAGTTAGTCTATAATAAAATAATATTTATCACATAAAAAAATGTTACAATACTTTTCACAAACATTTTTCGCATTTTTTCGCAATTAAACTCAGCATGTGTATACTCCGCCACTACAAGGAGCTCTCTCTCTCTGGGCCACGTAACTTGTCCATCACTACTCGGCAGCAGGCGGTCCCTATCCATCACGCATATGCCTGCTCGGAATTTGGGGAGCAAAAGATTTGGGCGCCCGTAGCCATCAAGGGTGTGCCAAACAGCGAGCTGTCTGAAAAGGAAAAGGAACCGGCAGCCTTCGTCACCAAGCGACCATGGATCGGAGACGACCCAGTGTTTTCCTTACCCATAGGTAACCGCCGGTTACCGCCGATTTTTACCGATACCGCTACTAGGTGGCAACCCATACCGGCGGTAAATTTCGAAAAATTTCACCTGAATTTAAAATTTTCAAAAATATTTGAAATAAAAAAGGAAAAAATATGGTAAGAAAGTAGAGATGACATACATCATTCTAATATAGAACATGTTCAAATATTTGACTGTTTGGGCACTCAAAAAAATAAAAAAACTTTCGGACCGGTAATCCCGAGCGGTATCCTCTAATCCCGAGCGGTATTCGGCGTTTTCCGAGCGGAAATCGGCGCGTTTGGACCGGAAACCACTGCATTGTGAGTATTTCTTGATTTTACATTGATTTTTAGATGTTTGTTGTGTAGCTATATTCAAAAACATGTGTTCATATTAGCTATATGGATCCATTTGTTCATGGTAGTTGGATGTTAATTTGTTCATTTTAGCTATATTTATATATGTGTGTTCATATTTCAAATATGTACATATATTTTCATTTGTTCATTTGTTCATTTGGACCGGAAACCACTACTATGTATTATATATATTGACGATGATGGTTTGTGAGGACTATGATTGTGATGATTTGCATGGACTATTGTTGTGATGATCTATATAGACTATGGATGTGAATTTCTATTTTTATGGATATGAACTTCTATTCTATGTATGTGTAAATGTTATATAATTGTTTGATATATACCATCAGTAATGATATTTACAAAATTACGGTGAAATGCTGCCAAAATTTTTAATTTTCCAAAGTCATACGGTGTTTACCGGTTAAAAACGACAGTTACCGGTCGGTAAACATCGATTACCGGTCGGTAAACAACGGTTACCGGTTTTTTGAATTTGAATTGTCATTTCGAGCGGTTTCTAGCGGTTTTCGGCGATTTATCGCCGGTTTACCGATACCGCTAGTTGACGAAAATCGCTTTACCGTCGGTAAGGTGAACCCTGAGACGACCTGGGCCTGCCGCGAGCTGAAACGCTCGCGCGACCGCACAACGACGGCACCAGGTCGAGTCAGCCTCATATCACGCCAAAAGATTTCCCTGATGATGGCCGGGGGATCCCTCCATGACCGAACAAGGCGACCGGCCGGAGCACGAGAGGGTGGAGCGTCCTGTGGCGGCACCGAGCGGCCGGCCGGCCGTGATCAATGCCGTCCGCGGGGTGCGGTGCCGGAGCCTCGCCCCCACCGCGCTGCATGCGCCATCATGCCGTTTGCCTCGCCTGCCGCTTGCATCTCCTCGTCTGCAGCAGCAGCAGCACAGCAGCCGCCGCAGTAGTGCCGTGCAGTGCAGTGAACTACGGTGGCATTGCGGTTGAGGTTTTTTGATTCCAAAATGCAAAATTTTTGTAAATCATTTACATAATATATTAAATGTAGTAAAAAAATAAATCGCATTACACAAATGGACTGTAAATCGCGAGATGAATCTAATGAGCCTAACTATGATGCGATTAGGTACTAAATTGCTACAGTGATACTACAGTAAACATACTCTAATAATAGATTAATTAGGCTCATTAGATTCGTCTTGTAGTTTACATACGAGATCTGTAATTAGTTTTGTGATTACTCTACATTTAATACTTCAAATATTGAAGATTTTTTTTAAAAAATCCAAAAATGCAAAATATAAAGTGATCTAAACACACCGTGAGGTGTGTGCTGATGCTGCTGCCGGATTGGAGCTTTTCTCGATGGAAAAACTGAAAGCCTGAAAGGGTCGTGCGGACTTTTGGGACGTTCTTGGCGCGAGTCCATCCTGGCAAGTTGACATGCAATGGCAGCGGAGGAGGAGCACGTTTCGTCCGGGTCTCTGGGCCTGTGGCGCAATAAACTTTTCGGATGCCAGGTCAGGCGGGGATAGATATGGCTATCTTTGCTCTGACCACGAAAGGGAACCACGTCCCTTTTGATTCCGCGTTGACAAGGAAGCATTTGTATTCCTGTAAGAAGAATGGGAAGCAGTGGCGGAGGACGACCGAAAATTTAGGTATGGTGGTACATTTATAGACTATAGTCATATATTATACGGAAATAAAAGTTCACAACAAGAACATCGTTCATTCAGAAGTACCTTAAATAAAGAAAAACATGTAGAGTACTAATCAAATCAACAATTGGAACATCATTCAGAAGTACCTTAAATAAGGATATCTGTTGCTGTCGGAGTCCACAATATCCATTCTGCACACACCAGATTATAGCCAACAACTAGATCTTAACACCTGAAAATAGATTAAACATTTTAAAAAGAGTGGGATTGCTTAACTTGATAGAACCACAGGTTATGGCTACCTTCCCCCTTGATCCAAGCTGCAGTAAGCTGTCTCTTCTTAGTTTTTTGAAAAAAATTATCTCTGTGAAGATAACCTCTATTTTAGTAAACTGAAATTACATACTTGTTTTCGAGAAAAAATCGATATGCAATTTCTCTATGTGCAAACAACTTGACAAATATGAATAGGGCTGGTATGGATTGATCAAGTTTAGAGTTGTTTTTCCTCCATTTCAGGCGACCTGAATTTGAAAATGAAGTTCAGATTACCTCGAAACTTCAGCATGCAAACATACATAAACTTCTGGGATGTTGCATTGAAGGAGACAACAGGATTTTGGTCTATGAATATATGCTAAGAGGAAGTTTACACTTTATAATTCATGGTATACTCAACTTAATACTTTGCTTTTCTTGTAGTATTTTTTTTCCTTAATTTGCCTTTCAAATGTCTTTCTGTTGGTGCAGAGCTAAGAGCAGGCATCTCACTCGCCTGGCCTAAACGGTTTCAAATAATTGAAGGTAAGGGTGTTGTTTATCTACATCAGCACTCCCGACCACGCATAGTCCATGGGGATATGAAACCCAGCAATATTCTCTTGGATTCGGATATGACTCCTAGAATTATTGATTTTGGCTTGGCGCAAGTCTTAAGTTATGAAGATGAGAAAGACACTGGCTTGGCGGCAGGGACTTTGTAAGAATACACCTAATGATCTAATGCACTTGTACCTTCTCCACTGAGGGGCAATCCTTGGTTGTTCATGTAAGTAAACATTTCTGGAACTCATTATATCAGCAATCTATTTGTGCTCCTAAATCATATCTGAACATCTTCTGTAAGCAGCCAAGCACATATGTTTGTTCGTCATTTGCCTGGAGCTAATCTTGCAATGACTTCTTCAGGGGAACCATATGTTGGCTTCCCTAAAACCATATGACATTACACATGAACACCATAATCGATTAACCCCCAGGTCAACAAAAACCTTGCAAATGGTAGACTCCAAAGTTCACCTCTAAGCAAACTTCGCGTGTGGCATCTAGTTTAACAAGCTAGCTTCTGATAGATATGGGGAATGTATAATCTATGGTGTAAATAGGTATAACATGAGATCATGACGACCAGATCCATGTGGACGAGAACACCAGATCTGGCTAAGGGAGTAGGCGTGTACCTTAACGGAGGCCGACCTGGAGACGGTGAGACCGAGGAAGATGATGAAGAAGAAGGGCCCCCACACAGGGGCGGAGCGCCTGTTATGGCGCGGTATGGCGAGCGCCATACCTAAGCGGAAGGCCCAAATTTTTTTTTCCTCCCCCGCGCTGCATTCCGCCCGCCGCCGCCGCCTCCTCGTACCTCCTACACGGCGCCGCTCCCACCCCACCCCCAGATCCGGCCACCTCGTCCCGCCGCGCGCTGCCTCCTGGCCAGCGCGCCGCTCCGGCCACCTCGACCCGCCACGCGCTGCTCCAGCCTCCACCTTCGGCCGCGCGCTGCTTCATCCCCAACTCCAGTGCCGCCCCCCAACTGAGTGCCGCTCCGCAGAGATCCCCAACTCCAGCACTGTCCCCAACTAAGTGCCGAGCCCCCAATTCCAGCGCCGCTCCGTCCCTATCCTCGCCGTACGCCAACCCTTAACTGAGCGCGAGGACCTCGGCAAGGCGCTCAGGGACTGAGACCTGTGGGGGCCCTTCTTCTTCATCATCTTCCTCGGTCTCACCGTCTCCAGGTCGGCCTCCGTTAAGGTACACGCCTACTCCCTTAGCCAGATCTGGTGTTCTCGTCCACATGGATCTGGTCGTCATGATCTCATGTTATACCTATTTACACCATAGATTATACATTCCCCATATCTATCAGAAGCTAGCTTGTTAAACTAGATGCCACACGCGAAGTTTGCTTAGAGGTGAACTTTGGAGTCTACCATTTGCAAGGTTTTTGTTGACCTGGGGGTTAATCGATTATGGAGTTCATGTGTAATGTCATATGGTTTTAGGGAAGCCAACATATGGTTCCCCTGAAGAAGTCATTGCAAGATTAGCTCCAGGCAAATGACGAACAAACATATGTGCTTGGCTGCTTACAGAGGATGTTCAGATATGATTTAGGAGCACAAATAGATTGCTGATATAATGATTTCCAGAAATGTTTACTTACATGAACAACCAAGGATTGCCCCTCAGTGGAGAAGGTACAAGTGCATTAGATCATTAGGTGTATTCTTACAAAGTCCCTGCCGCCAAGCCAGTGTCTTTCTCATCTTCATAACTTAAGACTTGCGCCAAGCCAAAATCAATAATTCTAGGAGTCATATCCGAATCCAAGAGAATATTGCTGGGTTTCATATCCCCATGGACTATGCGTGGTCGGTGCTGATGTAGATAAACAACACCCTTACCTTCAATTATTTGAAACCGTTTAGGCCAGGCGAGTGAGATGCCTGCTCTTAGCTCTGCACCAACAGAAAGACATTTGAAAGGCAAATTAAGGAAAAAAATACTACAAGAAAAGCAAAGTATTAAGTTGAGTATACCATGAATTATAAAGTGTAAACTTCCTCTTAGCATATATTCATAGACCAAAATCTTGTTGTCTCCTTCAATGCAACATCCCAGAAGTTTATGTATGTTTGCATGCTGAAGTTTCGAGGTAATCTGAACTTCATTTTCAAATTCAGGTCGCCTGAAATGGAGGAAAAACAACTCTAAACTTGATCAATCCATTCCAGCCCTATTCATATTTGTCAAGTTGTTTGCACATAGAGAAATTGCATATCGATTTTTTCTCGAAAACAAGTATGTAATTTCAGTTTACTAAAATAGAGGTTATCTTCACAGAGATAAATTTTTTCAAAAAACTAAGAAGAGACAGCTTACTGCAGCTTGGATCAAGGGGGAAGGTAGCCATAACCTGTGGTTCTATCAAGTTAAGCAATCCCACTCTTTTTAAAATGTTTAATCTATTTTCAGGTGTTAAGATCTAGTTGTTGGCTATAATCTGGTGTGTGCAGAATGGATATTGTGGACTCCGACAGCAACAGATATCCTTATTTAAGGTACTTCTGAATGATGTTCCAATTGTTGATTTGATTAGTACTCTACATGTTTTTCTTTATTTAAGGTACTTCTGAATGAACGATGTTCTTGTTGTGAACTTTTATTTCCGTATAATATATGACTATAGTCTATAAATGTACCGCCATACCTAAATTTTCGGTCGTCCTCCGCCACTGCCCCCACAGGTCTCAGTCCCTGAGCGCCTTGCCGAGGTCCTCGCGCTCAGTTAAGGGTTGGCGTACGGCGAGGACAGGGACGGAGCGGCGCTGGAATTGGGGGCTCGGCACTTAGTTGGGGACAGCGCTGGAGTTGGGGATCTCTGCGGAGCGGCACTCAGTTGGGGGGCGGCACTGGAGTTGGGGATGAAGCAGCGCGCGGCCGAAGGTGGAGGCTGGAGCAGCGCGTGGCGGGTCGAGGTGGCCGGAGCGGCGCGCTGGCCAGGAGGCAGCGCGCGGCGGGACGAGGTGGCCGGATCTGGGGGTGGGGTGGGAGCGGCGCCGTGTAGGAGGTACGAGGAGGCGGCGGCGGCGGGCGGAATGCAGCGCGGGGGAGGAAAAAAAATTTGGGCCTTCCGCTTAGGTATGGCGCTCGCCATACCGCGCCATAACAGGCGCTCCGCCCCTGATGGGAAGCGTGCATATTTGCGTGTTAGGTGTTACTACATCAATATGCATTAATCATGAAAAAATTAATTAGAATGCCAAGGTACTCCATTTGGGGACGTGGTGGTACTATCTTTCAAAAGAGAGTAAATACGAAGGCATTAGTTCAACCCTTTAAAAATTTAAGAATATATAAAACTTCTTCATATGACAGGTAAAAGTACTACTATTTGTGTAGTGGACTAGTGGTAGTGACCCTTGTGTCCATTTTCAAATTCTTTTAGGGTGTGTTTGGATGTAGATATCGGAGACTTTGAAATTGAATTGGATCCAATACCAATGCAGTCATGGTATTGAAATGGCCACAATTCCAATTATATTGTTTGGATGGCAATTGCATTCCCTTTTGGAATCACAAGATGCAGTCAAATTCAATTCACGTTTGGATGTGAAAAAAGATAAAAATTGGAATTTGCTCATCTCTCTCTACTGTCCATCCCTCTCCTGCCTCGTCACCGTCCAGATCCGCCGCCCATGGAGCTCTCAGGTAGATTGGCCCACCGATGGAGGGAGGGAGGGAGGGGAACGTGGCAGCTCGCCGGCGTAGGAGGGAGGAGGAGCTCACCGGCGTAGGGCGACTCCGAGGCGGAGGGGACGACGCGGCGGTGCCAGACTCCGGGGCGGAGGGGACCGGCGTGGCAGCACCGGACTCGAGGCGGAGGGGAGCGACGTGGCGAAGCAGTACTCGGGGCGAAGGGGAGCGGCGCAACGGCGCCGTACTCGTCGTCGGAGGGGCACTTCTGTGGTGGAGGCCGGTGAGGGGGAAGCGAATGCGGATGAATACCGAGGGGGATGGGTCCGAATTATGAGAGAGGGTGCGGTAGTTGCTCCAATACTGCTTGGTGTTGTACTGTGATTCCAATGCGAATTTTCAGACTCATCCAAACAGCTGCAATTGTGGTCTCGAATGCCAATTCCGAATTCCACGTTCCAATATCTACATCCAAACGGACCATTAGCAAAAGGTGAAGTATGTTAATTGATAATAGTATACGGGCTTTAGAAAAGCCCAACTCCGTAGCTAAACTGAAATCTGTCCTTTCGGATTCGGAAGTCCAAATTAGGCCCCTTAGATCTCTGTGGATCAGATGCCGGGATGTCTCTCCGTAACGGCCCATGGCCCAAATGACACGAGATGATTATTCACACACAGCAGCGAGTAGTCGGCAGTTCGCACACAGCGAATGCGTATGGTAAGCACTGTATGATGTTGCGGAAGAAAATATTTCGACTCTATTCTTTCATCAAAAGAAAACAAAAGTATTTCGACTCTAGGGAAAACAAAAAAACGCAATTCAAGTCAAATCGGCAAGAACGAACAAATTTTCTGCTTGAAGCACCCGGCCGGGCTGCCCGTGCGCATCCCTACGACGGACTTGGCTGCTTCTTGCTGACCGCGTCCGTCCTCTTATTCGTACTAGGAGCAAAGCATCCTCCACCAGCCGAACAGGGTGAAGAAAAATTGTGCAGAACCGATCGATCACAGCAGGGCCAGCTCCCTGACGTTGACGGGTTTGACGAAGCTCCGGTTGCCGGCGAAAATGGTCTGCGCGGAGATGACCGACACGGCCTGCGTGGGATGGTTCGCGTCCCAGAACAGGTAGCCGTCGCGGTCGGCGCAAACCGGCGCCGTCTCGTCGCACGGTTGCGCCGCCCCGAAGGGCCCCCCGCCGCAGCACGCCGCCTCCAGCTCCGTGAAGCCTGCAACCAGATGGATCAGATCAGCCGGCACGTTCCCAGGGGAGGAGGAGTCGATGGACGACGATGGTTAGCTTACTCCAGGCGTTGGTCCTCGGGTTCTCGAAGACGAAGGAGACCATGGCGAAGGCGTCGGCGAGGGAGTAGGCCATGCCGGGCAGCTCGCGGGACAGGTCGCGCAGCATCGCGGCGAGCATCGGGTAGGAGCGCAGCGTGAGGTCGTTGAGCGGGTCGAAGCAGCCCTGGGTGCCCAGCTGCTTCAGCCGCCGCAGCCGCTGCGACGGCAGGCACCCCAGCGGCGGGATGCTGATGACGCTGAACTTCCGAGCGCCCATCTTGTACAGGGCCTGCGGGGCACACCATCAGTGGTCAACTTTGGAAGCGGATTTCGGCAGCTTTTCTTCTTCAAGTCTCGAGCGGGCGATCAGGAGCTCAGGACCCGTACTGTGATGTAGCTTTTGTAGGCGTCAACGAGGCCGCCCAAGAACTCGAGGTCGTCGCCAGGGGACGCGGAGTACTCGAACATGTCGTTGCTGCCGGCGCTGATGAGGAAGATGGACTTGCAGAGGAGGCTGGCCGTCTTCTTCCTGCCTGACAGCTTGGTCATGTGCTCGACAACACCTGAGAAGTACTCCAGCTGCCGGGACATCGGGATCACCTCGCCGAACTGCCCGAAAAGAGTTCAGATCAGTCGTCGTATGTCATCTCCACACGTGTCGTATTTCTGCGTGTTAAGCTGGAACGGCATTGGGCAACAAGTAGAAGTAGTTCTGAATGTACCAGGAAACGGCCGGTGCTGTCTGCAAGCCCGGACCCTCCTGACGCGAAGTTGACGCCTTTGTACATCTGGGACCTGATGGTCTTCTCCGTCAGCGAGAGGTAAGCCGGTGGGCTCCACCTGAACCCAAGGCCCCGAGCTGTTTGTTCCCCGTGGAATCAGGCAGGGTGCACGGGTCAGTCATCGATCAGTCATCCCACACACGGATCGCGTTTGCTCACTCAAACTCTGCAGGCGTTGGCTGCAGGGCGCAGCAGCCAGGGTAGCCTACCTAGCAGGTCCGCCGTGTTGAGGCCGTTGCTGAACCGGCCGGTCGGCGGCGACCCGGGGAGGTCCACGCCGTAGTGGGGGTAGTTGGCCCTGGCCGCGGCGGTGATGTTGAGGTGGTTGTTGTTGCCGACGTCCACCGTGGAGTCGCCGAACACGAACACAGCGGGGACGAGCCGTGGGTGCCTCGCCGCCTCCGCGCCCGTCGCCGCCGCGAGCACGAGCAGGCACAGCGCTGCGAGCGTGGTCCGGTCGGCCATCGGGGGGCTCTGCTGCTCCCTCTCGTGCCCTGTTCTCTGTGCTCCGGTGGTGAGTCGAGGTATACTAAATATAGTCACAAAATAAATCGCATTATACAATTAGACTGTAAATCGCGAGACGAATCTAATGAGCCTAATTATGACGTGATTAGATACGAAATTGATACAGTAATGCTACAATAAACATGCTCTAATGATGGATTAGTTAGGCTAATTAGATTCGTCTCGTATTTTACAGACGAGATCTGTAATTTGTTTTGTGATTAGTCTACATTTAATACTTCAAATATTAAAGATTCCCTTCCAAAAACGCAAAAATGCAAAATGCAAAGTGATCTAAACACACTAGACGCAAAATTCAAAATTCCAAAACTATCATATCGAATGTGTGCGGTACATGCATGGAGTATTAAATCTAAACAAAATAAAAAACTAATTGCATAGTTTGTTTATAAATTACGAGACGAATCTAATAAATCTAATTAGGCCATAATTAGACACTAAATTGCCACAATAAAAATACAGTAAATATGTGCTAATGATGGATTAACTTGATAAATTAATTTTGTAGTTTACAAATGAGTTTTGTAATTAGTCTATGTTTAATACTTCAAATGTGAAAAAATTTACTTTCAAAAATTTTACACGAAGCAATTAAACAAAGCCTAAGCATGAAAATGTGTTGGATTCGAGGGAGGGAAAAAAAGGGAAAGAGATGAAAATGAGTTTGAAGAAGTCCATATGGCCTAGGCCGGTAGCTCCTCGGAGGCAACCGCGACGTCACGACAGGCACACAACTGGTGCGGCTTAGGACATATCAGCTGGGGCCAGGAACGGCACGGCCTGCAGGAATGTACCGGCATGTTTAGAGCTTGCGCTGCGTTCGGATCTGGCCGCATAGAAGGGCGTGATGCTGTTGGCTCTTCCGGCTTCGAGGTATCTCTGAATTCCCTGAAAGATTTCACCGGAGGACGAGTAAAAAGAGTAAGAAGTATATCTCCGGTCACTAATCAGAATCGGTTAGAGGATCCAAATCAGAATCACGCGCTGGACTCAATTCGTTCGGATTATCGCAGAGAGCACGAGAGGTGAAATGCTTTTTTTTTTTGACACACGAGAGGTGACGTGCTATCTTAGAGTCCAGACCACACAAGCGCCATCGCCATCTAATAAACCACGAGAAACAGAGTGAACACAAGCCACGCGTATCCTACACACCAATCTCACCAACACGGGTAATTCTACAGCACACACTGGTACAAGTTACAGGGCCACACGGGGGCCTGGTGCCCCCGCCGCCTGTCTAGTAGCCTAGCACTGGTGCTCCACCAGCTGCCTGAAGTTCACCGGCGCGGCGAAGTGGAGCGAGCCGTTGTAGATGGCCGCGGCGGCGACCTTGGAGGCGGCGTGCGTCGGGTGCAGCAGGTCCCAGAACAGGTACTCGTACCGGTTGCCGCACAGCGTCGCGTTGGGCGTGCACCCGGACTTGCCGTTGAACCGCCCCGACCCGCAGCACGCGTTCGTGGTGTCCTTGAACCCTGCGCGATCCTCTGAAAAACCTGAACGGAATCGATCAAGGGCCTGGTTTCAATCCAGAATCCTTAGCGCACGCAAGCCGAGAAAAAAATCTCGCATGCATGGAGTCCAGAATGAAGTTTATTTGCAAAAATCTTTTCAGGGATGAGTGTAACTTTTCGCGACGAATCTAATGACGATAATTAATTGATGATGGGCTACAGTAATGCTACAGTAACCATCCTCTAATTACGTGGCCAAATACCTCATTAGATTCTTCAGGGTTCCTAGCACATGGGTTTTGAAGTTAGTTTTGTAAAATAACTTAGTTTTACACCGTAATTAGCGGTCAAAGTGTTAATTTTCTAGCATTCTACAAAACCAAATAAGGCCAAAGTAAATGTCCAGGCACGTACCGAGCCTCTGCGGGTGCTTCATGATGCTCTGCACGACGGCGTGGGAGCTCCCGACGGAGTACTTGAGCCCCTGGAAGCTCGAGCTGACGGCGCGCATGGCGTCCCTGAGGCCCTTGTTGAACCCGCGCGCCAGCTCGTTGAGGACGTCGATGCAGGCGCCGAGCGGGTGCAGGCTCCTCGGGTACGGGCAGCACCCGATCGGGGGCACGTCGATCACCGCGAACTTGCGCGCGCCGAGCACATACAGGGCCTGAAACCCGCCGCGCCGCGGGCACACATTTTCGTTTCAGCAGGAGTAGATCTTTTCCGGCGGATCATGTTGCGAAGGCGGCGATCGACCTACCTTGACGTGGTTCTGGTAGAGCGAGACGAGGTTGCCGATGAACCGCCGCTTGTCGGCGTCCGACGGCGTGCTGTTCCGCGCGAAGAAGGCGAAGAGGTCGTTGCCGCCGGTGCTGACGAGGAACAGCGACCGCGACAGCACGGCGCCGGCCGCGCCCTGGCTGATGCGCGCCGAGATGTTGCGCTGCACGGTGGCGAACTGCTCCACCTGCTGGCTCAGCGGGATGATGGAGCTCCCCTGCACGAACGAGTGATCCGCGCGCGTGTGCTCGTGTCAGTACTCTTATCTTACCAAGTTTTTTACCAGTAGCTTGCAGTGACTTTTTGGTCTCGAATGGCTTACTGTCGTGTCAAGAACGCCCGATCCCGCAGAGGCGAAGTTCACTCCCAGGAGACCTCTGAAGACCTGGTTGTTGCTTCTGTTGGCCACGGCGAGGAACGGCGGGGGGCTGCGCTTGAAGCCCATGTTCATAGCTGACAAAGATGAAAACGAAACATTTTTAGAACCAGATGAACAGCGTTTACAACGCAATGGAACTGCTTGCTGCCCTAGTTGATTTCAGAACCTGAACAATCCATCATATTTTGGAACAGTTCCACAGTTCCTACTTGTAATTGTTGAGGGCACTTGACCGCCAATTTACTGTCTCAGAGGAGCAATCAGGGGCGGTCCTGGAATCGTAAAAAAATGTGGGGGCGAGTGGGTGACCACGGGGTGGATCAGATCATGGACGCTGCGTTCCACTGTTTCTCATGTGGCATGAAGATTTTTGGAAGCGGACGCATAGGTGCAGTCTGCAGTGGGCGCGTGGTGTCCACTACTCCACCGTGTCAGCGCCCTCCTCTCCTCCAAGCGCCAGCGCCAAGCACAAAGCGAGTACAAGTGTGCTCGGACAAACGCTGAACTACATACACTGTGCGTTAGCAGAGCGGCAAGCGCCAACTGCGTAAGAGTAGCACAGTGAGTGATCGAGCCCTTTTACCACGTCAGTACACTGCCACGCTTTGCAACGTCTGCACGACTGCGCCGCGTGTGCGGGACGCGCGAGCTGCAGGCTGCTGCTGCAATTGATTACGCAAGCGTCCATGGCGGCTTCTCTGAATCACTGCAAGTGCAGTTTTCAGTTGGCGCTACCCAGCAGCTCGGTTCTTTTATCGACCACTAAATAAGTAAATAGCAAGCCCCATATTTGTTACACTCATTCTGCTACTTTGGCTACTGAATTATGCTCATATATCCTGTATATGTTCAATGTCTAGTAGCCCAAACAAACCGATTCCTTTCCAAACTCGTATTTTACTTCTTCCCCTCTTCAACGAGAATGCAGAGATAACCTACCTGGCCCTGGGTCTCTTTAACTGAAATCAACGGCTCCCGGGAAAAATACTAGACGGCATGCTTTTTTGTGCTATCAGTTGTCAACACTGAAACTCCTAGTCCTAGTCTTCGCTGCAAGCCTGCAAACTCTAGCGCCATCCAACAACTTCAGCGCCGGAGGCATCAGTAGATGATGGGGGGTAAACATGGCACATGGCAGTGAAAACGAGCTCGGCAGCGTGTAGGACGCATGCAGCTCAGTTCTCACCAAATTCATCTCCACACAGCTCAAAAGCTTCTGGCCAAGTTTGGGAGCACAAATGAGCTGGGCGCGTTGCAGTAACTGAGTGCTTACCCAAGAAGTCGACGCCGTTGTAGCCATTGCTGAACCTGCCGGTGGGCCGCGACGTCGGGAAGTCGACGCCGTTGTGCGGGAAGTTGGCCCGCGGCACGGCGCTGCCCGGCAGGTAGTTGTTGTTGCCCACGTCCGCCGTCGAGTCGCCGAACACGTAGATCGCCGGCACCTTGCTGCCACTCCCCGCCGCCGCCGCCGCCGCGCAGGCGAACGCGGCGGCAGCGAGGAGGACGCGCAGCAGCAGCTCTCGCGCTTCCGGCACGGTGGCCATGGCCGGACCGTGGTGCTGGGGGGCAGCTGGCCCGGCAGCTAGTGATTACCGGGTGGGGGCGGCCGGGTGGGCGGTGTGCTCGATCGGCTTTGGGAAAGGGCCGGCCGAGACCGCCACGGCTCGGCGCTTTAAAGGGAGGCGGCAGCCCGTAGTGGCTGGCTTTACGAACGACCGGGGGCCGTGGCAGTGGCCAGTGGCACGGCACCACGACCACGAGTAGTGTACAGAGGTGGCTTTGGTAAAGAGGGCGCCTTGCCGGGCTCCTCCGGCAAGTTGCCTCCGGCCGGTGCCGGTCCGGCCGGCGGGACGGACGTGTCCACGCCGCCGTAGACGAGTGCGGCGACTAGAAAGTAGAAATGGGAGATGGGGGGGCACTGGGTAGGATCTCGGATCTCCTACATGTACTTTGTGAATCCCTCCTGTTTCGTACTGCTACTTGGAGTTGGAGAAGGGAAAACCTGGGGGATGCACGCTGTTACTTTGTGGAAAGGCAGTCTCTCGGTTTGTGCTTTATTTTGCAGCTGAACTTGATGGAATCTCTGCCTTCATCAAGTGCTGTGGTCCTGTTATGGGATACATTCACATCATGGTGGAATGAGTTTCTTTTCCATTTTCTCTTGTTAGTGAGCCTCTTACGTGTCTTAAAGGAAACAGTGAAGCTAGCTCTCCAAGAATCCCAAGACCTGGCCAGCCGGAAGTACCTTAGCTTAACTGAATTGGTTACTTGGAATGACCACGTTGTCAGCAAGAATATGTTCTGCTAACCAACACCTGGCCGGGAGTGCCGGAGTGCCTTGGCTTAACTGAATCGGTTACTTCGAACAATCAAATTGTTAATATAAGAATATATTCTACCAGCCAATACCATTATTAGCGGATCTGTACACGCCCAGCATAAAGCCGCAACACGTTTACAAATCTTGAAGGATTGAGAAGGCCATGTAGAATCCAATCCGCAGGCATTCGATCACCGCGGTTAATCGCCTCTGATGTGTGCGTGAGCGCACCTGTTAGCATCCTATAACTGAGACTGGGGGCACAATATTTCTCTCTCTAGACTATTCTTGTACGCTTAATTCACCGGCTTTCCCTTTCGCAAAGCATCCTATAATTCAGTCTTTACGCCTGGTTCGTTTCATATTCTTGTTACCATTCCTTCCATCTGAAGCTTGAATCGCATTGCGAGCGTGTCAGTCGCAGCTTTTTGCTTGGCGGACAGGAAAGAAGATCCCATGCATGCATTGATGCATATGTATACGTGTGGCCTTTTTCGCCGCTTTGCAAAGCAACAAAAATAAAACGACAGCAATGGGCAGGGCCAAGCGTTTTCCTTTTTGTGGTCGATGAGGCCAGAGGCTGATTTCTGTGCTTCGCTTTTAGACGATCTGGTGCCTCTGCGCTCAACGACTTTCACCCGTTTTTACAGCGCGTTTCGTTGTTCAGCTCGCAGCAGCCCGAATTTTTACCTACCTGCCGTTTGAAAGAGCGCGTGATCCAACCATGCAACGGTTTCCGTAGTAAAAATTCACCAAATACGTGTCTTTGGTGGGATTATTTATGTTTGCGACCAGTCTCAGTGGGGAGTGTCATCGTATAGTTAACAAAACTATAAACTAGGTAACCAAGCCTAAGAAGTATCATGGTGATGAAACTCCTCTCACATCCTATGACACTCCCTCTTATCTCTCTTCGATTATGTCAGCAAATTTAATGCCCATGATACTTCAATAACACTCCCATTGAGATTGGGCTTAAAGTCATAAAGCGTATTTTCGCAAATAATACACGCACACACGGTAGTACTTATGAATTAACATATTGACAACCTAGCATCTAGTAATAGACTCGAGCAAACTTGCGCCGTCAAATTTTCACCACATGTCAAATAATTGTTGTAGAGTGCATTCACACTAAGGTCCCCTTTAAAATACAAGATTCTCAAAACGTGGGAATGGGAGAAACACAGGATAAATCCTACAAGAATTCAAAATGCAGGTAAATTTCTGAATTATCCTTTGGATACAACACAGGGAAAATACAGTAATTCAATGAGAGAGATAGACATAAAGGAAAGTTTCCATAAGATCCAACCTCATGTTAGTTTTCCCTTAAATTTCTATGAATTCATTTGTAATTTTAAGTAATTTGCTAGGATATAATCCTTTTTTTTACAAAGTGTCATATAGGCAAATTTCGTATAGGATTGGAATAAAAATTTCTATAATTTTCCTTTGTTTCAAAAGGGGCCTAAAAAAAGGGAAGCCATCGAGATATGCCGCGTTGTGCGTGGGGTGTTGATGTTGAAACTCGGTTTATTTTCTAAGGGTGCAAATTGGTGGCCCTTATACGCAAATGAAGAGGTTTGAAGGTTCACCTGAAAATCACCAATTTATACCTCTATTATTCTCGATGGACGTTGAAGCTCAGCTGGCACCACGAGCGTCGAGAAAACCAGCAAGGCCTTTTCGTTCTACCTTATTCTATCACCCCTTTTTTTTTCTCCACTCACCGGGACGCATGATTGTATCCTACCGCAAGTGTGCATTAGCCTACGGGGCCATCTTTCCCCTACCACCCCTTTTTCCACGTGTACCGTCCAAGGCGATCCGGCCGTCGAACACGCACCGCAAGAACTGAACACCAGCGCACGTTCCAGCTGTAATCATTCCGGTACAGGTCGATCGATGGAGATTCCATCTTAGCTCATCATCACTTCCTGGCTTTTCTGACTGGGTGAGTGTCAGCGTCTCACACACACTCGCACGCGTAAAAATGAAAAAAAAAAGTTTGCCGCCAATGCCCCCTCACCTGCTGAGGATGCATCGCAAGCTAGCCTGCCAGATCGTGCCCATTCCGGTGAAGCAACGGCGCGGATTGGCTACGGTGAGTTGGGCGGAGCACCGCCGAGTTGTGGGCGCGGCCTAGCAAAGGCTAGGCTGAACCCGTTCCGGCGGCGACGATGGGCACGCCGGGAAGGGGCTCGGCGCCGTGTGATCTGGCATCAGGAATGGGCCGCCAGACCCGCCATTCGTCGCTTGGTTTTTTCCCGTGCACGCGGGAGCGCGTGCTGAGCACATGTACGGTTTGCTGTACCGTGCGCGTCGGCGTGCAACGAGCCAACCACTTGCGTCTTGCACGCCCGGACCAACCTTGCTGGTTCGATGCGCGCGTGCGACAGGCCAAGGAGCGGTGTGACCTTCTTGACCAACAGGCCCGCAGCGTTGCTTTAGCTTCGTCTGTGTGGGCTTTGCTCCCAGGTGTACATCAACACAGGGTATGTATAGCCCGTTGCAAGGCCCATAACAAAATAGGGCCCATAAATAAGCCCATAGCACAGTTTCAAGTGAAATAAGATAATGGGGTAAAAGGTTGCACTGCTGCAATTATAGTGAGCATGCCAACGCATGAGCTAGACTGAAATAAGATAATGGGGTAACTAGGCATCATGTTTCTAGATATAATACATAAAGATCACAATGGGACAACAATATATATGCTAGGCAGAAACCAAAGATATAAATGTTAAGGCATAATCCCCAGGTAGCCCAGCCGAATTACAATTACAATACCGACGCAACTGCTGATAATAATTCAACAAACCCAACAACTTCCAGTCCCCGACTCGGAACCAAACTAAAGCCCGAACTAGAGCGAACACAAGCAGCAAGCCAGCAATACTCTCGCTACCAGTACTGGCCGGGCCTCAACACACCGGACCTTGACCGCGCAATCCCATCTTGAAACAAACTTAATAAAGCAAAGCAGAACCAAACGCACGGCAAACAAACGCTTCCGATCAAGGTCACGACGCGCGGGCCATCTTAAGAAGAGCTGGTCTTGTGCTCGCCGGCGGCGGCCTTGTGGTCCTCCTCGCCGGAGCCCTTGTAGCCGGGTATCTTGTCCATGATCTTGCCCAGCAGGCCCTTCTTCTCCTTGCCGTCCGGGCTGCTCACGTCCTCTGCGTGCGGCGCCGGCGCTGGCGCGTGGACAGCGGGCGCGGCGGCGGCGGCGTCCTCCGGCTTCTTGTGGCCGCCGGGGAGCTTCTCCTTGATCTTGTCAAGGAGGCCCTTCTTCTCCTCCTCCGGCGCCGGTGGGGAGTCGTCCTCGACCTTCTGGACGACGACGGCGTGGTCGTGGTGGTGGACGTGCGTCTCCACCGCGGGCGGGGGAGCCGGGGCCGGCACGTACGGCTTGTGCTCGTCCTCCTTGTAAGCGTGCGTCCCCACGGGCGCCGGGCCCCCGTACGGCTTGTGCTCCTCCTCCTTGTAAGCGTGCGTTCCCACGGGCGCGGGCGCCGGGGCCGGCACGGCCGTGTGGTGGTCGCCCTCGGCGTGGTCCTTGTGGCCGGGTAGCTTCTCCTTGATCTTCTCCTTGAGGCCCTTCTTCTTCCTCTTGACAATCTCTCCGTTCTCGTCGATCACCTCCTCTTCCTCGTCGCTCGACTGCACGGGCACACGATCGCAGTAAGAATCAGTACACACAAAAGCAATCGTGTCGATACTATAAAAAGCTAAGCACTGATCCGAAATCATTAGTAAGGAGCGATGGGGGGATCATGTGTCTATGAACTCACCGAGCTGGAGCTGGAGCTGGTGCGGTGCAACTTGGCGAGGAGGCTCTCCTTCTTCTCCCCGGTCTCGTGCTCCTCCTTGTGCTCGCCGTGCTTCTGAGGCTCGGCCACCGTGACCTTCTCCATGCCGGTCACCAGCTCCTCCTCCTGGTGTTCCTCGGGCTTCTTCCTGCCGAGAAGAGTGTCCAGGAGGCCCCTGTCCTTCACCTCCACCTGATCGGCGGCCTTCTCCTGGGCCTCGCCGACCTGGTGGTGCTGGGTGTTCCTCTCGTCCTCCATGATCGCCGGAACTAAAGGCTTTCCAAACTAAAAACAGCAGAACAGATCAGCAAAGCTACTAGAACTCGCTCTTTGACTGGTGAGACTCGCTTTGGCTTTCGGATGGAGAGAGCGGCGAGGCCGGGGGCGTCCTTATATAGAGGGGCTCCCGAGCCGAGCTAGGCGGCCGAAAGGTGTCGCGCAATGGTAACGTTCCAGCTGCGCCGATGCGACGACGACCGAGAAGGTACGGTGCGTACGCGGTGGCTACGCGACGCGAGGCAGACGGATCGGAGCGGAGGCCGGCGAGCCGACGCCCGACGGACGGCGGCATCGTGGCGCGGGCGGGGCCCGGGAGGCCAGTGGCGGCGCGATGCGTGTCCCGGCTCCGACGTGGCGGCTCCTCGGGGCGCGGTGGGCGGCGCGTCGGGAGAGGCCGGCGCCATGTGGGCGGGCCTGGTGACGCGCGCGGGGTTGTCGTCGGAGGAACCGTGGGCGGCTCGCGCCGTGCGGGTCGGTCGGCGTGGCGCGCTGCTGCTGCCCTGCTCCACTTCCACGCCCCGCCCTGGCGTTATCCACCTGCTCCGCTGCCCACGCGACGCTTGTCGTCCGCCGATCGGTTTCTTAATTTTCATTTAAAGTTCAGTATAAAAAACTGAGCGTTTTTGTTGGCTTTGGATTCGTCAGGCTTCAATCGGGGCCACCCAGACGTTAGCATCAGACCATCAGTTTCAGACCAGAACCCTGAAGTCGTGTTCGCAGTTCCAGCTTTGCGTTGTCCGATTGAAGTTCGCGAGCGCGCGGCAAGTTGCCATTGGGCGGCGCGGCCACGGCCACGGCCAGTCGGCCACGGCCACGAGTGTGATTGCACGGGGGGTGCGTGACTCGGACGACGAGAGGACTCCGGAGGCTTCGACGTTGACATGCGGGGCCGGACGCGTGGAGCTCCAACGATCCGTCGGCAGAAGAACCCAGCCAACAGTAGCCGGTGGCCGGTGGGGGCTCGCCAAGTCGTGAGTGGATTTAGCCCGGCCGGCGTAAGCTATCCTGGACTTGCAAACGCCCGGACGCCGCCCGGGACCCTCCATTTTCCTGGCTCCTCCCTTTCGCTTTGATGAGCGAGCTTTCGTGGGCGGAAAATGTCGGTGGCGTGTCGGCCTTTTGATCTCTTTCCGCCGCCCTCCACCCCACCCCTGCGGATCTCTTTGGGCACGCATGGGCCACGCCGGTGTACGCTTCCAGCTCGCATCGATGACTGACTTTCGATGCTAACGTAGATGCCGAAACCGTCCGATCGTCGCAGACGGGAAAGAAAGTTTGGCGCCGCGGGAACAGGACGCGAACAGGACCGGGCCGACGCTCTGGTTCGGCGGTTCCTGGTCTTGGTCGAGCACTTTTCAAATGTTTACCGTGCTTGACAGCTGTGATGCATCGGTGATTCGGTGAACCTAGGATCGTTTCACCGGGGGATTAATCTTAATCATTTGATTGGAGCCGAGAGAGGCCGCGCCGGATAAACTAGTCAAGGGCTCAAGGCATTGGATCCCCGCCTTGGGAGGCAAGGCCCCCGGCTTTTGCGCCGGCGTCGTACCGCCGAGCAGACACGGGCTCCAGGAATCGATTCAGCGCAGCGCCACGCCGAGGCCGCGCCTCGCCTCACTCGATTGATTCCCACCGCCACATGCCGGTGCCTGTACTTCTCTAGTTCGGGCGGCGCCCCCTTGGCGCCAGGATATTTTTCGGCTCGCTTCCCGGCGGCACGGACGCGCGCACGGGAACGGTGGCGTCCTGCTTGCCGACGTCCTGATCGCGGATTCGCTGCGTTGTTAGGTACACGCAGACTTGATTCAGGGAGGAGGAAAAAAACAAGCGCGAGTCAGGCAGCAAGCTCGTCGGCATCACATAATCACGTGGCTTCAGAGCCGTCGATTATTGGTGGTGCAGCGGATCCGCTCATGCAGAGTCCTAGATGAACAGAGTGTTGGTGATATGCTCAAGGGCCCATCATCACAATATGATTTAAAGATCCAAGAAGATATTGATCCAAGAGGGATTAGGGTTACTAATGGGTCTATGAGATAGAAGCTCATTAGTACGCTCTATATATACGAGGGAGGGGCTAGGGGGCGATACCCCCGGTGAGCCGCGCCACCTCCTAGCCGCCGCCCCTCCCTCTCTCTCGGCCGCCGCCCATGCCGTGCGTGCGGTGCTAGCACACCGACGCCCGGCGTTTCATCCCCGTACGTGTGGACTCCGTGGAGGCGCTGCTGCGACTGCTGCGCTGATCGGCTGCTGGGATCAAGTACGAGGAGCTCGGTTCGTGGGACGTGATCGACTACTTCCTCTACATCGACGCGCGACTTCTTCCGCTGCGCTGCGCGTCTAGTGGTAACGATCTATGATCTTCTACTCGCAAGTATCTTGGGTATATGCGGTAGTGATGCTAGCGTAGCCTACCCGTTTACCTACAGTGGTACCAGAGCCATCTTGCGTAGTTTTTGGTCTGGATCATTTGCATATAGGTGATATGTTGTTGTAGTAGATTGGATCTATTACTTTTGCACGGTTTGATTAGATCAATTGGTCATAAGGGGTTAAAACTGGAGCGAGTTGATTGCGCGGCATGTGACAAAAGATTAGTTTGTGTTCTTTCTCTGTTATGCATACGACATGTCCCTACCGGCTGGAATCACCATCGGGACTAACTGTGTGCATAAGTCAGCAGATTGGACAAACAGATCGAGGTCATGTGTAGATGCAGTCTTCTCAAGTGCAAAGTTTGCACGGTCAATGTGATTGACCTAGTGAAAATTGAGGCATTATGAATGGCTCGGATTTGAGGTGATGCGATCACTCTGATGAGATTTTCATAGGGATTCCATAGATGCGATCTGTGTAATTCCGTGAGGTGGACCGCCGTTGCTTTCTCGCTGTAGCGGCTTCCTAAGCGCTACTTTGGTAGAACACGTCGTACGCATAACTTGTTTTTGCAGGGTGTGATGTGAATGGTATGGCCTCAATGTCATGTGATGATGTATGTGATGATTTGTGCGGCCTGCGTGTCGCAAGTTAACACAACCGGGTTGAGGTTAGCACCATTATTGTATAACGACCTGCGTGTCGACTTGTGATGTTTGAATCCTCATGTAATTATTTCACTAGCTATTAGATATAGTAGCTTAGTATCTTTTCATGAAGGCTTCAATCGTGATGGCGATGATGATCACCACAAGACATGACGGATGGCAATGGAGGTCACCTTGGAGCCATGGCGATGGAGTCCATTGTGATGCAAGAGGCCATACTATTCACAATATAATATGATTATATGCCTGTGATGTTTATTTTCCTGTCATACTAATCTTTCATGCTTTTACATATGGTGGATGCTTTAATCATGATAGAATAGCTTCCCTCAGAAAAAGTTGAGTTTTTGATGCCTTTTACCAATAGCTGCACCTATAAATTTTGATCGTTGTGTGGTAGGTTTACCAAAGTAGAGTACCCTCAGCTATCACTTTTGTATAGGGTGGATGTCGGACATCCACAAGCATAGTATTGGTTTACTCAACAAAGCTATCAAAACAGTTTTGGGCTTTAAGGCATAGGGTTGGGGCCGGGGCATTGGATGCCACCCAACAAACAAGAGTCGCATAGAGATGTGATTAGTAATTTGTTGCTTACATGTATCACTACTTTTCTAGCCGTGATGCTAAAGCTTACTAGGATTTTAGTGATTATGGATCTTGAACCACTATATGTCATTAGAGGGAAGATGACTTTGATATAGTAGGTTGTCTTTTGTTAAATCAGTTAATGAAAGTCTTTTACATAAACTTAGTGCTGAAATCTTGCTTTACTTTAATGTTGTAGATCATGTCTGCCAGTAACAATTCCGCTTTCAATTTGCATTCTGTTCTTGAGAAAGAAAAGTTGAATGGAACAAACTTTATTGATTGGTACCGCAACCTGAGAATTGTTCTCAGGCAAGAGAAAAAGGAGTATGTTCTTGAGCAGCCATATCCTGATGATCTCCCTGACAATGCAACTGCTGCTGATCGTAGAGCTTATGAGAAGCACTGCAATGACTCACTTGATGTTAGCTATCTGATGCTCGCCACCATGTCTCCTAATCTGCAGAAGCAGTATGAGCATGCAGATGCTCATACCATGATCGAGGGGCTGCGTGGGATGTTTCAGAACCAAGCCAGGACTGAGAGGTTCAATATCTCAAAGTCCTTGTTTGCGTGCAAGCTGCAAGAAGGTAGCCCAGTCAGTCCTCATGTGATCAAAATGATTGGTTACATTGAGACTTTGGAGAGACTTGGTTCTGAACTTCACCAAGACTTGGCTACTGATGTTATTCTCCAGTCGCTCCCGGCGAGCTATGAGCCTTTTATCATGAACTTTCAGATGAATGGCTTGGATAAAATATTGAGTGAGTTGCATGGGATGCTAAAGACAGCAGAGGAGAGCATTAAGAAGAATCCCAATCATGTGATGATGATTCAGAAGGGGAACAAAAAGAGGAAGCGTTGGACGCCTCCTAATCCCAAAGGTAAAGGCAAGGAAAAGAGTTCCGGTGGTGAGTGCTCGGGCTCTAAGCTAAAGCCAGCACCTAAGGCCAAATCTGGCCCTACTTCTGAAGATGAATGCTTCTACTGTCATGAAATGGGACATTGGTCTAGGAACTGCAAGAAGTACTTGGAAGAAAAGAAGAAGAAGAAGGGAAGTGAGACTTCCACTTCGGGTATAAATGTTATAGAAATAAATATTGCATTATCTTCTAGTGAATCATGGGTATTTGATACTGGATCGATGATTCACACTTGCAAATCGTTGCAGGGTCTAAGTGAGACTAGAAGATTTGCAAGAGGCGAGTTGGACGTTCGTGTCGGCAATGGCGCAAAAGTTGCGGTGTTGGCGGTCGGCACATACCACTTGTCTCTACCCTCTGGATTAGTTTTGGAATTAAATAATTGTTATTGCATTCCTGCTTTGAGCAAGAACATTATTTCTTCTTCATGTTTGGAAGAAGTTGATGATTTTAAGATTGTAATAGAGAACAAACGTTGTTCTATTTTTTGCAATGGTATTTTTTATGCTCATTGTCCATTGGTGAATGGATTATACGTTCTTGATCTTGAGGATAAATCTGTCTGTAACATTAATACTAAGAGGCTTAGACCAAATGATTTGAATCCTACTTTTATTTGGCATTGTCGCTTAGGTCATATAAATGAGAAGCGCATTGAACAACTCCATAAAGATGGATTGTTAAGCTCATTTGATTTTAAATCATTTGACACATGTGAGTCTTGTTTGCTTGGAAAGATGACCAAAGCGCCTTTCACTGGTCATAGTGAGAGGGCGAGTGACTTATTGGGACTTGTACATACCGATGTATGTGGACCAATGAGCTCAATAGCTAGAGGTGGTTTTCAGTACTTCATTACTTTCACTGATGACTTTAGTAGATATGGCTATATCTACTTAATGAGGCACAGGTCTGAATCGTTTGAAAAGTTCAAAGAATTTCAGAATGAAGTACAAAATCAATTAGTCAAGACAATTAAATTTCTGCGATCTGATCGTGGAGGAGAATATTTGAGCCTTGAATTTGGTGATCATTTGAAGCAATGTGGAATTATTCCGCAGCTAACTCCGCCCGGAACACCTCAATGGAATGGGGTATCCGAACGGAGGAACCGAACCTTGTTGGACATGGTTAGGTCTATGATGAGCCAAGCTGATCTTCTATTGTCATTTTGGGGTTACGCTGTTGAAACTGCTGCGTTCACACTGAATAGGGTTACAAGTAAGTCTGTTGAGAAGACACCATATGAGATATGGACTGGGAAGCGTCCCGGATTGTCTTTTCTCAAAGTTTGGGGATGTGACGCTTATGTCAAACGTTTGATGTCAGATAAGCTCACTCCAAAGTCAGACAAATGCTTCTTTGTGGGGTATCCTAGGGAAACCAAAGGATATTATTTTTACAATAAGGCGGAAGGCAAAGTGTTTGTCGTTCGCAATGGTGTTTTCTTAGAAAAGGAGTTTCTCTCAAAAGGATTTAGTGGGAGCAAAGTGCAACTTGAAGAAATTCAGGAAACACCAAAAACTGTTTCAGCACCCACTGAAGATCCACGGGATGTGCAAGATGTTGCACAACCCGTAGTTGAGGCACCAGCCCCACGAAAGTCTATAAGGGCACGTCGCGCTACTGACAAGCTCAACCTCCTTATTACGGAGGAGCGTCACGTATTATTGATGGAAAATGATGAGCCCTTGACCTACAAAGAAGCAATGATGGGACCCGACTCCGACAAATGGCTTGAAGCCATGGAATCCGAGTTAAAATCCATGCATGATAATCAAGTTTGGAATTTGGTCGATCAAATTGACAGTGTGAGACCTGTCGACTGTAAGTGGATTTTTAAGAAAAAATTAGACATGGATGGAAATGTTCACATCTATAAGGCACGATTGGTGGCGAAAGGTTTCCGACAAATTCAAGGTGTTGACTATGAGGAAACCTTTTCACCCGTCGCAATGCTAAAGTCTGTTCGGATTCTCCTAACAATTGCCGCATATTATGACTATGAGATATGGCAAATGGATGTCAAAACCGCTTTCCTTAATGGACATCTAAGTGAGGATGTGTATATGACACAGCCTGAAGGTTTTGTCGATCCTAAAAATGCTGGGAAAATATGTAAGCTTCAGAGGTCCATCTATGGATTGAAGCAAGCATCTCGGAGTTGGAATATTCGTTTTGATGAAGTAGTCAAAGGGTTTGGCTTCATCAAGAATGAAGATGAGCCTTGTGTTTACAAAAATGCTAGTGGGAGCGCACTTGTGTTTCTGGTCCTATATGTGGTTGACATATTACTGATCGGAAATGATATTCCAATGCTTGAAGCCGTTAAAACCTCATTGAAAAAGAGTTTTTCGATGAAGGATTTAGGAGAGGCGGCTTATATTCTGGGTATTAGGATCTATAGAGATAGATCAAAAAGGCTAATTGGATTAAGTCAAGACACGTACATTGACAAGATATTGAATCGGTTCAATATTCAAGATTCCTAGAAAGGTTTCTTACCAATGTCACATGGCATTGCTCTAAGCAAGAGTCAGTGTGCTACGACACCTGATGAGCAAAAGAGGATGAGTACGATTCCTTATGCTTCAGCCATAGGGTCGATCATGTATGCTATGCTTTGTACGCGCCCAGATGTTTCCTTTGCTCTAAGTGTTACGAGCAGGTATCAGTCAGATTTTGGTGAAGCTCACTAGACAATTGTAAAGAGTATCCTGAAGTACTTAAGAAGAACTAAGGATATATTTCTAATATTTGGAGGCGAAGATGAGCTCCTTGTAAAGGGTTACACCGATGCTAGTTTTCAAACAGACAAAGATGACTCCAAATCGCAATCCGGTTTTGTTTTCTGCCTCAATGGTGGGGCAGTGAGCTGGAAGAGTCCCAAGCAAGATACGGTGGCTGATTCGACGACAGAGGCCGAGTATATTTCAGCTTCCGAAGTTGCAAAAGAAGCTGTTTGGATCAGAAAGTTTGTTTCTGACTTGGGTGTTGTTCCTAGTGCGTCCAGTCCAATGGACCTCTATTGTGATAATAGTGGTGCCGTTGCATTAGTAAAGGAGCCTAGAACAACTAAGAAGTCCAGACATATACTGCGGAAGTATCACCTCATCCGTAACTTTGTTGAGAGAGGTGATGTGAAGGTTTGCAAGGTGCACACGGATTCAAACGTTGCTGATCCGTTGACAAAGCCTCTCCCACAACCAAAGCATGAGGCGCACATGAGATCTATTTGTATTAGATACTTACATCAGTGATTCTAATGTGCGTGGGAGATTATGTGTCATGAGTATGTTTATGTAATGATAAATAATTGTTATTTGTTCCATGGATGATTATTTTTTACATTGATTATCAAGTATGTGACTTGTTCGTGAAACTCTTTGTTGACAATGATATGATTCTAAATTATCCCTAGTTTATGTCGTTGTGTGGGACAACAACGACGTTGAGACTAGCACATGCATTAATTGATGATCATGTTTCACGGATCATGGATATGTAGATATCGGATTAATGATGTGGACACATGTTGGTGAACATGGTGTTGGATTGACCCACTCCAAGACAATGTTGGGATTGTTATTTTGTATGTGCCATCAGTTGTTCTTGAGTGTTATACCTACTGGATCCTTAGACCTGAGATCGCCATTGTTTCTCACTGTATGTAGTGGTGCATCTTGGGGCTACTAAACGCTACTCCGTGACTGGGTAGTTACAAAAGTAGCTTACAGGTGTGTCATGAAACATGGAATGGGATGTGAGCGGATCAAGATGGAATTTGCCCCTCCTAGATAACGGGAGAGATATCTCTGGGCCCCTCGAGATAGTTGGATTTGAAAGTGCATGGCCATGCCAAAGTGATTAAAGAGTTAATCATGATGACTAAAGGTTAGTTATGAATAGAATCCACTATTAGATCGAGAGAATGGTCGAGCTATCACAAAGGTGGCACGCATCTCGCTTTGAGCTTGACTGGTATCGTGTGGCAAAGGGATCGGTGTATGAGTATATCTAAGGTTCGTCCGATATGATCTTTATGTGTATTTGTGAGTCACTATGCCCTGCTAGGTGCCGCTATTGACTTGTGATTCGGAAATGATTTCCGATCACGACCACCTACACATGAACCTAACGGGTCACACACTTAAGGGGTTTGGAATGTTGAAAAACTTGCCTGTATGATTGTCTCTAGTGCAAGTGGGAGATTGTTGGTGATATGCCCAAGAGCCCATCATCACAATACGGTTTAAATGCCCAAGAGGATATTGATCCAAGAGGAATTAGGGTTACTAATGGGCCTATGAGATAGAAGCCCATTAGTACGCTCTATATATACGAGGGAGGGGCTAGGGGGGCGATACCCCCGGTGAGCCGCGCCACCTCCTAGCCGCCGCCCCTCCCTCTCTCTCGGCCGCCGCCCATGCCGTGCGTGCGGTGCTAGCACACCGACGCCCGGCATTTCATCCCCGTACGTGTGGACTCCGTGGAGGCGCTGCTGCGACTGCTGCGCTGATCGGCTGCTGGGATCAAGTACGAGGAGCTCGGTTTGTGGGACGTGATCGACTACTTCCTCTACATCGACGCGCGACTTCTTCCGCTGCGCTGCGCGTCTAGTGGTAACGATCTATGATCTTCTACTCGCAAGTATCTTGGGTATATGCGGTAGTGATGCTAGCGTAGCCTACCCGTTTCCCTACGCAGAGATTGCACGCAGCCGTGCATGGTGCATCAGCATTCCAGGTACTACTGCGTAGTAGTAATTCTGAACTTCTTTTTCTGGTGCGGGAGGTAGTACTATACTATTCTCGCAAAAAAAAGTACTAGTACTATACTGGTAACTGTAACGTTTAGCACCACTGCTCTGATTCTCCATGTTTGGCGTGCTGGTGCTTCCTTCAGAACCAATGCAAGTTCATGTTCGAGCACGGCGCGCCAGGTCAGTTCGGCCACCGAGGGAGCTCCGGGAGGAGGAGCAGCCGGCAAGCGCGCCACGATCTCGGCGGGCACCAGCGCGACAAACACTCGTGAAGTCGTGAGATCCCCTCCGCGCTGATCGCGGCAGGGCGGACCGCCGGGGATGAGTGCCCCGTCGTCGGCAAGGCCAGAGCTCCAAGGCTGCCCCATGCTGCCGAAATCATGCCGATCGATCGGAGCATGGGAACCGAGGTGCGTGCTCGGAGCAGGCGTCGCGATGTCGCGCTCAGGGCATGCACAGTGCTAGACAAGCATACTGGTAATTAGGCGTTGAAAATTCAAAAATTTACATGCGTTGTATCTTTACTTAAAAATTATACTATTTTTTCCCATACATGACCCAAAAATTCAAATATGATATACTTATAATAACAATTTGATTTGTTGAGCTTTAATAATATTACGCATATAATTATTCTTATTTTTATTTTATTTTGATTGATTATTGTTAGCTTTGATTTTTATTAATAGTATATTTTTGTAACTGATACATAGTTAAATGATATCTTATATTAAATTTTATATAATGGCATTGGTGGGTGATTTATAATTAGGCACAGGGGTATTTTAGGCTAATTTTTATAATAATGACAGTGGTGTGTAATTTTTTTATTTTTTCCCGATTAACGTGTGAATTTTTAGGCCTTGAAAGCGAACGTGGAGGCTTCGTTTGTTGGCCAAATAATAAAATAATAGATGTCTCTATACTGGAACTGGAGATAGCTACCATAGTCTGAAAATGGGTTAAAGATGTACACAATGGCACGGTCTAGATTCCGTAAAATATCAACATGATGTACACTTCCATAATTTGTTTCAAACGAAACAATTCATAATGGCATGGATACTCTTTGTTTTGGACTTTAAAAACAATGCACATATCTCATGCAGACTAGAGCCGTCGAGCGGAACAGGACATAGAAAAAAGAGTTTTTTTTAATGCCTCAACCTAGGTACGTCATCCCATTATAGTCAAATCCAGAAAAATCCCGGCCAGATGCGGTGCGGGGGGTCGAACCCCCGCTGGCTGCCTCCTCCGGGAGCTTGCCACTGGGCCATTGGCCCGTCCGCGCATAGAAAAAAGAGTTGTCAGTTCTCAGCGATTTTTTCTTTTTTATATTAAAAAAATAATTAAAATTTCAAAAATATATGTTCGTTTTTAAAAAATTTCAAAAATATACCCCGGTCGCCCTATGGGAGGCGGCAGGCCCTAAATGTAATTTTTTCTTCAAATTTGCAACAAGGTCCCTGGCCGGGGGCGCGCGGGTGAAGGGGGGCTGGGCGGCCTGTCACCCCCCTCAGGCGACCGGGGGCCATCCACAGGCGCGACAGGGGGGCCTGTCGCCCCCTCCCCCCGCGGGCGACCGGGTCTTACCCCCCTATATAAGCATTCTACCCCCATTTCTTCCTCATTTGAATCCAAAAAATTCACCAAAAATCCAGAAAAAAAGAGAGGGGTGAGGAGAAGGGAAGCGGCGAAGCCCTGCCGGATTGCGCACTTGTGATCTGCATGTTAGTACATTTAGCTTATGTATTTTTCCATTGATATTGTAGAGTAATTTAATTTAATTAGTGCTATAGTAGAATCATTTAAGTAGGAGTTTAATGATACTTTAGTTACGTAGTAGTAAATTAGTTTAGAAAATTAGTACTATGCGTTTATTATTACAATTGCAGTACTATTAGAGATGTGTTTATAAATTAATTACGATTTAGAATAGAATTTCGCATATGCAGTATAGAATTTGAGTGTCATCACGTAGTTATGAATACTTATATGTTGTAGTTGAAATGCATACTTAGTTTTTACGAATTATTGAATAAGGTAGTGAAGTAAAGAGTATAACTCGATAAGTATTCTGTGATATACAGATATGTCGAGCAAGATGCAGTTTCAAGTATTTTATAGTAACTACAATATTTTGTACGGGCCAAATGGATTAGACATTTCTGCCTTTAAGTGCACATCTAGCGCCATAGATAAACCTCTAGAAAGGAGTTTTGGTTCCATATGTAAGTGGCTGCAGCGTGGGTTCCGTGTTGATCCATTGACACATGTGATGACCGTCCAGTCTATTGTTAATTGGGAGGTAGAAAGTGATTTATGGGAATTGATGATGATACACAGCGCTGATGACTGGCAGAAGTACATGCAAGCAGCTCTAGAGCGTGGGTGGCCTCTGGCCATTCTTGTTCAAATCCGGGAGAAGACACAAAATGAAATCCAACATGGTGCAGATCAAGCAACTCCGAGTATTCGAAGAGAGACCAACTATGTTGAGCAAGATGAGTCAGAAGAGATAGAGAACCAAAATATCGGACCACAGAGCCTTGCTGATGAGGGAGAGAGAGGATACATAGCATTGTGGACGAGATGGAGGCAGAAGACCAAACCGCAATAGAGATGGAAGAATATGAGGGCTCATCTGATGACGAGCAGTACTCATTGCCAACAGAGTGGAAGGAGCATGGTTTTCGCAATCATGTCGCAGAAGACGTACGAAATCAGGAGTGGGAGTACATAGGGAATGAGGTAGTTCAAGGTGCAACATATCCAAACATTGAAGCCGTAAAAGATACTGTGAGACTATGGGCAATATCATTGAAACGAGATTTTAGAGTCGTAAAGTCTGGCAGTAAAAAATATGAGGTGAAGTGTGTGAATGATGGATGTCCATGGCGAGTACATGCATTCAAGGGAAAATGGAAGTCGAACTGGAAATATTCCATTGTGACAGAGCACACTTGTTTGCTGTCAGAAGTTCTTCCCTCGCATCCAAGGTTGGAAATAGCGGGCTATGAAGTTTAGCGGTAACCTTCTCTAAAAGCTATAGAATAGCTATAGCGAAGCTATAGCGGGCTATAGCAAAAGCTAAATTATTTAGCGGAATGATAAAATAATAAATAATCGCATACAAATTATAAGTATCGTTGGTCTAACACATAAAATTTGAGTCTAACACGTCTCTTAACTACCCAACAGTACCCAATTGACATTTAGCACTGCTAAGTCTCACAAAAACCTATTTAGCGGACATTTAGCATGGCTAAATCTCATAAAACCTCCTTTAGCAGATATAGCGAACAAATATTGTATAGTGTAGCGGTAGATCTCCTAAAAAGCTATTAGCGGGCTATAGCGAAGCTATAGCGGGCTATTTCCAACCATGCTCGCATCGCAATATATCATGCTACTTCGTTGTAAAGCAAATATATGGGTTGGTTATGGACAACCTAAATTATGAGCCAAAAATGATTGTTCAACACATTGAGCAGACTTACCAGTACACCATTAGTTATTTGAAGGCATGGCGGGCTAAACAAAGGGTGTTCGAGATGCGGTTCGGCACATACGAGGCATCATATGATAACCTACCTCGTATGTTATCCCAGGTTGCTGCTAGAAATCCTGGAAGCTTTTATGACACATACCTCGTACCAGCCGTGACTAGGGGGCAAAGCATTCTGCAACGAGCCTTCTTTTACCTAGGTGCCTGTGTTAGGGCATTTCAGTGTTGTCTTCCGGTGATCTGCATTAATGGCACATTTCTGACTAGAAGGTATAAAGGTCAGATACTCACCGCACTGGGGGTAGATTGCAACAACCAAATAGTTCCGCTCATATTTTGCATTTGTTGAGAATGAGAACTTAGACAGTTGGTATTGGTTCCTTGAACGAGTGAAGGTTCATGTTGTTGCTGCACGTCCAGATGTGTGCCTTATTAGTGATAGGCATGCAGGTCTGCTGCAATCAATACTGAAATTGCAACGTGGAACTGCGACAACGCCTCCATTGTGACCCGATGTCCAAAACAGGTGGTGCATTAGGCATATGGGTCAAACTTCTATGACCACTTCAAGAACAAGGATCTTAAGAACATGTTTAAGAGGTTGTGCACCCAAAATCAATAGAGAAAATTCAATGCATTATGGCAGATGCTTGATCAGTTGATTGCAGAGCTAGTGAAGGTAAGGACATCAGGTGTAAGCACGAGTCAGGCTGCAGAGGCTAGGGATTCAATTGAGAAGCCATTTTCACACTGGAATCAAGGTGCACCTAAGGAGAAATGGTCATTCCTTTGTGATACCAACGGAATACGGTATGGTATTCAGACAACGAACCATGCAGAGTGTTTCAATATGGTTATGCGTTCTTGTCGTGCATTTTCTCTTGTGGGAATTGTTGAGTTCATCATGTATGGGTGCATGAAGTATTTCAGAGAGCGTTACACGGCTGCAAGCATAAACATCAGCAACCCCCAAATTCAGTTTTGCACAAGAGTGACACAATATATGCAACAGAAAATTGAAAAGGCCAAACTGCACCGCGTCATATCGACAGGTACAATGGAGCATAGATTTGAGGTTCTATGCAAGGATAGAACTGGTCGTGGTATCCGTAGAGGTAGGGTGGTACATGAGAGTTTGATTACAGTAGATTGCAAAGCCTTCTGCTCGTGCATGAAGCCTAAGTTATTGCATTTGCCATGCTCGCATCTCATTGCGGCATGTGCAGAGTCTGGGTTGCAGCCAGGAGTATTTGTTTCACCTTACTTCAGCAGGGAAGCAGTTGTATCCACCTGGGGATATGAGGTATACGGGATTGGAATAGTGGGACCTTTCATTCAGGATAATGAGAATAAGATGTTCATTCCTGATCCAGCCACTAAGAAAGGCAAAGGCCGCCGTCAGACACGTCGTATTCGGAATGGTATGGACGAGTCCGAAGCAAGCAAGGCACAAAAGCGTTGCAGCCAATGTTGAGCATTGGGTCACAACTACAAGAAGTGTCCTCAGAATGCACTTCACGATGCTGCTGATGTCGGTCCTTCAGGAAATCCCAGAGATGGAGCACCTCCTACGTTCAGACGACCATCGGCGAGAATTGCTCGTGGAAGGCACTCGGTGTCATGATCCACCAGTGTGCAGTTTGTACCTATATACTAATCGTGCGTGGAGTTTGTATCAAACATATCTGTAATATATAGTAATTGTGCGTCTAGTTTGTATGGAACATATCTGTAATGTATAAATATCGTGCGTGGAGTTTGTGTCGAACCTATCTGTAATATGTAGTAATCGTGCGTGGAGTTTGTATCGAACCTATCTATAATGTATAAATATTACGCGTCCAGTTTGTATGGAACATATATGTACCTATGTGTTCTCATGTATATTTGAATGCAGGTATGGAGATGGACTCCTTGCTAGACCCAGTTATCGACTCGAGCCATAGGTTTTACTTTGCAGCAGTTGAGCACCGAGCCCTAGAGGTGCTACGTCCTCGTCCACCCGAGGAGACGATCTCTATACACCACGATTGAGTTGACAGGTATGTAATGAAATATTATTGTTTATTATTTATGTATTCGTCGGTATTCCTTTGTTTCGAAAATTTTGTTTATTGCAGGTCACGTGAGTCCGGTCTACTAACTCTGGGCCGTCTTGTCGAGGGTGGGCCTATTCAGCTCGACCGATCCCTCCTGACGGCGTTCGTTGACAGATGGAGGCCGGAGACACACACGTTCCACCTTCTGTGTGGGGAGATGGCTCCTACGCTGCAGGACGTGGCCTACCTCCTCTGCCTCCCTATCGTCGGGGAGGCTGTAGGTCCGCGTGTGGTGGCGGCATCGTTGAAGGATGACCTGGAGGCCTGTTTTGCCCTGGTTGACCGCGTGGAAGAAGCAGCTCACCTTCAAAGCAGTCTCTCTGGCGAGGACGACGGACCTGTCATTCTACAACGAAGGTCTATGGCGTGTAGTGGGGAAGGCGGCATCTAGGCGCGATCGACCGAGCGACAGCAATGTAGTGCTGTGAGTTTGCATGCACTTAGATGCTCTACATGCACAGAGATGCATCGAGTAGTCAGTTCGAGAATTGAATCTAGCCTTTTCAGTGTTAGGTCAGCTAGCCTCTTCACTGTGTTGTCATGTAGGCTTTTCAGGTGCATTTACACTCCACACTCCGGGTATCAGACCTTTGTGCGCCTATAAATACTCCGAAGTTTGTGAACTCCCAGCAGCACTCAAACACCAAAGCCCATTGTATACCAAAATGCAGACATGGTGAGGACTGCCAGGTCTCACTTGAAGACGTGGGCTTGGACGCTCCGAATGTCAGGCGCAAAAGGAGAAGGGCAATTAAGACATTCTCGGAGTGGATTGAGCGTGAGCCCAAAGAGAAATGAGCTTTACTATTTGATGAAGGAGGCGCTACGTACGGTATAATATGATATGCGTGCTACCCTCATGTCCCGTGACCTGTTTGTATTGTGACGATGGGATGTGTCAGTGACGTGCCATTATGACGAGTAGGCCGGTGCAGTGCTTTCGGCGATGGGATGTGTCCGTGACGTGCCAGTACCACGACTAGGGCAGTGTAGTGGTCTTGGCGATGGGATGTGTCGGTGCAGTGCCATTATCACGAGTAGGACGATGCAGTGGCAGTACTACTATTAGGCCCGTGCGAGACTATGATCGATGGGATACGACAGTGCACTGATAGTAGCACGACTAGGCTGGGTGCACTAGCACTATGACCGGTACCCGTTGTTCCGAGACCGCGGTGTCATGACCGCCTATATATATCCCCAGTAGAAGATGTATTGCTCCTCGCTTCGGTAGCAGTGTCTCGCTTAAGTAGTAATGTCAGGGGGGTCATCTAGTGGTAAGAGTTTCGGTGCAATACAAACAGGTCGTCTAGTATTAATGATCCGAACATATCATGGTCTTTACTACATGAGAGTACGTGCAATTTACCTTCAACATATTTTCAGGGTAGCCCGAATAAACAGATATGAGCTCATCATCTAGGGCAGCTTTGCGTCGGGAAATGGAGGCCAATCTAGGAGGCCGTCCTAACGATCTAAATAGATGTATTACAAATTGCAAGGTAAGGTCGAAAGATGAAGAGCCGCTCTATTGCTATTGCCAAATGCGTTGTGTTCCCAACGTATCTCGTGATTACGAGACTTTTGGCCAGAGGTATTGGTCTTGTAAGAATATCGAGGATGTAACAGCCTGAAAATTTACCAAAATAAATCATGCGCTAAAAATAATTCTCAGAATTTCTTTTCATCGTGGAGCTCAAATCATTCCTGAACCCCTTTTCCGACCGAGCCCTAATCCTTCGAATTCCTTCCCGAAAATTTTCGCCGTCCCATCCCTTTCTTTCCCTCGTTCCATGCAACGTGCTGTGTGTCGCTGATTGGCGCGTGTGCACATCTGGCCGCGGTCGCCGCCGCGAATTCCGCCGGCGCGATCTCTTTTTGTCTATGTCTTCCTTTTCCCTTTTCTTTTTTCCTTTTTCCCTCCTTCTCTTCTCTTCCTCCCTCTCCTCTCTGCCGCACCCTCCCGCGCTACAGAGCAGCTCGACGTCGGCCCCCCTTCCTCACCAGTGCGCCCCCCTTGCCACCCCGCCTCGCTGAGCCGCTATGCCCCTTGCCACGTAGCCGCTCGCGCCGGCCCGACGAGCCACGGCAGAGCTCGACGCCGAGCAGCGTCGCGCCGCGCCATACCTCCTTGCCCTGTTCCCCCACGCGCTGCACGCCCGTGCTTGTGCGCCAACGCGCACCACGCGGCCGCGCCGCTCGCCGCTGCCTGACTCATCCCATCGCCTGGCCGCCTCGCCGCCCGCGCCGCTGAGACGCACTGCAGAGCACAGCGACCCGCCTCGCCGCTCGAGCCCGCACAACCCGACGCTGAGCACAGCAGCCGGGCCCTCCTCCACGTGCGCCGCCCACCCCTGGTCATCGGCGCCCTCAACGCCCGCGCCGCTCCTCGACGCTCACAAGCGGCCGAGCGCCATTAAAATCGCCTCGCCGAGCTGCCGTCCGGCCACCACCGCGGACCCCCTCCTCCACCGCCTTATCCCGCCTATAAATAGGCCTCCGCGCCGCTCCCGAGCTCCACCACCCCCGCCACCACCTCTAGCCCCCTTCCCGGTCTACAGCACCACCGCGCCGAGCTCCAGAGCCCACCGCCACCCACCACAGTTGCGCCGCCTCCTCGCGCTGTCTCCGCCCAAGGTGAGGGCATGGATAGAATCTCCTCGCCTCCCTCCCCCTTTTTCCCCAGCTCCGGGCCGCCGCCGAACCCCGCAGAGGCGCCACCACGGCCGCCGCCGCCCGCCGGCCGTCGTGGCCAAGCTATCTCGGACCACTTCCGCCCGAGCTGCGGTAGGGAATTGGACCCTCTCACTCTCCTCTCCCTTTTCCCCCACTTCCCGAGCGCCGTCAAGCTCCCAGGCCGCCGGCCCCAGGCCGCCGCCGGCGCCCCCCCCCTCCCCTATTTCTCTGCAGGGGGAGGTAGAACAAGGGCATTTTGCCCATACCCCCTACCCTTTCCCTGTTTTAATTAAGAGCCATCCCACCTCTCTAGTTCTTTTACAAAAGAGACCCTTCCTATTTTTCTATTCGCAAATAAACCCTCCACCACATATAAATAATTCTGAATATGCCCTACCCGTTTTTCAGAATAACCCACGTATTTCTAGAAATTGCAACCAAGTCCTTTCTCTCCCAAAATAATTACAAACAGGTCCCTGAATCCTTATTTAACCCCTAAACCCCTCTTTAATTCGTCATTTCATGCGTCAAACATTCCCCGATTGACTTGAAACTTTACCACGCCATTTCTAACATAATCTCGGCCGTGCCATTAGAAAACTGCCCAAAAATATTACTCCTATCTCCATATCTTAATTGTTTCCGATTCGAGCTCAACGATAAAACTTTTATTTCTTTTTATTTATCGTGTGCTTGTTGTGTGCATCATAGATCACGGTGTGAACAAGGGAGAACCCATCGACGAGCAGTACCGCGAGCAAGCGTGTGAGGACCAGTACCGTGACCCTGAACCCGAAGGACAGTACCTCGATCAGGACTTCCCGGAAGGCTTTGAGAATGGCAAGTTCAATCTCACCCTTTGATGCATGTTTCGTCCCAGTTTTATAAACGCAACATATTGGCCTATTTTACAAAACTGCATATGTTTTGCCTGCTAAAAACATGGCTGGATAGCCACCCCTTGATTTGTTATAACCATTCCTTGACCACCTATATTAATGTCTGAATGTGATCTGTTCTATTTGGACATTAATCGCTGCTAGAACGCTTAGGACTTTAAACACAGTATAACTTGTTTTATAAAAACAAAATGTGTGAGTGTGTGGGAAGGGAAAATGTGGAATTTTTGGAATCCAAAGAAAGACGAGATGGATGTGTTGTCGGTCAAAACCCACCGGCGAGTAGCGACAGGCAACACGAAGAGCCGGGAGGCTGGCTGGCACCGGTCCCTCGGTCAACGGCCCAGATCCTGTCACACGCCGATGCTTCAGGAGATGCAGGGTGTGCCACCTGACCTATACCTGATCAGGAAGGTGCAAACGTGCTTTCGATGGTTTGCCTGCAAGCACAAACACATGTAAACATTAGTCCGAGCCGTGGTCGGCTCCCCGGGATGACTCTTGCATCGGCTTTAAAGAGCCGATCGAGTCCCGGTGTCAGATCAGATCTGCATATCTGGATGTTAATAGATAAAGCAAATAACTGCAAAAACTGCTTCAATTAGATCTAGTTAATCCAATCCACAACAGTAAAAGCTTCACTGCTAGATCGGAACATCCCACACGTAATTAGGCCTAACAAGCGTAATAGATAACCAAACTTTAACCAGAAAAGAGGCCTAAGAATGAGCGAAAGCCGATTCCCGGATCAATCCCTATTAAGATCAGAGCAAAAATATGTCGCCAGATCATCCAATCCGTTTGCAAGGCCTAACCTAGCAGATATTAAGCCGATTCTTAAGTATAAGAACGAACCATAACAAATTAGATCTACTAGATAAAAAAGAAGCAGGGTGTTATCTCTACGCGACTAATTCCTATGCAACGAGAAATAGCGTAAGATTAATACATGATCACGCAGAGATAACATGATATTCGTAGATGATAAACAACAAGAGCATGATAGATCTACTAAAGGTCATGCTACGAACATCGGGATAACTAGCATTACTCGCCATCAAAAACACTTCAGTACGAGTAATACCAAGGTAAAAGCAAGAACAATGCTGCCCTGATCACAAGAAGTGATCAGGACAGTATGGCGCTTACTTGGATGAAACCCTAGGATTAGGGGTGGCGGTGCGCCGAGAATTGTTGTTGCGAGACATGATGACGTTCCCCCTTTACGAATGTCATAGGGTACATATTTATAGTCCGGAGACTTGGAAAACAATCTAAACTAATGTGTCCATATTGGACTCTATCTCTAACTCAATCTGAACTTAAACCTAAAGGCGATTCGTAAGCCTCCTTTAATTTCTGCATTAAGCCCAACTCACTTGCGGCCCATTAATTAACCCTGTTAATTTATGGCGATAACACATGCCCCCTGGTTTTGGCAATGATAATTCCAAAACCATCTCGTTGCTTCATCTTCCTGTTGATTCTCATTAAAACGCACTACAACCACCACGGAAGACGCAACGTCTCTGCAGCCGGTTCCTCGCAGAATGTGGAAGTGCCGATTCATATTCCATTTTTTTTCTACTTAATCTCACCCTGAATCGACTCATTTCACCATAAACTCGTCTTCCTCCCTCAGCCAAACAGCGTAGAGCACCCAAACCTCCTGTAGCCATGGCGTTCTCCTCCTCCTCTGGCTCCAATTCCATCGGCTCCCCTCTTTCCCCCTCTTCCTCGAGTTCCACCGTCTCCTCCCTCGACCCCATTTCCGAGAGCCGAGAGCCGAGAGCCGACGCCGGAATACAACCCGACGGCGGCGCACGAGGTGCTTGCTCCTCTGCATTGGGATGCAGAGGAGTTCGACTTCAGGGTCGTCTCTGAAGACGACGAACCCAAGACCAACGGCGAGGACCTCCGGCTCCTGTTCCAGGAAGAGCTGGAGGAGAGTAGCAACGACCACTTCTCCTGGGATAGAGTCGATTCCTCCTCGGAAGAGGAAATTGACTCCTCCTCTGACGAAGACGACCCGATGGCCGGAAGCGCCTTCCGATTCCTCGGCTCCTCCGAGGAGGACAGCAAGGAGGAAAGCAACGGCGGCGGCGGCTGGAGCAGCGACGACGAGGCCAGCGACGGCAGCAGCGCCGACAAGAGCGGCGGCGGTTGGAGCAGCGACGACGAGGCCAGCGACGGCGGAAACCCCAAGCGCAGTTGGCACCTAGGTACCTACAGGTGGTAGATGTAGGTAGTACTGTAGGAGTAGTACTGTAGCGTAGATTGAGCCGAAGGATTCACCCCTTTGTCAAATCGGCTCTTCCTCTTGTAAAAACTTTATCTTTAATGAATAAAGTTCCTTATCACTTAATTGCTTGCTCGGACAACCCTCCAAAAGCCGATGGCACTGCATCATTCTTTACCAATATCCAAGAGCCGACGAAATTCAAAACTGGAAGTAACCCGCATAAGAACAAAACATCACCCCCACTCTGAATCCGACTCGAAATAGATATTCCAAATCCGAGCACAATTCGAGAATCCCGCTCCATAAGTTCGAGCGAAAACTCACTGTATTCAAAACTTAAACCAGAGCCCGCAAATCAACCAAACCCTAAGTTAGCAGATCTGAACCATGGCGGACTCTGAAGCTCAAACAGCGAGATCTCCAATCGTAGATACGCAATCCTCGGCCTGAAGGTAATATTCAGCCTGTCCTTTCAACTTTCCTCAGCTCATTAATCCTCCGAATGAATTAAACTCTGAAATATGACACCATAAATTTTTGAATTTCTGAACTCCATGTGTCAGACATCCTTTTGCCGCATCCTTCCAATCCTAAATCTTTTTGTATTGGCCCACGAGCTTATGAAAATCCCACAGATTTAATCTCCTGTGAAGCAAATAGAATCCCCTTCGTAAGTCAAGACATTAATTTAAATTCCTGGGCCGACTGCTTATGAGCCTGGCCTAATCCACCTGAGAGCTGGATTGCATGGTATAGTAGAGTAGCAAAAACCTATATTAACTTGTGGAAAGAATTGAACATAGTTGACGCACTCAGTTTATCATTATCTCCCCTTGATAAAGATGAAAACCTTCTGAAAACCATCGGCTATTTCTGGTCCGACGCTCTGAACTGCTTCCTCTTTGGTCATGGACCCATGACCCATACTCTGCTAGATGTTACCATGATTACTGGCCTGGACATTATTTCCCCTGATCCTGCAGCCTACAGAATGGTAGAAGCCCCCTTCAAATTTTCATCCAAGGCAGACTGCACAAACTGGATTACTTACATGAACCAGCACATGAAGACAAAAGGTCCAGTCACTAAAAAGAACACACAACCTTTTTAAATCTTTGGTTAGAACATTTTATTTTCTGTGGTCCTTCCTTAGCTCCAACCAAGAATTACCTTCCTTTGGCTTACCATATGGCCCATGGCAACCGCACCAGCCTAGGCAAACTTTTCCTCGGAGAAACATACAGATGTCTCCATCTGATGACAACCAATCTGCTCAGCCAAAGGAAACTAAGAACTGGAGACCCTTGGTGGTTTATTCAGTTATGGGCACAACTCTACTTCTAACATCAGATCCCAAATTTTCAAAGCCTAGCCAAGAATTCCTTCCCCGACGAGAATGGCAAGTCAATTAGATGCACTAGCTATGGCCAAGCCCTATTCAGCCTCCCTGGCAGTAAACTGAACTCGACAGATGCAGCAAACTGGTTTAGAGTTTTCTACAAAGGTCTAGACAATCCCCTCTACTTTCCATTCACTGAATCTGAAGCCTTTGAGAACCCAACTACCTTCAGGCTGGATAGCTTTGCCGATGATGACAGCACTCGGCATCTATATTCCCTGATGATCCGACCTGGCTTCCTCCCTGTTGGCATAAGTACTTTCAACAGAATCATCAAACCAGGTTATGAAACCTATCAACTAGTCATAGTAGCTCGGCAATTTGGCTTAGGACAAGTCCCTCCCCACTTCCATATTCACCACTTTGTGTAGAGTAGAGCCGATTTGCCCGATGGTCTTACCAGCTCAAGATGCTACAGCATGTTTGACAACCTCGACATTCCAATACCAGCCGATCTGTCCTTTACTCCCTCATCAATCGACTTTAACACATGGTGGGGAATGTGGAAAACTCATGTATTCAGAAGAGCTTTAGGCCCTCTACAGTAGCAAATTGATCCTGAATATGCAATCCCCGAGGAAGAGGTACTGAATCCGTGAACCTATTTTTTCTAAGTCCTCCACCACTTTACTTGGCTAACCCTACTCACCTTGCCTACAGCAACAAGATGATCCAGAACCCATGACCAGTAATGGGGAGCCATTCTACTTCCTTCCGACCACCCCTGATGTTCTTTTTTGCAAGGAGTCACCACCAATGAAGAAAGTAATAATGACTGCTCAGCCAGACTCACCCCAGTCGGCTTCTAAGTGGAGACAAACCTCTGGAAGTGCTGCCCCCCGAGTCCCGACTAAGAAAAGGAAGATCATCGCAAGACGAGTCATCAAGAAAACAGTACAACCTTCCCCGAATCTATCAGAATCTTCTTTCTTACGCATATATATTCTGGTTGACTGTAATCCTATTTTCAGGACGCTGCTGGAGACACCCTCAGTACTGGAAGCCCATCACGACAGGGAACCACCGTTCATGAAGCCGACACTGGAACAACTGAAGTCCAAGAACAGCAAGGATCAACCATCGTCTCAGCAGAAATTCGCAGCGAAGGAACTGCAACAGCTGATGTACTGATGGAAGCCCAACCCGGAATTCCTGATGCTCCGATGGAGGTGCGTGACGAACAGGCTGACATATCCGATGCCCCTGTTGTTGCCTCAAACCCAACTGAGCCGATCACACCCGGACCGACCATCGCTTCTTCCTCAGAACAGGTAACACTACATGAGCCGATTCTAAATCAGCTGATAATTCCATTGATGCACCTTGTTCCCAAAACTAACTCCACTATCTCCACAGGGCTTCAATATTTCAGCTTTGCTCTCCTTTGACCCAGCATCAATGGGACTGATCGCTCCTGGAGCGAAAGTACCATCATCACGGCAGCCGATTGACATCGTGGATCAGCTACAACATATCAAAGGTCTCCTATCTACTCCAATCAATACCCTATTTGACGATTCCAGCGAAATAAAGAAAATCCTCGAGCAGATAGAATCCCAACTCCCAGAGTCACTTCAGGTCAAGCTCTGGCCAGCCGGCCATCTTCCCTTCTTTCGGGTAGAGGTGAAAGCTGCACAACAGAGAATAGAAATACGTCATTCTCAAATTCCTCTGAAAGCCGACATCGCTCAAAGGTGCAAGATGCTCAAGCAGAAGAAAGCAAATCTGGATGCCAAAGCCGATATCTCTATGAGTACAAGGCGACTCAATCTCTTGGAGAAAGAACTGGTGGAGCTCGAAGAAAAGGTCCGCACGACCCAGAGACTGATCCAAGAGGAGAAAGGCTCGATTGCAAACTCCAAGCAAGAAGCCCAAGAAATGACTGAGCAGATACAGGTAGAGTTCGCAGAGATAAGCACCTTGAGTCAACAGATAGTAACAGGCGATGACAAAGACGACGAAGCGATCATAGCAAGAGCCGATGCCATACGCGCAGAAGCCATCCATGCCATAGAAGGGTTCCTAAACTAGTAGAACAATTCAAAGAACATTTAATGTTGCCTGTTAAATCTGAAACTCGTACCTATTAATAACATCTTAAGTCGATGGTTACACATCGGCTGCCTTGCTTCTCATCTATATATATTTTTTTACGGGCCAACTCAACGTGTTGGCCTCTCTCACTTTTTATTATTATTTTTACTGGCTAACTCAACGTGTTGGCCTTTTATAATACAGCCAGATGGATTTCATCGGCTCTTGTTATTCGCCTTCCCACATGCTCGGGAAATATTTCTTGAGGTGTTGGCCATTGATGGCTATAGGAAACTTGACACCGTCCAATTCTTCAAGCATGTATGCATTTCCAGGCAGGACCTGATCAACCTTGTACGGCCCATGCCAAGTTGGAGACCATTTACCATACTTCCTATCTTTAGTTCCCAATGGTAGCACTGCCTCCCAAACCAAGTCTCCAACCTGGAAATCTTTTGGCTTGACCTTTTTGTTGTATGCACGAGCGACTTTGGCCTTGTTTTCCTTGATCTTCTCAAGTGACCAAAGTCTTAGCTCTGTGAGATCCTCCACATTGTCGCTCATCAAGGCTGCATACTCCTTAGCCGACAGATCATTCTGGAACTCAACACGTCTCAATTCGGCCGTGATTTCCCATGGCAACACAGCGTCTTGACCGTAGACCAGATGGTATGGTGACGTCTTGATGGATCCGTGACACGAAATATGATGTGCCCACAAAGCCTCTGACAACACCTCATGCCAGCGCCTAGGATATTCATCGATCTTCCTTCTGATCAGCTTGATAAGGCTCTGGTTGGATGCTTCAGCCTGTCCATTAGCATGGGCATAATATGGGGATGATCTGATTAGCTTGAACCCCGTGTCATCGGCGAGCTTCCTAAATTCCTCCGATATAAAGACCGATCCTCCATCGGTCGTAATGGTCTGGGGAATCCCGAACCTATGAATGATGTGCTCTTTAATGAAACTGATCACATCTTTTGATGCCACCGACCTCATGGGTACCGCCTCCACCCATTTCGTGAAATAATCCGTGACAGCCAACACCCATTGGTGACCCTTCCTGGATGGTGGGTTGATCTGGCCAATCATATCCATGGCCCAACCCCTGAACGGCCATGGCTTAATGATAGGATTCATTACTGATGCCGGCACCATCTGAATCTTGCCGAATCTCTGACATGCCTGACATCCGTTGTAATATTTAAAGCAGTCCTCAAGCATGGTAGGCCAGTAATATCCCGATCGCCTAATCAGCCACTTCATCTTATGGGCCGATTGATGAGTACCGCAGGCTCCCTCATGAACCTCACGCAAAAGCCGATTCAACTCCGAAGGCCCCAGACATTTAAGCAGCAGTCCTTCCAAAGTCCTGTAGAACATATCGTCCCCTATCAGAACATACTTCATGGCTTTGAGTCTTATCCTTCTGGGTGTCCCCCGAGCCGAATCCTTCAAATAATTGAAGATATCGGCTCTCTAATCTCCAGGTTCTAGAAACTGAACCTCTACATCGACCCAATCGGTTGTTTTCTTGTATCCGGAAGCCATCTGTGCCAAGTCATTGGCTTCATTGTTTAAAGTCCTGCGTATCTAGTGGAAATTAATATACCTGAACTGTGACATCAACTCACGGCATTGAATCCATATCAGAAAAAGAGCCTCGCTCTCACATCTATATTCTTCCGTGAGCTGAGAAATCACCAGTTTCGAATCCCCAAATATTTCCACCGCTTGTGCGCCAGCTTCCAGGAGTAATTCCATCCCCTTGCGAACGGCCTCATACTCTACTAAATTATTGGTGCATGGAGCAGTCACCCTGATGGAAAAGGAATAAGTCACCCCTCGAGGCGATACCAAAAGAATTCCCACGCCGCACCCATCATCACACGCCGATCCATCGAAAAACATGGCCCAAGCACGTATGAAAAGTGCGGCTACGTTAGTGTTGACCCTGTCTGCGATGAGACCCGCCAGTGCCTGTCCCTTGACTGCCTTTGCAGGTTGATATCGGATATCGAACTCCGACAACACAAACATTCATTTTCCTAGTCGGCCTTTTAGAAAAGTAGCCGACAGCATGTGCCTTATGACATCCGACTTGTAGATAATGATTGTTTCTGCTGAGAGCAAAATATGACGAAGCTTTGTGTATGTAAAGAACAAACAAAGGCAAAGCTTCTCAATTTCAGGATAACTGGTCTCAACGTCCAACATACGTCTGCTGAGGTAGAAAACAACCCTCTCCTGATCGTCATGCTTCTGAACCAGCACCGATGCGATGGAAGTGTCTCCCACATACAGGTACACGAAGAAAGGCCTGTCTTGCTGAGGAGTAGCCAATACTGGGGGTTTCGACAAGTATCCCTTGATTTTGTCGAAAGCCTGCTGCTGTTCTACCCCCTAGTAAAATTCATCCTCAGACTTGATCTTCACCAGACCCATGAACGACTCGATACTCCTAGACAGATTGGAGATAAATCGTCTGACAAAGTTGATTTTGCCGATGAGCTTCTGCAACTTCTTCTTCGTAGTAGGCGGCCTCATCGTCCTTACAGCTTCATGACTTTTTAAGCCGACCTCGATCCTTCGCTCATGTACCAGGAATCCTAAGAACTGACCGGCCGATACACCAAAGGCGCATTTCTTCGGGTTCATTCTGAGCCCAAACCTCCGAGTCTGCTCCAAGACCTGACGCAAATCTTCCAGATGTCCCCCAGCCGATGTGGACTTGACCACGACATCATCAATATAGATTTCTACCAGTTTGCCGATGAGATCATGAAAAATGTAATTCATGGCGCGTTGATATGTTGCACCGGCATTTTTCAATCCAAAGGTCATAACCAAGTACTCGAACAAGCCGACCGCGCCTGGTGCTCTGAACGCGGTCTTACTTATATCCTCTGGGGGCCATGAAGATCTGGTTGTAGTCGGCATTACCATCCATAAAGCTCAGCATTTTGTGACCGACAGCTGCGTTGATCAATGTTTCCGCGACAGGCATCGGGTACTCATCCTTTGGCGTTGCTCTGTTGAGGTCTCAGAAATCCACGCAGACTCGCCATCGGCCATCCTTCTTTTGTACAGGGACCACGCTGGAGATCCATTCTGCATCCCGACATGGCCTGATGAACCCTGCGTGCAACATCTTTTGCACCTCTTTCTTAACCTCCTCTAGGATTTCGGCCTAACTTGATGCAGATCTTCTAGGAGCCCCCCAGCTGACTTGGATTTGACCACGACATCATCAATATAAATTTCTACCAGTTTGCCGATGAGATCATGGAAAATGTAATTCATGGCACGTTGGTACGTTGCATCGGCATTTTTCAGTCCAAAGGTCATAACCAAGTACTCGAACAAGCCGACCGCGCTAGGTACTCTGAACGCGGTCTTGTTCATGTCTTCTGGGGCCATGAAGATCTGGTTGTAGCCGGCACTACCGTCCATAAAACTCATCATTTTGTGGCCGGCAGCTGCGTTGATCAATGTCTCTGCAACAGGCATCGGGTATTCGTCCTTCGGCGTCGCTCTGTTGAGATCTCTAAAATCAACGCAGACACGCCATCGGCCATCCTTCTTTTGTACCGGTACCACACTGGAGATCCGTTCTGCATACCGGCACGGCCTGATGAACCCTGCATCCAACATCTTCTCCACTTCCTTCTTGACTTCTTCTAGGACTTCGGCCTTCATCTGACGTGCTCGTTGCTGAAATGGCCGAAACCCTTTCTTGAGCGGGAGCCGATGCTCGACGATGCTTCTATCTAGACTGGGTATCTTAGTGTAATCCCATGCGAAACAATCCCGGTACTCTTTCAGTACTGCAATCATCTCCTCACGCAAGACCGGATCCAACTTTTTGCTGATAAATGTCGGACGTGGCTTTTCCCCAGGACCGATGTCAACCTCTTCCAAATCATCAGCTGACGTGAACCCGTATCCCAGCTTGCCATCGTCTGAAAAACCAGCTGCGAACGCAGGCGAGTCCTCGTTATCCACAATATCAGCGACAAACAGAGGGAGATGACAAGAAAATTTGTTTAGCCAACCGCATGGGCTGGCCGTTTCTACACTTCCATTGTCATTCAAAACCAAATAATCAATGAGTGGCCAACTGCTGGAGCAGGCCATCGTATATACATGATGTAACAATTCCGACCCAAATAGGATTTTTCTATTTTTCGGGGCCGGTCGCTGGGACCGGCCTATCTATCTCTATTACACCCCGTAGCATGCCAGGATGTGTTTACTCTGTGAGGCCAGTGGATAAGACCAGCCTCACTTCGTTTTTTGTCGCTTCGATCCGTTCACAATCTTCCAGGGCGATCTCTGAGATTGGCTCTTGTCCTTCTGCGTCCCAGGCATTCATATCTGCAAGCGAGACTTCGCTGGAATCGTCTGCAGGGACCACTTCCACTTCATCGCCATCCCATTGGATGAGATACTGATGCATTGTGGAAGGGATACAACAGTTGGCGTGAATCCAATCCCTCCCAAGCAATACCGTGTATGTACTCTTGCTGTTGATGATGAAGAACGAAGTCGGGATCGTCTTGCGGCCCACTGTCAGCTCCACATTAAGAACCCCCATTGCCTCTGATGGTTGTCTGTTAAAGTCATTGAGCATCACATTAGTCTTGATTAAGTCGGCAGAAGAACGCCCCAACCGGCGCAGCACCGAATATGGCATCAGGTTGACTGCAGCACCGGTGTCAACCAGCACCCTGTTGACGGGTTTAACGTTGATTAAGCCTTTGAGATACAGCCCCTTCAGATGTTTGTAGCTTTTTTCCTTTGGCTTCTCAAAGATGATCGGCTGGGGGCCAAGATCCAACTGTGCAACAGGTAAATCCTCCGGTTGGGGTGCCCGGAACTCTGATGGGAGCACGAACACCATGTTCACATCAGCCGATGGCTTCTCATCGGCTTTTGCCTGCTTGGGGCACCACTCTTTTCTTGGAGGGCGCCTCTCCACCCTCCGCGGGTGTTTGACTTGTTCCGCGAGATCCGGACGCGCCTTCCTCAGCACGTCAAGGTACTTTGCTTCTGCTTCTTCTAGATTGCGCAAGCGCTGCACTCTGCGCTTCTGTGAGCGATTAAGCCCGTCAGGACACCACCGTGGGCGATGGTACCTGTCTTCTTCTTCTAGCTCGGAATCACCCTTGGTCGGCCGCTCAACATGATCGTCGTGACGCTTTTTGGGACCCAAGCGCCGGAACACCGAAGTATCGCCTGACTGGCGTGTCTGCAGCCTGCACTCCAGACAATCATCTATAGTGGGCAATCGGCTCATGCCGGAATTCCAGCAGTACTTGAAGAACGGGCAATGCCAGTGGTCGCGTACAGCCTGGCGCATTCCCAACGTCCTCCCAGTGCGGTACTCGTACTCCTCCTCTTCCGATTGATATCAGCGACGCAGCTTGTGCTGATATTCATACTTTTCCAGAAGCCGATCGGAAGCAGGAAGCTGATTACGGATGTGACGCACTTGCTCTTCAGTCATATGCTGTCGCCCTGGCTGATTTTGATCTTGGGGCCGTTTGCCAGAAACGGTCTCTCTCCTTTGTTCGTCACGACGGCGTACGGGCCCCACCATGTTGATCTGGAATGAAAAATTCTAGCCCGTAGGAGTGAAGTCTGACAGCTCCACCACGTTGGCTTGCGGGAAGGGCTTCGTGTCAACCTTCATCGTGTGTTGAGCCAAAATTAATCGGCCTTGCTCGATAGCCGATTGAATCTGACGACGGAGCTCCTTGCATTCCCCCGTGGCATGAGTGAACGAAAGATGCCATTTATAGTATAGCCTCCCCTGTAGCTCTTGTGCGTTTGGTAGCTTGTGATTCTCTGGGAGCTTCAGCTGTTTTTCTTTGAGTAGCAGATCAAATATCTGCTCTGCTTTGGTTATGTCGAAGTCGAAGCCCTTCACAAGCCCCTGCTGCTTGATCCATTTGCACGGGACGGGGTTTGCCCCCCGAGTCCACTCTGCCACGGCCACTTCTTGTTTCTCGCCAGAGTCATCAGATTCATCAATTTGGGCCATGTTCACATGGCGCTTGAACTTGTCCTGGTACAGCTCAGGATGGTAGTGTTCATATGCCGTAAGCTTCTGTACCATGTGTGCCAGAGAAGTGAATTCCAACTGAAAAGCCAGATCCTTGATCGGCTTAGCGAGTCCCAAAACAACCAGATCGACTGCGTGATGAGTATCATCGATTCTTGACCTCTCTAAAGCGTTGTATGTATTCTGAGACAGTCTCTCCTCGCTTCTGCCTGACTTGGGCAAGGTCGGCAATCCCAGCTTCAGCAGCCTCTAAGTGATACTGGGTATGGAACTGATCTTACAGCTGCCTCCAAGTTCGAATCGAATCCGGAGCCAATGACGCGTACCACCCAAAAGCTGGACCTGTAAGAGATAGGCCGAAGAACCGGACCCTCAACAGATCCGATACTGAGATCATCCCAAGCTGCGTTAAGTATCGGCTCACATGCTCGATGGAGCTGGCTCCTTCCGACCCGTTGAACTTGGTGAACTCAGGGAGCCGATACTTGGGTGGCAATGGGATCAAGTCATAGTCACTCGGATACGGCTTGGAATAGCCGATCGCTTTTCTTTTGGGCAGGATGCCGAACTGGTCTCTCAGTATTGCACTGACCTGCTCCACACTAAGAACTCCTGGGACCGATGGCTCAACACTCGGCCCGGTAGCGTACTTTGCCAGCCACGCTTGTTTCTCCGCGTCTGCTCCAGAAGCCCCTGGGTTTGCCAACTGCACCGAGCGTGTTGGATTGACGCTGTCAGGGATGTATGTGCACGTGTAGCCGTGCAGGATCTCCTTGGGTGGCTCGGTCAAGAACTGGCCTTCTCCAGGATCACCGCCGATCTTGTGGACGACGTAGATCGGCGAATTCTGCTGTATTGCTGCCGCGAGCGAGTAGGACACTGGCGGCTTGGTTTGCAATGCAGCCTCCCCCCTGTGACTCCCCAGAGTTGGTCCCGATGGGGAGTACTGGTTCTTGATTACCTCCTGGACAACGCGATGTGCCACGCGCTCAAGCTCATTCACCAGGCTTTCTGAGTGTCGATGGAGCGTGTGAGCCACCATGTAGTTCATCTCCTGGCGTAGGGCCCTGGTACGCTCCTCTGACGGCACAGACAGATCGACGTTGTCGAGAGCGCCTTCTGGTGAGAACCCCTTCCACCTGATGCCATGGTTGCGGGTCCTCTCAAAAGAGCCGATGAGATCGGCTTCGAACTGAGCTTTGATCTCATCATACTTTAGCTTGTGTTCTGGAGTCAGCTCTTCGTACGTCATGGGCTTGGGAGCGGGTTCTTGATCTTGAGCTCCTGCCATCTCTGCGGTAGGCGTTGTTGTTAATGAAGGTCCCACCGGGCGTGCCAGAATGTGTTGTCGGTCGAAACCCACCGGCGAGCAGCGACAGGCAACACGAAGAGCCGGGAGGTTGCCGGGGCGCTGGCAGGCACTGCTCCCTCATCGACGGCCCGCAATTCCAGCACACGCCGCGGCTTGTGAAGACGCAGGGCATGCCACCTGACCTATACCCGATCAGGAAGGTGCGGACGTGCTTGCAATGGTTTGCCTGCATACACAAACACGTGGAAACATAAGTCCGAGCCATGGTCGGCTCCCCGAGACGACTCTTGCATCGGCTTTAAAGAGCCGATCGAGTCCCGGTGTCAGATGGGATCTGTTGCATCCGGATATTGATGATTAAAGCGAATAACTGTAAGGCTGCTTCAATTAAATCTAATTGATTTAATCCACGACGGTAAAGGCTTCACTGCTAAATCGGAACATCCTACACATGACTGGGCCTAATGAACGTAACAATATAACTAAACTATAACCAAAACAGAGGCCTAAGAACTAGCAAGAGCCGATTCCCGGATCAATTCCCTGTTAAGACTAGAGCAGAGCATCTAACACGCCACCGGATCATCCAACCCGTTTGCAAGGCCTAACCTAGTAGATATTACGCCAACTCTTAAGAATAAGAGCAAACCATAACATATTAGATCTACCAGACATAAAAGAAGCAGGGTGTTGCCTTTACGCAGCTAACTCTATGCAACAAGAGCTAGAATAAGATGATAACATGATCGCGTAAAAATAACATGATATTCGTAGACAATAAGCAACAAAGCACGACAGATATACTAAAAGCCATGCTACGAACATCAGGATAACTAGTACTACTCGCCATAAAAAACGCTTCAGTACGAGTAATACCAAGGTAAAAGCAAGAACAACGCTACACTGATCGCGAGAGGTGATCAGGGCAGCATGGCACTTACTTGGATGAAACCCTAAGATTAGGGGTGGCGATGCGCCGAGATTGTTGATTGCGAGACGTGATGACGTTCCCCTTTCATGAATAACATAGGGTACATATTTATAGTCCGGAGATTTGGGAACCAATCTAAACTAATCTTGTCCCGATCGGACTCTAACTCTAATCTTAAACTAAATCTAAGATACATGGCCCATGTGGCCCAGATGCTCACGTAGGAGCCGATTTATAAGCCTTCTTAATCTTCTGCTTCAAGCCCATCTTGCTTTCGGCCCATAAATTAATCCTGTTAATTTACGGCGATAACAACATCGCCATCGAGCTTGGCGTCAAGCGCCTCGATGTACGTAGTGACTCTCAGCTCGTCATCGACCAAGTGATGAAGGAGTCTACCTGTCATGACCCGAAGAAGCAGGCGTACTGCAACGCTGTGCGCCGCCTCGAAGACAAGTTCGACGGCCTAGAGCTCAACCACGTCCCGCGCAAGTACAACGAGGATGCCGATGAATTAGCCAAGATCGCATCCGGGCGGACCACCGTCCCCCCGAACATCTTTACTCGCGACATCGCCAAGCCCTCCATCGATTTCAAGGATCCGACGGAACCGGGCCCCTCGAACGCTGAGCCCCCCGGCGGGAACCCCTCGGCGGACGAGGCTGAGCCCATGGGCACTGACTTCGAGACCTCCTCCATGGACAAGGCCGAAGCAATGGAGACCGACGAGGCTCCCCTTTCACAAGACTGGTGTGACCAGTACCTCGACTAGATCAACCGAGGGGTGCTACCCTCGGACCGCGCACAGGCGCGACGCGTCGCTAGGCGGGCCAAGTCTTTCATCGTAATCGACAGAGAGCTGTACAAACGCAGTCCCTCGGGTGTCTTGCAATGCTGCATAACGATCCCCGAGGGAAAGGAGCTGATCCGTGACATCCATGCTGGCATCTGCGGTCACCACGCCGCGCCGCGCACCCTCGTGGGTAACGCGTTTCTACAAGGCTTTTACTGGCCCACCGCGGTCGCCGATGCCACCGACGTCGTGCGAACCTTCGAGGGTTGCCAGTTCTACGCTCGAAAGACGCACCTCCCAGCCCACGCTCTGCAGACCATCCTTATCATGTGGCTGTTTGCAGTGTGGGGATTGGACCTCATTGACCCGCTGCAGAAGGCGCCCGGGGGCTTCACCCACTTGTTGGCGGCAATCGACAAATTCTCCAAGTGGATCGAGGCTCGACCCATCGGCAAGATTAGATCCGAGCAAGTTGTTTTGATCTTTACTGACATTGTCTTCAGGTTCAGGGTCCCGAATTCAATCATCACGGACAACGGCACCCAGTTCACAGGCAAGAAATTCTTGGCATTCTGCGACAGCTACCACATACACATGGACTGGTCGGCTGTGGCACACCCACAGACGAATGGGCAAGTGGAGCTTGCCAATGGCATGATCCTTCAAGGACTGAAGCCAAGGATCTTCAACAAGCTGAACAAGTTTGGCCGGAGATGGCTCACAGAGCTACCATCGGTTATCTGGAGTCTGAGGACGACCCCAAGCAGAGCCACGGGCTTTACCCCGTTCTTCCTCGTCTATGGCGCCGAGGCCATGCTCCCCACGGACTTGGAGTACGGGTCATCGAGGCTCAAGGCCTATCAAGAACAGCAGAACCAGCAAGCCCGCGAGGACTCGCTGGATCAAGTGGATGAGGCTCGAGATGTGGTGCTCCTACACTTTGCGCGTTATCAGCAGTCTCTGCGAAGATACCAAGCGCAGAGAGTTCGACGCCGAGACCTCAACAAAGGGGACTTGGTGCTGAGGCTTCGACAGGACAATAGGGGCCGCCACAAGCTCTCACCACCGTGGGAAGGCCCATACATTATTGCCGAGGTGCTCAAGCCCGCACGTACAAGCTGGCGAACGAAAACGGCGAAGTCTTCACTAATGCTTGGAACATACAGCAGCTATGTCACTTCTATCCTTAGAGTTCCAAGCTATTTGTACATCGTGTGTACTCGTATTAACGATTTCCCGAAACAATAAAGGAGTATGCTTTACTTGTTTATTTTTTGGGAACTTTCCGGACCCTCGGGGGCTCGGATGCGCACGAACACTGAGGTACTCTCGGCTTTACCCTCGGCAAAGCCGAGCCTCCCTCGGGGGCTACTACGGGGGGAACCCCCTTACGTCCCCAAAAATCGCCAACGTTTTTTCAAAAAATTCCCGTTTCTATGTCTGTCGTATACTTGGAAAAACGGACGCGAGGCATAAGCAACTACGGTACGGGGCCGGCCGAGTCATGGGGCCGCCTACGCCTCCGTGATACGGCACCCCCCTCACCACCTCATGCCTAAGTCGCCTATGAACGCAAAATTCCTCGCAGAAGTTTACCTAAGTCGCATACGAGAACACGGAAATAGAGTAAAGAAAACGAGGGCTCGAACGCACAAGGCCTCGATAGGCCACACTGTCGATTTACAAATAACCAATTTCTTACATCGACAAGTACTATTACGGCAAGTACTAACTTATTACATGGGCTCCGAGGCCCAGACTACCTACAGGTTATCATCCCCCCCTTGCGGGTCTTCAACAGCATCGAATTCGACTATGGGCGGGACGTCAGCTTCAAGCTTCCCGGCCAGGACGGTGGCGAACCCCTCGACGGTGGCGTCGGCGTCGTTCATGATGGCCGACGCGGTGTCTGGGCTGGCGTCATTTGGGACCACGTACCCCGACGACACTCTCTGGAGGTCCATGATGTAGTGCGTCGAGGCCACGACAAGGGCTCGCAGGACACCGAGGCGGAAGGTGCTCTTGGCGTGCTCGGCGATCCGGCCGCCTAGCGCTCGCAGGTGGCTGATCACCGAACTACTAGACACGGCGCCGTCCCCCTCGAGCTCCTGGCACACACACACAGCGGCCTGCTCCAGTTCAGCGTATTCAGCCTGCGCCGCCATGAGCGCGGTGTTGACCGCCTCCTTCGCCGCAGTCTCGTCCGCCACTCTCTGCCTCAACTCTGATTAAAGGAACCAAGATAATCTGCGATAAATTAGAATCAAACAACAGTGAAATCTCGAGCACTCAACCGCGATATTCTTATGTGCCTCCTCCTGCTGGACTCGGGCGGCCTCCTCGAGCGAGGACAAGGAGTCCTCCTTCTCCTTGAGGGTGGCCTCCGTGTTCCACACGACCACCTCCTTCTCCTCGAGGGCTTTGCTCTTCACCTTGAGGGTCTCGGTCAGCGTGGCTACGGTCGCCTTCTCGCGTTGGAGCTCGGCCTCCTTGCCTTGGAACTCAGCCTCCTTGCGCTAGAGCTCGGCCTCCTTCTGCTCGAGCGCCGTCCTAACACGTTGCAGCTCGGCAGTCTGCGCCTCGGCCTCCTGAGCCTTCTGCTCTGTCGCGGCCCTCTGGACATCGCGCTCGCCGGAGGTCCGCACCAGCTCCGCCTCTAGCGCTTGCTGACGCGCCCCCAGATATATCATCTTGGTGTTGGCGTTGATGTTTCGGAGCACCAAGTCGGCGTTGTGCTACCCAAGCCAGCGCATTTGGGAGTACAGCGGGGTCAGCTCGGAGCTCTTTTTGCGCGAAATGTCCCTCAGCCGCTGCAAGTGGAAGAGCGTGAGTAAAACGCACAAAATCAAGGCCAAATACGAACGATTCCCGGGAGGGAGCCACCTACCTAATTGATCTGGAAATCCGTCATTCTATGTTGCTCCAAGGCACGGTCGAGGTGGTCCAGAATCTGAGCGTCAGCCTCAAACTGCGCCTTCCAGATGGCTTCCTCCTCCTGCTCGTTGTGGAGAAACTCCCAGGGGAACTCGGACTGGATAATCACCCCATGACGGGGCCCCTTGGACATCCCCGCGCAACGTACCTCCGCGGAGGCGGACACGAACTCGGCGAACCGGCCGGCGGCGCTGGCAGCAGCAGCAGGGTTGATGCCCCTCGAGTCCCCAAACTCGTCGCTGCTCTCCGGCAGTTGCACTACCGGCACCACGTTCACCAGCGCCGTTTGCGCCGTCACCGCTGCAACAACACCGTCGTCCCAGGCCCCTGCAGGCTTCGGGACGCAGGTGTAACGTCCCGCCTCCCCGAGGCCGGGCCCGCTTACATCTGGCTGCTTTCTAGGACATAGAAAGTCCCAACACCAGTCTTTTCTGCACATTTTGTCCTCACTCGTGCGCACCCGGGAAGAACTTCCCGGTCGGTCACCCATCCCCAAATTTCTCCGGGCCAAGCACGCTTAACCTCGGAGTTCTTTGGAGACCGGCTTCCGGAAAAGAAGTTGCAACTTGTTGGTATGAGTATCCTATTAATCCTATTAAGCTCTGGGCCGGGGTGTCACAGCAGGTTTCCTCCACTGCCGGCGCCCTTGGCGCCGACTCCTCCGTGATACCCTCGACCCCAGCCCTCGGGGGCTTAGGGGCGAGGGTCGCCTCCTCTATTTGGCTGGCAGGGCACTCCGGTGCGTCCCCACCAGCTCCTTCTCCTGCGACCGGTTGGGCGGCGCTATCCGCGTCGTCCCGACCGGCTTCGATTTTGACGTCCGGCTGGGTGGCGTCATTCGCGCCGCCCCGGCCAACTTCCCCCTCGGCGTCAGCCTGAGCGGCTGTTATAATGCTGCTCTGACCGGCGTCGCCCCCACTCTCCGGCGCCCGGGCCTGTTGGGCCTTCTAGGCCCCTCGAGCCATCGCCTCTTGGAGCTTCGCGGCCTCCACCACTATGTCCACTACGAGCAGGGGCTGCGGCGCCGTGTGCGGCATTGCGCGCGCCCTGGTCTTGAAGGCCTTGGTCAGCGCAAGCTAGGCTGCATCCCTGGCGATGGCCCCGGAGCTGGTAATCGGGGAAGAAACGCTGAAGTCAGCAGGATTGGGGGGGGGTCGATTAAACGAATGCGAAGGATGAAATCAAGATCACTTACCCTGACCGGGCACTCATGCTACGCTTGCCCGTACCACTCCTTCGGGCCCGCGGCATACAGACGCCTCTCGACGACTGACCCGAGGGCGCCGTCCTCGGAGCAGCCTGGAGCCTCGAGGCTGCCTGCGCGGACGTCTCCATGCTCGTCGTGGACCCATCGCCGATGGGGACGACCTCTGCCCTGTCACGGGCGTAGACGATCTCCTGCCCGTTGCCACTGTGGGTGATCTTTGTCCCACCGCTGGCATGGGCGACCTCCGCCCGGCCCCTGCGTGGGGTGGATCCACCAACGACCCCGATGTGAGCCTCGCCTCACCCAGCATCACTGGCACATCCTCGTCGCCAGCCCCTTGATAGACCGGCGGGGAACCCACGCCTGTCGCCGCGTCCGAGCAGTCCTCTTCCTCCTCGGTGGACTCGGGTGTGGCGGGCCACGGCTTTCCCTCCGTGTGTGCGATTTTGCATGCCTTTTCGTGCTTTTCCTTCCTCTTCCTCTTCCTGGCGGCGGCCGCATCCGCCGCGTCCGTCTACTTCTTCACCACCTCTGCGTGCAGGCGGTTGACTTCGCGTTCCTCCGGGACCGGGGGCTTTGAGGTATAGCCCCTGCGGCTCACCCCCTGCAAAACGCAACCAAGTCAGAATTAGGGAGTGGGAAGAGGAGTAGCACAAATCGGCAATGAATTGAAACTGGAACTTACCACAGAAAGGTACCCCACCTCGAGGCGCATCTTGATCTCCCAGAGATCGTTTGAGTTGTCGGGGAACCCCGCCACCGCGTTCTTCGCCCTCCGGGCAGCGACGTCGTGGGGGAGCAGCACATACGATGTCCTCGAGCCCGCGCTCGGGGCCTCAGGAGTGAGGTCGAAAATGGGCAGATTCCTCTCCGTGAGAGGAATCACCCTCTGCCGGTGAAAGTTCGCGATGATGGCCGCCGCCGTCAACCCCTTCCTCGCCAGATGCCGCAACGCGTTGGTGAGCACCTTGAGCCTGGCCTGATGCGGTGGGGGCGATACCCCCCAGTCCCACTTCTCCGCCCTCTCCCGGAGCACCTTGTTGGTGAACGCCGGGAGCCGGTTGCCGAAGTTGCGTAGGTAAAACCACCATCGGGTCCACCTGGTGTTGTTCGTCGTCATCTTGCTGGGGATGTACAAATTCTTCTGGGTCGGGCGCAAGTGGAGCATCAGACCACCGGCGCGGGCGATCCTCTTCGGCAGGCCCCGCTCATTCTCGATTTAGAGCTCGCCGCGGAACAAATGGATCCATAGATCCCAGTGAGCCTCGATCCCCAGATACCCATCGCAGATAGCGACGAAGACCGCCACCTGGGAGATTGAGTTGGCGCCGAAGTTGTGCAGCTCCACTCCGTAGTATTTGCGCAGCGCCCGCATGAATCTGCCGACGGGGACGTCGAATCCCCTCTCGTGGAGCCGCACGAGGCTCACGACGTAGCCCTCGGGGGGATTCAACTCGGTCTCCTCCAGCCGCGGGGGAATCCACGCCGGCCGCTCTGAGTTGATGTTCACCGGTAGCAGCCTGTCGGCGACCAGCTGCTCCAAAACCGCCGCGGTGGCGGTGGACCTCCCCCACGACAATGGCTCCTGGACGTCCGACGTCACTTCGAACTGCCGCGGAATGCGGGGAAGCAAGCTCTACGGTGGCTAAGGTTCGCTCTCGCTCTCTCCTTCTTCCTCCTCTCGCTCTCGGCTCTGGGCTCAGGATGCAGGGGAGCTGGAGAAGGCAAGGGAGACGAAGGCAAAGTGGCCAGGTGAGCCCAAACAATCCCACTTCCCCGCTTTTATCCATCAAGACGGGCGGATTCGTCGCTATGGCCCGGATCCACCACATTGAATGCGGTAGGTTTTGCTGTCGCTGATGGCTGGGCTCCATGACCGCAGAGTCTCCCACGGGCGCACTTGGCAATAATTACGGCACGGTAACCGTCGGGCACGGCGCAAATGTAGCATTGTTCCATCCATCAGCCACCGCCCATGCCGCTCCGCCTACCCGAGGCAGCCGCCTGAAAAGGCGCGCCCGAACTGCACCGCACGTACTGGGCCATGTTGCCTACGACTAGCGGGAGACTCGCGTGCACAACCGGCGACTCCGCACCATTTTAGCGAACCGTTACGGAATATTCCCCCCGGGGATTCCTTACCGTCGAAGGAAATCAATCTTGAGGCCTTACTGATTAGGGGTTCGAAGCCTGGCCCGTCGAGGGTTCGACAGGCACCCCAGATCACCAGAGTCAGGGACTGTAGGGATGTGCCGTACAAGCTACCCTCAAACGCGGAGTTCGAGACATCCTACGTAGTGTTTAAGGCCGGTCGAGGGTGCCTAGCAGGGGGATCCCATCGAGGGAGAGCATCGAGTCCGAGCCCCGCCTAGCGAACCTTTGCAAGCGCTTTATGTGACGTGTCCACGAACCATGAGCCGACCCTTATCAAATGGGGCACGGACGTCCACTTGAACCACCCGATAACAGCTCACTGAAGTAGCCATAGTTCGCGGCCCGGGCATGGGTAGCATGGTGCGCTTCACCCCTCCTCCCTCCGGAAGGGCGACGAGGGTTGTAATAAAAGTTGAGAGTCCCCTGAATGCCTTCATGTAGGCCGGGGATCGGGGGCTCATCGCACACCGCGGCTCAGGCCGCACCCTCGAATGAATCGACAACCGTCGATTGTGAAGCTTCACGTGTTTAGCCAAAACCCTCACTCTTAGCGCACGCCCGCTAGATGGTTCAACAGGACCCTGAGTCGCTGCGCCAGCACGAAAAACACCAAGGCCGGCTGAAAGGAATGCCGATGCCGGCTGAAAAAGACGCTGGATGGCCACCCCAGTAAAGCAACCAAGCAGGGCGACGTTTATAGCCCTTGGATGAGTGCAAACACTCCTCCAAGGCCTCGGGGGCCACACCCGTGGGTGCGCTGACGCGCCCCCACGGAGGATACTTCACATATTCGAGGATCAAAATCCTCTGCAGGTCTGCTCGAACGCCCTCAGCAGCACGACGTCGACGTGCCCAGTGGCGGCACCATGGTGCTCGAGGCGACTATGATCTGGATAAGCAACTCGGAGTGGCCACATCAATGCTTCTCCAGCGACAAACCCCGACTCTAGATCGGACTCCTCCAACAATGCTCCCCGGAGCACCGTTGCGCCCCCGCCGAGCAAACCAAGGCCACCGCGGTCAGTACCCGAGTCACACCCTCGAAGGGTTAAGCCTCTACAGGGTTGATGCTCACCCTTACACCCTCGGTCATCCTCTCCGCGAGGAAGAAGGAGACTTCATTGCTCTTTGCAAACAAAGATGACAAAGGGTTACCGGCTCGAAGCCATTGAAAAGTACAAATGCATTGCCACCTGCGTGGCAATTTTCCCTATCTTGGGGAGGAGCGAGCGCCGATGAAGAGCACCGAGTCCTTGGCTGACATTACGGCTAGACTGCTCGGGATTACGAGGAGCAGCCCCCAAACCGCATGGGTCCGGCGGGATGCCCTCCTCGCAAGCTTTCTTCTAGCGGTTCCTCCACCGAAGACCTTGCGGGGGGGGCAAGCTGGCGGACAGCACCCTCTACACCATCTCCCCGAGGGCGACATTGTCGCCAAGAGGGACGATGCGAAGAATGACCACCAAACCTGGCGCCGACGCCATGGTCAGGCGTCTCAATGCCCCTTCAGGCTGAGGGACATTGCAGAGGCAGGGGCCCACAGGCCCAATGTTCTTCTGCTAATCCCACTGAAGCCGAGGGACGGTGAGCACGCCCTCTCCAGCTTTCCCCCGCCACTCGCAAGCATTCTTCTAGCATCAAAGCCTAAAGAAGCCAGGCCACCCCATCCGGGGGATGGCCGTGAAAGGCAAATGAACACATTACGAGACTTAGGCGAAGCTAGAAGTAAGAGCAGAGAAGTTGGAGAGGAAAAGGAGTCTCACGACCCCCTATTTATAGCTGCGTCGGGCGCCAAGAATTAAGCCTGTCGCAGGGGAAAGGCTTGGACCACCCGTGACGGTGCGGCACGCCACGAGCAAAAAGATGCCCTCGGTTACCATGCCGAGATGCGACCAAACAGGGCAATGCTGAGCCCCTGGATGCTAAGCAGTGCAGCATCGGTGCTGGCCGACTGCCCTCGAATGGCGCGTCACATGGCAACGAGGGAAAGCAGGGCCGAGACCCTGAACGCGGGACAATGCAGCAATAGCACCGGCTGCATAGCAGCAGGTGCCATCATGACCCTAGCCTGCTCAGCACGCTGACACGTCTCGTCACCCAAAACAAAACAAGAAGGGGTGCGCGCCTCGGAGTACTTTTTCCGCAGGCGCACTACCCCGACCAACGAGTTGTCATGTCCACCAAGCAAGCGCCCGGACGTGCCCTGCGGGAACGCAACGCCGATAAATCACATCAAGGGGTGAAATGGCCAAAATATCCTTTGGCCGAATCCCCTGACTCGACCAAACGCTCGGGGGCTACTGTCGGGTACCACGATTTGGGGCACCCTAATCAGGGGACTAAAATCGCCCTAAAAACACAAACACGTGTTAGGCAACCGGGCCCATGAAGGCCTACAGCCTCCTTCCAATCTGGAAGAAAGGAAAGGACTCAAAGAAGGCCAATACGTGGCCCACGTACAAAGTGCGGCCCATCCACACCCCCCTCGAACCCGCGGGGCGATCTCCGCCTCGCTCGAGGGCTCCCCGCTGAGACCCTCGACCGCGCCCCGCCTCGCTCGAGGGTAGCGAGCCTACCCTCGGGGAAGCGGATCATCTCCGCCTCGCTCGAGGCCACCCCTCGACGGAAAGGACGAACGGCCCTTCCGCTCACCCGCCCGCCATACAGAGGCATTAAATGTCAACCACTCCTCCACAGCGCCCGGGTCAGACGGCGTCAGGCCGCCATTCCTCACAGTGGCAGTGACCGGAGTCCCGTCCGCCAACTCCAGTCACTGCTCCGCCATTCCAGACGCTATGGCAGCACTGTGGGAACCTGCGACACAGTGCAAGAAGTGCTCGGCACTGCTCCAGCTACTGTGCTGCCAACTCCCCATATCTCCTTCATACTTTCCCCTCTGCGGATCCCTCGAACGGCATGGGAACGAACCTCGGAAGCGGCTCCGGCCTTGACCAGGACGAGACCTTGGCCCGCAGGACCCTCGGGACGTCGCCACGCCACACCTGGAGGACGGTACACCCTACAGCGACGACCATGCCGCCTGCTAGAGCTACAGGGACACCGGCGTGATCTCCGCAAGGCCGAGGACGACGTCCATGCCAAGCGCCATACCCCACAGTGTACTTTCCACGGTGCTCGACCACTGCACCCCCGCGATTCGGTTAGAAGACGACGACTTCCACGATTTCCTATGCATGTACACCGCCCCTCCTTGTGTCTATAAAAGGAGGAGGCGGGCTTTCCTTTAGGAGGGTCGGCCCATCCGGTAGAACACAATACTCAGCACTGCTTACAAAGCCCAAACGCTCTTCTGAGCCCCGATATTGGCACTCGCCTCAATCAACTCCTCCTCTAGCAGAGAGCTGGGAGCTTCCCTCCCTCTCTCACCTCGCTTGTACCCCGTACTACAGGCACCCCTGGTGCAAGACAGTTGTTGACGCTCCTTAGCGCCCCCGATTTATATACCGCAAGCGCACAGTTTCGTGTAGCTTTTCCCTTAGAGTATTCCCCCAAGGTTTATCAATCCACAGAACCAAAGAAACAAGAAACAATCTACTAGCATAGAGATTCCATTGTGTGAGATGGTGAAAACGAATCTAATCTACTAAAAACACGAACAAACACCGAAGGTAGCAAGAGAAAGTTAGAGATAACCAATCTAGATCACCTAGATCATACATATATTGTAGTTCCAGCTAGATAAAGTGAAGTAAGATAGATGTGAATCTCAATGAAAAGCCTCTTTAACCCCAAAAATCTCCAATCCGATCCCTCGATACCCAACCTACTAAGTGGCAACGGCCTGTCACGACGCCACCCCTTTCAACGGGATACCCTGAAGCAAGTCGAACCCCTTTTGGTAGTTCCGCCATAAACCTCTAGCCACCATGACTACAAGATCATGCTAAGTGATCTATCTCGATAATAGATCTAGGATGAAGCGAACCCAAAGAAAAGAACGAAATCAAAAGAGGAGAACATGGTCGCTAAACATTCGGAAACACAAATAACTTCACCATGAATGATTGTACATCACAAGATCACAACCGAGGGCCCTACCTTGATCTTGATGATCCTAGCTCCAGAACTCCGACGTGGTCTTCCTTGCAAGGTTCCCACATCGGCTAGGGCAAGACCCTAGACAACTAGCACGACCCTCGGCTCTCCGAGAGGTGCCCTTCTATCTTCTCTGCTCCTTGGCGTCGTCTCCCGAATTGATCTCTGCGTAAACCTTGGGGAGGGGTCTTTAAATAGCCTTAGGGAACCCTCGGTCAAAGGGGAGGTCGAACCGACCTAAAAACAGGCTGGGCCGGCCGGCCCAATGAGCCTAGGCCAGCCGGCCTGGGTCTTTCCTTCGCCGGCTTGTGCTCAACTTTCTCCTAAGTCTCCTGGAATCTTCTAGAGTTTATGTCTTTCACGATTGCACCCCTTTAGACGTCGTTATCTTCGAGATTTCTTCGAGGAGAAGGATAGGATGGAAAATCCTTCCTTAAATATCTCTTTGCTTAGCTTAGCCCCGAAGTATCTCGATCTTATCTTGTGGGCTTTATCTTTTGGGCTTCATTGGAGGGTGGATGTGCATGAATGGGCCTCTAATCATCATGGCCTTCGATCCTTTGTTCAGGGCTTTGGCCTTCGTCATTCTTCGTGTCATCGCGTGATCGTGGGCCTCGCCATTTCATGCTCCAAAATTGGTCAAAAACCTGCAAAAACGATGTACCTCCAAAATATATGTGCAAACGCGAAAACGACCAATAATTGGGCCGAGGTTAGGATGGTTAGTGATTTTGATATTAAATTCATGCCATTATCAAAGTTAAACAGGGGATAAAATGGATACTTAAGGAGCGCCAACATTCCCCCCATGCTTAAACCTTGCTCGTCCTCGAGTAAGTCTTTGATAAAAATCAGCGCTGCCTTTCAGTGTCCAATCCCTGCACTTGATCATACACGAGAAAACACAATGCTCCCAAAAATATTTTGCAGTTAATAGTTCAAGTTGTAACCAGCTTTTTCAATGTGGAAGGTAGATACAAGTTAAATGCTTCCCCACAATTATTAAGCACATGCTCTCAAAATTAAACAAGTCTCAGAATTAAGAGAGTAAGTTCCATAAGTAATGCTAAACCAAGATCAATAATTCAAACCTCATTGCAATTTGCTCATGGAAACTCTCAGCTCATCTTGTCTCTCAATCTTGCTAGAACTCTCTCCTTTCTTTCTTTCATATGTATGTGTGAGGCTTTATATGGAGCTCTGGAAAGGTTAGTCCTAACAAAAGATATTATAATCAAGATATTATCAAAACAAGAAATACTTCTTATGGATTTACCAAGACTCGTCAAAAAGACCATTGGAAAATAATTTCTTTGTGGAGAGGGAGAGAATGGAACACACACTTTAGATGGTGGACATGTGCAAATGGCAACGGTTGATCCCAAGGCACGACTGAAGTCCTTGTTAACGGATTGCACATGGTTGGAATAATTGAGTATAGAATAATCTTCAAAGTACTTGGAGTTTAATGAAGCTAAAGGAACCGAGGAGCTTTTCATCATCATTTATTTTTTTTTCTTTTCTCTCTTCCTCTTTTTTTCTTTCTTTCTTTTTGCTCCTCAGAACCACTGGCAACACAATGCACTTACTCCACCTTCCCCCCATGCTTGAACGTTTGCTTGTCCTCAAGCAATGAAGTGATGATAACTTGTTGGAGTGAGTGCACAAAACTTCTATCAATTCTCTGGACATAACTTTGGAATTCAAGGGAGCATCTCCTCATGAAAGATTGAAGCCAACAGAAGAGGAAAAGGGGCAGGCCGGCCGGCCTAGGGGTGTTGAGCTGGCCGGCCTACTGCCTGTAGGCCTCCACTTTTTCGGATTTTTCTTCTGCGAACTCTTTGATGCTTCCCAAGCTTATGTTTTACTGAATTTTGCTCTTGATTCCACTGTTTTGCCGTCGAAATATATATACTCAATATATAGGTTGTGGTCAAGGAGATATTTCACAAAAAAGATGTTTTTGGTTAGAGGTGGATATCCAGCGAGGTTTGCGATGTTCCCGGTATAGAAACTCACAATGCATGGATAGAATGGCTAGCAAAAGAGAGGTACGCAAAAATACGGAATGGTCAGTTTCTTAGTCTCGTACCAAAGAAGATAAATCCTGAATTAATTCACTTGAAAATAATTCTTGCTCTATGGTTTGTTATGTTTTATCATTTAGGCTTGTAGAAGGTAGAGCAATTGCAAAAGGTATCATTGACAAGGTTAGCTCAAAATTAAATCCAAATTAAATTTTCCTTGACAAGCTTAAGTAAGAGAGCAAGAGTAAAGATATGGGTCTTAATTTATCATAACCTCCACAATTGAATTAGCCGGCATTTAATTAATTTTCAGATCATGTTAGAGAGAGCATTAGTTTAATCATGCATAAACCAAGCACAAGTAAGTAGACAAAGCGGCAACGATCATCATATTTTAACATGGAACAAACTTTCTATCATCATTACTACCCATAACATTAAAGCATAGGTGATGTATTTATTTATCATGGTGATGAAGACAAAATAAAACAAATTGCACACATGCTGAAAATAAATGAAAAGAAATAGAAAATCCAAACCACACGTGCGAGCATTTTATTCATGGTCTTGCCGTCGATCAATCTCCTTGATTGGCTCTTGCGTTGTATCCTTGATCATAATACTGCTGAAATGCTCCTCCATTAAATTGTTCCGGTGGCACCAGGCCTAGAAGTCCCATTTGACATGCAATTCCTGCAGTTCCATCTTCTAGTTGGGTTGTATGCCTCCGGATGGCATCTATATCTTCCATGTTTCTTCTCGCATAAGCACCCATAATTCTCATTCCTTGTTCTGGTTGAGGGAGGTCAAAATATTGTGCTCCAAATGACAGGTCGGGCATCTCTCCTTGATATGACGAGGGTGGGTAGCTGTAGTTGCTAAACGGTGGGGGTGCCGCCGCAGCGTGCCCCCATGCTTGTTCTTGGCTTCCTTCCCATTGACTCGTCCATCCTTGCGGGTATCCCTGTCCACTTGATGCACCTTGAAATTCATTCCTCCAATAAGTAGAACTTGGCGGTGGAAGGTTTACTTCCAAGTCTTCTTGTTGTGCCGATGCCGATGTCCCTTCAATTAACCTTCCTCTTTTTGATTTCTTCATCTTTTTTCCAATATTTTCAACTCGCCAATCAGTCCTCCCTCTTGCAAATAATTTCAGCCTTTGATCGGGGAGGGAAATATCCATCTTAGAAATAGTAAATCCCTTCTTTTCATCCCCTCCGATATAATGGCCTTGCCTCAAATGATCAATCCCAATATCTCTCGTAACCTCCGACATAAAATTTTTGGATCACTCGTAACCTCGTATTCATTGCTCGGGCTATCATTGTGAGATAACATCCCGAACCAACTTCTCCTGTGCCGGATGATGCTTCACAAAGCCACCTTTCAACCATGATGTTGGTGGGATCAATTACTTATTTCTTCACAAATGCAGCATAAATCCAATTTAATTCTTGGTCGGTGACCTTCGATTCTCTCATCCTCCCGAGAATTCTCTTGCTCAACTAAGAGTGGAATATTTGGAGGGTAACATTACTTATATTCTTTCTTTGGTGGTTGACATCTTTTGCTATTTTTGTCCAAAATTCATCAAGCTCTCCATCTTCAACTTGCACCATTTCATATGCATTATTTTTGAATCCGAGCAAGCTTCCTATTTCTCCATAGGTGATTACTTTCTCTTCATTCTTGAGCCTAAATTTCAGACATGAAACTTCTTCATCATCCACCACTTCCGTTGATTTTTCTAATGTCATGAACATCTCAAGAGCCACTTCTTCTTGCATATCAACCGTGACACCATCGGAAAATAACTTCCAACCGATGTTCTCCAATAGCTCATAAATGTCATGATGAAATTCCAGCTTCACCAATGCTTCATCATCAAAATCATAATTTGCTAGTAGTCTTCCCTTCATGAACTTGAGCCTTTCTTCTTCTTCCTTCGACAAGATAATAAACCCATATTCTGAATTCTTGGGCTTGTATGGTGGTGGTGCGGATGACCTTGTCGAACGCCGTGGAGGAGGTGGCATCCCTTCGGTGAATCTCATGGAGGAGCTTCTCGGGTCTCTCATCCCACCAAGGAGCAACATGTCGCTCCTCGGTGCGGGGTTGTCTTCCACCATGCTCCGCGGAGACTCGGAGACCGAGTGCCTCCGCGAAGAACTTGCCGATGCGTCGGATGTTGATGAACGCGTCCTTCTCCTCCCGGCGATGAATTTCATGAGGCCACTCATGGTGACTCCTTACTGCACACACTCAAAAACAAACACACCGGGGGTTTCTTGCCGGCGGAAAGAACAATATATCGAAGAGTGGAACAAACTAGGAATTGTGGTGAATTTTCTGAGATTTTTGGAATAGATTTTGGTGGACGAATTTTTCAGGGCTCTAACTGATGTTTCTAGGCAAAGAACTTGAAGAACATAAGCAAGGAAATGAGTGAGGAGTATACCTGCCAAAGGGGAGCACCAGAGGGCTTAAATAGGGGCCAGGCCGGTCGGCCTAGGGCCTTGGGGCCGGCCGGCCTAGGGTGTTTTTCCCTTTTCTCCACTTCAATTTTCTCTGGCGGCTTCGTGGTGCAATTATTTGCTTCTGTCCAGTACATCTTGTATGCTTTGCACCGCCCAAATCATGTGAACCACTCCTTCTTTGCCTTTGATGTCCACTTGCAACATTATTTCTCCACTTTGTGTCATTCACCTTGTCCCATGCTTAATCATTCATCACATGGTGCCATCTTTGCTGAAAATGACTTGTCCTTCCCATGCATGGCTGCTCCCTCCTTTGAATTATTTGCATGTGGTGGTAGGTAGAGAGCACAACTCTTTCCCGTGAACTTACTTTGATCAATGGGTGTTAATCAAGCACATAAACCCTTTCCAAATCATGCTTAGATGTTTAATCCTCCTCTAACTTCGAAATTTCAGAATTGACTCAAAGCATGCAATGAGTTTAAATGAATAATTAGAGGGGAATTGAAACATCTTTACATTTGTAAGTCGAAAAATATTTGCCGACTACAATAATTTTGATTGCACCGGAACCGTTCACTTTCATGAATTGATAGCGAACAATCTCGAATTCAACCGCGGGTCTTGGGTTTAGGTTCTAATTTTTGCCAAAATGAGAGAGAAAATTTTGAAAAAGAGAATAATTAAGGTTAGAAAAATTCTAGTCCTATGGTAATGAAACTGAAAATTCTCTCTATGTTTGTGCGAACCTACGCATCAAGAATTTAAGTAATATAAACATAGCACGGCTCTACTCGTGTGTTTTGTCAACTTGGTCCGGCCGTCATGGACAGGACGGTTGCCAAAAATAGGTATGGAATTTTGTATGTGGCTTTCTCAAGAAGAGGCAAACAAATCATAGGATGGCTCATGTCATTGGTTTAAAATAAGAAATAACATCGGAATGACCGAGCGAATAAAATCCAAATCGAATTGTTTGACCGAACGACCAATTGTTCAAAAGTATATCATGTTCTTGCGTAGCAAAATTCTCGACTCACTTACCTAAAACTTTTCGCGGGGTTGTCCACCCGGTAGCTTATTCTTGACTCGACGAACGGGTTGAACTCCCGGCAGCTTTATTCTTGACTTGACGAACGGGTTGCCTCCCGCAAAGCGCTTCGTTTATAGTCTATAGCTAGACTTTCTTCTTCTTCACTTCGGACCAACGCTCGGTGATGGCACTGCAGTCTTGGGTACCCGCTTCCGCACAATTCTTAGTGCGGATTTGTCTTCTACGTTAGTCTTCTTTTTGGTCTTCACAGGCGGGCTTTTAGCTTTCTTCTTAACAGGTGCAACGATCTTCTTTGTCGCGATGGACGCGACGATTTCTATCTCCTTCTTCGCTTCCTTCTTATTCGGCTCCTCTTCTTTCTTTGGCTTCTCCTCTGTGACACGGCGGTGAGGCGGAACATATTTGACATTGATCATGTTGCATACCTCGAGGCGTGGACGAAACTTGAATTCGCTTGTGGTGCCATTGATGTCGAACTTTATCTCCCCCTTGCCAACGTCGATGTTCGCCCTTGCGGTCTTGAGGAAAGGCCTCCCAAGTATGAGAGGCGCCTTGCTCCCTTCTCCCATATCGAGAATCACAAAGTCAACGGGGACTAAGTGTTCTCCAATCTTCACGGGCACGTCTTCTGCGATTCCCAAAGGATAACGAATGGAATTGTCCACTAACTCTAGGCACATGGCGGTGGGCTCCGGCTCCGGTAAGCGTAACTTCTCGAACACATTTTTTGGCATGATGCTCACATTTTTCGAACATAAGAGATCCAATGGAACACGGGATGGTAGGACATCCGGGGTCCCTCTTCTTTTCAGGAACTTCATTAGCGATTGCCGCGCTACATTCCTCGGTTAGCTTGACAGTGCTTGGCGGTATCTCGCGCTTGTTTCCCATGATGTCTTTGAAGTAGCGAGAATACGTCGGAACTTGTAGAGTGTCCAAGAGCGGCATATTGATGCTCAACCTGCGTACCATGTCAATAAATTTGTTGAATTGCTCATCTTCATGTTTACCTTTGCGGTATCGTGGCCTTGGCGGTAGAATCTTGGTGTCTATATCATCTAGCTCAAACTCCAGCTTTTCGATGACTATCTCTGGCATCGGAGTAGGTGCCTTCTCCTTGATGATGGTCTCCACTTCAACTCTTGGCTTAGGCTTCCTTGCTCCCGCTGCATGTTCGGGTTCTTCGGCCTCCTTTCCCGAGCAAGTTTAAATTGCCTTTACCGTATCCGGACTTTGAGGTTGCCCGAGCAATTTTCCTTCATTGCTAGATAAGCGTCCGGTGAGCTGGGCTACTTGTGTTTCTAGCATCTTCATCATGTTGAGTACTTGAAGGTTAGAGCTCCCGACCTCCGTCACTTTGCCATCAATGTTCTCCAAAATCTTGTCCATAGCCTTGAACTTGGTGACGGTGTCCTTGTTGATCTTGCCTTGCTCCTCCATGAACTCCTTCAATTGTATACGAAGAGGCACCAAGTTTTGAATGGAAGAGCTTGCATTAAATTGGTGTCTACCTTGCCCGTAGCGGAAATTGGTCGGCGGAATCCATTCTCCCTTCTTCATGTAGTCGAGCATCTTGGCTTCCTCCGGGCAATTCTTTTGTACATGGCCGTACTCTCCACATTCTTCACATGTAGACCTTGCTTCGGCTGCCTTAAAATCAATAGCTTGGGCTTCTCTCTTTTCCACTTCCATCTTCTCCAACCTTCTCATGAGCGAGTCGATCTTCCCTTCTAGCACTTCTTCGCATTCCACTTGTAATACACTCTTCGCGGTGCCCACGGCTTGGAGTGGTTGTAGGCGCCCCGATGATGCCCATGCGTCATTGTCCGCCACCTTCTTGAATAGCTTGAAAACTTGAGTAGGCGTGAGCTCAATGATAGAACCTCCGGCCGATGCGTCAATGATCCCCCTTGATGCAGTAGTGAGGCCTTGATAGAACTTCTGGACCACATCCTCCCTTGAGAACTTGTGATGAGGTACGGCGCGGATGTAGTCATTGAAGCGCTCATAGGCTTCCGCAATAGTCTCCGTCGGGGCTTGCGCGAATGTTGCAATCTTGTTACGCAGAATCTGGGTCTTGCCCGGCGAGTAGAACTCCGTCATGAATTCTTTCATCAATGACTCCCAATTTTGCACCGTGCGCGGTGGTAGAGAATGAAGCCATTGCAGCGCTCTCCCAAGTAGAGAGAACGGAAAGAGCCTCGCTCTTATTTGATCTTGAGTCATCCCTTGCATGTCGAAGGTGCGGCATAGTTGGAGAAACGCTTGAAGATGTAGATTAGCGTCTTCTTTTCCAGTGAAGGGCGAGCTTTGCACCATCCTTATGATTGAAGTCTTGATCTCGAACGGAACTCCGATGTTGTCGAGATTTTGGATCGGCAAGTCCCGAACGTCCGGAGTGCATAGCTCTCCGATCGTACGCTCTGGCTCCGGTAGCGCCATCCCTTGGTGAAGTGACGCCTCCTTTGGACTTGTTGGTGGAGTTGCTTGAGGTGAAGACGATGAACCGTCGGCTTCAACTTTTGGATCTACTAGTTCCGGCTTCCTTGATCGTGCTTCTCGTCTCCTTTGCCCGTAAATTTTTTCTGGATCATCCACAAAATTTTCGGGTTTGTTGGAGAGGCTCCCGTCCATCTCCTGTTAGGGGTTAGTGAAAAAGAAAAATATATACGAGATCTAAAAGATGAATATACAAGATCTAAAAAGAAAAATAAAGCAAAATAAAGAAAACTCTAGATTAGATTGATTTTCGTGGAATAGATCCGTTTTTTAGTTAGCTCAGAAAAATAAGAGATCTAAAAAAAGGTCAAAAAGAAAAATCAAGAAATATTTATGAATGCAAGTAAGATTGGATCTTAAATCGATGGTTCCCTGGCAACGGCGCCAGAAAAGCTTGTTGACGCTCCTTAGCGCCCCCGATTTATATACCGCAAGCGCACGGTTTCGTGTAGCTTTTCCCTTAGAGTATTCCCCCAAGGTTTATCAATCCACGGAACCAAAGAAACAAGAAACAATCTACTAGCATAGAGATTCCTTTGTGTGAGATGGTGAAAACGAATCTAATCTACTAAAAACACGACAAACACCGAAGGTAGCAAGAGAAAGTTAGAGATAACCAATCTAGATCACCTAGATCATGCATATGTTGTAGTTCCAGCTAGATAAAGTGAAGTAAGATAGATGTGAATCTCAATGAAAAGCCTCTTTAACCCCCAAAATCTCCAATCCGATCCCTCGATACCCAACCTACTAAGTGGTAACGGCCTGTCACGACGCCACCCCTTTCAACGGGATACCCTGAAGCAAGTCGAACCCCCTTTGGTAGTTCCGCCATGAACCTCTAGCCACCATGACTACAAGATCATGCTATGTGATCTATCTCGATAATAGATCTAGGATGAAGCGAACCCAAAGAAAAGAACGAAATCGAAAGAGGAGAACATGGTCGCTAAACATTCGGAAGCACAAATAACTTCACCATGAATGATTGTACATCACAAGATCACAACCGGGGCCCTACCTTGATCTTGATGATCCTAGCTCCAGAACTCCGACGTGGTCTTCCTTGCAAGGTTCCCACGTCGGCTAGGGCAAACCCTAGACAACTAGCACGACCCTCGGCTCTCCGAGAGGTGTCCTTCTATCTTCTCTGTTCCTTGGCGTCGTCTCCCGAATTGATCTCTGCGTGAACCTTGGGGAGGGGTCTTTAAATAGCCTTAGGGAACCCTCGGTCAAAGGAGAGGTCGAACCGACCTAAAAACAGGCTGGGCCGGCCGGCCTGGGTCTTTCCTTCGCCGGCTTGTGCTCAACTTTCTCCCCAAGTCTCCTGGAATCTTCTAGAGTTTATGTCTTTCACGATTGCACCCCTTTAGACGTCGTTATCTTCGAGATTTCTTCGAGGAGAAGGATAGGATGGAAAATCCTTCCTTAAATATCTCTTTGCTTTGCTTAACCCCGAAGTATCTCGATCTTATCTTGTGGGCTTTGCCTTTTGGGCTTCATTGGAGGGTGGATGTGCATGAATGGGCCTCTAATCATCATGGCCTTCGATCCTTTGTTCGGGCTTTGGCCTTCGTCATTCTTCGTGTCATCACGTGATCGTGGGCCTCGCCATTTCATGCTCCAAAATTGGTCAAAAACCTGCAAAAACGAATTACCTCCAAAATATATGTGCAAACGCGAAAACGACCAATAATTGGGCCGAGGTTAGGATGGTTAGTGATTCTGATATTAAATTCATGCCATTATCAAAGTTAAACAGGGGATAAAATGGATACTTAAGGAGCGACAACAAAAGTACAGTGCTCTCGCACACCCCTTTGCTGGACGTACGGCCCCACGGCCAGAACCAGAATAAACCCATGTGTGGCTGTGTTGCCTCTTGCATCAACATCTGGGACGAGGAACACGCAGCATCTTCACTAGTTGGGCCCGGACCGCCAGGTCAGGACACCGACAACTGCGACCCTGAACCCGAACGATAGTACCTCGATCAGTACTTCCCGGAAAGCTTTGAGAACGGCAAGTTCAATCTCGCCCTTTGATGCATGTTTCGTCCCTGACTGCATATGTTTTGCCTGCTGAAAACATGGTTGGATAGCCACCCCTTGATTTGTTATAACCATTCCTTGACCACCTTGATTAATGTCTGAATGTGATCTGTTCTATTTGGACGTTAATCGCTGCTAGAACGCTTAGGACTTTAAACACAGTACAACTTGTTTTATAAAAGGAAAATGTGTGAGTGTGTGGGAAGGGAAAATATGGAATTTTTGGAAACCAAAAGAAAGACGAGATGGATGGCACTTCTGTGTGAATTGTCAAAAGGTGTGCTCATACCTGTGTGGTTGAGCAAGATTGGGAGATATCCATCTTGTCACAATTAAGGATCAAGTTGATGTGTCATCTTGCCTAACTCCACTATCGTTCAAACCACTCGACCGTTGTATGTGACAACGGCATAGCATAGATCCCACTAATTAGTCTGATAGCCATCAGAAGAGCTGAGAGCAACGGGTGATCAAAGAGAAGGAATAAGCTCTGTGTGACTTATGCCCCGGTTAAAACCTCTATGATAGGTCAATGATCCCTTGGTGGATCCCGTGTTGGCTAGTCAGGTCTAGCTAAGGTGGATAATGGCTTTGTTGGGATTTGCACCGACACTAAGGTGATCGTGCTGTGGTACTCCGCTTGTGGGTAAAGTTGCACACCTCTGCAGAGTTAAAATCTATTCGAATAGCCGTGCCCACGGTACTGGGCGAGTTACGGTTTGGTCACACAACTAGTGTTTCTTCTGGGAATGGATGAGTTGGCGTGAGTTGTTTTGGAAAAGTGTCCGGCAGCTGTGCCGTGTGCTACGGCGAATGAGGAGTCCGGTAGCAACTTAAAACTGGGATCCTGTGTGGATCAACCCTACGTGTTACTCAGTGCAAGATAATGGCTTTTGAAAACCCCTTTCTTTCAAATAAACTCATGTATAAAAATTAGCTTTCCGCAAATTAAACCCTAGCCTTATCCTTGATTTACACTGTGCATTATATTCTGTTTATACCCCCTCCGTGGGTTTGGTTGGACTTGCTGAGTACGTTTGTACTCACCCCTTACTTAATTTTTACAGAGGAAGATCCAGACTTTGTTCCCGAGGACGTTGAGTAGGGGTTCCGTTCTACATCCAACTCTGCCTGTGGTGTTGGCCCTGTTTAGGATGCTTTCGCTGGCGCGATACTCTGAGCCCGAGCTGGATCCTATGTGGGTCGTGCTTTGGTGTATCACCGTAGCCTTTTTACTTCTTGTTATTGTCTGTCTCGAGTGTCCACCTCCTCGGAGGATTGTACGGTGATGTACCATCTGATGTAATAAATGTGTATCAGCCTCCTGGGACTGATACTTGTATCACATTTAAGTCTTCTCTTATGAGGGGACGCTTCAGAGGAAGTGCAAAAAGCAGGGGCAATATCACAGGTATAGATATATTTTTTAATTATATTTGTCTAGTGTTTTTTTTGTTTTTTCTAATAATTTTGTTTCGTTTTTTGTTTATGAAAGCACGTTGGTGATGAGACGCACACTCATTGGTGTCATTTCCATGAGTGGATTGACACGTGGATCACTCGTCGTGATCAGCAATATATGGCGTGGTTGAAGAAGGTGGATGATGATGTATGCAAGTGCGAGCGCGAGAAAGCAGAATGGGCGGGACGTGATAAGGGTACTGGCCGTAAATGATGGATGTTATATTGGTCCATTTCATTCGGATCAATCCTGTTATCAGAATAAGTTATGTTTGTTCCCGACCAATATGTTGCGTGTTTGTTTCGGAAGCCTCTTTTCACTTTCTATGTATTGTTTTTTCTTCCGTGCTTTTCATGTGTACTCGTGGTGTTAGTGAGGTTGTTCTCTTTTCTAATAAAATCGTGCATCATCCGGCATTGAAAAAATATCATACTAGTACTCTGAAAAAATACAAAAACTTCGGTCAACTACTTGCACAATCGGTCACCACAATCAATAAAGTTTCTGAATAAATATTTGTTACACCAGCGGAGTGTCGGACCATAGGATCCGACACTACGCTAGATAGTACGGACCGAACATTACCTGGCGGACTGCCCTCTCCCCAAATGCGGATTGTCTGCCTATTATGATGTTCGGACATCAAAACCTTCTTTCAATATTTTCGGACGTCCGAACCGCTACAAAAAATGTTAGACCTGGGTGAGGCTGGCTATCGCCAATTCAATTGGCGACACCTCCTATCGCCGTTTCAATTGGCGAAATAATATTGGGCCCTCTACAGGACGGCTATAGCCGGGTGTGGCACGGCGGTACCTCCTACCGCCACTTCATCTGGCGGTAAGGACTTACCGCCGTTTCATCCGGCGATATGTTGAATGAGCCGTGGCCCAGCCCACATACCGCCAATTCATCTGGCGGTAGCCCTCTTCCGCCGAACGAACTGGCTACAGGATGACAATTTTGCAAAAATTATTTGAGTATATATTTTTGATAAATCGAAAAAATAATATAAAAATAAAAAAACTCCTCTCTCGCTCACTCCATCGGGCTGGTTTGGCCACTCTGTGCGCAGACGATGATCTGGCCCATTTTGGCTTGGTCATGTGGCCCACTCGTCGGATAAAAACAACTGGGCCCTGATGCGATCAAAAAAGATTCTGCATCTGCATCTGGATGGGTGGTTAGATCGCATCGCATCGCACAAGTGTCTCAAAAAAAAATCGCATCGTACAAGTGTCTAAAAAAACGCATCGCACACCCCTCGCATGCCTAAACCTCAACCGGAGGACTTCGATTTAAATAAGAGTATAGTAGTTACCATCTCGTGCTAGCTGCAGCAGCGCGCGACACGCACGCTGACGGGAAAATAATCAAATTTGACCAGTGGGCTTGTAAAACAAGAGGATTTATCTAATCCCTCAGTTTCAAATTGGAAGAAGCTTCTTTTACACCGGAAATAAAGGTTTCTTTGTTGCCAAGATCACATGAACGACGACCCGTAGACAGCAAGGAAAGCGATGGTTCGACGTTAAATTCGGACTCTCCGGTTTTCTTCTGTGTTCACGTCACAGCTCCCCGCCTCTCCGACCTCCATGATTCGTAGGAATAAAATCATCCCGAAATTATTGTCATATTCTTTTAATCTTTTGGATGGATGTCTCTCTCCCTCTCGATCGATGTTTATCCATGTCTTCCATATTCATTTATATGCATGTCGTAATTTTGGATATGGATAAGTCCGGTCTCAACGGAGATTTTGTGGAGGATTTTATAACATTAAATATTATTAATTTTACTGATATGTCAAAAGAGAGAGGATAAAGTTTCATAGGAGGTGAGAAAAGTTTCATCACTATTAAATTCATCTGGCATAGTTATCTAGTTTCCGATAACTGTGTCATGAAACTGTGCACTAAAATTAGCCTAACGATAATCCTTTAGGCGCATGAATCACGGCATGTGTTGTCTGACCTGTAATTAAACTGTCAACTGGAAGTTAATTTAATTTCATTTAATTTAATTTTATTTTATCAGGACTGGAATACTTAAATTGGCACACAGCCACACATGTGCTGAGGTGCGCAGGTGCGCAACAAATCCAGCCGGGGCTCGGACCTGAATTTGTTGCTCTCACTTCCAGATGGGCCCCACCCACCGCGAGGAGACATGAGACAATAGTGTGTTCTGTCTGCCAGGTAGGCCCCGCCGGGACGGATCCCTCGCCCCGCTTCTTCTACCGAAATCGTCGCTTCCGACGCCCCAGAGCCGCGCGGCGCCGGTGACCTTCCCTTCCCCGGGCCCCTCCACCGAGCCGGCCCCTGCCGTCGGATGCGACGGCGACGGAGACGGCGTCAATGGCATCCTACTCCGCCGCCGAGCCCGGCATCCGCCTCACCGATCGAGGTACGCTGCCCGAGGCGTTGATTTCGTTCACGTTCGCTGAAAATTCAGCGATTATCAGGGTCGATTTGGTGCGTCCTTGTGCTCACGGGGGGTTTTGATCTGGGCGTCTGTGGGATTCTTCTGCTCAGCGAGGAGGTCGTCGGTGGGACTCAGATTCATGGTGCTCCTGATGCACGTGCTCTTCGTCGGCGCCGTCTTCGTCCTCGATCCGTCTCTCGGCTGGCGAATCCATGAGGAGCCGTGGTGATTTGCACTCGATATCTTCTTAATTTCCTCATGTTCGCTCGGCTCGAGCCTATATTAGGATGCCATGTCGCTTTTTGCTTGGTGTAGAGAAGCATGGTTCTATTCTAGCTCTAGGTTGTCACATCACTATATATGGTTTTAGTTGCCTAGCACTGGTATTTCTAAACTTGCCTGATTTGAGGGGGGAAATAGCTTTTCGGTTGTTTAGGCAAGTATTTCTGCATCTGATCATTGATCTAATCTAAGATGACTTCACATGAATCTGCATGACCGAGAGAACATGACCTTCTTAGAGGCATTTTTGTATTGAATAATAATTGCACATCGTCCTGCTACTCGTGCAAGTGTCATTCTGTCTGTTCTGCTTAAAATTCCTGGCTTACACTTTTTTAATAGTAGTTTTCTCTCTCTGCGCAGTATGTAGCATTAGTGCTCCTATTCAGGTCTGCAAGTTTTGTTTTGACTCATGAATTTATGACAAAAATGTGAAGTGGATTTCGTTGCTCTGTCTGAACCAAGTGTTTTTCCATTCTTTAATCTTACAATTCATTTCAGGTATATAGGGGTGTATGGAGTGCTTGTCCTGCTCACGCTAGTGCAGTACTTATACACAGCTGGCTCATCTCCAGGGTAATTTCCATCACATAGACTTTGTCCTCATCCTCCACTCATGGAATAATATGACGGTTAAGGAGGTGTGTTTAACTCTATGTTTTATGTGCTCCTGTCTCATCAGGTATGTTATTGATGTAATGAGAGCTGGTTCAACGATGCATGCGACCTTCGTCAATACTGCTACTCTTTCAAAGTAATGTCTTTAGTATCATAGCATTGCATCTGGTAATTCGATCTCTCTGGCATTGGCAAAACATGTGGGAGGCATGCATTGATATTTATACTTTCTTTTGCTCTCTTTTTGATGATTAAGAAAAGGCAGTCAAATTCAAGAAATGGAAACATAAGTTCCCCAACGAGCCGTGCCCAACTACAGAAACTTACCACGATGACTCCTACTTCGTCATGGGCGCAGATAGTTATGGATCTATATCCTCCAGGGTCAAGCAGCAGGTACAGTGACTGTTGAGAAATTCCTCCTTTTTGATTTGAGGCAACAATGTCTTCGAAGTGGTGCTGTATATTTCTAATATTTGTTTTCTCGTTTTAGCCTTGTATTTGCCACACAGTAATATGTTTAAAATCTATTCATTGTCTTTTTAGGGATTGGACTTGCACTTACTGCAGGGTTGTTCAGGTATTCTTTTATTCTCAAAAGTTAAGTGCTGAATGTTCTACAATTTTGACATGCAAGTGGGTATTTGAGTTGGTCGCAGGAGCCATTTTTTCTTCAAGTTATGCACAAATCTGTTTGGCAAAATTTTAAGAGTTGTCTGTTCAATAACCTTTTTGAAAATTTACCGAGTCTGTTCAAATCTTGTGTGTCAAGTTTCTGAAAATAAAATTGTGCATATTTGATTATATTTGTTAGTATAGCTGAGGTGAAAAGTTTTGCTCTTCGCATCCTTGCTTGACTAGCTGTTTCTTTGTCAGCTTATGACATTCAAAGATCCATCTGATTGTGAAGGTTATTGTGCATTGGGAATCCTCTAAAACTTAATGCTTTGTTGAGGATTTACCAGTTTATAACTGATTAGCAATGTGGCTGGTCACAGGACTTCACTTTTATGTAGTGAACTTTTGCCATCTTATTTGTTCAGAACTGTTATTCCAAAATGCCAATGTTCAAGTTCTGCTACCAACATCTTTTGCAGCCACCTCGTACCAGGCACTGTCATGACTGCGATAAATGTGTCCTTCAATTCGATCATCACTGCATATGGCTTGGAACATGCATTGGCAAAAAGAATCATTGCCGTTTTTGGTGAGTTCATAATGTGGCTTTCTCTTTCCCTATATGTTCCATCCACTTGCACGGTAGTTGCATATGTGATGTGCTTGAGTGTTTTTTTTATTGTGTGCGTGTGTTTTGGGGGGGGGGGGGCATCGATCGATGATCATTCTGAGGATCCTATTGTGTCCACAGATATATCCTTTTTTTTTGACAGAAAGTAGGACCCATACTATGGAGCATTTATGTTGTGTGCCAATAGACAGATTGCACTTGTATGCAACTGAGCGCTTGAGAATCGACAGCCCCTCTTTTTTTGTGATATTTTCAGTTTTTCCTTTTGTCTGCTTAAGAATGTGAAACTATGTGGCATACTGGCATGTGAACCTGGTCAGAAGACATCGTTAGTGTTCTGTATTGAATGATGTACGAAGCTAACCTAACTACAACTTTATTTGATTACACATTAAAATTTTAGTATTGTTTATCGTTGTGCTGTGCAATTACAGTATGATACTATTGTTTAGCCTTCACTTTGTTCTTACAGTTGTATAACAAACTTTTCCTAGGTGGTACATATTTGAAGAAACAATCCTGTGTATCTGGACTGTTGCTCTCTACATCGAGTCATTATGTTTAGATTTGGACAAGGCCTGGTATGTTATGTTATATTTAATACTCTTCAAAATTTATAGGCTGTTCATATATTGAGAAATTTATGCTTTCACAACATCGAGGCTTTGTTCTTTTGTTTTAAATAAGTGCCATTTTCATCATGGTTACAGGTGGAAGGACTTTGTTGGTGTAATATTGCTGGCAGTGTTGATCTTTATCCTTATATTCCTACTGCTGTTATTGGGGTTTCATACGTATGTTTTCTCCATGTCTGATGTTTCTAACAGTAAATAGTCTTTTAATTGTTTTTTAACTAAAATGTCCAAGCGCATCTTCAACTTTACATTTCTTTCCTTGAGTCAGGAGGTCAAGAACAACTACTCGCAATACAAGTAAAAGTGACAAACACGGGGAAAACCCACAGGCACATAAATTACAAGCCAGCAATAAAACTGGCATTAAACAGTTCCACTTATTCCTGGATAACCAGTTTTTTAAAAGCATCAAAGCTACACATCTTCAAAGCTAGAAGCTTATATACTTATCATATTTATACAACATGTTATGTAGCTCATGAACCCCAAATCAATAACACTTTGTATATGAATGCTTGTTGGCCTGATACAATTTTCAGGTACATTGCTCTAACAAATCAAACAACCTACGAAGTTGCTAGAAGGAAGCGCATATTCTACTTAAGGTATGCCACTATAGAAGCAACTTGTTTTGTCATCAGTATTTTTTTTTATCGCTGAAATAATAGCAGAGTGGTGTAACGAGGCTGTACCACTTGCAGGGGAGTACCTGAAAGAGTTCATCCATTCAGTAAAGGCATATGCCGAAATCTGTATGACTTCTGTTGTTCTAGCCAGAAAGGATTTATTTTAGAAGCTTTGCCCCCAACCGAGGAGCTGGAAGCTAGAGCTGCTCTTTACACATGCCGAGATGTCATTTGCTGCCGATGCTGCTGATAGGCTGTGCCATAGAATTCTGCCCATCTAGCCAGATCCACAGTTCTCTGTTCAACAGTGCGCTAATGGAAGCAAATTTTAGTGACCTGCAACCGTTAGGTGCTCCCAGGAGTTCATTATTTGTGCATATTCATTTGTACATCTTCACTCAGAAAATGTGTGCCCTGAGATTCAGTTGCTCAGAGTTCATCTGTAATTCTCTATGACCTTTCTTTCAAATAGGTTCAGGACAGATATAATTTACTTGTTTCAAAATGTACATTCGAGGTGTGGCTGGTAGTATCAGAATTTAGTCTATGACCTGAGCCGTTCTTGTTTGTGTTACTCACCATCACCATCAGGTATTTGCAAATTTTATCTTCATAGTTTTGTTTTTGTGATTTTTTCCCGATATGTGGGTATAATTCGAATAGTTCCTTTAAGATTATCTTCTAAAGCCAATTTGTTTTGGCATTTTCAGATGACGGTTGTAAGGCTTTAAGCATCGAATGATGCCAGTTCTGGACTTATTTATTTAAAAACAAATCTGTTATTTTCATGGGAATGGTATGTTCGCTGATCAAGGTGGTGTATGAGTGTGTCTAGAAGAAACAGTTTCTATGGTTCGTCAGCATTAGTGCTAAAAATGCTAATGCCTCGTCTATAGGACAGCCTAGATCCAGGACAGCGCCGTGGCTTCTGCTTCAAGTTCCAAGTATTCAAGACCGGACCGGCTGGCGGCTGCGGGAACAATTGCTGTAAACTTGTAATGAAACTAAGTGGGCCACCCGTGCATTTGCGCGGCTAGATATGTTATAAGGTTGCATTCTTTATTTTCTATTATAATTTTGTGTTTTTTAAGCTATGAGTAGAAACTATATTTTTTATATGTAATTTTTAAATATTGAAACGTCCTATCTCATTTATGTAAAGATAGTAGAAACGTGTTGAGGCGAGACACGTTGAGTTTATTAGTGTTTGTCCTAGTGGGTCCGTCTTTAGCTGTATTCGGCCGTGGCGACACCGCTACATATTGCAGCCGTTCTTGGCACCCAGCCAGACGAGGAATGATTCGTATGTGATCCACGGAAACGGTTTGAGTCCGTTTGCATGGAGGATATATATCCAGCAATATAATACGGAGGCCGCGGCCGGGCGTCTAGAGGACACCAGCTCGCGGCGGCATCGTATTGTTGGTTAAGGGATATTTTTGACTAAATTTATTATAACGGTAGTGGTGAGTAATTTACCTGACTAATAATTTAAGGGGTATTTTTGACTAATTATATTACAATGGTAGTGGTGGGTAATTTACCTGACTAAGAAGTTAAGGGGTATTTTTGACTAATTATATTATAATGGTAGTTGTGGCTAATTTAAATTTCTCTTATTTTCTCCGATTAACGTGGGAATTTCTAGATCTTGAGAGCGAACGTGGAGGCTCCGTTTGTTGGTCAAATAATAAAATAATAGATGGTAACTGCTGACCTACCTGAACACACCGCCCAGATGGGTTCAGAATGAAAGGTTTCAGAAATGATACCCAGCGAGGTGGTGAGGACGTCCCTTGCACAGTGAAGAAGCTTCTCGCCGTGTCGTCTGAGAACCTGTCCCGCTTGTCCATCAGAGTACGGGAATCCATGGCTCTAAGCTCTTCGATGTTCCGGCCACGTTGGTATCGATCTGGGCCGCGGCACTGTCGACATAGCCTGGGTTCGCACCATTGCAGCTCTGCATTTCGAAACTCATCTGACTATCTGAGTCATTTGTCTTGGCAGGAGCAACTTTCCATTTGTATATAATTTATGCACCTTTTGCAGTTCTTGCAGTCCTAACAACGCCCCACGCTATCAGCGTATGGTACTTGTACTAGGTTTACCTCCACAGGTACAGGACACGGCCTGAAAGTGGAGTTGGTTGCATGAGTCGAGCGCCAACGGTCGCTGATGCAGTGCAAACTCATCTTGGCATTTCTTTCCCAATTCCACTTTCTGTTTGTCCATTGCTATGACAAGAGAATGCGCAACTTGCACAGTTGCGCAGAAGAGGACAGCTGCATTCATGCCCCGCAGCCACTGTGAGTTTTTCATCCACTGGGCCATCATCTTGCACCGAGGCTAGATGCATTCACCGAGACTGAACAGTGACGTGCCTCCTTGCATTATGCTGAAACCGATGAAAGACATGAGCTCGGGTTCACCTGCTCCAAAGTTTTGCCTACGCTGATTGTGCTGGGGCCTGCTCCTTGAACCGATCAGAAGATATTGTACTAATCATGTAACATGATGATAAAGCAGCCTCGTAGGGTTCAGTTGACATCAAAGGACTTGCCAGTACTGCCTATATATCTTTTTCACAGTCCGCTTAATGATATACTTTTGGTGGAGTACTGGAAAGAACGCGATCAGAGGACCCTCCAGCATGAATCTAAATCACCGACAGTGACACAAGTGGGTGCAGATTATACGGAATGGTATACTGCACTACAGTGCGGCGGCAATGGCTGGTTCCCTGGTTTGCATGGGCGGAGCTACCTTGATGCCTGGGTATTCCCAGGAATACCCAACTTTTTTCTTCAAAAATCACTTGTACATTAAGTATACATATATGCATATATTATGTTAAATCTATTTCTTCATTTTCTCAGCCTAGCGACACCTCTAATACGAGTATATGACCCAGGCCAACAGTCCAATCCCCACTCCCACCTCCTGTTGTTGTAAGGCCAGTTCCCTCGCGCGCATTTTGTAGCTCCTGGTTGCTGCGAGGTTGCGAGCAGGCGGCCATGGAAATTAGCAAGCCGGCTAGGTGGCCAACGGCAGCGCACATAAGTACCCAGCAGTTTAGTCCTACTATCCAATACTACCCAGCAGGGGTGCCGCTGTGCTGGCGATGAGCTGCAGGTGCACGGTTCTGCTAATCTGCTTCTCTCTGAATACTAGTAATTATAGGGGCATGTGATGTGCTTACAAAGTGTGTTGCAAAGGAGGTTCGGTTGGCAACATGGTGTGCTTACGAGCGTGGAAATGTGGAATGGATTGCTCGTCCCCCGTGCAAGAATTTGAATTTGTAACTACAAGTGTTTTGTTGCTGATTAAAGAAATTTGAGATTTCATGGCATTACAAATGGAACCATAACCTACCCCATATTATGATGGCATGGCTCAGGGTCCGCATTCTCCGACGAGGGTACGTAGCGGGTGTTGTGCGATTACAGTGTAGCTGTACAGCAAAGCTTCTATAGCGGTTATGGGAGAATGATGACCGTGGACTCGTTTAGAAAATAGGAATACCCAACTTCTAAATTCTGGCTCCGCCACTGCTGGTTTGGCGTAGTAACCTCTGCTTTTCTGTCATCTGTTTTAGTGGCTGTGCAAGTAGTTGAATCTCCATTGGATCATGGGCTCATGGCCAATGTTTTGGTCACATGGTCTGTAAACCGTTGTTGTTTTAGGTACCCCTGCGTGGGTTGCTAGTTGTAGTTTTTTCCTTTATTTTTTCGGGTGATTTCTTACACCCTTTTGTTCTCTTTTGTCGGCTGTCAGTCTTTGCTTTGCTTCCTTGTACGAGTACTAAATTGTCACGGCAAATCTCTTGCCGTGCTTTGGAAAAGAAAGAAAATGCCGAAAGCCATGGGGGGAATAGCAGCAGTGTTTCTTTACTCACTGCATGTACTTCAGAAACTTGGACGGTTCACTCTTGTCCGCTCCTAGCCTTGAACTGCTTCCCCCCTTTCTTCTGTGGCGCCTGCATTTTCCTCATCTCGATCCAGGTTGCACCTGGTACGGGTAGTTGGCACTTGGCAAGCCTCCAAGTCATATAGCCCCGACAACTTCACAGCACGGTGCCATTTCCCCCATTAAACATTGCAGCATACGGTCAGCATGTCAGTAGACAGTAGTTAACACTGTCCCAATACATTTAACTCGTTTTTTGCAAGAATATCACGAGAGTAATCGTGACCTGCTAGCTACGTGCACAGCCATCCATTACTTTACTCTTGATTGCATTCGCCCACCTAATGCTTATACTAAGTTTAATTCAGAGATCGATCGACGACATCAGAGAGATCAGATGTCTCAAAACTCTCAACTTGCACCTCAAGAACTCTTCAACGGATCTTATTCTCATTGCATGTCAAACATACAAACGTAAGCAAACTTGTCTCTGCCCGACTGTATTTTTTTCTTCTTCTAGGAACATAAAAAGGAGGCACGTTCGTCTTAACATTAAAAAAGAAAGAGATAGTGTGTCGAATTCTTGCGCTATGTGTAGGCTGCTTACCGGCCGGTCTTGATCAAACCCACGACTTTCAGTTAGACGAAGTCCACTTGAGGATTCCTGCTAAGTGAGGTCGAAGACGAAGGCTTTACAGAAAGTCATGGTCTCAAGTCTCTACAAACAGCCCCTGAATTGACTACTTGGCGCTTGGCAGAAACGAAACTCAGCTGCCTAAATCCGCCGAATTTGGTCGAATTACGGACAAACCCCGCAGCTGACCGGGTATCAGCCTGCTAACCCTTTTTTCGAATTACGGACAAGCTGCATATAAACCACGAGGGAATTAAACTAACGCCGTTCCTTTTCAAATGCCGGGCAGTCTCGATATACTCTTCATACGTCCATCCAAAATCGACAGAGTATCTTAGACCGCTCGCAAGTTGCACGAGTGCCTGTCTAATTTTTTTTCCCTCGCCGAAGGCCGTGGAAACTGGAATGTTTCGAGAGGCCCTGCTTTGCCTGACTGTCCAGGATGATGGAAATGCAAGTTGTAGAACTAAGTTGTGGTTGTTAACCACCGGAATACTGAAATCCAAGTATGCAAATAGTGACATCAAGGTTACGTACCCCGTACCTTATCCTGATCGTCGTCTCAGGGACTAATTGCATCACATGTCTTAATCTTCTCCCTCGTTTCCGAGGCTGCAGGTGTTCATGCGCACTACTTGTCTACTTTAAAATTCTACTAGTCAACAGGCACCTAACCTGTAGCGTGTCTCGGGACCCGTGAGGTGTGCCAAACTGCCAATATCTGCACATGTCAACAGGCACCGAGCTCTGTCGCTGGATGTACGCGCGTGTCCATGAGAAAATTCCGTCCTCCCCAAACTCACAGTCACAGAGCAGGATGGATGCACTGAACTTATCCCCGGCGGCGGAAGTTGTGGTCGAACCCGTCTGAACTCTGAACCTTCTGTCGTTGAGGTCGAGTCGGGACCATGGTTAACCTTACCGGTGGGAACCGGTCCGGTTTGACCGGTCCGGACCGGTTTGACCGGTCCGGACCGGTTCCGGTTCCGACCGGTTCCCAACCGGTCCAAATTCAAATTTTGAATTTGAATTCAAAAAAATGAAAAATTCTCAAAAAATTCCTAAAAATATTTCAAGGTGTGATGAATCTAATGGTGTCAAATTTTCTCAAAAATTCGTTCATTTAGTATGGTTTGCGGAATTTATAAGTTAAATAAAAAAAACGTGCATACGAAAGTATACAAATACAATGTAAAAGTAGTATAAAAAAGAGTTGGAGGGTTCATTTAGACTAAAATATGTTGTACAAACATTTATTTAGTATACTTTGTGGGCATTTGAATTTAAAAAAAAAAAGAAAAAAATTTGAATTTGACCTGTACCAGTCAAACCGGCCGGTTACCATCCAAACCGGCCGGTATACCGGCCAAACCGGCCGGTATACCGGTCTAACCGACCGGCATACCGATCGGAACCGGTTGAACGGGGAAGTTTGAATTCAAATTTGAATTCCACCGGTTCCGACCGGTAACCGGCCAAACCGGACCGGTATACCGGAACCGGAGGCCGGCGGTTACCGGTCACCGGTCGGATACGTGAACCCTGGTCGGGACTCGAAACAGTCCATTCAAGCCAGCTCCTGCTGCCGCCGCCGCTGGCCAGTCCAGTCGTGTCCAGGATTTTACTTACCGACCGGTCCGGCCAAACCGGTGCGATCCGGTACCGGTATACCGGTCCGGTTTGGTCGGAAACCGGTCAGTACCGGTGGAAGTCAAATTTGAATTCAAATTTCGCAGTTCAAACGGTTCGTACCGGTATACCGGCCGGTTTGACCGGTTTACTGGCCGGTTTGACCGGTAACCGGTCGGTTTGATCGGTAACCGGCCAAATTCAATTTTTTTGTTTAAATTCAAATGCCCGCAAAGTATACTAAATAAATATTTGTATAACATGTTTTAGTCTAAATGAACTCTCCATTTTTTTTACTACTTTTACATTGTATTTGTATACTTTTGTATGCACGCTTTTTTTTAACTTTAAATCTCCGCAAACTATACTAAATGAATGATTTTTGAGAAAATTTGACACCATTAGATTCGTCGCACCTTGAAGTATTTTTAGGAATTTTTTGAGAATTTTTCATTTTTTAAATTTAAATTTGAATTTTGAATTTGGGCCGGTTTGGTACCGGTCCAAACCGGAACGGGACGGACTGGTTTGACCGCGTATCTGAAACGACCGATCAGCCATGTCGCCGTCGGTCGATCGACGTGGCTCCAAGCACAATAATCTCCCATCGCAGCATGCCAACATGGTACCAAGTCGAGTGAGGCTACGCCGCAGACGAGCTGCAGCCCCGAGCTTGTCACGTCCGATAGGCGATAGCGCAGTGCTCGTGCGACCGTGCACGCACTCAGGATCGCCGTCAGGACTCTGGCGGCGCATCAGCTACGGTTCTTCGTTACTCCCATCACTAGTCGTCGCGCTCAGCCGCTCACGGCATCGCCGGCGGCCCGGAAAAGATGCGCCCGGGCCCGGCCTTCCCCGGAATTGGAGAACCGAGCGAACCGGGGCCCCCACGAGCCAGTCCACGTGACCCCACAGTTTTCTTTTTTTGAATAAAAAGGCCCCCACAGAATTCCCTCAAGGCCTCAACCGGTGGTAGCCCACCTGACCCCCGCTCCGCCCATCACGGAGCACGGAAAAGGCTCACGGCATGGAACGGCGAAATCTAACGCCGCCGTTTGGCACGGCTCTTGAGAGGGCTTCACGAGCGGTTTCACGTGAAGCCCTCCCAAACGTTTGTTTCAGGACCGGCTTCACATGTGAAGCCGGTTCTGAAGCCGTCGGCGGCTTACACAGGCAAGGTGAAGCCATGAAATCATGGCTTCACGCGGCTTACACATCAATCTAACAAGTGAAGCTGTTTTGCCAAACATTTTCTAAAACGGCTCCAACTCCACCAGAGAAGCCGCTCCATCTGAGGAGCCAGAGCCGGAGCTGTTTTTGGAAGAACCGAAGCCCTGCCAAACGGGGCCTAATTATCACGCGCGCGATAAATCGCCGCACCATCGCAGAAGGGGAAAGAAGCCCCTGTTCTTCTTCTTCTCGGAGCTAGGGGAGGGATTGCGCGGCGGCCATCAAGTTAGGGGAGGGGGGAGGGGGAGGGGGGTGGCCGGCGAGGTCGCCGGCAGCCGGGGTGGTGGAGGGCGGCGGCGGTCTTAAGATCTTGTGTTGCTGGGGGGTGGTGGCGGGGGTGGTGGAAAGCTCCATGGCCACCGGACCTAGAAGAGGAGGTGTTGGGGGGGAGGAATCGAACGGCGGTGGGCGGTGGTGTGTGGGCGGACGGCGAAGCGGCGCGGCGGAGCGCGCGCCGGCCGGGGTGGTGGGCGCCGGTGGCCGGGCCAGGTCCCGGACGGGGGCGTGGCGCCGGAGAGGTTAGGGGAGGGCGGGGATGTGCCGGCGGTGGTTGGTAGGCGAATGACGCGGCGGCGAGAGTCGCCGGCCGGGGCGGAGGACGAAGGGGCGGGGGCGGAGGACGCGGGGCGGAGTGGAGAAGATGAACAAAACTTCTGTGATGGAATTCGGGGGAATTGCAAAAAGCAATAAATAGACATCCCCATGGAACCGACCAACCACCACCGGCCCCGGCCAGCACCACTGGCAGACGGGCCCCACCCCCACCCCGAAACGGAAGGCCTCGGCCACCCGCCGCCACCATCCCTAAGAATGGATTCGGATCGGATACGGATGAAATCAGATCCGGATGTCACCTTTTACCACATTTTAATCCGGATACGAATGCGAATGCGGATCTCATCGGATACGAATACAAAACGGATAGTTTGAATCCGGATTCGGATCCGGATACCTTCTCGATTTGAAACATATAGCTACCATGAGTATCAGTTTATTTTGTCAACAATTTTATAGTAAATCAAAATCATTATACAAGTAGTGAGTAAAGGACTAGAAGATAGCTAATAGAAAAAAATATATTTATCTATGCATAGCTTTTATATTAAATATATAATACTAATTATAAATATAAAATAAATAAATATTTAAATACTTAATAATTAAGATATATAAAAAAGATTTTATCATTAAATAAATAATTAATTTGACTCGTATTAAATAATTTTAATCATGAAATATATATATTAAATAGTTAAAGTTAATTTTTATATCATTACTAATTTTAATAAATATATTATTAGTTATCTAGATTTCTAAGTAATTTAAATAGTATACATCATCAAGTAATTAGGTATAAAGATAAATTTAACATTGTCTCACTAGTCACTTTTTCTTTGCGGATTCGGACGGATACGGATGTGATCGGATATTCCTTGAATACGAATATGGAATCGGATAGAGAAAAGTTCTTAAAATCAGATTCGGATGCATCCATATGACATTTATATTAAAATCGAATACGAATACGCATAAGAATATCCATATGTATGTTTTAAACAGATACGACGGATAATTCGGATGTTAGACATCCGCATCCCTCCATCCCGAGCGTGACTGGCGTGGCGGCGGCGTCGTGGAAGAATCGGTCCGGTCTCCAGAAACCCTGACCGCACCCTCACCGCTGCGCTCCATCCTGCCCCCGCCCCCTTTTATACGCGATCCATGCCTCGCTGCTTCCCGGTCTCACGGCTGACGGCTTCCTCGAGCGTTCCGTCCCATCCCGAATCTCCGGCCTCCCTTTAAAACCGTGCCCCGCCGCTGCGCCGGCCGTCCGCGCGTAGCCATCGCCGGGGTCGAAGCGGAATCGATCGATCGACTGATCCGGGTCACGGCGGAGGCTAGTGCTGCGAGGCGGTGAGGGTCAGGATGGTGGCCGGGTTCCGCCGCACGATCTCGTTCCCGGCGCCCAAGTCCCCCACGCCGCCCGCGGGCGGCGCGGGGCCCAGCAGCGCCTCCAGCAGCAAGTCCGCGGCGTACCGCGCCCGGTCCGCGAGCCTGCCGTGCCGGTTCCACCCGCTGGTGCTCCAGCTCGACGACGACGTCGCCGACCTGCGGGCGCTGGTGGCCCGCCTGGCTTCGCGGGCCTCCGCGGAGGCCGTGGCCGAGGGCGCGGAGCAGCTGGGGCGGGTGCTCGTCTCGCTCTCCGACCTGCTGCACCACCCGCAGGCGCAGGACCCGCTGCGCCGGCTCGCCCGCTCCCCGCTCGCGGAGCGGCTGCTGGACAACTTCCTCCGCCTCGCCGACGCGCACGGCAGCTTCCGCGCCGCGCTCGTCGCGCTCGCCGCGCTCCAGGCCGAGGCCCGCGCCGCGCTGCGCCGGGAGGAGCCGGCCCGCCTCGCGTCCGCGGCGCGCGCGCTGCGACGGTCCGGGCGCGACCTCCCGCGGATCGCGTCCGCGGCGCGCGCCGTGGCCGCCAAGGCGCCGCCCCCCGCGCCCGCCGGCCTCCCCGCCGACGCCGCGGCCATCGCGGCCGCCGTCATCGACGCGGCCGCCGCCGTCGCCTCGGCCTCCGCCGCGGTCTTCTCCGGCGTGTCCTGCCTCTCCGTCGCCGCCGCCACGGCGCGCGTCGAGGTCGAGGCCACGCCGTGCTGGATGCCCTCGCCCGCCAGGTTCGGCGGCACGCCGTCCGCCACGCCCAGGCACGTGGTCGTCACCACCAGGCCAGCCTCCTCCATGCTTCGCATTTGGTGGGTCGCCGACCTCATGTGCTGGATGTCGCGCGCCAAGCGCCGGTCCGCCAACAGGCAGCACGCCGATGATGGCCACGGCGCCGCGGCCGAGCCGCGGCGCCAGCTGGACGCCGCCGTGGACCCCGAGGAGCTGGAGAGGAAAACGGCTTTCGAGCGGCTGGACAACCTGGGACGGTGCATCGCGGACGTGGAGAGCAGCGGCGAGAAGGTGTTCAGAGCCCTCGTCAACACCAGAGTCTCCCTCCTCAACATCCTCAGCCCAGCATTCTGAAGTTCTGATTCCCCGAACAAAGCCTTCTGATTAGATCGGAACCCAGCGAATTCGATCAAATTTTGCGAGACCTTTGGGTGGAATGTGTACATAAAAATGTGGCATTATGAAATACTAGCAATGCTACGTTTTAGGGCGCTCCATTTTCTGTGTAATCATAGAATTCAGAGTTGGAGCGAGCTCACTAGTTGCTGAAAGATAAGAAATTTGTCAAGTGTCACTCTCTGTCTATGAGCTTGCGTTTTCATGTCAGTTCTGTCAGTCTCTGTCATCTACTCATCTCCATTATGTTCCGAAACTGAAGGACACATTGATCACTGAGGACTATCAGTAGTGCCGATCTTTCGTCTCTGATGAATACTACTTGTTCGGAGACTGAAGGCCAGATCGATCACCAAGGATAATTTCAGTTGTGCCGATCTCTCATCTCCGAATAGTTCAGAAACTGAAGGGGCAGATGCCCAGATTGATCACTGATGATCTCGCGCAGTTTCGTGGCTGCTGCTCGTGGAGCCGAAAGCCTGAAGCGCTGGCGACTCGACTCGAGCGTCGAGAGAGCGCGTGTGTTCATGGGCAGGCGCGTGCTCCGCGTCGTCATGCTCGCGAGGTCGGCCTCCGGATCGTTGGTTGGGTTCGGTGAGGTCACGTGGACGAATCATGGACCGATGGCACTGGCCGATTCGATCGCGGAGGTGCCGATCAGCACCAGGCTTTTCCAGCGCGATCCGCAGCAGCAGGGGAGCGGGAGGGGTGCGATCAGTGATGTGATGCCGCAGGCGCCTATCGCGCCGGCCCGGCGCGCACCGAGGGCCGGGGCCGTCGTGCCGTCGTGCCGATGATGGCGGTCAGGTGGTGGGGTGGGGTGGCCTGCTTCTGCTTCGAGATGCCTGACCGTTTTCCGTTTTTCTATGCGTGGCAGCTTCGGAGGAATATCAGAGTCACGTTCGGCCTTCTTTCCGTTAGATTATGACGGGACTCTGAATTCCAGTGCGGCAGTGCCGCATCCTGCAGACGCGGCAGATTCGTCGTGCCCTTTCTTTCTTGCAAGGGGAACCGGCACGGCTGCAGATTTCACGCAGGAGATCGATGGCCATTGGCGATCTGCCGAGCTCCAGCTCCCTGGAGAGAGAAGAAACGGAGAGGACGCGAGCAAGGTCAGGAGACGACCCGGAGAAGCGAAGGCACGGGGATGGGAATGGCCTTCCTGGCAGCAACAGCGATTGCACCTAGTCAATCCGTCCCTTGTGCACCAATGCCGTCCGCGAAGTCCCAAGGTGATGACCTGAACAACGGCCATTGTCATCGCCTTGATGTGGTTGGAGGGATCTTTTGACCCGGAATGAGCATATCTTCTCCATTTTCTCCTCGTTCTTTAATCGATCACCTAACCCACCTGCGAGGCGGCAATAATGCCACAAAGTAGCCAGTGAGACCAAAAACAAACACACGAACAATGTAACGTGGCACAGCGAAAGAAAAACAGGAGTGCAGATGCGGGAGAAAGAAACACTTCGCAGCCCATTCCACCCCTGCCTACTTCAACGGTTTCTTTTTTTTTTGTCGAGAAAAAAAAATCCGGAGTAGTACCTTGAATCAGTACCCAAATCGGCATGTGTGGCTGCAGAAGCAGCAGGAAAGAACACTTAGCGTGAGAAGGAGCTCTCTCCTTGGTGGATGTCTGTCTTCATTCTAAAGGCGATGATGCCATGTCATAGATAGCGGGTTCTGGAGATCTCTTCCGTTTCTTTCCTCCACTTCTGAATGTTTATTTAAGATAGCATGTCTGAAGCAAAGACCAACCGAAAGGCGCATTAGCAGTTTAGCACTCGCGTGTGCATAACTGTGAACCTTCCTCAGGTGATACCGTTGGGACAAGTTGCCCATTCCCCCCAAGCAAGATTATATTGTGGGTGAAATCACACTCCAAAATCCAAATGGGCGGTGCAGGGTGGCGATCTGTTTCGTCCTGAAGCCGTCACCGCGTTCAGTTCAATCTAGATACAGACCATGGAATTACAATTTCCTGGACTGAACATCTGACCAAGCCCCCGTTGCCAAACGAACAGATGGGCAACGTCCGTGCGCCATATGCATCATATCACCACGTTGCGGTAACGTTTGGGACTTAAAAAATAAGGTTAGCGTCAGCCTAGATTAGGTGCCAGCTGAGGCCGTAATTATGTGTCCAGTTAATTCCAGAGAGCGCGTCCCGTGCCACTTGGTCTTGTTTAATTGGAGATGACGCGACCGGGTTAACGGAAGAATTCGCATTTGAGTTCGAGTATCGGTGGCTTGGACACCGCCAATTGGGCGTGCCCCGGCTCCAGCAACTTGTACACGTCGCCCGTTCCGCACCACCTGGGTGGCTGGGTGTCTGGCCGCCAGCCGCATCGTGACATTTGCACTTGAGCTGAACCCTGTGCTCCTCATCTTCGCGCTTCACACCCAGGCAAAGCCAAGCCAAGCACGCGCGCGCGGACTGGCTGTCTGGCTGCCTGCCGGAACCGCGGGCTTCTTCGGTCGCCGCAGGCGCAGCGCGGCGCCAGATTCCGTATCCGCGAGCCGATGCGCCGCACATGAATCCGCGAGCCACAGAGTCCCGGGTCGCCGGACGTGGCCACACCCGCGCGCGCCGACGCGCTTTCGCAGGAAGCTAGCATCGGTGCGGTGGCACACAGCGCACGCACACACGACCGCGCGGCCTCGCCGAATTTCCACACCCAGGCCCCTGCCCATGCGACCGGTTCGCTGGCCACAGCTCCCGCGCGGCCGCGCTCCCCGTGCGGCTGCTGGATTCGTGATCTCGCCGGGGACGCCGGAGTCAAGGCCCCCGTCTTTTAATTTGTACTGCACGCGACGCGAGCGAAGGAAGCTGCCCGGCGGGCCGTCGGCAGCGTCGCGCTGGCCTCCTCGGGGTTCGGGGCGCGACGACCGTGTGCAAGGGTGCCGGTGGTTGGGTGGTGCCCCGACAGGTCGGGGCCCCGGCCGGGCGCCCCTGGCCGCGGCTGGACTTCGCTGGCGCTAGCCGTGGTGTGGACTCGTGGAGCAGCGTGGTGAGACAGGCGCGAGTCATCCGTTGCAGCTTGCGGGCGAGGGCGACCTGGGCCTTGTTTGGCACGCTACAAAACTAATGCGAACGTTTCCCGAAAAAAAAAATCGTATGCATGAAGTACTAAATAAAGTCTATTTGTAAAATTTTTTTAGGGATGTGTGTAATTTTTCGTGACGAATCTAATGACGATAATTAATCAATGATTGGCTACGGTGATGCTACAGTAATCATCCTCTAATCGCGCGGTCAAAGACCTTATTAGATTCTTCAGGGTCACTAGCGCGGGAGTTCTGGAGTTAGTTTTGTAAACTAATTTTATTTGACATCGTAATTAGCGGTCAAAATATTACTATTTATTAGCGCGCTACAAAACTAGCGCGAATCAAACGAGGCCCTGCTTGGCCTGCTTGCAATGCCGCAAGGGTCCGTGTAGTTTAGTGCCTTTGTCCGACTCCGAGCTGTGGACGCTGCAGGTCCCTGTACTCAGCGACCAAGAATTGTTTGAACACGACCGGTGAAGCTTAGCTAGCTACAGTGCACTATAAATCGTGCTAATGGCACCGAACAGTTGGTTTTGAACTTGAGACTAATTGCCTTTTCAAAACTTTATTGGACCAGCGACAGGCTTCTGATATCGTACTTGGAGACTAGGAAGGCTTCGCAAACCTTATGCGTGCTCTAACCATTTTGCCGTACGTATGGGTGTTTCTACTTTCTAGCCCTCACTTTGGCCGTCCTAACATGTCCTAACCTCCAAATTTGTGGCATTTTGATTAGATCCAAATTACTGATTCAAAGTCTATTTGTCAATATAGTGTTCTCTCCTCCCGTGGCGGATCCAAAATTTGCACTATGGGAGGCTCATCTCCCTTCTCCGGCCCCTCTTTATTCTTCTTCTCTCCCTTCTTTACTCTTCTTCTCCCTCCTCATCACCTCTTCTTTCCATGGAGTTCAAGAATCTTCTCTCTACAATAAAAAATACCGATCTTCACGTCGGTATGTATATTGGTCATTGGTCGGTAGCAGAATGTATCTATTTGATAATTACTTCCCGATTAGTCTTCGTAAGAACAAAGCGTATGCTTTTGCATTCATGATATTGGTATCTGTCAGCATAATGAGAACGGGGATACCCATAGCCTCGGTGAAGCGCCCCGACCCCAAAGATCGAGGCTAAACCATGTATTAATAACCGAAGTAAGCCTCCGGTACAATACATGTTACATCAAGTGGAGTCCAAAGTCATACAGAGCTTTATTCAACCCGTACACGAGGAGTAAAGTGACAACACAAGGCTACCACAAATAACCACAGGATAACGAATAACATAACGACATGCAAGACTAGCTCTTCGTCCATCACGGCTCCACTCGATCAGCTTGGGTGTGGACACGATCTACTCGTAATCTTCAGGCACAAAGTCAGGATCTTCTAAAAAAAATGATCAACAAGGGTTGAGTACGAAAGTACTCAGCAAGTCCCACCTCACCCTTACGGGGAGGGAGTTACAGATTAATATGCGAAGGTCCATTATTCAACTAGAATAAATAACAAATGTAGTATTAAAGGTAACCCAACCAGTCATCCATCTCAGGGGCTAGGTGGCTCAGCTAGTTGAGATGTCCACACCGTAACCTACCCAAACCGAGGGCACGGACCATTCGAATGGATTGTACACTCTGCAGAGGTTGTACGCTTTACCCACACGCACTTCACCGTCCGGAGACGGCTCCGTCATAGCCGACACCCAGCCGTGGCTCAACCCCGACTAGTCGCCCGCAAACCCCCGGGGTCTTGACCAATCCAGGTATCACCCCAAAATATATCCACCCCGGACGACTACCGGGTTAGCCAGTGGGATTAGACTAAGGTTTGCCCATACAAACTCATGTGGTCGTACTGAAAGTAGGTTAGGTGAGATGGCACCACAACACACGGTCCTTAAGGTTCATCAGGGCAGCCACAACCATGACCAACCAAACCCGAGATGTCACCACGACAGAGCTCGGTCGCAAGTCTACCACCATGGTAGCGCATGCACCAACACATCCCATACTGCCCTGATCTCATTACCAACCCAGTTTCATCATTTAACAAGATCTGATAACATGCAGGTCTGGCAGTAAATCAACATGCAACATGGCTTCATTCAGTGGTTTCTCTCATTCTCTCAGTGTTTCATCTCATGCCATCCCTATGTCTATCAAGTTTTATTTAACCTCACTTAGGATCAATCATGGTCAACATAAAGGATCGATGAGACTTGCCTTCGCTTTCGTACGCGTCGGCGACGGCGGTCTCCTGATCTCCCGGCTCCTCTGGTTTCTCTTCTGGAATCGGTTCTACTTCGTCATACGCGGCGGAAACAGCACAACCGACAAACAACATAAGCAAACATAAACATAAAATAAAATGAGCTCGAATTGGAAACAATTTAAGATATAGGGATAGGGATAATATTTTTGGGAGATTTTCTAATGGCATGGCCAAAACTATGTTAGAAATGGCGTGGTCGGACTTGGAGGCACTCGGAGGATTTTTGGCGCACGAAATGATAGGTTAAGGAGGCGTTTAAAGGCTAAACCGTAGTTAGGGAGAGTCGTAAATAGGATGAGTGGGTAGTATATGATTTTATAGGAATTCAGGGAAAAGAATCAATGGAATTGGGGTTTATATGTATGAGATATTATGGGTACAATATAGGCCTTTGATTAATTCCGAAAATAGATTAACACAAATAAAAGGGAGTTGCACGTGGTTAGCTAGTGGGCTGCTTGTTTATTTACGGGCTGGGCTGGTGGGCTCGCTCACTTGTGTGCTGGCTAAAACAAAAAAAATGACACAGGAGGGAGGGGGTCACGGGGACCAGAACGACGTCGTCCCCGTTTTCCCAGTGCCACCATGGCAGCATGCCCGAGCTCTCTGAGCTCCACGGGTACGGCGCTACCGGCCTCCATTCTCGAAGCCAAGGGTATGGTGAGAGAGAGGAGGGCAAAGGGGTTCAATCTTGGGGCCTCCCAATGGGGGTTACTGCTGAAAAAGGAGGGGACCACGGGCGGCCATGGTTGGCGGCCGGCGAGCTCGTGCAGGGCTCTGTACAGGAAGGGATAGGGAGGGTCGCAGCTTGGGAGAGGTGGAGGAAGGTGTGGGGATGCTCACCGTCGAAGCAATCGAGCTGTGGTGGCCGAACACCGGAGATCGACGAGGGGTGCTGTCCTCTGTTCAGAAGCAGGGGATGAGGAGGCGGGGAAGGAGATGAGCGGCGTGGCTGGACGGTTTGGCGAGCTTGATGACGTCGCAAGCGGGGAAGGCGATGTCCGGGGGCGGTGCGACGCGTGGCTGGTTCGTTGTTTCTGGCGTGTTTTGATTTGGTAAATTTTCGGGATGTTACAAACCTACCCCACTTAGGTTAAATCTCATCCCCGAGATTCTGCTAAACTACTAAAGAGACCAGGAAATTCGGCTCGGAGTGCGTCTTCTCTTAACCAAGTTGCTTCTGCTTTCGAATGTCTGCTCCACTGAACTCGACAAATTCTAACTGTTGAGTTGCGGGTTCTTCTCGTCAGTGTCCAAAATTTTCACTGGCACCTCTTGATATCTGAGATAATCTTGCAGGTCGATTGTCTCTGGGGCCACTTGTTCTTCCGGTACTCGCAGACACTTCCTGAGCTGGGACACATGGACTACATCGTGCACATCTGACATCTCTGCTGGAAACTGAAGCTTATAGGCTACCGTTCCCACTTTCTTGATAATTGGGAAAGGTCCAATGTAACGTGGAACCAACTTTCCTCGCACCTGGAATCTGCGTGTGCCGCGAATTGGGGAAACTTTAAGGTACACATAGTCTCCAACTTCGAAGCTGAGAGTACGTCTTCTTTTATCGGCATAACTTTTCTGGCGGGATTGAGCTGCCTTTAGATTCTCTCCGATTTCTGCTATCTTGTCTTCTACTTCTTTAATAAAATCTAGGCCCTCAATGATGCGGTCGCCAACTTCGGTCCACATGAGTGGTGTGCGACACTTCCTCCCGTATAGGGCTTCGAACGGCGACATCTTCAAACTTGACTGGTAGTTGTTGTTGTAAGAGAACTCCGCATATTTGCAAACTGTTTTCCCAATCTTTGCCATAAGTAAGAACACAGGCTCTTAGCATGTCTTCAAGGATCTAATTAACTCTTTCTGTCTGGCCATCAGTCTGAGGATGATAGGCTGAAATGAAGTCCAACTTTGTACTTAGTGCTTCATGTAACCTACTCCAGAATCTCGAAGTGAACTGGGTGCCTCTATCTGACACAATCCTCTTAGGTACTCCATGCAACTTCATAATACGCTCAATATATAACTTGGCTAATTTATCACCTCCATAAGTGGTACGCACTGGGATGAAGTGTGCCACTTTAGTGAGTCGATCCACAATCACCCAAACTGAGTCATGACCGCTCTGGGTTCTTGGTAGACCGGTGATAAAATCCATACTAACTTCATCCCACTTCCATACTGGGATCGGCAACGGCTGAAGCAATCCACTGGGCTTCTGGTGCTCTGCCTTGACCCTTTTGCACACATCACAATGAGCGACGAATCGAGCGATATCCCCCTTCATACCATTCCACCAATACTTCTCCTTAAGGTCCAGGTACATTTTCGTAGTGCCGGGGTGAATGGAATAAGCTGAGTTGTGGGCTTCATCCAAAATGGTCCTGTGGAAATGACCTTGTTTAGGCACACATAATCTCTTCTTGAACCACAAGACTCCATCTTTATCTACTCTGAAATCCGGGGCTTTTCCTTCACTGTTGCGACCTTTAATCCATACCAATCTTCTATCCTCCATCTGAGCTTCCTTGATCTGGTCATCCAGGACGGGATGAACACTAAGGTTGTAGTTGCAAGAACGGCGTACAACCCTTAGGTTCAACCTTCTCATTTCTTCACTCAGCTCTGGGGATTGTGTAACTAAGTGATGGCAATACGCTTTACGACTGAGCGCATCAGCCACCACATTAGGCTTTCCAGGGTGATAGTGCATTTCCAAATCATAGTCTTTGATCAACTCCAACCATCTTCTCTGTCTAAGGTTGAGATCTGACTGGGTGAAAATGTACTTCAGGCTCTTGTGATCCGTGTAGATTTCACACTTATTCCCGATTAGATAATGTCTCCAAATCTTGAGGGCATGCACAACTGCTGCTAACTCCAAGTCATGGGTGGGGTAGTTCTGCTCATGTATTCTCAATTATCTTGAGGCATAAGCTACAACTCTTCCTTCTTGCATAAGCACACAACCCAATCCTTGTCGGGATGCGTCGCAATAAACGACAAAGCTCTTCTGATTATCTGGCAAGACTAGCATTGGGGCAGAAGTTAGTCTCCTCTTCAACTCTTGAAAACTTCTCTCGCAAGCTTCAGACCAGACAAATTTCGTGTCCTTCCGGAGCAACTCGGTCATAGGCCGGGCTATCTTAGAGAAACCTTCGATGAATCTCCGGTAATAGCCGGCTAATCCCAAGAAACTCCTGATCTCCGAGGCTGAGGTTGATTACTTCCATTCTGATACTGCCTTGACCTTTTCTGGGTCCACTTCAACACCTTCAGCTGTTAAGACATGACCCAGAAAACTGACTCTCTGCAACCAGAATTCACACTTACTAAACTTGGCATACAACTGGTGTTTTCTGAGCTTTCCTAGCACAACTCTGAGATGTTGTCCATGCTCCTCAGCACTCTTAGAGTAGACCAGTATGTCATCTATGAAGACCACGACAAACTGATCTAACTCCTCCATAAACACCTTATTCATGAGGGTCATGAAAAAGGCAGGGGCATTAGTCAGACCAAAAGGCATCCCTGTGAACTCATACTGGCCATAACGGGTCCTGAAGGCTGTCTTAGAGATGTCCTCTTGTCGCACTCTGAGCTGATGATAACCTGACCTCAGATCTATCTTGGAGAAGAACTTAGCTCCTTTCAGCTGATCAAACAGGTCATCAATCCGAGGCAGAGGGTACTTGTTCTTGATGGTGACTGCATTCAGATCACGGTAGTCCACACAAAGTCTCATGCTTCCATCTTTCTTCTTCACAAAGAGCACTGGGGCTCCCCATGGAGAAGCAGCAGGTCTAATAAATCCCTTTTGTTGAAGCTCTTCAAGCTGCTTCTTTAACTCGCCAAGCTCTGGGGCTGCTAACCGATAGGCATTCTTTGCTATAGGCTTGGTTCCAAGGACTAAGTCAATAGTGAACTCCACATCTCTTTCTGGAGGCATACCGAGCAATTCATCTGGAAACACATCTGCGAATTCCTGAACTACTGGCACATCTTCTGAGGATTCTGCTTGGATGTGGTTCACCATGGAGTCTGATAGGCTAGGCTGGATTAGGCATGTGACTGTTAACCCTTGGTGGTTGGTGACTGTCACTGCTTTCTCAGCAGAAGCTATGTTTCCTCGGTGCTTGGTGAGCCAGTCCATACCGAGTATGACATCTATCCCTTTGGAAGCAAGGACTACTAGGTTGGCAAGGAATACTATCCCACTTAGGTTTATAGGGATATCTATGACACCTAAGTGGCAAGGTATATGACCTCCAGGCGAACGGGTCATTAGCGGCCTCTTAAGGGCTATAGTAGGTATATCATGCTTTTCCACAAAGTGGGAGGATATAAAGGAATGCGATGCTCTAGAGTCAAAAAGCACTGAGGCTAGAGCTGATTGGACTAGAAACTCACCGAAAATCACTCCAGGTGCATCCTCTGCTTCTTCAGCGTACACATGATTCACCTTTGCCTTGCCGAAGGACTGCTGCTGGCTCCTAGCGGGTGCTGCACGGTTGGCTTCAGTCGGCTGCTTTGGTCCTTGAACAGAGTTGGAAAAAACAGAAGGGGCGGGCTGACTGAGATATGGACAGTTGGCTTTGTAGTGTCCGGCTTCACGGCAGTGGAAACAGGTCTGCACATTGGTTACTTGACTTCCGCCAGACTGTTGGGTGCGGAAGGTACTCTGGGCCTTCACAACTGGAGCTGACTGAGCTTGCTTCTGGAGAGAACCGGGGTGCACCTTGAATGAAAAGGCACCCTGGCTCCTCTGACCTGAGTGAACCGGATACTGAGTCCTCTGGAACTTCTCCAACTGCTGGGGCCTTTTGCTTTCAAACCGACGTTTGCGCTCACTGAGTTCTACCTTCCTGTTTCTCTCGGTGGTGATAGCCCTGCTGACCATGGCATTGAAGTCACTGTGGGTGGTGACTTCAACCAAGGTCCTGATTTCAGGGTTAAGCCCACCAAGAAAAGCTTCTTGCTTCTTCTCATCATCATTAATATCCTCTGGTGCATAACGAGACAACTCTGAGAACTTATGAAGATACTCCGTCACAGTCATCCCACATTGACGAAGCTTTCTGAACTCATCCTTCTTGAGCTTCATAACACTGCTGGGAATGTGATGTTCTCTGAAGATCTTAACAAAGTCAGCACATACCATCTCGTTAGCGTTTTCATTTATTTCCCAGTAACATTGCCACCAAGCAAGGGCTGGTCCCCTTAACTGCTGTACTGCGAGCAAAACTTTGTCTCTGTCATCTACATGGACTACTTCAAGCTTCATTTCAATCTCTCGCAGCCAATCATCTGCCTCAATTGGGTTGTCAGACCCTCCAAACTTGGGTGGCTGCAGGCGGTTGAAATCTGCAATTCTACTGCCATTGCCATTAGGATGTACTGCAGGTCTAGGGTTGCCAAGATTGCCTTGAGCTTGAGCTGTGAGAATGGTCACAAGAACTTGAAGAAGTTGGTTCTGCTGCTGCAATATGGCTGCCAGATCAATGGGTGCTGGGGCACGGGGAGGTGGCGGCGGCAGGTGTCCATTTTCTGGTGCTTCTGGGGCTACATTCAGAGGGACTTGGTTTCTCGGGTTGACCTCGTCACCGTCTTCCTGAGCATGGAGTCCCTGGACTCGGCTCGAACGACGAGACATCTGCGGTCAATGAGGGATAGGGCAGGATTAGGTGACTTTCCTAGTATATTACGGGGGTAGATTTGTATATATAATGTATTTTGTACCACACAAAACACACAAGCCAATCATTCAAGCATCACATAAGCATTCATTCAACCAAGCAGGGATACATGACATGACGGATTACAACAATGCGGCTCGACTTTTAAGGGTCGGCCGGAACAACTTGACTACTGGTCCCTACGATACGGTCTTCGGGGTCTCGGTCTTCAGCTTCACGGGGTGACGCGGGAGGTGTGGGTGGCACTGATTCACCAATCCTCCTGCGTGGTTGGGCCAAGGGATACAGCGGAATTCCCTCTAGAATTGGCGGTTCCGCAGCAGTCCTGGGATGGCGTTCCTTGCGCTTGGCACGGTCCACTAGGTAGACACCCCTAAGGAGCTGACTGTGGCGGTCTGCTTGCTCCCTAAGGTTTTCTTCGGCTGCAGCAAGGCGGCTTTCAGCTTCAGCTGCTTGGGCTTCTGCCTGAGCTAAGGCCAGTTTAGTCTTACGCCAACGGGACTCCGCTCTCTCAGCACGTTGGATGAGATTTTTCACGCGCTGGTGCAGTTGGTCGCACAAATCGTCAAGGCTAAGCAAATAGGCAGACATAGCGACAACTGTGGGGTCCTTCTCGGTTCCTGCGGTGCTCTCCAAGTTGCGGATCCTCGCCGCCCAAGCAGGACGGTTACGATCCAGCGGGGGAAAGTACTTCATGGGGGTGGAATCCAAGTGCCATTCAAACATCTGGCACAGGTACCGCAGCGCCTTGCGAGCTACAAGTTGAATGGTGTCAGGCATACGGGCTCCACTGGCGGTGACGCTCCAGGGTTGCATCTCCAAGTACTTATCACTGGCGCCAATTGAAGCATCCCCTCATAAGAGAAGACTTAAATGTGTTACAAACATCAGTCCCAGGAGGCTGATGACACATTTATTACATCAGATGGTTCATTACCGTACAACTCTACGTGGTAGTGAGCAAAGAAGTGCCACTATCGCGAGGATTACAATCCACACACACACGCAATGATATTAAATATAAAAAGAAGGTCATCAGAGTCTTGCGCCATGCGGTATCTCCTGCAAGTGACCCTAATCCACAGGCAAGGCTGGGTGCAGGACGGTACCCCTACTCAACGTCGTCGGGCACAAAGTCTGGATCTTCTTCTGTAAAAATAAAGAATGGGGTGAGTACAAACGTACTCAGCAAGTCCAACCACACCAACGGAGGGGTATAAACAGAATATAATGCACAGGGTAAATCAAGGATATGGCTAGTGTTTGATTTGCGGAAAGCAATATTTTATGCAGGGGTTCATTTGAAAGCAAATATTTCCAAAACCAGTTTTTCTTTTACCGAGTAACACCAAGGGTTGATCCGCACAGGATCCAAGTTTTGAGACTGCTACCGGACTCCTCATCAGCCGTAGCACACGGCACAACTGCCGGACACATCTCCAAAACAACTCACGCCAACCCATCCCAAAGTAAACACTAGTTGTGAGACCACACCGTAACTCGCCCAGTACCGTGGGCACGGACTATTCGAATAGGTTTCAACTCTGCAGAGGTGTGCAACTTTACCCACAAGTGGGGTACCACAACACGATCACCTTAGTGTCGGTGCAGATCCCAACAAAACCTTTACCCACCTTAGCTAGACCTGACTAGCCACCACGGGATCCACCAAGGGGCCATTGACCTATCTCTGAGGTTTAACCGGGGCCTAAGTCACACAGAACATATCCCTTCTCCTTGGTCACCCATTGCTCTCAGCTCTCCTGATGGCTATCAGACTAACTAGTGGGGTTTATGCTAAGCCGTTGCCCATACAACGGTCGAGTGGTTTGTACGAAAGTTGAGTTAGGTGAGATGTAACACCAACTCGGTCCTTAGTGGTGACAAGATGGATATCTCCCTTCCTTGCTCTACCACACAGGCACAAGCACACCAAACGGCAATTCACACAGAAATGCCATCCATCCCGTCTAGACTTATCTTTTGAAAATTCCACTTTTATCCCTTCCCACACACACACATTTTCTTTGTAAAACGAGTTGAAATGTGTATAAGATCCTAAGCGTTCTAGCAACGATTAACGGCCAAACAAAATCAGACATTAATCTTGGTGGTCAAGGAATGGTTATAACAAATCAAGGGGTGGCTATCCAACCGTATTTTCAGCAAGCAAAACATATGCAATTTTGTAAAACATGCCAATAGGTTGTGTTTATAAAAAAAACTAGGACAAAAGCATGCATCAAAGGATGGGATTGAACTTGCCGTCTTCAAAGTCTTCGGGGAGGTCCTGCTCAAGGTACTGTCCTTCGGGTTCGGGGTTGCGGAACTAGTCCTCGTTCGCGGGCTCACAGTACTGCTCGTCAACGGGCTCTCCTTCGTTCACACCGTGGTCTACGTCACGTACAAACAAACACATAATCAAGGAAAAAGAAATAAAAGTTTTATCATTGAGCTCGAATCGGAAATAATTAAGATATGGAGATAGAAGTAATATATTTGGACAATTTCTTAATGGCATGGCCAAAACTATGCTAGGAAAGGCGTGGTAAAGTTTCAGGTCGATCGGAGATTGTTTGGTGCATGAAATGATAAGTTATACGGAGGTTTAGGGGTTAAATAAAGAGTTAGGGACCTATTTGTAATTATATTTAAGGAGGCAGGGGCTTGGTTTGTATTTTAGAAACTATTTGGGTCATTCTAAAAAGGGCCAAGGACTCGATTAGAATTATGTTTATATGGGAAAAGGGTCTATTTAGGAATAGAAACTTAGACGGGGTTTCTTTTGAAAAAGGGCAAAAGGGTGGGAGGTTTCTTTAGTAATTAGACTTGAGGGGAGGGGATTTCGGGCTAAAAGGCCCTGTCTTCTCCCTCCCCACGCGCTGAGGAACAGGGAAGGGAGAGGGCTCGCCGGCGGCGGCCCGATTTGGGCGCCCTGGACCACGGCGGCGGCTCGGAACAGGGGAAAAAGAGAGAGGAGGAGGGGTGGTTTGATCCCTGGCCTCACCTCGGGCCGGGGCGGAGCGAGGCGGCGGGGCGACGGGAGCGGGCGGCGGTGGCTCTGGTGGCGCGTGGCGGCAGCGCTGGCGCTAGGGAGGAGGGCTGGCGGTGGCGGAGATGGCTGTGGGGTGGAGGAGCGGCGCTGGGGGCCCTTTTAAAGGCGGGCTAAGGCGGTGGAGCGGGTAGGGGTAGGTGGCCGGCTAGCGAGGTCCACGGGCGGCCATTAATGGCGCTCGGCCGGGTTTCGCGTGTCGCGGAGTGGCGTGCGGCGGTGGCGTGGGCGTCGAGGCGTTGTTGCGCACGTGAAGTGGGCCGGCGTTGAGCGTGACAACGCGAGCGGCGAGGCGGGGCGAGCAGTGCCGCGCTGTGCGGCAGGACGGGGCAGCGGCGAACGACACGCGGCGTGGCCAGGCGCACACGTGGGCACAGCAGCGCAGCGGGGCGGCGCGGGCGGCGAGGGCGCGGCGTGCGCGTGCGCTAGCACTGCAGCGGAGCGGCGCAGCGACGTTCGGCGCGGCGGATGGTGGCGGGGCGACGCACGTGGAGGCGGCGCCGAGGCCGGGCGGCGGCGGCGAGCGGTGCGGCGTGCAGCGTGGTGCGCGTGCGCGTGGGAGAGGCAGTGTGTCTGCGTGCGGGCGGGTCGGTGCCGTGGCTCGGTGCACCGCGGCGCGGCGAGCACGTGCATGCGCACGCGTGCGTACGACCGGGCTGGGCGTGGCGCGGTGCTCGGCCTAGGAGGGGGGTTCGGGAGTGGGGCGCGCGGAGCGGACAGGGGAGACGGCGGTCGATGCCGGCGAGCGCGTACCGCGCGCGTGTGCGCGCGTAGCATCGGCGGCACGCTGCTCTGCAGCGTGGGGCGAGGTCAGGGGCCGGGCCGGGCGGCGCTAGGGGGCGCGTGCGTGGGAGCGGAGCAGAGGAGGGAGAAGGAGAAGGAGAAGGAAGGGAGAGGGAGGGAAAAAGAAAAGAAAAAAAGCGAGAAGGAAAAAGGAAAAAGGGGAAAAGAAATGGATAAAAAAGAGAAGAGGAAATGGGAAAAGGGAAAGAAAAAGGAGGGGGCGAGTGCGCGTCGGCGGCGACCGCGGCCGCGGTCGGCCACGCGCGGCGTTGGTCACGCGTGCGCGGGCCAGGGGAGGTGGGGCACGCGCTGCGCTTGCGACCAAGCGGCGCTCGGGTGCACGCGGTAGGGAGGAGGGGGAGGAAAGGGAGAGAGAAAAAGAGAAGAGAGATTCGCGGCGACGATCGCGACAGGCGGTGAGGAAAAAGAGAGGAGGGTTTGGTCGGCGTTTGAAATCGGAAGACAGGACAGCGGAAAAACTGGGAGGGAATTAGGGTTTAGGCGTAACTGAGCTCAACGATGAAAAAGAGTTTTGAAAAATATTTTTAGCGTGTGATTTATTTGGTGCATTTTTCGGGTCGTTACACCAATATGGATGGTGACCTCACAGCTTTCGGTGCCATGCTCCATGATCTCGCGACCCACGTACTCCGGACGTTCCGGAATACCAAGTCGCACAGTGGCAGGATAAAGCACCTTGGGGAATCCATCTTCGTTGATGCAGTAGGTGGTGGTCCAATCATCAGCCATCTGATTTACAAGGGTAGGGTTAGCATAACAACGATAAAGTTTAAGGAGTAATAGGGTTTCAAGTATTGACCATCCAAGGGCTCCTACGGTCATCGTTCACTACCGGTTCGCGTCCTACAGCCAAGCATGGCTCTGATACCACCTGAAGCGCCCCGACCCCAAAGATCGAGGCTAAACCATGTATTAATAACCGAAGCAAGCCTCCGGTACAATACATGTTATATCAAGTGGAGTCCAAAGTCATACAGAGCTTTATTCAACTCGTACACGAGGAGTAAAGTGACAACACAAGGCTACCACAAATAACCACAGGACAACGAATAGCATAACGACATGCAAGACTAGCTCTTCGTCCATCACGGCTCCACTCAATCAGCTTGGGTGTGGACACGATCTACTCGTAATCTTCAGGCACAAAGTCAGGATCTTCTAAAAAAAATGATCAACAAGGGTTGAGTACGAAAGTACTCAGCAAGTCCCACCTCACCCTTACGGGGAGGGAGTTACAGATTAATATGCGAATGTCCATTATTCAACTAGAATAAATAACAAATGTAGTATTAAAGGTAACCCAACCAGTCATCCATCTCAGGGGCTAGGTGGCTCAGCTAGTTGAGATGTCCACACCGTAACCTGCCCAAACCGAGGGCACGGACCATTCGAATGGATTGTACACTCTGCAGAGGTTGTACGCTTTACCCACACGCACTTCACCGTCTGGAGACGGCTCCGTCATAGCCGACACCCAGCCGTGGCTCAACCCCGACTAGTCGCCCGCAAACCCCCGGGGTCTTGACCAAACCAGGTATCACCCCAAAATATATCCACCCCGGACGACTACCGGGTTAGCCAGTGGGATTAGACTAAGGTTTGCCCATACAAACTCATGTGGTCGTACTGAAAGTAGGTTAGGTGAGATGGCACCACAACACACGGTCCTTAAGGTTCATCAGGGCAGCCACAACCATGACCAACCAAACCCGAGATGTCACCACGACAGAGCTCGGTCGCAAGTCTACCACCACGGTAGCGCATGCACCAACACATCCCATACTGCCCTTATCTCATTACCAACCCAGTTTCATCATTTAACAAGATCTGATAACATGCAGGTCTGGCAGTAAATCAACATGCAACATGGCTTCATTCAGTTGTTTCTCTCATTCTCTCAGTGTTTCATCTCATGCCATCCCTATGTCTATCAAGTTTTATTTAACCTCACTTAGGATCAATCATGGTCAACATAAAGGATCGATGAGACTTGCCTTCGCTTTCGTACGCGTCGGCGACGGCGGTCTCCTGATCTCCCGGCTCCTCTGGTTTCTCTTCTGGAATCGGTTCTACTTCGTCATACGCGGCGGAAACAGCACAACCGACAAACAACATAAGCAAACATAAACATAAAATAAAATGAGCTTGAATTGGAAACAATTTAAGATATGGGGATAGGGATAATATTTTTGGGAGATTTCCTAATGGCATGGCCAAAACTATGTTAGAAATGGCGTGGTCGGACTTGGAGGCACTCGGAGGATTTTTGGCGCACGAAATGATAGGTTAAGGAGGCGTTTAAAGGCTAAACCGTAGTTAGGGAGAGTCGTAAATAGGATGAGTGGGTAGTATATGATTTTATAGGAATTCAGGGAAAAGAATCAATGGAATTGGGGTTTATATGTATGAGATATTATGGGTACAATATAGGCCTTTGATTAATTCCGAAAATAGATTAAAACAAATAAAAGGGAGTTGCACGTGGTTAGCTAGTGGGCTGCTTGTTTATTTACGGGCTGGGCTGGTGGGCTCGCTCACTTGTGTGCTGGCTAAAACAAAAAAAAATGACACAGGAGGGAGGGGGTCACGGGGACCAGAACGACGTCGTCCCCGTTTTCCCAGTGCCGCCATGGCAGCATGCCCGAGCTCTCTGAGCTCCACGGGTACGGCGCTACCGGCCTCCATTCTCGAAGCCAAGGGTATGGTGAGAGAGAGGAGGGCAAGGGGGTTCAATCTTGGGGTCTCCCGATGGGGGTTACTGCTGAAAAAGGAGGGGACCACGGGCGGACATGGTTGGCGGCCGGCGAGCTCGTGTAGGGCTCTGTACAGGAAGGGATAGGGAGGGTCGCAGCTTGGGAGAGGTGGAGGAAGGTGTGGGGATGCTCACCGTCGAAGCAATCGAGCTGTGGTGGCCGAACACCGGAGATCGACAAGGGGTGCTGTCCTCTGTTCAGAAGCAGGGGATGAGGAGGCGGGGAAGGAGATGAGCGGCGTGGCTGGACGGTTTGGCGAGCTTGATGACGTCGCAAGCGGGGAAGGCGACGTCCGGGGGCGGTGCGACGCGTGGCTGGTTCATTGTTCCTGGCGTCAAGCTGGTGTAGCGAAAATGGCCTCTCATGCCATATTTCAATATAATGTTTTGGCGATTGATGACACACGCAACACTTGAACTAATGTGTTTGCTTAGATGATATACTCAGGCTTTTAGGTTCAAGTGATGACAAAGAGAAGAGAGGCGAAGCGACGCCAAGCAAATTACACACGTCGGTGCATTGACTTGAGCACGTCTGGGAAGTTTTAGTATCACCGGTTAAACCGACGTAAGGCAAAATGTACTCATCGGTGCAATGACAGAGATGGCCTGCGGGCTAGGGTTTGGCACCGGATGAACCGACGATAGGAAGTTTGAATACGTCGGTGCAATGGCAGAAGCAGACCAAGAAAAATGCATACATCGGATGAACCGATGATGCACCGGTTAATGGCGTCGGTGCAGTTGTCCAGAGAGTTTGTTTTTCAAGGATCAGAGGACAGTTGCACTCACCGGTTAAACCGACGCTAACATTACATACACCGGTCGATTGCGTCGGTTGATTGCCCGTACACGTAACGGCTAGTTTTCAGTGGGCAGTTTAGTATCACCGGTTAAACCGACGATGGCAATTTGGGGAGCATCGGATTAACCGGTGTTAAGCACATTTCTGGCAGCTTTTCCCCAACGGCTATATTTGCTTGTGCTGCCTATATATACCCCCAAGGCCGCACCATTTGAGTGTGCTGGAGTTCAAAGAAGTATACTAGAGCTAAAGATCATCTCCAACCACCATAGAGCTTCATTGTACATCATATAGGCTTAAGCACACTTGTTAGAGTGCTTAGTGCTTGATTAGGGATTAGTTCTTGCGAGAGCTCCCTTGAGAGAAGTCTTGCTGCGGCAAGCAAACACTTGTACTCGTCGTGTGACCCTCCGACTTGGTGTGGAGTGGCAACGACACTTTGTGCGGGGAAGGAGGCCCCTACTTGGTGTTAAAGCTCCAAGATAGTGAAGACGGTGCCGTGGTGACGCTTCGAGATAGACGGTGGCGGTGACCTCGTCTTTGTGACTTGGTGTCACTTAGCCTTTGCTTGTCGGGAGCCTTGGAGGCGTGGCAAGACGGTGATCAAGCGAAGAGACTCGGTATCACACTTGTTCTTTGTGAGCAAGTGGCCGTGGACGTAGGGAGGGACTTTGGTGTCCTAACCGAACCACGTTAAATCGTGTGTCTTGGTGTCTTCACGGGAGTTTGCATATCCTCTCCCTTACCGCTTTACTTACCGCATTACGTTTCCGCATTTACTCTTTCTTGCTTACCTTTACTTTCCTAGTTAGTTTGATTACGATTGGCTATAGGTGGCAAGTCTTTTGGGGTAAGTAGAGGGTAGCATAGATAAACCTTAGTCATAACTAGCATGTGTAGGACGTGTTAGGTTTATCTTAAGCAATTAGATTGAGCCCTAGGATAGAAAAGCGATTAGCGACCCTATTCACCCCCTCCCCCTCTAGGGTCGGACACCCCGGTGATCCTTACAGCTGGCTCACGAGCAGTGCGGCTCGGGCGGCGATGCGGCGACGCTGTGCTTGACGGCGGGAAGCGCGGCGAGCACAGGCGATGGGATGGGTCGGGCAGCGGCGAGCAGCGCGGCGAGCATCCGGGGTGCGCGTGCCCACGTGATGCGCGTGGGTGCACAGCGGGGTGGGCTGTGCGTGAGCAGGGAGAAGGAGGAAGGAAAGTGAGGGATAGAGAGGGAAGTAAAATGGGAAAAGGAAAAGAAAAAGAAAAAGAAGAAATGGAAAAAGGGGAAAGGGAGAGAGACATGGCGGGAATCGCGGCGGCGACCGCGGTCGGTCGAGCACGCACGCCGGTCGGGCGTGATGCGTGGGACGAGGACGAACAGGGAGACGGGACAGTGATGAATTCGGATGTCGGGACCGATTTGTCGGGAGATCGGGAGATCGGGTAGGGAACGATTTTGAGTGGACTGAGCTCAACGATTGAAAAGAGATTTTGTAATTATTTGGCGTGTGTTTTGATTTGGTAAATTTTCGGGATGTTACACTCGGACAAAAGTGTAATTAAGGGGAAGATGGCCCGCCAACCATCAACGTCAGTCGGAGCGGGTCTGGGGGAACAAGCCCGGGCTATCCTCCCATGGGAATGGACACCCATGAGGACGGGCCGGGGCTCGGCCCGCCGTAGGAAGCATGGGGAAGTCCTTTTCCTTCCCCACGAAGACACCCGCCTGGTAAACGATTTTTACTGGGCGAGAATCCGAGGGGATTACGGTGCCACACCGCCGAGCTCGGTACGGAGCCCAAGAAGGAGCGCGGCTTCACTGTAAAAACATCATGATTACCGGGGAGCCGTGCACTCAGACGATAAGAATATAGACAGTTGGGATAGCTTATCCCAGAGCTACGTCCCATCAAACTGTAAATGGGTGGTGGCCGGAGCCCACCGCCATTTACGGCATGTCTCATCGAGGTAAATCCAGGGTAGCTCGAGCCGCCTTCCCGGGGTTGACCCAAGGTCACCCCCGATCATAGGGGCTCATGGGACGCACCCAAGGCCACCTCAGAACCACCTCGGGACACCCCGAGGTGTGCCCTCGGGGTAACCCCCGGATGTAAGGATCGATGGACCAAGAGGGGGGGTGAATTGGGCCTTTTTCAATTTCTAAAACAAAGTAAGGCAACCTTAACCTATGCAAAGCTAGTAGGGCACCAATTCACCAACCGGATAACTAAGCTACCTACACAAGCTAAGAGAGATAAAAACAAAGTAAAGCCTAGCAAGGTAGAGCTAAGTTATGATCTCTAAGTCAAGCTCATGAATAAATTGCATGAAAGAAAATGCTTGAATATAAAGAGTGGACAAGAGACAACCGGATTTTTTCCGTGGTATCGATGTGTTGGCACACACCCCTAATCCACGTTGTGACACTCTCAAAGAGTCTTGTCACCTCCCAAGTCACCGAGACGAGGGCGCTCACTAAGAGTCTCCGTTCACCATCCCGGCGTGGTGGAGATCAAGCCACGTACAATCTTCTTCTCCGGGCTCCCACAATCCTTGGCAAACTCCGCGAGAAAACACCTCGATCACCAAGATCGCCTAGGTGATGCCAATCACCAAGAGTAACAAGCTAAGGCCTTCACTTGAGCAAGAACCGATCACCAAGAACGGATGCACACTAGCTTCTCTCTACTCAAGTCCTTAATCTTGCTTCTTGATTGATTGAATGCACAAGTATGTGAATGATGAAGCTCAAGGTGGCTCTTGACTATGGTATGAGTGTTTGGATGTTGCCTGGTGTCAAGAGTGGGCGAAATGACCCATTGGAGGGGTATATATAGGCAGCTCACACAAATAGAGCCGTTGGAGAAAAGCTGCCAGAAAACTGCGTATCGCCGGTTAATCCGACGTTCCCCCCATTGTCATCGTCGGTTTAACCGGTGAATGTAAACTGCCTCTTCTGAAAACTAGCCGTTACAACTGGGGCAGATTAACCGACGTTCCATCGGTTTAACCGGTGAGTGTAGTTGTCCACTGAACCATTGAAAAACCAAGTCTCTGGACAACTGCACCGACGTTAACTCAAACCTATCGTCGGTTTAACCGGTGAGTACAACTTTTAAATTCCTCTGAAAAACCATCTCACTGGTCAATTGCACCGACGTCTTGATTCAAACAGCGTCGGTTAATCCGGTGAATAGAACTTGAATTTCCCTGGAAAAACCAACTCTGGACCAATGCACCGACGTTAAATTCAAACACGTCGGTTTAACCGGTGTATTGAATTTGTCCAGACTCTGCTGACTTCGTTTAACCGACGTATAGAAAATTGAGAGCGTCGGTTAAACCAGTGTATAGACTTTTTCTGATTTTGTCTTTTCTGATTTGAGTCTTGAGTGAAATCCAAATATTCTTGAGATATAGTTTGAGAACCACTTATTTGAACTTCTAGAAACCTGAGTGACCATAGTGTGCATCCATTTTCAAATGACCATGTCCATGCTCAAGTTACTAAGCCTTAACCCCTCTTAATAGTGCGATCACTACAAAACTATAAAACCTATACTAACCTAAGTGTCCTTCTCAACCTTGTGACACTTAGGACTAGAAAGATCCTTAGCCTTGACATATATATAAGTTGAAAACCGAGATCGCCTTTTAGAATAACCGAAATTGAGGGGCCTCTTTTGACATATGACCAAATGAGCGATAATGATCTATTAAGCTACACAAACTCATTAGTCACAATAATGGTTGTCATTAATCACCGAAACATACCTTGAGGGCCTAGATGCTTACAATCTCCCCCTTTTTGGTGATTGATGACAACACAAACATAAATAACGAGAGAGCGAGAAAGATAAAGCAGGATAAACACAAGCAAACTCGAAAGCAGGACCAAAGAGCTCAACGGCTCAAACGAAATCCATAGATATGTCTCAAAGAACGGCATACTCAAGCGACAAATGTACATATCCATGAATTAACACCAAATGAGATACAAGGAATCAAAGTCCTGATAACTACGAGCTCTCTCTAGCTCTGCCCTCCCCCTAACTCTGGTGCTCCCCCTAACACCTCTCCCCCTTTGGCATCAAAGCACCAAAAGGCGAGCTACGGGTCGTGCTGTCGTGGTACGGCGACGAAGCGGTCCGGGTCGTCGTCGTCGGACGGAGAACTCTCACCCTCGGTGACAGACGGAAGCTGCTGGTCTGGGTCTGAGCTCACTGGGGGGGTGACTGTCGTGGAGGCTCTCGTGATGGCACTGCCTGGTAGAGGGTCCGTTGAAGTCGTAACCGGGCCAGCGGAAGAAGTATCAATATCCGAAGAAGTGACTGCTGAAGCTGCCGGCTGCGTCGACTGTGGAAGCAGGGACTCCTCTACTGCTCCTCCCCCTGAAGGTGCTGCCTGAAGTGAGGAAGGGAGGGCGACCGACTGAACCGTTGACGGTGAGTCCTGAAAGAGTGTGGTCGCTGGCAGTGGAGAGAACAGTGGACGACCAGCAGACCCAAGTAATGCGGACATCGAGAACGTGGTCTCCGGTGTCGCTGAGGTAGCTGGAGCTGCAGTAGGGGCTGGAGCTGGTGTAACGGCAAGCTGAGGTGCTCCAACACCCTGAAGGCCTGGCTGTCCTGGCTGCTGCGGGGCGAGTCCGGTGTGAGAGTAAAGCTGTGAGATCATCCCGAACATCGCCATCATGCCCTGCTGCATCTGCTGGAACTGAGCGTCTGTCCTCTGTGAAACTCTGTCAATGAGGCCGACAAAACGCTCCTCTGTCGCTGCACGCTCTCGGGCTGCCTCTCTCTGAATAGCAGCAATCTGAGCCTCATGGGCTCTCCTGGCCTCCTCCTGAGCAAGTCTGTCCTCCCTCTGCTGGGTCACGAGCTGCTGTAGAAGTGAAGTGAGCTCGGACGGCTGAGTCACCTGAGACTCAGAGACTGTAGCAGCTGCTGGTGACTCTGGAGCTGGCTCTCTAGACCCCCCTGCCTCGTGGTCGTGACTAGCTGGGGCTGCTGCAGGGAAGTACTCTACGTCCTCGGAGGAGTCTGACTCAAGCTCAGACCAGTGTATCTCATCCTCTCCCCCGGGAAGCTGTGCCTCGGCGGCAAGCAGTGCCTCGTCCTCCTGTGCTACACGGGCCTGTGCCTCTGGTGACAACTGTGCCATGGCAGCTCTCTCTGCCTGTCTGCCCCTCCTCCGGTCCTGTGCAGCTGTCGGTCGGTAAACTGGGAACCGGGGAGCCTCGTCGTGACGGTAGGGAGCGCTGATGGGTGACTCTGCTGGCACAATCATAGAACATATATAGCTGATCCAGTGTGCAAAGGGAAACTGTCGCACCACACCCATCCCGTCTGTGATCACATCCTCTATCTCAGCCAGAATAAAGTCAACTATGTCAAACGGCTCGTGAGTGAGGATGTGTAGAAGCAGGAGCTGCTGCAGTCCTGTAAACCCCTCTGGGTAGCCACTCCTCGGTAGCAAAGTCCTCCGGAGTGCCATGTGTACTGCGTATGCCTCTGGGGTCAGCAGGCTGGGAACTCTGGCGTAGGAGGCAGGGAACGGCTGGCGGAAACACTGAGAGATCGCCTCATGAGAGGGTGCAATCCCGCCAATCATCGCTCTGCGCGGTGGATCTGCATCTCCGTAAACCATCTCGTGCAGGGAGACGTCAACTAAGTCAACTCCGAGAATCCCTGCTATCGTCGCTCTCGACAAACCAAAGACCTGACCTCCATAAACAAAGTGTACTGCTCGACGCTCGGGAGCAATCCAGGCCGTGGCATAGAAGACTCTGACCCAGTCCTCAATATATCTGTTCTGCTCAATCTGGAGTAACCTGGGCAGGCCCCTGAAGTGAGCGAAGTGCTCTCTGACATCTGCTCCCCCTGCGGCTGTCCTCAGAGACACCCAGTCAAGCACTCTGTGCGGGAAGATCCTGTGACCCCGCCTCTGGTAGGTCTCGTAGAAACTGGCCTGAAGAAGCGTCCAGAACCTACGGTCAACTCGACTGTCACGGGTCACGGGGAACCAGTCCTCCTCCTGAACACTCCACCTGAGCCTCTTGACCTTCGCCGCATTGGCCTTGGTCAAGTTCTGGAGCAGCACACCTGGCTCCAGACGCACAACAGTGTCCATACGGAACACTGCGCGCTCGGCCTCTAGGGCCTCGGCTCTACGAGCTGCTGCTGCTGCAGCTGTGGACCTGCGAGGCTCCTGTGGCTGGTGACCTCCTCGCGTCCTCGGTCCAGTGCGACGCTCGGTCGCTGGTGAAGTCTCTGCTGCTGGGGATGTCTGCCGAGTGCGGCCAGACCGTCGTAGAGTCGGTGACTCCTGTGTGCTCTGCCCCTGAGACTGCTCAGACTGCTCTGCCTCTGAATCTGAATCTGCAGCTGTATCTGACTGATCTGACTCTGCTGCTGCTGCTGTCGCGGCTCTGGTGGCCCTGGCACCTCTCACTCTACCCATACCCCTGCCTCTGCTTCTGCCTCTGCCTCTGGGGTCCTCCCTGATCTGGAACGGACGAGCACGGCCTGATGCCTGCTCCTCGGCGGCCTTGGCCACCATCTCGGCCCTCTCGGCCTCCTTTTCTGCGCGAGTCCGCTTGCGAGCGGGCTTCTCGACCACGACTTCCTTCCCCTTTCTCTTTTCGCGACCCATCTTGACTGACGGTGTGCGGAACACGAACGTGGCGCGAAAGCAACGGCTCAGGCAAAACGTCGAGCACCTGGCGAGCACTGGGTGAAAAGGTGCTGCGGATGTGGCTGCGGCGCGGGGCTGCGGCTCTGAGCACGAGGATGGCGTGGAGTACGGCGGCGCTTGGCGAGGGAGACTCGTGCGGCGGTGAGGGCGTGGTGCGGCGGCGGCGGCGGCTACGCGTGCAGGCGGCGGCGCAGAGCTGTTGTGCGGGCGGCGCAGAGCTGTTGCGTGGGCGGCGCAGAGGAGAAGGGCTGCTGCGCGGTGGCGAGATGTGGCGGTTGAGGCGGTGAGCAGGTGGCGGCGCAGTGGGACGGCGGCGGCGGCGCGAGCGGCGGCGCGTGGAGGCTTGAGTCGGGCGGCGGCGGCGTGAAGGGAGAAAAAGAAGCAGAGACCGGCTGAGCGGGCAAGACACATATATGACAGGTGGGCCCGCGATTTTCTTCAACACCGGTTGATCCGACGCGTAGGGTTTGAACGCCGGTTGATTGCGTCGGTGTAGTTCACCCGAGACTCTACCAGATCCGTTTTTGAACGCCGGTTGAACCGATGCTGTCAAAAATGAACTCGTCGGTTGATTGATCAAAACACCGGTTGATTGCTAGGTCTGATTTGCATTTATGATCACCGGTTGATCCGATGCTTTGACTTTTGTATACGCCGGTTGAACGCCTGAAACTTGACTGAGCTGAGACAAACTTTAGTAACGCCGGTTAATCCGATGGGTATAAATCCTTTGAACGTCGGTTTAACCGGTGAAGCCAAAAACCCCTCACTCAGCTCACTCTTCTATGCTAAGTCCAATAAACTTATAAGATTCAAATAAACTCAAGTTAATAGACTTGCATAGGCGACTTTACCCCTCAAAATAAATAGGATAGCACACTTGCTTAAATAATTTTCTTTTCAAACAAAAAGGAAAGGCCGCAAGAGAGACAAAGCGCCAAATAAAATGTATGAGCCATGTCATAGGAATATTGAAGATAGAAAGCTTCAAACTCATCATGACATTGCTCACTAGGCAATAACGCACCTAACACTTTGCTCTTTTCACTTTTCATGAATTAAGATCTTGTATATGAAACAAGTCTCATTTTCATCAAGTGATCTCCTTTGTGACCCTTACGCATGCAATGATGATGCAAACTACAACCACATGCGAAAGTAAAGTAAACATGAAGTGCACATCTATATGACAAGAAATGCATAACAAGAAATTAAGATCTACTTGTCAAGTTTGAACCCACGGGAAGCTTCTTCATGATGAGCCTTTCTACAAGCCTAGAGGAAAACAAGTGGACCACCACCTCTAGCTAAACCCTTGCTCATCACTATCTTACCATGGTTAGACAAGTGTCCTATATGTATGCATTTTTCTATATGACATGGCAATTTACATGACATTTGCCGCATCTAACACATTAAGCTCATTCCTTAGCCTAACAAAGGTACTCTCGTCTAATGGTTTTGTGAATATATCCGCCAATTGCTCCTCGGATCTCACACCTTGAAGGGAAATGTCCCCCTTGGCTTCGTGATCACGTGAGAAGTGATGGCGAATATCAATGTGCTTAGTGCGAGAGTGTTGAACCGGATTCTTGGCAATTTTTACGGCACTTTCATTGTCACAAAGGAGTGGGATCCTATCTAGTTTCACACCAAAGTCCAAAAGGGTTTGCTTCATATATAGGATTTGGGCACAACATGCACCGGCCGCTATATATTCCGCTTCCGCGGTGGACAAAGCCACGGAATTTTGCTTCTTACTTGACCAAGAAACTAGAGAACGCCCAAGCAAGTGGCAACCCCCGGAGGTACTCTTGCGATCCACACGGCTTCCGGCAAAATCCGAATCCGAGTATCCCAAGAGATCTAAACTAGCGCCTTTGGGGTACCACAAGCCTATGCTAGGAGTGTGCTTGAGATACCGAAGGATCCTATTCACAGCCGAAAGGTGTGACTCCTTTGGGTTAGCTTGAAAGCGGGCACACAAGCACACACTAAACATTATATCGGGCCTAGATGCGGTAAGGTAAAGCAAAGACCCTATCATAGAACGATAGAGGGATTGATCAATCGGTTTACCGTCCACATCCAAGTCGAGATGCCCATTGGTTGCCATGGGTGTCTTGATTGGCTTGCACTCATCCATCTTGAACTTCTTCAAGATATCTTTAGTATATTTTTCTTGATGGATGAATGTCCCTTCCTTCATTTGTTTGACTTGAAAACCAAGGAAGAAGGTCAATTCGCCAATCATGGACATCTCGAATTCCCTAGACATCATGGTAGCAAACTCATGGCTTAGTAAATCATTAGTTGAGCCAAAGATAATATCGTCAACATAAATTTGACAAATGAAAAGATCCCCGTTGACGTCTTTTGTGAACAACGTGGTGTCCACCCTCCCGATCTTGAAGCCTTGCATGATTAGGAAGTCACGAAGCCTCTCATACCAAGCCCTTGGAGCTTGTTTGAGCCCATAGAGTGCCTTGTGCAACCTATAAACATGGTTAGGATTCCTCGGATCTTCAAACCCGGGAGGTTGCTCAACATAAACAAGTTCGTTAATAACGCCATTTAAGAATGCACTTTTCACATCCATTTGATACAACTTAATGTTATGATGTGAAGAGTAAGCAAGAAGGATACGGATAGCTTCAAGTCTTGCGACCGGAGCAAAAGTTTCACCAAAATCCAAACCTTCGACTTGAGAGAACCCTTTTGCCACAAGTCTTGCTTTGTTGCGTATCACCACCCCATGTTCATCTTGCTTGTTTCGAAAGACCCACTTGGTGCCGATGATGTTCTTGTCTTTCGGAGGAGCTTCGAGGACCCAAACTTCATTGCGGGTGAAGTTGTTCAACTCATCTTGCATGGCCATCACCCAATCCGAGTCCTCAAGCGCTTCCTCTACGCTAGTGGGTTCAATACAAGAAACAAACGAGTGATATTCGCAAAATGAAGCATGTTTAGAGCGAGTTCTTACTCCCTTTGATGGACTACCAATGATTTGACCAATTGGATGATCCTTGGAGATGCGACCATGCTTCACTAGCGGTACTTGCGTGGATGCTTGTTGGGGTGGATCATGGGTGACTTGTGCTTGTGGTGGTACACTTTGCTCTTCTTGTTCTTGAACTTGGGGTGTTGGCGTTGGCACACCTTCTTGAGGTTGTGTATCATCTTTCTCTTGATCTTCATCCACTTGGGGCGCCGTGGAGGTGCTTGGAGTAGATGAGGAAGGTCCTCCCCCTTGATCATTGTCTTCATGCACCTCTTCCGGCTTGATATCCCCAATGGACATATTCTTCAAGGCTTCATCAATCTCTTCATCACCTACATTTTCATAGCCAACAACCTCCTCTTGGGAGCCATTAGATTCATCAAACTCCACATCACATGTTTCTTCAACTAACCCGGAGGTTTGATTGAATACTCTATATGCTTTGGAGTTTGATGCATAACCAAGAAAGAAACCTTCATCACATCTACTTTCAAACTTACCGAGCCTTTTCTTCTTATAGATGAAGCATTTGCAACCAAAGACTCGAAAGTAGGATATATTTGGTTTCTTCCCTGTGATGAGCTCATATGGAGTTTTCTTGAGGAGTCGGTGGGGATACACTCGGTTGGATGCATGACACGCCGTGTTGATTGCTTCCGCCCAAAACTTCTCGGACGTGCCATAATCATCCAACATTGCTCTAGCTAGGGTGATGAGTGTCTTGTTCTTTCTTTCCACCACTCCATTTTGTTGAGGCGTGTAGGTGGCGGAAAACTCATGCTTGATGCCCTCTTCATCGCACCATTCTTCAATTTTCATGTTCTTGAACTCGGTGCCGTTGTCACTCCGGATCTTCACAATTGGGGAGTTGTACTCCCTTTGAGCTCTTCTTGCAAATGTCTTGAAGAGTTCCGGAGTTTCTCCCTTATCGCCTAGAAACATAACCCAAGTGTAACGTGAAAAATCATCAACGATTACTAGGCAATAGAGGTTACCACCAATGCTTTTGTATGTAGTTGGACCAAAGAGATCCATGTGTAGTAGCTCGAGCGGCTTGGAGGTAGACAACATCGTCTTGATGGGATGATGTGTTGCAACTTGCTTCCCGGCTTGACATGCTTTACATAGCTTGTTCTTGTCAAAGGTGACGTCCTTCAAGCCGGTGATCATCCCTCTCTTGTGGGCTTTCTTGAGGTTGCTCATGCCAATATGAGCAATTCTTCTATGCCAAAGCCACCCAAGAGAAGACTTGGTGAAGAGGCATGTCATGGTGCTTGTTTGCTTTGAAGAGAAGTCCACTAAATAGATGTTGCCATGCCTAAACCCCGTGAATACCAAAGACTTGTCTTTTTCATGAGTTACTACAACACCATTCTTGTCAAAGGTACACGTTAGTCCAAGATCACACAATTGAGCAATAGAAATGAGATTAAAACTAAGTGCTTCTACAAACAAAACATTAGAAATAGATAAATCTTTAGAGATAGCTATTCTACCCAAACCTAAAACCTTTCCCCTTGAGTTATCACCATAGGTGACATGTTCATGATCGCCGGGGTCTTCAAGGGAGGTGAACATGCTATCATTGCCGGTCATATGTTGAGAGCAACCGCTATCAAGTACCCAATGTTTTCCACCGGCTTTGTAGTTCACCTACACACATGAGAATTCACTTTTGAGTTTTAGGAACCCAAACAAGCTTTGGGCCTTGCACATGTGTGACAAGAGCTTTTGGGACCCAAAGTTGCTTGGGGAGCTTCTTCTTTGACTCCTTAGTGAGTTTGCCAATGAATTTGGCCTTCACCTTGCCCTTCACTTTACTCAAGAGAAAATGGTTATTTTCAAACATTGAAGAGTAATTCTTGGGTAATTTAGGAAGAGGACGTGATGGTAAAGTGCACTCCCTAGTGTGGTGCCCGGTGACTTGGCAATGTTGGCAATATGATCCAACTTCCTTGATGAAGCTAATCTTGATCCCCGGAGAAGGAGTAGTAGCTATGTTTGGCTCCGGAAATGAACCAAGACCTCTCTTGCCATAGTCACGGGCATTGTTGAAGAGAATCTCCTTGTGGATGTATTCTCCTCTTGAGAGCTTCTCCACACTACTCTTGAGGCTTGCAACTTGATCCATCAATTCCTTTTCCCTAGAAGGTGCAAGCTCGGACAAAGCATTAGTAGCATTTGCATTAATGAGTAGGTCATCACATGAAGTAGAAGCATTGACCTTCTCAATAGTTTCATGAGCAAAGTTCTCAAGACTTGGGTCAATTGCTTCATAGGCAAATTCAAGTTCTTGATACTTGTGAGCCAACTCCCTATGCTCTTGTTTAAGCTTTTTGTGGCTCTCTTCAACTTGCTTAGCAAGTACAAGTGACTCATTGTGCTTTTTGAGCAAGTCATTGTACTTGCCAAGCAAATCGGAGTGGGCAAGCTCTAACTTGGCACGAGTGCTCTCAAGAACCTTGACTTTGCCCTTTTCCCTCTTGATGACGGATGTATACTCATTAATGAGATTAGCAAACTCATTAGGGTCAAGCTCATCATCACTATCATCTTCACTCTCACATACCTTAGAGTTACCTTTGGCCATGAGGCACATTGGAGGTGGAGGTAGTGATGGTTCTTCATTTGTGAGGGCGATGGTGACTATGTCTTCTTCATCACTTGAATCTTCGCTTGATGAGACATCCGTCACCCACTCTTGTTTTTCCACCAAGAAGCTTCTCTTGGTGTGCCCTTTCTTCTTTGGGAAGAGCTTGGTCTTCTTGTCATGGCTCTTTTTCTTCCCAAGTCTCTTGTTTTTGTTCTTCCTTTCTTCTTCTTCATCATCGCTTGAATCATGGCGATGCTTGCTCTTGTGATCCTTGTTTCTTTTGTTCGGCTTGGGGCAATTTGGAAGGATGTGACCTTTTTCTCCACAATTGTAGCAAATTTTGTTCTTGACATCCATTGGCCGGAACATTCCCTTTTTAGAGTCAAAGTTGAACCCCTTCTTGTTGATCTTGTCATTCAAGCGGGTGAACTTTCTCATCATAAGAGCGAGCTCTCCATCATCTTCAACATCGGATGAGCTTTCATGATGATCATCTTCTTCATTGCTTGAGCTTGAATCTTGCTTGATCATCTTGAGCTTGCGGGCTTTGTTTGCCTTGGTCTTTAGAGCAATTGATTTGCTTGAAGTTGGCTCTTCGGACATACCAAGGATACTCATCTCATGAGCACGAATTTCGCCCACAAGTTCTCCTACTTCCATTGTGTCAAGATTCTCCTTTTGAAGCATAGCATTGATAATGTTATACTTGGGCTTCGGGAGGAGCATGAGAATCTTGCGATTGATGGAGGCACTGTCAATTTTGGATATTTCAAGTGCATTAATGTCCTTGACAATGACATTCAAGCGAGAGTACATATCATTGCAATTTTCATGAGCTAGCATTTTAAAAGAATCATACTTAGCTCTAAACAAGTGATATTTTTGCTCACGAACTTTAGTGGAGCCTTCATGAATTTCAATGAGCTCCTTCCAAATATCACTTGCTAAGTCCATGCCATTAACTCTAGCAAAGACTTCCTCACTAATGGCTTCGAAAATTGCATTTCTAGCCTTGGCATTCCATTTTAATTGTTCGGCGGTGGGAGTTCCGGTGAATCCGGTCTTAGTGGCCAACCACACTTCGGGGGCAATCGCATCAAGATATGCGGCCATGCGAACTTTCCAATAAGCAAAGTTCTTGCCCTCGAAGTGGGGCGGCGAACCACCCATCTTGGCCATAGCTCTAGGCGGTGAAGCCTAATGATCCAAATGAGCAACGAGGCTCTGATACCAATTGTAAGGATCGATGGACCAAGAGAGGGGGGGGTGAATTGGGCCTTTTTCAATTTCTAAAACAAAGTAAGGCAACCTTAACCTATGCAAAGCTAGTAGGGCACCAATTCACCAACCGGATAACTAAGCTACCTACACAAGCTAAGAGAGATAAAAACAAAGTAAAGCCTAGCAAGGTAGAGCTAAGTTATGATCTCTAAGTCAAGCTCATGAATAAATTGCATGAAAGAAAATGCTTGAATATAAAGAGTGGACAAGAGACAACCGGATTTTTTCCGTGGTATCGATGTGTTGGCACACACCCCTAATCCACGTTGTGACACTCTCAAAGAGTCTTGTCACCTCCCAAGTCACCGAGACGAGGGCGCTCACTAAGAGTCTCCGTTCACCATCCCGGCGTGGTGGAGATCAAACCACGTACAATCTTCTTCTCCGGGCTCCCACAATCCTTGGCAAGCTCCGCGAGAAAACACCTCGATCACCAAGATCGCCTAGGTGATGCCAATCACCAAGAGTAACAAGCTAAGGCCTTCACTTGAGCAAGAACCGATCACCAAGAACGGATGCACACTAGCTTCTCTCTACTCAAGTCCTTAATCTTGCTTCTTGATTGATTGAATGCACAAGTATGTGAATGATGAAGCTCAAGGTGGCTCTTGACTATGGTATGAGTGTTTGGATGTTGCCTGGTGTCAAGAGTGGGCGAAATGACCCATTGGAGGGGTATATATAGGCAGCTCACACAAATAGAGCCGTTGGAGAAAAGCTGCCAGAAAACTGCGTATCGCCGGTTAATCCGACGTTCCCCCCATTGTCATCGTCGGTTTAACCGGTGAATGTAAATTGCCTCTTCTGAAAACTAGCAGTTACAACTGGGGCAGATTAACCGACGTTCCATCGGTTTAACCGGTGAGTGTAGTTGTCCACTGAACCATTGAAAAACCAAGTCTCTGGACAACTGCACCGACGTTAACTCAAACCTATCGTCGGTTTAACCGGTGAGTACAACTTTTAAATTCCTCTGAAAAACCATCTCACTGGTCAATTGCACCGACGTCTTGATTCAAACAGCGTCGGTTAATCCGGTGAATAGAACTTGAATTTCCCTGGAAAAACCAACTCTGGACCAATGCACCGACGTTAAATTCAAACACGTCGGTTTAACCGGTGTATTGAATTTGTCCAGACTCTGCTGACTTCGTTTAACCGACGTATAGAAAATTGAGAGCGTCGGTTAAACTGGTGTATAGACTTTTTCTGATTTTGTCTTTTCTGATTTGAGTCTTGAGTGAAATCCAAATATTCTTGAGATATAGTTTGAGAACCACTTATTTGAACTTCTAGAAACCTGAGTGACCATAGTGTGCATCCATTTTCAAATGACCATGTCCATGCTCAAGTTACTAAGCCTTAACCCCTCTTAATAGTGCGATCACTACAAAACTATAAAACCTATACTAACCTAAGTGTCCTTCTCAACCTTGTGACACTTAGGACTAGAAAGATCCTTAGCCTTGACATATATATAAGTTGAAAACCGAGATCGCCTTTTAGAATAACCGAAATTGAGGGGCCTCTTTTGACATATGACCAAATGAGCGATAATGATCTATTAAGCTACACAAACTCATTAGTCACAATAATGGTTGTCATTAATCACCGAAACATACCTTGAGGGCCTAGATGCTTACACCGGATCATAGGGGCCCACAAGTCGCACCCAAGGCCACCTCGGAACCACCTCGGAACACCCCGGGGTCACCCGGGTCATGGGGTCCCATGGGACGCACCCGAGGCCACCCCGGTGCACCCCGGGACGTCGCCAGGCCCCCTCTGAGCATGCTATGGCGGGCCCGACAAGCTGCTCGCTTGGCCGACAAGGGACAGAATAAGCTGGAAGACGGCGCCCACCGCGCGAGGGGGGCGTTCACATAGTTAGAGGAAAGCGGAGAAGAGATTTGTAGCCTATAAATGGAAAGATCCCAGGACATGTAAAGGGATCGGATCCCAGAACACCAATAAGCGAACCAATCACAACTCATAAGACATAAGGCATTACGCCCCAGGGCGGCCTGAACCTGTCTAAAAACCACCGTCTGAACCCTTCCGCGAGGGAGTTTTTGCTACGTGTTAAGCCCCTGGCCGAATCTCTAATCGGGGGCTCTCACGAATCCCTGCTAGCGGTACTCACCCACCGTCAGTATCCAAGTCCTCAGACTTCACACGTGACAGGCACGCCACCCTTACTATTATGGTGCATCCACATGTGGGGCAGTCGCAGAACACACCTGCAGAAGAAATTGGAAAAAAAACCTAGGTAGGAATCATGAGTCAAGCAGAGCTCGAACTCACAACCGGCAGCTCCCCAACCTGGAGCGATTGCCGCCCGAGCCTCGTCTCCTTCCCCAAATAGGCCTTGTTGGGAATTCGAATTTCAAAATTCTTTTATCTCAATGTTTAACTTCATGTTTGAATTTGTTTGATCGTTGTGTAGTTTAGAACTGTTACAATGAAGTAAGTGTACATGTTGAATTTTTAAATTAGCTTTCAGGAACTGTAAAATTATTTTCTTTTTTGAATTACCTTTTATAAATTGCAAAATCAGTGCCATAGACGTTGAGTCCATATGAATGGTGCTTTAACAAATAACATCTAGAATCATGCCTATACAATAACCAAATTGTTAAATTATATTTCGTAATCTATTTGCACCAATAATTTGGAATTTTCGAAATCATATAAAAATGATCATAAAAAATCTGGCAGTAACTGCAATTTAATGAATTAGAGAAGATCGGAAAAGGGAGAAAAAGCGAAATAACATGCTATCTGGGCTCATCCAAAGTCCAAACAGTGATGATGGGCTTCGCCTAGTCCGCACGTGGTGGGCTGGCCTGTGACAGTTTTTTTATCGGCCAACCATTAGTGGGCCGCTTGCTGAGTTATGCGATTCGTGTTGTTGCAGGTAGGTCTGAACTCTGAATCAAACGTCTGGCCGGGCCTTTTTCTTCGCAACTCGCAAGCCATTCGTGCAGATGCTCAACCTTCACGTTGAACGTGCTCCAGGCAGACAGGCCCGTCGGCTGGAGGTTCTTTAACGATGCACGTTGCTGAAATCATTGCCCAGAGGGGGTCTTCGAATTCTCCCACGGCAATGATCTGCGCCTGCAGGACGAGTCGCCACGAATCTGGATCACCTGCAGCACAGACTAGGTCCACGCCTCGACATCTCCATGTCTTTTTTCTCGTTCGAGCCTAATGGCTATGGGATGGGGCTATGGGCTAGAGAGCGCGCGTGGGGTTATTGCGATCCGTCTCGCTCGCACGAGCCGGCGCCACTCTTTCGCCACCGCCGCCACACTGTTGCCGCCCGAGGCCTAAGGGCCGTAGGCCTCGTGGACATGTGCTCCGGCGAGCATGCTCGCGTCCGATCATGGCGCCTACAGTTCTACCCATTCAGTTTGCTGACAGGAAATGACACTGGCGGTATGCATCATTTTCAGCTGGACCAGGTGTTCTCCCTGCAGCTGGGCGCTGGGCGCTTTGCTCTGAAAGAATCCCGGTCGGAAGGCTGGTCAGCCGCCAACCGCTCCACCATCATGGTACCCAGGATCAGGCGAGGAGATGGAGCAGGCATGGCTGCTCCCGATGTTTTCTGGAGTTCCATTTCATTCATGTGCTCATCCTAGCTAGCTTTCTGGACATGGTGCACAGGCGCAACATGGCGGCATCTATGCACAGTAAAAATGGCCTGGGAGTTGGCCACACGTGGCGGCGCCTGAGCAAGGAGCCACGAACGAAAGCTGTAAAAGTTTAAAACACATCGGTATCTAGCTGGATGTTCGGTGAACATCGCTAGCTCTGAATTTCTGATGGATGCTTTTGAACCATGGGAGCATGGTTCCATCCGTGGTTGTTTCAGGCAAAGCTAGTGGTGTAGTAGTAGTTGTTAGTGATTTGCCTGTGTCCTTGTGCATTGGCCGCCGTGCAAATCTTGACCAAAAGGGGATGCGATCCAACTACTAGACCCCTCCCACTAGTTTTTAACGGTTTCAAGCATTCCTACCCCAGCAGAGCGTACCACACTCCCTTTTACAAGCTGTGTGGTTCAGTGCAGCACTCCAAGAATAACCGTGCGAGTGCGTGCGTGAGTACGTGGGTGCTTGCTAGTGTGGCCACCGTTGCGCTTGCACCGCATGGGCAAGTGAGCTTTTCTTCGAGTATCTTAGCCGAATCAAATCATGTCGCCGTAGCCCTAGCTCAAATACGCTTTCAAAAAATACGCTTTGAAATGGACACAGTGCGGGGCTGAGCAGAGCTAGCTGCCAGGGCCCCGGCGGCCACCCGCGTCAGCACTCGATCAGCAGCAACCTTTGCCGCAACTTTGCTGTCTGAAAAAAAAAGAGATAAAAATCGCCGAGGAAAGATAAAGGCGAGGAACGTCAGCTGGAGCGGCGAAACGGAAAGCGGCAAAGCGAGAGGGTGAAAGAATCCGGTGGCGAAAGGCTGAAAGCTTGCGACGCGAGATTCAAGGGGATGCAAAAAGCACAGGGGCAAAGCGAGCGAAAGGGATATGCGGATCAGGTCGTGGCCTGCACGAGGAGAAGATCGAGAGCCCATCCGTGATGGCTGGCCGTGGCCTGTGGCCGGCTGTGGCTTTAGCTCGAGGTAGCAGCAGGTAAAGACTTGACCAACTGGAACTGCACTTCACTCATTCAATGGGGAGGTTGGGGTGTGTGAAAACTGAAAAAGGATGTGCTGCCTGCATCTTTACTGGTGTGTGGAATGCGGTAAAGAAATGGAGATAGCATGGGCTTTGGATCACTTGATGACTGATCAGGATGACCCAAGATTTTTAGGGCAGCCTCTGCTTCTGCTGTGTTGAAGTTTGACTGCCACAGCGAATAGAAGGATAAGTTCTTTGGTATAGAAACGCCTTACGAGGTGGTAACTTTTTTTTTTTGGGTAGCATTAGCCATGTCCAGATTGTACTAAGCACGGTCTAAGAGTGGTATAGTAGTGTAAAAAAAGAATAGGCTGTCCTTGCTTAGAGGTTTGCGCCTCAATTAACTGACGAGTTCCAAGTGTACGTGCGCTGGATGATTCATCGAGTATAATACTCCATGCTCCATGCATACAATAATCTGTGCGACTGTGCCCTGCTGAGTGCTGAGGCGTGATAGCTCGTCCACAGACACTGCTGAAGCTGGATTATTAGGAGTGCCGATCAGTAATCTCACATGGCTCAGAGTATGAACAGTGTTTGTTCTGTCAGTGGAGTTTTTGCAACATGAAAGAATAATGTGTGCACAAGAGGCAGCGTGGTGTGGCAGAAAAACAACAAGCTAAGGGCTACCGCAAAATTGGGAATAGCTGCATCCTGCTCTGACAAAGTTGATAGTACAGTATGCCTGTCTTGTAGCGTAGGAGTTTGAGTATATTTAGAAGCTTCGGACACCGGACTGACCGGTTCTAAAATTATTGCATTCCCTATGCTCCTAGGCACGGAGTGCCACAGAAATTACACTATACTAGTATAGTATGGCGAGTACAATGCCACTACTAGTACAGGTACCAAGCGAGTACTCCACGTTCAGGCTTTCCGTCGTTATCATCTTGTTTAGCCGTCGCTGTGCCTGCCAACCCCCAGTGATTACAATCCTGAGAATCTGAAATGGAGTCAAGTAGAAGAAGCAGTATTTGCCAGCAGACATGTCTGCAAACTGACCTACACCTTGGATACTATACACCGAAAAATTTCCAAGGATTCTTCCATACAGCACACGGGATCGGAGCAAGACATTACATAAAAGTAGCCAGTTATATACATGCAAAATTTATGGCCACCTGAACTTTCTGTACCGGGTATCCGGCTGCTCAAACTCATGTGATCTACGGACTACGGAAATACTTCACCCCATCAACACTCATTCGAGGACTAGGTAGGTTGGGTAGCTAGGTAGCTAGGGTAAATCTTCCAGCTGTTGTGCAACAGAAAGGGAAAGGGAAAGTGAAAGAGCTCCATGGCATGCAATCACTGATCTTGTAGTGCTGCCGTACTGGATGACAGTATTCTTTTGTTTGCAAGATTCTTTTTTTTTTTTGAGGCAGCGCAAGCTTCTTATTCACAAAACGTAACCGCTTGTCCTCTTCAAAAGCTGATGAGCACACAGTTTAGTCCAATGCATACCGAAGGTGCAGCACTGTCTTTCGTTACTTCCTATCATGTCTTAGAATATATGCTGTACGGTTGTAGTACTAGATAATGGAGACGTAGTTAGAAACGTCGCTGCAAATCTGAGCCCTGATGAGACGCCGCGGCATAATTAATCTGGACCTTTATTTTTCATAATGGAGTTTCTAGTCAAATTAAAGATGATCGCTTTTACTTTTGCAGAGGTATGTGTAGACCCCAGGTAGTACTCCATGCCAAATCCTATCTACTGAGCGGACAAAATTGAAGATGAAAAACAAACCGCTAGCTGCTCCTCCAATGACACTGAAATCGTGCAGGGGTACGGTCTCCTGTCCCACAAAAGGCAGCAGCAATCATAGACCTGATGCGTGAATTATGAGCTCTTTGCATGTGGGTTACCAGTTTGATCACCATCCAGTTCCCTGTGACCCTGTCTATGGGGTTTAGACCAGACCTCTTGGTGTCAGCTGAAAGAGCGTAGAGTATTATTAGTTTATTACTAGTACTCTGTTAACAAAGGACCAAGATAAAGATCCATCCATCCACCTACCACCTCTTCCAATCTGTTGTGTGCTGCTGCTGCTGCTGCTGCTGCATGCTGTAACCATTGTTCATTCCCAGCCACTTGTGCAATCCTTCTTTCCACTAGACCACTATACAGTAGTACAGTACAGTACACTCACCACAATGTCACGACACAATACGGTATGGGCAGCTACCGTTCTTTTCGTTCCAGCGGTACTCCTACTAGCAGCGTCCATTTCTTTTCTGCTTGGGAGTGCGTGACAGAGCTACACATGCACCCGCTGTGTGTGCAAAGTACCAAGAGGAAAAACGAAGCAGAAACATGTAAAGCGATGGTCCCGATGAGATAGAAACGGAAGAGCGCTAGCCTCCATCGCTGGAAGAGTGAGCTACTTCCTCTTGTCACTCTCCGGCGTGGGCGCCACGCCGAGCTGCTGCCTGCCTGCCTCCCTAACCATCGCCGGCGGCGTCTACCGATCTAGGGCTAAGCCGTGGATTCTTGCTGCCGGCCTGTGGCCCCGGGCTCCCAAAGCAGAATATGCAGTGGACTTCGTGACTGGCGGTTAACCGTGCGCTCGCTTTTGCTCCATGTTAGATGGCTGGCGAGTAAAGCTAGCTAGCTCCCGGTAATGGAAGGGGCGCCGCTGATCTGGACGGCTTTTGGGATAAAGTCGTGGAACAGGAGATCTACCGTGCTTCTCAACCAAGAGCGTTGTAGATGTGTCTGCGCCGGAAATCTTTGGTCAATTAACTGTCAAAGAGAGAGAGAAAAAATTGTACAATGGATAGCAGTTGCAAGATGTTGCTTTCCACGTAAAGAGAAGCAACAAGATGACGAGCGGTTGTAGTTGCCTGCACACGCAGCTCCGTCCACACAAGGGTCCATCGCCGTCACCAACCGATACTGCATGCTTGATTGGTGCGCATGGCCTCTTGCGCAGTGCAAGCCTAACATTTTTACAACGGCTGTGTTTAGTCCCTCCAACTCCTCCAAATTTTCTAAATTTTCCATCACATCAAAATCAAATTGAAATATTAAATATAGCAAATGACCCAAGCATGGAGTACTAAATATAAATAAATAAAAAAATTAATTGCATAATTTTGATGTACGTTGCGAGAAAAACAATATTTACCACATACAAACGAAAAATACTACAATGCTTTTCGCAAACACTGTTCTCATACTTTTTGCAACTATACACAACCTACACGCGTCGCCGCCTGGATTTTCCAGCTGGTCCCGTTGTTCCTGTACTGGAGAGCCCCCTGCTGTGGCCGCAGTGCACACTCGCGTATTGGCATGTAGCAACAGTCCAACATCTGGCCTTGTTTGGTTTTGCAACAATCCTCTTCTCCAAAAAGAATCTTGCATGCATGGTGTACTAAATGAAGTTTATTTTCAAAGCTTTTTTAGAGATAAGTGTAACTTTTCGCGACGAATCTAATGACGGTAATTAATCGATGATTTGCTACAGTGATGCTACAGTATCATCCTCTAATCGCACGGTCAAAGGACTTATTAGATTCTTTAGGGTCACTAGCGCGGGGTTCTGAAGTTTATTTTGTAAACTGAATTTGTTTGACACCGTAATTAGCGGTCAAACTAATACGGGGACAAAACCAAACAGGACCTGAGGAGGTGCGGCGAACAGTGATGCGTGACTGAATCTCAGACGGTGGGCATGCTCGAATGAGCCGGGTCCCATTGCCAACAGTGGCGGGAAAAAAAGGGCCGCCAAGCTCAGAGTCAGAGAGATGGACAGAGGACATGGGGCGATCCATGGTTGAAGCGAGAAACCACAGGAAACAGTGGCGGATGGGGGTTAAAAGAAAGATCAGTCAGATGTCGCGGTCACTGGAACATGCTCTGCTCCAGAGGAGAGGAGAGACTCTGGATGGAAAAGGAGGCCGAAGCACAGCAACGGCAAGTGCCATGGTGCGAAGTGCGAGTTGCGCGCTGCGATCTTGCCGTCCTGGTGCTACGCCTCGCTCCGCTCGGCCCCTCTCGTCGACTCCACTTTGGTGTTCCCAATGGGAGTGGAAGTGGATTGGATTGGGGTGGTCCTGGGCTTCCCACTCGATCGCTCACTCCAGAATGTAGTGAAAACAGTGGCAAAAATGGGTCGACGGAGGGATAAAAAGAGGAGAGGGGATGGAAAAGGGAAAGCGAGCCTGTCATTGGCGCATGAGCATTTCACGGGCCATAGTTGAGGTGGCAGTAACTTCTTTTCCCCCAATCAAAATTGGTTCCGGTTTCCATGCCCGATGTTGAGTTTACAGTTGCCCGTAAGTTTCCTTCCTCCCGGTCGATTTTTTCCACCGCAGCACATGGTAGGCCCCACTGTGCTAACATATCTTCTCTCCTGTGGCGCATATCCCACTCATGTGATCCCCCCTCCTTCTCACCCGCTCCCTTCCTCCTCTATCTTCTTTTCTCTTTCTCCTTTTGGATCCAGGCGAGGCAGCGTTGGGGCCGGCGGCGCTCCCCGGGGAGTGAGCGGCGCGGGGAGCTCCGCCCCCAGGGTGAGCGGTGCAGCGGCGGTGGCCCGACGGCGGCGCTGGGGAAGCGGCGCGGTGGGGAGGCACAGCAGGCCGGCGACGGAGGTGGCGGCGAGGAGCGGAGGCGGCGCAGCAAGCTGGTGGCGGGGAGGAGGCGGCACCGCCGCCGCCGGGTTGTTTTTTTTCTTTTTTCTTTATTTTTTATAATCTGAATAAAAAATTTCTACCTCAATTTTTTTATGTAATTTTTTACAATTGATTTTTGCACAAATTTTTTCTCGTTAATTTTTTCCCTATCTCTTCAGAATTTTTTCCATCTCTCTCAATTTTTTTATCTGTTTTTCTCTCTCTAAAATTCCCCTTGAAATTTTTTCTATCTCTCCGAAAAAATTTCCTGAATTTTTTCTAAACCTTTTTTATCACAAAATGACAAAAACTTACTAAAAAGAAAAAAAAATCTGTCAGAAGATCGACTGTAAGGAGCCATCCTTACGGTCGACATAAACTAGCAGGACCCACCTGGCGCGCGCCGCGAGTTAATATTTCCTAAAAGGGAAACAACATATTTCCTAAAAGAGAAAAAAACTATGTCCGAGAATCGACCTACCAACATGGAGGTTACGGTCGACCACAAATTAGCAGGCCCTTTCCATGCTCCTTTTCTCCCTGTTTGCTACGAACCTCTCTCAGTACCACCGTGGAAATGTGGAAGCGTTTAGTTTCCAAACCAAAAATTTTTTGTTGTTAAATCAATAGTTTGATCAGGAGGATTTTTCGGACACTAATTTAAAAATTAATTTTAGAACTCACCTGGAAATCGCTAGACGAATCTTTTGAGACTTTTGACCGCATCATTAGCACAAGTGGGTTACTGTAGCATTTCTGACTAATCATGCACTAATTAGACTCAAAAGATTCATATCGTCGTGTACATCCAAACTGTGCAATTAATTTTATTGTTTCGTACACGTGTCTAAAAGGAGAGTCACAAATTTCGAGGCGGAAATTTTTGGAACTCAACGCGCCCTGTGTCGAGTCGCTGTTGAAAACTAGTACAATCGAAATTGAAGAGCTGGAGATTCCGGGGAACCTTGTACCAGCAGTCACTTTTTTTACACGAACCAACAGTCGCTTAGCACAGTGGATGCATTGCCTGCACGGCTGCTACGGCCTACGGTTGCGCTTGCGCCCTGGCGTTCCAAGCAGGCATGTTTAGTTCCCAAAAAAAGTTTTTATATTATCCATCACATTAAATTATTGAATACATACATAGAATATTAAATACAGTTGAAAAAATAATTAATTATATAGTTCAACTAATTACAACAAGACGAATCTTTTAAGTATAATCAGTCCTAGACATTATTTATCAAATAATAATAAAATGTACTAGAGTACCAAAATCTAAACTTTTCCACGTAAACACACCCATGCCATGCCACCGCGGTGGACAGGCAGCCGGCGTCCGGCGCACCTGGCGGATCCGCTGATGGAGACCGGTCAAGCCCGTACGTGGCGGAGGAGAGCGCGCCGGCGCAATCAAGACAGGCGTCAATGCCTGCTGGCCTGCCACCGAAGCGAGCCCTGCGGCAGCTGCATGCCATGCAGATGCCGCAGCCGCAAGCCGGAGCCGGGGAGGATCAGATGCCGCAGCCGCAAGCCGGAGCCGGGGAGGATCAGGCCTCTCTCTCTCCCCGTTTGCTTGGGGGCGCTCCCGTCCAAAGGCAAGCGGACAAAACAGGTAAAGAGGAAGGCGTCAAGGCGCCCTTGGACTCTGTTTGGATGGGCATATTTAAAATTTTGGGTCAAGAAATTTTATTATTTAGAAGTCCTAAATAAAATTTAATTAAAAAATTAATTGTAGAATTCTATGGCTACTTTTCGAGACGATTCTAATGAAGTATATTAATCAATAATTAGCGAAAGATCACTGTAGTTTCACTGTAGCAAAGCATGACTAAATTAGATTCATTAGATTGGTCGCGCCAAATTACACTCATTTTTTTTAAAAAAAATTACAAATAGAATTTATTTAATATATCATGCATGCAAAAATTCTTAATCCAAAATTTTGAATATGGCCATCACCCTGCCCTCGTGTTGCCTGCCCGCCCCTCCTCCCTCCTCGCGTGGGTCCCTCCTCACGCGTTCCCCACCCCACCCCACCCACACCACCCGCGCGAGCGCGAGACGGCGAGAGGGAGAGGAGATCCTTCTCCAAGTCCATCCCTGGCGGCTCCTGTGCTTCGTTTCGTCTGTTCCCCCCGTCCCCCGGCTCCTCCCTCCCCCACCCCGGGAGGGGAGGCCCGACCGCCGCAAGCGAACAAACAGGAGGCGCCTGCCACGGCAAGCCCGGAAAAAAAGAGACGCCGCGCGAGTGCAAACAAACCACCATCCCCCAGTACCCCACCCCTACGGCGGCCGAACAGCCTCTCTCGCGCACGCGCCCGCACGTTATAATCCCCAGCCGCCCGCCCGGCCTCGGTTCGCTCGCTCGCTCCCTCCTCCGCGACGTCAGCACCGTTTCGTTTCCCCACCACCCCCACCCCAGACTCCCCGAAGCACGTCCCGTGCCGACGAGCGCGCGCCATGGCGCCGTGAGCCGCGAGGGTTCGAGCGAGGTTCCCGGCCGAGCGTTCTCGTCGGGGCGATGGGGTGCAAGGGGTCCAAGCTGGACGACCAGGAGGCGGTGGCGCTGTGCCGGGGCCGCGCCGACCTGCTCGCGGCGGCCGTGCGCCACCGCTACGCGCTCGCCGACGCGCACGACGCGCTGGCGGACTCGCTCGCGTCCGCCGCCGCCGCGCTCCACCGCCTCCTCGCGGCCCGCCCGCCGCTCGCGCTCCCCGCCGCGCGCAAGGGAGCCGGCGCGCCGCCGCAGCCGCAGCAGCCCGCCGCCTCGCCGCCGCACTCCTCGTCGCACATCAACTTCGCGCCGTCCTCCGACTCCGAGCCCGGCTCCGCGTCCTCCTCGCCGCCCCGCCGCACCGCCGCCCACGACCACCACCCGCACCCGCACCCGCACGCGCTCCCGTACCCGCATTACGGGTACGCCGCCGGCTACGGCTACGCGCCCGAGCCCCCCTACGGCGGGTACCCGCCGGGGTCGCTGCGGCTCTACTACGCGCGGAGCCGCCCGCCCCCGACCTCCGTCGCCGTCGAGCAGCGCGCCGCGCCGTCGGAGCGCGTGTACTACGGCTCCTTCGAGCCGGCGGCGGGCGGATACCCGCAGTACCATTCGTACGGCGGCGAGCCCGCTGCGGCGGGGCCGCCCCCGCCGCCGTCGCCGCCGAGGTCGAGCTCGTGGGACTTCTTCAACGTGTTCGGCGACTACGACGTGTACGACAACTACTGCTACGACGCTGGCGGCGCTGGGGCCGCGCCGGCGTACACGCCGAGCCGGAGCTCGCGGGAGGTGCGGGAGGAGGAGGGCATCCCGGAGCTCGAGGAGGACGACGCCGTCGTCAAGCAGGTGGCCGGCGAGTTCTCCGCGCCCGGGAGCGCCGCGCGCAGCCGGCGCAGCTCTCTCGGCGGCGTCAGCAGCAGCATTGCCGAGGTCGACGAGGAGGACAATTCTGTCGTTGATAAGGAGGTGATTGGCGGGGGCAACGTGGCGCGTCAACAGCCGGCCGCGCAGCGTAACGTTGCGGTGCCTGGGCCGACTCCCCGGAGGGTCTTTGACGGTTCAGACGTTGCCGGCGAGATCAAAGCGCAGTTTGTTCGAGCTGCAGATGCTGTCAAGGCGCTTTCACCGATTCTTGAGGTCGGGAGGCGGAGGTACAATCACCGGAGTTCAGTGTACCATGGTAAGCCTTTTGTTCTTCGAATACTCAGCACGTCTTTAGAATAGTTTATGCCCAATTCTTTGATTTGACTTGTTGATGTTTGGAAAATAGTTTCATCTCGTATGGTGTCAGCAATTGCCTTGCCGCATTCAGATCTTGGAGGCGTTGAGCTTTTGGATGTTGGAGGTGAGAAGGTGTTGGGAGGCAGGAGCCTGTCTTTGACACTGCAGAAGCTCTATATTTGGGAGAAGAAATTGTATGATGAGGTTAAGGTATGTGTGCCTTAATGTTTATGGACGACCTTTTATCCATTTATCAATATATCATTTTTTTAGTCTATGTAACTGCAGCATGTTCGAATATATTATCACGTATTAACTTAAATTGAAGATACATGAAATTGTTATTCAGAGTGCATTAGGTCAGAAAGAAATCTGTTGCTCCATAGTGGTCCCATCCAATTGCCACTGAATACTAGTCTTAACCAGATAGTTTCCTAGCTCAAGTTGGGAAACAGCAGTGCAATTTGTTTTGTAATCTTATCTTGTGTAGTGAAAACATCCTTAAGGTTGATCCCATGCTCCCAGCAGGCCAGCATACAGGTCCCCCTTCTCTATACTCACCCGCTATCAGACAGACATACATTCCCAACCATGTAATTTTAGAACTGTTCCACCTATCTTGTACCAACATGCTTCTTGTTTAAGAAAAGGTATTATTGACTTTACACCTTGTAAAGTACCTTTTGGGACTGAACGACCAGAACTGGGAGTAATATTTGGAAAAACAGCCAGAATTAGAACCTTGTTTGCTGCATTATAGTGCTATTGTAAGTCTATAAGATGTATCTAATAGAACATTTTTTATATTTGTTTTCTGATGGAGGATTTGTTTTTAACTTTATAATATTATCCTTGTAGCAAATCGATAGCTTATTGGGGATAATACTCTCTCTGTGTTCACTAGTTTCAATAACGCAGGATGTTCCTTCTTGTACCATATTACATCATTACTTGCAATGCTCAGCCATTTATAATCTTCTTGCTCTTTTCCTCTTTTAGGCTGAAGAGAAAATGCGTCTGCTGCTTGCGAAGAATACAAAGCGACTGAAGTTCTTGGATCATAAAGGTGCTGAAGCTAACAAGATCGACGCGACCCGAAACATGGTTAGGAAACTGTCGACAAAATTAAGAATATCAGTAAGAGTGATTGCTAAGGTTTCCAAAAAGATAAACAGAGTAAGGGATGAGGAATTGTGGCCACAAATTAATGCCTTAATCCAAGGGTATGCTCTTCTGTTCTTTCATCCTGAAGTATTTTGTCAGATATTTCATTTTAGTGCTCTGTTTCCTTCCTTCACACTGGTTGCTTATCTAGTATGCATAATCATATAGATCTTCTATCAGAAAGTAATAGTCTTAGTTGCAGCGACAATAAGATTGCAACGTACTGCATCGTCAACACAATGGCCTGACAATCAGCTGAAGTAAGCTAACTTTTTAGAAGCAACCCCAGTCGTCCTGCATTTCTATGAGGTCAATTTATGCAACTACACATAAATTTGGCAGCACATTCTCTCGTGGAAATGGGGAGTCTAGTATGCAGTATGCTGCTATCAAAAGTAGAACTTTAAATTAGTTTGAATTTTTGTAAACAATCCTGCAATTTATTTCCATGAAGGCTAAGATGCATCAAAAGGCTGATGTCCCTCTTTTTAGGTTTGTGAGAATGTGGCGAGACAAGTTGGACTGCTACCAGGTACAGTGTCAAGTTATGGCAGAGGCAAAAAACCTGGATTCAGTTGTCCCCGACGGAAGCAGTCGAGATATGGCATTGGAGCTTGAACTGGAGTTGATGAAATGGATTGTCAATTTTTCCTCCTGGGTGAATGAACAGAAGAGCTTCGTAAAGGCGCTGAATGGATGGCTATCACTTTGTCTTAACTACAAGGCTGAAGAGACAGTTGATGGAGTTGCTCCTTATTCGCCTGGAAGAGTGGGTGCTCCCCTTGTGTTTGTCATCTGCAACAGCTGGTCTCAAGCCATGGACCGGATCTCTGAGAAGGAAGTGATTTCCTCAATGCAAGCTCTTGTGTCCAGTGTACGCAAGCTGTCAGAGAAACAAAATGTCGAACAGACGGAGCAGATCATTGCTACCCGGGAAAGAGAAAGATGGAACAAGATATTGGAAAGGAAGACTGTGGAGATCAACAAGGAGGCAGATGTGCTTAACAGGAAGCTGGCCCTGGTACCAGGTAGGCACAGCCGGCTGCCAAGCGCACAAACATACCAGGATCATCTTTTTGACGCAAGCAGTTTGCAGACTAGCTTGCAGCGTGTTGTCCAAGCCCTAGAAAGCTTCGCCTCCAGCTCGCTGCAAGCATTCGAGCAGACCCTGAGACATGCCGAAGAAGAAAGATCGTCCAGAGAGAATAAGAATGCCAAAGTCTCATAGATTAGCAGCCTGATGTTGCATCTGACAGTGAACAAGAATGTAACAGCATGAGCAGCCTCATCGAGCGGCAGAACCAAGGCTCACAGAGATTTTTTGGTGGCGGAATCCTGACTTCTGAGTTTGCTAACAGAACCAAGGTTCGTCCATGTAGTTTGGGCGAAGTCTCATCGTCATCCGTCAGAGTAGGTATAACGTAACAGCAGGTTCATATATAGGTAAAATGCCCGTTTTGGTGGTTGTGTGCTTACCCGGTGCACTGAGTCTGTTGATTTTCTTTTCCTTGCCTGATGCTATGGTAGTGTAGCTGAATCCTTTTGAGTGAGCAATGGTGGAACAATATATTGTTCATGAAATGCAGTGTTAGCCTTTATACATGCTACTTTCCGCGAACAGCTTTTAGATTGCTGACTAGACCAAATCTTTAACAAGAGCGTGTCACCAAGTGAGGGTTAAATTTGATCTAAAGCAACTTTGAACCACGCAATGGCCAAATCTGAACCAAGTTACTAATTTTTTACCAAAAAAAAAGGCAAGCTACAAAAGTTTGGCATAGAAAAAACAAATAGATTCAAGGTACCATTTTTGTCCCCTGATTCAACTGAGGAAACGCAGAGGTGCGAACCACACCAACCCCCCCCCCCCCCCCCCCCCCCCCCCCCGCGTCGTTGCGCTGTATTGTTTGGGCTTGCTACGCCGACCGACGATGAGGCAGGCTACGCAACAGAGACAGAGAATCTGCGCTCGCGGCGAGTTGGGCTGCTACAGGCCGCAGGCTAAAAATAGGCCCAGCAATGAAATGACCCAACCACAGCGGTCACTCAAAGCGAAAACTGCATGGAAGTTTCGATGTACTGCATCGAAGAACGAAGACGACGACGACGACAAACTGAACCATGTTATCTGCATCATACAAGATATATAAGTTCACCGGGTTTACTTCAAATGATCTACTTGGATAAGTTCGATACACTTGCCTGTAACTATACATAAGCATCTGTTCGCTGATAATCTTAACTAATGATGTATTTGAAACGAACAAAAGAATAATTTTGAGTTTCGCAAAAAAAAAAAGAATAATTTTGAGGTAATACATGCGACTCCTCGGTTGTATCAGTCTGAGATCACATCATCTATCTCCGGGATGTCCAAACCGTTGCCATGACTATAGTCCGATTCTGTCTCATTGGAGGAACCCGCTGGCAGCGGCGTGTGTTCCAGAAAGTCCAGATCACAGTCCTCTCTACCAGCAAGATGGTTCTCCATAATATCTGTGGTATCCTTGTGCTCAGTTCTTGCTTTGCTCTTTTTACAGATGCAATCCAATGGGTACTCATAGAATCCACCTCTTCCAGGCTCAACCTCATTTGGCTCCCCCATGAAGCCCTTTTGAAATGTCTGAACTTCGGATGCAAATCTGTCCCAACTCATACTGGTTCGGTTCAGAAAGAGGGAGTTAAGCTTTCTAGTGTTCGGTCTTATGGTCCGCTTGTGTCCAAAATATCTCCTGACATACAAACAATATTATTCAGAATTAGCATCATTTGAAAGAATAAAAAATAAAACCATATCCAAATGGTGCCATCCTGCACATTTCACATGCCACCTATGCTTAGCTACCTGGAATGCAAGGCAAACTAGCCTAAAAGAAATGTTTGCAAAAAAAATGACTCACAAGGGGATCGGACCACATCTGGTATCAGATTCAGGTCCGATCCCCTGCGTCGCCCACCATGGACGGCGTGATCATCGGTCATCTCACCGGGATGGTGGAGGCCATGACTCACAAGGCTGCAGCCCTTGAGGAACGCCTCATAGCTCTGGAGGAGAGGTTGCCTCCTACTCCACTTCCATGGTCGCCACCCACGCCGATGTGGCCGCCGACGGCGCCCCTGGCACCGGTCGCGTGGCCGCCCTCGACACCCGTATGGTCGCCGCCGTCGCTGCCCGTCTGGTCACTGCCGCCGCCGCCCGTGTGCCCGCCACCATCCACACCCGGGTGGCCGCCGACGGTGGCCCTTGCGCCGGGTGAGTGCCTGCCGCCTTCCCCCATCGCGGCGACTTCGCACGAGTTGCCGGCCACACCACCATCGTCTCCTTGCGGCGGCCCGATCCAGCCACTTCTCGAAGGGGGGAGCGAGCCGTCGATACAGATCGGGCCTGTAGCCGCTTCCGCGGCTAAATCCACTGCGTCCAAGCCGGAAGACGCCGCACAGATCGGGGCTGGTGGGGAAGACCTCAGCCTCCAGCTCCCACATCTCCTGGGCGGCAGCACGACCCCCCTCCATGACGGCGCTGGCCTGATGTTCCTTCTCCTCGGGGGCAGGGGCAGCGAGCCAGAAGTGGGAGAGAAGGGCTACGGAGCCATAACGCCCTGTGCACATGGTGGTGCCCAACGTTTGGACTGGAGCACTGCTCACGTGATTGCTGTGGTGGGTGCAGCTCCTGAGATGGCCACTCTCCTTCCCCTTGCTGCATGTGGATGGGGCCCTCCAAGTGGTGACCAAGCTTCCAAATGGGTGCAGTTGCAGCCGCCTAGTGCTCCTCCAGTCCACACACTGTCTAGCGCCACCGCTTTCCGCTACCGGCCACCGCGAGGACGTCTCCGCTGGTCGTGGTCCCAATTAATTCCAGGTGGCCGTACCTATGCACCCCTCTCATTCCGATGGTCTCCATGGGATCCAGGCGGCTACAGGCGTGCAGGTCCAGCACGCGGAGGGTGTCCGCCGTATCTTCAGGAGTCGTCAAAAATAAAGAGTCACAGTCTATTTAAAATAAGCCGAGATGTAAAAGGCTTGTTCTTAGGAGTTCGGTTTGCGTCTAGTGGAGTCATTGTTAGTGTCATCGTTAGCTTGCAGCTTGAGGACAAGCTGCATGTCCAGGTGGGGTGTAGTGTTAGAGGAGTCAAGGGCCTATTGGGCCTTAGCCTATTAGGGTTAATTAGTCGCTTGCTTAGGGGTTAAGTAAACCTCTCTATATAAGGAGAGGAGATGTATCAATCTAATCAAGCAAGAGATTAGAAGGAAATCCCTTCTCTCTTGCCGGCCGTGGGCGAAGCCCCGCGGCCGGCCCTTTCCAGCGCCCCTACAGACCTAGACGCCGCCGCGCCGTGAACAGTACCCGCGCGTACTGTAGCACCGCGGTACTGTAGCGCGCCAGCAGCCACCACCCTCTCCCTCTCTCACGATCTCAATCCCAACAACAGCACAGCAGCCCCTATCTTCCTCCCCAATCCCTCGATCCAACAACGTCCATAACAAAACCATATCCAAATGGTGCCATCCTGCACATTTCACATGCCACCTATGCTTAGCTACCTGGAATGCAAGGCAAACTAGCCTAAAAGAAATGTTTGCAAAAAAAATGTTGGTGCTACTGCAAAAGAAAAATACCTCCGACCAGCCAACATTCTGGCCATGTTGCCGTTGTTGTTCGTCACAAACACATTGCTCTGATCGCAGACAACGAAATCAAGGGCAGCCATGCGAGAAGAGAATGGCAAGAACGGTTCCAGCTCTTCTTTGCTTGCCAGTATCTCCTTTGAGTAAAAATTTGGGAAAAGTGCCTTCAGTGGTGCCAAAGTTTCCTCTCCACCATACACATCTCCTGATGCAACATAAATGTGTACACCCCTTCCAAATCCTAAAGCCCTCAGCATTAATCCAACCTCCTCCGGTGTTAGGGGGCACTTGCCATGGCGCCGTTCTCTGTCAGAATTGGCTTCCTGCATAGAGCAAACATGAAAATATTGCTCATCAAAACTAGAAGAAATGTCACATGATCACAATCAAACGTAATTTCTTACATGCAAAGTCTTCCATCTCTTACGTATTGTGCCCAACTCTCTTCTCTCTGTTTCCCCACCTCCAAAGTAGCATCCCGAGAAGGCAAGCATGTCAGGCTCAAATCTGAACAGTGCAGACAAGGTCAGATGCAGATCTAATTGGATAGCAGTAGAGCAGTGTGCAGATGGCTAAAAACATTACCTTAAATGAAGAGCGATAAAGCGCCCGCCGCTTTTCTCTCTCATTCTCTGAACAAGAGTTTCACCCATTTTATGTATTGTATCAGTGAATCGCAATGCGTGATAATTGACTCTACATCTCAGTTTTTGAAGATAAGTTTCTAACCGATTCGAAACCCGGTAATCGAATTTGGTTAATTGAACCACCTGAACATTCATATGTCAATAAAAATTCAGCTATGCCATAAATAGTTGTGAAACTGAATCAGATAACATATAGTCACATAGAATCCTGAAACCATAGGACTTACATTTTTCTTCAAAAGAGCAGGCAGCACTCGGTTATCATAGCATAAGGGTGTACATTTCCTAGGGACGCGTATCTTGTATGGGAGAGATTTTTTGCTGATCGTATCAGGTAGTTGCTGTATGATCTTTACGTCTTTTGAGAGGGAGGATATGAAGTAATGAGCATCAAAGATATCAGAAAAATCACTGCAAAAACGAACAAAGTTAGCAAATGTGCTCCATGCCTTCAGCACGATGAATAACTGGACAGTGGAGGCTAAGTATGCAACCTTGAATCTTCCCAGAAAGATTTCTGATCGAGCTTTGGTATAACAAGAGTTGCTTTTAGAATGCGTGCTGCAACAACAGCATCTATAATCTGAAAATAAAAGAAAGAATGAAGTGCAGGGTCTACCACACCGCTGCAATCTCTAAATTGGGAAGAATGTACATAGTGGTGCCATCCAATTGTTAAAAAATACAAGCAAAGTGAGCTAGCAAAATTTACCAGTCTGGTAGTCGAACTACAGAATGATGTGAAAAGAAATGCACATATGAACTCTGTGTTTCAACTAATTAAGGGCATTGACTTTACTGACAAGCACTCATATCAAGTAGAAATGCAAAGCTAGCTGGTAAGCGCTGAACGTGCCCATATAAAATAAACAAGACAGATTTACAACACTGGATGGAATGGAACTGCCAAAGCCTATTGTCACATGCTAATGATTCCTCTCAGATTTACTGCCTCACCACCAAGAAAATCATAGTAATGCTAAACAGGTATTGCAAGCATACTTCTTGGCATTTCACTAGAAGATGCATTGTATAATAAACCAAGAAACCCAAGATTTGTCATGATTCTTGCTATCTCCTTACCCCTGTTCGCTGCTGGTTCAACCCACCACTAGCCTCAATCATCAAGTACCTATTTGATTCGGTGTTAGCTTCAGCTCCTGCCACATCATCAAAATACAATTTCTTTTATCATGCCATCTATTATCTAGAGGGTGGACCGGGTGGGCCGCGGCCCACCCTAAGATGCCCAACAAGCTCATTTACTGTATTTTCTCTTTTTTTCTAAAAGAAATTAACTGTATTTTCAGTCTCACAAGTGCTTAAAATTTTTTTTGTTTGCATTGGACCACCCTAACATTGACATCTAGATTCGCCACTGAGCTCAAACATAGAACAATAAGCAACAATATTGAAGCTAAATAATTAGAAATGTTCTTCACCTGCAAACTCAGTGCTCGCGTTGCTACAACCATAGAAGTCGTTTCCTGCCCCCGAGTCCCAGAGTTCTTCCCCCATTTTGCTCCCATCACCCTACACATCCAGTCAGATTAGTAACCACAAAACGCAACTCGAAGACTCCCAAAGCTTAGGCCACTTACTAGAACGTTAGAAGCCTGCGCATTCGTACCCATAGCAAGCACATTCCTGCGCAATTCACCCAGATTGTTCGACTGCTACAGAAAAGGAAACATGCGAGAAAATGAATCCAGTCATCCACGTAACAGTCAGACTAAAACTATAGAGATCATTGCATAGCCTGAACAAATGAGGAAAATAAAAATCGCAGCTTCAGATTGGCGTACCACGAACGTGGGGCTCTGTGGCCGGGAAGGGTCATTGCGGCCTCCGTCGCCTAGCGGCGGCGACAGGACGCAGTGGAATGCGAGCATGAGAAGAAGCAACGCCACCGCCCAACACGCCACTCCCGGCGCAGCGCACCCGCCGTGGTAGCGCCGCCGCCGCCTCGAGCCCATTCCGGGCTGCGGCTGCCGACTATCTGCACTCTCCGCGCACAGGAATGACGCATCTGCTGCGCATAATGCACCAATGCACACACGCCCCCTGTTTGTCGCTCTGTGAATTCACGGCAGCGGCTTTGCAACGGCGTGCTCTGAACTGAACTTCTGATCCCCCTGGCCCCTCGGAAGTCAGCACCGTGTGGGATAGAAGGTGGAGGTGGGAACCAACAACCAAGAATTGACTGCGGCGTCGGGATTCGGAGAAGAACACGAGTAACCTGTACCCTCGACCTCGGGGAATGGAGCGAGACAAGGCGGAGGAGAGACAGAGAAGTGCCAGCCCCGAACCCCGGAGCCCTCCTGCCAGTCCTGTGAGCTGTTTTGGGCTGGGCCTGGCAACAGGGGGGCATCGGCCCAATAAGGCTAGGCCTAGCACAATCTGAACTTGTGTTTGGTCTTTCGCGCAGCGAGTTTCGCGTTTTTTTATTTTTATATTTTTCAAAATTGTTTTTTACAGAAATATATTTTTAGTTTCATAATTTACAAATTTATACCCCGCCCGGCTGCGGGGCGGCCGCCCTCTGCCGCCCTCCTGTCGGGCGACAGAGACCTTAATGTAAATAAAATTTATTTTTAATCGCATTTTAGCCCCTGGGAGGAGGCTGCCGCCCGGTGGCGGTAGTCCTACCCGCCGCCCGGCGGGGGGGGGGGGGGGGGGGGGGGGGGCGGGGGGCGGGGGGCGGCAGGCCCCTCCCGCAGGTTAAACCTTGACCATCAGTGCGGCATTAGATGTGGTTTTAAATATTTTGGATAGAAATAAAAACCGTTAGTAAAGTAGATGAATATGAAAAGTATAACTTAGCAATTCATACACATACGCAACTGAGAACGAAATAAGTATAACATGACGACATGTCCAAAATATTTAAAACCACATCTAATGCCGCACTGACGGTCAAGGTTTAACCTGCGGGAGGGGCCTGCCGCCTCCCTGCCGGGCGGCGGGTAGGACTACCACCCCGCCACCGGGCGGCGGGTACCTGCCGCCCGGCTACCGGGCGGCAGCCTCCTCCCAGGGGCCAAAATGCAATTAAAAATAAATTTTATTTATATTAAAATCCCTACCGCCCGGCAGGGGGCCGGCCGCCCCGCAGCCGGGCGGTGGGAGTATAAATCTGTAAATTATGAAACCAAAAATATATTTCTGTAAAAAACAATTTTGAAAAATATAAAAATAAAAAAATGCGCGACTTTCCTTTCCCAGATCTGACGTGATCACTGGTCACCACGAACTACCATCGTTCCATCATGATACACCTGGTGCTTGAAGCATTAGACATGGGAAAATTCAATATTATCGTCTAAATCTCCCAGATAAAGCATTAGCAAAGTTGTTCAACGAGAAATATTGTTTCAAGAACGAAGAAAGATCAAATGTATGTACATCAGGAACAAATTTATAGGCAAACCTTGACAGTGATTGAACTTAAGCACACACTTTAGTGGCTAATGTAAGCACGTACTGTTCCTTGGGGCCCCGGCTGTCAGCAGAATTCAAGGGGACATAGATGTTGTGCTATGTACATAATCTATCAGTCTACAACACAAGAGTTCTGCACTGTAGTGTGGTATAGCCAAGCTTCATGCTAGTAGCAAAATTCACTAGCAAAGTAGCAATACAGCAAGTCACTGGAAACATATGAACCAATTGCCGAATCAATCAGCACACCTTTCACCGCGGGTGGTATGAAAAGAGGATCACAATTTCTTGATTTCCCACCGGCGACCCCGTATGACAAACCCATCAGGTGTCTGCTCAGTACCTTCCCAACTGTCCACAGCACCAGCTGAGCTTGGATCTCTGCGATGTCTTTTCCCTTTGCCAATACCGCTGTCACTGGCGCTCCCACTTATGAGAGGATCATCAATACCACGAATTGTCCTCTCTGGTGTGGATGCACTCACCCAATTGTCATCCCGGCTTTGCCTTAACTTGATGTTCTTCTTCATTTTGTCAAAGCGCTTCTCCACTGGACGTACTGCTTGTTTAACAGTGAACTTAAAATCTTTTATCACCTAATATAGAAATAAGCAGAAGACGTCAAAGATAAATTGTCATATCCTAAAATATTCCAATTAGGCAATCTTGAGACATGCTAAGTTCAAGGTGTGATCTGCAGATAAAAACTCACATATTTGCCACTGCCAACTACAAAGTCTTGAACACTCTCTTTAATATTAGTAGCAATTATCTCATCTGGTTCCAACTGAGGAAGCCTCACTTTGGTAGGTCGACTGATGTCCTTTATCTCATCAGGATCCACAGGATCTGAGGCTGCATAGTCCCCAAGTACTGAAATGTTTGTAGGTGAATATTGTTTGCCTAGTAGCTCATATGGTTTTGCAGGGAACACATACAGGTGAACAACTGAAGCTATGCCCATCTGTTTTGTAGGAAGACATGAAATATGATAAGTAAAAGGAATAATTTTGGGAGCCTGTCTAACTTGAAAAGGAAAGGTACCTCTATACAAATGATGAAATCCTGAATACTTGATTTTAACTCCAAGCTTTGTGCTAATGGACTTCTAACCAAGCCCAAAGAATACATGATAGCAATTATCACACCCTGCCACCAAGTCAGAAACACTATTGACTTGAACGAAAGGAATTTAGCCAATGGCTTAATATGTGCCAACTCATCCTTTGTAGCCGTGTACCATTCCACTAAACAGTATAGGGCCCAATATTGACTGAAGTTCAGGACTACAGCAAAGTAAGGGTATCTGCAGACAGAAAAAGGAGTGGAATGCAAGATGCGCATAATTAGGAGGATAAAGAAATGGCTATCACAGATTCACAGTTCATACGGGTAGACGATTCATTGTCAAGATGACAGAGACCATTGCACATTTATGTATATCTACTATCATAGTCTTTATGTGAAATCCTTCAAACTAAACTATTTCAATTTTCACATATATCCAATCAATCAATATGGAAGATTCTTTTCCTTCGGGGCTCAATAAATAGTGCAAATGCACAATTATCACTTGAATGGAAAAAAAGGAGCATCTTACCCACATCCCCATTTGAATTCTCCTTCACAATATACACCGAAAGGTTGAAGAATAAGAGACAAGCTAGCTGTGAGTGTCTTTATAATCACCTGCACACGTACGAAGTATTTAACCCAAGTTGCTTGCAAATTCTAAATATTCTAATTCAACTAGATGGACAAGTGTTCATACGTATTGAAATATACCAAATTTGATAATCTGGTAAAACCGCACACCAAGTCTCCATGGCTTCAATATGTAATTAATAGGAAAATGATGATGAATGACACCCTTTTCTGAGGCATGATGCAGAAGAGGTTCCCCGGAATCTTCGCCACCTTCCCTCTTCAAAAATGCAATAGTCCTTTCTTCACCACCTACATTACAATTACAGTAAACAATGAAATGTAGCAAATAAGCAACAGCAATTGGAAAAGAAACAGGTAAAGGCGTAAAGCTACTCCAATAATATAAATTCCCCAATGAAATAACGATCGAAAATACAAAAAAAAGGCTGCACGGAAATAAATCTACCAAACTGTTAACAAATCGGTCTGATATAACATATTTAACAAGTTGATGCTTCTTGTATTTTATCAAGAAGAAAACAGTAGGAGAATAAGAATAGTGTTGACATCTTCTATGGGTTCTCGATGGCATATCTTCCAGTCAACATAAAGAAAGTCAATATGAACCGCTGTTTAGTCCTTGGATGAAGAAGGGTAGTGACTTCATCTAGTTGCATTGCATGAATTACCAAATAGCTGCATCTCAAGCACACTTCATATCCATGACTCATGTAAAGAGAGAAAAAAGATGCACCTATAGGATTGATGGTACTGATTTACAGCAGAAAGTGTAGATGCAGCTTTTAAGTGCATGTAAGAATGCACATAACAAACACTAAGGGTTGCATTAGAAGCTAAAATGCCTCAGAGGTTCAGAAAATAAATCACCTAAACAAGCAGTTATATATCTTCCAAAGCAATACATAGCAAATGCCTCATAGCCATCACGCAAGATGCCACAGTAGACACTGGTGTCTGGATTTACCAACGAAACATACTGTAGAAGCAAAGTATCAAAGATTAATTAGATTGAACTACACCAATCAGCAAAGAGTTCAAAGTTGTTTGGAGATGTCACCGATTCAATAGCATAGCAAGGGACCATTAAGATAACACCAAGAACAAATTTCTGTTCCTGCAAACATGATGAGATGGATATTTGATTAACCCCTTGAGTGTTTTAATGGAACATGGTGTAATATTCATATTGTCCTCTGATAAAAATTGACAGTATAAAAAGTACCCATTACTGAACATGGTGTTGTTGTAAAACAAACCTCTGGATTGTTGTATGCCGAGAGGTGCTCAAATATCAAGTACATCGAGAGAGAAACAGAAAGCAGCATAAAGAATCCTGATATCAGTATGGCCCATGTTGGCGCTGCATATTTGTCCGCTAAGGGCAAAAGGAGCCCGAGATTGACCCTCATGGAAGCTGATAACACTTTGTCGACCTCCTATGCTCTTAGTCCTCAACATCATAGAACTGCACATTCACTAGAAGACTGAACATCTCAAGAACGTGAACCAAATTACCAGTCGAAGTTGTGCTTATCTGCAGGACCAATGTATTAAGATTAGAGTATCAGTGATCAAAGCTCAACTAGTTAATAAGATATCTCAGATGATAAACAGACTGCTAAACATCTCAATCCATTCATAGGCAACTATGGAAAAAGTAAATAGTCGCAGAACGAGTAAGGATTTGCAGGTAATAGATACCACTTGCATTATTGCATACGGATAAATGGTTTTCCTCTCAGATAAATGATAAACAAAATCTGAAAAAATTTCTTGGCAAAATTAAGAAGTTCTAGTCCTAGAAAATCCAAGCTCAAGTAAGCAGGTGAACAACCAATAGAAAGTGACAAGCTAAACGAATTCCTTGTTTTAGCAGTATCAGATCCAATTTCAGGGGAAAAACGAGGAATAGAAGTGTCATTTCTTGAAGGCAATGTTTCCTCACGGCTACAACAAGCAAAGGAAGTATGAAACCATGCTACATAGCTGGACCAACAAACCAAGTCAGATTATTTTCTGGTACGGGAACTCGTGAACTAATGGAGATAGCCAAACATCAAATCCTCCAGTTTAAGGGGCAACCATCTAAGTTTCCATTCCACTGGAATCATACTCGTGTGGAGCAAAGCAAAGGGGCGACTGAGTTCCGCTCAAATTACACCGCATCAGTGCATCACAACTCCTAAACTAATTGGATGAGCCGAGAGAAAGAGGTTTAGCCCCGATTTGACTCGAAACCCTAGAGCCAAAGGGAGAGCTGAATCAAGCACCTGAGCGGCTGCTCGGAGCTCCTCGACGCCGATTTGAAGATCGAGCCGCGCGGGGGCGCGGCGGCCGGAGGTGCCTTGCTAGTTCCGCGGCAAGAGGGGAAACCGGGAACGGTACCGCGCCGGCGTCTCGTGGCCCCGGCCCGCCGGCGGATGCCAAGAGGGGCGTGGCTGATCTGCTGATGTGGCGTCGATGACTTCTGTACCCAGATGAGATGAGAGGCGTCCAAAAGAAAAACTTCCGGGATTACGCGGCTCCAGGCTCCAGCTGAAAAGTTGGGTAGGAGCACGGCAAGTCGGCGCTGGACAGATGCGAAGACGAAGGAAGGAGTAGCCATATCGGGATCTTCAGGAGCATTAAATAATTAAATATAGTACTCACCACATTGAATCTGCAAATAAATATTAAATATAATTGAAAAAATAATTAATTATAAAATTTAATTGTAAACAGCGAGACGACCTAATTAATTTATAATTGAACTTTTATTATTAAATAATAATAAAAGTGCTACAGTATCAAAATTTAAAAAAATCACAAACTAAACAAAATTTAAAAACAAAATGAATACAGTATGAACTAGAAAACCAGGCGCGCCTTTGCCACGCCCTTGTTGGAGTGTAAGACTATCTCCAACAGCACGAAGTCAAATCCAAAACCCATTTGTCGGGTTGGGTCGTGCACAGTAAAAAAAATTCCCCAACAAAAAGATCCAATCTCCAACAGCGGACCCATCCTCACCGCGCTCGCTCCCACCGCGCTGGCCGCGCCCCGCCGCGCCTCGCCGTGCTCGCTCCCCACCTCGCTGCGCTGGCTGCTGCTCGCCGTCGTCCGCCGGCCCGCCTCGCCGTCGTTGCCCGTTGGCCCACTTACCGTCGTCGGTCGCTCCTCACCGCGCCCTGCTGCTCGCTCCCAACCTCGCTGCACTGGCTGCAGCTCGCCGTCGTCCTCCGATCTCCCTCACCGTCGTCCGCCGGACTGCCTCGCCGTCATCAGCCGCGCCCCCGCCGCTCCTTGCCGCGAGCTCGCCTCGCGCTCGCTGGCCCCACCCCAAAGCCGCGTCGCTCCCCGCCGCGCCGCTCCTCGCTGGCCACGGCCCGCCGCACCCCGCCGCGAGCTCGCCTCGCGCTCGCCGGCAGCTCCCCTTCACTCCCCGCCGCGTGGTTGCCTCGTCTCGCCGACCCCACCACTACAGGTGCAAGAGGTTTGCGTCGCGGTGAGGGCATGACCTTTATTTACGTTCTGGCTTCATGGGAACCCAAAATGGGTACTTGGTTTGTGTTGCCTGTTGGAGAGTGTTTTGGGTAGGGAAAAGGACTGTGCACAACCTAAAATGGATTTGGGTCAAGCTTTGGCTGCTCTGTTGGAGACAGCCTAAGGAGTGGCCAGCCGAATTGAACCATGCGGTCGTGCTGGCATGGTGGCTCGCCGAGCTTGGAGCCGTGCATGAAGCACCACCTAGCTGGGACTCCGACCTCGGTGGCGGCCCCGCACCCTGTGCGCCCGACTGTGGCACGTCACACGCGCCAAACGTGCTGCATGTCACCTGTCTGCCAGTGCAGACTGTGCGCTCGTGCTGACCGCCGGTCACCTGTCACACGCGCCAAACGTGGTGCTTGTCCTGCAAGTGGTTCGCGCGGCATGAGTAGGAGGAGCAAGGCGCGGCCTATCCGTCGTCGTTGAGACGTGAGAGTGTAGGCTGTGTAGCAGGAGGTTGCCGTGACAACGGAGCCGAGTCATTCGCCGGCCGGTCATAAATTGGCCTCGGTAGAACATGGAATTATAGTTGGCCAAATGAGCGGCACGGCACGATCCAACCCGGGCACGGCTAGGCACGGCACGCCCAGCCACGAAAAGGCTTTCGTGCCGTGCCGTGCCGCCCAGCGTGCCGTAGCCGAGGCCCAGGCATGGCAATAAAGCCTTTCGGATCGTGCTGTGCCGCCTGCCGTGCCCGTGCCGCCCAAATGACCCAAGCACGAGTTAAGCACTAAAATAGTACAAAGGCTTGTTCAATAGAGTATATAATCATGAATCAACAGAATACTACAGAATTCAACAGAATACAAGTAAGAACAGAAATCCACCACACAGATACACAATCCATAGCACACAACAGCACACAACAAGAGATAAGAGTCAAATTATTAAAGGATGAGCTGTTTTGTGCAATGCCTGCCTCATTAAAAATCTATCTAGGTAAAAACTCACACCTCGTGAGAAAACCCTAGATAGGAAAAAAAGGGTACAGCCCAGCTCATTAAGTTCAATTTCAAGTCTTAGTTCACCTCATACAGTCATACAGTGCAAATAAACTACCCTATTACACAGCAGCTTGTGCTGAATTGTCATCAAGGTACTGATCTTCATAAATTGCCTCCAGGTCACCATCCTCCACCATGTGCTGAGCTCTTTCATCTGCAGCCTCCCAATCCTTGATGCATGTGAGCATTTCTACCATCTCTGGCTTCAACTAACGCCTCCTCTCCTCTATGATCCTGCCAGTTAGACTAAAGGTAGATTCTGAAGAGATGGTAGAAACAGGCACAGTTAAAACATCCCTAGCTAAGATAGAAAGAACTGGATAGCTCTGTTTGTGCTCATGTCACCAGTTTAAGATGTTGAAATCATCATCAAACTGGCTGACAGTGTCACTATCTAGGTAGGCAGTAAGTTCGGAAGAAATACCATATCCACCACCAGAGCTTGCTGCTTGCAGCAAAGCATTTGCAGATGTCCTTCTACTAAGAGGAGTACTAAAAGAGCCAGCAGTACTAGCACTGCCAAGACCAAATCCAAGAGTAGTAGAAGTAGAAGTAGAACCATCACCAAAGATCTTACCCCATTGAGCTTTTTTCTTACCAGTAGAAGGTTTATGTGTAGGCCTAGCCAATCTAATAGAACCAAACTTGCTTTCATACTTGGCAAACATGTTAGACAATGTAGCTCTCACAGAGGTAAAATAAGCAGAATAGTCAGTACCAGTTAAACTAGAGAGCAGCTTTAGAGCATTGCTAAAACCTTTTATCTTACCTCTAGGATTCATGATGAATGCAATAGAATAAAGCAGAGGTATATCATTCCAGTACTTAAGGTATTTAGATTTCATAGTAACTACCACCTCTCTAAGCATTCTGTCATTTTCATAATTTTTAAGTTTTCCAGCATTTCAATGAGATTATGCAACATAAGTGGAGCAGTGGGATAGTAAACACTAGATAATACAACAGTAGAATCATAAAACAGTTCAAGGAACTCTAGAATTTTTTCAGCAACATACCAATGTCCATCAGTCAAGAGATAAATATTACCTTCTGCCCTAGGGTACTAGGTTTGGATGAACACATCAAAAGTTTGCTTGTGGGGAACAAGATGCTTAAGCATGAGATAGGTGGAGTTCCACCTCACATCCATGTCTAACTGAAATTTTCTAGGCCTCACACCAACAGCAATACAGTAGGACTTATATGTAGCAATGCACTGGTTAGAAGAGTTCACAAATGAAATAGCAGTCCTAAATGCTTTCAAGTAAGGTTTAAGCCTTTTCAAGCCAGACTTAACAATCAAATTAATTATATGGCAAGCACATCTCTGATGTAAGTATTCATCACTAATATAACCTCTAATTAAAGGTGTCAGTGCTTCCATAGCAGAGGCATTAGTAGAAGCATTATCTAGAGTGATAGAGAACATCTTATTAGTCAAGCCAAAGTCTTGGATCACAGAGTGCACACGCTCACCACTATGACTCACATCAATAAGTCTGAGACCCAAGACTCTCTTCTCCAGTTGCCAATCAGTGTTAACATAATGACAAACCACACTAAGGTAATCTTCCTTAGCATTACCAGACCATATATCAGAGGTCAAACCAACAGAGCTAACAGAATTAGAGCTCAAGTACTTCACAAGATCATCACGACGTTCACTAAAGTACTTGGCAATATCTCTAGTAATGGTCTGCCTACTAACAGGAGTGAATCTAGAGTTATGAGCAATCTGAATGTACTCTTTAAATTCATCAATTTCACCAAACCCTAGAAGCGGATCTAGCTTTGCAATCAAACGGCACATTTGAGTACGAGCAACATCAGGACTGTACTCCCAAGTATGCACATTACCGCCAGCATCAAAACTAAGGATCGACTGAGCACCAGACTTATGTTTCTTACAGCAAGTTAGAAGATGCTTAGATGGCCTGTGCCACTACTGGAATAGCCAGAAAGAATGCTCTTGCAGTGATGGCATTTGGCTCCATACCCGACAATCTTACCATTGACCTCCTTGAAGAGCTTCTTGTACTCGTCCCACACCTTGGAGGTGCAGGGCCGTCCCTGCTTCTCGCCGGCATGGCTGACAGTGTCCGGCGCAGCACCGGCAGCTGCACCACCAGCGCCAGCATCAGCACCTACACCAGCATCAGCACCGGCACCAGCAACTGGTGGGGGAGGGGGCACGATTACTTCAACATTACCATGCAGGCCAAAAAGCTCCTCCCAGTCCTTCTCCATTCCGTCCTCGTCGTCCCCCTCCAGGCCCATCATCCGCAAGTCGCCGTTGATGGTGTGGCCCTCGTCGTCGTCGTCCATGGCATGGGGGGTAGGCCTTCGGCGCGTCATGGCTTCACATCAGCCGAGGGGTCAATCTAGGGTTAGGGTTTGCATCTGCCGAGGAACTGCGCAGAGGACTAAATCGATCAGAATCAGGAAAAGAAATCAAAACAAAACAGAAAAACCAAGTTTAGGGTTTCCGGACTTACCAGATCCAGAGCACCAAGGACGCCGGCGAGGTCGAGGACGGCCGGATCTACGGGATTTATGGAGGGATAGTCGGGTTTGGGGACGGATTTGAGTTGAGGAAGCGAGTCGACCAGTGAAGATGCAAAAAGTAGGGACGAAAACAAAGAGCAGAGGGCGAGTGGGATAGAGTGGACGGCCAACAGGACAACCAGCTTCTGGTGGTGTAGGGCAACGGCGGCGAGCCGGCGACCGGAGTAGGAGAAGAGGGTCAGATCGATATGGGAAGGAGAAGGAGAGAGACGGAGGGGTCAATCTAGGGTTAGGGTTAGGCGAGGGGAGCGGATGGAGCGAATGGGAGGCGGGGGAGGCCGGAGGGCGCGGCCAGCGCCTTATACCCGCTCCGCCGGGCTGGGCCAGCAGCAGGCCTCCCAACGGCTCTTTTGCCTGCGGCCCGACCCGGCCTGGGGAGCGGGCCGTGGGCCGTGCCTGGGCCGCGTGCCGCCCGTCGGGCCGATCGGGCCGGCCTTTTCGGGACGTGCCTACCTGCCTGGACACGTCCAGCGGGCTGGACCTCAGGCCCAGGCACGGCCCGTCTTCGGGCCCATGCCGCCCATAACTCGAAAATCCCCGGGCCCGGGCCGTGCTCGTGCCGGGCTTTTTTGGACCGGGCCTCGGGCCCCCATGGGTATCGGGCCAAATGGCCAACTATACGTGGAATCAGGCTGCAAGAGGTTGACACGAGGGATGGCTTGATTAGCCTCCATGTCGTGTCAATTTATCATGTCAAGCACTCAAGCTATCGTTTGGTGGCATGCCATGTCAAGTTATCGTTTGGTGGCATGAGTTTTTTCTCCGATTAGAAGTGTGGCATGCTATAGCTATACATGACCATGAACCAAAAACATTGGTATATCAAACTTGCATAAGCGATCCGACAATCGATCAAAATGCACTTGGTTTCACACAAAAAAGGGTATTATTGATCATCATTAGTCGCAATCGCAAACAATCTAAATAAGCTCAGCTCCTGTTCATGATGGAACACTGTACATCACAAATACGAGACCAGCAGGAGTAAGACATGCCTCCTTGAAGGATTTTAAGCTACTGCATTCAGGAACTTCGCGCACTCAGCAGTGCCGTCAAAAACAAATTCGAGTGTCACTGTCAAGGCAGACGTAGCAGCATTTCTCAGTCCGTACAGTGCAGCGCTACCCAACTCTAGGAGACGGGTAGGCGGCGCGGCCGCCAGCCGGGCCAGCCCAGTCCGCGGTCGACCCCGACCCGGGCCGCTGGGCGCCGCGCCCGCTCCGCGCCGCCGCGGGGCGCGGGGACGCCGAGCCATCGGGCCTCGTCGTCGCCACAGCGGACCGGGTGGACATGGACTCGACCTCCTCAAGCACCGCGACGACCTCCCGCATGGAGGGCCGGTTCTTGTGGTCGGCGGCGAGACACCGCAGCGCGAGCTGCGCCGCGCGCTGCGCGCCCCGCGACGAGTACTGGCCCTCGAGGCGCGGGTCGACGAGCCGCGGCAGCTTCCTGCGGTCCGCCAGGAAGGGCTTGGCCCAGTCCACCAGGTTGTGCTGCGCCGCCGGCCGGTCCGTGTCCAGCGCGCGCAGGCCCGTCAGGATCTCCAGCAGCACCACGCCGAAGCCGTACACGTCGCTCTTCACGTACAGGTGGCCCGTCGCGACGTACTCCGGCGCGGCGTAGCCGTAGGTGCCCATGACGCGGGTGGTGACGTGGCTACTGCCGCCGGCGGGGCCGTCCTTGGCGAGGCCGAAGTCGGAGAGCTTGGCGTTGAAGTGCTGGCCGGGCGGATGAGAAGCAAAGGGGAGTTAGAGGGCACCGTCCATGCGCATGACGGCGGCGCAACGCGAGGCAAGCGACGGGGCGCGGCGTACCGTGTCGAGGAGGATGTTGGAGGCCTTGAAGTCCCGGTAGATGACGTGCTTCTCCGACGAGTGCAGGAAGGCCAGCCCGCGGGCGGCGCCTATGGCGATGCGCAGCCGGAGGCTCCACGGCAGCGGCTGCACGGCTGCTCCGCCCTCTGGTTGATGATGCACAGGAAAACGAAGGAGTTACCTTTGGTGCATCACCGACACATTTTGATTTTGACCTCTGAACAATCAACAATTCGGCTTGCGTGTGCGGACAATGCGACCGACCGACCGTCCATGTGCCACAGCCCACAGCACAAAGATCTTGTTTTTTTTTCCATCGTGATTGATCGCCATCTAATGATCGAACTAGTAGTACATTATCGATCCAGGTCAACTTACTGCGTGGCTCGCTTCGGAAGAGGTGGTTCTCCAGGCTGCCCTTGGCCATGTACTCGTACACCAGCAGGAGCTCCTTGTCCTCCCAGCAGTAACCCAGCAGCCTCACCAGATTGGGGTGCGAAAGCCTCCCGAGGAAATTCACCTCCGACTGCACCACCAATCACATTTTTTTCATGACGCATTTTAAACAATAAAAAACACCAAGCACATGAGCAGGATATAAACCAACCAAACGTGCCCATCACTAAGCGCGCAGCATGCGGTGCTACCACTCTGACATTTCCATGTGGATCTCAGTCTCCAATGTCAACACGATTTTTTTGTCGCGAGTGGTGGCGTAGTAGCATTTGCCAGCAATTTGAAGGGAATAAAAAAGAAGAGGAGGAGCACAGATAGCAGTTGAGAATTATGCCCTGTTGGGAGGAAAAAAACTATGGGGCGTGGGAACACGGTGAGCGTCTGGAAACAAGGACTGCAATGACACGACCTATGCTTCGCGGATAAGTGTTTGCTGATGGCTAAAGTCTACACCTTACCACTGCTTCTGGCATTCGTTCGGCGGTTCTTTTCTGTTTTTCAACAAAGTGAATACGGCAGACTACATGGTTTTTTCTGCTCGGTTAATCAGAAAATGTGTGGAGAGTTGCAGACATTCAGAAGGTTCAGAGGACAACTATGGGTCTATGGCTTGACCAGAACGCGTTCTCACCTGCCATTCCTGCACGCCCTGCAGGCTCTCGGGGTTGAGCTTCTTCACGGCGACGGGCATGCTGCTGCCGGCGCCGTTCCGCGCGGGGCTCAGGGTCCGCTCGTCCACCCAGCCCTTGTGCACGCGCCCGAACCCGCCCTCGCCGAGCACGCTGTCCGCCTTGAAGCTCCGGGTGGCCGCCGTGAGCTCCGCGAACGTGAACACCCGGAGGTTGGGCACCTCCAGGATCCTCCCGTCCAGACCAGCAGCCCCGCCGCCCCCGCTCGCCGCGCCTCTGCCCGCCGGGCGCGGCTTGGCGCCACCCGTGCTGATCGTGGGCGCGCCCGGCGGCGAGCTACCGGGCAGCCCGGGGCTCACCGCGGCGTTGGACGCGGCCATCACGCGCTTCGCCATTGCAACTGCGAGGATAAACACCATGATCGAGCACGAAGCGCGGCGTCGGCCACGAGAGAGGAAACGGTGCGTTGACACGAACGATTACATACCTTGCGGGTGCGCGTGGTGGGCATGGGCCATTGCCTTGACCGCCCCCACCTCCGGCACGTCGGAGCCGAAGCAACAGTTACCCATGGCCGGGGGGCAAGCTAGCGGCGCTGCCTGCCTCCGAATCTCCGATCCCGTGCCTCTCGATCGTCTTCCTACCGCCGGCCGGGCAGCTGGTGGCTCGGTATATATGGGCTGACTTGTCTCGGCCGCCGTGCTCATCCAGGCGCGCTCCAGCTATTGCTTCGCTTCTCTGTTCCTGTCCGACATCCGAATAACAAAGCAGAGAAAAATGGCCTGGTCGTGGGCGTGGAGAGCGCCAGAGCGGAGACCGGAGGGGAGGGACAAGCTGGAGGACCTACGGACATGCGCGTTAGGGAAGTGGGGGGATCATGCGCTCATGGCCCGGGTGTTACTCGGCACCCGTGCAGCTGGCCACAAGCCACGTATCCGTATCCCAGTCCACGGACAGGACGAGCGTGTGTTACCTTCAGAACGGCAGACGGCAGCAAACTACGGGGAGGTAAGTCACTCTCGTGTCTTTCCAATCTGCTGTTTCTCCTGCGTCATTCACATTGATTGGAGCTGGCCAATGGAACTCAGCGCGCGGTCATGTTCTTGGAAACTGTCACCCCGGTCACGGCTTGTAGCTGAAGCATGTCCTCTAGTATTATTCCTGGCCATATGAAGAATTGGTGGTAGCTTTCAATGCAATTTTTGCACCAGGTGTGTGATCTAAGCTACAAAAGAGAACGCATATGAAAAATAAGGGTGTGTTTAGTTTATTTTGCAAAAAGATGTAAAGATGGCATTTGAAGTATTAAATGAAGTCTATTTGCAAAACTTTTTGCATAGATGGGTTGTAAATCGCGAGACGAATCTAATGATGCTAATTAATCCATGTTTAATCAATAATTAGCGGATAGTTACTGTAGCATCACTGTTGCAAAATCATGGATTAAGTAGGCTCATTAGATTCGTCTCGCGATTTACAGTCCATCCATGCAAAAAATTTTGTAAATAGACTTCATTTAGTGCTTCAAATTAGTAAGATTCCGTTTCACTTTAATGCGTTTACAGCTTTTTTGCGTTTTCATGTAAAGAACTAAACAGAGCCTAAGTGTGTTTTTGTTTCCACAGTTATCCTAGTTGGTTCTTTGCTCGAGCTTTTTAGTAGCTTCCGATCCATCCTTTCTTCCTAGGGTTTCATAATTCATAATTTGAAGGTAAACATGTAGCTTGTGCGAATTAGAGCTGAAATTGTCTTGGAACAAGCTCTGTCCAAAAAGGTAAAACCTCAATTCTAAGGTTCTAACACTCTGCCCCGGTTTCAAATGATGAAGTTCCTTGATTTCTATGTGATTAAACAGTAGCTCCACACAACATTGAATATTTGCATGTTTCAAAGAGGCATTTATACTGTAAAAAATACAGATATTTGTTTTGACATGAAAATTTATACAAATCTTGCAGATGGTAGAATAAATGAATAATGCAAATCCTCGCAAAAAAAAAACAATGCAAATGGCAGTTCAGCTATTTTCTACGTCAAGGTAAGCAGCACTAACTGGCGGCCCATTAGGTGTCAAAAAAAACTGGCGGCCCATTAACGCGTGTAAAGTTTCCCGGGCCTAATTTAGGTGCACCCTGAAGCGCGAACCCAGCACACGGCCCGCTTCTTCGACGTTCCACAACTCACACGAATCCACCGACCCAACCACGCGTCGCGGATGCCGCACCCACCCGGTCGCTGTCCCTGCTTTTCCCCGTTCACGCACACCCACGCGGCCGCGCACCCCGCAAAACGGCAAAACCCAACCACCGTTCCACTTTCCACCACCCTCCGCCTCCGCTCCCCCGGGATTCGAAAGCCACCGTCCTGTCCCCCCGCAAAACCCTAGCTCCAGCCACCATGAAGGGCAAGGCCGACGCCTCGAAGAAGGGCGAGGGCAGGTAGGATCTCCGCGCCCGCGCCTGGCGCCGGTCACGGTGCCGGAGCGAGAGTTTCCCCTTTACTTTCTGATGGCGGGGCGGTGCTCCTGCTCACGCTTCTGTTTGGTGGTGGTTGCAGGCTCAAGGCCGGCGGTGGCGCCGGCAAGCGGAAGAAGGCCGCTGCCAGCGGCAAGCCCAAGCGCCCGCCCTCCGCCTTCTTCGTCTTCATGTGAGTTCTCGCCCCCTCAACGAGTCATTGCTCACTCAGAGCTCCAGATCTGTTATCTGTTTCTCTTGGAGGTTTTGCGGATTCCCCCCCTCTGTATAGCGTGTTTTGACGTTTGTTTGCACTGCAGGTCTGAATTCAGGCAGCAGTACAATGCACAGCACCCTGATAACAAGAGCGTCGCCGCCGTGAGTTACCTTGCACTCTGCTCTCCCCTGTTATTTTGTTCTGGTTATTTGCAGATGTCTTATTTGTTCGTGTTGGTGGGTTATATTAGGTGAGCAAAGCAGCAGGGGAAAAGTGGCGTTCTATGTCAGACGAAGTGAGTAGATCTCTCGAATATTACCAACCTTTTGTTTTGGATCTAGATCTATAGTGCATTTAGTCAATAGTAGTTTTCTAACATGACAGTGTGATGCTTTCATGTTTATAAACAATGTTGAAGTATATAAATAGTTGAAGACGTGTGGTTATTACATCTGGAATAAATGAAATAAAATAGAGAAAGTAGAGGTCGAGTTAGACCTGAATAGTAGACTTAAACGCCCATATTTAGGTTTCAAAAGTGTTCAGCACTGTATCTCGGAAACCCAGCTCTTATATTATAATGGCTAATGTGTATGTTGTTTTGTTTCTGGAATAAACTATCATTAGGAGAAGCAACCCTACGTGGACCAAGCTGGGCAGAAGAAGCAGGACTATGAGAAGACCAAGGCCAACTTTGATAAGAAGGTAATTTTGGAATGGTGGAGCATGTTCAATCATTCTTTTTGTTTGTTTGTTATGCTGTAATTTGAGTCTTCATCTTCCTTAGGAGAGCACAAGCTCAAAGAAGGCTAAGACTCAGGATGACGATGGCTCTGACAAATCAAAGTCTGAGGTTGATGATGAGGATGGCGGGAGTGATGAGGTATAGAAAATTAAGAAATTTTATGGATGATATATGTGTTCGGTGCTAATGATATTTGCCTATTCAGTGATTCTAATGAATATTTATTCTATTTGATTGGGTCTCTGCAGGAAAATGATGAAGATGAGTAAATAGCGTCTCCATTGTCATGAGATAGCAAATGGAGTGTTAGCTTGTTAGGTCCCCGATTAGCTTAATTGTTTGCTATCTTTAATATTAAGTTGTTTGGAACAGGTGTGTATGAAGGGGATCTATCAGACTTGTGTTTCATGAGGTTGTTAGTTTATTGCATTAGCAAAGAAAAAGCCGAATGCTGTTAGCTGTTCTGTTGCTTTTCTTTTGCTAACCACTTGTGGCTCAACTTGCTGTGCCTGTTTCATTCACTAATCTAATGACTAGTCAGTTATTAGTCTGATGTTTTGGTTTTATATGTTTCTTTGATGTGTGGTGCGTGCCCTGCATAAGTTGAAGCGATCCGCCATATGCTGTGAATCTCTGTTTGTGGCTCATTCCATTTGAGGCTGTTTGCTACTGGGCCGCTCTATGTGAGTTAGTTGTTGACATTTTTCTAGCAGTTTTGTTGCCCTTATTGAGATAATTTCAGCCCTGTTTGTTTACAAGCAAGATTATATAATCTAGCTTATAGGTGATGGATTACATCATCTGGTTATTATAAACTTGTGAGAGAAATAATCTATGAGGTGTTTGGGACACAGATTATTTGAGGTCTAGATTACTATAATCTGAAATATTCATGTTTTCAGAAGCTTATGTATTGCTATAATTTGGAGGTGTAGATTATAATCTGATGAATAAGCTGGAGTGTTTGTTTCCTTCTGAGATTATTTTTCAGATTTTTAGCTGGATTATATAAGCTGGTGTGCTTGTTACTGTTCTTCATGTACTGCTGGAAGTGGATTTGCGTTGCATGGATGCATCGGCTGGTTACCCATCTCTGTAATAATGGGATGCAAGCCACACTTGTTGCAACAGTATGGGTACTTTATAACATCTTGTTCTGCAGGGCCGTCTGATACCACCTCGACGGGGTTGCATATGCATCCAGTAAATGCGTAGCATTACTATATCTTGTCTTCATGAATTGGCTTTTGTGATGCTGCAGCTGTGCTATGCTTTTATTTTGAAAACGAAAACTATACCAAGGCTCATCATGGCCAGCACAAGGCTGTGTCGATCATGATTGAGTTGTAGTTCAGTGTAGGGATTGGTGTGTAACGATGGAGTTGCTGAACAAACTGTCTGTTTTTCCCAATTTCCGCTGGGCGCGTAACGATCGAGTTGCTGAACAAACTGTCTGTTTTTCCCAATTTCCGCTACAGAGATTATTGCGGAAGCTGCATACCAAGCGCATTTCCGTCCGGTGCCTGTTTAGAATTGTGATGTGAAGCATGCCGCAGTTATGCAAGGCTGCAAGTGGTCCAGTGCTTGTTACCAAGTGTGATGTGAAGCATGCACGGTTAAGTTCAAAGCATGCCACAGATAAGCAAGCAATTAAGACCATAACTGTTCATTGGATCTGATGTATTGACTATGATCTCCAATTTGTTCCAACACATGAGAATGTTTAAGTGTTTGATGACTTAATTAATTGTTCCCTTCCTGACTTTCATGGTCGAGGGGTGGAGCTTCAAGCTGCTAACGGTTTGGTGCCAAACTGGTTTTGATGGATTAGTTTTTCATTTGGTCTAGCTAGATTCAGTGGGAAATAGTCTAGACTATATATTGGTGTAGTCTGGTTCAGGTTAATAGTTAAATCAGTTTGGATCTGTCCGGTTTAGTTTGCATTTGGTTTATTATCTGTTTCTGTTTGCGTATGCAATACATGGTGACACTCTAGCTGTCTTCCACGACCCGTCGTTGCTCATCCATCGCGGCCGTCACCGACTCACCTGTTGCCGGCGTCATGTGCCATGGACCAATCCACCGCAGCATGCCGCGTGGGCAGGGCTGGCATCTCATCTCTGGTGTGGTCACCATAGCCAACGGCGAGCTTCCAAAGCATGTTAGGATTGGTGCTGGACGTTAGCGTTTCTACCACGATGAGGAAGGTAACAAGATTGACGAGCTTCCAAAGCATGTTAGGATTGGTGCTGGACGTTAGCGTTTCTACCACGATGAGGAAGGTAACAAGATCGACGGTGGGATCGTGCACAGCAGCCATGAGAAATATGATGTCGTTGCTCATGGTTGGAAATAGCCCGCTATAGCCTCGCTATAGCCCGCTAATAGCTTTTTAGGAGATCTACCGCTACGCTATACAATATTTGTCCGCTATATCCGCTAAAAGAGGTTTTATGAGATTTAGCCATGCTAAATGTCCGCTAAATAGGTTTTTGTGAGACTTAGCAGTGCTAAATGTCAATAGGGTACTGTTGGGTAGTTAAGAGACGTGTTAGACTCAAATTTTAGGTGTTAGACCAACAATACTTATAATTTGTATGAGATTATTTATTATTTTATCATTCCGCTAAATGATTTAGCTTTCGCTATAGCCCGCTATAGCTTCGCTATAGCTATTCTATAGCTTTTAGAGAAGATTATCGCTAAACTTCATAGCCCGCTATTTCCAACCTTTTGCTATGCTCTCTTTTCTTGGATGACCCAGTGAAGGCAACTTGGAGACGGTGGGATCGTGCACAGCGGCCATGAGAAATATGATGTCGTTGCTATGCTCTCTTCTCTTGGATGACCCAGCGAAGCCAACTTGGAGGCGAGCGGACAAGATTGAACCTGTTTGAAATTTTGGATTGGTGTGGTTTGGCCTCAATTTTGCTTATGGGAGGTTTGGTTTAGAGAGGGAAAATGATGGGTTGGTCTGTCACTGTCTTGGGCTCACGATGCTACAGTAAATTGGCTTGGCACGGGTTCAGTCCGAATTTAAGACCATTAGCAGCTTGAGTGGAGCTACTTGCCGACCCTATGCTGCATCGACATGCAACATTGGGGACTTAACAGAATGCAAATGCGATCATTGCAGGCTGAGGTGTGCCTCAGGGGGGCACATACAAATGCAACCTGCAATCATGAAGTCTTGTATCCATACATGAGCCTCCATGCAGTAAACCAAACAAAAGCACACCTGGTCACTATAGATTGCATGGATTGGCGTGCACCTGTGCCTAGCATTGTAGTAGCAAGGTTATGCCTGGTTGGCGAGACAGAAAGGAGGCCGAGTATCGGTAGCAGTTATGCAGTTGCTATTGGCGCACATCCTGGTTCTGTGGCTCGGCCGTTAAAATCTGAAATCGAAGCTCTACAGGGATTCGCGCCCCCCCGGAGGGCCTCAACGTCGCCGCTTTTTGCGGCCGTCCGATCGGAGCAGATCCGACCGTCCAGAAGCAGCCAGGCAGCCACGTGGATTTTTGCAAAAAAGTCCTCCAAGTCTTTTGAAATCGAACCGCGGTCCGGGGAGGCCCTTGGACTAGTGTCTGTTTTTTTTTTGCCTAAACCCCCTTGCAGTCCTGAATAATTAGCGCCGAGAAGAGAAAAGTTGGAAGCACCCAGCCAGACACGTCGAGATTTGTCAAAAAACCCTTCTTGTCTACTGAATTCAACCCTCAGTCCGGGGAGGCCCTCAGCCTACAGTAAGCGCAACTGTTTTTTAAACAAAGGACCCCCCGAGGTTCTGAATATTTCAACGTGAAGAAGAGAAAATTCGAGTTTACTGACAATTTTGCAAAAAAACGCCCACAGTCAATTTCGTGGAGAACCCCTCCGCCGCCCCTGCCGTGCGGCGGCCATTCGTCCCCCCGGGCCCAGGCTTCCCTTTCTCATCTCTCCCCCTTTCTCTCTCTCTTCTTTTCCCTATTCCCCGACGCCACCGCTCTCGCCACCGCGCCGCCCGCCGCCCGCCGCCGCCGCTCTCGTCGACCTACAGCTGCACCTGCGGGCTTCCCCTGTTGCTGTTCGACTCCCTCACCTTTCTCGTGCGCTTAGGGTTTACAACTGCCCTTTGCGGGCTGCCCCTGTTGCTGCCCGACTTCCTCACCTTCCTCGTGTACTTAGGGTTCGAGGGCGCGCCGCGGTGACTGCGGATCGCGGTTTCGCCCCCCCCCCCCCCGCGCGGCCTTCCGCTACCTCGTCGCCGGTGGCCGGTAACGAGGTGTGGACGTGTTGTACGGCGACGGGTCCTACGTGCTGAGCCTCGTCCTCTCCGTGCGGTGCCTGCACGGCGTGGTCGCCGGAATGGGGTTGCAGGGGAGCGTCAAGGTCTCCTCCGCGGACACCTCTTCCGTGTCTGGCACGCCGCCGACCGTCGAGGTGCCGTCGCCCTCAAGCTCACTGCTTCTCTGAATCTGCGCAGGAATGGCACCTTGTGGCCAGGGTTCACCAAACCGGTGGGAACCGATCCGGTTTGACCGGTTACCGGTCAAATCGGTCCGGCCCGGTTCCAGTTTGGGCCGGTACCAAACCGGCCCAAATTCAAAATTCAAATTTGAATTCAAAAAATAAAAAATTCTAAAAATACTTCAAGGTGCGACGAATCTAATGGTGTCAAATTTTCTCAAAAATTCGTTCATTTAGTATAGTTTGCGGGGATTTGAATTTAAACAAAAAAGCGTGCATATAAAAGTATACAAATACAATGTAAAAGTAGTACAAAAGAGGGTTGAAGGGTTCATTTAGGCTAAAATATGTTATACAAATATTTATTTAGTATACTTTGTGGGCATTTAAATTTAAACCAAAAAAGAAAAAAAATTGAATTTGACCGGTTATCAGTCAAACCGACCGGTAAACCGGTCAAACCGACCGGTAAGACGGTCGGAACCGATTGAACATGCGATTTTGAATTTGAATTTGACCGGTTTCCGGCCAAACCGGTCCGGTATACCGGTACCGGACCCCGCCGGTTTGACCGGACCGGTCGGTAAATTAAACCCTGCTTGTGGCAGGGGCACGCCATTGTCGTCTCGTAGTGTGTTATTATATATGACAGGTGATGTTGGTGCGCTGGGGTGGTGGGATTTGTTTATAAATTATGGGTAAGATTTGTCTCAGTGTCATTCTTCCTTATTTGTTGATATGTCAGATAGTCTAATTCGGGACCTTGCTCATCCAGGATTGTGGAGTGTTTTGCATTTCTTGTTTGTACAAGATGGTTTAATCCCGTGATTCATAAGCATCCCACTAATGGGGAAGCTAGCTTGTCATCAGCAGCAATTAGATACCGTGACTGGGAAAGTGGCCTTGTTCTCCCATCACTAGAAGATCATGAACAAGAGAGGCTTTGTGGTCTCCCTGATATCGGAGGTCATGTAATGAAAATACCTCTGGTTGGTTTCCAAGTTTTGCTTTGTATGAGGTTGGAGGTATGTTTCATCCAGATCTTGTACCAAATAGGAAACATTTGTTTGATAAACAGAATATAGCGATGAAATTAAAAAGAACATTTTGTCTTCTTTTTGAACAAGAACCATCACATTGTATTGTTTTAATATATTAGAATTTGACCTAGTACATATGATTGCGGTTTTACTGAAACAGCTTTAACAAGTCAACAATACTGGCTGAGTTTAATTTTCGTTTTCCGGTAAACTCGGTCCCATGCCCAGACAGCTGGACAGCATACAGGGACGAAATTACAAAGAATCCTTTTTTTGGGAACATGAACCATCATATATGATTGTTCTAATATATTAGAACTTAGAAAACGATTTGATAAGAGATAATAAAAGTTTTATTGGATACAACTGATAATGTCAATAGTACTGGCTGAGTTTAATTATCTTTCTTGTGGTAAACTTGGTCACAAACTTGGTCACAAGCAGTGGCGGATGTACACCCCGGGCCACCCGTGCCATGGCCCGGGGTTCGGCCCAAAAAATTGCTGAAGAAGCCCAAAAAATTGTTGAAGAAGAATAAATATACTATTTCGCGATGACATTTGTTGTATGTTTTCTATCTTTCCATTATGTTCTCGTGTATTTTTTGAACTTCCATTATGTTCTCGTGTATCTTTTGAACTATGAGTTTGTCGACGTCTGGTTTTTGTCACAACTATATTTAAAACTCGGCCCGGGATTCAACTCAATCCTGGTTCCGCCACTGGTCACAAGCCCAGACAGCTGATACAGTTACTAGCTGCTCTCTGTTAACTGATATAATCATTTTTCGTTAGTAGCGTGACTCTTACCATTTTGTTTCAGGGCACACCGCCTAGTGCTCGGTACATCCCAATATTTGCGCTGTTCTCGCCACTATTTATTCTTCAAGGTGCTGGTGTCCTTTTCACTCTAGCAAGATTGGTGGAGAAGGTTGTTCTGCTATTGCCTAATGGACCAGTTAGTCCTAATTATCTTACAGCCTCATCAAAAGTTCGTGATTGTTTTGCTTTTCTTCATCATGGTTCAAGGTACCATCTGATATCTAACATGTGCTATTTATCTTGCTGCTGTGTCTTTTGCCGTGTTTGAATCATACATTAGTGTTTCATCCTCATGCAGGCTTTAAACTGTAGCTTGTTTATCCATGTATGATGCAGACTTCTTGGTTGGTGGTCTATCGATGAAGGGAGCAAGGAAGAGCAAGCCCGTTTGTTTTATGCTGAATCTACTGGGTATCTTACTGTTCATTTATGTTCTGTTAATTTGCTCACTCTTTTGCTATTCCCTTTTTCATGCATTATATGCTGATTATTCGCTCGTTTGTTTGAAGGTATAACACATTTTGTGGTTATCCACCTGGGGTGGTTAGGAAAATGCCTAAAAAGGATCTTGCAGAAGAGGTTGCATGATATAATCATTTTTTTGTTTGATGATTTTTTATGTCGCCACATATCTAATATCTTTCATCGTTGCATGATAAAATCAGCAGATATTGACTTCCCTCTTGTCCACATTCAGGTTTGGAGGCTACAGGCAGCGTTGGGAGAGCAATCTGAATACAAAGTGTACCAAACAGGAATATGAAAGGCTTCAAAATGTATGACCCCTTCCTGTGTCTGCATTATCTTTCCATTTGAAGTATGCTGCGTCTGCATTCTCATCTTTTTTCCATTTGAAGTATATTGGCACCATATGCCCTCTCACAAGTGAATTATTTATGTTTAAGCTGTCAACATTAAAAGACCTTAGGAGATGTAACCTTGATTCTAATTATACTATTTTAGGGGGACTGTTGACTTTGTAATAGGAATGGGTTATTGCCATTGTTTACTGATAATTACCTTCTTTTATATATTCAATTCATCCCCGAATCTAACATTCATCTTATCCTCCTCTTCCCAGGAGAAGGTTCTTTGTAGGATTTGCTATGAGGGGGAGATATGCATGGTCCTACTTCCTTGCCAGCACAGAACTTTATGCAAGTATGTTTCATTCTGTTTTTTTTTCGAATATGCTCTTTCTAGGTGAGTTGTTGCACATTGATTTTGAATATACATTTTCACTGTATTAGGTCTTGTTCTGAGAAGTGCAAGAAGTGTCCGATCTGCCGTGTGCCAATTGAAGAGCGCATGCCTGTATATGATGTCTAAACCTCACTAACTCAGCTTAACATTACAAACCTGGACATGTGGGTTCTGTCATGCCGTGCACTTGGGCTCGTTCACGACTTTAAGCTGATTGAGGTGCACACATCTGAAAAGGTTTACGGTAAAAGCATATATGGGGAAATACAAGTATATCATGTCTAACCAAAAGCATGCAAAGGTTGGTGATGATCATTTTGTTCGTTCGGTCCAGCTCTCTATTGTAAGTATATGGTCACTGTAGTTCCCTTCCTCATGTGATTGATAGACGGGTCAGGTAGTCTTGGTTTAGCAGCATCTTCTCAGGGACATGCAGTTGCCTCAGTGTAAATAAAAACGTTGCTTTCGTTTGAATGTAACCAAAACAGACTCTGGCTGTGTTTAGATGTTTTGCAAAAAAAATTTTGCGATGGAATCTTGCGAATTTGAAGTACTAAATGAAGTCTATTTACAAATTTTTTTGCACAGATGGATTGTAAATCGCGAGACGAATCTAATGATACTAATTAATTCATAATTAATTAATAATTAGCGGATGGTTACTGTAGTATCACTGTTGCAAATCATGTATTAAGTAGGCTCATTAGATTCGTCTCGCGATTTACAGCCCATCTATGCAAAAAGTTTTGTAAATAGACTTCATTTAGTACTCCATGCATGTGTCGAAACATTCGATGTGATTTTTTTTTGTGTTTATGAGGTGGGAACTAAACAGGACCTCTGTAAACCTCTCTGCTGTACCATCTGATAGGAAAATATCTTATCGGACCGGTAGATATTTTTTTGTCTAGTAAGGGGTCAGGTGGCTTCTCACAATGTGAAGGGCCGCTTACGCGTGTCTGGACAAGAAAGGTTGCGTCTGGTACTCTGGTCTGTGCCAAGGAGTCGTGATTTTTGAGCCGTACTGATTTGATTGGAGCCAATTTACTTGTTGTCTTTTGGATCTTGAACTAAAAAGAGATGTTATGCGGTTTGTGTTTGGGTTTATCGTGTTGGCGGAAGGAGCCAATTTATATTGTATGTTTCTGCGATCGCTGGAATGAGCACGATAAGATATAAAGCCTATGCTTTGGGGCAGATCAAGCTGCCCGTGAACCTGTTAATCAACTAAGAGGAGTAGAGGACGGAGTACCAAGAAGAATTTGGCCTGGTAATGATAGTTTCTTAGTTCCGACTTCCGAGTTGGCCGCAAATGGCGGCACATTTTTTTCACGGGGCACGACTGTCTCATCTGCCCAACCGTAAACTAAAAAAAGGCTCCTTGATGTGTTCTGAGCCAATTTTAAGTACTTCTCCCAGTTGATCTATCTAAGAATAAGTTCTCGCTTTAAATCCATTACAATTTTTTCTTTTTTTGAGTAAGAATAAATAGAAAAAAATAATTTTGTATTTTTGGCACAATCCATATTTTTGTGAAACGGATTATAAGTAAATAGATTTTAGGTATCTAGTGAAGATTCACTTGGAAGTAACTATTTTCTAGATACATACGCAGGGGCTTTGTAGTTGAATGAATCAACTTGGAAAATCCCTAAAAAAGACTTAAAATGACCTATCAAGAATCGCTTAATGGAAGGGAAAAATTAACCGTTCCTTTTGGTGGAGTTTTTGTGAAACTTTCCATGTTCCAAGCAGGCCTAACCTTCACCGCCGGTCAAAATGTAACTGCCGCAGGAGCTCTGATCTAATCGAATTTGCTTCGAGTCAAAGTCTATGCATGCGTTGCGTCCTCACAGTCCTAGAGTCCTAAGTGCTGCACCCGTGACCCGGCCCGCCGGCCGTGATGCGTCCTGCACCAGCACTGCTAGCTAGGGTTAAGCAGCTGCCGAATTCAGGCCTGCTGACTGCTGTGCTCGCTGCTGCTGCATCAACAGAAAGCCTAGCTATCTATGGTCGAGTCAAGATCTGAAGGCGCGAGTGAATCCCAATTCAGACATGCATCGTCCAGCGCACCACCTCCCCCGGCCGGCGTGCTTGGGATTTGAGAGGGCGCCGAGAGGATCTTCCTAGCTAGACCCCCTCTGTCCGTCCGCTTGCTTTGCCTGTCGGGCTGCGTTACCCTGTTCTAGAACATGGAAATCGCTGTTCATCGAACTGTTGATCACGCTTCCACGCAAAACGACCCGGCCGCTGCAACTGCCATCGATTTCATCTGCGGTAATAGACGAATCCATGTGCTTTCGCCATCGCAATGGATTCTTTGGTACTATACGACGTACTGCCTATGGTTCTTCGCTAAAAAGAAGAACCACTGCATCTGCATGAGCCACTCTAATGTATTGCACAGCTGAAGAAAGTTTTGAGGATGGCCGGTAGGATCACCAAATTAAGCATGCACAAGCTACTCCTGTTCTGATACAGCATCAATGGCACGCCGCAGCCTCTAGTTAGTTTTAATAGAGCGCGTAAATCAGCCCGCTTCCGTAGCATAGTGGTAGTGCGTTCGCTTCGTAAGCGAAAGGTCGCGAGTTCGATCCTCGCCGGGAGCTTTCTGTATCCTTTCCTTTTTTTTGGGGTTTGAAGTTGCCCGCAATAGATCTTTCTGTTTTATTTGAACTATAAACTGCTATAAAACCTTGACCGTCTGATAGTATTACTCGGTTACATGCACCATCCTTAACCGACATTCCCTAAGTTTGATACCTTCGCCCATTGATCGAGTAACATATAACTTGACGATTCACATTGGGATCATGGGATGGATCGCCGGCCAACATCTAAAGATCGAACAACAGTTGCTTAGGGCCATATGTATCATCCCCTGCAAAAGTGTAAAATAAATAAGTAACCACACTTCCAAGTCAAGAAGACCAACTTGGCTACCGCAACTATCTGTAGTCGCTAGACGCCATCTTATATGGGGATAACTACTGGCGACCGACCGCACGTACAGCATCAGCGCTGCTCCCAAAGGCGTCGCTGTCATGCTCGTGTTGGCTGTGGGTGATATGCCCAAGAGCCCATCATCACAATACGGTTTAAAGGCCCAAGTGGATATTGATCCAAGAGGGATTAGGATTACTAATGGGCCTATGAGATAGAAGCCCATTAGTACGCCCTATATATATGAGAGAGGGGCTAGGGGGGCGATGACCTGAGCCGCGCCACCTCCCTAGCCGCCGCCCCTCCCTCTCTCTCGGCCGCCGCCCTTGCCGTGCGTGCGGTGCTAGCACACCGACGCCCGGCGTTTCATCCCCGTACGTGTGGACTCCGTGGAGGCGCTGCTGCGACTGCTGCGCTGATCGGCTGCTGGGATCAAGTACGAGGAGCTCGGTTCGTGGGACATGATCGACTACTTCCTCTACATCGACGCGCGACTTCTTCCGCTGCGCTGCGCGTCTAGTGGTAACGATCTATGATCTTCTACTCGCAAGTATCTTGGGTTTATGCGGTAGTGATGCTAGCGTAGCCTACCCGTTTCCCTTCAGTGGTACCAGAGCCATCTTGCGTAGTTTTTGGTCTGGATCTTTTGCATATAGGTGATATGTTGTTGTAGTAGATTGAATCTATTTCTTTTGCACGGTTTGATTAGATCAATTGGTCATAAGGGGTTAAAACTGGAGCGAGTTGATTGCGCGGCATATGACAAAAGATTAGTTTGTGTTCTTTCTCTGTTATGCATACGACATGTCCCTACCGGCTGGAATCACCATCGGGACTAACTGTGTGCATAGTCAGCAGATTGAACCAACAGATCAAGGTCATGTGTAGATGCAGTCTTCTCAAGTGCAAAGTTTGCACGGTCAAGGTGATTGACCTAGTGAAAATTGAGGCATTATGAATGGCTCGGATTTGAGGTGATGCGATCACTCTGATGAGATTTTCATAGGGATTCCATAGATGCGATCTGTGTAATTCCGTGAGGTTTTCAGGGCGGCTCCCCCCTCGACCCCCCGCCCGCTGACCAGCCAGCGGGACCGCCGTTGCTTTCTCGCTGTAGCGGCTTCCCAAGCGCTACTTTGGTAGAACACGTCGTACGCCTAACTTGTTTTTGCAGCGTGTGATGTGAATGGTATGGCCTCAATGTCATGTGATGATGTATGTGATGATTTGTGCGGCCTGCGTGTCGCAAGTTAACACAACCGGGTTGAGGTTGCACCATTATTGTATAACGACCTGCGTGTCGACTTGTGATGTTTGAATCCTCATGTAATTATTTCACTAGCTATTAGATGTAGTAGCTTAGTATCTTTTCATGGAGGCTTCAATCATGATGGCGATGATGATCACCACAAGACAGGACGGATGGCAATGGAGGTCACCTTGGAGCCATGGCGATGGTGCCCATTGTGATGCAAGAGGCCATACTATTCACAATATAATATGATTATATGCTTGTGATGTTTATTTTCCTGTCATACTATTCTTTCATGCTTTTACATATGGTGGATGCTTTAATCATGATAGAATAGCTTCCCTCAGAAAAGGTTGAGTTTTTGATGCCTTTTACCAATAGCTGCACCTATAAATTTTGATCGTTGTGTGGTAGGTTTACCAAAGTAGAGTACCCTCAGCTATCACTTTTGTATAGGGTGGATGTCGGACATTCACAAGCATAGTATTGGTTTACTCAGCAAAGCTATCAAAACAGTTTTGGGCTTTAAGGCATAGGGTTGGGGCCGGGGCATTGGATGCCACCCAACAAACAAGAGTCGCATAGAGATATGATTAGTAATTTGTTACTTACCTGTATCACTACTTTTCTAGCCGTGATGCTAAAGCTCACTAGAATTTTAGTGATTATGGATCTTGAACCACTATATGTCATTAGAGGGAAGATGACTTTGATATAGTAGGTTGTCTTTTGTTAAATCAGTTAATGAAAGTCTTTACATAAACTTAGTGCTGAAATCTTGCTTTACTTTAATGTTGTAGATCATGTCTGCCAGTAACAATTCCGCTTTCAATTTGCGTTCTGTTCTTGAGAAAGAAAAGTTGAATGGAACAAACTTTATTGATTGGTACCGCAACCTGAGAATTGTTCTCAGGCAAGAGAAAAAGGAGTATGTTCTTGAGCAGCCATATCCTGATGATCTCCCTGACAATGCAACTGCTGCTGATCGCAGAGCTTATGAGAAGCACTGCAATGACTCACTTGATGTCAGCTGTCTGATGCTCACCACCATGTCCCCTGATCTGCAGAAGCAGTATGAGCATGCGGATGCTCATACCATGATCGAGGGGCTGCGTGGGATGTTTCAGAACCAAGCCAGGACTGAGAGGTTCAATATCTCAAAATCCTTGTTTGCGTGCAAGCTGGCAGAAGGTAGCCCAGTCAGTCCTCATGTGATCAAAATGATTGGTTACATTGAGACTTTGGATAGACTTGGTTCTGAACTTCACCAAGACTTGGCTACTAATGTTATTCTCCAGTCGCTCCCGGCGAGCTATGAGCCTTTTATCATGAACTTTCAGATGAATGGCTTGGATAAAACATTGAGTGAGTTGCATGGGATGCTAAAAACAGCAGAGGAGAGCATTAAGAAGAATCCCAATCATGTGATGATGATTCAGAAGGGGAACAAAAAGAGGAAGCGTTGGACGCCTCCTAATCCCAAAGGTAAAGGCAAGGAAAAGAGTTCCGGTGGTGAGTCCTCAGGCTCTAAGCTAAAGCCAGCACCTAAGGCCAAATCTGGCCCTACTTCTGAAGATGAATGCTTCCACTGTCATGAAAAGGGACATTGATCTAGGAACTGCAAGAAGTACTTGGAAGAAAAGAAGAAGAAGGGAAGTGAGACTTCCACTTCAGGTATAAATGTTATAGAAATAAATATTGCATTATCTTCTAGTGAATCATGGGTATTTGATACTGGATCGATGATTCACACTTGCAAATCGTTGCAGGGTCTAAGTGAGACTAGAAGATTTGCAAGAGGCGAGTTGGACGTTCGGGTCGGCAATGGCGCAAAGGTTGCGGTGTTGGCGGTCGGCACCTACCACTTGTCTCTACCCTCCGGATTAGTTTTGGAATTAAATAATTGTTATTGCATTCCTGCTTTGAGCAAGAACATTATTTCTTCTTCATGTTTGGAAGAAGTTGGTGATTTTAAGATTGTAATTGAGAACAAACGTTGTTCTATCTTTTGCAATGGTATTTTTTATGCTCATTGTCCATTGGTGAATGGATTATATGTTCTTGATCTTGAGGATAAATCTGTCTGTAACATTAATACTAAGAGGCTTAGACCAAATGATTTGAATCCCACTTTTATTTGGCATTGTCGCTTAGGTCATATAAATGAGAAGCGCATTGAACAACTCCATAAAGATGGATTGTTAAGCTCATTTGATTTTGAATCATTTGACACATGTGAGTCTTGTTTGCTTGGAAAGATGACCAAAGCGCCTTTCACTGGTCAGAGTGAGAGGGCGAGTGACTTGTTGGGACTTGTACATACCGATGTATGTGGACCAATGAGCTCAATAGCCAGAGGTGGTTTTCAGTACTTCATTACTTTCACTGATGACTTTAGTAGATATGGCTATATCTACTTAATGAGGCATAAGTCTGAATCGTTTGAAAAGTTCAAAGAATTTCAGAATGAAGTACAAAATCAATTAGGCAAGACAATTAAATTTCTGCGATCTGATCGTGGAGGAGAATATTTGAGCCTTGAATTTGGTGATCATTTGAAGCAATGTGGAATTATTCCGCAGCTAACTCCGCCCGGAACGCCTCAATGGAATGGGGTATCCGAACGGAGGAACCGAACCTTGTTGGACATGGTTAGGTCCATGATGAGCCAAGCTGATCTTCCATTGTCATTTTGGGGTTATGCTCTTGAAACTGCGGCGTTCACACTGAATAGGGTTCCAAGTAAGTCTGTTGAGAAGACACCATATGAGATATAGACTGGGAAGCGTCCCGGATTATCTTTTCTCAAAGTTTGGGGATGTGAGGCTTATGTCAAACGTTTGATGTCAGATAAGCTCACTCCAAAGTCAGACAAATGTTTCTTTGTGGGGTATCCTAGGGAAACCAAAGGATATTATTTTTACAATAAGGCGGAAGGCAAAGTGTTTGTCGCTCGCAATGGTATTTTCTTAGAAAAGGAGTTTCTCTCAAAAGGATTTAGTGGGAGCAAGGTGCAACTTGAAGAAATTCAGGAAACACCCGAAACTGTTTCAGCACCCACTGAAGATCCACGGGATGTGCAAGATGTTGCACAACCCGTAGTTGAGGCACCAGCCCCATGAAGGTCTATAAGGGCACGTCGCACTACTGACAAGCTCAACCTCCTTATTACGGAGGAGCGCCATGTATTATTGATGGAAAATGATGAGCCCTTGACCTACAAAGAAGCAATGCTGTGACCCGACTCCGACAAATGGCTTGAAGCCATGGAATCCGAGTTAAAATCCATGCATGATAATCAAGTTTGGAACTTGGTCGATCAGATTAACAGTGTAAGACCTGTCGACTGTAAGTGGATTTTTAAGAAAAAATTAGACATGGATGGAAATGTTCACATCTATAAGGCACGATTGGTGGCGAAAGGTTTCCGACAAATTCACGGTGTTGACTATGAGGAAACCTTTTCGCCCGTCGCAATGCTAAAGTCTGTTCGGATTCTCCTAGCAATTGCCGCGTATTATGACTATGAGATATGGCAAATGGATGTCAAAACCGCTTTTCTTAATGGACATCTAAGTGAGGATGTGTATATGACACAGCCTGAAGGTTTTGTCGATCCTAAAAATGCTGGGAAAATATGTAAGCTTCAGAGGTCCATCTATGGATTGAAGCAAGCATCTCGGAGTTGGAATATTCGTTTTGATGAAGTAGTCAAAGGGTTTGGCTTCATCAAGAATGAAGATGAGCCTTGTGTTTACAAAAAGGCTAGTGGGAGCGCACTTGTGTTTCTGGTCCTATATGTGGATGACATATTACTGATCGGAAATGATATTCCAATGCTTGAAGCCGTTAAAACCTCATTGAAAAAGAGTTTTTCGATGAAGGATTTAGGAGAGGCGGCTTATATTCTGGGTATTAGGATCTATAGAGATAGATCAAAAAGGCTAATTGGATTGAGCCAAGACACGTACATTGACAAGATATTAAATCGGTTCAATATGCAAGATTCCAAGAAAGATTTCTCGCCAATGTCACATGGCATTACTCTAAGCAAGAGTCAGTGTGCTACGACACCTGATGAGCAAAAGAGGATGAGTACGATTCCTTATGCTTCAGCCATAGGGTCGATCATGTATGCTATGCTTTGCACGCGCCCAGATGTTTCCTTTGCTCTAAGTGTTACGAGCAGGTATCAGTCAGATTTCGGTGAACCTCACTGGACAATTGTAAAGAGTATCCTTAAGTACTTGAGAAGAACTAAGGATATGTTCCTAATATTTGGAGGCGAAGATGAGCTCCTTGTAAAGGGTTACACCGATGCTAGTTTTCAAACAGACAAAGATGACTCCAAATCGCAATCCGGTTTTGTTTTCTGCCTCAATGGTGGGGCAGTGAGCTGGAAGAGTTCCAAGCAAGATACGGTGGCTGATTCGACGACAGAGGCCGAGTATATTGCAGCTTCCGAAGCTGCAAAAGAAGCTGTTTGGATCAGAAAGTTTGTTTCTGACTTGGGTGTTGTTCCTAGTGCGTCCAGTCCAGTGGACCTCTATTGTGATAATAGTGGTGCCGTTGCACTAACAAAGGAGCCTAGAACAACTAAGAAGTCCAGACATATACTGCGAAAGTATCACCTCATCCGTAACTTTGTTGAGAGAGGTGATGTGAAGGTTTGCAAGGTGCACACGGATGCAAACGTTGCTGATCCGTTGACGAAGCCTCTCCCACAACCAAAGCATGAGGCGCACATGAGATCTATGGGTATTAGATACTTACATCAGTGATTCTAGTGTGCGTGGGAGATTTTGTGTCATGAGTATGTTTATGTAATGATAAATAATTGTTATTTGTTCCATGGATGATTATTTTACATTGATTATCAAGTATGTGACTTGTTCGTGAAACTCTTTGTTGAAAATGATATGATTCTAAATTATCCCTAGTTTATGTCGTTGTGTGGGACAACAACGACGTTGAGACTAGCACATGCATTAATTGATGATCATGTTTCACGGATCATGGATATGGAGATATCGGATTAATGATGTGGACACATGTTGGTGAACATGGTGTTGGATTGACCCACGCCAAGACAATGTTGGGATTGTTATTTTGTATGTGCCATTAGTTGTTCTTGAGTGTTATACCTACTGAATCCTTAGACCTGAGATCGTCATTGTTTCTCACTGTGTGTAGTGGTGCATCTTGGGGCTGCTAAACGCTACTCCGTGACTGGGTAGTTACAAAAGCAGCTTACAGGTATGTCATGAAACATGGAATGGGATGTGAGCGGATCAAGATGGAATTTGCCCCCCTAGATAACGGGAGAGATATCTCTGGGCCCCTCGAGATAGTTGGATTTGAAAGTGTATGGCCATGCCAAAGTGATTAAAGAGTTAATCATGATGACTAAAGGTTAGTTATGAATAGAATCCACTATTAGATCAAGAGAATGGTCGAGCTATCACAAAGGTGGCACGCATCTCGCTTTGAGCTTGACTGGTATCGTGTGGCAAAGGGATCGGTGTATGAGTATATCTATGGTTCGGCCGATATGATCTTTATGTGTATTTGTGAGTCACTATGCCCTGCTAGGTGCCGCTATTGACTTGTGATTCGGAAATGATTTCCGATCACGACCACCTACACATGAACCTAACGGGTCACACACTTAAGGGGTTTGGAATGTTGGAAAGCTTGCATGTATGATTGTCTCTAGTGCAAGTGGGAGATTGTTGGTGATATGCCCAAGAGCCCATCATCACAATACGGTTTAAAGGCCCAAGTGGATATTGATCCAAGAGGGATTAGGGTTACTAATGGGCCTATGAGATAGAAGCCCATTAGTACGCCCTATATATATGAGGGAGGGGTTAGGGGGGCGATGACCTGAGCCGCGCCACCTCCCTCTCTCTCGGCCGCCGCCCTTGTCGTGCGTGCGGTGCTAGCACACCGACGCCCGGCGTTTCATCTCCGTACGTGTGGACTCCGTGGAGGCGCTGCTGCGACTGCTGCGCTGATCGGCTGCTGGGATCAAGTACGAGGAGCTCGGTTCGTGGGACGTGATCGACTACTTCCTCTACATCGACGCGCGACTTCTTCCGCTGCGCTGCGCGTCTAGTGGTAACGATCTATGATCTTCTACTCGCAAATATTTTGGGTTTATGCGGTAGTGATGCTAGCGTAGCCTACCCGTTTCCCTTCGCTGGCAAACTTTTTCCGTGACCTCTTGCGCCTTCCGTTCCGTTTGGTCGACGATCGATGTGGACAGCAGTATTTATGGCCGGCGAGCCGGCCTGATCTCAGCATCAGATAAAACCAGCTAGCACCAGTCAGCAAGCGTAGCCTAAGTGCACCAGTCAGCACCGGTCGAGGAAGAGAGCCGACATGCATGCCTGTTTTTGGTCCATGACTTCCTGTTCATGGTGATCTCAGCCTAAGTGCTCCTCTCTCCAAATCTGATCGTTATCGGAGCCAGACTCGTTGCGTTAACCGAACACGATGGTGATTTGGGCGGGGTCAGGGCGAGCGAGCTGACAATGATTAGCGCTTTGGACTGGGAGTGTGGAGTGGGAGAATGGATCTGGATGCGATTAAAAAAGAGCACGCCCCATGTGCGTGTAATGCCGGCCGTACATGTGTCATGTGTGTTGTGGGCGCATGGGATGGTGTTCTGTGCCTTAAACATATTTTTGGGCGTGAGATATTTCTCCGCGGTCTAGAAGTGATAGTAGAATGGTGTCATGGTTCAGATTTCAGAATGTCTAATATTACCGCAAAGTGAGTAATGACTCCCAAAGAATGGTGTCATGGTGATCGGACCATATCAGTGGATTGCGTGCGTGAGACATCCGAGTATCATAGTACCGTGACTCGAATGTTTAGCTGGCCTTCTACTTTCGAACCTTTTCAAATCTGTTCATTTTTTTATAATATAAAGTTCCTTTCCGAATATGCAGCGACATCAAACAGGGGATCTAAACGAGAACGTAGATTAAACAACTATGCGCGGTAAAGATGCGTGTCGCCTTTCAAAAAAGAAAGAAAGATGCGTGTAGCGAAACATTGCAAGAATATGTAAGGGCGATTTGAATTGGTAAACATTTGCATTGACTAAGATCCGGGAAAATGGCAGAAAACCCTGTGAAAAAACAAAAAGAAAATGCCATCAGTACGGTTTCACACGATGACACGTTGCAGCGGGCCCGCGGAAAACGCCGCCGCCGCCGCCGCCGCCTGTAGGTAGTACCAGAGCCATACACCGACACACGGCACCATGTGGGCCCAACGGCGCGGAAAGTCCAAAACGCCCATGGACCAGGTCCATGATATTTTTGCCCCGGAATGGCACGCCTCGCTCTACAAAATAGACCGGCCACGCGCGTGCGAGGCTAAACGCAGCAGTAGCAGCACGGCCGTCGTCCTCCGTTTCCTCCTCGCCGCACCGGGGGGCAATCCGCAAGCCATTCTCTCCTCCTCGATTCCCCTCGTCGCGGGATCGCCGGATCTCCCTTGCACACCGCGGCCGGAGAAGAGGAGGAGAGGGGCAGCCTCATTCATCGGATCGGCGTGCCTGTGCTGTCTGTGGTTTCGATTTTCCTTTTTCCCCCCTTATTTTTCCAGGTTGATAAGATTTGGGGGCGATCGCCATGGGATTCGGGATGGGGAATAACGGGGCGAGCTCGTCGTCGTCGCGGCTGGACCCCGCCCCGCTCCTGCCGCACCATGGCAGCGCGGGCGGCGAGATCGGCCTGTCGTCGCAGCCCAAGACGTTCGCCAACGTCTTCATCGCGGTGGTCGGCGCCGGCGTGCTGGGGCTGCCGTACACCTTCTCGCACACCGGGTGGGCGGCGGGGTCGCTGCTGCTCTTCGTCGTCGCCGCGCTCACCTTCTACTGCATGATGCTGCTCGTCGCGTGCCGCCGCCGCCTCGCCGACGAGCACCCGAAGATCGCTTCGTTCGGGGACCTGGGGGACGCCGTGTTCGGCGCGCACGGGCGGTCCGCCGTGGACGTGATGCTGGTGCTCAGCCAAGTGAGCTTCTGCATCGGGTACCTCATCTTCATCTCCAACACCATGGCGCACCTCTACCCGATATTCGCGCCGTCGGCCTCCGCCCTCCTCTCCCCCAAGGCGCTATTCATCTGGGCGATGCTGCCGTTCCAGCTCGGGCTCAATTCCATCAAGACGCTCACGCTGCTCGCGCCGCTCAGCATCTTCGCCGACGTCGTGGACCTCGGCGCCATGGGGGTTGTCCTTGGCCAGGACGTCGCTGCCTGGCTCGCCGAGCCCCCACCCGTGGTCGCGTTCGGCGGCCCTGCCGCGCTCCTCTACGGGCTCGGCGTCTCCGTGTACGCGTTCGAGGGAGTCGGCATGGTGCTGCCGCTGGAGGCGGAGGCGGCGAACAAGAGGAAGTTCGGCGTCACGCTCGGGCTGTCCATGGCGTTCATCGCCGTCATGTACGGGCTGTTCGGCGTGATGGGGTACGTCGCGTTCGGCGACGCCACAAGGGACATCATCACCACCAACCTCGGCGCCGGGTGGTTGTCGGCCGCCGTGCAGCTGGGGCTGTGCATCAACCTCTTCTTCACGATGCCGGTGATGATGAACCCCGTGTACGAGGTCGCCGAGCGCCTGCTCCACGGCAAGCGCTACTGCTGGTGGCTCCGGTGGCTGCTCGTCGTCGTCGTCGGGCTCGCCGCTATGTACGTGCCCAACTTCACCGACTTCCTGGCGCTCGTCGGGAGCAGCGTCTGCGTCGTCCTCGGGTTCGTGCTGCCGGCCTCGTTCCACCTCAAGGTGTTCGGCGCCGAGATGGGCTGGCCCGGGGTGCTCTCCGACGTCCTCCTGGTCGTGCTCGGGCTCGCGCTCGCCGTGTTCGGGACGTACACATCGCTGCTGCAAATCTTCCACTCGTCCAGCGTTTGATCTCCCCACCATGGCTCCATTTGCTATCTGCCGAGTAAATTCATCCTCGGGCGGATTAATTTCAGGTACGTTGGTCGCGCCTCTGTTCAGAGAAGTGGAACAGGGGAGGAACGGCCGCCCATCTCAGCTGATTTGGGCGTGGATTTGCAGCGGTCGTCGCATTCTTCCAGGGCAGACTACGTTATTGATGTTGTTCGATTGGGTTGTATAGCATGGGAAGAATATAATCTCTCTGCTTTTGCCGCGGCAGATTGCAGTTACTCCATGTAGCAATGTAATAGGAATGTTTGCATCCTAGATGATCCTCCTGCTGTGCACGATGGATTCGATGAAAGGGCAACATTCTCAGGTCATGGAAGCTTATCTGTTTATTGTAGTGTTTGCTTGCAGTTCTCATGCTGTCTTGTGAATTGGCCCTTCGGCAGGTGGAGGAACTGGGACGAGTTCAAGCCAGTACGTAATAGTACTACAATATTAGTAGCCGTCAAAGTGTACTCTAAGTTTCTCGGCTTTTTAATTGGAGGCCAATGTATAGGCGTATAGCCAAGCAATTGGGACGAGCCTTATCTGACAACTTGTCTCGGTATCTTCCTTGATTTCAGTCTCGTTATGCCCACAGCCCAAGCAATTGCAATGTATATTACTCGTACGTTTAGTATTTTCTATGTTTGTGTTTGTTGTCTCTAATAAAAGGGAAGCATCTCCAGCAGTTCTCTAATAATTATTTCTGATATTGGAGGATGTCCCAATAGCAACTTTAGGATTATTGAGGGAGTTGCTTTTGCAGTCTCCCAATAATCTCATCTCAATCCAACTACTTTATTGGAAGAGTCACAACTCCCCTTTTATTTGGGGAGAGTTAGGATGAATTATTAGATTGTCCCAATAACTATTGAGAAAAAGTAAATGTTTAGGGAGACTGTTGAAGTACTATTTTCTTATCAATTCTCCCAACATGGTAGTTGGATTAGGGGCTGGGAGACTGCTAGAGATGCTCTAAGCAAGCTAGCAAACTACAGTCCAGAAAACAATTTCAATTCGACTTGCATTTCGCTTTCGTCCCCAAAGTTGAAAGTTCAGAGAATTCTACTCTGGCACTAGGTTCGATTCAGCTTACTCGTATATACTGTTATGATAGCACGAGACATTCCGGAGGTACAAGTACACCAAGCTACGGCAAATGACTTCCTTCCTTCTCACCAAGCAAGAATATAGAAACACCACTGACACCCAGAAGATGAAAACATAAACTCGTCAGTCTCTCCTCGAGTACCTTTAGAAATCCCCCGTGATCGATGGGCCATGGCACATTAGCTGAAACTGTTCTTATCTTGGGTGTTGCTCGTCACTCTGCTTATCGCCTCTCCGAGCCATGTATTACTATAGCTCAACACTCAAGGTTCAAAAAAACGTGATTAAACATCGTTTAATCGAGATTAAACGCTAGACGGCGGCCTAACGTCTCGTTTAGGGCCTAGGCGCCCAATTAAGCGTTGGGCGTGCCTAGACGCTGCGTCTACGCACTAGGCGGAGCGTAGGCGGCGCGGACGCGTGAAAAAACGACGCTAGGCGTCGCTGGGCGGGAGGGTCGGGCGGCGGCCGCGCGCGCAGAAAGTGCGAGCAGGAAAAAAGGGCGGGCTGCGGGCGGACTGCGCCAAAACAGAGCGGGCGGCAGGGATTAGATAGGTACGCGGGCTGCGGGCGGACTGCGCCAAAACAGAGCGGGCGGCAGGGATTAGATAGGTACGAACCTTTTCTTTCCTCGCACACGCGAGGCTATGACCCGTTGTTGTTCTTCCGCTTCCTGCCGGTAGCGAGCGGAGCCCTGCGCCCCTGCTCCAGAAATCGCACGGCCTGGAGGGGAATCGAGGGAGCTGCTCAAGAAATCAGCACATCCTGGAGGGAAATCGAGTGCTGGTGCAGGCGGCGGCGTTCTCCTCGGTCCGTCCCCTGCGTTGTCGCCGGCAAAGCCATGCGCCCCTGCTGCACACCTGCGTCCTCTGCTCCTCGACATAGATCCAATCAAGGTGCTCCTACAATCTCTCCCCCCGTTAATCCGTTAATTTCTCCTTCACTGGATTGTTTATTCTCTGTATGACTGCTACTGCATGGATGTCTGCTAGTGATACTTGCCAATTGGTTGATGAATTGGATCGGGGTCTGCAGTCTTCTAGTCTTTATGTGTGCTACCTCTGTATTACTTAGTACTTACTACTAATCTTGCTCTCAGCAGCACAAAAATAAATAAAAAATAAAAAAAACACACAAACGATTAATCACGTTTAATCTACGTTTAATCTTCCTAGGCGCTAGTCAGTAGGCTAGCGCCTGCCTAGCGCCTAGCGTTTTCTTGAACATTGTCAACACTCCCAAGATGTTACTGTCGCCACTGACCAGATAACGGCTCTAGATGTTCAGGCAGCTGAAACGGCTCTTGTTGAGCCGAGGCGCCGCTTTTCTCGACCGTCTCGAGTCTCGAGTCTCGACCCTAAACCCTCAACACGAGAATCGCTTGGCGTGACTTCATTTCTCTTTCAGGGTGGGGTTAGTCTGGCCCTTTTACTACATGATGATCCTTTGCTATCTTCCTGATGTTGATTTGTCATTGCTTTTGGAATCAGGTGACCAAGATCATTATGTTGCAAAGCCTCTTAAAATCTTATCGCTTGCACGATCGGTTGGGCACACACCGCTACTCACTTTTTCGGATGACGGGATGAGAGTGATGTTTGTCCTTTTTTCGGAAGAGGTGCTACTAGGTTTTGGCCCAATTTCAGACACCACCCCACTGCATTTGGGCCCAGAAGACCAACCGAAATTGGTTTCGAGGCATTGTTTTGCCAATAGTATGTTTTCATCAGAGATGCAATGTTCAAGTGTATGTGTTTTCATTTAAAGGCGTAACATGTTTTTTGGGGTAACTGAACATTACAGTTCTGTAACTACAAGTCTATGATGTATTTCGTCGGGTAAACTTTTTATTCTGGTGTCAATGTTCAATAATAGCTCAAGGATGCAAGTGTTTAGATAGTGTATGGCTGCCAGACTTTTGTGCATTGCGTGTTTGGTTAATAGCTGTCAGTAATAATTAGCACATTCTCCATTCATCCCATCTGGTTATAAAAAGCTGGTTGCCTCTCTTTCTTTTTTCAACTTAGATACTTTCTCGTATGAATGGTCACTTGTTGTCATTCAGTTAGTCTGATGGGACTTGTTCTTTTTTTCTTGCTTTACTTTTCTAGCCTCACTAGTTGAATGCCCGTGCGTTGCTATGGGTGATAAAAGTTTTTCATGAGGATTATTTGATATAGTTAAATGCCCGTGTGTTGCTACAGTGACCAATTGCATACCCAATATGTTCAATGTTTACCATGCAAATTACTGTAATAATTTGAGTTCAGAACTAAACTTCTGAATTTATTTTTGGTTTCTATTTGATGGTTAAGCAAATGAAAGAAGAAAAAAAAGATACCCCAACCCAAGGGTGGGATGCACAAGCAACAAATCGGTTGTCTGAATGCATCCATACATTGACGCATGCATGAACACTGGAAAATAAGATGGCAATGGGATATCAGGTTCCTTATCGGTATACAATATAAAACTCAGCTTGAACTTTAAAAACTGTTTATTGAATGCTCGTTCTTTGTAACTGACTGAAGCCTCCTGGTATTCATAGATGGGTTCCGTCATCTTGAGCACAAAGAAGTAGAGCAGCAAGCGCTTGCACGGGCACCCGCTTGTACATCACTAATGTAGTAATGTGGCACTGCTCTCATCCTGGTTTAGCTCTAAGGAAAATACACAAAACCACCAAAATCAATCTATTTCTTAGTCAAAACAATGCAATATCAAAATGTCTTACCAACTGTAGATCTGACAATTTTAAAATATCAAGTACAATCACTTGCTTGGATGAAGGAGAAGTGTCAAACAATCACTTGCTTGGATGAAAAACAAGAAACACAGATAATAGATTGTATCTGGGAAAGTCGACCATTAGAACAAAACATAAATAACTGAACTAAAATGCAAAAATGCTCAGATAAGAGGAACAAATTGGAGTTAACTCCAGTAGATTTTTCCAAATTCTCCAATTTCCCTTCCACTTCAGCAACTCTCACCTTGCGATGCTCTTCAAACCAAGCACTGAATTGAAGCAAATAGGATGATAAGAACTCACGAAAATATCGGATTCTTCACATCATAGATTTATCTATATTAAACAGCAGCCATCTGAAACGCACCGTGTCCTGCATTTTGGTATAACTTATTGTTTATGGGATTGAGGATCCTATCATCAAATAGTCAGGAAGCAGCGCGATCGACCAAAACAGCATAAAAACCCTGCATCACTGATATCATTATCTGCCCTTGTCAGTTAAACATCATTAGAAAATATCATAAGCGTTATTCATTTTATTAACCAAAGAATGCAAATATACTTCTCGTAAAATTTTTCAGGCTAGTGATACACACCAGTCAAAGCAAAGTAGAGAATTCCTTAAATGATGTGGCAACCCTTGACTATACAACATTAAGAGTTGTCCTGGCCTTTGGTCTTAGAAAAATAAAAGCTTGTTGAAAGGATCGGGTGCTCTAGCCTAAGAGGGGGAGGGGTGAATTAGGCACTCTAAAAACTTAGACCTATGTCTCCAACTAGTTTGCACAAAACTTAAACTAAAACAAGCTATCTAGATGTGCAACTATGGTTGTTCTAGTGTGAAACCCCTATCCCAGAAGAGTTTAGCAACCTATAGCCTTTCCTATTCAAGAAACTACTCTATGAAAGTAAAGGCATACAAATTGCTAGTATGAAATGCGGAAGCTTAATGAGCGGGATAGGAGATAGCAAACTCTTGACGCGGGTGTTTATCCCGTGGTTCGATTAGCCACAAAGACACATCTACATCCACGTTGTTGTAGCACTCACTAAGAGTATTGCTACTCGGCCACCAAGTCTCTTCCGTGAACACAATCACGGTCACCTTGGCCCCGGGTTCCACTAAGGAGCTTCTCCACAAAGGATGGGGGTCTCCACGTCCCCCGCACAAAGATGTCGTCGCCGCTCCACACCAAGTCGGAGGGTCGATGACGTTGCCGGAGAGCTTCACGCTCCAAGGTGCCGGCGCACCAAGCTCTTGTTTTGGTTCACTAGAGAACCACAACACAAAAGCTCGAGGCCTTGCAATCTCACTCACTAAGAGCTAATCCTTTACACAACACTCTCAAAGTGTGCTAAGGGCTAAGGATATGATCTTGATGCTTTTGTATGGCTTGGAGATGTTCTTGGGTGTGTGTGGGATGTCCAGCAACTCCAGCAATCTTCAAATGGCCGGGGTGAGGTGTATATATAGGTCACCAAGTCTTGTAGCCGTTGCTCCAACGGTCAGCTGAAAATCTGCGTATCACCGAAAGAACCGATGCCTCTGGCTGAGGTAGCGTCGGTTCTTCCGGTCACTCATAACCCGAAGTAGCCATTGAACTCCTGACAACTGACACAGTGATCACCGGTTGAACCGATACTTTGTACCGATGCATCACCGGTTCTTCCGGTGCTTAAGAATCTTCTCCTGGGCGCTGACGTTATTGCACCGACGCAATACTCCGATACACCGTCGGTTGAACTGGTGCTGAAGAATCTTCTCCTGGGCTCTTGACATCGTCTCTGGAACATAGGACGCCCAATGCACCGATGCCCTTTTTTGACCCGTCGGTTCAACCGGTGCCTATAGGCTGACTTGGCTTCGATTCCCTTATGCACCAGAATTCCATAGCATCGGTTCTTTCGACTACCATCGGATGCACCGATGCCCTTGGCGTCGATTCTTCCGGTGCTACTGACTGAAGAGCTTTCAGGGCGCTGCCCTGAGACCCGCGAGGGGCGGCTCCCCCTCGACCCCCATCCGCTAACCGGGCCTTCGGGCCTTGCTACGCCTATTTTTTCTTTCTCTTTGTCATCACTTGAACCTAAAAGCCTGAGAATGATCATCTTAATAATCATATTAGTCTAAGTGTTGTGTTGTCATTCGATCACCAAAATCACTCGAAATGGCATAAATAGTGCCATGTTCCTTACACTTGTAACACCATGTGAGAAAACGTCTTGTGATATTGTTATGAATGTTTCTCTAAAAAAATTAAAGCACTTTACGAAGGTATAACAAAACTACCAAATTTTATAAATGTACCTGATAGATAGGCATGTAGAGAACACACTGACATGATCTTCTACCTTTATCATATTTACGCCCTTAACTTCATTATGCTTCTTATTTGCAAGGAGAGCACCCTGCAGCCAAACAAATAATTCAGAGAACAAAATAGCATTGAGAATGCACAAATGAATGACCAGCCATCTGTATAGCCTTGTTAAGTTGTTCTAGTGTTATAGTAAGTAAAGAGGCATCCTCCATACACTGATTAAGCATCCTTTTTGTGTTATAGGGGCACAAACTTGACTCTGCATCATCTGTACTATGATTTAGCTCAAATATATAGGAATAGTTAGAAACAAAACAGGTCATGGATTCAAGCTTTGCTTGCAGTCACAAAATTATAATAGTACAAGCAGTAAAATGTCAAATTATTTTGGCGATTCAAAAAATGACATCTTAGAGAACAGTCACAGATCCAATCAGCTGATGGGCCGATGGTCCCAATTGCTGCGTCTTTTTTATTTTTATATTTTTCAAAAACATTTTTTACAGAAATATATTTTCAATTTCACAATTTACAGTTTTGTACTCTGGGGCCTGCCGCCCGGCAGGGGGCGGCAGGGACTTATATGTAAATAAAAAAATTTTATTTGCACGGAGGCCCTTGGTTGCCGAGTGCCATACTTTGCCGACGGGCAGCTCTCGGCAAAGTTAGGGCATGCCGTGTGTCACGTGTTTGCCGAGTGCACTTTGGCTGGCACTCGGCAAAGATCATGTTTGCCGAGTGCCCGTGGTCTGGCACTCGGCAAAGGCCGCGACACTCGGCAATTATTGGTTTTCCGGTAGTGCATGTTGGCGTAGCAGGGGCAGACGTCGTCATTGCCGGAGGTGTCCGGCCGGACACAGCCGCAGCGCTGGCAGGAGGTGTTGCATGCATTCAGGCACATCTTGGGCCCCCGGACTTGCTGCACCGCTACGAGCAGCTCGCGCCGAAGCAACCAATGGAAGAATTCATCGACGACCGGCCAGGTTGATCATATATACAAAGATATATACATGAGGATGAGGAGTAAGAAACAGATCGAGAAGAATGATTCCATGGGTGAGCTGATTACCGATGGTGTGACCCTGTCCATGGGAAGCAGTGGTCTCCAGAACACGAAGAGAACAACAAGCAGGAATCAGCCAATGCACGTAAGTTTCATCATCAGCACGCACGCATCATCAATCAATCAGGGAAGAACGAATCGAGAGGCGCTGTGTTTGGTCAAGCTCGCTGTGTCTACTCACCTCGGCGAGGAGCAGGGCAACGACCAGCGAGAGAGCCAGGAGCAGCCTGGCCTTGCCCATGGTGGCGCGCGGAAGCTATAGCCTTGATCGCTTGCTTGGACGATGGGAGACTGGCACACACACGCAGCCTCTTCCATGCCCGAGCGAATCTCCTGCGGCCGCCGCCCCTCCCTTAATTAGACCCCTCAGACCGCCCCTACCGCCTTCGACGCGCCGCCACCGCGGCAGGGGGCGCCATGGAAGTGCGAGGGCACGTAGAGCAGCGCTAGGGCCCAAACGAATATCTCGCACTGCCACCGTCGGACCCCGCGGCCGCCGCCTCGCCGACCTCCTTGAGCTCGTCATGCTGAAGATCCAGGTGGGGGTCACGTACGGGGAGCCATCTGGGGCCAAGAAGGAGAAGGCGGAGTGGGAGAGAGGCGCTGGCGGAGTTGGAGAGGGGGCCGGCAGTGTTGGTGAGGGGCACCGCCATGGGCTAGAGGGGCGCCGCTGTGTTCAGCGGATAGGTGGGTAGAGGGAGCGGTGGTGAGAAAATTTTTTTTTTTTTGGCCAAAACGCTCCCGAGATGCGATTTCTACGGGTCTCCACCCCTCCCACCTCTCTTGGCCCTGACACGCGGGTCCGGCGTGAGGGGTACGGCGAACCCAATTTAAATGAGAAAAGTTTTTAATTATTTTCGATCTTTATAGTATAGATAGATAAAATAATAGACTTGTATTGTCAACTTGCTCTTCATAATGGTTCAGTCAACTGAATGAGGGCACGCTAATTGGCGCCAGAAGCTTTCCCAGCGCACGATTTCGGACCGGATTTTCTTTCCTTTTTAGAAATTTTTTATTCTGCATAATTTTCTAATTTTAGAAAATTATAATTTTTAAATATAATTTTTCACACATCTTCACTAAAGGTAAATTCTCATCGTAGCTTTTCAGGACGTACATAACTTTTATGTATAACTCTTTCTTAACAACTTGAAATAAATAATTTTTAGCACAACTTTTACAGAACATACAAGACTTAATGCATAGTTTTCTAAAATAACTTACATAGAATAACTTTTAGCACAACTTGTATGAAGATTATCTCAAAAAATTTCACACAACTTTTAATGCACAAATACATACAAATTTATCTTGCAACTTGTAAGCACAAGTCTCGGTATAATTTTTAGTATGACTTTCATATAAAAGTTGTGAATAAAACTTCAGACATAAAGTAGAAGATAAAAAGGAAAAAGCTGAAAAAGAAAAATAAATGAAACCCTTATAGAACGTTAAGAGAAAAACAGACATGAAAAAAACAAATACTTGTGCCATCACGTCACTCACATGGGTGGTGCAATTAACACCTGCTGCGCCACTCCACATCGCATGCCACGAAGCGCGCCAGCGCGCGACCTCAGAGATGGATTTCCCGAACTGAATGTTGTATTGGCATGGTCCATTTTTTACATATATTCAGTAGTCTTAATTGTTCAGCTTAATCATTCTTTTCATTATGTTGTTAGTGTATCTGATTAATTGTTCTGATTTGGAGTTTATCAGCACTTTGCATAGCATTCCTGTGATATAATGTTGTCTACATTTGTTCTTAAATGGTTTGTTTCCTTAAGTTAGTGTTTGTTTTTGAATGGTTTGTTTCCTTCACATGCACAATATATGTGTATTATGGTTAGTAAGTGCAAGCCATATGAAAATTTCCTCACTTTTAGCCACAAGAAAAATAATACAAGGGTTCATAGTGCAAATTTTGTATTGAATATTTTGTGGTGGATTGGTGAGTAATTTTGAGAATAAAGTAGGAAGAGGAAAAAGATGAACAGTGGAGGGGCCTGGGGGGACTGAATGGATCGATCCCCTCTCGATCCTTCTAAGCTTCTATCTGCTTCTCCTACTATTTTACACTTTAGTCTTCATGTTACATACATTTTACGAACACAAAAACCAATACTTTAATTTGGTTCATCATCGTCGAAGAGCTGGAAGAGTGTGTATGATGCATGGTGAGTTTCTACATTTTAGCATAGAAGTGAAGCAACATCAATAGTATTGGATGCGGGCACACAAGGCATGCGTTGTGTATGATATGAAATATCTCTTAGTGGTCGAATCTCCATAGAATAAATGAACTATTAAATCTTTTGTAGATCAAAGGAGCTCACCAAACTGTAGTTACATTGGATCTAATCAACATGGCGAAGAGGAGATAAAAGAAAGGCATCTAGACAGATCAATTTGACTAGAACAATAAAGGATATGATGAGTTGTGGAGGATGCGGCCCAAGGACAAGCTAGATCGCGAGTGACTGGGAGGGTTGAATGGGAGGAGATGGGCTATGTTGCTACAAGACTTGGAAGCAGATGTTTGCATGGTTGTTTTGTTGCCTTGATTGTTGGGCCTAGCAGGTCATGGACCGCTAGAGCATCCGAAGCCACCTCTACCAGATACAAATATTTCACCCATTAAGACTACACATGTTATCTAATTAATAGTGCTAAAACTAAGTTAATCAATATGCTATGCCTATGATTTTCTTTTATTGCATTTGTTAATGTCGATGTTTATGGAATATATGGTGACAAGTAGGTTGGAACTTCCAACCTCATTTTTTTCGTGAGACTAGCATATGAGTAGGATACTTGTTTGTTTTCCCCCTCTAATTCCTCCACCTTGTTTATGTCCGTATTGTTGACGCTCCTTAGATCCCCAATTTACGTACCGCAAGCGCACGGATCGTGTAGCTTTTCCCTTAGAGTATTCCCCCAAGGTTTATCAATCCACGGAACAAGCATTCTACTATGCTTAACTAAGCACTAATGACATTGGTAAAAGATCTATATTGAGTGATTGAGTGTGAAATAGATCTAATCTAACCAATCTAATCTAATCTAGACTAGTGAGCAATGATAGGTGTGTGCACGAGATATGAAGAGCATTTGTCCATAGGGTATAGGATCACTAGAGATATAATCGCCGAGCAACAAAGAACGGATCTAATCTACCAAAGGTGTGTTCCAAGATCAAAACCTTTCCCTCCCGCATACTGTCACTACACGAGGATAATTAGTAACGAACAACAAGAACACGATAGTTGATGTAATTTAAGTAAACCATGCAAGAGCAAAGCAAACCAAAAGCCAATTCGCGACCTATTAAGCATCAAAGCATCATCAACAAGAATCATGATAGATCAATCTCATTAAGGATTCGGCAATTACAACTCAAAATCTCCTTACAACCCCATGAACAAATGAGGACTTTACCCCATGAAGCTAGGCGAAGCACAGTCGATCATGGTGATGAAATCTCCTGCAAGGGATGGATCCCTTGCTATCCTCCAACTTGCAGCGGCGCCGAGGGACGATGAGGCCTCCGGTGTCGCCTTTCTCTTGTGTCTAACTCGAATGGATCTCTCGAAATCGTCTCTAGATGCTCTCTCTCTCTCTCTCCTTCTTGACGGCGGCTTCGGGGCATATGTAGGCGTCTCTGGTCGATGGTTTTGGTAAAACACCGGCTAGGGTTGACGAGTACTTCACGCTGAAGAAAGTTGAGGCCGATTGGGCCCTGGAATGGGCGAGGCCGGCAGGCTTAAAGGCTCTAGGCCGGCCGGCCTGGGCTCCTTCTAGCCCCTTTCGGCTCTTCTCCTTATTCTTCATCTTAGCCCAGTTGTGACCCTGCGTCAAAACATCTCCGAAAATGTCCAATATCCTGCCAAAATGCAACATGCTCCAAAATCCAAGACGAAATCGAAAACGGTCAAGTTCGGGTGCCAAGTGGCGGGTTAGTACACGAATCATCCCGAAGAAATTACCAAAACCACTCCTAATTATATAATAAAATGGGTACTTAAGGAGCGCCAACACGTATGCGCATGAGTCATTCACTCGTCATAGCTCTAGTTGAACTTATCCAGCTATTTCACTATTTGGTTCTTTCCTAATACAAAAAAAAAAATTCAAGGTAGCTTTCAAGCCTGGTATTCCAGCAAGTAAAGTGCAAAAATCCACAAGATGTGCGCGCGATAATGACATAATGTAGCTAGGTACGCCACGAGGAAACGACAAGCATTTCTTGTTCTGTCGGAGAGAGTCGGTATTCACTGAAGGATAAGTACCAAGGAGACCATCAAAGCACGAGTGGCAATTCAGATCTAAAGCGTCAATGTGATGTGGCATGGATACCCGGTGATGTGGCATGGATACCCATTGTTCACATGATGGGCTCATGATATGCCAATATGGCGAACGTAAGCGGAGGATAGATTAGCATGCCACTCTGGGGATCCTTATCTTATAACCCATCTGTGGATGCCCAAAGAATTAGCCATCATGAACTATCTATAAAAGGCAAACCCTTGCTGATGGTAGAGCCCATTGAGGCATCAAACCAAAGTGAGATGCCTGTGGTGATAGAGGACAAGTGGTCGCAGCTCCCGCCGGAGCTCTTGCACCTCATTTGCCGCAAGCTGCCTGACACGGGCAACTTCATACAATTTCGTGCAGTGTGCACGTCATGGCAAGATGGTGCCCCTCTATCCGATCCACCTCCACAGCTCCCTTGGATTCTCGAGCATCGTGGGTCCAAACTCCAAGCTAGACGACATCTCTGCTTCTACAGCCATAGCTCTGGTAAGATGTATTGCGTTCTTGTGGGTGCTCGCTCTTCATGGCTCCTCGGGAGTGGTGCGTTCCAAGGTCATGTCATCGCCATTGCCGACCTAGCCAAGACCATGTTGTACAACCCATTCACGAGCGAGGTCCAAGCCTTGCGGCCTGCGCCATACAAGCCATGGCTTGATGGTGTGTTCCATGTAGTGGGTGATGGTGACGCGGGATGCATGGTGGTGAACACCTGCACCGTAACTCGACACTTCGCGTACTGCCGCCCAGGGGTGGATGCAGGATGGAACATCTTCGATGAACGCAAGGACATGTGCCATAATACATATTGTGGTGGGAGGTTCTTTGTTAATACAGGCGACAAAAGAACGCTCATCATTGATGCTGACACACGTGATGTCATGACCATAGTACCGGCACCATCCATGGAGAATTTTGCCACTGCCCTCGGTGACTACCTGGTGGCATCGCACGGGAAGATTCTGAGGGCCCTTCAATATCCACATGATGGAAACCAAGTTGCATCTGCGTCGGACTACTACTTCAATGTGTACCAGCTGGACATGCTCGACGACAACAAGGCTAGATGGAGAAAGGTAGAGACCATCGGGAATGCAGTGCTCTTCTTTGATAACCATGGCCATGGATTTTCACTAGAACCCAATGACTCGGCGGGGCTGAGGCGAGACTGCATCTACTTTGTGCACAAGAAGCGGATGTGGGTGCGATTTTGTAATTACCGCTCCTTATGTCGTTATAGTATTCATGACGGAAGGGTTGACAAGACTATGTCATTAGCTAACAAGCTTGGGGAAACCTGGGTTATCCCTAGCTTGTGTTATGCCGATGAATAGGCTCGATGAGGCAGCTTGGATTTGATTCACACAAGTTCTACTGGAATGTTGGTAGCATCCATCGTCGATCAACTTGGAAACAAATGGCATGCCACAGATCCTCTGTATAAGTGGTGTTGCCGGTATCTTTATATCAATTTTGTAAGTTTTTGCAATGTTTTGAATAAAATGGACTTATGCAATGATTTGTTTCGTGCAAGTAGGATCCGACACACATTTGAGCCATTTTATTGATGCTTTCATCTTTTTTGTAGTTCTTGTTAGGTTGATATGAGAACATTAAAAATATTTGGTTTATCTCATTGTAGCACATTAGGCTCACCTAGGTTTTGAGTGAAATGATCAAATCATCATAACTTGGTTGATATGGAAAGTGCATAAGCTCGAACTTGTTTCAAAGCATTGACTTTGCGGCAAATTCGGTCAATGGGGGGTCAATCTATGAGGTTGTTATATTAATTAGAAACATTTTACGGAGTGATATATTCACACGTGAACAAAGATGGTTGCCCACATGTCGCCACAGAGGTGAAGATGTAGGGAAGGATCTCGTTTCTTGATGAAAAACTGCGGCCTAGGTTGAAGTCTAGTAGACCAGAATTGTCCACGCGACATGTGCTGCTGATGCCCTTGTGCCGCTAGTGCTTTTTGTCTCGCCGGCCCACTTTCCCCTCCTTTTCAGAGGGATCTCGTCGGCCTGCCTCAAGAGAACTCTCAGTAGCTACATAATACAAATTGCATTGAAGGCGGCTATTTCTCTCTATGTGTGATTGGAATTAATCCAATAGCAATAGCCGAGCATCTTCACCTTAGGTGGCGTCTCCGCCATAACCACTCTCATCGCCTGTCCATAGCTATTGTCTTCTCCTCACCATGTCGTTTTCTCCTCGCCCCCGCCGCCTGTCACCGCCGCCGAGGGTGGTCCTGCCGAACCGTCGCTGCCGCCTGTCCTCCGCAATAAGCACCCGGTTGGATCTAGATAGCCCAAAACCAAGCCCCAAACACGTACCCTGCGTGGCGAGCGTAGACGCCTTCAGGGCTCAGCTTGTTCGGCTGGTGGGTTTTGGCTCCCAGTCGAACGGCTGGCGGATCGATCACCTTTCCTTCCAAAAAAACAAGGGCCAGCTACAGCTAGATTGGCTGGCTGAATTTCAGCCCCAGCCCCGCTGCTCTATACCAGCCGAACAGTATACAGCGTCAAAGCCCAATCCCGCGCGGCCAGCCCACCCGAAGCCTGACAACGGCGCGTGCGGCGGGGAAAGCAACGGATCACCCAACCCAAAAAGCGCACGGCACCGCCCTCCACAGCCGCGGGAGCCCGCTCCCATCCGATGGCGCAGCGCGCGCCACGTCTCCCCTTGGAAATCCCAAGGCGCCCATAAAAATGGCCGAAACGAATTGGTATTTCCGTCGCGCAGACGCCGCCGCAGCAGGCCAGAGAAAAAAAAAGCCCAAATTCAGATTCCGATCGCCGGTCGCCGCCCAATACGGGGATTGCGATCGCCATGGCCGCCACGGGCTGGTCGGATCTCCCGTCGGAGCTCCTCACCGACATCGCCGGCGGGATCACCGAGCTCGCCGACATCGCGCGCTTCCGCTCCGTCTGCTCGTCATGGCGCTCGGCGGCGGGGGACGCCGCGGCCGCGCCCCCGCCGCAGCCGCCGTGGCTCCTCCTCCCGTCCTCCCCGTCCCGGCTCTTCTTCTGCCCCAGGGAGGACCGAATCTACCCGGACCTCCGCCTGCCTCGCCCCGCCGCGGATGCGCACCACCGCCGCCGCCGCCGCCTCTACGCGTCCCCTCACGGCTGGATCCTCGCCGTCGACCCCACCGACCTCGCGGCCTCCCTCGTCCACCCCTTCACCGGCGCCACCCGCCCGCTCCCGCCGCTCCCGGCCTTCTTCGCGGAGACCGACGACCTGGCCTGGGACTGGTCCCCGCACGGCGTCATGGCGTCCTGCGGCGAGGGCCTCCTCTTCTGCGCCGCCGCCTCCTGGGCCCCGATCCCCGCCCTGGCCGACTGCAACGCCAGCAGCATCAACTACGCCGCCGGCGAGTTCTTCGTCTTCGAGGAGGACGTCTGCCGCACCACCGTCGTCGACGCGGTCACCCTCGACGTTGCTGCCGTCATCCCGGCCCCCGCCGTCGAGCTCCCCTCCGAGACGCGTCTCGTGGTTGCCGGCGAAGAGCTCTTCCTCCTCGTCAAGTCCAAGTGGATGTACCTCTTCGGCGACGACGTCGACTTCTCCAAGGCCTTCCATGTCAACCACCGCAGCGCCGATCCGGCCTGGCAGGAGCTCGACGGCATCGGCGACCGCGCGCTGTTCGTAGATTCCCTCCACGGGTTCGCCGTGCCGACGGCGGGATTTGGCAATCTCGAGAGCAACACCATCTACTCGGTGACCAGCAAGGAGGTGAACAACAGGCGTCAAACCACGGTGAACTACAGCGTCTCGGCGTTCAGCCTGGAGAGCCGGACCTCCAAGAAACTTGCGTGCCGGCTTAACGGCCGGGAGATGGCCATGCGTGGCGAGATGCCATCGTGGATCATACCAAGCTTGGTTGAAGGCTGAGATTGCGTGCTTGGAGATCTTCGTAATTGGGAAATCGGTCTTGCAACTTGATATATGGTTCTAGGTAAATTCTTCGGTGTCCTTGCAGGTGCATTATTCCTGTAAATTCTGCCACCTAGATTAAATTTCTCTCAGTTAACCACGCAGTCCATCATACATGAGTTATATTTGTTCGCAAACTTACCTCAAATTCGAAGGTAAATTCAGCATCATCTGTTGATGTTTAAGTTGAATAAAGTTTGTATGAACTATTAATTTCAAGTTGAATAAAGGTTGGTGATGTCACAGCTGAGCGTGTTGAGTACTTGAGTTCAGCATATAATAATATAATTTGAGAAATATGGTTATATATATTCAATATTGTGGACCTAGGAATATACTCTCAGGTACACTTTCTGATTTTTGGATGTCCTTTTCTATCTCGTTTTCAAGTTTGAATGGTCACTTAGATATAGCATGCTAGCATTGGTGGTCCATTTAAAGGACATTTGGAAAATCGCTGTACTCCCCTGTTGTCTGACTCTGCTAGATTCGTGGTGAAGCTTTGCGATTTGGCTGCGATGTGATGCCATCCCGGGGAGGAAAATACTCTGAGGGTGTGTTTAGGAGATGGACAAGGATGGGATAAAGGAAGGGATGACAGGGAGATGATGCATGGGCGGCGGGGAATAGCTGCTGATCGGATTGCTTGTGTGCGATCATGAAGCAAGCACCCAATTATCCATATCATTATTATTTCCTTGAGGACTTAAAAAGAAGAATCACCGGTTGTAATCGAGTCTGACTCGACGATGATAGAAGCAGCTAGCAAGATTAGTTTGTTGTCGGGTATGTGGTATAAAATGGGCATGGTTTTTTTTGCTTTGTTGTCTTAAAGAAAGGGTTTTTTGCCAGTAAGTTTTTTAAATCAATCGGTACATGAAAGCAGCAATCTCAGTATCGGTGACGGTGAGCTATATGCCGTGACAATCACTGATACGTGCGTTCTGATGGTTAAGTTTTTCAGATTTAGTCATTTTAAGATGATTTAAATTTTGTATTTACGTAAGTTACCAACATGGAGCGTTGGATCAGTCGGAGAGATCAATTTGTGTGTCTTGTTTTTAGTCCAATCGAACTTGTGCTCTATCTGTATTGCATCTGTTGGGTGTCTGTTTTTTGTGTCTAGTGTTGCCCAGTCAACTTCCCTTCCTTTGTTTAGTTATTTTTGTGTCTTGTTTTTTATCCAATCGAATCTGTTCTCTATTGGTAGTGTATCCGTTGGGTGTTTTGTTTAGTTATTTTTGTGTTTAGTATTGTCCAATCAACTCCTAAGTTTTTACTATTTTTTGGCGGGTTGTCCATTCGAATTGCCGCCGGAATATGGAGGTGATAAGAACAATAATAATAGCCTACTATAAGCATGCCTGCTATTGGGCTAGGTCAGATGGTCATTGTCCGTCCTCGGCCTTCCCGAAATACTGGGCTAGGCCGTAGCATTGGGCCACTAGCGTTGGCCCAGTGTACGGAACGTTGGGTTAAAATGATTCAGTTCAGTCTGGTCCATCTCGGGCATTGCAGCCCGGGAGGCTATACATCGCCCGGCTACAAACGACGAATCCATCGCCTGAAGAGTTCTAGCGTGGGTTCGTGATGTAAATTCGGCCCATTATTGTTTTTCCATCTAGTGCCCTGTTTTTCTCTTTTATTTATCACGGTTCAAGGATGCTGCTACTCTCGATGGGCTGCTGCCAGGCTGGAGCTGGCTCACCATATGGGAGGCAACGTGCATGTTCCAGCTACGCTAGTCCCATCATTTCCGGCGTGTCTTCGTGTGCTGGCGTTGCATCGATGTGTCATTTTCTTTTCTACTTTTTTTCTACCATTACTAGTTTCCTTTTCTCCCATCGTTACTAATTTTTTTCGTCTTATTTTTTTCTTCTATTCCTAAGTAGATGGTTCCTTTATTTTCTAACCTGTATCATTCTTCTTTGTTTTCTATATGAACATAAATTCATAATTAATTCTTTAGAAAAGGAGGGTATCTCACATGTTTGTTTTTCCTCTTTTATTTTTTATTTTTCATTCCTTTCCTTCCACTTTTTCCTTGCATTCTTTCTTTTTTTTCCTTGCATTCTTTCTTTTTTTTCCTTCCGTTATTTTTTTCTCTCTTTTAATATGTTTTTCTTCTATTTTTCTTTTCCCTTTTTATTTTCAATTTTGTTCATTATATTTTACATTGAAATGTTTGTTATTATATATATATGACTATATTGTAGATGTATTTATCTTTATTTTATCTACATGTAACTAATTTATTCGCAATACCAAATTATTTGTTCGCTTCGTAGATTAAATTGTTCCGTAACACTGACCCGTTTATTCGTGACATTTAGTTTTCATTACATACCCTATACAATTCAATGTTCGCGATGTGTAATATTTTGTTCGTTGTATATTATTATTTGTTCGTTATATTTAACTTTTGTTCGTAGAAAATAAAATTTATTCGTGTTTTTAAAATATTTGTTCCCAGTTTTCAAAAATTAAGTATTTAGTATTTTAGACAAGTGTGGTCTTGATTTGAAGATTTTATCATAAAAAAGGTAATGGTGGTATTTAACATTAATTTGGATGCTCGGTTTATTGTTTATAGCTTTTTTTAATTTAAGATTTGCATACATGTGAATGATGTCATCACTTTTATTTATTTCTGTACGCATGCACATGCACAGATTCTCTCCCTCCTATTACATATTTTTTTCTATTTAAAATAATAGTCGAGAGTAGTCAAACGTAAATAGGCCGGCCTAAAATTACCGACTACCGCTAGAATTCATATACTTTTGGGTGATGGTTGATAGATAACCGCACCCCATTGCAGCAGCCCGTCTTCACTCGCAGGCGCGCTTGGTAGCCACACCGGGTGCGCTATGTTGGAAATATGCCCTAGAATCAATTATATTTCTTTGTATTCATGATTAATAAAGTGTATCTTGAATATTCATGGATGACAACTTGTATTGATTAATGTTTATGTGAATTATTTATGAAACTCTATACTTGTATGAATATTTTAAAATATTCCTAGTCGGAGTTCATGTGAGGACACACAAGAATATTAGATTAGCACATGTATTAGTTGATCGACTACGTTTCACAAGTCATGGACATGGAGATGTCAAACTAATAATGTGGGCTTATGTGAGACATGAGACTGAACTGACCTAACACGAGATGACGACTTCTCATTACACAATATGTATGCTGTGTCCTAAGACCTGAGATCGTCGTATATACTCAAGATGTGAACCGACTTACTTAGAAGCCATCAAACGTTGCACCGTAACAGGATAGTCATAAAGGTGGCTTTCGGGTCTGTTAAGAAGCATGCTGTGAGAAATAGTCGGTCAAGATGGGATTTGCCCCTCTCTACGAGAGAGATATCTCTGGACCCCTCGAGTGATTCAGATCAAGAAATGCATGGCCATGCTGGGGTTAAGAGTTAACCAAGTATTCCGAATCACAGGATCGAGAAAGAGTGGTCGGCTTCAAGCAAGACCAAATATCATGAGGCAAATGGAACAGCATGTATAAGATTGTGACGGCTCGACAGATATGATTCACACGTGCTTAGGAGTTGACACGTCTTGCTAGAGACCGCTATCAACTATTGGCCAGTAGGAGTACTGGACTATGTCTATTCACGCGTGAGCCCATAGGGTCACACACTTAAGGGTCAGAAGCTTAATGAGAATGAGATCCAAATTAGACTGGGCTTAGATGCACTAATGGGCTTCAGTTGGCCCATTAGGAGATGCCTAAGGTGCGGCCCATGGAAGCCCACCTAAGGGACGACCAAAGGAGCTATAAATACAGGTGTGGGGCGGGTACTGTTCACGTTAATAGTATCGGTGATGCTACAGTAACCCTAGCCGCCCCCTCCTCCCTGCTTTGCTTCATTGTGCATCTAGCCCTAGTTCGTTCTCGCGGATCTAGCAATCCGGAGTGCGAAGCTTCTTTCCGTACGTGTGGACTTTGTGGAGGTGCTGCGCTTGCTGCATAAGGATGAGCCGTTCGTGAGGAGGTTCACGCAACTGCACTGCCGGCTTCCATCTGCACTACACCGACGTGCTACAGAAGTTCCGCAACCGCGCGTCTAATGGTAATCCCGTGATCTATAACTGCAGTAATCCTGGTTTATGTGGTAGAAAATTTTTATTTTGCTACCCCCATATTCCTTCAGCGGTATCAAGAGCCAGTGCTGTGTCGTTATAGATTCGGATATGTGCATATGGAGATATGCGTAGTTTCAGATCGATCTATGACTTAGTTTCATAAACTAGCTGCGAAGGTTGTGCAACGACATACTCCTACCGGTCGGTTTTCTGCCATCGGAGTTAAGTGATGCACATAAACCCGGTTGCTGCGGTTGGAGATCAATGTGATTGGTCGAATCGAAACCTAGGGCATAAGTCAGATGCATGAGATGCATAGAGCAGTAAATTGGATCTACTGCAATTCTGTTTTGTTGCAAAAGCATGTTTTACAGTAAAACAGTCATAACTTTTGCATACGAACTCGGATTTAGGCGAATTTTAAATCGATTTGTATCTACAGAAAAAGTTAAACTTCATTTAGAATTGTGTTGCTGTTTTCACAAAATTTAGATTTGCGAAATTCGGCCCAGAAGATAGAGTTTTCGGCGTTTTATGTTTGGACGTTGGAATCGCATAACTTTGTTTTGCAGGTTTTGTGATCGGTATAGCCCCTATGTGTATGTGATGCATGTGTGTAATTGTTTCATGACCTGCGTGTCGTGATTATGACAATTCGACCGGAGCCACATGAATTGTTGCATTTGATGTACTGGCCTGCGTGCCAACCTGTTATGATCCAAGTCGTGAATGTAATTTTATTTACTAGCTATTAGGTGTATTAGCCAGTTCTAGTTCCTGGAGTTTTCATCACATGAAGGATGGTGCACATGTACATGGAGATGGAGATCAACATGGTGAACAAAGTTCCATGAAGATGGAGATCTATATGGCGAACAAGTTCTATGGAGATGAAGATCACCATAAGAACAAGGGCCATACTGATTCACAATTATGTGCTTGCCGTTCTTGACGTTTTACTACTACGTGCGTCATAGTAGAAGTAGAACGATCTCTCACAAATTTTGAACTATCATGCACTACCAACTAAACCTTGCACTGTCTCATGTCTTGTACGATTGGTGGTGGGTCTATGAAATTAGGGCGCCACTGGTTTTCCTTGACTAGACAGGCTGTATCGGATACATGCACGCATAAAGGGTTGGTTAGCTTGACAAGGTCATCTTAACGGTTAAGGACCTTGGGGTATAAAGGTTGGGAGCGAGACAAGGAGTGTCACCCAACAACAAGAGTCATATGTGATATGATTAGCAAAAAGTTGCTTACCGATCTATCTAGTCTTCTAGCGGTGATGCTAAAGCTCACTAGTTGACTTGATAGTTATGGGTCTTGAATCGCTAAGAATCAATAGAGGGATATTGATTTTAGTGGGAGTAAATTCTGTTAATTGCTTAATGTCATTTACTCCATCGTGAATACGTTTGTCTTAGTATTTTGCATTATTATTTTATTGTAGATCATGGTCCGCAATAACGCCCAATCCTTTTCATTGCGTTCGGTCCTTGAGAAAGACAAACTGAATGGGACTAACTATGCGGGTTGGATCTGCAACCTAAGAATTGTTCTCAAGGCAGAGAAAAAGGAAGATGTTCTGGATACCCCATTACCAGAAGAGCCTGCTGATGATGCACCTGCTGGGGAAAAGACTGCTTATAGAAAGACTTGTGACAACAACCTTGAAATAAGCTGCCTTATGCTCGCTTTGCATGGAACCTGACATACAGATGCAGTTCGAGACAAACCATGAGGCACACGATATGATTGTGGCGCTTCAGGACATGTTTGAAACTCAGGCCAGGACTGAAAGGTTCAATATGTCCAAGGCCCTTGTCAAGAGCAAGCTGGCAGAAGGCGCTGCAGTGGGTCCGCATGTAATCAAGATGGTTCGTTACACACAGAGGTTGGAGAAGCTGGGCTTCCCAATTGGCCAAGAGTTGGCCACTGATTTTATTCTTGCCTCTTTACCGCCAAGCTATGGGAACTTCATCTCGAACTACCATATGCATGGGGCTGAAAAGGGCCTGACTCAACTGTATGGCATGCTCAAGACAGCAGAGAGTGACATCAAGAAGAGCACAAGCGGCGGCCATGTGATGGCTGTCCAGAACAAGCCTGCTTTCAAGAAGAAAGATTCTTCTTGGAAGAAGAAGGGCAAGGCTAAGGTTGCGAACCCTAAGCCAACCTTGCACCCAAGGCTAAACCTGTACCAACTACATATAATGAGTGTTTTCATTGTCACGAGAAGGGACACTGGAAGAGGAATTGCAAGCTGTACCTCGCCTCGTTGAAGAACTATTCTTCCACCTCAGATACGCTTGTTATTCATATTACAGAAATATTTCTCGCTGACTCTTGTGTTAATTCTTGGGTATTTAATATCAGATCGGTTGCTTACATATGCAATTCGATGCAGGGACTAACAAAGAGTAGAAGCGTTAGAAGAGGAGAAGTTGACTTCCGCGTCGGCAATAATGCAAGAGTTGCTGCTGTGGCCGTCGGGATGATGCAACTTCACCTACCGTTAGGATTTGTCTTGGAGCTTAGTAATTATTATTTTGTTCCTAGTTGGAGTCGAAACATTCTGTCTCCTTCATGTTTGATGAAGAATGGTTATTTTTTTGCGAGTGAAAATATTGGTTGTGCTATCTCTAAGAATAATATGTTTGTGGCTTTTGCGTCCATTGTGAATGGGCTATTTGTTTTAAATCTTGATGATTCATCTATCTATAATATTAATGCTAAAAGGCCTCGGCTTGCTGATTTGAATCCTACCTACATGTGGCATTATCGTCTCGGTCATATAAGCCAGAAACGCATGAAGAAACTCTATTCGGATGGACTTCTAACTTCGTTTGATTTTGAGTCATACGAGACATGCGAAGCTTGTTTGCTAGGCAAGATGACCAAGACGCCATTCACAGGTTTTCCAGAGAGAGCATCTGACTTACTAGAACTCATACATACTGATGTATGTGGACCAATGAGCTTGACTGCTAGAGGTGGATTCCAATACTTCATAACTTTCACTAATGACTTGAGTAGATATGACTATATCTACTTGATGAAGCATAAGTCTGAAACTTTTGAAAAGTTCAAAAAAATTCAGAGTGAAGTTGAAAATCAGTGTGCCAAGAAAATTAAAACTTTACGATCTGATCGTGGAGCCGAATATCTGAGCCACGAGTTTAGCAATCATCTAAAGAGTTGCGGAATTGTTCCACAACTTATGCCGCCTGGAACACCTCAGAGAAACAGTGTGTTTGAGCGACGTAATCGAACTCTGTTGGACATGGTTCAATCAATGATGAGCCAGTCGGACCTACCGTTATCGTTTTGGGGTTACGCTCTAGAAACAGCAGCTTTCACATTAAACAGGGTACCATCAAAATCCGTAGACAAGACAGCATATGAGATATGGACTGGCAAGACTCCCAGTTTGTCTTTTCTAAAGATTTGGGGTTGTGAAGCATTTGTCAAACGACTCCAGTCTGACAAGCTTGCACCCAAATCGGATAAGTGCATATTTGTGGGATACCCAAAGAAGACCTTAGGGTATTACTTCTACAATCGATCTGAGGGCAAAGTATTTGTCGCTCGAAATGGAGTTTTCCTAAAGAAAGAGTTTCTCAAAGGAGAGAAAAGTGGAAGAACGGTGCAACTCGAAGAAGTTCGAGATGAGCCAATAGGACAAGACTCTACAAATGACGCTAATGTAGCTGAACAAGTTGAGATGCCTATGGCAACAGAAGCACCTCCACAACCACGAAGGTCAGCAAGGCTCCGTACTGCGCGGGAATTATTATTGTTAGACAATGATGAGCCTGCAACATATGCAGAGGCGATGGCAGACCCTGACTCTGAGAAATGGCAAGATGCCATGAAATCCGAAATAGAATCTATGAAGAAAAATCAAGTTTAGAACTTGATAGACCCGCCTGATGGTGTGAGAACCATCGAGTGCAAATGGATCTATAAGAAGAAGAAAGATATGGGTGGAAATGTTCACATCTATAAAGCTCGACTTGTCGCAAAAGGTTTTTAAACAAGTTCAAGGAGTTGACTACGACGAGACTTTCTTGCCTGTGGCGATGCTTAAATCTGTTCGGATTATTCTACCTATTGCTGCATATTTCGATTATGAAATATGGCATATGGTGTCAAAACAGCTTTCCTTAATGGAAATCTGACCGAGGACGTGTATATGATGCAGCCCGAGAGTTTTGTCGATCCGACCAATGCTGGAAAGATATGCAAGCTTGAAAAATCCATTTATGGATTAAAGCAAGCATCTTGGAGTTGGAATATTCGTTTTGATGAAGTAGTCAAAGGGTTTGGCTTCATTAAAAATACAGAAGAAGCTTGTGTTTACAAGAAGAAAAGTGGGAGCTATGTTGTATTTCTAATCCTGTATATAGATGACATACTGCTGATTGGAAATAATATTCCTATGCTTGAGTCTGTAAAGACTTCATTGAAAAATAATTTTTTATGAAGGATTTAGGCGAAGCAGCATACATTCTGGGTATCAAGATCTATAGAGATAGATCAAAAAAGCTTATAGGATTAAGCCAGGATACTTATATTGACAAAGTGTTGAAACGATTCCACATGGAAGAGGCAAAGAAAGGGTTCTTGTCTATGTCACATGGCATACATCTCAGCAAGACTCAGTGCCCTACGACAACTGATGAGCGGGATCGCATGAGCAAAGTTTCATATGCTTCGGCAATTGGATCTATTATGTATGCAATGATAATTACCCGTCCAGATGTTTCTTATGCTCTAAGCGTTACAAGCAGATACCAGTCTGATCCGGGTGAGAGTCACTGGACAGCTGTGAAGAACATTCTTAAGTACTTAAGAAGAACTAAGAATGTGTTTTTGATTTATGGAGATGAGGAAGAGCTCGTTGTAACGGATTACACCGACTCTAGCTTTCAAACTGACAAAGATGATTCAAAGTCCCAATCAGGTTATGTGTTCACAATAAATGGTGGTGCTGTTAGCTGGAAGAGTTCCAAGCAGGAGACGGTGACCGATTCTACGACAGGAGCTGAGTACATCGCAGCTTCGGAAGTTGCGAAGAAAGGTGTTTGGATAAGGAAGTTCCTTATTGAGCTTGGTGTGTTCCCTAATGCCTCTAGCCCACTGGATCTCTACTGTGACAACAGTGGAGCCATTGCGCATTCCAAGGAGCCCAGGAATCACCAGAAGAGCAAACACGTTATGCGGCGATTTCATCTCATTCTAGAGTTCATCGATCGTGGTGAGATCAAGATATGCAAAATACACACGGACCTGAATATTTCAGATCCATTGACAAAACCCCTTCCACAGCCCAAGTATGAGAGGCACACAAGAGCAATGGGTATTAGATACATTCTAGATTGACTTTAGTGCAAGTGGGAGACTGTTGGAAATATGCCCTACAGGTAATCATATTTCCTTGTATTCATGATTAATAAAGTGTACCTTGAATATTCATGGATGACAACTTGTATTGATTAATGCTTATGTGAAGTATTTATGAAACTCTATACTTGTATAAATATTCTAAAATGTTCGTAGTCGGAGTTCATGTGAGGACACACATGAATATTAGACTAGCACAAGTATTAATTGATTGGCTATGTTTCATAGGTTATGGACATAGGGATGTCAAACTAATAATATGGGCTTATGTGAGACATGAGACTGAACTGACCCAACACGAGATGATGATTTTTCATTATACAATATGTACGCTGTATCCTAAGACCTGATATTGTCGTATATACTCAAGATGTGAACCGACTTACTTAGAAGCCATCAAACACTGCACCGTAACAGGATAAAGGTGGCTTTCGAGTCTGTTAATAAGCATGCTGTGAGACATAATCGGTCAAGATGTGATTTGCCCCTCTCTACGAGAGAGATATCTCTGGGCCCCTCGAGTGATTCGGATCAGGAAATGCATAGCCATACTGGGGTTAAGAGTTAACCAAGTATTCCGAATCACAGGATCGAGAAAGAGTGGTCGGCTTCAAGCAAGACCAAATATCATGAGGCAAAGGGAACAACATGTATAAGATTGTGACGGCTCGACAGATATGATTCGCGCGTGCTTAGGAGTTGTCACGTCTTGCTAGAAACCCCTATCAACTATTGGCCAGTAGGAGTACTGGGCCATGTCTATTCACGCGTGAGCCCATATGGTCACACACTTAAGGGCTAGAAGCCTAATGAGGATGAGATCCAAATTAAACTGGGTTTAGATGCACTAATGGGCTTCAGTTGGCCCATTAGGGGATGCCTAAGGTGGGGCCCATGAAAGCCCACCTAAGGGGCGCCCAAAGGAGCTATAAATACAGTACCGGCGACGCTACAGTAACCCTAGCCGCCCCCTCCTCCCTGCTTCGCTTCCTCGCGTATCTAGCCCTAGTTCGTTCTCGCGGATCTTGCAATCCGGAGTGCGAAGCTTCTTCCCGTACGTGTGGACTTCGTAGAGGTGCTGCGCTTGCTGCACAAGGACGAGCCGTTCGTAGAGGTGCTGCGCTTGCTGCACAAGGACGAGCCGTTCGTGAGGAGGTTCACGCAACTGCACTGCCGGCTTCCATCTGCACTACACCGATGCGCTACAGAAGTTTCGCAACTGCACGTCTAGTGGTAATCCCGTGATCTATAACTGCAGTAATTCTAGTTTATGTGGTAGAAAAATTTTGTTTTGGTACCCCCATATTCCTTCACGCTGCCCCGGAGCAAGCCCCCCGGCCGCTGCCTACGCATTAGCTGGGAGACGGACGGCGTGGGGCTGTAAAACAAGGCTAGGGGCTGGGCTTTTCTTGCGGTCTTCGGTGCCACTTTGCCATCGAGTTCCTGTGCCATGGCTTCCGCCTTCCAGGATTTCTCGTAGCGTGTAAATGCAGAGTACCTCGTCCGAGGCATATACTTCACCTGTCCGCCGTGGCGACGTCGACGGGGGACGTCGCGGTCATCCCCGCGACGCCATCCCCTTGTTTTTTTCTTTTGAAAAGTACCGCGACGGCGACGGCGACGGCGACGCCCTCCTGGCCTGGGGAGCAGGCCCGGATGCAGCTCGCTCTGGAGCTGGGAGCGGAGGCGGTGTGCTAATCGCACGGCGCCGTTGCGCCGGCCGGCAGCTAGCGTCCCACTTCGGTACGGCGTACGCGCACGTCTTGTCGATCTGCACTGCGGCTGTGTTACTTTCCGACACTCACAACGCAACCCCTGCATTGCCTCTACGGCCGACCTGACCTGCCAGTGGTGGCCTTCTGCTGGCTGCGTCCTCCCGAGCATTCTAGCCTTGGCATCGTTCGGACACCTAGACCTGGGACCGGAACGCGCCCGCGCATATGCGATTGCTTTTTCTGCGCGTGTAAACTCTGTACACTGTAACACTGCACGTATGGGGAGTTGGGGACATTGGAGCTGCAGGAGGAAGAAGCTATAGGTTGATGCAAAGTGTGTAGTCAAGAACTCAAGATGTGACACTGAGTAGCCCCCCCCCCCCCCTCGCCCACCCCTGCTCGGGCAACTCGGCGCCGCCCTGCACCACCTCTCCCTCCCCCTCGCCGCTGCCGGAGGGCGCTGCCGGGAAGCCCCGTGCGGCCCTGGTGACGGCGGCGGCGAGGCTCTTCCCCTTGTTGGTCGCGAGCGCGCAGTGCGGGGCTAGTGCTCGCCGCCCTAGCCGTCCCCTGCCACACCCCCTCCAGCTCTCCTTCTCCGGCAAGGTTTCTCGGCCGCCCGCGCGGCCGGGTCTGTACTCCCGAGGGGCAGATCTGGCGGCCCCACCCCTTCGTCCTGCACGCCGGTGGCTCGGGGCCCGCCGCCTTCTCCCTACCCTCCTCCTCCTCCTCCAGCGTCCAAGCTCGGCTTGCCGGCTAGATCTGGACTCCATGGGGGCGGATCTGGCGGCTTCACCTCCCCTTCGCCTCGCGGTGCCGGCCGCTACCGCCCTGGGCCATGCGACTGCTGGTCGGGGCCCGGCGTTGTCGGCGCGTGCCTCCCATCGTCGCGGGCGAGTCCGTCCGGCTCCGCGGCATGTGAGGGCGACTGGCGCTATCGGTGCGCGCCTCCCGTCGTCGCGGCGTGTGGCGGCTGGTGGCGCTGTCGGTGGCTTCTATTCTGCCTGACGGCCGGCGTTGTGCCCACTGCTCGTACTGAGATGTCCAGGGCTCAAGCAGTTGGATTAACGCCGCTTGTTGTCTCGTCTTCAGGATCTCTTGCAAGGGTTCGGAGCGAAAGCTCTGCTCAGTTTTGACTGGGCCAGCGATGATTGACACTTTCGGTCTTTCCTTGTTGAAGGCATCGTTGAAGAACCTCTTCTTGCATCCTCCCCATGGTCGGTCAGATTGGTGAAGTCGCTCCTTGGCACAAGATTTGGGCGAAAGCCCTGCCGAGCTCTGTCTTGGTTGATGATGATGGCGTTCTGGCGTCATTCTTCTCCCTGGAGGCATCGTCGTTGAGACTCTTGTGCCCGGGTGTTGTAGTCTCCTTGTCCTACCTGCTGTATTTGTGGTTGTGCCACATTTTGCCCTTGTGCTAGGACCTTTGTTGTTGTTTTTCTTTTTTGTGGACAAGCCACAGTCTCGCCCATGTGCCTGGGCTGCCGTTGTATGATTTTAGTCCAGTTTCCCATAATTAACTGGACGAAAGGGTTTTGCCCCGTTTCCCCCCTAAAAACGGGGCTGTTGATTCATTATCAATATACATTCAGGTGGGGATTCCCTCCCCCCGTTGACAGTTCGAAAAAAAGAACTCAAGATGTCTGCGATCCTATAAATTCTGTATTAACCAATAACCACCGGTTCATCATCAAATAACAACACAAAGAAACTTAAAAAGGTGCAAACAGGTGATCCTTAGGTGCAACTCCAAACTCTTCTTAATTCAAATATTTGTTCTACTTCTTTAAAATGAAACCTAAGAGTCACTCATTTGCACCCTACAGAAATTGGTCCAGTGGACTGTGGCGTAACATCGTTGCAAGTAAATGTGAGCAACGCCGATTAATTCAGATGATTTCTTCAGCACTCGCTAGTACAAATCAACAAACGCAAACGCTGCAAATAAACTAAGCCAAACAAACCCGTGCGTATACTAGTACAAAGTACAGCTATGAACCACAAGCACCGTAAGCAGAGATCAACTGGGCTTGTCCCTATGCGACTCCGAGCAGAGCCACCGATCAGTAAGCAAGCAACTCTTCAGCTACTAGCAGTCAGGCGATGGAGGTCTCTCGATCTCATCGGTAGAGGCAGCCCCTGTACGCCGGCGTCCAGTAGTCCATGGCGGTGCCGTCCCGGTAGACCTCCGGGGTCCACGAGACGGGGACCAAGCAGAGGCCCCTGTCCCGCAGGCCGTGCTCCGCCTGACCCTGGTCCGGATCCCCATTGCTCGTCTCCGCATGCTCTACCACCCACGGAAGGTTACCCTGAAACAAAAGCAGCGGCAACTGGGTGAATAATTCTGCAGTCCTTCTGCTTCTGGATAGCGGCTAAGGCATCTGTACCTTGTTCCTGCTCGAGTTCGTGTACGGCTCGCTCAGTAACTGCACGGGGAAAGAAAGCAGGAGATGCGATCAGCTGCATGCGTAGCTCAACTGAAAAAAAGAACGAGGGTCCTGCGATTGCGACAGGCACAAAACTATGCAAGCAGGCTGTGTCTTTTTCTCATGTATCGGTGGTGTGTGCGTGGGGCACGACGAGATGAGAACATTCTGTGTGTTCTCCTGGGCCATGACTAGGAAGTCCACTGATGGGAAAAGGAGGGTCCAACTAGGTCAATATCTGAATATCATGTCTGGAACCAGCTACATACACCGTCGTTGCAGCGATTCATTGTACCTCTGAAGATGCGTGTCTCTGTGCGTGCGTGTTCACTGCTCATGCATCTGTGGTACACACCCTTTTGCTACTAATGTCAGGATGAGCATAGGAATCTTTTACTTTTCTGGAAGCTTTTATAGTTAGGTCAAAATGTGCAGACCAATGCGGGGGTTTTGGGGAGTGGACTTATTTACCTGCACTTGTTCATGCAAAAACTTGATGTACTTGATCGTTTCGAACAGCACCGATGCTGTATCAGTCTGAAAAAAGATGAAATTATATATATGAAATGGTTAGATTGAGACATCCTTTTCGCAGTTTCTCTGCTTGCACAGAGTATACTCCATTACACAACATTAGCTACCTTCCCGAATGGCGAAACGATCTGCTGCAATGCTGTGATCTTCTCCCCTATCTTCACTTTAGGCACTTGTTGCTGCATTTGATTTTTTTTATGTTTCAAATGATCATCATTTCGTTGCATTGACACGCGAAATGGAAACGATTTTTTAAGTTAATTAATTTAGTTTCGCGGTTCTCATCCTTGTTGTTACCTTGGGAGGAGATGGTTTAGAGCCTTCTTGCTTCGACTTCTTCACGGTGCTCGTCGACCTCTCCTCGGACGGCCGCTTCTTCCGGTCACTCGCCGCTACGCTGCCGCCGCTGCTACTCCTTGCCGCCTGCAAGAAACACATGCAAAAACAGTTCACTACTTCTGCAAAAGAATATGGATAGCTGTCAGATAGATTACAAGCATTTCATATCTTACCGACACAATATCCTGTTCTTGTTTACTGCTGTCAGCTGATAGATTGCTGGATCTCAGGTACGATTGCACCGATGATGTCGATTCCACGTTTGATCTGTAGCCACTGAAAGAGCTGAGATCCGGCAAGCTCCTCATGCCAAAAGAACTAGCCTCCATTGCTCGACCCTCCTGGCAAATCTTGTCAAGTCCTATGCCTGAATAATCCAAACCAGCATGCATGCCAACAGTACTAGCATTTGAGTTCAGTTGCTGAAGAAAGGAAGCCATGGCCGGGGCCGCAAGCTCTTGCTGCTGGTTGCTGCCTTCCTTCATCTGATGGTGGTCTGAGTAGGGGTAGCATGCCGCCATGTTCATCCCCTGGTGCATGCCAGGAGCAGTGCTCCCAAAGAACAGTGGCGAGCCGGCGGTGGCCTCGTACTTGATCGGTGCAACATCGGAGCCTGCTCCGAGACGCCCCGACAGCGCCTGCGCGGCGTAGTGACCGGAGGGGACGTCCTCGAACATTTCCTGTGTCACGTTCTTGGACGCGAGCAGGTCGAGGAAGTTCTCCCTGTAGCACGTGCTGTTACTTCTGAAATCGTCAGAAACCGTCATGTTAAGCTCCATGATTTTCACAGCAAGACCCAAGGGATAGAGCGTTATTAAGAGGGTCATCGATACACTCACTGTTCGCCGTGCTGGTCCCATGCGTGGCCGTGGCCATGCTCCGCCGAGGCCGGAAGGCGCAAGTCCGGCGGCGACGAGGCGGCGTCGGTGGTGAAGGCCGAGCCGGAGCCGAGGAGCGCCACCGTGGTCCCGGCGTAGGATGAGCTCCAGGAGGGGAAAGAAGGCGCCGACGGGGAGGCGGTCTGCAAGGCCGCCGCATGCGCCGCCTGGTGGTACTCCCACATGGTGGCCGGCGGCGGCTGCGAAGTGGACGACGACGAGCTGCGCCTGCACACAGCCGACGATGAGCCCAGCTGCGCCTGTAGGTCGGGGGCCTCCTGATGATGCGGCTGGTGCCGGGGCATGAAATACTGGAGGTGCACGGCGCCGGCTGCGTGCAGGTGCATCGCATGTGTCTACGGATCGAATGCAATGGGGCCGTGGACCAAAGCTGATTCATGTGGTGGCCTATTTGTAGGGCGCGCGCTTGGAATATTTTTCCGGTGGGGTTTTTTTGAGGATGATACGCCTGCCGTCGTCAGCGTGACGCGAGCATGCGGCAAGACACCATTGAGAATTTTGGGGGGCTCTTTTCGGTTTTCAAATACACGCACTAGCCAAATTTTAAATGAAGTAGTACTACGATTAATTAGATCGTGTGTGTGTGTGTAATTCTTTCGTTTAAGTGTCACCACGAATTTGCTCTTGATAGAATCAAGCGCTAACCATTGCATGATGTAGTTTTTGCTGACATCTCACAAGAAGAATATAATGTTTTGTAGATGCTGCAGAACGAAGAATGACTTTTAGAGGTACACCGTACACATATCACATCAACTTCATGATGATTCCAGCAACGATCGCAAATGGGCAGCGTAGAACAGAAGAGAATAAAGCCAAGTTTGAAGCCTCCAGAGTGAGACACGGCAGACATAACCTGGCAGCCTTAGCATATTAGATGATGGACAACTGAGGCCGACGGTCTACGAAAGATACTTCAGTTCTCATAGCTCACACTATGGACAAAGCGAGGGGTTCCCTCGTGCATACATTCAGTGGGTTTCAACTTTCAAGCAAAACACCAAACTTGCATGTCCAGTAGCTTCTAAAAGAGCTCTGTAACACGACCATCACTACCAACCCATCTCGACCTTCTCAAGTTGCAAAGAAAACTGGTTTAATTTTTTACCACTTGATGATCTCAAGAATAAAGGAAGTAGTCATTGGAGTTCTCCTTTGATGCACCATTATTAGGAGCTAATCCGAGTCAAGTTCCATCACTATAGATGCATGAGCTTTGTTCTCTAACGCAAAGCATCCAGTTCCAATCCTCATGCCAACCATACCTTCTCCGAACATGTTGCATTGCCCGCACCAAATGATTCCTGCGAAGATAGATGCTGCTCGTACATTAGTAGGATGTCCTTCAGAGGGTAGGATCTACACCATTCATGCGGACTTCCGAGTAAGGCTGTGTTTAGATGCGTAAAATAGTGGTAAAAAAGGTCACATCGAACACTATAGCACACTGTAGCACTTTTCGTTTGTTTGCGGTAATTATTGTCATACCATGACCTAATTATATTTAAAAGATTCGTCTCGTCGTGTACATCAAAACTATGCAATTAGTTTTTTATTTACCTACATTTAATACTCCATGCATGAGGTAAAAGATTTGATGTGATAGATAAATAGTAAAGTTTGGAGAGAGAAATTTTAGAACTAAACACTGGGTGTGTTTAGTTCCACCCCGTAAACGCATTAAAGTGAAAAAGAATCTTCCTAATTTGAAGTATTAAATAAAGTCTATTTATAAAACTTTTTGCATGGATGGGCTGTAAATCGCGAGACGAATCTAATGAGCCTACTTAATCCATGATTTGCAACAGTGATGCTACAGTAACCATCCGCTAATTATTGATTACTCATGGATTAATTAGCATCATTAGATTCGTCTCGCGATTTACAACTCATCGATCTGTGCAAAATTTTTTGTAAATAGACTTCATTTAGTGCTTCAAATTGGGAAGATTCGAAACACAAATTTTTTTTTGTCCTACCGAACTAAACACGGCCACAGTCTAAAAGGACTAAAGGAGCCACTCACCCTTGAGACGTCAGATCACGTCACTTCTAGAATTCGGCGCGGTACCCCAATCCCAGCTGACTTTCTCCTCGGCTTTCACTGTGACCAAGTCAGGTGATTTATCATTGCCAAATGAAGCCGCAGACATCATAACTCAGATTGAACCGTTAAAGAGGAGAATATTCCTAGACAACAGTAATCAGTGCCACTATGCTTATATAGTCGCCCTGGCACTTGAGTGGGTCAGCCAGCTTGAAATCTTCGATCATTGACCCTCAGAAAGCAAGTCCCCTCTGTCGTTTATGCATAGTTCCCTACGCAGTCACTGCACTGCGCCACCTTGCCCTGTTGCTTTTACTTGGTGAGCATTGGAGCAGAGGTTGGAGCGCAGTGGAAAGGGCTCGCCGTAGGGTTGGTGAGGGACGACGGTGGCGCTGGCAGTGGATGAGGGCAGGGCTTCAGGGCTGCAATCACTTGCTCTCTGACTCCTTTGCGTCACTTAATGTGTGTGAATGCAAGAAAAGCATGGAGCTGCAATCTGAACACAGCAAAATCAACAGCGGGTCAGCTGCGGAAAGGGCAACAGACAAACAGCATAATATTTTGTTTCCCTTTCCGTAATTGAGGAACCCCATCTCTTGTGAGGCTAGTGGTTTGGCCTGTAACTGTGACCTAAACAAATGGACAATTGGGTATATTTATTATGACTGCACATAACACTTGGTAACTCGACATGTTAACAGAAAGGGAGAAAATGAAGAAAAACTTGCCTTGAGACTGAGAGGGAACCACCGAAGCCACACACGTGTTCCTTCTCCTTTTTGTTTAGAATGAAAGAGTTAGGAATATAGGAATATCATGGAGACAGGCTAAGTAAAACATGTACTAACATGTAACATGTGACCTTTTTATTAAGTAGTACTCTGCATATTACCACCGAAAAGAAACAGTACATTCATCTACAGCTTGGGCTTGAGCTACTAATGTAATATCACATTCAGGTTCCAATAAAACTGTTACTTGAAACTGAAACTGCTTACAAGATGCTGCGGCTGTACATACTTTTTCATGAAGATGAGACTATGAGCAGTCGACTAGTGTGGCTATTAATCCGATCAAATAATGAAACTTGAATTGAAACACAAACTGGCCACTGGTATAACTCACCACCGATCAGACTCTGGCACGTGGCCACGTAAAAGGCACATAGTGGACTACAAGCTAAAATCGTGTCCCATCACAAGCAGCATGCCTCAGATAGCTTGAAGCGCATCTAGGCCGATAGATGCTAATGGTAAGTTTCGGTGATTAATGACAACCGTATGCGACTAATATGTATTTTGAAGGAAAAATCAATGATTAGTTTAGTCTCTTATGAAATGTGAAAGGAGACCCCTCAATTCGAAACAATCATGCGTGCCAAGGACTCAATTTCAAAGATTAGACCTTTCTAGTCTCAAGTGTCACAAGGAGTTGAATGACACTTGATTTAGCTAGGATTTATAGTTTTTAGTTCTTGACCGTACTATTAAGAGGAGTTCATGAGTTAGTAGCTTGACCAAAATTGAGTTGACCTTAGAAATCTTACACACTCGCTCAAAAACAGCCCAAGATAGTCAAAAGAAGTCAACACAACACTTAAAGAAAAAACAATCGAAGTTACATTCAACTCCAAGTCAATTCAGCTGAAAACGAAGAAAAACAGTAGCACCGATTTAACCGATGCCCCTAGCATCGGTGCATCCGATGCTTGGCGGAAGATCCGACACACTGTCGGTCTATCTTCTCTGGATGCAAGCAGAAATCAAGTCAACAAACTCCATAGCACCGGTTGAACCGATGGTCAAAAAGATAAGCACCGGTGCAATGGACGTATTTTGTTCCAAAGAGCATGTTTGGGTGGCTGTGATTCGCCTTCAGCACCGGTTGATCCGACGCTTCAGAAACTACCATCGGTGCATTGGATGTGCTATGTTCCAGAGAGCTTGTTTGAGTGGATCAGTGAACCTCTTCAGCACCGGTTGAACCGATGCCACTTCGGAGCATGCACCGGTTCAATGACGCAAGCCTGGATACTGTGTCAGAACCCCCAACGGCTACTATTTGGACACAGAGAGACCGGTTGAACCGACGCCTTCACTTTCTAACTCGTCGGTTCTTCCGATGGTCACGATTTTTCTGCAGTGGACTTCCAACGGCTATGTGACCCTCTCCACTCTATATAAGAGGGCGCATTGAATACCTGAGGCCACCCTTGAGAAGAAGAGAGAGTGCATTGAGCAAAAAAGTGATGATCTAGAGCTTGATATTGTTCAACACTTAAAGAATTCAACCTTTGCAAGTGTAGCAAGTGTGCTTGAGTTAGAGCCAACTGAGTGTAGGTCAAGTGAAGACTTAGGAGCTTGTTACTCTTGGTGTTTGATAGCACCTAGACGATCTTGGTGATCGGAAGGTTCTTGATGGGCTCTTGGAGTTTGTGGGAGCTCCAAGAAGAGAAGTTTGTACACGGTGTGAAGCTCGTTGTTCCGGAGATGGAGAAGGAGCATTCTTAGTGATCACTTGCTCCTTGGTGAAGCAAGTGAGCGATACCTTTGTGTGGGTGCTCCAACGTGGATTAGGGGGGAGCGTCAACTCCTCGATGCCACGGGAAAAAATCCGGTTGTCTCGTATCCTTTGCATTTACTTCAAGCAATTAAATTCTTGTGTTCTTGCTCTTGCTCTTGTTTGCTTGTAGTTTGACTAGGACAATTTGCATGGTAGTGTGAATCCTTGTTTAGGACTTGTTGTTGCTAGTGTGGTCTTACCTAGGCAAAATGAGCATGTTAGTGTGTTTTCCTACCTAAGGATCCTTTGCTAGTGTGCTCTAGTCATTAGGTTTCAAATTTATAGATTGGGCAATACTAGTATAGGTTAAGGACCTTCTAAAAATTTGAAAAAATCCCTATTCAACCCCCTTCTTTCTTGGGCCTCGATCCTTTCATAGCCTTTCTTCAAATCAATGATATCCTGGACCCCCTCTAGATTCTAGAAAAATGAAGGACAGGCCTGGGACTTATTTAACATAACAAGGGATCTTCAGTGGGAACAAGAATTGCTCATGACACTTGTCAGTATAAGAACATTTGGTCGGCATTCAAATCTCAGAATGAACAATTTTTTTTAAAAAAAAATACAGTACCTTTTCTTTAGGAATTTTAGACTTGCAAGAGTGGTGGCTTCCTACCAAAAATTACGGTGACATCCACTTGAACTAGAAAATCCTTACAAAACTCATCACTGATCACCGCCCTGATCTGACCCATAAATATTGGCACTTTTAATAATTGAAATAGAGGACGGGGAGGCGTGCACCAATAATACTCAGTAATCTAATTGTCTGCTGGGGTCAGCTACCTGTATTTGGCTTTCTCCTCGACCTAAAGGAATGTCGTGAAAGGGACAGTAGCAACTTTTCAACGTGTTCTCGTTTAGCAGGGGATAAACTTTGGACAACATTGTGTTTGCAATACCGCCAAGGTGTCTCCATTCGTGGTGCAGGACACTCATTCTGCACTCTGTCTAGTTTACTGAGAAAAGCATGGACATGAGAATTTTCCTTCCAAGGCTCAAAGTTAACATTGTCAATTGGTGATTGCGGGGTGAGATGTCAACCAAAGTGGGGTGGAAAGTTTTCAACTTGAACTTTGACAGGAGACAGGAAGAATCAGCCTCCCTACCCTATCTACATTTACAATATGGTTATGAAGACAAGTAACTACTTCAGGTCCATCACGCCTGCTAATAAAGCTCCGCAAGTGGTAATATTATATGTGCATGAATGACTACATAAGGACCCTTCACCTTTAGGAAAGTTAGAGAGACAAAACAGGGATAGGCAGCATTAAGCACGCGCAGCATATATTCTAATAGAGGAGGAAAAGAGGGTCAGGAGGTTCTGTGTACGGTGCACCTAATGGCAGGCCGGTAAAGGAGTACCCTTTGTTTACTCCAAGTTGACCTTCACTGAAATGTGTCAACCACTAGAATAATATAAGATAGAAGCTTGAAGGCAAGGACAGACAGCTTGCTCACGCTCAATTTGAAAGATATCAAGCGTGAAGGTTGCCCACTAGCAACCCGAATAGGTTGGTGGGTGCTGACAATGATAGGTGAAAATAACATGTACCATTGTACCAATGAGAATTGCAAGGCTCTGTGTTCATTCATATGAGACAAGCTATGGGACGGTTGTAGGTTAGTCTTGGACTCTTCTTGAGCCTTTCTCTGTCGTGATATGGGACAGGTAAACATGGTCACCAAGTCAAAGGCGTTGACAACTCTGAACGGGAAGATGATGGTCAAAATGCCAGTCATGTCTCTTGAAATGTTGAGGTGGATATCATCTTACAATATGGTCAGAATATGGTTGAAGGCTTGAAGGCAAGGACATGGCAGTGCTCCTTATATGACATGGCAGTGCTCCTGCCTTTAACTTCAAGAAAAAAAAACAATATGGTCAGAATATAAATCGAAGCAGAAGATAGTGGCTTCAGCTCCATCACCAATCATAGCTCGACAGTGAAACATTGAAATCGTACTAAAGGACAAAATAGTAATGCATATCCATTATCATAACGGAATTGCCAGTTCCATTATGCGAACACAATAACACATTCTGGCTATGCTCATATAATGCTTCATAAAGATCTCTGTCAGCGGCAGCTGATTTAAGCAGTACATAAGTAAGCTGTGTGCACAACTGAAGACGTAAGAAATGAAGTATGATAAAACCAGGTGTCAAGGAAAAAAAAACTGGAGACAGCAGAATGCTGCAGCCCAGCTTTTTGCACCTTGTTGAAAGCATATTCAGCAGCCGGACAATACTCTAAGCATTTCTTAAGATTGGTTCAGTAACTCCTAGAAGTAAAGCTGAACCAGAGTTAATTATATGACTAGGGAAACATTGATCCACTCAACTGGTGGGAGAGGCAGTTTTAGCAGCTACACAGCAAACATATTAATTATTCAAGCTATGGGAACATTTAGTTTGGTGGGGAAAATAACGCTAAGGCTCATCCATAGATGATATGCAGCAAAATGCAACAACGGGAAAGAAAAGAATAGTGGCACAGCAAACAACAGTGTGCTTGGAGACCATAAAAATTAGGGGTTAAAATTAACAGAGTATCCTCATCATTATATATAGAAAGCTATATTTCGAATCTCAAACGCGTGCCGAAATCGACTCCGGCGTAGGGGCTCGGCCAGCCCGGTCCCAAACGAGCACTTGCATGAGACAACTAAACGGGCAATTACAGATCAGAATGCCGTACCGTACCACACTCGCCGCAGCAGCCGTAGCATCCTCTCAGCTCACGATGGCCGCGGCCGCCGAGCGCCCCCCCCCCCCCCTTCGTGCTGCCGCCGCAGGCGACGAGCGGCGGCTCCGGGAGCAGCCCGATTGAAGGCGGGGTCGCGCTCGAACTGCGTGGATTCCGCGGAACGAAGCTGGTCCGACACGGATCGCACTCCTGAACTGCGGCGCGGGAGTCTCGCGTCGCGCGCGCTGGGTCGTGGAGGGTGGCGGCGTTGCGCCACTCCTCCGCGAGCGCGGCTCCGGCGCGCCCTGCGTGGCTGTGAATCCGGCGAAGGCGCCGGCGGGGATCCAGTCGCTGGCGGCCGGGGCCGTTCTGGACCGCGCAAAAGGCCGCCGCGCCGAGCCTTGCCGAGTCCAGACGCACGCGGACTGGACTGGACTCGGCTGCCTGTTAACGCGCGGCTGGGCCCTCATAGTAGGCGCCCGAAGACGCACGGGCTGGACTTGTCTGCCTTGTTAACGCTCGGCTCGTGGGCTCTACTACGCTGGGCCCTTTCTCTTTCTGACGACTGGCCGGCCTGTGACTCGCCCTGGCCCAGCTAACGCGACAAACGCCGGAAATGGACAGGAAACCTTCCCGGCTCACGTGAGCGGGGGTCATGATGAGACGAAGGGTTGGGATTTGGGAAGGAAGCGAGCGGTGCACGTAACGACCGTCCTTTTTGGAGGCGCCCTGCCCATTTTTACCTGACACACCCACGTAGCACGTTCACGCCGCTGTAGCATGCGTACGCGGCCATCCCCATCCACCTCTCCGTCACGCCAGCCTACCTAAGGTTTCCCAAAATAATTTCCTACAGTACCCATCGTATCGAATTTTTAATATATGTATGGGATATTAAATGCAATTGAAAACAATAACTAACTATACAGTTCAACTGAAAATAACGAGATAAATTTTTTAAGTCTAATTAGTTTATAATTAAATATTAATTACTAAATAACAACGAAAATATTACAATATCCAAACCTAAAAAATTTCATAAACTAAACACAGTCTAAGACTAAGACTAGCTAGCTCCCTCGGCCCCGTGCTGTCGTGCTCGTGCATGCCTGCCACACTGCCAGATAGGCCGGTACGTGACGCTGAGCCGGAGGGGAGAATCTTCGTGCCGCGTTGTGGGCTTGTGGCGATTATTGTGGGCCCGCGTACCGGAGAAGATGGGCTGGGGCCTCCGACCGAGCCGCCCGTGAACCCGCCAGAGTCCGGTCGGAGTCGGATCCCCAGGCCCCCCCTTGACCATCTGGTCTTTGTCTTCACGCTGACACGCTCCACGTAATACGTAGCGTAAAATCGATCTCTGATATGCTGTGATGCATGAGACGAGTTGATTTCTGCTTTGGTTTAGCACACGTACTTTTTCCTGCTTTGTCAGTTAACTCCTGTCGTGATCACCCGTACGTTAACTAAGTCTATTTCCAGCAGCGCACAGTTGCGAATGCGGAAAACAGATTGTATCCGCACCGTGGCCTAGTGGCCGCATCGCGATGAGAGAAGCCCCTTTCCAGCAGAATACGGACGCGGTCTCGCAAATAGCCGAGACGGTTGCCTCCCGCCAGTGGAGCGCCGGAGCAGGTTGCCTCCCGCCAAAAAGGGATGCCTCCCGCCCAGATCGGCTCGTGAAGGTGGCTGTCCGTGGCCGGCAAACGGCGCTAGGTTATTCTCCAATGTCGGCGTCGTCGTAGCTCCGGAAGGCATCGGTGACTAGGACGAGTAGCGGCAAGAATCGTTGAGACGACAGACAGAATTGGAATTGAAGCGCCAGAGCATCGGATCGAGGTAAGAAAATGGCTTAATACGCATGTATTTGTTGTCAATCGGTGGTTGGATTAGTTGTTCCGGCGGATCCACCGCCCGTCCACCCAGGGCAGGTGCCCAGGCTCGTCATCGGCAGGCTGCAGAGCATTGGTTTTGTTTAATCAGATTTTGCCTGTTCTTTGGACTCTTCTTGCTCTCTCATACACGAACACACGACAAATTGCAAAATAATTATGGAGGAGACATGCTTTGGATTGGTTGTTCCTTTGTAGAAATTGATGGATTTATAAAGGGAAATTACTGTTTCGGCAAGAACCCTAACTGTTTACCTGAAATTTTTTCCCCATTGTCTGAATGTAGAATGGCTTGGAGAAGGAAAAGAGCGCGTGAACTCTTGTCACGGCAATTATTTGACGCCCACCAGGAGATTGTAACTGGAGCAACAATACTCCAGATAATTGAGGAGGAAGAAGATCGTCCTCGTCGTGGCTCTGTAATTGGGAGGGAGATAGTGCCCAGGGATAGGTACAGCGGCTATTGGAGGCTGATGATGGATTATTTTGTCGATCGCCCTGTCTACGGCGAGAAGTTCTTTCGTCGCCAGTTAGTGTTGTTCCTTTGATAGTTCTCTGCAGTTTCCTAGTGCGAATGCTCTGTTTAATGACTCATAGCATTGTTTAATGAATCATACCTTTGTCTGCAGCTTCCGAATGTCCACAGCTATGTTCCTTGACATTTGTCATGTTGTTTCGGCCAAGAACAAGTAATTCGAAAAGAAAGTCAACGCCGCAGGCCTACCGGGTTTCGCCACAGTTCAGAAGGTAACTGCTGCATTGCATATGTTTGCATATGGAGGGCCTGCGGACCGGCTTGATGATTATATTCGTATGGGAGAGAGCACGATCCTTGAGTGTGTCGATGAATTCACTAGGACAGTGGTTGAGCTCTATGGGAAATCATATCTTAGGCCACCCAATGATGAAGATATTGCTAGGCTTCTTTAGAAAGCTGAAGAGAGAGGGTTTCCTTGTATGATCGGTAGTATTGATTGTATGCATTGGGAGTGGGAGAAGTGCCCTACAGCTTGGCACGGCCAGTACAGGGGTCATTTCAAGAAACCCACAATTATTCTTGAGGCTGTAGCAAGCTATGACCTTAGAATTTGGCATGCATTTTTGGCATGCCAGGATCTTATAATGATATTAATGTCTTACATCGATCGCCAGTGTTTGACGACCTTGCCAGAAGCATTGGACCTGCAGTGAAATTCAAGGTTAACGGGAGGGATTATGATATGGGATATTATCTTGCCGATGGTATCTATCCTCCTTGGGCTACTTTGATCAATGGCGTCTCTAGCCCTCAAAGCAATAAGCACAAGTACTTCACACTTAAACAAGCAGCATACCGAAAGGATGTGGAGCGTACATTTGGTGTGCTGCAAGCAAAGTATGCAATCATAAAAGGACCAGCTCGGAGGTTTAAGCCAGTAGCCCTGAAGTATATAGTTGATTGCATAATCATTCTGCATAATATGAGTATTGATTATGAGAAAGGGATGGAGGAGCTGAGAATTGAAGATTATGATGGCGCAACAACGCCAAGGTTAGATCCTAGTTGAAACGTTCCAGAAGTTCGTCAATTGATTGCACGACACCGGCAAATCCAAAGCCGACCAGCAAATGAACAGCTCAAGGCTGATCTGATAGAGCACGTTTGGAACAAGTTCGGGGTTCAGTAGGTTAGTTTTAAATTTTCAATAACACGTACTTCTTCTCTTAAATTTATTTGACATTGATAGCTAATGCAAGTATGTATGATCACATTCTTTTGTGCAGGAGCATCTCTGAGAATTTTGGAAAGGAAGGTGTGCCATGGAGCAAGTTGCTACATGTATTTTGGTTGCTCACAAACTCAAGGCTCTGAAGTGTCAATGTTAATGGAATGAACTTCAGTCTATAGTATTAACTTAAGTGTCCTTTTATAAGTTTCAGTTTGCTACATACAGTCTGTAGATGGCTTTTCGCTCTGATTTGTACATGGGAAAGGTGTCATCATCTGTCTACAGGTGTTGGTTAGTGTCACACACAGGGACTCTTCAGATAGTTCCTGCACTTATGTCTTGAGTTATGTCCTTGTTTATCTTTTTTTTGTGCCATGATTTGTCCTAAAATCAATGCCAAAATATTGTATACCATATATTCCATTACAATGGCAAGATGCGTGGGCGTTAAACAAACCTGTTACCCATTGATTCGCAGAACAAACGATGAGCTTGTCATGCAATTTGGTCTAAAGATGATAAATTTCTCAACGTCTGAAAATGATATAGATAGCATACAACACACTATCATCTGAATTCATAACAAAGCAACTAGTTCAACACATATTATTACAGGTAGTGCACACCATTACACCTATTGCCCCCTAGGGCCACTGGAACCATCACCTCTCAGGCTCATTGCGGAGATTTGTTTCTGTTTGTTGATGTAGTACTCCTGAACCCATGGTGACAGCTTCTCGAGATCCATGCTCATGACCCGTTCCTCCCGATCTGCCTTCTGCAGTTCGAGTAGCTCTCTCTGAATTTGCAACTGGTCTTTCTGGACTTGCAACTGCTCTTCCTGTAGAGCGAGTTTGCGATCTGAGCGAGAAGCGATGTCCTTGGCTTCTTCCTTGGTTGCAGCCTCAACCCGTACTTCATAAGCATTGCGGTCCATGGACATTTTTTGCAGCACTTCAAGGCAAGCTGAAAGAGGCAGTGCTGCTGGTAGCCTGGTACGCGGCTTCTTTGCCCTGTCCCTGCCATTTGGCCTATCAATTCTAGGTGGGAGTGTGGCATCTGTGCTTGCCTTGGCAGGTTCAGTAGATTGCTCCCCATTGCTTGCAGACATGGAAGCGAGCCACTCGTTCCATTTCATCTCATTGCGTAACATGTACCAACAATGAATGAACTTGAAAGTGGATTCGACAATACCCTCATACATCTGGAGGGCATCTTTGACCTGCACATATATTCACCAGTTTAAACTTGGAGCTCTCTTTTTATTTTAATGTCGCAAAAATCAGAAAGAATGTACTAGGATTTATGCAATGCTAATAGTAGCACTAGAGCGTATAGTTCCTTGCCTTGTCATCTTCACTCTTGCCACTTTGGTTTTTCCTTTCAACCTCAGCGTAGAACCCGCAGAATCTTGAAGTATCCTTCTGGATATCGCCCCACCTGTGCTGCAGCGAAGATTTTGACCTTGGGCAGTTGTGTTCTTCGCAGTAAGCTGTTATCCTTGCCCAGTATGATCCCGATGACTGGTTCACTGCCACAATAGGATCCTTGCTCACGTTCAAGTATGCTGAGCATAAGATTCCATCCTCCTTTGTGCTGAAGTTCTTCAAACGTTTGGGTCCAAGTCCTCCTTTTCCTAGGCTTTGCTGGTTTTGCTGGCATAGGGTTCACGTTTTCGGATCCCTGAAAATAGATACCGACAATATAGTCAGTGCAATAACACATTCGACAACGATTTGAGAACACAATTCAATTCTACTAGAATTTCAATGTCGTACCTCAGGAGTGAAGTTGTTAAGTTGCTGATCAGTTGGCATGTAGGTTTCATCTATGTCGATGCCAGGGGTGTAATTCACCTCACCCAACTGCTGAGAAGCAACACCGATTCCTTACCACAAGTTGTCCATTAATTCCCTATCACATATGAAAATTCAGTATGGTGAAGAATAGAGGGTAGCTTGTGGAAACAAACAAATTTGCAGTCACTTGAACACAAACAGAGGGGCATTGCATAAACACAACAAATTATTATAACAGAGAAAAATAGATTTCATGTGAGGGAGAGAGAAAAAACTAGGACAGAGAATGTAAAAATAGATTTCAAGTAGACAATTTCTTCATACAGTCTTCATCAATTGGTCAGGAAAATCATTCAAAGTAGTGGATCTATGGGGAGTATGATATCGCATCCCTGAATCAACTAGTTCCCACACAGGTAAAAAATACCCCGCCCTCTGCACTTCATCCACCTCTGCATCAAGCCCTATACCTCCAATCCAGACTATGCAGAGTAAAGATCTCACCTTGCAACGACCGTAGCCGGAGCCGACGAAGAACCAGCGCTTCCGGGTGAGGATGGGCGTTGGGATTGGGTGCGCCGCCGCCGCTTCCGTCGTCCTCTCCTTGCTCCTGTGCTTTCCCGCTGCCGTGCCCTCTTCGATCTTGCCTTGGACTCCAGCTCGAGGTCGCCGTGGCCGGGAAAGGGGGCGTCGGCGCGAGGTTCGCCGAGGGCGGAGAGGAGCGCGAGACAGACGCGTCGGCAGTTGTGTCCGTGTGGATGGGCGGGGAGAGAGAGGATGCGGTGAGGAGAGAGAACACGTGGATATGCGGTGCGTGGGGGCCGGCTCCTTTTTTACGCGACCGCATCCGCACCCCGCTGCAGAGCGCTACAGTCGCCGTGCGATGCACATCTGCTCTTTTTTTCGCATGCGCGACGAGACGGGGGATCTACTGGAACAGCCTATGTGCAACAACATTTGATTTCAACTGGTTATGCGGATGCAGAGCATCTGCTGGCATGGAGCCTGTAGCAGCTAGCATGCATGCCGGCCTTGGTGATTGCTGAAAAGACTCGCGAGCTAAAAAAATGGACATTATTGGTCATAAACGGTCTAGCATTGTCGCGCGAATCCGTGCCATGTTGTTGGTCGGGTCCTTTTCAGACGATGTATATAGTATACATAAACAGCAGGGCCGTCTCCAGAATTTGGAGGCCCGTGTGCGAAACGCAAATGGAGGCCCGCGGCGAGCCAGCGACGGTGCGTCGCGGCGACGGTGCGGCCGGCGACGGTGCGGCCGGCGGTGCGGTGACTGGCGACGGCACCTCGATCTTGGCACGAATGGGCGTCCGCCGTCTAACGATGAGCGATGCGGTTTACGGTGTTAATATTCATATCGATCAGTTGAATGAAGCCATTGACGACGGCGACAGTGTCTTCGCATGGAAGGAATTTGCAATGGGCCACTAGCTTTATTTCCCTCTAGTCCCAGCGGACATGGAGCGTGTTTGGATCCAAGGGCTAAAGCTATTTTTAGCCTAAGATAACCCAAAATAGCTCAAAATTCTCAAATATGAGGGCTAGTTTTTGGCTATTTGCAAATAGCTAACCTCAAAAAACTATCCCACCCAAAGGGTGATTATTTGGGCTATTTCAAATGGGGCCCACTGTAGCAAGAGAGGTAATAGTGCTCCAATGATTGGAAAAAGATGCTTTAAAGTCTAAATAGTTCTTGAATCCAAATATGTCAAGAGCTGTTTTATTGGAGGGCTATTTTTTTTCAAAAATTATGGAGGGTTATTTACTTGAACTAATTAGCTTTAGCCATTGGATCCAAACACGACTCATGGTCGTTGCTGCTCTAAACTGCCATCTGCTATGGACTTTGACAAAATAATTTGGGGCCCTCCAATTCTGGAGGCTCTGTGCGGTCGCCCATCTTGCACTTGGCCTTCAACGGGCCTGATAAACAGTTATACCCTACACTACTTGTCTAAGCAGATTCTATTTATATGGTTTTACGTGAAAGAATTTTGCAGGCAACCAAAGGTTCAAGCATCAACAAATTTCTAAGCAGATAAGAGATTGTGATAGATTGGTGCTGCACAAAGCTATCACAGGATTGGAACCTGAACGAAAGAAAAACAGATTTAAACATAGTCTTCTAGCTTTCTTTCTTTATTTTAGAGCTTTTTTTTAATCTCTCATTTTGAGATTTAGACACTAAGAGATCTTGCAGTTTAGCTATAGACCTTCATTTAAATCTGGAATTTTTCTTAACTAAAAAAACCTACAGGACTTGCGTTTTACGGTCACACGCAACAATAGTGCATGGTAGTCACTAGCACACGCCGGGCCAGGTGTGGCACTCCACCTATGTCTGTAGGGTACAGCGAATGTTCACGTATGTCAGTATGTGTACGGTACTTGCTTGTCGCTGCCGCTCAGGCATACATCAGTGCAGCCGTGTTGGAGCTGAGATTCATTCGTAAACAGTCGATGTGGTTTTAGGCCTTCAATAATAATACAGAGGTTAGGAGCGGCCGCCGGGCCCAATCCTCCCGTGTCGAGAGGACCATGGGCCGCGTGTGCAAGGCTATCTACTTACTATTCACGCCCCAATAGACCGCCGTGCCGGGAACAGTGGCGGCGGCTACTAGCCTCGCCTGGCGCGACGACCGGTCATCGGGTTCCTTCGCGCCCCTCGCCGCCGCCGGCAGCTAGCTAGCGCGACAGGGCTTTGCTGGCAGTTAGGCCATAACCTCAGCGTGACAGTTAGGCCATAATTTTTTAGGGTTACTCACGTAGTACTGCCATTCTCGTCCTAACTGGTTATGGCCAGCCACATAATACTGTCATTCTCATCGTAACTGGTTAGGGTCAATCACGTCATACTATTATTCTCGTCCTAACTAGTTAGGGTCAGTCACGTAATACTTCCATTCTTTGTGCTAACTGGTTAGGGTCAGTATAAGTTTTCAAATTTTCTCCATTCATTAATTTTTACGGACACACTTTTTTTCAAAAGATTTTTTTTCCGTTCAATTTTTATCATTCTCTTCCACAAAAAAAGTATACAATATTTTTCATCTTACCTCTTCAAAAAAATTTCTTTTTCCAAATTTTCTATGTGTCTTATATTTTTAATAAAATTATTCTTTGATAATTTTCTCCCTCTAATTTTTTCTGAAAAACATCAAATCAAAAATTTTAGTTGAATTATAGTTTTTACCTCAAAAGTTTTCTAATCATCTATTTTTTCCCTATACGAAATGTTTATTTGTTGATAATATATGCTTGTTCAAAAAATGTTTATTTTTCAAAAAAAAAAATTCATATTAAAATTTTCTACTAAAAATTTTTATGCTCAACTCTTTTTTGCCCTGCTCTGTTTTTTGACAATATTCTTTTTTAAAGTTTACTTTACAAAGTTTCTTTATACAATTTTTTTCATCTGACCTCTTCAAAATTTTTCTATCCAAATTTTCTATCTCTGAAAAATTTTCAATCCCTAATTTTTCCTGCAAAATCATAAAATAAAAAAATTACATTAATTATATTTTTTACCTCAAAAGTTTTGTTCATCATCTCTTTTTCCCCGTACGAAATGTTTTTTTGTTGAGAATATATGGTTGTTCAAAAAATGTTTACTTTCAAAAAATTTTCCTAAGTAAAAATTTTTAGTATAAAGTTTTTTTCTCAATTTTTTTGTACTATTTTTTTTGTTGACAATATGCTTCTTCGAAAAATTTAATTTTAAAAAATTTCATCATTATAATTTTCTAGAGCAAAATTTTTATATATCTTTTTTGCCCAGCTTTTTTTATTTGTTTCTCATCTTGTTTTTTTCAACTTATTTTTTTAGAAAAATCATTGATGCTCAAATTGAAGCTGTAGAAATTTTTGAGAATTTCATTGATGAATTGGAGCCAATACATTCAGAGGATGCTGTTGATATTTGCTCTAGTCAGACCTCTTTTATGGCAGATCTGCATAAACTAATTTTTGGCACTCAGCAGTTGGATCTTGCACCACAACAGGAGTCAGCCAACCTCAGCGATTTTACCTTTTCATTAGTAAAATTAGGCATGGAGTCTGGTTCAGTTGATGGACATTTACCTCCTGTAGAATAGAAAGTGCAGCTTCAAGTTGAAAATGTTTCATGTCGGTCATCTTCAATAAACAGCGCACCATTGAAGAAAAGACCATTACCAGCATCATTGCTCAGAATGTCTGGTAGTGGTAGTATCAAGGAAGATGAAACAAGTGTGAAAAAAACTAGATTTCCATCATTAAATGATTTGCAACTAGAAAAGATAAGCAAATTGCTTGCAGCTCGCAAGAAGAAACTTCAATTTGCGACACCTCAGCACACCCAAGTCTTGGTTGATTCTATGGATAACAAAAAATCAGATGACCACCACCTATCAGAATCAGATATTCTCATCTCTATAGATTTTGTTCACAAGCATCCCACAAATGAAGATATCCAACTGAACAACCTGAAACACAGCACTACGGACACAAGCTTCTCAGCACCTGTTGCTGATTTAAATATAGACACTGATGGTATGTGTTCTGATCTTGACGACATGATCTGGAATGAGGAAACTATAAGACAAGTTGATGACTCAATTGCAACATTTAGAAACTCACAATAGACTCCACCCGAAAGCACGACATCTATGAATCCTCTTGTGTACTGCCATGTCTTTGTTTCAATGCCTGTTCAAAGAGCTGTATACCAACATATTGTGAGCAACATACCGCCTCCCTTCGTATGTATATATATATTGTGAGCAACATATATGACATGCCCACTGTTTTTGGAAGTGTCTCCAACCAGACCAACCAGTTGAGTAATTCTCCACCGCAAGTATATTTTTTCTACAAAACCTTTTTTGACTTGCTATGAATTTTTTCTATCCACATAACATATTAGTAACCTTTTATATATCATGTCAGCAATGACAGTGGGGTTTTTGTTCTACAACTTCTAGCGTACGATGGCAAGACACATTTCCACTTCAAAGAGGTTACTTTTTTTTGTTGTTATTGTTAAATGTCTTCATGCTTATTTTTTAATAAAAAAGCAGCACCATTCTCTAGCTCAGTTTTTTGAACCTCCCGTTCATCAACAGGAGCATGCGAAGCCATTGCGTGAATCTATAACATATTATCTATGCACTCATGAGGAGAACGAATTGATCATGCCAGAAATAAAGGACATTGCAAGACAACATGTAAGACCACTTTTTATGATTCAGAAATTTTGTGGAGACCACCTTTTTTTAAATAGAATTTTTTGTCATAGCCCAAATTTTGATGTAGCCTTTTTAAAAATAAAATAAAATAGGGAATTGAAGTTGAGAATTACAAAGCTAGGGGTAAAAGGTAAGAAACATTTTTGTAATTCTATTATATTCACATTTTTTTACTTATTTTATTTCATTTGTTCTTTTTTCTCGCTGAGCAGCACAAGCAGAAAGTAACCGTTCATCTACACGGCAGTCAAGGAAAAAGTTTTTTTTGTCAGCTGCAAAATTTTTAGTTCATTTTTTTAAATGTCAGCTGTATAAATATTTGGTATGCTAAACAATATTTGGAAAGGATCATATATCTTATTCATGTATTTTTTTTCGTAGTTTTTTAATGATCTTTTTATATGTGTTAATAAAATTGAAACGAAACTTACTTTTATCCCCCCCCACCCAAAAATACACCCTCATCCCCATGTTCCCAAAATATTTAGCTTCTCAAAAGAAAATCTGGAACCAAGAAAGAGAATGATAATGGCCCACTGAAAACAGCCCACAGGAAATTCAATCTGGAAGCAAGAAAGATAATGAAAACAGTCCACTTAGAGACAAATACATGGCCCGTTCGGGAGGTGGACGTGCGGCGGGGTAGCACGTTCGGGAGGTGGACGTGCGGCGGGGTAGCACGTGCGGCCTGTCCGCAAATCGACCGGACGAATCGCTCCCGTGCGGTTGACCGCAAATTAGCGGTACCCAGCCTGCGCCCACCTCTGAAGGAAAGAGAATGCGGAAGAAGGAGAAAAATTAGTGGATGAGAGTGAACGGGATAACATAGTTGTGGGGCCCATGTACATGGTGGGAGAGCTGTTAGGATAAAAGTCCCGTGAGTCCCGCGCACATAGATGGAAAAAAAATCGACCGCTGGAGGGATATGTTACGGTCGACTGTAAACTCATCATCCCGTGTTAGGACCAGCTTGACTGCAAGATTTTCTTCCGGCTTTCAAACATAAATGGATTTTATTTTGGAAATTCCAACTTGGTATATTTTGACCGCACATGTTCTTGTAGTTTAAAAATATGTTTAATAAATAAAAAATGTCAATATGTTTATATTTTATAATACATTCACACTACATTGGTTCGTTTGTATACATAAGTCCGTTGGTCTTTTTTTTTCTACAGTGGCCTGGGGCTAACCAGGGTTCTCTATCTTCTCATGTCTGTATCGGCCGAGACCGCTAACTTGGAGGAAGACAATGTTGTCACATCACATCATAACTTGTTTAGAATTAAATCAAACAGTAGGGTACCAGATTTAAGGGGTGGTACTATGGTAAAAAAAAGAGATTAGGTATCAATAGAGTTGATTATCAAAAATAACCAAAAGATTTGAGTACCAAAAACAAATTTGCCAAATAGAATATGAGAGTGTAACATTCCGATCCAACAAGGATAAATTTAAGCCTACTAATGGGCTAAGTGAGAGTGGCATGTCATGTGTGTGGAATTGTCCCATCCTGCTAGTTGAGGGTGAAGCTCACCAATATATAAACTCAAATGACAAGTGCATCTCAACCCCTAGGTTGACCTTTTTACGTGAAGCGAGGACGAAAACGTAAGCGGGGTTGGTGCGAGTGCGTGTTTTACTCAACATGCGAGTAGAATTTAGCCATATTTGGGACTGGAGCGTTACAATTTTGGTATCAGAGCTGACCCCCACAATTACATGTACGTGTGCGTGCTAGGGATGCATATATACCGTGCATGGTGTGTGGATCTATGTGTGGTCACACGACATGACATGTCCCCTAGCTACTCTGAAAACCGTCCATTTCTAAAATCTTTCCTTTGGCCCTTTCTAATATAACTACTACAGCCAACCAAACATGCGCTTTGTTGTATGGTGAGAGCCTGGCTCAGCTGAGATTCAGGCAACCAATCAGCCCCCTAGCTACTCTAGTTTACTACTTCACCCAGACCCCACCGCTGACTTCACTCACTAGCCTTCCTCCACACTCACAGTTAGGGGTGGGAAAATTTAAACGAGAATCGAAGACCGAACCAAAATTACCGGAACCAAAACCGAAGTAACTAAAACCAAAAAAATCGGTCCATGGAACCAAAATAGCCGAAACAAGTTCGGTTCCTACTCTCGGTTAACTAAATCAACCGAAGAATCGAATTACATAGATCTTGCAATTGGTAAGAGTCTATTTAGTTTATATCTGATGTGTCATATTTCAATTGCTATGTATTTCTTGAAAATCAGTTAGTTAGTTTGTTTAGAATTGAAACCGAACTGAAGTACTCGGTTCCCAAACTTTCTTAAAACCAATCGATTCCTTTTTTATGAATCAGTTGTAGCGAAAATGGCCTCTCATGCCATATTTCAATATAATGTTTTGGCGATTGATGACACACACAACACTTGGACTAATATATGTGTTAAGATGATCATTATCAGGCTTATAGGTCCAAGGGATGAAAAGATACAAAACCCCGAAGAAATCAGGTCGAAAGGACCAAGACAGAGGTAATTTGCACTCACCGGTTAAACCGGCGTGAGGCAAATTACACTCACCGGTGCAATGGGCTCAGAGAAGACTCAGTTAGCAGAGTGCACCGGATGAACCGACGATGAAGATATTGAATACGTCGGTGCAATGGCAGAAGAAGACCAAGGAAAATGCATACATCGGTTGAACCAATGATGCACCGGTCAATTACGTCAGTGTAGTTGTCCAGAGAGTTGGTTTTTCAGTTGATCAGAGGACAACTACTGTCGTGGTGTGCAAACCCACAGCCGGGTGGCGTAATGCACCCGCCTAAGCCCAGAGGGTGAGTACTCGGGGGTTAGCTAGGACTAGTTCGATCTCGCTGGAAGAACACGAAGAACACAATAGGTTTAGAGTGGTTCGGGCCGCCGGAGCGTAATATCCTACGTCCACTGTGTGTTGTATTGCTTGTGTTGAATAGCTCAGTCTGAGGTGTGTGTGTGTGAGCTTGTCCGAGCTTGTAGTGTGCAGCGAGCGCCTCCCTTTTATACCTCAAGGGAGGCGCGTACATGGCCATTGGGTCCCCGACAGGTGGGCCCAATCGATGTAGTATAAAATAACATACTGTTCATACATTATGGCGTTGCAGGCGAAGGAGATCTTATTCCTGGATTTCCTTGACTACCCGCGGGGATCCTCCATCTAGCATATCCATGTCCTGTCTTGTCGAAACGGCGCCAGGGTGTAGCTTGCGGCGTTGCATGCAGCGTAGCTGAACGGGCCGCGTAGCTTGCGGCGTAGGCGGTATGATGGAAAAGTGCCGTGCCGTCGTATCCATTTAATGCGGCAGACGGGCTCTATGCGGATGCGGCTGCACTGTGTACCTCGGTAATACGCGGTCTACAGTGAAGCCTGACAAAGGCTGCCCCGCGTGCCGCCGCGGCAGAGCACGCCTCAACCACCCGCATTGAATGGGTGGGTGGGCGAGTCTTCCAGCGGAAGACCCGCGCCCGCGCCTGCGGGACACATGGCGGCTCCGGACCCCCCCCCCCGGCGTTGTGTTGGTTCTACGCGCGTGGGAGGTCCGGATGGACGCGGGAGATCCCGGACCCCTATGGGGAGTCCGCGGCCTCGACTGTTGGCTCGGAACTTCCCCTCCTCAGGGACACGTGGCGTCTCCGGACCCGTCCCAGAGCGGGGAGTGGGTCCGGGGCCGTTGGCCCGGTGAGGTGAGAGCCTGACCCGTGGGGCCCGGCTGCTCCGCCTCTTATGGCGTAGTTACGGATGACTACGCGAGTCCTGCCTTGCTGCAGTAGAAGTGGATATCCCTGCTACAGGGTACCAACAGTGGCCCCCGGGCCCATCTCGAGAGAGGTGACGAACCCGCAGGTGGGGCCACTACTGTGATTTGGCTCTGCATTGCTTGAAGCCTCTAGCGTTATACTTATGCATACTGTAGGAGTCTTGTCCGGCTTTGATCATCCATCGGGTTTTTCGCTGCCTCATCACATCGCAACGGCTTACTGACTCGTGGTCCCCACATACAGTGGTACACCTAGTCATGCGAACGACGCTCGGCATTGTTGCGGCCGGAGTAAACGGGACATTTACCACCAGCGCAGTTCCCGAAAAGCATGGTCATGCCAGCGCTTTATGCGCGCACGTCAGCTCAGCTTCCGCCTCGCTTCGCGCGCGGGCGACGGTTTAGATCCCGCCTTTTCACACCTTTGTTTGTTACCCGTCCTCCCTGACAGGCGGGCCTGGACCCCCTATCATGGACTGGGCGGTTAACACCAGGCGTGAGCGTCGCTTGGGTTCCAGCGACGGTTCCGGGGCTCGCCGGTTGGGTCAGGCTTCATAAAGGGACGAACCGCATACCACGGTTACTTTTCTGCATTCGCCTTCTTCCTTCCAACCTTTGCGCTCCTTTGCCTTCGAGCCTCCTCTCCCCTTGCTCTTCTGCGTAGATTGCTCCTTGCCTCCATAGCGAGATGGCGTCCCTTGTTCGCCCCCGTCGTTTCTAGACCAAGGAGGAGCTGAACATGGTGCACCGCCTACTAGGGTGGAGTCCACAGGAGACTGCCTGGGGGATTCGAGCAGGTTCAGTTCCCCTCGAGGACCTGCGCGCCGGGGAATTTGTGCTGTTCATCTCGCACATTTCCACCGGCTTGGGGCTGCCGATCTCCTCATTCTTTCTGCTGCTGCTGGAAGATTTCGTCCTCCAGCTTCAACATCTCATGCCGCACTCCATCCTCCTGATGGCCATCTTCATCCACCTGTGCGAGATATTCGTGGGGGTGTGGCCCTGCGTCATCCTCTTCCGCCACTTCTTCGTCCTGGTGAAGTCCGGGAAGGGGAAAGACGAAGTGGGGGCGTACTACTTCCAGACGAGGAGCGACCTGCGGACGTCGTACATCCCCGGGCTCACTGGCGGGAAGTGGGAGGATTGGCGCAGGGAGTGGGTGATCGCCACCATCGAAGCCAACGAGCGCCTGGTCATGTCGACCGGGGACCCGCCTCCAACCGTCAGTCCTGGAGGGCCAAGCCGTCCCTGCCGTCGGAGTTCGACTCCGTGCTGAGCAAGATCAGGGCGCTGGCAGAGGGCGGTCTCACCTCGCTGCACGTGCTCGAGGACTTCCTGAAGCGCCGGATCACCCCTCTGAAGAAGCGGCCGCGTCCTGCCTGGAGCTTCACCGGGCCCCAAGACTGCAGCAGGACCCACCGCGGGGAGGACAGTGACCTGACCCAGGAAGCCCTGGAGCTCTTGCTGCGGGCGGTGACCGGGGAGATCTTCATCCCGGAGCACCTGATCCTTCCTCAGGGCGTCGTCCCCCTCTGCGAGGACTCACGCCTGAGGACCGTGGTGCTGGCCACCCTGCCGACCCTCGACGACGGTGGGCTGGCACCGCGCCAGACTGGAGGCGACCCGGACCATGGGATCCGGATCCCTGGTTCGTCCGGGGAACAGGCCGTGCCAAGCGCCGCGGAGTCCGGCCCTTCTGCCAAATGCAAGCAGGCCGTGGCTGGTAGCGCCGCCACGAGCGGTCCCAGCCAGGCCCGGAGCAGCTCCGGCGCGTCGTCGGGGGAAGCGGGCCGGCACAGGTTGCACTGGGGCGACGGGACCCCAGTTATGGAGCCCGCCGCGAAGCGTCAGAGGACCGCTGAGGACGCGAGCCAGGGTAGCTCGCGGGACCCCGGTCCTCGCGGGACCCCCGGAGTAGCCGCGCCGCCACCACCGCCGCCGGGAGATGCCACCCCCCGGCAGCAACAGCAGCAGCAGCCACGGGTTGCGCCTCCGCCGCCGCCTCGGGAGCAGCAGCAGCAACCGTGAGGTGTGCCTCCGCCGCCGCCTCGGGAGCAGCAACAGCAGCAGCAGCAGCCGCGAGGTGCGCCTCCGCCGCCGCCTCGGGAGCAGCAGCCGCAGCAGCACCAGCAGCCACAAGGTGTGCCTCCGCCACCGCCACAGGAGCAGCAGCAGCAGAAGCAGTCACCGAGCCTCCGTGGGCGCAGGAGACCCGACGCTTCGGGGTAAGTGTTCTTCCGTTCACTCCCCTTATTCTCGGTGCTTCGCTTTTTGCTGAAGGTTTCTTCTCTTTGTTTACCAGGACCTCTCGCCCAGGCTGCTCTTTTACCGCCGATGGCTCGTCAGTGGGGTTCCAGGCGACCGGGGCCTTGGTGGCGACGGCGGAAGCGACGCCGGGTGCGGGGAGCTCGGGTGCGGCAGCTTTTGCTAACCCAATGGCGCCCAACGCGGCGGCAGCGGATGCGCTAACGCCAGGCGCAGCAACGCCCGACGCGACGGCGGCAGGTGCGCCAGTGCCAGGCGCAACCCCACCCGACGCGGTGGCCCCCGAGCCTGAAAGGATCTTGATCGCGAGATGTCGTAGCCTAGAGGGGGGTGAATAGGCATTTCTTCAAAATTTGGCGCTTAATCCCTACTGGGACTGCCTGGACCGGTCAGACCGGTCTACCAGACCGGTCAGACCGGTCTATGCAGGCAGACAGCCCAGTCAGCAGGAACCAAGTCCCCTCTCGAGCTTGAACCTATAAGAAACTTGGGATATGTGTCTTGCAGAGTATTTCTAGCAATATAAACAAGTTCCTACACACATGTAGAGCACACCCAAGTAGATCGAGCGGAAGCACAATTCAAGCTCAAAACTATAAATGCAAGGTAAGTAAATCAAACCGAAATAAAGATGATGCAATGAAGACACGGTGATTTGTTTGACCGAAGTTCGGATTCACCCCGTGCACCCACGTGTGAATCCTACTCTCCGTTGAGGAAGCTCGTAGTGACCCCAAGGTCAAGCTATCTCCTCTTCTCCCCTATATGACCATGCGTCCTCTTGGCACACGATCGAAGCCGCAACAAACTTGCCGCTGCTCACCACAACTTTGGGAGCTAGCCGGCAACGCCTAGCCGTCTAGGAGCCGATGCTCCAATAGTAACAAATGCTTCAATCGAGTTGGCCGACACAACCTCAAGTGCTCAAAGCTCGGGATGTTTCTCTCTTGCTCAAATGACTCTCAAAGGAATGGATTCACTCAACCCAACTCAAAGATTCACCTTGAATCAGGCAACTCTCACAAAGAGAGGTTGGGGAGGACTCTCCAAGTGCTCACAAGGCTCTCAAGATGTTCTGAAATGTTCTAGCATCAGCACCCACGAATGGGTGAAGTCATGGGGTATAAATACCCCTTCTCACAAAACTAGCCGTTGCCCTGTCAGTGTTAGACCGGTCAGACCGGTCCCCAGACCGGTCAGACCGGTCTGTTTTGAAAACTAGCCGTTGGAGGCTCACCCTGCTCAGACCGGTCAGACCGGTCCCTTGGACCGGTCAGACCGGTCCCTCAGTGTTTTCTGCAGTTAGCTCTCACTCCTTAGGCTAAACTCTCTAGGCACTGGTTTGAGTACTTTTGGTATTGTCTAAACCTACAGATGTTGCATCCCTCTTGATAGTACGGCATACCTATACTCAAGTGCACAAATGAAATATACAATTTCCCCGATTACTTGAGCTTCTTGATAATATGATCATGCCGACTTTTCTTCGATCAATACCGTGAGGGCATCAACATCTTCTTTCTTTTGAGCATACCCGCTTTGAGCTAGTGACTTTGAATCTTTGAATTGCATAGGAATAAAATCCACCTTGATTCACAAGTCACCTTCTTTTCTTGAATAATGACACTCTTCAACATAGAGCTCTCCATGACTCTAGGATCTCCGGCCTTTGACCCCTATCGGTTTCTTTGCTCCCCCCAAGCCGTCGCTTGCATAGCCTCTTGAAACACGCCTCTCGGTCCTCTACCTTTATCCTAGCCGTCCATCTTAAACTTATATTGTTTTGTGTCATGCATGAAATCTTCATTGTCAATTTGAATTCTCAATTCAATCTTATATGCAAGCCTTCCAATTTGAGACATCATATATTTATCAACTCATGTCTCATTCTCTTTTGCCTTACTTGCTTGCATCTTAAGTTAACATTCATTTATCACATGTGACAAGATCTTCTATATTTGAGACTATGCATAAGCATATCACATCTCATTCACAAAATCTTTACTTGTCACTTTGAATCCCATCATAGATCCAAACAAGTCTTCGCAAATATTAGAGCCTTTATATCAATCATGAATACTTTGCTCTATTTTTCTTTTCTTGTTTTGCTTGTCACATACACATTATACCAATGGGATAAACACGCTTGCTTGCAATACTTGAGCTATCTCTTTTAATACACATTTCATAATTAAATACCTGTTCATAATCTCATGCAAACAAGTTAGTCCTTTAATCGTGTTGTCAATCAATGCTCCAAAACCCACTAGGGCCTAGATGCTCTTTAAATCTCCCTCTTTTTGGTGATTGATGACAACCCGATTAAAGCTTACAAAAAGATATTCAATAAAGCTTTTGAATTCTCAGATTTAGTTAGAGCTCCCCCTCAATATGTGCATATGAATGGAATTCATCTCAAATTGGCCTCACATGCCAAAATACACATATTGAGCACAAATGAGACTCCCCCTAAATCTCAGCTGGTGCAATATGTCATGTAACGCACATAAGCAAACACAAGAGTAATGCCGCTGCCACAGACCGGTCAGACCGGTCTGTGGGACCAGTCAGACCGGTCCACACCAGCCAGCACGTGCTTGGACCGGTCAGACCGGTACCCTCTGACTGGTCAGACCGGTCACAGTCTGCCAGAACAGCCCAAGGCTGAAATAAAAGACATCACATCACTCAAAAAATTTCACACTATCATAAACATTCCTTATGTATTTAAAACATGATAAATACACCCAAGCATTCAATACAAGTGTTCTCAAGTCCGCACAAATCCTTAATACGAAAGAGATGGATATGATTTTACAAGATGAGACAAGAATATCCAAACATATCCAAATCAAGATGTCCATACATCCATCATCCATACATGATATATCATAAAGAGCTAGATGATACAAGATGATCTCAAGATACATATCCCATCTACTCTCAACATGGCACACATACATACACAAGATAAGCTTTAATCATCCAAATTTCTCCCCCTTTGTCATTCATCAACAAAAAGCGTACAAGAGGAGAAGAGTGTGCTGCCAATCTGAAATCACTGCCCACCTGTAGAGAATCCACCAGTACTGCTCGGATAAGCAAAGAGTGAATCACTCCAACTAGCCACTGTCGCCTCAACTGAGTCAGGAGCTGGAGAAAGTGAAGTTGTAGTCCCTGCATATCCCGTATCTGGTGAAGAAGAAGTCTCTCCAAGATCAAAGTGAAGTGAAGGGGGTGCAGAAACTATAGGAAACGTCGCCGACGACCCTGGAACTGTCGACGAACTGACGTGTGTCCCAAACTGAGGTCCTGCACTGAAAGGTGGAAACGGCCCCATGAAACTGGAAGAGAACGGCGGGGGCCCTGAGTATGGTCCAGCGAACTGAGATCCCACAAACTGTCCTGCGAACATCTGTGGGCCTGTGGTGAAAAGCTGTGGACCTGGACGGAACTAAGGTGCAAAAAGTGGAGATCCGTGTCCGAACTGCAGAGCTGAAGATGATTCACCTGGCTGACTCTCCTGACCAAAGAATATCTGCTCGCCTAGGTGGTCATACTACCCAAAGTCCAACCCCTGGAAGCTCTCAATCATCTGGTCAAGTGAGGGGATCTCTGCTGCCTCTGTCTCTAGTGAGATAGGCGAGAGAGGTGGCTGGAGCTACATGGCAGTGTACATCCTCTTTTGATTATCCCTCAACTTCTTGTTGTTCTTCCTCTCCCTCTCCTGATTAACCAGAATGTCTCTCTGGTACTTGATTATGCCTGCAAATGTCCTGAACATCCGCCTGAAGGAAGAGGAAGACCTGCGAGGAGGGGAAGCATCCCTACCCTCATGAGGCACAAAGCCTCCAGCTGGCTCCTCCTGCTGAGGCACGACCTGAGCGTGCTGCTGTGCATCTGCATCCTGATCAGGTAGTGGACCATGATCCTCCTGATCCTCCTCCTGAACCTCGTCATATCTACCCTCAGAAGGAACTCTCACATGCTTAGGATGCTTGATCCTAAGCGGCTCATGCTTCACATCCATCCCAAAATTTCTCCTGGTGACCTTCAGTATCACCCTCATGATATACGGTGCATAGCCATATGTCTTCAAGGGAGTCTCAGAAATATGCTTGATTTCCTCCCAAATGAAGTCACCAACACTGAAGTCACCGCCTCGAGGGTCTGGCTGCATCATGCTCATAAGATTCTTGGCATGCGCTGAGATGTCACTGGGATTCCCATCCCGGGGTGTAAGTGTCTTCCTGAATAGCCTGTTCAAGATGGAGTAGTAACTGTACAACCCCGTGACCTTGCCTGCATTGCCAATCCTATCCCTCGGATACATGAATCTCACCTGATCAGCTGACAGAGGTAAATCATAGTGAAGCTTAGGACGATTCACGTCCTGATCATCAAGTCTCAAGTAACGGCAGAAAAAAGTGTAGGAACACTGGTAGTGATGTCCCTCTGTCATCCAGTAGATAGTCCTCTCATTGCCATTCTCTGAATCATACCCAAAATAAACGGTCGTGTAGAACTGGGCTATCACCTCCTTGTTCCAATCATGCTGGAAACCCATAATGTCCTTGATGTGCCTGTCCTCACACATCTGAGCCACCTCATTACAAATTTCACGACCCAAGTTTGTCATATGTGTCCAATCAACTAACTGGGCCTCTGAAGCAATCCCTGCCTTGGCAAGAATGACAGTCTGATAGAAGTCCTGCTGAAACCAAGTGTGAAACCTGTAGTCCACGGTGTCCTTTGGGACATCCAGAGGACTCTGACGCCTCAGCAAGCGTGCAGCCGCTGTCATCCCGGTGTTGTTGTAGCTGACAATCTCTACACCGGCCTGTCTGACAGGAATCTGAATAGCTGGGGTCACCACAGGACCCTCCAAGTCTAAGCTGCCTGCTGCACTCTCCTCTGGCTCATCATTGCTGTCATCATCATCATTATCTGCACCTGCATCTGCATCTGTCTCAGTGTCCTCATCATCATGAGGATCTCTCAAGTAGGGTGCATCCTCCTTTGTGTCATTGCCGGATGACTCGTCAATGTTCATCTGCTGCGCCCCTGTATTGGTCCTTCTAGGCCTCAACTGACGCTGATTAGGAGCTGCTGCAAGAGGCTGTGAAGCGGACACAACTGCAGCTGCCTTGGTGCCTCCACTGCTCGAACCCACTCCAGCTGCTCGTGCAGCTCGATCCTCATTGAGTTTGCTCCTCTGATGAGGACATGACCAATACGCATATGACCAAGGCCCAAGCGAAGATAGAGTTCAAAGCCCAAATGATGAGGACATGACCAATACGCATATGACCAAGGCCCAAGCAAAGATAGAGTTCAAAGCCCAATCCACATTGAAGTCCGATTTATTCGCGAGTCCGGTTCGGACTGCAGGAGTAGGCCTCACGAAAACGGACGCCCAGGCCACATACGGGCTCCGTTTTGGGCGTTCTATATATCTTTGGAAAGCTAAGGAGATAAGATTTCCAACCCAACTGATCCCATATCAAAATACGCTCGGAGTCAATGGGAATCATCGAAACAACATGATGACCAGAATCTGCCTGGATGCAGTGACGCCAGTTTTTGGGCCCGAAGGCCTTGTACTCCCTAGGGTTGCCCGGCCACCCCCTTGGCCGCACCCCCTAGACTCTCTCTTCTATATACACAGCAGCCGCCATTAGGTTACTTGGGTTTTGCTTAGATTATTCTGTCGAGAACAGTTTCGCCGCCGTGTCGGTTTGTGAGACCCCAACTTTGAGATTAATCTTTCATCTGCAGAGTCACTTCAATTGAGCTGCATTCTTTCGAGTTCTTGCTTGTGTTCTTCATTGCGCTTGCAGGGATTAGCCTTCTTGGCGAGGTCAACCGGGTTGTGACACGGTTGATAACCAGAGGAGTTGTGGTGCTAAGATTGCTGGATTCGGGTCTTAGGATCTGAAGCCGGATCGGTGTGTCTCGCTCCGCCTACAACGAGAGTTATCCAGAACCTGACGGAAGATTCTGGTGTACAAGGCCTTCGGGCCCAAAAACTGGCGTCGCTGCATCCAGGCAGATTCTGGTCGTCATGTTGTTTTGACGATTCCCATCGACTCCGAGCGTATTTTGATATGGGATCAGTTGGGTTGGAAAGATTATCTCCTTAGCTTTCCAACGATATATAGAACGCCCAAAACGGAGCCCGTATGTGGCCTGGGCGTCCGTTTTCGTGAGGCCTGCTCCTGCAGTCCGAACCGGACTCGCGAATAAATCGGACTTCAATGTGGATTGGGCTTTGAACTCTATCTTCGCTTGGACCTTGGTCATATGCGTATTGGTCATGTCCTCATCATCCTCTTCTCACGGTTTCTCTTATACATGATTTCCAATCTGAGATAGAGAAATATTGAACTGAAATTAGATTATGAGAAGCAACCCACAAGATCTGGATAGGAAGTATTTGAACTGCACTAGAAAACTGGAAACTGGGTTCTGTCTGTCACAGACCAGTCAGACCGGTCAGATGGACCGGTCTGACCGGTCCCTGATAGAAACTGGAGAAGGACTCGGTTTTGATGATCTTACTTCAGGAAAAAATGCTAGAGAACTTTGATAAACAATGTTAAGATTATCTAGCACTTTACAAAGCAAAGTGTGGCTTAAGCTGATGGTTTTGGATTCTGGCCAGACCGACCGGTCTGACCGCTCGGGCGGACCGGTCAGACCGGTCGTGTGGCGCCCGAACCCTAGGATTCGATTCCGAGCAATGCGAGCCACGAAACTTCTTTATCTCTTAGGGAATAGTTCCTAGGCCTAGCAGAACCTACTGGACCAAAGGGATTGAAAAGATATGCGCTAAGCTAAGAGATCGGGTGAGGGAAACATGTGATACCTTGGAAGAGAGATGAACTCGTGAGGAACTTCAAAAACAACTTCACCACTGATTGATTTCCCCCTTCTAGCCCCAATGCAAGTGATGAAGCAACCAAAACAAGGGCTAGAACTCCAAATCTCTAATGGAGTGAAGATGATGGAGAGGAATGTGGAGAGGGGCGGCACACGGGTGAAAGAGAGGAGCGGTCTGTGGCATAGTGGTGAAAAGTGAGACTGTTTTACTGTTTTACCCCGCGGAGGGGGGTAAAAGGAAGTTACCGGGTTGGACCGGTCAGACCGGTCAGACAGACCGGTCAGACCGGTCGCACCTGAAGTGCCAGAAAAATGTTACCTTCCAGACTATCCGGGTGAATATCCGGAGTATCCGGGTGTATCCCAGAGTATCCGGGCAAATATCCAGAGAATCCGGGACATTGATCACAAAGAAGTTTTAGAATGATAATTCCTTAATCAAATGGTTAAGTACTTCCAAAAATTCATATTTTCTAACCTTATGTGCTAACCATGAATTGGATAGGTGGATGACTAAGTAAGGAGTATTTTGATGAACACATTTTTCCGAAACAAAAGCTCCTTGTTACTTCCAAGGAAGAGATGATTTTCCAATATAACTACTCCTTGGATGAGAGAAGTGATATAGATAGGAATCTATAGACATGAGAAAATCTCACTACTTGTGACTAGCCATCAAGTAATCAATGAGAACTTTAGTCACAAGTAGATTGATACGGTCACAAAGACCAAGATCCAAATATTTTCAAATTTGACACACAACCTATCATGCTAGTTGAGTTTTCGAAAAACATCTATTCTATAACACTCATAGCATGCTACAAGTCAAGCTATCACCACACTAGAGAGCTTAGCACAAACCTTACTCAATTTTACACATGATTGACACTTAGTCACAATTAGGAAGGTTTTAGCTAAAAATCTAGGTGACAAGATTTCTTGAGGTTGATGCATACAAATGCACACGCTAGTATTAATACGTGGCCTAGATGCTCAAAGGTAAAGCATAATGAGTAGAAAACATACCTTTGCCTCTTAGCCACTTAAACTTGTGCTTAAACTTTTAGAAACAATCACTAGTTCTCATAGATGAGAAATAGTGTGCAATGTAGCACAAGTACTTCATGATTATGCTTAGTCAATCAATATTTGATCCGTTAGATGGGTATACTTATATTAACTCTCATTGGATCCATAAATAGCATAATCAACACTATAAGAGACTACACAATCACTCGGGGAAAATGTTAGTCCCAAAGACACAAATTGTAAAGTGATCTCCCCCTAAATAAGTGCATAAGAGTTTTGAATTTCTTTTATATGCACTTTATCCATATTAAGAGACTAGGAGAGACTACTTTAACAAGTTGGTCATAAAGCACATAAAAAGATATTTAATTGAAATTGTGCTAGATTCTCTTACTGCCTGAAGTACATGACCCCAAGAGATGCCTATAAAGCATATGCACTGAGAAGAACCCTTTTTCACATAGATCCTTTCTCGTTTCTTCAGTTTCCTGTAGTTTTCTGGTCCAGACCGGTCAAACCGGTCACACCAGTCAAACTGCAGTATCCTTCAATTTGTTCATGTCTTGCTTCAATGAATGTCTACTAGATATATTTGCTTACCTGTACTAAAACAAGACATTGATCTACACAAGAGCCATTAAACGCATCTCACGGCAAATGGGGAGTAACTCAATGGAAAATGCTTTGGTCACTTATTTAGAATGTCCCAAGCTCAACACAAGTGACACACTTGTACTCACCAAGAGTTAAGTGACTAATGCATTTTGAAATTAAAAACAAGTTACCGAGATAGCATTGGATGAAGATATGCAAGATTATTCCTTAAACTTGGTCAATGACATGAATACACAATAAACTTCAAAGAACCAAGCTCTCCAATGCATCTCCATGTACCTGCAACCTTTTAAGCTTTCTTTGGTGCCCAATACTCGTTGGGCCCTGCAACGTTAGCCACAATAGACTTGGGAACCCAAATTGTTCTTATGCTAGCATTAGGTGACTTGATCACCTTAGTAGCATAAGTACTCATCCTGTCCTTCCCAAGCTTAGCAAAGTCATATTGAACAGTTTTTGAGTTAGGCAAATTACCATTTGGGCAATCCTTGCTCATATGACCGTTTACTTGACAAGCGTAGCAAATTCGGTGCTTAATCTTGACGAGTGTGCTCTTGACTTGATACTTGTGCTTCTGAGCATCACAAATCTTCTTGAGTGGAAAAGCGGGCTTTGTGGGATTCTTTTCGGGTCCTGCAGCAGCTCTAGCCTGGACCGGTCTGACCGGTCGGGTGTGACCGGTCTGGTCAGACCTGAACTGCTGAGGACAGCACTGGGTCATATGCCCCTTTTTCCTGCATCCAAAGCACACTCTATTTTCTGGAAGGTTTCTTTGACTTCTTGAAAGTCGCTTTTCCTCATCGGACTTGATTTGACAATTTCTTGCATAATGCCCTTTCTCTAGGCATCTATAGCACTTGATGTGTCCTAGAGACTTCTTTCTTGAAATCTTGTGCTTGATACTCTTTTGATCTTGTTGAAGAGTTGATCTAGTGATGTTTGAACCCTTCTCAAGCTTCTTCACCACGGAGTTGCGGTTATCTTGAGAAGGTCTCACTTTCTCCTTGCCCTCCAACTTAATCACTTGTTCTTTGAGTCTTTTTACTTCATTCATAAGTTCTTCATTTTCTTGTGCAATGAAGTCATCACAAGATTCTACAAATACTTGCTCAATACTAGATTGGCTTGCTTGAGAACAATATCGTTTAGTGCAAGTCAAGTTAAATTAAACTTGTGAGCATGTGCAAGTGTGGAATAGAGGTTCATAGGATTTTACCGTTGTAGCCATAACCTCGTGAGCTACTTCAAGTGAGACATGTGAGTTCACAAGCATCTCATAGGATTTTTCAAGCTCCGTATGAGTTCCTTGCAAAGCCACATGCTCACTAGTGAGCTTCTCCAACCTTGCCTTGAGCACTCGATTCTCCTTCTCTAAAGAGTCAATCCGACACAAGGAGTTAGTAGATAAATTTTCTGATTTTCTTACCAAGGAGGCATAGATGATCTTGAGCTTGTCAAGCTCTTCTTTGAATTTTATTGCTTGCTCAACTCTTTGGTTATCTCCTTTCTTGATTTCGGCTGTCAAGCACTTGTGATCAACATCAATTGAAGATGTTGACTCATATGAAGCTCTTGCTTGCCTTGATCGCCGTCGGGAGCACTTTTTGCTCTCTTTGCGTTGTCCCCTGGTCAGACCGGTCTGACTGGTCACACAGACCGGTCTGACCGGTTCCAACAGGGAACCAGCAGACTTTGCTTCTTTTCTTCCTTGATCATCGAACGAGACCACAAGAGGATGAGTATGATTCTCTGAAGTAATATACTCCTCTAGTGACCCTTCATCTTCTTCTTGATCTTCGTCGTTACTATCTTCTTCGCATATTGCCTCTAGAAGTTTCCAAAGATTATATGCATTAAGACGTATCTTTGCAAATTTCTTCTCCTCTTGTATAGAATCTGCAAAATCTTTGTCCAAACAAGAGGTCAATTACACGACGATTACACAACAAGCATTCCTTTTCTTCATTTGACAAATTTTTAAATCCTTTAGGTAGAATGCCTTATGGCTTGCTCAAAAGAAGGACCCATGTTCCTTAGCATATTACGAATATGAGTTGACCAAGAAATGTAGTTTGAGCCATTTATACCAAGAGGCTCAAACGGTACCTCGCAAAATGTCGACATGGTGATTCTCCAAGCGGTGAAACTTTAATCCGGAGACCAAAGCTCTGATACTAATTGAAATGATCTTGATCACGCGATGTCGTAGCCTAGAGGGGGGGTGAATAGGCATTTCTTCAAAATTTGGCGCTTAATCCCTGCTGGGACTGCCTGGATCGGTCAGGTCAGACCGGTCTATGCAGGCAGACAGCCCAGTCAGCAGGAACCAAGTCCCCTCTCGAGCTTGAACCTATAAGAAACTTGGGATATGTGTCTTGCAGAGTATTTCTAACAATATAAACAAGTCCCTACACACAAGTAGAGCACACCCAAGTAGATCGAGCGGAAGCACAATTCAAACTCAAAACTATAAATGCAAGGTAAGTAAATCAAACCGAAATAAAGATGATGCAATGAAGACACGGTGATTTGTTTGACCAAAGTTCGGATTCACCCCGTGCTCCCACGTGTGAATCCTACACTCCGTTGAGGAAGCTCGTAGTGACCCCAAGGTCAAGCTATCTCCTCTTCTCCACTATATGACCATGCGTCCTCTTGGCACACGATCGAAGGCGCAACAAACTTGCCGCTGCTCACCATAACTTTGGGAGCTAGCCGGAGACGCCTAGCCGTCTAGGAGCCGATGCTCCAAGAGTAACAAATGCTTCAATCGAATTGGCTGACGCAGCCTCAAGTGCTCAAAGCTCGGGATATTTCTCTCTTGCTCAAATGACTCTCAAAGGAATGGATTCACTCAACCCAACTCAAAGATTCACCTTGAATCAAGCAACTCTCACAAAGAGAGGTTGGGGAGGACTCTCCAAGTGCTCACAAGGCTCTCAAGATGTTGTGAAATATTCTAGCATCAGCACCCACGAATGGGTGAAGTCATGGGGTATAAATACCCCTTCTCACAAAACTAGCCGTTGCCCTGTCAGTGTTAGACCGGTCAGACCGGTCCCCCAGACCGGTCTATTTTGAAAACTAGCCGTTGGAGGCTCACCCTGCTCAGACCGGTCAGACCGGTCCCTCAGTGTTTTCTGCAGTTAGCTCTCACTCCTTAGGCTAAACTCTCTAGGCACTGGTTTGAGCACTTTTGGTATTGTCTAAACCTACTGATGTTGCATCCCCCTTGATAGTACGGCATACCTATACTCAAGTGCACAAATGAAATATATAATTTCCCCGATTACTTGAGCTTCTTAATAATATGATCATGCCGACTTTTCTTCGATCAATACCGTGAGGGCATCAACATCTTCTTTCTTTTGAGCATACCCGCTTTGAGCTAGTGACTTTGAATCTTTGAATTGCATAGGAATGAAATCCACCTTGATTCACAAGTCACCTTCTTTTCTTGAATAATGACACTCTTCAACATAGAGCTCTCCATGACTCTAGGATCTCCGGCCTTTGACCCGTATCGGTTTCTTTGCTCCCCCCAAGCCGTCGCTTGCGTAGCCTCTTGAAACACGCCTCTCGGTCCTCTACCTTTATCCTAGCCGTCCATCTTGAACTTATATTGTTTTGTGTCATGCATGAAATCTTCATTGTCAATTTGAATTCTCAATTCAATCTTATATGCAAGCCTTCCAATTTGAGACATCATATATTTATCAACTCATGTCTCATTCTCTTTTGCCTTGCTTACTTGCATCTTAAGTTAACATTCATTTATCACATGTGACAAGATCTTCTATATTTGAGACTATGCATAAGCATATCACATCTCATTCACAAAATCTTTACTTGTCACTTTGAATCCCATCATAGATCCAAACAAGTCTTCGCAAATATTAGAGCCTTTATATCAATCATGAATACTTTGCTCTATTTTTCTTTTCTTGTTTTGCTTGTCACCTACACATTATACCAATGGGATAAACACGCTTGCTTGCAATACTTGAGCTATCTCTTTTAATACACATTTCATAATTAAATACATGTTCATAATCTCATGCAAACAAGTTAGTCTTTTAATCGTGTTGTCAATCAATGCTCCAAAACCCACTAGGGCCTAGATGCTCTTTCAGAGCCCCCAGCTATGGCGGCAGTCGCGCTGGCACCGGGCTTGGCGACGGCGAGCGCAGCGACATTGGGTGCGGCAACGGCGAGCACATCGCCTGTACTGGACGCAGACCCGACACCTGTACCAGACGTCCCCTCCCCCAGCGTCCAACCTGCCGTAGAGGAAGAGCTGGTGGAGGTCTCTGGTAGGCGCCTCCTGTAGGGTCCCCCGGAGGAGGAAGCGGCTTCCCTCCCCCAGGTGCTGGTCCGGGTCCGGCAGACGATAGAGGAGGCGACCTCTACCGCCGAGGCGGCCTTCCGGCGGGAGTGGGCTGCTCTGGAGAGCGAGCGCCAGTGCCTCGGCGACTGGCACACCCGCCTGGAGGGGCGCACGAAGGCCGAAGCCTCCCTTGCTGCGCGTGTTCGGTCCAAACTCTAGGCCGACCTTGAGTCCTACCGAGCCAATCTTCGGAACGTGTTCGACCGGGAGTTCGCGGTGGCGAGTCGGGAAAAGGCCGTGGCGCTGCGGGAGGAGGCCATTGCCAAGGAGGAGGCCAGCCTCGCGGTCCAATGGTCCGAGTTCGAGTCCCGCAGCCAGGGACACGAGGTCTGCAAGCTGGAGCTCGACAAGCTCTCCGAGTCTCTGCACCAGTGGCGCCAGGAGCTGCAGGCGACCACTAGCAAGCAGGCTGCTGCCGAGATGGAGCTCGAGGAGGATAGGAAGTCCCTTGCAAAGCGGGAATCCCATGCCACCAACATGAAGCTCCAGCTTGCGCACCAGCGCGAGGCCCTCAAGTCCCTGAAGGAGTCGGCCGAGAAGAAGGAGGCCAAGCTCGAGGAGAGGACCCGCCAGGTGGAGGCGGCCCAGGCAGCACTGGACGCCCGGGTGCAAGAGGCGGTCCGGAAGCAGCAGGAGGACCAGCTCAGGGGGGCCCAGTGGATCGTCGACTGGGCGAGTGAAGCGAGCTCAGCGCTGGTGCCACTTGGAATGAGTCCAATCAAAGTGGCGGAGCCGCCAGCTTCGATTGCTGACACCCTCCCAGTGCTGAACTCTGCTTCAGACAGACTCCGGCGTCTGAAGCCGATCCTTGCTGGCCAGCTTGAAGCCGAGGGCCGCGAGCTGATCCGGATGGTGGCGGAGCACATTCTGACCTGCCTCCGGAGCCACGACCCAGCCATCTCGCTAGCCCTCGTGGTCGATGGTCCAATGGCGGAGACGGAGGCCTCTGCTCGAGAAAGCGTGTGGGACGTCATCGACTTCGTCGCTGCCTACTTCAAGAGGGAGCCTGTAGACTCCCGAGCTGGACATTGTACTTTTGTTCTTTGTGTTATGTAACAAACATTGTACTTGTTGAAAATTTAATAGAAGAAAATTTCAACTTATATGTTTGTCTGTTGCTTTGGTTTGCGATATGCAGCACCCCGGTGCCCTGGCCCCCTGGTAGATAGGTTCAGTTGCTAGGACCTATCTTCCATCGGAGCTGAAGAAGACACTTCGGACCCCCGTATGAGGTTGAGCAAGCGTCCTTGGGCATAGGTGTAGCATAAATTGCAAGTCAAACGAGCGTCTTATTCCCTGTATAGCAGAAAAAACTACATAGAGGAAAATCAACTCGCTTGTATGGTAGTAATGATACTGCAACTTAGTTGTTTGACGCATGCAGAATCGATCTGTGATGTCTGGCTCAAAGCGAACTCTCCGGGCCCCCTGGGAGACAGGCTCAGTTGTTTTGAGTCTGTCTACCACAGAGACTGGACCTCGATCTGCATGAAGCCTTAAAGCGGATGCCGGGACCCCCTGGTAGGTAGGCTCAATGGTTTGAGGCTAACTACCACCAGTCAAGGCTTAACCTGCGTACCACTCAAAGTCACAACTTAGTAGCAGGCCCGCGGGACCTATTCTGGACCGGCCCCCAGGCTAGTACGAGGTCTGGAGCTCCGGATACACAGGTCCAGGCAGTTCAATGCTTGTTACAGAGTGGTGGAGTGTGTAGGCTTAGGGTGCGGAACCAGGCTAAGGCGCTACACAGGGCTACGGACCACTACAGGAAACAAACACGACTTTACTGGACCTGGCTCCGACGTTCCAGACCCCTCCTAGCAGTGGTTGAGGTCACTCTGTCGTACTCGATCCTTTGAGATATGGAGCTGGACCTGCCATGTAGGACTTAGGAAGCCAACCCTTGAGCTAGAACGAGGTCCGGGCCCCTAATTACCCAGCTCCGGGTACTAGAGCACTCGTTAGAGGGTGGTGGAGTGTGTAGGCTTTGGGTACGGAACCGGCTAAGCAGCTACACAGGACTCCGGACCACCCCAGAAAACAAGCACCCCCTCTCTAGAGCGGGTCCCTAGGGGTCTGGACCCCTCTCCCAGCAGCAAGGGGGTCCGGACCTATACGGTAGTCCAGCAACTCAATACAGATCTTAGCTGTAGCGACCAGAGTGGAAGTCCGCACAGGGGTTAGAAAGGTAAAAACTCGAGAATCGAAATGCGAAATAAAATTTTGACACAAAGACAGAACCGGAGCAAATCTTTCCTTTGCAACTTGATATACATGGCTTGCGCGATGGATGCCAGAGGCCGGGTTTATGAGGGCGGACCTCTACCGCTCTGGGCTGCGCGTTAATGCTAGCCGACGGTGCGATGGATGCCAGAGGCCGGGTTTACGAGGGCGGACCTCCACCGCTCTGGGCCGCATGCTAATTCTATCTTATTACAAAGGAAAAATTCATTTCCCTGCTCTGCCTAAGTGTAAAACTTACGCAGATACTCTATGTTCCATGGGTTGGGCAGTCGCACCCCATCTTCTATGGCAAGGCGAACGCATCCGGGATGGCATACTTCTGTAACCTTGAAGGGCCCCTCCCAGCTGGGGGAGAGTTTGTGGAGCCCTGCTCGGTTCAGGATCCGCCTCAGGACGAGGTCGCCAGCCCGGAGCTCCCTACTGTGCACGAACCGTTGATGATAGCGCCTGAGCGCCTGGTTGTAGCATGCATTTCGGATTGCTGCTCGCCACCTTCGCTCGTCAACGAAGTCCACATCGTCACGCCGCAGCAGTTCCTGTATGGATTCGTCAAAAGCCTAGACCCGTGGTGAGCCCAAGTGAATTTCGGGGGGGAAAGCATGCTTCAGCCCCGTAGACCAGGAAGAATGGAGTCTCCCCGGTGGCTCGACTGGGTGTGGTCCGGTTGCCCCACAGCACGCACGGAAGCTCATCAACCCATTTGGCACCATGCTTCTTCCAGCAGTTATAGGTACGGGTCTTGAGTCCCCTGAGGATCTCTGCATTCGCTCTCTCGACCTGTCCATTGCTGCGGGGATGTGCCACGGACGCAAAGCATAGCTGGATGCCGATGTCCTCACAGTACTCTTGGAAGAGTCTGCTTTTGAATTGGGTCTTGTTGTCCGCGATGATGCGGTTTGGGACGTCAAATCTGCACACAATGGACTTGAGGAATGCGACTGCTGATTTTTTGGTGATGTTCACCACAGGGGTAACCTCCGGCCATTTTGTGAATTTGTCAATGGCGACGTAGAGGAACTGGTACCTGCCGATGGCCCGGGGGAACGGCCCCAGGATATCCACGCCCCAAACGGCGAATGGCCATGAGGGCGGAATCATTTGCAAAGCTTGAGCCGGTGTGTGTATTTGCTTTGCATGGAACTGGCATGCTTTGCAGGACTTTACCAGCTCAACCGCATTCTGGAGTGTTGTCGGCCAGTAGAAGCCATGCCGAAAGGCCTTACCAATAAGCGTGCGAGATGAGGAATGACTTCCACACTCGCCTCCATGGATCTCCGCGAGCAACTCGCGGCCCTCTCCCTGGGAAATGCACCGCATGAGGATACCATTGGCGCCACGGCGGTAGACATCCCCTTCTACCACCGCGTAGCGTTTAGCCAACCGTACTATGCGCTCAGCGGACACATCGTCATTAGGAAGGATATTTTCTTTTTGGTAGTCCCGGATCTCGGAGATCCATGCATCGGGAGCTCCCTGAGCAGGTGGGAGTGGCTCTATGAGGTCTCCAGGATCCTCGACAGAGCTCACAACCCAGGGCGGGCACCACAAGTGGAATGCTGCCGGGACCGCTAGCTTCGAGGTGCTAGCTTGATCCCCTTCACCCAGTTCGGTAGGCTGGGCGGTAGGTCTCAGCAACCATCTTTCGAAGACGCCCTCGGGCACGGATGCCCAGGTAGATGCTCTCACGGAGAGATCATCTGCTACTGAGTTGAGTTCGCGGGGAACATGTTGCGGTTCCAAGGCGTCGAAGTCCTTCTCGAGCTTCCTCATGTGGATGAGGTATTCCGTGAGCTGGGGATTGTTGCAGCTGCAATCCCCTCGGACCTGCTTGATGATTAGCTAAGAATCTCCCTTCACCAGAAGCTGCCGGACCCCCAGAGACAGGGCTTGTGCCAGGCCAAAGATCAAAGCTTCGTACTCCGCCATGTTGTTGGTGGCCTTGAACTCAAGGTGCACCATGTACTTCAGCTAATCTCTGTTTGGGTCGATGAGGACCACACCAGCTCCAGCCCACTGCTTGCGGACGGACCCGTCGAAGAAGAGTGTCCAATGGGGCTCGGTGAAGACTGGTGTCCTGACTTCCGGCTCCGGGGGTCCGGCGTTGAGGTCCGGACCCCCAGAATTACTTGGGGAAGGAGTCCATTCTGCTATGAAATCAGCCAGGATTTGGCTCATGACTACATGGCGCGGCTGGAAGTCCAGCTGGAACTTAGCCAACTCTGCTGCCCACTTGGCGATGTTGCCCGTGGCGTTGGAGTTGTGCAGGATCGCTCTTAGCGGGTAAGAGGTCACTACGACAACTCGGTGTGCCTGAAAGTAGTGGCGCAGTTTCCTGGACGCAATAAGTATGGCATAGATAAGCTTATGCGTCTCAAGATACCTAGCCTTTGCCTCGTGGACGACTTCGCTGACGTAGTAGACTGGCTTCTGGATGGTCCGGACCCTGGTGACTGGGTCCAGCTCGCCCTTGTCCACCACGTCAGGTCCTTGGGCCCCCAGCAGTTCTGGGTTCCCATTGGGACGAGGCTCCTCCAGACCCCCTTATGCGGGGTCCGGACCTTCAGACAGAGGAGTGGCTGTCGGACCCCCATGTCCGGGGTCCGGCTCACCATCCTTGGCCGGGGAGACCCTGGTGTCCCCCTGGAGAGCTTGCTCCGTCCTCTCGGCAACCAGCACCATGCTGACCACCTCTGCAGACGCAGCAAGATACAAAAACAACGTCTCACCTGGCTCTGGAGCCACCAATACTGGCAGTGAGGTGAGGTGCTGCTTCAGCTCCTGGAAGGCTTGTTCAGCCTCTTCAGTCCAAGAGAATGGACTGGACCTCCTCAATAGCTTGAAGAAGGGGAGGGCCCTCTCAGCCAGCCTCGATATGAAGCGGCTAAGAGCGGCCAGAGATCCAGTAAACTTCTGGACGTCCTTGATGCGGTCAGGAGGCCTCATCGCCTCGATCGCCTTGATCTTGGCTGGGTTTGGCTTGATGCCTCGATGCAAGACCAGGAAACCCAGCAGCTTCCCTGCCGAGATGCTGAAAATGTACTTCTCGGGATTCAGCTTCGTGCGCGTGGCGCGCAGTCAGTCGAAGACGAGGGACAGGTCCTCCACTAATGTTGACCCTACCTTAGTCTTGACCACAATGTCATCAACATACACCTCAACAATATCTCTAATTAGATTACAGAAGGTTTTGTTCATAGCTCGTACAAACGTGGGTAAGGCATTCCGCAGACCATATGGCATGACAATATAGCAATAAAGTCCATCCACTGTTACAAAAGTAGTATGTTTCATATCCTCTCTAGACATCTGAATCTGGTTGAAACCAGAGTATGCATCTAGGAAAGACAAAAGGTCACACCCGGAGGTGGAGTCCACGATCTGATCGATACGTGGAAGAGGATACGGGTCTCTAGGACATGCCTTGTTGAAGCTGGTGTAGTCGATGCACATCTGAAGCTTCCCGTTGGCCATTGGGACGATGACCGGGTTGGCCAACCACTCGGGGTGGTGGACCTCCTCGATGAAGCCAGCGTGTAGCAGCTTGCGGACTTCTTCACAGATGAAGTTCTGCCGCTCCACGGACTGCTTCCGAGGCTTCTGGCGTACCGTCGTGGCGACGGGGTAGATCCTCATATGGTGCTCGATCACTTCCCTGGGGATCCCGAGCATCTGTGACGGTTCCCAGGCGAACACGTCCACATTTGCCTGGAGGAAAGTGATGAGCGCGTCTTCCTATTTCTCCTCCAGGTTTCCCGCGATGCTGGTGGTCCTGGAGGAGTCCACTCCGATCTGCACCGTCTTCATGGGAACATTGTCCGGATCAGGCGGCTGAACCTTAGGTGCCTTTGCAGGCGCCCTGGGTCGCGAGGTGGATGGGTCCTCCTCGGAAAGTGCAGCCTCTGCTGCCAGAGCATGCAGTCTCTCAACTGCAGCGACGGCAGCGGTGCGGTCACCCCGCACGGTGAGGACACCGGCAGGGGAAGACATCTTCAGGACCAAATACTCGTAATGGGCAATGTCCATGAAGCGGTAGAGTGCCGGCCGGCCAATGATGGCATTGAACGGGAGGTTCACCTCCGCAGCATCGAACTGGACGCACTCTGTGCAGAAGTTCTCCTCGGTCCCGAACGTGACCGGCAGAGTGATGCTCCCCAGAGGGAACACCGGATGTGGGCCCACTCCGGAGAATGGGCGAGAGGGAGTCAGCTTGGACTCCGGGATCTGCAGCTGCTTGAACGCTGCATAGCTGATGACGTTGAGGCAGGCCCCACCGTCAATCAGCACGTGATAGAGCCTGATGTTGGCTATGACAGGGGCGGTGACTAGAGGTAGTACACCAGCCCCAGCCATGTTCTCCGGGCAGTCGGATGGCCCGAAAGAGATGGTGGTGTTCATCCACCTGTGGTGCGGCGCCGCCTTCGGGACCCCCGGCTTCACCGAAAGGACCTCTCGGCGAAGGGTCTTCATGTCCCACCGGGAGACAAGCTCCCAGCTTCTGCCGTACATTACGTACGGCTTCTTGCGGCGCTCCTCGTTGTCATAGTCAGAGTTGTCGTGGCGGTAAACGCCCTTCAGCTCCTTAGCAGGGGATTGGTACCCAGCTCCTTTTCCCCGGAAGTGGTCTCGCTATCGGAGGCTTTCTCCTTGCCAGATCGCTGGCGAGGAGGGGGTGAGCCATCCTTGGAGGACTGCTCACGCCACCCACTGACCCGCTTCACGAGTTTCTGGATCTCGCGGCAGTCAGCGGCGCTGTGGCGAGCGGTGGGATGCACTGGGCATGAACCTCCACTGCCACCTTGCGGGCGCGGGCGCGGGCGTTTGCCATGCGCATTCTGGCCCCCAGCCGCTGCTGCAGCGACTGGACTGCCGGGATGCGGCTCCCCGCGACTCCGGTTCTTGTTCTTCTTTTTCTTGCCACCGCCTTGGGCGGTAGCCCCGGAGCCACCAGCCTTGGCGTCTCCGTCTTGGGGGGCTGAGTGTCATGCACGGCCCTCAGCGGCTCTGGCACACTTGTCTGCCAGGGAGAAAAGCGTGGTAACGCTTTCCACCTCGTGCACCGCCAGCTTCTCGAGCATCTTCTCATCACGTACCCCCTGTCGGAAAGCAGTGATAATAGACACATCAGAGATACGAGGAATGGTACCACGTACCTTGGTGAAGCGCGAGATGAATGCCCGGAGCGTCTCTCCGGGTTTCTGCCTCACGGGGTGGAGGTGAGCCTCCACACCATGCTGTTGGTAGGCACTAGCGAAGTTCGCAGTGAACCTCGCACAGAGCTCCTCCTAGGACTGAATCGTCCCAGGTGTGAGGTTCATGAGCCAAGTCCGGGCTGGCCCAGTCAAGGCTACATGAAAGTAGCTCGCCATGACGGCGTTGTTACCACCAGCCACTGTGATGGCGGTAACGTACACCTGCTGGAATTCTGACGGATTAGTGGTACCGTCGTACATCTCCGGCAGGTGTGGACGGAACTTGGACGGCCATGCCACCGAGCGGAGGTGATCCGCCAGTGCAGCGCAGCCCAACCCAGCCACCGGGGTGCCCGCTTGTATCCGGGCGTTCACCGGAGGCTTGGGTGCCGCTGCATCCAAGTCGGCGTTGAGGTTGCGGCCCTCAATATTGAGGCGGCGTTCTCGTGCCTTCTCCACGGAGATGCGGGCGTCCTCACCCGCAATCCTGCGGTTGAGCTCCGCCCACAAGTCTTCTGTTCGTGCACCCCTCACCGTGGGGGAGCGCACAGATGACGACGAACCGCCCTGGCGCCGGTGGTAGGGTACCACCGCATTGTCAGGCAGAGGTCGTTGCCCAGTCCTTGCAGAACTGGGGGAGGCCTGAGCCAGATGGAGGAGACGGTCCACGTCGTCCCGCCACTGCCTCAGGGTGTCTGGCGAGGCTGCAGCAGCCGGAGGGTTGCGAAGTAACTCCCTAGCTGCCGCCAGTGCTCCGCCGCTCGCAGCTTGTGAGGAGGCCCTTGACGGGCGCCCTGACTCCTGCCGACGTGCGGCGCGTGTCGCCGCCGACGGTGGCTGCTCCACGGGCATGGTTGCCCCTGGAGCAGGAAGGCGAGAGGCGTGTGGCGCGGATGATGCCACACCCTCTGTCATCTCCACGTCGTCGTCGTGGTGGGAGTGCTCAGCCACCCGAACCATGGAGACGAGCAAGAGATGAACTAAAACCAGCTAAATGTTCCCCTACCTGGCGCGCCAAATGTCGTGGTGTGCAAACCCACAGCCGGGTGGCGTAATGCACCCACCTAAGCCCAGAGGGTGAGTACTCGGGGGTTAGCTAGAACTAGTTCGATCTCGCTGGAAGAACACGAAGAACACAGCAGGTTTAGAGTGGTTCGGGCCGCCGGAGCGTAATACCCTACGTTCACTGTGTGTTGTATTGCTTGTGTTGAATAGCTCAGTCTGAGGTGTGTGTGTGTGTGAGCTTGTCCGAGCTTGTTGTGTACAGCGAGCGCCTCCCTTTTATACCTCAAGGGAGGCGCGTACATGGCCGTTGGGTTCCCGACAGGTGGGCTCAATCGATGTAGTATAAAATAACATACTGTTCATACATTATGGCGTTGCAGATGAAGGAGATCTCATTCCTGGATTTCCTTGCCTGCCCACGAGGATCCTCCGTCCAGCATATCTATGCCCTGTCTTGTCGAAACGGCGCCAGGGTGTAGGTTGCGGCGTTGCCTGCAGCGTAGCTGAACGGGCCGCGTAGCTTGCGGCGTAGGCGGTATGATAGAAAAGTGCCGTGCCGTCGTATCCATTTAATGCGGCAGACGGGCTCTGCGCGGATGCGGCGCATGCGGCTGCACTATGTACCTCGGTAATACGCGGTCTAAAGTGAAGCCTGACAAAGGCTGCCTCGCGTGCCGCGGCGGCAGAGCACGACTCAACCACCCGCATTGAATGCGGTGGGTGGGCGAGTCTTCTAGCGGAAGACCCGCGCCCGCGCCTGCGGGACACGTGGCGGCTCCAGACCCTCCCCCGGCGGTATGTTGGTTCTACGCGCGTGGGAGGTCCGGATGGACGCGGGAGGTCCCGGACCCCTATGGTGGGTCCGCGGGCTCGGCTGTTGGCTCGGAGCTTCCCCTCCTCAGGGACACGTGGCGTCTCCGGACCCATCCCAGAACGGGGAGCGGGTCCGGGGCCGTTGGCCCGGTGAGGTGAGAGCCTGACCCGTGGGGCCCGGCTGCTCTGCCTCTTATGCGTAGTTACGGATGACTACGCGAGTCCTGTCTTGCTGCAGTAGAAGTGGGTATCCCTGCTACAGGGTACCGACAACTACGTTCACCGGTTGAACCGACGCTACATCGGTTAATTGTACGTACAAGTAACGACTAGTATTTCAGTCGGGCAGATTACATTCACCAGTTGAACCGACGATGGCTATTGGGGAGCGTCGGATTAAACGGCGTTAGGTACTTTTCAGGCAGCTTTTCTCCAACGGCTATATTTGCTTGTGCTGCCTATATATACCCCCATGGCCGGTTGTCACATATGGTTGGAAGCCTCAAGAGCTGAAGAAAGTGCTGCCCAAGTAAAGATCCATCACCAACCATCCTAGAAGTGCTTAGTGTCATATCTAGTTTGTGAGAAGTTTTGAGAGAGTGCTTTGTTCACTTGTATAAGCTTAGTTCTTGAGAGAGCTAGCTTAAGAGAAGTCTTGCCGAGGCAAGCAAAGCATTCCCGTCGACGACCCTCCAACTTGGTGTGGAGCGGTGCCGACACTTTGTACGGGGAAAGAGGAGACCCTCTCCTTGGTGGAGAAGCTCCGTAGTGGATTTTGACCGGGTGACCGAGAGAGACGGTGGCGGTGCACGAGACTCGGTGTCTTGTGGGCACTTGCCTTTGCTTGCCGGTGCGCCTTGGTGGCCTAGTGAAAGACGGTGATCGGAAGAGCCTCGGTGTCCCGTGGATGTAGGCGTTTGAGCCGAACCACGTTACATGACCGTGTCTACTCGGGAGTTTGCATCCCTCTTGCACTTATCTCTTTACTTGCCGCATTACGTTTCCGCACTTATTCTATCTTGCGTGCCTTTACTTTCCTAGTTAGTTTGATTAGGATTGGCTATAGGTTGCAAGTTTTTTGGGGTAAGCAGAGAAGAGCATAGATAAACCTTAGTCATAACTAGCATGTATAGAACGTGTTAGGTTTATCTTATACAAGTAGATTGAGCCTTAAGTTAGAAAGCGAATTAGCGACTCTATTCACCCCCTCCTCCTTTAGGGTCGGACACCCCGGTCATCCTTACATCAGTTTTTTTAGAAAACCGAGAAACCAAACTGTACGTACCGAATGCTTACCCCTACTCACAGTCAGTTTGATCCGCACCGGCGCCCCGCTTCGTTGCCCCCGCCTCAGTTTAAAAACCGTCCATTTCCAAAATCTCCCCTTTGGCCCTTTCTAATAACAAACCCACTTGGCTACGCCCACTGTCCAAAAAATCCAAAACCCTAATCCCTTCAACGATTTGCCTTGCCATTGTCATCGTTCTTCAGTTGGCAACTGAAATCTTACTATCAATCAACTGAAGTCTGTTTGCAAACCCCCCACACCCACCGCACCACTACCACCCACAGTACACGCACACACAAAAGTCCCGGGGCATATTTTAGGGGAAAAGGTAGGAAGGATAAGTAGTTTTCTTTGGAAGGAAGAGTAGGAATTAGCAGGGGCCACTAGCTATCAAACATGGCTAGCTATATATATAGTAGATAAAAAGAAAACCGTTTTATTCAACGGAAAAACGATGCGGAAGACAGAAATTCATCGAGTGCTATCTACTCCTAGCTATGAAGCTGATATCTAGTGCGACTGCTGACTGTTGACAAGTTGGCACTTTCGGCCACATCGGAGGTGTCAGCGACTTTTAGCCTCGAGGGTGACTTCATGGTCCAAGTAGGCTATATATGTGACATCTGAAAAACAAGCGTTTTATCTTCGGAAGGAAATCGTGATGCGTAGAAGGTTGTCCAACTCCAACACGTCTTGCTACGAATCCTCTTGCTACTATACAGTAGTCCAGTAGGAAACGGCTTGTCTGCTACTCTGCCGGTAACTATTCCACAGGCCGATCGAGCCCATGCTGTTGGAACCGCTAGGATCTCTATGAGTAGAACAGAGGGGGTTACTTGGTGGTTCTTGAAGGAGGGGCCGTCCAGGGTCGACGACAAGCCTGAAGGCGATGCCGAGAGCGCCGGCGACGGAGTCGTGGACGGCGTCGTTGCAGTACGGGGCGGTGGCGTCCAGCGACGGGGACATCCTCGCTGTGGCGAGGACGTTGGCGTAGATAGGCTTCCCGCCGCAGCAGCGCCCCCTCTCTAGATCGGATTAGGGTATCAAGGTGTGGGAACCGTAGCGAGTGGCGGCGACGATCCCCGTGATGTACGCCGCAGTCCCCACCTCCTCTATATATGGCACTGCGCGACGAGGGCCCACCAGCCGTCTATTGAGCTAAGCGTCCCCGATCAGGACGCGAGTCAAGGGCCCAGTTAGCCGTTGAGCCAACTGGTGGAGATCAATACTAATATTCTCCCCCTTGATCTCACCTTACACTTTCAAACTATTCAACTTGAACTTAACTCTTTACTATTTATTTACTTGCTTTGCTCTTGGTCCTCGGCTCATTGCAGATTGGTATGTAGGGCATGCCTCATCATGACAGTTATCACTTACTGTCAGATTAACAGCCACAATACACCTTTCTGTATTAAAACAAGACCTTAACTTTTCTTTGGGCCCTTTAGTAATCCAGAAATCATAGGCCTCCCGTAAAACCCATGTCGACTTGGGCGGTAGACCTTTAGTAAACGGATCCGCAAGCACTTGCTTGATACTTTGATGCTCAATACTTTCATATGATTCTGGATTTTCTCCTTTGCAACATATAACTCACCGTCAAAGTGTTTGGCAGTACACTTGACATGTTGCCACAGGAGTGAAAAACATTTGAATGGTATATTACTGTTGTCTACCATTATCAATTCCGGGGAAAGGTTTTCTCAACCATTTTGCCTGTCCTGTAGCCTCATATCATGCTAAACTTTGGGTACACAACCCAACTTTGGGTACACAACCCATGAATCATAACTATTTTGCTTTGGAGCTTTTCCACAATAAAACTCAAAACGCGAGTGTTAGCTACTACTATGGGCTTCACTAAACATATCGCCAAAACTTAATTCTTTTTACTCACAACCTTTTGAGAGTACATGTTCTTTTCTTACTTAGCATGAGGCTGATAATATTTTATAAAATTGCAAAACATTCTATAACTCCATTCCAGTGATCTATTGCTGGACTGCACTTCTGCCAAAATGTCCCGGATACTTGCGCTATATCAGGGTAAATTCTTTTGAGCACTAATTTTGCTTCCAACAGCTGAAGCACATGGAACCTTTTTCTTTTGATCGATCATATAACGGTTCCTGGAATTCTAAAAATTCCAAAACTATTACCCTTGACAATAGGACAGGCGTAGGCTTACTCGCATGCATACTATATATCTTTTAGAACTCTTTTCTAAGTATGCTCTCTGCGATAGTCCTGATACCCTCTTTTCTTTTATCCCGGTGAATTTCCTTTCCTAGAGCGAATGACTCTTCACCGAGATTATTCTTATCAAAACTTAGAGGTCAAAATAATCTTCTTTGAACTTTGTGGGAAAAGAAATTTCCCATTTTTGAACTCTGCATATTTGCAATTTGTCATCTTAACCTTTACATAAAACCCAAAACTTTCTTTGTTCTCATAAAACTTTAGATACCACTATTCTGATTTCATCAGATGGTATTCGGATGTTCTTTTCTTTCCACAACAAAAACCATTTAGTTATGTCATGTATATACATTTTCTCGTACAAATCTTCATTGGAAGATATTTAACCAACATCCATCAGATGCTATTCTAAAATTAGTATGCATCAATGTTATTATGAATCTAAAGGAATCCTTTCATGAGATTGCATAAAATTTCTCACTATAACTTATCCTTTTCTTTGCATAAAGCCTTTTGACACAAGTCGCGCTTAGCAACTTTATATGTTCCCTCTGGAGTCACATTTAAATCTTAGCTCCATTAGTAACGTATTCTATGTTCCAAAACAAGTTTTGGAACTTCTAAGTCTCATGACATCTTCCATGGCTTCTTACCACTTCGATGAATGAGACACCTCAATTTCAGCCATTCATTCAATGCCTCAACATATGATGAGACAATTGTAGTGCTTGAATCATAGGAGTGAACATATGATCCCACTTCTCTTCAAGCCTTATTTCTTGACATACTTTACTCCCCTAGATTATCCCATCTATTGTAAAGATGGAATATCTCCAAGCTTTTATTTGGGTTTAATCTTTACAAGTCTCATAAGGTGCTATAAGCATCACCTTTTCTTTCAGTTGCTTTGAGACTCGACTATCTTTTCTTCCTATTTGGAGCTGAAAAACTCCAGGAACTTCACTTATTTTTGTAATTGGGGTATCAATGTTGTGACCGTTGTACTCTCTTTTCGGTCATATTCTTCTTTAATAGATCATTCTTGCTTTAAAAATACATTGCATTTAACTCTGTGGGGATATTCTCTCTAAACCTTAATCTTTCTAGTCTTTCTAATCTTTCTCCCCCTCGAAATATGGCACAAACTTTGCTGCCATAATTTCAAAACTATTTTTTTAACACTTGTGAACGAGGAGCTTTTCATTACTTGAACTTTATTCATATGATCAAGTCATACAAAATAATAGGAGTACCATTTCCTCGTTCCTTTTCAAGAGCTCATTGGAGTTCTTCATATTGTTACACTTTCAAGAACTCGTCTGAGTTCTTCATATTGCTATACTTTTGCAAGTCATGCTTGCAATCTTGACTTTTGGTTCATATACAACCTTCTTTTGTCATTTGACTATTTTCAAGTCACTATCCAATATGACACTATTGAAGTGCATGAGTATTGCTGGGATAGCTTAAAAGGCTCCCCCAGACTGCTTCTCTTTTCTGTGATAGTACACGAGTCATCACAAAAACTTTCCCTGCCATGCAGGATATGAATGGCACAAGTACCAAAACCTTTTCCGACATGCGGTATAAAACTTTAAATGCATTGGTAATATATGTTTAATTCAACATTGGTCAAATTGAACATGCATCAAACTCATTTCAACCATTATCTTTACTGTTGTTGAAGGACGAATAAACTTTGGTCACAATGACTAAAATATGCATATATACTTTATTTTCTGATTAAATCTTCCTGTTGGTTCTAATTTAATCAGAAAATTTAACAAATCTCTATATTACAAAAATTTTAGTGAGAGAAAAACCAAAAACCTTTCCGAATAAGTTGCATCTCTTTTCCATATCAACTAAAAATCAGAATGGAACAAGAACTTTTCTCTTAACCTCAACTATACAGCTGAGTAACCTCAAAACTTTATCTGTAACGTTGCTCGAAATCAAGTTTTGTTTGTTAATTTCTCTCTACTTGGGAAGAATTGTATATCTTAATTTAACGTTGGTCAAAATTAAAATATACAACTTTCCTTTACTTTCAATTCTATATCACCGTTGGGCAGAAATAGAATACATGACTAGAATAAAAATTATCATATTGCCATCATCAACTTTGGTCAGAAAATGACAACATCATAATAAACTTTAAATTTCGTTTCTTTTAAGAGCAAACTAATGCTCAACTTGACACTTACAATGGCAAAATGGTGCCAAAACAATCTTTCTTTGACTTACAACAGCGGAAGCTTTTCTTAACCTTAAACTTAGAGGCTGCCTTTTCCCACAGGGAAAAACTCATCTGAGTTTATCTTTCTTTATTGCAGCGGAGAACTTTTCTTTCTTATAGAACCAATTCTCTGTCTTTATGTATTCTCTGAAATATTGATCACTTTGATGCAAAATTTGTCAGAGATTGACCTTGAATTTAAACTCATAATAAAATTATAATATTGTTATTATCAACGTTGGTTAGAAAACAACAATACCATAATTTAACTTTAAACTATTATCTTTCTACTCCTCTATTTAAATTTTCCCATTGGTTCCAATTTAAATAGAGGATGAAACTTTTACTTTGCAGCGAAACATGAAAGGTTACTCAATTTCAGAGGCAAAACATTTCAAACTTTACTAATCTCTAAAACAAATTATCCCGTTGGTTCAAATTTGAATAGAGGTAAAAAAGACTATACAAGATTCACCAAATAAATGCTTCTGAAAATAATGAGACTATCCTCTATTCTTTACTGTGCACTCGGCCCGACTTGGAAAAATCGGCCCAAGGCCCAAAACCAGCGCGCATGCACCTACAGCGCCGCGCGGGCCAAAAACCGCGCACTCGCGCCCCATTACTCCCGCCTGGGCCTAAGGCCCAGCAGCCGACCACCGGGCCGCCGAACCGGCCCAGTGTGGTGCGGCGCCCCCACCCTCCTGGGCTTAAATTGGATCGCAGGCCCATTCCGGCCCTTTCTTTCGCTGGATTCGATCTCGACCGCTCCTTTTGATCCGACGGTTGGGCGTGGATCTCGGGCGGTATATAAGCCAGCTTCTTCTTCCTTGAACCCTAACCCTCTCTCCTTTCTTTCTCGTACCCAAGCTGGCGGCCGCCGGCGACGCTCCGGCCGCCGCGCCGTTCGCTCCGGCCGTGCGCGCCATGGCCGTGCCGTTGTCGCGCGACCCCGAGCTCGATCTTCCTTTTCTCCTCCCTCTTCCCGTCCGCAGCGCGCACAGAGGCGAGCACGGAGCGGCGGCCACCCGTGGCGGCCGGAGGAAGGCGTCGGCGCCGCCGCGGACCCCTTCGGGAGAGAGCGCCGCCGTCGAGCGGTTTCGCGACGGTGCCCTGGACACGAGCCCGCGCGGCAGGCGACGCCGTCGAGCTGCGGCTCTGAGCTTTCCCGTGCGACGGCGGTCGTGCGCCGGCGAGCCGGTGACTGGGGTCATTCTATCCCGCACGGCGATTGCCGGCGGTGGTACTAGCTGCGGGATCTAGGGTGAACCCGCTGCCTCAGTCTTTTCTAGGGTTATTTCTTTTCTTTTGTATCTATATTTTCGGATTCATCACCGAATCCGCTTTCCCAATCTCGATCTACTCACTAGATTGGTGCTCTTGATACCATTGTTGGAACCGTTAGGATCTCTAGGAGTAGAACAGAGGGGGTTACTTGGTGGTTCTTGAAGGAGGGGCCGTCCAGGGTCGACGACAAGCCTGAAGGCGATGCCGAGAGCGCCGGCGGCGGAGTCGTGGACGGCGTCGTTGCAGTACGGGGCGGTGGCGTCCAGCGACGGGGACATCCTCGCTGTGGCGAGGACGTTGGTGGAGATAGGCTTCCCGCCGCAGCAGCGCCCCCTCTCTAGATCGGATTAGGGTATCAAGGTGTGGGAACCGTAGCGAGTGGCGGCGACGAACCTCGTGATGTACGCCGCAGTCCCCACCTCCTCTATATATGACACTGCGCGACGGGAGCCCACCAGCCGTCTATTGAGCTGGGCGTCCCCGATCAGGACGCGAGGCAAGGGCCCAATTAGCCGTTGGGCCAACTGATGGAGATCAATACTAACACATGCCCCATGCATGTCAGAAGGATTATTTCGTGCGTCCATGAGGCGGGCGACGGCGACCCATGCACGACCGGTCATCATGGCGAGGACGAGAGATTGCTAACCCATACGGGGTTGCGCATGGCTTGCCACTCCAAGCTCCCTGAGAACGGGGACTGCAGATTCTTATTCCCCTGCTGTTCCCTCCCGGATTCGTCGTCTGGTATAGCAACCTTGAGAAGAAAACGCGAGAATAACTTGGGGGGAAAAGCTGGCGCATGATCATGATGATGCCGTACGTCATCCGTGAGTCGAGAGAGAGAGAGGCGAATGATAAGAGGGACGGGACCGTGTTGTGCCTGTACGGGCGAGCGAGGGTGAGGTCACACGGACACCCCGGCCGGCCGGTATCCCAACCTCTCTCATCACACTAGCTCAGTCCCCGGCCAGCTAAGCTTCATCTCGTACTATACTATACACTACAGGGCGCTGCAGGCAGACACTGACACGTGGATGGATCAGCCTAACTTACTCGAAGTTCCAAGGTGAGGATGCAGAATTAGGAGGCAAAATTTGTGGAACGATGCTTCGATTAGGAAACAGAATTGGTTGCGAACATGAAGTTCCGAATCCTAATGTGACATGCATTCACATTTCGGCATGCATGCAGTTCCCATCAGAGCGAGGAAGCGACCAAACACGGAGAGAATCTCAGCGTAGACTGGACCCAGCAGCCAGCCGGACGGCGAGATATTCCCCTGCGACCCCTGCCCCTCGCGCGCCGCCCTGTGGAATCCAAAGCGGCCCCGCCGGGATGATGATGCCGCAAGCAACCAAGAGATCGAGCGAATTATTCCTCCTCCGATCCGTCCTCCCAACACACCACGCGCGAGCAGAATGCCGTCGACTCGCGTCGTAGACTCGTAGTGTGGAACCCATTCATGCGTGTGCCGCTGGCCGCCGTTGCCGCCTGCTCAACGGCCATCTGCTGGAAGAAGCGAATGTTTACAGGCATGGCAACAGCACGCATATGATGCGCTAGCTGGTGGTAGATCGATCGGGCTGCATGCGCGTCACCGTGCACGCTGTCTCCTCACCTAACCCAATCCGCACAGTACTCACAGTACAGTGTGCACTAGCAGCCGTATCTTCTTTTTTTCCTTGCGCAGCTATGGGTGCAGGTTGTCGGGTACGTTGATCGGGCTATCGCCGCGCCGAGTTGCGTTTGATCGACCAGGTTATAGAATTCGGCGGCGTTTTTTTTTTATAGTTACGACAGCGAGAGGCCACGGATTGATTAGGCTTCCCTGGCGTACGGGCCGCACCACTTGGACTCGTTACTATCTGACTCGGCTAACCATCTCATCTATCTCTGATTCCTTTTATCCCGTTGGCAGCTCGGACACGTGCACTTAATTATGTACTGTGCCATACTACACGCTACTACTACTACTCCGTGAAGCTAATAATGCGCTGCGATTGCCGGCACACAGCAAAGTCATCATGTCGACTGATTTGCTTGACGCGCCCTCGATCGCGTTTTGGCAAGTGAAACAATCCACCACCAGGGCTGCCGCGCTAATACCTGTCTGTCTATCTATTTATAATCTATATATAGGCAGGCAGGGGGAACGACACGACGGATGATAACGTGATCGGTTATTGCAGAGTTTACCACGGCCCGAACCGGAGTCGCCGCGTTTAATTTACGTGCTGCTGCTTTTAGCTTGTCCGGACGCTCTTGGTGAAGCGTGTACGTACACCCTGTCGGGTCCCAATCTGAAGGCCCGAGATACCAGCTCGACCGGCCGCTGTGCTGGTCACTTCGCCATCGTCCATCCATGCCCGGATTTCCTTTCATGGAACAGCCCACGGGAGGAACTATCGGAGCACGTGATGAACCAGTAGCGCGTGTGCATGCGTGCTGTATCTCTGTGTAATCCGCGGCCAGGACCGTCGTCAAAGACCCGGGCGGGCCGGGGTCGCAGACCGACCGCGGCGCGCGGGCAATAATGGCAGGAGCCGATCCAACTCTAGCCTTGCATGCATCGTCGGAGGAACTAGCTGGCCGGGCCGACGACATGCTAGTGGTCGGTCTCTAGCCAGCAAAAGCAAAGGTTTCGAACTTTCAATAGGGGTTAAATTTGAGCGCCGTGCACGCGCGCGCGCAGTACTGTGCTGTGCAGACTCCATACAACAGAGGAAGGTGTTGAACAAGATCACAAGAGGGTGCCTGGATCCTGATGAGTTGCTTTGCCGGCCGAGCAGTCTCGCCACTGTGGAGACGCCAGGCCCCCGGCCGGCCCGTTAAATCATCCCACGCTTGCGAAAGTCCGACAGTCTTGCACGCACTCGTATGCAGTGTCGGGCTGTAGTAAAAACTCCGTTTTTTTTAAATTTGTGCGTGTGACTCTCGGCGGGACCTACTACTACCTGCTGGTCAGGAGCAAAGGCATTATGCGAGATCGACTGCAGATGCATTTGCAGGCATGCATGCATGTGGTCGCAAAGATACACACACGCTACGTGTGACAGAATGGTCGAACAGCGTGTGCATGTCCAGCAAAGCAAGCGTAGCAGTTGTGTACTTATGTCAAGCTGTCAGAAATGGATACACAATAATCATGGGCATGACGACCCAACGAGTAAACAAATTAACCGACAGCGGGACATAAGGAACGGCGTACGATCAGTCGTCAGAAAAAAGGACTTGGTCTGTAATTATCCGTAATAACACGCATACGACAGTCTATTGGCACTTTAAGTTCACTTATACTAAATCTCAAATGTTCGCTCATTACCCGTTGGTTCTTGAGAAAGTTTTATATTTCTACCATATATGTTTTTCCTATGAGCAATTTTATCATGTACTATGTTGATGTAATTAAGTAAACTAGTGAGGTGACCCGCGCATTTGCGCGGCTAGTATTGATATTCTAAATATATCTTGCATTTTTAAATTTTTCTCATCACATGCTACTTGCTTCAGTAATTAAGAGTGTTTCTCTGCTGCTAGTGCAGTGGTGTCTCCTTTTGCCTACATCTTTATTTGTCAGTGATGTGGCCGCATGGCAAGCGCATAGCCTTAATTCTGTCACGACTGTCTATGTCCTCGATCTTATCTACTACTATTTGCTATAGTAGTAGTAACATGTTTTTATCTACCAGCCCTTGCAGTAATGTTGCCTACTGCTCAGTTCAACTAACTCAGTTGTTCTTTTACTAGCTTTTCTATTTTATGATCCTCTTCGTCGTCTGGTGCATGTCGCCATACCTCCATGGCCGAGTTTCTGTTGGGGAACAATCAATCCAAGTTTCGTGCTTTCTGGAATCTAAAAAATCTCTATATTGCAGAGCACAAAATTTCGTTTAGAATTTCAGCAACTTATGTTCATGTTCAAGCCTAATGAGCTTACTATACCAATTATAGCCGGATCGATATTGTCCTGGTTCCTAGTCTGCTTGTGGTGTTAAATTTTTTTTGAGCTTGTGGTGTTAATTGTGAGGTGCGGTAGTGTTTTGAGCAATGTCGGCAACAACCTTTGGAGGGTGGTAGTCTAATATAGTGCAAAGCCTAGAATTATTTTGTTTATTTTGACTCATAATAATATAATCGTGAAGGTACTTTTGGAATTTTGGTAATATAATAAGATATACGTGTGGTAAAATATGTTATTTGTTTGTGTAGCCAGTATTCTATATGTACGCACGATATGTAGCTTGATATGCAAAACGATGAATAGATTTATATTTATAAATAGAAATATATTTTAATGGCACTGGTGGGTATTTATAAACATGTATATGGGTATTTTAGGCTATTTTCTCATAATGGCAGTAGTGGGTAATTTTATTTTTTCTTTTTTTCTTCGATTAACTTGTGAATTTCTAGGTTTTGAGGGCGAACCTAGAGGTTCCGTTTGTTGGTCAAATAATAAGATAAAGATGTTGATCCTTCCATTAGTTCGTTAACCAACAGATCTCATCTTTTTCAGTACGAAAACCAAATAGGCTCTTCCGGCTACGGAACACATGGATAAAAGGTGCGGCTTATTTATTGCTACGCTGAAAACTTCTTTTTAGATCTCTTCTAAAAATTTTACACCCCGTCACATCAAAAGGAATCTTGCTATTTAGAAGTATTTAATAAAATCTATTTATTAAAATTTTTACATAGATGAGTTGTAAATCGCGAGACGAATCTAATGAGCCTACTTAATTCATTGTTTGCAATCGTGATGCTACAGTAACTCTCTACTAATTATAGATTAACATACCTCATTAGATTCGTCTCGCGATTTGCAATCCATCTGTGCAAAAGTTTTATAAACAGATTTTGTTTAGTACTCCTAAATGATAAGATTCTCTTTCAAAAAAAATTGGGAGAGGAACTAAACACAGAATTTCAGGAAAATTGAGGACAACGGTTTGAGAGATACCTACCACAATATACCACATCCCCGTGTAGAAACTCTAGAGGCATTTGATAACGTTCTGTCTACTAACCTTAAAATAACGACTCGTTCTAGTTTCAAATGAAAGTCGTTAATAACTGGCATGGTCTCCAGTATCAAATTTTAAGTTCAAAGTTCTATAATAGTAACTACTTCAAATAGTGAAACTTGTAATTATGATAGTATTTTGCATTACAAATAAATTTATTAGCAACATCATACATGTGTTGTTATAATCTTGTAAGTGTTTATATACTGTTTGACCAAGTCAAAGAAACATGGAGAGTACATTCCTCCTAGCACAAACTACATCCATCAAACCTCTAGATACCCAATCTATCTACTTACATCACTGTTCTACAACCGCGATAAGTTGGACCAGTGATCAAATGGAGGTACCCACAATAATGCACTGCAATAGTTTATAACATATTTTTAATTAAAAAATCACATTTTTCAGATAATAATTGCACTAAATTGCATCATGCAATAAGCTAAATCGGACTTTTTAACAAAAAAAAATGCTTGCGTACACGCACCACCGTTTGCCTCTCAAAACTGAAAATCCTGCCGCGCGTGCGTGCGTGCGTGTGTTGTGTCATGTGCGTGCGTGAGGTGAGCGAGGTGGTGGGTAGGGTAGTAAGCTCCCGCGCGCGGTCGGTGGACCCAAGTCATCAGCCGCTCCACGACACGGCTCGCCTGCGTTGCGTGAGCTTTGCAGCGCTCTCCCATCATGGCATCATCTGTGCCCTGTCTCTATTCTCACGTCTCCCTCTTGCTCTCTCTGAGCTGTGCATATATTAAACTTTACTGTTATTATTTATTCGCTATACACTGAGCCCTTTGGAAAGTTGGAAGACCACACGGGTCGATTTCTCTTCAGAAAAAAAAATGTAAAAATGGGTTGATACTAGCAGCTAGCACAGCAGCATATTGTAGTGTGGAAAGAAGGACGACGGAAAGGAGGGAGGAGAGAGAAAAGTATGACAAGGATGCGAAAGAAATCAGACAACAACCTTCTTAGCCTCCTCCATATCCTCCTCCTCGCCACTTCTTCTCCTCCTCCTCCTCCTCCCTTGCCATGAGTTCTACGGTGGCGAGGCCAGCAGGAACCACAGCAAGAGCAAGCAACAGCTAGTGGCAGCACTCGGGAAAGAGGGGGCAGGAGGTACGGACAAGAAACAAAGTCATCTCTCCCCTTTTCTCGATCGCTTTGGTTCTTTTATATACGTGTGGATTTTGGTGCTTTTGTGAGCTTTTGTTTGCTCGCTTGTTTTCGAGCGCAACTGCTTGTCTTGGATTTCCTGCGCGCCTTGTTGTTTTGTTGATTTTGGACGAACCCTAATCCCTTGTTGGTTTTCCCCAGCTTCCTGTCGATTCCTTTTGTTGCTGTTTCAGATCAATTTGCAGCCACACACACACAAACATATGAGCTTGATAGATAGGTATGCGCCTCTCTTCCTTCTTCAATTCGATCTCGATCTCTTCTTGCTCTTTCCTCTTGGTCTTTTCGTCCTCCTTTCGGGGAAGAGCTAGCTTTCTGACACACCTCCTTGCGCTGGCTAGCTAGCATGATGTGCAGTGCCAATCTTGAGCCTTGCGTGAGTCGTCACTACTTGAGTTTGTTCTCGCCATGTCTCAGTCTAGTGTTTTGTTTTGGTGAAGGGAGGATAGGGAAGATCGACAGCCCTGCAAGTCCAATCCAGAAATAAGATAAGGCTACCGAAAGGGAAAAGATTCCCTTGTTCTTGAGCGGTTGGTTTGTCAGGGACAAATCTGGAGGGCGCGATGGCATCCAATTCATCGGCGGCGGCTGTGGCAGCGCTGTTTGGAATTAGGGATGGCGACCACCATCAGGAGCAGATTAAGCCGCTGCTTGCGCAGCCGCACCAGCAGCTGCCTCCTGCGCCACTGCTCAACGCGGCCGCCTCGTCGTCGGCTCCTGGGTCCGCCCAGGCGGCGGCGGCGGCGTCACCGCCAGTGAAGAAGAAGAGAACCCTACCAGGTAATATCCTACAGCTAGCAAACCCTCTTCAATTCCAGCCATGCATGCATATCTTCTTCCTGTGGATCTTAGTTATTCCTCTCCGTTTTTTCTATCGATCTTATCTAGGTTTCTTGGTTCTGAATTCCCGGTTCTTAAATTTCTTATCTCGGGTACTTCGTTCCGTTCAAGATTTGCTCTCCGCGCTGGATTTCAACTACTGCATAAAATGGTCCTATATTTTTTCGTCAGATCTTCATGCATCCCTGGCTTGCCGTCATCCCGTGTCTAGGAATTTTGTCCACATCTTGATCGATTCGATTCGGAGGACCGGTCGTCACTCGTCACATGTTGCACTTACTAGCTAGTACTTCATTTAAAGCCTGTAGCTAGCCTCACCTGAGTGAATTCTCTTCAGTTCAGGTAAATTAAAGAGTACTACCAGAGAGAGCACTCAACCATCTCGCCGCCGATTTCACTTCCACACACAAATAAATTCATTTCGAACACACAGTTCCAAGTCAGGATTATGTATTTATTTGTCAGCTAAACAGCACTGCAGATTTTTAATTTTCGCAAGATTATTCCATGTTGTGTTCGTGAGGTAGCTAGCTGCTTATCTATCCAGTAGTCTCTTCACCCTTCGCCACTGTCTCACTCTCTCCAGGTCTTACCTGAACAGATAGAGGCTGACACACGATCTATGTCAATTCCTTTGTTCGCTATATCTGTTGCTGCAAACGCACGTACGTCCTTCGCTGCTGCTGCTGCTCAAAGTCTCGTGAAAATATTCTCTCCCTCGTTGCCTTATTTTGTCCATACCCTCACCAAACCAAAAGGAAAGGGAAAACACATACTCCTATATATTAAAATTTTCCAGCTGTACGTATACTATGTATGTATTAACCCCAACACCGGCCTAATACTACTTACATACTGCGTGCTGGCTCCAACCACCCATTGGCTAAGCTAGCCAGTAAGCATGTATGCATGGATGCCTAACTCACTGCATTACTCATCTCTCACTACTGTATGCATTGCATGGTGCAGACCCTGACGCGGAGGTGATCGCGCTGTCGCCCAAGACGCTGCTGGCGACGAACCGGTTCGTGTGCGAGGTGTGCAACAAGGGGTTCCAGCGGGAGCAGAACCTGCAGCTGCACCGGCGCGGGCACAACCTGCCGTGGAAGCTGAAGCAGAAGGACCCGCTGCAGGCGCAGCGGCGGCGCGTGTACCTGTGCCCGGAGCCGACGTGCGCGCACCACGACCCGGCCCGCGCCCTCGGCGACCTCACCGGGGTCAAGAAGCACTTCTGCCGGAAGCACGGCGAGAAGAAGTGGAAGTGCGACAAGTGCGCCAAGCGCTACGCCGTGCAGTCCGACTGGAAGGCGCACTCCAAGGTCTGCGGCACGCGCGAGTACCGCTGCGACTGCGGCACCCTCTTCTCCAGGTACGACGACGGCCAACATGTACATTCACTTCTGTTGTCGTGCATCATCGATCGATCGTCTCTCTGATCTGCATGTGTCGTTACCGTCGATCTAGCGCTAGCTAGCCCTGCTGCTATATCTGTGGAGTGGTAGTGGTACGCGTAGCTTGCCCGTGTGCTCGATCGATCTCTTCCGATCCATGTCCTCTCCCCTGCACGGTACCATGCATCCAGCAGCAAGTACCATGGCACCATTCATGCATCAACTCAAGGCAGCAAGCCTAGTCATTCGCGCGCATTAGCTACTACTCTCCGGGTGCGAGATCGAACGAGGCATGTCACGCATGGTGTTCTGATTTCAGCGCTCCACCATGTTTGAGATCAGCATTGGTTTCTGCACTGCATGCATGAGGGGGCCGTGTGCTAGCAGCTAGCAGCTAGCTGCAAACTGTCCCGTGACATAAGAAGTACAGCGCGGCGCGAGCTGCTGGCTGCGGCGGCCACGCGGTTTGGCTTCGGTCGACGCGCAAAGAATGTTTAGTGCTGCGTAATTCCGGCTTAGGGTTTTGTCTCGGCGCGGGCCAGCAACTACTTTTGTTTGTGTGTGTGCCCGTGCCCCGTGGGGTTGGGAGAGAGAGAGAGGGTAGGGCACAGGCCGCCAGGCAGGCAACTGCATGCACGTGAAGTGGGCATTGTCCCATTGTGCACTCCTGCTAGGCACTAGTAGATGCGAATGTCTCGAAAAGTTTCCCTTGCATGCTTGAGCCGGCCCTGATTGCTTAAAAAGCCAAGACAGGGGCACAATAATCTCCATATACACGACCATACTGCATACGAAGAAGTAGTGAAACATGCATGCACTCTACCAGCAGTAGTAGTGTCATGCATGCTAGCTAGCTCTACTCGATCGATCGGTTGCGTCGTGCCGTGCCGCCATGTCAGCTAGCTAGCGTAGCCCTGGCCGGCCTGCAGTCTGCACATGAGCTGGCATGGCTGGCTAGATGCCGTGCAGGGCGCCAGGGCCATCCTGCTAGAGAGCCAGCCAGCAGGCCGGGTTCACAGTTCAGTCACAGCTTTTTTTTTCCTTGGGGGTACACGGTAGGTACTGAGCCTGATGAGCGATCCATGCCCGTCCAGGCCCTCACATCCCTTCAGAGTTCACATGCGCTGCAAACTTTCAGGAGCAGGCAGGCTAGCACTAGCAGGCAGAGATCCGCGCGCCCGCACTCACGCGCGCACATTGATGGAATCGGGCTGCCGGCCTGCCGGCAAGTGGTCACCACAGCCTTCCACTAGTTTGGCATGAATCTATCTGATGGGAAACGAGCATATATATGGAATGCATTAACAGAAGCTGCGATCTAGTGATTGGGGTTGGGCCGGGGCATATCCGTCCTCTTTCTCTTGCACCAATAATTCTGGGGGACGACGGGGCCGCCCATAGCTAGCGGCTGGGAATATACGTAGGGCTTGTTTTCGTGTGGGTGCTTTTCTTCCCTCAGGAAAAAAGCACCTCTGCTCGTATTGTATGTGTGTACGTGCGGTATCCTAGACGTCCAAAGTACTTTAAGATTGGTGCAGAGGCATTACATATGCTTAAAGTATTGACGGATGCATATATCATTTGATGTTCATGTATCCGTCAGTACAAGCACAGAACGAAACCTATTGTCTCCTTTTGCTTTCTTCTTCTTGGAGCCCCTTCTTTGGATTCTTGGAAAGCGAGCTGTTGCTGCGAAGCTTTCTGGTGTCTCTTGGTGACTCTACGCTCAGCCATGGCAATCTCCAATGTCAACTTGTGCAATGTTTCCCTCTGCCTTTTCCTCTTGGAAGCTTGCCGCCATTAGGAACATTGGTACCAGTTATAGCATGACAACCTATCTACCTGCTACTCCAACTCTTTTCCACTTTTTCCTCCCTGATTGATGACATGAGTTTATGGGATCTAGAGCTGAGACGATCGAGTGTGAAACAAAGTGCAATCAACAAAGTTCAAGCTAGAATTAAAAGAGTTGGAAGTCATTGAGATCCTGTTTGGATCCATCAATGCTAGAAATTACCTAGCTAATTAATAGATACAAACTATTAGTTGGGGGCTTTGGATCCTTCTACCAATGGGTGGCCATCTAGCTATTTGTTTGTGAAAATGTCTACAAACTATTAGCATCTATTTGCAACCTCTCCAACCAGCAGCTAATTATTAGTTAGTAGGGAGAACTACTAATAGTTAGCAGGGTCTATTAGTAGACCTGTTTAGCTGTTTGGTTCCCCACCTGGCTTTTTTCTAATTTTAGCCGCAAACTATTCGTACTAATGCATGAATGCATCTAAACGTGGTATTAATAAAAAGAGTCTGAAGACTTTTGGTAATAAATGAAACATTGTGAAATGGCAACTACACAGATGAAACTTATACACATACATAAACATAGAGGAATCTATATCCATGCTACTATACTAGCAGAGAGTATGTATGACGTGAATATGGTGCAGATTCATCTCATACATACTCTAGTTTAAAAACCATGAAAATTTCTCTTTTAAAAACATCAGGTAACACTTCTAATATACCCATGCAAAATTTTGCGAGGGAACATGGTGCCACTTTATGTTGATCACTTTGCACACAATTACACCTCAAAATTAAAATGAAAGGAGTTGGTTCCTGAAATTTTACGAGGGTACAGTTTGCCATACATACACTCGAAATATTTTTTTTAAAAAAAATAAACTTGGTTTCGGATTGAGAGTTGCAACATTAATTTTCACTATATAACGGCTATTTTCACATAAAGTAGTGCAGTAAGTTCAACGTCAGTATCTGAAAACTCGTGTTTGCCGATTGATTTGTTGCGAATTATAACAATTTCCAAAACTTTCTCTAGGTTTTTGTTGTTTGCTGTTGGCAAAGAGGAAATTCTCCCTTTCGTTACAGTGTGGATTAGCGTAACCTAGAAGCAATCTCTCTCTCTCTCTCTCTCTCTCTCTCTCTCTCTCTCTCTCTCTCTCTCTCTCTCTCTCTCTCTCTCATATTCCTTTTAGTTTGTACGGATGCATGACACCAAGAAAATTCTTCACATGAACAATTTCACATTTTTTTTTGAAAAGAGAACAATTTCACATGCATGCGTGCTTTCATTGTGACGCGCGCTGTCCTTCTTGTCGTGCTACCATTTCACGTGCAAACTTCCATTTGGTTTTAGCATGTCACAAGCTCAAATTGCTAGATCCGACGTGTGCACATATTGCCTCGTGATCCCACTGTTACTGATGACCTGTCATTCACATGCATGCACACTTGATTGCATGTATCCATATTCCATCCATGCAGGAGGGACAGCTTCATCACCCACAGGGCTTTCTGCGACGCCCTCGCGCAGGAGACCGCCCGCCTCCCGCCGCCCGGCCTCACCGCCAGCCACCTCTACGGCGCCACCAGCGCGGCCAACATGGCGCTCAGCCTCTCGCAGGTCGGCTCCCACCTCGCATCTACCCTCGGCGGGGACGCGCACGCCCACCATCAGGACCTGCTCCGCCTCGGCGGCGCAGGCGCCGCCAACCGCTTCGATCATCTGCTAGGCCCGTCCAGCGCCTCCGCGTTCCGACCCCTGCCGCCTCCACCATCGTCGGCGTTCCTCATGGGCGCGCCGCAGGAGTTCGTCGACGGCGACGGCACTGGGTCCCACGCGTTCTTGCCCGGCAAGGCGTTCCAAGGCCTCATGCATCTGCCGGATCTCCAAGGCAACGGCGCCGGTGGTCCGCTGGCTTCGTCGGCTCCGGGTCTCTTCAACCTGGGCTACATCGCAAACAGCGCAAACAGCTCAGGTACTTCCAGTCATGGCCATGCAAGCCAGGGGCACCTGACAAGTGACCAGTTCAGTGAAGGAGGAGGTGGCGGCGGTGGCGGCGGCGGCTCTGAGACTTCAGCTGCGATGCTTTTCAGCGGCGGAGGGGGCTTTGCCGGCGGTGACCACCAAGTTGCTCCTGGCGGGATGTACAACGACCAGGCCGTGATGTTGCAACAGATGTCCGCGACGGCGCTGCTGCAGAAGACGTCGCAGATGGGCTCTAATAACTCGAGCGCGCACGGCGGCGCGTCCGTGTTTGGGGGCCTCGTGGGCTCGTCGGTGCCCTCTGCTGCGCATGGCCGGGCGCCCATGCTCGACCAGAGCCAGATGCACCTGCAGAGCCTGATGAACTCGCTGGCCGGCGGCGGCATGTTTGGCGGCGCCAACAGTGGCAGCATGATTGACCCAAGGATGTATGACATGGATCAAGATGTGAAGTTTAGCCAGGGCCATGCTGGCGCTGAGATGACGCGCGACTTCCTTGGCGTCGGTGGCGGCGGTGTCATGAGGGGGATGCCGGTGGCGAAGGGGGAGCACCATGACGGTGCCGGTGACATCAGCTCCTTGGAGGCCGAGATGAAGTCGGCCTCGTCGTCCTTCACTGGAAGAAGGATGCAATAATCTTCTCCTTGCATACTGAGCGAGTCCTGAGCAACCTGGCATGCGTTGCAAGGGTGTTATACTGAATCCGTTACAACAGGTTGTTATAGTGTACACTGTACAATGCATGGGAGTAGTATAAGGTCGGCTTCATCCCATGCAAAAAAAAAAGGATTAAGACATGGTTCAATTAACCTTGAAGACAAGACATGCATGCTGAGTAAGGGGCTTCTTCTCGCTACTAATCCAAGAGGTTAGATCAAGTACAACCATGGGATGTTATAATTGGGGCATGCTTGGTGGTGGCAATTCGTGTCTCAAATGTTTTGTTGTTTTTGCTATATGTAATTGGGTTAATTATACTGGAGGAAATAGTATTTAGTAATAATGCTGTAGCAGCTAGGTTAATTAGTATTGGCTAATTGGGGATGACAAGATTCATGCCTCCCAACTATCTTCTCTTTGTTGTTTTTTCCTTCTGCTGAGCTTATTGTACTCTTTAATTTGGAGCGAAAGCAGCATTGTTCTTTACAAGGCAGTTAATAATCACAGCTCAGAGCCATGTAGCCATATATATAGTACTGTTGATATATGCTCAAGTGTTCAGAATGTTAATTTCTTTTCTCCAGTATAGTATTTGCTTATTAGTGTACGGAAGTCCAAAAGAAATTAATTAGCTGCTTATCTGGTAGCCGATTGTAACGGCGCCAAGACCTGTTTTGAATGTCTAATATTGAATTATTGATGCTATAGATAGTTGTATGTACATATAACATTACTCTGCTATTATATTTATGTTAGATTTAATTATCCATGAACAGGATCTTAGCTTAGCCTAATCATGATCACTAATTTAATTTAATGCGGAATTAATTATTTAAGGACTAACCAGAGCATGTAGTCATCACGAATGCCTCTATTCTTGAAGATTTGTTGATGTAGATGAAGTAGACTTGACCTTCACCAATAAGAGAGATTTAGATCTCTCGGTTGATGAAGATCTTGGCGTTGATGATGAGCAGCAACTCCTGTTGATGCCTGCCGCAAAGTAGATGAGGAAGTCGTGCTTCCAGCCCCTCGCAGTGCCCTGATTGATTGGTGTTTAAGCTAATCATGAGATTAACTTATTAGGGTTATAGAGGGTACCCTTCTGTCTCATATTTATAGACAGCACTGTGGGGCCGGGGCCGACTTATAGATGGAAACATTAGGTGTACCTGCCAATCACGGTACATGACTTATATTTGGTATGTTATCTCTAATTTATGGAATTTGTTTGTCATGAAAATCAAGGTTGTTATCCTGAGATCACAAATTTCCAACAATTTAAACATTTTCTGGACGATACATGAAGTGACTACGAATTCCTTTTTTTTTGTTTAATCTGTGAATCCCTGTTTCCGCACGCCAAAAAGTAACTACCAGATCTTTGATCATTCGTTACAGCCATAAAACCATTCATAAAAAAATAGTGAGCCCTTCAACCATCAGACCACACTACTGGAGAAGTAAAGCCTCGTGTTATTAGTTTATATTATAGGTCACTGCAAGTAATATTTGGTAACTTAGATGTAGATTTAAGGGATAATACAATAAATTATTTATAGCAGAGGAAGTTAGTCATGTATAGATTTTGGGGGTCACTTTGCACTATCTTTTATGATAATGTAGCTAGATGAATCGATAATTTCTTTTGTTCAGTAAAATACGTGGGGTTAAACTTTTCAAGTATTTTCATCTTATATAATTTCTTTTTTATTGAATATGTAGGAGAATTGTGCATATTTTTATATTAAGAAGAAGAAAGAACTTGTTTGTCATGCAACACGAGCTAATTAACTCGCCATGTGCTATATTATTACCCGCTTGAAACAACCAAGAAAGGGCAAATGGTGGGGCTTAATAACTTATGTAATAAACAAACAACCTAGCTCAGGCGCTCCGGCGGCGTCAATCCAGCTGAGCCCTTCCTGTTAGATCATGGGGATTACTAGACTAACTCCATCTGTAGCACCTCTAAACACCTCGGCATTCCGCCCCTCCCAGGGATCCCAGGTAATCAACTCGAAGAGGTAATCACCTAGGTCCGTAAACTCCCAAATGGATATATGGTTCCTAACACTTCTCTCATGATTCACTTCATGTGATCTGAAGGTCACATTTTGGATATATACTGTCACTTGGAACGAAAATAAACCACATAAAATCTTTAAGGACCCTGCAGCATGCACTTTAATTAATTTAATCTTTTTTTATAAAACAGAATAAATTTAATATGTATTATTCGCTGTGTTCGCTTGGCTTGTCAGCCAACCAGCCAGCAGTATTGTTCTCTCGTACTAAATCAGCACCAGCCACCAGTTACCAGCTAGTCAGCAGTACTGTTCTCTCGTAACAAATCAGCACCAGCCACAGCCAAGCGAACACGGCGATTATCATTGATATTTAGAGTCAGGAATTAATTGCTGGATGAATCTATATTTTCGTAAGAACGTCTACAGTTTTTCCTTTTTTTATCATAAGGATTAGCATGAATGTTCGCGTGCGCATGACCACTGACCATGATATCTAGGAGATGAGATGTGTTGAACTGTTGTCTGCTGATGCAGTTAGCTGGAAACAGTACGTGCAGGTCTCCGGTACGGTCAACATTCGCATTGCTAGCTCTGCCTTAGCTAGCTAGCCGTGCGCGCTGTTCTCTGACAGCTGCTGATGATGATTGTGATTTTGTATGATTGCTTGCATTAATTGCACGTATATGGAGGCGCCGTGTTGTGCACGCTGCGCATGTGTGCCCGGCGGGTAGCTAGGCGGCTCGGTCCATGTTGACGATGGGGACATTTCCTTGCGCCGCGGCTGCGCCGGCCGGCCGGGCGGGCGGCACGGGGCTAGCGATGAAAGCTGTCGGGATCGGTCGGGAAAAGACCTAATCATTTTCGTTTTCATATTTTTATTCGGAAGCAAAAACGGAATCGGAAAAGCTCGGTCGGAAAAATGAAATCGGTTATTCGGTATATCAGAAACGGTAAAATTCGATCGGAAACACATCGATAACAGTCGGAAACCGGTACTTAAAAGCGGGAACATTAATGCATGTAATCACTTCAAATGTCCAACTCAATGTAACAAGATACAACCATGTATAACACATTGGTAAAAAAATATTATAGACAGATAGCATCGCAAATATAAAGGTGACTTGTGATGTAGGTCTTGCACATATCCAAACGAATAGATGGTCCGCGATATTTTAGGCATAAACTATTTGAAAAAAAAAAGAAAGAAGATAATTGTTGAGAAAAAATGAAATATAAAAGTAAACCTGCTCAGCTAGTTTCCTTTTACGTGGTTTCGTCAACACGTGCTGCTGCTGGCCTCCAGGGCCTTGCGGCCCATTGCAGCTGAGCACAGCGCAGAGGCGCTCACGCGCACATCGACAAGCATGCAACAGCCAGGCAGCCAGCTGATCCAAATTTAATCCCACCTCGTCAGCAGAGCGCAAAGGGCAACTCAGATTTGCTATAAAAGCAAGCAAGCCAGCCCACCACGAGAACGCGGATGGAGCTATTGCGGCTGGCAGTAGCTTCGCGGGCTGGAAGTGCCAACGGGCTGGAATCAAGTCTGAATATAAAAACGGGAATCCCGTCGGGAATTTCCCGGTTAAAAAACGGGGTAAAAAACGGGAACCGAAAATTCAGTCGGGAAAATGCTTCAACCGATTTTGATTCCGTTTTTTCCCGAATTTTTTCCCGAATCTGTTTGTTTTCGAAAATATGATATCTGGTCGGTTAAAATGGTATTCGTCGGTCGGTATGGGAATTTCCCATTCCTGTTTTCATCCATCTATCCTCTCCCCGTTGGGCGTTGGCGGTCGGTACGGCTGAGCTTTCACCAGGGGTATGCATGTTCAGGTTCAACTCTGGCAGAAGAGAGATTCTCATTCCCTTCTTGATTGAGGGTGTGTTTAGTTTATTTTAGATTTTGAATTTTTGATTTTGAAAGGAAATCTTTTAACATTTAAAGTATTAAATGTAGACTACTAACAAAACTAATTATAGATTTTGTCAGTCAACTACGAGACGAATCTAATGGGTCTAATTAATCCATCATTAGCACATGTTTATTGTAGATTTACTGTAGCAATTTAGTATCTAATCACGCCCTAATTAGACTCATTAGATTCGTCTCGCGATTTACAGTCCATTTATGTAATGCGGTTTTTTTTCATCTATATTTAATACACCATACAGACGATTTACAAAAATTTTAGATTTTGAAATTTTAGATGTAAACACGGCCTGATACTACAATAATTAGGGCACATCACGCACCGCACACGTCCGTCGTCGTCCTTAATTCCGTTCGGCGCCCTCGTTGAAAAGCGCGCGGTCGCCGGCCGCGGCCTCGAGCTAGCTATAGCTCCGATCCGTCAACGTGCGTACAGTGCTCCGGAATCTATCGTCTATGCCCACGCAACGCAACGAACGACGCTCAGATTTTCGGATGGCGACGTCACGCGCCACAGGGCAGGCAGAGAGACCCGGCCGTCCCCCGGGCCGGCTAGTTTTAGGAACTACAGTACTACCAGCAGTAAATGCACTTGTCGGTGCAGCACCAATGCAAAAAAAACAACCAACTTCTTTGCGCACGCGTGCTGTGAGATTAGATAATACTCTTTTCATATTGTAAAGTAAATCGTTTTGAGTTTATCTTAAATTAAATATGTTATATTTTAATTATAAATAAATTCTTTTAGATTGAGTTTGAAAATACGTATAGACTCATATTAAAATCTAGCGTAAAAGTACATCTTCAGTACTATATCGGCTCGATCCGATCCGGAACGGCTGGAGGGGGACGAGGCGTGGTCTACAGTTTGTCCGTAGCGTCGTCGTCGCCGGGCGCGTTGGATAGGTGCTGATACGTGCGGCCGCGGCGCGCGAACCTCGTTCGCCCACCGGAGGCGCCGAGAGGCGTGTTACGTGTGCATGTAGCTAGCTAGTATGGTGGTGACGCATCGCTCGCGGTCACGGCCTCACGGGCGCTTGCTAAGCTAGGCCCGGTAGCGCTCCTGCACCGGGGCCCCCGCCCCGCCTAAACTCTGCTATGGGATATACCCTTTTCTATAAGGTGGTTCTATTCTTTTTTTTTTTGGGATGAAACAGGAGGGGTAGCCCCCTACTGGTTATATATTAAATAAAAAGAAGAAAAAGTTACAAAAGTATTCAAGAAAAAAAGAAGGTGACAAAGAAAATGAAGAAAATTACACAATGGTGTCTAGCCATGAAGACGTACGTTTTGTATCTAATCTTTGCTCTTAGGATAACTAGAGTAAATTCCTTTTTTAAGAGCCTGTAACAAGCATCAATGCTTGGCTGCACCCCTTTGAAAATGAGATCGTTTCATTGTATCCATATGCACCAGCTCATAAGGATAATAATTTCCATGAAATGTTCAAGAGTGATATATGGTCCATCATTACCCACCATAAGGCCAATAGATGCCCAGCAAGCTCTCGCAAAGTTGCAGTGAATGAAAAGATGTTCCAGAGATTCATCTGAGGTGGAAGGACATAGAACACATGAATAATCTTGAAGAACCATGTTTCTTCTTCTCTGGAGTTCTCTTGTGCTTAGTCTTTTGGATATTCTTCTCATGGGTTCAAAACAATTTTTACTCAACTGTATATTTCTAAACGGATCTCCAAATTAACTTTTACATGGTTTGCAAATGGAATAACTTTTCTATATTCTTATAATATCTTTCTTAATTTGGAACTCCTTTTTACCCGATCCAAACACTGGTATTTTTTATTTGGAAATTTTTTTTGGGTAACAGCTTGCGGTGGGCTTGTTCCCGTCGCACTTGAGTCTATATAAATTTTGACAAAAATAATACGAGGACAGATGTGAGTTAAATGTGTGCTAACAATAACACATGGGGTAAAACTGCTAAAGTAGGACCAATATCCGTCCCCCGCGTCGTCCCCCACGGGCGACACGGGCGGAGCCTCCTCCCCGCGCCGCCGCTTCTTCAACCTCCTCCTCTCTGTCTCGCCGCTGCTGGAGCGCACCGCCGGAAGCCCGCGCGGTCGCTAGGATGGCGACGGCGAGGCCTCCTTTCTCCCCCTCTCGCGCAAGCCCTCGTCGGGTGGCTGCGGCGGCGGATCCTGCGCTGGTGTGGCCGGATCCGGCGGCCCCCGGGGTGGATCTGCGCTTGGAGGTTGTAAGGATCACCGGGGTGTCCGACCCTAGAGGGGGAGGGGGTGAATAGGGTCGCTAATCGCTTTTTAACCTAGAGCTCAAACTACTTGCATAAGATAAACCTAACACGTCCTATATATGCTAGTTATGACTAAGGTTTATCTATGCTACTCTCTACTTACCCCTAAAAGACTTGCAACCTAGCCAATCCTAATCAAACTAACTAGGAAAGTAAAGGTACGCAAGATAGAGTAAATGCGGAAACGTAAAGCGGTAAGTAAAGAGGTAAGTGCAAAAGGGATGCAAACTCCCGAGTAGACACGGTCATGTAACGTGGTTCGGCACAAACGCCTACGTCCACGGGACACCGAGGCTCTTCCGATCACCGTCTTGCACTACGCCACCAAGGCGATGCCGGCAAGCAAAGGCAAGTGCCCTTAAGACACCGAGTCTCGTGCACCGCCACCGTCTCTCTCGGTCACCCGGCCATAATCCACTACGGAGCTTCTCCACCAAGGAGGGGGCCTCCTCTTCCCCCGCACAAAGTGTCGTTGCCACTCCACACCAAGACGGAGGGTCACACGACGGATCACAAGTTGCTTGCCGCAGCAAGACTTCTCTCAAGGGAGCTCTCGCAAGAACTAATCCCTAATCAAGCACTAAGCACTCTAACAAGTGTGCTTAAGCCTATATGATGTACAATGAAGCTCTATGGTGGTTGGAGATGATCTTTAGCTCTTGTATACTTCCTTGAACTCCAGCACTAACAAATGACCCGGCCTTGGGGGTATATATAGGCAGCATAAGCAAATGTAGCCGTTGGAGAAAAGCTGCCAGAAAACTGCGTAACGCCGGTTAATCCGACGTACCCCAAAAGCCATCATCGGTTCAACCGGTGTATGTAAACTGCTAATTGAAAAACTAGCCGTTAGCAATCAACCGGTGTATCGCCGGTTTAACCAATGTAATCAACCGGTGTATGTAATATTAGCGTCGGTTTAACCGGTGAGTGTAACTTCTTCACGTTCCTCCAAAAAAAACACATCTCTGGACAACTGAACCGATGCAATTGACCGATGCATCGTCGGTTCAACCGGTGTAGGCATTTTCTTCGGTCTTCACCTGCCAATGCACCGACGTATACAATTTCCGTAGCGTCGGTTCATCCGGTGTAAAACCCTAGCCCGCAGACCTTCTCTGTGATTGCAACGGTGAGTTCATTTTGCCCTACGTCGGTTTAACCGATGATAGCAAAATGCCTCAAATCTTGTCCCTTGGACCGAAGAGCTTTCAGGGCGCTGCCCTGAGACCCGCGAGGGGCGGCTCCCCCTCGACCCCCGTTCGCTAACCGGTGCCTTGCTACGCCTCTCTTCTCTTTGTCATCACTTGAACCTAAAAGCCTGAGAATAGTCATCTTTAACAATCACATTAGTCCAAGTGTTGTGTGTGTCATCAGTCGCCAAAACATTATATTGAAATATGGCATGAGAGGCCATTTTCGCTACAGAGGTGGTGGGGCGTCCGTGGGGGGCCTCGGCAGCGGACGACTCTCCGGCGGCTGGCGCCGTCTTCTCCAGTGGTTGCGGCGGGTCCCGGGGCACGGTGCGGTGCACGGCGGCGGCCGCAGCGGTGGCTCGGTGGTCGTGGCTGCGCGCGACGACGGTGGGCGTCGTCGCCCCTCACGGCCGCTGCGCGCGCGGCGCACTCGAAAGTCGGCACGGCGGGGCTATGGCCGGCGCACGGGGGTGTGCGCGCGGCAGCGGCTATGGCCAGCGCGCACAGCAGTGGGGCTGCGGCGCGAGGAGGAGATGCGGCGTGGGCCGAGGCCGCATTGCCCGTGCTGGCGGTTTCTGCCCGGCCGGGAGAAGGTGCGGTAGTGCGGCGTGTCAAGGAGGAGGTGCGGTGGTGCGGTGTGGCGCCGGCGCATTGCCGGGTCACGAGGACAGCGGAGGGAGATGGAGCTTCGACAGCGGGCTTTTGTGGAGCTGTGACAGTGGCATCCCTCGGTTGGGTGGCCACAGTGGTGGTGCCGGCTTGAGGCGACTAACGCGTGCAGTGGGGTGCCGGCACTCCGGGCGAAAGCCCTCGCCAGATTCATTCTGGTGAAATGGCGGCGGCGCCTCCAGGCGTCGCTCTCCCTGCTGAGGGCGTCATTTTGGAGTTGCAGCCCTCTTGCACGAGGTCTCTGGGTGAAAACCCGGTCCAGCTCCTGGACGAGCGACGGCGGCGCCTGTGGGCGTCGTGACCTCCTTGGAGGCGTCGTCTCTAGAGACACCGTTCGGCGACTTGGCCGGCCTGCTGCTCGCGATTTTCATCGGCCGGTGGTGACAATCTGTCGGAGGGCATGCAGAGAAGGGGGTTGCCTACCTCACGCCAAGACGTCTACTCTTCTGTTGGTGGCCAGGGATCATCACTCGACTGTTGTTCGCCTGCTTGCAGCGTTCCGCGGCGCCTGGAGCTGCGTGGCAGTCTCCAGTGCGGGGCGGGACAGTGTTTGAAGGACGGCACTAGCGGCAACGACAATCAGTGACGACTTGGCCTGCAGCTGATCGCGGCGGGGTATTCAGCACGGCTGAACCCTTCCGGCGCGGTACAACGTCGGAAGACGGCGCGGGCGGCATCTTCGATCTTCTGGCTCGAGGGCGGCGTCTTCGTGCGAGGGGGAAAACAACGTGACGATTTCGAACCACGAAGGTGGTCTGGCGGCTTAGTTCAGTTCTCGGAGGGGTGGGGCACCTCTTCTTGCTGCCTCGACGGCAATCCCTGAAACGAGTACGGAGCGTGGTGCTGTGTGGCGGGTTGGAGGTCCTCGCACACGAGAGAGGCGTGCTGAGTGGCGGGTTGGAGGTCCCCGCGCACGCGAGAGTGGCGTCCAATGGCGGAAGTGGCGAGGCCCCCGCGCATTGGGTTGCTCCGGACTTGGTGTTTTTTATGCCGTCGGGCGGTCTGTTTGGGTGCAGCAGCACTGCGGCGTTAGGTCCTGCACGGCAGTGGCCTCCTGGTGTGGTGGTGTCTACCCATTTTGCTCCTCTACCAACGCTGGAACACTTCAATTGTTCGATAGCCGCAACAGTGCGATGGTAGGTGGAAGCTGCGGTTGTACCTTTTCTCCTCTGTCGTTGTTGTGATGAGAGTTTGGCCGTGTTGATGTCCCAATCCAACCGGCTAGTGAGTATAGTTGAGCGGTAACCCGTGTTGATGTCCCAATTCAACCGGACGAGTTTGATGTTTTTTTTTTGTTTTCTGCCTATGGCCTCACAGGGCCGTAGTCTTGTATTTTTCTGCTATATCAATAGAAACGCACTCGTCGAGTGCCGTTCGTTCAAAAAAAACTGCTAAAGTAGTAGCAGGCTTTTAGGCCTGTGTGGGCCGCGCCTGCTGTGTCTCCCATCAATACACAACAAGGCCGCTGGGTCACTAGGCCGGAGCGGCAAACAAATCGAAACAACACACACGGGCTATGCCTGAGCTGGCAGCCCAGCGCAGCCCAGCACATGTAAAACGCCTCGTGGGCCTCACACTGCCTTCCTCTCGTACAAGTCTTTTACGTACTCTTTTTCTCTGTCCTGTTATCTCCGCGAGTAGGAAGAGAAGCAGAAAGAAAGAAAAAACCATGGTCTGTGACTTGTGTGTGTTGCGGGCATCACACGAGGAGGAGGACGGGTCCTTTGGTCGGGTGGCACTGTCACGAGATCTCTTGCTTTCTTCTTTTTTTTTTTGAAAGAAATGAGATCTCTTGCTTTCGAGGTACAGACGTACAGTAGCTATAGGCAGCGGCACACCTTGCACGGATAGTGGCGTGGATATCGCCTGCGAGGCGACGCGCACGGTTCGTGGCATGTACGGCCAAAGAGGAGAGGAGAGGAGACTTGCGTACGTGCCACATGTATATTGCGCCGCTAAACTTGCTAGGCTGCTGGTAACTCGATCCCCTGACCTTAGTGCCTGCTTTGTCAGGCAAAGGTTGCAGGAGGTAAGCTTGCCTTAATCTCCCACTGTCAAGACGAGAATGCACGCACCATGCACGCGACCTGTACGTGCCAGATACCGTTGGAGAGTTGAGAAATTAGATAGGGTCCTGGTGTGTACGGATTTGGAAGGCAAGTTCCCCCATACCACAGTTTATGCTTTAAACAGAGAAATTTCTGACCATACGCCATTACTTGTAAACACGGTGACTTGTCTTCAACTTACCAACCTCAATTTAAATTTGAATTGGGCTGGTTGTTGAGAGAAGGTTTTATGGATATGGTCACTAATATTTGGCATAATACTCTGGTGGAGGGTACAGCGTTACAACGATGGCAAACCAAAATCAGAAAACTAAGACAGTATTTAAGAGGATGGGCGAAGCACATTAGTGGTCATTACAAAAAAGAAAGAAGGAGATCCTAAACAAGTTGGATGAATTAGATAAGAAGGCGGAAATAACACCTTTACAACCTGTAGAGATTGATTTGAAACATGTGCTTAATGAACGCTTGGCCGAACTATTAAGAGAAGAAGAATTGAAATGGTATCAAAGAGCCAAAGTCAAAAATCTACTAGAGGGCGATGCAAATACAAAATTTTTCCATTTGATAGCTAATGGGAAACATCGTAAGACTCGTATTTTCCAACTGGAGGATGGGAATAGAATAATATGTGGTGATGCTCAACTCAAGAGTTTTATCACTATATACTATAAACAACTGTTTGGTCCATCTTTAGAGACAAATGTATCTCTGGATGAGTCGCGAACTGAAGATATTCCCCAAGTCTCTGAGTTAGAAAATGAGCATTTAACGCAAGATTTCCAAGAAAGTGAGGTTAGGGAAGCAATATTTCAAATGGAACATAATAAGGCTCCAGGTCCTGACGGGTTTCCTGCTGAGTTTTATCAAGTCTTCTGGGATGTAATTAAAGAAGATTTGATGGCTTTATTTAAGGATTTTCATCAAGGTACACTACCTTTACATAGCCTTAACTTTGGAACAATTATCTTACTCCCTAAGAAAAGTAAGGCAAAGCAAATTCAACAATACAGGCCCATATGTTTGTTGAATGTTAGTTTCAAAATTTTCACAAAGGTAGCTACTAACCGCATCACCAATATAGCCCAGAGAATTATTAGACCAACACAAACAGCATTCATCCCCGGAAAAAATATAATGGAAGGTGCAGTTATTTTGCATGAAACGATACATGAGCTCCACAACAAAAAACAAAATGGTATAATCTTTAAAATTGACTTCGAGAAAGCATATGATAAGGTTAGATGGAAATTTTTGCAGCAAACATTAAGGATGAAAGGATTTTCTGAGCAATGGTGTAATTGGATAAAACATTTTACACAAGGTGGTAATGTGGGAATAAAAGTTAACGACCAACAGGGCGCTTACTTCCAGACACGGAAGGGTTTACGGCAAGGTGACCCATTGTCTCCTTTACTATTTAATATAGTGGTAGACATATTGCCCTTGTTAATTGCACGGGTGAAACAAGAGGGCCAGGTCGAGGGGGTAATTCCACGTCTAGTTGACGATGGTCTATCAATCTTACTGTATGCAGATGACACAATTATTTTTACGAGCCATGATATGGAAAAAGCAAGAAACATGAAGTATCTACTTTATGTTTTCGAACAACTATCTGGTCTTAAAATAAATTTCCATAAGAGCGAAATTTTTTGCATTGGAAAAGCAAACGAATCCGAAATAGAGTATTCTCAACTGTTTGGTTGCAGGATAGGTGAATTCCCCTTCCGTTACCTTGGTCTACCTATGCACTTTAGAAAGTTAAGCAACAAAGATTTGAGAATCGTAGAAGAGAGATTTGAGAGGAAATTGAGTAGTTGGAAAGGAAAACTCTTGTCAGTAGGAGGGCGGCTGGTACTCATCAACTCAGTGCTAACTAGCTTACCGATGTTTATGATGTCGTTCTTTGAATTACCCAAAGGGGTGTTAAAGAAGTTAGACAACTACCAATTGCGCTTCTTTTGGCAAAATGATCAACATAAAAAGAAATACAGATTAGTGAAGTGGAGTCTAGCATGTCAACCAAAGCAACAGGGTGGCCTAGGAATTCAAAACCTAGAAATACAAAACATTTGTTTACTAAGTAAATGGTTGTTCAAACTCCATAACGAAGATGGACTTTGGCAATCTATTTTGAAAAATAAGTATCTTAGTAATAAAACCATAGGGGGATGCACTAGCAGGTCATCAGACTCACACTTCTGGAAAGGACTTATGAAGGTGAAAGATCAATTTTTAAGTTTGGGATCCTTTAAAGTGAACAATGGAGCTCAGACTAGGTTCTGGGAAGATGTTTGGCTAGGTAATCAGCCACTACAATTGAAATTTCCATCAGTTTTTAATGTAGTTCGCAGGAAGCAAGACACTATTGTTGCTGCTGTTCTTAATTCTACACCCCCAAATGTTTCCTTTAGGAGAGTGCTAAGGGGTCAGAATTTGAACAACTGGAACAGAATTGTTTCTTCAATAGCGGATGTACAACTCAGTGAGGATCCAGACTTTTTTCATTGGTCTCTACACTCATCAGGTCAATTTTCCGTCAAGTCTATGTATGCTGTGTTAGTAAACAATGGAGTTTCGGTGTCACAAGATATTTGGCATGCAAAATTACCAACTAAAATTAAGGTATTTATGTGGTATCTTAAAAGGGGGTAATTTTAACTAAAGACAATCCGGTTAGACGTAATTGGCATGGAGATAAGTCATGTGCTTACTATCATGTTCCTGAGTCTATACAACATTTGTTTTTTAGTTGTGCCCATGCGAAGTTTTTGTGGCGCGCAGTTCATGTAGTGTTTGGTTTATCACAACCATCTTCTGTGGATGATCTGTTTAATCGATGGTGCAAAGTCGAGGGTATCAAACATAATTTGTTGTTGCTAACTGTAGCCTCGGCTATTTGTTGGACCATTTGGATTTCTAGGAATGAGGTTGTTTTTGATAAATGTGAACTAAAATCATACTTGCAGGTACTTTTCAGGGAACGTATTGGCTACGCCAATGGGCTCTATTGCAGCGTCATGAGCATCAACACGTTCTTGTCCTCCAATGTCAGCAGCTTGAGGAGGCGGCACTTCGAGTCTTTGCGTCCTTTGGTTGGTTATCGTCGAGTCGATTAGGTTTCCATTAATCATGAGTCTTTGCGTCCTTTGGTTGGTTATCATCGAGTCGATTAGGTTTCCATTAATCATGAGAGAAACTTGTTGCAGTTTGTTTACCTTGCTTGGACTTGTTTGTACGAGTGTGGAACCTTTTACTCGTTTGTAATAAGTGGACTGATTCTACCTTGTGTAGATAAAGCAGGTAATTTCTCCCTTGGCTATGCAGGTAAAAAGAAGTGAGCTAGCACAGGTGCTGTAGGATGCGTAGGTGCCTCGGCTGGATGCTCGCTACCTTCGGCACCATTTAGTTCCCAAAATAAAAGTTTTTGGTTGTCAAATCGATTGTTTGACCAGATGTCGGAAGGATTTTTTGACACTAATTTAAAAACTAATTTCAGAACCCGCTTGGAAACCGCGAGACGAATCTTTTGAGGCCTTTGACCGCACCATTAACACATGTGGGTTACTGTAGCTCTTATGGCTAATCATGCACTAATTAGGCTCAAAAGATTCGTCTCGTCGTATACATCCAAACTGTGCAATTAGTTTTGTCGTTTACCAACATTTAATACTCCATTCATATGTCTAAAAAAGGAGGCAAAAAATTTTGCCAACTAAACGGCCCAACTCTGTTCTCCTTTGTCTGAAACTGAGAATATTCTCCATTATCGCAGTAGCCTGGTTGAAGCTCACCAAAGAATGAATGTGGACGAGGAAATGACGCCTGTGACTGTGGTGATAGCAACAGTGCAGCATGTATAGCAGTGCAGTGAGAAAGGCTGCGGCAGATCGAGTAAAAGACCGACCCCTGCAGCGTGCCGTTTACTCTAGCTAAGGAGACAGGACAAGAACAGGATCCGAGTTGGTCTCATTCCCCTTGCTTGAACGCAGGTGTCATGGAAGTCATGGAGTCATTGTCTCACTGATGCATGCCAAGTTTCTGGTCGTTTCTTCTTCTTCCCGATCATGGAATATGTTTTTTTGAAACAGATAATCCCTCTTTGTTTTTTTAAAAACAAACTTTGGTGCATAGTTCGCGTTTCTTGTACTCCTCCTTAATGAAACGCTTTTGAAAGTGATCGGGTGCTCTAGCCTAAGAGGGGGAGGGGGTGAATTAGGCACTAATAAAAACTTAGACCTATGGCTCCAACTAGTTTGCACAAAACTTAAACTAAAACATGCTATCTAGATGTACAACTAGGTTGTTCTAGTGTGAAACCACTATCCCAAAAGAGTTTAGCAACCTATAGCCGTTCCTATCAAGAAACTATTCTATGAAAGAAGGCATACAAATTGCTAGTATGAAATGCGGAAGCTTAAAGAGCGGGATAGGAGATAGCAAACTCTTGACGCGGGTGTTTATCCCGTGGTTCGGTTAGCCACAAAGGCACACCTACATCCATATTGTTGTAGCACTCACTAAGAGTATTGCTACTCGGCCACCAAGTCTCTTCCGTGAACACAATCACGGTCACCTTGGCCCCGGGGTTTCACTAAGGAGCTTCTCCACAAATGATGGGGGTCTCCACGTCCCCCGCACAAAGATGTCGTCGCCGCTCCACACCAAGTCGGAGGGTCGATGACGTTGCCGGCGAGCTTCACGCTTCAAGGTGCCGGCGCACCACGCTCTTGTTTTGGTTCGCTAATGAACCATAGCACAAAGGCTCGAAGCCTTGCAATCTCACTCACTAAGAGCTAATCCTTTACACAACACTCTCAAAGTGTGCTAAGGGCTAAGGATATGATCTTGATGCTTTTGTATGGCTTGGAGATGTTCTTGGGTGTGTGTGGGATGTTCAGCAACTCCAGCAATCTTCAAATGGCCGGGGTGAGGCGTATATATAGGCCATCAAGTCTTGTAGCCGTTGCTCCAACGGTCAGCAGAAAATCTGCGTATCATCGGATGAACCGATGCCTTTGGCAGGGGTAGCGTCGGTTCATCCGGTCACTCTAAGACACGAAGTAGCCGTTGAACTTCTTACTGCTGACACAGTGATCACCGGTTGAACCGATGCTTGCCCGTCGGTTAAACCGGTCACTCACAGCCTTCTTCTCTTCTGCTGACGTCAATGCACCGACGCAATACTCCGATGCACCGTCGGTTGAACCGGTGCTGAAGAAAAACTTTTTCTGGGCACTAGACATCGTCTCTGGTACACAGTACGCCCAATGCACCGATGCCCTTTCTTGGACCGTTGGTTCAACCGGTGCCTATAGGCTGACTTGGCTTCGATTTCCTCCTGCACCAAACAAAATAGCGTCGGTTCTTCCGACAAGCGTCGGATGCACCGATGCTTAGGCATCGGTTCTTCCAGTGCTCCTGATCCGAAGAGCTTGTAGGGGCGGCCCTTCGGGCCTTGCTACGCCTATCTTCTATTTCTCTTTGTCATCACTTGAATCTAAAAGTCTGAGAATGGTCATCTTAACAATCATATTAGTCCAAGTGTTGTATTGTCATTCGATCACCAAAATCACTCGAAGTGGCATAAATGGTGTCATATTCGTTTCAGCTTTCCAGGTAAAGCATTCTTAAACAAAAAAGATTAGGAAGGCAACAAGCATTGAAACACGAAGACGACGGCCCATGGGAGTTGCACTTGCATATACTCTTCTGCGATACTCTGAACTCGCTGAATCTTGCTAATGATGCCCATCTCTCGCGGCGCGTGGGATCACTATTCACTAGGCGGCCGATGCGGTCGTCTGCTCCCCTAGGCGCTAGCCCTATTATAGTCTACAGTCTAGAAGGTAAACACGGCGCCCAGCTGACGGCCAACGATATATAGACAGCCCGGCCTGCCGGTGAAGTGAAGCCATGAAACAGACAACGAGGGACGCCGCGCCAGGGAGGAGTAGCTAGCGACAAGCAGCGAGGGAGGCCAGCGCGCGCGCGAACACACCGCGGCTCCACGGGAGAAGAGAAGGTGGAAGAAGGGCACCGGAGGCTGCCTGCAGGGCGCACTGAGAGCGAGATGAGTGGCGCCGGCGGCGGGAGCAACGGGGTGGCGACGAGGCGGTACAACAGGTCCGCGGTGCCGAGGCTGAGGTGGACGAGCGAGCTCCACCGGAGCTTCGTCCGAGCCGTCGACTGCCTCGGCGGGCCGGACAGTACGTTCCCGTTCTCGAGCTCTAGCATACCTGCTGCGTTCTTTGTTGGTGTGGTTGTTGATGCCGTTCTGATACCTCTTTCCTCGCCCAAATCGGCAAATGGCCTCGTCCATGATCGGTGCTGTCTGCAGAAGCCACTCCGAAGCTCATTCTCCAGCTCATGGATGTCAGAGGGCTCACCATTGCTCATGTCAAGAGCCACCTTCAGGTCAGCCCGTTTCTTCAAAACTTAGTAACTCATCGATCAGTACTGTACCGTGCATCGCGGTGGTACTAGCTTGACGCTAAGATGAATGTGCATTGATGTTCGTAATAGTTCCTTTTGCTCTTGGGTAACAGATGTACAGAAGTTCAGGACATGACATGAGAAAGAGAGGTGAGAGAGATACTTCCTTTGTCTTTATTTGCTCCTCTTACTGCTCAATTTCTTATTAGGGAAATCTTCTTAGTTTTCCCCGGTGATGTAGCCTCTTTCTCGGGATTTGGGATTAAGATCAAGGCTAGATGATAACTAAACAAAGACTATCCTTAGGACACTAAACAGCAATGATTAGTAGCAAAAATGCTTGGCATGTGTTATGCATGCATGTTTCTGTCTTCTCTGGCAGACACACTCAGCTTAGTACTATACTTGCACATGTGCGGTGCTAATTAAAAGCCAACCTACCCTTTTGTGCCCTAATTCTGCACATGCATGCTGTTAATGGAAAGCCAAACCTCCTTTACATTCTCTTCTCCTTTTCATGTTACCATTAGAGATGCAACCACGGCGAGGACATCTGAAGCACTCATTCACCATTGATGAAGGAGGCCCCAAGGAATTCTTCTGCCTACCCATGAAAAGGTTATATACTCTGCTGCTTTTTAACCCTACCACTCCAACATTGATCGAATGAAAGGGAAAAAAAAAGATTTCCCAAACCTTTGGCTCACAAACACCTTTGGCACCCTGCTTTTTTTTTTGCCTGTTTGGATGAATAGGGCAAAGGCAGGGGCAGAAGCTGCAGCCACGGCCACGCACGAAACCATGCAGGGGAACAGTGACATGGGGGCTGCTGGCACCCGGCGCTGCGGCGATGATTACACGCGAGCGGTGCCCGTGGGCAGCAGGAGGATAACCGAGTGCCTCGGCTTGCAGTGGCAGAGGGACGACGCCTCTGCTGCTTCTGCACTGCAAGAGCTAGGATTTTGGGTGCGCGGAACCGAGCCCTTCAAGGTACGGCAGGTAAAAAAGAAAACAAAACACTGAAAAGAAGCATTCGGGAAAAGGAGGGTTATCAAAAGAAGATACCTCTCTCTTGTCTTAACTCCTTTTTCTCGCCCTGATCTTTCTCTTCACATGTCTGGCTAGTCACTCTCATCTGCATGCCTTCCTTTATAATGGATCGAGACATCGAGTACGTGCTGCTGCAGCGTGGGCATTGATAAGCTACCGTGTTCGGTGTTCATGACTTCACATTAGCTAAAATGCATTATGCATACAGCCCTAGCTAGTTCTCATTAGCCTATGGTTATGTTTGTTTCCGTTTTTCTCAGTCACGCATAGATTACAATCTAGATTTTTTTTCGCTTATTGCTTCTTGCTTCTCGTAGTACAAATCTCTGAAGCTGCTTACCACATAATCAAAAATAAACAAAGTGTTTGGTGGCATTATCGTTTATTTTCACTTATTATTTATTTTCACCGATAAGCTGATTATAATAGAAAACAAATAGAGCCGATTATGATGTGGCTCTTGAGAAGAGTTCTTGGCTTCCATATGCTAGCCAGTAGCCAGAAATGGAGGTAAAAAGCCGGGTATGTAGTTCAGTAGTTAGCATCAGTGGTACTGTTGCTAGCAGTAGCAGTAGCAGTAGCAGAGGAGTGCCAGAAATGGCTCATGAGAACCTGAGCCCTCAGGCATTTGCTTCAGCTGGTCGACAATGATACGCCAAAAGAAGTGGCTTTTCAGCACTCGATCGGTTCTACTCCAACCCTTGCTACTGCACACGCAGTCATCGCCATGATGAAGGGCGATGGTGCAGTCCAGAACTCCAGATGCAGATGCAGATGCAGATGCAGAAACAACAAGCCCATTAAAGCTTCTCTGGTGCTTTGCTCCGGCTGAGTAGAAAAGGGAGATAGGTGTACCGTTTGCTTCTGAATTCTGATGGAGCACATGAATACTGTAGTTTCTTTTCTACCCCACTGTTGATCCATGCAGTTTCACTGCCGAGCAATGATCTCAATAGAGCATGGCCAAATTCATATTCGAACTATAGTTGCGTTCTATTGCTCTAGAAAAAAAAAGAAACCTTTGTTTTTCTATATTCCTAAGAAATTTGACGAGTTTGTCCTTCTGACTGCTGCTGTATTTTATTCTACAGATTGGCAGGCCCATAGTAAATCGTCTCAGCCCTGTGGTGAAGCAGCTATCTTCCAAGGAGATCAAGTGCGCAAACAGATGCTTCTTGTTTGGCGCTGCCACTAGAGACGAACCGGGCAAGAGACGTTCACCGTCGCAATTGCCAGCGTCCATTGACCCAAAGCAGCTGTGGCCGTAGTGTCGTCCTGGCCCAGTGGAGGCAACTGCGTCCTCTCGCCGCCGCCGTCTTCGTCGACGAGCTTCAGTGGATGCTCAGGGCCAGGCAGAGGCAGCTGCTTGTTTGCCGGGCAGGGGGTTAACCTGGACCTTTCCCTGTCAATATGTGGATCATAGCTTAATCACTGTGCTGAATTTTGTACATTAAACGTATCCATGTCGCATGCCATGTATGTTTTTTTTATTCTGGTGATGTAGTTGGTTTCCACTGGTAGCTTGGCACAAATTTAGGAGCAACTAGTTGTCGAGAATTTAAACGCCTTAGCAAAGATCTTAGGAATGACCAGTTCACAAGTTCCATTGTATGGATGTGGAAAAGGCAAAACTGTCTGCTGGAAGTGACCGGCAAAAACGGAAGGATGAACCAAGACATATCAGCCAACAAAAAACTAGGGCACTTTCAGTGATCCATGTAGGCCAAATTTAGGTGCCAGGTGCCCCATGAGGAATACAGTGCTTTGGCTGGCAGCTCCTGTACCTGCAGGGGTTTCCTCAACAAAGGAGATTCTCCATGCCCTTAAAATGTTTCTGCTTTCTTGAAAGCATCCAAAGCAAGGATTTTATGTCAAAGGAGTTTCCGAGGATTTTTTTTTAAAGCACCCAGGAGCACTGGGGAGTCATGTAAGATTTCGAGCACCCACGTTGACCGGACCTCTATTCTCAAGGCGGTAAGGCGGACGCCTAGCAAGGTGGGGCAGCTGGACGCCTAGGCGAGTAAGGCGCAAATCGGTGGACGGCGCATGGACGCCTAGGCGTCGCCTTGAGAACAGAGGACCGGACTCAACGCAGACGAGACTACCCGAGTAGTTTCGGAACGCGCCATACTGCAGCACTCACACCACCACACACATGCGCACACACACCCCCACGCATGCTACAGTACCCGGGTGGAAATCCTGAGTCGAGCGACACTCGAACTCAGGGCCGGTGGCCTCCACACCTGGAGTGCCCACCGCCCGAGCTAACGCTCGGTTCCGAGGATTTTATGCCAAAGGAGTTTCGGAATGTACCAAGAATTTAGGAGGTATCTAATGCAAAGCGCCTCATCAAGTTGCATGCCTCTTGTAATTTTCATATCAGATATGTCAGAGCATAGGTTTATTAACAGCAAAGATGACTAAATTCGGGCCAGCCTATGCGAGCATGTACTCATGAGTCATGACTATGCAAGTCCGCATGATGCTCTCCTCTCCCTCCCTGCTGAAATGAAACAACAGAATGATTAAAACATCAGTCATCTCATGTGCGTGCGTGTGTTGTCTATGTCTACTCCATTTGAGCTAGCGTTTGTTAAAAGCCTAAGAGCCGGGGGCAAAGCTAGTTGACACAGACCACTGATCTGCTGGCTCAAGGATTGACAAATCCCATCCTGCGTCTCGTCCAAAAGAAAAATGCACTCGTCAGTTTCCGTGTTTGCCTTTGATGATGCTGGGTAAAAGGCAACGGCATCAATCCTTTTGTCAATATCGCACGGCCATTTACCACTTCCCCAAAAGCCTAAAAACTGAGGGCATCTCGTCTCAAGTACAAATTATTACCATGATGAGCAGCACAGTACATTGCAGGGGAAAAGTACGGGGGCCGGAATAAAAGCCGTCGCATAGGCTGCTTCTTCAGCAACATGCATCATGTTTTGTGGCTGAACTGAGCTGGACGCGGGTAGACAAAGATCTGAAAACAAACAGTAGAAAAACCATCATGCCCGGCGACCTCTGTTTTGACATTTCAGCATGCTGCTAAAACGACAAGAAGCTAACTTCCAAGAACTGGGTGAACTCTGCTGTGCTGCTACCATAGTACAGACGACTGTTTGTGGGGGCTATGGATGATAAGGCATCAAGCCGCCATAGCGGTGTCTTATATGTTGTTAAAAACTAGCATTGATCATGGTTGCTCCTATGTACCAAAATCCAAAACAAGGTTTAGGTCTTTAGGATCATGGTGCTCCGGTAGCAATGAACAGGTGGAAAAAAATTTGAATCCGCAGTTGCCCATTGAAGCTACTCTGGCTGGTGTCAAGAACAGCGGGTTTCACTTTGTTGTTTTTGCATCAGACGCCAAAGACTTGACAGAAAGGCGAGGCTTGGTGGAGATGAGTTCGGCAGGGAGAACGGAAACCCCAGCCACTGAAGATCCAAGGGGTACCCCAGAAACAGGGAGCATTTCAACGAGTACTGCAGCCTGGACATTAGGAACATGTCATTCACTTAACGGAACCATAAAACTAGAGAAATTAATGAGAAATAGAGCAAAAGAAATTTCAACTTGAAGTAGCCCATAAATCAGTTCTAGTTCCCCAATATATTTACAGTAACATAAAGCTTAAAATCAAGATCCCATCCACTGTATACCTCAGATAGGAAAGAACAGTTAAGTAAAATATTTCTAAGTATAGAGGAATAAAAGTTTACATTTTTATAGATAATAAAATTTTGTGGAGATTCTTCAGTTTGGTAACTTCGATTAGATTAGTAGCTACTACAGAAGTCTGAATTGGTCTTCTGACTCTGACATATGCCCTTCATCAGAAAGTAAACGTGCAGCAGTTTGTCAGATGCCAACACCTGACCCAACTTATAGCAGTTTTCATCATGAAGGAATGGAAAACAAGACCATAGATTCACTAGTCAGCATTTAAAACTTGGTTGTTTTACAATTTGGAATCTTTGCATGATGATGCCCTGAGTCCTCCAACAAGCAGACCAGTACCTAAGCAAGCTGTTGAAAATTGTCGGGCAAGTTTACCTCAGGAGATTTAAGATCGACCACTGAGTTCTCAGCAACAGATTTGACAGCAGCAGCAACCACTTTAAAACATTGATCCTTGTCCATCAAAGCCTGTTGACTTGAACCTTTGTTACTGTTCTTCTGTGGCTTCATCTCTGTCTCATCGATGCCCCTTCTATTATATGCAACTGCAAACTGTAACATATGTTAAAACTTAGTATAAAATAAGAATATTATCTTATGATGATGTAATGATCGATCTGTTTTCATGAGATAGCGCAGAGAGCACTACAGCTAATGATATTCTTTAAGTGCACATCTGTAATTTCAACCGTTAACAAAGAGTACAGTAATTTTGATGCATAATAATGAAGATGGAAATAGATAATAAAACACGTGTTACTCAGCCTGATAATGCATAAAAACGTAGTAGACAATTTTAACTACATGAAACAATGTAGGAGACCTGAACAGCAAGGATATCTGCACAAGTACTACGACACTACGTGATAGATTGAATTAGAAAATTGTTTGTATTCAACTCCATTGAAGAATTAATGAAATAGTTAAACAAAGATAAGTGCTGCAATTTCTACCTTTATAGGGTCATCCTTGTTATTCTTGCTCCTTGAGAACTCAAGGAATAACTTTGACACAGTCGCATGTAGGTCTTTTTCTGATAGAACACAAGTTTCCTGAACAGGAAATATGCGGTGACACCATCTGTCAATTCAGAGTTTAATAATTTATAAGATTTGAGTCAAAGGACAAAATGTGCTAGAACCTTAGCTTGATTCTGAAACAAACACTACACACCAAAGCTTTAACTATACATAGAATCGGCGACATCATTGTCTTTTTTTTTAATTATGCAACTGGTTGGAAGAAAGAAAAGACATAGCCGTTCCACTTTATTAAAAAGAAGAGTGTAACACTGACCACACAAATCAAACTGCTAGAATGAAATTATTGTGATATGGCATGTTTAGCCCCAAATGAACATCTCATTTAGCCTTTTTGTGTCTCTAGTGCTCTGTTCAACAGTATGTATCATTCAGCGAATAAGCTGATAAAGATAGGCGAGAACAACATGCCGTGTGGAATCACTAAGGAAACCTACAATGATGAATGTGGAAACTACATTCCGGCTAACAATTTGGTCAAGAAAATTCTGTAGAAGAAATGCAAGTGTCATGGGCTATTTTTCAGTGATAGACAATTTAGATAATACATAGTGCAAGGGATCATTTCAGCACTTCGACATGGCAGAACCAGCTAATATCTCAACTCCTAGCATCAGCATTTAGAATATGAGTTCTTCCAATGAAGTTGGAACCTTACTGTGGAGATTTGAGTTTCCCAGATTTGAGAGAATGAAATATTTCTGTAAGCATCTCAACAACATGAAGGCCTCCACTGGGGAATTCAAAGAAGAGCAAACCGCTTCTTGATAGCTTAACCAGTGAGAGATTTGAAGCCCTGTCAACATTTTCACTCGTCTTGGTCTGAGGTGAACTTGAATCTCCAATGCTTCCTACCATGGCGCCAAAAAGTGCACAATATTAAAAAAAAACACATGGAAAGCCTTGCTAAATCTATAGCAGCTATAATGAGATGATCCGGTAACTTATACTAACCAGTTGATTCTGGAGCACTATTTCCATTCTCATCTGTTACTGCTTCTTCTGAATTTTCTAAGGCCAGTGAGCAAAATTTTCTTTTCTTTACTGCATTTTCACATCACACAGTTCCGCTTGTTCGGAAACATGGCACTTTGCATGACCAGTGTACTGAAGAAAAATAATAAAGGAAGCTTTCACATCATAATATTTTAAGATGGTGTGTGTGGGCGCTGAAATTGCAAAAGGTTGTAAAACAAAAGATGAATAGCTGAAGTGTTAAGTCTAGCTAAAAGTTGCACTAATGCTCGTAAGTTGTTCGGTCGTTAGAAAGAAAAAAAAAGACTACATGATGAAGACGCAAACAACTGAATCAAAAGTACCAGGAAAAGAATGCACACTTAAGCATATATCATGTGAAAACCATATGGATAGAAGGCCGGAACCATTAAGTACTACAATGTGGGAAAATACAAAATTTCCATTACATTTAGGTTTGATAGCGTGCAGCAAATGATGAATAAAGTGAATATAATTTTAGTGCGATATTACGTAGATAACAGAAATTGAAATAACAGCATTCTACAAGATAGAATTCATGCACACAAATTATCTGCTGTGAAAAAAAATTAAATACTAAGGAGCAAGATTGACGAGTAATTTACCACTTCAAGAATGGAAATGGCTTCCTTCGTTGCACTTTTTTCACGCTCTGCGAGAAAAATGAAAATCACATCAAGGGTGTAACCATGAAATGACCTCAAATGACATGAATCCACCAACAAATCCATCACCGGAAGCTTCAAAGCGGAAACAAATCTCTAGAACAGAAGAGGGGACGCACTGATGGGGCAGGTGATGAGGAAACCCGAGTGGGAGCGGAGGAGGAGGGACCCCGACGCGCGGTAGTCGTAGCGCGGGAGGTTGATCACCGCGGCGTGCTGCTCCCACGGCTGCAGCTCCTTGCTGCCGGCGGCGGCAGGGGCACCGGGTTCGGACCCCGGCGGCAGCTCGCGGGATGGCGATGGGGTTTCGGCTTCCGGCTTGGCCTCCGGTTCCGGCGCCGCCATGGGGAGCGAGGAAGGTGCCTTGGGGGTTTGGGGGTAGCGGGCGGTTCTGACTTCTGAGTAGCGGGGCGTAAACTGGTACTCGAAGGCGTATTTCTCGTGTTCCGCTAATCAGATTCCAACTAGAAAGGCTGGGGCGCGGCGTTGCCGCGTGAGGTTGGGTTATCAGTGAATAACATGTCAATCTATGTATATATTATTTATATGTTTGGAAATATTAATTATTTATCAAATTTAAGAGTTGTTGTGGACTATAGATTTCCTTTCTCGTACAAGTTGTGATAATGCATGGTATATATTTTAGACTCTCGTGTCTGTATTGTAGGTACAATGGGTTACATGTACACGTTTGTGCAAATGAATTGCAAAAGCATTTTGAATTTTAAAAATCTCTATATAATGAAGTTGTAGTTTTTGTATTCTTGATCACATTCTATGTTGATCAACTTTTTATTTCAACGTTTTTTGGTATTCAAGTTGTAAGTATAATGTTGCTCGTGTAGAAGTAACAGATGGAACGGGTTGTGGTTTGATTTAATTAAAATTTAAGGGTTTTTCTATAAGAAATCATGAGAGAGGATTTGCATGGGGGGTTGAGATAATTAGTACGAATATAGCAAGTTCAGTTCAAGTCCCAGAGTGGAGACCAGACCGCGGATTGATTTTTTTAAAGTCGGAGGAGTTTTTTCTAAAATTACAAAGAACGCACAGTCCGCCGTCCGCCGGGCCCGTGTCTCACGTCGTAGTATTGTAGTTGATGCGAGCTTTAGTTGATGCATGTAGTAGTTTTTTCTTTTAAGTAACATAGTTAAGATAAATCCATCACTTTATTATTTTCGCATAGGTGTCATGGTCTGCAGCTCGTTATTGCACATGGTATATATTTTGAGCATTATACTATGGAGACGCTATTTTAAGTAGTATATTATTTTGGATATCGAAACGAAGTTATTACATTTGTTGTTTTTTTGTAGTGAAAGAAGGGGTAAGATAGTTTATTAGGGAGGGCCGAGCACAATTAGTCTGATACTTAATGTATTTGCGAAAACATGTTGCGATTAGTAGACGTGTTATTTTTTAGAAAGTAGTAGTTATATTAAAATATGACGTGTTATTGTGGAGGTAGCATGAGAAGCCATAGAAGAATGGTGATCAAATTATACGTATAGTGTTGCTATTGTAGTAGTAACGATTGGAACGGATTGTTACATAATTTAAGTAAAATTCGAGGGTCTTTCAATGATAGTTCCTGAGAGAGAGAAATGACGGTAGGTTGATTTTAAGAAAATGCTGGGGGTCTTTTGGAAGATATTGCTGGCTGGGGTGGAAGTGGACTGCGGGTTGGTTTTGGCAAAATCTGAGGGTTTTTTTTTTTTGAAAATTTCGCTGAGAGAGAGGGATGGACGGCGGGTTTTATTTCGAGAAAAATCGAGGGTTTTTTTTTGTAAAATAGGAAAGAAAAGCTCGATCTAGGCCGTCCGCCCGACCGATCCGACGGCTGGGAAACGTGACCGACGTGGCCACGCTCCCAGGCCAAGGAATCGGCGGGGCTGGGATGCCGATTCATGTTATAGAGATCCGACACGACACGAACCCCATGGCAAAACCGACCGATCCAGGCCGTCCAGTCTTCCTCCCACCACATTCGACGGACCCTACCGCTTATCGTCTCCTCGCCACCTGCTGCCGCCTCGCCGCCCCCGCCTCGCCGCCGGCGATTCGCCAAACACCACTGTTGCTCCACCTTTCCCTCCTCGTCGGTCGCCTGCGCCATGATCACCATCCGACACAGCGGATTGCGCCTACCCGACCGCTCGCGTTATCCGTCCCCGCAACATTGCTGCCCCCGCAACGTGCCTTGTTGGTCGTCTCCGGCGGATGCTTCGCCGCTGTGGAGCTGCTTCTTTTGGTGGATGCTTGGCCACTCTCTGGTTGTTTTCGTGGTCTCAGTCAGTGCCCTCGGTGATGTTGTTCTTCATGTAAGTTCATCTGTGTTAGGTCACTTGGTGGGTCTTGGCGGGTTGGTGAGATCTTCTCTTCTGTTCTGTAGTAGTCGTTCTGCTAGTTCTGTGGCCGTTTGTTTTCGTTGGCCTTTCTTCAGTTTTTTATCTGTTGTTAGTCCTTTGTGTGCTTGTGTCGGTCAACTTCTGTTTGGCCAGCATCAAGTTATGTCTGTAATCTGATTCCCTCTTAATGAAATACGTGCTAAGGCACATTCGCGAGAAAAAAAGTGCTGCATAAGATTGCTCATTGCGGGCTTGCATATTTTCGTGACTACACAGCACAGCTGGTACTCCCTCCATTCCAAACTATAATTCATTTGATTTTATCAACCATAAGTTCAATTACTCGTCTTATTCAAAATGTTTGTGCAAAAGTAATTAAATTTATATCATTCTTGAAGAACTTTTATTAATAGTAAAGCAAACAACAACTAAAGAAGTGATATTTTGCACAAATGTTTGAAGGAGGTGGTGGTCAAAATTGGGATAAAAAAGTCAAACAAATTATAATTTGAAATGGAAGGGAATAGTTACAACTACAAGTGGCGGCATCCATCTTGATGTTGCGAATGCTACCGTTTAAACGAATATTTTTTGTGTTATATTTATTTTTATGTTGTGAACTTCTGTAGATGAATCTACTCCCTTCGTCTGAAATTATTAGTTGTTCTAGTTTTTCTAGATACATTGATATTTCTATGCACATAAAAATTATTCATCTAGAAAAATCAAAATGACTAATAATTTAGGATGGAGGAGTAGGTCATAACAAAAATCACACACCTCTTTTAATATGCAGACTTCTCCTTTAATTTCATACTTTAAAAGTGGTATATGTATAGCAAAAGCATGGGAATAACAGACTCAGATTAGGATTTCCAACTAATAAGCCATCCAGCCTTTTGTTCGTACGCGATTGCGCGGTGTATGTACTATTGTCTTGTTATTTAAGCGCTGTCGTTGAAAGCCAGCTGAAAAAATAAAGTAGATTTTTGGCAGTGATCAAATAAGGTTTAGAAAAAAAATGTCTCAAACAAAGTTATTGTGTAATTTGAGACACACAATATCTCTTTGCAAAAAAGATCGAAAGAAAGCTACCGGAAAATTTATTCTGCCTTTAGAACGTGCCACTCTATGTTGAATTTGGCCTAATAAGATAAGTACATACAGCACCATAAGACTACATGTATTTTAGATGCCAAGATTATTGCGCGCGAATTTATCGAGCAGCGGTCTCCAAGCAAGCAAGGCGGCCCCGGCCATGATCCCTCCGACGATGCCGCCGACAATGGCGGCCCGCGGCCCGCGGTGCATGCAGTAGAGCGCGCCGACCCCGGCGGCCGCGCTGTTGATCCAGTCGTCCGCGCCAGACCTGCAGTGGCTCACGCCAGACTTGGAGCCGGAGAAGAGCGTCGCCATCACGGCGACACGGTTGCCGTGGGAGCGTCCCACGGAGCTGCAGTTGTTGAGGACGCGGTTGACGCGCAGCTTCAAGGACTCGCCGCGCTCCGCCTCGACGGCCGCGCGGCAGAGCCCCGCGACGGCGCCCGCCGAGGCGGCCGTGAGGTAGCCGACACCGGTGTACAGGATGAGGTCCTCGCTCCAGGTGCGGCCCTTCCGGAGCGCCTCCTCCTCGAAGAGGATCTCGGGCGAGGTCGAGCGCTCGTAGAGCGCGCGGTACGCCGGGTTGGCCAACACGACGCCGACGTCGGGCAGCGGGACGACCGTGGCGGTGCGCCGGGCCTGCCTGCAACCAGGCCTCGTCGCGGTGGTCGGCGTGCGACATGATGATTACCCGGCGAGCGGATCGGAGAGACGGCGAGATCACCCGATGAGACACGCGGGGTGTGTTTCCGTCGGGTCGGTGGATGATTCGGGGCGTGGCGTGGCGTGGGATTCAGGGTTTATGAGGAAGAGATCAAGTTGGAATTGGAAGCGGTAACGACCGTGCTGCATCGAGGTGCCCTAGCGAAGAGGCCTGGCCCGCTAGCTCGGCCCATTGGGCTTTTTGCTTCTGCATCTACTGCTAGTTGTTTTGCACACAATCAGTAAGTGTACCGTTTACGAAGACGCTTTGCTGTCTCCTCTCGCTCGCTCTTCCCCCTTTCCACAGTACTCACAGGCGACCGGCGGGCGATCTCTCAATCCCGGCCCGATCCCGTCGATTCATCCCCTCCGGTGTCCTCGTCGGCGTCGGAGGGAGTGGATCGGCGCGGATTCGGGTCCGGTTTGTACATACCTACTATCTATAGGCGTAGTTCGTAGGCTAGTAGGTTAGGGTTTCCCTAGGCGGCGGCGGCTAGGTTTCTACTCCCTCCGAGGTGCGGCGGTGGGTGACGGCGGCGACAGCAGCGTTGGCGTTGGAGGCGTCGGCTCCTGCGGTTGCACTTCTTGGAGGTTAGCTATCCTTCTTCTCTTTTGTGGTAGGGAGGAAGTCCTTCGTTTCCCCATGGGATTTCTGTCCCGGGCCATGGTCATGGTGCCGGTTTGGATCGGTTGGTGGGAGAAGAGTTCAGAATATTTTGCTGCTACTCCTTGGTTCATCGGAGGAGTTTTTTGTCCCAGATCGAATCGGATTCGGGTTGGTTGCTTGTTCCCACCTTCGGTGGTTCAGTTATCCTTTTGGGTTCTTCGTCGCCCGACGATGTGGGATTCCTGGAGGTCCTTGATGCGTCGGATCCCTCGTTGCCTGTCGATTGTTTTGCCAGCTCGTTCAGCGTTCCAACAGCATGTTGATCCTGACATGCCACTCAAGACGGCGCCAAAAAAACTTGTTCTTCGGCAGGGAGGTGGTCGGCATCAAGCTGGGAGCTCAGGCCGGCGGCGGCGAGAACGACCGGGAGTGCTCAAGGACTGGAATGTATTTTCTATTTCTTTTAAGGGTGTCTTTGCACTTTTGGCTGTAATCACCGAATATTAATGAATGAAATCCCGGTTTTTCTCAAAAAAAAATCAGTAAGTGTGAATCCTGTCTCTCATAATTACCCTTACTGCTTTTGTTACATTTGTTTTTTTTAAACACAGGCAGGAGAGCTGCCGATTACACTGAAAAGAAGATAAAAACACAGATTGAGCAATACAACAAGAAATACAAACGCAGCAATCCAACACCAAACCTCTCAACAAACATATCACACCACTCAAAACACACCCCAAACATGAAGCTAACATTCCAGACAGGGAGACCACTTAGTCCTCGCAATCTCCACAACTCAAACGCCATCGTTGGCTGCCGTTTGCTTTTGTTACATTTGAGTATATAATGAGATCTATTCTATTCTTGAGGAGATCAGCTATATACATATGACTAGATTAGGTTATACTCATATGGTTCTTCGTTGAAGAACAGAAGTGTTAAATGATTATGTCATAAGTTAATGTATTCGCAAAAAATTGTAAGTTAATCTGTTTGCATTCATGATATATGTATTTAAGTGAATTAAATCTAGATGCGCTAATACTTCCAATAGTAGTACCCATCTGGTGAGAGAGAAATCCAAATGCCAAATTAAAGGAGAGTTTGTTGCTTCCTAGCTGCAGGCGATCGAATGCGTGTACGTTCATGCTTGCGTGGCACTAGGCATGCGAGGACTCAATCTCTTCCTTACGATTCCTGGCCAATTCCCTGGCCTGGGAGCATGCCACGTCGCCATCCGCTCCCGGCCGTCCGATCAGCGGACAGCCAAGATCAAGCTTTCCTCCACCATTTTACAAAAAAACCCTCAAACTTTCTAGAAATAAAAATCCGCCGTCCATCCCTCTCTCTCAGAAAATTTTACAAAAAAGCCCCTAAATTTTTTCGAAACCATCCAGCAGTCCACCACCACCCGGCCTTTTCGACGCTGTTCATCCACAACATCGCCGCAAACCCTCGTCGCGCCGGTATAGCTGGCCAACTGGGCCGAGCCCGTTGGGCCAGCACGGGCCCGGCCCAAGAAAGCACGGCACTAACCCGGTCCGACCCGGGAGCATGCGGGCTAGTGCCGGGCCCGTGCCAGGCGCCGGGCCGTGCCTGGGCCGCGATCAAGGCCCGCGGCACTAGCACGGGACCGGCCCGATAGAAGCGGCAGCACGAGGAGGCACGGCCTCGGCCCGTGAGGCATGGAGGCGGCCCGATGGGCACGCCGCAACCTCCCCCCCACGCCCCCGGTGACCGTTGGATCGTCCCGTTGGGGAGGCGATCCGCCCGTTGGTGGCTGGGCTATATAAGCCCCGGCGCCGGCCACCCTCCCTCCCAACTCTAACCCTGATTCATTTCCTCCCCCCGGCAGCCGCTCGCCTCGCCTCTCTTCTCGTCTCTGATCTCTCACCCTCTCCCCTCGTCTTCCTGAGCTCCGGTGAGAGGCCGGGGCCTGGTGCTGGCACTAGCAGACGGCACGGCCTTGGAGACCCATCATCTCGATCTCGCACAGACCATGTAGCGTCCTCATCTCCTTGTCGTCATCCTCGTCATCTCCGTCGCCATCGCCGCCGCCGGACTCTGGTGCTCCGGATCCGGATCTAGCGTAAGTGAAACGAATCCTCTCCCTCTCGTTCGCTCTCTCTCAGTCTCAGACTCTCACTCACTTCTTCAGTTCTTCTGTAGATGTAGAAGGGATCCGTTGAGGAACCAGGGCCGAAAGCGGAGGGCTGGATCCGTGCTTCATCCACATCGCCAGTGCACCTGGTGCTCCAGCTACAAAGGTAAGTCCCAAACCCTAACCCTAATCCTAGATCCAATCATCCAGTACCGTTTCTTCTCCAAGATTTAACCCTAACCCCTGTTCTTTTCTGTGTTGCATTGTAGCTGTTGAGGAACCAGGTCACTGGCGCTTGAGCATGGCCGGATCTGACAAAGAGACGGTGGAGGTGGGCATGAACGAGGAGCGGCGGTTGTGCGGCTTGGCCTGAGATGACGACGAGGACAACATGGACGAGGACCGCACGGCCCTATTCGGCGCAACCGCTGATGATGCTATTCCCGTCGACGGCGACGGCGAACATGTTGAGGAACCACCTGCACCTGATGGTAACACCGCCAAGCGCCCACGCCCCTCTACCTCTCCTGTCTGGGCTGACTATGAGAAACTATTCAAGGAAATCAATGGTAAGACGGTCAGGTATGGAGCTTGATGCCTTCACTGCTCTAAGGTCTACTCTGCTTTCTCTAGTGGTGGCACTGGTCACTTATCCCGGCACATTTTAGTTTGCGTTAAGAAGCGTGAAAAGGATCGCATGTCTCAGTCTCAAATCTCTTTTACTTCTGATGGTAGTATGCGTACTTGGGACTACTGTCCTATGCGCGCTCGTACTGAACTTGTTCGATTGATTGCTAGACTTGATGTTCCTATCTCTCTTGGTGAATCTGAGGCTTTTGTCGAGTACATTAAAAATGCTCACAATCCTAAATATACTAAAGTGTCTAGGCAAACCACCTCTAGAGACATACTGAAGTACTTCACTGATTGCAAGGCTAAACTTGTTGAGACTTTTACTACTTCTGTTAACTATGTGTGTCTAACCTCCGACATTTGGTCTGGTAATACCAAAGAGGATTACATTAGTGTTGTTGCTCACTACATAAACTCTGACTGGCAACTAGAGAAGAGGGTGCTTGGTCTGGTTCTTATTGATGTGTCCCACAATAGGACAAAATATTGCTGACCGTGTAGCATCTGTTCTTGCTGATTATGGTTTGTCTGAAAAGGTGTTTGCTGTTACTTTGGACAATGCATCGTCTAATGCATCAGCCATGCATAAACTGAAACCTATTCTGTCTAAATACCTTGGTCTTGAAGTAATTGATGAATCAGAGTATGCATCATCTAGTTTAAACAATGCAGTCAATTCTATATTCTTGCATCAGCGTTGTGCATGTCATATTCTGAATCTGATTATCAAGGAGGCACTAACTACTCTTAAGCCTTTGATAGAAACATTTAGAACTGCAATATCATTTTTAAATTCATCTAATCAGAGGATTGCTGCATATAAAAGCTACTGCATTGCAACTGGTGTTAGGCCTAGAAAGTTTCAACTGGACATGGAGGTTAGGTGGAATTCTACCTACCTAATGCTTAAACATCTGTTTCCTCATAAGTCCCCTTTCACTACTTTCATCCAAGCTCAGTATCCTAGGGATGAAGGTGAGCCTTTGCTGTTAACTGAGGATCATTGGATGATGGCACAAAAAGTGCTATCCTTTCTTGAGTTGTTTTATGATGCTACTGTCACATTGTCTGGTGTGTACTATCCTACATCTCCACTTATGATTCATTATCTTGTTAAGATTTCTCTGCACCTAAAAAACTATGCTAATGATGTGCACATCAGATCTGTGGTGCAACCTATGATAGACAAATATAATAAGTATTGGAGGGACATACCTTTGCTTTACTCTTTTGCATTCATCTTGTACCCCAGAGCTAAAATGAAAGGTTTTACTAGGGTGCTAAGAAGGCTAGGTAATCTCACCAGTACTGATTATTCTGCTTATTTGGTTGGCACTAGAGCTAGACTTGCTAATGTTTACAATAAATATGATGAGAAATATGGTGCTGTTAGGTTGAGGAGGACTGACCCTCCTGTCCTGTCTGGTAAGTCAAGATCTGCTTGGGATGAAATATATGATGATGATGGTCCTGTTTTGGGTGGTGGTATCTTGCCTGGTAATCCTAACATGTCTAGAGATATATCTGCAACTTCTCTACTGAATGCAGTAAGGTCATCAGCTTCTAATGCTTCTGAACTTGTGTCCTACTTGGACTGTGACACTGTAAACCACCTAACTGATGACTTTAACATCTTGGACTGGTGGCATCAGCACAAACTTACATATCCCAGTACTGTCAATCATGGCTAAAGATATCTTAACTATTCCTGTGTCTACCATATCTTCAGAATCCACTTTTAGTATGACTGGCAGGATTATCGAGGAGCGGCGAAGGAGTTTGAAGCCTGAAATGGTGGAGATGCTGACCTGCATCAAAGCCTGGGAGGCTGCAGAAGCAAGACTGCAACAGAATGTGGAGGACAAGGAGCTTGAGGAAGCTTTTGAAAAACTTTATCTTGATTCATGATCATTTATGTAATGACCTGTAATATTTAGGACTTGGACTCTAGAACTTTAAGTTTGAACTGTGATGTAATGAACTACTTAATTGGAGCTTGGCTGTATTCATTTTCCCTCTCTAGGGTTTCTCACAAGGGTGAGTTTTACCTAGAGAGGTTTTTAATGAGGCAGCCATAGCACAAGCTCCTAATAAAATTGATTTTTTGTTAACTGTTTGAGTTTGGTTTGTGTCTGAGTTTGATTCAGTTCAATTTTTTATCTGTTATTTGCTTCTATATGTTTGAAACTTGAAAGTGCTTGAAATTTAGAGTTGAATGTTGTGTTTTGGCACTATAGTGCTAGTGCCGGCACTGGCACTACTGTGCCCCTTGGCACGGCACGGCACGACAAAGTGTTAGCCGTGTCGTGCTAGTACCTTGACACCGGCACGGTGGCACTACTGGGCACGACACGGCTAGTTTGCCGTGCCACTTAGTGCCGTGCCGTGCCGTGCACGGGCCGTGTAGTGCCGTGCCAACACGTTTGGACAGCTATACGCGCCGGCCCCGCCAAGACCAAGCTCCACGCCGTCGCACCTCGCCTGAGCCGGTCTCCATTGCATCCTCTGGCTGAAGCTCTCATTCTCCCTCCACCTCTCTTGCCTGTTGTCGTACTGAGGCAGAGCGCCGCCTCGGCCATGGACGCCACACGCCAGCATCGAGCACCGCTCACCACCAGCCACACGCCACCGCCTGCCGTTGCCGCTTTGCTCGCTGTCGTGCACCACCGAACCAGTGCCGCGCCCACCGCTCAACCATGCCGACGCCTCACAGTTGAAGCCGCAGCCACGCCCACCAGCTCCGTCCCGCTCCTCTGCTCCGCCCGCGCCCTGCCAAAGCCACCTCCCCGTACCACTCCTGCACCACCGCCCAACACGCCATGACCGCCGACGGCCTGCTCTTTCTCTCTCCTATTCTCTCTTTCTTCCTATTTCCCCCCTCCTGTTTTCTCGGACGGCGAAGACGATGGGCAAGCAGCACTGTGAACGAACACCTCCACCTTATCCCTTCCCACCGACCCCACCAGTCATAAGCACAGCCCCTCTTCCCTTCCTCCGTAAACCCGGTCCAATGAAATAAAGAGAGAGAAAGGCAAGACCCCAGATCGGCTCATGTGTCCATGGGTCCACTGCCAGTTAACCTGACTGCACTCCGGACCCCAAGGGTCAGCTGCCGGAGAATTGCTAGGAGCACCTGGAAAATGTACACAAGATCGTGAAACTCCATTTTCCATGTATAGAAAAATTCCCAGAAAATTTCTAAATAAACTAGGTACACCCAAGACCCTACCCAAATATTTCGACCACCATTGCATTCACCAAATTTCCAGAAATATTTTCCCAGAGAATATCCCATGTATCTTTTTCATTTTTAATCTTTGAAAAATCATACCTTGCTCATCCTAACTCGGATGATTCCACTTCCATAATTCCTCTAAAATCATGCTCCACAGTGTAGTGACTGTGTAGTTTATAATTCTCAGTATTTATGTTTGCCATAATATTGTTTGCCATAATATTTGAATTACTACTCCATGCTTATTTGACACTTTCTTTCTTTTCTTCAAGTGGTCACAAAATGCATCTCCAGATAAACATTCATTGCGGATATCATCACAAGCCTCACACTTATATGAATGAAAAACTTATATTCCTATTTTCATTGACATAAACCTGAAGTCTCAACTGCTAAAATCAAAGGGTCCTCTACTTGCCAGCACGGCAATGCCGCGACGGCTTTCTAGTTTATTCGAGTGGTGGCCGAGATGCGAATCCTTGCGGTGGTGGTGTCTCCTTCCGCATGCCACGTGGGTTGATCTCTGAAGATGAATTGGCTTTTTTCCGAGTATACAGTACAACTCAGACAATCACAACGTACGCATACTCACCCCTCTATGGACACACATACGCAAACAAACTCAGACACTCACAACATATGCATACTCACCCCTCTATGAATATGCAAACCATTGCAAGTATAACGCCGTTAAATTCTGAAAAATTCGCTCCCATAGGGAGTCGAACACAGGACCTCAGATTAGCTCCCATAGGGAGTCAAACTCAGAACCTCAGATGCTACTGAAACTTTTGTAACCACCATGCTACAGATCCTTTCGCGATGAACTGGCCATTTTGGCGAGACAGCCCCCTAAACCATTTAAAATTGGGTCAGTTGGATCCATGCCACTACAATTTCACGAAGTTGGATTTCATGTTGAAATCCATGCCATTGAGTGGCATGATTTTCAACGTGAAACCCAATTTCACGGAGTTGTGGTGGCATGAATCGAATTTTCCCTTTAAAATTCGCCCGGTACTGAAACCTACACTGAATTTTGTTTACGAAAACGTTCCATGTCGTCGTCCCTGCTTATATATTGTAAGCACCAAGCTGTACTGAAAACCATATAATTTCTCCCTAGATTCTTGCTGAACTCACGTGTACGCTCTAACGTGGCAGTTCTCCATCCACCAATTAAGAGCTACATCAGATGATCAGACTTGAAATAATTAGGGGACAGTTTGGCAGGGCTCCGGCTCCTCCAAAAACAACTCTGGCTCTGGCTCCTCCAGTGGAGCGGCTTCTCTGGTGGAGCTGGAGCCGTTTTAGAAAACATTTGGCAAAACAGCTTCACTTGTTGGATTGAGGTGGTAAAAAGTCTAAATTGTGCTTTTTTCTTTTTTTCCTTGTTTTTCCTTTTCTTTTTTCCTCTTCTTATCTATTTTCTTCCCTTTCTTTTTTTCTCCTCTCTCCGCTTATCCAGTCGCCGGCCCCTTCCTCGCGTTGCCTAGCCCCGCCGCCTCCTCCGCCGCTTGGCCTCCTCCTTCAAGCGGCGGCCCCCCGCGCCTCCTCCACTCGCCGGCGGTGGCTTGCGCCTTCTCCTCCTCCAATCGCGGCGACCCGCGCCTCCTCCTCCTCCACCCAAAGCACCGGCGTCCGGCGCCTCCTCCTCCCCGCAGCCGCCGTCGGCCACCTCCTCCGCGCGGCCGCCGCCGGCCACATCCTCCCAGGCCCCGCAGAGCGCGCCCCTAGGCTCGCCGCCGGCCACCTCGTCCCGGCCCTGCAGGCCGCGCCCGTTGGCTTGCCGCCGGACCCTACTCGTGGCCACTGCCGCACCTCCTCCCCATGGCCGCCGGAGGCCACGGTCTCCCCACGGACCGTGCGCCCCTGCGACGTCGTCGGCCGGCCACCTCCCCGCGAACCGCGCTTCGGCGAGCCCCATCCGGGGGCAGGGCTGGCAAAAGGGCATAAGGAGCCACGGGAGCCGGACGGAGCCACGATTTTGTGGCTCCACCTCGCCCGATCCGCTCCAGTCAGCGGGATTCGAGGGGCTCCAAGCTGCTCCAAGGTTGGAGCCATCCCTGAAAATGCCGTTTGGGAGGGTTCCAGCAGAAGCCGGTGTTGGAGCCGGAGCTGATGCCCTCCCAAAGAGGGCCTAGGTATAAGCAGATGCCCTCCCAAAGAGGGCCTAGGTATAAGCAGTGCATGCATCGCGCCAGCTAGAACTTTTGAGCTAGCTTTTGACTTTTGAGCTAGCTTTTGAAACGCAACATACAAATCCTGGAAGGACAAAGATTCTAGCAGCAAGAACAAAACAGACCCTAGTTTATGCAGTTTGCCTTGTGGGGGCAAGCCTGGCATTAGGACTATTTTATGTTCCAAATTCTTAACTCGATCGTTATGGAGAGACTAAAAAAAATCAAACATGCAGATAATGAGCTAAAGTAAGTTGCAGAGACCAGTGGGATCCCATCGATGGCAATGAGCATCGCTTCTCTTGTTCCTTGGGCAAATCCAGGAGCTATATATAGCTTGTGTTAATTAATATGTAGGACCCTGCAGCTAGGTTCTTTTTTTTTTTCAACGATGGCAATACATATAGCACTCAGCTTAGCTTCATATGTAGGCTGTCCATGGAACCTTGTCCCCTATTAAAGGGCCATGTTCGGTTCATAGGTTGCTTGCCATGCATTTTGTGGTGTGTGTGTGTGAGCTAGGGAAGGCAGCTCACTACCGGAAAATTGAAAGTCGCCGTGTGTCTCATAGTTCGCCGTGTGTTTTCTTTCGGGCACACAGCGAAGCCATACTTCGTCGTGTGCTTTTTCTGGCACACGGAGAAGTAATGGTTCGCCGTGTGCTTTTTAGTGGCACACGGCGAAGTCAAGCTTCGCCGTATGCTTTTTTTTGACACACGGCGAAGTAATAGTTCGCCGTGTGTTTTTTTAAGGCACACGACAATGCAATAATTTTTTTCTCCGTGTATGACGGCCGTTAGGAGGGGGCAGCGGCGTTAGGCTTTGCCGTGTGCCATGAAAAGACACACGGCAAAGTCAGACCTTCGCTGTGTGCCTTTTGAAGGCACACGGCAAAGCGGACAACAAAAAATTATCCCCTGCCCTTTATTTTTTTTCCCAATCCACAAGCAACATGTTGTTGTCCGTGTTAAAATTTGGAACATGTTTGTATTTGTTTGCTATTTTTAACTAATTAATTACATTTCAAACAATTTTTTGAATCAGATCAAATGTGAACTGCAAGTGGTTCAAATAGTAGATCAAAATGAGTGAAAAAATGATATTCATGTTATTTAGCCCAATTTAAGGCCATACCCATGAAATTCAAAGAAATTTCGAACAACTTGACCAGGAAACACGACCACGACCGTGTCTGAATGATTTTAAAATTCTAAAAAATGCAAGTGAAGTCTAAAAATTGTGAGATTTGTCAACAACTGATGATATCATATGTGGAGGCTATGGTAAAAAATTGAGTGAGTTTTGGAATTTTATCACATACGATGCTTACAAACGGAAATATCTCCGAAGAAGAATCATAGAGTTTAGAAGGATGCAGTTAGTATATTTGTGATTGTATGTGAGAGAGAAAGTGAATATATTTTTTGAATACAAACTTTTTTATACAATCTCATATGAAAAAAGGTTTTATACAAATGTCGTACAACTCGATGTAATCTTAAACTTTGCAGTTTAGAACTTTTGTATTTGAGATTATTTAATATTTTAAAATTTCATTATGAGTTATCTGATTTGAAATCATAAATTTTAAAACTTTCAAATGACCTCGGATATAAATAAGTTCTGTACTAAAGTTGTGCAACTCAACAAAATATAAAACTTTGTATTTGAAATTTTTTATTAGAGATTTTTATTACTTCTAAAAACATTATAAGCTATTTGATTTCAAATTTCAAATTTTTAAAACTTTCAAATGATCTTGGATGTAAATAAGTTCTATATGAAAGTTGTAGATCTCGAAAAGATGTAAAAGTTTCCAGTTTATAATGTTTTCGTTTGAAATTGTTTAGCCATCCAAAAATTCATTGAAAGCCAGCAGAGAAAACACAAGTGCCACGTCAGCGATCCACCCCTCAACATGGAGGCTTCTCATTGGTCCAAATCTGATCACACGGATCCCTCCCCCTCTCTCTCGTCTCTCTCCCACTGCAGCAGCAGTGCATGGCGCCTCTCTCCCTCTCTGATTCTCTCCACCAAGCAGACCAGAGCCGAGAACCTATGCCACACTAACACCTGCACCCCTCTTCTCCTTTGACCAAGCCGGCAGCAGCAACGAGTAGCCCATCCTCTCTTCCCCCCTCCGATCGCCCCTCACCGGAACAAATCGATCGACCGGTGAGAAGGGGCGGCGGGGCGAGGAGTGGTGGGACACGGCCAGCAGGAACTCCGGCAGCAAGGGGCGAGGCACAGCGGCAGCGACGGCGGCTAGGCGGGGAGTGGTGGCCGCAGCCAGCAGGAGCTCTGGCAGCAGGGGGGCGAGGCGAGGCACAGCGGCCGCGGCCGGTGGCAAGCTGGGTAGTGCGACGGTGGCCGGCGGCGAGCAAGGGGGCGCGCGGAGGCAGCACTGCGCTGGGAGTGCGGCGGCAGCGAGCTGGGCGAGCACGGCGACGCATGGCTGCGGAACCGGAGCAGGGACGCGCGCGGAGGCAGCGCTGGCCGCTGGGAGCGCGGCGGAGAAAGCGCGGCGGCGCATGGCTCCCTCCTCGCCGCGGTGCCCCTCCAGATCCGGCGCGGGGGCCTCCTCCTCCTCTGGTGGCAGGGGCTCACCTGCCTCTCCTCTCTCCGGCGGCGGTACCAGGGGTGCGGCCGGCGGTGGGGGCAGCTGGTGGATTCTTTTTAATTATTATTGAAACTTTTTGCCGTGTGTCGGATTTGGCTCACGGCGAAGCCGTCCACCCCGCCGTTACCCTGCTATTCTCCGTCGCCGCGCCGTCTCTACTTTTTTTTCGCCGTGTGTCATCAAAAACACACGGTGAAGTCTGTGCCGTGTGCCCGATAAAGGACACACAAGAAAGAACGTGTTTGCCGTCGGGAGGGTCGCTGTCGGGTCTTCGCCGTGGGCGCCCGACGGCGAACCCTTTTGCCGTGTGCTTTGGGCCTTTTGCCGTGTGTCTTTGGCACACGGCAAAGGCCCATGATCCGGTAGTGCACGGATCACTACGGAGCAGTGAGCTAGTACACACCTAGTGGCGGATGTATGATTGAGCTCCAGAGAGGCTCTCTTCTTCTTCCTCCTCCTCCTCCCATCTCCCCTTCCCTCTTTCTTCCTCCTCAAATTGTATGGAGGGCTTGTGGGGCTCCAATGGAGTTTCTGGGTAGGGATCGGAGGGCTGGAGGCTGGAGCCCCTCTGCACCCACACTGGCTCCGCCCCTGCGGACCCCTAAATGGAGTACCCAGCCATAGGACCCTGCATGATTCATCTCATTTCGCCCGGGAATCAGCGACAAGAGAGCGAATAAGACGACATGGCATGATGTTGTTTCGGCTCATGCTCTCCCATTCCTGTTGTGAATCGCCACGGCCGATGGGAGAGATGAGCCGAACCAATATCACTCATGTCTTCTTCATTCGTAGTGAACTTACTGGACTCCCATCGTCTGGACTGGTAAGTGTTCTCCTCAATACTACTGATGATACAGTCTAAGACTGGAGCTTGACGAATGGTTGGTTTGATTTTGAAAGAACTGAACCCGGCTTCTAGTTTCTTCCTTAAGATTGATTGATCTCCAAAGGGAGCTCAGTCGTTAACTATGGGTTTTCACCTCTGAGCTAATCTATATATTCTATATAGATGCAACCCACTAAGTGTCATAATTGTATTTCTCTCAATTCTCGTGATGCCACATCATCAATCCACTAAGTGCCATATTGCTATGTCATGAACCCACTAAGTGTCATAATTTCTATTTCTCTCAGTCATGTTTTTCAATATGTTGCGGTTCATCAAAAGTATAAATAAAGAAGAAGCCCAACAGCCAAATTTTTTATTTATCAATTAAATATTACTCTATGCAACATACATATGTTAAATCCCCTCCCTTTATTTTCTTTTATTATTGTCTCATGAACATTATTTTCATTTATCAATTAAATATTAGTCTATCTAATATTAATAAATAAATCCACATTTGTTTCAAAAAGAAAAACAATTAGTCTCCTATGGATATTTCTGTCTTCTAAAATTGATGCATCCCACTAGGAAATGTTAACAAAAAGAAAAACAATTAGTCTCCTATTGTATTTCTGTCTTCTAAAATTGATGCATCCCACTAGAAAATGTTAATTTATATTTCTCTCAATCCCCATTGAGCCACCAACAATGGAAGAAGCACTCATTCATCCACCTTACTATGTCTCTTCATTTCTCTCATGTTTGTAACTTGATCATCCAAGCTGTCATTTCCTTAAGTCTCTCTATCTAACAATACACTACCACCACCACCCCTTCCACTTCTCATGATCTGTAGAACCCAACGCTCTATATATTTTGCTTAGTTGAAGCCATCGTAGCGTTACACACACTCTCGACTCCATTATTCCATTCGGTTCTGGTAGCTCCTTGCCTTCTCCAGCTAGTTTTGCTACTCTTAAATTTTGTCTTGCATCACTGTGGCATGCAGGAAGAGCACCATGAAGGATTGTTCTAGGTCTCTTCTCTTCAATGTTACACATTCATTCATTATATTCTGATATTGATACTATGTTTGGTTCCTCCTTAATATTTTACTGTTTGATACAACTATATTTGTACAACTATATTTCTAATTATCAACATTTCACACACAACTGCATTCCTCACATTTCATTTTTAAAAAATATTTGCATAAATTTCGCTTAGCCAAAGAGTCGATACAAATTCGAATCACTTCACAAAATGATGCAGACTTTTTCCATTTTCTCCTAGAATAAAATTAAAGCGATCTTACCATACCAATTACGATTCCTCTTTTTATCAGTTTCGTCAACTTGAATTTTTTATATGTACTTGAATTTTAGTATTTAAGACAGATCAGGTAACATTGTATAAGCACCGATGATATCATACTGAAACATAATACGCTTCCATTTTAGATTATGCATATATTGCTAATTTATTATTCATACTGTAGGAACTTGCAATGCTAACTCAATCCATAGGAGAATTTGATGATATGGTATCTTGGAAAAAAATATTTTCCTTCCATTATTTGACAATACAAAATATATTTAACTACTTCCTACATACAAAAATAATAACTAAACTTTGTATACTATATTCACATGTCGTAGTTGTACTATTTCTTGGGTTTGGATTTCCCTCCGTAAATTCACAAAATATAATTAAACTGTTCATTCATTTCTAATCTTATTTTTTTCCCTACTATAGTAATTAAACTATACCTACTGACACAAAAAAAATTCCTAAGAAAAAATTACCTGTACCTCTATACTACAATGCTTGAGATTGGCGCGCTCTCAGACACAGAACTACTATGCCGCTTTATTGTAATTTTTAGATTTAACTCAATACATCAATACGATGTTGCTTCGAACATAGTAGCGGATAATATCTTTCCATTAATATTTTAGGTCCACGTTCAGAAAGTTCTAGGTCCGGATCATCCGGGGTAGTACCGGATCATCCGGAGATGAACAGAGAGTTTCGGGCTCAGGGGCTGGATCATCCGGCTAGGGTCGGATCATCCGGTCATGGACAGAGAGGTTCGGCTGAACAGGCCGGATCATCCGGCCAGTGCTGAAAACTGCTGTGCAAAGTGATTTGTGAGTGCAAGGAGTGTCTCTCATGCGTGTAATTCATCTCAATAATGTACTTTAATGACCTAGATCAATCGAATGCATCCCCCTTGATAGTACGGTGGTCCTATACTCAATTTCAAGCTGAAAATTAGAATTAAACTCCAATAGGATCCACCATGTGTAGAATTTGAATTGGGGACCTTCCTTTCATCTTCTTCTTGATTATTTTCATTTATTCCTGCACACATCTTATTGAGAGCATCATATCCCAAATTGTGATTGTTAAGAATCACCAAAATCAATTTAGGGGCCTAGATGCACTTTCAATCTCCATCCTTTTGGTGAATGATGACAATACCAATTTGGGCTCATAAAAGGAGGAATAAAATGTGTGAAATGGAAATCAAGAGATAGGAGAGCTCCCCCTAAATATGTGCACGAATAACTCAAAGTGGCCTCAAATACCAATACAAATATTTAAGTGAACTCCCCTCGGAACATTGCATATATGTGCTCTAGTGTGAGAATATATCCGTGATGCATATGACAAGATCAACACACAAATAAAGTGATAAATAACATTACATCATCCATCCATAAGCATCACACGATAAATAGATAATAAGTTCAACCACACACTAGCAATTAGGTCTTACAAATGAAAAAGTTTCCCATGGCACACACCACACATCACACCAATACATAGTTTCTTACATGTCCATACATAAATTAAGAACGATAAGCGATAAAGATAGATGGGGGGTCTCCAATCACCAAATTCACTCCCCCTTTGGCATCAAGCGCCAAAAAGGAACATACTCATCATCGCCACCATCACCATCTCCATCGGACTCGGTCGCTTCATCATCACCACCTTCTTCTTCATCATCACCACCTGGAATCTCTTGACCGCCGTAGTCAAGCTCAATGTCATCATCACCTTGAGGTGGCACGAAGTCATCCCAAGGATCGTAAACCCTAGGAGGAGTGGGGTAATTCCAAGGCTCACGAACTGGAGAGTGAGGAAGATCAGCCGTGGTCATGAGTTCCTTTTGCCTCCTCTCTAACTTGAGGTGCTACTCATCCAAGCGCTTCTTTAGATCACGAATTTCATGCGCATTCTGATGACACATATTGAAGCAAGCAAACACACCTTCAGCAATCATAGTCAGCTTGCTTTTCTTGCCCTTGGACGCCCTGTGTACTCTAGAGGTGGAAGGTCCAGCAGTAGATGGTCTCGCAGGTGGAGGTGAGGGAGCAGCCCTAGAGGATGAAGCACCGGGAGCAAAGGATGATGGATAAGCACCTGGAAAGTCTCCCAAAGGCTCAATCTTAGTGCTGTGGGTGCCGATGTGAAGTGCTTGCTCTATCTTACCTTTGCTTGTACAATATGGCATATGAAGATTGCTGTGCAAGATGTTGAGTTGTGTCACTGTCTTGATCATATGAAAGATATACGGCACATAGTGACAAGCACTAGTGGAGTCATAAGAGCATCCAAGAATCTCATTCTAAACAAATTCCATAACTGCAAACTTTGGCTTCCCTGGAGCCATCTGAACAAGTAAATTCTTTGCTCTATGTGAGATGTTGTCAGAATCACCCCCTCTAGGAGTGAGAGTGAAGCGGAACAGAGTGTTGATCAGTCTATAGTATGGAGTGAGACCCTTGACCGATCCATACACAACATCACCATAGGCCACATCATACATGAAGTGCATTTTGGATGGCTCAAGCTCATTACCTGCATGTAAGTCTATCTTGGAATCATCTTGGCTCACAACAAGGCTACCACCAAACAAGACAGAGTGTCCGGTGTGCCCAAACAAAGTACTGAAATCAGCCATGTTGTAGGTGAACCTCTTCCCTCCAAGATTCCAATGGATAACTCTCTTATTTTCCTCAATGTAGAGTGTGACTTAGAATTGTGCCACCACCTCCTTATTCCAATGACACTGGAAGCTCATAATATCAACAAGGTCCATCTCCCAGCAACGAGTGTATACCGCATCGACCACTTCTTTTACCGGAGATGCCAATCTTCTCAGATAACCCCAATCGATCCACTTCATCTCAGTGGTGACATGCTTGTATGACATGATAACTAATTCATACCAGTCAGCCTGATGTGGAAACCAAAAGCGAACATCACCATAGAAACTGCGTTGTTCCTCCCTAGGATCCAAACTGTATCTCAGATTATCAATGGAATTTCCACCCCTCTTATAGTTCACCATGGAAGGATCACGGCGAACACGAGTAGGGCGAGTGACAGACGCCATAGAATCCACAAGATATGATAAATTGATGTCGTCATCAGGATCATCTGTCGGACTGCTAGGGTGACCTAGGGCAGAAGAGATGGACTGACCACGGGATTGTCTAGGAGGGTTACCTCTGCCTTGTCCTGGAGGATTCTCAGTACCACGACCTCTCTTATTGCTCTTGCTTATGCCCATATTGGTGCTCTTGGGTTTCCTATGAACTTGAGCTTCAGGACTAGGTGAATAATCCTCTGATTCAGAGTCGGTGGAGCGACCCTTCTTTTTGGAAACCTTGGTCTTCACCATCTGGTCAAGAGAATATGGGAACATGATTCAGAACAAGGCCTATAACCGGATCATCCGGGTCTGCGCAAAGAACACCCCAAAATCACAAATCCGAAGAATATAGCCCACCAAATCTTATGAAACTTTAGGCAAGACCTCTAGATAGGTAAAGAACATGATTCACCGGAGGAAATCACCTAAAGCTTCCTACATTGAGAGATCGGGGCGACGGGAGTTTTGAATGAGTTACCTTTGAGTTTCCCGCGCAAATCAAGAAGTTCCGGAGGAGAGATGGAGGGGAACAGAGTCTCTGAAGCGAGGGGAATCCAAAGAGTCCACCCACAGCGAAAACCCACCGTCAAATCGCGAGATCGCCGCGCGCAGAGTGGAAGAAGCAAGAGGCGGCGGCGGTGGAAGAAAGAAAGAAGAGAGGGGGGGGGCAGGCGCGGGCGCGAGCCTACATATAGGCGGACGTCCAGGTCCAGATGATCCGGTGTAGGGCCAGATCATCCGGCGGGTTCCAAAGCCGTCTGAGCACAGGGCTCCGGATGATCCGGGGAACACAAAAACATTGACAGATTTGATGAAGTGATGAGTTTTGATCCGATAAGAAAGTGTATGGACATATAAGACCCTTGACTCAAAAATGATTAGGCACATTCAATAATACATAACAATGATCATTTGAGCCAATGAGTGATTCAACGATCACAACATCAAATGTTTTGGAAAACTCACACAAATGTAATTTTCCCTATTCTAGGCATCAATACAAAGTACATGCAATAAATCAAGCCAAGTTACGAGAATCCAAGATATTTAGCTCACTCCTAAGAAAACAAAACATTTGCTCATCGAGTGGCTTTGTGAAGATATCGGCTAGTTGTTTATCGGTACTTACATGACTCAAGGCAATATCTCCTTTGGCTTCGTGGTCTCTTAGAAAGTGATGTCTTATGTCAATGTGCTTGGTTCTTGAGTGTTGGACAGGGTTATTGACTAGTTTAATGGTGCTCTCATTGTCACACAAGAGAGGGATCTTTTTATACTCACAGCAAAAATCACTCAAGGTTTGCCTCATCCATAGTAGTTGAGCACAAAAAGCACCGGCTGCAACATACTCGGCCTCGGCGGTGGATAATGCAACAGAATTTTGTTTCTTAGAGCTCCAAGACACCAAGGACTGGCCAAGAAATTGACAAGTCCCCGTTGTACTTTTTTATCTACCTTGCAACCGGCATAATCCGAATCGAAATAGCCAAGTAAATCAAAAGTGGAGCCCTTGGGATACCATAAGCCAAGGTTTGGAGTATGCACTAAATATCTCAAGATTTTTTTAACAGCTACCAAATGGCATTCCTTAGGATTACCTTGGAATCTTGCACGCATGCACACACTAAGCATAATATCCGGCCTAGATGCACAAAGATAAAGTAAGGAACCAATCATGGAGCGATATACCTTTTGATCCACGGATTTTCCATCTTCATTGAGATCAAGATGTCCATTCACGACCATAGGAATCTTGATTGGTTTAGCATCGGCCATGTCAAATTTCTTGAGCATATCACTTGTATACTTGGTTTGACATATGAAACTCGCTTCCTTCAATTGCTTGATTTGAAAACCAAGGAAGAACTTCAATTCACCCATCATGGACATCTCAAATCTCTTGGTCATGATCCTACTAAACTCTTCACAAAACTTTTCACTAGTAGAACTAAAGATAATGTCATCAACATAAATTTGACAAACAAAGAGATCTTTTTCTACTTTTTGAGTAAAGAGAGTACAATAGGCTTTGCCCATTACAAAGCCGTTCTTGAGAAGGAATTCACTAAGGCATTCATACCATGCTTTAGGAGATTCCTTAAGCCCATAGAGCGCCTTATAGAGCTTATACACATGGTTGAGATGCTTGGGATCTTCAAAACCCGGGGGTTGCTCAACATATACTAGCTCGGATAGAGGTCCATTCAAGAAAGCACTCTTGACATCCATTTGATATAGCTTGAAATCATGATGAGCGGCATAGGCTAATAAAATCCTTATTGACTCAAACCTAGCCACCGGAGCATATGTTTCTCCAAAATCCAAACCTTCAATTTGTGTGTAACCTTAAGCAACCAATCTAGCCTTGTTTCTTGTGACAACTTCATGTTCATCTTGCTTGTTCCGAAAAAACCCACTTGGTTCCGATCTCATTTTGCTTGGATCTTGGCACTAATTTCCAAACTTCATTTCTTGTGAAGTTGTTTAACTCTTCTTGCATTGCCATGACCCAATCCGGATCACCAAGCGCTTCATCTACCTTAAGAGGTTCCAAGGAGGAAACAAACGAGTAATGTCCAGAAAAAGTTGCTAAACGAGAACGAGTAGTTACCCCTTTTCGAATACTCCCAAGGATGTTGTCAACGGGATGATCCCGTTGAATACTTTGATGAACTCTTGGATGAGACACTTAGTGTTGTGGTTGAATAGGTTCACCATCATCATCATTTTGAGCTTGAGGTGCTTCTTCTTGAGTTTCTTCACCTTGTGCTCCCCCTTGATCCATGCCATGATCATGATCATCACCATGAATATGATCTTGATCTTGAGGGACTTGAGAACTTGATGCTTCAACTCTAGTTGATGATGATGGATCCTCATTTCTTGCGTCAACCGTAGCATGACCTCCCTCTTCTCTTGGCTTCACTTCACCTAAGCCCATTCTCATGATTGATATACTTGGTTCTTCATCATCTACAAAGTTCATATCAACTTGCTCTACTTGAGAGTCGTTGGATTCATCAAATTTCACATCTACCGTGGTCTCAACAACACCGGTGGTTTTGTTGAAAGCACGATAGGCGTGCTCGTTAGTACCATAGCCAAGTAAAAAACCTTCATCAACCTTTGGTGCAAACTTTGAGCCTTTGATTTTCTTGTTAAGTATGTAACATTTGCAACAAAAAACTCTAAAGTAATGCACCTTAGACTTGTTACCGGTGATTATCTCGTAGGGTGTCTTGCCCAAATACTTGTGGATGTAGAGATGGTTGATGGCATGACACGCCGTGTTGATAGCTTCGGCCCAAAAGCTATCCGGAGTCTTGTACTCATCAAGCATGGTTCTTGCGGCTTCAATCAACGTCCTATTCTTTCTCTCCACTATACCATTTTGTTGAGGGATATATGGAGCGGAGAATTCATGCTTGATCCCTTCTTCATCAAGAAATTCCTCAACATTGGTGTTTCGGAATTCCGAACCATTATCACTTCTAATATTCTTGATCTTCAACTCAAATTTATTTTGAGCCCTTCTAATGAATTTCTTGACAATTCTTTGAACTTCACTCTTATCATGCAAAAAGAATACCCAAGTGAAACGAGAATAATCATCAACAATTACAATACCATATTTGTTACCGCCAATGTTTATGTAGGTCGGTCCAAACAGATCCATGTGTAGAAGCTTCAATGGTCTTGATGAAGTCAAGATGTTCTTGGCGGGATGTGGAGCACCAATTTGTTTCCCCGCTTGACATGCACTACACAACCTGTCTTTTTTCAAAAACAACATTGGTTAGTTCTAGGATGTACCCATCCTTTTGAAGTTTGGCCAAATTTCTCATGCCGACATGGTCTAGTCGGCGATGCCAAAGCCAACCCAAGTCAGATTTTGCCACTAAACAAGTCTTGGGCTCAATCTTCTCCTTAGAGAAATCAACAATATAGACTTTGCCCTTCAAAAGACCCATAAAAGCAATAGAGGAATCATCCCTTCTAGTAACGGTCACAACCTCCATAGTAAACAGACAATTTTAGCCTATCAAACAAAGTTGTGAGACGAACAACAAATTGTATCCCAATTTTTCAACCCAATAAACATCATTAATTTAATTATTATGAGTGAGAATGATTTTACCCAAATCAGACACTTCTCCTTTGCTATTGTCTCCAAATACAATAGTTTTTTTTGGGTATATCATCCGTTTCCAAAGAAGTGAACAAGTCCTTCTCCCCGGTCATATGATTTGAACATTCATTATCAATCAACCATGCGCTTCCACCGGAGGAGTATGCCTACAAAACAAATTTAGGCTCAAGCTTTAGGTGCCCAAACTTGTTTGGGTCCTTGGAGGTTAGAATAAGCCATCTTGGGCGTCCACACACTCCTCAACTTCCTAGTGTGTGCACCAATGTACTTGACCACCATCTTCCCATTTTGAAGCATAACCGTGTAGTCAACGGTGTAGTTGCGTGATATGGGAGATGGCACATTCTTATTGCTTGAGTTGACCTTAGTTGTAGCCTCAACCTTGTTCTTATCTTGGTCAACATTTACCTTTGAGTCATTATGAGCCATGGTCATCAAATCATCAAAATTGGCTCCTTTCTTCCAAAGTGGGATGGCTTGACCCTTCACAATCTTAGTACCATTTACCTTGTTTTCTCTTGTAAAGCCAAGTCCATCATCAATGCTTGAAAACCGTCTAGCCGTGTCATAAGCCGGATGTGACTTAAAGTCACTCTTTGGCTTAAGATTACTCTTACCAAGTAGCATATTCAACTAGTCGATTTGATCATCCTTGCTCTTGATTGCTTCGTCTAGCTTGGAAAGGTTAGTGACACAAACATTTATATCATGATCATAACATTTTGAGCACCCTTTACTAGTGGAGGCATTAGAGTCAAGTTTAGCCTTAGAACTAGATTTGGTGCTCTCCCAAAGAGTGCTATAGCTTATTTCAAGATCTTTGTTTATATCTTTAAGGCGTGAATGCCCCTCTTGTAGTTCACTATGAGCATTCTTTAGACTAGCTAGTGAGTCCTTTGTTAAGGTATGATCCTTTGACATCCTCACATTTGAGTCATTGGCAAGAGACAAGTCTGTTGTCCATTTCTCAACCTTATCTTTTTCTTTAGCTAAAAATTCTTCTAGAGAAAGGTTTCTCTCCTTCTCAAAGACGAGCAAGTCTTCTTTCTCTTTAAGAGTCTCTTTCTTTTTCTCTAATTTCTCCACAAGCTTTTTAATTTGTTTATAGCTTTCTTTGCCAAATTTCTTTATCATGTTTTCTTTGTGTTGGGCCTCCTTTTTATCTAAGTCATCTTCTACTTCACTAGATTGGAGGTAGGAGAGGATGGAGAGTTTGAATAGTTTGCTAATTTATTCCACTTAGCCATGAGGCACATGGGGTGATCATCTTCATCGTCGGAGAGGTTGTTGAAGAGCCTTGGTGTTGATGAAGCGGTGAACAAGGTAAATGATGTCGTGCCCTCATTGTCGGAGTCATCACTTGACTCCCATCCTTCACCAACATGAGCCTTGCCATTCTTCTTCTTGTATTTCTTGCTCTTCTCCTTGTATTTCTTCTCTTTGTCATAACTCTTGTCCTTGCCCTTGTCCTTGTACTTCTTGTCTTCATCTTCATTGTTTTTGTTTTGAGGACAATCCGCAATGAAGTGATCTTTTTCACCACACTTGTAGCATTTTCTTTGTGTGATTCCTTTCTTGACGTTTCTCTTCTTCATGAACCTCTTTAAGTTCTTCACCATCAAGGCAAGTTCCTCATCGGTGCTTTCTCCATCACTTGAATCAACTTTCTTCTTTTGCTTTGCTTGCTTCTCATTTGATTCTACCGTCTCGCTTGGTTCGGCCTTGAGAGCAATGGTCTTAACTTCTTCTTCTTTAGCAATTGATTTGGCAACATCTAGGGCATTCATCTCATGGAATTGCAATGTGTTCAACAAGTTGATTGGCTTCATCTTCTTATAGTTATCTTTGCCTCCAATGAAGGTTGTCAACATATGATTCTTGGGTGCATAAGTTCTAAGCATCTTCTTTGTGACCTTGAAGACATCCCAATCCTTACTACCAAGGGCCTTGATGTCGGTGACAAGAAGAGTGAGCCTATTATGCATTTGTTGAACGATTTCATCCTTTCTCATGACAAATGCTAACAACTCTCCGTGGAGAAGATCCATCTTTTCCTCCTTGACTTCCTCTTTTCCTTCATGTGACATCTTGAGGGTGTCCCAAATCTCTTTTGCACTAGCAATGCCTCTAACTTTGTTGTACTCCATTGTGCTAAGAGAGCTTCTGATGACTCTCACGGCTTGAGCATTGCGAAATATGTAATGTTCATATTCCGGAGTAGCCACTTCATCTTTTCCAAGTTGGGGCACACCTACACACACAACCGTCTAAAGATGTGGGTTAAGTCCATATAAATGCACTTGCATATCTTCGCTCTAACGGGCATAGTCGGTTCCATCAAATGGAGGAGGTTTGCTCATTGGAACGGTAGAGAAAGAAATGTTGGAAGAGTTAGAGGATTGTGAAGTCTCATATGCATGAGACACCGAGTTATATCCTTGTTGAATCTTCTTTTCTTTCTCCAATCTCATCTTCTCTTCGAAAAGCATTTGAGCTTTCTTCTCAAGTCTTTCGTTCATTTTCTTCTTAATTTTTTTTCTCTTCGCTTGATCATCTTCTCTTGTTCTTCCATTTCGCCTTCAACATCGCTCACTTCAAAGTCACTATCATTGACTTCGAAGGTAACAGAGGTGCCACTTGCACTTTCATCCTTTTCTCCGGTCATAGTGCTTTTTCCTTAGCGGTTAAGCCTTAATCAAGAGATTAGGCTCTGATACCAATTGAAAGGATCGACACTAGGGCTAGAGGTGGGGGGTGAATAGGCCTGTTCAAAAATTTTCTGAAAAACTTGGCAGTAAAAATGTCAGGCCCGGATGATCCGGCCCTAAGTCGGATCTTCCGGACTTTCCAGGTCCGGATGATCCTACGTAGGTTCGGATGATCCGGCAAGCGAAAAGAATCTTGTACGAGATTTGAAATCTACTTAGCTTTTGACGATTCCCTTTGAATAGAAAATTGACAAATGAAGTAAACAAGACTGCAAACAAGTTCTACACAAGAGATATGCTACTAAAAAGTAGATCGGGTCAAAACGAGCTCAAGACCAATATGAATAACAAAATGAAGAACAAAAGTAAATGAGACACAAGATTTATCCTGAAGTTCACTCCTCGAAGGAGCCACGTCTCCGTTGAGGGGCTCACAAAGAGCAGGGTTTCCCTACAATCCTTTTTCCTCGTCCAATCAACCACGTAGGAGGATTGAGTCACTTACTAATGTTCTCACGAAGGGAGGGGAAATACAAACTTCTGGAGGCTCAACCACAAAGGAATGGAAGCTCACCGGCAACTCTAACCGTCTAGGAGCAAAGCTCCAAAAGTAAAAAACGCGAATCGATGAATCGAGGTTGCTTCAAGTGCTTCTTGAGATGAACACGCGAAAGCTCGTGAGATGTTCACAAACTAACTCCCAAATCTCACTTCCTCTCAATCCCTAGGTGAATCCTTATAAGAATCTAGCTTTTGGATGGAGGAGAGTGAAGGAATGAATGCTTTTGGAGCTGGGTTGTTCGGGGAAGAGGGAGAGAGTGAAAGAGGAGGGTGAAGGGATATTTATAGCCCCACCCCCGCATGTGATCGTTATATGTGTTTTCTGTGAGTTTCGAATCATCAGGGGTAATCTCGGATCATCCGGGTGAGTAACAGAATAGGCTAAAATACACTCAAAAAATTCCCAGGTCCAGATCATCCGGCATAGGTCCGGATCATCCTGTCTCACTCACAAAAACCTTTTATTTTAACTAGAAAATATGTCCAGAAAGTTTCAGGTCCGAATCATTCGGGGTAGTATCGGATCATCCGGAGATAGACATAGAGTTTCGGGCTCAGGGGCCGGATCATCCGGCCATGGACAGAGAGGTTGGGCTGAACAGGCTGGATCATCCGGCCAGTGATGAAAACGGTTGTGCAAAGTGATTTGTGAGTGCAAGGAGTGTCTCTCATGCGTGTAATTCATCTCAATAATGCACTTTAACAACCTAGATCAATCGAACCCATCCCCCTTGATAGTACGGTGGTCTTATACTCAATTTCAAATCGAAAATTAGAATTAAACTCCGATAGGATCCATCATGTGTAGAATTTGAATTGGGGGTCTTCCTTTCATCTTATTCTTGATTATTTTCATTTATTCTTGCACATATCTTATTGAGAGCATTATATTCTAAATTGTGATTGTTAAAAATCGTCAAAATCAATTTAGAGCGCTAGATGCACTTGACGGTAAATGAAATACCATCCCGTAATTGGGATACCGTCCACTGCAGTATGCGGCCCGCCGGGGAGCCAAGAGCCGGCTCGCGAGGCCACGAAGAGGGCACCGCCCTGGAACAGAAGCTGGGAGCGCCGGTGAGGCTTCCGCCGCCGCCGCCACCTGCATGGGCATCAAGCACCGCTGCCTGCGAGTCCGCCCCATGCGCGTGCACAGGGCTGCTCCGCAGTGCGCCAGGCGCGCCGCCGGTGGCCGGCCGCCACGGCGTTCCGTCGCACGGCGTGTCTGCTCACAGTAACGCGGTCGTGTCCACGCTAGTCGTGCCGCCGCAGCGGTGGAGGGAGAGGTCGCACGCGCGCTGTCTGTGCGGGCGGGCGGGCGGGACGGTGGCTGCTGGCTGGGCGGGCTGCCGGGGGCGGCGTTTCCTGGAAGAATGGGAAGCTGTGATGAGGTGCCACGCAGTCGAGCTTCAGGTCGAGGGGCACGCTGCTTTCTTGCTCTCCTCTGCTTCAGGGCCACGGCAGCAGATCCGCCGCCCCCGGTGAGCGCGCTGAGGGAGGAGGTCCTCTTGTGGTTCCCACCCGCGGACCATCAGAGGCATCACTAATGTTCAGTTTCAGTCCCATCGATGTTCAGAATTTAGAGCTTGTGTATGTTCCTATCAGAGATGAACAGCAGGAGGTACTCCATGATAAAGACTTTGCGGAAGCATGCCTGGTGTGGTCGGCTTTGCGGTAGGCCCCGGTGTCGTCTTCGTGAAGACGATCGACTACGTGAGCTTCCACACTCCAGGTATTGCATCGCCACTTGTCACTTGACTTATATATCCTGCTTAATTATTACAGCTAGCTTTGTTCAGTTGTGATTTCCTTATAAGGATGGATTTGTAGGCACACATATACACACTCGCAGTTGCTACAATGTTCAGTATCGAGAATATTTTGGTTGATGTCCCGAAATAGCAGTGGCGGAACCAGGATTGAGTCGAACCCCGGGCCGAGTTTTAAGTATAGTCGTCCATAAACTCACAGTTCAAAAGATACATGAAAATATAAACGGAAAGATAGATAACATACAAAAAATATCATCGCAAAGTAATATATTTATTCTTCTTCAGCAATTGATCCAAGTCCTTCTTCAGCAATTGATCCAAGTCCAGAAGTAGAAGCTACTGCAAAATAAAAAAAAATTGGGCCGAACCCCGGGCCATGGCCCGGGTGGCCCGGGGTGTGCATCCGCCCCTGCGAAATAGCACGTGTTCAGTTTTATCAATGCCATTACCTTTTTTTTTAACAAGAAGTTTTCCTGCTTTTAGAGAAAGCATATAATGTTTGTTACAGAGAGAAGAAAACAGCAAAAAAGAAACAGCTAAAACGGTTCGTCCGGTCCATTCCACCTATTCCCAGCACCGCTTTGTTGAATCCACCTCACCAGCTTCTTCTTGGAGCTTTCCATCAATGCCATTACCTAATACCAGCTGATATGTTTTGAATTTCTTTTTTTTTGTTTATTGATCAGTTCTGCAGTTCTGAGAGCGGCACTGGCCACTTCTGACGAGGATTGGAATCAAGTGCAGGTGCTTGACAATCTCAAGGCGGTTACCAGAGGATTTCGTGGAAACAACTGCTGGTGCTCCAATGCTGTACCGTAGAGTGGGAGCATCAGTGAAGTAGTTTTTTTTTCTGTTTCTTTTTAAGTATTAGAAGGTGCTCCAATGTTGTACCGTAGAGTGGGAGCAAGGGAAAGAGGAATGGTTATGTTGCTAGTAAATGGTTTTGGTGCATTGTTACCCTGTATGTACTGTTCCTGAGCATTAGGCGTGAACAAGAAAAGAAGAACGAGTAGTACTATGCAGAGACTGATAGAATGTTTGGAAGGACAGAAATTATCGTTGAGGGAGATTAGAGAGTATGCTTTCTTAGATGCTAGTCTGTGCATCTAAGTTGGGACATGTATTTCGATCCTTGAACCTTGTAAAGCTGGTAACCCCACCAAACAATATTTTCCTTTCAGTAAAACTAGGCCAAATAAATGCGGTATTTGGTCTAAAAGAAACATGCAGAGACTGATCGGGCAGTGTAACTGCAGAGACAAAACTTGAGGCGATGACCTGATGAATTGAATTCAGACGAGACGGACGGAGATGTTCCTGAGTCCGAGACATTCGCTTGTAGCCTTGTACGGCTCGTTTGCCTGCAGAAATTACGATTTCAGCAGTTGTTACCTCTTGGTTTGGGCGTGCGATCTGCATAAAGTTGCTGATTACACTCTGATCAGCCCGATAAGATTCTGAACATTGTGTTCCTTTTGACACGAGCTGGGGCTTTTTCTGAACATTAGGCGTGTTGCTGATTATACTCTGACCGATAACCTGCACGAGTGAACCTTCACTTTGCCGGGGAACGTTGCAGTAGCTAGTGTGCAGAGATGCCATTATATTGCAGACAGACAAGCTCGCAGGTGCACAGATCATGCCAGGCAGGCTCGAGCAGAACATGGCGACGATGCGAAGCCGGTCAGGGACGTGGCGGAACATTGGCGCAGGCACGCGGGCACCATTGGCTCGGCGAGACCGTGGAAGCGGAAGCGGTTCCCTCGGAATAAAACAGGGTGGAGCCCCAAGGCGACAAGGAGGCGCGGCGGCGGCGCCACCCTGCGCTGTGCTGCGCGTGCGCCTGCCGTTCCGCGGCGAGTAGGTAGGTGCCAAGGCGGCGCCGCCGGAAGGAGGCACTCGAGCACGGCGTGGCGCCGTCGAGGAAACGTGGACGACGGCCACCGGCAGGAGCATGGCGCATGTACGCGACGCTAGGACATCCATCGACGTCGGGCGCGGCGGCGACGGTGAGCGGGGTGCGCGCTGGACGGCACCCGGGGTGGACGGTAAATGGAACACCATCCACCCCGGACGGTATTTCATTTACCGTCTGGGCTCTAGGCCACCTCGACCGTTGGATCCTATTCGGACGCCCATGATCTCGTAAGACAGCGGCTTGCTCCCTCCCCGCTTCCGTGGACCTACTTGTCAGATCCGTCGCCCCCCACAAACCACCTAGCTGCCCGACGCACGAGATCGCCGTCGCGCCGGGGACATCGTCTTCCGCCGGAAGGTAACGCGCAGCACTCGCGTGCACGAGTTGGGCGCGCCTCTTCGCCGGCCGCGGCGGAAGCTTCTGCCGCCGGCACCCCGAGCGCCACCCGGAGGGCGGCCCCCATGCCGGGGCTCCTCGCCAATCTCATGCACCCACGCACCGGCCACAGCCGTGTGCCCAGCTAGGTTCTGGCGAGCGACTTGCCCCTATGCTAGGACTCCGCCTCCACACTCGCCGCCTGGAAACCCCACCACCAACGAGCTGCATGCATCAGCCTCACCTGAACATCATCCGGCTAGCTTGTGCTCAAACCAACCCGCCAAAAGAAATCATCACTTTGCCGTTGAACATTGCAGTGTCGGACTGTCGGGGTGACATGATCCTCCTTGTGTTGTTCTTGCGTAGAGATGCATTGCAGATAGACAGCCGCGCCACGACCATGCCAGGCAAGCTCGAGCAGAGTGCGGAGCTTGGCCTTGGCGGCGCCAGACAGGGACATGGCAACACATGCCTTGGCGGCGGTTAGCTCGGAGGAGAACAGGATGGAGCTCCATGGCACGGCGACGAGGCATCGCCACAGCGGCGGCACGCGCGCGCCACGGCCCTGCGCCGCGCGTGTGCCTGCCATTCTGCGGAGAGTTAGTGCCACACCGGAAGGAGGCCGTCGGGTACGCCGCGGCGGGCTGCCGTCGAGGAAACGTGGACGAGGACCTCCGGCAGAAGCACGGCGCGTGTACATGACGCCGTGATCTCCGAGGACGCCCGGCGCGGGGCGGCGGAGGCGAGCGGGGCGCGCGCGCTGGAATCCCGGGGTGGACAGTGGAAATCGGTAGCGCGCCAGCAGATGGCCGGGCCGCCATGGCGTTCCGTCGCAACTAGCACAGTCTGCCGACGCCGGACGCGGCGCTGTGGTGGAGGGAGAAGCTGGCAGCGATGACGTTCGACGCGCGCGGGCGGACCCGGCGGTGGCTGCCTGGCAGTGTCAGGCCGCGAGCAGCGCCTCGGCGAGGGGGGCGCGGGCAAGAGACCCGTTCACTTGGCTCGAGTCCAATACGGGTGTATCCTGGCCGTCTGTTACAGAATTCAACGGCCCTCGGCTGCCAGGGGTTGACGGTAAATGAAATACCGTCCACCCTGGACGGTAATTGGGGGTACCGTCCACCCCCCGGGTTGCAGACTGCGGCGGTAAGGCCACCCGCCGGCGAGCAAGGCCACAAAGAGGGCACCGCTCTGAAGCAGAACCTGGGAGCGCCGGCGAGGCATCCATCGCCGCCGCTGCCGCCGCAGCCGCCGCCTGCGTGTCCGCCCCATGCACGTGCATAGTGCCGCTCAACAGTGCGCCAGGCGCGCCTGCCGGTGACCGGCCACCGCGGCGTTCCGCCGCACGGCGCGTCTGTTCAGAGTAGTGCGCCACATGCGGGAACGTGGCCGCGTCCAGGCCGTACGTGCCGCCGTGGTGGAGGGAGAGGTCGGACATGCCGCAAATCGATCGGCCAGGAGCGCGGTGGCATTCGACGCCCGCGGGCGGGCGGCGGGGCGGTGTTTCATGGAAGAATGGGGAGCTGTGATGAGGTGCCAAGCAGTTGAGCTTCAGGCTGAGGGGCACTCTGCTTTCTTGCTCTCCTCAGCTTCCGAGCGAAGGGAGACATTGCCACTCATGTGTTCCAAACCTCAGTAACGAACTACAAAAGTAACATGTGCAATGGTAGTAGTAGAAATCTGCTATCGAAATTTTGATGGGAAGAAATATAAAAGCTTACAGATTATTCATATGTGATGTAACTCTGAATATTTGCCTCAGGAAATCCAGAAGAAAAAAAAGAATACCCCTATTGTATGCCACACCTTTTCTTTCTGTCCCCTGTTTTGATCTTACAGCAAATGAACGGACTAGGGGATTTTGAGAGGCTACTCTACGGAATGTAGCACTGGAATCGACAGCATTTTGATGTCACCTTGATATGAACTTCAGAGAACTGCTTTGGTTGATGAAATGGTGGAGTCCACAAAAATAGCATTACAGATGGTTAGCTGAGTTCAGAGTCTGCAAAAAGTCCAACCATTGATTGTTCTGTGGCCTTTAACAGTGAAGAATCAACCATTTACAGCATTTCCCGCTCCAACATTAGTACTCGTAAACTTCCTGAATGTCTGAATAAATGTTGTGGAGGAAGTCTGAATGCATCTGTTGAGGACCAATTATCTTTAAAAGAATCTCTGTTAGGAACCTGCAAAAGCACCGTCAGCCAGCAATGAGTGCACGATGACGAAGAAGATGAGAGACTTCAGATGATATGCAGCAAGCAACCACAGTTTGGCACCTGATGCTCGACCTTACAGTTGCAGGAGTGGCAAGGTTGCCTCAGGATTCCAAAGTGCTGTACAGATTTTGATCATCTAACCTTAGAAGGCGTTGGGAAATAGTGGTAACATTTGTTTGTGAGGCATTTAAAATCTTGCACATGATATTCTTAATTTCTGATTTGATACGATCTTGCATGATCTCCACCAATGAAATTATTGACCAGACACAACCCCAGAAGAAACTAACCTGCAGGATGCACATTTTCCTGAACATTAGGGCTGAACAGGAAACGAAGAATTGCAGACACTGATAGGCCGGACGGTACGTTATTCAGTAGGATCGCACCAGCAGGGATCTGAATTCTAAAAGGTCATGGGTTCAAGTCAGATATGCAAGACCGCTAGCGCTAGTGACTAAGAGTTGGTTGGTCCCGTTCCCATACATGAAAGATGTTAATCTGTTCGGCAATGATCCTTGGTCCTATAATATTTGCGACGAACAGGTACAGGAAGAGAACAAGCACGAGCTGGAACATTTTCTGAACATTTGCTAATTGGGTTTCCTGACACCATGCAGTAGCGATGCCACTGCAGGTAGACATGTATCTGTCGTCAAGAGCTCGAGCAGAGTGCTCAATGTATTCGTTCGTCGTCGAGAGCAAACCATGCGAGGCATCGTCCTGGGCAAAGCAAAGTTCGCCTCAAAGTTCTGCAACACTTGGCCATGGCGCGATGGCGGTGCCGGAAAGGGTCGTGGCAACACATGGTGGAGGCGCGCGGTCACCTCTACCTCGGCTAGGCCGTCGAAGCAAGCCGCGCAGGACCTCGGAGGAGGAACAAGATGGAGGGCAAGCGGACACGGCGACGCGCGCGTGGGGCATCCCGCGGCGGCGCGAGTTGGTGCAAAGGCGCCGCGCTGGGAAGGAAGGAGGTGCTCGGGCACGAGTCGGGGTGCGGCCTCTACGGCGGAGACGGCGACCTCCGGTGAAGGCGCGGCGCACGCGCTTGACGCTGCGACCTCCGGCGACGACGCCGGGCGCGGCGCGGCGGCGGCGTCGACGGCGAGCAGAGAGCGCGCGATGTGGGCAGTGCTCGTGACCAAGGCACCGGGTGGACTGTATTTCATTTACAGTCAACGCGGCCAGGATACTACTCTCGCGGCCAGGATCTCACTAAACCCAGTCAACGCGGGTCGCCCCGAGCCCCGACTCCTGCGGTGCTGGCCCCACCTGTCAGATCCGCCGCCCTACGAACCACCTGCCGCCGAGCAGAGCGCGCATATCAGCAAGAGGAGAGCCCACATCAAATCCCCACCCGGTCCGTTGACTCCTCGCCGAATGGAGGAGGTCCTCCTGCGGTTCCCGCCGGCGGACCAAGATTGGTTTCAGGAGTTAATTTTTAATCTATATCATATCAAAGAGAATCTTAATATTTATAAGTATTAAATAAAAATTAATTATAAAACTAACTACAGAACCCTAGAACTAAACTGTGAGAGGATGATTATTGTATCATCACTATAGCAAATTATTGATTAATTAGGCTCATTAAATTCTTCTCGCGAATAAACACTCAACTGTTAAAAAAAATTATAAACAAATTTTATTTGATACTTCAAAATAATAAATTTTTTTTTGATGTGACAGGGATTTAAAAAATCATTGAAAACAAACAGAGACATCACCAATGTTCAGTTTCAGTCCCATGGATGTCATATTTTAAAACTCTGTGTATGTTCTTGTCAGAGATGAACAGCGGGAGGCGCTGCGCTCCATGAAGAGAGGGAGAATAAACTAGCAATATATGGATAGTGATAAATTGGTTTGTACATGTATACATAAAATATAAAATTGGTTTCAGATACATGAGTGTAATAAAAAAAATAGATATAAGTTCCAAATTACCAATTTCCATATGCTGAAAAGCGTGAAAATCACTTAGGTCATGTTTAGTTCACGAAAAAATTTGAATTTTGGTACCGTACATTTCGTTGTTACGTGACAATTAGTGTCCAATCATGGACTAATTAAGCTTAAAAAATACATCTCGTATGAAACAACTATACTGTGTAATTAGTTATTTTTTCAACAACATTTAATGCTACATGTATGTATCCAAAAATTCGATGTGATGGGTAATGTAATTTTTTTTTAAGGAACTAAACATGACCTTATTAAGAGCAAAAGCCGTCACCTATAACAAATACCTGAAACATACCCTGCCAGCACCGTAGCTCTGTGCCTCTGTCGACTGCATTTAGAATCTTGCGATTTTCTCAGGGTCTGCTCATTCCTTTCCGACACATGCTGCTTGTCTGAACGTATAGATTGCATGTACTTGCCATCTCTTTGCTCTTGAAAATCAGAAACTGAACGGAGCTTGCAGGCTTTCGACACGTTCAGAGTTGGACATGGCAAATCGGCCGGTTTATCATCAGTACACTGCACAATCACGCCTGAAGCCTGATCGGATTTATCTCGAGCTTGTGTTTCGGGTGCATGGGCCAAATCCAATTAAGTTCGGATCAGCCATCGCTCTGAGCTCCGGTCACCCTGCAGGTGCTCGCTCAGCCTTGCGCCCTTGCCAATGCTCTGGCTGCAGCGTTTCAGCGGGCAGCTTCTGCGGCAAGCGGCATGCGTGCACAGTGGAACCACCTCCGATGGAGCACGCCATGACCGGCCGTTGCGAGCAAGGACTCGCGGCAGCCGGCAAGTGCCGCGGTGGGCTTCTCAGCGTCCAGTCACCGTACTGAATGCGCCAAACTGCAGTGGATCCAATGCATCGCAGAAGAAAGGTAACACTACCAATTCGCTCCTTTTTTTTTTCTGAATATCTGCACAATCCTTGTTGCTTGACTGAATGCTTGGTTTTCAGTTATTGACTAGAAGTACAGAAAGGAAGCTTACTCTATCTCTCTCCATCTAGCCTGGGATTTATTTATCATAAGCTTTATCTATCTAGTGTTCCTCTTCATGTCAATCTACCCTATGCTTTATTGTTTACCCCCTGCATCAGACTTTGATCTACATTTCGTGTGATATAATTAGTAGTAAAGTACCTTCTTAACCATATCTTCTCTTGGGATAAAATAAATACGATACATTGGAATACCACCAGGTGAAATGCTACAACGGTATATCCGTGCACTTGCAGATCTTATTTGTAATGATTGAGATTTAAAACTGCATTTCTGGTGATATTGCTGGGAACTAACAATTCATAGTGATGACGTTATGAAATACCAAAGTGATTTAAATGTGGAGACTCAAAAAGAGCCTCCAATTAATTTTTTTCCTTTCTAATATTTTTCCCTTCAAAAAATATATGTTTCAAACAAGTTTTACAAAAATATTCCTTGGACTCCAGAAGTTATGAAAATATTGCATTGCCACTAATTGGTAACGTGAAAAATGAAGTTGCATAAAATGTTATGGCTAAAGTGACAAAAATTCACCTAACGGTGTTGGGACGAAGCATTAAAAGACCTGAAGTTTACTTGTATTCTCTATTGGGTTCTTAGTTTACACTGAGATGGTCGTCTGTAATTATGGCCCAAAAGGTGGTTTTGAAGAGAAAAGTACTGAGATGGCCATGACTTTTCAACAGCAGTCCTTTTCCAGGACAACTCTTCAGATATCTTAGGATTCGATACACAGCATCCAAATGTCCACTCCTTGGATTATGCATATAGCTGCTCACAACGCTCACAGCATAGGAGATATCATGCCTTGTATGACATAATTAAATGAGTCTCCCCACAAGCCTCTGGTAACTCTCCTTGTTTATAGGATTACCCGACTCAGCACATAGTTTGTGATTTGGATCATTAGGGGTTGACGCAGCTCGACATCCAAGCATACCAGTCTCATTAAGTAAGTCTAGAATATACTTCCTTTGTGAGAGAACAATCCATTTTGGAGATCGAGCAATCTCAATGCCAAGGAAATACCTGAGTTGACTGAGGTCCTTGATCTCAAACTCCTTACTTAGATTCTCCTTTAGCCGCTTGATCACCACTTCATCATCACCTGTGATAATAATGTCATCCACATATACAGCCAAGATTGCAATTCGTCGTCCTGAGTGTCGGTAGAATATAGTATGGTATGCATTACATTGTTTATAACCCAGAACACACAGTGCACATCTGAATCTATCGAACCATGCTCTTGGAGATTGCTTGAGGCCATACAAAGATTTCTTTAGTCAACATACCTTTCCAGTTACCTCTGGTTTAGATACACCGGGTGGAATCTCCATATACACCTCTTGAAGATCACCATATAAGAAAGCGTTCTTTACATCTAATTGCTGCAAGGACCACCCAAAGTTTGCAGCACAAGATATCAATATTCTCACAGTGCTCATCTTTGCAACAGGTGCAAATGTTTCATCATAGTCAATTCCATATGTTTGACTACACCCTCTTGCAACCAATCTTGCTTTGTACCTTTCTACTTTTCCTTCCAGGGTTTGCTTTATGGTGAAGACCCATTTACAGCTAACCGTTTTCTTCCCTTCAGGTAGTTCTACAATCTCTCAGGTTTTGTTCTTTTCAAGTGCCCTTAACTCCTCTAGCATGGCCTCATTCCACTTAGGATCTTGCCTAGCTTCTTTCCAATCCTTAGGAATCTCTACAGATTGTAGTGATGCAACAAATGCTCTACATGCAGGAGACAGTGATTTATATGAGACATAGTTACTTATATCATGCTCAAAGCCATACCTTGTCGGAGCTTTCCCCACTGTACTCCTTGCTTCCTTTCTTAGAGCAATAGGCAAGTCAATGGTAGGATCAACCTCTTCTCCCCCTGTCTCGATAGATTGATCAACTTCATTACTAGCACCATCAACACGAACAACAGAAGATTCTTGCTGCCCTACCAGTTGTCATTGTTCGTCTTGCTGCTCAACTTGGTTCTCCACTGGTTGCGCTTCAGCAATTTTCTTTCTTCTGGTATAAACCTATAAAGTTCTCTATTCTTGTCTTGGTCTCATACTTATGTTGTCCCTATTTTCTTGCATCCTATGAACATAGGGATTATCCATAGAAGACCCTGTGATAATTCCTATTGCCTTCGATTTGGGATCTTCCTTCTCTTGTGTTATATCATCATTCTCCCCCTGCTGGTCATCCATGCTAGTGCTTGGATCTTTGAGCTCAAATAAGGAACTCAAATCAGTCTTCTCCCCATAATAAGGTTCTGATTCTCGAAATGTCACATCCATACTCATGAAGAGACATCTTTCTGTAGGGCACCAACACTTGTATCCTTTTTGATTTGATGAGTATCCCACAAATATACATTTAACAGCCCGAGGATCCAACTTTCCTACAGAAGGCCTATGATCTCGGACAAAGCAAGTACAACCAAACACCTTGGGTGGAACAATAAACTCATTCTCCCCTTGTAACATCTCATAAGGAGTTTTCCAACCAAACAATCTTGAAGGAGTGCGATTAATCAAATAAATTATTGTCATTACCGCCTCGCTCCATAGAAACTTTGGCACATTCATGGTATACATAAGTGAGTGTGGAACTTCCAAGATATGTCGATTCTTCCTTTCAGCTACTCCATTTTGTGGAGGGGTATCTGGACATGTGGTTTGATGCAATATCCCACGAGGTGATAAAAAGTTGCCAAACTCATCGTTCACGTACTTTGTTCCATTATCAGTCCTCAACACCCTAACTTGGGCATCATATTGATTCCTAACCAATGAGCAAAAATCTCGAAAGCATTTCAGCACTTCACTCTTGTGTTTCATTAGATATATCTAGGTCACACGTGAATAGCAGTCAACAAAGGTAACAAAGTACTTCATTCCACTAATTGAGGTAACAGGGCATGTCCATACATCAGAGTGAATAAGCAAAAAAAGGAGATACACTCTAGAGTCCCCTGCTTATATACATTGCTCTTGTATGTTTTCCATACTCACACGGATCACACACAAGTTTCCTCTTATCTACCTTGCTCATCATCTCTGGGAATACTTTGGCCTTGTTTGAATCCTTGCAGATAATAATTATCCCTCCAGAATCTTGCTATTTAGCAATAATAAATGTAAATTACTAACCAAACCCATTCCATGACCCCTAGGCTAATTTACGAGACAAATCTAACAAGCCTAATTAATACATAATTTACAACAGCAATGCTACAATAAACATCCTGTAATTATGGATTAACATACCTCGTTAGATTCGTCTTGCGAATTAGCCTAGGGGTTCTGCAAGTAGTTTTGTAACTTTATTTAATACTTCTAAATAGCAAGATTCTCTAGAGATAATAATTAGCCTTCTGGATTCAAACGAGCCCTTTATCCATAACAGCAAATGACAAATGTCCTAATCGACAATGTTGAAGCATCACCTCAGCTTCATATTTACTACAAAAGCTGAGCGCGGTATTGCCGCGCCTGCATACGATTTGACCAGTGTAGAATTTGGTGCTTTTTTGTATACAGCAGGAGAAAGGCACATATGTGGAAAAGCAGGTTATTCTTATGGAAAACCAATGCAATGGAACGGATCAGATCTCTACATGAGGCACAGAAAGTTGACTCCAGTCTGCTCTTTGGGGCAACATCAATATTTTGTCCCTTAACAAAAAAAAAGGGAGAGGTTGAAGATAATGATATATGCTGTACACATTCATGTAGAAATGTAGAGCGAAATCAAGCTACTTATTTCAAGGAAAAATAGAACAAATCTTTCTTGAAATATGAATAGAACAAATTAATGATATAAAAATAGAACCATAAGGTCGTTCTTTCGTGCCTGTTCTTCATGTTTGATGCAGCTTGTACTGGTCCCAGCAGTGACATCAAGAGTCAGCTAATCATAACATCAATATTTGAGGTTCCTTCAAAAAAAGGAGAACAAAAAAGGGCATGAATTGATATAGCTGGTGTTGTATGTATGACACACATAATACAACGAACAAGGTAGCAAGCAGGTTGGAGAAGTACAAAAATGAAAAGGGTAACAAATCAATGTTATGTGTCAAGAATATTTCATCATACTAAAATAGCATTCAGTTGCACCAGGTAAAATTTGAAATAGCAAAATCATAAAACTTTGCTGAAAGAGCATACTTATTTATCTATTTCACATCCCTTTAGCTGAAACTGAAGGTCTGAGTTGTAATTTTTGAGCAATGAAGAAAATAGTCCCTAACAGCAAAGGAGGTACACAACAATTTACATGATTTATGTTCCTGGTCTATTGGAAGGGTTGGGGTTGTAGTATTTGAACTATCGAGAAGAACCATATAACCTCAGTGCAATGATATCACTAAGAGCAGTCAAATCAAGTAGACGTAGGCAAGAGGTTATACTCTGTTTTAACTGGAAGTATTCAAGACTATATGCAGTTTGAAAATGCTACATGAAGCAATGCATGAACCCTCAGGGTATTAGTGACTTTCTAGGGGCTACAACCATGAAAAGCTTCGATCATGGGTGCCTTGTTGTGGTTCAGAAGTGATGCAGAAAACAGGACCTGCAATGCCGGAAGACCATTGCATCAGTTGACATGCAAATTAGAGATATGCTTCTGCCTTTGCTAGTTTAAAAGGAGAAAATGGATAATTCACTCCTGATCTAGTGAGGTTTTGTTGCTGAATAGCTGTGGCTTCGTCATGTTTATGAACCTCTAGAAGCAAACATACTGAAAATTTTAGATACAATATTCTGAAGAATAGTAAAGAAAATGTGGAAAACACAGAATTGGAGAGGATATGTATTCAGAAAGCACCTGAAGGGTGGAAAGGTTATTCTGATTGAGAAATTCTGTAGTATTCTTGCAAAACAAATTAAGCATTCAAAAAAGTTTGTTTTTCTCTGAAATTGAGAGCAGCTGAATATGATCTAGGCACTGAGGCTACCTTCAGGTTGTTGCAGCGAGGAACCAAAAGGTGTTAGTGGAGGATAGATCACTCGAGCAGGAAGGTTGCTAGTGGCTGCCCTTGGCCAGGCACTGCAGGCGGACACCAACTAACATCTAGCAACACAACAAAATATTCTATAACAAATACTGCAAGGAAGAAGAGGCCCTTGCGTTCACTGGCCGCCTTCCGCCCGCCACGTGTGTACCGCAGCCCGGTTGCAGCTCTACGCTGAGCGTGCCTTCGGAGAAAGTAGAGTCCGCCAAGGTCGATCGCTCGGTCATCCTGCCGCACCGACTAAACGGGCAATCCCATGTATCTTTTTCATATTTAATCTTTGAAAAATCATACCTTGCTCATCCTAACTCAGATGATTCCACTTCCATAATTCCTCTAAAATCATGCTCCACAGTGTAGTGACTGTGTAGTTTATAATTCTCAGTATTTTATGTTTGCCATAATATTTGAATTACTACTCCATGCTTATTTGACACTTTTCTTTCTTCAAGTGGTCACAAAATGCATCTCCAGATAAACATTCATTGCGGATATCATCACAGCCTCACACTTATATGAATGAAAAACTTATATTCCTATTTTCATTGACATAAACCTGAAGTCTCAACTGCTAAACTCAAAGGGTCCTCTACTTGCCAGCACGGCAATGCCGCGACGGCTTTCTAGTTTATTCGAGTGGTGGCCGAGATGCGAACCTTGCGGTGGTGGTGTCTCCTTCCGCATGCCACGTGGGTTGATCGCTGAAGATGAATTGGCTTTTTTTCGAGTATACAGTACAACTCAGACAATCACAACGTACGCATACTCACCCCTCTATGGACACACGTACGCAAACAAACTCAGGCACTCACAACATATGCATCCTCACCCCTCTATGAATATGCAAACCATTGCAAGTATAACGCCGTTAAATTCTGAAAAATTCGCTCCCATAGGGAGTCGAACACAGGACCTCAGATTAGCTCCCATAGGGAGTCAAACTCAGAACCTCATATGCTACTGAAACTTTTGTAACCACCATGCTACAGATCCTTTCGCGATGAACTGGCCATTTTGGCGACACAGCCCCCTAAACCATTTAAAATTCGCCCGGTACTGAAACCTACACTGAATTTTGTTTACGAAAACGTTCCATGTCGTCGTCCCTGCTTATATATTGTAAGCACCAAGCTGTACTGAAAACCATATAATTTCTCCCTAGATTCTTGCTGAACTCACGTGTACGCTCTAACGTGGCACGTTCTCAATCCACCAATTAAGAGCTACATCAGATTATCAGACTTGAAATAATTAGGGGACAGTTTGGCAGGGCTCTGGCTCCTCCAAAAACAACTCTGGCTCTGGCTCCTCCAGTGGAGCGGCTTCTCTGGTGGAGCTGGAGCCGTTTTAGAAAATATTTGGCAAAACAGCTTCACTTGTTGGATTGAGGTGGTAAAAAGTCTAAATTGTGCTTTTTTTCTTTTTTTCCTCCTTTTTCCTTTTCTTTTTTCCTCTTCTTATCTATTTTCTTCCCTTTCTTTTTTTTCTCCTCTCTCCGCTTATCCAATCGCCGGCCCCTTCCTCGCGTTGCCCAGCCCCGCCGCTTGGTGTGGCGGAACCACCCAAAACTACTGGGCCCGGGTGCACTGATCTTTGTTGCTAAGCAACTCTGACCCAAATTGGCACTCACCGGTAGTTCCTCGAGTGAAGCCTCGATAAAAGCCACGCTATTCCAGGATCAGCAGACAACACTCACACGAAGGTGAGCCCAGAGATTACAACACAGAACATTTCATACATCTCAGAGTGATTGCAGCGGAAAGGAAAATTTATTACAAACCATGTTCGGAGTAGCAAAGTACTACAGAGTTCCATCTACTAAAATTATTCACGTCTCATTGTTCAGCGGAAGCAGTAAAAGATAACTAGCGAGATAACGTGACGCGTCGATAAAGCCCGTACGAAAGCGTCACTCAGCGGGAGGGTGGTCAGCACCGGCTGAAGGACCATCCCACTCAACAGACCAACCCGGAGGCAGAGTACAAGGCCAAGTAAAACTTGCAAACAGATCCTCGAAGTTAGTACCTGAAAAACAGTGCCACAAGCAAGGCTGAGTATACTAATACTCAGCAAGACTGACCCGTCACCGGATATAACATAGTCCGATAACTAGACATGCAAGGCTTTTTGGTTGGTGGGGTTTGTTTTGCCAAAATGCCGCTAAATATTGATCCTTATTTTCAGATTTTATTTAGCCATCTTCCAGTTGGGTTAACTATTCTAAGTTTGCATCTAACTCTACTCAACCATGGTAGAGCAACCATTTAATCAACCAACAGTATTATCATCATCATGTTCCACTTGTTACTCTGTGTGACCGAAATCATTAAGCAGTCTCATGCCGTGAGAGGCGGACGATTCCGAATCGAATTTCAACCTGGCCAGGGGAACCTAGACCACACGTATGGGAACCAAGTCACCCACACAACATTTCCCCTTTCTTTCCAGTCCGTGGATCCGGGTCACCCTCCCCGACTACAGAGCCCGACGTCTCTGCACCCGTACGTCCGGACAAAAATAAAACCTACTTCTACCAAGAGGGTGAATGGTCGTTCCACTCGCCGGTCCAATCAGGTACTTCAGCTTACCGATTACCATATTTCTCGGCATGTGGCTAGTACTTTCAAACGCTTAACGAAATGAGCCACACCCCGCGACCTTAGCCATTTTTGACTACACCAGCGGGGTATCACAACTACACAACCCCGCCCGTTGTCCTTATATTTCAGCAGGAATTAAAGTCAGTCAACTCCTATAATCTCGCGAAAGGCAGGAAACCTCTCGACTTTTACCGTACCTAGTTAGCGGGGCAACTAGTCGAGAAAAAGATCCGGATAACAAGCATAGGTACCTAGGAATCATGCATCTAAAGTTTTCGATCAACTCCTAGAAGACGTAAATGCGCAATAAAATTATTACAACATATACAAATAGTAAGATGAATATAATGCGTAAAATAATGGGATTATGCACCGGGGCTTGCCTTCTTGGGCACTGTTCAAAGGTAGCCTTGGGCTCTTCCGAACATTGGTTCGGGTCTTGATTCAAGTCAGTAAAATAAGAGAGACACTCTCCGGAGTGGTAGTATTCGCGGGCACCAACTCGTAATCACCGTCGAGTAGATTTACCGTTTCTATATGCATGCAGAAATGATATTGTTACAACATGATATAAACATATTTCTTTCCATCACTATAAAGTTGTAGTCAAATATAGCACGTGTTTGTTGTGGTGGTCTTAGTTAACTTTATTTTCTGGGCAATCGTTTATAGAGTAGTTCTTAAATTCACTTTACTTCATAAAAGAGCTGTGTTGTTTGGTTTTCATTTTTATCATTCAAACATAGCATGCTTTCACTATTTCATAGCAACCAATTTACTCATGAGCTAGTGATGAAAAACTAAAGTAACACACATCAGATACTCTAACATCTATGGTATAAAATTCAGCATCTAACCATAAAGCAATTATCCATAACAAAGCATGTAAGTAGATTACTCTAGTGGCTTCACCTTTTTGCACAGAAAGTTTTACATGGGTTATGGTGCTACAAATTTTACGGTAGAATCTACAAAGCATCTACTCAGTACTGTAATTTTTTTCAGATTTTATTTACTTATACAGCAGAGGTGACAAAATGAACAAATTTAGCAAACCATTAACTAAGATTAATTCTACAGAGAGTTATACTAGGGATATGGTTCTCAAATTTTTACCAGAGTCTACTCATGAGCTAAACATACTCCATAAAAATTATCGAGCTTTATAACCACCAGATAAATTAGTTATGCATTTAACTTAACATGATTTAGCATAAATTTCTCAAGGTGAATTTAACCAGTACTGCATATGAAACTTTTACCATAGCTAGTTCTCATTATATCTAGTAACATGTCCAAATATGAAGGCCAAAAATGACAGATTTCTTCTAGAACAAAAATAGAAAAACTAAACATGATATCTCAAGCATGGATTATAACTGTAATAATATTCAGTAAATGGTGCTCAAAATTTGTAGGCATGTTTATATGACTAACACAAGGTTTCAGAAATAAACCTAGATTTTTCTAAGCAAAGGAACTATATACCACAAATAAAGCCTACTTATCAAGCATTAACTCAAATATATAGTTAATTAGTTCAATAATTTCTCAAACTTGCACAACAGTAATGATTTAGTAACATTCATACACAGAAAAAGTTTCATACATATATCACTAACATTTCTACCAGAATTAATATATGAGCAATACTAGTAGATTTAGGAATCTTGATCGTTTGAGCAAGCAAACAACTTCAAAAAGAGCCCATATTTTTACCAGGTTCTTCTAACAGTACTAAGTTCAACATATCCAAAAATCAAGCATAGTTGCTGAACCAAACTCCTAGAACATTTAAGTGCCATTTACTTTAATCTTTTTCATAGATTAAAATGTGAGCAAAATATGAACATGTGACTGTAACAAAAGTTGTAGTTCTTGTTCTAAGGATTCCAAAACATTTTAGTTTGAATTTTTCTGATTTTTATACGATTTTCTAGGCATTTTTGAAGTTTGCTGTTTTTGATTCTAGTGTTCATGTACGTTTTTCACTTAGGCCCCTGGGTTTCTGTTTCTTCTCAGGGGAAGTCCCTGGCGGAAGTACAGAACAGGGGAGGGTACGGTCGCGGCGTTTCCCGGCGATGGGTTGGCCGGCGGCGAGGGGTTTGTGGGGGAAAAGAGAGAGGAGACCGAGGCGCACCTTATGGTGGTCTTGGATGGGTCGGGGGCGGCCGGGAGGTGGGTCGCCGGCGATGTACAGGGGCGGCGGCCATGGAAGCTCGGCTCCGGCGAGCTCGGGTGAGGTAGGGAAGGGGCGTTTAGGCTTGGGAGCATCAGCGTGCTGAGAGGAATCCATTCTGGGTCTCGATTGGAGCCGAGGGATGGTGGATAGGGTTGTCCACGGAGCTCCGGCGGAGGCCGGCCATGGAGGCGCTGTACTGGGCGGACAGGGCTCGGGCGCGCGGAAGGAACTCGAGTTCTGCCTTTTATAGGCCCAGGGGGAGGGGGAGGGCGAGTCCGGGCTGGGCGAACTGGGGGCTAGCTGCCCGGGGAGGGGCGGCCAGAGGTGACCGGCGGCCTGCCGTGACGAGCTTGCGCAGGCGCGTGTCGAGCTCGGGGGTCGCCAGCAGGGAGCGGTGCCACGCAAACCAGGGGCGCGGGAGCGGTTTTGGGCGGAGGCGCGACGCGTGGGGCGGCCAGGTGGCTTCGCCGGCGTACGGCGCCGTCGTAGGCGAGGTTCAGGGAGACGGAGGTTGAAGAACCGGCCAGGGGCAGTGTCGTAAATAATCCGAAGTTCCAAAATCAGTTCTGTAATTTCCATTTTTCTCCCTCATCTTGGCCTCAAATGAAAAAGTGTTGAATACCACTTTTGCTCAGTTTTTCGAGATCTACAACTTTCGTGTTATGCACTTTTTCATTAGAGCAATGGTTTGAGAGTTATTTAATTATTTCCAAAAAACTGCCATGAGGTACTTATCATTTCATGTGAATTTTGGCACTTTTACTCCTAGGCTTCAACTAGGTTTTTGTTTATCATGACATGGTGAATATGCCTATTCATTTTCCTATGCATAAGTGCATTGGTTTGAAAGTTATTTTTAACTTCCTTATTACTAGAAATTGAACTCTTGTTGATTTAATTTGTTTGAATTAGTAGCTCTTCACAAATCAAAGAATGGTTCCATTAATCATTTCATGTGATGATTTTCCAGTTTGAATTTGATTTGCAATAAAAGTTTATAGCTCATTATGAAAGGTTTATTTTATTGTCTTATTACCACACATGTCAAGTCAAGTTTAAAAGGGTACCAATTATTGTTTTTCAAACACATTGCACTCAAACACATGCACACATACATTTACACACAAGTTTGCAAGAACTAGCCATAGGATCCATATTTAAGTTTTCTTAGCTCATTTGTGTGGGAAATTCAATTAATTGCCTGGCTTTGGTTAAACTGACACCAGAGGTGTCACAGCCTACCCCCCTTAAAAAGAATCTCGTCCCGAGATTCAGGTGAATATGCTAAGTGTGGACAGTGTGTGTATCCTTGGTTGGTGAAACCAGAAGGTAGATATTATTACCGACTTCGAGTTACAAAGATTTTCTTCTTTTTATCCAAATAACTCATTTGTCTAGAGTGGGTAGCTTTAAGATTTTCTAGTATTATCTTTGCTGGTTATTTTTCCTGATTATCAAGTTTGGTCCAAATATTTAGTGGTCTTTGTTTTGCGACAAACTCAGTGGAGTTCGACACCTTTGATCATACGACGCTTTATATAGTGACATTTTCAAGCTTGCTTGATAGCTGGGCGAGAACTCTGCTAAAAACGGGCAATTGTCTTCATGGTTGTCATACTGAATGGTGTAAGATCTTAGCATGTCTTTTAAGATTCGGTCCACTTTTCAGTTTGACGTCGGTTCCAGGATGATAAGCTGAACTTTCGGATCAGTTTGGTGACAGGAGAAGATTGCAAGGGATTTCCCAAAAATGTGCTAGGAATTGAATGTCACTATTGGAATTAATTGTATGTGGGGTGATATGTAGACCATAATGTAATCAAGATGAATACCGGCTCACTTCTTGGTAGTATGAATAGTGTGTAATTGAAGAAAAGGTCGGTTGTCGATAATGATCCATCTGGAATTAGGCCTTGGAGAGGTGCTTGGCAAACCAATCATGAAATCCAGCATTAGTAAAAGTGAGAGTGTAATGGCTATTTATAAGTGGTCTCGGTATAGCATTATGAGATATATTTAGCGAGAAATTTCGCCCAGGGTCTTGATATATTTCATTAATACCCAAGTGATTGAAAAGCTTTGGAAAGAGGTGACCTATCAAGAATTGGTTTTCAAAGATCACGATTCATTTGATTCACTATGGAGATTCGAACCATAAAATTGTATCCTTATCGAAATAAAATATTTAGGCTTCTCCATTCTTTAGAAGAGCTTGTGCTTGACGATTTTCTCAGGACAGATTCTGGGTAGTTGATAGAATTGATCATAACTGAGGAATCCAAGGTCGAAAAATTCTCAATTTTTTTTTACTGGGGTGCCTAAGATAATAGTGATCATTTCCTCTAGTCAACTCCAACTTAGAAACAGAGCTTAAGATAGTCAAATCCTTAAGTGTTAGCAGGAAGGTTGACCCAGATTTCAGGCTGAACAGAGGGCTAGTATTTTGACTGTAAGTACCAAATATAATGACTAAAAATTCTCAAAATTTTACAGTAGCTTCTAGACTCAGTTATCTACAACCTTCATGTTTAACATTTTCTCAGGAGAAGCTTTTAAGTGGGTCGAAAAATTCATGTGTCCAGACTGCTACAAGTTGATAGGATCATAGGGGTTTACCAAAAGACTGAATTTTGAGGGTTACAATTCTCCAAAAATTTTCAAAATTTTATAGCAGTAAGGAGATATGTTTTACTACATTTTGTTCCACAGGCTTAACTCATTTTGAGGTAGTTGGCCAGGTCTAAGATTTGGGTTTTCCTTCCATACCTGCTGGTCCGCTTACATCTGACAGCTTTCTAGTATGGAGATCTTATTCTTCGGTAGAAACAAACTTTTCTCAAGACTTTCTTGCTCAAGATGATTTAATGGAGTTGGTACATGTTTTGAGAAAAATGCACACTAGTTCAATGTCATGATGTATGGTGGAGATGCCAATATGTCATGAGATTGATGATACACATTGATAAGTTAGGTGCAGGTGTTTGGTTGTAATGAGGCAACGCACCTAGGTAATATATGTCTGGGGAATGCACTGCACAGATAAAATGATCTATGCATTGATGACATGATGCACATGGCATGATGCATTTGTCATGATTCTATTTAATGATGGGTGTTTTCCTAGTGTATAACTTCTGATGCACATGGTTTTCATGCATGATGGGGTATATCTATTTGGTAGGATGATCATGCATGTGGGCATGGGGTGCTAGGTTGTAATGTAGGTTAGCTTCTAGGCAAGTACTCTTAATTTTTATTGAACCAAAATAGAACTTCAAACCAATCAACACATTATTCAAGTTGCGACAAAATAGATTGCCACGGAGTCGCTATCACAAACCAAGATACCAGCACGCACCTAGTGGCACAATCGTGTTGCGGTAGCACACACGAGGCCCTAGGTTCCGTCGCGGCACCTTAGGTTAGTGACGAACACCACGACAAGGTAAAAACATAGCAACCCAATTAATGATCGTGGCAAGAAAGGAAGATGAAGAGCCAGATAATATTCACAATTCCTTCCCAGATGCATATGTGATTTAAATCGTGGGAATGTAATAACAATGCATCAGTAGTACTTTTGCTACAAGTATTGCATGAATGTTGCAGTCATGATTATGCATGATATTCTAGCATTTTTGTGCACCTATTTTTTTTTTTTTCAAAAGACCCATTTGAGCAAGAAGGGCAATGAGAATTCCTTCAACTCGTCCAAGTAATTTCAGTCATCCCTTGTGTCATTCTTGTTTTTGTTGAGCTATTGATAAATAGCATCCAAAGGTTGATGGACAATGTGCTTCAAAAATATGGAAGGGTTATCACCAGCAATATGGTCCCTAACATTGGTATGATTCAAAGGATAGATGGGCACATGAGTAGAACTCGAAAGGCATGGTTAACCGAATGTGCAAGAAGCTGCAGGTTACGAGAAAACTCATAACTCGCGTTCTGTTCATCAAAATGCCATGAAATTTTGACAGGGGTTAGATAATTTCATGTGCTACAGATTTGGTAGTCAACTCAGAGGCTAATTCTAAGAGTAAGATGGTTGAAATTGTCCATTACTACACCTCTGGTTTTCTGAACAGAGTCTCTATATTTAGGCCATAACTTCTACTATATACATCTAATGAAGTTGAAATTTTGTAGGCATGTAGCTTATGATGTTTGGAGCAACTTTGGTATTCAACCCCAAGGCTAAAACAATGGTTAAGATGGTTGAAATATTCAGTCTTTGCTTCTCTATTCGGACTGTTTTTCAGTAGGCCGGGCGATAGTGTTTTGTCTATAGCTTGGAGTATACTAGTCCCACGAAGTTGAAAATTTGTGAGAACCTAGATCATGAAATTTGTGACCACTTGGTTATTCAACTCATATCCAAGAAGAGTCATATACAAGGGTGAAAATTTCAGCAATATCCCGTAGGATACAAATTGGACAATGAGATTTCAATTGTACCGGAAGCAAGTTTAGAGTTTCGTAACTCGAAATTTAGGGGGTTTTTTTTTTAGGACATGTATTTAGTAATTGTGCACAACTTTTCTAGTCAAGGCTAGGTCTAATTAAAACCTTATGATGGTCTTTTCCTTAAAAGTTTTCCTCACTGGATGTCCAAGAAATTCAGCAAATAGAGAGCTAGTGTTTTCTTCACCAAGGACAATCTACTTGGTTAAAAATTCTCAAACTTTTACAGAAGATGCCCAAGGTAGTTAGGAACATTTCATCTAGTCAACACTAAGGCCAGTTCAGATCCTAACAAGGTGATATGCTCAAGGTTTTGAAGTGATGTCAAACCAGAAAACAGATTGTCCCGAGAGGGTGAAATTTGACCATATCTACCAAACAACTAAACAAAGATCATCCAAAATTTTACAGTGAGTTCCTAATCAAGTTACCTACAACTTTTATGTTGTACGATTTTTCAGATAAGCATCTTAAGATTGTCGAAAAAATCAGTTTAGACAGACTGTTCCAACTTGACAGATTTGCAGAAGGTTACTATAAATTTGAAAACACTAAGGTAGGAAGCTTCAAAAATTCTCAAGTTTTTACAGAAGATTTTAATTTTATGTAGCTATATTTCATCTTACAGACCAAACTTATTTTGAGTTAATCTTCATATTTTCAAAATTCGAGGAATACAGAATTCCAGATTTTTTTTTTACAGATTACCTAGATGATCCTTAATGATGGATTTGTGACCTTTTCGATTACAATTTCTTCCAAAGGTTTCTTTGCTGAAGATTTGACAATGAATGCAGAGCCTATTCGTCCTCACCAAGGAAAAGAATTGCCAAGTAACCTTGGACTTACGTGGTTAGTTTCGGTGGCATGCATAATACGTCTCTCACTATATAGCTACTCGATATAACTAGATAGCCTAAAATTCGATTTCGGGTTAGCGTACCTGCAGAAAATTGACAGTATATAAAATGAACCTTTCGTGCCAGCACTCACGAAAGTGTTCCCATACATTACCGATCACTATAGAACCGGCATCCATACAATTACCGCCGTATGGACAACGTTAAGCATACGTCATCGAAATAACGTATTGACTGTGTACCATCTTTGACGGGGAATTGAATTCCACTTTCGAACCATTACTCCCCATATAATCAACTGAAGTTGGTATATGGGCAGCAGCTCAAGTAGGCCACTGCTTGAGCTCCAGCGTTCGGCTCGCATCACCGACGGGAAGGTCAGACTCCCTCAGCTGACTGAGTAAGCATACCTCCGCGGCGACGATGTAGTTGCATAATTTAAATTGCGGAATTTAAATACTGAAAAGTAATGTGCTGGAAGTTAGCCATACAAAATAAGCCACCTGATTATACCCATAAGATCCCCTAGGGCTTTACGTCCTAGACTTGTCCATGGAGATCCTAAACTCTTTCAAAAACTTTAGTAGTTTTGAAGTCAAGTTTTAAATTGTTGTTTTTGAAACCAAGGTTGCCATCTCTGGTAGGCTGTCTGCGAGCTCTGATGCCAGCTGTGGCGGAACCACCCAAAACTACTGGGCCCGGGTGCACTGATCTTTGTTGCTAAGCAACTCTGACCCAAATTGGCACTCACCGGTAGTTCCTCGAGTGAAGCCTCGATAAAAGCCACGCTATTCCAGGATCAGCAGACAACACTCACACGAAGGTGAGCCCAGAGATTACAACACAGAACATTTCATACATCTCAGAGTGATTGCAGCGGAAAGGAAAATTTATTACAAACCATGTTCGGAGTAGCAAAGTACTACAGAGTTCCATCTACTAAAATTATTCACGTCTCATTGTTCAGCGGAAGCAGTAAAAGATAACTAGCGAGATAACGTGACGCGTCGATAAAGCCCGTACGAAAGCGTCACTCAGCGGGAGGGTGGTCAGCACCGGCTGAAGGACCATCCCACTCAACAGACCAACCCGGAGGCAGAGTACAAGGCCAAGTAAAACTTGCAAACAGATCCTCGAAGTTAGTACCTGAAAAACAGTGCCACAAGCAAGGCTGAGTATACTAATACTCAGCAAGACTGACCCGTCACCAGATATAACATAGTCCGATAACTAGACATGCAAGGCTTTTTGGTTGGTGGGGTTTGTTTTGCCAAAATGCCGCTAAATATTGATCCTTATTTTCAGATTTTATTTAGCCATCTTCCAGTTGGGTTAACTATTCTAAGTTTGCATCTAACTCTACTCAACCATGGTAGAGCAACCATTTAATCAACCAACAGTATTATCATCATCATGTTCCACTTGTTACTCTGTGTGACCGAAATCATTAAGCAGTCTCATGCCGTGAGAGGCGGACGATTCCGAATCGAATTTCAACCTGGCCAGGGGAACCTAGACCACACGTATGGGAACCAAGTCACCCACACAACATTTCCCCTTTCTTTCCAGTCCGTGGATCCGGGTCACCCTCCCCGACTACAGAGCCCGACGTCTCTGCACCCGTACGTCCGGACAAAAATAAAACCTACTTCTACCAAGAGGGTGAATGGTCGTTCCACTCGCCGGTCCAATCAGGTACTTCAGCTTACCGATTACCATATTTCTCGGCATGTGGCTAGTACTTTCAAACGCTTAACGAAATGAGCCACACCCCGCGACCTTAGCCATTTTTGACTACACCAGCGGGGTATCACAACTACACAACCCCGCCCGTTGTCCTTATATTTCAGCAGGAATTAAAGTCAGTCAACTCCTATAATCTCGCGAAAGGCAGGAAACCTCTCGACTTTTACCGTACCTAGTTAGCGGGGCAACTAGTCGAGAAAAAGATCCGGATAACAAGCATAGGTACCTAGGAATCATGCATCTAAAGTTTTCGATCAACTCCTAGAAGACGTAAATGCGCAATAAAATTATTACAACATATACAAATAGTAAGATGAATATAATGCGTAAAATAATGGGATTATGCACCGGGGCTTGCCTTCTTGGGCACTGTTCAAAGGTAGCCTTGGGCTCTTCCGAACATTGGTTCGGGTCTTGATTCAAGTCAGTAAAATAAGAGAGACACTCTCCGGAGTGGTAGTATTCGCGGGCACCAACTCGTAATCACCGTCGAGTAGATTTACCGTTTCTATATGCATGCAGAAATGATATTGTTACAACATGATATAAACATATTTCTTTCCATCACTATAAAGTTGTAGTCAAATATAGCACGTGTTTGTTGTGGTGGTCTTAGTTAACTTTATTTTCTGGGCAATCGTTTATAGAGTAGTTCTTAAATTCACTTTACTTCATAAAAGAGCTGTGTTGTTTGGTTTTCATTTTTATCATTCAAACATAGCATGCTTTCACTATTTCATAGCAACCAATTTACTCATGAGCTAGTGATGAAAAACTAAAGTAACACACATCAGATACTCTAACATCTATGGTATAAAATTCAGCATCTAACCATAAAGCAATTATCCATAACAAAGCATGTAAGTAGATTACTCTAGTGGCTTCACCTTTTTGCACAGAAAGTTTTACATGGGTTATGGTGCTACAAATTTTACGGTAGAATCTACAAAGCATCTACTCAGTACTGTAATTTTTTTCAGATTTTATTTACTTATACAGCAGAGGTGACAAAATGAACAAATTTAGCAAACCATTAACTAAGATTAATTCTACAGAGAGTTATACTAGGGATATGGTTCTCAAATTTTTACCAGAGTCTACTCATGAGCTAAACATACTCCATAAAAATTATCGAGCTTTATAACCACCAGATAAATTAGTTATGCATTTAACTTAACATGATTTAGCATAAATTTCTCAAGGTGAATTTAACCAGTACTGCATATGAAACTTTTACCATAGCTAGTTCTCATTATATCTAGTAACATGTCCAAATATGAAGGCCAAAAATGACAGATTTCTTCTAGAACAAAAATAGAAAAACTAAACATGATATCTCAAGCATGGATTATAACTGTAATAATATTCAGTAAATGGTGCTCAAAATTTGTAGGCATGTTTATATGACTAACACAAGGTTTCAGAAATAAACCTAGATTTTTCTAAGCAAAGGAACTATATACCACAAATAAAGCCTACTTATCAAGCATTAACTCAAATATATAGTTAATTAGTTCAATAATTTCTCAAACTTGCACAACAGTAATGATTTAGTAACATTCATACACAGAAAAAGTTTCATACATATATCACTAACATTTCTACCAGAATTAATATATGAGCAATACTAGTAGATTTAGGAATCTTGATCGTTTGAGCAAGCAAACAACTTCAAAAAGAGCCCATATTTTTACCAGGTTCTTCTAACAGTACTAAGTTCAACATATCCAAAAATCAAGCATAGTTGCTGAACCAAACTCCTAGAACATTTAAGTGCCATTTACTTTAATCTTTTTCATAGATTAAAATGTGAGCAAAATATGAACATGTGACTGTAACAAAAGTTGTAGTTCTTGTTCTAAGGATTCCAAAACATTTTAGTTTGAATTTTTCTGATTTTTATACGATTTTCTAGGCATTTTTGAAGTTTGCTGTTTTTGATTCTAGTGTTCATGTACGTTTTTCACTTAGGCCCCTGGGTTTCTGTTTCTTCTCAGGGGAAGTCCCTGGCGGAAGTACAGAACAGGGGAGGGTACGGTCGCGGCGTTTCCCGGCGATGGGTTGGCCGGCGGCGAGGGGTTTGTGGGGGAAAAGAGAGAGGAGACCGAGGCGCACCTTATGGTGGTCTTGGATGGGTCGGGGGCGGCCGGGAGGTGGGTCGCCGGCGATGTACAGGGGCGGCGGCCATGGAAGCTCGGCTCCGGCGAGCTCGGGTGAGGTAGGGAAGGGGCGTTTAGGCTTGGGAGCATCAGCGTGCTGAGAGGAATCCATTCTGGGTCTCGATTGGAGCCGAGGGATGGTGGATAGGGTTGTCCACGGAGCTCCGGCGGAGGCCGGCCATGGAGGCGCTGTACTGGGCGGACAGGGCTCGGGCGCGCGGAAGGAACTCGAGTTCTGCCTTTTATAGGCCCAGGGGGAGGGGGAGGGCGAGTCCGGGCTGGGCGAACTGGGGGCTAGCTGCCCGGGGAGGGGCGGCCAGAGGTGACCGGCGGCCTGCCGTGACGAGCTTGCGCAGGCGCGTGTCGAGCTCGGGGGTCGCCAGCAGGGAGCGGTGCCACGCAAACCAGGGGCGCGGGAGCGGTTTTGGGCGGAGGCGCGACGCGTGGGGCGGCCAGGTGGCTTCGCCGGCGTACGGCGCCGTCGTAGGCGAGGTTCAGGGAGACGGAGGTTGAAGAACCGGCCAGGGGCAGTGTCGTAAATAATCCGAAGTTCCAAAATCAGTTCTGTAATTTCCATTTTTCTCCCTCATCTTGGCCTCAAATGAAAAAGTGTTGAATACCACTTTTGCTCAGTTTTTCGAGATCTACAACTTTCGTGTTATGCACTTTTTCATTAGAGCAATGGTTTGAGAGTTATTTAATTATTTCCAAAAAACTGCCATGAGGTACTTATCATTTCATGTGAATTTTGGCACTTTTACTCCTAGGCTTCAACTAGGTTTTTGTTTATCATGACATGGTGAATATGCCTATTCATTTTCCTATGCATAAGTGCATTGGTTTGAAAGTTATTTTTAACTTCCTTATTACTAGAAATTGAACTCTTGTTGATTTAATTTGTTTGAATTAGTAGCTCTTCACAAATCAAAGAATGGTTCCATTAATCATTTCATGTGATGATTTTCCAGTTTGAATTTGATTTGCAATAAAAGTTTATAGCTCATTATGAAAGGTTTATTTTATTGTCTTATTACCACACATGTCAAGTCAAGTTTAAAAGGGTACCAATTATTGTTTTTCAAACACATTGCACTCAAACACATGCACACATACATTTACACACAAGTTTGCAAGAACTAGCCATAGGATCCATATTTAAGTTTTCTTAGCTCATTTGTGTGGGAAATTCAGTTAATTGCCTGGCTTTGGTTAAACTGACACCAGAGGTGTCACACTTGGCCTCCTCCTTCAAGCGGCGGCCCCCCGCGCCTCCTCCACTCGCCGGCGGTGGCCTGCGCCTTCTCCTCCTCCTCCAATCGCCTCCTCCAATCGCGGCGACCCGCGCCTCCTCCTCCTTCACCCAAAGCACCGTCGGCCGGCGCCTCCTCCCCGCGGCCGCCGTCGGCCACCTCCTCCGCGCGGCCGCCGCCGGCCACATCCTCCCAGGCCCCGCAGAGCGCGCCCCTAGCTAGGCTCGCCGCCGGCCACCTCGTCCCAGCCCTGCAGGCCGCGCCCGTTGGCTTGCCGCCGGACCCTACTCGCGGCCACTGCCGCACCTCCTCCCCATGGCCGCCGGAGGCCACGGTCTCCCCACGGACTGTGCGCCCCTGCGACGTCGTCGGCCGGCCACCTCCCCGCGAACCGCGCCCCAGCGAGCCCCATCCGGGGGCAGGGCTGGCAAAAGGGCATAAGGAGCCACGGGAGCCGGACGGAGCCACGATTTCGTGGCTCCACCTCGCCCGATCCGCTCCAGTCAGCGGGATTCGAGGGGCTCCAAGCTGCTCCAAGGTTGGAGCCATCCCTGAAAATGCCATTTGGGAGGGTTCCAGCAGAAGCCGGTGTTGGAGCCGGAGCTGAAGCCCTCCCAAAGAGGGCCTAGGTATAAGCAGTGCATGCATCGCGCCAGCTAGAACTTTTGAGCTAGCTTTTGAAACGCAACATACAAATCCTGGAAGGACAAAGATTCTAGCAGCAAGAACAAAACGGACCCTAGTTTATGCAGTTTGCCTTGTGGGGGCAAGCCTGGCATTAGGACTATTTTATGTTCCAAATTCTTAACTCGATCGTTATGGAGAGACTAAAAAAAATCAAACATGCAGATAATGAGCTAAAGTAAGTTACAGAGACCAGCGGGATCCCATCGATGGCAATGAGCATCGCTTCTCTTGTTCCTTGGGCAAATCCAGGAGCTATATATAGCTTGTGTTAATTAATATGTAGGACCTGCAGCCAGGTTCTTTTTTTTTTCAACGATGGCAATACATATAGCACTCAGCTTAGCTTCATATGTAGGCTGTCCATGGAACCTTGTCCCCTATTAAAGGGCCATGTTCGGTTCATAGGTTGCTTGCCATGCATTTTGTGGTGTGTGTGTGTGAGAGAGCTAGGGAAGGCAGCTCACTACCGGAAAATTGAAAGTCGCCGTGTGTTTTCTTTCGGGCACACAGCGAAGCCATACTTCGTCGTGTGCTTTTTCTGGCACACGGCGAAGTAATGGTTCGCCGTGTGCTTTTTAGTGGCACACAGCGAATTCGAGCTTCGCCGTGTGCTTTTTTTTGACACACGGCGAAGTAATAGTTCGCCGTGTGTTTTTTTAGGCACACGACAATGCAATAATTTTTTTCTCCGTGTATGACGGCCGTTAGGAGGGGGCAGCGGCGTTAGGCTTTGCCGTGTGCCATGAAAAGGCACACAGCAAAGTCAGACCTTCGCCGTGTGCCTTTTGAAGGCACACGGCAAAGCGGACAACAAAAAATTATCCCCTGCCCTTTATTTTTTTTCCCAATCCACAAGCAACATGTTGTAGTCCGTGTTAAAATTTGGAACATGTTTGTATTCGTTTGCTATTTTTAACTAATTAATTGCACTTCAAACAATTTTTTGAATCAGATCAAATGTGAACTGCAAGTGGTTCAAATAGTAGATCAAAATGAGTGAAAAATGATATTCATGTTATTTAGCCCAATTTAAGGCCATACCCATGAAATTCAAAGAAATTTCGAACAACTTGACTAGGAAACACGACCACGACCGTGTGTCTGAATGATTTTAAAATTCTAAACAATGCAAGTGAAGTCTAAAAATTGTGAGATTTGTCAACAACTGATGATATCATATGTGGAGGCTATGGTAAAAAATTGAGTGAGTTTTGGAATTTTATCACATATGATGCTTACAAACGGAAATATCTCCGAAGAAGAATCATAGAGTTTAGAAGGATGCAGTTAGTATATGTGTGATTGTATGTGAGAGAGAAAGTGAATATATTTTTTGAATACAAACTTTTTTATACAATCTCATATGAAAAAAGGTTTTATACAAATGTCGTACAACTCGATGTAATCTTAAACTTTGCAGTTTAGAACTTTTGTATTTGAGATTATTTAATATTTTAAAATTTCATTATAAGTTATCTAATTTGAAATCATAAATTTTAAAACTTTCAAATGACCTCGGATATAAATAAGTTCTGTACTAAAGTTGTGCAACTCAACAAAATATAAAACTTTGTATTTGAAATTTTTTTATTAGAGATTTTTATTACTTCTAAAAACATTATAAGCTATTTGATTTCAAATTTTATTTTTTTAAAACTTTCAAATGATCTTGGATGTAAATAAGTTATATATGAAAGTTGTAGATCTCGAAAAGATGTAAAAGTTTCCAGTTTATAACGTTTTCATTTGAAATTGTTTAGCCATCCAAAAATTCATTGAAAGCAAGCAGAGAAAACACAAGTGCCACGTCAGCGATCCACCCCTCAAAATGGAGGCTTCTCATTGGTCCAAATCTGATCACACGGATCCCTCCCCCTCTCTCTCATCTCTCTTCCTTCCACCGGCCTCTGTTTCTTCCACCTCTCTCTCGTCTCTCCCCCACTGCAGCAGCAGTGCATGGCGCCTCTCTCCCTCTCTGATTCTCTCCACCAAGCAGACCAGAGCCGAGAACCTACGCCACACTAGCACCCGCACCCCTCTTCTCCTTGGACCAAGCCGGCAGCAGCAACGAGTACTCCATCCTCTCTTCCCCCCTCCGATCGCCCCTCACTGGAACAAATCGATCGACCGGTGAGGAGGGGCGGCGGGGCGAGGAGTGGTGGGACACAGCCAGCAGGAGCTCCGGCAGCAGGGGGCGAGGCGAGGCACAGCGGCCGCGGCCGGTGGCAAGCTGGGTAGTGCGACGGTGGCCGGCGGCGAGCAAGGGGGTGCGCGGAGGCTGCGCTGCGCTGGGAGTGCGGCGGTGGCGAGCTGGGCGAGCGCGGCGACGCATGGCTGCGGAACCGGAGCAGGAGCAGGGACGCGCGCGGAGGCAGCGCTGGCCGCTGGGAGCGCGGCGGAGAAAGCGCGGCGGCGCATGGCTCCCTCCTCGCCGCGGTGCCCCTCCAGATCCGGCGCGGGGGCCTCCTCCTCCTCTGGTGGCAGGGGCTCACCTGCCTTTCCTCTCTCCGGCGGCGGTACCAGGGGTGCGGCCGGCGGTGGGGGCAGCTGGTGGATTTTATTATTATTATTGAAACTTTTAGCCGTGCGTCAGATTTGGCTCACGGCGAAGCCGTCCACCCCGCTGTTACCCCGCTATTCTCCGTCGCCGCGCCGTCTCTACTTTTTTTCGCCGTGTGTCATCAAAAACACACGGTGAACTCTGTGCCGTGTGCCCAATAAAGGACACACAACAAAGAACGTGTTTGCCATCGGGAGGGTCGCCGTCGGGTCTTCGCCGTGGGCGCCCGACGGCGAACCCTTTTGTCGTGTGCTTTGGGCCTTTTGTCGTGTGTCTTTAACACACGGCAAAGGCCCAGGATCCGGTAGTGCACGGATCGCTACGGAGCAGTGAGCTAGTACACACCTAGTGGCGGATGTATGATTGAGCTCCAGAGAGGCTCTCTTCTTCTTCCTCCTCCTCCCATCTCCCCTTCTCTCTTTCTTCCTCCTCAAATTGTATGGAGGGCTTGTGGGGGCTCCAATGGAGTTTCTGGGTAGGGATCGGAGGGCTGGAGGCTGGAGCCCAGCCCCTCTGCACCCACACTGGCTCCGCCCCTGCGGACCCTGAATGGAGTACCCAGCCATAGGACCCTGCATGATTCATCTCATTTCGCCCGGGAATCAGCGACAAGAGAGCGAATAAGACGACATGGCATGATGTTGTTTCGGCTCATGCTCTCCCATTCCTGTTGTGAATCGCCACGGCCGACGGGAGAGATGAGCCGAACCAATATCACTCATGTCTTCTTCATTCGTAGTGAACTTACTGGACTCCCATCGTCTGGACTGGTAAGTGTTCTCCTCAATACTACTGATGATACAGTCTAAGACTGGAGCTTGACGAATGGTTGGTTTGATTTTGAACGAACTGAACCCGGCTTCTAGTTTCTTCCTTTAGATTGATTGATCTCCAAAGGAAAGGGAGCTCAGTCGTTAACTATGGTTTTTCATCTCTGAGCTAATCTATATATTCTATATAGATGCAACCCACTAAGTGTCATAATTGTATTTCTCTCAATTCTCATGATGCCACGTCATCAATCCACTAAGTGTCATATTGCTATGTCATCAACCCACTAAGTGTCATAATTTCTATTTCTCTCAGTCATGTTTTTCAATATGTTGCGGTTCATCAAAAGTATAAATAAAGAAGAAGCCCAACAGCCAAATTTTTTATTTATCAATTAAATATTACTCTATGCAACATACATATGTTAAATCCCCTCCCTTTATTTTCTTTTATTATTGTCTCATGAACATTATTTTCATTTATCAATTAAATATTAGTCTATCTAATATTAATAAATAAATCCACATTTGTTTCAAAAAGAAAAACAATTAGTCTCCTATGGTATTTCTGTCTTCTAAAATTGATGCATCCCACTAGGAAACGTTAACAAAAAGAAAAACAATTAGTCTCCTATTGTATTTCTGTCTTCTAAAATTGATGCATCCCACTAGAAAATGTTAATTTATATTTCTCTCAATCCCCATTGAGCCACCAACAATGGAAGAAGCACTCCTTCATCCACCTTACTATGTCTCTTCATTTCTCTCATGTTTATAACTTGATCATCCAAGCTGTCATTTCCTTAAGTCTCTCTATCTAACAATACACTACCACCACCACCCCTTCCACTTCTCATGATCTGTAGAACCCAACGCTCTATATATTTTGCTTAGTTGAAGCCATCGTAGCGTTACACACACTCTCGACTCCATTATTCCATTCGGTTCTGGTAGCTCCTTGCCTTCCCCAGCTGTTTTGCTACTCTTAAATTTTGTCTTGCATCACTGTGGCATGCAGGAAGAGCACCATGAAGGATTGTTCTAGGTCTCTTCTCTTCAATGTTACACAATCATTCATTATGTTCTGATATTGATACTATGTTTGGTTCCTCCTTAATATTTTACTGTTTGATACAACTATATTTGTACAACTATATTTCTAATTATCAACATTTCACACACAACTGCATTCCTCACATTTCATTTTTAAAAAATATTTGCATAAATTTCGCTTAGCCAAAGAGTCGATACAAAGTCGAATCACTTCACAAAATGATGCAGACTTTTTCCATTTTCTCCTAGAATAAAATTAAAGCGATCTTCCATACCAATTACGATTCCTCTTTTTATCAGTTTCGTCAACTTGAATTTTTTTATATGTACTTCAATTTTAGTATTTAAGCATATCTTATATATAACAATGTCATATATCTCCAATGCTAAAATTGACTACAACTTCATATCTCCATCTTTTCAATACACTCAACTTCAACATTTTTGTCCACAAATCCCGCAGCAATGCGCGGGGTATTCAACTAGTTAATCATTATACCCCGGTGAAAGGATCACCGGGGTGTCCGACCCTAGAGGGGGAGGGGGTGAATAGGGTCGCTAATCGCTTTTTAACCTATGGCTCAATCTAATTGCATAAGATAAATCTAACACGTCCTACACATGCTAGTTATGACTAAGGTTTATCTATGCTACCCTCCACTTACCCCAAAAGACTTGCAACCTATAGCCAATCCTAATCAAACTAACTAGAAAAGAAAATGTAAGCAAGAAAGAGTAAATGAGGAAACGTAATGCGGTAAGTAAAGCGGTAAGGGAGAGGATATGCAAACTCCCGTGAAGACACCAAGACACACGATTTAACGTGGTTCGGTTAGGACACCAAAGTCCCTCCCTACGTCCACGGCCACTTGTCCAGCACGAACAAGTGTGATGCCGAGTCTCTTCGCTTGATCACCGTCTTGCCACGCCTCCAAGGCTCCCGACAAGCAAAGGCTAAGTGACGCCAAGTCACAAAGACGAGGTCACCGCCACCGTCTATCTCGAAGCGTCACCACGGCACCGTCTTCACTATCTTGGAGCTTTAACACCAAGTAGGGGCCTTCTTCCCCGCACAAAGTGTCGTTGCCACTCCACACCAAGTCGGAGGGTCACACGACGAGTACACAAGGTGCTTGCCGCAGCAAGGCTTTCTCTCAAGCTAGTTCTCTCAAGAACTAAGCCTAAACAAGCACTAAGCACTCTCACAAGTGTGCTTAAGCCTATATGATGTACAATGAAGCTCTATGGTAGTTGGAGATTATCTTTAGCTCTTGTATACTTCCTTGAACTCCAGCAACGCTCAAATGACCTGGCCTTGGGGGTATATATAGGCAGCATAAGCAAATATAGCCGTTGGAGAAAAGCTGCCAGAAAACTGCGTAACGCCGGTTAATCCGACGTACCCCAAAAGCCATCATCGGTTCAACCGGTGTATGTAAACTGCTAATTGAAAAACTAGCCGTTATCAATCAACCGGTGTATCGCCGGTTTAACCGATGTAATCAACCGGTGTATGTAATATTAGCGTCGGTTTAACCGGTGAGTGTAACTTCTTCACGTTCCTCCAAAAACCACCTCTCTGGACAACTGAACCGATGCATCGTCGGTTCAACCGGTGTAGGTATTTTCCTCGGTCTTCATCTGCCAATACACCGACGTATACAACTTCTGTAGCGTCGGTTCATCCGGTGTAAAACCCTAGCCCGCAGACGTTCTCTGTGATTTGCACCGGTGAGTTCATTTTGCCCTACGTCGGTTTAACCGATGATAGCAAAATGCCTCAATTCTTGTCCCTTGGACCGATGATAGCAAAATTCTTGTCCCTTGGACCGAAGAGCGGAACCGGTGGCCCTTCGGGCCTTGCTACGCCTCTCTTCTCTTTGTCATCACTTGAACCTAAAAGCCTGAGAATAGTCATCTTAACAATCACATTAGTCCAAGTGTTGTGTGTGTCATCAATCGCCAAAATATTATATTGAAATATGGCATGAGAGGCCATTTTCGCTACATCCGGCCCATACTCGAGCGAGATCTACATATATTCTCGACAGATTCTTTTTTCTTTTTGCGTGTATAATAGAGATTTCTTCGAGTGTGTGTGTCATTAGAGTTTGCGTCTGCAAGCATATAGGAGTTGGAAATGCAAGTTAGATAATTTTTGGATCATTGAGTCGACCCGAAAAATTGACAAAATAAACTAGAATAACATTATGTGTAAATAATTTAAAAGGAGAAATAAACTAGAGTAGCATGCCATCGTAATTAATTAGCTGACCAAAAAATACCATTAGGTACCCACTTGCATCCTTAATAGCGGTAACTGGAATACTTCACGCCGTTTATAAGTGCAATGCAGTAGGATAACATGTTTTTGGAATTGTTTATCAGAACTAATCAATTTTCATTATAAAAAATCAATTTTTTTAACGAGAAAGAAGAATCAACTTTGCTAAGTGAATTACGTGTTGTCTTGCTTTTTCATGCATTTTCTTTATATAAAAAGAGAAAAAGTGTTCTGACTGCTCGTCCCTCCCGTGTGCGAGAGCATAAGATGCGTGTAATAAGGCATTCTCAGCTGAAATGGCTCGAAGAAATAGCGATGACTTTTTGGTCTTTACTAACTGTCAGGGCGCCTACTTCTGATGAGAACTCTAACCAGGCCGCTAACAGGCCGCGGCGACTCAAGAGGCCCAGCACCAAGGTCTTCGGCCCAGAATGGCGTAACTGACTGGGTGTTGTTTGCTACCGCCACACGTCTCTCGTCTTCGTGATCTATCTATATACTCTGTAATCTCGATCGAGAAAGACATGAAACTAGTAATAGGCTAGACATTTGGCCGGTTCGCCGGAGTATTGGACGTCGGCAAGCTGCCGCCGTACTTGTTCCTATTACGAATTCATCAAACCGTGATATCGTCGTAGTAGAGCTATCACACTAACTCGAACAAAGATTATGTATTAATACTCCCTCCATATTGTTTTATTTGACGTTAGGACATCAAACAATAGTTCATTTTCTATACAGATTCTTGTCTGAAACGTCAAATAAAAGGATACGGAGGGAGTATTTAGTTTTGCTTGATCTGGTTTTGGAATAATTCAAGGAACACCAGGCTTTCATCTTCCTGACATTTTTCCACCAGAGAAACTCTACATATTATCCGAATGTCTCCAACATTAGCTGCTTGTTGTGTTCACACGCTTGCTATCGATCCGCACATGAGTACATGACTACATGCATGCTGCCCGGCCCTTTCTGATCCGCTGTCAGAGGCGGAGCCGTGGACCGTGGTCGCCGCACCCGCAGGCTTCTTCAGGCCTGCAGGCGCGCTGGCGTGGGCCGCTAGCCAGCCACACTGTTGCCTCCATACCAATCTGGGCCGCATTAAGCCCATCTCGCCGCGAACTTGTCGCCTTGGCAACGCCGCCGCCGTGGAGCCGCAACACTAGCTCGGTCCAAAACCCTCGCCGCCGATCTCGTCGGCACCGACCATGGAGGCGCAGACCGGCGCCGCCCCCGGCGGCGGCGACGACCTCGCTACCATGCGCGAGCAGTGCCGGACTCTGGAGGAGTCCATCGCGGCCCGCCGGGAGGCGCAGCTCGACCTCATCGGCTCCCTGCAGCACCTCGTCCCGGACCTGGTGCCCTCCCTCGACCAATCCCTCCGCCTCATCGCCGCCTTCAACGGCCGCCCCTTCGTCCCCACGCTCTACCCCAACGCCAGCGCCCACGCGCAGAGCCACAACCTCAAGCCCCACCACCGCCGCGCCCTCCCCGACCCGGCCCGCTCCACCCGCCGCAAGACCTCGCCGGGCTCCTCCCCGGCCTCTGCCGCCGCGGGGGGCTCGGGCGCCGTTGGCGGCATCGACGCCGTGCGCACCATGGTTGCCGTGTGCCTCCTCGAGCTCGTCCCCTTCTCCGAGATCGACGCCGCCGCGCTCGCGCGCCGCCTGCAGGCGGAGACGTCGTCCGCCAGCGAGGCCGAGCGGGCGGCTCTTGCCGACCTCGCCACGGAGCTTGGAGGTTCCGCGCCTGCTGCGGTTGCCCTCGCGCTCCGTCGCATCGCGGAAGACAGCGGTGCCTTGCAGATCGAGGAGGCCTTCATTGGAGGAAAGCAGATGACAATGGTCTGGGCCATTGACCGGAGCAAACTCCTCAAAGAGCTACCTGAATCCGCCTCCGTGTCCCAAGTCCACCCTCCGCCAACTCCACAGGCGCCCCCGACCGAGACTGATGCTAACAGCGCCATCATACCAAGGCCTCCGCCGCTGCAGCAGCAGGAAATGTGGGGTCACCCAATGCAACCGATGTTCCCACGCCCCAGGGGCATGGCAATGCCGAGGATGCCGCCAGGGTTGATGCCACTGCAGCGGCCATTCATGGCGCCAGGGGCAGTTATCCCAATGGGTGGCCCGGGGCCGAGCGCTACTCAGCTGAAGCAGAGGACAGAGGAGGAGGACCTTAAGGATCTTGAGCTGCTGCTGAACAAGAAGACATATAGAGAGAAGCAGAATACGAAGACTGGAGAGGAGCTGCTGGATCTCATTCACCGGCCCACGGCAAAGGAGACAGCTGTCGCGGCAAAGGTTTGTTCTTTCTTCACCCTTTGATCACTGTTCCTTGTTTGTTACTATTTTACGTCCATATTCTGGCCTGCTTAGAAATTTTTGGTGTTGAGAGATTAGCATAGGATGGTTAACTGAGTTGTTGAAGTGGACACTGTTGAACCAAAGGATTCACCACAAACATATCTTGTTTCTGAACTGGGTTAGTGGGAAAGTCAAAATACTATTATTATTATTGCATCCAGTGCTTCCATAATCATCATCTATGTGTTGCTACCTCTGTGAAAATTGTAGCCTCTGAGCCTAATACATTAAAATACCCTAATATTCAGGTTTTTGGTATACGTTTCACTATTTAATTGTCACCTCTTTTCCTTACCACTGGTTCCATTCTTCAGTTTAAAACAAAGGGTGGCTCCCAGTTAAAGGAATACTGCACCAATTTAACTAAGGAAGATTGCCGACGCCAAACAGGTTCCTTTGTGGCCTGTGATAAGGTCAGTTTCCCAACCCCCCCCCCCCCCCCCCCCCCCCCTCTCTGAGAGCACAATATCACAGTTTATGTCATCACTTCTGTAGAAATTTCAATTTGACCATTTACATTAATCTTTTAGCCAAAACATTTTCCTGACAAGCTAAAATTTTCTAGTTAATTATCATAATATGAAAATTCATCCGTAAGTGCTTCCTTCAAGTTTTTAAAATGAGGCTGAACAGGTGAGAAATGATTTCTGTGTTTTCATTTGCAAATGATTTGGAAAGGTAACTAGTAACTACTGATATTTATGGTCAACTTAAGTTAAATTAGTTTTAAGACAACTAACATACGCCTATAACGTGAAAAATAATACTCTGTTGAAGAAATGCTTTAGTTTATTAATATCACACCACAGAATTTTGTTGATTTATAATATTTGGATGATTTCCTTGAATGCTTGGATCTCTCTTCTACATGGTTTTTCTAGGTATCAGTGGTAACCACTATGCATATGATTCACTGTGAGCAGGTCCACTTTCGGCGTATTATTGCTCCACATACTGATACAAACCTAGGAGATTGCTCTTTCCTGGACACTTGCCGTCACACAAAGGTGACCAAAGATACATACAGTTTCTTTCTTTTGATGTACTGTCTGACATGTGTTTTTTTGGATGTTTATATCTTGCATATATCGTACAATCTGTAGACTTGCAAGTATGTCCATTACGAGCTTGATCAAACACCAGATGTACCTCCAATGATGGCTGGTGCCCTTGCACCACCTAGACAAATAAAGCCCCAGAGAGCTGAATATTGTTCAGAAATAGAGCTAGGAGAATCTCAATGGATAAACTGTGACATCCGGAACTTCAGGATGGACATCTTAGGACAGTTTGGAGTAATTATGGCTGACCCCCCCTGGGATATTCATATGGAGCTGCCATATGGCACAATGGCTGATGATGAAATGAGGACACTTAATGTTCCAGCTTTGCAAACTGATGGTTTGATTTTCTTATGGGTGACTGGTCGTGCTATGGAACTTGGGCGTGAATGGTAAGTTTTTCAAATCTCATGTTTTTTTTTTCAGTGGTGTTGAAAACAGATGAATTGTTCTGTATCTATATTGTAACAATGTGTTCTGCTCCAATAATACGATGACTGTTGAAGAGTTTTGATTCCATGCTTCTTAAAATCGTATGCTCATAACTTAGTACTCCCTCCGTCCCAAAATAAGTGTAGTTTTAGGATTCAAAATTTGTCCCAAAATAAGTGTAGTTCTCGCTTTCCAATATAATAACTCTATCTCTATCTCTCTCCTTCTCTACCTCTCCTCGTTTCATGTGCACTCTCTACTTTTTTACCCCTCCTTAATTCCCGTGCCCAACTCCTAAAACTACACTTATTTTGGGACAGAGGGAGTAGATGATATATGCCATACTAACAAGATTTGTCACAAATTTTTTTAGAAATATACCTTTACTCTTGGTCTGCACTGTAAGGTGCAATAAATTTAATTGCTCTTCCGGATGTTCTTTTTCAAGTCCCTGAATGTTACTCTCTACATTTTGAATCTTCACCTATTCACTATACCCTGTTTCAATACTCAGTCTGGAGCTCTGGGGTTACAAGCGTGTTGAAGAAATTATCTGGGTGAAGACCAATCAACTTCAACGTATCATCCGAACTGGACGCACTGGCCATTGGTTGAACCACAGCAAAGAACATTGTCTTGTTGGAATAAAAGGAAACCCTTTAGTGAACAGGAATATAGATACTGATGTTATTGTTGCCGAAGTCCGTGAGACTAGCAGAAAACCTGATGAGGTAATGCACCCATTTCTATTGTTCATACAAGCTGTTTAGGAACAAATAATGCCTAGTTTCGCTTAATGCTACTTGCAGAAGCATTGTTTGGTATCTTCTGAAACCTATCATTTCAAGAATAGGACTGATTCTTCAAATCTGTTTTGTTGTTCAGATGTACGCCATGCTAGAGCGGATAAGCCCTAGGACAAGGAAGCTGGAACTGTTTGCAAGAATGCATAATACACAAGCTGGGTGCGCCCTATTCACTGCCTCTCTTCTTCAGCAAGTTTTTCGGTTGCAGAGATGCTACTGTTTGCTTCCCACTTACCTTGTTCTGTTACTCAGATGGCTTTCTCTGGGTAACCAGTTAAATGGAGTAAGGCTTGTGGATGAAGGGTTGAGAGCAAGGTACAAGGCTGCTTACCCTGATGTGGAGGTCCAGCCGCCATCACCTCCCAGGACGAGCGGGCCGATGGATGTTGAGCAAACTAGTTCGCAGAAGGCTGCTGCACCAGATGTCGGTGAGAGGCCTGCCTGATGCGGGCAACCTTACATCCAAGTGCCTGGCTGTACTCATGAGCGTATAGCCTTGTCACTGTTAGCGTTACGTCTGTTGTAAAATTAGGCAGCTCGGTTGTATTTTGTTGCACAAAAAAGAGGAATTAGGCAGGTCGGTTGTATTTTGTTGCACAAAAGAAGAGGCTGGAGTATTGTCATGTGTCGAGAGGTATCGGATGAAGGAGAAGCACCGTGACAGCCACAGTTTTATTGCAACCAATGTAATCAAGGGCTTGTTATCAGCTCCCGTTTTGTTTTCCAAATTCCAAGTGCATCTGTGCATGGGTATGCCCAAATTTGAAAGGAAATGTGGGCAGTAATTTTAACCCTTGTTGGAAAATTGGTCAATGTGGACATGTGGTGCAGGTTCACTCTGACTGATCTTGGGCCGGTACAGCTGAATCTATTATTCGTCCGCCACAGCCATGGTCGGTCGACTAGGCCACGGCCCATCCTTTTGACACCCAGTTATTGACGGCCCACAACGTCATCAATCGAAATCCCCCCTTGCCAAGCCCAAAGACCAGGGTTTTTGTGTCGGTCTCTCTCGATATCCCCGTCTATTAGGGAGAAATTAGTGTTTTCGCTATAATGAAAATCTGGTTTCGCACTTTTGCCTCGCAAATTAGTTTAGCAAATTTGCCATCGTCAAACAGAGGTAGCCAACTCAGTTGCCATTATTGAGACTTTAGACCTGATTTAATTCTTAAGAAATAGAAAAAAAAATCTATCCTTCCTATTCTACCCCTCCATCCCTGCTCATCAAAACGGATGGCAAAAATGGATCGTCCTCCTCTCCCGTTCCTCCCGCAGAAAACGGATCGGGCGCCAGGGGCCTCTCAGGAGTCAGGACCGAGCGCCGCCTCCAGCTCCTCCAGGCGCGTTGCAGCGCTCCTCCCCACCCAGGCCGCGGCGCCCCTCCTGCGCAGCTCCGCCCCAAGGCCGCGGCACCCCTCACTGCGCAGCTCCGGCCAGGCCGTGCCCCCCTCCCCGCGTGCAGCACTCCTGGGGAGGAGCTCCTGCTGCAACGGCGTGGAGAGAGGTAGGGGTAGAATAGGAAGGATAGGTTCTTTTCTATTTGTTATGAATTAAATCAATTTTAAAGTCTCAAGAATAGCATTTGAGCTGTCATATTTGCAAATCCAGTTTGAGGGATGGCAAAAGTGCGAAAGCAGATTCTCATTATGGCGGAAACGCCTATTTCTTTCTATTAGGCGGGGCGGGGCACAAGGACGTCTGGAGCGCGGCGGCGAAGCGCGGCGATGGAGTTCTGCCCGGCGTGTGGGCTGCTGCTGCAGATAGATCCGGGCACAGGAGACCACCGCCTGCGCCTCGTCTGCCCCTACGTCTGCCCGATGCAGAACAAGGTCCCTCGCCCTATTCCTCTTCCTCGCCGCCGCTTTTTCTGTACCCGCTCTCTGTCGCTCTGATGCCTCACATCGATCCGTGTTTGATGTGGTTCCGTTTCCCTTGGCGGTGCCGCAGATCGTGAAGAAGGCGAAGGTGGTAAAGAAGGAGGTAGAGCCCATCTTCAGCAAAGCCGACGCGATGAAGTTGGCGCCCAAGACCGCAAGTGAGATCTCTGCCCTTTTCTTTGTTCTCTGGAGCTACTATATACTCTGTGCGCTCTTACGAGCTATGATTCGGTTCTTGTCTCAGGCGATAGCTTTGCTATTTGCTGATGATGTTTTCATTATTAGCCATTGGGCATCGCTATTGAGTTGTTGTCATCTTAATCCTTGACCTCGAAGAAGTTTGAGCCTCGAAATTCGAAAGTAAAAAAAAAGATTAATCAGAACAGCCAGTATTGTAGTACAGTAGCAGGACCGAGTTTTCTTTTCTATTTGGTTCTCTAATTGGTGGGTGGGTTATGTTATTATTTGAGCAAATCAACAAAATTTCAGTGTAGCTTGTCTGTTATTTAAGTTCGTGGTTTAGTAAACAAAGCAAATGAGGTGACATTTTTTTTATTGAACCACTTATAAAACACGAAATGACAAGGTCAAAGTGGTGTCACGAACAAATAATCTAACACAAGAAGCATATTATCTTGCTATCTTCAATCTGCCCCCTTTTATCTTTGAAACTTAAATCAGGTTAGCTATTATATCTGCTAAATACAAACCACACAAAAGAAACCTGAAACCTCCAATTTCATGTTCAAAATCTTCACTCTTGAATTATCAAGGAGCATCATTCAATCAGATTGAGGAATCAGTTAGATGTTTGACACTTTTTTTTTTGGAAACTATTATACTGACCTCTTGCAAATCTTCATGGATGTGCGTTTTACTAGCTTAAGAGCAGTCCTACTTGCCACTTCAAGCTGACAGAAACAGCATTAGTTTTGGGGTGCTTGTTTGTTGAAAACTATAGTGCAGGGACCTAATAGGGCTTGTACTTATAAGCTCTTGGGGGACGAAAAGTATAATAACTTAGAAAGCAGGAAGATAGTAATTTGATGCAATATTGATAATTCGGCTGTGACTGTTACCATAAAGAGGACCTTTTCTAATAAAAACAGCTAACGGAACTGAGTAAGAAACATGGCGGACATAGCACACTAGGCTCATTCATGGAACTTGATTGCCAGCTGCATACCCAAGTTGCGACATTGGAGGCATGTTTCTGGAATAATCATATGATAGCATAATTTTTGATACAATGTAACCATGTGGGTGAGACCATTTTCTTCTTGAATATAGTGGGGCAGCTACTTTTATCTGCTATTGACGTGATCTAGAACTTCATGTCTGAATACATAATGTGTGAAACCACAGTATACTAAGTGCATTCGCTGAACTTGCAGCTTCATGCCCAAGATGCAACCATGGAGAAGCATACTTCAAGCAGATGCAGATTCGATCAGCCGATGAGCCAATGACAACATTCTATAGGTGTTGCAGAGAAGAATGCCAGCTTGAATGGAGAGATGACTGATCTAGCAACTAGCATTTTCCACTTTGCTTTCACTACATGCTTGTTCTGCTTCAGTTTTGAGTGGTGATATGCCCTGTTGCACATGTAATTCTTCTTGTAACCACCTTGTCCTTCAGTACAAACTTCGGTGAAATGTTATTATGGTGCCGCATTTTGGCTGCAGAAGACACTACTAGTAGGAGTGAAGTGTTTTGGAATGTATGTGCTTCATGCTGGCTACATTTGGTAGCGTGAATGGCATTTTCAAAGGAATAAAGTGTTCCTGAGTTAATTTAGCAAACATTTTCACAGACTCACTCACTCTTAAAGGCTTTGTCCGGTTTTTATGTGGTGTATAGAGTCACTTGTATGTAACTGGCATGTTTTATGCACCGGAGAAACTGGTTCCAGAGTCCAGACTCCCGAGTGAATTTGGCTCGTTCTCTTGCTGTTGCTGCTGGGACTTGGATCCTGAGGGAAAACCTGAACGGCTGAACCTGACAAGAGAGATGTGGCAACTAACAACGATAAGAAGCGTGACACGCTTCTTGTGTAGCACGCGGTGGAACACTGCGAAGAGGTACTGGAGGTCTGGAGACTGGAACAGGTTACAGGTAGTGCCGCAGCGGACAGCGGTATGTAGACATTGCCGGTCCCGTCGTAAGCGGCTGAGGCCGAATGATATCCCTTTTCAGCCCACATCCATGGCCGAGATCGAATTCGTGCGTACAGGCCCATGATATCATGGACGGTGGTTGAGCAAAGGTGCCCTAACCAGTAGTTCTGTATGGTCCTCTCAAAAAAAAAAGGTAGTTCTGTATGGGCCCACCTTTGGTCACTCTTCTCAGTGGTCACAAAATTACTTTCTACTACAAAGAAAAGATTATGACAATTAATATCCATTTTCCGCAAGATTTAATCGGTAGGCAAACAAGCCGACCAGCCATGTGAATGATATCCAAGGCTTCTGTAACCACTAGGTCAACTTGTTGTTTATAATAAATACAATGAGATCAAAATAGTGTATGTTTCAAATTTTTCCTGTATTTTAAAAGGTAACATATGAAATTTACTATTTTAAGTACAATGAGATTCAAATAGAGTACTATACTTCATTATTTTGAGGAACGTGCTTAACATTTGAACATACTATTTTAACAATTTGACATAAAATATTGAGCATATGAAGGATCAGTTGTGTAATCGGGGAAAGACTCTTGAAAAAAAATGAAAGATGGTTCCCCGAGCTTAATAATCCGCAAAACTTCGTAAACATGGAAGATGGAACGTTCAACGTTGTCCCTAGAAATCACATTCGGCGCAACATCAGCATAACCAACAAGGAAAGTGGCGTGCTCGGATGTCGGATGAACCACGATCTCTTTCCCGCGCGCGACCACTCGGAGCGCGCACGCGCCGTGCGCCACTCGCGCCGGCGCCGGAGGCAGGATGGTGGGGCGAAGACCGGCCAGAACGCGTCGCCATCACGCATGCCGCCTCGTACTGACTTCCCTCTGGATCCCTCCCCCTGGCGGCCGCTCCGGTCGTCGCCAGAACGTACGTACACGTCCGACATGCTGATTCCTTGGTCGTACGTGCTGCTAGCTGCTGGTGATAGGAGACCTGGCGTCTCATCGGCGGCCTCGGCACCGGCCGCTCTCGCACTCGCATGATAGCGTGGCCTCCACGACTCGATAAGTGCGCTCTCCTACCTGACCTGCGATCCCCACGACCGTCCGTTCCACTGCCTACGGCGGCGGCTTTTAATTTACCTTTAACCCCGGGTTCGTAAAAAATACAAATATATAACTTGGCACGGCGTGGAAAGGCGGCCGCGGCCGGCTTCACCGCACATAAGTAGGTTGGGTTATGCTATCCCGTTTGCTTTTCTTTCCTGCCGGATGGAGGAGGAGTTTAGGTGATGACCTAATTCCACCATTGGAATAAAGATATTTCTAGACAGTACAGGTTATTTTTATTTTTATTGTATATGACTTTTGGATCATGGGCTCATGGCCAAAGATGCCAGCTAGTAACAGCAGAAGTGTTTTTTTTTAATTTGTTGCTTTTTTTTTACGTTCCCGACCAAGCCGAGTG